>NC_090446.1:874078660-879078660 GCF_031143425.1 Pleurodeles waltl
AAGTAAACCACCTACGGGGTTCAAGTTTGGGTCCAAGGTAGCCCACCGTTGGGGGTTCAGAGCAACCCCAAAGTTACCACACCAGCAGCTCAGGGCCGGTCAGGTGCAGAGGTCAAAGTGGTGCCCAAAACGCATAGGCTTCAATGGAGAAGGGGGTGCCACGGTTCCAGTCTGCCAGCAGGTAAGTGCCTGCGTCTTCGGAGGGCAGACCAGGGGGGTTTTGTAGGGCACCGGGGGGGACACAAGTCCGCACAGAAAGTACACCCTCAGCGGCACGGGGCGGCCGGGTGCAGTGTGCAAACAAGCGTCGGGTTTTCAATAGAAAGCAATGGGAGACCAAGGGGTCTCTTCAGCGATGTAGGCAGGCAAGGAGGGGGGGGCTCCTCGGGGTAGCCACCACCTGGGCAAGGGAGAGGGCCACCTGGGGGTCACTCCTGCACTGGAGTTCGGATCCTTCAGGTCCTGGGGGCTGCGGGTGCAGTGTCCCTACCAGGTGTCGGGTTCTTAGAAACAGGCAGTCGCGGTCAGGGGGTGCCTCGGGATTCCCTCTGCAGGCGTCGCTGTGGAGGCTCAGGGGGGTCAACTCTGGCTACTCACGGTCTCTCAGTCGCCGGGGAGTCCTCCCTGAAGTGATTGTTCTCCACAAGTCGAGCCGGGGGCGTCGGGTGCAGAGTGTCAAGTCTCACGCTTCCGACGAAGTTTCAAAGTTGCTTCTTTGTTTCAAAGTTGCAGTCTTTGGTGAACAGAGCCGCTGTCCTCAGGAGTTCTTGGTCCTTCTAGATGCAGGGCAGTCCTCTGAGGCTTCAGAGGTCGGTGGTCCCTGGGGAGAGCGTCGATGGAGTAGTGTCTTTAGAAGTTGGGAGACAGGCCGGTAGATCTGGGGCCAAAGCAGTTGGTGTCTCCGTCTTCTCTGCAGGGTTTTTCAGCTTAGCAGTCCTCTTCTTCTTAGGTTGCAGGAATCTGAGTTCCTAGGTTCTGGGGAGCCCTTAAATACTAGATTTAAGGGTGTGTTTAGGTCTGGGGGGTTAGTAGCCAATGGCTACTAGCCCTGAGGGTGGGTACACCCTCTTTGTGCCTCCTCCCAAGGGGAGGGGGTCACATTCCTATCCCTATTGGGGGAATCCTCCATCTGCAAGATGGAGGATTTCTAAAAGTCAGAGTCACCTCAGCTCAGGACACCTTAGGGGCTGTCCTGACTGGCCAGTGACTCCTCCTTGTTTTTCTCATTATCTCCTCCGGCCTTGCCGCCAAAAGTGGGGCCGTGGCCAGAGGGGGCGGGCAACTCCACTAGCTGTAGTGCCCTGTGGTGCTGCAACAAAGGGGGTGAGCCTTTGAGGCTCACCGCTAGGTGTTACAGTTCCTGCAGGGGGAGGTGATAAGCATCTCCACCCAGTACAGGCTTTGTTACTAGCCACAGAGTGACAAAGGCACTCTCCCCATGTGGCCAGCAACATGCCTGGTGTGTGGCAGGCTGCTAGAACTAGTCAGCCTACACGGATAGTCAGTTAAGGTTTCAGGGGGCACCTCTAGGGTGCCCTCTGGGGTGTATGTTACAATAAAATGTACACTGGCATCAGTGTGCATTGATTGTGCTGAGAAGTTTGATACCAAACTTCCCAGTTTTCAGTGTAGCCATTATGGTGCTGTGGAGGACAGACTCCCAGACCATATACTCTTATGGCTACCCTGCACTTACAATGTCTAAGGTTTTGCTTAGACACTGTAGGGGCACAGTGCTCATGCACTGGTGCCCTCACCTATGGTATAGTGCACCCTGCCTTAGGGCTGTAAGGCCTGCTAGAGGGGTGACTTATCTATACTGCATAGGCAGTGTGAGGTTGGCATGGCACCCTGAGGGGAGTGCCATGTCGACTTACTTGTTTTGTCCTCACCAGCACACACAAGCCGGCAAGCAGTGTGTCTGTGCTGAGTGAGGGGTCCCCAGGGTGGCATAAGATATGCTGCAGCCCTTAGAGACCTTCCCTGGCATCAAGGCCCTTGGTACCAGGGGTACCAGTTACAAGGGACTTACCTGGATCCCAGGGTGTGCCAATTGTGGAAACAAAAGTACAGGTTAGGGAAAGAACACTGGTGCTGGGGCATGCTTAGCAGGCCTCAGCACACTTTCAAATCAACCGCAAAGGCAAAAAGTCAGGGGGTAACCATGCCAAGGAGGCATTTCCTTACACAACCACCCCGCCCCCAAACAAAAGAGGATGAGACTAACCTTTCCCAAGAGAGTCTTCATAGTGGGAGAACCTGGAAAGGCCATCTGCATTGGCATGGGCAGTCCCAGGTCTGTGTTCCACTATAAAGTCCATTCCCTGTAGGGAGATGGACCACCTCAACAGTTTTGGATTTTCACCTTTCATTTGCATCAGCCATCTGAGAGGTCTGTGGTCAGTTTGAACTACAAAGTGAGAACCAAAGAGGTATGGTCTCAGCTTCTTCAGGGACCAAACCACAGCAAAGGCCTCCCTCTCAATGGCACTCCAACGCTGCTCCCTGGGGAGTAACCTCCTGCTAATGAAAGCAACAGGCTGGTCAAGGCCATCATCATTTGTTTGGGACAAAACTGCCCCTATCCCATGTTCAGAGGCATCTGTCTGCACAATAAACTGCTTGGAGTAATCTGGAGCTTTTAGAACTGGTGCTGTGCACATTGCTTGTTTCAGGGTGTCAAAGGCCTGTTGGCATTCTACAGTACAGTTTACCTTCTTGGGCATTTTCTTAGAGGTAAATTCTGTGAGGGCTGTCACTATGGATCCATATCTCTTCACAAACCTCCTGTAATACCCAGTCAAGCCAAGGAATGCCCTGACTTGAGTCTGGGTTTTTGGAGCTGCCCAGTCCAGAATAGTCTGGATCTTAGGCTGGAGTGGCTGAACTTGGCCTCCACCTACAAGGTGTCCCAAGTAAAACACAGTTCCCTGCCCTATCTGGCATTTGGATGCCTTGATAGAGAGGCCTGCTGATTGCAGAGCCTTCAAAACCTTCTTCAGGTGGACCAGGTGATCCTGCCAGCTGGAGCTAAAGACAGCAATATCATCAAGATAAGCTGCACTAAAGGACTCCAAACCAGCAAGGACTTTATTCACCAACCTTTGGAAGGTGGCAGGGGCATTCTTTAAACCAAAGGGCATAACAGTAAACTGATAATGCCCATCAGGTGTGGAGAATGCGGTCTTTTCTTTTGCTCCTGGTGCCATTTTGATTTGCCAGTACCCTGCAGTTAAGTCAAAGGTACTTAAGAATTTGGCAGCACCCAATTTGTCAATCAGATCATCAGCCCTTGGAATAGGATGGGCATCTGTCTTGGTGACAGAATTAAGTCCTCTGTAGTCCATACAAAACCTCATCTCTCTCTTTCCATCTTTGGTGTGAGGTTTGGGGACTAAGACCACTGGGCTAGCCCAGGGGCTGTCACGAGTGCTCAATGACTCCCAATTCCAGCATCTTGTGGACTTCCACCTTGATGCTTTCCTTAACTTGGTCAGACTGTCAGAATATTTTGTTTTTGACAGGCATGCTGTCTCCTGTGTCCACATCATGGGTACGCAGGTGTGTCTGACCAGGGGTTTGGGAAAAGAGCTCAGCCAACTGTTGCAGGACCTTCCTACAATCAAATTGCTGTTGGCCAGAGAGGGTGTCCGAATAGATCACTCCATCAACTGAGCCATCTTTAGGGTTTGAGGAGAGGAGATCAGGGAGAGGTTCACTCTCAGCTTCCTGGTCCTCATCTGTTACCATCAACAGATTCACATCAGCCCTGTCATGGAAGAGCTTAAGGCGGTTCACATGGATTACCCTCTTGGGGCTCCTGCTAGTGCCTAGGTCCACCAGGTAGGTGACCTGACTCTTCTTTTCTAGCATTGGGTAAGGGCCACTCCATCTGTCCTGAAGTGCCCTGGGAGCAACTGGCTCCAAAACCCAGACTTTCTGCCCTGGTTGAAATTCAACCATTGCAGCCTTTTGGTCATACCAAAACTTCTGGAGCTGTTGGCTGGCCTCAAGGTTTTTACTTGCCTTTTCCATGTACTCTGCCATCCTTGAACGTAGGCCAAGTACATAGTCCACTATGTCTTGCTTAGGCTCATGAAGAGGTCTCTCCCAGCCTTCTTTCACAAGAGCTAGTGGTCCCCTTACAGGGTGGCCAAACAGAAGTTCAAAGGGTGAGAACCCTACTCCCTTCTGACGCACCTCTCTGTAAGCGAAAAGCAGACATGGCAAGAGGACATCCCATCTCCTTTTGAGTTTTTCAGGGAGCCCCATGATCATGCTTTTTAATGTCTTGTTGAATCTCTCAACAAGGCCATTAGTTTGTGGATGGTATGGTGTAGTGAATTTGTAAGTCACTCCACACTCATTCCACATGTGTTTCAGGTATGCTGACATGAAGTTGGTACCTCTGTCAGACACCACCTCCTTAGGACAACCCACTCTAGTAAAAATACCAATGAGGGCCTTGGCTACTGCAGGGGCAGTAGTCTACCTAAGGGAAATTGCTTCAGGGTATCTAGTAGCATGATCCACTATTACTAGTATGTACATGTTCCCTGAGGCTGTGGGAGGCTCAAGTGGACCCACTATGTCCACACCCATTCTTGCAAAGGGGACCCCCACCACTGGAAGTGGAATGAGGGGGGCCTTTGGGTGTCCACCTGTCTTACCACTGGCTTGACAGGTGGTACAGGAGACACAAAACTCCTTGACCTTCTGGGACATGTTGGGCCAATAGAAGTGGTTGACTAGTCTCTCCCACGTCTTGGTGTGTCCCAAATGTCCAGCAAGAGGAATATCATGGGCTAAGGTCAGTATAAACTCCCTAAACTCCTGAGGCACTACCACTCTCCTAGTGGCACCAGTTTTGGGATCTCTTGCCTCAGTGTAAAGGAGTCCATCTTCCCAATAGACCCTATGTGCTCCAGTTTTCTTGCCATTGGACTCTTCAGCAGCTTGCTGCCTAAGGCCTTCAAGAGAGGGACAGGTTTATTGCCCCTTACACAACTGCTCCCTTGAGGGTCCCCCTGGGCCTAAGAGCTCAACCTGATAAGGTTCTAACTCCAGAGGCTCAGTTCCCTCAGAGGGCAGAACTTCTTCCTGGGAAGAGAGGTTCTCTTTTTGTTGTTGTGTTGCAGCTGGTTTCCCAGTTGTCTTTCCTTTTCTCTTGGTAGGCTGGGCCCTTTTTCCAGGCTCCAACTCTACTTTTTCACCCTGAGCCTTGCACTGTGCCCTTGTCTTGACACACACCAGTTCAGGGATACCCAGCATGGCTGCATGGGTTTTCAATTCTACCTCAGCCCATGCTGAGGACTCCAGGTCATTTCCAAGCAAACAGTCTACAGGGATATTTGAGGAGACCACCACCTGTTTCAGGCCATTGACCCCTCCCAACTCTAAAGTTACCATAGCCATGGGATGTACTTTAGTCTGATTGTCAGCGTTGGCGACTGGATAATTTTGTCCAGCCAGGTATTGACCAGGGGAAACCAGTTCCTCTATCACCATGGTGACACTGGCACCTGTATCCCTCAGGCCTTCTACACTTGTCCCATTAATTAAGAGCTGCTGCCTGTATTTTTGCATGTTAGGGGGCTAGGCAGCAAGTGTGGCTAAATCCACCCCACCCTCAGAGACTAATGTAGCTTCAGTGTGACACCTGATTTGCTCTGGGCACACTGTTGATCCCACTTGGAGACTGGCCATTCCAGTGTTAGCTGCAGTGGAGTTAGAAGTGGTACTTTTCTTGGGATAGGCCTTGTCTCCAGTTTGGTGTCCAGGCTGATTACAGCTACGACACCAGGCCTTTTTGGGATCAAAGTTTTTACCCTTGTACCCAAAATTGGATTGTGAAGAGGCTCTGGGCCCACCCTCCTGTGCAGGTTTTTGGGGGCCTGTAGAGGACTCTTTACTATTTTTATTTTTGGATGTCTCAACACTCTGCCCCTGGGGAGGCTTTGTGACCCCTTTCTTTTGGTCACCCCCCTTTGGAAGTCTTGGTCACCCTAGTCTTGACCCAGTGGTCCGCCTTCTTTCCCAATTCTTGGGGAGAAATTGGTCCTAGGTCTACCAGGTGCTGATGCAGTTTATCATTTGAACAATTACTTAATAGGTGTTCTTTCACAAATAAATTGTACAGCCCATCATAATCATTTACACCACTGCCTTAAATCCAACCATCCAGTGTTTTAACTGAGTAGTCCACAAAATCAACCCAGGTCTGGCTCGAGGATTTTTGAGCCCCTCTGAACCTAATTCTATACTCCTCAGTGGAGAATCCAAAGCCCTCAATCAGGGTACCCTTCATGAGGTCATAAGATTCTGCATCTTTTCCAGAGAGTGTGAGGAGTCTATCCCTACACTTTCCAGTGAACATTTCCCAAAGGAGAGCACCCCAGTGAGATCTGTTTACTTTTCTGGTTGCACAAGCTCTCTCAAAAGCTGTGAACCATTTGGTGATGTCATCACCATCTTCATATTTAGTTACAATCCATTTAGGGATTTTCAACATGTCTGGAGAATCTCTGACCCTATTTATGTTGCTGCCACCATGGATGGGACCAAAACCCATCTCTTGTCTTTCCCTTTCTATGGCTAGGAGCTGTCTCTCTAAAGCCAATCTTTTGGCCATCCTGGCTAACAGGAGGTCATCTTCACTGAGGCTATCCTCAGGGATTACAGAGGTGCTGGACCCTCCTGTGAGGGAAGCAGCATCTCTGACTATCACAGTTGGAGTCAGGGTTTGAGGGACCCTGTTCTCCCTAACTAGGACTGGAGGGGGGGAATTCTCCTCCAAGTCACTAGCTTCATCCTCTGGGAGGTCATCCTCAGAGGGGTTGGCTTTGTCAAACTCTGCCAGCAGCTCCTAGAGCTGTATTTTGGAAGGGCTTATGCCAACTTTGATTTTCTTTATTTTGCAGAGAGACCTTAGCTCCCTCATCTTAAGATGGAGGTAAGGTGTGATGTCGAGTTCCATCACACTCTCTTCTGCATTAGACATTATGGTGGTCATTCCAACCTTGGCGGTAAAAGCCGCTTACCGCTGTCAGAAGACCGCCAACATACCGCTGCGGCCGCGGTAAACCGCCACAGTCATTCTGACCCACAACAGGCAAACCGCCAAAATACAGACATCCACAAAAGTCCGCAACACCAAAGGGCAGCGAGAAACTGGCGATGACCAAACCTCCACCGTCACGCAAACAGAAATAAGCCCACACTATCACGACACACTAATCCACGCAGCGGTCTTTCAACCGCGGTATACCATTGGCGGTACACACCGGCGCGCTCAAAATACACACACACTTACAAAACACAGCCACATTGGACAATTACTAATACACACATCTGATACACATACACACACCACTCCCACACACCCAACACAATATAAAACACACACCCACATCACCCTCAAACCCCCACTCCTACATAATCGGGACCACGCACTGAGAAAAAGAGAACTGAGCACTCAGACGCGCATTTTACTTTCACCCAGCAATATTTCCACGCACTTCACACAACACACCAATACACATCACCACACAATCCACCCCACACATCACCCACACCACCCCATGGCACCACAAAGACACCCCAGGTTCTCGGAGGATGAACTCAGGGTCATGGTGGAGGAAATTGTACGGGTAGAGCCACAGCTCTTCGGAACACAGGTGCAGCACACCACCATTGCCAGGAATATGGAGCTATAGAGCAGAATAGTCGATAGGGTCAACGCTGTGGGACAGCACCCAAGAAATAGGGACGACATCAGGAAGCGGTGGAACGACCTACGGGGGAAGGTGCGTTCAATGGTATCCAGGCACAACATCGCAGTGCAGCGGACTGGCGGCGGACCCCCACCTCCTCCCCCAGAATTTACAACATGGGAGGAGCAGGTCTTGGCAATCCTGCATCCTGAGGGCCTCGCAGGAGTATCTGGAGGAATGGACTCTGGTAAGTCTCATCTTCACTACTTCATCCCCCTTACCCCACCAGCATGCCAAATCATACCCCCACCCTCACCCTCACCCCCATTGTAAGGAAATGCCTCCTTGGCATGGTTGCCCCCTGACTTTTTGCCTTTGCTGATGCTATGTTTACAATTGAAAGTGTGCTGAGGCCTGCTAACCAGGCCCCAGCACCAGTGTTCTTTCCCTAACCTGTACTTTTGTATCCACAATTGGCAGACCCTGGCATCCAGATAAGTCCCTTGTAACTGGTACTTCTAGTACCAAGGGCCCTGATGCCAAGGAAGGTCTCTAAGGGCTGCAGCATGTCTTATGCCACCCTGGAGACCTCTCACTCAGCACAGACACACTGCTTGCCAGCTTGTGTGTGCTAGTGAGGACAAAACGAGTAAGTCGACATGGCACTCCCCTCAGGGTGCCATGCCAGCCTCTCACTGCCTATGCAGTATAGGTAAGCCACCCCTCTAGCAGGCCTCACAGCCCTAAGGCAGGGTGCACTATACCATAGGTGAGGGTACCAGTGCATGAGCATGGTACCCCTACAGTGTCTAAACAAAACCTTAGACATTGTAAGTGCAGGGTAGCCATAAGAGTATATGGTCTGGGAGTCTGTCAAACACGAACTCCACAGCACCATAATGGCTACACTGAAAACTGGGAAGTTTGGTATCAAACTTCTCAGCACAATAAATGCACACTGATGCCAGTGGACATTTTATTGTAAAATACACCACAGAGGGCACCTTAGAGGTGCCCCCTGAAACTTAACCGACTATCTGTGTAGGCTGACTAGTTTTAGCAGCCTGCCACAAACTGAGACATGTTGCTGGCCCCATGGGGAGAGTGCCTTTGTCACTCTGAGGCCAGTAACAAAGCCTGCACTGGGTGGAGATGCTAACACCTCCCCCAGGCAGGAATTGTCACACCTGGCGGTGAGCCTCAAAGGCTCACCTCCTTTGTGCCAACCCAGCAGGACACTCCAGCTAATGGAGTTGCCCGCCCCCTCCGGCCAGGCCCCACTTTTGGCGGCAAGGCCGGAGAAAATAATGAGAAAAACAAGGAGGAGTCACTGGCCAGTCAGGACAGCCCCTAAGGTGTCCTGAGCTGAAGTGACTCTAACTTTTAGAAATCCTCCATCTTGCAGATGGAGGATTCCCCCAATAGGGTTAGGATTGTGACCCCCTCCCCTTGGGAGGAGGCACAAAGAGGGTGTACCCACCCTCAGGGCTAGTAGCCATTGGCTACTAACCCCCCAGACCTAAACACGCCCTTAAATTTAGTATTTAAGGGCTACCCTGAACCCTAGAAAATTAGATTCCTGCAACTACAAGAAGAAGGACTGCCTAGCTGAAAACCCCTGCAGAGGAAGACCAGAAGACGACAACTGCCTTGGCTCCAGAAACTCACCGGCCTGTCTCCTGCCTTCCAAAGATCCTGCTCCAGCGACGCCTTCCAAAGGGACCAGCGACCTCGACATCCTCTGAGGACTGCCCCGGCTTCGAAAAGACAAGAAACTCCCGAGGACAGCGGACCTGCTCCAAGAAAAGCTGCAACTTTGTTTCCAGCAGCTTTAAAGAACCCTGCAAGCTCCCCGCAAGAAGCGTGAGACTTGCAACACTGCACCCGGCGACCCCGACTCGGCTGGTGGCGATCCAACACCTCAGGAGGGACCCCAGGACTACTCTGATACTGTGAGTACCAAAACCTGTCCCCCCTGAGCCCCCACAGCGCCGCCTGCAGAGGGAATCCCGAGGCTTCCCCTGACCGCGACTCTTTGAACCTAAAGTCCCGACGCCTGGGAGAGACCCTGCACCCGCAGCCCCCAGGACCTGAAGGACCGGACTTTCACTGGAGAAGTGACCCCCAGGAGTCCCTCTCCCTTGCCCAAGTGGAGGTTTCCCCGAGGAATCCCCCCCTTGCCTGCCTGCAGCGCTGAAGAGATCCCGAGATCTCTCATAGACTAACATTGAAAACCCGACGCTTGTTTCTACACTGCACCCGGCCGCCCCCGCGCTGCTGAGGGTGAAATTTCTGTGTGGGCTTGTGTCCCCCCCGGTGCCCTACAAAACCCCCCTGGTCTGCCCTCCGAAGACGCGGGTACTTACCTGCAAGCAGACCGGAACCGGGGCACCCCCTTCTCTCCATTCTAGCCTATGTGTTTTGGTCACCACTTTCAACTCTGCACCTGACCGGCCCTGAGCTGCTGGTGTGGTGACTTTGGGGTTGCTCTGAACCCCCAACGGTGGGCTACCTTGGACCAAGAACTAAGCCCTGTAAGTGTCTTACTTACCTGGTTAACCTAACAAATACTTACCTCCCCTAGGAACTGTGAAAATTGCACTAAGTGTCCACTTTTAAAACAGCTATTTGTGAATAACTTGAAAAGTATACATGCAATTTTGATGATTTGAAGTTCCTAAAGTACTTACCTGCAATACCTTTCGAATGAGATATTACATGTAGAATTTGAACCTGTGGTTCTTAAAATAAACTAAGAAAAGATATTTTTCTATACAAAAACCTATTGGCTGGATTTGTCTCTGAGTGTGTGTACCTCATTTATTGTCTAGGTGTATGTACAACAAATGCTTAACACTACTCCTTGGATAAGCCTACTGCTCGACCACACTACCACAAAATAGAGCATTAGTATTATCTCTTTTTGCCACTATCTTACCTCTAAGGGGAACCCTTGGACTCTGTGCATACTATTCCTTACTTTGAAATAGTGCATACAGAGCCAACTTCCTACATTGGTGGATCAGCGGTGGGGTACAAGACTTTGCATTTGCTGGACTACTCAGCCAATACCTGATCACACGACAAATTCCAAAATTGTCATTAGAAATTCATTTTTGCAATTTGAAAGTTTTCTAAATTCTTAAAAGTCCTGCTAGGGCCTTGTGTGTTAAGTCCCTGTTTAGCATTGTCTTTTTAGAGTTTAAAAGTTTGTTAAAAGTTTGAATTACATTCTAGAAACAGTTTTAGATTCTTAAAAAAGTATTCCAACTCTTAGCAGAATAATGTCTGATACAGAGATGCAGGTGGTGGAACTCGACACCACACCTTACCTCCATCTTAAGATGAGGGAGCTAAGGTCTCTCTGTAATATCAAAAAAATAACCATTGGCTCCAGACCTACCAAAATTCAGCTCCAGGAGCTGTTGGCAGAGTTTGAAAAAGCCAACCCCTCTGATGATGACCTCACAGAGGAAGAAATTAGTGACTTGGAGGCCAATGTCCCTCCTCCAGTCCTAAATAGGGAGAACAGGACCCCTCAAGTCCTGTCTCCAACTGTGTTAGTCAGAAATAGTGAGTCCCTCACAGGAGGGTCCCACATTTCTGAAATCACTGAGGATGCTCTCAGTGAAGATGACCTCCTGTTAGCCAGGATGGCCAAAAGATTGGCTTTAGAGAGACAGCTCCTAGCCATAGAAAGGGAAAGACAAGAGATGGGCCTAGGACCCATCAATGGTGGCAGCAATATAAATAGGGTCAGAGATTCTCCTGACATGTTAAAAATCCCCAAAGGGATTGTGACAAAATATGAAGATGGTGATGACATCACCAAATGGTTCACAGCTTTTGAGAGGGCTTGTGTAACCAGAAAAGTGAACAGATCTCACTGGGGTGCTCTCCTTTGGGAAATGTTCACTGGAAAGTGTAGGGATAGACTCCTCACACTCTCTGGAAAAGATGCAGAATCTTATGACCTCATGAAGGGTACCCTGATTGAGGGCTTTGGATTCTCCACTGAGGAGTACAGGATTAGGTTCAGGGGGGCTCAAAAATCCTCGAGCCAGACCTGGGTTGACTTTGTTGACTACTCAGTGAAAACACTAGATGGTTGGATTCAAGGCAGTGGTGTAAGTAATTATGATGGGCTGTACAATTTATTTGTGAAAGAACACCTGTTAAGTAATTGTTTCAATGATAAACTGCATCAGCATCTGGTAGACCTAGGACCAATTTCTCCCCAAGAATTGGGAAAGAAGGCGGACCATTGGGTCAAGACAAGGGTGTCCAAGACTTCAACAGGGGGTGACCAAAAGAAAGGGGTCACAAAGACTCCCCAGGGGAAGGGTGATGAGACAACCAAAACTAAAAATAGTAAAGAGTCTTCTACAGGCCCCCAAAAACCTGCACAGGAGGGTGGGCCCAGAGCCTCTTCACAAAACAATGGGTACAAGGGTAAAAACTTTGATCCCAGAAAGGCCTGGTGTCATAGCTGTAAACAGCATGGACACCAAACTGGAGACAAGGCCTGTCCCAAGAAAGGTTCCATTCCAAACTCCCATCCAGGTAACACTGGTATGGCTAGTCTCCAAGTGGGATCAACAGTGTGCCCAGAGCAAATCAGGGTCCACACTGAAGCTACTCTAGTTTCTGAGGGTGGGGTGGATTTAGCCACACTAGCTGTCTGGCCGCCTAACATGCAAAAATACAGACAGCAACTCTTAATTAATGGGACTAGAATAGAGGGCCTGAGGGATACAGGTGCCAGTGTCACCATGGTGACAGAGAAACTGGTTTCCCCTGGCCAATACCTGACTGGAAAAACTTACACAGTCACCAACGCTGACAATCAGAGAAAAGTACATCCCATGGCAATGGTTACTTTAGAATGGGGAGGGGTCAATGGCCTGAAACAGGTGGTGGTCTCCTCAAATATCCCAGTGGACTGTCTGCTTGGAAATGACCTGGAGTCCTCAGCATGGGCTGAGGTAGAACTAAAAACCCATGCAGCAATGCTGGGTATCCCTGAACTGGTGTGTGTGAAAACAAGAGCGCAGTGCAAGGCACAGGGTGAACAAGTAGAGCTGGAGTCTGGAAGAATGGCCCAGCCTACCAAGAGGAAAGGAAAGTCAGTTGGGAAACCAACTGCAACACAGCAAAAGAAAGGGAACCTCTCTTCTCAGGAAGAAGTTCTGCCCTCTGAGGGAACTGAGCCTTTGGAGCTTGAACCTTATCAGGTTGAGCTCTTAGGCCCAGGGGGACCCTCAAGGGAGGAGCTGTGTAAGGGACAAGAAACCTGTCCCTCTCTTGAAGGCCTTAGGCAACAAGCTGCTGAAGAGTCCAAAGGCAAGAAAAATGGAACACATAGGGTCTATTGGGAAGATGGACTCCTGTACACTGAGGCCAGAGACCCCAAACCTGGTGCCACTAGGAGAGTGGTAGTGCCTCAGCTGTTCAGAGAGTTCATCCTAACATTGGCCCATGACATTCCCCTTGCTGGACATTTGGGACAAACCAAGACGTGGGAGAGGTTAGTCAACCACTTCTACTGGCCCAATATGTCCAACATGGTTAAGGAGTTTTGCCTCTCCTGCCCCACCTGTCAAGCCAGTGGTAAGACAGGTGGGCATCCAAAGGCCCCCCTCATTCCACTTCCAGTGGTGGGGGTTCCCTTTGAAAGAGTGGGTGTGGACATAGTTGGTCCACTGGAACCTCCCACAGCCTCAGGAAATGTGTATATCCTGGTAGTAGTGGATCATGCTACCAGGTGTCCTGAAGCTATTCCCCTTAGGTCGACTACTGCCCCTGCAGTAGCCAAGGCCCTCATTGGTATCTTTACCAGAGTGGGTTTCCCTAAGGAGGTGGTGTCTGACAGAGGTACCAACTTCATGTCAGCATACCTAAAGCACATGTGGAATGAGTGTGGAGTGACTTATAAATTCACTACACCATACCATCCACAAACTAATGGCTTGGTGGAGAGATTCAACAAGACATTAAAAGGCATGATCATGGGGCTCCCAGAAAAGCTCAAAAGGAGATGGGATGTCCTCTTGCCATGTCTGCTTTTCGCTTACAGAGAGGTGCCACAGAAGGGAGTAGGATTCTCACCCTTTGAACTTCTGTTTGGTCATCCTGTAAGGGGACCACTTGCTCTTGTTAAAGAAGGCTGGGAGAGACCTCTCCATGAGCCAAAACAAGACATAGTGGACTATGTACTTGGCCTTCGCTCTAGAATGGCAGAGTACATGGAAAAGGCAACCAAAAACCTTGAGGCCAGCCAACAGCTCCAGAAGTTTTGGTATGACCAAAAGGCTGCACTGGTTGAGTTCCAACCAGGGCAGAAAGTCTGGGTTCTGGAGCCTGTGGCTCCCAGGGCACTCCAGGACAAATGGAGTGGCCCTTACCCAGTGCTAGAGAGGAAGAGTCAGGTCACCTACCTGGTGGACCTGGGCACAAGCAGGAGCCCCAAGAGGGTGATCCATGTGAACCGCCTTAAGCTCTTCCATGACAGGGCTGATGTGAATCTGTTAATGGTAACAGATGAGGATCAGGAGGCAGAGAGTGAACCTCTCCCTGATCTTCTGTCATCAGACCCGAAAGATGGCACAGTAGATGGAGTGATCTACTCAGACACCCTCTCTGGCCAACAGCAAGCTGATTGTAGGAGAGTCCTACAACAGTTTCCTGAACTCTTCTCCTTAACCCCTGGTCAGACACACCTGTGTACCCATGATGTGGACACAGGAGACAGCATGCCTGTCAAAAACAAAATCTTTAGACAATCTGACCATGTTAAGGACAGCATCAAGGTGGAAGTCCACAAGATGCTGGAATTGGGAGTGATTGAACGCTCTGACAGCCCCTGGGCTAGCCCAGTGGTCTTAGTCCCCAAACCTCACACCAAAGATGGGAAGAAAGAAATGAGGTTTTGTGTGGACTACAGAGGGCTCAATTCTGTCACCAAGACAGATGCCCATCCAATTCCAAGAGCTGATGAGCTCATTGATAAATTAGGTGCTGCCAAATTCCTAAGTACCTTTGACTTGACAGCAGGGTACTGGCAAATAAAAATGGCACCTGGAGCAAAAGAAAAGACAGCATTCTCCACACCTGATGGGCATTATCAGTTTACTGTTATGCCCTTTGGTTTAAAGAATGCCCCTGCCACCTTCCAAAGGTTGGTGAATCAAGTCCTTGCTGGCTTGGAGTCCTTTAGCACAGCTTATCTTGATGATATTGCTGTCTTTAGCTCCACCTGGCAGGATCACCTGGTCCACCTGAAGAAGGTTTTGAAGGCTCTGCAATCTGCAGGCCTCTCTATCAAGGCATCCAAATGCCAGATAGGGCAGGGAACTGTGGTTTACTTGGGCCACCTTGTAGGTGGAGGCCAAGTTCAGCCACTCCAACCCAAGATCCAGACTATTCTGGACTGGGTAGCTCCAAAAACCCAGACTCAAGTCAGGGCATTCCTTGGCTTGACTGGGTATTACAGGAGGTTTGTGAAGGGATATGGATCCATTGTGACAGCCCTCACTGAACTCACCTCCAAGAAAATGCCCAAGAAAGTGAACTGGACTGTAGAATGCCAACAGGCCTTTGACACCCTGAAACAAGCAATGTGCTCAGCACCAGTTCTAAAAGCTCCAGATTATTCTAAGCAGTTCATTGTGCAGACTGATGCCTCTGAACATGGGATAGGGGCAGTTTTGTCCCAAACAAATGATGATGGCCTTGACCAGCCTGTTGCTTTCATTAGCAGGAGGTTACTCCCCAGGGAGCAGCGTTGGAGTGCCATTGAGAGGGAGGCCTTTGCTGTGGTTTGGTCCCTGAAGAAGCTGAGACCATACCTCTTTGGGACTCACTTCCTAGTTCAAACTGACCACAGACCTCTCAAATGGCTGATGCAAATGAAAGGTGAAAATCCTAAACTGTTGAGGTGGTCCATCTCCCTACAGGGAATGGACTTCAAAGTGGAACACAGACCTGGGACTGCCCATGCCAATGCAGATGGCCTTTCCAGGTTCTTCCACTTAGAAAATGAAGACTCTCTTGGGAAAGGTTAGTCTCATCCTCTTTCGTTTGGGGGGGGGGGTTGTGTAAGGAAATGCCTCCTTGGCATGGTTGCCCCCTGACTTTTTGCCTTTGCTGATGCTATGTTTACAATTGAAAGTGTGCTGAGGCCTGCTAACCAGGCCCCAGCACCAGTGTTCTTTCCCTAACCTGTACTTTTGTATCCACAATTGGCAGACCCTGGCATCCAGATAAGTCCCTTGTAACTGGTACTTCTAGTACCAAGGGCCCTGATGCCAAGGAAGGTCTCTAAGGGCTGCAGCATGTCTTATGCCACCCTGGAGACCTCTCACTCAGCACAGACACACTGCTTGCCAGCTTGTGTGTGCTAGTGAGGACAAAACGAGTAAGTCGACATGGCACTCCCCTCAGGGTGCCATGCCAGCCTCTCACTGCCTATGCAGTATAGGTAAGCCACCCCTCTAGCAGGCCTCACAGCCCTAAGGCAGGGTGCACTATACCATAGGTGAGGGTACCAGTGCATGAGCATGGTACCCCTACAGTGTCTAAACAAAACCTTAGACATTGTAAGTGCAGGGTAGCCATAAGAGTATATGGTCTGGGAGTCTGTCAAACACGAACTCCACAGCACCATAATGGCTACACTGAAAACTGGGAAGTTTGGTATCAAACTTCTCAGCACAATAAATGCACACTGATGCCAGTGGACATTTTATTGTAAAATACACCACAGAGGGCACCTTAGAGGTGCCCCCTGAAACTTAACCGACTATCTGTGTAGGCTGACTAGTTTTAGCAGCCTGCCACAAACCGAGACATGTTGCTGGCCCCATGGGGAGAGTGCCTTTGTCACTCTGAGGCCAGTAACAAAGCCTGCACTGGGTGGAGATGCTAACACCTCCCCCAGGCAGGAATTGTCACACCTGGCGGTGAGCCTCAAAGGCTCACCTCCTTTGTGCCAACCCAGCAGGACACTCCAGCTAGTGGAGTTGCCCGCCCCCTCCGGCCAGGCCCCACTTTTGGCGGCAAGGCCGGAGAAAATAATGAGAAAAACAAGGAGGAGTCACTGGCCAGTCAGGACAGCCCCTAAGGTGTCCTGAGCTGAAGTGACTCTAACTTTTAGAAATCCTCCATCTTGCAGATGGAGGATTCCCCCAATAGGGTTAGGATTGTGACCCCCTCCCCTTGGGAGGAGGCACAAAGAGGGTGTACCCACCCTCAGGGCTAGTAGCCATTGGCTACTAACCCCCCAGACCTAAACACGCCCTTAAATTTAGTATTTAAGGGCTACCCTGAACCCTAGAAAATTAGATTCCTGCAACTACAAGAAGAAGGACTGCCTAGCTGAAAACCCCTGCAGAGGAAGACCAGAAGACGACAACTGCCTTGGCTCCAGAAACTCACCGGCCTGTCTCCTGCCTTCCAAAGATCCTGCTCCAGCGACGCCTTCCAAAGGGACCAGCGACCTCGACATCCTCTGAGGACTGCCCCGGCTTCGAAAAGACAAGAAACTCCCGAGGACAGCGGACCTGCTCCAAGAAAAGCTGCAACTTTGTTTCCAGCAGCTTTAAAGAACCCTGCAAGCTCCCCGCAAGAAGCGTGAGACTTGCAACACTGCACCCGGCGACCCCGACTCGGCTGGTGGCGATCCAACACCTCAGGAGGGACCCCAGGACTACTCTGATACTGTGAGTACCAAAACCTGTCCCCCCTGAGCCCCCACAGCGCCGCCTGCAGAGGGAATCCCGAGGCTTCCCCTGACCGCGACTCTTTGAACCTAAAGTCCCGACGCCTGGGAGAGACCCTGCACCCGCAGCCCCCAGGACCTGAAGGACCGGACTTTCACTGGAGAAGTGACCCCCAGGAGTCCCTCTCCCTTGCCCAAGTGGAGGTTTCCCCGAGGAATCCCCCCCTTGCCTGCCTGCAGCGCTGAAGAGATCCCGAGATCTCTCATAGACTAACATTGAAAACCCGACGCTTGTTTCTACACTGCACCCGGCCGCCCCCGCGCTGCTGAGGGTGAAATTTCTGTGTGGGCTTGTGTCCCCCCCGGTGCCCTACAAAACCCCCCTGGTCTGCCCTCCGAAGACGCGGGTACTTACCTGCAAGCAGACCGGAACCGGGGCACCCCCTTCTCTCCATTCTAGCCTATGTGTTTTGGGCACCACTTTGAACTCTGCACCTGACCGGCCCTGAGCTGCTGGTGTGGTGACTTTGGGGTTGCTCTGAACCCCCAACGGTGGGCTACCTTGGACCAAGAACTAAGCCCTGTAAGTGTCTTACTTACCTGGTTAACCTAACAAATACTTCCTACACCCATCACATCCTGCTCCTTGCAAATGTCTCCCCATCACAGCCCACCCATCCCAACCCCAAGCCCTGCATGAGACCACAAAGCATGGACACCCATCAACAAAGCATGCCCACTGCACATACCCATCCCCTCCCCAAATCACCGTCACAAAAGCCCCCACACAGGAATGCCAGCACTGGGGTACACGGGCACCCACCCATTACACGCTATGGCATACACAAATGCAATAACCATACTTTTATACCCCTGCAGGACCCGAACGCCACGTCACCGCGCAGGAGGGTCCACAAATGTCCACTCCACCCCCAGAAGAGGCCCACAGTGAGGACAGCAGCTCTGTCGACCTGGATCTAGATGACCAGCCCGGCCCATCGGGGACCTCTGGACAGTCGGTTCCCCTCAGACAGCCACAGCCCATAGCAGACCTTCCCCCCTCTGGGAACACCAGCACAGCACCCACCCAGCGGGCCCATACCTCTGTCCCCAGGACACGTCAATCAGCGGTGTGTCCACCACTACAGGGCACACAGGTTAACCCACCACCCCAACAACAACAGGGACCTGGGGGCAGTGGTAGTGGGCACACGGTCCAGGGGACAGAGGCCCAGGGAAACAGGGGAACTGGGAGGGCTGCTGTGCGACAGTGGGGGGACAGGCCCAGGGAACCCACTCTCCACGAGGCCCTCTCCTCCATCATGGGAGCCTACCACCACTCCCAGGAGACGATGGCGACGGTCCTGGCCAAGTTTCAGGAGATCCAGCTTCTGCAGGAGGAACAATATTTGGGGTTCAGGGAGGAACTACGAAACATCAGTTCCGCCCTGGCCACCATTGTAGGGGCTCTGAATCAGATAGTCACCACATTGCGGAACACTGTGGCACCACAAAGGGCCCCTGACACTAGCATGGACCAAGAACTGCCTACCACCTCTGCCAGCGCTAGTGGACGGGAGGCCCCGCCACAGGACCAACAGGCCACCAGCACCCCACGCCCTGCAGAAGGAGAACCACCCGCAAGCATGCCCTGAGATCCAGGAAGAAGACAGAGTAAGATGCCAAGACCCCGGCCAGGAAAGGATACCTCCCTGATTGTCATCCCACTGTCCCACATTGACACCCTGTCCATCCTTATACTGCGAATGCTCCACTTTCCACAGGCATTTGGACAATGCACCTGTGATACTAATAGTCTGGACTCTGCCATGGACAATCCTCCACCATCACCCCTCACCGATTTGCAATCACCCACCAATATAGAGCACTGAAATAAACACAGTTATTGCACAAAACAATCAGGAGTCTGGCTGTGAGTTTGTACAAATGTATTAGACATTACCGTGCCAAAAATGCATATTTACATTGTGATGCCAACATACCACTGTCACACAGCTGTAGTCCATGGGGAAACAAAGCAGATGTCACGCAGTGGGGCCCACATCTCTGAAATTGGAAGGGAAAGTCACAACTCAGTTAACATACACTGGTGGAAAAGGTCAGACAGAAGATAGGTGGTAGGGGTTAAGTATATGTAATATGCCGGGTTGGAATCTTACCTGTGTGTCATTGAAAATACTGCTGTATTACTGCGTTCCTGTTGTCTATGTCGTCCTCTTCGGCTTCCTCGTCTTCACTCTCCACAGGCTCCACAGCTGCTACAACACCACCATCTAGACCATCCTCCTGCAGAAAAGGCACCTGGCGTCACAAAGCCAGGTTGTGAAGCATACAGCAGGCCACGATGATCTGGCACACCTTCTTTGGTGAGTACAATAGGGATCCACCTGTCATATGGAGGCAGCGGAACCTGGCCTTCAGGAGGCCGAAGGTCCGCTCGATCACCCTCCTAGTTCTCCCATGGGCCTCATTGTACCGTTTCTCTGCCCTTGTCCTGGGATTCCTCACTGGGGTCAGTAGCCATGACAGGTTGGGGTAACCCGAGTCACCAATTAGCCACACACGTTGCCTCTGGAGTTGACCCATCACGTAAGGGATGCTGCTATTCCGCATGATGTACGTGTCATGCACTGAGCCAGGGAACTTAGCATTAACATGGGAGATGTACTGGTCTGCCAAACACACCATCTGTACATTCATAGAATGATAACTCTTCCTGTTTCTGTACACTTGTTCACTCCTGCTGGGCGGTACTAAAGCCACATGGGTCCCATCAATGGCACCTATGATGTTGGGGATATGTCCAAGGGCATAGAAATCACCCTTCACTGTAGGCAAACCCCCCATCTCAGGGAAAACGATGTAGCTCTGCATGTGTTTCAGCAGGGCAGACAACACTCTGGACAACACCTTGGAAAACATAGGCTGGGACATCCCTGATGATATGGCCACTGTTGTTTGAAATGACCCACTTGCAAAGAAATGGAGTACTGACAGCACCTGCACTAGAAGGGGGATCCCTGTGGGTTGGCGGATTGATGACATCAGGTCTGACTCCAGCTGGGCACACAGTTCATGAATAGTGGCTCGTCAAGCCTGTATGTCAGTATGACATGTCTTTCCTCCATTGTCGACAGGTCTACCAGCGGTCTGTACACGGGAAGATTCCTCAATCTCCTCGCATGTCCCAGCGGACGGTGCCTATGAAGGACAACAGCGAGCACAGAGTCAATCAACCCACAGGTACGTAACCACAGCTTGCACAAAACACGATTCCCAATGCATTGAATGGCTTGTATGAGTGTTGATGTAAGGCCTAGGTATGTGTGAGGCAGTAAAAAGTAAGCCATGTGGGCCCCTGAAATGGCGGCTGCCTGACCTATGAAGTGCGACAATGGGATGTGAGGTAAATGCGCTGGCGTGGCACACCGTGGCGGTAGGCGGTCAAAGACCGCGGCGCTAAGCAGCATTGGTTAACATTGAACCCTATGGGTCTCAGGAGCAAATGACGATGTGCGCCGGCGGTCGCGGTACGTACCGCCGCGGGCGAGACCGCCATTTTCTATCGGCTTAATCACTCGCCACTTCGACAGGAGAGGACCTACACTGCAAGTGCTGCTGTGACCTCGGTCTGGAAGAGACAATGGCTCATGCGACTGGGGAAAGGGCCCCTGCCTTCACTGCTCAGGAATTGGAGAAACTCGTGGATGGGGTCCTCCCCCAGTATGCGCTACTCTACGGTCCTCCAGACCAACAGGTAAGTACACTGGGGCCATGCTTAGTGGCCAATGCCTGTGTTGAGTGGGGTGGATGAAAGATGGTGGGGAGGGGAGCGATTGAGGCATGCATCAAACGACGGATGAGAGCATGTGCCACATGGCAAGGGTAGGAATGGGGGGCCACTCACATTGAGGGTGCAGAAGGTGATGACTCTTTTTCTCCCCCTGTACATTTCACATAGGTCAGCGCCTACCAGAAGATTGATATTTGGCATGCCATCGCCAAGGATGTCCGGACCCTGGGTGTCCACCACAGACGGGGCACCCACTGCCGGAAGAGATGGGAGGACATCCGACGCTGGAGCAGGAAGACGGCGGAGGCTCAGCTGGGGATGGGGTGCCAGTCGGACTTTGACCCCCCTGATGTTCCGGATCCTGGCGGTGGCCTACCCCGATTTGGATGGGCGCGTGAGGACATCACAGCAGACACAAGGGGGTGAGTACACTCTTATTCTGGTGACTTTGCGCGCAGTGGAGGTGTCTGGGTGGGGGAGGAGGGCTGTGGGTATCCCTAGGCCAGGGAGATTTCTGTAGGCTAGGCCCCTCCGTAAGGCATGGCCCTGTGCCCCCGCCCCCCACCTCTGTAGGGTGCCAAGTACAGCTATTCATGGCCCTGTGTCATCTATGTGTGCAGATGTCGTCCATAGGCTTGTAGGCCATGTCCCACGGATTGAGTAGTGGACCCCAAGTGCGTGGCGTAGTGCAGGGGGCTTCTGTGTTTGTCCTGTCCGCCAACGTGTCGCCAATGCATGCACTCAACATGTCTTTATTTTCTCTCCCCCCCTTTTTGTGGTTTTCCTGTTCATGTGTGCATTAGCATCATCAGGCGGAGGAGAAGTTCCATCGAAGCACGAGGGAGCTGCATCCCACATGGCCATGGAGGGCCATGCAACGGATTCCGATTTCACCAGTGGGACTGAGGGCGAGGGGAGCTCCACAGCGGGGACTCGGGCAGACATAAGTGACACGGACTCGTCATTTGAAGTGAGCTCCCTTGTGGTGGCGGCAACATCTGTGCCCCCCGCAACAACAGGTACAGCCGCCACCTAGCGCACCAGCACCGCCCTCCCAGCAGCCCCTCAGCGTTTGCCCCGTGCCCGCTCACCCAGGAAGGTGGGCATCTCCTTCGCCCCAGGCACCTCAGGCCCTGCCCCAGTCACCCCTGCTGCCCTCAGTGAGAAGATCATTGACCTCCTGAGGACGCTCACTGTTGGACAGTCTACCATATTGAATGCCATCCAGGGTGTCGAAAGAGAGGTGCACCAGAGTAATGCATACCTGGAGGGCATTCATTCTGGTCAGGCTGCCCTTCAGCGATCGTTCAACACTCTGGCCTCAGCACTGATGGCAGCCATTGTCCCTGTCTCTAGCCTCCCCCCTCCAACTTCCTCCACCCAGACCCTATCACCTGTACCTCTGCCTATCCCAGACATAAGCACCACACATCACACAGGCATTCACACAAGCAACATCCACATACAGACATACCAACACCCACTGCCTCCACTGTGTCCCCCTCCTCCTCGTCTCCCTCCTCCCTCCCTGTCACGTCTCACACAGCTGCATGCACTACATCTTCAGCCACTACGTCCATCACCAGCACACACACCAGAACCCCTGCACACATGCAGTCACCACCCCCACAGCCATTTACACGTCCCCTGTGTCCTCTCCCAATGTGTCTGTGACCCCCTCTTCCAAGATACACAAACGCAGGCAGCCACCCACCCAACAGCCATCCACCTCACGACAGCCTCCAGCCCAAGCACCTGCACTCAAAGACACCAGACTTCAAACTCCTACAACCACATCCTCTTCCTCCACTCCCATACCCACTACACCTACCCTTCCCATTGCTCCTAAAAAGATTTTCCTGTCCAAACTTAACCTCTTTCCACCAACTTCCCCACCCCGTCCATGTCATAGGACTCCAGTCAGCACCTCAGCCACCACAAAACCGGGCCCTGTCATGACAGTCTGCCATGGACTATGGAGTCCCCCACCCTCCAGGGCAGCCAGTTCAGTACGGAGCCAAGGCACGGGCAGCCCACCCCCGGAGAAACAATCAAAGATAGGCAGTGGCTGGCGCGAGAGGGTGAAGACACCAGGCACAAAAACCCCTACCATGGCTCCGGCAGGAGGTGTGGAGACAGCTGTCACACCGCCCAAGGTGGGGAAGGGCCACAGGCGATCAGGGAAGGCTGGGAAGGGCAGCACACCCTACAAGACCGCCATCAGCCCAGCTGGCCAGGAGGGCCCCGCCAGCCCCATCCCAGGTGGGCAGGAGGCCACCAACATGCCCGGCACTGCAGCCCAGGAGGGCCCCGCCAGCCACAGGACAGATGGGCAGGAAGGCACCGCCAGCCACAGGACAGGTGGCAAATGAGCTCCACGCCATGGCCAGATCCGCTGAACTGGGCTCTTCATCTCAAGCACCGCTGAACTGGGCACCGCCGTCTCAAGCACCGCTGAACTGGGCCCTTCATCTCAAGCACCGCTGAACTGGGCCCTTCATCTCAAGCACCGCTGAACTGGGCCCTTCATCTCAAGCACCGCTGAACTGGGCACCGCCATCTCAAGCACCGTTGAACTGGGCACCGCCGTCTCAAGCACCGCTGAACTGGGCACCGCCGTCTCAAGCACCGCTGAACTGGGCACCGCCGTCTCAAGCACCGCTGAACCATGAGCGCCAGGGGCTGGCCCGCATCTTAGTCGGGCAGGGCTGCACGAAGCAGTCTGGGAACCAGGCCCCACCCAGAACCAGTGGAGACTGTTATCCACTTGTGAGACTGTGGCTTTGCACTCGCCAGGATTCAACAGTGGGCAACCCACCCACTTGTGAAACTTGAGAGACTGTGGCTTTGTACTCCCCAGGATGGAACAGTGGGCAACCCACCCAGTGTAGAGACTTGAGAGACTGTGGCTTTGCACTCCCCAGGATTGAACAGTGGGCAACCCACCCACTGTCCGGACTTGGGAGACTGTGGCTTTGCACTCCCCAGGATTGAACAGTGGCCATGGAGGCCCCTCGTGGATCTGGCGTCGTGGACTTATCTGGCTGAGGTACCCCCCCTTCCGTTCCCCCTGAGGTGCCTGTAGTTTTGCTATCTGAAGCCCCTGCAGTGTTCTCTCCATTGGAGTCAGGTATCTTGTGTGGGCTTTGCCCATGTGATTTGGGCCCAGTGGTCCACGGACAATACATGCTACAATGCTTGGACTTGTACATTTATGTATATAACAGTTTTTGATGTAGAATTATATTTTTAAGCCAGTAATACAATATATTCCTATGTTTAGAATCATTTCCTTTTGTGTTTGCATTCTTCCGGGGGTTTCGGGGGGTGTCACTCTGATGTGTTGATACGCATTGATGTGTGTGTTGTAGTGGCTGAGGGTGAGGGTGGGTGTGTCGCGTATGTGTGTACCCGTAATATTTTCTCCACCCCCCTCCCATGTGTCGTAGGTGCAGTACTCACCGTTGTCTTCTGCGCCGGCGTTCGTGCTCCTGGTAGAGGAGTAGGAACACAATCGCTGGGAGTATGTAGAGTTCGGGTTCCATGCTGTCCTTATTCCTCGTGGGCTGTATGGAGGTGAGCGTTTTCCCTTCGAAATGGCTGTTTCCGCCGTGTTTTTATTGGCGAGGCAACCGCCCCGGAAAAGGTGGCGGATTGGTAGGTTGTGATACAGTGGGCGGTACATTGTCTCCCGCCTGTCTGTTGGCGGTGACCGCCGCGCTGTTTGTTTGTGCCGCCGTGGCGGGCGGTGTGGTAATGTGGCGGTCTCTGTTGGCGGTTTCCGCCAGGGTCGGAATTCCATTTTTTTTCCCACCAGCCTGTTTGCGGTTTGGCCGCTGGTTTAACACCGACCGCCAGGGTTGGAATGACCCCCTATGTTTCTAAAAGTTGGAATACTTTTTAAGAATTTAAAACTATCTCTAGAACTTAATTCAAATTTTCACAAAACTTTTTAACTCTAAAAGAAATGCTAACAGGGACTAACACAAGGCCCTAGCAGGACTATTAAAAATTTAGAATAATAGCTCAAATTGCAAAAATCAGTTTCTAATGACAATTTTGGGAATTTAGTTGTGTGATCAGGTATTGGCTGAGTAGTCCAGCGAATGCAAAGTCTTGCCCCCCCCACTGCTGATCCACCAATGTAGGAAGTTAGCTCTGTATGCACTATTTCAAAGTAAGGAATAGTATGCACAGAGTCCAAGGGTTCCCATTAGAGGTAAGATAGTGGCAAAAAGAGATAATACTAATGCTATATTTTGTGGTAGTGTGGTCGAGCAGTAGGCTTATCAAAGGAGTAGTGTTAAGCATTTGTTGTACACACACAGGCAATAAATGAGGAACACACACTCAGAGTCAATTCCAGGCCAATAGGTTTTTGTATAGAAAAATATATTTTCTTAGTTTATTTTAAGAACCACAGGTTCAAGATTTACAAGTAATACTTCAAATGAAAGGTATTGCAGGTAGGTACTTTAGGAACTTTGAATTAGCAAAATAGCATATACAGTTTTCACATGGAATTGCATACCAGTGCGTCTCGCAAATAGTAAGGGAACACCCCTTCCTATTTGTGACTCGGAAATGCATTTTGCGAGTCGGTTCCGACTCGCAAAATGCATTTCTACATACCAGATGGGCTTTAGCGACTCTCAAACGGCGTTTTTTGCCATTTGCGAGTCGCTAAAGCTTTCCTACATCTGGCCCTAACTCCTTTAAACAGGTGATGGGACAAGTTCTTAACTTGTGCAAATAGTTTGAGTGTAATTGGGTTTTGGAGGATTTCTAATTGCCTCTTACTGCAGTGCACATCCCCAGGAAATAAGATGTTGAACAGTAATATTTAAGGTATTGAGTAAAAGGCTGATCTTTCTAACTGATGCCCAAAAAAGAAAAACTATGTGGCCTGGTAGTTGAATCAATACTGTAGGAAGTTGGCTCTGTATGTACTATTTCAAAGTAAGAAATAGCATGCAGAGTCCAAGGGTTCCCCTTAGAGGTAAGATAGTGGCAAAAAGAGATAATTCTAATGCTCTATTTTGTGGTAGTGTGGTCGAGCAGTAGGCTTATCAAAGGAGTAGTGTTAAGCATTTGTTGTACACACACAAGCAATAAATGAGGAACACACACTCAGAGACAATTCCAGGCCAATAGGTTTTTGTATAGAAAAATATATTTTCTTAGTTTATTTTAAGAACCACAGGTTCAAGATTTACATGTAATACTTCAAATGAAAGGTATGGCAGGTAGGTACTTTAGGAACTTTGAATTAGCAAAATAGCATATACAGTTTTCACATAAATCACATATAGCTATTTTAAAACTAGACAGTGCAATTTTCAACAGTTCCTGGGGGGTCTAAGTGTTTGTTAGTTTTTGCAGGTAAGTAAACCACCTACGGGGTTCAAGTTTGGGTCCAAGGTAGCCCACCGTTGGGGGTTTAGAGCAACCCCAAAGTTACCACACCAGTAGTTCAGGGCCGGTCAGGTGCAGAGGTCAAAGTGGTACCCAAAACGCATAGGCTTCAATGGAGAAGGGGGTGCCCCTGTTCCAGTCTGCCAGCAGGTAATCTACCCGCTTCTTCGGAGGGCAGACCAGGGGGGTTTTGTAGGGCACCGGGCACAGGGGCGGCCGGGTGCAGTGTGTAAACAAGCGTCGGGCTTGTAATAGAAAGCAATGGGAGACCAAGGGGACTCTTCAGCGAGGCAGGCAGGCAAAGGGGGGGGGGGGGTCCTCAGGGTAGCCACCACCTGGGCAAGGGAGAGGGCCACCTGGGGGTCGCTCCTGCACTGGAGGTCGGATTCTTCAGGTTCTGGGGGCTGCGGGTGCAGAGTCTTTACCAGGCGTCGGGTCTTTGAAGCAGGCAGTCGGGGTCAGGGGGAGCCTCGGGATTCCCTCTGCAGGCATCGCTGTGGGGGCTCAGGGGGGTCATCTCTGGCTACTCACGGTCTTGTAGTCGCCGGGGAGTCCTCCCTGAAGTGGTTGTTCTCTGCAAGTCGAGCCGGGGGCGTCAGGTGCAGAGTGTCAAGTCTCACGCTTCCGGCGGGAAACGTAAGTTGTTTCAAAGTTGCTTCTTTGTTGCAAAGTTGCATTCTTTGGTGAACAGAGCCGCTGTCCTCGGGAGTTCTTGGTCCTTCTAGATGCAGGGCAGTCCTCTGAGGATTCAGAGGTCGCTGGTCCCTGTGGAAAGCGTCGTTGGAGCAGTGTCTTTAGAAGTGGTGAGACAGGCCGGTAGAGCTGGGGCCAAAGCAGTTGGTGTCTCCGTCTTCTCTGCAGGGTTTTTCAGCTTAGCAGTCCTCTTCTTCTTAGGTTGCAGGAATCTGAGTTCCTAGGTTCCAGGGGAGCCCCTAAATACTGAATTTAGGGGTGTGTTTAGGTCTGGGGGGTTAGTAGCCAATGGCTACTAGCCCTGAGGGTGGCTACACCCTCTTTGTGCCTCCTCCCTGAGGGGAGGGGGGCACATCCCTAATCCTATTGGGGGAATCCTCCATCTGCAAGATGGAGGATTTCTAAAAGTTAGAGTCACCTCAGCTCAGGACACCTTAGGGGCTGTCCTGACTGGCCAGTGACTCCTCCTTGTTTTTCTCGTTATCTCCTCCGGCCTTGCCGCCAAAAGTGGGGCCGTGGCAGGAGGGGGCGGGCAACTCCACTAGCTGGAGTGCCCTAGGTGCTGTATCAAAGGGGGTGAGCCTTTGAGGCTCACCGCCAGGTGTTACAGTTCCTGCAGGGGGAGGTGTGAAGCACCTCCACCCAGTACAGGCTTTGTTACTAGCCACAGTGTGACAAAGGCACTCTCCCCATGTGGCCAGCAACATGTCTGGAGTGTGGCAGGCTGCTAAAACCAGTCAGCCTACACGGGTAGTCGGTTAAGATTTCAGGGGGCACCTCTAAGGTGTCCTCTGGGGTGTATTTTACAATAAAATGTACACTGGCATCAGTGTGCATTTATTGTGCTGAGAAGTTTGATACCAAACTTCACAGTTTTCAGTGTAGCCATTATGGTGCTGTGGAGTTCGTGCATGACAGACTCCCAGACCATATCATCTTATGGCTACCCTGCACTTACAATGTCTAAGGTTTTGCTTAGACACTGTAGGGGCATAGTGCTCATGTACTTATGCCCTCACCTATGGTATAGTGCACCCTGCATTAGGGCAGTAAGGCCTGCTAGAGGGGTGACTTATCTATACCTGTAGGCAGTGTGAGGTTGGCATGGCACCCTGAGGGGAGTGCCATGTCGACATAGTCGTTTTATCCCCACTAGCACACACAAGCTGGCAAGCAGTGTGTCTGTGCTGAGTGAGGGGTCCCCAGGGTGGCATAAGACATGCTGCAGCCCTTAGAGACCTTCCTTGGCATCAGGGCCCTTGGTACCAGGGGTACCAGTTACAAGGGACTTACCTGGATGCCAGGGTGTGCCAATTGTGGAAACAAAAGTACAGGTTAGGGAAAGAACACTGGTGCTGGGGCCTGGTTAGCAGGGCTCAGCACACTTTCAAATCAAAACTTAGCATCAGCAAAGGCAAAACGTCAGGGGGTAACCATGCCAAGGAGGCATTTCCTTACAAATACACTTTATTACAAAATCAGGAATAGTAATTACTGATTCTGTATTGAAGTGCTTGTGTAGCCATGTTTCAATAACAAAAGCAGGTCCCACTTGTATCTTAGTATTAGGTTAGTAATGTTTCACCAGGAAAGGAAAAAGTAGACATATTTGTTCAGGCATTGCATGCTCATTGCAAAGAGGAATCAAAGCATTCAGAACAAAATGAACCACTCTCAAATCTAGTAGGTTGATGTGATAGGTTTGTATTTTTGGACACCAAGGGCCAGATGTATCATGCATTGTTGCATTTGCAAACGGCCCGATTGGGCTGTCTGCGACTACAAATATGCATTTTGGTATGCATGAATTCCAAATTGCGATTTGGTAACATGTTACCAAATCGCAATTTGGAATTGAGACTACATACCGATTCGGTATTAGGAAGGGGCGTGTCAAGGGCGTCTTTTCCTTATACCGAAATGTGGTTGCAAAACATTCACATTTTACCACCTACTTCAAGTAGATGGTAACCTATTCGCTAATGGGAAGTGGTCCCCAAGGATGCATGCAAAACGTTTTTTTAAGAGCAGGCAGTGTTCCCACAGACCACTCCCTAGTCTTAAAAAATGAAAAGAAAACTTGTAATTTTTTTTTTTTGTAAACGCATTCTGTTTTCCTTTAAGGAAAAGAGACTGCATTTAAAAAAAATGCTTTACTTAAACGCAATCACAGACATGGTGATCTGCTGAGCCACCATCCCTGTGATTTTAGTGTTTCCTAATGGGTCGCACATTCAGACCTACCTCATGAATAATACTGAGGTAGGCCGTTTGAGAGCCATTGGAAATGCTAAATGAAACTCCTGGAGTTTTATACATTCAAGTAGCGATTACCTAACTGCGATTCACAGAAAATCGCATTTAGGTAACCGCTATTCCAAATATTGATACATCTGGCCCCAAAGAGCCTTGAATTCAATGTCGTCCATGTGAGCATCCCAACCACAGAGGAAGGCATCTGTCACTATGGTTTGTGTTGGGGTGTCATGATGGAAACTCACTCCCTTAGGAAGATTTTCTAGAAGACACAATCAGCTAAGTGATTGCTTCGCATGAGATGATAGGATCACTTTGTCTTCCTATCTGCCTGAGAGTTGGTCCTACTGATCTCCAGACACTGTTACAGAGGTCTCAGGTTCAGACGTACAGTCTGAACAAGGAAGATGTATGGTACCATTGATTATAGAAGAGAAGATATTTTCCTCAGTGCTTGGTGGGCTGTTCTTTTAACATTGTGACATTTCAGAAGAATATACAATCATCTTTTATGTTATGTGTATTTGTAAATCACAAGGGTATCCTGGCACTGAGCAGGTGTGTGTGCCTAGCACTGCCTATAGTAGGATGACAAATTGAAAATCCAAGTCTTTATAAGGATGTTTATCTTATTTAATAAGCAGAGCATGTGACTGCCTGCATGTGCTGTTTGTTTCTCTTGCGGATCCGTTATCTGTCATCAAATAAGTTTTTCACAGCACACAGCATACATCTTGCATCAAGGCAAGGTCTTCTGGTTGTCTAGGCTATTTATCTGTGTCCAGACAGTCCCAGTCTGCTAGTCCACATTGCTATACAACATGGTTAAAATACATTAACTTTCACAAAATCAATAGATTTTGCATTGCTTTGCCAATGCTTGCTTTATTAAATGGAAAGGGGTCAGTCCCTCAGCAAGTTGAGAGTTGACTCTGCGCTTGCACATTGGGCTCTTGGGACAATCAACTCCCAGAAAGAGCTTCTGCCTTTCTCAGTGATCTTGGTGGGTGGTTGGAGTTTTGCCTGCAAGTGTTTGATCTCCCTTTCATGAATCCCAGGGGTGCTTGCCATCCATGGAAAGGCAAGAGAGGCACCAAATGTGCTTTTTAGGTAGGCAGGTCTAGGGTGGCCTTTTTTCCTGGAAAATAAAACTAAAACTACAAACCAAGTTCTTTTATAAAATCAAAAGCTGAACGCTATTTAAGCAAAACAGGTTACACAAGCAGTGGCTCTTACTGGCTTCCCCCAAGAGTGACACTGGGCCCCCAGTGGCACACTGAGGCCAGGAGACAAAATATGACCGGCCAGCCCAATGATGTGAATCTGGGGATAATATATAACATTGATCCTTGTCTCTCTGAAACCTGGTGAGTCAAAGGTTACTGCTATTTCAGTCAGCAGGGCGCAGTGAGGGTATTCACAAGTAACTGCTACAGTGCCAGAGGCCCAGAACTGCAGGAGGAAACCACTTAAAAAGTTACTTTAATTCGTCTTTCGCCACCCATGTCCAACATTTGCTTCATTCTGGGGCGAGTTTTTCTAGTGTGCATATATAGTTTTGTCTGCTTTTTTTTCTTTGCATTTAGTCATTTTTATATCTCACTTTACGGACTTTGGAAGATTAGAAGATTGAGCAGGCCTGATCAATATTCAGATTTACACTTTGTGATATGCCGATGACAAACTGATATTACACAGAGTTTTTCTTTAAAAAGAAAACATTAGCTCCATCAACAAAAATTGTGGAAGGACACTTCAAATAGAAGAGGTACTTGGTTTATGCTCCAGAGAAAAAATAGATACGCCAGGAAACAGCATATGGTAACAAATGTAAAGTAAGGGAATGAGAGTCCAGATAAAGCCTACAAATGATAAACAAGGGATGGGCTTTACGCCCCTTTAAGATTTTTTTTCTTAACAACAGATCGTCGCAAACGACAGAAAATGCAGTGTCTCAGGCGAAACCTAATAACCAGTATTGAAGGAGTGTTAAAGAAAACAAACCAAATGTCAGGATGCTCTTGTGATACAAAGCTCACTGTGACAATTCAAAATGTGTGTCCTGGAACAATGAAGAGTAAATACAATCTTTGAAGACAAAGATAAAATATTTCAGGTTACAAGTTTTGGGTACCAGAGAGGTTACATTGTGTGTCATGTGTAACATTATGTTAAAGCAAACTACAAAGGACATTAAGAAATAATTATGCTAACCTGCAAAATACATAGGAAGAATAAACACATCAAAAATATTTGTGCTCACAAAATTCAATTAAAATTCCCATTACGATGTATATTCCTAAAGGTTATAGGATGTTACATAAATCTTGATTAGTGTTATCTGGAAAAAGTGCAAATAGAAGTGGATGATAAAATGCTTTAACAGATCAGAGAAGAATAGTAATCACCCGATCTTCAGATACACTACACAGCTAAGCAACTGAGTGCCATAAGAAGAATCTAGTTTGAAAAAGAACTTACAAGGACAACAATCATTCAAGGAAATGATAGGTCCAGCATTATTTAAAACCACCACACATACATTTACACATTCATTCTTTCAACGTAAACACGTTTAGAAGGCTGAATTTAAACATAGAAATATGATGTGATACCTGTGGTTTGTGAAGACGCTCGTTCTTATTGACAGAACACTGCATGACTCAGCAGTCGAACCTGGTATACTAAATGGCAAAATGAACATACCTTTCTTAAAGGCTGGCAAGTGTAAGGTGAAGAATTACCAGGAAGGAGGCAATATAATTAGCCATGAAAGATAACTCAGAATATAAACACACAGTAGCCATGGTCAGTCACAATACAGTATGGGCTGAGAGGGCGCTAGTTGCTCTCCCTCAGAATTTCAGTATACATTGGGTGCCCTCCTGACATCAGAGTCAAGCTGTGATGTTGACAAAAATTGTATTTATGGGAGCACGCCCAGTGGTTTGCATAATCATTTAGACCACTGGGAAAAATACATAGGGTTGTTGACAAATGTACAAAAGAGGACGACTTCAAAAAGATTGTTTTTGTCCCAACATCTATTGATATTTGTTCTGTGATTTTCCATCATACTTCATACTTGCATTGTCCATTTACATTTAAGTTACAAGGGACCTTGTGTGAACGCTGAATTCTTACTAATAAATATTAATGTATTTGAATCATAACTGTGCAAAGAATTTTACTTAATATAGGAAAATGAAGCACGACTTGGAAAATGTGCCTACTTGAGTGGCCGTCAGAATCACAAAGTGTCCTTATTAATTGCTCATTAAAATTGCTTGATGTGCTTAGGTTTAATTTAATGTAGTAGTGTGTTATATTAATTATTATGTATTATGTATTTGCTTTATTAAATTGTAGGCCTTAAAGTTATTGAGGTCTTGGACCTAGTTTGCACAGCCTCATGGTAGTTGTTCTGTTCAAATGATTCACATAAAATGGCTGTCGTGAGAAATTAATACTTGTATTGTTTCACTGAATTGACCAAACGCTAGTAGATGCTTTGTTTTCCCATGAGAACTGCTTGCTATAATATGCTGTATTAGTTATTGTTACAATGTACAGTTCAGTGTGTGAGAAAGCGAAGTTTCCCAGGAGGTAACAATGGATGCATTGACTGGAGAACAGAGTGATACAAAATTGATACCTGACTAACCTTACGACGGGAACAGGAGAAGAGGAGCCATTCATCAACATGTGAAAGACAGTTTAGTGATATCTTAGATTTGAAGTTCTATTTTCATTGGACTAAAAGTAACGTACAATTCTTTAACCAATGGTGACGTGGGAAGAGTTTTAGACGATTTTAACTTAGCCCAACTGCACTGAGGACAGACAGGTATTTGCCCCCTCTGACATCTTCTGAGAGGAGCTTGTTTATTCTGTCTGAGTAGCTGAACAGTTCCAGAGGACTTTATTTCTATCTTTGACTTTATTGCTTAAACTTCTGATGCTGAATGCTGATCACTTAGACATTGCTTTCCATATGGTTCCGACAGTTTAGAGTCTCTCGTTCTGAACCATTCCCCTTCATGGTCTGATGCTGATACTGACCGAACTGATGTCCAATTGGTGAAGATAATTGCAGCTTGCTGATCTATACTGAGGAAAGGTATAATGAAATGCTATTGTTTTTGTTGTAATTTGTCTTTGTTTATAGGTACCAACTGCAATTCTGATGGAGCCATAGCTAGATGTTTTTCCAAATTTATATTGACAAATTGTTTTGCATGAAGCCCAAACATGCTACTCTAATCAGAAGGTCAGTAGAGGAAATCCTAAAATGCTAATAAGTTGCTATTAATAAATAATTGATGTTACTCAATTGCTGAATCTAGATGTTTTTGATTTCCATTGTGCAATTGTTCTTGCTATTGATTTGTACTGTAATTCTAGAGTACCTAACCATTCATGCTTTGGTTACTTTTAGATTCTTTAGAAGGTTTGGTCAACCAGTGTTCTTTCTGTATGCATATCATTTGATTTTGAGACACAGCTACGTGATATTAGCATTGTTAATATAGGGAAATAAACATTCTAACCTTTACATAAAGGTGTGGTTATTCATGGCCAAAGGGGTCATGGTGCGTGAGATTACTGACTCCAAAGACTACTGATACTGTTGATTGATATTGTTAATTATTTGTATTGAAATTGAGTCCTATGGTGGGATTTACTCTAAGCGCAGTCAAACGTTCCAACGAACCTCTAACACGCCCCCTTATAAATTCAAGATAAGAAGCTAAATAAGATCGGACGCGCTTAAACTTTGCTTGTACTTCAGACTGAAAGGAAACACGGATAAAAGGATTTCCAACAATGCAGAACTCTTAGTCTGGGTAATGAATTTATTAAGGCACGTCTTGAGGTTCGTAAAGGGAAGGCGTATATGTCGAATGTCAAATGCAGCACACAAGTGCACTTCCAGAAATAATCACAGCAGTAGAATAATAATGATCATAGAAACAAACAATGAAAATACACTACTTCAATCATGGATAATATGTCTACATGTACAGTGATTATATATTAATTCACAACACAAAGCTAAAAATAAGAATTAAAAGTGCATCACTATGGGGTGAGGTAGGGTCATCATCTCTTTGCCACCTTCAAGTCAAGCCCAGACGACTGCCGAAAGAGAGAAAACGACACACAATGGGAACCAGGCAAAGGGGTCCCTTTCCTGGTATGAGTTATATCTATTTCCAGTTGTCAAGTTTCTCCATTAAATACCTTAATCAAGCTGGAGAGGAGAATTATAGAAACTCCCCCCTCCCATATTGTAAGCTGTTGTTGAAACGCTGGCAGTACCAGTCCGTGTTGAAAGAGCACGTTCGGGATTGGCCACATCCCATTGTGCGCTCCATAAGACCAAACTGTTTCCTGCTGTACCATAAACATTCTTCTGGTACATCCTTATCTTTCCCTCATTCCTCTGTGTTATATCCCTGCTTTGGTGAGAAAGAGCACAAGACTGAAAACATGAGTGAAAAATATGTTGCATAAGTTGTGCGCTGAAAAATACCTGCACCACCAATATGACAGTGTTTGAAGCTAAGTTATGCACAAAGTAGAGTCAGTGGTCAAAATGGAGCAGTGGTTAAATACAGATATCATTATAGACCTGCAAAGTTGTATTTACAATGTATGTTTGTTTGAATTCAGCAGGGCTTGTTTCAGATCTTCTGAGTATAGTATGTCTGCTAATATTCTGGTAGACTGTAATGCTAAATACTGGACACTAAGCACACACTGATTAAGTTCCTAACTATGGTCTATGAAGGGCCCTTTACAAATATCTCCATCAGAGTTAGTAAAGAGCTATTGGCACTGTAAATTCCTAACTGGACTTTTCTTGCCACATAAATTGAAAATGAAGAGTGAAACAGTAGTTGACATTAGCGAGCCAATTCAAAGCACCATGGCTGTCATGAGCATGAGTGTGAAGGAGAGACACCAAAAGGAAAAGAAGTTTGCTTGCAATCAAACATATTGTAATCGTGCAATTATTCATGTAACAGGCTCAGTCTGCAAAGCGGTAACAAAACCGCCTCAAGGCAGGACAAACAAAGCATTTACCAATGTTAAGAGATGATTTCTGAAAGGCAAGTCCACGAATGAGTGAAAGTGATGCGCATGCGGTGGGGTTAATAAAAGGCCACAATACTAACAACAGGTCAAAGAGCTTGCACGCTTGACCTGAAAATGTTTCCAGCTTTGCTGTTATGCCAACTAGTTTGCAATTCCAGTAAATCCTTTCTGTTTGACTGTCACTGCTATGCTTGCTTACATATTATATGGTCTGTGGGAACTTTCTCTCAGCAGTATTGCATATGTCTACGTTCAGCTTCCAAAGACTAATCATTAGTGCTCACCAAATTAAAATGTAGTACTTTAAAGCATCTTGAAAATTAAATTTATAATCTAGCCACAAATCAGGTAGTGATAGTGCAAGCTACCTTATGTTAACTCTCCTTCTTCCAAAGCAGTCTCAAACTGCTTTACCAAAACAAAAACAAGGAAATAAAGTTCTGCACCCATTTAGTTCCTGATCTCTCATCATGGTTGTTAATCATGTGTGAATTTGGTATGGTTGCTTTGTAAAACCAGCATCTATTTTGCAATGTCCTTCTCAGCACTGACCTGCAAATATACCAAAAACCTGCTATGGGGGAGGGTTAGTATGTAAGTGCACTTCAAATATCATGCCAGTCAATTTTCATCCACTCTAGCAACTGGTGATGATTACTTCAGTGAAACTTTCTTTAAAGTCCAATTACTCACTCCTGCCCCTAAATCACTCTGTGAAATGTATCGATAGGAACACCGTTCAGTGCACCAATTATGCTTGCTACTAAATCTTAGACAGTGGATCACCAGTGTAGATAAAAAACACATTTCATATAGGAAAGATTAGGAGCTAGGAATAAGCAGCAACAAGCTGAAAAACATGGACTAGAAGACAGACCACCCATGGCTCCTCAAGAGACATGTTTACAAGTCTTTGTTAACCAGGTAGGTAGTGGTCACATAGTGCATACCTTATGTTTAGCTGCACATAACATCTTTCGGAGAAAAGTGGAACATGGATTGGTGAGCCATTGCTTACCAAAGAAGACTCGTTGTGAACTGCCATTGGGCGACCACCATGGATCCAAGTTAGGCAAGGGAGAACCATCAGATTGCCCCACGTCAGTCATGTTTGCTGACTCTGCATCAAAGAAGAACTGCATCATGGTCTTCAGCACATTGGGACCAGCAACACCTGCACACAGTACCTATGGGGAACAAGGAACACTTTTGATATATTGAAGCCAAAAGTCTCTATAGGCATGGTAGAAGGTTAGCAGTGTGAGAGATTCCAATATGAGTGAGAATGTAAAAAAATATGATAGCGAGCACTAGAGATTAACAAGCATTAACTACATGTGATGTTCAGAAAATGGACTTCGATTTACTTCCAAATTTCCCGCAAAGTATGTGGCAAAAATCTTGAAAGAGCTGCCACAAAGAACCAGAGTCAAAATGTGTAGGAAGTTGGCTCTGTATGTGCTATTTCAAAGTAAGGAATAGCATGCACAGAGTCCAAGGGTTCCCCTTAGAGGTAAGATAGTGGCAAAAAGAGATAATACTAATGCTCTATTTTGTGGTAGTGTGGTCGAGCAGTAGGCTTATCCAAGGAGTAGTGTTAAGCATTTGTTGTACATACACATAGACAATAAATGAGGTACACACACTCAGAGACAAATCCAGCCAATAGGTTTTTGTATAGAAAAATATCTTTTCTTAGTTTATTTTAAGAACCACAGGTTCAAATTCTACATGTAATATCTCATTCGAAAGGTATTGCAGGTAAGTACTTTAGGAACTTCAAATCATAAAAATTGCATGTATACTTTTCAAGTTATTCACAAATAGCTGTTTTAAAAGTGGACACTTAGTGCAATTTTCACAGTTCCTAGGGGAGGTAAGTATTTGTTAGGTTAACCAGGTAAGTAAGACACTTACAGGGCTTAGTTCTTGGTCCAAGGTAGCCCACCGTTGGGGGTTCAGAGCAACCCCAAAGTCACCACACCAGCAGCTCAGGGCCGGTCAGGTGCAGAGTTCAAAGTGGTGCCCAAAACACATAGGCTAGAATGGAGAGAAGGGGGTGCCCCGGTTCCGGTCTGCTTGCAGGTAAGTACCCGCGTCTTCGGAGGGCAGTCCAGGGGGGTTTTGTAGGGCACCGGGGGGGACACAGGTCCACACAGAAATTTCACCCTCAGCGGCGCGGGGGCGGCCGGGTGCAGTGTAGAAACAAGCGTCGGGTTCGCAATGTTAGTCTATGAGAGATCTCGGGATCTCTTCAGCGCTGCAGGCAGGCAAGGGGGGGATTCCTCGGGGAAACCTCCACTTGGGCAAGGGAGAGGGACTCCTGGGGGTCACTTCTCCAGTGAAAGTCCGGTCCTTCAGGTCCTGGGGGCTGCGGGTGCAGGGTCTCTCCCAGGCGTCGGGACTTTAGGTTCAAAGAGTCGCGGTCAGGGGAAGCCTCGGGATTCCCTCTGCAGGCGGCGCTGTGGGGGCTCAGGGGGGACAGGTTTTGGTACTCACAGTATCAGAGTAGTCCTGGGGTCCCTCCTGAGGTGTTGGGTCGCCACCAGCCGAGTCGGGGTCGCCGGGTGCAGTGTTGCAAGTCTCACGCTTCTTGCGGGGAGCTTGCAGGGTTCTTTAAAGCTGCTGGAAACAGAGTCGCAGCCTTTCTTGGAGCAGGTCCGCTGTCCTCGGGAGTTTCTTGTCTTTTCGAAGCAGGGGCAGTCCTCAGAGGATGTCGAGGTCGCTGGTCCCTTTGGAAGGCGTCGCTGGAGCAGGATCTTTGGAAGGCAGGAGACAGGCCGGTGAGTTTCTGGAGCCAAGGCAGTTGTCGTCTTCTGGTCTTCCGCTGCAGGGGTTTTCAGCTGGGCAGTCCTTCTTCTTGTAGTTGCAGGAATCTAATTTTCTAGGGTTCAGGGTAGCCCTTAAATACTAAATTTAAGGGCGTGTTTAGGTCTGGGGGGTTAGTAGCCAATGGCTACTAGCCCTGAGGGTGGGTACACCCTCTTTGTGCCTCCTCCCAAGGGGAGGGGGTCACAATCCTAACCCTATTGGGGGAATCCTCCATCTGCAAGATGGAGGATTTCTAAAAGTCAGAGTCACCTCAGCTCAGGACACCTTAGGGGCTGTCCTGACTGGCCAGTGACTCCTCCTTGTTGCTTTCTTTGTTCCCTCCAGCCTTGCCGCCAAAAGTGGGGGCCGTGGCCGGAGGGGGCGGGCAACTCCACTAAGCTGGAGTGCCCTGCTGGGCTGTGACAAAGGGGTGAGCCTTTGAGGCTCACCGCCAGGTGTTACAGCTCCTGCCTGGGGGAGGTGTTAGCATCTCCACCCAGTGCAGGCTTTGTTACTGGCCTCAGAGTGACAAAGGCACTCTCCCCATGGGGCCAGCAACATGTCTCTGGTGTGGCAGGCTGCTGGAACTAGTCAGCCTACACAGACAGTCGGTTAAGTTTCAGGGGGCACCTCTAAGGTGCCCTCTGTGGTGTATTTTACAATAAAATGTACACTGGCATCAGTGTGCATTTATTGTGCTGAGAAGTTTGATACCAAACTTCCCAGTTTTCAGTGTAGCCATTATGGTGCTGTGGAGTTCGTGTTTGACAGACTCCCAGACCATATACTCTTATGGCTACCCTGCACTTACAATGTCTAAGGTTTTGTTTAGACACTGTAGGGGTACCATGCTCATGCACTGGTACCCTCACCTATGGTATAGTGCACCCTGCCTTAGGGCTGTAAGGCCTGCTAGAGGGGTGTCTTACCTATACTGCATAGGCAGTGAGAGGCTGGCATGGCACCCTGAGGGGAGTGCCATGTCGACTTACTCGTTTTGTTCTCACCAGCACACACAAGCTGGCAAGCAGTGTGTCTGTGCTGAGTGAGAGGTCTCCAGGGTGGCATAAGACATGCTGCAGCCCTTAGAGACCTTCCTTGGCATCAGGGCCCTTGGTACTAGAAGTACCAGTTACAAGGGACTTATCTGGATGCCAGGGTCTGCCAATTGTGGATACAAAAGTACAGGTTAGGGAAAGGACACTGGTGCTGGGGCCTGGTTAGCAGGCCTCAGCACACTTTCAATTGTAAACATAGCATCAGCAAAGGCAAAAAGTCAGGGGGCAACCATGCCAAGGAGGCATTTCCTTACACAACCCCCCCCCAAACGAAAGAGGATGAGACTAACCTTTCCCAAGAGAGTCTTCATTTTCTAAGTGGAAGAACCTGGAAAGGCCATCTGCATTGGCATGGGCAGTCCCAGGTCTGTGTTCCACTATAAAGTCCATTCCCTGTAGGGAGATGGACCACCTCAACAGTTTAGGATTTTCACCTTTCATTTGCATCAGCCATTTGAGAGGTCTGTGGTCAGTTTGAACTAGGAAGTGAGTCCCAAAGAGGTATGGTCTCAGCTTCTTCAGGGACCAAACCACAGCAAAGGCCTCCCTCTCAATGGCACTCCAACGCTGCTCCCTGGGGAGTAACCTCCTGCTAATGAAAGCAACAGGCTGGTCAAGGCCATCATCATTTGTTTGGGACAAAACTGCCCCTATCCCATGTTCAGAGGCATCAGTCTGCACAATGAACTGCTTAGAATAATCTGGAGCTTTGAGAACTGGTGCTGAGCACATTGCTTGGTTCAGGGTGTCAAAGGCCTGTTGGCATTCCACAGTCCAGTTCACTTTCTTGGGCATTTTCTTGGAGGTGAGTTCAGTGAGGGCTGTCACAATGGATCCATATCCCTTCACAAACCTCCTGTAATACCCAGTCAAGCCAAGGAATGCCCTGACTTGAGTCTGGGTTTTTGGAGCTACCCAGTCCAGAATAGTCTGGATCTTAGGTTGGAGTGGCTGAACTTGGCCTCCACCTACAAGGTGTCCCAAGTAAACCACAGTTCCCTGCCCTATCTGGCATTTGGATGCCTTGATAGAGAGGCCTGCTGATTGCAGAGCCTTCAAAACCTTCTTCAGGTGGACCAGGTGATCCTGCCAGGTGGAGCTAAAGACAGCAATATCATCAAGATAAGCTGTGCTAAAGGACTCCAAGCCAGCAAGGACTTGATTCACCAACCTTTGGAAGGTGGCAGGGGCATTCTTTAAACCAAAGGGCATAACAGTAAACTGATAATGCCCATCAGGTGTGGAGAATGCTGTTTTCTCTTTTGCTCCAGGTGCCATTTTTATTTGCCAGTACCCTGCTGTCAAGTCAAAGGTACTTAAGAATTTGGCAGCACCCAATTTATCTATGAGCTCATCAGCTCTTGGAATTGGATGAGCATCTGTCTTGGTGACAGAATTGAGCCCTCTGTAGTCCACACAAAACCTCATCTCTTTCTTTCCATCTTTGGTGTGAGGTTTGGGGACTAAGACCACTGGGCTAGCCCAGGGGCTGTCAGAGCGCTCAATTACTCCCAATTCCAGCATCTTGTGGACTTCCACCTTGATGCTTTCCTTAACATGGTCAGATTGTCTAAAGATTTTGTTCTTGACAGGCATGCTGTCTCCTGTGTCCACATCATGGGTACACAGGTGGGTCTGACCAGGGGTTAAGGAGAAGAGTTCAGGAAACTGTTGTAGGACTCTCCTACAATCAGCTTGCTGTTGGCCAGAGAGGGTGTCTGAGTAGATCACTCCATCTACTGTGCCATCTTTTGGGTCTGATGATAGAAGATCAGGGAGAGGTTCACTCTCTGCCTCCTGATCCTCATCTGTTACCATCAACAGATTGACATCAGCCCTGTCATGGAAGAGCTTAAGGCGGTTCACATGGATCACCATCTTGGGGCTCCTGCTTGTGCCCAGGTCCACCAGGTAGGTGACCTGACTCTTCCTTTCTAGTACTGGGTAAGGGCCACTCCATTTGTCCTGGAGTGCCCTGGGAGCCACAGGCTCCAGAACCCAGACTTTCTGCCCTGGTTGGAACTCCACCAGTGCAGCCTTTTGGTCATACCAAAACTTCTGGAGCTGTTGGCTGGCCTCAAGGTTTTTGGTTGCCTTTTCCATGTACTCTGCCATTCTAGAGCGAAGGCCAAGTACATAGTCCACTATGTCCTGTTTAGGCTCATGGAGAGGTCTCTCCCAGCCTTCTTTAACAAGGGCAAGTGGTCCCCTTACAGGATGACCAAACAGAAGTTCAAAGGGTGAGAATCCTACTCCCTTCTGTGGCACCTCTCTGTAAGCGAAAAGCAGGCATGGCAAGAGGACATCCCATCTCCTTTTGAGTTTTTCTGGGAGCCCCATGATCATGCCCTTTAATGTCTTGTTGAATCTCTCAACTAAGCCATTAGTTTGTGGATGGTATGGTGTAGTGAATTTATAAGTCACCCCACACTCATTCCACATGTGCTTTAGGTATGCTGACATGAAGTTGGTACCTCTGTCAGACACCACCTCCTTAGGGAAACCCACTCTGGTAAAGATACCAATGAGGGCCTTGGCTACTGCAGGGGCAGTAGTCGACCTAAGGGGAATAGCTTCAGGATACCTGGTAGCATGATCCACTACTACCAGGATATACATATTTCCTGAGGCTGTGGGAGGCTCCAGTGGACCAACTATGTCCACACCCACTCTTTCAAAGGGAACCCCCACCACTGGAAGTGGAATGAGGGGGGCCTTTGGATGTCCACCTGTCTTACCACTGGCTTGACAGGTGGGGCAGGAGAGGCAAAACTCCTTAACCATGTTGGACATATTGGGCCAGTAGAAGTGGTTGACTAACCTCTCCCACGTCTTGGTTTGTCCCAAATGTCCAGCAAGGGGAATGTCATGGGCCAATGTTAGGATGAACTTCCTGAACAGCTGAGGCACTACCACTCTCCTAGTGGCACCAGGTTTGGGGTCTCTGGCCTCAGTGTACAGGAGCCCATCTTCCCAATAGACCCTATGCGTTCCATTTTTCTTGCCTTTGGACTCTTCAGCAGCTTGCTGCCTAAGGCCTTCAAGAGAGGGACAGGTTTCTTGTCCCGTACACAGCTCCTCCCTTGAGGGTCCCCCTGGGCCTAAGAGCTCAACCTAATAACGTTCAAGCTCCAAAGGCTCAGTTCCCTCAGAGGGCAGAACTTCTTCCTGAGAAGAGAGGTTCCCTTTCTTTTGCTGTGTTGTAGTTGGTTTCCCAACTGACTTTCCTGTTCTCTTGGTAGGCTGGGCCATTCTTCCAGACTCCAGCTCTACTTGTTCACCCTGTGCCTTGCACTGTGCTCTTGTTTTCACACATACCAGTTCAGGGATACCCAGCATTGCTGCATGGGTTTTTAGCTCTACCTCAGCCCATGCTGAGGACTCCAGGTCATTTCCAAGCAGACAGTCCACTGGGATATTTGAGGAGACCACCACCTGTTTCAGGCCATTGACCCCTCCCCATTCTAAAGTAACCATTGCCATGGGATGTACTTTTCTCTGATTGTCAGCGTTGGTGACTGTGTAAGTTTTTCCAGTCAGGTATTGGCCAAGGGAAACCAGTTTCTCTGTCACCATGGTGACACTGGCACCTGTATCCCTCAAGCCCTCTATTCTAGTCCCATTAATTAAGAGTTGCTGTCTGTATTTTTGCATGTTAGGCGGCCAGACAGCTAGTGTGGCTAAATCCACCCCACCCTCAGAAACTAGAGTAGCTTCAGTGTGGACCCTGATTTGCTCTGGGCACACTGTTGATCCCACTTGGAGACTAGCCATACCAGTGTTACCTGGATGGGAGTTGGGAGTGGGACCTTTCTTGGGACAGGCCTTGTCTCCAGTTTGGTGTCCATGCTGTTTACAGCTATGACACCAGGCCTTTTTGGGATCAAAGTTTTTACCCTTGTACCCATTGTTTTGTGAAGAGGCTCTGGGCCCACCCTCCTGTGCAGGTTTTTGGGGGCCTGTAGAAGACTCTTTACTATTTTTAGTTTTGGTTGTCTCATCACTCTTCCCCTGGGGAGTCTTTGTGACCCCTTTCTTTTGGTCACCCCCTGTTGAAGTCTTGGACACCCTTGTCTTGACCCAATGGTCCGCCTTCTTTCCCAATTCTTGGGGAGAAATTGGTCCTAGGTCTACCAGATGCTGATGCAGTTTATCATTGAAACAATTACTCAATAGGTGTTCTTTCACAAATAAATTGTACAGCCCATCATAATTATTTACACCACTGCCTTGAATCCAACCATCTAGTGTTTTCACTGAGTAGTCAACAAAGTCAACCCAGGTCTGGCTCGAGGATTTTTGAGCCCCCCTGAACCTAATCCTGTACTCCTCAGTGGAGAATCCAAAGCCCTCAATCAGGGTACCCTTCATGAGGTCATAAGATTCTGCATCTTTTCCAGAGAGTGTGAGGAGTCTATCCCTACACTTTCCAGTGAACATTTCCCAAAGGAGAGCACCCCAGTGAGATCTGTTCACTTTTCTGGTTACACAAGCCCTCTCAAAAGCTGTGAACCACTTGGTGATGTCATCACCATCTTCAAATTTTGTCACAATCCCTTTGGGGATTTTTAACATGTCAGGAGAATCTCTGACCCTATTTATATTGCTGCCACCATTGATGGGTCCTAGGCCCATCTCTTGTCTTTCCCTTTCTATGGCTAGGAGCTGTCTCTCTAAAGCCAATCTTTTGGCCATCCTGGCTAACAGGAGGTCATCTTCACTGAGAGCATCCTCAGTGATTTCAGAAATGTGGGACCCTCCTGTGAGGGACTCACTATTTCTGACTAACACAGTTGGAGACAGGACTTGAGGGGTCCTGTTCTCCCTATTTAGGACTGGAGGAGGGACATTGGCCTCCAAGTCACTAATTTCTTCCTCTGTGATGTCATCATCAGAGGGGTTGGCTTTTTCAAACTCTGCCAACAGCTCCTGGAGCTGAATTTTGGTAGGTCTGGAGCCAATGGTTATTTTCTTTATATTACAGAGAGACCTTAGCTCCCTCATCTTAAGATGGAGGTAAGGTGTGGTGTCGAGTTCCACCACCTGCATCTCTGTATCAGACATTATTCTGCTAAGAGTTGGAATACTTTTTTAAGAATCTAAAACTGTTTCTAGAATCTAATTCAAACTTTTAACAAACTTTTAAACTCTAAAAAGACAATGCTAAACAGGGACTTAACACACAAGGCCCTAGCAGGACTTTTAAGAATTTAGAAAAATTTCAAATTGCAAAAATGAATTTCTAATGACAATTTTGGAATTTGTCGTGTGATCAGGTATTGTCTGAGTAGTCCAGCAAATGCAAAGTCTTGTACCCCACCGCTGATCCACCAATGTAGGAAGTTGGCTCTGTATGTGCTATTTCAAAGTAAGGAATAGCATGCACAGAGTCCAAGGGTTCCCCTTAGAGGTAAGATAGTGGCAAAAAGAGATAATACTAATGCTCTATTTTGTGGTAGTGTGGTCGAGCAGTAGGCTTATCCAAGGAGTAGTGTTAAGCATTTGTTGTACATACACATAGACAATAAATGAGGTACACACACTCAGAGACAAATCCAGCCAATAGGTTTTTGTATAGAAAAATATATTTTCTTAGTTTATTTTAAGAACCACAGGTTCAAATTCTACATGTAATATCTCATTCGAAAGGTATTGCAGGTAAGTACTTTAGGAACTTCAAATCATCAAAATTGCATGTATACTTTTCAAGTTATTCACAAATAGCTGTTTTAAAAGTGGACACTTAGTGCAATTTTCACAGTTCCTAGGGGAGGTAAGTATTTGTTAGGTTAACCAGGTAAGTAAGACACTTACAGGGCTTAGTTCTTGGTCCAAGGTAGCCCACCGTTGGGGGTTCAGAGCAACCCCAAAGTCACCACACCAGCAGCTCAGGGCCGGTCAGGTGCAGAGTTCAAAGTGGTGCCCAAAACACATAGGCTAGAATGGAGAGAAGGGGGTGCCCCGGTTCCGGTCTGCTTGCAGGTAAGTACCCGCGTCTTCGGAGGGCAGTCCAGGGGGGTTTTGTAGGGCACCGGGGGGGACACAGGTCCACACAGAAATTTCACCCTCAGCGGCGCGGGGGCGGCCGGGTGCAGTGTAGAAACAAGCGTCGGGTTCGCAATGTTAGTCTATGAGAGATCTCGGCATCTCTTCAGCGCTGCAGGCAGGCAAGGGGGGGATTCCTCGGGGAAACCTCCACTTGGGCAAGGGAGAGGGACTCCTGGGGGTCACTTCTCCAGTGAAAGTCCGGTCCTTCAGGTCCTGGGGGCTGCGGGTGCAGGGTCTCTCCCAGGCGTCGGGACTTTAGGTTCAAAGAGTCGCGGTCAGGGGAAGCCTCGGGATTCCCTCTGCAGGCGGCGCTGTGGGGGCTCAGGGGGGACAGGTTTTGGTACTCACAGTATCAGAGTAGTCCTGGGGTCCCTCCTGAGGTGTTGGGTCGCCACCAGCCGAGTCGGGGTCGCCGGGTGCAGTGTTGCAAGTCTCACGCTTCTTGCGGGGAGCTTGCAGGGTTCTTTAAAGCTGCTGGAAACAGAGTCGCAGCCTTTCTTGGAGCAGGTCCGCTGTCCTCGGGAGTTTCTTGTCTTTTCGAAGCAGGGGCAGTCCTCAGAGGATGTCGAGGTCGCTGGTCCCTTTGGAAGGCGTCGCTGGAGCAGGATCTTTGGAAGGCAGGAGACAGGCCGGTGAGTTTCTGGAGCCAAGGCAGTTGTCGTCTTCTGGTCTTCCGCTGCAGGGGTTTTCAGCTGGGCAGTCCTTCTTCTTGTAGTTGCAGGAATCTAATTTTCTAGGGTTCAGGGTAGCCCTTAAATACTAAATTTAAGGGCGTGTTTAGGTCTGGGGGGTTAGTAGCCAATGGCTACTAGCCCTGAGGGTGGGTACACCCTCTTTGTGCCTCCTCCCAAGGGGAGGGGGTCACAATCCTAACCCTATTGGGGGAATCCTCCATCTGCAAGATGGAGGATTTCTAAAAGTCAGAGTCACCTCAGCTCAGGACACCTTAGGGGCTGTCCTGACTGGCCAGTGACTCCTCCTTGTTGCTTTCTTTGTTCCCTCCAGCCTTGCCGCCAAAAGTGGGGGCCGTGGCCGGAGGGGGCGGGCAACTCCACTAAGCTGGAGTGCCCTGCTGGGCTGTGACAAAGGGGTGAGCCTTTGAGGCTCACCGCCAGGTGTTACAGCTCCTGCCTGGGGGAGGTGTTAGCATCTCCACCCAGTGCAGGCTTTGTTACTGGCCTCAGAGTGACAAAGGCACTCTCCCCATGGGGCCAGCAACATGTCTCTGGTGTGGCAGGCTGCTGGAACTAGTCAGCCTACACAGACAGTCGGTTAAGTTTCAGGGGGCACCTCTAAGGTGCCCTCTGTGGTGTATTTTACAATAAAATGTACACTGGCATCAGTGTGCATTTATTGTGCTGAGAAGTTTGATACCAAACTTCCCAGTTTTCAGTGTAGCCATTATGGTGCTGTGGAGTTCGTGTTTGACAGACTCCCAGACCATATACTCTTATGGCTACCCTGCACTTACAATGTCTAAGGTTTTGTTTAGACACTGTAGGGGTACCATGCTCATGCACTGGTACCCTCACCTATGGTATAGTGCACCCTGCCTTAGGGCTGTAAGGCCTGCTAGAGGGGTGTCTTACCTATACTGCATAGGCAGTGAGAGGCTGGCATGGCACCCTGAGGGGAGTGCCATGTCGACTTACTCGTTTTGTTCTCACCAGCACACACAAGCTGGCAAGCAGTGTGTCTGTGCTGAGTGAGAGGTCTCCAGGGTGGCATAAGACATGCTGCAGCCCTTAGAGACCTTCCTTGGCATCAGGGCCCTTGGTACTAGAAGTACCAGTTACAAGGGACTTATCTGGATGCCAGGGTCTGCCAATTGTGGATACAAAAGTACAGGTTAGGGAAAGGACACTGGTGCTGGGGCCTGGTTAGCAGGCCTCAGCACACTTTCAATTGTAAACATAGCATCAGCAAAGGCAAAAAGTCAGGGGGCAACCATGCCAAGGAGGCATTTCCTTACAAAATGGTTTCTCAATTTCTTAATTCCAGTAACATGCTTCTCTTTGTATTTGCACTATAACAGAGTATCATGCAGTGCTGTTCATAATATGCAGGTACACACATGCAATAGTGCTTTCTGTCCAATTCCTATGTCTCAGTAACAAGGGCTATAGACTTTTATGCATTGGCAATTCGTATTTCTTAAAACTACATCAGGGCCCAAAAGAACAAGAAACCATTCATCTCTCCACAATAGTCCATGCCTGGATTTTAAAATGTAAATATACCAGACAATCTTAGTGGATACAATATTGTTTGTATGTTTCTGTGGAAATTATGACAGTGGGAAATCTTCTGTGTGAAAGTCAGCTCGCTTTGTCGTCAAACTATAGGGGTTAAAATGAACATGAACATAAATCTGCTTCTCACAAGTGCCATGGTGCTTTCCCTATTTATTCGTATTTGTGTTTCCTACATATTAAATAGCACACACTTAGACCCTGTACCTTGGGCTCTATGAATATTTTCCTCTGGTGGCTTTCCACTGAAGTGTAAGTGATGAATGGAATTATGTGAGAAATATAAGTCCCTGTTATACAAAAGAATTATGATTTACAAATGATTATGAAATTCAAAAACAGAAAATAGTGATGTACAAAACAGCCTGAAAAATGGAATAAAAGAAAATAACATAGAATACCTAATGCAAAACAAATCCCCAATACACTACTGCAGTGGTTCCCAAACTGCGCTGTGGCACCCCTGTGCACTCTCAAAGCTAGCCAGGTGTGCCATGCACCAAGCACAGAGTTCCGGAAGCAAGTCTCTGAAGGGGAAACATTTCCCACTGACATTGGTCAAAATAAGCAATGCTGACATTGTTCCCAAGATGCATTTAACAATACAAAATGTTTACCTCTTTTACATATTTAATCAATTCTTAGCAACTCAACCTTGTCTTAAAAAACAAATTTATGGACACATACAGTAGCACTTGAGAGCCAATGCAAAATCGGATGGAATACCACATTCGAGAACATTCTTTCAGAAACTCAGGAGCTATAAACTGCAAACCAGAGGGCCACTGTCAACCTTTCCATCTGTTGTGGTTTGTTTTCTCTTGTCAAATACAACTCTTACTCGGTTTTGTACCTTGAACAGCAAATGAGAATGTATAAGGAAATGGACACTTTAGTCCTTCTATGAAAAAAAACAACAGCAAAATGGCATAGTTTTGCTGTGTCTTTCTTAATAGCATCTGGGTGTGAGAAATATGACTGACTAATCCCTTTTGGTTCAATTAGTTTTTTTTAAATTTAGTGCAGGCATTTAAACACACACACCCACCTACAATCAGTGGCCGGTGAGGAAACAATTTGTACCAACTACCTAGCACCCCATTCCCTTACGCCCCACCTCCCATCACGCCTTTCAAAGATTTAATATCAGGCATGCTATGCATAGTCAGTGTCTCAAACTCCCCAATAAGTTGTCCCCATCCATCATGATCCCTAAGTGTCTCAGCTAGTCCTTTTGCTTAGCTACTGCCAGGTTTGCTGTGACTAGTCATAACACTTCTATCTGTTACCCTTAATAGTGTAGTAGCACGACAGCTTTCATACAGAACACGGGCCAACAATCCTGTTCCACTGGCAACTGTGAGAGGCAGCAACGTCACTTCCTCTGTGGAAACTCTGCCCAGGGTTCTTGTGTTGTCACTACTGCTCCGCATTGGGCGCCCGTGCATGATTTGCACTGAACAGGAGGCTGCGATACAGGATGGCCGAGGAGGCGAGTGCGGATTATGGCCGCAGCCTCAGAGTGCCAGAGCGGTGCCTCTGGCTGCCATGAGAAAAGCCTGGGGTTGCTCACTACTAAGTTTGCCACCTTGTTGCAGGAAGCTACGGGCGGTGTGCTAGATCTTAAAGTGGTCATTGTGACTTCTGTACACACTAGAGAGGCGCTCTATATGTGCAGGGGTCTAAAAGCGCTGCCTTTCCCAATCACATTTGTTTGGTGGTGGGTTGAAGTCCTAAGGAGCCAAACTTTTTTTCACCTGTGGCACAGCTAGGAGATGGTGGCAAAGAATGAGACACCTTGAAATTGTGGGTTTTCATCTCAAGTCTTGCTGTTAGACCACAGTAATTGAACATAACAGTCTTTCATGGATCCAACACTTTGCTGTCTCTGTGAGTTGCTCTTACTTTTCAAGCTGTTGAGGCCTAGAATAGGGCAAAGACAGATGTTTTTGTGGGGTGCCCATTGGAGCCAGTATCACCAAAATGTAGGCAGTTCCATGGAAGTGAGATACTGAGCTTGTCTCGCAGCATGCCCTCACTTAAATGTCAATGGAAAGGACCAGGGATTGAAGAAATCACCAAAAGTCAAGAAAAATAAATAAGCAACATATCTATCAATTTTGTGTAGTGCTACCAATCAGGCTGGAGGCATGAGGGCACAGACAGGAGGCATGAATAAACAGACAGGAGGCAAGGACAAACAAACAGGAGGCAGGAACTCACAGACAGGAGGCAAGAACACACACGAGGCATGAGGGCACAGACAAGATGCAAGAACACACAGACAGGAGGCATGGGGACACAGGAAGCAAGGACAAACAGACACTAGGCAGGAACACACAGACAGTTGGCACGGGCCAACAGACAGGGGGCAAAAACACACAGACAGGGGACACTCCAATTATTTTCAAAGAGAAAAACGGAAGAGCTCTTGAGGCCGGGCTTATATCCCGCACGTGCCTAACAAAAATAACATAATGGGGAGCCACAGCCTACGGCCAATAGGTCAAGGGAGCCATGGGCCGAAAAAGTATGGGAACCACTGCACTACTGGGAACGGCGAATGTTCCAAATAGCATTTCCCTAAACAAATGAACAGGCCATTTGCAAAATACAAGCAGCCGCAGAAGAAGCAAATTACACTCCTAAATGAACATTAAAAGCACATGGTAACTTGGTGGAAAGCTATAAAGGAGACCTAAAATGTACTGCAACCTTTCAAAACTGTACCCTTCTATTCCATTGGGAGTATGATGTGTATATAGGAAGCCCAGCAGAGAAGGGTAAGAATATTCAGACAGAGAAGCTCTCCCTTCAGGCAAAAGAGGAAACAAGTGAAAAATGCATGTTAAAAAGGCAAGTGATTCTAAACTACAAATAAAAGTCCACAGCCTGAGTGTCAGCCGCTGTAAATTGGTGGATGTGGTGCCCCCTTTGAGGTGAAGAGTGGCGCGAAGTGGAAGGGGACCCCCAACACCGGAACAGGTTGCAGTGAGTGCACAGTTGAAAAGGCCAACTGAAGTGGCATGGGAATTACTGGTACACATGTCCCTGCATTCTGTGGGGAGCCCAGAGAGATTACGATGTGAAGCCATGAGAACCTGGGGCCTTAATTGTGCATCCCAACATCTCCTGAATGCAACTGGTGGTGGTCGGAGGCAGTGACCCCTGGGATCCCTACTTTACTGCAGGACTGAACAGCGGACTGCGGAAGCCTGGGCAGCAGTCTGGCATACGAGAGAGCTGCCCAAAACGTGGGTGAAGGCGACCTGGAGATTGCGTTGGGGCTGGCCTGGGGTGCCGTCCCATGGTGTGGGTAAACCCTCCCCGTACGTCCCACCCACCACCTCCCCGTCCTCTGGTGCATTCTCTGACATTCTCCCCTAGCTCTGGGCCTTCAGTCACAAGACTTGAGTGATCCTGGAACATTGGCCTCTCTGGAGTGGAGCAAGGGACATCTTATTGGGGACCAGTGGCTTGACTGTTCTGTTCGTGCCATTTCTGTACTGGCCTGGCGGCGTAGGACCTTCTCCCCGATCACGGGCACCCCTGAGGCAGTCGCCAGTGGTCATCTGTGACATTTTGCTGTGGAGAGCACTGTGGGGCTGAACCCGGATCTTGGGGGACATGGCCGATGGTGGGCCGGTGAGAACCCTCTGTGTGGACAAACCCAGAGAAGGGGCCCACATCAACACTGGAGCCCAACTGGAGCTGTCGGGGGAGGGGGCATCAGTCAATGACGCTCCCCAGACCGCGCTCATTCTGCTTGCTATCCAAGACCTTAAAGTTACTATGGAGGGCAAAATGGGGGAACTCAAGGTGGACTTGGTGCTCACTCGTCAGGACCATCTTTATACCACTCATAGGTCATGAGTCAGAGGGCCAGCTGGCAGAAACTGAAGACACAGTGAAAACACATGACTAAAGCCTGATCCATCTACAGTGCCAAGTAGGCCAACTGGAGAACAGAGTAAAGAACGCAGAGGGAAGATCCAGGCGTTATAACCTTTGCATAGTGGGCATCCCAGAGGGGGCTGAGGAAGCCACAACCAGAAAGTTTTTCCATGACTGGTTGCAGACTTGGGTCCCCTCAGATGACCTGTCAAATTGCTTTATCATTGAAAGAGCCCTCAGAGTCTTGATGGCTAAACCACAGGTGGGGGCTCCACCACAGCCCATCATTGTCAAGGTAGCGGGAAGAGCCAACCAAGTGAGTTTTCCAGTCCTACCCGGTGTTGATATTCTCTGATTACACCTTGAAAGTACAACAGCAGCGACAATCCTTTCGGGAAGCCAAACGCAAACTGAAAAACATGGGGCTGATGTATAGGCTCCACTTATAGGTCATCTTTCAAGGTAAGACTTTTTTCTTTGAAAGCCTGACGTGATATCAACCTGGATTGAAGAGCGTTCCATAAGACACAAGCCCGACCCGCCTGACTGAGAGGAGGGAGCATAAGATGGGTCCTCCACAGAATGGTGAACAGCACTGCGTAAGAAATCTCACCAGAGAGAATGACGGGCCCACTCCCAAGGTCCCATACAACCTGTACGACCTGAACGCCGGGCCCGATAAAATGTCTGATAAAAGAGCGGCCAATCTGATGGTGTTGGACAACTCATAAAGAACTCGGTATTCAGGGCTGTGCATGCTTGTTAATGTACTCTTGAACTACATGGATGTTTGCTTTGGCTGTTGTAGGAAGTTGGCTCTGTATATACTATTTCAAAGTAGGAAATAGTGCGCACAGAGTCGAAGGGTTCCCCTAAGAGGTAAGATAGTGGCAAAATTAGATAATTCTAATGTTCTATTTTATGGTAGTGTGGTGGAGCAGTAGGCTTATCAGAGGGTAGTGTTAAGCATTTGTTGTACACACACAGGCAATAAATTAGGAACACACACTCAAAGACTTACTCCAGGCCAATAGGTTTTAATATAGAAAAATATATTTTCTTAGTTTATTTTTAGAACCACAAGTTCAAGATTTGAAGTAAATACATAAAATGCAAGGTACTCTACACAGGTAAGTTAGGAACTTTGAATTAAAGCAATATCATATACAGTCTTTGTTAAAATGGCAATAAGCTATTTTAAAAGTGGACAAAGTGCAAAAATCAACAGTTCCTGGGGGAGGTAAGTAATGGTTAGATTGTGAGTTAAGTAAAACACTTACAAGTCTCAGTTCCTGGGCATAGGCAGCCCACTGTTGGGGGTTCAAGGCAACCCCAAAGTTACCACGGCAGCAGCTCAGGGCAGGTCAGGTGCAGAGGTCAAAGAGGTGCCCAAAGCACATAGGCGCCAGTCTGTCAACAGGTAAGTACCTGCATCCTCGGGGGGCAGACCAGGGGGGTTTTGTAGAGTACTGGGGGGGACACAAGTAGGCACACAAAACACACCCTCAGCGGCACAGGGGAGGCCGGGTGCAGTGTGCAAAGCAGACGTCGGGTTTTAGATAGGAAACAATGGAGAGACCCAGGGGTCACTCTAGCGGTGCAGGCAGGCACAGGGGGGCTTCTCGGAACAGCCACCACCTGGGCTAGGCATAGGTTCCTTCAGGTCCTAGGGGCTACGGGTGCAGTGCTTGGTCCAGGCATCGGGTCCCTTGTTACAGGCAGTCATGGTCAGGGGGAGCCTCTGGATTTTCTCTGCAGGTGTTGCTGTGGGGGAGCTGGGGGGTCGTCACGGGGTCGCAGTCGCCAGGGAGTCCTCCCTGTGGTGTTGGTTCTCTGGATCTCGAGCCGGGGGCGTCGGGTGCGAGGTGTGAAGTCTCACGTTTCCGGGGGGAAGAGTGAGTTCTTTGAAAGTTGCTTCTTTGTTGCAAAGATGTAGCTGTTGTTGAGCAGAGCCGCTGCTCACGGGAGTTTCTTGGTCCTGGGGGTCAGGGCAGTCCTCTGAGGCTTCAGAGGTCGCTGGTCCCTGTTGGATGCGCCGCTGGTTTTTGACTCTAGAGACAGGCTGGTAGGGCTGGGGCCAAAGCAGTTGTCGTCGTCCGTCGTCTCTGCAGGCTTGTAGGTCAGCAGTCCTTCTTCTTCAGTTCAGGTTGCAGGAATCTGATTTGCTAGTTCAGCAGTCATTCTTCTTTAGTTCAGGTTGCAGGAATCTGATTTCCTGGGTTCTGGGGTGCCCCTAAATTCTAAATTTCGGGGTGTGTTTAGGTCTGGGAGGGCAGTAGCCAATAGGGAGGGGGTACATCCCTAATCCTATTGGGGGAATCCTCCAAAACTAAGATGGAGGATTTCTAAAGGCAGGGGTCACCTCAGCTCAGGGCACCTTAGGGGCTGTCCTGACTGGTGGGTGACTCGTCCTTGTTTTCCTAATTATCTCCTCCAGCCTTGCCACCAACAGTGGGGGCAGTGGCCGGAGGGATGGGCATCTCCACTAGCTGGGATGCCCTAGGGTGCTGTAACAAAGGGGGTGAGCCTTTGAGGCTCTCCGCCAGGTGTTACAGTTCCTGCAGGGTGAGGTGTGAAGCATCTCCACCCAGTACAGGCTTTGTTCCTGGCCACAGAGTGACAAAGGCACTCTGCCCCTGTGGCCAGCAACTCGTCTGGTTGTGGCAGGCTGGCAGAAACTGGTCAGCCCCACACTAGAAGTCGGGTTGGTATTCAGGGGGCATCTCTAAGATGCCCTCTGGGTGCATGTTACAATAAATTGCACACTGGCATCAGTGTGCATTTATTGTGCTGAGAAGTTTGATACCAAACTTCCCAGATTTCAGAATAGCCATTATGGAACTGTGGAGTTTGTGTTTGACAAACTCCCAGACCATATACTCTTATGGCTACCCGGCACTTACAATGTCTAAGGTTTTGCTTAGACACTGTAGGGGCATAGTGCTCTTGCACATATGCCCTCACCTGTGGTATAGTGCACCCTGCCTTAAGGCTGTAGGGCCTGCTATAGGGGTGACTTACCTATGCCACAGTCAGTGTGAGGTTGGCATGGCACTTTGAGGGGAGTGCCATGTTGACTTAGTCATTTTCTCCCCACCAGCACACACAAGCTGGAAGGCAGTGTACATGTGCTGAGTGAGGGGTCCCCAGGGTGGCATAAAACATGCTGCAGCCCTTAAAGACCTTCCCTGGCATCAGGGCCCTTGGTACCAGGGGTACCAGTTTCAAGGGACTTATCTCAGTGCCAGGGCTGTGCCAATTGTGGAAGCAAAGGTACAGTTTATGGAAAGAACACTGGTGCTGGAGCCTGGTTAGCAGGGTCCGAGCACACTTACAATCAAAACTTAGCATCAGCAAAGGCAAAAAGTTAGGGGGTAACCATGCCAAGGAGGCATTTCCTTACAGCTGTGATCAGGACTTCCAAATTTGTCTTTGTTTGTTGAGCTGGGTTATGTTGGAGAGTGAGGTTGGGACAGTAGAGGTGATACAGTTGTTTATCACACGTTAGCCTGGTTGGCTACAATCCCTAGTCGCACCAGGACAGGTACTTCTGGTTCATAGAGTTTAGGGGAGGCGTTGAGGGTGGAGGACAGACTCAGGGGTTTGTTGTTGAGGTTTATTTTGAGGGCCGGGGTCGCTGAGTCCAATGCGGGGACACTCTGGATCCTTATTTATACTATTCAAGGGACAATAAGTAATTGCTGCCACATCACATAGCAGGACTTACCATTGTGGTAACATAGACCAAGGAATGCTCAGAATCCTCTTGTGAAATGTGAATGGGTTGTTAGATTAAATCAAATGGAGAGCAGTGCTGGGGGTGGCAGCCCAGACCGAAGCTGATGTAGTCCTGCTCCAGGAGACACACTTATGGCGAACAAATGCCCTTTTCTGGCCCATAGCTGGTTCACCTAGGGTTAAAGCCATTTTACTTAGGAAATGAGTGCCCTTTGTGGTGAACAAAGTATTTCGGGATGGGGAGAAATGTGGTAGTCGTAGGAGTACTACATGGAACCCCATTTTCCTTGATTTGTGCATACACACCTCTGCCATTGACCGTTGGCTTTTTGGCACAGATAGGGGACTGGAACTACCAGTGCCCACATTGATTCTGGGACGGAGGATCCTTAACGGTGTGTGTGCCACAGGTGTCGACTGCTCTGCATCCTCTGCTATCTCCAGGGCCAGACACCCCTATACACTTTCATGCAAAATCTGAACTTGGTCGATGTGTGGAAGGCACATCACCCGGCGAGAGAGAACGTACAAATTTTACTCTAGGGCTCATAAAATCTTCTCTAGACTTGAATACATCCTTAAGCACAGGAGTGAGGAGCACAGGGTTAAAGAAGCTAAGATACTGGCTAGTGTCCTTTCTGATCATTCACCAAGGCTTGTGAATTTAACCTGGGGCCCAAAGAGGGTGGAGGCAAGCTAGCATTTTAACCGCTAGCACCTCCAGCATGACGACATTAGGGATATGTGCCAGCAGGCATGCCAACGATTCCTTATTGAAAGTAATGGATCAGCAGAGTCCCCAGGTACTTTGCGGGAGGCCCAGAAGGCTACCATAAGGGGAGATATTAGTAGCTACTGCAAGGGTCAGCAGGAAAAGACCCGTAGGAAAGTTGTGGACCTCGAGGGGCGTATTCTCGAACTGGAGAGCCATTATGTGACATCACAACAGGAATTCATACTGCGTGACTCCCTGCATATGCAGACACTACGAAAACAAGAACTCACACAGTAGGCAAGGGAGGCATGGATTGCCACGCACAGTAGAATTTATCAGTGGAGGACAAGGCCAGCATGACCCTACACTGGCTGTGCACCTCCCTAGGGAGGCAGGAGCCCCGGTGGCATATTTAGTCACTGATGTCGGCACTAGAATAACGGGAACAGAGCCCATAGCCCAGACCTTTGTAAAGTATTACAGGAAATTATTCAAAGCAGACCCCATGAGTCCACAGGAACACTTAACAATTATTTATACATGACTTGTCGGTGGTCAGATTGTCTCCAGAAGACTGTGACTCCCTTGAAGCAGATGTCACCTGTAAGGAGCTGTTAGCTGCTTTGGCACAACTGCAGACAGGCAAAGCGCCAGTCCCTAATCTGCAGAGTTCTGGTGGGTGGTGTGGCCTCAGATGGGTTCCCTTTTATTAGAGACCTTTTTAGAAGCACAGGAGAGGAAAGAGTTAACCGCAGACTTTAGGACCGTAGGAATAGAAGTGATTCCCAAACCGGGCATAGACAGAACACAATGTGGTGACTTCAGTCTGATATCCCTGCTCAACGTGGAAGTTAAAATATGGGCTAAAATGTTGGCTTCTAGACTGAAAGGAGTCATTGTCCACCTGTTTCACCCAGGGCAATCCAGGTTTCTGCTGCATCCGGCCACTCGTCACAACTTGCGTCGAATACACAGTGCTATGGCATTAAGTGGGAACTTCCAAGGTCACAGGGCCCTCATGTCTATCAATTTGAGGAAGGGTTTTGACTCTGTGGATTGGGAGTATTTGTTTGCATTCCTAACTTTGATGCGGTTTGGGCCCAAGTGTATTGGCAGGGACCGCCTGTAGTATATTAACCTCTTGCCCAAACTGCGAGTCGGGAGGAGACCTCTGATTGGCTCTCGGTAAGGAGGGGAACATGGCAGGGCCCCCCTTGTTGCACCTACTCTTCGTCTTTGCGACTCAACCATGGACAGCATGGATACCATAGATGCCTTATTTCAGGGCTTTTAATGGTCCCTTGAAGGGAGTGTTAGGATCTAGATCTATGCAGACGACGTCCTGTTCTTGGGGAATCCAGAGTCGACAGGGCCTAGAGCTCTTCAGATTCTCCAGATATTCAGAATGTACTCAGGCCTCCAAGTGAAGCCTGCCACGTCTTCCATCTACCCTAAAGCACCCTTCCACACTGCTATGCAATGGGCGGGAGGGATACTAGTGCAGTTATCAGGATTTAAGTATTTGGGGATGTTTGTTACAGCGAAGGCGCAGAGGTCTTATGATGAAATTTAGTACCTCAGGTAGAAGGTCTCGCGAACTGGGTCAAGTTTTGTTCCACCCTCTCTCTTTCCTTGATGGGACGCTGGGCCATCTTTAAAATGGTCTCGCTGCCATGTCTCCTTTATCAGTTACAGAATCATTCCTTTCCGGTAAAGAAAGCTTTCTTTATAAAAGTAAATGAGCAACTCAGACTGTTGTTATGGGGAGGGGGCACTCCTCGAATTTCCATAGGGAAATGTAGCTGACCGTTTCATGGGGGGTGGGATAGTCACTCCAGGTGTGCTCCTATACTATTGGGTGGGACATCTGATAGTGATAAATGACTGGTGGTTTGAGGGGTTTGGGAACTGGCATTTGGGGTGGAGGAATGGCTGATGGGCCGCCAAAACCTTCTGCATCTATTATACGGCAGGACCGTGGCAGGGACTATTCTACCAGCAACACAAGTGGTGATTGAGGTGTGGTCGGCCGCTCTGAACGCCATCAGATGGGCACATAGGCTGACGCTCAAAATGTCATTGTGAAGGGGTACCTGAATCCTACAAGTGAGTGCCATTTGTGGCTTTGCTGCCTAGGACCCGATATGGATATCCACACTGGGAGATGTGCTACACGGTGGGATCTGAATTCATTTCAGGATCTGCAGGAAGAACTTGAACTGCACCACACACAATCCTTTCAATATTTACAGCTTCCAGCACGCACTCCTCCCTAGCATTCAGCTGGAGGACATCCCTGAGTTCTCCCTTATGGAGTCAAAGCTCCTTCTCACTAATATAAAAACACATAAATTGTCAGAGACATAAAATGCTGTTATGTAACCTGCAGGGTGTGTTGGGATAACCTATACCCAAGACACAAAGCTTATCCTGCTATACATTACGAATGCCCTGGGGGGCAACAGATACCAGAAGTTGCTACTGTGGCTGGGTTTGCTGATGGCGAAACGGGATATCGCAAGGGCATGGGAGGGAGGGATGGCACCTCTTGTAGAAAAATGGGCCACAGGTGTGGAGTACTGTATGGGGCTAGAGTGACCGGTCTATAGTGCGAGAGGATGCCCACAGAAACACCACAAAACATGGAAGGAATGGGCACAATTATGTGGTATACACTTACATGGACACACTTTGGATGATTTCTCGAGACACATATGTTCATAGGTGTGGTGAGAGGGACATGCAAATGGATAAGGGTCTTCACTCTGTTAACTACATGAATGTGATTATGCCATTTCTCAAAGTATTGTAAAATCATTATCTGATTCTCATAATACCTGGAAAGCTGGATCATGTGCCTGAAGAGAGGGGAGGGGTGGTGGGTGTTGCTGCTCATGTCCTTGTGTTTGCTTGGAAATGTAAATAAAAAGTGTTTTTTTTATAACCTAACATTGTGGTACGGTATTCTTGTACGTTTGCCACTGTGCCTTTATGGTCGCCTTGTTACAAGAGAACTAGCAGACAGGCATTTGCAGGTATGTGACATCCACTGTTCACCCAATACGCTAAACAGTGGATGTACAGCAGCTTTGTAAACCACTCTATCTTTATTGTAGGCATGCTAATATGACATAACATTGCAGAAAAAGATATTGTAATACTAAATATTGTCAAAATATTTATAGGTCACACTTCCTTCCTAGGTAAAGAATAAAACCTTAACAACAAAAATATAGTGGACCAAGATACCGTCATCAAGTAGGTAAGGATATCAAATTTAAAATATTGACTATTATACAGTTAAAAAAATATAAACTTAAATTATATATTGAAAACCTATCTAGGCAAAATGTAGAAAATGTATAGACACATTTTATAACCTAAATATATAATACACTTTCAAATAAATTTAAAAAATAAATAATATGTAAATAAAAATTATTAAAGAAAAATGAATAACCTAAACCTATTGCTAATTAAAACAAATTAAAAACAACTACGCCTTAAAAGTTACAAAAAATAAACCAATGAAATACAAATATTTTTTTAAGTATTAGCATTAAGAAATGATTTATTAAAATATTACTAAAAATATATACAATCAAAAAAAATAATATTAAAATAAGTTTTAAAATTAAATCAAAGTTACGGAAATAAAACAAAACAATAAAATAAAAAAAACGTTTTACTTTGAAGGAGGTCAGATTCACTACTGCCATTCCAAAGTGAGCAATAGTAAGGAAAGTGTTAGACTAGTAGGATTCGGACTTACTATTTCCTCCCCATCATAGGCAGCAGTAGGGAAGGTGCACTATTCCCACTGCAACCTGAACAATAGTAGGGGTCAGTGATGGACTTTGGCAGGCCTAGATATACTATTCCTACTCCTAAATTAAAAATATTAAAAATACAATATAATTAAATTAAAATATGTAGCAATAGAAATAACACATATAAGTAAAAGTTACAATTACATACCAAATATAAATAACTTCAAATTAAGATAACATTAAATATTAAGATTATAAATAAAAAAATAAAAACATCTAAAATATGTATATTTTCCAAAAAACCTTCGACTCCGTTACCCTACACCCACAAAAACAATTGAAAATAGTAGTACACCATAATTTTAAAATAATAATACTATAGAATAAATATATAATACTAACACATAACTCATTTGTTGAATATAAAATATATGGAAAACAATATACTTAATTTAATTAACCAAACAAAAGTTAACAAATACATAATAATCAGGCTAACAAATCAAAATAAAATATTTCTAAAAAATCATTATGGGTGTTATTCCAACTTTGGAGGAGTGTTAATCCGTCCCAAAAGTGACGGTAAAGTGACGGATATACCACCAGCCGTATTACGAGTTCCATAGGATATAATGGACTCCGTCACTTTTCCGTCACTTTTGGGACGGATTAACACCTCCTCCAAAGTTGGAATAACCCCCTATATATTAACCAAGGTCCCACTCTTCACTTCTACAAACTGAGCGACACACCAATTAATAAATACATTTAGCTAAAATTAAGAAAACTTTAAATATATCAAAGAAAATAAAACAAACTTCACTAAAAATAATTAACATTAAAATAATAATAACACAAAAAGTGAAACAAAATTAAAAACAAATAGTGAATATAAAAAGAAATATTAAACACATACAAAATATTCGTATCTGAGATAATGTGTCCCATGACCTAATATTTAGCAGGAAAATAGAAGCGTTTATGCCCATATGTTAATTGATCATAGCACCCTACTCAATCCATAGGTGCCAAAATGGCATATAAGCAGATGACATCTGTGATGCCCCCTACATTTGACATATTTGAAAGGCCAATTCTTCTAACTTTATAAGAGTGGCAGTGCTCTTCATTATGTCCAGGATATGATGCAAAATCCTAGCCACTTGATTAATGTACAATAGTGACACCAGGAAAAGTCTGCCAATCGAATCAGATGGTGGTCTTTGGAGCATGATAAAACACCCTACATGTGCCACCTACCTATCACACCCAGACTAAAATGCATTAAGATCCACAGAGGGAAAGGCTAGCATGACATTAACCAATAACTACTTCTGTGGTAGGTGGCTAAGATAGTTGAAAGTATAACTGCAGATTTGCACATTGTAAGTTGTTTCAGGTTTATTCACAGGTTGTCACTGGAAAGAAATATATGCAATGCCCAGCCCTGGCCAGTGCTATAGGATGTAGAATGCTGAAGAGTACAAAACAAACAAACGTAAATCAATATATGCACTGAAAACAATGTTGAAGTGAGAGTATAAATCACATTCAGTGGCTCCTCCTCCGTCTGTCCACAGTGCTGCACCAAGAAGTGAGCAATTGCTGACCACACCACAGTTTCTGTGTAAAGCAGACTGTTCACTTTCTAACATTTATGCACTACTGCGACTGGAGGTCTCCTCAAATCAGGCACTGCTGCCCTTGAAGCTGCTTTAGTTGTCTGGTAACACTCCCAGCACACCAGTGACTAGGTCCTGTCCCACAATATCAATGCAATGGATCACATCTACTTGCAGGTTAACAGTGTGCCAAGTGGATATTCCAGTTTCAATTCCAGCCAGACCACAGGCATGCCAATGTCTTCTGGTTGACCTACTAGGTTCCTTTGCTAAGCCTGTTTCACAGACTTGTCATGCAATGTCCCACGCACAAAAGCCACTTACTCAGACAAGTCTTGTACATCGTAGGTCAAGATCTGCAAACCTTCAGCCACAATGGCACATAAGGGGTCATTACGACTTTGGCAGCCAAACAAAAAGGCTGTCCGCTGAAGTCCTGTCGGTTAGGTTGCCACAAGTGTGTCCGCCTTCCCACGGGCCCCATAACGAGTTTCCCACTGGGTCAGCGGGCAAAACAGTGTTTCTGTCTGCTGACCCAGCAGGAAACGTCCTACAGCATTGTCTCCGGCTCATGATAGAGCCAACGGCAATGCTGTATTGCATAGGGTGCACTAGCACACGTTGCGATGTTCACGGACTGCAAAGCAGTCAGTGAAAATCATGATGAGACTGGTCACAAGGGCCCTGTCACGGTTTGCACACTTCTTACAGCTGTAGTCTGCAAGTTTTGGGGCACCACCTGGTTTCTTGCTTGTTCTGGATTGACCAAGATAAGAGCGACACCTTCCAGTAGCCACGGTGCTGCTGACAATACTATGCCTAGCAGGCCGTACCCTCCAGAAGGAGTCCAAGAGGAAAACCCCAAAGTATAGGAAAAAACCTCAGACCACAGGAACTTATGAGAAGAGAAAAAAGAGAATTAAAAAGAACTTTAAATCAGGAACAACCAAACTGCAGGCAAAAAAAGGATAAAGATCCAGAATCACTGGGAGCAGGAGCAAGGATCTCCATCAGGACGGAGGTGTTTGCAACGCAAGGAAGAGAAGACCTTCTGTGCTTTTATACTGGCAAACAGGAAGTGACATGCAGAAAAATAAAGATACCATCTTGGATTGGGAAAACCACTTACAGATGAATAGAGAAAGTGCCATTGCAAGAAAGGAAGTAAACAATGCATGCAGGGAAGGAACCACAGACACCTGGGAAAAAAGAAAATATGGCCACAAGAAGGAAAAAGAAAAAGAAGAAAGAAAAAAGGAAAAGGATTCCAGAAAGCAGATAAGAAAAAACTATGGGGGCTGCCAGCGAGCGCGGCACGGTCCGGATCCCAAGAAAGGATCCTCGGGCCATGCCGTAATTGAGAAAACAAGTCACAGCTCAACAAACGGGCCGTGACAGGCCTGGCCACCTGAAACACAGATTGCTTTGGAGCGGTGCAGATGGTGTCCCATGTCAGGTCGCAGATGGTCAGTGCTTTAGGAGAACCAACAACAAGCCTTGGCAAATGCAAGAAGGAGCAAAAGAAGTGGTGCAAAGCTGAAAAGGAAAAACCAAGGTCTAGGGGACTCAACCCTTGGAGGGGAGTCTGGGCTGACCCTTATCAGTCAGGAGAGAGCAGAAGCAGCCACAGACCCAATAGGCAACCCACTGCCAGCAGGCACAGTAAGTTGCAGTGATGCCCAATCAGCATGCCTGGAGAGGAGTCCCATGTCACTGGAGGAGCAGAGTGGAGACTTTTCTTTGCAGGATGAAGTGCTGGAGGCCAGGGCAACAAGCTTTGGTAGCTGCAAGAGTTGCAAGGCACAGGGATACTGTCCTGCAAAGAGAGGCAAGGGCTCACCGTCTCCCAAGTTGGACAGCGGGCAGAGAGAACCAAAGGGACCCCTCCAGACCACCACCTGTGATGCAGGATCCATGCACATCGAGAGGAGAGCAGATCTACACAGCTGGACGTCGTTGCTGTAGGTGCCTGCAGATGCAGGGGAGTTACTCCTCCACTCCAAGGGAGATTCCTTCTTGCCTCTTGGTGCAAGCTGAAGTCTCGCCGACCCGAGAGAATGCACAGCCACGGAAATGTTGCAGTTGCTGGAAGGAGCCGGAGAAACAATATTGAAATGCGTGGTCATCTCTGGAGATGCAGTCTTGTCTGTTCCTGAAGAGTCCAGTTGCGGTTCCAGTGGCCAGAAGTAAACAATGCAGAGGAGTCCTGGTGGAGTCTTGCACGTCGAATCTGGGGATCAACCCACAAGGGACTCCCTAAAATGTCCTAAAAGGGGGTTTGGTCACCTTGGAAAGTGACCAGCTATCAGGAGGGGTCTCTGACGTCACCTACCTAACCTGGCCACTCAGATGCTCCCACGGGCCTCTGCACATCTTGTTTTCAAGATGGCAGAATCGAGTGGTCACCCAGAGGAGCTCTGGACACCACCCCTGGGGTGGTGATGGACAGGGGAGTGGTCATTCCCCTTTCCTTTGTCCAGTTTCGTGCCAGAGCATGGACCGGGGGTCCCTGTCCTGGTGCAAACTGGTTTATGCAAGGAAGGCAGCAAATGTGCCTTTCAAAGCAAACCGGTGGCTTTGGGAGGCTACCCCTCCCTAGCCTTGTAACCCCCATTTCCAAGGGAAAGGGTGTTGCCTCCCTCTCCCACAGGAAATCTGTGGTTCTGCCTTCCCCTGCCTGAGCTGGTCAAGCAGCACAAGGGCAGAAACATGTCTGAGGGGTGGCAGCAGACTGACTGGAAAACCCTAGAAGACTGGGAGGAGCAATACTTGGGGGAGGTCCTCTAAGGAGCCCCCAGAGTGCACGGAATCATACAACCAAATACTGGCATTAGTATTGGGTTATGATTCTGACATGTTTGGTATCAAACATGCACAGTTTCAGAGTTACAATTATGTAGCTGGACACAGGTAAGTGGCCTGTGTCCAGTACACAGGTAAAATGGCTTCATCGCCCTTACGAAGACAAGTGCAGTGGAGCTGGAGTTCGTAGAGGCACCTCTGCTAATGCAGGGGTGCCCACACACAGGGACCTGCACCCTGCCCTCTGGAGTAGGAGGGCCTACCATAGGGGTGACTTACAGTGACCTGTGGTTAACAGGTGCATGCACCTTTTCATGCAGGCTGCAATGGCAGGCATGCAGACACATTTTGCATGGGCTCCCGTGGGTGGCACAGCACATGCTGCAGTCCATGGGGGACCCCTGTTGTCCCAATGCCTTGGGTATTTAAGTATCATATACTAGGGACCTATAAGGGGATACCAGTATGCCAATCGTAGCATGCACAAAGGTCCTAGGCAACCACATTTAGCGGGAGAGAGCACAATTATTGAGGTCCTGGTTAGCAGGATCCCAGTGAAAACAGTCTAAGCACACTGAAAAAAGGCAAAAAGTGGGGGGTGACCATGCCACAAAGAGGGTACTTTCCCACACTCAGGACCACAGAAAACCATACACTGGTCCGCACCACTGCGTCTGTGCCGCAACGTGGATCAATGGTGCCAACATGGTCCCTCAGCCCTCCAGAGACAAAGCCCACTTTGGACTTGCCCACTGTGGACTCCCCGATGCCACCTGCAGCCTCTGCCTGCAGGCCCCCTCAACCGCGAGTGGTCCCGGGGGAGAAAACACAACACCTCAAAGCCCCCCTCACCTGTTGCCCCTGGTCTGTGGAGAAGAGGACCTGGGATGCCTCTCTGTCCCGAGCATCTCAAGACTTGATCCCACCTGTTGGCTCTTCCCGAATGGAATCCTTGTCCATACCTGCATCCTCTTTTCAACCAGACCGATCCCCATTGACTAATATTGGGCACCCAACGCCGTACAACACCTCAGCACCCGACCGTACCAGTGCTGGTGCAGTCCTGACCCTTGCCCAATACTTACCTTAAGTTCAGGAGATTGGTCCCGTAAGTCGCTGTACTACACCTGACTTCAGTACTAACAATTTTTCTCTGCATAGTATAACATTGCAGTTGTTCAGAAATTGCAGTGTCAACATTTCAAAACTGTAAAGATTTTTCTTGCAAAACATACTTACCTGATTGTACTGAGTCTGGTGCTAAAAGTACTTGTTATTTTTGTAAATTGGTTTGGATCTCCTTCTTGAGTCATGTGTCTCATTGATTGGCTGTGTGTGTATTTGCAGATGTCTAACACTCCTCTCTAATAAGCCTAGGGCTGCTCAACCACACTACCCTCTAAAAAGAGCACCTTGGGATTGCTAGAGCAAGCCCCTATTTACTTGTAAGGGAACCCCTGGACTCTTTGCACAATATATCTCATTTTGATATATCATATAAAGAGCCAGCTTCCTATAAGGATGGATTCACAGGTGGCTGCTCATACTGAGATAACTGAAGGGAAGCATATCTAAAAGCATGACTACTTTATATACCATGCATGCAGTTGCATGTATATCTGTGGCAACACACTAACAGACTGAGTGAAATGTGATATTCAGATGGTGGGACTACATGTCCCTCAAAGTATTCTATGGTGTTACTTGTGTTGGCCTGGAATTACATGTTGCTGTGCCTTGCAAATGTTTGATGTGTTTTACTCACCCAGCTGGACTTTCACCGATGAGTTGTGCAGGCTTACATGCTGATGAGACAGACACAGATCTACGTTTTTGCCTGTCCCTGCCCATATGCTGGAAAGTGCTCTTGATGAGCTCCTCCATTTAAGTGGTTAAGTTAGTGGTCCTCCTCCAGTTTATGTTGCATCACTTTTTCTACTGGCTAGGTTCTCCTTGGTATGAGAGTAGGGTCTTAATACCTTTTACTAATGCCGGTGTTGGTGCCACTACTAATGTACGTCACGCTACTTCAAAACTGCACTGTTGCATTCATGATCAGATTTGTTTTTTTGTTTGCTCCGTCAGGGCTGCCCTGCCAAAAAGTTTATCACGAGTAGCCATGCAATCTTCTATGAGGGCTTCCAAATCCCAGTCACTACATTTGTGTTTCCTTTCACCCTGCTCTCTCTCATGTTCTAGAGTTGCCATTTTAGACCTCTTCTACTTTACTTACCTCTTCTTTGCACTGTAGGGCTTCCCAGTATGACTGGAGGTTTTTGATGTCATCAACACCTGGCTACACAATGGTCAGTATTTGTGACCCATTTGGAACTGCAAATAGAAAATCCTGTTTAGGAGCGAGCGCAAAGCGCTGCGTCCCTCTTCTAATCTATCTTTAGGGCGATTTTAGCTACACCCATGTTACGTCAGTCACTTTCATTGGTTCGTTGGCTTGCCTTTTAAAATCAGCTTGTTTTCATTTGTGAAAGGCATGCATACGTCATGCCTTTTCTGGTGTTTAGCCCTCCTTGAGAGCACTGGTAAACTACTAGAAACATACGAGGCTCCATGTTTTCCGTATGGTTATTGGACTACTTTTTCTCTTTATTTCGCAGCGTGATCGCACTCGTTTTTTTTTTTTTTCATTTAATGTGGCAAGAAAAGTCTGGTTAAGAGTTTACAACACTAATAGCTCTAACTCGACGTAATGCATTGCAAATGCTTGTTTGTGAATACAAAGCATAAGAAATTACTATTTACATCTGGGTGAAGCTGTGCCCAATAGGTATAGGTTGCTACTCCTGATCTGCAGAATGGAACTCTTGTATATTGAGGCCACAGTTGTTAAAGAGCCTAGAAGGACAAACTGACAAGTTTTTTTTTTGCAAGGAGATCAAATGTACTATGGACTGTAAAAAAACATAAGAAACCAACTACTTACCAGGAACATCGGGGATGGATGCTGATTCCCAGAAATTCTGTGTACCACACTTTCCTGCTCCAGTCTGGTGCCGCCAGGATGACTTGGGCTCAGTCATTCCGGAACGTCTTCAGAACTCAAAACAGGAGAGGAAGAGGCAGGAATGTACACAGGAGTTCATATTAACCTCCAGCTGGAATGCATCTCCAAACAAGAGTTTTTGTGGAAATGTTAACACACAAAAGTCTGACACTGTGTTCTCAATGATGGCAAAAAGATCTAACCAGTGTGCCTCCCACTGTTGGAAGATGTCTTGTGCCATCTTGGGATGCAGACACCATTTATGATCTGCCAGGCACCACAGGCAGAACTTGTCTGCCCTGGTGTTCAAGGATTCCACCAAGTGGTTCATATCAGGGAAATTCCCTGATGCTCCAGCCAAATTCAGAGGTGCATAGCTACTTCACACAAGACCCAGGTTCCCACTCCACCCTGCTTCTTTCAGTACCACAGGGTGGTGGCGCTGTCCGTGAGAACGTGTACAAATTTCCCCATGATGGACTGCCAGAAGGCCTTCAGCATGAGATAAATGGCATGCAACCTGAACAGATTGATATGGAGCCGGGTTTCCACCGAAGATCAGAGGCTTCTGATCTGAGCCTCCCATAGAGACTTCCCTGCCCCAGTAGTCACACCACCATCAGCTCTGGGTGAGGAAGTGAGAGGTATCGACTGATATTCCAACTGCGGTTGAGGGGACACCACTGCAGACTGCATGAAGTCTCTGAAGAAACCTGGACAGCATCTGACCAGTTTCCCTGGGGATTGGCCCACCAAGGACTCAGATTGCACTGTAGAGTCCACATATGCCACTTGGCATAGTCTACAAACAGGCCAAGAAGTGTATGAGCTGCTCTCACAGACATTCAGGATCGAGGCTGAAAAATCATAGTCCGAGTATCCAAGACTTGCTGCAAAGAAGGGAAGACTCTGAACTGCACAGTGTCTAAGACAGCCCCTCCAAAGGGAAACCTCAGAAATTAAGACAGATACAACTTCAGCTTGTTGAGTGAGAGCCTCAATGATGACACCAACCAAAGCCATCGCGTTTGTGAACACCCAAAAGGTTCTGGCAAGGCTGAAAGGGGGCACATCAAACTAGTAGTGCGCTTAGCCTACCTTGAAGCAAAGGTAATGCATATGGGACTGCACGACTCGTATTTGAAAATATGGTCACTATCCAGTTGCATGGATCCAGGGCATTCATAACCTTGACCAGTGTCAGTATTCTGAATTTGTCTTTCCATAGGAAGGCACTCAGAAGGGGAAGATCTAAGAAAAGCCTAAGTCCTCCAGCCTTCTTCAGCACAAGGAAATACCAATAGTGACAACACACCCCTCAGCACCGTCTCAATGGCTCAGGTGCTCCTCCAAGAGCCATTCTGATATGGGAGGAAAGTGCAACAGAGCGGATAGAAATAGGAGGACACAGCAATACTGAACGATTTGGGGGAACATGAATGGGTGTGATGAATCACCACCTTAGGAAAAAGTACCAGATTCTGCCATCCAAAGGGTGGTTGTTTGCTACTAATGGCAAACTAAATTGACTTGGAAGCTGTTGTCACAGGGGAAGGGAGACTGGGAGGACTGGAGCCATTGTTTACCTGTGTGTTTCCTGCCAGTTCCACATTCCCAGCCTCAAAATGAATGGGGTGACTGCAGTGGGGGCTGGGGAGACTGTGCTTGTTTGTACGCCAATCCTCGTAGTAGCCTCAGAATTTTCTTTTTGACAGGGAAAGACCCAAGGAACTTGCTTTGGTCCTATCTTCCTTAAAAAGGTTCAGGGCAGAATCATCTTTCTTGCCAAATAAGGGTTGGGGGGTAATCCATGAGGGAGGACTGTACATCTCCTGAGAAGCCTATGGATCGCATCCACGCATGGCGATAGAGCACCAAAGTGATGCCAACAAGTCATCCCAGACAGGCAGTAGAATCCAGGTCAGCAGGAACCATGTACTTAGCCATATCATGACCATCTTGGATGATTTCAGCCAAGGAGGCCCTATGTTCTTACGAGACTGCCGGCAAGAGCTTGCCCTCCATGTCCGAGCGTGTGCCCTGACACATCTGAGTGCTATACTACCAAAAGAAAACTTTCTTTTTCCAATCTCCTCAATTCTCTTTGACTCCCTGACCGGGCGTGTCTTAGGGTCTGAACTGGGGTTCACCTTGGTGGTGGCACTCTGAACCACCAGACTTTCATGAGTAGACTGCTCTGTAATAAAACCAGGGTCACCAGGCACCAGTCTGTGGAGTCGGGCCACCTTTATATTCACCGGCAAGCATAAACAGTACTTCAACTGAGTGCACATTAAGGTGTCATTAAGGGCTTTACTGAGTGGAAACAAGGTCTCAGATGAAGCTTGCTCAGGTTGTAAAACATTTGTAAGGATATTTGTCTTGGTTTCAAGAAATATCAATTGTAAGTCCAGAATCTCAGCTGCACGTCGACTCACCACAGCAAAGAAAGCACTCTCTTCCATTGGGGGCACAAGAGGCAACTTTAACCCCATATAAGTGGAAGTATCAAACCCACTGGCCTCCTGTACATTCATGTAGAGACTGTCATCCTCCTAACGAGGGGGTAAATTATCTGCATCCCCACCATTTTAATTTCTAGGTGGTGAAAAACTCTGGTCAGACTCATGACCAAAAAGCCTGTGGAGACCCTGAGGATGCCTCCGCAGTAGTGGTAGCACAGAAGCAGACTACTGTTGCATGGTGACCAGATCTGCTGTATTGTATTCGCAGTGCGACCTGGGTTGAAGAAGGGCTGAAGCCTGTTTGGGGTCAGACATCAGAGTCTGCATCAAATTCTCAGCTAGGTAGTCAAAGATGGGCAGTTGCAGGTCTTGGGTCAGTGTGGAAGTATGTAATGGAGTCGGTGCAGAACCAGACACAGATCCAAGGAGTTCAGAAAGAGCAGAGGATGAGGCCAAGGATGGATCCTTCAGTGGTAATCCAAGTGAGGACCCCTGAGGATTACTGATGTCTGAAGGCATGCTAGGGAAAGCCAGAAGAGTGCTAAAGATATGCTGCATGGCTTCCTTAAAGGCCTTGTTTAGAGTTTATGGAATGTTAGCTATGTTAGTTAGAACTTAGAACATGGGGATTAGAATGAATTGTTATGAAGAAAAAGGGGGTTAGAAGAAGGAACAGGGACAGAGAATCTGGAGGTGACATGATGGAAAATAAATTTGGATTTTAAACAATTGTTGTGTTGGATCTTTACACCTTTCCTACAGCAGCATTGGCTTGGGAAATTCAGGGAGTAGCAAGATCAAGAGATTGGGAGTGAGACCGTGTGACATTTGAATGACTTTGCACCTTTTTTTTCATAGTGGGTGGCAGAATGGAGGTCAAGTCTTGCTTTGGTTTCTTATGTTTCCACTTGGACTTATTGGAGGACTTCAAGTGCTAGTAGACTTCTTGGATGAACGGCCTCCGGTGCAGGACTAGGAGCATGTCCACACTCTTCACCTGGAGTGAGAGCAGAACTTACACAAGCCCTGTGACGACTACTTGTGTTCATGAGCTACAGCTTCAGAGTATATGATTTGGGGTTTCAGAGTCCCGGATCACCTTTGGGTGCATGAAGGCATGCTCCTCACATGACTTGGAGTCAGTGCAGAGCTGAAACACCAATGACATTGCGCCTGTCCTTTTGACAGAGAGTGGCAGAATAGAGGTCCAGTCGTGCTTTGCTGTCCTACGTTTTTGCTTGGACTGTGAAATGCAGCCAGTATGGAGAAGGCAGCCTGCTTGAAATATATTGTCCACAGTGTATCATTGTTTCACCCTTACACAATAGCCACCCTGTTTAGAAGCATTATGGCAGACTTCTTTTGCGCAATATTATTTCAAGATTGCTACGCAGTGTGATTTTTACTGAATGGTTACCTTGGATTTATATTGTGCATAATGTATTACTGGCTGACTGGTCCAAGGTGGGCAACACACTGCTTGACAACAATGCTGGGACATTAAAACAACCATGTAAAATACCATTGCAAGAGGGCCGTTGGCTTCTATATTTAATCTTATTTTTTATATTGCAAGCATATGCCCCCGTTGTTTAGGCAGTGGCTTGTTTGTCTTTTTTACTGTTATTCTTTTAATTTATACTGCATATGCTTTTGCATGTTACGTTTGTGTGCATAACTTGTTGGTCATTGATAAGAGAGTGAATGCAAGAATGAGTAAGTGGGAGGATAAATGAAAGCTTGAGTGCAAGAATGTTTTACAGAATGCTTGTGGGATGATAACTTAATGAGTGCCTAAACTCACCAGTCACCGAAGAGGCAGTTTCATTTATAAGTCAGAACTATTGGTATTGGAAGCTAAGTACCAAAGCTGATAAAGACATGCTCACCCTGAAAGACCTCATTATTTTACCTTTTACTGATGACATTGAATTCCAAAATTAAAAAATGTACATAATGAGTTATTCGTCACCCGAGAGGGTATCTTATTGAGAGGCTTGAGAATTGTCATACCTGAGAGCCCGAGACACCAAGTCACTGAGCTAACCCATGAAGGATATTGTGGCATTGTAGCCACCAAAAGACCGAGAACAAGTTGAGAGAGAGCTGAAAGCATACCATCTTTATAACTGTTTACACCCCAAGGTGACACAGCATACATTGATAGTGTCTGACATCACTGCGCATGCCTGAAATAAAGATGCAGTTGATTTCTTTGTGTCTCTAGAAAATGGCCATCATATCATGGTAGTCATGGTAGACAAGTTTTATTTTGGTGGAAGACCTGTCATCAACAACCCATGATAAAGTAATTGAGCGGCTTGGTGACTTCTTTGTAGCATGGGGCATTCCCGCTATTCTCAAATCTGATAATGCCCCCCTTTCAATAGCAATGATTTCAAGGAGTTTCTTGGTCAACTCAATGTTAAGCACCAAAAGAGTACACCTCTCTGACCCCAAGCCAATGGTGCTGTTGAAAGATTTAGGAGCACCCTCAAGAGAGTGATTCAGTGAGCGTTGATGGAGGGAATCAATCTAAGTCAAACCTCTGCCAGCCCTTTCTGCTTAACGATCAACTCCTCACTCCACAACTGGTGCGAGCCATGCCACCTTGCTATCTGGAAGAGTCATTGGAACCATGCTACCACAATGGACATCAGACCGATTGATCAATGCCGATAAGGTTTGCGTCAGAGGTACTTCTCAAAAGTGCAAAATCAAAACATATCCTGATCAGTGGCAACATGCCCAGGAAACAGTCTTTGAAAAAGGGACTCGGTACTGGTCAAGTAGAAACTAAAGTGGAAAACAGGCACTCTATTTGCTGTCAACCCTATGAGCATAATCACGTGCAAAGGGCACAAGGTAATAGTGCATTGTCCATAAACATCCATCACACAGAACCTGTCACACATTAAATACTTACCTCAATGTTTGCCAGCTCCTGAGATCACAGCGAGGCAACCGCCTGAACATCCAGATCACACACTGATGCATAACGACAGTGCCTCTCAACTATCTCATACAACCCTATCTGGCAGGCCAGTGTGACCGCCTCCGCGATTCATTGAGGAAATATGATGCTAATATTATTTGTATGTTTTATTTAACAAAGGGGAGAGGTAGTGTCTTTGATATCATGCGCGCTAGGACCCTTGCAGCTCGTAGGGGATTTTAATCAGGAATTACATAATCTAATGGGAGGTTCTAAAATGTGGCTATGAAAGTTATGACGCAATGCATGCAGAGTGTGACAGTATGTTGAAGAATAAAGATGTCTGTTACAGAGGTCTGTGTGTGGCGTATTCATTTGTATGCTCCCGGACTGGTGAGAATGCTGCATAGGGTACAATATTGTTGCTTTCTCCAGAAGAGCTTGATTACCAGCATGGAGAACATAGGAGTTTTGTACATTCCTCTAATGTATGCAGCAGCAGTTGTTAAGTGTACCCTCTAGAATACTTAGCCAAGCTCTAACAAATATATACAAATGTAACAAAGTATGCTCTTACTAAAACTGTTTCACTTATTATCTGTTATTGACTGTTCTTATTTACTGTTCTTGAAAGTGTTTCCATTTCGATGCAGAAAATTTGCTACACTATGGCTTATATGCTTCTCTTAACATTTCCATGCATTGTTAGGAAAGTTTAAGTTCCAACACTCTATAGTGCACTTAACCATTGGATCCTTCAAGTCCCATTTTATTTATCACCATTGTCTCTTTGTATAAGCTTCTGCTTGGAAGCAGGTTTTTTTAGTCCTCACTCCCAGAGACTGAGATGTCTGCTAAATGAGCACACGACCTTACAATACCTTCAACTTCCTCAGTATTGAATAAACTATTACTTGTTTTGTATGTATTCCTGCACCGAAGAACTTCTTCATCTTTTCTAAAAGAAAAAACTTTTTTTTTAAAGTTAGCCTTTACCAACCAGTAGTCACAGTAAAGGTAAACATGTATCTGTTGTTACAACAACGCTGCTACAACTGCCAATGCCTTAGTAAATACTCTTGGAGCCAGGGGTGTGGCTTTTTCAGTTTGATTGGGGGGGTTGGGGTGGAGGGAGGTTGAGCTTCATATTTTCCAACTACTACCATGCAACATCCTGCAGGGCGGGCTCAAGGGGCAGTGGAAAAAGAGAGGAGTGTGGATTGGTAGGGGTGTTTAAAAACAGTATTTTTCAAACCAATCAACATTTTTAAAGCCTTCAAAACATAGAGAGAAAGTGTGTGTGGTTTTGTCACTGTGGGCATGAAAAAATCCCAGTTGAAATCTGACAGACACTTCACTTTACCCGACTGAAAGCATGTGTACCTAACTATTTACTACAGAATACATTTTTAGGGGGGTGTAACACCCCAAACCCGCCACTCCCGATCATCCCCATAGCTATGTCCCTGCTTGGAGCAGATTTTCTACCAAACAGTAAAACACTACACATGTACACCTAAAGTATTTCCCATGTGCTTGAGGCATGGTGATATGAAACTAGGTGTTCTTGAGATTTATGGTCCCCAAGTGGATGTTCACCTTCAATAAAAGTGTATCCCCGTCTGAATCGTTCTCATTTGGAATCTCTGCTCCTTAATTTATTTGTTTCCAAATCACAGGTCCTGTACTGGTCACAAAGTTAAACTGTATTCTGGTATTAGAAAGTATAGAGAATGTACTATTGCATATCTTTATTGGACAGGAACGTTTTTTATTGCATTCTTTAGTAACAGTAAGAATTCCTTGTTGCAGAACCTGTATTCATAATTTTGTTTCTTTAATTTTACGGGGGTATGGTTTCTTTATAAATTATATGAAAGATACAGGTCACATTAGAGTTACAACTCATTTGTCTAGTGTTATGGACTGGGAGGTGTTGAGATAGTCATTCTGATTATTCTGCCCGTGCTAGAAGAGTTGTCTGCTGTGGGGGCAGACTGAGGGAGTCATTTAGTTGTTGTGGCAGCCCTCATGAATGTCAACCCTGTGCCTTTGTCTCTACTTCAAAAAATGCTTTTGGTCTGATAGGGTTGTTGCGATAGTGTTGATGGTGAAAAAACACTGCCTCAAGACCGCCTCTTAAATTGCGGTGCAAAGCATTACATGTGCATATGCACCTCTCATGGTTGGCAATGCACTCATTGCTTTAGCCATTTCAATGACCATTTTCAAGTCTCCAAGAGAGTGTTCCAGTGTCGGACCAAATAAGTGGTTATCTGTGAAATCACTTCAGGTTTAACCCTGGAATGTGTAGACATACATGTTTACATAAGACTGATATGATTGCTAGCTTCTTGCTGGCTCTATCTTCAGATTTTAACATTGATTTAAATCAAGTATTAAAGCAAGCCCTACCTGATATTCCTCAGGTAGATGGCTTGTTAATCTGACCACGTCCTCATATTGGTGTTGTGAGTACCTGTTGGGATGGTAAGTCTTCTGTATGGCTCTGGAGAGTGTGCTTTCCTGCCATATGTCAATCTCCTGGCAAGTGACTTGAAAGTACTGTAGGCTTTCTTTGAATTATATCTCAGTGAACGTGAGATTCATGCATACCCACTGAGGGTCTTCCTATTTACAAGGATTGAGACCCTACAGCTTGGTCTGAGGTCAGGGGGCATGTATAATGCATCCCTCTTTTACAGATAGCGGCTAATGCCCTCTCGACCTAGGCTGTGGTAGGCTCACAGTGGTACCAGCATTAATCGATACTCTCAGGTACCTGTTCCCCTGTGCCTACCAGCTCTCTCCTGGTAAGTCTTTGCAATCTCCTTTACCTGGGTTATTTTGCCTCTGTGGTATTTGGGATATGTGCATTGAGAGGCAGGTGGTTAAAGGGTGAAAATGGTGAGTCATTGTGTTTAATGTGAGACAAGCTAGTATCGTTTCCGCAGGACATAACATCCTAAGAGGCTGGGAGATCCCTCCCACATGGACTGCTCATTGACTGATTTCACAGTGAACATGCAGGATATATGCCCCAGAATTGGAGAGGCATCCAGAATGCAAAATAGTAGACCCTCTGATTAGATTAGCCTGTCACTCTGGGAATAATAAAAGTCTGGCCACATCAGCCAGTTAGTTATTCAAGTCTGTTCTCTTTTCAGACAAGGCACTATAGTGGTCACCGAGGAATCAGAGATCCAGGAGTGGAGTTCAAAGGTTGGATTGCCAATCTCCTTTCAGACCCAGGTATAGGGTTTGAACATGAGAAAATGTCTCTGTGACAATTACACCCTTAAGGTGGGCAGCCTGATGTGCTCCACGGAAGAAGGGTTCCACCATCTTGTTTTTGGTGGAACTAGGAATTCTGGGACAGGGTTATGCCCACTTCCCACAGGAAGTGGTCATATAAGGGGTGTAGTCACCCCAGAGGTAAGTAGCCCAGTGGCTACTACTCTACATGCCCCTAAGCACCCTTAATTTAGTATTTAGATGGCCCCTTGACACCAGAAGAACAGATTTGTCTGACCTAAAAAAAGAGGACAAAGAAGAACTGAAGAAGCAAGAACTGTGGACTGCTGGTGGACTTTTGGCGTAAAACCCTTCCTGCCTGCTTCCGGACCAATAACTGCGAAAACCCAAATCATCCTGCAGCTACGCATCCTCCAAAAGCCTTGGAGGGCCTCCAGCACTTCACCAAGTCGTCAGCATCTCCCTTGGAGTGTAGAAGCTACTTCCCTGCATCCTGCAGGCACCAACCACTATGTCCAGTGCACCATTCTGCTGACCACTGGGCCCACCAACGCAACAGTCACCCAGGAGGAGGTGGTCGCATTACAGGAGGTCGTACCTGTCACCCACTACATGTGAAGACACCAGGACCCACTGGACCCATCCTGCAGAGATACCCAGGGCACAGGACGCCTTTCAGCAACCAAAGCTTGTTTGCAGTCCAATCTGGACTCCAGAACCATAACAGAGGACCAGCCATCGAGGGACATCAACAACACAGCGAACATCACCAAGAGTGACCTAGCTGTGCTGTTCTCTCCCTCTTTTGCAGGTCTCCTTGAGAACCGTAGGTGCCTTGATGCAGGAGCACCCGAAGACCAAAGCCAGTGGCACCCAAGCTCTACAGCTTGGGTTCACAACGACTCACCATGTTCCCTTGCTCCCAGGACCCCCACCAATTGAGCCCCCAACTCGTCCCTAAGTCTTCCTTTGCAGTTTTTTTCTAGGTGGCCCCCATCGTCGCCAGCCGTGCAGTGAGCAAGGCACCCGGCTCGACCAGCACCAATGCACCTGGACCCCACAGGGTAGGTAAAATTTTACTGCTGGTGTTTTAGGTGACTTTGCAACCCTAGTACCCTGCAATCTACAGGGGACCCTCAGGAACTGTCTGCAAGCACCCCATTGCAGTAGAAGTCCCTTTAGGACCGTTCTGCGTAAAAGCGCATCTGAGTGAACTGATTACTTACTTGCTAAATTGATAGAACTGCAACAATACTTACCTTCTTTGAAGTTTTATGGTGTTTAACCACTCTATAAAAAGTAACTGTATTTTTATAAACACTGGTTTTGAGTTTCTTCTTGAGTGTGTGTCTCATTTTGTGACTCTGTAGGCTCAACAAAAGCCAAAACTGCTCACTCACACTACCACCAAAGAAAGCATTTGGGATTATTACTTTAAACTCTGTAAACCAATAAGGGTTGCCTGGACTATCTGCATAGTGCAACCTTTACATTGGCACACTACATATACAGCCAGCTTCCTACAGATGTACACTAGAATTAGTTATGTATTAGTGTGCACTTGCAGGTCTTTCCATTTATTTTCCCATAGCTTTCAGAGCTGTACTTTCATTACCTTGTGCAGGGCCTTTAGTAGCAGAGTGTCTGAACCTTTCCTTAATGAAGATACTAGAACAGAGTGTGGCACAATAGGAGGATTAACTTACTGTAGAGTCTGAGGAGAAGGAGTATATTTTGTCTCTGTACTTGGTGTAACAGCTTAAGAAGCAGCTAGTTTCGAAAATACTACTCTTCTCTGGTGTAGAATACTAGGAAACACTGGGAAGCGTTTTGTTTTCTATGCAAAGAAATTAGAGGCTCCAGTAGGTAACAAGATTTCTCTTTCTTTACTTGCATCTGAATCCCGAATGCAATGACTGCTAATACTCAATAAAACAAGGAGATACCATCAACAGAGGATCATATGAAACCACCTGCAGAAAAAAAAAATCTAAAATGGAGGACATATGATGAGCTATTAGGGCTTATGGCAGATGTCATAGCGATCCATTTTCACATTAACTAGAACAGGGGGTCTCCAACCTTTTGTGTAGTAAGAGCTACTTGTATTTAATGAAAATCATTCTGAGCTTCCAATAGTATTGGTGTTGTGATAGAGACCACATCAGATAAGATAACTTTAGTGGCCACCACATGTTAAATTATTGGCACTCATCACCTCAGTACATCAAAGAGAGTTGCCAGCAGTAACGTGAACAAGCATTTGCAATGTAATGGGTCACACGTTTGCTCAAGTTAGAGCTATTAGCATTGTAAATTCCTAACTGGACATTCCTTGCCACATAAATTGAAAATGAAAAGTAAAATAGTTGAAATAAGCAAGCTGATTCTAAGCGCCATGGCCACCATGAGCATGAGCGCAAAGGAGAGGCACAAGAGGAAAAAGAAGTTTACTTGCATTCAAACGTATCGTCAAACATGCAATTATCCATTTAACAGGGTCAATGACCAAGGCAGTAACAAAACTGCCCCAAGGAGGGACAAATGTAAAGCATTTACAAACGATAACAAAGGATTTTTTAAAGGCAAGCCCATGAACGAGTGAGCAGTAGGCGTGGTTAAAAGCCCACAGATAGAATACAACATGCGAGAGCGCTTGTGCGCTCAACTTAAAATGGGTTTTGTCAATTTGGAATTGACAAAAAAAAAACAGCCACAACTGCAATGCCCCTGCCACAAAAGTAATGATAATAGTTATAAGTCTCCCAGTGTGATTTATCACTCAGAAACCAGCTTTAAATATATTTAGGAAAATTCAGTCAATTTTCTCCAAACATCAGCTCACAAGTTCTGAAATACACACATTTGTGTCTTGAATATACAATTTTAGCATACATACGTTAATTCAACCAAGGAAAAGGTTCTTATTTAGTAGGCTGGGATGCGCGCAGGAGATCTACTTACAGGTAGCTGGAGAGCTACCAGTAGTTCATGAGTTGCTTCTTGGAGAAACCTGAACTAGACTGATGTCTTGCAGAAAAAGTTTATAAAACGGAATCACTTGTAATTCAAGGTGGGGTACTTTAAAACTACTTGGGAAGTTTCAAACAAATAACAAAAAAGTGATTGGGCCTCCATGAACTTGTTTACCTGCAGTATCTCCTCTTGCGTGGCATACTGGGGATGGGGCCGCCGGTATTTGCCTTCCTTGTATTTGCAGACAATGAAGTCATGCCTTTGCTCTACAGTGGCATCGGGCTGCATGACTTCTGAAGCCTGGAGCCGTGCAGTCCAAAAGCGGTTGGCTCGCTCGTTCCCTAAAACAATGAAAAGCTGCAAAAAAGTAAAGTGTTATAAATGAGTGACTGCACACTAGCTCTGATACCCGTCAAAATGCCTGAAATGTAAAATGTTAAAATGGTTTGAAAAAGTGAAAAAAAGAGGTAGAAAAGCATTTAAATACAACATATATGGTATATGAAATTGGACTGCAGGTGCTGAGATATGCTTTATATTTAGATACTGGTGGACAATAGCTGTCATCAGGTTGATTGGGTCTAAAGTTCCACCTGTTTTTGTTATCAGTAAGTATGTCAAATGGCTGAGCAACATGGCTGATTAGTCGCATTTTCCTGAAGTTCCGAGGCTCGGAGTATAATCCTACAGGATTGTACCACCAAGTATGATGTGTGCCCAGATTATTGAAATTGCACATGAAGGTAATTTCCTCACCTCTGCACACGCACCGAAGCCAGACAAAGATCGCAACTTCAATGCGAGGCAAGACAGCAAACATATATAGCCCAGAAAAGCAGGAGTCCAGCGCCAACCTCACTGAGGCATGGAGACGGAGGCCTGCGGGGCCTACAAGGGAGCTGGGGAGAAGGACCAGGGCCCAGACTGCAAGGAAAATGCGGAGGGGGGCAAGCAGGCCTAAGTGGAGGAATGAGGTCACCCAGATGTGGCGCCGGTCTGGCGCACCCTGACAGCGATGAGACGAGAAACCAGGATCACGCCGAGGCTGGGAGAAACAGAAAGAGAAAGAATGAAGAAGCAGAAGGCACACCCCTTATGTGAAGGAGCCGCACAGCTGGAACTGTGGCCTTGACACAGGCATTGCCCACAGTGACCAAGCCTATAGGGAGCGGTAGGGCTTGGTGAGTCTACAGTGCGGGTGTCAAGGCAAGGGGGGCAAGGTGCCTGGACATGACGGGGTAGCAGACAGGAACAACGCTGAGCCTGGCAGGCGAAAAGAAGGACACTGAGCCCCAGCAGGTGGAATTCCAGATAAGGGCAAAGCAGTGCGAGGATGACGCTGGTGGCCCTGCAAGAGAGCATGCTGGGGGTCCTAATCTGTGAGTGTGGAAACAAATAAATCCAGAATTTGTAAAGTGTTGCAAATCACCTGTGAGGGTCTCAAGGTGCTGGATTGCAGGCACTGGAGATTAAGTGATTTGCCCAGAATTATTGGATGTTGAGCCAACACCAAGACTCGAGCCTGGTTCCACCAGCTCTGAAGCTGGCAGGTCAGGCCGTTACGCCACACCCTTTCCCTCACTAGAGCGGCCTAGCAAACCTGTGTAGCAGGGGCCCACTGCAATACACACACTGATTTGTGGACAGAGCAGCTTCTGAAGGTCCGCGCAGTCCTGCAGAGACAGCACTGAATTGGTGAGTTGCCACTGCATCAGCCCCCTACAGGGAAGATCCCTTAGCCTGGCAGGCCATGGGGCCTTTAAGTCTGTGAAGCACCTGAAAAGAGCTCAGGGCAAAGACAAGGCCCTTAAACCATCACAGACTAACAGGATCCTGCAGTATGCAACCCTCCAAAGTAAGGAAGACAAAGCAGGAGCAGGTGCAGATGGAATCCCAGAACCAGCAGAAAGAACCTACTGCATCTGGAATAATGGGGATGATAAGACACCCACGATAGACTGGGGGGGAATAGATTCAGTCACGATTGAAGTGAACTTCAGGCAGGGCAGACATGAGAAAAATGGCTGACCAGGTGACAGAAACTGAGGACTGTACTGAAAACTTGCAGCGTGAAGTCTCAACCTTGAAAGCACAGTTGCTGAGATGACTGCCTGGATTACTAAACTCAAAGACAAACTGGAAGACATGGAGGAATGCTTGAGATGAAACAACCTCTGATTTGTCAGGTTCCCCAGAGAAAGAGGAAAGCCCACTGGCGAAATTATTCCTGGAGAACTGCACCACAGAGATGCTGTGCCCAATGTGACTTTCCAAATTCTTCTCCATAGAGAGAGCGCACCACGCCTTGATGCAAGAGTCGCACCTGGGCACCCACCCGCTGGTCATGACTGTTCAGCAACAGGGACTGCAATTTCATTTTGCAGCATGTGCGCAAGATGTGCCTACTGGTGTTTGACAATTACCCCATTATGGTATACCTTTATTTATATCAGGTGTGTTAAGAAAAGAAAAACACACTCCTGGCTGTGAAGCATAAACTTAAAGACCTAAACTACCAATATAGTCTAATGTATCCAGCTATCCTATGTATCCAGCATTAAGGCAAAGTGCACTTCTTTCACTATTTCGGAGGCTATTTGGGACTGGCTCGAAACAATGCAGCAACTGGAGGGATTTAAGGAGGATCAGGAGCAGAGTCCTGTCAGATGGTAGTGGGTGGAAGGGACGCAGAACCAGGGGCAAGAGACTCCCATGTGGTAGGACCACTTGGAGATCCTTACGCAGAATCAAGGTCCAACAAGACAGCACATTAGCGGAGGCCTGGAAAACCTCCAGCAGTAAGGAAGGGATCCCTGAAACAGGCCCAGAGGGGCAGCTGTTCGGAGAGGATGCATACTTAGACCATTAACCTGGACCGTATTGGCCTTCGCACGCAACAAGAAGGGCTAGAGACTGTGCTTCAGAGCAGCCATGATGGAAGGTAGGACCATAGAGTTCTAGACAATAAAAAGAGCGAATACTAGCAGGGACATGGCTGGAAGAGACTCTGGTATGGTGTGCCTCCCTCTTGTAAATGTGTAGGCAGTGGACATGCGGAATGCACTGGGGATTTGATACAATACCCCGTGCCAGGAGAGCTGAGGGATTTTTGCTTTAGTATATACCACACTATTCGCTGCTTGTGCAGTGAAGGGAGTCAAACGAGCCAGGAAGTATTGCAGTTTCATCAAGTTAGTTATTATTCTGTAATCCTAGCAGGGATTGGTTTGCTAGTGCTTATTGGGGGAGGTAGCGAGCATGGTCATTCCAGCAATGCACACCAAACTGATGGGTACCGTTGGACCCTAATTAGCTACCCAGAAGGAGGGAATGGGGAGTAGGGCAATTATACTGTTGTGTTACGTTTGGGACACTGATCAGACGCACAAGCTAATAATGCCTATTTTGCTCTGCAGATGGGGCTAGTCTGGAGGCAATGCCCTAAGGGAGCCTATACACCTGCTATAACATGAACAGTAGTTACAAAATAATCATCTGACATGTACGTGTTCTAAACAATTGTAAAAAGCAACATAGAATATACTCAATTTTAAAACATTATGGCATTAGTATAGCACCCTCCTCCAGGAGACCCACTTACATGGAGACATCCTCAAAGTAAGGAAAAATGGGGAGGGTCAGCTGTATGCCACATCCTACTCAAGGTATGCCAGGGGAGTATTGACTTGGGTGGCGTCCAGTGTACCTTTCTTCCTGATGGGAAGTATGTCATCCTAGTAAGAGCCCTGGATGCAGAAGAGTTATGCTTAATGTGTATGACCCCAACAAATGCAAGAGTGCTTTCTTCCCAGAAACAGTGAGGAACCTGGTTTCCCTACATACAAGTGGAAATGATATGGGCAGGCGACAAACTGCATGCTTGATAGGAACTTGGACAGGCACCCTCTGAAAAAGAGCACAAAACCTAACATGATAAAAAGTACACAGGAGACCATGACGGGTAAGGGGATTGATAGACATATGGAGGCCTCAACATCCACTGATCTAAACACACTCATACTACACACCAGTACAAATAGCAGACTGGACTACCTATTGGTGCAAAAACACTGTGGCCAGAAGTTTGAAGGTGTAACGTACGTGGGAAGACATCTGCCAGACACTCCCCATTGTTGACAGGTTATGTGACAGTGTTAGGTGAGACCAGGGTTTCACTGTGGTGGTTGCTTGCAGAAGCTGGTTGCTTGCAGAAGCGCTGTCATAAGCAGAGTTCTCCCGCTGGTTCACCAAGACCCTACAGAATTATTTTGACACAAACGACAACACAGCAAGTAGTAGGGCAATAGAATGGGAAGCCATGAAAGTGGTGGTGCCCGGAGACAGCATGACTTGTATTCGCAGAGTCAAAAAAAGATGGAACAAATGCTGAAAACGCATGAAGGGCGACTGAAAGAGCTAGAGGCTTCATTGCCTTCCCACCCACAAAACATCACATGGTGGGCGGCCCAAAAGGCCTTGTTCCACCACAAAAAGACTCCACACAGATTTTAGAAAAAATAAAGAATATTTATATGAGCAAAACAAGAACATAAATACAAAAATCCATTCAGTAGAAGCTGATATCTTACATTTTTTCAACATTAAACTAAAAATAGTGCTTAGAAGTCACTAGTGATTAAAAGGTTACTGGAGGTCGCAAGGAACTGGTGCAAATCCAAAGTTCAGGTTGACGTGAAGGAGGGTAGGCCAGCTACAGAACCCATGGATGGTCCTCTGAAGAAGTATCTTGTATGGATCAACGTCGACGTCATGGAGCAAATGGAAAGGCGATGCAGTGATATTTTTCATGCAGTTGGGTCCCACGTCAGCATTGAGCTCAAAAGATTATTGTGATGCGTCGTCATCGAGCCACGCAGAGCATCGTCGGGCCACACAGGCTGTGAATCTGCTGTTGTTGAACAGCCTCTGCTACGGTGTTGAAGAGGCGATGTGTCGGCTCCAACATGAACAGTGGTGACAATATCTCAGCTTTATTGCAGAAAGCAGCTGCAAAACCTTCTGAGACCCAAGACTGGATGGGGCACCTCAGGCAAGGGTAGGATTCACAGATGGTACAGTCCTGCAGAACAACAGAAGTTGCAGGCAGTCTTTGATGTCCCTGATACTGTAGAGGAACAGGGGGCAAGTCAGCAAGCCCTTGGAGTCACTCTTGGTTCAATTAAGATGGGTCCAGTCCTTGCCCTCACCAGGACAGAGATTAGCAGGCAGCAAGGCAGTTCAGCAAAGCAGAGAAGCAGTTCCTTGGAACAGTCAGTCTAGGCAGAGTGTCAATCCTTACAGCACAACAGTCTTTACTCTAGCTTAGTTCTTCCCAGGTCCAGAAGTGTACTGATTTCTAACGGTCAGAGACCCAGTACTCATATCCAAATGTGCTTCTGAAGTGGGGGTGACTTCAAAGCAGCTCCTTGAAATGCACGCGTCCCTCTTTCATCCCAGCCCTTGCTCCAGACTATCAGTAGGGGACAATCAGCCCTTTGTGTGGGGACAGGTATTTCCCTAATCATGCGTAATTTTCAGCTCCTCTCGACCCTTCCTGCCCAGAAAGGCCTATCAAAATGCAGATGGATGCAGATGAGTGCTCAGGTACTACTAACTTTCCTGTGTTTGTGGCTGTCTAGAGGAAATGCACAGCGTGTAGGTGTCATCTAGCCCAGACGTGCATTGGAGACAGGCTGTACGGCACACAGAGCAGAGTAAAAGCAGAGAGGTGCCCACTTTCTAAACATGGCATTTCTAAAGTAGTAATGTTAAATCCAACTTTATTGGTAAAGAGGATTTCTCACTACCATTCCAAAAATATAAAACATGACAAAGCTATTGCATTTTGCTCAGGAATTTCAGATTAGAAGTATATCAAGAAATTTCCAGTGCTGGGCTACGAGAGGAGTAGGCTTAACAGTAGTGAAAACCGACCTTGGGAGTTTTTCACTGCTAGGACATGTAAACCTTAAAAGTACATGTCCTGCCTTTTACTTACATAGCACCTTCTCTTTGGGCTATCTAGGGCCTACCTTAGGGGTGACTGACTTATGTATAATAAAAGGGTAGGTTAAAGCTTTGCATGAGGTTTTAAATGCCAAGTTGAAGTGGCAGTAACACACAGGCCCTGCATTGGCAGGCCTGAGGCAGGTTTGAAGGGCTACTGGTGTAGGTGGCACAATCAGAGCTGCAGGTTCACTTGTTGCATTTAATTTCCAGGACTTGGGTATCACTTTACAAGGGACTTACAAGTAAATTAAATATGCCAATTGTGTATACACCAATGTTACCATGTTTTAGCAGAAAAACACATGCACTTTACCACTGATCAGCAATTGTAAAGTGCTCAGGGCCCTAAGACCAACAAACAGATACAGCAAAAATGTGAGGCAAACAGGCAAAAAGATTAGGAGAAGACCACCCAAGGGCTGTCAGGTCTAACACTCACCATTTACAAAAGCTATACTCACACGCACAAAAGGCAGACATACAACACACTGCTGGTTATACTGCAGGCCTCCAACTAGACTGACCCTAGAACAGAGGGAAGAGTTAGAGACCCCACTGTACGAAATCTTAACAGCAATCAAGGACATGCCAAAAGCAAAAACTCCAGGAGGGGGGGCAGACTACCAGCTGAGGATTACTAACAAAATAGAGGCCTCCTGGCAGATAAACTGTTGACAGTATATAAAGAAGCCTATATAGGCATATTACCGGACTGCACAAGGGAGGGGCAGATCGTACTGATACCCAAGCCAGATAGAGATCCACAGATGATCTCATCCTAGTAACAAATGCCCATGTTAAATGTGAATGTTAAAATACTAAGCAAAGTGCTGGCAATTCGGCTTCTTGCAGTGATCACAACCCTAGTGCATTAAGACCAATGAGGTTTTATACCGTACAGCAGCACCATACACAATATCCAAAGACACGTGCTCCACACAGTGGGGAGATCTGATCAGGACTGCGCCCTGGAGCTCAACAATATTGAAAAGGCTTTCAATTTGGTTATGTGGGGATGTTTATAGGAAGCTCTGAGGGCCATGGATCTGGACAAGGTATACATAAAGTGGGTTAAATTCCTATGCACCAAGCTGATAGCAAGGGTCCGATCAACACGTATACTATATGAGCCGAGTGATGCGACAGGGCTGCCAGCTGTTGCCTCTGCTTTTGGCTCTGGAGATAGAGCCACTGGCCTGCAGGTTAAGGATGGCACTGCACCCCTAGGGTATCAAGATTGGACACATGGTGCATGTGGTGTCCATTTACGCAGATGATACAATGGTCTACCTTCGGCATCCAGTCTACTCAATGCCAATACTGTTGCACGTGTTAAATGAGTATCGGCCGACCTGTGAATAAGCCAAGCCAAGTCCAAACTCTCCTCAGTGGGAGTACTACAGGATTTAGAGATCCCACAGTTGCTGCAGTTGGATATTTCCTAGGAAACCTCTGACAGATACCTGCCAATTCGAATTACACTCAATGAAGAGAACAGTCGCATATTAAATATGGGCTGAGTAACACAAGGGCTGCAAAAGTCAATTAGGTTCTAGAATACACTCCAGCTGTCAGCGATGGGCAGGATAGCAGTTGCCAAAACTGAGGTTCTACCCAGGTACCTATGTATGTTACAAGGGGCCATATATCCAACCCCTACCCATGGGACCGATCTGATGTGGGCAGGAAAGAGTAGTCTCTTCTCCCAGTTGTCTTCCTCGTCTAGCCAGTGCACAGCATGCTGCAGGTGGGGTGCTATACAGTATAACTCCAGATCCAGCACCTCAAATCCCCTCTTTCCCACTCTTGTAAGGGAGACGTTGCCAGCGGCACTGCGGAGAGGCCGGGAGATGTACTGAAAACTGCTAAATGTGATACAGCAAGTCAGAGATATGTGGTATAAATCCATTACAAAGGTGTTTAAATACGTGTGGGACATAGCCCCTTTTGCACTATGACAGTGGAAAAATGGAAAAGAGGGAAATATACAATGCTTGTCTAATTATGACCAGACAATAGATTCATCACATTTGAGGATATGAAGGAGATGTTTGGGCTCCAGCTGGGACAGGTCCTTCAGTATGCAAAGCTAGCACATCTGGCCAGGGGGATCTGGACCTCCTTTTCGGATGCCTCGTGGGACTCCCACCCCATGACAATGCTGCTCGCCCTCCCCAGAAGGTAGCCAATTGATCATGCCTCATACTGTGCACTGCAGGCAGACAAAGAGGTTGGGGCATTGCCAATCCGAGACAGATGCTTGGAATGAAGTACTAAATACAGACTAACAGATGAGTGGCAGGAGGTGTGCCCGGGTGACGTTCAGTAGTAACATGCAATTTAAACTTATACAATACAACTACACTCACATGACATACATACCCCATTGAAAATACACAAGATATGCCTCAGCCCACGTGACAGTGCCAGGGACTCCACACATGTTGGTAGGATGTGGAGCTCGTGACTGGTAAGAAAATAAAAAGGAGGACTACAATTTCAATAAAGAGTTCCTCTCTCAATATCCTTTAGCAGAGACAAAAACAAAACCGTATGAACACTAAATTCGTGAAATTAGAGCGCTACTGGGCAATAGATGCATAGCCATGTATTGGGCTAGCCACAGGGCACCCATGACCAACGCCTGGAGGGCCGACTTGATAACGTGGGCAATATTGGAAGAGATGCATAAGCAAATAGTGTGACGCAATAACAAACTAACTTACTGACAACCTGGAAATTTGGGGTGAGATGATACAGGCAATTTCAGAGCCCCAGGGACCAGAACCCATAAAAATATTTTTTTTAAGTATGTGAAATCTACCCTTTTCCTCCCCACAACCACAGATCTCTTGACTGAGAGGCCTGACCCCGACTGTCACATAACCATGATTCATGCAGCACCAACGAGGACTTAAGCCTTTTACAATTCACTGTGCTCTTTTTTTCCCTCCCAAAGCCACGTTGATTCCTCCAAACAACCCGAGGCACACTTAACTCTTCTACTTTCTTCTCCATGGCCAGACAGGCATTTTATTCCACTGGGAATTTCCCTGGTGGGCTAGCACTCTTGGGGGCACTTTTGAAAGCCCAGGGCCGCTCCTTGTTCTTCTGTCACTTTCCTCGGTCCCCCGACGTTAAGTGCAGCAGACACAGGGGAGGCTCTGAGAGAGAGAGAGAAAGAAAGGGAGGCAGCGGGAAGGTAAAGATAAAGTGATCAGAGAGGGTGAAGAGAGAGGAGAGATAGAATGGATTGATGGAAAGAGAAAATAACACCAGGAGATGAAGAAAGCATGGCAGATTTGAGAATTTTTATCTGGGCTGCTTTTAGTTTCTCAGTCCAGCCCTCCTTGTTCCCACAATCCCATTTGTGATATAGTTGTGCCCTGGTAAATTGCAGAGAGCCGCTTTACTAGGGATCATGTGACTGCATCCTGAGTAGCTCTGTGGAGAGGCTTAAAAGCGTGCGTTGGTTAGTTTTGTTGAACTGCGTAAAGACGGAAGGGATAGGGATTATTAAATAAGAGATTTTCCTTTTTTTCTTTCATTACGTGCTTTTTCAAAACTAGATTGTGTATGCCATTTTAGTTCACTGACTAATACCCCGTGGCAAAACCTTTCATCATACTATAGTTTCTGTAAGCTTTGTTTCCGTTACCTATTTGTAAGCAAATAAAAAAGTAGACGTTAAAAAAGCACTTTATCAGTCCAGCAGCTCTTTTTGCCCCCTCACAATGCCTAGGAGACTCTTCTGCCACCTTGAGACACCCCCAGTCACCCTTTCTTTTTCATCCCTGCTCAGAAAATCCACTCCTGCTGCCTATGAGGTCTGTTCTTGGAGGTTCTAAGCCAATCACTGCACTGTGGTGAGTACTGTCATTTACCATTGGTGTTTTATGTCCACCCATACTGGTGTACTCTGATTGGATAACTAAGTTACTCTGTTTAAGCCCTTGACAGTGCATGCAAAGGCAGCAGTGAGAGTAACTTTATAGCTTAGTCTAAAAAATAAATGCAAATGGATTTTGTACAATACAAATATGAAAATAAAATATACATTGAATTAATAAGTAAGATGAAAACGGCAGTGCGTAGTAGAAGAACCAACATGACATACACTGAATATTGTGACTAAACATTCTTGATTGATTTCAATATCATTGCAAGATTTATAAAACACAGATTCTCTTAAAACTAAGCTATGTTGAAAATACAAATGAAAACATATTTATGATTTATAGTTATAGTATTTATATTATGGAATACAGTGGAACCCGACAATCAATTAGTTAAGGTGTCCCTGCCCCATTTACAAAGTATAAAAATGATTTAACAGGCACATATGGTAATGGTTAGCCTCCATTACTGCTTTTAAAAATGTGACTAAGTTGCTGGATAATTGCAAGTCAGTTTTATTAAAGTTGCAACTCACAGCATCATCATACTTTCTGACTCATAAGCGCAAAAAAGATGGTTCTTGAACGAGTTCTATTGTTTGCTTGAGCAGCAGCATAGTACCTGTCCAAAGTCTTTCAATATGTATCCACAACATCTGCAACCCCTGTGGAGCTTGGTGTTTTTCTAGTGCTGGTGCATTTCACTTATGTCGAACAGTCCTAACCGGAGCCCAGCATATTATTGTTTAATCTTGATTGGAAGCATCTTTGACAGGTACTATTGAAGACAGCGATGTAGGAGTGTATGCTTTAATAATGCACAGACTTTAAAATCAAGATCAAATAATTATCATAGGGTGGCTATCTGGCATTGAGGCAAATTCTGGACAATGACTATAAAAATTCAGGACAAAAACTCGAAACAGAATGGACATTTTAAGGACACATTTGAGAAGGTAAGAATTATGAAACAGCCAGCTGACGCAAGTGCAAGTCAAAATAGGTCTATGTTCCATAGTTAACAGCAGTATCGAGCTAACATTCATGTGTGGACATCAAGCAGAATTTGGTAGCCGAAATCAGGGACAGCTCATAACTCTAGCCCTGAACCACATTGGTAATGGAAGAGTTGATGAAACCCCAGAAACAAGGTGCTGCGGGTTGCCTACCACTTTCATAAGGCAGCAGTCAAAAGGGTCATCCAAGCAAAGGTAACGAATTACCACAAAAGGCCAAAAAAGTGCCTAACAGTATCATGTGTGAATGTACCAATTCAAACGTGGGAAAGATGCACACCAACCTCCCATACAGTTCAGTAAAGAATAGATCAGCTGTATTTTCTCCCATGGGACCATCCTAGTTTTATCATCCAAATCCTCTCACTCCATTATGCGTATCTTTCATCCTACTACCTCCATTCACAAATTATTTGACACCATTTATGCCTTTAGCTGTCATAAAAGCTTTGCCCTAATTTTTGGCCATTTAAATCTGCACCTTGGAGTGCACCTTGGTTTTACTTCTAAATTACTCACATGCTTTATTGTGGCCTTTTGTATTTTTTTTAAAGTACTGCTCATATTGTATGGCATATATTGGACGTTTTAAAGGACTTATAATGTCTTGATTAAGCCAGTTTCAATTTTTCCTATGACATGGACTGATCATTTTTTAAATTTCTTTTCAGATTAAATTGGCTGACATTACCACCTCGATTTACGAATCTGTTACTTTATGTAGAGCTCAGCATAAATTTAACCCTAAAGAGTCACACATGTCGAGTCCTCTCCTAACCTTGACCACCCTGATTCCGGTTAGCTATTTGAACTGGACTAATTGCACATCTGACAGACCAAATACAAACACAAGAGTAAAAATAAAATCTTGGCCAACTGAAATCCGAGGTTTGCCATACTGAACACAAATGGGGAACCCACTTTTTGTTGTAGCTCAGACGGAAACGTCACAGTATTAAAGGCCTATTTGCTTGAAGCTGTATAACTCTCTTATAGGGAACTCTAGGGACACACAAAAAGAGATTTTAAAGTAACTGAGGAGTTAATCAATTCCCTCAGTCACGTTTTTGTGCACAAGAATTCTGACTCGTTAGCACACATCTTTGTTGAAAAAGTGACAACTGTTCAGTTCCTTATAACTGCTCTTGTGTACTACAGGTTTCTAATTTCTCTCCTTATCCATTTGATATCTACATGCTTCCTCATATGAAGCTAATTAACTACTTTGACTGTTGGTTCTATATCAAGAATGATGTCTTTTCATCTGATGAGAGTTTGACTTATATAACTCTCCAGAATCGCCACTGTAATGTCAGAAGTTAGATGGATCAAAACTGATTAAAGATTAACTTCAGTAACATGGAAGTCCTCACTGTAAACTAAGACGCATATGCATATACTCCCGTTTTCAAGTCAGCATCCCTTGGCACATTTTCCACCTCACAGCATAAAGATTTTAGGTATTAAATTTGACAGAAAAAATCTGATATATCAATCTGTATGAGTAGCAACATAAATAATTTAAGTGTAATTCACTTTACCTCACATGCAAACATTATACGTTGGCAATAAATCATACAAGTGTGTAAACCAATGTACAGGATGTGTTACAGAAGAAAATGAGGGTTCCAAGGAGTAGGAGTCACATGCCCTCCTTACTGGTAGGCTTTATATGTTAACATTTTTTAAGAGCATGGAGTGGTCCCTTGGAACACTGTCTACTCTTAAAAAATGAAAAGAAAACTTTTCATTTTTCTTTCTTAAATGCATCCCGTTTTCCTTTAAGGAAAATGGGATGCATTTAAAAAAAAAAAGATTTCTTTAGTTAAAAGCAATCGCAGACATGGGGGGTCATTCTGACCCTGGCGGTGCTCCCACGAGCATTCTGACCGCGGCGGTTCAGCCGCGGTCAGAAGCGGAAAGTCGGCGGTCTCCCGCCGACTTTCCGCTGCTCGGGGGAATCCTCCATGGCTGCGGAGCGTGCTCCGCAGCCATGGGGATTCTGACACCCCCTACCGGAGACCCGCCAGGAACAGGATGGCGGTAGGGGCTGCCGCGGGGCCCCCATAAGAGGGCCCCGCAAAGTATTTCAGTGTCTGCCATGCAGACACTGAAATACGCGACGGGTGCAAACTGCACCCGTCGCACCCCTGCAACATACAGCCCTAGGTGCCTTGTCTGCCGTAATGGTAGGTACATGTTATAATGCTAATCTTGTGTTATATGTATATTGTGCTGAGATGCCTGGTCATACAACCTCCCCCACTGTAGCACCCCAGGTCTTGACTGCATGTCACTGGTCCCTTTAAAGTAGAACTGCTGTATTTGTTTCCCTGTGAAATTGATCCAAAAGACATGCAAGGTTTTTGTTCCCTTGCAAAGTTGCTTCAAATATCCGAGTCAAGTGCAAAGGGAGAAATGTGTGCTTATAGTAAAGACAGTTATCTGCTGTATGGTGATAAAACTGGCCTTATCTTCATGCCCTTATCATTAATTCCAAAAACGTGGATTGTTTTTTCAAACAATGAATGTTAAAAATGTTAAGGCAATGCATGTCAACGATTTATGTTGTGTTTCTGTATTTTTTATGTGCATCTAATTACTCTTGTGTAGTGTATACTTTCAGCTGTGCCAGGTGTTTATGAGGTTCTTTGATTGAGAGCTCTGACACTGAAGCCAAAGCAAAGTGCCTGTCAGTGGGTTGGCCTCTCTGCACAGCACACAGAATTATCGTCATGTATTACAGTTGCACTCGAAATTCTGTGAAAATGTGTGTGAAGGGGGTACACAGATGTCAAAATATTTAGAAATCAAAAGGAAATAAAATGCTTAAATGTGAGTGCAGTGCAGATTGGGAAAGGGTGAAGTGAGGTAGATGCAAGGATGTGCATTCAGGGAAAAGTGAAAAGAGGGTACTGAAGAGGAGAAAGAGGTGGTTGAAAATGTGCAGGTGGACGAGTTATGCAGAGAAAAATAGCATACATAACTAACATAAAGCGCATATAATTGAAGGCCAAAATTCCTTCTACAGGCCTCATTACTATTTAATTCACAAATTCACAATTTCAGATTTGAAACATTTCCAATGCTAATTATTTATAACAAATCATCGTTGTAACTCATTTCTCTTAGTGAGCTAACCACCATTGACAAAGCCAACATACTGACAGGTTGTAGGTGTAATTAAGTTGTTATGTTAGATGTCTGGATGCAATTACAACTCAGAGAGAAATCAAAATATTGGTCGGGTGGCACACTATGGGAATTACAGAAACTTATTTTACATGTTCCATTTTAGAGTACACCCACTTTTTTCATTCTACTTAAAGACCTGTCTGCAAATATTTTTGAAATGACCAATTGCAGCCAGCAGCTGTGGGTGCTTCCTGAAGCCTGGTTTTAGAGCATTTTCTTCCAAAGTTGATGCCACATATAGTGCAAGCAAGACACTGGGCAAGCACACACTTTAAAGAGCTGAAGTTGTTGTGCTGTACAATTTGCAAATTACAGTAACTGTTGAACATACTAATGTGTTAAGATATGGGACAGGTTTTAATGTGTTTAATAAATCATGGCTATACATTCCCACTGCTTTATAAGCCTTGCTTTATCACTAAATTAGTTTGCTTTAAAGTGCACCATTTGTCAATCTCAGTACATAAAAGTCATACCCAACTTTTAGTCCACACCACTTTCAAATGTCACCTGCCAACACTGAGGTTTATGAACTCAAAAGGATAAACCTTACCAGACCAATGTGGCTCGAGGAAGTTGAAAGGTAGGGTGGTACCGGGGAGCAATGGTTAAGGGTAATATTGTTTGCCTACGAGAAGGTGAACTGTACTTGCAGCTCTTAACCATCGGTTTCTCCTTGATATATCAAGTTGTGAGTCACTTTGCACCAGGACTTCCTTCATGCCAGGGGCAATTAGTCCTGGCATGTTTCACTATTAACTACAGGATCCAAATTATATAGTTTTGCTGGGGGTCCCTTGTGCATGCTGCATACTTTTTTGGTCACTTTCACACCCTTATGCTCTTTCTTGTGGCATCAGATAATGCATTTGTATTGGCCTCCCACATTGCGTTGGTTGCCATCACTCACACACCCGGCCGTACTCCCTCACTGGGTGTTTTCATTTTTCTTTATATTAATGTGACTCAATTCAATAAGTTCCTTTTTTTATTGTTCCTTCCCCTCCTAAGCTCCTGTCATCTCTCCCTCTCTTGCCTGCTGATATTTCTAAAGGTCTTGGCTGCTTGTGCAGCATTCCTCAGTCTCTCAGGCACATTCCATTTCCTGATGATGATCCCGGTACTAACTGTGGGATCGAAACGTCACCGACTAAAGTTCCCAGACTCACAGTATTGTAACTAAATTAATGTGTACGAGCACGGGCAACATGTGTATGTGACTTATTCTGTATTTCTGTGATGCCACAATTAACTTGTCTGAGGGCGGTTGCTTTTAATGCTTTTGGTTTCCCATGTTATTTGTCTATTCAATAAATGCAAATGTCATTTTAAAACAATGTATTCACCTGTTTTCATAGATTTCATTACAACTCTCTGATTATTACGTTTATCTTATTTAATTCAGGGACCATTGTTCCTTGAGAGTTACCTCACTCAAGGTCCTTGCTTATTTTCTAACTCACTTGTTTTTTGCAGCACTGAGGTGTATTAAGGCACATGTTAAAGATTTGCTTTGGGTTTCAGTGAGGCCATGTGCTAAGAGCAGTTAGCTTTGTCTTGGAACCACACCCCAAGAAATTACAAAGGGAACTCCTGCAATCTCTTCTGAGTTCATATACCATTCTCGATTCTGTAGTGTTCCTGGTGAGCTAAGTATTACAGCAGAATGGTCCTGGCCCTTAGGGAAATGCTCTAAACCTATGTTAGCTTTATCTAATATAATAGTGTCATTAGCCTGCAACAGTGCAGGTATCGTTCCACCTTCTAGCTTTGGCAGACAAGTCCTTCTATTAGAAAAGGCAATACTGATGTCAGAGACATGTAAGTGAAAAGTAGGGGTGTGAGGACGCATACCTGTTTCAAACAATCATAACTGTATATCTTCGTGGAAAGAGAGAGTTGCGTAGCTTCACCTGTATCAGGACGTCGCTACAGAAAGCTAGAATCACTCTTAGCAGCAGTTGGTCAGTACTCCAATAGCCCAACTCCCTCCAAAGTCTGTTTCTGTTGATTCCATCAAAGGTTATCCCCAAAGGTTCTTGTTCATGCAATTTCAGCGGTAGGACACCTCCTCGGAGGTGTTATTCACATTATACAAAATATATAGATAAATAAATAGCAATACTTTTGGTCTTTCACAGTGTGGGTGACTGATATTGTCTCCACAACAGGCTGGATTTCTGAATTGCTCCTTTGGTCTTTTCCAGGTCAAAATAGTTATTACTTGAATTTCATAGGATATGTTTATCTATCAGGTACTAAATTCACTGGGTACTGCTGTTTGCATGGCTTTGAGACCCAAGTGGCTAATTCCTCTAAATCTTTCATGCATTCAAATATTCATGTTACAGCCACTGGATTTCCCCACTTTAGAACAGTAGGTTCCCAGTATTCTCCTGGTTTGGGGAGGGGGTATTAGTAAAGGAGACTTGCCATCTGCTCAAACCCAAGATATTCTAGTTTCGGGTGTTCTTTCAAAATCCTATTACAATATCAAATGGCCCCTCTGATTCATATTATGAACTAAAATAAAAATCTGATTTATATCTGCCTATTGGAGTTTTAAAGTCTAACTTGATATTTGAATCCTGTAGTTTATCAGATAAATTAGGACATTCAGTAAAAAAATTATGTGAGGTGGTCTCCCTCGTTTGATCAGGCTTTAGATGTTACCATCGCATCAGTATTGGAGTTGGCATTTTCTTCAGCACAAGCAAGTGCTTCTGCCAGTTTCTTGTTCCACAAAGTAAATTATGGTTATTTTGGCACCCGGTTAGGAAACAATATCTCACGTTCCACCGATTGTATTTTACTTGATTATTCACAAGTACAAGGGGGAGCACACAATGCTAACTGTAGGAAATGGTAGAGCAGTACCAAAAGGACAATATTCTCAATGTGTAGTCAGAGCTATCACAGGTAGATAAAAGAGAACATTTAAAATTCCAATGTACACAGAATACAGAACGTGATACTAACGTCTAGGCCCAAGATACAACCCCAAACATTTTTATTACATTTATATGTCAGGCACAAGAATTTTCTATGCTGGTAATATTCTTATTCTGGAAATAGTTCTAGGTTTTTTTAGGTGCCTTCTCGGATGTCTGGGTTTACTATTGTTTATGTTCTGGCTTTCAATGGGAAAGAGGTGACCAACAGACAAATACAATTTATGAAGTTTAGATAAAATGTACTAATCCCTGCACAAGGGTCTTGGTCGTCCACGGTGCAGGGTGGGACGACCCAGTGGGACGGAGCATGTGGGGATGACTAGTCCATAAAACATGCTGAAATAAAACAAAACCAAAATCCCAGGGTCCAATTAAGTTGCAAAAGTTAGTTGCAGATGACAAAGGCAAGTTTGAATAGTTTTGATGTCCAAGTCAATGGGGCTACTGGGTACAGAGTAAGCAGGCAATTCTGGGGCACTATACTGATTCAATAACTTGAGGCAAATGCTAGGGTTCTAATTACAAAACAAATCACATGTCTGAACCTCACCAGAGCACAGACAAAGAAGAGGAGGAAGTGAAAACAAAAGACTGAATAAAAAAAAAAACAGAGGAGTGTACAGGGGGGATTCACACACTGCAAAGCTATCTATAGAGCAACGGAACACTGTAAAAAACATGGTTGTAAGATAGGTGGTCAAAACAAGAGTGGGTGGGGAAAAAGGGAACAGGGAATATGTGGCCCTTGGAGGTCTTGGGTCTTGAGATGGGTGGTTCATGGGAGAATCAAGGGTGTTATGAAACACTCTGCGAGAAGTGCCTCGATGCAAATCTAAATGATCAATTCAGTTGAACCTGACACCCTTTTATCATGCAGCCACCTGAGGCAACAATCAGACAGCTTGGCCAACATCATACAGAGATAGAGTCTCTGATAGTTCAGACTGATTGCAGTAATATGTGTGGCTGAACATATATTCTTACCTGAACTATCTCATTGCTCCAGACACTGGTGTCCAGTTTCAGACTCTGTACTTTGGAGACGTTCGTGCCCAGCCCTCGGTGCTGACCTGCATAAGGAAACAATCAGCTGTCATTCTGCCTTTCTTAAAAGATCATCAATACTGTAACTACAGACAACACACGCCAACTAACCCAGCAATAAAGACATTCAAATGGATCCAAGCCCTTGCTTGGCACTCATTCTTCATTACAAAACTGACCTGCACACTGCTTACAGATGACCACACAGAGGTTAATGGATGCCCAGTCGGGATTGCTGGATTTGCAGTCCGCACAGAATTTGTTAGCCTTGTTGGACCAAATCTTTTCAGCCACTTCGTAATCTGAGAGGGTCTCTGAGATGGAGTCAAGGAGAGTTTCCATCCATTCCTTCTTCTCGCGTTCTGACTCAGCTGTGAAACTGAATGAAAAGTGATATATGTCTTGAGTGTAGGCTAAAAGGCATCACCTTTTGTGAATACAATCATTTGGATCTACATGTATTAGTCATGATTAAGCAGATGATGATTAGCTAGGCTAAGCATGTCTGATGTATGCAATGCTCAATAAATACTATAGCAGCAGCCCTAAATTTTGGAGGAACAGGTGTGGCAAAGGGCAAGTAGAACAATGTAAGGAAGTCTCAGTTCTGATTTCCTCAGCCTCTGCCTCTGTCTCTGGGTCCCTACCCAGATATGCGCAGTCTCTGCGCAGAAGGTCATATTGATGCCAAACAAATAACGAGTGAAGAGACATTTTATAGCAATGTTGTGGGACAGTTTGTCTGTGTTAAATGTAACCTTCATGGTTTAACTGCAACTGAACTCTTTGCAATAAGAGAGTTGCGTAGGCGGTACTAACCTATCTTGGTAAGGGGCCATAGTAAATGCGACAGACAACAGTTTGGTATTTTTTAAATCATTGTATTGTTCGCATAGTTTCTCTTCAGCTGCTTAGTGCATGCTAATCTAAAAATATACATCTTTATTTATCTGATTAACATGAAAAATTTGCTTTGGGTGTATAACCAGGCTGCGTTTGTGATATAACTGTGTCTTGCTAGAATTGTAAAAATAATTAACTAAAACAAATACATTAAATTCACGAATTCTTATGAATAAATGTGCAAGGTAACTGGCACTACAAATCCTACCTTTAAGAACTATTCTCTAAAGTGACATAATACGATCATTATAAATACTTCCACGAGTAATGTTTTGGACCTAAATTGCTCCAATGCCTTAGGTAACGGTTAGGAGCGTTGACAATAACAGTTCTAATTCCAATGAGATTCCTAAGTAATAAAAAGGAAGTGACTCAGGAAGACTGCAGCAGCTATCAATCAGTTGACAATATTACTGAGGCTCCAATGTTGGGAGTCTATATTAATTTTTTTTTAATGTTTTTAATAATTTTGCAATATAACGAAACCATACAGAACAACAGAAAATAATAAAATAACACAAACAAAAAAGGGAAAAAAAGCAGCAGGCAGCAGACTTGAAGGCAGCATCATTAACAAGTGGAGGATCCAATAGCACTGGAGCCCAAACATCCAACAGAAAAGAACATAAGCCCAGAGAAGGCTCCCACCCCTCCCCAATGCCAATATACCAACCTCCATAACAGTCACCCAAGCGTCTGTCCACTCTCAGATATATTACTGCATGCCCATACATTCCAAGTCAAACCTCGCCACAGAAGTCACTACCCTACATCAGGGAGCAACCCAAGCCAGCGCATTGACCAACACATCCTTAGCAGGTGAAGAACCTATGAGTCCAAATCATCAACAACAATTTGACCCTCACAACTCCCCCTAGGACAAGCCATTAATATGGCATCACATGCCGGCAAAATCTGCTATTTCCACACTCCTCTGTCTTCTTCCCTCCAAATTGCCTCCCTTTCACAGTCTGTCCATCATGCCAGCTCCAAACCCCAAAAATATATATCCGGACCCCAAGCCGATTTTCAACTCATCGTTATCTGCCTACAAACAGTAAACAAGGCCAGGTCTGTAACCTTCCAAGCTGCAGTGTGCTTGTGGGGAACCAGGAGACACAGCTGAGAACTAAGTGCAAATTCCCGTTTGGTGGCCTGCAGAACCACCGAAAGGACCAATGTTCAATATGCCAACAAGAATTGCCAAGTCCACACCATATGCAAAAAGCCACCATCCTCAGCAGCATACCACGGGCACACCAATGATGAGGCAGAAAACATGGAGTGTATGCACCAAAGGGTAAAGTAAGCCTGATGTAAAAAATAAAACTGAATAAGTTTGAAGCAAGCATTCCGGGATACCCTCAAGGTAGACTCCAGTACACCCCTCTAAGCCTGGTGAGTCAGCTGCACTCCAAGATTCCGGTCCCAGCGTGCCCGGCGATCTGCAAGGACTAACTGAGTCCCCTGCAGCTGGCACTGTACAGCAGGGTAACCACCTTAATCCACCCTGTGATAAGGAAAAGAAGGCAAATACAATCATGCTGGGTGGATCAGGATCGGGGTTCTCGAGTTCCACCACTCATGCACTCTATGTATAAGCATGCCATGCAACAAGAAATGCCCCGCTAGGAGGTCGTAAGACTCCAGGAGGATTAAGAAGGGACAATAGTCAACACCTACAAAAATTTCACTCAACACCACAACCCTGGGTGCTGTCCAGGAGAAGAGACCAGACCAAACCCCATCTCGCTCCCAATGGTGAACCACCAGGAGAGGGAGTTTGCAAGTACACAGTGTTGTGGTATTCTTCTTCCTAAGGGCTCTGGCCCAGACAGTGTGCCATTCTAATGAGCAAATTCAAATTCCACACACCAGAGGGCAGGGGAGGCCTCAATAAAATCCTGGTCAGTCACTCCCTATTTGGGGAACAACTCTAGTGAGTACCCACAGTATCCCATAGGTACACTGCCAGCGAACCACCCACTGCAACTGTCCTGCTAAATAATACAATTCCAGATCGGGATGCCAAACCTCCCTCCAGCGCAGATAGGCATGATTTCTAAAGTACCACACAGCGATGCGATGTGCCCCCATATAAGGACAACAAGATACTATTGAATTCTCAAAAGAACCTTCAGGGCAACTCAAGCAAAGAGCCGCAAACAAGTAGAGGAGATGGGGCAGAACAACCATCTTGGATACAGCAACCCTGACACCCACGAAAATTGACCACATTGTCCAAAACACCACTGACCACCATAATCCAGCAAGTGCAGTTATAGTGGACATCAAACCAGTAAATCTGGGGACTGATGAATAGAGACCTGATAGTGTGATGTTCCCACCGCAGCGCTGGGGCCGCACGTGGGGGACCGCCCTCTGCTATGTACACCCACAGTGGAAACACTCAAGACTTACTCCAGTTACCTTCTAGCCCCAAGTGGCAACCAAACTCAGTCAATGCCCCCACAATCAGCATCCTCCCCCCTCAGATAGAGTAATACACCATCCACATATAAAACAAAAATGAATGTAGACTCGGCAGCAAGACCCAACCCACTGTAGTGATGGCCTAAACAAACAGAACGAGCAAACGGTTCCATTGCTAGAGCAAATAATAAACCGGAGAGGAGACAGCCCTGACGGGTGCCCCGTTCAAATGCAAAAGCTTCCTATATCAGAGAGCCGGTGTGAATTCTAGCAAGCGACCGATTGTAAAGGAGCTTTATCCACTTGATGAAGGTGAGGCCCAAGTCCATGCCAAACATAGGAACATATAAAAACTTCCACTGGCGCGAGTCAAAGGCCTTTGTAATGTCCACCAAGGGAACCAATGCCCTCTGCGGCAGATTCTCATGTTGATCCAAAGCGAGGAGCAACTGGCAGACATTAGGCAAAGTACTAAACGTGGGGATAAAGCCCTCCTGAGCGGCATGCAACAGGGAGCACATGTGGGAAAGCAAGAGGGGGACCAACATCTTGCTCAGAATCTTGTAATCCATGTTAAGCATGGAGCGTGGGCAGTAGGACTCAAGAAGGAGCGGGCCATTGTCTTTCTTTGGGAGTGACACAATTGTGGCCTCACAGAGAGACAAAGTAAGCAAACCCTGTCCGCGAAAGTCATTAAAAAGAGCCATAAGTTTGGGGACAATTACTGGAATATTATACTGCATAAAACTCGACTGGGAGATCGTTAAGGCCCAGCACTTTCCTCCAAGGCATGTCGTTAATTGAGACCCTGACTTCCTGTTCACTAATATCTGATGCCAACTCTTCTGCCTTCTTAGGGCTATGTGCAACCGACAAGGAATCCATGATATAATCCAAAGTATCTGCCTTATCACACCTGGACTCTGCCGAATACAACTCACAATCCAACATCCTTCCAGACTTTTCCCTATCAGAGTGCCCTGGCCACATACAAATTATAGACAAAGCCCCACAGGCATTCGACCAATTCAAACAATTTCTCTAGCACTTTATGCCACCCTTATGGAGTCCCCTCCAACTCATGTGGGAGCTGATCGACCACTGACACCTGACACTGGACATCTAAGTGCGGTTGGGACCGTACCGCCACTGTATTAGAGATACAAAAAAAACTAAACACCACTTTCATGGCCTCCCATTCAATTCCCACCGATGAGGCCTAGCCTGTATTAGCTACCCAGAAATGTATGATATGATCGCCCAATAGTGTCCAAATGGCCTGATCTTCCAACATTGCTGGATCTAAGTGCCAGCAGAGGGCCAGTGCAATGTGTACAAGATGGGGGAGTGATTAGAACATGTCTTCATCAGGTATTCAGTTCCAACCACCCTACCATGCAATGTCCGACAGGTGTACAGTCGGTCAAGCCGGACCTCGAGGCCATGTAAACCTGCAAAGAATGAAAGAATAAAACAACAAATAAAGAACAAGCATACCCCCATCTGCTCCCAGGACTGAGACATACAATCTTCCTGTCCAAATACCACAGCGCACAAGGCTCACCAATTAGCCAAACAGAGGCCTATAGGCAAACAAGTTTCTTGACTGAGGTGAGCTACCAAAGAGGGGGGCCGACAACTATAGGAGAAGGAAGCAGCACACTGACAAACCAACAAATACAAGGCATCCCTCCTGCCAGGCCCCACACCTGCCCAGCTCCACCCCGATCACACTCATGTTCGGATTACACACAGGAGGAATGGACCACACAAGCAATCTGCACTCCGACACAACAGTAGAAACAACTAATAAAGAAGGATAACAAGAACACTGGTAGCACAGGCATCATTAAACAATATTGTACAGTGACCCCAGGGTGACCCCCAGAAGCCCTGTGATAACTGAATCACCAGACTCAGAGGTGGAGCTGTGAGGTTCCGGGGAAGGAAATGGAGAAGAGCCCTCAAGGATTCTCAACAAGGCAGCAGTCTCTACCACCCTTGTCTGCTCCAACACCACCTGTGAGGCTGTAGGCCCAAAAACCCCTCTGCACCTTGATCATTGACTGCTTAAGTGCTGTGTTGCTGCAACTTCGACATCCCCGTGTGCAGCATCCCCTTATCATATAGTTCAAGCCAATCCCAGTCCATAGACAGGTCTGTAAAGAAGTGTACTTTGCCCTCAGCCTGTACTTGCAGCCAGGTGGGAAAAAGCTGAGAGTAAATTAACCCCAGGTTGCCCAACTTTACTGCTAGAACTGAAACCCTCTGCGGCTGGACCTGGAGAATAAAGTCAGGGTATAGCAACACTTTTGCACTCTCCACAGCAAAAGGACAATGTGCTGTGCCTGTTGCAGGAGATGGTCTCTATCAAGAAGGTTTAAAAGGCATGCCACCACTGGATGTGGTGGGGCCCCAGGGTGAGGCAGCTTGGCCAGCACCCTGTGTAGGCGGTCTAAGGCTAAGAATTTTAAGACGTCCTCTGGGTTCACCACCTACTGCAATCAGCCCTCTAGATAAGCCAGCACGGAGTCTCCCTCAACCCTCTCGGGCAGCCCAATAACATGGACATTATTCCGCTTGCACATTCCTCATGATCATCCAGCCATTATGCCAGATGCTGTGTTTGTGCCTCAAGAGTTGTGATGTGGTACTCCGCAGCTGTACGGTTGGGGTCAGAGACTGCACAGTGCTCTCCAGCAAGTGGACTCTCTAGAACAGTTTCTACAAGTCTTCACGGATGAGACCCAGTTCCACCAATAGCAAATCAATTTTGACTTCCAAGCGCTCACCAGAAGAGTCAATGGCAGCCAAGAGTGTCTCAAACTTGCCGTCCATATAGGCCTTATCCCAAACCCAGTGACCTGCTTGATCTCCTCCTGGGGTGTGCTGGTGGCCACATCCTCTTTGGACCTTTGTGTGTGCCCCATGACAGTCCTGGCAAAGCAGGAAGGAGCACCAAGTAAACACCTTGACATATGACAGGCTGCGTGGGGACCCGAGGAGACACTTCTCGGGAGGACCAAACACCCCTCTGATCACAGCGAATGAAGCACGAACGTTCTTAGGACGGTAGCTGGCACAGTGCAATAACAGGTGGGGTCCAGCAGAAGTTTAGACCCTCAGGCCAACCAACAGCGTAGGCTTGGAGAAGTATAAACAGACACCCAGGCCAGCAGCACACCACTCTACACTGGAGATTACACCAGCAGTGACCTCCAAGTGCCCCCACAGCTACAAAGAGCACAAATGTTGCTGTGGGGCCCAGAAGGGAGGCACAGCCCTCCACAATAGAGAGTCAAACACACCATGTAGGGGCCAGGTACAACAACACCACCAAGTGGCAAAGGTCCCCTGTACGATGTAAGGCAAAGCACAAACTGTAACGCAAAGCATCCACACTTACATCCAGGGTCCGACAGGGACAGCATAGTCCAGTGCTCAAGCTCCCCCAGGTGACAACAAAGCATTGCCAAGACTAGGAGTGTGGGATCCGAAGTTAGCGCGTGGCCACCGAGTCAATCAGGGCCAAATCCAACCACAGACCACCCCGATGCAAAATGGGGCTCAGGGGCAGAACATCAGATTAATTCCAGGGGCCCATATGGCACCCGACATACAGAAGGCAAGAAATCCAGCCCAGCAGGGCCACCAACATCTGTCGTGCGGTTTCCTCCGGGGAGCGAAAAGGGGAAAGTACATATCTGCCCACAAGTGGAAAGAGTGGCCACTGCGATAAGAGCAGGGTTTCCATCTTAGGCGTGGTCGGAGCACGTCCGGCGCCCCACACAGCTTGCCCCAACCTCTGGGCCAGGCAATGCAGGAAAGCAGGGGCCCAACACTCTAAGGGTCCCCTGCCCAGCAACGGGTTGGTGGTGGAAGACATGGAACCCCTGATTCAGCCGCTGCTGTGAGCTAGCACAGTCTCTGCGCATAAAGTAGGGCTGCCATCTTGCGAGCCGAAGGAGGTTCCAGGTGCATAGGGCAATCCACTTTGCTGCGCTCTATATTCATCCCCAAACTCACCGCTGTAGGCACCTCAGGGCTGTTGCACATCCTTTGGCACCACTCCCGTGTCTGTGGGATCGGGTATGGTGCTCTGGAGTGGCCGGGGGACTGCAGGCAGCAGAGAGCTCAAGCCGTCCACGTCTTCAGGCCACGGTGGTTTGGAGTCTATCTTAAAAATGATGTAGTCTTGCAATCTATGAAAGTCTTTGAATTTTATTTGGACTTTTTAAATGTCCATAAAAAGTCTTAACCTAAGCATCTTTGTGAAGGTGGTGCAGAAAGTGAACAATAATTACAGTGGTACGTTTATGGTACTACTCTATATCATTTTAATGTAACTGGGAGGCAGTCAGGGATGTAGGTGAAGCTATATGGCATACATGATACAGATTACATTTAAGCAATGTGTATCCTTTCAACATACACTTATTACTGATTCACATTTGGCATCAATGTAAGGTTCTATAAATCTTCTTTTTTGGGAGGTGCGTTTGGATGCCCACTTGGCAAACTTACATATACCAGCTAAAAACATCCAGAATGAACCTTGGGCCTTTCTACTTTGAGAGACTTATTGATGACAACTGTACAAACTCACAATCTATCTGACACTTTAAAAAAAAATACATTTATTGGAATTTTTACCACACATGATGTAATACAATCTTGTTTACTTTAGTCAGTAATATAAAGAAATATAACAATTGTGTCTGACATAATCCTACACCTTCAAATGTGCCTGAGGTTGACCCTCACGTATATAATGGGTCATTCACAGGACTTTCATGTTTCTAATGGGTCAGGAGCAGTTGTACTTGTGATTGTCTGGGCTGATCCAAGGAGGGGACACTATCTCGGTCTGTCAAGAGTTCAATCTATGTGTGTAGGATATGCCCTATCTTAACATTAAACTAACTCGAACTGGATAATTGCCGTATTGGGGAGGGAAAGTGTCAGTTTGGGATCTCAGTGTCTGCCGGGGGAGGTGGGCATAGGGGAGGTTTTGGGGGAGGAGACCCCCTCCCTCCCAGTGATGGGTGGCAGAGGAGGAGGAGAATTTAGTTGGACAACCACACTCCCTGTAGCTGTGGGAGGAAAAGCAGGTCCGTTTGCATTCACGTATCTCAGGTCCCTACACTATTTCTAAAGAGAAAACAGCTACTTACTGATAACAATAGATGTGCAGTTTGAAGAGGTTATAAAATCACATGCTTTTGTGGTTGTTTTGGCCATCAGACCTCTCCCATACTGTCAACCAGTGTTATACAAAGCGCCACATGTTTCCACCAATTTTAGTTCTGCTGTTAGCCAAGACCTTTTGATTTTACTAAAAATACATTTATAATATCCTAACTTGTAGGGGCGTTCAGTTTCAGTCAACCCTTTTCATCCATTGGTCTGTTGTGACATTCACATTTTCCTCCACCCACTACAGCAAACAGCACGGGGCAACGGGTCAGCCCACTTAAGCAACTGGCTAACCTCAGGGATGAACGTAGGTATTCCACTCCTTCACAAGGAGCACATCCACACAAAAATTGGTTTCATTCTGTCCCATAAACTACTATGGCACTGTGCCCTTTTTGGGATAAAAAGTATTTTTGCTTTTAGCCATGTAATTCATGAGGGCCTGGCAGCTACCCCAACAATAATGTTTTACCAAAAAAGTATGAAAAAACAAGAATATACAAAGCTCAAAGGCTGAAAGCTAACTCCAGACCTACAGGATTTGTAATGCATGTCAGGTTATGGTAACATGCCATTTTGTAATTATAACTGTGTATAGCTAACATTTTGTTTAGTAAAGGATGATGTCAGGAGTTAGAGGAGGATTGCAAATGAATCCATAAAGTCAGCAGGCAGCAAAGCTTTTTTTCCACATCTTGTTAAGTTTACAAAATAAAACTCAAAAACATCCCCATTGGAGTCCCGGTTACAATCCCAACCCGTGTTCACAGCCACCATCGTAACAATATGTACAGTAAGCATATCCTCACAATCTTCTGTGGATTACCACCCCACACCTAGGCCCACTTCCCCAGAAGGGGCAGCCATTTCTCAAATGTCCAACAGTTCCCTGGCTAGCAACCCACCCCATTCCCACCTGGACCACAGAATTACATCACACCATTACATCCCTGCCTGAACCCTGCTGAGACTCGGCGCCCCCCCCAAGTGTATGGGGTTCCCATATGCAAGTAGGTATAGGAAAACCTACAAGTGTACAGAACCAGGAACCTAAGAGGGGTCTCATGTCATCTTTCACCTCCAAGTTCCAATGTAAACATCCAAATTGGTAACCTCCTGTTTAGAGGGCCCCCTACAGCTCCCCCCAAAGCTGCAGGAGTCTGCCAAAACTTCAGACTCGGCCCTTGCCCGTTTAAAAACATGCAGAGCCAGCATTTCACTTCCAGAGCTACTGGAGACTTCTAAGCCATTGCTAATTGCCTCTTTAATAAGATAAACACTAAGTCAAGAAAACTATAGAGGAATTTATACTACTTAGCCCTGGGTCAAATTCCCAGGAAACAAGATTCAGGGGTGACCAGTACAATACTGTCCCCCAGTATTTGCTATCTTCTCTTAAGCCTGCCCAGTCACTGGGTACTGGATACTTCCACACCATATGAAAAAGACTTGCTTCGAAGGACCCACAGTTTGCAGTGGGGTACATGTGTAGTATGCGATGTGGTGTGAGAAATGTTTGGTGTAGGTAGTTGAATTGGGTAATGTGAAAGTGGGGTTTCCTGGAGAGCCCCTTCACCTGCTTCAAGGCTTGTGCCCACTTTTTTTTCTGAAAACTGCATTTGGAGAGCCATCGTCCAATGGTCTCAGATCCAAAGTCTGATGTCTGCTATGGATCAGGACAGTGAGATAAAGAACTGTTTATGACCTTGTGTGTACTGCCATAGGACAACATCGTGTGAGCGGCAGCGCAGTAGCAGACTGAGTGCTGCACTGACCTTAGTACAAGCCAAATGCATGATGTACTGCGTTATACGTCAGTAATTGCCCCACTGGTATGCTGACTGTGTCAACGAGCTCCTGGAAGGGCAGAAGAGTGACTTCCTCATAAAAGTACCCTGCATGTGCTACACCTGCTTCCTTCCAGCCCGTTAAGTCATAATGCCCGGTAACCTCTAGCATAGCCTTCATATGCCAAACAGTGCACATCTGGTGCATCTCGCCTAGGAAGGGAGGCCTAGAGGTCGAAAACAAGGTGTAAATATGTAACCCATACAGGAGATGCTGGACATCTGCCCTTTCACCAGAAGCATCCATGCCGAACCAAAGCAGTAGCCTTCAGAACTGAGCGGCTGCATAGTAGAGCTTGTAATTGGGTGCAACAAGGCCACCTTCCAATAGCTTGCTGATAGTTGATACCATTTGTCAAGAGCAACTTTGTCACTTACCTGTACTCCATATCAACTCCAATAAAAGTGAGTTGAGGTCAGAAAGGAACATGCAGGGAGAGAGCGAATGGGAGGTCCACAAAATAATATAACAGCTGCCCCAGGTCAAGCATTTGTCAGGCAGCAAAGCAATTGTTAAAAGTGGCCATTTTCTTTTGCAGCACAAATTGAGACAAGTGCACATATTTTGTGTTGACTAGAAAGTAATACTTATGTTCTATTATTTATCTTGAGGTGGGTTTGAATTGGAAGCAGTACCTTGAAGATGTCTTATCATGCCTTGTGGGTTTTGAAAGCTATGAAATTGTCAAAATTAGCAGAGGGACATTTTCTGTAAATCCAGCATAAAATTCTGTAAATGGTTCCTCTCAGAAACTGGCCTGTTAGATAGCGCCACAGAGTCAAGTCCACAGAGATCAGTAGGTTTCAATGAGGGCAGCCTTTGCCCATCTCTGGTAGGTTGCACTGTGTGAAAAAGCAAACCTCAGAGAAGGTGTACGGAGACACTGTACAAAATAAACCAACTATATTCTACACACCAACAAGAACGTCTATGTAAAAGTCAGACTAACTGAATGAGGAAGACTGCAAACCTATTATTAGCTATATAACGATGTGACTCTTTACATCATTCAGATTTAATGGGTGGAATATGCAGTCCTGGAATGGTTTGCCCTTCTGCCACCAGTTGTACAAATCAGGGAGGGGCCTCAGGCATCAATTCAAATAACGTAACAGAAATTAAATTTGCTCACCGTAATCTCTTGTACACAAGATATGAATGTATATAACATCTACAAATGTACATTTATGGCATATCACCAATGCTTTTACCTGCTGCTATTAATTATATTATATTAAAATCGCACTGGTTTGAATGTGGCTGATATTTTTACATGGTTGTTCTCCCATTCCCGCACTTAAATGAACATGTTTTGGTTGGTACTGACTCCTGTCCATACTTGTCCATACTCTTTCTATCAATAGTTTTTTAATGAGCTCATTTACCTTGTGTTGTAGCTGGAGTAACTCTTCTCTGGAGTGTGCATTCTTCATTAGTGGCATTCAGTGCTTTAAATGGGCCGGTACTCTCCGGTACTGAGTACCGGCACTTTTTTATTTTGCGAGGGAGAGTACTGGCATATCTCAAGAAAAACGTAATACTTTTAATTGGAGAGTACCGGAACTTCTCAGAAACAAGCAGGTACTCTGGTACAGAGTACCTGCACTTATATTTTTCCATTTAAAGCACTGGTGGCATTGAAGATGACTGTTTGAGATGTATAATGGAGTACTCATGTTTTATCATGTTGAGTATCTACTTATCCTAGGTGACTGACCCTCTCCCCTCCATTAATACAGCAATCCACTGATCCCGTTCCTACTGATGTTATGTGCTAGGACTTGGCTGCAGGTCCCAAACCTTTCAGGGCTAGTCCCTCTCCCCCCCCTGGCATTCACCAAAAGGGCTGGCAAGGAGGGTACTGAACTGAGATGGTGCCTCTTGTGTTTTTGATGGCTAGTGGAAGCCAGGTTGTTACTTCTTTTTAATGGAAACTCCCTCATGCTGTTGGCCTCATGATTGAAGTGCCCCCCCCTCTTGTTATGATGTGCTGTCACCTATTGAAACATCCTCCATTGTCCTTTCTTAATTTGTTGTATGGCTTTGTCCACTGCCAGGCCAAAGAGGTCTTTACCTGTAAAGGACATACTGATCAACAAAGCTTGTACTTCTGGCTTGGAACCAGAACCTCTTAGCTAGGAGTGCCTTTCTCTGCGTTGTTTCCGTGCATATTTGCTGCTGGCTGTATCTGCCTGTATGGAGGGTTGATGGTTTTCCCCTGCTGTGTAACTGTCTTTGCTCTCCTATGGTATTCTTTTTGTATTCCCTTTTTTCTATTTTCCCCTACTGCTAATGACCATAGCGGTTGAAAAGTGCATTGGAGTTGGAAATTCTCCATTGTCTGGCAGTTGCTTTCTCTATCCTCTTGCCCATTATCTCCATCCACCTACTCCTTTATCTGGTGGAGGCTTAGTTGATCTGGGGGCATTTCCTCTCTTCCTGGTTGTGGTGAGGATGATGGGGTCCGCGTCTGCATTTCCTTGAAGTAGATAGGGTCCTGTAGGGAATGTCTGCATATTTTTCTCAACCTACCATTTTACTCCCTTTGAAGTGGCTGGCTCTCAAAAGACCATCATCCTTTGGTTGAGAGTGTTTGAGAGTATCTGGAGGTATATGTTCAGTTTTTTAAAAAGCCCTGAGTATATAGAATACGAAACACAATTTGGCCTGTTCCACTTTGAGGTGAACCCCATACGTGTCTGCCGCTCTTTTTATGAGCACGTTGTAGACTGCCAGAACATCTGGTGGTACAGGCCTCAAAGGTTATGGGTCCGTACCTTCCTCTGTGAAACTGGAGTTGAGGTCTTGCTAGTCTCCATCCTGTGGTTCTAGATATTTGTGGATGGTGGTGTCTCCTTTATCTTTGTAGTTGAATAACTCTTCCTTCTCCTCTTCATGAGGATCTGACATGGTGGATGTCTGGATGCCCATCTGGTCATCCTCTGCACTTATCAGCTCTGATGGTCTTGACAGGATCCAAAACCACTTCATGTTGTCAAAGTCTTTCTTTCTCTGGTGGAGTGCCGCCATCTCGCCATTCAAGTCAACACTTCTAGCATTCGCCTTGAGCACTTGTTGCTTGGTGTCGGGGGAGGGGCTTTTTTTTTTTTGAGTCAGCAGCTCTTTCCTTACCTTACCTTATGACACTTCTTCGGGTTGGCTTTCTTGATGTTTTCCTTGCACCCTCCAATCTCTCTACATTGATCAATTCTTCTGTGTCCAACTCCCCTTCTTAATTTGGCATTTTTTACATACTCTTCTTTGTCACTGGACAAGCCAAAGTCCTTGAGAGAGGATTGATTCTTTTGTGCCTGGACTATGGCATTATGTGCCCAATGCTACTTGTCTCTCACCTTCAGAGTTTTCAATTAGAACTGCATGCAGGCCTCATACCCTCCACTACAGTGTTCCCCTGTTAGGGAGAGCTTGCAGAACTTGTGGGGATCTTTCCACACAGGCCTATGGTAGCAAGTGAGGCAAAACTTAAAGGGCCTAACCTCCATTTCTACTTGCAGACCCACCTCTGTGCATTCTATGACTATGTGTTCTTGGTTCTTCTAGATCCATAAAGTTTGTAATAATTCATTCAAAGCTCCTGTTGTATCCAGAACCAATGGCAAAAAAACTGAATCTGAAGTTGGTGACCATGCACAGGACCTTCTGGGATGCAAGTTTGATTTCACAGGGGAATGGACATACCACTAAATGGCGGTTATCACAATGCCCACTAAAAAATATAAGAGAAAGAAAAGATCCAGTTCTGGACACCCAAAAATTAGATGCCAGAACAATGGACAGCATGTGAACCCAGAAAAGATTCATGCTGCAAAACCAATAATGACATCCTGGACAAATATAAAAATTCAAACAAAAAATTTAATGTTTTCAAATAGCCAATTTCTGTAGTCAGCACAATGCAACTTGGTCCATGACCCCTATTTTCAGTGGAAAAGTAATTTCTCTGCTAAAGCCCATCTGAATGCAATCGTGGAAAGCAACCTAAACCGATTTAAAAGCTACTGTAATTGTATGGGCATTTTGGAGCATCAATTAATGTCATAGTGCAGTAGTATTATTACAGATATACCCCATGGAATGCTCACATTGTTAAGACTGACAAAAAAAAAGTGCCATTTTATGGCCCAGCCATAAGTTGGCAGAAGCATCCAATGTATGCAAATCTATAACAATTCATGCTGAAAAGATAAAAGCACAGGAAATATTCTTTGTATCTGTATTTTGGAATCTTTTGCTTGATACATACGTAAAGAGTTTCTGAGGTGTGATGAGTTCGAAGCTCTTATTCTTTCCATCACGGATGGTGGAACCTTGCATATCAATCACACAGATTCCAATGCCCATTTTGAAGAACTGAAAACAAACAAAAAAAGATAGCAATGTCACCTGTTGACACAGCAATTTTTACCCAAACCATATCTTTAAGAAAATGGGTAGTTTTTGCTAAGATCAATGAGTGTAGTCTTTGCTAATGTTTTATCTCACTTTTCTATCTCACCTGCTCATTTTTGTACAACCACACCTCTTCCCTTGCCAACACGGTGAAGACTTTGGACTTGTAACCTTTCAGCTCGAGGAAACCAGACTTTTGAAAGTTGGCAGAGGAGCCATATCGTGGCCTCGGGAAGATCATGCGATGCTCTTTCACCTTGTTCTGCAGCATAGAACACCACTCAGACTTCAGAGCTGCACAGAGGAGAAAGAAGTGAAGTCCAAGAAGAAAATAGGTCATGAAGGGCAACAGAGTTATTAAGAGTGAGAAGCATGAGGAATTAGGAGCAGAAGACAAGGGAGAAAGTGAGAAACCGGAGAGGGGTACATCATAAAGTAACGTATGAATACAAAATTATTTTACTGCATAGTGACTACATAATTCTTTATTACTTTCTTGCAAACAATTGACCCAGGTTCACTAAATAGCTACCAGTATGCACTAGAGAATTTTGTCCAGCTCAGTCACAAGTGACAGTGTGTTTCAATTCTAGATACTTAATAAAAATCAGCAATTTTCATTTTCACTCACTCCTGTCTGATTGTTTACTTAGACGTTTGTGTATTTACTTTGACATTTTTGGCTGAACGTCCTAATTTACCAACCAGATCTTTTATTTTATAACAAACATGTTAAAGATAGTTCATTTAAAATGTTATCAATATATGAACGTAAAAGAGCCATCTACAAGATTAACATACACGTCCATTTTATAATGTGTTATTTCACCATCAAAGTGGTGTCTTGATGCTGATTACATGTGTTTTCTGTTATCCAACTCAACAATGCTCAGTTTATCAACTTATCAATATATCAAATAAGCGGTCCTTAAAACTCATATTTTTTTACTGCGTCACTGAAGTAAAATCAAATCTGTGTAATAGGTTGTGAAAGGCTAGCTCAAAATATCTGGATTAAAATGATTGTAAATAGATGAAAATAGATGTTAGGCACTAAGTACATAAATACATAAGAACTGAAACTAGATGATATTGTTGCAATAGACAGTAACAACATGCTCGCTAGACATTCAACATCTGGCCTTTTAATTGGGTGTTTTGGAAGCAAAAAACAAAGTTTAAGATAGAAACTGCACTGCATTTTATTAACTTGATTTCAAATCGTCATTTTAAGGCCAAGGGGTTACATTTGTAAATTGAGACAAATTCTCATTAGCCAGTTGTGGTCTCTGACTAAAGCCAGAAGGTTGGAGATCCTACACCTGCAGACAGACCTCACAGATGGTTTTGGCTCGGGAGAGGTGGTGGCGTGGACATCTGATACTGCATCAGCAGAAGACTGGAAGGCAGGCCATCTATTGTGCACTCTGCCTCTCTCAGAAAAGTCCTTGTACTTGTCACACATGCAGGATTTCCCATGTCTTTCATCCAGAAGCGCAGGGAGGTATTAGCCTAACCGCCACAGCTTTGGCGGTTTCCATTTGGCAGCATCTGCTCCATGAACTGCCCTGGACACTGGACCGAATAATCAGGCGAAGAAGCACCACTGTATGGAAAATCAGAGATGATTCTGTGAGGACCTCTTGGACCCGAGTTGGTTCCTCCATTTTTAGCTTCCTTTTTAGCTTCCTTTTATATTTAACATCTTTTAGCTGCATCGCTTTTAGCAATTACTTTTTACACACTTCCCTTAAATGATATTTTTCTAGAAATATGCTGTACAACATGCTTGTTTAGTTAGCCTTTTCTTGACATGTAATCAGTATATTCTGTTTAAGGTTAAGAGCATTGTACACAATATCTTGGTTCTTATGTTTCCCGTTCAAAAGAGAGCTTCTAATATCCAGACATAGCATTACATCAGAATTGTCCTTCCAGCACAGTGTGGGTTTATTATATAAGTGATGACCTGACCTGGAAGGGACAGAGGGGCATTCCAGCTGCGACCATTCTTGGACAAATGCCATATACGACATGCAGCTTTGCTGACGCTAATCTTTCAGCTTCCTGAAAAGATTGCCATCCACACTGCAGGCTGACTCCTGACACTATCTCCAGGTATGGGGCTAAGGCTAATCCCTTATATTGGTCCAGGCAGAAGTGTACGCCTACTATGCTCTCAGTATAGTCGTAGGGTTAGGTAGCAAACTCTAGAACCCCTAGAATGCATTTACCATAGTTGGATTATTCATTGTCTTCACCATGCTGATACTGCTGGTTACTTTGCTCTGTTCCATCTGCCAAATTATCACAGCTCATCCTCTTTATGTAAGATCACGATTGTTACAATAAATGTATTAAAATGGATCTAGGATTTCTCTTGTGATTTTGCCTGGGAATGCATGAGTAATTTGAAGAAAGGGTGAGTACTGTTTCCATAACTTTGATGGGGTGTCAAAGTGTCATGTTCAGGTTGCCATAATCACCTTCCACTCCAGTAGGTTTTGGGGTTCGGGTGGGTCGCTGTGGGCTAGCCAGGACTTTGGCTGACATTCTTTGATGGTGTGGACGGACTTATTACCCCACATTCTGAAGTTCTGTTGTCCTAATACGCAGTCCTATTATCTTATAGGAATCGTATAACATGGCGCCACCAATGTACATAGGTCAGGTACTTATTTAACGGGTCTCCTGAGTAGTTTTCTCTTGTGTGCTCAAGGTGTCCTATTCACCTTATTAAAGAGACACGCATTGTGTTATGGATTATATCCTCCTCAGCAGTATAGGAAACACCTATATTTGTCTGTAGGTTGTTCAAGCTTAAACCTTAAAAGGATACCCCAATTTAGTATTTTTCTTTTCTGAATTCCATTAATTAAAATGGTCAATCCAGTTAATATTCTTGTTAGTTGCAGGCATGCTGTTAAACAACATTTACTACAAAATGGGCTAGCTAATGGGGGTGGAAAAGTTACCTTTGTGGGTGAGGTACACAATGTGTACAAAGCTGAAGTATTTTACCCATGGGTCACTTTTCCTGCAGTCGATACTGATACAAATGCATTTCATAATACACTGCGGCCAATCCAGACCGTGTCAAAACTTAGAAATACCCTCATATCAGGAACATAAATACTGGTTTCAAGGCACCCTACTAAACACTGTGTAGAAAATGTTTGATTGGGATTCCTCAGCAATGACCGGGCCACATGGTCAGTTCTATTAGGCTATACACCTTATCAGAACGCACAAAACTTAGCATTGGGTGATTTGTGCCCCTTGTATCATCATTAAGTCAAGATTATATAGATGCTTAACACAATTTGTTATGGACACCTTAACAATCACCCCGGCTAGGGCTGCTCAGGCTGCCTAACCATAATTGGCTACACCTGGGATTAAATGAGTGACTATTAATGCGATTATAAGTAAAGTACTGACCAGATGGGAAGAAATTCCATTCTGGATTGCTCAAAAAACAAAACAACTTGAAGCAGTATTTCCCCCTACAGGACCCCAAGATAAACACAGAATTCTAACAATGTGCTTGCTGCTTAGGATGGTTCCCTCTATTGACTACTGTGCCACATGAGGGAAAGTCTCTGCTGCAATCTATACCGTAACCCATGGTACACCATCTCTTGCTGTTTTAGCAGATATTTTAAAATAGATTCATAATGAATACGGGGCTTCCGTGGCCCTAGACTTGGGGATGAAATTAATTGGCCATTTTTGCCACAATACCTTTAATTGTTTTAGGAAACATAAAAGCGAAGGCATCAGAACGAGCAGTTTGCCAACAACTTGCCCAGGTTCCATTAATAGATTAGGACCGTGAGTTACCAAAAATTACTGCTGAAACATATACATCCATAGGTTGCAAAAATCTAGGGGCCAGATCAAATAGGCCACAGCTTAAATGTAATCCAGAAAAGGGTAATATCAAGTAAGCACCAGAGTCTTCTAAAAAATGCTGGGATCAACAAAGAACAAAAAAAAAAAATTACCAAATTCATGGGGAGAATCTCCGCAGCTGCAGAGCTCTGAAAAACATTACAATTTACGCAACCGTGATAACTTAAAACAGTCTAACAGGTATCAGTACACCGATACACGCCCTTCTCTTTCCTTTCAGGACAAAAGGCATGAGAAAGCCGGGAGGTCAGAACGCAGACAAGAGCATGTGAAACCGAAAAGGACTCACAAAGCTAGTCTGACATCATAATAAGAAAAGAAAAGGAACATCCACAACAGAAACCCAAATGCAAAAATAAGGTTGCTGGAATTTCTGTTAAATTAGCTGCATATACTGAGAACATTACTGCAGAGCAGGACGTGGACAGTGACTCTGCTAAACAGTGCAGCAGAGGTTGCAATAGTGCACCAGAATCTTGGAGAGTTTCTGAATGCGAAAGCAACTAACGACTACCTAGAGTAGAAACCCCAGATTGGCGAATTGCCCCTCCTCATAGAGTGTATAAATGGACCATACAGATTGAGAGGACATAAAACGCACAATTAAAGTTATTTTCTGGGAAACTATAACATTCAGTTATGACATTCTCTTGGCAGAGAAGGATTGGCCACCGGGGCGTCTTAGAATCCTCCCACAAGCAGACAGTCTTTTACAGTCTTTCTCAGGCCTTGCTCCAGATGCTCCAGAGCAAGTAAAACAAGCATACACTGTAGAATGGGCTACTGCACCAGCCCCTGCGCTATACCGCAACCATGTGGGCTGGGATAAGGACTCGCCTTAAGTAATATCCATAATGTCCAGCCCGCAAGTGCAACCACAGTACTCAATTAAACATGAAGCTAAGCTCCAGTGAGAGAAATTTTCTCGCAACTTGAGTACCATGGAGTAATTGAACCCTGGGTATCTCCCATGAATGACCCTTTCATTCCAGCAGGTTAACCGGATCATTCATATAAAATAGTTTTAGACTACAGACTCAAACACACATTTCCAGAATGAAATTCTTACAGTACGGCTTCAATGAACAATATTGTCCATAAAATATACAAAACAACCCTGGATATTTCCAATGGGATTTTCTGCCAAAATATCGCACCTGAAAGCAGGCATTTTACTGCTTTTTCCAGACGCGGACCTCAACAACATTTTTGCCAGCCTCCCCAATGGTATAAGGACAGTTCAGGACTACTCTCTGCCGGTGTAACATCACTATTGCATGATATTTATCCAGAAGCATTCTCCTATGTCGATGACACATACCTGATGGACGATGACTTAAACACTCATCAAAGAGTAGATCCCATTGTTCTGGGATCTGCTGAACATGGCTACAAACTCAATTTTAAGAAAAAAATAGACTTTCTCAGTGTCCTCTTTCTACGATACGAGTAATAAAATGCAGGGAAAAGTCAGGCATTACACTTCTGAGAGAAGTGTGCTCAATTACAACCACCTAATACCATAAAAAAAGCTATGCACAATGCATAAAACCACTGTATGAATACATTTGTCCTGAATTTCCCAGTAAACACCAGAACATATGCACATTCTAAGATCACTACAGACTAACATGCTTGCAGCATGACATTTATGGACATGTATAAACAGAACAAATTTAGTCATCCAGATGATACGAGGTGCCATTGACTTCACTTATGTCACGTTCAATGAAGGTGCCACAGTGCCGATTACATACAAATAGCATTTAGGTTCGAAAGCTGAAATGCGTTTTGTGTCCACTGAAAAATGACTGACCGCAGTTCAGATAGCTGTTATAAGGAAAGACCACTGGCTCAAGGGCAACACACTATTGTTACTCCTGTCTCCCTTAAAGGCTGTTCCAAAGGCTAGCATCCCTAAAGCAAAACCATAGATCTTAGATGAATATAAGGGCCACATCCTTAACTGCCACTGACGTAGATAACATTTTTGACTCTAAACTTATAAACTCAAGAATTTCTCCAAAATGAACACAAATATCCCATGTTCGCTAACATTTTGCCTCTTGATAAGTATAAAAATGTCATTTATACTGACAGTTCAGCTCAGCCTGCTAGAGGAACCAACATTTAATACCCTGCAGCTTGAGCAGCTGTTCATGGAGTAATGAGGGATGGAGAGTTCCACCCTCAACAAACCTTTACGGAGTTCCTAGTGGATTGCATGGTACACCTGGCTGAAATCAAAGCTTTCATTCTGGCACTACAGCATATGGATCCTGAATTGCCCACGCTTTTAGTTTGCAATTCGTAATTCTGTGTGTACTCTTTTAATGAAAACTTACATTACTGACACCAAAATGGATTCGGAGATTCTAAAGGAAATACTATCAAGTGCTTTGGGGAAAGGTGGCAGAGCTTATAGATAGTCTGCCACGGGCTCATGTAATTCATACACTGAGTCACCAATGAGTTGGAATACACATTTTAGGGAATTGATTTTCTGACGAAGAGGCCAAATCTGCAGTGAAGACTGCTACTGTAGCTGTGAATACATGCTCTCACATAAAAAGCATATCCAGCGGTTTGTCTTTAGTTGTGTCATTTGCCAACCAATTAACGTTTCCACCATCAAACGCTCACCGCAGACACCCCTCCTGGTTTCACACAAACTGAATTAGTGTGTATATCTGGAACATTTCGGTACTTTGAATTCAGATGGTGCACTTAGGTACATTCTACTTGTTGTAGGCTGATACTGTTATTAAAGATTTGTAAGTCTTTATTGGGACATTTGCAGTAGCTGCTTTTCACTCTGATCAGGGCCCTGTTTTTGCCTCTGAAACATACAGAGACACCATGGGAACCCTGGGTGTGGATGTGCATAATTCCTTACCCTGCCATCCCAAGAAAAATTAGATGGTGGTGGTGACAAACCGAGACTTAAAGAAATCCTTAACAGTTAGAGTATTATGTTCAGGTCGCAGTTGGACCCCTTTATGAAGTTCAGAGAGCATTAAATAATCTTCCTAGATAGTCTTTTGGTGGGCAAACCCCACATGAAGTTTGTTTGGCATTCAGATGTATGTCCCAGCTCTTCATGGCCCTGGCACAGTGCCAGATGAAACACCTTTTGACATTAACTAATTTTTCACTGTCTTACAGGAACTAGAAGACATTCGAGATGAGCGTTCTACTTCGAATACTGCCACCAAAGGAGTGAGGAATCAACTAGCACCTACCAGCTGGATTCCAAAAGTTGGGGATCTAGTCTGAGAAAAGATTGTGGTAAAGAAAGAATTTGGTCCAGCATACCGAGCACCGGTGCCAGTCCTTGGATTCCAAAGTACCAGAACTGTGATTTTGCCACTGCTTGCTGGTTGTACAGGCAAATGTTTTGCCTCTATTGATCAAGCAAAATTGCATCATGTGGCCTATATTCTGCAGTAGGTCCTGAGGACTCCAGGATAGTTCCTTAACCCCTTTCACTACCATAGAGGAAATACATCTTTAACTCCAAGGTTGTTTCCTCTAGGTTGGGGAGAGCAAAGAATGAACTTTTGTTGATTCCAGTTACAGCTACAAATACAAGAAACACCCTAGATGCAAGTCTATAATTTCCTACTACTTCTCAAAGCAATGGAGTTGTTTATGATGAACCACCTTTAGAGGTGTCTACCAGTTCTCTTTAACGTGCTGTGGATCCTGTCTTCACACAGACTGTTTCTGGGTACTTTGTCAATATTGACGGCTCCTCTTCAGATTCTACTACCACTTCTCTTTGTGGTGTACGTAAATTTCTTCATTGGCTTAAATGCACTTATCTGATCCATCCATGGCCCTATTTGTAGATTATACTTGCCTTGTTTGCTCTCTTCTTGTGGAATGGATTTGTGACAGTTTTCTTCTTACTTTTAAATGGACATTATCTTCCAGAACGTTCCACTGTGGAACTGGTAGCTGAGGTGTTGAGACCTCATTAGTCTTCCCACAAGGTGCAAAGAGACTTTTTCCTAGTGAATATTTCTGCTGTTCCAGTTCCTGATGGGATTGTTTGGGAAACCGACCCCTATGATATATTTGGTTTTACAGAAACTATTCAAATTCAATACGTTTTTAAAATTGTGATGGCTAGTGTTGTAGTATCAGGTGTTTTATCTGATGAATGGGGTGTAAAAGGTTTCTTCAATGCCTTCTGAACTGGAATATTTTACTGTATTTGAAAGTGAAGAAAGGTACATGAACTCAGCCAGTTATAATGAAATGTTTGGTTACCATCACTTTGCGCATCATTACCTACACAGAGCTAGTACTCCACGTACAGGTTTTAACTATACACAATTAGAACATTGCCCAACACCACCAGTGGGTAGTTCAAAATTATATTTAGATAAATTCACATATTTTTCTGGGCATGATACTTCTAATCCTGTATCTTATTATTTTAAATTAACGCCTTCGAAAGCAAAGGAAAGTATGCTGACAACAACAAAATTAATGTATTAAATTCATTAGTTTCCCAACAAGCAATTAAAGGCTATGAATATTAGAAAGAAACAACTAAGGTATGGGAACAAAAGATAAGCAAGTGCAGGGCATGGATGCCTTATTTAAAGCGTGTCCGATTCCACTGCCTTAATCACCTTCTATCCTGGTAGGTTCACAGGTTTGGGTCAGGCACTGTGGATTAGCCAGGAATTGGGTTGGGAGTCTCTGATGGTGTGGAGAGACTTAGTCCCCCACATGCTGTCCTAATACGCAGTCCTACTGTCTTCGTAGGAACTGCATAACAATGACAGATGGATCAAGAGCAGGATGTTAAACATCCTTGTGCCTGTTGTACAAGAACCATGTTATTTTCCTGAGAAGGTGAGTGTGACCATTCCCAAGTCATCATTCCAGTTTGTGTTGCCAGAGTTTCCCTGTCCAAAATGAATGGCAACCATTTTTTCTGTGATCTTATCTCCCGCCTAATCCATACATAAAGAGGCTCTAGTCATGTTTTAATTGGCATATTTTATATAGTCTGCTTGCTCTCACTTTGTATTTCTTTTATTCCCTTTTAATAGCATAAATTGTTTTAGAATATGTCTTATAATCTGGCAAGGGGAGGGTGTTATGAGGATCTCTTGGACCTGCGTTGGTTCCCCATTTTTAGCTTCCTTTTATATTTTACATATTTTAGCTGCATTCCTTTAAGCAATGACATTTTGTACACTGTCCTTGCATGATATTTTACATGAATATGCTGTTCAAGGTGATTCTTTAGTTAGCCTTTTCTCAACATGTAATCAGTACATTCAGTCCAAGGCAAAGGACACTGTACACAATAAAGAGGCTCTTGTCTGACGAGGATGCATTGCAAAACTTTCAAATACCCTGTTTTTCTTTGTGTTCACTGCAAAAATTGGACGCCCTTTGTCCCTGAGTTCTGTTCTTACTCTGCTGTTCTCTACATCCGTCTCCTGTAAAATGTTTCAACTTCATTCAAGAACTAACAATATTGCCAAGGAGGTTTTTTCTGCCCTTCCTGACTTTTTACTCCTAACTTCCACCCTCTTAAGGTGATATGTGACACCTTCACTCATATAATAGGTGCAGGATTCCACCAACATAGTGGGAGGAGTCACACTTTCTTTGGGCAGCTAAAAAGGACACAAGAGATCTAAACTGTGTCCAGTTCTTGCCAGGAGAGCTGTAAGACCTGCTTGCTGTAATGCCCAAAATCATTTTTATTGTTACTGTTGTGATTACAACCCGGGAGTAGGGAAAATGGCCAGAGCTACTTGTTGTCATTTTCTACAAGTGTTTTTCTCCTTTCTGGGCTGCAACTACTGCCTGAGGGTAGGGAGGCCTGGAAGGCGTACTTGACATCATTCTCATCACACTGTTTTCTCTATTGTGGGCTTTGATTACTGAATGAGGGCAGGGAGATCTGCCAGGACTGCTTACAGTCACTGTTGGCTTGCTGCTTTCTAGGGTGTAGACTGTTACTTGTGTCTGATGGTCGAAGGCTCTACGAGACTTGCTTTCTAACATTCTTAACAAACATTTGTCTCTGCCGTTGTGGTGACTATTGCGTTAGGGTAAGAAAGGCTGCCAGGCCTGCTTGCCATCATTCTCATCAAGCTGCTTCCTTTGTTGTAGGCTGCAACTATTTACCAAACAATGTGAAGCTTGCCAGGAACTACCATTAGACCTACTTCATAAGTGGACTAACAATACTGTAGTCCAAAAACATACCCACAGAAAAGGAGATCAATGTCCTAAAGGTGGTAAAGCTTGCCAGGAACTATGAAAATACCTGCTTCATAAGTGGACTACCCACACTGTAGTCCAAAAACATACCCCTAGAGAAGAAGATAAAGATAGAGAAAGACCCACAGTCCCTCTCTGTCTATACTAACTTTGAAACTACATGAGCTCTGGAATACAAGTGACACTGGGCCAGATGTGCAAAGCCCTTTTGTACTTCTTATCGGTCCGAATTGGTATTTTGGGTGGTTAAGAAATGTAAAACAGCCTTTTCTGCTATACAAACCTTTAGGAAATTGTAAATTGCAATTTTTATCATGTAGAAACTGCAATTTGCGATCCCCAGAATAGGAAATCGCAAATGGGGATTACCTATTTGTGATTCCTATTCTGATGCACAAAGCATTTCCTAAATGGAAATGTAATTAACATTGACTTGAAGTCTATGGTAACCGTGTGCAGTTTAAAAAAAGCACCCCAAAATGCCTTTTTTTTAAATTGTAAAAGAGCACATACATGCCCCATGAACATATGTGTGCTCTACATGTGCACCACTATTTTTTGGGTGGGCCAAGGGGGGGTGGGGGGCTTTTTCCCCTTGCCATCCTTGATTTTGCATTTTCCAAATAGCGATTTCCTTTTAGGAAATGCAAAATAGGCCCATTGACACAGATGCAATGGGATTCCTCATTTGCTGTTTCCTCATAGTGATTCTACTGTGTAGGAATCGCGATTGGAAAATCCGTATCTCTGTACATAGCATCCTCCATTTCCTAAATAGCAATTTATATGAAGCTGCTATTTAGGAAATGCAAAATTGCATTTTAGTACATCTGGCCTACTATCTCTAGCTGCACCTGGGCATGTGATCAAAATGTCAGAGTAAGCAGGAAACAGGTAGACAGAATGGGCCAGACATTCAGTTCCAGTTTGTATGTAGACTGTGAGGGAAATTATGGTATGCCACATAATGTACAATGAAACTGCCTGTTTCCAGCATGCTTTTAATGCTTTTATGTATACAGACACACTAATAAAGGAACTAGTATGTCAGATTGTTTTATTCATAACCAAATCCTAATTCTGACATTTATGTACTTGTGCTTACCTTCGTTCTCAGCTCGAAAGACAAAAATTCTATGACTTGTGACAACTTCAAACTTGTTGTCTTTGCAAGACCTAGACATCTCGATGACTGCCAGAGGGATCACTCCTTTTGGGTACAGCTCCTGCAAAGGATCAGAATGAGCATTAAGCATGTATGTTTCATCCTACAGACTAGCACCATGTATGAAGTGATATCCTACTCTTAGAATTCTCTTCTGAATGAGGGAGGCTTAGGAAACCTAATGCAATGGATGATAATGTGGGGATGGGGTGAAAACACAAATGATCAAACGAGAAGACAAGGGAAAATAATAAAATAAAGGCATCCCTAAAAGAAAAGCATGAGCACAAAAATCTGCTGAAGAGAACATACAAATGAGAAATTATGGATTTAGGAAAGAGAATGAAAGAATAAGAAAACAAGAAAGAAAGCACAAGGGATAAAACATAGAGGGAAAGCAAGGAAGGCAGGAGAAAAGAATGGCAGATTGAATAAAACGTAGGGAAGAAATCAGGAGAGAAAGCAAGAAAAAATAAAGAGAACATGAAACAGCAACAAAAGCGAAAATAATGAGGAAGAAAAGGAAATCAAGAAAGAAAAGAATTAAGTATGATAAAAGGTGTGATAGAGCAAACAAAGATGGAAAGCTTGAAGAAATAGGGGGGATCAAAGTGTAAGGAAAAAAGCAAGAGGGAAGATAATCAATAACTCAGAAAAAGAGATCCTCATCAACCTCTATGTGACTCACATCATCATAATCTACAGCATCAGATATGCATGTGTGTTGATGACACTCTGGTCCATTTCATACTACAGGATAGATCTGCGGGCTAACAGTTAGTTTTGCTCTGCCTGAAACGCATAGCAGTGGGTGTACCATAACTGTCTCTATCTTGACACATGTAAGAGAGATATCATCCTTATTGGCTTAGTAATCTAAACATCAGCCCATTCGGAATAGGAAGACACAATGGAGCTCCAATCCAAGGTGTGTAAAAAGTTTGACTGTTTGGTGTTAGAGTTCAACCCACACATACTCAGTCCTGAAAACTATATTTCACCCACTCTGCCAATAATGAAGGTCTTCTCCTTTATTAGCACTCTCTCACAAAATCACTCTGGCTCTTTCGGCTGTAATGTTGCGCCTGGATAAGTGTAATACCATCTATGTGTGGCTCACAACTAAGACATTTTCCAAGTCTCAGAGCATTCCAAACAATGCAGCCTAGTTTAAAAATGTGGTGTAAGACACAATTACCAATGTATGCATGCACTAAAAAAAACCTTCACGGCTGCTGATCAAAGAAAGATCACATTTCAAGCCTATGTGTACAGTACAAAATTAAGTCACTTATTTGTAACATAATGGTTACTTGCCTGTAAGAGAAGTTTTGAGAATATTCTGGATTCACATGCTGTGCATTATTTCGCCATCTAGTGGCTGGCCCCAGAATTTTCTTTTCAGTCCCTTCGTTCTCTCTCTTTTTTTTGCTGTGGGCGTCGTAAACCATTTAGTGTCATGTTCCTCATTGCATGAATTTAGACATATGACTTAAAAGCTTTCTGCTTGTGATTTTGGTTGCTTAACTGCATGGTGGACATAAGAGTGTGAAATCACTTTTGGGAGCAATTATGAGTTAATTATCATTAATACTCTGTCTTAACCCTCTGTAAAGAAGAGAAGTGATTAAGAACGTTGTCTTGAGTTTTAAATATTTGAGGGCTGCATTATGCATGGGCTCAAAGGGTAGTTTTATGGGCTGTGTCAGTATTAGGTTTAGGTTCCACATTGATGTGGGGGCTGACTATGGTGGCGCTATCTTCTTTGCTCCTTCTAGGAATTATTTGAGGACCAGTGTGTTGCGAAAACTCCTTCAAATTTTGCTTCTTGTGGAGGCCCCAATGGCTGACAGGTGACCACAAGTGAGGCATAAGGAAGTACCTCAATTAGAAGGTAAGTAACTTTTTTGATAAAAGTAGAATCTTATGTCTAGCTTTCCCTCAGTCCTTTCATGAGGCACCACTATATAAATCTGTTCAACTTTATATTGTAGCACTTCCTTGTGGTGAGGGTCTCGCCTCCTTTAGGACCTCCATGGCTCTTAGAGGGAGATCCAGGCAACCAAACTATAAGTCTGCAGGAGCAATGCCGCTAAGCTGAGGGTGGCTGGTTCGGGTGGTATACCTGGCCCCTTTGTATTGTCAATAAGTATGGATGAGCAAGACGTCTTATGACCCTGTCCGTGCCATCTCCAACAGGTCAGAGAACCACATTTGTTGGTTCATTGGGGTGCTATCAGGATTGGCGTTATGGGTGTTTGCATCTCTTTAGCAGAACTGATATTAGTGGGATTGGGGGAAAAGTTTATGCAAATGTCCCTGATCATTCTATCAACAGGGAATTCCCCAGTGACCAGGGGTGTGGGTACCTGGACGTGAAATTTCTGCATTTTGTTTTGTCTTTGAATTGCAAAGAGATCTATCTGACCCATTCCCAAAAGATCCTCTCCACTATCTGTTATGAGGCATTTGACTGTCTGCTTAGCCTGTCCATTTCTGTGTTGCCTTGGTAGGTGTATTGCTATTAGTGATTATTTTTCTAACTGGCCCATCTCCTTGTGTAATGTGCAAGTTTGGACAACATTTGTAACCTTGTCTTTCTCAGTTTGTTGAGGCAGAAAATGGTGATTGTGTTGTCTGACTGGCTTTTAACTTTCATTCCACTTGACTTGTGTCTGGAAGGCTTTCAGGGCTAAGAAGACTGCTTTCAGTTCTACCAGATTTATGTGTTTCACCGCCTCCTCTGAAATCCATAGATGCCTTATGTTCAGTTATTCCATGTGGCTAACCACCCCATGTGATATGCATCCACTCTGATAGTTAAAGAGGATTCTGCTGTTTCAAATATTGTTCATGCTCTGCACTGTATCTTCTTGTGTACCCTCTCTGTGGCAATCACCAGATCCTCTCAACTCTCAGTAGCTTGCGGCCATTGCTGCTGTAGACACTCCTGGAGTGGTAGCATGTGAAGTCTGGTGTGGGGAATTAGGCGTATGCATGATGCACTTTAGTTTTCCCACTGTCCCACTTTCCTTACTGTCAGAGGTTGACCCTTCTGGTACAGGCGAGCTTGCTCTGCTAAAGCCTCTTTGCCACTGGTAAGGTTTGGTTTCCCTGGAATATAGCCTCACTCCCAGGAATGCCTTCTCTCTCTTTGGGACTGGGGGTGATTTCTCTAGGTTCAGAGAAAACCTAACTTGTGGAGTGGCTTTGTCCCTGGATCTATGTCATCCTGGCCCTGTCTGAATGACTTTGCCATTACCAGCCAACTGTCCAAGTATGGGTGTACATTGCTCCCCTGTCCTCGAAGCCTACCCCAGTGCCAAAAATCCCAGCGATCGATGAGAAACACAAGCACAAAGAACTTCAGGGTTGACGTCGAAAGACATTGTTGGCAGTAAAATCTTTGGGCCCAGACTCCAGAGATAATCAAGAGTGCAGGAGGAAAAAGGATTTGCAGGAGAAGGGAACTTTGACATTGAAAAAGAAGACGTTGATGCTCAACGCTAAATAAAAAGCCCTTGACGTTGAAAGAAAAAGACTCCCCCTCAAGAGAAAATTGTAGGGCCTCATAAAGAAAAACAAGTTCAATGAGTGCTTTAAGCACTCACAAAGGGAGAAATGTCAAGGGGGGAAGAACACACGGATCTGGAGCCTCTGACCCCTTTAGAGATCTAACAGGCGGAAATCTTTGAATATGAAGGGAGAACAGAAGAGTGCCAGTTTGAGCAAGAGTCATTCCACGGACTGGAAACAACAGAGAAGGGGCGGCAGGACAAAAACAATGTCCAGTAAATAGCGTGACATGAATTCTGGTGGGGGAAGAGCACTAAACATCCGCATGTTATCTTCCATTTTTGTGGACAAAATGTGGCACAGGTGATAATTACTGAACCTGATAAAAATCCAACAGAATTTCTGAACAGTTCAGTTTTGCATTTTATTGGGTGCAATAATTATTGCATCTGACACCAGAGCACTTGTAATTGAGACCTAAATGAATAGAGTCTTATTACACTTTGATATTTTTGGTTGACTTGTTCTGCCAAGAGGCAGCGAAAGAAAGTAAGCAAAAGAAAGATTGAGCTAGATGGAGGGGAAACACACTGACAGAGTTGGAATGAAAGAGAAAGCAAGACAAAGGGAGAGGAGGGAATGGCAGAGTACAACATCAGAAATAAGAAAAGAAAAAAGAGAGCAAAGGGAATTTAAAGAATTGCTATTGTTCTGGAGAAAACGGGGAAGATCTATACATACCTTGTCATTATTAAAATACATGAAGTTTTTCCCGTCAAATCTGATAAACCTTTTCTGGAAAACATAATTCCTGTCAAGAGAAAAGAAGAATAAGCAAACTAAAAAATCAAAGTTCCAAACAAGTCACAAATGGCAGAACCGGAGATAATCCATGCAATCTTGAAGAGGATACTTATGCCCGGGGATCAAACAGCTGAACTATAAAAGGAAATGATAACAAGATCAACAGATACAGGCTTTATTAAACCATCCCTGGTGTATTGTGGAGCATGAAGTACTTCTTTTAAGAGCTAAATCAGGCATTTGAGCCACAACCATGGCAATCTAGCTTGACTGTGTAGGTCTGCAAGTGAAACTGTTATAGGATTGAGGCGTTTAAGGATTTTGGGGCTTCTGACAAGTGAAAGGCATTCTGTGACTTAATTAAGCCTGATTCTGAGATCAAAACCTGTAAATGGCATGGAAGGGTTGAGAATTTGCCTCTTGTGTGTTTGGTGGGTAAACTTTGTCATGTCATATTTGCACTGGGGAATACAACTCTGCAGTGATGCTGCCATGTAAAATCATATACCATGCTGGGGTCGCATGAGCATCTACCTCTTATATTTATCAAGGGGGGAAACCCTGGGCTATTGGATGAAAATATGACCTGTGCATCCTGTTGAATGGAATAGTTGTGTTGGCAACTGTACTGTATGTAGGTTGACACCCCCAGTCCAGATTCAAGGTATGGTGATCGCGCTGTCTTCTCTACCTATTTCCTTTTTGTTTCAATTTGTTTATTTTAGTTACTGTCAGTTGTGATGGTTTGACAAGCATTCACAAAGAAACACCTGAGGACACCAGTGTTTAAACAGGTCACTGAAGTCATTAGAAACTGCTTTGATTTTGTACATGGCATTGGACTGCATGGTGATAGTATTGTATCATGTAATATATACAATGCACTAAATGTTTGCTTTATTGGAAAAAAAAAAAAACATTTTAAAAAAATGATAAAATCCCATACCATCCGAGTTAGAAAATTGTTGATCCCACCTTCATAGGATTTAACAGATGGGCTATACGGACTTGACAATTCTTTCTTACTTGTCAGGACTGGTAGGTAAGAATAAAGAAGCTGCTGATTGAGGTACATGAAACCACTGCATCACAAGCCTCTTCTACACAGACTTCTTGTATTGGAGACATGGTAGCATTAGTTATCTGAATTGTATACACTTGCAGAAGGATCACTGGCAACTCCAGGAATGACAAGATCAAACAGATGTTTCTGGGGAGTGAGGGTAGCGTGGTGAAAGGCCTTTAGAACCAAACTCTGCCAAGGTGTTCTGGAAATTAGATAAAGGCGGAGTTCGAAATGGGGTTTTCAAAGAACCTGTTCTTCTCGCCCAGTAAACATAAGGTCTTCATTGTGAAATCAGCAAGATGGAAAAACATCCATAGGTGTACCAAAAGCTCTTTCCAGAAAGTCTTGGGCTGTAGAAGGTAAGTCTGTTTTGATGAATACCAGGCAATCCCAGTTCACTCTGTATATTGATGAATTCTATCCTCTATGAGCTTTCCCTTTGCATTTATTAGCCTTTGAACCTCCCTTCTCTACAGTCTAAAACTTTTCACACAGTTTTTCTTTTTGTAAATCTCATTTTGTTGCTAAACCAAAACCTCTACCCCATTGCCCTCTTTCACAATTCACACAAAGTATTGATGTTCACATTCTTGCATCTCCCCTCAGAGGATGCGTGATATAACCACACACCATTATGGATCTTTTCTATCTTCAATCAGTTTCTGTACTTGTAGATGAGGCCTAAAGAACTGGACAAGCTACTCCAAATAGGACATAACTGATGTAAGTTCTTTTTGCTTTTAGCAAGGAAGAGTAATGCAATTACTTGTAGGGTATTTACCTATTGCATAATACCCTTTTGTTCTTCCTAGATGGCATGTCAAATCACGCCTGTGGAACTTGGAGAGAAATGGTTTTACAGTCCAGGACAGGTCAAAATATACTCACCTTCATTAAACAGTTTATTCTGATACTGAAAAGGACTAGGGGAGAGAAACTGCATTTGCTTCCCCTACCAGAAATGCAGACAACCATGGTATTGGTAGTTGAGAGGGCATGGGTAAATACCGAATGGGACACTGTCCCCCATGTAATGGGCCACTTCATCTACTGAGCTGGTTTTCGAGGATTTGGGTCACTGGCCTATAGACTAGGTAACCCGAAGTATCTGTAGAATTATTAAAAGCACTCTTTATTACTTACAAGTTAACAGCAGTTACTTACTTCCTGTCTAGAAGCAAGATAGATTCTTTTTTTTGAAAACCAAAAACTGAAACTTTATTTTCCTATCTTATCTGTAATGTTTTATTTCTCAGATTCTACACTTTTATACTTTCATAATGTCACTGACCTGAATACATAAACCACTGGTGAAATTCAAGACATAAAATCCATTTTCAAATAAACATTTTACTGCCAGGTCAGCAGATTAGGATTCAGATCTGTAGTTGAATTCTTTATGACACTGAAGTTCTGCTTAAATTGTACTAGAGGCCGAGGGGGCGCCACTTTGTTGTTCTGACACTAAATTAAAGACCTATGAAGTGGAAAGGTGAAGCGTGGCAAGAAAGAATAACAGAGAATCAATATTTCTTTCATAATGATTAAACAAATGTGACTCGGACAGCTCCAAAAAAGTTCCTAAAACTAGTGATGTCACACTTTTGTGAAATAGTGAGTTGCAGACCCCAAAAGCTCTTCACTATCCCTAATCCCTCACTCATGGGTGTTCAGTAATGATCCCAAACTTTTCAAGCTGTGTATGAGGAGTACGTTCATCACAATTAGTAAGAATTATAGACTTAAACAAAAGTTGTGATTTCTACAAAGTCATAAAATAACCGCTATATTCTTACTAATGAAAAGTAAAACCCAAAGAAAAATATATGAAAATCACGTGCACCTAGACAACAAGAATTGTTACTGCGAGAAGAAAAAATAGCTACCAGTTTTCGCCCCACTGAATACATTTCCTTACAAGGAATCACATCCCTCCAGATTTCCCTATAGTTCAGAAAACCACTGCACCCCAGTTTAATGTCCTTCTCCAGGGTGGGACCTCTCTGATCTCAGATTTACAGATGCTCAACCTACCCTTGTGGGGAGAGTTTGTCCAACCAACCGCTGTGAATAGGTCTGGATCGGTCAGTGAGTGATGTAAAACTTGCATAGGGCGAAATTGTCAGGTCGTCCAAGATCTCATCTGGGTACAGATGAGCTGGCAGGCTGAACCTGCTATTGGCCTTCGGGACATCCACTGTGGAATAGCCTTCAGATTCGTTTTGCACAATCTGGGCAATAAGCTGAGATGCATTTCCATCTGCACCTCTCTTCTCATTGCACATTTCATAATCATTCCTGCAAAAGAAAGAAAGAGTGTAAGGTGAACTGATATTAACCTATAAACTACCATTAATAAATCAAATTGCCAACATTTTCCTAAATTCAGTCTTGTTAAGGAATGTTAAGACTTGCACCAGAAATTAATGGTTACAATCACCTCTCATTCTGCAAAAATCTGTGTACACCGTGAGACACTCTTAAGGGGCCATGAGATTTGAAATTCACTTACGGATCAGTATTCAGACATATTAAGGCCGTTTTAGGTCTGATATTCAGGCCCATGACATATATGTCTGTATTAAATATAGAAAACAGCAAAGACTAATCAGCTCTATGTAGGCAGCCAACCAGCCTGCCGGAGTGTGCATACCCACCTGGTGCAAGCTGCCAAATTCAGAGTCCCATGCTGCTGTGGCTGGGATTATTGCTATAAATGCCCCAGCTTCTGTGACAAGAGTATTTTAGGCAATAATGCATTGCCAGTGGTCATCTAATTTTTTTAGGAACAATTCCACATAGCATAGGTTTCTGAAATACAAAACGAAAAAAAGCAATGGCTTGAGGGAGTTTTCTGCTTGTGACATGGAAGTCCTGGGAGGAAACCTGTGCAACGTAAGCCCTGCTCTAAATCGTGTAGGCCATCCCAGTCACTGTTTATTGCAGCCTAATGGTGGATGAGTGCCGATCAAAGCTTCTGAAAGCTGGGCCAGCTGAAGTTCAGTCATCAAAAATCCTGCGATACCCCCACCTTTACATGAGACGAGGGAATCGTCGGCGTGATGGGTGAGATAACCGTTGACTTACAGTAGTTCCCGTCCTGCAAACCACCTTCAAGGGTATGGCAGAATCTGACCTATAAGGTAATGGTGGACAGTAGCTTACTTTCAGAAAACACTTTGGAAGTCATTTTTTTAAATGTTGGCACCACCTGTGTACAGTGAGGGACTTGAATTGTTTTATCGTGTGAGAGCTGTCTTTTCATTGGTTGCTATCAATTGTTTTATTGATTTAAAGCCCAAGATTACTCTAGGGATGAAGAGAAAGTTTGCCTGAAAAATATGGATCTCAAACATTGACTTCCGAAAATGTTTTTAAACTAATATTCTTATTAGTCACTCATTCTGTTACAATTTGGCTGGACAAATACAGGAAGAATGCTGCAAATCTGCAATATTTTTAAGGAGTTCTGGCTTACTGCAAAATTAATCGGTTTCACTAAACACATTAAAATGTCCTAATAAATTTGCTCAAGGAGTGTTCTGACTTCAGTTATATTTGATTCGGTCATGCCCTAAATGCCATTCCCTAATGTTAGACTCTGTTTCGGGCACAGGGCAGACAAGGCTACTGAGCAACAGCCTTGGTGTTTGGGATCATTTCCTTCTAATGTCCAGCGGTCTGTCCTACTGTGACTTTGCAAACTGAGCCAAGTAGACCCTATCCTCACTTGATTTTCAGGGTAGCGAGGGCAAGCTGCCAAAGGCACCTCAGCAAGGTAGCATAAGAGGCAGAGACCCAGAACTCACCAGCCAATCAACAGACACCATAAAGTTCTGTCCAGACCAGTGCTTGTCTTAGAAAAGGAGAAGAACTTTAATTACACAGTAAAGTGAAAAGCTACGGACAATATAAGGGTTCAGCTAAACGATTCCACCACACTATGGGCTAAAACCAATGCTTCTAATTCCTAACCGCCTCCCTTCCCTAATTCAACAGTAGAAGCTCCCATCCTGCTACAGTGGTCTAGCACAGTGGCTGCAGCCCCCATCCCTCGACCTAATGCAGTGTTGTAGTAATGCAGGGACATCTATGGTGAGAATTAGCCCAGGTGAGAGTTCACTATTTGGCTTCAATTGTGCAATCTCTTAGTGTGGGGCCCCGCAAGCAGTTCAGTTTGTATCAGCACTCATTACACTTTGAAATATGAAGTTCTAGCACAAGACAGTCTCTCCTATGGCAGCATGTATTACTTGTCTGTGGAAACACAATTCAGTGTTTTGCTGGCCGCAGCGCGCACTTCACAGTCAACTTGCCCATGTCTCTTTATCAGTGGGAGCAGGGTAGCTGTGGTATCACACTGCTGAAGAAACGGTACTACAGGCCGTATTCAGCGGTTGTCAATCTTCAGCAGATACCACCTCTAGGTCATCACAGGTGTCCCTCTGCTATAGCAGTGAAAACATCTTTCTCCACGGTACATTGAAAGCTGCTGAATGTGTCCCTTGGGTCATGATGGGGATGCCAGACAGCATGCTGATACTTCTAGGTTTGCTGCTGCTTCTCACAGTTTGCCTCATAAACCACACAGGGCAGCCTGAAAGAGTCTGTTCTGGTTGGGTGACCATTAGACAAACTCTTGAACACAAGTTAAATTCTTCTGGGTGTTCCATGCACCAAGGCTGGGATTACTCCTCCTGCAGAGCTAGGCACTGTCCTTCTCTCTGAGCAGTCGGATTTCCAGGAGCTAGGCAGATCCACAGCTTTACCAGCAGGTTGCTTAGGCTTCAGCTGATGTCCCCTCACCTCTGAGAGGCCAGCCTTGGATCACAGAACCTCTTCCAAGTACTCTGAAGTCCCTTCCTTGGTCATGATGGAACTGAAACAAAGTGGGATGGTCCGGCTCTCACCTTTATACTATTTTCTAGACAGCGACTGTTGAACCATTGTGTAAAGTCCTAGATTGGTATATGGTGGCCGCCTTCAAATGATATTTCCGGGCTGCAGTTCAGATACAGACCTTGTGCAAGGTGATGGGACTCAGGGCAGGTAGTAATTATGCAGGTTCAAACTAGGTGTATCCAAAACACACTGGCATAATGAAGTGCATCACACAGCTGTTACCAGCCTTCTTGTAGTGGCAATCAGAGAAAGAAAAAATTTCCAGCCTTGCCTAGAAATTTCCTCACCCTTAACAACAGAATGTGCTCAATCACCTCACTCCCCTAACATCTCAAAAAAATGGCAGTGCTCAGGAAGGACTAATCAGCAAACCCCTACTATAAAGTCCTCCTACAATTTCTAAAGGTAGCACTGTACCATTCTCCCTCACTTGAGTGCCTCAGGTCTGCTCCTCAAAGTTCAAGGAATGCAGGCACACTACTTCACTTTTCTTGTGAAGTTGCATCCTGTCCTCTATCTTCTGCTGTGTCAAACAACGGGGTAACCTATATGCATTCAACTAGACCCAGTAATGAGACTCGCTGCAACAGTCTTGCTACCATCCACCACGCACATACACATACTCGACACGCACTCAATGCCAGCGCAAGTATACAGATGTTACATCTAAAATGGCACTTTAAATGAGTGGGGCAGTAGACCATACTCATCATGAGACAGAAAAAGGTAGGGGCAAAATGGTAGAGGACAACTGGATGCATGTATGGCATTGAGCAGGAGAGGAGGATACTGTAGTGAGTTCAAGTTGTGATAGGAATCTAAACAGATGGGACTGAAAGATAATCCTTCCTGTGCTGCACTTTCATGTATTTGGTCCAAGATGAAATGAAAATGTCACTTACCCAGTGTACATCTGTTCGTGGCATTAGTCGCTGCAGATTCACATGTTTCGCACAGTCCGCTGCCTGGTGTTGGGCTCGGAGTATTACAAGTTGTTTTTCTTCGAAGAAGTCTTTTTTGGTCACGGGACCGAAGGACTCCTCCCTCTTCGGCTCCATTGCGCATGGGCGTCGACTCCATCTTAGATTGTTTTCCCCGCAGAGGGTGAGGATGGAGTTGTTTGCTATAAATAGTGCCCATGCAATGGAGTGAATACGTATGTACATAAAAAGTTTATAATAATTATTTACAAATGTACAAATGTTTAAGATTTAAGATCTACTTCTAAACGGCTACAGGCTTCCCGGGGAGGCGGGAGGGCACATGTGAATCTGCAGCGACTAATGCCACGAACAGATGTACACTGGGTAAGTGACATTTTCAGTTCGATGGCATATGTTGCTGCAGATACACATGTTTCGCATAGACTATAAAGCAATTACCTCCCCTAAAAGCGGTGGTTTAGCCTGTAGGAGTTGAAGTAGTTTGGAATAATGTTCTTAGTACAGCTTGGCCCACTGTAGCTTGTTGTGCATTTAGTACGTCTACACAGTAGTGTTTAGTAAATGTATGAGGCGTAGACCAGGTTGCAGCCTTACATATTTCGCTCATAGGAATGTTTCCTAGAAAGGCCATTGTAGCACCTTTCTTTCTGGTTGAGTGTGCCTTTGGTGTAATAGGCAATTCTCTTTTGGCTTTAAGATAGCATGTTTGAATACATCTGACTATCCATCTAGCAATGCCTTGTTTAGAGATTGGATTTCCTATGTGTGGTTTTTGAAAAGCTATGAACAGTTGTTTTGTTTTCCTGATTAGCTTTGTTCTGTCAATGTAGTACATTAGTGCTCTTTTGATGTCTAATGTATGTAGTGCCCTTTCAGCCACGGAATCTGGTTGTGGGAAGAACACTGGCAATTCTACTGTTTGATTTAAATGGAATGGTGAGATTACTTTTGGTAGAAATTTTGGATTTGTTCTTAGAACTATTTTATTTTTGTGTATTTGAATAAATGGTTCTTGTATGGTAAATGCCTGTATTTCACTTACTCTTCTGAGGGATGTGATTGCTATGAGAAATGCGACTTTCCAGGTTAGATATTGCATTTCACAGGAATGCATGGGTTCGAAAGGTGGACCCATGAGTCTTGTTAAGACGATGTTAAGGTTCCATGAAGGAACTGGTGGTGTTCTTGGTGGTATAATTCTTTTTAGCCCTTCCATGAATGCTTTAATAACTGGTATTCTAAATAGAGACGATGAATGAGTAGTTTGTAGGTAAGCAGATATTGCTGCGAGGTGTATTTTTATAGATGAAAAAGCGAGATTCGCTTTTTGCAAATGTAGTAAGTATCCCACTATGTCCTTTGTACAGGCATGCAATGGTTGGATTTGATTGGTATGGCAGTAGCAAACAAATCTTTTCCACTTAGATGCATAGCAGTGTCTAGTGGAAGCTTTTCTAGCTTGTTTTATGACCTCCATACATTCTTGTGTGAGGTCTAAGTGTCCGAATTCTAGGATTTCAGGAGCCAAATTGCCAGATTCAATGATGCTGGGTTTGGATGCCTGATCTGTTGTTTGTGTTGTGTTAACAGATCTGGTCTGTTGGGTAGTTTGACATGCGGTACTAGTGAAAGGTCTAGTAGAGTTGTATACCAAGGTTGTCTTGCCCATGTGGGTGCTATCAGTATGAGTTTGAGTTGGTTTTGACTCAACTTGTTTACTAGATATGGAAGGAGAGGGAGAGGGGGAAAAGCGTATGCAAATATCCCTGACCAACTCATCCATAGAGCATTGCCTTGTGATTCGCGGTGTGGGTACCTGGATGCGAAGTTTTGGCATTTTGCGTTTTCTTTTGTTGCGAACAAATCTATCTGGGGTGTTCCCCAAATTTGAAAGTACTTGTTCAGAACTTGGGGGTGAATTTCCCATTCGTGGACTTGTTGGTGGTCTCGCGAAAGGTTGTCTGCTAGTTGGTTTTGGATCCCTGGAATAAATTGTGCTATTAGGCGAATGTTGTTGTGAATCGCCCACTGGCATATTTTTTGTGTTAGGAGACACAATTGTGTTGAGTGTGTTCCTCCTTGTTTGTTTAAATAATACATTGTTGTCATGTTGTCTGTTTTGACAAGAATGTATTTGTGTGTTATTATGGGTTGAAAGGCTTTTAACGCTAGAAATATTGCTAACAGTTCTAGGTAATTGATATGAAATTTTGTTTGGTGTACATCCCATTGTCCTTGAATGCTGTGGTGATTGAGGTGTGCTCCCCACCCTGTCATGGAAGCATCTGTTGTTATAACGTATTGAGGCACTGGGTCCTGAAATGTCCGCCCTTTGTTTAAATTGTTGCTGTTCCACCATAGAAGCGAGAGGTATGTTTGGCGGTCTACCAACACCAGATCTTGAAGTTGACCCTGTGCCTGTGACCATTGTGATGCTAGGCACTGTTGTAAGGGTCGCATGTGTAGTCTTGCGTTTGGGACAATGGCTATGCATGATGACATCATGCCTAGAAGTTTTAGCACAAATTTTGCTTGTATCTTTTGGTTTGGAAACATAGCACTTATTACCTTGTGGAATGCTTGCACTCTTTGTGGACTTGGAGTGGCAATTCCCTTTGATGTGTTGATGGTTGCTCCTAGATATTGTTGTGTCTGACACGGTTCGAGGTGTGATTTTGTATAGTTGATGGAGAAACCCAGTTTGTGAAGGGTTTGTATGACATATGTGGTGTCGTTTGTGCACTTTTTTACTGTGTTGGTCTTGATTAGCCAATCGTCTAGGTAAGGAAACACATGTATCTGTTGTCTCCTGATATGTGCTGCTACTACTGCTAGACATTTTGTGAATACTCTTGGTGCAGTTGTTATTCCGAATGGCAACACTTTGAATTGGTAATGTATTCCTTTGAATACGAACCTTAGGTACTTTCTGTGAGAAGGGTGTATCGGTATATGAAAGTACGCATCTTTTAGGTCTAATGTGGTCATGTAATCTTGCTGTTTGAGCAGTGGAATGATGTCTTGTAGTGTGACCATGTGAAAGTGGTCCAATATGATGTAGGTATTTAGTGTCCTGAGATCTAATATTGGTCTTAATGTTTTGTCTTTTTTTGGAATTAGAAAGTACAGGGAGTAAACTCCTGTGTTTTTTTGTTGTACTGGTACTAACTCTATTGCATCCTTTTGCAGTAGTGCTTGAACTTCTAGTCCTAAAAGTTCTAAATGTTGTGGTGACATTTTGCGTGTTTTTGGAGGGATGTTTGGTGGGAATTTGTGGAATTCTATGCAATAGCCATGTTGGATTATTGCAAATACCCAATTGTCTGTTGTAATCTGCTGCCAAGATTGGTAGAATTGGCTTAGTCTTCCCCCCACTGGTGTTGAGTGAAGGGGTTGTGTGACTTGAAAGTCACTGTTTAGGTGGAGGTGTTTTTGGAGTCTGGAATCTTCCCCTACTCCTTGGGAATTGACCCCCTCTATATCCCCTGAAACCTCCCCTTTGGAATGAACCCTGATATGGTGTGGTTCTTGTTTGTTGGCTGGTGGTGTCTGTGGGTTGGCAACGAAACCCCCCTCTAAATTGAGTTTTTCTAAAAGAGCCTCTGCTCTGTGGGGAGTAGAGTGCGCCCATGGCTTTGGCCATGTCTGTGTCCTTTTTAAGTTTTTCAATGGCTGTGTCCACTTCAGGGCCAAAAAGTTGTTTCTCGTTGAAGGGCATATTAAGGACAGCCTGTTGGATTTCAGGTTTGAAGCCTGAAGTGCGGAGCCAAGCGTGTCTCCTTATGGTGACAGCAGTGTTGACTGTTCTCGCTGCAGTATCGGCTGCGTCCATTGAAGAGCGGATTTGATTGTTTGAGATCGTTTGTCCCTCTTCAACTATTTGCTGCGCCCTTTTTTGGTATTCCTGGGGAAGATGGTCTATGAGAAGTTGCATCTCATCCCAGTGTGCGCGGTCATATCGGGCCAGCAGCGCTTGAGAATTTGCGATGCGCCACTGGTTGGCTGCCTGTGATGCTACTCTTTTTCCTGCCGCATCAAATTTTCTGCTTTCTTTGTCTGGAGGTGGGGCGTCGCCAGATGTATGGGAATTTGCTCTTTTGCGAGCTGCCCCTACTACTACGGAGTCAGGTGGTAACTGCGAAGTAATAAACACTGAGTCTGTGGGTGGTGGTTTGTATTTCTTATCCACCCTTGGGGCGATGGCTCTTGATTTTACGGGCTCTTCAAAAATTTGTTTTGCGTGCCGTAACATCCCTGGTAGCATTGGGAGACATTGATATTGGCTATGTGTAGCCGAGAGGGTGTTAAATAAAAAATCATCCTCTATAGGATCGGAATGCAGTTGGACATTGTGGAATTCTGCTGCCCTAGCCACCAGTTGCGAGTATGAGGTACTGTCCTCTGGCGGTGACGGCTTTGTGGGGTATGAATCGGGATCATTGTCCGGCACTGGGGTGTCATATAGGTCCCAAGCGTCTTGATCCTGATTATCTTGACTTATGGTAGTTTGCGCTGGTGAGTGCATTTGTGGCGGTGTTTGTGCCGGCGATGCCTGTTGTGGTGGAGAGGGCGGAGGCGTGACTTTTTTAACCACTTTGGCTTGTGGTTGTGCGTCATCCTTGAGAAGTCCGATCCTTCTTTTTCTCATTATTGGGGGAAGGGTTGATATCTTCCCTGTGTCTTGCTGGATGTACAGTCTCTTTTGTGTGTAGTCTGATTCTACACTTTGGAGCTCTTGTCCAAATCTGTGCATCTGGCCACTTATTCCTTGTTCCTCTGTGTAGGATGGAGGTGTGGAACTTTTCGGCGCCGAGAGAGAATCTTTTTTCGGCTTCGGCACCGACAGAATTTTTGTGGCTTTCGGCAGTGTGTCTCGGTGCCGATGTTTTTCGGTGCCGGCATCTTGTTTTTGCCTCTCGGAGCCGCTATCTCGGCTCCGAGGTTGCTCCATGGCGGTCCCTCGACCGGAGTCGGGTGTCTTCGCTATGGGCGTGCCCTTTTTCGGCGCCTTCGACGGGTCGCCGGTTTTATGGGTCGAGCCATGGCCTGTTGGCAGTGGCGTCCCCTGGGCTTTTGTCTTCTCGATGGTTTTAATTTTCGACGTCTTACTCACTGTTTGTTGCTGTTGTTCGACGTCGGAGTCTCCGGATTCTGATTCCGGAACCGAGAATGTTTCCTCTTCGTCGTCGAAACGTTGTTTTGTCGGCGTGGACGCCATTTGTAGACGCCTGGCTCTTCGGTCCCGGAGTGTTTTTCTGGACCGGAAGGCTCGACAGGCCTCACAGGTATCCTCCTTGTGCTCGGGGGACAAGCACAAGTTACAGACCAAGTGCTGATCTGTATAAGGATACTTACTGTGACATTTTGGGCAGAAACGAAACGGGGTCCGTTCCATCGGCTTCGATGTCGCACGCGGTCGGGCCGACCAGGCCCCGAAGCTACCCCAAAGTCTTCCGATGATCGGTGTCGATGTACCTAACTATCCCGATACCGAACGGAACAATACCAACGCTTTCTTCCGAGATTCTGACTAACTTTCCGAACCGAAACACGGAGCGAAAAGGAATACGTCCGAACCCGACAGCGGAAAAAAACAATCTAAGATGGAGTCGACGCCCATGCGCAATGGAGCCGAAGAGGGAGGAGTCCTTCGGTCCCGTGACCAAAAAAGACTTCTTCGAAGAAAAACAACTTGTAATACTCCGAGCCCAACACCAGGCAGCGGACTGTGCGAAACATGTGTATCTGCAGCAACATATGCCATCGAACATATTGTTTCAACCTATGTAGTTTTATTATTCTGATGCTTTCTTGCATTGCATTCCTTCCTGGATGCATCAAAATAATCAAAACTAGTCATGAATGATATTAAACCACACACCAATGACTGTACGCAAGATATGCATATACATGAAGCCACATAAAAATATTGGTACATAAAAAAGACCCAAACCATACCTTCTAAGCCAGCGAGGGCAAGATTTGTAGATTTATGTGTGCACTCACATTCTGTAATTTTCACTTGCTTTGCCTAACTTTCTTTTCTTTTATGTCTCTCTGAATAAGCACCTATTCAAGTATTGACCTGACCCTCTATTTCTCTTCGCCCCGGTGTGTTTTGTGCGTTACTGCTCACTGTGCATAAATGTCACACGCTTTCATGCATTGTATGCAACGCAGGGTTTGGGTTGTTTATTACACATGGAATTTTTTGTGTTATCAGTACTGTTTTATTATCTTGTGTATTTAATAAAAGCAATGTAAAGGCAATAAATAACCACATACGAATCTATCAGTCAAATCCAGCTCACCGTAGCACCGTACACAACACACTCTACAGGTTTGGTTCTGGCTACCAACTTACAAAAAGTCGGTGCCTTAGTCACATAGTATAAAATTATATGGAAAAATGTCTTACTCTAGATCCTTAGCTACTGTTGAAGTTGGTGTTGAGGAGCACGCTCTCCCTGGATTCTTAGCAGCCTGCAAAGGATAGAATGGCATTTAGTCATACAACAGTTACTTTACAAGTTGTTACTTTCAATTACAATCAGATCTTATCAAGTGTCCATGTTCAAGTGGATCATTCTCAGAGATATGATTATGAGTTTCATAGAAAATCAGTGGAAGAGGTCATGAGTGCCAGACTTCTCTTGCACGTACCTACCACTCATCCCCATCTGCAACAAAAGAAGACATGCTCACTGAACCAAGCAGCACGTTTAAGACTTCCCCTCTTCAACAACCCCCTTGTGCACTGCAAACGTTCTGATTCAGTGAGGCCAGGCCATGTCACAGGGACTTTCCAGGCACAGGGAGCATTATATGTGAGAGGCCCTCATGCTGACACTTGCTCGAGGAGAGGAATAACCGGAATGGAATTCAGCGAGAGACATGGGAAAGTGGAAGTACTGGGATCCAAGCAGGACTAAAGGCTCGAACCATGTTGCTACCTAATCCTAAGGCACTGCCACCTGACCCCCTTTTCCGAGCTGCCCAAGACATTCCCATCAAATCCCTTTCTCCTCCAGGCTCTCTCACTTGTCCTCTCCATCAAGCCACCTGAGGCATCCCTACTTTCCACCCTCCAAGAAGCACTTCCTACTATTTGGGTGGAACACTGCACATACCTAAGAGTTAATAGAAATCCCTTATTTAAGGCTAAACTATCCAGAGAATATTCCAGGTACTTGGAAACTATGGGGCATATTTATAATGCCCTTGCGCCACATTAATGTCATTATTATTGACGTTAATGTGGCCCAATGAGTCTGAAATCCCCATGCCATATTTACAGAGTGGTGCAATCCATGCATTGCACCACTCTGTAACCCTTTGCGCTACATTATGCCTGCACCAGGCATAATGCCTGCAAAGGGGGCGTTTCATCGTTGGGGGAGCAGGAAAAATGGCGTAAGGAAATCTATGAGAGTTCCTTGCACAATTTTTATGGCACTTTTAATGCCTGCTCAGCCCGCAACACAACAGCGGTTGAAAATGAAGTCCATTTTCTGCTGGAATTCTGTGGTGTATGTGAGGTGTGGCTGGGATGGTGTGAATGTTGTAAGTGATAGAAAGTGGTCTGCGAGTGGAGAGTGATTGATGTATGGGGAGATAATAATGATGTAGTAATACGGTAATATGGTGTAATATTATGGTTTTTATGTGTTTGAATATTGTACAAATATACTTTGGCTTTATGAAGTAAAGTACTATGGATGTGACTGTTCAAATCAGTAAATGATTTATGTCTTTGATAAATTGAATGTTTAGTAATGAAACATAAAAGCAAATAAAAATGATGAAAATGTACAAATTGTGAATTGGTGCAGTTTACGTTTGGTCAGACCACTAAGCACTTTGAGCTATTGAAGAAGGAATAAAGCTCACGTATATTGTGTATTGTTTATACTTTGCAAACTTCATGAAGTTTGCCAAAATTTAAAAAAAAGAAAAGAAAGGTAAAAAATAGGTTGTTCTCTTAGGCAAAACCAGAAAAACCTATTTTCTCAGGAGAATTTACACATAATAAATTAACATTTTAATTCCCCCGCAGATACATTTTCTCAGGAAAACCTGGCAAAGAGCATAAGGTTTATATTATTACAATGTACTGCACTTCATGAAACATTGCAACAGAAATTAAAAAGTTGCCCAACCCTAGTTAAAATCCTGAGCACAGAAAGCCTAAGAAAGAAAACGTGATATGTGAGAAGCTGCATTCAGTAAATAATGGATGGCCAACTGACCACTCGTTTACTAAGCCGTTGAACACAGAAAAATCACATGGTGGTCACTGACCGACAGCCACACTTGTGTTATTAGTTGACAATTGAAGTGACTGTCTGGCTTTTTAACAGAAGTCGATGAGTGTGCTCACATTTACATATAAACAAGGTTTGAGGGTACCAGAGTCCAGCGCCGCTGTTGGTTGAAAAGAAAGAACCATACTAATGTTATCGGGGAGAGACTAACTGTGAATACCAAACAGTCTAGCATAGCCAGTACAGCATCCCATACTGCTGCAAAAGGAGCTGAATTATGAACGATTTCAACCTAAGAAAGCATACTCCAAGTTGCTTCAGGTATAAAATCTCACTTCTGAAACAAGACTTAGCAAATATGACACTCCAACTGGTTGCGATGTGATACTATTCCAAAAAGGTTCAACTCTCATTGTAGAGCCAAATGCACTGGCGGCTTTTGGCTGAGGGCGGAGCCCACCCAGCTTTGTAAGTTTTGTGGATGGCAACTACTAAGAACAATTACCATCCACAGACCACATAAAATTTCCTAGACTTTGCTTTTCCTTATTTACAATAGGTCTTATTGTTCATTAGGAAAAACAAAGCCCGAGCGGAGTGCCATCCTAAGTGCTTTGCTGCCTTCCTTTTTCTTGGCTGACGCAAAACTCAGGACGGTTGGTACTTTCAAAGGGGTACATGTGCTTATGCTTATGCGCCAAATTGTGTTTAATTTTTTTTTCTTTCTACAGCAGGGTAAGGGATGACCTAACGCCAGCCCTGGCCTGCATTTCTTGGGGACTCAAGAGAATACCCACTAATGACACTCAGCCGCGTCATATTTCAAAGGAACCCTAGGCATCTAGGGAATAATCACTGGGCTTCCCAGGGTTGCATAGCTGCCAAGTCACCCAGTCCAGATTTTTTCCTTTGAATTCTGTGACTAGTAGTCCTGTTTTTTAATGGAATAATGAAGACTACAAGTCCCAGAACTCAAAGAGAAAACATGGACTGGAGTAGCACATCACGCATGGACTTGGAAACTTGGCTGGGCTGGGGCTTCTTGTTAATTACACAGGCTGTATGAAACAGCCACCATTTTCCAAGTCGTCACAGGTTGGGGTGGGTTCAGCAGGCATCGCCTATGCAAAAGCTATTGGCTTTGCGAATGTGTTTTAGCCATGTTGTTCACAAATGTGGCTACTGTTCAGCATGGCTAAAAGTTAGTGGCATAGAGGAGAGTGACATGGAGTGTCATAGAGTGGAATGACGAAGAGTGGAGTAAAATGCTGTAGAGTGGAGTGACAGTGTGTGTCGGGTATTGGAGTGGCATAGGGAGGAGTCGCAGAGTGGCATACACTGGAGCGGCATAGAGTGGAGTGCACTGGTGCAGAGTCCATTGGCATAGAGTTTCGCAGAGTACAGGGGCATAGAGTGCAGTGGCATTGAATTCAGTGGTGTACAATACAGCATCGTAGTATGCAATGACGTAGATTAGAGTGGTGCAAAGCAGAGCGGAGTGATGCAGAGTGGAGCCGTGTGGTGTGGAGTGGTGCAGAATAGAGTATTCATGGCCAGGGCTGGCTTTAGGGCATTGACGGTGGTGCGAGAAGTGCGGCCGCACCAGGTGCTAACCTGGATTGGGGGCTGCTGACCTCAAGGCAGTGCTGTGTTTAGCAATAACTTACTAAATTTGTGATTTAAAAGCACCTACTGAACAGTTCCTTGGCTGTCCCGCCTTCTGGAAACTAATAAAATGTCAAGATACCGCTTGTGATTAATATTCCTGCTAGGGAGAGAGATGGGAGTTTTGTCGGTGGCAGCTTTGACTCACCATAAAGTAGCGTAGATGGTTAATATACCTGCTGCAAAGAACAGAACTATATTTTATGTGGGTAGCTGAGCAGATTAGTAAAGCCAGCCTTTACAAGTGCTTTTAAACAAATAAATGTATGTGAGAGGGGCTATGGAGAGATGAGGGCTACATTTGCCGGATGGTAGTGAGTGAATCTGGGGAGGTGGTCATGGGATAGGGTGCCAAAAAATACTGTCATACAGGGAGCCACCAGCGCTTAACGGCCCTGTTCATGGTGTGGTACCACACTGCCATTACAGACAACACATTTTCAATTGAAATGACCATAACATTTGAACAGATGCCCAGTTTTACTAATAAAACTGTACAGTGCACAGACAAAAATGTGTGGAAATTACATCACCTAGTTTAATGATTTGTTTTGATCACATTAAAATATTTGTTTCCAACACACTTCAGACATAACAAAAAATAAGTGTGTTCTTAATTTTTATGTGCGCTGAAATACTTACACAGTTAATTTAAATGTTGTTGTGTGCTATATAAAATCTCTTTCCTACCCCCAGTATCCAGCAAGATTGTCACATAAATCCTCTTAAGTCAGAAAAAGAAACGTAAATAAGCACCCGTGGAAGACAGCACCCTACATCTGACCTCCATCTCTGAATGCACAGCAAATGTGACAAGATAAGAACAGGATTTAAAGCCTTCTTAGCAGACAGCAAGTTTGTGGAAGGACACAGACAGCAAGTTTGTGGAAGGACACAGAAAACACGGTTTAGGCAATTGGAGGGATGAACTAAACTTGGTAAGTCTAAAGCAGATAAAGCAAGCAAATGGAAAACCGGAGAGTGTGAGTTACAAACCACAAAGCCAATGATAGACAACAAGTAGAATGCATTCCTAGGTCCACTTTCTGAAAGTCCCCAAGATGTTATTCACAAACCAGACAGCTGCGATGTCTGGTAGACTGTGACCTAACTAGGTGTTTCCCTATGAACTTGGATAATTATTCTGGTAGTCATTACAAAGCAATTCAACAACACAGAAACATGAAACAGGGCACATTGTACACTATGCTCAGAATGCGGCAGCATAATAAACAGTTTCCTTACCTTGTGCTCCTCCTGCTGTGGGGTGCGGCTAAGCACAGTCTCACAGTATGGGTTGCTATCCTCCACTTCCACTAAAGAAAAAAAGAAACATGTCAACATCTTGCTTTTTGCTGGACTCCACAAATACTCACGCCCCACTATGAAATTTCTCTAGATCCCACCACAAACACATGACAAGAGTCAGGAGGAGGCCCTACTCTGTGTAACACATATTGCCATAGGACCTTTCATTTTTGGGATGGAGGCATAATTCAACATCAAGTGGTTATGCATCATAAGCATCTGTCAATTCCCCAAGAACAAACTACTTTGTCAAAGGGATCAAATACAAGCAGAGTAAAAAATGTAAGAAGACGATATGAGAGAACACAACGCATTCAGCAATAATGTCCTCAATTGAGTTAAAAAAAGCCTTAAGATGTTTTAAAACATAGGGAGAGATTGTCAACTGATTTTAAAGGATCAATAGTCAAAAGCAATATAATGATGTTTGGAATTAAACCTCAAGCATGGACTATCGTTCCAACAAAAAATTTAAAACATTCATAAGCACACTCAATAAGAACATAAAAGAAAAAAATCAACAGCTGCCACCTGCAATGATCTTAATGTCTTGCCCTTGAACATAACTTTCAATCACACCAGACAGCGAAGCCACCTGAATGGGTGTTCGACCAAGCAAACATTGCAGAGGTTTAATATAGTCTGTTTTGCGCACATGGTCATCTGTGACAGAGGACTAAATAAACAGTGCCTTCACTGGCATCTTATTACAACATTGTTGGGGCAGAATGTCCTCCCGCATGGCAATGGACGTGCACCCCTGCCTTGAGTGCCACAGCTGAATTGATACTTGAATCCTTGGTGCCTATTTTTTGTCACGGATGAACATGATTCAGATGTGTGCACCATGACTTATGACTATCTCACTGATTGCAGGCTTGTCACATCAGGAGGGCAGAATAACTCGTTCCCATGGTAGTGGTAAAGGGCTACTGCTCTTACCCAGAGTTAAGTAGCTCAAGTGCGCTGTTGGCAACAATAAAGTGAACATGTTTTTTTGCCAGTGGCACTGGAGTGAGGCTCAGTGGCCCACTCATGTAAAGTTCTGCCGCTGCGTACCTAACTCACCTTTGACCTCCATCATGTTAGTATGTAATGCTGCGCAGCACACCTGTGACTGTGTGTGCAGAGATACATGTGTGTCTGTGTATGGTACAGTACATGAAAGCCTGCGATTTCCATACTGGAAGCCCAAAGCATTAGAGGGGCATGTGGAGTAGCCATCCCAGACAAATTTGTAGATTGCTTACATTCCTGAGACATAGTGGGGACACACACTGGAGGAAGAGAAAGCCAAGCTCTCTTCTGCCCTTGAAAGGGTTTCTTTGATTCTGTAAATCTCACTGGTCTGCGAAGTTTAGGTACATCTCAAGAAGGAGAAGGGGCTGATCAGGGAATCATAAGGAGTAGTGCTGGGGGTCTAGGTAAGCTTTTGACTGACATCTCGGTGGGATCCTCTAGTATCTTCTGTGGCCTGTGTGTGGGGCTATTAGGTTTGGAGTGGTTTGGAGTGGTTGCACTGTGACAGACTGCTTCCTGGGAGAAGGACACTTCAAAGTGGGCAACTCCCACATCACAAACTTCAAAGATTGAGGCACTAAATCACCTCTGTGTTTGGAAACGGACTATAAAAAAGAGGAGCTTGAACCTCTGAAAAAATTGCCAAGCTAGAGCTGTACATCGGCGTGTTGAAGCTCAGCACGACTTCTAGTATTTATATGATCTAACTGAGGTCTGACAGTCCCTTAGCTGGTGAGGGACACTGTCCAGGAGAATCAAGACCACTTGCCCTGGAGAGTGGAGCACCAGCATCTGACTGCCCCTCAACACCAGAGAACCCTGTAAGGAGGAGGAGAGCAGCTGAAAGGAACAAGGCCCGAGGGGATCCTGTCGAATGGATCCCTGAAGCAAAGATTAGGGACTGTTGCCCCCAATCGGTTTATCTGCCCAAGTGCTGCTGTTTGCGGTTCCCATTGAATATCAGGGTTGTCACCATTATATAGCACTGTGGCAAGAAGCAAGCTGTTGCCTGTGCAGAATTAGGACCTGAAGGGCGCCACTTTATGTGTGCTGTCGCAACCCCCATTGATAGGTGTGGCGGAGGAGAAAATAATCATGGTCACCCTGATACAGCGCTATGAAAAGAAGTGGCCCATTGCCCATGCAGGCTTTTGACCCAAAAGGGCAGTCACCTTGTGTCTGCTGTTTGTGCCCCCAGTATGCCAGGCGGAGGCTGCAGTGACAATAAGGGCCATAATCCTGGTACTGTTTGGTGGCAAGGAAGAGGGCTGCACAGTGTTGTGACCCAAAGAGACCATCGCCCAGAGTGTACTGTTCATGACCATCATAGCCAAGAGGTGGTGAGGAAAAGGGCCATCACCCTGGAGTAGCGTGCACTAGAACAGTGTAGGGGGTTCTGGGCCACAGGAGAAGAGCACCCATTTCATGACACAAATCCAGGAGTACCCGAGACAGGCCTCTGGACTCAGAAGGCTTACCACATGATTGGAAGAGCCATGGTAGCCTGCCTCCTCAATAGAGCATCCACAATTCTGCTCACCGCCAGACTGCTGACACACACGCGGGTCTGCTTAACTGCAGCTCCAAGTGAGAGCAGGTAAGACTGATTGCCGGGCCACTGACCCTCTGGAGGAACTTTCTCTGACTGAAAGTGCTACCACGCATATATTCATTATTCATGTATTGCACCTTTTTATCCCTGTCATTGTTTAGCTGCTGAGTATTTTAGCATTTACACATGTTTTACTGCATTCAAGTTAAATGCTCGTGTTCATGTTTTCTCTTGGCAACGTTTTCCTCTTAGTTTGAGGAAAAGCAGAACCAACAGCAAACTTCATAACTTTAAGTAAAAGAAAACAGCCCAATAACAAATGCCTACAAAACTGGTTAAACAGCCAAGTTTTCTGCATTATCCTAGACTGAACAAGACAAGCTACTAAGTGGAGATACAACAGCACAGAATTATATATCTTAGTTGCAGCAACTAGTGTTCTATCACCAAATGTAAAGAGTCTAGTTTTCTGAATTAGCAGGAAGAACTAGTCCAAAGATCATAGGAGTCAAATAGGTCAGTGCCATATGAATTTAGAAGCTAAAATTGAAATGGCAACAGTTTTCTGGTAAGGACAATGTTACTCACCCAGTAAGCATCTGTTTGTGGCATGTAGTGCTGCAGATTCACATGTTTAGCTTAATACCACCATCTTGTGTTGGGCTCAGATGTGTGCGAGTTGTTTTTCTTCAAAGAAGTCTTTCGAATCACGCGAGATAGTGACTCCTCATCTTAAGATAATGCAAAGGACATCAGCTCCAATGTTATATTGTATTTCCACAAGGCGGGTGAGGATGAAATGTGGATGTGAGCATAGTATAAAAACGTTGTGATGAAGTATAAGAATACATGCAACAAGCACATGTGTCAGGGAAGGCGGGTGGGTGCATGTGAATCTACAGCACTACATGCCACGAAGATATGCTTACTGTGTAAGTACCATTTTCCTATCAAGGCATGCCTGGCTGTAGATGCACATTTATAGCATAGACTGTAAACCAGTCCTAACCTGAAAGCAGTGGCTAATTTGTGGGAATTACAGTTGTTTGAATTAGGTACGCAGAACTGCTTGCCCCCACACTGCCCTGTTGACAAGCAAGAACTTCTACACAGTAATGCTTCATAAATGTATGTGGTGTAGACCATGTAATTGCTTTACATGTATCAGCTATAAGTATATTGCCTAGAAAGGCCATCAATACTGCTTTTTTAGGTGTGGAATTAGCTCTAGGAGGGGTAGGTAGAGTTCTCTTTACTTTAAAATAGCACTTTTGTATAAATTTAACAATCCAACATGCAATACCGGCGTTAGAGATGGCTCTGCCTCTGAGTGACAAAGTGGGAAAGTGACAAAGATTTGCTGTGTCTTCCTAAATGTCTTAGTTCTGTCGATTTATAACAGGAGGGCCCATTTAACATCTAAAGTATGTAGAGCCCTTTCCGCAACAAAATCAGGTTGGGGGAAAAATGGTAAATCAATAGATTGATTAAGGTGGAATTAAGAGGCCACCTTTGGTAGAAATGTAGGATTGCTCTGAGGTACCACCCTATCTCTATGTAATTGGAAAAAGGGTTCTTCAAAGGTTCATGCCTGAGGTTCAGTGACATGTCTTAGTGAAGTAATAGCAATGAGAAAAAAAGCCTTCCATAATAGGACCTGGAGGGGGCAGGAGTATAAGGGCTCAAAATGAGGGTCCATCAGACGTGTAAGTACAATATTAAGGTTTCATGTGGAAGCAGGTAGCACCTGGGGTGGAATGGCTCTTTTTATTCCTTCTAGGAAGGTTTTGAAGACTGGAATTCTGAAAACAGAAGTGTGTTGTCTGTTTTGTGGATATGTGGCTATTGCCAGTAGGTGGAGCCTTAAGGGAGTAAAAGCTAGTCCTGATGGTTATAAATAAAATATATAACATTCAATATCTTGGGGCTTTGTGGATAAGGGGTCAATGTTTTTGGAGTTTCAATAGAGAACAAATCATTTCCATTTAGCAGCATAGCAGGCACGTGTAGAGGGTCTGCCTGCTTCTTTAAAAACATCCATGAATGGATGAGGTAGATTTAATTAACCAAACTCTAGGACTTCAGGAGCCAGAGTGCAGGTTTAAGGGGCCTGGGGTCCGGGTGCCTGATCTCTCCATCACTCTGCCTGAAAAGGTCCTGCCTGTTCAGCAACACCTAAAGGTGAAACTACTGAGAGTTACTGGAGTGTGGTGAATCATGATTGCAGTGCGTCTGTTGGAATCACTACAATGAGGGTGAGAGATGTCCGCCGAAGCATGCGAACCACATATGAAAGCAGTGGGATAGGCAGAAAAGCGTAAGCAAATATCCCTGAAAAACACATCCGTAGCGCATTGCCCCTGGAATGTGGGTGTGGGAACCTGGAGGCGAAGCTTGGCATTTAGCATTTTCTGCAGTGGACAAAAAGTCTATTTCTGGGTGACCCCCATGCTAGCAGCATGTGTGGAGCACTTGTGGGTGGAGTTCCCACTTATGGACTTGTTGGTGCCTCCTACTGAGGAGGACCGCAAAGGTGTTGACTTCTCCCAGGAGATATCCCACTAAGACGTAAATATTGTACCAGAAATAAAAACTCCAAATGGATTGGGCTAGATAAGATAGCTGAGGGGATATGGTGCCCCTTTGCTTTAGGAGATAATATATGACAGTCATGTTGCCTGTTTTAGTCAGGGCTACTTTGCCAGTCAGGTGAGGAAGGAAGGCTTTTAGCCCTCAGTGAACAGCTAGCAACTCCAGGTGATTGATGTGGAGATGTCTATGGCTGGGTGTCCAGCGACCCTGCAGAGTCGGGTCTTTTGAATGCGCTCCCGAACCCAGGAGGGAGGTATCCACTGTTATGTGTGTCTGCGCAACTGGGTCTAGGAAAGGCTGTTCTTTTAGGAGATTGTTGGTGTTCCACCACTGCAAAGTGGCAAGCTTGAGGGCTGACCACCACTAGATTTTCCCAATAACCGTCCACTTCTTTTGTTGTACTAAGCACTCCACCAACAGATGGATGTTGAGTCTGGAATAAGGGACTATGGCTATAAATTAAGCCACCATACCAAGGAGATGCATGACTGCCTTCACTGTTAAGCACTGAAGAGGATGGATTTGTGGGATGTGTACCCAAAATGCTTGAATCCATGCACCATTGGGGGTAAGCTATTCCCTGTTGTGAGTATAGTATTGCTCCCAGTTATGGTTGTATTTGAAGGGTTTGGAGGTGGGATTTAACAGCACTGATGTTAAAGCCTAATAGATGAAGTAGGTTTATTGTGGCCTAAGTGTGTTGCAAGCACTTTTTTCGAGTACATCTTTTGATGAGACAATCTTCTAAGTATGGGAAAACTTGTACATTTGGACCGCTCAGGTGAGCAGCTACCACTGTAAGACATTGGGGGCAGTTGTAACTCCAAAGGGAGCACTTTGAATCCAAAATCCCGGTTGCTTATTACAAACCTGAGGTATTTGCGATAAATAGGCATCATTGAGGTCAAGTGCAGACATCAAGTCACCTTACTGTAGTAGCAGAATGATGTCTTGAAGAGTGACCTTGTGAAAGTGCTTCTGAGAGAATGTATTTGTTTAGAAGTCTGAGGTCCAAGATTGGTCTTATAGACCTGTCCTTTTTAGGAATAAGGAAGTAGAGTGTATATGCTCTGGTACCTTGCTGGTCTATTGGCACTGGTTCTATGTCCCCTTTTTTCAGGAGTGCTTGAACTTCCTCCTTGAGCAACAATGGATGTTCTGATGGTTGGTTGGTTTTTGCAAGATGGAATGTTTGGGGATGTGGAAGTTGGCTTCAGACAATAACTACGTTGGATAAAATCCAACACCCACTGGTTGGAGGTGATGTTCCCTCAGGTGGGAAAGAACTATTGTAATTGACCCCTGACAGGTTTTGTGTGGTCTGAGGGGGTGGATGGCAAGTCAGGGTTTAGTGGTGGTGCAGCAGGCTAAGTGAAACCACACTTACCTTTACCCTTGTAATTATTGCCCCTAAAAGAACTCCTATAGAAACCCCCGGGCAAGGTGGTTTGTACCTGGGGATGTTGGTAGGATGTGGAGGAGAGTGTGGAGGTGGATATTGTTTCTCCACGATAGTAAAAGCAGTGAATGGAGCCATGTTGCGATGATGTTTGCAACGCTCCCATAGCATTGACCCCCTTATTATCTTTCTTTATTTTCCCAAGTAGTGTCCACTTGAGGGCCAAAGCGGTGTTCAATGTCACAAGGAAGTACGAGTATGTTTTGTTGCACTTTGGGTTTGAAGCCTGAGACCCCAAGCCAGGCGTCATGTCTTAGGAGCGCTCCTCTTGCTGCTATGTCAGCTGCATCAAGGGTGCAGAAAATGGAGGAGTTTGCAATTAGTTTGCCCTCAGTGGTGATCTCATTTGCCCTTTTTCATATTCATGGGAGCTGATGAGAAGCTCCTCCATATAATCCCAGTGAGCACTATCATACTGGGAGAGAAGGTCAATTGGCGGCCTAGGCAGCCAACCTCCTTCCCACTGCATCTATCTTCTTACTTTCTTTATCTGGTGGGGGCGCCTCATCAGATGTTTGTGAGTCTGCCCTTTTTTTCACTGTGGTGATCACCAGAGAGTCAGGAGGGAGTTGACCTTTAATGTATGTAGGGTAATTTGGGGACAGTTACATTTCTTATCAGCCCTTGGGGGAATGACACAGACATTAACTGGGTCAGGTGTGTGTCTAAGTATACCTTGAAGCACTGGAAGATACTGCAAACAGTGTTGACTAGAGAAGAGTTCAGAATAAACAAATCATCCTCTAGTGGAGCTGAACCTTATGATATGCAGCCGCCCTACCTATGATGTGGTAGTAGGTAGTGGTGACATCTGGGGTAGATGGTTTTGCTGGGTAGAGATCAGGGTCTGTGTCTGTAGGTGGGACTATATCATGTGTCCCACGGGTCATCTTGTGGTAGAATGGAGTACTGGTCTCCATAATCCCCTTCATCCTCAAAAGAATTAATAGAATCCCCTCGGGAATATGGTGTTGGTGCAGAAGGTGAAAGTGGTGCAACGGCTGGGGTGCACTGGAATGGTAGCCTTGTCAGCCTTCTTTCTGTGCTTTGCTGGTGTAGGTATGTCCAAAGTCTCTTCAAATGTAAGTTGTCTTTTAGTTGGCTGTGCAGTATAGGGAGATCTTTCCATGATGTGCCCAGTGTCCTGGTAGATGACAAGGTGCTTTTGTCTCAATTCTATTTAGTCCTGCATCTGTTGGAGCACAGGTTCCACAGTGTTGGATCTGACTGTTTTGCGAAGGAGTAAGGTTTCAGCTCCGACACAGCTTTCAATGCTGAGGCTTTTGACACAGAAGGTCTTGGGTCCACTGCTGTTGATTTTGGCACTGAGGTGGAGTGATGTTTCAGCGCCAACACTCTTGATTCTGATGTTCGGTTGACTCCAATAGCGTGGGAGTCGGTTAAGAGCATATGTCTTCTGCTGTTTTTTCAGCGCCGAGCTGGATGTTTCCAGTACAGCTGCTCGGTTCCGACCATAGCCCGAGAGCAGTGGTGGGCCAAGTAGAGACTGTTCTGTCCAGACCCTTTGGGATATCTTGCTGGGATTGTGGTCGGGATAGAGGAGGCACCATACTTATAGCTGGTCCTGGCTTGAGGTGCTGCATCTGCACCGCGAAGCCTGGGTGTGTTCAGGTGAGAAGGTGCCCTCATCTGCTGCCAGCACCTGGGTGTGGGCCTGCTCCTGAGGGTCCTGAGATCTGAAGAGGTCCTGTGTGTCCTTGGCGCTGCAGTAGGACATCTCCATTCATCAAGCTCGTCGATCACACAGCATCTTTTTGGACCAAAAGGACTTGGAGGCTTCGCAGGTGTCTTCCTGATGGCCCAGAGAGAGGCACAAGATACACACCTGGTGTAGGTCGGTAGAAACTTGGTGTGGCAGCGAGGGTAGAAATGGAAGGGCACCCATTCTCTTACCAGACGCACATGGCACAGAGGGCATGCAAAAGTAGAAGAATCACCCCAAGGGGTGAAAGTCCAAAGGGGCCTCAGTTGAGCCGAGTCACACTGACGAGACCGACATTGACCAATGACTGAAGAAGAATCAATTAATAATTGTGATCGAACCAATATCGACGTTAGGCCTACCAAGAAGGAAACAACGATGTTGAGATGGAGAGCACACATGAAAACTCTATGTCAGAAGAAAACAATATAACAGCGAAGCTGATAGTCATGCACATTACCAGCAAGAGGAGTAGTAACCATACCTCATGACTCGAAAGACTTATTTGAAGTTGTTGGACCTGGTCATTTCTGCAGGGTCATCCCTTAAACTTTTTGCCTTCCACCACCCCTTTTTTTCTGACCTTATTGTTGTTGGCTCTAGGATTATGGGCACTTTACACTGCTAACCAGTGCTAAAGTGCAGGTGCTCCGTACTCTAAAACATTGCGATATTGGCTCACCCACAGTTGCCATATTTAATTACTTGCAAGTCCCTAGTAAAGTGCACTATATGGGCCCAGGGCCAGTACATTACATGCTACTGGTGGGCCTGCAGCACTGGTTGTGCTACCCACTACAGTAGCCCTTTAAAAATGTCTCAGGCCAGCCACTGCAGGGCCTGTATGTGCAGTTTTAAACTCCCATTTTGACCTGGCAAGTGCATCCACTTGCCAGACCCAATCCTTCATTTTTATTACAAACACATACATACCTCACCCCTAAGGTAGGCCCTATTTAGCCTCAAGGGCAGGGTGCAGTGTATTTAAAAGGTAGGGCATGTACTTTTGAAGTTTAACGTCCTGGTGGTGAAAAACTATTAGATTTGTTTTCACTACTGCTAGTCATGTCTCTCCCATTGGTTAACATTGGGGCTACCTTCCAAAGTGTAACTACCAACAGGCAAAAAATAGAAATTTGGAGTTTGGTGTCTCTGGACTCACAATTTAAAATCACAACTTATGGTGAAGTCGGATTTCAAATTGCAAGTCTGAAAATATCACTTTTAAAAAGTTGGCTTTTTCTTACTTCAACAATTCTGTGCCTCTGTCTCTGAATACACGTCTGCGGTGGATGACAGCTGGGCTTTGTCCTTTCTCTCCAGATCAGCATGGTGTTGGGCCATCAGAATGCAAGTGTCATACCCCAGCTCCCATTGTGTCTGATAGCTGGGCTTTGTCCTTTCCCTCCAGACTGTCAGACACAAAGGGAGCTGGAGTATGACACTTGCTTTCTGATGGCCCAACACCACGCTAAATGTCTTCTTGAGCTAGATGGGAGGAGCTCACACACACCTGAATAGGACTGTGCCTTTTCTCCACACAAGGGGATGCATAACCCCCTGTAGAGGTTCTGGAGCCAGGGAAAGAGGAACAGGAACCTTCTGCACTTCAAAGGCCTCTCTCTGAAGTCTTCCCCACTTCAAAGGCTCAACTGGGTATAAGTACTGGAACCAACCTTCACTAAATCAGTTCACTTCTGGATCCTAAGGAGACTCTGCAAGAAAAGGAGATGTGCTGCAGGAAGGACAGACACTTTGCTAACTGCTTTGCTGTGATGACCAGCTACCTGCTGAATGCTGTGCAGCCAGGCGGGACTGCTAGTTTGCAGCCTACTCTGCTGTGTTGGACTGCTGCCTCTTGCCTGACAGTAAGTAGGGACTGAACCTACTTTCAAAACACCTTTCGAATGCTAAGTAACTCTATGGGACTGCCCCCTGTTCAGGAAGTCTCAGAATCATCACTTTGCCCCTCCCCCTCACCGAGGGACTCTGCACCGATGAGTCTGACAGCAGGGCTTGACAAAGTTGACTCAATTTTGCTAAGAGACCAGCACTTCTCTTTGCTGAAGGATCAAGCACTCCATTTTGCCAACGAACGGTGCTTCATACTAGACTTGTGCTGCCCTCTTCCAAGGCTGAGTGTGCCAATCAGAACCACTGCTTTTTGACATCCCTCCAGCACTCCTCAGTCCAGCTTTCAAGCAAACGTGTTGCCCGGGTGAGCAGGGACGGCCAAGAAACGCAAGGCTTGTCAGCCCGGCTCCATCTACAGGATCAGCATGGGGTGCTTTATGTCCGCAACTTACTTCCAAGAAACAACAAAGAACGACGAGGCAGGCCCACTTCCAAGGCCTGCTGATGCCCCTCAGCTCAGCTCCTGCATCAGTACTGACACTTGGATTCCCCAACATCTGTGGCCCCCTCATCACAGAGTACTATGTATGATAGGCCACTGTGGTCCCTGTAGTTGTACTGCCCTCACTCGCAGGCAGCTAAATTTGCCCCAGTGCAACAGTTTTGAGGGACTAGTAGAAGACTTCTGTATTGGTGACTGTGGGGCCCTGATTTTCAGATATCTTTAAACCGCATACCCAATGTTAACCAGTGTAACCCTGTTGTCATGACCGTAAATAACTTCCCAACCACAAGTGTTCTCTCAGCACTCTAATATTTAAGTACTGTGTTGACCTTTAACCTTTAGAATTTTAAACATGCATAACTTGAAAAGTAATCATTGGATTTTTGTTGCTTTGGTCTTTTTTATTCAGATAAATATTCTCTATTTTTCTAAATGGTGTAGAGTCTTTTTATGGTTTTTTTTCCACTGTGTGACTGTAATTAATGTGTTGCACAAATACTTTACACATTGCCTCTTGTGTTAAACCTGACTGCTATGTGCCAAGCTACCAGAGGGTGAGCACATGTTAATTTGTGCACCTGATTTATCCTGACTAGGACAGTGGTCCCTACTTGGACTAGGTGCAAACCTCTGCCAACTAGAGACCCAATTACTAACAGAAGAAAAACTATTTGCACACATACTAGCCCAACACTGGATGGCGGGATTATGCTTACAATCTGTATCTACAGCCACACATGCCTCAAACATATCTTTATGAGCAATCATCATCATTGTTTTAAGTATGACTGCTGCAAATGAGTAACCAGTGAGGGGATCTCAAAGCAGGGGTGATGTGATGACGTCTTGGACTGCTTTCAATTAGGCTAGACATTGCATTTTGTGCTCATTGAAGACACAAACAACTTTTGCTGGTGATGCTATAAATACAGCATAACATAATTCAGTTTTGACTGGATTGAGGTGTTGATCACTGGTAAACAAAGGTGAAAATGTAAAGAAAGAACACTTTTTAAAAGTCTTGCAGTGGCTGAAGAAGTTGTTAGCACCTTGTATAACCTGGTAATCAAGGGTGAGAGGGAAATCTAAAAAAAGATCCAGAGGTGTCTCACAATATTATATGGTATAGGGGGATATCACATTCCAGATGTTGTTCCAAAGATTTAGGTGTGCTGCAGTAAGTAATACTTCTGCTTGCGATGGAGTCAGTTTCAAAAAGCTGCCAGACATCAACCAATGGATGATTCCTATACAGTTGCTCAATATAGTTAGATTGACACATAAAGTTCAATTTTTTTGAGAGCAAGAGATGGTGAAGAGAATCTGCATGTAGTGTGCATACACGTGGAAATTCCTCCCTGCTGAAACAGAGAGTTAGCTGGGGAACCCATGTATAACTTAAACAACAGCTATGAGAGAGTGCCCCCTTGTGGGATAGCACAACTAAGATATTTCTTAAGAGGAGAAAAGCGGTAGGTGTTCCACATTGTGTCTTGTTCATCAGAAAAGATCACTTCCACTTCAGGATTAGGTCTGAAAGCAACATCTCCCTTCAAAGTTCATAAGTTATTATCAATAAACATAGATAACGAAATAAAGGAACAGAAAACCTCATGTGACAAAGGTCTATTTGTACTTGCTTCTCAGCTATTGAAAAGACTCGGAAAACTGCACTGTAGCAGAGCCTGAATAAACACAATAACCAAAACTCAATTTAACATTTCCCACTTTTAAATACTAAAAAGAAACATTTGCTTTTCAGGCCCTATAATTTCCCCATCAACGCTAATATACAGCATAATGTTTAAATGTGCCACAGAAACACAAATAATCTGGCGTGGTTCAATAATATCTCACCTAGGCTGTTACTGGATCTTTCTGGGACCACAGGAAGATCAGATGACAGGCAGCTGCAAATAGAAAAAGCACAATCAATTAGCGCTCAGTTTAAATTTACCAGGCTCTGTTATCGTATTGTCGGTGTGACATTATGATATCTTACCACTTTGTTTTAATAATGTAGCATGGGCCTATTTCTTGGCCTCTATGCAATTTGGGTAGGCAGACTTGGTTCTGGGATTTGGGGTTTACCCGATGGAAGGATATGGTGGGCAAGGAAGGGTCGACTGCCAATCATAGATTGAGTTGGCATAGGTCTGCAGGGTGAGAGGCAGCTCCTCTGTGGTGTTCTAGGGCTGTTGGTCTCTCGACCTACTGGCAAAATCAGTGTGGGTGTAATGTATGTCATGGCCGGGCGAAGAACTTCACGTCTGAAGGTTCTTTGAAACTGCTGTTGTGCTGTTTCCTGTTGATTCCCTGTTTATTGCACATTTTTGTTTCTTGGTGGACCTCACTTTGACCATTAAGATTACTTTCTTAGCAGATGTGTGTTAAGTAGCTGGATATAGGATATGCTGTTCTTGATAGGGTGGTGCCATACCTTACCTAGAACAAGATGATTAGAATTATTTTTGGTCATGGGGGCGTGTCCAAGCCACCTACCAAAATGGGAACTGTCGCCTTTTCACTGCTGCCTTCGGCCATAAACTCTACATGAATATACCCCGTACCGCCCATAAAATGCCTGCCACTGGATATTCTGCCTAGACCTGACCACCCCCTGGTGGGGAGAGGGGGTCTGAAGATGAGCTGGCGATTCCTTGTGCCTGACACTGCGGCCTAACTCGTCCTTCAGGGGCCCTGCAGGTACAGGGCCTGCGGGCGAGCCTGAAGGTGGGGCTGCGGTGTACGTGGCATTCTCTTCTGCAGACCTGGTGTCCTGGGGACCCACCACATCGTCCCCGATGGGCAGCTGCTTGACTCCTACTACTCCTGTCGGGGTGCTCCAGGAGTGCGCTTGGTGTGTGTGCTGGTGCTGCCGGCTGACCCGGAGGCTGCTGGGCCTAGCCACAGTGGGCACCACCCTGGTATGAGCAACGCTCACTGCACCATTGCAAGGTGGCCTGCTGGGCCCTGTTGCTGGGATGGCATGCAACAATGCGGTGATTGCCACATCGGACAGGAGACTTAACTGCTTCAATAATTGTGCTCCTCACCCTGTTCTCAGCGCGGGCCCAATATCAGACTGCCATCACCGTGCCTCCAGGCCTTCCATGCTTTGCCAGCGGCCTTTGGCAACAATACTGCTACCATAAAGAACCTTTGCCTTATGCTGCTTTGGGGGTGTCGGAGTGGACTTATCAGCTCTCCGTGCCGCAGCTGGGACCGACCCCCTGGGAGGCTGCCATGCCCTCTTGGTAGCATTGTCTCATTGATACGGAGGAATCCTCTATAACCAGAAACACACCGTCTACGCCTGGAAGAAAGTGTCATTACGTAGTGCCATTCACATGCTGCCTTCTCCCCTCTTGAGGTATCGCACTATTTGCCCTTGATCAGCACGGCAAACCTAGTGCTTTGCCTCTCCACTCCAACATACTGCCTAGACAGATAAAGACACACGATGTTCTAGAAGTCACGATGGGCCGCGGAGACCCCAATCAGAGGCAGCTTACTCATGATGCAGCACGTGGCCCAAAAACAACAGTCTCCTACCCCAGGGGCGATGGGACCTCCTAGAGACACTGATAATGATCGCTCACTAGATGACATTGAGGAGATCATGGCTGAACTCAGAGCTGGGTTACAGGCCATCGACACATGCTTCGATGCGCTGTCCAACCTCTTTGATCGCCTGAGTGAACGCCTTGACCTTCACGCCACCACAATTGATGGGGCAGAACGCAGAATCTCAGAGCTTGATGACAGAAACGTGGATGACCTGAAATATCTTCAGAGGGTGGAAAGGATACTTAAAACATCTGCGGCCCATCATGACTTCTAGAACACGGTATAGGAGGCCCCACCACAATAATTTGAGTATTACTGGCCTGGGGGAAACCACAAAAACAAGCCTCATAGACCTCTTTACTGAGAAGCTCTTAACAGAATTATTTGGCATAGACTCATTTACAGATACCTTTGTGGTTGAAAGGGCACATAGATCTCTCTGACCACAACCATACCTGGAGCATCCCCTCACCGGGTTATTAACAGACTTCTCTATTACAGAGACCGAGACACAACCATGCGACTGGCGTGGGAGAGAGGTCCACTCCATTATCAGGGAACCCCCTAACAATATATCCAGATTTCACACAACTCGTATAAGACACTTGGCGTAAATTTGCTAACGTGAAAAGAGCCCTCCAGAAGCGTGGCCTTAAGTATAGTATGCTGTACTCGGTGATGTATACACAAGCTTAATGGATCCCCACTCATCCGTTTGCCAACTACTGGTTCCCCCTCTTCAGCACCACTGAACTCACAGCTGGAGCCATGACTGTGTGGCCCTTCCAGCTTCACTATCCCTTCCCACACCTCCCACCTCCCCCACTGCATGTAATTACTTGGCCTCAGATTTCTTCTGGTGTTGCGGGAGACTTATCGTCGCCTGTTGTCTTGGCACGCACTAGTCCTGACCCTCCAGCGGCGCAATCACTGCACTTGAACCATGATGGTCTTAACTCTACTTCTGTTACCATCGACCATGAGGGGTATGCTCTGCTTTTTTTTTTGCTCAGAATCTTTCGATAGCACTTCATGAATTTCAGGTCATAGTAGATGCTCCAGTATCCAGTGCGATGGCCCCCTCCTGGGTGTTGCCACTCTCCTAGGTGTACACTACAATAGCCATGTTTTTTATGTTGTTTTGGGTTTCAGGTAGTTGCCAGCCTATGCTCAGTCAGGTGTGGGTGTGAGGGGCAGTGAGTATGCTAACTGTTTGTTTGTTTTGCCATAGCCACACTTGTACCCTTACATTTAATATCCCCTGGTTCTACTTCTGGCCATACACGCACTTGTCTTTCCTACATGATGACACTGCAAACAACTAAGGGAACATTACTTATACTTCCCTGTTTAACATGGAATATCAGAGGCCTCAATAATCAGGGGAAAGGAAAACAAGCTCAAGAGTATCTGAATAGACATGGTGTCAAACTGGCCTGCCTGCAGGAGACTCACTTGCCACAAGGCAAGACTGTACTTACGCCTCCCATCGGGATGCAAACCGATACTTCTCCCATTACAGTACATACTCAGGAGGAGTCTGCATTTTAAAATACAAGAGCATACCGTTTGTACCACAACACATCTCAGACCATGATGGGCGCTACATCCTAGTCCTTAGGAAACTAGTGGACAAGTCAATATCGCTAGTTAATGTTTATGCACCAAACACTGACACCCCTGAATTTTATTGCAAACTTTCCGCTTTGATGCATAGCCACCTCGCTGATTATGTATTGATGGGTGGGGACTTCAACATCACTCCCACCCATGGCTGGATTTCACTCGCTCTATGGTGGTATCTAAGTCATGCTCGCTATGCGCCATTACAGACCTACTTGACACTTTCCAATTCGTTGATGGTTAGCGTTCACGTCACCCTCTTTGGTGGGACTATACGTATTATTCTGCTCCATAAAATCCCTGGACTAGTATAGACTACTTGTATGTGTCACACGGAATGCTGCTGCGGCTGACTGATAACACTCATCTGCCCCGCACCTTATCAGATCAAGCTCCAGCTAAGGGCACACTGACAATACCTAGCAGCACTCAGCTATTTCGATCGTGGAGCTTACCGGTGAATGCTTTTCTTGACGAGGTCTTCCGCATGGAGGCTTGCCAGACTATACTTGACTATTTTGCAATCAATACCGGGACAGTGCAGACATATTCCACACTTTGGGAGGCTTTTAAGGCGTATATCAGAGGCATCTGTGTTGCCAAACATGCCAGAGTGCTGCAGAGTATACGTAATGATTAAGCCCAAGTGGAGAGAAAGCTTTGTGACATTGATATACCTGCTGAGTCCACTGTAGATCCTGCTTCTCAATGCACTAGAACTGAACTGCTCCGGGAATTTAAAGAACTGGCCTTGCGCGAGGTTAACTGCCTCAGTAAATATGCGAAGGCACAACAATATGGTGAAGGCAAGAGACCCGGCCAGACAACTACCAACCAGCGCACACCCTCGTATCATGCCAATTATGTAACCCAACTACAACGGTCAGACGGCTCAGTCATTACTGAGGGATAGACCAAGTGGACAAATTCCTAGCTTACTACAAACACCTCTACACATCCTGTGTGGGTGACAATGAACCAGCTTTCACTTAATATTTGGCTGATATAGCAATGGTGTAGCTCAAGCCAGGACAGTAAAATTTTCTCGCAGCTCCTATCACATGCAAGGAGATTATACAAGCGATCAATGCCCTCAGCGGATCTATAAGTACCAGGGCGAGACAGCTTTACTGGCAATTTTTATAACCCTATAAAATGATCCCAGCCCCACAACTGAGGTCCATTTAGAGTCCTTAGAATAAGGCATTCTTCCCCCAATAATGGGTGAAGCCGTTATTACATTACTACTAAAACCTAATAAACTCCCCCAACACTGCACTTCCTACAGACCACTGTCACTACCAATTCACACCAATAAAATCCTTGTCAAGTTAATAGCTACATGCCTATCACTGCTCATGGACCATATTATTTCCCCCATGCAGTCCAGCTTTTTTCCGCACCCTTCCACCTCAATTAACCTCTGTACTATTTTTGCAGTCATAAATCACAACTCTCCCGCTGTCCTCCTAGATGCTGAAAAAGCATTTGACTCCCTAAAGTGGTCCTTTCTCCCTGCCACCTTAACTAAACTTGGACTTCCTAGTGGTTTCAGACAGCTCATTCTGTTACTCTGTACTGATCCTTTGGCTCGCCTCTGAGTCAACAACATGATTTCCAAACCCTTGCCCTTAACAAGAGGCACCAGACAGTGATGTCCTCTTATAGGAAAGTAGCACATTACTGACATGGTTACCCTCATTTTTTGCCTAATGTCAGTGTGCTTAGACTGTAGTACACTGGGATCCTGCAAATCAGGAACCCAGTGTATGTGCTCTCTCCTCTAAAGTTGGTTGCTGGTACACTTTTACACCCCACAATTGGCATACTGGTGCATTCATGTACGTCCTTAGTATATGCTACTTAGGTACCCAGGTCATTGGTACATGAGGGGTCTCCCATGGGCTGCAACATGCAGTATGCCACTCATGGGAGCCCAAGCAAACTGTTTCTGCAGGCCTGCCATTGCAGCCAGTGTGAAAAGATGCATGCACCTTTTATTTAAGATATAAGGATTTCCTTATATCTCGGTCACCGCACTTGGACACTGTAAGTCATCCCTTTGGTAGGCCCTTCAGCCCAAAGGCAGTGTACATGTTCCTAAGTGTGATGGTACCCCTGCATGAGCAGAGGTACCCCTACAAGCCCTAGATGCCAATTCCTGGGCTTTGTAAGTGTGGTGAAGCCATCTTAAGGTATGTGGTGGACACTGGTCAACACAAGTGGTCCAACTACATAATGGCTTCTCCAAACCTAGGAATGTTTGGTATCAAACATGTTTTTAATCATGCAACTACACCGATTCCAGTGCAGGTCGATTGATACCATGTACTCTAGGGGTTCCTTAGAGGATCCCCCGGGTATGCCTGTACAGCTTTGCAGGGTCTGCCTGCCAGGCCAACCTGCTGCAGAACCCAGACATGGTTCTGCCCTCCTGCTGCTAAGCATAACCCGAGCAGGTGATGGCAGAAGAGGAGGGAGGTGTAACCTCCTCTGCTTAAAAACTAGGTGTGTCTGAGTTGGGGTGGGGTGCCTTACAGCACCACCAGACTGCTTTGAAGGGCACATTTGATGCCCTCCTTGCATAAACCATTTGCACCAGTGCAGGAACCCTTGGTTCCCGCTGTGGTATAAAACCACACAAAGGACGGGAGAGTGACTACCCCACTGCCCAGCTCCTCCCCTAGTGAGGTGCACAGAGCTCTCCCAGGTGGCCGGTTGATTCTACCATCTTGGAAATAAGGTAGGCAAAGTCCCTGGGAGCATCTGACTGGTCATGCCAGGCAGATAACCTCCCTGACCACCTATGATAGGTGGGTCACTACAGAGAGTGACCAATCCCCTTTTAGGGCTACTTAAGGGCTACCCCCAGGGTGGGTCCTCAGATTCGTTGAGCAAGACTCTACAAGGAACTCTCTACAAGACATCTTCTGCTCCTGGCCTCCAGAACCGCTTCTGATCTGCTTTTGGAACTGAAACCAGACTATATCCTGTTGGGAGGGTTCCAACTGCAACATTGTTTCTCCAGCTCCTGCAAGATTTCTGCAACATCCTTGGCTGTGCATCCTCCAGGGTCACAAGCACTCTGTTTGCATCCAAGAAGCAAGAAGGTATTGCGCTTGGAGTGAAGGAGTCACCCCCCTGCATCTGGAGGCACCTCAAGATGACAACAACCGGCTGGTGGAGGTTCTGTGGTCCTCTCCGGGTCCCCCTGGTCTTCTGACCAACTTGGGAGATGGTGGGCCTTTGTTGTAGCCCCTGGAACGGAACCCCTGTTCAACATGACTGTTGCTCTTGCCAATGCTTGGTGACTCTTCCTCCAGGACATCTTTAAGCTCCAAGAAGCCCCATCCTCCAGCATTCTGCAACTCGAAGATCAGCTTCCACTCTGCAGCTCCTGCGACATGGGACTCCTGTTTTGTTGCGCTGCTCAGGTCTCTCTGTGACTCTCTGGGCCTGCTGCCAGTGAGTCAATAGTGAGGGCTCCTCTGACTCCGTCTAGCTTTTCTTCCTGCTGAAGGCCTGCCCTGACTCCCCTCCAAGGGTTGAGTTACTAGGACCTTGCTGGTCCACAAAAACTTGCAATCTTCCTTGCAACACCTAATTGAATTTGCCAAGGCTTATTGGTGGCCCTGTTGGCCACTGACCCTTCTGCTACCTGGCGACCGACGTGGGACAGCACATAAATGACTCCAAGGATCTCCTGCATCCCCTGGACTCCACAGCTGGAATTCTTTCTTCACTGTCCTGCAGGAACTTCATCTCCAAGAGGGTGGCCATTGCCTACCTACACTGCCTGAACATCTCTGAATGGTCTTACCACTGTCTCCTTCTTTAGGTCCAGAATCCACCCTTGGGTTCCATCAATCTGGTCCACGGGTCGCAACAGCAGCTGGACAACCGAGGTTTCCATCGACTCCAACAAAGGTTTCTGACGCCACTCCACCCCTTTGCACCTCGACTCCCTTATGTAGGTACTCCAGTCTTCCCGTATCCACGTATCCCATATCCAATCATCTTTGTGCCAGCTGATTTCGTCAAGGTCCGCTAGGAAGGGGCCTGAAGCCACAAAAATCCAACCATGACAGTCCTGTGTTACCCTATGGGACACCCGCCTAGATAACAACTCTGCACTCGTGCGCCTGTGGGATTTCTGGTACTTACCTCTGGTAAGTTCTCACTCCCCCATCCCCTGGGATTCTAACACAGATAACTTTGTTGGGCACCTCTATTCTTATACCACTTTCTTAGTATATGGTTTGGACCCTCCATAGGGCTCCATGTATTTCTTTGCTTTCCTGCCTTGTTAAGAAGTGTATATTTTGTGTGGAGATATTTCCAAGTGGAGATATACCAACGTTAGTATAGTCTTAGTGTTGTAATAAAGAATATTTTAGCAACACTTGGTGTGGTTCTTTTTTTGTGTAACAGGTACTGACTGACTACAGTGGTACTGTAGGTGCTCTACACTCCTTCAAGATTAGCCTGAGATGCTCTCCACAGCTACCCCTAGAGAGCTTTGGTTATCTAGGTGCCAAAACACTATCACTAAGGGTCGCCTGGACTCAGTATAGGGTGCCACACCATAAGTGTACATCATAAACAGAGCCAGCCTTCTACACCTCCCCCTACTCTTCATCATTACTATGGATCCCTCAGTCCGTCAATCACAAGAACGGTACCTGGAAAGAGGCCTTGGCTTCCCCAGCGGTATGTTGGTGGCATCTCTATTTCCGATGACGTGCTGTTGTTAGTCTGCAACCCTTCAATCAACCTTTTTCCAATTATACAGGAAGTGATCCATTTTGGAACATTTTCTGGATTGCCCATTAATTGGAATAAATCAGAGATTTTTGCCCTCACTGATGCTACAGCTCCCTGTGTCTTGGAATTCCCTCTTCCAGTGGTGCTCTGACAGTACTAAATATTAAGGCATAAACCTCCACAGGGAGAAAACAGGGGTCATACAGTGACACTATGGCCCTGCCATTGAAAGCTTACATCCCAAATACACCAATGGATCAAATTACTCCTCACGAGGGCTGGGCGTGGGGCTATCATTAAAATGGTAGTTCTCCCTCACTTCTTTTACCTATTTTCTGACTATCCCTATTGCCTTAACGAACAATTTTTTCGACACTTTGAGAGGATTCCTCACAAGACTAGTCTGGGCCGTGCGTCGCCCATGACTTATGTGGCGCACACCAACACTTCCATACAACTGTGGAGGTTTCTCTGTTCCTGATTTGCAGTTATACTACTTGGTGTCCCAATCACATTTTGCTTACTACTGGTACCATCCAGATGCCAGACTCCCCTATCTTAAACCTGAGCGTGCCCAAGTTCCTAATCTCCCACTCTCCTCCCTACTTCCACATGGACTCCCTTGGGACCCTATTGAAATACAGATATTATCTAGCACATGCTGGTTCCATCTCCTGTGCTATCTAGGTATCCAAATCCTATACTTTCCACAGTTGCCCCTTAATAATAACCCCTGGCTCCCCCTTACTCTGGAACAGTTGGTGCAATGGACACTCACAACACCCAACTTACATGTCATGGATGACTTATTTACAAATGGCATGATTTGCTCCAGAGCTTCACTGCCAGAGGGGGACCATCCCAGCCCCATAGATGGGTTTATACTCATCTGTTACATTGCACATTCCATCTGTGACGTTTTATCAACATACCCATAACAACCCCCAAATTTCACTACACTTACAACAGTAATTGTGCACCAGACAACTAAAACCTTATTTACCCTGCCTTTACTGCTTTTCAGTACAAAAGTGGCACCCAGAGGAATCAAATGATCACTGGCTGCATGGGAATGTGATCTGGGTTACGCCATCCCAGATAAGACTTGGTACTGCTGTTGCACCCTAACCAAACTCGTCTCCAATAATCATAAGCATAAGCTTTTACAATACAAATTTCTACACAAGGCATACATCACCCCCAAAGCTCTAGCTAAACTGAACGCCACTAGGCCACACCACTGCCCAAAATGCACATCAGAGCAGACAGACTTTGATCTCCTCACGTGGAACTGTTTGAAGATCAAAGCATATTGGGAAACAAATCTACACCACGCTATCTCTCATACTTGAGCATCCAAAAGATCCAGATTCCTTAATGGTGTTACTAAGATAAGTCAAACCATTGCCTATTGGCTCAAGACAACTCGTCGCTGTTGTGCTACTTTAGGCTAATCGGCAGGTGACACTCCACTAAGGTAGTAACACACTTCCTACTATGACTGCTTGGCTGCAAGACACGTCTTACTGTGATGCAAACTCTGAATTGTACACCTCCTTATAGCTGATAACCTCTAGGCCCAAAGATATATGGCGGCTGCTTCGAGTTTATTTGCGGACAACTACTCATGTCTCAGCACCAACCTGCTCTGACTCAACTACCCAAGCACGACATAACTCTGCCCCAAATTGACTTAAATTACAGGTTCCACCTGGTCCGCTCCTCTTGGTCGAAACTCGTGTCATTTGTCTTGCAGTGCCTTTTAGAATTTTACTTCTGGATGGTCAGTTCTCTCATTAATTATATTGATTTTAGTCACTCATTGTCTTTCCTCTTTCTACCAGGCTGCTCCCCTCAATATTCTTCTTTATTTGTATCATCATCTTTGTATCCATCGGATGTAGCATGCCGGAAGTCTGTGTTACTCTTGTGGCTTGTTGTGTACTGATGGAAACTGTAAGATCTCTTTTGGAGTCCACCCTATGACCTGGATCAACATCAACTTTCTGCATAACAGCAAAAGATGAGACAGCATAGATACTAGCAGAGAAGAACTGTTTTGAAGCTTGCACTGCACAATATACTTGTGCACTGAACAGGAGACATGACAGGGCCTTGGAGGCAACAGCATCTTTCTTTTCCTATCTGTTTAAAGATACAAGATGGCTACCCACCCTTACTCTGAAGGCATGCCCATCACAGTCAGACAAGTTCAGAAAGGCTGAGCACTGAAATGGATTTATTCAAGAAAGCATGGCCCAATATCCACATCTGAACATTTTTTTTAATAACCAACCTAATTTTTTTTGTAACAATAAACTTTCCACCACATCCAGCTGTCGCTGGTTGACATGAATTTTTTTTAAAGAGACATGGATTTTTTAGCATCTTTAGTAGAGCAGGACAATCATAACTACATCTATTTCGGTGAGATCTAGTACCAATGTTATTTTGCTATTAAATCATGAGATCGCAGATTTGTGCTGTGTGCACAATTGACAAAAATCAATTGTCTTTCCATTTTATATCTAATGTTGACTGAGCATAAGGTTTGCATTGGTGGACAAAGACGTATTGTGCAGAACGCAAATCACACTTCCCTTTCTTCTCAAAGCAAAAGCACTGTCAAACTACAGTCTCCAACAATAATAGGCAGTGCTTATCAAGCTGCAAGGTTCACATGTATGACATTTAGGTCTTGATCTGTATTATGTACTTGTGCTCTCTATCATGCTAAATGAAATGCAAGGGTTATTTCCAGTGCTAGAAGTTTGCATAATTTGCAACTGCAATAACTGGGTTTCCAAAAAAGGTATATTTTACTCAATTGGCAAGGTCAATTTTCCAGGTCGGGGCTGATAGTTTAAAGTTTGCAAAGAGGCTTTGCACATTTAGAACATTACATGATAGGAATGTTAGGCAGTTTTTGATCGTTAAATGTTTAAAACATCCGCTGTATTTAAATGAAAAAGTACAGGAGCAAAATCGTGCTACATAGATTTTCAACACTATTTTTTCCATTCAGGTTTGTAGGAATAAAATCGTTGGCAAATTCATGAAATTTAGGATGTCTTTGTTCTTGATTTTGTGTAGGAGGCAGACAAGATGTTCTCTAAATGTAGCTCTCTAATTGTGATTCTTTTTATAATAACAACAAAGAATGAAGAAATGTTTAGTTCTTCCCTTCTAGATCATCAGGTTTATACTCCTGAACTACACAGATCTGAAGAGGAAACTAACCTCTGCAAAACAGAATCTGCCACTGACATTTACCATAAACATTTCTAGGAAGGCTAGATTCAGACTTATGCATTTTAAAATACTGCACTGAACATAAACAACATGAACAAAATATATCCTGGCATACCAAGACCTCTGACGTCTGTGCAGGTTTGTGAAGAACAGACTTCTTGCACATTCTCTGGACATGCCAAGTGATTCATAATTTCATGACATCTATTACAGACACAGAAGCAACGATTACTAGAAGATCCAGAATAATTACTCTGTATGCAGATTCTCTACGTTATGATCCCTCACCTAGTTAATCCACCTCAGGTATGAGAATTGATGGGGAAACATTGTGCTGGTAGGTAGCACCACAGCCCCAACTTGATTCTTGTGCCTCTCCAGGTGAGACGTCAAAGAGCCAAATTTGGCTCTGCCCTGGCGTGCTGCAGTCAGCTCTCATCCTTTTTTACACACCCTTAGAAGCGGAGATGGGACTGATGAAATAGTCAGCACTGCAGTGCAGAAAAGTTTGTAACCTTATTAAAAATGTGAGATTACTCCTCAGACCACAGAGGCACTTGGGTCTGCGAAGGAGCAGCAGGTAGACAAAGAAGCCAACAGAAAGGCAAGTAACCTATTCTTCTGACAGATAATTCTATCTGCAGATTTCTCACCTCATTAAGGCATACCTAAGCAGTGCTCCCTAAGAGGGATGTCTAAAGAGATGACGCAATCAAGAACCTTCACAAACAGATGCAATAAAGTGCCCATTCCTGTAAGTCCAGGGTCGAGACATTAATCGCTGATAAAGAACAGTACCAAATTCCTTGTTAATGTCCAAACCATGTCCCTGAAAGGGTCACTCCTAGAGAGTGTTAAAGATACAGAATTTTGCCATGTCACAGTTTCCGAAAAAAACACAGAACATTTACTTATACACAAATTGATTATTATAGTATGACATTATTTTATTTTTTAACACATAATCTGGACAACAGTTGTCCCCTGGCCACCTGCTTACCAAGGTATCTAAAAAACATTGGACAGCCAGGACATTGTCAAAATGAAAGAAAAAGAAACTCAAAATTCCGTACGAAATGGGCTGTGCAGTCCCCCTTTTTTCCTTCTCGGCTGGATACGGACCCCAAAAAAGTAGGATAAGAAGAAGAAAATGAGAAGTCCAAGAGGCAGGAATATTTTAGTTAGAACAGGTGAAACTGAACACATCCACTAAACCCATAACTCTGAGTTACAGAGTCTAGACTATTAGAAAATATACAAACTTAAAAAAGAACAGTCATGCAGCAACTGTGTGTTGGCCCAAACCATTAACCCACCAGAAGCAATGACCAAACCAGACCCCATTGAGCTATGATAAACAGCGAGGAGAAAAAAAATTAAATTTAACAGGTGAAAAGAAAAACCCCAGCGAATCTTGCAGGTCAACTAGGTTGACTAGCGCTGTGGTAGAGGCCACAGCGGGAGGCGCAGTCCAATGTCCCCCAGGCACTTCAGGGCCTAAAGGGGCACCAGGAGGAATCAGTTGAGAATAGAACATAGCTTGCAAAACCTAGATGAAGGTCTGCATTGGAACGTGGTCCGTGTCAGGAGACAGAAAAGCTGGGAGTGGGTCTAGCAACAGAAGATGTGAACCTAGAACCGAGCTAGAGATCATTGATCATGCCCTCCAGAACAGAACAGCAGATTTGAATATGATTTTGAGGTTCTGGTCAGGGGAACTGGCGTGGGGCCAGATGACCTGCCCTGCGATCAGGAGCAGCCTTGAGAGGAAGAAGTGTTCCCCATTCCGTAGCCTCTAAACTTGGTGTGGAAAGTTTTCCTCTATATTGGTCTCAAAATAGGGAACTGAAAAGGTGACAATTTTGTTGCTCATCGGCTCCTCAGCACACAAAAAAGTTCCCTCCCAGACATTGATAGTCACTGAATGCATTAAGCCACATCGGTAAGTCGACTTGGAGGCATGCACAATATCATGGGACTCTGAAATGGACTCTTGAGGATGACATGAACAACATTTATGAGCTCTGACCTCTTTGTAGGAGACATCTTCCATTAAGGCACTACAAACAACAACGTTTAAAAAAAACATTCTAAAGAAGATCAATTATAGATCCATGCTAAAGCGCACAACAAGAAAGGAGTTAACCTCACAGCACCGGGATGGAGCAATATCCAGCTAACATCTTTAGAGGCACGGAGTCTAAATGGACCTGTGGTGCCACCTCCCAGCTGATTCAAAATTTCTGGTACCTCAAGGAGATTCATGAGGAGAGGAATCTGCAGGCAGAAATATCAATCAGAAACCAACCTGCCAGGCCTAATCACAAGGACAAAAAAAGAGAAGTGGAATGTATATTTGTATACTCAGAAATACTTTGGGCCATGAGACAAATTACAATGTCCTGGAAACAAGGCAATCAACAAATGTGAAAAAAGGCAATCTGAGCTACAGAAACGCATTTAAACTGAAAGCAGGTCTGCCACTGAACACACATCCATCAACACATGGGCCACTATAGTCTCAGCACTGGCGTAGGAAAATAATATACGCAAAAATTGTATTGCGATGGTAGAGCACAATTGAATGGTATACATCATTTCTTAATAGAATAGAGGCAGTTGGGGCTTCCTTAATATATCCTCAATATAGACTCAAGATTGTAGGGATCAATCAAATGGAACTAGCCTTGAGCAGAAAGTATATGTGCAGCATTGGAAAAATGGTAGATAGTAACTACTTTTTGGGATTTGGCCTGAGCAGTACATTAAGGGATCATTCATTCTTTTTTTTTACCTTATGTCACACCCAGGTTCGTACACCTCATACAAAGCATAGTAATGTGCACTATATATTAATCAAAAGTGGCAAAAATTGGTTTTCATTAAATGGTATTTACAGAAAAAGCATTGCATCTTTAAATTAAGTCTGCAGATGTTGCATTTGGAAAGACTGTACACCTGACAACGCTGATGATTCAAGTTTTTGAAAATCAATAAACAAATTTATACAAAGTTGCATATCTAAAAACATAAATAATATTGAAAACGATATTACACTGAGAAGAGAAACACATAGAAAAACTACATAAATAAACTAATTTAAAAGATCTGTTCTAAGATTAAAATGCATGTAATTGTTTTCATTTTTTTTCAATGGGTTTTGCATGTCTGTAGCACATAGGTATGTTACATGTTGCCATATTAAGCAATAAAAAGAGCAATTTTCGACCCATTTGAGCATGTGCTGTATGTGTTCAGAGTTTCTTCAAGAACAGTAGCTAAACAAGAGTCGTGATCTTTTGCATTCTTAAACCTTGAAATGTCAGTCTCATGGGCGAGGTCTTTTTCCATGCATAAAAGTGCATGGTTACTAAAAGGGTTGAGCCCATTCAATGCACTTTCACATACCACAATGAGATTCTCCAGGGTGGAGTGTGTGTGATATGAACGTGGACTGAACTGAGACTGGGCCTACCACACTAAATGGGCACGGGGACTGCTGCCTCTTCCTTGGTCGGTCTTTTGGTGCAAGGAATTCTCTAAACAAGGTCTCCCACCTAAAAGCAGTCAATTTAGGGAGGGTTATTGTCATGTGAGTCGTTCTGAAAAACTGCATTATTTCTTTTCGTGCTGTGGTACAGTCAGCATTGCCTCTGCCCTTATGTTCTTCGAGGTCAAATGTTTCATTTAATTGATCAACTTTTTTGAGTGACCTGGAGTGAATTGACCAATTGCAGCTATCGAACAATTCTGATAGCTCCCATTAACAATTAAAAAAGTATCTGTTTGTTTTTATTTATGCAGTTATTTAAGTATTAATTTATAAAAACTTGATGAGGATGTAGAGGAACTGGTCTCGGATCAGCATACTGAGATTCCTGTACTTCCTTTCCGAAATTTGCCTAATATCAGACACCACCAATCCACTGTTTAATGACTGTGGCCCTAACTGTATTCCAAGACAACACAATACACATTTTGGCAATCACTTGTGCCAAATCAAGAAACCTATTTTCAAATTTCTTCCTATTGTGACGTCACCTTGTGTACACACAAGACAGACCTCCTGCTCTAACAAAGGGGAAAGGCACTGCGCTAACTGTCACCTACAATTGAAAAAAAAGCATGTCCATTAAAACGCAAAGCATACATTTACAGCAAAAATATACAGAAGATAAAAAATATTTGAACAAATAGAACTATTAACGAAAAATAATTTGTGAGTATGAAATATGAATAGGTGCAGTCATCAAGAGTCAAAAATGTAATCCTCTCCTTAAATAATGATTTCCTTTAAAAATGAAGGGAAACTCTGTAGTGAATTCTAGTTTGTTTTAATGGGATAACAGGGGTTATCTTAGACTTTGGCTTGCAGACTCGTGCCCCGTCACCTAGTGACTTTCAACCTATTTAGCTTGCTCTGTCTTAGCCCATTTATTTAATTCTAAAATGGCTGCCTTGTTTATAGTTAGGCCATTTTGTTATCAGTGCCACCGCGCTAAGGCATCAACTCATGCAACAAAGACAAATAAACTGTAGATGCTCACATTAGGAATTACCGTCCCAAGCATGCTGTGTTATCTATTGTACATCACACTTTAGACAGATAATCATAGGGATTCTGACCAGATACCATCGCTGCTATCGATGCCGCACGTCGTCTCGACACTGACCCGGACTTCGTATTCCCTCGGAGTCCAAACAAGAGACATCATTCCAAGGTAACAAGGGTTGGGGGCTCCTTTCAGGGACATGACATTGGCAGATTAGGTTTAACATACCCAGCTGTCCTCTAGGTAGGAGGTTAGGCCAATTATGATAGGTACTAGGACATCTTATACACTTTGGGGGTTATTACAACTTTGGAGGAGGTGTTAATCCATCCCAAAAGTGACGGTAAAGTGACGGATATACCACCAGCCGTATTACGAGTTCCATAGGATATAATGGACTCGTAATATGGCTGGTGGTATATCCATCACTTTACCGTCACTTTTGGGACGGATTAACACCTCCCCCAAAGTTGTAATAACCACCTTTATGTCTTTCCATGCTAACGCAAGATGGTGGGGGTCTTCATAATCATGAGTTTCGTCTTTATAATGTTATCTCTTGCACTGTTCATTATCCTAATAATTGCAGCCCATGTGATTTACCGCAGATTGCAGATTGTATTGAATAAAAACTATTGAAACACTACTGCATCTTCATTATTGCCTGTGTTTGGTTGTGACATAATGTATCTGTGAGAATGGGGTAATCTCCGTTTAATCACAACACTCCCTGAGATGTCATACCTCTGAGTCCATGCGTAAAGGCTGCCACAAATCACCTTTAACTGTTTGGGTTATTGGTGAGGTACTGTTAGTGAGCCGCAAGGGTTGGGACTACAGTTGCAACTTGTTGTAGGATAGGCATAGTCACCTACAAACATAAGTACTGTCATCCTTGAACCAGCAGTCTTGCCCAGAGCAAGAGTCCAAACTACGACATGGCACCACCAACGATGGTGTTTAGGCACTAATTTATGGGTACCCCAACTATCACTGTCTCACAGACAACAGTACCCTAAGTACCATTATACGGAGACGTCCGTGGTCTTTGGGAAAATCCTCCTCAGCTCAACAGGGAACACCTAATTAGGCTGTAGGTTGTTCGAGCTCGAACTCATAAAAAGGAATATACTCCCCACTTGGTGTCCCATCTTTTCACCCATTTTTCAAATATAGACATTCCTGAGAATGCTACACAAGCATTTTCATTACATCTAGTACAGCATGGCTTAACAGATGAGGGCGGGGATGTCACTTTCATAGTAGAGGCTAATGAAGCTTATCCAACAGAAATATTCTACTCCTGGGTCACCTTTCCTGAGGAGAACCGCAGGTCAGTAACATTTCACACATATAGAATTACAAACGTACCTCAACGGTACCAAGCATACCAGTATCATGAAATACCGCTCACATACCAAGAGCATCAGGAGTGGTTTGAAGGCGCCCTACCACATGTAATACAATGAGTGAGATTAGGTCCTTTAGGTAATGATGGACCAACGTGGCATATGTTTGCCACATACACACCTCACCCGGATATACAAAACTTGCAAGCAGCAGATCTGCTATACTTATATAATGAAATAGTACCGTTATATGGACGGCTTGTTCAGTTCGTAATGCGGAATTTGAACACAACACCAGCGCATCCAGCACCACCAGCACCTGCTGGATACCAATTGGCTACTGGGATTAATCCACAAACAGTGTATATTATTATGGGTAAAGTACCCACAGAGCGGGAACAGATACCTTACTGGATGGCCCAGAAAACAAATCAGCTGGAAGCTGAGTTTCCCATACGGGACCACAAGAGAAACATAGAATTCTAACAATGTGCTTTCCCTTTGGGATGGTTCCCTCGGTGGATGACTGTGCCACATGGGGTACAGTCTTCGCTGCAATATATACTACCACACATGGTACCCCGGCACTTGCCAATTTACCGGAAGTGTTAAAACAAATACAGAATGAGCATGGGGCGGCACCTGCCCTAGATTTAGGGATGAAATTAGTGCGTAATTTTGATGCAGTATCCTCGATAATACTCAGCAACATTAAAGGGGAAGCGGTAGCACTGGCTATACGCCAGCGACTCCGAGAAACTCCACATTTGGATCAAGAGAGACAGCTACCAAAAAGTATTTCCGATACCTATACTAGTATAGGATGGGATAGTCTGGGAGCCAAGCCAAAGAAATTGGAAGTACAGAGTACCACCCCTAAGGAAGGTACGAAACAGACAAAAGAGGGTTCGAAAAAGTGCTGGGAGAAGCCAAAACAATTTAAAGACAGACAGAAACAGAGAGCAGACTCTCCGCATCTGGAGAACTCTGAAAGGAGATATACTCTCAGAAATAGGGATAATATTAGAACTCCTCATAGATATACTGATTCACGTCCCTCTCCTTCCTTTCAGGGCGCTCCGGATAGGCGGAGCGAGAGAGGGGGCCATCCTGACCAACGTCCTGAATACGTGAAACAAAAGAAAGACTCATCACAGTCTACAGTCAAAAAAGAAGAGAAGACTTTGCAAAAAAAGCCACAGTTTAAAAAGAAAAAGGTGGCAGCAATATCAGTTAAAAATGCTAAAACACTTGAGAACGTTGCTGAAGAACAAGACGTGGTTTCTTAAACTTTGGCAGAATTTATCTACCTGACAATGCACGACGTATCAAGCCACTGTAGGACTTAATACGCCCAGATTTTTCTAGCAGACACTGGACAGTTGAACACACAAGCATCCTTAGTGAGTTGCAACAGGACATGCTAGAAGCTAAACACTTGCACACACATGACAATAAAACAAATGTAGTCATCAGGATAATTGCTGGAGCTATTGGGTCTACTTATGTCACCTTCAATGAGGATGACACAGTACCCATAGCATATAAATCACATTTATACTCCAATGCAGAACAACGTTTTGCACCCACAGAAAAACTTCTAACTGCAGTTCAGATGGCTGTCATATAGGAGAGACCACTTGCCCAAGGGAAAAGCATTATTGTTGTTACCTCGGTGCCAGCCTTGGAGGCCGTCACCAAAGCGAGCGTTCCTAACGTTAAAGCATTACATCCTCGTTGGATTCAGTGGGCAACATCCCTGACTGCTACTGATGTTGACTACGTCTTTGACCCTAAACTACAGACACAAGAATTTCTCCAATACAAACAGGTGTGCCCCGCTCCTCCAGATCTATTGCCTTCAGACAGCTACCATACTATCATTTATACTGATGGATCAGCCCAACCAGCTGTAGGTACCAAACATCAATACTCAGCCGTCTGTGCAGCCGTGAGTGGAGTAATGAAGGATGGAGTTTTCCACCCTCATAATACCTACACACAGACTCTAGGGGACTGCACAGCTCAGTTGGCTGAACTCAAAGCCCTTATTTTAGTGCTAGAAAAAAAGAAACAGGAAGACTAACCTTAATAGTCTGCGACTCATATTACTGTGTGAAGTCCTACAGTGATTATCTTAATCATTGGAAGCTGAATGGGTTTAGAGATTCTAAAGGGAACACCATAAGGCATAAGGGGGAGGGTGGCTGGTTTAAGGATAAGCTACCATGTGTCCATGTAGTACATACATTGGGCCACCACCGTGTAGGAGTACACATTATCGGTAATACTTTGGCTGACCAAGCAGCCAAATCCGCAGTAGCTACGGCTTCTGTGGCTGCAGTGACTCGTTCCCATATAAGATTGGATAATGAAATAGTGACTGCCATGAAAGCTTTGGCTGAAGGCAAGTCTCTCCCGAAAGGGTGCCCTACAAAATATTCTTACCACATCAGTGCACAGAATGTTGCTTATGAAACACTTCCTGGGGTTGGAGATCGAGCAATACCCAACAAAGACCAGAGATTAGATCTAGTAAAAGCAGCGCATGAGGGTGTCGCTTCTGCTCATGCTGGTATTTCGGCCACAGTAACACTCTTACAGAAAAGATTCTGGTGTCCAGGTCTATACAAACAGACAAAGCAATACGTCCTTTGTTGTGACATTTGCCAGCAAATAAAGGGCTCTAACATCAAATGCCCAACACAGACATCCCTCATAGTGTCCAGCAGGCCATTACGATGTGTGTACCTGGACCATTGTGGTCCATTCCAACCTGATGGTGCATACAAATACCTCCTAGTAGCTGTAGATTCTTGTTCTAGATTCCTGTGGGAATGGCCGCAGCGATCGGCTGATGCTCAAACTGTTATAAAAGATTTGCTGATCTTTATCGGTAGATATGTAGCTGCAGCATTCCACTTGGACCAGGGCCCTGCATTTGCCTCTAAGGCATTTAGGGACACCATGGGGACGATGGGTGTTGAACTCCATTACTCCTCACCATACCATACCCAAGAGAAATTTGGTCGTGGAGAGGCAGAACCGTGATCTAAAGCAGTCCTTAACAGCTAGAGTATTAGGTTATGGCCGCAGCTGGCTTTATCACCTATATGGTGTCCAGAGAACACTGAATAATCTGCCAAGACGGTCCTTGGGGGGACAAACTCCCTATGAGGTTCTCTTTGGGGTTCCTATGTATGTCCTAGATCTTGATGGTTCTTGTATGGTGGCAGCAGAAACACCTTTTGACATAAATGAACGTCTCACTGTCTTACAGGAGCTTCAGCAATTTCAAGATGATAAATCATTCACCAGTGCTGCCACCTTAGGAATAAGGGGTATACCAACAACTTCCACTGGCTGGATTCCTAAAGCTGGGGATCTGGTTTGTGAAAAGATTGCTGTGAAGAAGGAATTCGGTCCATCCTACAAAGCACCAGTCTCAGTCTTGGGAATACAAGGTATCAGAACTGTTATCTTGCCACCATTGCCTGGACCATGAGGAAACAGATTTGTTTTGATTGACAACGTCAAATACACCATGTGGCTGATCCTGCACAGTAGACCCAGAGGTCCCTTGGGTAGTTCCCGATCCCCTCTCACAACCCAACAGGACATACCTCTTCAGAATAGAGTGACCAACACTACTGTGGACTATGCAACAATGTCAAACAATGCTATAAATTCCTCCTCGACCATGGGGAGGGTGGAAAATGAGCTCTTGCTGGTTCCAGTCACCACTTCAACGACTACACCTGGTCAAGAATTGGCTGTCTTATACACCAATACCACATAGACTGATGGCACTATTTACTAAGAGCCTCCACATGCAGTAAACGCATCTACAGTTACTGAACTTGCTCCTGTTTTTTCAGAGACTTCCTCTGGTTACTTCATCGACATTGATGACTTTTTTTCAGACTCATCCACTCCAGTGATTGGAAATGTTTCAAAGACATGTAAGCTATATCTATGGCTCAAAACAAATTACTTAAAAAACCTGTGGAATTATTTATGGTTTTACCTGACATTTTCTGCCTTATTTCCATGTATTAGTCTTGTGACTGTTTTCTTTTTGCTTATAAATGGTCATTAGATTCCTGAACGCGCCTCTGTAGCACCTGTGGTTAAAGTCTTAGCACCATATCATCCCTCACATAAGGTCCACAGAGACTTGTCCCTGGTGAACATTTCAGCTGTGCCCATTACTGACGGGATTGTGTGGGACAAAGTTCCATTTGAAATATATAGGCCTATTGAGGTTGTCGCGTGGGCTCTCATTATCCTAAATGAGACTACTGGATTTCTAGGTAGCAGGATCGTTCACAGTGTGGGGAACTGAGTCGGACCCACTTGGAAGGACCTCTGTCACCCTAAACCCGGTTTTGCTCCGGCTAACTAGCAGTGCCTCATTTCTCCCAAATGGGAAGAGATGATTGGGCAGCCGAGCGCATGACATCTTTGGAATTTCTCAGGGAAGTCGTAGTCACTCAGATCCAAACCAACTCTCTCATTTACAGTATGATCTCATATACAAATGACAAAGGCAGTTTAAGTTTTATATAATGTTTTAATAAAACGACTGCATTTTAGATATTAAGGCGTGAGCCGCAATAACCAGAACCATACAACACAGTAGGATTGAAATAGTCACAAGGAGAGTGAAACATAAGAATAACGCTATCATGGTGTTAACAATTTCTACTCTCTTTCAGCTAGTTCTATTTTGAGCACAGCATGTTAAGCTTCTAACTTGTCTTTCAGAATCCCTGGGAAGACATCAACCCTCATATCTGAGCAAAGGCCTGTGATCTGATTCAGCATCTGCAACGAGGCAGTCAGCGTCTAGTTGTGGTTCTCTGGTCGGAATCTCCCTCTCGCATGTATTGGGACAAGGTAGTGTTTTTACAACTAACATGTCAGCGTGATCACAAAATGTCCCTACGCAAGAACGCCAAAGACTAAACTCCTACCACGTCTATCGGCAATGTACCTGACTGTATCCTTGACTGAAGCACATAGTGAACCGGAATGTGTTATTGAGAACTCCAGTGCTGAAGTAGTCTAAACAGTGTGATATAAAAAATAAAACAAGACCGTAGAACTGGTTATTTGAAAAATAACAGTACGAAGCTGAATAAAAAGCATTTAGAGCAAAGTGCACAGAGGCTCTAGGCTGCGAGCAAAGGAATAAAATACATCCAGGGCAAAGTGCACAAAGGCCTAAAGCCTGAAGCTAATGCGCAAAGGATACACAAAACTGACCACACTACAAGGTCATTCAAATTCCATAAGTATTCAAAATATCCATGACAGATGTTATTACACCCAGTGTTGTATCTGATGATTGGGATGTCCAGACATTGATTCTGTGTTAACTGAAATGAAGGATTATTCAGTATTTGAAAGTGATGATGTATATGTGAATACAATGAATTATGGGGAAATGTTCTGCTACGATAATTGGGGACATAACTACCTGCACCATGCAACTAGACATAGACCGGCACTTAATTACACACAGAGGGAACATTGTGCAACACCGCCAGTGGGGAGCACGAAAAGTTATTTAGAAAAATTCACTTATTTTTCTGGGCATGACCCGATAAATTCTGAGTCATATTTTTTCAAATTGCCTCCTTCAAAAATTAGGAAAGTTTTGCTAACAGAAACAAAACTTATATATTCAGATGCCTTTGTTTCCCGTCTTGCCATTGAAGGTTACGATCACTGGAAGAACAAAGTTGATTTAAAAAGTGTATGGGGAACACAAGACTGGCAAATACAGGGTAGGTAAGCCTTTGTTAGAGCGTGACTGATCCCTGCACAAATGATTTTTTTAAATGACACTGTTCAACAGATGTCCTGTCCAGTATCACCGGCTAAGTTTAATGATAGGCAATGTTTCCTGAATAACACAGAGGAAGAACTAGATGCAATGATTCTGGCGGGTACCTATAATTCTTCACTTTCCAATCCCGGTGGGTGGTTAGTTTGGGCAATAGACACCAATGGATGTCAGATGCGTTTTTTAACTTCCTCAGGGGGTTTTAAGATTAGCTGCCAGATCCTCGCTTTATCTCAGGTCAACACACGGGGATAGTAACTACATATAGTGTGGGTAAACTGTGCCAACAATGGATACAGCCTAACACGTTAGCCATAGTTAAAGAACACCTGAACACACTTTCTGAAGATATAGACTTGCAGGTCTTCTTGTTAGGTGCTAGGAAACAGTGCTCTAAAAGATTTATCTATGCCATGTATAATGAGATATGGAAACTTTCTCAGATAGAAGCCGCTGCACGCTTATGGCAGATAGATAATGAAAACTTAGAAAAGGCTTTGGCCGTTGTCGACAATGGCATGAACCCCATGTCCAACAGAATTAATTCACTAACAAACATAGACCCTCATTATGACCTTGGCGGGCGGCTACAGCCGCCCGCCAAGATCTGACCGCCGGGCGGCCGCACTCTCGCCCCGGTCATTATGAGATCCCGGCTGGGCTGGCAGGTGGAAACCTGGTTTCTGCCCGCCGGCCCAGCGGGGATCTCGGCCGCAACACAGGTACCAGCTCCAAATGGAGCCGGCGGTGTTGCGGCCGTGCGACAGGTGCAGTTGCACCCGTCGCGCTTTTCACTGTCTACATAGCAGACAGTGAAAAGCTGCATGGAGCCCTGTCAGGGGGCCTCTTCACTGCCCATGCCGCAGGGGCCCCCAGGGGCCCTTCGACTCCCCGTACCGCCAGCCTTTTCCTGGCGGTTCAAACCGCCAGGAAAAGGCTGGCGGTCGGGGACTCGTAATCCCCTGGGCAGCGCTGCAAGCAGCGCTGCCCAGGTGGATTATCACCGCCAGGGCAAATGTGGCGGGAAACCGCCGGCCCGCACCGCGGTCAAAATACCCAAGATTGCACCGCCAGCCTGTTGGCGGTGCGATTGCCAAAACAGCCCTGGTGGTCTTTGACCGCCAGGGTTGTAAATGACCCCCATAGTGGCGTCTACGATTGATGTAATTCAGTCAGACATGTCCCAGTTATGCCATGGACAAAGTCCGCTGCGTGCTATTATGCAGCTTGGTTGGACGTTACAAACATTGAAAAATGGCCGTATTCCATGAAGATACATTAACCGTAGTGAATTGTTCACTGCTTTTAATTTATCCGAGAAACAACAGACAATGGCTAAAAGGGAAGCGAGTTTCACCATGCTTCATATACAGAGGTTAGAAAAATTGCCTTTTACGATAGCAGAGAGTCCTTCGACTGTCTGGCTCCTACATGGCATTATTAATCTGCCCATATCCACCTTTCATTTTTCGAACTGCTTGAAACATCTTGCCGTGGTAAAGGTATGAGCGTTTGGGAGATAGCGGAAGCGAATGTGAGACTACTGTTAGTCATTCAATGATCTGTAAGCAGGTGTCCCTTCAGGGCCACTGCAATGCGGGGGTTGCGAACTTGGCCTGTTTCCTGAAGGGGACACCCGTCTCTTTGATTCGAACAGCATTTCATGTGCTTTCCAATGGCATTTATGTTGTGCTGAGCGATCAAAGCTGTTGCGGTTTGCAACCAGGAATTGCCTACACAATTTCAGTCTCTAAGGTCGTTATGTGTTGTGGACAAGTTCTATTCTCCCACACAAGCGATAAAGGTATCAGACATGTGGCCTCATAATGATACTATTAATGTAAATTATGACAAGCTGAGCAGACTAAAGGCGCTACTGTTTCAAAAACCGGTTGCGTTGACATATTCTATGGAGACATATGTTCTTCAGATTGCGACATCATCAGCCGAGATACAATCCCTATTAAATACAAACTTCCCCAAGCATTTTAGTGAGCTGGTGTCCAGAATTTTCAACACCTCGAGCACTACCTAGATTGTCCATTTCTTTAAGGCTGTTGGGTCTGGATTTGTGTCAATCTTCCAGACTATCTTCGGAGTCATCCCGTTGGCCATCCATTCACTATTTTCAAGTGTGTTTGGTGGCTTTCCTGTAATTTTCGCGTTATTTGGCAGAATACTGCTGCTATTTTTTCTGATTCACAGCGGTTGTTTCTTTACAGCTACACGGAGCAATGGAGCCGCTGCCACCAGCACAACTGTGTCGTAAATGCATGGTTCAAATCTTCAATGCTTCTTTGCTGGAGGAACTAGAGTGGAATTGGTCATTGTCATTTTGACCACTCCTCTGCTGCATGCAGCCTGTCTTTCGCTGCGTATGGTGCTTCTTTGAACATTTGCCAACAGTGTGTCTTGACGTCATGCCACTGCCTCCTATGGACCAAGAACTGCTGATGTCCCCGATGAGGGCTCATACACGTCGTGCCCCATGAGACTGAGGCTGCTCCGCAAGGCCACTTATGAACACTCCGTGTTGGCTCTTCCTTCTATGGACAATGGCACTAATGCAGGTGGACCTGCACAAGAGACTACTGCACACTTTTGTTCCGTGAATCCATCTGCCCAGGTGATCGATTTTACATCAGACAATTTGGCCTCATTTTTTGATTACTTTTTACGCCGGTGACTTCGGAGCTACTCTTCATGATCATGACTATAGTTGCACGAAAAAATTATTGGGATTTTTGTGTTTTTTTCTTAACAAAACTATGGGCCTGATTACAACTTTGGAGGAAGGTGTTAATCCGTCCCAAATGTGATGGATATACCACCAGCCGTATTACGAGTCCATTATATCCTATGGAACTTGTAATTCGGCTGGTGGTATATCCGTCACATTTGGGACGGATTAACACCTCCTCTAAAGTTGTAATCAGGCCCTCTATCTCGAAGTATGGTTTTTCCTTTGGATGCTGTGCTTGTCATGGTTGACTTTCAGTCTCTTTTTTTATGTTTTTAAACATTTAATGTTAACTATGTTTTTAACTTTTGTTTTAATATTTTGCTTTTAGTCCAGATAAGTTTTTTAGCTTTTGGATTCCCTCAACTTTGGGGGCGTCCAGTAAATGGCGGCATACTTATTACGGCAATGGGGAGGGTGTAGTGAAACCTAGTTTGCTTTAATGGGATAACAGGAGTTAGTTAGCCTTTGGCTTGTAGACTCGTGCCCCCGTCACCTAGTGACTTTTAACCTACTTAGCTTGCTCTGTCTTAGCCCATTTATTTAATTAATTCTTCTAAAATGGCTGCCTTGTTTATAGTTAGGCCATTTTGTTATGAGTGCCACCGCACTAAGGCGTCAACTCATGCAACAAAGACAAACAAACTACAGGTGCTCACATTAGGAATTACAGTCCCAAGCATGCTGTGTTATCTATTGTTTGGTAACAACCTACGTCAGGGGTTCATGTAGATCTGTATAAATAGATCACACTTTAGACAATTAATCAGAGGGATTCCGACCAGATACCATCGCTGCTATCGATGCCGCACATCTCCTTGACACTGACCCGGACTTCGTATTCCTTCGAAGTCCTAGCATGTGACCTCATTCAAAGGTAATGAGGGTTGGGGGCTCCTTCCAGGGACATGACATTGGCAGATTAGGTTTAACATACCCAGCTCTCCTCTAAGTAGAAGTTTAGGACTATTATGATAGGTACTAGGACATATTGTACACTTTATGTCTTTCCATGCTAACGCAAGATGGTGGGGATCTTCATAATCATGAGTCACGTCTTTACAATTTATCTCTTGCACTGTTCATTATCCTAATCATTGCAGCCCATGTCATTTACCACAGATTGCAGATTGTATTAAATAAAAACTATTGAAACACTACTGCACCTTTGTTATTGCCTGTGTTTGGTTGAGTCATAATGTATCTGTGAGAATGGGGTAATCTCCGTTCAACTACGACACTCCCTGAGATGTCATACCTCTGAGTCCATGCGTAAAGGCTGCCACAAATCACCTTTAACTGTTCGGGTTATTGGTGAGGTACTGCTAGTAAGCCGGAAGGGTTGGGACTACAGTTGCAACTTGTTGTAGGATAGGTATAGTCGCCTACAAACATAAGTACTGTCATCCTTGAACCAGCAGTCTTGCCCAGAGCAAGAGTCCAAACTACGACTACTCCTATATCCCAATCTCTCTCCCGTACTTTCTTCCCAGTGCACGTCTAGGGAATCCAGGATGTCAACAGCTAACAACAAGCAATGGGAAAGACAATAGGTCTCGCAATGGCTTTGCTATTTTTTTTTTTATTTCCTGATCCAAGTTGGATTGGTAAATTTAAAAGAACGCTATTTAAAAATATTTTTTTTAATTTACTGTTGAGTTTTGCATAAAGCAAACTGCTTGCATGCTGGTGGTTCAGACATGCATCGCGTAGCCCAAATCTTATCATTATGCCATATTAAAAATATAAAAAATGTCAATTGCTGTATAAAGTGTCCTATTCAAAAGGCTGCATTTCTTCAGAATAAATCCCACAACACTTAATACAACTAGTATCATTAGAGCTTCTGCATTTTACCACCGCTTGACTGAGAGGAAAGGTGGAGATGTACATGAGCATTCATTATTCTCCTAGGTTGGGGGGGGAGGAACCCAGCCATCTCCGGCCGCCTCCAGCTTGTGTGGTGGAGGTGCAGCTAAAGGAGCTTCTGGGGACAGCGTCGATGACCGCGCAGCTCAGTCCAGAGAAATGGCAGCGATTGTGATAAACCTCCAGATGAGCCACCCCACCCCTCGGACAAAAAGCAGAAATAACTTGATGGAAACACCAGTGTGACAATACTGACTCTTACATCCTCTATTCCCATGCATCTAACAACCAAGCAGGGTCGGCCCTCCAAAGAAAGGAAATACTAAACATTTATACTTTGAGTTCTATCTTTGCCTGCCGCAAATGCCCTAAGAAATTTACTGGATACTAAGTACAGCTCCTACACCCCTCCCCCCCTGAATTACAGAATTAAAAGGGACTCAGGGACCGGCTATGTGGCAACGTCCCCCCTAAGAGCACAAAAAGCTGTATAACCACAGAAATACTGTGTTCAAGTCGTGCAATCTGCATTTTTATGTGGCTTTAATCATACAAATATGTTGATTAAAACAAGCCTTTTCTGCACACAGCTCCAGGTAAGCAGGATCTGCAGCCGGCAGCTCCCTTCAAGCGAAAAAACAAATAAACAACATGACTCAGCCACTCCCAGACAAACACACTAAAGCTTATGCTCAGAAATATTTGGAGAGAGGAGCTGCCGACTTTGGAACTGGGGAGCCATGTTCGAGTCTCAGCTTCGGTTCGCTCCGTGCCTACAAAAAAGGAACAATTTACATACATGATGATCATTAACAAAAACAAAATGACAAACGCAGAATGCTGATACCCAAGTTTATTAGCAGTACAGCAACCGAACTCCATCAGGTGAATGCATAAAGGATGAAAAGCCGACATTTCAAAATCACAGGCTAAAACAAAATAAACAAGCATTTGAAATGCAATGGGTCTCACATTTGCTCGACTTAGAGCTATTAGCTTTGTAAAATCCTAACTGAACTTTTATGAAAAGTAATACAGTTTTACATGAGCGAGCCAACAGCCACCATGAGCGTAAAGAAGACCCACAAAAAGAAACAGAAGTTCACTCGCAGTCAAACGTATCAGCAAAAGTGCAATTATCCATGTAACAGGGTCGATGTCATGCAAGCGCTCAACTACTGCTAAGTGAGATCGCGGTGCGTAGCAAATAAAAAGAAAAAGTAGGCCAGAAACCATGCTGAAAACATGGAGCCCCGTATGTTTTCAGTAGCTGGCCGGTGCGCTCGAGGAGGGTTAAACACTGGAAAAGGCATGACGTATGCATGCCTTTCACAAATTAAATCAAGTGAATTTTAAAAGGCAAGCCCACGAACCAACAAACTGATGGGCGTGCGGTCGGCGTGGTTAAAAGTCCACAGAGAGATTACAGCAGGCTAGAGCGCTTGCTAGCTCAACCCTAAAAAATAGTGTGCTTAAACAAACCTACATGCACAAAAGGGCAAGCCTGCTAGTAACAGGAGCATGCTCCATGGGATGGGTCAACACACAAAATGAGGACACAACCAACATTGACCACAGAGAAGCAAGCCTTTGCTAAGGACACACAAAGCAACAAATTAAAAATGGGGGCGGACTGTAGGCCCACAGAGTAGAAACAGCATGTCTCAAAGAGACACCGCTTGTGCTGCTTAGGCAAGACCTAAAAATAATCAAATGAATCCTGGACAAGAGAAGAACAACGTATGCAGGAGAGACTGTAACCGAAATCCGATTAGCCACATTCAGAATGCACTTTCTTTCAAAAATAAGTTACTGTGCATAACATTTTAAGAGTAGTTGTTACATGTTTCACTATTTTTCCCAAAATACGTTTTCTTGGAAAAATAGACCTTAAAGGTGTTTCAGTACAATATTTTACAATATTGGGGTTCAGAAAACTGTGTTTGATTTTTCCTAACCTCACAACTTCCAATCTGACCAAGACCATAGAGAAACAATGCAGCTTGGTCTTCTTTCAAAGTCATCATCCACTCTTGGATATGCAAGAGCTTTATTAAGCTCAGTCATCCACTTATTTCAAAGATCACATCCCTTATACAAAAATATAGTTTGTTTGTGACACCGTTCTGGACCAACCTAACAAATGCTTAAGAAATTGTTCAGGAAAACATAAAAAATCAGACATGTCACGCCTCTGCAAAAAACACGTAGTGCGGATGAAGATGATATGACCATCTTCTAAAATGTTTTCAAAATGCCTTCCCTGGTAAAAGTCCTAGAATGTTTCATAGAGAACCAAATGGAACAGTACATTGATGAAAAGAATCTGCCTGATAAGTTACAGTCAGAGTTATGGCTGGGCTTAAGCACTGAGATTAGTATCTGATTTTAATGTAGCCTGCTTCTTGACAACATCTTTTCCACTGCCATTATTTAAAAAAGCAGATGGTTGCCCTCCACATCCTAGACAATGATGATTCCCAGTCTTCTCATCTTCCTATATTAGAGTGTGGCATTTTACAGTCAGCCATCATATTCGTATAAAAATTGTCAATGAAAGAACAGGAATAAAAGGCATGTTCTTAAACTGGGTCGCATCACACCTGAAAAAATTGTGACAGCACATTAAACTCTATGACCCCCTATCAAATTTCTCCACCCTCCAACAAGAAGCACCACACTGCCACAGACTCAACTCTTTTCTCAAATCTCTTTATTATATGAGAAGCTCTTGGATCTTTTTGAAAACCTCCAACCTCTTCTACCACATATATCCTGAAGACCCTATGCTAAAAGACATTGCTCACCTGGCAAACACTACAGATATAATTCAGTCCAGGATGAACGTTACATCATCTCAAATGAAACTCATAAAAATCACAATTCCTGCTCGTTTTCTGACCCAAGAGACCTACTCCTCTACAAAGTGGGCAAAGGTCAGTAAATACGTTAGGGAACAGTCCTTCAATCAATTAAAGTGCTTTATACAAGAACTTCATATCGGAGAGGAACATCACACTCGAATACCACCTCAATTCATTAGATAAAGTAGTGCAGTTTCAAATCACACTGCTCCAATGAATTTAACCTGCTCCTCCTGGGGAAAACTTCAAACACACAGTCCAAGCACTGGTTTTATCAAGCTTAGACGATGGGAATGGTCCCCTCCCTGGAATGCCGAAGATTCACCTTGCTCTTCTTAGACAGACTTGAACACAGCAGCCAGACTGGACACTGGCTCTAAAAATTTCAGAAGAATCATCACAATCTCGATCTCACTAAGGCAGTTTCAGACTGAGTCCAGGTGACGTTAGCTTGTAGTGTTCACAAAGCCATACACAGTGAAACACCAAATTACCCAGCACACAAACTGGTCCTCTCAGACGGCAAGGGAAAACTACAGATTTCTGACACCTTCATGCTTTGAAAACAACACTCTGGCAGTCTACTTAGGGTGCGCACCCACAATATGGAGCACCATCCCACCTACTACCAGACAAAATCCACTGCACACAGTCGTCAACAAAGGGTTAAAGTGTCTCCTGTTTCACCAGCGCTTCAGCACGTGACTGGTTTCTCAGTATCTGGTTTTAATGTAGGTGACTTCTTGGCAACATCTTTTCCACTGATTCCCCCTCTCCCCTTCGTTCAGGGGTGTGATTCAGGCCTTCATTCAACTAAGAAACAGTCCTATTTTAGTTCCTCTGCAGAATATATTTTGTAATTTACACTGTAGTCTTTTTGCACCAACTTCTTTCACCGCTCCGTAAATACATTCTAATACTCATGCATACAGACTTTCTACTACTCCCGAAGGTATCCCACTGTCCTTTTCTGTGCGGATTCCTATACATTAGTTGCTCATGGAAAGTCTTTGTTTCACTTGTTGTTACTGCTTTCTAAGTTAAAGAACTCTGCCCCTCTAGAAGGTCTAGTCTGCACTACATGGAACTACAAATAAATAAATAAATTGTATGATAACTATACACAGTATATCATGATGTGTTGTGTTGTGTGGAGTAATACACCTTTTGCCAGTCTAAAATACTGGAAAAGTCACATTTTGGAAATGAGTGTCCTCCACCGAAGGCGTCACAAGTTTTTTTGCCCAAAATAAAGATTATTAGACTGATTTGTGTAAAATGCTAATGAGGTTGTCGTTAAAGGTGACTGCTAGCAAGCAATAGTAGAAAAAGTTACATCGGTCTGAGTCATAACTACTGGAAACTGCCTTGGTGACTGTGGAGTGACGAGAGAGGGCAGTGTTATATTATATTGTCTAGCTCGTGGAACGAAACTGTGTGATCCTGAGCGTTTCGGGGTTCTCCAATTTACCCGCATACTAAGTTGGGAGCGCTCGGCAGATCCACGCTTCATTATAAAACTGAACATAACGAGTAAACGTATAGATTCATTTATCCGAGGTTCACAAGTTAATTTTTAGCTTCCGTAGCAAAACATCTGGATTTACTTCTAAAAAAACAGTTGATTATATTCATACTTTTTTTTCAAACGATTACTTTGTTTCCAAAGGAATATTGAGATAAAGGCGAATGATGAGCTTCAAGCTTGTTAACTACGTACTACAGGTTCAACTATTCAACTACAGTGCTCAAACAAACTCAGTAGATTTTAAATTAGGAAATCGTGGACAGTATACATCATGGGAGAGCAATTATGTTTCTTTTTATACTGATCTCTATCTGGATGACGGCACTGGCAACGATACTAATGGCTCCTCAGGCATTTTACAAAGCGTTTCCCAATCCTGCCACTGGATGGTAGTGCATGCTCAAATACAAATAATAGAGCAATTTAGAAGGAGTTTTTTTTTCTTTTTTTTGTTTCATAAACAGTGGGTCGCGAGCAGATTTATGGTGAGTAGCAAAAGTCTTGATCTTTATGCATATAATATTTAGAATGATTAGCTCTGCTTGTGCACCAGTGTAAGGGTGCTGAACAATGTTCCAAAGACTAGTTTTAAAACAAGCTTTTGGCAGTATTGCCACGCAAGACTCTGGGTGACCCTTCCAGTTTTTGTTGATGTTTTTTAATTTTACAAAACAAACAAAGCGAATGTGCACCACACCATCTGTAAATGACTTTCACACATAAATTGAGACTGATGGACGTGTCCTAAGGGTCAGAGCTATTGACTTTGGATCTCGGGATCTAGGTTTATATCCTGGTGGTGGCTCATTTGAAGAAAACTAAACCTGAGCCTACGTAATATAGCCTGGTGCTCATGTAAAATGTGCTAATTCCCTGGGGCTGTATTTGTGCTATGCAAAACATATATATATATATATATATATATATATATATATGGAAAATGTCACTTACCCAGTGTACATCTGTTTGTGGCATTAGTCGCTGCAGATTCACATGCTGTGCACATCCCGCCATCTGGTGTTGGGCTCGGAGTGTTACAAGTTGTTTTTCTTCGAAGAAGTCTTTTTTCGAGTCACAAGACCGAGGGACTCCTCCCATTTCGACTCCATTGCGCATGGGCGTCGACTCCATCTTAGATTGTTTTCCACGCAGAGGGTGAGGTAGGAGTTGTGTATGCTAGTAATAGTGCCCGTGCAATGGAGTGAAAACGTATGTACATAATGAAGTTTAAAGTAATATATTTACAAATTTACAAATGTTCAAGATCAACTTCTAAACGGCTACAGGCTCCCTGGGAGGCGGGTGGGCGCATGTGAATCTGCAGCAACTAATGCCACGAACAGATGTACACTGGGTAAGTGACATTTTCCGTTCGATGGCATATGTAGCTGCAGATACACATGCTGTGCATAGACTAGTAAGCAGTTATCTCCCCAAAAGCGGTGGTTCAGCCTGTAGGAGTTGAAGTTGTTTGAAATAATGTTCGTAGTACAGCTTGACCTACTGTGGCTTGTTGTGCCGTTAACACATGTACACAGTAGTGTTTGGTAAATAAATGAGGCGTAGACCATGTTGCTGCCTTACATATTTCGTTCATTGGAATATTTCCTAGAAAGGCCATGGTAGCACCTTTTTTTCTGGTTGAGTGTGCCTTTGGTGTAATATGCAGCTCTCTCTTTGCTTTAAGATAGCAGGTTTGAATACACTTAACTATCCATCTAGCAATGCCTTGTTTAGAAATTGGATTCCCTGTATGAGGTTTTTGGAAAGCAATAAATAGTTGTTTTGTTTTTCGAATTAGTTTTGTTCTGTCAATGTAGTACATTAGTGCTCTTTTGATGTCTAATGTATGCAGTGCTCTTTCAGCTTCAGAATCTGGCTGTGGGAAGAACACTGGTAATTCTACCGTTTGATTCAAGTGGAACGGTGAGATCACTTTTGGTAAAAAATGTGGATTTGTCCGTAGAACTACTTTATGCTTGTGTATTTGAATAAATGGGTCTTGTATGGTAAATGCTTGAATTTCACTCACTCTTCTTAGAGATGTGATGGCAATCAAAAATGCAACTTTCCATGTTAACTATTGCATTTCACAAGAGTGCATGGGCTCAAAAGGTGGACCCATGAGTCGTGTTAAGACAATGTTGAGGTTCCATGAAGGAACTGGTGGTGTTCGTGGTGGTATAATTCTCTTTAGGCCTTCCATAAATGCTTTTATGACTGGTATCCTAAATAATGAAGTTGAGTGCGTAATTTGCAGGTAGGCTGAAATTGCGGTAAGATGTATTTTTATTGAAGAAAAAGCTAGCTTTGACTTTTGCAATTGTAGTAAGTATCCTACTATATCTTTGGCAGATGCGTGTAAGGGTTGAATTTGATTATTATGGCAGTAATAAACAAATCTTTTCCACTTATTTGCATAGCAGTGTCTAGTGGTAGGTTTCCTAGCTTGTCTTATGACCTCCATACATTCTTGTGTGAGGTCTAAGTGTCCGAATTCTAGGATTTCAGGAGCCAAATTGCTAGATTCAGTGATGCTGGATTTGGATGTCTGATCTGTTGTTTGTGTTGTGTTAACAGATCTGGTCTGTTTGGTAGTTTGATAGAGGTACTACTGAGAGGTCTAGTAGTGTTGTGTACCAAGGTTGTCTTGCCCATGTCGGTGCTATTAGTATGAGTTTGAGTTTGTTTTGACTCAATTTGTTTACTAGATATGGAAGGAGTGGGAGAGGGGGAAAAGAATAAGCAAATATCCCTGACCAGCTCATCCATAACGCATTGCCCTGAGACTGATCTTGTGGGTACCTGGATGCGAAGTTTTGGCATTTTGAGTTTTCCTTTGTTGCAAATAGATCTATTTGTGGTGTTCCCCACATTTGGAAGTAAGTTTTCAGTAGTTGGGGGTGAATCTCCCATTCGTGAATCTCTTGGTTATCCCGAGAGAGATTGTCTGCTAACTGGTTCTGAATTCCTGGAATAAATTGTGCTATTAGGCGAATGTGGTTGTGAATCGCCCAATGCCATATTTTCTGTGTTAGGAGACACAACTGTGTCGAGTGTGTGCCTCCCTGTTTGTTTAGGTAATACATTGTTGTCATGTTGTCTGTTTTGACAAGAATGTGTTTGTGGCTTATTATGGGTTGAAATGCTTTGAGCGCTAGAAATACCGCTAACAGTTCTAAGTGATTTATGTGAAACTGTTTTTGCTGTATGTCCCATTGTCCTTGGATGCTGTGTTGATTGAGGTGTGCTCCCCACCCTATCATGGAAGCATCTGTTGTTATTACATATTGTGGCACTGGGTCTTGGAAAGGCCGCCCTTGGTTTAAATTTATACTGTTCCACCATTAAAGCGAGATGTATGTTTGGCGGTCTATGAACACCAGATCTAGAAGCTGACCCTGTGCTTGTGACCATTGTGATGCTAGGCACTGTTGTAAGGGCCGCATGTGCAACCTTGCGTTTGGGACAATGGCTATGCATGAAGACATCATGCCTAGTAGTTTCATCACCAGTTTGACTTGTATCTTTTGATTTGGATACATGGTCTGTATCACATTGTGAAATGTGTGAACCCTTTGTGGACTTGGAGTGGCAATCCCTTTTGCTGTGTTGATTGTTGCTCCTAAGTATTGCTGTGTTTGACACGGCAGAAGGTGTGACTTTGTGTAGTTGATTGAGAAACCTAGTTTGTGGAGGATTTCTATGACATATTTTGTGTGTTGTGAACACCGTCTTAGCGTGTTGGTTTTGATTAACCAATCGTCTAGGTACGGAAACAAATGTATTTGCTGCCTTCTGATATGTGCAGCTACTACTGCTAGGCATTTTGTAAAAACTCTTGGTGCAGTTGTTATTCCGAATGGCAACACTTTGAATTGGTAATGTATCCCTTGGAATACAAACCTTAGGTACTTTCTGTGTGAAGGATGTATTGGAATATGGAAATATGCATCCTTTAGGTCTAGTGTTGTCATGTAGTCTTGTTGTTTGAGCAGTGGGATTACGTCTTGTAATGTAACCATGTGAAAGTGATCTGATTTGATGTAGGTATTTAATGTTCTGTGATCTAGTATAGGTCTCATACTCTTGTCTTTTTTGGGTATCAGAAAGTACAGGGAGTAAACTCCTGTGTTTATTTGTTGTTTTGGTACTAACTCTATTGCTTCTTTTCTGTAGCAATGCCTGAACTTCTAGTCCTAGAAGATCTATATGTTGTTTTGACATATTGTGTGTTTTCGGTGGGATGTTTGGAGGGAATTTGAGAAATTCTATGCAATAACCATGCTGGATAATTGCTAAGACCCAAGTGTCTGTTGTTATTTCCTCCCAATGTTTGTAAAACTTGGTTAGTCTCCCCCCCACAGGTGTTATGTGTTGGGGATTTGTGACCTTGAAGTCACTGCTTGTTTGGAGGAGTTTTGGGACTTTGGAACTTTCCTCTATTCCTTTGAAATTGTCCCCCTCTATATTGTCCCCGAAAACCTCCCCGCTGATACTGGCTCTGGTTTGTGAGGTTGTGGCTTCTGTGGTTTGCCCTCGAAAGCCCCCTCGAAATTGTGTCTTTCGAAATGTGCCTCTGCTCTGTGGGGAGTAGAGTGTGCCCATGGCTTTGGCCGTGTCAGTGTCTTTCTTAAGTTATTCGATCGCAGTGTCCACCTCCGGCCCAAACAACTGCTGTCCGTTGAATGGCATATTCAGCACAGCTTGCTGTATCTCTGGTTTAAATCCTGATGTACGCAGCCATGCATGTCTCCTTATTGTTACTGCTGTGTTGACAGTTCTAGCAGCTGTGTCTGCATCATCCATAGCTGACCGTATCTGATTATTGGAGATACTCTGTCCTTCTTCTACTACTTGCTGCGCTCTTTTTTGGAACTCCTTGGGTAAATGTTCAATAAGGTGTTGCATCTCATCCCAATGGGCCCTATCATATCTGGCTAGCAAAGCTTGCGAATTTGCAATACGCCACTGGTTTGCTGCCTGTGCCGCCACCCTTTTGCCTGCAGCATCGAATTTTCGACTTTCTTTATCTGGAGGTGGTGCATCTCCTGAAGTATGAGAGTTGGCTCTTTTGCGCGCTGCTCCCACTACAACAGAGTCTGGTGTTAGCTGTTGTGTAATGTACACTGGGTCTGTTGGTGGCGGTTTATATTTTTTATCTACTCTTGGAGTAATGGCTCTCCCTTTAACAGGCTCCTCAAACACTTGTTTGGAGTGTTTTACCATTCCGGGTAGCATAGGAAGACTATGATATTGGCTGTGTGTGGACGACAGTGTATTAAAAAGAAAGTTGTCTTCAATGGGCTCTGAATGAAGACTGTTGCTGCTCTTGACACCACCTGTGCGTAGCCTGTACTATCCTCTGGTGGCGATGGTTTAGCTGGATAGCATTCTGGACTATTATCTGACACTGGTGCGTCATAAAGGTCCCATGCGTCAGGGCCATCTTGACTCATTCCTGTATGAGTTGGGGATTGCATCATTGGTGGAGTGGCTACCGGTGATGGTTGCGGAGAGTGATGTGGGGATGGTGGCGGTGTTACTTGTTTAGCCACCTTTGCGTGTGGCTGTTTGTCCTTGTCTTGGAAGGCAAGCTTGCGTTTGATTTTGACTGGAGGAAGAGTGCTGATCTTCCCTGTATCTTTTTGAATAAAGAGCCGTCTTTGTGTGTGATCTGGCTCTATTGTCTGTAATTCCTGTCAAATCTATGTGTCTTCATTTGTGTGGACAGTCCTTGTTCCTCAGTGTAGGAACTTGTTTTCGGTTCCGAGGCCGGATATTTCGGTACCAAAACCTTTTCGACTGCTTTTTTCGGCTCCGACGAAACATTTTTTACTTTCGGCGTCGTGCTCTCTCGGTGCGACCCGTTTCGGTGCCGCTGTCTCGGTGCCGAATCTTCTCTGAGCCACTATCTCGGGCCCGAGATTGCTGTGTGCCGGTATCTCGACCGGAGTCGGATGACTTCGACACCAGCTCGCCCTTTTTCGGTGCCGATGAACGGTCACCTATTTTTCGGGTTAAGCCATGGCCTGTTGGCGGTGGCATCCCCTGGGCTTTAGCGCTTTTCTCGTGAGTTCTTGGTTTCGACATCTTACTCACGGTTTTAGGCGTTTCCTCTGGATCGATCTCCTCAGAGTCCGACTCCTGGGTGGAGAATGTTTCTTCCTCCTCCTCGAAACGCTCTTGTCCTGTCGGCGCCGACGCCATTTGCAGTCTTCTTGCTCTTCGGTCCCTGAGTGTCTTCCTGGACCGAAACGCTCGACAGGCCTCACAAGTATCCTCCTTGTGTTCTGGTGACAAACACAAGTTACAGACCAGATGTTGATCTGTATATGGATACTTGTTATGGCATTTTGGACAGAAGCGGTATGGGGTCCGTTCCATCAGCCTTGAAGAGACACATGGCCGGGCCGACCAGGCCCCGACGGGGATGGAAAAAAACCCCGAAGGGCCACCGGAGCTCTTCTTAATTCGGTGTCGATCTGTTGCAACTAACCCGATACCGAACGCAAACAATACCGACGATTTTTCCGAGATTCTAACTAACTTTCCGACCCGAAACACGGAGCGAAAAGGAACACGTCCGAACCCGATGGCGGAAAAAAAACAATCTAAGATGGAGTCGACGCCCATGCGCAATGGAGTCGAAATGGGAGGAGTCCCTCGGTCTCGTGACTCGAAAAAAGACTTCTTCGAAGAAAAACAACTTGGAACACTCCGAGCCCAACACCAGATGGCGGGATGTGCACAGCATGTGTATCTGCAGCTACACATGCCATCGAACATATATATATATGTGAAATGCACCACCGGGCATCGTTTTAACACAAAAATGCACGAGGCCTTACCACATGTCCTGCTGCAGAATGGGCTTCTCAAATCTGCCAAGCATTCTCCAGCATCAACACTACGTTTTTCAGAAGCTTTGCAATTTTAGTGAATGGATGCCACAAGCCAGCACCTCACCCTGAAAAGCGTTGCAGCTCCAGACTCCTGCGCATTTCCTCTTTCAGACGTTTATGGACAGATCAATATCCTGGCCGCAGTCCAATATCGAAGGACGTGGTCAAGGTTCTGATGTTTGCAAACAATTGTTATAATATTAAAAAACTGCCTCACCTTATGTCAATCAAAGCTGCATGGGTCCCGAAAATGTGTTATTCTAAAAACTGGGCCATGGTTCTAAAGCAATTAGGACAAGCCGTGGCAAAAATAATAGTGCCACTGCGTGTAATGTAACCACATTAAAGCCTACCAGGACATTAAAAACAGACTCTAATCAATGTTATTAAATCAGTCCCTCATGCTGTTTAATGCAAGCAATGGAACGGAGCCAGAAAGAAACAACGAAACAACCAACAACATTAGGTGAGAGGTGAACACAGAACTGGGCTGAGCAGAGACGTGACTGACAGTCTCAAGTCAGTGGCTGAAAAAAGCTGGTTGAAGAAGGCTAATGTTTAATACAGGCAGACAGAAAAATGGGTCATATGGTTATTGTAAACAATAGATGGGTTGCACTAGCGAAACAGACCTGAAGGTACATGGGTCTTCAGATTCGAAAGAAGTAAAATCGCAACCGGCGCTCCAACATCTTAATAAAAAAAGGCATTTCCAGATCCTTGGGAGCATTGGATTAAAAAACACTTCTATCTGTAGACTATATCATGGGATATGCACCACTTTTTTTTGTTTTCATTGATAAGCTGGTGTGGGCATCAACTGTGACTCTTTTATTTCCCGCCAGAACCCCTTTCAGAGGACCACGGGGCACAAAGGGGTTACTTGGTCCAACTGTGGTGGCTGAGGCCTTTTACTCCAGCAACTGGGCAAAGTACCCTTACTGCACTTGACTCTAAGTGGCAGCTGCGGACAAGCAGTCAAAGGCTCCCTCATGGTGGAGGGAGGGGTGTAGATACAAATAAGTGAACACAACTCATAAACCAAAGTGCACATGGTATGAGCAACAAATCAATGCCCAGTTTAATACTTACTTTTATAAGAAAAATAACTATTTTATTTCTAACTCTACGCATGCAAACAAATAATGAACTTCATGAGCAATAACACTATCCCCTTGAGGTCTGGGCTCTAGTAGTTGTCAGGCAAATCCCTGTCCCATCCTCTTTCTTATAATGTGGTCAGGGTTATTCTCCATTCACTGGTGGCCGCATCCAGAGAATACTCACTAATAGGTCATACTCAAGAGTTCCCTATTGACTACTCTTCAAGAATTAGTCAAAAAGGGTCTATGGGGTCACAACACCATCAGCCATTAGTCCCCCAGGGCTCTAAAGGTTAAATTCTAGTCTTACCCACTAAAGTGGTATGGAAGCATTCAGTGGTGCAGTGATTGTCATCTTCATGTGTGCTCACAAGTCCAGATACTGCTCTGTGATGCCAGGCTGCCTGTGGTACTCATGGCAGCACTTGACAGGCACAAGCTGTCCCCTGAGCTGCGCTGCCAGCTTGGTCCAGCGATCGGAGCTGCTCCCACTCCTGAAAGACGAGGTAAGTCACTCTTAGATGGTGGTGGGTTGCGGGGAGGGTGACAGAGAGAATACTCTAGCTCCTGATTGGAGCCCAGCGAGGGTGAACATCTCAGGCTGCATCCTTCACAGTCCTCAGGATATCAGTCAGGTGCATGTCTTGGTGTGCAGACTTGACTCACTGGTCACAGCTGCAATCTCCCATCCGGGTAATGGCCTGAACTCCTGGAAATGTGAGTAGTGGCAGCCCTCTTCTGGCATATGGGGGTTGCTGGATCACTTCTGCACAAGGGCAATGACCTAATCAGTGCACAGCCATTCCCTCATACCTCGCTCAGGGAATACTTTCGGTAGGGCTCCCACTGAATCATGTTACCTCCAATGATCTCCTCTTGCTCACAGGGTACACTAGTATTGGCAAGCAGGCAGGCGTTGGTGCTTCAGGTTCCAGGACACGTGATCTTGCTTTCCCTGGATGATGTCCCTCACTCAGCAGGGAGGCTAGCAGGCCTTTGTCCCCAGTCCTGGTCACAGGCAGAGGTGTTGCAGAGCTTCCCCTCCTCATACAGACCATCTAGCTGCTTGGCATTTTGGGGTTTCAACCTCTCCTTATAGTCCTTTTCCAGACACAAGTGTGCCTTAGGGTCTGAGTCTTTGGAGTTTTAATTTGGGGTTTTGCTTCTTTTGAGTTTTATGTTGGGGTTCTGCTTCTTTTGAAGTGTATGTACTTTTTTCCTTTTCTTCTTCCCTCTTGAAAGGCTGTCTGTCACAGCAGTAAAGAATCTAAAGTTAATAGACTCACAACACAGTTCTTGGGAGTGACCAGAGTTCCCACCTGGATGTCAGCCACTGTGATAATGGCATCAAAATGTTAATCTTTGGCTCCCACCACTACTCTTTATGATTTCCTTACCAGCCCCATCTCCTTCTTGAGATGTTTCCAGGTCCCTCCTTGTGATCGATCACAGAGCACCCTTTTAAAGTGTAAAATGGCAGTCTCTTCCTTTTTCGTCCAGTATGTGCCTCATTCGTCCAGTATGTGCCTCACCTATCTCACAGGAATGCAGCAATACACAAATCTGTCTGGGGGATTCCTCCACTCCTCATGTCTTCACCGAACAGGCCGGGCTTCCCAAAATGTAATCCGAGGTCTTCCATGTAATGTACCACTGCAGGCACACTTACATTCAGTATACATGCACAGCTTGTCCTGTTCTTGTGTGCCGAATTTACAATCCAGGATTTCTGAACTCTTTGTGCTTTCCGGGGAGGGATCCTTTGCTCTCAGTACCTGTTGGTATTATTCAAGTACACTGCTTCATTACAGCTCAACCCACAGTCACTGGGTCTCCAGCGCCTATGAAACACCTGTTACCTCTTTCTTAAAATGATGGCTGTGGCCTCTTAATGGGAGTATAGTCCTATACAAAGACACCCAAAATAAAAATGCTTGACAATTAAGAAGGTAATCATTACAAATACATTAATTTCTGTAAAAAATGTAACCTCAACACTAAAGGGCGTTTTTCCCTCTCACCCAGGTTTGGTATCTTCTAGCCCAAAAGCTGGCCTGAGCTGTACTAGACGTGAGACGGTCGGGCACCTCGCTAAGCATTCTGAAGAGAGTGGCGCCTTTTTGTCTCAAGCAAACCCTCATGTGGTCAGTCTTTGACTCAAAGAGTAAAATAATCTTGGGAAAGTATTTAATATTTACCTACCCGTAAAATCAATGAATTTTCCCTCTTTTTGTTTTTCCCATAGGACATGCATAGGCCTGTGAAGGGAGTAAAACCGAGATCTCTCATAGCAGTTTATAGTTGTAACGCGATTATCCAATAAAATAGTCTGGTGCATGAAATGATGCCTTGCTTTTAGAATTAAGATACGGTTCTGTGCGGGCTCACCGCCACATTATGCAGCCTTTCTGGCACTTGGCTTATTTGCGGTTCACCTTCTGGTAGCTTAAGTAAGGCTTTGTTACCACGCCTAAGAGAATCGTAATCCCATTAACCTCTTCAAGGCCCCCCATGGGCTCTCTTCACTGTGAAAGGGAACACGACTCATATCCTGTTACTGGGAGAAATCAACAACTACTGCTGTCCCTAAGAGGGAAGAAGCAGCCATGTTTTACAGAGAATGAAAGGCAGACGTACCACAATAGTCAAAAGTAATCCTGGCCGAAAAATACAAAGAATGCAGAAAATGGAGGCGAGAAATGTTTAAACAAGGAAGGGCCTTGTTCTGCTTCGAGGATGCCTTGGGTGGCGTTGACGGAAATGAGAACATACGCTCATTATTACTGACGGCAGGAACAGCAAGTCACAGGAAACCTTCCAGCTAGTGTTGAAACTACCAATAAACTATATTGCCTCTCCAGCGCAAGCAAAGTTTACAGTTTACTCCACATTTGCAAACCTTAATGCCCATATGACATACATTTGCAACAGCAATTTGTATAAGACATTTACACCAAATAAAAAGTGTAAAAGCAACACTACAGCCAACCAACCGATGAGTGCAAAAATAAAACTTGCCTCAAACAACCAGAGGAAAAACTGAGAAAGGAACTGGCTTGCTTGTGTAATGGAGAGTCTCTGAAAATGTTTTTGAGTTGGTCAGTTTGCCCAAACGTTGGTCAAAAACTGCCATGCACTGGTGCAAATTCATGTAATCTAGAAGTCTTTCAAACATGGCAAACTTGGCAGTGAGGAAAACGCAGATGTTCACTTTTAACTGTGTCGAGTTCACCACTTTACCCCAGTCAAAATATGGATCTAAGCACAAGCACCTTGAGCTCACTGGGATGGGTGGAACAGAGTTGTGGCTCGCTTCAATTAAAAGCAGCGGGGCAGGGGGTGGTGTGGCACGTGGGGGGAAGGCGGTTGTCTAGAATTTATTTTAATTCAATTTAAAAAATAAAAACTACTTTTCCAGGTCATCCCGCGCTGCGCTCCTCTTTCCTGTTGGCTGCACGCAGTCATACGCTCCCAGCCTGCCATGCGGCCAGCAGCGTCAGGATTGGCTGGGAGCGCCCAGGGTGCTCCCAGGGAGACTGAGAGCCTGTGGTGGCTCTCTCCAGCCCGGCTACTGTGTTGCTGGGCTGGGGAGACCCTTCTGTGCATGTGTGTTTGGCCAGCCAGAGACAGCCAGCCAAACATACATGCGCAGTGAAGGGGCGTGCTTGCTCGTCACCCCTGTAGCACCGCCCCTTTCACAACGAAGGGGGGATAATAAACTGCATTTATTATCCCCTTGTTGTGAAAGTTTTGCAGCTTCTGCTGCTGGTGGGGGGATGTTGCTACTCTACCCTCACGGAGGTGCCTCCCCTGGTGGAACAACTCTCTCATCGGAACCTAGCTTTGCATTTTAGCTGTTGTTTGATAAAAGCTGTGGGAGGGAGTTCAAGATTACACTACCAGCTTAGGGAGCGGAGAAGGGCTTTGTCATATCCGCAAGAGACAGACCAGGCATTGGCCCTAACACTGAAGTGCACTCCTCTTCAGGTGGCTGTGTACACATTATGAAGAAAAATGATCTCACTCAGAGTGCAAGGCAGCCACTTGAAGGAGTAGGCTGATCCACTGTCTCAGGCTGTCTGCTGTGGTTGGAGGAAGAAAATGTGAATAACACTTGATGAGACCAATGGATGAAGAGGGCCGTCTAAAAGACCCTGTCTATATGTATCTATTTTTGGAAAACATGGAAAGGGAGATTCAGCTAAAGCGATTTCTAGATCAGACCTAAAAATGCAAGTGGAATAGGAAAGAACATCCACACTTTGCATACCACTGGTTTACATGACAGCCCCATAGAGTACAATAACAATAGTAACTAACTCACCCCTGTTGCAATGGTGGTGGAATTATAATTATTTCACTGGATTACACAATTTTTGGCAGGTTGCAGTATACCAGAGACAGATACATAGACCCACTGCACAATCTGACAGGCCACATCACTGAAGTAGTTCAGGAAGGACATCAAGACCTGGCTATTCAATTGAGCAAACAGCGCCTTGAAACCCCACAGGTGATAAGCCATGCAGTAGAAGTACTGATTGATGATTGAATCTTGGAAAATTGGAATCCCTAGGTCAAAATGACACCCATAAATCACTTGTGCCAGTGTCATCGTTGCAGGAAAACCCCTAATATTGGTTACAACCTCAATTTATATTAAAGGACAACTGTTCAACTGCAAAACTGGGCATCCAGTCTTCCGTGCAAATGGAGACAACACAAATAAGAAATACAAAACTTCATATAAACATTCCAATGTGCATGGACACTATGGGCCTCATTATGACCCTGGCGGGCGGCGGAGGCCGCCCGCCAGGATCCCGCCCTCCAAATTACCGCGCCGCGGTCAAAAGACCGCGGCGGGTATTACGAGTTTTCCCCTGGGCTGGTGGGCGGTTCCAGTTAAACCGCCCGCCAGCCCAGGGGAAAACGACCTTCCCACGAGGATGCCGGCTCGTAATCGAGCCGGCGGAGTGGGAAGGTGCGACGGGTGCTACTGCACCCGTCGCGTATTTCACTGTCTGCAAGGCAGACAGTGAAATACATTTTGGGGCCCTCTTACGGGGACCCCTGCCGTGCCCATGCCATTGGCACGGGCACGGCAGGGGCCCCCAGGGGCCCCGTGACCCCCCCTACCGCCATCCTGTTCATGGCGGCTTTCCCGCCATGAACTGGATGGCGGTAGGGGGGGTCAGAATCCTCATGGCTGCGGAGCGCGCTCCGCAGCCATGGAGGATTCCAATGAGCAGCGGAAAGTCAGCGGGAGACCGCTGACTTTCCGCTTCTGACCGCGGCTGAACCGCCGCGGTCAGAATGCTCATTGGAGCACCGCCAGCCTGTTGGCGGTGCTCCCGTGGTCGGTGGCCCTGGCGGCCACCGGCCGCCAGGGTCAGAATGACACTCTAAATGTATAACAATGACTGGACAAGATGCGAAAACATAATGTGTAGATACAGCTCAAGTAGCAGTGCGCACATCCTTACACCAACAGAATATGCAAAGCCAATGGAGCATAAGCTTCCATGGTACAAACAGAACAAGCCTCTCTCAGGCAAAAGAGATGATCAGAGCAGAAGAAGCGTCTCTTACAAGCAAAGCACTACACCTTATACTGTACAGCAATACTGCATGCTTCCCTGTAATTTCTCCGGCCAACCATCTGCACGAACCTCCCTCTTACACACTTCTCGAGGGTAAAATGGTTGTTCAGGTTAAATGTGCACTGAAAAGTAAGCAAAGGTGTAATTTCAGAAGGTGATCCCTGACCACATAATTGAGGCCTTATACTGAATTTACACGGGGTAACAGACAACCTAATAAAATGTTCATGGTTTCCCGTGAGAAAAACAATGACATCTCAGAACATAGATAGCATAAGAGAGGTAAATTTATCTATCACCATTCCAAATTGCAGACCTGTCCTCTCACCCTGGTTAGGGATTAATAACAAAAATAGCACAAGACTGACTTTTTAAGTTTTATTTGCAGTCAATATAAAATAGAAAATTACAATGACAACACGCAACATGCAGAATGATCCATGTATACCAACATTTTAGAGGAGGAAAGTTAGAGATTCCAAAAAATATTCTGGAGAATATATTTCCACCACTGACTTCCATTAAAGTAGAGGCAATGTCAGGCGAGAGACAGACAAAATAAAGTAATTTTTGGCTTATGAAATCGGGAGTCTCCTGCCTGGATCGGGTCGATTGGCATGTATGATGATAGCTGTTAAGGAAACCGTTCAAATGCGCGAGTCAGCACTTCTAAAGAAAACAGTTATGCCAGAAGCCTCTGCTCAGAGCATAGGCAGACTGAATGCCAATGCCTAATGGCCCACAGGTTTCTCTAGAAAGCATCATAGGGGATGTTATTTGATCGCAGGAAGGGGCTTCTACAGTTAACCCCAAACCACAAAATTCTAGTGAAACATTACACAGAAGATGAGATCGAAATATAATTAGAATACACATGATGTACCACACTCTCCTGAAAATGCTTATCAATGGTGTTGAGACTTCCAGGCCTACTTTGAGAACAATACTGGTAAGTTCTATAGTAGGCCTTGGCGGAGTTCTGCTACGCGGAACCCTGCAAACTGCAAAAAAAACTCTGCCGTGCTAAGCGGAGTTCAGTGAACGGCAAAGTGTGGTAAGTTGCACTGCTCGTGCTGATTTTTAATGTCGGGAGTTTGTCCCGCACTGTGAAATCAGTGCGAGCTGCACGATGCGTAGCGCAGGAGGGCGCTGCTTCTTTTTAGCGCTGGAGTAGATGTTCTTCTCAAACAGCAGCTTTCTCAGCCCAAGTGGCAGGTTTCACAACACGGGTGAAAGCGACCGCTCATGTTGAGAAATCTCGCTGGGAGGTGGTCTATTATTTGAGAGGAAAAAACCTTTCTCCGTGCCACTCTGCAGAGGTTTAGGGAACTCTGCGCTCCACGCGGATCAAAGAATGGCCAAAACTCTGTCAGCAGAGCAGAATTCATTACCCACCCCTACTCTTAAGGCCACACTCAATTTCTGTAAAGTCTGAGATCTCTGCCAATTTCCAACCTTGCTGGGGATTTTGAGGTCTGAACGAAAATTAACCTACACTAATTTGGTCGGTCAATACTGTGCAAGAGGAATTTTGTCTAAAGAAATCAGCTTGAGAAAATCAGACAGCTAGCAAATATACATTGTTCAATATTAACCAATGGTATTTCTCCTTCCGTTTCTAAAAGCCCCTGTTCAAAATTGTTTTGGCCTCTTTCTCTATGGCACTATCCATCATACAATGACACGCTAGGGATAAAGCAATGAAAATTGGCAATAAATTTGGCAGAATATAATTATTTTGCTCCAAACGTCTTATACGGAGTACGACGTCCATCAATGCTGCTCTGGGCACAATTGTATCTAATATTAATTCTGGATGTAGCAAGGTTGCCAATCAATCATGTGACATCAAAGAATACATAACAATCCACCCACTTCAGACGGCTAACTCAAGATTGCTTAGATCAGTATTGAACTTAAAAAGCAGAATAGCCACTGGTCTCATTAAAGTAGGAATTGGTTCTGGTGCTGTGTCAATGGAGTCCACTACCAATACAGCCTGGTTTGTGCAGAGAACGCTCTCATCAGGACTGGTCTTGGCAAACCAGACTGACCCAGGCAGGCTGTGAAAGAGAAATCCTAAAGTTGCCTTGGTGAACCTTCAATCCTCGATAACAATGGTTGTGTCAAAACTCTGTTTGTCCAGTATGGCGGGTTTGGAGAAGCAATGATAGTAAAATCTTCTGGATTTGGTGAAACTGCAAGCTCCTCTAAGATGAGTTCTGCTGGATCAAATCTGCTGATATAATTTGTTTTGGTGAAAAGTTATCGACTGCTGTCACTGATCGGCTGAAGCAATGCTTGTCTGAGCTGTGAGTTCAGATAAATATTTATTTGACAATGGTGGAGGATTTGGTCAAGAATTATGCAGCCTACATGTTTGTTTTTGTGAAGTATGTTTTCCTGGAGCTCGTTGTATCCAAGAAGCGTTAGACTTGTGAGCTACTTTTGGAGAAGCAGCAACCATTTTTGGCACCTGTTTAGGTAAAGCTGTATTTGTACTCCCAATTGGTTTTGGTAATGCTGATTTAATCCCTAATGCTAACTTTGTTGGCAGAGTCTTAATCCCTTCAAATTGCTGTAATGAAGATTCATTTTCCAATGCACCATGCTGAAATGAAATAACATTTCTTTTTCCTGGCTCTATTTTTAGTGATACAGAATTCTCATGAGGGCCTTTTTTAGAAGCAGCAGTATCCATCCCTGGCGACTGTTTTCGTCTGATAGTAGTTTTCTCTAAAACTGGACATGGTGGCACATTATTAATTCTTGATGCCGCTTTCAGTGAAGAACCATGAGTTCCTGATGCTTGTCCGAATGAAAAATAATCATGGCCTCTTGCTGGTCTTGCCAAACAACTACCCTCATGTGCTGACTGTTTTGACAAAATAGTGTGAAATGGTGGCTCTGAACTTAGTAAACTACCTTCAAATTTTGGGACATGCCTTAGTGAAGGCCCAATCAATGGCATATTTTTTTGTGTAGACACCTCAGGCCCAAGCAATTGTTCAGATGAAGCAGCTGTAATCACAGCCTTATGTCTTGGTGAAGCACTCACTCTTGAAGCTCGTAGCGGTAATGCCCTATTTCTCGCTGGCATTGGTTTAGTTGAAGTACAATTTGCCTCCGCTGTTTGTTTTTCCCTGGGGGCATTCATGAGGGCTGCTGGTTGTGACAAAACATCCATGATCATTGGTGCTGGCATTGGTGAAACATAATAGCTTCCCCGTGGAGGAGCAGGTGATATACCACTTGCTTGAAGTGGTCTGATAAGTGGTACCCTTTCTTTGGGTGGAGGGTGCAGTGTGGACCCCTTGTCAATCTTTACTGATCTTGGTGAAGGAGAAGTCCTCATTATTGTAGGTCTTGATGAAGATGGATGGACATTCGACTGTTTCACGGTTGAAGTAGTTTTTGAGGAAGTGGTGCCCAAAACTGCTGTTTTCCTAGATGACCCAATGCTTATTGACTGTTTGACTGGCACTGTTGGTGTACTTGATGCTGCTGTTCTGGATGCAGGCTCATGGCTCTTCATTGCCCGTGGTGTTGAAGTATCATGTTTTGCTTTTGTTCCCTTGAGTGTAGCATATTTTCCTATTGTTTCTGGTCTTACGGATGTCGCTCTGCTTACTGAAGTAGTATTTCCTACTGATACTGGCAAATGTGATTCCAAACTCGGTCCCCTAGTTGGTCTCTGTGAAACTGCATTCCCAGTGAGTGCTGATCCAGGGGAAGATGAACTCCATAATGAAAATGGCTCCACAGAATTAACTCTGCTTGTGCCTTCCAGGTGTTGTGAAGAAGGTACTACAACTGTTAAGGCCAACAATGCCCCATTTTCAAGCTTTGTTGGACTCTGCAACTCTGCATTCTTGTCCTGTGTGGAACTTGCAGCGGCCCAGTTGTCTACAGAAGCCAAGATAGGTGAACCATCTTTTTTTACAAACACTGGCTTTACCAAAGAGGTACTCTTGCCCTTCGCGAACCTGAGAGTGGCAGCGCTGCCGGATGGTGCGGGCAGTACTGAAACGCTGTTTGCTGGGGTACGTAAGTTGATAGAAGGAGTCCGTCCCTGTGATGGTCCAGGTGAAGCAGCATTGCCTATAGGCACTGGCCTAGGCAAGACAGCATTTACTCTCCTTATAGCTGTTGGTGAAGCTGCATGTCCTACTGGAGAAAGTCTTGATAACACAGTGGTTCTTATCTGCGACAATCTTTGAACATCACCATTCTCGGTTGGTGCTAGTCTTGGTGACAAGCAAACTCCTGTTAGGCCTGTCCTTAGTAAAGCAGTATTTTGGGCTTGTGCCAGTGCTGCAGATGATGCATTGTCCATCGGCACTGGCCGTAGTAAGGCAATGTTTCTCCTCTGTGGCAGTCTTGGTGGACCAGCATGCCCAATTGGTGAGAGTCGTGGTGAAGCAGCAGTCCTCCGGGCTGTACTAGGTGATGATGCATCCCCTATTGGTGCCAGTCTACTTGAAGCAGCATTCCCCACCGAGTCTAGGAGTGCTGTGGCAGCATTGCCTACTGGTGCAGGCCTCGATGAATCAATGTTCATCCTATGTTTGTTGAAGCAAAATGGCTGAGGGGTCCGTCTGAAAACCGAATGTTTGGCAAACGCCTTCCTTCTTCACCACGGTCAACGCATATGCAGCATTCTCTGGAGGTAGTATGTTTAGGGAGTAGCTCTTTCCTTTTGCGAGCCATGTGAAACCCAGGACAAACCATTTACACTGAGGTCGAAACTTCCTTCCATTGTCCTTGAGCAGCTGTGTTCCGACCTCCGCCCCTTCCTCTGGCATCGAGTCCAGGAAACGCTATCAGACGAACTAGAAGCCTTTGTAGCAAGGTCTCCGGGTCTGACACAAACACAGGACAATGTGCCCTCAGTTTACGCGTTTTGTAATGGTGTTCATATAAAAATGCACTTTGAGATTTCGACTCTGAAACATGAACGTGTAAAACAATGGAGAAAAAATTAGGAGATATATCCTCCGTCTCCTCTTTTGATTTAAGATCTAAACCATCAAAGTTAGAAATATACTACTTCTAGGGTCTGTTTGGGAGAAGACACGTGAATTGTTCTCACTCCACGCTACTATTTCCACCCCTAATTCCCTAATTGTGTTTAGTGTTTTTCTAGCTTTCCTTCTTATTTGTACAATTATATTATATCGCATCTGCCACACTCGTCCTTGCCCTTCTAAAGACATGACTTAGCAAGTGGAGGTTTTGCACCGAACAGGCAATTTCACATCCCCTAAAGAAGGTCGGAGGTTTGTTGTACTAAAAAAGTGGGCAAAGCACCAGTTCTTTCTTAAATCCTGTGGAACAGATTGACAATACATAAAAGATAGTCTTAGCTTTAATATTTTTAATTAACTTGTAAAAAGATGAAGCGAAAAAGGTTAGGCTTTGTAATAGCAAATTAACATACTACAAAGCCTCCACCTTTCCAGCTGAAACTAGTCAAGAGTATTGGGAGATTCGATGTGGGGAAGTAGGGTTTCTTAAGATAGTCTATGTTACTGCATAAAGACACTTTACCTGGAGTAAACTCTACGTATCAAAAATATATTTTCATAGTTACCACTTGATTGTTTCTAGGAACTGTGGCTCTATCCCTGCTAACTGAGATTAATTGAGACATTCTATCATTCACCTTTTTAGGGTCGAGCCTGCGTTGCATGCGCTCGCGCATGCGTATCGCAGCGAGATGCTTTAGGGTTTAGAAAAGGGCTCGGAGCCCTGTCGACGTCACGTCAGTGTTTTTCATTGGTTCGTGGGCTTGCCTATTAAAATCTGCTTGCTTTCATTAGTCGAAGGCATGCATACGTCATGCCTTTTCCGGTGGCTAGCCCTCCTCGAGCGCATCGACCAAGTACAGAAAACATGCGAGGCTCGCTGTTTTCTGTCCGGCTCGTGGACTACTTTTTCTCTAATTTACTAGCGCAATTTCGCTTGGCAGAAGTCGAGTGCTTTACACAGTTAATTGCACTTTTTCGGGTTACGTACATAAATGCATTTTTGCCGATAGGTGAAAAGTCGGGTTAGGAGTTTACAATGCTTTCAGCTCTAACATGAGCAAACGCGAGACCCGTTGCATTGCAAATGCTTGTTGGTTTTCTGACAGCCCTGATAAAAGTGGTCTCAGGGGTAATTAAGGCAGATGCAAAAAGTACACAGAGCTTGGTGAACCATTTTTAGGTCTATCTACATGCAGATTTAGATATCTGGTAGAGCTCACGTTATCAAATCCAAAAACAATATAAAGAGAGGAGCTTTAGTTTGGCCCCTAAATTGTCAGTCACAACTTTATAGAGCGCAACTACTCATCTGTAAGGGTCTCAAGACGCTCATTAGACATTCATTAGTTCGTTTGGTCATCCTTCTTTAAACTACTGTTTAAGGAAGTGTCATGCTCATTTGATCAGGCCAGACTTGTATTTTACTCCCACTGCATGCTATTGGCTAGTAGGAGTGTCAATCTGCCTGCCTAAATAGCAGTTCTCATTGCACAACAATGAACCCACATTTGTGATCCTAAAAGTGCATGCACACTCATATTGATGTTGCACAAATGACAATTTTGCGCGTCGACCTTATTGTGCATACAAATGTGATTTTGCTCCTAAACGTGATACTTCAACAGTGCTTACTTTGCACTAAGTGTGATTCTGCACCTAAAAGATATTTTACAATGCAAAGTAATTCATACCTAAAGATGATTAGTACCCCTAAAGGTTTTCCACTTACATGATGAAGCTGAACAATTGGTGATCTTGCACCTTAATGCAATCCTGTAAGGTTAAGCTGAGGCACAGCGTTTACACCTATTATAACCTATTATCTCGCATTTTCCCTCTATGCTGAGTTGTAACTCGGCTGAGTATTGTGGCTGCATCATACCGAATATGCTCATACAGTGCCTCCTGTGTCTGTTCCCTGTGTTTTTCACACCCACTTTTGTAAGACTATGGGCCATATTTATACTTTTTGACGCAAAACTGCGCTAACGCAGTTTTGCGTCAAAAAAATTAGCGCCGGCTAACACCATTCTGAAGCGCCATGCAGGCGCCGTATTTATTCAATGACGTTAGCCGGCGTTAGCCGCCGGCGCTGCCTGGTGTGCGTGAAAAAAAATGACGTACACCAGGCAGCGCCGGCGTAGGGGAATATGGAGCTTGGGCGCCAAAAAATGGGGCAAGTCAGGCTGAGGCAAAATTATCGCCTCAACCCGATTTGCGCCATTTTTTTCGACTCCCAACCCCCATTGAAATGACTCCTGTCTTAGCAAAGACAGGAGTCATGCCCCCTTGCCCAATGGCCATGCCCAGAGGACTCCTGTCCCCTGGGCATGGTCATTGGGCATAGTGGCATGTAGGGGGGCACAAATCAGGCCCCCCTATGCCACAAAAAAATAATAATAATACTTACCTGAACTTCCCTTAATGTCCCTGGGATGGATCCCTCCAGCCTTGGGCGTCCTCCTGGGGTGGGCAAGGGTGACAGGGGGGGGTCCCTGGGGGCATGGGAAGGCACCTCTGGGCTCCTTCCGAGCCCACAGGTCCCTTAACGCCTGCCCTGACCAGGCGCTAAAAAACGTCGCAAAAGCGGCTGGACGTCATTTTTTTTGACCCGCCCACTCCCGGGCGTGAATTTTGCCCGGGAGTGTAAATACGGCGCACATGCCTCGGAGTCAATTTTTTCGACGGGAATGCCTACCTTGCATCTCATTAACGCAAGGTAGGTGTCCACGCAAAAAAATTACGCAAACTCCATGGACTTTGGCGCTAGACGCGTCTAACGCCAAAGTATAAATATGGAGTTAGTTTTGCGTCGGAATTGCGTAAAAAAAAACTACGCAATTCCGGCGCAAACAGAGTATAAATATGCCCCTATGTTTTTGTACGGAAGCTTGAAGTCCTGGTGTCATACAGCACTGTAAGCTTGGAGAGTAAAAACATAATGCAGCGCTTCGACGCCTCGTCAGGGGTAGTAAGCGCTATTTAAATACAATTACAATACAATACAATACAATAATGCATTAATATAGGAGGCACGGAAAGAAGCAGGTTGCATTGAGACACAACACTAATAGTCTGCACTATTCGCATTCCATGTTTCCATGTGTTAGCGTATTGGATTGAACTACTGGCATTACTGATAAAAGAGTTGGTGATGCAACTTCCACTATGTCTGGAATTTTGACGAGTTAACATCTATGTTCTTAGAGCTTCACAACTTCATGTACTCCCACACTGTACGTGCTGCAAAGACTGTCCACAGATCACACAATTCTCTTCATTACTGTATGGAAACAATGATTTTGATAATGAAGGACTTTCCTAGTTTTGAAACAAATTAAACCATTATCTTCTTCTCAAAAATCTGCGTTCTTCCAACGATCTTCTGCCACAGTCGCTAATAAATTAGAACTTGGAGGCTGCAGTGGGTACATGTGACATTGACAAGTGGTCATCTGAGTCAACCTCTACTCATAGCCCTGAGCCAGGGGGAGTTCAAAGGGTTTTGATGAATCAAGAATATCCTGGGGTGCGTTTATTCTATGAATGTTTTAGCTGCTGTAACATTAAAGATATTTGGTATTGGGCACACTCAAATGGCATTGTTGTTTGGTACAATCTTTTCCAATACATAGTCGTTTTAGAACCACCTCCCCTCCTTTGCATAACTTATGGAAACCTGAGGGATAACCACTGATTCCTGGTTGTCCACATTTTAAGTGTTACATGCTCTCAGTGGCATCTTGCCTCAAGAGGCTATGGGCTGGCACGTGGAATTGCATAAATCACCAGATTCTTCAGGTGCGGACACCTCACTGTAGCAACTTTTAAGGCAATGGATTGCAAGCCTCTCTTTCCCCATGGAACCCACCAGTATGCGGGCATCACAAGGGAGCATGCAAAGAAGCAGGCCAGGGAAAATTAACATAAAATGGGAATGGGGGCTGCGCTCATAATCCAAAAGATGAAGGCTAAAGCCTTCCCAGAGCCACCTGCCAACACTGGACACCACCATGGCAGGCCAAAGTATGGTCAGCACACCAGGAGAAACTAGGAGGAGGAGGCGGGGCACAAGGTTTTGGGGAGGCTTTCCCTATATAAGACATACAGCACACTGGATGGGAAACTGTAAACTTCGCACTACTCTCAAGGCGCTGTACGCATACCACTGTGGAACCCCTCCTGGCTTTTCCTTGTGAGGCACCCACTCCTGGGCAACCCCCAGGGTGAAGCCAGGCATCCAAGTGCTGTCAGGGCCGCTGTGGAGATTAAGCAAGCTATTGCCCAGAGTTACAGAGTGGGACCCATTAATTAGATTAGGCACTGAGGCAAGAATTATCTGGTCCAAGGGAATTGAGCCCAAGACCCGCCAAGGTGGGAATTGAACCCTGGTCCTGGGCCAGATCTCTGCATCACGGTCTGCCACTCTAACCATTGTGCCACATGATGCAGGAATGAGCAAAAGGAAAGCCCATGTCTTAATAATGAAGGCAACTGGGGGAAGCATGCATGCCAACTCACACGGCACCGCTGTGTGTCACACAATATTGCATCCATTATGAGCCACCCGATAAAGAGACATTATAACACAATGAATATCAAAGTGAGTCTAGGAAACTATGCCATGTAGTACGTTTCCAGCTCAAGCGCTGAGGCTGAGCATTCCCAAAATCTATGCACGGTTTTCTGCCTTTTCAGTATATGGGAGGCAGCTCCAATGTCTATGCTTGTAGTGCTGGGAAGGGTCATCATTAGGAAGCATGAACAAGCGCTAGCCTATGCCAGTCAGTTACTCAGGCAGGATTGGTGCTCCACAGCCCCTTACCCATTTGCTATGGCACCATATCATTCAATAACTTTTTTCCTTCCCCATAGAGTCACATGAGACACTTCCAGTGTTAAAAGGTATAGTGAACGAATCCCATATGAGGAGTGTGGCACCACTGCACATGGTGCCCTGAGAGAAGGGATTGGGAGGATGACCTCCATGGAGCACCTCATAGGAGTCAAAAATGGGTCAACACTGTACTAACAAGGGAGGCATTAACATCGTGCGGGAAAGTGTCTTGGCAAGGTTACCAGGAGGGGAAATGACCGAACACAGCACCAGTTAATCAGATGCACAGAAAAATTGTATTGGTCAGGTGAATGAAACTTCAGTTCGAATTGTAGTTGGAGTGTTTGCACAGCAAGATGTGACCTAAACAGCCATGTACACAATTCAGCAAAGTGCAAAAGGAAAATCACAGAATTTGTACTGCATTAATACTCATGAGGCAAGATTCAGTTTGCAAACCAAAAGAAAATGCAGAGAAGAAGGCGTGCAGATGACAACGGAGCTCCACTTTTTCGTCTGGATTCTAACAGTACCATTAATGCAGCCTGTCTGGCTATCATTAAAAAAACAGAGCATGCTACAAATTTTAACTCATGCTCCACAAGGATACCTTTCCACATTCAGAACCCATTACACAACAACTAATAACCTTCCATTAGTTAGCCAAAACCACCGGGTCACAACTAAACCTCCATGCGTGTCATAGATCAGATTTCATGGACCATCTCACCAATATAGAGGAGCTCACTTCCCATTGAGTTGTGCACTATCTCGGCACTTAGGGCCAGATGTACGACCAAGAGTTTTCCAACTCACAATTGGCGACTCATTTGCGAGTCACAAATTGGGAGTCACAAAAGCATGTGTACAACAGTGTACCTCACGCTGTTAGCAATTCCCAATGGGATCGCAAATGCCCTACCTCATTAATATTCATGAGGTAGGTCGCAATTTGCGACCCCACTGGGAATGGCCACACTCACGGGGATGGTGGCCTGCTGGGGACAGCAGACCACCATGTCTGTGACTGCTTTTAAGTAAATCAGTGTTTTTTTTAAATGCAGCCCGATTTCCTTTAAAGGAAAACAGAATGCATTTCAAAATCAAAAATGAAAAGTTTTCTTTTCATTTTTCAGAGCAGGCAGTGGTCTGTGGGAGAAGGGGCCCTATGGGGACCCCTTCCCATTTGCCATGTCGTAGTTGGACTCTTGCTCTAGGCAATACTGCTGGTTTAAGGATGACAGTACTTATGCTTGTAGGCGACTATGCCAATCCTACAACAAATCGCAAATGTCATCCCAACCCTCCCGGCTCACAAGCATCACCTCACCAAAAACCCAAACAGTAAAAGGAGATTTGTGGAAGCCTTTAAGCATGGACTCAAAAGTGTGACATCTCAGGGAGTGTCGTAAATGGAGATTACCCCTTTCTCACATGAACAACGTCTCAAACAAACACAGGCAATGAAGAAGATGCAGTAAAGTTTCAATAGGTTTTATTTAGCAAAACTGCAATCTGCGGTAAGTAGCATGGGCTGCAATGATTAGGATAATGAACAGTTCAAGAAACAGAACGGTAAAGACAAGAGTCATTAATACAAAGACCGCCACCATGCCCCTTCCTAATTGCCACTTGCAAACCCTTTTTGCAATTCGGTAAAGAGAGTACCAAATCGCAAAATGTAGTTTGTGCATCGCCAAATGCTTTTTTCTTGTCGCAAACGGCCCGATTATGTGAATCGGGCCATTTGCGATGAGAAAAAAGCTTTGAACATATGGCACTTGAGTACTGAATTTTGCCTTCAAGGAACATCTAATCTTACAAGAACAGACAAACTACACCATGCTCAACGACCCTCAATGTTTTATATGTTCCATCATCACTAATCACCCAAATATTCCCTGAATAATTTCTGCAGGTAACCACCCAAACTGCTAGTGAACTATATAATGTTGGGTACGGATCTTTTGAACAGCATTTCTTGTTGAAATACTTATGTTTGTGCTACATAAACAAACGAATAGCTAAATACAAAGACGACAGGGTGCAATACATTCACATTGTTCAACTGTTACTGTATTTTCTTTACTAGGGAAGTCTTTTGCATTTATTAAATAATGTTAAAAAAAAGCAAGATAACAGAAAGAAAAAGCAACCTGGCACACTCGCTAGGCGGAGCTATACTACAATCGGTGAGTCGAAAATGAGACTTGAGGCCATCTTATCAGCACATGCAAATGACGAGACATCAGGATAATCAGAATAGATGGAGAGCTCGGCCACAGCTTCAACGTCTAGGAGACTCTGGAAGCCATCAAGGTCACAGCTGGAACCACGCAGTACGGTGAGACAGAAATCTCACATTCTTAAAAAACAAAAGTTGTTGCATTGCTGTGCCTGCTTTTTGTTTTCAGAGAGCGCTTACAATAGCGCTGCTGTTTTATAATTTTAGGGAAAACGTTTAATTAATATTACAACAGTGGGATACGGTCAGGAGGTGAGGTGACATTTTCCTACACGTTATGTGCCTTTGCAACAGATTGCATCCATTACTGCGCATTTTGACCCACTGGTGTAAAAATGGATTGCACATACATTTTAGGCAAAATGATGCTTACAAATGAAAAGCTTTGCTCTGGAACTGATGTGGCATAAGTAATGTTTTCAGAAAAGGACTGGCTATATAATCCCATCAATCCCGCCAAACATACAAGTGTAAACTACAAGCAAACGCCATTTGTAAGCCGAAAAACGACATTAATTGCTCTCTAAAATGAAGCCTACTTTTAGACATGTCTGCTGTTTTTCTGCATATTTTCCAGCAGGTTAGCGTACTGCACAAGGTGAGGAGTGTACTTGCCTTACTACATTTAATTTAAACGGTTTGATATTTCCAAGTTTTCCTGTTACCTAACTGTTCTGACTCAGGCTTGTGGTTTAACTTATTTGACTGCAGCCTGTGTTTTCTCAGAACTGCAGTGACGCTGATCTCCTGAAACAACAAGAGGGAGTTACTGTACGCACCCAGGTCAATTAAATACCCTGAAAATCAAAGTAACAGAAAACAGACACAGTGCTACGTATGAACTTTGTTGAATGGATAAAACAGTTATTCGTGACAAAGTCATTGATATGAAGCACACAGAATGTACAGAAAACTACAAATACAGCATTTTCTTCAATATAGCAGAATAGTTCGTAGCATTACTGCCCCCCTCAACATTAACCTAAAAAATAAAAAATAAACCTAGTTAAAAGAAGGTCAACCAGCCAACGTGTACAGGAGATAAAATATTGAAAGTCACGTTTGCATTGAACCAGAACCTAATAACACCGGATAAATCTTGGTTTTGACAAGAAAAACCCAATAAAAACATAAGATATGGATAAAAAGTACAGTAATATAAATCTAGGAATACGCCTGTGCACGTGTAACTTTCTATCTCCGGTCCCATGTGCTTATTAACCGCATTACTTATTGTCCTAGTCCGGCTTGTTGCCTCAAAGAAGCTGAAACCGGATGCCAGAGCCTGCACAGATACCAGGCTGGTAAACCTACTGCGAAGCTAGTAACTGTGCTGGGCATGCCATTTTGGACATTGACAGATTAGATGTTCAGTGGTTTCAGGTTTCTGTTAACACGGTGAGAAGCCTATTCTCTAGTTTGTCTGCCTGCCCTGCCATCTACCTAATCACTTAACAAATGTCTGAACCTAAGAAACTCAGCTAAACATTGGATGCTAGTTTTGAATTAAGGAATGGCGGAGTAGTTGGATCAGAAATACTGATGCGATATTTACTCAAAATTTTCTGTTTTATATCTATCATTAATAGCTTAGCTGTTGAGGCTTTTCCACACCCACAGCTGATCGCTTTTTTTGATGTTTGGGGCACTTTGTGCATTGGCTTTCACACCTTTTTACCCACAAAAGCCAACTAGGCCAAATGTGTGTATCATTTTAAATCACATCTTGGGGATTCTAAAGGCCCCAAAAAGTAACATCAGCAGTTACTGTAAAAAAATGTCAAGTTTTGCTGATGAGAGAGGCTGCAGTATTTGGGCCTGGGCTCAGCCATGGCCCAGGGATACCAATCAAATCCAACATGTTTGAAAGTTAGGCACCCAGGAGAGTCCAAGGAGGTGTTTCTTGCATGGAACCTGAGATGGTTTCTTACCCACAATGCTGTGCAAATCTCGAACTTTGCCTAAAATCATGCATTTTCCTCACATTTATATGTCGGAATGGGCAGCAATCCACAAAATTCCTATCACCCAGCATTGCCACATGTTTCCTGCTAAAAACACAATCACACATGTATGGCTCGGCCGAGCACCGGCGATACAACAGGTTTCAAAAACGCAATGAGGAAACATCAACATTTCTGGTCAACAAATGATGTTTTGTCGATGGGGTTAGCTGCAGTATTTGGGCTGAGCTCAGCCGTCACCTAGGGGAAATCTATCAGACCGGGACATTTTTGAAAACTAGTCACCAAGGGAATTCCATGGTGGTGTTCCTTGTGTGGCTCCCACAATGTTTTTTTACCCACAGTGCCCTTCAAACCTCAAACTTTTATTAAAATCATATATTTTCCTCACATTACTTTGATAGGAAGCCCTGCAGAATATGCAGGGATCCACAAAGTTCCTACCACCCAGCATCCGCACATTTTATCTGAAAAAAAATGCTACACCACTTGTGTGGCAGGGACCAGTAGTAAAGCATCTGTTACCAGGCCAGCTCTGGGTGGGGATAGGGAGAGGGGCCTGCCACTGGACCAATTGCTGTTGAGAAGCCACCACTGCAGATCTTTTGCAGTCTCCTTTGACACTCAGATGGAATCAAACAGGTTCTGCTGATGCTGAGCGCACTGAGACTTCAGATCTTACTGCAGAGCCCACATATGCTGTTGACAAACAGGATGCAGGAAGCCAATAAGCCAAGAAGCATCAGAGGCACCCATACCGAGATCCAGGCTTGAGGTTGAAATATCAGGCTCACCCCCGAGTGTCCTCAATCCACTGGTCCAGAGGAAAAGCTTGAAAATGCATAGTATCTAGGATGGCTCCAATGAAAGGGGAGCCTCTGTGATAGGGTCAGGTGAAACTTCAGCATATTGATTGGGAACCCCATAGATGTAAGGAGGTTCACCGTTGTCTGCAGGTGGACTGTGACTGACTAAAGAGAGCCTACCTTCAGCAGCCAATCATTGAGTTAAGAGAAGATTGGTGTTCTCATCCTCTGAAAGTATATCTCTATCACCTTTGTGAAAACCTGAGATGCATTGGTGAGGCCAAAATGAAGCACGGTTAACTAAAATTGCTCCTGGCCCACCTTGAACCTCAGATGTGCAAGTTACTTACCTTCGGTAACGATATATCTGGTAGAGACATATTCTAGTTGCTGATTCCTTACCTTAGAATTTTCCCCCAGGCGTCAGACTGGATCTGGAGATTTTTTCTTCGAGCAATACCCTTGCACGTTGGTAGATGGCATTGGTCGACCCTGTGAACGTCGTAGTTACCCTGATGACGGTTGGAGTAGTACGTAGACGCCGCCTCAGCGCAGTGACGTCAGTTTCTTTTAACAACTTTCCACGCCAAAGCGCAGAGCTGCAAAGAACACTTAGATTGGTGCACTAGAGCTAGGGCCCTGAATGGGGAATCCCTGTCTATAGAAATCAGTTCGCAAGCAGGGAGGATGGGTGGGTCGGTAAGGAATCTGCAACTAGAATATGTCTCTACCAGATATATCGTTACCGAAGGTAAGTAACTTGTACATCTGATAGAGACTTCTAGTGGCAGATTCCTTACCTTAGAATAGATACCCAAGCAATGCCATCCTCAGAGGTGGGCTGCGAACCAAGATGATAGTAGAAAGTCCTGAAGGACCGAACGACCAAAGTAGCAATCCCGATGGACATGACTGTCCAGGCAGTAATGTTTAGCAAACGTGTGCAGGGATGCCCAAATAGCTGCTTGGCAGATATCCAGGACAGGGACTCCGCATGTTAAAGTAGTGGAAGCAGCAGTTGATCAGGTGGAATGAGCGCCTAAGCCCTCAGGTGGTTGCTTCTTGGCCAAAGCGTAGCACATCTTGATGCAAAGAAGCACCCATCGAGAGATGGTACGTTTTTGCACTGCCTTTCCTTTCTTCACACCCACATATCCAACATAGAGTTAATTGTCCATCCGGAAATCTTTAGTACAATTTAGATAGAACATCAATGCTCTTTTTAGGTCCAGACAGTGGAGTCTCTCCTCATGAGAAGGATGTGGGGGTGCATAAATAGTAGGAAGGTGATGGACTGGCCTACATGAAAAGGCGTAACAACCATGGGAAGGAAGTCTTAGTGCGCAAAACCACTTTGTCAGGATGCACAGACAAGTATGGGGGCTTTGAAGAAAGAGCCTGAAGCACACTCACTCTGCGAGTAGAAGTGATGGCAACAACAAAAACAGTCTTGAAAGTGAGGAGCCGTAAAATGCAATTGTGCATCGGCTCGAATGGAGTACACCTTAATAAAGTAAGGACAAGATTGAGGTCCTATTGAGGCATGATAAATGGAGTGGGGGGAATAAATGAGTGAAACCTTTAAGGAATCGATTGACAATAGGAGACTTAAAGAGTGAGGGCTGATCAGGTAACCTAAGAAAGGCCGAAATAACCGATAAATACCCTTTAAGGGTGCCCAAAGCAGAGCCCTGCTGGGCTAACGAAAGGATGAACAAAAGAACCTCAGAAAGGGGAGCAGAGAGGGGATCAACAGATTTGTTGGTACATCATGCCACAAATTTATGCCAACGACAGGCGTATACCATTTTGGTGGAGGGACACCTGGCTGCCAAGATAACATCACGGACTTCGGGTGGAAGGTCAAAAGCTGTCAACTGTCGCCGCTCAAAGTCCACGCATGAAGGCAGAGATTGGACACGTTCGGGTGGAGAACCGTCCCCCGCTGCTGCAACAGAAGATCCTGCCAAAGAGACAGTCTGAGTGGAGGACTGGTGGCCATGCTCAATAACTCTGGATGTCATACTCTCCGTGCCAAGTCCGGAGCCACCAAGATAACTTGGGCCCGGTCATTCCTGTTCTTCTTGAGAACTCTTGGCAGAAGTGGTTTAGGTGGAAAAGCGGAAAGGAAGCTGGAGTTCCACTCGAGATGAAAAGCGTCTCCGAGCGAGTGCCGCCTTGGAAACTCCAATGTGCAAAACAGCTGACATTGCGCGTTCTCTGCGGAGGCGAACAGATCTAAACAGTGCTCTCCCCACTGCTGAAAGAGACCTTGCGCCACCTCCAGATGGAAAACCATTCATGATCGGCTATGCATCGACGGCTGAATTTGTATGCACTGGCGTTCAGAGAGCCCGCCAGATGCTGAACCACCAGGTTTAATGTCCTGATGTTCCAGCCATGTCCAGAGGCGTAGTGCCTCTTGACAAAGGGTCCAGGACCCTACTCTGTTTGTTGCAGTACCACATGGCGGTACTGTTGTCCATGAACAGTTGCACTACTTTACCTTTGAGAGAGGGAAGAAATGCTTTCAACGCAAGCCTGATCGCCCTGAGCTCCAGAAGATTGATATGGAGCCCAGACTCTGCTGGAGACCAGAGGCCTCTGATCTCCGCCTCTCCCATGTGGCCGTCCCATCCCAGAAGTGACGCATCTGTCACTATGGATAAATCTGGCTGGGGAAGGGAAAGGGATCTGCCGTAGACCCAATGTGCAGTCCCCACCGAGATCTGGACCATGTTAGAGAGATTTCCCTGATGCTGTGCCCACTGGAACTTCAAGTCCCACTGCAGAGCCCGTATATGCTATTTGACATGTGTCACTAGCAGGATGCAGGAGGCCATAAGGCCCAGTAGCCTCAGAGTCAGTCTCACCGAAACCCAAGACGGAGGCTGAAAGATCAGAATCATAGCTTGAATATCTTGGACTCGCTTCTCAGGAGGAAAAGCCCGAAACTGCAATGTGTCCAGAACAGCTCCGATGAAGGGCGCATCTGAGAGGGAGTCACGAGTGACTTTGGCACGTTTATAGTTAACCCTAGCGTGTGCAGGAGTTTCGCCGTAGTCTGAAGGTGGGAGACGACTTTCTGGGGCGAGTCTGCCTTCAACAGCCAGTCGTCGAGGTAGGGGAAGACTGCAACCCCCAACCTGTGCAGATGAGCTGCAACAACCTCCATCACTTTTGTGAACACTCGAGGGGCGCTGGTAAGCCCGAAGGGGAGCACGGTAAATTGAAAGTGCTCGTGACCTACCACGAATCGTAGGTAACATCTGTGGGCAGGCAGGATGGGAATGTGGAAATAAGCGTTCTGCAAGTCCAAGGCTACCATCCAGTCTCCTGAGTCCAGGGCAGACAGAACCTGAGCCAGGGTGAGCATTTTGAATTTCTCCTTCTTGTGGAAGTAATTGAGGTCCTGAAGGTCTAGGATAGGACGTAGCGAGAATAACAACCACGGCCTACTTCTGGCTCAGGGACCTTCTCTATGGCTCTTTACCACACCCCACACCAGACAGTATAGGTAGTCATGGCAGCAAACAATATATCACTCATCACAACCATATCACCCCAATAGAAACACACACTAACAAACCTTATACTGTGCCACGTCATATACGAACACCCTGTTATACATCCTACCACTAAACAGAAGCATATCAGATCACACCACACCTGGTCACACCACATATTACTTAAACAGCTCAGATTACACCACATAACATAACATCACACCATACCAAACCACATTATATACTTCTCAGCATTCAATGCAATATCACTTTACAATAGCTACAGACAATCTTCTTCAGTCCTCATGGCATTATCCAACATCAGAACACTCAGGATCTTACTAGACTACACTGCAAATACTATACCATACTCATCACACCACATAACACCATTTGAGGACATACATCACTATATTAGAAAACAAATTACAAGTCACCAAACAATTCCACATCTCACCATATAATACCTCATCAGTTCTCATCGCATCACATCATACTAACCACATCTTACCTTAACTGTCACCACTGTAGGGCAGCAAACATCTGAGCACACCAGACCACATATCACTCTACACCACCATTGCTCATACTTAACTACATCACATCATGCAGCGCCACAGCTCACACTACATCAAACACCACTGCCCTACATCAGACAACAAGGGGCTACATCTTTCAGCATATCACAATACCCTTCAAAACACCTTAATATTATCTACTACATAGACCACAGCTTACACCATGCAACAGAACCATACTCATGCAAAAACACCTGTAAGGCCTAGGAGGCTCTGGCTCCTGGGTATGAAAGATACATAGACAGGAGAGATACGAGAGTCAGGGATGCATTGACACAATTTAGTGCCCTACTATAATCCATTCTAGTATGCAAGATGCCTCACCTACAGGAAATAGATACCTCGCAGCAGGTTCCACTTGAGCATTGATATTGCAGATAATCCCCTAACAACAAATCATGGACTCTTGAAGACTCTGGAACAGGAAAATAGGTATACAATCATATCCAAGGACAGCAAGTCTAGTTCACGGAGACTCAAAACAGGAACACCAATGTTAAGGGAGCTAGCATGCAGTGAGCATGCCAATAGAGAATATCAACAACGGCGACCTAGGGACGGTAAAACAAAAAGAAATGGATGACCCAGAGAATGTGGACATGGTAAAAGGGTGTTGAATTTCTATTGCCCGACGCCTAGGACCTATTTTTTGGGGTCAAGAACAACAGGTTTTCACATTTATTTTGTCCTTGGGACATGCAGGTCCAACTCCCTGCAGCATAGGCCCTTTGGCTGCTAGTTTACTGTACCACAGGGCATTGTCTACATTAAAGGTAACATTTGTGCCCATATTTTAATGCTGTTCGAACTTGTATTTATGGTTCACTAATGCAAAGCCTTTATTATTAGATTGAACACGCTAAGGCAATGTTGTAAGCCTGGAAAGCACTATTGATAATCGTTTCAGTATAAAAATGTGTACACACATGTGAAAAGTTGAACATTAGAGGCTACGTATAATACTCCCAGAATGCTCTCTGATTAGATGTAACTACTTGCAGATGCTTGAAAGCAATATTGAGGATTGTTTAATTTAAAAATCAAAACGTTCATTAAAAAATGCAATAAGGGAAAAAAACGTTTTGCCAAGCTGCTGTGAAATTTTAGGTACCATTCCTTTGAAGAATCATTTAGTAAAAGGTGTAAATGCATACTAGTATTTCTAAAAAATATATCCATAATGGAAAAATCAGTGTAACCAGTTTCAACAAGATTATGGGAAACATGAACATAAACAAGCATTGTCAAAGTTAGTAGGTTTGAAATTGGTTGTCAGACTTTTGGTTTTGTCAATACGTGTCTTTTTTTGTTGTGGCTTTTGTAAAAGTTTATTGCTGTGGGAGCTGCTGGGCCCTCACTATCATAACAAACATTTGCAAAAGCAAAAATGTTTTTGGTCTCAAAAGGAACACATTGCCACAGTAGTTTCTGGCATTGAACAAAACTACTTTGTGTGCCTATATGCTCCTTGTGAAAGACCACAATGCTGTCACTCACAGTGAAGTCAACCAACAGACAGAGAGAGACAGAATTGTAATAAAATCAAAAAGCCTTGGTTAATGCCAGACCTAATTAGGGGCCCAATTCTTAAAGGAAGTCACAAAAGTGCACCCATGGTATATGTCCTTGTATTAGTGCAGATTTATGACTTATAAATTACCAAGAATCTACAGAAGTAGGCCAGAGAAAGGTACTTCTAGAAAATATTTGTGAACTACATTTTAGCTCAAGGAAATATGTATGTCTAGATTTGCTCATGTGAAAATCTGTTGAGCATTTACAAGTTTGCTTTCCCTCCAATTACTTTTTTACCCAACTGTCGGGAATACATTTCCTATCTTTCTCAGTATGGAAAACAATTAGAGAAGAGCTGGTAAAAACCCCTAAAACATGCAAGTTCGTAGATTTGTACAGACTCAAAGGGGCATTCCAAACCTGGAACTACTGCTTACTGCTACCTAGAGCCTCGGTATGTACAACTGTGGAAAGGTGGAAAAATAAAGGATTTGCTAGTATTCAAATCCTACTATAGTAGGCGTCCTGGCATAATCAGAGAGGCTATTATCAGAGCCCCTATATAATGAGATTGCTGTCATAATTTGTCACCGCACTACATGGCACCAAAGGGACAAGTGGATTTTGTTACAGGACAAGTAGATTTAGGAAGCAACCTGTCCTATGGACAAGTAGATATTTTATTAAATACCGCACCCCTGCATTGTATCAGAAAAACCGTCACACAACACCGAGTGAGGAAATACCAGGCATGGACTAAAAAACAGAAGAAAATAGGACAAGAAGAGGTCTGATTTGCCATATTTTCAAGGTGACCGGGAACTAGCAGTTAGGATACATAAGCTCTATTAGAACCTGACAGAAGGCTCTAACCGAACCTGACATAAGAACATAACACCCCAGAAAAGAGTCAGATAAGTCACAAACTCCACACAATAAGGATTCTGACAAGCACCTACCCTAGGTCGTTATTGCTTATGCTACATAGCTGGATGGCTACAATTTCTGAGACCCGCTGAAGAGCATCCAACAGGGATGATCCACGAGGGAATTAAGAATCACAAAGGTTAACTTTGAATGATGTAAAATCCACCCCTTTTCCTTTCCCAAATGGAGCACAGCCATCATTTAATCACATAATCACAGACAGAATTCTGTCTCTGGAATTTGAGTTCAAACAGGCCGGATAATGTTGCACTACACACAAAAACATAAAATAACATTTTACATTGCCTCATCGGATTATTTGCATCTAAAACTGACTGTTCCAGCGTGACATCCAATGCATCTGGGAGAGAAGCTTTGGGTGCTGGTTATTTCTGGCTTAACTGGAGAAACAAAACTGGGGAGCTTCCAACCTTACAGTTGTTTTTGCTTGAGCCAATAGGTTTCCTGCCCTAACTTTAACTTGCACACTGATAGCACACTATAGTGAGACACACTTGAGGCAGACAGCAAGCAGCAGATAGAGAAGGATATAATTGTAAAGTAGTCCCTCATGCAGGTCAATACAAGCCTACTAGTAGAGGTGGAACGATATAGTCAGAAAGCCAATAGCATTAGGCGAGACATGAATACTTCACAAGATTGAGCAAAGAAGTAATGTAACAGTCTTAATCCAATGATTGAATGGGGCCGATTGAAGAAAGTCCACAGTTGAAAGGGGTTGACCTAGAGCTCAGTCTGTTTGTATATGTGTAGGCATTAGATTTGTTAGACAGCTGCACTGTCAGAACTCGGACCTAAAAAGCGAGTGTCATGAAAAAAGGAGTTTGTTGAAAAGGAGGTTTCTTAAGTCCATGGGTTGATAAATCTGTTATGTCTGCGACATATCATAGTCTTGTGCAGGGCAAAGGGGCTGCCAGCAAACAGATTTAGAAGACATGATTCACAAACACTATGGGCCTTATTACGGCCTTGACGGAGGAGTTTCCTCCATCACAAATGTGACGGATATCCGGTCCGTCGTATTACGATCCTCATTGAATATAATGGGATCATGATACGGCGAACGGGATACCCACCACATTTCTGATGGAGGAAACCCCTCCGTCAAGGTCGAAATAAGGCCCTATTGTGTTTCATGGCTATTTTACCCATCAGTGTTTTGGATGTCCATATTAAACGGGCACGTCTTATGTTTATAAATCTAAGGTTAACAAAATGAACTTACTTGTGTTTCTCCGGTGCCTGAGCTGTGCCTTCCCTCTCCCTGGATACACCCAGTGGTTGTGCTGTGATTCTGTTCAAAGGCACTTCCACGCTGCTCGCACATTCCGTAGACAAGCTCCTAGGAGAGGACCTGTCATAAATTTCATTGGTGATCATTTCAAAGTCTGCCTGTGTGGAGAGGCTGGGTGTAATAGGGGACCCCAACCCTTGCGCACACCCAATGGCACCTGAGGGCGATGGCAATGATGACGTTTGTGCAGTGTGTGTTTCTACTTTAACGACTCGGAGAAAGGGCAGTGGTGGAGAGGTGCTCCCCATCCTCGTTTCAGAAAGGATATCCTGAGTACAAGTGTCATTCGCTTTCCTCTCATCGGTCACCTTAGGTGGTGATGTCGCACTGACCTTAAGCTCCACTTGACTTGTACTAATGTCACTCACCATCAGCCCTTCTAATGTTACATCCCCACTTCCAAACCCAGAATCAGAATCCGAGCCCTGCTGGCTGAAGGAGTGCCAGGCCCGAGCCAATGGCGTTGGAGCCGGGCCTGGTGTAAGCTTTGCTACTGTGGCTATTTTGGGGAAAACAGTTCTAGGCTTTGGCACAGGCTTAAGACTGGGTTCCACTGCTGTTTTCCCAGTGTCTGGGTGGCGAAAATCAACCCCAATTTCTTCTGTAGCAGAACATGAATGTCTGCCAGCTCTGAGACTCTCCTGTGCACACAGTGGCGGACTCTGCGGTTCTTCAGACATCTTGGCGACAATGCTGTTTCGGGCATGTGTTCTTCCAGACGCATGCCAGAGGCGGCTTAGTATCCTTTTCCTGTGGCCGGTGGCGGTGATGCCAATGTCCTGGAGTCTCTCGTTATCCAAAGAAAGCGTATCCTTGGCGGTGCGGTAGCCATGAAGCTTGAAGACCTCTGTGTACCTCTCCAAGTGGATGGCAGTGAGCCACTCAGCAATGTCTAAATCCTCGTCACACAGTGAGGTCATGACCCAAAGCTACCTTAGGCATGGGCCTCATGCACTAAAGAGGACATTACCCATTTGTTGCAGTGCTACCATTCCATTACCTGCCAAAGAAAAAAAACAAAGGTTTTCAAAAGTGCAATCATAAAACATATAAGTCATTTTTCTAGGATGTTTTATTCACAGGAATTAAACTAGAGGACAACAAGCAGTTTTCATAGACTTTTGTATTAAACAACTTTCAATATAAATAAACGGGATAAAAATCTGGTTGAAAAAATCCATGGCACAAGTATCTTGAGGATTAAGCGGCGTTGTTGTTAAGGTTCTGGATACACTAGAACTCGCCTTCCAACACTGGCTTCTGCACGTGTCTAAATTGTGGGAAAATCAAAGGTGGACGAACCAACAAAATAACAGGGGGAGCCGAGAGTCTGGCTGGGCTGTAAGAGCCTGGGCATGAGTCGGGCCATTAAAATGTTTGGCACGTTAACTGTGCATCAAACATATAAACATTTCTAAAAAAAAGTGTATTTCATTAACATGCAGAAGCGTTTCAACTTCATAATTTCACTGCAATGAGACAAATGTATTAAAGGTGACATTTTTTAAATATGGACTTAAAAATGTTCATGCCCCCAACAACTGCTATCACAATAATGCCATTAGTAAATTAAAATGGAAGTCACTTGTCAGGTGCATCCTATATATGGCCTAGACTGTTAGAGCAACATTATAGTCTATTCAGATCAGTCGCGAGGGGCGCTTGTGTAGCGCACACCCTTAACTCACATATTTCAAGGTGCACTGAAGTGCAAAAAGGAATATAAGAGGTCACAGTGAAATAAAATATTTGCCTAGGATCACACAATTTGGTCAAGCAAGGAAGCCGGGAAAAATTCAGGATTTTCTGTTTTGACGTTATGCCATTTAGCTACTAGATCTACACATCTCTTTCGTCTCCTGTTTTACATTAAATGTAAGTGTTTTCTTTGTATTCTTGGCGCATTAGGCTACAGCGTGGATTGCAGGCAGAGGCCACATGAAAGCTTGGCTTTTTTTGGGCTCGAGGGTCAAAGAGAGCCTCGAGCTGAGCCAAAGCCAGGCATCTGGCTCGAGGCTGGCTCGCGTGTTCAGTGGCTTGCTGAACTCTAGGGATACGGGCCTATCATTGCATTCACGTTTCATTCGCCCCATTTCACCTTTAAGTGCCAATCATGGGAGCACACAGAAAAATAAATATTATAAACACAAGCAATGGCAAAGCTAATTGGTCTGGGTTTCATGTGCTAATGCATGCAGTGTTAGCACATTAGAGAGAGAGAGAGACACTGGGGGGAGGGGGCACAGGAGCGGACAGAGGGTTATAGCAGAAAATAGTTCCTTGTGCAGTTCAATAGCAGCACTGGAGTAGAGGTGGAAGCAGTGCTTAATTTATGCTTGTTGTTTCTGGTGCTGAGCACCAGCACTTATTTTTGAGGGCCCTTATTTTTGAGGGCCGGGGCTTATTCTTCTGCCTCAAGCATTTGCTGCGAGCAGAAGACACATATGGGAAAGAGGGAGGAAGGGGAAAACGAAAACGCGTCACAAAGGGAGAAAGTAGAAAGCTGCTAGAGTGAGCTGAAGGGGCAGGGAGTGGCTTTATATGGATTGAAGAGGCCCGAGATGGCTTCAGGATTACGCCACTTCAGTATTCCGTGTTCCCACATTTAATTGCAGCAGCAGTGAGTTTAAGAGGAGTGCTTTGAGCACCGGCACGTTTTTATTTACAAATTAAGCACTGGGTGGAAGAATACACTCAAGTAGTGGCATTAGAAATGGGATGTAAAAAGTAAGTTGCTTTGCACTTTAGATACTTTATTAATGCACATAAGAACGCCGCTATCAGGCATGGAAACAGAAACAGTGTAACAAAGAATGGCAGACCTAAATGGGCCACCACCTAGTATATCTAAGGACCCACCACATATACTGGGCACCGTGAGTATCCCCTTTATTGAACGTCTCTGATTCAAAACTATTATCTCTATGGCTCCTGGAAGGTCTGTATATTACATCGCATAAGAAACAAGCATTGGCAAAGCCAGTAAGTCTGTAATTAGATGATGAAATAGTCAAAACAGTCACGTTTTCATAAAGCGGCAAACGGTATGCATGTTGATCAGATTGTAGGAGCAATCTGGTAAAATGAATCAGCTGATACTGCTTGTACAGTTCATTATGGAAAGTAGATATTAAATGTTTTGGGAGTGTGGGAAAGGCAACAGGAGCGGCAAGGCTGAGCGTCGCAGAGGCGCTCAGGTGACCTAGCATTTTCCTCAGTCTGCAGCAAACATTACAAGGACAAGTGCTTCTACAACATTACCACCCGGCAGTGCGGAACTAACCAAAATGACAACTTAACAATTACACAACTACAGCAACACAGCTACAAAGCTCTACAACTGCAGAACACTACAGTCCAACAAACGAACACCTCTATAACTGAGCACATCTATAACAAAATGACGACTGCACAACTTCACGTATGAAAAATATCACCCATACATAACTTCACAAGTGTACACTTCAAAACCTCCGAAAGTGCACAACTGGATAACTAACCATAGACGTTTACAACTACACAACTCTACAGCAATACGCAAAATAAATGCACTCCTACAACTGCACTAAACATTTGTAGCTACAAAAACACTACATTTGTACAACTGATTCACTCAGTAGCAATCGAACTGCACTTCTCTACAACAACACGTCTATCTCTGTGGTCCCCTTCAAATACACATCTGGAACAATACAAATAAACAACTGCACATCTGGTGGAGCCATGCCCCATTTCCACCAATTTTAACAGAAACTATTTATTAATAACACTTATTTTTAAATAGCAAATTACAATAGAAATCCACTTATTTGGGGTATCTGAGCATAACAAAACCTTTATACAGTCTATATAATCTAAAACCATCTACATAGCCATTGCAGGAGGATATAGAAGTCTAATTAACCAAGAACAATTAACAAAATAAGATGTGAGGCAGACACAATATACTGTTCACAAAACCAACAACCTTGTGCATTCAACGTCATGCATAAGTAAATATCTGAATTTAAATAACATATTTGCTAGTCTGATTACTTTCTTCAGTAAGGAAAATGGCATAGTTGGTTGGTTTTTGGAGGGGTTATAATTACACACCACAATATATGACATGGGAAAAATAATTTTTTTAAATTACCGGAGGACTCAATAATATTCTGTCTTTACATAATGTATTTGTGTAATCCATTGTCCATGAAAAGCTCATGGGACAATTGGGAAATCCAAAATGGGTGACTCGAGGCAGCAAAATAGTAAGAAAAAACATTTTTGTCTTGAAATACTTCTTCCTATATGAGGTATGGATATTTAGAGCAAAACTGGTCAATCAAATATCTACAACACAACAGAAACAAGGCAAGAGGCCCAGCTAAGCCTCTGCTCTAGCTCCAATCTTATCAGCTCTACGGGAGTAAAGACATGCAGACTGAAAGCCAGACACCATAAATAAGCTTCTATTTAGTCAACACTGTGTTGTAGGTAGGTAATCCTCTCAGATGCCATTAAAAACATTTGTTCATAGTTTTGCCTCATTTTTTAAAGGAGGAAGAAGAAACTGTTCCAAAGGCTTTGTTACATATGAGCAATGCCCATGTCCGGGATTTTGAGGACCTCCTTTTGATGACAACCAATGATCTCCATGACAATCTGTGATCAATAAGAGCTACAAGGTAGTGATATTAATTGGCTTCTTCGAGTTTTCCATTTCCAGGATCAACTCCATTATGTGCAGACAAAGCTGGAAGGCCACTGCCTTCGTGTCTGCATGTTGCTCCTTAGTTGATTCCCAACGTATAGTTGTCTAGCTCACTCAGTGTCACTTGCATTTGGGCCCTTTGTAATCCTATTGGCATCGGATGGCTTATTCATATATTATATGAATAGTAAAATGCACAACAGTTGCCAGGCCCACAGTGGTGCTGGGATGTAATCCAGGATGCTGGATGTCGGCAGAGCTCCCTTGTCTGGTAATTAAAGAGGAGCAGTGCAAGAATAACCCTCTAAGCGATGGTGTAGCCTATTTCACATTGAAACTCCATTGTTCTCGCTGAAAAGGTAAGTGAGCCCAAACAAATAATTAAGGGCTCTCCAACTGATGTGCTTCAACTATAGCAAGGTGGGATTAAGTTTATCAAAATCAATGGACAGGTTCACAAATGTACAACACAGTGTAAACCTTTGCCCAGCAGACTAAATAATTATTCTGAGATTGCCAAAGAGATTGTGATCGCAGCACAAAAAGAGCAGCCTTGCAGCTAAACCCCAGAAGTCCTTTGGAGCAGAGCAAAAGGCGACACGAAGTTCTCTAGAAGTACTAGCTAGCCTAGCAGGGCATAGCATCACATTAAATACAACAAGAAATATATATAATGTAACTATATAACGCAGACATCAGAATATATCGTAAAGTAACACAAAAACAACGTATTATGTATCAGAATTTAGCGTGCACAGGGGACTTTTTTCTGACTTCAATGTACTAAGCAGCAAATCGACTTTCCAATGTATTTATATAATAAAAAACAAAGGAAGAACGCTTCCTTCGCTCTCCTTTTTTCATGGCGCTTTCGTGACTTCACATTTGCCGTAACGTTCCTGTAGAAAGCATGCATGACGTGGAAGAGGAATGGGGAGGGAGTCTGGCCAAGCCCCGCTGCGCTGTGATGCACTACGCTCTGAGGTCATGGGAGAGGTCAGCAGCGCCCACCCCCAGTGCGGAGGCCCAGGTCAAGAGGCTCACGGAGTCCCGCAGCAGCCCCACATTTCATAACAAACACTTCAGATAGTGCTGGCGGTCTGCTCGACACGGAGGCCAAATCACAGATGCGTTCTAGATAGGCCTCCCCTTATCTAATGAACGCTGCCTCCCCCAGAAGATGCCAGGGGTGGAATTTGTAAACTGAGTGGCCTCAATGCTTAATTTGTTACAAAAATAAGTCCGGGGCCCAAAGTTTTTCCAAGAGCTCAGTGCGGGTGCTGCCACATTCCGATGCCTTATACCAACGCTTTCTGTATAAAACCCATCTCAATCCTCTTTCTTACACCACCAATGCACGTTTTTTCAACAAGGCTCCCTGCTTTGTCACCATTTTCCTACCTTCCTTTTAATCATTAGTTCCACTTTTGCTGATTTTTAAACTCTTGTTCGGGGTCAGTATGATAATAAAAAGTAAGTCTCAGCACCCAAAATGTATTCAACATCGGCACAAACTAGGCAATGCAAGGGCGTATGAAAGAAACCTGAGGATATTTATGAACAGCGAACTAGCGCAGCCAGCAGCTCCATGGGGGATTTTATTAATAGAAAATACGGATTGCTTAGTTTCTGGCAGTTGATTTTTGGCTCTCTGCATGCTTTATACATTATGCAAATGGACTGCAGACTTTCAAAATTCTGGAAATTATCCTTCGATTTTTCAAATCTGCCTCAATTTATAGGCAGAAGGAAAATGTGGATGAATATTAGACGTAGGACAAGGAGGACTTGTAGCAGCAGATGTTATTAGGGGCTAGCAACACTCAAGAGATTTATTGAAGTACACAGTCATTTTACTAGCAGCTCAGCATGGACATCATTTGAGGGGTGCCCGGGGGAGCAACTGTTCTCCTGCCTTGCCCTTTGAGACCCTTGGCAGTGCCCTTGCGAGCACTGGCCTCAGATCACAAAGGCAGTACCAGGAACAGAAAGACTATGGGGCCTCTCATAACCCTGTGTACCTTATTTTGCTCCACCAGAATGGGGGCATTTTTAGTCATTAGAGTATACATCACACTTCAGAAGGTTTTAATTTTGCGAACAGATACATCAGAGGTGCATGTGAGGCAATCTAAAGAATTAAAATGTTGCTATCCTGATGGGCTTTACAAACACCACAGTTCACTTCAAGGCTAATCAGCAAGAGCAGAATTTGTTTCACTTTCTTCACTTTTTCGTACTCCATCGAGGCAGGCACAGAGGAACGAGAAGAAATAACAGCAATAATGGAAGGGAACCATTGCGTACACTGGGGTATTATTAATAACATAATTAACGCACAAGGGAGGAATGATAACAGTGAGGAATATGTGGAAAGATAAAGTAGCCTCTAGAAATATTGCAGTTAAAACATAAAATTCATAAGGTGAGGAATCTGTGGGAAAAAGTATCCATCAACAAAAAAAGATGATGAATACTTTTTCCAGAGACTCCACACCTTATGAATGAGTCCCACAGCAATACCCTTTGGAAGGTGGCACTGAGTAGTGACCACCAACTGCAGATGTCATATAACACATCCTTGGGAAAGTATCTGTCTTTATGAGACGGAGTAGTGACACAATAATGCTCAGCAAAAAAATGTAAAGATAACCATGTGGCTACCCACTAGTGCGACACCGTGACTTTCATGGAGAGGGCAATAGAGGCTGCACTGGCTCTTGTGGTGGGGGCGTGAATGAAAGTTGGAGGGACTCTCTAGGCTTGATGCTCTCCCGAGAAGCCCACAAAGATTTGATCATCCAATCTGTTTTGTAATGTCCAATCAATTTAATGAGACGCTGCACACTTGGAATGGAGTCTATGCAGTCGCTCGTCCTTGTAAGTGGGGGAGAGAAGAAGGGTAAAGGTTGGGGAAATGATGGACAGAGCACTGTGAAAGGCTGACAGAACTTTTGGACAGCAATGAGGGACAGGCAAGAAGCACCAGTTTATCTGTGCAGAATACTGTGAAAGGTGGACGGGCTGAGACAGCCTGCAGTTCACCAATCCTATGGTCTGAACTATTTCCATCAAGAAAGCAGTTTATGACACTGATTGCATAAAGAGGACAGTCGAAGAGATTTTGCCACAGAGGAGCCCGGGGAAGATGGCAGATACTGCTGCGGCCAATTAAGGCATCCCTTAGATCCAGCCATACCACGAAAGGAGCAATACATCTGTTTGGGTGTTTGGATTAGCTCTGATGGCTGTCACTGACCAGACAGCTGTGCCCTGGAGAAACCTCAGAACTTCAGTATTGCTGTATGAAGCTAATTTCCAGATTTCTATCTGAAGAGCCATTGATCATCAGCATTTCCATCAAAGTCTCTTGGACATCCGCCGAAAAAACCTGTCATATAAAAGCATGAGGAGCAGGAGAACACCCATGACCAGCGATTGAGCCGCCATGTCAGCAGAATCAAATCCGTACTTTAAGATGTGTTTGGATGAGTCTACTCTAGTCCATCATGGACTAGATCCGAAAATGTTTTTTTCTTGTGGTTTCGAATGCTGGTGACAGCCATTTTTGCGACCTCCCATATGGTGTTGACAAAGCAGTCTATGCCTAAATGGCACGTGGCTTTTACAGTGCAAAGATGTAAGCTGCCCAAGGCTATGACTTTGTGGCCTACAGAGGCAAGCCTTTAAGATGCTCATTCAGGAGAGGCTGTCTGAATGGCATTAGGGTTCAGTTTAACAGAAAAGCCTTGAGCCACCAGCATCTGTGTGCGTGTGATAACAAAAGTAAGTTTTGAATGTAAAGTTGCTGGTTTGCATCATTGTCAAACCTGTCTGTGGAATGTTGGATTCAAGAGTGGTTTCTCTCAGGCAGCCAACACTGGCTCCAAAAGATACTTATTGAACAGCAGCAACATTTCTGACACTGTAGGGGGATAGCTGTACTGTGGGCATAGACAATTCCAAAGCCTACGCACCTTTTCATACCACCAAAATGAACACTCTGAATTTGTCAGAATGAGGCCCACAGGGCATGTTATGTTTTTGTCTAGAAAAGTATGGAGGCCACTAGCATTCGGAAAGTCTAGGGAGAAGCATGTGTTCGACAACGATTACTCACAGGTTGCCTCCCTTCTTACAGTACTGTGTGGCCATAGCTTTTGTTTATCCTAGTGAAAATAAAGGAATCATATCCATAAACTTCCTCCATCCATCTGAGTGAACCTATGGGCCCTGGACGGGTGCTCTGCCAACTGGTCATCATCAAAATAAGCAAGAACCGTGTCTCTGGCTTCTCAGGTAACCCATGTAGAGGTGCAACATTGTCAATGACCAAACCCACAGAAATGGGCCTACACCCTTTGGTAGTGGTCTAGAAGGTAGTGTGGTCAACCAGAATAAATCCAGCATGGACTCATAAAAGGCATTCAGCAGCGCAAGTCAGTTAATGGATTCAGGACTTCTTTAGTATGGACCTGGCTATAATAATGAGGATGAGACCAGCATAGGAGGACTGTGTTGTGTCTCTAAATGGTGCTAGGAAGGTGACAGTTTTCTCACAGATGACCTCTTCTTCCTATAGTAATTTTTGTATTTTGTAATGGGAATCAAATCAAATCAAATCATTAACATTTATAAAGCGCGCTACTCACCCGTGCGGGTCTCAAGGCGCTAGGGGAAAAAGGGGGGTTATCGCTGCTCGAACAGCCAGGTTTTTAGGAGTCTCCGGAAAGCGGAGTGGTCCTGGGTGGTCCTGAGGCTGGTGGGGAGGGAGTTCCAGGTCTTGGCCGCCAGGAAGGAGAAGGATCTCCCACCCGCCGTGGAGCGGCGGATGCGAGGGACAGCAGCGAGTGCGAGGCCAGAGGAGCGGAGGAGGCGGGTGGAGACGTAGAAGTTGAGGCGTCTGTTGAGGTATTCCGGTCCCTTGTCGTGGAGGGCTTTGTGTGCGTGGGTGAGAAGTCGGAAGGTGATCCTTTTGCTGACTGGGAGCCAATGCAGGTGTCGCAGGTGTGCGGAGATGTGGCTGCTGCGGGGTACATCGAGGATGAGGCGGGTGAGGCGTTTTGAATGCGTTGCAGGCGATTTTGGAGTTTGGCTGTGGTCCCGGCGTAGAGGGTGTTGCCGTAGTCCAGGCGGCTCGTGACGAGGGCGTGGGTCACGGTTTTTCTGGTGTTGGCGGGGATCCAGCGGAAGTTCTTGCGGAGCATGCGGAGGGTGAGGAAGCAGGCGGAGGACACGGCGTTGACTTGCTTGGTCATGGTGAGAAGAGGGTCCAAGATGAAGCCGAGGTTGCGGGCGTGGTCTGTGGGGGTCGGTGCGGTGCCGAGGGCCGTGGGCCACCAGGAGTCGTCCCAGGCGGACGGGGTGTTGCTGAGGATGAGGACTTCCGTTTTTTCAGAGTTCAGCTTTAGGCGGCTGAGCCTCATCCAATCTGAGACGTCCTTCATACCCTCTTGTAGGTTGGTCTTGGCGCTGGCGGGGTCCTTGGTGAGGGAGAGTATAAGTTGGGTGTCGTCGGCGTAGGAGGTGATGATGATGTCGTGCTTGCGTACGATGTTGGCGAGGGGGCTCATGTAAACATTGAAGAGTGTCGGGCTGAGCGATGAGCCTTGAGGTACGCCGCAGATGATCTCAGTGGGTTCTGAGCGAAACGGAGGGAGGTAAACTCTTTGGGAACGGTTTGCGAGGAAGGAGGCGATCCAGTCCAGGGCCTGGCCTTGGATCCCGGTGGAGCGGAGGCGGGTGATTAGGGTGCGGTGACAGACGGTGTCAAAGGCAGCCGAGAGGTCGAGAAGAATGAGGGCGACTGTTTCACCGTTGTCCATCAGGGTTCTGATGTCGTCTGTGACTGAGATGAGGGCGGTTTCAGTGCTGTGGTTGGTTCGGAATCCGGTTTGTGAGGGGTCGAGCAGGTTGTTGTCTTCCAGGAAGGTGGTCAGCTGTTTGTTGACGGTCTTCTCTATTACTTTGGCTGGGAAAGGCAGAAGAGAGATGGGGCGGAAGTTTTTCAGGTCGCTCAGGTCAGCCGTAGGTTTCTTTAGTAGGGCGTTGACTTCGGCGTGTTTCCAGCATTCGGGGAAGGTAGCAGAAGAAAAAGAAGAGTTGATGACGGTCTGGAGGTGCGGGGCGATGATGTCGTCGGCTTTGTTAAAGATGAAGTGCGGGCAGGGGTCCGAAGGAGCGCCGGAGTGGATAGAGTTCATGATGGATTTAGTTTCTTCCGTGTTGATGTGGGTCCAGTTGTTGAGGGTGATGGCCGGGGATGCGGGTTTGGTGGTGTTTGGTTGGGTCTGGTGTCCGAAGCTGTTGTGGAGGTCGCTGATCTTGCGATGGAAGAAAGTTGCGAGGGATTCGCACAAATCCTGTGAGGGCGTGATGGCGTTGGCGTTGGCGCTGGGGTTGGAATACCTCTTAGGAGATTTCTCTCTGTTACAAGACTTACCTGAAGGAGACAGGGAGTGCTAGGATTATCCGTTTGGGACTTGGCACAAAATAACTTGGCCTCAGTTTTCCGATGCCTATTGGGTGCACCAAGTAGCAGGAGTCGCAAGTGAATGGACTGTGGTTGTATCCAAGACACCACATGCTGATGTCATGCAGATCTAAGAAATACAACTTTGTGCAGCATCTATGACAGTTTGTAAGCACATAAACATACGGGATATCTCACCAAGTTGATTTCGAAAGCTGCAGATTTTCACAGATGGAGCATCAATTAGATGTTTTATTTGTCTGAGTGTTTGAAGATCTTGAGTAAGCAAAGCCATGGCTGAAGCCACATGCCATCACCTGGCACTGTAGAAGGGTGGCTTCTGTGTTTGTGGATTCAGTCTGGTGCCTGGTGGATGTTTATAAGGGGAGGACATTGAGGGAGGTGTGTCCAGAATATTTTGGCCCCAATTAGAGACCATTTTCTTTCTTTCGGGGACCTGCTCGGACCACATGGTAAATCTTAGCAGGAAAGCCACTGCAGGCTACTGTGGGTGTGATAGGGTTGAGGAGGCTGCCTTGGAGGCTAGGCAGGGTCCAGGGCTGGTATGTGATGTGGGTGTGCTCCCTTGGGTGGTGGTAGTGTCAGAGTGCAGTTGGGCAGAGCCGCTCCTCACTTCCTCTGTTGAAGCTCCTCTGGTGGGTGCGCTTTATATTTTATTTCCCAAAGGGAATAGAAACCTAAAGGAAATAGGAAATAAACTGCCCACGTTTCTGTTCCAAGAAGGGGCTTTTTCCCATGTGTTATCCGGTTACCCAAAAAAAGATCTCTGCCTACATGCCTCCATCCGCCGCACGTGCAGATGAGGCTTCAAGTAGTGCAGACGGGGCAGGGCAGGCCTTTCACTGCATTGGACATTTCACCGTTGGGCTTGAGCCCCTAAGGCCGGTTTTCAAAGCCCTAGGTCGTTGCGGGTGCCCCGTCGCTTGTCCTCAGCTCTCAGAGAATAACATAACAGGCACAGGAGAAAGAGAAGAAAGAGGGAGAAAGAGAAGAAAGAGGGAGAAAGAGAAGAAAGAGAGAGAGAGAGGAAAGAAGAGACAGAGAGGGAAAAGAGAGAGATAATTTTTTCAGGGACTGCATGTGGTTCCCCTTTCCGACCCTAAGTGCAGACAGTACGATAAGCCATTCTGATTTACCAACACATATTCAAACCTTGTATTCTGTGCATGGGAAACGCCTGTCAGGTGAGTTCTTGCTTACCGAATTCCTCTGAATTCGATGAGAAGACATCTCCAGTCCAGGCAGGTCTATTACCAAATAAAGAAACTCTTCGGAGTGGGAGGGAAGCCGTCCTTTTGGTTTAGTTGGGCTTCATAATTAGGTCTGAAACATCATGACAACTCACCCTCTACCATGGCCCTCTATTGCCCTTTTAGTGTAAGTAACGTCCATGTGCCTCAGGGCCTGCACGTGCCAGCTCTTCTTGTACAGGAAGCCTTGTAATCCTACGGCATCGGTGCACTTTCCAAGGCTGACAGGGTACTGAAGGTGCCAATGAGGAGTTCAGTATGGTTGATAGGACACTACAGCAATCGTCGAAGAAAGACAAAACAGCTCAGACAACCCAGAGACCCAACTGGATCTACCTCCAGGGTCTCTGTCTGAGTTAATTGATACCGATTTTCCTCAGGTCAGTGTGAACGCACAATCATTATGAAAAAAATCATAACGCAATCCAAATTGGTACCCACATTAGCTTCAGCAGCCCACTATGCATTCAAACTTGAAAAGGAGAAGAAAACGAATATAATGGAGAAAATGCACACATCAGTAAAGAGTCCAGAACAGGTAGCACTGTGATTACAAAATACTTTGTGGGTCATTTAGGGTTTCGTTGCGAGACCTGTAGTTCTTCTGTCCCATCTCGCCTGTAGTTTTGCCACCCCACTATACGGTGGCGATGAACTAAGTTAGCTCCTGGTTAAAAATGGAAGCCCGTAGGTAACTCACCAACCCAGCAACCTGCACAAGACGTTTCACTATCCAGCTGAAATGCATGCAGACTTTTTGTGACAGGTTGTTAAAGTTCATGCAATGGAGCCACCAGAGTTGTCTGCGATTCTGTGCAGGGTGGACAGAGTGGACAAGTGAGGGCAGAATATGTGGTATGATTCTGTGAGTATGTGTGCGAGCATGTAGAGAGAAACAAAACAGCACACCTACATACAGAGACAAAAAGCAAGGGAAGACAAATACATTTACAGTGCGAAAGTAAGAAAAATAACTAATAAATACTCAGAGAAAGATTGAGCTAGCGGAGGGGAGAGCAAAAGAGAAGGGGTAGGGGGTTGGTGCAGAGAAAAAGGGATACATTGAATGTAGAAAAAGAAGGAAACAGACAGACACGAAGGGCAGCACAAAAGAGACAAAGAAGGGACACTCTGACTGGGTGAACTTCAAACAAGGGACCTCCTGAGAATTTCCCAGCTTTAGCCTACCAATTCCCGTTCTGGGGGTGGTTTACAATAGCTTCTTTGTGGTGCTCCTTTTATAGTTGCTATTTTCGCAGCTTAGATTGTTGCGGCTGCTGATGTGGCTTTATAGCGGACTGGGAAATCCTGGAGCCCCTTCTCAGAGAGGCAGAGCTAGAGGAAAAGCCGATAACCAGAAATTACTATCACTGATATCCCAGTAGGGTGGGGGTAGAGTAACTCAAATGTCAGACATCCCTAAGACGATCGGGTGGTACCCTCGCAGACCGGTCCACGGCTGCAGGCAGATGAATGACATGCCAGAGGTGTCAATCAGGAGGTAGACGGATGAAGGAGCAGGGATCTGTGGGGAGGCAAACACTCAGCACTGAAAGGACAGACACTGAAGTGGCGGAGAATTTCATGGTGCCTCATCCTGTCCTCCAGACTGCAGAACACATGTTTTGGGAATTCAAAGTGAAGGCTTGGTGGAGTGGTGCAGAGTGGAGTGGCACAGTTGAGTGGCACAGTGTACAGTGGCATAGAATGGCGCAGAGTAGAGTGGCGTAGAGCAGACTGGAGTAGAGTAGTGCATAGTAGAGTGGCATAGAGGAGTGGCCCAACGTAAAGTCAAGTGGCATAAAGTGCAGTGGCGAAGAGTGGAGTAGTGAAGCTTAGAGTGGCGTAGAGTTCAGTGGCCGAGAGTGCAGTGTTGCAGACTAGAGTGTCAGAGTGCAGTGGTGTAGAGTAAAGTGGCATAGAGAACAGTGGTGCAGAGCACAATGATGCAGAGTAGAGTGCAATGGCATAGAGTGCAGTGACAGAGTGCAGTTGTGTAGAGTGCATCAGCGTAGAGTGCAGTGGTTAAGTGTAGAGTGGCATGGAATGCAGTGGCATGGAGTAGAGTGGCACATAGTGTAGTAGTGTAGAATAGATTGTTTCAGAGTAGAGTGAAGAGGCGCAGAGTGGAGTCGTGAAGGATAGAGTGCAGCTGTGTAGAGTGGCATAGAGTGTAACTGTGTAGCGTAAAATGGTGTAGAGGGCATAGAGAGTAGCATTTCACAGTACATTAGAGTGACTTACAGTGGATTGTAGTAGAGAGCAGGTGCATAGAGTTGAGTGTTACAGAGTTAAGTGATTTGTCATAGAGTGCACTTTAGTAGAGAGCAGTGTTGCAGAGTGGTGTAGAGTGCGGTGGCCTAGAGTGGAGCTGGGCAGAGTAGATTGATGAGGGCTAGACTGGAGAGGTGTAGAGTGCAGTGGTGTACAGTAGAATGGTGAAGAGTGCAATGATACAGAGTAGAGAGACACAGGGCAGGGTAGAGAGGCGCAGTGATAAGCGGCATAGAATGCAGTGGCATGGAGTGGTGTGAAGTGGAGTGGTACAGAGTAGAGTGCAGTATTGTGGACTGGTGCCGAGTAAAGTGGAGTGGAGTAGAGTGGGGTATTCATGGTGTGGCAGCACACTGCCATTACAAACATATTTTCAAATGAAAGGACCCTTACATTTGCACAGACATACAGTTTTACTAATAAAACTATATAGTGGAAGACAGCGCCTGACCTTGCACAGCAAATAAGACCAGAACAAGATTTAAAGGCCTGTTAACAGAAAGTGTGTTTGTGGAAGGATGCAGAAAACACAGTTTAGGCAACAGGAGGGGTGAACTGAACCTGGAGAGCCTAAAGCAAATAAAGCCAGATATTGGAAAGCCAGAAAGTGTGAGTTACAAAGCCAATGGCAATCAACAAGTGGCATGCATTCCTAGCTCAATATTCTGAAAAGTCCCCAAGATGTCTTTAGCAAACCTAGACTATGACCTAAAAACAGCCCCCTTAGGAGCCTTTCTATCCAAAGGAGAAACAAGTATTGCAAAGCCACCAGATCATGCTTTCTCGACTTATTAGCTTTGCCAATGTTTTTTGCCAATGGTATTTAGCATCGGCAAAAAATAAATAAAGAAAAAAAAACAATTTTGTACGTGTATGCATCATGACGCATGTGCTGCGTACATCAAGGAGCTATGGGGACGCATCCTCACTACACCCAGTACTTGTGCTCAACTGTCACCATGTATGTGTGCTTACAGCATGACAAGAGCCCCTTTTTGCTTTTATAAAAAAAAGCAGTGGCCTTGCAGCATACAGCAACTGCTAAGCCCTCAAAAAAATGTCAAAAGATGATTGAAAAAACATGCAGATGGAGGAGTAGAGCAGGGAGGAATAACAGAGGAGCACTTGGGGAAAATTCAAGGCAGGGTTGGGGGAAATAATGCAGGGAATGTAAGGTCTTGATGAGCAACAGAGGCCCTTGAACATGAGAAGGGGAAATAGAGAGGTGAAAAAAGGCAATGAGGGTTGGGTTAAACGATGGAGGAAGTGGGGATTGAGAAGGAGGGAGCAACAGAGAAAATGCGGGAGTGGGTATTTGAGCGGGACAGTAACCCACTGAGAGGAAGAAATCACATTTGGTCACAAGGAAAACTATAAGAACAAGAAATAAGGAAGCTCTCCCTCTGAGTGTGAGCAATAGAAGCTTGCAAGTCATCCAATCAAAAGGATAGTAGTGAAGCTATGCTCTAAAGGAGGGACAAACACAAAAGATAAAGGAAATCCATCGGCTATGAAGCAAGCAAATAAGAGTGACAAGAAAGCCAACCAATGGTAAGCAATGGGCTGGCCCACTTTGACCTTTTCTGGACTGTAACAAAACTTACAGCAATGAGGCCGAAAATATAAAGAAAAAGTAATCCCGCTGCCAGAGGGAAAGTTACACCTGCAGGAACTACACCCCAAGAACACCCACAATGCTCGATCCATCAGCCGCCCCACCCACCCGACACAAATTGATGTCCCCTTCTGGATGACAAAGGCCTTCTTGCTGTCTCCCCAAGGCTGCGTGAGACACTCTCCCCCACGAGACGCTCATGCTTGGTTCATCTACCTTTCTACATTAAGGCACTCTCACCTGCCTCTTTCTCAGCTTGCCACATACCAAAATGCCCAAGCATTCCTACCTTGCTCCTTATACAGTCCTGCTTGCGTCCCCTACCAACTCAGGCACTTCAGTTTGCCCTCCCATCATCTTGCAGAAGGCATCCTGCTTGCCTTTGCCACAAGAAGCTCTTTACATTTAGGCACCTCCCCTAGATGCTTGTACCATACGGCCACTCTCCCAAGCACTCTTGCCTGTCCCCTCCTGCCTCAGGCACTCTAGCTTCCCTCCCCCATCAAGTCCCCTGGAGGCAGCCCTGCCTGGCAACTGGTTAATACGCATGCTTACTTGGAAGTAGTTTTGATGTGCTTTCGAGAACCTAGCTGGATTGTGTTGTGAGAACCAGTGATGTAGCGCTTACAGGGAGCTGGTTAAGACTTTCTCTTTACAACCTATTGTAACAAGTTGTCTCTCAGCACTGAATTATAAGCCTATACAATGGCACTACTACACCCACATCTGCTCTACTATCGTACAGCTAAGCACTACTGCCTGCGCGCATCCTCCACTCTTCTACACAGTTCACTCTTATCCAAACATCCTCTCCTTTAATTCTACGCCCTGCACAGATATTTACACATATCTTTACAAAAAAAAAATCACTGCATAAAAGACAAAACCATCTGCTTTATAAATGCTGTCTATTCTTCATAATGCTCACAGACTTTCCCTATTTCTGTAAGTTCGCCTTGGTATTGCTATTGTTTATGAAAATAATGTGACTCGTTCAGGCCACCTATGTTGTTTTATTAGCGTCTTACAGGATTAACAGCAACTTTTTTAAATTACATAGACTAATTGTCCTTTCATAATGCTCTTTTGAGAGAGTCATGAAAGCACTATCTGTATTTCCAACATGACTGGGTGATGACTAACTGTTCTAGTCCTGGCAGGCAACCACGTAGAAGTATTAAGATGACCACACAGAAATGTCAGGAATTCTCACGTTATTATGTTCTGTATGTGTTAGAAAGTAAATGAATGGTATTTAAAAACCCATCCCCCTGAGGTCATTCTTCGTGGCTCAATTCTTTTTTTCATAGGCACTCTTCTGCTGGAACGACTCCTCCTCTTGAGGTTGTGCACATACACAAGCACCGCTAGAGCGATGATATATTTTTGTCGGCTTTGTCCTGTAAAATAACGACCCTGACTAGCATTTGGTTGTCAGTTTCCCTGGTTGAAAGGCGTACCAGACAGGTAACTGGCTTGTCACCCAGACTGTAATGCTGAAGGCAACCTGGTAAGCTGTTGGGCAGGACGTGACCTGAAAAAACAAGAGGCACAAAAGATCGGGAATCGAAGCGGCCTGGACCACATATGAGAGGGAGAAGGAACGGGAATGTTAGGAGTTCAGACTGCCTTCCAGGGTGCTAAGTATCATAGGAGGCGCCACTGCCTGGATGTGGGTGTGTGAATTATGGCATACTTAATCTCCTAAAATATCATTCAAAATGTGTTTTTTTAAAGATGGTCATACTGGTTGGAAGAGGTCTCCACAAGTTAAAATGCTCATCCCTTTGCAGTAAATATAGGAGATTCTCTTGGTCAAGCAATACGTGTTCCTCTTTTCTTACCATCCCAGTATTAAATTCCATGTCGAGATCTATTTTTGGATGGTAAGACTGTTGGACTAGTGGGTTTCTCAATAATGCAAACAACCTTTTCTGAAGGAGAACATATATCATTTATTTATGCATTTATCAGAAGTGCTATGTACCACCTTCAGGTTAGTTTAGATCACTGTCAACTAATACAAAAAATACAGCTAAGCTAGATGAAAGGTTAATGTTGGGTTAAGTGAGTAACAAAGTTTAATATTTGTTATATGCTGAATTTTGCTCAAAGCAAGACTAAATCATGGCAAGCAAGCAACACATACTGCGAGGATTTTTAGTCACTAGGAAGTAGAGCACAATGTCTAACTTCACATTTCTGTTTGAGTGACACTTTCTCATTGGCTCCACTTCTAGATGCTTCTGCATTCCCTTAACACCCCTCACGGTCCTGAAAAAAGTACTTGAAATAATATAGTATTGTAATGAATGCTAGAATTCAAACAGCTGCTGTCCACCGATGGAGCAGAAACAACCAAAACTGGTTTGACATTGGCCAATGTATGAGAGTCCAATCAACGTCGCTATATCAAAAATGTACTTAAGATCTCAGGTTACTGCAGCTGTTATGACTGCTTACGCAACGTGGTTACTTACAATGTGCATATTAGAAAGTGAATTATCTCGAGAAATGGCTCTCAGGATATGAGATTCAGAGTAGATAGGTCCCAGAGATAGGCAGACAGAAAGAGGAATAAAGAGATAGAGAGAAAAACAGACAGGGAAAGAAGGCCCGCAGTTTACAGAGTCAAAGGAATTAAGACCTGAAAGTGAGATAGATGGAAAACAGATTACGTATTTTCTGTTATCTCTTTTCACACATTCCACCTGTGCACACAGTTTTCAAGACTAGCCTCTCCAAAGCATGAACTTGTGTGCAACCATGCAGCTCGTTTCTCTATTGGGTCCCCAGGCACCGATGTCACAGTCTTTCGAAGACAATAAACCACATGCCTCTCTCCCTTGACCCAGGGGTATTCCCACTCATTTTCACATCATCAGATGAACAAGAACAGAAAGAAAATCCACGTCTCAGCAAAAGGCCACAGAACAGCTCATGCTAAAGAACTGGAAGACCTTTTCTGACTCTAAAGATTTCCAAAGTAAATAGACAGAAGGGTGAGTGTATTCTTCGGACATATATATCAGATTACACATGCTCTGTGCTCTATTCTCAGTTCAAAGAAGACAGAGAACTTGGGATAATCAACTTCTTAAAACTACTCATCTCTTTCCCATTATAGGTACCATATGACGGCAACCTTTACTCAGCCACTGCCTGGGGCAAAATAATATGCACTGGAAACTCATTTGAGGAAAGGGACACAAGGAGAAATAAATCAAGTATTTCTAGACAGACCTGGGATATGGCAACTTGCTTTGGGTGCTAGGTATATGGCAGTAAGTACATCATGTACAGGCTAATATATCCAGCAAAACAAAAATTGAAGAATCCTAAAACTGCGGAGTGACTGAAGCCACCAAAAGTGGAAAAGCTGCCTTACCAGAGAAGAAACATCACAAACAAGCATTTGCAATGCAACGGGTCTCGCGTTTGCTCATGTTAGAGCTGATCGCGTTGTAAACTCCTAACCCGACTTTTCATCTATCGGCAAAAGTGCTTTTATGTACGTAACCCGAAAAAGTGAAATTAACTGTGTAAAGCACGCGACTTCTGTCAAGCGAAATCGCGCTAGGAAAATAGAGAAAAAGTAGTCACGATCCGACAGAAAACAGCGAGCCTCGCATGTTTTCTGTGCTTGGTCGCTGCGCTCGAGGAGGGCTAACCACCAGAAAAGGCATGACGTGTGCATGCCTTCCACTAATGAAAGCAAGCAGATTTTACTAGGCAAGCCCACGAACCAATGAAACACACTGACGTGACGTCGACAGGGCTCCGAGCCCTTTTCTAATAACTAAAGCGCATGCTGCGATACGCATGCGCGAGCGCATGCAACGCAGGCTCGACACTAATAAGCATGCATCTTCAAAGAAACTAAGAGCATAAAATAACAGAGACCACTAAACAAACTGAAAACAGAGAATATAAATATTGGAACAATTTCATTTGTGGCTTATTGTGAGTTTGGAGGAAACCCTCTAATTTCTAGAGAAACAGAAAAACAAAAGTAGACTCCAGTGGGTGAAACTTCTCCACCACATTGGTAGTATTGTTGAGTAAATCTGGAAAGTAGATTCTACTTCATATTTAAACTTTCTTTCTGAAAGTGCGGGAGTTTCAGTCCTCTCCCCACTTTAAACTGGGCTCTAAATATTTACTTTGGCAGTCACTTGTCAAATATTTTTGTCTATGGTCCATTTCCAAATGTTTAGTATGTTCTTGTGCAAAAGGCAACTTTGCTCCATGAACCAGGGATGGTGGTGCATGGCAAGCTTTTCCCTGCATGCTGATCACCAAAGTGCCAGCTGCTGCCAGTCTAAAGGTCTGCCACTCAGGGGAACATTAGGTTTAAACAATAAATTACCAGTTGTGTGAACTCTCAACAGCATGGAAGAGACAAATGGGAAGAGAGTAATTCTAATAACTAGGAATGATTGTTTGCCAGTTGACCTGTTGCTGATCTGGTCCCTGCACTACTCACTGCGAACCTTTTCAGAGCTACCTGCCTGTTCAACATCTCTTTTATGTGAGCATCCCTCTGCTCAGGATTTAGACATTATTTCTGCATATGAGCCACTGCAGCAAAAGACTGAAACTGGGACCCTGGCAATCCGCCGATCTTTACCATCAAGAAACCTGGGATTGGGGCAACCAGTGAATGGAAAAAATATAGATGCAGCCCAATGCAGAGGACAAGTCTTGACGCACTTCAACATCCTCTCTGGATAATCACAGGAATGCACTGTTTCCTACTCACCACTTCCCGCCAAACAAAGGTTCCTGGTGGTCATTTTGAGTTGGTTACTCTAAGGAAGGTTAGTGCGCATTCGTTCAAGCTCCTCTGCTACAGTGCAACATATGTCAATCCTAACAGACGTCTCGAAACTTCCTCTTGGTAAGAAATTTCAAAATCTCAGGCAAAAAAACGGAAACCTTTTTTTTTTCCATGTAGGTCGGAACTCGTCGTGAACAAAACAATACACAGCTTTAATCCATCAGACCACATAGGTATATAAAGATCTCACAAAAAAATGACTTCAAGAAAAATGATGCAACTAAGCATCTTTTTTCTAGTCAGGAAATAGATGCTCTTTTGACACCTCGCTAGCCCCAGAATATGTTCCAAGATAATTTATACCAAGGCCCTCGTGGGTTCATCTCACAGTGCAGCAGAACTGAGATGAGCACTATGGAAGGACTTTCCAACAACACTGAAGGGCCCAGTAGAGTGCTCCCAAAGGTGGATTAAAAGAGCTCCATCAATGGTTCAACTTCTATATATAACAACATCAAAATCTGATAGAAAGCACAAGCATGCATGCTGCCTCTATGACACTCCATGCAACGTGTGCTGAGGTGCTTAGTGTGGAGTGAAATGTAGTGTTGTATAACAGAGTGGAGTAAAGTGGTTATGAACGCTGTAGAGTGAGTCGCATAGATCATCTTGGAGTAGGCAGTGGCGGAGTGGAATAGAGTGGAGTAGAGTGTCAGAGTGGAGTAGAGTTTAATGGAGTAGAGCGTCATAGAGTGGAGTATCATGGAGTAGAGTGGACTAGAGTGAAGTGGCATAAAGTACAGTGGTGCAGAGTAGACTGGCATAGAGTGCCTTAGTTTTGAGTAAAGTGGGGTAAAGTCCTTTGGCGTAGAGTACAGTGAGATACAGTAATGAAAAGTAGATTGCAGTGGCGTGGCACAGAGTGCAGTGGCTTAGAGTAGATTGTTTCAGAGTAGAGTGAAGTGGCACAGAGTGAAGTGGTGAAGGGTAGAGCGGAGTTGTGCAGAGTAGAGTGCAGAAGTTTAACGTAGAGTGGCATAGAGCAGAGTGGTGTGGAGTGCAGTGGCATGGAGTGCAGTGGTGCAGAATAGAGTGGCATAGAGTGTAGTGATGCAGAGTAGAGTGGCTTAGAGTGTAGTGACAGAGTGCATTAGCTTAGAATTGAGTGGTGCAGAGTACAGTGGCATTGAGTGCATTGGTTTACAGTGGTTGAGAGTACTGTGGGGAAGAGTGCAGTGGTGCATAGTAGAGTGATGCAGAGTAGTAGAATAGAGTACAGTGGCATTGAGTGCAGTGGAACAGAGTTCAGTGACCGAGAGTGCAGTGTTGCACAGTAGAGTGTTGTAGAGTGCAGTAGTGCAGAGTAGAGTGGCATAGAGTGGCAGAGAGTAAAGTGACAGAGTGGAATGGTGTGAAATAGAGTGGCGTGGAGTGCAGTGATATAGAGAGTTGCATAGTATAGTGGTGAAGAGTACAGTGGTGCAGAGTTCAGTGGTGCAGTGGGGAAGAGTGCAGTGGTGCATAATAGAGTGGGGTGGAATGCACTGGCACAGAGCAGAATGGGACAAAGAGGTGTAGAGTAAAGGGGCGTAAAGAGCAGTGTCAGAGTGTAGTGCTGTACAGTAGAGTGGTTGGGCAGAGTGGATTGGTGTTTAGTGCAATGGGTAGAGCACAGTAGAGTGGCATAGATTAAAGTGGTGTAGTGTAGGCACAGATTGCAGTGACATGAGTGCAGAGCAGAGTGCCAGAGAGTTCAGTGGCAGAGTGCAGTGGTGCACACTAGAGTGGCAGATAGCACATTAGAGTAAAGTGCAGTGGCGTAGAGTGGTGCAGAGTAAAGTGACGTAGAGCACAAAGGTGTAGAGTGGTGCAGAGTGCAGTGACGTAGAATGTTGCATAGTATATTGGTGCAGTGTACAGTGGTGCACAGTAGAGTGGGGTAAAGTGCACTGGCATAAAGTAAAATGGTACAGAGTAGAGTAGAGGGGCGCAGAGTGAAGGGGTGTAAAGTGCAGTGTCAGAGTGAAGTGGTCCACAGTAGATTAGAGGGATGTACACTGGATAGGCAGTGAGGGGATTTGCATAGTGTGCACTTTTACAAAGTGCGGTAGAATGGCATAGATTAGGGTGGTGCAGAGTAGAGTGCAGTGGCAAAGAGTGCAGTGACATTGAGTGCAGTGACACAGAGTAGAGTGGCGTAGAGTTTAGTGGCAGAGTGCAGTGTTTCACAGTTGAGTGTTGTAGAGAGTGGGGATGCAGAGTAGAGTGATGCAGAGTGCATCACTGTAGAATGCAATGTCATAGAGTGGCGCAGAGTAAAGTGACAGAGTGAAATGGTGTAGAGTAGAGTGGCGTATGGTGCAGTGGCATCGAGTGTTGCATAGGATAGTGACATACAGTGCAGTGGTGCAGAACAGATTGGTGTAGAGTGCATTGGCGTAGTGTATTGGTTTTGAGTAAAGTGGTGGCGAGTGCAGTGGCGTAGGGTAGACTGCAGTGGCGTAGAGTGAAGCGGCAGGGAGTTGGGTGGCACCAAATCATTTGAGTGGTGTGGAGTCCAGTGGTATAGATTGTTTCAGAGCAGAGTAAAGTGGCTTAGAGTGCAGTGGCACAGAGTAGTGTGTCATAAAGTGCAGTGCCATAGACTGCAGTTGTGCAGATTGGATTAGAGTGGGAAGGCATAGAATACAGTGGCAAACAGTGCAGTGGAGCATAGTAGAGTAGTGTGGGGTAGAGTGCATTGGCATAGAGTAGAGTGGTGTATTGTATTGTATTGTAATCGTATTTATATAGCGCTTACTACCCCTGACGAGGCGTCGAAGCGCTTTTCGGTGAGTAGCACGCTACTCTGGAACCCAACAAGAATTAGTGATGGATTAGTATCGGGAAATAATGAGTACAGTTTTAGTATTATTATGAGTTAATTTGAGCCGCGGATATGAGAGTTTGTTAGTTAGATTGACTGGAGTAATGGAGGGGTGGAGGAGGAAAGCAATCCAGAAGTGTTAATTGGGAGTATATCCTTAATTTACTTAACCCAAAGGCTTGGGATGAGTAAAGGGGGATGGAGGAGGGAAGAGTATGTGGAAGGGTTAGGGAGAGCATAGTAGCAGGGTGAGATAAATGCGGGAGAATTTAGTAGGGTTGTGTGGGAGGTCACGGTAGTAGAGTGAGGTTTGGTGAGCTAGATGTGGAAGCGGAGGGAAGAGCTTAGGCAGAGTTATTTAGGAGATGAAAGTAGTAGAAAGGATTTAGGATGAGTCAGAGTGAGAATGGAGGATAGTTTGATAGAGACATGACATATGATGATGGGTAGATAAGTGTGGTAAGATGAGAGCAGGAATTCATAGATATCTAGTATAACAACCCACCCAGGAGCCATGAAATGATCCACGAACATGCCAAGCACAGAAACAACATATATACATACATACATATATATATATATATATATATGTATATACATACACATACACATGAATACACACACATATGCAAATACAATACATAATTAGAACCATGGGTAAAATATACTTAGTCAAACAGGTTTAAAGCATGTGTGTGTATTTTATTGTTATGACATAGTAGCGATACATATTTTCTAAAGAAACTATACATAATTAGAAATATACACATAGGCCCTCATTCTGACCCTGGCGGTCAAAGACCGCCAGGGCGGAGGACCGCGGGAGCACCGCCGACAGGCCGGCGGTGCTCCAATGGGGATTCCGACCGCGGCGGTAAAGCCGCGGTCGGACCGGCAACACTGGCGGGCTCCCGCCAGTGTACCGCCGCCCCATTGAATCCTCCAAGGCGGCGCAGCTTGCTGCGCCGCCGAGGGGATTCCGACCCCCCCTACCGCCATCCAGATCCCGGCGGTCCGACCGCCGGGGTCCGGATGGCGGTAGGGGGGGTCGCGGGGCCCCTGGGGGCCCCTGCAGTGCCCATGCCACTGGCATGGGCATTGCAGGGGCCCCCGTAAGAGGGCCCCTAAATGTATTTCACTGTCTGCTGCGCAGACAGTGAAATACGCGACGGGTGCAACTGCACCCGTCGCACAGCTTCCACTCCGCCGGCTCGATTCCGAGCCGGCTTCATCGTGGAAGCCTCTTTCCCGCTGGGCTGGCGGGCGGCCTGAAGGCGACCGCCCGCCAGCCCAGCGGGAAAGTCAGAATTACCGCCGCGGTCTTTCGACCGCGGAACGGTAACCTGACGGCGGGACTTTGGCGGGCGGCCTCCGCCGCCCGCCAAGGTCAGAATGAGGGCCATAATCTGAAAAAAATATTTATCAACATAGGCATATGCAGTTCATAGTTGTTTGAATATGGTGGTTATGAAGGAAAGAGCCAACTCTTGAGTAGTTTTCTGAAGACAAGAAAGTTATCTGTGGCTCTTATAGTTGGGGGTAATGAATTCCATAGTTTGGCTGATTGAACGGAGAAGGATGTACCACCTATAGTCTTTTTCTTGTATGGTGGTGTTCTAAGGCGGGGTGCAAATCTTGAGCGGAGGTTTCTTTGTTGGATGTTTTCGGTTATTTTGTTTCTGATAAAAAGCGGTCCTGTTCCATGTATAGCTTTGTGGGTGATACAAAGCAGCTTGAAAGTGCATCGTCTGGCAACGGGTAACCAGTGTAGTGCTCTCAAGGCAGGGGAGATGCCGGCTTGCGGCTTTACATGTAATAGTAGCCTGGCAGCGGAATTCTGAATACATTGTAGTTTTTTCATAACAGATAGAGATGATCCATGGTAGAGGCCATTGGCATAATCCAGTTTGGATAGTACAAGCGAGATAGTGTACAGTAGGGAGGTGTCAAATGAAGTGGCAGAGAGTGGAGTAGAGCAGAATAGAGTGCAGCTACGCAATGTGGAGTGGCATAGTGTGGAGTGGTGTGGAGTAGAGTTCAGCAGCAAAGAATGGTGAAGAGTGGCCTGGTGTGGTGCAGAGCAAAATGGAGTGTGGTGAGGTGGGGTATGCATGGTGTGGGTGCGCTTTGCCTTTACAGACAACACATCACATTTTCATAGACATACAGTTTTACTGATAAACGTATACAGTGTATGAACGACAATGTGTGGGAATGTCATTGCTTGGTATATTATTTTGTTTTGATCGTATTAAAAATTTGTTTCCACCACCCTCAGAACTACCGAAAATATGTGCTTCATTTGTGCTTTCATATATCTCAGTACATCTTCCCCTGCAGTAAATGTACCCATGAGGCTAAGCAGCCCGTTTCATCTTTCAGAAATAACATGTGTCTGGAGCGATATACTCCATGGTTTTTAATCCTGTTGCGATAGAAAACACAAAATAAAGCAAAATGTTTTTTGTTAAATGAAATATATATGTTTTTGATTTCTCTATGTTCTTTTAATATTACCTTGCATCTTTAATATGCTGCACCATTCATCTCATCTTCTTTCTCTGATTTTCTCTGTTTTTTTTATAAGTTGACTCTGCTGCTAGAAAAGTTAGAATTATTAGGTTTCCTATTTGTTTATATTTTCCTTGTTGGAAAAGGTATTCTCTACCACTTGATCATAGCATAAACTTTTTTTTTCTTAAAATTGATTCTAATGATTTATCCTGTGAGAAGAGTTTAGTTCTCAACATTCTTGCATTTTGCTACCTTTTTTAACATTTGCACTGTATAGAATCCAACTTAAGATGGATCAATAATTACTTTCCCTCTCCAATGGTTGAAGTAATATTTTGTAATGAGTATATGTATAAATAGTCTGGTTAGAGTTTTCCTCAAAAGCTAGTCTTTTAGCTGCATTTATTCTGGGAAAAATATTTTTATTTTAGAAATGCTGATTATTTATTTTATTGTAAACCTTTATGTTCGCTCACCCTTTGTGGCAGATAGGTAGCACTGCTGTGTCGATTCCTCAAAGCTCGCCTGATTATGTGTGCACTGGTCAGAGGTCTGCTCATGAGTGGTGACAAAATAGTGGACATTTCTTTAGATATGTTTTTAATAGGATTAATTTTTTAATTCAAAATATGCTTGTGTTGTCGTGTAAAATCTATTTTAAAGACTAAGGTTTTTTGAGTCGCTACTTTTTACATTTTTAATGTTGCAGGAAACTAAGAAACCGTCACTTTGTCGGTTAGGTAGCGTTCATTAACAGATCTCACACCATCAAATTAACATTTTTAAATAGCTAAATGGTCAAAAATATATTTGTGTCTAAAAAATCCATTTCCCATATTTAGTAAAGACAACGTGTTCTCGTGGCACACATGGTAAAAACCGCACTGCCAAGTGCCAGATTGAAAGTATTGCGAAGTAACAACTGATGTTCTAACTGAAGCTTCTTTTCTCACCATATTACTTATACTTTTGCTGCGTACTTCTGCTATCACTGAAGCTTCTGTAGCCACTCCTGTCAGGTTGTTTTTTAGTGGAAGCTGTACTGAAGTTGCATTTTAAAGAGGAAGTAAACCCAGACCAGTCATATTTAGTTTTTAACTCTCTTGCTGCATTAACCTCCCCGTTTCATTCTTTCAAGCGTTAAGAAGCTGAAAAAGCAGTTTAAATAGGCACGTTTACAGCCCAGTTTTCATGTTTGTTGCCCTTTGGCCCCGAGGCCCTAGGTAAGCCTCCGAATCAACTTACATGAAAAGCAACTTTCTTTCCAATCAAAGTCTATAAGCTGTCATCAAGAGCACAGGTACCACCTGCAACAGCAAACGAAACCTCACCACACAACAAAAAACCCAGATCCCATTCAGGATCCATAAATAACATCAATTTGCAGATAGGTCCTTGCCAACAAGAGGTATGCCTCTCAGTTTTGTTTTTTATGCTATTACTTTTATCCTCTAGGCCAAATAAACCACCTTATCGACAGCTACTCTTCTATAACTACATACCTGCTTGAAAAAGAGGGAGCATTTAAAACACCCATTGTTATAGGGCTGAATACCTCTCTCTGCCACACAGATTCCAAACTTTAAAGTTTGCAGAATATCATTAGTCCCTCTGTGTCTTTGACACTAAAATAACGACTAGTAGCCACCCTATTAATAGCTGAGAATATTGCTTAATTTGATGGACTTTTCTTATCCAAATATCAATTCTTCGTGGCAAAAGCTGAATGAAAAAGAGCATGCAGGACCTTTTCAAACCAGAGAGTACAACCAACCTCCTTAACCTAAACTTCTTTTTCCAGGTCAGAGATGCAAGAAGTCCCTGTGGGAATATTACTGATCATTATTTGAATGATGAAGTGGTTAGTTCATGAGGGGAAGATCTAAGAAGTATGTGAGACTATGTGAGTTCATAGTTTAGCTCTTGTTTAAATGCTAAAAATGCTAATGGTTAACAGCAATTTTGCTGGAAGATTCATCGACCCAGATGTTTATCAGAGGCACCAAGAAAATAAGCGTTGGCAAAGCCAATAGGTCTCACCTCTATGAGACCTGTTGGATAGGGCAATATTTTTTAGCCATGATGTAAAAAAAAGTGCTAATGCTTGCAGGATGGCTGAAAATAATGCATAATTTTGTAGGTGTGCAACAACACCGATATGTGAGCCTATGAAATGTGGTGAGCATTTGTTTTATTTTATTTACCGCTCCAAGATGGATTAGTAAATATAACGTTTTGTGAAATGCTCATTTTAGGTCAAAACAGTGCAGCTGTCTGGTTGCTAAAGACTTCTTGGGGACATTCTGAAAGCTGACCTAAGAATGCATTCCACCCATTGCTTACCATTGGCTTTGTGGTGTGTAACTCATCCATTTGATGGCTTTATTTGTTTCAGGCAGTCCAGCATGTCTTTGTCCCTCCAATGAAGCACAGCTGGTTTACTGTATTCTTCCAAGAGTGCTTGCTTTCTGTAAACAGGTCTTTATATTCTATGCATATCTTGCCACATTTGGTGTGCATTTAAATGTCAGGCTCTGTCTTCCCAGGAAGCTTGGTGTTTACTTTTCATTTTCTGACTTCAAAGTGAGAGGATTTATCTGACGATCTAGGAATGTAAAAGGAAAGGCTTTTTTCTAGCACTCAACAAAAAAGGACAAATATCTATAAATGACCTGTGAAAATATTCAGAACGTATCAGAATTAGGAAAGCACAAATGAAGCATTTTGTGTAATTCTGAAGTGTGCTGGAAATAACTATTTTATAACAATCAAAACAAATCAATACACTAGGTGATGTAATTTCCACACCTTATTGTTTGTGCCCTGTATAGTTTTATCAGTAAAACTCTATGCTGTGCAAATGTGATGGTCATTTCAACTGAAAATGTGTTGTCTGCAAAGGCACTGCATGACCACACCATGCATAATCCACTCTATGCAACTCCAGTGCACTTTAAAGACACTCTACTCCACTCTGCGCCACTCCATTACACTCTACACCACTCCACTCTACGCTATTCTATGACACTCCATGCCACGCTACTCTTCTCTGCTCTACTCTACGCTGGTCCGTTACACTCTACGCCACTCCACTCTGCACAACTGTAGGCCACTCTACAACACTTCACTATAAGCCAATCTATGACACTCCACTCTACGCCATTCTATGACACTCTGAAACTGTATTCTACTCTACATTATGCCACTCCACTCTGCGCCACTCCACTCTACAACACTCCACTTAACAAAACTTTACTCCACTCTGCAAAACTACACTCTATGCTATGCTACTCTATGACACTCCATGACACTCTATGATATGCAACTTTACTCTACCTTTCCACTTTATGCTGCTCCGCTCTACGACACTGTTAGCCCTCCACTCCACTCCACACTACTTCACTCTATTCCTATCCACGCACCTCTATGCCCTGCCACTCTATGACACTCCACAACATTCTACGCCACTCTACTCTACTCAACTCTATGACATTCTACATCACTTTATTCCATTCTATGATACTTTGCTCCAGTCTATGCTATGCCTCTCCACTCTATCCCACTCAGTCGATGGATTCTGTCAGAGCTGTGGTCGTTCCCATCGCCAGTAGCGTTGGATTTTAGACTTGAGGCGCACTGGCTGAGCTGTGTTTTGCTCTTTTGGGTCCAGTATTGGCTTGGCAGTGAAACTGAATATTAGAATTGAGCTGCTGTAATGGAACTGTATATGAGCGGTGTCCCAGTATAAGAAAGGAAGTGACCTCGCTGGGGTAGAACTGAGGTGCACTGATGGAGCTGCGCCCAAGGTCCTAGTACTGGAACAGCAGAGTGTACTGACTGTAAGAACTGAGGTGCTCTGGCAGACAGCATGTGTGTGTGGTTCTGGCACGGGCATGGTTGAGGGGCTTGGAGTATGTGAATTGAGGTGCACTGATGGAGCTGCACTCGAGGTCCCAGTACTGGAACAGCAGTGTGTACTGAATGTAAGAACTGAGGTTCTCTGCCAGACAGCATGATTGGGGTTCTGACATTGGCATGGCTCTGGGGCTTGGAGTGTGTGAACTGAGGTGCACTGATGGAGCTGCGCCCGAGGTCCCAGTATTGGAACAGCAGTGTGTACTGACTGCAAGAACTGAGGTGCTCTGGCAGACCAGACCGCATGTGTGGGGTTCTGGCATAGGCATGTGGGATTAGCTGCCACTTTTGGCAGTCACTCTGGAGAGTGTATGTTGGAAAAAGCCTTGCAGTCAGGGGATTACTCACTGTTGATGTGCATATAGAGAAAGGTAAGGGTCCATGCTTCTCCTATGAAGGCCAGGGGATCCTTTTCCTACGTCAGATCCACAAACATGAGGAGTGCCTGGGAAGGACTAGACCTGCCTGGATTGTAGAAGGACAACTGCCACTACACTCACTTCTGCCAGAAAACTCAGAACCCACCAGCGTCTACCATCCAGTGAGTCTCCTTTTGCATGTGTAGTATAGGTACCTGAACTGAGGTAGCTTTCCAGTTCACTTATGCTTCCCCAGGGCCAAACGTTTACTTTCACTCAGAGCACTATTCAGATGATTAATATTGCTTCTGATTTTATTAACGTTCAGCCTCTGGTTTCTGCCCACTGCAAACAGGCATTGGCAATGCCAATAGTTAGGGTTTATGAATGCACTGTCAAGTCAGACCTAAAAATCAATGCAGGTCAACAACAGCTCTCTTCCCATTTCTGTGCTCCTGTCAGAAAAAAGACCATAAACTATCTAGTTATCTAAGACACTTTAGTAACATTAGAGTTCCATGTGTGTGCCCCGAAAATTCAACCTTAAGGGTGCTGGATAAATAAACAAAATGATCACAGCTGTGTGGAGGGAAACCACTTTTTTGTAGAAGCACACAACTTCTGCCCAATTGAAAGATACATTCCTGGATCCCAATATGTGGGTGGAGCCAAAGCCTACTTTTAGTGTGCTCACATAATTGTCTGGCCACAGCTACGCTGTCAAGACAGACCATAAATACCAACAGCATTCTTTGTTAACCTGCTTGCGGTCGTAGTTCTCAGCTTGAACATTCCTTCATCTCTGGCTCCTCTGTTGCCCTCTTTCACCAGAATAGAGACTAGGGTGTCTCACAATCATCAGTAGCAACTATGTAAGATTAACTTTTCTGATTTTTGACACTGCAAGGGCCTTTAGCCCTACAAACTTAGTTCCACATTCTAAAGAAGCATCATCTGCACCGATGCTTCTGTAAGCCAGCAGACCTAGTCGTTTGGGGCCCTAGCCACAAAGGTAAATTTGGTCTGTAATTTACTTTTACAACCCAATGTATCTTTTCTAAACCTGAGACGGGTTCACAAGTGGATTTCTGGCAGGTGTAAATCCCACTTAATTGGTGGGAACTGAGGTTTCTACGGTGTGATTTGCCTTGGAGTGCTGGAAAGCCCACAATCAAATAAGTTGGTGAGTCCCACCCAACTCCAAACCGATGCTTTCCCAAACTAGAAATAGTCAAAAATGTACTTACTCAGAGAGCTAAAGTAACATCCCTTCCAGAGTGGCAAGGAGAATGATTATCCACAGATTTGGTGGGGGAGTAGGCAAACGGCTATCTCCACAGGGAAAGTATTTTCTGAGTAGAGAAAAAATGTGCATTTATCGAGCGGAACCTATTCTTTCTCTACAGAGGTCTTTACTATGGAAACGCTGCACACCTGGATCAGGTCACAACACACTTTCTAAAGCCAATCCTCCTCTGCTCCTTTAATTTCCTACATGTTAGGTCAGTGAACGGAAACTAATGCCACTCATTTTTTTTTTGGACAGTGCCACAAACTTCCTCCATAAGTACTTTACCCCAAATTACATCATATTTGCCACCTGAAACAGCACCCTCCATCACCTGTAAGACTAGGCTCTAATGGTCTCAATACCAGAACAATGCAGACCAAGCTTATGCTGTGGCCTGTGGCACTGAAAGTGCAGGTATATAGGTGTGTGTCTTTCCAGGCCAACACCTGTGTTAGACCTGGCAGCTCTTGGAATGGTTTCCTGGTGCTTTTTTGCTTCTGACCTCTTGTTTTTGGATCCTATACTGTAATCAGTTTTTTCGGGGTTTGATACTTTGGGCACTTTACCACTGCTAACCAGTGCTAAAGTGCAAGTGCTCTCTGTCTAAAAGATATTGGTAATTGGTTTTCCATGATTGCCACATTTGATTTACTGGTAGGTCCCTGGTATAGTGTACCATGTGTGCCCAGGCCTGTAAATCAAATGCTACTAGTGGGCCTGCAGCACCGATTGCGCCACCCACATAAATAGCCCTGTAAACATGTCTCAGACCTGCCACTGCAGTGTCTGTGTGTGCAGTTATGCACTGTCAATTCGACCTGACAAGTGTACCCACTTGCCAGACCCACACCCTTAAGGTAGGCCCTAGGTAGCCCCATCGGCAGGGTGCAGTGTATTTAAAAGGTAGGTCATATACTGTTGTGTTTTACATGTTCTGATAGTGAAATACTGCCAAATTCGTTTTTCACTATTGCAAGGCCTATCTCTTCTATAGGTTATCATGGAGATTGCCTTTAAGTGCCATTTCCTATTGGGAGCAGATAGAGAAATGGGGTTTGGGGTCTCTAAACTCACAATTTTAAAATTCATCTTTTGGTAAAGTTGTTTTTTAGATTGTCTGTTTGAAAATGCCGCTAGTAGAAAGTGGGCATTTAACCTTTCTGTGTCTCTGCTGGGCTGCTGACTACACATCCAGGTCAGACTGACAGTTGGGATGCTTGTGAATTCACTCTTGACAGTGACACAAAGGGAACTGAGGTATGTCCTGCATATCCTGATGAGTCTTCCTGGGCTAGAGTGGGTGGGAGGAGCTAATATCTGCACTTGAAAGGGCTGTGCCTGCCCTCACACAATATAGTCTCCAACCGCCTAGCGTGGCAGGGCAAATAAGAGGCAGGGTCTTGTGCACTACAAAACCTCCCTTTGACGTTTGCCTTCTTCAAACGCAGAAATTAGTATAAGTATTTGACTGCTGACCCCACAACTTTAGACTACTTATGGATCAAGAGGAACCTCTACCAAGGAGAAGAGACTGATGCTTGAGGTGGTGTGCACATCAGAAAAATCAATGCAGCACCTGTCCCGTGGCTGAAAATTCAAAACAGTGCCTGCCTTGCGGCTGAAGAAACGACCAGTGCCTGTTCTCAATGCAGACCCTTCGCACAGGGCATCAGAATTTTCCACGCATCGATCCCCAGCGTCTAGATCTTCAACATCACTGCACAGACCTGAGGCTGCTTGCCCAGAAATCTATGCATCCCTTCGCTGCGAGGAAAGAATCGAAGTATCGCCTACCCGGTGGAGAAAGAATCGACGCAAGGCTTCACTTGCGAGTAAGGAATCAACGCATTGCTTGCTTTTCCCGCGCTGGCTCACCCGTGCAGCTTTATTTTCAACGCATACCAGATACTTTGTGCTAAAACAACGCATCCATTGATTTCTTTTTTACTTTAAAAATTCAGATCTTTGCTTGTTTATGTCGGATTTTTGTCGTTTTGGTCTTGTTTGATTTAGATGAATATTAGCTATTTTACTAAACTGGTGCGGAGTCCTTTTGTGGTGTTTTCACTGTGTTACTGTGTGTGTGGTTGTACAAACACTTTACACATTTCCTCTTTGATAAGACTGACAGCTTGTGCCAAGCTACCCAGGGGGTGAGCAGGGGTTATCTGAGCTGTGTATCTCCCTTACCATGACTAGAGTGAGGGTCCCTACTTGGACAGGGTGTAAACTGACTGCCAACTAGAGACCCCATTTCTAAGAATTTGCATATATCCTGTTTAGGCAAAATTAGCAAGACTTTAAGAGTTTCATTCCATTGTTTGCACCTGTCTGGACTTTATAAAAACAGTACTATTGACCACTGATGTCTTACAAAATCATCTGCTCCAAGGGTGTGGTCCTGCACTGAAATCCCCCAGGATGGGATATCTTGTAATAGCAGTTTTTATCCATGTGTGAAAGCGAGCAGTGTTGGTTTCTGTGTTAGGATCCTCTCCCTGTGCTTTGAAACTCAAGTCTCTAGAACACTCTCCTGTGGATTCACATTCTGCCATGAAGTGTAAGTGTGTGCCGGGGTGGGGGTGGGGCAGGTGACGTAGGGGAAGAATATGTCAATTCGGAGTTTTCTTTATTATTATTATGTGACATTAAACTGAAACCGTGCATGTATTCTGCTTTTTAAGATAAGGAGATAATCCATCGTAGAAGTAATCCACTGCGTGAAACTAATTGACATAAAGGGCATTTCCTCTCAGGGGATTTCTTTAGACACAACAAGAGAAAAGATGTTTAAGGACATTAGCAGCAGGATTTAAAATAGATAAAGAAATACATGAGTCTCTAACTGCATTTTCAAATTATGATTTCCAATCAACAAACATTCCTAGGAATAGAAAGTATGAACCTCACTCTAGGTTACCCCACTCTCTAGCCCTCTAATGATTTAATTAAAGGAACCAGAAGCAGGGCCTCACTCTGTTCCCCATCATTAAGGTCTAAACGAAATGATTCCACCTTTCACGATATTAAGCGACTAAAATTATTAAAGCCTATAGGTAGTCCTTCTCCATCTATGCTACCAAGATCTGGAAAAACATCTCCATCAATTCAGAAAAGAATTGGCGACTCATCTCTTCAAAGAGAACTACATCTCCAAACAGCAGGAATCTCTGACCCCAAAAATTCGGTCTTATTGTTGACATACCCGCACTGTATGCCAGTGGTCCTTCTCTGGTCCAGCACTCTAGGTAGGTTTGTAATGCCCAAAGACACATACCTACATAAACCGTCCAACCTTTTCCTGACCTACAAATGTAACGAGTGCTGCTGGGAGCCAGAATGCAGTTTTAAAAGCATAAATGTCTTCAAGTTTCAGAACACAGACTTGTATAATAAACGCCAGTTCTGTCCTGATACATTTACATGCAAATGCTAATGGGGTTCTCATCCTTTACATCATATTTTATAGGAGACAGGAAGCGGGTGTGGTCCTTCCCCCATCCTTTGCAGCCTAGGGAGGAAATAACTGTAACAAGTAACGGAAAGCAGAAAAATATATCAGCTCCACTAGAGCCCTGTATACTGTATATGCTTAAAATACAAGACCAGGGGTAGCAGTGGCAGGGGTAGCTAACAGCATGGCCGATGTGGCGGCAACATAAACGTGTAACATAACCAAATGACTCCATTTCATCAACTAAGCAAAGCTCCATTCTTTGGTTATTTCCTCAGGCACATTGGTGCAACTAGATCAACTGAACTGAATTTGACTACAAATCTCAGAATGCAATAGGTTATAAAGTGGAAGTACCAGGACTGTAGCACTGTGTCCTTGGTGACATGGAGTCATTAGGAATCTTCATAATGTGGACAAGATAATCAACGACTTTTGTGAGAGAAAGAATTTCTAGGCTGCAGGAGACCAGACCGCTGACTAGCCATGAGCCTTTTTGGTAGAAATAAAAGCCCCATTCAACAAACAAACAAGCATTGGTGATGCGAACAGGCTTTGCCTATACGGGATCTATTGGCTTTGTCATTTTTTAGGGTTGAGAGTGTAAATTGCTCTGTCCCTGTTGTAATCCCTCTGTGGGATTTTAACCACGCCCATGTTACGCCCATCAGTTTGGGTGTTTGTAGGCTTGCCTTTTAAAATTTGCTTGATTTCATTAGCGAAATGCAGGCATATGGCATGCCTTTTGCGGTGTTTAGCCCTCCTCGAACACACCAAACAACTACTGAAAACATTCAAGGCACCATGTTTTCTGGACTACTTTTTCTTTGAATTTTCTATGCAGCATGATCCCGTTGGGCAGTAATCGAGAGCTTTGCATGACATCGACCCTGTTACATGGATAATTGCATTTTTGCTGGGTACATGGATAATTGCACTTTTGCTGATATGTTTCACTGCGAGGGAACTTCTGTTTCCTTTTGTGTGTCTGCTTCGCACTCATGGCAGCTGTCGGCTCGTTTTATATGTAGAGTATGGCGCCCGTAACAGAATGTAGGACGCCTTTCCTCACAGCCTGGCCGATTTCCGATTGGTTTGTTGGGGAACGTGAAAATCGGATATCCGGATATCTAGGGGATAAACCAATGAACTTGCAGGACATTGGAGACCCGTAATTGACAACTGGTGTCGCTTAAATAGGTGTAATTTCACCAATCAACTGTGCAGGGTCCTAAATGCTGTGCCAGTTACGTGCTCACTCCCTGTCGGACTCTGGCATTTGTAGGGTGATCTCAGCCGGTGCACACCATGCTATTCTGTGTACACATAGCATGATGTTTGAGATGTTATGTCATAATGTAGTAATCCAAATAATGCTCTGCTGCTCCTACTCTGTACTGGGTCTGTGATGTATGAAAATACCTTTAAAAGGACTCATCTTGGGAATGCAAACGTTTTTATGTCAGAGCCATTCATGGCATATGTTTTGGTCGTTTACACAACATTTCAAATTGGATATCGTGTGATACGCCTTGTACAATCAGTATAAGGTCATAAAATATTTGGCAAGGTACCAAAATGTATTTCTTTTAATTTGCATGGTTTGCGTGAGTTGTGCTGGAGTCACTAGGGTGGAAGTCGGTCAATAGTAGTGATTTGCCATTTGAAGGAACATTGTTACAACCCAGGTCAGCCCTTGATCTTGTCATCAGAAAGAATCATTGGGGTTTTTATTATGACAGAACTTTGCGATTTTCTGCTTTTACTTTTAAAGGTCACCAATTATTTGCGAGAACACATTGTACTGTAAAAGTATGTAATTGGTCAGACTTTATTTTGTGTAGGTGTTTCCATTGGAAGAATGGTATATATATATATATATGTCTATATATATGTTCCAAAATGTATTCACCGCACTCCACAAAGTCCAATTATAGCGTGTTTATTTGAAGTTTAACAGCTGTTAAACTTCAAATAAACACGCTATAATTGGACTTTGGTGTTTATGCATGCTTATGTTATTAATTTGGGGGGGATTTGGTGCACAGTCCCTGTGTAATCTGTGTGTGACCGAGAGAGTCGCAGAGAGAAACTGACTTGAGTCTTAGCTCTAGTACATTCACCTCTGGCCTGTGAATAAATCTAGTAAAATAGCTCTACTATTGTAACACAAATTAATGGGAATTCTGCACGGATTACAAAGCAATGCACAGAAGATTTTTGTGGAAATTCCTCACTGCATAAAGTATACGCACAATCCATTACGTCAATGGTAACCTGGGTAAATGCAAACAAGGAAAACAGTGGTTCACCAGGGACTAATTTAACAAGAAATGTACGTGCAGTGAGTAGCAAATACATAATTATAGACACTCAGTGTATAAATACAGAATACACAGTAACCTTGCCCCTAAGGACGTGCAAAAGATATTCTATTTATTTTTACTATACATAGGGAATGTCCCTAAAAACATAGTCAAAGTGCGCAGAAAGAGGCGTTTTTGTCCACAGTACTCACACCAAAGAGAACAACTTTCTGGCCATGAATAGAAATGTGTATTTACAAGAGACGCACAGGTTAAGCCTTATACATGGGAGCTGAAGTGTTAGTTTATCAGCCCCACCAGACAGCAGGTACTGGGGGCATGTCTGCGTGTCTTGGCATAGAGTGAGATGGATGAAAGAGGAAAGCTGCTACACATCTGGAACAGAGGACAACTCTCTCGTTTACAATATGACAAACTAACGTTTGTGCACTCTCATCCCCTTAACGTTTTACATGTAACCAGCTAACGTGTATGGTGAATGAATCAATCCCCCATCCAAATCCTTAAGACACACTACATCGTTTTAGTGTCCTTGCTTCATAAAGGTTCCCCTCTCAGTTAAAGTCCTGATGAGACCTCTAATAAACCTATTGAGGTTTACACGTCGTCGGCACTGCGATATTCAGTGTTAGTTACCCTACACCAAGAGTTTCTTGCTTATCAAAAATAACCAAAGGGAAACACTTAAACATGTGTCTGACCACAAGCAAAGACCAAGCCCTTGTGCCCAACCCCTCCTGCACATGCACCAAGTCTGTGCACTGTGGGGGTCGGCTACAAAGCAAAATGGGAATGATGACGCAGAAAAAGAAGGTCCGACATATATTCATGTATACCGTGTGATTAATACGTGTAATGTAGTATGATTTTAGTAAAAGAAATAATGTACGAGGGGAATTGTGCCCTCAGGTTAGTTCGCCATCATTATAAACGAGCGTTATTAATCACGAAGTATTAAAATTGTAGTAATCCATCATAATCGCAAATGTATGCCATGATTTCTTGTTTGAAAACTGTTTTGCTTAGCTTAAATTTAGTACAGGCTTTGGCCTAGTTGCTTGGTTTTCAAATTCTAACGGCGTGATTCTTTTTTTCCTTGAATTAATGAAATATATTCTTGCTTGAAGTTGTATTTTTCCAGTAGAAACTGGCTGGTACACTTATCTCCAAGGTTTCGTGCTAGGCCGGTTACATCCCCTTTGATACAAGGTCAGCCTCTGCAGGTGCAGACAATGGAGGTACAGATAGTAAAATAATTGGCAAACCATGATACAACTTGTGTTCCAAGGCTCCAAGGCTAATGTATGCACAAATAAGTTCTAGTGAAAGACAATTTTTATTGGACAATTTGAAGCCAACCTATGAACCCTCCAATGGAGGACCCTGCAGAATTCGGAATGTTTCTTACTTAAACCCACCGGACAAAGAGAAGTCAGCCATTTTTTCCTCGATGCCAGTTTGAAGCATGATGCCAGACTCCATTTTGGGACGACACCCTGATGCCCTTTTCTCTATCCGAAAAAAAGGGACTCTGACAATTCTCACCCTAGAGACTTTAACTTTGATTTGCCCCCGTCTTGCCCATGCAGTAACTTTGCCCTATTCTCCTTGCCGTTGCAAGGAAGCTTGCCCTTAACTTTGCCCCTTTGAACTTGCCCCATGCTGATCGAACCGGTACCTGAAGGACGAAGACTTTTCTTGAATGCTGATTGTATTTGGTAAATATGAAAGGATAAATGTAATATGCATTGTGTTTTTCCTTTTAGGTACCAACTGCTATTTTGATAGGGTCCTAGCTAGAACTTTTCCAAATTTGTGTTGACTAAATTCGTTTTGCATGAAGTCCCACATGCCAATGCTAATTAGAGGTTAGTTGAGGTATTCATTCAATGTATCATGAAGAATTGAAATCTTGTTATGCTGACCGAATGTATGCAATTAGTCAAATACAGTTAGTCACATTGGTGATTTGCATTGCTATAACAGAGTGTATCATCATTCAGATTTTACGTAGATTGCGTTTCTTCCGCCGTTATGGACAGCTAGTAATGTTCATATACATATATCAATTGGTTTTGAGACATATATATATCGTGCTAGCTTTGTTAATATAGGGAAATAAATTCACTAACTTTTAATAAACTGGTGTGGTTATTCATGACTGAAAGGTCATGGTGCGCCGAAATACCAATTGTTATTGATTTCTGATGTGTTATATTGATCTATTAATTGAGTATTGATTACCGATTACAATAGTCATTGATTATTGATCTGAGTGACTCGACTATTGAGGATGAGGAGAGCCCGACTCGGTTAAAAGATTCACCGACCTCCAACGTGTCCAGATACAGGTAATTTTATAAGGGCTGGACGCGTTATCAGTAGATGGTAGCAGAGGATGGTATGGTTTAGCCCTTTGGCACCCCATCCGAACAATAGACAGAGTCAGGTTAGAATTTTCTTTGATAAAACAAGTCGGAGAGATGATGATGCCCTAAGTCCCCAATGACTTTCCCGGGATCTCGGAGCTTGCGAATGAGGAACATGAAGGTATGAGAATGGTCTCAGCATTTCTAGTGACGGTATGAGTGAAGTTAGGGTTTCGCGCTTGCACAGCTTATCGCCGCAGATTAATTGAGAAGTCTGTGAGGATTTAAGGAGTTAAAAGATATTAGAGGAGTGTTCCTCCAAAGGTGTGAGAGTAGGGAAGTCGTCGAACTTCATGTGTGTGTAGCGCTTTGAGCAGAAAAATTGTCCACGTGGTTGTTGATGTTGAGACGGGCCCTGCGAGGTCAAGAGACTCCGGAGTATGTTGAAAAGTGTATGTGACACTTGTTTGATGTTGTGATCTGGTCGGTTTAATAGGTTGATCAGGCGTGGTCAACAAGTCGGTATGAATGTTGCAGAGTAAAAGAAAACTTCGACTTTGAGATTTTACGAATTCTAAAGTGCACTAGAATAGTTCATTGATCAGTTGAGAGTAAAGTTTGCGGGTCAAATTTTGCTTGCGAAAGTGGGAAACCGAGAAAGATGGAATAACTGCCGAGGCTAGTGAAAAATCCCTAAGGTTTCTGAAGCGATTGTATTACCTTTCCTGTAGTAAACCGACAGATCTGTTTTATTCTTTTGGTTAAGTGCTCGCGTTATATTGCAGAAATTAGTTTATGAGTGAAGCCGAATGAAAAGAGGACAAGCCGCAGGACTTTGTCAGCCGCAGTGTGTGAGTGTGACGTCACTAGGAGCCGCGCTGGGATAGGTCGGTTGGTGAGAAGGGTCGCGCACGGATTGGACGCAGTCCGTGAAGCGCAAGTGGAAGGGGAAAGGCAAGCGAAGAGTATTCCGGGAATTAAAGTCACTTATTGATTACATATTTTTAGATAAACAAAAGACGGAAAGATGAAATTTTTCAAAGCATTTAAGAGTGCCATGAGGGGAGATGTTTATATTAAAGCAAATGTAGGAGAAGAAACACCGCCTGAGGGTACACCAGCTTACATCGTCATTGAAGAAAAGGGTGTAGCGCCGTGTCTTTGGCTAAAGCAATGGTGCAAATTAACAGAAAAACATGGAAGTGTAGCATTCCCTATCCACGGGTCGTTTAACCTAAGGGTTTTAGAAAATCTGAGGTTTGCGCTATACGACATGAAAGTACCCCCAAGGCCAGCACAGTTTGAGGCATTGGCAATTTGGGAGCTAATAGCTAGAAATCAACAGCAAAAGAAATTCGAGACAAGAATAAGGAAAGTAGAAAAGACCCTAGCGGATGCTAGATGGGACAGCACACAAAAGGTTTGGAGATCAGACGTATTGCAGGGAATTAAATTGTTTCCAGCGATTGCCGAGGAAGAGGAGACGGAAGGAAGGAAAGCCACCTGTAAGACAAACAGGAGTCAGTCCAGGGAGGGAGAGAGCAATAGAAACTCGAAAAGGGGAGACGAGTCAGATGATGAGGAGTTCATTATACAATTACTGAATGATCGCCCACCACCATATGTGGAAAGCGAAAAAGGCTCAAGCATTAGTACTGCCCCTCCAGAACCAATACAGGGTAATGTGACGCCAAATTTGAGAAGATCTCAGAGGCCGAGCAGTTCTGACATGCCTTTCTCACCACGAATATCGCGGGTTCAGAGGATGTACCCAGACGTGCCAACATTGAAACCTGCTGATAACTATCAGCCACAGGTTCAAAGGCATTGTTGTGATGAGCATAATGTGGGAATGACTTCCGATTCAATGGCGCAGGGAGGACAAAACTATCAAAGACCGACCTTGATTCAAGCTGAATCAACACAGTTCTCGATGCCCCCACAGCAGACACAAGAAGTGTGAGTAGTAGAAAGCCAGTTAGGTATGCCAGCAATGATGAACCACAATGTGGGGATTAATATGCCACAGAATTCGGGGAACAGACAGAATCCAGATGCGATATCTCTACCTATCACTGTAGGTCCACCAGTACCACTGTACATACAGGCAAATTCAAGCACCAGCGACCAAGGGTTAATGATACAGAGTGGGACAGGGAGAAGATGCATAGAAACCACTCCAGAGACAACTACGATAGCGGCACTGCCAAATGGATCTGGGTCCTTGTCGGAATTTAGTCCAATTCCAATTTGTGCTCCGTCAACCGTGGTAAGGTCACATCCACCACTATTAGTACCGTTAACATCACAGACTGAAACATTACAGAAACCGTCAATGGCAGTTGACGTAACTGCTACATTGATGGGACTGAACGCGCAACAGCTAACACAATGGTTTAAAAGCCTGAACTCCCCACAGAGTGTATCTAGCGGGAAGGGAGAAGAATACCTGAATAAAATAAGGTTGGGTATGGAGGCAGATGAACTGGTTGAGGGAACAATGGGTTTGAACAGATTAGAATCATACACGGAGGAAGAACTAAGATACATGTGCCCTAGGATTACAAGAGAAGTGAGCAGCATACATAAGAAATTACAAGAAAGTGCAGACAGACACGAGATTGATATAGGTAAGACTAAACACCTGAGTAGAAGTTACAGGTTAGATTTCGACACAAAAGACTTCAAACACATGAGATCCGCAGGGATGAAAACACACCTTAAAGAGATACTGCAGAGTGCACAGGTCTGGAGATGTTTAGACAAGTGGGAAAGCAGGTGGGTCAAGAAAAAGGATAAAAAGAAGGAAAATACTTCAGAACGAAGTGAGAAAAAACAACAGAATGACGATTTGATAACCATGTTACCGATGAGAGAGACAGCAGGGGGAAAACTTGTGCATGTACCATGGCACAGGTGCGATATTCAATCCTTTACGGACGACTTTCCCAAATTGAGAGAAAAACCGATCGAGTGGTATCAACAAACAGATAGATATGTGAAACTCGCGAAGTGTCTCTGGGAAGACCTGAATACCTTATTTGAGATTGTGGTTCCGGCAGATCTGTGGGAAGATTGTAAAAGGGCTGTAGGTTGGCCGACCAGTGAACCAGAGAGAGATAGGGACACAGGTGCGCCATCACCCACGGTAATGAGTTTGTACCACAAGGTGATCGAGCACTTGAAAACCAAGGCTGCGTCGAAAAATGTGGATTGGCAGAGAATTGACAGAACAGCCCAAGAGGTTAAAGAGTCTATACATGCGTACTACGAGAGATTGTTGAAGGCGTTTAAAAATTACAGTGGCACGGAAACGATTGAGCCAAAGGACATGCTTCATTTTGTGTTCAGGTTTGTGGAAGGGCTGAGACCTGAAATTAGCCAGATGATTAAATCGCATTTGATTTGTTGGCAGTCAAAGTCGATCGATGAAGTGTTGAACTATGCAAAATACTGCAGTGATGAGATTGAGACAAAGCAGAAAAGATTGAAGGAAAAGGTGATGGTGATGCAGCTCAGAGCAGCTCAGACAGGTTTACAAGGTTTGCAAGGTTTTCAACAACAGATGCCGCAGCAGCAGCAACAGGGAAATGCTATGTTTCAGCCGCAGATGAGAGGCAGAGGCCGAGGAGGTTTTGTGAATAATGGTCCTGATTTAAATACTGTTATGATTCCAAATGGTATACAGGCAATGAAGAAGGTGATGCCATGTCACACGTGCGGAATTGTAAGGCATTGGAAACGGGAGTGCCCAATGATGGTGCAGGAAGGTGTAGGTCAGCAAAACAATGATGTCAATGCATTTCAAACTATGAGAGGACCGAAACTGAGAGGTCCGAACCCAAATTTTCAAAACAATATGAATCAGATGCAGGGTCTACAACCCATGCAACCGCAACAGGTGCAAATGCCCCGTGTGCAAATGACACAATTGCAGCCAATGCAACAGCAGTTTCCCATGGTACCTAATCAGCAAATGCAAAAACCCTTAGCACCAATGAATCAGCAGCAAGCAATGCTTCCTCAACAGGTCACGGGTCAGGGAGTACACCAATTCCCACTACACAGCGAGAATGGAATAAACGATGTATGGGAGAGTGGAAGTTCAGATGAGGAGGGAAATTGTGTGCTTGCAGCATCCTTGGAAGTTGATCAAAAGGGTCCGTATGTGGAGGGAAGAGTTATGGGTCATCGTGTTTCATTCTTGGTTGACACAGGAGCTACACGTTCCACTGTTAGGAGCATTGAAGTACCAAATTTGCCACTCTCAGGGAGAACAGTTCAAGTAGTGGGAGTAGCAAACAGGTACCTGACGAACCCAATCACAGATCCAGTACAAGTCAGAATTGGTAACTATCAAGGGTCACATAATTTTGTGGTATGTGACTCAAGCCCGATATCACTGTTAGGGAGAGACTTATTGTGCAAATTGGGATGTTCGATCATGTGTTCGAACAATGGAATTAGAATTCAGACGAGCAGTGATGGGGAAGAAGAGGACAGTGTAGAAGGGGATGAGATGGAGACTGTCGATGAAGAGTATCCTCTGATTACCCTTTTTCCGATGATCACTGAAGCAGATATTCCAGCTGAGTTACAGGAAACAGTCGGAAAAGAAGTGTGGGATATGACAGGAAAAGAGGTGGGACTGGTGAAAGGAGTGGAACCATTGAAAGTGACTGTAAAACCCAATGTAACCTTTCCCCAGACCCCACAGTACCATATGGCACAAGACACCCTCATGAAAGTCGCCCAACTCATTGATGAGTTTGTAAAGCAGGGAGTACTGAAAGAAGTGTTAAGCAGTCCATGTAATTCACCAATTATGGGACTAATAAAGCCAAGTGGAAAGGTCCGAATTGTGCAGGACTTGAGGAAAATAAATGACATAATAATTAAATGTTGCCCTGTAGTACCAAATCCAGCTGAGATAATATTTCAAGTCCCTTGTGATGCTGAGTGGTTCTCAGTCATCGACTTGTCACAAGCATTCTTTTCGGTGCCTCTTCATGAGGACAGCCAATTTCTCTTTTGTTTCAAATTCTTAGACAGAGTTTACAGTTGGTGTCGAATTCCTCAAGGGTTTTCGGAGTCACCGTCAATTTTCAATCAGATTCTAAAGAAAGACTTGGAAGCGTTAGAATTGCCATTCGAGTCAACCCTAGTACAGTACATTGATGACTTACTGATTGCATCCAAGACAGAAAGTGACTGCACAGCCGACACCAAGGTGTCTCCTTCAAAATTACAGTTCTGTCAGAAGAAAGTGAAATATTTGGGTCACCAAATAGAAAAAGGGTCACGGAGAATAATGAAGGAAAGAATAACAAGTGTACTTCAAATGAGTCCCCCAAAGACGAGGAGGGAGGTGAGGAAGTTTTTGGGAATGGTGAGCTACTGTCGCCAATGGATTCCCAACTTCTCCACCCTTGCAAAACCTTTACTGAAACTGACCCAGAAGGATGCATTGGATGAAATTGAGCTGAAAGGAGATGAGATGGATGCTTTTATTGAATTGAAAGAATGCATGTGCAGGGCTCCAGCTTTAGGTATGCCTGATTACACAAAGCCTTTCACATTGTTTTGTCATGAACGTGATGCATGTTCCTTGTCTGTCTTGACCCAAGCCCATGGTGGCATAAACAGACCAGTAGCGTATTTTTCAGCTACTTTGGATCCGGTCGCAGCAGCACTGCCAGGGTGCTTGCGCGCCGTAGCCGCAGTTGGTATCAGCCTCACTCAGAGTGAAGGAATAGTGATGGGACACCCATTAACAGTCATGGTCCCTCACTCAGTCGAGATACTTTTGACACGTTCCCGAACACAGCACATGACTGGTGCTAGACTCACAAGGTACGAAACAATAATTCTGGGATCACCTAATGTGCAGCTGAAAAGGTGCACTACATTGAATCCAGCAACCTTGTTTCCTAGTGAAAATACTGAAATTGAGAACGCTGAAGACATTGAGCACGACTGTCTTCAGGTGACTGAATTTTGCACCAAACCAAGGCCTGATATCAAAGATACCAAATTAGAAGAAAATGATCAAATCATTTTTGTTGATGGTTCATGTTTAAGAGATGCACTGGGTGTATTGAAAGCAGGGTACGCTGTATGTACTGTAACAGGTGTTCTGGAAGCCTCTTGGCTTCAAGGGGTTTACTCTGCACAAGTAGCAGAATTGGTAGCTCTTACTAGAGCATGCCAACTTTCTGCACTAATGAAAGTTACCATTTACACTGACAGCCAATACGGGTTTGGAATAGTGCATGATTTTGGACAATTGTGGTCACAGAGAGGCTTTATGACCTCTTCAGGATCACCAGTGAAAAATGGTGAAAGAATAAGAGAATTGTTACATGCCATTCAGTTACCAGGGGAAGTAGCAGTGGTGAAGTGCAGTGCACACTCGAAGGGACAAGACTATGTTTCCCTAGGAAATGGATATGCGGATCAAGTCGCAAGGTTCTGCGCATTGAACTGTATATTGCTCAGGGATGAATGGAATTTGATAAGTGAACCAGAACTTGAACAAAGCGAAATATTTGCTCTAAAAGTTATAGATACAATGGACGAATTGAAATCCCTACAGAATGGTGTCAGTGAGGATGAAAAACTCTCGTGGACTAAATCACAATGTGTAAAGAGACTAGATGAATTATGGGTTTCAAGTGAAGGGAAATTAGTTCTTCCAAATAGCCTTTTGACACAGATAGCCAGATTTTACCATGGACAAGCTCATCTTGGGAGGGATGCCATGATTAGGTTATTTAAAACTGATTGGTTTAACCCCAAATTCCGTCAGGTTGCTGAAGCAGTTTGCCACCGTTGCGTCATTTGCCAACAGATGAACGCAGGGAAGGGAACCGTAGTAAACTTGAGCCACATTGGAAGAGCAGGATGCAAATGGATTTCATTGAGATGCCTGTGCATGGAGGCTTGAAATATGTGTTGGTGATTGTGTGCATTTTTAGTCACTGGATTGAAGCATACCCTACACGCAGAAATGACAGTCTCACAGTTGCAAAACTACTCTTGTGAGAGTTAATACCACGTTTCGGATTCCCGATCTCTTTAGAATCAGATAGGGGAAGTCACTTCAATAATGAAGTAATAAAATTGCTTTGTGCAGCACTGAACATTGAGCAAAAGCTGCATTGTAGCTACCGCCCTGAAGCATCAGGTTTAGTGGAACAAATGAATGGCACATTGAAATCAAGAATGGCGAAAATATGCGCATCAACAAACTTGAAATGGCCCGACGCATTGCCTTTGGTGTTAATGTCAATGAGAAACACCCCTGACCGAAAGACTGGACTGTCTCCACACGAGATTCTCATGGGCAGAGCTATGAGACTTCCAGCAGTTCCTGCAAATGCACTTTTGAATATTACAGATGATATGGTGTTAGACTACTGCAAAGGTCTAGCTGATGTGGTTCGCTCTTTCTCTCACCAGGTGGAGGCAACCACCTTGCCACCGATCCAAGGTCCAGGACACACCCTGAAAGCAGGTGACTGGGTCGTGATAAAGAAGCACGTGAGGAAGTCATGTCTGGAACCCCGTTGGAAAGGACCTTTCCAAGTGATTCTGACGACTACCAGTGCTGTGAAGTGTGCGGGAGTTCCCAACTGGATTCACGCCAGTCACACAAAGAGGGTGTTGTGTCCCACAGATGAGGAAGTTGAAGCGCTGAAATTACCAGTACCTGATAACAAAGTGCCAAGCGCTGAGACAGAGCGAACAAGGACTAGAAGCGAACAGGCAGAAATAGAGGAGGGAGAAATATTCTCTGAGGACGAAGCAACTGATTCACTTGGGGAAGACCAAGGAGAAGCCTCAGACAGCGACGAAGCAGCTGAAGGTAACAAAGAGCCTGAAGCAGCTGAGAGTGACAAAGAGCCTGGAGAAAGTAACGGTGACAAAGGGCTCGAAACAGGTGAAGAAGCAGGAAAGTCTGATCAGAGGAGGGCTTTCCCAGAAGCAGACGATACAGGAAGGGAACAGGAGAACCTGATTGATTTCCCAGAAGGAGAAGACGAAACCAGACAGAGTGAAACTGTTCAAACTCCTTCGGAAGAGGTTGCAGGTCCGTCAAGTGGACCCAGTGCAAAACGTAGACAAAGTATATCACCAGTAAAACTGAGAACTAGAGAAACGTTGAATGACAGTGAAGGGCCAAGAGTGAAAGAGAAAAGAAAGGAAGTGTCTGTCGTAGTACCAACACCAAGTGAAGAAAAAGACTTGGCCAAAGAAGAAAGTACGAGTGAGAAAGAATCAAAGAGAGATGCAAAATTGAAAAGAAAAAGGATACCAAGCAGAAGGTATTCCGGTCCGGAGTGGGCATACATAGCCAATAACGACTGGTCAGACGAATTTGTATCCCTCAGTCTCGAGAACGAAGAAGCAGAGCTACACTTTGGAAATAAAAGTTCTATGGACTCTGTTGATTGAGACATTGATAACCTGATTGACTTTTCAACCGGCTAAGACATTGCTAACTTGATTGACTTTGAAACCGATTTTGAGACAACGCTGCTAACCGATAAGAGACTGAGCTGCTAAAGAAAACTGTGTGAACATTGAACTCGTTCAGCTTTGTAAATATCTGCAAAACCGCTTTGATAGAGTGTCTTCAACTTTCTGATTCTATACAGATCATGACTAGTTTCACTACACAGGGGCGTAAAATGAAGTATTGTAAATACATGTGTATAGGCTTGATAACCGCATGCGTACTAATAATTGTAGCAATAATTCTTGGAATGCATGGTAAAAGTGAGAGTGAGACGAATGATGCTTCCACTTCTAAACCTATTATCGTTACTGAACTAACAGCTCTCAAGAGACTCGAGCAAGACGAGAGACACTTGCATGATAAGAAGGAACTTTCATCTAACGTTTTCTATCGCTTACTGAGTGAGTATGTTGAGACCATGGATGCGAAAGATTGTTATGTGTGTACACAAATACCTACCTCAGTAGTGGAGGGGGTAACGTATCACAGCATGCCTCTTACGTATGGAATTACATGTAGTATAGTAGCTTCCAGATTTTATGCTCAAAAGGACATTCACTATTTCTATACTAATTATGATGTTACTTTTGCATATGTCCCCATAATAGGGCACCTAAGTAAGATAGCTCGAGATTATTATGCCAAATTAATGAGGGAATTCTTTGAACCAATGTCACCTTTTCACACAGCTCACGCACATAGGGAGAACCTTACATGCTTGCTTTCACCAGTAGAAATAGAATTTTTAGATCGCACTGATGATAGGAAGAATGAAATGAAGGAGAAATTAGAGAGGGAATTACACGAAAGGACGTCTGTAGATAATTATGCTTTTGCTGCAATAAAGACACAAGGGAAAATAGCTTTAGATACATTGCATGTAGGCAGATTTTGTATACATAGATTTCCATCATATTATGACACAGTTTTTGTGGGACCGAGTGAGTGTAAACATACATATGCATTTCAATCTAAGTGGACGTTCATGCTGAATGGACAAGATCCAGTTATTCCTGGAGTATTTTATATTTGTGGACTCAACGCCTATTATCGTCTTCCCAAAGGATGGTATGGGAGGTGTTATTTGGGAATAGTGTTCCCAAAAGTTTATCAACTAGATGACTTAAATAAATTTCCAAAGCTGTCTGAATCACACTGTGTTCAGAAAAGGGAGACAGCTTCTGGTGTGGTAGGAGACATATTTGGAGCATTGATTCCTTCAGTAGGAGTCATATTGAATTCAATCAAAATACGAAAGTTGTCTACTATTGTGGATAACATGCTGACAAAGTTTTCAGGAGCTATAATCCTGATGGATGCTGAACTTGCTGCAGAAAGAGCTATGACTCTTCAAAATCGGCTTGCCTTAGACATTCTTTTAGCAAAGGATGGCGGAGTTTGCAAAATGCTTGGTACACGTCACTACTGTACCTATATACCAGATAATAGTGGAAAGATTAGAACAATGCTTACGAACTTAACAAAAGAAAGCGTAGATCTGAAGGAATTGAAAGAGCCCGGAGTTTGGGAGAAGGTTGGAAAGGGATTTGCTTCCGTGGGAAATTGGCTCAGCAACGTTTGGAACGGATTGTTATTAAAGATAATAAAGGGAATATTAATAGTGTTAATTTGTTTATTAGGTCCTTGGGGAATATGGAAAACTATTAAAATAATAAAAGCAAGGAACAAAAGAAAGAGAGAGGAGAAAATAGAAAACAAAATGGTGGAAATATATAGAGAAAAATCAAAAGAGACTAAAAGAAAAAGGGAATTGACTGAAGTGCCAAATTACTATACAGAATTTTAATGGAATAAAATTTGTGGGTGGATTTGATGTGATGACATAATTAGTCATCAGAGGAGGGATTGATGACGCAGAAAAAGAAGGTCCGACATATATTCATGTATACCGTGTGATTAATACGTGTAATGTAGTATGATTTTAGTAAAAGAAATAATGTACGAGGGGAATTGTGCCCTCAGGTTAGTTCGCCATCATTATAAACGAGCGTTATTATTCACGAAGTATTAAAATTGTAGTAATCCGTCATAATCGCAAATGTATGCCATGATTTCTTGTTTGAAAATTGTTTTGCTTAGCTTAAATTTAGTACAGGCTTTGGCCTAGTTGCTTGGTTTTCAAATTCTAACTGCGTGATTTTTTTTTTCCTTGAATTAATGAAATATATTCTTGCTTGAAGTTGTATTTTTCCAGTAGAAACTGGTTGGTACACTTATCTCCAAGGTTTCGTGCTAGGCCGGTTACATCCCCTTTGATACAAGGTCAGCCTCTGCAGGTGCGGACAATGGAGGTACAGATAGTAAAATAATTGGCAAACCATGATACAACTTGTGTTCCAAGGCTCCAAGGCTAATGTATGCACAAATAAGTTCTAGTGAAAGACCATTTTTATTGGACAATTTGAAGCCAACCTATGAACCCTTCAATGGAGGACCCTGCAGAATTCGGAATGTTTCTTACTTAAACCCACCGGACAAAGAGAAGTCAGCCATTTTTTCCTCGATGCCAGTTTGAAGCCTGATGCCAGACTCCATTTTGGGACGACACCCTGATGCCCTTTTCTCTATCCGAAAGAAAGGGACTTTGACAATTCTCACCCTAGAGACTTTAACTTTGATTTGCCCCCGTCTTGCCCATGCAGTAACTTTGCCCTATTCTCCTTGCCGTTGCAAGGAAGCTTGCCCTTAACTTTGCCCCTTTGAACTTGCCCCATGCTGATCGAACCGGTACCTGAAGGACCAAGACTTTTCTTGAATGCTGATTGTATTTGGTAAATATGAAAGGATAAATGTATTATGCATTGTGTTTTTCCTTTTAGGTACCAACTGCTATTTTGATAGGGTCCTAGCTAGAACTTTTCCAAATTTGTGTTGACTAAATTTGTTTTGCATGAAGTCCCACATGCCAATGCTAATTAGAGGTTAGTTGAGGTATTCATTCAATGTATCATGAAGAATTTAAATCTTGTTATGCTGACCTAATGTATGCAATTAGTCAAATACAGTTAGTCACATTGGTGATTTGCATTGCTATAACAGAGTGTATCATCATTCAGATTTTACGTAGATTGCGTTTCTTCCGCCGTTATGGACAGCTAGTAATGTTCATATACATATATCAATTGGTTTTGAGACATATATATATCTGCTAGCTTTGTTAATATAGAGAAATAAATTCACTAACTTTTAATAAACTGGTGTGGTTATTCATGACTGAAAGGTCATGGTGCGCCGAAATACCAATTGTTATTGATTTCTGATGTGTTATATTGATCTATTAATTGAGTATTGATTACCGATTACAATAGTCATTGATTATTGATCTGAGTGACTCGACTATTGAGGATGAGGAGAGCCCGACTCGGTTAAAAGATTCACCGACCTCCAACGTGTCCAGATACAGGTAATTTTATAAGGGCTGGACGCGTTATCAGGAACGACAATGGATGAAGAGGGCTGACCCTCTAACTTATATCTATATTATGCATATTTGCAGCCCACTCGTCATTCACATTTTGCTTCTTCCCAGTACAGCCTACAGCATGGCGCAGCGTGTGGTGTAAGTGGATCATCCCTTCATCCCTTGTCTTGCTTGAATTTTGAATTACCATATTTTCCCAAGTCTGATGAATGCAGCCACCTGAAAAGTAGTGACCTTCAGTGCCAGGGCTGGTAGGCCAATGTCTGCTTTTATTTGTGATTTTTTTTTTTTTACTTTGTCAATTTATTTTGCTACAGCCTTCTTTGAGTCTAGCCCAGACACCTCTGCGTTTGCCGATTCACTTGTCAGGCTGCTCATCTGGTATGTAAGGGCGCCCAACAGTCATTGCAATCCATCTTCTATATTCACTGCTGTAAAGGGAAAAAAAAAGTCACCCAGTCTCCTCTTTAATGTTGTTTTAATTTAAAGGCTGCCCACTCTGGCAATAGGCCTGTGCCCTATTCTTGAGCCCGTGCTTCAACAGATTAGCCTGCTCACCAGCTACTCACGCCATTCCTCTTTGAAACATCTGTCATCCATATATAAAGTGGTAGAGCAAAATCCTTGCAGGTAGTGTTACCACCTTTCCCATGGAAAACTACTGGCCATTTGTTCACGTTTGCAGATTCTGCAAAAGCCTGGACATGAATAGTAAGAAGAACTTTATATGACATCATCTGTGTCCAGTTTTGAACATGGCCTTAGTGTCTTTGTTTACTTTAAATATCAGTATTTTCATATTGCTGTTTAAAGTATGTAATGATAAGGGGAAAATACAGGCCTTAAGTTATTTTACTAGTTCTTGTTAGTTAATTAAAGTACTGATCATACAGGAATAACATTTGCCAGGTATCAAGCCTACGTACAGGTGCATATGTGCTCGCTCTTCTTTTTTTGGATCCCACATCTAAGGTTCTGGTAGACAGGCCCAGCTTCTTGACAACAGTCCCTACATTTTTAAATGTTGTTTTTAAGGAGTACTTCTGCATTCCAACATGTCCACTTTTGTTGTGGTATTTTGAATAATAGGATTATTGCATGATTGCATTTTAGCCTCTCTTCTGCTTCTGTTGCTTTTATTTCATCAGGCCTGAATGCTCTCCAGACTCGACTATGGAACTGCACTTCTTTCTGGCATTTCCAAAGTTCACTTTGGTGTTCTTAGAACAGTCCAACATGTGACAGCCCACTTTTTGACAAGATACAAGAAAATCGGACTACATCTCCAAACATGCCCTTGTGTAATGTAACTGGTGCTCATGGAATGCACTCCAATACCGTTGAGTAGTGTTTGTGCCATATAAAACTGTAAAAAAACAAACCAGACAAAACCAAAGCGACACAAGAGTTGGAGGAGGAGCAGCAACAATGGACATTAGGGGGGTGGGGGAAGCAACACAAGGGAGATGCAGAGGGGACCGAGGGAGCAATAACACAAGGGACAGCAGGAAGAGGGTAGGGGACAAGTAACACATGGTTGGAGGGGACAGACTATAGACAGACATGCACTCTTCGAGAATGTATGTCCCAAAGTAAAATTTAAAAAAAGTACCTACAGGACAGGCAGTGGAAGGACACTGGCCACAGACATGAAGCTACTAGGTCTTTGCTCAATGACAGGGACCGGCACTAGAAGCACCTAGAGGAAGGAGGAAGGACCAGGAGAAGCTGACCAATCAGAAGCAAGGAAACTGGAGCGACGTGGAAGCCAACCAATGGTGAGTAATGGTAAGTAATTGGCAGGCTCTAAGCCCGGTATTAGCTTTTTTTGTTAACAATAGATTTCACTGACAGCGCATGTGTGCTATCTCAGGTAAAACCTAAAAAAAGGAAGGTGTAAAATTTGGAATTACTACACATCAAGCTCTGAACAAAATAATAAATGAACTGAATAAGGTTTAACAAGTTAATGGAAGGTTTCCAGTATCTACACCTGCAGCACTTCAGTATCAGAGCTGAGTCACTGCATCCTTACCAGTGACGTTTCATTCCAAAACTTGGAACTGATTTCTATGTCTAAAAGACATGTTCTTCATAACCTGGGACAGTCTGAAGTTTTTCAGCAGAACCCTTGCTGGATACTTTAGTTTATTAGTGATGATCCAAGGACTTTCATATGTCTCGACTTTGGATAGGCCAAAGTATTTGGCTGACTACAGGTAAGCTTTCTTCAAAAGGTGGCAGTAGATTTAGAAATCTTAATAGCAGGCACAAAACTGACTCTGGAGATGAGATAAGGCCTTGGAGCTTAATAGATCAACTCTAACCAAGGGACCTGGGTTCTAAGCCAGGCTTCGGCTCTGGAAAAGAAATCGTGTGAATTTGGGTAAATCACTTAACGCACTTGTGAACAAGTATTGCTTAATTCACAAATATGGCTATCAATGTAATTCTATTCAATAAGTAGCTATGATGCAGAGAGAGGAACACATGGCTCGCGGTAGTCTGGAGTTGAACATGCTCAGGAGGATAAGTAGAAACTGCAAAGACCATTTACAAAAACACACCATGTAGCAAATTATTTTCATTGGGAGTCGAAACCAAGTACCAGTGCTGCTGTTAGTAAACAGAGCGAAGGCACAGCTACAGTCCTGGGTGATCACCATACCCGGAGACAAAAATCAGGGATACCAAGTAAACATTATTCTACATCACGTTCAAACTATCAAGGGATACCAGGTAACGGGAGTCACCAGAAATCTTTCACCAACTTTATAGACTTGTATATTCGAGCTAGCCTGTTGTAGATGCACTGAGTGGCACCCTTACAAAGTCGAAAATGTATAATACTGAATTGAGTAACATTATTAATCGATTAGCTTTCAACAAGACAAAGATGGACTTGTGGAAATGTAGCAGGTATGGGTTAAGACCCTAAAGGAAGCTGGCATCTTGATGAAAGGGGCCACTCTAATGTGCATCTCAGCTCAGGGATGAAGGAATTAAATATTTCTGATATAAAAGCGACAATCTATACAGGACACATCACAAACTGAACTGACTTATGGCATCTAAAACAAAAAGTTTATTATGACATGCTCATTGGTACACGTTTTATCAAAATCGGAAAAGTGAATTACCGAATTAGCTGAGCTGGGGTACTAAGCCAACCTTTGTGAGATCAGTAAATTATGTGACATCACTCTGCCTCTCGAATGGTATAGCAGTATGATACTGGAGGAAACACTGCTGCTCAGAGTCCTCCTTTGTTTAGCGCCCTGAGCAGAAAGAAATGTGGCGCCCTCTCTGCTGGTGGTGAATAAAATGAGCAGTGAGCTCTTCTGTGTTCAGAGTTCAGCCCCCTGGCAGATTGCATCAAAGTAGTGGTTGACCTCTAAACACATCTGTGGACCCACCTCCTACCCCACCTGAATTATGCATAGATTAGCATCTCACGCTGGTGCCAAATTGTTGGTTGGATTGAGTTTAATAGTGTGTGGCAGCAGATGGGGATGGGAGGGCACGAGGGCAGGCAGATGGGGTGTTAAAACAACGCCTACAGCACTGGAGCAAGGTGACAGGGACTTTGCTGTCTGCATTAGTTTAATGCAGAAAGGTTCTTACACCCCTCCGAAAACTGGCGGCCTGGACCCAGCTCTTCCGTGCTAAAAGCCGGCTTTGCTTCTCTTGCAATGCACAGGTTTAGGCTCCTAAAGTGGACGAATGATGTAGCGTCGGACGCTCCCGGCTTTCACACCACAGAGGAACGGTGACTTTGGAAACATATTTCAGTCTCTGGCAAACTCGGACCCCCAACAAAGTTTGCTTCTATATTCAGCAATTCTACGAAGGAAGCCCTGAATTTAGGTTGATAAAAATATAATGCACGGCTCACATTTCCTGTCTGCGCCGCACATTTCCTGCCCTCATTGCTCCCTGCCGGAAGCGGTAAATCTCTGACCGCTCAAGAGTTAACAGAAGAACCTGAACTGGGGAATGAAACACTGCTCCCATTGTGTGGTTCAAACCTCCCACACGCCGCCACCGCCGTTCGGAGGGGGAGAGCGTGTCCCCACTATTGTGGTCCGGAAGTGCAAGAATCGGACGACTGTCTTCAAACTTAAAAAAGCACATTAACAAAACAGAGCACACCTTTGTGGTCACGTTAGTCAGGGGTACCGGATAGCACGATACACGTTCCCTCCCTCCGCTGCAACATCTTAGAGCATACGTCATTTGAGAAAGAGTGCTGAACCCTGAATTACAAATTAAAAGGCAGATCATAAAAAGACCCTCCGGGTGTGGTAACCACTTCACTCTTTACTGATCATAATATTGCTTCCAGCTGCGAATTTAACCCCACAAACCATTGGTTTCTGGTGTGTTAGTCAAATTAACGAAATTAAGACCACAACACCAACAATGCCTTAGGTTGCCACATGAAAGCCCATGCCTTGAAAGGTGGAGTGAGGCGGCCACCCGAGTGTCTCTGCTCTGCATGCAGTAGCTTCGTTTTAGAGACTAGGGTCTTTAGGTCCCTTGCAGTAAAGGAGGCCCCACCATTGCAGCATTCTAAAGAGGTTGTTCCTTTCCTGGCACGGGAGCTCCGCCTTAATGCAAACAAGGGAGTCCCTGTTAAGTTATTTGCATTTATCTAGAGCCCATCTACCTATAGGTGACCTTTAGCAGTTGATAAGCTAGAGGCTGATGACAATGTCCTCCTAAATTCGGAACATGTGAGTTTTAATAATTTTTTGAAATTTCAGACAGTCAACTAATTCTCGCCATTTTAGAAGTGCATATTCTAAACAATGCCGAAGAACAGTACCTTGGTCTTCGAAAGTGGGGGCCGATCCTAATATTCAGGTAACAGATGTTGGAGAGTGTAATACTGACAGCAGTCAACAGTAAGGGGCTGCTCAATTATGAGGTGAGCAATTCATCACTTCCTGGACTTTCCACCAAAAACAATGAAAATCTGGCGAAGATGAACAATATCAAGAGACACTTCATTCAGAAGGCCTACAGTTGAAAATGTTCCACAAGACCAAACAATACATCTTCTGTGATGCAGCAGGGACACAACCTTTGACAGCAACAGCACCAGAAGCAGAAAGCATTGGCAAAGCCAAACAGTTTCACTTATGAGACTATTGGCTTTGGCATGGTCTTTTATCCATGATCAGCGGAATGATAGCAGTCAAGCTAAAGCAACCAGTACTTGGTCCATGCTCCAGCCGAAAGAAGAGGAAGTGAGGCCAGCAGAAGGCAGCACATAGGAGTGACAATGAAGCCAACAAATGTTAAGCAATGGGTCGGCTGCAAGCTCCTTGTTGTATGCATCTCTTGGAAGCAAGATTGTATGCAGCCCATGTGCAGTCAAACGTGAGACCTAAAAAGGAATGCAGGCTGAGAAGTGCCTCCTAAGTTAGTTGAGGCCAAGCTGTTTACAGGTCACAAGCAGTCCTGCTTCTACATGAAAGTTATACGGCCTTGCTAGCTGTGTGGCAAGATGATGTCAGAGTGGTATGGACAAGCAGAACAAATATAGAGCCAGACATCAGACAAGAGGCTCTAGATATATTTAGCTAGTTAACTCTGCGTATAGCCCCCCTTAGGTCATGTACAAGACGTGTGTTACTTAGGTTATTGGTGTTTACAACTCTGATGATTGCTTTTATGACAGGTGAGACTCACTCACCTTTTAAGGTCCAGCGTGCAAGCACTTTGACCTGTTGTAAGTATTGTGGGCTTTTAACCACGCCCACCTCACCCCCTTCACTTTCACTCGTTCGTGGGCTTGCCTTTCAAAAATGATTTGTTATCATTGGTAAATGCTTTACATTTGTCCCTCCTTGGGGAGGTTTTGTTACTGCCTTGCAGACTGACCATGTTACATGGATAATTGCACAATTGTCTATATGTTTGCCTGTGAATGAACTTCTTTTTCCTTTTGTGTCTCTCCTTCACTCTCATGCTCATAGAATCAGCTCGCTTTTGTCAACTAATGTTTTACATTTCATTTTCAATTTATGTGGCAAGAAAAGTCCATTTAGGAATTTACAACGCCAATAGCTCTAACTGGTGCAAATGCGAGACCGATTGCATTGCAAATGCTTGTTTAACACTGTTTTCAGCAGTAACAGAAAATCCAATAAAGACAGAGTTTAAAAAGAACTTATTGTCAGTGCCCATTTTCTTTCTCCATTTGATTACTCTAATTTGTTTCCACGGTCTGCTTGCTCCACTCCAAAACTTGTAGACGTATGATTAAGGTTCCTTTTACTCCTTCTTTTTACCCTGCAAAATTCACTGGGTATTTTCCACTGTATCCTTTCCATATTTCTCTACATCATGCTAAAGGTAGTCCATTGAGACAGCACATGCATTGTTTGAGAGACATTTTGTTAGCTTACAGCTGGCTTAGAGCCTGCCCAGTCCTTTCATTTGTTTGGCTTCATCGTCACTTGTATTTGATTCTGTTTGGTCAGGGCAAGCTGGCTTCACTTCTTCTTTTGTTTGGCCCTTCCCTGGAGCCTGGACAAAGTATTTTTCCCCTTCCATTGCTCGCACTTTCGGAGCAAATTTTTCTTTTTGTTGAAGCACTCCATAAAAGTGCATGTATTTGCAGTCTACCTCCTTGTGCTTCTCCCAACACCCCATCTGTCATTCTCTCTTACCCATGGGCTTTTGTTCCTAGGCGTCTTGTTTCTTGCCCCTTCCCACCGTTTTACCACTCTCCATGTTGCTGCTTGCTCCCATCCCTATGTTGTTGCTTCAACACACCCACTGCCCGTGTTGTAACTTGCTCTCAACAGGGAAGCAGCCAAAGACGACAGGGATGAGATAAGCAAAAGACAGGCTGGGAGTGGCTGGGCATCACAGAGTACACAAGGGGCTGGGGGTGTCAAGGCAGAAGAATCAATAAGCATTGGCAAAGTCAATAGGTTTCGCCTATACAAATTCTATTGACTTGGTCAATTTTCCTATGCAAATTCGATTGACTTTGTCAATTTTTTTTTAAACATATTGCAGAGCAGTTGAGCCGCTGTGCAATATAACGAAGTAAAAAAAGCACTATGACATGGACAATGACAAAGCCAATAGGTTTTGCACTTTTAAGCCAACAATGAACAGTATTAGGCCACTGGCTGCCAAAGATGTGAGCCTGAGTTTCAGTAAACCCATAAAGAGAATAAGCAAATGGCTGCCTCGAATAGGGTAAAGACAAAATGTGATCCTAGTTCCTGGTAAAGCTAAAGCACATAATTGTGGTGAAAGCAACTACTTCTTGTGCTGCTATTCGTATCTTTAAAACAATGAGTTCCCTTTCAAGTGAAGTTCTATTCGATTAACACGTCGAAGCTAAAACATCCCAATGCCCAGGGGTCCTGTGGAGAAAATGAACAAGTCAGACTTCAGGGAAGGTGGCTGAAGTTTAAAGCATCGGAATGGGCGTTTCTGGAGACTACTAGAATATTTTCAGAAAGAAGATCTAGAATGCATAAGGCTTCTCAAAAGAACATAGGCAGAGGGGTAAATAATTAGGCGTAATAACAGGTCTTTGAACGCGATGCCCTTGCCCTGGAATACAATGTGACTAGAAACCTTACTACTAAAGCAGTGAGTTCGAGACCTTAACCACTACTCCCTCTCCTAAGAGGGCCATCTTGGCATACATACAAACTTTTATGCTTTGCAAATACTTAGCTTGGACCCACAATACTTTTAATTATGACAACATGGTGACCATCCCACCTCCTAAATGGAATGTTGTTCAGAAATATAGCAGTGAACACACAAAAGAATTATGGTAAATGTACCCAGAATACACTTTTCGATTGAAGTCTATTTGATGTTTTACAGGCTTAACACTGCCTAATTAACTGAATTATAAATTCTGTAATAATAGGGCAGAGGCGTAGAACAATTCACATCTTAAGCAGAAGGAAATTACACACCTTTAAGTTTAACTAAAGCCTATTACAGTTATGGACTTTTTTGTGTATACAGGGTCGCGAGTAATTTCTTTTACGTTTCAGTTTTAACAGGGCCAGCCAGCCAGATTTTATCTTTTAATAGTCAATTAGTAATATATAAACAGATGTAGCTATAAATGCATTGATCTGCAGGCATTCCTACTACCTGCTAGAAGAGGACTGTTTGCCAACCAGCTCGTGGCTGCTCTTCGAGCTTTTAACATGACTGGATGGATAAGACCCCAAGTACAGTCATCCAAACCCAGCCTAAGTGCTGTCAAACGAAACATACATTCAAAACAGCTAATATTCTATATATCAGCATCAACAGCAATGAACATAACTTATCTGTGATATATAGCTCAAACATTGCCCCAGTGCGCTACAGCACATTACGCCCGAACGATTACAACACACAATGTAGGCGGGGGTCGGGGGTTAAGTGCTTATGCTCAGAATCACAGAATGTCGAGCAGACGCCAGAACTCGAACTCGATTCCTGTGTCGCAAAATCGACAGAATATGCTGCTAGGCGCATCTCCTCCTCTGTATTCTGCGTATTTAAAACACTGAAAATATGGGCTAACACTCGTGACCTAAAGATTATCAACGTTACGCAGAAGAGCGCTTAGTACGCCCGGCCATCTTGCATGCTGTGTTAAAACACCATCATATAAAGTGTGGTTTCGTTTAACAAACATTCGGCCCAAAACTCAACTTGCAAACATATTGCGTGAAACAGACTCCCTGAAGCCGACCGGAAGTAAAGCATTGCAATCGGTGAAACGCACAGAACAAATACTTACGCATCATCTTAATACTTGTCAAACACCCGCAATACTATAACTTCAACGTACTTAAGCAAGCCACTTCAAACTTATGTCCCATAATGTCCCCTTATTTATGGTGAGGTCTCTAAAAAGGATTCAGTGCGCTGTGAACCTCGTCTTCGTGACTTATGCTTACAATGCAAAGCACATCAGTTGGCCTCAACTGGCCGCATGTGGCTTTTCTACCGCTCAAGTGTCGCACAAGAAGTGCAGCGCTATACGTGTGCTCCCACGGGACCCGAGGGTTATTGGATGGCAAGTCTGCAGTCGCGAACAATGAAATAAATCAGAACATCGCCAGTAAGTGCTGGGAAGCTGAGCATTTCTCTTATATGAATAAGCCCCAAAGCACCAGGCACCAGAAGTGACCCCTGCACAATAATATTCTCATTTAGCAAATGTGCCCGTAATCTGCTAGCCAGTTTCCAGCGGCGGCTCCTCCGCCTTCGCCCCACTGCTTTATGCAGTGGACCAAAGGGAACAATAGCATGATAATAACGAAACGTTATCATCATTTTATTTTTTATCGAGAAGCCAGGTTAGGGCGGGCTGAGCTGGAGAAGGAGGAGTGCTGGAGGCAGAGTGGTGAGTGCACATAAATGCGCATGACACTTTGGCCGGCGGTGTTCGGCCGAGTAAACAGTCATGCGCACTTTGCATCTCTCCATCCGGCTGTACTGAACAGCCGGGAGGAGAAAGTGCACAGGCCCCTACTCCCTGTCTCAGCGCCGAGAAGGACGCTCACACCAATCACGATTCTGTTGTCATGCTGTTGACACCAGCGTTGTGATTGGAGGGGAGTCTGGTAGCCTTCTGCTTTCGGGAGTCCGAGCAGGACAGAAGGAGAGACGGAACCATCACCCCCAATATAGAGGTACATTAAAAAAAAAAAAAATGACCCCTGCCTGCCACCCCAGTTGACAAGTGGCTGCCACTGGCAGTTAGGTATGACCAGAGATCAAACAAAAAGGCAGAACCCGAGTCATAGTTGGGGTCATCTGACAATGAACTAAAGAACAGTAATAAACTCTTTGATGCATCAGAAAACATAAGAAGGGAATTATAATGGGCACATAATACTACTTTAAAGATGCTTTTGTAGGGAGCCATCTCAGAAAGAAAAGTCTGTGACAGTCGCGCAAGGAGTTGAACTTGTACTGGCCAGTTCAAGGCATCTGTTGGTAGTAAGGATTTTACATTGGTATAGAACAAATGGTGGGGACCTGGCAAATATGTAACCTGTGTTGATAAGCAGTGAAATTTGCCTACATAAGATGTGGCCAAACAACAGAAAGCTGACGGAGAACAGGTCAAATTCCTCATTTATCTTATTTATTTACTTTAGCAGGAAATGGTAAAAGAGAAGGTCGGTGCACATTTTGTCTCTCGCTCGTACAAAGCATATAGGTTCATACAGACCGGTCACCCTTCTCCAAGGGGTACATCATTTCTCCATTTGTTATCCTTCAGACTTCAGGTCTGCCATGGTGTTTTTACAATCCTAAACGTGGATAACATATGTTGCAGCACAGAAGACTTTCTGCTCATGCTGCAGTGTGGGAACAGCTCTTTATGGTCCTCAACAATTACCAGCCCCCCTTGCAGAGGGGCGCGCCGCGGTCTCTGCCATAGCTCCTCTGAGCTGGGCTGCCAGAGCTCAAAACAGGGTCGGGGGAGGAGGGGATCTGTGTACAACAATGGGAGTTCAGGGGGGTTAAGCAGCAAGAAAAGAAAAAGTACCTGCTGAGTGAAGTAGTAAGTGAAAGGACACTGGCCAGTAGCCAGTGACCAGTAGCTGTACTTGGTCCAGGCTCCATGCCACAGCATGGATGGCAAAGTAGAGCTGGAAGTAAAAGCAGACGACGTGCTGGCCAACTAGAAGTAAGTAAATTAGAGTGACGTTGGAATCAACAAATGGCAAATTCAGGTTAGTAATGGGAGGGTTTGGAACCCCTCATATTTTTTTTTTGTTTTAAATACAAAAGACTTCGCAAGCACAGTGCAAGTGCTGTGCAGGTGAAACCTAAAAAAGGGAGAGGGAAAGTGAAAGAATACCCAACCCCTCCTATGGAGTATTAAAAAAAGGAAAAAGTTATTCCTTTAATTGTAGTTGCAGAAATGTGCAAGTGAAGAAGATCGCAAAGAAGGTATGCTCCAGGTGAGGTCAAGCACTAAAAAAGAAAGGAATGCTATCAAATAAGAAGCAGGCAAATGAGGTTGGGAAGAAAGGCAACCAAAGGTAAGCAGTGGGCTAAACCAAAGCCCACTGTATGTATTTGTATTGTCCACAACAGGTCTTTTGTTAAAAGACAGCTGTCTATAGGCGAGACCTAAAAATAAGTCCTAGTACCTCGAAAATAAATGAGTGCCAATATCCACTGCCTGCAACCTCATGTACAAATTAAGCACTGGCAGTGTGGGGTAATTCCGTATCACAGAGTCACATCTTTGTGAAACCAGTCAAAGTCACTGAACTTGCAAGCAGGTCCTTCACAGAGGGCAAGCTTATGACTTCAATTCAGTTTAACATACTGCCAGAACACATGATCCAATGTGAACCCAGTAACAAACTGTGGATCATATCCAAAACGCCTGATCTTTAAAGAACTACATTCCCAAACAAGATGAGGGGCCGAAAACATGATTTCCCACGCTTTGCTCTCCATTGGGATTTGCAGACTGTCAGGATGTGAGCCACCCTAGTGCAGCACTATCACAACATCCTATCTCTGTAGCTCTTATGCACATTTTCCTTGACTCGTGGTTACTAATTTGATGACTAATGTGCTAAAAACACTACGGTTTGCCTAGCTGGAAAATACGACAATTAAAACGTTACTGTGGCAATACTTTAAACAGGATGCAGGCTATTCCATTAAGCAGATCCAACAGCAAAACGATGCAAAGGGTTTGCTTACAGCAGTGTGCAGCTATCCAGCATGTTAATATGTTGGGTTGAGTGTGCTTTGCACAAAATTGTGGTATTTAACCTGAAACTATGAAGCTCCTACACTGTGAGCGCATTTACCTTTGTAATGTTGATAACATGAGAACCAATTAGTTGAGTAAATGTAACCGTACAGCCATCTACGTAAACACGACAAAAAAATAAAAATTGAAAACATGAACTACTTCGAAAATTGCTTAGAGGATGCTCCCTCTCAAGAACGAGCACTGGCAAAGCCAATAGGCCTCACCTACGAAAGGAATTGTCAATGTTTTTGTAGCCATGTTTTATTACAGCGGTGCTGCTGTGGAGTATGGATGAAAGCTTAAAAAACAAAAGCATTATGATGTGACCAGTACTGGAGGGTGGGAAGTGAGGCAACACTGAAGGAGAGAGGTGCAACACGGAGGGGGGTGGGGGTGGGGGCGGTGGGAAAAGTGCTAGGGCGCAGTGAGTTGTGTCCACATCATAGCGCTTTTGTTATTACGGCAGGCGAGGGGCAACATGGATCACATAGGGAGGGCGGATGGGTAGAAGGGACAACACTGACAATGGTGGGCCGGGGAAAAAGCACTATGACACGTCCAAAAGTGGCCACTTTACTTGCACTTCTTTTGTTATGGCAGGTGGGCAACACAGACAGAAGAGGGAGGGCAGATGGGTGAAAGGGGCAAAATAGGCTACGGAAGAACGGGGGGTGAGTGAGAGCAACGAAGGGAGGGTGGAAGCAAGGCAATGCAAAGAGAGGGAGTTTGCAGAAGAACAGGGACAACAGGAGGTGAACTAGCAAGGAAATGTGGACAGGGGGAGAGATTGTGGGGGTAAGGCAACACAGACAACAGGAGGGAGGGTTGGGGTAAGGCAGAACAGATAAAGGGAGGGTGGGGCTAAGGCAACACAGGTTAGGGGAAAGGCGAACATAGACAATAGGAGGGAGGGCATGGGAAAGGCATTACGGACAAAGGGAGGGCAGTGCAAGGTAACGCGGAAAACAGAAGGGCAGGCGGGGACAAGACACACAGACAATGAGAAGTGGGCATGTGTAAATCAACACAGACAATGAGAAGTGGGCATGTGTAAATCAACACAGACAATGGTATGGGGAGTGGGAACAAGGCAGCTTGGACAATGGGAGGGAGCTAGGGAGAGAACTAATAAGGAAATGCAGACAATGGGAGGGAAGATGGGGGTAAGGCAACAAAGACCATGGGAGTGGGTTGAGGTAAGGCAACACAGACAATAGGAGGGAGGGTGGGGTAAAGCAACACAGACAATGGGAGGGAGTGTGGGGTAAAGCAACACAGACAATGGGAGGGAGGGTGGGGTAAAGCAACACAGACAGTGGGAGGTTGAGGGTAAGGCAACACAGACAATGAGACGTGGGCATGTGTAAATCAACACGGACAATGGTATGGAGAATGGGAACAAGGCAGATTTTCCAATGAGAAGGTGCTAGGGAGAGACTAAATAAGGAAATGCAGACAATCTGAGGGAGGATGGGGTAAGGCAACAAAGACAATGGGAGGGTGAGGGTAAGGCAACACAGACAATGGGAGGGTGGTTGGGGTAAGGCAACACAGACAATGGGAGGGGGTTGAGGTAAGGCAACACAGACAATGGGAGGGAGGGTGGGGTAAAGCAACATTGACAATGGGAGGGAGGGTGGGGTAAAGCAACACTGACAATGGGAGGGAGGGTGGGGTAAAGCAACACTGACAATGGGAGGGAGGGTGGTGTAAGGCAACACAGACAACAGGAAGGAGGGCAGGGTCAAAGGCAACACGAACAACAGGAAGGAAGGTGGGTTCAAAGCAACAGTGCCAATGGGATAGGGTTGTGCCAATCCAAGACAACAAGGACAGCAGGAGGTAGGGTGGGGCAAAGGCAACAGACAATGGGAGGGAGGGACGAGCCAAGGCAAAAGGACAAACCAAGGCAACAGGGACAACGGCAGGGAAAGTGGAGGCAATCCAACAAGGGGAGTGTATGAATAGGACAAGCAGGCATACAAGGCAGGAGCACATGGGGTGAGGAGTAAACGAGGGAGGCAGAAGAAAAATGCACACTCTGGTATGGTGCTTAAACACAAAGAAAAAGAAGCACCTAAAAATAAGCTACGGAAGGACACAAGTAATGCATTCATGCCTCAGAGGAGGGCAAAACACACAAAGAGGAAGGCAACAGCTGACCAATAAAAATTAAGCTATTGAGAGTGACAATTATGCCAACCAATGGTCAGCAATGGGTGACCTCTAAGCCCACTGATAGAAAACAAAAAGTCTTAACTAGATAACATGTATACCACTTTTGAGGTGCAATTTTGATGTTAGGGCATTAAATTTATCTGAACTTCAAGGAGAGGCGTTAGTTTTGAGGGGCATGCACAAATGATGTGTGGAGTTTAAGGAGCAGTATTAGCTTTGAGGGGCATGCACATTCTACCTGCTGAACCATAGTGGGAAAGGAGACGTTATGAGGTGTTTGCACAAAGTGCTGTCTGGACTACAGGACTGTAGCAAGTTATGAGTTCCTAGACAACGTGTTGTATTCAATTGACAGGAGAGAATTGGTTATGAAGTACATGCACAAAGTCTTGGCTGGTCTACATAGGGCAGAGAGCAAGTTTCAACACTTGTATAGAGTTTACATGACACCATTAACAGTGTATGCATATAGAGGTGCAATTTTCCAGGATAGTGTTAATCAGAACAAGCACAAAAACAAAGCATTATGTGCACTGAAGTGCACGGACCATGCTCTATGGAATTTACAGGATAGCATTAGTGATGAGGACTATGCACAATGTGTCATGTGGCCAGTATCAAGCTGGGTCACTTTTGAAGTGCATTATAAAGAGTTGTATGGAATTCACAAGGCAGTAGGTATGCACAGGGCCATTGGAATTGGGAGATTTTGAAGCAGAGGCATTGTCTGCATTTATACGAATTTGTCAGATTTGCCACGTAATCCATCATCTGCTGCATTATCTACATATTTTCACAAAAAAATGTTTTAGCTGAAACGGATCAAAAGTTACTACAAAACATACTGTAACACGTGTTGCTGAGCAGTGGAAGGACTTTCACAAAGATTGACTGGTCACCTATCTGTTGCTTATTGCTATGTTTCGGTGTTAAATCTATAGCAATAAGGTGAACCGTATGTTTATACAGTGTTGAGAGGTGTAAAAACTACAGCATAATGAAGTAATTTTATCATATATTATGCACATTACACTACATAATTTGCCTTTTTTACCAGAGTATTTCATAGATCTTTAAAAGAATAGTTACATGCTTTATGAACTAGTTAACAAGGCGCTGTATTTTTTTCCACTGGTTCCAGTAACCACACAGGGACCCCACTCTGTGTATTCCTAATATTGGTATTCAACTTTTACTGTCATAATGGGAGCATGCATTTGGTGAAAAGTCATTTCACAAGTAGGGTCGCCACCTTCCCAAGAGAAAAATACCAACCATTTGTTGTTGTTTATAGAGACTGCAAAGGCCTGGCTGTGATGCTAAATAGGGCTTTAAACAAAATCATACTCATTTGTAACATGGTTTTTCTGTCAATGTGAGGGCCACTGGAATTATGAGGCAGGAGAGGGCCAAATTATGCACCAGGGTTGGGTAAATTATGCAATAAGAAAAGGCAAATTTTGCAGCATAATGCAGCACATTTTGTAATAGCAATACTTCATTATTTTGTCATTTTTGAACTTGGTAACACGGTATGGGCATTGGTTGTGCCTCCACTTGGACAGAGTCCAGCTTCAGAAAGGGCCTTCCACTGCGCAACAACATGTGTTGGTACAATTTTAATAATGTTTGAACTTTTGAGCTAGAAACAAATTCTTTTTTTGTCAAAATCTGCAGATTATGCAGCAGATGATGGGTTATGTGACTATGCGAAAATGGCCGCACAATCGCATAATTCGACTGGCCATAGTCATTGTTTACTTTAATTATTAATCATGGATCACAAATGCAGCTCTAGAACACATTTAAAAGTGCTTTCTATTCATATTTGCTGTTTGGAGTATGTACAGATAAAGGCTAAAAACTGCCTTAATGTGATTATGTTGATTTTTGTACTGGCCAGGACATTAAAATACAGGTGGTGCCGGTAGAAATCCAGTCAGATTAGAACTCAATCACAGGACTAAAAGTTTTTTGAAGGACCAGCAAATTACTTCTATCCTCCACCCGCCATCCTCGATTGATGCATGCCATGATAGCAGTAGATTAATTTATATCCGAAACCCTACTCACCAGCCGTCAATAACATGCTGAGTAACTCCAAGTGCCTGGGAAAACATCCTGCGTTCAAACAATTCACTCATCATTCTCATCTCTCACCCTTCACTTTCACACTCACCCTGCACTCACTGCAATCACCCTGCACTCACGCTGCTCACCATGCACTTACTCCGTTACCCTGCACCAACACCATTCATCCTCCTCTTGCCCTGCATTCACACGAGCACACTTCTTACCCTGCACTCACACCGCTCACCATGCACTTACGCCGTTACCCTGCACCAGCACCATTCATCCTCCTCTTACCCTGTGCTCACACAAGCACACTTGTCACCCTGCCCTCACAGTGATCACATTACCCTCACACCACTCACCATGCACTCACGCTGTTTGCCTTACATTCACCCTGCAGTCACACAAGCACACTGCAATCACCCTGCACTAACACAGCTCACCATGCACTCACGCTGTTACCTTGCACCCACACCATTCATCCTCCTCTTACCCTGTGCTCACACAAGCACGCTTGTCACCCTGCCCTCACAGTGATCACATTACCCTCACACCACTCACCATGCACTCACGCTGTTTACCTTACATTCACCCTGCAGTCACACAAGCACACTGCTCACCCTGTACTTGCGACACTTCGCTCACCTGTCACTCACTGCTTACCCTGCAAGCTTGCTCAGACAAGCACATCAATCACATCACTCGACATATATTAATTCCTCCCCCTCTGCACTTTTACCGACACCCAAACTCATATGGTCACATCATTTATCCTAGTCACTCATCTTACCCTACTAACTGTCCAGCTAATTTCTAAAGTGCATTGTAAATAGGATTTATCCGCAAAACAAATTTAGATATAGAAAAAAATGTATACAGTATTAATCATTAAATGAAAATCTATCATTTTTTAAATCTTTTAAATTTGTTTGCATCAAATGTAGATGGATGATTTTCAGAAAAATATTTTGGTAAATGTTATTTTTTCTCATGCAAGCCAGCCCTAGATAGATTAACAAATACGTTTACCTGCAACCTATTCATCAAAAGAATCCCACAAGAAGGAGTTTCACGCGGCCATTTATTGAAACGTTATTGCAATCCCAAAACATGCACGGCCTCAGTCGGTTCGTCACTCGGTACTGGCATCTGGTCGAATTTGCAAGTCAAGTGTTCGGATCTCAACTGGGGAAGACCGCCTTTTAACTCTCAGATGTCGATAAAATGAGAACCTTTTGAGTATTTTCAACAACAGCCCTATCCACCTGTTAATTATATAGAAACAGACATTTGTTATTTAAAATTACTAGGTGACTCAATGACACCAAATTAGTTTAACAACATATTTCATTCTGAGAGTTCTATTTCAAGTGGACTAACGTTCACTATTTTTTAAAAATTTGCGCAAGGGAAACCGAAACTGCAAAGTAATGCTCCTGATTATAATGATTCAACCTCTAAAGTTACCATGCACCTGGGCTCAATGTGCACTACGTTCACACTTCCGCTAAGCCTGGTTCTTTTTATGCACTTGGTTTAGAAACCAAACATTGGCAAAGCCCATAGTTGTTACCTATGCAAGGTATATGGGTCGTCAGTGTTTTTTTGCTATGTCCTACAGCAGTGTGGCTGATGTGCACTATGCCTGAAAGTAAAACAAACAACCATTGGCAAAGCCACTGCGTCTTGGCATGCAAGAGCTCTTGGATTTGTCATGGCTGCTGCTATGCTGAAATTCAGGGAAAAAAGCGCTACGACGTGCCATACAACATGGCTGAAAGACACTGACATTCACAAAGCCAATAGCTCTGGCATTGCCGAGACCTATAGGTTTTGCCAGTGCTTGTTACAATATCGCACATCTGCCAGCACCCTCGTGGAGCAGACAGTTGCACTTCCCACCGTGATGGTACAGCAGGGGTCACATCAAGATCTGCTGGTGCTCTTGTGGACGAGACGGTGGCACACAGAGATGGTGTAGCAGGGGACATGCACAGGTTTGGGAGTGACCTCGTGGAGCAGGCATGTGCACAATGAGATCTGCTGGTGTCCTTGAGGTGCAAACATGACATGCACAGATTTGCCAGTGCCCTGGAGGAGCAGGTGTGTTCATGCACACATCTACCAGTTCCTTCCTGGTGCAGCAGCAGCGTAGGTTTAGCTGAGCTGAAATGGACTCGCTCTCCTATGTGCAAGTAATAAGGGACCTCGCAAGGGGCTGAGTGCAGTGGGATTAACCTGAAATTAACCCCCTTAAATGATAAACATAGGCCTCTGCCATCCCATGCACAGAGCAGGAGTGGGCACGGAGCACTGGAAAAGTGTGGAAAGACTGTGACAGTTCCCTGCTGAGAGAGCAGCATGTCCATCCAGGCAGACCACACTCTGCCCAGGAACACACAGCATGCTATGCTCACCCACAATGGCTGGGGTGGAGACAAGACAACACGGACAATGGGAAGGAGGGTGGGGGCATGAGAACACGAAAAACAGGAGAAGGAAGGGTCGAGGTGGATAAGGGAAGCAGATGTACAAGGAGCAACACAAGTGGGGAAAAGTATGCCAGAGAACCAGGCGAAAACGACACACATTGGTAGAGTGCTTAAACACAAAGAAAAATCTAGCAAGTAGAAAAATGAACCCTGGAAGGACAAGAGTAATTGTCCATGCCCCAGGGAAGGGACAAACACCCAAAGAGGAAGGAAGCCTACTGTAGCCGACCAATCAGAAGCAAGCAAATGGAAGTGACATTGAAGCCAACCAGTGGTCAACAATGGGCAGTCTCTAGTCCCACTGATATAAAACAAAATGTTTTAGCACTTGAGCTGTCTACGTAAGACCTAAAAATAGTTCTAGCCTTCCTCTGAGCTATGTATTTTGATTTGATTAAACACAAATAGGGTTCACTGTTCCACAGAAGAACCGCAGGTCAGACGACCACTATTAATAGTAGAAGACAGAGCCCTCACACACCCAATGGGTGTCATGCTTCATCATAGGGTCTGCTTCTCGTCGGGCTGGCGCTGCAATGTCTGACGAGCCCCTCAAGGGGGCTCTTTGCCAGAGATCTTTTATGAAGAGGTGCCATTGTTGTACGTAGAGATGGATTTCAGACCTACGAGAACAGGTAAGAAGCTGGAGGAGAAGGATTAAAATTAGCTCTAAACCCTAACGGCAATTTATTAATTCCTTAGAAAGGGTCTTGAGCAGGAACACCACTTTAGCTCTGAGCACCAGTTTGTCTGGTTAAAAACAAGTAAAGGGCAGATGGATACACAGCGGTTACAGCTTACTGATATGTCACACTGAAATAATGGCTATCAAAAGCACAAACTGAAGGGCCAAACACCACAACTGACAGCTATGTAGGGGTTCAGACATTGCCCCATCAGGAATGTCAGAACCTTTTCTAGGTCTCATTTGGGAATAACAAAAGGGGAAGGAGGAAACACGTATGTCAGCCCCTTAAGAAATCTTAAAACTGTAGGGGACTTAAACAATGAAGCTTGATCGGGAAGACAAATGAAAGAGGACAACACTGCAATATAATCATTAACTGTGCATACTGCACAACCTTGCTGAGCCAGCAAAAGTGAAAAATGTAAAACATCTGAAATACACCAAACAAGAAACCAATCCCACTATCTGGTGTAAATTGTCTTTGTTGAGGGGTGACAATCTGATAGAATAATTTCAACCACACCCAGTAGCAGGGGAAAGGAGCTCATCTGTCCACGGTCAATCAGATGGAGGCTTTGGAGGTTGGAGAGCAGAAACTTTCCCTTTGAATGGGAGAGGAGGTCAACTCTGAGAGGCAGCTGGACCAGGGGACACAGGCAGAGTCTTAGCTGGTATGCACACCACACTATCCTTGGCCAGTTGGGTGCTACCAAATGACCTGTGCCCGGTCCTGGTGGATCTTCTTCAAAACCTGAGGAATCAGGCATAAGGGTTGGAGGACTGCATAGTTAAGAGGAAAATCCCACTTCAATGAAAACAAATCCCTCAAGCCTCCCTGCAACTGGAACTGGAGGCCAGAAAATTGTGGGCAAAGTGCATTCTCGTGAGTAGTGAAACAGTTAGTTGGCGGAGAGCCTCATGGGACAAAGATGTCCTTAACCAACATGAGGTGGAGATGCCACACATGTTAGGCAAGAATACCAGCTCAGGCTGTAAGCTCTCATGTTGATGGTGCCAGCCAGGTGCCAGACAACCAGCAAGACCCCTTGCACGTTTGACTATGCCAAGCTGCAAAAGCTTCCCAGAAGAGTTGAGAAGATCCCACACATCCCTGCTAGTTTATATATTAGACTGATGTTGTGTTGTCTGGCAAGATCGGGACTGAGAAACTGCAGAAGGAGGACAGGAAGGTATTCAGGGCTAGACAAATTGCTTTCAGCTCTAGCAGACTGTTGTGTAATTCCTTCTCAATCAGAGTTCTCTGATCTCCAACTCCTGTGTGTGCGCGCCCCTCTCTGAGGTGGAGGCGTCCATGAATACTATTGCCTCTGCAAATGGTGGACAAAAAATTACTTCCCTTGTATCTGGTTCTCCTCCAATAAACACCACGGAAGGTCCGAAGCAGTGTCTGGTTAAAAACAGTTTTGAAAGCACTGCAGACGGTGACACCATGGGAGAGACTTATTGTGCTAACATGCATAATGACCAGTAGGATACAGGAAGCAAGCAGACCTAGCAAGCAGAAAGCCATCAAGCTACCCCCCATCCCCAGATCACAGACTCATATCCTAAATATTCCAGATCATCTCAGGAGAAGGAAAACTTGGACAGATGTTCTGTCCAGTAGAGTCCTTATGAACATGAGTTGCAGAGAGGGCTTTAAGTGTGACTTGGGTGGGCCTATGGGAAAACCCAGGTAGTGCAGCAGAAAAGTTGTTCATAATCACCAGTAGGATATAGTAAGCAAGCAGCCCTAGCAAGCAGAGAACCGCTGACCTATCCCCAAAAACACAGAATCATATCCTAACTATCCCAGATCCACTGAGAAGGGAAAACTTGGAGAGATGTTCTGTCCAGTCATGCCCTTATGAACAGGCGGTGCAGAGAGTGCTCTAAATGTGATTTGGACAGCAGATACGTTGTGGCATTGAGATAGTACAAGACTAGTTATAGTCAGCCAACCTTGAGCAGCTAATCGTGCAGGCACAGGAACACTGAGATCCTCTGCCTGCACAGATATGCCAAAAGCACTGCCATGAACTTGCTAAAGACCTTGGTTGCTGATGTTGGTCCAAACAGGAGGATCACAAATGGGTAGAAGATGGAGACTACCACAACCCGCAGGTACCTCTTGTGCACCTGCAGGATTGTCATGAGGAAGTATGCATCCTGCAGGTCGAGGAACAACATCCAGTCTTCTACTTCCAGCACCAAAAGTATCTGAGTCAGGACCATCATCTTGAATTTCTCCTTGTGCTAAGTTCAGGACCCTAAGGCCCAGGATCAGATGCAGATTACTTTACTTCTTATAAAACAGAGGATACTACTGAGAATAGCACCCCTCCTAAATTTCCTGCTCTGGAGCAAATCCCACTGTTCCTTTCTGCAAAAGTGCTACCAACTCCTGCTGAAGGATTCAAGTACGGTTCTCTGAATAGAGGGACTGAGGCAGAAGAGGAGGCATCTGGGGATCGGGGGGATAGAACAGACTTTTTGGAAAATAGGGGCATATATGCTTTTGTTAATCTGTAGGACCCACTGTGGAAAGAAACATACCCTATCTCCAAGTGGCTCTGCATGGTCCCCCAAGGGGGAACGAAAATGGCTTCCCAGGTAGTGTGGGGAAGGACAGGTAGGAAGAAAGGGGGTTGCTAGGTCTTTTGGGTTTGCTTTTGGACTTGCCTCGTGTTCTGTACTGTCTAAGAAAATGGTTAGTCTTTTGGACTGCCTGGAATGGCTGGCAAGGGTTAAGGGATACCACCCTTCAAGTCACCACAAAACGTCCTATATTGTGAGTGGAGGTCTCAGGGAGGGGTCACTAGGCCTAAACATCAGACAGTTGCCCTCCCCCTCCTAAAATGTTCCAAAGCTAAATCTGCTTTATCATCAAATAAGTGAGAGCCATCTAATGGCATGCCCATCAGGCTGACCTGTATGAGATCAGAGAAATAAAAGAAACCCTTGAACCATGAACAGGAATGAGTCACCAGGGTTACAAAGAGCTCATGGTCCTGCCCATCGAATCCAATGTCCAGGATTTCTCTAGAGCAATCTTGTCAGTCCCTGACCAGCTCTGCAAACCTGTCCTTGAGATGCTCAGGCAGACGTGGCCGCACCATGCCTGACATAACCTTGAGTGCATGAGGTACCTGTGCAGCAGACATGCAGTGTTCATCAAATGCAGCACAAGGCTCCCCACTGAGAACAACTTCTATTGGAAGGCCTTCAACTTTTTAAATTCTATATTGAGAAGTGCCATAGAAAATGCTCCTGGCTTCTGCTTGGAGAAGGTTTGCACAACCAAAATTTCTGGAGAGGGTGTCTGGAGAAAGAAATCAGGATCTCTATGTTCTGGCCTGAACCTGCATGTGGGTCAACTGACTAAAGGGGCAGGCGCTGACTTGTCCCTTGCTGCTTTGATGGGCTCCATGAGCGTTTTATTAAATGGAAGGAATGGTTGGAAGCCAACAAGGTGGACTGCCAGATCTCAGTGAGCATGTTAAACTTTTCATGAGTGTGGGAGAGCAAATACTATCACCTTGGCAGCCCTTCTCAAGACTGCAGCAAAAAAGACCATCTCTGAGGTCGATGGCCCAGGAGGGCATTCCATTTCCAGGTGACTAACTGGTCTACAGCTGAAGTGTGGTGGTTTGTATGACGGTGACAATGCACACCTCATGCATTCACACAATGAGCTAAAAACTACTTTTTCCACTGTCTGGCAAAGCTCATAGTTTTAAGCAAGCTAGAAAAATGTCTCATCTGTAGCCCGGAGGACTGGAAAAATAAACAACTGTGCATTAAGAGTTAAAAGAGCCACAAAATCATGATTTAAGTCACACAAAACAAAGGCAAGTTTTTAAAGGATAAATAGGATTCCTGTCCAAGTGGCTGGCTTGGAATTCTCAGTTCTTCCCGCAGCCATCAGACAATTAAATATCACTGGGACTGACACGTGCTATAATCCCCTTCACCCCCACCCAACCCTGCTCGCAAAATATGACAGAAGCGGTTCATCATCACTGACCCCAACCACTGGACAAAAGACATGGATGTTCATTTCGTTCCCCTGCCAAAGCGGGACATGTCAACTGCAAGGCAAGTCTGTGCAAAATGAGACCATCTCTGAAACACACACTACATGTCACCATTTTGAACCATTACCAAATTCACTCAGAAATCAACACACCTCCATCCTCGTTCTACTCATTACAGTTGCACTCTAAGTACTGCCATGGCCCGTTTATATCACAATTTACAGAATACCGTTTAATGCAATGGATCATATCTGACAGCCCTCAACTTGGAACCTGGTTCAAGTGCCTAGTTAAATTGTAATCCCTTTGCAAACACATCTTTGCATGTGTTGGAGCAATGAAAATGAATGGAATAACATGCAGAATTAACATGTAGGCCTTGGACGAAAATGACATGTCTTAACTCAAGTAAAAAGCAGCAAGGCTTTCACATTTACACATATTAGGCTTGAATAGCTGAAATTGCACTTTCTGCACAACTGACCTGGGTTAACAGTGTCAAATGTTAAACTTTCGACAAGCTAACATGATGTGAAAACAATGATTTAATGTGAAAGAAGTTAGTTTAATTTTCCCATAGGCATATTTTTGATAGAATATATTAATAATGTATTAAAATGTTTTAGCTTAATTCTGCAAAATCTTTAAAAGCACACAATGGCTTAGTATAAGAACTCAAAAGGTAGCTTGTCATTTAACGAAATGTTGTAAAAGTCGAACCATGAAATTCAGTTTTCTTAAGAAAAGTGAATGATGAGAACCTTTGCTAAGTAATTCAAGGTATTTGATAAGAATGTTGCATTTAAACATTGTTGTCTATGACCTATTTTGTCAGCTGTGAGACGACGAGATATTCCTTTTCCCATGAACACACCGAAAGCTAATTGGCTGCTGACAAAAATATGAAATATGTTGCAAAAGTGTAGATTGATATGTTTGTATTAGTGTGTGTTCATAGAGCAGGTTAGGACATTTTTCCAAAACTTTCTGTGAGGCACTCTTATTGCCGTCATTCACTTTCCTGGCCGAATCGTTGCTGCTCTGAGGCTGGGTTTCTTGAACACCTCCTTATGGGAAGTTCTGCTTTGATTGATAACTGAAGCTTTGTGCTTGAACCTCTCAGCTTTGAGTTTGCTGTGGGTGATGACTGACACCTTTTTCTTGCTTTCCCCAAATCCACCCTGAGGCTGAACAGGGATTCAGTCCTTCATGGTATGCGCTTAATGCATTTATTCTATTATTGATTGATTATTATACTTGATTAAAGATTGATTGATTTGAACAACATAATTAAAGCTGGTGAACTCACACCAACACTCAGTATTGACTAAAAAATAATAATTGAAACTGTGATGAGTAATTGATTGATGTGCAGCTCCGAGTTGAACTCAAATATGTCCAAGGTCTGTCGCACTATGGTGAGGGGTGTGTTCCGATCAATCACATTTTGATTCCAAACACTACAAAATACAGAAAGAAGTCATAGTTAGCTCTCTTCAGCCACTCTCTTGCACTGTGAGTGAGGGGATTTCACATGGACATCTCCACCTATAAAGTGCTGCACGTCAGTGTCAGGGGTGGAGGGACAATACCTTCTTTCATAATGATTTTTGCTCGACATTCTTTATCGATTTTTATTTATCACCCGTTTTTCTTTACAGGATGACTTTAGGTTACTGTGATTCAAAGCCAATAGTGTCTTTTCTGTTTGCACTACCAAGATATACATCAAAACTAAACAAAAGCCTTTTATACCTGTTCTAAATACACCTGCCTCCAATGAAGCTTCAGTACTGTTCTATTAAAATAGTATCCAATGGTTATATTTCAATTTAAAAAGTTTTATTGGAAGAATACGAGTTTCGTGTTTGGGGGGGGGGGGGCAACATGTTTTCTTTTTCATCTTCTTTTTCCTTTTGTGGTATAATCTTGAATTAAAAAAATACCAACTGCAAGTAGTCACTGCAATAGCTTGCGAAGACCAGACCTTTTTGTTTTGCCAAAGCTCATTTTAAGTTGTAGTCTCAAGTGTCTAATACGACATCCCCCTAAAGTAAGACGCAAACATCAATGCAAAGTACATAGGCAATGTCCTAAATAAAGTAGTTATAACAAGTCTTAAACAAATTACCTTAATGGTAATCTTAAATGTAACCCCATGGGTGCCAGCCTAAATACCACCAGCCTGGGAGTAACATAACCACAGCCGTTATACATATATATGGACACCTCCTTTTAATATCTACAAAGACATATATTGATGGGTAAAAAGGACCCCAGACTCATCTATTCTTCACTTTTGGCTGCAACTGCAGTCATTGCATTATGGCTTAGTTATTTGTTTTATTCATCATCATCCTGGCTGCAGCTGGCTTAAACACCACAGCTAGTGGTTGAGGAATAGGCTTCACAAGCAATCTTCCTGCTTGTAGAGTCTAAGTTCAAACCTCTGCCACTCACTGCCCCTTCTGTGGGCTTATACTAGCATTTACTAGTCAGTTGTTCCAAGACTGCAGCCTCCCTAGCTATCCTTGCACTCCTAATAACACTCTCTCCCTCACCATCATAGTGCTTCTCCCAGTGAAGCTTTCACATTACTTTTAGCCACCCCCAAACAATCTAATAACCTGTTTATGCCCCTGATAAAGTCCCTTTGAAGTCCTCATCCATCTCACCCACTATCTGGAATCCTTTACACGAAAATGCGCAGCCTTCAAAGCCCGGTTTAAAATGCACCATCATGTATAGCTGCCATAATTTCAGAACCGCCAGGGAGGCACTGTTCAAAGTGTGCAGGTCTCATCCACGTGCCACTAACCGAGGTACCCCAAGAAAGCATGCTGGGACCGAAACACCTGCCAGCTGGAACTCTACCCAGTACATGAGGAATTCATATCTTAGGCAACAGCTAGCAATTCTGCTAATAGTGTGATGCTGCCTAAACAGAGCTGGCCCAATACCAGACCGGAACTTTCAATCAATTATAAAATAAACACATATGACACAACCGCATTTGCTCTCACAAGAATAGATCATAGAGTATATCATAATATTGAAATTGGAATGGTTGTCTGTCAGGTGAACTCCCTTCAGATCCACCACAATCTTCCTGTAATTGGAAAATGTCAATCTTCATTTCATGCCTAATAGAGCTTTTTCTATGCAATCTTAATTAGCCGCCAGAGACGGACAGGCACATAGATTTAACTATGGGGTGTATTGACTAATGCACAATATGAGTGTTTTGCGATGGGGATCGATGGGAAGCCAATATTAAAACTTGGATATTAAATAGTTAATTATGTAATCGACGTTGCGCATGAGTGTTGCATTTATTCATTCGGACAGGAAGGCTCAGTGGCCTGGGAGTGAATCCCCTTGTCAGTCATATGCAGGCAGAACAGGAAAGTCAGCAGTGATCAGAATCTGCTGACAACGGGCAACCTCTTTGTGGTTTGTATGAGGTGAGCAGGTGGAAGTCACAGTCACCCACTGTATAAGTGTTTTCACCTTCAGCTAACTAATCCCAAGTCACGTGACCTTATAGGCACAGAGGAGGCACTGCCTTTTCCCTGACCAGACTATTCGTGCTTCACTGTCCCGTTCACCATTCTTCAACCATTCACCCTTCCTTCTTTTTTATTCAACATAATACCAAGCTTAATCTTTATTGGTTTTCGTTCCATTTCAACTTTGTGGAAATATAACAACTGTCACGAGGGAAAGTAAAACATACGTTTCCTACACTATCTGCTACATTTTAAATCAGAAGATAGTTCTGCTAACGTGACCTTATGAATTAGATATTTTTGGAGACAAAGATGCCACAGAGTGAACTATGGAAGCAAGCACACGTTTATTATAAAAAATATACACAGGTATCTGTACATTGATATGTAGTTTTAAAAACATAAATGTTTGAACATTTCCTTTTCTGCAAAGTAGTACTTTAGTTGGATGTTCATTCATTGAGGGTTTTGAAAGGATCATTGTATTCGCCAACATTGTATCATAAAGCAGTAAAGACACAGCCATCCTTTTCATTCAAGAAAAGCATTTCTTACATTTAAGTGTTGTGCAAATTGGCCAACATGTAATTATATTGTTCTCTTCTACGTCCAGTTCTGATTATTATATATATCTTGTTAACAAATTATACCAAAATGGGCATCAATTCGAAGTACAACCGTGAAAATGTTTTCGTTTTTGAAAATAGAATGTACAATGATCAATAATTTTTGAATTTCTAACACAATACGCCTCCTTAACTTAATCACCTCCCAGTCAGCATTCACTAAACTACAACCACTCACCATCAACGAGTCACGATCCAAATAACATTCTTTCACTATTTATCATCCATCTACAATTTATCAACCATTCCACCTCTCATTAAATACTCAAAATTATTAATTTATACACCGTTAACCATCTACTCACCATTTCTGATGAATTCACCTTGCACATATCATCCATTCATAATCCACCCACCACTTATCCATTTACTGGTCATCATCCATTCCTCATCAACCACACATCCCGTCACGATCAATTCACCATCCCCAGTTTAAAAATGCACGGTCCACACATTCATCAACCCTAGTATTTCTACAGCCATTTTACACAATACCCAGGAAGATCCTCTAATGACCCTCCAGAACTGGACACAATTTAAAATAGGTGGACTTGAGAACTGAAAACAAAACATGGCATGTGGTCCCTGAACTGAAAACAATACTACAGATATGGCCTGTTAAAGTAGACACAGCATACCACATGGCTGGACACAGTATGGCAGAAGTGCCTCTAAAGGTAGGAGCAATACTTAAGATGAGTCATTAACAAATGGACACAATACTCCAGATAGGCGTCAAGCATTTCACACAATAACCTAGATTAACTTTACATATGAAGGTGCAAGACTCCATATGTGACTTCTAGTTTGGGGTACAGAGGTGGCCACTAAAAATATAAGCAGTACTCCAGTGATATTGTATTTTATCAGCTATATGGAACTTGTGAATCCCTGAGGGGTGGCAAAGCACTCTATTTTTACATGGTACTGTTTTAGAGTGAATTACTGTAAAGCGTGGTGTGTGTAGTTTGAGCTACATGCAAGTGCTCTGGTGGGGAGCATTAGGTTTGGAGATGTGCTCTAAGCCTGGTGCTATGGTGTCACTGCGCTTCAGCATGAAGTGTTGTGGAATGAGCGGCAATAGACACAAACACACAAACTAATGCTTACCATCTTTATTGTGGTTCGTATCATGCATAAAGAACCACCATTAATTTTAACTGAAAGGTCCACAGGTAATATACAAAAATATTCTGTGAATCTAACCAAGAGCAACAGATCAAGCCCTGGTGGCACAGTAAACCAACCAGGGAATAGTACAGAAGTCAGCCCAAGGGCAACACAAGCCCAAGCTCTGGTGGCACATTGAAGAAGCCAGTCTAACCAGGAGCTGCAGAACCCCAAGCGCTAGTGGCACGGTTAAGCAACCAGATAGTACTAAACAGAATCCACACAGAATATAATAGAATATAAGAGTCACCAGAAACATGAAACAAACAAATATTTGTACACCAGCCACGGCATAAGCTCCGAGAACAACATTTACAAGTGGCATGGAGTATTTCATAGAAACAGGCATTATGCATTCAGCCATGATAAATGAACTGTGGTATCAACACCAAAGAGGTGCTAACCTAAGCCCTCGCTATGGACAGTTAGAGAAATCAAGAAGAAGGGTTCAGTTGAATATTTTCTAGAAGGAATACAGTAAAAATTATGAACAACGAGAGTTGGAGGAGAGGGGATGGTCACGGAGGATAAAATTGCAGTGTAACTGGGAGGGCTTCTGGCTGAACGGTTAGGCCCTGTCTGTCCTTAATAAGCCTCAACAGAGAAGTTGCCCAAAGGTCATTTGAGCTCCCGATGGTGCAGAAGCTCGGATCATGAGAGGGTAGGCTTTGCTAGGAGGCATCGAGCTCTAAACACAATATTAAAGACATGCTTTTCAGTGGAACAGATGAGTTTTCACTAGTGATGTGTACAATTTATAATCTAAACGCAATCTCTCTTTTCTTCTAGTTTTATTGCACTCAAATATTACTTTTGCTTTCACTATAGCTCTGCCTTATTGTTCAGCCCTTTAATGTAATCCATTATGGAAACATACAGATATTCAAGGACAGTGGAAGCTTTTGTTCCGCCATACTTATGTAAATTTTCTGTTTATGTGAGAGAAGGTCAGATCTGCCTCCCATTCAGAGTCTTAGTGAAGAGAGATAATTCTTTCCACTATATAAATGCCAAAACAATTTGCTTTGACAATGCTTGTTGAATTATGCTACTCATTGCCCAACCACTCATGCTGAAAGGTCCTAACAGGTATTTAACCACCTTTCAGTGAGGTCCACATCCCTTAACACGTCTTACTTCTTCATGCCTCCATATTATCCTAGAATCTCACCATCTGCAACGATATGACCATCACATGATGTCAGAGCCTTGTCTTATCTTAACTGCTCTTCTAATAAATGTCCTTTTATTATGTATTGTAATGTTTCTTGTAAATATTCCATATTTGAAAAAAACAATAATGAAAGAACGTGTGAGTAAAAGTGAATAAAGGAAAGAGATGGATTAATGGAACAAAAACTCTATCCTTCTATTCATGAACTAGTAAATAACGTGATGACAGAATTGGACACACTACTCCACATAATCATTCCAGAAGTAAACACAATACTACAGATAAGAACTCCAGCGCCGGACACAATGCCACATTGTGGCCTCTGGAAGACACACGGTGCTTCAGGCGAGCCCGCCAAAACTGGCCACAAAACTCCAGATGAAGCTTCCAGAAATGGACACAATAATCTAGCCCCGGCTTTAGAACTGGACAGAATAGTCCAGTTGTGGATTTCTGAACTGCACCGGATGCAGGCACCAGGACTGCATGCAGTGCCCCACTTGGGGACTCCGGAGAAACAATCCTCCTAATGAGACCACGCCAAATGTTGATACAGTGGGAACATGGTCTGCTTTCTGCTTTGTACCTCTCCACTGGCATACCTCTGAATACGTCATGGTAATCTACGACCCAATATCATGCAAAAGGATACTTGAAAGCTCTTATAAAAAGAGCATCTAAACATCGCCCACCTGCGTGGCAGTGTCACCCTCACTCTGTGCTGCTCCATTGAGTTGATTAGAGCTTTAAACACACACCTTTATTTTCAGAGTATCTGAATATTTATCACAGAGGTTTGTCATTCAAAAAAACACCCTGCAGGGCAATGTATGGAGAACCTAATAGTAGCACGTTACAGGGATGGGTCTGAGCTGGATGAAGGTGCTGAAATGGGATGAAGTGCACAGTGATCTGTGCACAGTAAGCACATTGGATGACGCAGCGCCCATAGCAGAGTACTTTGCAACAAGATTTTTGAGAGAGGCACGAAGGACAAGTACTCAGGATATCCTTGAAGAACTAAGTGATGAGCTTAAGCATAGATCTGGTTTTAGCCGCCAGCGTGGTTTGCCATCTGCTAAGCTGATCCTTGGTTGCTATACCCTCTTTTCATGCTCGCTACTCATTCTTCCCTGTTCTCTCAGGGATATTGCTTTTCTGCAGATCTAAGAGCCATCTCTGAAAACACTGCTCTGTGGTGTGGCAATGGGGTAGGCAGTCTGGCCAACTTTGAACAGTAAACTTGTGAGAGATAAACGGGGAGTTCTATTTTTGACACTGGACTAATTTTAAAAATCGAACATCCCCAGGCAAACAACAACAGTTCCCACAGTACAAAACCCAAAGGCAGCTCTTCTGCGCCAAAGCAGGCCCCGCAAACTGTGGCCCAGTGGTGCGCCGCCTACAGCTATGAACAGGACAGTACGTCAAGAAACATCAAGCAGCTGCTGCTTGTTAAATGTGTTGCTGGTCTTACAGTAACAAAAATATGCTATGATAGTTAAACGTAGATATAGGTTGCAGTAATAATCTATAAGCACTGCCTTCAGGAATAGACCCTGAAACAGAAGCCGAGGGTGGTGTGAAATCAGGGAGATTCAGTGCGAGAGGAACTAGGGCTTTACACAAAGAAACGAACCGTGGCCTGAAAGAAAGGGGCTCCAGGACCAGACACCCAAGCACCAATGAGAATACCTCATGAAAGGATCCTTGGACGGGCGCAAAGAGGGTGAGTATCCAGATATATGTAGTAGCCCTGCATACCAGAACTACAACAATCATAGTCAAATGTAAGATCTGATGCCCTGAGCTTTGAACAGAGAAATTAGGCCAGCAAAGTACAGATCTGATTTTTAAGTCGTCACTGTGGAGAATAACAGGAAATTCAGCAAACGTCAGGCACCCTTCCACCTATGGACCAGGAGGTCTTCTGCTTCAGAATCAGACATGGGGATCTTGTGAATACTTTTGCCAGCTTGCTCGACTGCCGGCCATTTAATACTTGTTGGTCATTGTCCCAAAAACATGAGTAAACTCCTCTCCAACTGAACCATTCACGAAATGCTGGAGCTGTGGTTTGCTTGGAGCACTAGTTTCAAACTGAAGGCAGCTCTATTTAGCACAGCCCACAACAGCTACAATGGCTTTTTCTTTGCCTAGCCATTCACAAAGCCTCAAAAACGATCCAAAACCCACCTTGGTCACTGGTGACTGGAATATGTCTGTTCAGTAACGTGATCTGCAGAGGGTGTCACTTCATGGCCATCAAGTGCATGCATGTGTGAAGCAAACTTTTGATCTTCGAGAATGAAAGTGCTTAAACCAAACCACGATTTTTAAGAGCTAAGTATTTTAAACAGAAAATGAGTCAGAAGAGAAAGGATTTTCATCTGCCTTCCAAACAGCAGCAGGTTATAGGGATTTAGAACATTGTTGGAAAAGAGTTCCAGTTTCATCATAAAAGTCTTCCCTCTTGCCAAGACCCTGTTTTATTAAGGCAGAACTAGAGTATTTGAGTCAGTGCCTTTTGTGGTTTGGAACAAAGTTAGCAATTTGTGAGACTGCATCAGACAAATAACTGTAGCATCACACAAAAGGCCTTCTAGAGGTACCAACCAGCCTGTCAAAGTCTCAACATTTCTCTAGTGCGCGCTCCACACTCCAGTCCGAAGCACGGCATTTTAAGAAGCATATTTTCAGGTCGCCTGATCCACAAAAAACGCTTTCTTTCAAAGTTCAAACCTTTTCATCTGCACATTTAGCAGCTGAAGCACTAATCTTGGCAAGGCAATAACAGTCAAACAGGAAAACCTGAAAACATGCATTGGGGACCAATAGGCCAGTTACGGTCTGCAATAGCCGCTATGCGGGCTCTGTGGTTCAAGACACCCAGGGATTTGTGTTTGACTTTATCATAGGTTCAAGTCCCAATAGGGTCACTCAGTTTTTCATCCTTCCAAGGTTGATTAAATGAGTACCACTGAGGTGGGTAAGAATGAACATCCGTTTTCTGTCAACAGCGCTCACGGACCCTTTTTGATAAAACGAGTACCACTGAGTTGGTTAACAAAGAACCTCATTGTAGGTGAGCGATGCATTCTACAAATGCACAAGATATAAGGTTACAATATATCAGTGAGGCGTCCACTAAGCTACTGCCCTTCATCCCAGATTTGTCAGCCATTTGGGCTATGATCCAAAATAACATTTCTCCTGGAGCTACAATAGAAGCAATTGTACTAAAAATATGCAACTGTTATACTAACATTTTAAATGTGGATCCATGTACCGATATTTTTTGTCATTTTTGGTAGCAGTTTTGTGTGTTTGGATTGCTGAGTATTTTGCTGCAGTTTACATACTTTTTTCCACTTTGAACTCGTAGATGTAGTTTCTGCCTCAAAAAGTAAGGACAAAAAATGATTCTTTAAAACCAAAAATGCAGTGGTCAATTAATGCTTCTTCGATAGACCATAACACATTTCCGGGTGCTAGCCTTCAGTAACATGGAGGGTCCAGTACACAAATTGTTGGCCACATATAAGTTATTGTGGCATAAAATTGTAAGTACCGGGGTAAAATTCAATTTGTGATTCACAAAAAAAGGCACTTAAAAGTAATGAAGTGGGTAAACTGCTGTTTAAAATTATATTTTTTTTAAATCCATCAAGTGGGAGGACATCTCCAGAGGGAATGAGTGTGTTCCGAGGGAAGAAGGCAATGCAAATGGTGTCAACACACACACTTAATTCTAGCTGGTAACAGTAGCAATGTCCACCCAGACTTATTAGAATTCAAAGAGTATACCTACATTATCCAGTTGAAAGTGGTACAGAACATTTCGGAAAAAGGTACATTAAGCATAATGGGAAAAAAAAGAAAAAAAGTCCTCCCTATCTCACTCCTAACAATATGAAGTGGCCCTGCCCCCCGAGAGACTACTACCCTTTCAAATGTATGAAAAAATAAAACGCAGTATTATTACTATATATATATATATATATATATATATATATATATATATATATATATATACCTTAACCTCCCTCAGTTGATATCCTGCTTCGTTTTGTCTCCATGAGACAGCTTATCGTGGGGAGTAAGGTATGGTTCTTTTGTTTTATTTCAAACATGTAATGTTGCATTGGCACGTACTCAATGTAAAAGCGCTTCGCTTCAGGGAGCACAGGTTTTTGGGGCAGAGGTGAGTTCTCCTCTCCCCGCACAGGTGCTGGGCCGCGGAGAGATGATGCAGGCTGTGTGCGCCGTGTGGACATCCTTCTTCGGGGTAAGCCCAGACTCTCTCGGTGCTCTTGTCAGAGCACGCGCGGGGGACAAAGGGATGCATGACGGTTGCTATAATCTGCTTCTTGGTCTTGAGAGACGAGATTCAATTCCTGAGCAAACCCCTAGGAACACGAACGGCTCCTATAGTGTGAAACGTAGACACCACGGAGCCTCGTAAGAACACTCAGAAGTGCTCCCATTTGGAAGCAGAGCCTGAGAACACTAAGCAATAGATGATTGCACTTCTAGATCAGATCTTGTGACAACGCTAGAGGAGGTTGTGGCAACGACGTTAAATGTACCGACTGCTAAGAAGAAACAAGGCTCTGTTCCAAAAGACAAATGTGTGCAAGGTGCACAATTTCATGACATGCTTCAGAGCACACGAGGAACCTTGGGGTTTGAATCAATTCACCAAGTTTCATGTGAATGATTTTATGCACAATATTGTGCGCAGCCAGGAGGAGAGCTGCTTTTCCACGATGGTTTGAAAAATATACGGTTTGGAGAATGGAAAGAGATTTTTTTAATAAAAGACATTCAGAGAAATTTGAAGATGAATTTCCACAAATACCAAAAGTGAATTCTGTACTACCCAGCACAGTATCTTCTTCGTCAACCTCCTAAGAAGTATTATTATTAGACCCTTTGGAAAACATGTACAGTTCTTTAAAGCCTTCTTATATTGCATCGAAGTTTGCCATTAGTACAGGGTCTTATGCAGCATACACGGTGCAAACCTTACTAAAATATTTCCAGGCTCTCTACAACTGTCTTTAGGAAGGAGCTGATCCTTTTGGGGGCATGGCCAAGATGGCAGACACAAGACGTGTCTCCCGGTCTCTCCGTCCCGGTCTCTCCGTCCTGGCCCCAGTTAACTGCTCTGCAACTCGAGCTAGGTGAGCCCACTGTGCACATGCCACCACCAGAGATTGCGGAGCACCAGAGGAGGCTTATGCGGAGGACTCCGACCCCCACAGTGCGGCCCCTGTGAGCAGCAATCACAAGGTTAGCCCGGCCGGGTGAAGTGAAATGGAGATGGCCACACTGCACTGAGTGTGAGAGCGAGCCTGGCCCTGAGGGCCTGCATGCCAGCTCAGCTAAGATGACACCCCCACCTTGGCCTAGTGGAGCGGTGCTGGAGTGCAGGATGGAATCCCACCCAGGTAGCCATGCCCTGACAGAAGTCCGGCCTGTTGCACTTGGCCCACTCTTACTTCTGGGCCTATGCTGAGATGCTCCTGAGGCTTTGCACGGCAATCAAGTGCACAGGACAGCCTCAAGATGACAGGAGGGCTGAGGCTGCCCGCAGACAAAATTGGAGCGCTTCATGCGGATCCCGGCCGTCACAGTACCAAGAAGAACACCAGGTACCCCTGCGTCATGCTTCAATGCTACATCCTCAAGGTGTGATTGCGATGTCCGGCTGAAACACGAGAGGACCGTTGCTGCAGACACAGGCCACCCCGGCAGAGACAGTTGCCTGAAGTTTGTTGGGGGCAGATAAGAAATAACACCAGGGAGCCAGGAGTCGCAGTCAACGGCCCCATGAAGATTCACTCCTGCTGCTGTTAACAGCACCAACGTTCCATCCCACTGGAATCTTTGGGGGAGAACCCCATCACGCTACACCCACCAACTTTCTGAAACCGTGAGTTTTTCCCCCGGGTAGACACAACCAGCAGCATCAGCACTGGGGGACCCCGGATACACTACCTTTTACCGCTCATATTAAACTGGAACGAGGGGACTGCTGGGACCTACACCCAGACGAAATTGCGAGGCATGGTGAGCTGAATGATTGTAAGCAAGGTCTTGAAAGCAACCCAAGGGAGATCTCAGTGGCTGGATCTCGCAGGAGACAGCTCGGAGAGTCACAGGTAAGGCATACCAAATATTCACTATGGTCTGATGAGCCCAGAAACACACTCAGAGATTGCCCCAGCTGCTGTGAAAGTAACACTGATGCCAGCAAAGCCTGGCCCCTAGTAAGCCCGGAAGAGAGTCCAGCTTTGGGAGCTAACATCGTAGGCTGCAGGTGTTGAGACGCCCACAGATTAATCCACTGGCCTACTCTTGGACTCTGGCCCATTAAAAAGGAAGCCACATAGAGGCCCTTTGAACTTTTTACCGAACAGAGTTGTCGCAGAACAAGAGGCCATGGCTACTGCGTGGGGGAAGAAGGATTGCTCCCTGAAAGAAATGCTGATGAAGAATGCTGGAGAGCCGTCCGGAGATCGTCCGCCACAACCTGACCCAAAGCACCAGTCTGAAGGTGAAGATGTGGAGGAACCAGTGACCCAATCCTTTTTTTAGAGGCTCTGTTTGCTTCTCTCTATGATGATGTCCCAGCAGTCGAGAAGGACTTATCAAAATATCTCAAAGAGATAAACCAAGAGTGGGAGTCAGAGTCTCCACCCTCAAAGGACATGAAACTAGCTGGGATAAAGAGATTGAGCAGCTGCAACAGGAGGTCATCGGGGTCAGAGACCAACAGATTAGCTTGCAGGGCCACGCTGAGGATCTGGAAAACCAGTCAAGATGCAATAACATATACATTAAAGGGGGTACCGACAAGCGCACAGGGCAGAAGCCTGGGAGCATATATTAGGGACCTTTTTCTACACATCCTGGAATCACCAACTGATAAGGAGATACAGCTTGACAGAGTGCATAAAGATGACCCTACAAAACCGGAATCTACCCACCCCGCAGATATATTAATGTATTTCCATGATTTCCAGCATAAAGAAGGCATTCTCCGCACAGCTAAAGACCACCACTCTGTGCAATTCAGATGACACACACCGATGCTCTACAAGGACATATCAGCTACCACACTACAAAAATGCTGAGACTTCCGCCCAGTGACTGCCTATTTGTGGAGTAAGGGCATTTCATTATTCTAGGGTCACTTGCTCCAGCTAATCTTCCATATGGATGGCAAACTCCACCAGCTCCGATCCCTCATTGACGATTGCAGGCTGCTAGGAGTTGATAAATCCCATGCTATCAAACAACAATCCAGCCCACGAGACCGGAAGACCCATAGGTGCCTACGCTGGCAAGTGAAAAGATCTATGCCTAAGGGGCTACAACAAGACCCAGAGACCCATAGGTGCCTACGCTGGCAAGTGAAAAGATCTATGCCTAAGGGGCTACAACAAGACCCAGAGACCCATAGGTGCCTACGCTGGCAAGTGAAAAGATCTATGCCTAAGGGGCTACAACAAGACCCAGAGACTATTGCGATGGAGAGGCAAGCAGTGCTGGATATGCTGGCAGGCAATTCTGCAGGAGCAGAAACAACATGAGAGCCACTGGGACTCCTGAGGCAGCTTTACTACTTGAGGCAGGTGGGGCCGGGTGGTGGGGGTGGGGGCCACCACACAAACCTGATAATTTAATTCCCAGTGTGACAATTTTTATACCTTCTGAGGTCTCTCGCCTGAGAGTTATGTTGCTTTTGTTTCTTGCTCTAAAAGGTTGTTGGGGTGTAAACTTACAGAACATGAGGTTACACTGCTTTGCTGACACACTTATGCACTGGCCCAGCCACAGTCAGAGTCAGACTCTGGGGAAGAAGATGGGGCACTAAAAACAGCACAATCTCACTGCATGTCCCTTACATCCATGACACTGATACTACCTTAAAAATATTACCCTGAATGTGAAGGTACTCAACAATACAATCAAACTCCATGCCATTCTGTCCTACTTAGAACAATCTAGCCAGATCTGTGCCTCTAGCAGGAAACTCATTTAGTCACCGGTAACTGGCACAGGCTGCGCACTTGTGCCTTCCCACAATATTCTTTCTCATCTGCTCCCTCCAAGACTGCAGGGGTGGCTATATTGGTGTCCCCCTCCTTCAGTGGCAAGGTGGCATCCAAATTGGTTGAAAGGAAGGAGCTGATGCCATTTCTGTTATGGAAAATATGGAATTGCTAGCCAAATTCCTGTCTCATACAACCTTTGATTCTCTATGGTCATTTGCTACATCTACTGGAGCTTTAACAGCAGAAAGGTGGTCATTGTGGATACAGCTGTGGGAGCTTGAAGCAGGTCAGACAGAGCTTAAATATACCTCCTGGCATTCTTGGGTGCAAAATGTTTTAGGCCGTAATTAAATGAACAGGAGGCATAGTGAAGGGATGCCCTGACAGGACTTCTATGTGTATTAACTTCTACTCCCCTTTTCCACAGAAAGATTCAGAAGACTCGGGAGGCGAGGGTCACAGTGAATTCAATCACTTTTTCTTGTCACCTCGTCTGAGGTTTTCAACTCTGATGCAGCTAAACAATACAGCAATATCTTCACATCACACTGCAAACATCACCTCTCTACCTTACGTAGATGACTCAGAAAAGTACTAAAATCTTTGCCTCACAGTTTGGCAGTTAAGAGAGTTGGTCTACAGCAATTAGGTTGTTTAGAGATGTAGTAGTTTACATTCAAGGATCTAGAATTTGTCTACTATCGCATCATGCACTAAACATTTAAAAAAGTTAAACTTTGGAGTGGGAATAAAGGTTGATGGCTACACCTTATGACCCACATCAACATTTAGAGTTCTTAAGAGAAGGTTTCATGAACATTTAAAAATGTTACCATAGGCTTTCAGGTTAGTGAAAAAGTTTTCAGCTGAGAAAAACTGTACTTCCCAATCCTCTTCCTCCTTGCAACATTCTTATTGTGCTGTGTTACAAGTTCCTCCTTTTGAGTCATTAGAGTCAGCTTTTCTTGCATGATTAACAACAAAGGTTGCTTTTTTGTAGAGATAACATAAGCAAGATGATTAGGAGAACTGTTTTTTGGTGATTCATTTTCCTTACTTAAGGTTTTACTTTCGAACCCTAAATCCATTCAAGTTCAAACTTTAACATTTAATTAGCCCTGGATGTAAGAAGGACGTTTTTTCTGGACAGGGCAAAAGACTGTAGAAATTAAAATCCATATTTCTACCATGTAGGCCAGCCAACAAGCCATTGTCAGCAACGATTAGTAGATGAGTATCCCAGGTTACTGTTGATGCATATTTAATGGATGGAGATTCTACCCAGAAAACATCTAAGACAGAACTACTGGAGAGGTGGATACTTCATGGGAAGTAGCAAAGAGTGTTCCACTAGAAGAGAACCAAGCCTAGCCAAATTGCCAAATATCCATACTTTTGTTAAGTGTTATCATATGGATGTTGGCAACAATTACAATCTTTTCCTTTTGGGTGTTCTAAAGACTACTACTTATTGATTTAAATGTTTATTTTCTTTATTCCAGTAAAGAGTACTATATCACAAGGATTGAAGCAGATTTATTTATTGGCTGCCTGAAGGAAATCTAAGTTTGGGTTGTATTCTCGTGATGTTGGAACTCGGACTGGGAATATGGGAATATGATTCTATTACTTGCCACTAATCTTCATCTAAGTCCTCGTCTCTACCCACAACTTCATTTTCTTTGGCACCTGTATTAGCTTGTTACTTGCAGGATGTCCATAGAGGGATGTTGAAGCATACAGTTAAGGGGCGGGGTACAGTAGTACAAATAAAATAAGTACTTTGAGAGGTACATCTTTAAAATGGTAGTTGACTCAAGGGGACAAGTCACCTCAAGCTGGTAGGGTGTGACAGGAAAGACTGGAGCTCAGAGTAATGAAGATTACTGGTAACAGAATAATTCTATATGGCTGTGGATTTTCCATAAAGTGGACAATCAGCAAACCATGGGGTATGTCACAATTCACTTTAAAGCTCTCACCAGAATCCACAAAGTAACCCAAGGGGCTTCTGCAGACTATCTGAAGACATGCTGTTAATTGCACGTCCATGCTTATTTTTTCTGCTTGAATGGCAAGCTCATATTACCGATGCCCAGATTTAAAAGATCTCGCATGTGGACACTCCATGGAAATGTCTCCCACTGTCTATTCAGGCTCCACAAATCCTGATCTCAATTTATGAAAGCTATATACATTGTTTCAGTGTGTTTTCTCCTTTACAATTTAGGTCTTATTTTCCTTCTCTATTGCTCCGAGTTTTGTAGGCCCTTTACCAATGTCCTAATGATGATAATACTCCTAAAAAATCATTAAAATCCTAGGGGCAGATTTATGAAAAGTGGTGCAGCACCACTTTTCTTGCGCTCCTTAGCGCCCCCTAATGCCACCATGTGTGCGCTGTATTTAAAATACGGTGCACCATGGCAGTAGGCAGGGGGACTACTGTCATATTTTTTATGCTAGTCCAACACTTTGCAGGGTTAGCATAAAAAATAATGACGCTAATCCTGCAAAGCACCCTGAGGCCAATGGGAGCCTCTTTTTGCTGATCTCTTTTTTTGCCAGCTTTAGGACTCTGCACACTTTTCCACTGATAACCAGTCCATGTGCTCACTCCTTAAAAAATGGTAACATTGACTTATACCTAACTGGCATAATTAATTTACTCGAAAGTCCCTAGTAAAGTGGTACTACATGTCCCATGGGGCTGTTAATGAAATGCTACAAGTGGGCCTGCAAAAAGAACAGTCTTAGACGTTCACCTGGGCTACGGAGAACTTTAGCCTTCAAGCGCCCTGAATCGTTCATCTTTTACATGCAATGCAAACGATTTATGTTTTTAAATGTAGTAGCTCTGTGCCTTGGGACAAACAAGGGGCTGTACCATAAGTTTTATGTAGGACACAATAGTGTCTTTAAACGCTAGGCTGGAAGCACAGAGAGCTATTCAATGGGAGACAGGATGCTGCTTGCATCCTGGAAAGAGAAAACCCTGCACTCGAGATCAAATAGGTCAAGGTCCAACCGGAAAGAAAGGCACTTAACGGAAGGCGGTACCCGGAAGCACTAAGAGACACAAACATGCCTTGTCTTGGAGGATTTTGCAATAACTACTTTGCTTTATAGACAATAGTAAATAAAACTCACATTTTGTAAGTGTACTTCATTTTTTGGAACTTTGAAAATAATTCACATATGATAGTGAGATTTAACAATTTATAAGAACCTAGCTCATGATGGTAACAAAAAGGCTGAATATGGATGAGAAGGCATGAGAGAATTAGAGTCGACTAGTGTCTACAATACTTTGCAGTATAAAACGAATTCTTAGATGCTAATCCAAAATCTTGGTAAGTAGACCAACACATCCTACTTGCTCAATAACAAGTGAGGAAAACATAATGATTAATTCAGAGTCATATCTATGCCCGGACAAAAAAGTGACACAAATCAAGAACTACAAACGAGTGACTAATACAAACTGCCTACTATGCAGGGCTCAAGGGCAAACCTTCGGAAACTGGGAATGGACACAATAATATACAATATACGAAAAGGGGTGGAATGAATGGGGCCATGCAAGGGGAACGCAGGGAGGCAGTATCAGTGTCTGTTGACTGCTCCTTATCATTCCAAGGGAAAAGCACTCCACTCTCCTCCCCACTGTCATTCCAACTGCAGCAGGATAAATGTTTTCTCTTAGCAGGTGTTTTTATTTGTTTAAGAGCTCAGACTGTGGTGCTTATGTTCACTTTAGTTGTAAACATTTTCTGAACAGCTTTGCCTTGCTGCTTCATTTTTTTCTGTCTGCAAAATATTTTGACCTGAACATACATCATCAACCCAAGTTGACAAATTTCTTAGCAGCCAACCGCTGAATACTTATCTCTTACCCAGAATTTCAGCGTTTTACCTCACCGCACTTTCACTGTTACATTTCCCTTCCGAACTACATAGCAAGCAATGAGAATTTATTGTTTCAAATACTTTCATGTCAAAGAAACTTTGCACTTGTTTCTGGTTTGCAATTACATTGTTTCTGCTCGGCCTAATTATATTTAAGGCAGCATATTTTCATTTCCGCAGTCCTAGTATAAAAGGTTTCCCTTAAACATGGCAACTTTCCTCCTGCTGCCTAAATGTATTTCAAGCAACCGCAGAGTTACTTATGTCTTAAATAGATCTTAAATATAAAGGCTCTGGATGTGCAGTCTGCCTGGGAGGCAACAACTTCTAGCTAAATATTTTCGCCTAATCTGATGAACTGTGTCCTTCTCTTAAATCGCATCCATCAGCAAACTAAATGTTTATGTTGGTCCGGAACAAGATGGCCCAAGCATACTGTCTAATTTCATTTCAACCGGCACGAACTATTATTTTCTCTTAAACTAAGTCTGTCATTGCTGCTTTCTCATTTCCAACGTTTACCCATGCATAACTACCAAGATTAAAAGTCGAGTCGAGCCGCTTTGAAATAAACACACTTGATGACAATTGTGTCTAAAAGAAGTGTGAAAACACAATGGTCACCTTTGAAGATGCACCTTAGTGTCAACGTACCACAATGTGTTCACTAAATTTCTGCAAGTAGTAAAACGTGCTGTTTTATGAGGCATTGCGTCTATTTGCTAAAAACACAATTAGAATCCAATGTAGCTGTCACTTGGGAAGACTTATTGTTACTGTGACAACAGTATTTGCTTGTTTTGAAGCAAACATGCACTGTTTGAGTAACAAGATGTACGCCAGTACTTAGACAGTACATATCACAACTAAGCCATTGATTACTTCTGCTGGAAATATGTTTAATTGCTGATTTTAAGCCTTAAAGACAACATTTAACCCCCGTCCCCCACAAAAAAAGAGTGCAATGCTTACAGCCTATCTACCATGCGTCGTCTGTCGCTGCTGTGAATCACTACATTGGAGCACATGGCAACGTGGCTTGTACATTAGATTTTAAAACAGTTTCTATCTAGCTGCCCACGATCATGATAGGTATTTACAGCCACACAAAGACACAGAAATACTGGCATGCACAAGCACATACAAATCATTCTTAACACCTAAGCATGCTGAATTTCACAAAACTGAAACCTTCATACAAAGATCACTTCCTGCCAGCCACCCACATTAACATATGGTTGCTCAGACATACACAACACCACAACACTGGTCACACACAATTCTACAGTACCTCACAGACTCAGAAATACTGTAAATGACAACAAAGTCCCAGATGTGAACACCAACCCACACACACCACAACTTATTTATATGCCAGGCACGAGACACACTTAAAGCCTTTCCACGTTACAGGATTTTGTGAGCTGGTCATACTTTAAAGTACGTCAAATCTTCAATAATAGTTCTACATTTCCTAACTACTTCCTTCACAAAGATTACACTTTTCACATCAAGTTTTTTGTCTGCTCTCCTCCATCCTTTTCTCTGGACTTATCCCCAGCCATCTTCCTCCTTCATCTCCCCCAGTGTGAGGTAATTCCTCTACAAATGTCCCACCCCACACTATTCCTACTTCATTGCTCGTCTTCACGTATCCTTATATACCCTCTCCTGCTCTCCATCACCACCGCTCTTGTGAGTCTCGCTCTCAATGCTCTCCCTTGCACTCTTTGACACCCCTTCTCTCCACACGTTTAGTCATGTGTTCCCCTGCGCCCCGTGTTATTCCACAGCACTCTCCACTGAACCGTCCATACCAACTCTCCTGGAGGGTGTTTTCCTTGGTCTTCCGTCCCCTTAGAGTGGCTCAGCAGTCTACCTTCTGCACTGATCTCTGCACTGCTCTCCCTCGCCGTCCTTGTGTGTGAGGTGCCCCTCTCCTGCTCTCTTGTCCTGTTCTGCCCTTCTGTTCTGTGCCTCACTTCTTCCCGTTGTGATTTTCTCTCCTTGCTCTTCTACACAGCCACCTCATGCATCCCCTTGTTCTCTCGCCAGTTTCTTCTTCCTTCTCCTGTGCCCTACTGTCATGAGTTCTAGATTATTTGTCCAAAGAGTTATGTTGAGGTTGCCAAACTGAAAATGAAACACGTTTTGTTGATAATGTTCATATTTCATCACCGGCAGCACACCATTGCTTCCTTATTTGAATTAACACCAAATAAAGGTTAAGGAGAAAAAAATTCTGATATTTATCCAAATGGGAAAAGCAAAATTAGCAATGATTTTTCAAAATGTTTACCCTTTTCACATGTAAAATAATGTACTCCTTTGTGAAAAAATATATTTGGTCTAAAGATTTATAATATGGAACAAATACCCCCGCTGTATATTATAAGGATATTGCAAGTCACAGAGGACTTCCTTGATCATGTACAAGAACAAGACCGAAGATCAAGTTCCTCTATAAAGCTATGGATCTCTGAGGTGAATTGCAAGATCCTCATCATGAACGGCAGAGGGTACTTTATTCCTCTTAATAAATGGTCACACCATCACCTATCCCACAAACCCCACAAATCCTTGGTGCATAGAGAGAGCATGCTTGCAAATATGAGCAGTAATAATAGAATCTCTAGTGCAAAAATAAACATACATAAAAATCTGTTAGACATTTTCTGCAAAAATATATTAGAGGCAATCTAATAAAAGATAGTTTAAAAGGTGCAGTAAAAACATGCAGAAAGATTCTAACTATACTATAATTATCCATGTAGTGCAAAAAATAAACGTTTTGCCATACATTTCTTCTTTCTTCTTGTCAATGTACAGCTAGGTAAAAAAAATAGAGCAGAAAAAAAGAAAAGTAATGTTTTGTTTTACTTTGTTTGACCAGTTGCTTTAACTATGCTCCCTGACCAGCGCTGCCTTTCCCCTTAGCAGTTGGCTCTCGTAGCAGACATTGTGATGTCAGAATTCAACTGTAATAAGTTATTACACTTAGGTTCAGATATCATTTCTTTATAATCGGTGACTGTGACGCACCCTGTCGCCGATTATAAAGAAATTCGACGCACTTTTTTCTACAAGGATTCCAGAATCCCATGTATTGCAGTACTATTAACAATTTTTACAATCTTTATTAGTAACAAGAGATAGTATATTTTACATTTAAGAAAATGTATAAGTTTTCAGTTACAAGTTCAGTTTTACACGTTACATAATAGTCCACTAATAAAATAACACACTTAAAAAAGAAAATGGCCGTTGCCCATAACATACTTTTTAGGCGTACAATGCACAAAAAATATACAATAACAAAATCAACAGTTCAGCGCGCACTTATTAAAGGCGAGACCTGCTGGCTTTAACAATGCGTGTTACACTTTGAGATCACATCCTTCTTTAGGCCCTCACATCCAAACGATGGAAGCAAGGCGGCCCCCCGTGTTTGCAATGGGATCCCCACATCCTGGATGTGACCCTCAACACCAATGTGCGGGTCACCATGGTCTCAAGGACGACAGTTTTCAGGTTTTCTCTGGGACCTTCGCATCCTTTCTGGGGCCCTCATATCTAGCGGGTGCGATCTTATTATCCCTGAGAGACCGCTTCCCCCACTGGTTCTCAGAACATCATTACGCGCTCCATGCCATCAGTCTCTTTGAAGATGTCTGATACAGGCGTGAGCTTCCCATGGGGCCCTGCTGTCCCTTCACTACCTGTACAGGGCAAATACTCCAATGAACCCTCACATCCTCACCTGGTCCAGACATCCTGATTCTCACTGGGGAGCAAAAAAACTCCCATTGCCCACTTTACCACCCTCACTCCCCTCAGTTCCTCCAACCCTCGTCCTCACGTCCTAGCACCGTCAGCTCGTTCACCCCTATGACACTTCTTACCTCGCCGCTGCCCTCTGCTCCCTCTGGTTTTTAGGTAGCGCCCAGGACTGGACTGGAAGCGCTTACCATAGCCTGGCCCGGGCCTTGAGAGAATTGCTGCAAGCACAAGCGGGAGGGGTGAGGTGGGGCAGCTGAAAGTTGCAGTTCCCACAGCCCAGAACACGTACACCACGCCTACCCGGCGTTTACCCCGCCTATATGCAACAAGGCCCAGCCTACGCACACCCCACCTGCGTTTTGGCCAGCCTTCCTCCTTCCTCGATGGCCGGTCTTCCCGGACTGCAAGCTCGCATGCACGTCTCTAGTCGCTCTCCGTTCCTCCTAACCTGAGAGGACCGTAACTAAATCCCGCCCTCTAAGTCTAGCCCAACTTAGGCACCGCCTATCCCGGCTTCGCCTGACCTACCCTAGGCCTGCACCCTTCAGGCCCTCCCCACGCTCTGCCGCAGGGCAGCCTTCCCTCTTCTAGTGCTGGTCATCCGTCCAGGTCCGCTTTGCAGGACCCACTGCCTCTACTTGAGCCGTTCTTTTTAAACGCGATTTTTCTATCTATCTCTCGTGTTCCCCTGTTCACATTTTAGAGGATATCTCCCTGACATTTCGCCTCCAAAGTGCAAACGCGTTTTCCATTTTCTGCATGTCACTTATTATGTCACCGCATGTTTTTATAAAGTGCGAGTTCGATCCGACGGTATTGGGGCGCTTTATATGAACACCAGTTACATTACACAAGTCACTAATTTGGTTTGAAATTGTAGGCACGGAGATATTAAATGATTCACCCCCAGAACCACAGAATGTTGAGGTGACGCCTAGACTCCAACCTGAATCCCCAGGATTCTCTGGTGTAACGCCACATCCTCTCCCAGCTGACCACATCCTCTCCTAGCTGTCAAGTACTGTCTGCTTTAGTGCATTTTAATAAGACTGTGTCGAGGCGTATTTTGAATTAAGAAAAACACAGCTGCCAGATTTTCACACAGCTTATGAGTGACATTTCTATTGTTTCAGAGAGAGAGAGGGAGTGTGTGTGTGTGAGAAAAAAGAGAGCTATTGGGCAGCTAAATGTGACACCATATTGCAAGTAAACTCATACTCTGTGGCTCTGTTATGATTTCGATAACCATGTACAGTACTTCCTTCACACACCTTTAAATAAAATGGTAATTACAGTACACGTGTGACCATCAATTAGAGCTCTCTGCACAGAGGCTAATGATTGGACGAACATGTAGTTTGAATGCTTGTAAGACCCACTGACAGGCAATGTGGGTAGCACTGCAACTTCAAAGCTAGACCCACTGACAGGCAATGTGGGTAGCACTGCAACTTCAAAGCTTTTATTCGCTTTTCAGTTGTGTGCAGACACCCACAACCTGAAGTCGCTGCGCTGGCATAAAGAGTCACATGCAGGACAACAAAACTACAGAAAAATAGCATACATGTTACGAAAAGTAAACAGGGAACAAAACAGTGTTGCTGGCACAGCTTAAGGGTGTAGAGTCACTTTTGAAAACACCAGGGCTGCACTGGCTAAGTCCCTTCTGCAGTGGGGAGCCGTTTCACTGCTCTTCTTAGTAAAAGAGCACTTCTGGCAGTGCTTGGGGTGAGATGGAAAAGGTGGGGGGGGTCTCCAAAACTGGCACAGCTGAAGACTGTGGCTCTTTTCCAAGAGGCATGGCCTATGTAATTAAAGGAGTGGCTAAAACATGTAAAGTAAAATCATGTGCTTCAGTAGTATGCCACTCTATGAGTTTTTGCTATTTCATCTAGACCAGTGGTTCCCAACCTGTGGTCCGGGGACCACTGGGGGTCCGCGAAGCCTCTTCAGGGGGTCCGCGACTGCTCAGAAAATAAATTAAAATTAACAGATTAGGTCCCCAGCTTTCAGTAATGGCTTAGTAGGGGGTCCCCGGATTCCAATAATGATTCAGTGGGGGTCCCCGGGTTCCAGTAATGATAAAGTGGGGCTCCACAGATGAGAAAAGGTTGGGAACCACTAATCTAGACGTATCATACAACAAACACATATACCTAAAACAAACCTGGCCTCTTGGCTTTGCCAACACTTTTTTCCTGTATGAAATAAATGAACAACAATTATGTTGGCAATAGTTTTTTTTTAAGTTTTAAAACATGAGACTGTAAATTAGATAGTGCCAAAGTCTGTGGACGGGGTTGTGGCCTTAATGGTGCCTGAGACAATCCTGCTTGCCCCTCCACGCCTTTTTCTTTTGCAGTCTCTCACTCAGACACTTAACACCCCTTGTTTCCCCACCTCTTTCTGAAACCCCCCATCTGCATATCTCACACTTTCCCACAAATAGCATTGGCACACATGAGGGGCTATTGTTTTCCCCGTTCGGCAGAGAGGCTAGGGATTGGATGTGCACATAGTCTGCATCTCTCTGTGATCCACTGACAGGCACTGTGAGAATCTCACACTGCATTCATCCTCAGCTAAAAACACCTCATTAACACCTCATTCACAACCTGATCTCACCCAGAGGTGACACTGCTCACATTACATTTCAGAATCATATGTTGCATGAAAAAACTACAGAAACACTAGTATTTGAAAAAGCTAATACTCTTAGATAATTAAAGTTAACCATTTGAAATATAAAGAGAAATTACATAGCAGACATGTTTTTTACTTAAAAATCGTAAGTCCGTTTGCCAGTGAAGTTCAGGACGTGTATTCAGAGCCCGACAGAGACCCGTTTCAAAGTCACTTTTAATTACTACTGGGTCTGAGAGCCGGCAGGACCCAGCCCATTTAAAGCACTCCATTTTGGGAAAGACTCACATTTTTGTTAACAGGAGGCACATTTTTTATGGACACAAAAGTCGCAGTTTGAGGAGAGTTACTTGAGACAGAATTTAAAAGAACTCAGCTAGTCCCATTTTGAAGCAGTAAATGAGGCATTTTGACCTAATTAAAATAACATGCATATTTTGGAAAAATAAACAAGAATTATTTAGAGATAAATTAATGAATGAAAGTGATTTATAAAGTGCACAGCTACTTTCCAAGAAGTGTCCTGGCACTAAATAAACATGTCAAGTGAGAACAGTAATCTAGAATTCCCTGAAAAGGAAAGTTTTTAATGATGCCTTGAAAGCCTTTTCTGAAACTAAATCTCTGAGAGCTTTATGAAGCAGTTTCCAGCTTTATGCAGCAAAAGAACATCCCGCAGCCTCTCCTTATGTATTTTAGGGATACACACCAAACCCTGATTGGAGGAGCGTAAAGTCCTACTAGGGTCATACTTCCAGAATCTGCTTAGTAAACAGACAGGGCCTGATTGATGCAAGGCTCTGTAAGTGACAGTCAGGGCTTTAAACATCACCCTCTGTTTGATTGGGAGCTAGTGTAGTGTCTTCAAGTTTTGCCTAGTGGATTGCCTTCTATTACATTTCAGTATTAGATGGGCAGGTGCATTTTGAAGAAATTGTAATTTATTGCGAAGCCCAGTCAGTAATCCACAATACAGTGAGTTTGTATAGTCCAGCTTCGCCGTGATCATTGCATAAATCACAATCCTCCGAATGTGGTCAAGTAGGATTAACATGGTCTTCTTTAGATATTTTTAAAGGATAAAGCAAGCCACTGTGATATTTATCACATGTTGTTTAAAAGATAACTGGTTATCAAATTTTACACCCAGAATCCTTACCTCATCTTTAGGAATAAGAGGAGGCCCCACAACATCTGGCCACTTCCATGTAGCAGGAGGAGAGCCAGACGCTCCAAATAATAAGATTTCCGATTTGCCCGAATTCAGCTTTAGGTAGCGATGTTTCATCCAATTCACTACGGCAGTTGAACAGTTCTGGGCATTTTCCACCACTGTGCTATCCATTGAAAGGAATGTATTGTTGGGTGTAATCAGCATAGCAGACGCGATTAAAGCCCCAGTTCTCCACAAGCTTGAACAGTGGGCAGCTAGACAGACGTTGAATAGTGTGGGGCTCAAAGTCAAACCTTGTGGTACCCCACAATGCATTTTCTTAAAGTCCAGAGGAAATGGTAAGCTTGCTCCTTATCTGATAAAATGATTTGAGCCACTTATTGGCCCTATTGGTAATGCCCACGGTCCTCAGCCGGACCAAGAAGATCGCATGGTTAACCATGTTGAACGAAGCAGAGAGGTCCAGCAAGATGAGTCAGATTTATATTTTATGAAAACATAATGCTTGATTTAGGATATCAAACAGAGTACTGTTTAGTATGTTGGATTTTGCACAACAGGCATGTGTCACAGCACATAAATAATTACTTGACGAGATGTGGGATCTTTTCATTCCGTGTGTGCTAGGTGTCTGTGTTGGAATTGGCCCTTTTTGCAGGGTTATCCCCAAACTTTTTGCCTTCCTCCTCCTATTTTTTCAGGTCTGTTTTTGCTGGTTTGTTGTCTCTGCGCACTTTACCCCTGCCAATCAGTGCTAAAGAGCAAGTGCTTCCTAGGTAAATTGTACTGTTGATTGGTTTATCCATGATTGGCATATTTGATTTACTGGTAAGTCCCTAGTAAAGTGCACCAGAGGTGCAGAGGGCCTGTAAATAAAATGCTGCTAGTGGGCCTGCAGCACTGGTTGTGCCACCCACATTAGTAGCACTGTAAACATGGCTCCAACCTGCCACTGCATTGTTTGTGTGTGCAGTTTTAAACTGTCAATTCGACTTGGCAAATGTACCCACTTGCCAGGCCTAAACCTTCCCTTTTACTACATGTCAGGCACCCCTAAGGTAGGCCCTAGGTAGCCCCAGGGGCAGGGGGCAGTGTATGTTTAATTTAGGACATATACTAGTGTGTTTTATATGTTTTAACAGTGAAATACTGCCAAATTCAGTTTTCACTGTGCAAGGCCTATCCCTCTCATAGGTTAACAAGGGCCCTGCCTTTAAATATCCTTAAAGGGCAGATTCCCTTTGAGAGCAGATAAAAATGTGGAGTTTAGGGTCTCTGAACTCACAATTTAAAAAAATATCTTTGAGTGAAGTTGTTTTTTAAATTGTCTGTTTGAAAATGCCACTTTTAGAAAGTTGGCATTTTGTTGCTTAAACCATTCTGTGACTCTGCCTGTTTGAGGATTGTATGTCTGGGTCAGTTTGCCAGTTGGACTGCTTTGCACCTCTCTAGACAGTGATACAAAAGGGGGTGGGGTGTAGCCTGTATATCCTTATGAGCCATCTGAGCTAGAGGGGAGGGAGGAGCGGTCGTTAACACCTGAAATGACTGTCCCTGCCCTCACACATGCAGTCTCCGACCCCCTGGTCTGTGTCTGGGGCCTGGCCTAGACAAGGAAGGATCTTGCAAACACTTGAGACTTTGCTTTGAAGTTTGCCAACTTCAAAGGCGGAGCAGGGTGTAAGAAGAAGACTCAAAACCCCAGACTTTTAGAATCTTTCTGGAATAAAGAGGAACCTCTGCTAAGGAGAAGAGCTGAAGAGCTGGTGGAGGAGTACTGTTCCTTTGTTGTGTTGCTTTGCTGGACTGGCCTGCAGTTGCTGCTTCTGTCTTAAAAGAGTGCAAGTGGTGAACTTTGCGGTGTGTCGTGCTTGAGAAAGTTCTCCAAGGGCTTGGAGTAGAGCTTGCCTCCTGTTGGAAGTCTCAGGGACACCAAATACCTCAGTTTCCTCGACCTGCAGCACTGGGAACTGTGTGTTTTGTGCTGCTCAAGAGGAGGAACGACCGCAATGCCGCCAACAACGCTGCTGACCTGTACCGTGACCTGCCAACATCGCACTGAGTCGCATTGTCCCGCTTCGCACCATGACCCTGGTCTCACTGACGGTGCCATCGGATGACTTCACTGAGCCGCTGCTCACACCGCAACCTGTGGGGCCCACACTCCGGCATTGCCTGCTCACACCGCAACCTAGGCATCCCTGACGCCGCCGCTCCTGCTGACACTGGCGCCTCTGGCTGCACCGTGGCCTGTGGACACTGCTTGTGAGGCTCACGAAGCACCGTCCTGTACCACACCACAGCCCCGGTCTGATGCCAGCATCATCAACTCCAGTGTCATCACCAGGCATCCTGCCTGCACCGTGGCCTGTGGACACCGCTTGTGAGGGTCAGGAAACACCGTCCCGTCCCACACCGCTGGCTTGGGCCTACCGATGACAGCGCTTTAGCAACGACAACGCCGCTGCCTGCACCGTGACCTGGTGACACCGCATGTCACACCGCCCCTCTTCACACCGCAGCCCTGATCTCACCAATGCCGCTGGATGCTGTCACTGAGGCACTGCCTGCACTTTGACCTGTGGGCACCGCATGTTGCTTCATCCTGCTTCGCACCGAAGCCCCAACGCCATCCATGCCAGCGCTCCTGACTTCATCAGCCCGGAGTTCGATCCACACGCGTGTGACTTCAAGGGCCCGACGACTCCCACACCGACCCTGGAACTGACACCGTGACACCAGTGACGCCATTCTTCGGAGCTCACCGCGAGGATCACGACACCCTGCAATTCCAAAAGTACTGTTTTGAACTGTTGGTTTTGTTGAGCACAATGCCGTGATAGCCCCAGGTGGAACTATCAACTTTAAGGAACTGTATTTTTGAGTAAATCTTGCAAAATTCATATCTTTAACACTGTATATTGGATTTTTATTGTTCTGGTCTTGTTTCGCACAGATAAATATTGGCTATATGCTCGAGCCGGGCGTATAGCCAATATGCCTTGCCCCTGCCATTCTTTTTTTTTTTCGAGGCCCCAAATTGGGCATGGGGCCTCGGCAAGTTGTGGGCGTGGCGACCCCTCACTTGTTTCTTGGACATCTCCCCCACACCCCTCACTTACCTCATAGTCTATCCTTTTTTCCTTTCTTCTTTTCTTTGTTCTTCATTTCCTCCTGTATTTATGCCCTTCTCCTGCTGCCATGTTCTTTCTTCTTCCCAGCATGCCTTCTTTTTCCCTGCATGCCTTAGGAACCTTTTTTAACATGGTGTCTTTTTCTATATGTTTCTATGATATATTCCCAATCCAATATGGTGCCTATCTACTTCCTGTTAGTCACCTCCTGTTCTTGGGTATATAAGGTGAGTGATTCCTGTTCTTCTTGCGCTGCAACACTTCCTCTGGTGGTGATCTTCGCTTCTGCTTCTTTCTTCGCCAGTTATATTTTTTTCCTAGCCTGTTCCAGCTTTTTTCAGTACTGTTTTTTGTCCTGTTCAAAAGACTTAGGGCCAGATGTCCGAAGCCTTTTGCATGTCGCAAACTGCGAAAAACGCAGTTTGCGGCATGCAAAAGGCCGGACGCGATGCTCATCCCCAAATTGCGAGTCGGTACCGACTCGCAGTTTGGGAATGCGACTCGCAAATAGGAAGGGGTGTTCCCTTCCTATTTGCGACCGCATCGCCATTCAGAGTTGCTTTGTGACCGCGAATGCGGTTGCAAACCAACTTGCAGTTACCACCAGTGTCACACTGGTGGTAACTCATTCGCAAAAGGGAAGGGGTCCCCATGGGACCCCTTCCCCTTTGTGAATGCCGAAAAAAAATATTTTTTCAGAGCAGGCAGTGGTCCTATGGACCACTGCCTACTCTGAAAAAAACGAAACCAAATGGTTTCGGTTTAGTTTTCATTTTGCAGCTCGTTTTCCTTTAAGGAAAACAGGCTGCAAAATGAAAAAAAAAACTGCTTTATTGACAAAGCAGTCACAGACATGGAGATCTGCTGACTACAGCAGGCCACCATCCCTGTGAGTGCAGGGACTAAACTGCGACCCACCTTATGAATATTGATGAGGTGGGTCTTTGCGACCCCATAGCGAGTCTCAGAAGGTGTCTGAGACACAACTTTCTGCATCCAATTTTGCGAGTCGGTCAGACTGGCAATTTGCAAGTCGCAAAATTGGAGTTTACTACATCTGTCCCTTACCTTTTTACTTTTTGTTCTTGTTCCAGGGAGTTCCTGCTTAGAGGTTTTTTCCCTTTTGTTTTTTTTTCTCTCTGGGACTCCTTCTAGAGGGCACGGACTGCTTTTGGTGTTCTCTCCGTCAGCAGCACCATTGCTACCAGAAAAGGCAGCCCTTACCTGGGTCAAGGCAGAACCTGCAAAAATCAAGACCTGTCCGCAGTTCCAGTGGGCCATAAACGGCGAGTAGTCCGTGACACTATATTTCTAAAACTGGGGTGGGGTCCTTTTGTAGTGTTTTCACTTATTACTGTGTGTTATGTGCAAATGCTTTACACATTGCTTCTGAGATAAGCCTGACTGCTCATGCCAAGCTACCAAGGATGTGAGCAGCATTTATCTGAGTGGGTATCCCCCTTATCCTGACCAGAGTGAGGGTCCCTGCTTGGACAGGGTGCTCATCGACTGCCAACTAGAGACCCCATTTCTAAGAGCCTGGCACATGAGGTAGATGACAAGCTTGCTTCATGTGCAGAACCATATTTGAAGACACCACAGAGGTGTCCAATTAGCCAGTTCATGTGACAGACTCCCTTGCCAACTTAGAGAAACAGCTTAGCATAATAACTATAATCCCACACTAAAGCACTAAACAGAAAGTCTATGAGGGCCTCTACAGAACATTTAACTAACAAAGTCTCAGTATGTAAGGGACTAAGGTCTATCAGTGGGAGTCATTGCAGTCAGGGAGCAAAATGCAGGTGTTGCTTCTATATAACCATCCAGGAGCTGGTGGAACTCCTTCAACTCTTGCCTTGCTTAATGCAGCAAGTAGTATTCATAGTTTGGGTTGGACATTGGTGTAGAATAGGTAATCAGGACAACTATCACTGTGTAGAAGGCGTGCAATGGGCTGGCGTCCATCAAGTCAGGTGGAGACTTTTGTGTTCAACTTTTGTGGCCGCAAAGGACATTTTTCAGCATGCTGTCCAAAGGCACCATTTTGGGGATTCAGTTAATGTGTTTCCACTAACTCTGCATGGGTCAAAGGTAAGTGTGCTGGACATGTTTCAAGGCCAGTGTCTGGCAGTTTTATATGGTGATCAACCTCATGTGATATTGCCTGACCATGGCTGTTACAGCGAGAACCCTCTGCCATAGTGTTGTTAGATGGTCGGTACACACTGTCATTAACCCAGCGGCATGCCTTATCTTTGTGTGGTGGCACACTTTTGATTTTTGTCCCCTGACAATAGCAAAAAGCAGAAGGGCACCTCTGGGAGACCACTGTGAGCATGGGCCCTCGTAGATATCAGCAGAGGACCCAGTCGGGATGAGGCCAGTTAATGGTAGATATTGGAGGATACAGGGTGATGAACTCCGGCACCCACCAACTGAAGACAATGACACAGGTGTAGGAAAGCAGGATGCAGGTAAATTCAGACATGGTCATGTACTTTGTCACTAATGTTGTGTTATGTGCTGGAAGCATGTCTTACATCACATAAATAATTACTTGATGAGATGTGTACTATGTTTGGTCTCAATGTGTTAAGTCTCTGGCATGTGTAGCAGAGCCTTTTATGTAACAGCATGATAATGTTTTAGACAGTAAGTTTGACTGGTTTAGAGTCTGAATTAGAGTTAGGCCGACAAGGAACTCTGTTGCTGAAGCAATGATGTATTCTGTCCGCTAAAATCACGGCCCTCCCATCTCTTTTAGAGCCTTGCATAACTAAGCTTTTCATTGATGAAGTCCACGTTGTCCCGTCAATGTGTGGCTTTCTTCAACAACCCAAAGAGGTAGGGGTTATTGGAGGAAGGGCATTACACCGTCCACTCTACTTGGGGCGGACGGTGTGATTTCCTTTTCGTCTTGTGTGTCACTGTCAGAAAACCTGGTAGTGAGGGACAGAAAAAACATAATGACCTCCATGCCACAGAAAACACCCCAAGAGTATGGGGGGTCATTCATTTTTTGCTTTTCAAAAAACCCTCCCATTTATGGAGTTATTTTAGGAAAACAACAAATGTAAAACGTTTGGTGGATAACCGTCAAAGCCAACAGATGGCTGTCCATCAAATCTTTTGTACCTTAAAGGGATCCATCCTGACAGCAGTCATCTCTAAATTTAGCAGATGATAGACCATCAGTGTGACAGAGTTAATATCCACCACCCTGAAGGACTACATCTACCAATCCTAAATCAGGCTCTTGCTCTGCTGCAGTTCTAGTGTATTTCAGAGCACAAAGGCGAATGTTGAAAGGTATTTAGAACATCTGAACACCTGCAGCTGTCGTTTTTCTTTGAAGTTTCTTGCTTGCAGTCTTTTTTCTGGTCATTAATCTGAGCCTGAGATAAGCCAAGTACCTCCTGTGTGTGAGTGTGTTGTAAAATGGAGTGCGCTGAATAATAAAGAGGTCTATCACTAGGGATGGTTTCACAAAACATTATTTCCCCAACTGCAATGTTAGCACTCTCTTTGTCTATACTTTCATGTACTTGCTTAGTAGCTAGGTTGCTATGGCTTCCCTCGAAAGAGACTCTGCAAGAAACCATTCTTCTTACATCCCAGGAAATGCTTTTCTGTTCTGTGGGCTTCTGTGTTCTTCTCTCACATTTGCCTCAAAAATCTCTTGTTAACCTATCGTAGTGCTGGAATCAAAAACCTACTCCCAAACTTCATCTTCAGTATTTGTGCTGACCGGTTAGGATGTTTAACTGTGTGTGGGAAGTCACTCTCCTGGTGGGATGAAGCTGGTGAAAAGTTGAACCTAAATGACTGCTTTTCTGCCTGCTGAAGAGATGCATAGTGTGAGAAGGGCCCTCAGCAGAGGGATTCAGTAAAGGGTCCTTTCACTCTTGCCCACACTCCAGTGACCATAGATGGTGCTAGAGTGAAGGACAAGCAACATTGGTGGAAGGAGACTTGGTTTTCCTGGGAGAGTTCTGATATTTTGCAAGACTGCAGTTAGGTAGCCTCAGAGTAGTGACCATTGCTAGTAGGGACCTATTCACCTCTACTAAGGAAATTAACCTTGATTTCTCCCAAGGGTCCACACATCCTTTGTCAATGCTTCATACAGTCTTATGTCTCTACTGGATGGTGATCTGGGACTAAGATCCCTCTAGTGAGGTCAGAGGGTGTCCTAAGGCACTCGAGATTCCCTGAGACCATGCCAAATGATTGTATCAGACACTGAATTTGAGACGTCTTGGCCCTTTTAGGTTTCTATTCTGCTGAAATCCACCAGTAAAACAATTATTTATCTGAAACAATGACTCCTGAGATAGGGTTTTGATTTTGATTTGCTAGCCCTTAACATCAACAACTAGCCTATACAAACCTCAGTTGGCACCAACTGATTTTACCTGCAACTGGCCCACTCTGAGACATGTGTTAGTGAATATCAAATTATCTTCTGAAGGGATGGTATCAAGATGCTGGCTTCAAGTCCCATATCATGATCCAACTGTTAGCTGTGAGCCAAGGAAGACTCCATGCACTAACCAGGTATGTATGATGGAACAACAAATGCTGGAACCACTCATGCCTGAACAACGCGGTTGTAACAACGACCACGTTGTTACCACGAATGCCTTTACCACGCATGCCTTTACATCGATTTTTCATTGTAAAAGTATGCCTAGTAAAGGCATGTGTGGGAACGGCATGCGTGGTTCTAGCATGCGACCCCCCACCTGTCCTAAGGCCCAGAAGTACTCCACCCCTAACACTGAAAGTACCCGATCCCCGCCCCTAAAAACAAAAGTACCCCAACACCCCTAACCCACCCTTAGCCCTAAAACCTTCCCCAACCCCCACCCGCCCTAAAAACAAGTGACGCCCCTACCTCACCCCTAAAAACAAAACTACCCCGATCCGTCACCCACAAAAAACAAACTACCCTGACCTCCAAAAACACTAACTACCCAGACCCTCTACCCCCAAAAATTAAACTACCCCAATTCCCCACCCCCAACACCAAACTACCCAACCCCCAAAAAAGGAACTACTCCGATCCCTCCACCCCCAAAATGTTCCCCACTAGTGAACCCTTGATAAAAAACGTGAAAAATCTCCAATTACCTTTACTAACGTGTACTTTTCTAGTTGGGAACATACCTGATTTTTTCATCTTGCTCAGGGATGGAAACCAAACCCACTGAGACAACTTAAACCAAAATAACCCAAGGCTAGACTGGGCCGCGATCTTCTGTTAGTAAGTATACTCTGACTGTGGATTGTAAATATAGACACAATAATAACCTTGGAAATCGGAACCCTTTGCAGACTGTTCAGTAAAACAGATATTCACACTAGCAATGGGTTCTACTTTGTCCCAACAACATTACAGTGATGTACTTTGGTGTCAGAAGTCTTCACCCATAAATTCTACACACTATGAGTTTTCCCCTGAGCCCTGACTTCTGACTGCCTTTGAAACAGATCTAACCACCTTTAAGCTGCATATTTCTGAATTGTAACTGGCCCCGACAATGTTAGCTGCCTTTTGTAGGCCCATGTTTGACTTACTCCTGATTTAGTCAAAGCCACATTAGTCTTTCAGATACAAAAATCTAATTTGTAACTGATAATACCAAAGATATCGCAACTGTAGGCACGACTGACTGTGCTGCCACCATACAGGTCTCTCAGAGCTTTTAGAGGCAATTTCTGTCACCAGTCTTTTAGAGATACAAGCATCATTTGTGGCTGGCTACCACAATTGTAAGCACTGCACAAAACTTACTTATGGCTAAACTTTCCCCACCCTTAACAGCTATTTCGAGGTATAAGCCTCACTGGTGATTGACATGAGGACATGGCCCAGGCCCTCCCTTTTAGTGCTGTTGTCCTGACCTGTAACTGAGTGGACCACAATTCTGTCAATTTTTCAGCGCCACTGACCTGATTCCTTATTGGGTCTGTTGTGGCCCTACTTGACTTGATGCCAGACTAGCTCTGGGGAACTCACATGGACTAGCTGTGCTCTTTAAGGTTCCCTTTGAAGTGTTGGATTTGAGGGCATCTTCTGGCATTAGCCGTGGGCCAACTAGCATGTAAAGACAGCCACCGCTATTTCTAATGCTAGCTCAGTTAACTGATGTGATGTACCCTGTCCAATCTCTGCAATTTGTCTTGCTCCAATAGCCAATCATTCTGAAACAGTAGAATAGACAAATAAACACTCTGGGGCATCTTTATCATATCATTTATTATATGGCACATTCCTTTTTTTATCTTATTTTTTTGACCTCATTAACCACTTGATGGTGTTATTATATCGTACCACCAGAGAGGATCTGATAGCTATCTTATAGATTCACTGAGATAGTAAGTTCCCACTTGCTTTGGAGTCCCACCAATCCCGCAGATCATGGTTTAATCATAGGGCTCACCACCAGATGTTACTATCTATGGGGACTGGGCCGCCACATCAAGCCTTCAGATTTTCCAACTGCTGCTAACCAATCTTGACCAGCCGGCAGATGAGGTTGCACTGATTTCCTTCCCTGCTAAGAGTATAAAAAGAAACAATAATTTGATTTTCAGTTTTGAGATGGGCTTTGCAATTTCAAGATCCACACTAAAGAACATAAGGTACACACTTACCTTAATTGCTTGCCCCAGGATTTCTGATAAGATAGAACTTACTTCTTCCCAAAAACTGGTTAATCCTTGGCATACCATAAACATGTGGATATTGTTGGCATTCTCCTCACCGCACCTCCAGTGGCGTAACAAAACTTGAGGGCTCCCCTGCCAATTACCTGGAGGAGGCCCCCTCCCCCTGCTCCCAGTCAGAGACCTGCTGCCTGTGCACATTGTACTGTGCTGAGGGCCCACAGGGAGCTCATCCCCCGCTACAATAAGGGGGGCGTGGAGCCCTTTTTTACACTACTGTACACCTCCTATATCTCAGAGTCTCCTGTTACACAAATCTACTCATTTTTCTCAATGTTATATATAAATATGGAGCATTCCAGTCCTTTCCCAGTGCTGGAACCCTTTTGGCTGCCTAGTGCCAACATAGGCACCCTTGCAACATGGTGCAAGGGTGCCGTAATTGTAGGCAGGATTGTTTTGTGCAGGATGGGACATCTTTCTGTACAAAAATATTCCTGAGAGCTATTTTCCTCTTTCTATATGTGCTGCAGAATGTAGCAAATATAGAAAGAGGACAAAAACAAGGAGAAATAAAAATATTTCTCCTTGTTATGCCTCACCTGGGGATGAGTAGCATTTTGACACAGTCCCCAGGTCTACCACTAATGGTAAATCTGGGAATGCACCAAAATCCATGGGTGAATGCATCAGAACACCCACTCTCCACCAAAGAACACTTTCCTGGGGCAGAGTAACACAAGGCAGCAGTTTGCGCTGCCTTACATTGCTCTAGCTTTAGCAAGCTATCCAGGCCATGCAAGGTGGCCTTGCATGGCTTGAAGTATCTCACTTAGGTTTTGTGTCACCCTTGCACTCCCTTGCATGGCTCAAGGGTGATGAAAACCTAAATCTGGCCATCTGTTTATATCAAAATAACAATAATAGCTGATTTTCTCACAAAGTTCTTCAAACCAAACTTCTGCCTTTTTTAAATGTTGTGCGTCTTAATACTATGAAACAGTACCCAATTTAATGGTCTTAAAATGTCGGATGGCTGAGTATGCACCCCCCTTACCAAGATTGGAACTCATGAACTTCAGATCACTACAGCTGTTGAAGGCAAGCTCAAACTCACTGAGCCATTGTTTTGGCATAGATCTCCTGTCATTGTGATTAGTGAGTAGGGTGAGTGAGGGAAACTCTGTGCATACTGTAAATTGGATGACTCAGTTAGAAAAACAGCAAACAGTAAATGGGTGGAAAGCACCATACAGCAAGTGAGGAAGTATTCGACAACGACTTAGTCGAGGAAAAAAAGACTGCATGCGCAGAGTGGGTGAGTGAGGAAGAAGCTCTGTGCTGACAGTGAGTGGGTAAGATGTGAAATGGAGATGTGTAGATTGTGAGGTGGTGAGAGATTATGTGCAATCAGTGAATGAAAACCAAGCCTTGTGCACATGGATGAATTGAAGAGTAGCAGCAGGAGGATTGCGCTCAGAGTACTCCTTCTCTGGAAACCTCTCTATTTTCTCAAAAGGATCGCTCAACATGGGTTAAAGCACAACTCACAATACAAAAAATTATACATACATTATTATCATACAGCCCCTGATGGGATATCTGTCTGCAAAGTTGTACCCCATAAAGTCTACTTTGAGGACCTCATCAGGATACTGGTAGGAAATGGTCCATCTCCTCTGCAGCTCAGTCTGTCTACATTTCTCCAAAGCTCTCATTTCTTCAACCTGGAACAAAGGACATTGGAGTTTTTCACCCAGATTGATACTTGGCTTTGGGCAAGTCAGGCTGGTGTCCCATATTAGATCTTGACTTTTCCCCCGTGCAGACAATACCAAAAGGAGAACAGTGAGCCCACATATTAAAGGAGCTCAACTTGTGTGATGGTGCAGATCCAGTTTTTCATTCATGATTGGTGGACTTGTGCCCACCAGAACAGCTCTTTTGACGTGCAGAACAACTACAGATGGCCCTAGTTTTTGAAAAGCTCAAATCAACAGAAGGCCTCACCACGAGTAACTCACGGACAGGGAAGAGAGATATGACATTGTGCCTTAATTGGATCCTTATTTTATATGGCACCATGTCGTCAATGAAATTACCCAGCCTTACTTGTAGACTTGGGAAATTAAGCACTGTGTTGTCCTGGAGAAATTGAGACAAGAGAGAAGCTGTGCTGCTGAGTTGCATCAATGTGACAGGTATGAAAAACTCGCAGGTGACTCCCTGGGACTGCAGTGACATGACTGGCACTACATCCTTTTGGCGGTGAAAGCCAGGGTCTGCCGGTTTATCCAGCACAGCATCTGCTGTTATGCATTCTACTCTGATAATTTTACAAATGTTCACTACAGACAACACAGAGAAAGCAAAAGCATGCATGAAGGAAAAACAGCAAGGGCCAAGCAAGTAATGACTCTTTAAAATGGGCACAGTGCTGCTAGCACCCAATCAAACTATGAACACTTGTATTAAAATATAGCAGCACAATTTATTCACAACACCTAAGAATGAAAAGTGTCTTCTGCTAAGTGCATGATCAGTGCATGGGACACCTCTCCAGTGCCCGCTCTTGTTTTTCTGAGCATACTCATTAGTGTGCCAGCTGTCAGAGGAAGTAATGACTCATCAAACTACTATTTTTGCCAACCTCTACTCTGGATAACCTCCAGCAACTAAAGCCAATTGACAGAAAAGGTAAGCTTTCGTGTATCAATTCATAAGAGTACCATAGCCAAATCCCTTGCCCACTGGTGATGAGGCTTAACCAGCTACTGGAGAAGAAGCTGCAAGTATGATGCGGTACTAAAGGAAAGGCTTTGAACTTGTAGATTTTCACAATCAATTTGCATTCCCTAGAATGCACATAAATATTCTCCTACAAGAATTAGGGTGAGTGTGCTTCCAGAGTTGGAAAGAGCCATGTTCCTTTTAACACATCTATATTTTATTATGCTGTAGCGTAATGTTTTTTGCCATTTAGGAAAATATTTGCCAGGCAGGCACAGAAATAAACAGAAAAACTTACATGATTAGGGATTGTTAGCTATTCACCAGGCCATACAAATGTTCATAGAGTAGTTGTTACATGATGTGGGGCAGAATAATTTATTTTGCTCCGTTTCAATGGGCAGAGTATTGGCAGCTCCTTGTTCACCAGACGAACGCCTGTGATGTGTTTGATGCTGTGGAATTTTTAGAAAACCTCTCCAACGTTTACAGAGTAAATCAGCAATAGCAACATTTGGGACCTTCAGAATAGTTGCCTTCATTGTTCGGGGTCAAGAGGGGGGTGTTTCCAGACCTTTAAAGAGTATCTTCTACAGAAAAGTCCTTGAAAAAAAACAGGGGTGGTTGCTCAACTTTAACACTGGTGCTACCAATACTTGTCTAGCATCACTGGGTTACTACTTTATCACAGTACTACAGATGCTGTCATCCTGTGTAGAGCTGCTGAAGCACATGTTGTGCTTGAAATACCTCCCAACAGACTGGTAGCCTTTGGAAAACTGGGTCTTTTTGAGAACTATTTTGCAGTCACTGTAAAAGTTCTTTACCATAGCGGATCATGGAAGTACTTCACATCTGGAGAGCCTGTGAAAAGTAAGACGGTTTACATTCTACATCTTTTTTATGGTATCTTGAACCTGAAGGGTTGAACCTGAAGGGTTTTCTAGGAGCCAAGTATGTGTGATCACATCTTCAACATGCAGACAGCTCATTAATGTGAAATGCATTGTACCATTTGTCAAAGGGATGACTGCATCGTAGTCGCCATTCAGAAGGTGAGATGCCCTAGATGTAATATATTCTGTCGCTTGCAAACTGTTTAAGCATACACACTCGGGTTATTCTTTTTATTATTTTTATTTTTATTTTTATTGTGTCCCAAGGGAATACAAGTACAGCATAAAAAAATCCGGACAAGCAAGGTGCAGTATACAAGTAAATAATTATCAAAAACCTTGCACCTAAAGCCTCCATCTCCCCTGTCCTCCTTCCTGATTACCTAACCATTTGCCCAAAATCCCCCATGTAGCTTGACCATTCCGTCTCACCACTCTCCCCTTTCGTTCATACAATGAATGTTCAAGCTGATATGTTGCGAGGAGGCGATCTCGCCACTGTTGGAAAATTGGGGGCTGTTGATCCAACCAAACAGAAGAGATACAGAGTAGATATACAGCCATAGATGCAAATATAAACTTAGAAACACGTGGGCTAGTTCCATTCGATACCCTGAGTTTTATAACCCCTGGTGTTAACTCCACATTTTGATTGATTACTGCACTGATGAACTGCTCAATATCCTTCCGTAAATTTGCCAATTTTATACAGGTAGCAAGCATATGTAATAAATCTTCCCCAGCTAGCTGACATCTTGGGCAATGTATCCCCTCTACCCTACCCCACTTCGCTATTTTCCCAGAGGTAATATATAAATCAAAAATCGTTTTATAATGTTGGGCCTGGAGTGCTGTAGAGATCAGGGTATTGCACCCCAAGCTAAGGGACTCCTAAAATTCTGACTCTCTCACATTCAGTTGGGCTTCCCACTTCTTACAATACTTCTCCAGATCATCTGGTAACTTTTCATTCAGTTTAGCATAAACAGAGCGTATTGTAATCCTATCATCAGTTACCATCATTTCCATCATATGACTATTTACGAATCCTGCTATCCCCCCCGTTTTCCTATGGATGAAATCCCCGACTTGTAAATATTTTGAAAATCCCTTTTGTTCCAAACCAAGGGCCAGATGTAGCAATTTCCAATTTTGCGATTCGGAAATTGCGCGTTGGTGCGACTCGCAATTTCCGAATCACAAAATCGGATGCAGAACGGTGTCTCAGACACCGTCTGCGAATCGAATGGGGTCGCAAAGACCCACCTTATTAATATAAATGAGGTGGGTCGCATTTTGCGACCCCATTGCGATTCCCTGCACTCACAGGGATGGTGGCCTGCTGGAGACAGCAGACCTCCATGTCTGTGACTGCTTTTTAAATAAAGCAGTTTTTTTTTGTATTGCAGCCTGTTTTCCTTAAAGAAAAACGAGTTGCAATACAAAAAAATAACGAAACCATCTGGTTTCGTTTTTTCAGAGTAGGCAGTGGTCCATTGGACCACTGCCTGCTCTGAAAAAACATTTATGGCAACATTCACAAAGGGGAAGGGATCCCAAGGGGACCCCTTCCCTTTTGCGAATGGGTTACCACCAGTGTGACACTGGTGGTAACTGCGATTTGCTTTGCGACCGCGTTCGCGGTCACAAAGCAATTTAGCATTGCTGTGCGAGTCGCAAATAGGAAGGGGACTCCCCTTCCTATTTGCGAGTCGCATTCCCATTTTGCGAGTCGGTACCGACTCGCAAAAAGGGAATGAGCATCGCGCTGCACGTTTTGCATGGCCCAAACTGCGATTTTCGCAGTTTGCGCCATGCAAAACGCTACCTACATCTGGCCCCAAATCTTTCCCGTAGGTTCTCAAATGTGCCTATAACGGATCCTTCAAAAAAATCCTGTAACCTATGTACCCCCTGACAATTCCACCTCATCATGTAATTGTCTTTAAATATCTCAGGAAGTGAAGGATTATTTTCAAGCACCGTATAGTAGTTATATCTACCTAGTCCCATTCTTTTCCGCCAAGGATCCCAACATTTAAATGCAGCTTTTAACACCTTAAATCGTACCTTCTTGTAATAATAATTAGGCTCCATGAATGTCAATAGTACCCCGCTAGCCGAGGATCCGATTAGCAGTTCATAAATATCCGGAACATACCCCTCGCCTCTCTCTGATCCTCTTATTTTAAACAAAGGGTGCATGTACTGTAATGCTGCTGCCAACTGGTATAATTTAAAATTAGGCAGGGACCAGCCCCCTTCTCCATAGATAATGTCATATACCGACTGGCTCGTCAAATCTTACCGTATGACCAGATAAACCACATTACTAATTGATCTAACATGTTGATCCAGGATTTCTCAAACTCCATCGGAATAGAGGGGAACAGATGCATAACCGTGGGAAGAAACATCATCTTTACCATGTTGCACCTCCCCATAATTGACATATGTAAATTATGCCATCTACCAAAATTATATCTGGCTTTTTCAACAATCAGCATTAAGTTCATCTGGACTATCTGCTCCACTTGAGGTCTGATATCAATCCCTAAGTAAACTGCATGTTCCACTCTACGAGCATTGGTTGTCCTACAATGCTCATTAACCACTATTTGGGTCTTATCTTTATTAAGTAAATACCCAGATATCATCCCAAAAGTTTGTGCAACTTTTTCTATTTCCTCGAGAGCCGTATCTGGGTTGGCAGTAATAATAGCCACATCATCGGCATATGCCAAAATTTTAGAACTCCACCCATTGCGTATCACAGGCTGAATGGTTGTATTCTTTTCTATCCGCCACAAGTAAGGATCTACATATAATGCGAATAACAGCGGCGAGCACGGGCATCCCTGTCTCGTGCCTCGCTCAATCTGAATAACTTTTGAATGGTCACCAAGCATTTGAATTCTACCACTAGGATGTTTATACAAGGCCTTAATAGCCATAATAAACCCACTACCTAAACCATAGGCCCGCATTATCTCCCACAGGTACTCCCAATTAACTCTATCAAATGCCTTCTCGGCATCCAGCAAAACCATAGCCATAGGCTCCTCTGCGACATGAGTAGCATCGAACAAAGTTATAACTCTTCTAATATGGTCAGTTGTATCTCTCCCAGGGACAAATCCATGCTGATTTGGCGTCACTAGATTGCATATGCAGGATGACAAACGAGCCGCAAATATTTTAGAATAGATTTTCACATCACTGTTGATAAGTGTAATTGGCCTATACGCCCCTAAGCTGAGCGGATCCTTACCCTTCTTCAAAAATACTGCTATATTAGCAGTTCCCCAAGACGGGGGAGGATTGCCCCCTTGCTGCACTTGGGTAAACAGTTCTAACATCACCGGTAGCAATGTAATCTGAAAATACTTATATAATTCCAACGGGATACCATCTGTCCCTGTAGCCTTCCCGCTCGAAAGCCCTTGAATCGCCCCTTCAATCTCTTCCATTGTAACCTTTTGTCCTAATGCCAGTTGTTCCTCGCGAGTAATCCTGTCGCAGATTACCTCCTTTACCCAATCGTAATCAACCTGTTCCGCGTCAATAGGAGTAGCACTATATAGTTCCGAATAATACTCCCGAAAAGCTTCCCTAATGGAATGTGGATCCGTAACCAGCTTTCCCTGTATGTTTCGAATCTTTGAGATTGAGCCAAAAGTGGCCCTTTGTCGGGCCCATACTGCCAATGAATGGCCCAGCTTCTCACTAAATTCATGGCACTCCTTACGTTTTGCCAAGTAATTCTCAACCACTCTCTGCTGAGCGGGTATTTATTGCCATTTTCGCTACCGCTATCTGATGTAGGGCACCCTTGACATCCATACCACCCTCAACTGCCACAGTAAGTTGTTTTTCTGCCTCTTGAAGTTTACCCAATAGTTCTTGAATCTGATTTGCTGCCTGTTTCTGCTGCCTAATGCTAAAGCTAAGCGTTTCCCCCCTTATCCCAGCTTTTAACGTATCCCACACTATCTCTATTGGGGCAGACCCCATATTAAATTCCCAAAACTCCTTCAACCATATTCTCATATGCTGTAGATACACAGGGTTATTCAACAGTCTTCTCTCCAATGACGGACCCCTTCTATAACTCTGCCCGTCCATAAACTTAACCTCTAGAAATAATGGGTTATGGTCTGAAATAAATCGCGGGTATAACTTTATTCTTGCCTCCCTTAGATAAACAGACGATATAAGAAAGTAATCTAACCAGGCCATTTTCCTATGCGGAGCTGAGAAGTATGTATACCCAGGATCTGGCCACTTCAGGGATGACCATGCATCCACCAATACTACTTCCTTTTGCATACTCCCGAGGGCCTGAAATACTCTAGGTTAATGCCCCATGTATCTTTTATTCTTAACTTCCTTTAAATTCTGCGATCCATCCCATGCTCCATTAAAGTTTAAATCCCCACAAACAATATACAGGGCTGGCCACACTGCTAATTCAGCTGAGGTAAAGTCAAGTAGTGTTGGATCATCATATACTGAGCCATACAATGAAGATAGCGTACACCTTTCATTACCCAGCAAACATTCTATTATTACCCATCTTCCTAACAGATAAACCCTACTCCGGATAGCTACGCATTTAGTATTGCTTGCCAGAATGGCAGCCCCTCTTGTTTTAGTCCTTTGCTCAGTACATGCCAATAGACGCAAGCCTAGAGACTCCAACAGAGCTTTATCAGAGCACTCTATATAAGTTTCTTGCAGGCAATAGATATCTGCTTTCATCATTTTCAAATCTTCTGCCACTTTCCTCCTCTTTCGGGGATTATTCAAACCACATATATTGACAGATACTATCCACAATGTAGCCATCTATCTGCCTTAAGCAGGTCCCTCCTGATACTACCATGATTAATATTAGATCTGCCCATATATTCCATTACCTCCTGTCTTTCCCTACAACCTCCTACCACAAAATCTACCTGTAGTTCATTGCTGCACCTTATATACCTTCCCTTGGGTAACCAATTTTCTTTTTTAACCCCATATAAACCCCTCCCATCTCATCCCACCTTCCTCCCCTTCCTTCCCTTCCTCCCTCACCCCCTCCACACCCCTCCGACCCCTCCCACCCATCCCCCTCTCCTCTCCTCTTATTCCTACTCCTTCCCCCTCTACACCCATCCCTTGCTAATGCCACCCTCCCTCCCCCCATCTCCCCCACTCCCTAAGAGCAATCAGACCACCAATGGCCTGAGTGATGATAAATCACCAGTGGTGGTCGGAAGCCCACCCCGGATTGCCAGACTCCTACCCGACCCCTGCTTGCTTACTACCCCTGTAATCTATGCCACTGAGGCACTAAACATCTCCACTCTATCTTTTACGGGGCTTTCAGCTCCATCAAGTATTCTTTTGCTTGTATTTCTGAAGTAAATATTTTACCTTTCCCATGTAACACTATCTTCAGCCTAGCCGGAGCCAGTAAATATACCTCCCCTCCTCTATCCTGAAAGGGTTTAATCAACTGCTGCAAACGCCATCTCCACTCCACATTAAAGCGGCCGTAATCTGGTCTGGTAAAAAAAGTAACATTATCCACTCGACGGGGGGGCGTCTGGGCGAGCTTTCTCAAAAATATCCTGCCTTAATAAATGATTACCAAAAAAAAACCAGTACAGCTCTAGGGTATTTAGATTCTGCATTGCGGCCTCCCTCTCGTCCAATTGTTGGAAATCTGTGTGCTCTCTGAATCTCAGACTCCCAATCCCATTTATCGAGCTCTGGAAATGCGTCCCGCAAGGTCTTAATCATATATGCCCTGATATCATTGCACTCCACCCCTTCTTCTATGCCTAAAAAGCACAAATTATTTCTCCTCTGCCGATTCTCATAGTCTTCCAATTTCCACATAATATCAGTAAGTTGGCTTCCGTATATCTCTGACTGTTCCTTTAGGGCTTTGACATCTGCCTTCACTGCCGTGGTTCCATCTTCCATTGTACTCAATTTTTCTTCCATTTTTGTACAGGACTTTGCAATTTTCCAGACCGTGCCTTGTAGATGCTTAGTGGCAATTCGAACTTGTCGGCTCTCAGTCCTTGTCTCTGTTTGTACTTTTTTTATCGTATCATATATTATCTGTAGCAATCTTGTGTCTGTACTAGTTGTACTAGTGTTGGGAGTCTGACCATCCGCATTCCCATCTACATTAGGTGGAGCGTCAGACGTGGGAACATTCTCCGATCCTGTTAATCTGATTCCTAAGTAATCCCACTTAAGTGCCAGGGTGCTCTGTCCTGCGGGCTCCCAGTGAGACTGGTCTGTATTTTTGTGTTCCTGCGTTGTCGTCTTTGTTGCCTCACCGTGGACTCTGCTGCTGTTGATGTCCTCTCAGACTCAGACAAAGTGCTGCCTACTACTGCACTCTGATTGCAGCCACTACTAGTGGATTCAGAGTCCTCAGTTAGTGAATAAAACTTATCGCTGCCATCCTTGGACCAGTCTGATCCCTTCTTACTCTTCTCACTCTTTTCGATCTTTCTGATCTCCACTTCTGAGTTCTTGTCGTCTTCAATGCCCTTGGTTGAATTCCCAAAGCCAACTGCAGGTAATGTATCAATTCTATCCTGGAAGGCTTGAATAGCTCCATTAAGCTCAAGTGATTGTGGATGCATGCTGCCACTATTACTTGCTTTAGCCAAGTCGGCATTATCTGAAGCCTCTGTCGGCCTCACCTCATCTCCCTGTGCTCTAATCAGAGAGGGGTTAGTCTCCAAAAAACTTTCCTTGCTTTCTCTAGTTTTCAAAGTCTCCCCACTGCTTGTTTCAAAGGAGTGTCTGTGGAGGGAGGCAAAGAGCACTCAGAACCGTTCTCAGGCAAACCACTAGTCAAAAAACTCGTGATAGCAGGCTGTGTTTTGTCCTTTCCCCTAGGGTCCACTGGGGGCGCACTGGTGACCTCCTTGTCCTCCTTGACAATACCAGCAGTATTTTTACCTCCTTGTTGAATGACTCCAGAGACTGGCCGCCTACCGGTAAAGCCTATGTCCCCACTGTCTTTCCCCGCAAGTGCTATCCGGGCCCCCTCTCCTTTATCCCCAAAGTTCTGTGCGGCTTTAGGTGCCATATCCGCTTCTTGAGTCCCAGGCTGAACAATAAATTTGGCAACTCTCTGGAGCCAATACTCTGCGCTCCTTGTATAAAAGTCAATAGCCCTTTTCAACATCCTTTTCACTGCCCGCACTGCGCCAACACCAGTATTATGTCGCTCATTGTCACCTAGATCAGTCTTAAAGCCGAGCCTAGCCAGCATTTGAATTAAGGTAAGTTCTGGGGTCCCAACACCCCCCTCTTTCTTTCCTATGTGCACAATCTGAGGCGTCTTCCTACCTTCGTGCCTCCAGCGGAACGTGGCGCATCTCTAGCAGACAATATGCACCATCTGAATCCTGTTGACCGGGTGCCATAACTCCGCTGCTCCTGCTTCCCAGAGCCGTTATCCGCAAACCGGCTCTCCAACCGACTCTCCCTTAATCAAAAAAAAAAAACCTGAGGCGGTGCGAGCGCCGTGATTTCCGTGGCTACTGCTTCCTCGAGCCCGGCCGAACCCAGCTGTCCTGATGCTCTCCTGCTTTAGAAGAAAAGAATCCTAAAGGAAGTGGGGCCAGCGTTATTGCCCTCTCAATCGATCCTCTGCCATCGATGCTCTGCCGGCGTCCGGGGTGGCTGTGGCTTGCCGGCTATCACCTACGCAGCCTCCATCTTGCTCCGAGCAGCCATCGGTTCTTGAGTGCATCGCACACTAGGGTTATTCAGTGCATCCCTAAAACAGACTGTGCAGTGTGCATTCGCTACACAGCTTCCGATCACAAATGCAAAGGTATGAAATGGCCCTGATGTAAGGCGTCTTTTCCTCCGGGAACAGAACAGATATGTTACATGACAAAAGGCCTGCCACTGACCAAAACAGAAGACTACATAGTGTTCGATAAAGAGTGTACCAAAGAGACCAGAGTGCACCAGCCTAACTATATTTTTGCGCACCACTTAACTTCTGTTGAAAGTTGGGAGTTTGAAGGGCCTTCTTGTGTGAATGAATTACTTAACACGTTCATTTTGACATAATTCAAAGGGTATACCCTGATGGGCCATACCTCAAAAGTGTATGACTCATTCTTTATTTTGCAAAATATGATTCATGAAAAGATGCCTGTAGGACTCATCACTCAGATCTCCAAATTGATGTTGCGAATGGCTCTATCTTTTCATATGAGGCTCATATATACTTTTAATTTTCTGCTCATGAAATTGCGCAAGTTCCCAAAAGCCTTTTGCTTTCCAGGTTGTAAAGGTTATTTTCCCCACTTTTTCAACACCTGGGCGAATCAGAATTATGAGGGTTCCATGCCTCGTACCAACAGCTACGGTGTTGAATATATGATGCCGGAGGAGAGCGAGAGTTTTCTGCAGTGGTATGCTGAAAACCGCAAAAAGAATTTTCATTTTCAAACCGAGTTGAAATCTTACTGTCAGGCATATGTAATGATCTTGAGAAAGGCTTGCAATCTCTTCAGAGATGTTGTTGTAGAGATGACAAAATAAGAAAAGGTTCTGAAACCCAATACTGCCTAAATGAAAAAATCCATAGAGTACATCAAACCTTTTCAACGCGTCACGCTGGCTTCCATGTGTTTGTCTATCTACAACCACATGTTTTAACAACCTGAAAGGATAGCTCTAGTGCCGCCAAACTCTATAACAGTAAACAGAAGCATTATTCGACCCCTTCTATTTAATGGCTCATGTATGTCTCTGACAAGGAAAACATCTTAACCCAATACGCGGTGAATACCGTGTGGGCTTTTATTTCCTAGATGGGCATGGTGTAATTAACGGCATGCCATCAGCCTTTGAATACAACAGTGCTTTTACCTTGGTTGTCCCCACTGCCACAAACCCCACAAGTTTAATAAGCTGTTGGATACCAAATTTGAACATGTGCACAGGGGTGCTCTGTTAAAGGCGCAATATGTTGAAAACTGTGGTTTTGTTCTGAGATCCCTCTGGGAGCAGGAGTGGACAGATAAATCAGATGCAGGACTCTGCTCCTTCATTAAGATCAATGAGTTACCCAAACCTTTGGAGTGCAGCGACACCTTATTTGGGGTCGTACAAACGCAATACAGTTGTACAGGGCTGTGGGAGAGGTGAGAAAATACATTACTACGATATCACGAGTCTGGACCAATTTGTGAACAAGACAAAGTTATACCCTGTAGGTCACCCCAACGTCATATATAGGGACCTTAAAGCCATAGATGAGTACTTTGGGTTAGTTAAATGTCACATCTACCCACCCCGGAGGCTTTACTTCCCCATACTACTGTACAGAGTAGATGGTAAGCTAATGTTTCCCCATGTCGAACTTGTGCTGAAAGTAAACACACTAGCGAGTGCAGACACACCGAGAAGCAAAGGGGGCTCATGGGGACCTAGTGTAGCATTGAGGTACAAGCAGCCCTAGAGAAAGGATACCGACTTGGAAAACTACACAAAATTTGGCACTTTGAAAATACTACAACCCAACTCTTCTCTGAGGATATCAACTTATTTCTCAGAGACAGGCAGGAGGCACCAGGGATTCCAGAATGGTGCATTAAGGAGGTCTCAAAGCAAAAATACATCAATGATGACTATGCTCACAAGGGTATATGCTTGAGATCCGAGTTCATCGAAGTCAACCCTGCCAGACACCAGCTAGCCAAGCTGCCCCTGATTTGCACAGTATACAAACTTGTCAATTTTGACCATTATCACAGAACCAAATGTTCTGTTTAAATATCTTTTTGTGCAGTGTTACGAGGAGTCCAACTGTGAGTTTATCGATTACGAAACCACAGCACAAAAGAGTATCCCACAAGTTGTAACAATATAAATATCTTCATAGCTGGTTTCACAACCACTCATGCTCTTTTAGAGCTTTACAAGGTGTTGGATAAACTTCAGGAAAGGTGTCTGTATCACAATACCAACTCTATTATTTCTTTGTGTAAATTAGGAGATAAAGATTCCCAACTCAGTGATTATCTAGGCCATTTGACCAGTGAGTTAGAAAAGGATGAGTACATAGTCCAGTTAATGTCATCTGGACCCAAGACCTATTCTTACAGAACTTCTAACAATGCAGTATACATGAAAGTCAAATGCATCACCTTAAATGTAAACAACATCATCAAAACCTATTTGGTTAGTCTGAAGGATCTGGTGAATTAATATTCTACCTTGGGTGACCGTGAAAATGATAAAACAATCACCTAGCATATTCCAGTCCAAAAAACAATGGGAAATTACAACCCAGCCATTGCATAAAACCTTGCGTATAGTGTTTGATAAAAGGGACCTGACTGAAGACTACAAAAACCTATTGTACGGTAATTGATGGTGCATTAGAGTCTCGCAACACCAACTATGAACACCAGGTTGCATCATGCGTTCGCCTGCATTTTAGCAGGCCCCTCAAATTGCGGTAAAAGCTATTTCATAAAGAAACTATTAGAAAATGCTCCCAGAGTTTTATCCCAAACCACTAACAATATTGTTTAGCCTTACTCGTGCTGGCAAGATCTTTATACAGAGCTATCCATAAGGTTCCCACACATCAAATTTATAGAAGGCATACCGAATAATCTCAACAACAATGCATTGTTACCTACAAGCCTTGTAAACATGGTGATTGCAGACAACTTTATGAGCGAAGGTAGGTATCTGAGACAGAGAAAGCTTTTACTTAATATTCATACCATCCAGTCTAAGCATACGTTATATTCTGCAGAACTTGTTTTACAAGGGTAAGAGCAGTCGTTCTATAGCTCTCAATGCCTCATACCTGGTTTTAATTAAAATCCTCAGAGAAAAATAACAGATATTGGTTATAACTAAACAGATGTACCCTGGAAACACCCAGTTTTTATTGGAAGCTTTTAACGACGCTGTCGAGAAATCCCACGGTTATTTACTCATAGATTTAAAACCCAATTCCCTACAAGACTACAGACTGCATGCTGGTATTTTCCCACCCGATGTCCCCATCGCGTACACACTTAAAATCAAGCCCAAAGCCTATAAAAAGAATTGTTAAAAATACTCCTGTAACGTTTACACTCTAGACCTTAAAATACACAGTATTGAGCATGTCAGAGCGTCTATGCCGTAATCTACCCTCCTAAAAATTCTAGTCACAGGGAACCCTCAACAAAGAAAGGCCATCCTGTGTGTGGCTATGGATGATTTAGTGGCTGCCATTTCAGGAATTACCCTAAACACCCTAAAAGGTAATGTTCCTATATCAGAGCACCAGTTCCGTGTTTTGAAGAAGAATCAACCAATCAATCAATCAATCAAAAAATTTATAGAGCGCGCTACTCACCAGTGAGGGTCTCAAGGCGCTTGTGGGGGGAGGGGGATACTGTTTGAACAACCATGTCTTGAGGTTTTTTCTGAAGAGTAGGAGGTCTTTAGTTTTGCGGAGGTTGGTGGGGAGGGAGTTCCAGGTTGTGGGGGCGAGGTAAGAGAAGGCCCTGCCTCCTGTGGTGGTTTGTTGGATGCGGGGACTGTAGCTAGTGCGAGGTCGGCTGATCAGAGGTTGCGGGTGGGAGTGTGGAAGTTCACTTTTTCGTTGAGGTAGGTCGGGCCGGTGTTGTGGAGGGATTTGTGGGCGTGGATAAGGATCTTGAAAGTGATTCTCTTGTCTATGGGGAGCCAGTGAAGGGATTTGAGGTGTGGTGAGATTCGTTCGTGGCGGGGGAGGCCAAGGACGAGGCGTGCGGCTGTGTTCTGGATTCTCTGGAGTTTGCGTTTGAGTTTGAGAGTGGTGCCGGCGTAGAGGGCGTTACCGTAGTCTAGTCTGCTGCTGATGAGTGCATGGGTGACTGTCTTCCTGGTCTCTGGGGAAATCCATTTGAAGGATTTTTTTTGAGTGCAGAGTGTGTGGAAGCAGGAGGAGGTTAGTGCATTGATTTGCTGCGTCATGGAGAGGGAGGGGTCCAGGATGATGCTGAGGTTGCGTGCGTGGTTTGCGGGGGTGGGTGCGTGTCCTAGGGCTGTGGGCCACCAGGAGTCGTCCCATATGGTTTTGTTGGGGCCGAAGACGATGATCTCGGTTTTGTTGGAGTTGAGCTTGAGGTGGTTAGTTGTCATCCAGTTGGCGGTGTCAAAGAGCGCAGCGTGTAGGTTGGTTTTGGCGGTGGTGGGGTTGCGGGTGAGGGAGAGGATGAGTTGGGTGTCATCTGCGTAGGAGAAGATAGTGATTCCCTGTGGTCAGAGGATGTTGGCTAGGGGGATCATGTAAATGTTGAAGAGTGTGGGGCTGAGGGAGGACCCTTGGGGGACTCCGCAGATAATCTTGGTAGCGGTGGAGTGGAAAGGTGGAAGGCAAACTCTTTGGGTCTGGTGGGTGAGGAAGGAGGTGAGCCAGTCTAGGGCTTTGTGGCGAATTCCTGTGTTGTGGAGGCATGTGCAGAGTGTGTGGTGGCAGACAGTGTCAAAGGCTGCAGAGAGGTCTAGGAGGATGAGTGCGATGGTCTCGCCTTTGTCGACTTTGGTCCTGATGTCGTCAGTGCATGTGATGAGGGCGGTTTCCGTGCTGAGGTTATTGCGGAACCCGGATTGTGAGGGGTCAAGAGTGTTGTTTTCTTTGAGAAAGTGGGATAGGCGGGCGTTGACTAGTTTCTCGGCAACCTTGGTGGGGAAAGGGAGGAGGGAGATGGGGCGATAGTTGGAGAGGACCTCCATGTCGGCTTTGTTTTTTTTTTAGGAGAGCAGTGATTTCTGCGGGCTTCCAGGGGTCTGGGTAGGTGGAGGAGTCGAAAGAGGAGATGATTATGTCGCGGAGTATGGGGGCGATGGTTGGGCTGGCTTTGTTGTAGATGCGATGAGGACAGGGGTCGGAGGGGGATCCGGAGTGGATGGAGTTCATGTTATTTTCGGTTTCTTCGTGTGTGGTGGGGGCCCAGGTGGTGAGTGTGGTGGGGGGGTCATGAGTGGGTGTTGAGTTGGGTGAGTGAGGGGTGTGTGTGGTGTGTGTGTGTGTGGTATGAAGCTGTTGTGGATGTCCAGGATTTTGTGGTGGAAGTGGTTGGAGAGGGCATCACATAGGGGCTGTGTGTGTGTGTGGGGTCAATGTTGCTGGCTTTGGGTTTGGCTAGCTCTTTAATGATGGTGAAGAGTTCTTTGCTGTTTTGGGAGTTGTTGTCAAGGCGTGTCTTGTAGTGATCTCTTTTGGTGGTGCGTATGAGTTGGTGATGGGTGCAAATGGTAATTTTGAGGGTGGAGAAGTTGGTTGTAGAGGGTTCTTGTCACCATATTTTCTCCGCTTGGCGGCATTTGCGCTTGGAGTTCGGGGGTGAACCATGGGGCGTTATAGATGTTGCGGGTGGCGATGTGTTTTCTGAGGGGGCTAGTGTGTCTGCGCAGGTAGTGATCCATTTAGAGAGGTTGTGTGCTCCTGCGTTGGGGTCGTTGGTGTGGGGGGGAGGTTGTGAGCCAGTTGGGAGCTCAGGCGTTCTGTGGGGATCTTGTCCCACATGCGGTAGGGTGTGGCATGTTGATGGTGGTGTGTGGGGGGTTTGGTGAAGGAGAAGTGGATGCAGTGGTGGTCAGTCCAGTGGAGTTTGGTGGGTTGGGTGTAGGCTATGTGTTGGCTTGAGGTGAAAATTGCATCAAGCATGTGTCCTGCCGAGTGGGTGGGTGCGGTGACCAGTTGTTTGAGTCCGAGGTTGGTGAGGTTGTCTATGAGGGATGTTGAGTTGTGGTCTTGAAGGATCTCCAAGTGAAAGTTGAAATCACCAAGGAGGATGTAGTCTGTTGAGGCGGTCTTTGCATTGGAGTTTGTATCCCTTGGGGGTGGCGATGGCTATGTCGGGTTCCGAGGAGGGGTTGGTCCAGGTTTCCGTGAGGAAGGCGATGTCAGGTGAGTGTGATGTGATGAGGTCCCAGAGTTCAATCGCATGTTTGTGAAGGGAGCGGGTGTTGAGGAGCAGGCAGTTGAGGTGGTTGTGGTGGGTGGTGTTGGTGTGGTGCATGAGGGTGTTGTTGCAGGGTGTGTTCTGGTTCTGGGGTGGTATGCGGTGGGGCTGGTCTGTGAGCGTGGGGGCTGAGCTGGTGAGTATTGCTTTGGGGGTGTTGAGCTTGTTGTTGGGGGGTCGCTATGGTTGGTGTGTGGTGTGAGGGATGAGGAGCAGGAGAAATGGGAGGTGTAGCAGGTGAAGGGGCCATGGGTGTGTGTGGGGCTGGAAAGGGTGCAGGTGGGGCGAGGGCCTGGGTTGAGTGAGTAGAGGGTGAGGGGGGAGTAGATTTGTCTGAGGGGTCAGGGGGCTGGCGCTGGGCTCGGTCTTGGCGCGGATGGGCGCAGAAGGGCTTGCCTTTGGTGCGCCTTTGGCGCTGCCATAAATGGGGAGGAGGGAGGGAGTGGCAGCTGGGAGGAGGGAGCGCTGGGCAAATGGGAAGGCTGGGGGGTGGGGCCGCAGGGATTAGCAGCAACGGGAAAAATGGATGAAGAGGAGGTGGGGGAGAGCGGAGGTGCCGGTGGGACGCAGCGGCAGGGGTTTTTTGAAAAGAAAAGAAAAGAAAATGGACAAAGAAGAGGTGAGGGGAGGGGCAGCGGGGACGCAGCTGCAGGTTTTTTTTAAAAAGAAAAGAAAACGGATGAAGAGGAGGTGTAGGAGGGGGTGGGGCCGCGTGGACGCAGCAGCAGGGTTTTTTTAAAAGAAAAGAAAATGGACGAAGAGGAGGTGGGAGGAGGGGGAGGGGCTGCGGGGACGCAGCGGCAGGGGTTTTAGAGAAGAGAACGGATGGAGGCTGGGAAGGATGCAACCGGTAGAGTGGTGGCGGCGCGGGCGGTGGCGCGAGGAGCGACCTGCCTGCTGGAAGCAGGGTCAAGGGTTGCTCCTTTGTTTCCGTGCCGCAGCTGCCATAAATGGGGAGGAGGGAGGGAGTGGCAGCTGGGAGGAGGGAGGGCTGGGCCAATGGGAACGCCTAGGGGGGTGGGGCCGCAGGGATTAGCAGTGGCGGGAAAAACGGACAAAAAGGAGGTGGGGGTGGGGCCACGGGGACGCAGCGGCAGGGTTTTTTTTTAAAGAAAAGAAAACGGACGAAGAGGAGGTGGAGGTAGGGGCCGCGGGGATGCAGCAGCAGGGTTTTTTTTAAAAGAAAACAGACGAAGAGGATGGGGGAGGGGGGAGAGGCCGCGGGGACGCAGCGGCAGTGTTTTTTTGAAAAGAAAAGAAAACTATCACCTTATCAAGAAGCTCAGTAATAAAGGGGCTTCTCTCATTTCTCAGAAGAAACTGGTAAAGCAGTCAGAAGGTTTTATAGGTTCTTTGTTGGGCATAGCTATACCGCTCACTAACAGCCTCCTAATTGGGAACTAATGAATCATGCCCGAAAGATGTACTTGGTACCCTGACAGCAGCTGGAACAGTTGGGGATTTCTATGGGTGATGCCTGGGATATTCGGAAAAATGAGATGCAGCACCTGGATGCAGAGATTAAAGACATTTTGAACCATACTGATGTAAGACCTTACAGCAAAGCAGGTCTTTAATCCAGAGCTCTTCAAAACTTTTTGAAATAGTATAGGCAATTGAATGCTGAAAAAACAGGTTGACTATATATGCCCCTGACTCTGAGTAGCCTCTACAACCCCTTCAATGATTCAAGGACCACCGCCACCACTATCCTCAGACACCATTGTTGAAGATCTTTTAAAAAATATAAGTCAGACATACAGAGGGGCTGCACACATATTGCTAAGTAAAATGTCAGCTTCTAAAGACCTGTCCTTGTGAAATGAGAGAGGCGAATTCCTCTACAAATGTCAGCCGGTTGTTGGATCCCAAATGCACGACCTCGTCAAAAGTCTTACGCACCCCAAAACACTATTGTGCCAGAAAGCACCTAAAAGTTGAGAACAGTTTCTGCGAGCCTCTGTGGAACTCAACATTCCTTCGATGATCGTTGGTCATGCTGAACACAGGCGACTGCTTGAAAGTTTGAAAGATCCAACTTGCAGCCCCCCAAGAACTCCAACACCTGTTGTTTTTAACCCCTTCTCCAAGATGCCAGCATCACCTTTCTTTCCACAGCTGTCCCTCTCTTGGAGCATTGCGTCTCTGCCTCTGGAAACTAAACAAAAGACATTGTTCAAAATGAACATGTGTATAAGTGTCTGATGTTTCTTCTGACTTTTGAACCCTAGTCTCCGCGTGCCTGTGTGTATAGTTTTTCCAAATTTAACATTTTGACGTTTTTCTTCTTTTATTTCTTTAGTAAGTTTATCAGTGTGATCTTTGTAGTACAAAAAAAAACTGTTTTGTAAATAAACCTTTTAACTTTTGAAAGTGTTTCTGTCATCTTTTAAAAACATTTTAAATGTGTGTCCTTACCCCAGAATAAAGATACTGAGTCTGCATTCAGCTTTTTATTCTTTTATCTTAGACAGTCACCATTACACGTAAAAGCTGTTACATGACTCTACACTTTTGACAAACTGCGTATTCTGTTTCAACAGCGTTTGATGTTGACCTAGAGTTTTCTTTCACATATTTCATAACAATACTGTCATTGTTAACTAGGTCATTTTGAATATAGATTTTAAAAAATTCTAAATGTCATACCCTCACACATTTTACTAATAAAATATATACAATGCTCCCCGCATGTGACGGCGACAGAATTCTGTACCTGTATTTTCTTATACTCCAACCTCGCAGCAGCTTTTTTTACATACTTGAATATAGCTTTGAATAGAAGCTATGCTGGGGGACAGCCACTGCACTGTCAAACACTATAACCTTGTCTTTATCTAAAAACAGGGCCACCCAGTGAGTTCCTTCCATGTAGTGTGAAGCTGTGTTAAAAACAAGCGTGCAGGGTATTTCGGACCCTACTTCACCAGGTAGAGTGTTGCTTGGAAAAACACCTAAAAAGTATTTCTTAGCGTATTTATAATGGCAGAAGTAATCCTGAATCTGAACAGTAACCAATTTACAATATTTTAAAGATTATCAAATCAAATCTGCGGGAGTGGCTGATTTGAATGGCATTGTCAAATACAGAGAATACAACCATGTTCACATTTGTAGTCAAGGGCTGACTAAAATGTATTTCTGCTTTAGATTTCTATTTTTGAACAAGCTGTAGGGGTCACCATTTTCCATGTCAGAGGTTAAATTGAAAGAGTCACGCAGCTGCTTTCCCGTTATCGAAACCAAGCCCAGGTATTCCCTGATAAAATTAGGATCTCCAAAGCTGGGTATGTACGGTTTTGCAGCTATCACAGCCCCCTCGTGTAACAGCACTGCACAGTTGAAGTTGTAGTTTTTGAAATTGAAGAAGTTTGAGGTATAGAGACCGCTAAAAGCCGTTTTGTTGACAAAAGCTATGATAATACGTTTTGGTAGTTGCCCCAACAATACATTTTGCTGCTGTGTTAACCTGGTACTGACTGAGATGCTGAATTTCTTCAGAGCTACACTTTCAACAACATACTTGGTGTTCGATAGTTGTAAGGTCTCACTGTAAGTCAGTCTGACATTTGGGGACACTTTCACTCTCTTTAAAAAACCAACCAGTGGACAGTATGACCAGTTTATAATATTCAGCATCCCCGGTGATGAGACAGAACAAGTTCTTGTTGCGGTTAAGTTTGATCTTAAGATCGATACCGTTGATAAGCAGTTTATCTTGAAAGGAAAGGGCTGAATGTACATGCCCAAGGAGGTCAAACTGTCTACTGCTGGCCTCGAATTTTGCTCTTTTCACAAAACCTTGATTGTTACCGTCCAGCTCTTTGTCTTCAAAATGTGCATTAGTATTCTTGTAGAAGAGCGGTGCTGAAAGCTGCATGTCCAGGGCGTTTCTGCTGTAATTTAGAATACTCTTGATGTAGGCTCTGTAGGCATACATGTTATCACTTTGTTTGATGAGTCAATCAGGGTAATGTCCACCTGATTAAACATGGTCGCGATGGGGTAAGCGATCGTTGCCACTTTAGCAGCAGACGGTATGTTGGCACCGTCTGCTTTCATGATTTTGCAAATAGTAGGCAGCAGAGTGTTGCTGAGATCCAGCTACATATCCATGGACCCTGACACAAAAAACCCTATCGGCACCAATGGCGTCAAAGCAGCTAGAGGTGATACTTCTGTGAAAAAATTGTTTTCGATACTGGTTTGAGTGAGCTTTAGAGAAAACAAGTCTAACTATGATTTGACGCACTCTCCCGACGCGCAATGTATGAAGGCCATGTTTCAGGTTGTTGTGTTTAAAAAAATATTTACCTGATCGGGTGTTTTCTTGTTCTTTGAGGCTCTCTTCTGTCTCACCGATCTTCTTTTGTGAGCACTTTTTGAAGAGTGCATTCTATTTTTATAGGAAGCAGGTTGACCCATAGGCCTGGAAGACCTTCACTTCCTTTTAATACTTGTGTTTGACCTGCACACGGATACTGCTCCTTCAACAGCAGAAGTCACAGATCCACCACATCCTGGGCAATGTTCGAGGCTGCCGCTTTAACGTGGGGTTTTGCAGTTTCATAGCCTCTTCTCACGAAAGGCATTGATCTTCTAAACAAACTGTGGAATAACCTCCAAGTCCCACCCTGTTTATAACAGGGGCCCCTTGAATGAATGGTGGCCCTCCTTTTCTATCCTGGTGTCTGTAATAGTCTCTGTACAGAGAGGGGTCACCGTATGTTTCCATGATCACCATGATAACTTCTTAATATTCACTGTCACGTCGGGGTCTTAAATGAAGCTTAATATTAACTTTCCCGTATTTAAAGGACACCAGCTCAGATTGATCGTCAAAGATCATGACAGATGTAGTGTCAAAATGTTTTTTAGAAATTACGACATAGTCAGGTTTGATATATTGAATATTAACCACTGCGGTATTTTCCTCCTTCACCTGGATCCATCTTAACAATCATGCATAACTATACCCAACCCTCTGTGGCTTTGCAATGTCGCTGTACACGTAGAGTGTATAGAACCCTCCGTTAATATCGGGGCATGTAGGGTCCGGCTCTACTTGGCTTTTTATATGTTGCACTGTGCCCAAAACCCTTCTTAATTTACCCATACAGCTAAACTTTGTATCACGATTTTGAGCTTTAAGAAACACCTTCTTTCTAATGTTATCTAATACTAGCTGAACATTCAAATAAGTTTAGATGTTAGCTATGGAATTGTTGATGGCTTCGACCACCGCAACAATGCTGGCGTAATAGCGATGAGGAGCACAGTGTGGATTGTCAATGGGTACTGGTCACGCTTTATAGTAAATTTGGCCTCTAACATTGTAAATGTATTCCATGTTCTCGGGTACTGGATTTCAGTAAGGATACCTCCCCTTTTAGGTCCACCAGTTTAGCCTGTTTCACAGTATAATTAGAAATTTGATTGTCAGGGAACATGTCCTTAGAGGCGTTGGATGGCAAGGTAATATAAAATGATGTTTCCATATTGCAGCCTTCAGAGAGCCCCCTCATACTCACACACCCTGCAGCAAGCTGTTCAGCACCCAACTGTTAAATTTCTTTGGACACCCCCTCCATTTGACAAAGGCCTGTCTGTTAGCCCCACTACCTTTCAGTTTCAGAATCTTTTCAACCCTGTACACCCTTTGTGGATCGTCTGGTACCTTTTGTAACTCTTCCTTGTCTAAGGCACCTGACACTGTTTTGCCACTGTAGTCCTTTAACCTTTAAATATATATACCTTTTTTAAGCTACACACTTTCCACTATAAATATTTAGGGCCAGATTTGCAAGGCCCTAGCACCTCCTTGAGCCATATTAGAGTCATTTTTTTTGTGCTAATATGGCTCACGGAGGCAGAAATTGCCACGCCATATTTACAAAGTGGCACATTGCATGCATGCGCCACTTCGCAACCCCTTGCACCACATTATGGTTGCGTTAGGCATAATGTATGCAAGGAGGGCGTTCGGAGGCCTGCACAAATGGAGCAATGAAATCTACAAGATTTCATTGCACCATTTTTGGCGTCATTTTGAAAACCTGCTCAAAGCAGGCATTACACAGACGCACCCATTGAAATCAGTGGGTCTCCTTGAACTTTGCTGCACTAGAGTCAAAATTGAAAGTTTATATACTTTATTTGGTACTAGCAAGCTACGTGTGTGACGGAGTGTTCTTGAAGTGCATGAGCTGTATAGACACTTGTGAGCATTCTGCTGTGGATCATTCATTTTATGGCCGTAAAAGAGGTTGTAATAGTCACGTTTGACACATGCACTCACAACAATTGCAGCAAAACCTTTAACAGGCTAAATAGCATCGTACGGTATGCTTGGGGCTTCCTTTTCAAAACCTGCAATATTATGGGCACATTTCTTACATGGCTCTTTGTTTTGGATTGTGGAACTTTCAGTCTGTTTTGAACAGCATAAGCAGTTAAAATTTACAGTGTTAACCTTTGGCGACATCCCCTGTACCACGACTCTTTTTGGTGATGCTTTCTACAATTCAAAAGAGAAAGACAATTTAAAAAAAATTAAAAATATAGTCATATATATGGTATAAGTATGTGTCTATAATGATTTTTATCAACCTCGTCATTTTCGTGGGAATCAACAGTGGTTCAGAAATCTTGAGAGTCGCTGAGGTCCATTGAGGCCTAACCAGAGTTTGCGGTCCACTGTTGCAAGATCAGAGCCTCTGGGGCAGATTCCTCTAAAAACCTAGTATCTTCATAGACCGGAGAATAAGGAGCTGTTATAGGTTCTTCACCATCTTCCATGTTGATGAATTTGTTTCCAGCATTTGCTCTGTTACTCGAGACTTCGCTGCCACTGCTAGAGCTCTTAATAAGGGATATCAGTTGAGGCAAATCCTTGAGGCTGAGCATTTCCATCCGCCGGCAGAGATCCTCGACAAAGCCAGTGACGTCATGACCACCCTCTTGAAGGTCGCTCTTCTGTGTGTTCTGCTCCATTGCTGCTGGTGTCAGACTACGACAATATCTATTGATAGTGTTCAAACCACCGTCAGAGGGTGTCTTTTTGATGATGTGGTTGTATCTCTTCATAATGACTGAGCGATCTCTTTCTAGAGGGCTGCTCCTGGGGTTGCACAGGATGCTTAGGAGCTCCTTAAATGTATTCTAAGCATTAAAAAAATGGAGTGCACTCCTCTATGACACATTATGATCACCTGATCGCCAGGGGCCCTGGGTCGCTGACGGCTGCCGCATAGCCCTAACCATGTTTTAGGACCATGAACACATAGCTACTACGTGATGAGGGTGATGTCACAACACACGTGACCTAACACGGTCATGTCACCCCACCGGAATTGATATCCCTGCTGGGGGAGGACTGCCCAGGGGCCCAGAAGTCCTAGTAACAGAAGTGACATCACTTCCGGGTGGCAGGACAACTGGCACTTTTTGCATGATGGCAGAAGGTATCTCTCCTTGTTACTTGTTCTAGTAGATTTGTCCATATATACTTTAGGATTTTGTTAAGCCTCTTGAAATTTGGGAATATAACACACATCATTGTTGAGCACCTATAATACGAAGATTTCCGAGTTCTGTCATATTGTTTCAAAATAAACTGGCAAAATGTTGCAGTGCATAGTTCATGAAAGTTTCCTGTGTTCGATACTTGCATGTGGGTAGGAAAACCTGAAGCATTTACAATCCTATGACAAATGCACCCTATTTTTAAGGTTTTTTGTAGCAAAAGCAAACACGCTGTATCTTTTAGTTTCTTTAAAACAGGCATTTAGCATGAAACCACAGGAATGGGAGCTCAGACGTTTTATATTATTTCATTGTGCAATATTCCCTAAAATAGAGCTTATAAATAAGATGTGAGTCACTGATTTTGATCGATATGAGGTCCAAGTTAGGTTTGTACTGAACTGTGTGCAGATCCACATGAACCAGAGAGGAAAAACAACAACATAAAAACATAGCGTTTTTTACCACACTTAAGGAGTGCCAAGTTTGCCAGTCTGTCCATTTCCGGCCCACTGTGTACTATTTGTCTGTCTCGGTTTAAACTCTTTCACCCCTTTATCATCACATCGGCTGCAGATTACAATTATCTCTGCGTTGCAGTAAGACTATAGTTTTTTTGTCAGTGCCCTAAGTGTGCCAGTGCCTGCCAATGCCAGGCTGTGGAATGCCAAAAAATGGACATTGAACCAGAAGGCTAACTGGCCTTCAATCCATCTCATTCACTGGATGAAGTAAACCCAACCTTGCCGTCTAAGACATGCTAGTGCTGTAAAACAGTGTGTCACTAGAAGCGCCTCTTGTGACCTAGGGTCTAATTGACAGGTTGCTACTGTTGTTTACCTCCAGTGTTCCAGGGCCTAAATAATTTTCATTTCAGCTGAATGACTAATCTATTGCCACTTACTTTTAAACTGACGTTGTCAAGTTTTTTTTTATTGCTGGTGAATCAAATATCCTACTAATTTTGAGTCTGCTTTATTCAGTAGGTAAGACCCTAGTTATTAATTTGTCACTCACAGGGTGCTATTTCATAAGAAATAATGATAAAGGCCTTGGTGCATGTAAAGGCTTCACATGACCCCATTTAGACAGGGGCGTATAATACACCCAGCAGCAGTGTGCCCTCACCCCCACCTCCCCAAGACATCCCTGTGTTGGGGGAATGAGGATCACTTCAGCTACTTGCTTATTGGAAGTACTCACATCCTGCAGCAGGTTGCAGACTGCTGTATCTTGAGCGCAGTGTATTGAGAGCTGCTTTGCGGAAACAAAATGAACACATTGTTGTTACAACTTGTGAAACATGTATCTAACGTTTTCCTTCTTAGCAGGCTTGGCCGTAGTCATTCAGGGGTCGAAAGGTTGAACTTGTTGCATGCTCATTTGTTACATTGAAAATGATGGTCATATTTTCATAAATGAATGCAATATTTCATTTTTATAAATTAATGAAAACAATACTACACCTTTTGCTATGTGGGAAATAGAAAATAGGTGAATTGTGCTTTGGCTTTTGAAAGCCGACCTCTTTTTAAAAAAAGAGATTAAACCGGTGACATTTTAAAATTCTCGATCGAGGCATGTTTCAGCCCCATCCTCGTGAAATAAAGAGCACTGTGCAAGCCACACAGAGCATCCAAAGTAGGTGCCGCACATAGGGTGATAATATACGCGCTTCACAGTGGTTCACAGTCATATTTGAGCAACTAGGAGCCAGGACGTGATTAGCCCTTAAGGCCTCCTCCCCTAGGCTTCATTGCTACAAGCAGCCTTTCTGCTAAGTGACATTTCCCGGTGTTCCTGCCAGTTTCCCGTCCCATCTGCTTTAGTTAAATTCTAAATTTAGACACCACCCAGAGCAATCATTTCCTCTCTTTTAAATCCACCCTGTAGTCTGAGTTTCCATGTAATCATTCATTTGTGAGGAAGGAGGGGGATTTAGTTCCCACAAGAAGAAGGTTTAGTAGTGGAGGGTAGTGCGAGGCATGCTAGATTAGAAACAGATTAGAGGTAACTCAAAATGCGAATTACTCAGAAGCAACAAAGCCGCGTATGCTTTTGAATAATCATATCAAGAACCTTATAGGGCTACTGCTTCGGGTGCAGGGAATCCCAGGCATACAGGAGGCGACCAGTTTTGTTTTCCGCTGTAACGGTTTTGGAAGACAGTCAACAGGAGAGGACTAGACAGACCATAGGCACCTTGTGAGAATACCTGACAGGCACTGTCCCTATGAGAGGCTGGCAGGGCTGGAACAGAGTGTGTCACATGTTTGTCCCAGCCCTGGAGGCCTTCAAATGGCAGCAGAATGCCAGGACCTCTCACATTAACAGCTGGCCCCGCTGGTTTTCACAGACCCACTCCCAGGAAAAAGTTATGCCTTCACCGGCTTGAAATGTAAGTTTTATCCAAACGGTTTTATGAAAAGTTTGTTCCTTCTTTCTCAATCAATAACCTTCTTAGACAAGCTGTGGCAAAGCCAATAACTCTCACCTGTGTGAGAGCTATTTGCTTTGGCAATGTCTGTTAGCCAGGCTGTAAAGCAATGTGACTGTTGTACAGCATGGCTAAAGGTCATTTAAAAAGTGCTATGACGTGAGAATGGGAAATTAAAAAACGTTGCGATGTCACTTTAATGTATGGGTTCCTTTATTTCCTAACCCCTAATGCACCACTGTAGATTGTAGTATTAAAGATATTCAGCACTCTGGAGAGATCTGAAGCTTTTATTGTTGCTGAACACTCACATTGCCTCAGGGATTACCCGAGAGATTCCCTGCCATAATGAATTGAAGAATAGTTACCCACATCCACTTGGTGTCATCCTGTGGTACTAAACTTGAGTTTCCACTCCTCTGTGTCAAGCCCCTGCTAACAAAGGAGGTGTCACTCGTCATGCCCTGGATTTGTGGGAGTTTAAAAAGGGGCAGGTTGGAGAAATGGTTACCATTACGAATGAGAACATGCCAGGAAAAGTAAGCTAGCAAGGCCTCATGTCTATATCATGCCAAACAGCCTTACTTCTCACAGCTGTAATTTCGGAAGCATAATGGACAAATTGTATAAAGTTATTTTTATGCTATATTTTTGGGCACCATTCAGCCCATTGCCCCTGCTGTGCAGTTTTTCTTCATAAATGCCCAGCATCTTTGATAACCAAAGCTCCATGAGGCAAGGCAGGTTATAACTACCTGCTTACTCAGGCATATCAGGTTTTCAGAAATTTCTGGCTCTGAGAGCATTCTCCATCATCTCAAGTCTTCTTTCGATATTGGCCTTGTGTTTCAAGATTAGTAGCCTACCAACTTATATCTCTACCAAATCACTGCGTAGACGTTTGATTTCAATGGCATTACCTTGTCCAGACTATTTCAGTGCTCTAGGGTCGTGACCCTTTCATCTAGTAGGTGCCACTGTTGTCACCTCCAGAGTCCACTATTCGCCAAAGATGAGTGGCAACATTTTTACATGAAATTCAAAACTACTATCCAATTAGAAGCAAATATCTTCTATACAGATTAAACCCAAATCATTGAAACTTGTTTGGGATTTGTTGTCTGAATTGGTGGGGGTGGTAGGCGGGTGCGTTAAATCAGGGCTAGAAATCAGTATTAAGTTGTTACTGGAATGGAAAACTAGAATGTGAATGACATATTTTCACAACAATAAAAAATAGATGACATAGCAGTGGATATATAAAATACATGTTATAGACTTAATTGTAAATCCACAATATTGACATTAACCAAAACACTGTACTCAATGTATTTGTGAAGCAATCACATATTTTGAAAATATAAACATAGATTTGTATTGCTTGTAACTATGGAGGTAGCCTACACCAAAAATTTAGGATTCTCAAAAAAAAACTCAGCTGTGGCAGCTGCAAAACCTTTACATGAAAACGATAATAAACTCTGTTTATTATCGTTTCTTAAAAAGGGGCGGGGCATTGGGGGTGACGAGCACTTGAGGGGAGTGCACAGAGCACTCTCCCCAGAGCGCATGTGTGTTTGCCGGCTGTCTCCGGCTGGCCAAATCACATGCGCAGTAGGCTTTCTCCAGCCTAGCAACACAGTTGTGGGGCTGGAGAGAGCCTGCACAGGCTCCCAGTCTGCCTGGGAGCACCCTTGTTGAGTTAACAGAACTACCAAGAAACATCTAACAAAGGTACTTTATGAGGTATTCAGTAAGCTCTGCTCTATAGAGTGAACACACATAACCACCTTTAGGTCACACACTCATTCAGTCCTCCCTGTAATCTTATTGTAAACCTTGTAAGAATTTTACTTTCAATTAACTTTGCTCAAAGTATGAACCTGGTAGTTCTTCAGTGATTCTATTCATCACCAAGCCCTCCTTTCAGCATTCTTATTTTGGAAGGAAGTGGTTTCACCTAGTTTGTGTCAAAATGTGACAATGCTAAACCTTACTCCCAAAGCGGGATTTTCTTTTTGAAAAAAAGAAATGGTGCCCCCTTCGTCATGGGAGTTTCCTCCCATGTGGAGGGGGCATTGAGCACTTTTCAATGCTCCTTACTGCCTGTTTTTTCCTGGCAGTGCTGGGCATTGAAAACCAGCTGTATGTCTGCCCATTCAAATTAGATGGGCTGACATTCAGCCAAACCTCCGACGGCCCTTACTCTATTGGGCCATTGGAGGGGTTTGACCACAGATGAAACAGAGTGGTCTCCGCTGTCATCAAACCGTCCAACTCTAAACCAGGTTGACGGGGAGGGAACTCTGTGCCATTGTGAGACAATTCCATTTCCGCCAACCTTTAAGGCCCTCTGTCACTAACTATTTACACACTGGTTTCATTCAGCGCCAGACTCGATATTCAGTGATGGCAACACTAACATTATGCATCTGTTGTTTCCTTCTACAGTTTTCTCTCTGGGTGAAAGCACAAACCCACAGCATCATACAAAAACCATTTCAGTATCAGTCACCCTTAACATACAAAGCAGTAAACTACTCTGAAGAGGTACTTAGCCAAAAATAGATCACAGTCCTGCAGTAGCCCAGTTCTGCTTCTGCCAAACAACTGTAGGATTCCAAAAACAATATTTATTACGCAGCTTCTGGGCATTATATACACATTCTCTCAAGTGATGGACTAGGGAAAGGCGGTTTTTCTGTGGCAGAATCCACAAACATTATGAATTTGAACATACATCGAACAGGGTGTAAGAATGAAACCTTGTTAAAATATATTTCACTATTCACACATGTTAACAACACGGATATAATTCTCAAAGTAACAGTTATTTCATACACAGTACTCAAGGCATAAATTAATTCAAGTGGGGGCTCAAATCTTAGCAGAATCCCACACACAGTACATATCTTTTTCAGGTCCCTTTATAATCCTAAAGTAACTCCAAGTGAGAGACATATATAATGTATTTGAAATAGACACGTGGTTGTATTTCAATGGCGAATGGTGCTCACAAGACGCCAGATAGGGTTAACAGCGGGTAAACTGCCGTTGAATTTGCATCTATTATTATTACCAATTTGAATTTAGCGGTTTGTTTTCTATGAAGACTACTGTAAATATTTTGCTCAATTTAAACTGGGATGTTGAAAGGACAGTGCCAATAAAATGGAGTTCTTGTGCTTCTATGAAAGCAAAAGTCATAGCTCTTTGTGGAAAACACTTTAAATGATATCTGCTTAATATTCATAGTTCTCTTTCTTTAAAAAGCTATGTGGTTTTTATAGCATAGGAGACGCTTTGTAACAATCTGTGTTAAAATGTTCAAATGGCTAAAAATATATCCACATAATGTTCTTCACGTCTCGATTCGCCCGTAATCCCAAAATACGGAAGAGAGTTCCCTTTCCTTTGATGCATAATTTAGTTAACGCTGTCATATAATTTGGTCCTCCGTTGCTGCAGTGTTCCAGTAGCCCTGCATGTAAGCAGGCAGGTGTCAGGTTTCAAGAGAACTATCCAGCTTTCAAAAGTTTGCAGAGTGAAAACCACAAGCCTTCTCTTTTAAATTATGTTTCTGAAGTCTGTCACGCATGATCTGCGGTGGTGGGAGTTTTGGCAAGGGGACCAGACCGTTTCCAGAGAAAAGGGCGCTCTCTGAAGTGGGATTTCCCCTCAGATGGTCCGGGCAGAAAAATACATTTCCTTAATCTAGTGGCCTGAAGGTTAGACTCAGTGCTTAGGTTGCAAATAAAAAGGTGCCCCTGCTCCAAACTCTTCTCTTAACCCCTTCGCTGGCAGGCATTTTCCCCCTCCTGTGCCAGGCCTTTTTTTGCCTATTTGGAATAGTTCTCGCTTAGGCCCTCATAACTTTTTGTCCACATAAGCTACCCACGCCAAATTTGCGTCCTTTTCCAACATCCTAGGGATTCTAGAGGTACCCAGACTTTGTGGGTTTCCCTGAAGGAGGCCAAGAAATTAGCCAAAATACAGTGAAAATTTAGTTTTTTTCAAAAAAATTGGAAAAAGGGGTTGCAGAAGAAGGCTTGTGGTTTTTTCCCCTGAAAATGGCATCAACAAAGGGTTTGCGGTTCTAAAATCACCAGTTTTCAGGAACAGGCAGACTTGAATCAGAAAACCCAATTTTTCAACACAATTTTGGCATTTTACTGGGACATACCCCATTTTTACGATTTTTTGTGCTTTCAGCCTCCTTCCAGTCAGTGACAGAAATGGGGGTGAAACCAATGCTGGATCCCAGAAACCTAAAACCTAAACATTTCTGAAAAGTAGACACAATTCTGAATTCAGCAAGGGGTAATTTGTGTAGATCCTACAAGGGTTTCCTACAGAAAATAACAACTCAAATAAAAGAAATATTGAAATTGAGGTGAAAAAAACAGCAATTTTTCTCTATGTTTTACTCTGTAACTTTTTACCTGCAATTTCAGATTTTTGTAAGCAATATACCGTTACGTCTGCTGGACTCCTCTGGTTGCGGGGATATATAGGGCTTGTAGGTTCATCAAGAACCCTAGGTACCCAGAGCCAATAAATGAGCTGCACCGTGCAGTGGGTTTTCATTCCATACCGGGTATACAGCAATTAATTTGCTGAAATATAAAGAGTGAAAAATAGCTATCAAGAAAACCTTTGTATTTCCAAAATGGGCACAAGATAAGGTGTTGAGGAGCAGTGGTTATTTGCACATCTCTGAATTCCGGGGTGCCCATACTAGCATGTGAATTACAGGGCATTTCTCAAATAGACGTCTTTTTTACACACTCTTATATTTGGAAGGAAAAAATGTAGAGAGAGACAAGGGGCATTAACACTTGTTTTGCTATTTTATGTTCCCCCAAGTCTCCCAATAAAAATGGTACCTCACTTGTGTGGGTAGGCCTAGCGCCCGCGACAGGAAATGCCCCAAAACTCAACGTGGACACATCACATTTTTCTACAGAAAACAGAGGTGTTTTTTGCAAAGTGCCTTCCTGTAGATTTTGGCCTCTAGCTCAGCCGGCACCTAGGGAAACCTACCAAACCTGTGCATTTTTGAAAACTAGAGACCTAGGGGAATCCAAGATCGGGTGACTTGTGGAGCTCTCACTAGGTTCTGTTACCCAGAATCCTTGGCAAACCTCAAAATTTGGCTAAAAAAACACGTTTTCCTCACATTTCGGTGACAGAAAGTTCTGGAATCTGAGAGGAGCCACAAATTTCTTTCCTCCCAACGTTTCCCCAAGTCTCCCGATAAAAATGATACCTCACTTGTGTGGGTAGGCCTAGCGCCCGTGACAGGAAATGCCCCAAAACACAACATGGACACATTAAATTTTTCTACAGAAAACAGAGGTGTTTTTTGCAAAGTGCCTACCTGTAGATTTTGGCCTCTAGCTCAGCCGGCACCTAGGGCAACCTACCAAACCTGTACATTTTTGAAAACTAGAGACCAAGGGGAATCCAAGATGGAGTGACTTGTGGGGCTCTCACCAGGTTCTGTTACCCAGAATCCTTTGCAAACCTCAAAATTTGGCTACAAAAACACGTTTTCCTCACATTTCGGTGACAGAAAGTTCTGGAATCTGAGAGGAGCCACAAATTTCTTTCCACCAAACGTTTCCCCAAGTCTCCCGATAAAAATGATACCTCACTTGTGTGGGTAGGCCTAGCGCCCGCGACAGGAAATGCCCCAAAACACAACGTGGACACATTAAATTTTTCTACAGAAAACAGAGGTGTTTTTTGCAAAGTGCCTACCTGTAGATTTTGGCCTCTAGCTCAGCCGGCACCTAGGGCAACCTACCAAACCTGTGCATTTTTGAAAACTAGAGACCAAGGGGAATCCAACATGGGGTGACTTGTGGGGCTCTCACCAGGTTCTGTTGCCCAGAATCCTTTGCAAACCTCAAAATTTGGCTACAAAAACACATTTTCCTCACATTTCGGTGACAGAAAGTTCTGGAATCTGAGAGGAGCCACTAATTTCCTTCCACCCAGTGTTCCCCCAAGTCTCCCGATAAAAATTATACCTCACTTGTGTGGGTAGGCCTACCGCCCGTGACAGGAAATGCCTCAAAATACAACGTGGACACATCACATTTTTCTACAGAAAACAGAGGTGTTTTTTGCAAAGTGCCTACCTGTAGATTTTGGCCTGTAGCTCAGCCGGCACCTAGGGAAACCTACCAAACCCGTGCATTTTTGAAAACTAGAGACCTAGGGGAATCCACGATGGGGTGACTTGTGGGGCTCTCACTAGGTTCTGTTACCCAGAATCCTTGGCAAACATCAAAATTTGGCTAAATAAACACGTTTTCCTCATATTTCGGTGACAGAAAGTTCTGGAATCTGAGAGGAGCCACAAATTTCCTTCCACCCAGCGTTCCTCCAAGTCTCCCAATAAAAATGATACCTCACTTGTGTGGGTAGGCCTACCGCCCGTGATAGGAAATGCTCCAAAACACAACGTGGACACATCACATTTTTCTACAGAAAACAGAGGTGTTTTTTGCAAAGTGCCTACCTGTAGATTTTGGCCTCTAGCTCAGCCTGCACCTAGGGAAACCTACCAAACTTGTGCATTTATTAAAGCTAGAGACCTAGGGAATTCAAGATGGGGTGACTTGTGGGGCTCTCACCAGGTTCTGTTACCCAGAATCCTTTGCAAACCTCAAAATGTGGCTAAAAAAACACGTTTTCCTCACATTTCGGTGACAGAAAGTTCTGGAATCTGAGAGGAGCCACAAATTTCCTTCCACCCAGTGTTCCCCCAAGTCTCCCGATAAAAATTATACCTCACTTGTGTGGGTAGGCCTACCGCCCGTGACAGGAAATGCCTCAAAATACAACGTGGACACATCACATTTTTCTACAGAAAACAGAGGTGTTTTTTGCAAAGTGCCTACCTGTAGATTTTGGCCTGTAGCTCAGCCGGCACCTAGGGAAACCTACCAAACCTGTGCATTTTTAAAACTAGAGACCTAGGGGAATCCACGATGGGGTGACTTGTGGGGCTCTCACTAGGTTCTGTTACCCAGAATCCTTGGCAAACATCAAAATTTGGCTAAAAAAACAAGTTTTCCTCATATTTCGGTGACAGAAAGTTCTGGAATCTGAGAGGAGCCACAAATTTCCTTCCACCCAGCGTTCCTCCAAGTCTCCCAATAAAAATGATACCTCACTTGTGTGGGTAGGCCTACCGCCCGTGATAGGAAATGCTCCAAAACACAACGTGGACACATCACATTTTTCTACAGAAAACAGAGGTGTTTTTTGCAAAGTGCCTACCTGTAGATTTTGGCCTCTAGCTCAGCCTGCACCTAGGGAAACCTACCAAACTTGTGCATTTTTTAAAGGTAGAGACCTAGGGAATTCAAGATGGGGTGACTTGTGGGGCTCTCACCAGGTTCTGTTACCCAGAATCCTTTGCAAACCTCAAAATGTGGCTAAAAAAACACGTTTTCCTCACATTTCGGTGACAGAAAGTTCTGGAATCTGAGAGGAGCCACAAATTTCCTTCCACCCAGCGTTCCCCCAAGTCTCCCGATAAAAATGATACCTCACTTGTGTGGGTGGGCCAGGTGCCTGCAACAGAAAAAGGCCACAAACTTGTAGAGATTATGGGGATAGCACAGCGAGTTGATAAGCACATATTCTTCTTTTATACATCTTTCGGCTGACTCTGCTTTGGGGACCCACACAAGTGAGGTGTCATTTTACTTGGGAGACTGAGGGGAACGCTGGGGAGTAGGAATTTCGTGCTGGAGCAGTGATCGTACAAACAAAAGTCAGGAAAATATGCTTTTTAAGCAAATTTTGAGGTTTGCAGAAGAGTCTGGGTAAGAAAATGTTGGGGGATCCATGCAAGCCACACCTCCCTGGACTCCTTGGGGTGTCTAGTTTTAAAAAATGTCTGGGTTTGGTAGGTTTCCCTAGATGAAGGGCGCACCCAGGACCAAAAACATAAGTGCTCCCATATCCCCCAAACACAGGTAGTTTTGTAATATATCATTTTGATGTGTCCACATACGTCTGTGATGTGCCAAATGCTAAAATTGTGAAAAGAAATGCACTTAGGTTATGTGAAAAAGACCCCTCACCCACCAACCAAGTTGGTGGCCTGCTTCATCATCGGGGTCCCACCTGAAACACCTAGCGTGTCACAAGTGTGCTGCGATGCCTGATTAGAGCGGAGCAGTTTTTTACATTTTTACCACACATACTGGTTGGATTTGGCACGAGGGTGAGTGATGGTTCAGTAGATCAAATTTTATTAACGAGAGATTTCACAAAAGTGAAATGCACTGGTAATAACTGAAAGGCCAAAAAACTGAACCAATGACTCACAGCTCGTGAGCTGTAAAGCCACGGCAAGGCACCAACCGCTTTGCAGTCCATTCACACACCTTTCATACATGACATGCACAAGACCATTCACACCGCCGGCCACGGGCCCAGCACATTACAACACTCGCATAGACAGACAGCGCCTGTCAAGGGCCCATCACTTTCATACGCCCACATGCCTGATACAGCAATCACACCAGCTGATGAGTGTGTGGACTGGCGTTTGGCTGGCACCGCTAGCCAAGCGCCAGCCCACCCATACCGCCAGCCAAGCGCCACCCCACGCACACCGCCAGCCAAGTGCCACCCCACGCACACCGCCAGCCAAGCGCCACCCCAAGCACACTGCCAGCCAAGTGCCACCTCACGCACACCGCCAGCCAAGTGCCACCCCAAGCACACCGCCAGCCAAGCGCCACCCCACCCATACTGCCAGCCAAGCGCCAACCCACGCACACCGCCAGCCAAGCGCCACCCCAAGCACACCGCCAGCCAAGCGCCACTCCACCCATACCGCCAGCCAAGCGCCACCCCAATCACACCGCCAGCCAAGCGCCACCCCAAGCACACTGCCAGCCAAGCGCCACCCCACGCACACCGCCTGCCAAGCACCACCCCACGCACACCGCCAGCCAAGCGCCACACCATGCACACCGCCATCACTTTTTTTTGGGGTTTATAAACAACAAAGAAACCACTAACTAATTATAAAATAAGTACAAAGCTACAAACACAAAAGTTCTAACTAAATACATGACAGTAATGCCAACCATGAAACTGAACATATGAAAATATAAAATAGGCAGTTTACGCTCACAGTATTTCCCAAAAGTTTTTCCTGGTGTGGTAACTTCTAAAACAGCCGGGCACACACAGCCCAGGCTTGAAGGGCAATCGGGGTAGTACATCCGGCTCTCCCTCCGGATTGCTCTCCGGGCACATACTCTACATTTCTTTGTGGGCAAGTCTTTTTAGGGAGTGGGAGGAATGTGATCTGGAAAGTGGCGATCTTTCAATCTAGCCACTTCCTCCACCACTTCTACTATAGGAACTCTTGCCAGTTCCACCACAATAAGGCTCTCTATCACTGACTCCTGAAATTTAACAAATGTCATCCTTGACTCAGGTGAACAATTCTTGAACACAATAAAAGCATTAAAAGTTGCCAAATGAAATAAATGTAGGGCCAACTTTTTATACCACACCTAAGACTTACGAAGAGCAGTGTAAGGTTCCAACCTCTGATCTACTCTATCAACACCACCCATGTGCCTATTGTAGTCCAAAATGCATGCAGGTTTGCGCACTTCCACAACCTGACCCCAGTCACAGGGGAAGTACTCTCATCATGGATGGTAGATAGCATGTACACATCCCTCCTGTCTGAAAATTTCAGAGCTAGCAGCTCATTATTCCGCAAGGCACTGCACTGTCCCCTCTCAAGTTTTTTACAGACAAGCTCCCTTGGATAGCCTTTGCGGATAGAAAGGAATGTGCCACAAGCAACAGTGTCCACTTTAAACAACTCCTTGAACAACTGCACTCCAGTGTAGAAATTATCTACGTACAAATTGTGACCTTTGTTAAACAGTCGTCTACAAAGTTCCCACACTATTTTTTCGCTAACTCCAAAAGTGGCCGGACAACCAGGAGGGTCAATACTGGAATCCCTACCAGTGTAGACCTGGAAATTATACACATATCCTGTACTGCTTTCTGACAGCATATACAATTTAATCCCATGCCGTGCCCTCTTACTAGGAATGTACTGCTTAAAAACTAAAAACCCCTTGAAAAGGACCAAAGACTCGTCCACACTTATCTCTTTGCCTGGAACATAGACCTCTGAAAACCGATCTACAAAATGATCAAGGACAGGCCTAATCTTAAAAAGACAGTCACAATCAGGGTGATCTTGAGGCAAGGCTAAAGCATTGTCTACAAAATGCAGCATATGAAGAAGAAGCAAATAGCGATTACGTGTCATAGTTGCAGGAAATATAGCCGTTGCCGTCAAGGGACTAGTAGACTAATAAGAAGCCAGTGACGGCTTCCTGATCAACCCCATCAAAAAAGACAAACCTAAAAACTTTTTCATCTCTTCCAGATATGTGGGAACCCACTGAGTAGCTCTAGACTGAGGCCTAAGTCCGGCAGTTTTGTCCCTCAAATATTGCTCTGCATACAAATTAGTCTGCTCCACAATCTCTTCCAAAAACACATCGTCCATAAACAAGTGAAAGAAATGGACAGGCAAAAAGTTTTCCGTATTGACTCTACACCCTGGGAGACCAGTAAATGCAGGTAACTGTGGCTGCTCCATGTTTGGGGCAATCCAGGTGTCAGGTCTTCTAATGGGAAACCCATTCAGCCCCAGGCTGCTGCACTCTTGGCACATCAATGTCCTCCTCTAACACAGGCCCTTCATTTGCACTGAGAGTAGCTTCCTCATCAGAAGAACACTCTTGGATAGAAAACTCACTGCCAGAATCTCTCACTTCCTCCTCTGCCTCAGATGCAGAGTCACTCTCATAATCATGGTCTGAAGACGACTCAAAGAGCATGCCAACAACCTGCTGAGTGGTCACTTTGCGGCTAGCCATGATCCTCACTAACAACAAATGGATTGCCAACAACAACTAGCACTAAAATAAGTAATAAACAAAGTGTAGCTTTATCACAAAGAGTTATGTACTAAAAAACTATACCACTCACTTGCCTGAAAAAGCTACTCACCAGCAACTACTCTGCACAGACACAGCAATCACCAATGATATCCCACTAAAAAGAAAAAAGAGAAAAGCAAATTAGACATATGACAACACAAATATCATTGTGCTCAAATCTAAGGACAATTTCACACACAATACTGCATTTAGTACACCACCTACAAACATGTCATTCATGCATGTCAACAATACTCCTTTGGAGTAAATTTCTTTCACTTACCTAAAAAATGCAACTATGCAAACCGCAGGACAACTACTGCCAAAACCGCGAGGATCCACAGCAAAGGAAGCAAAAGCTTTGAACGAGAACAAAAAGAAGAAATAAACTGTTATAATCACAAATACAAATACTTCGCCAGTTGACAAACACCCCGCCACCAAGAACTTAGAAATTGTCCCTGGTGCCTAAGTGGCTTCTGCCCCACTAGGAGGCAGATGGGCCTAAAAAACAATAGGCTGATCTGCCCCCAAGTGGGGCAGAAATGGCCAACAGCTCTGTACCCTGTTTGGGGTGGGCGGCCCTTGCCAAAGGGGGCAAATGGGGGTGCCCCCAGCACAAAAAAAACTAAGAAAACCAAAAAAAATAATCTCTGACATCTTGGTGCCTTCTGCCCCCCTTGGGGGCAGATGGGCCTAAAAAAATAGGCTGATCTGCCCCCAAGGTGGGCAGAAATGGCCATCACTAACGTGCCCCTTTTGGGAGGCGACTCTTGTCAATGGTGCCGCCCCCGCCACACAAAACACACACACACACACACACAATCCCTGGTGCCTAAATGGATTCTGCCCCCCTTGGGGGCAGATGGGCGTAAAATAAATTGGCCGATCTGCCCCCAAGGGGGGCAGAAATGGCTAACAGCTCTGTGCCCCCTTTAGGCGGCGACCCTTGCCAAAGGGGGTAAAAGGGGGCACCCCCAGCACAAAACAAAAAAATGGGAACAAAAAAAAATCACTGGCGTATTGGTGGTTTCTGCCCTCCTTGGGGGCAGATGGGCCTACAAAAATAGGCCCATCTGCCCCCTAAGGGGGCAGAGATAGCCAATATAAAATTTCCCCCCTTTGAGGGGGAGACCCTTGCCCAAGGGGTGCCCCTAAACACACAAAACACACACCACACAATCCCTGGCGCCTAGTGGGTTTCGACACCCCGGGGGACAGATCGGCCAAAAACATGGCCGATCTAGCCCTGGGGGGGGGGCAAAACATATAAAAAATTATTGCCCTCAGGGCAGCGACCCTTGCCTAAGGGGTCGCTGCCCAAAAACATAAAGAAAATAAATTCCCTGGTGTCTAGTGGTTTTCGGCCCCCCCGGGGGCAGATAGGCCAAAAAATCAGCCGATCTGCCCCCAGGGGGGGCTGAAATAGGAGAAAAAAATAGCCCCTAATGGGAGTGAGCCTTGCCCAAGGGGTCGCTCCCAAAAAACATAAGAAATATAAATTCCCTGGTGTCTAGTGGTTTTCGGCCCACCCTGGGGGCAGACCGGCCAAAAAATTGGCCAATCTGCCCTCAGGGGGGGCTGAAATAGGAAAAAAAATAGCCCCCCATGGGAGCGACCCTTGCCCAAGGGGTCGCTCCCAAAATACATAACCAAAATCAATTCCCTGGTGTCTAGTGGTTTTCGGCCCACCCTGGGGGCAGACCGGCCAAAAAATTGGCCAATCTGCCCTCAGGGGGGGCCGAAATAGGAAATAAAATAGCCCCCCATGGGAGCGACCCTTGCCCAAGGGGTCGCTCCCAAAATACATAACCAAAATCAATTCCCTGGTGTCTAGTGGTTTTCGGCCCCCCCTGGGGGCAGATCGGCCAAAAAAATCTGCCGATCTGCCCCCAGGGGGGGCCGAAATAGGAAATAAACTAGCCCCCAATGGGAGCAACCCTTGCCCAAGGGGTCGCTCCCCTAAATACCATTCAAAAATATTCCCTGGTGCCTAGTGGGGATTCCTGCTCCACGATCGCGGGCAGATCGTGGAGCAGGAATCCACTGAAAACAGGCACAGGGGGAAAGGAAAAACCCTTTCCTTTCCCCCATGTCTGTTTTCCTCCCCCAAACCCTCAAAAAGGGAAGGACTCACCTGTTTTGAGTCCTCTTCCCTCGACGTGCTGGAAGCAAATGGCTTCCAGCGCTTCCTCTGCAATACTTGATGACGTCGGTGCGCTGTGAGCGCGCTGACGTCATCAGATTGCCGAGGGGGTGAGGGGGGTCGGGGTGGAAGGGGAAGGGATTCCCCTTCCATCCAGGACTGGGGGATGTGGGTGGAGGGCCCATGGGGGGCCCGTGGGCCGGGCGAAGGACGAGGTGATCTCGTCCAAGGCACTGGGGAACCGGGGCCTTGGACGAGATCACCTCGTCCAAGGCACCGTACCGGTTAAACACGGGGCTGCTTCAATTAAATGTGCGAGCACATAATACTGCAGCAGCGTAATCCTGAAGCCATCTCAGGCCTCGTTAATCCATTTACAGCCACTCCCTGCCCCTTCAGCTCACTCTTACAACTTTATGCTTTCTCCCTTTGTGACGCTTTTTTGTTTTTTTCTCTTCCTCCGTATTTCCCATATGTGTCTTTTGCTCACAGTAAATGCTTGAGACTAAGCGCCGGCCCTCAGAAATAAGTGGCGGTGCTCCGCACCGGAAACAACAAGCACAAATTAAGCACTGGTTAGACTACTGACCTTTCCTGTATGCAGTCCCAGTGCCGATTGACTAACCCTCACTCCTGCACTTACGGCCCTTCACCCAAGTCCCTGCAAACACATCCCTGAATTGATTACTTGGCTAACAACTATCTTCTTCTAATCCAGCAGCACACCAAACACCCAAATCCCGAGTGCCTTCAAACTCAACAAATACAACAGTTGCAGATTACCACTTTCGTGCCAGAAAACAGAGACAAAATATAGTCAAGCATTGGCAAAGCCAGTAGATCTATCTAGCCTTTGCAAACTAGTCAGATGGTTGTTTTTTTCTTTCCTTTTTTATTGCAAGCATATGCCAAAAAAAGAAAAAAGAACAAAAAATGCTGTTACTTAAATTTGGCAATATTAAGCCTACAATAAAAAATGCATGTAAAAACATTCACTGATGCAGCTGTTTTACTAGTGGTGTTTTGTCTTCTTCTTCTTATAATAATAATAATAATAATATTTGTGAAGGAGGCAAGAATAAAACACCACCTATCCAAGCTCTCAAAGCGCAGGCAGATACAATATTACAATGTCACTCAAACACTTTAGAGCATAAACTTTAAAATGGAGCGTAAGCAGAATAAATAGTCTGCATTCCAAGTTAATATAAAAATAAATAAAAAAACACCATTTGAACCTACTTTGCAACTCAAGATAAATTAAAGATTTTCAGGCACATGTGAACAATATGCAGTAGCTTTGTGCTCTTTCTCAAAGGGAAGACCAGAGAGCCAGTGGGTAAAGTGGTCTGATCCATTCTCCCATTCTGTATGCTGTGTAGGCAGCATCAAAATGTGAATGACAATTTACTAGACCAACAGCTGACCCAAAGCCCTTCTTTTATGTGCATTATTCATATTTATCTGGGGAAAACAAGAGTATGGTGAGACAGATAAAACATTTCTCAAAGGCCAGCCCTAAAAACTTGGAAGGATTTCTCATCATCCATTGCCCAGTAAGAATTTGCAATGAACTGTGACACAAAAGCTGCAATGACACATGGAACAAAAATCAGGCATTATGAACCTAACACCCACCGTCACCATTCAGGCAGATATGAGAGAGGATTTCTTCCTCGCAATACCCAATGACCTCTCAAGATATTGTGTTCAGGTACTTAAAGCAAAATGACTCCCTGTGCTAAACATGGCAAGGGGCCCACAGGATTTTGAAATTTCATTGATATTTAAAGTATAGAGTTTGAGAAGAGACACCCAAAAGTGTGGGCATCCCTTAACTCCAGTGGCCTCTTGTAGGAAGCTGGCTCTTTATATAGTGGACAAAAATAAAATACACTGTAAAGAGTCCAGGCACACCCCAGAGGAATTACAAAGGCACAAGTGGCACCCCAAAAGCTCTCTTTTGAGGCAGTGTGGGCGAGCAGTTAGGCATATCAGAGGGTAGTGCTAAGCATGTAATGTACACACATACTTAGTAAATGAGACACACACTCAATAAAGAAATCCAACACCAATTCATAAAAATAACACATATTTTTATATAAATTTAGATACCAAGATCACCGCAAACAGGTGAGTACTTTTCAAGATATGAATTTTAGGGTTTGCAAAAGTAGTCACAGTGCATTTTTCTGTAGCTGCAATGATACCTTATGGGGGAGAAAACACATATAGCAAACAGGAGCTCCACAGCAACTTACAGGGCCAATCATCTGGACTTACAGGGCAGGGTCCTAGGTCACATCAACAGTTCACCTCACGAGGCACTGGGGTGGCCGGGTGCACTGTTGCAGTTCAGCATCAGGTGCCCCGTGTAAGTCAAAGGGGACCGATCCGGTCCCAAAGTTGCTGCAGGGGAGAATTGGGAGACAAGTCCAGGTGAAGCATCAATGGGGTTCGGTTTTTGCAATGCTTGGGGATGTAGGACCACCAGTGGTCTAGTTCTCCTCGGTCTGGGACGTCCAGGTGGAGAGGTGTCTTGGACTGGCGGACTTACATCACCGGTGGCAGTCATGGTAGAGGGGGCCTGCATAAAGAGGCTTCAAGCGTGGACTGGGGGCCCAGTCCTACAGAACTAGCAAGGGGACCCAGGTATCACAGCTCTCAGAGATGTAGGAACACCTGTGGGCTTCTTCTCCTCGGTTTTCAGTGTCCCGGTGCAGAGGTGCAGTGGACCATCGGGTCTCCATCACTGGAGGCGGTCGCGGTAAAGGGGGGATCTGCAGAAAGAGGCTGCAGACGCTTTTGGGAAGTCCACAATAGGCAAACTAAAGGTGGGCTTTGTCTCTGGAGGTCCTGGGAACCACGATTACACCGTTTGTCCACCTCTGCTCGGGCTAGGAAACTCGGGCACAGTGGTGCTGTCTGGGGTCGGGTTTTGGTGGTCCTGGGTCCTCACAGTTGTTCTTTGATTGAGTGCAGATGCAGGGAAGCAGCTTCTCTGCTCCAAGGGACTTCTTCTGGTGATTGGCGAAGCAGTGGCAGCTCTCCCGGTTTCTTGGAGGCTGCACAGTGGCAGGTCAGTGGCTCCACAAGGGTCGGGAGCAGCAGGCAGGCTGGCAGGGTTGGCGCCAAATCAGCTGTGCTCCTCGATTCTCAGGTCAGCAGGCTTCTTTGTTCACTCCTTCTTTTGTGTCCAGCAAAGAACTGATTTCCTGGTATTGGTGCCCCATAAACACTCAATTTAGGGGTTTTAAAGGGAGTGAATAGTAGTAGCCAATGGGTTACTTACCCCTGGGGTCACTACACCCCAAAGATGACCCCTTCTTTTGGGGAGTGGCCATCACCCTGTCACAGAATTCCTAATTCTGCAACATACAAGATGGTGGAATTTCTCAGGTTGTTTTTACATCAGGCTGGTCACCCTAGAGTTGTTTCGAGATTGGCAGTGCAGCAAGCCTCCTGCGTAGCTAATTTTCCCACCTGTCCAGCTGCCAAGTGGGCCCTGGGGCAGAGGGGGCAGCATCTCGTCTGAAGGGAGTCAGATCTGCTCTTTTGAAGCCTCAAGCTTTGGAATACAAATTTGCAGGTCAACCTGTGGGAGGGATGTGTAATGCCAAAGCAGGCATTATTCCTGACTACCCGAGAGCAAAGGCTCTGCCCCTGGGGCTCATAAACTTGTCTGTTGAGTCAGGTTTGTGAAAACCAGTCAGTCAGCACACCACCAGTGGGTCAGTTTTCAGGGGGCACTTCTAGGGTTCCCTGTCTGTGCATGTATTAATAAATCTAGCACTGGAATCAGTGAGGGTTTATTAATATGAGATGTTTGATACCAAACATCTCTAGTTTCAGTGAAGCCATCATGTAGCTGGGGAACTTATATTGGCCAGTGTCCAGCACATGTACTTAAAGTGCATGGCTTCCCTGATCACTTACTATGTCTAAGAATCACAAAGACATAGCAGGGTCATATCTGCTCTTGCACATATGCCCTCACCTGTAATATCATGCACCCTGCCTTAGAGCGGTAAGGCCTGCAGTAGGGGTGGCTTACAACCTTTACAGGCAGTCTTAGGGGACATGCCACACAGGTTGTGCGCCATGTCATGTTTTTGTGTGCCATGTCGTGTTTATACTTTTTGGAGCACCTTGTCACACAGCCTGAAGAGGCAGTCTGCATGAGGTTGGTGCTGGGTCCCTTAGAGTGACAAAAGTTATGCTGCAGCTTTTAAGGACCCACTTTAGCAATTATGCCATAGATTACAGAGGTACCACTTACAAGGGGCTTACAGAAGTGCTAAAGGCGTGGCCACCTGGGGATCAAGTGACCAGGGGTCTTTCTTTTGAGGAAGGAACACTGGCACTGTAAACCTGGTTAGCAAGAACCCAGTACACTTCAGTCAATGTTCCATCAAAAACCAGGCAAGAAGTGGGAAGCTACTGCAACCAAAACACAGTTTCCTGCACCTGTATTACACCACCAACTTAGGTTCATATCATACTGCTGAGACAGGGACGGGTCAACTCTGTCCTGCACAACTGAAGCCAACACTATTTGGACATTCATGGGTTGTCATGTTTAGCGCCAGAGGGGTCTTTCAATATAACCCCTGCTTTTCAATGCATCATATGTGCTTTCAAATCTATGTTGATGCCCTGTGAAAACCCTGATCCTAAAACATGAGACAAAGCAATTATCAGAGATAATAAATGTTAAACATGTACACTGAGAAACCTGATATTAACTTGTCAGCACCATGCCCAAGTTATACTCAGGTTGTATTCAATATATTGTATTTTCTCTTTGTTTTTCCTACTGATCATAAATGTATAGAATGGAGGGAGTTATCATTGTTGGGAGAGGATTGCAGTCTTCATTGTTCATCAGATAAGATGTCTATCACGGGGCCTGGCAGGTAGTTGGGGGGGAGGGGCCTGTCCTTAGACGAGGTCCCCCCACCCAACTCCCACTGGTGCCCACCCCAGCCAGGGTGCCCTATTGCCAGCCCATGTGACGAACCCCTGATGGGTGCCCAACCCCCGCCGCACACAGCCTATGGATGTTTGTGGCATGGGGTTGGGCACAGGGCATGGCTTGGGTCTATGCCCAGTGCTCGGCCCACCCTCCCCCATGGCCCTAATCCCTCCACCTCATGCAGCCTTCAGCTCTTTGTGGGGTGGGGTTTATCATCCCCAACTACCAGCTGCATACTGATTGCTATTCAAGTAACAATATAATGGGTGTTATTTCAAGTAAGGCAGACCTACTGGCTTTGTCAAAGGGTCAGAACAACAAAATATATAAAGAGGCAGCCCTATAGGCTTTATCAAGTGATCAGCACATCAATATATATGTAAAGCAAACCTATTGGCTATTGGGGTGGGGTCCCAGGACCTCTATGAGGTTAGGGGAGAGGGGGACACACACCTTTGTACATCTGGCCCAATAATCTGACTGTAGGCGGGGGCCGTGCACCTCGCCTACCGAGATGCAGCCCTGGCGCCGGCAAAGTATCTCTTCTCTCTCCATTACGCGTCGTCATGGAGACGCGTGGGGCCCGCACAGCAGCGCGCAACCGGACTTCCGGGTTGACGGCTCAGGAAAAGAGGAAGACGCCATAAAGACGGACGCCGAACCAGAGAGGGGGCAGCAGACGAGAGAAGAAGACGAGCGGACAGAAGAATTCAAGAGCGTGGAGCCGCCTGTGGCCGAACCAAGGAGGAAAGAGCAGAAGCCCTGCACTCACGCCGGAGTGGGAGAAATCTCCTGAGAAGACGAAGAATCCTGCCACGACCCAGGAGGGTCGTGGCAAAACAAGGTACGGGGGTTATTTAGGGGTACCCGCACTAAAGGGGTAGGAGGGAGGAGAAAGGAGGGAAAAGGAACTGGGGGGGGGAGGAAGGGGAACAGGGCAGCTTGGGTTGGGGAACTGGGAACTCGGGAGTCACAGAGCACGTCAAGCGCCCTGCACTACCATGTCACAGCCCCAGTAATCGCCCAGGTTTTTGCGTTCTCTCTCTTTTCTGACCCGAACCCCGTAACAACAGCACCCCTGTCGTTCCTTTCCTCACACCCCTCCCGTATACTAATAAGATAACAGAGATAGTAACTTACCGTTCCACTGACCGAGTCCTGTCCTATTGTTCTGCCGAGAGTCCTCGGGAGTCCAGGAAGAAGCCGTCAGCAGACCACCTATAAGAAGGACAGAAGGAAATATTGAGGACCTGCACAAACCACCTTGCACCTAACCCGGAGACTCCCCGGAGGAAAACTAAGAGAAAGGCTAAGGAGAAGACCAGTTTCTAATTTTGAACATCTTTATTTTCAATAAACCCTGGCTTCGGCCTTATAAACCCTTACAAACTGAGTCTGAGCCTCTGTACCATCGAGCCCGATATCCGCGCCCCACCACAGTGGTGTCAGAAGTGGGATCTTAAACCTGAGGATATTACACTCCCCCTGGGCTGTACAGAGGTGTTGTAAGCATGGAAGAGAAGCCCACCCTCAAGGACATGATAAAACAACTGGCAGAGGGTCAACGCCACCTCCAATTAGTCTGGGAGGCACAACAAAGGGAGGCCAAAGAAGACAGAGGCTCTTCAAGCCTTGAAAAGTCAGGCCACTATAATGGCCAATAATCAGTTAGTCCATGAGACCGCTATGCAAAAACTGACTGACACAATTGCTGCCAGTAAGGTACACCCAAATGTGCCTAGCTCGGTGTTACAGAAGTATCAGGAGGGGGAGGATCCCGGCTCCTTTTTTACGAACTTTGAAAGAGTCGCCTCATCAGCTCAATGGCCAGAAAATCGATGGGGCCAATATATTGCTCCACTCTTAACAGGCACCCTCCAGTCCGCTTATCAGGCTGCAAATCCTGGAGGCCCACCCCCTATTCCGAAATTAAGAAGAGTATATTAGAACGAGTGGGGCATGATACTGAGTATTATCGATCAAAGTTCTGCAAAGTTAAATGGGGACCAAATGAGGATCCGCGTACATTTTATTACCGGGTAAAATATCTAGGACTGAAGTGGTTGGGACCCTTAGGGACCGACCGTGAAGATGTCATCAAGGCCATTATTTTAGAACAATATCTTGACTCACTTCCCATGAGCACCCGGAACTGGATCAGACAACACCCTAAAATCGACACCGAACTAGCAGTCGATTTGGCATGCGCCTATCACAGATCAGTGGATGTGAAAAGCCAAACTTCCCGACCTCTGAGCAAGCTGCCTGCAACTCCTCCTCAATATACAACTAGACGAAACCCTGAGGAGCCAGGATCCTCCTCTCGGAGTACAGAGAGAAATCCCATGCAACAACCTCAATGTTTCAGTTGTGGGGAGTGGGTACATATAGCCCGAGTATGTCCCAAGAAACATGAGGGAGTAGAACCTATGGAGATAGGGGTTACTCGAGGGAGAGTCCTGTGCATAGGGACAGGTGATACGTCTTTTAAATATCGTCTACAAATCAATGGACAATTGGTCGTGGCATTGATTGACTCCGGATGTAGTCAGTCAGTGATACGTTGCGATATAGTCAAGTCTGTAAAGCCTAATGCGGAACACTGGGTGACGATATGTTGCATCCATGGGGATCGAGCTCAGTATCCCCTTGAAGTGGTGGAAGTAGAGTGGAACGCTAATCATGACTTTCTCGCCATGGGAATCATGGATAACTTGATCGAAGAATGTGTTATTGGGACTGATTATCAGCGGTTTAATGACATTCTAGACCAAACACGGAAACCCAACCCTATTGATGACTGGTGGGGAGTAGCACCCTTTCGGGATACCCCTATTGCTAGTTTCCCCGAACGGAGAAAACTAACTAAGAGAGAGAAAAGGGTAGAAAAACAAAAACATGCTATGAATCAAAGACAGATGGAAGATGAGAAAACAGTGGCCAATATAACCAGCGCCCCAGTATCGTTCAGAGTAAGCCAATGCGAAGATCGCACTCTCGAGCACGCGTGGAGAAATGCCAAAAGTGACTGTAACGGAGAGGTAGGCCCCCACTTTATAGTACATAAAGACTTATTATATAGAGTATCTAAGACAGTGAATGGGGAGAAACGACAACTAGTGGTCCCTGAGCCCTACCGGACTCAGGTATTGTTCCTAGCTCACAACCAACCTGGAGGCGGCCATTGTGGCCGAGAAAAAACAGAGGAATACTTATTGAGACGTTTTTACTGGCCAGGAGTCTATGCCCAAATTCGAAGATACTGTGCGCAATGCCCAAAATGCCAACTTGTAGACCCAGGAGTCACCAGAAGAGCCCCGTTACATCCACTTCCAATTATAGATACCCCCTTCAAAAGAGTAGGCATGGACCTGGTCGGACCTCTTTTACCTTCTACCAAGGGCCATACACATATCCTCGTGCTAGTTGATTACGCCAGCAGATATCCGGAAGCAATTCCCCTTACCAGTACCACTACCAAGGCAGTGACGCAAGCCATGATAGCTTTTTTCTCGCGGGTTGGTTTCCCTGAAGAAATACTTACCGATCAGGGGACACCATTCGTTTCTGGGCTCATGAAACAGATTTGTAAGACCTTAGGAATTACCCAGATAAAGACATTGGTATATCATCCACAAACTGATGGTTTAGTGGAACGATATAACCACACCATCAAGACCCTTTTGCGTAAAATAGTAAGCGAATCGGGGAAAGATTGGGATCAGAAATTACCCTTAGTACTGTATGCAATTAGAACACATGAACAGTCTTCTACTGGGCATAGTCCGTTCGAGTTGGTATTCAGAAGACAGCCCCGTAACTTGCTAGATATGGCGGCAGAGCTGTGGGAAGAAGAGAACGGGGAGGAGAGGCCCCTTTTAGACTATATTCATAACTTAAAAGCACACCTCCAGACGGTCTGGGAGGACGTGAGGCACCACTTAGAAATAGCTCAACAAAGTCAAAAAGCTTCCTATGATCAGGGCACCAAACTGCGAGTTCTTCACCCCAATGATCAAGTACTGATCATGCGACCCACCTCTGAACATAAGTTGTTGGCAAAATGGCAGGGACCATATTGTGTAATAAAAACAGTTACCCCCGTTACTTACCTGATTGAATTAAGTAATAATCCTAAACGGACTCAAATCTACCATATCAATTTGCTAAAGAAATGGGAGAACCCTGGGGACGATAGTGACCTTCCTGCTACGGGATACATGGTAACCCCAACCAACTCACTAGGGTTAGAACTCTGTCCCACTCCTCAGCCGGAAAAACGAAAACACCCTTGTGTCAATGATTCCTTAGCTGATACAGAGAAAAGTCAACTATTTGAGTTGATTCAAAATCATTCCGATTTCTTTTCAGAACTACCTGGGCGCACGTCTTTAGTCCAACATCATATTAGAACACCTGAGGGACGGACCGTACGCCTACGTCCCTACCGAATTCCCGAAGCAAGAAAAATTCTTATAGAGGAAGAGATAACAAAGATGTTGTCTCTAAAAGTCATTGAACCTTCCACAAGTCTGTGGTGTTCCCCTGTCGTTTTAGTCCCGAAGCCAGATGGCTTGGTCCGGTTTTGTATAGATTTTAGAAAACTCAATGAGATATCACTTTTTGATACTTACCCTATTCCCCGGGTAGATGAAGTACTAGAGAAGATTGGGCATGCACGTTTCATGTCCACTATTGACCTAACGAAGGGATATTGGCAGATTCCCTTAGCCCCACAAGATAAAGAAAAGACAGCATTTGCAACTCCATCGGGTTTATACCAATTTACCGTCCTTCCCTTTGGACTTCACGGTGCTCCTGCTACATTCCAACGCTTAATGGACCGTCTTTTACGGCCCTTCCAAGAATTTACTGCCGCTTACCTTGATGACATTGTTATATTTAGTACAACCTGTACAGAACATCTCCAACACCTAGACAAAGTGTTCTCCGCCTTAGCAAAAGCAGGACTCACTGCCAATCCTCCAAAGTGCACCCTAGGTCAAACCCAAATCGCATATCTTGGCTATGTCATCGGTATGGGAGTTTTACGTCCTCAGAAAGATAAAGTAGAGACCATTAGACAGATACCACTCCCCAGTACAAAAAAAGAACTCTGTTCCTTCCTGGGGTTGGTGGGGTATTATCGTAGATTCATTCCGCAATATTCTACCATAACTGCCCCTCTCACAGACTTACTAAAGAAGCAATATCCTACCACCTTGCCTTCTTTTTCGCCCTCCCATCTTAAGAGCTTCTCATTGCTTAAAGAGGCCCTCTCAACCGAACCAGTATTGAGATGTCCTGATTTTTCTAGGCCCTTTCATCTTTTTACCGATGCTTCCAACGTCGGACTGGTTGCCGTCCTAGCCCAGCCGGACGAACTGGGGTATGATCACCCCATTGTCTATATTAGTCGTAAGCTATTGCTCCGGGAAACCCACTACCCCACTATCGAGAAGGAATGTCTTGCCATAAAGTGGGCGATTGAGTGTCTCCAGTATTATCTCTTGGGTCGCCCTTTCGTTCTCTATACTGACCATGCCCCTTTAACTTGGTTGGCCTCCCATAAGGATACTAATTTCCGGGTGTTGCGCTGGTTCCTTGAACCCCAGCCCTTTACCTTTCAGGTCCGTCACATCCCTGGGTCCCGCCAGTGCCCCGCTGACTTTCTCTCCTGTTGTCCAGATTCTACGGGCCTCTACCAGTCCCGTTCATGGGATGGGGTATGTAGGCGGGTGTCGTGCACCTCGCCTACCGAGATGCAGCCCTGGCGCCGGCAGAGTATCTCTTCTCTCTCCATTACGCGTCGTCATGGAGACGCCTGGGGCCCGCACAGCCGCGCGCAACCGGACTTCCGGGTTGACGGCTCTGGAAAAGGGGAAGACACCATAAAGACGGACGCCGAACCAGAGAGGGGGCAGCAGACTAGAGAAGAAGACGAGCGGACAGAAGAATTCAAGAGCGTGGAGCCGCCTGTGGCCGAACCAAGGAGGAAGGAGCAGAAGCCCTGCACTCACGCCGGAGTGGGAGAAATCTCACGAGAAGACGAAGAATCCTGCCACGACCCAGGAGGGTCGTGGCTAAACAAGGTACGGGGGTTATTTAGGGGTACCCGCACTAAAGGGGTAGGAGGGAGGAGAAAGGAGGGAAAAGGAACTGGGGGGGGAGGAAGGGGAACAGGGCAGCTTGGGTTGGGGAACTGGGAACTCGGGAGTCACAGAGCACGTCAAGCGCCCTGCACTACCATGTCACAGCCCCAGTAATCGCCCAGGTTTTTGCGCTCTCTCTCTTTTCTGACCCAACCCCGTAACAACAGCACCCCTGTCGTTCCTTTCCTCACACCCCTCCCGTATACTAATAAGATAACAGAGATAGTAACTTACCGTTCCACTGACCGAGTCCTGTCCTATTGTTCTGCCGAGAGTCCACGGGAGTCCAGGAAGAAGCCGTCAGCAGACCACCTATAAGAAGGACAGAAGGAAATATTGAGGACCTGCACAAACCACCTCGCACCTAACCCGGAGACTCCCCGGAGGAAAACTAAGAGAAAGACTAAGGAGAAGACCAGTTTCTAATTTTGAACATCTTTATTTTCAATAAACCCTGGCTTCTGCCTTATAAACCCTTACAAACTGAGTCTGAGCCTCTGTACCATGGAGCCCGATATCCGCGCCCCACCACACTGACCTTCAATATTAAGGTCCATGATATTTTTGATCACAATATTAAAAAAAAAAAGAAGGCATGTGCCTACAAAACAACATGGGCAGCCTTGTCATAGGCTTTATTGTATTCTTCTTTACCCTTGGTAAAATAAATTGGCAAAGCCAATAGGCCACAAAAGGAGGGCCTGTTGGGTTTACTGATGCTTGTTAATGTTGCTTTTCAGAAGTGTAAGTGCTATACCAGCAGCCAACACGAACGTACAGTCTAAAATGGCCCTCCATGTCCTCTAGTAGCACCACACATACACCCCTTACTACACTGTCTCACAGGGTCAACAGACACTCACAAAACTTAATAGATCATCATATGTCCCCAACAGGCCCTCATATAATCCCCACAGCTATAGCTGCCAATTGATCCCTACACTCCTCCCTTTGACCGCTGGGTCAGACAGAAGCCGATCTGTACAAACGAAGACCCTAAACCTGATGTACAGTCCCAGGAATAAAAAGCTGTCCCTCTGCACACCTTTATATAGGAGTGCTATGCTCCATCACATCTATAATCTTCACTTCCTCCTCCTGGCTCTTAGTATTGCAGTGGACTCTCTTATCTGACCTTATCTGGCTATTTGATTTCCAACACAGTTAATACAGAATCTCCCCAAGAGGCCCACTAGGCATCTTCACTGCCCCTCCTTTCCCTTTAGAGTCCAGCATTTTGCTTCTTCCTGTCACTCTGCTTGTTTTGTAAATCACATCTTTCAGGGTATTAGCCTGCAGACTGACAGTCCAGGAGGTTGGCCATCAAGAAAATCCAGTCAGCGAGGCTCAGGTTCTGCCAAGGCCCTATCACCCTTCTGTTTTTCAATGGCATTACCCCTCCCAAACAGTGGGTCTTCTTTTCATGACAGCCACCTGGATTCTTCAGTTTGATACTGACATTCTGCCAAGAGAGTTTTTGTAATTTGATGTGACTTGTATCATTGTTATGACTACGTACAAGTATTAGAATGTTGTTTCACCATGGTTCTGTTGTCATGGTGTTGTCCTCAGGACCTAGCTTGAGAGGCAGTTGCCGCTAGCTGGTCGAAAGGGACACCACAACGTGAGGAGTTGTCTTTAAATAAACCCGTTTTCCAACATAAATTGGCGACGATAGACAGCTAAGAGTATTGACTCTTCACGCCTGGAGGAGAACCTACATATCAAGGATAACTTGGTAAGTGCTGCTGTCCCACAAGACGTGTTTATAGAGCTTGATCATTTAATGGTGCATAATAAGTATAATGACTTGGTGATTCAAATGTACTTCATGCACGATGGTCTATTTGTATAAATACAATGACATGCGTACCGGTATTTCTAACAGCTCCATGCTGGAATCTCAACCGTATACATGCAGCACTGTCTTGCCGTATTAGTATATTGCAACTACCTTTGTGGAGCAAGCGGGTTATAATATAACTATATCTCACGCAGTTTAAAGTAAATTAGCCCACTCGTAGATAGTAGCGCAGCAAGTGAGAGAGCAAGATTCCAGTGTTCAGTAATAATCTCAGTGCACTACGTGAACTGAGCAATGTATTCGGAAGTAGTATCAGCGAGGATCGCCGTGCCCTTAAAGTAAACAACGTAAGGACTTATATGAAAAATAATCTCTCCTACAAAAAATGTGGCATGTTGGATGAAAAAGAATTAACCTTGCTTGCACAGTGTGACATCGATCTTTATCTTGATCAGAAGTATTCCAATCAAGCACGGAGCAGCATGTCTCTCACACGACAAGCCTCATTCATTAAAGCGAAGGAGCAGCACGTTTCTCACACAACAAGCCTCATTTATTAAAGGGGAGGTTATTCAGCTGGAACCACACCAATTAAAACCTTAGTAAAGGTGAAGCAACAACAAAGGAAAAACTCGGCTGTCTTTAATACTTTCAAACTGCAAAAGACCTTTAACCTCCAGGGAACATATGTCTATACACAACTTATGTTTAATTCCTTGTATTTTAAAAAAAAGTAGAGAGTGGACAACTTATATATTTCTTTTATTTCTGATCTTCATATTTGTAACAACAGAACATGGATATCACAACAATTACGCTACCCCCAGGAGCACCACCTATAGAATGGGATGAATGGATGGAAATATTTAACACCTACTTGGAAGCTGTGGATGGTGAAGGCTTTAGACCAAGTACGAAATGAGCAATACTTCTAAGTACTCTGGGAAAGGAGGGTCAACATATATTTAAATACTTTCCCATTGCTCAAGACAAAGGTCAACCTATTGAGAACGTATATTTAGAAGCACGCAAAAGATTAGAAACAAGGTTTGCTGAAGAGACAAAAACGTGGTGATGAGGAGGTACAAATTTTATACTCAACCTCAGACAACAGGTGAAGCCATAGATGAGTTGGTGACAAGGCTTCAAGACTTATCACTTGAATGCAGATTTGGAGCAATAACGGAGGAGATGATAAGAAACCAGCTCATTGCCCAATGTAGGAGTAGGAAGACACAAGGTTTGTGGGCTGCAAAAAATCCTTCTCTGAAGGATGCCTTTGAAATTGTAAAGCTAGTAGAGGAATCAGAATACTGTATGAGGGAAATGGAATGTAGGGATTGGTAGAGGAGACGTCAATGCAGAATACTGTATGGGGGAAATGGAATATAGAGATGGTAGAGGAGACATCAAGACAGAGAGTGAAATTTCAATGGTAGACAAGGTTGATGAGGAGATAGCAATGACTAACAAAGGAAAATCCAGAGGAGGAGGAAAATCTTTTCAGGGAAGCAGATATTGCAATAAGACCAACAGTAGGATATGTGGAAAGTGTGGAAGTATATATCACACCTCAGATTAAGAAAAAATGTTATGCTACTGGAAAGGTATGTAGACATTGTGGCTGCAAAGGTCATTTTGCCAAGATGTGTAGAGAGATTGGCAAAAGTAAGGTTGTGGCATTAACAGAAGAAATATCCTGTATTGATAATGATCCAAAACTTGACTGAATTATGTGTGTAAATAAATCTAATAGTGAGCACAAATGTTTGCATAGTGTAGTGCACACTAGAGAATATAACAATGAGGATAAGAGAAGAAAGAGACCTAGTGCGGATTTTGCAATTAAAGGCAGGAAGATAGAATTAATGGTAGATTCTGGGTCATGATACACCAAAAGTGTGTTTACGAAAGAGTGGCGAAATGTAAGATTGTTGCCCAAAGATATAAATCCAAGAGGATATCAGAGAGAACAGATAGATATTTTGGGGTTTATGCACACAGACATCCAGTTAAAAAACAGATGTGTTAAAGGTAAAGTTTATGTAGCAGAATCAGGGCCACCAATACTGGAGAGGTTTCACCAGTATGATCTGCACACAAAAAATTGACCCACATGCGGCTATGCAGATAATGGTGATGGAGGAGTTATCAGTAGAAGATATATTGGAAGGTGCCAAAGAAGTGTTTGAAGAAGAACTAGGACAACTAAGAAGGTATGTGCACAAAATAAGAATGAAACTTGGTGCTGTACCAGTCCAACATAAAGTTAGAAGGGTTCCTATTAAGATAAGGGGAGAGGTAAAGAAAATGTTGGATGAGATGTTGTTGTCAAATGGGATTATTGAGCCAGTTGAGACATCTGCATGGGTCTCTCCTGTTGTAATCACGGAAAAAGGAGGTACAAACCGTGTTTTTGTGTAGACTTGAGAATTCTTAATCAGAATATAGTTGCAGATACCTTCCCACTACCAAATATCAATGAATTAATATTGTTGTTGAAGGAAGGAAAATACTTTTCTAAATTAGACTTGCACCATGCATATCACCAAATTTGGCTTGATGATTCCTCTAAGCCTTTGATAGCATTCATTACCATGGAGGGCACTTTCCAGTTCATGATAATGCCGTTTGGTTTGTCATCAGCGGCCAGTGTCTTCTAAAGGATGGTGAATGATGTGTTCAAGGGTTTAGAAAATGTAATTTTTTTCCAAGACAATATTTTGATCTTTGGAGATAGTGTGAGTAGTCATAACAAGGCCTTGAAGGAGACATTGAGCAGATTAGCTGAGTCTGGTTTAACATTGCGCAGAGAAAAGTGTTTGTTTCTGGTGACAGAAGTGGAATATTTAGGGCATCACTGTCACTAGAGGGGATGAGACCTAAAAGAGATTTACTTGAAGCAATAAAATCAGCACTTACTCCTCAAAATAAGGATCAACCTCGATCTTTCCTTGGTTTAATCGAGTATTACTCAAAGTTTGTAAAAAAGTTTGCAAGCAAAACGAAGAGCCTTAAATCACTTATGAGGAAGGGATTGGAGTATTCATGGGGTGATGATCAGCAAAAGTGTTTTAACCATATTAAGAAAGAGATATGTGAAGCAGGTATACTAGCACCTTTTGATGAAAATAAGGAAATAATTGTAACTGTTGATGCCAGTGATGTTGGTATTGGGGCGGTGTTAGCTCAGAAGACCGGCTCCTCCGAAACAACTGATGCATTCGCCTCACATTCCTTCACTGCTATTGAATGCCACTACTCTGTAATAGAGAAGGAAACTTTGGCAGCAGATTGGGGCTTAGATTATTTTAGGTCGTATGTTGGGGGACACAAAATTACTCTTCGCACTGATCACAATTCCTTGATAAAAAAATGGTCTCTGGGTGGGGCAGGAAAAGGTTCAGTGAGGCTTGAGAGATTAGCTTCAAAACTTCAAGAGTATAATTTCAGAGTTGAGTACATTCCGGGCTGGAGAAACGTACAAGCAGATTGTTTATCACGGCTGTCATTGGATTGGAAGAGTGTGGACGATAAAGGTGTAAACATGTGTGAGAGAGAAGAAGCAGTGGCTAGTGTAGAGGATGTGGTTCTATGGAGTCGAGGAGCTATTAACAAAACAGAGTAGTTATGTGCCATGGAAGAAGATAAAGTATTAAACAAAATACAGGTTATGATAAAGAAAAGGGGCAAGAAGAGTGAGTACTCTGTCCAATGTTTTGAGTCCATTCAACAAAGTGATACATGAACTGTCCATAGTTGCTGAGCAAATTATTATGCGTAGTGAAAAGATTGGTCAGCCCATTGCTGTTTGGAAGACATTGTTTGATATTGGCCACGAAGGACACCTCGGTCAGACGCTAACGAAGAAAATGCTGCGGATGGAGTTTTGGTGGCTAGGCATGGATGGTGAGGTGACAATGTGGGTTGAACGTTGTATGGAATGCAAAGAGTGCGAGAAGAGATTGAGAGTAGGCCCACAGAGTGTTTCAAGAAGTATTCATGATCCCGGCCAAGTATGGCATACTGTTTGCCTTGATTTCATTGGTCCCATGGCAGGGATCAGTCATAACAAAAGATTTGGTTTAGTGTTAGTTGATGTTCATTCCAGGTGGTTAACTGTGCAATTAATTCCAGAAATTACTACAAAAATTACTATGAGGGTCTTATATAATGTTTTTAGAGAAGAAGGTTACCCTGCTGTACTAATAACTGACAATGGTACTCAATTAACTTCCCATAAAATGAATGAATGTGGCATCAAATATACGTGTATGGCACTCTACAATCCCCAAGTCAGTGGGATTGAGGAGAGAACCAACCGTTTGCTTAAGGGAGCATTAGAATTGGCCTTGGTCAATAACATGGATATTGAAGAGGTGATTTCTGATTTAGTGTGGGCTTGTCTTACCACAGAGAATTCCACCACAAAACAGTGCCATTTTGTGTTATGAGAGGAAGAAAACCTACTTCTAAGCTGACACCGTCTTGGGCAAGAGAACTGATTGAAGGTAGAGAGAAGACAGTAGGTTGTAATGTTGAAACCCCTAATATATATAAGAACAAGGGAAAAATCAACCTAGGGGATTGGACCAAGGTAAGGTCAGGCACAGCAGGAGTGGATTGAGCAAATAATGTTTACCATTTCAGGTTAAAGCAGTACATAGTTGGTATGTGGTTTTGACCAATGGTCAAAGGTGGAATTTGCACACAGTGGCTACATTTGGTTCTACTGACAATGAACGAGGGAGGAGAGATTATGGAGTTGCTAGTAATGGTTATATGTTTATTTACAATCAGGAATTACTGGATAGACCAGTTGTGTTTAGTGAAATGAGAAATATAGGACCAGGGAGAGACAGTGTAGGAAGTGATAGTCTCCTTATGTGAGACACTCTAGGAACACATGATAGCCAAAGACCTCTAAGAACCAGAAAACTCCCAAGTTATTTTCATGACTGTGCAATGGAACAATCTCATTCTGTTTAATGTTTGAATTACTGCTCTATTATATGCCTTTAAAGAAAATGTATATTCTTTTCCAAATATTTTTTTGTTATGTCTATAACTTTGTATGTTTTCTGATGTATGTATTTTCATGTTACTTAGGGGTCACTTATTTATGGTCTAATCTTGTAAATATCGTTATGGTCTATATTATATTAAGTATAGTGTAATCATCTTGTTTTTTCTCTTAGGTGTGAAGGAAGGGGGGTATGTTGTAATTTGATGTGACTTGCATTATTATTATGACTACGTACGTACAAGTATTAGAATGTTGTTTTACCATGGTTCTGTTGTCATGGTGTTGGCCTCTGGACCCAGTTGGTGAGGCAGTTTGCCCCTAGCTGGTCACGAGGGACACCACGACGTGAGGAATTGTCTTCAAAGAAACCCGTTTTCCAACATCCATTGATTAAAAGATACATCAGTCACAACAAGAATATTGTGCTTGGGCACATCCTATGACAAATTTGCCATGGCTCTGATCAAACGCTGATCATTTAATGAAATACAGTTTTCTTTCAGACTAAAGAATCCATGACAGGCAGAAAACATACACAGACCAAATAACACATGGCAGCTGCGCAAGGCTACGAGGGAGGGTGAATATGGGTTAGATAACTCCCAGCAAGCCACCTCTGTCTGATACATCTCAAGAATGGATATTACCAACTCTTCCTTTTTACCATACATGGCGTTTTATCAACTGAACGACAAAAAAGTACTTCTTCTAGAAGCACTAATCTGTATGGAAATGAAAATATCTTCTTTTTTCATTTTTTTCTCATTCTGTCCCTCGTAGAGTAACTCTAACTCCCGACGTCTGTTCTCTCTGTCATCTCAGAGGTCAGGGGTTAGTTTCAAACACAGAGATGATTCCCTTCATTATCCTTATGTTTAGGTTGAGCATAACAGCGCGCAAGTGCTGTTTTTCAACATGTTGTAACCTAGTCTGTGGGCTTTAACCCTGACCTTCTCACGCCCATCACTTTCATTCGTTCCTGGCCTTGCCTTTCAAACATTCCTTGCTGTCATTGGTAATTGCTTTATGCTTATCTTGCCTTGAGGCTGTTTTGTTACGCCTTGCAGACTGACCCTGCTACATGGGTTATTGCACAATTGCCAATATACTTTAGTGTGGGCAAACTACTTTTTTTCTTCTGTCTCTCCCTTTTGCTCTCCATGATGGCCATGGCGCTTTGAAGTTTCATACAGCACGAACACGATCAGCAGTATTGGAGTGCTTTGCATGACTGCCAGTTATGTCACATTGTTTCTTTTGTCTCTCCCGTTCGTGCTCCAAGGTGGCCATGGCGCTTTGAAGTTTTATACAGCACAAACTCGATCGGCGGTATTCGATCGCTTTGCAAGACTACCAGTTACGTCACTTTGTTTCTTTTGTCTCTCCCCTTTGGGCTCCATGGCGGTCTTTTGTCTGTCCCTTTAGCACTCCATGGCAGCCATGGTGCTTTGAAGTTTCATACAGCACAAATTCGATCTGCGGTAGTGGAGCACTTTTCATGACTACCAGTTAGGTCACATTGTTTCTTTTGTCTCTCCCCTTTGCACTCCATGGCGGCCATGTCACTTTAAAGTTTCGTACAATGCGAACTCAATCAGTAGTATTGGAGAGCTTTGCATGACTACTAGTTGCGTCACATTGTTCACAATGTTACCGAATCTGAGTCATTTCAATATTGCTTTTGTCTCTCCCTTTTGCTCTCCATGGCAGCCATGGCAGTTTGAAGCACAAACTCTATCGGAGGTATTGGTACCTCTGATCGAGGTATTAGAGTGCTGCTGCCATTTCATAAGTAAAATCAGTAACAGTCCCTCACACCTCACCCACATTAAAAATAAATCACAAGAACACTGTACTAAAAACAATCTAAGAAATGTTCAAGGTCATCAGAACAAGACTCTTTGCAGTAAATGGAAGTGCTTTATTTATATGCAAAGCCACTGGAATTATGTGACAGAGAGGACCAAATTATGTGGCATGGTTGACCAATTTATGTGGCAAGAAAAGTCCAGTTGTGCATTTACAATGCTAGTAGCTTTAACTTAAGCAAATGCAAGACCTATTGCATTGCAAATAATTGTTATTTTTTTGTGATGGTTTTTGTTGTCAGTTGTAAATCTTCTAACTAAGTAGGGAAAAGCTATTACAACAAGGCAAGAACCGTGCATAGCCTTTACAATGACTCCATTGCAACAAATGTGTTTTTACCACGAATGTTTTGACCACGTTTTTTTTTAACCACAAATATGCCTTTACCTTGCGTGACTTTACAACGAAAATGTAACTATTTTGCTGGTAAGTGTATTATATTAATGTGTGTGTGTGTGTGTGTGTGTGTGTGTGTGTGTGTGTGTGTGCATATATATATATATATATATATACATGTTATGGCAAGTGTGTTTTTAGAGTTTAGGGTGGGTATGGGTTTTTGATTGGCAAGGATATTTTAGGGTATATGGTGGGTATGGGTTTTTGGATGACAAGCACATTTTTAGGGTTTAGGGTAGGTATGGGTTTTTGGAAGGCAAGGGAATTTTTAGGGTTTAGTGTGGGTATGGGTATTTGGATGGCAAGGGTATTTTTAGGGTTTAGAGTGGGTAAGGGTTTTGGGGTGGCAAGGGAATTTTTAGAGTGGATGTTGTTTTTTGCTTCCCATGCCACTGGATTCAAGCTAGCCTGGCTGATGAGGGGTGATACCCCGAAACCGGTCCCAGGATGCTTGTTTCCGGTCCAGTGAGGACCTGGCTTGGCAGTTCGGGCTGGACTGTTCCCATGAGGAACAGGGTCAAGACTGATTTGCATATGGCTGGGTCCAAACTGGGGTGGCATGGTAAGCAAAAGAATGATGGATTAAACCCAGATCTGTGACTGGGGGTGAGTGTTTGACAATTTTCAGCATTCCGTCCATCACTTGTTGTTTTTGCTTTGTCGCCCTAAGTGGGAAGGGTATGCCCAGACGTGGGTCCCGTGCTTCCCATGCCACTGGATTCAAGCTAGCCTGGCTGATGAGGGGTGATACCCCGAAACCGGTCCCAGGATGCTTGTTTCTGGTCCAGTGAGGACCTGGCTTGGCAGTTCGGGCTGGACTGTTCCCATGAGGAACAGGGTCAAGACTGATTTGCATATGGCTGGGTCCAAACTGGGGTGGCATGGTAAGCAAAAGAATGATGGATTAAACCCAGATCTGTGACTGGGGGTGAGTGTTTGACAATTTTCAGCATTCCGTCCATCACTTGTTGTTTTTGCTTTGTCGCCCTAAGTGGGAAGGGTATGCCCAGACATGGGTCCCGTGCTTCCCATGCCACTGGATTCAAGCTAGCCTGGCTGATGAGGGGTGATACCCCGAAACCGGTCCCAGGATGCTTGTTTCCGGTCCAGTGAGGACCTGGCTTGGCAGTTCGGGCTGGACTGTTCCCATGAGGAACAGGGTCAAGACTGATTTGCATATGGCTGGGTCCAAACTGGGGTGGCATGGTAAGCAAAAGAATGATGGATTAAACCCAGATCTGTCACTGGGGGTGAGTGTTTGACAATTTTCAGCATTCCGTCCATCACTTGTTGTTTTTGCTTTGTCGCCCTAAGTGGGAAGGGTATGCCCAGACGTGGGTCCCGTGCTTCCCATGCCACTGGATTCAAGCTACAAATACACAAAAAGAGAGTACTGGGAGAATAGCTGGCCCACACCGTCTCCCTAGAAGAAGCTATATAATCACTGAAGGTGTGGGGTAGTAGGAACTAAAAAGGGGGGATGCTGTGTTGTCACACAGGAGTCAAGGGGAGTTTCCTTTACGGACTAGGTGGTCTCACACACATAATAGTGTCTTGCTTCATCATATGACCACCTAGCCCCACCCAAGTAAGATGATACTACTTGGGCGGACTCAACCTCTTGGTTAAAAGAACCAGAGGGAGTGCTGAAATTAAACTGACTGGATAGTTACAGTGATCCAGATAGGGTGAGTAATAAAATTACCGAGCAAGTCACCGATAACTATTCCTAATTTTAATGGTGGTGTATGCTGGTAAGACTAAAAAATCTATATGGGGGAAGAGAGGCTCGTTAGAGAATAATGTCTCTAGGAGTCTAAAAAGAAGTACATAGGACCAACATGTTTCTGCCCTCACTGTGTGCTGGGAAGTCAGGGGCATTCGTCAGGGTCGGAGCACATGTAGTTAGTGGGGTGCTCAAAGAGAATGGTGTGGCCTACCTGAACAGGTAGTTATAGTATTCTTACCATGCATGTCTTAACCATGCATGCCTTTACCACGAAAATGTAAGTATTTTACTGATGAGTATAAACCATAAACCCATGATGTATATATATATATATATATACATTGTCACCTCCTGCTCCGTAAGGGGCCACAGACCCTGCAGGGCGGCCTGGGTTACTGGGGCGAAGCATCCCACAGAAAATATCTCCCAAACACGAAAAGCCCAGGCACCAGTCCATGTTAAAATCCAAGCATTTAATAGCAATTCTGAGCAGCAAGACAAAAAATCCTGACGCGTTTCGGCAACAGCATGCCTTGTTCACAGGTAAGTAAGAGCAGGTGTGAGCGAGCCAGTGCTTTTTAAATACACAGTCATGTGACTTCAATAGCCAAACTCCAACTCCCATAATGCACAATTCCATAAAATAACTTCCTGAACTGGAGCACTTAATTTCCATATAGCTGCAATAGCATCACAGGCACTTCAGTTCACCATACAAATGTTCTTCTGCATTTCTTGGTAGGGGATTTTGGTTTAGGAGGAAGGAGAATTTTATTTGGCATTCATTCTTAAGAAAGAAAGAGGAAGCTCCCTTGTAAGATGGGTGTGCGTGACTACCACCTGACTCCAAATCAGGGGGTGAGTGATCGACATCGTGAACTCTTTTACACAAAGAATTGCGGCTTTGTTCATGGAAACAACTGATCAATTGCTGCCTTATTCACGAAAATAACTGAACAGCAGGTCAACATGTGTAGTATAAACGCAACATCTCCCGTGATCGGGCACAGAGATTGCATTGTCTTTGTTGCTTATCGCCATCAACATTCGCCCCTGTTGGTAAACAAGCATTGAGCAGTGGGAACAAGCAGACGCAGGAATAGTGCATCTTCCGGTCTCCTGTATTTGTTGTGGTACACATGGGCCCTCCCACATGCCCTTCCCGGTCCAGTGTGCTTTGGTAAAAAATGCACTACAAGGCACATAACGTCTTTTAGGACAAAGACGAGGAAAAAGTTAATCATATTAAAAAATAGAAAAAGGGGAGTTTGTTTACACGCAGTTCCGGAGAAAGGAAATTATGAAATTGTTTAGGGCCTCATTTAGACTTTGGTGGAATGGGAACCCCGCCATAAATGGTCAGGGCGTGTAACCAAGTTGTTTAGTGATCAGGAGGCCCGCCCTCTTTAAAAGCTCATTCCAATTCGCGACAGAAGTGAACAAACACCCGAAGTGGAATTGTTGACCACTGCTTCTACAGCCTATAAACTCCCCATCATTTTTTAATTGCAAAGAGCAAGCGTCGTCCATTTGCAAGATGAAAGCGGGCAGAGAGATTTTGTCTGAACAGGTGCCATACTTTCTGAGGAGTAAGTCAGTGGATCGATGACTTTTCCTCTGACCCTTGTATTTCGTTGAAGTAGTCTTGTGGCGCTGAAAGCCCTGCCGGCAGGGGCGTAGCTTAATCAGCAATATTAGGAGTTATGAGTAAAAAATGTCCCAACAATCTGTGTTCTCTACTAAAAAGGCACAACATCGGTCACGGGAGACTGACGGAGAGAGGTGTTAAATGCATTTCTTAATTTGTGAATAAAAATGTGTCGGTGCCCAAAGCCCTCCTCTTAAACACGCGGCAGCTGCAAGTAAATGTGCCAACACGGAATACTGAGGCCGCGTGATCCCGAAGCCATCTCGGGCCTCTTTAATCCATTACAGCCACTCCCTGGTCCTTCCGCTCACTCTTGCAGCTTTTTGCTTTCTCCCATTGTGACGCTTTTTCGTTTTTCTCTTCCTCCGTCTTTCCCATATGTGTCTTTTGCTCGCAGTAAATGCAGAAAAATAACCGCCGGCCCTCAGAATTAAGTGCCGTGCCCAGCACCGGAAACATCAAGGACAAATTAAGCGCTGGTTAAATAGCAGTGCCCATAAAAGCTAATAACCTGGAACGTTGCTGCCCAAAAATAAACATTTTCATGCTCAAGAATATGCCATACAGCCCATTTACGTATCAAAAGCATACTACTCAATGCCATAAGTTAATCACATGGCACAGTGCCGCGTTTCCAAAGTGGCACAATGCTTTGTCATAGCCACATGGTATACACTAGTAAATATGCATGTGTGCCGCTGCTCTGTGCATGGCTTGACACCTGTTACTCTTTCTTACTAGCAAGCAGTGTGTACATGGCCCCTCTCATGATTGTGGCTCAAGAATAAGAACAGCTGCATTGGAATTTCATGGATAATTGGTAGATGGGATGAAAGCATATAACTAACATACACTAGAAAATCCTAAACAGAAAGAAAGCATAGAAATGGGTGCTGTGCTGTTTGAAACAGAGGGCTGTTGCAGTGGTTAAGGCAAAATGATGCACCCTTGGGAAAAGATTGCTAGGGGCCCTTGAGATTCTTGCATGTGCTAACGCGTCCCAATCTTGATAGTTTACTCACTCAGGGACTCGTTTTAGGCCGATGGATCTTTTGACCCTGATTGAAGTCTCCTTAGGACGAGATTTCTACTCAACAAGTCAACCAAGAGATCAATAACCTCGTCAATAATCACAATAGCAAGTCAATCAGATTAAACTATGACATCAATAATCTTGAGACACCCCATGACCTTTCAGTCATGAATAACCACACAGGATTTAGTAAGATTTATGATGTTTATTCCCTATTGATTACAATTCTAATAGCAAGCTTATTAGTCTCAAAACCAGAAAACTCATCAGCAATATCATAATATGGCAACTCGAATAAGATTTCATCAAAGCGAAGATCATGAACATTAAAACATAGCACAACGTCAACATGGATTAATCTTAGCAAAGTATCATTTGCCCGTTATTCAACAAAGCATAGGTTCAGTCATTTGTCTATTTGCGTCATTCAGCATGTTGGGCTTCATGCAAAACAATTTAGCAACATCAATTTAGAAAACATCTAACTATGGTCTCTGTCAAAACAAGCAGCTGGTACCTAGAAAGAAAAGGCAAACAGACAATTACAATTTCGTCATTATATAGTTACCCTCCGAAATGGGTCAGCATACAGAGTCAATCTTCGTCCTCAGGACACCAGTTGATTCGCCATCAGCCAAGAAACACAGCAAAGTTCAGTAAGGCAGAGTAAAGGGGTACTTCCCTCATAAGGAGGTAAAGTATAAAACGGGCAAGGCAAAGTAGGATAAGAATGATTCAAAGAATCATACAGCAAAGTCTTTAGGTAAAGTGACAAAGTGTCTAGATAACGGCAAGAACGGCTTCTCCGGAACTATGGCTTATAATCGCTAATTTCTTCTCGTGTCCATGAATTTTATATCGATCTTGTTGTACAGTCCCCTAATTCCCAATTGGGTAGACTTGGTGCACCACTATCTCCATCCAATGGTTTACCAGTCAGACCATCAAAATTGTCACCTCATAACAGTTCTCACGTAGTTTATTGGTTCTTGTGATTGACGTCTTCAACGGGCAGAATGTCCGTTATGATTTCATGTTCATGTGGTCCTCTCACATCCCCAGTCAGTAGTCCCATTTTCTATACCGGTTTAGGCGACCTTGTACCTGTTGCAAGTCTACACTGTTGCATTCGGCAAAAATGTCTCCTTGAGCAAGTCGAATTTCATGTGAATGGATCCACTACGGTTACATACATCCTCTAGCTTTTGGAAAAGTACGAGTAAATGTCCTTCAGCAAGTCAGCACACTGCGCGTTAGAAAAACACATTTAATATGAAATCAGGCAGCTAGGCCTCGACTCATGCTAACTAAGGCCTAATGATTTATTAGTAAAACCTTAGCATATAATCCCTAATACTAGTTCAAAATCATACATTAATACATTATTTCTTCATTATTAGTTAATTTCACTAAGCATCGTATACATTGGTGGCCAATCCCCATGGGCACATTTCGAACACACGTTTAGTAAAAACACATTAATACATTTTCTATGCGGCATTATTAAGCATTAGTTCATAAACATTTCATGTTAATTTTCATTATAAGAGCTACGCTCTCACACACGTCACAAACAAACAAAGGGCTAAGGTGATATAGGGGTCCTAGAAGAATGCTCCCCTTCTTGTGCCCCACAGATTGCCTGATGTGAGGCAGGCTGATTTTTTTTAAAGCACTTTGGTGAAATTGGCTTTGCTATTAGATCTCAAAGGCAATGCCTTTTTTAGTTTGCCAATGTTTGTTATAGATGGCTAATCTTTCTTTTTTTAACTAATCCAAAAAAGCCATCCATACCGTAGATACAACTGACCAATACTTGGTTTTCCCTATGCAGTTTTGTGCATGCAAATAATCATAGGGAAAGCTATCATCTGGTCTTCCACTTTGATCCCCTCAGATAATTCCAAGCTGAGCTTAACACACCAGAAGACGTTTTGTCCATTCCGCTCATGTATTACCAAAGTTTGGTCCAGAAAGTTACTGATGCACGACAGGTTGATTATAACTTAAAGCTATTTTCCAAATATTTTTAAGCGCATAGGCAAAATTCATCCTGGCGAGATAGGGGCGTAGCTTAGTCAGTTATATTTAGAAGGTGTGAGGGTGTGGACTGCCATAGTTGCCATGTTTTCAAGTTTCTTCTGTGACATTTCCAAACTGTCACTGTACATTTTTGTGACATTTTGATGGCTTATGCGTGACACTGTTGTTGTGAATAGTACAAAATAGCAATGTCCACATAATCTGATGAATATTAGCAATTTTGAACACAGATTGACACTTCCATAAAGAAGAAAAGCAAAGTAATGGAAGGTGTTCTATTAAGCTTTTTGTTCCAAGAGTTGGGACTTCCAAACAAATATTCCTGATCATTGAAACCATTGTAGATTGGTATTTCCTCAGTCCAAATAAGACCTCAAATCTTAGAGTGCATCAATTTATTAATACAAGAATCATTTGGCCGTCCATTTCTCTATGCCATGATTGTCTTCTAGCAATCCACTTTAAAGATTGGTATTTTAAAGACCTTAGGCAGGTAAACGGCAGGGTAGGCCCTCCTGAAATTTGAAACTATAAAAAATAGCCCCCTGTCATGACTTTTTATTAGATGTTTCCAGTCCATCCCCCTAGTTCCTAATTGGTCAATTAATTACCAGATATTACCTTAACCAATAATGTCTATTTTACAAATCTATAAGTTCTAAGATTACGCTGTTCTCAGTTCACTGATTGGTTCACTGTACGATGTCCTCATCATCCGGCTCATCAGGTTTCGAAAATGTTGTATCTTCCTCTTCAGTCAGTGTCTCTAAGTTTGAGTCCTGGGAAAGTACATCTCGTCTACTCTACACATAATTGTATCAATTTGATTCCATCATCTCCTGTCCGTCGGTACATTGCAGAAAATTCTAGCTAAGCAGACTTTAATATTGGGTGGTTCAAGGTTAGTTCAGCATCTCAACTTCACTCCAGCATGCTCTAATAATTCAGCTTCTGCATGAGGCCTGGCAAAAACTAGGCCACAACTTCGGCTAAGTTAACTCTACAATATAATGCAAAACATAGGTTATACAGCTCAATATGGCACATTACTACATAATTATTACATTTTTCTATTATTTCATGCATTTTTAATCATTTTAGTACGAATTCGTATAAGTTGCTGCCATTCTCCGTGGGCACATTTTCAAACGTGCACATTATTTTCTCTACACTTAATTTCTCTATGAACTTTTTGTTAATCAAAACACGTAAACATTCATTAATAATTTCTAATTAGCATATCAGCTTCAACAGTCCCTCCTCTGATGACTAAATACGTCATCATACCTTTCTTTACCATCATTTCCAATTCTGTTTCTGCTGTATTTTGTCTCCTCCTCAAATCTTCCCTATACATTCTTTCCTGTTTCATTCTTCCCTCCTCTGATTATTTTTAGATCTTTTCAATTTTATCTTTTGACATAATTTACATGAACCCCATATTCCTAATATGCAAGTAATCACAAGTAATATTCCCTGCATGATTTTTAATAACACCCCAGTCCAAATTTGACTAAGCCAATTTCCAGCTGAAGCAAATCCTTTTCCAACCTTTTCCCAAACACCTGGTTCTTTCAATTCTTTCAAATCCTTACTTGAGTTAGTCAGATTAGTGAGTAAGGGGGTCATTCCAACCCTGGCGGTTGGTATTAAAGCGGCGGCAAAACCGCCAACAGGCTGGCGGTTAAAAAAAATGCAATTCCGACCCTGGTGGAAACCGCCAACAGAGACCGCCACTTCAACACACCGCCCGCCACGGCGGGACAAACAAACAGTGCGGCGGTCACCGCCAACAGACAGGCGGGAGACAATGTACCGCCCACCCTATCACAACCCACCAATCCGCCACCTTTTCCGGGGCGGTAGCCCCGCCGATAAAAACACGGCGGAAACAGCCATTTCAAACGGAAAACGCTCACCTCCATACACCCCACGAGGAATCTGGACAGCATGGAACCCAAACTCCACATCCTCCCAGCGATTGTCTTCCTGCTCCTCTACCAGGAGCACGAACGCCGGCGCAGAAGACAACGGTGAGTACTGCACCTACGACACAGGGGAGGGGGGAGGCAAAAAATTACGGGGACACACATATGCGACACACCCTCCCTCACCCTCACCCACTACAACACACACATCAATGCATAGCAACACATCACAGTTACCCCCCCAAACCCCCCGGAAGAAAGCAAATACAAAAGGAAATGATTATAAACTATGGAATATATTGTATGACTGAGTATAAAATATATCACACATCTAAAACTTTATATACATAAATTGTCCAGTCCGATATGTGTATCAGGCATTGTTCGCGGGCCACTGGGCCCAAATCACATGGGCAAAGCCCACACAGGATACCTGACTCCAACGGAGAGAACACTGCAGGGGCATCAGATAGGAAAACTACAGGCACCTCAGGGGGAAGGGAAGGGGGGCACCTCAGCCAGATGAGTCCACGACGCCAGATCCACGAGGGGCCTCCATGGCCATTGTTCCATCCTGGGGAGTGCAAAGCCACAGTCTCTCAAGTCTCTACAGTGGGTGGCTTGCCCACTGTGCCATCCTGGGGAGTGCAAAGCCACAGTCTCTCAAGTCAATATCAGTCTCCACTGGTACTGGAGGGGGACTAGTGCCCAGAGTGCTTCGTGAAGTCCTGCCCGACACAGATGCGGGCCTGCCCCTTCCGCCAATGGGCCAGCGGTGCTTGAGACGGCGGTGCCCAGCGGAGCGGTGCTTGAGACGGCGGTGCCCAGCGGAGCGGTGTTTGAGATGAGGGGCCCAGCGGAGCAGTGCTCGAGATGAAGGGCCCAGCGGAGCGGTGCTTGAGACGGCGGTGCCCAGCAGAGCGGTGCTTGAGATGAAGGGCCCAGCGGAGCAGTGCTTGAGATGAAGGGCCCAGTGGAGCGGTGCTTGAGACGGCGGTGCCCAGTGGAGCGGTGCTTGAGATGGAGGGCCCAGCGGAGCAGTGTTTGAGATGAAGGGCCCAGCGGAGCAGTGCTTGAGATGAAGGGCCCAGCGGAGCAGTGCTTGAGATGAAGGGCCCAGCGGAGCGGTGCTTGAGATGAAGGGCCCAGTTCAGCGGTGCTTGAGACGGCGGTGCCCAGCGGAGCGGTGCTTGAGACGGCGGTGCCCAGCGGAGCGGTGCTTGAGATGAAGGGCCCAGCGGAGCAGTGCTTGAGATGAAGGGTCCAGCGGAGCAGTGCTTGAGATGAAGGGCCCAGCGGAGCGGTGCTTGAGATGAAGGGCCCAGTTCAGCGGTGCTTAAGATGAAGAGCCCAGTTCAGCGGTGCTTGAGACGGTGGTGCCCAGTTCAGCGGTGCTTGAGATGGCGGTGCCCAATTCAGTGGTGCTTGAGATGAAGGGCCCAGTTCAGCGGTGCTTGAGACAGCGGTGCCCAGTTCAGCGGTGCTTGAGATGAAGGGTCCAGTTCAGCGGTGCTTGAGACGGCGGTGCCCAGTTCAGCAGTGCTTGAGATGAAGGGCCCAGTTCAGCGGTGCTTGAGACGGCGGTGCCCAGTTCAGCGGTGCTTGAGATGAAGGGCCCAGTTCAGCGGTGCTTGAGATGAAGGGCCCAGTTCAGCGGTGCTTGAGACGGCGTTGCCCAGTTCAGCGGTGCTTGAGACGGCGGTGCCCAGTTCAGCGGTGCTTGAGACGGCGGTGCCCAGTTCAGCGGTGCTTGAGATGAAGGGCCCAGTTCAGCGGTGCTTGAGATCAAGGGCCCAGTTCAGCGGTGCTTGAGACGGCGGTGCCCAGTTCAGCGGTGCTTGAGACGGCGGTGCCCAGCGCAGCGGTGCTTAATACGGCGGTGCCCAGTTCAGCGGTGCTTGAGACGGCGGTGCCCAGTTCAGCGGTGCTTCGGATGACTGCCCAGTTCAGCGGATCCGCCCATGGCGTGGAGGTCATTCGCCACCTGACCTGTGGCTGGCTGCGCCTTCCTGCCCACCTAGGATGGGCCTGGTGGGGCCCTCCTGGGCTGCAGTACCGGGCCTGTTGGTGTCCTCCTGCCCACCTGGGATGGGGCATGCGGGGCCCTCCTGCACAGCTGGGCTGCTGGCGGTCTTGTCGGGCGTGCTGCCCTTCCCAGCCTTCCCTGTTCGCCTGTGGCCCTTCCCCACCTTTGGCGGTGTGCCAGCTGGCACCACACTCCCTGCCGGAGCCATGGTAGGGATTTTGGTTCCAGGTGTTGCAGGCCTCTCGCGCCGGCCACTCACAATCTTCGCATATTTTTGCGGGGGTGGGCTGGCCGTGCCTTGGCTCCCAACGGAACTGGCTGACCTTGAGGGTGGGGGACTCCACAGTCCATGGCAGACTGTCTTCACAGGGCCCGCTTTTGTGGTGGCTGAGGTGCTGACTGGAGTCCTAATAGATGGACGGGGTGGGGGAGTTGTTGGAAAGAGGTCAAGTTTTGATAGGAAAATAAGTTTAGAAAGAGAGGGACGGGTAGGTGTAGTAGGTATGGGAGTGGAGGAAGAGGTTGTGGTTGTAGGAGTTTGAAGTCTGCTGTCTTTGGGTGCAGGTGCTTGGGCTGGAGGCTGTCGTGAGGTGGATGGCTGTTGGGTGGGTGGCTGCCTGCGTTTGTGTAGCTTGGAAGAGGGGGTGACAGACACACTGGGAGAGGACACAGGGGACGTGTGAATGGTAGTGGGGGTGGTGACTGCACGTGTGCGGGGGGGTTCGGGTGTGTGTGCTGGTGATGGACGTAGTGGCTGAAGATGTTGTGCATGCAGGTGTGAGTGGAGACGTGACAGGGAGGGAGGAGGGAGACGGGGAGGAGGGGGACACAGTGGAGGCAGTGGGTGTTGGTATGTCTGCATGTGGATGTTGCTTGTGTGAATGCTTGTGTGATGTGTGGTGCTTATGTCTGTCTGAGCTTCCCTTGGGTGTTGAGGTGTGTGCAGGCGGGTCTGATGGTGTGTCTGGGATAGGCAGAGGTACAGGGGATTGGGTATGGGTGGAGGAAGTTGGAGGGGGGAGGCTAGAGACAGGGACAATTGCTGCCATCAGTGCTGAGGCCAGAGTGTTGAACAATCGCTGATGGGCAGCCTGACCAGAATGAATGCCCTCCAGGTATGCATTACTCTGGTGCACCTCCCTTTCTACACTCTGGATGGCATTCAAAAGGGTAGACTGCCCAACAATGAGCGTCCTCAGGAGGTCAATGACCTCCTCACTGAGGGCAGCAGGGGTGACTGGGGCAGGGCCTGAGGTGCCTGGGGCGAAGGAGATGCCCACCTTCCTGGGTGAGCGGGCGCAGGGCAAACGCTGAGGGGCTGCTGGGAGGGCGGTGCTGGTGCGCTGGGTGGTGGCTGTACCTGTTTGTGCGGGGTGCACGGATGTTGCCGCCACCACAAGGGAGCTCCCTTCAGAGGACGAGTCGCTGTCACTGACATCCGCACGAGTCCCCGCTGTGGAGCTCCCCTCGCCCTCCGTCTCACTGGTGAATTCCGATTCTGTTGCCTGGCCCGCCATGGCCATGTGAGATGCAGCTCCCTCGTGCTCTGATGCCTCTTCTCCTCCGCCTGATGATGCTAATGCACAAATGAACAGGAAGACAACAAAAAAGGGGGGTGGGGAAAAATAAAGAAATGTTGAGTGCATGCATTGGCGACACCGTTGGCGGACAGGACAGACACAGAAGCCCCCTGCACTATGCCGCGCACTTGGGGTCGACTATGCAATCCGTGGGACATGGCCTACAAGCCTATGGGCGACCTCTGCTCACATACATGACACAGGGCAATGAATTGCTGTACTTGGCACCCTACAGAGGTGGGGGGCGGGGGCACAGGGCCATGCCTTACGCAGGGGCCTAGCCTACAGATATCGCCCTGGCCTAGGGATACCCACAGCCCTCCTCCCCCACCCAGACCCCTCCACTGCGCGCAAAGTCACCAGGATTTGAGTGTACTCACCCCCTGGTGTCTGCTGTGATGTCCTCACGCGCCCATCCAAATCGGGGTAGGCCACCGCCAGGATCCGGGACATCAGGGGTGTCAAAGTACGACGGGCACCCCTCCCACGTTGGGAGGCCATCCCCAGCTGAGCCTCCGCCGTCTTCCTGCTCCAGCGTCGGATGTCCTCCCATCTCTTCCGGCAGTGGGTGCCCCGTCTCTGGTGGACCCCCAGGGTCCGGACGTCCTTGGCGATGGCACGCCAAATATCGATTTTCTGGTGGGCGCTGACCTATGTGACATGTACAGGGAGAGAAGAATAATCATCACCTTCTGCATGCTCGATGTGAGTGGCCCCCCCATCCCCACCCTTGCCATGTGGCACATGCTCTCATCTGTCGTTTGATGCACGCCTCAATCGCTCCCCTCCCCACCATCTTTCATCCACCCCACTCAACACAGGCATTGGCCACAAAGCATGGTCCCAGTGTACTTACCTGTTGGTCTGGAGGACCGTAGAGTAGCGCATACTGGGGGAGGACCCCATCCACGAGTTTCTCCAACTCCTGAGCAGTGAAGGCAGGGGCCCTTTCCCCAGATGCATGAGCCATTGTCTCTTCCAGACCGTGGTCACAGCAGCACTTGCAGTGTAGGTCCTCTCCTGTCGAAGATCAGGTATCGAGTGATTAAGCAGATAGAAAATGGCGGTCACGCCCGCGGCGGTGCGTACCGCGGCGGTGCGTACCGCGGCCGCCGGCGCACATCGTCATTGGCTCCTGAGACCCATAGGGTTCAATGTTAACCAATGTTGCTTTGCGCCGAGGTCTTCGACCGCCTACCGCCACGGTGTGCCACGCCAGCGCATTGACCTCACATCCCATTGTCGCACTTCACAGGTCAGGCAGCCGCCATTTCAAGGGCCCACATGCCTTATTTTCTACTGCGTCACACATACCTAGGCCCTGCATCAACACTCATACAAGCCATTCAATGCATTGGGAATCGTGTTATGTGCAAGCTGTGGTTACGTACCTGTGGGTAGATTGACACTGTGCTCGCTGTTGTCCTTCATAGGCACCGTCCGCTGGGACATGCGAGATGGAGAAATCTTCCCATGTACAGACCGCTGGTGGACCTGTCGACAATGGAAGAAAGACATGTCATACTGACATACAGGCTTGACCGAGACACTATACAAGAACTGTGTGCCCAGCTGGAGCCAGACCTGATGTCACCAATCCGCCAACCCAAAGGGATCCCCCCTCTAGTGCAGGTGCTGTCAGTACTCCATTTCCTAGCAAGTGGGTCATTTCAAACAACAGTGGCCATATCATCAGGGATGTCCCAGCCCATGTTTTCCAAGGTGTTCTCCAGAGTGTTGTCTGCCCTGCTCAAACACATGCGGAGCTACATCGTCTACCCTGAGGTGGGGGATTTGGCTACAGTGAAGGCTGATTTCTATGCCCTTGGACATATACCCAACATCATTGGTGCCATTGATGGGACACATGTTGCTTTGGTCCCCCCCAGCAGGAGTGAACAGGTGTACAGGAACAGGAAGAGTTATCATTCCATGAATGTCCAGATGGTGTGTTTGGCTGACCAGTACATCTCCCATGTTAATGCCAAGTTCCCTGGGTCAGTGCATGACGCCTACATCATGCGGAATAGCAGCATCCCTTACGTGATGGGTCAACTCCAGAGGCACCGTGTGTGGCTATTAGGAGACTCTGGTTACCCCAACCTGTCATGGCTACTGACCCCAGTGAGGAATCCCAGGACAAGGGCAGAGGAACGGTACAATGAGGCCCATGGGCGAACTAGGAGGGTGATCGAGCGGACCTTCGGCCTCCTGAAGGCCAGGTTTAGGTGCCTCCATATGACTGGTGGATCCCTAATGTACTCACCAAAGAAGGTGTGCCAGATCATCGTGGCCTGCTGTATGCTTCACAACCTGGCTTTGCGACGCCAGGTGCCTTTTCTGCAGGAGGATGGTCAAGATGGTGGTGTTGTAGCAGCTGTGGAGCCTGTGGAGAGTGAAGAGGAGGAAGGCGAAGAGGACGACATAGAGAACAGGAACACAGTAATACAGCAGTATTTTCAATGACACACAGGTAAGAATCCATAACGGCATTTTACTTATACTTAACCCCTACTACCTCTCTACTGTCTGACCTTTTCCCCCAGTGTATGGTAACTGAGTTGTGTTTTTCACTTCCGATTTCAGAAATGTGGCCCCCAGTGTGTGACATCTGCTTTGTTTACCCATGGACTACAGCTGTGTGACATTGGTATGTTGGCATCACAATGTGAATATGCCATTTGGCACGGTAATGTCTAATACATTTGTACAAAATCACAGCCAGACTCCAGATTGTTTTATGCAATAGGTGTGTTTATTACAGTGCTCCAAATTGGTGGGTGGGTGCAAATCGTTGAGGTGTGATGGTGGAGGATTGTCCATGGCAGAGTCCAGACTATCAGTATCACAGGTGCATTGTCCAGATGCCTGTGGAAAGTGGAGCAGGGGCAGTGTAAGGTTGGACAGGGTGTCAATGTGGGACAGTGGGATGACAATCAGGGAGGTATCCTTTCCTGGCTGGGGTCTTGGCATCTTACTCTGTCTTCTTCCTGGATCTCAGGGCCCGCTTGCGGGTGGTTCTCCTTCTGCAGGGGGTGGGGTTCTGGTGGCCTGCTGGTCTTGTGTTGGGGCCTCCTGTCCACTAGCACCGGCGGAGGTGGTAGGCAGTTCTTGGTCCATGCTAGTGTCAGGGGCCCTTTGTGGTGCAACAGTGTCCCGCAATGTGGTGACTACCTGATTCAGAGCCACTACGATGGTGCCCATGGCGGAACTGATGTTTCTTAGTTCTTCCCTGAACCCCATATACTGTTGCTCCTGCAGAAGCTGGATCTCCTGAAACCTGGCCAGGACCGTGGCCATCGTCTCCTGGGAGTGGTGGTATGCTCCCATGATGTTGGAGAGGGCCTCGTGGAGAGTGGGTACCCTGGGTCTGTCCCCCCCCCTGTCGCACAGCAGCCCTCCCAGTTGCCCTGTTTCCCTGGGCCTCTGTCCCCTGGACCGTGTGCCCACTACCACCCTGTTGTTGTTGGGGTGGTGGGTTAACCTGGGTGCCCTGTAGTAGTGGACACACCGCTGCTTGACGTGTCCTGGGGACGGAGATGTGGGCCCGCTGTGTGGGTGCTGTGCTGGTGTTCCCAGAGGGGGGAAGGTCTGCTGTGGCCTCTGGCTGTCTGAGGGGAACCGACTGTCCAGAGGTCCCCGATGGTCCGTGCTGGACATCTAGATCCAGGGAGACAGAGCTGCTGTCATCACTGTGGGCCTCTTCTGGGGGTGGAGTGGACATTTGTGGACCCTCCTGCGCGGTGATGTGGCGTTCGGGTCCTGCAGGGGTGTAAACGTATGGTTATTGCTTCTGTGTGTGCCATAGCGTGCAACGGGTGGGTGCCCGTGTACCCCTGTGCTTGCATTCCTGTGTGGGGGCTTTTGTGACGGTGGTTTGGCCGGGGGGGTGGGTATGTGCAGTGGGCATGCTTAGGTGATGGGTGTCCATGCTTTGTGGTCGCATGCAGGGCTTGGTGTTGGGATGGGTGGGTTGTAAGGGTGAGACATTTGCAAGGAGTAGGTGTGATAGGGTGGGGGGTGAGGGTGGGGGTATGAGTTGGCATACTGGTGGGGTGGGGGGATGAAGTAGTTAAGATTAGACTTACCAGAGTCCATTCCTCCGCCTACTCCTGCGAGGCCATCAGGATGCAGGATCGCCAAGACCTGCTCCTCCCATGTTGTAAATTCTGGGGGAGGAGGTGGGGGTCCGCCGCCAGTCCGCTGCACCGCGATGTTGTGCCTGGATACCATGGAACGCACCTTCCCCCGTAGGTCGTTCCACCGCTTCCTGATGTCGTCCCTATTTCTTGGGTGCTGTCCCACAGCGTTGACCCTGTCCACTATTCTGCTCCATAGCTCCATCTTCCTGGCAATGGTGGTGTGCTGCACCTGTGTCCCGAAGAGCTGTGGCTCTACCCGTACAATTTCCTCCACCATGACCCTGAGTTCAGCCTCAGAAAACCTGGGGTGTCTTTGCGGTGCCATGGGGTGGTTTGGGTGATGTGTGGGGTGGATTGTGTGGTGCTAAGTGTGGTGATGTGTATTGGTGTGTAGTTTGAAGTGCGTGGTAATAATGCTGGGTGACAGTGAATTGCGCGTCAGGGTGCTCGGGTCTCTTATCTCTGTGCGTATTCACGAATCTCTAGGAGTGGGGGTTTGTGGGTGATGTGGTGTGTGTTTTATAATGTGTTGGGTGTGTGGGAGTGTTGTTTGTATGTGTATCAGGTGTGTATATTTCGATTTGTCCAATGTGGCTGTGTTTTGTATATGTGTGTGTATTTTGAGCGCGGTGGTGTGTACCGCCAATGGAATACTGCGTTTGAAAGACCACCGCGTGGATTCGTGTGTCGTGATAGTGTGGGTGTATTTCTGTTGGCGTGACGGTGGAGGTCTGGTCATCGCTAGTTTCTCGCTGGCCTTTGGTGTGGCGGACTTTTGTGGATGTCTGTGGAGTGGGGGTTTGTGGGTGATGTGGTGTGTGTTTTATAATGTGTTGGGTGTGTGGGAGTGTTGTTTGTATGTGTATCAGGTGTGTATATTTCGATTTGTCCAATGTGGCTGTGTTTTGTATATGTGTGTGTATTTTGAGCGCGGTGTTGTGTACCGCCAATGGAATACCGCGTTTGAAAGACCGCCGCGTGGATTCGTGTGTCGTGATAGTGTGGGTGTATTTCTGTTGGCGTGACGGTGGAGGTCTGGTCATCGCTAGTTTCTCGCTGGCCTTTGGTGTGGCGGACTTTTGTGGATGTCTGTGTTTTGGCGGGTTGCCTGTTGTGGGTCAGAATGACCGTGGCGGTTTACCGCGGCCGCAGTGGTGTTATGGCGGTCTTCTGCACGGCGGTAAGCGCCTTTTACCGCCGAGGTCAGAATGACCCCCTAAGTCTCTTATCTCCCTATCATTGTCCAAATGTAGGAACAACAATGCCTAGCATTAATCATCTTACAGACATCGCTGTCTTTCGCTAAAAGAATGTCTAAAGCAAGCCTATTTTGAAGCGTTATAGCTCTATACGTGGTTAATTCAGTATCTACCAGGAGTATTGCTTCTGTAAAGTTTGTCAGCATGTTATCCACAATAGTAGACAACTTTCGTATCTTGATTGAATTCAGAATGACTCCCACTGAAGGAATCACTGCACCAAAGATATCTCCCACAATTGCAGAAGAGGTTTCTCTCCTCTGTCGCTTATGATGTAATTCAGTCAATTTCGGAAACTTCTTTAAGTCATCTATCTGATAAATTTTAGGGAAAACTATCCACAAATAACATGTCCCATACCATCCTCTTGGAAGACGGTAATAAGCATTAAGCCGACAAATATATTAAATCCCAGGAATCACAGTGTCCTGACCATTCAGATAAAGGTCCACTTACTCTGGAACAAAAACACATGCCTATATTCACTCGTTTCCACAAATAAGGTGTCAGTGCGTGATTTTGGCCTATGAATACAAAGCTTCCCTACGTGTAATGCATCTAATGCTAATTTCCCTTGCATTTTAATAGCAGTGTAAGCATAATCATTCTTGTAAGTACTCTTCTCTAAACCCTTTTCTAATTTCTCTTTTAGTGCTTTTCTCCTATCATCATTATGCCCTATTAAGCTTTTCTCTAAAGGTGTAAGCAAGCATGTTAGGTTATTACAATGCGCATAGGCTGTCCCAAATGTTAATGTAGGCTCACAGAATCCTCTAACTAGCACTATATCATGCTCTCTAGCTATTTTACTCAGGTATCTAATAATAGGAACAAATGAAAACACAACATCGTGGTTGGAATAAAAATATTGTCTATACTCTTGGTTATAGAACCTTGTTAGTAGGAAACTACAGCTTATTCCATAAGTTAGTGGAAGACTATGGTATGTAACTCCTTTTTCTACTGACGAAGGAATTTGCGCACACACAAGACAATTCCTCACATCCATTGTTTCAACATACTCACTCAATAAGCAATAGAAAACATTAGAAGAAAGCTTTCCTTGTGCATTAGTATAATCATGCAAGAACTTCTCTTCTAACTTAAACTGCTCTAAAGATGTTAGTTTAGTAGTTTCAGGAGCAGAAGTAAAAGTAGCTCTTTTCATATCATGAACGGACATTCCCACAATCATCACTATAAACATTATTCCACACATCACTGCCAATCCAACACTCATGTATCTACAGCGCCTAGCAACTCTATCTTGATTATTTAGCTCAGCCATGATCTGTAAAGAATCAGAAAGCAGAAGTAACTCCTATATGAAATGCAATAACAATAAAAAAAATGAAGAATTCTTCACTCACAGTTCAGTTTCATATCTAGGAACCCTTTTCCTTTGTCAGATCAGGTTATCAGTGTCTCTTTCAGTTCTATTTTCAAACAGTATCTTTCTTAGGTTTTTCAGATTAGCTCAACAAATCAGCTTCTTGCTTACCTTCAGGTTACATCAAAGTACTGACTCAGAACTTTTCTATCAAAACAAAAGGACATGAACTCATGTTGCCATTCATTGGTAGTTGCATATGCCCATTCTGGACCTGTGTAACGTCGACTTGCTATTCTCTTTCTTTTCAACTTTCGATCACCACTTAGTTCTCCTTCACTCAATTCTTCTTTTCTCGTAGTATCCACTTCTTCCTCTATTGTTTCATTTATGACCAATTCCTTTTTCTTCCCTATCTGCGATTCAGGCCAATTATATCCTTTTCTTGTTCCCTCTGTCAAAATTCTTCTCAAGATTGGACTCTTCTCCTTCTCTTTCTCTATGGTGTTTTCTCTTGATGGACCTGCAACAGGCTCAGGATGAGTTGGATCACTTTGACTTTGACCTGTCTCAACTCTTTCCCCATCTTGGTGTGGCACTTGCTCTGTCTGCTTTTCAGCACTGTCTGCTTCTGGGAGAACCTCTGCTGAGCTAGGCTCTCCTTCTGTATCCGTCGAGATTGGTTCTTCTGCACCCTCCTGTAATTCTTCACTCTTGTCTCTTACAGGGGTAATGGAACCATCTTCCACAAGCTCTGGTTCAACTTCAGGATCTATTGGCTCTTTTTCTGGCTCAGGCGCGGTGACCTGTTTCCCTGTTGCTGGTGCTTTCAACAATGCTTCTTCATGATCTAGTGGACATACCACTCTCTTTGTATGACTCGCGTGTGTCCAGTTTGGGAGTCTTGCACACTTCACAGCTGTCGTAGTTGTTAACACCACCTGATAAGGGCCCCTCTAACGCGGCTCCAAACAGGTCTTGCGAACATGCTTTCTGACAACGACCCAGTCACCAGCTCTCAGGTGGTGCCCTGGATCGTGGATGGGTGTCAGGGTGGTGGCCTGCACCTGCTGAGAGAAAGAGCGAACCACATCAGCTAGACACTTGCAGTAGTCCAACGCCATATCATCTGTAATGTTTACAAGTGCATTGGCTGGAACTGCTGGAAATCTCATTGCTCTGTCCATGAGGATCTCATGGGGCAACAGCCCTGTCTTCCTGTCAGGTGTGTTTCTCATCGACATCAACACCAAAGACAATGCATCTGGCCATTTCATATTCGTAGCTGCACACATCTTTGCAATTCTTGATTTCAAGGTACCATTCATCTGTTCCTGATGCTTCAGGGCGATAGCTACAATGCAATTTTGCTCGATGTTTAATGCTGCACATAAGAGTTTAATCACCTCGTTATTGAAGTGAGTTCCCCTATCTGATTCTAAAGAGATCGGAAACCCGAAACATGGTATGAACTCCCTAAGCAACAACTTTGCTAATGTCATTCCTTCTGGTAGGGTATGCTTCAATCTAGTGACTAAAAACACGCACCAACACATACTTCAAACCTCCACACGCAGGCATTTCAATGAAATCCAATTGCATTCTGGTGAATGCACCTCCTGCTCATCCAATATAGCTCAAATTCACCACTGTCCCCTTCCCCACGTTTAGCTGCTGACAAATTAAACAGCGATGACATACTGCCTCTGCTGCCTGCCTGAGTTTTGGATTAAACCAGTCAATCTTGAACAATCTAACCATGACATCCCTCCCAATGTGTGCCTAGCCATGAGAATACCCGGCCATTTGTGACAATAAACTATTGGGCAGGACCATCTGACCCTCCTCAGAAACCCAAATCTCATTGGGACGTTGGACACATTTCAAATTGGCCCAGAGATGTTTTTCTTCCTTGTCAACATTACTTTGCAATGTTTTCAACTCTTCCAGAGTATCGATCACTTTTAATGCAAAACTTGCACGTGTTATCTTCTTCTGAAATCAATTCCCACTTGTCCTTAAACGATATACAGTTCAAAGCGCAAAACCTTGCGACTTGATCCGCATATCCATTTCCTAGTGAGATGTAATCCTGTGCCTTTTGATGTGCACTGCATTTCACCATGGCAATTTCTTCAGGTAACTGTATTGCATACAATAACTCTTTTATCTTGCGCCATTTCTTGCTGGTGTACCAGTAGAGGTCAGGAAACCTCTGTGAGACCACAATTGACCAAAATCACGAACAATTCCAAATTCATATTGACTGTCAGTATAGATTGTGACTCTCAGCCTCGCAGAAACATGGCACACTCCGGTAAGAGCTACCAATTCTGCTACTTGTGCAGAATATACACCTCAAAGCCAAGAAGCTTCTAATGTACCTGTGATTGTGCATGCGGTGTATCCTGCTCTCAGTGTCCCTGTACCATCTCTGAGACATGAGCCATCGACAAAGAAAATGTGATAATTTTCTTCCAATCTGTTATCTCTGATATCAGGGCTTGGTTTTGTACACAGTTCAGTTACCTCAAGACAATCATGCTCAATGTCTTCCTCCTTTTCAATTTCAACAGTATCACTTAGAGGTAATGTTTCCTGGTTCAACACTGTACATCATTTAAAAGTTACATTTGGAGCACCTAGTATGCTCGTCTCATACCTTGTCAGTCTTGCACCAGTCAAATACTGTGTTTTTGTCCTTGTCAGTAAAATCTCAACAGAGTGAGGTACCATTACCGTCAAAGGGTATCCCATCACTACTCTCTCACATTGTGAAAGGGCTTGACCAACTGAGGCAACCGCACGCAGACAACCTGGTAAAGCTGCTGCGACTGGGTCCAAAGTAACTGAAAAATAGGCTACTGGGTGATAAGCACCTCCATGGACCTGTGTCAAAACAGACAAAGAACAAGCATCACGTTCATGACAAAACAATGTGAATGGCTTCATGTAATCAGGCATTCCCAACACTGGAGCTCTGCACAAACTCTCTGTCAACTCAGTAAACGCTTTCATCTGATCTTCATCTAGAGTAATGGGATCTGTAACATCTTTGTGTGTTAGCTGTTTCAACGGTTTGGAAATCTCAGCAAAATTTGGAATCCACTGACAACAATAACCTACCATTCCCAGAAACATTCTGATATCTCTCTGTGAAGTTGGATGACTTCTCTGCAGTATCATTGTAATCCTTTCTCTGGAAATTTTCCTCAACCCTTTCTCAATTTGATGCCCAAAAGTATTTCACTGACTTCTGACAATACTGCAATTTCAAAGGTGACACGTTTATGTCCAAACCTTCCCAAATGATTCAACAGGGCAATTGAGTCATACTTACACTTGTCCTTTGTCCTGGATGCAATTAGCAAATCATCAATGTACTGCACTAGAGTCGATTGGTACAGTAGTTCTAATGACTCCAAATTCTTTTTCAAGATCTGGTTGAACAGAGATGGTGACTCCGTATACTCTTGTGGAAGTCTGCACCAGCAGTACACTCTGTCTAGGAATTTGAAACAAAAAAGAAACTGACTATCCTCATAAAGAGGCATAGCAAAGAAAGCTTGTGACAAGTCAACCACTGTGAACCACACTGCATCGCATGGAATCTGAAATAGTATCACTGCTGGGTTCAGCACTACAGGACAACACTTAACCAACATGTCATTCACTTTTCGCAGGTCCTGCACAATGCGCACTTTCCCACATGGTTTCTTCAAGCCCATTATCAGTGAATTACGTGGACTGCTCAACACTTTTTTCAAAACCCCTTGTTTCAGAAAATCTAAATTATCTGCAGCACTTTCATCAGAACATCTTGTGCCATATTTTACTGTGGAAGATGCGGAAACACTACATTCAGCTTCAAAGTGATTTTAATCGGTTCCACTCCCTTGATCAAGCCCACTTCTTTACCTGTCAGGTCCCACACATTCTCCTGTACTGTTCCCTGCAAGTCTGCATGCAATTCTTTCACAGTAAACATCGGGAAAAAATCAATCAGCGGATTCTCTTCGTTAAAATTTTCCTTCTCAGTTTCAGGTGTCTGTTCTCCCTCATCATCACTATTAGTCTGAACCTCTATTCCTGCAGTCGAGCAACTAATGGAACATTTGGTCTTGCACAACAAGTCTCTTCCCAGTAGAGATACTGGATTTGAGTCGCAAACTACAAACTTATGCAATCCCTGGAAATTGCCAATCTCACCCTGTACTGGATCTGTAATCAGATTTATCAACTGTCTGTTTGCTACCCCCACAGCCTGATTTCTTCTACCTGAAAAAGGTAAGTTCGGAACCTCTGCACTTCTCACTGTATAGCGTGTAGCTCCTGTGTCCACTAGAAATGAGAGTCTGTGAACCATCACCTTTCCTTTCACAAAGGGTCCTCTCTGATCTACCTCTAAGGACGCTGCAAGCATACGTGGCTCTTCATCCGAACCAATAGTCATCCATTCATCGCTTATTTAATTCTCACAATGTAACGGGAATTGGTGAACTGTGTCATTACTTCTGTCTTGTCTCTGACCTGTGACCTGCGGAGTAAGCATCATCTGTTGGTATTCCATCGGGCTAGAGGTATCTACATTTGCTGACTAGGTACCATAGGAACCAGCTGCTGCATTGGTTGCAACTGTGTCACTTGTGCACACAGCACTTGCACCTGCTGCATGGGTTGAAAATTCTGCACTTGGGGCCAGATGTAGCAAGCAGTTTTGCCCATTCTGGCCCTCATTCTGACCTTGGCGGGCGGCGGAGGCCGCCCGCCAAAGTCCCGCCGTCAGGTTACCGTTCCGCGGTCGAAAGACCGCGGCGGTAATTCTGACTTTCCCGCTGGGCTGGCGGGCGGTCGCCTTCAGACCGCCAGCCAGCCCAGCGGGAAAGAGGCTTCCACGATGAAGCCGGCTCGGAATCGAGCCGGCGGAGTGGAAGCTGTGCGACGGGTGCAGTTGCACCCGTCGCGTATTTCACTGTCTGCGCAGCAGACAGTGAAATACATGTAGGGGCCCTCTTACGGGGGCCCCTGCAATGCCCATGCCAGTGGCATGGGCACTGCAGGGGCCCCCAGGGGCCCCGCGACCCCCCCTACCGCCATCCGGATCTCGGCGGTCCGACCGCCGGGATCTGGATGGCGGTAGGGGGGGTCGGAATCCCCGCGGCGGTGCAGCAAGCTGCGCCGCCGCGGAGGATTCAATGGGGCCGCGGTACACTGGCGGGACCCCGCCAGTGGTGCCGGTCCGACCGCGGCTTTACCGCCGCGGTCGGAATCCCCATTGGAGCACCGCCGGCCTGTCGGCGGTGCTCCCGCGGTCCTCCGCCCTGGCGGTCAAAGACCGCCAGGGTCAGAATGACCACCTCTGTGTCTATGGGTAAATGTGTTCGTACATATGGCCCTTGATTCTGCAAATTCGGATTAAGTCCTCTCATTCTAGGGACTTTCACAGTTTGGAATGTATTGGCATGACCACCTTGCTGAACAACACCATACTGCACCATCAATGGACACTCCCGCTTCCAGTGTCCCAAATTTCCGCACTGATGACACAGTAAAATATTTTTCATCCCTGGCACATCATTTTGAACCACTACAGTACTCAAATCCGAACCACAAGTCATTTTGACTCCACGACCCCTACCTCTCACCTGAGGTTGGAACATAACAGTTCCTTGCTGCTGCGGCATCTGTTGCACTAAAGCTCCTTGCACTCCTGTTTGAACTGCCTTAATTTGCATCACCATCAGCATCGCCTTCTCCTTCAACTTTTTCTGCTTCAACTCAATCTCATCACTACAGTATTTCACATACTGCAACACCTCATCATTTGGTTTCACTTGCCAACAAATCAAATGACTCTTAATCATCTGCCATGTTTCAGGTCTCAGTCCTTCGATGGACCTGAACACAAAGTGCAACAAGTCTTTCTGCTTAATTGCTTCTTTACCACTGTACTCCTTGAAAGCTTTCAGCAATCTCTCATAGTAGGTATGTATTGACTCCTTTACTTCCTGCACTGTCCTGTCAATTCTCTGCCAATCAATATTTTTAGGCAACGTTCTCGTCTTCAGGAACTCAATCACCTTATAATAATAATGTTTCATTACCCCAGGGGATGGTGCACCTGTAACTCTGTCTCTTTCCGGTTTACTCGTCGGCCAATCCAATGCTCTCTTGCACTCAACCCATAATTCAGCTGGAACCACTATTTCCAACATGGTATTTAAGTCTTCCCACAGACATTTAGAAAGCTTCACAAATGTATGTGTCTGCTGGTACCACTCAACCGGCTTCTCTTCCAGTTTTGGGTAATCATTTGTGAATGACAGAATATCACTCTTGTGCCATGGGACATGAACAAACTGCCCCCCTGGAATTTCCCTCATCGGTAAAAAACTTACTGGATCCTTTTCTTTCTGTACACCTTTAGACCCTTCTTGTGAATCTCGTTTCCATTTATCCTTCTGCTTTTCCAATCTGCCTTCCCACTTCTCTAATGCTCCCCAAATCTGAGCACTCTGCAACAATTATTTTAGATGCGCTTTCATCCCGGCTGATCCCATGTGTTTAAAATCTTTTGCCTCAAAATCTAACCTGTAACTCCTTTTCAAGTGTTTTGTTCTCTCAATCTCTATGTCATGTTTGCCTGCTAGATCTGCCAATTTCTGATGTATCTTGCCCACTTCGCTTGTAATCCTCGGACACAAAAACCTCAGCTCTTCTTCTGTATAGGATTCTAACCTATTCACTCCCAGTGATCCTTCGATTAGTTCAGTTATTTCTGTTGCTAGCCTTACACGATCCATCTGATCTTCACCCTTGGATGCATTTTGAGGAGTATTAAAACTGTCCAACCACTCGCTTAACTGCTGTGCTGTTAATCCCTGTAATGAGATGTTACGTGCATTTGGCAATGGCACCTGTTGTACCACTGCACCTGGAGTTTGCGAAGTCAAAAGCTTCAGGCTCTGACTTGCACTTGGACCATTTACTGCATCTGGAAGCACATCAAGTGGACTAAACTCCATTAACGGTCTAGCTTCATTAAAGGTCTGACCCATAGACGATATCACCTGTACATGATCTCTTACTCCCCTCCTCACGAGGCTCTGTGACATTTCGCCCTGTTCTGCATTCGATTTCTTCTGCGCAAACAATGGTACAGCTGGACCAACAGTAATCGGTAGCGATATTGCATTTGGGGCTGCTCTGACACTCGCATTATTGTGGAAGGGCTACTCCCATACTCTGATTCATCACTGGTGTCACATCTGACTGTGCCCCTGTCATTGGCGTGAACTTCGGCAAACCCTGTGGCTGTGCCTGAGGCAACAACTTTGGAGTCGGCTCAGTCTAAACTAGCATTGGCCTCGGAAGCACATGCTCCAACGGCACCACTAAGTTCGAAGTTGTCTCAAGAATTGGTACATCTGGATAAATTCTATGTATCAATGGGGGATGCATCTGCACTTGGACCGCTGAAGTAGTCACTGCATTAGGAGCACTCTGCACTACCCCCTGTACCTGCCCATTATTTGTCTGCACTAGTTCCATTGTTCCCGTCCCTTGAGCTGGAGCAGGTGGAACAGAACTAGTACTTGGACTTTCTTCATGTGCCGCATATGGCAGAGGTTAATCCCTCAATATCTGTGTAATAAGATCCTCAACATTTGAATTTTCTTCTTCTACATAAGTCCTTTTCTTTGTCTTATCTACCTATCTTACCTAACACCCTGTAACATTGCCATTCTCCACTTCTTCTGTTCCCAATCCCACTGTGCTTCTGCTAAGGACTTCTCTACCATCCTTACTTTCCTCTGGAATTTCATCTCTTGCTGCTGTCTGGCTACGAGCTCCCAGACCGCTAAAGCCTCAAACTGTGCTGGTCTTGGATGTGGCTTCGTCTCATATAATGTCATTTAGAACTGATCCAAAATTCTCAAATTAAACATTCCATGCTCTGGAAACGCTAAAGCTCCCTGTTTCTCTGTCAATTTGTACCACTGCTTTAACCAAAGACGCAACACCTCGCTCCTCCATCACAATGAACGCCAGAGAATTTTCTGGTGGGGTAGGCTCCCCAACTGTTGCCTTAATGTAAGAATCACCCTCCATGGCACTTCTGAACGCTTTGAAAAACTTAATCTTTGCTATCTTTTGTATATTTGATTCAATAAGGAAATTACTTTTACTCCCAAGATTCCTTTTACCTGCTTACTCAACCAATTGCCTCTTACGGACGGCTGCCAATCCACTCGTGACTCTTCTTACAAACCAACCTATCCCAGCGCGGCTCACTCTGACATCACACTCACACACTGCGGCTGACAAAATCTTGCGGCTTGTCCTCCTAAACTCCAACTCACACAGAAATAATGCAAAATTATTGCGAGCACTAAACAAAAAACAATAACCAAAATCAATCAGCTGGTTTACTAAAGGAAGGTACACAATCGCTTCAGAGACCTTACGGATTTTCACTGATGGCCCTTTCTCTCATGCAGCTATTCCTCTTCCTCAGTCTCCCACATTCGCAAGCAAAATTTGACCCGCGAATTTCACTCTCAGCTGATCAATGGGTCTGTCCTGGTGCACATAGGACTCGCCAAATCTCAGTCAAAAACTTTCTCTTACTCGCTTGACTTACACACCGACTTGTTGACCACGCCCGATCAACCTACTTAACCAGACAGATTACAACATATAATCAAGTGTCTCCTACACTTGTCAACACATTCCGGAGTCTTAGACCACGCAGGGTCCGTACATCACCAACAACCACATGGACAATTTTTGAGCACAAAGCGCCACACACATATGAAGTTCGACGACTTCCCTACTCTCATACTTCGGAGTACGCACACTCCTACTAAACCTCAACTGGAGTACGCAAACTCCCTACTTTACCTCGCATACATCACAATTCACCTGTGATTTGCATAAGCCTTTTGCAAGCGCAACCTACCACTTTCACACTATCACAAATACGCAGAGAACATACCCAACTTTACTAGCGGGATCCAGGATCTGGGAAAGTCATTTCTGGGCTTAAGGGAACATCATCTTTGCTACAATTGCCATCATGAAAAAAAAATTTCAAACCTCATAAAATAAACAACCAACCCTAACTTAACCTACCACCATAACCATTAATCACCACATAACTAGTTCTCCAAGGAAACTAACCATCAAGCTGCTACCAAAAACTGCTAGCGCGCCTGGTCCTTAGTAAGTAAACTTACAAGGGAACGCGCGCAGGCCGATGAACCTTTTGGATCGCATTGTGTATCCCAGACATGTAGTGGCCAGTGTTATCAATATTCAATATAGCTCATCCATAACCACTAAGTGAAATATTAGACAATTATATGAACATTTCATGAATAACCACAACTCAATATACGTTTTAACAATTTTTATTTCCCTATTAGTTACAATTCTAGTGCATAAGATTAACTCAAACTTTATTAAATCGGTTCAGAATTAGTTTTTTTTAGCAACCACCAATAACACCGTCTAATTAGAACTTGAGAAAACATATGCTCTAATGCTTCAGCATGAGCCAACAAAGATGAATATGTCAACATCAGTAGCAGAGTTCAGCAATCAGTTTGTCAATCTTTGTCACTGTCAATGTCACCCAAAGAAAACCCTACCTAACCCAGATTAGCATCAGCATGTGGGACTTCATGGAAAAACTATTTAGAACGTGAATTTGGAAAACATCTAACTAAGAGAAAACTATTTAAACAGCACAGTTGGTACCTAGAAGAAAAGCCACAAAAGTTAATCAGTCACATTGTCATAGCTACCTATCCACGGAATGGATCAGCAACAAAGTCAGTCTTCGTCTTCAGGTCATCAATAGATCAGCAACGCATTAGGCTTTCAAGTGCATAAGCCCAATAACAGAATCTCGAACCGCGTCTCTCGTCATTACCAATTCTGCCCTCTCAGCTGAAGTTTTAGCCCCTTGTCATGACTTTTTATAAGAGTTTTCCAGTCCATCCCACCAGTTATTACCTCAACCGATAATATCTATTTTACAAATCTATAAGTTCTAGGATTACACCGTTCTCAGTTCACTGATTGGTTCACTGTATGATGTCCTCATTATCTGGCTCATCAGGTATCGAAAATGTTGCATCTTCCTCTTCAGTCAGTGTCTCTATTGTTTGAGTCCTGGGAAAGTACATCTCGTCTACTCTACACATAATTGTATCAATTTGATTCCATCATCTCCTGTCTGTCGGTACATTGCAGAAACTTCTAGCTAAGCAGACTTTAACATTGGGTGGTTCAAGGCTAGTTCAGCATCTCAACTTCACTCCAGCATGCTCTAATAATTCAGCTGCTGCATGAGGCCTGGCAAAAACTAGGCCAAAACTTCTAGTAAGGTAACTCTACAATATAATGTAAAACATAGGTTATACATCTCAATATCGCACGTTACTACACTATTATTGCATTCTTCTATTATTTCATGCATTTTTAATCATTTTAGTACGAATTCGTATAAGTGGCTGCCATTCTCTGTGGGCACATTTTCAAACGTGCACATTATTTTCTCTACAATGATTATATGTTTAGAAAGAAGAAATATTTGATACAAATAACACTCCTGTTTACAGCAAGACCAGTATATGAGCTATGTTTAGCATGTAAGCAGCACCAGGATTGCCAGGGAGCCTGTGCTGGTGTCCCAGCAGATGCTGGGACGCCACAAGAAGACCAGAGGAGCAACACAGCAGGAGGCGGTGCCGACGGGAAAAAGATAAGTTTTGTTTTTACTATTATATATTTTTTAATGTATTCCCCCCTGCCTCTGCCCACCCCTGCCCTTGAGATTTGCGTCAGCCGCCGCTGCCAGTGGGGATTTACTGCTTCCCGGTCTTGTAAAACTTGCAAGGTTTTTAAGGCTTGTCCGGTGTGAGACATTCAGGTAGTTCTAGCATTTAGGTGACTTCACTTTGCATGCTTCGCATATCACTAATAATAAAAACAATAACATACATGGCTATGTAGAACCCACATAATTCTCTGCAGACTCTTTTATATCTTCTTCTGAATGGTGGTTTAAACAAGCATTATCAAAGATAACAGGTTTCCCCTATGGGAAATCTATTTGTCTTTGTCAATACTTTTTTTACATGTTGCACAGCAGCACAAGCTGCTGGGCAACATGGCTTAAAGTAGAAAAAAAGCACTATGACATGGCCAGCATTGCCCGGGTCATATGTTTCACAGCCGTCTGTGCAGAAGTGTTTGGGGGTGCTAAACACATCGTAGAGCAGGATAATGGAAGGTGATGGGTGAAAAACAATGACGGTGGGGGGTGGTGGGTGAAATAGAGGTGGGATGAAGAAGAGTTACTTTTTGAGATACCCTCAATAAGAAGTATGTGCAGGAGTATGAGGCCGGTGGAAGGACACTGGCCACAGGAAGCTGTACTTTGTCATGCTCCATGGCACAGCCAAAGACTTAAAGCCCAGTAGGAAACCGGATGCAAAAAGGAGGTGCTGACCAATGGTAAGTAAAGAAAGAAGCTTGATGTGGGACCCTACAAATGGTAAGCAAAAGTGAGTAATAGGTATGCTCTAAGCCCCTTTTAAGATTTTTTTTGGAACAATAGCGTTCACGGAAAGCTCATACGTGCTGTAAGCAAACTCTCCTGTGCTATTCTTCTTTCTCTTGATATCACCTTGCTTTGCCTGATCTACTCTTCCTAATCAGCTGATCAGACGCTTTAGGTTAGCTGTCTACAAACTAGCATTGGTAAAGCCAATAGATCTCACTTATGCAAGAGCTATTTATTATAAAGTCCAAACGCATCACTTATCTTAAAGTCTCAGACTTTATTTTCATCCCCACTGCTCTGCCCTTCTCACATCTTTCTTGTTCCTTCCACCTCAGAGCTCTTCCAGTCATCTCCCAACATTCTATTCCACCCTCCAGTCTCTGACAGTCTGAATGTTCCATGTTCCATCTCCCTCACAGGGGAGCAGATTATACCAATTCTAAAATCTAAATTACTTATAACGTCTAACTTTAATTTCTATCTTAAGTGCCAACTACTTTACTTTATGAATGCTTAAAACATTATAGAACTATATTACAACACTATTGACTTCTGCAATAGGTTTTAGGCATGTTGTAGTGCAATGTTGCTGCTGTGTAGCATGGCTGCAAGCTATAAACTACTGTTGTGATGCTGCCAGTGTAATAGTGTTTTTTTAAACTTTTGGCAGGTGGAGGTGGGCAACATGGACAAAAAGAGAGAGAGTGGAATTGAGAGGCCAACAAAGACAATGGGAGGGAGGGAGATAAGTGATGCGTTTGGACTTTATAATACTGGCGACGAGTTAGTGCGTAAGGGGGCACTTTCATCTCCACCCCTTATCAGGTACTTCATTCAAATATTCAACCTCATCTACAATTCTGAGCCTGATTTCTACGTCTATTATTGAGCAGTCTCTTCTTATTCCTCTGCATGTGAAAGAAATATAATCACTACGTGTGCAACATGTCAGTATGAATAAATATCTGGATTACTCTTCTGCGTGTTTAAGGGCTGCCTTTATTTGAACAGTCTCTCCCAGACACAGATCGGAGTGGCGTCGATCTTTTCCCCGCCCAGCGTTCTGTGCGTGGATTTCTTCCTCTTAGGCTGCCAGCTTCTCCTTTCAGGGTCCCAAGAACTGGATGGGCACCACAGGGCAGACTAGGAGTCTCTCCAGAGACTCCAGGTGCTGGCAGAGAGAAGTCTTTGCTGTCCCTGAGACTTCCAACAAACGGGAGGCAAGCTCTAAATCAAGCCCTTGGAGATCTTCACAAGATGGAAGGGACACAAAGTCCAGTCTTTGCCCTCTTACTCTGGCAGAAGCAGCAACTGCAGGATAGCTCCACAAAGCTCAGTCACAGGCAGGGCAGCTCTTCTTCCTCAGCTCTTCTCCAGGCAGAGGTTTCTCTTGGTTCCTGATGTGTTCTAACGTCTGTGTTTTTGGGTGCCCTTCTTATACCAAATTTCTCCTTTGAAGTAGGCCTACTTCAAAGCAAAGTCTCTCTTGAATGTGAAATCCTGCCTTATCCAGGCCAGGCCCCAGACACTCACCAGGGGGTTGGAGACTGCATTGTGTGAGGGCAGGCACAGCCCTTTCAAGTGTGAGTGACCACTCCTCCTCTCCCTCCTAGCACAGATGGCTCATCAGGATATGCAGGCTACACCCCAGCTCCATTTGTGTCACTGTCTAGTGTGAGGTGTAACCAGCCCAGCTGTCAAACTGACCCAGACAGGGAATCCACAAACAGGAAGAGTCACAGAAATGGTACAAGCAAGAAAATGCTCACTTTCAAAAAGTGGAATTTTCAAACACACAATCTTAAAATCATCTTTACTAAAAGATGTATTTTTAAATTGTGAGCTCAGAGACCTCAAACTCCAAATATCCATCCGCCCCCTAAGGGAATCTACACTTTAATCAGATTTAAAGGTAGCCCCCATGTTAACCTATGAGAGGGACAGGCCATGCAACAGTGAAAAACGAATTTAGCAATATTTCACTGTCAGGACATATAAAACACATTACTATATGTCCTACCTTAACCATACACTGCACCCTGCCCTTGGGGCTACCTATGGCCTACCTTAGGGGTGTCTGACATGTAAGAAAAGGGAAGGTTTAGGCCTGGCAAGTGGGTACACTTGCCAAGTTGAATTTATAGTTATAACTGCACACACAGACACTGCAGTGGTAGGTCTGAGACATGATTACAGAGCTACGGCCCACTAGTAGCATTTGATTTACAGACCCTGGGCACCTCTCGTGCACTGTACGTGGGACTTACTAATAAATCAAATTATGGCAATCATGGATAAACAAATTACATACACATTTTGTAAAGGAGCACTTGCACTTTAGCAGTGGTTAGCAGTGGTAAAGTGCCCAGAGTAACAAAAACAGCACAATCGGAGTCCAGCACACCTCAACAACCTGGGAAACAGAGGCAAGAAGTTAAGGGAGACCACGCCAAGGGTGAAAAGCCTAACAAATAGTAAATATACTTGCAAACTACTATGAATTACAAAAATATCATACTGTTTGCAAATGTTTGTGATCCTCTCTAACAGCAATTGTTTGTTGTTGCCATTACTTTGACCACGCCCTTTGACATGTCTTATCTGACTGTGGCCAAAATACTGAACTGCCCAGAAAAGGGGCAGATGGAAAACTGCACTGGGGCTGGGCCACTTTTCAGGGTGGGTTGCTGGCCTGTGGCATCCGTTAACTAAAAACAAGGCTTCTGAAAAATCCTGGTGTTGATGCAAGTGATTTTAGCAAATTTGAAAAAACCCTTCGACAGCAGAGTATGGGATAAGGCCTCATGTTCACTTTTTTGTTAAAAGAAGGTACAGTAGTGCATTTTGGACTCAATATATGTATATTGCAATTTTATAGAATGCCACTGCCCAAAGGCATTGGAATGCTTTACATGAGCACCAAATTACTTTACATAAGGTCAGATTATTTTTATTTTAAGCAAAGGAGGCTAAGTGGTTTGCCCACATCCAACAACAAGACTCAAACCGGGTACCCCAGATCGAAAGTCCGGAGCTCTGGCCATCAGACCACATCAATATTTCTCAATTTATATATATAAGTGGTTTGCTTGTGCATTATCATGTATACTGAGAATATTCTCTGTTGAAATGACTTTGTGGAGTAAAATAGGCAACAGCAAAAAATACTGTAAGGTTCACCCAGAGTCTTGCTTGGGAATACCTGCTAGAATTTGTTTTAAAACTGGACTTAGGGACTATGGGCCAGATGTACAATGCTTTTTCCTGGTCTCAAATAGCCTGATTTGCAGAATCAGGCTATTTGTGATCAGAAAAAAGCACTTCTGGATGTACAGACCCCATTTTGCGATTTGGCAATCCATTACTGAATCGCAAAATGTTTTTGCAAGTCACTATTAAGAAGGGGCTTGCCCAGGGCGTCCCTGCCTAATAGTGAGTCACAGGGCCATGTAAGATTGTTTTGTGACCTTCAATGCAGTTGCAAAACAATCGCAGTTACCACCAACTTCAAGTTGGTGGCAACCCATTTGCATACCCTTTGTGAATGCAAGCAAAAATAATTTTTCAGAGCAGGTTGTGGTCTTACGGACCACTGCCTACTCTGAAAAAAATTAAAATAAAACTTTTTTGTTGTTGTTTGAAATGCATCCCGTTTTCCTTTAAGGATAAAGGGCTGCATTTCAAGAGAAAAACTGCTTTATTTAACAAGCAGTCACAGACATGTTGGTCTGCTGTCCCCAGCACGCCGCCATCCCTGTGAGTGCTACCATTCCCAATGGGGTCGTAAATTGAGACCTACCTCATGAATATTTGCTACCCCATTTGGAATCTCTAAATATGTCTGAGACACATTTGTACATTTCATTTTGTGAGTCTCTAATTGCAATTCGCAATGAATCACAATTAAAAAATGAAATGGTCCTACATCTGGCCCATACTTCAGCACCTTTGCATCAGTGGAAGTGGGACAGTTTTCAGTGTGGGGATGCTGACATCAGTTTTACATCACTGAAACCATAGGGATTGTGAAAAATACTACATGCACACAAAGTGTAGCAAATGTATTCAACAGAAGAGCAGTAAGAGTGTAGTGTATAGCTGATGGTGCATTTTGGAGTACACAGTTGCAAATATATTACTGAAGAATACTGCAGTAGCGGACTGTCATTTACAGACAGTACATTGTCCATTGAAATGGCTGCTAAATTTGCACAGGCGTACAGTTTTACAGGCACAGCACCGCCTGTGTGAATTAGTACCACACCTAATGACTTCTGCTCGATATAGGGGCTGTGTTTGGCTGCAGCAGTGTGTTGTAAATGTAAAGGTCTCTAATATCTATGAGCCATGTCTGGGCTGAGCTATCAACACTAACCAAGGGAGCGCTCTGCCTGCTGCCAGTAGGGATTTAAGGAATGGTAAGCTCTGTATAACACATGAACTGCACAATGCTCAGACTTGATGGTAACTAAGGGATAGCATGTAGTATGTTTGTCAATTATGTTCTGCCACATGAGATTCTCTTCTATACATCACTGCATAGGAAGAATATGGGAACCATGCTACATTTGGAGTAGATAAGCGCTACAGGCTGCTTAGGTTAGTGTTCCTCCATGCTATAGGCCCATGGTGGCAATACCTTTTTAGGGTTGAGCGTGCAAGCACTCTGGTCTGTTGTAATCTCTGTGGGCTTTAAACCACACCCACTCTTGCTATTTATTCTTTGTCTTGCTCGTCTTAAATGCTTCATTTTGTATTGGTGTATTTCGTGAAATGCCCCTTTTTTGTGTGCTGAGTTCCTTCCCCAGGCAATTTAACTAAGTGATTATTTTTGTTGGCCATCGCACTACATCACGCTTCCTCCTGTTAAACCATGTGATGGCCTCTCCTCCGGTTTCGGTTTGCCTTTCATCCCAGCCACGATCCTTTCTAGACGTTCACGCAGGGAGCCAATAACTCTTGCGCTCACGCTCATGGGGGTGGTGGCGCTTTGAATCGGCTTGCTTCTATCAACTGTTTTACATTTCCTTTTCAATTTATGTGGCAAGAAAAGTCCAGTTAAGAATTTACAATGCTAATAGCTCTAACTTGGGCAAATGCTAGACCCACTATATTGCAAATGCTTGTTTCTTATGTGGCTAATCAAGGTTTACGTCACATAGTCCTAGGTGCGTGCTATCTGCAAGCGTATGTCTCATTGTAGAAAAATGAAATCCTGTTTATAAGAGCTGTTTTCGCTGGGCTCAATGTGAACACACAGATCACCGAACTGTCAAACGTTTTGCCTGCCTGTGCTGCAAGTATATGCACATACGTGAACATATGTGCTATTACTATGCACCATATTATGAGGGAAAGCTAAGCTGAGCTTGACCCCCTTAAATCTGAAGGGGACGTCACATGGACAGTGGAAGGTATGATGGGATGAAAGGGTCAACACACAGAGCGGAAAAGAGGTTATGCAAGAAAAGGTAACTGGACAAAAAAAAGTGCAAAGATGCAGCCAACGGTGGTGGCATCATCACCTATTTTCTTTTGGCGGTTGGGGGTGGGTAACACATTCAATGGGAGGGTGGAAGGGAAAAAACTGACACGGACAATAGGAGGGTGTAAGTGGAAGAAGCAACATGGACTAAAACAAAATAAAAATATTACCTCAATCAGAACACAATCAGTGTAAGGACAGAAATCATGCAGATGCAATCAGTACTTTGTCCATGCTGCAGCCCAAAGAAGAGGAAGTGAAGTCGACACACACTGTCCAATTAGAAAGCAACAACTAAGAGTGACAATGAGGCCAACGAATGGTAAGCAGTGGGCAGGCTGTGCAAGCGAGAGAGCATGCAGTGCATACTATTTTGCAGGTGAGGCCTAAAGACTATTACTATGTCTAGTGATATAGATGTGGTGTAAAAAGATTATTCCATCCCTTGCTCCCCTAGTTAGCATGAAGAACAGCACAAAAACATAATACAATAAATTACGTTTTCCATCTTCCACACACTAACTTTGGATCCACTTAATTATGTATCTTTTAAATAACTGTGCCCTGTGAAGTCGCGTTTTATTATAGTGATCGCAAACATTTCTAGCCTTTCTAAAGTATGCTCAACATGTATGGGGGATCTGAGAAGAAAACATGTAAAACATAGACCTCTGCAACCTGAAAAGATTAGGGCAAATATTTTAGTGACACCAAGCTAATACAAAGTTGGCAAATTGTTGGTTGCTTAACTGAAAGGAGCAGATATTACAAGGCAGTTGTGAGGGCTAAAGGGTGTACTATGTCAATATTAAACATGAAGAAAACAATCATTCCGAAGGGGTTATTCAGTCCTTCCTACAAGAAGATGAATCTGAAAGCACTAAAAAGGCTCTTGACGTGGCTCATCAACACAGTATCACTGTTAACACTGAAGTAGCAAGGATCTGAGGGAGCATAATGAGTGGTCAATCACCATTATCCTCCCCTTCAATTTTTCTCTCATAGTTAGCACTATAAACCCACACCTCAAATAAATCCTCAACTTGGTGATAAAACCATGCCCATCGTTGTGCATTAGAAAATTCCTCCCAACACTCACAGCAACATCACAGACTTTATAACTGTATCCCTCCTTGTAGACGTAGACTCCTTGAAGCATGAATCTATTACTTTTACACTGGAAGTAAACCACTGCTGATTCTAAGGTAATAGTAAACCATTGGCCTACTTCAAACACCTTATGTCTCGGCAAAATGTTAGAAAGACAAGTGACTAAACTTCAGGTGCATCAGGAAAACTAGCTTCTGCTCTGTGATAGAAATTTCAAGCCCATGAAAAATACAAATCTCAGACTGGCAAAATATAGGCAAGAGCTCATGCTACCTAGCGCTTTGCATCACATAATACTGCTTTCATGACATCTAGATAAATACTCTGCTCTAGATTGAATCCAACTTTTCATTCATCATTCTTTTATTCACTCATTAGTTCTTGTAGCTATCAAACATATTTAAGACTGCTGGGCCCTCACTCACATTCATGTGAAATGCTTCTTTTTCGAGTCCACTCTTAGCCTTGGGCTCCTGTTTTCCTTTAGAGCTATAGTATGGTGTGGGGGTTAGTTAAAACTAGATAGTGGAAGAAAGCATGTGAGTTTAGAAAAGGCTGAAAACTGTATCTAACATTTTGAGGAGAAAAACATGTTAACTTCATAATATAGAACCCATAGGCTCTTGATAGCTCACTTTTGGGTCTTTCATTACTTGAATGTTGTGATCGGAAGACAAACAAACAAATGAAGTCACAGTCCAAATAGAATTGAATCTTACTAGATTTGTTAGACTAGATGCTGGTTGGGCACTCATGCTACAATGGGGGCTACGTCCCCTCTGTCCTTCTGTACCCTATGTACTTCCTTCAAGATAAAACAAGCATTGGCAAGGCCAATAGGTCTTGCCTATGCAAGAGCTTTTAGCTTTGCCAATGTGTTTTGGCCATGTTGTTCACCAGTGTGATTTCTGTTCAGCATGGCTAAAAGTTAGTGGCATGGAGGAGAGTGGCGTGGAGTGTCATAGCGTGGAATGGCAAAGAGTGAAATATAGTTTTGTAGAGTGGAGTGACAGTGAGTGTCATGTATTGGAGTAGCGTAGTGTGGAGTCGCTTAGAGTGGCATACACAGGAGTGGACCGGTGTAGAGAGCATTGGTTTAGAGTGTTGCAGAGTATTGTTGTGCAGAGTGCAGTGGCATTGAATTCAGCAGCATATAATGCAGTGTTATAGAATGCAGTGGCGTAGATTACAGTGGTGCATAGTAGAGTGCATTGGTGCAAAGTGGAGTGGCGCAGAGCAGAGTGGCACAAGGTAGAACAGAGTGGCATAGAGTGAAGTGGCATAGAATGCAGTGGTATAGAGTGGTGCAGAGTGGAGTGGCATAGAGCTGAGTGATGCAGAGTGCAGTGTTGCAGAGTAGTGTGTCAGAGTTCAGTCATGTAGAGTAGCATAGGGAGCAGTGGTGTAGCATACAGTGATGCAGAATAGAATGCAGGGGCATAGAGTGCAGTGACAGAGTGCAGTTGTATAGAGTGTATTGGCATAGAGTGCAGTGGTTAAGAGTAGAGTGGCATAGTGTGTGGTGGCATAATGTGGAGTGGCAGAGAGTGGAGTAGAGTGGCATAGAATGCAGTGGCATAGAGTAGATTGTTCCAGAGTAGAGTGAAGTGGCATAGAGTGGAGTGGTGCAGTGTAAAGTGCAATGGTGTAGAGTGGCATAGAGTGTAATGACGTAGAGTAAAGTGGTGTGGAGGGCAGTGGCATACACTGCAGTGGTGCAGAATAGATTAGAGTGGCATACAGTGGTTTGGGGTAGAGTGCAGGGCATAGAGTTGAGTGTTACAGAGTACAGTGCATTGGCTTAGAGTGCATTGGCATAGAGGGCAGTGCTGGACAGTGGTGTAGAGTGGAGTTGTGCAGAGTAGATTGGTGTGGACAAGACTGGAGAGGTGATTAGTGCAGTGGTTTAGAGGGCAGTAGTGTAGAGTACAGTGGTGAAGAGTGCATTGGTTGAGAGTAGAGTAGTATAGGGTAGAGTAGAGAGCAGTGGCAGCTCCTCCGCTATGGTGGAGAAATGTCGCACCCCGTCACCAGCAGCAGCTGAAAACCTTTAAAAAATAAATAACAATAATAAACAAAGTTTCTTATTGTTTCCTTTTTTAAGAGGGCGGGCAATTGAGATGACGAGCATATAGGGCGCATGTGTGTTTGACCGGTCGTCTTGGGCTGGCAAAACACACATGAGCACTGTGCTCTCTCCAACCTGGCGCTGTGTTGCCAGGTTGGAGAGAGCAGGCAGAGACTCCCAGTCTGCCTCCGAGCGCCAAGCCAGGGCGCTCCGGCCAATACTAATGATGCTTTCATGTTGCCAGCATGAAAGCAGTGCTAGGATTGGCCGCAAAGGAGGCTGGGAGCTTGTGCCCCCGCCATGCACCATGCTGCCCCTTTTCCATGCCATGAGCCATGTCTGGTAGAGAGGCATAGTGTGAAGTGACTAAGAGTGCAGTGGTGTAGAGTGGAGTGCTGCAGAGTGCAGTGGCATGGAGTGAGTAGCAGAAGGACACTTTCCTTTTTTGTTTCTCCTGGTACTCCCTTGATTCCAATATGTTGACGTTGCTCCTATGGATCTTATGAGGCCCTCTGCAACTGGTGAGGTTGGTTGCTAGTTACTCTCAGGTGACAGTGTTGACTGCTTTATGCAATAGCTCATGAATGCCATGGCCATGTTGTGGCAGAGAGAGTCTGAGGGAGTTTTCTGAGAGTCTGAGATATCATGTCAAATTTGGAAAGATATTTGAGGGGAGAGGCACGGCATAAGGCACACTCTTCTGGGGTGTGATATTGTGGATGCAAGCTAAAAGAGTGTTTTCAACATGAAGAGGAGAGTTAAACAGTGTCTGGAGAAGTGTTTAGTTATAATTTGTAGTAGGATCAGCTTCGCCCTATGTAGTGTGGCCAGTTGATGTCAATTAGTTTTGGTCTTCTGTGCAGTGTGCATCCTGAAGCTCAGGTTGGTCAGAACATAGAAGTTCAGCAGGGATTTGTGTCTGTTGATGAGTTGTAATGAGAAGATGTTCAAATTAATTTTACGGAGCCCTTTTTACACATGATGTTACTTGCTGTCATTCATGACGAGAGCAAACACTCTTGGTGGAAGTCAGCTGTAGATAGATCTTGGAAAATTAGGTTTTGAATGGTCATGAGGCAATTCTTCAGTTGGTAATGCCACCACCAGACCAGGATCTAAGGCAAAACTGGGTATCATCAGTGTAGTAGTAAAACTCCGATGTCCATCAGGTTTAGACCATGCTTGCAAGCCCTGAAGGGTGCTCTGTATCTTTTGGAGGTCTTGCTGGTGGCATTCTTGTACTAGGCAACCATTGTCTTTGTGGGAGCTGCCTGTGGGTGGTATAGAGTTGTTTCAAGGCTGCCAGGTAGCCGTGCAACCGTGTGCACCTCATCTTATTTTACTAGTGTTGAATAGCCTATTTGCTGTCAATAGGTTCTTACCTATATTGAGGTGTGGATGTTAGGGGTCTTATCTTGCTCCCTTGGTAAATCCAGTGGTCATTCACACTACTTTTAAAATCATCCACAAAGAGTACATGGCCAAATGGCTTTTCTTGATTATTCCAGTACAATCTATAATAACATCCCCAAGTAACTCATTGATAGTCTGAAGTGGGGACAAAATCAAGTATCCAGAAAGTGGTTAAAAAGTAAGCACATAAAACCAGCACTAGAGAACTTCACTGACTCCCAGTGGACTCCAGAATGAATTCCAAAGTAATTTCTTCGTAGCAACAGAATACATACATATACAGCTTCAAATATAATCTATATATAAAATTAATATGCATAATATACAGTATGTAGAATTAAAAATAGTAATATCTATTGTATTATATAAGAAAATGTTGCGACGGATCCGTGGCCCTAGATATGCAAAAAAAAATTCCCTCTAATTTCTCAAAAACTACTGAACTGATTTACATCAAATATAAAAAAGAGTAATCTATGTACTGAAACATACCTTACTGCCAAATTTGGTGTAATTCCGTCCAGCGGCTCGGGCTGTAGTTTTGTTCAAAACTCTTATGGGAATTAACATGGGAAATGCATGTTTTTTGACCCTCCCTTTTCTTGGCCCCCGCTTGACGGATCACCCGTAAATTTCCCATGTGCGACAAGAATCACTGTCACACTTTTTTTTTGAAACTTTTGTGAAGATTTATCAAATGGTGCCAAAGATATAGGCAAGTCAAAAATCTATTTTCTATGAAACATGGTCTTAATTATAACTACCTAGTGGCGACCACCACTATGTTTTTACATATATAGGTATACATATATATATATATGTATACATATATATATATATATATATATATATATATATATATATATATATATATATATACATTCACTTAAAAACCAAAGGTTAGAGGTACTTTATAATTAGGCTCACATTTTAAACATACAAAAACATAGAAATCCACCTGTTATAGTTAAAGTTATCTCAAATAACTATAGCTCATGCCCTAAGGTAATTATAACTCGCGCCCCGCCATGCACAGTTTTTTAAACAAAGATTTTTACTGCAAATATTACATCGATATTATCAATGATGTTATCAAAGATGTCATGCGTGCCATAATTTGTGGGGTAATTAGCAGTGCAAGGCGTGCATTGAGGGAGATGAATGTGTGAAAAAATGAACTGAGGGGAATTGTGGGCACAAGGTTGTTAAGTCCAACTGCAGGAGAAGAATAAGATGGAATAGTATGAAGTACTTCTTAGAACTTCTGCAACTCGAACATATACTCTCCAGACATGGAGCACTAATCAGTGATAGCATCCTGATTCTAGCTGCATATGATAGGATTGCAAGCGAGTTAAAGGCTTTGCGGTCCAGGCCTGTAGTGTCCAAAGCAGTTGGCACTAATGGTGGGAAGCGGTCGATATGGAATGGTTGGTATGATGGGGACTGTGCGAGGATGAAAAGAGATGTTTCATATGCTCTAGTGTGGCGCCACTGCAGCCATCAAAGTGAAGAACAATTTAGAGATTGCAGGAGAAAATATAATGGGCTTGCAAACTGCCAAGAAATTGTCATTTCAGAAGGCACTATGGGTGGAACTGAGGGAGTCCGCCAATGAGAACAATACTAAATGGTCGTAACAAGGACAGGGATGGGGTGGAAAATATCCTAGAGACCTGCACTTGGGTTCACCAGTTCAGTACCTTATATAGTGCTAGTCTTGTTGGGCCACTGGGCCCCGCACTAATCCCTGAAGTGACTAGAGCACTGGGTGCCGTGAAGAGGCTTAAGGCTCCTTACCCTGATCTTGTGCTTGTTGATCTCTACTGCGAGGAGCCCTATTATTGGGCCAGTACCCTTACCAAAGTATTCAATGCAGCCCTTGCTGGGAATGATGTGTCCTCATTCTGGCACTTTGCCACCATCGCCCGATTTTCAAGAAGGGCGACTCTGGTTGTCCTGCTAATTATCACCTGATCTCCCTCCTTGATGGAGCAGGGAAGGTTCTTGGGAAAGTCCTGCTCAGGCATTTGCAGGGTTGGGTAGATACCCAAGATATTATGATAGAAGTGCAATCTGGCTTCCGGTCCGGTATAGGAACCATTGACCAGGCCCTCTGCCTCTACATGAGCTCATATAAATTTACAATAGTCAGGAAGTCCTTGCTGTATTTGTTCTTTATAGACCTGAAAGCAGCCTTTGATTTAGTCAATAGGGGTACACTATGGAGATCACTGATGGATTTAGGGGTCAATGCCACCTTGGTCAAGGGCATAGTGGCTTTGCACTCGGGCAATATGGCCAGAGTGAGATATGGTCCAGGTGGAGAGTGTACAGAACGCTTCCCTGTGGAAAAGGGTGTCTGGCAAGGATGTGTGCTTGTGCCACTACTTTTCAATCTCTTTGAACAATGTGGTTGACTGCCTTCTAGAACAACGGCTAAATGTTCCCACCATCCCTGGTAGGAGGGTTCCAATATTACTATTTTCAGATAACGCTCTACTGATGACGCTCACAGAAATTGTAATCCACATATTACTTAGTCAATTTGCAAAATATTGTGAGGAAAAATCATTGACCATCAATAGTAATAAGATGATGAGTATGGTTTTGTGGTTGTCCCCTAGACTTGGGCAGAAACCAGTGATTAACGGTGTGTGTATTGAAACGTAAGCATTTTCACTACTTGGGTATTTGGTTTGTGGATTAACTGTATTGGGATAGCCAAGTACGGAAGGCATCCATAGTTCTGAAGCAAGTGGCTGGGACAGTGCTGAGGTTTAGGCAAAAGGCAGATGCTAGAAGCATTGGTATCGTCCTGCAAATATATACCCAAAAGGCAGTGGCTGCAGCAGTTTACAGGGCAGAGCTCTTGGGGTATGTGAATACCAGCACATTACAAGTGGCCGAAAACAATTTTATAAGAACATTGCTGAGGTTGGGACCGGGAACCCTCTTGAAGGCAGTTGAAGGATACTGCGGAACAGATCAAGGGTGGCGAATACAAGCAGATGAGGTTACGTCAAGAGCTTAGGCCTGAATCAATCCTAAGCCATTATTTAAAAAATGCTTATGGCCTTACTTGCACTGGCTATCTGATATATCCTGAGCTGAAGCAATCACTGTAAATAAAGTATAGGTTGAGTATATTGCCGACAAGGGACTATCTAACTCGCAGTCACAGTCTAGCAGCCGGGCTAGAGCACTGTGACAGCAGTGTGGGAGGGATATACAATGTAGCCCACTTCACCCTGTTCTGCAAGAAGTTTGATTTGGCTTTGCGACAGTGGCTCTAGCCCCTTTTCAAGTCCTGCGGGGGAAAGTGCTCCCATGCTGCATTAGCACTCTGCACTAGGCTGGGTGACATCAGTGCACACAACTCTATCGCATCATGCATAATGGCCGCATGGCCCTGCTTGAGAGAACTGCCTACTAAGCTGGGTCTGACTGAACCGTAAGAACTCCTTGAGCTCTCAGTACCCTCCTCCCCACTAGGTCGGGTGATTATACAAATTGGAATAAGGCATTGTCATTGCTTTTATTGAGCAGACGTTGTTGACCCTACAGATGTTAAGAATATTTTTGCTGGCATCAAACGTCCTATCCATAAGCACTTTTCCTTTTAAACCCCTTACACACAAGCACGTTTTGTACAACTTGGGTCTGCACTGGTAATCTGCTTGCCCACCCCACACGACTATAGCCAGGCATTTAACGTGCTGCTGCAGTATTCAGACGATCATAATGTATGTGTATTTTATTATGCTTGCTTGTATCTATTAGTTGGGTTCCTAGCAACTTTGTGCGTAGCTGTGCTGTTACTTGTGGAACATTTTATCTATGTTTCTATGCTTCTATGATGTACTTACACTTTTTTAACATTTGTTTTTTGCTGTGTTGCTATTTTTATATGCATTGTCTTTTACCTATTGTAAGTCTAGCAGCCAAAACAATAAACAATAAACTAACTGATTTGGCTATCACATTTAAAGCGCTTAGATGGTATTAAAATGAAACAAAACAAACTGAAGTATACTTGGGCTCTTAATCTAGTCAGAATAATAATATTGAAAGATTTCTGGAGAATGGAAATCAAATCAAATCAAATCATTAACATTTATAAAGCGCGCTACTCACCCGTGCGGGTCTCAAGGCGCTAGGGGGGAAAGGGGGGGTTATCGCTGCTCGAACAGCCAAGTCTTTAGGAGTCTCCGGAAAGCGGAGTGGTCCTGGGTGGTCCTGAGGCTGGTGGGGAGGGAGTTCCAGGTCTTGGCCGCCAGGAAGGAGAAAGATCTCCCACCCGCCGTGGAGCGGCGGGTGCGAGGGACGGCAGCAAGTGCGAGGCCAGCGGAGCGGAGCGGGCGGGTGGGGACGTAGAAGCTGAGGCGTCTGTTGAGGTGTTCCGGTCCCTTGTTGTGGAGGGCTTTGTGTGCGTGGGTGAGAAGACGGAAGGTGATCCTTTTGCTGACTGGGAGCCAATGCAGGTGTCTCAGGTGTGCGGAGATGTGGCTGTTGCGGGGTACGTCGAGGATGAGGCGGGCCGAGGCGTTTTGGATGCGTTGCAGGCGGTTTTGGAGTTTGGCGGTGGTCCCGGCGTAGAGGGTGTTGCCGTAGTCCAGGCGACTCGTGACAAGGGCGTGGGTCACGGTTTTTCTGGTGTCGGCGGGGATCCAGCGGAAGATCTTGCGGAGCATGCGGAGAGTGAGGAAGCAGGCGGAGGACACGGCGTTGACTTGCTTGGTCATGGTGAGAAGAGGGTCCAAGATGAAGCCGAGGTTGCGGGCGTGGTCAGCGGGGGTCGGTGCGGTGCCGAGGGCCGTGGGCCACCAGGAGTCGTCCCAGGCGGACGGGGTGTTGCCGAGGATGAGGACTTCCGTTTTTTCAGAGTTCAGCTTTAGGCGGCTGAGCCTCATCCAATCTGCGACGTCCTTCATACCCTCTTGTAGGTTGGTCTTGGCGCTGGCGGGGTCCTTGGTGAGGGAGAGTACAAGTTGGGTGTCGTCGGCGTAGGAGAGAATTTGATCTCCCCCAATAATCTCTGAGGGCCATGAAGACCACTTATTGGCCTGAGGCAACAAGTCATCTGGCGTAGTCCATCCTGAACAAGTATAACATTTAGGGCCCGAGGTACGACTGCTAGAAATAGTGCAATTTGCGATATTAAGGAACTCACATATTGCCAGTCGCTATTTCAAATATGTGTACAATATTGGCCCCCAAATTATGACTTGCAAACGAGTTGCATCATAATTACTGAACTTGCAATTTGTGAGTTGGGGCCAGATGTAGCAAGCATTTTGCATGGCGCAAACTGCGAAAATCGGAGTTTGCGCCATGCAAAATGCTCATCGCGATGCACATTCATATATTGCGAGTCGGTACCGACTCGCAAAATGTGAATGTGACTCGCAAATAGGAAGGGGTCCCCTTCCTATTTGCGACTTGCATCGCGATGCCAAATTGCTTTGTGACCGCGAACGCGGTCGCAAAGCAATTCGCAGTTACCACCACTGTCACACTGGTGCTAACTCATTTGCAAAAGGGAAGGGGTCCCATTCCCCTTTGTGAATGTTTCCAAAAAGGTTTTTTCAGAGCAGGCAGTGGTCCAATGGACCACTGCCTACTCTGAAAAAACGAAAACAAATGGTTTCATTATTTTTTTTATTTTGCAACTCGTTTTCCTTTAAGGAAAACGGGCTGCAAAATAAATAAAAAACTGCTTTATTTAAAAAGCAGTCACATACATGGAGGTCTGCTGTCTTCAGCAGGCCACCATCCCTGTGAGTGCAGGGACTCGCTCTGGGGTCGCAAAATGCGACCCACCTCATTAATATTAATGAGGTGGGTCTTTGCGACCCCATAGGGAATTGCAGACGGTGCCTGAGACACTGTTCTGCATCCGATTTTGCGAATCGGAACTTGCTGCATCTGGCCCTTGGTCCCTGTTCGCAAATTGCAACGGCATTCGCAAATAGCAAATAGCACCCACAGCTTTAAAAAATGCCCTAACACTTCCTGGTACACTGCAAGGACCCCTAAACAGGAAGTGGCCCAGGAGAATCCTCCACAGGAGTCACAGCACATGATTAAGTCCTGCAGCACAGACCCACACCACTGGCCAGCTTGAATTCACACACTGCAATCGCCAACCAACGGAGGGAGAAAGCAGCAAGGGAGTGCAGGAGAAAACTCAAGTTCACAGAAAGGGAATTACACATCCTCATAGATGAATGTTGCAACCACCACGATAAGCTCTTTGGTCAGCTGTATCAGACTGTCCCCAAGTCTGACAAATGTAAGATCTGAAGGAACATGCAGATCACAATCATTGCCCTGGGCGTGGCATACAGGTCAATTGAAAAGATCAAGAAAAGGTGGTACGACCTGTGCTCCTGGGCCAAGGGGAGGGTCACAGCATGGCTGCGGGACACCCAGGAAACAGGAGGTTAACCATCCAATGTACACCCACCCCGTATCAGTGGAGGCGATGGAATAGATCACATTGGAGCCAGAGGCAGTGGGCGGTTTTGGGTCCCTTGACACGTCTGCACCCCCCCCAATCACTGTTAAGTGCATTACTTCTTCTACTTCAACATTGGTCCCAAAACTCTGCTGTCCACTAGCATGCAACACACCCTTACCCATATATGCCTGGATGGTCCACGTAGATGAGCATAATCTCACAACTGATGCATTATGGGACATGTAGTCATGTACAGAAATAGTGCTGTTACTCTCAGACAGTAGTTGATTAACATAGTACAGTCAGTGAGCTAGTGTTTCACACATACATTTTATTCTATTTCCCATTTACCACTTAGGAACACCTGATGAACCACAGGAAGGGGAAGGTGATGATGGAGAGGCCCAGTCCCAGATGGAGGAAGGGCAGGATGACGTGCCCCTGAGTCTCCCAGGAATGTCACAGGTCCATGCCAGTGCTGCTTTACCACACTCAGCGGCAATTGGGGGTCCAGTAATCCTTCAACAGACCACTCCTCAATGCATCCCCGTGACCAGGGTTTGGCGTCTGCGCCCAACTCAACAAGCTCAAAGGTGCCAGGAGGCTAGGCAGGCCGCATGCTCCCAGGCATGACCCAGCAACCAGGCAGATTGTTGTGGGCTAGAACAGGCCATGTTGCAAGTTCAGCACCTGCAACAAAAATACGCATGATCAAACACAAAGTCATGCAGGGTTTCTCAAACAATACATATTAGATGTCTGCTAACCAGGCATGTCTGGATGCACAATTTTATACCCTTACAGGGACGATTGGCCAACTCTACATGGAGATGGAAGAGGAGAGATGCCAGTGAAGGTGCTGGGAGCACAGCCAAGCTACAAGATCGGACTCAATGACCAGGGCAATTGTCTGGCTAACCCAGGCTACTATGCAGCACACCAGATGCACACTGGCCCTGCAGGTGGAGGTGGGCCACTTTGGTGGTGATGTGGCTAGAGGGTTGCAACAAATTACTATCGCTGTGGAGGCATTCCAGAAAGCCAGCATTGCCAGTGGGGATACAGGTGATGCAGCAGACAGTGAGGTGTCCAGCATCTGGCGTCTACTACACACACACGTGTCTTGCGTAGGAGCAGCAGCCGGCAACTGGCACCTTCATGAGCCAGCACGCCAAATGCTGGACATAGTTCATGGAAGTGACTGCAGACTGACAGTGTGCCTGTGTGGTTTTTTCATATATGTTTCCTTTGATGGTGAAGTAACCACACAACATGTGCAACCACATTACTCATTTCACTTATGATGGACAGGCTGTCCATCCTTGTTGTTGCATACACTAATATCAATGGGTTGCCTATTTTTTGTAGTACAAACAGCTGTTTGTCTTTCATGGACAGTATTGTGTACATTTGGGTTTTTTACTGTGCAAAATAATGTCTTGCTATGTGGTCCCTGCGCCTTCTCCCTACTGCTGCTCTGCTTTCCTCGACCATCTGTTGGGCAGGTAGAGCAGGGTCATCCTCCTCAGAGCCAAATCCGGATACCTCTACATGTAAGCCTGATCTGCTGGCAAGGATGTACAGTACTGCGCATGTTACCATAAACTTGCACACAGTTTCAGGTGCATACTGCAAGGCTCCCCCACTCTGGTGTAGACACCAGAATCCTGACTGCAGGAGACCAAAGGTACGTTCTATCATGGTCCTGGTGCGCATATGTGCCATGTTGTAGCACCTTTCCTGGGGATAGTTGGGAGACAAGGATCCAAGGCCACAGGCCATACGCACTGTCACCTGTTCAGACACCAATGAGGTTTAGACAACCTACAGACAAATTATTGTACCACAAGACGTTACTGTGCAGCATCCATTCCAGTACCTAGTAGGAATCCTTCATCAAAATCCCCTCATTCTAGTCGCTGGTATATGCCACTATGCCTGAATATATATGAGTCATGTGTGCTCACTGGATATTTGTCTAAAAAGTCTGTGATGATGTTCTGGGCATTGCAGACGACTTGTATGTTCATAGAATATGTGCTGTTACGGTCCAGGAAAATGTTTTCCAGCCGGGATGGGGTACATATGGGCACAAGGGTCCTGTCTATGCAGTCAATGACCTGTTAGAATCTGGCTATACAATAGAATTGTGTTTTTGTATTCTGCATTTCCAAATCGTCCCTGGGTAGGCAAATGTGCTGATGTATGTGTTGAAGCATGGCGTCTAGGAATTTGTTCAGGATACATGACAGCGCACTCTGCGACAACGCGCCAGCCAGTGCTATCACATGTTGATAACTACCACTGGTCAATAGGTGGAGGGAACACAAGACCTGCACATGGGTGGGGATTGCATTGCTGCACTGTGTAGTGCTCTCCAGATATGGGTTTAAGGTGGCCTTTAGCTCTGGGATCACATTTCTACTCAGCCTATACTGTTCAAATATTTCCTTCTCTATCTTCTCAAACAGGGCTGGCCTGATCCTGAATATCCTCTCTGCCTCCTATACTGGACAGCCAGTATCCACCTTGTCGTGGACTCCCTTTATGGTAACGAGACTACTGGATTTTGGGCAGCAGCACCACCAAGGATGAGGGGCTGAGTCCGATCCCACACCGTGTAACAGATGTCCTAACCTTTTTCAGCTAGCTAGCAGCACCTCACGAGTACCAGAGGTAGAAGTGATTTGTGGCAGCCTATCGCATGACACTCAGACTCCTCAGGGAAGTTGTGGTGGAACAGATCTTTCTCCTTTCTCTCAGTTACACAAGTCTCATACATGCAATGACAAAACAGAAGCAGGATCTTGGTTCAATAGGTTTTATTGAAGCAACTGTATTCTATGTAGAAAGTCATAAATTACAATTATAAGGATAATGAAACACAGCATTATTACAGCCGTGACCAAAAGAGTGAAACACAAGAAGAGTCCCACCATATTGTCATGATAGTGTGCCTAACATTCCTACCTACACTACTAAGTTTCTACACAAGAGCAGGTAGTAGTGGTAGCCCTAATCTGACCTTCTGGTCCCAGAAAGGAAGCCCAATCCCCATACCTGTGCAGAGGTAAAGAGGCCTGTTAGTCTGCTAAGGTTTGTAGGAAGCTGGCCTGGTGTGTGGTGAGTGCCTATGGTATTATCACCTTATACCAGGTCCAGATATCCCCTATTAGTGAGGAGTAGTCAGTGTCTAAAAGCCAGGCTCTCTAGAGGTAGCCGTGGATGAACAGCCAAGGCGTATCTAGGAGACATGCAAAGCTCATGCTATACCACTTATAGTCACACAGCACTTACACATATGAAAGAACCACACAGTGTTACAAAAATAAAGGTACTTTATTTTAGTGGCACAAATACTGAAATACTATATAGGCAATACTCTATTCTCAGGCGAGCAAACACACTATTATATACACCTTAGTTTTCAGGATTGAGCATAGAAAGCAATAAAAAATAGTGCAATAAAAATAGACAATAGTGACCCTAGGGGGAGCCCAAACCACATACTAAAAAAATGGAATGTGAATGAGGGAATCCCACCCAGCTAAGTGGAATCTGTAGAGGGGAGCTGGAGGAGCTAGGAACCCCAAAAGGTAAGTACCAGTGTGACCCCCAGCGAAAAGGAGAGGAGAGGTAAGTACCTGTTTTTTCCCAAACCCAGAGAGCAACTTGGTGAAAGGACTGTGCAAGACCCAAACAAGACTGCAAGAAACAGAAGATGGATCCAAACAGATCCACTACCACCGTTCTGGAGTTGCAGGACCAGGTTGCGAGTGAGGACCAGGAGTCGGCTATGCAGTGCAGGAGTGGTGGAAGAGTTCCTGATGCAGTTGATGTCCCACGTTGGAAGAAGAGTTGCAGTCCATCAGTGATGGAGAGAAACCACCAACAAACCTTGGCAAAGGCAAAAGCTGCAGAAAAAGATTTGCAGAGCTGCCGGGGACCAGGTAGTTCCGAGGAGACTCAACCCATGGAGGGGAGTCCCAGGTGTCCCCCAGCAGTCATGAGAACAATAAGTCATGGATGCAGCCCCCACAGGCAACTAACCGGCAGCAGGCACAGGAGTCGAAGTGAGGACCACTCAGCACACCTGGAAAAGCGTCCCATGTTGCTGGAGTAGCAGGCAGGAGACCCCGTGTTGTAGAGCAGAGTGTTGGAGGCTGGGGCTACATGGAGCCTGAAGATCCCCTGGAAGAAGAGCCAGCCCTCTTTGGTAGCTGCAAGAGTTGCGGTGCACAGGGGTACCGTCCTGCAAGGAGAGGCAAAGACTCACAACCTCCAAACAGACAGCTTGTAGAGGGGACTGAGAGGACCACCACCTGTTTTGCAGGATCCAATCAGAGTTGCAGGAGAGAGGACCCACGCAGCCGGTTGTTGTTGCAGTGGTGCCTGCGGGGGCAGGGGAGTGACTCCTTCACTCCAAGGGAGATTCCTTTTTGCTTCTTGCTGCAGACTGAAGACTTGCTGCCCTCAGAGAATGCACAGCTGGGGAAATGTTGCAGTTGCTGGGGGAAGCCGGAGAAACAATGTTGCAGGGCGAAGTCATCGCTGGAGCTGCAGATTGTAGGTCCTTTGAAGTCCAGTTGCTGTTCCGGTGGCCAGAAGTCAAAGTAAACATTGCAGATGAGTCCTGCTGGAATCTTGCACATCGAATCTGAGGACCCACCCAAGAGGGAGACCTCAAATAGCCCTTGAGGGGGAATTATTCACCTAGCCATGTGACCACCTATCAGGAGGGGGCTGTGACTTTACCTGCCTGATCTGGCCATTTAGATGCTCCCAGATGCCTCTGCCCACCGTAGATTCAAAATGGCAGAATGAAGGGGTCATCTGGAGGAGCACTGGGCACCACTCCTGCGGTGGTTATGGACAGGGGAGTGGCCACTCCCCTTTCCATTGTCCAGTTTCATGCCAGAGCAGGGACTGGAAGTCCCTGAACTGTTGCAGACATGTTTATGTAAGGAGGGCACCAGATTTGCCCTTCAAAGCATACCAGTGGCTTGGGGAGGCTACCCCTCCAAAGCCACATAACATCTATTTCCAAAGGGAGAAGGTGTTGACTCCCTCTTCCAAAGGAAATCCTTTGTTCTGCCTTCCTGGGCTTTAGCTGTTCAAGCAGCAGGAGGACAGAAACCCATCTAAGGTGTGGCAGCAGCGTGGGCTGCCAGGAAACCCCAGAAAGCTGACAGGAGCAATGCTGGGGGTCCCCTAAGGAGCCCCCAGAGTGCATGGGATCATACAGCCAATTCTGGCAACAGTATTGGGGTATGATTCCGACATGTTTGATACCAAAGGTTTGGAGTTACCATTATGTAGCTGGACATAGGCAGTGACCTATATCCAGTACACGCTTAAAATGGCGTCCCCTCACTCACAAAGTCCAGAAAATTGAAGCTGGAGTTCACGGGGACACCTCTGCTCATGCCGGGGAGCCCTCACACACAGGTACCTAAACCCTGCCCTCTGGGCTAGGAGGGCCTACCATAGGGGTGACTTATAGTGACCTGGTGCAGTGACCTGAAGTGAAAGGGTGCATGCACCTTTTCACGCAGGCTGCAATGGCAGGCCTGTAGTCAACTTTTACATGGGCTCCCATGGGTGGCATAAAACATGCTGCAGCCCATGGGCAACCCCTGGTGCCCCAATGCTGTGGGTACCATATACTAGGGACTTATAAGGGGGCACCATTATGCCAAATGTGCGGTGTTTGTGCCCCAAGCAACCAGGTTTAAAAGGAGAGAGCAGAGTCGCTGGGGTTCTGGTTAGCAGGATCACAGAGAATACAGTCAAAACATACTGACAATAGGCAAAAAGTGGGAGTAACCATGTCAAAAAGAGGGTACTTTCATACAATGAGTCCTCCCTTGTAGATGAAGAGGAACCAAAAGGTTTCAGCAGAGACTGTGGCGATGTGCAGCATAAGATGGCAAACTGGCTAGAATATCCCCTCTAAGGTGATGTGGGCCGTGTGATGTTTTATAATGACATATCTGTTATTCTAAGAACTGCCTTGACATGACAACATGCATTTTTCTGTGTAGGGTAGACAATGTTCCCTTTGGAGCTGCAGTACCTGGTAAACATCGTGTACAGCCTTGGGTTGAGCACAGGATGAAAATGTTGTGCAAAGAACCGATTCTGCAAAGAAGGACAACTGATAAAAGGAATAAAAAACATTTCCACTAAAATTAAGCTCTGCTAAAATAATAAAATGAATAACAACAAAATGTAACTAGATAAAAGGACACAGGCCTCAGACCCAGGGCTAAATAATGTGCCCATGTAAAATGCTAAAATAGCCTCACAGCTCCTCCCCATTTCCGGTTCAAAAGTGCAGAGGTCTATAATAAACCCCAATTCTAAAATCACCTATCATACATTAGTGATTAAAAGTAAGCTAAAATATTGTGAATAAGATGAAATGTCCATGTGACAAGCCAAATAGACCAACATATGAGCCAAATTTTAAAAAGTCAACATAAAATGTTGCAAAACTTGAACATCAATTGAGGCCAAATGTCAGCAAATCAACAATAATCATGGTCTTTTAGAAAATCGCCAATGTAATCAGTTGTTATATAATTCAGCAAAGACCCCACTTTGGCAGATGGCAAAGGAACCAATTCATTGACAAGGAAAGTGAGGGAGCAATCATGTTCAGTTGTCTCAGCCTGAGATCTGGCCAAGTTTGCAGCATCCAGTGCAGTGCCAGGTGTTGTAGCACCAAGAGCCACTTGATCCACAAATGGCGGCTCATAGCAAGCTTCCCGTAGCAATCACAATCTCAGTGTGCACATATGGTAATGAACCCTCATCAAGAACACGAACAGACCAGCATCCAAAAAGGCACGCCCTGTATGAAAAGACAAACTTATGATGCATGTTCGAATGGGCACCACAAGGATAGAAAGACTCCAGTTCTTCCAGGAGTGGTGCTCCAAAATACTGCATCATGCGGTCACAGCATAGTTAGGCTGGTGAAAGCACCATCAGTCCTCTTTGTTGAGATGGGGCAGCCATTGTGATTGAAAAGTAACACCAGCAAAATGCAGCCAATTAACACCGAAGTAATAGGGAATTCCCCGAAGACACTTAAAAGTGTTTTGCTTGAGGTATTATGCCAAATATATAGGAGAAGGTGCTGACAAAACCAGAACCAACAGCCTTGAAGAAGTGTACAGTCCCAGCGGTGTTAGACATGTTCAAAATGTGACCTATGGGTACATCGAAATGTCTTGGGAAGTTTGTATTCAAAAGGGACTGTATCTATGAGGATGACCTCGCCACTTGCAGAGCATAGGTCCAGAGGGCAGATGTAAGTGCCACATGCTTTTGAAACAAAAGAGCCTTTAGTTTGCTCAGCTTGTCAAAATTTACAATTGAAGTAGCAAAATGAGGCCAAATTTCGGCTACTTTTATTGCTTGCGTGGGGGAGGAAAAGCACATTTCCACAACATGTAACAGTTTGTGAGACCTAAACTACCTAGGCAATTCCGGCACGCATTCCACAACAGTTGATTTTGTTCAGCATCACGTAACTCCCATTCAAGAGAAAACTGGAATGCTAGACAAAGGGATGGGAAGACCCTTTAGATAACATGCTAAATTTGCAGCTGAAGCATTACATGCTCCATAGAAGGGCAGCTGTTTACAAATCATGGAATGACTTACAGAAGTCTTGCATTCGCTTCTACTAAGAAAGACCTCTTGTTGAGCCTGAAACATTTGAACATAAAGGGTAGCTCCCACATTTAATTGATTTAACTATCTCCTAGTTGTTCAAATCTACCAACAGGAATATGTTTAAAACACAAGGTGAATCGAAATATTGAAACTGGCAGATTAATAACCCTGTATATTAACCAAACTGCAAATGGTATTTCCACCACAGTGAAAGGCAACTTTCCTAACTTTTCGATGTGTAACAAAACATACTTTGCTTCTTTTTTAGCCACGATCTGTTGCTGCTGCATCAAATAAAATGCAACAAACAATTCCCTGGAGATGATGTGTTGCCAGGGCACACAACCACTTTTCAGAACTTAACTGCATAATAGACCTAAGCTGACTCTGTCCATGTTCTAAAAGTGACATATCATGTCAATCGCAGACGAAACAATGTTGTTAAGTGTGTATATGCAGTTTGACAAAGTATTCATTCCATTATGTACCACAGCTAGAGCTTTCTGGACATTTTCCTAATCTATTTGCCTCAAACTGGTGGCAGCTTCTTTCTGCGTAAGTTTCCAAATTTCAAAATTAAATATTGCTTACAAGAAGCGCTTTGTGTGTGGTTTTCTAGAACCTAATAAGAGATCTTACAAGTCTGTGTTTTCTGACAGGAGACTAAGGTGTTCTTTAATGGCTGTTAATGTAGGGGATTTCAATCATTGTTGGAGCAGTTTGCCCACACTATATGTGGTTAAGATGCCAGAGTGTTGTGATGATATGTAACGAGGGTCAGGTCTGCTCACTATAAAACCCCTTGTGGAGTTTACAAAACATGCATGACAACCATTTGTGTCCACTGGCCACAATAACCACACATTTTGACTTGAAAGTGTCGAATTAAATGTTCAATTTTTGACCCTGAGCTGTTCGTCAGTGACATTTAAAATCTCATGCCATTTGTCAAATTTATCTGGTGACAGAATACTGGGCACATTCAATTCCTTAATTTTTGCTGTGCCTAAACAACTTGTTTGTTGTATAGTTTTATTTAAAATGTGTAATGGAATAAGGCATTCTCTAAAGAAAGCTTCCCACCCCTGTATTTGCCAATTTCTACTTCCCCACATGCTTTTTAAGCAAATCAATTTCAACCAAAATTCATGGCCTTCAATAGCCAACTGGGAAACAAAAGAACAAGAGAATCAGAATAGATCAATTTGGTATCTGTTAACAGGACATTCTGCAATTTCATAGAAGGCAATTTGAATAGTAAGACTCAGCATTGGTAACATAAAAAAAAAAAATAGGCAAACATGCAAACCTTTCTATGTACGTTTTAGAACTCCCCTTTGGTGAAGTTCTAATTGTGTATAATTATAAACAGTCCTCAGGGTGCTGGCTTTAAGTACAAAGTGGTGTCTGTAATGATTGTAACAGAACATTTCTCCATAATTTGCTGTTGTTTGGTAAACCTCTTCACTTTCAAACACAGTATAATATTCAAGCTCAGAAAACACAGAATCAACTGTTTTCACATCCCAATCATCAAAACCACCCCAGGTGTTATTATATCATTCATAGAGACTTTAAATACATATGGAATTTGAATCATTTCCATCAGCCCAAATGTACCAAATGCTACTTTATCCCAAGCAGTCCCATCAGTAATCAGTATCTCTAAAATGTTTACTAGGGAAAATTCTCTGCGGACCTTATGTGAGGATAGGTGAGGCTTCAAAACCTTATCCACCAATTCAACAGCAGAGCGTTCCAGAACATAGTGACCATGTATCAGCAAAAACAAAACAATGACAAAACCAATTTAGAGAAGGAAGGCAGACACAGTCAACAGGACCCCTAGCTAGGTATGGAGAAGGATGTTCCTTCTCCCACCTCGCCCCAAAGCCTGGAACGCCTTCCCTCTCCACCACCACACCTTCGCTGACCCACTTCAGGAAAGGGCTCAAGACTTGGCTCTTCGATTAACACCAGCAGCTCGGAGACTAACACCGGCAGCAAGCACTTGGATCCCCTCTTGGGTGACAAGCTGAGCTCTACAAATACATCTTGACTGATTGGTTGATAATTCCATGGATAGGTCAGATAGCTTTAAGCCAATTAAATACCTTACGTGCTCTTGATACAGTTGTGGTTGAAGATGCTGAAGAATTTGAAAATCAATCACTGACGTTGACAAAATATCCAGAAGCAATTTGTGCAAAAACGGGACCCGGTGTCGGAGAAGGAGAACTGATAGATGTGTCCATTGGTGGTTGTAGTAAACAATTCCATCCGTTTATGTTGAATTTGAGTAATATTGCTCAGGATTTTGGACATTTCTTGTCATAGATGTAGTGACAGGTACTAATTAAAGTTAATTTTCCACTCTCCCCAAGCACGGGGAAGTCTTATCACTGTTTGTTAAACTGTAAAGAGGCACATCCTGACTGGCTATGAGAGGTGTTCGGGAACTGCTTAGGATTCCTCGTGGTCTACTGTGTATAATAGGCCACATGGTGTAACCTGACATTATCAATTGAAGCAAAGCAGTTTTCTTTGGAACCAGGCAGCAATGATAGGATGACAGTTCTGGTACCCTGTTTTCCCACGACTGGAACCGGTGCTTATTATGCAGGGCCAAATTCCTTTTTTTACAGAAATCTTTTCACCCACTAGATCCCCAACTTTTGGAATCCAGCCAGTGGAGGTTGTTGGTGAACTACTCATTTCCAAGGTGGCGGCACATGCAGTTGAGTTGTCATCATGGAACTGTTGTAATTGCTGTTGTAATTGCTGACACTTTATGCCAGAAGGTGTGTCCACAGCACTGCTTCAGGGCCATCAAGATCTGAAACATAAATAGGTATGCCAAACAGAACCTCATATGGAGTGTGCCTAAAAATGACCTTCTAGGCAGATTATTTAGTGCTCTCTGAACTCCTTATAGGTGGTTAAGCCAACTACGACCTGAACCTAATATTTTCGCTCTTAAGGATTGCTTTAAGTCTTGCTTCTTCCACTCCACAACAGTGCTTCCCTCAGGATTATATGGAGACCAGAAATGTAGTTGGACCCATATTGTTGCCATGGTGTCTCTGAATGCCGTGGAGGCAAAGGCAGGGCCCTGGTCTGAATGAAAAGCCACAAATGCATATGTCCCTATAAAGACATGCAAATCTTCCATAACAGTTAGGGCATCACCTGATCATTGTGGCCATACCCGTAGAAATCTGGAGTAACAATCAATAGTGACTAATATGTATTTGTATGCACCATCAGGTGTAGGGGACCACAATGGTCCAGGTACACACATTGTAGTGGTTTGTTGGAAACTAGAAAGGGTGTCTGCGGTGGGAGTTTTATGGTGGATTGTTTTATTTGTTGACAGATGTCACAACAAAGGACATACTGTTTGGCCTGTTTGTATAGACCTGACCACCAGTAGTGTTTTTGCAATAATGTAATTGTAGCCCCCACACTTGCATCGGCAGAAGCAACGTCTTCTGCGCTGCTTTTATTTGGTCTTGGTTGGAGATCACATGATCACCCACCCTGGTATTGTTATGAATGCAACTTTTTGGGTGCTGAGATTGTAGGAATATTTGGCAGGATACACCTTTGGCAAGGGCTTGCTGTACTACATTGGTATTTGGTAGCGTCTCCTTCAGATATGCTACCTTCCCCAACAGGAGCCTGTGTTTAATGGTGTTCCCTTTTGAATCTCTGAATCCATTCTGGTGCCATTAATGCAGGTATTTATTAAAAAAACTGGACACAATAGTATGAATCACACACAATGTGTGTCATAAGGTCAGGATCCATATGTTCCAATGCCAATAATAGAGCCTTAAGCTCTGACAATTGTGCAGTACAGTCCCCTAAGGTCTGCGTGTATGTGTTCTGGGTGTGGAACTCACCATCCCCCATGAATCCGTTCACAGCTATCATTTGATACTGATCAAGAGGCAAAATGTTTATAGGTATTGAGTGTTGAAGTTTATATTTAAGGGACTCTTGTGTCTGAAGTTTTGGATCAAAAACATAATCAACATCAGTGGCAGTCAGAGAAGTGCCCATGCGTTTGTGTTAGGAACAATTGTTTTTTGTCACAGCCTCTAAGGCAGGTATTGGGGTCACGACTACAATGCATTTCCTCTCAGCTATAGGTCTCTCTTTTATGACAGTCACCTGAACAGCAGTCAGAATTGTTTCACTGGGAGCAAAGCGTTGTTCATCTGTTGAATACAGATGTGATTTGTATGCTACAGGGAAGGTATCACCTTCATTGAATGTTACATAGGTAAACCCAATGGCACCAACAATCACTCTGATGACCAAGTTAGTTTTGTGATCACATGTGTGTAATTGTTTTGCTTCAAGCATGCCCTGTTGCAATGCTCTAAGAATGCGTGTGTGTTCAACCATCCAATATTTACTTGAAAAGTCTGGATTTATCAAGTCATAAAGTGGTTTTATGCATTGTGCATAGTCTGGATGTATACTTGCCAAAACTGAAAAAGCCCAATAAATATTGTAGCATCTTGATGGCGTTTGGTGGTTGTAATTGCGCACACATTTCTAGAAAATGGGGTGCTAGGCTCTTTCCTTTGTAAAAACTGGTATTCCAAAAACAGGTCACTGAGAAAGGCAATTTTTGTTGTCTTATAATTTAATTTGTAGCCTATTTCAGCAAAAGCCACCACCCTTCTTAGGTGTTTGACCAGGTCCTCGTCATCTACATATGAGAATTCCTCAGGGTCTATGTAATATAGTATAAATGTTACACGTGAGGAGAACAGTCCAGTCGAGAAAATTTCCTTTACGTGCCTCATGCACAGAAGGCAGTCAAATCCCTGCTTTCAGGTGCTATATTTTGGCAGAAAAATTTGTTGGAAATATCCAAGTTTGTTTTTTATTTTTTGCGCACCAAATTGTTAATATGTGCTGTGTGCATGTTTTATGGCAAATGTGTGCGTGTGACTGTTTAATTGTCTGTAGTCTAAGACTATTCTATATGAATGGTCGGGCTTAGCTACGGGGAACAAAGGGTTGTTCATTGGTGATATGCAGGGTTCTATTACACCCTGGTACACAAGCTGTGTGAGCATTTCTCTCACTGGGGCTTTAGCCTCATGTTTACTGGGGAATTGTGGTTGTGGAAGTGGTGTTGATCTAATCGGTATTATATGGTAGGGGGAGTCTTGATCCTAACCTACATGGCTGCGAAACAGAACCGGGGCTTGTGCCATTGTTCAATCTACTACATAAGCTTGTCTTAATTCCTCAGAAACAAGGACCAAGGAAGATGACATAATGACATCTTCCCCTAGTGGCAGTTTACTGACAAATTCTGGTTACCAATCCTTTTCTGCCAATAGGCTGTCATAAAATATTGTCAAATTCTTCTTCTAGAATATAACTTTAATTGTGTGCACTGTCTCCCTCAATATGTTTTTTTCACTTTGTAAACCCTATCTGAGTGGAGGACCCGCATGTCCTCAGTTTCGACTTTTATAAAGTTGTTAGTTACTCTCACCTTCGGAAGCTCTAGAAGATTCCATCGAACTAATATGACCTCTGTCACTGTGTCTAGTAGATCAGTGTCCACTTCCTGTTCTTCAGTAAAATTTTCATTATATGTGGCATTTCTAGCCAGTATTGCTGCCACCTTTTTCTTTTTGAATTGTGCTTTCTGTTGGGGTAATTTCTCTTTCTTTTTTATTGAAGGTTCAGATGAGCGTTGTAAATCTTTTCTTGGTTTCACGTACTCGTTTCAATGTTTGACATGCCCACCTCTTTCACTATGTTTATCCGGTGAGTCCTGAAAGGAACGAGATTAGTGTCTGTCAATATATTGGTCTCTATCAGGAGTTTTTTAAGAGTCTCTGTTTCTCAAATTGTAGCATTTCTCAGAGGTCTCCGAATGCGGAGATTCCCCATTTTGTTCTGGATTATCTTTACTTTGTTTTTGTTTATCCTAGTGTTTTTTTAGAACGCTCTGCCACTTACTTGGTAGAATCCTTACTGAATTTACCTTATATTTGCAGTTTACTTGGTCTGCCCCCAGACTACCCTGACCTATACTAGAATAGGCCTCAGTAATAATCTTTGGCAGCTCGCATTCCTGATCCTGTACAGGAACATCCCGGAGTCTCTGGCGTACCGCCAATACTACTGCTTCCCCTTTAATGTTATTTATTATAATCGAGGATACTGTGGCAAAGTTGCCCATTAATTGCATCCCCAGATCTAGGGCCAGTGCAGCCATGTATTCATTCCGAATTTGTTTTAACACTTCTGGAAGATTAGCAAGTGTCAGTGTACCATGTGCGGTGGTGCAGAGTGCAGCAAACACAGCACCCCAAAAGGCGCAGTTGTCCACTGATGGAAGCATCCCAAATGGCAAGCACATTGTGAGAATTCTAGGTTTTTCTTGGGGTCCTGTATGGAGAAACACTGCTATTTTTTTGTACTAACCAAAACTGAATCTCTTCTCGTTTGTTGTGTACTTTAACCATAATTGAATGCACAGTATCAGGATTAATTCCCGCTGTGGCTACTTGTGGTTGTGCTGGGGCAGCCCTCGCTGGGGGGGTGTTTAAAATCCACATAACAAATTGTATTAATCGTCTAAATATTTCTACTAAATTTATGCATAGGCAGCATACAACCGCCACCTCCATTGTACCTACATTAGGATATGGTCTATAGATTCTGGCCATGTAGGTCCGTCATTACTTAAATGACCTAGTCTAACATTCTGTGCAACATGTGGTGGGGCACCATCAAACCGTTTTTGATGTTCTTGATAAGATAGTGGTATTTCAAAATATGCATAAGGTCTACATTGTGCTAGTGCATTTGATGGAGTGTAAAGATGAAATGTGTATGTGTTCCCATCTGCTGCAGTAAAGTTGACTCCAGAGTAAAACATTTCTGCATGTGCTTCAACAACAAATGTAACTTCTCCTCCCTAATCTGGGAGGACATTATTTCTCAAGTGTGTTGTGAGGGTGAGTCTCATGTTTGCTGCAATTATGACCCTGTTTTGGTCCACCATTTTTTTGTATTGTATTGTTCAGAGATAGAAACACCAACTGGGAATTTCTTTTAAAGGTTCAAGCTTGAACGACCTACAGCATTAAATAGGTACTACATATCTAGCTGAGGAGGACATTTCCTAATACCACAGACATCTCGGTATTAGGTAGTTAGGGTGAGACAGAGATACTTGGGAGATCCGTAAAGTCAGTGCCTAACCAACGTTGGCGGCTATACTACTAAGTTTCCACACGAAAGCTGTTAGCAGTGGTATCACTAATCTGCCCTTCTGGTCCCAGGAATGAAGCCCAACCGCCATACTTGTGCAGAGGTAAAAAAGAGGTCTGTTAGTCTGCTGAGGGTCCTTCCATGTAAATGAAGAGGAACCAAAAGGTTTAGGCAGAAACTGCGACGACATGCAGCAAGGGATAGCAAACTGACTGGAATGTCCCTGCTAAGATAATGTGGGCAGTGTGACGTTTTATAATAACATATCTGTTATTCTAAGAGCTGCCCTGATGTGACACATATTTTTCTGTGGAGGGTAGACAGAGTTCCCTTTGGACCGGCAATACCCAGTAAACATTGTGTACAGCCTTGGGTCGAGCACAGGATGAAAATGTTGTGCAAAGAAATGAGTAACAGATTCTGCAAGGAAGACAACTAAAGGAATAAAAAACATCTCCAATAAAATGAAGCTTTGCTAAAATAATAAAAGGAATAAAAGTGAAATGTAACTAGGTAAAACGCACAGGCTTCAGGCCCGGAGCAAAATAATGAGCCTGTGTAAAATTCTAAAATAACCTCACAACAGCCTCCTGCTCGCTATCAGGTAGAGGGCCGCCATTGTAGAAAGTCCCTGTTTTATAGGTTGGTTCCAGTTAACACCTGTTTTAAATTGGTGTTGAATTGCATGTGCAAATGGGCCACTTTGTGACTAGTTGCAAATTGAGACTCGTTTGTACACGCAGTTGTGCGAATCGCAATTAGGGTTCTCTAATTGCAAGACGCGAAATCCGGTCGCTATTTTTTTGAGACTCGCAAACCATTTGCATTGCAATTTCAGCTTTGCGAATGCTTGTCATACATCGCGTAGGGCCGTTTTTACTTTCGCAAAGCGGATTGAGGCCAATTTAAGTCGCAAATCGGTTGTACATCTGACTCTTGGTTATATAAGAAGTAGTTGCCCTAAAGATTAATGTTAAAAAGCAATGTTGATGTAATAGGAAAGTTAGTGTAGCCTCTCTAAGAGGAAAACGTATTATTTATAAATATTTTAAATAATCCTGCTTGTGAAGGCCAATTTGTTTTGTGGTAACTGAAAAGGTTTAAGTGTTTGGCTTTGAAACAGATCTATAAGTTTAGCAATTCTGAGTTTATACCATTTTTGGAACTGTTTATCCCAAATGATAGTAGGCAATTATGAATTCACGCAAAATAGGGTGTGTATCTGAGTGAACTTTGGAACATCCGAAAATTGTCTAATGCCATGTCAAATCTTTTTGCTAAGTTTACTTACCTTTTTAGCTTACCTTCCTTGAAAAATGAATGCTCACCAAATTTGCTTATGGAAGGTTGCTGTTGATTTGAATACTAACCCAGGGTCAATACAGCTTATTAATAGAATAAAAGAATCTTCATTCAGTCGTCAAGCAATCCCAGTAATAAAAACTACAGCCAGGGAGTCCGACCCTAGATACCAAAGAGTTACCTATATGTGCAAGGGCTTTATTCTGCTGCAGTGAGGCCAAGGTAGGAATGCACAAAGGATACAAGGATTTCGGTAAAATAGTCATTGTCATTATGGTAATTTGGCCAACTAATATTATGGATAAATGTTTCAAATTTTCTAAATGTTGATTGGGTGGAAAAGTCAAAATACTCTTGTAGGCTAGCAGTGACCACAATATCGAGCGAGAAGGCCAAGTGTTTTACAATGGGTCAACAGCAATGGTCCATCTAGCTACAACAATCTGCGACTTGGTAGAATTGAGTTCATATCCAGAGAAAACTGTCCGCATAAATACATATTGAAAAAGGCAGGCTTAGGTTTTTGATTGGAGCAGGCAAAGTTTGGATTTTTCTTTCATGTGGATGCAGGTAGAGGGTGTAAAGTGCTAGCGAAAGGAGGCACCCATATCTGGTGTCATGCTTAATAGAACTAGCTGAATATATGACCATTAATACGGATGTGGGGTTTTGGGGATTGGTACAAGGTCTGAAAGCATTTAAAGTAAGCACCTTCCATAAGAAGTTGTCCTTTTGGACACACTTCTGCAATGCTGTTGGTGGTCCTGAGGCCCAGTCTCACTCTGCCTGCTCTTTAACTTAATCTCTTTCTCTCACACCTTTTGCCTCCCTTTTGCCACTTTTTACTTCATTATCTTTGCAACTCTTTGTGCTTTTTCACTCTTTTTGTCCTTCTTTTCTTACTTTACCTGCTCTTTCACTCTCCTTCTCTCACACTTGCTTTTCCTGTGCCACTTTTTCCCTTTTTTAACCACTTGTTACAGCTTGTTGTGCTCCCTTTTGTCCGCTCCTATCACCCTCTCTGCTCTTGCACGCACTCTCTCTCTCACACACTCTTTTGACTTCTCTTTTTCTTCTCTTTATACATTTTTACTGTTCTTTTGCTAATTTTCGCCTTGCTTTTGCAATTTTTTCTTTGTTTCTTTGCCACTTTTGTCATCTCTGAATTTCTCTTTGTGCTTTCCTGCCTTGGTGCCCTCTGCACAGCCATCTCACGTCTTTATTCCCATTTCTCTCCTGCACTCACCCTGGCCCCACCAAACCCTGCCAACCACCCCCAGTATCCTCCCCAACACCTTCTTAAAAGCAGTGTAGACATGCTGCTGACATACCAAAGGCAAGTCCAGCTATCTTGTCCACGCCTGGCCTGCGCCCACTGCCAGGACCCCTAATACAATGCCATCCAGGCATAGCCAAAGACGCTATCTCACTTCATCGCCTGTACCCAGGATCGATCTCTCCGCAGTGCTGTCAGACTGCTCCAACCAACACTGAAGGTGCATTCTCCTGCACCGCCTGCTGTTTCTCATGGTACCACGCCAGCATTCCACACCCTCTCACTACACTCCCACCCCAAAACAAAGACATGTACCATAGCCAACCCCTACCGGCCCACATGCTACTGAATACCCGCTCTCTCACCAAACGCTCTAATGAAATGTGGTACCTCATAAACAACCTCTCATAAACAACGTAACTGACTAAAACCTAAGTCACTCTTAACGTCGCGAGTAACATCCTCCTGTTGTTCAAGATCACTAGGCAGGACAGGACCAGCTAACCGGGAGGAGGAACCACAATTATCTACAAGGAATACATTCACTGCTCCCTCACAGAACGAGGCTCCTGCGACAAACTAGGAAACCTATGGTTCAAACTTAGGCCCTCATTATAACCCTGGCGGCCGGGACCGGTGGTATACCGCCATGGCAGTCCCGGCGGTATACAGCCATGGCAGTCCCGGCGGTCGTAATCCGCCAGGGCAGCGCTGCAAGCAGCGCTACCCTGGGGATTTCGACTCCCCTTACCGCCAGCCTGTCTATGGTGGTAGACACCGCCATGGAAATGCTGGCAATAAGGGGACTTGGGGCCCCCAGGCATAGCCCCATCGAGCATTTCACTGCCCGAATTTCGGGCAGTGAAATGCCCGATGGGTGCTACTGCACCCGCTGCACATCAACATTGCCGCCAGCTCTATTACGAGCCGGAAGCAATGTTGATGTGACTTTTCCGCTGGGCCAGCGGACGGTAACGCTGTTACCATCCGCTGGCCCAGCGGAAAAGTCGTAATAGGGAGCCAGACATACCGCCAGCAATGGCGGTATTCTGGCACCTGCAGCATCGGTGGTCTTTCCAAAAGACTGATGAGGTTGTAATGAGGGTCTTAGTGTTTCCAACAACACCACCCTGAGAGGAGACATGCACTACCGACCACCAGGGCCAAATACTGAATTCAGAAACTCCATTCCTGACATCTTTGCCCCCCTTCATTCTCAGCTCTAGCTCCTTCAGCCTGCTCAGCAACCTCACTTCCCACCTGGAGGACCATACTGACCTTATGTTACAACTCTGTCATCCCATCTCTAGGGGGCGCTGTAAAGGAACTGTCTGTAGCCTGGGAATCACCTTGAACACTCATCAAGAGTCCCTTTCTGACTCACATTTGTTTCCCTTTTCGCTATGGTATACTTTTGTATAATTACGTTTGCTTCCTGGGACTACAAGTCCCATAACGCACAGCTTGGTAGTCAGGAAAGCCTGGATTCTGCTATACATTGTTTTCTATCGGAGACGTCCAGTTGCTCCTTTTTACTGGATTCTCTCCTCCAGGACTTGCAAGTGTCTGAAACTACACACCTGAGACCTCTCCTGTGCAGCCCAGTCATGTGATTCCACCTGGGGTTTGCTGCAGCCCGGAACTGCTTATAAGCATCCATTTCCTCAAGATCCTCATTGTGCATTGGAGTTTGATTCCTTTGTGTTCCAGACCCTTTATCGGATGGTGTTCCAGTCTTGTTCCTGTTCTGTTTCAGCTTGAACCTGCTTTCTGTTTCTCTGCCCTGGTACTACTTGTTCCAGCCAGAGTCTGCTCCTTGTCTCTTAGCCTTGTTCCTATTTGGTTCTTCCAGAGCCTGCTCCCTGTTTCTCAGTCTTGTTCCTGCCTTGTTTCAGCCTGAACCTGCTCTCAGTTTCCCACTCCTGTTTCCTGTTTGTTCCAACTCCCTGTATTCCAGTCCTGTTCTTGCTTGTTCCAGCCAGAGCCTGCTCTCTGTTTCCCATTCCTGTTTCTGCTTGTTCCAGCCAGAGCTTGTGCTCTGTTTTCCAGTCCCATTACTGCCTTTGCTTCAGCCTGAGCCTGTTCCCATGTCCTGCCTCTGCCTCTTAGTTTGTTCCTTCTGTTTCCGTTTCCTCTAGGGTTTTTGTGTCTGGTAAGTGTACTATCAGTCTTCATCTGTGTATAAGTGTTTTCCTTTGTACTGGGGTTGGCTCCTAGTTTCAGGAGGCAATTCCAGCGTTCATCCTTTGTCTAGTGTTATACGTAGTCTTTAGTGCCTAACAGTGACAGTGTGTTATTGCTGTTTTTACAGGAATTGCCACTGTGTTTCCAGTTGCACCCACAAGGGCTTGTCTTGTGTATGTAAGTACAATACTTGTTTGTGCTCAAAGGGTCCAGAGACAGAATCAGTTCTGCTTCCTCCTTTCTATGGGGCTTGCGGGGTGACTATCTGTAAGAGAAATCTGCGTAGAGACATTGACATTCCCTGTTGCTGCGGGAAGTTCTGAGCCCTACCCTGAGAACAACCTTAGTGGTAACCCCAGTGTGTTTGTCCATTACTCATCCGTTTGCTGTTTGTTCACACTAAGGTTGCTCTGCTTTTACTTTCCTGTTTCCTGTGGCTGTCCATAGCTGTCCTTACCCATGTATGACTTTAGCTGCTCTTCTGCCCCAGTATACTACCTCTTTGGGATATTCTGTGACCTCAAGGGGTGTCCCAACCAGAGTCATGATCAGACCTGCCCGAAACCGTGACACCTTAACACCACCAACTTCTTGGACAACATGAACATACTTGATCTCACCCATGGAGTGAAGGTCCCTACACACACCACTATCCATCTGCTAGATCCCACATTCAGCAGCTTTGCCAACATCTCAGTGGACAAGCCGACTCCTCTCACCTGGAAATCTACACTTTAACCACCAAGGATGAACTGCCCCACCAAGACCACCTACCACAAATAAAACACACAACTTAGGCCCATACTTATACTTTTTTAGCACTGCATTTGCGCCGCTTTTTTACGCAATACGGCGCAAATGTACAAAATGCATTTGTATTTTGTATGTTTGTGCCCCTTCTGCGTCAAAACATGACGCAAATGTGGTGCTAAAAAAGTATAAACATGGGCCTTAGTCCTCACACCTCTAAAAACACAACCCATTGCACCAGGATGACCTTGCCAGTTCTGTCAAAACTGGGTCACCTCCTACACAGACACCCTGGCACCACTGAAACCATGACCACCACAAGAACCAGACTACAAGCAAGTTGATACAACAGCAACTATTGATACACCAAGCACCACTGCGTGCAACTCAAATGCCAGTGAAGACTTACTCATGACGACACTGAGAAATAAACCTACGTATTTGCCCTCCGGCAATCCCACTAGCATCTGAAAGCCAACAAGTGCAAAGCATTGACTAAACTGATAGACAACAGCAACTACTTCTTAAGGGAAATCTCCTACATAGTGAAGGAATTCACCACATCTGCAACTAGCCCTTCTACCATTGCCCCTATAAGGAGCTCTGCTCCCAGCTCTCACTTTACTTCTGCAACAATATAGGCGCTGTTTATGACAACTTCACACCTCATCACAACCCAACCTCTCCACTCTGACAGCAATCATTCAAGATGATGACAGCACTCTAGAAACCACTCTGACCTACTGGCCCACCATCAGCCACATTAAAACAACCATTACTGTGTGATCCATCAACTCATGAGTCCCATCTTACCCTTGCCTGCACTTCGCAAGAGTACTCGAGACCGCCTGCACCCCCCTCGCTACAGTCCTCTACAACTCCCTTATCGTGGCTACTTTCCCAGACCACTGGAAACACGACACCATCCTACCACTACTGAAGAAACCCAGAGCAGACCCATCCTTCCTAGATATCTACAGACCCATCTCTTTGCTACACTACCAAGAGAAAGCCTTGGAGAAACTCATCTACAATTGACTAGCACGCTGCCTGAACCCCAACCACCCATTGAACCCTTCCAATCAGGTTTGAGACCCAATGTCATCTTAATGATTTTTGGGGCCTTGGATAAGACATATTTGGGGGCCCATGTATGTAGAGGAGGAGAGAGTGTTAGATAGAGAAATGGAATAGACAGTGATCAAATAGAGAGAAAGTTAACTTTCCCACAGTGTTTCCTGGAAGAGGAGCTCTTGGAAGGTGGGGCCCCTGGGCCATTGCCAACTTTGCCCGGTCCCTTAAAAGGTCTCTGTTGAGACCGAACAACAGCACCAAAACTGCCCTCATTGCCACAATCAATGACATCCCGACCATCATGGTCCCAGGTGAGAATGCAGCCCTCATCCTCTTTGACCTCTGCACAGCTTTCAAGACCATCTCCCACCTGATCCTCATCCAGCACCTTCACAAGCCAGGAATTTGAATAATAGCTTTTCAATGAATCAGCTCCTTCCTCACAGGACACATGCAGAAAGCCACCCCACGCTCTTTGATGTCTATATGGTCTCACCCACCAACATCAGACAAGCCAATTAAATCACCATCATCAAACTAATGATAAACAAATCATTCTCTCTGTCAGAAAGGGCATCACCAGCACTCAAGAAAAAATCACCAAGTGTATATCAGGAGTCACCCAACTGCCTTAAAATCAACTTGGATAAGATGGAGTAAGTACTCTTTGCGAAGAACTCATCACTCTAGTCCTTGGCTTTGTGGCCATCCATATTGGGACCCACACCCTGTCCAGTCAAGCTAGGAATCGTGGTTGACAATAAACTATTGATGTACAGCCAATTCAACTTGATTACCACTTCCTGCTTCCACACCCTCAGGACACTCAGCAAAATGTTCAGGTGGCTTAATCTCAACACCTACAAAACAAGGTACTCATCACCAACATGTCTAGACTGCAGAAACACATTCTCCATCTGAATCTCCACCCATCTCAATAAGCTGATCCAGATCTTTCAGAATGCAGCAGCTAGATTCACAATCATCCTCCCCTCACACACTTACATTTCCACTAACCTCAAAGACCTTCACTGGCTCCCAGTACACAAGTGTGCACTGTTAAAATTACTCACACAAACATACAGAGCACTTAGACAAACTAGACCCTGTTTACCTGAACAGCTGCACCAGCTCCCACACTCCCACCAGACACCTCTGCTGAGCTAACCTCTTGATGACTGCTGTTCCCTGAATCCGAAGAGCAAGAGCTGGCAGCCGTGCCTTGTTGTACCTGCCTGGAACCTCTTGCTTCAAATATGGGCAGACAGCTTAGCCCTTGAATTCAGAAAGAAACTGAAAACATGGCTCTTCACGTAGGTACCAGACAGAGCTGCATCCCTCCTTCTTATTAGCACCAGAATACCTTCCCACCTGAGATACATACTTTAAAAATACACTAACCATGACATAACAAGAGATTTGATTGAAGGCTTTTTCCGCATCCAATAGTATGATAACAAGTGGTTCTTCAAGAGTTTATGTGCAATTGATCAGGGCTATGGCGAGGTTCTTAAGGGAAGTGATGTCTTTTCCAGGCACAAAACTGTAGATCATCAACCTGAGAGGAAGCATCACAGCATGTGTGTTACATCTCGGACAATATTTTAGGAGGTCCTCAGGAGTTTTCAGAAGGCCTTTGAAGAATTCAGTTGATGCACCAGGCAGGGAGCTCACAGCATTTCTCCACGGTCACAGGCAAGACGGGAAGATCAAGACCATACAGTAAGTACTAGTTTAAGTCAATTTGTGCACTCTGAAATGTACAATAAATTAATACAAGTTAAGGCTCCAACCACTACCTGTTACAGAGAGGCTTCCTATGGTTTTGATTGTGAAAAGCACTGCTCTAGAAACAGGCATCAAGGGTGTCATGTGAGCTCAAGCAGAGCCCTACTTGTTGGCTGCACTCCGACTCCCATATTTACAATCAGAAGACATTTGCTTTGAGCCACAGCCACCTGGAACAAACACACTGACACACAAAGAGCACTTACCTGGAATATCCTCTTATCAAAAACTGATACAATTCATCAAACAAAGTCAGGCAGGTGTCTAAGGTGCTGGTTGTCCAGTACGTTAGGCAGCCATGAAACATGTACTTTTCCTGTGGCAGTGTGCCCAGAAACCTAGTCTTTGAGATTCCCATTCTCCCACAATGCAAATGGAGCTCAATGGGGTGAAGGGGACAGAGGGAGGTTGGGGAGTGAAGGTGGGGGGGGAGCCAGAGTGCAGGGATCTGGAGCAGTCTGATGCCTGCCTATGGTGATCCTGGAGAGGCGCATGTGCAATTTATCCTTCTACGCATCCCAGGAAGAGATGTCTAAATCTCTGCGGCAGGGGTTGTGACTGCATTGAGGAGGTCCTGCTCATGCCCCCCCCAACCCAAGTTATATGAGCTGCTGCTCGAGGTCTGTTGTGTGGGGTGAGGCAGGGCCCTTCTTCCGAGCATTGCTGAGTTTGAAATCTGTCCCCGTGGCCCTTTGTCTCTCTTACTGCACAATTGCTGCTGAGTTCTGGCCTGGCACCTGCAAATTGGATGCCGGCCCTCTCACTACTGCCCTACATTAAGACTGTTCCTTGCCCTTAATCAACCTTGCGAGGGCTTTGGTGGGTTTTATATTTGTTCCACCATTGTAATGACTGGTCCTTCTGTTTCTATGCACCTGGCATTAAACAGGCTCCCAATCAGTGCAAGCTCTCCTTTGAAAACAGGAGATTTACTAGACTGGGTTGGCAAGAAAGTATCTCAGAGTCTCAGAGTTACAATAATCAACTGCCAGAACAAGAGCTTCATACTGTTCACAGCTTGGCAACAATTCACACAAAAATAGACTACCTGACAGATGGACGAATGAGTGTCTTGACAAGCATGATAACTGCATTGATCATCATGAACAATGCCTTTCTGACGTGGAAGATACTGCTGCCAGTAGAGATAAGAAGATCTTCTTCGTAAGACTCTCTGGAATGTTCCAGATCTTGGTAACATTGACATTACTGAAACCCGGATTGCTTCAGTGACCGCTAAAGTACATAAACGTATCCACTTTCTATTGGAGAGGCATAATGCTATCTTTCAGCCTCTTCCATCTCAATTACTGTCTTGATATTATGTGCTCTTTGAGGCTGACATATAGCACTAGATCCATATTCACAGTAGCAGCCACCGCTAAGACTTTCCCTCATACTGAGGGCCAAATGTATCAAATGTCCATGCAATGCAGCAAGACAATTTGCTGCGATGTTCTGCATGAGAGGGTGAGGGCATGAATGCACCATATTTACCAATATATGGTGCATTCCTGCTCATCAATATATGGTGCATTCCTGCTCCCTGCCTGGGCTGGCACACACTTTGCTGCCTAGCACCAATGCAGGCACCCTTGCATCATGGTACAAGGGTGCCTGTTTTGCAGGCAGGATTGTTTTTGTGCAGGACCTGATTGACTGCCAGTGCAGTTCTACAAGGAATACACTTGGATGTTAGCCACTTCTCTACTGGAAATGTACGCGGAAGTGAGGCAAGCAGGTACCCTGCAGCCTTCACTGCATGAGGTCCTGCTTGTCACACCCCTTAAGCCATACAAATCGCCTAAATGCTGTGATTTATACCGACTGCTGTTAATGGTTAAGTTTGATAAACATTGATAAAATCCTAGTGAAATTGGTAGATAAATGAATGGTAGATAATTGAATTATTTCCTTGTTCTTGACCAGTCAGAATTCATATCTTGTAGGACTTATTCCCTAGCCTCCATCCAGTCTGTGCCATGATTTACCATTTAGATCTCAAGATCAATGCAGTCGCCATATTTCTCTATGCTAATGAATGCATTTGATTCTTTGGAACAGAGGTACCTCTTGTTGGTACTGAAGTGGATTTGTTGTGGTGTCAATTATATCAGTTGGATCAGGCTTCTGCACGAGAATTCTATAGCACATCTGGCACAATGGGCTGATTAATGTACCTTTATGTATGCCTGGAGGTACCAAACAAGAATGCCCTCTCTCCCCCTTATGGTCTGACATTATTGTCTAATCTATTCCTTCTAGGTCATAACATCACTCGGAAAAAGTTCTCAGCTTCACAACAAGGCTCCTCACCTTGTTGCTCTACCCTTGCTGGTTTTTGTCTATTTGTCAGAGAGCTCACCCTCAATATCCTGCCCATATTTCAGGAATTCATTAAGTTCGAATTGCTGGCATTCATTCCATTAACTAGGCTGAGACTATACTCTTCCCTCGAGCACCATCAACACCTGGATACCCCTTGAGTTTGAAATAGTGCACACTGTCTGCCAAGTATTTCGAATCTGGATTAGTAGAAACAGTGAAACTACCCTGCAAGAAAACTATGGCAGAGCAATTGCTAACCTTGAAGACCAGAACACGAGATAGATTAAACTGCAGCTGTCCCTTGCAAGCAGATTGTCTATAGCTTACCTATTGGTTTCGCCCAGCATGCATGGATTAGCCTGAGCAGCAGCCATCCATGAATAAAATGCAAAACATTCACTTTCCCTTTGAAAAACGGGGGGTCTATCTGCTCCAGACTCAGGCTTACTACACACAGTTCTGGTACTGCCTATTGCCTTTCCAACCCTACATTGAAACCGACATTGTCATTGCCAGTCCAGTCCAACTCAATACAGTAGTCTGTGTGCCTGTCACGCTGCCTTTTGGTGAGATTCAGTTGTGTAGCTTAGTCAGTGGGATTCAGGGGGGTGGGGGAGAGGAGGGCATGACTCTCAAATTTCCCAACTTAAAAAAATGGTGGGCCTAAGCGTGGAGGGGTGAGAAGCACAAGGTTTGTGATGAGGAGCAGGGTCAGTACTGATGTGCAACAGGTGGCCCTGTCTAGAGGTGCACAGTGGGCAAAAGATGATGGGTTGGAATGCTACCCTGAGCTCTTACCACTGGTGAGACTATCTGGAAGCATTCACCCCATTATCTTTTTGTTGTTTGCTTGCCAGTATTGTGACCATAAACCAGAAGCTGGTATAGCATTCCAAGACTACTGCTGCAAATATTTGTGAACTGTAAAAAAGAAGTACATTTTCACCCATTCAAGGAGTACTTCTATGAGTGCAGATTTACTGCTTTTTCGGTAAACCAGTAACTATACATATCCTGAACCAACAAATGAACAAGTTAAAACCTCTTAATGAAATGAGAATGTCAAGAAAAATTTACTCAAGCATAGACAGACTCAGAGTCCCCATTCCCATCTACCAAGCCAAGAATGCAAATGGAAGGTGACCCCTCTGAACTTACACCCTTGCCCGTCTCACCTAGGCCTGGTAGTTCTCCCTGAGAACTCATGACTATGGTCACAGACAACACAAGAGCGTGGAGTCTGTGCTTTGGGATCACTCATTTCAAATGTATTTACACTGCATACTCTCTTCATGGTGAAGGTGTCAAATTGGGGCACCATGTTTTCAGTCCTCACCTACCTTTTACAAATCATTTTTTATCAGGTGACTGACGGCCCCTCGTATTAAGCCCAAGTTGCATATAGAGGTGGACAGGACAGCAAATTATTAGGGCAAGAAGAGTCAAGTGTCTGTTCTGGATCTAATAGTCCATACATGAGCCAAGCCGTGAAAATGTTTGGCATGTTTAGCGTGCAACAAACATAATGTAAAAACACAATCTCTTCACATTTCAAAAAAGCATCTTTTTAACAAGTGGAAGCATTTCACTTTAATACCTCAAATTATATCTCTACTTAGACATTTATTTAAAGTTCTAGCTTTTAAACATGAACATTTAAACATTAAATGTTCGCCCCCAATAACAATGTCATTAGTGAACTAAGAGGCACGTCCGTAGTTATGTAAACCCTAAACATTGCCTAGATTCTTATTATAGATGGAACAACATTATAATCTATTTAGTTACACATAAGAGGTCTTAGCACAGCGCCCAACATGAACTCAAGTATTTAAAAGTGCACTCATGTGCAATAATAAAGAAAAAGGAGCCTCTCTGAAATGAAGTGTTTGACTAGTGTCACACAATTTGGACAAGCAGGGAAGCAGGTATTGATTCCAGGTGGTTTCACATTTTAAAATTCAGCAACCAGATCTATATCTGTTTCTCCCTCTCCTGTTTTACATCAAAGGTCACTGTTTTATCTTTCATTCTTAGCCAACAAGCGAAACCGACATAGGCATAGCAGACATAACTCAGGGGCCATAGACTCAACTCTACACTGCTGGTGAGATGAACACTGTCAAGTACACTACCCGGGCCTGGGACAGGCTCAAGTGCAGAACATGCCTGAACCAGAAATATGCACCATTAATCCCACTTAACCCTAGAGTAGCCCTCACAAGCAAACCAGAGGCAGTCAAACAACTAACACTTCTAATGCTCCATACGCTAGGGGATTTCTACCAGTTCACTTCATCTCTGCTGCTATCATTTGGGAAATCTAACCCTGCATCCCGCTTAACATGTTTCTGTATTACAGAATTAGAGAAACTTTATGTGTAAGAATATCAGTGCTGCATTTCCCTTTCCCCCAACTATATTTGCATCACTGGCAATGCTGACAGATACTCCATCCCCAAGACACTAAGGGCCTGATTTAGAGCTCAATGGTATTACCGCCAATCTGCTGCAGCCGAGGACCAGGGTAACTCCTTCACATAAACAGTGTTGCACCTGCCTTATTTAGATGTATTGCGTCTGAGCGAAGACCGCCATGATGAAGCGCTCTTCCTAGCCGTGATGAAGGTGGGTACCCGCTGACCACATTTAGAAGCTCTGCAGACAGTGTCCTGCTGGCTTACTGCTGACGAAGGGAGGGCATCGCTGTACCCGGTGGACATTGTACAATGTCAGTGCCTATGGAATAAAGGTAAGTCACACAAACATTGTACCTTTGCCAGATGTGTCCCCCTGCTCGATGTACGACTCCACTCACCATATACACACCATTATTAATTATACTTTGCCATTCCAACACCAAACAACTTGTACATGCCAAAAACACACATTGCCATACATCAATGACACAACATACACACACCATTGACACTGCACCCAAATACGGCACAACAACCACCAACACAACTACACACACATCTACACAAACACACTCACATGCGGCACAGCTATACACATCACAACGTCTGCCACACAACTGCACTCACCTGAATGTTACACACAGCAACACAACACACAATCAAACCAACAATGCACAACATCATACCCATGTGCATGTGGCACACATACTAACACTACCACATCACCCATTCCAGCTCTTTCCACCTCAAACAGCCAATCACATTGACATATACATACACGTACAGACTCACATCCACTAGAGGAAGCACCACATCACAAGTAGAGGTCCCCTTGCAATGTGCACACATGGACATTGGCAAGTGTGAATGTCATGTCATTGTGGTGCCAGCATTCATTTGGCAATAAATACTGACACCACAATGGCATTTGCAGATGTGTGCAATACGTTTCTTGTACCAGTGTGTCCCCATACATGTCTGACACAAACGTGTTCCTGATTTGACAAAATTACTGTGACATGCATATGCCTGCAGTGGTCTCAAGCTCATGTGCAGTGCCCACACAACGTACATTGGCAATGGTGGTTCCCTGCCTTATAATCCGGCAAAGGAGCAGTGTTGTGTTTTGCAGGTCTTTTCTAGTTGTGTCCACTCGAAAACGGAAGTGGAATTGGGAGAAAGGGTACGTTTTTACCTCATTTCCCCTCCAATCCGCTAACTCAGGTGTGTAGGTCGGACTGCCACATTTGCATTGACCGTATGCCACATCCAAATCTGCACGGCGGTGAAGGTGGCTGGAGTCCCTATGGCACTATTGATGAGGATGGACTTTCTTGTGGAGATGGCGGGACGAATGTGGGCTATCGCCTGTGGGACCGCCAACATCTAAATCAGGCAGAGTTGACCGCCAACCCGGCAGACGGGTTTTCAGTTGGAAAACTGACAGCAGGACCGATATCACCAAGATCTAAATCAAGCCCTTAGTATCTCAATTACATTGCGCAATTAAAAGGGAAGAAACCGTGCACACTCCCAATGCCAGGGATAAATGGCTGGGAGGCCTAGAGATGCCATTTAATGATGAACAGTGGAAATTATGCTGTTCTATGAACGGTGCCCTTCCACCTAATTATAAATTGAGACTGATCAATGTCAATTTCCTACATAGAACATATTATACCCCTGCGTCACTGAATAGACTAGGCCTCTAGAACACTTCAGAATGGATTACATTCACAAGTCAGAAGACTGACTTTCTACATCACACATGACCTCTCTTTGCTAATTATTGGTCTGAAATAATGGAGGCATTGACAGATATGAATAGATCTGCTGACATGACCACTTCACACTTTGGTCTGCGAGGTTGTCAAGAAATTCCATTGTTAGTATGTACACTGCTCTGTCGTTATTGTTAGCTAAAAGAGTGGTGATCCACTGAGGGAGTGATCAGACATCTACTAGGAACTGATGCCTCCCCCCAGGTGAGAACTAAGGACATTTGGGGGCCCCTAATGGCATACCGCCTTCAACATTCGGAGGAATAACCTGAAAATTGCTGCCAGGACTGTGGTTGCACACACTACTGGATGGATGCAAGAAATTAAAATGCTGAAGTTCTGTCATGTTGGTAATTGTTCCGTCTTTCATTAATAATGATACTCTTGAGGCCAATGTGGAGTCTGTTGGAGCATTTCATTGACCTGTGGTTGATTGCTAATGTGCTTACTGTAGATGTAGTGCAGGCTCTGACTGCTGATCCTTCATTTCATGGTCAGTCTGGCCTTTAGGACAATCTAACAGTGCTAGATGGGCCGGTTTCAGTAATGTGTGGGCCAGTTTTGTGCTGTTTGTGGGTTTGTTTTATGGTCTGAGGGGCCAGGCTTTACTGTCACAAACATTGCCTGAAACAAGCCTAAGGGCACGCAGTCTCACATATCTTGTAAAACATTTATACAGCTGGTCTGTACAATTTCAAAACTGCCCTGATTTGCAAATGTGAGATACTTTTTTTTGCTATCTGAGACACTAATGGTCACTTCTAGTTTGGTGCCGGAGCCTATTTTCTGTCTCAGTCTGACGATGCTTCTTCTCCATTCCTGGTGTGAGCTGGGGAGGCACAGATTATGGAATGGTTGACCTGATGACAGTGGAATCGAGGATAAAGGGGACATGGTATTTCCTTTTTATCTTCAATGTAAGAGTCATTTCTGTTAGGACTTGGGTTTTCCTAGACCTCATGTTATTAATAAAAATATATACAATTGGAGGGGGTCAAGGGGGGGGACGCTTGCCCTGTCCCTCCTTCCCTTCCTCCCCCCTAGATTTAGGTACAGCCTGGTGTGCAGGCTCACATTGCAGCAAAACACTACGGCCCTGTAATGTTACACTGCCTCAAGATGAATGATGTTAAAATGTCTTCAATTTTTGGAAGGATATTTGGTTTAAATGCATGCATATATTCAAACATAATGTCCAATTATCTATTCAAAATGTTTTCCTGGGCACTATGTCTTCTGATTTTATACATATTTCCCCTAAACCTAAGTTGTTTGACCTCTTCATTGCTAGTGCTTTCAAAGTTATACTTCCATGCTGGAAAGACACCTCCAAACTATCTGTTTTAACATGGTGGAACTTTATTTGTGATGAACATGGAATATCTACTGTATCCTCATTGAATACTTACCAAAAGATCAAATCTGATCTTTACTGGCTTCCTTTCACTACTTATCTATCTTCCCACTTATCTATACCATAATATTTATTCCTTCTTTTCCTTTTGTCTTCTTTCTTAGCTTTTCTCACTTTCCTTTTCTTTCCTCTCTCTAGCCGAAACATACAAAAAATAAATTAAAATATTCTGCTTATTTTTAATATGTTGACTTTTCTAGATATCAAATTTCTTAATTACCTGTTTTTACTGTTTCACATATTTGTTATTTATCTCATATTTCTTCTAAAATAAACCTTTTACCACTCATTGTTGAATTTTCCAATACAAAATAGTTAACAAAACAAAAAAGTGATGGCTCCCCCCTGAAAACATTTCTGTGGACGCCCATGTGTACAATACATACAGGGGTTTTCAACCACTCCTCTTGATCCATTGGTCTGCTGTAGTGTCATTCGCAATTTGCTTCCACCCACTAGAGCATACAGCCTGGGGCACAAAGTGATCCTACTTCAACCATTGGCTTACCTGAATGTGAATGATGGCAATCTTTTTGCACATATCCTGCACATCTGCACAAAAAGTAATTCCCTTCAGTACCAGGGATAACTATTGCAATGTTTGCTTTTCCATAACATGGTGTGTATTTATATCACACACACACTCACTTTTAGCTGCTTGTTTTCATACAATTCATGTCTTCATACAAAAACCGTTCACAAACAAAATAAGCATTGGCAATCCCAAAAGGTCAGCAGCCAACAGCAGACCTATTGGCTTTGCCAATACTTGTTTTAACTGTAGGTGTTCCTATTCTGAATCCTGCAATGTATCCCTACAGGATTTGTAGCAATGTAGATCTTTTATGCAACGTGCTGTACGATAGAATCACATTTTCTCAAAACTGCCTCAGAGGCGCTGGCTTCCTATTAAAAGTCTCATAATATCGCCCACTGTGCAAACAAACACATAATAACAAATAATATAAAAACAACTATGCGGATTCGAATCAGTCAGTTTGCTTATTTGCTACTGATTTAGGGGATTGGCTGTCGACGGGCTGTTTCTAGGTTGAGCAGAGCGATGGAAGGGATTAGACGCCCCAGTTTTCAGCATTGCTGCTGTTGGCTGACGTACAGGCCGCCTCGGCTATCTCTTGCGTGACACCCGTTTCCTCTTTCCTGTCCAATCTGAGCCAGAAGTAAATAGGAAGCCGAGCGCCAAACCAGAACGGAAGCGTGCTCAACTGCCCTCTGATAACTAGGGTCAACTCGTGTGCATCGGAATGATGAGAATTCCTGACGAGTCGGCCCGTCTGAAAGACTGGTAGGGCTGGGGCAGGCTCAGTTACAAGCCCTGCGGTACAAAAATCGTTCTGCTTTGTTCATCCCTAGCTCCATTTTCGGCGCTCGCTGGCTCCTACAGAACTGAGGATGAGAGGTTAGTTACGGTGATCCATGATAGGGATTGAACATCAAATAGTTTTTACCCTTGGAGAAGTGGACCAACGCAGTTCATCGCAGACAGTCCTAGTGACAGTCTTTGTGCCTTGTATCGCACTGCGCGGTTCTAGGTAGCCAGGACGCAGGCTGATCGTAAATGGCGTTTTTGACTCCTCTCCACAACCAGGTTTCAGAAGGATCCTTTCTAGCCACAACCCCATCACATTCTTAAACACGTGAAACTGAAGAAAATGGATAACTCCGATGGGTGCATTTACTAGTTTGCATGGGCGCTCGCGCTCACAGACCTTTATTATACATACAAAATAGGCTCTAAGTTTTGCGTCTCACCGCATCATACGTGCGCCCCGCAAAACATTAGCATCTCTGCTTCCCCATACATGGCAACATTTCTGAAGAGTACAGTGGGAGATTTTTTTTTTTTTTTAAACATAATAATCGGGAGAATGTATTTGCCCCATTAACTTCTATTGAAGCAGAGACAATTTCAGGTGGGAGACAGACAAAATAATCCTATTTTGCTTAAAGAATGGGGAGTCTCCCGTCTGAATCGGGTCGATTGGCATCTATGCATTTAAGCATCGCCTGCATTTTTCAGTTGGTTTCCAGGGGCCCTTGTGTCATCACAAGTGAAAAATATTTGAAACAACAAACATCGAGGGCTAAAACCCACAGAGCTAAGCACCCTAGGCCATAGAGAGCCACACTGGTATGTAGTAATCCCAAGTAGCTAAAGTTCACTCAACCACCCCTTGGTTGCACTGCTCACAAAACCATTCTTCTCCCAATAAATACACCCACATGGAGGGAACGCACACAACAGTCCCAAACTTAAAAAATCATGTATCTGTAGATGATGATTATTGCGCTGGTCCTTCAAAATCCATTACAAGATGGGGGCCATGATGTAGTATTCAAATTCCTGTATTTGAAATCTTCATACAGTAGAAACTGAGCCCAACATAAGCTAGCCTGGGCTGAGTTGTTTCGTATGAAGATTTTAAATAAAGGAATTTGGACACTACATTATTGCTCCCTTCTTGTAATGGATCTCGAAAGGAGCAGCAAAATAATCATATCCAGTTGGCTACTTTTTACACAAATACGTCATCGTCGGAATGCACAGTTATTTGTTTATTTTGGTGTGTTTTTAAGTGCACACCAGCCCAAGGGGCATTTAATGTCATAGGATAACGCACTTTTAAAATCAGCATATGTATAAACATATACTTTAGAGATTGCATTTAAAGTACATTTCGAGTGTGAACTTCACCATGCAGAGCAAGCTGTTTTGAGAAACGTTCAGATACTCCACAGGAAGTATTCTAAATTGAGGATCTAAGCAATGGTTTATGGGGAGATTTTAGAGATTATTTTAGAAATATGGTGAGGGGTGAGTTATGAGGAGCTCAATGGGGAGAAAGTTTGAGATTTCAGGGACTTTCCCTGAGAATGTTTGCTTCAGGGCGCATTTTTTTATGAAGGTGGCAGATACACAACACTGATGAGGGAGTGTGTGCCTCCAGAGATGGTGATCTTCCTAGCCAGGTAATTGGGGGTTTCAGTCTGGAAAGACTTTAAAGTGACACACCCTTATTTGTAAAAGGCACCCGGCATCATTGGATATATAATTAGTGAGCATTGAAGTAAGAGGGGTAGGTATTTCAAAAAGGCTGTATCTGGGTATCTACTTTCTTTGTGAATACAGACAGGTCAATAAATAGACCTATGAATGATGGGTTTGTGACTCAGGAGTCATTCTGGGATTTTATAAAGATAGATTTAGCTTCAAAGCTATTATTTCTGTAAACTTTTCACTTTGTGCTGATTTTGGAGAGGGGGAAAGTGTTAATTAAGGCTTTACCATCTACTTCTTTTTAAGCCTTGAACTTATTTTCCCTCCTCATTTAGGGCTAGTGAAAACCAAGTAGCTATTTTTTAGTTGTTGTTTCTTTGCTTTGTTAGAGCCAGATCAAATGTAATGGAACACATAGCAGGGTTGCAGCATATGGTAAGTGGCTGTGTGTCTCATTAGAAAAAGCGACTAGGAAAGCACTTTGAGACTGATGGCCAGATTTAGACCCTCGTGGCCAGAGTACATCAGGGTGGCAGAGAAATTAACATCCACCAATCTGATAGACGGTTGTGCATCCTATTTAGAGGTGACATCTGACTCGGCCGTCACCTCTGTACATTAAAGGGTGGTATAGAACTTAATATTTGCCAGTCTGTTGGATGTTTGTTTATTCTATTTAAAGATGAGTGCTGGCTCAGCAGTCAATTGTGTACATTGAAAGTTACAAAAAGTTTGGTGGAAAGTCCACCTCAGTTTTGACGGCTGTCCACCAAACAACTGAAAAACAAAATAATAACGACCCGCACAGCCTACATGAAAACAAGCATCTAACTCTGGGAGTTTCCTTACAGGGTGTGAGAGTCTTTGTTTATTTATTTTTTCTGTCCCTTACGTGAGAAAACAAACCCATCAGACCATCCACTCTAAATAGAGCGGGTGGTGTGATGGCTTTACTCCGACGACAAAACTGTGGCTCCTTCAATGGAAAGCTGATGTGCTCCCTGCCTGAAATAGGGCAGAAGGACCATGGGTGTGGTGGAGAGGTCCCCTGTCTGCAAAATTCGAACTTGTTCTCTTAGACTTGTACAGTGTTAGGCAAGCAGCAAGTAGTGCCCTAGGTGGGTACAAATAGATGGGAAACGCAGCCTTTGTGGGGAAAGCAGTCCACGCTGCAGGGACTCCTGTTAACATTAACACTATGGAAGATCTGCCTCCGTAGCACAGATCATTCTGGTGTGGTGCCATCTCCTCACAAACATTCAGAGGCAGCACAGCGGAAACCAATTAGTAATGAGGGAAGGCCTATAAAAAGGTGCAACTCCGAGATACGACCTGCTAGACAGTTCCTGTTGCTTAGACCTGTTCATGCCCTTGACTGCTTAGTTATTAGACCTTGAACTGATCTTGTTCCATCTCCCACGTTATTCTCCTTCTTTCCATAGGATAGTTCCCTTGGTTTTTGATCCTCAGCACTTTGCTGCTTCCTCACCTATCATCCCTCATTCTTTCCTTTCTTATCCCTCCCCCTTCACACTTCAACCCACAGTCCTCATCTCTCTTGTCAGTTCCCAAATTCATCACTCCTCAACTCAGTCTTTGATCCTTAATACTCAGCTCCCAATGCCTCACTCTTCATTGATCATAACTAGTGCCTCATTCCTTGTCACTCAGTCTCACTATTTATTCTTACCCCATGCCTCAATATTGAACCCTTACTTATCTTTCATTCCTCATTCTTTGCACTTAACTCCTAACGACTCATCCCTCTTTCCTCATCGATTCCCTGATCAGACTCCCTGCTCTCTTCAAGAGAGATGAGCAAAATAGACAAATGACAATGTTTTACAATGCAGGCCATACTACCCATTTTAGGGCATGCTCAACTCTTAATCATAATCCCTCATTCATTACTCCTCATCCTTTCTTAAGTGAAGAGTGAACTTGCTGATGTTATTAGACCTGGTAAAGGGCAAGTTCCTGGCTCACTGAGATATTACTCATCGTAATTTGAAACCACTTTGTATGAACATTAGAGTGAAAGTTTGTAGTCAGTACATTTTTATACTAAATGAATGCACAAGTATTTTTTTGCTTTCCTGGGTTTGAGGGTACATATCTTACAAAGTCATTCTAATACATGAAGATGTTTTAGATCAGATCACATTTGTAGGGCTCTTTCTGAGGAGGATCAAACTGCAATTATTTCAGCCAACTGTGAGAATTAGGACAGGTGGAGTAAATTATGACATTTGGCCCAGTGGGACGGGTAACCAGCAAGGTTGTCTCCATGAAGAGTTGTCCTCATTGCTCTTGATTTTTTTTTTACTGGTGAGATAACCGCTTGCCTGGCAGATGCAGAGGGACGCAATATGCACAGAGGTAACTGTGTATCATACGATGCATAAAAATATTATAGTATGTGGATGATAAACTTTTGTGTGTGTGATGTACAGTGGTAATTGGTACCTGCATGACTTTTTTTTTTTAGATTTGTCCTACTGTTAGTCATACAGATGATTTGATTAGAATTTTTTGTTTGTTTTATTCCATAGAAGGAAGATGCTGAATGTAGGAAAGCACCCTTTTCGACATGGTTAGTCCCCACTTTTTGGCTAATTTCTGATGTGGCTTTGACTGTTAGTGCACCGGGCCCCTGCTAACCAGGTCCCGAGTCCCAGATCTCTTTCTCCAAAATGGCACAGTTGTTATGCACAATTGACAAACTCTTTAGCTACCACTCGAAGTCCCTAGTAAATGGTTCCATTGGTACCTAGGGCCTGGGGTGCTAGGGTACATCCTTGAGGGTTGCAGCACCAATTGTGCCACCCTCAGGGTGGCCTCACCAAACCCACAAAATGCTGCCATTGCAGACTGTGTGTGTTGGTGCAGGCTAAATGGAAAACACAACCATTCACACACCCCCTTTGTGCCAAGTCCTCTATCACTGCACATGCTGGTGTAAGTCTCCCGTAAGGCAGGGTGCATCAAGGAGCAGGTGATGGGACATATGCATGAGCAGATATGCCACTGCCATGTTTGTCAATTCTCAGACATAGCAACAGATCAGGGAAGCCATTTTAAATGCATGTGCTGGACACTGATCATTACAAATTCTCCAGCTACATGATGGCTCCTTTGAATCATGGGATGTTTGGTATCCAACATCTCAGAATAATAAACCCTCACTGATCCCAGTGATGGATTAATAAAGGCACATAGAGGGCACCTTAGAGGTGCCCTATGAAAACCTACCAACCACTGGTCCTGACTGGTCCTGACAAGTTCAGCCACCACATATGTGTTTCTGGCCCCCAAAGGTGAGGGCCAGAGCTCGTGAGGGCCTGTTACAAAAGCCTGCACTGGGAAGAGGTGTTACCACCTCACCCAGTCAGGATGGGCATTCCAGGGCAGGAAGCTTGAAGGCCTGGTCTCTTTTGTAATGCGACCTTGGTCTCTCTAAATGGTGGAGATAACCCACCCCCCCAGTCCTGACCCTACTTTTGGCAGCAGCACAGGCAGGAAAATTAGGCAGATTAAGAGATGTGCCGAGTTCATGCCAGTCTCACCCCTAAGTTGGACAAGCTGAAATGCACACCACTTCTCAAATTCCTCCCTCTTGCTTTGAAGGAATTAGGCCACTAGGGTTAGGGTTATGCCCACTTCTCAATGGAAGTAGTCATAAGAAGGGTGTAGTCACCTTAAAGGTGGGCAGCCCATTGGCTACTACCTGGCACTCCCTGTAACAAACCTAAATTGGTCATTTATGTGGCATCCCTGAACCCTAGGACAAAGAGCCTTACTACCCATGAAAAAAGGACAAAGAAGAGCTGCATCTGCAAAGAGGAAAAGAAGAAACAGCTGACTTGGAACCAGCCCTTTCAGCCTGCCTGCTGACCTCAATGGACTGTGCCCATAAGATGACTCGTCCTGCAGCTGAGCCTCCAATAAACCCAGGAGCACTGCCTGCCTTCTACAAAGACCCATGAGTAGCGGAACTGCTCTGCAAAAAAGTTTCAGGAAAAGACTCTGCAGCCCCTGGAACAGCAAGGACCCAACACCTGAAGTGACCTCTGCACCTAATGACCACGACCTAAGGTGCAACCAACCAACGGTGCCAGTCCAGTTACCCAGCTGCCTAGAGTCCATGTCTACTCTGGTTTCACTCCTTTTGGACTCCCCCAAGTTGCCAACAGCTTCTTCACAGAGGCCCCCTCTCCTGCAGCCTTGTGTTGAGAGAAAACCCAACATCTCCAGCAACCACTGCACCTTTTGTCCCGGACCCCATCTGAGGTGGGTCACTGGTGCCAACAATGTCCCCCTACTCCCCTGAGCTCGAGTCCACTCTGGGTCTGTCCCCTGCTGGACTCCCTGACGACACCTGCAGCCTCAACACGCAGGATTCCCCCGACTGGGAGTGCTCCCGGATGAAGAAACCTGATGCCTAAAGACAATCAATCAATCAATGAGGCACTTGAAAAGCGCAGCTTATCACCAATGGGGTCTCAAGGCACTGTTGCGGGCGTGCTGCTCACATGAAGAACCAGGTCTTGGGAGCCTTCCTGAACTGCTTCAGTAAGGCGGCCTGTCTGAGGTTGAGTGAGAGTGTGTTCCCTGTCTGGGATGTGAGGTTAGAGAAGGATCTGCCTCCAGTTGTGCTGTTTCTGATTCTGGGGATGCAGGCAAGAGAGAGTTGGGAGGCTCTGAGCTACCTTTTGGGGGTTAGAAGGTCAGGTGGTGGTTGAGATAGGCCGGTCCGATGTTGTGCAGTGCCTTGTAGGTGTGTGTCAGTAGCTTGTAAGTGATGCGTTTGTTGTCTGGGAGACAGTGCAGGTCTCAGAAGTGGTTGGAGATGTGGCTTTGGCAAGGGATGTCCAGGATGAATCTGGCTGCTATGTTCTGGATTCTCTGTAGTCTTCTTTGAAGATCCTTTGTGATGCCGGCATAGACTGCATTGCTGTAGTCCAGTTTGCTGCTGCCAAGCGCCTGGGTGACCGTCCTTCTAGTCTCGGTGGGGATCCACTTGAATATCTTCCGAAGGAGGTGCAGGGTGTGGAAGCATGACAATGAGACAGCGTTGACTTGACGGGTCATGGAAAGCGTGGAGTCCAGGATTCTGCCTGGGTTGTGTGCGTGGTCGGTGGGGGTATTTTCTAGGGCGGTTGGCCACCAGGGCTAATCCCGGGTGGAGCCGAGAATGAGGATCTCTGACTTGTCCAAGTTGAGTTTGAGATAGCTGGTTTCCATCCAGGTGGCAACTGCTTTCTTTCCGTTATGGAAATTTCTCTTGGTTGTTGATGGGTCATCGGTCAAGGGCAGGATCAGCTGGGTATCATTGGCACAGGAAATGATATTTAGGCTGTGCTGTTTAACGACTTTAGCCAGAGGGCCAAGTAGATGTTAAAGAGGGTTGGGCTTAGTGAGGATCCCTGTGGTACTTCCCAGCATGTTTCTTTGGGTACTGAGGTGAACAGCGGCAGTCTGACACTCTGGTTTGCTCTGGTGAGGATGGGTCAAATCCATTTCAGTGTTTTACCATGGACGCAGACATTGTGGAGCCCGATGCAGAGGGTGGAGTGGGAGACTGTGTTTAACGTGCCAAGGGGTCGAGGAGCATGAGGGCGGCCGTGTCTCTGTGGTCCAGTATAGGGCGGATGTCGTCGGTGGCTGCAAGGAGGGCTGTTTCGGTGCTGTGGTTGCTCCTGAATCCAGACCGGGAGGAATTTAGGATCTGGTCTGCTTCAAAGAACTCTGTGAGTTGCATGTTGATGGACTTTTCAGTTACTTGACTGGGAAGGGGAGCAGAGAGATGGGTCTGTAATTCTTCAAATTCATTGGGTTGGCAGAGGGTTTCTTTAGGGGTGGGTTGATCTCTGCATGCTTCCAGTGGGATGACAAGGTGGAATGGCTAATAGTCCGGCAGTTTTGATTCTTGAAGTTCTGTCAAGAACCAGGTTGGTTTCTTGCAGTGCTGGTTTATGGCAGGTTTTCTGAAGGGGGCTACTCTGTTATCACATTCTGTGATCCAGTGGTGCAGGTTGCATGCTGAGTTGGGAGGGGCTGGTAGGATGGGAGGCAGGAGGGCAGGAAAGCGCTTCGCAAGGAGGGGGGCGGGACTGCAGGGGAACAACGGCAGGGACGGAGCGCAGGGAACGACCCACAGTGAAAGTGCTGAAGCAGAAGAACAAGAGTGCAAAAGAGAGGGGAAAACCAGACAGACACAAAGAGTGAAAAAAATCGGACAAAACAGGAAAGTCATAGAGACAGAAGCAGATGGCCACTAGGCTACCAGGGATAAGGTGCAGGTGGGTGCCTGCTGGTGGAGTCGGGCCTTGTTCTCAAAGCCAGCAGGCTCTTGAAGAGAACAGAAGCAGCGGCAGAAGCATGTGAAGCTGTGCAGGAGGGAGCGAACAGATGCTGACCAGAATGCCAGTGGGAGCCCCTACATCCATCTTCCCTGGCGAAAAGGACCAAAGATGCATTTATGTCCCCGAGCACTCCATGTCCACTACCTACCTGTTTGTTATCCCTAACTTTCTAGCCAGAGCCTGCAGTCTGTCTTCACGAGGGCCAAATTCCCATAGGAAACCATCGATCACTCAATGCTTTACTGCATCCCTACACCTGGCCTAGCCAGTTCTGCCCCGAATGACCTACTGCTATGGTTCTGATCAGTGCCCAGTACTTACCTTAACTCCCCGATATTGGCTTTGTAAATCGTTGTTAACCCTGTGTTTGCTGAACATTGTTTTCCTCCATAGGATAACTTTGAGAGAACTCTGAAAATTGAATAAGTGTTAATGTATGAGACTGCAAAGTATTTAAGTGTGAAAATCTACATACCCGATTACGAAGTTCTTGTGTTTGAAACAAATATATAAAGAGGATTGTTATTTTTCTAAATCGGTCTCGGATTTATTCTTTGAGTGTGTATCTCATTTATTGCCTCTGTGAGTACAACAAAAGCTTATCACTTCCCTCTGATAAGCTTAACTGCTCGCCTACACTAGCACAAAATAGAGCATTAGTCCCATCTACTTTTGCCTCTGCAAGCCAATTGGGGATCCACTGGACTGTCTACACAGTGTACTGCTTTATAGTTCACCATATCAAGAGCCAGCTTTCTACACTGAACAACTGTCCTTGATGCCACAAAGTGAGGAAATGTAACCTTTAAATATCTGGGTGTAAGGGTAGAGCGGAAAATCTCTTCTGACCACTGATTATTGTTGGAATTGTCATGGCTTCCAGTGATGCCAATTAAGATATTTTAATTGTGTGTGCAAAGTTGTTTGAATGTTGCTGTTTGATAATTCCAAAGACATGTTTACAATAATCGGAGCATGCTTTCTACTCAGTGGCTCATTCTTCATCAGTTTGTACTGTGCAAATATGTTCTATTTATGAAATGATATACCGCTATGGATCTACTTCTACATCACTTAGTATTTAAAACCTGATTAACCTCTTAAATTTTGTCTTTCAACGTAGATAAGACATTCTCCTGCTTTGTGTTTGTTTTCCGCTTTAAATGTGTTGATGTAGCAGAGATAATCTTTAGGAGACTTGCTGGGACCACCTCCTCGATGATTATTAAAGCTGCAGCCCTATATCTAGTCCTGCATCCCAGCTACCTAAGTTAGTTACGCATAGTATAATGAAGCCCAATGGAAACTGATGAACACTGCTTAAATAAGGACAGGGAGTTTTATCCAGTTGTCGCCTTGCAGCCCAGATAACCTGGCCCAGCGCCAAATGTATATTAGTGTGAAACTTATTCTTTTAGAAATATCTCTTTGTCGTCTACCAAACCTTAGTGTTATCATTTTGTAGAAATTGTAGAACAGTCATTCTAAATTCTTTAAAAAATAACTGTTCTGCTTATCACTGTGTATTACTGTCTTGTGTAGCTTGATGTTCATGTGACAGTAAAGTATACTGCATGCAAGACAGGTGTGACTGCATGTAAACATGCCCACATTCACTATTAGAGAATATGTGATAGACTTAGGGGTCCAGAAAAAATCGACTTCTTGAATGGTAAAGCTAACAAATGAGTGCTTGAGTACCATGCTTTTTAGAAATACCATGCCATTCTGACACTGTTCAAATTACCAAGGCAGACAAAGGAAATATTACAACCGCAGATGCAGGGGAAGATGGCTTTGTAGCGATCTGTCTTGGAAGGAAGAAGGAAAGAGTAGCAGTAGCTTCCCTATGCCACAGCATAGAGGTACTGTTTACACATTTTTGTAGCAAAATAGAAGGCAAGAGTGAGCAACCCCCTTGTTGATCCATAAAACACCATTAGCAATAAAGGTACATAAGTTACCGGTGCAGGGGAAGGATTAGACACATGGACCACTTGTTGAGGGGTGATGCCGAAGTGCTCAATTCAGACTGCTGAGCTACTGACAGCATAACGTATGCAGGAGAAGCCATTCATGAATTGAAATAGTTACGGTCTACAAAATTAATATAGGCATATAAGTTAGATGACTGAAACTATTTACACGATTTATGGAGTACAGTAATAGGTTAAAAGAGTGTGTGATGAAATGTGATTAGGGCAAATCTAACACCTTGATTTGAATATTAACTGTTACATTTTTATAATAATCATGCACATTCTTATATGTATGTTTTTAGAAGAATACTGATGAATAAATATACTGATCTAATAGGTTGGGGTGGGTGATGAAATGTTATCGGGGCATATCTAACATTTGCCTTGATTTGCCTATTATCTGCTGGTTTCTTCTGACAATCATTTTTTAACAAATGTTTTACATACAGACACTGCTCGAACAGCAGTGAAATGTCAATTGTTGTGTGTGCATATTTATTTTGAGGTACAAGGGCAGTGTACAACGTAGCATTATTTGCAAACAAAGGACTCTGACAGGTTTGTCTGACTCCTCGCACTCCCTGTTTAACTTAACATAACTTGCTCGAGAAGAAGTAAGAGATACCCACTGGTACTATTTTTCACCAGGAACGCTACATTTCCTTTGAGGATACAGCACAATAATATTGGGGTGAACACAGCATTACTGTAAAGAAGTGGGGCTTGTGCATGGAGCAGTACTCCAAATCTGCTCACTCTAGGTTCCTTTTGGGGAGGAAAAGTCTGACGGTCATCACGCTTTGCTAGTGCAGCTTGGTCCAAAGCTCTATACGTGTAGAGGGTATACTATGTGACAATGTGCTTGCAAAGAACTAGGATTCCTAGCAGGCTACGAACTCTGTAGTGTTCTAAAGAGACAGAGGCCGTATTTGATCATCAGGCACAACTCTCCTCACTGTTCATGGTGGCATTGTGCTACAGTGTTTCTGCTGCCAGGACCTTGCTACATGATTTCTGGATTTCCGTGCAAAGATCCATTGCTTCCTAAAGATTGTATAGAAAGGACAGTTGGATGACAGAGAAGTTTCATGGAAGTCATGCTGTTGATCAAAACGAACTTTAAACTATTTTTCAGACATTTATCTTACCTGCTAAGAATGGGGGTGTTATACTTAAGTGACCATGTGAAGAAACAGGGGGAACTCTTAATATTAATCATTGGATAAACATTTATGAATGCCATTTACAAATGACTACAGTTTAAGTTGCACACATAACTGCTACAATGAGGGAACAGCAGGATATTAACATTTTGCAGTGTTAAGAAGTATAACCAAAAGAGTGCATGGTGGCAAAGCTGAAGGTAGTTGTCCAAAAAGAACTGATAGTCTGCATTTGTATTTGAGATACTTAATGTTTGGATGTTTAGCTTGCAGGAATTACCAGTCTCATGTTGAAGTACCGAGAGTTGATTACCCATAGATAGAGCTCAGGTACATCTATTCACAATTGCAGATACACTTGGAAATCTAATTGACAAGTCACTTAAGATAGCTCTTTTTCTTGTAGAGTTCCTACATTCCATAGAGTTCATTGTCCAGTCGAAGTAGGAATATGATTGTAGCGGCTTGTGTTTCTGTTTTTTTTTTTTTTTCCAATTGCCTCCGGTGCATGTGATTGCTGGTGGAGGTGATGAGAACCTGCACACAACATTAGTGCAACCTGACAGTTACACCCTAAAATCCATATGCTTATATCCTTCAACTCAATGCATTTCATACAGTCATAAGTGCTATATCAGGAGTCTGCACATAGATATGCAACTTGGAAACAAAATGTGATTTCCATTATAAACTCTGAGTGTGAAGTATTGTGAAACAGCCATATGACCATCTAAAAGTAAAAAAGCAGCCATCCAACTAAAGGCATTGTAGGAAGGTGGAGTATTATGTTGTATGGGGGTTAGTTCTCACCATGTAATACTCTCACAATACCCCAAGATGGTCCTTGGATTCACACTAGTAAATTCTTAGCTCAGTTCTTGTAGTGTGGCAAAGAGGAGTCAGGTTTTACTTAGAGGAACATGCGTTCAATATTTCAGTGCATCAACATGGACAATAAGTAATTGACTCAACAGGAAATAAATGCAACACCTATTTATAAAAATAGATCTTATGTTTATCTTAATTTAGACACCATTCCAAATTGAACATAATTGCATAAGTATACCTGGAGTTATGAATTTTCGAAGTAAAATTAAATCACAGCAAAAATGTTGCATTGACGTCTATGGTGAAATACCACTGGTTGCAAAACAGTAGTTAAAAACGAGTTCTGTGGAACCCTTGCTGGGTTGAGCTTGTGCAGTCCCTAGGACCAGATCATGATAGTCAGTTCAGTTTTACCTGGCCCATGGCATCCGGGTGTCGAGTTGTCCTGGCGGTTAGTGGTGGTGAGCATGACTCGCAGTGGAGCTGATTTTACCTCGTTCAGAATGGTGCCGACAAAGGGATGCAACATCTCAGCTGAGTTGCAGATAACAGATGCAGGTTGCACGGTGAGCTCTGTAGTTGCAGCATCAAGTGTGGGGGACAGGGGGTTAGTTACCAACTGGCAACCAACAAGCCCTGGCACCAGTAAATGTGTAGAAAAGCTTTGGGAACTTCATGGGGTCTGGAAGAGTGATGTAGTGGCCTGAAACGTCGGGGCAGGCAAGGCTACAACTCACAGAAGACACTGGATCACACCTGGATCTCATTGATCCCACTGACCCCACGGCGAGCCCGATGGCTATAGAATCTTACGATCCTGCAAGCGTTTTTTTACCTGAAGTTTGTAGGGGACTACGGCCACTAGTCCCAGGAAGACTGAGGGTGCTTCTGGCTCTCACAGGGGTCCCTTTGGTCGGAGTGTCAAGTTTCAGCCAAGGATGAGGGTTGTTTCATGCAGTTCCCAGTCTATTGCCTCATGGACAGGGTATCCCACTTTTGCTTTGTTGCAGTGGTCAAAGTGTGGTTGTCAGGGATGCAGGGCTCCTCTTTGTCCTTCTTCAAAGGTGGTCAATCAGATCTGCGGTTCTGGTGTCAGGGGTGACCCTTAAAGCATGGATTGAGGGGAGTTAGGGGTGTGGAGACTAGTGGCCAATGGGCAGCTAGCTCCTACAGCTAATCTGCCCCTGAGGTGCCCACATCCGGTGGGGTAGGTCACCTTTTGCTACCCAGAACCCTTTAGGATAGCAGACCCAGAGACCTCTAAGATGACCGATATAAAAATTTAGTGCACAGACTGGGCTGCTTACCCTAGAGGTGTGGTCAGCCTGCTGGGGGTGTGCGCTGTCCTGCATATCTAATTTCCTGCCTGACCATGCATAAATGTGCCTGAGGTCAGGGAAAGGGCTGTTTCCTTCACTGGGGGACAGCACAGATGGCTATCTGGGGCAGTGAAACATTTAAAGCGCACCACCCTGATGTGCCTTTTCACTAGTCTGGCTGTGAGGGGTTGGGGGGGGGGTGTTGTGACCGCCTTCCTGCCTCAGCCTTTTTCCCTGATTCCTGAGTGTCCACACTACCTGGTAAAAGGTCAGAAACCGGTCTTGGCAGCAGCAGGCACTGGAAAAAGTGTGGGCTGACCAGCCAGAGCACAAAGAAGGTGGGCAAACAGGTTGGACACCTCTAGTGTGCCATCTGGGTGCATGCCAGCCATGCCTCAACACCTTGTTTGTGTTAGGGAGAGAAAGCATGTTGTTTAACACCAAACTCAATATATCTAGGTGGTACCATAAGGGAGCTACCAACCTGGGTCTGCCTGGGCCTAAGTCCCATTTTATCCTATCGACTGGCCTGCACTTATAGTGTTCTTTAATGGAAAGAACACTATAGAGACATATAAGCTTGTGCTTCCATGCCTGCATCTTAAATATAGTGCACCGGGGATCCCTTTACCACTTATGCCCAGGGTACCATTTACTAGGAACTTATAAGAGGGGTTAAGTCCTTGCCAATGAGGTAATTACCAAGTCAAGAAATCAATTTAGAGAGCGAACACAGGCCCCTAGTTAGCAGGCTTCCAGTGCAAGAGTCATACACATCAGCATTGGGGCAAAAGGTGGGGGGTGACCATACATAAAGGGGCACTTTCCTACAGCCATCCTTTCTCTCTTACCGCAAACGTAATGCTTTAAAGAGAAGAAAAACATTTAAGATACCAAAATATAATGTGTGATAATTAGCACTTTTGTATTGAGATGTGAACTGTTTATATGTCAATCCTGAAAGCATATAAGCCACAATTGGGTAAGACAGCTCCCTCAAACTCTTAACGTGAGCTAAAGGGTGGTCTGTTAAATAGCAATACTGCATGTGAAAGATACTCATCATCAAACTGTAGCAAGCATCACAAATAAGGGTGAATTATGAAAGCTTGGTCTACAGAGTTTGCAGTTAAAGTCAGTAGAAATGTGTTAAAACAAAGTTCTGTACTAGGCATTGGTGCTGGAAGTCGGAGTGTTGGGGGGGGGGGGGGGGAGTGGGGGCTGCTGCAGCACCTCCAAAATAATCATGCTTAATTTCAGATGGTGAATGAGCAATAAAGATGCCTTTAAATTTTGTTTTCTTTTTGCCACATTTGCCATGTTTTCAGAGTCAAAGGTAAAATGTTTGGCTATGTCTTCTAACGAATTGCTGCTTATTCATTTCACATGGAGGTTGGTATTTACCCTTCGTTCTCTGCCAGCAATGTTAAAGAATTTTGTAAAGTGAACTATATGACAATAGTGCTAGAGTACAGGGAGTGGGAAAGGTGAGGCTGTAGAGTGTCACTTTTCGCTAACAAATAACAACATTTAAGTACCTGTAAATAAAATGGTACAGATATTTCAAAACATATCACCAGTTACAAATTACGCCCTTTCTTTGTAATTCGAAATATGGATAGAAATAAAGATTTTTATAGGATCAAAACAAATCAAGACACTTTACTTGGTGCTGTGTAAATGATGAATATTTGCTGAACTCTGATTTACACTCATTATCATTTGTGTGATATTTAGTTGTATCAGTAGAACTGCATGTCAGTGAAAATTTATTTTGTTGCCATCTCAGCAGTAAATGAGCTGATTGTGAATGACAGTGCACTGCCACAGCATTCTTTAGTAATATATTTGAGCTCGTATGCTCCACATTTCACCACACCCTTGCCACTCTCCTGCTGAATTGCCGTGGCTCATTTGCTTTGTTGTTTGCATGATGCGTGCATTTTCCACGATCCCTATTACCTCAGTGATGTAACATTGACAGTTCCCCCAACTCTTAAAAATGTTCTAGTACCACTGATTCCAGACCCATTGTCAGACTATATCATAATTTGTGAGAATCAATAAATCTTCATTTAACTATTAATAATACTGGCATTACCTCTAATCTCTCCAAAAATGTTTTGGTTGTTAAAAACCTGTGAGCGTTCCTTCTCGCTTCATTATTTAATTTTTCCTGTGATTCCTTAGTGAGGTTTCGTCACAAAACTTGACACATGCTGACCTTTCAGGTTAATCAGCCTCTTTAGCAAATTCTGCCCTTTCAAGACACAGTGAAACCCCACATATCCTGCAGACATCTCCTGCTCTCCACGCTTCCATCCAAAAGAATTAGTAGCTAAGACAGCATTTTGCAGTCCAAATCCCCAAACAATGTAGCTACCTATCATCACAAAAAATGTCCATACTCTCCTGATCTTCCTGAAAGCTGTAAAGATGCGCTTTTTGAATTATCTGTCAGTAGCAAGGTGCTACAACTTACATCCTGCATTTTGTAAGTTGCACCTTTAACTACTTTTTAAGGTGCATATGTGTGCTCCGATCTTAAGACCTATTCAGAGTCACTCAATGCCTCATTCCTACAGAACTGGTGGTTGAACATTTATACCTTGACTGCAGGAGGCATAAAAGAATATATCATAATCCTCCTCTCATCAAAAATATGTTTTATGACGGACTCAAAAGCAAAGTAAAACTCTACATTAAAGCGTGGAGGAAATTCTGTGGTTCGGCTACAAACGTCGGCTGACTCAGTAACATTGTGCAGGTAAACTTAGGTACAAAACCCCTAGGCTTAAATACCAAGTTCCCCTCTGTGATTTGTCCATGTTAAATGCTCGGATCTCTTAGAATCACCTGAGCACTTCTGTGACATCAATATACCACTTGTATTAGTCCACAGAAAGTCATCATCTGAGTATGGAATGGAAAGTATACACTCAGAACGTGGAAGAGGAGAGGTGCCGAAGTAAAGGACAGAATGGCAAGTTTGTACAGATCAAAAGCAGCATTAGTTCAGACAATGCAGAGACTAGCAAAATGTATCTCTGTTAGACAAGAATCTCACATAACCTTTCTTTACAAAAGTGGTTGTTTTTGCGTGCCAAATGTACATATGTGAATTATAGTCACACAACGGAAGTGGCTTAGTTTAATACGATCAGCAATTTCTCTCACCCACAGAAAAGAAGGCATTCATGCATCCTCTCTCAGTACAATGTAATTACATTATGCAATTCTCTCACTGCTGGGCGAAGAAACATCCTACACCAGTTGGTCTCGGGAGGGGAAGGCAGTGAGCAGCCAGCTCTTCCAAACACAGACGATGAATGATCGCAGCAATCCCCCTAGAAAAGAAACCTCCCACATGGATAATATGGACCCCCACCCACCCATCTACTTGTCACTCTAATTCACTCCACTACAGGCAGTTAGGCATCCACAGTGACATGGTAGAAGCAGCAGCTACAAATCACACACAACAGAAGAACACTATTCAAACACCCAATCTTACATTTACAAACCATTCCAACCAGATGCAGCAATGCATTGGAGGCATGTGTGCCATTCCTCTCACTTCTTTTTCCTCCATTACATGCCCAGGCACAGCTACATGCAATACAATAAAAGAACAAATTTGACCATTAGACAGAGCACTAAAACATTCATGTTTATGTGTCTATGTAAAGGGATTTCTAGAGCGCGCAGCTACTCAAAGGAGTGTCCCGGAGCTGCATGGTATAATCAGGGAAACCAAGGATTATGGCAACTATTGTGAGAAGAGCAATGTCTTTAGTTTTTTCTTGAAAGATGCTTCATCCTGTATATGAAGCAAATTCAGAGGTAGATTATTCAAACTCAGTGGGCTCAAAAAAAGAGAAAGATCATCCGCCAGCTTTAGCCCGACTCACTCCTGTACTCCTTGCCAGATGGTTATTGGAATAACGCAAGACTCTTCTTGGGCTATAGTGGGCAATCCTGGTCGATAAATTTTGAGGTCCTGAAAGATGGAGTGCTCTGTGCATTAGTACAGAGGACATGAAGAGAATCCGTTTTCCACAGGAACTAATGCAGATTGTGCAAAATGCATAGTAATGTGTTCTCATCTGCAGTCTGAATCTTCTCAGCAGGTACTTTGGTAGGCCCACATACAGGGCATTGGCATATTCCGGTCTGGACATAACCAATGCCCATACCACTGTGATCTTAGTTGAAACTGACAGGAAATACAATTTTTTTTTGCTATTTCTAAAATGCCTACCAATGAGATAATTTGATTGTGGAAAGACATTTTATTATCAAATGTAATCCCAATGCTTTTTACAGAGTCTGCTTGGGTGTCCAATGGACACCCCAGCAGGCCATTGAAAATCCAGATTAAGAGTGAAATTATGTTCAAAACTGAGGACCTCCCTCTTTTCGGTGTTAAACTTCAATTGATTGGGAGTCATCCCCCGAAAAACTGCAGAGAGACAGGGTTGGATGGCATTCTGTTCATTGGGCATCCCTTTGTCGAAGGCAAAAAGGATCTGGGTGTCACCCACATAGGAAATAATCTTAATTCACTTTAGCCAGGGAGGACATATAGATATTAAACATTGTGAGGCTAAGCGCAGAACCCTGAGGAACTCCTACTGAGAACCTCGGCTTTCAGAGGAGTAAGGGGATAGCCATATTACTTGACTCCTGTCCTTGAGAATGTACTTCAACCACTTCCAGGCCTTGTCTCTGATGCCAATCTCCTGAAATTGTGTGATCAGTCTGGCATGCGGAACTGTGTTGAATGCTGTCAACAGGTCCAACAATACCAGAATGCTCTATTGCCAGCATCAATGCTACCTTTATTCAGTTCAGAGACCTCCAACATTGCAGTCTCAATACTGTATCCTGTCCTAAAGCCTGATTGGCTATGATGAAAAAGCCTGTTGGTCTCTAAATAGTTAGAGAGCTGACGGTTCCCAAGTTTTTCTGCTACCTTAGAAAGTGCGGGAAGAAGGGAGACAGGCCTATAGTTGCCCGGGACATCAGGGTCCGCTCTTGACTTCTTTATCAGTGAGACAATTTTTGTCTTCTTCTAACATAAAGGAACTGTTGCAGTGGCTAAAGACTTGTTCAGTAGCACTTTCAGAATGGTGGCAATAAACTCAATACCCAAGGCCAGAATAGAGGGAGTGCACAAATCGTCAGGAGAACCAGACGTGAGGTTCAAAATGGCACTTCAGGAATTTTCGAATGTGATTTTGTAAAATTCAGGCAAAGCAGATGATGTGATTGCGTCAGGCTGATTCCAAATACCATCATCAGCTTCTAAACTCAGAGCAGCAGAAAGACTATTGTGGATGTCCTGAATTTTGTTAGGAAAAAAAGTGGCAAGTTGCTTGCGCAACTCAGCTGATGGGGCCTTTCTTCTATGTCAAGCCACAGTATCAGCAAAATCCTTTACAATCTTAAAGATTTCTCTCAGTTTATTTGCCACCTTTTTTATCCTTCCTTCAAAGTACCCTTTGTTTGTGGAATTCATGTTTATGCATTTGTTCAATGCCTTTTTGTACAGTTCTTTGGATTCTAGCTGCAATGTTTTCATGCCTTTTCTACCCTTTTGCATAGTTTTTTTTCTTGTTTCTTACCTAGGCCACACTACAAACATGCAAACTTTCGATTAAGCACAAAACATGGAGCATTATGCCAAGCTTCCACTAAAAGATATGGGGCCACATGTATCAAGCGTTTTTGCATTCACAAACGGTGCGAATCGCAAAATTCGGCTGTTTGCGAATGCAAAAATGCCTTTCACAATGTATGAAAGGCATTCGCTGTGCAATTTTAAGGAATCGCTAAAATAGTGATTCTCTATATTGGAAATAGCAAATAGAGAATTCCTATTTGCGATTTCCAAATAACATGTATCAAGCATTTCCTAAATACGAATTGGGCATTTAGGAAATGCAATTACCACAAATTAAAGTTTGGTTTTAAATGCATTTTTAAAATTGCCATGTAGTGCACACATGCCCCTAAGGCATTTGTGTGCTTTACATGTTCCTAAAAATATTTTTGGGGTGCAGCAGGGAGCCTTAGGCCCCCGGCACCCTGGGATTTGCATTTCCTAATTTGCGAATTCCTAACTGGAATTCGCAATTTGGAAAATGCAAAACCCCATAGGTGCGAATGGGGTTGGATTCTCTATTTGCGATTCAGTATTAGCATTTGCGAATTTGAAGAAATCACTATTACAGAATTGCAAATGTCATGCATTCCATTTTGCATTTCTTAAATAGTGATTTCTTAAAATTCGCTATTTAAGAAACTCAAATCGTTTTTTTTTTTTAAACATCTGGCCCTTGCTGTCTTATCGAAGGCATGTAAATGCAACTACATTTGAATAAAAAAAATACAACACAATGACCTGCTAGTGGTGTTCTAGACTTAATGCAATTTATAATTCTTATATCCCATGATATATAATTGTACATTTATGTGGAATTTATCTTATTTATTTAAAACAAAAAAATAATAAAAGGAAATACAATATTCTGCTCACAATACCATACGTTTATTTCTACCTGACTGTTGGCGAATGAATGGGGTGTAGAACTGAACCTTTAAAATGTTCAAAACGTTCAAAACGTGTTTAAAATGTTCAAAACAGCAAAATCCCCTAACCCTGCTGTCTAGTAATATTAGCACGTTTCTGGACTGATCTAAACCTCTTAAAAGACGTTCCGATAGGCCCACATTCAATCACACAGGAGAAGTCTTCAAAGGTCTTGTGGCAAGAGCTAGATGCCTTGGTAGGACTGTCTGCATTAGAAGAGCTCTGGAACCTACACTGGTTAATGCATCAGAAAAGCTGCTTGGTCCCATGACTGTCCGGTTTAGTTGTTGGAAGAGCCTAGGATTTTTTTTGTTTGATCTATTTTCTTAAGGAAGGCTGAGTGTGTGTTAATTTTCAACGACACACACTGATCAATATGTTGCCATCTAAGGGTACTCCATCAATGTGCAGAAGTACGTCAACTTTTAGTAATACAATTTGTTTTTTAACTACAATTATCATGAGCATTTGGATTGGCTATGGATGCATCTGTGACATAGAACAGAGGATGACTTTGGTGGATCGCTGCAGTGGCAAAGAAAGTTTAATGAAAAAAAGGGGAGGAGTTGTAATCCTTGCTTTGTATCACCACAGACGGAATGACCCAATTTCAAAACCTTTAGGTAAACTCTGGTTTCTCGTTCATGCCATTTCCATAACATACACCAAACAGATGTCACCGAATCCTTCATCAAAATGTTTTCAAATTATTTTTACTTCACACTCTTGGGGAAGAAAAACGTCATACAAATGACCCCAGAGATGTTACTAAGAGCCACATCTTAACTGAAAGGAGGCTGCCAGATTTCATTTTCTTCTAATTGGATTTCTTATGAATCGGTGACTACTTCATACTGGAATTTAACTGTGCACACGTCTCAGAAGAAGCTGTGTTATTCAGAGGAGGAGAGATTATTTTTATATATGGACATTTGACCTACTAGGAATCAGAGTGGATTTTTGACAATAAGGATTATGAAAATATGACAGGGCTACAATTTCAGTGGCAATTCCCCTTCCGTACAATCTCATGATTTCCTTATATGCCGTTCTGCACTCCAATTGCAGAGTTAATCTTGCAACAGTGCTTACTCTTGCAATAATATTGCTTACAAGTGACTTACTCCCCAGTCAAAGACAGTTCAGCAGCAATTCCCTTTCTGAGTAATCTCTTGATTTCTTTATGAGCCATTCTGCATTCCAATTGCAGAGTTAATCTTGCAACAGTGCTTACTCTTGCAATAATATTGCTTACAGGTGACTTACTCCCCAGTCAAAGACAGTTCAGCAGCAATTCCCTTTCTGAGTAATCTCTTGATTTCTTTATAAGCCATTCTGCATTCCAATTGCAGAGTTAATCTTGCAACAGTGATTACTCTTGCAATAATATTGCTTACAAGTGACTTACTCCCCAGTCAAAGACAGTTCAGCAGCAATTCCCTTTCTGAGTAATCGCTTGATTTCTTTATGTGCCATTCTGCATTCCAATTGCAGAGTTACTCTTGCATCAGTGCTTAGTCTTGCAATAATCTTGCGTAATGTTTAATTTGAATGATGGTTGCAGGTGGGGCTCACCAGCAGTCACTTCTGGGGGACTTATTTTTCCGCAGCAGGCTTTAACCCAGAGCAAGAAAGGAAAAAACACAAAAGGAGAGAAAGAAGGAGGAGCAGAAAGGCAAAACAACCATGACTAAGGTGGAAAACAAGAACATGCCAGATTAAGATAAAGGGGCATGGAGTGTCTGGTGGTGGATTAAATATTCATGAGGCGGAATCAAGACTATGCAGCGTTAGTATTCAGCCTGTCAACATTCAGCTGTCAGCCACTGGCTTTGAGAAAAAACTTTAGGCACTGGCACTCATTATTTTACAAGTTAAGCACTGGCAGCCTGTGCTGCCATACCCCAGTGGCCAAGCTAGCAATAAGAACAGTACACAAATGAGATTCAAACATTTATTTCAGAAGAAAATTTCACACTAAAACTTTACTCATTTGCCAACATTTCACTGCAGCCCATTCCTTTTACGGGTTACAGGACAACAGCTCAGCCCCCTAAGGAGGGTTACAAACTCAACAGCTACTAAAACATACATATCGCATAACATCTGAAAATATAGATTTATTTTAAGTTTAATTTTGTTCTAGGAAAAAGCCATCAATTGACATCTGGTTCAGTACCAATCTGTCCATGAGTGTTTCCCTGCTACAGGCTGCCAGTCCTAAACGCCTACTCTTGCTAAGGCTACAAAAGTATCCTGAAAAAAACGTGAATAGTTGGTATGTCAAAATAAAAACACAGACACAAAAACCAGCAACAACACGTTTACGCTTGTTTTTATGGGTGTTTTACTCATTTTTTAAATATTTTGTTTACATATTTAAGTGTACTTTGTGTCCATTGTACTACCTGCCCTCTTCTCTTTTTCAAATAGGTGATCCATTCACCCCTTTTATTCTGCACTTTTAGGTTCTGTCTTTTTGTTTTTCTGTCTTTTCTTTTCAAATTTGTCTTGCTCTACCTTGTCAAATGTATTTGAACAACGGGAATGCCACATGGGTGTTACGTAGTGCATCCAAAGGGGGGGAACACCAGTCAATCATTGCTTTAAATTGGACTCTCTTACAATGCTTTAGTTGCCTTTTGACTGATTGCCCTTTGCTTCAATGTAGCTGTATATACTTGTAACACAGATGAGCCCTCCTATGATGCATGGGTGACCTAAGATGCAAGTGAACTCAAATGAGGTCTGAATTATAAATACTCCAACAGGAATCCACATTTTGATTTAACAGTGTGTCCACTTTCATTTTTACAGCCTACAATACGATGGGTTTTCCCAAGAAGCCAGGCTAGGTTTAGCACGGTCTCTTTGTGATATGAAAGATGCATGTGGTTGACTGAGGCAAAGTGAAACTTAGCCCCAGCTCACCATCAGTAAGAACTTTCACAGACCATTTCCCACACCAGACTCGGCTCTCTGCAATTTGTTTAAATGTTGTTTATGTATAAATGGCCCAAGATGCCATGCAGTGGTGCCTTAAGGCCCAGTTATGTAAAAAAGTGGTATTTGGTAGGGAAACCATACTTGACGCATTCAATCAAGCTTCAATGGTTCAAACCATGCAGTAATCATATATATGTAAAATAGTTTGTGACAGTGAGGATGGAAAAATACCTGCATTCAAGACATGCAAAACATTTTAGGGCAGAACTAGTGACTATGCTACCCTTTTCATACAACTGTGGAATGCCCAATTAGCAAGCATATTACTGGACTCTCAATAAAAGCCGGTGGCCTGTGTTCAGATTTTTTGCATGAAATAGGTTTGCAGGAGGACAGTGGATTAAGAAATCTATTGCTTTCTTTTAAATAAAAGAGTCACTTTCCATTCATTACGCTGCCGGTTTGAGGAACCAGTGAGGATTTCTATACATAAATTGCTGGTGGCATTGGAATAAAATAAACATAAAAAAAAGAGACTAATCAAAGAAAGCCAAAAATATGCATATGGGCAACTTGAAGGAAAATCATTATGTACAAAGGACCAGAAAATATTAAATTAGGAAGAAACAGGTACAACTTTCATCCCTCGGCACGTTCTACCGTTAGTGAGATTTATTTTTCCATTAGCAGCCTACCCCCCAGGCTCCTCCTTGGGTGTTAGTATTTTTACAGTTCAGAGGGGAGCCCTGGTGGGATACTGTGGAGTAGAAGTGCCAGCAGGAGGGAGAGCAGGCAGATTGGTAGAGGGCCGAGGTGAGAAAAGGAGGTTGGTACAGATCTCTCATTATTCTTTGGGAAAGCCCTCTTCCTCGTCACTGATGTGTGTCTTCTCTTCAGACAGGCCACTCTCATCGATGTTCTCCAGCTCGTGGGCATGCTGTATCTCTAGCTCAGCCAGGTTGACGGTTGGTAGGGTGTTCTGTTCAGGGTAGATCCAGGGTTTGAACCCAGGGTTGTGCTTTCGTTTCCAGTCCTGGTACTTCAAGCCGGCTTTATAGATTTTCTTCATTGCCTATGAAATAGAAGATCAATTAAACGTTTTGCAAATCTTTCTAACTATAGCTACCAAGGACAATTATTAAGGTAAACAGTGCATTAAGTGCCATGAAGGAGATGTCAATTGCCTAAGATCATATGATGCGTCGACTGAGGATACATTTACAAGCTTGGATGAAAATTAGACTCAAGGTGTGGATCCCACCCTTTCACCATTTTGACTGGTCTGCTCTGGTCAGAGGAAATACCTGGCTCCACTGTAACCTTTACACTGTTTGGTTCTGGAGAAACCTTCTGAGAAAAGGAGCATGCTGCAAATGGGATGTTGTTCAGGATAGGTAAGACCAGATAACTAAAATCATAATACCAAGGTTTTGGAATCAATATTCCAGAATATGAAGCGTTCAAGAAATTCAAGGCCAGATGAAAAATCTGTTCAAGAGAATGACAACATAATACACAAGGTACACAGTGTGGACACTTAGTGGTCAGCAGATGGAGTACACTGGTCTCTACGTAAAGACAAGAGTTACATGCAGCCACACACTTTGCTCCATGCTTTTATTAATGTACCTTATGAGGATTGCACAGACATTGTTTATCATGAGCTAATGTTTAGCTCATTGCATATTTTTACTACTCTAGTTGAGCAAACAGGAATATTATTTCACAACTCCACCCCTGACTTTTCTTGGCATATAGAAAATACTGCAGAGTGGTAGTCCAGTACACCCCTTTGTACGCCAACGCATGCGGCACCTGTTAAGGAACGATAAAAGGGCATCCCAAATTACACCTGCTTTGTGGAGTGTTATGAACACTATGTTTGTGTACCTCTATGTTTGTGTACCACGACTCATGTGGTTGGAAAACAAACGCAATGTCTAGTACATTTGCTTTGCAAAAGGCCAAATGATCTATTGCACTTTGAAACCACAAAGCTTCACACTGAATTTCCAGATAGTTTACCATTAAACAGTAACACATGTTTTCCATGCACATAAAGGTGCCCAGTTCAGATACTTAGGCACATTCATGCTCATGCAGATTATGTCTGTATCTCTCTTTGAAGATACGGCCTGTTGTGCACTAACCCATTCCTTAGCGATGTATCACAAGGATAAAGAACCTCAAAATGTACAACACATTGAGAAAACACTACACACAGGAAACACTTACGAATCGACCTAACCCTAGACAAGTAATCCTGCCGAGGAGAATTCTAAAGACAGCATAAGAGAATCATTGTAGAGACCTAGTGGATAACTTGGATCGTTCTCATTTCATTTGTGTATTATTATTTTATTTGGGGTTTTGTGAAGTGCTACTAGCCGCCTTGGATTTAGAGCTAACTGGAGCTGGACTCTATTTGGACATCCAGGACCCTCAGCAAGAGGCACTATGGCACCAGAAAGCACGTTACTGTTCAAAGAGGACTAACACCAGCTGCACTCTGGGTACACCAGTTCCCTAGTTATCCCCCAAACACCAACACACAGGACCAAGAGTACTAAATGGTTGTCTAAACAGGATACCCAGCTATGTTCCCTCTTCTAATTGTCTCCCTTGACATGTCCACTGCAAATGAGTCGCAGGCACTTCTGTCAAATTGAAGGCAGTAAGAGCTGTGGTTTCTCTCATTGCTGGATGCTGAGTAGAGGGAAACCAAGATAGTGGCCTTTTGAGTTTACTGGTCGCTCCAGGTTCCTGCTGTATTTTCTCATTGCAAATTCATTGACACATTCTTCTACATCCAAAGTATAAGCACTCAGCTCATTCACCTGACTAATCACCATACTCCTCTCCAAGGTGCTAGGAGATATCCTCTATTATCCTACACCTTGGCTGTGATCATAGCCCCAGCATCCATGCAGCAAAAAGGGACATTCATGCACTTGTGATCTGGCACACCAGATCACAATCACACTCATTCTCTCACTAAGCCAGCATTCTGCCATGTGGGCCTAACAGAAAACTGAATCAAAGGATGCAGGACATCTTTATAAGCATGTAAGTTTCAACCAATCCCAAGACAACATGGCCATGAAAAGTAATTCTTCAAATGTCATGAAGGACTCTTCTTGGCAACGAGGTAATACTCGGAATATGGGCTGGGCTTGAGAGGAGACCCCTGGCACGTATTTGAATATCGGAGGATGTTTTCTGAAGCTTCCTTGAAAATATTTCTTCTGATGTGAATTCACTGAAAGTGGTGGACATTTAGGTAATTTGAGGAGACATTTAGAAAAGTAAGTGACTGCCGTACATCCAGCTTTAAGAATAAGAGGAATGGGTTATGGACAATAAAGGCCCAAAGTGAAGACCACCAGCACCAGGAAGTGCAACCACCAAGAAAGTATTGGTAGTTTGGAAATGTAAGGTTTGATCTACTGGCAGCATTTTATAAAGCCTCCACCACTCAACTGGGTCTTTTGTCGCTGGTCTAAAAATTGAGTAGACAAAAAGACTAGTCAGACAGACGTTTGTCCAGAGGCAAGGTGATCCAGATAAATGAGGACTGGACTAAAAAAAAGAGCAGCTGCCTTTGGTTGTAAATTTAGTAAAGCTTTGTCACACTCTGTTGCAGCAGTAGCAGTTCTACATCTGAAACTTTCTGACTTACAGGGTGTCAATATTCATGAACTAAAAGCTCAATTTAGTGGCCTTCTTGGGAGTAACTGCAGTTCTGTTGGAGCTGTAAGAAGTCACCGGGGCACGAAATAGAAGACCTATGACTTAGCTGGGGCTATCTATTTTGTTCATTTACATCGGTTTAGGAAGGAACATAGGTACTCTGCAAAAGTACAGAACCTAAATTAAAACACAAAGGCCTACAAACTCTCTGGTTCTTACAAAGAAGAAAACTTCACAGCACCCTGCTCATAAATGGTGACCCTTCCCCAGCACAATATCCGAATGGCAGACTATAATGCAAAGATTGTACATCTACGCTCCATCCATGGACGCCATTGCTATTGGGTTCTCCTGGTTTAGAAAGCGCAGAATCAATTACTATTTATGCAGTTTGCTGTAAATGGAACCTCAACTTCGTTTTTTATGGCTGGAGATACCCCATTCCCCAGAGATTCACAGATATTTTTAATAACTGATTTGCATAATAGTTTTGTGTTACAAAAGCAACAACCAAGTTTAGATGCACTGATGGTTATGCTTACCTTGGGGGCTACAAACTGGGAAACCTTGTTCACCACCCACTTTGGCAAAGAGCCTGCAAAGAAAAATGTTCAGAGATTAGGAAGCCACATATTTTTGACACAATATAAAAGAAATGCCCACATAAAACCACCTGCTGACAGTTCATTGCTTGATGGCCAGATCTGCCGAATTAGGAGCTGGGGAACCAAGTTTGAGTATCGGCGTCGGCTCAACATCCTGTGATTCTGGGCGAATTACATAATCTCCCCATGCCTACAAAAAATGAATGTGTTCTTGTGTAATGTAACTGGTGCTGATGTAAAGAGCTGCAACACCTTAGGGTAAAGCTCACGCTATGTAAACCTGCAAAAAAGTAGTATACTCATCCATCGTAAAACGTGTTCATACTTATAAATGTCAAAGCAATCAAATATTTTGCACTCAAAACGGCTTCAAATAAGAGCGAAAAAAAAAAAAAAAAAAAAAAGAATGTTGGATCTGGTGTTCCTGGAAACCAGAATTCCAAAAATATTTCGGCCCTGTTTTTGGCATGAGCATTATTGTGAGAGAATCAAATGCATCTGAACATGGAAAAAGATGATTTGATCCTTTTGAGTGGTTCCAGCTAGAACTCATTATTTCTTGCTAGGTTTTTAATTGAATGCAAGATCAAGGTCCGCCTTTAGAATTTACTCTCAACTGTAAATTAGCAGAGCTTCTACCTAGCAGACCTGCAATTCCCGTTCCTCATTTAACTGCTAATTGTTTGACGGAGCAAGCTCAGCTGGCTCTGCTGTCGAAAACCTATGACCTGTCAACCTATTTGCCAAAGGGCCACTGAGTTAACATATCAGAATGCCCACCCTATCCACAGCGGGCCTTCCAATGCATATTTTTCGTGCCTAGGACTGCCATGCGAGGGTCAGTGGACCAAGACAGCAAACATTAAAAATTAACCTAACACTGCAGTGATCAAAAATTGTTACCACACCACACATGCACTTACCATGCATATAATGCACCAACATTGGCCTTTACAACGCGTTGTATTATAATAGGGGTCTTTACTATGCATTGTTTGTGGTAACAGCCGATAGTCATATATTTTTATCATCATGAAGAGCAATTTTCTTTAGGCCATTTAAACTCCTTTCCCAATCCACTTCTTCTACCCTTAAAATGTTCTTACTACCGCCTACCCTTACCCATCCCTGAACCTTAAAATCCCTAACAAAGTGCTTACTATCCCATTCCCTTACCCGTCCTGAATGCTAAAAAAAGATTACTTCCTCCTGCACTTAACTATCCCTGAACCCTAAAACCTCCTTATACCCTTAGCCATCTGTGAACTCTCAAAATCCCTTACTAAACCATACTACTACTTATTCCTGGACCCTAAAATCCCTTATGCCCAGTTTCCTAAGACCAAAAGAACCCTTACTACTCTATACCCTTAACCATATGAAAACCATAATATCCTAAAAACCCTTTACTACTCTGTAATCTAACCCATCCTGAACCCTAAAAACTCCTTACTATTCCGTACCCTTATCCCTGAACCCTGAAAACTCTTGCTACCCCTTGGCCATTCCTGAACCCTAAAATCCTTGCTATACCTTACCCATGCCTGAATACTAAAACAGCATGCTAGTTTATAAAAAAAAGCCCATAATCTTACCCATCCCTAATCCCTTAAAAGCCCTTATATCCCATACTTCCTCTAATTCCCTTATTTAATATAATTAAAAAATATATATATCTGTTAGGAAAAGCCCTGTGGTTTTAAAGCGCCAGAAAATAGCACGTATGTTACTTATCTTTGTGGTAGTCAGGGCCGGCTTTAGCGCTGGTGGTGCCCCGTGCGACAGACTTTTTTGGCAACCCCCACCCCATGACCACCTCCTCAGATTTACTCACTACCACCCAGCAAATGTGCCCCTCACCTCTCCATAGCCTCCCTTTCACAAACATTAATTTGTTGTAAAACGCTTGTAAAGGCCTGCTTTACTAATCTACTCAGCCATCCACATAAAATATAGTCCTGTTCTTTGCAGCAAGCATATTAACCCTCTATGCTACTTTATGGGAGTCAAAGCTGCCGCTAGACAAAATCTAGCAGGAACGTTAATCACAAGAGGTATCTAGACATTTTGTTTCCTGAAGACTGCTAAACACAGTGCCCCCTGAGGTCAGCGCCCCCCAATCCAGGTCAGCATCTGGTGCGGTCGCACTGCCCTAAAGGTGGCCCTGATGGTAGTATCCCTCAGGTTATCAAACGAAGTATCCAAAAAACAATCAGACCTGCTATTCAATTACTGCTAGAATTTATTTATGTCACCTCAGCACCTTGATCTAGCAAGTCCACTGATTTCTGAAAATCCTTTAACAAGGACTGGATGGCAGCATCATGAGAATCAGAACGTGGCCTTTTACAATATGAAGGTGTGGTGTCAGGTTCCCGGGGTAGTAGGCCATCACACGTGGGGGAAACCAAGGAGGCACCGCCATGTATTAGTGGTTATGTGCGGGTGCACGACTAACTGAACAGTCTCACCCTTGCGCTTTTAATTGGCAGAATGTGCAGCACGCTGGAACAAACCGAACCCGCATGCAGGTAGGTGCAGACAACTGAAGGAGCAAGCATATCGGGGCAGTACTAGATTACATCCCTCCCCAATGTCACTGAAAATAAAATAAAGACATGGCTAAACAGACATTTTGTAAATATGGTTACAAACACTATGAACTTTTGGCATATGAATTACTGGGTCATAGATAACCTAATCTTTTGCTAGAATCAGCTTACAGTTCTCTGGGAGGCTCACACCAGGAAATTGGTAGATGCCACTGCAGCGGTGTCTTCTGCGAGTCTCTTGGTGGCACTCAGACTTGACCTTGACCCCTCTGGACAGTAAGGGCCTCTTGCCAGATCATGGCAAGAGGGTGAGGCAGTCACACAGGCGTTAGTCATTGGTTCCATGGGGCAGTGTGTGGGGGATAGGGCTTGTTCTCGGATTGTTCCTCGGGCTCTCTTAAAGAATGATATGTTCTGGGTGATCTCTTAACCCTGGCGACGGGTGATGGTCATGGTGCCCTGTCTCTTGACAATGACCCGGGAGTGACATTCAAAGGGTAGACAGTAATTGCTTCCGGGATATTGATCTTTCATGAACACTGAATCACCAGATTGGATGTTTGAAGACCGAGCTCTTTGAGTGGTTTTGGCTCGGTTGTTGGCCTCCTTCCAACTTATAAAAATCTGCCAATCATCAATGGGCCTAGGTTTCCACTTGGGGTGATGGGGAACAGAGTCAGTAACTACTCGTCCCATGCTAGAGTGTCCTGGAGCTTGGCCTGTGGTGTGGGGTTCGTTGATATTCTCTAAGATAGCCTTCCCCATGCTTTGTTAGTTGGCATGAGCAATGCAGATCACCTTTTTTAGAGTATGCATGAAGGTTTCTACTTCTCTGTGACCCTGTAGCCAGTGGGGCGTTATCTTCCGGTGTTTGATGCCACATTACCAGAAGTATTTAGGGAAGTCTTCGCTTTGAAAAGGCAGCCTGTTGTCTATTTTTACCTCTTTTATCAAGCCATTAGTAGCTGTCATGTTTTTCATCTTTGTAATGACATTGGAGGCTGCCTGGGTTGGGATATTTGCTGTAATCGTCTATGGGGACGAGAATGTAACGTCCAACTGGGAGATGCCCAAAGTCTAAGCTGGTGCACTCTTAAGGCTATTAGAGACCTAGGGCCATATGTACGAACGCTTTCTCCCATAGACACAGAATGGGTAAAAACCTTTGCTACATCTGGCCCCTAGTTCGGTAAGTACTGTGGCTGGCACATGGGAGGATCCAGATACTTGACACCAATGGCAGGATCTTACTGCTGTTTCAACCATTTCGTCTCTGTGAAGGAGATATACTTTGGTTCTGAGTCTGTTCTTGGTATTGACTTTGCCCTGGTGACCTTGATGGCCAGGTTGTAGTATTTGGTCCGTTTAGCTGTGGGGTATAACCAGATGGGGCCCTTTTTGTACACACCGTTCTGAATCTGTAGTAAGTTTGTGGTGAACATTGAATTGTGAATGTTGAGTCCTTTCACCTTCGGGGTCCTTTGTGACAGGTGTGCCTTTAGTGTGTGCCATTTGCCTACTTGGACTGTGGCGATGACCATTTGTCGGCACTCGTCAGCTTGGGTGGTGGACAGGATGGTGTTGAAAGAAGATGGGAGTGGCCTGGACCTTTCAGCGATATATGGGAAGTACTCCTCAATCTCCACAGCTTCTTCTGCTTCTTTTTGTGTGTCCTCTTGAGGGTGGTCGAGAGGTAGTTCACTGGGTTGTTTGAACCCGACCGATATTCCACTTTGCAATCAAACTCTTGTAGCTGGAGCAAACACTTCTTGGCTTGGATGCGAAGCCTTGAAAGAGGGACACAAGAGGCTTGTAGCCAGTTATGACTACAAACAGATGTCCATAGATGTTCAAGTGGAAGTGTCTACAGGCCCAATGTATGGCAATGGCCTCCTTATCAATTTGAGGCCTCTGTTCTGTTTCTGTGAGTGGTCTGCTGGTGTACGCCACAGGACCTCAGTCTTCATGCAGCTGTTGTTGCATAAGGACTGCTCCTAGTCCTTTGGGGCTTGCATTAACTGACAGTTGTCAGTTTCAGCAGGCTGAACTACAAGAGGGTGGTATTGGTTGAAAGGGCTTGTTTAGTCAGCTGGAATGTTTCATCTTGTGCAGCTCCCCAAGTCCATGGGGTGTTGGCTTTTGTGAGTTCACAGTCCCATAAAGTATGAACCGCCCACAATAGTTCACGATGCCTAGGAAGCTTTGGACTTCTGACAAGTTGGTGGGTGGAGGAACTTCTTGTACATCACGCACCTTCTTGGGGTCTGGCGCTACTCCGTTGGCTGAAAAGGTGTGGCCGAAAAACTGATTTGCTGTCTCAGGAATTTGCATTTTTCTCGATGGAGGGTCAACGCAGAGTCTCTGATTTTTTTGAGGACTCCCCTCAAGTATTCATGGTGTTCCTTTACGGACTTAGCGAAGATGAAGATGTCATCACTGACTTTAATGACTCTTGATAAGCCGGTGAGCATTTCTTGGATGGTGTTTTGGAAAACTTCAGCTGTACTGGATATTCCGAAGTTGAGGTGATGGTACCGACATGGGTTGAAAATGTGGTTATGTACTTGGAGTCAGAGTGGAGCGGGAACTGGTGGCATCCTGAGTGAAGGTCAACCTTTGAGAACCCCTTTGCCCCATTTAGCTCTCCTAGAATGTCATCAACAGTTTGGGTTAGAGGACATTTGCTACATTTATGAGCCTCATGCCCACACAAATGTGAAATTCTCCAGGTTGTTTTTGTTTCTTGACAACCACAACTGGGGATACCCATGGTGCTGGGTCACGTACCTTTTCAATTATGCCTGCTTGCTCAAGCTTCCAAAAGTTCTTCTTCCACTTTCGGCCTGAGGTGGAATGTGATTTGTCTATGCTGCAGAGCTACCAGTTGAATGGATCAATCAATGTGTAGCTTGAATTCCTTGACTTTTAAGCAACCAATCGTTAATAAAACATTATCAAAACTCAGCCAGGATGTTTTACAGCTCTTCTACTTGTGTCCCAAATGTATAAGAGATCACATTTAGGGTTTCCTCTGTTTGGCCACTGACCAGCATGCCATGACCTCCATTACCTACGTAAATGTTGGTTTCTGATGGATACAACTACCTGTGGATTCCTCACCTAATGAATACTCCCATGGCGCCAGCATTCGACGGAAATCTTCTTACTAGTCTCTGCACGTCGACGAGGACGTCACTCTAGCCTACGCGACGCCGTCTGACGTCATACAGGCAATAAGAGGTCCTCGACGACGTGCGGACGTCAGTTCCCTTTTTTCCGTGCATTCGAAACGGTTATCTTCGAGGGAGCAACTGTTACTTTTTTGGTTACAGTGTATTTTTGCTGCGTAGTCTTTCGCTGTGGTAATAATGTCGCAGAGAAAGTCTGGATTTAAGCCTTGTCGTGAGTGTGGAGGCAAGATGTCGGTGACGGATCCTCATTCCGATTGCCTTTGGTGTTTGAGCTCCGACCACGACGTCTCGACTTGTGATTCATGCCAGCACATGAATCCAAAGGCCCTCAAGGAACGTGAGGCGAAGCTGTTTATGGCTAAATCGAAGGAGAAGCATCACAAGAAGTCTTCTTCTCCAAGACATCGGCGTCATCGAGACTCCCGGCGCCGTAGAGAATCTCGGCGTCATTCGAAGGAGACTCGTTCCAGGTCTTCGGATCGGCGCCGAAGGACATGGGAGATCAGTCCCACGGTTACGCCGCATCCTTCGACGCCGTTGCCCTCTCCGGCGTCTCCAACTTCACCTGGACAGGCGTCGGTGATTGAGGTATTGGAGCCTCAGGTGTTTTCTCCGGCGCAGATGCCGAGGCCGGCGTCGGGGTCGCCTCCGAGACAGGCACCTCAGTATCCGGCTTTTCCCACCCCTGGAGCCGATAGTTCCGCATTCTTGAATGCGATGTATGCCATCTTCCAACAGATGGCTCCAGGGGGTGCTCCGGCTGGGCCTTTGGCCTTTTCTTTGGGTGATCCTGCGCCTCTTCGGCCGGCACCCTTTATGCCCTTTCTCCCTTTTGGGAACGTGGGCTCGGCGCCAGTGTCGGCGCCGGTGGCCGCTCCGGTGGCTTCAGAAGGATTGGCCCCGGGGATTTCCATCCCGTCGACGTCGAAGTCGGGATTTCGGCCTGTGACTCCGGTGGGTCCATCTGCTTCAGCTGCTCTTTTGTCGGCGCCGAAGTTACCTGTGGCGCCGGACGCGGCGTCGGTGGCTTCTGAAGATCGGCGCCGATCTTCGACTTCGGCGGAGGCATTGTCGACTCCGCGTATTGAACAGCGACTTCATTCCAGGAGACGTGCTCTCCGTGTATTAGAAGAGCAGGAGTACCAACGAGCCCTGGAGGAAGGAGAGCTAGAGGACTCGGGTGATGGGCTGCGTGGACTGGAGTCGGCCAGTGGGCTGGACACTTCCCCTGAGTGGGATCTTTCGTCCCCGGGGGAATATACTGAGGAGGCTGCTTCCTTTCATGCAGTGGTACGGAAGGCAGCTAGTTTTTTGGACCTGCCTTTGCCGGTGGTGGAGGCTAAACAAAACCTTTTAACAGAGGTGCTACATCCGGCCTCAGCTGCGGCGGAGCCTCTGTTGCCATTTAATGACGCTCTGCTGGATCCGGTGATAGAGGTGTGGAAGAGGCCGGCATCTTCCCCAGCAGTTCTCAGAGCCGTGGCCAGGAGGTATCGGGCGGCTCCGACTGACCCTGGGTTTCTATCTAGGCACCCTACGCCGGAGAGCTTGGTGGTGCAGGCCTCCTGTTCATCCAAGTCAGCGCCTGGTTCTTTCCCGACGGTGCCTGGGGACAGAGATTCAAAGAAGCGAGAGGCGCAGTCGAAGAAGATTTTTTCGTCCTGCAGTCTGGCGTTAAAAGCCACCAATGCAACCTGTATCCAGGGGAGGTATATTCATGCTCTGATGGATGACATTTCCTCATCGTTTACAGAGCTTCCCCAGGGTCTTTTGGATCTTGTCTCAAATGCTCAGGCTGCTGCGACCCAGATTATCCAGACGGGACTGGATACCACCGACTCGGTAGCCAGAGCAATGGGCACAACTGTGGTGGCAAGGAGACAGGCCTGGCTCCGTAACTCGGGCTTTTCTGCAGATGTACAGTCCACATTGTTGGATCTCCCGTTTGATGGGGACAAACTGTTTGGAGCCAAGGCTGATTCGGCCTTGGAACGTTTTAAGGAAAGCAGGGCCACGGCTAAGTCGTTAGGGCTCCAAGCTCCTTCTTCCACGGCCTCTTCCAGATTTTTCAGGAGGTTTCGTGGATTTGGGCGTGGCTCTTCCTCCTCTTCCTTTCGGGGAAGATATCAGCAACCTGCCTCTTCCCATCCCTATAGATCTTTCAGGGGGAGAGGTAGGGTCCGCACCAGAGGAGCCTCTCAGCAGCACTCTGCCTCTTCCTCATCCTCTGGCGGGGTGCAGCAGGGGAAGCAGCCTTAGGCTTCCACCATTTCCCACTCACTCCTCTCCTGTAGGGGGAAGATTACAGCATTTTCTCACCAAATGGAAGACTGTTACAACGGACACTTGGGTTCTCAGTATTGTGGGAAAAGGCTACACCCTTCCCTTTCGGGAGTTCCCGCCCCTCATCCCGCCCCGCCCTTCTTATTGTTCAGAAGAACACCTCCTGTTGCTAGAACAGGAGGTACAAGCCCTCCTTTCCAAGGGCGCGGTGGAGTTGGTCCCAGAGCAGGAAAGGGGTTGAGGATGTTACTCAAGGTATTTCCTGATTCCCAAGAAGGATGGTCGTTTGAGACCAATTCTGGACCTGAGGATCTTGAATTGGTTCCTCAAGCAGGAAAAATTCAAGATGCTGACCCTAGCACAGGTGCTTTTGGCGTTGAACAAGGAAGACTGGATGGTGTCTGTCGACTTGCAGGATGCTTACTTTCATATCCCGATACTCAAGTCACACAGGAAGTATCTCCGGTTTGTGGTGGGATCGCAACACTATCAGTTTGCGGTCCTTCCGTTTGGTCTTACTTCAGCACCTCGAGTCTTCACGAAGGTGATGTCGGTGGTTGCGGCAGAACTCAGAAGGAAGGGGATAGCAGTATTCCCTTACTTGGACGACTGGTTGATCAAAGCCAAGTCCCCGGAGCTTGTGTCGCATCATCTGCAGTCAACAACCCAGTTGTTGTTCGACCTGGGTTTTTCGGTGAACGAGCCCAAATCTCACCTAGAGCCCTCTCAGCGCCTCCTGTTCATAGGGGCAGTACTGGATACAACATTGGGTCGGGCCTTTCCTCCGCCTCAGCGGATTCAAGATATTCAGGATTTGGTTCCAATGTTTCAAAATGGAGCGGTAGTTCCAGTTCTCAAGGTCCTTCGTCTGCTCGGTCTTTTTGCCTCCTGCATTCTGTTGGTCACGCATGCTCGCTGGCACATGAGGGCTCTTCAGTGGTGCCTCCGAAGGCAGTGGTCTCAACACAAAGGGGATCTAGAGGGTACTGTCAAGATCTCCAGAGATGCTGCTGTGGATTTGAGATGGTGGATTGCAAGCAACAATCTTTCACAAGGAAAGCCGTTCCAGCAGTCGCCACCAGTGGCCACAGTCATAACGGATGCTTCCACTCTAGGGTGGGGAGCTCATCTGGGGGATCTGGAGATCAAAGGTCTTTGGTCTCCAGAGGAACAGATGTTTCACATCAATCTGTTAGAGTTACGGGCTGTACGTCTGGCTCTCAAGGCCTTCCTCCCTTCCCTTCGTGGTCAGTCGGTACAGGTCCTAACGGACAATACTACCACGATGTGGTACATAAACAAGCAGGCAGGAGTGGGGTCGTACCTTCTCTGCAGAGAAGCTCTTCGACTATGGTCCTGGGCAAAGGACCATCAGATTTGCTTGATAGCAAACCATCTGGCCGGAGTCTTGAACGTGCGTGCGGACAGTCTCAGTCGCCATTTCTCGGCAGACCACGAGTGGCGTCTCCATCCAGATCAAGTCCGTTTAATCTTCCAGAGGTGGGGATTTCCTCGGGTAGATCTGTTTGCCACTCGAGAGAACGCGCATTGTCCGTTGTTCTGCAGCCTCCAGTATCCGATGCAGGGAGCGTTGGGGGACGCGTTTCAAATAACCTGGTGCGGCCAGTTGCTTTACGCGTTTCCTCCCATACCCTTGATTCCTCGAGTATTGAGGAAGATTCGCCAGGACCGGGCTCTAGTCATCCTAATAGCTCCAGATTGGCCAAGGAGGGTATGGTACTCCGACCTTCTCCAACTCTCAATGTGCCCTCCGCTCCGTCTCCCTTTCAGGGCAGACCTCCTCTCGCAGTCGCAGGGGCAGGTTCTACACCCCAACCTCCAGAGTCTGCACCTACATGCCTGGAGATTGAACGGGGCAACCTGAGTTCCTTCTCTCTCCCGCCTGAGGTAGTGGATGTTATATTAGCGGCCAGGCGACACTCCACTAAATCTATCTACGCTAATAGGTGGTCTAAATTTGTTGCGTGGTGTGGAGAGAGGCAGATTGATCCTTTGCATTCTCATCTATCGGACGTTTTGTCTTTTGCTCTGTCTCTAGCGCAGAAAGGTTGTGCAGTGGCTACCATTAAGGGTTATTTATCGGCCTTGTCAGCCTTCATATGTCTTCCAGACCAACCATCTTTATTTAAATCCCCTATTGTTATCAGATTCTTGAAAGGTCTTCTAAATAAATATCCTCCAAAGCCATTCGTTATGCCGCAATGGGATTTGTCCTTGGTCCTGACTTTCCTTATGGGGTCCCCTTTTGAACCTATGCATTCTTGCCCCTTAAGGTATTTGGTTTTAAAAACAGTCTTCCTGATAGCTATAACATCAGCAAGGAGAGTGAGTGAGTTGCAGGCCTTATCAGTAAAGCCCCCTTATACAACTTTTTATGGGGATAAGGTGGTGTTGAGGACCAAGGCTGCTTTCCTCCCGAAGGTTGTTTCACCCTTCCATTTGGCTCAGGCAATTACTTTGTCCACGTTCTATCCTCCGCCTCATCCTTCCAAAGAGGAAGAAAGACTGCACCGTCTGGACCCAAAGAGGGCGTTGAGCTTCTTTATTGATAGAACAAAGGATTTCAGGCTGGAGGATCAGCTGTTTATTGGATACATGGGCAAGAGGAGAGGAAAGGCAGTCCACAAGAGAACACTATCCAGGTGGGTTGTTCTTTGCATTAAAATCTGTTACTCTTTGGCAAAGAAGGATCCTCCTGAGGGCATTAGAGCTCATTCCACCAGAGCTAAGTCGGCCACTTCGGCCTTGGCCAGAGGTGTTCCTGTGGTCGACATCTGCAAGGCCGCAACTTGGTCGTCCCTTTACACTTTTGCAAAACATTACTGTTTGGATTCTGAGGTTAGAAGGGACGGCCATTTTGCACGGTCAGTGCTGCAAGATTTCTTGGTTTGACCATTTAGGCACCCACCGCCGGGTGCTTTGGGACTCTATTCATTAGGTGAGGAATCCACAGGTAGTTGTATCCATCAGAAGAACGAGTTACTTACCTTCGGTAACGACTTTTCTGGTGGATACATTAGCTACCTGTGGATTCCTCACGGTACCACCCGCCTCCCCGTTGCCTTTCTGGTCTTACCAAGTAATCCTTGAGTACGCTCCTCTTGGTCTTTGAGGGTGCAATAGATGTTGTATATAATATATTTATATATATGTATATATGTATATATCTTTGTGTATATACTTGATGTGTGTATATATTTTAAAAGAGAGAGTTATATATATATATATATATATATAAAAGATTTACAGTTATTCATGCAATGTTGTGTATTTTTACAATATAATGGGATGTTGCCTTGCTCTTTCATTGCATTGCCTGGTTGTTCTCATGCACGTAAAAAATGATTGGTACTGACGTCCGCACGTCGTCGAGGACCTCTTATTGCCTGTATGACGTCAGACGGCGTCGCGTGGGCTAGAGTGACGTCCTCGTCGACGTGCAGAGACTAGTAAGAAGATTTCCGTCGAATGCTGGCGCCATGGGAGTATTCATTAGGTGAGGAATCCACAGGTAGCTAATGTATCCACCAGAAAAGTCGTTACCGAAGGTAAGTAACTCGTTCTTCTATACTCATATCACTGTGAAACACTTATAATTTGAAGCTTCTGAGCAAAGGCAGGGATCAAAACTGTCCACATGCGAAAAGTCTGACTCTAATTTTGAAGAGCTGCAGGGGCTTTGCTAATGCACAATGGGTAATGCCGGACATAAGGTTTATGGACACCGCTATGTCAACTGTCACTGTGACCCACATATCTGGCATTGGGGAAGCAGGCGCCGTACTGAGTTGGTTGGTATGACTGCAAAAACTGTGTGAACTGTCTGCTCTGCAACATCTTCAACCATGTCTTCTGGCTCAGTGGCAGTGTCTACCATGGGTTGAACAGTTTTTTGCATGCAACTTTGGTTTTGCTGATCTGCAGACTTTCGCAAAGTGGTTGTATTTTCTGAAGGATGTACATTTTCTACCCCTGGCTGGGTAGTGATTTGGTCTGTGGGACGGTACCTTCATTTCAGTACCCGCAGGATCTCCTTGTTTCAGTGGGCCTTTTTGAGGTGTCTGAGATGCGAAGTGGTTGAATGACATTCACAGGTTCAGTTTTGATGCCTGTGGAGGCTCCATGTGGGATGCTCTTGCCTTTCATGGCTCATTTGATCTACCTAGGGTCAGAATGCTCGGAGTGACTTTCCTGATTCTTGAAGTATGGTTTCTCTGAGTTTGGTGGCCGAGCACCCTTGAACGATCTGGCCTCATATCTCTTCCTGCTAATCGTGAAAATTGCTTGTGCTCTTTGAAGAGACTGAAATGTATTGCATGATTCTTCAGGTTCCTGGTGGGCGCTCCTATTTGCCACAGGTTTGAAATGTGATTTCAGGGCTGTAATCAGTGTGGTTTATGTCTTGTCTAGGGTTTTATAGATCTTGTGAATGTCTTTGCGCCTAAGATGTAGAAACAGGGCGCAATGCATTCAGCTGCTATGGTGGTAGCTTCAAATTAGAATTAGAGGCGCTATATCTAGTACCTCCACTTGGGTGCTGGTGATGAGGGGGCGCCCTTTACAATTATTAGTTCTATGTCAGGGACTGTGACCATGACATCATGGACAATGTGCTGGTCTGTGATAGGTTTTTGTGGCACCCGTAGGTTTATTTTGCGGCACGAGCACTGTCACCACTGGGATGCGGTACAGCCGCCTGATCAAGGTGCGCTGAGTGGAACTGTGTGGTGGTTTTATGTGGGGCCCTCATTATGTATGATGGGCTTTGTGGTTCTGGTCACGAGTGGCTGGGTGTTGCCTCTCCTCTGGAGTGAGCAGTCGCTGTTCTCGCTGGCCTGCTGCTGCGTCTTGCAACAGCCTCTTTTGCGCAGGCCTTTCATGGGCTATGTATTTCCCTCTGGCTTCTGTGTCTTGTTTTGCTGTTTCAGAAATTATATTTCCAATTTCTCCACTTATCCCTATCTTGAGTGTCCTTACGTTTGTATTTCCAGGCAGTTGTGAGGCTTTGTGCGAGGGTGTTTGCCTTCCGCGCTGCCTGTACAGGACTGCAGCAGTGCACTTGCTGTGATTGGTGGGCCTACTTAAATGCGGACTACAGCCATGTGGTGGGCGCGGTCGCTGTTGGCACTGGCTGCAACATGGGTGGGTTGTGGCTAAGCACCGGCCTTGTCTTCAGTGTGGTGTCAGGGCCCCGGTGTAGTAGGCCACCTCATGTGGGGGAAACCAAGGAGGCGCAGACACACATTTTTGCTTATGTGCAGGTGTGCAACACCCCTAAGAGCCACGCCCATGCCCTTTTTTGTTGGCAGAGCATGCAGCGATCTGGAACAAAGCAAACCCACAAGCAGGCGGGTGCTGACAACTAGACCACCCATGAGGAGCATATCGGGTGCGTACTACATTACAGAGGGGCTTCTCTTGCTTTGAATGCACTGCTGCCACCATCTCTCTCATTTTCCGGATATCCCCCATTCCTCCACCTGGTCTAAGGCATTCTCCTCTCTTTGCCAGAAAAGGCACCATCCTCAGGACGTGCCTCTCAGAGTAGCTTTTCTTATGCAGCTTCATTCTGCCTCCCAAAACTCAAAACTAAAAAGTTACATATCACCTCAATAATGCCAGCTAAAGATGAGCTTTTTAAGGGTGAGCCCACTTCCTGCTTTGACATGTTGTCTTGCAATGCTAACACGTTCTTGTGAGACTGCCGGCATGAAACAGGAAGGAGGCGGCCAAGCACTTAACATTTTGTGTTTTCCGACTCCTTGGGGGAAAATACAGTCGCAAAGATCTCTCTTTAAAAATGTTGTACACTGCTGAAGTGGGATCTTAATCCTGTGCAAAACAGACACCGTGTACTTATCCACGGTGAGTCTGCTCAAGCAGGAATTCAGTCAGGGACTGTTTCAAACAGGGTGTCTAGTGCAGACTGTTAAGCTTACGTATAGATACATAAAACAAAAATATATGCATTTATACTTTATGATTTTCATCTCCATTGTATTAACTTATTGATGCTTAGTGACAAATCTGCACCAAAAGCAAAAAAAACATGAAGTGAGGATGGAAGACTTTCTCTTTATGGGAATTGTGTGAGTAGAGTCAGGAAGAGAGGCCATGCTGGAGGGATGGGACGCCGGTTGCCTTGTTGAACGTTCCGTCCACAGGAGCAATCGCTCATAAAGTAAGGACTGGGGCCGGGGATGCAGACGATTGGGTTATCTTCATGCAAAGTTTAACTAGTCTTTCTGTGAATTGGTTACAGGGGATTGAATTGATGTCTCAGTGCTTCAGTTCCCTGGTCTGCTAAAACTGGAAGTAGTTCCATACAGGCTGATGTCAGCATTTATAATGTCTTCACTTGTGGCATTTACATGGCCTTCACTTGCATTACGTGCAGGCAGCTCTAGAGTAAGGATTTCCAGAGCCCCACGGACTATTACATTTTGACAAACAGGCAATATTTACCCTTGAAACATGCCTTTTTGAGTCCTTTATTGGAGCTTGCCGCCATCTTGTTTGTAGCGGGGCCTTAACATACCAGCTGTAAGGTAGCACCCTCCCAATGTGCAGACTATCTTCGTGTGAGACATCTGCATTAATTTAGCAGGTGCAGATCAAAACCTCCCCACTTTCCTGTGCCTGTCCCCGATTAATGAAGAGATCAGGTTGCTCTCACTTCAGAAGTGAGAGACAGAGTGGATCTCTCTTGCCCTAGAAACATTACTAAATGTATCTTGAAAGCTTGCAAGACGAGTTTTTTAGAAACTCCAAAATATCCACTACAAAAGCATGGGAGAGCCTAGCCTTCCTGTGGCTGGCTGACCCCAGAGAGGAGTCACTTAAATATTCAGTACCTGGGTTATTGGGTGAAGAAAGTACAAACCCAGCCCATGGTCGGGTGTCATCAGGGCAGGATGTGAGAAATGTCTTTCACTTGACGTGCAAATATTGCAAAACCTGCTCAAGTTCCTCTTAAACATGTATCTTATGAAAGTTTTTAGTCTAACAAGACTATATCACTGTTCTGTATTATTTGCACAGCACCTTCCTGTGAGGGACTATCGCGGTGACCTTCCTCGCAGAGATAACGGTGATGACATGAACTCTTGCTCTGCTCTTGCTCTTGCTCTTGCTCTTTCAATTCCTACACAGTCCCGCCTAAGACTTCATTAGTGGGTTAAAGCTTCTGAGAGGAACAACTCTCTGGTCTTTGTGTATACCTTTACCGGAAAGTTTACACGTTTACCGTTTCCTGCATTTTTCCTATTTTTGTTAATTCATCACAAAAACCCCTTCACATATTCACACCAGATTCTTTATGACTATCTAACGAGAAGATTTGAACCAGGAACTACATTCGCACTTTGCACTGGCACAATTATAACAGAAGCATGGTTACCCAACACTAGCCTAGGGTTGACTTATCCGCAATTGAATCATATGTTTAACTGTGCTAGGTTTGACAACTTCTCTCTCCCACTCCCTCTCCCTTCTCTCCCACCCCATCTCTTCACCTTTTCCACTCTTACTCTTCTTCCCCACTGCCACTCACTCCCTCCCTCTCAGGCGTTGTGAAATCAGCCTGTGCAGAGGTCCTGTGTCAAAGGACAACATGGCCTTCACAGGGCCACTATTAATTGTGCCCTCAATGGCAGGAATTGTAGTAGATGTAAGAAACAGCTCCAGTTCTCCGGGATAGTACCAGATGAATACAATCCACCCGGATTGTGGGGATATCAAAGTATATAATTTATAGTGACAATATGAGCGCCTTGAAGCGCTTCAAGAATATCGCCATCATCAAGCTATTCAAGCAGATAAAGTCATTGGGACCTTGTCAGGCACATCACCAAAGCGAACAATATGGTATGCCTGAGCATATGATTAATGTGTTTTAAAATACATTATTAAAGTGGTCAATTTCAGTCTATTCAACTTGCATCATCAATGCTACCAATCTAGGTCCATTTAAATTAATCTTTAATATCTCTAAAATGGATCTATTCAAGTACATAATCAAAGCCTCCAATCATGGTCATTTACAGCACAGTATAATTCCATCCAAATCAAAGTATGCTGAAGCATATTATCACCCGTGCCAATCAGAGTCCATTTGGGAATATAATTAATGTCTCCAATGTGGGTCTCTTCAGTCTCATAATTAATGTTACCAATGAGGGTCTGCTCAAGCAAGCCATCAATTTAACCAATCTGAGTCACGTCAGCCAATCTACAGACTATTGTGACTTTCTAAATCACATCAGTGCTGCCAAACTGCTGCCGTCAAAATATAATTTTTAGGTTGAAGCTGTCTGGTTTGCAAATAATTCTCGGGGACATTCCAAAAGCTCCCCTAGGAATGCATTCCACCCATTGCTTACCATTGGCTTTGTATTTTGTATCTCACAGTTGTTTGCTTTCTATTTGCTGGCTTTATTTGTTTCAGGCTGCCCAGTATGTTTATGTCCCACTTATGGAGCATAGCCTGTTTATAGTATTCTTCCACAAGTGCCTGCCTTCTGTAAATTGGCCTTAAAGTTTTGTTCTTATCTTGTCACATTTGGTGTGCATTCAAAGCCAGATGTCAAATGTCAGGTTCTGTCTTCCGAGGGAGCGTGGTATTTACTTTTCTATCAACTGACTTCAAAGTGAGGGGATTTATTTGGCTATCATGCTGCTGGCTACTGGCGCTGTGCTGGAGGAAGGCTGTATGATGTTATTTTTTCCTAGCACACAACAAAATTAAAATGTCTGTAAATGAACTGTTCAAATATTTCAGAATGTATAAGAATCAGGAAAGTACTAATGAAGCACATCTTTTTTGTAATTCTGAAGTGCGATAGGAAAAATATTTTAATATGATAAAAACAAATCAATATACTAGTTGATGCCATTTTCACACATTATTGTTTGTCAGTAAAATTGTATGTGTGTGTGTAAATGTAATGATCAATTCAATTGAAATTGTGCTGTCTGTAATAACAGTGCACTATCACACTATGCATACGCCACACCCCTCCACAACACTATGGGCCAGATGTAGAAAGATACGTTTTTGCGAATCGGAAATTGCGAGTCGTGTGACTCTCAATTTCCGATTCGCAAAATCGTATGCAGAATGGCGTCTCAGACACCTTCTGCGAATCGCAAGGGGGTCGCAAAGACCCACCTCATTAATATTAATGAGCTGGGTCGCAATTTGCGACCCCCTTGCAATTCCCTGCACTCACAGGGATGGTGGCCTGCTGGAGACAGCAGACCTCCATGTCAGTGACTGCTTTTTCAATAAAGCAGTTTTTTTTTGTAATGCAGCCCATTTTCCTTAAAGGAAAACGAGTTGCATTACAGAAGAAAAAATGAAACCATTTGGTCCATTAGACCACTGCCTGCTGTGAAAAAATATTTTGGGCGACATTCACAAAGGAAAAGGGGTCCCCTGGGGACCCCTTCCCTTATGCGAATTAGTTAGCACCCACTCCAAGTGGGTGCTAACTGCGAATTGCTTTGCGACTTCTTTCGCAGTCACAAAGCAATTCTGCATCGCGGTGCGAGTCACAAATAGGAAGGGAACACCTCTTCCTATTTGCAAGTCGCATTCCCATTTTGCTAGTCAGTACCGACTTACAAAATGGGAATGTGCATTGTGATGGTCGTTTTGAATGGCGCAAACTGCGATTTTCGCAGTTTGCACCATGCAAAACGGTTTGTACATCTGGCCCTGTGTCACTTCACTGTAGGTCACTGTACACCACTCTCCTCTATGTTACTCCACTTCACTGTACTCCAATCCATGTCACTCTGCTCCACGATAATCCACTATATACCACTCTACTCCTTTCCACTCTATGACACTATAAACCACACCACTTTGTCTCATTCTATGCCACTCCACTCCATGCTACACCACTCCACTCAATAGCACTCTACACCATTTTACCCCACTCTATGTCATTCAGCTCTTTGACACTCTACTCTATGTCACTCTATGCAACTCTACTCTGTGGCACGCCACTTTAAGGCACTCCACTCTAAGACACTCTACTCAGCTTCAAGCCACAACACTCCACTCTACTCTACGCCCCTTCACAGTGTGCTACTTTATGCCACTCCACTCTTTTCACACTCTACTCCACTCTGCGACCCTCTATGACATTCTACTCTATGGCACTCAATGACATTCTACTACACTCCAAGACACTCTACCCCACTTCATTCCACTCCATTCTACAACCCTCCACTCTATGACACTCCACACCACTTTACTCTGACATTACTCCATTGTGCAACAATCTATGCCTCTTCATTCTACTCCACTCTAAGCTTCTACAAGACACTCTATGCCCCTCGACTCTACAACAATCTACTCCACTCTCTGCCATGACACTTTATGGGAATGTACTCCACTCTGTCTCTCCACTCTATGCTTCTCCTCTCTTCTTCATTCTACTCTACACTACACCACTTCACTCCATACTACTGCACTCTACACCACTTCACTGCATGCCACTCCTCTACACCACTTTTAGCCGTGCTGAACAGCAGCCAAGCTGGGGTACACCATGGCTAAAAAACATTGCCAAGATCACTAGTGCTTGCATAGGCAATTCTTTGCCAATGCATGTTCCTAGTTGGGATCTATTTAAGAACACCATGCATGTCACCAATATACATGAATTCAACATAGCTCTCACAAAACAAATAAACTCTCATAAAGGAAAATTAAACCTCTCCTTAACAGCTCTCTTCTAGACTAGATTACAGGCAGCAGTTGGCTTACTTCAATTCCTATACATCAAAGTCACTGACAGAATTGAACTGGAAGATACGCCAGAGCCTGAATGCACTCAAGTGGACTTAAGATATTTGCAGACAGTGGAGGGGTAAAAACCCTCTAGGGCATCAATTAGCACTCATTCGCTAGCTTTAATCAAGCTTAGGGCATGTGATTACTAGTGGTGCTGAGGTACACAAAAATCAGCAAGCATAATGTGATGTGATCAAGAGAAGATGAATCTACAGCTGGTGCAGAGTTAAATATAAATATATTAAACTCGAAAAACTAAATAACACAAAGGTTTAGAGTGAAAATATGGACATTTAGAATGCAAAATTAGTTTAACTGAGGGAAGGCGAGTTTGTGTATCCTGTTAGTTTTTGTTGAGGCCTCTGAGCTCTCCTACTGAAGGGCCTGTGAGGAGTCTGTCTGCTGACTTGTGCAACGGGGGCCTTACCGTGGAAGCACAGTGACTCCCCATGCAGGACTCCATGCCTATAGAGGACATGGACGTGTTAAAGTGCTGGCTGGCCAAGCTGCTAGGGCCCATCGTTGCTCCCTTAAAATCCCTTAGATTGGATGACTTGTATACTTCACTGACTGGAGGTTGGTGCTTCCAGCCAAAGTCACTCAATGCAACTTGAGAGGAGGAGCCGAGTGGAATAGTAGAATGATGACTTTAGTGTCGTCCAGGCTGTGGTCTCTTGCAAGGAGGAGAGGGAGTGTGATCTGCTCAAATTTGCTAAATTTTCTCCCTCCAGCCCATTTGCTGATGACAAAACCATAGGCTTGCCTTCTGCTGCATGGCACAAGCAACCCATGCAACACAGGTGGCCTGCTGTAGGAGGGCAGGAAGTTCAGCTGGGAGTAGGAAGCTTTGGGTGCCGCAGGCTGACGAGCTGCAGAGACAGCGCAGGAATGGCGTGCTGCAGCAAAGGGTAGAGGCCGCATAGCATGAAGTGGCGGGTTTAGTGACTGGTGCAGCTTGTGCTGCAGATCACCCCCACTGTGTACTGTCCTGCTGAATCCCACTCAACCGTGTAACCCAACTATCAGAGGTGTTTACACAGCACTGCAGCATTACGTGCAAAAGCTAGAAGGCATAGAGTGACATAAGGAAGCCCTGCACATCTAGCTTTTACTAGGGACAAGCAGGTCTGGCAACATTCTACGGCCCAAGGGGTCAAGGTCAAGGCCAGGTGGCAGAAGGACAAAGATACTTAGCCAGACAACATTAAGTTGAACCTAGTAATGCATAAAGGGATACATCTTCAACCCTGGTGCGCCCTATTTGGTTCGAATCTGGACATGTAAACAAGTCCCCTTCAGAACCACCAAGGATAAACAGGGAGCAGCAGTAAGGAAGTGGGCCAAAAGAGGCCAAAGGAGGACGGTTTGGCAGGTGCGAACCGAGGGGAAATGAAACAAAAATACATTGAGGAAGACTGACTAATAAATGGCAATAAGAGGCAGCCAAGGGTGCCAGCCGACCAAATGAGAAACTAGTCTCCTATAGATAAGCATAGCTCCCAAGTATGAGTTAAGAGAGAAATCTCCAGGAAATCCAACTCCTTTTGGCAGAACAACCAGTGCAAACAGCGTATATCAGAGAAGCCTCATCCTCTCCTCCTTCGAGTTGTGTTTATGCACTCCCACAACACCCACATCCATAAGCTGTGGTGAAGGTGACAACTGGGGAGGGGAGAGGTGAGGCAAAAGGCTAAAGTGGAAGTTGGTTCATACTCTGGAACCAAGTTGTGCTATTTGACTTCTTACAGTGGCACAAGCATGAGGTTCGCTGGTGTTCTATACCACTTTGGGGTGCCTATGTTTGTTTCAGCCTGTACTGGTCCGAGTGTGCCTTGCCTGCAAACTAAAGACAATTTATAATACTGTGGTAGGCAAGTTCGGGCAGAGGCCATTGGCCGTGAAGTTTGTACTCCGTATAAATGAAGATGAAAAAAAGGCATAAAGGTCTGCTTACAGCTCAAGTACTGTAAATACACAGTCATCCCTCAATGGAAAGGAATCCTATGAAATGTACAAAGCCACAACAGTTATGAAACAAGGGGCGTCTAAAAACACCCAACAAACAAGATTGAATAACTGACAAAAGCAATCAGACAACCATAAAGAACCCAATGGATGATCCTGATCTATTCTGAGAACTGAATTTATCAACACAATTCCTGCATCAACAACAAATTAGGACAAAGGGCTTCATTGAACAACACATGGTGGTGTTACAGATCTAACCACTAAGGCAGGAGCCGTGGGGGCCTACAACGCAGGACCTTTATCTACAACAAACGCCAGTAACATCCTAGGAAAGAACATAAAGCTTCGAGAAACATGGCTGCAGAACCCGGGAGGCTGACCAAGAACACCATTTGCAAGAGCATAAACATATATAATAACTCAATTTCTACTCAGGTAGATGAGTCAGGAAGTCGAAGAAGACTGGACAGTTTTCAACTTATATAAGTAAGAGGTTTTTTAACAGACGTAGCAAACTATCTAAAAAAAAAAAAAAGGGCCAGAATAGGCAGCACAAACAACATGTACCATTCAGAACAGTGGTTAGAGAATGTACGCTATTTTTGACAGCAATTCTAAACAGACGAAGGGCAAAGCAACAAGCAACAAACATGCCTCAGTTCTAAAGTACAATCAAACAATAGATATAGACTCGTCACAAAACACGACCAAAATCGCTCATCGGAAATAGCTGCTTTTACACTTGTTGGGAAATAAAAATATCAAGGAGAACGTCCATCATTTGAAAATGATAACATACATCACCTTGCTATTTAGGAGGAACAAACAGAAAATACTGGCCCACCTACATGAAACCTAAGGACAACATTCCTGGTCCCGTCAACCCAGAACGTCAACCCAGAGGGAAAAGACAAGAATAGGCTCAGTCTCTTTAAAAATCTCTGAAGGCATAACAGAAATAGTGAAATCTTTACAAAACCCCTAGAGATATAAAGGGAAGGTCAACTGGATAAGGAAAACATGGACACTGTTAAAACCAACTTGACAGCTACAGGGAGTAACTCAAGCCACAAAGTATCAGGGAAATATACGTTTTCCAACATGCTTGCCCTCAGAGGCAGAAGACAAATAAATAACAATGCAAACAAGAAGCATGATGCAGGGGGAACGGCCCACTTTTTAACTGATTTTTATCCTATATACTTGTCCGAAGGGACATTTGACATCTTAAAGAGAAATAATATATTAAGAATATTAAGAATACTGCATCTATGTAGGGAGCTGGAAAAAAAAAAAATCAGGAGACCTACTAAGTACCCAGTTTAAGATGGATAGTAATTCTCAAAAGGAGTTTACAAGAACAAGTGGGGCTACAGAAGATCTATGTATACAAATCTTAAGCAAACGCACCGCGATGTTGGACTATGGGACGACTATGAATCCTTTTCTACCCACTAAATATCCATATTTTCTTAAAACTGACCCAAATTACTATGATGGGCACAAAGGATACACAGCCTTGAAAGACATGATAGCTTTTAAGGGATCTGTTATGTCCACTTCGAATGAAATAAACAGCTGAATAGTCACCCGTTCAGAGAACCACTAAAATGTAGGATTGGTCTGTTTTTCCAGACGGTTTGAACGGCGAACCTCTATGACAGACATATTTCTGACGAGGCAAAGTGACAGAAGCTGGAGAGCATGGCTTCTCTGAATGTTTTCTTCTGGAACATCACGGATGGCATTGGCAGCTAGAAAGGGTGAAGGCAACCTACACTCTTTTCTCAACAGTTATCAAGTAATTTGTTTGTAAACAATTTGGAAAAATTTCAGATATCATGTTGCAAAACTATCAACATAGAAGTCCCTGCCATAAAAAGACCGAAGGTGAAACCAAGTGGTGGTCTTGCAATATTATTAAAGACAAAGGCAAGTATAATTAATTATCAAGTCATCATGAGTTCAAAAAAGTTAATGGGTGTACGAGTAATTTTTACCACCTGCATACGTTTGTGTGTGATTAATGTCTTGTATTCCCCCCACATTGGCCAAAGAGAGGAAAGGAATAATTGCTCTGTTAACACAGGTTGAAACTTTGATCGAACTGAGCAAAAGCTTTACAGTGTTATTAAGGGGGGGCGACTTTAATAACACATTACTGCAAAAAGGAAAAGAACTGGAAGCTAATGTTTCCTCTGATCAAATTTTTAAAGAACCCAAATAACTTTTTTTTTTAAACTAAAATGAAATGGTCAGCAAAACCTACTGCTTCGACTTTATTTGAAATGGGGCTTCAACATTTCAAAGGAAAATTTATAAAGGAGCAACCCGCCTAATATAACTTTAGCAGAAGGGGGCAAAAATCAACAATTGATTATACATTTATACACCTGGCAAATTTTCACAAGATAAAATAATTTCACATTATAACGAGATTGGAATGCGACTCCAATCCACAAAACATCACAGTAAGTAAATAAATGAAGCATTAACATTAAAAAAAAACTAGATGACAGGCAACTAACAGTAAAATCAAGGAAAAGGATTGCATGGACAAATTCCTTGAAGAACAAGTGACTTACCTTCAGTAACGCCTTATCTGTTAGAGACAATATCTTGCTGCAGATTCCTTACCTAAGAATTTTCCCCAGGCGTCAGTCTGAATCTGGAGATTTTTCTCAAGCAGTAGCCCTGCTCATGGTAAGGTGGCATCGGTCGGCCCCATGTATGTCATCGTGCAAGCTGGATAGGACATTGGGGGGCCTAAATAAGTGCAGCATCGGTGCATTGACATTTTCTTTTCACAACTTTCCACACCAGAAGCGCAGAGCCATGAAGAACACTGACCACTGATTTACCAAAACTAGGGCTCTGGAAGGTAAGTCCCTGTTCCTAGAAATTAGTTTGCAAAGTGAGGAGGATGGGTGGGCCGGCAATCTGCAAATAGATAAGGCGTTACCAAAGGTAAGTAACTTGTTCATCTGATAGAGACATCTAGTTGCAGATTCCTTATTTTAGAATAGATACCAAAGCAATGCCTTCCCCCGAGGAAGGTCTGCGAACCAAGATCACCCTAGGAAATATTGCAGGACTGAAAGGGAAAAGTACCTCTCCCTTCGGACCTGACTGTCCAGGCAGTAGTGTTTGGTAAATGTGTGCAAGGGTACCCACGTTGCCTCCTGGGAGATGTCCAGGACTGGAACTCTGCATGCTAACGCAGTGGTTGCAGCTGTCGCTCTAGTAGAATGAGTATGCAAATATTCTAGGGGCTGCTTTTTAGCCAATGAGTAGCACATTTAATGCAGAGAATGGCCCATCTGGAGATGGCGTTTTCTGCACTGGCCGACCTTTCTTTGCACCCACATAACCAACAAAGAGATGATCATCCACCCAGAACTCTTTGGCATGATCAAGATAGAACGCCAACCCTCTTTTTGGGTCAAGGTGGTGGAGTCTCTCCTCTTCCTCAGAAGGAAGTGGGGGTGTGAAAAAAGTAGGTTAGGTGATGGATTGGCCTGTATGAAAGGGCGTATCCACTTTTGGTAGGAAAGAAGCCCTAGTGTGACTAGTGTCAGGATAGATGGAAAGGTAGGGCGGCTTAGATGACAATGCCTGCAGCTCACTCACGCTGCGGGCAGAGGAAATGGCCACAAGGAAGGCTGTTTTTAATGTTAGAAGCCTGAGAGGACAATTGTGGAGAGGCTCAAAAGGAACACATAATGTCAAAACAAATTAAAATCCCATTGGGACATGATGAATGGGGATAGAGGAAACGTGGGTAAGACCCTTGAGGAACCTATTAACAATAGGAGACTTAAGCAAAGAGGGTTGGTCAGGTAATCTTAAACGCAGAGATGGCAGATAAAAAACCTTTGAGGGTGTCCAAAGCAGAGCCCTGCTGTGCCCAAAAAAGTATAAACAAGAGAACCACGAAGAGAGGGTTGAGTGGGGGGGGGGGAGGTCATCAGACTTTTCTGTGCTTGATGCCACAAATTTGGGCATCGGGCGGTCTTGATCTTCCTAAGAACTCTGGGCAGAAGTGGAAAGGCGTACAGGAGGCCTGATCTCCACTCAAGATGAAAAGCGTCACTGAGCGAGTGCCACCTTGGAAAGTCCTAAATGCAATACTGCTGACATTGCATGGACTTTGTGGAGGCGAACAGATCTAACCAAGGCTCTCCATTGTGCTGAAAGAGACCTTGCACCACCTCCAGATGGAGATGCCATTCATAATTGACCAGGCCCTGTCAACTGAGTTGTCCGCTCTGGTGTTCAAAGATCCCACCAGGTGTTGAACCACCAGGAAAATACACTGATGTTCCAGCCATGTCCAGAGGTGTACAGCCTCTTGACAAAGGGTCCAAGACCCCACTCCATCCTGCTACCACATGGCAGTGGTGATGTCCCCAACACCTGTACTACTTTCCCTTTGAGAAAGGGAAGAAATGCTTTCAATGCCAGTCTGATTGTCCAGAGCTCCTACAGGAAGATGTAGGGCCCGGACTCTGCCGGAGACCAGATGCCTCTGATCTCCAACTCTCCCAGGTGGCCGCCCCATCCGAGGAGTGACACATCTGTCACCACTGTGAGATCTGGTTGGGGAAGGGATAGGGATCTTCCTCTGACCAAATTCGGGTTTGTTAGCCACCACTACAGATCTTGCGCTGTTCACTCTGAGATCTGAACCATGTCAGAGGGATTCCCCTGATGCTGCACCCACTGGAACTTCAGGTCCCACTGTAGAGCCCGTATTTGACATCTGGTATGTGTCATTAGTGGGATGCAGGAGGCCATGAGGCCCAGCAGCCTTAGAGTCATTCTAACCGAAATCCAGGATAAAGGCTGAAACATCGGTATCATAACCTGAATATCCTGGACTCACTGCTCTGGAGGATAAGCTGGAAACTGCACTGTGTCCAGAACAGCTCCTGTAAAAGGGAACATCTGAGAAGGAGTCAATTATGACTTTGGCACGTTTATAGTGAATCCGAGCAAATGCAGGAGATCAGCCATAGTCTGAAGGTGGGAGATAACAGTCTGGGGTGAACCCGCCTTCAACAGCCAGTCGTCGAGGTAGGGGAAGACTGAAACCCCAGACCTGTGCAGATGATTTGCGACCACCGCAATCACCTTGGTGAACACCCAAGGGGCACGGTGAACTGAAAATGCTTGCGGTCTACCATGAACCGCACGGAACGTCTGTGGGCAGGCAGGACGGGGGTATAAAATGAGTCTCCTGCAAATCCAATGCCCTTTGAGACCAGAGCCAGAGTGAGCATTTTGAACTTCTCCTTCTTGAGGAAGAGATAGAGGGACCGAAGGGCTTAAACCCAGTTTTATGTGACGACATCCTCAACGCACTGGAAGTGTAGAAACTCAAAACAAATTGACAAAAAGTAAAAAAAAGATCAGTCAAAAGCTCTTCTTTGGAACAGCACTGGCTGGCGTGAAAAGAAAATAATTGACATTAGAGCACTGGGGTGGCTCCAAATAGGGCCTGCAATGTCCTATCCAGTGTGCACTGCACCGATGACTGACATGGAGCCGACCAACGCCACTTGAAGGTGCACAGGGGTACTGCTCAAGAAAAATCTCTGGATCCAGACTGGCACTTAGGGGGAATTCTAAGGTAAGGAATCTGCAACTAGCAATCTCTATCAGATTAATCAGTTACAACACATGTGACTTCAACCATTCTATACAGCCATTATAAAGGATGCAAAATTGGTGATAGACACTTCGTTGCTGACTATCCAGAAGTGTGCTAACCTTCTCATGGATATATTTGACTTCCTGGCATCAAAAACACAAACGTTACTGATCTCAGGAAAAAAGGTAAGGCTATATACAGGATAAAATTCTTAATATGAAAAAAGCTATCAGAAGACACCTAAGATACTTTTATAAAGATAGATCCGAGTCTGGATAATTCTCAGGCCATAAAACAGATTTTAAAAATGCCCAAAACAGAAATTTATAACATCAAAAGAAATCATCAGGAACACCTATGGATTGAACTGTTTAGACGTGCACAAAATACACTTGAAGTTGTGGGAGCTAGTGAGGTAGGGAACTAACACAAACAGAATAGGGGGAGATTATCACAACCCATATATGGTCTGGAAAGAATACTTCACAATGCTTTACAAACGGCCAATACTAAATTTGTCGACCTGCAACAACTATTTACAGCATCTCATCACAGGAGACTAAACGTCTCACTAGTGGATGTAACAACTTGAAGGCCCCTGGACCGAATGGTCTTTCTATGGCAGTAATGAAACTGGATCCAGTAGCCTGGAGTGAGTTACCATCTACTATAATTAACTCTGTGACCTACACATGGTGTGTTCTACCCTCCTGGAAGGGCTCAATTATTTCGCCGATCTCTAAACGATGCCCGTGAAACACCTCTAAGAGCTACAGGCTGTTTGCTCTACTGGAAGCAGAAGGGAAAATGTTCACCAAGCACTTAAGTAATCTCCAAACATCGGTAGAAGAAGCCAAAAGACTAATGCTTCATCAAGCAAGCTTTTGAAGAAAATATTCCACCACTGATAATATCCTAGCTCTATCTGTCCTCGCTCAGAAAGCAGTAAGAGTTGAAGGAAAACATTTATTGCATGTTTCATCGACTGTTAATGGATTTTTTCTAAATTAAATAGAGCAAAGCTAGACTTGTGGGGGACTGAGCATGGCCTGCTAAAGTTCACAATTGATCTCCACAGTAACACCTGGGTGAGTGTGAAACTCTCACATGGCAGTGGACTGACATAAAAAATCAAAACCTATTGCAGAGTTAAAACAAGGCTGTACTCGAGACCAGCTATTGTCCAGTCTATATATGTCAGATTTTGCAGAGGATTACATCATGACAGGCTATCTACTCCCCCATATTAGCTACCACCAAAACAGAATTATTGGCTTACACTGACAACCTAATTGTTCTTTCAACCTCACAGTGTGGCCTCCAAGAACAAGATGGACAACAACTTGCAGACAAATATAAAAAAACACAAACGTTCTGACATTTGGTTGTAAAAACCCCTGATACCCCTGGTTCATAACCCCAGATAAAAACGAGAATATGGGCACCTGTACAAATGTAAGGGTTACATTTGATAAATTAAACTGGAAAGCCCACTTGAAACATCTGCAACAAAAATCGTCGGCAATCACTGGGGCGATAAAAAGCTTGACATTAAAATACGGTTGGGGCGCGATGGGGCCGTCTTGAACTGTTTCTAACACTAAATTGGAACCAGATTAATACATATGGATTAGAAACGATCAATATAGTAGAAACAGGGTTTCTGAGCGGAATTAGGAAATATTCATCGTAAGAAAAGCAACACTGTAATGTCCATTATGACTAGAACTTGGAACAATGTTGTGTAAAGCCGGATTACAATTACTCACACCAACTAATGCACAGACAGTTACGGAGTGGACATAAGTCTGTAACGTTTTTATGAAAGTAAAGAATTGTCAAAACAGTATAGTGAAGCACCGGTGGCAGAACATTGCATTAAAGATACCCTGGCTAAACGCAATTCGCTCACCATAACTGACCTGTACAAAATTACCAAAGTCACACAGAAGCGACTCCTAAAATAGGAAATCGGAATGTCCAGTTGCCTCTTAGGAAAAGAGGAGACACAACACAAAACATCCAAATATACTCTGGAGTCTTATACGACAAAATGGCATTCACATTTAGATTTTAGCATCAACACAAAGGCAAAAGTATCTTTCTTACTCATCATTCTCCACTAATGACCTTTATAGCAGTTTGATGGATGATGGAGAACCCGCTCCCCCCAATCCATGTACTAAAAGCATGTGCTGTCTTTGCAATTTGGAGAGGAAGACACAGAACCGTATGTTTTGTCTATGTCCTGAGCTATTAAATATCCCTAAGACACTCCTGAAACAGACCTTTAACAGGGAAGGAATAAGAACAAGATCCGTTAAAGCGAACAAGGGTCAGCACACGAGTTGTACTGAAATGAGAAGTTACTTCTCTTGAGTGTCTCACTGCTTCCAGAATACACACTGTTTCAGTCCCCTCTGCTCCAGTGAGTGGTCGGTGACATGGTTCCTGATTCGGAAAGTGCTCTGAGCGGCCTACTTATCGCCGCAACCGATGACATCAGGACCATTCTCGACAAAGGCAAAACCGCTGCCCTCATCCTCCTAGGCCTCTCGGCATCCTTCGACACTGTCTGTCACCACACCCTCCGTACACGCCTCCATGACACAGGAATCTGCCACAAAGCCCTGGACTGGATCACATCCTTCCTCTCCATCAGAACCCAGAGAGTCCGCCTCCCTCCCTTCCTCTCTAAAGCAAACCAAGATCATCTGCGGCGTTCCCCACAGATCCTCTTTTTAAGCCAAACTCTTTTTAACATCTACATGGCTCCGCTCGCCAACATCATCCGATCTCACGGCCTCAACTTAATCTCCTATGCAGATGACACCCATCTGATCCTCTCACTCACCAAGGACCCCGCCTCTGCAAAGACCAAACTCCATGACAAACTGCATGCAATCGCCAACTGGATGGCGATGAGCCCCATCAAACTGAACTTGGTCAAGACTGAGACCCTCATCCTCAGCTCCAACCGCTCCGCATGGGATGACTCTTGGTGGCCAGCCTCCCTAGGAACCGCACCAACTCCCACCACCCATGCACGCAACCTAGGTTTCATCCTAGACTCATCACTCACCACGACCCAGCAAGTCAACGCCGTCTCATCTTCTTGCTTCCACACCCTCCGCATGCTTCGCAAGACCTTCAGATGGATCTCCATCGAAACCAGAAGGACGGGCACCCAAACCCTCGTCAGCAGCAGACTGGACTACGGCAATGCGCTCTATGCGGGAACAACGGCCAAGCTCCAGAAGAAACTGCAACGAATCCAGAACGCCTCATTCTCAACATCCCACGCCACGACCACATCTCAGTCCACCTCAGAGACCTACACTGGCTCCCCGTCAACAAGAGGATCACCTTCAAACTCCTCATCCACACCCACAAAGCTCTCCACAACGCAGGCCCTGCCTACCTCAACGAGCGACTCACCTTCCACGCACCCATCCGCCAACTCCGCTCTGCCATCCTTGCCCTCACCACCGCTCCCCGCATCCATTGAACCACAGCCAGCAGCAGATCCTTTTCACACCTTGCCGCCAAAACCTGGAACTCCCTCCCCGTCCACCTACAACAGACCCAGGACCTCCTGTCCTTCAGGAAACGCCTCAAGACCTGGTTTTTCGAGCAGTAGCAACCCTTCCCCCCTGTGCCTTCAGACCCTAATGGGTGAGTAGCACGCTTTACAAGTGATTGATTGACTTATCCCTTCGATTTTGTTATTCTCAACTCCAGTACAGGAAGTACTTTCAGTGAATTGTACCGACTATTTTATGCATATATTTCCTTTAAGGGTGTAATAATCTAAAGGAGTTCCTTATGCAGCACTTGCTTACCTGTGCATTAAAGTGCTGGAATAAAAAGGACTTACTGTTACCGCACACATTTTGCGGTCAATAAGAAGCAGTGTGTTGCCGCCGGCACTGAAAACTATTTTCCAAGTTGCCACATGAATTTATTCTGCAGCTACATTCGTCCACACCTCAATATGAGCAAACATCACCATCTGCTGGCCAGAATGGATAACTGCTAGGTCGTTGATAGTAAATTGCCTCTGAAATGCTATTATCAATAAGACAATTCGCTTTCTGGTGTGACATAGATGGACGCAATTCATTTGTATATTTGTTTACTATTTAAGGAGACTGTGCGAGTGCAACATCGAAGAAATGAGCTAATGTTTCTTGATAAGATAGGTGTAGGAAGTTGGCTCTGTATGTGCTATTTCAAAGTAAGGAATAGCATGCACAGAGTCCAAGGGTTCCCCTTAGAGGTAAAATAGTGGTAAAAAGAGATAATACTAATGCTCTATTTTGTGGTAGTGTGGTCGAGCAGTAGGCTTATCCAAGGAGTAGTGTTAAGCATTTGTTGTACATACACATAGACAATAAATGAGGTACACACACTCAGAGACAAATCCAGCCAATAGGTTTTGTTATAGAAAAATATCTTTTCTTAGTTTATTTTAAGAACCACAGGTTCAAATTTAACATGTAATATCTTGTTTGAAAGGTATTGCAGGTAAGTACATTAGGAACTTTGAATCATTTCAATTGCATGTATACTTTTCAAGTTATTCACAAATAGCTACTTTAAAAGTGGACACAGTGCAATTTTCACAGTTCCTGGGGGAGGTAAGTTTTTGTTAGTTTTACCAGGTAAGTAAGACACTTACAGGGTTCAGTTCTTGGTCCAAGGTAGCCCACCGTTGGGGGTTCAGAGCAACCCCAAAGTTACCACACCAGCAGCTCAGGGCCGGTCAGGTGCAGAGTTCAAAGTGGTGCCCAAAACGCATAGGCTTCAATGGAGAGAAGGGGGTGCCCCGGTTCCAGTCTGCCAGCAGGTAAGTACCCGCGTCTTCGGAGGGCAGACCAGGGGGGTTTTGTAGGGCACCGGGGGGGACACAAGCCCACACAGAAATTTCACCCTCAGCGGCGCGGGGGCGGCCGGGTGCAGTGTTAGAACAAGCGTCGGGTTCGCAATGGAAGTCAATGAGAGATCAAGGGATCTCTTCAGCGCTGCAGGCAGGCAAGGGGGGGCTTCCTCGGGGAAACCTCCACTTGGGCAAGGGAGAGGGACTCCTGGGGGTCACTTCTGCAGTGAAAGTCCGGTCCTTCAGGTCCTGGGGGCTGCGGGTGCAGGGTCTTTTCCAGGCGTCGGGACTTAGGTTTCAGAGAGTCGCGGTCCGGGGAAGCCTCGGGATTCCCTCTGCAGGCAGCGCTGTGGGGGCTCAGGGGGGACAGGTTTTGGTACTCACAGTCGTAGAGTAGTCCGGGGGTCCTCCCTGAGGTGTTGGTTCTCCACCAGCCGAGTCGGGGTCGCCGGGTGCAGTGTTGCAAGTCTCACGCTTCTTGCGGGGAGATTGCAGGGTTCTTTAAAGCTGCTCCTTTGGATAAAGTTGCAGTCTTTTTGGAGCAGGTCCGCTGTCCTCGGGAGTTTCTTGTCGTCGTCGAAGCAGGGCAGTCCTCAGAGGATGCAGAGGTCGCTGGTCCCTTTGGAAGGCGTCGCTGGAGCAGAGTTCTTTGGAAGGCAGGAGACAGGCCGGTGAGTTTCTGGAGCCAAGGCAGTTGTTGTCTTCTGGTCTTCCTCTGCAGGGGTTTTCAGCTAGGCAGTCCTTCTTGTTGTTGTTGCAGGAATCTAATTTTCTAGGGTTCAGGGTAGCCCTTAAATACTAAATTTAAGGGCGTGTTTAGGTCTGGGGGGTTAGTAGCCAATGGCTACTAGCCCTGAGGGTGGGTACACCCTCTTTGTGCCTCCTCCCAAGGGGAGGGGGTCACAATCCTAACCCTATTGGGGGAATCCTCCATCTGCAAGATGGAGGATTTCTAAAAGTTAGAGTCACCTCAGCTCAGGACACCTTAGGGGCTGTCCTGACTGGCCAGTGACTCCTCCTTGTTATTCTCATTATTTTCTCCGGCCTTGCCGCCAAAAGTGGAGGCCGGGGCCGGAGGGGGCGGGCAACTCCACTAGCTGGAGTGTCCTGCGGTGCTGTGACAAAGGGGTGAGCCTTTGAGGCTCACCGCCAGGTGTTACAGCTCCTGCCTGGGGGAGGTGTTAGCATCTCCACCCAGTGCAGGCTTTGTTACTGGTCTCAGAGTGACAAAGGCACTCTCCCCATGAGGCCAGCAACATGTCTCTAGTGTGGCAGGCTGCTGGAACTAGTCAGCCTACACAGACAGTCGGTTAAGTTTCAGGGGGCACCTCTAAGGTGCCCTCTGGGGTGTATTTTGCAATAAAATGTACACTGGCATCAGTGTGCATTTATTGTGCTGAGAAGTTTGATACCAAACTTCCCAGTTTTCAGTGTAGCCATTATGGTGCTGTGGAGTTCGTGCAAAACAGACTCCCAGACCATATACTCTTATGGCTACCCTGCACTTACAATGTCTAAGGTTTTGCTTAGACACTGTAGGGGCACAGTGCTCATGCACTGGTACCCTCACCTATGGTATAGTGCACCCTGCCTTAGGGCTGTAAGGCCTGCTAGAGGGGTGTCTTACCTATACTGCATAGGCAGTGAGAGGCTGGCATGGCACCCTGAGGGGAGTGCCATGTCGACTTACTCATTTTGTTCTCACCAGCACACACAAGCTGGTAAGCAGTGTGTCTGTGCTGGGTGAGGGGTCTCTAGGGTGGCATAATACATGCTGCAGCCCTTAGAGACCTTCCCTGGCATCAGGGCCCTTGGTACCAGAGGTACCAGTTACAAGGGACTTATCTGGGTGCCAGGGTGTGCCAATTGTGGAATCAAAAGTACAGGTTAGGGAAAGAACACTGGTGCTGGGGCCTGGTTAGCAGGCCTCAGCACACTTTCAATTCAAAACATAGCATCAGCAAAGGCAAAAAGTCAGGGGGTAACCATGCCAAGGAGGCATTTCCTTACACAACCCCCCCCCCCAAACGAAAGAGGATGAGACTAACCTTTCCCAAGAGAGTCTTCATTTTCTAAGTGGAAGAACCTGGAAAGGCCATCTGCATTGGCATGGGCAGTCCCAGGTCTGTGTTCCACTATAAAGTCCATTCCCTGTAGGGAGATGGACCACCTCAACAGTTTTGGATTTTCACCTTTCATTTGCATCAGCCATTTGAGAGGTCTGTGGTCAGTTTGAACTAGGAAGTGAGTCCCAAAGAGGTATGGTCTCAGCTTCTTCAGGGACTAAACCACAGCAAAGGCCTCCCTCTCAATGGCACTCCAACGCTGCTCCCTGGGGAGTAACCTCCTGCTAATGAAAGCAACAGGCTGGTCAAGGCCATCATCATTTGTTTGGGACAAAACTGCCCCTATCCCATGTTCAGAGGCATCTGTCTGCACAATGAACTGCTTAGAATAATCTGGAGCTTTTAGAACTGGTGCTGAGCACATTGCTTGTTTCAGGGTGTCAAAGGCCTGTTGGCATTCTACAGTCCAGTTCACTTTCTTGGGCATTTTCTTGGAGGTGAGTTCAGTGAGGGCTGTCACCATGGATCCATATCCCTTCACAAACCTCCTGTAGTACCCAGTCAAGCCAAGGAATGCCCTGACTTGAGTCTGGGTTTTTGGAGCTACCCAGTCCAGAATAGTCTGGATCTTGGGTTGGAGTGGCTGAACTTGGCCTCCACCTACAAGGTGGCCCAAGTAAACCACAGTTCCCTGCCCTATCTGGCATTTGGATGCCTTGATAGAGAGGCCTGCAGATTGCAGAGCCTTCAAAACCTTCTTCAGGTGGACCAGGTGATCCTGCCAGGTGGAGCTAAAGACAGCAATATCATCAAGATAAGCTGTGCTAAAGGACTCCAAACCAGCAAGGACTTGATTCACCAACCTTTGGAAGGTGGCAGGGGCATTCTTTAGACCAAAGGGCATAACAGTAAACTGATAATGCCCATCAGGTGTGGAGAATGCTGTTTTCTCTTTTGCTCCAGGTGCCATTTTTATTTGCCAGTACCCTGCTGTCAAGTCAAAGGTACTTAAGAATTTGGCAGCACCTAACTTGTCTATGAGCTCATCAGCTCTAGGAATTGGATGGGCGTCTGTCTTGGTGACAGAGTTGAGCCCTGTGTAGTCCACACAAAACCTCATCTCTTTCTTTCCATCTTTGGTGTGAGGTTTGGGGACTAAGACCACTGGGCTAGCCCAGGGGCTGTCAGAGCGCTCAATTACACCCAATTCCAGCATCTTGTGGACTTCCACCTTGATGCTTTCCTTAACATGGTCAGACTGTCTAAAAATTTTGTTTTTGACAGGCATGCTGTCTCCTGTGTCCACATCATGGGTACACAGGTGTGTCTGTCCAGGGGTTAGGGAGAAGAGTTCAGGAAACTGTTGTAGGACTCTCCTACAATCAGCTTGCTGTTGGCCAGAGAGGGTGTCTGAGTAGATCACTCCATCTACTGAGCCATCTTTTGGGTCTGATGACAGAAGATCAGGGAGAGGTTCACTCTCTGCCTCCTGATCCTCATCTGTTACCATCAACAGATTTACATCAGCCCTGTCATGGAAGAGCTTAAGGCGGTTCACATGGATCACCCTCTTGGGGCTCCTGCTTGTGCCCAGGTCCACCAGGTAGGTGACCTGACTCTTCCTTTCTAGCACTGGGTAAGGGCCACTCCATTTGTCCTGAAGTGCCCTGGGAGCCACAGGCTCCAGAACCCAGACTTTCTGCCCTGGTTGGAACTCAACCATTGCAGCCTTTTGGTCATACCAAAACTTCTGGAGCTGTTGGCTGGCCTCAAGGTTTTTGCTTGCCTTTTCCATGTACTCTGCCATTCTAGAGCGAAGGCCAAGTACATAGTCCACTATGTCCTGTTTAGGCTCATGAAGAGGTCTCTCCCAGCCTTCTTTAACAAGAGCAAGTGGTCCCCTTACAGGGTGACCAAACAGAAGTTCAAAGGGTGAGAATCCTACTCCCTTCTGTGGCACCTCTCTGTAAGCGAAAAGCAGACATGGCAAGAGGATATCCCATCTCCTTTTGAGCTTTTCTGGGAGCCCCATGATCATGCCTTTTAATGTCTTGTTGAATCTCTCAACTAAGCCATTAGTTTGTGGATGGTATGGTGTAGTGAATTTGTAAGTCACCCCACACTCATTCCACATGTGTTTTAGGTATGCTGACATGAAGTTGGTACCTCTGTCAGACACCACCTCCTTAGGGAAACCCACTCTGGTAAAGATACCAATGAGGGCCTTGGCTACTGCAGGGGCAGTAGTTGACCTAAGGGGAATAGCTTCAGGATACCTAGTAGCATGATCCACTACTACTAGGATATACATATTTCCTGAGGCTGTGGGAGGTTCTAGTGGACCAACTATGTCCACACCCACTCTTTCAAAGGGGACCCCCACCACTGGAAGTGGAATGAGGGGGGCCTTTGGATGCCCACCTGTCTTACCACTGGCTTGACAGGTGGGGCAGGAGAGGCAAAACTCCTTAACCTTGTGGGACATCTTGGGCCAGTAGAAGTGGTTGACTAACCTCTCCCACGTCTTGGTTTGTCCCAAATGCCCAGCAAGGGGAATATCATGGGCTAAGGTCAGAATAAACTCTCTGAACGACTGAGGCACTACCACTCTCCTAGTGGCACCAGGTTTGGGGTCTCTGGCCTCAGTGTACAGGAGTCCATCTTCCCAATAGACCCTATGTGTTCCATTTTTCTTGCCCTTGGACTCTTCAGCAGCTTGCTGCCTAAGGCCGTCAAGAGAGGGACAGGTTTCTTGTCCCTTACACAGCTCCTCCCTTGAGGGTCCCCCTGGGCCTAAGAGCTCAACCTGATAAGGTTCAAGCTCCAAAGGCTCAGTTCCCTCAGAGGGCAGAACTTTTTCCTGAGAAGAGAGGTTCTCTTTTTCTGACTGTGTTGCAGTTGGTTTCCCAACTGACTTTCCTTTTCTCTTGGTAGGCTGGGCCTTTCTTCCAGACTCCAGCTCTACTTTTTCACCCTGTGCCTTGCATTGTGCTCTTGTTTTTACACACACCAGTTCAGGGATACCCAGCATGGCTGCATGGGTTTTTAGTTCTACCTCAGCCCATGCTGAGGACTCCAGGTCATTTCCAAGCAGACAGTCTACTGGGATGTTTGAGGAGACCACCACCTGTTTCAGGCCATTGACCCCTCCCCATTCTAAAGTTACCATTGCCATGGGATGTGCTTTAGTCTGATTGTCAGCGTTGGTGACTGTATAGGTTTTTCCAGTCAGGTATTGGCCAGGGGAAACCAGTTTCTCTGTCACCATGGTGACACTGGCACCTGTATCCCTCAGGCCCTCTACACTTGTCCCATTAATAAAGAGCTGCTGCCTGTATTTTTGCATGTTAGGCGGCCAGGCAGCTAGTGTGGCTAAATCCACCCCACCCTCAGAGACTAGAGTAGCTTCAGTGTGGACCCTGATTTGCTCTGGGCACACTGTTGATCCCACTTGGAGACTAGCCATTCCAGTGTTACCTGGATTGGAGTTTGGAGTGGAACCTTTCTTGGGACAGGCCTTGTCTCCAGTTTGGTGTCCAGGCTGATTACAGCTACGACACCAGGCCTTTTTGGGATCAAAGTTTTTACCCTTGTACCCAGGATTGTTTTGTGAAGAGGCTCTGGGACCACCCTCCTGTGCAGGTTTTTGGGGGCCTGTAGAAGACTCTTTACTATTTTTATTTTTGGCTGTCTCACCACCTTTCCCCTGGGGAGGTTTTGTGACCCCTTTCTTTTGGTCACCCCCTGTGGAAGTTTTGGACACCCTTGTCTTGACCCAATGGTCCGCCTTCTTTCCCAATTCTTGGGGAGAAATTGGTCCTAGGTCTACCAGATGCAGATGCAGTTTATCATTGAAACAATTACTTAACAGGTGTTCTTTCACAAATAAATTGTACAGCCCATCATAATTACTTACACCACTGCCTTGAATCCAACCATCTAGTGTTTTTACTGAGTAGTCTACAAAGTCAACCCAGGTCTGGCTCGAGGATTTTTGAGCCCCCCTGAATCTAATCCTATACTCCTCAGTGGAGAATCCAAAGCCCTCAATCAGGGTACCCTTCATGAGGTCATAAGATTCTGCATCTTTTCCAGAGAGTGTGAGGAGTGTATCCCTACACTTTCCTGTGAACATTTCCCAAAGGAGAGCACCCCAGTGAGATCTGTTCACTTTTCTGGTTACACAAGCCCTCTCAAAAGCTGTGAACCATTTGGTGATGTCATCACCATCTTCATATTTAGTTACAATCCCTTTAGGGATTTTCAACATGTCAGGAGAATCTCTGACCCTATTTATGTTGCTGCCACCATTGATGGGTCCTAGGCCCATCTCTTGCCTTTCCCTTTCTATGGCTAGGATCTGTCTTTCCAAAGCCAATCTTTTGGCCATCCTGGCTAGCTGGATGTCCTCTTCACTGGAGTTATCCTCAGTGATTTCAGAGTTGTTGGCCCCTCCTGTGAGGGGACCAGCATCTCTGACTATTATTTGTGGAGTCAGGGCTTGAGAGGCCCTGTTCTCCCTAAATAGGACTGGTAGGGGGGAATTTTCCTCCAAGTCACTATCTTCATCCTCTGTGTTGCCATCCTCAGAGGGGTTGGCCTTTTCAAACTCTGCCAACAGCTCCTGGAGCTGTAGTTTGGAAGGTCTGGGGCCCATTACTATTTTCTTTATTTTACAGAGTGACCTTAGCTCCCTCATCTTAAGATGGAGGTAAGGTGTGGTGTCGAGTTCCACCACATTCATCTCTGCACTAGACATTATGCTTCTAAAAGTTGGAATACTTTTTAAGAATCTAAAACTAGTTCTAGGTTCTAATTCAAACTTTTACCAAACTTTTAAACTCTAAAAGAAATGCTAACAGGGACTAACACAAGGCCCTAGCAGGACTTTAAAGAATTTAGAAAACTTTTCAAATTGCAAAAATCAATTTCTAATGACAATTTTGGAATTTGTCGTGTGATCAGGTATTGGCTGAGTAGTCCAGCAAATGCAAAGTCTTGTACCCCACCGCTGATCCACCAATGTAGGACGTTGGCTCTGTATGTGCTATTTCAAAGTAAGGAATAGCATGCACAGAGTCCAAGGGTTACCCTTAGAGGTAAAATAGTGGTAAAAAGAGATAATACTAATGCTCTATTTTGTGGTAGTGTGGTCGAGCAGTAGGCTTATCCAAGGAGTAGTGTTAAGCATTTGTTGTACATACACATAGACAATAAATGAGGTACACACACTCAGAGACAAATCCAGCCAATAGGTTTTGTTATAGAAAAATATCTTTTCTTAGTTTATTTTAAGAACCACAGGTTCAAATTTAACATGTACTATCTTGTTTGAAAGGTATTGCAGGTAAGTACATTAGGAACTTTGAATCATTTCAATTGCATGTATACTTTTCAAGTTATTCACAAATAGCTACTTTAAAAGTGGACACAGTGCAATTTTCACAGTTCCTGGGGGAGGTAAGTTTTTGTTAGTTTTACCAGGTAAGTAAGACACTTACAGGGTTCAGTTCTTGGTCCAAGGTAGCCCACCGTTGGGGGTTCAGAGCAACCCCAAAGTTACCACACCAGCAGCTCAGGGCCGGTCAGGTGCAGAGTTCAAAGTGGTGCCCAAAACGCATAGGCTTCAATGGAGAGAAGGGGGTGCCCCGGTTCCAGTCTGCCAGCAGGTAAGTACCCGCGTCTTCGGAGGGCAGACCAGGGGGGTTTTGTAGGGCACCGGGGGGGGACACAAGCCCACACAGAAATTTCACCCTCAGCGGCGCGGGGGCGGCCGGGTGCAGTGTTAGAACAAGCGTCGGGTTCGCAATGGAAGTCAATGAGAGATCAAGGGATCTCTTCAGCGCTGCAGGCAGGCAAGGGGGGGCTTCCTCGGGGAAACCTCCACTTGGGCAAGGGAGAGGGACTCCTGGGGGTCACTTCTGCAGTGAAAGTCCGGTCCTTCAGGTCCTGGGGGCTGCGGGTGCAGGGTCTTTTCCAGGCGTCGGGACTTAGGTTTCAGAGAGTCGCGGTCCGGGGAAGCCTCGGGATTCCCTCTGCAGGCGGCGCTGTGGGGGCTCAGGGGGGACAGGTTTTGGTACTCACAGTCGTAGAGTAGTCCGGGGGTCCTCCCTGAGGTGTTGGTTCTCCACCAGCCGAGTCGGGGTCGCCGGGTGCAGTGTTGCAAGTCTCACGCTTCTTGCGGGGAGATTGCAGGGTTCTTTAAAGCTGCTCCTTTGGATAAAGTTGCAGTCTTTTTGGAACAGGTCCGCTGTCCTCAGGAGTTTCTTGTCGTCGTCGAAGCAGGGCAGTCCTCAGAGGATGCTGAGGTCGCTGGTCCCTTTGGAAGGCGTCGCTGGAGCAGAGTTCTTTGGAAGGCAGGAGACAGGCCGGTGAGTTTCTGGAGCCAAGGCAGTTGTTGTCTTCTGGTCTTCCTCTGCAGGGGTTTTCAGCTAGGCAGTCCTTCTTCTTGTTGTTGCAGGAATCTAATTTTCTAGGGTTCAGGGTAGCCCTTAAATACTAAATTTAAGGGCGTGTTTAGGTCTGGGGGGTTAGTAGCCAATGGCTACTAGCCCTGAGGGTGGGTACACCCTCTTTGTGCCTCCTCCCAAGGGGAGGGGGACACAATCCTAACCCTATTGGGGGAATCCTCCATCTGCAAGATGGAGGATTTCTAAAAGTTAGAGTCACCTCAGCTCAGGACACCTTAGGGGCTGTCCTGACTGGCCAGTGACTCCTCCTTGTTATTCTCATTATTTTCTCCGGCCTTGCCGCCAAAAGTGGGGGCCGGGCCGGAGGGGGCGGGCAACTCCACTAGCTGGAGTGTCCTGCGGTGCTGTGACAAAGGGGTGAGCCTTTGAGGCTCACCGCCAGGTGTTACAGCTCCTGCCTGGGGGAGGTGTTAGCATCTCCACCCAGTGCAGGCTTTGTTACTGGTCTCAGAGTGACAAAGGCACTCTCCCCATGGGGCCAGCAACATGTCTCTAGTGTGGCAGGCTGCTGGAACTAGTCAGCCTACACAGACAGTCGGTTAAGTTTCAGGGGGCACCTCTAAGGTGCCCTCTGGGGTGTATTTTGCAATAAAATGTACACTGGCATCAGTGTGCATTTATTGTGCTGAGAAGTTTGATACCAAACTTCCCAGTTTTCAGTGTAGCCATTATGGTGCTGTGGAGTTCGTGCAAAACAGACTCCCAGACCATATACTCTTATGGCTACCCTGCACTTACAATGTCTAAGGTTTTGCTTAGACACTGTAGGGGCACAGTGCTCATGCACTGGTACCCTCACCTATGGTATAGTGCACCCTGCCTTAGGGCTGTAAGGCCTGCTAGAGGGGTGTCTTACCTATACTGCATAGGCAGTGAGAGGCTGGCATGGCACCCTGAGGGGAGTGCCATGTCGACTTACTCATTTTGTTCTCACCAGCACACACAAGCTGGTAAGCAGTGTGTCTGTGCTGGGTGAGGGGTCTCTAGGGTGGCATAATACATGCTGCAGCCCTTAGAGACCTTCCCTGGCATCAGGGCCCTTGGTACCAGAGGTACCAGTTACAAGGGACTTATCTGGGTGCCAGGGTGTGCCAATTGTGGAATCAAAAGTACAGGTTAGGGAAAGAACACTGGTGCTGGGGCCTGGTTAGCAGGCCTCAGCACACTTTCAATTCAAAACATAGCATCAGCAAAGGCAAAAAGTCAGGGGGTAACCATGCCAAGGAGGCATTGCCTTACAATAGGTATGCCGTGATATTTTCTAAATCGAATTATTTTATTGTAAGAAAATAGACGGAACTGGAGGGTATGTAAAGTGCTGCAGGTTTCAAGATATATCGAAATGGCGCGATCAGGAGGCGGTGGAGGTCACTACATGCCATCAGTCCCTACGAGGGTACATTTCTGCAACATATACAACGGCATTCTTATATATTTACCCAACAAGATGCGTCCTTTCGTCTGCTACACAAGCCTAAAACTCCGTGTACACGCTTCCGACCCATTGCGTTTTATTTTACTGTTAGCGACTGCATGCTGGGCAGCCCACTCTATCCTTTCAAAGCCAGCTCCAGTCTGCCCTGTTTTAGCTGTGACTTTCACTTTTGAAGAGTGCGTGCTAAACAGCGAACTATTTTTTGGCAGAGGTCCACGTGACATCAGCTATTAACAAACAAGAAATGCAGATAAGATGCCGGTGCCCTAATGTCAACCCTCATCTTACAGTGTTACATCAACTAAAGGTACCTGACACTAAAGAGCATTAGATCTACCCTGCCCTGAGATAGAACTAATGCAGAAAGGCTTAACGTCCCATATGTTCAAAGGTTCTTCCTCAGATTTGCCAGCTGGGGACACGAAATGTGCACTTTCAAATCATTAATCTAAAGATATCTCTCTCTCCTTGAGTTGTAACAAAACCTGCATCATTATGGCTACACATGTTTATTATGTCGAGCACTCAAGCGCTTTGAAGTGTTAGAAGTATTGGGGGCTATTAACCACGCCCACCTCACGCTCATCACTTTAACTCGTTCATGGGCTTGGTTTTCAAAAATCCCTTGAGGTGATTGCTAATTGCTTTAAGTTTGTCCCGCCTGGAGGCTGTTTTTGTCACCCTTGCAGACGGCCCCTCTTACATGGAGTATTGCATATTTGCCAATACAATTCAGCGTGGGCGAACTATTTCTTTTGTCTCACCCCTTCGGGTTGCATGGCAGCCATAGCACTTACAGTGCAAACAGGCACAACAAAGTGAACTTGATCGGTGGTATTGGGGCGTTGGTTACATTGTCACAGTTACCTATTCAGATTCATTTCTTATGGCTTTCCCCTTAAAACAGTTGAAATTGGTGAATGATTTACTAAAACAGAAATGCTCAAAGTGAAAGCAGCTCTTCGGGCACAGTGGAGATACTACAGTATTGACTACACTTGAGAAACTCGCTTCATAATGCTATCATAATGAAAGCATTCTTTTTTCCAAAAACATTTTTGCTCATAACTCAGCTTGTGGTGGTCCTAGAACAATGGGACCACCACCAAAACGTTTGCAACAACTTGCTCTTTCTCTCCCTACATCGAGTATTTTTATTGTGGGGTCCTCTAGGGTCTGTTCTAAGCATTATAGACATATCAACATATTAAAATATTCGGGGTACTGAAACCTCTCCCATAATGCTTTGCAGGGCATTACTTTTACAAAATATTTTTGCTCATAACTTAACCTGTGGTGGCCCTAGGACAGTGGGACCACCTTTAAAAAGTTCTGTCTACATCATCTCTGGGTCCCCACACTAGATTAGTATGGACCTCAAAATAATAACCCCTCCCACCATTCAGTGTTTTTTAAACTTTCTCATGGTTAAAACTTTTTTTGTTTTACAGCTGGGAAAAGTTTTGTTTTAAAGGCCTTGTCTGTAATATCATTGCAGTAGGCGTGCTTGCCCTAAAAATGCCCTCTAGGGGCTAAGTACATGGTTACACATTTTCATGGTGTTTCTCATCTTGGGGCTACCGATATGATTACATGACCATGTTTCTTACAAATTATAATTTTGTTATGGTGCCCTCTATGGGCTGTTTTGAGTACGAAGTCTAATGCCAAATATTTATTTCTGATAAAGGTTTATATGATAATTGTGCATGTTTTAATAGTCTCTCCTTATTACGATTATGACCATTAGTCAGGCCAGCCTACCATCCTTATTACACTATGACTATTTGAACACTCTTTATATGTTTGGGTGACCCTTCTAGTTTCTCATTCTAACATTTCTGGTCACTCCTCTGTGCCTGTCTTGTGTCTTTCTGGGGGGAATTGTGTTAGCAAGTCAGCAACTCTGATGGTGGGGTGGTGGAAGTGGTATTCTATTGCAAATAGCATAGCAGATTTAAAATACAATGCTAAATGGCATTTGTTTTTTTGCTGCAGATAGAGGAAGAAGGTAAAGGCAAGTGCTTTAGTTATTTGCAGGCCCACTGGCATTATATGGCAGAAAAAGATGAAATTATGAGGCAAGGTTGACTAATTTATGTGGCAAGAAAAGTCCAGTTATGAATTTACAATGCCAATAGCTCTAAATCAAGCAAATGCGAGACCTATTGCATTGTAAATGCTTGTTTTATGAATCCATACAGTAGAACTAGCCAACTATTTGATCCAAACGGAGTGTGCCCCTCTCCATTTTGCTGGATCTTGTGCTGTCTTGGCTTACCTGTTTCAGTCGTTGCTCATTGGCCACATTTATCTGAACATTAGATTACATGGAGTATCACAGATTACTGTTAAGAACTAGATGACCGCTAACAATTACCATTACATTAAAAAGGCATAGCTGGTAAATACAATAGGGCTGAGTTAGACTTTGGAAGACTTGTGTACGCCGTTGGGATAGAGGAGAACATTGTCCCTGCCCAGTGCTTAATTTGTGCCAGTGATTTCATTTATTTTTTGGGGCCGATACTTATTTTTCTGCCTCAAGCATTTACTGTGAACAAAAGACACATATATAAAAGATGAAGGAAGAGAAAAATGAAAAAGCATCACAAATGGAGAAAGCAGAAAGCTTTAGGAGTGAGCTGAAGTGCCAGGAAGGGTCTATAAATGGATTACAGAGATGGCTTTAGGATTATGCTGCTTCAGTACTCCATGCTTGGATATTTAATTGCAGCAGCCTCATGTTTCAGAGGAGAGCTTTGGGCACCGGCACATTTTTATTTACAAATTAAGCACTGTTCCTGCCATCCCGAGGGACCTCCATCCACCAAGTTGAGAGTCATCCACCAGCCTTGCAGATAACTCCTAACATTGATAGAAACCACTGTGATAGTGGGTCCTGTCTATGTTGTAAGTGCTTGACAGATGACTCCATCAAACGGGATGGCTGGTGGTCAGAATTTTACACTGTGGTGACAGCCAGCCAAAACATAAAGACATCTGATTGCCCACAATAAGTTGGGCATCGGTCGGATGGCTAACATCCAATGGCTCATACTTCATTGGTGTGTCAGAGGAGTGTGGCAGTGATGGAGCTGAATTAGGTTCTGTCATCAAGATACTTAAGGTCTTCCCACCTCTAAACTGGGTAGGCAGGCCTTGAGTATGACAAAGAGACACTGTTGCCTTTGTGGGGTAGTATCCTCTACACCAGAACCTAAATCAGTTCCAAAGTCTGATAAATGCATTGAATAGATTATTACACAGCACACCAGCCTTCCTTTTCAGTGTGAATTACAAGTCTGTTGTACGTCCGTTGCGCATCCTTGGAAAAGCAGTTCTAGTCTTCACCTAAACTGAGCTGCGTCCCATTTTGTCTCTGCAGAAAGCATCATTAGGTACATGTGCAAATTAAGCTAAATAAACATGCCACCCTCACTAGAACAACATTGCAACTTGACTATGTTATTGATGTACCCGTGTAGAAATCAATCTATACCACCACATAATGGACAACTGATCTCCTGGTTCAATGAAAAACAGGAAAACCCATCTATACTCATAAATCCTCATGTGGATCAACCTCATCTTCCTTTCACAATAACTAACATGAAGCAATAGTTTAAGAGAATGTTAATAAACAGATATCTGTTAACTGCACACAAACATCCATACATGACTAACTACCTGAGTCCCAGAAATGCACAATAAGGTGGCCTCCGCAAGAAAACAATACAGAGCCATATTAATGGTTGAATGAACTACATAATTGCAGAATAACAGATCACCGGTAGATGATTACTACATTGGCCCTAGCTTAATGCTGTATGTATGTATATATGTTGGAAATGCCCTTTTGCTGGGTTATCCCCAAACATTTCACCTTCTTCCTCCTATTTATTACTGATTTGTTTTTGCTGGTTTATTTTCTCTGTGCATGTTACCACTGCAGATCAGTTCTAAAGTGCAAGTGCTCCCTATGTAAATTATATTGGTGATTGGTTTATCCATGATTGGCATATCTGATTTACTAACAAGTCCTTAGTAAAGTGCACTACATGTGCCCAGGGCCTGTAAATCAAATGTTACTAGTGGGCATGCAGCACTGATTGTGCCACCCACATGAGTAGCCCTGTAAACATGTCTCAGGGCTGCCACTGCAGTGTCTGTGTGTGCAGTCTTGCACTGCCAATTCAACCTGGCAAGTGTACCCACTTGCCAGGCCCAAACCTTCCATTTTACTACATGTAAGGCACCCCTAAGGTAGGCTCTAGGTAGCCCATGGGCAGGGTGCAGTTTATTTAGAAGGTAGGACTTGTACAGATGTGTTTTACATGTCCTAACAGTGAAATACTGCCAAATTTGTCTTTCACTGTTGCAAGGCCTATCTCTCTCATAGGCTAACATGGGGGCTGCCTTTAAATAGCTTAAGTGTTGTTTCCCTTTGGGAGCAGATAGAGATATGGAGGTTTGGGGTTCTCTGAAATCACAATTTAAAAACACATCTTTTTGTAAAGTTGTTTTTTAAATTGTCTGTTTGAAAATGCCACTTTTAGAAAGTGGGAATTTTCTTGCTTAAACCATTCTGTGCCTCTGCCTGCTTGTGTATTCCACGTCCAAGTCAGACTGACAGTTGGGCTGTTGTGATTTCCCTCTAGACAGTGACAGAGAGGGAGCTGGGGTGTAGCCTGCATATCCTGATGAGTCTCCTGGGCTAGAGGGTTGAGGGAGGAGCCAACACTTACACCTGAAAGGGCTGTGCCTGTCCTCACACAATGCAGTCTCCGAACCCCTGGTGTTTGTCTGGAGCCAGGCCTGGGCAAGTCAGGATTTTGTCAACAACAGAGTCTTTCCTTTAAAGTTTGCCTCCTTCAAAGGAAGAACGGAGTATAAGTAGTGGACTCAAAACCCCAGACTTTTAGAATGCTTCTAGATCAAGATGAACCTCTGCCAAGGACAAGAGCTGAAGAGCTGGAGGAAGAGTACTGCCCCTTTGCTGTGTGTGCTTTGCTGGGTTGGCCTGAAGTTGCTGCTTCTGCCTTAAAGAAGGCAAAGACTAGACTTTGCTGTGTATCCTGCTTGTGAGGTTTCTCCAAAGGCTTGGAGTACAGCTTGCCTCCTGTTGGAAGTCTCAGGGATATCAAATACTTCAATTTCATCTGCCTACAGCACTGGGAACTGTTTGTTTGTGCTACAACAGAAGAAAAACCACTGTGATGCCATCAACGATGCCGCTGCCTGCACCGTGACCTGACAACGCCACACGGAGCCATGCCCCATGTCGCACAGCAACCCTGGTCCCACCGAGCCGCTGCTTGCACCGTGACCTGTGGGCCCCGCATTACCTTGCTCACACCGCAGCCTTGGCATCCCCGATGCCGCTGCTTCACGCTGACGCCGCTGCCTGCACCGTGCACTGAGGACATTCACGTCCCATCCAGCACCGCAGCCCCAGTTCACCAACACTTGTGCCATTGACTCCAAAAGATGCCCCTGTCTGCACGTGACCCGTGGGAGCCGCACGGAGGCCGCTCCACGCCGCGCACCATCTTGGGCCTACCGACGACAGCGCTTCAGCAATGATGACACTGCTGGCTGCACCGTGACCTGGAGGCACTGCATGCTGCACCGCCTGGTTTCACAATGCAACCCTGGTCTCACCGACACCGCAGGGAGCCGTTACCAAGCCGCTGCCGGCATCTTGACCTGTGGGCACCGCACGTTGCATCCTCCCACTTTACACTGCAGCCCTGATGCCATCCATGCCAGCGCTCCTGACTTCTGTCATCAGCCCAGAGTTCGATCTGCAACGCGTGTGACTTCAAGGGCCCGACGATCCCCGCACCGACCTCCGGAACAGACGCCTGCAACACCACTCTCCGGATCTCATCGAGAGGAACACGACGCCCTACATTTCCAAGATACTGTTTGCGGGTCTTCCTGACACCATAGCTGGCCTGCAACGCCGCGGCCAGCCTGAACTGTTGGACATGTTGATTAGAATGCCGTGATAGCCCCAGACAGAGCTATCGACTTCAAGGAACTGTATTTTTAAGTTAATTATTGCAAAATTCATATCTTTATTGCTGTATGTTGGATTTTTTCTCGTTTTGTCTTGTTTTACACAGATAAATATTGGCTATTTTTCTAAAACACACACACACACCTGCCAGCTCCAAAACAGCAGCTACTGAATGAAAATGACCCATAGCTATAGAAGTGAAAAATTAGAATTATAAATGGGTACCAGTGAATTACAGAGATGCTTTTCACAGAGGAGTTCTGAGTGACATCAAATAGAAATGGACTTGTCTTTCATGTCACTCAGAACCCCAAGGTGAAAAACATCCCCGTAATTCACTTTTTACCCTTCTATAATTTTATGTTATGTATGGCCCAAACAATATATGCCCCCGTTTTCAACTGCTATGCAGTGGCAGAGGAGTAATGGGGCAGCCATGCATAACATTGCCTCTCTTATGCATCCCTGTCCAAAGATTGAGAAAAAATGTATCTGCCATCCTTCCCTCTCCTGCAGTTGTGGGTTCTACTTCAAAGTAGACAAGTTGCACTGCACAGACAGGCTCAGAGAGACCGTGTCAGTCTGTCAAGGGAGGCCTCTATGGCATTACAACGGCAGATAACCAGTTTAGTTATCAACTGTTGCTACGTCATAGCAGTGGAGTGTGAGGTCCATGAACTAAAATAAACAATAGAGGCTCTATATGAAAGTCATGTATAACTATATTTTAAACCCAATACAAAAGGAAAGCTTTTTTGTAGTATCTCAGGGTTTTCACAGGGTAATCCCTACAACACCGTTTGACTGTGCTTCCTTTTAGGTCACCAAACCTCAGCAACATTAATTCAGGAGCTTGGGCTACCATAACGATCATCCTTGATTCAAGTAGTCAACAAAAAGGTAGACAAGTTATTCTAACTAACTTGTGGATTAATTTATTTTGTTTTCAAGTGGTGTAGATGAGTGATTCAGGGGGCCTTTAACTACAAAGGTGGCATTTATCAGAGCCCTAAAAGTGGGATAAAATCTCCCAGTTCTCCAGCAATTACTCCATTAAATCGTAAGGGTTCACTTCCGTCCAAATTCGACTTTTCATAAGTAGGCAGGGAAGTGTGTAGCCACGATAGGCCTGCATACCTCATAAGCTCTCAGACTGCAAGCTATACCTGCTAACGTTGAGAATCTTTTTAGGGGCGAGCGCAAAGCTCTCTGTCCCTTTTCTAATCTCCCTTTAGGGGGATTTTAAACACACCCATGTTACATCAGTCACTTTCATTGGTTCGTGGCCTTGCCTTTTAAAATCCGCTTGTTTTCATTCGTGAAAGGCATGCATGGGTCATGCCTTTTCCAGTGTTTATCCCTCCTCGAGAGCACCAGTAAACTACAGGAAACCTACGAGGCTCTTTTTTTTCCGTATGGTTTCTGGACTACTTTTTCTCTTTATTCCGCAGCGTGATCGCGCTGTGTTTTACACAGCACCATCACTCTCGTTTTTTTTGTTTTTCATTTAATGTGGCAAGAAAAGTCCAATTAGGCGTTTACAACGCTAATAGCCCTAACTCAATGTAATGTGAGACCCATTGCATTGCAAATGCTGGTTTAGTGCTGGAAATGATTCCTTGGCGTCGATATAACATAAGGCCAAGAACACTGGTAAAAAATACAAAGGGCCTGGCTTTTTTTTTAGACAATTCATAACTCTGCACCCACAGGTTCACTTCCCCATTTGCATATCGAGTTGCACATTTTCAGAATTCACACGTTTTTCAAAAGTAGTCCCGGAAACATGTGACAGCGCCAAGTTTCGATGTGTACTCCAGGAAAAGTTTTGTGAATTCCTAAATATGTTCATGTGATGTTAGTTCTGTATGCATAACTGTAAATGGCGTACACCTGTGCAGGCGAAATTGCTTTCACGTTAAAGCAACCTAATTTTTTTCTGCACAAAGAAAGTATTTTTTACTTTGGAGTAATTCCTTCCCCTAAAATATTTAACCCTGCCCCTTCCCCATCTGGAAGATTATTTACATCCATAGTTCTACATCGAAATGGGGTAATGCTAAGCAAGAAATTATGAGAACAAATTTGAAAAATTTAAAAGTGAATTTGTACTGGTACATCTAACCATTTGCACCTGTATAGGTGCCTAAAGCCGAAAACCTGGTCAAAAGGGTCTCCAAGTTGAAGTATTATAAAAGGGTCCTCTTACCTTTAGGATCAACTTGAGTCAGATAGTAAAGAATGCACCCATTAGCGCCATTGGTCTGGATCAAGTAACCGGTTTGCAGTGATACCGCCCGTACAAAGTCCTTCCTGGGAGGGTACTTCTGCAAGTAAACAGTGTAACATTAATATTTCAGTGTCAAAGCTATGTGTTAAGAACCGATAGCTAATTTTGGGAGAAATGTGTCTTCCCCTAGGCAAAGACAAACTCAGCAACAGCTTTAAGTCTGGTTTACTAAAGGATAACACAGAGTGGGTTGTGGCTCCTCCCAGGAGGAGACTTACTCTCTCACCTCTTGCTATTGGCTGTTTTGTGTATATTTTCCCCGTCTTATGGTGTGCTTGCACTGCAGGACAGTCTATTTAACATCCCAAAAGTACATTGAATCATCACTCTTTGAATTCTTTATCACATAGATGCACTTTATACTCAAAGTGGTCATTTTTAGGTCTCACTTACAGGCAGCTTTCAGTTGTCTCTTGTCAAAGAACTATAGTGGAGATATCAAAACTTACAATGGGCTATGTGTAACCCATTGATTACCACAGCTATTATTGTCACTCTCATATACCTGCATCTTATTCAGTGGCTTTTCTTCCTTTTCTTGTGTTTGTCCTTCCCCTGGAGCATACCTTCATTATCATTCTTCGATGGGTTGAACCACGCTTTTGTTTCGGCACTCCTTGGAAGTGCATTTAATTTCTTGCTCTCTCCCTTGTGTGCTCTCTTTCCATGTTGCTCCCTCATCCTCAGTTTGTCTGCTGGTTCCCCCACCCCTTCCAATCTGCATTTTTCTGCTTTTTGTTTCTGTTTTTATTTTCCTCCGCCCAAACCCCTTTGTTGTTCTGTCACCCCGCCACATGTTGCTCCCCTATGTCAAACCCTTGTAGTGGACTTCTCCCACACCCTCTAATCCATTGCTCCCCATCACTCCAACTGCGGCCTTTGCATTCTTTAAAGCTAAAATGCTTTCATTGTTTTACTTTTGGAGGGCGAGGCGGCTGCTATTTGCAACCACTGGGCTGCTCCTTTCACTCTGGTGTGCTTTAAAGCAAATAGGTATGTTTAATTTAGTGCTCCAAGAGTGGCACACTCCATCTTGCAACAGCAAATTCAAAGTTAAAAAGCATGACTGCCACATCATTACACATACATGGTCACACATGCACATGTACATCTTATCGTACTGTGGTGGCTTTTTTTTTTTTTTTTTGCAGATGCATTCCATATCACCTAACAAACATTTTTTTCTTTTTTGACAGAGTAGAACAGCATCAGCAAAAACCACTGTCAAAGTGAAAATGTCTGGTAACATTCTTGAAAGGAGAGACCTCTTTGCAATGCTTCTTGGATTTGTGTTGAACAATATTTAAATGCTTTTGTCAGGACTCAAAATGCAAGGCAGACCAATTAGCTTCCTTTTACTTTGCATTTTCTCTGACAGTTCCTCATTGCTTAGAGTGGGTAGGTTAAGCATGAACAAACAGGGTATGTTGATTCATCTGCGAAGGTCAAATACACAAGACGGTTTGCGCACATTGTTTCCACACCATTAAACTGCACCCACCCCACTCTGAGTGTCCGCTTGTCTGAAGTATGACTCATGGGGCAGAAGTGTCCAGCGCCTGGCATCTCTTCCCAAGGAGAAAGCTTGCATCCTTTTTAGTGGACTAGCATACTAATTTGTCCTGCTTCTGGTTAATTATTTATTCTCTTTTCTGTATTTACCATTTTGTTACCGTGCACGTCAACTCTGAGTGCATAATTGCAAAAAAACAACATATAAAGCAGATGGAAAATTAGACAACCTCCAACCTGTTTCCATCCCTCAACTTTCTGTCTCTTCTCTAATCTGGCACATACTAGGATTTAATTAAAAAGCCTGCCCTCTCAGCATCTCAGAAGATGTGCTCTTTTGCTCCTCACCTTTGCACGCCTCCTTCTGGCGGGGACCTGCTTTTTGATGATGTGTCTGTATCAGTGGTTGGAGTGGCATGTCTCCAGGAGAGTGGGGGTTTAGCTCCATCACAATACCGGACAATTACTCTGTACGCCTAGAGCTGCGTTGGTCTAGGCACCCAACATGGTACCAAATGACTAATTAAACTCTGTACATGTCACAGTCAGTCCAATGACAAATATGCAGTTAAACGTTTTAGGTTTGTCATATTTATCTAAAAGTGCTGTGCACTTGAACCTCAAAAGTTAGCAAGGCAAAGGTCAGGCCCACAGATTCACACATGCAGAGGACCCAGAGGTCGGTATCAGCAAAATGACTACTCACCATGCTGCTTACTCTGCTGTCTGGTGATTGGCCGTAGTGCCCGCCCGCTGTCAGTAAAACTGTGTGGGCATGGGGCTGCCAACAGAATGCCATGTTTGGCTTTTGGTTACAACAGAGACAACTAGTAGAGCCAGAATGGAGGAGACAGGTAATAAACTCTTCATTCAAAGAAGAGGTCAAAGGACGCACATGAAGTACGGGTGTGTGCTGTTGTGCCTGGCCACTACACAATCAGTGTAATCATGAATACAAGTACCTTAGTTAAGTCCAGGTCTTCTAAAATCATTACCAATACTGACTCAAAGCAGGCAAACACCTGCTCAATTTAGGCACTGAAGCTGCATCACATGGCTCAATGTTTTTTAACTCTTCTCAAAGCCTGACACTTTATTACCTCACTTAATGCAGTTTGGTCTAGCTTCTAACCAGTTGTCACCTGTTAAGGAATTGTGTTATATGCTATCTGTTGAAAGGAATAACCACCTTTCATTTTTGCTTTTACCTTTTATACAACTTTGTCTTATTCCCTTTGATCTGTGAACCCCACAGTTCTACAATCCTAGTCAATCTAGTTTCAGGCATCCTCCATCTGTTTCTTCAGCACATATCAGACATCAATAACCAGCAGTTCTTCATCCGCATTCACTCCAAGGTATTCCATTACCCAGTAGGCAACAACAGAGCCAAGCTCTGTTCCACTGCATCTGGGAGAAAACAAAGTTTGACTTGTATATAGTTTTTATATAGCAATTCCTCCTATTGGCAGTATCCTTGGTTATTTTTAGGGCAACCTCCATTCACTCAGCTGGATTGCCATGTCTCTGGTGTTTTTCCTGTTCATGCTAGTTTTCCAACACATGCTTTGCCCCCCTCTAATGTCCAATTTGCAGTCTTGCTTTGTGTTTAGCGAGCTATTATCTGTAAATTTCCTACATATCCAAGTTGAAGCCTTCTAGGTAAAGTCCATGATGGAAAAGCGGGGGGTGTGCCCACACTCTAAACTCTAAACTCTACATGGAATAGGCAGGATTGGAAACTCAAACGAAAGGGAAGGAAGAAGTGAAGAAAGATGTAATAACCGATTTGAAAAGGCCACATTACGAACTTCCTGTAAATCAATGCTTTTTAGCCAGTTTGGTTTGGCTATTAGCATTGAAAAACGCACTACCTGTTCTGATTTCTTCAAAGATTCTGGCGCTGTAAAGCTCCAACACATCCCAGGGACGGACAATTTGCTTAGCACATCTTAAAAACATTTGACTATTTTATGAGTACAACTTCAAAACTGCTTATGAAACTAAAAGATGTGTAACCAGTTTGCTTTCTTTTGCCCTCTCCGCTTCTCGGTCTTTCTCTTTTTGGCCTGTGAACCCCACAGTCTTACAACCGTAGTCGGTCTACTGTCTGCATTTCAGACATTCTCGCTTCTGATCTTTTTCAGCACATATCAGACATCAACAACTCACAGTTCCTCATCGGCATTTACTCCAAGTTATTTCATTAACCAGCAGGCCTCAAGCTAGCTGAGCTCTGTTCCTCTGCATTTGGGAGAAAACGAAGTACCTACATATGTATGACTTTTATATCGGTTTTATAGAAATTCTGTCCTATTGGCAGTAACCATAGTTTAAGGCCGGCCTTCATTTAATTTTCTTGATTGCCATTAGTCTGATGCATTTGCTGATCCTGGTTCTTTCTCACCAGATAATCTTTTCTCCTTCTAATGTCCAATTTGCAGCCTTGCTTTGTGTTTAGCAAGCTGTTGTCTGTTCCTTTCTTATATATCCAGGTCAAAGCCTTCTATGTAAGGTCCACGGTGTCAAGGCAAAGGGGTGTGTCCACCCTCCTACCTGTTTAGCCACTGACGATCTAGTCTGCAAAAAGTAGGGGATAGAGGCATCATTTCTTTTCTTTTGTCTCAATGTTCCACCTATACAAGGGCACTGGTACTTAATAAGGCCCATTCTCCATTCGCCCCTTACCACACTCCAACTTGGATGAATAGGAGCCAAGCTCGTCATGGGGGCTGCTGTGCCGAGAACAGCCTTTCTGTCCCACTAGGGCCAGCCATCAGGAAAACGCTGGTCCTAATGGGACAGTAAGGCTGTGGTAAGGGTACCCCTTGCGTTCTTTTAAATGTGCCTTCCCCTAAATGTGCCTGCCCCCATCACTGCCATTGTTGCTCTCTCCTGATCTGATGATTGCAGACACTTTCAGAGGCTCCTTCCTCTGGTCCCTTACTGCACAAAAACAATCCTGCATGCAATGCAGACACCCTTGCACCATGGTGCAAGGGTGTCTGCATTGGCGCTAGGCAGCCCATTGTGCCAGGCAGGAAAGGGCAGGAATGTGCCGTATTCCTTAGATATGACACATTCCTGCCCTTTCCAAGCGACGCAGTATAGCACAGCAAAGTGACTGCCCTGTGGCAAAAGCCTATACATATGGGCCTGGGTTTTCATTCCTAGGAAAACCAGAGTATTTCCCTCTATGACCACATAGGTTTTCAGGCTTATTTGTTGCAAGGAGTACCAACAATTTTAGCAGGTTTTGTGGTTGCAATGCATAAGACCCGAGTCTTGTTTTTTTCAGCATTTTGACCTTGCAGAGGAACTCCCATACCAGAAACTAATATTTCATATTTTTATGTACTTAAACCTGTAGTACTTATTCAGTTGTGGGAGAATTAAATACCTTAGTTTAACTTATGCTTGTGTGATACGGGGCTCTTGCCCCCTACGCATCTTCTGAACACTTATCCCTCTAATTTCGACCTTTAGCCAAGTTATTTAATGTCACGTGGTTATTACACTTGCTCAATAATTACTACCTGCCACTAGGTCTGTAGTACCTAGTGATTTTTTTTTGCATGTATGAGAGACCATCCCACCCCCCTGCTCAAAGGCCTGTGTTTTCCTCGTGTGGTCTTCTGGTAGGTGCTTCAGAATCTCTTATGCATTCTTCCACTTTTGATGACCACGGCAGAGGGAGGCAGACCTGGGTGTATTCTAGAAGGAGGCTGACTTACAAACCACCTTCTTCCAGACTGCACCCACATATTTGCTCCTCTTATTGAAATAGGCCAGAAAAAGAGCTTGCGTTCACTGATCTCGAATGGGTCATCGTAACAATGGCTGCCAGGTTCTGCGTAGGTTCGGACATATTTAGGATCTTGCGTTGTAAGCTTATACTTACTCTGCACCTGAAGGCTCAGTGACCATTTTTAGTGTAATTAAGTATGCCTTATATTACTACACTCACTTCTCTGCTAGGGGCAGGTTTGGATATGTCCTTTGTAAACCATTAATTCCAGAAATACTCTTATGCTTCTTCTAGTTTCACCCTATATTACTCTGCTGCTTTCTAAATGAACGAGTTACAAATTTATTTGTAAAGTTTAAATAATACTTGCTTAGTAACATAACCATTTTGCATTTGAAACACTACAGCTGTAACGTACAGAACTAAGCTTCGTTGGCATAGGCCGAACTAGGCTTTTATTAGGGCTTGACTCCATCTTGTATTCTAAAGCAGCCATATTTTCATCATGCTTTCACTTCTCATTGACACTGAACACACAGAAATGTGCACTGTTGTTTTGTACTGACACACCACTCTTGAAGAGTCTCAGAGAAGTTATTTTGTTAAAATGTTGCCACCAAGGTCACTTTCTGGTTTTGTTCTCTTTAGGTCTATTCGTTTATAAGACTTTAATTGTTTATGTAACTAAACTTTTGCTAACATGCCCAATGCCTTTAGGTGAGAGGGGACATACTGTTATTCATTTAGGGGGATAGTGCAAGCTTGGTGGTATTATATGACTTTTTATAATGCTGTGTTCTGATTTGTTAAAATTAAATACTTTTGCTCACCTTATATTGACTGTGCAATTTCAAAGTTTTCTATGGTGATGTTCTCTATGAAAAGATATGTTTGTGGGAGTAAGCCTTGTCTTTTGGTCTTTTCCCTGAACATCTAGGGATCCTGCCTGATTTTCTATTGCTTTGCTGCAGACTCTGGACTTAGATGCAGCATAAGCAAAATCTGCTTTATTATGCATTCTTATTGATTTTGAGACTAACTATATTTTTGCCTTCTGTATTTTGCTTCAATATGTAATAAACCTTCGTGGTTTCTAAATTACTGATGAGTCTTTTTGAATAGGTCTTGACTCAAACACCTCAGAATTGATTTATTTATGAATTATTTGCTATTTAAAATGGTGTTTTAAATCAGATTTTTAGGCAACGCATTCCACATATTCTTGTGCTCAACACTGTCCCCGATTCCGGACTGTCGGTCACTCTATCATATTAGATGATCTGAATTAACATTGCAGCCAGTGGTCAAAATTTAACTGGCTAATGATCTGTCTCTTCTGTGGGTGACCACCTACTCTGTTAGCAAATATTACCCCATCTTAAGTTTGGTTTTACAGGAGATCTTTCATGGAGCAACCAAGATGCATCTATGGCACCCATTTCTTTATGGCCTACAATCCAGTAGCTCTGGCACCTTGCTCAGGCAACGCCAGCTTGTGCAACTCAGGCTCAATGCACCTCAGGTACATTGTGACAGACCTGTAGGGCAACATGCTTGGGAAGATCTCTCAAGGACATCAGTCATATCTGAAGTTTGCGAAGTACTAGATTTCAGCCCCACCTATGGCTTTTTCCTGCTAAGTATGGTCCCAGAGATGTATTGGATCCACACATTGCTAAGGCTGTCTCGGTGACTGACAAGCTCTGCCCCCCCTTGTCTCTTTTGCAGGGTCTACAAGCTTGATGTACAAAGTGGTTTTAAACCTTAAAAAGCCTGTGGCGTGCCACGTTGCAGGCTTAACATGTGCAAAAACTATTGGCCTGGTGTATGAAAGGCTTTTCATATATGTGACACCAGTGGTTTACAAAATGGCAGGCTTTGCGAGTGTGAAAACGAAATAAGCAGTGTGCTAAAGTGAAATTATGAGCCACAATTGGATTTGTCATTTGCAATGTCCATATTGTGACCTTTGTCATTTGCAAGGAAAAATTACATAAAAGGCAGGTCTCTACTTCCTCGTGACTCGCAATGATATATGTTAGACCTGGAATTGTTTAGTGCGTTTCCCCTGTCTATTTGCCTTCTGACCTCCCGTTTTTATGGTTTGCTGGAATCTGTTGTTGCTGGTGTATTGTCCCTGCCCACTTTACAACTGCTGATCACTGCTAAAGTGCAAGTGCTCCTTATGTAAATTGTATTGGTGATTGGTTTATCCATGATTGGCATATTTGATTTACTGGTAAGTCCCTAGTAAAGTGCACCAGAGATGCTCAGGGCCTGCATCACTGATTGTGCCACCCAAATGAGTAGCCCTGTGAATCGGTTTCAGATCTGCCACTGCAGTGTGCATGTGTTCAGTTTTAAACTGCCAATTCGACACTTGCCAGGCCCAAACCTTCCTTTTTACTACATGTAAGCCACCCCTAAGGTAGGTCCTAAGTAGCCCAATGGGCAGGGTGCAGTGTATTTAGAAGGTAGGACATGTCCTGATGTGTTTTACATGTCCTAACAGTGAAATACTGCCAAATTTGGTTTTCACTGTTGCAAGGCCTATCTCTCTCATAGGTTAACAAGGGGGCTGCCTTTAAATAACTTTTGCGTACAGTTTCCCTTTGGAAGCAGATAGAGATGTGGAGTTTTGGGGTCTCTGAACTCACAATTTAAAAACACATCTTTCTGTAAAGATGTTTTTTAAATTGTCTGTTTGAAAATGTCACTTTTAGAAAGTGGGCATTTTCTTGCTCAAACCATTCTGCGCCTCTGCCTGCTTGTGTATTCCACGTCTGGGTCAGACTGACAGTTGGGCTCTAGACAGTGACACAAAGGGAGCTGGGGTGTAGCCTGCATAACCTGATGGGTCTCCTGGGCCAGAGTGGGGAGGGAGGAGCCAACACTTATACCTGAAAGAGCTTTGCCTGTCCTCACAATGCAGTCTCCAACCCCCAGGTGAGTGCCTGGGGCCAGGCCTGGGTAAGGCAGGATCTTGTCAACAACAGAGAATGTCCTTTGAAGTTTGCCTACTTCAAAGGTAGAAAGAGGTATAAGTAGTGGACCCAAAACCCCAGACTTTTAGAACACTTTTGGCAAGGAGAAGAGCTGAACAGCTGGAGGAGAAGTACTGCCCCTTTGCTGTGTGTGCTTTGCCGGGCTGGCCTGCAGTTGCTGCTTCTGCCTTAAACAGGGCAACAACTAGATTTGCTGTATATCCTGCTTGTGAGGTCTCTCCAAGGGCTTGGAGTAGAGCTTGCCTCCTGTTGGAAGTCTTAGGGATATCAAAGACTTCAGCTTCATCTGCCTACAGCACTGGGAACTGTGTTTTGTGCTGCAACAGAAGAAAAACCACTGGAATATCATCAACGAGGCCGCTGACTCTACTGTGGCCTAATGACACCACAAGGAGCCGTGCCCCACGTCTCACCGCAACCCTGGTCTCACCGACGCCGTCACCGAGTTGCTGCCTGCACCGTGACCTATGGGGACTGCGTGTCACATCGTCCCACTTTGCACGGCTGCCGCGATGCCATCTATGCCAGCGCCCTTGACTTTTCAGCCCGGAGTTCGATCTGCAATGTTTGTGACTTCAAGGGCCAGAGGACTGCCCCACCGACCTCCACAACAGACGCCTGCAATGCCAGCGACACCGCTCTCCAGATCTCATCGCGAGGATCACGACGCCCTGCATTTCCAAGGTACTGCCTGCGGGTCTTCCCGACACCGTAGCTGGCCCGCGAATCTGTGACCGGCCTGAACTGTTGGTTTTGTTGATCACACGCTGTGATGGACCCAAGTGGAGCTATCGACTTCAAGGAACTGTATTTTTAAGTTAATTCTTGCAAAATTTATATCTTTATTACTGTATGTTGGATTTTTCTTGTTTTGGTCTTGTTTTACACAGAAAAAAATTGGCTGTTTTTCTAAAACTGGTGTGGTGTGTGTCCTTTTGTAGTGTTTTCACTGTATGTTATATGCACATGCTTTACACACTGCTTCTGAGATAAGCCCGACTGCTCATGCCAAGTTACCAAGGCAGTGAAGCAGGGGTTATCTGAGCTGGGTATCTCCCTTATCCTGACTAGAGTGAGGGTCCATACTTGGACAGGGTGCAAACCGACTGCCAACTAGAGACATCATTTCTAACAATATATATCAGTGATGTGCAACTGTTACTATGATCACAAACCATTGATGGAATACAGACACCTGAAGGTCTTCCCCTTAAAATAAAAGGTGGCTATTTATGATCAAAATTGTAAGTTGGTGTAGGGGGGGGGCAAATCTTTTGTAATTTCTTAATATATATGGAATATTAATCTGATATGTGCGTGGTAACTCGTATTGAATCACTGAAACTTATTGTTGATGTTACTTAAGAACAGGCTTTGCATGCAGTTCTGTCAAACTAACACCTCAACAAAATCTGTAGCATGGAACTAAGAATATTTTCCAGTGTTGGCACCTTGAGACTAAAAGGGCACAAACGTAGTTCACCAACAGTTAATTATTAAAAAGAGAAAGCCTATGTGACATTACTGATTTATTTGTAGCAGCACTTTGGCAAAGAGCACATCACAGCATAGTCATCACTCGTCTCTAGAATTTCGGGCTGATGACCCCCAAGCTGCCGTATTACAGATCCCTGCACATACACCATAACCCAACATACTCTCCCTTGTTTGGAAAAAACACAGATATTCATCATGTGAAAATCTGTACTACCAATTAGAGGCCTAAATTGGTTACACAAACAAAAGTGGAAAGCAAGGAAAGACAGGCAATACACCAGTGTGAAAGTAAGATAATAAAAAAATCAAGAAAATATTTTCTATGTTTGGTTGAAGATAGAGGGAGGTGAGAAAACATGCCTTACAAAGCTATGGGTGAAAAGAGAAGTATAAGGACTTCTAAACAAAAATCAAAGAAGAAAAAATACAAACTTTTATAGGATCTTGGAGGCTGACAAACAGCCCTCAGATACATCCTTCCATAGGGCTCAATATGAAATTTAGAGCCTCATTTGCAAGAATCTGACGCATCTGCTCTGATGGGTCAGATTTCTTGCGTTGTCCTACGACCCCTAACAATGCCATGAATGCGCTGTATTTACAATACAGAGCTCAATGGTGCTGGTTTTCACAGATGCGCCACAAATGCATGCTAAATTGATGCATTGCTAGACCAGCGTCAAAAATATGACGCTACTCTAGCAATGCGAGGAAGGCTGCCATGGAGAAAAGCCCTGCATCAGTTTAACGCCTACTCTGAGCAGGTGTTAAAATTCTGACACAGTGAAGTTGCAGAACGACGCAGTGAAATGTTGAAAATACTGCATCACTTCTGTGTGACTTTTCCCGAGGGAACGCCTACCTTGCATACATTATACCCAGCACATGTATAACGTGATGCAAGGCTTTACAAACTGATGCATTGAACCCAGTGCATGAGTTTGTAAATGTAGAGGAGTGTAAAGCACGCCACAATTGTGCAAAAAAAAACTAAATAGTGATACAACAGTGGCACAAAGTCCTTGTAAATGGGGACGTTAGAATCCAGTGCCAGTATCAGGCCAGTGCCCCTAATATAGCTATGTTTATGTGGAATTTGGCAGTCTACATGGAACTAGTCTTTCTGTGTAGTAGTATCATGTTTTAAGTACTGTTTTTCAAATTAAAATTCTTCTGGTATGGTATTGTAAAGTAAAAAATGTGGAAAGCTGCGAAGTTTGCACAAACCACCTGCTTCTAAAGTTCCATCAGAAATAGTTTTGCTAGAGATTTTAATGACTGGATTCATTTTTGTGGTAGAACTGTTGTGCAAAGGAGATTCTGTGGATTCTTTCTCTTGCAAAGTGTACAGTTTCCTGATTCTTTATCTGCTGTTCTTCTTAGTCTTGATAGATAAACACATTCAATTTGAAGTGAGAAAAAGATGGAGGAAGAGAAGGGAGTGCAATAGATGGAGAGCAAGAGAAAGACAAAGAGGAAAAGACATAGAAAAAAGAGGGGAGACAATGAGAGAGCGAAGAAAGAGAAAGATTGAGTGAGAAGAAAGACTGAATGAGAAAGATGAGAGAAACAGAGAAAGATAAAGCAGGAGTTAGAGCTACAATGAAGGAGGGACAGAGAGTAGAAGAGAAAAAGAGATTAAGAAAGAACTAAAGAGAAAAGAGCAACAGAGAAAAATAAATCATCGGAGAAGGAGGGAGCAAAACAGAGTAAGAGACACATAAATAAATTGAAAGGGGTATTAGAGAGCAAACAGTATGAATAAAATATGAGTGGACAAATCTTATAATGGATGTGTAGTAAAAGAGCTCAATTAGAGAAACTAGTGCTAGAAATATAAAACATGCATGTTTGAAATGTGGTTGACATGGTGTCGGCCACCTCGAGTTTTATGTGAAATAATAAATAACATTAAAAACATAATTTTGATTTGAAATTATTATTGATTAATTAAATAATGTATTAAATATGGGTTGACTATTACATTTTATTATTATTTATGTATTAGCAAAAGATCTAAGCTTTAGTATTTTTACAAAGTACGGTGTTTGAAATGTTATGATGACTTCATTTAAATTATTTTGTAAACTTTGTGTATTAACTGTACATTGAAAGCTCACAGTGGAAATTTACTGTCTTGTTCCACTTTGTTTATTCTGTACTTTCTTGTGATAACTATTGAAAGTGTTAACAATGGGTCTTAATTTCCAGTATGAAGTAATGTTGGCTAAAGTGTCATGTTCTGGATTATTTTCTACAATTTTATTACTCTGAGGAAACTGGCATCTGGAGAGGAGCATCAACATGGGCCTATGGTGAAGAAAAGTTAAAAACCAAAGAAGAGATGTAATTTAATTGGTTACTCATTGTCAGACCCCATAGTCTTGCCCAATAGGAGTCTAGCTAGAGACCTTTGGGACTTTAATTAGGCAAAGTTCTATATGATGTAATTTAGAAGTTTTTCAATTATGTTCTGAGGCAGTTATGTAGTATTATGTTCAGTTTTATATTTGACTTATAATTTAACAGTTCAGATACCTTAGGCCCAACATTACTGAACTGTTGCCGTTTTCATGTTCCTAATGCTGAAGACCTGCTGTTTCTGTGTTTTGCTGACAAAAACTTTGCTAACTGCTGTTTCCTTTAGAAAAGCTATAACCAATGTGCATTTGTTTTCCTTACAGGTTTCTCTTTAGAAATCCAACCAATTTTTATTAGCGCCATAGTTTAGATGTTTTCCAAATTAATTTTTGCTTTAATTTTGCATGTGACAAAGCCCAGCCCTCACATGCTATTCAAATTAGAATTTGGTAGCAAGGATGTCCAACCCAATAATTGAATTGAATATTTATAAATTGGTTATGATTTATTCAAATGCACAACTAATAAAACCTATTGCCATTTATCAAATAATTATATTGTTATTTTGTATAATTCTTTTGGAGTGTTTAATGCTGATTGCTCCAATTAGGTTAAGATTGTCCAGACATTTTGGTCAGCCTCTGTTGTTTCTGTATTGCTATCATCTGGTTTTGATTATTATTCATGTGACTTTAGCATTGTAAATATAAGGGCAATACATGTTTATATTTTACTAAATTGGTGTGGTGATTCATGGCCACATAGTAATTTACACTCACTATGACATGACTCCTTATTGCATTTTCTATTGTTGTTTATGGCTATTGGATCTTATGGTTTGATTTGATGACCTTATTACTCCTGTCTGAGTCAAAAGATTTGGAGTCGACCTCTGAGGGTATTAGAGGTTACTACCCTATTACATGTCACCTAAGCCTAATCTAGGAGATCAAATGCCCACAGAGGGTAGCAGAGAGTGTTAGAGGAAGAGACATATGGATGGAGGAAGGAGAAAGAGGTAGTAAGAGAGGGAAAGAGATGGAGGGAGAGTGTTAGTAAAAGAAAGACAAAAGGAGAGGATAGAGAACGAGAGCGAGATGAAGAGAGGAAAGGATGTAGAGAAACAAAGAAAGAAAAGGGGGTTGTATGAAGCTCACCGGATGCTTGACAGAATAATTGATGATCATGTAATCATTTCCAAGGGGTAGCCAGGACCTCAACGTCACAAAATCCCTGTTTTTTAGTGGGCTGGGGCACCTCCCTACAAAAAAACACAATAAATAGGAGCATTACGCCACGCTCTACACATTCTGAGCTACACAATGTATATCAGTAGAGTGAAGCAGAAGTTTAGACCCTGCTTTCTTCAAATGCAGCAACATGCTCTCAAATCGAAAATAATTTTCTGTATTAGTACAGGGAGTCCCTCTTTGTGTGAAATGTGTCCCTCACTACTGCACTCAAACACTCCTATTCATCCAAAGTTGAAAGGAGACATTTACATTACCCTACTTCTCTGTTCATCTCATCTCAACCTCTGATGTTAATACTCCGCTCTTGCAGAATCGCCGAGGCAGGCCATGCGTTAGTGGTTAAAAGGATGGGAAAGAGCCTTGAATGGTTCAAGCTTTGATGCTAAGACCACATCTAACACAGTCCCTGATAATGCAAGTTTAGGGTGCTATAGGCCAAAGCGCTACAGTCCTTGTTCTGGAGAATCGGACAGCAACACAGACTCCATGCTTACTCAATGGGAGTCCTTTCTGCTGGAAATGGCATTTAGATGGCCTTTGGTGCCACTCTCATTGGGTTGGAGATACCTCTTCCAGCAGAGACCACCTACTCCTTTCCTACCATCTGCCATTTCTTCTCTTGATAGTGATGCTTTTAAGTCACATTGGGGAGTGGCAGCTTTCATCAACTAACCTTGGTTGTCATTTGATAAGCTGTACCTTCATGTAATGGGGCTCAAGGGCCACCTTTTTGGTCTACAAGCTTTCCTCACATTGTTAAATTAATGGACCCAAACAAACAAGTAAACAGTCTACTATTAACATTTCAAACAGTGCCCAACATTGTTTTTCATAGGTGAATACTATGGTAAGAGTGAAAGAGTCAACATTTCCAGACAAAGCGCACAGTGCCAGTCTAGTGCTTGATGCCTGTATTCTTTGTCACTGTTATTGTGCAAGAACCTTCCTCAGTGCAGGAGGGCATACTAAAATATCTTGCAAGGCCTCCACATTCCTGTATTTTTTATGGAAGGAAAAGAGCCTTACAGGAATAATAACCCACGTCTGCATTGACTGTTAGCCTCCCAATGTCGTATGTCTCAATCATGTTGGTGTCCCATTTCTTCCGGTAATGCGTGTCATGAAGGACATCATAGAGGGTCTCTGCAGAGACATCTTTACAGACAATTCGCATCTGCAAGATAGAATAATGGACAGTGAGATGGAGGGGATTGAGCAGCAAGATGGATGATCATGAAAGCATAACACAAAAATAAATTAAACAGACAAAGTGGACCTACCCCATTATGCACAATGAATTTAATTAGTACACTTTGAGTATTCACAACAGTCACAGCTGAGTAGTTTGTCGACTTACTACAGGCAGCTGGCTTAGCATTGGTGCTTTGGCTCTATTACAGATAAGCCCTCGCAACTCAAGTATGGTAGCATGCGCACTTTCAATTTCAATAACTGCCTAGCCACGGGCATAGCGATTTCTACCTGGTGCTAATCCTTTGTACAATCAAAATGAACAATTTGTAATTAGTGCCACATGACAGCGAGTTAAGCACAATTGCAGGATTGTGTGAAGTACCATTTGAATGGGGGTTTGTGGTAAAAACATGGGAAGAACAGTACACTGAAAATTAGTTTCTTGGTGTAGAACAGAGATAATGGGAGGTGTGGGAGGATTGAGGCAGAACAGACCTTGTTTAATAATGACCTGGCAAGCCAAGAGAGAGGAGCCACAAAGAAATCCTGCTATTTCAGATAAGTTCCACAACATCCTGGTCAGGGTGGCCTTGCAGAAGCAAATCAAAGAATTCTCAAAGTGTGCTTGTATCACCCCCTGGTAATGTAGGCTGAGGTTGACTTAGCATGTGTTTGAGGGGATGAAGAGCACAACAGCACAAACAGTGTAACAGTAACAAATAGCTTAGCAAAACTAATGATAGATAAGCGAGGTTGGGTGAACAACAATCCAACCAATATACTTATTGGTTGGATTGGTGTTCACCACAAGTAATAAAGTCACTAGCTAGGTAGTTCCAGTCAAAATATTCACTAAATTAAACCAGAGTTCAGCACTTAGTAGCTGTGGTGCACAGCAGATAAGCTTAACCTGATGAAAATATGCAAAGCATTTAGAAGTACCAAAAACGTTAAAGTAAAAAACACAACAAAATAAAAATCTCACTCCATTTTATAAAGAGGGAAAACTTTAATATGCAAAGGACACTAAAATGACACAAATCATTTAGAAGTTATGATTTTTTGTAGATGTAAGTGAAAATGTGCCGAGGGAAGTAACACACCAATGGTAGGCAATGGACACAGTAGACCAGGCCAAGCTGCAATTTTATGCCAACTGTGAAAGAGCTTGGGTCAGATTCACCCAGCAGAATGGACCCTGTTTAAAGTCTGGAAGTCAAAACGTCAAAAAATAAATCCAACCTTTTTTCCAGTGCTCAAACAACCAGAAGAGTACACTTTTAAGCCCCCAGGACTTCCGTTCATTCATAGACTCACAGGGTGTTAGGCAGAGATACAGCAGGATCCAGACCAGGTTTAGGTGCAACTGGGCACTTGGGCTCTTTAGAGAAAAAGCATCTTGCAGCTTGTTGTGTCTCTGTACTCACAAAGAGGGTCAGCCAACTGACCCTTGGAGTCCACGTTTGTGTCCTCAGTACAAGTAGGAGCAGTCCAGCCCTTCGGCTCTCCTTACAGGTTTCAAACAGCAGGCACAGACCTTCTTATGTATTTTCACAGGCCAACAATGTGTTCTGAGGAGTTTCTTTGGGATACCACATTTATACCTGGCATCACCTAGAGGGTGGGGTGACTCATGGGCCCTCCCTAGTAAATGGGGTAAAAGATCCCAGACCTACCAGCTTTTTCAGTGGTTTCTGTTTGCTTTAGCCCAAACAAACTCAAAATGCTATGAGCTAGAGCAATGCCAAGATGGCCAAAGTCTTCAGCCACGATAAACTTGGGCTTTGAAGGATGGGCTGTGTAAGAGAGAGTACTATGGAAATTACCAGTGTCCACTCACAACAAATAATAAAATCCAGTTTGAAGCAGGCCCTATATCCATAACAACCCAGGAGACAGAGGTCTGCTAAGGCGAAAAAGCAGAGTGCCCCATCACTAGAGAGGAGATACTCATCCTGTTTGCTCCCTCTTAAGTGCGGCAAAGTGTGACATGTGACTAAAAACTGAACTGTCAGGCAGAATTATAATTAGGGTGCCAACAGGATGGTAGGCCTCCAACCTTCTGAGCTCTAAGGAGTCATCCCTGCCCATTCAGGTTAACCTGTCAATCACAGGTGTGTAGCACCTGGAAGGAATTCAGGACCTAATTCACACCTTATTTGCGCCAAATACAGGCTGGGAGAAGCTGGAAAGTTAATACAAATTAGCCACCAGGAACGTCGGGCAGAAATTTCTTTTTTTAAAGATACGTTCCTTAATACTTTTTTAATATCCAACTTCATCATTGGATTGGATTTTTAATATCTGATAGTATAGTTGCTTGATTATTTTTCTAACTGATCCCATTTCCAAGTACTGTAATAGTAGTTCAATCTGTACTCAGATTTTCTACATAGGACAACTGGACCTGTGAAAGAAAATTACGGTCTTGTGACTGTAGCTACATGGTAGTATTAATTTGGTGCAACTCCCACATTTAATTACCATAGCACCCTACCTTGTAGGCTTCAAGGCCTGTAGTGAAATTATTTATTAATATTTAAAGGGGAGGGGGTGTACCTGTCAAAAAGAGTTATTTTAACAGGTTGCACTGGAGATTTAAACTGCAACAGTCAGGCTACAGTGGTACGTCTGAAGTCATGCTTTCCTGTTTATGCTTGTAGACCACACAATATGTTCTTCAGTGCACAGGCGACATTTAACTTTCAGTGCCATTGGTTCAATTTCTACACCATATGCTATGGCTTCATGGGACAGTTAAACATGCCTACATGTTTTAGGGGGCAGAGTACATACACTGGGCACTGGACAACAGTCAGGAAAACAAGAATAAAATTCAGCTGAAGATGTGGGGGGGATGACCATGAATAAAGAGTAAATAAAAATATGCTCAAATCTATTCATCCAACTTAAGAATGGCCAACTCGTTTGAGATGCTATGTTCTCTTCACTAAACTGGTATTGCAGTATACAATACTTTATTACCACTTTTGCAATTAAGCTGTAGCAATGTGACATTTTAAAATATACTTTTTCAACTGCAAATTACGTACACCTTTTAATGTGTACTAGGCTCCATGCCATTGCGTAAAAGTTATGAATTTGGTAATTTAATGCAAAGAGATTAGATCTCAAGGTACGATCTTTAGACATTTGCATATAACCATATTTGTCTAAGGCCAACACAACTGCACAAAAATGGCAGTTGAACTGCAATGGCGCTTCTGCTGGTGCCCCTGTAGGATAGCTGGAGAGATGCAGGCAACTTTCATGTATCGGACATGTTTTATGTATGCACTTTACGCAAAATTGAATGGTTTAGAATTAACATGAGTGCATGTATATCCTGTCTTACACTTCCTCAGAAGTCAAATGCGGTCACATAAAGCTTTAAGGGTAAGGTGCTCACAAATATACTTGAAGCAACAAAGTAGTACATTCTCTAATATGTTGATTTTGTACATACTTTTTACCAAGTATTTCTCGTGCCCGGCCACAACCATTTGTATTTTTGGAAAACGGATCAGTCACAAAATTGTTGAAAAACCACTGCTTTAATATAAACCACTAGAACTGGAGACACACACCTGGGGCTGTATCTTGATCAGGTGCACTGTCTCAGGGCAGAGGCGAACACGTTCGTTTGCCTCTGAAGAGTCTAAAGTGTATATATATATAACTTGGAAAAACTCCAAGTTAATGCTTGAACCTTAGACAGAACAAGTCAAAAACTGTGAGTCGAGATTGCCTCTTTTTGTTTCTGACTCGTTCTGAGTAGTATGTAGGGATACCTTTACTCAGCAACTGGAAAGTGACAGTTGTCCCGCCCCCTCGGAAATGACATCACATTCATTACTGGGACTACTGGTGACCCTAAGAGCCCACCCTGGAATTGACGTAGGTGTAGGGGTGTCACGTGGGTTGGGACATCATGAGGTCATGTGTTAGTCATGTGCCAGGGTCCTAGCACCTGTGTCTAGGTCTATGGGCTGTGTAAAATGGGGGCCATGCTGGTGTGCATCCTGTTTCTGCACCCAAGAGTAGAAGTCTGGACATGCCAGACATTCAGGACCAAGTGGCTGCTTCGGTGCCTCCTGACAGGGCGGAGCATTGAAAATGTAAGGCCAAACCGCCACACTGCTGGCTAATCCAAAAAGGAGGGGCAGGGCAAATGTTGCTTTTGTTAGAGCCAGCCAATCACTTTAGAAATGTAAACATAAAAAATATGCTTGTTCCAAAATTCCCACGACTAGGACTTAAGGGTGTTCAGCAGATGTCAAAGTATAAAGAGACCAGGCAATTTAAAAAAGTTTGGAGATAGCCAGAAGACAGGCAATGCAAACCTAAAACAGATGTAGCCCTAAGAGTTCCTAGGCCAGGGTTCAAAGGTGTTCAGCAGATGTCAAAGTATAAAGTGACCAGGAAATTTAAAAAGTTTTGAAATAGCCAGAAGACAAGCAATGCCAACCTAAAACAGATGTCTACTTATAAGCCCCACCCAACACAAAGCCTAGGCATAATTAACACAATGAGGCTGGTATAAAAGCCCCCACACATTCAAAGACCTCTTTTTTTCTGAAGTACATATTTGAAGTTTGCAGGGAGCAGACACCATCAGGACCTCAAGGCTGAAAACATGAAGGGCAGAGCACAGACTGGTGATGCTAACCCTCTTCTACTTAGGGCCTGTAATGATGTGTTGCACGTGTAGTGTATGCTCTATTGTAGTTTAACCTAGACATTACCCCTCTGCCTTTCTAACTATGCCCAGTGAGAGCATAACGCCAATGTTTTTACTCAGAGTTATCAGAGATATACGTTCATAAGGTGTTGAAACAGTTGTTTCATTTTTAGAGGTGTACAGTATGTTTAAAGGTGTAAAAACGGGTTCTGGTAAAAATAGAACGGTTTAAATTTATAGTACAATATACATGATAATTAAATGTGTTTTTAAATATTAAAAGCCCTAGATATATAGTTAGGCCCGTACAATATTACTACTATGCTGTTTTTAAAAAAAAAGGTTTATCAAACACTGTATTTTTAAAAAGGTTATTAGCAGTGTCTGCTTTAGGGTAGGTGATGATGGGGATTGGGTGGAGCTGGCCACACTGAGTAGCTATGTTTAGCAATAACTTGTTAATCTAACAATGAAAAAACACATACTGAAAACTTCCATGGGTGTCCAGCCTTCAGGAAGAATTTATAATGTTGTGATAACACTTGTAATTAACCTTTATGCTACACAGAGAGAAAAGGGTGTTTAGTCTAGAGGCAGCTTTGACTTGTCATAAAGTAGCACCGAGGGTTAATATAGAAGCTGCAAAGAACAGAACTTTATGTTTATAGGGTTAGCAGTGTGGATTAGTAAAACAAGCCCTGACAAGCGCAGTAAAACATATGTAATGGTGGCCAGGGGACCAGGGCCACGCGTGGTCCGGGTCCCCAAGCCTCCATAACAAAAGTGTTGTTAGGTCTGGGTCCCCAACCCCAGCCCTAATGTCTACCTGTAAAAGAGGCTGGGGACCCAGGCCGAGCACGATCCGGGTCCCTGGCCTCCATTACAAAAGTGTTGTTAGGGCCGGGGCCCCAAACCGAGCCCTAACTGTGTATATGTAAAGGAGGCCGGGGACCCGGCCACGTGCGGTATGTGTCCCCAGCCGCCACTACAAAAGTGCTGTTAGAGCCAGGGCCACGGTTCTGGCCCTAACTGTGCATTTGTAATGGAGGCCAGGGACCCAGGCTGCACGCGCCCCGGTTCCTGGCCTCCATTACAAAAGTGCTGTGAGAGCCAGGGCAGAGGTCCCAGCCCTAACTGTGCATTTGTAATGGATGCAGGGGACCAGGGCCGCACGTGGTCCAGGCCCCCAGCCGCCATTACACAAGTGCTGTTAGGGCCCGGGCCGCAGTCCCGGCCCTAACTGCGCATTTGTAATGGAGGTCAGGGACCCGTCCCGTCCCCGGCCTCCATTACAAAAGTGTTGCTAGGCCTGGGGCTGGAGACCTGGCCCGATCACGGCCCTAACAGGCATGTAAATAAGGGTGGCTGGGGACCCGGACAGCGCGCGGCCGGGCCTGTGGCCGACCTTACATAGAGGCATGTCAGGGCTGAGGCAAGGACTCGGGCAAAGCGTTGTCTGGGTCCCTGCCCTCCATTATATACGAATTGTTAGGGCCGGTCGGAGAATCCGACTGGCCTGAACAGATCGTTTGTAATGGTGGACGGGGACCTCAACAGCGATCGGTTGAGCCCCTGCCCCAACCCCCCACATTAACCCCAGCTTACCTCATAGTAGGGGTCTAAATATATCATTTAAGCCCCAGTAGGGGTACGCATAGGTTATTTAATTGTACCCTCTGAAGTGGGGGTTAAAGACTAGACAACAGTGGGGGCCCGCAATGGGGCCCCTTTACATATCTTTTTGAGGGGCAAATGGGGACCCTCAGACCTGGGGGACCAAGTGGTATCCATGGGCTTGAGGAGACCAGCAGGAACTCCATGTGCAGAATGGCTGTGCCTCAGATGGCTCCACCCTTCTTCCTAGCAAGGTAGCCCCACTCCCACACATAGTTGAGAGCTTAGAGAGAGGGTGAGAACCTGGAACAGATTCCAGAATCCAGTAGCCAATCTAATGTACATAGATACATACATATATATGTAAATTAGCTTAATTTTCAATTTTTTTCAAATTGTTATGTGGTATATGTTATAGTGTTCTATAATTATGAGGTGGTGTATTACAAGGACTATAAATTATATAATGTGTGTAAATAGGCTTTGGAAGGTTCTGGAGCCACAAATATTGTCCTATTGAAAGAGCCCTACATCAGATGTTACGCATCAGCATCACCATGTGGTTTTTGTATATATTTTTGCGGGGGGATAAAAAGCTAGTGTGTTTGAGAAATGTGAACAATAGTTTTTTTTCTGTATGGTACTTTCAGAACATATGTATGGATTGGGAGGATACTTAACATCTAGCATCATGAGAGAGCAGGCTTAAAATTTATTTTATTTTTAATTGCATATGTAAAACAATCTTGATTGTGACATATGTATTAGTATATACCTCTAAAAGTGTGTGTATACCCTGATAATTATTAAGGCTTATAGTCATGAGGAGTGGTAACGCTTCAACTAATATTTATCTGCATGGTTACCTTGCAATTATGTATATAGCTTAAAAAGCATTAAGGTTTTAAAGTCCTTTTTTTGTCTCCTCTGTACGTAGGATCACCAAGAGCAAATGCTGTTCCATGAGGAAATGGATGCCTTGCAACAAGGTATATGTATCTACAGATTTATAGTTCAGAGACCCGTGTCATCATCCATCCTAAACAAAGATGTCTTGATTGTTATTTGTTTTGCATTTTTGCCATTAATGGTTTCCTATGTGTTTGTGTGCTTTTACAAGTTATGAAGCTGAGCTACAGCTGGCAGTTGGTGCTCTACAACAAATCCTCCCCGCTCAAGATGGTCCAGGCACACTGTCTCAGGATGCAGCTTTAGCGGGTAAATAAAATGAGTCCTTGTGTAAACGCTGTGAAAACCTAAAAAGCCCCATAAAAACAGCATAGCAGGCACCCTCAGAGAGCATGTATAGTCTGTGTATTATATTGTAAATTCTTTTTTTTCCTCCAGGCCCTCCTGCGGTAGAAGCGACTCCCATGGTAACGACCCAGAATGTAGTAGGGGTAACTCAAAAGACGGTCTGCAAGAGGAAGTCCCCAGCGTATAAGGAAGGTCCACCTATATAGAGAAGGCCCCTCACATTGGAACACCGCAGGTGAGCTTTTAGAAACTGTAGAGCCAGATTTATTCAATCCTTAGGGTCTCGCAAACCCCTTTCACCTCTAGGATATCGCTGCTATAGAAACACCTAATATGTATTTTGTTATCTTTACATCTTAGAGTCATCGCAAAAGAATTCTGGTGGGGTGGAGTCTGCCATCAGGCTAGCATCGTCTTTAAAGGACAACAACGTGACTCTTCAAAACTCCAAGACACCAGCAGCATCCATGAACAACGCAGGGCTCAAGGACAAACCGTGCACCGGCTCTACAGACAGATGTCATGGACCAGGTACAGTCCTTAACTACACCACACCAACAGAAATAAAGGCTGTGCCCAGTACCATGAACACTTCTACAGTCACTACCTATGTACAAGGGTTTGGCCATTTGACAGCTTAGCGCTTGTAGCCTCAGGCACACACCATCCTGTACAATGCAGAACCTATGGTTGGGACCCTACTCAGTGCAACAAGCCTAAAATAAATCAGTTGTCTTTAAAGAACCGTAAGAAGAAGCTGCAGACCCCTGAGCTACAAGCCTTGCCTTTAGACCCGTCTTTTAAAAATGTTATTAAGGCTCAGACTGTTCCACTTGGCCCTGAGCGCTCTAAATGCTCAACGTTTGAAGAGTCTAATATAGTGGAGTCTTTTGACGCCCTAGTACCACCAGCCCGTATAACTAGCCCTCAGATTTTACATGAGACACACATTAGAACAGATAGGCCCATAGAGGATCCTTATTCTGGGTGTATAGGACTTCTAAAGGCACTAGCGGGTCTGGTAGAGAGTTCTAAAGCCACAGCAACACCATGTGACCCTTCTAACATGCCTACCAAAGGGTTGCAATCAAAAGGGTCTCAATCACCCACACCCAGCCACAGCCCTTCCTATTCATCAGAGGCCTTGAGTTATGACCAGCATTTAACTTCTCCATGCCTGATGTCACCAACTACACCCTCTGGATCGTACGACCCCACCAGACCGACACCAAGTGCCTGCGCGCAATGGTCTTCACCCTCCTCCTTGATATACCCTGACAAAAGTACAGGCTGACAAAAGTACAGGCTTTAGGGCAGGGTATTGACAGTCCTTTGTTCACACAAAATCTGAGTTTTGGAACTCCATCTAGCGATGATCAGCCCTCCGAAGCACCGGGGTGTTCACAATGGGGCCCTGTTCTATTGACCCGTCCAGACCCACCCATTCAAAAAGGGCTTATTGAGGGTAACAGTGATCAGACCACTGGGGTGGCTCGGGGTAATATATATCACACAGCTAATGACACACATAGCAGAACAAAATGTGGCGCTGTGACCCCCTACAGGGTTTTGGAAACATATCTGAAAGAAATCCAACAGGCTGTTAGGAAACTAAAATCATGCCTGAACCTCAAGACCTCAAAACTGGGGAAGTTGGGGGTCGATACCAGATCCTTCAGACCATCCCAGAGAGCGTTAATCCTATGGTTAGCAAGGTGTAGAAGGGAGATGGTCATAGCTTGTGAATCAGCCAAGGTCGACATAGACAATATATTGGCGTGACTAGGCAACCATGTCACCCTAAGGATTGTAAGATCCGCTTTTTGTAATAAGAGTGTTGATAGGTCTAAATATAAAAATAAAATCCTAGACATACTCACTAAGGCTCTACGGCTCTTATGCGCACTCAAAAGCAATAGGGCGGTGGAACCCTCCAACAAATCCTTAAACGCCTCAGAATCCAGCAACTTGATATTTAAAATGGTCCCTGTTAGGTCCCAAGACATAAAGACTGTAGGGAACAGCCCAAACATTGGCTATTTTAGGACCTCAAGGGCTGTTGTTCAGAGCACAGTAGTACCCCAGCACCCTGATAGGTCCTTAGCAATGGTTGCCGCAGGTAAAGTTGCTGTCACACAGCCTGTAAATACAACAACTGCTGTTCAAATAGGCTATGGGCGCTTACCTATAAACAAGTGGTCTTGTAATAAGCAGAAGTGGGCTAGTAGCGCTAGACAGTGTTGGTGTCTAGTAAGGAAATTAAAGAAAGCCAAACTATGTGTTACAAGGCGGTTTAAAAACACTCCAGCACAGAGCATTAGTTCACTACCACAGAATGACACTCAATGATGCCATACCTGATAGCAGTGATCCTCAAGCTGAGGATTCAGAACCTGTGTTTTTGGAAAGTGTTAGAAGGTACAGTCTTACTATAGAACGGTTTAGCGCTACAGAACACAATGAGGAATTCCAGTTTGTTAACCTAGACCGTATAAATTCCTCTGATCATGGTGTTTTAGCCATCCACCAAGCTGTACAAACACTAATAGAAAGGTTGTTACACGATGTGGGTCCAGTGATTACTTCCAACTCCATTTGCAAGGGCAGAGTATTGACAGTCCTTTGTTCACACGTTGTGTTTGACGTTGTGGAATTTCTAGAGAATCTCTGTAAAACGTTGCAGAGTAAGGCAGAAATAATAGCATACAGTACCTTTAGAGTTATAGCCCTCATTATCAGAGGCCGCAAGGGTAGTGTTTCCAGACTTTTGAAGAGTATCTTGTATAGACAAATTACTGGTAAGAAACAACAATGGTTGCTCAATTTTAACACAGGAGCAACCAACACCTGTCTGGCAGCCAGCATAGTGGGGCTACTGTTGGAACAAACTACAGCCGATGCTCATATTATGTCAAGAGCTGTTGAAGCCCACAGGGCTCTTGAAATACCACACAACAGAATGGTTGGTTTCGGGGGCCTAGGGCTTTTTGAGAACTATTTTGCTGTTACGGTGAAAGTTCTTTACCACAATGGTTCCTGGAAGAACTTCACAACAGGGGAGCATGCGAAAAACAAGACCGTTTGTGTTATCAATCATGAAAAACACTTTTATGGTATTTTGAACCCGAGTGGTTTTCTAGGAGCCAAGTACGTATGCCCCCACTGTGACCATATTTACAACACACAGACAACTCATCAGAGTGAAATGCATCGTAAAATGTGTCAGAGGGATAGTTGGATTGATGCTGCTGAGCAGAAGGTCCAGTGTTGCACGTGTAATCTGTTTTTTCGCTTACAAAACTGCTTGAGAATACACACCAGACTTGTTCGTTGCTTACCTAAAACAGGCTGTAGGGCTTGCAGGCGTTACACCCCCCATGAGCATAAATGTGAAGGTCTGAAATGTCCCAAGTGGAAGGTGTATTTTCAGGCGGGGACAGAGCACAAGTGTTTCATGGTTAAATGGCTCCATCAGACCAAAACTGAAGACTACATTGTGTTTGGAACAGAGTGTACACAGGAGACAGATGTACATCAGCCTAATTATATTCATGCTAATCATCTAACTTCTAATGACAACTGGGAGTTTGAAGGGCGCACGTGCGTGAGTGATTTCCTCACCACTTTCATGCAGCCTAAATTCAAAGGGTAGTCTATGCTGGCTCGTAACTCTAAAGTGTACAACTCCTTCTTTATACTACAGACCATGATTGGTGAAAAGATGGCTGTAGAACTCATAACCCAGGGCTCCAAATTGATGCTGCTAACGGCATTGCCTTTTCAAATAAGGTTCATCGATACCTTAAATTTTCTACCTATGAAACTGAGTAAATTACCCAAAGCCTTTGGTTTCACAGGTTGTAAAGGTGGTTTTTCACACTTTTTCAACACATTGGCCAACCAGAATTATGAGGGTCCAATGCTTCCACTGTCCAGCTACTGTGTTGAGTATATGATACCTGCTGAGAAAGAGAGCTTTCTTCAATGGTACAGTGAAACTGTGAAAATAACTAATTTTCAAACCGAGTTGAAAGCGTATGTCAGGCCTATGTAATGATCTTGCAAAAAGCCTGCAACCTTTTCAGAGATGTAGTGGTCGAGATGACCAAAAAGGTGAAGGTTTTGAAGCCCAAAATGCCCCAGAAGACAAAGACTGTAGAATACATGGACCCCTTCCAGAATATCACTCTGGCTTTCATGTCTATGACTATCTACAAACACATGTTTTTGAAACCATATAGCACTGCCCTAGTATTGCCATACCTTAATAATGGTAAACAGAAACATTATTATACCCCCTCGATCCAGTGGCTCATATATTTATCTAACATAGAAGGCATAGCCATTCAACACGCATTACAGGGTGGTGAATGCAGCTTGGGGCCTTATTATCTTGACGGTTATGCCAAAATTAATGGCATGCCAACCACCTTTGAATACAACAGGTGTTTTTACCATGGTTGTTCTCGTTGTTACAAACCCCATGAGTTTAACAGGCTGCTGGGCACCAAGTTTGAGCATCTACACCGTCGCACTTTGATGAAGGCGCAATATGTTGAAAGCTGTGGCTTTGTCATGAGAACCCTTTGAGAGCATGAATGGTTAGCTATGTTAACAACAAATGTTGAGCTTGTGTCTTTTATTAAGAGTTGCCAGTTACCAGAGCCTATGGAACCCCGCAACGCCTTATTTGGGGGGCGTACAAACCATATACAGCTGTACAGAGCTGTGGGCACTGGTGAGAAAATACACTATTATGACTTCACAAGTCTTGATCCGTTTGTGAACAAGCAGAAGTTATACCCTGTAGGGCACCCAATCATCATATACAGGGACTTTAAGCCCATTGGTGAATACTTTGGGCTCATTAAATGCCAAAGGAGACTAGCATGTGTAGTGACAATGAAGTGCAAAGGATGCTGACCGGGATGTGGTGTAGCACGGAGGTACACAATGCTCTAGAGAAAGGATACAGGCTTGGTAAAATAGTGGAAATATGAGACTTTGAAAGGACAACAACACAGCTCTTTTCTAACTATATCAACCTGTTTCTAAGAGACAAACAAGAGGCTTCGGGGTTTCCAGAGTGGTGTGTTGATAAGGACTCTAAACAAAAGTACATATTGATCGAGGTCAACCCTGCCCGCCGCCAGTTAGCCAAACTATGCCTAAACTCATTATGGGGGAAATTTGCCCAGTGTACAAACTTATCAAACACAACCATAATAACAGATCCTGATGAGTTGTTTAAGTACCTTTTTGCCCCCAGGCAAGGTGTCCAGTTGCGAGTTTATCGATGACGAGACAGCCGCTCTGTGTTGGAAGTACACTAAAAAGTACCCCACAATGTGTAACAAAATAAAAACATCTTCATAGCATGTTTCACAACAGCTCATGCCCGTTTAGAGCTTTACAGGGTGTCAGATAAACTGCAGGGCAGGTGTCTGTATCATGATATAGACTTGGTTATATTTGTGAGTAAAGTAGGTGATGAAAACCCACCATTATGCGATTATCTAGGGAATTTGACCAGCAAACTACAAAAGGGAGAACACGTAGTGGAATTCACCTCATCAGGTCCTAAAACCTATTTGTACAAAACCTCAAACAATACTGTAAGTATGAAAAGTCAAAGGAATCACCTTAAATGTTAACAATATAGTAAAAATTCATTTTGACAGTCTTAAGGACCTGGTGAACGAATACGCTATGTCCGACACCCGTGAAAATAATAAAACAATTGTTGTACATCAGCTGAGCATACTGCGGTCCGAAAAGTAGTGGGAAATCCCAGCCTTTTCATAAAACCTTACGTGTAGTGGTTGATACAAGGGTCCTGACTAAGGACGACAAAACCCTACCATATGGTTATTAAAAGAACATTAGACTCTCGAATCCCCACAACTATGGACACCTGTTTGCCAACATCTGTTTTCCTGCGTTCTAACAGGCCCCCAAAATTGTGGTAAAAGTTATTTTATAAGGAAGTTGTTAGAAAATGCCCCCCATGTTCTATACCAAAACCCAAACAATATTGTATGGCTTTATTCATGCTGACAAGATCTTTATACAGAACTGCCCATAAGGTTCCCCCACATCAAATTTATAGAAGGCATACCTGGTAATCTCAACGACGATGCACTGTTACCTACACACCTCGTAAACATGGTGATTGTAGATGATCTCATGCATAAGGGTGGGGATCATCCAGAAATAGGAAAAGCTTTTACCCAATATTCACACCATTGTAACCTGATCATATGTTACATTGTGCAGAACTTGTTTTACAAGGGTAAGAGCAGTCGTTCTATAGCTCTGAATGCCTCATACCTTGGTTTATTTAAAAACCCCAGGGACAAACAACAAATATCGATCATCGCTAAGCAGATGTACCCTGGAAACACTCAGTTTTTCTTAGAAGCCTTTAACGACGCCCCCACTAAACCTCACAGATATCTGGTTGTAGACTTAAAACCCAAGACTCTAGAATACTACAGACTACATGCTGATATTTTCCCACCAGATCTCCCTGTAATTTACACCCCTTAAACCAGACCCAAGGCATATTAAAAGAGGAGCTAAAAAGACTTTTGTAACATTTACTTTCTAAACCTTATAGTATAAGGTGTTCAACATGTCTGCATGTATAAGCCCTGATATAGCACTCATAAAAATGCTTGTTACAGCTAGCCCCCAACAAAGAAAGGCTATTGTTTGCTTGGCCTCTGACGGCTTAGTGACTGCTATTTCAGAAATCGCCCTAAATACCCTAAAAGGTAATGTCCCTAGATCAGAGAGGCAGTTCCGTGTGCTGAAGAAGAATTGTAACATTATCAAAAAGCTTAGTAACAAAATGGAAATCGTGGTTACAGGTGTGATACTTGTGATCCTCTGTATTTTGTTTTACAATGTCTGTGTGCATAGTTTTACAACCGTTAATATATTGATTGTTTTTCTTTCCGCTTTTATTGTCATTTGTATGTTTGGATACTGTAGGCGATGGGTGTGGTGTAGGGGTGATAGAGGACACAAACACTGAGGTTAACTACCCTTTATAGGGGTTTACGTGCTTTTTATTGTTCTTGGCGGTAGATAAGGGGGAGAATAACTTAGAACAGTCTGTGAGTAACCGGTGGTTCTGGGTTCTGTTTTCCTTTCCTTTTCTTTTCTCCCTCTCTGGTCTCTATCCGTCTCAGGTGGGTTGCTTGTTCCTTTCCCTTCCCTTTTCCTTCCAGGTGGCGTGTTCCGGTATCTTGGCGGCAGGTTTCCTTGTCCAGCCACGACCCTCCTGGGCCGTGGCAGGCTGTCGCGTCCTCCGTCTCCTCTCGGGGTGGCTCTTCCGTCCTTTCTTCCGTCTCTCTTCTCGGGTATTCCGGGTTGACGCTTCTCTCCGTCTCTTCTCGGGCGTCTGGCTCTCGGTTTCTCCTCGTCTCGCGCTTTCCGGCCGTCTCTCCCTCGGGGTCCGTTTTACGTCCTGAGGAGGAGTCCCATCTCGTCCCGCCGTGCCCTTCTTCACTCTCGGCAACCCGGAACTCCGGGGCCGACTTCCGCCTCCTTCCCGATGCGTCTCCATGACGACGGGGTTGTCGATCTGGCGAGGCGTTCGGAGAGCGCCATGATTGGGTTTCCTCCGGCGCTCTCCTACACACCCCTTCCCACGATCGGGACTGGTATAGGCCCGAGGAGTCAGGGCAGCGGGAGAGGAAGTCTGCGGGACATTGGCGAGCCCCAGGGATATGGCGGATCTGAAAAGTAAAGGGTTGCAGCTCAAGGAACCAGCGGAGTACTCTGGAATTGGTGTCTTTATGGGAAGCCAACCATGTCAAAGGCGCATGATCGGTGAAGAGGATGAATGGGCGTCCCAGGAGGTAATACTGCAAACATTCGATTGCCCATTTAATGGCCAAACATTCCTTTTCTATAGTGGGGTAGTTCGTCTCCCTAGGTAATAGCTTCCTACTGATGTAGACTATTGGATGTTCATGTCCCTGGCGGTCAGGTTGTGCCAACACGGCCCCTAACCCGACATTGGATGCGTCCGTAAAAAGATGGAAGGGCCTGGCAAAATCGGGACAACGCAATACTGGTTCCGTTGTAAGGGCTTCCTTGAGCCACTGGAATCCCTGAAGTTGGGAGGGGGAAAAAGGAGGTAGGACCGTCGGATATTGTTTTTTTAGGAGGTCCGTAAGGGGGGCTGTGATAGTAGAGTATTGAGGGATGAACCTTCGATAGTATCCAACTAGCCCCAGAAAGGAGCGAAGTTCCTTCTTTGTGGTAGGGAGGGGAATATGTCGAATGGTGGCTACTTTATCCTTTTGGGGACTCAAGAGCCCATTCCCAATAACGTAACCTAGGTAGGCTATCTGGGTCTGCCCTAGTACACATTTTTTTGGGTTGGCGGTAAGCCCGGCCGCGGATAGTGCGGAGAACACTTTATCCAGGTGAAGGAGGTGGGTAGACCAGGTAGAACTAAAAATAACAATATCATCAAGATATGCGGCTGTAAAATCATGGTAGGGTCTTAGTAGTTGATCCATTAGTCGTTGGAACGTTGCTGGGGCACCATGAAGCCCGAAAGGGAGCACCGTGAATTGATACAGGCCTGAAGGGGATACGAACGCCGTTTTTTCCTTGTCCGAGGGTGCTAAGGGGATCTGCCAATACCCCTTTGTCAGATCAATAGTGGTCATATATCGGGCTTGCCCTATCTTCTCCAAGACTTCATCTACCCGAGGAATGGGGTATGTATCAAAAAGGGATATCTCATTGAGCTTCCGGAAGTCAATGCAGAAGCGGATAGAGCCATCCGGCTTCGGCACTATGACAATCGGAGAACACCATGGGCTGGTAGAGGTTTCAATAACTCCTAAACGCAACATTTTATTGACTTCCTCTTCTATGAGGGTTTTCCTTGCCTCTGGAATTCGATAAGGTCGTTGTCGTACTACTTTTCCTTCCGGGGTTCTAATGTGATGCTGGACCAGTGCTGTTTTCCCCGGTAGTTCAGAAAAAAAATAGGCATGACGGTGGATTAACTCCGTCATTTGTCGGGTCTCTATCTCGGAAAGGGACTCACTGATTTTGGGGAGCTGTTGAGGGTCATACAGTGAGGTGGGGCACAATTCCAACCCTAAAGGTTGAGTTGGCGTGATCAGACATCCCCTCGCTAATGCTAAGTTATTGCTAGCGGGTTCTTCCCATTTCTTTAATAGGTTAATGTGGTAAATCTGGGTTCGCCTTGGATTATCTCTTAATTCTAATAAATAGGTAACGGGGGTAACTCTTTTTATGATTTTGTATGGTCCGTGCCATTTGGCAATTAATTTGTGCTCTGAGGTGGGCCTGAGGATTAACACTTTGTCATTGGGTTGTAAGATCCTGAGTTTGGTACCCTGGTCATAGTAAGTCTTTTGGTTATTTTGGGCTTCTGTTAGATGCTGCCTTACGTCCTCCCATACTGATTGGAGTTGGGTTTTTAGCTTATGGACATAGTCTAGGATAGGACGTTCTTCGTTCTCCTCCTCCTCCCAGAGTTCCACTGCCATATCTAGAAGGTTTCTTGGTTGTCTCCCAAATACCAGTTCAAACGGGCTATGCCCAGTGGAGGATTGTTCATGTGTCCTTATCGCGTACAATACTAGGGGAAGCTTCTGATCCCAGTCCTTACCTGTCTCATTCACCACTTTCCTTAAAAGGGTTTTTATGGTGCGATTATACCGTTCGACCAATCCATCCGTTTGGGGATGGTAGACAGATGTTTTTATCTGTTGAACCCCTAGGGATGTACAGATTTGTTTCATCAGTCCTGAGATGAATGGGGTTCCCTGGTCCGTAAGGACTTCTTCGGGAAATCCTACCCGAGAAAAGAAAGATATCATAGCTTGTGCTACGTTTTTCGTAGTGGTGCTGGAAAGGGGAATGGCCTCGGGGTACCTACTTGCGTAGTCTACGAGCACGAGAATGTGGGTATGCCCTTTACTAGACGGTAACAGAGGACCAACTATGTCCATACCGACCCGTTTGAATGGTATATCAATCAGAGGTAGGGGTTGCAACGGTGCTTTACGGAGGGTTCCTGGCTCCACAAGTTGGCACTTAGGACATTGAGCGCAGTACCTTCTGATATGGGCATATACTCCCGGCCAGTAAAACCGCCTGAGTAAGTATTCTTCTGTTTTTTCCCTGCCACAATGTCCTCCCCCTGGTTGGTTGTGGGCTAGGAAGAGTATCTGGGTTCGGTAGGATTCGGGAACGACGAGCTGTCTTTTCTCCCCATTTGTTTTGGTGGTGACCCTATATAACAGATCTTTTGAGGTCAAGAAGTAAGGACCTACCTCTCCAGTTGAGGCGGTTTTAGCATTTTTCCAAGCATGTTTTAAGGTGGGATCCTCGTGTTGACTCATTCTAAACGATGTGGGGGCTGCGTCTAGGAGGGCCATGACCCCTTCTTTGTTTTGTTGGTCCTGTTGCCAGGCGTGTCTCTGTTTCTCCGTTCTCCTCTCCTTTCGTGTTAGCTTCCGTCTAGTGGGATGGCTAGGTATAGCATCATCTCGGAATGGCGCGTCACCCCACCAGTTGTCCACTGGGTTTTTCTGTCTGGTCCTGTCTAAGAGGTCGTCGAACCTTTGATAGTCCGTTCCTATTACACATTCCTCTATTAGGTTGTCCATGAGCCCCACAGGCAGACTGTCTATATGTCCGTCCCAGCCTATGTCTATGTTGAGAAGCGGATACTGGGCTCGATCTCCATGAACACAGCATATCGTAACCCATTGGTCCTCAGGGGGTGGTATCTGGTGAATCAGACTACGTCGGACTACTGACTGACTACACCCGGAGTCAATTAAGGCCATAACAAGTTTTCCGTTGACCATCAGGGGGTACTTAAAGGACACACTACTCTTTCCTAGGCATAAGACTCTGCCTCTAGTCATGCCTATCTCCATTGGCTCTATACCCTCTTGCTTTCTGGGACATCCACGAGCGATATGGCCCCACTCCCCACAGTTAAAACATTGGGGTTGCTGCATCGGGCTTCTCTCCGGGTTTCTAGGTAGGCCGGTCTCTTCGGTTGCTCGTCGTGTGTGGAATTGAGTAGGGGTTATTGGTGGTTTCCCCATGGGGCGGACGGGTTGTGGTTTACCCTCTCCTGATCTGTGATAAGCACAAGCTAGATCAACCGCTGTCTCAGTATCTATATTGGGGTGTTGTCGGATCCAGTGCCGGGTATGGGGCGGTAGGGAATCTAGATACTGCTCCAGAATAATCGCCTTAATTATGTCCTCACGTTCCGCTCCTAGTGGTCCCAGCCACTTCAACCCTAGATCCTTCACCCGGTAATAGTATGTCCGAGGGTCTTCATGTGGTCCCCATCTTACTTTCCGGAACCTAGTTCTATAGTATTCGACATCATGTCCGACTCGTTCCAAAATACTCTTCTTTATCTCGGCATACGGGGTGACACCTCCTGGGTTTGCGGCTTGATAAGCGGATTGGAGGGTTCCTGTCAGGAGGGGAGCTATATACTGACCCCACCTCTCTGCCGGCCATTGAGCACTGGAAGCGACTCTCTCAAAGTTCGTAAAAAACGAGTCAGGGTCTTCTCCTTCTTGGTATTTTTGTAGGACTGAACTGGGCACATTGGGATGCACCTTACTTGCGGCTATAGTGTCGGTCAGCTTTTGTATGGCAGTCTCATGAACTAGCTGATTATTGGCCATAATGGTGGCCTGGCTTTTCAATGCCGACTGTAGGGCCTCCCTATCCTCTTTGGCCTCTCGTTGCTGGGCTTCCCAGACTAGCTGGAGATGGCGCTGCCCTTCGGCCAACTGCTTAATCATTTCTTCCATGCTGGACTTGTCCTCCATTATCCCGTATCTGTCCAAGTCCCACTTCTGACACCACTGTAGGCGATGGGTGTGGTGTAGGGGTGATAGAGGACACAAACACTGAGGTTAACTACCCTTTATAGGGGTTTACGTGCTTTTTATTGTTCTTGGCGGTAGATAAGGGGGAGAATAACTTAGAACAGTCTGTGAGTAACCGGTGGTTCTGGGTTCTGTTTTCCTTTCCTTTTCTTTTCTCCCTCTCTGGTCTCTATCCGTCTCAGGTGGGTTGCTTGTTCCTTTCCCTTCCCTTTTCCTTCCAGGTGGCGTGTTCCGGTATCTTGGCGGCAGGTTTCCTTGTCCAGCCACGACCCTCCTGGGCCGTGGCAGGCTGTCGCGTCCTCCGTCTCCTCTCGGGGTGGCTCTTCCGTCCTTTCTTCCGTCTCTCTTCTCGGGTATTCCGGGTTGACGCTTCTCTCCGTCTCTTCTCGGGCGTCTGGCTCTCGGTTTCTCCTCGTCTCGCGCTTTCCAGCCGTCTCTCCCTCGGGGTCCGTTTTACGTCCTGAGGAGGAGTCCCATCTCGTCCCGCCGTGCCCTTCTTCACTCTCGGCAACCCGGAACTCCGGGGCCGACTTCCGCCTCCTTCCCGATGCGTCTCCATGACGACGGGGTTGTCGATCTGGCGAGGCGTTCGGAGAGCGCCATGATTGGGTTTCCTCCGGCGCTCTCCTACAGATACTTATTGCGTGTCAAAAATTATGTGCAATAAACACTTTTTAACCGTTTTATCACTCTTATGTCATATTTTAACTTTTTTTTATGTGCGTCTTGGCAGCTGAATAAAAATGTATAGGTCGGTTTTGAGCTTAAATTATTTTTTTGTAGACATTTAACGTTACACTTACATATGCATTACAAGGCCTTACACTTTTGACAAATGGCGTATTGTGTTTGAAAAAAGCGCAGCGTAGCCCGCGTGTTTTCTTTACATATTTCACAAAAATACTACCTTTGTTTACTAGATCGTTTGAATGCAAATTTAGAACATTTCTAAAGGTCATACCCTCAGACATTTTACTAATAAAATATATACAGTGCTCCCCACATGTGATGGCTAGAGGATCCTACACCTGCATCTTTATATACTCAACCCTAACAGAATCTTTTTTTAGATATGGAATACATGTAATGTATAGATGCTATGCTCTGGGAAAGCTGCTGAACTGTCAAACACTGTAACCTTGTTGTTATCCAAAAACATTCCCACCCAGTGTGTTCCACCCTTGTAATGTGGATCTGTGTTAAAGACTAGCGATCAAGGATTTTCTACGCCCATTTCTGTGGGTAGCCCATCGCTTGGGAAAACATCTAAAAAGTATTTCTTCACATATTTATGTCTGCTTAAGAACTCACACATCTGTACAGTGTCCTTTGTACAATGCTTTAAAGATAGTCAAACATAATCTGCCGTTAGTGGTTGACTTGAATGACACTGTCAAACACCGCAAATAGAACTGACACAGTAATATTTACAAGTTTTACAATGTGTGATGCATCTTTTCGATGCATCACTTTCAGCCTGAAATGCGTAAAAATTCCTATGCCTCCGTAACCCAGGCATAGGAAATGAAGCAGTGACTGTGTAACAGGAATTTGACCAGCTGAAGTCACTTAAAACACTGTGATATGTAATAAAATCACATCCCCTCACCTAGGACATGTAACGTGAAATATTCATGGTGTAGGACCCCTTCACCAACCTGGGACAATGGCACCTGAGATATCATCCACTGCAGCAATGCAATGTGACACTGTGCACTCCAGGTAAGGGAGAGACCAGGATTGTCACATCTCCATGTAGGAATGGGTCCCCAAGTCCATCTAAGCGTATTCCAAAGAACAATAGGTAAGTACACACACAAGGTAGGTAACACATGAATTGCCACTTTACATTACAACCTATACTGGTATCAATTCACATTCACACATACTTGAGTGTATATACAGAGACGTAAGTAGTCAGAACTGACGCATCGCCTATGGTTTTTGATGCATTGCTGAAGTTGCGCTTGTCTTAAGCTCAACTTCAGCAATGCGCCACTTTAGTGGCTGATGTGTTGGGTCATCCTTTCCACTGATGCTTCAAAATTTCTGACAAATCCTTGGGACCTTACACCATGGTGCACCGTATTGTAAATATGACACATCCATGGCGTCGTAACTTCTCGTGCCACAGCTCAAGCAATTTTAACGCATCACTGTCTTAGCGCAGCGATGCATCATTCCTTGTAAATATGGCCCCCAGTTTGAAAGGTGGAGAATGAGTACAGAGGACAACCTGTCGTAGTTTGGACTCTTGCTCTATGCAAGACTGCTGGTTTAAGGATGACAGTACTTATGCTTGTAGGCGACTATGCCTATCCTACAACAAGTTGCAGCTGTCGTCCCAACCCTTCCGGCTCACTAGCAGCACCTCACCAAAAACCTAAACAGTAAAAGGTGATTTATGGCAGCCTTTACACATGGACTCGAGAGTATGACATCTCAGGGAGTGTTGTGGTTAAACAGAGATTACCTCTTTCTCACAGATATATCATGTCTCATCCAAACACAGGCAATAACGAAGATGCAGTAAAGTATCAATAGTTTTTATGTAACACAACTGCAATCTGCGATAAGTTGCATGGGCTGCAATGATTAGGATAATGAACAGTGTAAGAAACAGAATTGTAAAGACAAGAGTCATTATTACAAAGACCCCCACCATCTTGCAATAACATGAAAAGACATAAAGTGTATAATATGTCCTAATACCCTATCATGATAGGCCTAACCTCCTACCTAAAGGAGAGCTGGGTATGTTAAACCTAATCTGCCAATGCCATGCCCATGAGAGGAGCCCCCAACCTTCGTTACCTTGGAATGAGGTCTCTATTTCAGACTCCGTAGGGACACGAACACTGGGTCAGCGTCAAGATGACGTGCAGCATCGATATCAGCGATGGTGGCGATGCCCTCTGGTCGGAATCCCTCTGATTATCTGTCTAAAGTGTGATGTATTTATACAGATCTACTTGGAACCCTGACGTAGGTGTGTTCCCAAACAATAGATAACAGGCATGCTTGGGGCGGCAATTAATATAAACATTTCCCTCGAAAGCATAGAGAGGTAATGTCCCTAAGTGTGAACACCAACTGTTTGTTTGCCTTTGTCACTTGATCTTGACACTTTAACACGGTGGCACTGATAATGCAAATCATAACAAGTGGCCTAACTATAAACAAGGCAGCCATCTTAGAAGAATTAAATAATTAAATGGGCTAAGACTGAGCAAGCTAAGTAGGTTAAAAGTCACTAGGTGATGGGGGCACGAGTCTGCAAGCCAAAGGCTAAGCTAATTCCTGTTATCCCATTAAAACAAACTAGGATTCACTACAAATCCAGTTAACCGCTTCTCATTATCACTTTATTGCTTGTATTTAACTAGTCCTAATGGATTATACATTACTTCCCACAATAGAAGTCCATACCTGGATCAGCTGTATGCAGTGGGCATTGGAAGACTCCTCTCTAAGGAGGGAAAGACTGACCCAATCTGATTGGCTAGACTACTGAAATTGCAGGAATGTACTGGGCACTGCAACAGTGGCTATCTGGCCAGCTACCTATCTTTTGTGACACAAGCTGGAGCGGTCCTGCAGCTCACAGAGCACCATTTGGACTGAGTACCTGCATAGGCCCCTTTGGTGAAGGTGCATTCATGCGTGCTCACCTTTTCTCTTGTGTAGCACTAATTATATGAAATGCTAAAACTCTCCGACGCTGCACTGCTGCCGACCTTCCCTCCATAGAAGCCCCTCAGCCAGCCCAAGGAATCCTTCAGTACTGTTGAACTCCAGAGCCCATACTATGCTTCACCATTTACAGAGGCAGGGCTATGGAGGATTCAACTTCAAAGTCACCAGTATCCACGGACATCTGTAGTGCCTGAGGTGGTGCAGGCCAGTTTGCAGAACATTTATGTGCTGCATATGAGGCTCCATACTGCTGGTAATGGCTATGATTAGCACTTAGCATTTTGCAGTCCTGCGGAATGTACGGAGGAACACATTTCATGAAATGTCACCCCAGTGCCCATGCGCCGAGAAAGGCAGCAGCATGCAACCTACTCGTGTATTCGACAGTACATGTATGCAGATTTCAGTTTTGATTGGGCATTTCTTACTAGAGAAAGAGCTATGCACAGAGGCAGTGACACACATGGTAGAGGGTGTTTGTGTCTCATGAGTAAGCAGTTGTTACTTCATTTATAAGAGTTTAATGAAATACATAAAACTCAGAGTGCTACATTCTCCAAAGTGACCCTAAAACTATGTGTTCCTTCCACTGAGGACAATACTATGGCATGGCATCGCATTAGAAGAATATCAAGAAGCAGTCAAAACTGCTGTTCAGACTTTATGTTCACTATCTGATTTGCCCTATATGGACTCCATCTTGCTGACTTGCAGCTTTATCCATTGCATAGCCCGTTTGTATAATCAATAAAGAAACTGTGTCAAAATGAGGCAGTCAAATGGTATGTGGAACATTTTGACACTCAGCAAGTCATAGTGAGGCACTGGTGGAGTTTTATCATTAGAGTGCAAGATGCGAATAACCCAAATTAAATTGGCCTGGAGGTGTTTGTGATATTTATTGGATTGGACACACACTCCAGGGATCACAATTTATTGGGTGTGATGAGTACCGTCAATTAGGAGTCGTTATCACAGGCAGCATTTTTTTTAAGTTATGTGGAATCATAAAGAATGGAATAAAAGAAATAATCGCTTGAGATTGTGGCAGAGCAGGGGATCGAGAAGCTATCTTTTATTGTGGAACCTTGTATCACACATGAGCAATTTACCAGCTAGATTAACTGTTGAGAATAAAGTCCCTAGTGGTACAATGTAAATTAGAATGCTGAATTTTGAGTTTCAAAGAGAGCCTTTACGAATCAGCTTCCATCTGAAAATATCACATGCTAAATCTCAAAAAGAAATGTGTATTCTCTGACCAGGAATACACTTAGCGGGCGTATAACCTGAAATCTTAATTTCCCTTCAGGAAATTCTAAAGAAAATGTACAACCACCATTTTCAAAGAAGACTCTGCGGCACACACATTAAAATGGGATCACTTATTCCACCACCCAACTCGGGGAACTAGCCCAGATGGACACCACGCAAAGAACTAGGACCTGTTATGGCTCAGACAACAATCATTGGACTTCCAAGAACACTAGAAAGTCATCCACCACCTGGTATTCCGATTCACCTGTTAAGGAACATCTAAGTGGGCTTTGCAAATACTCAACTCAACCGGAGGAAGTACATGAGACCTATGGAATTGACATTCACATATGTCAATTTTTAATTATATTCGAGTCTCTTGGTGAAGCCAACATCTTTTAAGGCCGATTTCAGACTCCACTTCTTCTTTCCACTGCCATGCTGTAATTCAGCCTTCAGCACATCTATCTGAGAACCATATCCTCTTTTTTCAGACAGTTAAAAATAAAGTAATGGGTGGCTGTGATTTATAAACGATCTTCTACTGCTAGTCATGACTGTGGCACTAGGTTTCACTTTTCTTTGGAGCCAACATCCTAAAAGGAAGTTGAATTCACCTTATCTGCCCTGATTGCCCCTGACGCCACCACTGACCCTGGCCCCAGTAGGTCTTCTTAGACAGTTCATTCCTTTTAACCCCACTGCCCCCACCTCCACTACTTGCCTCCTTCTAAATAGCTCTATGCAGAAAGGGTTAATCCCAGACCAACAAAAAGGTTATGTGATACACCCCTTTTCAAGAAACCTCATTGAGACCCCATATTTTGTCTAACTATAAAATAATCTGCAACTTGCCAGTCCTAGCCAGGAGTCTTGAAAAACAGTGGCCCCAACTTCTAAACAATATGGGTGCAAGCCACCTGTGTCTTCTTCTTTCAACTGGGCTTCAGATCCTGACACGTTACATATACTTCCTTACACAGCTTTTGCGATGAGGCCTTCAGATTTGCAGACACCGGTGCTTTCTGCATATTGGTCCTGTTGAACATATCCGCCACTTTTGGTACAGCAAATCACACTCTTATTAAACAAAGTAGCTTCTTGGCTAACACAGATACCCCCGTATTAAAATGGTTATAGTCCTTTCTTCAATATCCAGCCCATCACATCTCCTTGTGTTCTTTCCTTTCGCAGCAATTCCAGCGTACCTGTGTTATCCTAAATTAATCCACTGATTCGTAATCAGTCCAAATTAAGTATTTATTGTGAAGATCCAAACCCCGGCAACAGACGAAATGCCACCGTCTTCTCCCAACCTTGTCCCCTCATGAATCATCCGCCCACATTCCATATATGAGGTCGCGTACTCATGACCTCACAACATTCTATAAGCTTGATTCTACAAAATACAAACAAGCATTGTTAATAGTAATTACAAGTATACCACAACATGTTATACCACAGAGCTCGCCTCTTTTTCTACTTTTTTTAATGCACACCTTACCCCCTGTAGTGCTTCATTTGTAGGTGAGGGCACCCGAATTTGTTTCTCGGAACTCAGGCTTCGACAAAGAGCAAGACAAAGAGAGGCAGAAGAGAGAGAATGGAGGAGGCAGAGAATGATGGGAAAATAGTGATAAATGAAGAAAGCAGGGATGAAAAAGAGCATGCAAGAGTGAGATAATAAGCCAGGGCGTGTGGTGGATGAAAAAAGCGTAAGACAGAATCAAGACTCTGCAGCCTTGGTATTTTCTGACCCCGGCTTTTGTCAGGCCAGAAATGGGGCTACTAGGAACACCATTTGTTAACTGTATTTATTGTTGTTACAAAAAAAACAAAAAAACACACTACACACCAACTATACTCAATTTTACTTTAAATGTGCACAAGGTAGAACTCTTGTGGTGGAGCTACAAAGACTTTTACTAGAGGATGAGACATGGAAAAGCATTAATTTCCTATAACCTAACACAACAACATTAGATCTCGCGCTGTTTGAAACTGTGGGAGGGGATACCCTCGACTTCATTGCCTAGCCCCAAGATATTTGGGCAAAGAGAAAGATTTGGGTTTTTACTTTGGCATTCACACCTCCTGGTAATGTTGTAGGAAGGTGCTACCTCCAGTTGGGTATACTAAGACCAATTCTTCCTTTCCATTCCCTTCTCATAACACAATGGTTGTAGGAGTCACAATACACTCACAATAAGTTGTAGGCAATAGCCTATGAGCAAGCTTACCATCATATCGAATTCACTGTTTGCAGCATGTTCAAAATGCTGGCACTCAATGGATTTCTGGCTTGGGAGATGGAATCATGTTATTCGGGACGGGTGAGCCCTTCACTGAACTCAAGATGGCCTTGAACCCATAGCCAGGCTGGTTTGGCTCATGTCTAATGCTGCTAAGAACTTGGCTCCTAACTATCTTGAGAAGAAAAACAATCTCTACTGACCTACCAGCAAACCAAACAGTCCAGAACATGATTTGTGTCTTCCCAAGGTACAACGTAAAAGCAGAGGAGGAAGAGCCTTCTTTATGCAGGACTCCATTCGTTGAAACTCTTCTTCCTCTAAAACAGACTAATTTCCGATTGGACTATATTTAGGTGATCCCTGAAGACCTTCCTTTTTCCCCATCACCTGATCTGAAATAAACTAATAAATAGCACCTACTGGTTTGAAAAAAGGAGATCATGGGAAACAAATTCAGGGTCATAAGTTGGAATTTGTTTCCTGTATCCAAGATGGCACTTTCAGATTCTTGACTAAAAAGGCCAAACTTTTCAAAAATGTCTACTCCTTGCATTGACCTCAATCTGTTCTCCAGCTCGCCCATCACTTGCTTTGGGTACCTGCTGGTGGTCCTGTCACCACTGTGTATATTCATAGGTCGTCCTACAGTTTAATCCTATAGTGCGTCATACTTTATAAGAACAAGCATTGGCAAAGCCAATAGGCCTCGCATAATCAAGAGCTATTGGCTTTGGCAATGTGTTTTAGCCATGTTGTACCCCAGTTCAGCTCCTATTCAGCATGGCTAAAAGTTAGAGTAGAGTGTCATAGATTTGAATAGAGGGCAGTAGAGTTCAGTGGCAGAGAGTGGTGCAGAGTGGAGTGGGTTGGAATAGGGTGGAGTGGACTGAGGTAGTGGATTGGATTGGAGTGAGATATAGGGGTGGACTGGAGTGAGTGGGGTGGATTGAGTGGCGTGAGGTGGCCAGAAATGGGGTGAGGTGGATTGGGGTGAGGTGGATTGGACTGGGGTGGATTAGAGTGGGGTGGATTAAATTTGATTGGGGAGGGTGGCTTGGATTAAAGCGATAGGGGTGGGGTAAATTGGATTCATTAGATTGGACTGGGGTAGATTGGACTGGGGTGGGGTAGATAGGAGTGGAGTGGAGTGGACTGGATTGGAATGTGGTGGATTGATTTGGAGCGTGGTGGATTTAAGTGGGGTGGGCTGGATGATTTGGAGTGGGGTGGAGTGAACTGGGATGGTGTGTGGTGGATTAGGGTAGACTGGAGTGGAGTGGGCTGGATTGAAGTGGGGTTGTTTGAAATGGGGTGGACTGGATTGGGGTGGTGGATTGGAGTGGGGTGAGTTCCATTTAGGTGGAGTGGATTGGAGGGGATGGACTGGAGTGGGGTGGACTGGAGTGGGGTAGGTTGGATGGATTGGAGTGCAGTGGACTGAACTGGGATGGGGTAGGGTGGATTGGAGTAGAGTGATGTGGATTGGAGTGGAGTGGAGTGGAGTGGATTGGAGTGGAGTGGGGTGGATTGGAATAGGTGGGTTGGATAGATTGGATTAGAGTGGGTGGACTGAACTGGGATGTGGTGGGGTGGATTGGGTTGGAGTAGTGTGGGGTAGATTGTAGTAGAGTGGGGGGAGTGTGGTGGACTGAGTGGAGTGGATTGGGTGGATTAAAATGAGGTGGGGTGGATTGCATTGGAGTGGGGTGGATTGGATTGGAGTGGGGTGGATTGGATTGGGGTGATTGATGTGGATTCCACTGAGGTGGGGTGGATTGGATTGGTGTGGGTTGGACTGGATTGGAGTGGGGTGGACTGGAGTGGGATATGCTGAATGGATTGGATTGGAGTATGGTGGACTGGAGATGGTGGGGTGGATCGGGGTAGAGTGGGGCGGAGAGGAGTGGAATGGAATGGGCTGGACTGGAGTGGAGTGAGGTAAACTGGAGTGGGGTGGGGCAGATTCCAGTGGGGTGGATTGAAATTAGGTGAGGTGATTTGGAATGGGGTGGGGGTGAATTGACTGGGGTGGGGTGGACTGACTGGGGTGGGTTGGATTAAGGTGGCATGGATTGCAGTGGGGAGGAATGCATTGTAGTGGGGTGGAATGGATTGGTGTGGCGTGAATTGGAATGAGTGGGTGGATTAGATTGGAGTGGAGCGGAGTGGATTGGTTTGGGATGACTGATTAGGGTGGGGTCGATTGGATTGAGTGGGTTTGAATGGATTGTGGTGGGTTGGAAAGGGGTGGATTGGATAGGGGTGGGGTGGATTAATTAGGGGTGTATTGGATAGGCGTGGATTGGAGTCAACTGGACTGGAGTTGGGTGGATCTGACTGGAGTGGGTTGACTCGATTGGAGTGGGGTAGATTGGATTGCAGTGGGGTGAAATGGTTTGGTGAAGAGTTGATTTGAATGGAGTAGGGTGGATTGGAATGGAGTGGGATGGATTGGAGTGGGTGGATGACAGTGGTTTGGAGTGGGGTGGATTGGAATGGAGTACGGTGGATTAATGTAGATTGGATTGGACTGAAGTGGGATGGATTGAGGTGGTGTGGGTGGATTGGATTGAGGTGGATTGGGTTGTGGTGGACTTGAGTGCAGTGGGGTGGAATTGATTTGCATGGGTGGATTGTGTTGGATTGGAGTGGAGTGGGTTGGACTGGAGTAGGTTAGATTGGCATTTGTTGGGTTGGAGTGGAGTAGGGTGGGTTGGACTGAACTGGGGGGTGGGGTGGGCTGGACTAGAGTGAGGTGGATTGAAGAGGGGTTGGGGTGGAGTAGATTGGACCGGAGTGGGGTGGGTTGGATTGGAGTGGATTGGGTGGGTGTGGTGGATTGGATTGGCATGAGGTGGACTGGAGTGGAATCGTTTGGCCTGAATTGGCTTGGATTGGTTTAGGTTTGATTGGATTGTAGTGGGGTGGATTGTGGTAAATTTGAGTGGAGTGACTTGGATTGAGGTGCAATGGATTGGATTGCAGCGGGCGAATTGGAATGAGGCAGATTATTCTGGAATGGAGTGAGCTGTTTGGGATTGAAGAGGGGAAAATATGAATGGGGCAGACTGAAGTGGGGAAGCTTGGAGTGGGGCATCTTTTTTTGGACTGAAGTGGTGCAGATCGTCTTGGAGTTGGGCAGATTGTTTCAGAGTGGGTGGATTTATGGTGGAATGGGGTGGCTGGATTAGAGTGGGGTGGGGTGGACTGGATTAAAGTGGGGTGGGGTGGATTGTGTGGCGTTGATTTGGATGTGTGGGGTTGATTGGATGGGGTGAATTGGAGATGGAGTGGTGTGGATTGGATTAGGGTGGATTAGATTGGAGTGGGGAGTATTGGAGTGGGCAGAATGTTTTGAATTTGGAGTGGGGCAGACTAGAGTGGGGCGGATTGGAGTGGGACAGATTGTTTTTGATTGGAGTGGGGCATATTGTTTTAGACTGGAATGGGGCAAATTGGAGTGGGACAGATTGTTTTGGTTTGGAGTGGGGCAGATTGTTTTAGGGTGGTGCAGATTGCTTTGGAATGGAATGGGGTAGATTGTTTTGGATTGGAGTGGGCAGATTGGAGTTGGGCAGATTGTTTTGGATTGGAGGGGGTGAATTGGAGTGGGGCAGATTGAATTGGGGTTGGGAGGATTGGGGTGGGTTGGAGTGGATTGGATTGGGGTGGATTGGATTGAGGGGGTGGACTGGTGTGTGGTGGGTTGGGTGGATTGTAGTGGGGTGGATTGGGGTGTTCTGTACGATTATGTGTTAAAGCATCATTTCAGAAATTGCATATAGAAAAGAAACAATGTCTCTTTGCAAAGTTTAAAACAGGATAATGGTCATATTTTGAGAACAGTGCCTATGACCAAAAGTAGAAGAAGTAAGGGGGTTATTTGTTAACAGGGAACCCGAAGGTTTGGGAGCAACAGCCCTCACACACCCAAATGGGTGTCATGCTTCATCATTGGGAGATGCTCCTCGTCAGACCGGCGCTGCAATGTCTGACGGGCTCCCCAATAAGGGGGCTCTTTGCCGGAGATCTTTTATACAGGTCGCCAAGAAAGGGTGTCTAGGCAGACTTGCATCAAGCAACAGGAGAGAGAAGATTAAAATTGGTTCTAAGCCTCAATGTCTAAGAAAATTACTAGCAAAAATCTGGGGTCTAGACCAAGATTAAAAACAGCTTGAAAGTGTCTATATGAGTTATAATGCTCAAACACTTTCTTCAAATAAGTCAGGGCGAAAGAATTATCACTAGGCCTCTAGACTAGGGTCAACATGTTTCACGTCTAGTGGTCCAAAAGGATCCAATGACGCTTCATCAGGACCAAGAAAGAAAGGGCCTTCTCCTGAGAAAAAATGAAAAACAACCCTGTAGGTTTCTATAAAAGGACAAAGAGAGGTTAGGTTAACCTTCAAGTAACTTACATTGAAGCCTATTGCCCGTCCGGACAGTTAGACATACGGTTACCCTTTAAACAAAATAATTAAATGAGGAGGAGGGTGTGTTATAAATTCAAACATAACCCGTGTTTAAAAAGTGCACACATGAACGTGGAGACCATCACGCACATACGAAAGAATAAAGGCTTACCATCCCGAATTTAGGACATGGTTCCCTGGGAAAAGGAGGCCTAAGACTGGGGCTGCTAATATCACAGAAAACGAAATAAATAATGAAATCAACATAGCAACCAAAATATTGTTGAGAATATCAATAAAAGGAGAAAAAAAATGTATCACATACGGGGTCTGGACAATCAGTAACCAATATTGAAGGTATGTGTATATAACAAAAAGGGAAGAAAAACTCCCTAAAATTGACGAAAAAACTTTTAAATTTAAGTTAACAGCAGATGTTGAAACTAAGGAGTCTTTAACTCACCAAAAGATCTCCAAACTGCAAAAAGATATCAACAAGTTCAGTAAAGAAAATGTCTATCCCTATATCCAAGATGATTTTGAAGTGGATACTCAGTCACGCTCATCCGATGACTCACAGACTTTGTCTAAGAAACAACGCAATAATAGCTATAGCTCCTCCTCTGATGGATGGAGCACAGATGATAATCCCCCTCAGCCTTATTACCATTACCCTCCTTTCCCAGTCAACCATCGAATGCCCTGGCAGACACCATACCCTTTTTTTCAGTCACGGCCTCCAATGCCATATATGCCTTTTTTAGGCCGCGGATGGGGCAGAGGAAGAGGCAGAAGGAGAGGCAGAGGCAAACACGTGCAATGGACCAGAGAAGAGCCACAGATGGTAACCAGGAGCCAAGGAAAAAATCCACCTCAGAGAGTCTAGTGGTGAATCTGTCTTCTAGACAACTTTCTGATGAGGAGACTCAGGTGTTGAACCGGGGATTGGGCTTTGTCCCGACCCCTACAGAAGACTTCTTTAGACTCAATTGTGAACTATCTCAATTCTTTCGCACAATTCACCTACATGTTTTTTTCCAGAACAGACCAATGGAACTACCCCTTGAGGATTCTGGTCTGCGTAAACCGTCGACCTTCGTCCCCCCCCCCCCCACAACAATGCCCTGTGAGGTCCTCACATTTGAGAAGGCGGTGTTATCGGACATTTCCAATCTACGTCCAAAACAGCCATTCATCAATTTATCTACCCCTGAAAAGAAAGCTTTAAGGACATTGATGAGAGCATTGTAATCAAGCAAGCCGACAAGGGGGGAGCTATAGTCATAATGAATACAGTAGACTATAGACAAGAATGTCTATGCCTGTTGAGTGATGCTTCATATTATGTTCCTATCTCTATGGACCCCAGTCCGAGACTACAAACCCAGATCAGGACTATGGTAGAAGAGGCGCTGAATCACTCCTGGATCTCCCCTAAAGAGGCTGCGTTCCTGGTTACCTCTAACCCCCGGGTCCCATATTTTTATTGCTTACCAGAATCCATAAAGGGACACATCCTCCCCCAGGACGCCCCGATAGTTTCTGGCCTGGGGTCTCTATTGGAACCACTATCCATCTTCTGTGATCACTTCTTTCAGCCACTTGTCAAAGGATCATCCACCTATTTACAGGACACTAAAGATGTCTTGAACTTGATTGAGAATATCAACAACACAGAGGAGGTACAATGTTTGATTACCCTTGACGTTGAAGCTCTGTACACGAATATTACACAAGAAGCAACATTGCAAGTAGTAGAAACAGCTCTACAAGAAGCCCCTGGGAATTTTTTCTCCCCGGTTCCTTTCATTATGCAGTGCGCAAGATTAGCTATGACGGAAAAAGTTACTTGAAGGTTAACCTAACCTCTCTTTGTCCTTTTATAGAAACCTACAGGGTTGTTTTTCATTTTTTCCTCAGGAGAAGGACCTTTCTTTTTTGGTCCTGATGGAGCGTCATTGGATCCTTTTGGACCACTAGACGCGAAACATGTTGACCCTAGTCTAGAGGCCTAGTGATAATTATTTCGCCCTGACTTATTTGAAGAAACTCTTTGAGCATTATATCACATATAGACACTTTCACGCTGTTTTTAATCTTGGTCTAGACCCCAGATTTTTGCTAGTAAATTTCTTAGACATTGAGGTTTAGAACCAATTTTAATCTTCTCTCTCTTGTTGCTTGATGCAAGTCTGCCTAGACACCCTTTCTTGGCGACCTGTATAAAAGATCTCCGGCAAAGAGCCCCCTTATTGGGGAGCCCGTCAGACATTGCAGCGCCGGTCTGACGAGGAGCATCTCCCAATGATGAAGCATGACACCCATTTGGGTGTGTGAGGGCTCTTGCTCCTAAATCTTCGGGTTCCCTGTTAACAAATAACCCCCTTACCTTTTCTGGAACAGTGCACTTTACTTGTTATTGATTATCTGTTGGGAGACAGTGCATTGGACCATAACTTTCCCAGTCCCTCCCTTTGAGATTGCAAAAGTAGAAGAAAACATGAGAGCGAAAACAAAAGAAAACATGAGTGCAAAGTGAGAAAAGACGACTTGGAAAAATAAAAGAAAGTTAGCTGTAGAAAATAAAACTGCAGTTTTGTTTACCCTGCTGAGCACTTTTTTGCCTGTCACACGCCTTCTGTTTCCATGGCTCTAGAAGTTCAAAAAAACAAAATAGTACCTCAATCACGTTGGGAGCAGTTGACGGGATCTGATTAAGTTGAATCAATCAGTGTTTGGTCCCATCTCCACAAAGGGGAACCAAAATGATGCTTGGCTTGCAGTGACAAATTGCGTACCTGTATAGAAGAGTGCCAAGCAAGTGTAATGGGTGGCTCCAAGCCCTTTATTGTAAACAACAGAGTCTTGCAAGCGAGACACATAGGCTAGCGCATGCACTCTCATGATCGACCCTAAAAACAATAGCATAGATGTAACCCCTGGGCCTGATTCTGGACCTGGCTTTCATTTTTCACAGGCTTAGCACAGAATACACCGTACAAAGTCATAGAGCAGGCTGCACAGCCAATGTAGCTCACATGCAATTTTGTATTCATTTGTGGAAGGCAGCATAAAATAATGAGCCATGCTAACTCCGCCTGATGAACAGTTTTACTATGATAAGTCTTAAATCACAGCAACACCGGCGTCTGTAGTAATTGCAAAGCTTAGGGCTCCATTTTGAGCTGGGTAAGCTCTCTTGTGAAAAGGGATAAAGCCTGTTTTATTTTATCACACCCTTAAGGGAACTGTTTGTCTCGTAATTATTCACAGCATGTTAATGAGAAAGAAAACACGGCAGAGAAAAAGAGGTGCACAGACGATAAAGAAACATGGCAGGTGGAATGAACTTGAAGTCCAGATTTGTCCAAAATGCTCTTATTTTGGGATACACAAAACTCCCAGGGGCTAACCTTGAAAACATGCTGACAAATATAACTCTAGCAGATTTCCAGATGAAAGACTCCTGCTATACTCCTACACTTAAGGCAATAGTTTAAGTGCATTGTGTACTTTTTAACCTAAAAACGTTTGTTTCTCCTGTGTGAAATTATCCTTCCTAGAGAAACCCCTTGCCCTTCACCACATGACATAAATGAGTGTTCACTTTTGCACACTAGACATACACTAGCTCTAAAAACTGATTGGAAAGCAGACGTTTACCCTTCTGTCAAACAAAGAAAAGGTAAAAGTGTAGGTGAAAACAATAGCAGTGCAAATGTATGCAGCAGCAGTACAAGCTCTCATACACACAGAGTGGTGATGGCACATGCAGCAGCTGTGCATGCCTCCCCTCACACAAAGAACATGTACAGGAAATGCTGCAGCAGTTCCCCTCCTACACTGAACGAGAGCAGAGGCAACAGTCCACACTTACTCCTTCCACCTCTCTCACGGACATGCACAAACACACTAGGTGCAAACATGCACGTGCAGTTCCATTGAAAGCTTCACGTTATGTGTGAGGGTTTGTGTTTTAAGGATGGTAAGTGGCAAATGCATGTGGCTGGAAGTGTCTGATGTCGCTTATGTGGTGTGAATTTGTGTTCTTTAGTTGCTCTCCTAGGGATAAGGTGCTCGTCTAGTGGACTATCCAAGTGTTAGCATCAGATAGATGGATACCGAGGACTTGTTGATATTCACTGGCTAACCAAACACCCTTCCAGTGAGAGTACTCAAAGGAGCGGAGGGACCCAACTGGTGCATCTCTGAACATGTTAGGCCAAGGCTGTACATAGAAGGGGGGCACTCGTTAGAATGACAGACATCAATGAACCACCATGACTCCGAATGGACACATCTGATCTAGGTTGAGCATATGATATGACTATGAAACACGCCTGTGGCAAAGGAAGCATAATTGATGGAGCCAGGTACTTCTGGGTGACTGATCTAGTTCATAAAATGTACCATTCCGATATCTTTTGAACGATAGTGCTAAAGGGCCAGAACTTAACTCGCTACCTAAAATGTGATGACCACAGGTTACTCTTGGAAAGATCTTCTATATTTTAGCTCCTTGGTGCCTTTGCAAGAGAGGGCCAGTCACAAGCGTATCTGCCTGACCGTGCCCCAAAAGAAGCATTCTAGAGAAAACTCAATTTATTACTCTTTCGAGTGTAACAAAGTGAATAACACTGAGTTATCAAGAACGTGTGTAACTAACTTCCTGAAGGTAATCACTTTAAATGTACTGTATACATATTGCTTATTTGGTCAACATAACCAAAGCACATTCAAAACTTGTTGTTTTGGAGAAATGGAGTGCTACAGAGAATCAGTATGTATGCCAGCTGTAGCATATCACCTTTTAGGTGCTTTACATAGAAGAGGATCGTGTTTGTCCTATCTATTTGAAACCACATTACAAAAATAATTTGTGATGAGGTGGGAGGTTAGCAAAGTGCATTTGGGACGTAACAACATAGAACAGTTTTGACATTCCAGGTGCTTAAAACTCAAGGTAAAGGGCAATAGAGTTATTCTGCCACTATAACACAGTTGTAATCTATGGCTCTCATAGAGAGCCTCTATCGTTTATTTCAGTTTCCAGATGGCATATCTCACTGCTATGACCTAACAATAGCTGATAACAAACCTCCTTATCCAATGTTGCCACATCATAAGGGCCTTGCAGGCCAGTCTGAGAGCCTGTCAGCACTGCTTGTCTGTTGTGAATGAAAGCAAAAGCACAGCTGCAGCAGAGGAAAGGAAGGCAGTGAAGGTGATGGGGTTGGTCCAGGATGGCCTTTTTGGACAGGGATACATATCAAAGGGCATGTTATGTAGGCTACCCCATTACTTCTATGCCTCTGTATAGCAGTTAAAAGCAGGAGGAAATGATTTTGGAGGGCCATACATAACATAAAATTATATAGGAGTAAAAATTGAATTATGGGGATGTTTTTCACCTTAAGGTTCTGAGCGACATCAGAGACAATGCACGATTCGCTCTCGTCACCTATTTCATGTCACTCAGAATGCCTCGATGAAAGAACATCCCCATAATTCACTGTTACCTATCTGTAATTCTATATATTAATTATGCGCTGATCTTTAGGTCAGATCCCAGGTCTGCAGGCTCGAAAGTCAGAATGCACCTTACTGCTCAGTTCTAGAGACAAATGTTATTTTTCCAGCTGTCTCTAGAATTGAGAGTCAGGTGAATTACACACGAACAGCTGGAAAGGTTGCAACGACTTGTAATAGTCCACTGCAAAAGTCGTTGACTGCGAATGACCCTGCTGCCAGTCGAGATCCGCTGTACATAACAATGTCATTTATTCAGAGACAGACCCACTGTAGTGATCGCTGCAGCCCCCTCTGCTGATATCGTTGTATCAGTCAAGTGACGCATGCGTGGAATGCTGTGTCCAGCTGGTCCCGGTGCTGACATACTGCACTAAGGTAGCAGTAGGTTTATTTACAACTGGGCAGCTTGCTTAGTGCCAGAGCTCACTCATTCATCCGCAAAATGCCAGGAATGCTAAAGAGTATAAGGATTGTGGTGAGTGGGGGCACTTCATTGCGGTATAGCACACTGGCGCTGACTCTTGCACCGCTTTTCCAAGTTTGAATTTCTGAGCTGTACAAAAATGCACTATGAAACAGACAAGAGAAAGGGGTTACTGAAATCAAGCAATGACTGGAAAACACAACTAACTCTCTTGTGGTGTCACTCAAAAAATGAAAGTTTGAGGTCCAATCTTACAGCTTATTCTTTTTCGTCATTTAAAAAAAAAATTAGAAAAGTGTCTTATAATTAATTTTGGATTCATGGGCCTCCAACTGCCTAACACTCCAAAACACAACTAACTATACGCAGATAAAGTAGGGTCAAATAATAAATGATGATGCACATAAAAAAAAAAAATCTGAACTTGCTTGTTCGGATAACCTACTCCACTTGTACACAAGTTCTATCGTTGAGCACTGTGATCAAGTCTGCTGCCTTGAGAATCAGGGTAACATGGGGAGAGAGTAGAGAAAGTGGATGGTTCTTGTCAAACAAGAATGAAGACAATGAAGTGAAATGAACAGGTGACATCCAAGGCATGTTTCTGATGATAACCTGAGGTGGGAACATGAACCAACATAAGTAGACTGAAGATCTAGAAATCCAGATGTTTATGAAATCATGTTCTCTTTGTGCTCTGGCATCAAATGAACATTCTAAAGAAAACTTAAAATAAAGAACCTGAATATTACAGTGAGTCCTAGAAGAACTAGTTTAGAGGAACTCTCAATCACAAAGTTCTGTATAATTTGGGGAGTGTGAAATTTACCAACATTTTCAAAGTTTGGGCCCATGGTTTTTGGGAGGACAGGCCATTTATATTAATCTTTGAGTCCTACATGGTTGGCTAGATCTTTGCAGGATTTTTTCGATTTCTGAAGGCTTGTAATTAAAGTGTTAATATTGGAGTAATCTATGTTGATACACACAAAGTTACACACATTCATATACACAAATGAAGTTGCATCACCATTGTTAGATTCCCCTGTTGTAAACTCTCAGTGAACTCTGGCATGCAGATATGTGGTCAGGCAGGCTCTGAGATCTAAGCCCAAAGGTTACTGACTGACAGGTCACAGGTAGGCTAACACATAGCCTATCTGTGGGAGCAACAATCCCAATTTTGGACACTACAAATTAGAGGCACATGGGGACCAAGGAACAACTCTCCGTCCCCTTCCGGTTTACAACAGTTAAGTTTGACGGTCTAGGGAAGCACCCAAATAAAAGAAGCCCAAAGTAAGCCTGAAGAAAAAAAGGAGTAGTCAAGACACCTGGAGCCACGTGGGAGGATCACGTTGCAAGCCACATGCCAGGACTAGAGGGGTATACATGTGACCTCAGGGCACTTTGCGATTGCCAACCAACGTCCAATGTGACACACCTCCTCTTTTGTACATGCAGGTCGAAAACAACGCCCACACCGATGGCACCCCATGCACACACTAGGGTACTGGAGGGCTGGGAAAGCCAAGAGAGCACCAGTTAAAAACTAGAATTACCCACATGCACAAGAACCATCCCGTAAAACATACCTTCAGACTTACACTTAGTCAGGCATGGAGAGGGGGGAGGCCCAACAACCCATAAAAACAAATGTGCCTAAACAATAACCCATTTATTCCAAACTAGATATCACAATTGGGGCCACCTTCCGGTGACTTACTAAAGTCACGGAAAACAAAGGAATTCCTAAGAATAAATTGGTGACATACAAGGATGCAATGTTCTTTCTTTCAGAACAACCACACCTAGCTCTTGTCCAACAAGTATGCAGTCGAGCCAGTAAGTGCACTACCTCTTCAGGGGACCATCGCCTTCTCAGCAGCTGCACCTGTACAATCAACAGGATTGAGATCCACAAACTGCTCCAAGAACTTCCACACTGGTAACCCCAACAGTATTAAGGTCTACAATCTGCTTCAAGGACTTTCCACATCAGTACCCCCAATGGGATCTTGAACTATACATTGTCCAAAGACTTTTTTCTGAACTGTTTACAACCAAGAAGCTTCCATCACCAGAAGACCATGGACATCTCTGTCTGAATCATCTCAAGGCCTACAACGTTTTGTAAGTTATGGCTTTTTATATATTTACACACCCTTTGTTTACGAGGGGTGCTACCGCATCCATGCATTTCCAAGGAACAGCTAGTCTAATGGACTTTATTCAGAAAATGCCTCAGCGCCTCGCCTGCTTAAGGACCCCTCCCATGTCACCTATAATTACACAGCACCCAACACCAGCCTTCCACATGCACTTCACAGCGCCCTTTTTACACAACGTGTGGTATCACCACATGACCGCCGTGGGCCCCACGACATCAGCCGGGTCATGTTACATCTGTTCGCTGATACCACATGCAGTAGACGCAGACAGGCTTTACTTATCCCAAGGGATAGCCCCTGAAAAAGCATATGCTTTCTCTATCTGTACCTATGTAGGATTAGGGCCAAGATACAACCTAATAGAGTAGATGTCTATTTGGTAGTAGTAACTCTGACCCGCTATGAGACAAGTTCCACAGCACTGTACCTTCTCACCAAGCCTAGCGATATCAAGACTGAGCTAGTCAGGATGCGCAGAAAGGGAGCTATAGGGGGAGAGATACTGTTTGGCCCAGAGATTTTCCAGAGAAGAGATTCTTGAAGGTAGCTAAACCACCTAACTAGTGCACAAACACTTTCACTCCCGCTTCCATCTGTGGTCCCAGAGTGGCCCTTAGTGTGTCTGGGGCTGTCTTTTTTTTTTTTTTTTTTTTTAAACAACCAGTGGACTCCAGACATGGAGTTCCAGTGCAGGGCCATCTACATCGATGATATGAAGGGAAATGGGTCATGTAGGGGAGGGTTAAATAACGGCGTAGATACCCCGTATCAGGAGATCTGGGACACTGTGATAGATAGGTACATGTGGATAGAAGGGATGGGGCAACCCCTAATTGTATGGAAACTCACACTGTATTCCTTAGGTTTTCAGAGACAAAGGAAGGAACAATCCCACTGGGTATGAAACAAGAATTGTGGCACAATTCTGCACATTCCAGACATGCAATGGGGTACCTGCATGCTGATGGACACCTTCTGGCAATGTGGTGAGTGTGCATACACTCAGTTTGTCCCTGGATGGCATGCCCCCTGCTTCCTCATCACCATACACACACCAACCCTGGCCATTCCCGCAGAAGATCTGTCTGAACTGTGCCAACACCCGTTCAGGAAGAAAACAACACTGTTGAATCAGGCTCGAGACAATAGAACTGCTATTTGGCTGGACACAGTACAAAGACATTCTTAAGAAATTCAGACTGTTCACCGATGCCCAAGTTTGGGTGGGAGGGTCCATACCCTTTACCTTGAAATATTCAAAATGATGAACAGCACTAAGAATCAAAGAAGATCTGAGAGCCATCCGTCTGATGGTGATGCAACATCGGTATGTGTTGGACTTGATGACCGTAAAGAAGGGTTGGGTGTGTATAAAGATTGGTGCATCCTGCCGTACTTTCATACCTGGCAATGACATAGACAATGGGACTCTGACTCTTGCTATCCAAACAACCAACTACAAAAAAACTATGTGTGAAGAGGGAGGTGCCTCTGAGAATGAGTGGCTCACTAATTGGTTCTTCTGGCTCTCCCGGTGGCTGACCGGTCTGTGCACATCATGGTAGCTCATTTTTGTGGTATAACTGTTCTTGTGTGGCTTCCTGCAAGTGGGAGTTTCCTGCTGTAAAACTGCAGTCCTCATATTGGGTAGAATACAAGTAGCTAGGGATGTGGACAACAAGCTCCCAACAATGTGACTGTCATGAAGTATGGGTTTGATGGTGTAGTTGAAAATTCAGCTACAGGGGGAGCGTTCGTATTGGAGTAATCTGTGTTGATGCACACAATGATACATTCATATACATAAACAAAGTTGCGTCATCATTGTTAGATTCCCCTGCAGTGAACTCTCTGACAACCGCCGCATGCAGATTCATGGTCAGGCAGGCTCTGAGACCTAGGCCTGATGTTACTGACTGACAGGTTACAGGTGGGGTAACACACAGTCGGCAGACAAACATGCAAACAGGAAAGCTTAGATCAGATTCCACAGATAGGTGCAGGGACAACGCAAAAGTCCAAGGAGATTGGCCCCAATAAAACACACATGGCCAGAGAGCGCATGCATTCCCAAAAACACCATAAAGTTAAATGCCACTTGTAGTTAGGAACACTAAGCCAAACAGAACACATAAACCATGCACCCCTCAGTCCGGACATCTAAACACGTACTCACTGGCCCTTATTGTGTCCAAGCAAGGTCGAGGCCCACCTGCATTTGTTATCTGGACCTTATTTATGATTCCATAACAATTGTTCACATTCTTAACCAAGAAAGGAATGTTTTTTTATTGCTCAGAGAAATGTATAAAAATCTACTCCAAACTAATGTACTTTGAGAGACAGTCCTCAGACCCCGGTTCTGTAATGGCTCTCCTGGCTGTAATGTTTAGTTAAATGAACTGTTCCTGTTTTGCCAGACTCCTCTTGTCTTTTGTTTTTTTAGGTAAATCCACATTCGAGCAACAAAAGGCAGACCCTGCAGGACGATGTAGTGTGCCCACCCCCTACCCCCAAATGTACTTTCCGTTAATGGAAAGCCTGTGGCCTCAATATTGCCGGGATCAAATGTGGTGGGTAGAAATTGTGCACTAGTAAATGTGCAGTAATCCTGCTTTGGGTGCAAACAGAAGTCTGTGCCTAAAACGGGATTAACGGGCCCATCGTGTTCGGGGTCTTAATCTCTTGCCCTGCATGCATGTTGGGAATTTTGCTATAGAAGTAGAAGGGAGTTTATTAGTTTTATGTACTTAAGAGAACAGTTGAGAAGTATGAGATAGCTCCTGCTTCCAAATAATTCAAGAGAGCCTCTTGAAAATGTAGAAGGGGTAGGCAGCTGCTGTCCCATTCTGTTGACAACTCTGCAATACACATAACAGAAAGTTTGCTTTAACCATATGATATGCATACTTTTACTGATAGTTTGTTTAATTAACTACTTGATCTTTTGTGCAGAGTGGCTCAGGAAGAGGTAGATCAGGGGTCTCCAACCTATTCTTTAAAAAGAGCTACTTATGTTCAGTGAAAATCATTCAGAGCCACTAATATTATTAGTGTTGCAATGGTGACCACAACCGAAAAGATTATATTACCACGAGTAATCACCTCAGTGCATCAGACAGAAGCAATTTAAAACAAGCATTTTCAATGCAATGGTTCTAGCATTTGCTAGAGGTAGAGCTATTAGTGTTGTAAAACTCCTAACAGGACTTTTCTGAAAAGTAATACACTTTCACAAAAGCAAGCGGATTCAAAGCACCACAGCATCAGCATGAAACAGCACACAAAAGGAAAAAGAAGTTCGCTTACAGTCAAAAGTATCGGCAAAAGTGCAATTAGCCATGTGACAGGGGCGATGTCCAAGGCGGTAACTAAATCGCCTGAGGGAGGGACAAATGTAAAGCTTTTACCAACGAAAATAAATAATTTTTGAAGGGCAAGCCCATGAACGAGTGATAGTGATGGGCGTGTGGTGGGCATGGTTAAAAGCCCCGATACATAACAACACGTCGGAAAAGCAGCGTTTGTGTGCTGCTATGCTCGACCTAAAAAGGATTTGTCAATCTGGAACACCTTCACATGGGCACTGCATAATAGTCATATCTGCAACATCCATGACACCAAGGTAATAAGGTTAACAATATGTTTCTCCAATGCCAAATTAGTTATCACCCAAATAGCAGCTTTAAATATATTGTGGAAATTCATCCATATTTTTCTCCAAACAACAGCTTAGGGAATTTTTTTTAATACATATATTTCGTCTCAATTTTGGCATACACAGGGCCGGCTTTAGGGCAGTGCGACTGGTCCGGCCGCACCGGGTGCTCATTTGGATGGGGTGGGGGTGGGGGGAGGACATTAACCTGGGGGGGCACTGTGTTTAGCAACAATTTACTAAACTTGTGATTTAAAAGCACGTGATGAAAGGTTCTTTGTGCGTCCGCCTTCAGGATGCGATTAAACTGTCAATGTAACTCTTGTGATTAATGTTCTTGCTAGAGCGAGATCGAAGTTTTGCCCAGTGGAACTTTTGACTCGATATAAAGTAATGTAGAAGGTTACTATGCCTGATGTAAAGAACAGAACTATGTTTTATGTGGATAGCTGAGTGGATCAGTAAAGCCAGTCTTTATATGTGCTTTAAAATAAATTAAATGTATGTATGAGGTGCTATGGAGAGATGAAGGGCACTTTTGCCGAGTGGTAGTGAGGGAATCCGAAGAGATGGTCATGGGGTGGGGGACGCTAACAAATATTGCTGCACCGGGCACCACCAGCACTAAAGCCAGCCCTGGTTATACGTACATTAATTACTTTAGCCAAGCAAAAGCTTCTAATTTAGTAGCCTGGGCTGCATGCAGAGGCGCAACTCACAGGTAGCTGGTGAGCTACCAGTAGATCACAAGCTACTTGTTGGAGAAGCCTGAGTTAGATCCTCCATTTGTAAACGTTTAATGCATTTGATTAATGAATAATGATTCTAATGAGGGCGAGTCTTTGTCACTTGCCATTCTTAAATAAAACAATAGAAATTAAAGACGAAGGGAACACACAGTGAACTGATAATTTGGCCAGACTAGTCGTTATACATGGCCAACCGGCAGTGCTATTTTACACAGTAACAAAAGGCCTCCTAGAAAACAAGACTGCGCTCGGAGTCTGATGAGAAAGTTTATGAAAATGTTTCCGACAGCCAGGTAGGCATTTTTCTGCTATTATATTTGAAGAACTTTTTTTGTTTTCTTAACCAAAGAGCATTTTTGTGAAGACCATTGCTGCTCGACACTGTGGCACTTTGCTCCTACTTCACTTTAAAAGTGGAAACATTAAAATGAAACAGACCCTACCCCCAGCTTGCGTGCCAGAGTTTAGTTTCCATTGGTGCCGGCCCCTCCTCCGCGGCAGGTTTCAAGAATAAACCAGGCGCGTTCCAGTGGATGGTAACCAATGCCGTTCACCCGATAACCCAAACTCGGACGCGGATATCAGGCCCTTCCAGGCACTGGTGTATTATTCATGGCTGCCCCAACCTTTAAATTCCACCCGGCCCAAGCACTCTCTCACCGCCCTGCGCAGGAAGTGACAGTCCCTTATAAACGAGATTGTCATCGGCCTCTTTATTATGGGCACTGAATTTTTGATGGCGCCCGGGGGGGATGCCAAGTAATTAGAGCCCGGTCTTTTAGCGTGCCTCAGTGTTTCTGCGCCTCTATTATTCAAGTTCCCATTTACCCTCGAGTTTAATCTCAGACAGAGGCCTGCGCAGACAAGGGATATCCAACCAGTATAGGTTTCAGTTCCACTTGAGGCCCAGAAGCGCAAGTGGTTGTGAAAGAGATTGGTAAAACAGGCATACGGATAAGCTCGGGCTGCGGGCTTCAACGCCTGTTCCACGTGCTTACGGGTTTGAATATAGGCTGCACCTACTCAGTCTTTCACCATTAGAGGTCGGTAAAATGAAAAGCACTGACTTGGGCGATAATAAAACTTGTAATTTCAAGAGAAAGTGGCATGGTGAACATAAAAGGGGATTGTTGGGCAAAAGTGGGCCTAGTATTTAGCTGTTGTTCAGCCTCATCGCGAGGAACGTGAGAGAGCGCCCATCAGCAGCTTTGCAAATAAGACCAAGAATCACGTTCATGAAACTCACTGCCTAGAACTTATTTTTAAATCACAAATGACCCCCTTCCACATGAGGCCACAAACCGGCACATCTTACCCTGCAGCAATTGGCTGGATCAATAGGATGCTACTGGGAAGGGAGCAGTTAGCTTCGAGTGGGAAGAGGTAGCGGGAATATAAGGAATGCCGGGAGTACGTTCTAGTATTTATTTATCTATTTGAAGTTTTTCATTGGTGCAAACAAGAACCAAATTTTGTAAGAGCACCACACAAATGGCAGTCAATTCTCATACAATAACAATAACGTCTGGTGTTACACAGAATCATTACAACATTCTCTGCGAGCACAGGGAAAGATGAGCAAAGCATTTTTAAGGCAGGAAACATTGATTTGGTCTGTTTACGACCGTCAAAACATTATAATTTGTACAAACCCTATTTTTGGAGTCAGTAAATTATTGCCAACTCTGAAAACGAGTTTACAGCTTATAAAGGATTCGCTACATGGAAAGGTGTGCTATAAGCATGCCTTCCAAACAGCAATTCTTTAGATGGATCAATACTTTGCAATCAAAATCAGGTCGCATAACATTTACCATTTAATGGTTTTAGAATTTGGATAATAAGCCATTCACAACAGGGAAGGTGTTTTCCAATGAGACCCCTTGTCCTTTGTGAGTTAAAAAACATGTTTCACAGTAGTAAGTGGTCCAGAGTATTTTTTTTGTTTAAAGTAGCATGTTTCCTTTAATGCAAAATGGGCTGCATTTAAAAACAAGTGTTTAATTTACTTAAATACAATCACAGACGTGGTGGCTACTGTCCACAGTAGGTCACCATCCCTGCGATCGAATCCAATTGAAGTAAGACATAATTTGCTGCATACCTCATTAGTATTCATGGGGTAGGTTCCGTTGTGACCCCTCCAAACGAGAATTGTGCAACTACTTATTAGTAAATGGCCCTGTTTGCAAAATTCTACTCCAGTTACAAAAAGCCTGGTTGCAAATTATGACCAGTATTTTGCACCCAGTGTTTTGTACGTGTTTAGTTGCAACTAAAAAGAGGTGGTCTTTAACTTAAGTTCAACATATGAAAAGATATTCCAGAGTTCACCTTGTGCCACTTTAATGAAGGGCATGACATTCCCACTGCTGTTCCTTATTCCAGTTCTTACATCTTGAGCAGGACCACTTTGTTGAGGCAGTTTCACAAACTCCTGAGCCTACTCCTGGAAGAGGGCCCAGAAAGCACATCACTTAACAATTTTAGCTAATAGTAATGACCGCGCCATAAAAGCATGTGAGGCAGAGAGGTCGCAGGACCAGGGTGAGGAATGGTGAGGATTATTGATAACTAATCTGAGCATTATAACTTTACTGCTCTTCCTCCAATCATTCCTTACTTTTGGAGGATGCAGCAAGCAGTAGAAGCAGGCTCATTGTGCCCAAGAGCACCTCAAAGAAAAAGCTGTGAAACAGGCGTTAACGCAAAACTTAAAACACACACAAAAATATTTGAACGTAAGTGCAGGTAACAACATTTAAAACATCACCACCATAAGAAACGCAAGAACAAACAACCAGTTTGTAATTCTGGAAAAATATATTCAGGGATGCCCCTGCGGCAGCCCAGCAGACGTCAAACACAAGCGCCCTTCTGCATGTAGCTAATAAAGCAGCTACACCTTAACTTGAACAACTCCAAATTCGAGGAAGGCGAGCCATTACCATCCTTCCAAAAGACTCAGTAGTCACCCTGATCGATTTTCTAAGTGGCGAAGCAAGAAAGGAGGAACAAAGCACCAGAAGAGTGAAACATCTTTTTATGGTCCGAACAATATGGGACTACTCGATCCTCATCCAAAAGAAAGAAAGATCTCCCATTTGTTACATCCTCCCGGGCCACAACAGGGGAAGGACAATTTAATGGTTCATATGGAAATCAGACACCATCTTAAAACAAAGGAAGGGGAAGGGCTTGAGACCAGTGTTGTATTGTACTTGGTTTCTGGTAATGGGATTCTAAAATGTGGGAGTCCACTGACTGTTATTTCTTTCTGTCAGTAGGGCCCTTGGAGGAGAGATTCAGACAGATTAGTAATGCTGCTCTTTTTAACTCAATTAAAGTCTTCAATTTATAAAGTCGTCCTGGGAGAAATAGCATTTATTTCACTGGTGACAAGGTGCAGTAAGAACTATCTGTGAAGGTGACAGTCAGGATAGGCACTGAAGAGTTTCTGCTTCACCTTGACCTCTCTTTAATGTAGAATCAAAGGGCCACACAGGGAAAACTCAGGCTATCTTTATCACTGCATAATATTTAGGACAGGTGACATCTTGTACTGTATACCATTATTGTTTCTATGCCAAAGAGAACTTTGCACTGGTCTTCGGGATGGCTACACGCTCTTGCAGTGCAACTTTTTTTTGTTTTTTTTTAGAGCAGCGGGTGGGAGTAGGGATGGTGAGGAAGCTGTACAAACCTGTGATACAGACATTTCCCTGCATGAGCAGCCATTTCTTAGTGCAAGGAAGCTGCATAAGCAGAGTCTTGGATGCTTGAGACATGCGCTGCCATGTGAAGTTGATACCTATTGGCTTTCACCGACCTCCCACTAGCGGCCACAGCTTACCACAAAGAGGTGATTAGCTGCTGCATACCAAAACCCTTCCCAGATGGGATGAGAGACCATCTCCCCCTCCCGGCTGTTCGTGGATGTCCCTGGCCCCTCCCCCCCTCCTTGCCTGTGACATAAACGAGGAGAGACAATACTGGGATAGAAACGGCCACAGTTTATTAAATTGTACATCATAAACATCACAATTCCGGTCATCAAGTTCAATGCACAATATAAGGTTTTTTCTGTATCCTTCAGATTAAAGTGGAGTTTTGGAGTTTGCTTGTTACGTAACTAGTCACCAGTGTTCTGAACAGCCTTTTCTCATGAGAGCCCTTAGTCAGCGTTTCTGCGGCTAAGCTTTCCTTACTAACAAATTGCATTGGTCGGCCCCCTGGCCTTGCCCTGGCTGCAAGTGCTGTGTCCTCCTGCTGCTAGCCCTTGTTGGCCTTTGTCTGCTCCCTCGTGTCCCTGCCATGAGGCATCCCAAGGACACTACCTGATCAGCTCTTGTCCTTTAGGCTAATGTGCTGTCTGGCTGTGTTTTTCTCCACCCCACTTCTAGCCCCAAACCTGCAGCTGTGTCACCCGCTCCTAGGGTGCCAGTGGGTCAATGCTGGTGGTTGCTTGATTGTTTTTGGGGGTACTGTCCTGCACCCCTTTTAAGCACCACAATTCCTGCTGCCTCCATGCCTGATTGGCCGATTTGAAGCACACCGGCCAATCGGCAAGCCTCTCCTTCGCAGGCTTGGGCCTCCTGTGGCCAGCTGGTCACGCCCTTGGGAGGCACGTGTTGTGGGCCCCAAACTGGTCCGCTGCAGTGACCGGCCCATGAACCGTCTCTTTGAACTTCGCTGTGGTAGAGCTAGGAGGGGATTTATTGGTGTTCTGCTGTGAATTATCACTCAATTAGAATGAGCAGTATAGAGGGGAAAAGGAGTCATAAACCTGGCAGAATGCTAAAGAGAGAGTGGTTTCACTCATCTGTGTGTTTAAGGAGGTGATTCCTGGCTTCTGCCTGGTGTCAATACCTTCCTTTCCACCTAAAGGGGGCATTCCGTCCTCTGTACTTGGAGGAAAATAAATTTATGATGGTAACATATCAATTCATAGGGGTGTTTTGCTGCTGTAAGGGAGGAGTGTTTTATTTGTAGTTAAAACAAAAAAGTACATTTCTCGAAATGGAAAACAAGTAGAATTATCGACTTTATTGGTCAGTTTTCCTAAAAAAAAATAAGTTTAAGGAAAAATAATGTGCAACACGCCATCTAAAAATGTTGTTGTAACTGTTTATTTTAAAAGATAGTTTTGAATTATTATTGTACTTTTTTTTATTATTATGGTGGTAGCCAGAGTGTCCCAATCTCAAACATTCTTAAATCTGGTAGAGGAATCTTCGTCGGCATGCAAACAATGGATAACTTTTTTTCACTGATACCGAATAGCCATAGGAGAAGAAATATTTATGCCTGACAGATTAGCATGTGTTTTTACAAAATATTGGGGTGCAGGGCAGAAAAGCATACGAAAGTTTGCCTAAAATATAACAGTTAAAGGTGGCGACATTTGGCATGAGTTTACGGTGATATTTAAAAGACCAGGAGAGCATTTCAGTGAGATTAATGTACATTTCCAGGGGAAAAATGAGGGGGTGTGACTTTGTGCGGAAGTGCTACCGAGTATCAGTAGCTAGAATTGCTATCAATTCAAAGGTGATAGGATCTATAGCAATTAATCGAAGTAAACGGCAAGGGTGTCTGATGTCGCCTATGTTATTTACGTTCTTCATCGAGCCACAGGCGACGATTATACAAAGGGAAAGATAACATTTATAGGACCCTAGATGGAATTCAAGAGTTTACCGTGGTAAGGAGCAATACAATAATCATTGAAAGACAGAGATTTTCTTACGAGTGCTGATGTTAGCGATCTTCCAGAACATTTAGGACAACAATTTTTCTCCAACCGGCCAGTTCAATACTTATTATTGGTCTGACATTTTTCATATTTTTATCACTTGAACTACATTGCTATGATTAAAAAGGTTTTCAACGTGCTCACCCGATGGTCTTCTTTACCATTATTTTTATTTCTGTTTGCCAAGGTCCAAATAAAAAATAACGGTGTTTATTTTCATGAAACTGATACATGAATTCACAATTTTATTTGGAATAATTAGAATCCATATTTAATAAGGAGTTGGGGGTTTAGCTCTGCCTCGTCTCATACTAAACTACCAAGCAACTTTTCATGAAAGTCCTACAAGTATTAAGCACAAAGTGTAGTTCTATGATAACATTTTCTTACTAAAATAATTAGAGAATCGGCAATTGATCTGTTGGTCTTTCTAAAATTAGCAAAACTTAAAAAAATAACTTGATATAGGTCTATTCATGCTATATCAGTGCGAATGAAGCAGTTAGTTGAAGAATATATGGTTGCTAGCTGCCATTTCTTTATATCACTAAAATAGTTTTTTTATTTGGGTTTGGATATGTTGAAACATAATAGAGAAGTAGAACAAAAAAGGGCTTAATCAAGTAGGTGACTGTGTCAAATCAATTGTGGAAAGTTTTAGCGGAGATAGACTAAGTCATTGAGGAATGATGTTCATCACTCTAGTTTCACTCAAACAAGCAGTTAAAATTCTGGCATGATGAATGAGTTTGCTTATATTTTTCTTAAGTTACTGTGTAAGAACATTTAAAAAACATTTTGAGGTGAGGGTCAGGAGTTCTAAGGTTTTGCGTCAAAATGTAAATCCACCGGGATCCCCATTTTTTAGACAAAATCAGAAAAGCTGCAAATTGCTGCATAATGCTTCGAGACTGGCAGGCTGTTTCAGCTATGGGTTACCAAGCCCTGTGAGGAGCAAATGTTAAAAGGATGTCCTTTCTTTCAAGATGGATGGTACATTACACTCCTAGTGCTCTGCATAAGATATAGCCATCCATCTCAGAACTATGTTTTAGATGCCACAGTAATGCTTTGGGAAATTGGCTGATGCTTTTTTCACCTGGCCTGCATTGATTGATTTTTGGTATAATATTTTTAATGTTTGAATCCTGAACTTGGGATAAACACTCATCCTGATACAAGTTTAGCACTTTTGGGGTATTCTAGGATTACAAGAGACCTTCCTAAATGTGTACAGTGTTTTATATCAATTGTAATGTCTAGCATTCAATCTCTCATCCTTTAACATTGGAAGTCAAAAGATAGATCCAATGTTCAGCACTGGTGCACTAAAATGACTTGGATAAGATTGTTTAAATATCTATATGCTTTGAGAAATAACAGTTTAGCCAAATTCCAGTGCATTCAGAAAGTTTTTGGTCACCATCTTGAGTAGTTTAAAAATATTTAACGGATATCCATTTTGGTTGATAATCTGATTTTGTAACTCTAGGTTGTTTTATCATTCAATTCCTAATTGCTTTTGCATGATGGCTTTCTTATGGATTATGGATATACTGGCATTATGCACTTTATCTTTGCATTTTCTGTACTTCGGCTGATATTGATTGTAATGCACTTAATTTATGCCGTTATGTTTGTAGAAATACAGGGAGTGCAGAATTATTAGGCAAATGAGTATTTTGACCACATCATCCTCTTTATGCATGTTGTCTTACTCCAAGCTGTATAGGCTCGAAAGCCTACTACCAATTAAGCATATTAGGTGATGTGCATCTCTGTAATGAGAAGGGGTGTGGTCTAATGACATCAACACCCTATATCAGGTGTGCATAATTATTAGGCAACTTCCTTTCCTTTGGCAAAATGGGTCAAAAGAAGGACTTGACAGGCTCAGAAAAGTCAAAAATAGTGAGATATCTTGCAGAGGGATGCAGCACTCTTAAAATTGCAAAGCTTCTGAAGCGTGATCATCGAACAATCAAGCGTTTCATTCAAAATAGTCAACAGGGTCGCAAGAAGCGTGTGGAAAAACCAAGGCGCAAAATAACTGCCCATGAACTGAGAAAAGTCAAGCGTGCAGCTGCCACGATGCCACTTGCCACCAGTTTGGCCATATTTCAGAGCTGCAACATCACTGGAGTGCCCAAAAGCACAAGGTGTGCAATACTCAGAGACATGGCCAAGGTAAGAAAGGCTGAAAGACGACCACCACTGAACAAGACACACAAGCTGAAACGTCAAGACTGGGCCAATAAATATCTCAAGACTGATTTTTCTAAGGTTTTATGGACTGATGAAATGAGAGTGAGTCTTGATGGGCCAGATGGATGGGCCCGTGGCTGGATTGGTAAAGGGCAGAGAGCTCCAGTCCGACTCAGACGCCAGCAAGGTGGAGGTGGAGTACTGGTTTGGGCTGGTATCATCAAAGATGAGCTTGTGGGGCCTTTTCGGGTTGAGGATGGAGTCAAGCTCAACTCCCAGTCCTACTGCCAGTTCCTGGAAGACACCTTCTTCAAGCAGTGGTACAGGAAGAAGTCTGCATCCTTCAAGAAAAACATGATTTTCATGCAGGACAATGCTCCATCACACGCGTCCAAGTACTCCACAGCGTGGCTGGCAAGAAAGGGTATAAAAGAAGGAAATCTAATGACATGGCCTCCTTGTTCACCTGATCTGAACCCCATTGAGAACCTGTGGTCCATCATCAAATGTGAGATTTACAAGGAGGGAAAACAGTACACCTCTCTGAACAGTGTCTGGAAGGCTGTGGTTGCTGCTGCACGCAATGTTGATGGTGAACAGATCAAAACACTGACAGAATCCATGGATGGCAGGCTTTTGAGTGTCCTTGCAAAGAAAGGTGGCTATATTGGTCACTGATTTGTTTTTGTTTTGTTTTTGAACGTCAGAAATGTATATTTGTGAATGTTGAGATGTTATATTGGTTTCACTGGTAATAATAAATAATTGAAATGGGTATATATTTTTTTTTTGTTAAGTTGCCTAATAATTATGCACAGTAATAGTCACCTGCACACACAGATATCCCCCTAACATAGCTAAAACTAAAAACAAACTAAAAACTACTTCCAAAAATATTCAGCTTTGATATTAATGAGTTTTTTGGGTTCATTGAGAACATGGTTGTTGTTCAATAATAAAATTAATCCTCAAAAATACAACTTGCCTAATAATTCTGCACTCCCTGTATATTCTTATTTTGACTCTGCTCAATACAAAAACGGAAGTGTCAAAAACAGACAAAGATGTAACATCTAGGCATTGCAAAGGATGTAAGTTTGTGGGAGCACCGGATCGAAAGGCAGGGCAATAATACTACTGTTTGCTTTGCCAAAACATGCTAACAAGAATGTGTGGGAGGACAATTTGCTGGGGTAGGTAGGAAATAGCATGTGCATGTGTCCATGGTGTGGAGCAGCTAGAAGAAGTGGTAGACATGTTTTCCATACGAAAGATTAAGATGTAGTGAAGTTGCAGTGGTGTGACACATTTTCAGATGGGTAGGTACAGGAAGTTTTAGCAGACTCGTCTTCACGTTATACAGTGGTTGAAAAAGAGGTTTTTCAAAGAGAAACTTGGGGAGAGTGGCATGCAACTTGCAAAGCTAGTTATGACACCCAGGGGATCCAATAGGGATGTTACCCCTTTGGAAGGAATTATGAAAATGAAGAGGTCTTCTAAGGGGTATGTGTATATTAGGAAAGGTGTAAGTTATGGCAGATGGTCGAACTTGATAGCGTGGAGGTACCTGAAGGAGAGAGGCATCTGGGTGACTGCACCAAGGAAGAGCAGTCCTTCCAGTGGAGAAAATATTTAATGGTGATGGATTGCATGAAGTGTTTATCAAAGTTTTTTTCAGAAAACGTAGGTTTCTAAGTGACTACTGGATAATTCTAAAGGCGGTTGTCACCCTGGTGGTAAATTAACTGTGTTTAGTTTCTGATCTTATGAGGGAATCTCTGAGGGTGAAGCTTAACAAACAAGTTGAGAATGATGTGATTGAGAGAGGTGGCAGTGTTTGCTTAGCCACCAAAGTAGGTATGAGGGCTTCTTCATGTGTGTTTTCTCAGATGTTGATAAAGTTCAATGCCTGAGTAGACCACCAATTTCTATCCCAAATTGCCGATATGCTTAGCATGCTGGGTGAAGGGATTTGTTTCAGTGTCATTGACCTTTTGCCTGCCCACCATCCAATGGGACTGCATTTCATTTCTAGACACCATCCATCATTTGTGGCAATTAAAGGTGCTTTCAGGTTCTACAGAATGGTGTTTGTGTTGCCCTTTGTAGCAATGTGTTTCAAGACTATTATACAAAAGTTAATTGATGGCCTTCTAAACGTGCTGTTTTCAAGGCAACATTCTTATTTTCCTTAAAGATACTGAAGCAGAATTTGAGCGGGGTGTCAAATTGGTTGAGTGGAGTAAACTGACAAAGAAGAGCAAATCTTTAACAGATTTTGGGGTAGTGATGTATTTAAGGCATAAAATTGAATAAAAGTGGTGTTGAAATTGGAAGAAGGAGCTAATAAGGTCCCGAAAACGTCTGACAAAGGGAAGATAAAACACGTTTTTAGATTCCTGGTATGTTACTTGTAGTTGGTGATTCTTTGAGAATTATTTCTTTTAAAACAAAACATGTATATTTCAATTAATTAGAGGAGTAAAGGAAGGAATATGCAAGGAGCCTACTTTATGAAGATGTAACATACCATGTCTCACCTCTGATGCCAGCACCAAAGGGTTTGGAGCTGCATTGTTCTTAGTGATTGGCACGATAGAAAATATTGTGGCATTTGCCCCAAGGGCTTTGAAAGCTTTGCAAAAACATATGGTCATAAAGCTTGAAGCACTCAGGTGTTTCTGAGCTATTAAGCACTTCAAATCTTTTCTTTTGGGGTGAAAGCTTGTGGTGAAACCTGACCATACACCCCTAGTTTATTCATGAAGTGATTGGAACGCAGCGCAATTTACACCTTACGTTGATTACAGGCACTGAAAGGTGATCACATTTGTTGGGGCAATCAATCTGGTTTGAGAAATGTAGCAGTGGACTTTCTATTTTACATAGCATTGGAGATACTGGAAGTGGTTGCATGGGAGTCTGGGGTTCTTGTGGTAGTAGGTGATGTGCAATATGAAGACTTGGATAGTAGTAAAACAAATAGGATATGAAGAATGGTTAAAGAGGGTAAGGATGGGATGGCTAAATAAAGGTTCATGTATTTTTTGGAGTGCCAGGGTGAGTTGAGTTTAAAAATGGGAAAGTTATTATGGGGAAGACATCGTGCATTTGCTATACTGGAGACAGGGCATGCACATAAAAGTTGAAATAAGGTGAAGTTCCATGTGATTGGTGATCATCATGTGACAAAGTTAAAGTAGCTTTATGTCTTCCCTTGTCTTAGTTACTCTTCCTACTAAACAATTGCCTTATCATACTGTTGTACATGGTATCTACTGGAAGCTCTTATCATGAATAACTTGACCAGAATCTGCTTATTCACTGCTGTGGCATCACAGTAGTGGTTAACATCATTCAGGGGAAGCTCTTGCTTGCTCCCCTTTGGTTCCTCTGTCTTGCCTAAATCTCCAGCGATCTGACCATGATGGAGGAATAGAAGCTTGTAGTCTCACTCACTTTCTCCCACCTCTCCAACAGGGAGCACTGAACTCTCCCCTGATGAAGAGGGAGGGTGGGATGATGCCAGGCTTTGATGTCTTTTACCTTTTTTAAAATACATGTTGTCTAGGCTGCTGTGATTAGTTCACCACCCTAGACAACATGTTATCATACATGTTGTTATCAGGGGCAGATAATCTGTAGAGGGACACCTACAACATAAAATTACAGATGAGTAAAATGTGAATACAAGGTATGCTATTCACCTTGCATTGTGAGTGACATCATAGACAACTCAAGCTTCGCTCTCATTGTCTAATTGATGTCACTCTGAATTTCTTGGTAAATAACATCCATGTTAATCAGTAACAATTATATATATTCTTAACACCATGACTAACGTATTATCTTTTGTTTCTCCCAGCGAGAGCAAGTTAAACTGTGAATGAATGTGGGGGAGGTTGATAAACGCTCTTTCATAGCCAGAATAGCAATCCAATGCACCCTCAGGAAAGCTTAGGAGGGCCAAAAGAAAAATACCCTCAGGTAATCAAGAATCTTCCACAGTTCATAATACAGTAGAGGGGCTAGCAACGCAGCCAAACACTAGGGACCTGCTTTAGATCTCAGGGGACAGGTTACTCTGTAACAATGGTGAGGGATATCCCACCCGCTGAAATATAAACCCCATTATATCCTATGGGATTTATATTTCTGCAGAAGGGATATCCATCACAGTCCTGACGGAGTAACCTGTCTGCCGAAAATTAAATCATGCCCTTAATTATCAAAGATGATAAATGACTAGAAAAGGTTTTAAGGACTTTTTGCAACTACCCACAGATTAAGAGGCCCCTCTCCAACTTCCTCTGATGATGGGACCTCTGTGTCAAGGGGTAGCTCCATATTAGGTCAAGTTAGCTCATAATCCCCGAGTGTCCTTTTTTTTTTTTTAAACATTGTGAGAAAGGTTCAGCAAAGTTTATCAATATCACAAATTAGCATCTTGACCTTAGTTGTCATTTTGAAGAATTAATAGATTGGAAGTGGCCTGCTGCAACTTTGAAAACAATAGATGTATTCATTCTCCATCTGTGTAGGTAACTTAATAGACAATTTGAGTGTGATGCCTTAAGGCACTTTGCTGTGGAGCCCTTCATTGGGTGCTTTCATGAATAGGTACTCAATTCACTGATTTAAGAATGCAAATATTTAAAAAAACAATCGTAATCAGGAATATACACCAAGTACAAATTAATTACATGATTCATATTGGATAATCTACTAAACGTCAGGGATGCTTATAGAGAGGAAGATATGCTCAGAATACTAAACTGTAATACCTCAGAGAATAAACTAAACAGCAGGGCCAGCATACCACGTGGGTGCAATGTTGGATCATTAACAATAGGTATGGGAATGAACTCATGCAAAGACAAGGTACCTTGGTCAGACAGAGAAACACAAATAGGCAGATTACAAAGAGGCAGTTTTGAAACATTACCCAAAATAATTATTTGAATGAGCATATCAGAAGAACAATACCTAAAATCTCATGGACTAGCAAAACTTGCATTGAAGTTGTTCACTAGATGGCCAAGCCGGCATGTAACTTGGACACCATGGTGAGACGATACATCATTCAGCTAGCCTGGCTGATTTAGGGTGATACCCTGAAACCAGTCTCAGGATGCTTGCTTCCGGTCCAGGGGGGACCTGGCTTGGCAGTTTGGGCTGGACTGTTCCCATGGGGAACAGGGTCAATACGGATTTGCAGATGGCTGGTTCCAAACTAGGGTGGCACGGTGAGCAAAAGAACAATGGATTAATCCCAGATCTGTTACTGGGGTGAGCGTTTAAAAGTATCAGCACTCCATCCATCATCCTTTTGTGTTGCTATAGACGATACATCAGGACAGCATGATCAGAGTAATGATCAACATGCATACCAAGCACTAGTGTTTTACCAGAAAAGAGCTAACCTACGAGCTCCGTTATAGAGTGTTTTTTTGGAATTGTTAGCTGGAGTAGAAACACTTCACAATTGGCTACAAAATGTGTAAAGCTGCTACTTTACAAGATAGTGTTAACTTTTAGACCTAATGTGGAATACTTCTGAATTACTAAAAGAGATCCTCAAGTAGGGGCGTGTTCTACAATAAATAACTGTAAGCCACAAAGGAAAGTATGGAAAAGAAGGTACCAACAAAGCACAACTAAATAAAAATCACTTAAGGTACTACTCAATATCTGGCAAAACATGCCCACTGTTTTGGGAAATTCTGTGAATCAAATTTCCAAGGTTGGTGTGACAAAACAAAGGAAACAAATAACATTCAAAATAAAACTCAAGCAAAGCATCAGTATAGCAATTCATTTTTATAGAAAAGAACAAGCAATTTCAGTATAGTCGTTGAGGCCTTTGTGCTGCTGGATACAAAGATTTTTTAACCACAAAGTGTTGTGCTGGAGGAGATATTTATTGCTGCCTGTGTCCATTCTTTTCTCCATCTTTTCCAGAACTTGGTATCCGAGTTGAGAAATACTATGAGCAACTTCATGAAAGTATCGGAGACAGTAGATTTCTTTGAATGATTTATAATCTTGCTCTAGTTCTCTCATGGTATGCTTTTCCATTTTTGCCAACAGAAATTTTGCCACAAGGGCATTTCAGAAAGTAATACAGGTTTCCCCATCACTGGACAATGTCTCTCTTATTTTGAAGTTTTATCCAGAGAAAGGGTGTGTTATTTCAGTACCTTGTATAACACTGCGATGCCCACCGTTGTGGCAAGGAATAGTGCCCCATTTAATCATCTCTGTGCATTAGGTAAATTGTTGTCTTTGTTATAAAATTTGTCTTCAATGTTGGTGCTCTGCTGGAAGGCAAAGATGGGTTTGATCGAGATGCATGGAATTCACATTCCTTCGGTAGAATTGTGCAATTCTTTTACATTTCCATTTTGATTTTGTTGACTGGAAGAAACATTTTGAAACAGACTGTTTTTTTTTGCTGGTGGTTTTCAATTTAATAGGGAGCAAATCATGGAAAGAAATGACAAACGTTAATGAACCATTCTAATGGTGATATTGTTAATGCAGGCAATTACACTGCTGTTTTAGGATTGTGCTTAGTTTGATTATACACTCTGCTTCAGGACAAACAGGTTCTTTCTCCGAAAGGTAAGCGAAAAAGTATCTATTGTACTGTACTGCAAAATTTATGTAGCATTTACTACTCCTATGTGGTGCGTTGAAGCACTTGCCTGCATGAGTAGCCTGTTACACCATGTAGGATGTGCGGTTGGAAGGATGTTGTCTTGGTTTTGATCCTATGTGGGAAGTGTTTATGTTGTGAGTGAGGACCACTGAGGTGTGATTATGTTATGGGACCAAGCGCTAACCAGTGTTATGGATGAAGAAGTGTGAGTGATAGACAAGCAGTTTACAGTTTTTAATAAGTTGTCAGCTTTGAGCAGCTCTGCAGGTCCCTTTTTGGTATTTTTTTATGTTCATAGACCAATTAGCTGGTTATTGCACTGAGTTGTCCATTCTAAAATGCATTGTGGAGGCTTTCTGAGATAGCTTGCAAAAACTGTAAACGGAAACATTATTTGCATGTATTACAATACCACTCTATGCCATGAGAACCCTAATGCACATACATCACCATCACCCACCCGGTTAATACAGTTAAATAAATATGGTTTTATTTCCCCATAATACTGATGTATGAAAAACATAACACAGGAATGTTGTGCTTTAAATGTTTGTGCTTGACATGATCTTCCATTTTGCATCTGGTGATCAAGACTGAATGAATGATAAACGTCTGGTTTTAGGGAATTTGTGTAAAAGGAATGTTTGTCGGGGCAGAATGCATCTCCAGTGTGAAGCGGCCAAAACATAGGCACAATGAAGTGTGAAGGCCTTCATCTAGCTGTCATTCAGCCCTTTTGCCCCAATAATCAGTCACACAAAAGGAAAGGCCCTGCCTATAACCTAGGAGTGGCAGAACCTGTGGAGTTTAATTCTGTGAAATGCTGTGGAGTTACATAAAAACTCAGATTCCGTGGAGTTCCCTGAACTGGCAGAAGTCAATAAATCACACTGTTTTTTAGTGCCAAGAGCATGTTCCACACTGAGAAATCTGTGTGAACTGCACCACATGGCATGCCAGAGGGCGTTGCTGCTCAAGTTGCTTTTAGTGCCACTCGAGTAGATTTTCTACTTGAGCGGCAGCTTTCCCAATGCAAACATTCATGACTGCCCGTGTTGAGAAAATCTTGGTTGGTGCCCCTCCTAGCACCTGAAAATAGTGCTAGGGGATGCCAATTATCATTCGCACTCACAGGTATACCATTGGTGAGCAGCACTCCAGAAAAACCTCTGCCACATGGCGGTCGGCGGAATGTGGCCGGAACTCCGCATTAATTGCATACAATGGAGTGGCCAAACCTCCACGAACTCAACCAATGAGATGGAGTTTATCACCTACTCCTACTATAAGCATCCCCACCTGAGCAATAGCAACTGCAAACCTGCCCTTCACGCTTCCCATCTCACAAACTTAAAGTGCTCAGAAAGAACAAGTAATAAGCAGCCCCTCCCCAACTACAGCCTTTTTGAATTTCAAACGGGAGCCTTGTCTCCATTCCTTCCCAACTCACTGTCTGGTAAGCCATAGGAATGGAGGTAAATGCTACATTTCCATTTGTGTTTTAGCTTTGTTCCTCACCCCCTCACTAATTGGCTAGGGTAATGCTTTATAAGATGTAAAAATAAATAGGTGCTATACGAGTCCTCACTCTTAATGCCTTAGTGCTGTGTTATGTAATTGTTGTTCAGTTAACTGTTTCATAGCTTTATGCATAGTCTCAAGCCTAAGTTATATGAGCTCGAAAGGCCACAGATGAAAATAAATTGTCTAAAAGCCTGAGCAAGGTGTTAAAAATATAGGTGCTAGCAATGCATTGAAGCTAAATAGGTGAGGTGTTTGTGTCGAAAAGGAAATCTTGAAAATAAGAATTTACATAATGCAAAACACGAAAGGTATCTGCACTTTAAACCTGCACTTTAACTACAGTAAAACACTTCTGAAATATGAGTGGCTGCACATAGAGGTTGGGTGTTAAAGTTGCACAAGAGTACACTGTGCAGGTCGAGCTGGAAACCTGAAATCAGGGAATGTGAGGGAAAAGTGCAGCTAGTTTGAGAGGAGAAGGATTGGGTGCAGCTAGGTGGTCCAGAGTAGGCAGAGTTGGGCAGTAGGCACAGTAAGGGAAGGCTGGGCAAGCACAGAAAGAGCAGGGAAGAGGACCCAGAGAGGGAAGAGCGTGGCAGTAGCACCAGAGGATGCAAAGGTTAGCACTTGACCTAGCATGGGCAGAGCTTGGCAGTAGATTTAGAGTGATGAGGCTTGGTTAGGTCTAACCAGTGGGACTAACATCAGGAGAGTTGGGCACTAGTACAGCATCGGGGGGAACTGGGCAAGTGGATCAGCATGGGGAGGCGATGTTACTTAAATGTAGTGGGTAACATATGGACAGAAGTTAGATGAGCAGTGGATTCATAGTGTGACTACCCGGGAAATAGAACCTGCATGGGGAGCACTGGGCAAGGGGACAGTACCAGCAGATGATCTACTGTGGTGACAACTGAGCAGAAGGCAAGTAGAGCTGCGTGTTGAACCCTGGCACACAAGTACTGTGCACTGGATGTAGTGTCGACCCGGGTCTTTGGGCAGTGCAGTGCACCCTGACCAAACCAAGGCCCTCATTTTAACCTCAGCGGTCTTTTTTCAAGAACGCCGAGGTTCCTCCGGGCCGAAGACCGCCAGTGGTGGCGGTCTTCGGCCAACCATATCATGACTGCTAGCAGCCCTCTGCCCTTTTTCGGACGGAGAGCCGCCAGCAGCCATACTGGTGGTCGGCGGTGAAGTGGAGGCTGCTCCTCCGTCACCGCCACGTCATCAGAACACCGCCCACCGAATAACGTCCCAGTATTCGGCATAGCAGTGTTCTGGTGACAGGGTTCTGGCGGCGGAGCAGCCCCCATGGATCCTGTTCCCTCCCGGAGGATCAATGGAACAGGTAAGGTGATTGTCTGTTAGGGGAGGGTGTTGTGTGGTGTGTGCGTGCATGGGGGTATGCGTGAGAGTGTGTAGAGGGAGTGTGTGAGTGTGTGTATGCATGCGGGGGTGTAATGTGTGTATGGGAAATGTGACGTGTATGTATGTGTACATTCCCTGGCACTGATAGTGCCTACTGCCATGGATTTCATGGCAGTACAAAATCCCACGAAATCCATGGCGGTATGCGGGGTCCTGATACCGCCGGCGGTCTAGTGACGGCCGCCGGGCTGGAGACTGAAGTCTCCAGCCCAGCGGTCGTTAGCACCCTGGCGGTCGGTGTGTTAAAGTGTCAGTTTTGCATGGCGGTAACCGCCATGCTCAAAATTCAATTTTGTTTCCGCCGGCCTTTTGGCGGTATTACCGCCGCTTTAGCACCGACCGCCAGGGTTGTAATGAGGGCCCAAGTGTGCGTGTGTAGGTGCAGATGGGAAGGAGCGTGGACCCAGTCTCAAGACTGGCGTATCCTGGCCTAGCTGGCTGGCATCCATGTGTGGGTTGGAATAGAGAGCAGCTCTTGGACACCATAGCTGAGAGCAGTCACCCCAGGGCAAGTGGCAGGGGATGCTGCAGGTCTCTCATCCTTTCCGGATCCAAGAACCCACCCTTTCCCTCTCAAATACACCCTGGCTCCAACAAAAAGCACTACAACAAGGCACAAAAGAGCAGAGAACGTGGGTGTGGGGCCCTGGGTGACACTTACTTTCTTCTCCAGCAATGTCTGCATAATTTGATGTTCTCACACTAACTGCTGGCTACTCATAGCTCTCTCAAGTAGCCGTAGCTTTTGTGGGGGTCTCTAGCTCCTTAAACCTCAAGACACATTCGATCCTTTCCTGCTATTTCTTTTCTGCTTCTGCTATGTCAGCTAAAGTATTAAAGAGCATCCTTCCGAAAGGATGGCTTCTCTTGATTGCCTTCATGGGGTTGTCCAGTTTGAAATTGAGTTCTCCTAATGTTTGGCCCCTCTTACGATTGAAAGAAGTGATTACCCCACACAGTTAAGCAGAGAGCGTAGTTTTATGTGCATTACTCTCCCATTGGTTGCATCCCCAAAATCTGGAGTCAGGATCTCCTCTAGGATAAAGGAAAAGATTAATCTGACCATCTGTAGATGCTGCCATCAATTGTTTTCTGTACTATCCACGCTGGGATTTATGATTCCTCATGTAGTCTACATGTTATTTGTCATGTGGGTCTTACGTCAGGACTGTGGCATGCGAACAAGGAGAGAGGCCACTATCTACCCTCTTTTAGAGCAGTACTTCTTACTGGTCGTACAGAAGACACATGAGACTCTTGGGGCAAGTCAGCGTTTTCTCCTCACCAAACAGACACAACCACGGACCACAAATACACCAAAGGGTACGACTTGAAGGACCTACCTCCGGGCCTCTATCCCAGTAAAGCAGCCACACAGGAAAAACTGATGTTTTTTTGGCAATGAGACAGGATTACCAGACTCGAACAAATCGTCTCAGAGAAGGATGACTGTGATTACAGAACTATATCCAGTTAATGTCACAGGTCAACAAACAAGATAAGGCTTTACTCACACACTGTAGAAGACCAGCCACTGCACCCTGGCACCCTAACCTAATTGGAAAAGGCTTCCGCCACTTTAAGTCAAGACTAGCATGATCAGTGGCAGGTGCTTCTAGAGAGTGTAACAGCAGGAACAAAACAGGAGGAATGATGTCCCTTTAAAGTTCCCACCAGTGGAAGGAAGGGACTTAAACTGCTATTTATGTATTGTTTGAGCACTGTGCCTTTCTCAAGAGGAGACCTCTCTCATCATGTCATTTAAGGACTCGAACAAGGCAGTAAATGTCATACTCTCATAGAAGGAGACCGGCCTTTGGTGGTATTTGGTGATTTCCTACCATGCTGTTGTCTCTCAAAGGCACTTGAATCATATGTAAAGGTTTAGATGCCAGGTACAAGGGACTCCCAGAGACACAAGCCTGTAGTGCGCTCACACAATTTATTCTTAGGTACCACTATCTTATTGCTCTTAAAATACCTGTGTACAACCCTTTACTTGGTTCATGCTCAGTTCTCACAATATCGCACCACATTACAATGCTGCAGCAAAGCAGGACACCAAGGACCATGCCCTTATCTCCTCTCTCTTTGCAAGGAACATTGTTTCATTATTCTATGCATCACGGCGTTTGTGAACAGTGGTTAACTTTCTGCATAACAATATGATCAAGCGAGTTTCGTGTAAGATGGAACTTATATGTTGGTTAGACAGGCTAAACTATGACAGTGGTGTATCTAGGTTGCCATGGGGTTTAATGCACAGGAGGATATGCCCAGCCCTCATCCCCTGATATTGTAGTAAAATCAACAATACTTAGGGTGCAGGGAGCCCCGGTCAAGCATGGGCCCAGTGCCACTACACCTACTGCACTATTGACCTTTAAATCCTGGTGCATACTGTTTATCACGAATGGCATCTTTGTTAGGCTATTCTCTGATCATGCTCTTATGAAAACTATGAATTGTGTAGTTTTATTGACAAAAGATTTTTTCCAATCAGCCACGGAAAAATAGGCACAGAATATGTGTAAGTTGAGGCATGTCCGGATATACATTTATGGATTTATGTCCGTTTATTTCGTTTTTAGAATAACACAGGCACTCTAATGCTCACTTTGGAAGTCGTTCTGGCCTGTACACGGAGATGCCTAGAGATGGGTCCCTTGCTCACTGTGCCACTGGATTCAAGCTAGCCTGGCTGATGAAGGGTGATACCATGAAACCGGTCCCAGGATGCTTGTTTCCAGTCCAGGGAGGACCTGGCTTGATAGTTCGGGCTGGACTGTTCCCATGGGGAACAGGGTCAAGACTGATTTGCATATGTCTGGGTCCAAACTGGGGTGGCATGGTGAGCAGAAGAATGATAGATTAAACCCAGATCTGTGACTGGGGGTGAGTGTTTGGAATGTTTCCACACTCCGTCCATCATCCTTTTGTGTTGCTAAAGTTGAGGAATCTTCACCAATTGAAAACAGGGTATTGATCGAAACCATTAATCAGAAAGTGTTCTCCATCATATATAGTAAAATGGTATATGACTTCTCAGATGCGTTGCTGAAATCAAAAGCAGATTGGGAAAAAGGATGTGAGTCAATGTGAAGAAGGGGAATGGGGTGAGGCTCTGCAAGCAACAAGAAGTTGCAATAGTATTTGGGTTTCGCCTGGCAAAACTGAGATGACTACATTGACTATATGGAGAAATGGTAACCTGTCAAATGTCTAGCTATTCTTTACTTATGCCTGCTATCCCTCCTGGGGTATAGGCCATCAATCATAACTCTCCAGCCATCTCTGTCCTGGGCTCTTATTTCAATATGACTCCAGGTGTAACCCATCTTCTCGCAATCAGTCTAAATATCTGGATGAAGGTAGCTATTGACTGTTTCTTTGTTGCAAGCTCCAATAATTTTTTTTTTTTTAAATATTGCAAAAGTTATGCTCATACTTTTTTGGAAAAAAACAATCCCAAACACACAAGCAAATAAACTGAGTACCTCAAACTCGCCTAAGCAAATAAGTACAATTTAAATGGGGAGACCAGTAGTTTTCCTGGGTGCTACGTCTCAACCCCCAAATCTACAATATGCTCTGATAATGTAGGGCGTGTTCAAAGTGTGTTAAGATGGACAACCCACTTGAGACTATGGGAAAAGGAGACTAATAGAAAGTCTCCTCTTTGTGGAGTGTGCAAAGGGCTATTAATTAGCAGTTTGAAGGGCCAATTAGCATTAGGTGACTCCACAAGCAGTTGCCCAAAACAAAAAAGATGGGGGACATTCAGAAAGGGAATTGAATGAAAACAGTTACAACAGCTGCATTTTTGTTGGAAACGTTTGTCCTTACAGTTACACACTTAGAGCTGCATAATGAAATTCTGCAACAGGGACAAGAACATCTAATGGCAGGTCAACCTGGGAGAAGATAAGAAACAAATGATTTGATAATTCATGAGTTGGCATAGCTGTTAATGCAGTGCCTTTTTTTGGGGTGGTGCAGCCACACAGGTGCTAACCTGGATTGGGGGGTGCTATATGTAGCAATGACTTACGAAACTTGTGATTTAAAAGCACTTGTTGAAAAGTTTCTTGTGCACCCAGCCTTCAGGAAACAATTAAAATGTCAAGATACCTTTTGTGATTAGTGTTCCAGCTAGGGAAGAGAGATGGGAGTTTTGTCTAGCAGCAGCTTTGACTCACCATAAACTAGTGCAGAGGATTAATGTGCCTGCTGCAAAGAACATAACTTTATTGTATGTGGATAGCGGAGTGGATTAATAAAGCCAGCCTTTACAAGTGCTTTAGAACAAATTAATGTATGTGAAAGGGGGGCTGTGGAGAGGTGAGGAGCATGTTTGTTGGGTGGTAGTGTGGGAATCCGAGGAGATGGTCATGGGGTGGGGGTATGTGGGAGGGGGGGGGGATATGGGTGAGGGCTAAACAAGACTGTTGCCCAAGGCGCCACCAGCACTAAAGCCGCCCCTGCATTAATGCATAAATCTGTTGAGCAATATTTACTATCTACTGATGTTTCCTTCTAAACAAAAAGGATGTAATAATACCATATGGTAATCCACCCCAATACATTTATTGATGTCTCACAATGTGATACACATTTTGATCATTTCCCCAACATTATGAGCTGGAGCCGACCATTCTGATGCCTCTATACGTTCAGTTATTTAGTCAGTAGATCACTTTTCCAGGTACTTTTCAACTTTTCACTCAGTGCCAGAGGTACATGTCTTACTTTATGCACCTTTTTGTTTGCCTCCTCTCTTAGTATGATCTAATGTTTAAATAGTTTCAGTAAACCCACTTTGTCACTAAATATATTTTCACTTCCATTTATCCACACACACCTGATCAGGACGTTAAGGCCACACTTAATTTACAATGCCATGGTCACTCTAAGGAGCAACCACCATCTTTGGTCACCTATACCTTGGAGGAAACTGTCTTCCTTTGAATTTGATTTTCATCTCAAAATAGCCAAAGAGTTCTTTTTTTTTCTTCTTGGAGCCACCATTTTGATGTCTGCTCACTTAACCGTTTCTGTGCCTTGGACGAGGTGACCTCGTCCAAGGCTACAGTTCCTGTGTGCCTTGGACGAGGTCACCTCGTCCAAAGCACGGGAACTTGGGGGAGCGCTAGCGCGCCCCCCCTGTGCACCCCCTTACCCCCCCAAGGCGGGGATGGAAGGGGAAGACCTTCCCCTTCCACCCCCGAACACCCCCACCCCCCCGTGACGTCAGCGTGCGAGTGCGCGCTGATTTGTCACAGGGGCCTCCCCCATCGCGCTGGATTGAAAGAGAAATGCTATGCATTTCTCTTTCAATCACGTGGGGGAGGCCCGGAGGGGCTTCAAAGGGAAGGAAATGTATTTCCTTCCCTTTTAAGTCTCTCCCAGGGTTTCAAAAGCCGGATTGCTTGCTTGAAACCCCACTAGACACCAGGGATTTTAATTTTTTTTCCAGAAAGTGACAAAAGGGAGCGACCCCTTGGGCAAGGGTCGCTCCCAAGGGGGGGGGCATTTTTTTGGGAAGGCCTTTTCTGCCACCCCTGGGGGCAGAAACCTCTAGGCACCAGGGATCATTATTTTTTTTCTTTTTGTTATGTTTTTTTTTTTTTAGGTGGGGAGCAACCCCTTAGGCAAGGGTCGCTCCCCTAGGGGGCAAATTATATTTAGGCCATTTCAGCCCCCCTTGGGGGCAGATTGGCCTATTTTGATGAGGCCAATCTGCCCCCAAGGGGGGCAGAAACCACTAGACACCAGGGAGTTTTTTTTCTTTACGGGAATTTCACGCAAGGGGAGCACCCCTTAGGCAAGGGTCGCTCCCTGGGGGGGGGGGGAATTATTTTAGGCCATTTCTGCCCCCAGGGGGGGCCGAAACCTCTAGGCAGCAGGGCAAATTTTTTTGTGTGTGGTATTTTTTTTTTTTTAGAGGTGGGGAGCGAGCCATTAGGCAAGGGTCGCTCCCCTGGGGGGCAAATTGCATTTAGACCATTTCTGCCCCCCTTGAGGGCAGATTGGCCGATTTTAGGTCAATCTGCCCCCAAGGTGGCAGAAACCACTAGGCACCGGGGATTTGTTTTTTGGTGCCAATGTCACGCAGGGGGAGCGACCCCGTAGGCAAGGGTCGCTCCCGGGGGGGGGGGGGGGGTTGGGGGGCAAATTTATTTTAGGCCCCCAGGGGGGTCAGAAACCTCTAGGCGCCAGGGGACATTTTCTTTTTTTTTTTTTTTTTTTTTTTAGAGATTGGGAGCCACCCATCAGGCAAGGCTCGCTGCCCTGGGGGGCAAATTGTATTTAGACCATTTCTGCCCCCCTTGGGGGCAGATTGGCCGATTTTAGGTCAATCTGCCCCCAAGGGGGCAGAAACCACTAGGCATCGGGGATTTGTTTTTTGGCGCCAATGTCACGCAGGGGGAGCGACCCCGTAGGCAAAGGTCGCTCCCGGAGGGCGTTGGGGGGGCAAATTTATTTGAGGCCATTTCTGCCCCCCCCGGGGGCAGATCGGCCTATAATTAGGCCGATCTACCCCCGGGGGGGCAAAAACCTCTAGGCGCCAGGGCAATTTTTTATTTTTTTGTTTGTTTGTTTTTTTAGAGATTTAGACAAATTTATTTTAAGCCATTTCTGCCCCCCCGGGGCCGGGTGAGCTAGAGGCCAAAATCCACAGGTAGGCACTTTGCAAAAAACACCTCTGTTTTCTGTGAAAAAATATGTTGTGTCCACGTTGTGTTTTGGGCCATTTCCTTTCGTGGGCGCTAGGCCTACCCACAGAAGTGAGGTACCATTCTTATCGAGAGACTTAGGGGAACGCTGGGTGGAAGGAAATTTGTGGCTCCTCTCAGATTCCAGAACTTTCTGTCACCGAAATGAGAGGAAAAAGTGTTTTTTGGCCAAATTTTGATGTTTGCAAAGGATTCTGGATAACATAACCTGGTCAGAGCCCCGCAAGTCACCCCATCTTAGATTCCCCTGGGTTTCTAGTTTTCAAAAATGCGCTGTTTTTCTAGGTTTCCCCAGGTGCCGGCTGAGCTACAGGCCAAAATCCACAGGTAGGCACCGTTTTCTATGAAAAAATTTGATGTGGTCACGTTGTGTTTTGGGCCATTTCCTTTTGTGGGCGCTAGTCCTACCCACACAAGTGAGGTATCAATTTTATCGGGAGACTTGGGGGAACGCTGGGTGGAAGGAAATTTGTGGCTCCTCTCAGATTCCAGAACTTTCTGTCACCAAAATGTGAGGAAAATGTGTTTTTTTAGCCAAATTTTGAGGTTTGCAAAGGATTCTGGGTAACAAAACCTGGTCAGAGCCCCACAAGACACCCCATCTTGGATTCCCCTAGGTCTCTAGTTTTTAAACATGTGCTGGTTTGCTAGGTTTTCCCAGGTGCCGGCTGAGCTAGAGGCCAAAATCCACAGGTAGGCACTTTGCAAAAAACACCTCTATTTTCTTTAAAAAAAATTTGATGTGTGCACGTTGCGTTTTGGGGCATTTCCTGTCGCGGGTGCAAGGCCTACCCACACAAGTGAGGTATCATTTTTATTGGGAGACTTGGGGGAACGCTGGGTGGAAGGAAATTTGTGGCTCCTCTCTGATTCCAGAACTTTCTGTCACCAAAATGTGAGGAAAATGTGTTTATTTAGCCAACTTTTGAGGTTTGCAAAGGATTCTGAGTAACAAAATCTGGTCAGAGCCCCACAAGTCACCCCATCTTGGATTCCCCTAGGTCTCTAGTTTTTAGAAATGCATAGGTTTGGTAGGTTTCCCTAGGTGCCGGCTGAGCTAGAGGCCAAAATCTACAAGTAGGCACTTTGCAAAAAACAGCTCTGTTTTCTGTCAAAAAATGGGATGGGTCCACGTTGCGTTTTGGGGCATTTCCTGTCGCGGGCGCTAGGCCTACCCACACAAGTGAGGTATCATTTTTATCGGGAGACTTGGGGGAACATAGATTAGCAAAACAAGTGTTCATAACTCTGATTGGCTGTTCCCAACCAATCAGTGTGAAGGTGTGTTTCACAAAACTGAAAATGTGTTGGTATGACTGAGGGATGAGGAATGAGAAGTAGGTATGATGGATGAGGAGTAGGGATGATGGCTGAGGCATGAGAAGCAGGAATGATGGATGAGAAGTAGGGATGAGAAGCAGGGATGAGGGATGAGAAGTAGGGATGATGGAAGAGAAGTAGGGATGAGAAGCAGGGATGAGGAGTAGGGGTGATGGAAGAGAAGCAGGGATGATGGATGAGAAGTAGGGATGATGTATGATGGATGAGAAGCAGGGATGATGGATGAGAAGCAGGGATGATGGATGAGAAGTAGGGATGATGGATGAGAAGTAGGGATGATGGCTGATGGATGAGAAGTAGGGATGATGGGTGAGAAGTAGGGATGATGTATGATGGATGAGAAGCAGGGATGAGGGATGAGGAGTAGGGGTGATGGCCGATGCTCTGCCTGCCACACAGAGCTTGCACCGGTAAAACCTCAGCACACTCTGCCAGTGCAAACCCTTGATTTGGGAGCTCACCCACCCCTAGGCTGGACATTCACAGTTGTGGTCACTCTGAGGTGCTTTGGCAGTGCCAAGCCAGCGCAGTGGAGGCCAGGCCCTCCGATGGTCAGATCTTGCAGACTGGTGGGCTGCCTGCCAAACGATAAATGATCTTCACATTTTGAACTTAGAGTAAAACCTATTTACAGTGATTTTAACATAATGTGGCATCCTAGGTTTTGATGAAAGCGCTCCTGAAGGCAAAGGACACAAGTGATACTTTTTAGTGTCAGTTAAATAAATATCCAGTAGTAAAACATCAAACTTGCATATCTAAGTCATTCATGCCTGTCAATGAATTATGGGACTTGTATTTCAGGATTTACAATGTGAAAATATAACTGGTGTGCCAGGGTGCGAAGAATTAAACAAGACTGGATGAATTACACTCATCTGACAGGTCACAACGTCAGATATTTGCAGACTGTAAATGTGATGGATGGAGTTCTTGAGTTGATTTCAGCTACTGGTAATTACTTTGGGCTTCATTCCAACCCATCATATTCTTACTCAGTGTGCCACTACAGACGGGGATAAACGTTTGCAAATCGGTCTTGAAGGAACTCCTAGGCCACGTCTCCAGTGCCTGGAACAAAATTAATCATAGATGTGCTCAGCTTTGTTGGTGCATCAAATCCGCAGCGAATGTCTTATGCATTCCTATGCGTATTTAGGGGCATTCTGGACCCGAAAGTGGGCATGCCCTTCACAGACAGGGTATATCACTTGGGAAAAGAAAAGGTGATGGTTGGAATGCTAGAATTTATCTCAGTCTCTGGTAATTACAGTGGACTGTGGTCCATCTTTTCTTGCTCACTCATTTACTCTTCTGCATGCAGGCTGAAAGTGTCTAATGAGTGGAATGTCCTGTGTGGGGAATGAGAAGTGGATACCGATGCTGTTCTCTCGGTTGAGGAGCTAACTGAACTGTATAACGTATTACCTCCAAAGTACAGAAAACTTAAGGCTTCTAAAAAATGTTGAGGGTGGAATTTATGTCTACTAGTGTGGCACATTTACGTCCTCTGCCTCACTGTTGGTGGAACATCCACAGTATAAACTTCTGCTTTATGGTGGGGCTGGTTTCCACCCTAAAGTAGTGGTAGCTGTCACAACAATGAAACCCCTGAAAATTCTGCAACTTGGTGTCGGGTGTCGCAGGGTGGAATTTCCATAGCCAACCCAGACTAGTGGGAATGTGCTCTACGGGGATGTCTTCAAGTGAATGTGCTCTTCCATCCCTACTAATTTTGGCACCATCCAATACTACGCCATTTCTTCCTGAATTTTGCTTTAAAGGAAGAAGGCGTCCGCTTTTCTCAATAAACCACTTTTGCACATTTGTGGTTGCAGGGATGTCAGCATTAAAGTTCATTGTAAAGTCCGGGTCCAGCTGAGGTCAAAGAAAGACTTGGAGAAGACTCTTCTGGCTTGCTGGCTGTTTTTATAACTTCTCCATTGCAATATGAGAAGCAAAGTTCTTACTTGTACGAAATATTTCTTGGCCATCCAATGAAGTTTCACCCATTAAACCTCTCATTTCCCATCATGAATATATGACAGTCACTAGACTGAACATTGCAACAAAATGCATATGTACGGTACCTTGACTGCATTTCAATGGGTTCAGGAGATGACTGCATGATTTTCATTTGAGAAGTGTGGGGGTATTCCAAGTAAAAGGCTATTAACGTTATATCTGATTGGATATTCTAGTTATCTTTCTTCCAGGTTTCGTTTCTTCCTCATGTTTGGAATGTACGATTGGCTGGTTGTGGGTTTTTGCATTTTGAAAGAAAAATAGATAACGTTTTCATATCAGTTGTCATTAATTTTTTCCAGCCTTAATTTTTATTTTTGGCTAATGGCACTGTCTTCCTATGCTTATATATTTTTATTGCAAAAACCAAGAAAATCAAAATTGTATAAAATCGTAAGTACAATTAATAAATCCCCCACGTATTGCCTAAACCTAGCACTGAAAACGAAGCAGCTTATTTTCAATTTTGTGTAATAAATTAATTATCATAACCTTTAATGGATGGCTACATGCCCATACCTGGGATGACAAGTGAGGAATAAAGAGCGGGGAAAAGAAGAGAAACAAAGAAAAGCAAAGATGGCTGGAAACATCAAAGGGAACAATAGCACAGCAATAAAGGGAACATTAAGCAAAGCAGGTTACCCCACTCCTTTTTTAAGGTCGAGCATGTGTCTGATTTGCAAGACACAAAAAACTCTGTGGAACCTTCCCTTTGCTTACCATTTGTTTGCTTGTGTGACACTTTTCTTTACAGCCTCCTAATTGGTCACTGCAGGCCTAGCATTATTTTCAGTCCTCTCTGTGTGGCAGGGACCAAGCAGAGACCAAGCACTGACTGATTCAACTTAATCCGTGCCCCCTGGTCCTGACGTGACTGAGGTACTATTTTGTTCTTTTTAACTTCTAGTGCCATGCAAACAGAAGGTGTGTAACTGGCAAAATTGTCCCCAGCAGTACAAACAAAATTGTGAAGCGTTATTTTCTATAGTTAATTTTCTTTTATTTTGCCAGGTTTTATTTTCTCACTTTGAACTCATAATTTGTTTTTGCGCTTGGGCACTGTTTTAAAATGATGATGATTATCTTGCTCTAATATTGCAAAGCAACATTATTTCATTGTTTTGGGTAATTTTGAAACTATGTTTTAACACATAATTGAGCAGTACACCCCAATCTACCCCACTCTAATCCAATCCGCCCCACTCCAATCAACGCCAATCTACATTGCCTCACCAAATCCAATCCACACTAATCAACCACAATCCAATCCTCTCAACCCACCCTACCCTAATCTGCCCCACTTCAGTCCAAAACAAACTTCATCACTCCAATCCAAAACAATCTGCCCCACTCCAATCCAAAACAATATACCCCAATCCAATCCAAAACAATCTGCCCTACCCCAATCCAAAACAATCTCCCCAGTCCAATCTTCCCCAATCCAATCCAATCCAAAACAATCTGCCCCACTCATATCCATAAAAAATGTCCTACTCCATTTTGCCCCACGCCAGTCCAAAGTAATTCAGCCCACTCCACTCCAAAACAATCCACACCCTTCAATCTGCCCCACTCCAATTCAAAACAATCCACCTTACTCCAATCCACCCCACCAATCCAAATCACTCAAATCCTTTACACCCCACTCAAATTCAATCCACTGCGGCCCAATCCACCCCACTCAGGTTCAATATACCCATCCTACTCGAATTCACCCCATCCCAGTCCAATCCAATCCAATCCACCTTAATCCATCCTACTCTAGTCCAATCCACCCCAGTCCACCCCAGCCCAATCCGCCATAATCCACCCCACTCAAATTCAGTCCACTTCACTCCAATCCACCCCAATCCATTCCACCCCACTCCAATCCCCACCCCAATCCAATCCACCTCAATCACTTTCACGCCACCCCAGTCCTATCCACCCCATCCCAAACCAATCCAACCAAACCCAATCAACCCCCTCAAATCCATTTCACCCCACTCCAATCCATCCCATTCCAATCCACCTTAGTCCTTCCCACTGCAATCCAACTTAGTACCCCCACTCCAATCCACCCCACGCCAAACCATCTTTACCCACCCCACTCCAATCTAATCCACCCCACTCCACCATAATCCACTCCACTCAAATCCAGTCCGCTAGACTCCAATCCACCCCAATCAAATCAACCCCAATCAAATCAACACCAATCAAATCCACCCACTCCAAAAATTCAACTTCATTCCAATCTAATTCCACCACTCCAATCCCACACCCCAATCCAATCCACCTTAATCAAATTCATACCACCCTAATCCTGTCCACTCTAATCCAGTCCATCACACCACAGTCCAATCCACCCCAATCTGATTAACTCCAATCCACCCCAGTCAATCCAATTCATCTCACTCCCATCTAATCCACCCTCCTGCAATCCATTCCTCTCCAATCCATCTCACCCCATGCCAATCCAATCCACCCCACTCCATACCATCCAACTCCAATCCTATCCACAAAATTAAATCCATTTCACCCCAATCCCCCACACCATATCAATCTACCCCACTCCGATCCAGACCATCCCATCCAAACCATCCAATCTGGTCCACTCCGCTCCATCCACCCCACTCCTATCCAGTCCAATCCACCTCACTCTACTCCCATCCACCCCATCCCACTCAATCCAACCTATCCAGCCCACCCCACCCCACTCCAATCCAATCCACACCATCCCACTCCAATCTACCCCACTCCAAACCAATCCACTCCACTCCACCCCACCCCAATCCAATCCACCTCCCTCTAATCCGCCTCACCCCAGTGCAATTCACTCCACTCTAATCCAACCATCCCCCTCCAGTCAATCCACCCCACTCCAGTCCAGTCCACCCCATGCCAATCCAAACCACCCCACTCTAATCCAATCCACCCAATCCACCACCCCAGTGCTGTCACTCCAATCGACCCAACCCAATTCAATCTAATCCACCCCACTCCAATCCACCCCATTCCAGTCCACCCTAATCCAATCCATTTAACCCCATTTCAATCCACCCCACTCGAGCCCAATCCACCCCATCCAAGTCCACCCACTCCAATCCACCCCACTCTATCCCAATCCAGTCCACACAACTCTATCCAATCCAGTCCAACCAACTCTATCCAATCCAATCTACAACACTACCTCAATCCACTCCACCCTGTTCCACTGCACTCCACAAAACTCTCTACAACTGATCTCTACTCAACGACACTTTACTCCCTCTACTCCACTCTATACCAGCAAATCCACTCTATGACACCCTACAACACCAACTTTTAGCCATGCTGAACAGAAACCACGCTGGTGTACAGCATGGCAAAAAACACATAGCCAAAACCAAAAGCTCTTGAATAGACGAGACCTATTGGTGTTGCCAATGCTTGTCATACCCTGTATGAAATGTAAAACAACAATACAACAAAATCCTGCAAGATCCCATAAACTGCCGGCGAAAGGGTGACAGCAGAAAGAGGGTGGTGTCACACGGGGCAGATGCTTGAGGAGAGGGGTCTGACAGCCAACTTATACATTCATTTTGTAAAAACTTTGCCCCTAATGAAACTGGCAAAAGGGCAAACGTGATAGAAAATCTATTTCGGTAAGACAACTCTAGTAGTTTCTGCACTTTCTGGAAAGATCAGTGTGCAATCTAGTCACAGGTTTAACTCACCAAACAGCATAGACTGATGGTTAATGTGTCACGGACAAATGTGCCTGCTCCAAAAGCATAGGGTGTAAGTTGCAAGTCAGAGATTTTAGTTTTTTGCAGATAAATCATCAGGTTTACTCCTTTTATTCCAGAGATCCTTGTATTACTTGCAGGTCACAAGCTATAATCATCGTGATACATTTTATTTAGTTATAAATTAGCCACATGAGGCTACATAAAAACTGCAAGGCATAAGTTTAGAACAATACCATTTATCTCTCTTTCACCATCTAATGTTTCTAAAATGGTTCAGGTGACTAATAATAAATATTTTTGTAGTGCTATGTAAGCATTTTTTTTAGAGTAATTACTCACAAAGACATACATGTGACATTTACATAGTGCACGCCTACCTATATACAGAACTATATCTGGCACAATGTCTCTGTATGTAAAAGGACCATCTCAACCCGGCACCGAGTCAGGAACGGGTTGAAGAAGCACCTTTTTAAAGAACACTGCATCATGATGCAGTAACAATCCACAAACCCGCTATGTCTTGAAACACTTGTTGATTGCATCCTTCCCGATCACAATGTACAATGGTCCACAGAATTTGGCTAGGTTGGTGCCATACAAATATAACATGCACACATATTGAGGTCGGAAAAGTTTCCTTGTAGCGCAAACAAAGGGAGTGCTGCTGGCCCTTTAAATGGTACATTTTAGTCATGCTCTACAGCACTACCAATGCTGTGTAGCATGGCTAAAGAATAAAAAATAAAAAAGCCTTTGATGCGGCTGCCTGCGTCATTTTGTAGGTGCGAGCAGCATGCATGGGGATGCCTACGAAATGGTACAGTTGATTTTTTCTGTTTAGTTACTGATCTGAAATCAAGAAGGTGAAAAACTGCTATATCTGTATATTTTTACCAACCTTTGCGAAAGAGGGAATTACCTATCATCAACTTTCTCTGACATATGCCCTATTTGTACTGTTATTAATGTTTTTTCTTTGATCAAGAGTTCCTGGCACAGTACCTCACAGACTATAAGGTCTCTTTAGAAGCCCTGCTTGAAACTCAAGATTTGAAATCTTTTTCTAACCACTTGAGATCTATTTATCACTGTAGCCTTAAGACTAAACTAAATAATGGATGTCTGTGTACAGTGAGCGATGTAGAATATGAATTTATAAAGGACTGTAAAGAGAGAAAGGGCAGGCCACACGTCACTGTGCAGTGCAGAGCAGCATTATATGCTCCACAAGGGTAGGCCACGGGTCAATGTGCAGTGCAGATAACCATTATCTTCTCCATTCCACTGCTGGGCCTATGCAATTACAGACTAGCACCAACTGGCTCAGAATCCCTGTTCCTCGCACAGCAGAGACTGAACTGCATCAAACCAAAATTCATCCTCTGTATGTAGAGGCCTAAAAGATGAGGCACCATTCCACTGCCCCGTGTGCAGTGGGCTTGTTCACTCCACTAGGCTTTCTACTTCTCTGGCCAAGGAAAAGGGCTGTCCATTATCTTCCCATATTTGTCTAGGCTGTGAATGAGCTGAAAATGTATAATAAATTACGTTTGATTCTGAGTAGGGGGGCAAATTATGCTTGACCTGGGGCCCCCACAATCCTTAAGATGTCACTGACACCGGTATCTTTCACCGACCTGGGTGAGCGCGCCTTTTCTACTGATCATGAGGCCCCGGCGGCATCGACCTCACTGAGGAAGTGAGAGAGAAAGCCCATGCAGAAATGCGTCTCTGCACGCATGGACTGCACTGTAAGCAGCAAGCTTGCAAAACGGCCCATTAGCCAGGGGAAGCAAGGGGAACGGGAAGAGGATGCGAAAAAAGGCTCACGAGCCACTTTTAGTTGCAGCCTCATTCCAAATTTGTCACATCAGGCATAAACGGCGTTTGCACCCACGCTGATCTCCGGAGATAGGTGTCAATGGTTACTTTAAGACGTGGTAACGTTTTTTCACTTTTTTTTTTTTTTTTTAACCAAGATCTCTCTATTCATTTTCTCGTAAGAACATTTTTACTACATTTCTTATTCTGGCTATGGAACGACAGTATACATTTTATTAGTTATATGTAAAATTAAGCCATTTAGTTTAGACAATCTTCAGCTTACGCCTTCTCCCCACCAACCAAAGGAGGTACTACTGATTTACGATCAATTGGCTAATAATAGAAGGTGCAGAAATTGCATTTCCAATCTTTGTATTGGTCTTCAGTGCCGCTGTCCTCTTTCTGAGGCAGGTTGTGACATAAGCGCCGGGCGCTTCCGCTAGGCACATCTAGATTGTGCTCGCTCCTGCTTTCGACCCAGATTCTAATCAAACAATTGAAGAGATCTTAGCCTCGGAGGCGAAAAGCACAGACGTACCAGCTTTGTATAGTATCATTTCAGTGGAACCCATATTGTGATAAATATAAATTCTGAATAATTTATGTCCCCAACATATTTCATTGCTTAGTGAACCAAAGCAAAATGGATGGTGCCTCCCCCTTCTTACAATATAGGACCACTAGCTGCTGCACTGCCCTCAAGATAAATAAAAAACAGTACCCAGTTTTGAAAGGCAATTCCCTCAAGGGCTTTAAGATGCAGGCCCAGGATGACAGTTGCTGGATCTGCCGGTACTAGAAAGCACAGAACTACCACTAATATGGCTGATGATTTTGTTCCAAACATCTTTACAGCCACGCACAAACATCAGCTATACAGGAAGGTTCCCGTATCCTCCTGCACTGCCAACACATTTCCAATGCTGTCAGGTAAATGTAATATAGGCATGCAGTCCTCAGGTACCAATGGAACATTAACTCATAGGCTTTTACCTGTGAGGAATGCTTCTGAATGTCTTGGGAATATCTCACCAGAGTGTCTCCCATTCCATATCCGAGGATTTTCTCTAAAGGTCTCCTTGCTATCTGCCCCGATATGCCCACTGTTGGTTCAGATAACCTGCCTGCAGTGTCTTATATATACACTAGAGATGAGCCTTCCAGCTCCCGTGTGTGTCTGCTCTAGTCTCTCGATGAGACTATAGTCCATAGTAGATGCAGCCGCATTGGGCAGGTGGTGCACCCAGTAAGTAGGCTGGCAATATTGGAGCCTATCTATTTAGTGGATGTCTTATTGTGTATTACATTTCGAGAATGGCTTGATTTTTCAATGTTAGAAAAGGGATGCCAATGTACTAGGCCTACCCTCCTCTCACCTCCGGAAAGCATCACTCTTCAGAGAGGGACTAAAATCTGGAATCTGCTGCATTGCAGTGTGAGATAAAAGAAATAAAGTGAGATCTCAACCCCCACTCTACTTTCTGGTCCAAAACCTCAAGCATCATCTTAACTTAGGCTGCCAGGTAAGTGTTGTAAGAGTGCTAAGTCCTTCTCAACCAAGCCAGATCACAAGGAGAGCACTCCGCCATTGCTTTATCCATAAAAGCTATTTTTTCAGTTCCCATGACTACCCATTAAATAATGATGCACAGGTGAGTTGACCTAGAATATTGCAGGAGGTCACACCAGGCTGAGAATGTCTCCTCACTCAAATGAATGCCATCATGTATCTCTGTAGTGCTTGCATATCCAATATTGGGGTGGCAACTGGAAGCAACTAGAACTAGCACAGAACATGTGAGGACATATGAGCCCCAGCCGTGGGATATATAGAGAGCACAACCTGTGTAAATCTTCAGTTATTGTTTATATAGGTCAGACCACTTAGTATCCTTCCAGCACTCCAAATTCAGTTATTCGCAGCAATATATATATAATAAAGAAGATTTCTCATTTAAAGAATGCCAACATTTACAGAATGGTGGCCACCTCGGGTGGGACTGTTAGATTGAGGATTGCCGTTTTTTGCATACTTTAAATCCATATACACCCTCAAACCAGTTGACTTGTTCCAGCATTGTGTGTGTCAAGACTACAGGGTCTGTCTGGGACAGCACCACATTGTCTGCACAAAGGCACATCCTGTGTTCTGCACCAGCTAAGGGTATTCCTCTGATCACTGCTCGTGCACTGATTTTGGTGGCCAATGACTCCACGAGCACAGCAAAAAGGAGGGGGGCAGAGTGGCTAGCCTGGTCTGGTACCCCTCTGAGGGGTACTAGAATGATCCATCACCATTGATCTTAGTTGACACGGAGGGGTTCTAGTAGCCTGCCATAATTCAATTCTTCATGTTGCTCCCTAGCCCTATTTTATCTAAGGCTGTCCAGTGAACCCTCCATGCCCCCAGCTCACCTGGTTAAACATCTTTTGTGCATCTAAGAGCACTAAGATTGCTAAGGTGTACTTCTTCTCTGCAACCATGTCCGTGCTTTATGAATCCGACCTGGTTGTGTTGTAGTAAGCCAGGCACTGGCTTGCCTAGCCTATTCACAAAGATTTTTGTGAACATTTTTGTACTGGTGTTCAGAGTGGCTGTAGGAAGAGCAGTATTTTGGGGGCTTCTCTGGCCTGGGTAGGACGGTCACGCCTGCCTCCCAGATGGTGTATGTCATATTTGATGTTTTTGTAAAGTTTTCAGATAGGGCACACTTTGGACCAGCGAAATTGGGAGAAGAAATATTTTGCTGAAAGATAAAAGAAAAATATCCGACCTAGTGTCTTTGTTTGTTTAGATGCATTGTTTGCAGACTCCTCTTATTTCGTCTGTCAATGAGCTCTTTCAGCGTATCCTTGTGCTCCTCCAGTACGTTGAGTGGTATGCAATCCTTTTAATAGTGCTGGATGTATTTAAGACTTCCTGGGTCTTTGGTGTACTGAACTTTGAAACAGCGCTGGAAGGCCACTTGTCAATCTCGTTTCTGAATCATCCATGAGACAGCGGCTTCTGTATTTTAGCTATGTGTGTTTTGTCCTGCTCGTACTTAATCTTCCTGACCAGGATAGCCCCCGCCACCCCTCACTCCCCAAAGAATGAATGATCTGACGCAAAAAAACAATCTCTTCATGGAACCCTTAAATGACCTCCTCGCCATGGCCAACAGCTTTTTAGTCTTGCTAGAATGTTTTTGTTTGTCTAAATATTTTAAGTCACTAAGGGCCAGATGTAGGAAGAAGTTTGCACGCCCCATGTGACCCCTTCCCCTTTGTGAATGGCATTAAAAACATTTTTCCAGAGCAGGCAGTGGTCCCAGGGACCAGTGCCTGCTCTGAAAAAAAGAAACGAAAACGTTTAATTTTTTAGTTTTGTAATGCATCTCGTTTTCCTTTAAGGAAAATGGGCTGCATTACAAAAAAAAAAACTGCTTTATTTAAAAGCAGTCACAGACATGGTGGTCTGCTGTCTCCAGCAGGCCACCATCCCTGTGAGTGCCGCGAGTCATAAGGGGGTCGCAAATTTTGACCCACCTCATGAATATTCATGAGGTGGGCATTTGCGACCCCCTTGCGAGTCACAAACAGTGTCAGGGACACTGTTGTACATATGGTTTTGCGACTCGCAAATTGCGAGTCGCAAAAGCCAATTTACCTACATCTGGCCCTTAATTTCTCTGTGAGCTTGTCTTGGAGGAGAGTCTTTCATTTCACCAGCCCCACTGCCATGCATATACACATCTCACTCCAATTTAGCTTGAATGAGTATCAGACCATTGTCGGGGCAACCCAGACTGGGTCTTGGCCTCAAAATATTCTTAGTCCCTTTGCCGTTGCAGACGTAAGGACAGGGGCCTTCAAGACACTCACCCTTAATCTCTGTCCACCACCACTAAATGCCCCACCTCCGAGGCCATTCCCATATAATAAAATGTAACTCTAAAACTGATGCACCTTATTTGGAGGATTCAGCCCTTTTTTATTTAAGGATAAATTTAACTGGGAAACAGGGCCAACATGGACCAACCAGCATCTCGGTTTTAACTGGCTGAGCTGTGCCCTGCATGGGTATTGGCATTCAACTCTCTCAGTTATCAGAGATCTTAAGTATTGATTTAGGAACAGTTTGTCTAATGTTCAGGTGGATTGGCCTACCCACTAGGTCTACCACTTCTCTCCTTCCCAGCTGCTTATGACCTCCAGCTAAGCTATCTGTGTGAGATTAGTCTTTTATCCCCCTTCTGAAGGCTTCAGCAACCCATCCAGGATAAGTCACCCGCTAAGTTTCCAGACCCTGTACAGCACTAGCTAATGAGGCCTGAAGCCCTCTTGACGAGGTGGGAGAAGTGAATAGAACAGTTGCCTCTTAAGGTGGCTGATAGACGGTGAAGAAAAGCAACATTGTAGTCGCTGCAACTCAGCCCACAATATCAACTATCAAAATATTGTTGAGGTAAAAAGATGTGGATTAAAGATATTAAATCTATAACCTAGCACCATCATGGACAACAGCTGTGGGTGCTATCGCAGTACCTCTATCAATTAGAGGAGCAACTGAAATCTACATTTTACAATATAGGCATCAATTTGTGGATGTCCAATTGATTTCTCCTATTTCTTCCAAATAATGCTGGTGTTAGGGTGGGGCTACAAAGGGAGTGAGGTTGTGATGAAAAGTGCTGGGCATGGAATGAGAGTCGGGATGTGTAGGGTGAGAGTTTGAGTGGTGCTGAGAATAGAAGTGTGGGTGTTCTTAGTGAAGGCTGGCTTTGGTAAGGGAGGTGAGTTATGCTGTGGAATGGTGAGTATGAGGGGTGTGTTATGGCTCTGGGGATGGGTTGATGATGCTCCTGGTGTGTGCTGTGTTAAGATTAAGAAGTGGTTCAGGTGAGCTACTGTTTTATGAGGGCATGCTGGGTTCGGGAGTTGATGATAAATATATTTTTGTTATATAGAAACTCTGATTTTTTTCTAATGTGATTCTATTTATTACATGAGCTGAATTTGACGTTGCATTGTTTCTTTTTAAGCATTACGAACACTTATGAACAGGTAACCCAGTATTATTCACCAAACAGCACAGCTATGACAATGATGCAAAAGGAATGTTTGAGCACAACGCTGCATTTGATACTTTGCTCAGATAAAATATACTCACCCAGGGCCAAAATAAACACATAATATCGGATCTCTGAAGCTTGTCTGTGAATGGTTTAGTGTAATAACTAGCTGTCAGTTTAAGCCTGTAATTCATGATCACAATTAAAACACCCTTAACCCAAAAGACATTCAAATTCAGAATCTTCTCAGATTTACAGATTTCTGCTTACCATTTGACAACAGCTCAATGTTCATATTTACTTTATCTGCCTGGATAAACATAATGTTTAAACAGCTCGTTGTGCTTTAGTCTCTTGATCATTGTTTACTGAATAATTGTCAAATGTGGATAATCTACTTAAACCCATACCATACTAGCATTACCATTGTCTTTCTGGCAAGTCTAATATTTAGGATACAACATGAAGGGTCAATAGGAAGAGCGTGACATGTGCGTGTGGTTGAGTCTGCACTGGCTCTTGCACAGGTTTGCTGCTGGATGCACTATACACCCACCGACTATGCAATCGTGGGCATGGAATTCACAGCACAAAAACACATTTCCTATTTATTTGTTGAAGTTTGGGAGCCCTTACTACGAGAGGCTTTCGAAATTCTTTATGACAACTACAGCATTTGGTGGTTTCAAATAAAGTAGCTGGTTGTACATGGATTGGAATGTAATGAGGAACTGAAACACTGTGACCGATGATTTAAAAATATATAGAATTGAAATGTATACATTTACGATTTATGAAATCCAGTATTGTTGAGATAGAAGAAAGTTTGAAAGGTATAATATGATATGTAGCACTCTCAAAGAGTTACATCATTATAATTATTTTCTGAATTTATAGAAGATTTTCACGTCGCTCGACCCTGATGTATGTTTGTCCACTTGTCTGCATGTCTTAATTTAACACCTTTATTTAGAGTTTTCAAAATATGCATCATCACTGGGTTGAACATAAGGATGACACAGCTGGCAAGAAACATATGGCCAGGGACCCTCACATTCACCTAAAAGCCTAGATGAGAAATTCAAAGGTTAAATTATCAGCCATCACCCATTGAGAGGAGGGTCATTTTTTTTCTTCAAAAAGAGAGTCCCACACTGGGGTTTTCTTTTTTTAAATTAAAAAAATATATATAACAAAACTTTTTGTACGGATCAGTCATGTTGACAAAAGCATTTGTCTAACTTTCAAAGCAATAGATGTCTGCTGGACATCTCTAACTTTGGTAGGCGGAGTACTCAGTGACATAACAAAGGCCCGCAGCCCCTGTGGTGCAGGGGCCCTCATGCTCCAGAGGACACCTCAGCACAGCACCTGGCCTGAGGGAGTCAGTAGGGGGGCTAGTCATCACCTTCTTATTCGAGATTCCAAATATAATATCAACTAAGGTCCACCAACCCATTATAGCCTATACTCAGTAGAACAAACTAAACATGCAGGAGTTGGAATGACACCTAGCAATAAATACTCAACTGTAAATAATATACTCAGTGGAAAAAATCCATGAATGGAGGTCCTCATCTTTTGACATTTAAATCCAAAACACAATCAAACAAAAGGAAGAAGAAGGGGCCTTGGATGAACAGAGAGTTGAAACAAATTAAAAGACAACTCTCAACAAGAACCCACAAAACAAAATTTGTCTACACAGAGACAACCGAATGTACAAATCATACATAAAGATGGCCAAAATAATCCACTACTCAAGCAGGGTTGACACTGCCAAATTCCCAGCCAAGGATTCCATAAAATTCTACTGGAATTATATAATCCAGAATGCTGTCAAACATCCACCCCACTTTCACAAACCTTCAGCAATAAACTAGCAGCACATTTTATTAAAAAAAAAAAACAGACACACTGAGTTCTTATCTAACAACCAAAAGAAAAAACTCCTCCCATACTATACATCCAACAAGTATAGCAGCCGATGCCCAACTTCCATCTATATCAGCCTTTCAACAAATTCCAATCTCAGAATTTGAAGATCTACAAAAAGATAGCAGACACCCCATCTGTCCTTTGAACTCCACACATTTTCAAAAAAGATCCTTTAGTCAACATCAGCATCTATCCCCAAATATCAACAACTACTTAAACACAGGAATTTTCCGAGAGATATTAAAGAATGCATACATATACAAAACTACCTTGGAACAACTGAGACACTCAAGACCCCAACAGTTAGAGACATATCTTCAATATGCCTATCCGTAAGCAAACCTATGGAAAGAGAAGCCTGTGCCAGATCTCACAGTTAATAAAAGAGAACAAATTACTCTCAGACTGGCACACAGGACACTGCCCAGAGAGGGGGCCTGAATCTGCCTTAATCCCAATGGGAGCTACTTAAACATAATCAACATACATTGTGTAATTGTGTTACTACTCTCAAACCTTTCAGCAGCTTTTGCCATAGTCCATCATAACACATTGGATTCTAGACTGAAAGAAGTTGCTATGGATGGCATCACCTTCAACTGGATTCAGTCTTCCCTAAACAACAATAAATATGAGATTCACATGCCGCTTTTCTATTTAAATTCTTAGAACATAAAATTCTAAGTTCCTCAAAGATCAGTTATTTCACTTTTACCCTTCTACATATACATGAAACCACTGCTATTTCTTATCACCAGTTTCAAGCTCACCTGCTACAACTATGCAGGTGACATACAGCTAATTCTCAAAGGACAATGCAACATTAAAACTCATCACTTGCCCCACAGCGGTGGACCAGTGGATGATGTGGAATCACCTCAAATTGAAAGCTTCAAAAACACTGTGCTGTTTGCAAAACTATGACCCTATATATTTCTGGCCAGATGTACTCGACCCCTTTCAGAAGTCACCAGAAATGTAAAAAACCTCAGAACGTTCTTAGCCTCTACACTTTCTATGAATAGTTAAGTGGGCAGGCTGTCCAAGTTAACTTTCTACATAATAAAAACATCTAGATGCACCTTTCCAAATCTTGAATTTCCTCAGCACTTCACTTTTAACTATCAGAAGGCTACAAAGCCTCCTAAAATCAGCAGCAGGAATGCTTCTAAATGTAAACTTACAAACCGGCATTCCTCAGGTCCTAAAGGCTCTACACTGGTTCCCAGTTGCAAGAAGATCCTATTTCAAGCTATTGCGCTTCACTCTCTTAGCTATTAAAGGCAAAGGACTAAAATTCTTCCAAGCAAAAGTACAAAAAATATTCCCAAACCAGGAACCTTCTTTCCCCACTAGAACAGTGCTTATTATTTCTTGCTTAAAGAAAGAGAAAACATGGGTGGCACTACTTTCCCAATTCAAACACCAAACTTTGGAATTCCCTGTCGCAAAGACCAGAACCACTTAAAATCATTCAGAATTTAGAGGGTGGTTAAGACCTGTTTATTCCCAATGTGATCCAACAAAGAATCCACATGTCCTCAAGTCATACCTACAAACAGATATAGTCCCATGACCTTTGAAGCTCAAGAACGTGCTGAATCATTGTAATTCCTTAAACAACCCCTACCATGTAGGAAAACCTCATCAGACTAGAAACTCAATACTCAAACAAACATATTACAGTATGAGGATTGCAAACATGCATGATTCTTCAATCCTCAAAATTTCAACAAACATACCATCTCTGGACATACCACATACTTGAGTACCCCATATTAAAAGACAAAAGGGTCAGAATTATCAAAGATGATATCTGTGGTCTAAGTCCCAAGACCATAGCAGATAAATCGTAAAACTGACTGAAAAGCAAGTAAATCTGAAGTAGCTGTTCCCACTCTCTCAGCCCAGAGAGATTGGTGAGCAGCAAATCTTTCCCTCTACTGTTTCAGGAAGAGGAGTCGTCTCATTGAAAGAAAAATCTAGATTGATGCTTTATTAATCTCTTTTATTGTTACCTTTGATACGTAAATAATCTATAGCAAGGCAAATTATAATTTATTGTATTTATGTTTTTTATTTATAAAGGGCAATCAATCATCAGAGACATACCTATGCTAATAGAGAAACACTATACCTAGAAAGGAAAAAATAGATTAGCATAAAAGAAAAGTCTTTAGGGACTTCCTAGAACTCTGAATGACCTTCCTCCACAGTGGTCTTTTCCAGTGTACAGAATTGTCATTAGGATTTTATATCACAAACTCTGAGATCACATGGTAACATAAGAGACAGTGAAATTCAACTGGAATTTGGGGCCAGTATAAAAAACAGCCATATGCATAAGGCAGAGTGCCTTCTCTTGGGCCCTTTGCTTAAATTGGAAGTTAGTGGCGTGCTTTATGGCCTTTAGTTATGTGATCATACTTAAGCAGATTCAAAGCTAAGACAATGACATATTTAGGATCTGCTGTAGCTTTCTTCAGTGCTTCTCAGTAAGTCAAGCTAGGATCCTCCTGGATGAAAGACATTATTTTCCTTAGAGTACAAAACAGAAGGAAGCATGCCAACCGGACCCTTGGGATTTGTAGGTTAAAAAAGTTAGTTTGCCATCTATCCAGACTCCAAGGTGCATTGCTGTTGAAGTGAGCGAAGGCAAGCCATCTATTGAGGAGGGCCAGAGACTTCATACCAGGGTGATGGTTCTTCTACAAAGATCAAAAATTCAGTCTTGTTCACGTTTAATTTAAGGAAATTGTCCAACATCCAGGTGTGGACTGCTCATAGGAAATCTTTCAATCTATATCACAAGATGGAACAGAGTCACATTTTAGCAGCATTAGGGTGCCACTGGAAAAATGCAATACCTTCAGCGCATTGTTCCTACTCAGTACCCAAAGTTGCTGTACATAGATAATAAAGAAGATGGGAGAAAGTGCTGAACCCTGTAGCACATCGCTGGTTACTGACTGCTTTGCTGATCTGAAAGGTGCTATAGAGGCTACCTGTAACCAGACATAAAGGAACTAACCCAGTTGAGAGCCACTCACAATAACCTTATCACCATTAAAAGGTTGAGTAAGATAAAGCTGGACTATGCCAAAAGAGGCTGATAAGTCAATTAGCACCAAACAGCATGGAGGTCTTTGCAGACAGTGGTTCGTTTCTCATCTAGAGCCACTACCACAGCAGCCTCCATACTAATCCTGACTGATAACCAACTGGTTGCCAGTCAAAGGCAATAATTGAGTCAATTGTGGAAGAAAGGCATTTATCCAAGGGTTGCGCCATGATGTTGGAGACCACTGGTAGTAAGGTAATTGGTCAATAGTTTTTCTGGTCACTGCCCTATTGATTTTTTTTTCTCAATACAGAATTTGCCTTTTTTTTTTTTTACTAACCTGAAACACAACTCCTAATATTAAATAGGCATTGATTTGTTGACCTAAGGTAGGCAATATGCCTGAAGCTAGAACCTGAAGGATGGTGGGTGGGCAGGTGTAATCTCGAGAGTACATCTTGAGTTTCATAAGTATCTTATTCAGATCATCGTGTGACATTTCAGGTGGAGTGTAAATCATACCTGCAGTCAAAATCTCCTTTGTACCAGAGAAATTGGAGTGGTCCACCTGTTAGTAGGTGATGATGTTGGTTTAAATTGTTTACGTTTTGTGAAAAAAGGTGGTAAAGTTATCACACAGAGATTAGAATGTAGCCAGGTTAGTTGAACTGCACATTGGGGACATAGGTGCATCAATAACACCCCCCCCAAGAAACTTCACAATTAGACATAAAAGTGGTTAATTTGTGTGCAATAAAAGCGAGTTTGGCTTAGTCATGCAACCTGTTCTAGTTTTTGAGTTGTGCTCTATATTGTTGAAGGGAGAGTGTAAAGTGATCTTGAAGATATACTCACCAAGATTACCTCACCACTTTAGGGCTGTTATGTGGAAGGATAGTACTTGGAGTAATGAAGATTACTAGTAAGTAATCAGGCCATTCTCATAAATGCATGTGCCAGTGATGGTAAAGGTATAGTATTACCAAAGTGCAAATGAAAATTGTAATGTCAATCACACTGAAATCAGCCAAGCATGAGAATAATAATGTTAACTTTAATCAGAAACAAAATGTGGCATACTGACTTCATGGCACTATGCCAAAATACACACTCGGAGGACGTGAGCTAGAAGAAATGGCTGGCAAAATCGCATGCTTGGCCAGGACCTTACAATTCCAAAAATAATAAACTTCAAGAAACTGCCTTTATTTAAGGCAATATAGTTCTGCAAAACTATTTAACTCCATAAAACATGTATGTTATGTATATAATGCGCTCAATGACTTAAATGCTCAAAGTTTATATGAAAACAGCACCTCTTTCTCCATAAAAGACATTACTTTTTTGTATTTCTGTAGCGCCAAAACAGTGTAAACATAGAGAACAGTAAACAACGGTGCCAGAATTCAATGTAAAGACAAATGCAACCGAGTGTCTATCATGAACAGTCCAAGAAGCAAAGGCAGGGTGTTGAGGGTGTTATCCTCGGTGTATTTTTCTGTTTCTTATTTTAGTAAATGTATATATAGAATGTGCTGTTGAAATAAAACCAGCAGGCTTGTAAATAACATCACAACACCATCATTCCTCTTTCGTTTTCGAAACAATTTCAATTGAAAGGAAAAACGAATCAGTGAATAAACTTCTGTTGCATCAATATCCCCCACTGGATAGTCCATGACTCAAAGCGTTAATCCACTTTAAGCCACAAACATAATATCAATTTGCAATAAATGTTTATTTTAGTTGCACGAGTACCGTCCCCTAATACTTTCTGTTTTGCATAATTATACGTAAAATATCGATTCATATAATCGAGATATTCCCACTTACACCGGTAACGTGCATTGCCTCATTGGATATACTCTGTCAATATCCATGCCTTCCTGAAGTTTCCCTTCTAATATCCATTGTCACCAGGAGGTCTCCATGGATTACTTCTCTACTTAATGCTACAGGCAAAGTAACTGCTGTTTCAGGAGGGTTAAAAATGATATCCTGTACAAAACATAATAAGAATAGAACCGGCACTATAGGCTGGAGGCTGAACTTGGCACAAGTCAAGTCACGCCTGGGCTACTGAGATACACTCTCCGCTAGTGCTACAAAGAGCAATATAACAATCTGAAAGAATGTGGTGTGATGCAAAACAGTACTGCTCTTTGCAAAGTTTGATGATGGGCTCCAAAAATATTCACGAAGTGTACCTGAGGCATAACTGCTTAATGGCTACCACTTAATCAAACCACTCTACGGCATACAAATGCCATAGGCTGAGCAAAGCCCTCTTGAATGGTGGGTATTCTGTCCCTGCTGGGCAAAGGAAACAGTAGCCTATATTACTCCCCTGACAAATGGCAATATCCTACCTAAACCTAAAGAAACAGGCCTGCACTGAAACGGCCCGAATGTGTTAGGATTGCTCGAATCAATCAAACAGTTCAGAAGAAGGTTTAGAATATAAGCTTGATACCTTAGTGTGAAAAAGCCCAATGTCCCTACAAAAACTAACGGCTGAATTCACAAGGTAGGAAACCGTACATCGGGATCACAAACAATCTGCTAAGCAAAATATAAAATGTTTACATACAACATGACATTACTACAGGTAAAAGAACCCTAACTCATGAATGTGCTCGATTGTAGCCTATAAGCGCCCATGAAATGCAGGAAAGTGCTCATAACTGTCTTTTTTATGTAGGTTTTTTGTAGCCCACTGTTAGACCTGGCATCCTTGACATGGTCTCCCCTGTCTTTTTTGCGTCTTCTTCCCATGTTTTGACTGTGTGCTGGACTTTGTTTTTGCTGATTTTGGTACTCTGGGCAATTAACCACTGCCTACCAGTGCTAATGTGCAAGTGCTCCCTGTGTAAATTGCATGTGTAATTGGCTTTTCCATGATTGTCATATTTAATTTACTAGTAAGTCCCTAGTAAAGTGCATTAGAGGTGCCAAGGCCTGTAAATCAAATGCTACTAGTGGGCCTGTAGTACAGATTGTGCCCCCACATGAGTAGCCCTGTAAACAGGGCTCAGACCTACCACTGCAGTTGCTGTGTATGCAGTTTTAAACTGCCAATTCGACCTGGCAAGTGTACCCATTTGCCAGGCCAAGACCTTCCCTTTTTTTATTCATGTAGGGCACCCAATAAGGTAGGACCTAGGTAGCCCATGGGTAGGTTGCAGTGTATGTTAAAAGTAGGACATGAAGTGCTGTTTTTCATGTCCTAACAGAGAAATACTACCAAATTTGGTTTTCACTGTTACAAGGGCCATCTCTCTCATAGGTTAAAACGATGGCTGCCTTTACATATCTTTTAAGTGTAATTTCCCTTTGAGAGCAGATAGAAATGTGTAGTTTGGGGTCTCTGAAATCACAATTTAAAAAATACATCTTATAGTAATGTTGGTTTTTAGATTGTCAGTTTGAAAATGCCACTTTAAGAAAGTGGGCATTTTCTTGCTTAACCATTCTGTGCCTCTGCCTGCTTGGGTATTTCACGTCTGGGTCAGACTGACAGTTGTGCTGTTTGTTAATCTTCACTAGACTGTGACATAAAGGGAGCTGGGGTGTAGTCTGCATATCTTGATGGGTCATCAGGGCTAGAGTGGAGGGAGGAGCTGACACTTACACCTGAAGGGGTTGTGCCTGCCCTCACACAATGCAGTCTCCAACCCTCTGGTGTCTAGAGCGACTATTTTCATTTTTGGATTTCTTTAAAAAGACACAGAGTATGACAAATGTCCATACAGGCGTAATACCAAGGGGTAGTGGTTCAAGCAACTATTAGACCGCAATCTGGCAAAATTGATTCTGGACTCTCCAAGTGCGGTGGTCTGCTAGGAGGTTTGCCTGAGATGTAATGGACTTATCAAATATCACAGTGCTCCTCAAGTGCTCAACAGGAATAATATTCCACCGGCAATAATGGATCCCTCCCCTTCAGACTTACCTAAGAATATCTCAATCGCTGTACAAAAGGGATCAATGTAGACTGAAGCTGCTGTTAAGGAGGCATGGCCCTTAAAAAGAGGAGGACTAAATAAAGTAAATTGAAATGCCAGTCTAGTCACAGACAGCAGCCCTTGCTGGTCATTCCTGCTTGATACACTTCAAGCCTCAGCTACTGCACTCAATTATCATTCAAACAAACTTGACATTCAAGTGGACTTCCTGTATGTTCTGGCTGTACCCATTTCAGGCAACGACTCCAACCTAGAGCAGCTGAGGAACCTGATTACAAGAACGCAGTCAGCCAAGATGGATAGACTAAGCTCAAGTTCATCCTTAGGTCCCCGTATTTGCGCTCCTCTTATTGACAAATTAATTGAACTCCAGAGATGTTGACATCCATAGTACAGGACCTGAAAATGCACAGGACCTTCATTAAGTGACCCAACAGAAGGATAAACAAAGTGACTCAACCCATCAAACAAATGCCAGTGATGCCCCACCGGGAAGTACACAACAAACCTGGTACGGACACCAAGATTATCCAACAGAGCACGGCTAGGAGTTTCACTTATCAGGTGGGAATCCATCCAGATCTAAGAGCAGACCCGTTGGCCTTCGCATCCTTGAATCCGCAGGACCTTGGCCCTGTTGATTACATAACTTCTCCACCATGGGAAACCAAACCTTAAGTGCTAACAAAAAGAGAAAGGAAAACAAAACCAAAGGAAAGCTTGAAATAGGATTTCTCTGTTCCTCAGTTATAGCAGCGGAAGAAAAAGTAGTCCCTATCTTTAATAATAATACAAAATCAACCACGCCTTCAATGCCAGAGATCCTCGACGAAACTGATGAAACATTACATTGAACAGCATCACACCCCTAATGATCTTAGATGGGTCATTTTGGAGACCATCAAGGATCATAGAAATGCTACTACCCGTCTGTTTGAGAAAGAACAACGTTGGGTTTACAGATTAAGGACACATATTATTGGACTTAACGATGACATCCCATGGACCGACTTTATCTATAGATAGTCGTATTTGGACTGTGTGATCCAATTTTTCGACACTGGATTCCCCCTTCCTCTGACAATCTTTTCTAGTGTCTAAACTTTCCATGTTTTACGAAACTCAATTTTTTTTTTATTTTTTACTCTAGGCTCCAGGCACTATATAACATCTCAATTGAATTTTTTTTTTACTCCTAGGTGGTCTAACCTTAAGTATGCAGATACCAGCCCATGAATTATACAAGTATGTCTGCATTATAAAAAAGATTTTTTCCTGATCACTATTCTTTTCGACGTTTCATGATATTCGGGATACTTTTCCCTATCCAACATGGCCCCCATTGGGTCTTGGTTACTTTTGTCCTTTTTTGTTGTTTACTACTTTCCCCTTGACACGACAGACAAAACGGTCCTTTTTCTGTGTCTACCGTCTTTTTAAAGTTATCACCCATTGGCTGATCCACGTCTTCCGGGGAGGATCAAGCCGGGGCAGGTGGAGCCGCCAGCCGTGGGATGTCTCCAAGTAAGTTGCTACAGCAAGCGCGGTTTTATTTTTACCCGATTTTATGATTCCCATTATGGGTATCGGGCTCTGTGATACATGCGCTTATTTAAATGAGGAAGACCAGTACTTTTAACATGGTCCTCGCTGCGGTGGCTGTTATGTCTGATGCTGCTCTGCCACGCCTGTTTTTGCCAACAGTTCCGATACACATTGTTTTGGACCTTAGCATTCAGTCCATGTTCCTGTTATTTATAGACTTAGTATGACGACCATTTCTGAATGAATGTGCTAAATATTTGTTGAGCACACTAACCAACACACCGTTTTGTTTTAGTGTAGGCTGTTGAGTTACTGTGGACATTGTGTCCACTGTGCACTTACTTATTATTTTCCTTGACACTCTAATTGATACTTGACTACTATTTTACATTTGATATTGGCACATCTATACCAACACCTTCTACTCTGACCAGATATTTTTGGAGAGAGAACACATCAGTATATTGAGAAATGCCATCCAGTAGTACGATATGTGACTATACATTATGGATGACTCTGATACCTCTATCTAACAATGTCTTCTTTCCTATACCTGTATGTACATGTAGACCATACTGGACCACGCTAGCTTGATACCTTACCTGATGGGGCCCATCTACTAGTAGGAGGAGGGTAAGGACGGCTATTTTTGCCGTTATCTGTTTTTTCATTGTCTCCACTGTCCTCTTTTTGCACATCACGAAGGGGAGATGTCAAGTGTGTGTCAGTTGATTGTATTCACACATCTCACATCATTGAATGTTCTGTACCATGTTGTGACTTACCATATGTCTCCTATATTCCAGGTTCCAACTCTATGAAGATCTCCCTACTATGGGTAATAGTTAACTTTAGGATTAGGTAGATTAATTGGTCCTGAAGAATCTCAAGAGATCGTACAGACTAAAAAGCGAGAAACATGTTGACCTTGATTTAATATTAGTACAGGGAATCCTATTCCTACACACACCACACTCTAACATTGAGAGATTTGATGACAGTTAGTTATATTTTTCTTTTTTCAGGGAAGATAAGACGTTACCTTGTTCCTCCCCCTTACATCTGTTTTTAATCATGACAGAGGTTAGATATCTTAATAAAATACATTTCACCTCTAGTCATTTTTAACAGCACCTTTTTTTCTTTCTGTTTACTAATCCTACACACTATATACATTGACCTGCTAGTAGTCATTATCAAAAGATCTCCGGCAAAGAGCCCCTCTGTGGGGCCCGTCAGGCATTGCAGTGCCAGTCTGACGAGGACCATAGCCCTATGATAAAGCATGTCACCAAATGGTGAGTGAGGGCTCTTGTTCCAACAAGTTAAATTCCCACGGACTGTGGATATATAGGATTCCATTCCTTTAGTGAAACTGTGTATACCTTTTGTTTTATATGATAGATCATCAAAATATGCCAGTACTACGACGAATATCAAATACAGCTAAGTATTCGGACAAAGAGCCACAATAAAAACATCATTGGTCAATCCGCAAAAAATGATGATGTTCAATCAGTTTGGAAAACTTCACCCAGCGATTCAGAAATAACTTGGCCCGACGTTAGTATGATCCCATTAACAAATACCATCACCCATCGGATGAGTTCCTCAATCAAGCAGGACATGAGGTCCAACACCCCCTCTTCAGCTCAGATAGGTGCAGCAAACGATGTTCAGGACTGGAGTCAGCATTAGTTTCTACTAGTAAAAAGACCTCCTACACACACCCACTTAGTCAAGCAGCAAACCTGTTTGTGGAGTGCAGGAGGCCTGCAGCACAAAATGTCTGATCCAATCGTTATTTACTCATGGAAGAAGTACAATGTGATCATCTTACAGGAGACATTGTGGTTATCTTCAATTCCAATGATAGGCTTCATTGAAATAATTAATCCAGCAATGAAGAGCCCGCAAAATGGTAGACACATGGGTGTGTTGTCTATTTACATTTAGTGTGACCTACCTCTACAAATTACAGAACTTCAGTCTGGGGTGCTCAGAGCTGGTATTGATGCTAGCTCTACCTTCATTTTGTTTGGTTTTTATTTTATATATTTTTATTTGCATTTCAATACATACAATTCCATATCAAAAGCATGCTTGCTACCATAACCAATGTATTTCATGGCAAATAAAGACTCCAACATCATCCGTGGTCAGGAGGCATTGCAAAACATATTTAGAAACCAGGATGATATACATTTACCCATCTCTACCCACTTCCCGAGATGTGTTCAATGCCCAGGAAATATAGTGACAAATTGAGTAAAACAATATAACATGCAACAAACCTTGTGTGCAACTAATCTAATCAGTAACAGTCCTCCAACCGACCCCTCCTCTCCCTCATTCTACCCATGTGTGCTATCAGTGAATCCTGACAGGGAAGATACAGGTGTGCATATTGCCACAATATTGTTCCACCTTACTCGACTACTACAGCTGCAGGAAGTTACAAGTAGGGGAAGCACCATAGGCTAAACCCCTGATGTAGGCGCTCCAGTGCAGGCCCATCCAATAATAACCTCCCCCCAAATTACTCTTTATGGAGGCCTGGTGTCAGAGTCAAGTAAATCTGCAATCGTGGCAGCCCACTCATGCAGGTCATCCAACAACTTATCCTCCTATCAGCATTGGTGCATACAGCACTCCTCTGCCATCACCCATTCAGCCATATCTTTCAACCAACCATTGACTACAGGGGGGACAGAGCCAACCAACTTATTTCAATTTGTCATTTTGCAACGACGAGGCCCAACATCAAAAACTTCCTGCTTAGCCTTGTGTTCCTTTTAGTGGGGTGGAGGCCAAGGAGGCATAATTTAGGATCCCGAGATAACGTCCAAACGGTGTTCAAGTTTAGGTAATCTACTACCGTCTGCCAATATGAATATAAGGATATGCAGCTCCAGACCATATGTATGAAATCCGCCTCTGCCTGGAAACATCTAAGGCAAGCATTGGAGTGACCTGGGTATATAGCCCTAAGTGTGATTGGAGTCAAATACACCTGGTGCACTATGTTGAATTGGACCAATTTAGACCTGGAATTTGTGGCCGATGTCCGGACAGCTGAATGGTCACAGTCCCATTCCTTATCAGTAAGCTGTTCGCGGAAAGGAAAGGAATGACCATATTATTTAAATTGATGGCTCTATTGCTATAAATCAACAAAGCGCCGTTCAATCACTCACCGTTCTATTTATGTTTTGTTGACTTCACCTCAGCATTCAATTTTTTACCCAGAAAACTCTTATGAGCTAAACTCTCAGGTATGGTAATCCTGCAGACTCTGCTAAAAGTAATTATCCTATTACACCCAGATACTTGGTTTTGGAGATAGCAGCATAGTATCTCAAAAGATCTACACCTCAACATGATTGAAAAAAGGTTGCATGCTAGAACCATTGCTGTTTAACATTTTTCTGTGAGATCTCTCAACATCACTAACCAACACTAATGCCCATCCACAAAAGTTCAGAGGTAGTCCATTCCCAAGTGTGATTATGCGGATGATGCTCTTTTAATGAGTCAGACTAAGAGCCTGATGTAGAGTCTGATGGAGGGGTTACTCCATCACAAACATGATGGATATCCCATACGCCATGTTCCAAGTTCTATAGTCTATAATGGAATTGTAATACGGCTGATGAGATACCAGTCATGTTTGTGAAGGAGTAACCCCCTTTGCCAAACTCTAAATCAGGCCCCAAGATATATTTACAACATCAGGTGAACACCCTTCAATGGCTACTCTCTCTTAAATAAGCGAATAGCAAACCTCAGTAAAGCTAAAACCATGATTCTGGGAACCAATATAGACAAGCATTTGCTCGCGTTAGCGCTATTAACGTTGTAAACTCCTAACCAGACTTTTCTTGCAAGTAAAACAGATTCACATATGCAAGTGGATGGTCGCCATGACATGCAAAGCGCTAGACTTCTGCCCAGTGAGATCGCGCTGCGCAGAAAATGAAAAGATAAAGTAATCCATAATCCAGCTGAAAACATGGAGCTTTGTATGTTTTCAGTTGTTTACCGGTGCACTTGAGGAGGGCTAAACACCGGAAAAGGCAAGACGGATGCATGCCTTTCACTAATAGATTCAATCGATTTTTAAAAGACAAGCCCACAAACTAATAAAAATGAAGGGCATGACATGGACGTCGTTAGAAGCCCACAAAGAGATTACAACATGGTCCAGAGCGCTTGCTAGCGCTCAACCCTAAAAACAGCCCAGAATCTGGTATCTAAATGGCAGCTGTGTGTTAAGGGAAGCCAAATACAAATACTTGGGCCTGCTCATTGACAACTGAGGCTCTTACTTACCCCTCAAGCAATACATGAAAGGAAATATAAAGTCTTGTCACTGCTTTTCGCGTTCTGCATGCTCTGCAACAATTATCAGGCCTCACGTTGGCCCCCTGCTTACGGGAGCCCTGAGTAGGAGAAAGACGAAATTGCTTGATAATTTAACTATAATGACTTAAGAGGGTATTTCAATTACCACAACCTTCCTCACTGGCAAAACTTCGATTAGAATTAGGGTTAAACAATCGATCACCCACAAAGCGGCATTTTTGAAATTATGCTTTGAACTTCGTCCTGCTCAGACGCTAACCAATTGATCTGGCGTGAAATTGAGAACTCGGGAGAAAATGCCTATAAACCGCTAGTACATGCTCACTGAGCTATCTGCAAGCAGAAGGGCCATGCAATTCTTCTCTCACCTTTGGCACTTTAAAAAAACTTCTTTCTAGGAACAGTAGTTCATAGTCACTGCTGCAAGACAAGCAGGAACTGTCAAAGAGCGCCCACGCTTAGACTGTTATTAACAGCTATGCTATCCTCACCAGTCGAGTTTATTTTGGAATACCTCTAGGAAAAAACGACTAAGCATCAACTTTTTGTTATACTGTTTGGGTGGACTTCCAACTCTAGACCTAATGCCAAAATGGCGTAAACCCAATGTCTCGCAGCACTGTAGACTGTGTTTTTTTCCAAGGAATCCATAGAGCATATTTTGTGAGCCTGTCCTGCATTGGGTCCAGCGAGACGAGCATGGTTAAAAAAAACAGTTCAGTCATATGGGGCTCTGCTCATGCGGGCACGCTTACTTTGTAAAATTCATGAATTCGGGAGAAAAAAAAACTATGGTTAAGTTTAAAGCAAACTAATTACTCTGGGATTCACTATGCCTTTCCAACATGCATGTTTATGATGTATTTTAATTTTGCGTTTTATGGAATGACTTTAATGAACTGGCATATATAAATTGTAAATATATAATTTGAAGGCACTAAAGCCACTGCATTGTTCAATAACAATTAACAGTCTCTTAATAACCGACCTTGAAAAAGCTACAAAATAATGTTCATTTTTGTACTGGGTAAATTTCAAAGTAGCACACAGAATATACATCATCTCAAACAATACTGATTTTAGCTAGGGGCGTCTGAAGTTATATACAGTTTTGAGGTAATAAACCTCACAATGGCAAAAAACGAGAAGTTTATCAGATTCTCAAATACCTGTCTATGGGTAAGTATTCCGAGATAAATAAATATTTTGTAGATCACATTTTGCAGCATTTTAAGAGAAAATTATCCTTCTATAAGTGAATTTACTATTTTAGAATCTTGTGAACTCCAGAAATGTTGTAAGGTTTAAAAACAGTTTGCATTAGTGTGTAAAGGAAATCCTTTCTCACATCACGAATTTGTATCGTGGAAGGGATTGGCTGAGCACACTTTCACACCAACAATGGCAAAAAATGCATCAGAATGAGAGCCTGGGCAGCAGTTCTTTATCGCTCATAATGTTGCTAAATCAAACACGCCAATCAGACACAATTACCGCGAGTATGCATTATTTACTATCTTCAGACCCTATCGGGGAATGGAGTGCAGAAACACCAGATCATCTGGTGCTAATGATATTTGCACTGAGGTGTTTTGCACCCAAGTTTACCAATCGGGTCTAAATGACCCATTTAAAGTCAAAGAAAGTAATTGTAAAATTTGACACAACTCTAATGGGTAGTCCCTGATGCTTTAATATTTAGGATTACAATTTCCTACCTTGTCCCTAAAATGACATTTATGTCCCAGACAAATATCTAGAGGCGACAAGATGTATTCAAAGATTACGTGAAAGGAAAGACGTGTCTAGGGGATATTTAGCCATTAGTGCCTAGCAGTATGTATGTGGCATTCAAAAACTGTGTTCCCAGACTCATAACTCTCTCTTTGGAGAAATGAAACATATGGCTGCGGTGAACCTGTATAAATGTGCCTCATCTGCGAAGAGAAAGCTAAGAGCGTGGCAGGAATCACTCACCCACGGGTGCTGCCACTGTTAATCAACGACTATTTTGGTGCCAGGTGCATTTTAAATTGCTGAAATCTCAATGTACAGATGTTTATGTACATGTAAGTACTTTGAAAAAGTCCTTCAATCCAGAAAGAGCAATTTGGTAATTGTTTGTTTATTAATTCTTAGTCAAATGCTTAATATTTCTTCATGATGATACCATATTATTTTGGCTCAGTCGCATCACTCACTGAACTCGATTAGTGTACAGCTGCACCTGCTCTGGTTTCTTTTTCTTATAAATCGTATCGCCACAACAATCCTTTGCATTTTTAACATTAAACACAGAGGTTAATGGGATAGTTGAGGGGGTTGTCAGTATAAAAAAAAGCCACTTAACTTTCACAGCACGATACTAAGCCTACAAGCCCCACATGGCAAACGTGTGCTGTAAAACTATGAAAAACGTGCAGTAGGGCAGCTTTCTTTTTACTTGAGCAATTGTAAGAAGCAGTAAGTGGTCAAAGTGTGTATTTTGCTTCATTTGCTGTGTCTGGTCCTAAAATGGTTAATTATACGACAAGCAGGGGACATGAGAGGGGCAAAGGGGCAGTGGAAATGGAGCCTAATGCGGATTGGTAGAGTACTAAGTGAGAGAAACTACAATACCTACTAAAATTAAAATAACCAACAGTTTTCAGGACTTTGAAAGCAGAGAAGGCGAGAGTGTGCGTGCGTTTTTGTCTGTGTTTATGTAAAATAAAAATAAAAATAAAAAGTGAAATCCGTCAGACTCATCAAAATACCGGACCGAAAGCACACGCACCCAACTTTTCACCAGAAAATACATTTAGTAGGAGGGTGTAGCACCCCAAACACCCCTCCTTCCCCCCGAAGCTACGCCCCTGCCCTAAATAAGGTTATCTATGGAAACAGGTTAAACCATTTCTTGCCGTGATGTTTCTCTGAGCTTCGGAGTGTAGCTTCTTCAAGCGTGAATGTCGAGAGGCTGTCAAGTATCTCACAGTGTCCAATCAAGTATATCTAAACGTCAGCATTCGTCCCCGTGAATCTCATGCCCGCTGACTTCTACATTTTTATGTCGGACTCTGAATGTCAAATCAAAGGTCATCGAGCCAGGCTGGAAGTCAGATAGCAGTCAGGAGCTTCAAAGTACCCACATCCTTTTTATTCTGCAAAAGTCAAGAATCGCAGAGATATTGTCCTTGCTCAGGCGGTCCAGAGGTGAGTGACCAATGTAAGTCCCTCAATAGTCCCCTCTGTGTCTGGGAAATGGCTTTGTCTGGCGGGTGATCTGTCTGTGGTTTTCATTTTGTTGTGTGTCTCTCACTGACAGACAGAGTGCTTGTTGGACTTCTCTGACAAGCTCTTGCATGAGCTGCCGATTTTTATTTGCCAGACATTTCCACCAGCAAAACTCTCTCCTAATGCCTCTGAAAGTATTTCCTAGTGTGCAAGAAACATTTCACAGGTGTTATATTGTGGGACACTTGCATATACACTTACCCAGAGTGGCTTTGGGTCAGGCTCTTTCTCCATTTTTCTGTTCAGGTGTCATTCACATTTTGGTTCTTCCCACCGCAGCATGGGGCAGAGGGTAAGCCCACTCAAATCACTGGCTCTCTTGTACTTCGAGTGATAGCATTTTGCAAGGTCACTTATGCCCAAAAAGAAGTGCACTTCAGTGCCAAGGCTTTTAAACTAACAGTATGCTTTTCTAGTGCCGTTTTTAATTACTTATCCTTGGCTTTTTTAAGTCATCCTTGTCTGTTCAAACTGCGTCATTAAGTTACAGTAATTCAAAGTCAGTAGTACCTAAAATATGTCATATTTTCATATGATGTGCATTACAACTAAAATGTTTTTTATGCTTATCTGTACATTAACACCCACACTGTTCTACAAAACATACACATGTGAGTTAGTTAAAAAAAATCTAAACGTTTATTGCAAATCGACGACCACAACATTTAAACTGTAGGATATGTTTGCAAATAAAAATGCACAACCTTCTCACATCCAGATCTATTGGCTTTGACAAATTCCTCTTTGTAAATGCAGTCTCCTTTATGCAACTTTTAGCCCCTTGGCCTTCTGGTTAATCATAATGGTTTGCACATTGCCAGATTTTCATTTGCACAACATTTATTTTGCAGTAAGCACATGTTCAGGACTCTGAGAATGCCAGGGGCTACATATTTTGGTTATGTAAAAGAATGTTTAAACCTCAGGCTGCACTCATAATCTGAAGATTTTCATGGGGATTAGACAGAAATGACACTAACCTCCAACAATAGGCTCTTGTTTAAGTAAGAGTAACTTGCATGGCTATCTGACAGTGAACAAAAACAATTATGTACATTAACTTGAGTTATATCAGGGCCAATGACATTGTGATATTTAGGTTAGCCTTGTAATGCTGCTTTGCAAAGAAGAGCTTTAGTAGTTAGAACCATTTTTGTATTCTTTGTTGGAATATTTGTGCTTAAGGTGGGAAGAGGTTGTGCTGGTCAGTTTTGCCTTGCTGAGCTGGCTGGAGTCTATATATATGGAAAAAAAACTGAATTTTACTTATAGACCAGAGTCTCCATTATTATGAGATACCACAGTTGGTGACAAATGGAAACCAAGCAGGCTTGCCTTGTGGTTACTGATGCAAGTGGCAAAGGTCTGGGAGCAGTTTTAAGCAGAAGCACTATGGACAGGAAATTACTGTTGTGTTTGCTTCAAGAGCTTTACAGGGGAGGCCGAATATACATTTTAGTCCATTGAGAAAGAGGCTTTGGTTGTGTTCTGGGCCATAAAAAAGTAATACATTATTTTTGGGAGAAAAGTTTGAAGTATATTATGATCATAAATCTCTGCAATAGATCTTTGGGAAGAAGTCTTTGAATATGATATCACCCCTTGCATGTAAATGGATAGTAGCTCTATCAGAATTTCAGTTTACAGTGATACATATTCCTAATGTGTCAATTGCCTGTGGAAACTAAAAAAAAAAGAAGGCGTACAAATGGAAGTGAGCGATGAACGGTGGCTGGAAGCTGATAAGGTCAAGTGTACAAGGTCACGGATCAGTCTATTATTGAATCTGAATGGTTAGAACAAGTAGACAAGGATGTAAGAAATTTGCTGCAAAAATGAAGAAGGTAGATGTTGAACAAGCAACCATGAGGATGGTAAAGTTTTCAGTAGAATTCAAGGCAAACTGTTGATGGAAAATGGTTTGGTTTTGAGAGGTTCATGTTTAGTACCAATGGAAAATGTTAAAGTACGTCTCATAGAATGGGCACATGTTGGATACTTTGGAATGTGCAAGAGTAAAGAAAGACTAAGGAGTGATCATTAGTGACCAGGCATAGACATTTACAGATTGAATGTAAATTGAGAAGAGGTATGGAGTGTTTTGAGCAGAACAAAAGGTAAAAGAAAAAAATAAATATTCACTGATGTTGTGCAGGAAGATTCTAACAGGTCCTTTGGTAAGGTGGCCTTAGATATTGTTAGACCTTTGTTGGTTGGCTGAGTCAGAGTTATTTGTTGATACTTGCAGACATGCATTTTAAAGAGCCTGAAGTGACCATTGCCAGAGAAATAATTACCTATTCAGTGGTTAGATTTTTAGCAGAACTATTCAGTAAGAAGAGCAATCCAAAATAAATTTTGACTGATAGGTCATCGAGAAGGCCGTCAACAAGCAACTGACCAACTTCCTCGAAGACAACAACTTGCTCGACCCCTCCCAGTCTGGCTTTAGGGCCAACCACAGCACAGAAACCGCCCTCATCGCAGTCACAGATGACATCAGAACCCTGATGGACAACGGAGAAACAACTGCCCTCATCCTCCTTGACCTCTCGGCCGCCTTCGACACCGTCTGCCACCGCACCCTAATAACCCGCCTCCACTTCACTGGTATCCAAGGACAGGCCCTGAACTGGATCATCTCGTTCCTCTCTGACCGTACACAGAGAGTCTACCTCCCGCCCTTCCACTCAAAACCCACCAAGATCTTCTGCGGCGTCCCACAGGGCTCCTCACTCAGCCCCACTCTCTTCAACATCTACATAAGCCCCCTCGCCAACATCGCTTGCAAACACAACATCAACATCATCTCCTACGCCGATGACACCCAGCTGATACTCTCCCTCACCAAAGACCCTGCCACCGCCAAAGCCAGCCTGCAGGATGGAATGAAAGACGTCGCACAATGGATGAAGCTCAGCCGCCTGAAACTGAACTCAGACAAAACAGAGGTCCTCATCCTGGGAAACTCCCCGTCCGCTTGGAACGACTCTTGGTGGCCCACTGCCCTGGGCACCGCACCCACCCCCTCAGACCACGCATGCAACCTCGGATTCATCCTGGACCCCTTCTCACCATGACCAAGCAAGTCAACGCCGTCTCTTCCTCTTGCTTCCACACCCTTCGCATGCTCCGGAAGATCTTCTGCTGGATCCCCGCCGATACCAGAAAGTCTGTTACCCACACCCTCGTCACAAGCCGCCTGGACTACGGGAACACCCTATACGCAGGAACCACAGCAAAAGTTCAGAAACGCCTTCAGCGCATACAAAACGCCTCTGCATGCCTCATTCTCAATGTACCCCGCCACAGCCACATATCCGCTCAACTGAGACTCCTGAACTGGCTCCCCATCAACAAGAGGATCACCTTCAGGCTCCTCACCCACGCACACAAAGCCCTCCATAACAAGGGCCCCGAATACCTCAACAGTCGCCTCGCCTTCTACACACCCACCCGTCAACTTCGCTCTACCAACCTTGCTCTCGCCGCCGTCCCTCGCTGCCGTCCCTCGCATCCGCAGAGCCACCGCCGGAGGAAAATCCTTCTCCTACCTGGCAGCCAAGACATGGAACTCCCTTCCTGTCCACCTCAGGACTACCCAGGACCACCTCGCCTTCAGGAAGCGCCTCAAGACCTGGCTCTTCGAGCAGCAGTAACCTTCCCCCCCCCCCCCCCCAGCACCTTGAGACCCTCACGGGTGAGTAGCGCGCTCTATAAATGCCTTGATTGATTGATTGATATTAGAGTGTAACTTATATCAAGAGAGATGGAAATATTTGTAATAGAAGGAGGCATTGTGCATAAGAAAGTGCTCTCTATCATCCTTAAACAAAAAGGTATAGAGGTCAAACAGAAGAAGGAAAAAGTGCATACAATTGTCCAAATGTTTTGGCAAGAATGGAAGAGTGAGATGTGGAGAAAGATTGGAGTGTATAGGTTTACTCCTTGTCAGTCACGGCTTGCAGGGGGAGCGTCCGGGGGGGGGGGGGCATGGGGGAGTGGGACCAACAAAAATAATAATATAAAAAAAGCTTACCTTCCTCGCTACCTCCGCCGCGCCGCTCCTCTGTGGCCAATCCTAATGCTGCTTTCATGCTGCTGGCCGGAGCACCCTGGCTTGGCGCTCCAAGGTAGAGTGGGAGCCTCTGTCTGTTGTCTCTAACCTGGCAACACAGTGCTGGAGAGAGCCAGGGGCGCATGTGTACTTATTAGTAGATTAGCAGTGTTCTAGCAGCTTAGGCTGATAGAGGTAGCTATAGCAGAGCAGCTTAGGCTGAACTAGGAGACATGCAAAGCTCCTACTATACCACTTATATCATATAGCACTATATCATAAGAATCACAATACTCAGAGTCACTAAAAATAAAGGTACTTTATTTTAGTGACAATGTGCCAAAAATATCTCAGAGGATATACTCCCTTAGGAGGTAAGTAAAATACACAAAATATACACACAAACCAAAATCAGGTAAGTAAACAGTAAGAAAAGTAGTGCAAACACTGTATAATACAATAGGATGCAATAGGCCTAGGGGCAACACAAACCATATACTAAGAAAGTGGAATGCAAACCACTTAGGGACCCCAGGCCTAGTGTAGTGTGTAGAGGGTCACTGGGAGTGTAAGAAACCACTAAGGGTGTCCAAGATACCCCACCCCAAGACCCTGAAAAGAAGGAGTAAAGTTACCCTACTTCCGAAGAAACACACTAAAGTCGTGATAGGAGATTCTGCAAAGACCACAACTGACTGCAAAGCACTGAAGACTGATTCCTGGACCTGAGGACCTGTAAAGGAAGGGGACCAAGTCTAAGAGTCACAAAAGTGTCCAGGGGGGCAGGAGCCCACTAAACCCTGGATGAAGGTGCAAAATGGCTGCCTCCGGGTGGAAGAAGCTGAAGATTCTGCAACAACGGAAGATGCCAGGAACTTCTCCTTTGCACAGAAGATGTCCCATGGCATGCTGGAGGATGCAGAGATGTTTCCACGGCAGAAAGACCTTTGCTAGCTGCAAAGATCACGGTTGAAGAAAAAGGGTGCTGCCCGGGCCCTGGGAGGACCAGGAGGTCGCCACTTAGAAGAGGAGACAGAGGGGGCACTCAGCAACACCAAGAGCCCATGCAGAAGCAGGCAGCACCTGCAGAAGTACTTGAACACGGGCTCAAGAAAACTGAGCACAGCGGTCATCTCAACACTACAAAGGAGAGTCCCATGAAGCTGGTGGTCAACTCAGCAAGTTGAGCAATGCAGGACTGAGTGCTGGCGACCTGGACTGTGCTGTGCATGAAGTATTCCTTGCAAAAATGTACAGAATTCCTAGCAGCTGCAGTTCACAGAGTACACGGGATTGCTGTCTGGCGTGGGGAGACAAGGACTTACCTCAACCAAATTTGGACAGATGGACCACTGGACTGTCAGGGTCACTTGGATCCAGCTCCTGTGTTCCAGGGACCACGCTTGTCAAGATGAGAGGGGACCCAGAGGACCGGTGAATCAGAAATTTGGTGCCTGCGGTAGCAGGGGGAAGATTTCGTCGACCCACAGGAGATTTCTTCTTGGCTTCCCATGCAGGGTGAAGGCAGACAGCCCACAGAGCATGCACAACCAGGAAACAGTCGAGAAAGCCGGTAGGATTAGGTGCTACAATGTCGCTGGTAGTCTTCTTGCTACTTTGTTGCAGTTTTGCAGGCGTCCTGGAGCAGTCAGCAGTCGATCCTCAGCAGAAGTCGAAGAAGGTGATGCAGAGGAACTCTGGTGAGCTCTTGCATTCGTTATCTGAAGAGAAGCCCACAGGAGAGACCCTAAATAGTTCTCCGAGGAGGACTGGCAACCAAGTCAGGTAAGCATCTGTCAGGAGGGGTCTCTGACGTCACCTGCTGGCACTGGCCACTCAGAGGCCTCCATTGTGCCCTCACACCTCTGCATTCAAGATGGCAGAGGTCTGGGACACACTGGAGGAGCTCTGGGCACCACCCCTGGGGTGGTGATGGACAGGGGAGTGATCACTCCCTTTTCCTTTGTCCAGTTTCATGCCAGAGCAGGGGCTGGGTAATCCCTGAACTGGTGTAGACTGGTTTATGCAAGGAGGGCACCATCTGTGCCCTTCAAAGCATTCCCAGAGGCCAGGAGAGGCTACTCCTCTCAGGCTCTTAACACCTATTTCCAAACGGAGAGAGTGTAACACCCTCTCTCAGAGGAAATCCTTTGTTTTGCCTTCCTGGGACTGGGCTGCCCAGATCCCAGGAGGGCAGAAGCATGTCTGTGAGTTGGCAGCAGCGGCAGCTGCAGTGAAAAGCCCACAGGGCTAGTTTGGCAGTACCAGGGGTCCATGCTGAAGCCCCGGGGATGCATGGGATTGGCACCCCAATACCAGATTTGGCATGGGGGGACAATTCCATGATCTCAGACATGTTACATGGCCATATTCGAAGTTACCATTGTGAAGCTACATATAGGTATTGACCTATATGTAGTGCACGCGTGTAATGGTGTCCCCGCACTCACAAAGTACAGGGAAATTGCCCTGAACTATGTGGGGGAACCTTGGCTAGTGCCAGGGTGCCCTCACACTTAGTAACTTTACACTTAACCTTCACTAAGTGAGGGTTAGATATATAGGTGACTTATAAGTTACTGAAGTGCAGTGAAAAATGGCTGTGAAATAACGTGGTAGTGGCAGTCCTGTGTAATATTGGTCTGAGCTCCCTATGGGTGGCAAAAGAAATGCTGCAGCCCATGGGGATCTCCTGGAACCCCAATACCCTGGTTACCTAGGTACCATATACTAGGGAATTATAAGGGTGTTCCAGTGTGCCAATTAGAAATGGAAAAAATGGTCACTAGCCTGCAGTGACAATTTTAAGGGCAGAGAGAGCATAAGCACTGAGGTTCTGATTAGCAGAGCCTCAGTGAGACAGTTAGGCACTACACAGGGAACACACATTCAGGCCACAATTATGAGCACTGAGGTCCTGGCTAGCAGGATCCAAGTGAGACAGGCAAAAACAAACTAACACACAAGTAAAAATGGGGGTAACATGCCAGGCAAGATGGTACTTTCCTACAGGTAGGCCTAGTGCTCGCGACAAGAATCAGCCCAAAATGCAATGTGAACACAGCACATTTTTCCACCCAGTCTCCTGAGCCTGTTACCCATAATCCCTTGCAAACCTCACAATTTGTCTAAAAAAAAAGAAAGAAAAATAAACACATTTTCTTCACATTTCTGTGATGGAAAGTTCTGGAATCTAAAGGGAGCCACACACTTCCTTCCACCCAGCATTCCCGCAAGTCTCCTGATAAAAAAGGTACCTCACTTGTGTGGGTAGGCCTAGTTCCCGTAACAGGAAACAGCCTAAAACGCAAAGTGGACACATCACATTTTTCCAACAAAAACTGACTCTTTTTTGCAATGTGCCAAGCTTTTGATTTTTGGTCCTAGCTCAGCCAGCACCTAGAGAAACCTGGCAAACCTGTACATTTTTGAAAACTAAAAACCCAGGGGAATTCAGGATGGAGTGACTCATGTGGCTCTCACCAGTTTCTGTCACCCAGAATGCCTTGCAAACCTCAAAATGGGCCTAAAAAATACACTTTTCCCCTCATCTTTCTGTGATGGAAAGTCCTGGAAACTCAGGGGAGCCACACATTTCCTACCACCCAGCATTCCCCTCTGTGCCCTGATCAAAATGATATCGTTATCTCACTTGTGTAGGTGGGCCAAGTGCCTGCGAGAGGGAATGGCAAAAAACATGTAGAAACTGAAACCAAAGTAGGTCCGAAAGGGCAGTTTTTTTCCATATGTTTTTAGACTGACTGTACTTTGATTTCAGAAGTTTCCATCAAAGAAATGTAGGGAAAAGGAGTGATTTCAGGCGAAGTTGGAGGTTTGCAGGGTATTGTGGGTAAGAAAATTGTGTAGGTTGCATCATGAGCACACCACCCCGGACTCCCACAGATGTCTAGTTTTCAGAAGTGTCAGAGTTTGGTAGGTTTTTCCAGTTGGCAGCCTACACAAGCCCAAAAATTGCAGCCATTCACCATTCTAAGGTGGAAGATTTTGGGAGTTAGCCAAACTCTCCTGGCCCATACGTAAAATAAACACCCAAAAAGGGTCAAATGCCCTCTTGCTTGCCATTAGGATGAAATACTTTAGTCTGCAGGGGGAGCAGAAAGTCTGTTGCGGGTGAGGGCATAAAAATTCCTTGGCTGTGGGCAGTCCCCACCCCTCTGTTTTCTTTCTTTCTTTTAAATCCCTGGCATCTAGTGGGCTTTCTGCCTGCCCTGGAGGGCAGATCGAGGGGTATTTTTCCATCAGCCCCCCTGTTGGGGGGGGGCCAGAAAGACTTTTGTCCCTATTTATTTTGGGTGGGAATGGCCTTGCCAATTGTGGGCAGCCCCCACCCCTAGGTTTTGAAAAATAAGAATCCCTGGGGCTTTCTGCACCCCTGTGGGGGCATTTTGAAGGTTGTTGCCCCCATCTGTCCCTAGGAGGGGCAGAAATACTTTTTTTGTATGTTTGGGGGGGAGGGGGTGTAACATTAGCATGCCCATTTCAAGCAGTTCCCACCCCTAGGTTTGGAAAAATAAAATATTCCCTGGTGCCTAGTGGGCTTTCTGCCCCCCAGGGGGCATAAAGAATGAATATGCCCAAAAGAAATAAAGAGGGCGCAAAGGGCCACTCTCCCCTCCCTGGTGTCTAGTGGGTGGATCCCTGCTTGGGGATAGAACTCCTGCGGTGATCCATAAGCAGGGATCCACCAGGGAGAAGTACTATTGAAAAGGGGAAATTCTCCCCTTTTCAACAATACCCCTCCTGCCTGCCTCAGTGCTCCGGGGCTGAGATAGCTCTCTGAGTGGCTCATTTCACATTAGTTTTCATCTAAATTAATCAGCGCGCCGTGCACGCTGATCGTCATTTCACTGAAAACCCAAAACAGCTTCGGGAGCTGGGGAGGCTTTTCCCAAGCTCCCGAGGCTGTATTGGCAGAAGGGCAATCCCTCTGGTGCCGCACCAGAGGGATTTTAGTGTGCCATGTGCATGGATGGCTGGGAGCTGTCCGACGCACACAAGCACTGTGGAGTCGGACGAGACTCAGCCGTCTGACGCACAGAAGGGGTTAAGTAGGCATATACTTTACTATATATACTTACCTCATTGATATTTTCTTTGCATACGATTGGTCCCTGAATAGTTCTATTTTAGGGCAGCGTTTCTCAAGCTGTGTGCAGCGACTCACTTGTGTATTGCCAACAGATTTGTGGTGGGTCGCAAAAGAGCAATACTTAAAGATGCCTTTACTGTTTGTAATTATCTTGTCACATTTTCTGTGCTACAAAGACAGAGGTCAAATGTTAAACTGTCTCCTCACAAATTACTACTTACTCTTGCAACAAGGAGAGTATTTAAAAAAAAAAAACTTTTGTGTCTTTGACTGCATCTATATGACAATCCTGCTGGGGTACATGGCATGCAAAAGGCTGTAGGATGTCACTTTTTGTGACACAAAAAAAATGTAGATACTTTCAAATGAAAGGTGCACATATTTCAGGATGTATCAGCAGTTAGGAAAGCAAAATTGAAGCTCAATTTTGCAATTTGGAAGTGTGATGGAAACAGATTTTAATAGGATCAAAACAAATTAATACACTTTAGTGATGCGCAAATGGTAAGTAGTCCCTGAAACAACTCTATTTTCACACATTATTATTTGTGGGTTATATAGTTTTATCTGTACAACTGTAAGTCAATGCAAATATAATTGCAATTTCAGAGGAAAATGTTATGTCTGTAAACTGTAAGTGTGCTACTGCATGGTGCACAGTGCTTTAGCAATATATCTGTGGCAATGTGTTTCAAAATACACCATCAGCTAAAGACTACACCCTTACCAATCTCCTGCTGAATACATTTGCTAGTCTTTGTGTGAAGGTATGATTTTTAACAATCCTCATGACTTCAGTGATGTAACGTGGTTGTCAGTACCTCCACTCTGAAACGTATACAGCATCATTGGTGCAGATGTGCTGAACTATTTCCGCAAGACCAATATCAAAACAAACTCTTGCAAGTATTTCCATTATTTTTTGCTTCTGTGTTTCACTTCACAAAGCCATTTCAACAGAAAATGTGCTCACTATATGTGATCATACATGGTCAACTCATTTATGTATGACATATTTTATATATTAACACAAAAATGAGCATGAGGCTTTATCCCATACTCTGCTGCACAAGAGGTTTTTCAAACTTGCTAAAATCACTGGTATCAACACCAAGATTTTTCAAAAGCATTGTGATTTTAGTGAACAGATGCCACATGCTGGCACCTCTCTCTGAAAAGTGTTCCAGCTTCAGTGCAGTTCACCATCTGCACTTTTATATGCATTTCAAAATCTTGGCCACAGTCAAATAAAGACATATCTAATGGTGTGGTCAAGGTTGCGACATTTCCAAACAAATGCTGTTACAGAGGAACACAAAAAGTGCAAAGAGTATGTACATTTGGTATTTCTCAACATTTTTAAAGTATGTCTAGATTAAATTAAAATATAGCCCCGTCTGATGTGTGATAAAGCTAGATGGGATGTGAACGTTTTTTGTTCTAAAAATTGGGTCATGGTTCTAAAACGTTTGAGAAGCGGTTTTAGGGAGTTGTTGCCAATTGAGGACATATTTATGAGTACTCCAAGGGTATTATCTCACATACTTATAAATTTTTTATGCATTGCTCTCACAGCTTTTGTAATGAATGGCTCTAATGATTGGCAAAAATTGCACATGCGAATGGGAGTTCAACTGATGTGATTGCTGGCACTGGAAAACTTAAGGAGCCTTGCCGGCCCTTTCTTTACATGACCTAGTCTCTATGTATAACACATTCTGCTCATTTTGCTAAAAATGCCTGTCTAAGAGGATGCAGATTCATTTTTCACTTCTAGTCTGAACTTGCTTCCTAGCAGCATAGAACTTATCCAAATGAGAGAGCTCTCACAGTATTTGCCATAAAATACTTCCATATAGGGATCGAAGTTTATTATTTATTACTATGAAGGAACTGATAACTTACCCATGAAAATCAGTGTTCCAGTTGAATTAGCATGAAGTGACAGAGTTACAAGAGGCCTGTAATTGACAAGATTTCTTGCGGGTCTGAAGTTGGTTGGTCAGATCATTTTCTGTCCCCCTTGGTGGATGTGTCACATTGACATGGCCACCTAAGGGGCAGATCATCAGTCCTTAAAAGGCATATCATGAAGTACATTCATGGTAAACAAAGGTGCCACGAATATCTGAAAGAAGGTAGAAGTTCCAAGAGCTTGCATCCATCTTTACAGAGCTAGCAGTCTTGCCTCTAGTCGTAGGTTGAGGACAGTTTAGGAACTGTCTCTCCACTATCGGAGAGTCTAATACATCTCCACATGAAGACACATTTAGAGAGGGATTTTGAGAAGGGTTATCACTTACACAAGACAGGATGTACTAATGTAATTTCCTCCATGAGTGAAATTAATACAAATTATGTTACAACTGTTTTTTAGAGGATTACACTTTAAAAGCATTCTCTAAATCAGGATCTATGTGTTTTAATTACACATATTTCCACATTCTAAAACTCATACTATGTTATGCTAAAAAGCATTGTTCTTTAGTTGAGTTGGATATTTAGAATACACACATCTAGGCATAGATCTATGCCTTGCTCAAATGTTGAGGGAAATCCAAAGGTGGCTTTAGGAATAGGTATGTTTTGAGTTTTTCCTCTATTCAGGCAGGCAGATCTTTCATGAGTCTTGAGACTTGTACCATCAAATTGTATTGTTTTTGCAGGCAGCTTGATTGGTAGATGAGATGTTGAGAGGTGTCTGGCTAGTAGGTATAAATTCTTGAAGGGTATGTGGGGTTGAATTGGATTGTAAAGGTATGAAAAGGTCACACCTGACCTGAGAAGCACTTGGAAGCTATGCAGTGCACCTGATCTTGTCCTTCAATCGGCATCAGTAGAGGGTATGTGTGGAGTGGTGCTAAAGAATCTCTTTTTATGTATCCAGTAACTCCTATATCAAGCGTTCTAAATGTATTCACAACTGTATAAAAGCGGAACTGAGCATTTACATTTACAGTCTTCAAGGATCCCCACACTTCCTATGCATTCAAACCTCTTCCCAATAACCATATGCCTATACTGCAGTGCTGGGAATAACTCTGATGAAGGAATATCCTTAGTCAACGTACATCATTTAAAAAAAGGATGCTAGCACACCAGTCATTGAGCTTGACCTGGATTGAAAAGATCTACCTATTCGATTTGATGCAATCAAATGTTACAGAAACTCAATAGATTCAAATCTGATCATGGTGAAAAAAGGACAGAATATGATATCCTCTGATGAAGGATCTATAAAATACAGTATTGTAGTCCTGAGGTGCCTAAGAGTTGCACTATCTATACCATAAATAGACCTTTCGAGTCAGAGGAAGCACATCATACAGGGTATAGCAACATGCTATAGCGTCCTACCCGGAAATTAGGATGGAAGATGGGGGAATGGAAGGAAGTGCCTGAGCATTTGGGCAATTAATCAATTGCCATTTGATAATAGTAACCACATTTTGGTATTCTGAATCTGAGAAACTTTTGTACATTTACGAAACTATCCATTATTAACAATGTGCAAAATACAGATCTACACTCAAATCTATATGTACAACTGATATGGAGCTCTTGCATTTGTTAGAGGTTTGCTATGACTTATTAAAGTGCCTTTTTCTGGCTTATGTTAGCTAGGCCTATGCGACGCCTCAACACCATATTGTTCAAAATGGACGTCTCCTCTTGTACATTCACTGTTTATTATTTCTGTAGCACAGAGTCAAGCAGAATTATGTTTGTTTTTTACCATTGACATAGTTCTTGAAGAACAACTTTTTAACATGGACAGTAATGTTGCAGTTACCTAAGGTCCTACTGCACTCATTCACAACACCTCACTGTTTTGTTTGCAGTTAGTTTGTCCGGCCTTCTCCAGGTGACATTAGCAAGGAGTGGGCAGAATCAATATCCATGTAGTGGGATAGTGCTTAGATGATAAGACATTATGCAGTTTCATAGATTCTTGCTCTCATTTGCTAAAATTGCTATTTGTTTGCTCACATAAATTATAAATCTGCTGTTTTCTTCTGTTCTGTGAGAAGGACTCCTATATGAACCCTCAAATTTGGGTGTGAGCCATGACTCCTGAGACTTTTTCGATGCTACTGTGACACGCACACATGTGAGTTTTTTTGATTATGCAATGTTGGTTCTTGATTTGATTGGTGGTTTGATCACTGTGATATTGAAGCACTTGTCTTATTTGTTATTTGTGTCAAAGAAACTTTGCTTTATTACTGGTTGATTTGATAATCAGATTCACTGAAATCCAAGATCTCTGTTATAGTTGAACCGTTCTGCAGAAAAGATCATGTGTTTTGCTAGGCTCTGCATTCACACAAATAGGGATTTTTATGAATCAAGGAGTTTTCTTTCAAGGGTTTGTGTGTCTAGTTTGAGTTGATGTTATTTATTTCTCGGTGTACCAGTATAAAAGTACGCTAGCTTGGTGGATTGCGGCAGGATGGAATACTGCTATAGTGTGAGTTGTGTTTGAAAATTGCTGCAGAGATGATGGTATTGTTTCTAATGACTGTGAGATTAGTTTGTTTAACTTGTTGATATTCTCTTATTTAGATTAAGCAGGCAAGATTTATTTTGTGTGCAGTCTTTAAAAAGGTGGTGTTTTTTTCTATTCACAGAAAAAGCAGTGCTGCAATTACTTAATCAGCTAAGGAGCCCTGCTGGGACTGGTAGGATATTACTATGGAGTTGTGTCATCATTGCTTGGTTGTTGTGCTGTGATTGGTTGACCTTTGGTAGAGCCGTCCTGGGATTGGCTGTTGAGCGCTTGCTTGTTTTTTACAGTTTCTTTTATTATTTTGAGCAAGAACAATAGGTGTTGGGTGGAAAAAGCCTAAGGCCCCTTGTGTACCTGCTATAAAGGAAAATAAGATATCTGCAGAGGATTCGCCTGTGTAAGAATTGTTGATGAATTTTGGGCTTTATATGAATGCCTGGATTTGTGATTGGCATGAATATACTTCCGGTGACAAGGATTTGCAATTTACATTAGAGGGCACCTTTAACATTAAAAAGCTATATTTTGTAAGGCAGACAAGGAATGACAGAAAGCTACTATCTAGACCTACACAATTTGAGGCATTGAACAAATGGGATCAGTTGGCAACAGAAAAAGAGAGAAAGAGAATGAAGAAGCAGGTGAAGGGTTCATTGGGACCGTGGTTAGAAAGCAAATGGGGCAATCTGGAGAGAAGGTGGGGAGAGGATATAGCAGAGGGAGTGGGGTTTCCCTGCAACTGTTAAAGAAACGGAAGACAAAAAGAAACCAGATGAGGGTGACAATAAGAAGCAGAACTAAAACTAGAATTCAGACGAGAAGTGTAACTTTTTAAACAATCTTTTGAATTCTAGACCTCCTCCATAGACTGAGGATACACAGAAATAGGTGCAGGTCTCCATGGTACCCAATATGGGTGCAGAGGAGAAGTAGGGTACAAGTCGAGGATACACGCAGGTAGATGGTATCCACAAATTATTTTCAGAGGGTGTTCCCCGTCCACCCTGCTAAATAGTTAGGTCCCACTCAAATATGCTGAACTCATTCTGGTGTAATTTTCAGACAACAGAACACATACAACAGCACCTGCACGCTATCTGCTTTCATTCCGAGCAGAAACGTTCAGGCGGGGAGGTGACTTTGTTATTTGAAATTCCAGCTGGGCTCAAAGCAAAGGGGGAAGTTAAGGGGCCATCGGGCCTCCTTTTGTTTGACTATCCTGGCTGGGAGTTTTCAGGAGCCTCAAACTTAGATGCAAATGCAATGGAGGAGAAACAAAGGCACACAACATCACTTCAACAAGTATTTAAGAAAGGCACGGTTTTGACTTTGCTCAGTCCCTGTATATGTCAAATGTAAGAATGTCAAATGTATTGGCCTGTCCCAGTATTTACACAGGTCACAATTTAAATACCACTATTTTGTTTTATTTATTAATAGCACTACTCATCCCAGAGAAGGGTGTTAAGAGCACTTACGTCACACATACACATTATACATTGACAATAAATCAAATGTGTGTAAATCAATTTACAGAATGTGTAACCTAAGACTGTGAGGGTTACAAGGTGTAGGAGTTACATATCTTCCATAGCTCACTGTGCTATATTAGAAGGATTACAATTTATGAACAGCAAGTATCAAAACGATCTCAGAGTTTAAAACAGTAACCCACTTACCTAGCAACATAAAATAAAATATATCATCTGCATGTGACGTGTTGTGGTTTGCAGGAGACACATTTACCCTCTATGCTACCTTGATTCAGAATGGGGACTAGAAAAAACACAGCAAATGTATAAACCTCCAGAGTTATTTTACCATCATTATTATTATTATCCCCTGAGCTTTAGTGGGCAAACAAAGATCTCAGCAGCAGGTACCTTAACCCCATAAGATATTTTAAAATGCAGACTTTGCAAAGAACAAAGTAAATAGATTTACTGCCAAGTTTGTCCTGGTTGCCAATTTTTTTGTGGCAGAGTTTTTTGAAAAAGAATTATAAGCTGAGGCCCAGATTTGGTGTTGGGTTAAGTCACATTTTTGGCATAACTCAGACGCAGAAACTCAGAATGCACTCAAACATACTCATGATAGATTTGCTAAACATATGTGTGAGGTACTAAAATCGGATGTCATTTCTTGTGATTTCCCTCCCGATTAGGTCATGGGTTGTGATGTTACTTCTTGCGATGTCACTTGCAATGTCACATGTTTAGATATCACACACCATGATGTCACTTGCATACTACCCAACTTGGTTAGGCAATCCGCTTCTTTTTTGAAGATGTGTGCTCTGGAGAGAAGGTAAGAGTGTATAGGCACAGGGATTAACAGTGTTTGCAGTAGTGGATGCATCAGCAAGTGCTCCATCTTAGAATACATTGATAACTCTGATTTGTACTAGTAGAGATACTACTACAATACCAACTCCTGTTTCTAAGGACATGTCTGTTACTGTTCCTGCGGGGCCTCCTGAAGAGAGGGAGATTAATAAGTACTTTTAAAAATTGAATTTTGAATATTTTACAGGGAACAGTTGGTTAAAATAGACTGATGTCTTTTAATGTGGATTAAATAACGTACCTAATCAGAGATGCCGCAAAACATGTGAATGCAGCACATAATAAACTTGAGGGATTGGCTGAAGAACGCAATGTACAGAGAAATTCTAAAATTGATTTGACTTAGAAGACAAACAAAATTGGATTTGGTGGCTTTATAAGCTCACATTAAGGATTTAGTTGAGAAGACTAAAGACACGTGCAGTACAGAGAAAAGTGGTCACCAAAAAGTTACTATTATAAAGAAAGGTACAAAGGTAGAAAAGAAAGCAAAAGAGCTGTAAGTGAACCAGAACCAGATTCAGTATGAGGATTTCTGCTGCAAGAAGTGCATGGAGGGAATTATGTGCATGTGCCATGGACTAAAGGTGATCTTGATGCCTTTAGGACAAATTTACCAAAACTGAGAGAGACACCTGACAAGTGGTACAAGGAGGTTCCTAGATTGGTGATGATTTTGAAAATGCTCTGGCTTGTTTTTATATGTTATTTGAGACTGTTGTTTCAAGTGATTTATGGGCCAAATGTAAGGTTGCTGTTGCTTGACTGACTGAGAAACAAGCTAGAGTTGCAACAAATAACACCCAACTTAGTTGCTGACAAATATAGAACAGTGATAGCTCATCTGAAAAAGAAGGTGCAGGAGAATGAATTGAACTAAGTGAAGATTATGAGTGCTACACATGAGCTGAAGGAGTCCATGCATACTTACTATGAGAAATTTATGCGGAGTTACAGTAAGTACAGCTGCATTGGACAGCCCAAGAGAGAAGGTGTTAGTGGATTTGTATCAGCGCTTGTTTTAGATTTACGTCCTGAGCTTAATTCACATAGTCTAAGTATAATGAGTTGTTAGTGTAAGGGAATCGATTAGATACAGAAATATGCAAAGTATTGCAGTAAAAGTTTTAATGTGAAGCAGAAAAAGATAAAAGAGAAGTTAAAAACAGCCCAGCCAAAGCAGATTCAGAGAAACAGCAGAATCAGATCACTAGTTACAATTTGAATATTGTGCTACCTGGCAATTCTAGAATGAGACGAGTGCATTTCATGCATGTTTTGAGAATAGGAAATTAAATGGTGGATGCACAGGGTTGTGGTAGAAGGGTTGTGAATAATTTTGTAAAGAAAGCAAATATTAATATGCTAAAGAAGAGCACTGCTTGTCATTCCTGCTGCAAAATTGTGCATTGGAAGCACAAGTGTAGGCAAAATTCAGATTGAATCTGGATTGATTTTGCTCCCCAGATGTAGCAGAATATGAATTAGATACAGATACAGTTGTTTTCACCAGCCCAACAAGATCCTGTTAAAATAAATTCAAAATCAAGGGTAATTCCATAGGGATATGCCTGTAGCCATAGTGATGCAGAAAAACATAAATAGTACCATGCCTGACAGTCCAGGATATCTGCAGAATCCATTGATTCTGAATAATGATTTTCCTGCTTTTTCATCATAAACTAGTTCACAAAGATGGTAGTTAAGGGGGAGAATTGCATACTTAGTGCAGTCCTAGAGGTAGATCAAAGTGGCCCTCATGTAGATGGTGAGGTGAATGGCCGTCCCGTGTCATTCTTAATTGATACTGGTGCTACTTACTTCACAGTCCATTCTGTCTCAGGAAAAGAAGTCCAAATTGGAGGCGTTAGCAATAAACAGATTGTTAATCAGGTCATGGCAGGTGTTCCAGTTCAATTAGGGTCAATAGAGAACAATCATTAATTCATATTGTGTGATTGAAGTCCTATTAATTTACTAGGCAAAGACCTGCTTTACAAGATGAAACGAGTGACTTATAACACACCAGATGGTGTTGCAATTGAAACTCAAGATGAAGACTCAGGTCCTCATTTAGATGTTGGCAGTGTGTTCTGCTCTACTTCAGACTGAGAGGAAAACCACGTAAAAGACATTCAAAGAATGCAGCACTCTTAGTCTGAGAAATGAATAACGTAAGTTTTTATTTAAAATGAGGCAACACACATATACCTCTTAAAATAATCACAGCAGTAGAATAATAATGATTACTGAAACAAACAGAATGAAAAACTTCCACAATTAATATTATATATATATATATATATATATATATATATATATATATATATATATATATATATATATATATATATATATTGTGACTGCGTATTTATGCATGCAAACCGCAAAGCTAAAAATAAGAATTAAAAATGCATCACCATGGGGGCTTGACATCAACATCATCCCTTCATCTGCCAGCTTCAGATCGCGGAACCCGCACAACCAAGACAAAGGGAGTCTACCACCCACAATGGGATTCTGAGCAAGGCGTCCCTCCTCAGAATTAGTTCCTTTTAGTCGCAGCTGTCATGCGTCCTCCCTTATAGCCTTTAGACATACTGGAGAGGAGATTTCTAGAAACTCCCCCTCCCACCTGGTAAGTTGATGTTCAAACGCTGGCCGTACCAGACCAATGTTGAAAAGAACACGCTAAAGACTAGCCAACTTGCACTGTGTTTTTCCAAGACTGAGCTGTTGCATGCTTTACCATTAACATTCTCAGTCTGGCACATATCATCCTTACTCCCCCAAGTTATGTGCCCATCCTCGATGAGAAAGAGCTAAAACACGTTGCACAGGCTGTGTGTGGGAAAGTACCTGTGCCACTAATATGACAGTGTTTGCAGCTAGGCACAAAACGGAGTCAGTGGTCAAGATGGAGATGGTTGTTTAATACAGATAGCATTACTCAGTGTTACTGCAAGTCGTGTCGGCGACAGGTCCGAGAAGACCTTCAAGGCAGCAGTGTTCTGCCCATTGTATTTAAATGTTAGAGGCCTTAAGGCACTGTATTGGTGGCAGTTCGCCGATGGCACGAGGCAGCGGTGGGACTCAATGTACTTCAGACCATGACATCCACTATGGAAGGGAGGTAAGTGACACACACACAGTCCCTTAGCCATAGGTGCACCACCACACTACACAACACATACACAGATGTACCCATTGCCAGTCTGAAATAACACAACCCGTACATGCCGAAAACACACCATTGACACTGCACCCACACACCACAACAACACAACTACTCACTCAGCTACACAAACACACTTGCCTGGACCTCAACCAGTCAATCTCATTGCATACACACATGCACTTACTGACACACACGCAACTCGCAGCACAACATGACAGGTACAGGTCCCCTTGCAATGTGCACACATGGACACAGTTGACAGGTGTGAATGTACTGTCATTGTGGTTTCAGCATTCATTTGTCAATTACCATAATGACAGTTGTGTATGTGTGTGACGTGTTGTGCACCCATGTGTCCCCACCTGTGTCTGACCCACTTGTGTCCCCCGACATATGCATGTCACAGTGATTAAAAAAATGACTGTCATGTATATGTCTCCAGTGGTCCCAACCTCCTGTGCACTGGCCAACCAATATACCCTGGCAATGCAGCATCCCTGCCTTGTAGTCCGTCGACCATGGGGGGTAGTAGCAAGGGCAGTTGTTGTCCAGTCATGGTTCTAAGCAATATCCAAGGCACTCGTGCACATAGCAAAAACATTAATGTCCATGTTTTATGTTAAACAACATGTTCTTGTGGAAGTTGGTACAGAAATACGTATAGACAACAGTCAGCAACTTGAGTCCAATCTTCTGTTTATTTTTTATGGAATTGTTCTCCTTGTTAGTAGTCAAAAAGCAACAGCCAAAGCCACAGCCAACACATGTTTCGTCATGCGAATGGATATTCGCACTGACTTCCTCAGGGCTGTAAGGGTATAATTATCCATATTTACAAACCTGAAATTTAAGCGATCTGTCATTTGACAGATTGTATGTTTTTAACCCATCACCACCAGGTGTTGTAATTATTGTGGGTGGACTCCAATTCTGAATTCATAAATTAAGTTAAATTATACATCACTAGTGGGTAGAGATAGACATACCCTTTAAAGTGTGACATAACTTCAAACCAATGTTGTCATAGAGGGGGAGAGGGAAAATCCAAGAACGACAAAAAGCCACAACACACACATGAATAAAAAACACCAAGATAACTAAAAGAGAGAAGCAAACAATCAAAATAGCCAAGAACCAAAATGTCTAAAATCCTAACTATTCACCAAATAGAAGCATACAGCTGTAGAGTGACCCCATCAAGTTTGAGTCACAATCCCTTAATGCGTACCTTATACAATCATTACAGGAACGATACTAGCCCAGAAAGATAAGAAGATACTCAATGCGAGTTACACACAGATCCTACTACGATCTCTATAAGTAATAACAAGAAAACAACGAAAATTACTGTAGTCCCGCACAGCCTCTGTTGTTAGCTATGAAACATAAATCCAAAGTGTCAACCTACCGTGACATATTAAAGAAAGTAAACTTCAAAGACAGGAGTTTTTCACTTTCACTCCATTGACGGCGTGTACACTAGGACTAATGAGCCCGCACCTGTATGAAAGCACACTTTTAACGTCCAAAATAATAAAAAGGAAAGAGGGACTGCTGGTCCCTCATTGTATGCGCCATTTTTTAAAAGAAAATTAATCTGAAATCGTATAGAAGCACGCTTATTAACGTATGAATAAAAAAGAAAGGAGGAACTAACAATCTCTCATTACATGCGCCATTTTGGTAAAGATAATGGGAGTATTACAACATGCTAGAGACCAACTTACCCTTAAGATAATAACGGGTACTAAAATAATCATACTGAAAACTAAAGGTGATATGCAACAATTGGCCAAATGTAGCTAAAAGAGACACATTCGTAAGTCAGGTGTACGTTGGTGTACTGTACAATAATTTAAGGCACCATCTTAGTGGATATATAAGAATCACAACAAACTCCCTACTAATATCTGAAAGATATTGAAGAGATTAGCAATCGGTCTAATAACTAGCAGCCTGTAATTAAAGAACAAAAATTAAAAGAACATATACACGAACAACAAACCTAAATCATAAGCAATATAAATATGTTGGATACAATTCGTATCATAACCCCAGAATGCACCATCAAAGGCATAGTTAATAATGCTGAACTTAACTGATTATTAATAAACTGGACATAGGCAAAAAAAAGGCATGAGAACCCTAGTCTAGGATAAACCGTCAAGTCCATATTCATTATTATTTCCAGAAGAACTAACTCTAATAAAACCATTAGCCATATTTCACAAGTGTGTGAGGCCAGTCGATCGGGGATGCCCCCCTCACCACTCAATCATAACTAGTGACCAGATCACCTCACATGTGTGTTCAGGGCTGTATAAACACTTTGGCACTAATACATCATAGGTGCAATCCACCAATATGTGGAAAAACTGGACCTAAGGTTTTATTCTTACATATCTAGACAGGAAAAACTTGATCCTAAGTAATCATATAAATCTTATACATACAGGATGAAATATCTAACATCATAATATAAGTGATCCATATAATTATAATTTGCAAGCAGCATCAAATACAATTATTAAGATATCTTCATAAAAAGAAAAGAAAAACGGGTATAAGTATAATTGTAAATAGCAATTAGTACAAACATGACAATTGTTGATATTGTAATAAAGAAACATGATTATTCTCCCAGAAAATATTCAATTTCATGGTTTGTGTTCAAACCTTTCTCCACTGCTCTTAATTCTAAAATCCAGATACATTCTCACCTCATGACGAACAGTTCCCAGTTCCCCCCACATGGATCCTTTTGTACATTTTCAATGCCCAGAAATTCAAAACTCTTCACTAGACCTTGTCTAGGACAATGTCTCATATGTACTACTATGGGATAGCGAACATCATCCTGTCTCAGAGCCCGGTAATGCTCACTTATTCTTGTCTTGAGTGATCTAATCGTACTACCTACGTAAAACAATCCACATTTACAAACAATCATATATACTACAAAATTACTATTGCAAGTAATGTTGGCGAGAATATGGAATTCCTCACCAATCTGGTTGCTAAATGTAGAGACACCAGACCTTGCCCATTTGCACATCCCGCAACGGCCACATTTATAGAAACCCTTATTATGAATGGTGAGCCAATTATCATTAGATTTTCTTCTGGGGTAGCTAGGGCATAAGCTGTTCTTTAAGTTCCTACCCCTACGATAAGGAAATAGTGGGGTATCTGAAATACAGCCCCTTTAGATTAACATCTGCTGATAACACATGCCAATGTTTAATCATACACCTGCGTAACAGGGCAGAAGTCTGCGTATAGTGAACTATACAATGAATATGATCACAATTTTGTCTGGGTTAGTGACGTAGAGTATCACTTCTGGGAATTCTCATGATTCTATCATGGGTACGTCTCAAAGTATGTGGCTGATAGCCACGTTGTCTAAATCTATTTTCCATATCTTCAATACATCGTAATAAATCAGTTTCTCTACTACAATTTCGTCTGGCACGCATAATTTCCCCATATGGAATGGACTCTATCTGATGTTGTGGATGTGCACTGGTTGCATGGAGTATGGAGTTGCAGGCTGTACTTTTCCTGTAAAGTTGACTCAATTTTCCCATTATCAACAAACAACTCCACATCTAAAATGGAATATTAGTGGCACTGTGTTCCCGTGTGAATTTAATATTTAAGTCATTGGAATTCAAATACTCGCAGAAGCTGTTCAGTTTTGGTATATCACCTGTCTATAACATAACATAATACAGTCATCAATATATCTGCCCCAATAGAGTATATCAGTATTCCATGTTTTCTCCTCCACGCTCCAAATTATCTTTTGTTCAAAATAGCCCATGAATACGTTAGCATATGCCAGAGAAAACCTGGATCCCATAGCAACCCCCTGTTTCTGTCGGTACCAATCGGTTTTGAAATAGAAATACATTATTCTGTAAAATGATCTCTGTCATGTCCAGCAGCATATTAGTGTGTTCATATAAACTAGCTGGTCTATTGTTAAGAAATTATTTGGGTGCCAATATTCTCAGATTATGTTCAATTCTGGTATAAAGAGATGTCACATCCAGGGTGACCAAAGTCATTCCTGGTTCCCAATTGATATCAGACAGGACACTTAAAATATGCTTAGTGTCCTTGATGAATGAGGGAAGGTTACGAACATGCGGTTGTAGGAAAATATCCACATACTCCGAAAGTCACTCTGTGGGCTCTCCCATACCTGAAACTATGGGCCTGCCTGGTGGGAATTGTAGGTTCTTATGTATCGTTGTCCAGTCATGGCCAGTCTGTGATGGTGTTAGGGCAAGTGGTAAAAGGGTGAGTTTTTACCCCCTTACTCCTCTAATTCGCCACCTAAGGAGTGGCTGTTGGACCGCCACTTTTTCCTTGGCAGTAAGGCACGTCCATCTCTGCATGGCGGGGAAAATGACAGCAGTCCCCCCATCAACGTGGCAAATTTTTCTTAGGGGAGACAGAGATTTGAATGCAGTGTTTCGCCTTTGGGATCGCTAACATCTAAATACGGTGGGCAGACCGTCACAGCGGCAGGCGGGTTTACCGCCAAAAAGTCGACTGTGAGACCATTATCATTAACATCTAAATCATACCTTCAGTGTTTAAAATGAAGTGACAAGATTCAAGAGTTCAGTTGTTCCCATTTCTTACTATGGATGGCATAACTCTAGATTTAAGACATGTGGTCAAAGAAGAGGGATGAGGCTTTACAGGTAAAAAGAAAGGTTTGAATAAAAGTCTGAAACCTGTCAGACTTCAGGTAAAACCCAAAGCAGATTTCCCTTGAATTAGGCAATACAGACTTTCAAAAAAGCAGGAGAAGAAATGAAGCTATTCATAGAAATAAATGATAGAACAAGGTATTCTTTGACAGGTGCCTGGTTGTCCCTGCAATTCTCCAGTGATGGACATAATGCCCCATTATGATAAATACTTCTTTCTCTATTGCCATGGGAAGAGTGGGTGGGCATTATCTGGCCTTTTTCAAAAGCATGGAGGTGTTATGAGGCCTGTGCTGTATTTCTCTGATTTGTTAGATCCAGTAATTGTAGCTCTTCCTGGTTGTCTTAAAGCAGTTGCAGCTGTTTGCATCGCAACTAAACAAAGTGAAGAGATTCTATTGGGACGTACTCTAACTGTGTTTGTTCTTAATTCACATCAAATGTTGTTGACTCATACTAGAACTCAGCCCATGACAAACAGTCACCCTAAAAAATATGAGTAAATCATACTGTCTGCTGAAAACATCTCCATGCGGAGGTGCAATTCGGTGACTCCTGCAGTAGAGCTACCTGTTTCAGACAGTACTGAAGACCGACATGATGATGAACCATAACATGACTGTGTGAAAGTCCCAGAATTATGTACCAACGTCAAGACCACATATAAAGGATGGTCTCCTTGAAATGACTGATCTGATTTTATTAGTAGATTGTTCTTGTCCGAGTGGAATACTGAAGGTTATGTTCCATTTCTGAAATTATTTAAGCATTATACCTGCCTAATGTACCTTCAGCAAAAGTGGGAGAGTTTATTGCATTGATAAAAGCCTGTTACCTTGCAGATAATTTGAATGTCATGATTTACAAAGATGACCAGTATGGATCTGGAGTGGTACGTTATTTTGGACAGTAAGGGGCACAAAGGGGATATTATGACATCCTCTGGTACTTCCTTCAGGAATGCTTCCTGTATTCTTCATTTGTTCGAAGCAATACAACAGGCATAAAAAGTGGAACTGGTCAAGTGTGCTGCCCATACGTCTGGTAATGATAGGGTAACCTTAGGAATCAAATAGCGAGATACCACACACTTGAAAATTCAACTGTGAGATCAAGTTAACAAATTGTAACGCAGGGAACGGAAGAAAATGAATACACTGAAAGATCTGTTGAAAGTATAGAAAATATAAACTGTTTCTTGTTAAACCCAATACAGACTTGGTTATCTGAAGTGAGTGATCTTTATGAGGAAGTCTAGAAGATAAAAGTCGAAGGTGGGAAATGGTAAGTTTTGAAAAGAATTACAATATTTGGATTACTCCCGAGTACAAAGGCATCCTGCTGACTCTATGCTGTATTCCATGGCTTATGGATGTGAAGGCCAGACATTTTTACAAGTATTGGTTTAATAATATACTCAGAAAGGTTGCAGAAAACCTTTGTCAAAGGTGTGTTATTTGTCAAAGAAATAATCAGGGAAACAGAACTATCATCATCAGGAGTCATATTGGCAAAACAGAGGGCCCATTTACAAGACTTCATTGACATGCCAGTTTTCAATGGCCTTAAACAGGTTTTGTGATTTTCTGCTTATTCTCTAAATGGGTCAAGGCCTAGCCTTCCTGGAGTTTGAACAGGATGACAGTTGCCAAATGTTTGTTAAGGGAATTGACCGTGCAGTTTGGCTTGCCAACCTCTATTAAGACGAACTGTTAAACTCTGCTTGAAAATTAAATTCTTACATTGCTTTGTACAGGTCTCTAGACTGATCATATCTTTCATTTAAGTTATCATCTGTATTCATCTAGCATTGCAGAGAAGATGAACAGATCTTTCAAAATACAAGTTGGCTAAAGTATGTGCAACCATCAGTTTGACGTGGCCTGATGCTCTTAGTCTTCTGGTGTTCTTCTTGTTCTTGTGAGCATTAGAAACACCTCAAGACTAAAAGACAGGGTTCTCACCCCATGAAGTGTTAATGGGCAGAGCTATGAGATTAGTCTGTATATCATCAGGAACACTTATATCAATCATTAATTACATTTTATTGGACTATTGTAAAGGTCTGGCTGATGTGGTGAAATCTGTCTCATTAGGTGAACTTCGCAACAGCACTGTCAAAAATAAATTAAGGCCCATATTTATAGGAAAATAACGAAGCACGATGCTGCACCAAAATTGGCAGCGCCACGCTCCGTCATTTTCACAACGCAGGGATGCACCGTATTTAATTGAATATGGTGCACCCATGTGTTGTCCCCTGCGCTGGTGCTATATTTAGCTGCCAGCGCTAATGCAGGCTTTCTTGCTCCATCGTGTAAGAATGACTACGTTGAGGGGTGTGATTGTTTATGTGCAGGGAAGGGGTTTCTTTCTGCACATAAAACAATCACTACAGAAGTGCCAAAGCATCATTTTCAAATGATTGTTTATGTGCAGGAGGTACACCTTCCTGCACATAAAAAATCATGTCTGGCATTTTGCTCTTTCTATGTGTGCGGCAGAATGCAGCACACATAGAAAAAGCAAAAAATGAGGAGGAATAAAAGTATTTTGGTACTGCCCCGGGTTTAAAAACTCGTAAATCTGAGGCAGCGTCAAAATGCAATGGGTGTTGCTGCGGCACATCCACAGCAACAGCAATTGCAGGCCCCTTCCACACAAAGGGCTGCGTGTCAAAGGGTCATATTTACAAGGTGGTGTTAAGCCTAAAAAAGTGGCTTAACGCCACCTTGTAAATACGGCGCAGGGCATAGCGCGATCGGAGCGTCATGAAAAGTGATGCTCCAGTGGTGCTAGGGGTTCATAAGTATCCCACTCAGTGTCACTTATGGCAACTAGGTGACTGGATACTGGTGAAAAAAGCATGTCCTCAAGCACTGCCTTGAGGAGTGTTTGAAAAGTTCTTCTCAAGCTGTGCTTCTGGTTAATACTGCAGTGAAGTGTGCCGGAGTGCTACAGTTGATCCACGCCACCCAAACAAGAAGAGTGAAAATGGCAGATGAAGTGGTGAGAGCAACCACTAATTTGAATAATTAAGCTCAAGTTTGCAGCGAGGAGGGGTGAAGAAACTGGTGAGGTTTCTGATCAAGAACCTGGTGAAGGCACCATCGGCCAGTTCAATTTGAAGAACAAAAAGAGCCATTTCAAAGCCATGATCAGCTGCAGGAAGATATTATGCCAGGTTTTTCAATATTCATTACATCATGTGTTTGATTTGCATTTTGTGGTAATTAATGTGATGACACCATTCCAATGCCAGTACACCTGACTTTTGATAAAGCATCTCTCATGTTAAATCAGGTGCATGAGGGCATTATTGTATTTTTAGCATTCACGGCTTGCCTGTGTAGACAATTAGATGTGCCTCTAGACCATGGGTTAGGGTGCCAGGATACATGTGAGGGTTACTTGATTTGATGGACATTTATTTGCTGTGAGTCCCCTGTGGGTTGCAAGGCCCATTCAAAGAATTACCACTAAATTCTGCCTGCCATTTTTTTTAATTTGCTGGTAGTATTTAGTAATATATATAATAAAGTGCTTTTCCTTTTTTAGAAGGAAACACAGTGATTGGATAGTGATTTATTTGGTGTTGTTTGTTGAATTGCGGACTCCTCAGTCTCTTGCCCACAGCACGTCCCCTGAGTAAGTCATGGACTGCTCCGTCTTGATATCATGAGAGTCAAGTGCTAAAAAGCTGTACTTGGTTCCCTGTTAAGGGCTCCTCAATATGAGAGCCTGAGAATACCAGATACGAAAGACCTCACTATTTACGATTTTGGCTCATTAGCCACCCGTTTTTTTATTACCATTAGAGTAGCCTATATAACACCACTATGGTGAATTGTACTGCTAAAGAGAGGGCTGGTGAATCAGGATGGCTGACCGAGGTAACACCTTCTAGCCATAGCAGTGAATTTCACTGGATGGACCACAGCCAGTGTTAGACTGGTCTATAGGAAACTTTGGCATTCCACACTTCCAGATGAACCAAACTAAAAAGGCCAGCGTGTGGGCTGTTTTTTGGGTCCTGTGAGTCATGACATAACCAAAAAAGTAGCCTTTACACTGGCCTTGTCAAGCCGGCCCATCTAGGACAGCCAAAGTGCCCCACAAGCAAGTCCAACACTGACTGATAATATTAAAGCATCACTATGTCATTCTTTCAACAAAAACCTGGCCGTGTAAAAACGAAGGCTCCAGCAGCAAGCCCAACAATGTTGCTCTATTCTGAAGCAAGCTTTGAGAACAGATACGTCTTCACTAATTTTCCACTGGCTGCAGTTCTGTTCACTGACCTCTATTGGCTGACAATCAGCACCAGTCTTGGCAAAAATAAATTAAAAAATCCCTTTTTAAATTAAATGGGACCTGATTCTGTCACAGCGTACCTCAGTGATATTTTGCCAACATAACCACAACCCTAAAAATCAAACATTTTCAGTGTTCTTTTAATATATGTTCATTAATAAATAAATGAGGATGCTTCACAGTGCACAAAACATCATCAACTGAAGGGGGAAATCAGGCGTGTGACAACCAGATAGTTTTGAGAAGAATGAAACACAAATAAAGGAATTGCAGATACATATTTACAAGAGATGAATGAAACTGCTTGCTACAGAGTTTCATACCTACCCAAGGGAAAAATATAACCATGAATCAAAAGCAAGGAGAATAACTTGAGTTTTAAATGTCGACCCTCACAGGAGATATAATGCACATTGCTGTCACTATGAGTTCAGAACAGCCATGAATATTTATGTGTCAGAAAATTAAAAAAAGCCAGCGTTGCCTCTCACGTGCCCCAGTTTAGATCTCCGATTGTGCGGGATGCTCATCCAGTCTTATTTTCATTTGCAATAATGGTATATGGAAAATTTCACGAATCTGAATGTACATAATTGAGTAGGCATTGGCAAAGCCTATAGATCATGGCAAGCATGCAATTTATTTTCACAAACGGAGCGAATGTGCACAAATATTTTGGCAAAACATAAAAAAATATCGAAATGATAGAGTGACTCATCAACCAAGGCATAAAAGCCTTAGAAGTGATGTGCAGTACTTTTTTGCTGGGTGTGCACATGTTGAAGAAAAGTGGCATCACTCACCATACAAGGCAGCCAATGGGTGAAATGGGCTGGCCCATTGTCTTATGCTGAATGCTTTGGTGAGCGGAAGCAAAAGGTAAATCAAAGATTAATAGTCCAATAGATGAAAAAGGTGGATCGAAATCCCAGGTAGGTATACACATAACTATATTTCTTTTTTTTTATCCTTGCTATCTTCAAACTCTAGATGGAGTCCTTTGGTGTCCTACTCACAGATAGCAGAATCAAGGTTCACCCAGAAGCAGATCAGACACAGCTCTACTTGAAAGTCTCTTCTTCAAACCTTCAGTGCTTCAAACACTACTTGCACACCATCCAGACTTGAATGTCAAGCATCTACCTGGGTCTGTATTACATAAAGAATTGTGTATCACATGATGAATTTGTGTGCAATGTAAAAAAGGAAAGATTTACAAAGTTGTTGCTTGTTCTGAAAATCTGGAATAACGTTTCCTTCCCTGAACATATTCCAGACAACCCTAGCCGATTCATTTCTGAGCTTGCTTTGCGTAATGTAGTTCATTAATTTTACCTTCGGGCTAATAAATTTATCAAAATCCAGCTTTCTATTGACAGTAGTCATTGCTGCAATGGAGCTGTGGAAAGGTGAGAGCTGGGCTGCAGATCTTGTGTCTCCACAGATAGACAGCAGCTCAGGAGTATTGATAAACTGCTTCATTGTTTTGCGAGCTTTGCAGGAAGCTGCAATTGATTTTAAAAGTTTTGAAGTGTATTAAAATAACTTTTGTGGTACTTTTGCCTATGAGGAGAAAAATATTTCATTATGCATCTCTCCTCTTCTGTCCTCACTTTCTCCTGCTCCCACAATCCCCATTGTTGCCTCTCTGCCATGCAAGTGCAATATGATTAGGACCTAAGATCTGTATTTCCTTTTTAAGTTCTCCTCCTCTCCCTGAGCTTCTTCTTATCAGTCTCTTTAAAACCTCTCTCACTTTCTCCTGTTGCTGTCTCTCTGTTAGTTGTCTCTTATTCAGCTAAGTTTTTTTATAGCCTAAATGACTCTCTCCCTCTGTATTTGCCCATCTTTTCTCTCTTCTGTGTTCACATTAAATTACTTTTCTCTGTTTTTACTGACATTCATGTGCAAAGTGCCACAGAATCACACGGTCTCCTATTAACGGGGATTTTCTTTTTTGAAATATAAATAAACAAATCAATAAAAAAAAGAAATCATTACATGCTTTAACTGTCTTTCTTCCAGCAAACTGCCAAGCACATCTCACAGACCATTAGATAGGCAGCAACAGTTGCTTTTCTTTATTTTGCCAGATCATACTGGCATTGCATGGGTTCTTAAAGGACCCTTCAGTTCTTGGGCCTACCGTGCACCTTGAGGATTGTGGGGTCCTGTATTACACCCCAGCTTCAGAGTGGGTTTTTCATCAGTCCGATACTGCAGATTTGGCTTAGTTACTTAAGAGTTCATACTACAAGCCCACCTACCCCCCAAAATCCACCTACACTACCGAGGGCTGATAAACAAAAACCTCCCATAAGCCCCCATGTTGGACAAAATGTTGTGATCTGTAAGTGCTCAAGGTCCCCTTGAACTTGTTTGGATCTTGGCTACAACTGGCTTTAGCTGTCTGTGGGCAAGCCCTCCGTTTCCAATAAATACATTCAGTGGACTTTGGATCCGCCCTCTGCTCATGATTGGATAGTTGTGTTGTCCATCTCAATTGCAATGGTTTCCTGTTGATTTGAAGGCTTTCATTCCAATTCGTGTTGGCTCCACTGAGAAATATTTCAGTCTCCCAGTGATACGATTGGGGTGCTTTGTGTCCTTCCACTGCTGATGTTGCTTTAATTCAAGAAACTACATGAAAAAGAAAATTGAACTGCAGCACTTCAGGTATGATGGTTTCCCGTTCAACCTGCTCTGGTGTTGCCTGCCCTCTCCCCCAGTTTGTCCATTGCCTTCTTGATACCCCCTCGTATTTCAAGAACTCTTTCTTTTTTTTAAATACATTTTCCTCTGGTTTCCCCATTGCTCCCCAACTGATCCCCGCTTGGTGCCTTCTCCCTCATGTTCTCGCTCTCCCCCACAACCTAATTCCCTCTTCACATGGCCAGGAATACTCGCCTTGCCACTATCAGATGCTTTCAGAATGCACCAACACTGGCAAACCCAACATCGGTGAACGGCCATTCTGACAGTATAGAAAACTGTTGTAAATAATTAATGATGGCCACTACGTTGCACAACATAATGTGACATATCTGAAAGGTCACATAGCAAGATGTTCTACACTTTGTTCTACAACTGAATAAATGCGCAGGCCGTTCTATCTTATAATATATCAACGCATCGTACCCACAATCCTAGGTCAATGGTCTGTTGTGGGAGCATAAGAGTTAAGCATAACGTGCAAAACTTTAGTGAAATTGTAATACAGTCAGCAGCCTTTCATTCTTTTATTCCTCCTCTGAATGTCTTTCTCGTTGTTTCATTGTTTTCCTTTGTATCTCTAGTTCGACTTTCTCTGTTTTGCTCATACTTTGCTTCCTTCCTTATTACAGGGAATAAAGCCTCCTGAGAGAAGCTTTTAGTGCAATGGTATCTATTGTAGTTCTCAGGGGTCATGCACAAATCCCAGGCCAAAACAGACCAGGTTCCTCCTGCCGTCCAAACAGCTCCGTTCCACTTAACTGCCTCCACCGAATGTCCCCATGCTCCACTCCCACCCAGCAGAATTCCATCCCGTGCATCACACAGCACTCATTCTTAACGCCACTCCCCACACAAGCAACAACAAACCTCCCTCTTTATATCAAACACAACTGAACAATAATTTATCAACAAAAGAGAATAGTAACCTATATACAGAATACAATGACATAAAAAAAGTAACTTGCGCTTGCGTACAATCTTACTTACAAGAATCAACATAATTTACTCACTGTTCTTGTCAGGCGAGTGGCAGTACCATTTGAAATTCTCCTCGTATCTTCCCAGCTGGAGATCCAGCTGGAGATCCAGCACTGGTGCTGCCGCTCATAGATTCACATTACTTGTACAAGTGTTTCATCCTTTGGTACGCTCACTATTAGAGAGCGCAAACCCAGTAGTATACATAACACATTCTCTCCCCCAGACGTACTCTGTGTTTTAGGTGGTCAGACCCTGAACACAGAAACACTGCTCAGATTCAGCATAGCACTACCTTCCACCCTCACCGCATTTCAGAACAGCCCAATTACACTCACTGGGTCTGTCCACCTTGGTGTCCCCTTCCCCAAATCTGATACACATTTAAATCTCACCAACATCATTTTGTATTCTTTTCACAACAATTGGGTTTATTGTTCATCTTATGATCATACATTTCCATATCTTGTGGTAATCAGGACTTGATACATCCACACTTGTTTATAAACCACCAAGGAATGAATTTAGAATCAGGTTTATGTCCCATCAGTAGTTCCAGTGGAAACACAATAGAGACAGTATTGGGAGCATCTTGTAAGTAAGTAATGTCTCCTAAGGTTTTTCTCCTGTCATTTAACAAAATAATCTACTATAAAAGTACAAGTTTCTTGTCTTTGCAATATTGCTAAAAGACTAATAATATAAATTCCCAGTTTCCTCTGTTGGCCCTCCGGTAAATGCACTGGGTTGACTTCCACAACACAGTACTTCCCTGGTTGTTCACTACACACACATAGATATCAATATCTCACCAATTTGTTTATCATAATTATCCATGCCTGACCACCACAAATATTCATGTGCCCTTCTCCTTGATCTCCTTACCCCAATATGTCCCTCACTGCAAAGATTGAAGACCTTTCTTATTCTAAAAAGAGGCATACTTTTGCAACCACTTGTCAAAATGTCACTCTCAATAGCTGATTTCTCAGGACCCTTATGATACGCTTTCAGTTCACCCAACAACATCCGCTCTTCAGGTACCTTTTCAGGACACAGCCTTTAACTCTCCTTATATAGCAGAATCTTTCTCCATTACTCTTCCACACACTGCTATTTCAAAGTGACTGCCGTAACAAAGGCCCCTGTGCTGTTGGGGGGGGGGGAGGCAAGCTCCAGGGGGGCCCTCAGCACAGAACTCTGGCCTGAGAGCTCCTGTGCGAGGCCGGAGGGGGCGCCCGCCATGTAGTTTGCAGGTGCCCCCCTCAAATTTCGTTACGCCACTGTTCAAAGGTACCCCCTTACTGACCTTACATCAGCCACAGTGAAAACCACTTTGCATTCTTGCTCAGCCTCCTTTTCTTCCTCATTTTATTCCAAAGGTAGTCTGCACATGCAATCAGCATCAATACTGTTTTTACCTCAGGACAAATTCTAATCTATACAGAAAGGTCTGCAATTTGGACATGCGTATTGCTAACCTGGCAGTCATAAACCTAATTCCAACGGAGATAACAGAGTAACAAGAGGTTTATGGTCTGTGGTGCATTTCATCCCCCACAAACCATCCTGTAATTCTCAGCCTTAAACATGCAGTTTCAGAGCTTCGTTTTAGTTGCTGAATAACTTAATTCAGCTTTTGTTTTTAAGCTCTGGCCCCATACAGCACTATTCACCCTTCCTTGCCTTATGTTACATCATAACCACACCAAGACCACAAACGCTCGCGTCCACACCAATGATGTATGAAGTATGGTTCGTTTACCCACGACACAAGGCTTAAAGCATAAAGCATTGACGAGGCCTTTGCTAAGTTATCTGAATGCTTTGTACAAGTGTCTTCCCAAATAAATTTAGCAGGTTTCTTCATCAAATTCCTGAGGATTTCAACCTTCACAGCATACTTCTCCACAATAACAGAGAATAACATTTGGTAAACCCTAGTAAAGCTCCGAATGTTTCCTTTGTTTCGGGGGCAGGAGTACATATTATTGCACTCCTTTGGCTTAATGCCTGTTACTTATCAAATATACTAGATATTCAACTTCATGGCAATGACATTTACACTTGCTCAATTTCAATAACAACTTTTCTTCTAAAGCTCTCAACGCATTGTATAAATTCTCATCAAGTTTATTTTTGTTTGTTCCAAAAAACTAAGATACCGCCTCAAAGCGCCACGGCTGCTTTCATATTTTATAGTGTCTCCTTTATTAGGCGTTGAAATACTCCTGTTGTGCTGGCTAATCCCAGATCTGCCAACTCACACGCTGTCATCGTGTGACACACTATATCGACTCCCATCACATGGTCACACAGTGAGGAGCCGATATTACACATGGCAGGGAAAACGAGCTGGAAAACACTGTAAACAGTGGTTTTCAGCTCATTTTCAGAGGCTTTGAACTGCAGATGCCCATTGATGGTGTGAAAACACCCCAGGACATCGACAGCAGCCTCAGCTCTTTCAAGGAGGGAGCTTGGGGATGAGGGCAAAAGTGCTGTTTAGGTACTTCTGGGCACAAGGTCCCCCACCTCGATGGCCCCACCCCTCCTCACACAGCAAGGCTTTTGTTCAAGTTGGCAGGTCTGCAAACATGTGGTATTGCAAAATCCCCTCTGGAGTTGTCTAAATCGTTAGATGGTTAGAGGTCTTGTCTAGTCCCACCTAATGGTATGCATTTGCCAAACTATGGTTAAAAAAAACCCAGACCACAGCAAGAGATGATTCGATTTCATGCAAATTTGGCAAAGGGTGACTGTTTACTAATTTGGACCATTTTATAATACATATATCAACTGCCTCAAACTGCTACAACTTTTATTAGACGTCACCACTGGTGGAACCCATAGTGGGGACTTAACAAGATCAATCATACCCATCTTGCGTAAGTCGTTAATTAAAGCCATGTGTTTCTCTCTAGATGCGGGCATTTCTTACATGGTACATTATCTGGTGGTTAAATCCTTTGGGCTTACTAAGATCTGCAGCCAACCCCTGACGTGCATGCCTGGCATGGGGTTGTGTGCTTATCAGGGTAGGCCCCAGGGTCATGGCGTGGGGTTGGGTGCTTACAAGGGTAACCCCCACCTTGCATGCCGAAGGCTGTGCATGGCGTGGGGATGGGTGCTTACATGTGTGGGCTAGAGTGCCTGGCCATAGGCCAGGCCAGGCCATGTGGCCAACCCCTGCTGCGCATGGCCACAGGCCATGCGCGGCGCGGGGCTAGATGCCTGCTAGGTGTTGGATACCTGCACCAAACGCCCACAGCGCATGGCGTGATGCAGTGTTGGATGCCTATGGGGGGATTGGCCGCAGGGCCTAGCCACAGAAAACCTTAGAAATTCACTGAAAAACCCAAAGGTTACACAGACATCATAGTTAGAAATTAGCATTTAAAAAACCTTGGAAATTCACTGAAAAAAACAAAGGTTAGAGGGACGTTATAGTTAGGAAAACAGAATTAAAAAAAAACCTTAGAAATGTACTGAAAAAACAGGGGTGTGAGTAATAGTTACCTTAGGGCATGACTTATAGTTACTTGAAATAACCAACTATAACTGCCGAATTTTTTATGGTTTTGTACGTTTGAAATGCGAGCCCAACCGTAACGTCCCTGTAACCTCTGTTTTTTCCAGTGAAAATAGATAATATGTTTGCAGGGTTTTCTATGTCTACATATATTTCTTTAAAAATATAAAATACTCCATAATAGAAGACCACCTTTAGGTTTATACATTATATCCTTCAGTATGTCATTGTATAAAGAAAATATAAATGTAGATCGGGTTCTACATATGGGTTCTGCTGCTTTCTAGGCTAAAGCATGAATGTCAGAGTAGAGTTGGTAGAAATGAATAAAGGGAAAATTAACTATAAAAGAAGTATATATCAATGTATTTTGATCTTCAAAAAATAAATTAAAATTATAATAAAAAATAAAGTCTATGTAAATGTGCAACATACATGGTTATATATTATCATGTAACTATTATTTTAAAAGTGTACAAATGGATTGCATACAGACATACAGGAAACTATTCCTTGTAAATTAATATTATTAAGTGTAATGCTTATATGTGTATATAGGCTGACCAGACATTCTGGATTTCCAGAGACACTCCTGGTTTTCAGAGGACTTTCCCAGTGTCCCATTGCTTTTGTTAATTTTAAAAACATGTCCCGTCGGATGATCCTGTAAAGCACAATTGATAGGCAGGATGTCCTTTCAAGAAGGTCCACTGCCTGCTCCCAGAAGCGAGAAAAAGTGGGAGACAGGAGGAGGGGGCAGGTGAGTGTAGGGTGGAGGTCCTGCCATTGCTCAGGTAATGTAAGCATGGCCTTGTAAGTGTGTGTGTGTGTATAGTATATATTACTAAAAAACAAAGGTTACAGGAACATTATTGTTAGGTACAGATTTCAATCAGCAGTTATATTTACAGTCATCTCAAAAATTATAACTTGTGCCCTAATGTAAGTATAACTTGCACCCCCACCATGCACAGTTTTCTAACCAATAATTTTATGCCAAATGTTGCAGTGATATTATCAGTGATGTCATAGATGTCATGACTGATGTAATACGTGGGGTAATTAGCAATGCAGGAGATTTATTTCGCTTAGGGCACCAGTTACAGTTTCTTGAGATAACTATAACTGTTGACTTTCTATGGTTTTGTATGTGTACCATCTGAAATTAACTATAACATCCCTGTAATGTTTGTGTTTTTAGTTAATTTCTAAGTTTTTTTTTTATTCTATTCCCTAACTATAATGTCTCTGTAACTTTTGTTTTTTCAGGGAATGTCTAGGTTTTTTTTAAATGTAAAGTTATATTTAATTAGCAAATGTTAATCCAATCGCAGCCATGCATGGCCTTTGCCTGCGCCAAGTAGGGAGTTGGCTGCAGAGTCTGGCCTACAGGCAAGGCTGCAGCAAGGCTTTGCTGCCAATCCCCAGCATGCAGCAAACCCCATGCTGTGGGTCAGTGAGTGGATATATGAGTGGTTCTGTGGATCTGTGAGTGGGTGTGTGAGTAACTGTATGGGTGTGTGAGTGGGTGTGTGAGTAGGTGAGTAGTTTTGTGGGTCTCTGAGTGGTTGTGTGGTTGAGTGAGTGGATGTGTGAGTAGGTGCATGAGTGGCTATGTGGTCTGTCAGTTGGTGTGCAAGTGGTTTTGCGGGACTTTGACTGGGTGTGTGGCTGTATGGATGTCTGAGTGGGTGCGTGAGTGGCTATGTGGCTCTGTGACGCAGTGTGGTAGTGGTGTTAGGGGTGTACGAGTGAGTGGGGGTGTGAGTGGGTGTGTGTGGCTGTGTAGGTCTGTGAATACGTGTGGGAGTGGTTTGTGGGTCTGTTAGTGAGTGTGTGAGTGGCTGTATAGTTGTGTGAGTGGGTGAATGGTTGTGGTACCTGGCACAGTAGAGAAGAGTTCAGAGAATTGATCTAGGAGATTTATGCAATTGTCTTTCTGCTCAGCAGTAAGACAATCAGCCAAAACTACACCTTCCACCAGAGCATCTTGTTCTGTGGAAGAGAAGAGGTCAGGTAGAGGATCACGGTCTTCTTCCTGTCCCTCATCAGTTGCCATGAGCAGGGTGAGATCAGCCCTGTCATAGTAGGGTTTCAGGCGGTTGACATGGAGCACCCTAAGGGGACTCCTGGCAGGGCCTAAGTCAACTAAATAGGTGACTTCTCCCTTCTTTTCAACAATTGTGTGGGGTCCACTCCATTTATCTTGGAGTGCTCTTGGGGCCACAGGCTCCAAGACCCACACTTTCTGCCCTGGTTGGTACTGAACCAAAACAGCCTTCTGATCATGCCATTGCTTCTGGAGCTCTTGGCTGGCCTGAAGGTTTTTACTGGCCTTTTTCATGTACTCAGCCATCCTTGATCTGAGGCCAAGTACATAATCCACAATATCCTGCTTAGGAGCTTTTAAAGGTTGTTCCCAACCCTCCTTTACAAGTGTGAGTGAACCCCTAACAGGGTGTCCAAAAAGAAGTTCAAAGGGGGTGAAGCCCACTCCTTTCTGGGGTACCTCCCTGTAGGCAAAAAGGAGGCATGGTAGAAGGATATCCCATCTCCTGCGGAGTTTTTCAGGGAGACCCATAATCATGCCTTTGAGAGTTTTATTAAATCTCTCCACCAGTCCATTTGTTTGTGGATGATAGGGTGTTGTGAACTTGTAAGTTACACCACACTCCTTCCACATGGCTTTTAAGTATGCAGACATGAAATTGCTTCCCCTGTCTGATACTACTTCCTTTGGGAAGCCCACCCTGGAAAATATTCCCAGGAGGGCCTTTGCCACTGCAGGTGCTGTAGTGGTCCTTAAAGGAATAGCTTCAGGATATCTTGTGGCATGGTCTACTACCACCAAGATAAATCTATTGCCTGAAGCAGTAGGAGGGTCAAGGGGGCCAACTATGTCAACCCCTACCCTTTCGAAGGGAACCCCAACCACAGGCAGTGGAATAAGGGGTGCCTTTGGGGTGCAACCTGTCTTGCCACTGGCTTGACAGGTTTCACAGGACTTACAAAATTCCTTTGTGTCCTCAGACATTCTAGGCCAATGAAACAGGGGAACAAGCCTGTCCCAAGTTTTCATTTGTCCTAGATGCCCAGCTAGGGGAATGTCATGTGCCAGTGTTAGGAGGAACTTTCTGTACTCCTGAGGAATCACTAATCTCCTGGCAGCTCCAGGTTTAGGATCCCTATGCTCAGTGTACAAGAGGTTGTCCTCCCAGTAAACTCTGTGAGAGTCACTGACATCCCCATTAGCCTGTTTGACAGCTTGCTGTCTGAGACCCTCTAATGTGGGACAGGTTTGCTGTGCCACACTCAGCTCCTCTCTGGCAGGCCCCCCTTCACCCAAAAGCTCAGCAGTGTCTGCTTCCAGCTCCTCTGGTGTAGGTTCTGCACAGGGAGGGAATTCTTCTTCCTCAGAAGTAGAATCCACTGTAGAGGGAGGGATAGTAGGAAGTGGTTTGCTTCTACTAGCCCTAGCTTTAGGGAGCACTTGGTCCATTGTTCCAGGATCCAAGCTTCCCTGTCCTTTTTGCTTTTTGGCCTGAGCCCTTGTCAAAGCAAAAATATGCCCTGGGATGCCCAGCATTGCTGCATGGGCCTCCAACTCCACATCTGACCAAGCTGATGTCTCCAAATCATTCCCTAATAGACAGTCTACAGGTAAATCTGAAGCTACCACAACTTTCTTTGGACCAGTAACCCCCCCCCCAGTTGAGATTTACAACAGCCATGGGGTGGCTAAGTGTGTTGTTGTGAGCATCGGTTACTTGGTACTGGTGACCAAGTAGGTGTTGTTCAGGGTGGACCAGTTTCTCTATGACCATAGTCACACTGGCACCAGTGTCCCTGTAGGCCTGAACCTCAACACCATTTATTAGGGGTAGCTGCTTGTACTTATCCATATTAAGGGGACAAGCAACTAAGGTGGCTAAATCAATAGCCCCCTCAGAGACTAACACAGCCTCTGTGGCCTCCCTAACAAGGCCAACCCCAACTAAGTTACCAATAGTGAGCCCAGCTACTCCCTTGGATTGGCTATTAGTAGGTTTGCTCCCACCACCACTGCTATTAGTAGGGACACTAGGTGTAGCAGTAGGGGTTGTAGTGGTAGGAGGCTTGGTGCCTTTCTTTGGACAACTGGGATCTGTTGTCCAATGGCCTTTTATTTTACATAAATAGCACCATGGTTTCTTTTCCTTGTTCTGATTAAAAGAGGATTTGGGCCCACCACCCCCACCAGAGTGTTTTTGTGGGCCTGATGAAGACTCATTTTTAGATTTGTCCCCACCCTTGTCAGAAGACTTACCATCCTTCTTCTTGTTGCCATCTTTGTCACCCCCTGTATGAACTTTTCTGTTCACCCTTGTTCTGACCCATTTGTCTGCCTTCTTTCCCAATTCTTGGGGAGAGGTCAGATCAGAGTCCACCAAGTACTGGTGCAACAAATCAGACACACAATTATTAAGAATATGCTCTCTCAGGATCAAGTTATACAGGCTGTCATAATCAGTAACTTTACTGCCATAAACCACGCCTCCAAGGCCTTCACTGAATGGTCAATGAAATCAACCCAGTCTTGTGAAGACTCCTTTTTGGTCTCTCTGAACTTTATCCTGTATTGTTCAGTGGTTAAGCCATAACCATCCAGGAGTGCATTCTTAAGAACTTGGAAATTATTAGCATCATTTTCTTTCACAGTAAGGAGCCTATCCCTACCTTTTCCACTAAATGATAGCCATAGGATAGCAGCCCACTGCCTTTGAGGGACATCCTGTACAACACAGGCCCTCTCAAGTGCAGCAAACCACTTGTTAATGTCATCCCCCTCCTTGTAAGGGGGAACTATCTTGTGCAGATTCCTGGAATCATGCTCTTTTACAGGATGACTATGGGGAATACTGCTGCTGCCACCATGGGTTTCTAAACCCAGTTTCTGTCTCTCCTTCTCTACTTCTAAAGTCTGTCTATCCAAATCCAGCTGTTGCTTCTTGAGCTTCAGTCTGGTTTGTTCCACTCTCAATCTATTGAGCTCCCTTTCTAACAATCTGTCATCAGGGTGGGTGGGAGGGACATGCCTTGAAACAGAAGTATGGTGAGAATGGTCAGAAGGAGACCTGTCCCTTACAGAAGCCACCCTAACAGCTTGGCTAACAGAAACATCACTACCAGTATGGTGGGAATAAATGCTTTTGCTATGATGTGAGACAACACTATTTATATGGTGTGGCTCATCATCATTACCAACTATGCTAGACTGTCTAGTAATGGGCAGGTTAGGAAGTTTCTTTCCTGAATCTTTTCCTGGGGGAGTCCCTGGATCAGATTGAGAACCATTAGCTACTTTTTCAACAGATGGGGCACTTATGGCCTTATCCTGTACTCTAAGCATGTTAATTAACAGTTCTAAGGAAGGATTCTTCCCTACACTCAAACCTCTCTCTATGCAGAGACTCCTTGCTCCTTTCCAGCTAAGGTGATCATATGCAAGTTTGGACAGATCAACATTTTGGCCTGTGCCAGACATTTTTAGAGAGAGTTAAAGTGATAGTAAAAGATAAAAAGTTTGTCAGAGCTTTTAGAAAGACAGAGAAAAAAAACTTTTTAAACTTTTTAGAACTTTTTAGAAAGTTAGAAGTACTTTTCAGCACTTAGAAAAGAGGGAAAAGAGGAAATGCAAAACTTTTTGGCTATGTGTATATACACTGACCTTGTTTTGTATATTTTTCTCTTATGAAAAGTACAATGACAAGAGTGGTAAGTAGTCTCAAAGCACTTATCCCACCGCTGCACAACCAATGTAGGAGGCTGGACTGCCTTGTAGTGAGTACCAAGGGGTACTTGCACCTTGCACCAGGCCCAGTTATCCCTTATTAGTGTATAGGGTGTCTAGCAGCTTAGGCTGATAGATAATGGTAGCTTAGCAGAGCAGCTTAGGCTGAACTAGGAGACGTGTGAAGCTACTACAGTACCACTTAGTGTCATATGCACAATATCATAAGAAAACACAATACACAGTTATACTAAAAATAAAGGTACTTTATTTTTATGACAATATGCCAAAGTATCTTAGAGTGTACCCTCAGTGAGAGGATAGGAAATATACACAAGATATATATACATAATAGCAAAAATATGCAGTATAGTCTTAGAAAACAGTGCAAACAATGTATAGTTACAATAGGATGCAATGGGGAAACATAGGGATAGGGGCAACACAAACCATATACTCCAAAAGTGGAATGCGAACCACGAATGGACCCCAAACCTATGTGACCTTGTAGAGGGTCGCTGGGACTATTAGAAAATAGTGAGAGTTAGAAAAATAACCCTCCCCAAGACCCTGAAAAGTGAGTGCAAAGTGCACTAAAGTTCCCCTAAGGACAAAGAAGTCGTGTTAGAGGAATAATGCAGGAAAGACACAAACCAACAATGCAACAACTGTGGATTTCCAATCTCGGGTACCTGTGGAACAAGGGGACCAAGTCCAAAAGTCACAAGCAAGTCGGAGATGGGCAGATGCCCAGGGAAATGCCAGCTGCGGGTGCAAAGAAGCTTCTACTGGACAGAAGAAGCTGAGGTTTCTGCAGGAACGAAAAGGGCTAGAGACTTCCCCTTTGGTGGACGGATCCCTCTTGCCGTGGAGAGTCGTGCAGAAGTGTTTTCCCGCCGAAAGAACGCCAACAACCCTTGCTAGCTGCAAATCGTGCGGTTAGCGTTTTTGGACGCTGCTGTGGCCCAGGAGGGACCAGGAGGTCGCAAATTGGACCAGCAGAGAGAGGGGACGTCGAGCAAGACAAGGAGCCCTCTCTGAAGCAGGTAGCACCCGGAGAAGTGCCAGAAACAGGCACTACGAGGATGCGTGAAACAGTGCTCACCCGAAGTCGCACAAAGGAGTCCCACGTCGCCGGAGACCAACTTAGAAAGTCGTGCAATACAGGTTAGAGTGCCGTGGACCCAGGCTTGGCTGTGCACAAAGGATTTCCGCCGGAAGTGCACAGGGGCCGGAGTAGCTGCAAAAGTCGCGGTTCCCAGCAATGCAGCCCAGCGAGGTGAGGCAAGGACTTACCTCCACCAAACTTGGACTGAAGAGTCACTGGACTGTGGGGGTCACTTGCACAGAGTCGCTGGATTCGAGGGACCTCGCTCGTCGTGCTGAGAGGAGACCCAAGGGACCAGTAATGCAGCTTTTTGGTGCCTGCGGTTGCAGGGGGAAGATTCCGTCGACCCACGGGAGATTTCTTCAGAGCTTCTGGTGCAGAGAGGAGGCAGACTACCCCCACAGCATGCACAAGCAGGAAAACAGTCGAGAAGGCGGCAGGATCAGCGTTACAGAGTTGCAGTAGTCGTCTTTGCTACTATGTTGCAGGTTTGCAGGCTTCCAGCGCGGTCAGCAGTCGATTCCTTGGCAGAAGGTGAAGAGAGAGATGCAGAGGAACTCGGATGAGCTCTTGCATTCGTTATCTAAAGTTTACCCAGAGACAGAGACCCTAAATAGCCAGAAAAGAGGGTTTGGCTACTTAGGAGAGAGGATAGGCTACTAACACCTGAAGGAGGTTATCAGAAGGAGTCTCTGACGTCACCTGGTGGCACTCAGAGCAGTCCAGTGTGCCAGCAGCACCTCTGCTTCCAAGATGGCAGAGGTCTGGAGCACACTGGAGGAGCTCTGGACACCTCCCAGGGGAGGTGCAGGTCAGGGGAGTGGTCACTTCCCTTTCCTTTGTCCAGTTTCGCGCCAGAGCAGGGCTAAGGGGTCCCCTGAACCGGTGTAGACTGGCTTATGCAGAATTGGGCACATCTGTGCCCAACAAAGCATTTCCAGAGGCTGGGGGAGGCTACTCCTCCCCTGCCTTCACACCATTTTCCAAAGGGAGAGGGTGTCACACCCTCTCTCAGAGGAAGTTCTTTGTTCTGCCATCCTGGGCCAGGCCTGGCTGGACCCCAGGAGGGCAGATGCCTGTCTGAGGGGTTGGCAGCAGCAGCAGCTGCAGTGAAACCCCAGGAAGGGCAGTTTGGCAGTACCAGGGTCTGTGCTACAGACCACTGGGATCATGGGATTGTGCCAACTATGCCAGGATGGCATAGAGGGGGCAATTCTATGATCATAGACATGTTACATGGCCATATTCGGAGTTACCATTGTGAAGCTACATATAGGTAGTGACCTATATGTAGTGCACGCATGTAATGGTGTCCCCGCACTCACAAAGTTCAGGGAATTGGCTCTGAACAATGTGGGGGCACCTTGGCTAGTGCCAGGGTGCCCTCACACTAAGTAACTTTGCACCTAACCTTTACCAGGTAAAGGTTAGACATATAGGTGACTTATAAGTTACTTAAGTGCAGTGTAAAATGGCTGTGAAATAACGTGGACGTTATTTCACTCAGGCTGCAGTGGCAGGCCTGTGTAAGAATTGTCAGAGCTCCCTATGGGTGGCAAAAGAAATGCTGCAGCCCATAGGGATCTCCTGGAACCCCAATACCCTGGGTACCTCAGTACCATATACTAGGGAATTATAAGGGTGTTCCAGTAAGCCAATGTAAATTGGTAAAAATGGTCACTAGCCTGTTAGTGACAATTTGGAAAGAAATGAGAGAGCATAACCACTGAGGTTCTGATTAGCAGAGCCTCAGTGAGACAGTTAGTCACTACACAGGTAACACATTCAGGCACACTTATGAGCACTGGGGCCCTGGGTTACCAGGGTCCCAGTGACACATACAACTAAAACAACATATATACAGTGAAAAATGGGGGTAACATGCCAGGCAAGATGGTACTTTCCTACATGAGTGTGTAAGTGCGTGTGGCTGTGTGTGTGTGTGTGAGTGGCTGTGGTAATGGCTTTTTGGGTCTGAGTTGGTGTGTGAGTGTGTGAATGGATATTTGAGTGGGTGCGTGAGTGGCTGTTTGGGTCTGTGAGGATGTGTGTGTTTTGTTTCATTGGAGTCTCGATTCACAGATTTGTAGTGGATTAACATGGGGGGAGGCGCTCAACACTAATCCTCTCCTCTTTCATGAATACTCAGCAAGACTGTCACAAGTTCTCTCACTTTGAAAACAGAGAAAGAAAAGTAAACACCAGGTTCCCTCAGAAGAGAGAGCTTGACATTTGACCTCTGTCTTTGAATGCATGGCAAATGTGACAAGATAAGAAAGAGATTTAAAGGCATGTTCGTAGAAGGTGAGTTTGAGAAAGAATACAATAAAGAAGGTTTGGGCAACGGGAGGGACAAACTCAAGCTGAACAGCCTAAAGTTAAAAAAAGACAGCAAATAGAAAGCAAGTTACAAACCACAAAGCCAATGGTAAGCAACAGGCAGAATGCATTCCTAGTTCAGCCTTTCGAATGCCCCCAAGATTTCTTTAGCAACCAGACAGCTGTGCTTGTCTGGTAGGCTTTGACCTAAAAAGGAGCCATAGAAAACACTTAGGGCCTGATTACGACCATGGCAGAGGGGATTACTCCGTCACAATTGTGATGGATATCCCTCTTGCCATATTATAAGTTCCATTATATCCTACGGAACTTGTAACATGATGGACAGGATACCCGTGACGCTTGTGTCAGATCCCCTATGCCAAGGTCGTAATCAGGCCCTCAGTAATTTAACATCTCCTAAATATTGCATACTGGCAATGCCTTTCAGTGATGTGAATACATTTACTGCAAAAGATACACCTTGGGTGTAGGCCAATTTGGGGTTCAGCCAGAGTATATCATTTCTGGGGCTTCCATGGCTATGAAAGGGAGATCTTCCCAGAAGTGTTGATTTCTTCGTAGTTTGAATGGTTGAGCAAGTGTGAAGGGTGGCATATCTAACACCTTGATGAAACACCATTTGTGTAAGGATATCACCTCTTTAAAAATGTATGAATGTAGAAAGCGTTTGTGATCCAACTGAATACCATAGTTAGTGGGGGCAGAAAGACCTACAGATATTTTGAAAAGAATCTTGGACCTTCAGAGGATGAAGTACTGTTGCCAGCTGCGCTAATTATTATTTGTTGTGGTGAGATTTTTTGTATTAACACGAAGCATTCATCTTTAGATGCATGGCAAATGGTAGATCCATTAGAGATCAAGCAAAGCTAAATCTTCAAGCATTGGTTGTAGATCAATGGGAACAACATCTTAAGAATGCTCTGGAGGAAGGTGTTTCTGAAAGACATTGTGGTGGCTAGAATGTAAGTGCATATAGTCCCAATTATATAATGTAGTTCCATCTAACATATGAATAATCAATACCATAATGTTGGGTTGCTTTAATACAAGTTCACAATACAATCATTATGGATAACATTTATTTCTGGATATGATTACTTCGTATGGTGATTACTGCTGTTTTTTTAACAATATAACTGGAAAAAATAACAAAAATGAGCAAAACAATTTATAGCCAGTGCAACATTTTCAACATCTTCATAGTATGTTTGTAATGCAGCGGACCAATAATTAACCTAGCTGATATATTTGTTGTCTGGAACGGAACACATAGATCAAATGAGTAATGCATTTGTTGTTTTTTAGGGTACTTCAGCAATGTGTGCTTTAGCTTGATGAGTAAAAAGTGAGGTAAAATGTTCATTGTTTTGGCCCTTCCATTTAACCAGTGGACTTCTATGTAAGACCTTGTTTTCCCAAGACAGATACTTTACATTTACTGGGGAGTGCCTAATGTATTGTTGAGTGATGTGTGCACTGGAGGGCATGCTCAATGGATTCAGAGGGTGATATGCTTGCATACTAGCCAATTCCTTCTCAGTTCATGTTGGAGATGAGCAGTTTGTGTGCTGCAGGTCTGTATGACTTTTGGAGCTATGGTGGTTACAAGAAATTATGGTGTAGGAGTATCAAAACAGCACTGTGGTGTATGAATCATTATGACAAAAAGTTGGTTGAGTTTAATTTACAGAGTGGGCAAAATTTAGATGAAACTACAATGTGAGTTTGCTGAACAGACGAGCTATTGTTGGGCGGTTCCAAGGTGTTACATGGAGAGGAACCTCATCTGAAATTATGATATAACACATCGTAAGGACAACTTTCCCCTCACACAGGGGACAGTTAGAGCACATGCAGCATCAATGCAAGTCTTTCTGAAAAATAGGACAGTTAAGCTCAGACAGCAGGTCCATCATATAAGGGGCAGGTACTGCACAGGCAGCAACAGCATGGCAAGTGTACATCAAAAAGTGGGTTAGTACACCAGGGGTTGCAGAAGTTGAAACAGCCCCCATAAACATGATAAGAACAATAAAGGCAGCAGCAGCTTTCTGATAATCTTCCCTCTCAGAAAGGACAAACACATCATAAGGAACAGATTGCAAGCATACTTCAGTTACAGCCATTCCTGGATTTCCAAAGAGATGGCTTGCAGTGATGCACTGGCAAACCATCGGGCACTAGAACATGTTGAGGATTATCAGTTATGCTTTTTGTTGGACTTAGCCCTCTGTGCAGGGTCACCCCCAAACCTTCTACCTTCACCCCTCCTGTTTTCTGGAACCCATTTTTGCTGGCCTTTAGGTCTCTGTGCACTTTAAAATTGCTAACCAGATATAAAGTGCTTGTGCACTCCCCTTTAAACCTGGTAAAATTGACATACGAATTGGCACATTTAATGTACTTATAGGTTCCTAGTTAAGGGGTACAGCATGTACCCAGTGCCTGTACATTAAATGCTACTCATGGATTTGCATCACTCATTGTGCCACCACTGAAGTAGCCTTTTAAAAAACAAATCTCTGGCCTGTTGCTGCAGCCTGTGTGAAGTTTTAAACTGACATTTCAACCTGGCAAAATAGGTCTTTTAACAAGTCTAAGCATTCCTTTTTAATACATATAAGGCTCCCCTAGCATAGGCCCTAAAAGTGGCCCATGGGGCAGGGTACATTGTATTTAAAAAGTTGGGCATGGACTTTTAGGTTTCACATATCCTGGTAGTGAAACACTCTTATATTAGTTTTTCACTACTGAAAGGCCTACCTCTCCCATAGGATAACATTGGGATGCCTTATTACATTTAATAAGTGATGCATTTTTCTTGAGAAGAAGAGGTAGAAATGTCAGGCGTCGAAGGCATTGTAATTTAAAATCATTTTTAATTGTAAAGTCAGATCTTAAATAACAATTCTGAGAAATGCCGCTTACAGAAGTTTGGCATTTTCTTGTCCTAACCATTTGGTGCCTGTTGACTGTTTCATGGGTCGCATGACTAAGTGTAGTTGGCAGTTGGCCTTTATGTATTCATCCCAGTTAGTCCCACAATAGCAGGACTGGGTGTTGGGAGAGGCCAGAGCTGTGCACAGCCCCACTTATACTTCAGAGGACCTACCTCAGCCAGCACACACAAAGAACTTCACACTAGCCTTTTGTGAGCCCAGAGATTTTGGGACCATGGCAGGGAGGAAGGAAATTACAAAACAATTGGAGGTGGACTCTAGAAGTTTCTTCCACTTCAAAGCTGTCACCAGATATAAATATTGGACTGTGAGACTGACTCTTCAGTACTCTCCTGGACCTGCGGATTGTACAGAAGGAGGACTGGTGTGCTGCCAGAGGACTATCCTGCTGTTTGAGACCTGCCATGCTGCCTGAGAAAGAAGACTGGACCTGCTCCCTTCATACCAGGCTGCCTGAAGACTCAAAGGCTGACTGACCTCCTTTTCTGAGTTACAGGGACATCCTAAGCTCCAGTGATCTCCCTGCAACTGTTCAGCTGTCCTGCTGCACTTGACATGCCAAGACCTGCAACTGGACCTGTCTGAGTTCTAATTGCCTCTACTGGAATGAGTTCCTGATTCCCAAACGGTGCCTCCCAGGCCCCTGTCCCTAGGCTTGGTACTAGTTGAGCTCCTCCTGGAAGAAAAAGAAAGCAAGTCTTAAGTTATGTGCCGTTTGTGACCACGAACAGGCTTGTTTGTGCTGAGATCTTGCTGCTCATTATGACAGTCAATGCCAAGCTCCAGTAAACCCGATTTAGCACTACAGTGGCCGCCAGCGACAACCGGAAATGTGAGATCTACACTTCTCGCTACAGCATCGGCAGCCCTGTGTTGACTTCAAATGTAAAGCCCCAGCGATGGCCATCTGCGATGCCCAACCAGATCTTAACACTACAGCGATGACCATCCATGAAGTCCAACCTATTCCCTTGACCTTCCCCTGGTCTAGCATGACCAGCTCACTGCAAGTGACGATGTGTGCTTTTAGGTGCCATACCTACTTAAATATTTGAATTGCTTATCTCCGGTTCTACTGATTGGATTTTGGCATTTTTTTTTTTTCTTGGTGTGGGATTTTTCTTGTGCTGTGTTTTCAGTTTATTATTATTTGCGTGCATCATAAATACTTTACACACTACCTTTAAGTTAAGCCTGGTTGTTTTTTGTGCTAAGTTATCAAAGAGTTAACACAGGTTAATTTAGTGACTTTTGTGGTTTACCCTGACAATAATTGTGGTTATTGCTTAAGTAGGGTTTCACACCCTCCCACACCTTTGATCAAAGCATTTAATAGTAAAGTTCCCCCTTTGACTCTCAATGAAAACCCGGCAAAAATACTTGTCCCTCAGTGTGATTTCAACAACCTGGAGGGAAAGTGTTGGGAAAGTGACTACTCTAATGGTGTTAAAGTGTCACTATACCAGAAGTAGCAATAAAAATATGATAAGCAGTCATCTAAACATTCAGATGCAACTATATCATACATAGCTCTGAAAATAAGTGCTGATGAAAGGACTTAAAGTGGCTACATAACATGCATGCAGACAACATAAGGAGGGTGGGGCAGTGTGTAGTACATTAAGACACACGATTATTCTGTTTACTGAGGTCAGGGTAGGCACCAGAAAAGATAGTTATTCTCTGGTGGTTTTCTGACTGACTTCTTTTTTAAAAAGGGACAGCAGTAAATGTGTACTCAAAAAAAGGACAGTATTAACCACGTGCCTAAAAACTAACGACAGTGACCATGTGCCCAAAAAAGGACAGTGGTAACAATGTGGCCTAAACGGGACCATAGTAACTGTGAGTCTAATTGCTACGCATAGTCAGTGAACAAACACAGCCATTTTGGATGCTGCACCAAACCAGAAACTAGAATAACAAACAGGGAACGCTGCTACTAAGAAGTGGCAGCAGCACAGAGATGGAGCAGTATCATAGGTAATGAACTGTTAAGAATTGGTAGCAATGGAGCTGGTAGAGTTTACTCTCACTCTACACCATTAACACCTACTGTATGTTGTGGTAAGAAGAGGTATGCGTATTATTAACAATGTGCTTCATCTCCATTGTATCATTTATAATGCTGCACAGTGGCTTTATCCCCAAGATCGTTTCAGACTTTCACCTGACCCATGAGAGAGGGATTATTTTTCTTCCTCGATGCACTTACTAGGAAGATGACAGGTATCTAGTATTGACTACTGCAAAAATTCTGAAATTTTTAAATTACGTATGTACATAGTTTGACCCACAAGATTCAACTGGGTTTTCTGAAGCTATTCATGGTTCGACATTAGTTTTGGAACCGGCTTTCTGAGGCACATTGGGCCAGATGCAGGTACAAAAAAATTAGCGACTCGCAATTTGCGAGCATGTGCGACTCGCAAATTGCGACTTCCTATTTGCGGGTCGCAAAATGGGGTTGCAATTTTTGCGAGTCGCTAACGGCTCACATCGCTTTTTGCGAGTCGGAAATGGGATTTTAGCATCCCATTTCCGATTTTGCACAGTCGCAAATAGCGATTCGGGCCATTTGCGACTCGCAAAACTTTGCTACATCTGGCCCATTATCCCTGCAACATCTCCAGGCCACTCATTGGTCTGCACGATTTCAGCCTAGAGAGTATCCTGGAAGCCATAAAGGCAAGTGGATGGCTGTCTTGTGTAGATCAAAGACTTCAATAAGGAGCCCAACGAGTTGAACAGCTGTTCAAGATACGTCAGGTGCCCATGACTGTGCTTGAACCTCACACCTCACTGCAGGCCAGTCTCAGTGGTTGTGTGGATTTTTAGGTATGGTGCGACTGGGTGAATAACGTGTCTGTTAAAAAGGGGCCACCTGACAAACGTGGTTGTGTTCCCTGGGAATTTTCAGTGAAAATATGAATTTAACAAAGTCTCCACGTAATCCAACATCTGCTGCATAATTTGAAGATTTTAATGAAAAAATGCTTATAGCTCAAGGACATCAGACATTTTGCTATGTTTAACTGTTCACCTCTACGTAAACCGCTACAAGTAGACATCTTAAGACGTGACAATGTTGTACACAGATGTGAAAAATGATTTCTTCTCTGTCGTGATTTTCGATATTTCACAATTAACACAAATATATATTCATATCACAGACATGGTCTTAAAGTTGCACTTATAGCAACAGGGTACACAAACTTTAAAACAATCTTAAATATGTCACATCTCTTTTTAAGGTCCCAGGTTTTGAATCCCCAAGTAATTCATACTCTAGTGAAAGAACATGAAATTGGCTTTATCTTTCAGCCGAGATAAGTTTAAAGCGAAGAGGTGATTCTGTAAACTGTAGAAGGGTCCTAGTGCCAGGGGGCTGCAGTAGAAGAAACAATATGAATTTTATGAACGAGCTTGTGAAGGAAAAGGGCTTTATAATTTAGCAGAACAACTTCCAGGAAAGTAATTTAGGCCCAGGAATTATGTTCCGTCTTTAGTCCACCTGTTCCTGTGTATTGAAGTCGCATCTGGTGGCGTTCACAAACGAGTACAGCAATGGGATCATATGAACTGAGAGCCAGAGGAGGGTCAAAGGGTCATTTTAATTTCTCCCGAAATGCTGAGTGGTGGCTGAAGAACAGTGATGTGCACTAAATTATTCATTAGCTGCTGTACTGCCGGGTCACAACACAATAGCAGTATATTTATGCTGTTACACAGAAAGGGTATCCCAACCCTTCCCCGCCCTTCCCCTCTCAGACTTCCTCAGCCATGCTCCCGCGGGACCTGTGTTTTCTGCAGGCCACAGCAGCTTAAAAGGATAACGAAAAATCAATATGGAAGTGGCAAAGGATTCCGAGCTCTGCGGGTGAAGCTTGATTTCCGAAGATACTCAGGTGCTTTTTGGATGAAAAAAACCTAGTTCTACATCGGCAGAGTGCGTCAGTTACATCAGCATGCAAGTATGTGCAGAAATATGAATTGCACATTCCACCCAATCGGGAGTGGATCTGGGATACAGAAACAACCCGGTGGGCAACGTTTACTACACAACACTAGCGCAACAAGGCTCAAGGCCTCGTCTCAGCTGGACAGAGAGGCCGTAAAGCCATCTTTGCAAAAGGTGAAAGGGCTGGTGGAGTGTCTTGCCAGACATCTGATCTAGACTACCTGACAATCTGGAAATTACCTGGTGTCCCTCTCTAAATGCCAGATCGTCTCGAACTTGATTTATTTTTTAAATACATTGGTTTGAAGAAAAGGAGAGAACCCTCTGTTTTGACCAATACCCATTGTGCTTCTTGGTTCAGGCATAACCGTCACACTCGGGGCCTCAACTGCAACAAGAAGCTGATGGATAGAATGTTTGAATTAATCTCAGACACTGGCCCCATTCCATTCTATCGTTTTTCACCCACCATGCCACCCTAGGCAAGATTTTTTGTATGCTTCAGAGTGACGTCTAAGTGTGATAGGTATGCTCAGCCATGGGTCCTGTGCTCAGTGGGTACTGGAACCAAGCTGTGCCTGACACAGGAACCCCAATTAGGGCAAAATCCACCCTATGTTGCTTGTGTTCCGGTTCAGGGAGACCATAGCCTGGAAGTTCTGGCTAGACTGTTCCTGTAGGAGCAGGGACAAGACTGACTTGTAAGCAGTTGGGTCCAAACTGCAGTGGCAAGGTGAGCAAAATAATGATGGACTGGGATGTGTCCTGAGTAATTATCAGTGGTTGAGATGAGTTTAAGAATTCCATCCACCACTTTTTGTATAGTCCTGACACAAGCAATGAATTTACTTTTGGCAAGGTTTGGATTCACCCTTACCCTAGAGATCGCAGGTGCCGTTGCTGATTGCAGAAGCCTTGTGTTACATTATTATGGTGGGTTATTCACAATAATTCCTGTGAATTGCGTAATTTTCATTTTGTGCATTTTAATATTTGAAAAAACAACACAAAAATGTACATCCTGTATAACAGAAAATGCATATCAAGTAACATTGTACTGTATTTTAAGATAATTATTAGCAGAACGTTCTGCTGCACTAAGATTGAAGCTGTATTTAAAAATGTACGGATTCTGGGTGCATGCACGTACCATAGGGTACTGTGATCGTCGTGCACGTAGAAGGGACATGCAACTGGGCATGGTGAATGCTTAGCTGCTGTCTTTTAAGTTAACGTCCCACGGTGCCGGCGCAATTTACCTGCATCGCTGCTTTTCATGCCATCAGAATCCCACAAGGGCATTTTAGGAACATTAAATACTTCTATTATGTGGCTTTAATATCATGTATGATTGGGAGTACATTATTCAGCATATTATCGAGGCCTGGTTTGACATGGGCTGGGCTCAGACAGACACTCATCAGCATTCATCACTGTGACTGGAGGACAAGGGCGGCCGTCAAGGCCCAAGCACTGCCACATAAAAACAACATACAATAGCAGTGGCAGGAAGGTTAGGCAAATAGGCAACACCTCAGACTGCAAGTACCCGATGCAAGGAGCGCCTTTATGCCACACCCCTTATCTACTAATATTTGATACATTAGCCTTTCTTGTGAAGTCGCACCCTTTAACGGGCTCTCAAAACAGAATCACAAATGCTTCTATTCCAGCAGCTTCTCTTGGTCCACAACTCTGAATTCACAGAACTGTGAGTCCTTTTTTTAATGTGAATTCTGCAAAACCTCAATTGCAAGACCTCAGAGCTCTACTCACCAATGTGAACAGAGACATGGTGGCTGTGGCACGTGTTTGCACATCCATAACGATTTCAACATAAAGGGGTATAGAAAAGGGATGACATACATTCAAGTATTCAGGGGTGCTCTCATGGTAAATACACCCTGAAAACCAAGGGTGCAATGGTAGTCCTAGAAACTAAATCCTATGGCTATAAATGCTGTAATAACTTTTACCAAAACACTTAGGGACATATTTATACTTTTTGACGCAAAACTGCGCTAATGCAGTTTTGCGTCAAAAAAATTAGTGCCGGCCAACGCCATTCTGAAGCGCCATGCGGGCGCCGTATTTAATCAATGACGTTACCCGGCGTTAGCTGCCGGCGCTGCCTGGTGTGCGTGGAAAAAAACGACGTACACCAGGCAGCGCCGGCGTAGGGGGATATGGAGCTTGGGCACCAAAAAATGGGGCAAGTCAGGCTGAGGCAAATTTTTCGCCTCAACCCGATTTGCGCCATTTTTTTCGACTCCCAACCCCCATAGAAATGACTCCTGTCTTAGCAAAGACAGGAGTCATGCCCCCTTGCCCAATGGCCATGCCCAGGGGACTTCTGTCCCCTGGGCATGGTCATTGGGCATAGTGGCATGTAGGGGGGCACAAATCAGGCCCCCCTATGCCACACAAAAAAAATAAAAATACTTACCGGAACTTACCTTAATGTCCCTGGGATGGGTCCCTCCAGCCTTGGGTGTCCTCCTGGGGTGGGCAAGGGTGGCAGGGGGTGTCCCTGGGGGCTTGGGAGGGCACCTCTGGGCTCCTTCCGAGCCCACAGGTCCCTTAACGCCTGCCCTGACCAGGCGCTAAAAAACGGCGCAAAAGCGGCCGTACGTCATTTTTTTGACCCTCCCACTCCCGGGCGTGAATTTTGCCCGGGAGTGTAAATACGGCGCACATGCCTCGGAGTCAATTTTTTAGACGGAACGCCTACCTTGCATATCATTAACGCAAAGTAGGTGTCCACGCTAAAAAATGACGCAAACTCCATGGACTTTGGCGCTAGACGCGTCTAACGCCAAAGTATAAATATGGAGTTAGTTTTGCGTTGGAATTGCGTCAAAAAAAACGACGCAATTCCGGCGCAAACAGAGTATAAATATGCCCCTTAATGCAATGCAGTCTGAACAGTGAAAACAGAGTCCAAGAATACGCAGTTTGGATGCAGAAATGCAATGTCCATTTAAAAGTGAAATCTTTCCGACATCCTTCCAATTCTTGCAATGTACCGTCTATGCTTCTTACTTGTTTGAAATGTCACATTACTTATTTAGGCTCTTACCTTTAGGGTGTTTGCTTTGGTTGTGATTCTAACAAATTACTTCCCCATAGTCACCAGACTTTTTTGTAATTCAATCATATGTACTATTTTCAGCTTTTAAATAGTCAAATAGACGAACCAAGTGCCGGCTGCCTTTGAACTTTGATATGTATCAGTGCTCCTACACTGTAAGAATCGGGAGGATGTTGCGAAGATTTCGCTATTAAAAGGACTTTGGATTACTGCATCCATACTGCGTATCCTTTGAGTCTATTGTGTTGCTCTACTGTCCAATATGACTGGCAGTAGACTCGTGCTACCACTCCTGCCAAACCTTAATTAGATGACCGCAAACCCACTGCACGCAGACCTTACGTCATCTAATAAGCACGTGTTTGTTGATGTAGGCCTATGTTCAAATTAGCGCAGGTGTTCCTCGGGGCTGGGAAGAATCGCTCCCATATCAGCTATAGCGAGCACAGTCAGTCTATTGCGAGACTGTCCAGTGGGATGGGAAACGCTGAGCAGACTCAGGCCCCTGTTTGGATCTCGGTGAGGCTGGGGTAGTCACTCGCATTACAGTGGCGTGTCGACACTTGCACCCCACCCCCTGCAAAGCACATAGTGTGCAGGGTCACACTCCCGTGGCGCTCCCTGGGTGGGACGCAACAGAGCCTGGCGCATGGGACAGTCTCTCCGTGCAGGTGTCGTACATTAAGTGTTTCCGTGGTTGTGCACTGGGGGAAACGGGTACACGTGGTACCACTCAAGAACAAGCCAGTGTAGCTTACTAGGACTGCTCACACTCTTCGCTTGAAATTGCACCATTCACACTTTCCTATTCGAGCGATTCTGTATTCACACTTCAGAGCCAATCTGCCGCATCAGCAAACAACCACAAGCACTGTCTTCAATTATAGCGTCCCCACCTCTAGAGACTGCAGGTGCTACGCGGAGCTTACTAATGAGAGAAACTGGAATTCCCTCCTGGCTTTGAAAACATCCATCGCAATGCAGTTTGGGAAATATTGTGATACAGTGCTGCATAGCACGTGGGCAGTGTCACCGTTCCTCAACTATCTACAAGCACGGGACAAGCAGGCAGGACAAGAGTAGGGCAGTAACAAGGCAAGTAGGTTTTTTTCCCCAGCAGCCGGAGTCAATACGCAGGAAATAGTGCTCACTTGCTGGGGAGGTCCCGATGGGTAGAAAGTGATTAGCTAACTATTCGTTATTTATATGTGTTCACCAACTTACCAATGCGTAGGCGAAGACCGACAAACACTAAACACAATGAGCCTAATTCCACCCCAACCAAACGGACGGTTCACACGTTTAACTCTCGTGGGCCCACTCATCCATGGCTATCTGCAACGACTTGAGGCCAGCTAGGCCCATGCGCGGTCTTCCTCGTTCACCGCGGCCACAGGACTTACCTTGAGTTTCTGCAGAGCCCGCCCAGCCTCCTGCCCCTGGTTCCACACCATCACGCCACCTTTGTTGTACTGGCTCTGCCAGCCCTCCGAGCTCTCACACTGCTCCCGGAACGAGTTGAAGTCTGCATCGTCCGGGATGCGCACCATGACTCTATCCACCTTAGTTTGGGAAAGGGGGAAGACGGCTGCACCACGCGCAATCCAGTGATCTTCGTCAACTGCTGCGGTGAAATAAAACCGCCGCGACCCTCTCGTGGGCTAAAGGCGAGCTATGGACAAGTCGTAAAGTTGTAGGCTCTGGAACCAGGAAACTGGAGTTCTAATCACTTCCTCCACAACCGCATCAAACCTGACCCAGTGTTAATATCAAAGAGGTATCACTCTCATATCCGTTCTTTCTGTCAGCCCGAAGCTTGTATTTTTCTGCGTTGCGTTGTCTTTCTCCTCCCGGGGAGGAGATGCTTTATTGTCGCTGCTCCTACTCTCCGTCCTGCGGCTAGGTGGCTCGGAAAGACTCGCTCACCACGGTGGTCCAGTCCGTCTCCCACCACCTCTGCGTCCTGCTGCACTCGGTTGCCTCCGGTGTCATTCTCCGGGTTGCCAGGCTGCCTGCTACTGTATTATTCACGAGGTAACATCACACAGGTGTCTTAGGTTTCCCGCCCCGGGTCCAGTTCTTCCACTCGGGCCCCTCTCGTCTTCCGTCTCCCTAGCACCATCTCCCTCTGTTTGACTTTGCAGCAGAGTTACTGATCCAGTTAATAGCTGTCCAGTCGCATAGGACTTGTCTTGTGTAATGCGCTCCTACTGCCACTGGGGGAGTCGTGAGCTCTGTGCTGCAGACAGGCGCTGTTCACAGCTCCATCGCAGACTGACGCTAGAAAGAGCGTTTGAGACTGCAGGGCACCCGCCGCTACGTCTGTACTGCAGAATTCATAAGCCTCGCGCTGCTACTGCAGGCTCCACATTCCGCTCATAATATATCGCTGCATGCAGTGCTTTGAATGGTAAGGTCCTGTCCAGTGCCGTTACATGCACTTCTTTAATTTGAAAGGGAGAGTACCTGCACTTCTCAGCCCTGCTGCAATATTTGTAATCGGTAGAGTACCAGCTCTTCCCAGGAGCAAACAGGCACTGTAAATAGTGAGCACCTGCACTTCTGTATTTTTGTTTAAAGCACTGAATACGTGATGCATTTTTACAGTACTTCAGCACTTACAGAGGCCTTTTAGTACTACTGTAGGAACACTGTGGAGTGAGGGATGCGTAGAACTACTTCGGAATAGACCTCAGTAGACTACTGATTACCCCGAGTCCTAAAGTTCGCTTTAACAGCCCTTCACGCTTGATTATCCCTCTCAGTGTCCGGCTTCTAGCAATTTCCCTCTTTTAAGGTCTCTCACCTACTACACAGCTCATGTGCTTACTGCTGTGAGACTTGTTGGTGGCTTACCAAGAGCATATAGGAGGATTGGAGCCCACCCATTGCTTACCATTGGCTGACTTTTGTGTCATTTTAATTTGCCTGCTTTTCATTCAAGTCCTAGTTTCTCAATTTTGTGTCTATCCCTCCCATGGAGTAGTTTTACTTAACTATCACTTTTATTTGGCTGGTGTAACTGCTTAAACAGTATGCTTTTTTAGCACTTTTTCTATTTGGTTAAGGACTTGAGAGTGCATGTTTTTTCCAGCTGTCTCTCTGGTGTGCTTCTTGCCCTTTCACTCTCTGTTGCTCTCTATCGTCCACATGCTTCGATTTCCTGTTGCACTTGCCCTCATGTACTTCACCCTTTGCTTTTTCACCCGTGTGCATCTCCCCTGTTTGTTCCACATTGCTTTCTTGCCCATTGGTGGGGTGGGGAGGTGCTTCTCCTCCCCTCCCGTGCCACAGTGTTGATTCCTCCCCCTGCATTTATTCCTCCTATTGCGTTGCTTACTCCTACTGGTGTCCTCATGTTTCTCCCCAATCTGGCCTCCATGTTGCTTCCCTCCACCTGTGCCCTCCCCTCCTTGCCTCTGCTCCCCACCCTGCACCTCCCTTTCCTAATGCCTGCTCACCCATGTGCTTCTTCCCCACCCATTCCATGTTGCTCTTTCACCTGTGGCTTCTGCGCCACCACTCATGACTTCTCTGTTACTCCCCCCACTGTGTTGCTTTCATCCTTTCATGTAGCTTCCTACAAAAAACACTCTTGTCATTTGATAGGTGCATGCATGCATTGTGTGCTTGCCTACAAAATAATGTGGCTGGCAACATCACAGACTTTGCATTCTTTAGCCATGCTGTACAGAATAGGGGATGCTGTGAAAAAGTGGTAAAAACCATTGGCGAAGCCAGTAGAACCCATAGACTAAATCTATTGGCTTTGCCATTGCTTCTAATTTTCAAATTACCTATAGGCTTCTGCCATTAAAGGCTGGTCAATCCCACGCTCCTCCCCCAAAAAAAAACAAGTAACCAGGACCCATTTGGTCCCGACATACAAGGGCCTGGGTGGCATAGAAGGACTGTGACGAGTGAGAGTAGGAATCAGAGTAATGAAGATTACTGGTTAGTAATTTGGGCATTGTCTGCTTGTCCCTCTACTTTGTCACAGTCCTTAACACTTGATGATATATAAAGAAATGAAGGGTGCACACAATAAAAAAAAAAAAAACATACAGCACCCAAGTGCAATACACAAAGAAAACATGTTAGATTGAATGCATGTTGAACTTTGCAAGCAAAATACATTAAAAAACTATACAAATATAGATGAAACCAATTGTGGCTCAGTAGAAGCAGAAGAGACAGAAGACACTGTGCCAAAGGAAATAGAAAAAACATTTAACTAACAATGAACCACGAAGATTTTGGGGAAGCCTATGTAGCCACGCTACAGATATCTAAACTAGTCACCTATTGCTCTTAGCCCAACACGTAGACTTACCTCGGGTACATTTCTCTTGAATACATCTGGGAAGATTAATTCAAGCAGAATTATAAGTTAAAAAGTTGGACATAAAAATCAATACACTGTAACTGGAGACCATAGGTTTACTACTTAAAAGACTAGGACCAAATGAAACAAACAAATATTCCGAATTATGGAAACTGTGTAGGCAAGATAAATCAGCATCAGCCAGATAATTCTTTACCGAGCTCCCAATACCCAAAGGGTGAGAATCCAAACAATATACATTATATGACAACGAGTAATGGTTGGAGGAATCACATCCTGAACTGTATGAAAACGAGAAAGAACTTCCAAGCCGTTAAATACAGTCTGGTCACCTGTGGGGGGGGGGGGGGGGAAGAAGAGATCACCGAAGAGGGAATATAGACAGTGGTAAATACCATTTCCTATCCACAGGCAGTAACTGGGAACCATGTTCTGTGCCGCCAAAATGGGACTATTAAATCACTAATTCTTTTTCTAGACATATTTATTGAAGGAACCTGGGTAAAACAGGAAAGAGAGGAAAGGCAAGCAACAAGTCTTTAGGTCGTAGAAATGACAATGCGTCCATTTCCCCCAAGATTCCAGCATTCTCACCTGGTGCAAAAAGCAAGAAGAGCATTTCGAGTGTATGCAAACATGTTTAACCATGAGAAGCCACAGAGATTTGCTATTTCTAGAAAAAGATCTACTGTCAGAGCAAAATTCATGTAGGTGTGAAACACAGGTCTAGGGGAATATGCAGAGATGATCCCCACACTGAAATGTAACATTATCCTATGGATACTAGATGAGCTTCTCCCCTTTCCAAAATCTCTTGGTAACCTGCAGGAGTGGATATCTGGTACCCCCGGTACAGTTATTGCAGCATTTTGTAACCAGATTGTCAGCCAAGACCAGTAGGGCTTGGTACTGTCCTCTTGGTGCAAAAGTCTGACTTCCCCAGACTACTTGTGATTCCTTCCAGTTCAATGACTTCCTAGGTTCCACTGGAGACCACCTTTTCTGGGCTGAAGAACTCCCTAAGATCTCCATCCAGCCTTTCAAAGTCGTATCCGTTGTTAATCTCACTAGTTTGGGTGGACGGAGAAAACGCCTTGGGACAGATGATTCCCAATTAACCATTGTTGCGGTGATTGCTTGATCTGGGGGGGCACAGGAATCAGTGTCTCATGGTTTCCTGACTGCAGACTCAGAGGTGCCAGAACATGTTGAACCAAAGTCTTCAGAAGCAGTCTGACTCAGGGGATCACAACTAAGTGTGGATGTCATGTTCCTCTGAATTCTCAACCATAGAGTCTTTAAGGCTCTTGACCTTCTGAGGCAATTAATTCGATCAGCTCTCAAAGATACAATCCAGGAACGAAGAAATATCTCTGCCCCATGGCATGTTGAATTAGCTTCTATGAATTCTGTCTGCTGACATGAAATCTGATAGGACTAGGGCTGCATGAGATTTAAACGGATCAAATGGTTTAGCATGGATGAGCCAGTCGTCATTCTGTGTGTGAATCAGTCTGTGCAATGGTACAAGGTCATTGGTAAACGCCATCAGTGTTGATTTAAACCCAAGAGTCAGGATTTGGAATTGGTAATTCACAGAGGCTGCTCCAAATAAAATGTAATTTTGATTACAAGGGGCCCCAGAGTTGTAAAAGTAGGTGTGCTCCAGATCTACAGGTGTAAAAAAATATCTGAATATCATCTGAAAGGAAATGGCCTTAATGAAATTGATGATTTCCATGAACTTTCTGACAGAATAAAATGTTCTAATTGTCTTGGTACCCGAAAGAGAGTGGAGATGCTACCTTCTCCAACCTCACTGATGGTTCTGTGTTGATGACTCTCTTTAGGAAAAGGCCACTGATCCTTTAGAATAGAGCTTTCTTCTTTGGATGATTGTTGGGGTTTTCTGTCAATTTCATACCGAGTCAGGAGGAATGCTGGAGAACCCAATGGTATATCCTTCTTGGATCACCGTTCTCACTTCAGGCATCTGAAAAAAAATAATCTGAATGCTCTTTGAAGGAAGGAGGAGAAATGGATGAGACAGTTTATTATAGAAGGGACTCATGGGTAAATTAAAAGGGAGGCTGCTAGAAGGATGTCAGCGAGAGGAATATAGCTTGTAGAAAGTGCCCTTTTTGTATGGTCACCCCTACACTTTTTGCCCTAATGCAGATAGTTATGGCTCTGACAGTACACTGGAGCCTGCTAACCAGGCCGTGGTGCCAGTGCTCTCTCTGTAAAATATGTTGACTGTGAATTGGTATCTGTTGGAAATGGCCTTTCTGCAGGGTCACCCCCAAACTTTTTGCCTTCCTCCTTCTCTTTGTATGACCTATTTTGTGTTGTCTTTAGGACTCTGCACACTTTACCCCTGCTAATCAGTGCTAAAGTGCATCTGTTCTCTCCCTAAAACATGGTGACATTGGCTCATACCCAATTGGCATATTTAATTTACTTGTAAGTCCCTAGCAAAGTGCACTACATGTGCCCAGGGCCTGAAAATTAAATACTACTAGTGGGCCTGCAGCACTGGTTGTGACACCCACATAAGGAGCCCTTAACCATGTCTCAGGTCTGCCTTTGCAAGGCCTGTGTATACAGTTTCACTGCCAATTCGACGTGGCAATTAAAAGTACTTGCCAAGCCTTAAACTCCACCTTTTCTACATATGTCACCCCTAAGGTAGGTCCTAGGTAACCCATAGGGCAGGGTGCCATGTAGATAAAAGGCAGGACATGTACCTGTGTAGTTTATAAGTCCTGGTAGTGTAAATCTCCTAAATTCGTTTTACACTGCTGTGAGGTCCGCTCCTTTCATAGGATAACATTAGGGCTACCCTCATATACTGTTTGAGTAGTAGATTCTGATCTGAAAGGAGTAACAAGGTCATATTTAGTATGGCCAGAATGGTAATTCAAAATCCTGCTGATTGGTAATGTTGGATTTAATATTACTATTTTAGAAATGTCCCTTTTAGAAAGTGAGCATTTCTCCACACTTCAATCCTTCTGTGCCTTACAATCCACGTCTGGCTGGGTTAGTTGACAGCTCCCTTGTGCATTTCACTCAGACAACCCCAAACACTGGATGCTCAGTCACACCTGCACACATCTGCATACTGAATGGATCTTCCTGGGCTGGGAGGGTGGAGGGCCTAACACTTACATGTCAAAGGACAGTGGCCTGCCCTCACACAATGGACTGCCAAACCCCCTACTGGGACCCTGGCAGACATGATGGAACTAAAAGGGGACGTTGTGCACTTCTGAGCCACTCTTTGAAGTCTCCCCCACTTCAAAGGCACTATTGGGTATTTAAACAGGGCCTCTGACCCCACCAACTCAGACACTTCTTGACAAGATACTTACTGTGAAAGAAACTCTGAACCAGAACCTGCATCCTGCTAAGAGGAGCTGCCTGGCTACCCAAAGGACTCACCTGGCTGATTTTCTGCAAAGGACTGCTGCCTTGCAGTTGCCCTGCTGCCTTGAAACCCCCTGGCTCTGCTGAGAAGTGCTCTCCAAGGGCTTGGATTGAGCTTGCCTCCTGTTTTCTGAAGTCTCAGGGCCAAAAAGACTTCATCTCTGCAAAGAACTCCTTTTGCGGCGAAAAATCGATGCACACCAATCCGGAACAAAGCAGCCCAGCTCCCTGAGTGGCGATCAATGCAGTGCCAGCATTGCAACCGGAACTTCGATGCACGGCCCACTGGATTGACGCATAGTCAAGCCGGAATGACGCAGCCCGACTCCTGCGAGAGGAATCGACCCAGCGTCCGCAGTGAAACAGAAATTTCCCTGCATCACCCACCGGATCGACACCCTACACCCCCAGGATTTCTCTGCATCACCCCCGGGACGTCCAAATGCCCTGCACGCCGAAAATCAGCGCAAAGCCCTTGCTGTGTGGAAAAACATTGCTGCATCGTTTGTGTGCACCCAGAGCAACCAACGCACACATCCTCGTTTTCCACGCATCTCCTCCTCTGCGGTCCCTTGCGCATAATTTAGACGCAAACCAGGTACTTTGTGCTTGCAAGAGGCACTTATTGCTTTCAAGAACTTAAGACTCTTTTTATCATTTTCTAAAGTGATATTTCAACGTGTACTTATCAAATCTTGATTATTTTGACCAGCATTTAATCAGATACATATTCTATATTTTTCTAAACCTGTGTGGTGTATTTTTGTGGTGTTTATACTGTGTTATTGCATGATTTATTGCACAAATACTTTACACATTGCCTTTTAAGTTAATCCTGACTGCTCAGTGCCAAGCTACCAGAGGGTGGGCACAAGATAATTTGGATATGTGTGACTTACCCTGTCTAGAGTGAGGGTCCTTGCTTGGACAGGGGGTAACCTGCCTGCCAACCCAAGACCCCATTTCTAACAGTATCCCTAATTGGTAAGGACTTTAAACCCCATTTATATGTCCCTAGTAAATGGTACCAGTGGTACCCAGGGCATGGGACTTAAAGGGGTCACAAGGGCCTGCAGTAGTATTTATGCCACCCTGAATGACGCAATTACACCTATGACAACAGGCCTGTCATTGCAGACTGCAGGAACAGTGCAAACAGCTCTTATTCAACTTTGTCTTCATCATGTCTGGCAATGTCAAGCGCTCTTTTTAATATATGCCAGTCATCCCTAAGGAAGGCCTCTTAAGCCCAGGAAGCAGAGTGCATTATATTAAAAGTGCAAACTTATATGCCTCCATAGCGGCCTTTGCCAATAAAGGCTACTTTAAGTGGTCAGCAGGCCATAGGTTAACATGGGCTGGCACCTGGGCATGCAGAGGTAGCCAGCTCCATTATAACCCTGCTAAAGTATGTCATGTTTGGTATCAAACAACTTGTCTTATTAAACCTGACTCAAATCAAAAGTTGGATTTAATGTGACATGCACCCAGGTGGCTACCTTAACAGTTGCCCACCTGGTTGCCCCAGCATTTCCTGTGGCCCAGCTAACAGTGTGCAGCTCCTACCACCAAGACAGGATACTGACCCCTGCAAGAAAGTGTGAACACTCCCAGGAGTCAGAAACAAAGGCCTGCCTGGGTGAGAGATGCCACCTCCCTGCATGGTAGGATGACTAGTGAAGTGGCACATCAAGGCAGTGAGGTTCAACGGGCACACCTTCTCTGATATGCAAGTAGGTTGTGCCCAGAGGAGGACAAAGTCACCCTCCTGCCCCCAGGGCACATTTGCACCTGGGCAGGTGGGAAAATTAGGTAGTCAGAAGGTGTACACTCCCAGAAGGCTACCACACCTCTAGGGTGTGCTACCTGATCTTTACAGCTGAGGGTGGGTTCAGCCATTGTTGAAAGTGGAAAAATAGAGGTTTCTGGGAAGAAAAGGCGATGCCCCCCCCCCCCCCCCAGGATATGATAACCACAGGGGCATATTTGCCACTGGGCCTAATACCTTGTGGGCACTTGCACCTAAATTTATATAAAATCTGCCCTATTTTTATAAATTTGAGTTGGATTTCTTTTGAGTTGTGTAATTTACTTATCGTCTATGTTGATACATTGAAATGCTTAAAACACATTCCTCTATTAAAGCCAGATTGCTCTCTGCCACACTACCAGGACTGAACTAGGTATTTATTATTGTGAATCCAAAGGAGCCAATTTGGGTGCATTTTGTTAGTATTGCACTGTGAGACATAACCAGCCTCACTGCATAATACTACATGTCTCAAATGTTAAGGAGTGAGGCAAGGGGAATATTGCAGACAGGCTGTCTGTACAGCTTTAGGATGCACCCATGAATCATACCGTAAATGTAGGATGCATAGAGGGCTCCATAAATCACTGTACAATACATTTGCAGTTCACTTCAATGCTGTAGAATGTACACATGGTTGCTTTCTCTGCTTCTGAATGCACAGTACTGCTGGAAGTCAAAGACAGAACTGTACGAAGCATCAAAGACACTTATACTACTAAACATGCATCCCTCACCATCCTGATACATAATGCCATTGAAGCAGCAGCATTCATGATAACTACCCTCTGTCTTATGCTGTAGAGGGGAAAAAACACAAAAATTCATACACCTACACGGCCTGCTCGTTAAACTGCAGCTGGATACATTGTGATCAGGGCTTATGAAATTATGCCATTGTGGCACCCGAGTGCTTTCTGCATGATTATGTATTTAATGTACTTTCCACAGAATCCCCCATCTGCTGTGTGGTTGTAGATTTCAACACAAATGTTCCCAGCTCCAATGGATCAAAAGTTACTAAATAGCACCACATCTATTGCCCTACAGTGGCAGACCTTTGCAAAGATTAAATGGTTAACTTTAGTTGTTTATTGATTTATTTGTGTTATACTGATGATAATTCAGTCAAACCTTTACTCAAACAGTATTAATATGTGTTAAAATGACAAAATGGCAGAATAACGCTGCTATTTAATGTGCTACATTTCCCCGCAAAATCTGCCATTGCCTGCTGCTTATACATGGTTCTCCATTCCATTAGTAGTAACAGTCATTCCTACATACTACTGCCAGGTACACCAAAGACCCTTACACTACAATAGGACTCGCAGGGGGTTTACAATAAACATGGGAGGTAGTCGGAGGACTTCTTGTACTGTGTCTACTGAAAACCTGCAGGGCTCCTCATGTTCTGTTATCTGCAGTGGCGGCCGGCAGCTTTAGCAGGGAGGGGGCGGACGGGAAACACACACACACACACACACACACACACTCACACTCACTCACACTCTTTCACTCACAGACATGCACGCACGCACATCCATTAACAACACTCATACCATTCAAACATGCATGCACCATTCAATTTAAAACATCACACACTCATTCTTTCACACACGCACATCCATTAACAACATTCATAACACTCAAACATGCATGCGCGCACCAAACATTCAATTTAAAACATCACACACACACTTACCTTCAGCCTCCAGGTCCCAGGAGGGTTGGGACTGCTGCCTTCCCTCATTGGCTGACCTTAGGTCAGCCAATGAGGGAAGGCAGCAGTCCCAGCCTCGTCACAGAGGGGATGGGGTCAGTGATACTGCTGACCTCACCCCACTCTGTGACAGAGTGTCACTGATTGACACTCGCCCTGGGCGCTTCAGGGCTTAAACCTGAAGCGCCCAGGACGAGTGTCAATGGGTGACGCTTTTCTCATCACCCAGGGGAGGGACTCGAGGCACCTTTGCTGAGTCGAGGAGGTCACGCCCATAGGAGCTGTGACCTCCTCAGCCCAGCAAAGTTCAGCTCAGGCAGCCTGGAGTCTGCGCAAATCGCGCATGGCTCACACCTGGCTGGCTGAGCTGAAAATGAAGAGTGTCTGTCAGGCTGGCCTTTGTTCAACCTGACAGACACTCTTCATGAGGGGCAAAAGGTGGGGGGGCGTTGCCCCTCCGCCCTAAAGGTCGGGCCGCCACTGGTTATCTGCCTCTTAGCACTGTGGGTTGTACAGAATATGATCGATACCCGCTTCTGGTCTATCTGAAAAGTGCAAATGTCGCATGGCTCAACAATACTATAATGTGCATTGCTGCTTGGCTCTGAACTGTTGGAGTATGCACAGGTGCATGGCCCCAGCTGCTGGAATGTGCCCGGGGATATAGGTCCAGGCTGCTGGAATGGGAACTATAGGATGGTGTTGAGCAGCTGGAATGTGCACTGTTACATGGCTCTGAAGGGCTGCAATATGCTTTGCCCCTTGGCTCCGGGCTGCTAGACTGTACACAGTTGCAGAGGCCCGAGCAGTTTGAATGTACTCTGTTGCATAGCTGTGAACTTCTGAAATGACCGATGTTGATTGGCTCCCAGCTACTGAACATGCACAATTTTCCATGGTGTCTTAGATGTGCATTGTCACATAGTTCTGGTATTGGAAAAATACCAAGATTTACCAGGGTGAGCAACGGTATGGTGTTGGCGTGTAATGTTGTGTTAGCGGCATTGAATTGTTTTGAATGCAAGGTGTGTCAGATGTTTGTTTTAAGACGGGTTTTGTCAATCCACCAAAAAAAAAAAATATCTAGTCAGGTTTGATGAATTTGATTGTGGTTTATTTGCATATTTTTGGTTCTTTAAACAAAATCAGCCACTATCTTGGTAAATCACTACCTTGACAAAATGAGTTTGTGTATAATTGATGTATCTGTAGCGTCTTCCCCAGCCCGAGAACATACAAATTAATATGCCACACACGGAGCTCTGTGGCAGATGTCTTTATTCTTCAATATACAATTGCGCTCGGTGCATATTGCATCATAACTTTCATAACCAGTCCTTACTTAACACCTCCCATCATATTACGTAATTTCTGTTTAGTGTCCACCCAGGACTGTGAGGGTCCTAGTGCGCATGATATCAAAGACACTACATCTCCTCTTGGTTAAATAAAAAGTGCAAACATTAGCATCATATTTCCTCAATGAGTCGCCAAGGCGCTCGCATTGGTCTGCCAGATCGGGTGGTATGAGCTAGTTGAGATGCATCATCATTATACATCAGTGACATAGGCTCAGTTGTGCTTTCTGGATGTTCAGGCGGGGTCTCCTCGCTTGTGATCTCAGGAGCTGATGAACATTGAGGTAGGTGGGTAAAATGTGACAAGTACCATGTGATGGATGTTCCGGGACGATGTGCTGTCACCATGTGTCCTTTGCACATCACCACCCTCAAAGGGTCAACACCAAACGGAATGTCTGTTTTCTGCTTCGGTTTCTGTTTGACCAGGACCCTGTCCCCTTTCTTAAAGACAGTTTCCTGGGAGTGTCAGGGCTGACAGGCAACTGTTTTAATTTGGCACTTTTGAGAAGTATCTGTGACACAAACCTTATTGGCATTCATCGATTGGTCCAGTGTCCTTTGTGATAGTTTGGTTCTTGGCTTTTCTAAATAGTAAGGTGGCAGAGCTCTCACCATTTGTGGAGTGAGGCGTTGATCGATAAGCTAAATGACTGGGTACAGGGCTTGGTTTAGATCAATTCCCTCCATTGATGCCGGCTGAATTACACTCTTGAGGGTGCCCATAAATCTTTCAACAACACCATTTGCTTTGGACCAGAGAGGTTTACTGTTTTGATGCTTGACATTGAGTCGAACAAGAAACTCCTTGAATTCTTTGCTATTGAAAAGCAGGTAATTTTCAGATTTGAGAATAGCGGGGATGCCCCACACTGCAAAGATGTCATCAAGCCGCTTGATTACTTTATCATGGGTTGTTGATAAGAGGTCTTCTACCAAAGGAAAAAGTGAGTATCCATCAATGACTACCATGAGATGATGGCCATTTTCTAGAGGACCAAAGAACTCAACTGCAGCACTCTCCCAGGCATGCGCAGGAAGGTCAGACATTGTTAATGGATGCTGTGTCACCTTGGGGGATAACAATTACAAAGGTGGAATGCTTTGAGCTCTCTCTCAAATTGTTAGTCTAGGAAAGGGAACCACACTCGATCTCTTGGGCTCCTTTAGTGGCTACAGAGTCACAGTGCCCTTCATGGGCTAGTTCAATGACTTGCTGTTTCAGGCTCTCGGGTATGGCAAATCTCCAGCGTCTCAATATGATACCCTTTTTAGTGACGGATAGCTCATCCTGTACATTTTTGAATTTTTTTAATTCAACATCATCAAATAGTTTTCTTTCTCTGACTTCAAAGTGAGAGGATTTATGTGACAACCATGCTTGCTACTGTGGGATGCTGGAAGAAGTCTGTACAGTGTACCTTTTTTTCCTAGCACGCAACAACATTTATATGTCTGTAAAAGAACTGTTCAGATATTTCAGAATATACTACCTGTAGAAAAGCACAAATGGAGCACATTTTGGTAATTCTGAATTGTGGTGGAAACAAATATTTTAATATGATCAAAATACTTCAATACACTATGTGATCACTGCACACTATTCTGCACCACTCCACTCTATGCCTCTCTACTTTATAACACTCTACTCTATGCCAATGCACTCCATCCCGCACTACTTTTCTATACTCCACTGCATTCCCTCCCACTGCACTTCGCACCACTCCACTCTGTGCCACTCCACTCCTTTATGCCACTCTAATCTGCAACACTGCACTCTATGCCACTGCTTTACATGTCAATGCACTCTACTCTGTACTACTCCACTGTATGCCAGTGCAATCAATGCCAATCCACATTATGCCACTCTAATCTACTCTGAAATCTTAACACTGCACTCAGTGCCACTTTACCCAGAGACACTTAACTATACGCTACTCCAATCAACTCTGCACCATCACACTCTACTCTTTGCCAATGCACTCTACTCTGCATCCTATACCAATGCATGCTACACCACTTTACTCAAAACCAATGTAGTCTGTCACTGCAATCTATGCCAATCTACTTTGCACCACTGTACTCCACTGTACTCTGTACCACTATATGCCACTGCACTCTGTCATTCTACTCTACATCACTGCACTCTATGCTTTTCTACTCTGCTTTGCACCACTGTACTGTCACTGCTCTCTATGCCACTCTAATCTGGACCACTCTATGCCACTGTACTCAATGCCAATGCACTCTATGCCACTCTACTATACACCACTGCACTCTATGAAAGTCTACTCTACAACACTGCACTCTCTGCCAATGAATTCTATGTACTCTGGCTCTGACCTCTGTCACTACACCCTGCATCACCACTGCACTCTATGCCACTGCACTCTACTCTGCACCACTCTACTCTACTGCAGTCTATGCCACTGTTCTCTACACCATTGCACTATTTTACTCTGCATCGATCCACTCTACGCCACTGCGTTCTATGCCATTCCACTCTAATATACTCTACAACACTGTACTCTATGCCACTGCACTCTACGCCACTGCACTTCACTGTGAAACAATCTACTCTGTGTCACTGCTCTCTATGCCACTCTATTCCACTCTGAGCCATTCCATTCTACATCACTGCAATCTTCCCTGAGCCACTCCATACCTGCACTCTATGCCAGTCTACTCTGCACCGCTGCATGTATGCCACTAGACTCTACTTTGCAACAATCTACTTTGTGCTACAGCACTCTATGCCACTCTATGGACCTCTACTGCACTCTGCACCACTCCACACATTGCATTCTATGCCACTGCACTTTGCACAACTTTACTCTGTCACTGTGCTATATGCCACTGCACTTTACTCTGCTCCAGTCTACTCTACCCTGCACCATTCCCCTCTATGTCACTTTACTCTACTCTGAGGCAATCTACTCTATGCGGCTGCACTCTATGCCAGTCTACTCCACTGTGTGCCACTGCATTCTACGCCACTGCACTCTATGCTGCACAACTGTATGCCACACTACTCTATACCACTGCGCTTCATGCCAATGCACTCAATACCACTTTACACAAAACCAATGCACTCTACGCCACTGCATCCTACACAACTAGTCTGCACTACTGCAATCTATGCACCTATACTCTACTCTGCAAAACGCCACGTCACTGCCCTCTACACCTCTCTATTCTATCCTGTACCACTGTCCTGTACACCCTTGGTTTTTCCACCACTCTAAGCTGCACCACTCTACTCTGCAAGACTGCACTGTTCGCCACTGGGCTCAATCACTCTGCTCTGCACCACTGCTTGCTAAACCACTGCAATGTACACCATTGCACACTACTGCACCACTCTATTCTCCTCTGCACCATTGTACTTCATGCCACTCTACTCTGCACCATTCTACTTTGCGCCTCTCTACTCTGCACCACTCTACTCTATGCCTCTCTACTCTGCAAGACTGCACTCTCCACCACTGAACTTAACTACACTGTACTCTAAGCCATTGCATTCTATGCCACTCTACACCATTTTGCATTATGTCACAGCAATCAATGCCACTCTATTCTACTCTGCACCACTGCACTCTATGCCACTGTCTCTGCACCATTCTACTCTGCACCACTCTACTGTACAAAACTCTAAGGAAATGCACTCTATGCCACTGTACTCTATTCCACTGCATTGTATTCTGCATCACTGAACTCTATGCCACTGTTCTGCACCACTACACTCTGCATCACTCCACACCACTCTAATCTATTCTGCACCACTGCATGTCACACCACTGCACTCTACACCATTGCACTCTACTCCATTCTACATCTCTTCACTCTATCATGCACTCCACGCTACACTGAACCACTCCACTCTATGCCACTTCAATCTATTCTGAAGCAATATACTCTGTCACTGCACTCTATGCCACTGCAATCTACTCTGTACCAGTTTATTCTATGCCACTGCACTCTGTCACTCCACTCAGCACCAATGCACACCAATGTGTTCTACTCCACTGCACTCTGTGCTAATCAACTCTGCCCCACTGTACTTGTGCAAATTCACTCTAGGCCACTATACTCCACGCTACGACACTACACTCTATGACACTACACTCAACGATATTCCACTCTATGATGCTCTACTCCATTAAACTTTACTCCACTCCACTCTACAATACTCTACTCCACTCTATGCCACTCTAGAACACTACTCCATTCTACAACGCTCTATGCAACTCCCTCTATGCCACTCCATGCCACATTACTCCATTCTATTTCATGACACACTACTCCACTCTATACCACTCCACTCTGTTACAGCATTCTATGACACTCTATTCCACGCCACTGTATTCTCCGCCACTCGAATCTTCAATACTCTACTCCGCTCTATGCCATTCACACTCCTACACTACTCCAGTGTATGCCACTCCACTCTATAACAATCTACTCCCCCTACACCACCACACTCCGCTCTGCACCAATGCACTGTATGCTGATCTACTCTACCCCACTGTACTTATACACCTTCACTCTAGGACACTCTACTCCATGCTACGACACTACACTCTATGACATTACACTCAATGATATTTCTCCCTATGATGCTCTACTCCATTAAACTTTTCTCGACTCTACTCCTCTCTATGCCACTCCACTTTACAGTACTCTACTCCACTCTATGCCACTCTACAACTCTACTCCACTCTACAATGATCTATGCGACTCCATGCCGCATTACTCCATTCCATTCTATTCTATGACACACTACTCCACTCTATACCACTCCACTCTGTGCCACAGCATTCTATGCCACTCTATTCCACTCCACTGTCTTCTACGCCACCTGAATCAACAACACTCCACTCTATGCCATTCCACACTCCTACACTACTCCAGTGTATGCCACTGCTCTCTACACCATTGCACTATTTTACTCTGCATCGATCCACTCTACGCCACTGCGTTCTATGCCATTCCACTCTAATATACTCTACAACACTGTACTCTATGCCACTGCACTCTACGCCACTGCACTTCACTGTGAAACAATCTACTCTGTGTCACTGCTCTCTATGCCACTCTATTCCACTCTGAGCCATTCCATTCTACATCACTGCAATCTTCCCTGAGCCACTCCATACCTGCACTCTATGCCAGTCTACTCTGCACCGCTGCATGTATGCCACTAGACTCTACTTTGCAACAATCTACTTTGTGCTACAGCACTCTATGCCACTCTATGGACCTCTACTGCACTCTGCACCACTCCACACATTGCATTCTATGCCACTGCACTTTGCACAACTTTACTCTGTCACTGTGCTATATGCCACTGCACTTTACTCTGCTCCAGTCTACTCTACCCTGCACCATTCCCCTCTATGTCACTTTACTCTACTCTGAGGCAATCTACTCTATGCGGCTGCACTCTATGCCAGTCTACTCCACTGTGTGCCACTGCATTCTACGCCACTGCACTCTATGCTGCACAACTATATGCCAGTGCCCTCTATACCACTCCACACTACTCTATACCACTGCGCTTCATGCCAATGCACTCAATACCACTTTACACAAAAGCAATGCACTCTACGCCGCTGCATCCTACACAACTAGTCTGCACTACTGCAATCTATGCACCTATACTCTACTCTGCAAAACGCCACGTCACTGCCCTCTACACCTCTCTATTCTATCCTGTACCACTGTCCTGTACACCCTTGGTTTTTCCACCACTCTAAGTTGCACCACTCTACTCTGCAAGACTGCACTGTTCGCCACTGGGCTCAATCACTCTGCTCTGCACCACTGCTTGCTAAACCACTGCAATGTACACCATTGCACACTACTGCACCACTCTGCACCACTCTATTCTCCTCTGCACCATTGTACTTCATGCCACTCTACTCTGCACCATTCTACTTTGCGCCTCTCTACTCTGCACCACTCTACTCTATGCCTCTCTACTCTGCAAGACTGCACTCTCCACCACTGAACTCAACTACACTGTACTCTAAGCCATTGCATTCTATGCCACTCTACACCATTTTGCATTATGTCACAGCAATCAATGCCACTCTATTCTACTCTGCACCACTGCACTCTACGCCACTGTCTCTGCACCATTCTACTCTGCACCACTCTACTGTACAAAACTCTAAGGAAATGCACTCTATGCCACTGTACTCTATTCCACTGCATTGTATTCTGCATCACTGAACTCTATGCCACTGTTCTGCACCACTACACTCTGCATCACTCCACACCACTCTAATCTATTCTGCACCACTGCATGTCACACCACTGCACTCTACACCATTGCACTCTACTCCATTCTACATCTCTTCACTCTATCATGCACTCCACGCTACACTGAACCACTCCACTCTATGCCACTTCAATCTATTCTGAAGCAATATACTCTGTCACTGCACTCTATGCCACTGCACTCTATTCTGTACCAGTTTATTCTATGCCACTGCACTCCGTCACTCCACTCAGCACCAATGCACTCTACACCACTTTACTCAAAACCAATGTGTTCTACTCCTCTGCACTCTGTGCTAATCAACTCTGCCCCACTGTACTTGTGCAAATTCACTCTAGGCCACTATACTCCACGCTACAACACTACACTCTATGACACTACACTCAACGATATTCCACTCTATGATGCTCTACTCCATTAAACTTTACTCCACTCCACTCTACAATACTCTACTCCACTCTATGCCACTCTAGAACACTACTCCATTCTACAACGCTCTATGCAACTCCCTCTATGCCACTCCATGCCACATTACTCCATTCTATTTCATGACACACTACTCCACTCCACTCTGTCACAGCATTCTATGACACTCTATTCCACTCCACTGTATTCTCCGCCACTCAAATCTTCAATACTCTACTCCGCTCTATGCCATTCACACTCCTACACTACTCCAGTGTATGCCACTCCACTCTATAACAATCTACTCCCCCTACACCACCACACTCTGCTCTGCACCAATGCACTGTATGCTGATCTACTCTACCCCACTGTACTTATACACCTTCACTCTAGGACTCTCTACTCCATGCTACGACACTACACTCTATGACATTACACTCAATGATATTTCTCCCTATGATGCTCTACTCCATTAAACTTTTCTCGACTCTACTCCTCTCTATGCCACTCCACTTTACAGTACTCTACTCCACTCTATGCCACTCTACAACTCTACTCCACTCTACAATGATCTATGCAACTCCCTCTATGCGACTCCATGCCGCATTACTCCATTTTATTCTATTCTATGACACACTACTCCACTCTATACCACTCCACTCTGTGCCACAGCATTCTATGCCACTCTATTCCACTCCACTGTCTTCTACGCCACCTGAATCAACAACACTCTACTCCACTCTATGCCATTCCACACTCCTACACTACTCCAGTGTATGCCACTCCATGATAATCTATCCCCCTACACCACCACACTCTGCTCTGCTCCACTCTATGCCACTCCACTCTACTACACTCTACTCCACTCATCTCTACTTCACTGTCCGCACTTCCACTCTGACACTCTACCCCCTCCTCAGCACTCCACAATATACCATGGTACTCCATGCCACTCTATTTCATGGCACTCAGCTCTACTCTACACCACTCCTCTGTACGCCACTTTATGACACTCTGCTCCACGCCACTATCCTTTACACCACTAACGTTTAGCCATGCTGAGCAGCTGCCATGCTGGTGTACAACATGGCTAAAACATATTGTCAAAGCCACTAGCTCATGCATAGGCATGACCTATCGGCTTTGCCGGTTCTTGTTAGAGTGACGGTGTCATCAATTACAGCTTGCTCACTAAAACCTTAGTTGGGTTAAAACATTCTTGTGATACTGAACAAGTTAGTACAGCATATGAGCAAATTCCATCCAGGTGAGTGGGCTTCTTGGAAATTCACTTCTGTGGTCAGATTGTCACATACATCCCTAGTTAAACAGTTCAAGTGTAGCATGATTCTGTCTGTCATCTATAGTGACCTTATATCCCCTCAGAACAGTGTTTTGATACTCATAAATATTGTCATTTGTAAACAAGCAACCACTGGATGGCTGCTTTCCAATCATGACCTATGATAGGGTAATGGAGACCTTGCCAATGTATCTAATAATGCTGAATAATGCCCAGATATGGTAGTCTTTTGCAGTTTTAAAGACATTTATATGCCTATTCACATGTGGTGAGGAAAGAACCATAAATGCCCTATATGAATATGTTTGTGGAACAGCCGTTCACTATGAAATAGTGAGACAAAGATAAAGTGAAGCTAATCACAAATATACGGACAGGAGGATTGATGACTCTTGTGAATACTGCACTATACTTTAAAATGCCACTATGAATAATGTGAAGGTTAACACACTGCTATGACAAGTATTGTGCTCCAAATAGCAATAATGTGAAAATTAGCGCTGTACAATTGTAGGAGGCTGGCCTGGTTTGTAGTGAGTACCTTGGGTACTTACACCAGGTCCAGTTATCCCTTGTTAGTGAATGTAGTAGTGTTCTAGCAGCTTAGGCTGATAGAGGTAGCTATAGCAGAGCGGCTTAGGCTGAACTAGGAGACATGCAAAGCTCATGCAAAACCACTTATAGTTACACAGTACTTATACACAAGTAAAGACAATACTCAGTGTTACCAAAAATAAAGGTATTTATTTGGGTGACACAGTACCAAAAATATCTTAGCGACAATACTCCTTCTGGATGTAAGTATTATACACAATATATACACTAGACACCAAAATTAGACAAGTAAATAGTCATAGAACAATGCAAGCAGTAGGAAATCCTATAGAATGCAATGGGAGAAAATAGGTCTAGGGGCAACACAAACCATATACTAAGAAAGGGGAATGTGAATCATGAATTCCCCCCTAGACAAGTGTAGTGTGTGTAGAATTGCTGGCGATTAAGAATACAGTAAAGGTAAGTAAATTACCCCACCCCAGAGCCCAAAAAAGCAGGAGTAAAGTACTGGAAGTTTCCTTAGGACACACTACACCTCGTTTTGGGAATTTTGCAGCAGCCAACCAAGTCTGCAAAGAACAACTGCTGGATTATTGGACCTGAAGACCTGCAAAGGAAGGGGACTAAGTCCCGAAGTCGAAAGAAGTTCCAGGAAGGACAGGAGCCCCTGCCAACCCAGAAGAGGGTGCAAAAGAAGAGTCCCCAGTTTGTCAAAGACTGCAGAAATGCACCCTAGTAAGATGCCAGCGGGTTCTGCATGATGCAAAAGATGTCCTGCGGTGTAAAGATCGTTGCAGATGAGATGTCGTGTTGGAAGGTGCCAACAAACCTTGGCTACGTCAAAAGTGCGTTTTTCATCAAAATGCCAATGGATGGACCCAGGAGGGACCTGGGGGCCTCAACTCTGTGTGAGGAGGAAGAGGGAGCTCTCAGCACTTTAGAGAGCCCTCAGGATGCCAGCCAGCACCCCCAGAAGCTGCAGGATCCTAGTTCAAAGGAGGTGCAAAACACGGTCAATGCAGCACAACAAAAGAAGGTCCCACCGCTGCCGGAGAACAACTTAGCGAGTTGGGCATCCCAGGTTGGAGTGCTGGGGACCTGGGCCAGGCTGTGCATGAAGGAATTTTGCAAAGAGTGCACAGAGGCCTCAGAAGGTGAAGAAGACACAGTACACAGGGGTACCGTCGTTCTCGGGGAAGGCAAGGTCTTACCTCCTCCAAATTGCATCAGCAGGACCTCAGGACAGTCTATGTCGATGATGTCCACCTTCTGTGTCCTTAGGAGCACGCTCGTTGTTGTGAGAGGAGTCCCAGGGTACTGGTCGTCATCTTGGAAGGTGCCTGCTTGGAACAGGGGAGTGACTCTGTCACTCCACAGGAGATTTCTTCAGTTCTTCTGGTGCAAGATGAAGGCAGGGAGTCCCCATAGATTGCACACTATAGAAACTTTTGCAGTTGCTGACTTGGAGCTGAAATTGCTGAAGAAAAGTGTCTCTTGTAGACACCTTGTTGCAGTTACAGCGTTTCTTGGAGCAGGCTGCGGTTGATCCGAGGTCAGAAGAGTGTGAAGTTGTTGCAGAGGATTCCTGAAGGAAACTTGCAAGCAGAATCTGAAGAGAACCCACAGGAGAGACCCTAAATAGCCCTGAGAGGGAGATTGGCTACCTTATCAGGTATGGACCTATCAGGAGGGGTCTCTGACGTCACCTGCTGGCACTGGCCACTCCGAGCCCTCCAGAGTGCCCCCACACCTTGCAAAGCAAGATGGCTGAAGTCTGGGACACACTGGAGGAGCTCTGGGCACCACCCCTCGGGTGGTGATGGACAGTGGAGTGGTCACTCCACTTTCCTTTGTCCAGTTTCCCACCAGAGCAGGGGAGAAGGGGTCCCTGAACTGTTGTAGACTGGTTTATGCAAGGAGGGCACCATCTGTGCCCTTCAAAGCATGTCCAGAGGCTGGGAGAGGCTATCCCTCCCCAGCCTGTAACACCTATTTCCAAAGGGAGAGGGTGTAACACCCTGCTCTCAGAGGAAATGCTTTGTTCTGCCTTCCTGGGAATGGGCTGCCCAGACCCCAAAGAGCTGGTTTGGCAGTACTGGGGGTCCATGGTTGAGCCCCCAAGATGCATGGAATTGGCTCCCCAATACCATATTTGGAATGGGGGGACAATTCCATGATCTTAGACATGTTACATGGCCATATTCGGAGTTACCATTGTGAAGCTACATATAGCTATTGACCTAAATGTAGTGCATATGTGTAATGGTGTCCCCGCACTCACAAAGTCTGGGGAAATGGCCCTGAACTATGTGGAGGCACCATTGCAAGTGCAAGGGTGCCCTCACACTTAGTAACTTTGCACCTAACATTCAGCAAGTGAAGGTTAGACGTATAGGTGACTTATAAGTTACTTAAGTGCAGTGAAAATGGCTGTGAAATAGTGTGTGCACTATTTCACGCAGGTTGCAGTGGCAGTCCTGTGTAAGGGATTGTCTGAGCTCCCTATGGGTGGGAAAAGAAATGCTGAAGCCCATATGGATCTCCTGGAACCCCAATGTCCTGGGTACCTAGGTGCCATATACTAGGGACTTCTAAGGGGGGTCCAGTGTGCCAATTGAAATTGATAAATGTAGTCACTGGCCTACAGTGACAAATTTAAAAGCAGAGAGAGCATAAGCACTGAGGTTCTGATTAGCAGAGCCTCAGTGGCACAGTTAGGCACTACACAGGCTTACACATTAGATCTATGAGTACTGGGGTCCTGGCTAGCAGGATCCCAGTGACACAGTAATAACACACTCACAAACAGGCCAAAAGTGGGGGTAACCATGCTAGAAAGAGGCTACTTTCCTACAAAAATGAAAACTTTCTTTCAGAACACTCCTTTGTGAAGCAGTGATCCTCAAAGTATTAGGCTCACTTCATCCCACTTCAACCACAGCACCGAAACCGCACTCTTAGCAGCCACCAACGACATATGCATCTATCTGGACCACGGAGGCACTGCCGTACTCACTCTCCTCGACCTCTCTGCTGCATTTGACACCGTCTTCCACTCCACCCTCTGCGACAGACTGCACAACGCCAGCATCCAGGGCAAAGCCTTGAACTAGATCAGGTCCTTATTCACCTGAAGAACACAGAGGGTCAGACTACCACTGTTCACATCAGAACCTAAAGACACTTGGTGTGGACTGCCCCAAGGATCCTCTCTCAGCCCAACACTTTTCAACGTCTACATGGCCCTGCACTCTAAGGTTGCCAAACAACATGAGCTAAACATAGTGTCCTATGCTGAAAACACCTAACTGATCATCTTCCTGAACAAGGACTCTGCGCAAGCCAAGAGGAATTTGCACAACGGGATGAGAGCTGTCGCCACCTGGATGGAGGCCAGCTGCCTCAAGCACAACTCGGATAAGGCAGAGATCCTCGTGATCGGTTCCACTGCTTCTGCCTGGAATGACTCCTGGTGGCCCACTCCTCTGGGTTACGCCCCCGACCATGCACACATCCTGGGCATCATCTTGAACTCCTCTCTATCAATGACCCGCCAAGTTAACGCCGTCTCCTTTTCAAGCTTCCACACTCTCCATCTCCTGCGGAAGATTTTCAAATGGATTCCGCCCCAACATGAGAAAGACAGTCACTCATGCACTCATCAACAGCAGACTGGACAATGGAAATGCACTCTATGCTGGCATTACCAAGAAACTTCAATCAAGATTACAAAGAGTCCAGAATGCAGCAGCCAGACTCATCCTGGACATCCCCCGATACAGCCAAAACCCTCACACCTCAGAGACCTACACTGGCTTCCAGTCAACAAGCGCATCACATACAAACTCCTGATCCACACCTTCAAGGCACTGCACAACATAGGACCAGCATACCTCAACCACTGTCTCACCTTCTACGTACCTGTAACCGGACATCTCCCGACGCCGGTTTGCAAGAAGACGCGGAAACTGACGAGGAATACCCCGGGGGCACCAGAGGAGCTCTGGACGTCATGATGTCGAACGTCCTGTACGCCAGAGAGGAAATTGGAAAAGGAGACGCGGACAGAGACGCGGGGAGAGACGCGAGCGACGCGAGGGAGAGAATCATTTGGAAAGCCTCTCGGGAGGAAGACGAACGGGAAAACGCGCACCAGACCGAAGCGCGTTCCCACCAGACGGACGAGCGACGTGGACGAAGAGAGACACTTAGGGAGCCTCCCGCCCCTGACCCAGCAAAGTCGGGAGACTACCAGGAAGCCGGCCGCGTCCCTGGAGGGGCGTGGCCTTCAGAGGTACGATCACCCCGTAAATGGGAGTGGGGTGCCGGGTGGTTCTCAGGGCTTTGGGGAAATAAGGAAAAAGGGCTGAGGTCCCATAAGGGAGGGGAAACAGTGTAAAAGGGGAAACGATATATCCTCTAACATCACCGAACCCCATACCTAACTACCTGTTAGCAAATAAAGAAAAAGGGACTTCCACAAACGTGCTGCGACAGGGAGAAAGGCACGACAAAAGTAAACCCCTCACTCCTGCACTCCCACCGACCCTCACCAACCTACTAAACCTAAATAACCCTATATAGTTATTTAATCTCCACTTACCTGTGTTCTTTTCTTCTTTATTTTTGGGAGCCTGGCCCGCTGACATATGGGAAGACCGGAACTTCTTAAGCTGGACCAGACACCACCAAGAACCTTATCAGAAGCCTAAAAGAGAGGATAAAACAAAAAGGGGACTTTATTATTTTCGTTGAAAGACTAAATCAACCCTGTCATTGGGTGAAGATGATGAATTCATCCTAGACCCAGACCGAAATAAATTCCTTAAACCCTTGAGCACGCGTCTGTCGCCTTAATCCAATATCCCTTCAACCCGGGATAAAGAACCCTTCACAGTGGTGTCAGAAGTGGGATATTGGACCAGGCGACAGGCAGTCCACGACCATGGAGGAGAAACCCACGATATCAGATATGATGCAGCAGTTGGCCGAGGGGCAGAGGCATCTGCAAATAGTGTGGGAAGAGCAACAGAAGGAGGCTAAAGTGGAGAGGGAGGCCCTACAAAGCGCGCTCAAAAGTCAGGCCACTATCATGGCCAACAATCAATTGGTTCATGAGACTGCCATCAAAAACCTCACGGATACCATTGCTGCTACCCGGGTGCATCCGAATGTGCCCAGTTCGGTCCTGCAACGGTACCAGGAAGGCGAAGACCCGGATGCCTTCTTCACCAATTTTGAGCGAGTTGCCACTTCCGCTACCTGGCCCCAGGAACGATGGGGTCAATATATCACCCCATTATTAACAGGAACCCTCCAAGCGGCTTATCAAGCCGTGAACCCCGGCGGAATAACTCCCTATCAGGACATTAAAAAGAGCATCCTAGAACGGGTGGGTTTTGATTCAGAACATTACAGAGTCCGGTTTAGAAAAGCCAAGTGGGGGCCTTCCGAGAACCCCCGAGCCCTGTACTTCCGGATCAAAGATCTGGGTCTCAAATGGTTAGGTCCCATTGGGACTAATAGGGAAGACATCATTGAGATCGTCCTTTTGGAACAATATCTAGACGCCCTACCCTCCAATACGCGTCACTGGATCAAACAACATCCAAACCCAGACACTAACACCACCATCGAGTTAGCCTGTGCCTTTCACCGCTCCCTCGAATTCAAAATTCCCCCCCCTAGGTCAACGCCTAGCCCCATTCGTCAGAGTCCCAGTTCATCCTTATCAGTGGGGCGAACGGATTTTACAAAATTTTCGGAGCTTCTGGATAGTACCAGACATTCTGAAAAATTGAATACCTGGTGGAAAAATGCTCCCTTCTATAATATACCTATACCTTCCCCCTTAGACCGGTACAAACCCTCCCGAAGTGAAAAAAGAGCAACCAGAAAGGCCTACGCAAAGGAAAACACGAGCCCCGGGGAGGTAATTTCACCGGTTCTTACCCTTACTAACCTTCCCCCTTTTTGGAGTTGCCAAAGAGAAGATCCAAGTTTGGTTCATGCCTGGAAAAGTGCAAGGCCCCGGACCCTCCAAGATAAAGGGCCATCATTCACAATAGTTAAAAATCTATTATACCGAGTCACTAGCAATGACCGAGAAGAGAAGAGGCAATTGTTAGTCCCCGAACCCTATAGACAACAAGTTCTACACCTAGCCCACAGTCAGCCAGGGGGTAGCCACTATGGGAGGGAAAAAACTGAAGAGTATCTGTTGAGGAGGTTCTATTGGCCGGGTGTCTTTTCTCAAATTAGGAAATTCTGTCAACAGTGTCCTAAATGCCAAATGATTGATCCTGGTACAAGGAGAAGAGCCCCGTTACAACCACTTCCTATCATAGATATTCCCTTCTCACGAATAGGAATGGACATTGTTGGTCCTCTCCTACCCTCTTCCCGAGGGTACCGTTACATATTAGTGTTGGTGGATTACGCTACAAGGTACCCTGAGGCCATCCCTCTTAGTAGTATTAACACCAAGAGTGTTGCCCACGCCATGATAGGGTTCTTCTCCCGAATCGGATTCCCCCGAGAAATCTTAACGGACCAAGGCACCCAATTCATGTCCTCTTTGATGACACAAATATGTCAACTTTTGGGGATCAAACAATTGCGAACGTCGGTTTATCATCCACAGACTGATGGCCTGGTGGAAAGGTATAACCGGACACTGAAAAATCTTCTAAAGAAATCTATCTCCGAGACAGGGAAAGACTGGGACAGGAAGCTCCCCTTAGTATTGTACGCTGTCAGAACCAATGAGCAAGCGTCTACGGGCCACAGTCCGTTTGAACTATTGTTCGGGCGACAACCCCGGACCTTATTAGACATGGCAGCAGAGTTATGGGAGGAGGAGGATGGGGAAAAGACCCTTCTGAAATATACCCAGGAATTAAAAAATCACCTACACACGGTGTGGGAAAACGTAAGAGAAAACATGGAGAAGGCTCAAGAGAAACAGAAAAGGTATTATGATAGAAATGCCCAGTTGAGGTCTTTTTCCATAGGGGATAAAGTGTTAGTGCTTCTCCCCAGTTCAGACAAGCTGTTAGCAAAGTGGCAGGGCCATATAATGTGACAGGAATAATAACACCCGTGACCTATAAAATTCAGCTCACCGGTAGTCCCACTAGGTCACAGATTTTTCACATTAATCTATTAAAAAAATGGGAAGAACCGGTGGCCGACCCAGTCCCAGGATGTCTGGTTAACACCGTTAAGGAATTGGAAATAGGGTGGTGCCCAACTGATCGCCCTAGCGGGCACGAGGTACCGGTCATAAATACAGACATCTCGGTTCAACAGCGCGAGCAGTTAAACAAACTCCTCGATGAACATACACAGATGTTCTCTCTGATACCCGGAAGAACCAAGTTGGTACACCATCAGATCATAACCCCTCCGGGTAAAATAGTGCGGTTACGACCTTATTGTATCCCCGAAGCTAGGAAGACCCTGGTAGAAAGTGAAATAGAGAAAATGCTAGACCTGGATATTATAGAACCTTCTCAAAGCCCCTGGTGTTCACCTGTGGTATTGGTGCCCAAACCGGATGGGTCTATACGTTTTTGTATTGACTTTAGACAAGTCAATTCTATCTCCCAGTTTGATACATATCCGCTTCCAAGAGTAGACAAACTTTTAGAGAAATTGGGGAAAGCTAAATACATGTCTACTCTCGACTTAACAAAAGGCTACTGGCAGATCCCCCTCGCCCCAGAAGATAGAGAAAAAACGGCCTTCGTTACCCCCTCCGGACTGTATCATTTTAATGTTCTCCCTTTTGGGTTGCATGGGGCACCCTCCACCTTCCAACGCCTCATTGACACCATTCTACGACCTCATACCGGATATGCTGCCGCGACATCGTCATATTTAGCGAGACATGGGAAGACCATTTAACGCACATAGGTAGAATCTTTACAGCATTACGAAAGACTGGACTGACAGCCAACCCTTCTAAGAGCCGACTGGCCTTTAATGATATCTCTTACCTGGGCTATCACATAGGGAAAGGTGTACTAAGACCCCAAATGAATAAAATTGAAGCCATTCTACGCATCAAAGCTCCCACCTCGAAAAAGGAGGTCCGTTCTTTTTTAGGCCTGGTAGGATACTATTGACGGTTTATACCCCATTATTCCACCTTGGCCGCCCCCCTGACCGACCTTCTGAGAAAGGGACAACCCAAAACCAACACTAGACTAACCCCGGGTCAATATCGCAGTTATCGTACCTCACAGAGATGCCTCACCACTCAACCGATTTTGAAATGTCCTGAGTTTAATAAGCCCTTCCATCTTCAAACGGATGCCTCCGACGTAGGATTGGGGGCCGTACTTTTTCAGAAGGATGAAGCCGAGGTAAACCATCCCGTGGTCTTTATTAGCCGTAAACTATTTCCCAGAGAACAGAAATATCCCATTGTCGAGCGAGAGTGTCTTGCCATTAAGTGGGCAATCGAGAGCCTCCAATATTACCTTTTGGGAAGGTCCTTCCTATTGTATACAGATCATGCTCCCCTTACCTGGCTCTCGAGATATAAAAACACCAACAATCATATCCTGAGGTGGTTTATCGAGCTTCAACCTTTCTCCTTTCAGGTTTGCCACCTCCCTGGTGATCTTATGGGTCAGGCCGACTATTTATCACGGTTCCCGGGACCTGTGGGGCTCGAACAGCCCCATTCAAGTGAGGGGATGTGTAACCGGACGTCTCCCGACGCCGGTTTGCAAGAAGACGCGGAAACTGCCGAGGAATACCCCGGGGGCACCCGAGGAGCTCTGGACGTCATGACGTCGAACGTCTTGTACGCCAGAGAGGAAATTGGAAAAGGAGACGCGGACAGAGACGCGGGGAGAGACGCGAGCGACGCGAGGGAGAGAATCATTTGGAAAGCCTCACTGGAGGAAGACGAACGGGAAAACGCGCACCAGACCGAAGCGCGTTCCCACCAGACGGACGAGCGACGTGGACGAAGAGAGACACTTAGGGAGCCTCCCGCCCCTGACCCAGCAAAGTCGGGAGACTACCAGGAAGCCGGCCGCGTCCTTGGAGGGGCGTGGCCTTCAGAGGTACGATCACCCCGTAAATGGGAGTGGGGTGCCGGGTGGTTCTCAGGGCTTTGGGGAAATAAGGAAAAAGGGCTGAGGTCCCATAAGGGAGGGAAAACAGTGTAAAAGGGGAAACGATATATCCTCTAACATCACCGAACCCCATACCTAACTACCTGTTAGCAAATAAAGAAAAAGGGACTTCCACAAACGTGCTGCGATAGGGAGAAAGGCACGACAAAAGTAAACCCCTCACTCCTGCACTCCCACCGACCCTCACCAACCTACTAAACCTAAATAACCCTATATAGTGATTTAATCTCCACTTACCTGTGTTCTTTTCTTCTTTATTTTTGGGAGCCTGGCCCGCTGACATATGGGAAGACCGGAACTTCTTAAGCTGGACCAGACACCACCAAGAACCTTATCAGAAGCCTAAAAGAGAGGATAAAACAAAAAGGGGACTTTATTATTTTCGTTGAAAGACTAAATCAACCCTGTCATTGGGTGAAGATGATGAATTCATCCTAGACCCAGACCGAAATAAATTCCTTAAACCCTTGAGCACGCGTCTGTCGCCTTAATCCAATATCCCTTCAACCCGGGATAAAGAACCCTTCACAGTACCCAACAGACATCTCCGTTCCTCCCAGCTCGCCCTTGCAGCATCCCCAAGATCCGGAAAAGTACAGCAGGAGGAAGATCCTTCTCCTACTTAGCAGCCTGGACATGGAACACACTGCCCCTCAAGCTCAGGCAGACTGCATCTCTGAAGCAGTTCAGGAAGGACCTCAAGACCTGGCTTTTGGACTAAGCAGCACGCCTACATTCAGTGCCTTGAGACCCTATGAGTGATTAGCCGCGCTTTAAAAATCCATGATTGATTGATCCCACAGATTACAGGGTTACCCAATGTGACCTTGGAATTTTGCATGGTAGAAACGTATTTAACCACAATTGTTATTCACTACTAAACTTATCTACCATAATTGTGAATTCTTTGCCGTGTAAGTCTCATCAACCCATTCTTGTTATTTGAAGGTGTGTAGAGTAATAACTAATGCTGCCATTTTTTGTCAAGATGCTCAATGCAATTAAGCTGCTGTTTGTTGGTTGTATTTATGAAGCCTCAGACAAAATGGATAGTTTCTTCACAGTGAGAGTGTGATGTGCTACTATGGAGGGGCATAGCGTGGAGTGGCATTGAGTGGAGTGTAGTAGAGACTTGTGGCATAGAGTGGAGCAGATTATTGTAGAGTGGAGTGGCGTCAAGCACAGTGTCATGGAGGTTCGTAGAGTGCAGGGTCAGAGTGTCCTCCTGGGGTCCTGGACACTTGGTTGGCATCAGTAGAGCTCCTCTGTGAAATCCTGAAGTGTGAACTCTGCGCACTAGACTTTGAAAAGTAACATTGTTAGCAGCACTAACCTGGTCCCTGTATCTGGCCCACTCTCCATTACGGTTGAGCTGAACTTGTGACTCAGTCTAGCACTACCAGTTATCCACAGTTAGTGCTTTTTGATTCTTGGTGCTAGTTTTACTTAAACCTTTAAAACTACATATTTCCAGTCCTTCTGACTGGATTTTCGTCATTTTTGTCTAATTGTTACAAATATTTTTTACGCTATTTTCCTAAATTGGAGTGGGATTTCTCTTGTGTTGTCATTTCATTTTATTACTGTTTGCATGCTGCATAAATACTTAACATAGTGCCTCTAAGTTAAGCCTGACTGAGTTTGTGCCAAGAAAGCAGAGGTATAAACACAGGATAATTTAGTGACTTTTGTGGTTCACCCTGCTTGAAAAGGGTATTCACCCCCGCAATAAAAAAACAAATTTCTTACATTGCTGTTCAATGGCGGGATCCAGTACTTGTATTTGCACAGTACTTCACATAATTTTTTATTAATACTAGATTCAAACTTTTTCAGTTCTCCTTGTTTGACTTATTTTGCTTTTTCCAAATTAACTCAATTCTACCTGACTTTATGCATTTGTGACTCTTCCTGCTGCAAGCATGGAGTTCATGCTCAACAACCTGGAGAGCTACACTGTGTCTGAGATCAAAGGATTTCACAGGGAGAAAGGGCTTCCAGCAAACAAGAACTCCAAGACACAGGATCTACTGAAGGCCCTCAGGGCCTGGGAGGAGGCCTGCCAGTACTGTGAAGGATGAGGAGGTTGACTTTGAGGAAGAGGCACTGGAAGGGGAGGATGACAGCCCCCTGATTATGGCCCCAGAAGAGAGAGGAGGACCCAAAGGAGTGAGGTCCCCTGTCTGATCCAGAGCAGGCAGAAGTATCTCCTCCTTCAACCTGTCCCCAGAGTAGCTAGAGGACAGAAAAGCAGAAAAGTAGTTCAGGCTGAAGAGGCCAAACTGAAAATGGAGAGGCCGCTGCCCAGAGTGCCACAGAACAGAGAAAAGCTGAGGTGGAGAGAGTCTTGACAATTGAGAAGGCGGAGCAGAGAGGGCCTTTTCAAAGGAGAAGGTTGGGGCTGACTGGGCCCTTGAGCAAAAGAATCTGTCCCTAAAGGAGAAAAAACGTGCTGGCTCAAAAAATGGGTAAGAAAGAGCTGGACCTAAAAGCCAAGCAGGTCTGAGTCCAACAACAATGGTGGCAGCGAAACCCCAGTGTTCAATGAAGACAGGAGGGTCCACATGTCCAAGGTTGTGGGGGATGATGTTGACAAGTGGGTTGAGGCTTATGAGGTTGCCCTAGCGATGCACATGGACCCTGAGGAGAATTGGGGTTCCAGTCTCTGGAGGCATATTTCCATGGAAGGGAGAAATACACTGCTAGTCCTAGACAAGGGAGATAGGATGAGTTTTCCCCTCAAAAAGGACACTCTTGCCAGGAAGTATAGTGACACCCCTGAAATGTATAGACAGAAGTTTTGGGGTAGACAGACGTTGCCCAATAGTCCTGGGTGGATTATATGGATTACTTTTGCACAGCACTGAATGAGTGGCAGAAGGACAGTAATGTAAATGATTATGAGGGAATGTGCAATTTAATTGCCAGAGAGCACTTGTTCAGCAGTTATTTTACAGAGCTGTGCAAACAACTAGTGGATAATAAGCTGACTGACCCCAGGGAGCTTGCTATGGAGGCTTAGAACCAGGGTCCACAAGAAGGTACCTTGGAGTGACCCCAAGAATGATGGCTCAGGTCCCTCCAGCACAGTGAGAGGGAGGTCCAATGAGAAAGACACAGGTCCTAGAGTAAGGTGAGGGAAAAGGGTTCCCATGCCTCTTCTGGGAGAAAGGGAGAAGGTTCTGGTGGAAAGTGGCCAAGGCCACCCCACATCCAGCCCTAATGCTTTGAGTGTTCCCAGTTAGGACAAATGCAGGGGGACTTTGTCTGCTCCAAGAAACCACCCACTGGTGGAAACTCTACAGATGTGGCCATAGTAGCCTTAGGGGGTGTTAGAGCATTTCCTAGGATTCCATAGTTGAGAAATAGACGCAGAGGGTATAGACACAGAGGGTGAGTTTGTGATCCCTGAAGGGGGAGTGATTGCTTCCACCAGGTCACAGTGAATGGGATCTATGTAACTACTCTGAGGGATACCGTTGCCAGCTAGACCATGCTAGTGGAAAGGCTAGCTTTCCAGATCAGTACACCGGACAGGAGTTTGAGGTAACTCAGGCCCTTGGGCAAGATTTTGTCTTCCCTATGGCTCTGGTACCCTAAAATGGGGAGGTGAAGTGATCCTGAGGAGGGTCATAGTTAGTCCCCAGATGCCTAGTGGCTGCATTTGGGAAATGAGTTATCACAGGTGTTAGAGCTAGGAAAGGCAACCTCCTAGGGCACCCTGAAAGCTCTGGTATCTGGGGTTGCTAATCTCACAGTAATAGAACAGAAGAGAACAGAGGTCCAGATGAGGGGTAAACGGTCCACATTTGGAGGACAAGGGGATCAGGAGTTGCCAGCTCTGTCCCCACAACTGATCCTGGTGAGGCCACTTCTTACTTGGTGGTGTTCCCTGTGCTGCCAGAGATAGAGGGATGGAGACCTGTGCCAATCATCCCCCCTTGAGACACAGACAGTGTGTCACCATTGAGGGGGGGGGTGGTCCCCTTCTGGGTTCCTTGCATGCCAGGCACCTGTTCAGCGTCTACCACCCTGGGACTAGTGGGAAGGAGAACTGGAGTTGAGTGCTTAACACCCAATGCAGTTGTCCCCCACTCTGAGAAAATTCAGAACCTGAGGACCCTTGCGAGCAAGTAGGGGACTCTTTGCCAGCCCCAAGGCTGTAAGTGCATCCTACCAAAGGCCCCCGCTTGGAGTTTCCCCCCTGGCAGTGGATGGCCTGGAACTGGCTCTTGACACGGACAGCTGTCAGTGGCCTCTGCTGCTGCTGTCCGTATGGGCAGTATTTTCCTTGAGTTATGAACAGAAGTCTGAAGTCTGATCCAAGGGGCAGAATGGGGCACATCCCGTTGTTGGCCATGGTGGTACTGTCTGCCCACTGGAATTCATCTGTGTGCAAAGTAAACTTAGGAGCTTCACAGATGGGGTCCACAGGTGAGGGGAAGGACTCACCATGTGTCAACCCAGTGGCTGAGGAAAGTCTTGACAGAGGGATCCAACTATGTTCAGAGGGGCATAGAACTGACAAATGCAACTGCAGAAGAGGCCCATTGGTGTATATTATATTGCCTAAGCAGGGAAGCTCATCAATGTATTGATTAATCTAACTTTGCTTTAAGCTGGAATGAATTTGTCCTGGTCCTCACCCTCTACAGGGTCACCCCCAAATGTTTTGACCCCACCCTCCTCTTTTCTGAACTTGTTTTGGTTGGCTTTCAGGACTGCAAGCCAGTACTAAAGTTCTTGTGTTCTCCCCCTAAAACATGGTACTATTGGCTTACACCTGATTGGTACATTTAATTTACATGTAAGTCCATCCATGGGATCCCAGGACCTGTAAATTAAATGCTACTAGTGGGCGGCTGCACTCATTGTGCCACTCACTAAAAATAACCTTTTAAAACATGTCTCAGACCTCCCCTGCAGCCTGTAATTGTGAGAGGATGATTTTGACCATCTGGTTCGCCCTGATTTTTCGCATTTGGACCACCTGGTTTTTGACCTTTTACTGTGAGGGAGCCTCCTAGTTGGGGACTCACCCACAGTAAACTCATGGTAAAATGGACTGCGCATGTTTACCGCTGGGGCTGCCGTGCTAAGGAAAGGCTGCAGTGGCGCAGCAAGAGTAGTAGGCCCTGGGCTGGTTACATGTGATCATGTGTGCACATGCGTGTGCACTCATGTGAGGGCTGCACACTGAGGATTCTGGGTGTGCGCAGACCAAGAACTGCGCTTAGGTAGCCTGGCGCAGAAGGAACTATGCAGAGATGGTGGTGACCTGGAGTAGGCCTCATGAGATGGGTGTACACATGTGAGGGATTTTCAGTGTGCTTACTGTCTCTTCACTGCAGGGACGCTTCATTAAATAGCAATGTCAGTGTGCTTACTGTCTTTTCATTGTACAGACACTCCATTAAATGTCTATGGGAAAGGATGGCCTAGGGTGCAACTCCAGTCCTCTGGGCTGCACCGGGACCAGAATCACACTAACGTACACTGTAACCGGTATGAAATGAATAATGCAGTAGGTTACAAAAGCATAGTTGTACAACTTATGGGTCATCCAGGAATGGCATCTTTCTTTGACTCAGCTCAAGATAAGGGCCCAGTGTTGCTCTGTCCAACTGCCTGAGCAGGGCCTCGCATCAATCAGCCAGCTGTCATTTCATGCTTCTAGCGTATTAATTTTTTGCGCCAGCCAATATGGAGTCTCCTCTCGTTTAGCCGGTACTTTGCCCATAACTGAGTGCACAGTGGCCGGATTGATACCCGGAACCACTGCCTGTGGTTGCGCCGGAGCAGCACGCGCTGCGTTCGTGTTTAGTGTCTGCATTACAAATTGAACTAAGCGTCTATAGGTAGCCGTTAAGTCTGTATATAAACGACGAACTTCAGCCACTGCCAATTGAGCAACCGCAGGATGTGGTGTATATGTAGCCAATAAAGGCCAGGTAGGACCATCATTACTTAGTGGACCTAACCTAACTTGTGCTATAGTGTGTGGGAGGGCGCCATCAAGCCAATTATGGTGTTCTTGATAAGATAAAGGTATCTCTAAGTATGCATATGCCCTGTATTGTCCAGGGGAATTCGCAACAGTGTAATCATGAAAAGTGTGTGTAGCCCCATCAACTGCCGGAAATACGACCCAAGAATAAAAAAACTCTGTTCTATAGGCTGCATGGGCGTCCACCACAAACGTGACCGGATCCCCCTGGTTCATCAGACCATGTGCTAACAGGTGTCCCGTGAGCGGGTGTCGCATATTAAGTGCGATGTTCACTACTTTCGGGATTCGCCATTATTAAAACAGTGCTAGTTCAGAGAAGGCACACCAATATCGGGGTTTTCCTTTTACAATTCAAGCTTGAACAACCAACCACAAAAAAATAGGATCTATCTATATTGCGGTGGAGGAAATCCTCAGTGCCACGGACGTCTCCGTTAACGGAACCGAGGAGTCAATATATATATGAGACCGAGAGAGTCAGCCGGACCCGAAAATTTGAGCCAGACCAATCGTTGGCGGCGCCATGTCGCGTGGGCTCTTATTGTCCTAAATGAGACTACTGGATTTCTAGGTAGCAGGATCGTTCCTGGTGTGGGGGACTGAGTCGGACCCACTTGGAAGGACCTCTGTCACCCTCAATCCGGTTTTGCTCCGGCTAACTAGCAGTGCCTCATCTCTCCCAAGGGGGAGGGATGAGTGGGCAGCCAAGCGCATGACATCTTTAGAACTTCTCAGGGAAGTCGTGGTCACTCAGGTCCTAACCAGCTCTCTCATTTACAGTATGATCTCATATACAAATGACATAGGCAGTTTAAGTTTTATATATTGTTTTTAATAAAAAGACTGTATTTTAGAAAATAAGGCATGAGCTGCAATAACCAGAACCATACAACACAGTAGGATTGAAATAGTCACGATGAGAGTGAAACATAAGAACAACGCTATCATGGTGTTAATAGATTCTATTCTCTCTCAGTAAGTTATATTTCGAGCACAGCATGTTAAGCTACTAACTTGCCTTTCAAATTCCCCGGGAAGACATTAACCCTCATACCTGAGCAAAGGCCTGTGATCTGGTTCAGCATCTGCAACTAGGCAGTCAGCGTCTAGTTGTGGTTCCCTGGTCGGAATCTCCCTCTTGCCTGTATTAGGACAAGGAAGTGTTTTTATAACTAACATGTCAGTGTGATCACAAAATGTCCCTATGCAAGTAATCCAAAGACTAAACTCCTACCACGTCTATCGGCAATGTACCAGACTGTATCCTTGACTGAAGCACAGAGTGAACAAGAATGTGTTATTGAGAACTCCAGTGCTGAAGTAGGCTAAACAGTGTGATATAAAAATAAAACAAAACCGTAGAACTGGCTATTTGTAAAATAACAGTACGAAGCTGAAGAAAATGCATTTAGAGCAAAGTGCACAGAGGCTCTATGCTGCAAGCAAAGGAATAAAATAAATCCAGGGCAAAGCGCACAAAGGCCTAACGCCTGAAGCAAACGCGCAAAGGATACATAAAAATTACCACACTACACCAGGAACAGGCCAGAGAGGCCTGGGAACGAAAGTCAGGGAGGAGGGTCTGAGTTCAGAGCACATGTGGCCCTAGATCCTGGTTGGCGCCATTTTGAGCTATCCCAGAAGTCTCTGCAGGAAGAAGAAGACAGGGGCAAGGAAGTGATGTGGCACATCTGGATAGGCTAGAGGAGAAGGCCTCCTGGACACTTCTGCCCTCACTTAAGAGTGAGGGACTCTGCCACTGAAGGACTTCGGGCCCAGCGAGGCGCATACCAGGGCCAGGTAAGCTGGTCCCCTTACCCTTCCTGAGGATTAGTTGGGGGAAAGACTGGGCTGGCACAAGGAGAGCAGGCTGCCCAGAAGAAAAGGAGAGCTCAATAAAATCTGGGACCCTTCGTTGCCAGAAGGTCTAACGAAAGGGCTCCTGGTGGCAAGGGCTCATCACCAGGAGTGAAGCGACACCAGAAGCATCCAAATTGACCTTTGGGGGCCTGAGATATCAAGGGGAGAAGGCCCGCGACCTTTCCGGAGGCAGTGACAAAGCGCTTGGACTCCACCGCTGCTCCAAACTGTGCCCCCGGGGTGGACAAGGGCCAGGGGGCAGCTCCAAGAGGAAGAGGAGCTGGGGGAGTGTTGTTGCACCCCCCTGTGGTAGAAGAGGGTCCCCGGACTCCATCCTGGGGCCACAGGAAGCCTGGCCCATCCATGGAGAGGGTGGGTGCCGTTGTGCATCCCTCTCGCCATGATGTTGAAGGGACCCCGGACCCCATCCTGGGCCCCTCTGCGGCTGACCGTGAAGTCAGGGAGTGCCGTGCCGCTCCCCTGAACATCCAGGTACTGGCCCCGAACCCCATCCCCCTGCCCCACCAAAAAGGATGGCTGGGGGGGCGTCGCTGTCGCACCCCCTGTAAGATAACTGCCGGCTGAGGAAGGGGCCGGCATCAGAAGAAGAAGCCGGGGGGTGCTGTTGCGCTCCCCATGAAGATATGTCCTGGGGCACCAGACCCCATCCCAGGGCCCCACCAGAAGCAAAGTCGGGGGCTCTGTTGCACCCTTGTGAAAATGGCCAGGTGGGTCCCGGACCCCATCCTGTGGCCCCATGACGCACAGTAAGTCAGGGAGCACTGTCATGCTCCCTGTGAAGGTGAGGAGGGGTCCCTCACCCCATCCCGGGCCCCCTAGGATGCAGAGGAGGAGGGGGGAGTGCCGTCACACTCCCCAAGGCTGCCCATCTGGCCGCAGCCATTGCACATGTCTGCAGACACCAAAGGAAGGGCCAGCTCCTCCGGCAGCACCTGGAGGTGCTGATCGTGTGGGACACCTGCAGGGGTGGCCAGGGGTGGGGTCCCGGCACCGCCCCGAACTAGGGAGCACTTACCTGGTGTGGGGGTGTCCGGTGGAACCGGGCACCCCCAAGGCAGCACACCAGCTCTGGCGGCAATGCGGCTCTCCCCGGCACTTTGAGAGAGCCACTCATTTCATATGTGCCCCATCCCACAATGCCTTGCAGGGCACCAGGATTGGTTAAGGCCACTAGCCAGCTGGTGGTGGCCCAAGGAAGATAGGGCCACCCCCAACCATGTGCCCCTAGACAGGGGGAACTGCAGGAGCAGCACAACCTCCCTGCAACACAGTTTGTGTCCCCACCATAGGTTGGGTGGGACAAAAGAATTGTAACCCCCTAAGGGTTCCAGTGCAAGGTGAAGCACAAGCTTGTTAGGACTTTTGTTCTTTGCTTGTGGGACTGTGTTATCTAGGGTTGTAGGATGGTATCACACAATGTTAATCAGGAGTAATCTGAAAGTAATCCAAAAGTATCCCTAACCTTTAAATTATTTAAACGCATGTTCCTTGTAGATGCTGACCGACAGCCACCTCTTCGCAAGGTAGATGTACTTAATTGCCAGATTTAGGTGCTCTCACTCTACATTATAGTCAAATGTTGCATTGGGATAACAGGGATTGTTTTGCCATGTGGGTTGTTGTATTATATTTCCCCCCGAGGAGACAATGTCATCCAAGAGTAATTCCATTAATTTGTGTATATTTGTAAATTGTTGCATAGTATTGAATAGTGTGTGTGTAATAAGTGTACTTTTACTTTTTAAAAAGAAAAAAAACAGACTGGACAATCGTTTATTGAGTGACATTCTTGTGTGCTTGTGAATGGGGATTACTAGCCCACGCCACCTCCCTTGAGTAAGCCTTGGACTGCTCTGCAAAGCTACCATATGAGAGTCAAGCACTACAACGGGGTGTTTGGTTCCCAGTGATGGTCGTGTGTGGACCCATTACTTGTACAGGCCCCACAACTAACGACCCACCTTTCAACAGGAGAGCAGTTTTAAACTGCCAGTTCGATTTGGCGAATTAAATCCTTTGCCAGACCTAAACCTTCCTTTTCAATACGTATGTCACCTCTAAAGTCGGCCCTAAACAGCCCATTGGGCAGGGTGCTTTGTATTTTAAAAGTAGGACGTATTTTTACATTTTATATGTCCTTGTAGTGACAAACTCATAAATTTGCTTTTCACTTCTGTAAATAAAACCTTTCACTACTTACAGTAGGATATCATTGGGTTACCTTATTACATTTAATAAGTGCTAACTTTTGATTGAGAGCAGGTTGAAATGTCATGTGTGGACTCAAATGAATTGTAATTTAGAATCCTATTTAATGGTAAATTTGGATTTTAGCTTACACTTTTTCCTAAACTTTCTGAGACCTCCTACGAGTTTACACCTGTCTGGGCCTGTTAATTTCTTCTCCATCAGGATTGCAAATTGGACCCAGACAGTGAACTCTAGGATCTGAGTGTGGCTGGGAGGGTGCATCTTAGCTGGATGAGAGGGGCAAATCTGTTCCCTGCCCTACTCATATTTCAAGGGGCTTCCTCCAGCACACTCACAAAGTAACGTGACACCAGTCCTTTGTCACCCTATACCTCTTGGAGCCAGGGCAGAGGAGAAAGGGGAAGCAAGGAACTTTCCAGGACCAGACATGGGTGTGAATTAGGAGTTGTTCCCACTTCAAAGGGTTTCTCTGGGTATAAATATTGGACCTCCCGAGTCACTCATCAGTACACTCCTAGACCTGTGGACATAAAAGAAGGACTGCCTTGTTCCCTGGAGGACCGCCCTGCTGCGTGAGATCTGCTTGACTTCCCTGCTGCATGGTGTTTGCCTTGTTCTTCAGAGGACTGTATTACTGCTACCAAAGGACTGATTGAGGCCTGCCTTGCTCCGGAGAAGACTGCTCTGCTGCTTAAGGCCTGCCTTGTTCTTCAAATGACTGCCTTGCTGCTTGAGACCTCCCTGCTCTCTGTAAAGGAAGACTGGATCTGCTCCCTTCATCCCAGGCTAACCTGAGTGAGTCCAAGGGCCTACTGTCGGACCTCCTGTTCTGAGCTCCAGGGACACAACAAGCTCCAGAGGCCTCCCTGCAATTGCCCAGCTGACCTGCTACAACTGGTCCTGCCTGGACCTGCAACTAGACCTGCCTGAACCTGCAAGGGAATTTGCCTGAGCCCTGCTGGTCTCAACTGGAATTAGTTCCTGATCCCACAAGAGGTGCCTCCCACGGTCCTGAACCCTTGCCTGCCATCATTTGAGCAGCTCCTTTAAAATTCTGACGTTTTTAACTCTTTTTTTGCTAGACTTTGTGAAGCTAACTTTTACAACGGGACTAACCTGATCCCAGTATCTGACCTGCACTCCATTGTGGGTGGCCTAAACGTGTGACTTTGTCTCAGTCTAGTGCAGCCAGATTCCCACAGTCAACACTTTCTGCTGCTTTGTGTTATTTTTACTTAAACCTTTAAAATTGCATCTCTCAGGTCCTACTGATTGGATTTTTGTTGTTTTGGTCTCATTTTACTTATTATATTTTACTCTATGTTTTCTAAATTGGTGTGGAATTTCTCTTGTGTTGTGTTTTCACTTTATTACTGTCTGTGTGCTGCATAAATACTTAATACAGTGTCTCTAAGTTAAGCCTGATTGCAGTGTACCACCAGTTTTTAAAATATTTTATTACAGAAACATAAATTATGTCTTCATACTTCAGGGATTCAGGGAGGTATGTGGAAGGCTGGAGTAGGAGGTTCGGTGGGGTGGTTGTTGGTAATGATATGTAGTGCAAATCTCTCAGTGGGCCATTTTCCAATTGTTCTTTTAAACAACAGTATCCATTGTCAGAGTTGGAGTCTTGGTTGAACCAATTGGCCTACAGCACCTGAAAACATTGATTAATTATAGGAAAATTCAAGACTAGAACATGGGACATCTGTTGACATAATGTGAACTGGTGACACCAAACCTGGCTTTTGATAAAGACTTTTGATCCTCATTTCAACCTACAAACATATTAAATGGTCACAGGCATAACACAAGCCCCTGTGGTGCAGATGGGCTCCCAACCAATTCAGGGGCTCCCCATTCAGAAAAAGGCCAATGAATATCTGTGAGCTATGAGAGTCTCAAAGGCCCGCTTCACATTCTGTAGGGGGGAGCATTATTTAGAATTAATCCACAGGTAAGGATAGCTGGAGAAGCCACAAGTTCTACCTGGATAGACCGTGCTTAATTTGTGAACGAATGGGAGACGGTGCTCAGAGCTCTGCTCAGAGGCCCACGGTCGGTGCAATTAAATGTTGGCGCATCCAATACCAAGGCTAGGCTGCCTATAATCCACCTCAAGCCTCTTTAACACACTACCAGGCACTCCCTTCCCCTTAATCTCACTCTTGCAGGTTCCTCCTTTCGAGACGTTTTTTTTCCATCTTTCTATCCCTTCGTCTTTCCGTTTTGTGCTTTTCCTCTTTTTCTGTCCCTGCATGTCTGAATCAGGAAAATAAGTGCCAGTACCCCAAAATAAGTGCCGGTGGATAGATCATTAGACTGGGAGAAAACGCTCCATCTACCCTCTCATACTGTTCCCATGCGCACCATACTCAATTGATAATGAAAAAAAAACACTTTTACGCAGCACAAGCTTATGCTGCCATCTTGTGACTACGAAGAGCAATGCAGGCTCTACAGGAACAGTGCCGCTAAATCAGACACACACATGGGCGGCTCAATAAGCTTCGAAAAGTACAACTGACTGCAATTTTAAAAGTTGTTCTTCGTTAATACACACATAGAGTGCATTTGGGATTCGTTGCATATAAGCCAGTATGAAATGTTATCCTCACCCTATTAACTTCTTAATTTCAAGAACGGATGTGAAGAGAATCAAAAAGCTTCAATAAAAAATAGATAATTTACATATATTGCAACGTGGTCTACTTAATTCAGAAAGGTCGCATCTGCTTAAAACTGAGAGCTATCTGCATAGCTAGAAGGGTTGTCTTCTGTTTATTAAGCTTTTCATTGCTTACTGGTAAGAGGTTTTATAGGGGTTTTAAAAATTGGGCTTTGCATTACAACAGAAAAATAATACATAGAATGTTCAATCTTTCTTATGGCTCTGGCTATGCAAGGGATTTGTATTTTTATAATATATATATTTAGAGATATCCCTTTATTTTCAGGATATGGACATTCAAAGGTTGTACTGTTTATTGTTCTATACACTCCTTCTGCGTAAAAGTACACGGTTATATCCAGTGCTTGAAATGGAAAAATAGAAGTGCCGGTACTCTCCAGTTAAAAGTATTATGTTTTTCTTGAGAAGTGCAAGTATTCTCCCTCTGAAAATAAAAAAGTGCCGGTACTCAGAACCGGACAGTACCAGCCCATTTAAAGCAATGGTTATATAGCTGCAGGGGGAGTAGCCAGGGTCGTCTTTAGGACAGTGAGACTGGTGCGGCAGCACTCGGCGCTGACCTGGGTGGGGAAGGTGGTGCACTTACCTCAGGGGAGCGCTGTGTTTAGCAATAACCTACGATTTAAATTCAAGTGCTGCAGAGTTACTTGTGCGTCCAGCTTTCAGGCAGCAATGAAAATGTCAAGATAATGCTTGTGATTAATGTTCTTACTAGAGTGAGGGAGATCGGACTTTTTGTCTAGTGGAAGTAGATTTTTTGCTAGGTTTTAGGGCCAAGACCACCCTTTCTAAGTCACGGTGCTGTTGCATCCATGGCCATGTTAAGGCATGACCCTACCTGTGGCACTGACAGCCAGGTCACAAGTTGCTCCCCGGCACACCTGTGCAAAGGTCACCTTCTGCCTGGGTTTGTTTTAAATGAAGTGCAGCACACAAAGGCCTATGTCTTGGGAGGGACTCTTCATTCAAAAACAGAAATGAGCAACGCAGTGCCTGTCACCGCATCAGAACCAGACACACAAGCAGTGTGCAGTTTGTCACACTTCATCTCTTCCTCTTTAGCCTCTCTTTACTCTCTATCTGCACGTATGTTCTTGCAACTCCTTTACTTCACCATCCCCTACTCACACACAACGCACCCACGCAAACAGTAAGCACTGCATTTGTTGTTTCAGCCTGTCAATATTTTGACATCTGTGACCTTTACTCTATGTACTCTGCAGAAAGGCTAAACATTGGATGGGCATCTATTCTGAGCCTCTTTATTAGGCACTGACAGACACTGTGAGAAACACGCACTGCCTTTGACCTGAACACCAGAGCTCTCAATTATGGCCTGTTATAAACACCCACCCACAACCTGAGCTCACAGAAATACCGATAGGCGACGCTTCACACTATGCGCTATATAAGAATAATATGCTGCATGAAAAACTACAGAAACACAACACATCCTGGAGAAAGCAATTATTATCAGGGAATGCAAGAGCAATTAAACTGTGAAATGTAAACCGCATCAAGATCACTTACATGGATTCCCTTAAATTTTTACAGACATTTTTCAGAAATCGAAGCGCGTTTTTGCTTGTAAAGTTAAGGACATCATTATAGTGTCCAGTACAGACCTGTTTCAACTTCAGTTTTTAATTACTGTTTGGTCTGAGACCTGGATGAACATACCCTACTAAAAATCCTGGGGAACACCCAAAAACAGCAGAAAACACAAGCTGCCTAGTGTTTGCCAACCAAATAGTACCAAAAGAAAGCTTTGACAAGCAGTGATAAAGCCTTTTCTTTTTGCACTTCGGCCCAGATCATTTTTGGCCAGCAGCAACACTATTTTACGTGAAAATCAGTGTCCGACTAGCCTGTTCTTCCCACTTCAGTAAGGACACGGTAAGGGGTACTTGGTGGAAGTTTAACTGAGTAGTGCATAAAATTAAAAAAGACACGTGCAGTGCATGTGACACGTCAATTGCCAGATATTCATAATCACAAATAATTCCCCTTGATAAATGGCACTGCTCAAAGGAGTTTGAGCATTCTGATAATTTTTCCTTAATTATCTTTTACTGCCTTGTCTATCCACTACTTCTTCAATGAGTACACTTTTCTGGGCAGTTAGTAGCCTCTGCTTTGTAAGAGAAATGGAAGGGAGCAGGAAAAGGACAGAGAGGTAAAAAGAATGGGAGTGCCGAAGAGGCAACGTAGAAGGCGAAGGCAGATAGAGATAGAAATGAGCTAGAGTGGCCAGTGGTTGGCCATGTGTGGTGCTTGCCACTAGGCCGGGATCAGTGCATTTACACCTGTTTTCACCCTATTGGGGCTGTAGTAAATTTAGAAGTGTATTTTGTGAATTGCAGTGGTCTTAATCTTTTGTGGGTGGGCATTTTATATAACTATGCCTCTCCTGAGACCCTTCCTTAATTTTCCCTTAGCCCCAACCATTTTGTAATAATTTTTCACATCACTCCCCCCAGCCCTGCCCAGATTTACAACAAAACCATATATTTTTTTTATCTGGCGATCTCCATGTAGAAAAGACAGTAGAGACAGAGATGGATATCTCCACCAGTAGGTTTGTAAAACTGCATTTTGTATTACGTAAATAGTATTACTGAAGTGCTGCTTTATGTTCTCCAATATAAAGTTATTGAATTGGGTCATTTGTATCTAAGACGCCCAGCACCATTGCAAGTCCTGCGCACCAGTGAAGGAGAAGAGGTGATGTAAAGCAAGGAGAGAGAGATGTCACACCAACACATTTTATCATTTAGTTTCCACTAATTGATTGAGAGCACCAGGATTAAAGTTGGGCAGAATGTGCATGCACAATAAGCTTTTGTGAAGGACACATGTCCATTTGCCAAATTAAAAATAATCATTTCATGGTCTCTGTTATTACTATGGAACTTCTAATTGGGGCAATCCTTTTACCAGGGGATCCATTTGAACACAGGGATCCTTTCCCACTTTGCCCATGCCATAAGACATCTCTACTCTGAAGCAGCCTGCTGTGGTGGTCAAACTGCTTCTCCACTCAGTGAGAACAGTCACCCCAGCGAAAGCATTTGCTGGCTGTTGCAATGCATCTATCTGGTCTGCCTACCAGGGTGCCTTTCATCCCAGGAGCAGAAGAGATGATCTGCTGGTCAGTGGTGAGGACTTGTAGTTTCCATTCATCTTTACACTTGTATTTCGATGTATTGCATTTATTGAAAGCACATTGCACATGTAATCATCAATTCATTTATTCACGCTTTACATTTGTTCTGACATTATACGTGACTCTATAATTGTGTATTAGAAGTGCATATCGACAATGATTAACCAACGTTAGCTCGACTGGGCCTTCATTTTAACATGAGATGTATTTTTCTGCGCTCTGCACGTTTTTCATTTGCAGGTGTGTATTCGTAATTTCTTAGTTTGAGAAAGGAGTATTGTGCACTAGAGATAGAGAGGCCAGAGAAGAGAAATCTTGGCAAAAACTGACCAGTTTAATGAGCAGGAGAAACCTCCCATTCATCGTGCATCAAGAAACGAAGGTGCCCAAGGTTAACTTGGTCATTCGAGCTCTATGGGAAAAGGAGAAGGAGAAATAACTGTTTTTTTTTGGGATGAGTTTAAAGATATGGATGTTACTGGAATGTTCCACTTTAATTTAGTGTTCACATTGTTAGAAACGCAGCAGACTCCCTCCGACTTTGGGAGGTGCGAACCACTTCACAGTCTCTTAGAGTGCGTAACTTTATGCTAAAACTGATTCCCCTTTTTAGAAGACTTCTACTGGAGTCTTTATGATGCTGACAACTCCTTTGCTCCATTTCCGAATTCTTTGAGACTCTTATTCTGTGCTTTCCCATTTTAACTTAGAACCTGAATTAGATGACCTTAGATTCGCTCATGTTTAGGAGGAGTAATCCTAATTACTTTAAGGAATGTCAATTGAAGTTTCTTAGTGTCTGTATCGCTGTGACTGTAGCTTTTGTATGCCTTATGCTATTGAGGCTGGATTTATTCCGGTGTTTCAGCTTGCCGGTTCTGATTCTCTATCTTTATAATTTGATTTTCACCTATATTGGATTGATTACTAATCTGTAAAACATCTAGCAAACTTTCAATACTGATTCCTGGTTCTTATTGTGTGGCCAAATGGGCTTCACAAAATTTAAATTGTGAATCTGTTTGCTAACTCCGCTTGCTTTCAAGTCAGCTACAAGGTCCTTCGGATGGAGGCTACCTTCTTCTTCCATGCGCATTCTTGCAGATGGTAGCTTGTTGGATGATTAGTTACTGGAGCAGGGAGTTCGAATGTCCCATTCTAGACTTGCCCATACCAAGTCCAACTCCCTAAACCCCTTGGTTCGAATTGGAGGTTTGATGGAGTTCCAGCAGATCAAGAGAGACTTGTAAAAGTGGAAGAGTGGGTATTAATAGGGTCATCTGTTGCAGCTGATTATGTCTAGCTTTCAGTGTTTTGTGGTATGTTTTAAGTTGTTGTGTGAGTGTGGCGCTTGATACAGAGAAGTTGAATTTGTTATCGAGCTCAACGTAGCCTAAGATCCCGTGATAGTAGTATGTGATTGGTGCAGAAAACACTGTGTTGTAAGTGTCTGTTAAGTTTTATGATGCCTGTTGTGAGGCATCTTGGATGGCACAATTGAAATAGGGACATTTGGTGTGGCTGGTGTGGTGAATACCTAGTATACAGGGAAAAGCTTCACCAGTCTGGATGATTCCCCACTTGTCGAGATTTAACTTGAGTATGAGTCAAAGTGGGTACGAATGTGTCACTTCAGACCATTTCTTGTGTGTTTGAGGATTTCTTTTTTTATGAACAAATTTTATTAAGTTTTCAATCAAGAGGTCAACAGTACAGCAAGCAGCACTTCGAAGGAACTGTACAACATGATCAACTGAGCACACCACAGATTTCAAACGGCATAGTATAACAATACAACAGGGGATTCTTTGCTCTAGCTGAGACCTTAAGATATTTGTCAAAGCCATTTCCCCCATACTCAACTGTGCTTGCAGGGACAGCCCCAGATCTCATAACCTGGTCTCTCTTGTTGTGCACACCATTCCACTCCTCGGAGCCAACGGGAGAGGGTGGGAGAAGTGGAAGCCTTCCAGGGTGTTGCAATGTTGCGTTTGGCAAACATCAGTATCCAGAGAAGTTTGATCAGCTCTTGTGTCCCCAGAGTTATCTAGGACCCCCAAAAGAATTATCAGAGGGTGTAGTGGACCTCTCACCCCAACACCTCAGTGAGTTCACCCACCATTGCTGAAAAGAACCCTTGAATCTGAGGACACAGCAAGACCATGTGGTAGAAATCAGCTGAGGTATCACCAAATACGGGGGCAGGTAGTATCAGGGAGGAGTCCCCCAGTGTGTAATCTGATCATAGAGAGACAGTCACCATGGAGATAGTATGCTTGTATCATACGCAATCAGGAGGATATGGTGATGGTCCTAGGTGCCATCAAGGCATCCCTCCAATCGTCATTCTCAAGAGTCCCATCCAGTGCTCCCAGCAGGTTCTAAGTTGCCAGGGGCAATGATAGTCAGTGTTCTGTAAGTTTAGGATATACCTCTCTTGTCTAGCGACCCCATGAGGAGTTTGGCCTCAAGCTGACTGAGCTCTGGGGGAGGGTCTGCGCAGAAAGTGTGTGATTGAAGGGCATGTCTCATTTGGAATTAGTTGTAAAATTACAGGTGCACAAGCTTGTAGGTGGTCTTGAACTCCTGGAAGGAGCCCATGTGTGTCCCTGACCAAACATTGCCCAATCGGGAAAGACCAATAAGATCCCATTTCTCAAAGCCCTGTGTTGTGTCCACTTCCCGTTGCCAGGTGCCATGCCAAAAAAGGTATTGGTTGGGTAAGTATATTGGTACAGCTTTAAAAGCTAGAATAACTATTTTGGTCACTGAAGCAGTGTCTTGAGGAATCAGGGTACCATATAACATAGCAAGTATTTGGGGGAAGGTAATCTGTGAGAGTTCCAGCTGATAGGCAGGGTCTGACAAACTGCTGTTGAACCAGTCATGGATTTCTAGAAGGTGGCAGTTCAAGCATTAGATATATAAATTGGTCATTCCCAGGCCCCCATCATATGGGGCATGTTGGTAATGCTGGAGGACAAGGCAAGGTTGGGACCTGTGCCACAGAAACAATGTTCCCATCCTGTCCAGAGCCCGAAACCATGAATGTGGTGGGAGAAGGGGAATATTTTGGAAGACATACAAGAAGCCTGGGAGGAAGAGCATTTTAAACAAAAGCGATGCAGCCCATAATGTTCAGAGAAAGGGATTGCTATCGAGTGAGGTTGTCATTGGCCTTTATCATCAAGGGCGTGAGTTTTAAGGACCATGATACACAAGCTAAGACGGAGGATGGGGATGATGTCTTCCCAGTCAAAGCAGTCCCAGGATGGGGCTAGGGCTACTAATACTGATTTGGAGGGGTTCGTTTGGAGGCCTCCTCAAAGCATCAGAGGATGTCGAGACATTGAGGACCCGCGGGCTCCTCTAAGTAAAAGAGGACGTTGTCTGCATAGAAGGCTATATAGTTCTCGTATCCCTCTCTCCATCTCCAGATGCGCAATTGAGCATCGTGTCGGACAAGCTGTGCTAGCAGTTTGATTGCCAACGCAAAAAGGATGGAGGAAAGGGACAGCCCTGACGAGTACCCCACTGGATGGGGAAAGCATATAAGAGGGTACCATTAATCTGGACTTGTTCCATGGGGTTAGAGTAAAGGGCTTGGACCAGTCTACGGAAACAGGGACCAACCCCCACTCAGCGCAGCACCAATTGTAGATACCCCCAGTCCACTGTATCAAACGCCCTCAAAGTCTATGAAAAGCAAGGCTAAGTCGGGAGGCAGGAGATGACTGTGGGCCAGAGCCACATGGAGGTGTCTGATGCAGTACATGGTGTCACGGGTCAGCATAAAACTGCATTGGTCCAGGTGTATCAAGATCTGGAGAGCTCATTTAAGATGAGTGGCTAACAGCGTAGCAAAGATCTTGACTTCTCCATTGATGAGGGAGCTTGGGCGGTAGGCGGCATAAGAAGTGGAGGGAGGCTGTGTCTTTGGAATTACTACAAATGTGCCCATGCCCACCTCTGGTGGAAAGGCGCCTAACTGACTGACTTCATTGTAAAGGGCCTGGGGGTTGATGGATCAGGTTTTCCTGGAAAACTGTGTAATATTTCACAGGAAAGCCGTCAGAGCCATGAGTCTTCCCCAAGGCTGTTAAAGACACAGTTATATCTATTTCTGCTGCTGTGAAAGGTTAGTCTAGTATCTGAACCTCCGCCTGGGATAACAGAGGAAGAGATATGTAGTTTGGGAAGTAGGCAGAATAGCTTGAGTTCACTCTGGAGGAGGCCACGTATAGTCTTTGATAATAGTGGGCAAAGGCCTTTGTCACATCTGAGAGTGTATGCAACATCCCGCCTCGATCATCAATGATTTCAGGGACAATTCTTGACTTTTGTTGACTGTACAACAGTTTCCCTTTTTTATCGCCCCATTCATAGATCTTAGCTGTTGTGGCATGCCATAAGTGTTTAGCAGCTTCCATGGATTGGAGACGTATTTCCTCTCACAAGAGAGACAGTTGACAGGTTATGTTGCAGCTTGGATCAAGCGCACAAGTGCTTTCTAGACAAAAGGCCCGGGGCCTCAATTGGGTGGTATGGAGTGATCGGGACCACTCTCAGCTCGGATATATCCGGTAGCTAATCCCCGAATGGTCACCTAACTGACGGCCCAAAGGGTGCCTGTGGAAGGAACTGATCCTTCATTGGTGCAAAAATATGCCTGAAGCTCAGTGTGTAGGGACTAAACACAAGATTTGTCCTGCAGGTACCATGTGTTAAGGTGCAACACGGCCGCTTGCCCATTCTAGGGGGACCGAGGTGAAGGATAAGTGGAGCATGGCCAGATATTCCCCAGGGGAGAATCTCAACATGAATAATTGCACAACAATCAGGGGCAGGCATAAGGATGAGATTGAGGCAGGAGTGGGTGTGATGCGCAGCCGATGTGTGAGTGATTTGCAAGCACTGCGGGTGCCAGGTCTGCCACATGTCACACAGACCAAGGGAGGCAATCCATTCAGAATGATGACAAGCCCTTGTGTGATGGGATGCAGAGGGGGACACGTGTGTCAATCTCTGGAGCGGAACCGCATTGAAGTCGCCTCCTATCAGGGTTGTGACCCGTGGAAGGTCTAGTGGATTCCTGGAGAGATCACATAGAAAGGAGTGGAGGGCCACTGGGGGGTGTACACACTCACTAGGTTAACAGTGTGACCTTCAAGCGTTCCGGTGAGGTCAAAGAATTGGCCGAGCAGGTCTCTAATCTCTCTCTCTCAAGAGAGACAGACCGTCATGGGGAAGGAACGACGCAACAGCATAGCTACCCCTCCAGATCCTCGGGAATAACCCCATCGAAGACTCTGTTCTGTCCTTTGCTAAGAAGGGGCAAGAATTATCCAAGAGATGGATCTCTTGGAGTAGGAGGACCTCAGGAAGGTGTCGGTGAGCAACGGTAAGAGCTGAAGTGGCTTCATCCGGTTTTAGAGACTGTTAACGTTCCAGGGCAGGGCATGTAAAGCTGCCATTGTGGGAGCTTAGGAGGGCATGAATGGGCATGGTGAGGAAAGAATGGCCCCTCGTCGTATCCAGGAGTCAAGTGGTGGGTCGTCTGTGCTTACTAAGGAGCTAGGTAAAGGTCGTGCTGTCTGAGCCATTGTACAGTTGTGTGCCTGTGTTCAAAGAAAATCAGGAAATGGCAAATTCTAGCAAATCCAAATCAACAACAAAGAGAACATTACAAAGTCCCACCCCTCCAACTCCCTCCCCACCCCTCACTTCCAAACAAAAAGCATCATTCACCTTGTAAGGAAAGTGCAAATATTAAAACAAAATAAAGAACTGGCATGGGCGATGCTGATCATTAAATGAGCAGACCTAAGGTTAGTATTTCTGTTGGCCCAACTTCTTACGACATGTAAGCTAAGGTCAGATTTGGGTATGAGGGGGAATGTACAAGCCCCTTTAAGGTTGGGAAAGGGGTCAGGCAGGGATGTGTACTAGCACTCTTTTTCTTTACTTTCTACATAAATGGTTTAGAGGAAGCCCTGATTAACGAACATGCAGATCCCCCTAAGATTGCGATAGACCCCAACCAGTTTTATTGTATGCTGATGACTGTGTGCTGATGGCTAGAACAGGGAGGGGACGTCAAAGACTTTTGAATAGATTTATAACACTTACGACGGCTCTGGAACTGTCTACTAATAGAGTAAAATCATATAGTATGATCTGTGGCCACCCAAGAAGCAAAGTCGCTCAGTTTTATATTGGAGGTACCCATTGGATTAGTGTGAATACCTTTTCATACTTGGGGATTCCCTATGGTAACGGGTCTAGCTGGAATAATCTAAGAGCAATTAGGGATACACAATATACTCAGGCAGTGGCAGCCTTAAGCAAATTCATTACAAAACTGGGCTGTGCACCTTTAAAGCCCATCACACTTATCTTTAAGGCAAGGCCCATATCAATTATCATATACGGTGCCGGCATATGGGGCTATACGGGAGCAGTCTCCATACAAAGAAGTGAAAATTGATTTCTGAGATGCCTATTGTCTCTCCCTCAAAGAGTCCCTGCTATAATCCCCCATTCAGAACTGGGTCTTCCTTTTTTGGAGGACACAACTAGATTGGCTCCTCTACCTTTATGGATTTCTGTTTGAACTAAGCCAGAAGCAGCTTTTACCCAGTCACTGCTTATGCACTGTATGAGACCGGATGGGATACAGAGATGTAAATGGATTATGTATGTTAAAGATTCTCTGAGTAGCCTCAGTAGACTAGACCTGTTTTCTAACCCCAGAGCGATGGCCAAGTGGGACATCTCATTAGGAAAAAAATGAATTTCGAGAGAAAATGGTTGTCGAGAGAGAGAGTCATTATTTGGAGAAAGGTTTAGTGGCAGCTTACCTTCCCCTACGTACCACATCTAAAATCAAACCTTATCTTTTAACTGTTCACAGCATCACAGATTTTATTTGATAAGGTTTTGTTAGGGGCTGGCCCATCTTCTTGTGGCCTACCCCCCCAGGTGTATTGTAGTAGGGATTTAATACCATGCCCTTGTGTTAAGTGCTCAAAGCAATCACAAATACATATGTTTTTATTCTGCAAGTTCTACAAAGAACAGAGAAAAGTCTTGTTACTTCCAACTCTCAGGTCAGTGACTATTACGATGTGTAAGGAAGCTATGCTGTATCTGCAATTATTACAGTCCGACTTATGTCTGGTTATTTATTGCTTTATTGCTGCAGTAATAAAATAGAGGAAAAGAATTGGACATTATGGTTAAATCTTCAGCACTTGGGATATTAGCTTGCACAATTTACCATGAGATACTGCAGATTTATCTGAACCAGGGAGTACTGTATCTGTTTTAAAAATTGTTAACTGTTTTGGTATTTTAATGTTTGATTATGGGTAGTGCATTTTTTAACTGCTACTTTGATGCATTTACTATTTAAACTTATTGTTTAGTTGTGATACTTGCTCTTTTATGGATATTTGTATAAGATCTGAATAAAGGTTTTTTTGACTGACTGACTGAAAGAACTGAAAGGGAGTGGTGGACCCTTCAATTATGCAGGATAATGAACAGTCATCAAAGCATGGTTAGTAAGGTTCAAGTGCACATATATTTCCATGCCCTCTAGACAACATAGAGTTGCCGTGCCAAAGTGTGGGAGACTGAAAAAGGTCTGTGTCGCTGTGGTCAGTGACAGGAATTAATGGGGTCTTATCCAGGGGGCAGGGGGCTTTTGATCTGACTTGAGACTGCCAACATCAGCGACCCTATTATTGTGCGATACAGAAGGAGACTGGCTCAAAGCCGGGGAGCTGGTCATTGTGTTGCTTCCATGAGTGAGTACGCTATCGCTGAGTTTTAGGTTTTAGGTTTTGGTGTCACCTGTTTTGTTTCAGTCAGGTTAAGTCCCCGTAGGGACCTTTGTACATGAACTTTCAACAGACATTCCTCTGTGAGCAGCAGACAGGCTGATTCGGGACTGTCAAAGAAATGTTTTTTTTGGGATAGATGACATGGAATCTGGCAGGAAAGAGTAGGCAGTATTGTAGTCCCCTTGCTCTTAATTTCTGCTTTACTTCCATGTAGGAGTGGCGTTGTTGCTGGACAACATGGGTGTAGTCAGAGAAGAGAAGAACTTTGGGCTATCCACATCGGAGCTCTGGGTGGGTGCGAGTCTCCTGAAGGATGGCATCTCTATCCCCAAAGTTAAGGATGTGGGCTATCGTCGGTCTAGGAGATGCACCTTGGGCCGTCTGGGAGTTATAGCCCGGTGGGCCTCTTCAGTTGGAAACCAAGATAACAATTGGCCCAGAGGCATCCAGGTTTGGGTCAAGTATCAAGGAAGTCCACCAGTTGCTGTGCTTCTGTACCTTCGGCAATTCCAATCACATACACATTGTTGCTACGAGAGCGATTTTCAGTGTCCTCGTGCAGTGATGCAGTTCTGCTGTGTGTGTAAGGAGACCTGCTACTTGACATTTGAGTCATGACCTCATCCTCTACTGTGGACAGCCTAGATTCGGCTTCAGTGATCCTGGCCTTAGCATTGCGGAGGTCCTGACGAAGTAGGACATCATCTACTCACACCTCTCCAATCTTGGCTTGTACTGCAACTTGGGAGGACTGGATTGCTTGTAGAATTGTGGCAAGCACCCTGGCAGGTGGAGTCATTTTACTTGCCCGGCTATCTCCAGTGAGACCAGTTGTGGGTCCAGTGGTATACTGCTGAGTTTGTGAGATCGTCGAACAGGGGTGTTTGTCTTTACCCATAGTGCCAAGAGGATCGGTGATTGGCGTAGTTCTTCTCAAGAGCAAGGCCTGCTTGCTACCTCCCTGCAGCAGCACGAACAGCAGAGTAGTTGACAGAAATTTTACAATCCGACATAGAGAAACATAGTCGATAGGGTAGTAAGATTCTCCCATAGGTTTCTCGAAGCACTGAGAGGCACCCCTCCAATCGACTGGCCAAGTCGGGGTTTGTAGGCCTGGAGAGGATGTTGAAAAGTTACCCTATGCAGTTTGCAGTGTAGGGGTGGCCGTCAGGAGAAAAAATAGATTTGTAGATGTGTACTGTGAGGTGTGGAGCGCAGATGGGGTGCACCTCTGAGCAACCGCATGTTGAGTCTCAAATAAAACTAGGGCAGAGCTAAATCATTGGCGGGTATTTGCTGTAGGTCATTTCTTCAGTGTGACTGCGGAGAGCATAAACAACTCAAGTACAAAAAAGGAGGTAAGCCCAAGTCTATGGGAGAGAGCCTGCAATGGTGGTCAATGACAAGGTCCTCCCAGGGGAACAATGCTCCAGGCTCTAGAAGGTTGATCAATTCCACAGGGTCAATGGCACTCCAGGATATCACCCGCTCAACCCATTAGCAAGGGTCGAGGTGCTACACCCCCAGGGCCACGCAGGGGTCCCCCTAGCAGCCACAGGACCCTCCACCCATGAACAACCAGTCAAAGCCTCAGAGTGACTGAGGCAACAGATCCTTACAGGACGAAAGAAGTCTCTGTCATATAGTAGGCACGCAACCTTGGGTAGGTTTATGGCGGACCCTGGGGAGATATCAATGAATTTCCCTTTGGTCTGAGGTTTACGCGTCCCTATGATGCCCTGTCTCTACATGGGATGGGCGACCAACCAATCGACTGACGGTGACAACTAGTCCACGTACTGTGAGTGACCTTCCAGCACTTACTATTTTGTTCTGTTTTTTAAGGAGAAGTTACTATTTACGGTCCTGAGGAAGCGCCACTGGATCAATTTCTGACCGCACAGGTGCGAAACATGTCGACCTTCTATTGATAGGATAGAGCACATCTCCACCCTTCCACCTTGTTAGGAGCACAGGGGACAATATTCCCCTTAAGTACTACTTTATATATTTTTAATCTTGACCTGACCCTCACTTTGAGCTATTAAACTGACACACTGGGTGTTCAGACCCAATTTTAACACACTCTTCACTCTCCTTTTTCTTTCCTTGTCAGCGTGTACTGCAGATTCCACTGGATCTGCATCACAATTTTCAGTCTAGAGCCACCACCATTTGTGTGATGGCCCGTCAGATGTTGCAGTGCCGGTCTGACGAGGAGTTAGCCCAATGATGATGCCTTGCGTCGCATTTTGATGCTTGAGGGCACTCCTACTATATGACTGAGACTTCTTTTGTCCTGATTGACAGCCTTCTCTGGAACAGTGTACTCTTTTCTGTTATAGGTTCACGTTTAGGGAGAACGTACACTGGACCATTAACCTCCCAGTCCCTCTTATATTTTTTCGTAACAGATCCTTACAGCCTCCCCACATAGGTGTCAGCTCAGGCAGCACTTTGGTCACAGTAGAGGGCAGGGGACACCAGAGCAGGTCAGAAGGTTCCTCCACTGCATGCCCAGATCAACTCCTAGGTCCCTACGGTGAGGGCCCTAGGTGAGAAGGTTTCTTCACTGGTCATTTAGGGACTCAGTCCACTGCAAAGCAGCTGGATTAGATGAAGGTCTGACGGCGCTTCAAACTGGGGCCGTGGAGTCCTTCAGGAGTCAAGTGGGTCATGCAGGCATGGGTAGAACTCACAGATGGCAGAGTCCAGCAGCACAAGGGGAGTTTCACACCGTCTTTAATGTCCCTGAGACTGCAGAAGAAATGGGGGCAAGCCAGCGAGCCCTTCGAGTCACTTTGGCCAGTAAGATGGGTCCAGTCCTTGTTCTCCACAGGGCAGAGATCAGCAGGCAGTAGGGCAGCTGAGCAAAGCAGAGAAGCAGTTTCTTGGAACAGTCAGTCCAGGCAAAGTGGCAATCCTTACAGCGCAGCAGTCTTTACTCCAGCAGAGGTCTTCCCAGGCCCTGAAGTGTACTGATTTGCTATGGTCATATCCCCAGTACTTATACCCCAAAGTGCCTTTGAAGTGGGAGTGATTTCAAAGCAGCTATTTGAAGTGCACAGGTCTCCCTTTTTGTCCCAGCCCAGCTCCAGACTACCAGTAGGGGGTAATCAACCCTTTGTGTGGGGACACGCACTTCTCCATTATAGCCCTATAGCCTGCTGTAGTGGGCTATACTGGCTATTAAAGGCCAACTCCAGCATTAAAGGCCCAAGCCGAAGGTGAGGGCCTTAAACAAGAAAGCCAATCTTTAATGGCTGGTATATCACAGCTATGGTGGGCTTTAAGGCTATTAGAACATTCCACCATTAGAGGGCAGAATGTTTTAGCAAATAATACAAAGGCTTCACAGAGCAAGAGGGGATTGAAATCCCCTCAGGCTCCACGAGGCCTTTGTTCACAGCTGTTGCTGTGAGACAAACATTGGAATCCTGGAGCTCCGGGCTTTTATCAGCCATTGGAATCCTGGAGCACTCTATTGTTTCCAATGGAGCTCCCAACAAAAAGTGTAAGTGTGAGCTACCCTCCGCTCTGCCAGCCCAGGAAGGCCCATCAGCATGCAAATTAATGCAGATGAGTCCTTTGTTACACCCACCCTTCCTGTGTTTGTGGCTGTCTAGAGGGAATGCACAAAGTTTAGCTGTCACCTAGCTCAGACATGTATAAGAGGCAGGCTGCAATACACACAGCGCAGTAAGAGCAGAGAAATGACCACTTTCTAAAAATGGCAATTTAAAAATAGTAATGTTAAGTTCGACTTTAACATTAAAGAGGATTTATCATTACCATTCTAATGATATGAAACATGATGTGGCTACTGCTTTCTGATCACGACAGCTTAAAGGTATATTAAGGAATTCCCAATGCTGGCCTATAAGAGGAGTAGGCCTTACATTAATGAAAAACATTCCAGGACATGTAAAACTTAAAAGTACATGTCCTGCCTTTTTCTTACATAGACCCTGCACTTTGTAACAAGTGGGGAGGCATGGAAAGAGGTATTAAATGCCAAGTCGAAGTGGAAGTGAAACTGCACACTCAGGCCCTGCAGTGGTAGGCCTGAGACATATTTTCAGGGCTACTTAGGTGGGTGGCACACTCAGTGCTGCAGACACACTAGTAGCATTTCATTTAAAGGCCCAGGGTATATGGCATACCACTTTACATGTGCTGACACACAAGGATGTGTCTGATTTGGTACCTTGGGATAACAATTGCTTAGTTGTCTTCCTATAGCTAAGAGAAAGTATCTGTCATCCCCCAGCACTGGGATTGCTTGATTATAACAAAGCGTTTGCTCTCTTTTACAGTGAAAAGGAGGGTTGTGCTCTCTCAGTCCTTACAAAAAAGGCATGTGAACTCCTGGAGGCCTTTGGCATATTTTTGTGCTACTCTTTACCCTGTAGAAGCATTGCTGTCTGGATGCCTTAAAGGAGTGGCGGCTGTAGGTGTCTGCATTGGGAAAGGTGAAAACATTGTAATGGGTCACCCCCTTACTGTGTTTGTGCCCCATTCATTTGAGGTATTATTGACCTCTACTCAACATTTGACAAATAGCTATTTGACCTGCTATGAACAAGTTATTTTGGCAGCGGAGAATGTGAGTTTGAAGCGATGTGCTATCTTGAATCCTGCTACACTGTTACCCCTGACTGTAGCTGAAGGAGAGGAGAGAGAAGTGGACCATGACTGTCTAGATGCCACTGAACTATGCACCAAGACCAGATATTTGAGATGAAACACTACCAGTGTCTGATTTCATGCTGTTTGTTGTTGGGTCTTGTTTGAGAGACCACAAATGAAATTTAAGAGCTGCCTATGCAGCTTGTATAGTCTCAGTCTCAGGTGTAGATGAAGCCTCCTGGCTTTGTAAAGTGCTCTCCACACAAGTGGCTGATTTGGTTGTCCTTATTAGAGCATGCTATGTTTCTGAACAACTAAAAGTGATGATTTTCACTGATAGTATGGCTTTGGTCTGGTCAATGACTTTGAACAGTTATGGTCACAACGAGGTTTGATGACCTTTTCATGCTTTTCAATAAGGAATGGGGAGTATGTGAATCAGTTGCTTGAGGTTTGTCAGTTGCCTACCCAGACTGCGGTTGTAAAATGTTCTGCACACTGTAGTGGAGATGACTATGTGACAGTGGGTAAGAAATATGCTGACAAAGTTACACAATACTGTGCTCATAGAGCTTTTAAATTCAATGACAAATATTCAAATGAGACTATTGCTCTCAATTTGACTTTGGCAGTCTTTTTCCCTGACTGCCAAAGCTGCGGGCACAAGAAGACCACCAGTGCTGGCGGTCTTCTGCCCACCAGATCACGAGTACTGAAGGGTTTCCGCCACATTTTGGGTGGAAATCCTCCAGTAGTCGTGCTGGTGGTCAGAGGCACATGGGCAGTTCCACCACAGGCCCACCCCTACAAAAGGACTTTACAAGCCATATAACTAGCAGTAATAAGGCCTGGTGGTGTCCTGATGGCAGGGTGCTGCTGGCGATGGAAGCGCCCGTTCCCTGTCGGACGAGGTAAGTCGATCGTCCAACAGGGGATGGGGGTTGACGGGTGTGGGGGTTGTGTGTGTGTGAGTGGGTGTTATCTACGTGTGTGCACGTATGTGTGTATGGGTGTGTGTATGCGTGTGTGAATGTATGTTTGAATGCGTGGTTGAATGCGTGTGGGAATGTTGAAGTGAGTGCGTGTATGCATGTTGAGGTGAGTGTGTGTATGGATGCTTGTGAGTGTATGGATGCTTGTGAGTGAATGTGTATATGTCAGTGTTGGTAAATAAGTGTATGCGGGGTGCATGTGGGTATCTGTGTTCGTGTATGCAGGGGGTGCTGTATTAGAAGGGGTGTGGGGGACGGGGTGCTGTTCTGGTAAGGGGGTGTGGGATTCTGGTTTGGAGGGGGGTGCGGGGTATTGGGCTTGCAGGGGGGAGTCGTGCGGCAGGAAAGAAATTTCCTCTCACAGGTAGCCTTTCTGCCAGGGTTTTCGTGGCGGTGCTACCGCTGCGGAAGTCCTGGTGGAAAGCGGGCTCCAATACCGCCGGCGGTCGTCTTTGGTCCGCTCAGTCGGAGATGCTGATCTCCAGCCGGGCAGGCCCAACCACCCTGGCGGTACAGGCGTGGATGTGGTGGGTTGGCAGAGGCCAACCTGCCACACTCATAATGTGGCGGTGTTCACTGTCGGCCCTTCGGCGCTGAAACCGCCACTGTGGCCCTGGTGGTCAGAAGACCACCAGGGTCATAATGAGGGCCTATATATGAGACCAATTACAAACTTTTGTTAACTACAGCTGATACATGGAAAGGAGTTAAAAGGACGCATGAGGAAGTGCCAGAGGCAGAACAGAAAGGCTGGATCTCAGCAGGTTGTGGTGAAAGGGATGATGATATTTGGGTTTCAGCAGATGGAAGACCTTTGTTGCTAGATAGTCTGTTGCACCTTGTGGCTGGACATTTCCACCATCCTGCCTATGTAGAGAGGGATGCCATGGTTCAGTTGTATCGGCAAACTTGGTTTAACTCCAAATTTAGTTTGATGGCTGAAAGATTGTGTCACTGGTGTGTTGTGTGCCAACAGATAAATATAGGGAAATGAACTGCATTAACCCTAAGCCACATAGAAAGATCAGGTGGTCCCTTTGTGGTGTACCCATTTTAGTTATAGCTCCATACACGTTATTTTAGCAAACTAGGACTGCCGCTGTGCACACTTAAACTAGATATATTTTATTCAGCTTAGTTTTACTATTTTAACAAAAGCCACATTTGCAGTCTTGTTTTATTTTCTCTATCTAGCTGTTCTTTGCCTAGGCCAGCACGGCGTTCTTAAACAAGACATTTCTTTCCTTCCTTGCTTTTCTCAAGGCTGCAGCAAAATAGGTTGCCGGCAAATATGGTAAAGCTTTGTCTCTAGTGTTCATAGAAACATACACACTCATATAGGGATCCTTTCTTGGAATATCAGTTTTTTTTAATTATAAAAACACTACTTTGACCCATGTATGTTAGAGGGAGATTCCAGCCAGATGACCACGACTGTATGCTGATTGCTGAACGCTTCGCTACAGCTGCTTATGTAGATTACAGGCCTCTTGCTCAGGTATGAGGGATGATGTCTTCCCAGGGGAACCTGAAGGGCAGAAATAGAGCGTAACATGCTGTGTTCGAACATATCCTAGGTAGGAATTATTTTCATGATTCTAGTGACAATATAGTAACGTTATTTTTATGCTTTAGCCTCCTCGTCACTATTTTAATCCTGTCATGTTTTGTTGTCCTAGTTATTGCAGTACATGCTTTATTATCTAAGATGCAGTTGCTTCATTAAAACCTCATTGAAATATATACTGCCTCTGACTGTCCTTGTATATGTGAGACTAATGTAACTGAGATAAAAGGATTTGATCTGAGTGACCACGATTTCCCTGAGAAGTCAATTGTGTCATGCACTCATCTGCCCAATCATCCCTGCTCTTGGGTGGAGATGAGGCACTGCTAGTTAGCTGGAGCAAAACCCGGATTAGGCAGACAGGTGTCACTTGTAGTGGGTTCAACTCAGTCCCCTGCAGTGCAAGTGACTCTGCCGCCCAAATCAGTAGTCTCATTAGAATAAAGAGAGCCTACGCGACACCTTCAACAGGATGCAGTTGGACTTTATCGAAATGCCTATGTGCAACAGGATGAACTATATCCCGGTAGTGTTGTGTATCTTTTCACGTTGAGTTGAAGCATACCCGACCAGAAGAAATGACTGACAGTGTAGCTAAATTGTTGTTGAGGTGACTGACCACAGGTTTGGTTTCCCAACTTCTCTGGAGTCAGACAGTGGGACGCATTTCAACAATAAGGTCCTGAATCTGTAGTGCACAGCATTACAAGTGGAGCAGAGGTTACATTGCAGCTATCAATCTGAGGCTTCAGGGATAGTTGAACAGGTGAATGGTACACTGAAATCCAAACTAGCTAAAGTGTGTGCTTTGACATCTTTGAAGTGGCCTGATGCTTTGCCTCTTGTCTTGATAAGTCTTCGCAGTATTCCTGATCAGAGGACAGGACTGTTCCCCCATTAGATAATCATGGGCATAACAATGGGAATGCTTGCAAATGCACTTGTGAACAATAGATGACATGATTCCTAATTATTGCAAAGGACTGGCTGATGTGGTGCATTCTGTGTCTCATAAGGTCGGAACAGCCACAGCTTTGCCACATCAGAAGTAGTGCCATGACCTCAGTCCTGACGATTGGGCTCTGGTGAAGAAACACGTGAGGAAAACATGCCTAGAACCTCATTGGCGTGGGCCGTACCAAGTCATCCTGGTGACAACTACTGTTGTCAAATGGGAGGGTCTCCCCAACTGGATTCATGCTTCCCCTACTCGTAGATTTGAGTGTCCTCTTGATGAAGTGACAGCACATCTACCAAAAGTTCTAGTTGTGATGGAGAGGCGGCACAAGCAGGTGAGATAAGCTGTAGGGAACCGAGAAGAGCCTGAAACAGCACATGATTGGTCTGGGGGGTGTCTGGATGAGTCAACAGTTGAAGCTGAGACAAGAGAACTGGGGTGGCCCATCCTCTATGGAGTGTCGCCCTGCAACTGAAAGCAGAAATATATGTTGATAATAAAAGTATTTTATTATCAGTTAATTTTTCTGCTCAGTGAGGGCAGGCCAGACACCACCACGTCAGCAGGAAGGAGCAGTGGTATGTCCACTTATAAGTATGCATGTCATTTTGCCAGCTGTCCAAGGCCGGCCAAACTGACATGCACACTTAGAACTCTCCACCTGGCTAAATTAATTATTATCACAATAAGAAATGTGAAAAAGATGATTTAGTTTTTTTTGTGAGCCACATGTATTTTTCCAAATAACAATGGGTAAGTAATCTTAGTAATGTCTCAAAATGATCTGGGAATACATTTATAAATAAAGCGGCGGTACTTTTAAAAACTGCAATTTTAGCTGAATAAATACAATTAATGAAGCTGTAAATAGTATGTAGTTCCCTCTACACTTGAGAGATCCAAATGCCACACTTCGGCCATTCATAGCGATAAAGAAGATGTTAGATGTAGTATCTTGGGACTGTGAGCATTAAGATCTTGCGGCTAAGGGGTGGTCTCAAGGACTAAGTTTATGCGATCAATCTGGGAGGTGTTAAAGAGTGGTCTTTAACAGTTACAAGATATTGAGAAGTTATTTGAATGTTGTACGATGAGGAATAAAGACGTTAGATACAAGCTCTGTTTGTGGTGTGTAATTGAGCATACTCCCAGGCTGGGGAGGATGCAACAACTGGCAACAAGAATGGGATACATGCCCCAAAGAAACAGAACTGCTCTCCCTGAAAAAAAAAGCGGGTGTAAAGAAGCCTGAAGTTGGCATATGTGGAGTGCAAGCTCCACTCCAGCCTAGACAAGGCCTAGTGGAGAAGTTGAAGGCCTACCAGACATGCTCCATTGAAAAGCCCACAAAGACTTGCAGGCCCAATTAAGAAAAAAAGAAGGTGCTGCACCACAACATTGAGCCATCAATCATCCAAAGAAAACGCTAAAGGCAGCGACAACCAAATATAACTCTAGAGGGCAGTGACAACCAGGTAAAATAAATTAATATATACTAACCACTGAGGCAGATGATCACAGCTGCAGCTAGACACAGTGGCTGATACCTGCTGGAGAGGGCGATTCACCCAAAGTAGCAAGTGACAGCCACTACATTACGAATCTCGCCTCAAGCAAGATGACTCGAAGACACAGCCCACTGTTATCAAAGTCACAAGTTGGACCAGAAGTAGTAAAAGCTGGGCAATAGCTCAAAGAAATTACTCAAACAAAACAGAAAGATGATAGCAGAGACAAGAGCAGGCAAGAAACAGCAAGCATACTCATTGTTAAAAATGAAGAATGCACCACAAAACCCTTGAGCCAGACCAGCTACCCAAGTTCACTCATGATGCTGGTATTACCAGAAGGCATGGATGCAGGTGCACAATGAGTGCTACCTGAACAGCACATACTCTCAACATCAGGAGAGAGAGGTGAATTACACAGCTGCTGCATTCCGAAACCCACCGCCGCCATTCAATATTGCCAAAAAGCAGAGTTTTGGAGCTAGATGGACCACATGGATGGAGACCTTTGATTATTTCGTAGATGCCCTGGAAGAAGTAAATTATGAGAAAATCATTAAATCCTTAAAGACTCTTACTGGGGAAGGAGTGAAAGGAGTAATAAAGAAGTTCTCACAAACTGAGACAATGTCATACTGTCAAATGAAAGAAGCTTTAGGAGCGAAGATCAATCCGATGCCGAACGTTCACTATGAAAGGTACAGTTTAAATCAAGCAAGACAACAAGATGGTGAGTTGGTGGTTGAGTTTGCTGAGAGACTTGATGTGCTCATCAAACATTGTAAATTTAGTGAATTTAATGATTTTAAATGATTTTAAGTGAATTTAATGATGAGGAAGCCATGTGCCTCAAAGTCATTGATGGATGAATGCAACGCACTCCAAAGACGCAAGTTGCGTGAGACACTCAGCTTAGAGAAAGTACTGATGACTGCCAAAGCTGAAGAATGAGCAGATCGACAAGCAGTGGACATGAAAAGGGGAACAGAAAAAAATGAATCAGTTCTGGCCATGAAGAGTAAACACAAGCCACGAGCAGACCCCTGCAAGCCGAGATCTCCAAAGAAAGAAAGACTATGTTTCTGATGTGGATTTTCATTTTCACATGAGGTTAAATGTCCAGCCATCGGGCAAATGTGCAAGGGGTGTGGAAAGAAGAATCATTTTATAATGGTTTGCAAAACAAAGGAAAAACCATGTGTGTCACGGAAAGATGAGAAAATGGATGCCAGAAAGTTCAAGAAGCATTCTGATCACACCCACAAAGACAAAAAGCAATCTCAACTGTTACAGGTGGAAACCAAACGAAGTTGAGCTTCATCAAAGTCACCCTGCACAAGTCCCTCAAATCCACCGTCAAGCAACAGTGGAGAGGATGAATGTGCATTGATCATACATTAAAAGGAGCGATGTGCACATGTGGGCCTTGCTGCTTGCAAAGAAGACAAACATATACAAAATGCAAGTGAGTTAACAAAATAAAAGAACTCATATGGACATTGGCTTAAGGTCAACAGTTGTCCCATAACCTTTGTAATTGATAGGGGTGCATCAATCAACATCATGCCAGTCAATCAGTTTTACAGTTTGACACCTGTACCACGTCTTAAAGTATAATTTACGAAGGTATATACATGGGCTGCTTCCAAACCGTTATGAAGTTAAGGATCGTTAACAGTTACCTTGTGGCACAAGAAGACATCTGGCAGGTCCCAATCCACGTTCTTCAAAGTATTCCATCTAGTGCATACTTACTTAGTTTTACAACTGCTGCTGACATGGGAATGATATCAATCAATTACAAACTAAATACGTAAGCTGACTTTGTGCATCAGTTCCGTCGCTGTTCCATGGCCTAGGAAGACTCAAGATGATGAAGGTGTAAGTACAAATCAACAAACACATCGACCTGTTGCACAGTGATGTGGCAGGATAGCATTTCATCTACAAGAAACAGTCGAAAATAAACTAGAAGCCCTCCTGAAACACATTATAGAGTGTTCTACTGGTCCCACACCATAGGTGTAGCCAATAGTAGTAGTGCCAAAAAAGGACAATAGAGGTGAGGTGTGCATTTGAATGGATATGCGCCAGGCCAACAAGGCAAGCGAAGGGAAAGGCATCCTGGTCCACACATTGCCAATATGGTCATGCAGCTGAATGGAGCCAAAGTCTTTTCTCGTCCTGACTTAAACAATGGGTACCATCAACTCAAAGAAAACTGCAGGTACATTACCACTTTTTTTATTTGTGTTTGTCTGTTCAGATATAAGAGACTGAGCTTTGAAGTGTCATCTGCTGCAGATATATTTCAACATGTGATACATAGGATTAATCAGCCTGTTACACATGCCTTCAATTACAGGGATGACATACTGGAGTTTGGTGCGACAAAAAAGAACATGATAAAGCTCTCAAACAAGTATGTCAGTTACTCACAGATGCAAGTCTCACATTAAATGCTGAAAACTGTGAATTTCATAAAACAAAACTCAAATAAATTCTTTGGGCACATGAAAGTGTAGCTGTAGGATGGGCCTGTGAACATTTTCATGTGTATTTGTATGAAAAGCATTTCGCTTATTGACACAGATCGCTAGGCACTATCACCGATTATCTGAAATCCTAACGCCAAGATGCCCCCTTGGCTTGAAAGGTGAGGGGTTGCATCTACAAGAGGACAACTACACAACTGTGCATAAGCCAGGCAAGAATCAAAACCCTGCAGATTATTTCTCATGAGAACCCTTGCACTGACCCAGCTCAACGTAAAAAACTGCTGAGAAATACATCATTTTCATGTCAAGTCTAGCACGGCTGCCTCTCTGTCTAATGGGCAGAGTATCACTGTCACAAATTCTGATAAGGACATGCTCACTCTTAAAAACATTATTTCAGCACAATCATAGAGGCAGAGGGGGTCATTATGACGCCAGCAGATGGCAGTAAAATGGAGAAAAATACTGCCAACAGGCTGGCGGTACTTTTCCCCATATTATGACATTGGTGGTTTGGCTCAAGCCAAACCGCCAATGTACCACATTGTCCGCCACGGCGGTAACGACCGCCGGGCTGGAGACTTTAGTTTCCAGCCAGACGGCCATCACTAGCCCGCCCGCTGGATTATGACCCTGCCTATCGCCATGGTTTTTGTGGCAACTTTACCGCCATGAAAACCATGGCGGTAGGCACCATCAGTGACAGGGAATTCCTTCCCTCTCACTGATAGGGGTTTTCCCGCCCCCCTGCCCCTCCCCAGGTTTCCGACCAATCCCCTACTCCCTCTCTAGACCCCCCACGACATACACGCACCTTCACTCACCAACATACACACGCATGCACACACTCATACTCGCATTCATCCACGCATGCATACATCCATTAACACACACATCCACACACACTGACATCCATACATGCACACACGCATGCACACAACACAACATACATGCACTCACATCCGCGCACGCAGACAACACGCATCACACACCCGCACAGACATACAAACACGCCCCCCACACACACACAACACCCCCCACTCTCCGTGGAGTGAGAGGAGTAGAGTGTTGTAAAGAGATGTGGGGCGAGTACACTGTCATAGAGTGGAGTAGGGGCAATAGAGTTGTGTAGAGGGGAGTAGAGTCCAGTAGTTCAGTGCCAGAGAGTGCCATAGAGTGGGGTGCTGTAGAGTGCAGTCAGGGCCAGATTATGACCTCCGGAAGCTCTAAGCACTTAAAAGATTTTGGTGCCCCCATATATATATAAATATAAACAATAATAAACCATAAAATAAAATATTATTTTTTAAAATAAAACAAAACTTACTGTAAGATGGAAAATAATGTTTATTTTTGTATACTTCCACTTTATTTATATTTGAAAAGTTTTCTCCTACTTTTTCTAATGGCAAAGTTTTTGATCAGATCCTCAACACTAATCTTACTTAACACATCTGCTTCTATACTTAGAAAAGATAAGACACCCAGTCTGCCTTGTTGCATAGTTGTTCTGTTGGGATTTTTCATATACTTTAGCTGAGAAAATTAATGCTCAGCTGAGCAATTTGTGACCATTAATGTTAAAAATATGTGAAAGCAAATGTCTATATTTGGCAAGACACACTCAATATTGTCTTCTACAATTATTTTTTAAAGTTCAGCATGACTGAATCTTGTTTTTACATTTTTTGTTGCACTGAACGTATGACACACATATGAGTGAAAGTGCTGAAGCTCAGCTGAGAAATTAGTGTTCAAGTCCTCTGGGTAAGCATCAATCAGCTTTTGACAACACTGAGAATACCTTTCAATTTCATTATGTGGCACATCACTTCTATTTCTTTCTATGTCGCTCCTCTTCCTCTCATCTCAGTTTCAAGTTTGTCAACAATTGTGTAACAGGTGGTGATACGAAATGTATCTCTGGAACTCAGATATACTTCTAGTGCAGCACCTCCATCACAGCTTCTTTCTGATATATTTACAAGTTTGAGCTGCCTTGTAATCAACATCTGTTAGCATTTCCTTTGTAGCTGCTTCATATCTTTCATATTCATCTTGTGAAGTGTACAGTTGGTCAGCTAATGATCCAAACAGATTAGCACATGTTCTTAAGGTCACACCGTGTGGCAGTTACCAGATTCTAATTTTTTTTTATTCTCATGATAAATGATGTATATCACGAAAATTGAATATATATATATATATATATATATATATATATATATATATACACATACATATATATATGTGTGTATTTTCATTTATTGTGGGAAATCCACTTTTGTGGAACCTAATTCAGCTGCACCATTTGCAGTTTTGCACCATATGGTCCATGGTAAGTCCGGCAAAGGAAAATTTCTCTGGTGCCCCTCTTCCGTTGATGCCCTAAGCACATGCTTAATTTGCTTAGTAGTTAATCCAGCCTTGAGTGCATTGTTGTAGGGTAGAGGGGCCTAGAGTGAAGTGGTATAGAGTGAGGTGGGGGAATCGGGTGGGGTGGATTGAGGTAGTTGGGTGGATGGGAGTACATTGAAGTGGATTGGATTGGGGTACAGTGGGTTGGATTGAGTGGAGAGGAGTGGGTTGGAGTGGGTGGACTGGTTGAGGTGTTTTGAATTAGAACAGGGTGGATTGAAATGGGGTGAGGTGGACAGGATTGGGGTGAAATGGAGTGCGATGGATTCGATTGGTTTGGGGTGGGTGGATTGGAGTGATAGGATTGGGCAGGGGTGGAATAAATTGGGATGGGATGGGATGGGGTGGGTTGGATTAGAGTAGGGTGGTGTGGAGTGGGGTGGGGTGAATTCGAGTGGAGTGGACTGGGGTGAATTGGACTGAACTGAGGGGTGGGCTGGGCTGAGCTGGATTGGAGTGGGGTGGAATGAACTGGAGTGCGGTGGATTGGATTGGGGTGGACTGGCGTGGGATGGACTGGACTAGAGTGTGGTGGTTTGGATTGGAGTGGGGTGGATTATATTGGAGTTGGATGGAATTAAATGGTGTGGGATGGATTGGATTCTGGTGGGGGAGTGGGCAGCAGTGGAGTAGATTGGAGGTGGATGGGGTGGATTGGACTGGACTGGGGTGGATTGGATTGGGTGAGATAGATTGGAATGGGGTGAAATGGATTGGTGTGCGGTGGACTAGATTTGAGTGGTGTAGAATAGAGTGGGGAGAATTGTAGTGGGGTGAATTGGATTAGCGTGGGGGTGAGGTGGACTGGAGAGGGGTGGATTGGATTGCAATGGGATGAATTGGATTGGAGTGAGATGGATTGGATTGAGTGGGGAAGATTGAATTGGGATAGATTGGATTAGGATGGGGTGGAATGGATTGGGGTGGGGAGGATTGGATTGAGGTTAATTGAATTGAGGTGGGTGGATTGGATTGGAGTGAGATGGATTGGGGTGAGTTGGATTTGATTGGAGTGGGGTGGATTGGAGTGGTGCAGATTGGAGTGAGGCGGATTGTTTTGGCTTGGAGAGGGGAAGATTGGAGTCAGACATATTAGAGTGGGGCAGATTGTTGTGGAGTGGAGTGGGGCAGATTGTCTTGGATTGGAGTAGGGCAAATGGGAGAGTGATTGATTGGTGTGGGGCAGATCATTTTGGATTGGACTGGGCAAGATTGGAGTGGGAAGATTGTTTTGGATTGGAGTGGGGCAGAATGTTTCAGATTTGAGTGGATCAGATTGAAGTGGGGCAGATTGTTTTGGATTGGAGTGAGGCTAATTATTTTTAATTGAGTGGTGTAGATTAAAGAGGGGCAATTGTTTTGGATTGGAGTGAGGCAGATTGGAGTGGGGCAGATTGTTTTGGGTTGGCGTGGGGCAGATTGTTTTGAATTGGAATGGGTCAGATTGTTTTGGATCGGAGTGGGGCAGATTGAAGTGTGGAAGAATGGAGTAGGGCAGATTGTTTTGGATTGGAGTGGGGTGAATTTGATTGGGGGACCTTGGAGTGGGATGGGTTTGGAGGATTGGAATGTGGTGATTGAAATGAATTGGATTGGGGTTGAGTGAGGTGAACTGGAGTGTGGCAGATTGGATTGGTCTGGGGTGGACTGGATTGAGTGGGGTAGATTAGTGTGTGGTTAGGTGGGATGAATTGGCATTGATTTGAGTGGGCGGATTGGGGTGTACTGTACATTTATGTGTTAAAACATAATTTCAGAAATTACACACAAGAAATAAACAATGGTGCTTTGCAATATTTAGAACAAGATAAACCTCATCTTTTGAGAACAGCACCCATAAACAAAAACAAAAGAAAACATAAGTGCAAAGTGTGAAAAGGAGACTTGGCAAAATAAAAGAAAGTTAACTATAGAAAATAAATCTTTGCAACTTTGTTTGTCCTGCTGGGCAGGTTTTTGCCAGTCACAAGCCTTTTGTTTACATGGCACTAAAAGTTTTTAAAAAACAAAATAGTACCTCAATCACATAGGGAGCAACGGACGGGCACTGATTGAGTTGAATCAATAAGTGCTTGGTCCCTGCTCCAAAGAGAGGAAGGGAAATGATGATGGGCCTGCAGTGACAAATTCCAAGCCTGCATAGAAGAGTGTCACGCAAGCCAACAAATGGCAAGCAAAAGGAGGGCTCCAAACCCTTTTTTTGTTATTAGCATATCACAAGCGAGACGCATGCACTAGAACATGCTCTTGCAGGCCAACCCTAAAAAAAATAGTATTGTAGGCAAGGTTACTTTTAATACAGATCACCTTGTACTTTTCTGAAACAAATAACAACAACAGTCATGGAAGGATTTGGTGGAGTGGGGTTGTGGGGAACAAGGAAAGCAGAGTGGGTGAGAAGGAGATTCAAAGGGACCAGGACCACATAAGTAGTAGATGGAGTGGTATGAGGGAACAGCAACAGCAACAAGGAATAGGGGCAGACACATTGTAGGAATCCAGTAGGAGTAGACAGAGATAGCTGTAGGTTGAAAGTAGTCCCTCACATAGTTCAATGCAGGCGCTTGAGGGGAAGCAGACGAATGCACCCGAACAGTCAATAGAATTAAGTGAGAGTTGAATATTCCGCTGGGCTTAGTAAATACCTGCTTAACAAAATATCAAGCCAATGGCTGAAAGAGGTGAAGCCAAAGTTGACTGTTTGTATATTGTAAACAACCCAGACCTGAAATCCCTTCCCAGTTTGGCACACTCCCACTAACTCTACCGTCCAAACATGCCATTCAAAGGCTTCAGACTGTGTCCTCTGCATGATAGAGGTTTGTTGTACATCTGTTACTCGATCTGAGTCCTCCTCACCAGCACATATTTGATGTTGTTTCCATAATGGAGATAAATCCTCAATCTGAGAATCCAAAAAATCAACCTCAAGCTTCCCGCTTGGTTAAGATGTGTGATATCTAAACCTTCCCTTCCTTTGTTTCGTTCCATAATGGGCTTTAACCACGCCCATCACTTTCGTTTGTTCCTTGTCCTGACTTTCAAAATTCACTTGATTTCATAGGTAAAGGCTTTACGATTGTCCTGGCTTGAGGCTGTTTTGTTACTGCCTTGCAGACTGACCCTGTTACATTGATTATTGCACGATTGACCATACACCTTAGGGTGGTGCACTACTTTTTTCTATTGCCTCTCCGCTATGCGCTCCATGGCTGTATGATGTTTCCTCCTCTTCTTGTTTTTCGGCATGCCGCTGTTTCTTTGTGGTGTCTGAGCCCAAAGGCTGCAAGCTGGAGGGGGGAGGTTCTTTTTTATTTAATTATTTTTTTAGTTTCATATAGCACAAACTCAATCGGAGCAGAGATTTACATGAGGACCACTTACGTACAAGTTTAGCAGTTGAAAAATATACAAACTGGCTCATTTTAAAATGAACAAACACAGAAATCCTCAACTTGGCTCTCCCTCTAGGGGTTGTTATGAGCATTACAGTCAAGATACTACAATAGTCGCTGAACTCAAAAAGTCACCCCATAATGCTTTTCGGTGCATTCCTTTTACAAAACATTTTTGCCCATGACTCACCATGTGGTGGTCCTAGGGCAATGGGACCACCTTCAAAACATTAAGCATGACACGGTCTTTCGGTCTAGGTCATCTCTGGGTCACCACACTAGGTTGGGAGGGACCCCAAAATAATAACTCCCCTTCCACCATTCAGTTTCTTTTTATGTTATCTCATGGCTGGAACATTTGTTTTACAGCTGGGAGTAGTTTGTGTTTTAAGGTCCTTGTTTGGAATATTATTCTAGTAGGCCTGCTAGGCCGAAAATGTGTAATGTACTATCTCCTCGAGGGGCTAAATATCTAGTTACATTGCATTGCATTCTGCCATTCTGTTTTTATGTGGTTATGCTCTCTAGGGGCTGACTATATAGTTACATGACCATGTTTCTTATGAATGCTATGTTTATTGTGGTGCCCTCTAGAGGCTGTTCTGAGCGTTACTGTCAAGATACTACAATATTTGCTGCATTTGGAAACTGGCCCTATAATTCTTTTCGGGGGCATTCCTTTTACAAAACATTTTTGCCCATAACTCACCATATGGTGGTCCTAGAACAATGGGACCACCATCAAAACGTTAAGCATAATGCGCTCTTTCAGTCTAGGTCGTCTCTGGGTCCCCACAATGGGTAGGGAGGGACTCCAAAATAAGAACTCCCCCCCCCCCCCAATTCCGGGTCTCTTTATGTTCTCTGATGGCTGGAACATTTGTTTTACAGCTTGGAGTAGTATGTGTTTTAAGGGCCTTGTGTGTAATAATATTCTAGTAGGCCTGTTAGGCCTGAAAATGTGTAATGCACTATACCCTCTAGGGGCTGAATATATGGTTACACTGCATATCTTTCTAGCATTCTCTTTTCATGTGGTTATGCCCTCTAGGGGCTGACTATATTGTTAAATGGCCATGTTTCTCCAAATATTATTTTTATTGTGGTGCCCTATAGGGGCTGTTCTGAGCATTAGTGTCTAATGCCAAGTGTATGAAGGAATGCAGAAACACTAAGTTTATTTCTGATAAAGGTTTGTATTGGGTTTCCATGATGATTGCATATGTTTTATGAATCTCTCCTTATTGCAATTATGACCATGATTCATGCCAACCTAACCTCCTTATTACACCATGACTGTTTGGACAGTCTCATGCCAACGTAACATCCTTATTACACTATGACTGTTTGTTTGAACAGTCTTGATATGTTTGGGAGACCCTTCTAGGGGGGTCACCAGTGGTTGCACAATGTCAGCTATGGGATGTTAAATGTAATGTACTGCATGGCTAAATACTTATAAGGTCTCAAAGGCGAGACCTATTGGCTATGCCAATGCTTGCTGTATATTCTTGGTTACACAATTCAGAGAAAGTGATACCCTGCCAAAAGGCGCAAAGCAAGTTGTTTTGATGGTGTCCTGAAGATATGAATCAGCTTGTAGGAAGAACCAACCCGCGCGGCTCCCTGACATTGTATTGTTTTATTCAGCCCTGATCTATGCAACCATTCTACACCGAAGATCCGACGCCCCGGCTTCTTGTAGTGCACAGTATATCAAGGAAATTCTTTTCTTCCAATAAATACTTTTTAGAAAGAAAATAGAGATGGCGTTTTGACAGGTTATCATAAAAGGATTCATAGGTCTGAGGTACAAGAGTACTAACGTAAAACAAAATAAAGAAGAATCTTTCTCACTTGAAGATGAAAACACAATGTTCCTCTTCTGACTTGCTCAGTAAAACTGATTTATTTGTTGCTTGTAGTTACATATCCTCTCCCCAACCCTTTGCTTGATTTGTTGCTGAATTTCGTCCAGTTGCTTATTCTTTTTCGTAGATACTTGCCACACGGGATGGATTCATAACCGAAGCTTAGAATGCACCATTTGTCCACTCAGACAGGTGAGCAGTGGACTGCACATCTGTCCCATTGTAAAGGTGATTTCTCACCACAGACATGAATCAAAGGTTTTCACATTTGAAGCACCCCCAGGCAAGGTTACCAGCTGACTCTATTCCATTTGGAACACCTGGTTCCAGTCCAGCATTTCATTGTACCATGCAATACATACTGGTACTCTAGTAGTATCTTAGTTTTCGTCTATTGATCTAATTAGACTTAAAGCTGCACATACATAGTCTTTCCGCATGTTTCTTGCGGGAAAGAAAACATGATTCGCAAATACATAGCTTAAATGTACCAACAATTGTTTCTAAGGGGCACAAGTCGAAATTAAAACTCATAGTGGGATTCCCTTGGGGTTGCTATCAGGCCCCAGTGGGGCAAGGTGCTTTTAGGGTCTATGAATTATTATCCATAGTGCTGAAGTGTTCAATAAATATACATAAGTTCTGTGATTCCAAATGCAGCCTCGCCATTCCTGCAGCCAAGGCAGTACACGTGACTCCTACATATTCAAGCTCATGGTGCCATCAATCAACCTTTACAAAGTGGCGCCTAAGGACAAGGTAGGTGCAGTGGCGTAGCGTGGGTTGTCAGCACCCGGGGCAAGTCAAGTAATTTGCGCCCCCTAACCCGTGGATTTTAGCACTCGCGAGTGCGAGCGCGCCCCCCCCAGATGTTGCGCCCGGTGCGGCCGGCCCCCCCTGCACCCCCCACGCTACGCCACTGGGTAGGTGTATAGGTATAGTTGCAGTGTCGGAATGGTCTATACGGCACTCATGCAGTGCCCGATGGTCTGGTCAGACAGGTGTGTGGGTGAGGTTTTTTGGCTGTTTGTGGGTCTGTTTTATGGGCTGATAGGCCAGTTTTTACTGTTGATTTCCATGACATCAAAACAAACAACAGCAAGTCTTTCATAACTTGATAAACATGTATACAGCATGTCTTTACAAGTTCAAAACGACCCCAATTTGCAAACAGGGGCCTCTCTTTCGCTATCTAAGTTACTAATGGGGGTCACATTTATTTTGGTGACCTGGCCTATTTTCTTTCACAGTCTTACACTTTTTCTATGACACGCATGAGTAGAATACAGGTCAAAGGCAACATGTGTAATGTCTACTTAGTTCCCCACCATAGGTGACCAGTGCCAGCGCGCCTGGTCCTAAATAAGTAAACTTACAAGGGGATGCGCATAGGTCGATGAACCTTTTGATTTGCATGGAGCATCCTATCTAGGGTATGGTCGGTGTGCAAAGTAGTCAATACACAAAACTCAATAAACATTAGTTGTCATTAATAATGAATCAATGAAACGTCACACCATGACCTTTCAGTCATGAATAACCACAAATCGTTATACGTTTTAGTGATTTTATTTCCCTATTAGTTACAATACTAAGTCGTGAGATTAATTCAACGCAATTCAATTTAATCAAAAGTCCGTATTAGTTTATTATAAGATGCCAAAACCATAATCTAATCAAAACTTGGATCAAAGCATATTCGAATGCATTAGCAAAAGTCATCAGAAGAAACAAAGGCAATAATTAGTTTCTGCTCATAGAGTTCAGCAAAACAGTCCGTCAACCATTTGTCTCTGAATCTGTCAGTCGGCATATAAGAAGAACCTCATCTAATCCAGATAACATCAGCATGTGGGACCTCATGCAAAAACAATTTAGAACAGGAATTTAGAAAACATCTAGCTAAGAAGGCTTTTTAGACAGCTCAGTTGGTACCTAGGAAGAAAAGGCACAAAAAGTAAAGTTCAGTCACATTGTCATATCTACCTATCCTGGGTATGGATCAGCAACAGAGTCAATCTTCGTCTTCAGGTCATCAGTCGATCAGCATCACATCAGGCTCTCAAGGGTATGGACCCAATGACAGAATCTCGAATCTCCTCTGTGATCTCGCAGTCTCGCTCCCCAACATCTAGCATCTGCATCTCACATCTGAACTCTCGTCTCTCTGTCACGTTGCTATATCGAAGTTACACAGACTATCCCCCAATTTCCAATTAGTCATTTAATCACAGGTTATGATTCTACCCAATAGTTGTACTATTGCAAATCTATGTATTCTAATATTTCACAGTTCACATGCTGTTGATTGGTCTGCTTTACTATGTCCTCATCATCCGGCTCGTCAGGTATCAAAAATGTTGCATCTTCTCCAGTCAGTGCCTTCATTGTTCGAGTCCTGGGAAAGTACATCTCATGCAAGTTATACATTTTTCGTTACAATTACTAGAACATGATCTCCTGTCCGTCTGTTCTCACAAAAAGGTCCAGTTAAGCATTTTATTAAAAAAATAATCAGTTCACGGTCAGTTCATTTCGTCAGCTCATTTCTATTAGACGCTAAGAAATTCCGCTTTCTGCATGAGGCCTGGCAAGACTAGGCCAAGACACTCACTAAGCTAAGGCCTATAATTATTGCAAGACATAGGTTATAACTCTCGATATGACATATTACTACACAATTCTAATACGTTTTCCATACTTCATATATGTAAGTCACTTATTTAGTACATTTCTTGAAATCTGGTGCCCATTCTCCGAGGCCACAATTTCAAACGTGCACATTAATTTTTCTACGTTAATCATTTTCTAACAAACTCATTATTGGAACACATAAACACTCATTAATATTTTTTAATTAAGTCATTTGCGTTAACACCAGCGTTATGCCCTTAGACTATGGATGATGACAACTTTTAGAAATAAAAATCCTTCAGCAGAAGGACTCTATAACACAACACACATGAAGCTTTATTGAATAGTGTTTTGGTTTCCTTAAATCCAGGTTCTGGTGCCTCGACTTTTTTTTACGGTAGACATCTTTACTGCCCCAAGATTGCCAGTGATATGATTGTTGCATGTTGCTCATTACACTGCCTAGCCGTGTGAGTGAGGTGCATTGCAGACAGTAATGAGCAATCTCATGAGCACAACACCAATGCAGACCCTGTTGGGGAATAACTGCGCCCCTGCATGCCTCTGGAGAGCGTGCAATCCTGCTTGCATTCTCCATAGTGAGTTTCTGTTTTTTTTATATAATTTTATGGTGTTTGTTTCTTCAAATTATTGAGCAGTTCCCACGTGCCGTGCTTGATGCAGATGTCTAGCCCTCAAACAATGATTTGTTTATGCTGAGAGCATGCTGTGACACGGAAATACAACTCAGACCTGGGCTCTGTGGTTTGCACCCTCTTTTAAGGAGCATGATTACCATAAGCTCACTTGCAATAGAGGACTAACAGCAACAGACTAAAGTGGTAGGACAGGCGTTTATTACGTGTCACTTACCAGGGAGAGATTTCTATTAGCCTCTTTTGTACCGAATTGGTTTGTCAGCCCCCCTTCAAAGAGGCTCTTCACTCCATTCATGTGGAATATGAATGGCACATGCATGATTACCATATGCATGTGCAGTAGGATGTGGCTGGAGGTGTATGTGGTGTGAATTAATGGGAAGCTCAGGGATCCCTATTGATTTACCTTACATGAGTGGTACCTAGGATGGAAGTTGGGGAGAGGGTGCCAGATGGCAATGTGAACTGCAGGGCTTCTCCAAAAACATCCCTTATCGTAGTGGACCAGACTATAGGGTGTAGAGAACTGGTAGGCAAAGGGCCTTTTTGAAGTGCAGAGAGAGTCTGTGCCCTTTTCTTGATCTATTCTTCTCTGGAAGTGTTACCCTCGACATGTTAAGAGGTAGCTGAGTGATGAATGTGTTTCACTCGTTTCTGCCTTTGTTTTGGGCATCCTCTGACAGGGAGCTCTAAGCCCCCTTCACTAACACTAGAAGACAAAGACTGTGTTTGTGGGGAACACATCAAAGTCAGGAAGTGCCTGGGACCAGTAACAGGGGTGCACCTGTAGTGGACTTGCCTACAACCTGGTGTAAGTATGGGGCAGAAGCCATCAGTTAATTTTCCAAGATTATTCATTAATCAGTAACTGGCGCCTCTCCATTGAAGACCAAGCAACTCGTCTGTGCTCCAGGGTTGATGTTTCTAACTGCGGAATCCCCTTTGCCAGGTTTCGGAAAAGAACCATGAAAGTTCTGCCGCCTATCAGATAGAGCTATGACTACCTTGACGTAGGCTAACTGACTGCTGAGGGGGTGGAAGGGTTTGGAATTATCCTTGCATGATGTACCAGCTGCTTAGAAAAAGAAAGAAGGACTGTGAGAAGCTGGGGCAGAAAGAGGTGAAGACGCTTGCTGTAACCAAGGGAAGGATCTGCACCATTTGGCGATGAGGCTTTCTGCTCCTCGTTCACAGTGCTCTCCAGAACAAGATTTCTTGCTCCCTAACTCTGTACCTGTGTGTGGACACAAGTTGCATTTCCTCTGGATGTTCCACGGAGCATTTCAGACCATAGTTGGCAAGATGCCCGTGAACTACAGACCCAACTGAAAGAACCTTGGCCCACGAAACTAGGAAGCACCTCTGAAGTCTTAGCACTATATCAAGATCACAACTGCATTTTGACTTTAACCGTATTGCCTTGATCACTGCTGCTTGACTTCACTACCCTGTAATAGTGAGGTCAGACCTAGGGCACCAGTTGTAAAAATTGCCATTGTTACAGTTTGAGCCCAGTAAACTCTATTGCAAAGGTGAAGCTGGAAAGGTTTCCACAGGCCCCAATGCAGACACAGACTCAGCAGGATGAATGGGTGCAGAGACAGGAAATCATTCATAATACCTTTAGTTGTAAGTATTACTCAAATGTATGCATTAACATCATGTACCACTGAGAAGCAACATTAATGTGAAAAATACTGACACATAATCACACGTCCACATGCATGATAAATTAAAAAAGCATACACCAAATAAATAATCAGTTGCATTAGCTGGCATGTTTATTCCTTTGCATGATTAAATACACCATTTATGGCACACACTGTGACGTGGAGCTGCTTGTCCAGGTGCTGCAGCCTGCCCACACATAGTTGGCATGGATGACATGACATGGTTAAAGGACATGGTTGTGTCACATCTGGCGTGAGACCACATGGGTTAGATGGATGCATCACTTCCACCACCACAACCATCTCGTAGAGAGCTGATGCAAATTTACCTTGGAACGTGGTCATGTGGGCAGCAACAAACACTGTCAGGAAATCCCATATATTACCTTAGTGAGGGTACTAATTCTAACAGTACGAGCTCCTCGAGATGTCTTCAAATCATTGAGCAGTCCCCAAGTAGCATCCTTGATTCAAATGTCTAGTCCTACAAACATATCAGAAAGTGTATCATGCATGGCCTTGAGGGATGTATTGAGCCTCCCATAATTCCACTAGGGTGCCATTCATTTCTGTGAGTATTGTGTTTATGCATTTGGTATTCTCTTATAGGACAGCCTATGGCTCAAGGTTTGCTTGCTTAGCCTAGAGGTCTGCATAACTAGCTGCTGGCCCATCCTCTGCTACAACAGCAGTGCAGTGACAACAATCGATGATACGGTCACCCACCTCAAGAATCTCATCTTTCTCATCCAGGACAGCTGTGACCGCTTGGATCCTTTCAGTCCTACCTTTGGGTGTAGCAGAAGTGCCAGTGCTTTTAGGAATGAACACATCATCCATGGTGCCATCTGTTTCCTGTGCTGGTGCCTTTCAGATGTTTTCCAGCAACGACCTGGTGGTCCCTTTATCACTACATGGCATGGGTGGGTCTTTTGTGTGGGTGACATCAAGAAAGTGTTTTGCATTGTCACCTGTTGCAACACATACACATAACTGCAACATGTAAGAATGTAAAGTGATTTTACACTATGAACATCATGCTAAGGTGAATTCACTTTTATAGGTGTCCTGACTTGAAGGATGTCTAAGGGACAGGCATGGTCAACATTGCCGTGGTCAGTGGCTCTTGCACTTGCAGTATGTTAGTAAAAAAAAACATGGATTACAAATTTTCATTTGGCCCTGCACTGGAGTGACGACATCCAGTGGCTGTGTTAGTGTTTTGATGCTTTACATGGCGTTGTCATGTTTAATTGTAATATGATTCATGCTGTGACACATTCTACAACTGTGTCTTACGTCACAGCCAACCATGTAGTAATTTGCCACACAAATGCAATTTATCTTCATGTCAGTGTAAGGTACACTACAATGAAGATCAATTATTCGTGTGTGACACATTACTGTCACATTATTAAACTTTTCACATCGCCAGGAACAGGTAAAAGCTGTCTCGGTGCATTGTGGTCTCCCCGTCATGGTGCTGGATGCTGCATATAGAGAGAATGTGTGAGGGTATGCAACTGGATATGGACTAGAGGTTATATACATGCATGTGATCTTGAAGCCTCTCGGTTACACATGGCCTTAGGTTTCTTTGCTTACCTGAGGCAGGTTCTTTTCAAGGTAAGCCATGTCCTGGCCTTACTTCAGACACACCCTCTACGAGGCACTTAAAGCAGCCACCTGCTTCTCTCTGGTAGTGAATTGTTCTTGGCTCTCTGACTTTGTCAATGCTACCAGCTTCTCCTATTGTATCACATGTTGTCATGTCAAGGCTTCTTCAGTACTTCCCCAATCGTGCTTGTGCATGCCACCTCTGTTACATTCCACAGATGTTGTTCCACAGGGCCGGGGTTTGTTTTGCCTACACAATTAATTTGTCTTAGGCTCGCCATCAATCTTGGGCATGGGCCTCTCTGCAGGGTCACCCCCAAACTTTTTTTCTGAATTTGACTTTCTTGGCTTTAGGACTCTGTACACTTAATAACTGCTAGCCTGTGCTGATGTGCCTCTGCTCCTTCTCTAAAACATGGTCAAATTGGTATATACCCAACTAGCATGTTTAATTTACCTGTAAGTCGCTTGGAGAGTGCTATACCAAATACCCAGGGCCTGTAAACTAAATGCTACCAGTGGGCTTGCACACATTATGTCACCCACTTGAGTCGCACTTTAAAACATGTCCCAGGCCTGTCATTGCAGTGTCACTGTGTCATGTCAACTTGGCATTAAACCCTCTTGACAAAGCTTAAACTCCCCTTTTATTACATATGTCACCCCCTAAGGCAGGCTGTAGGTAGCCCACAGGGAAGGTTGCTGTGTAGTTAAAGGGTACAGGATGTACTTTTACATTTTACACGACATGGTAGTGAAAAACTCCCAAATTCATTTTTCACTACTGTGAGGACTGCTGCTCCAATAGGATAACATTGGGGATTCCTTATTATATTTAGTAAGCTGTAATTCCCTAATTGAGAGGAGGTAGATATCTCATGTTTGGTGCTTATGGAATTGTAATGATAAACACTCTTCAATGGTAAAGTCAGATTTTTCATTACAATTTTGAAAATGCTACTTTTAGAAAGTTGGCATTTTTCTGCCCTTTGTCCTTTGTGCCTGAAGCCTATCTTGGGTCACATGGCTGGGTGTAATCGACAGTTCGATTTTGTGAATTCCTCCCAGACAGTCACACAATAGTGGGATTAGCTGTGCCTCAATGGACCATCAACTGGCAGGATTGGGGCGGAGCTGAGCACAGCACCACTTGTACTTGAATAGCCTGTGTCATCTCTCCTCACAATAGACCTAGCAACCCTATATTGTCAGGGGAGTCAGGAAATTCCAAGAACTTCAAAGAACCTTTCCAGAAATGTCTCCCACCTTCCAGGAGAAGGGCACCAGTGTATAAAAACAGACCTTCTGGCCCACACTTCAGTTCACTACTGGACCTGTGGAAAGACTCTCAGAGTACTGCCGGCTGCTGTGACCTGTGTCCACTCTGTCAGAATGTTGCTGTACCTGAAAGGATTGCTTTGCTGCCTGGAGCCTGCCTTGAACCCTCAAAGGCCAGCCCTGCTATTGAGCCCTGAATCTACATTTGCACCCAGGACAACCAGAAGTGACACAAAGGTCTAGTTTGCTGGCCTCCTCTTCAGCGCCACAAGGTCATAACAGGCTCCCACCATTTTGAACCTGCACCCAGCCTGAGTGAGTCCTGAACCCCCAAGAGGTGTCATATTAGTCCTGGACCATTGGTTGTGATGCTAAAAGTGCCCAGATGGCCATTTTACAATAATAAGAACTTAGACAAAATTTGCCCAAAAAGCGCTTTGCGAACCAGGGGGAGACTGGGGCCAACCTATTCACCAATCCGCATGAAGTGCCTCACCAGTTTGATTACTTTGTGGCTTCTCCTGCTACGTTCTTCTCCGCAGCTGAAAATCCGTTACAGCGATCCTTAACTAAAAAGTTATCTGACTTTGTGTTACTGTCTTCAGGTACTGCCTGCTGCCTCATCCTGCTGGAGATTTTTTACTTCCATTTTTGTGACTAAGTCTAAAGGTAAAAATCTTCACTGTGGCTTAGCTCCATGGTCATCCGATGATGATGCTCTGTCCTTGGACACTTCTGCAGCCTCCTCCCCTCTGGATTTATACCTCCTCAGACATTTTTCTTTAAAAAAAATTCTAAGTCCAAAGGTAAGCAGTAACCAAGCCTAATCCACTTGTACTTGAAGAGCGATCCATTGCAGTAAGCCTTAATTTTCTACTTTGACCCGGTATCGCATGACCAGATGTCCACGGTTGGCACTTTGATCTTTGAGGTGCTATTTTTGAACCTTAAACTTTAAAAGTTCAGAACTCTGGTTCTACCCATTGGATTTGGATTATAGTTGTTTTGGTGTTATATAGTTTACTAACATTTACTCTATTTTACTAAATTGCTCTGGGATTTTTCTTGTGCTGTGTTTTCACTTCATTACTTTTTTTGTGCTACATGAACACTTTACACATTGTCTCTAAGTTAAACCTCAGTGCGTTTTGTGCCAAGCACAGGTTAATGTAGTGATTTCTGTTGTTAACCCTGCAAGAGTTTGTGGTTGTTGCTTGACCAGGGCTCACATCGTCGTCAAAACCCAATTTCTCACAGACCACAGTGGTGCAGTTTGTAGTGCTTTGCTGCATTGTGCAGAGTTTGCTAAATCCATAACCTAGTGTTTTGTTTCTCACAATCAAGCCACTATACACTCCACTCATCCTGCTTTCTTCTGCATATGTGACTCGCAATATATTTTTTCGGGTACATGGGACCGGAATTCCAGATGACTTGTGCATTGTGCACATCATTGTTAGCTGAAAGCTGTATCAAACGATAGTTCCCTGGGTGTTTTAATACCTGCTTTAAGTACTTGTTTTATCTCATCTGGTCAGGATCTGCTTCTTTTCAATCTAATGTAAACAACACTCATATATTGGCTAGTGTGATCAGGGAACCTTATTAGCTTGCTTCAAGACATCAAGTTGTGGATGAGTTGTAGCTTGCTCCAGCGTGATGGGATCAAAGACATATCAGCCTCATTGGAACCAGAGCGAGGCTGGCAACATGTCATTGTACCCCATGTAATTCACAACTGCAATGGCATGATTTAGGAATCAATTAATTGCTCTCCAATCAAACTAGAAGCTGTAGGCTTTTTTCTGGAGGATTTCTTCATGATAACACTCTATTTCTGGGTGAAAGTCTTAATGCCTGTCTGGTTGTGTCTATTGTTCTGCTCCCAGACTAACTTTAGGAATGTGTTGCCTCCAGAATTCCATAATACAAAATTGTTTACTTACAGGGAATGCAGATTAGGGGTGTACATATGTTGCTCATAGGTTATATCAGCTGTTGGTGAGTGGCCAGGGCATCCTGTGCTGGCTTTCAGTTTAAGCCACAGTGCAATCTAACATTAAATATGTTCCTTTTAGAAGCAGAAGAGGCTTATCCCTATTATATATACAGAAACCTATCAGAATATACTGACTTCAGGTTGGGCAATACAAATCTACTGGGGCAACTGTTTTTCGAACTTTGTATAATGGGTGGTGGGCATGTTGATGCCTGAGCACCAAACGCAGGAGTGGATCTTGCATTAGGGCACTAGGGCAACCCCCTTGCCCATTTGTGGCCTCCTTCACTTAAATATATAAAGTTAGAATGAGCTCAGCTCATTGATGACATGCCTGACTCTCACTCTGAGTGAGTCAGGCACATTTGCAGTGTGTGGTGTAAACATGTGTGGCTGATGCAGCAGAGTTGATAGGGCTTGCTTACGCATGGCCCTTGTATTTCCAGTGAGCATAGTGACGTCCCTTGTCTATCTTCTCCAGCTCCTGGAGCACCAATAATAATCTCCCTTTAGCATTTAGCTTTCACGCCCCCTGTTACACAAATCTGCACATAATAGCCTGAGAGATCGGGACGGTTTTGAAACCGCACAAACCTGGCACAAACTTGAATCTCCGCTAAGTTCAATGGAATGGACCTTTATCTCAAACTGAGGCTAAAATCATAAATTGAGCAATATATTAATGACAGTGAAGCAGAACTGGCCCCACAAAAATGAGAGAGATGCATAATTATGCAAACCATAAAGGTTAAAATCTCAAATGGAATCAGTTAATCATAAATCAGCAGTCACCTGAATGCAGCAGGTATGAATATAATCCAGGCAATTCAATTAGGCAAATGCAAGTACACAGTATTAAAGACAGCATATGTAAAGTAAGTTAAAACTCTGTTCCCATAAAGGGAAACTCCCTAATGCTAAGCAAAGGTTATGGGCAAATGGTGGAATTTAAGAAGAAACAGGTGTCATGAAATATAACATCACAAGTAGAACTAAATGAACGTTCGGATCCTGAAAAGGCGAAATATACCTGCCCTAGAAAGTAAGTTTCTGAGCATGTGAGGTCAGAGGGCTGGAACCTCAACACTTCTCTGTACAAAGCGGTCCACAACAGGAAACTCCCTCCGGTTCCTCACAGTCAGCTGACCTAAAAAGGGAAAAAGGACAAAGGACAACATCAAATGAAAAGGAACAAAGAAGCTAAGAGCAGATACATATCACAGTGGGCAGGAAAAGAGGAGGAGGACTTCCCGCAAAGGAAAATAAAAATAGGCTTAATCCCTAAGCAGGGGTCATTGGTGTCAGATGAGGAGGAGTCTGAAGGAGGGAGGGCGATCTATAAATGGAGCATGGAGGATGCAGGGATGCAGCCAAGGTTTGTGGATGAACAGGAGTAAGGAGGAGGAAACCAAAGCTGATGAGCACCATGTGGTGTGAAGAGTGGTGGTTCCCATCTGCAGAGGGGTTGCAGTCCGCCACAGTCCCAGAGGACTGTGCTATGAAAGTGTGTGGTGTTAACACTAACCAAGGAGTGAGAGGTGTTAGGTGAGGGAACAGACTGGTGAAGGCAATCCAGTTGCTATGGAAAACCTTGTACCTGATAGCCCTCATTTTTCCTCTTTTGTGCATGAGGAGAAGACCTGAGGTTACCTACTACTGGCAGAGATAATTTACCGCTTCCAAGAAAGCTCCATATGACAAAGTAAAAAGGTTTGTTTTCTTATATGACTTACATATTGCAGTCCAAAAGGATTCACTGGCTCTTTCTCATGTTACTTCTATGGGCTATCAGAGGGAGACTCCACAGAACCCTCTGGTGGGGGATAACCATGTAGTGTGGGAAAGTTAGCAAGAGAGACCCTAATATTTGGACCTCGTAACTTAGCCAACTTATGCTCTTTTGAGGGATTGCTGGTGAGGTCATGATGCAAGACATCTGGAGAAAGACAGAAGAGTGATAAATAAGAAGACTAGAGGAGAAGAATGAGTGAAAGACTGTATTTTTTTCCTGTCATTTTTTTTTCACTATCAAGAAATGAATCCCCATTTAAAAAACAACCAAAAAGCCTCGTAGGCCATATTTCCGACCCAGTCTCTCACAGAGCAGAAGTACAAGGAACATTGGGTCTCAAGAGAAGGAGAGAAAGGCGACATTGGCCCTTGAAGGTGGACAGGGATAAAGTCCTATCTAACTAAAATCAGCTTGCACAATTAAAACATGAAATTTCATCCAAGTGTTACATTTCAAAGGTTCCCAAGTTTGGCGTCACTGTGACCTCCAGTGGCAGAACCATGAAATAGCCAGGGGTACTGGACCACCAACCTCAGACACCCAGAAGGAAAGTCCACTCTGGGCTCTCCATGGACCAGGAGTAAGCCCCAGTAGAGGGACTTTATGACACAGAAAACCACCACGAAGAGTGGCCCTGCTGACCTCCAAACTACCCTCAAAGTGACTTGCTTCCAAGGGTATCTTTGCACACAGCACTTGGCTCACCTATCTGCTCTGCACCCAGCTTCCCTGGGCCTTGCATCAGATATCCAGCTGTGGTCTAACAGTCCGCCAACAGTCCCCCACAGTGGTCCTGCACTAGTTCCAAGGACTTTTCAGCAACCGTTTCACCACAACAGGGAGCCACCCAAACTTCCCCAGCTGGTCCACAGGACTTCTTGATGACCTTGACCTACAAAGCAAAAGGAAACATTGGTAAACGCATTGCCTGATTCTACATGTATTTTTGAAGTTTTCTCCTATTGATTCCTATGGTGCGTAATTACGCACAGAACCAAGACATTTTCTAAACTTTGTAAAATCATAACATAAAAAGTACTTACACGATTTTTATGATCTTGGTCTTAAATTTTTTATTAAAATCTGAAGTATGTTTGTAAATTTCCTTGAGTGTGGGTCTTTATTTATTGATGCTGTTAATACAACAAATGCTTTGCAGTTCTCCAAGACTGGCCTAACTAATTGATCAAGCTACTATAAAATTTAGAATAATAGAAGGTATGGTTTTTACGTCTGTAAACCAAGGTGAGGTTGCTTGGATTCTCTGCACAGTGCACATAATTTTGGTACACTATATAGAGAGCCAGCCTCTTACAACTCCCTTCAGATAACAAGCCAAATTTGCTGCAGAAGCGTTACATGCTCCGTGCAAGGACAGCTGTTGGCAAACCATTGAATGGCTAGCAGAGGACTTGCATTTGTTGCCGCTAAGAAAGACTGCTTTCATGCCAATGAAACATTTGTACGAGAATGGTAACTCCCACACCTCAAGAATGTAGCTATCTCCTAGCCTTTCATATCTGCCCGCTTTAATTTGTTTCAAGCAAGATGTTAACTGTAGTTTTGAAATAGGCAGATTGATAACTCTACGAGTTAACCATACTGCAGATGGACTTTCCGCCTAAGTAAAAGGCAACTTTTCAAATTTTTCAATGTTCAACATACCATTAGTCACTTCTTTCTTAGCCATTATTTGTTGCTGTCGTATCAAGTGTTTCGCTCTAACGTACTGCCAGGGAACGTAACCACTATTCAATGTCTGTAGTTTCCAACCCAACTGCATAATGGACCTAAGTTGACTCTGCCCATGTTGCAAAGATGACATGTCAGTTTGCATAATGTAAATTGCAGAGGAAATTATGTTGGTAAGAATGTATATGTGGTCAGACAAGGTGTTAATCCCATTATCTACAACGGCTGATGGGTTCTGTAAGTTTTCCTGACCTATTTTCCTTAACTGGACAGCAGTTTCTTGTTGTGAAAGTTTCCAAATTTAATTGTAAATTACCTATAAGAAGCGCTTTTTACGTTGTCTTCTGGGGCCTAACAGGAAATCTTTTAAGTCTGTGTTATTTGACAGGAGACTGAGGTGTTCTTTTACAGCATCTAGAGAGGAACCTTTTAACCATTGCTGGCATAATTTTCTTACACTGTATGTTTTCACAATACCCAAATGTTCTGATGACACATAATGAGAGTCTTGCATGCTCGGTCTAAAACCCCCAGTAGAGTTTTCAAAATGCACATGACGGTCATTTGTGTCCACTGGCCACAAGAACCACCTGCGAGGACCTGAAACTGTTGTGTTAAATGTTTCATTCTGGACCCACCTATCGAGCTGTTTCCAGTTGCATAAATGTATTTTCGCCATTTGTAAAAGTTTGCTGGAATGGGGATACTGGGCACATTCAAATCTTTACTTTTTTTGCCAAGCCTAGACAACTTGTGTGCTGCACTGTGTCATTCAAAAATATAATTTGTAAAGGTATTTGGCATGCTTTAAATAAAGCTTCCCTTCTCTGTACTTGCCGACTTTTAGTTTCACAAAACATTCTTTAAGTCAATCAACTTCAAACAATATTCAAAGCCTTCTATAGCCAACCGGGAATCAAAGGAATCACATTAAATCATTGTTGTGTCCGTTAACAGTACATGGTGCATTTCCATTAGAGGCAACTTAAAATATTATGACACAGTATTTTTAACATTATCCACTGAAAAATATGTAATCTTTTCAATATATGTTTTAGAACTCCCCACTTTTGGGGTAGCACAATGTTCCCATTGTGTAAAATTATAAACAGTCTTCTAGGTGTTTGCTCTATGAATTAAATGATGTCCATAACAATTATAACAGAACATATCTCCATAATTTTCTTTTGTTTGGTAAATATCTTCACTTTCAAATACAGTAAAATATTCAAGCATAGGCTCAGCTGTTTTCACATCCCAGTCATCAGAAAAACTCCAGTGAAATTCAATGAAAGTTTGAAAATGTATAGAATTTGGAGAACCTCCCAGGGGCCAAATGTATCAAAACAAACCCATGAGGAATAGCTATAGCTGAAATATTCAATAGGGACAAGTGTCGATGGACCTTATGTGAGGCAAGATGAGGTGTTAGGACCTCACCCACCAGTTCGACTGCAGAGCATTCAGGAAAATCACAAACCCAATCCAAAGGCAAGTACAGTTAGCAAGAGCCATAGATAGTTCCATGGACAAATAAAACAGCTGATTTTGCGCCAATTTATAAGCTTACGTGCTCTTGACAGTGGTGTGGCGAAGAAGTAGATGAGTCGGTGAAAGAGTCCTTGGTGTCAGCAAAATATCCAGAAGCAGTTTGTGCAAATACCGGAGCCATGTGAAGAAGTGGAGAACTGGCAAAAGTCTCCCTTGGTGGTTCATAGTAAAGGATTCCATCTTTTTGAGTTGAATTTGAATAGAATTGCTCATTATTTTGGCCGTTTCTTGTCGCAGATGAAGATAGTGGTACTAATGAAAGAACATTTTCCAACCTCCCCAAGCTCAGGGAAATATCAGCATCGCTACTCAAAACTTGTAGAAGAACTTCCTGACCCGTAGTGAGAGGGATTCTGGAATTACCCAGGAGTCCTCTAGGCCTGCTGTTTAGGATCGGCCCCATGGTGTAACTTGACATTATCAAAGAAAACAAAGTGTTTTTTCTTTGAACCAGGCAGTGGTGGTAGAATAACAGTTCTGGTACCGTATATTCCCAGGACTGGAACTGGTGCAGGATATGAAGGACCAAACTCCTTTTTCGCAATAATCTTTTCTCGCACAAGATCCCCAACTTTCGGAATTCGGGTGGTAGATGTTATTGGTGCATCCCTTATTCCCAGGGAGGCAGCACAGGCTGATGTGTTTTCATCACAGATCTGTTGTAAGTCCTGCAAGACAGTGACACGTTCATTTATGTCAAACGGCGTGTCTGCCACCTCACAGCCCGAGCCACCAAGATCTAGAACGTACATTTGTGTTCCAAACAGCACCCTTATATGGGGTGCGCCCCCCAGGGACCCTCTGGGCAGATTATTAAGTGGTTTCTGGACTCCATACAGGTGATTAAGCCAGCTATGACCTTTGCCTAATACTCTTGCTGTTTAGGATTGCTTTAAGTCACGGTTCTTCCGTTCCATTACAGTTACCCTCAGGATGGTAGGGGGACAACAAATGCACTTGGACCTCTAATAAAGCCATGGTGTCCCTTAATGTCCTTGAAGCAAAAGCAGGGCTCTGGTCTGAGTTGCTAATCAATCAATCAATTAATCAGTATTTGTAAAGCACAGCTAATCACCTGTGAGGGTCTCAAGGTGCTTGGGGGGAGGAGAGGGGCCTCATCCGAAGAGCCACGTCTTGAGGTTCTTCCTGAAGATGGTGAGCGATGAGCTTTGTCTGAGGTGCAGGGGGAGGTTGTTCCAGCTCTTCGCTGCAGTGTAGGTAAAAGATCATCCTCCGGCAGTTTTGTGGATGCGAGGGATGGTGGCCAGGGCCATCTGTGCAGAGCAGAGGGATATCTGTTGGGGGTGTGGACAAAGACGCGGTGGTTAAGGTAGGCTGGTCCTGTGTTGTGTATGGCCTTGTACGTGTGGGTGAGAAGTTTGAAGGTGATTCGCTTCTCGACTGGTAGCCAGCGGAGGGTCCTCAGGTGTTGGGAGACGTGTTCTCAGTAAGGGAGGTCCAGAATAAGTCTGGCGGCGGCGTTCTGGATGAGTTGAAGTTTTTTGATGTGCCTAGTTGAGGTGCCAGCATAGAGGGTGTTGCCGTAGTCGAGCTTGCTCGTGACTAAGACGTGGGTGACTGTCCTGCAACAGTCTGCTGGGATCCATCTGAAGATCCTATGGAGTTTGCAGAGTGTGTGCCAGCAGGAGGAGGTGACTGAGTTTACCTGGTTGATCATGGATAGGGAGGAGTCAAGGATGATTCCTAAGTTGCGTGCGTGCTCAGTCGGCGCAGGGGGGGCACTGAGGGATGTGGGCTACCATGAGTTGTACCAAGCTGAGGTGGCATGTCCGAAGAATGATGAGCTCCATCTTTTTGGAGTTAAGCTTGAGGCAGCTTTCTCTCATCCAGATGCCAATGGCTTGCTTTCCTGCGTGAAAGTTCCTTTTGGCCGTGTAGAGGTTTTCAGTGAGGGAAATGATGAGTTGAGTGTCATCGGCATATGACACGATGTTCATACCATGGCTTCTGACGATGGCAGCAAGCAGGGCCATGTATGCGTTGAACAGGGTGAGCCTCAGCGAGGATCCTTAGGGGACTCCGAGGTTGACTCCTTGGGTCTGGAGGTGTAGGGCAGGAGTTTGACCCTCCACGTCCTCCCGGAGAGGAAGGAGTGGATCCATTCCAGGGCTTTTCGAAGGATTCCTATGTCGTGGAGTCTGGTGCACAGAGTGCTGTAGAAGACTGTGTCGAAAGCTGCTGAGAGGTCGAGGAGTAGGAGTGCTGCAGTGTGGCTGCAGTCTAGGAGTAATTGGATGTCATCGGTGGCTGCCAGGACTGCTTTCTCCGTGCTGTGATTGCTGAGGAAGCCAGACAGGGAGCTGTATTTTAGCGTGTTTCCAGTCCTTAGGAAAGGTGTCCATGCTGATGAAGCAGTTGAAACTCGGGGGCGATGTATGCTCCGGCTCTGATGTATATGTGGTGCGGGCAGAGGTCCAAGGGGGCTCCGTAGTGGGTGCTGTTCATGATGTTGATTGTTTCCTCTGTGGTGAGGGTGGACCAGTCATTGATGGTCTGGGCGGTTTTTGGGGGGGTGGGTCGGTCGCAGGTTCAGGTGACAGATGACAGAAACCTGTTGTAGATGTCCTGAAACTTGTGGAGGAGGCAAGTTTGTCACAGAGGTCCTGTGACGGGGGATGCTGGTGGCTTCAGAGGGAGGATCTGTGAATTCGCTGATGACTGATAAGAGTTCCTTCGAGTTGTGTGTAGAGGAGTTGATGCGCTCCCAGAGTGCTCTCTGGAGCATGAGTCAACAGCGACTAAAATGTATTTGTATGCACCATCAGGTGCCAGAGGACCACAATAGTTCAGGTACACACATCGTAGCAGTTTGTTTGAAATAAGAATGGGTGTCTGCAGTGGGTGTTTGATAGTGGACCCTTTTATTTGCTGACAGATGTCACAGCAAAGGACATACTATTTTGTCTGTTTGTATAGACCTGGCCACCAATTGCATTTTTGTAGTAAAGAAATAGTAGCGGCACACCTGCATGAGCAGAAGCAACTCAGTCATGTACTGCTTTTATCACCTCTGATATTTGGTTTTAGTTGGGGATCACATGATCACCCACCCCTGGTAATGTTACTAAGGCAGTATTCAGGCTAGTTATGTGGTAGGAATATTTGCCAGGATATGCCTTTGGTATTGGTTTGCCATCATCCAAAGCTTTCACAGCAGCCAATGTTTCATCATCCAACCTCGTTCATGAACGAATGAGTGCAGAAACAAAAGCCGTAGCTACTGCTGACTTGGCTGCTTCATCAGCCAAGGTTTTGCCTGCAGCATGTATTCCTTCATGTTTATGTCCCAATGTATGAACTATATGGGCATTGGGTAGTACTTCTTTCAGGTCCGCTCCTTTCCGCCACAGTAACCTGTGTTTGATGGTGTTGCCCTTTGAGCCTCTGAATCCATTCTGACACCAGTAATGCAGATATTCATTGAAAGACTGGACACAGTAATGTAAATCACAGACTATTAATGTTAGTTTTTCGGGATGGATGTGTTCCAGTGCCATCACCTGAGCCTTGAGCTATGCTAGTTGTGCAGTGCAGTCCCCTAAGGTCTGCGTGTAAGTATTTTGTGGGTAGACTTCACCATCTTTCATGTAGCCACTCACAGCTGCAGAAGCAGCATAGTATTGATGTTTGGTGCCTATTGCTGGTTGGGCTGAGCTAGTAGTGTAAATAATTGTGTGATATTGGTCAATAGGCAAAGTGTACATATTGGAGAAATTCTTGAGTTTGTCATTTTGGGTCAAAATGCAATCTATAATCAGTTGGATCACCAACTGCACGGACAACCTCGCATCCCTCAGACGCCTCCCAAGACAGTCCAGCACCAGGAAACGTCAATGGTTCACAGACACCCTCAAGGAATTTAAAAAAAACTGCTGTACCCTCGAGAAAGCGTAGCGCAAAGACCACACCGTAGAAAGCATGTCTGCCCTAAAAAATGCCACCCGTAAACACCATCAGCTGATCCGTGCCACCAAAAGAACTTCCTTCACAGACAGACTGGACAAGAACACTCACAACAGAAAAGAACTCTTCAACATCGTCAAAGAGCTCTCCAATCCTAACACCAACTCCAACTCCATCACGCCCTCACAAGACCTCTGCAACTGCCTCGTTACCTTCTTCCATCGTAAGATCACTGACCTACACGACAGCTTCGGACACCAGACCCAGCCAACCGCCACAGAACCTACAACCCCAGCCGTCACCCTCAACGCCTGGACTCACATCAGAGCGAAGGAGACCAAAGCTACCATGAACATCATCCACTCCGGTGCCCCCTCGGACCCCTGCCCCCACTTCATCTTCAACAAAGCTGACAACATCATTGCCCCTCATCTCCAGACCATCATCAACAGCTCGTTTGCTTCTGCCACCTTCCCTGAGAGCTGGAAACACGCAGAAGTCAACGCCCTCCTGAAGAAACCTACGGCGGACCCCAGCGAACTGAAGAACTTCTGCCCCATCTCGCTCCTCCCCTTCCCTGCTAAAGTCATTGAGAAGACCGTCAACAAGCAACTGACCAATTTCCTTGAAGACAACAACCTACTCAACCCCTCCCAGTCCTGATTCCAAGCCAACCACAGCACAGAAACCGCCCTCATCGCAGTCACAGATGACATCAGAACTCTGATGGACAACGGAGAAACAGTCGCCCTCATCCTCCTCGACCTCTCGGCTGCCTTCGACACCGTCTGCCACCGAAACCTAATATCCCGCCTCCGCTCCACCTGCATCCAAGGACAGGCCCTGGACTGGATCACTTCTTTCCTCTCTAACCGCTCCCAAAGAGTCTACCTCCCTCCGTTCTGCTCAGACCCCACCGAGATCATCTGCGGCGTCCCACAAGGCTCCTCACTCAGCCCGACTCTCTTCAATGTCTACATAAGCCCCCTCGCCGACATCGTACGTAAACACAACATCAACATCACCTCCTACGCCGACGACACTCAGCTGATACTTTCCCTCACCAAGGACCCCACCGGCGCCAAGACCAACCTGCAAGATGGAATGAAAGACATTGCAGAATGGATGAAACTCAGCCGTCTGAAACTGAACTCAGACAAAACGGAAGTCCTCATCCTCGGAAACACCCCGTCTGCCTGGGACAACTCTTGGTGGCCCACGGCCCTTGGCACCGCACCAACCGCCTCAGACCACGCACGCAACCTCGGATTCATTCTGGAACCACTTCTCACCATGACAAACAAGTCAACGCCGTATCATCCTCCTGCTTCCTCACTCTCCGCATGCTCCGAAAGATCTTCCGCTGGATCCCCGCCGACACCAGAAAAACTGTGACCCACGCTCTCGTCACAAGCCGCCTGGACTACGGAAACACCCTATACGCAGGAACCACCGCTAAACTCCAGAAACGTCTTCAGCTAATACAAAACGCCTCCGCCCGCCTCATTCTTGACATACCCCGCAACAGCCACATCTCCGCCCACCTGAGACACCTGCACTGGCTTCCCGTCAACAAAAGGATCACCTTCCGGCTCCTCACCCACGCACACAAAGCCCTCCACAACAAGGGACCCGAATACCTCAACCGTCGCCTCAGTTTCTACACACCCACTCGTCAACTTCGCTCCGCCAACCTCGCACTCGCTGCCGTCCCTCGCATCCGCCACACTACGGCAGGTGGGAAATCCTTCTCCTACCTGGTGGCCAAGACCTGGAACTCCCTCCCCGCCAACATCAGGACCACCCTGCATTCCGGAGGCTGCTCAAAACCTGGCTCTTCGAGCAGCAGTAACCCCCCTCCCCTAGCGCCTTGAGACCCTCACGGGTGAGTAGCGTGCTTTATAAATGTTTTTTTTGATTGATTGATTTGATATCAGTGGCTGGCAGATACATTGCCCATTGGATCCAGCGTGGATGTAATGCTTTCCCATTTGGAATGCTAGCCTTTGTGACAGCCTCAAGGGCTGGGATCAGAGACACAACAATGATGTGTTTCCCCTGCCCAGGGGTCTCTCTTTAATAATAGCCATTTAAATAGTAGTCAGAACCTTTTCTGTGGGAGAAAAGCGTTGTTCCACTGTGGAATACAAATGTGATTTGTATGCTATAGGGACATTAAATGTTACCTAGGTGAAGCCAATGGCACCAGCATTTACTCTGATGACCAAATGTGTTTTGTTGTCTCTTGTGTGTTATTGTTTTGCTGTAAGCAGGTCTTGTTTCAATGTTCTGAGAATGCACGTGTGTTCGACTGTCCAATATTTGCTTGAAAAGACAGGCGTAATAATTCTGTAATTATGTAATGCTTTGTGCATAATCTGCCAAAGTTTAAAAATCCCAATAATGACTATAGCTTTTTTATGGTATTTTGTGGTTGCAATTGTGCACATTGTTCTAGAAAGTGGGGAGCTAGTCTCTTTCCTTCATTTGATAGCTTGTATCCCAAAAATAGGACACTGAGAAAGGCAATTTTTGTTTTATTAAAGTTGAATTTGTAGCAGAATTCGTCAAATCCCACAACAATGTGGGCCACCCATTTTATATGTTGAACAAGATGATTATCCGTAAGGTAGATGTCATCTACATAGGACAGCACCTACATAGGACATCCTAAAATGGATGTTACACCTGCTGAGAACAGTCCAAGTCCGTTCTTATACCCCTGAGAGAGCCTACAATCTATTTTTTTCCTGCAAGCCTAAAGTGCTAAATGCTGCTAAATCCCTACTTCCAGGTGCTGTAGTTTGGCAGAAAACGCCATTGGAAATAGTCAACATTGTATTTTCTGTGCATTATATTGTTAATGAGTGCTGTGCTTTGTGCATTTTGGATAGCAAATGTGTGTGTATGACTGTTTATATGTCTGTAATGTGCTAATGCCCAATCACATGCTTAAGCCTCTCTTATCTCTATAGGAACCAGGGGCAAGAAAGGCATAATGATCTCTGCCCCTCATGGCAGATTACAGACAAATCCTGGTGGCCAATCTTTTGTGGCCAATGAGATGTCATAAATACTAATTAGTCCTCCCCGAATATAATATCAATTGCGCGCTCAATGTCTCCCTCTAATTGTATTTTCATTTTATACACCTTATCGGGAGGGGAGAAGTGCATGTCTGCAATTTCGACTTCTAAAAAGTCATCAGTTGCTTTCACCTCCAGATGCCCTGAAGATTCCGGTGAACTATTGTGACCTGTGCTGTACTGTCTAGGAGAGCCAGTGCCCAGTCCCTATTCTTCAGTAAAACTCAACTTGTGTGGCATTTCTTGCAGAAATAGCTTGCCACCTTCTTTTTTGACTTGGGGTTTTTGTTGTAGAGCTTTCTCTTCTTTTTTTTAATTGGAACTTCTGATGAGCGTTGTGAATCTTTTTTCGGTTTCACATACTCTGTTTGTTGTTCTGACCACCCACCTCCCTCATTATGTTTATCTGCTGAGTCCTGAAAGGAACGAGATTGGCATGTATCAATGTATTGACATCTATCAGGAGTTTTTTATTATCCCTATTTCTTAAGTTATAGTGTTTTTCAGAAGTCTCTGAATGTGGAGAGTTTCCCCTGTCTTTTTAGGTGTTTGTTTTTGTTTAGCCCAGCATTTTTTAGAACCCTTATCTGCTTGCTTGGTAGAATCCTTGTTGGAATTACCCTGTAATTACTAGATCTGGCTTCCAAACTATCCCAACCTATACTTGAATAGGTTTCTGCAATAATCTTAGGCAGCTCACATTCTTGATTTTGTCGAGGAACATCCCGGAGCTGCTGTCATGCTGCCAAACCTACTGCTTCCCCTTTAAGATTACTTAATTTTATTGAGGACACTGTAGCAAAATTGCCCATTAATTGCATCCCCAAATCTAGGACTGGAGCAGGCTCGTTTTATTTCTTGAATTTGTTTTTACACTTCCAAAAGATTGGCAAGTGATGGTGTACCATGTGCGGTAGTGTAGAGCGCGGCAAACACTGTGCACCAGGTGGTGCAATTATCCACTGAGGGGACTATCCAAAATTGCAAGCACATAGTGAGAATTCTGTGTTTATCTTGGAGGTACCGTATGGGGAAACACTTCTTCCAGCGCATTTATTTTTTGAGTTTTGCAGGTACATTACTCATAGTCGAATGCACTGTTGCAAGGTTAATGCCCGGTTTGACTGTGTTCACTTGTGCTGGAGCAGCCCGTGCTGGGTTAGTATTTAAAGTTTTCATTACAAATTGTACTAAGAGTCTACATATTGCTACAAACTCAATATATAAGCGACAAACCTAATCTACCGCCAAGGTGCCTGTATCAGGATGTGGTGTATATGTGGTCAATTGTGGCCAGGTAGGGCCTTCATTGCTTAAAGGACCTAGCCTAACATGAAGTGTTGTATGTGGTAGGGCACTATTAAGCCAGTTTTGGTGGTCTTGAAATGATAAAGGTAATTCTATGTATGCATATGCCCTGTATTGTGCAGGTGCATAATGATGAAATATATTATTGGTCCCATCAACTGCTGGAAAATAAACACAAGAGTAAGAAAAAGCTGGATGTGCCTCAGTTACAAATGTATCCTCCTGGGTGTTGAGACCAATATTTAATAAATGATTAGTGAGAGGGGGCCTCATGTTTACTGCAATTACAATCCGTTGTGGGTTTGCCATGTTGAATGGACTTGTTCAGAGATAAGAACGCCAATTGGGGATTAATCCTTCTAAGGTTCAAGCTTGAACAATCTACAGCCTTAAATAGGTGCTACCTATCCAGCTCAGGAGAAAATCCTCAATACCACAGACATCTCCATATATAGCATTGGGGTGCCGTTAGCATGTGGTGAGACAGAGATACTCCGGGAGATTTGTAATGCTGTGTCTGACCAAAGGTTGGAGGCGCCATGCCGTTTTGGCTCATATTATAACAGTGAGACTGCTGAATGCGGGCGGCAGCACCACCTGAATGTGGGGGCTCAATCCAATTCCACACAATGTGACAACTGTTGGCCTGACCCTTGCAGCCAGCAGGCAGTACCAAACCAGTACCCAAGAGTAGAGGTGATTTGTGGCAGCTGTGCGAATGACATTATAATTTCTCAGGGAAATCGTGGTGGAACAGATCTTTCCCTTTTCTCTTAGTTACATTCATCTCACACATGCAAAGACAAACAGAAGCCAGAATAGGTACATTGGATTTTTATTGAATCAACTGCATTCTAGATAAAAAAAAAGGCATGTACTGCAATCAATCAATCAAGTATTTGTAAAGCGCGGATAATCACCCATAGAGTCTGAAGGCGCTGAATGAAGGCATACTGCTCAGTCAAAGAGCCAGGTCTTGAGGTCCTTCCTGAACTGCTTCTGTGATGCGGTCTATCTGAGCTTGAGGGGAAGTGTGTTCCATGTCTGGGCTGCTAGGTAGGAGAATGATCTTCCTCCTGCTGTATTTTTCTGGATTTTTGGGACGCTGCAAGGGTGAGCTGAGAGAAACAGAGACGCCTGTTGGGTACGTAGAAGGTGGTTGAGGTTGCTGGTCCTATGTTGTGCAGTGCCTTGAAGGTGTGGATCATTAGTAAGGATAATGAAACCTGATCATAGCAGAGCGGTGACAAAAAAAGTGAAACATAAGAAAAGTCCCACCACAGTGTCATGATGCTAGGTTTCAGAATTCCTACCTACACCACTAAAGTTTTAAACTATAGCACAGCAGATTTAGGCCTAATCCGCCCTCCAGGACCCCTGGGAACACACAATCCCCAATACCTGAGTATGGTATTAGCGAAGAGAGCTATTGATCTATCGAGAGTCTTCTCCCATGTAAGTAGAAAAGATGTCTAATCTCAGCAGACAGCTGCAATGAAGTGAACAACATGCAATGGCAACTTCTGGCTGTAACGTATAGGCGGCAGAGAGGATTTTTATGATAAAACTCTGGTGTTCTAAGAAAAATGCCCTAACGTAAAAACACGTATGTTTCCATGAAATGACAGGGAATATGATGTTCTACTTTGTACCAACAACATTATCGTGTACGCACAGAGCGAAAATGAAAACTATTTCTAAGCAGAGTGGAAAACAGATAAAAGAATAAAAACATCACCACAAAATGGAGTTCCTGCTAAAATAATTAATTAATTAATTTCTAGGGTAAAGGGCACAAGCTGCAGGCCTATGGCTACAATAACGTGCCCATAAAATGCTGCTAAAATAACCTCATGACAACCTAAAATGAACCAATCAAAAATCAGTGTTCCCTCTGTAGTTGGTGTCAGCCTCCTTCTCACTGATAATACAGTGCCAGATACGTCCATCATTGCAGCCTTTATGGGAACTCACAAAGGATTATTCTCCTCCTCAACCTCCCATCCCACCCAGGTGCCAAGAATCATCGTCCAACTAATTAATTGCAGCAACATCACCTTCAAACAGTGGGCTCACCGAAAATAATTTCTAATGAGAACATGATTACTCTGGTGCCTGAAACAAAAAAGAGAGTTATGCACAGCAAACAGGAATGTAACGTTTACTTTTCAAGATGTAGTCGGCACCTAAGCCTACTCGTATCAATTTTACATTTTCTAACTATAGTGAAAAGAAAACATATTAATCACTTGATCCACTAAATGTAAACATAACGTGCGCACGCATATAAGTCATGATTATGCATATTATAGGTTAATATTTCATTAACAGCAAATAAATGATGGTGACACTGAGTCACCGCACTTCATTCAGCTGCATGTCTCATTTTCCTTACCACCACCCTTTCTCTTCTTGTCACAGGATAGGGTGGAATCAGCATGATTTACTAACCACATCTCACTCTGTGATAAGATAGGAAAGGGTGGCACTCTGATCAGGTTTACATGGTCTTTAGAGCGTGCAACAGATCCCAGCAAGACAATCTAAAGTAAGTTGGAACCTTTGATCAGCTAAAGTAAAAACTGTTCTCTAAGCTCTCCCATTTCCTATTTAAATTCTGATCTCGCTCCAGCTGCAGTGGGACCAGTGTTAACTGCTTCACAGTTAGACTGATGTTGCTTGTTATTTTCCACAGCGGATTATGGCCCTCATTACAACCCTGGCGGTTGGTGTTAAAGCGGCGGTAATATCGCAAACAGGCCGGCGGACAAAAAAATGGGATTACCGCTGTGGCGGAAACCGCCAACATAGACAGCCACTTTAACACTACGACCGCCACGGCGGTACAAACAAACAGCGCGGCGGACACCGCCAACAGACAGGCGGAAGACAATGTACCGCCCACCCTATCACAACAGGCCTATCTGCCACCTTTTCTGGGGCGGAATCAACACAAACAAAAACATGGTGAAAACAGTACACAGAAGGGAAAACATTCACCTCTCCATACCCCACGAGGAACCAGGACGCCATGGAGCCCGAATTGCAGATACTGCTGATGATGGTCTTCCTTCTCTTCTATCAGGAGCTCCAATGATGGTGGCGACGACCACGGTGAAGTACTGCACCTACAACACAGGGGAGGGGGGAGGGAGGAGGGAAAAGAGTGACACACACATGCAACACCCCCACCCTCACCCACAACATACACACAAATACATGCAGCAACATTACATATACAACCCCCCACGGAAGAACGCAAGGACAAAAGGAATTGATTTGAACAAATGCAATCATGTGTAATCTCATTATCAAAGTTCAAAAATCCAGTAAACGCAATTATGTACACCAACTACATAAGTCCGGATAGTGCACCAATCATTGTCCGTGGACCACTGGGCCCAAAATGCATGGGCCAAGCCCACACATGATACCTGACTCCAAACGGAGAGAACACTGCTGGGGCATCAGACCGAAAATATACAGGCACCTCAGCGGGAGCGGGAGGGGGGCACCTCAGCCAGATGAACGCACAACACCACTGCTGCATGAGGGGGCTCCATGCCCATTGATGCATCCTGGGGATTGCAATGCCACAGTCTCTCAAGTCTTTCCAGTGGGTGGTTTGCCCACTGCTTTATCCTGGAGAGTGCAAAGCCACAGTCTATCAAGTCTCTTCAGTGGGTGGTTTGCCCTCTGCCTTATCCTGGGGAGTGCAAAGCCACAGTCTCTCAAGTCTTTCCAGTGGGTGGTTTGCCCACTGCTTTATCCTGGGGAGTGCAAAGCCAGAGTATCACAAGTCTTTCCAGTGGGTAATTTGCCCACTGCTTTATCCTGGGGAGTGCAAAGCCAGAGTCTCTCAAGTGGATGTCAGTGTCCACTGGTTCTGGAGGGTCTTTGTGCCAGAGTGCTTCATCCTGCCAAGGTCTGAAGTGGATGCAGTTCTCCACTGGTTCTGGAGGGGGCTTTGTGCCCAGAGTGCTCCATGTGCAGTGTGGCCAGTGCAATACACTCACCTGGGTGTGTGTGCCAGGAGATTGCCGAAGTACAGGTAGCATGATACGCCATGGAGGCAGAGACATACCCCACACTGCTGCGGCTTCGCATTCCATATGCAGGTGACAACTGTGATGAGTGTTGCTTCATGGAAGCTGCTCAGGGTCCTGGAACTCACCACCAGCCCCGGACGACTGACCACTGGGGATGGTAGGCATGTCTGCGTGGTGCCATTGTCTGAGGACGTCGTGGGCCGCTGGCGGTGCTTGTGCGGTGTCAGTCGTGGCGGTGCTTGCAGCAGTGTCAGCCGTGGTGGTGCTGGCTGCGGGGTCTGTGGCGGCAGTGCTGGCTGTGGGGTCTGTGGGGGCAGAGCCTGTGTCAGCACCTGCTGAGTGAGAAAGCAGGATGTATCCTGCAGCCTCGGCAGCTGCCCACTGGGGAAGAGGCTGGGGAGTGTCTCAGCGGCTGTAGACGTGCCGGAGGCGGTGCAGGTGGCGGTGTTTGCCCCCGTACAGGTTGGCGTGGACGTGGATAGGTGTGGCACTGGTCCCTCAGTAGGTGCCACCATGCCCTCTCCTGACCTGCCCTTCAGTTTTTTGCCCTTCTCCACCTTTTATGGTGGCGCAGTTGTCTTGCCACTATCCCTTTTCGTTTTCGCTGACCCCTTGGTGGCAGGTGTTTTTGGCTTCTCCCTCCGGGATGTGGGCACCTTTTTAACCTTGGCAGGTGGCGGAATGTCGTTGCCCTCGCTCCGTGGCACACTGGCAGCCCTGATGGTTGGTGCACTCCATGACCCCGCAGTTGCTGGCACCACTGTGCCTGGGGATGTGGTGGCTGAGGTGCTGAGCTGGGACCTGGAAAGCCTGGCCCCAGGGGAAGGACGGGGGGAGGTGAAGGGAAGAGGTCAAGGTTTGACAGGAAACGTTTTTTAGACACACTGGGACGGGTAGATGGAGGGGGTTTGGGAGTGGAGGAAGAGGTAGTGGTTGTAGGAGGTGCACGTCTGCTGAATTTGGGTGAGGGTGCATGGGCTGGAGGCTGTTGTGAGGTGGATGGCTGTTGGGTGGGTGTGTGCCTGCGTTTGTGTACTTTGGGAGGAGGGCTCACTGACACACTGGGAGAGGACACTGGGGATGTGTGAATGGTAGTGGGGGTGGTGAGTGCACGTGAGCGGTGTGTGGTGATGGGCGTGCTGGTGATGGAGGTAGTGGCTGAGGATGTAGTGCATGCAGGTGTGAGTGGAGACAAGACTGGGAGGGAGGAGGGAGACGTGGAGGAGGGGACACAGTGGAGGAAGTGGATGTTGGTGTGTGTGCGCATGCGTATGATGCTTGTGTGAGTGCCTGTGGGATGTGTGGTGCTTATGTTTGCCATGTGTACTTTTGTGTGTTGATGTGTGTGCATGCTGGTCTGATGGTGTGCTTAGGATAGGCTGCGGTACAGGGGATTGGGTCTGGGTGTAGGAGGTTGGAGGGGGGAGGCTGGACACAGGGACAATGGCTGCCATCAGTGCTGAGGCCAGAGCCTGAAATGCTCTCTGTTAGGCTGCCTGGCCAGAATGAATGCCCCCCAGGTATGCATTTGTTTGTTGCAAATGCCTCTCAACACCCTGGATGGCATTCAGAATGGTAGACTGCCCAACAGTGAGGGATCCCAGGAGGTCAATAGCCTCCTCACTGAGGGCAGCAGGGCTGACTGGGGCAGGGCCTGAGGTGCCTGGGGCGAAGGAGATGCCCACCCTCCTGGGTGAGCGGGCATGGGACACATGCTGAGGGTCTGCTGGGAGGGCGGTGCTGGTAGGGGGGGGTGGCTGCTGTACCTGTTGATGCGGTGGGCACAGAGGGGCCCGCCACCGCAAGGGAGCTCCCATCAGAGGAGGAGTCGCTGTTGCTGGTCTCTGCTCCTGTCCCTGCCGTGGAGCTCAACTCGCACTCCATCCCACTGGTGGCTTCAGACTCCGTTGCTTCACCCTCCAGGGCCAAGTGTGATGCAGCTCTCTCCTGTTCAGATGCCAATGCTCCTCCGCCTGATGATGCTATTGCACACAAGAACAGGGAGACCACAAAAAGGGGGAGGAAAGACAGAAGAAAGACATGTTCAGTGCATGCAACACCACTACTGTTGGCAGACACAACAGACACAGCAGCCCTCTGCACTACGCCATTCACTTATAGTTACTAGATTAATCACATGCCCATGGGGTACAAGGCCTAAGCCCGATTGCTGCACACCTGGAAGTCACAGGAGCCTGACTAGGTGTAGATGGCTCTAACCACTAGTGGGGTTGGGGTGCCACATAGCCTGCCTCACAAGGGACCTTGCCTACCAAGATCGCCCTTGCCTAGGGGAAACCACTGCCCACCTCCCCCACCCAGACACCTCGTAATGCATGTAGAGTCCGCTGAATGAGAGTGTACTCACCCCCTTGTGGCTGCTGTGATGCCCTCAAGCGCCAATCCAACTCTGGATACACCACCGCCAGGATCCGGAACATCAGGGGGGTCATGGTGCGACGGGCAACCCTCCCACGTTGGGAGGCTATCCTCAGCTGGGCCTCTGCCATCTTCTTACTCCAGGGACGCAGGTCCTCCCATCTTTTACGGCAGTGGGTGCCCCATCTGTGGTGGACCCCCAGGGTCCGGATGTCCTTGGCGATGGCATGCCAAATAGCCTTCTTCTGGTGGGCGCTGATCTAGAGGAATAGTACAGGGGGAAAGGAAATTCTTTACCCGTCCGGACCGCCCCAGCCCCCCCATGTATCTTCCATCCACACCACTCCAAACAGGCATTGCCAATGCAGCATGCTCACAGTGTACTCATCTGTTTGTCTGGAGGACCGTACAGTTGTGTGTACTGGGGGAGGACCCCATTCACTAGTTTCTCCAACTGCTCCGAAGTGAAGGCAGGGGCCCTTTCCCCAGACACTGTAACCATCATCGCTTCCAGACACAGGTCACAGCAGCACTTGCATTGTAGGTCCTCTCCTGTTAAAGGTCAGGTATCAAGTGAGTGAACAGACAGAACATGGCGGTCACGTCCGCGGCAGTGCGTACCGTCACCGCCAGCGAACATCGTCATTGGCTCCTCGGACCCATAGGGCCCAATGTTAACCAATGCAGAATTGCACCGCGCTCTTCGACCGCCCACCGCGGCGGTGTAGAACGCCAGCGCAGTTACCTCATATCCCCTTGTCCCACCTTATAGGTCAGGCAGCCGCCATTTCAGGAGGCCACATGGCATTAATAATAACTGCGTCACACCAATGTAGGCATGGAATACACACAGTGACAGGCACATTGTGGATTAATAAATGTGTGCAAATGACATTTTGTGATACCTCAGTGTTGGCTGACTCTCTGCTCGCTGTTCTCCTCCATAGGGCGCGTCTGCTGGGGCAGGTAATGAGATGGCGGCATCCTCCGGTGTACAGACTGCTGGTGGACCTGTCGACAATGGAAGAGAGACACATAGCCACATACAGGCTTGATCGTGCAACAATCCAGGAACTGTGTGCCCACTTGGAACCAGACCTGATGTCCGCTAACCGCCATCCCATAGGGATACCCCCTCTAGTGCAGGTCCTGTCAGTACTCCATTTCCTGGCAAGTGGTTCCTTTCAAACAACAGTGGCCATGGCATCAGGGATGTCCCAGCCAATGTTCTCTAACGTGTTGTCCAGAGTGTTGTCTGCTCTGCTGAAACACATGCGCAGCTACATCGTGTTCCCTCAGGTGGAGGATTTGCCCATAGTGAAAGGTGACTTCTATGCCCTGGGACATATCCCCAACATCATTGGTGCCATTGATGGGACACATGTGGCCTTGGTACCCCCCACAGGAGTGAACAGGTGTACAGAAACCTGAAGAGCCACCATTCGAAGAATGTGCAGATGGTGTGTTTGGCAGACCAGTACATCTCCCATGTCAATGCCAAGTTTCCTGGCTCAGTGCATGATGCTTACATTTTGAGGAATAGCAGCATCCCTTATGTGATGGGGCAACCCCAGAGGCACTGTGTGTGGTTAATAGGTAAGGCCAAGGACCCTATACAGTGTGAATAAGTGTCTGGGTATGGGGTTGTCCCTAAGGGTTAGTTTAAGTCTACTGACCCCAGTGAGGAATCCCAGGACAAGGGCAGAGGAACGCTACAATGAGTCACATGGGTGAACTAGGAGGGTGATTGAATGAACCTTCAGCCTCCTGAAGGTCAGATTCCGGTGCCTCCATATGAAAGGCACCGGAATCAACTACTCACCAAAGAAGGTGTGCCAGATCATCGTGGCTTGCTGTATGCTGCACAACCTGGCTTTGCGACGCCAGGTGCCATTTCTGCAGGAGGATGGTCAAGCTGGTGGTCTTGTGGCAGCTGTGGAGCCTGTGGACAGTGAAGAAGAGGCGGCAGAAGAGGAGGATATCAACAACAGAAACAACATAATCATGCAATACTTCCAGTGAGAGACAGGTAAGAAGATGTCACTGCCTCCCGTATCTCATACTATTATTGGAGCTAGAATTAGTCTGTCATTTTCACTCAGTGTATGGACCCTGACTTGTCACTTTGGCTTTCCATTTCACAGATGTGGGTCCCACTTTGTGCCCTCTGCTATATTTCCTCCAGGCCTACAGCTGTGTTACATCGGGATGTGCACAAGTAAATTGACATTGCTATATTCCATGGTTTTTGCAATTACACATTTGTGAAAGCACAGACTGACTCCAGATTGTTTTGTGATTTAAGTGTGTTTATTTCTGTGAAAATTTAGTGGAGGGGGTTGTAAAATGGGCTGGGGGGATGGTGGAGAAATGTCCATGGCGGAGTCCAGTCTATTTATTTCACAGGTGCATTGTCCAAAGGGGCATAGGAAGTGGAGCAATAGCAGTTGAAGGATGGACAGGGTGACAAAGTGGACAGAAGGGTGACATTCAGGGGGGTTTCATTTCCTGGTGGGGGTCTTGGCAATGTTCTCTGTCTTGTTCCTGGATCTCAGAGACCGTTTGCGGGGTGGTTCTCCATCTGCAGGGCTTGGGGTGCTGGTGTCGTGTTCCTGTGGCGGTGCCTCCTGTCCACTAGCGCTGGTGGAGGTGGAGGGCTGCTCATCGTCCAGGCTAGTGTCAGGGGCCCCTTGTTGTGCCACTGTGTCCCTCCTGGTGTTGTCAAGGTCTTGCAGCACCCCTGCAATGGTGCCCAGGGTGTTGTTAATGGACTTCAGGTCCTCCCTGATCCCCAGATTGTGTTCTTCCTGCAGCCAATGGGTCTCCTGAACCTTGGCCAGTACCATTGCCATCGTCTCATGGGAATGATGGTAAGCTCCCATGATGTTAGAGAGTGCCTCGTGGAGGGTGGGTTCCCTGGACCTGTCCTCCCCCTGTCGCACAGCAGTCCTCCCAGCTTCCCTGTTTTCCTGAGCCTCTGTCCCCTGAACCGTGTGCCCACTGCCAGTGCCCCCAGGTCCCTGATCGTCCTGTGTTAGTGGGGTTGCCTGGGTTCCCTGTATTGGTGGACACACTGCTGATTGACGTGTCCTGGGGACAGAGGTATGGGCCCGCTGGGTGGGTGCTGTGGTGGTGTTTCCTGAGTGGGTGGCTCTGTGGTGGCTTGTGCTAGTGTCAGGGGAACCGACTGTCCCGAGGTCCCTGATGGTCCGGGCTGGTCATCTTGATCCAGTTGTGCAGAGTTGCTGTCATCATTGTGGGTCTCTTCCGTGGGGGGACTGGATATGTCTGGTGCCTCCTGTCCGGTGACGTTCGGTAGGGGTCCTGCAGGGGTGTAACGGCATGATTATTGCATCTGTGTGTGCCATCATGTGCAGTGGGTGAGTAACCCTGTACTCCAGTGCTTGCATTCTTGGCTTGGTCCTTGTGTGATATTTGGTTTGGGGTCTGTGTGGGCATCTGTAGTGGACATGCTTTGGTGATGGGTGTCCATGCTTTGGTGTTGCAGGCAGGGCTTGGTATTGGGATGGGTGGTTTGTGATAGTGGGGCATATGTGAGGAGTAATGGGGGTGAGGGTGTGGGTGTGGGTATGTGATGGCATGCAGGTAGGGTGGGGGATATAGTAGTAAAACTTTGACTTACCAGAGTCCAATCCTCCTGCTATTCCTGCGAGGCCCTCAGGATGCAGTATTGCCAAGACTTGCTCCTCCCTTGTTGTTAGTTGTGGGGGTCCACCCCCAGTCCTCTGTACAGCAATCTGGTGTCTAGAGACCACGGAACGCACCTTCCCCCGTAGGTCGTTCCACCTCTTTCTGATGTCATCCCTAGTTCTTGGATGCTGTCCCACTGCGTTGACCCTGTCGACAATTCTGTGCCATAGCTCCATCTTCTTTGCAATGGAGGTGTGTTGCGCCTGTGATCCGAATAGCTGTGGCACTACCCGGATGATTTCCTCCACCATGGCCCTGAGCTCCTCCTCAGAGAACCTGGGGTGTCGTTGAGGTGCTATGATGTGGTGTGGGTGATGTGTGAGGTGGTGTCTGTTGTGATGTGTGAGGGGATGTTTTGGTGTGTGTTGTTTGAGGTGCGTGGATGTTGTGTAAGTGATGGTGTTGTGTGTCTGTGGATTCTGGTGTTGTTTAAGGTAGTGTCTCTCTCTGGCGTGGTTTCAAATTTCTGGTTGTAAAGGTTTGTGGGTAATGTGGGTGTGTGCTTTCTATTGGATTGGGTGTGTGGGTGTGGTGTGTGTGTATGTGTATCAGGTGTGTGTATTTCGATTTGTCCAATGTGGTTGTGTTTTGTAAATGTGTGTGCATTTTGAGCGCTGCGGTGTGTACTGCCAATGGTTTACCTCGGTTGAAAGACCCCTGCGTTGATTCGTGGGTCGTGATAGTGTGGCCTATTCCTGTTGGCGTGACGGTGGAGGTTTTGTTATCGCCAGTTTATCACTGACCTTTGGTGTGGTGGACTTGTGTGGGTGTCTGTATTATGGCAGATTCCAAACTGTGGGTCGTAATACCTGTAGCGGAATTCCGCTGCCGCAGCGGTATGTTGGCGGTCTTTTGCACGGCAGTAAGCAGCATTTACCGCCAGGGTTGTAATGAGGGACTATATGTTTTTAACCGTTGGGACATCTAGATATTTCACTGCCAGAAATAAAACATGCATTAGCCAAGTCACTAAGAGTACCTTCTTGTTTCTATGGGGAATTTGGTTGTTTTTGTGTAAAAGGGTGAGTCACTGATTTCCAGTATTGGACTGGTCTGTTAAACATTCAGGCAAAGCCGGATGGGCCGGCATGAAAGGGCCGTTATGTGAGCCAGTTTCTTCTCGTCCTGTGGGACATGACAGGACCTATAAAAACATCCATGCACCTGTCCATTGAAGAGTGCCCATGTGGAACTGCCCGAACGCCTGACAGCAAGTGTAACACTGCTGTATGTATAGGTTTCCTAAGTGGGTGGGTAAATATGGGTCACAGTGTATTTGAAGTAGAAGAGAGTTAATGAGGAGCTTAGTGTGGATGCGTGAATGTTAGTCAATAAGTGAAGGAAGGAATTTGAGGGCGGAGAGAGAATTGTTGAATGCGGGTGAGTATGGGTGAAGAAAGTGGATAATTTAAAACAATTGGGTTTGTGGGCCACCAGCTGGTAATGTAAAATTATGAAGGTACTCTGGACAGTTGCAGTGTCTTTCCTTCTGCCTCTAGCCAGGCCTGAAAAATGGGTTGAAGTAATGGTTCTCATTTCATTGAACTGGGGACGATGAAAGACGAAGTGCACCTGCTGCGATTCAAACCTGTTATCAAAAACAGCCAGATCTGGGAGTATTTGTTTCACTTGCTATGCTAGCTTGAAGAATGCAGTCATCTGTACGGAATTATGTTTCACCACATTACAAAAACCAGCTGCCACTGACTGAATTATTTGAGCCCCTTCTTCTCTAAATTACATGTCTCCACTAGACTGAACAGCTGTAAACAAAAACTCAAAACATATTTCTTCTAATTCTTTGTGTTATAATTGTTTTTCGACTTCCATAGCTGTCAGCCTCAAAAAATGTATTTTTTATTCTCTGTTCTGTTTCTATCTTCTAGTTTTACGAGCTCTTCCGCTTAGACCAGAGCCTAGAGGCAGTATGAAGTCCTAAAGCCCTATATAAATATTCTGCCTTGCAGAGCTTTTTCTTTGTTAGACCAAATAACATCAGCTATTTATTGAGTTCACTTTGCCAGCTCATCTATGAAATATCATACAACACATTCCTATGAGTCTGGAAATAGAACTACTGTTGGGACACAAAAGTCCCATGCCTGGTGATAAACATGCACCCCTTTCCTGAGTACACCAACTGTATTGATGTCTGATCCCTACTGCAGATTGTTGTTGTCATGGGCAAACATGGATCATGCATGGGTGCCATGACATAGGCCTTTCTCGTGTATTGCAGTGTTTTTGGACCAGGAGGCTACCCTCATAGTGGCAAAAGGGTACTGCCTTTACCAGGAGATAAGCAGCACAGGCTTGGAGGTGGCAGCATACTATGTAGTGATCAGTAGGAGTGAACAGGTCCTTTGCACCTGTATCATTGGAGTGAGGCCTACAGTGTCACTCATTTAAAGTTTCACTGCTGTTTTCCTTTGGCCTACATTGGTTTGGTGTGGAGTGCTGCTCAGTGCATGTGTGGTACACCCACTGGGTTTATGTATGCCTGTAAATGGTACAATACAGGTATAACCACAGTGCTGTGCAGTGTGTGTGTGTGTATATTATATGCCTGTGCTTATTGTATGTGTGCCTATGAGTGTTACAATACATGAAGGATGTAGTGCTTTGCAGTGCATGTATGCTATATGATTGTGCTGAGTGTATGTTTGCCTATGAAGGGCAAGGTACATGGAGGACTTTGGGTTACATTTTAGGAGGCCCAGGGCTGACCAGAGAAACATGATGAGTGAAGTAGAGGAATCCCACCAGACAGATTTGTGTATTGCTGCAATCCTGTACGCTGGGTGGGACACAGTGGAGGAAGTGAGAGCCAGCTCTTCAGTACACTTCAAAGGGTGCTAAGAAGGGGCCAGGACGCATCTCAGGAAGGAGATGGGGCTGATGAAAGAATCTTAAAGAAAAGGGCTGAGGCAGTGGGGTAACATTTTGATACACATATCACTGTGGCTGACGTTCATGTGTGAACCTCAAATCACTCCCATGGCCTGTGTTGTGGCGCTATCAGATTTGGAGTTGTTGTGCTGTGAAAGACTGCAGAACATATGCAGAAGTGTAAGTTTACCTTTGTAAATTAGCTCCTCTGACTCAGAATCCCATTTGGCATCTGAAAACAGGCTATCAGAAGGGGAGATGGAGACCTCCAAAACTGTCAGCTGGTAAACTGCCAGTCGGGCTGTGTGAGGTTCTGCAAGACTTCTGCCTATCAACAGGACTGGGAGAAAATGCCTTCTAGTCTCCCATCTGGGTAAAGGGACAACATCACCCGGGGAATCCAAGGCCACCTGCCATTGCAGCTTAGAGCCTTAATACCCTCCTGCATCCTGCCTGCCAAGACCAGTGTGTTGTATGAGGGAGAGGAGAGCATCAGAGGGAGTGAGGTCCGGGGGGTGGATTCTGATTTGGGCCATAGCCAGTGCAGAAGAGGAACCTTGACCCAATATGTCAGAGGGGCACTGGTATAAGGCAATGAGCACTGTGATGGCTCAAGCAGGCCCAAGCCTTGGCTGAGAACCAGCACCAGGAGCCCCTCACCACACTTGTACATGTGGGGAGGATCCCAAGGAAAAACAAACATCATCAGAGGAGCATTGAGGTCCCTTGAACTGCTGCAGGACCCTGTGTGAGGAACTCATGGACATGCAACTGCAGCTCCATCCGGGCTTCAGCGTCAAGACTTGCTCAGAGATTCAGATCCTGCTGGTGTGGTAAGACTGATTGAAGGGCCAGACAATCTGGGGTACCTTGCCTGCTGCATCACACTTCTGTACTGGAACACTTTTGAATTTAATGGAGAGTCAGAGTGGGACTCCTGAGACTCTGAGTGCTCATGGGGCTTGACCTGAATGTCCCCTATAGTGAATGGGGAATAACCACTACCACTATCAGCACAGAGTGTGACTCAGGGACCCTCCTAAAAAACACTAGAGCCCTGACCTCAGGTCACTATGTGAATTGTTTGTGAATGTTGTAGCTTGCTATGTTTGGATATAAATACTCTTTTTCATAAAAGCAAGTATTTGACTGGGCAGTTATTTATTGCTGCTGAACGTATTTTGAGTGGTGAGCCCGTGTGCCCACCCCTATGTCTACCCCCATTCCTACCAAGAAGCATTTGACTGCTCCTCCTATGCTACCACAAAGAGTCAAGTGCTGAAACAGCAGTACTTAGCCCAGTTGCTCCAGAGTAAGTTGCTCTGGATCCATAGTAGGTTGGACCCAAGGACATCAGGAGTAAAAGGCCTCAACCCCCAAGGCACTGGATGGTTAGGTGAAGGGCAGTGAGGTGAATGATTACAATAGGCTGTATGATCTGTTTGCAAGAGAGCAAATGTTCAGTAATTGCTTTCCAGAACTGTGGCAGCACTTCATTGATATTAAGCTCACTGACCCCAGGGAGCATGCTAAGGAGACTGGAGACTGGCTCAGCACCAGGGTTCACCAGAAGATATATGGGAGGCTCACTGCAAGGGTAGTTATGGTCCCATCAGAAGGAGGAAGGGGAGAAAAACATAAAAAACAAGTAATTCGCTATGGTTCCCCAAACTGGTTTTAAGGGTCAGGACTCCCAATCTCCGCCTGAACAGAAAAAAAGTGGTCCCCTGGTAGTAAGTCCTTAGGGAAAGCCCCCCATAAGTGCCATGTGTGTCAACAGGTTGGGCACTCCAAGGGGATGGCAAGTGTCCTAAGCGGGTAATAGCCCCTCAGTGGAGGGCAGACACCGGGGTTTGTTAGTGTTGCACTGGGGAGGGGATTGGCTTTGACAGTGTGGGAGGCAGAGTAGAGTTTACCCTAGTGTCCCTGGATGATGGAAAAATGATGCGGAGAACTAACATGGCTAGTATCACTAGGAAATGCAGGCAGTGGGTCACCATCAATAGGCAGAGGGTGGAGGCTCTGAGGGACACTGGAGCCAGATGACAACTGTCATCTGGTGACCTCAGAGCAGGCGGCTCCTAATGCATTCAACCAGGTTATTGAAACTTACCACCATGAGAGCCACTATCCAGTGGCTGTGGTTCCATTTGAGTAGGAGCAGATCTCAAGATACTTGAGGGTAGCTATGAGCCCATCCATGCCCGTGGATTGTCTTCTTGGCAATAACCTGAAGCACACCATCTGGAAAGATGTAGAGCTGTGGTTACACTTGGAAATGTTAGGGTTGCCTGAGTGGGTCTACCTGACCATACGGTTGATGGCTGCCAGAGAGGATAGTCAGAAGAACATACAGCCTGGAAGAAAGGCCCAGGTGCCTACCAAGAAAAGGAAGAGCAAGGGGTGCAGAAATCCCGCTCATGAAACTCAAATGGTCTGGAGGAGGCTGATCCTAAGGGTGATGCCCCGGAACAGATAGGGGAGGACATTGACGTCCTTGGGAACCTACCTGAGCTGACGAATGGGCAGGAGGAATAGGTTCTCTCCAGGGATGAGTTCTGAAAGGCACTAATGGAGTGCCCTACTCTTGAGAGCTTACAGCAGCAAGGTGAGGACCAGGCAGCTGGCAACATCTCTGGTGATCACCTGACCTATTGGGTGAATGACCTCCTGTATATGGAGCCTATGGTTCCTGAGCCTGGTGCAATCCATGTGTTGGTGGTCCACAGTGCTGGAGGGTCTTCCTAGTGGAGCTGGCTCATGATGTTCTCTTGGCAGGTCATCTAGGGCAGGACAAGACCTTTGATAGGCTTGTCACCCACTTTCTTGACCCAAGACGAAAGCAGACTCAGATGCATTCTGAGGGTCATATACTGCCTGCCAGGCCAGTGGCAAGTCATGAGGGAAGCACAATGTTCTACTGTAGCCTTTTTCTGACATTGGCAATCCCTTTGAATGGGTGGGCATCATCACTGTTGGGCCTCTGGACCCCAAGACAGCCCTTGGCAGCAGGTTCATCCTGGTCTAGGTGGACCATGCTACCCTTTACCCGGACACTATACTTCTGAGGTTGATGACAGATCCTGCAGTTGCGAGTGTACTGACGGGGATCTTTACCCATGTGGGGTTCCCCAAGTAGGTTGTATCTGACTGTGGCACCAACTTCATGTCCGCATACACGAAGTCTATGAGGAAGAAGTGTGGGGTAACCTATAAGTTCTCTACTCCTTACCACCCCCAAAGAGGTTCAATAAGACACTCAAAGATGTGATCATGGGCCTGTCAGAGCCCTTGAAGCGAAAGTGGGATGTCCTCTTGTCATGACTTTTGTTTGCCTAGAGGGAGGAACCATAGATGGTGGTTGGCTTCAGCCCCTTTGAACTTCTGAATGGGCACTCTGTGAGAAGACCGCTCAGACTAGTGAAGGAGGGCTGTGAGCAAGCTCCCAGGAAGGGATGCTGACAATCTGTACCCAGGTGGAGTGCTTCTGGAGCAAAGCCCAAGAGAATCTGGACGTCAGCCAGGAGGTCGTGAAATAGTGGTTTGACTAGAAGGCCACTCTGGTCAAATATCAGACTGGCCAAAAAGTGTGGGTGATGAGCCTGTGGAGCCCAGGGCTCTGCAAGTTGGCTGGTGAGGGCTTATGAGGTGAAAGAGTGCAAGAGTGAAGACACCTACCTGGTAGACCTGAAGACTCCAGAATCCTTTAAGGGTTTGGCACATCAATTGTCTAAAACCTCACTTCAAAGGGCCTGAAGTAACCATGTTCTTGGTCACGGATGATGGAGTGAAAAGGACAGTAAACCTCTCCCAGACCTCCTTTATTCCAAGGAGCATAATGAGTCAGTGGAGTGTGTCAGCCTCTCTCCTACACTGACTCTAGAACAGCCGAGAGACTGTTGCCAGATGTTGGATCAGTTTGCTTCTCTCTTCGGTCTTACCCCAGGACTCATTACTTGATGCACCCATGATATTGATACTGGGGACAGCATGCCTGTGAAGAGGACGATCGACAGGCTGTCTGATAAGGTGAGAGCCAGCATTAAGGAGGAAGCCTGCAAAATTTTGGTGTTAAGGGTTAATAAGCCCTTCAACCGCTCTTGGTTCAGCCATGGTGTTGGTCCCCAAGGCTGCACCTCCAGCTGTCACCCCAGAACTTAGATTCTGCTTGGATTACTGGGGGCTCAATGTAGTCACCAAGACTGACACACACATCATCCCCAAATCTGAGCTCATAGATCGGTTGGGAGCTGCCAAGTACCTCAGCATGTTTGACTTAACGTCTGGATACTGGTAGATTGCCTTGATTGAGAGGGCCAAAGAAATGTCAGCATTCGCTACCTCCAAAGAATTCATTGTCCAGATGGACACCTGAGAGCAATGCGTAGGGCTGTGCTCACACAGCTAAATGAAGAGGGCCTGGATCATCCTGCAGCCTTCATTAGTAGTAGGTTACTTCCCCCGTGAAAAGACGTGGAGTGCAATAAAGAGTATACTAGCTCAATTCTGGGTTCAGACAAGTCCCAGACCACTCACATACCTAATGCAGATGAGGAGTGACAATCCAAAACTGTCAAAGTAGTCCATCTCCCTACAGGGAATGGCCTTTACATTGAAACCATCCTAGAACACATCACATCAGTGCTGATGGTCTCTCCAGGTTCTTCCGCCTTAGTGAAGAGAAGTCCCAAGGGGTTGAGTAGATCTCCCCCCCCCTTTTTATGCTGCGGGGGACACTTGTTAGACCTGACATCCTTGGTGTGGTTTTCCCCCTAGCCTTTGGCTTCAGGTTTCCTATTTTGATGACTTTGGGGGTCATTCTGACCCTGGTGGCCGGTGACCGCCAGGGTCACCGACCACGGGAGCACCGCCAACAGGCTGGCGGTGCTCCCGAGGGCATTCTGACCGCGGCGGTTCAGCCGCGGCCAGAAAGGGTAAACCGGCGGTCTCCCGCCGGTTTACCACTGCCCTTGTGAATCCTCCATGGCTGCGGAGCGCGCTCCGCAGCCTTGGGGATTCTGACACCCCCTACCGCCATCCTGTTCCTGGCGGGTCTCCCGCCAGGAACAGGATGGCGGTAGGGGGTGCCGCGGGGCCCCCGTAAGAGGGCCCCGCAAAGTATTTCAGTGTCTGCTAAGCAGACACTGAAATACGCGACGGGTGCAACTGCACCCGTCGCACCCCTGCAACTACGCCGGCTCAATTCTGAGCCGGCGTCCTCGTTGCAGGGGCATTTCCTCTGGGCCGGCGGGCGCTCTTTTGGAGAGCGCCCGCCGGCCCAGAGGAAATATCTGAATGGCCGCCGCGGCGGTCATTCAGCGGCGGTACCTTGGCGGACAAGGTCAAAATGACCCCCTTTGTTTTTTGCTGGCATTAGTACTCTGTACACTTTACCACTGCTCACCAGCGCTAGAGTGCTTGTTCTCTTGCCTTAAAACATGGTAAGATTGGCTTGTACCCAATTGGCATATTTAATTTACTTGTAAGCCCCTAGTACGGTTGCGCTACCTATGCCCTGTAAATTAAATGCTGGCTTTGGGCCCGCACCACTGATCGTGCCAACCCCTTAGGTGGTACTTCAAATGTCTCAGGCATGCCATTGCAAGCTGTGCATGCAGTTTTAGACTGCCATTTTGACCTGCAAAAAAGAAAACCTTTTGCTAGGCAAAACCTCTCTTTTTTAATACATATGTAACCCCCAAGGTAGGCCTTGGACAGTGTACAGGACAGGATGAAGTGTTTTTAAAAAGTTGGGAATGTACTTTAAAGTTTTACAGGTCCTGGTAGTGAAAACCTCATACATTTGTTTTTCACTACTACAAGGCCTACCTCCCCCATATGGTTACATAAGATTTACCTTATTTTATTTAATAAGCTGTAACTTCCAAATAGGAGCAGGTAACCAGTTCATGTTTGCTGTCTTTGGAATTGTAATGAAATGTTGGCTAACTTATAGTCAGATTTTAAATTACAATTTTGAAAATGCCAACTTTAGAAAGTTTGCATTTTCCTGCCTTAGGCATCTGTTGCCTGCAGTCTGTCTCTTTTGTTACATGACTGGATGTAGTTGAAAGATGGGCTTTGTGTATTTTTTCCTAGACAGCCACATACAATAGGGAGTTTAGGTGTGCCTGGCTGGGCCATCAGTGGCGGGATGGGAGGGAGGAGCTGGGCTCAGACCCACTTACACCTGAATAGGCTGTGTCCTGCCTCCACACAAAAGTCTGCATACCACTGTAGTTAGTCTGGAGCCAAGGCAGGGAACGCGGGCACCCGTTCACTTCAAAGGCATGCCTCTAGAAGCTTCTCCCCCCTTCACCTCAGACATCAACTCTTCAGTACACTTCTGGACCTCTGTATATTCAGCCAGGAAAAAGGACTGCTGTGCTGCTAAAAGGACTTCCACTCTACTTGTCTGCTGCTCTGAAGGACTGCTGCCCTGTTGTGCTGACCTTCTGCCTCATGTGCTCCTACCTGGTTGAGAATGACTGGACCTGCAACTCTGAACCCTGGACCCCAGAATGCCTCCAAGGGATAGTTGGCTGTCCTCCTAATCAAAAGCCTCAGGGACATAACAGGCTGTCAACAACCTTGAACCCAGCACCTGGACTTTGCAATCTATAAGTCCTACCCTGCCAATTGGTACCATCTCATTCCTGGACACTTGGAAGTGGGCCTGAAGGTGCTATGTCAAGCCCAGCTGTTGTCCCCATCGGAAGCAATGCAAAATGAAACATCACGGAACCCTGCAAAGCCTTGCCCCACAGCTGCCTGCCTCATCAGAATTTACATGAATGATGCAAACCCCACAAAAGAGCTGCACATCTTCATCAGATCCGATGCGGATGACGCAAAGGCTCACAAAGCGCACCAGGATTAAAGTACTGCAGCTAGCGGGTCCCTGTAGCTGGCCCTGACTCCATTGCAGTTGGCTTGAACTTGTGTCTTTGTCCTGGTACCCCAAGACTATCTATCCACAGTTTGCACTTTGTACTTTTCAGTGCTATTTTCACTCAGATCTTTAAAACTGCATATCGCTGGTTGTACTGATTGGTTTTTGTCATTTTATGGTCATGTTTTATTTATTAAAAATTACTATAATTTTCTAACTTTGGTGTGGTATTTTTCACTGTGATACTGTTTGAAGTGCTGCATAAATACTTTACAAATTGCCTCTAATTTAAGCTTGACTGCTCTGTGCCAAGCTGCCAGGGGGATGAGCACAGGATAGTTTGAGATTTGCTTGTGTCTCACCCTGAGAAGGATTTGGGGTTGCTGCTTGACCAGGGCTCACATCCAAGTCAACCAGTAACCCAATTTCTCACAGACATGCAGACTTGAATATGCTGCAGCACTAAAGAGAAGGGTTGGTGCAGTGCCTTTCAATAAGGTATCTGCCGCAATGAGAAGTGCTGCTGCCTTCCTGAATTCCCAACAGTGTGCATAAGACTTTGTGACGCAGACACCTTAAAGTGATAGATGTTTGCACCCGCACAACTCTCACTTGAGGTGACCCGACACTCCACCTTCAGGAGAGTTTCCCCAAAAAATGGACAGAAAGCATAAATAAAAGGAGAATAAAAACAAACAATCGCCATCTGGAATAATATACTCTCTATTTTTAAACCCAATGCTAGTACAAGATGTGCCATTGTGAATATTAACTCAAGTAATCATACATGGGAGTACAAAGCTAAGCATAATTTACAGCCCCATCCCAAACAACCTTACCTCGCAGAGTACCTGTAGGATACAAAAAAAGCCAAGGCCTGGTACTATGAGGGAGCCCCAACATCCTTCCTATCCAGATGAGGGCACACTACCAAGTAAGCTTCCCTGCTTTGCAATCTAAGTCATGCCCCATGGGAAGTCCACACAACCCTGTCAGTAATCTAACCCTGAGAGAGTTCCTACATCTTAACACTATGTTTCCCAGTGGAGTAGGGGGATGATCTGGGATGGTAACAGCCATATCCGCCAGGTACTACTGAGCATGCTCACCACAGAGTTGACTCCTGGGCAGATCATCTCCTACCTCCAACCTAGCATGACAGGAAGTGTCTAACTACCTCTTTTCTGCCTGTCCATCATTTGGTACCTCAGAACAGAGGGGATTTTACAGACCCAAGACTGAGACCTGATCCAAAACACAGACCATGCTCAAATAACTCTGGATATCTATTCACTCACACATAATATACACAAACATTTCACCAATTAGTCTCTTACTGCATAGACTAAGTTTACAGAGAGATCTCAGCTCAACACTCACTCTACAAAGACCAATGATTCTTTCCCAGCGGGGAAACATTCCACACATACCGGTGGCGAGAAATGGAATTTCTCTAAAGTGGACAGTGCACAGAGAGTAAAGCACCTTCAGGAGACAGCTCTGATCTATAACCACAAGGGACTCACATAAGAGAAGTCATCAAGATCTTGAAAGAGGTTTTAAAACTTCAGATCCTATTTACCATAGTTTAGGAAAGGTGCTGAGAGAAGCAAAGCTATGGTGTGCAATGCAAAGTGGTGCAAACTGTAAAGTCAATTAACTTTCTTGTGCTCAAGCTAATTTGCTCAGAATGTGACAAGGGTGCAGTGCCAAAAAGCCTTGCTTTGTGTAGGACCAACTCTCTACTGTAGCGCCTTCCCCAGCCTGGGCACCCGCCAATGACTACATCACACATGGAGCTTGGTAATACATGTCTTCATTTGTCTGAGTGTAACCACAAACTCAACAGTCAAAACCTGCCTTTACTTCACCACACTCTAAGACTTATTTCACAGTTCTATAGAGTCCATCAGGAGCCAAAAGGGTTCCGTTATTAATAACTCACACAACACTACATCTCCCCCTCTGTTAATTTTTTTTCAATTTTTTTTTTTTACAAATATGTACACAATCATAGTTCTTTTATGAGCCTTTGTGGCAATCTAATTACTTGTCTCAATCGTGTCTTCGGAGATGGGGAACCAGCAATTGAAGTGTCCATGATCTGTGTTAGCAGTGCAGGAGCAACAACAGTCAGGGGTTTCTCAATTGTCTATTTAGAACTAGTCTATACGTTGACATCAGTATCTGACGAGTGATGAGCCACATGTCAGACATGCGAGGAATCTCAGGTAATGGACTTCCCAGGAGGTTGGGCAGTCACCATGTGTCCTTTGCTCGTTACAACATTGAATGGCTCAGCATTGAATAGAACAGTTGGCTTATGTTTTCTCAACTGACAGACAAGTACTCGATCTACTCTAATGAAAACAATGTCTTTTGCATGTTGTGCCTTGTCTGCATATGCTTTCATTTTCCTTTTATGATCTAAGTCTTTGGGATGGGTTTCTTTCCCAGTACTTGATCTTCTGTTGGTCCATTGAGGTAACTTGTTCATCATGGCTCTCCCGAACATCAAATTTGCACGGCTTTCACCTGTGGTAGAGCAAAGGGTTGAACTGTAAGTTCACAGGGTAGAATTCAAGACAGTTTTAAGATTTAGCTTTTCTAGTACATCACCCGGAACAGCTTTCTTTAATATACTCATGAAATGTTGTACAAGACCATTGGTCTGTGGCCAAAGAGGTGTGCATTTCTGATGCTTCACATTAAGACGACTGAGAAGGTCTCTGAAATCTCTATTGCTGAAAGGTAGACCATTGTCAGATTTTAAGATGGCAGGAATATCCAATGTCACAAAGATGCTGTCTAATCTCTTGATGACTCTCTTGTCAGTGATAGATGAGAGATTTTCTATCAATGGAAAAAGGGAGTGCGCATCAACAATCACCATCAGGCAATGTCCATTGTCAAGAGGACCGAAAAAGTCAATAGCAATTCTTTCCCATACAAGCCTTGGCCATTCTGACATGCTTAAGGTGCGTTGAGTGGTTTTCGATAACAGGCAATTGCATAGATGACAGGCCTTCAACTGTCTTTCAACTCTCTCATCGAGATGAAGAAACCAGACTCAGGCCCATATTTATTCTTTTTGATGCAAGTTTGCATCAGAAGGCATATCGCCAGCTTGCGCAATACCAGGACACCAGCTGGGCACCATATTAATGAAATGGCGCAATCCGGTGCAAAGGGTGGGCCAGCGTAAAAACAAAACATGACTTTGGCCGGGTGGGGGTGGTGGTATGTGAGAAGGGGGTTTTGCACAAAAATATGATGTTAGGCTGGTTAGAGTAAAAACAATGACTAATCAGCCTAGCGTCATTTCTTGCAGCAAAACCATCCATACCACATGACTCTTGTCTTATTAAAGACAGGAGTCATGCCCACCACCCCAATGGTCAGCACAGGGGACAAAGGTCCTCTGGACATAGACACTGCACCCATTGCCATGTAGGGGTGCCCATGTCAGGGCCCCCAGTGTCATTTTGAAAAATAAATGAAAATACTTACCTCCACTTACCCTAATTACCTGGGATGGGGTCCCATATCCTGTGGTGTTCCTCCAGTTTGGGTGGGGGTGTTCCTGGGGCTTGGGAAGGGCATCTTTGGGCTCTTTCCATGGTGTTTGACCATGGAAATGGGTCCACAGGTCCCCTAACGCCCGCCCTGACCCAGGCGTTAAATAATGGAGTTAAGTAGGCATAGCACCATTATTTAGGCCCACCTCCCTCCTGTGCACCATTTTTGCAGGGGAGGGTAAATAAGGCGCTAGGTCCTTAGAGTAATTTTTTGGACGGGAATTGCATCTCATTTACGCAAGGTGGGTTCACGCATCCAAAAAATGACTTTAACTCCAATATTTTAATGTTAGACTAGTCTAGCGTCAAAATAGAAATATGGAGTTACGTTTGCGCTGAATTAGCATGAAAAAATTAAGCTAATTTAGAGCAAACAGGGTATAAATCTGGACCTCAGTCTCTGAGAGCTCGTTTTATGGCCACAATGTCCTTCATGGGCCACTTTAATTATCTGTTGTGGCAGACTCTCCAGAATAACAATTCTCAAATCTGTCAGGGAAATGCCTTCTAGTGTCACGGACAGTTCATCTTTGACATTTTTAAACCTCTGCTATTCACTGTCACTGGCAAAAGGTCAAGTGTACTGGTTCCAATATCTTTCAGTTTCAACATGTCACTCTCTTAATGTGTGGATGTGACAATTTGCTTCAATGAAATGGCAGCTGGTGTGCTTGATTTCACAATTAAATGTACGCAGGCCTCTGCTATTTTGGAAGGGGTACCATGACACTGTAGAGGCACTCTGGAATAGTAGTCGGCAGGGTTTTGTTCTTTTCCTGGGCAGTACACAAGTGTGTCATTGTATTCTTGCAATCGTAGACCCCAACATTCAATGCGAGGAGGCATCTTGGCCTTTGGATTGCTAAAGATGGGCAACAATGCTTGACGATCTGTCACAAGCGTAAAGGGCTTTCTGCATAAGAACATGTGGAAATATTCACAAGCCCACACCACTGCCAAAATTTCTTTCTCAGGCTGTGAAGAAGCACGTTCAGTTTCTGACAAATTTTTGCTTGAATATGCCACAATATGTCTTTGAGCATTTGGGTGTCTGCTGTGCTGTGCAAGGATTGCACCTAGCCTGACTAGGCTAGTATCATCAACAACAACTTCTGTCTGAAGCTTTGGATTCTCATTAATTTGATTCTCCTAAAGCTTTGCTTGCATTCATGTGACCAATGAAATCAAACATTCTTTTTCATCAAGTCTCTCAATGGAGCACTCACAGTGGCAAAGTATTATATGAATCTGGAACAGTAGCTGGCCATGCCAAGGAATGAATGTAACATGTAAGCCTCTTGTGGGGGACTGGCAGTTGACAACGCTTACACTTTAGCTGGATCGGTGTCATACCCCCATCAGAAAAGAACCAGAGAACTTTAACTGTGTCTTATGGAATTCACATTTTTCAGCATTTAAAGTTAAACCTACATCCACAAGTAAACAACACACTTGCTTGAGAGCTTGTGCTCCTGTGTAGGCCTGAAAATGAATGTCATCACTATAGTTGAAAGCATTCATGACAGGCTGTATGATACGTTGAATGGCATTCTTGCAAAAGCTCTGCAGCGGATGACACATTGAAACATAGTGTTTCACATCAAAATAGCCCAATATGTTTAGAAAAGGTTGTAATGTACCTGCAGTTCTCCTCGAGTTGAAACTGATGATATCCTTTATTTAAATCAAGGCGAAAGAAGATCTTTACACCATTCAACTGTGTTATTATGTCAGTAATGTGTGGACCTAGATGTCGCTGTCTTTCAAATGCCTTGTTCGTGTGATGCATGTGCACACAGATTTGCACAGCTCCTTCACTATCCTTTTTGGGTACTACCACTATTGGAGAAACCCATGGCGCTGGACCAGTAGAACGCTCGATCACATCATGTTTAAGTTATGATTTGAGGTTCCTTTTCAACAGTTTCTTGTAAATGAAATGCAATTTGTCTGAGTCCTTGAGCAACAGGACAGACATCCTCATTAAAATGCAATTGTGCTTTCATAGACTTAAGTTTTCCTAACCCTTGAAACTACAAAGGGAACTTACTTACTTTTCATGATGAACATTTATGTTGTAGTTCACTGAGATCAGTCCTATATCAGCAGCTGTGCTGAAACTGAGTAAACAGGCACTTGACACTGTACCTTGAAGCACATGAATCGGTGCTTGCAGTTTTGTCTTCTTGTGTTTCACTGTTGCTACGAATAAACCTTGACTTTTCAATGGCATTGAGTGGGCCATGTATTTCCTTTAGTTTCCCATGGCATCAGTCATGGCAATGCAGATTGTTCATTATGTTTCTCCTCAAACATAATGTTTCTCAATGCACCACTGTCGATAATGAAAGGCAGTGAACACCATTTACTTTCAGTGTAATCTTCGGACAATGTTTGAATTACTTTGATGCCTTTTCATGTCGAATTTTCTTTGGTTGGTATTTTTCTTCACATACAGCCAATCCAACATGCACACATTTATCTTAGACAAACATTGACATTGCACAACCATGTTCTTCACTTCACTTGATATTGATACTGTAGAACTATTTGATAATGGTTTAGAGATGATAAACTTTGTTTGGTGTCGATTTGCCTCAACTGGTGTTGTCACTTGGCCTTGTGGGCATGCATTGAACGCTACTGGAACGTTTGGGTGGCTATTTTGTCCCCTCACCGTGATGCTCTTACTTTCTGCTTCATCTTGCAAACCATAACAAAATATCCTCCTTCCCACAGTCTTTGCATATCTGTCCAACAGCGGGACATTTACCTTTGTGTGTAAATTAAAATACATGCCTGAAACACAACGTCTTTTTCCATGTAGACATGTCCTTCATACTTGTTTCTGCTTGCTTTTCATGTTTATGACTCTGTCACTTTGGTAACCTCCAGCCTCCCTGTCATCAGCATGTTGATCGCTCCTCAGCTCTGGCAGCATTGAGTACTCGCTCCATACTAAGAGTTTCTCACAGCATTTGTACTCTGAATTATTATGACAGACATCCATCAATAACTCTCAGACAAATTGCTTCATCGTCATTAAATTAATTGAACTTACAGTGTTTGAGTGTATCGAGTCTCCCAACAAATATGTCTATGGTTTCACCAACTCTGTCATTCTTTACTAAAAATGCACCTTATGTCATCTACATTCAGCATTGGACTGAACTTGAGATTTAAGGCTTCTTTAATTTGACGGTATGTAATGTCAGCTAGCGCAATTTTCATTATGACTTCTTTTACAATCTCACCAGCAAGATTTGATAACCTTCTTGTTATCTCTTTCTTCTAGTCCATCAATGAAATAGTCATTGTCTCTATCCAAGAAGTCCAACTATTGTTAATATTCTGCTTTTCGGTAGTACTGAATGGTGGTGGCAGTTTCAGGAAAGCGGCGGAATTATAACCATTTCTGAGATTGGCTGACACTGAAAAATAAATCTTTCCAATAATGTCTGCTTCCACTAGGACCCTCTTCCTGTGTGCCATCTTTAAGGCCCTGTGATGTACCAGTCTCTGGGTTATCTTGGACAGTCTGTGGAACAGTGACCTCTTTCTTGGTCTCCATTGGAGCCCTTCACTTTTCTAGAGACCTCTGGAGTTGTTCTGAGCCGCCACCCAGCAGCTTTGGTGGTGTGATGCTGCAGGTGTTTTGTGAATTAAGGAGTTCCAATTTGGACATTTTTACATTTGTATAACCAATAAAAGTATATACTGACTTGGTTTCATGATGAATTTTAGTGATGTAAGTATTTGTAATTGTATTTATATAGCGCTTACTACCCCAGACAAGGCGTTGAAGCACTTTTCAGCGAGTGGCACACCACTCTGGAACCTAAAAAGGATTAGTGGTGGATTAGTACAGGGAAATGTAAGTTGTTAATTTGATCGGTAGGCATGTGAGTCTGTTTGATTGAATAGAATAAAGGAGGGGTAAGGGGGGAAGAGTCTAGAAAGTGGTGATTTGAGATGCTAGTAGTAAGATCACAAAGTCCAGGAAGGCTACTCCAAAGTATAGATAAAATAAGATGGATGAAGAGAAGAAAGACCAATTTAAGCACAGTAAACTTATCACAACAAGCATTACCTTAGCAGCCCTACCACTCAAACACTGCTGCTCATTCACAGAAGCTCACCTAGTACTGAGCTCACGCATCCAAACCTTCACACTGCTCCTACCTCTCCGTATGCTAGCCATGCTTTTGCCACCACTTTAGACGTCCCTTTAAAATCACTCCCTTTCAATCTCACTTGCTCATTTCATAGAACAATTATCCCTACAGCAAGTCCACTATATACCCCAAGTCTTTAACAGATCACCCATTTCCTCTGGCATGTCTTGAAGGCATCAAATGAGTCAGAACCGGACTCCTTCGGTGGCTTCCTCTAGCCCTCTGTGAATTAAGGTCTATGTGTTGTCATCCATTGGATCCCTTTCCTGGCACAATGGAGCACGGGTATAGAACATGATCAGAACAGTAGCAATGATTGCCCAAGCATGCTACTTGTGGAAGACTGCCCCAACAATTCAGTGCTGGATTTGTGCATGGATTCTACGTGAAGAACACTTATATCTGGGGTTCTGGGTTTAATTTTCATCATCAGAGTTTTATTCAGAGAAGGAGAGAGAGATAAAAAAAAGGGATAGTGAAGCATTGAAAGAAAAAAAGGAAGGGAAACCATGCTAAATAAGGAATGCAGAGAGGAGAGATGCCTGCAAGAGAAAGACTGAGGCAAGGTACGGTGATGGATGGAAGAGGCATGAGGAGGAATCAGGACTAGTCAGCCCAGATATATGGTAACACCAGCATTTGGCGCCGCAGGCGGTGAGCTCCAAAGAAAATCTTTTGGCCTTTGTAGTTATTTGTTTTATTATTTAGTGATTTGTACAAATTAAGCAATGCACACATCCCACCCCTGGCTGTTTCCTTAAGCCCGACCGGAACACCCGATACGAGGGGTCACCTTTGCTGACATATGGTGTTGAATGGGATGGGTGTACAGCTGTTGCTGCTCGGAGTCCATGGGCAGTAGTACACAGCTCTATCCTCCTCCGCTTGTGCTTGGCTGGTGTTGGCTTTTGGATCTCCAAAAAGGACACTGACACCCCGAGGTTCCAGGTATTCTCGAATACCACACAACAGTGCACACAGACAACATCAGCATTGCAGCACAAACACATGCACACCTGCTGCTGTTTAAGATTCGCTGGGCAACCTTGTCTTTCTTTTAACTCCTGCCTGTCAATTCCTCACTTTTATAGTCATGACAATCATGACCGGTAGCACTGAGATTCCCTCTAAGAAAGATCGTTTTCTTTTTCTTTATTGATTTAAAAATGAGTACATATATGGACATATGTGGGTTTCTTTATCAGAAAATTCATTTATTAGGGGAGTGCACCACCCCACACACCCCGCCTGAAGCTACGCCCTTGAATATTTGTTTCAAGGTTAGATTATCCAACCTTGAATTGTGCAGCGAACAGACTTGCTAGGCGCACTGAGAGGTTTATGGGCTACTTATTTCATCTTCTTGGTTGCTCCTTCCCTTCTACCTCTTCCTTTTATTTAACCAAAACTGAGAAGCTGCTGTAAACACCAACAATCACTAATCTGATATTAGCTAATGTGGAAAATTCAGCCTGTGTTGGGGAACTGAGTTTGAACAAACAAGACCGAGCTCTGTTGTGATGTTTGGGAATGCAGATGAAGGAGAGCTTGGCTCCAAAGACAAAGACAACTTAGTAGAACTCCAAGAATAGTTTATCTCTGAAAAGGCGAGTGGTGTAAGCAGTGGTGACTGGTGATTTTTAAAATGTAAACACATTTTGATAAGAATTGTGTGAAATAGTGTATTTAAAGCATAATCTCATAAATTGGCTCAGAAAAAATGATGAGCCAAGCCAATGAAACCTGATGCTCCCGGGGAGTTGACCCCATTTCTTTTTCCAAAACGTGCAGTGAGTGCACCTGTATGTCAATAGTTATACTGTGCGGGGGCTAACATGTTGTGCTGGCTGTCCCAATATACCACCGGTGCACTCTTATAACAAGAACCACGAGTGAACCATATGTCAAAAGTTATATCTAGTACGGAGGGTTAGCATTTTGTTAGGACTGCTTCCTCCCCCATGTGCGATTGTTGTCGTTCCCGATGCTAGTAATTATCTCCAATATGCAAACATCATCATTTTGTCATGAGTAAGCCATATACCACGAGTTACTCCCAATATCACAGTGCCAGCATTTTACCGCGAGTGTCCCATATGCCAAGAATGATCTCCAGAATACCAAGGCCGTGGAAAGACTTGCACGCGTAACACTGTCACACTCACTCGTGCTTACTTAACTTGACATACTCACAACACTCTTTGTCATACACACACATTCTCACTGTCACTTCCTCACACTCTCTCGCACTGTCATTATCAATCCCTCTCATTGTCAGTAACTCAGGCTCACATTCACTCTCACTCATTCTCCCAGCCTCGCTCTCATTTCTCTCATTCACACTCATTTTTGTTTATTCTCATTTACTCTTATGAACAGTTTTTAACTCAGAAATACTCTCACTGTCACTCATTCTTGCTTATTCTCACTCAGCCGTCAATTACTCACTCCCACGCACGCACACACACACTACAAGTGCACGCTCACACACACTCACGGCCACACGCATGTTCTCTCTCTCACGTGCACTGCCTGCTGTCTGCTCCAGCTCCTCTGCTGGTGCATGGATTTTCAGGCAGGCACGCGGCTCCCTCTCACCACAGGCTCCTAACTAGGAACGTGAAAGCTGAAGCCTGTGCAGTGAATACATGATCACTGCAAAGGTTTCAGCTTTTACCCTCTTGCCTCTTCGCCCCTCCCTCTCCCAAGTCCTCACAAAGTGAGATGGAGACAGTGGGACTCCTGACCCACCTCTAATCCTGTGGTGAGATGGCAGAGTGAGGCGCAGGCAGAAAGGTTAACGGATAGTCCTGGGCACTGCAGGCCTACACTTTAGGTGCCCAGGGCTACCTGTATGGATGATGCTGAGGTTTATCACTAATGGGAGGGGGCACTCGGGCATGCCAGATCCCGGAGACCAGGATTGAGACTTCACCAGCTCTGGAAAACCTGCGTCAAAATTGACACAGGCACCTCTAAGCACCAGCTCCAGCTACCAATTGCATTAATTGACTGAGGGTACTGTTTGACCCTTGTTATCAGCAAGGGTAGGCATTTTTTATTACACCAATATTGGTAGGATATTATTTACTATTTGAATAATAAAAACGGAGAGAAAAAGAAGGCAGAAGCCCATGATAGAAAGCCACCGTTGCTCACTCTCACACTCACCATCTCACTTTTTCACACTCATTTTGACTCACAGTTGCATTCACTGTCACTCACTCTTACTTATTCTTGTTCACTCCCCTGTCGTTCACTCCCACTCACTCACTTTCTCAATTTCACCCCCCCCCCCCACACACACACACGGTCAGAAACACACGCAGAATCAGAAACACACACCCTCTCCCGCAGGCACGCACACAATACTTGCCAAGTTGTTTGTTTAATTGACCGCCTGCTGCCTGCACTCGCTTCTCACAAGGTGGTGCATGGAGCCTTGGGCAGGCACACACGCCCCTCCTGCCTCAGGCACTGAACGAGGAATGTGAAAGCTGAATTCTGCATAGTGAAAACACTATTTAGAGCACAGGCTTCTGCTTTCAGCCTCTTGTTAGGTCAAGCATGCAAGTGCTCTGGCCTGTTGTAATCTATCTGTGGGCTTTTCACCACATCCACTGCACACCCATCACTATCACTAGTTTATGGGCTTGCCTTTCAAAAATCTTTTGTTATCATTGGTAAATGCTTTTTGTTTGTTCCTCCTTGGGGCAGTTTTGTTACCACCTTGGCCATGGACCCTGTTACATGGATAATTTCACTTTTGCCAATATGTTTGACTACGAGCAAACTTTTTTCCTTTTGTGTTTCTCCTTCCAGCTCATGGCATCCGTGACGCTTTGAATTGGCTTGCTTTTGTCAACTGTTTCACTTTTAATTTTCAATTTATGTGACAAGAAAAGTCCAGTTAGAAATTTACAACGCTAATAGCTCTAACTCGAGCAAGCGCGAGACTCATTGCATGACAAATGAATGTTTTTTAACCTTTTGTCACAGAGTAGGGTAGTGTTAGTGAGGCTTCTAATACCAACTCACCCTGTGATGAAATGGGAGAGAGTGAGGTGCCAGGATAAACAACGGATAACTGGGCACTGCCAGGCTTAAGTCTAAAGCTTTCAGGCTCCCTGTATGGGTTAAGTTGTATTGCATCACTAATGGGGTGCTACTGAAACTTATCAGACCCTTGAGGCCTAGGCTGGAATTTTGCTGCTCAGGACAATCTGTGTTCTAGTTGGCACAGGTGCCTTGGAGTGCCTGCACCTCCTATCAGACAGATGCACTGCCTGACTCTGCTGTCCCACTCTTCCTCTCCGCAAGGATCAACATTTTTTTGCTATCCCAATAGTGAATAATGGTTATTAGGGCCTCTACAGTCTTTCACATATCACACCATGTAGTGCAGGCTTGTCTAACCTTGGTCTGTGAGAGTTCGTGCCAAATCTCTTCTGAATACTTTTGCAAGCAAGGTCAGTTGATACCTTGCCTTGACTGTATACTAGGTATACACGTAGGAAATTCCCGTGTAAAACCTACTCTATAACTTAACGTCTATAATGACAGCACCTCCTGTAGTAAAAAAAAAACGAGGCACAAAAGTATCTTCTGTCCATTTTTTTGTAGCAGAAATTGAAAAGCTACTTGTTTGAGAAAATGGAGGCGGTCACTTCTTCGACACTTTAAAGCTTTTTTTTCGCCCTAAAGTCCTCAACTAGTTTATTGGATCTAAGTGTTATATAGATGAGAGTTTGAAAAATAAAATGGCTCCAGCTCACACATGAATTGATGGAAAAAAATGCACTGTTACGCTGCCATCCCTGAAAGGGACAATGCACTGCGGATTGGGTCCTGTGTTGTCAATGGAATCGGTAGGGTCACACGTCCGGGATACTTTCCCTTTCTCTTCCTCGCTATTGTCCTCGCCTTCTCGACTGTCACTGTGCCCGTGTCAATGGCCCACTTCAAGAACAAGGTCTCGGCGTGGCATTGTCAAAGACAGGGGCTCCTCCGCTGGCTTTCTTTGCCTTCTTTGCCTTCTTTCCTTTGCCACAATGCCACAATTCATTTTTAGCATCCACTGGAGGCCGCTTGTAAGAGCTCGCCGTCTGAAATAATCTTCTTGACCACATGGGGCTTTTTCTCATTTAGTTCAGTAGCTGTGCGTAGAAAGTCGAGGGAGTATGTATTAGAATGCATATAGTTCTTATTAAAGAAGCATTACTTTCACCCTCTTGGTTCTTGAAAGGACATCAAGGCCGTCAGACTCCTAATTTTCTTCTTCCTTATATATTCATTCTACAAAGATGTTATAAGAGGGAATTCTCCAAAGACACTCCCAGCATGCAGTCTGCGATGTGTTCGGCATTCTCCTACATACATTTCCGGTCTTGCGGAAAGAATGAAAAAGTACTAAAAGTAATGTTTCTCTAAGGTCAAGAATAGGTTCTGACGCATTACATTAGCGCTAGAGACCTAAGACATACCACGATCTGTATCGGGAAAATAGGCGCAGCTGCAGCTTCACTGGCAGAACTAGGGGGCAGTACAGAGCCTTTGCAGCCTTTCACCCTTCTATTGCATCCATGACCGGTGAATTCATGTACCATCTCACTGACCCAACTCTGCAATAGTGACTGTGGCCCTCATTATGAACATGGCGGTCCGGACCGCCATGCCAGCAGTGGCGTAAACTACCGCCACTGGCATGGCGGTCCGGACCGCCGTATAATAAACACGGGGAGGACCGCCACAGGCGGAACTCTGCCACCGCCAGGCTTCCGCCGCCAGGCAGCCTGACGATGGCAGAGTTCCCTATCCGACAGGGCAGCAGTGCAAGCAGCGTTGCCCGACGGATAATGCACCTGTGTTCCCCCAGCCTTTCCCTGGTGGTTTAGGCCACCAGGGAAAGTCTGGCAGAATTGGTGCCTCGGGCCCCTCTGGGGGCCCCTGCACTGCCCCGGCACTTGGCATGGGCAGTGCAGGGGCCCCCATGCACAGCCCCGTCGCACGTCACTGCCTGTATGATGGGTGCTGCTGCATCCGCCGCACTGCTACATTGACGATGGCTCCATGTGGAGCTGTTGGCAATGTACAGGGCCAGCATTCTACTGTTTCTGCCCGCCAGCCCAGCGGAATGTTGTTTATTGGGCCGGCGGGGTCTTAAACGTGCTGGCAGTTGTTGTTTCGACCGCCAGCACCGAACTAATGACCCCCTGTGTGATATAAGCAACGCTTGGGACAATATTTGCTGTTGCAAGTGTGCATCCACTCCCCAATCAGAGGATCCCACACAAATTAGAAGATGCGTACAGATATACATTCGCAAAGGTAGCTTTTCTGCAGTATCTATGATGGCTCTAATTCGGGTAAATCCCAGAGTTGCACGCACCATATTTTCTAGAATATCTACTTGGGGGTAAGAACGAGAGATAGTTCTGCCTTAACCTGAGCAACCCAGAAAGATCTACAAAGACCTTCAATGTAGGTCTGATTATCATCACTAGGCAGTGGATGGACAACTTCACTCAGGTGGAATTGCTCAAAATTGCTGTGGTTAAAATATGTAAAAAATTACAGTTGTTAACCATTTAATGATCGACTTGTTCTGCCTCAAAATATGAGACGTTAGTCTGCATCATAAAAAAAACACTGCGTACATTCATTACAGGAGGTCATGCCATTTTACATATCCATGTCTCTTGTAATGATAAATTACTTGATAGCTTTTTATTAAGACTCAAGGTCAAAACAGATAATAAAACAATGAGAAAACAAAGAAGAGAGAGAGATAGCTCAATCGATCATTTTTGTTGTTGATGAAGGAATGAAAAAATGAGTGTTCTGATTTTAGTGACTGTGGGTGGGTTTAATTAGACTGGTACACTTTATCAAAACTGATAAAATTTATTTTATGCATCAAGACTCTTTTCTTTGCTACAGTTTGTCTCTCTTTATCATCTGATCTCGAGTTGCTTTCTCTTTCAGTTATGGGCTTCTGTACATCTCCGGTGTCACTCTGAGAAAAACAAAACCACAAAATTCCAAGTAAGTATGAGCACAAGGAATACATCACCAAAGAAAATATTAAATACAGTTTTCTTCTTATGTCTCCTGGTTTTCTCTTTTCCCTTCATAAAGACCCTTTATAGCTTCTAGCCTCTCTGTGAAGGAGAGAAAGCAAGAAAAGTACAACCAGTGTTGCCAGATTTTCAAAGCCTTCTAAAGCTCAAAGCTGTTCAACTACCAGCCCCAAGCAAGCAGCCCAAAATGAACCAGCCCTAATCCAAAACAAGCCCAAAGTTGTAACACTCAAAAAATGCTATCACAGGCTGTAAGAAACATTTTGGATCTCAAATCTAACATTTTAAAGCACAAGTCTAATTTCTCTTTTAAAGAAATATGTAGAATTCAGTGTTTTTCCTTTTACATTTTACACTAGTAGTCCCGTCAATCCCAATATAATGTCAGTGCCAAAATGTATGACTAGCATTTGCTAGTTACCTACAGTATTTACCTGTGAGATTTGAGAGCCCAACCGAATGGATCTAAAGCACAACCACTTTTCTTATTGCCTTTTGGATCAACATTGCGCATGCTAGATACGGGTGAAACTCATACACGTCTGTGCACCCCATACAGGCAGGAGACTGATGATTTTTAAAGCCAAAAATGGCTTTATTTTTGCTGTCTCCCACCTGAAAATATCTCTGCTTCAATAGAAGTCAATGGGGAAAATACATTTTCACAATATATTTTTTTCAAATCTGCAACTTTCCTTGTCTAAAATGTAAGCATGTATAGAAATGCAACTGACCATCTAGCATGTCCAGTGCATATCTATAGCCTGTTCTGATGTTCTTCTACTTTCAAGACTTGGCAGTAAAAGGACAGCAGGCCAGTATGTCAGTCACCTTGTGCTGCCTCCTCTACACCTACTGAGGCACTGCCCCACACATGTATTAGTGGGCTTCCTCTGCCCTGGAGTATGAGGGTCAACAGGATCTAACAGGAAAATACATCTTTGCACTTTTCTCCTTTGCTGATTCAGTGCATCTGTTGATCCCACTTCAAGCCCTCTCAAGGCATTTTTTAGATTCAATACACACCACAAAATCGAGCATGGATAAGCATGGACAATACAACCAAAATAAGACAGGTCAAAGGGTTTTTGGATTCAGAGTTAATAAACCATTAATACTAAGGAATACAATTTTATTCAAACTAAGTCTACACCCTTTTGTTGCATGATACACATTCCTTTTAGTGAGAGTACAAAATATGTAGAGTGTTGTCTACAAGCACCCCAAATAATAGTCCACACTTATTCCATTAAGCATCGCTCTTCTAGGTTTCATATGTGTAACATACTGGTACATTTATAAAAAATAAATGATATACAACTTTCTCTGTGCACTTTCTATGCTCTGCTCTTTTGTAAGACACTGTCCTACCTTCCTTGTATTTACTGTGCTATCATGCTTAGTCTCTTCTTCAAACATGGTGTCTCAAAACAGATCAGAGTTTGAGGTGGTATAACGTAGTGTGCCTAAAAGTGAGTCTTGTGTGGAACAACATAGCTTACAAGCAATAATTGTCCCTAAAACAATTTGTAAATCCATGTACTTCATCCATGATAATCTGTAATACATGTTAAAAAGTGACATTTCCCTTTAATGCCTTACATGCCTCACAATGCGTGCATACAATCTGTGCACAATGCAAGTGAATCTTTTTTATACAGCGTATATACTGATCACATTCATTTTAAAGGGGCTCTCATTTGTGCTAATGACCTGGCTAGCACATATGACAGTGCCTTAAAATACTTAAGTATGTGCACTGTACAACAGAGGTGGGCAAACTAACAAGCTATCAGGGATATCGAAGCCAAGGGTATCCCTCACTCGAAGATCCCAGTCATGAGTCGAGTCCTGAATTTAAAAGCCAGGTAAGTGATGCCACAATCATGATAGAAAATGATAAGGTGTTCTAAATTTCTAAAAAGTGCATTTCTTTAACATGTAGATACTTTGACATTAATATGTTTTAATATAGTAATATATAATATGTACTGCAAGTGATAGTTTTTAAACATGAACCTAGACCCATTCCAGTCCTTGTCTCCACACTGGTGACAGTGCCATTAGTGACCCGAGAGGCTAGGCAGTTGTCATGTGAATTCTGTATGTGGCCCAAATTATTATAGAGCAACATTGTAGTCTAGGAAGTAAAAAATAACAGCTTTTTGTGCTGCTGTTATTCTGAACGCACAAATTTGAAAGTGCTTTCATTCCTGATTGTGAAGAAAAAATTGTTTCGGTAAAAGAAAATATTTGCCTAAGCTCACACAGTTTCGGGATGGAAGCCGTGGTTTATCCAGAATCTCTGGCTTCATTTTATTCAATACAGACAGTAAATGTGTTTCTATTTGTCTTTCCTTATGTTAAGGTTTTGTGCATTTTTCTGTTATTTTTATATAGCGCAAACTCTACCTGAAGATAGTGCAGTGCTTTATATGTGCATCACTTACATTACACAGGGTCACTGTCTTGTTTTTATAATCATAGGCCAGAGTAATTCTTCCTGCACACACTCACAGGGGACTGGGTGCACTCTTACCGGCAATGACAAGAGTCCCAGATTCTCAAGGTTTCACTTCTCGAAGCTACGAGTCCTGCTCCGATCTCAAGAGAAGCCTTTGGAGCCCCAGGACCTGGCACTGTGATCTTGAAATGCTGCTGGGCTCGGGAGATGGGCTCAAGAGAGAGGCACAAGAGTTGGGCTGGCTGTATGAGAGTAAGGCCAGCCTTGGCTGCTGGGCTGGCTGTGGCTGTTGGGTACTGCCTGCCACAGCACTCACTAATCATCATTAGTCACTTACTTGCACTGCAGGGCAATGGCACACTGTCTGCCAGTACTACGAGGAGGTGAGGGTCTCATACGCCTTTGGAGTGGAGGGTTGAAAAGGATGAGCTAAAGCGTGGGCAGAGGAGGGGGGTGGGATTGACATCCCTGAGACCCAAACACCAGCTGAGGTCTCAGCTGCCTGCAAGCATACGCTGAGTTGTCAGTTTAGTATGCTGAGTCTTCCTCCTGTTTCTGAACGCTGCCTGCTCCTGCCTGCCCCGCATCACGTTATGTGTGTGCACAGCTTCAGAGTACAACTGACATGATAAATGCTGCTAATGGCACTTTAAAAATAAAGTGCCAGGCAGCTTAAGTAAAATCTACTGCAGCAGTAAGGCACCGCCCCAGCTTTTTAAAAATGTGTGCAACAGGCTTATATATGCCTAAAAAATAGGCACCCACCAATTGAGTTTTTTCTCGCACAAATGGGAAAAATGTCGCCCATTTGTGCAGGAAATAGCCCAATCTGGCAACACTGAGTACAACTTTCATTACGGTCGAACACGTGCAAGCACTCTGGAACATGTTGTAATCTCTTTGTGGGCTTCTAACCACGCCCATGTCACGTCTGTCACTTTCATCAATTTGTGGGCTTGCCTTTTAAAAATCGATTGATTCCATTTGTGAAAGGCATGCATACGTCATTCCTTTTCCAGTGTTTAGCCCTCCTCAAGCGCACCAGTAAACTACTGAACACGTATTAGGCTCCATCTTTTCAGCTGGTTTCTGGACTACTTTATCTTTTCATTTCCTGCGCAGCGCAATCTCGCTGGGCAGAAGTCGAGCGCTTTGCATGACATCCACCCTGTTACCTGGATAATTGCACTGGTTACATGAATAATTGCACTTTTGCTGGTAACATGGATAATTGCACTTTTGCCGATAAGTTTCACTGCAAGCAAACTTTTGTTTCCTTTTCTGTATCTCCTTCATGTTCATGACCGTCGGCTCATATAGGTGAAACTGTTTTACTTTTCATTATTAGTTTATGTGGAAAAGAAAAGTCCGGTTAGGAGTTTACAACAGTAATAGCTCTAACGCGAGCAAACGCGAGACCTATTGCACTGCAAATGCTTAGTTATTATGTTGTTATGGTGAAGTATGCCAGGAAAACAACTCGAGAGAAACAAAACACAAAAACGTAATCCTTACCAGTCCTGAAAAACAGTCCTTTGGCTTATTGTGAGTTGTTCTAGACTTTCTTCCTCTTTTTTCTTTCTCTTTAATCTTTCCTCCCATGACCCTTCTCTGAACAAGGATCTCTTTCTGTGGCCCGAAGTGATATTCTCACTTTTACCATGCCTTTCAGTCTGATTTGCCTTTCCCTGGCCTACTGGCTGATTTGTGCTCCATTCCCTCTGTGCTAATTTGCGCTTCTCTGTATGACACCCACCTGGCCAAGCTCCCCCTGACTGTGGCAGGGCAGAAGTCTTCACCTGCGCCCGGCAGTGACAACTAGTACTCGGACCAATCATCTGGATCCCATTCAGCTGTCCCCCAAGTCTCCTTTCGATCTCGTCACTTTGTTTTTTGGTGTCACATCAGAGCACATCCAGGGGATGTGGAGTTTCCTCTCTCCTCACCGTTGTCCCTATTTCCCATGAAGAGTCTAAATTCTTATCCCTCTTTCCTTTTCTCGACTGTCTTTACTTTTCTCTAGTCTGTCTTTTCTTTCTCCTGTTGCTTGAAGCTGTTGTCCCTTTCTACTTTTAAGGATCCCAGTCGACTTGGAGTAAGTGCTATGAATTTGTTATTATGTTGATGAATTGCCTCCCCCCTCACCTGTCCTCCCACTTAAAGAAGCTTCTCACATACTCCAGTATTTTCAAACAGTCACTTTAGAAAAGTGTTAAATAAACGTAACTCAGGAATACCGACTATTCATTGACCTTTTTATGTGCTGAGGCACTTGCTCTCATAACTGAATCAAGCTATTTCTTTCGGCACAATGCCCTGTTACTTGAAGCATGTTCTACAAACACAGCTCCATAAAAAATACCATATTAAAAATGGTGGCCTTCCTGCCATCTTGAGCTTCCCTGCAGTGGGAAGTTTGTCTTAATGATTAGCGAATGGTTGTCCAGTCTGATCAAGAGCTACTTTTTCCTTTAATTCTTGACAACATCAGACTGGTGCAGGTGATGACAGTGCCTTTTTCTTGATCCTTTTAAGCTTATCAGTGACTATTGATACAACTGACCATAGGATCCTTCTGGTACTACAGCAAGATATTGACCTACGGGACAAAGATGTATCCTGGATTGTGTAATTCTAGACCGGACAACTTCATGCGCTCCTTCTTCCCTTTTCCTTAAATGCTAATGACTTACAGCAAATGCTATGTCACATGGCTATTCCTTGTCGATGGGCCTGTTCAATATCTTCATAAAGCCAATAGTTAGGTTTGTTCGATCCCATGAATTCCAATTCCATGTCTCCCCAAATCACACAAAGACAATCCAGAAGCATTAAGAGGGAACCAGAAGTTTCAGATTGGACTAGTCAAATTTTCACGGGGGAGAACTAGGATAGGACGGGCAGCCACTGGCCAAAGTTAAACACTAACAAGAAAAAAAACAATGGGCACGAATGCTAGCTAGCAGCTGCTAACGTAGCATCTGCCACTCTGAGGTTTCCGTTTGGTTCCTCTGACATTGGTCTTGTTATGCCTGGTCGCAGAAGACAGGATGGCAGTGAAAGGAAACTATGTAATTTCTAAGAGAAATGTTAACTTGCTGTAGTTTCTGTATCGTGCCTTTTCCCTTAATCCCTCAGAAGAAAGTAGGAACCATTTGATGAGTTAAAAGCCAGACATGAGACAACATTGTGACAACATTAGGGTGTCAAATGGTGTGTGATGTCACTTCCACTTGTCTTGAAATTTTCTTGAATCAATTTCTATGACAATAGTCTTCAGTGGCAGGGAACACCTGCTATAATGGTATTGAATTGCAATATATGCTCTTTTACCTGTCCCCGCCCCCTTCTGCCACCCATATTGATATCGACCTTAGAACCTTCAAGTAAAGCTCCTTTAGAATGTTGGGCTACTGTCAGATCAGAGGCACACCAGCAGCTGGGAAGGCTGGAGACATCTGATTTCTGATATGTTCATAAAATATCTGTATCATACTGTCTCAGGATCATCTTTTCAATCCTGCAGATGGAAATCATCTTTGTGGCTTCATATATCGACAGCTGCCCTTACCCAATCAAAACTGTCAGAAACTGTCAGAAACATAGGCTTTCTTGCACACTTATTACAGGGCCCACGAAAAAGGGTACAAGCATCTGCATGTTAATTTTATACAGTATATCAGATTACTCTGTGCTTAGTAGTAGAAGGCTGTTTAGTGGTGACAGCTAAGGTGGGCGTACAGTTTAACTATGATGAGCAAATTGGCTTCCGTTTGTCGGCTGAGAGTTGAGGTAGTCTGTTTAATTTGTTTAGTTGTTGAGGGTATTGGCTTTGTGTGAGAGGTGTGTTGCACTGCATGAGAATATCAAGTTTGCAATGAGATAACTACTGGACTGTATTGAGTATCTGAAGATGAGGGATACTCTCATGTACATGTTCAGTTCCTTGTGGGTCCGAGCATGTATCAAAACGTAGCTCTTTCCGGCTTAGCCATGTCTTGGTTAGGCTCTTTCGTGGTTGGAGTTTCTACTAGGCTAGCACCAGGGTACCTTTGAGGTCTCGGTTTGCACTTTATAAATGTAATTTCATTTATTTTGTTTTATATATCATGTGCTGTTTGTCTGCTATTGCGTTGTCAGCAGATGGCATTGGTACTGTCTTGTGTACAAGGATGTAAGAAAGTCTGAATGACAGATATATTTTGTTCTAAAACGTACTTCATTGGAATTTGAAGAAAAACGCATATTGAGATTACATCAAAAAATAACATTTTGCATCATCTTCTGACCAATACAGACATGGTGTGCCAAATATCGGCCATCGAGAAAGGAAATATAGAAAAAACAAAAGGGAGGAAAGAGATTCATGTTGCATTTGTTGACTAGATAACATGACAATATAATTAGTGATGCAAAATAAAAGCTATAAGCAATAATAGCAAAGGACCCTAACCATATGTCCTATCCCAACCCTACCCGCTTTCCTTTTCTTTACAAAAGTCATTGTTGTTTATGCATTGTGAGTGAGGTGAAAGCAATCCCTGCATAGGATTCACTGTGGGAGGTCATTAGTCATGTCAATGACGTGTAAGTAGTCAAACTATCAGGTGCATTGCTATGGGTTGCTTGCGTAGACCTCAATATTCTTCTCTACAGAGTGCTAAGCTCTTTGCAGTGTTTCATCGTGTCCCAGTATCTACTACTTATTAGGGATCTAAGAGATTCTCCAACTTCCACCCAGTACATGTGTAAAATGGGGCATTACCATAGCATATGTAATAAAGTCGCTTTCTCAGCTCGGCAAGGTGGGCATGCAGAAGAGGCCGTAGGGAAAACCTTGTGTCGTTTTGAATGCATCAAGTATGCTCCATGGAGGAGCATAAACTGAATGAACTTAAAATGTGTTAAAGTGTATTATGTTGGGATATTCTAGAATGAAGCACCATTCCTTGTCATGCAATTCGCGGGCCATGTCTGTTTCCCTCTGTGCCTTCAACTGGATGAGTGAAGTGCGTAGATGAGTATTAAGGCCCTTGTTTAGCCATTTGACTAAATTTCTGCTGGCGCCCATCACGTGTATTGCTTACAAAAGTGGTTGTGAGGTAGGTTCAGTGCCCTATGGTGCCTTTGTGTACGGACATATTGTTATATGGTGGAATATGGATTGGTGATAGGAGGTGAAGGAGAAGGGCGAGAAAAGAGGGATCACAGAAGTAAACTTATCTGGACCAATTGCCCAATGTAGCAATATGGGCAACACAGTATTTCCAGTCTTGGTGGAGCTCAGTGTAATATGTTCGTAGTTTGTGGTGCTACTGATGAGAAAAGGGCCATGCATGCATTTGAGTCCGAGTCTGAGGCACTGCTTGCCAAGGAACTGGAGGACAGTCAATGATACTGTGACCCCAACTAGGACATTGTCACCAAGACAGCCCTCCAGGGCCTGCTGCGGGGAGGGTGTTGTCCTGGAGGTTGCCTTCCAAAGCACTCTGTGCTTTTGGCTTTGAGGAGGTACACACAGCTTCTTTTGAGAGAGTTCCTAGGGAGGAGGGCGCAGTGCATTGGGATAATGTTGTTCCAATCAGTCCCACAATGCGCCCAGGGAGTTTGAAGAATATAGTAGCTTGGGCATATATTATTTTTAGTTTTGCTAGGTACGTTAAGGTAAAAGTAAGCCCTTCAGTTCGTAATTGACGTTTGACCTCCAGAAAAGAGGCTCTGCGGTGCTGTACTTCCTGTGTATAATCTAGGAACAGTGATACTGTAATGTTGTCCATTGTTACATGAGCCTTCTGTCTGGCCTTTTGAAGGAGAATATCACTATCCCAGTAATTAAGGATACATGCGAGCAAGGGGCATGGTGGTGCTCCGGGGGGAGGTCATGCGGTAGGAACCCTGTGGGTGCGCTCCACGGTGAACAGGGCGGAAGGCTCCTGTGGGGCTACTATGGACTGCAGCCACTGTTCAACAAACAACGTTGGGTTGGTGCCCTCCACCCCCTTTTGCATCCCCACTATGGGCATGGTATTGCGATGTGCATGGCTCTCGGTGTCCTGAGCTCTCTCTTGTAGAGCAGTGACTTGCTCCTGAAGGTCGGTGATTGCGGTAGAATGCGAGGCATGACCAATGAAGCCAATGTGGTTTAAGCTGTCCACACTTTCTCTGAAGGGTTGCGGTGATCATCCCATAAAAGCCCTGGATCTGCTGAAAACGTGTCAGTTTGGTGTTCAATGACAAATCGAGAGCCACGGATTTCTTGAAAATGACATCACATTTATCTAGGTGGGGGAGCAAGGTCTGCAGGTGGGATGTATTCCTCAAGAGTATATTTGGAGGAGGCATCATAGTGATGTTGCAACAGTCCCCTACCTTGTTAAGAGTTCCATTTGGTGGATTTAGTTCACCCCGTTTTGATGCTTATAGGAGTAGCGTAGAGTGTCCAGCAGCACAGAGAGAGTAATGTCAGAGAGTGGCACAGGGGTGCAGTAAAGTCCAAGATAATAGCACATGGGTTTGAAGGGCCCAAGCAGTTTTAGATGTGCTGGGAGGGGCACTTGTAATTTCTGCATTGGAATCACCTCCTTCAAGTCAGTCGTGGCTCACTGGGCTCAGAAGGGGCAGGGCGGTGCGCGGAGGGGAGAATAAACATTAAATGAATTTAAAAAAACAAAAACATCTGTGCGGCCGTACCCACCACGCTGCTCCTCCCATGCAGTTAGGCTGAGGGGTGCAGGCTCCCATCCCTGCCCTGCGGCCAATCCTGATGCTTCTAAGAGTAGCGTCAGGATTGGCTGTGAGCACGCAGCCAGGGCGCTACCAGGCAGACTGAGAGCATGTGCATGCTCTCTCCAGCCTGGCAACGCAGTGCCGGGCTGGAGCGAGCCTACTCTGCATGTGTGTTTGGCCGGCCCAAGATGGCAGGCGAAACACATATGGGCTCTGAGGTGAAGTGCTGTGCACCCCTGCTCACTGCTCGTCACTCCTGTGGCTCCACCCCTTTGCAAGAAAATGATAAGAAATGCTGTTTATGATCGTTTTCTTGTAAAGAGTTTGCAGCTGCTGCTGCTGGTTGAGGGGACGCGACGATCCTCAGCCCTAACGGAGGAGCGCCCCCTGCTTCAATTGTGTATACAATGTGCGTGGTGCAAGGCGCTGCGCCTGACTTTGTTTCATCCACAGTGCTTGATGGCATAGTCAGTAGTTGTACATTCAGTAGGCAGGGTGAGCTGGCACACTATGGTGCAGGAGAGCCCGACTTCATTGTCTATTGGTTGCCTGGGCTTAAACAATTATGAACATGCCAGGGAGGGCCCTAATAAGCTCTGTGGTGTAATTGTCTCATTTAATAAGTAAACAATGTGCAGTGTTGGGGCACACCACCCAGCTACTCAGACGACACTTGTGCCCATACAGTTAATCTCAGTATTTTGCATGCAGTACCAGGAAGAAGTCGCTTTGCTCCATTGAGGCCCCAGGAGGAGGAATCACTGACACCCACACTTATTATTTCTTTGGACGTTGTGCCCAGGGATTGCAGCCCTGGGGCATTCACTCACTGTTGCTGGGTAATCTGCTCCTTGTAGGTGCTGCAGGGGGCACCACGGCAGCGCAAATGATAGCAGTCTTGGCAGCCGTGCTTTATGACAATATACGCAGGGACCTTGCCACCGGGGCATTAACATCATGCCAACCTCCGGCCCCACTGTTTGCAGGGGTCATGCCGATCACTACACACACAGCTCCAGCGGTGACTCAGGTGAGGAGAAAGGTGTTGCAGTGGACCCCGAGCATATCCCATTAATGCTCAGGGGGCAGAGTGGTCTTTCAATAGCGGCGGGCATCTCCGGGAGGACGCACACTGCTTCAGGGAAGCAGGCCTTCGAATAATGCAAGGTTAGTCAGCGTGGCACTTAAATGGCTAATGCACTCGGCAAAGGCCTCGGAAAGCTGGGCTAAGACTCCTTTTGCTGAAAAGTGTGTTGTTGGGTAACAACACCGTAGGTTGGCGACAGATTCTTCAGGATGATCGGGCGCCCGGTCGGAGCTCTAGAATGAGAAGTCCATCATCTGCGGCGCTTAGCCAAGACCCTGAATGTCCTATTTTTAATAAATTCTGATTTGTATGTGTGTAACCGGACTGCATGAATATTTGAGGATTATTGTGTTAATGCATTAAATAATTGTACTGTGTTTGTCCTGTGTTGTATACCTTTAAGATGAGCATTCAACTGGGTCTTTGCTATGCTAACAGAAGTTTGGTGGGTGGCGTCGCTGAGGAGCACAGCTCGGGGAGTTATTGACCATTGATTGCTATGGATCGCTGTCTGATTAAGGTTTGTCAATAACCTGGATATGTCATCTTAAATTGAGTCCATTCTTCTTTCATTAGTGACAAATGGAGAATTTAATCTATGCTATGGCGAACTGTACATGACAGACTGCTGCACCGACAGCTCTGTCAGCGCGTCTGACCTTAATAAGTAAACTTACAAGGGCACGCAAATAGGTTGATGAACTTTTTGATTCTCAATAAAGATGTTCCCACCAAAACTCCAGTACATGCAATAATCAATCAATAACATCAACAATCAATGATAATCAATTAAATTAATTATCAATGGAGTCAGTAATTGTCACACACCATGACTTCTCAGTCATGAATAACCACACCTTTTAGTAAAAGTTAGAATGTTTAATTCCCTATATTAACAATGCTAATATCACATAAAATAATCTCAAAATCAAATGATAAACATACAGAAACAACACTAGCTGTCCAAAGTGACGAACAAAATGCAATCTAATCAAAGCTTGAGCCACTACACATTCTAAAGATACAGGGCAAATCAATAACAAGAATAATTGCACAACGATATCACATACATTTAGTTTCAGCAAAGAAATGACATTGACTATTACTCCTTATAGCAGACTTTCATTAGTAAGGATCCTTATCTATCACCAGATTAGAATCAGCATGTTGGGCTTCATGCAAAACAATTTAGTAAACACACATTTGGAAAACATCTAACTATGGCTCTATCAAAACAGTGTGGTTGGTACCTAGAAAGAAAAAGCAAATAGGCATCACAAACACATGGGTAAAAGAATACCTCTCCTCAATTGTATCGGCAAGCTAAGATAGTCTTTGTCATCAGGACCTCAGTTCGGTCAGCAAGACATCAGGATTCAGCCTCAAAGCTAAGAAATCGCAAAGTCTTCAAGCAATTCAAAAGAATAGAGGTAAACCCACATGAAGAATTGGAAGAATTGTGCAGCTTCTCTTGGTGAAGTCCGGCTAAGTTAGATTCCCTAAAACTACTCCCAAAGAGCCCCATTGGTCAAGGGAGCACTTGTTCACACTTTGTCCAATAAAACTAAAACTTAAAATCTATGATTTCTACCACTACTCCGTTCACATGTTGCTGATTAGCTTCTCTTGCAATGTTCTCATCATCCAGCTCGTCAGGTAACAATATTGTTGCAGCTTATACTCCAGTGGGTGTCTCTATTGTTCTCCTGAGAAAGGCAGTCTTACACACATTACACTCATAATGTTACATTTAGAAAGAACAGCATCTTCTAGCAATCTGTTCTCATGAGAAAGACTTTTAGCTACAAGCACATTTAGACAGTACAGTGGAAAATCGCAGTTTAATTCTCTGAACAGTCATTTTATTAATCGGTTTAGAAATACAGCTTGACATGAGGCCGTGCAACTAGGCCAAGACGTCTGCTAAGTTAAGGCCTACAATTAATAAACTAATACATAATGCATAACCCTTAATATGACATATTACTATTTTAATCACACAAAAGCTTCTTGTTTCATATTAATAAGCCATTAATAAGTATACTTCGTGAACATTAGCGACCACTCATCATGAGCACATTTTCAAATGCGTGCATTATTTTCCCTAGGTTAATGTATTTTCTACGCAAATCCTTTACTCATAATACATGAATACTCATTAATTTTTTATTGAAACTCCTGCGCTAGCAGCTCAAAGTGGTGGCTTTGTTGTCTATGCTTTATGAATATACCTGTGCACTCTCTACTCCCATCACTGTCCTGCATATGCATTATCAACTCTCTCTGTTCTTATATTTAACTGGTTATTCACACCTTGTCTCAGTGTATGTGACGACCTGTTGTTGAAATAGAGTGAAAGAGTAATTGCACGCGGCTGCACAATTAATTGTTCATTTCTTCTTGAACCTCACGGATCTAGTCTAATTCTGAACGTGCCAGTGGTTGTGAGGGCATATCATTTGTTCGTGGTGGCGCGTGAGTATGATTTTGAGCATGTCTAATGCCATACTGCTCCCCAGATTGCCGCAGTGTGCGTGGTGACGGTCTTCCTGCGTCTCCAAGAGCTGGTGTGTAGGCGTTCAGAGACAGAGCTGTCAAGCTCTCAGTGAGTCACAATGGTTTCTGAAAACGAGCGTAGTGAAGCAGGGGAACTGCTTCCTTGTCGACCTGCACCTGCCTACATACAACAGCACCACACCCTTTCAATAGCTACTGACCCTGAAAAAAGAATGTAATTATGTGGCATTTGTAGTTAATTCACAATCTCCAGCTGTGTAAAATGAAGGTAGACTGTGCTTCAACGAGGTCTTGCTTTTCTTCAGGGGAATCAATTGAGCCTGGATGTACTCTATGCACAACGTATCCCATTAACTGTGGTTAATTGGCATCTTCACAGGTGGCGTTTAGAAAGGATCAGTGATTTCCCAGTGAAGCTGTAAAAGTTTCCCTATGTTAAGTGATGCCTCAAGTACACTGAAAGCTGTGTGCAACAGGGAATATTTAATCAGTTTAATTCTTAATGAAATATTAATGAATAATTATTAAGAAATATTTCATCATTTTAAATGGTGTATGCGTTACTTGACGTTCTTCTGTCGTTTCTAAGGAGTTCGCATAGGGGCAAACAAGCGGCAGCAATTAACAGTGCATTGGAACATAGAGGGGCCGAGGGAGCATTTTTTCCGAAGAAAATACGTATTTGGCATAAATTTACGTGTAATTAATGCGCATAAAGTTACGCCAAACAGCTATATTTTCACTTTGCGTCAGTATTGGCCTGTAGCAAAAGCAGTACGAAAGAAAAGTGTGGATGTGTTTCGCAAGGTAGTGATAAGGTTAATGTTTAATGTAACTGGAGCCGCATAGTTTTTATACTAGAAGCTCGGGATGGGTCAGTGCTAGTATAAAAACTTTCTAAACATCGCCGATGAGGGCATAAGCATTTTACTAAAAAAGAAGAAATGTATTCATAAATGAGGCAACTGTAAAAACTTGAAAATCATATAAATCATTTTTTATGTGCTAGTGTTTTTTATATGTTGACAATAGGGATCTTTGAAACTATGATATTCTGTTCAGTATAAGGCATTTGCACTTTAATTGGGTACTTCACCTAAAAATATATGTTTTTTTATGAAAACAATGGTAGTAATAACTTTAAGTTTTAACTTCAATAGGTTGTGTACTTTAATTATCTGCACATGCACTTTGATTATTGGAGTGTCATACTTATAGAAGGATCCTTATAATCTTAATATCTTCTATATAAAAGCACATGACTCTGATTATCCACCTTATTGACAATGAACAATGTATTTATAGAGTCAGTCGCAAAGTAAAAACTTAGAGGCTCAGTATCTAACCTTGAATTTGAACTTTAATGTACTGATCAGTAACAACATAGACCAAGGTCTTTTCAATCGCTACAATGTGATACTATCTGATCAATAAGCCTATGGAAAATTAGTATTGTAAATAAATAGATTAGCAGTGTTGCAACAACCCACAGGCAAGCCTAGTGCCAGATTGTCCAAGACAATAGTGGAAGTTACAAAGATATGAGTGAATATACTGTTAAAAAGATAATAGTGAATAGATATGCATTTCTCAATGAAGCGCAAGAATGTAAATTTATATATAGCATAGACTTAGGGGTTCATTACGACCCCGGCGGTTGGTGGTATAGTGGAGGTATAACCGCCAACAGGCTGGCAGTACCTACCTCCACTATTATGATATGACATTGGCGGTTCGGCCAAAGCCAAACCGCCAATGTACCACACCGCCCGCCACAGCGGTAACAACCGCTGGGCTGGAGACTACAGTCTCCAGCCCAGCGGCCGTTACTAGGTCGCCCATGGCATTTTGACATCGCCCACCACCATGGATTCAATGGTTTCTGTACCGCCACTGAAACCATGGCTGTAGGCACTATCAGTGCCAGGGAATTCCTTCCCCGCCCCTCCTTCTCCCCAGACTCCTTCCCACCCTCCCGACCCCCACGCACATTTACACACATACATATACACCCATACACACACGCATACACCCATTCACCCACGCATTCATACATTCATACACACTCACAGTAATACTCACAAGCATACATCCAGGCACACATGCAAGCACACAACACAACATGCACGTATACTCACACCCACTCATGCACACATAACCCCCCACCCCTCTCTCCTGTTGGAGAACCCGACTTACCTTTTTGCAGGGAGTCCTCCTGCAGGAGACGGTAGCGACGCTGCTGCCAGCAGCAGTGTCCGCCAGCAAAACACCGCCAGGCCATGTCATGGAACATGATACGGTAGGCAGTATTTTGCTGGCGTGGCGCTGCTGCTGGCAGAAGCACCTGCTTACCGCCGTCCACCGCCGTGACCATAGACCGAATTCCACCAGTCTTATGGAGCAATTCCATCTACGGTCTTAATGCCATGGACGGTCGGTAGTCACAGCGATGGTATGTTGGTGGCCGTCGCCGTGGCGGTAGGCGGCATTACCACCCAATATCATAATGAGGGCCATAGTATTTAAATCAGGTACTTTACCATGAAAAAATAATGTCTAGAAAGCTGCTTAATGTATAAGATCATGTATTTTATTGAACAACTTTGTTGTGTAATATCAAATAAAAACTTTTAGACACTGCTCTCAGTAAGGTAACCAAAATAGCACTGGAAAATATCAAGCATGATGGTTAACGCTCTAGTGGTTGTGCAATTTGTGTGATGTGGGGGTGGTTTTTCATGTAGTAAGAAGCACTCTAGCACAGAGAACTCTATGGCCAGTCAAAGACTTAGGCCGAAGCACGTCGCCATTTTCTTTAATATGCACCGAGCACTTTATGAATACATTTTGGATTTCAAAACTGGTGGTGCTGCAGTCTCTTTTTTCGGAATCTACAACAGTATTGGAAGGGACAGACGTTCCCTGTAGGAAGAAAACAATCTATATATATATACATATTTATATAACCCTATACTTTCACCAGGGACATCTCTGCAATGGTGGTGGATTTCCACTTACAGGTGCAAAATTATTAGAAGTAACTTTACCCTTATACACTCTGTTGTAGCAGACTGCACCCCTTGTTTCGAGTGGGTTGAGACATGTACGTCTCCACCTAAGTATAGATCTACATTTGGAAATGGTGAGTAAAAAAAAGTGGAGACTTACACCTACGTTCAGTAGTAAATATGTAAGTGAGTAACTATACATATGTATATTTGCCTTTGTGAATAAGGCCCTAATTATACAAGCACACTAGGTTCAATTTTCAAGCATGAGAAACCAAGGTTCTGTAAATATTATTGGTATATGATGTTTTACTATGGCTAACATACAATAACTGTAATGCCTGATATCCGTAGCATGGTAGTCCCTAAACATGTTGCCTTTACTCCTACTTCTTTTGCTGAATTTATTTTTGTTCATTTGTAAAAAATGTAGGGCAATAGTAGGAAAGAATGTCATCATCAGTACACCAGTGAAATCCTAAATCAATCACTGGAAGAACAATCCATTTCTACACTTCATTTAATGATATTTAGTCAGACGATATATTAGCCTAGATCAAACAATATTAGACATGTCAAAAACACTTGTAGACAAAATTACGTATCATACAAAATATATAAAACAACAAAATTATACATAAATAAAGATAAACAATTATTATACCATTTCAATTCATCAAAGATATACTCCAATCATCCTTCCACTCTCAGAAAAATGTGATTATAATCTCTACTTTATACAATCATCAACAAAAGAGATGGTTGCATTGTGGTCACATCAAGCAAATGTAATTGTTCATTTTTTGAAAGGATGTGTACCAAGGTCATTCCTTGTAGGTATTATTTAACAATTCTAGTAACCTCTCCAAAAAGGAAAAGGTTGACACGTTTCGGCCCCTTCTAATTGTGGGCCTCTTCAGGAACATTGGAGAAAGAAGTACCTGATAAATAAACAGAAGGTGCATTACAGAAAAGAAACATAATCTTAAATGGTTTAGAAACCTTAAAAACATTTTTTTATCGCAACAGGCAGACCTTCATAGTGCCCCATGTGAAACTCGTGCTGGAAAAAGTGAAAGTCACTAAGCCAAAGATACCCCTTGGCGATAAATAAGAAGCATATTAATTTTACTCAATTAGTTTATAACTTCTCCATCTAACAGAGTGCTACAAGTGCAGAAAAAAGACCAAAGAAGCAAAGCATGGGTCTATAAATATTCATTACCTATTTAGGCCCGGATATTTCAAACATGCCAGATGCCTGAATGAGTAGAATTTAATTAGATCTGTTCTAAAATCCGCGAAACAAAATACATATATGTACACCAATTAGACCAGACCCTAAGAAATGAGTATCTGCTCTTTCTAAATACAAAAACGAATTAAATCATAACCGATCGAAAAAATCGATCTGTCACTAACTTTGCTCCAGCGACTTACTTAAATAAAGAGATACGGTGTCCTCCTGAGTATAATTCTGTTGCCGCTCGCTTACAAACTTTCTGTTATTCAGCTTATGAAGTAAAAAAAAACCTTCCCATAGAATATCAAAAGCGAGTGTTGCTCGTTAGTGTATCAGGATATACTCAGTTTGGCATGGTTGTTTCAATTACAGCCAGCATCGCTGGAGCAAATCCCAAGCTTGCTGGAAGCTGAGGTAGGACAAAGCTATCAACAGCATCCTCCTCAAAAGAACAAACATGTAGCGAAGTAGCTTCAGTGGTGGCCATCTTAAAATGGAGCTATGTTAGATGTGCTCACCCTGGATCGATTGCTCAACCCACAGTCGTCTTACTACAACATAGTAATCGAATAAGAGACACACCTAATGTCCGTGTCCTCTTCATAAAAACCAAAATGTAGCGAAGAAGCATCAGTGGTGGCCATCTTGAAGTGGAGCTGTGTTTAATGCGCTGCCCTTGGGATCAACTACCTAACCTATACTCATCTTACTATGACATAGTATTCGAATCAGGGAATGGGCTGTTATTCTAAATCAGAATTCCACAACTGCAAATGGACAGCTAAAGAAGGAGACAGGGATCTATAATGGAGGGGCATCTGTGGTGTTCATCTTAGAATGGTGCTGTGTTAAAATGTGCTCACCTTGGGATCAGCTGCCTACCTCACACTCGCCTTGCTATGACATACTAGTCGAATCAGAGGAAGGGGAAGAAGTTGTAAATGCATACTCCACAGGTTCAAATGGTCAAACTGAGGAGAGAGGCCAAAAGAAAATCATTTTTGTTGGCTTTAGTATTCTATGCAATTTAACACTGCTGACCAGTGCTAACATGCTTGTGCTATTGCATTCAATCATGGTGAAATTGGCTTACACCCAACTGGCACATTTAATTTACTTGTAAGCCCCTAGTAAATGGTACTAACTGTACCCAAGGCCTGTAAATTAAATGCTGTCAGATGGTATGAAGCACTTATTGTGTTACCCACTGAAGTATTCTTTTAAAACATGTCTCAGGCTTGCCACTGTATCCTGAGTGCAGTTTTAAACTGCCATCTTGACATGGCAAAATACATCTTTTGCTAGGCCTAAAACTTCATTTTTAATACTTACAAGTCACCCCTCAGGTAGGCATTAAACAGCATTTAGGGCAGGATGTAGTGTATTTAAAAAGGTGTACATGTACCTTTAATTTTTAAATGTCCTAATAGTGCAAAACTCCTAAATTAGTTTTTCACATTTGTCTCCCATAGGACAACATTGGATTGCATGTTTGCATTTGATAAATGATGACTTTTAATTTGGCACAGATAGAGATTAGGGGTTGGTGAAAACTTTGGCACCACTGGCGGAGTTTGTCCACTCTGCCTTCTGCTTGGAGCGTAGATTTCTGGCAAAACTCTGCCAACCTCTGCAAGGTGAAGTTATTTCTTGCACATGGCTCGCCAGCAATAAGTTGGCGAGTACATAGGAGAATTTGCATTCCCTAGTCTGACTTTTGGGTGCTAGAACACCCCCAAAGGCATTCCTCAATGCAGACTCTCGACGCAGGTCGCGACCATTTGCATTCAGAAAGCTGCCAATCGAGCAGAGTATCTAATCGAGCAGCCAAAAGAAGCACACTCTGGCACACTGTGTGGTGCTGTTCCTGCTAATTTTACAGCACAAAACAAGCTCCTGGTACTAAAAACCAACATGAGCAGTGCAGCGTGCCCAATTCTGTCCGCTCATGGAGCTCTGCAGAAACGTGCGGTGTTTTTATGCAACTCTGCGTAATTCTGGAGAGTGAAACTCTGCGAGTTCCACTCACCCTTAATAGAGATATGCTGTTTACTTCTCAAGTGAATTGTATTTTAAAATCTCCTTTAATGGTAAAGTCAGACTTTGTTAAAAAAATTTTTTTCGTTTTTCAACTCAAACACAAACAATGTCTTTGCAACCATCTCTGTATGATACACAGTTACACGACATCACAATTATGCTGTTCAGTGTAATCAACACATCTGTTCTACTCACAGGTGCATTAGCTTTTAAACTTACTAGTCATTGCCTGCACTTTCATCTTTGGTCTCAGTTGGAGTTCAGGCATCAGGTAAACTCAGATTTAAAGTCACAATTCTGAAAATGCCACTTTTAGAAAGTTGTCATTTTCTTGTCCCACTTACTTGTGCACTTTGCCAGTACCCTGGGTCACATGACAGTGAGTTACTCCAGGCAGTAACACAAAGAGAGCTTGGATGTGGCATAAGGGGACATCATGGCAGGATGGCTGGGGAAGGGCTGTACCCAGCCCCTGTTACACTTCAAAGGAGGTTGCCTCCTGTAGACGCAAAGGAACCTAACACCAGGCCTGCCCAGGATTTTGTCATCCCCAGACAGTTTGTAGCCTTGACTGGGTAGGGGACGAACCTTTCAGAACTAGTTGTGGGGGTACGACTAGGAGTCCATCCACACAAAGGATAGCACCTGATGTAAATATTGGACCTCCAGAGAAATTAATGAGAACACACTTGGACCTGTGGAAGATACAATAGAAGGACTGCCCTGCTGCCAGAGGACTGCCCTCTGCTTGAAGGTCTGCCTTGCTGTCTGAGAAGGAAGTCTGGACCTGCTTGTCTTCATCCCAGATTAACCAGTGTAACTCCAAGGGTCAGTTGGGTGACCTCCTGTGTGAGCTACAGGGGGCACAACAAGCTCCGGAGGCCTCCCGAGGATAGCCCAGCTGACCTAGTTGCAACTAGACCTGCTTGGGCCTACAACAGGACCTGTCTAGCATGCTGGCCTCTGCTGGAGTGAGTCCCTGATCCCCAAGAGATGTCACTCCATGTCTTGGGCCCTTGGCTGGCACCAGAGTGTACTTATAATTAAGAATAGGTGAGAATTCTGAATTGTGGGTTTCTCATAAGTGCAAACAGGCCTGTTAGTGCTGAAACTCTGCCACCTGTGATGACCACCAATGCAAAGCTCCAGTGAACCCTGCTATGCACATCAAGAACGACAGTCTGAGGTGACCAGCAGTGTGAAACCTGCTCTTCATTCTACAGCATCAACTGCCAATGAGAAGCTATAGCAACAACCATTTGTGATGCTTGACTATCTTTTTGCACTACTGCAATGACGTCTTGCAATTCCCTTCCTCCCTGTTGCACTACAGCGACGATCATCCGCGATGCTCAGCCTCCTTCTTGTGGCCTTCTCCAATGCCAATGGAACCCTTTGCACCTGACTTAGAAGGTGACCTTCTAACAGGACAATCCTGAGCCCTAATTCTGACCCTTTCTTCTTCGTGGATAACATGAACTTGTGACTTTCCCCCAGTCTAACGTGATCATATCACCGCCAGCGGTGCTTTGTGCTTTTAGGCGCTAGTTTCATTAGAAGCTTTAAAATTGAAAATCTTGATTCTGCCAATTGGATTTCTGTTTTTCTTGTATCAATGTACTCGTTTTTTTATACGATTTTTAGTGCTGTTTTTCACTTTCTTGCTGTTTGTGTGTGTTGCAAAGTTTCTTCACACATTGTTTTAAAAAAAGTTAAGCCTGATTGTTTTGTGCAAAGCTACTAGAGGGTTAAGCACAGCTTGATTTAGTGCCTTTTTATGGGTCGCCCTGGTAAGGACAGTAGTTGTTGCCTGAGTGGAGCTTCTATCCATCTCAACCTATAACCTAATTTTCTACAGCTACAGTAAACTATTATCAGTAAGATAGTTCAGTGAGTTGGTGGGCTTGGAGCAGAAATCTACGTGTGACTGGCAGCTGACCCTTTTGAATCCCACATGACATCTTTATGATTTCATCCTTCTGAATTCAATAATATGGATACTCTTAAGTTGTTTGATAACGTTGGAAGTATGGGCATTGGGGTGCTGCAGCAACAACAAAATAACAGCAGATGTGAATGAGCATTTAAGATGACTTTCAAATGTGTTTTATCTTTGTTTCATTTGCTGTGTTCAAAAACAGAGGTCAAATGGCAGTTTAGTCTACTGACAAACTGTTGCTTATTCTTTTGACATGGTGTCTGGTGCTTAATTTTCATTCTTTTACTGTGAAGTATGAAGATATTTTAAAGTGAATCATGTGACAAACGTGCTCATGTGAAAGGAAAGGCTGCTGGATGTCATTTTCTTCTAACACACCACAAAATATAAATACCTACAAAGAAAACTACAAATATTTAAAAGTAAATAAACAGTTCGAAAAGCACAAGTGAAGCACTTTGTTTTTAATTCTGATGTGTGAAAGAAACAAACATTTCAAAATGATCAAAACACTCCACTTGGTGATGCACATATGACAAATATTCACTGAAACCCAATTTCCACACATTATCGTTTGTGTGCCATATAATGTTATCAGGAAAACTGTATGTCTTGTCAGATTTCGTTTTAATTTCAATGAAAGATGTGCTCACTGTAAATAACCTCACAATACGTATGTGTTAGTAATATGTTTGTGACAGTGTGCTCCTAAAGCTGCTGAATCGGCGTGGCTCATTTGTGACATTTGTTCATTGAGAGATGCTTGGATTTTTCTGAAACCCTATGAATTCAGTGGTGTAACATTGACAACAGCACTCCTAGTCCTAAAATTGTTCCAGCACCACTGTCTTAACATGTATTTTTACAGGCCTATGAAATATGCAACCCCAGTGTCTACAAATGACACATAAAATACAAGTTATTGATCAATTACAGGGACTTTTAAAAGTGTAAATGAGGTTCCTGGTGTTATAGGCAGGTGGACAAATTGTTACAAAGAATGTAACCTGCTAATTTTTCTTAATTGTAATAAGCACAAAGTTCTTTAAATTTATCTTTTTTGTAAGAATCACAAAGCCCTGTTCCAAAGCTGTATCTTAATATTCCAATTTTCATCAACTTTATAAGCTAAAGTTAAGTGAAAATGTAAAATTTCCCTTTTTCCCCTCTGCCCCAAGAATTTTTTGAAGGAGAACTATAAACCTTTAAAAGCTCTCTTTAAATATATTCTGCATTTCACCAGTGTTACAGAGCAGATATTTGTTCAAATATACAAGTGGTCACTAATTTGTCAAAGGTCACTTGTGAGAGAAAACCATCAAGCATTTTCAAACCATTCTACTTGTAATCAATGTTTTGAATTCACTGGGCTTCAAAATGCACCATTTGCCACATGTTGTCTCTGAATTTCTTTGGGGTAAAACCCCAAGTAAAGGTTTTCAGATGATCTCATATCAAGTGTGACAACCTTTATCAGCAACAGATTCTTGAAGTCCCACTGGCTCTAGATGCAGAACACTCAAGTAATTTCTTTTTGTGTAATTAAACAAAACTATGGCTCAATTACACGTAATTTACACAAAATACAAATCTGTCATTTCACTCTTTATTTTAGCTTGAAATACATCCTCCTATCAATTTTTGACAAGAGGATAGATTTAAACAGCACCGTAAATTACAGGCGCTTGTGTTCTGTTTTTCAAGCGCAATTTACCAGGAATTGCACCATTCACAGTAAACATTTAGGGCCATATTTATACTTTTTGACGCACAACTGCGCCAACGCAGTTTTGCGTCAAAAAAATTAGTGCCAGCTAACGCCATTCTGAAGCGTCATGCGGGCACCGTATTTATTGAATGACGTTAGCCGCCGGCGCCGTCTGGTGTGCGTTAAAAAAAACGACGTACACCAGGCAGCGCCGGCGTAGGGGGATATGGGGCTTGGGCGTCAAGAAATGGGGCAAGTCAGGTTGAGGCAATTTTTTCGCCTCAACCCGATTTGCGCCATTTTTTTCCACTCCCAACCCCCATAGAAATTACTCCTGTCTTAGCAAAGACAGGAGTCATGCCCCCTTGCCCAATGGCCATGCCCAGGTGACTTCTGTCCCCTGGACATGGTCATTGGGCATAGTGGCATGTAGGGGGGCACAAATCAGGCCCCCCTATGCCACAAAAAAATAAAAAATAAATACTTACCTGAACTTACCTTAATGTCCCTGGGATGGGTCCCTCCAGCCTTGGGTGTCCTCCTGGGGTGGGCAAGGGTGACAGGGGGTGTCCCTGGGGGCATGGGAGGGCACCTCTGGGCTCCTTCAGAGCACACAGGTCCCTTAAAGCCTGCCTTTTGCAGGCGCTAAAAAACGGCGCAAAAGCAGCCGTACGTCATTTTTTTTGACCCGCCCACTCCCGGGCGTGATTTTTGCCCGGGAGTATAAATCCGACGCACATGCCTCGGAGTCGATTTTTTAGACGGGAACGCCTACCTTGCATATAATTAACGCAAAGTAGGTGTCCACGCTAAAAAATGACGCTAACTCCATGGACTTTGGCGCTAGACGCGTCTAACGCCAAAGTATAAATATGGAGTTAGTTTTGCGTCGAAATTGCGTTAAAAAAACCGACGCAATTCCGGCGCAAACGGAGTATAAATATGCCCCTTACTGCATATTGCACCTTTCATATTACATTTTTACCATAAATGGTGCATAATTACATGAAGTGGCGTAATTTATGATGGCATAATTAAATTTGGCTAGGCTTATATGGAACCAGATTTTTCTGGATAAAGAAACTTCTGCTTTATTGTGGCATGCTTCATCATAGGCAACTCTACTGTGTCCGGGAAAGATAGTACTGCCAAGGACTCAACCTCCTCATTGAGAGAATTCTTAATAAAGTAATACTGGAAAGAAGAGGGATCCAGTGCTATAAAATTGCCTTAGGGCAAACCCAAAGATATTTATTTTATTAGTGTGGGTACATCAGGTAAAATAAAAAAGAAAATAAGAGGAATGCCTAATGAGCACTATGACTCATATATCTTTACTGCTTGCATCATTCAGCCTGAAGTACTGCCTATAGGGGTCAGAGGTCTTCATCAGGGCTAAGATAGATCCCTACCTAGCTGCTACATGTACTCATACACACAAGTTAGAGAACACTTTTTTATCATACCACAGTTCGTAGTAAGCCGGCGGAGGATGCAACCTAAAGAGGTATATAAATATTGTAAAATTAAAACCTATCAATTATGCATACACCACTTCCTTGCACACACACACCATGACTGTTGTGTTTTCAAAGTAATAAAACATGCACACACTACAGATCAACCCGTTACACATGGAGAAAGGTGAAAACATGCACTCTCTGCCCTACAACGTACCCTAAACTAGGGGGTACCATGTGGTCATGGGCTTAACTAGACAGGCACCCTCTATAGTCAAACCCTTTTATGGCTAGAATGTTGTTAGTTCATTCTCAAAATTCTTCAGGCTTTACTGAGTGTGGAAATTATACCAGTAATCCTTTCAGGCATGATTGCTACCACATATTTAGCTTCATCTACAGTCTATGGTAATTAGGTAATTATCATTATTCATACACTCAATCAGAATTGTATTAATTGCAAACAGCAAGGTCTCTCGCTTCTTGAGCCATTTATTTACACTGTAGAAAGCCATATGGCACCCTTCATTGTGTGGTTTGCAACTTTTCTCAGTTGCAGTCACAGTAACCAGGCCACTGTGGAATTTGTATCACGCATACATACATTATTCAGACCACTTACTTCATCAAGTGGCTATACCCATCTTTTTGTGCCTAATACTTGTCGTCCATCTGCCATAATAGTCGCAAGAACTGAGCATTTTATATGATTGACATAGTGGAGTCTCCAGTGAGCAGCACTGTTGTGCATCACATGCCACGAATTGGCATGCAGCCTCTGAAGTTATTGCAGTGTAGTTGGCGCAGTGGAACTAGGAAATAGTAGCTCCCCAAGATTACATGTATCCAATACCTCTCTGTCAGTGCCAATGGACTGAGAGGTTCAAGGCAAAAATGATTTATTCTGAGACCAGTAGGCAAGACAAGAAGTATGCCTTGCCTTCCGGTGTCTGCATACATTTTTTTGCATTCAGTCTGTCAGCCTATCAATAACGTGGCTGAGGTTTGTTTATCTAGAAATATCTGGTTCCAGTCGGACTCCCCATGTCTGTCGCTGATACAAGTTGTTACACTCGCTGTGAGATATTGCATTGATAGGGAAGTCATGCAACTGTAGTGTAGTTATGCAAATGTAGAGCAACATTGTGCAAGATCACATGGAAATTCGCAAGGAGTGCAACCCTGCATTTAGGTCTATTTTCATATCACACAATGAATCCTTGCATCCAAAATGGATCAGAGGATGCAATTTGCCAAAAGAAATGCTGCTAAATGCAACAGAACACAAATAGCAGCAGCAAGTCACACTCTCTTCCTGTGGTTTTGTGGTAGGTATTTTTGTACCAAATCACTCTAAATAACGTGAACAGGAGTAAGAATGATTATGTAATTTTGAGTCGAGTAACACAAGATTCTAATGCAATTAAAATTTTGCCCACGCCTAGCGACAATTTGTTCTTTTCCTCTCACTCTCCTTCGGGTGGATGAAGATTTTTACATTCACACTAACATCCTTAGCAATTCTTTGGAAAATATCCTGATTCACACATAAAATGCCTTAAAATTCCATTCAGTTTGCAACATAATTTAAAACTTTATTTGTCACACACAAATTCCCCAGTATTCCTAAGGAAGAATAATACCATTCCCAAGTTTTAGGGCCGTAAAACCCTCCAATTTTCACTCTTGAAGCCTGAATCTACCCTTCTTGATGTCATCACTGAGGCCATGCCCCCCCCCCCCCACCGCCCAAGGCATTGCTCCTGGCTATAGCCCTTCAAGGAGTGAAGCAAGGCAAAGGTGGATATATCTGACGCAGTTGAAGGTTAATAGGTGAAGAGCTTAAAGAGAGCAAGTCTAAAAGTGGGGAATGTTTGAGTAGAGGAGTGGAAGTGGAATACACATAACTTCATCCAAGTCCAGCACTTCTTTGGGGAGGGTGGTGTTTAAATGTCTGTCTATTTTAGAGCAGTGGGAAAAGTATGTAGAGGAAGTTGAAGGAATGATAGCTTTAGAGGTGGGGTGAATTATCAGTTAAACTGCTCACTCATTTTCTCCTCCTTTTCACGGTTTGAACCCGCTTCTCAGAGGTCGATGGAATCTTAGGACCTTTTGAGGAGTGTGATTAACTGTACAAAGTCATTCAAATCTCAGCCACACGATCAACAAATTTCAACACCGTGACCACTTCAATCACGGAAACAATACTCCAGTCTGAGAAAAGTTCCAAAGCTTTATTTTATAACCACAAAGCCAAAGTCATGTAAATTGTGTGCAAAATCAAATTGTATATATAAAGAAAAATCATAGGATGGCCACATCTTCGAAAAAGGCTTTAATCTACTCAACATCATCGCCATTAAACATTCAAGAAGTATAATACATGCTACTAAAGACACAATTTGGGAAACAGAAATACTTTTTAAATCAGACTGTGAATACATTAGCCAAATCAGATTAGAAAGATTCAAAAATCAGAATGTGGACATCTTATCCTTACTTCTAGCCAAATTAGGACAAATATTTGTGACAATGGGCTAGCACATGTGGGCAAAAGTCAAATGGAAAAGCCAAAAATAACTTGGCAAAATCATTTATCTCAGGCGAGGTTAAACTAACTTAGCCAAATAAAATAGGCAGGTGTCAGCATACTAACTCAATTGGGGAAAATAAGTTGAAGGGACAATCAGTATTGCAACTGAATATATATCTCCTGGGATCAACATTCAATTCCAATTCAGATTTGTCAGCAAAGCAAGTAGATCACCAGCAAAGTCCATAAGGCACCATCATGGGAAATGTGCAGAACACAGGCTGCACATGGAAATCAGGAAATATCCAAGGAGCAAGCTAACAGAACAAAATTGTGAAGGGGTCTCTCTCTCCAACTTACAAGTCCTTCCCTTAATTAAAAACACTCCAGACAGTTTGATTTGTCAGTTTAATGAGTTCACATTATAGAAGGAGGGCAATATCCAATCAGTCTATGAGCACAAATCGAATTTGCAACATCCTATTAAGTTCCCAGGTTTGGTGAGAGGTCCTCTCTCCTTTCTGTGTGGAACCAAGTTTAATAATTCTGTACATCACTTGTTGCAATCCGTATTCTTTCCCCTGGGGTGGGACAATTTCAACAGTTCACATGAAAAGGGTTCAGTTAAATAATGATAACGGTCTTAGCTACGGATCTCAATGTCTGGCTGTATCACACTCAAGGTCATTGAAAAAAACAACTTGCACATAAAGCAAATAGGTCTCTTTTTTTATTCATAAGAAACAACCTAATGGAAAAATGCATGTTAGAAAGAAAGAATGATTATTTATATGTATCTGCAAAAATGAAGTCTTTAGGCCTGGTTATGCCAACACAAAAAATATAATGCAATATATAATTATGAATAAAATTAATAATATATCATCAGATTATGAAAAACATTTAATTAATAATTGCAATATTTGTTAAAGCATCACATTAGATATGACAGAGAAGTGCATTTTATTCTATGCCCACATGTATCTGTATTTTGATAAATCACATTAATCATAAGAAATCAAATTTATTTCCCTACTAATCATTACTGTAAATATATATAATATGTTTTCAACGTTCATTTAACCCCTCAGGAGCTTGGGATGAGCTGGTCTCGGCCACGGTTGCCATGTGCAGAGGACAAGACCATCTCGCCTGCACGCGGCCCACACCCCCCGTCAGGGATGGAATGGGAATCGCTTCCTCTTCCACCCACGCCCCCTGCCCAGTGACATCTGATGACATCAGCGTGCTATTGCGTGCTGACCTCATCAGAGATTGCCTCCCATAGCGCTGGAAGCTGCTGGACAGAAGGGTGGGGACAGGAAGAGGCATGAAAGGAAAAGAAAGGCCTTTCCTTTCCATTCATGTCTCTTTGAGCATTTTTGCAGTTCGATCGTGCTGTAGAAATGCTATTAGACACCAGGGATGTTTGATTTAGTTTATTTATAAATATGGGGAGCAGCCCCCTTGGCAAGGGCCACTCCCCAATGGGGGGGGAGGGAATTTTTTAGGCCTTTTCTGCCCCCCTGGGGGCAGATCGGCCTATTGCAATTAGGCCGATCTGCCCTCAGTGGGGGCAGAAACCTCTAGACGTCAGAGATTATTTACGTTTTTTTTTTACAGGAAGGGAGCAACCCTTTAGGCAAGGGTCGCTCCCCTTGGGGGCAAATTATTTTTAGGCCATTTTTGCCCAAGGCGGCCTATTTTTATTAAGCCAATCCACCCCCAAGAGGGGCAGAAACCACTAGACACCCAATTTTTTTTTACATGTCAGTTACACGCAAGGGGAGTGACCCCCTAGGCAAGGGGACACTCCTGTGGGGGACACATTTATTTTAGGCCATTTAGATTGGCCAATTTTAATTAGGCCGATCTGCCCCCCACGGGCGCAGAAACCACTAGGCCACAGGGTTTAAAAACAAATACGTTTTACAGATGGGGAGCAACCCCTTAGGCAAGGGTCGTTCCCTTGGGGGCACTTTTATTTTAGGCCATTTCTGCACATAGGACTATTTTTCATAGGCCAACTAGACACCAGGGATTTTTTTTACACCAATTTCAAACAAGGGGAGCGACCCCTCAGGAAAGGGTCGCTCTCCTTTGGGGCAAATCTATTTTAGGCCATTTCTGCCCCCATTGGGGCAGATCAGGCTATTTCTATTAGGCCGTTCTGCCCCAGGGGGCAGAAACCACTTAGGCCCCAGAGACTGGTGTGTGTGTGTTTTGTTTGGGAGGGTAGCCCCTCGGGCAAGGGTCACTCACCATGGGGGCCATAGTACTGTTGGCCATTTCTGCCCCTCTGTGCCCCCAAGGGGAGCAGAAAGCACAGCAGAAATGAGGGAAGATTTTTTTTTAAAAAGAGGGTGGGGGTATGGCCATACCCCCACTCCAAATAAATGAGGCCAAAGTTGTTCTGCCCACCGTTGAGAAGATGGGGCAATTACCCCTGATCCACTCCCGGGGGGGGAGGGGGCAGAAAGCCTACTAGATGCCAGGGAATTAAAAAAATATATAGTGGAGTGGTGGCTATCAACCAGTATGGGCATAGTTCTACCCCCACCCCAACTGAAGGGGGTAACATTCTTTCAGCTCGCCCCTCGCACACTAAAACATCTTATCCCACCACAAGCAATAGGACATTTGATTATTTGGGGTTTTTGTATTACATTTAGGGCATGAGAGCTTGTCTAACTCTCAAAATCGTCCCACCTGGAAGGGTGAGAGCTACACATTTTAGACTTTGGGACTCTGCCATGAAAAAAAATCAACGAGACCTAGACACACCTGAAAACTAAACATCTGGGTGAGTCCAGGGTGGTGTGCTTCACATGCACCACACACCATTTTCCTACACACAATGCCCTGCAAACCTCCAACTTTGCTTGAAATCACACATTTTAACCACATTGTTGTGATGGAACCTTCCGGAATCTTTAGGAATCCACAAAATTCCTACCACCCACCATTGCCGCATCTATACTGCAAAAAATTCGGACCCACTTGTCAGCCTAAAAACATTTTTTTTTTCAAACGGCCCTTTTGGACCCGTTTTGGTTTCCTCTCAATTTTAACATGTTTTTGGCTCTTCCCTGTCACAGGCACTTGGCCCACCTACACAAGTGAAATATCATTTTTATCGGGAAACTGAGGGGAACGTTGGATGGTAGTGCAGTGATTCCACACAGGAATGTGGGAAAAATGTGATTTGTTTAGCTGAATTTGGGGTTTGAGGAGGATTCTGGGTCAAAAGACACTGTGGAATCCACGCAAGCCACACTTCCCTGGACTCCTTCGGAGTCTAGTTTTCAGAAATGTCTGGGCTTGGTAGGTTTCCTTGGATGGCTGCTGAGCCCAAGACCAAAAATGCAGGTAGTTTTGTATTTGATCATTTTGATGTGTCCACATAGTGTTCTGGGGCATTTCATGTCACGGGCACTAAGCCTACCCACACAAGTGAGGTACCGTTTTTATCAGGAGACTTGGGGGAATACTGGGTGGAAGGAAATTAGTGGCTCCTCTCAGATTCCATAACTTTCTGTCACCGAAATGTGAGGAAAAAGTGTTATTTTGCTAAATTTTGAAGTTTGGAAAGAATTCTGGGTAACAGAACCTGGTGAGAGCACCACAAGTTATCCCATCCTGGGTTCTCCTAGGTGTTTAGTTTTAAAAAATGTACAGGTTTGGTAGGTTTTCCTAGGTGCCGACTGAGCTATAGACCAAAATCCGCAGCTAGGCACTTTCCAAAAAACACAGCAGTTGTCAATGTAAAAATGTGATGTGTCTATGTTGCGTTTTGGGGCATTTCCTGTTGCAGGCACTAGGCCTAACTACACAACTGAGGTACCATTTGTATCAGGAGACTTGGGGGAATGCTGGGTGGAAGGAAATTTGTGGCTCCTCTCAGATTCCTGAACTTTCTATCACCGAAATGTGAAAAAAAAGTGTTTTTTTTCCAACTTTTGAGGTTTGCAAAGGATTCTGGGTAACAGAATGTGGTGAGAGCCCCATAAATCACCCCATCCTGGATTCCCGTAGATTCTAGTTTTGTAAGAATGCACAGATGTGGTAGGTTTCCATATGTGCTGGCTGAGATAGAGGCCGAAATCCACAACTAGGAACTTTCCAAAAAACACGTCAGATTTCAATGTAAAAATGTGATGTGTCCATGTTGCGTTTCCTGTCGCGGGCATTAGGCCTACCCACACAAGTGAGGTACCATTTTGTATCGGGGGATTTGGGGAACACAGAATAGCAGAACAAGTGTTATTGCCCCTTGTCTTTCTCTACATTTTTTCCTTCCAAATGTTAGACAGTGAGTAAAAAAGACATCTATTCGAAAAATGCCCTGTAATTCACATGCTAGTATGGGGACCCCGGAATTAAGAGATGTGCAAATTACCACTGCTTCTCAAAACCTTATCTTTTGCCATTTTGGAATTTGAAGGTTTCCTTGATTCCTATTTTTTGCTCTTTATATTTCATTAAATGTTGTATACCTGGTATACAATGAAAACCCATTGCAAGGTGCAGCTCCTTTATTGGCTATGGGGCATAGGGTTGTTGATGAACCTACAAGCCGTATATATCCCAGCAAATAGAAGAGTCCAGAAGATGTAACAATATATTTCTTTTGAAAATCTGACATCGTAGGAAACACTGTACATAGTAAAACGTGGAGAAAAATGGCAGTTTTTTTCCTCCGCAATTTCAATATTTGTTTATTTCAGCTGTCATTTTCTGTAGGAAAACCTTGTAGGATCTATACAAATGACCCCTTGCTGAATTCAGAATTTTGTCTACTTTTTAGAAATATTTAGCTGTCCAGGATCCAGCATTGGTTTCAAACCCATTTCTGTCACTAACTGGAAGGAGGCTAAAAGTACAAAAAATAGTAAAAAGGAGATGGCTGCAACTGGGAAAACGCATATCATGCATGGGAATATATGTTCTAAGGAGCTTGGAAAACAGTGTAGCTACATCATTGGTTAATTTGTAAATAAAAACCTTTCCTTTGTGATGTATTTCTGTCTTTCTGTTCCTTTGTCTTTCCTATATGTGCCTTTTGCTCACATTAGATGCTCGATGCAGAAACATCAGTGATGGCCCCCTCAAATAAGTGCTGGTGCGTCAATGTGCCAAAATGCCAGGGGAAGCGGAAGTGACAACACACGTCATTTTACCTTTACTTTTATCTTTACTTTTACTCATACACGTGCTTACATACACACTTTTATCGATTCACACATGCACACACTCTCTCACTAAACAGACTCTCACCCCGGTCATGGCATGCACACACCATACATTTAAAAGTAGGTTTACTTACCTCGAATGCCAGTGAGGGTCAGCTAACTGTACTTCATTCTTTATTACACTAATAGTGAATAATATATTATTCACTATTAGTGAAAGAAAACACTGAGAGAAACCAAGAAAAATGGAGCTCCTACCTACGACCACAAGGACGAGCTGCTCCTGTAGTCCAGGCACTGATTTTGCCACCTATGAGGCCAGGGGTCCCAAAGGCAGTTGCGACCCCTAACCGACATCCATGCCCACTGGCAACCACCAGCTCAAATTAAGCACTGGGCAACATATACAAAATTTGTTTGGAACAAAAAGCAAGGCAGTTTTAGACATAATATGCACTGGATGCTAATTTGCATAAGAGACGATTTGACCAACAACCAATGTTATTGAGAAGAAATGCATCAGGGAAATAGAATCCAATCAATGGGCTTCACCTGTAATCTTGGAAAGTAAAGGTGATGCTAGTGCTTTCTCATCCTTTTTACTAACTCTTTTTCTATTGTCGCCTTTAATACTCTTCTTCTATCCTGTGTGATCTATGAAACTCTTTTCTACTGGTGTCAGCAAGCAGGTAAGGTTATTGCGATGCGCAAAAACCATTCCAAAGGTTAACATAGGTTCAAAGAAACCTCTCCCCAATACTATGTCATTGTCCTTAGCTACTCTACTCAGGTATCTAATTATTGGGACAGACAAAAACACAACATTGAAATTGGAGTAGAAATATTCGATATACTCCTGGTTACAAAATCTTGTTAGTGACATGCTATAACTTATGCCATAAGTAAGGGGCAAACTATGATAAGTAACTCCTTCCTTGACTGATGAAGGAATCTGCGTTCAAACTTAACAATCTCTCGCATCCATCGTATCAACATACTCACGCAATAAGGTATTAAAAACATTTGAAGAAAGCTCTCCTTGGGTGTTATCTACATGTAGATATTTCTCATCTATCCTAAACCTATGTACTTCTGTTTGTGCAGTAGTTGCCTCTAAAGCTGGGGTGTAGTCGGCCACACTCTTATCAAAGAGAGTCATGCTCACATCCTGCTGGCTAGGGTTACTCATGATCTGTAAAGTATTAGAAAGTATAAATGGAAAAAATTATAGCTGTGCAGCAAAAATAAAAAACAAAGTCTTCAGCTCTTTAGCGATTATATACAGCTTTCGGTCTTTCTTCTAGGACTCTTGTCAAAAACAGGAAGGTTTGACAAAATTGGTTTAGCAGCTTATCAAATCAGGTTATCAAAAGTATTTTCTGGTTACTCTCAACAGGTTTACAACAGTTCAGTTCATCGGTTTCCTTCACGTGCCAAAATATTGACCTGGAATATCTCAATCAAAACATCTGTGCTTTACTCCTTCCTGCCACAGTCTCTCAAGTCTCTACAGTGGGTGGGTTGCCCACTGTACCATCCTGGGGAGTGCAAAGCCACAGTCTCTCAAGTCACTACAGTGGGTGGTTTGCCCACTGTACCATCCTGGGGAGTGCATAGCCACAGTCTCTCAAGTGGATAACAGTCTCCACTGGTTCTGGAGGGGGAATGGTGCCCAACCTGCATTTAGCTCCCCGTGACGGTTGCTGTACCGTCACAGTCCCAGCTGTACATGGGATAACGATGCTTGATGTGGCGGTGTTCCCTTGTTCAGTGGTGCTTTGCCATGGCGGTACCTGATCTGTTCAGCGGTTCTCTGCCCTGTTCAGCGGTGCTGTGCCCTGTTCAGCGGTCTTCACCATGGCGGTGACTCCCTTGTTCAGCGGTGCTTTGCCATGGCGGTCCCTGATCTGTTCAGAGGTTCTCTGCCCTGTTAGGCGGTCTTCACCATGGCAGTGATTCCCTTGTTCAGCGGTGCTTTGCATGGCGGGCTCTGACCTGTGCATTGGTGTGTGGCATGACGGTCCCTCATTTTCCAGCGGGGCTGTGGCAGCCGGGCCCTCCTGGGCACTGACTCCGGCGGTGGTCTCCTGACCAGTGACGATACTTGTGCCCTCCTGGGCACTGACTCAGGCGGTGGTCTCCTGACCAGTGACGATACTCGTGCCCTCCTGGGCACTGACTCTGGCGGTGGTCTCCTGACCAGTGACGATACTTGTGCCCTCCTGGGCAGTGACTCTGGCAGTGGTCTCCTGACCGGTGGCGATACTTGTGCCCTCCTGGGCAGTGACTCTGGCGGTGGTCTCCTGACCAGTGACGATACTCGTGCCCTCTTGGGCAATGACTCTGGCGGTGGTCTCCTGACCAGTGACCATACTCGTGCCCTCCTGGGCAGTGACTTTGGCGGTGGTCTCCTGACCAGTGACACGGTGCTGGCGGTGGCGTTCCGGCCGCCGGGGAGGATGGCGCCCTTCTCCACTGTGCTGCTCTCACCAGACTGTGCTGACTTCCTCTGGCCCTTCACCACCTTTGGAGGAGTCACAGCTGACTCTGCAATCCCCCTGGGACCCTTGTGAGCAGTTTTGCCGCCCGGAGTCTTCACCCTGTCCCGTCGGCCACTTTCCAACTTGAGATGCTTTACAGCGGGTGGACTGGCAGTGCCTTGGCCCCGTGTCACACTGCCTGCCCTGGTGGCCGGTGCACTCCACACACCTGTAACACGCACCACTGGTACTGAAGTCTTATTGGATGAGGTGCTACTACGGGACTTATGAATTGGAGGGGTGGGGATAGGGGCAAAGAGGTCAACGTTGCTGAGGGAGAGTTTATGAAGAACACTGGGATGGGTCGCTGGAGGGGGTATGGGAGTGGAGGAAGAGGAGGTGGTTGTAGGAGGTGTCACTTTAGGTGTTTTGGGTGCAGGTGCCGGTACTGGAGGCTGTCGTGAGGTGGATGGATGTTGGGTGTGTGGGTGCCCGCGTTTGTGTACTTTGGGAGGGGGCGTCACAGACACTGGGAGAGGACACAGGGGACGTGTAAATGGGAGTGGGGGTGGTGAGTGCAGGTGAGCAGGGTGTGGTGCTGGGTGTTCTGGTGCGAGTCCTAGTGCCTGTAAATGTAGTGCGTGCAGGTGAGAGTGTAGACGACACTGGGAGGGAGGAGGGAGACGATGAGGAGGGGGACACAGTGGAGGCAGTGGATGTTGCTGTGTCTGTATGTGTCTGATGCTTGTGTGAGTGCCTGTGGGATGTGTGGTGCCTATGTTTGCCTGAGCTACTTTTGTGTGTTGAGGTGTGTGCATGCTTGTCTGTTGGTGTGCTTGGGATAGGCTGGGGTACAGGGGACTGGGTCTGGGTGGAGGAAGTTGGAGGGGGGAGGCTAGACACCGGGACAATGGCTGCCATCAGTGCTGAGGCCAAAGATTGCAGGGTTCGATGAAGGGCAGCCTGACCAGAATGAATGCCCTCCAGGAATGCATTACTGTGTTGCAACTCCCTTTCTACACCCTGGATGGCATTCACAATGGTAGACTGCCCAACAGTGAGTGACCTGAGGAGGTCAATGGCCTCCTCACTGAGGGCAGCAGGGGTGACAGGGGAAGGGCCTGAGGTGCCTGTGGCGAAGGTGATGCACACCCTCCTGGGTGAGCGGGCACGGGGCGAACGCTGAGGGGCTGCTGGGAGGGCGGTGCTGGTAGGGGAGGTGGCGGCTGTACCTGTAGAAGTGTGGGGCACAGATGGTGCCACCACCACAAGGGAGCTCCCATCGGCGGACGAGTCCGTGTTGCTGGTTGGTGATCCGGTGCCCGACGTGAAGCTCCCCTCGCCCTCCGTCCCACCGGTGCATTCTGAGTCCGTGGTGTGGCCCTCCATGGCCATGTGGGATGCAGCTCCCTCATGCTCCGGTGCCACTGTACCTCCGCCTGATGATGCTGATGCACAAAAGAACAGGGAGAGCAGAAAAAGGGGGGGGGGGCGACAGAAGAAAGACAGGTTGAGGGCATGGCATACCGCTACCGTTGGCGGACAATACAGACACAGCAGACCCCTGCACTACGCCGTGCTCCTGGCCTCTACAGATCCAATTCCTTGGATATGGCCTACATGGCTATGGTGGACATCTGCACACATGGATGCCACAGGGGCATGTATACCTGTACTTGGCACTCTACTGCAGTGGGGTGGAGTGCCACATGGCCTGCATTACGGAGGGGCCTAGCCTATGGAAGTCGCCCTGGCCTAGGGAAACCCACAGCCCTCCTCCCCCTCCCAGACCCCTCAATTGCGCGCAAAGTCCCCAGAATGATTGTGTACTCACCCCCTTGTGTCTGCTGTGATGCCCTCAAGCGCCTATCCAACTCAGGGTAGGCCACCGCCAGGATCCGGAACATCAGGGTGTTCATGGGGTGACGGGTGCCCCTCCTACGTTGGGAGGCCATCCCCAGCTGAGCCTCTGCCGTCTTCTTGCTCCAGCGGCGAATGTCCTCCTATCTTTTACAGCAGTGGGTGCCCCGTCTCTGGTGGACCCCCAGTGTCCGGACGTCCTTGGCGAGGGCACGCCAAATGTCCTTCTTCTGTCCTTCTTCTGGTGGGCGCTGATCTACATGACATGTCATCAGGGTGCAGTAGGGCAGAGCTGTTGTCTTCATTGTGGGCCTCTTCTGTGGGTGGAGTGGAGATGTCTGGACCCTCTGGTGTGGTGACGTTCCATAGTTGTCCTACAGGGATATAAGAGCATGATTAGTGCATGTGTGTGAGTAATGGTGTGCAATTGGTGGGTGTTTGTGTACCCCAGTGCAAGCATTCCTGTGTGTGGGTTTGTGTGATGATTGTTAGGGGGTTGTTATGGGTATGTGCAGTGAGCATGCTTTGGCGAGGGCTGACCATGCTTTGTTTTTGCATGCGGAGCTCGGTGTTGGGATGGGTGGTTTGTGTTATGAGTACATTAGTGATGAGTTGTAGTGATAGGGGAGGGGGTGAGGGTGGGGTTGTGTGATAGCATGCACGTAGGGTGGGGGATATAATAGTTGAGATTTAACTTACCAGTGTCCATTCCTCCACCGACTCCTCCGAGGCCCTCTGGATGCATGATGGTCAAGACTTGCTCCTCCCATGTTGTTAGTTGTGGGGGAGGAGGTGGGGGTCCGCCGCCAGTCCGCTGTACCGCAATGTTGTGTCTGGATACCACTGAACGCACCTTCCCCCGTAGGTCGTTCCACCTCTTCCTGATGTCCTCCCGATTTCTTGGATGCTGTCCCACAGCGTTGACCCTGTCCACGATTCTTTGCCATAGCTCCATCTTCCTGGTTATGGATGTGTGCTGCACCTGTGAGCCAAATAGCTGTGGCTCTACCCGTAGGATTTCCTCCACCATGACCCTGAGCTCCTCCTCGGAAAACCTGGGGTGTCTTTGGCGTGACATGAGGTGGTGTGGGTGATGTGTGGGGTGGTGTAAGTGTTGATGTGTGTGTTGATGTGTAGTGGTGTGTGGTATATTGTGCGTGTAATGTTGTATGGATGATGGTGTTGTGTGCTTCTGTGTGGTGGGGTTCTCAGTTGCTGTGCTCTCTGTCTATCTGGCCTTCGTCTCTAATTTTTTGTCGTAGGGGTTTGTGGGTGATGTGGGTGTGTGTTTTATATTGTGTTTGGTGTGTGGGAGTGGTGTTTGTATGTGTATCAGGTGTGTGTATTTGTAATTGTTCAATGTGGCGGTGTTTTGTAGATGTGTGTGTATTTTGAGCGCGGCGGTGTGTACCGCCAATGGAATACCACGGTTGAAAGACCGCAGCGTGGATTCGTGTGTCGTGATAGTATGGGCGTGTTTCTGTTGGCGTGAAGGTGGAGTTTTTGTTTTCGCCAGTTTATCACTGACCTTTGGTGTGGCGGACTTGTGTGGGTGTCTGAATTTCGGTGGATTCCGAGATGTGGGTCATAATATCTGTGGCGGAATTCCGCGGCCGCTGCGGTGTATTGGTGGTCTTCTGCACGGCAGTAAGCGCCTTTTACTGCCAATGTTGTAATGATGGCCATAGTAATGTGTTTTATATGTCCTGACAGTGAAATACTGCTAAATTCGTTTTTCACTGTTGCAAGGCCTGTCCCTCTCATAGGTTAACATGGGGGCTACTTTTAAATATGATTAAAGTGTAGATTCCCTTTAGGGAGAGGATAGACATGTGGAGTTTGGGGTCGCTGAGCTCACAATTTAAAAATACATCTTTTAGTAAAGTTGGTTTTAAGATTGTGTGTTTGAAAATGCCACTTTTAGAAAGTGAGCATTTTCTTGTTTAAACCATTTCTGTGACTCTGCCTGTTTGTGGATTCCCTGTCTGGATCAGTTTGACAGTTGGACTGGTTGCACCACTCACTAGACAGTGACACAAAGGGAGCTGGGGTAACTACAGTGCAATTTCTGCTCAATGTTTAAAGCTGAACATAGCAATTTCATGACTTCATTGTTGAAGTGACTTCCTCTGTCTGTTTCTAAAGAGACTGGAAACCCAAAAGTGGTATCAGTTCCCCAAGCAGTAACCTTGCTACTCTGTGGCTGTCATTTCTTCATTTAGGGTAAGCTTCAATCCAATGACTAAAGATACAAACAAACGGATCTCAATCCTCCGCACACAGGCATTTCAATGAAATCCATCTGCATTCTGCTAAATGGCCCTCTCACTTTTCCAATGTGGCTCATGTTGACCACTGTTCCCTTTCCCATGTTCATTTGCTGGCAGATAACACACCTACGGCAAAGTGCTTCGGCAACCTGTCTAAACTTTGGATTGTACCAGGACTGTTTAAAGGTTCGGACCATCGCATCTCTTCCCACATGTGCTTGCCCATGATAATATCTAGCCATGTGTGTCGACCACACGTCCCTCTTCTGAAACCCACACATTGTCATCCCTCTGGACACATTTCAATTAACCCATTCCCTTTTTTTATCTTTAGGGACATTGTCATGTAACGCTTTCAGTTCTTCCATGGTAACTACAACATGCAGAGCATAGTTAGGGTACATTTAATCTTAATCAGGTAACAGTTCTCATTTATCCTTGAATGATATACAGTTCAATGCGCAAAACCTTATGACTTGCTCCCCATATCCATTTCCCATTGATAAAAAATATTGAGATTTCAGGTGTGCACTGCATTTCACCATAGCAATCTTTTCAGGCAACTGAATAGCTTGTAACAATTCATGGATTCTCTCACCATTTCTCACTGGTGAACCGGAAGAGGTCAGGAAACCTGTCTGTGACCACAATTGGCCAAAGTCATGGACTATTCCAAATCCATACTGACTGACATACTGACATAGATGGTAACTTTAAGCTGTGCAGAAACATGGCACGCTATAGGAAGAGCTACCATCTCTGCCACTTGTGCGGAATACACTCCTTGAATCCAGGACGCTTCAAGTATACCGGAAATAGTGCACACAGATTATCCTGCTCTCAATACTCCTGTATTATCTCTTAGGCAGGAGCCATCAACAAAGACAATTTGGTCATTTTCTTTCAAGCGGGTATCTCTAATATTGGGCCTGGGTTTTTGTGCATAATTCAGTTACTTCTAGACAGCCAAGTTCAACTTCATTTATTTTGTCAATTTCAACATTCTCTTTTGGAAGCAAGGTTGCTGGGTTAAGCACTGTACACCCTTTGATTGATACATTTGGGGACCCCAGGATGACCGTCTCATTCCTGGTCAACATGGCGCTTGTAAGGTGTTGGGTTTCAGATCTAGTGCGTAAGACTTCAATAGAGTGAGGGACCATGATCGTTAAAAAATGTCCCATCACAATGCTGTCAGTGAGGCTCTGTTCAGCTGCTACAACTGGCCTCAGACAGCCTGGTAAAGTTGCTGCAACCGGGTCCAAAGTAGCTGAAAAATATGCTACGGGGGAGTTTACACAACCATGGACTTGAGTCAAGACAGACAAAGAACATACGTCATGCTCATAACAGAACAACACAAAAGGATTTGTGTAAGCAGGCATACCCAAAGCTGGGGCTTGACCCAGACTCTCTCTCAACACTGTGAAGGCTCTCATACAGGCTTGGGCTGACACTAGGGGATCAGTAACCTCTTTGTGAGTTAGCTTCTGCATTGGATTTGAAATTACTGAAAAATTTTGAATCCACTGGCGGCAGTAGCTCACCATTCCTAAGAACATCCTAACGTCTCTCTGAGTGGCTGGGGGATTCATCTGCAGTATAGCTGCGACCCTCGCTCTGGATATTTTCTAAATCCCTTTCTCAATTAGGTGTCCTTAGTACTTCACTTCTTTTTGGCAGTCCTGCAGTTTAGCTGGAGACACTTTGGCCCTCATTATGACATTGGCTGTAAGTAACGCACACCGCCATGCTGACTGCCGCCAACATACCATCACCGAGGCGGATCACCGCTACCCATATTATGACACACACAGAGCAATCCGTCCCTATACAGCCACACACACACAGGTCTGCCAGCCCAAAGGTCAGTGATAAACTGGCGGTAACAAAACCCATACCGTTACGCCAACAGAACTACGACCACAACATTATGACCCACGAATCACCACAGCAGACATTCGATGGTGGTAAACCATTGGCGATTCATACCTCCACGCTCAAAATACACACACTCAAACAAAACAACACCACATTGGACAATTCAAACTACACACACCTGACACCCATTCACACACCACACCCACACACCCACACCACTTTAAAGCACACACACACACATTACCCACAACCCTGTACGAATACAAACAAGTGCCACAAGAGAGATGGCAAGACCACAGACAAGACGACAACCACACACCACCATCACCTATACATCATCCATGCACCTTACATCACACACCCCAACACATCACCCTACACACTCACACCCACACCACTCACACTACACCCATGGCACCACAACGACACCCCAGGTTTTCAGAGGAGGAGCTAAGGGTCATGGAGGAGGAAATCATCTGGGCAGAGCCACAGCTATTTGGATCACAGGTGCCGCAGACGTCCATTGCAAGGAAGATGGAGCTATGGTGGAGAATCGTGGACAGGGTCAATGCCTTAGGACAGCACCCCAGAACAAGGGATGACATCAGGAAGAGGTGAAATGACCTACGGAGGTAGGTGTGTTCCGTGGCAGCAAGACACCAACTAGCTGTACAGAGGACTGGCGGTGGATCCCCACCTCCTCCCACATAACTAACAACATGGGAGGAGCATGTCTTGGCAATCTTGCATCCTGAGGGCCTGGCAGGAGTAGGAGGAGGACTGGACTCTGGTAAGTCAAATCTCTATTACAATCACCCCCCTACCTGCATTCCATCACATACCTCTACCCTTACCCTCACTCCCATCACTCCACCAACTCATACACACCCCACCATCACAACCCACCCATCCCAATACCAAGCCCTGCATGCATCACCAATGCATAGACACCCATCACAGACCTGCATGGACACCTATCACTAAAGCATGCACACTAGAGGGAAACAGCTAGCCCACCAAATAAAAACTCACACAAGGCAAAGCTGCCAGGGCAAAAACAACCTTAGAACGCAACACACCCATGCACAAGATGTCACAGGCAGAAACAATAACACTGCATTTACATCCCCAAAGGTCCCCCAGCCAACCTCAGCAGAGAGGAGGTGCCAGCAACATCCAGTCCCCACCCAGAAGAGTCCCACAGTGATGACCGCATCTCTGGACGCTTGGATCTGGATGACCAACCTGGCCCATCAGGTATCTCCGGACAGTCGGTTACCCAGGCACAGTCCCATACAACCACAGAGCCTCCCCTCTCAGGAAACACCAGCACAGTATCGACCCAGCAGGCCCATACCTCTGTCCCCAGGACATGTCAATCAGCAGTGTGTCCACTACTACAGGGACCCGAGGCCACCCCACAAACACAGGACTATCAGGGACCTGAGGTCAGTGGCAGAGGGCACACGGCTCAGGGGACAGAGGCACAGGACAACAGGGAAGCTGTGAGGACTGCTGTGCGACTAGGGGAGGACAGGCCCAGAGAACCGACTCTCCAGGAGGCACTCACCGAGATTCTGGGAGAATACCACCATTCCCAGGAGACGATGGGCCAGATACTAGACAAAATGCCGGAGAACCAGCGGCTGCAGGAGGGACAGTACCTGGGGATCAGGGAGGATTTGAATGACATAAACACCACCCTGTCACCATTGCAGGGGTGCTGGCAGACATGGCCAACACAATGAGGGAGGCAGTGACACACCACCGGGCCCCTACCACTAGCCAAACCAATGAACAGTCCTCCATCTCCACTGCCGCTAGTGGACAGGAGGCCCAGCCACAGGACCAACAGGCCACCAGCACCCCTCCGCCTGCAGAAGGAGAACCACCCCGCAAACGGTCCCTGTGATCCAGGCAGAAGCCAGAGCCAGGAAATAAGACTCTCCTGAATGTCACCCTTGTGTCCCACCCCGTAACCCTGTCCACTTGAACTGCCATTTCTCCCCTTCCTATGCCCGCTTGGACAATGCACCTGTGATCCATCTAGACTGGACTCTATCCTGGACTTTCCTCCACCATCGCCCCAGCCCATTGCACTTCCCCCTCTACTTATTAGCACTTAAATAAACACCATTTGAAAAAAATACAAGTATGGGGTATGTCAAATGATTTAACTATGTATTCATTTACAAAGGTATAAACACTGCTATACAACTTTGCAGTAATATACACATAGGAATGACCTGTAGTTGGCTGCAGTCAACACACCGGGAGCGATAGTGGGGCACAAATATCTGCAAATAGAGATGCCAAAGGGTACAGTGAGTGGCCATAGAAGTGGGAAAATCAGCCTGCCAGTGACAATGACAAACACAAAACTGTCAATTAAAAGTGAAGTTGCACTGTCTTACCTGTGTGTCATTGGAAGTATTGACAAATTATTGCACTTCTGTTGTCCTCATCCTCATCATCTGCCTCCTCATCTTCACTGTCCACAGGGTCCACTGCTGCCACACACCCATCTCCAGCCTCATCCTCCTGCAGAAAAGGCACCTGGCGACGTAAGGCAAGGTTGCGCAATATACAGCATGCCACCATGATCTGGCAGACCTTCTTGGGTGAGTAGCACAGGGAACCACCTGTGAGATGGAGGAAACGAAACCTAGCCTTCAGGAGGCCGAATGTCCTCTCTATAATTCTTCTTGTTCACCCATGTTCCTCATTGTAATGTTCCTCTGACCTTGTCCTGGGATTCCTCACAGGGGTCAGTAGCCGGGAGAGGTTGGGGTAACCAGAGTCACCTGCAAATATCGAGGGACACCTGTTAGACACACACTAACCCTTAGGGCCCACGCCATACCCATACTCCAACATCCACTGGGTTGGAACCAGGGCTCTCCTCTTAGCCACACCCGGTGCCTCTGGAGTTGAGCCATCACATATGGGATGCTGCTATTCCTCAAGATAAAGGCATCATGCACAGACCCAGGATACTTTGCATTGACATGGGAGATGTACTGGTCCTTCAGGCACACTATCTGCACATTCATTGAGTGAAAGCTCTTTCGATTTCTGAACACCGGTTAATTTCTCCGGGGAGGGGACAAATGCAATATGTGTACCATCAATTGCCCCAATAATGTTGGGGATACGTCCCATTGCGTAGAAATCAGCTTTCATGTGGTCAAATCCTCCACCTGGGGGAAAACAATATAGCTGCACATGTGTTTAATCAGGGCAGGCAACACTATGGTTAGCACTTTTGAGAACATTGGCTGGGACATTCCTGCTGCCAAGCCCACTGTCACTTGAAAGGAGCCATTTAACAGGAAATGGAGCACAAATAAGACTTGCACAAGAGGGGGGATCCCAGTGCGGTGACGGATAACAGATATCAGGTCAGGCTCCAATTGGGCACACAGCTCTGTGATTGTGGCCCTGTCCAGTCTATAGGTGAGGATAATGAGCCTGTCCTCCATTGTTGCCAAGTCCACCAGGGGTCTGTACACAGGGGAATGTCTCCATCTCCTCTTCATCCACAGCGGTTGCAATCTATGGGGCAAAACAGTGAGCAGCTGGTCAGTATCTCATATTTCCATACACTACACTTCATTGCATGTTGTGATTGTAACTGTATATTGTTGGATAGGTCCAAATGGTGCTTATGTGTACTGTGACGCAGTTAGGTGCCTTGGCCTGCCCCCCCATGAAATGGTGTCCGCCTGTCCTGTATGGAGGGACATGTGGAAATGAGGTAATTCTGCTGACGTTGTGCGCCGTTGTGGGAGGCGGTGGAAAACCGCTTTGCAACTACTCATTGGTTATCATTGGGCCCTATGGGTTATAGTGGCCAATGGTGATGTGCGCCGGCAGTGACGGTAGGCACCGCCGCCGACGTGACCGCCATTTTCTATCTGTTCACTCACTTGCTACCTAACCTTCAACAGGAGAGGACCTACACTGCATGTGCTGCTGTGACCTGTGTCTGGATTCGACCATCGTTCGGGTCACTGGGGAAAGGGCCCCTGCCTTCACTGCTGCAGAATTGGAGAGACTGGTGGATGGGGTCCTACCCCAGTACCAAATGCTGTATGGGCCTCCAGACCAACAGGTGAGTACACTGTGAGCACGATGCATGGGACATGAATGCTTGGAGTGCTGGTTGTGAAGGCCTCGTGTAGGGGGTGTTGGTGGAAGGGCCCTGGGCAGCATGCTGCATGTATGTTTGGTCATGTCTGTGCATAAGGGGATGTGAAGGGCTATGGTGGGCCATGAGTGTAACAGGCATGACGGTCTGACTGATTCCTTTAACTATGTGTATTTCTCTGCAGGTCAGCGCCCATCAGAAAAAGGGTATATGGCTTGCCATCGCCAAGGATGTGCAGACCCTGGGGTCTACGGCAGGCGGAGAACCACTGTCGGAAACAGTGGGAGGACCTCAGATGCTGGGCATGGAAGATGGCGAAGGCCCAGCTGGGGATGGCCTCCCAACGAGGAAGGGGTGCCCATCGAACCCTGACCCCCCTGATGTCCTGCATACTGGCAGTGGCCTATCAGGAGCTGGATGGGCGCTTAGGGGTATCACAGCAGCCACAAGGGGGTGAGTACAGTGTCCCAATATACTACTTGGGCATGGTGGGGTGGTATCTGGGTGGGGGATGTGGGCCTGTGGGTGCCCCTAGGCCAGCCGGACATTGCAGGGTAGGTCCCATGTTGGGCAGGGCATGATGTAAACTTCCTCCAACCAAGCTAGTAGGCATCCACTACTGGGCAGGGGTCTATGGGTCTCGGGTATGCTGCAATTGGCGTTAGGTGTCCATGTCCATGGGCTGGTGACTAGCATTGTGACTGGTGGTGCATTGCCTAGTGCGTAGGACTGTTCTGTGTGTGTGTGTGTGTCGTGTACGCCAACAGTGGTGTTGTTGCAGCCATTGACCAAGTGTATCCTTTGTCTCTCCCCCCCCTTTTTGTTTTGTCACCCTGTCCTTATGTACATTAGCATCATCTGGAGAAAGAGCTGAGGCACCAGAGACAGAGGGAGCTGCATCCCACAAGGCCCTGGAGGCTGAATCCACTGACAGTGAGGGCACCAGTGGGACGGAGGGCGAGGGGAGCACCACGGCTGAGACTGGAGTGGACAGTTCGGAAAGTGATACCTCCTCTGATGGAAGCTCCCTGGTGGTGGCGGACACCTCTGTGCCCACCCCAACTACAGGTATAGCCGCCACCCCCGTACCAGCACTGCCCTCCCAGCAGCCCCTCAGCGTGTTTCCTGTGCCCGCTCACCCAAGCGGGTGGGCATCTCCTTCGCCCCAGGCACCTCAGGCCATGCCCCAGTATGCCCTGCTGCCCTGAGTGAGGAGTCTATTGACCTCCTGTGATCCATCTCTTTTGGGCAGTCAACCATTGTGAATGCCATCCAGGGGCTGGCAGCCCAAATGCAACAGACCAATGCATTCCTGGAGGGCATTCACACTGGCATGGAGGCCCAACAGAGATCAATCCAGGCTCTGGCCTCCTCTCTGATGGCAGCCATTGTCCCTGTTTCTAGCCTCCCCCCTCCAACTTCCTCTACCCAATCCCATTCCCCTCAACTCCAACCTATCCCAAGCTCACAGGCAGACCAGCATGCACACAAGACAACACACAGGAGTGGTTCAGGCAAACACAAGCACCACATTTCATCCCACAGGCACTCACACAAACACCATCCAGATGCAGACATACCAACATCCGCTACCTCCACTGTGTCCCCCTCCTCCTCGTCCACCTCCCTTCCAGTTGCGTCTACACTCACACCTACATGCACTACATCCTCATCCACTCCCACCATCACCATCACGCCTATCACTACACGCCCCTCACTGGCAGTCACCACCCCCACATCCATGCACCCGTCCCCTGTGTCCTCTTCCACTGTTGCTGTGCCACCTCCTCCAAAAGTACACAAACGCAAGCACTCAGATACCCAACAGCCATCCACATCACAATAGTATCCAGCCCATGCACCTGCACCCAAAATCATCAGACAGACACCTCCTACAACTACTTTCTCTTCCTCCACTCCCAAACCTTCACCCTCTTCCCACCCCAAAGTCCCAAAGAAGCTTTTCCTCTCCACCATTGACCTCTTCCCTACCACTCCCCCGCCGGTCCTTCACGTCGGGCCAGGGTGGTCAGAACCCAGGCGAGCACCTCAGCCACCCGGTCCACGGCCACAGTAGTGTCGACAGCTACTCCAGGTGGGAGACGATACCGGGCACCAGGCAGCCACACTGAAAGGGTGCCTGCACCAAGTGCTGCAAGGAAGGCTAAGGAGGCACCACCAGCTGTGTCAAGGAAGGGCATGGAGCAACCCCAAGCTGCTTCAAGGATGGGCAAGGAGGCACCCCCAGCTGCTTCAAGGAAGGGCCAGGAGGCACCCAGAGCTGCTACAGGGAAGGGCAAGGAGGCACCCCCAACTGCTACATGGAAGGGCAAGGAGGCATCCCCCAGCTGCTACAGGGAAGGGCAAGGAGCAATCCCTAGCTGCTACATGGAAGGGCAAGGAAGGCACCCCCAGCTGCTACAGGGAAGGGCAAGGAGGCACCCTCAGCTGCTACAGGAAAGGGCAAGGAGCAATACCCGGCTGCTGATAGGAAGAGCAAGGGGCCTGCACCAGCAGGCAGGACGTACAGGAGGCCTGGTCTGGTGCTGGGACTCATTCGGAGCCCTCACCACCAACCATGGTGGCTCAGCTGTCCGAGGCTGCAAAGGAACGGCTGGAGCCTCCCTCTACCACTGCCAGCACCACCACCAGCTCCACTGCCAGTAGCAACAGCCCCAGTGGGCAGCCGTCCGAGGCTGCAGGGGAAGGGCTGGAGCCTCTCCCCACCACTGCCACCACTGAGCAGCCGTCACCGCCGGCGGACAGTGTGTAGTCCTGCATCCATGGGCTGTTGTGCGGCCTGGCCCCTGCAAATCCTGTGGGACTGACACCCAGGTGAGAGACTGTGACCATGCACTCCCCAAGATCTGCATCACAGGGCACATTGCCCCCTCCAGAACCAGTGGAAGAAGCCATCCACTCACCCCATCCTCCAGAGGATGAAGCACACTGGGCACAATGTCCCCTCTACTACCAGTGGACAAGCCAGCCACTCACCCCATCCTCCACAGGATGAAGCTCACTGGGCACAATGCCCCCTCCAGAGCCAGTGGAAGAAGCCATCCACTTGAGAAACTGTGGCCTTGCACTCCCCAGGAGCAAGCAGTCAGCAAACCACCCACTTGAGAGACTGTGGCCTTGCATTCCACAGGACCAAGCAGTGGGCAAATAACCCACTTGGGAGACTGTGATGTTGCACTCCCTAGGACCAAGCAGTGGTCAAACCACCTTCTTGAGAGACTGTGGCCTTCCACTCCCCAGGACCAAGCAGTGGGCAAACCACCCACTTGAGAGACTGTGGCCTTGCACTCCCCAGGATAGCACACAGGGCATGTTGCCCCCTCCAGGACCAGTGGTGTTGTACCATCTTCCGGCTGAGGTGCCCCCCCATTCCCAGTCCCCCTGAGGTGCCTGTCTATTTTTGACCTGATGCCACTGCAGTGATCTCTCCATGTTGTTGCAGGAGTGAGGTGGGGCCTTGCCCTATGTGTTGTGTCCTTGTGGCCCACGGATATTGAGGACTGGGCAGTGTCCCTACATTTGTAAATATGTAACTACTTTTGGATTTTGATGCACTTATTTATAGTATTTTATTGTATTACACTCACTTTCTTCAAATCATTTTGTCCTTGCATTATTCCTGAGGGGTACGGGGTAGATATGTTATGTTGCTGCTTCTGGTTGTCTGTATGGTGTTGGGGGTGGGGGTGTGTGGGTTGCGTGTGTGTGTCACTCTCTTTTTCCTCCCCCCTCCCTTGTGTGCTAGGCGGAAGTACTCACCATGGTCGTCTTCATCTGCTTTGGTGTTCATAATGAAGCAGAAGGTAGACGAGCATGGGAAAAACTTGCAGTTCGGGCTCCATGGCGTCATGATTGTTCCCTGAGTCTCCACAGGTTAGATCTCTTTCTGCCAGGCTTTTGATGTCGTTGGTACTGCCCCAGAAAAGGCGGTGGATAGGCCGGTCTTAATAGAGTGGGCGGTACATTATCTTCCGCCTGACTGTTGGTGGTTACCGCCGTGGTGCTTGTTGATTCCACCCTGGCGGTCAGTGGGTTAAAGTGGCTGTCTGTCTGAGCAGTTTCCACCGTGGTCATGATTCAATTTTTGTTACCATTACGGCTGCTTTATCACCGACCGCCAGGGTTTTAATGAGGGCCTTTATGTCTGTTCTGCAAGGCAATAGTATCATACTTGCATGCTTCTTTTGATGCAATTAACAAATTATCAGCTACTGTGGAAATGTTGATGGGTAAGGCATTTCCAGGGCTCTAAATTCTTTTTCAAGATCTTGTTTACAATGGAAGGTGATTCTGAAAACCCTTGAGTAATTCCACACCAACAGTAGACTCGATTTAAGAATTTAAAGCAGAAGAGAAATTGACTATCCTCGTGAAGAGGTATAGAAAAGAATGCTTGTGATAGGTCCACAAAAGTGAATCATTCAACATCCCACGGGATCTGAAACATCATCACTGCGGTGATGGGTACTACCCGGCAACACTTAGCCACGATGTCATTTACTTTTCTCAAATCTTGAACAATTTGAAATTTCCCACATGGTTTGCGCAATCCCATTATTGGTGAATTACGTGGGCTGTTTAACATTTCCTTCAAAATGCCTGGGTCTACAAATTCTGCAATTATGTGTGCCAGACCTTCAATTGTCTCTTTTGTCATGTGGTACTGAAGAATCTGGGGAAAAATTGCATTTAGCTTGACTGTAACTTTAACTGGCTCAACACCTTTTATTAGCCCAAAATCTTTTCTTGTAAGATCCCATACTTTATCTTGAATGTCCCCTGTAAATTGGAAGGAAGAACTCTCACAGTGAAAACTGGAAAGAAGCTAATCAAAGTGTATTCCTCATTCACTGTGTCACCATTGGTTTCCGTCAATAAATCGTCTTCATCATCGCTGTGTGTCTGAATTTCAATCCCATCATTTGTGCAAGTGATTGAACATCTTGTTTTGTACAACAAATCCCTTCCCACTAGGGATTCCGGGCTCGAGTCACAAACTACGAATTTGTGTAACACTTTAAAGTTGCCAATTTTAACCAGGACATGTTCTGTAATTGGTTTAGTCAAATATTGGTTGGCACCTCCTACAATCTGGACTGTTTCCCTGAAAGAGGCATGTTTGGAACTTGTGCAGTTCTTACCAAAGGGCATGCAGCTTCTGTGTCAACCAAAAATGAGACTTTCTGACTCATCACCTTTCCTTTGACATAAGGACCTTTCTGATGTACCTCTAGTGATGCGGCCAACACACATTCTTCCTCATCCGACCTATCACTCACCCAATTATTGTTTATTCCACTCTCACTGTATAGGGCAAAATGTGTACTGTGTTGTTATTCTGGTTAAACGTTTGACCTGTGACAGGCTAAGGAAGCATCACTTGCAGCTGCTCCATTTGGGCCTGAGGTATTTGAATTTGCTCTCTAGGTACCATTGGAACTTGAGGTTGCATCTGTTGCATCTGGGGTATCTGTAATTGTGGCAACTGCACCTGCTAGATGGGCTAGAAACCTTGCATCTGATTCACATTATTTTGAAAATTTGCATTGTGACCTCTCATTCTTGGCCCTCTCATATTTTGGAAAGAATTTATATCATTCATTTGCTGAACAGCACCTCCCTGACTTCCCATTGGGCACTCCCGTTTCCAATGCCCGAGGCCTCCTCAAGCATGACACAGCAACATTCTCTTCATTCCTTGCACCTCACATTGCACTACTACCGTGTTCAATTCAGGACCACGATTCACACTTCCCATTCCTCCATGACCTCTACCTTTGGCTTGATTTTGAAACACTGCATTTCCCTGTTGTTGCTGTTGTGGAAAACATCCCTGTAGTCCTGTTAGTGCCACTTTAATCTGCATCACCATCGCCTTCTCTTTCAACTTTCTCTGCTTCAACTCAATCTCATCACTACAGCACTTTGCATATTGCATCACCTCATCAATTGGCTTTGCTTGCCAGCAAATCAAATGGCTCTTAATCATCTGACTAATTTCAGGTCTCAGTCATTCAACAAATCTGATAACAAAATGAATCATGTGTTTCGGCTCAATTGTTTCTGTACCACTGTAATGTTTGAAGACCTGTAACACTCTCTCATAGTATGCATGTATGGATTCTATTGCTTCCTGGGCTCTCCTATCTATTCACTGCCAGTCAATGTTCTTGGGCAAAATTACATAATGAGATGGCTCACCAGTTGCTGGATCTCTTTCCAGCTCTTTTGTTGGCCAATCTACAGTCCTCTTGCATTCCATACATAGGTCTGCTGGGACTTCTGTTTCTAACAGGGTGTTTAGGTCCTCCCACATGCATTTTACAAGCTTTACAACCCTATCTGTCTGTTGGTACCATTTTACAGGTTTCTCTCTCAATCCTGGGTAGTCATTTGCAAATTACATGATGTCACTTCTGCACTAAGGGACATGGACAAAATTCCCTCCAAGAATTTCTCTCATTGGTAGAATTATCACTGGGTCCTCAGCCTGGGGCATATTTACGAGTAGATTTGCAGAATCCCTTTTCCTTTTATCTCTTTTCTTCACCCATCTTCCTTCCCACTTGTCTAATGCTCCAATGTTTGAATGCTCTGAAGCAATTCTCTAAGGTGTGTTTCATTTGTGGAACTCTCATGTGTTTAAAGTCTTTTGCTTCAAAATCTAATCTATAACTTCTCTTCAAATCCTTAGTTTTCTCAATTTCTAGTGGGCACAAGTAACACAGCTCATCTTCTGTGTATGATTCAAGTCTGTTTACCCCCATTGTTCCTTCGATCAGTTCTTTTGCTTCCAACTTAAGTATAGTATAATTTATGTAATTCCCTCCACTGGAGTTTCCTTGTGAGCTACTCGCTTTTCCAACAATTCGGTTAATTGTTGTGCTGTCAAACCTTGTAATGAAATGTTGTTGTGCTTAGCACTTGGCAACTCCTGTAAGATTAGGTTTGAGGTATCTGGTGTCACTAAGTTTAGATTAGGACCTATGTATGACCTTACCCCATTATTTGGAGGGGTCCTGTGAGGACTCAAAATGATTAACGGACCTGATCCCCCAAGTGTCGGTCTCATTGGGGTTATCACTCTTGCACTCTCTTCAAGCCTTTCTCCCGATATACTCTGGTTCATGGCTCTCTGTCCACCAGTCTCACTGTTTCCCTGTTCAAACAACGATATGACTGGACCTATGGGAAATGGTACTGACATGGCATTTGGACTTGGTCTGACATTTGGGTCTTGTGGGTGCATTATTCCTGTACTCTGAATAATCGGAGCAGACATCTCGGTCTGTGATCCCGTTATAGGGGTGTATATTGGAATCGTCTGTGACTGTATCAAAGACATTACATTTGGGGTTGACTCTATCTGAACCAATGTTGGTTTTGGGTAAACTTGTCCTTTCAGTACAAATAAGGGGTGTTTCTTTAGGAAAATTGGCGCTCAAAGACCCAGTTTACAAAGTATTATCACCAATAATATCAAATGAGCGGTGCTCTTATAGGGGAAAAACACCCTCCTTCCCCAAAACGGAACAGTCAATGACTGTCAGACAAACAATCCACATTAAGGCACACGCTTAAAGAGTATAGTAAAACGTGTTTTTCTTATATCACAAATTCTCAATATGTATATATATGTTTCTCTCAGAAAAAAACTCAAAATCCAAATTCACATGTCCTAATTAAGTTCAATATTGTAGAGTCGTGAAGTACAACACTCCAGTCCTTCTGTGTGGTTCAGCCAATTTTTCAATTTAATTCAGCCAAACAAAACTTCAGTCCTTCTGTATGTTCCAGATAATTCTCTTAATTTTGACTCAGCCAACACGTGTTTCAACTTGGGTAGTAACCCATCGACTTCATCATGAATGAAAACATCATCAGAAAAAGCAATCCTATTACAAAATCAATGATCCCAAATACAGCAATATAATGTTCCTTCACCAAACAACATGGGTGTGGAAACCAAAACATTTTCAAATTCCTCACTAGTTCATGGTTCAAAAGTGAAGATATACATCAGTGTGCATCACTGTAGACACAGATTATAACATCATAGCCAATATTACACTGGGAGAGCTGCAACGTAGTGCAACCCATGTAATACAATATCCACATATATTGTCTGTGTTATATAGGGAACACCACCTCCCATGTGAGCTTGTGACATACCATGCACACACATGTAGAACAAGACATGGAACTCATTAGGTGATATGAGAAAACTGAAAAAGTGAATTAAAATGTAGAGAAACAATATCTAAGAGCTATACCTAACAATTGCCAGAAATTCTCAAAGTAACATCGGGTCCGATCACTTCCGTTATATAAATATTGCCACACATGAAAATGTCATATTAACTGTTGAAATAAAGATAAAATATTCCTATCTCATTGAGCCAACCATTGTGTCACAAAACGCTTAAGAACCAAATCGTACAGAACACAATAATGCGTGAACTAAACACGCCTAATTCAGCTCATAGTGTTGCAATGGCCTCAACGATCCAACCCCACTAAGTAATGGTCACAATCACAGACACTAGGGATAAAGAGCTAACCCGCCGGAGATAAATGGTATAACTAGAAAAGAAGCCAGAAATTCCCATTACTCCTAAAGCCACCCAAAAACTAGCTTATCTGAAGAGTACTAACAGAGTATATGATGTATATTCGTGTAGCGAAGTAACGCGTCGCGAGTACACTGACGGTTAACTGCACGAATAATCTCTCCAAATATCGCCCTGAAAATAAAAGAAGGACTAAACATATGTCTTCAAATGCCCGCCATCTTTGAATCCTCACTGCCGTATATCTGCTAATCGCTTGTCACCCAAATCAAGTACTATATGTGTGTGATATCAACATACAGATCCTCATTCGAAGTGTAAATCCGAATCATAGGTCTAAATCTTATGCGCTCACATATTATATCTTGTTATGCCGATGACTCCTAAATAGTGTTTATGGAAATGAAAAAAGGACTAGCCCTGATGTCAATATTGCCGCCATCTTGGGTTCATACATGCTCACACATTCAAAAGAATTGAAACAATTAGTGTGGGGTTGGCAAACACTTCCCGGGTGATGTTTTGATGTAGTGTTGTGGAAACAGAAAGAGGACTGACCGTAATATTAGTATTGCCACCATCTTGAGTTCATATATGCTCGCATATTTAATAAAATTAAATTAAAACTATCCGTATTCTGTTCGCTAACACTTTCCGAATTATGGGCCTCATTACAACCCTGGCAGCCGGCGATACACTGGCAGTAACACCGCCAACAGGCTGGCGGTGTACCGCCAGGGTATTATGACCGTGGCGCATTAGCCACGGCCATACCGCCGGCCTCTCCGCTTGACCGCCAGGCGGTCATAATCCCCAGGGCAGTACTGCCCTGGGGATTATGAGTCCCCTACTGCCAGCCTGTCCATGGCGGTAAACACTGTCATGGAAAGGCTGGCGGTAAGGGGGAGTCGGGGTGCCCCTGGGGGCCCCTGCACTGCCCATGCACTTGGCATGGGCAGTGCAGGGGCCCCCAGGCACAGCCCCATCGCACATTTCAAATGAAATGCACGATGGGTGCTGCTGCACCTGCTGCATATCAACATTGCCACTGGCTCTACAGTATTATGAGCCGGAGGCAATGTTGATGTGACTTTTCCACTGGGCCAGCGGACGGAAACTCTGTTTCTGTCCGCTGGCCCAGCGGAAATGTCAAAATAGAGAGCCACAAATACCGCCAGCATTGGTGGTAAAGTGGCGCCCGTGGCTTCGGCAGGCCTTTTGTAAGACGGCCAAAGTCGTAAGAGGGCCTATATTTGTAAAAAGAATAAAGAGCTCACTATGAATATCAAAAATGTAACCAATTACTTTAAATTGTTCCATGTTTGTTACAATACATGTGTGTGCATAGTTAGTGTACAAAATAATAAAAAAACAAAGATCATAAGGTATATACTTTCTACATTGATGGGCAAATGCACATAGTGATTACCACATATAAACCACCCATAATAGTCAAAACCATCCCCGATTCCTATATTCTACAAAATCATAAGTACCCCAAAAGTATTCCAATTCATGATCTGTACTTAGATTATCCTCTACTGCCCTGAGATGCATGATCCACATAGATGCGGTCACATTTGCACATTATAATGTATACAACAAAAGTTGTGTTACAATTGATATTTGATACAATTTTAAATAAACGATTTACAGCACTGCCAAAATTCCTCTTGCCATGACATGCCCACCTCCATACCTCACATTGTCTACACTTGAAAAAATCTTTCTTGTAATCAGACAGCTATTTATCCTGTGACTGATGTACCGGGTATCTATGACTACGAATATTTTTCAGAGATCTGCCTCTCCAGTATGTAATTTCAGGTCTATTTCAAATGAAACCTTTAAGGGTATTATCTTGAGACAGAATTCCCCAATGCCTATTCATCATCTTCCTTAAGGCAATAGAAGTTCTTGTATAGTAATTACCACTTTAACTTCTCTAACTTTATGTTTATCATCTCTAACACCAAAGGTGGGAATGGGTTTTAACGTATCCTGCCTAGAAATCCTCATAACCCGCCATTGGGCTTTTTCGATATCACTTGTCTGATATCCTCTCAATTCAAACCGCTCACCCATGTCTTGATTACATTGTATAAAATCATGTCAGTACTACTAGGTTTGTTGCAATATCTATAATAGGTGCATCTGGATAGATTTGGGGAATGTTCATCTGTGGCAATGGATTTTGAATTGCTGAAGTAGTAGGTCCACTATGACTACCGTGTATCTAACTCTGTGTCTTTCCAACTGATGTTGGAGCTGTAGGGTCTACACTAGTGTTTGAGCCTTTCGCATGTGCTGCATATGGTGGAGGATGATTTCTCAATAACTGTAAAATGAACTCATCATCATCTGAGTCTTCGTTGAGAGTCAAAGACTTTCTAGACTCAGTCGATCTCTGCTCTTTGTCCTCAGAAGGATATGAATCCCTCTTTCTGGTACATTTTCTAGTTTCATTCTCATTTTTTGTGTAATTGCAGGAAACAACTTAATTCACTGTGAAGTCTCTGTTCTCCAAAATTTCTGATCACTATCCCATCTAGCTTCCACTAGTGTCTTTTCAGCTTTTCTCATTCTTCTCTCAAATTTTAACTGCTGTTGTTGTTTAGTTACTAGTTCCCAAATTGCTAATGCTTCGACCTGTGCTGGTCTTGGAGGGGGTTTCAAATCATACAATACCCTCCTCAAATTCTATTAGATCCTTAGATTAAATGTTCCATGGATAGGAAACATTAGGCTCCTATCTTTGTCTGCTGCTTTGCACCACTATTTTAACCAAAGGCATGGCACAGCACCCTTCTCTTCAAAAACAACAGATGCCGGTGTACCTTATGATGGTGCAATTTCCCCTATGCTTGCTGGAATATAAGTATCTCCCCTAAGGGCACTCTTTAAAGCTTTGAAAAATGTAATCTCTTTAAATTTACACTACTTTCAATCAAATCAGGAAGTGACTTTTAATCCCAAAATCCTTTTCGCTGACCTTCTCAACCAATGACGCTTCACGGTTGTCCACCAATCCATGCGCATCCCTTCTCACTAACCAACCTATCTGAGCGTGGCTCCAATGACGTCACACTCACACGTACAGCGGCTGACAAATTCTTTTGGCTTGCCTTCCCCAACTCAGATTCACACCAAACTAATACAAAATTATTGCGAGCTCTAAACAAAATCAAAACCCAAATTTGTCTGTTTACTAAAGGTAAGGTAACACAGTCTCTCCAGAAACCTTACGGATTTTTCACTGACAGCATTTCGCTCTAGCAGCTACTCATTCTTTCTCAGTTTCCCTGATTGGCAAGCAGAAATTGACCCTCAAATTTTACTCCCAACTGATCAGTGGGTCTGTCCTGGTGCACATAGGACTTGCCAGATCTCAGTCGAAAAACCATTCACTCAATTTGACATACACTCTCGAGTTTGGCAACCACGGCCGGTTGACCTACTAAACAGACAAATTACAACAAAAACAAGGTGTCTCATACACTTATTAAATACTCTGGAGTCGTAGACCTCGCAGGGTATGTATAACAAAAATGTTTTTAGCACAAAGCGCCACACACATGTGAAGTTTGATGACTTCCCTACTCTCACACTTCGGAGTATGCAAACTCCTTCAACAACTTCATTTGGAGTACGCCAACCCCCTAAACCCTCACAAGCACTTCAGTTCATGTGCAATTTTCTTAAGCTGTACAAGCGCAAAACCTATTCCATTAAAATGCAGAGAACACCTTCAAACAAGCATTGGCAAGCTCCAAGGTTCTGGAAAGGTCATTCTAGATTCTTAGGGAACAATTTTCTCTCCACCTTATATCATTGAATCTGAAAATCCTAACTTTATCTTTTTTTTCTCTTACCAAATCTGAAAATTATTCTCTTATCTTTTTCAGACTTTATGGTGATCTCTTAAGGAGACAAACCATGTACTGGACTTAAGTTAAGGATGTGCTCTTAAAGAGACAAACCATCCTACTCTGCTACCATTTTTGTGAGTGCGTCTGACCTTATTTGGTTTCTTAATTTTAATTCATAAGGGGGTGTGTTGGAGGTTCACATCGACCTTTTGACTGCATTTAATAAGTTCACACCCTAAGCCCAATACATCATAATCATCATCAAACAAACGGTAAAACTCTTTGCAATCAGTAACTTATCACACACCATGACCTATTTGGTCATGAATAACCACACCTTTAATATAAATTAGAAAGCATATTTCCCTAGTTTAACAATGCTAATAACACATAAATGAGTCACAAAATCACATGGTATACATATGAAAACAACACTGGTTGTCCAGATCTTCTAAAGAATCTCAATTTGATTTAAGCATTAATAACTAATCCCTCTAAATCCAGAATACAAATCAACAATAAAAGTAACTGTGCAATGGAAATAACATACATTTGAATTTCAGCAACTGAGTAACATCAGTAGCAGATTAGTTTGATGGAAGAACCTCACTATCCTCAGATTAGAAATAGCATTTTTGGGCTTCATGCTAAACGTTTTAGTCAACATGAACTTGGAAAACATCTAACTATGGCTCTATCAAAAGTAGCAGTTGGTACCTAGAAACAAAAGACAAAGGCGGTAATTACAACCCTGGTGGTCCAAGACCGCCAGGGCTGTTTTGACGGAAGCACCGCCAACAGGCTGGCGGTGCTTACAAGCTCATTATGAACCGCCGCGGTCACACAGCCGGGGCCGACGGTTTCCCACCACATTTGCCCTGGCGGTGATGATCAGCCAGGTCAGCGCTGCTTGCAGCGCTGCCCAGGGGATTACGAGTCCCCAACCGCCAGCCTTTTCCTGGTGGTTTGAACCGCCAGGAAAAGGCTGGCGGTATGGGGAGTCACGGGGCCCCTGGGGGCCCCTGCACTGCCCATGCCACTGGCATGGGCAGTGCAGAGCCCCCTGACAAGGGCCCTGTGCAGCTTTTCACTGTCTGCATAGAAGACAGTGAAAAGCGTGACGGGTGCAACTGCACCCGTCGCACAGCCGCAACATCGCCGGCTCCATTTGGAGCCGGCTCCTGTGTTGCGGCCGAGATCCCCACCGGCCCAGCGGGGATCTCAAAATGACCGCGGCGGGAGTGCGGCCGCATTGGCGGCTGCCTGCCGGTCAGATCATAATGAGGGCCAAATTCACAAAAAGAAACATTACTATTTGTTATACCTCTCCTCATGGATCAGCAAGCTGCAATTATCTTCATCAGTCTTCATCAGTCGGACATCAGTTTGCTGATTGCAGCAACAGGACGATGAAGGGAAATGGTTCAGAATCAGGGACTCTACGCTCTCTGAACCATTAGAAAGCCATGTGTAAGAATCAGCATTCAGCATCAGAAGTTTTAAGCAAATAAAGTTAAAGATCGAAATTCCCTAAGTAAGAGAATCAAAGATCTCTAAGTAAGAGAATCAAAGGCGAGTACATCTCATCAGTAGAGTATGAAATCGAGAATGGGCAAATTGAGCTCACACCTCTTGTTGTAGAAAGAAAATGGAAAAAATGCTTACACCTCTCAGTGCGGTCAGGTTGAGTTAAAATTGTTTCACATTGTCATTGGTCAAAGAATCACACTTTAGCCATTAGTCCAATAAAATTAGTAATGCCAATCTAAGAAATAACTAAACAGTCTTTCACAGGTTGATGATTGGCTCCTCTTCTCCTGCGCACATCGTCCGACTCATCAGGAAACATTTTATTATCCATCCGTGCGTCCGTCAGTGCATCAATTGTTAGCTCCTGGGAACATCGCTTTCTCACACTTCAAGTTAACATTTGTAACAGTTTAAAAACAACAGGTTTCTACAAGCATTTCCTCACAAGAAGGTTAAGACATTTGTTACTGCTACGATTTTGTCAACCTTCAGGTAGGACAATACATCTTTATTTTTCACTAGACATGAAATCATACTTTTATTCAGACATTGCATTTTAATATGAGGCTTTGCAATACTTAGGCCAAGACCTCGCTAACATAAGGCTTATAGTTAATTAAGCAAGTACATAGCATTTAATCGTTAATATGACACTGTGAGGGGTGGGTGTGTGATCTGGGCTACAGAGAACACGTACGCGGATTTAGCAACCCTTGATATGGATTTACGTGATTTATTTAAGGTATAGAAGTGATGTAACAAGAAATGTCTTTTGGTGGGTTTTTTTTTTCTCTTCTCTCCGTCCGTCTCTTCCCGCGTTTTCTTATGCCTCTAATGTCTCTAATGTCTTTCTTTTCTTTTATGGATGTCCAGGTGGCGAGCTCCCGGTGTCCTCCTCTGGTCGTGGTTCCCTCGGGAGAAGCAAAAAGAGGGAAAAGCCGGTAAGTGGGACGGTAATTTATTTTCTTCTATTTTGGAGGGGGTTTGTGTGGGAAGGGAAGGAGATGTGAGGGGAATAGGAAGTGATGGGTGGTGTTTTATTTTTATATTAGTAAGGAGGTTAGGGGGTTGTTTTATCTCTCTCTGGGGGTTAATGGTCGAGTGGTAGGGTACTTATAGTACTGTAACCAGATCATTCCACCTTTAGGCCCTTATTTGGACCTCAGCGGTCTTTTTCCAAGGCCGCTGAGGTACCTCCGGGCCGAAGACCGCCAGTGCAGGTGGTCTCCCGCCCAGCATATCATGATTGCCGGCAGCCCTCTGCCCTTTTTTGGACAGAGAGCCGCCATCAGCCATACTGGCGGTCGACGGTGAAGTGGTGGCTGCTCCACCTCCACCGCCATGTCATCAGAACACTGCCCACCGAATCACAACCCAGAATTTGGCGTGGCGGTGTTCTGGTGATGGGGAGCTGGCGGCGGAGCAGCCCTTATGGATCCCGTTCCCTCCCGGAGGACCCCCGGACAAGGTAAGGTGATCGTCCGTTGGGGGGTGGGGGGGAGGTGGGGGATGTTGTGTGCGTGCATGGGGGTGTGCGTGTGAGTGTGTAGAGGGGGTGTGTGAGTACGTGTATGCATGCGGGGGTGTTGTGTGTATGGGAAATGTGTGCCTATATGTCTCTGTGCATGTGTGCGTGTATGTCTGCATGTATGTGTATTAGTTGTGTGAGCGTACGTGTAGGGGGTGGGGTGTGTGTGTGTGTGTGGATGTTATTGGGGGGGCAAGGTTGGGGAGGAGGTCCTCCCATCTTTGGGAGGTGGTAGTGGGGTCGTGGGTTTGGGGGGAGGATTCTGGGGAGGGAGAGTGGGGAGGGGGAGACCCCTATCAGTGCCAGGGAACAAATTTGGGGTCCTGATACCGCTGGCAGTCTAGTGACGGCCACCGGGCTGGAGACCGAAGTCTCCAGCCCAGCGGTCCTTACCACCCTGACGGTCACAGTGTAGAACTGGCGGTTTTGCATGCCGGTAACTGCCATGCTTGTAATTCCATTTTCTTTCCTCCGGCCTGTTGGCGGAATTACCGCCACTTCTACACTAACCGCCAAGGCTGTAATGAGGGCCATAGTCTTTTAAGGTTTCTGCTTAGAAGGTATGCATTTTAATAACTGTCATCCATTCCATTTTCCAAACAGGTCCCTTTTCCCTTTTCAATGCGTTCACCTTTCTACCTGCCAGTATAACTTTGCCCATAAACAACAAATTCTATTTGCTTACATCAGTTTAGCACTGAAGACTAAAAATTAAGTTGGTGCCTTCAGAATGATTAATGGGAGCAGTACAAATGTATCAAATGGAATATAGTATGGACAATGGTTTGCCTCAGTTGAATTTAGAAAAACCCTAACCTTGTAAATTAAAATTACAGTTTTGATATTTTTTATATTTGTTTGTGAATTAAATGACATTTTTCACCATTTTTGTATTTGTATATTTGTTTGATGAATTCTTGTGTCTATATGATTGTGAGTTATTTTTGAGGATGAAATCTTCGAAGTTGCTTAAGCCGTGGTCTCCGGTAGACATCCCCGGATTTCAATAATGATTCAGTTGGTGGTCCCCTGATTCCAGTAATGATTAATGGGGGTGGGGGGCACAGATGTCCAAAAGTTAAGAATCACTGCTGTGTGATATTGCGTCTGGCCTGGCAGCTTCTGTATGCAAGCTAGTTTAGGAAAACCTTTCAAGGTAATTTGAAAAAAATTCTTGTGCTTGTATTATTTTGCACCACCATGAAATTGATGGAAGTGAGGAGTACTGAGGGGCTAATATTTTCTATTAAGCTTGCTCCTTCATTTTTTTTCTCATGATTATTGCTAAATAGTCTTCCGGACTGCTCAAATACTCATCTTTTACAGCTCCTTGATATATATATGCTCATTTATCCCTTCAGTTCTAATTTCACTGCTTTAGGAGATTTTAATCTACACATGGGTGATCCCAACTGTCACCCCACCTTCCAGTTCAATCTCGCATAGCAGGCATTAACATTCCTCAACTGGTTTCTGCCTCAACTTATAAGGTGGGCATGCTCTTGATATAATTTTCACTAATTTCCCTTCTGGGAAACTGTCCCATTGTTACAGTACCTCCCTCCCCCACAAATTTTGCCTGGTTTCTGAATGCAACTTGGACTGGAGTGCACTAGATACCTGCTAACAAGGTCCCCAGTACCAGTGTTGTTCCCCTAAAATGGATAAAAATATTGTCACAATTGGCAACAACTTTAGCTGTCATTATAAGTCCCTAGTAAATGGTACATTGGTACCCAGGGCATGGGGTACTAAGGGTAGGCCACTGAGAGTAGCAGCACAGATTGTGTCACCATCAGGGTCCAGCTGAGTGTCCTGGTGTAATCCTAAAATGCAAATCTGACATGGTACACAGCCTGTGTGGCCTGTCCACTACACACTGCATGCAATATAGGTAAGCCACTCCTCTGTCAAGCCTTCCAGTCCTAAGGCAGAATGCACTATAATGCATTTCTGGGCATAGATGCATGAGCAATATGCTCCTACAGTGTCCTTGCCGAACTTGGGACATAGTAAGTCAACAGAGCAGACATTTTAAATGCATGTGCTGAAAACTCGTCAGTACGAGTTTCACAACTACATGATGGCCACTCTGAACCCTGGATTGTTTGGTATCAAACAACTCAGAACAATAAATCCAAACTGGTTCCATTATTGGATTTATTGCAAAAGGTACCCAGGGGCCACCTTAGAGGTAACCCCTTCAAAAGCTAACTAACCCTGGCATGGTTGCTTTCCGGTCACACCATACGTGCTACCACCAGACAAGATTCTGGAACCCTGGGGTGAGAGCCATTGCTCTCTGGGTTCATAAAAAAAGCCCTTCCTGCCAGCAATCTTCAAAGGGCTTGCAGCCTTTGAAATTCGACCCCTAGTCCTGCTGCTAGCAGCAGATGGCCAGCCACATTGCAAACCTCCACTTTGGTGGGAGCAATGGTGGGAAAATGCACAAAGGACAGGAGAAGTGGCCACCCCCAGCCTGCACCACCCCTAAGGTGTTGCATGCGATGTGACCCCTCCATTTCATTTCCCTCCATCTTGCATGGTAGGAGCATAGCCAATTAGAGATAGGGAAGTTACCTCTGCCCACAGTAAGTGGTCACTTAGGGAGTGTAGTCACCCTAAGGTAGATGATCCATTAGTCAATACCAGGAACTCCCCTAAACTCCAACTAAATGCAGTATTTAGTGGGCAACTCTAGACCTGCGGATCAGACTCCAAGAACATGGGAAGGCCAGCAATGATAAAGACACAAGGCACGAGAACTGCATTCCTGCTGCACAAAGAAAAAGGTGCCAGACCCAGCTTCCTGCACCCAGGACTCGACAATCGCCCCTGAGGGGTTGCATGGACAGCAGAGAGACTCTAGAAAATGCCAGACGACCTCCACTCTTCTGAAAATTGCCAAAGTTCTCCCTCCATTGTGAAGGCATCGATCCCTGCAACAAAGAAATAAAAGACCAGCCAAGTCCAGTTCACTGACCAGCCACTGATCAAGGAACCAGGCCCAGCAGCCAGACCAAATTTCACCCAACAAACCTGAAGGACAAATCCTGCAAGTGTGCCAAGTTTGGTGGCACTACGACCTCCAGCGGCTGAACCGTGAAATAGCCCAGGGTACTAGACCATTAACATCACACACCCAGACAAAAAGTCCACTGTGGACTCTCAAAGGACAAGGTGCAGGCCCCAGTCAAGGGACTCCCGGACAGATAAGAACCATCCCCAGAATGGTCCTGCTGACCTGCAATCCACCCTCAAAGTGACCTGCCTCCTGCTTCCAAGGGCACCTTTGCAACTAGCTCTTGGCTCACCTATCTACTCTGCAACCAGCCTCCTTGGGCCCTGCACCAGAGAACAGGCAGTGCTCTACAGGGATGTGGAAATTCTATGGCCCTGACGCCCAGGACATATTGTTTGCGGTCAAGGACAATACTTTTCATGATTATTATGTCCTTTGGACAAGTAGCCCTAACCCCCTGCAACATATGATGAAGCTTTGTAAAATGCTGTTAGAATGCTCTCTGATCAGATGCACATATTGGATGAAGCTTGAAAGGAAGTTTGATTCTTAGCTTTCAAAATAAAATGTTCACAAAAATTCAACTAGGAAGAAGGGTTTTGCTAATCTACTGTGACATTTTAAGTACCATTTCCTTGAAACATCCTTAAGTAAAATGTGTTGATATATGCTGAAAGAAAAGACATATTAGAAAATCTGTATAATAATATTTAACAAGATTATGGGAAACAGGAAAATAAACAAGCATTGGCAAAACCAATAGGTCCAACTTTGGTGGTCAGCGTTTTGGTTTTGTCAATGTGTGTCTTATTTTGACATCGTTTTTGTAAAACTTCATTGTTGTGGGAGCTGCCAGGGCTGTACCTTTATAACAAACATTGGCAAAAAGAACAACATATTTTTTGGCCTCAAAAAGCACACATTGCTCAGAAGTCCCTGGCACCAAACAAAACTACTTTGTGTGCAGATATGCTCCCTGTGAAAGAGCAAAATGCTGTCACTCACAGTGAAGCCAGCGATAGATAAAACTTCAATAAAAATAAAAGGTCTTGGTTAACATCAGATCTAATTTGGGGCCCAATTTTTAAAGTAAGTCACAAAAGTCCACTCATGGGATATGTCCTTGCTTCAGTTCAGATTTATGACTTTTGTGAATTCACAAGAATTCTCAGAAGTAGGCCAGGAAATTGTACTCCAACAAAATATTTGTGAACTGCATTTTAGCATGAGCAACTATGCATGCGTAGATTTTCTCATGCGAATATCTGTGGAGCTTTTACAAGTTCACTTTCCTCCAACCATTTTTGTTACCAATCCTGTGAGAAGTTTTACTTCTGCCCTTGTCAGGAGTACATTTCTAATCTTTCTAATTGGCACCAAAGGGACAAGTGGATTTTTTACAGGGCAAGTAGATGTATGATGCAGCCCCTCCTATGGCAAAATAGATATTTTGTTAAATTTCATACCACTGGCCCTAGGGGTTCCCCAACTGTTGCAACCTCTACAAACCAAGGGGACCTGCCGGACTCACCTTGAAGTCTGCCTGTGCATTGCTTTTCCAAGTGGTCCCCATAGTGGTCCTTCACCAGCTTGGAGGAGCTATCCTTGAATCCCAGGTGGTTGCCCAAGGGTTTATTACAGGAGTTAGGGCCAGATGTACGAAAAAACCAAATTGCGATTTGCAATTTGCGAGTCTCTGCGACTCGCAAATTGCAAGTCGCAATTTGGGATGCAGAAAGGTGTCTCAGACACCTTCTGCAAGTCGCTATGGGGTCGCAAAGACCCACCTCATTAATATTAATGAGGTGGGTCGCAAATTGCGGCCCCATAGCGACTATGGGCACTCGCTAACATGGAGGCCTGCTGACGTCAGCAGGCCTCCATGTTAGCGACCTGCTGCTCAATAAAGCAGGTTTTTTTTTTTTTTTAATGTAGCCCGTTTTCCCTAAGGGAAAACGAGCTGCATTTAAAAAAAATCCGAAACCTTTTGTTTCGGTTTTTTCAGGGCAGGGAGTGGTCCCTTGGACCACTCCCTGCCCTGAAAAACTATTTTTGGGTGCAATCACAAACTGGAAGGGGTCCCATGGGGACCCCTTCCAATTTGCGATTGTGTTACCATCCACTTGAAGTGGATGGTAACTGCGATGCCATTTGCGACCGCATATGCGGTCGCAAATGGTATTGCATACCATTGCGAGTCGCAAATAGGAAGGGAACACCCCTTCCTATTTGCGAGTCGCACATGCATATTGCGAGTCGGTAACGACTCGCAATATGCATTTGTGCATTGCAAACCCACGTTTGCGAGTCGCAAACGGCGATTTTCGCCGTTTGCGACTCGCAAAAGGGTTGCTACATCTGGCCCTTAGTTCTGAGGCGGTCGCGGGCCCTTTGCGTAGGTCATATTTCGCTGGTGAGGCTTCTAGCACCATGCTGGGTTCCACCACACAAGAAATGGATGGACTTTACCCTGATAGGTCTAAAAGGGCCTTAGCGGTTCGGCCCGAATATTGTGAGGGAGGAGCTGCCCAAGGATCTACAGCCCATCATTTGGGCCAGTGGCAGCCATTAATAGATCTCCTGCCGGCCTCACGTCCTTATGTGGCAATTTTGCCCAGAGTATCAGAGCTAAAAGTGGGTCAGAAGGAAGTTCAAAGAGATCTGACCAATAAATGTATGAACTGGTTGGTCCATCAAAAAGACTTATTGTTATGGTAGATGATATTCTCCCTCCACGCCGGGTTGGTTGGTTGGGTCGTGGCCCCAAGACCATTGAGGGGGACTGTGTTATCATACATTTTAAATATCCACATGTTGTACAAAGGCTGCTTTTTTCACCCTGTGAAACACATAGAAGAAAATCCAATTTGGTACAAATCTCCCTAGGTTATTTTTGTAAGCCTAGTTTCTCTGGGGGAGAGGGGCCGAGCTTTTTGGGAACCACAGCTGTGATGCCCCTCGGTAATATAAGCCCAATGTGAACCAGGTACCTAGGTATGTTGGGGTTGTCCTCCCCACATTGGTTTGAGGGTCTTGAGAGTCTTGATGGAGTGGATTGACTCGTTGGTGGTTGGGTCGGCATTTCCTTGAAGGAGAACCCTGATGGATATGAGGAGGGTGGAAGTTCAGGGAGTGGCTTGATGAATGGTGATCTAAATTATGCAGATGGGATCCCAGCAAGGTTCTCGTCTGCCAAGAATTTTAGAACCGGGGGGCTATGATAGGGGATTTCAAGCCCACCTTGGTAGAGGAGTGATTCCTTCACAGTTTTCTGCTACTTTACCAGTGTTTTCCAGCCCACAGGTGGTAGGGCCTTGTGATAACCAGCAATTCCCTAGTAGTTTCTGCCCTCCAGTGTAATCAATGACCTACATGCTTCAATTAGTGGCTCCTTGCATGACGGTCTTGTTTCTCCTGCTCCTGTGGGGAGTAGTGATCCTGTTGTGGGCATGTTGAATAATGAGCAGTCACATCCCACTTCTCATCCTTTTGTTATCAAAGTGCTGTCCTGGAATGTTACGGGGCTTGTATCCAAGCCTATATTCCTGAGTGGGCTTCATCTATTGATCTGCACATTATTTGTCTCCTCCAGGAAACCTGGTCTGTTAGCCCACTCAATCGCCCTGGGTTTACAAATTTTAGTTAAAAAGCTATTTCCAGTAAAAGGGATCTCCCATCTGGGGGCTTACCAACTTGGGTGCATACTAGTTTGTCTTGTCAAGTAAAAGATGTGGTGGTGCCTTGTTTGATATTTTGTGTGTTGCTCTATGTTCTGCCTCCTAAACTCTTTATAGCTATAATGTTTATCATAGGACGGGTGGAACTAATCATGAGTCCCCTATTGAGATATTAAACTCGCATATGTTAGAAGCCCCAGCTGGAAATCTCAAGATTTTGGGGGAAGACTTTAATTGTCAGTTTGAACCCCTAGAGATTTGTGGTCCCCACATTACCGAAGAAGAGGATAATGCTTGGGGATTCCCAAACTCGACATGGTGCCAATTAAGAAATGGCATGCTTTTTCTGGCACAAGTCTCAAATGTGATAGATTTCTCCTTGTTTATTATGAATCCCAAACTTTCCAGGAGGGACTCAACCATATGCAAATCGTTAAGAAACTGAGTCAGGCATTGGGACGTAATTAGGATATTGTTCAAGTAAATGATCATACGCACACCTCGCTCCGTGAGGTAGGAAGCTACAGCTCTCATCACCTTGGTAAAGCACCATGGTACCTTTGATAGTCCAAACAGTAGTGTGCATAGCGCACAGAATTGGTAAAGACGGCCCTGCCAAGTGAATTGAAGATACACTGACACTTCCTTGCCATTGGAATGGTAAAGTAGGCATCTTTCAGGTCCAATGTTACATATCTCTCAAGAGATGGATTCCTTTCATCTTGAAATGTCTGTGTACAAGGAGCCTCTTTAGGTCTTGTAAGGTTATCAGGGGTCTCAACCCTTTGTCCTTCTTTTACACTAGAAAAAGTGTACTTACAGCACACTTTTGGAGTAGGGAACTTCTATAATGGTGCCCTTTTGGGACATACTTTGCACTACCTCTGTGACAACCTCTTGCTGAACTGATGTTAGATTTAATTTTCTTGGAGAGGAGTATCTTCAAAAAATCTATCTTGAAACCTTGACAGTCTCTAGCACCCAAGGATCCTGAGTAATTGTTTCCCAGTTTTGGGAAAAAAACCTTAGGCAACCTCCCACACTTACCCTGGAAGAAGAAATTAAATTTGTTATTGTACTCACCCTGTTAACTGGATGAGCTTTGTCCACGAGACATGCTCCCTCTTGTACGGTGGGGACATCACTTTGAGGGTAGAAGGTCGCAGTTCGGAAATGTCCTCTGCCAAAGCCTCTGTCTCTGAAAAGGGACATCTAGAAACCTTGACTTGCAGAAAGTCCCCTCATGTCAGCCGTACCAGGAACACCTGGGTCAAAAACTCTGTGCATGTTGGATTGCGCCTTATCTAGGGCAGGAAACAATGCTATGTATTTGACTAGGGTCTTTATCATGGCCTCACAAAATAGGAGACCCTTTGGGTTCTCAGATGGTTCCTTCTCCACGAGATGCTCAAGTTAGGGTTAACCTTCAAAAGAACTACCCTTCACCTCTTTGTGTTGCGTCCGGCTTCGGTGTTTCCTAAGGGAACCAATGCCTTTTGGCTCCAAACCACTGAGGAGGTTTATGTCCAGGGGAAGCTCATTGAAATTAGCCTCCTCGATAATATCAATAATTCTTGCTAGGGGCCACACTATGTCAAGCCGACAGTCCTCACAAGTCTTAAGGGACCTCTCCAGTCCTTTCCTAGAGTCCCTAGCAAGTTTGAATAAGAACATAATGACTTCTGGGTCTAGGTTGCAAGTAAGTCAGAGCTTCTCATGTATCACAGGTCTTGAGCATTCAGCCATAGGATATTCCTTGTTCCTTGTTCAAGCAGATTTATGATCCACCTTTTGATGAATTTCCCAACTTGATCTAGAGGCCACCACTCAGCACTCCTAGGGTGTCTAATGTTGTATGGGGAAAAAATGTACTCACCCGGTGGGTCTCTAACAGTTCCGCTGGAGGTAGAAGCAACTTCAGTTTTAGTAAAAAGGTCATCCATTTCATAACCCCCTTGATCAAGATCTAGCACATACTCATTAAAGGGTCCCTGATCCTTCTGTTGCTGCTCCCTTATGTCATTGTCCTGATCACGATTAGGGGGTAGAAGAATACATTGTGCAGCAGTGGACACTTTTCAGTTTTGTCCCTCTTTGGACCCTGATCTCTTTCGAGGTGCTTTGACCCCCCCAATCTGTTGGAGGTGCTTTGACATCTTGGAATTGAGTTACTAGAGGAAATTCTAGAAAATTATAGGTATGGGAGGGATACTAAAATATTGTTAATGAGGGGAGTATCCCTTTAATATATTTAGTATAGGAAATATTTCTTGTGGGCGTGATGGATCCCAACAGCTGATCGAAGACACTGCAACTGTCAACCGTCATTGACATTACGGTGACTGTAACAATTGCTAAGGCATGACTGGCCTAGAGTGCTGAGGCATCACACTACGTGGAGGCGCTGCCCATTGAATTCCTCTCATTCATCAAATGTGTCTTCTTGTGAGACGTGACAAAGGAAAAATAAAAGTTGTTTTTGAAAATAGCCTCTAAGAGGCAAGTGCAGGTCTGGCAGCAGCTGTCTGGAGAACCGGAGGCACTCAAGAGCTCTCCGAGTTCCACACCCAGCAGAGAGGAGCCGTGTACTGGACTCAGAGGCCTTTAAAAGCTCTCTGTGCACCACTTCCGGGTGACCCGAAGTTGGTGTTATCAAAGCAGGTGCGCCTCTCTCTCCTTAACTCGGTAATAATTATAGATATATCAGTCGGAATTCGAGAAAAGTGGTAACCGCTCTCAAGTGCTCTCTCTCTTGGTAGACCGTAAACTGTGACCATTACTGATCGATATGTCTGTTATTCCTCGCTAAGATAGTGACCATAATGTATCGGACCTGTCAGTCGCCCTTTCTTTTGTTGCTAATGCCCCTCGTAGAGAAGATTCCTCTGATTGTGATTTCGGACTAGCCAGTAACATGCTCCGAGTAAAATGAGCACATCTGGTTAATTCTGAAGGTTTATTGGGGAATATTTATTCTCTTGTTGCAGATTCCATTTGGAACCTAATGGGTGAGGGGGGGCATCTGAATTGGCTGAGAGGTATTAAACTAGTTTCATCCATGGAAATCTGTGTGCTAAAATAAAGGATATCTTATATGTGACTGACAGACGTTGCACTGACTGGAGCTTCTCTCATACTTGGTTTATTACTTGTAGGGCTGCCGGAGTAGCCTTGGTTTCTGCAATCAAGCAGCAGGATAGGGAAGTGATTTAATCCCAGAGGGCTACAGATAAAATGATTATCTTCACTGCCAAAAAAGAGTAGGAAACGTCCAAGTGGATGGATCTGGTAGGGGGCTGACCAGGGGGTTCTGGAACTTGGTTTCGGTGGGCAAAAAGGAGGGTGTCTGTTTTGCAGGCTCTACAGTCATAGCAGCTGATTGGATTCACCATTTTCCAACCTCTACTCCTTGAATAGGGGGGAATTGCTCCTAGAACATCCTTTATAGGATGGGAATTGGGTGGATGATTTGGTTGTATCTAATATCTGTGAGTTTTCCACACCAATCACTGAGGAGGAGGTCAGTTAGGCAATTGCTAGAAAAGCCCCCAATAAGGCCCCTGGGTTGGATAAAGTTCCAAGAATTTATTTGTTAATGTCCCAGATGTCTGGAGCTCATATTTTATGTTTATTTGTTAATCACATTATGGCTGGTGCTGATATACTTCCGACCTGGGCTGGTGCTGAGATTATCCCTATTCATAAAAAGGGTTCCTTGGGAGACCTATGTAACTGTAGACTGATTAGTCTTCTTGACTGTTCACAGAAATTATTTAGTTCCATCCTTACTGAACAGTTTCACCAATGAATGGATAAAAAATATATTTTGGTGCACCAACAAGCAGGCTTTAGGGATGGAATAATCACTACTGACCAGGTTTTTAGATTCCAGTTAATTCACTGGAAATCAGTGGTGTTGGGAGGCGGTAGCCTTTATGTCACCCTTGTTGACTTGCATTCTGATTTTGATTTCATCCCATGTGCAAAGCTTTGGCATAATCTGGCTAACATGGGGGTTCTCAGTGATCTTTTGAACATGCTGATCAGGCTGCATACCAATAACTTTGCGCAAGTCCGGTGAGGAGCACTTGGGGAGTTGATGGAACCCTTTTCTGTTGATCGTGGGGTTGGACAGGGTTGTGGGCTGGCCCCTACACTTTTTTTACTCTATGTAAATTATCTGGTTAGTCACCTGAACCTGTGTGATGTGGATGTTCCCTAGTTGGCCAACTCTAAGATGCCCGCCCTCCTTTTTACTGATGATACCCTCTTGATTACCTAGTCACTGATGTGTCTGCAACAAATCTTGGATAGTTTTGAAAGATTCTGTGTGATGAAGGGCCTTGAAGTTAAAGTAACCAAAACCAAATTCATGATACTGAACTCAGGCCGCACTTCGAGGCTCAGTCCTGAGTTGTCTTGAGAACATCTGGAGCATGTGTATGTATTTGATTATTTGGGGCTAACTCCAACTGCTAATTTGGATTGGTGTCATCAGCTGGAAAAACAAAGGCTTAAATTGGTGCAGTATTCGGCGGTGCTTGCGAGGGTTAGTAAAAAGTTGTTTTCTCCCAATTTCCCTTGTCCTCAAAATATACAAATTGAAGGCGTTAGGAACAGCACCCTATGGGGCAGAAGTGTGAGGTTATAAGGATTTGTCTATGCGTCTCATTGTCAAGAACTCCTATCTGCACCAGATAGTGGGCCTTCCAATTAGTACCCCGTTAACCCCACTTGGAAATTACATGGATATGAAACCTATTTCTTTGGAAGCTGGCCTAGGACCTACACTTTACTGGAGAAGGTTGGGGCATCTCCAGATCTATGCTGTTTTCAAGAGGGTCTTAAGGAGGTCTTAAGCCTTTCAGGTTCATGACTCATTTGTTGGCTAAAATATGTAAAAGAGACATCAATTAATATGGGATGTGGTGGCCGTTGGTTTGAGCCTGAGGCTGCTGCTGGTTCTTGGCAAATTAACTTTAAAAAAGTTGTACTGGCAGCACAAAAAGGGTCTTATATACGCTAACTCGATCTCTGGCACCCTGAAACAACTATTCCTGCAGTTCAAGGGTGATTTTATGTATGAGCAATTCTTGGATGCTATTGAGCGCCCTACGGCAGGGAAGCCTGTTCTGGTATAGCACATTACCCATTGCTGCCTTTATGGGTCTTTGGGCTTCTAAGAAAGCACTTGTCAAGTTTCAATATGGTATGTGTACAGCAGCCAAAAAGACTGAGGAGCATGTTTCACTGACACCAGAAGGAGATGGCTAATTCCTGTGTCGGATGTTAGGTGCGACGAATTACCAAACTGCACTTCGCATCTTGAAATCTGACTCTAAGCAATCTCTAGTTTTTACATATCCCGTTATTTGATGACAATATGGAAGGTAGGGCTAAGACAGGCCCATGTATTAGTTTAATGAGGGGGTTAGGTTTCCTATATAGTAATAGGTTTTTAAAAGTTCGTGTTTATAGGTATGCTTAGGTTGTTATTGATTGTTATTACTTATTGCGAATTTTGCACCCTGATGTATTTATCTGGAAGTTATTTTAGTGAAAGGTTGGGGATTGTAGTGCTGTTAAATTATTTTAATTTTGGTTCCTAAAATTATTAGTTTTGGAGGAGGAGACCAAGGGCCAGATGTAGGAAAAAATCTAATTGCGACTTGCAATTTGCGAGTCTGTGCGACTCGCAAATTGCAAGTCGCAATTTGCTATGCAGAAAGGTGTCTCAGACACCTTCTGCAACTCGCAATGGGGTCGCAAAGACCCACCTCATAAATATTTATGAGGTGGGTCGCAGTTTGCGACCCCATTGCGAGTATAGGCACTCGCTAACATGGAGGCCTGCTGACGTCAGCAGGCCTCCATGTTAGCGACCTGCCTTTTAAATAAAGTTTTTTTTTTTTTTTGAAGTGCAGCCCGTTTTCCTCACAGGAAAACGAGCTGCATTTCAAAAACATCCGAAACCTTTTGTTTCGGTTTTTTCAGGGCAGGGAGTGGTCCCTTGGACCACTCCCTGCCCTGAAAAAATAATTTGGGGTCCATTCACAAAGGGGAAGGGGTCCCATGGGGACCCCTTCCCGTTTGCGAGTGGGTTACCATCCACTTCAAGTGGATGGTAACTGCGACTCCATTTGCGACCACGTACGCGGTCGCAAATGGAGTTGCATACCACTCCGACTCGCAAATAGGAAGGGAACACCCCTTCCTATTTGCGAGTCGCAAATGCATATTGCGAGTCGGTAACGACTCGCAATATGCATTTGTGCATTGCAAACCCACGTTTGCGAGTCGCAAACGGCGATTTTCGCCGTTTGCGACTCGCAAAAGGGTTGCTACATCTGGCCCCAAGTTCTGCTAATGGATTTCAAATTGCTGTATTTATTGCTTTTTATGTTTTTTACTAGAATATGTGTATTGTTTTCATGAGGAGCTGTAATGTACTGTTTTTTTATGACACTTTTATGGCAATATGCCGAAATAAAGTATTATCAATCAAGCACTTTCAGCGTGTGCTAAAGGAATTTTGCAAAACAATTCGTAAATCCCAAAGAGAATATTTCTTCTCCCAAATTGCAACAGCTTCTAACACTTCCCATGAACTGGCTAAAATTGTTCACTCTTTCTTATTCCCTGAGGCTGCGAGAAGAGAATTATTCCCTCAGTGGAACTATGCAATGACTTGTTTCAATTTTTCCATGTGAAAATTCATAACACTGATTTGAAGTTTGCAGCAGAGACGCCGTCTAACATCTCTGCAGCAAGTATTAATCATGGATCCTGAATTATTGATGTTTGACACTATTTCAGAGGACACTCTGCTAAGAAATGTGCTCAATGCAAAACTTGATCCCCAGGTGTTAGACTTGGCATGACTTTTACTTCCTGTTTTGTTTCTGTATCTTTTTGTTGGCCTTAGGACTCAGAGCACTTTACCACTGCTAACTAGTGCTAAAGTGCATGTGCTTCTCCCCTAAACATGTATCCACAATAGGCATATTTAATTTACACATAAGTCCCTTGTAAAGTGGCATACCACATAGCCAGGGCCTGTAATTTAAATGCTACTAGTGGCCTCCAGCACTGATTGTGCCACCCAGTTAAATAGCCCTGTAAATACATCTCAGGCCTGCCACTGCCGAGCCTGTGGGTGTAGTTTTACTGCCACCTCGACTTGGAATTTAAACCTCTTGTCAAGCCTCAAATTCCCCTTTTCTTACATATAAGTCAATCCTAAAGTAGGCCTCAGGTAGCCCATTGGGCAAGGTGCCATGTAAAAGGCAGGACATATAATTTTTAGTTTTACATGTCCTGTTAATGAAAAACTCCCAGTCATATTTTGTTACTGTGAGGCCTGCTCCTCTCATAGGTCAACATTGGGTGTTCCTTAAAATACCTTTAAGCTGTAATTCCTGATCAGAGAGAAGTAGCTGTGTCATCATTGGAATGGTAATGATAAATCCCCTTTACTGGTAAAGCCGGATTTATTATTACTGTTTTAGAAATGCCACTTTAGAAAAAAACAAAAACAAGTGATGGATGGAATGCAGAACAGATCAAACATTCACCCCAAGTCAGAGATTTGGGTTTAATCCATCAATGCTTTTGCTCACTGCGCCACCCCAGTATGGACCCAGCCATATGCAAATCAGTCTTGACCCTGTTTCGATGGGAACAGTCCAGCCTGAACTGCCAGGCCAGGTTCTCCCTGGACTGGAAAGAAGCCTCCTGGAACCTGTTTTGGGGGTATCAGCCCTCATCAGCCAGGCTAGCTTGAATCCAGTGGCATAGTGATCCCGGGACCCACGTCTGGTCATACCCAGCACGCTTAGAGCAAAAAAAGCAAACAAACCAAATGATGGACAGAGTGCTGAACAAATCAAACATTCACCCCCAGTCACAGATCTGGGTTTCATCAGTCAATTATTTTGCTCACCACCCAAGTTTGGACCCAGCCATATGCCAATCAGTCTTGACCCTGATCCCCATAGAAAGTGGGCATTTCTCTAACTCACTGTCCTGGATGTCTCCAATACACATCTGGCCTGTGCTAGGTGACAGCTACACTTGTGCACTCCCTTCAGACACCAACCACACAGAATACACAACTGCATCTGCATGTATCTGCATACTGATGGGTCTTCCTGAAGAAGAGGTTGGGAAGGGCTCATAATTACATTATAGAAGGTTGTGGCCAGAGCCCACACAAAGGGGCTGGTTACCTCCCGCTGATAATCTGGAGCAGGGTCTGGGCTGAAAGAGGGACCTGGGCACTTCACAAAAACCTTTTGAAGCCATCCCCTCACATCAAAGGTGCTTTTTAGTATAAGTACTGGGTCTCTGACCCCCAAAGACCAATACACTTCTGAACTTAAGGAACCTGCTGGAGTAAAGACCGCTGTGTACCAGATCGCCACCTTACCATGACTGACTGTTCCCAGGAACTGTTGCTCTGCCTCGTTGTGCTGCCCTTCTGCCTGTTGATCTCTGCCCTTCAGCCCAAGAATCAACAGCTAATACCTTAGTGACTTAAAGGGCTTGTTGTCTTGCCTCTGGGTTCTACTAAGTGGACTCCAGACATCAAAGACTCCTGAGCGACTTCCTTGCAACCTCCCCCCTCTTTTTATAAAAAATCACAGAGCAGCCTCCCTGCAGCTCGCCGCCTGCTTTGCCAAGGATTGCAGAGCGGCTTCCCTGCAGCCTGCCACCCACTTTGTCAAGGATTCCATAGCGGATTCCTTGAAGCTCACTGTCTGCTGTTAACAAGGATTGCAGAGCAACTTCCCTGCAGCTCCCCATCCGCTTTGTCAAGGATCGCAGAGCTGTTTCCCTGCAGTTCGTTGCCTGCTTTGCCAAAGATCGCAGAGCTGCTTCCCTGGAGCTCGCTGCTTGTTTTACCAAGGATCGCAGAACGTCTTTCCTGCAGCTGGCCGCCCGCTTTATCAAGGACCACAGAGTGGCTTCAATTCGACCGACCACCCCAGTCCCGCCTTAATTCTCAACCTGTGGCCACGGCAGTGATTACTCTGTTGCTGCTGGCGACACGTAAAAGCTCCGACATGGCCATGACAGCTTCCTTGCTACCATGCAGGGGATAGGTTTACTCAAGAACATAATATTTGCCCACTCTTGGCAAAAAGCGCTACAGGAATATTATCATACTGTACTTAAACAAAGCACACTTGCATTGCAGAGTGCACCGCATCATCTTTTCGTACCACATAACCTCTTGACTTCGAAAAGTGAGATTTCTTAATTCCCTTTTTGTCACTTTGGTCTTATCCTTTATATCTGTGGTTCCCAACCTGTAGTCCGGGGACACCTGGAGGTCAGCGAAGCCTCCTCAGGGGGTCCGCAACAGCTTAGACAATTAAATAATATTAACAGATTAGGGGCCAGATGTAGGTAGGTTTCCTTTTGCGAGGTGCAAATTGCGAGTCCTAGCGACTCGCAATTTGCACCTCGCAAAAGTAAATGCAGAAAGGTGTCTCAGACACCTTCTGCGACTCGCTATGGGGTCGCAAAAGACCCACCTCATAAATATTAATGAGGTGGGTCGCAGCTTGCGACCCCATAGCGAGTCTAGGCACTCACGGGGATGGTGGCCTGCTGGAGACAGCAGACCACCATGTCCGTGACTGCTTTGCAATAAACCAGTTTTTTTTTCTTCTCTTTGCAGCCCGTTTTCCTTAAAGGAAAACGGGCTGCAAATAGAAAAAATACTGAAACCTTTTAGTTTCGGTTTTTTTCAGACTAGGCAGTGGCCCATAGGACCACTGCCTGCTCTGAAAAAATATTATTGTGAGCATTAACAAAGGGGAAGGGGTCCCATGGGGACCCCTTCCCGTTTGCGAATGAGTTACCATCCACTTCAAGTGGATGGTAACTGCGAGTTGATTTGCGACCGCTTTCGCGGTCACAAATCAATTCTACATCGCGGTGCGACTCGCAAATAGGAAGGGAACACCCCTTCCTATTTGCGAGTCTGAAACACATTTTGCGAGTCGGTACCGACTCGCAATATGTGTTTCTGCGTCGTGTGATGGCATTAGCGCCTCGCAAACGAGGCGCTAATGCCTTCCTACATCTGGCCCTAGGTCCCCAGCTTTAAATAATGACTCAGTTGGGGGGTCCTCGGATTCCAATAAAGATTCAGTGGGGGTCCCCGGGCTCCAATAATGATAAAGTGGGGGTCCACAGAAGTCAAAAGGTTGGGAACCTCTGCTTTATATAGATAGAGAGTGTCTATTTTCCTTACACTGTATGGAGTCTTTTTATGGTGTTCTCATTGTGATTACTATAGGGGATGTGAACAAATACTTTACATATTGGCTTTTAAGTTAAGCCTACCTGTTCAGTGCCAAGCTACTACAGGGAGAGCACAGATTAATTTTTAACACCTGGTGTTCCAAATTCACCTATCATTTTAAACCTGGCCTCTTCAACTATTAATCTACGCTGAACAAAATGTTGAATAACTCCCTAGTATCATCTCTCTTTCCCTCCTGTTGAAAACAGGCTTTTCTGCTTCCTCTATTAGAGAAGCCAAAGGCCACTCTGGCAACATTAAGCAACTTTAGGCCAATTTCACTTTTACCTGCTGCTGCAAAGATTATGGAGAAATTGATCATTAGGCAGTCAACCCATTTTTTGGAATCTAATAACTTTGTACATGATTCTCAATCTCGTTTCTGCCTGGGTTTCAGTACTGAATTTGCTTTGTTGGAAGTTACTGAATTAATCGAAGGAAACCTTGATCAGGGCTGGTCTGCTATGGTAGTCCTGCTCGATATTTTATCTGCCTTTGATACTGTTTCTCATACAGTCCTTTTGGATAGGATCAGAATGCCTGGTATTCAAAGCAAGGCTTTTGTGTGGCTGAAATCCTTTATCGATTGCATATCACAGATAATGTACATCCCCCCCATTTACATTTACCCCAAACCCACTTGAGTTCAGAGTTCTGCAGTGCTCAGCTCTGAGCCTTACCTTGTTTAATCTATATCTTGAACCGCTGGCCAGGCTGATCAAATCATGGGGCATTTATGCAATTTTTTATGCAGATGACACCCAGCATTTCCTGCCTTTTCAGGAACATAACAATGATGCCCTATGAATCTTTAAACAATGCCTGCCTGGAGTAGCAGGGTAGATAAAGGTCAACTTTCTTAGAGTGAACTTTGATAAAAACTAAGGGGCATATTTATAATCTGTTTGCGCCGAATTTGTGTCCAAAATTTTGATGCAAATTCAGCGCAAACCTTACACCATATTTATACTATGATGCCCGACCCCGCGAACATCAAAATTCCTCCCTGTGCGTCATTTTCTGGATGCAGGAAACCGCCTTGCGTTGATGACATGCAAGGTAGGCGTTCCCGTCCAAAAAATGACTTTAAAGCCTGTGCGTCTTATTTATACTCCCACGTCATTTTGATGCACAGGAGGGGGCAGGCCTTAAAAAATGGCGCCCAGTCTGAGGTGCGCCGTTTTTTAACGCCTGGGTGAGGGCAGGTATTAAGGGACTTGTGGGCTCATTTCCATGGTCTCTGACCATGGAAGCAGTCCACAGGTGCCCTTCACTGCCCCCAGGGACACCCCCTGCCACCCCCACCCACCCCTGGAGGACACCCATGGATGGGGGGACCCATCCCAGGTAAGTACAAGTAAGTTGAGATAAGTATGTTTTTTTTTTTTTAAGTGGCATAGGGGGCCTAACTTGGATCCCCCCACATGCCACTGTGCCCAATGGCCATGCCCAGGGGACAAGAGTCCGCTGGGCATGGTCATTTGGCAGGGGGGCATGACTCCTGTCTTTGCTAAGACAGGAGACATTTCAATGGTGGTTGTGCGTCAAATGGCGCAAGTCGGTTAGAGCCATGATTTTTTACTCTGACCTGACTTGCACCATTCTTCCCTACGCTGGCAATGCCTGGTTAGAGCCATTATTTTTACTCTGACCAGCCCTCAGCGCCGGATAACGTCAATCTATAAATAAGGCGCCCGCCTGGTGTGTTGGAATGGCGTTAGCCAGCGGTAAATGTTTTGACGCAAACCAGCGCTGGTTTGCATCAAAAAGTATAAATATGGGCCTAATTTTTCTTCTTTGGTGTGAAGTGTCTGCCTGACCAAAATAAATAGTGGCCAAATGAACTTAATCCGTCTCTATCTCTCCTTCTAAAACTAGACATTTGTGGATAATATTTGATTCCAACTTCTCTTTTTCTACTCAAATTCAACCTGTTTCTCCAGTGCGTTTTGAGAAGCTTAAATTTCATAAAAAGCTTGATTTTGGAGAGCACACGCAAAGCCATTGTTCACACGGTTGTAACATCCACACTGGACTATGATAATGGTCCATATCTGGGCCTCTCTGACCTTAAGGCTTCAGATTGTGCAGAATGCTGCAGCGAGACTGAGTTTGAGAATTCCAATTTGCCAATTAATCTTCCCTCACTTGAAGTGCCTTCTTTGGCTGCCAGTAGCCACATGTATTACATTTAAGGGGCTTACGTTGGCATTTAGAACTTTAGCTTGTCAAGGTTCCCCTCTCTTAAGGAAAAGCAACTTAGGTCTCAAAGAGCGAATAATCTTAGGCCCTTTCAAGTTCCAAAACTTTTTAGAGCCAGAAAAGGTGGCAGATCTTTCACATTCCTTACCGCCAAGCTTTGGAACTCGCTTCCTTTCATCTTACGCTGACTCCTTCTGTGCTCATTTTAAAAAAGAAGTTAACAAGTGTCCTTTTTTGATGAGGTTTAACCGGTTCTGTGCCGCGGACGTAATGGTTACGTCCTGCGGCACAGTGCTCGTGTGCCCAGGACGTAACCATTACGTCCTGGGCACAGAGCCCAGAGGAAGCGCTAGCGCTCCCTCTGTGTTCTTCCCTCCCACCCCCCAAAGGCAGGGATGGAAGGGGAAGCCCTTCCCCTTCCACCCCCGTCAGCCCCCCCTAAACCCCTCTCCCACCTGTGACGTCAGCGCGTGATCGCGCGCTGACCATGATCGGAAGAGAAATGCTCAGCATTTCTCTTCCGATCACGTGGAGGAGACTTGAGAGGCTTCAAAGGGAAGGAAATGAATTTCCTTCCCTTTGAAGTCTCTCTGAGCATTTTAGCAGCCGGATTGCGAAGCCATCTCGCTGCTAAAATGCTCACTAGACACCAGGGATTTATTTTCTATAAGAAATTGGCATAAGGGGAGCGACCTCTTGGGCAAGGGTCGCTCCCCCGGGGGGCAATTTTTTTATTTTTAAGGCCTTAAACCTCTAGGCACCAGGGACCATTTATTTTGTTTGTTTTGTTTTTGTTTTGTTTTTTTTAGAGGTGGGGCAAGGGTCCCTCCTCTAGGGGGCAAATTATACTTAGGCCATCTATGCCCCCCTTGGGGGCAGATTGGCCTATTTTTATGGGGACAGAAACCACTAGACACCGGGGAGTTTTTTTTTTTTTCGTGAATTTCACGCAAGGGTCGCTCCCCTGGAGGGGCAAATTGTATTTAGGCCAAAAGGGGCAGGGGCAGATCGGCCGATGTTAGGTCAATCTGCCCCCAAGGGGGGCAGAAGCCTCTAGACGCCAGGGATAAAAAAAAATTAAAAAAAATTGTTTGTTTTTTAGAGGTGAGGAGCGACCCCTTACGCAACGGTTGCTCCCTGAGGGGGTGGGGGGCAAATTTATTTTAGACCATTTCTGCCCCCCTGGGGGCAGATCAGCCTATTGTTATTAGGCCGATCTGCCCCCGGGGGGGCAGAAACCTCTAGGCGCCAGGGCAATTTTTTTTTTTTTTTAGAGATGGGTAGCAAACTGTAGTTAGACCATTTCAGATCGGCCGATTTGTGTTAGGTCAATCTGCCCCCAAGGGGGGCAGAAACCATGAGGCACCGGGGATCTTTTTCTTTGCGCCAATGTCATGCAAGGTGTGCGACCCCTTAGGCAAGGGTCGCTCCCCGAGGGGCTGGGGGGACGGGGGCAGGGTGGCAAATATATTTTGGGCCATTTCTGCCCCCCGAGGGCAGATCAGCCTATTTTTATTAGGCCGATCTGCCCCTGGGGAGAGGGGGGGCAGAAGCCTCTAGGCACCAGGGATACATTTTTGGGGGATTTCTTTTTTTTTTGTTTGTGTTTTTTAGAGGTGGGGAGCGACCCCTTAGGCAAGGGTCGCTACCCGGGGGGGGGAATTCATTTTTCGCCTTTTCTGCCCCCCTGGGGGCAGATCGGCGTATTGCTATTAGGCAAGGGTCGCTCCCCGGGGGAGGGGGGGCAAATTTATTTTAGGCCTTTTCTGCCCCCAGGTGTAGCAGAAACCTCTGGCGCCAGGGATAAAAAATAATGGTTTTTTTTTAGTTTTGTTTTTTAGAGTCAAGAGTCGCTCCCCTGTGGGGCAAATTGTATTTAGACCATTTCCGCCCCCCATGGAGGCAGATCGGCCGATTTTTGTTAGGCCAGTCTGCCCCCATGGGGGCAGAAACCACTTAGGCACCAGGGATTGGTGTGTGTGTATGCGTGTGTTTTCTTTAGGGGGGCAGCCCCTTGGGTAAGGGTCGCTTCCCATGGGGGCACATTACTGTTTGCCATATCTGCCCCCCATTGGAGGCAAATGGGCCTATTTTTGGAAGGCCCATCTGCCCCCGAGGGGGGGCTGAAAGCCCACCAGAGGCCAGGGAAGTTTTTTTTTCTCAAAAATGAGAGGGTGGGGTATGGCCATACCCCCACCCCAAATAAATGGGGCAAAGTTGTTGTGCCCACCAGTGGGCAGATGGGGTAATTACCCTGATCCACACCCGGGGGGGGCAGAAAGTCTACTAGATGCCAGGGAATTAAAAAAAAATAATAATAATATTGGGGTGGTGGCTACCAACCAGTATTTGCCTGGTTACGCCCCCACCTAACTGAAGGGGATAACAGTCTTTCAGCTCTCCCCCGCACTCTAAAACATCTTATCCCACAGCAAGCAAGAAGACATTTGATTATTTTGTGTTTTAGTTTTACATTTGGGCCATGAGAGCTTGGCTTACTCTCACTTGGAATGGTGAGGGCTGCACTTTATGGACTTTGGGACGCTGCTGTGTAGAAAAATCCACAAGACCTAGACACATCTGAAAACTAAACATCTGGGTGATTCCAGGGTGGTGTGTTTCACATGCACCCCACACAATTTTTGTACCCACAATCCCCTGCAAACCTCCAACTTTGTTGGAAATCACACATTTTTCCCACGTTTTTGTGATGGAATCTGCAGGAATCCACAAAATTCCTACCACCCAGCATTGTCTCATCTATACCAGCATAAATTTTTTTTTGCAAACTGCCCTTTTGGACCTCCTTTGGTTCCCCCTCAAAATCGACATGTTTTTTACTCTTCCCTTTCACAAGCACTTGGCCCACCTACACAAACGAGGTATCATTTTTACCGGGAGACTGAGAGGAACATTGCGTGGTATGAAATGTGTCCCAGTGCGGTGATCCCACACAGAAATGTGGGAAAAATTTGATTTTTTTAGCTAAATTTGAGTATTGCTGAGGATTCTTGGTAAGAAAACATTGGGGGATCCACGCAAGTCACACCTCACTGGACTCCCTCAGGTGTCTAGTTTTCAGAAATGTCTGTGTTTCGTAGGTTTCCCTAGAAGGCTGGTTGAGCCCAGGATCAAAAATGCAGGTGGCCCCCTGCAAAAACAGGTAGTTTTGTATTTGATAATTTTGATGTGTCCAGATTGTGTTTTGGGGCATTTCCTTTCCCGGGCAGTAGGCCCACCCACAAAAGTGAGGTACCATTTTTATCGGGAGACTTGGGGGAACGCTGAGTGGAAGGAAATATGTGGCTCCTCTCTGATTCCAGGACTTTCTGTCACCGAAATGTGAGGAAAAAGTGTTTTTTTGGCCAAATTTTGAGATTTGCAAAGGATTCTGGGTAACAGAACCTGGTCAGAGCCCCACAAGTCAACCCATCTTGGATTCCCCTAGGTGTCTAGTTTTCAAAAATGCGCTGTTTTCTAGGTTTCCCCAGGTGCCGGCTGAGCTGGAGGCCAAAATCCACAGGTAGGCACGTTGTAAAAAACACCTCTGTTTTCTGTGAAAAAATGTAATGTGTCCACATTCTGTTTTGGGCCATTTCCTTTCGTGGGCGCTAGGCCTACCCACACAAGTGAGGTACCATTTTTATCGGGAGACTTGGGGGAACACTGGGTGGAAGGCAATTTGTGGCTCCTCTCTGATTCCAGAACTTTCTGTCACCGAAAGGAGAGGAAAAAGTGTTTTTTGGGCCAAATTTTGAGGTTTGCAAAGGATTCTGGGTAACAGAACCTGGTCAGAGCCCCACAAGTCACCCCATCATGGATTCCCCTAGGTGTTTAGTTTTCAAAACTGTGCAGGTTTGCTAGGTTTCCCTACGTGCCAGCTGAGCTAGAGGCCAAAATCCACAGCTAGACACTGCAAAAAACAGCTCTGTTTTCTTTGTGAAAATGTGATGTGTCCACGTTGTGTTTTGGGGCATTTCCTGTCGCGGATGCTAGGCCTATCCCCGCAAGTGAGGTACCATTTTTATCAGGAGACGTGGGGAACACAGAATAGCAAAACAAGTGTTATTGCTCCTTGTCTTTCTCTACATTTGTTCCTTCCAAATGTAAGATAATGTGTAAAATAGACGTCTATTTGAGAAATGCCCTGTAATTCACATGCTAGTATGGGCACCCCGGAATTCAGAGATGTACAAATAACCACTGCTTCTCAACACCTTATCTTGTGCCCATTTCGGAAATACAATGGTTTTCTTGATACCTATTTTTCACTTTTTATATTTCAGCAAATGAACTGCTGTATACCCAGTATAGAATAAAAACCCATTGCAAGGTGAAGCTCATTTATTGGCTCTGGGTACCTAGGGTTCTTGATGAACCTACAAGCCCTATATATCCCCGCAACCAGAAGAATCCAGCTGACGTAACAGTATATTGCTTTAAAAAATCTGACATTGCAGGAAAAAGTTACAGAGTAAAACGTGGGGAAAATTGCTGGTTTTTACACCTCAATTTCAATATTTATTTATTTCAGCTGTTATTTCCTGTAGGAAACACTTGTAGTATCTACACAAATGACCCCTTGCTGAATTCAGATTTTTGTCTACTTTTCAGATATGTTTAGCTTTCTGGGATCCAGCATTGGTTTCTCACTCATTTCGGTCACTAACTGGAAGAAGGCTGAAAGCACAACAAATAGTAAAAATGAGGTATGCCCCAGTAAAATGTCAAAATTGTATTGAAAAATTCGTTTTTTTAATTCACGTCTGCCTGTTCCTGAAAGCTGGGAAGATGGTGATCTTGCCACCACAATCCCTTTGTTGATGCCATTTTCAGGGAAAAAACCACAAGCCACCTTCCGCAGCCCTTTTTGTCCCATTTAAAAAAAAAAAAAAAAAAAAACATTTCACTGTATTTTGGCTAATTTCTTGGTCTCCTTCAGGGGAACCCACAAAGTCTGGGTACCTCTAGAATCCCTAGGATGCTGGAAAAAAAGGAAGAAAATTTGGCGTGGGTAGCTTATGTGAACAAAAAGTTATGAGGGCCTAAGCACGAACTGCCCCAAATAGGCAAAAAAAGGCTCGGCACAGGAAGGGAAAAGGCCTGGCACCGAAGGGGTTAATATCAATCTGCCCTTTCTTGTGTACAGTTCATTTTCCCTGCTAGTGGCGGGACGCTTCTTCAGAAGCAGCTATGTGCTGGAAAATTGTAATTAAATGATTGTGTCAGATTATTGTTAAAATTGGCACACCTTGAATCATAGGACCTGCCATTACCAAATCCCGTGACTCTTACTTCGTCATCATGACATACGAAAATCTCTGTGTGGAACCTGCCCTCATGATATACATAAAACTCATCCTGAATTACCACACCCAACATGTATGATGCACAAGATAGCCCTCGTGAGACACGGCAAAATCCAACTTGACCCTGATATTATAAATTACATTTAACTGATGCTAAAATACCCAGCCTCATGACATACATGAAATGGCATCAGAGGCTACAATACCCGGTTGTCATGGACACATGTTACCACATATGAGACTTCAGCACTCATTTCTCACGCCATCTGACGCTTCCATATACGACCCTTACTATTCAGTCGTTCGATCTGCATAACCGGCAGCAAGATACTGAACTGGTGGAAGTCAATGCAACTGCTGAAAAGTGCGCCCTGGTATTTTCTGTATGTGTAACGCTTCAGTAGCATAAATCAATGGCCCTAGACCTTGAGTACATTAATGAAAACAAATAAGCGAGATCTCAGGATGACGTTTCATCATAAAACATATACAAGTCAATCTTAAATGCCACACACTGCAAACAAGGACGCATTCTACAGAAAGGTGGAATCTTTGCAAAGGCTTTTCTCTGTAGAGGCAAAGCTTCTGTTCTCTATCAAAGCTTCTCTTGACCTTCTGCATACTTCTGTAGCAGCCCGGCACAATGCGCGGACACAATGGCGCAGGAAAATGTGTCCGTGGTCAATGGCGAGATATTCAAGAACACGGAAGTACTGCTGAAAGTCTGAGTCACTGAAACTGAATGAGGTTAGAAGTAAAATAGTCCCGCTATAATGGAGCGCAAAGCGGACTAATGCTGACGCGTCAGCTTCACTGAAATTCGATAGAAAGAAAAGTTGGCAAAGATCGCTCAGAGAGGACCGCTGGGCAAGGAGGAAATGAGGGGCTTTAAATCCGTTTAAAGTGCATTCATGTCTGCTTCTCACATGTCTTCTGTACTATGTTGGCAAGAAGGGCCGTTCGGTATTGTAAGAAGTGGTAAAGGTCGTGAAATACAACACTGAAAATGGTAATGAACAAAGGCTCTATTTAATGCTTGATACTAGGGGCATGCGAGCTTTAAACCTCACTTACAAAGTCTGGCAAAGTAAAAAAACTTTATCCTAGGTAAAAGTAGCTGAAGATTCCCGACTCCGCCTAATGCAAAGTTAAACTGGCCCAGCTAAGAGAAACTGCTGATTTCCTGGTTTGACTAGCCAGTGGTAGGGCAGCCTGTAGTAAGAAATGGTAAAGCGATCAACAACCACTTCTTACAGGAATAAGGAGAGAGAGAGAGAGAGACGCTAAGTGGAGTGGACATTGTCCAGGATGAAGGATTGGAGTATGCCTTGGACCAGGACCACTTAGGTGGTGTGGAGGCAGGGCTTGGAAGAGGACTCTGGCCCTCATTACGAGTCTGGCAGTCTTCAGACCGCTAGCCTCGCGGTCGGACAACCACCAAAGCCCCTGGGGTGGGTGCCATCCTGCAAATCACTGTTTGCTTTGCAGACAGTGATTTGCACGACAAGTGCTTGTGCTCCCGACGCACAGCAGCATTGCCAGCGGAAAACTCATAATTGGGGCTGTGGGAGAGCTGCCGCATAGGCGGTAACCTGACTGCAGGAGTTTGGCAGCAGCCTTTTCCGCCCGCCAAACTCATAATTAGGGCCTCTGTTGGGTAGACAGGACTCAGTATTTTGCTAAAAGTTGAATTTGGAGGTTTCAGACCATTAACTGGGCCTCATAGCTAATTACACCACCAGGAACAGTTCTCAGCTGTTGCACAGGGCCACTAAGGCTGCTCATCTTAGCTTGGGAGGTTAAAAAACATAAGTTTGCAAACTCACAAGTCTACCAACTTTGAACTTTCAGACACCCCTGCTTCATGCTACTGTTCTGTAGTCCCTTTAAATCAGAGGTGCAACTTTATTACACAATTAATGGTACTCCATTTACCTATCTAAGAAAGGTGGAAGGCTGGTTGCCGGCAGTGTGACTTACAATGCATGCTCTTACCACACATGATTTTCCCATACATGTAATATTACGTGTTGACCGTTACAAGATGTGGCAGTGCATCACGGATATATATATGTCCACGGGTATATATATAGATATATATATATATATATATATATATATATATATATATATATATAGTCGCCTTTGATACTTTCTCGCAACCAACTTAAACTACACAAACAGTATATACTCAAAAGTCATGGTTATAACTTTATAGTTACAACTTCAAGTTATAATTTACGTCCCGCCCAAAACTTACTATAACTTGCACACCTCCATATAGAGTATTATTAACTCACTAGCCAAACTAAATTAACTGTAACTCGACCCTCTAGTCCCTCTACCATGTGCACTCTTCTCGTAAATTATGTTATTTGAAATGTCATAAGTGCTGTCATGAATGCTATGATTTAACATGCTGTAAGATATGTAATGTAATAGGGTATAATGGTGTAAGTAAGCAGGGCATGGGAAAGGTGTGAGTGAGTTATAGTTAGGGTGGGCATTTATATATATATATATATATATATATATATATATATATAGTTTCCAGACCACACTGTCTCAGCTTTCAAAATCCAGGTCTGGTTTACACAGAACTGACAGCACAACCAGACTGCATAACAATTATTTCTTTTTATTTTTTTCTCATTCTCCAGTGCAAGAACAACACGAGTGGCGAGGGATTTCGGCCTGAACCTTCGAGTGGCGACAGAGTTGCTATCAATACAGTGTTCCTAAAGGAGAATAACCCCTACCCGTGTGCAAAAAACACAGGGAAACACACAAGCAATGCAATTTCTTAATGGTTCTTCCATATTGAAAAGGGTCCAACCCCAATATAAACAAATAGATGTCATTACACATTATCATACCTCTTGTGTTATTTTACATACTAACTTACATATCACTGACTTTCCTCTTGTCCTTTTAATAATTGTTTCTCTTATTTCCTTGAACATTATTTTACATGCTTGCTTCTCTATTAAAAACTTTATTTTCAAACTAAAATGCCCCTACTCCTCTCCATTCTACTCACATTGAACGAGCCCGCCTGAGCAATCATAGTTCATAAAGTGCATGTGCCAATTATAAAAATACTAATGCCTTAGTGAACCATTCACAATACATTCCTGAGGGCCCTAATACCTTTTTCTTGTTAAGTACAAAATCATTTCAGTTTCCCTGAGGGCCAAACCATGATGTTCATTTCACCATAACATATTTGCCATTTGTAAACACTGAACCCTTTTCTTCCTTTCCATCTACTGGTAGTTGTACCACCATAAGAACATTCCTCTTCACAGCACTATTATGATCAGATTGTTCAGGATTTACACACCCTTTAGGAGCATGAGAACATTGGTGAATTATTCCTAAGGGCCTGATGCATTTTATATATATATATATATATATATATATATATATATATATATATATATATATATATATATATATGTTTCAAATATCCATAAAGGGACAGGCACAGAGCACTCATGGGCTATATAAATCTAAAGTTATATTTAAATGCATGCATTTTTTAATTTTAATTTTAATTTTTGAAAGGAACAACCCCCAGAAGTATGTGCACACACCCATACCTCTCTCTACCCACCCCAAAACTCTAAAGTTGACCCTTGCCTCCCTTACCTCTACCCACCCCTAAACCCTAAAATTACTCTTACACCCTTCACCTCCAAATCCTATAATCACCCATACCTCCCTTCACGTCTTCCCACCCATAAACCCTAAAACTACTCCTACCTCCCTTTACCTCTACCCACCTCTAAACCCTTAAATCACCCTTACACCCTTTACCTCTATCCACCAAACCTTTAAATTACCCTTACCTCCCTTTAGCTTTATCCACTAAACACTGAAATCACTGTTATCTTCCTGCACCACTTCCCACCCATAAATCCCAAAATTTCCCTTGTCTCTCTCGACATATACCAACCTCTTAACCTTAAAATTTCCCTTATTATCCCCCCTTAGCCTCTATTCACCCTTAAACCATACAATTAACTTTACTTCCCTTTTACCTCTACCTGCAACTAGATCACTTTTTAGGTCAAACCTGAGACCAATCATACACTGCATGCACTCTCTCTTGTGAGATGTATTGTTTACAATAAAGGGCTTGGAGCCACCTATTGCTTACCATTCATTGGCTTCTTTATTACTGTTCATTGCTGACTTCTAAATGGCCAGTGCATGTCAAGCATCACTTCCACTCCTTTCTGTGGAGCATGAATCAAGCATAGGTTTATTCAACTTAATTAGTGCCCGTCTCGTGCTGCTATTGAGGGACTATTTCCTCTCCCCCCCACCAACTCCCCCTTATGCGTGGTGCTGCTTCCTCCCGCCACCCACCTCTTATCCATGTGCTGCCCACATCTGGTGCTCTTTCCACCCTCTCCATAGTTTTACTTTCTGCATACCCCCTTTTCTAGCTGTTATTGCTGCTCCCTCCCCACACCACACCTTTCTCATGTTGCCCCCCTCCCATTATTGCTGCTCCCACCCCCCCCATGACTCCCTTTAGTTGCTTCCTCCCTTCCCTCGCTATCCGCTGGCTTGCCAGCCATAAGCTCTTTCTTTTAGATCTGCACAGCACTGCAGGCTGCTGTGCAACAAGGCTAGAAAGGTGCTATTGTGTGGTAAAAAATGGCTGCATCACAGCACTTTTTTGCTTGACTTTAAGACATGTTGCACAGCAGCCTGCACTACTGTGCAACTTGTAAAAACAAACATTGACAAAGCCAGTAAATCTCACATGTGGTCATGTAGTGCATAGTAAAGGTACAAAAGCTTACCTGTGTGGTAAAGGCATGCTTGGTAAAGAATTGGTAGTAAAGGCTGTTTCCCTCTTTTGGCATATTGGTCAAAATATTGCATATGGTTTCAACTGAATCCATTTGTTCAGCACTGGGGAGAAAGGAGCTAGTTACAAAGCAGGCTTTTTGAAAAATAAAGTACAGCACAGGACATGCCACAAACGTGCCTTTAGTGACATGAACACCACCTGCTACATGAAGATTATGAAGGTACGTAGGTTCTTGCAAATAGTGCCCTTTCAAATGTGCTTATTCTTGAGGTTGTGGCAGCTTCTGCCTGAGCATGGCAGTCCAGCAGCTTCTCTTTGAGCATGGATGGAGCAGCATTTCTCTCCAGTCAAGGGGAACAGCAACATGGAGGGCTGCAGTTACTGATTATCTTGATTTATCTGCTTGCCAGTCTCCAAGAGATAGGCAATTCTCACTCAAACTGCACTGCCATTCTGCCTGTAGCTAATGACCAGTGTCTAGCCACTCCTCATCTGTAACCCTGATAGCCAAAAAAGATTCTAATTAACCCTTTGTATGGACCAAAGAGGGATGATGGCAGAGAGGTTTCCCGACAGGCAGTGTGCCTGATCTCTGCTGTCATGGTGGCTTGGTGTTTGAACCCTGTGCAGCAAGTAGGGTGGGATGAGGTGGTTGTCCGCTCTCTCAGTTGCGTTTGCAGTATTTGAGGTGGTAGCTGAGAGCCCTATAGGGGTGGAAGGAGAGATGGAGAGAATCATTGGACCCATTGTGACTCGTAGCTGTGGGTGGAGGCAGCAGGCAAGAGGCTCTGAGTTTCTCTGCCGTATCACATGGGCAGGCTTGGCAGGACTGGAGGCCTGGACTGGGAGAGATACAGTAGCAGGCTTGCTGTAGGCTGCTGGTAGGGAAAATAATGAAGGATTAAAGCCCCCACAGGGGAGAAGAGGCTGAGATATCCTCCCATGTTTTTGTCTCGTCTCCTTCAGCAATTTAAAGCATGGCTAATGCAAGCTTCCTGAAGCACAGCAAGTCGCTGTTGGATATAGCCCTGTCTTGCAGAGGCCCCTTGATGTTTTCTCCTGGGAGAGCCCCTCATGCTATACTTAAAGACTCATTACTATCTCATGAGTTTCTACAACAGTCTAACAAGACAATTTAATATTGTCTCCCCTGCTTTTGCTGTGCTTGTGTGCCTGTGAAAACCTTTTTTAATGAGTAATAGGCTGGATATAGGATATGTGATAGAAGGCACTGTTTGTAATTGTCAACAGCTCACAATACAGCTTTGTTGGCAGCCTATACTTTGGTCCCCTTCTCAAGAACCTTCACTCACCGTATAGTACCAAGGGGTGGGAGACAAATGTGAACGCCTTTGTTGTTATAGGGGTCAGGCTATAGAAGCATCAAGGGCAGCCGTTGGGTACCCCGGGCAGCCATATAATAAAAGAAGGGCTACATGAGCTAATCATATTTTGCCAAAGTTTACAATTGTGAAAACGAGTGAGAAGGGGATTAATCTGAAGGTATGTGAAAAAGGAAGACCTCCGTGAAAAAAGGGAAACGTTATCAAGGTAGCATACTTGTGAAGCTTAGCCAATCAGAAAGATAGATCCCCTCTCCTTAATGAACCTCACAATGAGCCATCTTAGGGCATCCACAGACTCAGACGATACACTAAGTGGAAAGAATGGAAGGGAACCCATAAGGGCAGGGGTAAGAAATGGGGGGTTGCTGAAAGGAGACCCAAAAACTGCATTAGCTTTAACACCAGTGCCCTTTAATCTGGCAATAAAAACACAAAGGCACAGTGGAATTGAGAGTTCCAGAAATTGAGAAATCTAGGCCTGTTGGAGGTGCAAGGCTGGAGGAAGCTTATATTGGCTTTGATAAGAACACTTGGCGGGGGAAGAAAGCTCAGTGAGGCCTTTGGGAAACATCGTTCCTCTCCTCCACCCCACCTAGCCCCTGTTCCAAGCAGGAAGATGGCCCTGGTGGAATACAATACTTTTTTTCAGAGCTTGGTAGGGGGGGGAGAACAGGAGAGTGCAATCTCAAAAGATGGCAGACATGGAGAAGGGGACACTCGGCCTGTGCCCAGATAATAAGGCAAAACAGGGGTGAGACTCACCTCCTCCTAGGCTTCATATCTCTCCGATACTCTACCATCCTCGTGGGAGTCCAGTGGAGAGCAAGTTAGGATGTTGATGGAAAGTTTGATGGAACAAGGGGTACTTATTGCTCAGAACCCAACTATGTCCGACCTAGGGGGATTGGAGGAGAAAATCCTCTCCATGTTCCAACTTCTCATAAAGGAACTCCAAACGATCAAAGTGGCACATACAGCTATGGTTAAGAAATTGAAAGAAAAGCTGAAGGCAATAGAGACTAAAATTGTGGATTTAAATGTCTGCCAGTCAGAAGGGGACCAGAGGGTGCCCAATCTGGAGAATGCAGTCAACAATCAGACACAGATGGCTCAAGCTATGCGAAATTAGATAATGAACATGAGTGAGAAGATATAGGACTCTGAAAATTGATTACGCAGGTCAAACATGTACTTGGTTGGAGTTCCAGAGAGATGGGAAAGAGACTTGGAAATGACAGAAGCAGTTTGTAATTTGATTTCTTCCCATGTGCTAAAAGAACCTTTATCAGAGTTAGCCATAGTCTGGGCTCACAGAGCAATGTTGGGAACAGTGCCAAAAGATGCGGGGAAAACTTGCACAATATCAGTTCATTTTCAGGACTTTTATATTTGGGAAAAATACTGAGAAAAGCTATTCAATGTAAAACCATAAATGTACAGAAGAATTTTCTTTTCAGATCTTCCCTGGTGTGTTCTTTGAAACTTCCTGCCAGTGGTGGGAGTTTAAACAGATGATTAATGCTCTAAAGGCTAAGGTCTGCAAGCGCAAGTAGTTCAACAAGCCAAGCTGAAAGTTCTATGGGAGATTCCAGGTTTATTATGAAGTGCAAGAGGAAAGAACGTTTCTTTCTCAGGTGAAGGGAGGCCTATTTACTATGATTCTTTTCGGGGATGATGGAGATAAAAAGGGGCTCAGATGTCAAAGCCTCTCCAGGTGCCTATCCAGTGCACCAACTATAATGGGGGGAAAGGTAAGACGCAGCTTTTGGGGGCTGGGTACTTTGAGAGTTCTGGGTGGTTTGGGGAGGTTTGCGAGATCTGGAGATGGTAGAATGGGGTAGCAGAGGGAGCTTGGGAGGGGGTCGGGAGGAGAGGTGGACAGTGGGGTAGAGACGGGGAGACCAAGGAAGAAATTTGGGTTGGGTGTATCAAAAATGATGAGCGAAAGTGATTCTAGTGAGGTTTTAGGTAGAGGCCCTCACTAGGTTTGGGCTGGTTACTAGACTATTGTGGTATACTACTGTTTCTTAGAATGGTAGGAATGACAATGATTAGCCTCAATGCTAACAGACTTTACAATAGAATGAAGAGGGAGTTACATTTTGCCTGATTTATGCAATTTAAGCCCAATGTAATTCTTTTGCAGAAGACTCATTGATTAAGGGGAAGAGAGTCAATAAATAAAGGGCCTCATTTATGAGAAAATGGTACATCAGAATCGATGCACCAGTTCTCTTGTACCAGCCATGGACCCACTAACACGCCTTGGTAGAGCTGTATTTATGAACTGTGGCACTAAACTGATGCATTGCTGGACTAGTGTCAAAAAATTACTCCAGCAGTGAGAGGAGGGTTCGATGTTGAAAAGCCCAGCTTGTAAATAACCCCCACAGTTTTTGAGGCACTGGGGCTGGTTCTTCTGTTCAGCTAACCATACCCAAAGGGGAGTAGCAATTTTGGTGAAAAAAAGAGTTGTGTATGAGATGCCAACCACTTATTAAAGATGGGAAGGGACGCTGAGCAATTCTCCCATCACAGATTAGTAATTATAAGGTTAATGTTGCCTCCTATTATGGCCTGGTATTGGATAATCCGAACCCTCCATGCAAGCTAAGCTATTTGCAGAATGAGGCTTTAATCAGGGGTGATTTTAATGTTGCACTGGGTTTGAGCCTGGATTTCTGTTATCCTCATAGAGTGCAAAGGAAGATGCACACTGAAAAGATTTTTAAAAATATTTCTCGTCGATTAAGGTGGCGGATATGTGGAAGATAAATAAGGCAAGAATTTGATTGTATACTTAATACTCACAATTATTTAATACTGCCTCTCAGATTTATATTTTTTGGGGTCTCCCTCTTTTTTCCGATTGTTGATATCTCACACTGTGCTGATGACTTAATGGATCATCAGGCCACAGTTTTGAAACATGTTGTTCCTGTACTAAGTAGCGTTACGAGGTGGGTTATGGATAAGGATGGTATAGATTTGATTACTTTAGAGATTGCCAGCTTTTTCACAACCAATGAGGCCTCAGCAGATATATCAACTATGTGGGAGGGTTTTAAATGTACCATAAAGGGGACCTTTATAATGATCCCAGCATTTCATAGGTCTTTTTTTACCGTGAAGGGCAACAGAGAAGCCTAATTGCAATCTGCAATCTGGTTACTACAATGAGAAACCGACAGATGGGGCAGTGAACAGACAAAGTAGAGGAGATTAAACAATTTGTCTTTGAGTAAGAAGCCAGTTCGTACTCAGATGACCAGGTCAAAAATAAGGGCCAGGAGCAACAAATTGATGACCTTCTAAAAGGTCTAAAACTACCTGCCTTGACAAAAGAGGCAGCTTTGTTTTTATTAAATTCTATCTCAGAGAGGGAGGGGAAGGGACTGTAGGACACCTCCCAGTGATAAAGCCCCAAGAAAGGATGGGTTTGGTTCTGAATTGTATAAAACATTTGTATCAACATTAAAGGGTCCCATGACTACGCTTTTTCAACATCTGCTCAGTGGAGGTCAGGTGCTGGATTCATTTTGAAAAGGGTTTTTTGTGAATGTTTTGAAGGTAGGGAAAGAGCCAGAGGATACCAAATCTTATAGTCCCACAACTCTGTTAAATTCATATTTTAGCGAATCGGATTGATAAGGTAGCCCAATGTTTAACAGCAGGAGATCAGAATGGTTTTATCAGTAGTTGCAATTTATACTCTAACACTCATGTTATGTTTGAATTTATAGATATGGTGGCAGGGGATGCTATTCTAGCTTTGATTGTTTTGTTAGATGCTGAAAAGGCCTTTTATCTCATAAACTTGGGGTGTTTATTCCATGTGTTGAATACATTTCAGTTTCCATCCCGGTTCACGAGATCTATTTAGTTATTATATCAATGGACAACAGCTCAGTTAATCATTAATAATTCTCCGATGGGTCGAATTAGTTTAAAAAGGGGCACCCATCATTTGCTCTTTTTATTGAGTCTTTACCTCAGTCTGTCCATCAGGATACAGATATTGTATCCCCCTTGCCTAGAGGAGCTAAACTAAAGTTATATGCAGATAATATGACCCTTTTCCTTTAATCCAGCTACATTTATTTGATTCAAGCATATTAGGGGCTATAAAATTAACAAAGCCAAAACTGAATGTTTGTTACTTAACACCTTCCTGGATATCTTTCCAGTATTGTTGAAGGATAATTTTAAAGCAGGCCTATAAAGGTCCCTGGGGGTGCTTTTATTCCGGGGAACCAGAAGAAGTTTTTTTTAGTAATAATTGTAATCCCTTGATGAGAAAGGTTTTTAATCTATTTGAAATATGGAGAGGCTTGCCTCTATCAATTATCAGGTGTTTGACTCTGATCAAAATGTCAGTTTTATCGCTGTTCCTCTTCCTATTTTTATCCATTCTTTGTAAGCCGGGGGTTTCCTTTTTTAAAAAATTGGGACTTACTACCTCATCCATCATATAAACCTGGGAATGCCCACGAGTGAAGCTAAAAGTGCTACAGCTGACGAAGAAGAAGAGTTTAGAGAAATATTCTATGGCGTCAACCATCCTAAAATGACATTGCTTCTCAATGCCTTCTCTAGTTTTGATAATTCTATTCTTTTACTTATGTTGAAGAATTTGGGGGTTCCTGACCTTAGGTGGCGTGTCGTTATTCCAAAATTGCCCAGAAAAGTTAGATATAAGTTATTAAACCTAATCGGGCTTTGGACAATGAAGTGTTTCTCAGATATGGAATCCCCCATTATTATGCAGATGCTTCATGGTGTTACTGCAAAACCCTTTCTCCCGCTTTAAGCGAAGAAACCATTGGAAAATAGGCATATTTATTTATTACTATGATAGAGGATTAATTTTAGAGGCCAGGCTCAAATCGCCTCAGTCTTTTTTGTGGGAAAGACAGTTCATATGAATTTTCATGTATATCCAAATAAGGGCCATCCGTAGCAAATTTATCAGAGGAAGACAACGCGAATGGAGGAAGCACCGCCAACAGGTTGGCGGTGCTTCCCTGCCCATTCTGACTGCGGCGGTAAAGCCGCGGTCAGAAAACCGGGTCCGGCGGTTTCCCGCCGGATTTCCCCCGGCTGGGCAAATCCGCCAGGGCAGCGCTGTCCAGGGGATTCTGACCCCCTTCCCGCCAGCCTGTTTCTGGCGGTTTACACCGCCAGGAAGAGGCTGGCGGGAACGGGTGTCCTGGGGCCCCTGTGGGCCCCTGCACTGCCCATGCCACTGGCATGGTCAGTGCAGGGGCCCCCTAACAGGGCCCCAGCCTGCTTTTCACTGTCTGCGTAGCAGACATTGAAAAGCGCGACGGGTGCAACTGCACCCGTCGCACACCTGCAACACCGCCGGCTCCATTCGGAGCCGGCTTCAATGTTGCAGGCCCCCTTCCCGCTGGGCCGGCGGGCACTAACATTGTTAGCGCCCGCTGGCCCAGCGGGAAGGTCGGAATGCCGCCAGCGGTCTCTTGACTGCGGAGCGGTCAAATGGCGGTTCCCGCCAGGCGGGCGGCGACCGCCGCCCGCCGGGGTCAGAATGACCCCCTTACTCTTCAAGAAAAAGTGTTACACAGATGTTCCGGGACGATAAAGGCAATCTTACTTTGAGTTACTGCTTCAAGGTATTGCATTTGGGTTTGGATGGCATGTTTCTGGAGATAATATCAAAATGGCAAAACCTCACAGGGATACAATTAAATGGAATATATTGAGAAAGATATTTCGGTCTTAGCTACTCGATTCTCAGACAGGCCAATTTCCATCGAATGGTTTTCTTTAATGGATGGATGATGTATCATACTCCACAATAAGTGAAAAAGATGTTTCCTGGCACCTCTAGAAACTGCCTGAAATAAGATCAGAATGTGCTAATGAGAAATAGAGTGATTATCCTTTGTGGTCTGTCTACAGACAGACCTTGCTCTCTGGTATTTCACAACATTATTTTTTATTTAAAAAAGTACAATAAGAAGTACACAGAAAGAAAGTGGGCTTTGGGTAATTCCTCTTCAGCCATTGGCTTCTTTGTGTTTGTCATGATTTTTTAATAATATGAATGGGTGGTCCATCAGGGCCATTCCATTTCTAGGATGAATGCACTGTCCTATTTGTGTCCCAACTGGGTTTTGGTGAAGGGGCATTAAGTAGTCATTTGCTCGACTGCAGATGCGAAATGACATATAGCTTGTGATTGAGAGTAAATGTCTGTTCTTTGATATATTAACTTTGATGACATTTTAATTGCTGATTTATGGCCTTTTTATTTAATGAGCGCTTGCTGTTTCAATGTCTTAACCTGTCATAAAGACACACTGCAATTCACTAATCACCCTTGCACAATAATTTGTTTTAATGTGCTTTTATTAAGATATTTTTGGGATCTACAGATTTGTTTTAAACACAGAGTGAAGAATTGTGTACCCATGGGCCCTCAAAGAGTAAGATACAATACAATTCTGAAGCTTTTTCAATATATACTATGCAATATTTACGGTGTCAGCCTTATAAGTTCACCACTTACAACTCAAACTTCCACTTACGACTCCTTTTCATAACACTCTTCTTTGAGGAGGGCACTGTTTCATTATACTAATGCATACTGTTCAGCAAAGGGGCCCTTTCCTCATCGATTATACTGCTATATGCAATATGTTGCTTTGTTATTTGATTTTACTTGTATGGGGCGCACTACAAAATTGACTCTAGGCACCCTGTCTTACTTGACTACAAGCCTACAAACAATTTATTAATAAACCATTATGGGATTTCTTTTCAAGGACAAGTGTGGCAAAACGCAAAGTCACCAAACTGTTACCAAACGTCTCATAAGAAAAAGACAGGCATACTGGTTCTGCCAAGGCTTCTTGATTTTAAACTTTTTAAAGGGACAATATTCATATATTTTTCACTTGTAGAAGATCAGAGCCTGATAAAGTACATACTCCATAAATCTCAGGTGGTATTTGAAAGAGGGGAGGGGCTCCACCTTCCATTGTTAATGAACATTATTAGTTTTGGCTAGCAATGCTTCTGCAAGGTTTCTCTTCCTATAGTGGCTCCCTTAGCCTTCTGACAATGAGCCGACCTTAGAGTAGGCCTACACCGAGCAATGGCAACAGACTGCCCATGAGTCAACATAGGCTGCAGGAGAGACTGCATGTTCAACTTGAGGCGAGCACATTCCTTGCTAAGGGAGACGCAAGGCAAAGGAAGACAGCTTGGAGACGTCAGAGAAGCGAGTAAAGAAAGGCAAGTTATCCACCAGGAGAGCTCTCCTTCTGCAGAGCCTTCGTCCCGTGTTTCCATTATGAAATAGTCACTGCTTTAAATCGTTTGCTAAAAATATGCAGAAAGGTTACATGCTGAACAAGAGCACTCATACCACATGCAATGACGAAAAAGTGCCCTTCTCTCATCGCACCCACTACAGTCATAGACCAAACAGGAGTTACTGGAAATTCCTAAAGAAAGGAGTCGGAAGAAGACAGGAAGGTAGACACTCTCATCGTTTGCCTCCACCATCTGGAACACTTTCACTTCCCCTAAGGCTGACATCATCTTTCCTGACCTTCATGATAACATGCTGGCCCTCACACCTCATCAGGAACCCCACCACTGCAAGTCAGCCAATCTGGCTTTGAAATGCCCACCGGCCTCTGCTTACATTTTCGTACCCTCACTGCTAAACATTGCTCCGTGCTCCTCTCACATGCACGTATCGGTCATACACATATACCTTTAAGAAATATTCATATAACGCATGAGCTGCGGGTGCTATCGCTGAAAACCTACACATAGAGCAAAATCAAGGCGTTTCTGTTGCTCCTTTTATTCAGGAAAATACATTTTAACTCCATATTGATTTTTTAAAATGTGTTTACAATATTACCATAAGCTCTTGGAAGAAAGAGCTGAAGCCCATCAATAAGAGATGTGTATTTCTAACCTTATCGATTAGGATATTGGCAATGCACACAAGGAGGGGGTCTCTGGCTTTTACTTCTCAGGAGCCTTACTCTCAAGCCATTGATTGGAGGTATAATACCTCAGAAAGCATCTCGAGGCAAGATGTGGGCGGCTGCTTTTGTTTTATCCCTTTGTGTAAGAACATTGATCATGAAAGTAAGACAGCAATGGAGCCATGTCAAATACAGTTTTTGCACAGGGGCAAAAAGTGAATGTAATCCACTTTGCTTCTTGCTTATTGAAGAGTATAGAAACAAATTAATTTTGCTGACGAACTGTACTTCAGAAAGATGTATGTACTGATTGAAACAGAGCAACTTGATGTCGTACTCTTTTTTTTAATGCTTAGGCAAACAACAACGTAACTAAACTGACTTCCAGACAGATTGAGCCGTATCTTGCAAATGCGAAAAATGAAGGCAATTTACTGTATTCTCTTCTGTATAATAAAGTCATCAAAAACAAGTATTGCCAAAGCCAACAGATCTTGCCTATGGTAGCTGGGCTTCTGTGCAGCCAGGCTGAATTTAGGGAAAAAAGCGCTATTACGTGGCTAGAGCTAACCGCAATGGGATTTGTCTCTGCTTTTGCAAAGAACTCTGCAGCAAGTGCTTTTTACCCATAAGATATTTAAAAACACAGCGCCCGAGCACAGGCTCCAGATTAGTGCCTCTAAAAAACATACTTTCAAACCTCCAGATCTAAGAGGTCAGTTTATGGGGGAGGAGGCCGCAAGGAGCAGGGAGAGTGTCACCAATGGTTGCTGTTGTAGGCCAGGCATGGCAGATGGTTGACACTGTAGCGCAAAGATCCTTTTGTGCGTCATGGACTAATTGCTGGAAATTTGCGTTGGCGGTTACCGCAAGCTTACGATGCTGCAGCTCAAAGTGCAGATCTCATTGCCGGCAGTTGCTGTAGGGTTGACAGTAGCTTCGCATAGGTGGTTGGTGCAGGCAGCACGATCTTACCACAAATGGGCCCGTTAGTGGTCGCAAAAAGCTAAAAACAAGTCAGGATTTCTCCTATTTTTCAAGGATGAGTTCAGCTGATTCTATATCAAGGGTCCAGGACTTGAGGGGCGCCTCTTGCGGATCTGGAATTCACTCCAGCAGAGGCCAGCAGAGCTGAGGCAGTTCCAGGCAGGTAAGTACAGCAGGTCAGCTTGGCAGTTGCAGGGAGTCCTCTGGAACTTATGTCGCTGTAGCTCTAACAGGAGGTCAGTCAGCTGACCCTTGGAGTCACTTCAGCCTGGGATGAAGGGTTCAGGTCCAGTCTTCCTTCTTAGCAAGCAGGGCATCAAGGTGTCCTACTTCTGTAGTATCCACAGGTGCAGGGGTGCATTCAAGAGTTGGGTCTGAGGGTTCAATATTTATACCTGGTGCCAGTTTTGAAGTGGGAGAAGCTTCAGGATTCCCCCTTCCCACAACAGAGGTATCTGGAATGTCCTGCCTCCCTTTCCTGGTCCCAGGCTGTCTGGGGGCACAATAGGCAAGTCTGATGTTTTTGCATGTGAGCTAAGCCAGTGCCTTTGAAGTGCAAGTGTGGTAGGTGACAGCTCCGACCCTCTATCAAGTCAGAGATGGCCCACCCTGCCAGCACCCAGACCCTCCTTTGTGATACTGTCTAGGAGAAATACACAAAGGCCAACTGTCAACTGCAACTAGTCATGTGACTAAGGAACATGCTGCAGGCACCAAATGGTTAGGACAAGAAAATGCCAACTTGCTTAAAGAAGCATTTTCAAGAATTGTGACTTAAAATCCAACTTTATCATTAAAGAGGGTTTTAAATTTCAAACATGACTTTCCTCTCTGCTCCCAATCATCCCAAAATCACTTAATAAATGCAATAAAGTAACCTATTATTATAATATGGAAGAGGTGGGCCTCACAGTAGGGAAAAACTAAGGGGCATATTTATACTCCGTTTGCGCCGAATGTGCGTCAAAAATTTTGACGCACTTTCAGCGCAAACGTTGCCCCATATTTAAACCCTGACGCCCGATCCGGCGCACCAGGAAAATGGCGCTATGTGCGCCAGTTTTTGGAAGCGGCACCCCGCCCTGCGTTAATGACATGCAGGGTAGGCGTTCCCGTCCAAAAACAGACGCACATAGCGATGCGTGGTATTTATGCTCCAGGGCAAACATCACTCCCGCGCGGCAGGCGGCGCAAAAAAATGGCGCAAAGCACGAATATCGTGAAATTTTAACGCCTGGGTCAGGGCAGGCGTTAAAATGGGGCAAACACACCTGTACTTAATCAGAACACACAGAACAAACAACAGAGCAGCAGAGCAGCAACAGGGAGACATGGAGGTGCTTTTTCTTCAACGTGCACGTAGACGCAGAGCCCTGCAGCAACAACAGCAGCCACAACAACAACAGTAGGGACCCCAAAGACAGCGCAGAAGGCAGGAGAGGATATTCCGCCCAAGAACAACCCTGCATGGCCTCAGGGAACGAGACATCATCCAGAGGTACCGGTTGAACTGGCAGGCCATTCAGCAGCTGCTGACAAATATTGAACAGCAATTGGCCCCCACTTTAGTGACTCCACGCACTATCCCAACCGAAACAAAGCTGCTTGCCGTACTTCACCTGCTGGCAAGTGGCTCGTTTCAGACAACTGGTGCCCTGGTTGGTGGAATCTCACAACCATCTTTCTCTGCATTCCTGCCTAAAGTACTGGATGCCATCATTGGACTGACACCCCGCCACATCTGCTTCCCTAACACAGTGCAGAAGCAGCAGGAAACAAAACAGGGGTTCTACGCCATCAGTGGCTTTCCGCACGTCCTTGGTGCAATCGACTGCACACACGTACGCCTTGTGCCACCTGCTGCGAGTGAACACCTCTACCGCAACAGGAAGCACACACATTCCATCAACGTGCAGGCCATAGTCGATCACCAAGGACTGATCAGCAACATTGTGGCTAAATATCCTGGGAGTGTACATGACGCATTCATCTTCCGTCACTGCACCATCAACCAACACTTCCAGGATGGACGGTATGGCAATGGACTACTTGTTGGTAAGGACAAAAATCTACTTATATACTCACTGCACAGAAACCCTCTAGGATAAACAACACATACACCACAATAGCAACACCTAGACAGGAACACACTGAGGTACTCACATCACTAGCCATGTGTCACAAGTCACCATTGAACCTCTCACACATTTGAATTTACTCCACAGCTTAGTGTGAAGACATTCATGACTGTGGTTGCCTAAATGTCACCTTGCAAATTGGAAGTCTCACAATAACCTGTACACTAATACAATGCATAACTTTTAAGGGATGGGATGGCCTGGGTATGTTCATATGAACGTTTCTAATACCCTTTCATGTTTCAACTCTGCATGGAACTATCATCACACCCCCAGTGAGGACACACGGACACCTGTGTCACAAGTCACAATGCAAGGGAGGGCACACTGTACTTGAGAAACCAATACATCCTGCTGACAAACAGTTAGACAACAAACACTTGCTCAGCCAAGGAAAAAAAACAATGCCAAAGTTTCCACCAACAACCATAGGTTGTCACATTAGTACACAAAATAGTCACAGACAACACAACACAACTACTGCCATCAAAGATACGTACAACAGTGCCTCCTACATCTAATTGATACCATTCTGTGTTTCTCTTTCAGCTGATCAGGGGTATGGCATCCAGCCTTGGCTAATGACACCATATGGGAACCCAAATACTGCTGCTGAGCGGGCATACAATGACGCCCACAAGAGGACATGCAGCATTGTGGAGAGGACCTTTGGGATCCTAAAGTCAAGGTTCCGCTGCCTTGACATCACTGGCGGAAGCCTACTATACTCCCCAGAGATGGTCTGCAAGATCATACTCACTTGTGCTATATTACACAATATTTGTGTAAAAAGGAACATTCCCCTCCTTGAACCGGACCCAGACATGCATGAGGATGATGATGAGGAGGATACTGGCCTGCAACAGGAGGGGGAACAACCTAACACCGCAGCAGGAGTGCGTAGGCGCCAACAGCTTGTGAACAATTTTTTTACTTAAGTTATTATAATCACTTGTATTCCACACTTGTAAATAAACACAGATAACAAACACCACATCATGCTTTGGCCTATTCATTTCTGACCACCTTTAGTTTGAAATAGCTGAAGATGAATGTCGTCTCATTGATCAAGAATGCCATTTAAATTCATCACACCAAAAATAAACATCACAACTGTATGCACAGAGGGTAGGATGTGACATGTTACATTACCATACACAGAGCCCAACAAGAGTACAAATGTGACAATTACACATGCCGGATCCAAACAACTGAAACAGTCTCTCATCAAGCCCAAAATTGGAGATCATTTGAAAGTCACATCACACGTGTTCAGAGACAGGGTGGGACCATCCATGTGTACGTGAACATGTCATCAATGGCTTCTCTCAAGTGTATGATGTGAGCAGTACACAATTGCAACAACATCAGCTGCCACTAACTCAGGAGGAGACCTTGAAGTTACAGTGACAACATACACACAGACAGGTCATACTGGATCCACATTCCCACACACATATGTCATACAACCAACCTAATATTTGAAAGTAGACCATCACAGTTGTGTCCCAGTTTGAACCTAGCAGGAAGATTGTAACATGACACTAAACCAGTTTATGCAGAAAGGGACACAGACAAGCAAAAAAATCTTCGCATTATCACATCGTGAACGCTGAGAGTCTTGCAAACTTAGTCATATGAAAATGGTATGCAACTTAGCTCCAAATCATCATTACTGCAAACGTCAAATGGGCTAATGAGATGAATGAATGGTCAACAGTCATTCATACCATATGGCCTTACATTCGCCCGCTGCTGCAGGTTTGCCATGATATGATAAAAATACTCCATGGATACAGTAGCTATTCTGGATGGTCAAATCCTAGGGTGCTGGGGGCCTAACTCCACCTCTACCACCCCCAAAACATACAAGAATCATGTACTTGTGAACTAAACACATGCATAAGGCACATGTGTGGCCTCCATGTCACAAGTCCTACACAAATATGAAACACAAAATCATAATGGGACATGGTCAGCCCCATAAAAACTGAAAGTGACTCTCCCACTCCCTGTTAGGACTACAGATAAAAGCATCCCCATCATAAAGGTGGGCACATTTTGGAGATGGAATACATAATGGTATCAAAAACATCATTTCAAAATAGCCATCAGCAATTACACCAAATATGTTGTCAAATATGGTCAATACATTAGTTAACGTATCCCAAACATCACAGTGTGAAGGCCGTCTATACATAAAAGTACGGACATTTGTCATATACAAACACAAATGTGTCTCACATCGCACCGTTTGACCATGACAAATCACCTTTCCAAAGCTAAACACATGAAGACATTTGGATAAATTTGCTCCATATTCTACGCATACAGCATGGCCGTCATCATTTGTTCACGTACATGAGTGCACACAATGCAGAGTCAGATACAAATGTATCCAAAAGTGTCTTGATATTTCGCCTTCAAAATATTATTTACATCCACAATATTTTTGACTCTGCATCATGTGCACTACTGTACGTGTAAAAAAAAACACGCCCATGATGTATGCGTGGTGAATTTGACGCTACATGGACAATATGTTGGTCATTTCATGTACAGTATTAATTATTAATATTCATATCATATTTTTTCACTCCGCATCATGTGCACCACTGTACGTGTAAAAAAAAACGACGCCCATGATGTATGCGTGGTGAAATTGACGCTACATGCACAATATGTTGGTCATTTCATGTACAGTATTAATTATTAATATTCATAACATATTTTTTCACTCCGCATCATGTGCACCACTGTACGTGTAAAAAAAACGACGCCCATGATGTATGCGTGGTGAAATTGACGCTACATGCACAATATATTGGTAATTTCATGTACAGTATTAATTATTAATATTCATATCATATTTTTTCACTCCGCATCATGTGCACTGTAATGCGTCATAAAAAATTGACGCACAACTGTGTATGCGTGAAAATATGACGCATAACGGGAAAATAAAAACGGCGGCCATTTTATGCAGGAAGTGATGTAATAGGATATCCTGTTTACAAAATCTGTACTGGGAGGTAACTTTCACTTTCACTTTGCAGTCTCAGATTTCTCTAGACTGTGTGGTTGTGTGAAAGGTGTTGTCGTGTGTTTTACTGCTCTAGTGTCCTGTGTGCCTTGTATTTTGTCTTAGTGTCAATCTATTATTGTTGTATCACATTGTCTCAGTCTGTTTAGTGTTATTTTGTCTATACCTGTGATAGTTTGTATTGTCTGTGGGAGTCTGTTGTGGGTAGCATAGTTTGGGGGGTTAGTTGGGCTATTTTTCTACTTCTCCTTTTTCTTTCACACCTCTACCTTTCCCCATTTCCCCCTTTATATTTTATATTTTGTTGGTACATTCTTATCCCTCTCAATATGTCAGGTAGGCCTCGCCTGTCCAGGATGGGGGAAGACGAATTGGGGGGGTTCATATGGCTCGTAAGCCATTTCCTCCCACTAATGCTGGAAGCTTGGGGCCGTGTGATACAGGGGTATCACACGGAGGCCAGGAAAATCCGGTGGGAGAAGGTGCGCCATCACCTGGTCTGGGTCTATGGGAGTCTCAGGAATGTACACCAACTCAAGCACCGCTGGGCAGATCTGATCACCAGGGAACAGGACCTGCTGGACCACCTGGGACTCCAGATTGGTGGCCATGTTGGTGAGTAAAAAACAATTACATGGGAATGACAGAAATCGGTGTGTGAACATGTGATGATTGTTAGCGAATCTGCAAAATAAGTAGCTGAGTGTGTGTAATGCCAGGGAAACCTAGGCCCATGGTTAAACACATTAATCCCCATTCTTACAACACATGTACATGCAATGACAGCTTTATAAATTCAACATCTATTTGTATTATGCTAAGTCGCCCCCTCTCTGCGTCCCAAAATGTTTCAAATGCTGCACTACAAAGGTATACATATGTGTCCTAATGTGTATTTGTTGCAGAATGTGTATGAAGACCTATGCTACCAGTCCGATGGATCATTTTTGCAACACATACCAGATGCCTGTAGCTGCATGTAATGTAGTGTTGCCTTTGTGTCAGAAAAGCAACACATGAACGGCTCCATTTGTACTCCACTGGTCATAATGGCCAGTGAGTACGTCATGTAGAAACAACATACCTACATATGCAGACGCCATAGCTAGACAGAAAATTGGAAACACATGATGATGCTATACATGTGTGTTGCCGTCACGTCACATGAAGTTAGTCATGTTGTTCACACATATGTCACATGTGTGTCTGTTTGCTGTCTGTTGACCCTGTCCAAATAGCCTGTTTAATTGTGAGTGGTCATGCAGTCATCATGGAACCAGTTTTGGAATGTCTCTCGGGGATGCACATGCTGAGATGTATGGATAACATTATTGTTGGGGCATACTAATGGAGGATTAACTTGGACGACACCTGACTGTCCTGACCACTGCATGAGTGTAGTAGGGTGTGACACTGGAGCAGGAGACTCATCCAATGTTAATGTTGAATACAAAGTGATCCATGCAGGATGAGCATGTGTGAAAGTCTATCATTACCATGTCATTTTCACACAGTGTCATTGTAACAGAAATCTTTTGTCCGTTCACCCAGTCTGAGTATAATCTTTGTTTCATGCTTTACAGGTGGACCAGCCCCGTACACCGTGGGAGAGGTGGCCCATTTTGACGACCCCGATACCTACAGTGAGTGTCGCCTGAGTGCTATTTACATTGTTTGGTAATGACGCATGATGGATTACTGTGTGTTCAAGAGAATTCATGATTTGATGTGCTGGCCGTTCATTGGCTTTGTTCTTTTAGTGTGATATCAAATTAGAATTATGTTTCTGCAAAGCAATACGTAGTCATCTCTCAGATTGAGGGGCTGTAGCCCATTCAATTATGGCGGCAATTGGGAATGGTATGACTCATTTCGAATAGACTGGTCAATGTTAGACTTGGTCAGGGACTTGCCATGAACTGAGTCTGCATATCAGACTGACAGTCTCCCAGATAGCTTAGGCACATGGCATTGATGACAAGTGCTTCTTCCTAGTTGAGGATGGACTGTGTACACTGTAGGTTGGATCTTCCATGGGCATGTACTTCCACAAGGTGAACTCGAAGTGTGTGTGACTTGAGTGCAATGCCCTAGGTGTTCAGTTGAATCATGTGAATGGGTGTACTACCTCCCCTGTGTGTGTTGTTAAACATGCCTCACTAATAGTATGTTATGTTGGGCTAAGTCATAACATTTTGACATGTGTGGACCTGGGATGTGACAAGGTTGGGCTGACTACAACGTGTTGCTAGCCCTTCATAGGTGTTGTGTGTGAAGGCACATAATTGTTGCACTTTCTGTACACTCCTGGGTGTGCATTGAACAAGGGATTGTTGGTTGTTCTTCCCACACCACCCACAAAGACTGGGATGTTACTGTGAAACAGGGTACCTAGGACTGTAGCAACCAGTATGTTACACGTACTTAACACCTTTTGTGACTTGAGTTAGTACCTTGGGCCAGAGTGAGAAAAATGTCTACACGTTGCAAATGGCATAAATATCTGTGTGGGATTTGCAAACGTCTGTTTCCTAATCCAAAATGTCTTTGGTGGTCATGTACATATGAGTAAAATGCTTTTCAAAATTGATATAATGAAGGGTTTTACCAGACCTACTTGCAAATCACAGTGGTAGGCAATCCCATTTGCAACCGAGTACGTGGTTGCAAAGTGAGTAGCTGTTATCATCCACTTGAAGTGGATGGTAACCACCTTGCTGACTGGAAGGGGTCCTCATTGTAAAGCTTCAGCCTTTGTGAGTGGACTAAAAAAATCCTGCGCAAAAAAGCCAGTGGTCTAAGGGACCAATAATTACCGTGAAAATTTCCAAGTACAATTGTTGTGATTTAAAAATAATTGCAGCTCATTTTTCTTTCCGGTAAACGGCCTACACTTGGGGAGAAATAACTTGCTTAATTTAAAAACAGTCACGTCTATGGAGTTCTGCTGGTCCCAGCAGGCCACCATCCCCGTGAGTGCCCATGTTGCTAAGGTGGGGCAACTTGGAACCCACATCATTGATGTTCATGAGGTGGGTTTTAGGGACCCCACAGCGACTCACAGACGGTGTCAGAGACACCGTTCTGCTTTGCAATTTGCTAGTTGATTTTCCTAAATTCCTACATCTGACACCTAGTGTGGACACATGATTCTGGGCCGGGGGTTCAATCTTAGCACACAACTAATTAAAAATGCTATTGAGTGAGGAGTGTGAGTGTAATCACATAGAATGACATATGTACTGAAGTCAGTATGCGGAAGAGCTGGTGCCATAATGTCAAATGCCTTAGGTATGATTTGGATGAGTAGTTTAGGGTGATGTCATCCATCATGTAGAGACATGGATATGCTAGGTGTGATATGACCTTAGGGATGCATGATTCACATGTACTTCCTCTGAGCATTTCCGTGAACTATGTTGTAACAATTGCTGCATACAATATATTTCTAGTAATGGACAAATGAGCCATTGTTGAATTCAACCCACTGTAAATTCAATGCTCAATATTTCCCTTTTCTCTTCACAGCTGCAAACCTGAGTGCCGCAGAGCGCAACCATTTTGAGCACAGGGCAATGAGGTACAGGCACATCCTGCAGGTGCAGTGTGGGTATCGGAGAATGGCCCGCAGATACAATTCCGATCGGGCCTCCGGGGCGTGGTATGCCACACCACAGGCTCCACCAACGGTGCCACCTACAACCACCAGGTCTGCCCAAGGGGACCCAGCGACGGACCAGCCATCTTCCTCAAGACCTGGACCCAGCCGTGTGTTAGGAGCAGGGCTGTCCCGTGGCCACTCCACTCCAGCGACAATCTCCACCTCCACCGGCACGCAGACCAGCAGTGACCCTCCAATTGACCCTGCAGCCTTCCAGGCATTGTCTAGGAAACTGGACAGGTTAATTCAAAAGGTGGACAACCTGACGGAGGACATGGCGGAGGTTAAAAAGAAGGTGCGCTCCATCCGGCGCACACTTCAGAGGGCAAATCTTTAGTTATTTTGCCCTCCTGAACTTTTACCCCTCCCCTCTCCCCTCTTTCCTCTTTTCATACTGTTAGTTGGGTTTGGGGGGTTAGTTATAGGATAAGAATAGGTAATTAGCTTAGTTAGTGTTAGGTAAGAGGGTGGGGGGTCCTTATACTTTCTATCTAATATTTTTGTGTGGGTGGGTGGGGGGCAATGTTGGGATTCCTGTTTAATAAAAAAAAACAAAAAAATATATATATAAAAAATAAAAAATACAAAAAAATATATGTTTGTTTAGGATAGTATAGTATGTGTGTAGGTTAGTAAGTGTTGTCCTGCATGTGTCTTGTCTCTTAATGGTGGGTGGGGGGTTGATGTTTAGATCGTTTCGTTACATGTGTAGAGTAAGTTTATCTTAGGTTAGTTAGGGACAGTTGTGGGTTAGTAGTAGTCAGGTTAGATTAGTGTAGGTTTACCTTTCCCTTAGTTGCCTCTTTTATTACTACTTTTAAATAAAAAAATTGTTAACCCTTTACCTGATGCGTTAGGTGCTACCTTTTCATGGCCTTGACATCAGTGTAGCAGAAATGTTAAGTATGACATTTGTGTTCCATGCTCCCTATCCCCAGGCTTATGAGGTTTAACATGCCAGCTACCCGTGTGCTAACTTGGTAAGTATCCACCATGTTGGAGAGCCACCATTGGTAGTGTGCATTGATCATCAAGGTTTGGGGTTGGTATGTATCCTACTTCACAAAGAGTGCTTCCAGACTTGTTATTGTAGGTAAATAGATAGGTCGTACAGCATTGTGAAGTTCAGGGAGAGCTTTATAGATGATGATTTGTTCACACTCTTGTCTTGTTGCTATCATTGCTGACCTACATCATGTGTGTACTGATTCAGCATGACTTTCCTTCATGGAAGTATACGCCGTAAGGGTGATTGATGCAGTGTAATTTGTTTATCATTCCTTTCATTCTACAGCATAATTTCAAATTTTAGTATTGCATGGTGCCTACATTTCTCAGCCACCATTAGTTGTGTAGAATAGCTATAGATGGTGCATCATTCTGTCCAACACAGCATGATTGTGTGTGCTTAGTCCCTTCATCAGTTATTTTCCTCAGTATAGTAAAGCTATGATGCAATCCTGGCCACTGCACAGATGATTCAGTATACATGAAATCAGGACAGTAGTATAGAGAATCGACATGGTTTCCACACAGCCACTTTGGAGTTATCTACTGCACAGTTGAATTTTGAAATGACACAGAGACACAATAGGTGTGCAAGTGATATTTATTTATAAGTGGTGTTGTGCAAAATGTCCATTCACCATGTTTGCTGACTCCTTTCTGGTGCATTATTACATGGTGATCCTACAGAAGGGGTGTGGATGATGCTCCTGACATGCTGGGGTGATGTCACAGACAGTGCAGAGGAACATGAAATGCCAAATGGTAGGAGAGAAACATTCACTGGCAAGGTGGACAAGTCAGACAGTGGATTGCCGAACAGTCATTGAGGTTAGTTGTAGTGAGACTGGCATGTGTCAAAACGTAGGACCTTGGTCAGAGTAGGGCATGGTGCAGGGACTAGGGCTTCCGGGTACTCTTGCGTGTGAATGTTATCTGTTCCATGTCTTCTTCTTCTGATGTGTGTGTTGCCTGGTGTGTCCTTGTTGTTGTTGGTTGTGAAGGGGCAACACACACCTCAGTGTTAGAAGACATGGAGGCAGACATCCCGGGGGCTGATCCCTGTTGAGTAAGGAAGGGCAGTACTGCAGCAAGGAGGGCCTGCTGGTTTTTCAGGATGGCAGCCACATCCCGATGGTAGGCAGCCAGGTCGGCCCTGAGGGGTTCTATGTTGCATTCGTGTACACGTTGAGTGGCTTGCAGTTTGAGTTGTTGTGTCAACTGGATGACAGCTGTGCCAATTTCCTTCAGTGTTTTTGAAATGTCCTCCAAGAGAAAATTTCTGGCTTGCATTGCAGCTGCCTGATCAGCAGTTGACAACATGCACGAACGCACCCCCTCAAGGCTGGCTGCCATATTTTGCATCCCCACCCGCACCTCCTTGGCCAGCTCCCGCTGGACCCCAACGACAGTTCTTTCGAAGCTGGTGCCAGTGTCGTCAGAGTCCTCAGCTGTGTTGGAGCTGGCAGGTCTTACAATTGGGGTGGCAGGTGGTTCTACTGTGGTGGCTGCTTCTTCTGTGCTCCTCCTTGTAACTGAAGGTGGGGTTTGGAGGCTTTCAAGGACCATGTCAATGGTCTCTTGTGGGAGGTTGATGGTGTCGTCATCCATGTCATCAGGGAACTCATGGACAGGCAGATCAGCAGGAGATCCGCGTTCCTCTGCAATGAAAAAGGGTACAATTAGTGTGTCTGTGTTGTGACAATTTTGCAGTAAGATACAAGCCTTTGGATGCCTTAACATTGTACTCTGTGTTTGTCTAGGTATCTGCTGTCCGTCATAGGGCATTGTTGTAGGCCTATGGCCCACCTGTGTGTCACATGTTTGATATGGATCTTTCAGACATGTCTGCCAGGTCGCCTCTAGGTGTTGCTTTGTAATTATTTAGGAATAGGCGTTTTTTTCTCCTACTCCTCACTCGGTGTTTCACTATTGTTATGGAGGGACATTTTGTAGGGTGGGCTCTCATTATCCAACATGTGATTCTTGGCTTTCTAGGCAGCAGGATAGCTAATGGTGTGGGGGACTAAGTTTGACCCACTTGAAAATAACTCTGTCACCCAGATATTCAATTTAGCTAAGACTAACTAGCAGTGCCTCTGGTCTCCCACATCAAAGGAATGTTTAGACATCCGAGCGCATGACATCTTTGGAACTTCTCAGGGAAGTGGTGGTCACTCAGGTCCTACACATTTGTATCTTTTCCGGTAGGTTCCCATACACAAATGACATAGACAGTATTAGTTTGATATGAAGTTTCATTGTACAACTGACTTGTAGGAATTTAGGTGTGAGCCCCATTTACACAAACAATACACACTGTTAGAATTGAAATAGTCCGCAGGAGAGTAATACATTAGTACACAGCTTTCATGGTGCCTAACTGTTTCTACTCTCCCCCTGCATGTTCTATGTATAGCACAGCTTGTTAAGTTTGGAGGTTGCCTGTCAGAATCACAGGGGAGACATCATCCCTCATATCAGAGGAATGGGCTAGGATCTGGTTGTGCATCAGCAGCAAGGCAGGCAGCATCTAGTTGTTATTTTCTGTTTGGAAACTCCCCCATGCGTGTCTTGGGACAAGGGAGTGAATGTAAAAGACATATGTCATTGTGATGACAAAGTTTCCCTAAGCAGGAATGCCAAACCTTGACCCCTACCACATCTATCAGCAACGTACCAGACGGTATCCTTGACTGGGGCACAGAGTGAATATGTTCTGGCAAACTCCAGTGCAGAAGTAGGCAAAACAGTGTGATTTGACTAATTGACAACACCTTAGGACTGACTATTTGCTACATTAACTGATAGGAAGGGCAATGAGAATCATTTAGTGCAAATTGCTCTGAGGCACTTAGATGTGAGCAAATGAGTATAAGTACATTCAGGGTAAGATGCACAAAGGCCTCCAGCCTGAGGCTAATGCGCAAAGTATACGTTTCACTTGCCACACTACACTTTGACTGACTGTGGGTGTTGTGACTGCCCTGCCAGCACACTTGCCTCTCAGGCCCTGCCCCATACACTTTTTATTCACATTGCATGATCTGTACATGTAACGTGGCATTACCTATGCATGTCAATGTTAGGATGTGGTATGGATGTAAACATTCTTGATGTTTTGAGATGATGTTGGGTGATGTGTTTTGAATTGGATTGGCCTGTTTATCGTATGAAGGTCCTATTTGTTTGTCCGACTTTGCAGGTGTGTTTCAGTGACCAGTTGCCTGTGTCCCCTCCTCAATGTTGTTGTCTGAGCAGTATGACATTAGTGATGTAGCCTTGTTAGCCAGGCACGTGAGGGACCCTGACGTATGCAGCATGTGTGTATCGTTAGTGCTGTGTGGCTCCTATTGCTGTTTACTTAGGCTTATGTATGTGTCAGTTATGGACATTCGGCATTTGAGTGTACTGGTACCTTTGTCTTATTTCTAGGAGTAATTGCAGATGTCACCCTCACCCCCTAATTTAGGTATGTATGTTCCAGGGTGGGGTTTCTGCCATTTGGTACTATAGCTGCACAGAGATGAGAGGTGTTATTGTCAACTGTGTTTGCAGTTAAGTTACAGTTGTTGTATTTGCTACTGCATTACAGATAGGGACCTAGTTGATGTAGAATAGATTTTGCAATACAAGTGCCTGGATGTGGATTTGAGGTAGTGTCCTTCCCACCTGTCACTGCTTTCCCTTGGCTCTCTTGTTGTAATTACAGGATGTCCCCGTGGGACTGTTGTGGTTGCTGTATTTTGTCGTGCCCCAGCTTCGGTCAGTACTGGGCATGCCCCCCTGCCGTGCCCCTTTCCCCATGCCACTTCATATATGTGCTGACTTACATGCATTGTGTAGTAGGTATCCCCCCCCTGCTTACAGTCCCCATTATTGTATTAGGATTCCCCATGCGACTTACCCTGCATGTGCGTAGTGTCGTGGTAGTCTGCGCTGTCCAGTCCTTGAATCCCTGTGACGATCTCCTCCGGGATGACGGCTGCGACCATCTCCTCCATGTGGTCCAGGGCCTCCTGTTGTGCTGGACTCCCCCCTCCAGTCTGCATTGCTGCCTTCCTGTTCCTGGCCATTTTCTCTTTGGTCCTACGTTTGCAGTCATGCCAGCGTTTCTTACACTCGGTGACTGTCCGGCGTTCTTCAGCCACACTGTTAATCTTGTCCACAATTTGTTTCCAGATGGCCTCTCTCCTACTGAGTGGCAATTTGGAGGTGATGAAAAGTTGCTGCTGGTGTTCCGTCACCTCTTTCACCAGGATTTCCTGCTCCTCTGCACTGAAGCGACACTTTCTTTTTTTTTTTTAAATGTCCTGGTTCCTGTATGCTTCCTCCTGGCTGGTTCCTGGTCTGCTCTCATCCTCCTGGGGCCTGTTGGGGCATCTAGGATCCATTTTGGGTCTCCTCTCCTGAAAGGGCAGTTTTCGCGCAAAAATGTGACGCAATTGCGTGAAAAAAAACGGCGTTTTCACGATTGCGCTGTCGTAAATCGACCCACAGTGATGTGCGTCGCATTTACGTTGGTTTCCTTTACGACAGACCGACGCTGTCTGCGTCACGAAATAATGACTCCCACCTGTTGGTTGCGCCGCCGTACGTCAAAGTATAAATTTGACGCCCGCATGGCGCATCCAAATGGCGTTAGACGGCGCAAATTTTTTTGACGCAAAATTGCGTTAGCGCAATTTTGCGTCAAAAAGTATAAATATGGCCCTAAATTAGGCATTTTTTACCACCAGGTCACTACCAAATTTCTAAATAAACTGTACCCTGCCCTCTTGGCTATTTGGGGCCTTTCCTACTGGGACTTATATGTAATACTAAGGGAGTTTTAGGCCTGGCAAAAGGCTTATTCTGCAAGGTTGAAATTGCAGTTTAACACTGCGCCTACAAGCTGCAATGGCAGGCCTTGGACATGTTTTAAAAAGCTACTTAAGTGGATGGCACAATCAGTGCTGCAGACCCACTAGTAGTATTTAATTTACAGGTCCTGGGTACCTATGGTACCACTTTACTAGGGACTAACAAATACATTAAATGTGCCAAACAATTGTAAGCCAATTTCACCATATTTAAAAATGAGAGCACAAGCACTTTAGCACTGGCTAGCAGTGGTAAAGTGTGCAGAGTCCTAAGGCCAACTAAAATGAATTCAGCAAAAGAGAAGGCATGAGGACAGAAAGTTTGGAAGAAGACTACCCTAAGGCTGGCAGGTCTAACAAACAGCACTCTATAATAATGTGATGAATAAAATATATAAATAAACAGAGTTGTTGCACACTTCTGTGATGTCATAGCAGCAAGAAAAGTCCAGTAATGATCAAGAATGGTATTGTTTTTAGGTCAATTACATTTTCCCTACCAATGAGACAATTTTTGATGTTTCTACAGCCATTCTGAGGACCATATATGTCTTCCTTACATTGCCGGAGAATAGTACTGGTCCTCATTGATTAATTGCTGAGTATGTTGAGGTCATATCAGTGCCTAGTGACATATCCCCTGCTCTAGTGGAAGGTATCCACCTATGTTGCTCAACCCTCTCATCTTTACAGACCAGAGGAAAGGAACAGAAAGGATGCAGACCTGAAGAAGGTGGATGAAGACCAGTTGCTGGAGAGCTGCCTCTCACCTCACTCGCCAGCCACAGTGGAAGGAAGATGCATTTCCCATTGTCTTCCTGTTCCTGATTCCCAGAGTTTTTTTTCTGTGGGTGTGTCTTAATTCTGACAATTCCGAAGTCACTTACTTCTAATTCAGGAAAAGTTCATAAACATCTTTGATAGTTGGACCTCATGAATCTGTAGCCACCTAGAGGAAGCAGAGAAAATGTGGCACCTGCTGCTTTTTCAGGTTGTTTCCTTAATCAAGTAAAAGGAATGCTGACAGCATAGTGAGATGTATGCCCCTCTGCTATAGTTAAAATTATAATTGTTAATATTATATTATGAAAATTGTAGTGATAATGATTCTTCTTATTATTATTATTAGTATTGTTATTACTATAATTACTACTACTACTAAGGTTATCTTTTGTAGATTGCTTTATCGTCTCTAATGGTCTCTTGTTCCTAGAAGGGGAATCAGGACTCTGAGAAAGAAACAACCAAGTAATATTTATAACATGAATAAAAGAGCCAGGTCTTTCAAGATTTCATAAATTTAAAAAATGATCCAAAATGAATCAACGAAAATGTGTTAGATCATGCTATGTTTGTGGGGATTAAAACAGAGAATGACTATTCACCACACCTTATCATTTTTAAAGCCTGGAATTAACAGACTATGTGGGTTATGGCTGGGAGAAGGAAGGGTGGCACAGTGGATGTTTGGATCTGAAAGTCCTGGAGAATGTCCTAGTACACTCTTGTGGAAATAATCTTGACCATGATTTTGCATGCCACCAGAAATGGATGAAAATGTTTGAGCAATATGTTTGCCGGAGGAAACATAGGGCAATCATAACATGCGAGGCAGCTGCAGTTTTAATAGCTTTACATAGCATCAAAACCAGTGCCAGCATGACCAAGGAACTTTTCAACATCGTTAAGGGATTCTCCAACCTGGCTGCCAGCGAAAACAACATCACCTCACCTCCTCACAGGAGCTGTGTGACAACCTTGCCCACGTCTTCCATGACAAGATCACAACCATATACAGAAACTTTGAACACACAACCTCCACCTATGGACTTCATCAACAGATATGCCACCACCGTAATCGACACAAACCACATACTGACCACCTGGAACATCTTCTCCAGCCAGGACATCACCTCCACCATGAAATCTATCCACTTGAAATCTATCCACTTGGGAGCTCCCACAGACCCATGCTCGCACTACATCTTAATCGTTGGAAACCAAAGGGTCAGTCAGGATCTCACCACCCTGTTCAACACCTCTATCAATACTGCAACATTTCCTGATTCCTGGAAATTTGCTGAAGTCAGACCATTACTCAGAAACCCCCCGCCGACCCCAGTTTACCCCAAAGCTACCGGTTAATCTCCCTGCTCCCATTCCCAATAAAGGTACTGGAAAAGATCATCAACAAGCAGCTCATGACAGACCTGGAGCAGAACCAACTACTCAATGCCTTCCAATCCAGTTTCGGCAGCACTCACAGCACCAAAACTGCCCTGATCGCAGCCACCGACGACATCCGAACCCTCTTCGACTGAGGACAAACAGCAGTTTTGATCCTCCTTGACCTCTCTGGATTCTTCAGTGACATATCCCACAACATGCTTATCTAAAGACTCCACCACATCAACATCCAAGAGGACACACTCAGATGGTTCACCTCTTTCCTCACTGGAAGAACCCAGAAGATCTACCTACCACCTTTCATCTTCAAACCCAAGGAGATCACCTGTGGTGTCCCCCAGGGCTCATCCCTCAGCCCCATGCTCTTCAATGCATATATGACCCCGCTGGCCAACATCATCAGATCCCATGGTCTGAACATAATATCCTAAAAAGACGACACCCAACTCATCCTCTCACTCAGCGAAAACCCCTCCACTACCAGAACCAGCTTCCAGAGATGCATGACAAGTGTCACTGATTAGATGAATAACAACTGCCTGCAGCTGAACACAGACAAGACAGAAGACAGCAGCAACACATGGAATGACTCCTGGTGGCCATCAGACCTAGGACCCACACCCACTCCCTCTGACCACACCAGAAACCTCAGATTCATCATTGACAACAGGCTCATCATGAAATCACAGAACAACCCCATCTCCTCCACCTGCTTCCTCACTTTGTGCATTCTACATAAGATCTTCAAGTAAATATCTCTACATACAGGATGCACCGTGACACAGGTCCTCATCACCAGCTGATTGGACTACAGCTAGGCCCTCTACGTAGGAATCATGGCGCACCTCCTACAGAGATTTCAGACCACAGAGAACGCTGCAGCCAGACTCATCCTCGGTCTTCCCTGATGAACCCACCTCAGGCAACTCCACTGGCTCCCAGTACAGAAGAGATGCCAATTCAAGCTGCTGACCCACGCACACAAGGCTCTACACAACAAACGACCCATGTACATTAACCACCACCTGAACTTCCACCAACCATCGATAAGACTAGGATCTGCCTCCCTTTCACTTGCCCATAAACCCCACATCTATCGAAGTGGAAGTGGAGGACGCTCCTTCTCTCGGGTTGCAGCAAAAACCTGGACCAGCCTCCCAACACCCCTTCAGACCATCACCTCACTTCTGGAATTCCGAATGGCCCTCAAGACTTGGCTGTTCAAATGAGCCTCCAGGACCTGCAAGCGCCTGAATACTCTATTGGGTGATTAGCTGCGCTTTATACATCCTGATTGATTGAATGACAAGTGAGTTTTTAGGGAATCCTCCATAAAGGGTGTTCCCATACTTCACAGAAGAAGCAACCAAGACTACAATTTGTTTCGACCTACAGGGGTTATGGGCAGATAAATCACACCTTCTGCCACAGCTGAAAGAAATAGGAGTCTGGGACAGAAGAAATCTGCAGCTCAAGGGTAAGGGTGGAATCCAACCTTAGGCTCAGATTCGTGCATCGTTGAGAGCATGAAGGTGTAGTGTCAGAGGTGTCTGCTAACCTCAATTAGTAAAGCTGTCTTTTGGCAGCATTCTCCTTCACCAGCTTCTGCCAATCAAAACCCTCACTTCCTCTGTGCCCTGTTGAAAATTAGAGGCAGCTTCTATCTGGCTACTATTAAAGTGAAGTTTGGTCTGTCATCAGCCTGCGTGTATACATTAAGCCTTTGCTATTGTAATCAGTGAGTAATGTACTTAAAGTAGATATTGAATAAACCTGATGAGAGTGGTGAGAGGGAACCCTGCAGACAAGCAGATGAGGATCAAATGAAAAGGTAGGGTGTAGATTGCTTGTGTTTTCTCTGTCATGAAGGATTCAACACCATTCTAAGCAGAACCCTTCGTAGCTGCTGCTTGGAGCTGATACAAGAGAATCAATGGGCCAATAGTGTCTAATATAGTTGCAATATAATATAAAATTAGCAAATGACATGACTGTTATCCAAAATCGAAACCTCTGCAAGTGCTCATTCAGTGTTGTGGAAATACCTGAAGGCAACCTTGAAGTCACCCTGACAGTTAATTGCCTCTGGGAATCCTCTCACGTGTTCAAAAAAATGGCTTCAGCGATCTTTGGTGCTGACAGCACCTTCACCATCCGTTCCGAAATTTTAAGCAGCTGGAAGCCATTGGCCATTAAATGCTGATGATAATATGTGAAAGGAGAGAGGGTGGTCGAGTATGTTACACAGCAAATGGCATATCACTAGATCCAGGTCTGAGTACAAATTAAGAAGTCAAGAGCTCAAATGTGAGCCTGACTTAAGCTACAGGAAAACTATCTCCATTGATGGTGACTCCATATGGCCACATTTGCATTATTCTGTTTAGTTATAGAGGTGACAGCATCAGCAGAAGCTAAATGGTAGATTGAGGTTGTACATAAATGTTTAATGTATTAAAACACAAACGAAAAGCTGTTCCGCAATGAGTTATCTCTGTAATTTGTATAAGTTCACACTGGAGAAAGGGGGTGGAGGTTTCAGTAAAATAGTATTTGCACAATGCGAACAGCTCTCCCATATTGTCAGTTTTCACCTTTTCATGTCCTGTTCACCACTTTTTCCTCAATGAACTTAGAGTCTTCAAGCCTATTGAGGTAGCTCGTTGGTTTTTGATTGTTTTCCAGTTTAGCATCTGCCTTTACTGCTCAGAAAAACATTAGCATTGTGCCACCATCTATGATGGAGAGTTGATACTGCCTTCCTAAACCAGGCAATATGGAGACTGACATTTGGTGGCAGTTGAAACGATAGTTCAGGCAACAGGCTTTTTAGTTCAAACCCTTCTGGGAAGAGGTCTACTTCTCCCCTTTCTAGTCAGAGTTACCTGAATCTTAAATAACTGAGTCCTTTGCTGTCTGGCATCCATCTTGATGGCTCCATGTTGTTTACCATGCTTGAAGTGCAAAAAGACTGATATAGGCAGGCCTGGTGTCAGCTGTGCAGGCATCCTGCATAGGGTAAGACCTTTCTGACGTACCCATTCTTGAAACAGGCCTGAGTACTGTGCCTCAGCAAACTCATAGCTTCTCTGGCACTGCTAGCTCTGTGGGAGCAGCATATATTCATATTAGAAACCTGTCTGAATATAAAGAATTTTCCAAAAACAATTCTTCTGCTTATGCCGCTCAAGTTTGTGTGCAGCCTAATCCATGTCTAGTTGGCTCCTTTGGCTTCCGTTTTTTCTGCATTGCTAAGGACTGTCTTAAACAGGGGGGGGCTCCAATCTTTTTCTGTAGTGAGAGCTACTTATGACCAGTGAAGATCATTGTGAGCTAAAGAAGGATAAGGAACTTGTGCATTATTAGCAGACACTCCCACTCCCAGCTTCATTGACTTTGATCCTAATGTTCATAGAGCCAGATAATTTTGTATGTACAACATACTTTGACTTGGGGAACTATGACAGGGCTGCCATGTGTGTTTGTGAGAGCATGGTCTTTGGGAATGTATGAAGATGTGTGTGTATGAATGGGATATCTGTTTTTGGGTGACCAATGACCTGTGTCGTATGTACTTGTGGCACAGGACATACCTTTCCCCATGTGTGGCACCGTTGCATGTATAACACAAACATACAACCATTTTATTAAATAGTAGAAATTTAAAGTGCAGAAAACTGTCCTGCAAAAATTTCATAATATGGAACATTTTTCTGCACTTTAAATATCTCCCACTTAAAATAATTGCTTTATTTTTCAGTTGTAAATATTGAACAGTGTCTATCAACCACTGAGAACATGGTGCCTACTGTGTGTAAAGGTGACACTTCGAAATGGGAGAAAATTAAACTGAAGATTTAACTTTATGTTTGTATTGATTCCTAAGGAACTCATCACTTCTATGTTCTCCCATTTCTAAGTGTCACATTTACAAACAGCAGGCATCTTGCTCTGAATGGCTGGGAGACTAAGGGCCTGATTACAACTTTGGAGGACGGTGTTAATCCGTCGAAAAATGTGACGGATATACCACCTACCGTATTACGAGTTCCATAGGATATAATGGACTTGTAATACGATGGGTGGTATATCCGTCACATTTGAGATGGATTAACACCGTCCTCCAAAGTTGTAATCAGGCCTATAGTGCCATATTTACAACCATTTGTTAAAATGGGAGGAATTGAAGACACGTGCTTCAAAAACATTATAAAAAATAGGTTTAATTGAAAGTGGGGAAAAACAATAAGACAATTTGTTTCATAGACATTTTTTCCTTTACTTTCAATTTCTCCCATTTAAAAAAATGACTGCATTTTTTTAGTTATAAATATGGCACAGTGTCTACTGACCACAAGGAGCAAGATGCCTGCTGTTTTAAATGTGACTTTGAAATGAGAGAAAATTAAAATGAAGAGTTTACTTAATCATTAAGGTGAGATTTCATTTTAATATTCTCCAATAATTTTAAGGCATTCATTTTGTTCTCATACTCCAATATTGAGTTTACGAGGACTATTATTTAAGAGTTAACAACATCAGTTCTTCACCTATGTGCCAGTCATGGTCACAAATCTGACTGAGCACTGCTCATTATCAGAGCCTGCTATCTGAAGCCTGTTGAAAAAATGGAAAATAAACACAGCTTTCCCTTAACTTTAAAAGGAAAATGTCACCCTGTGCTTATCTAAAAATGAATTTAAGGCTTCCAGCTACTCTGAAGGTCTCTGCAAGCTACTGGTAGCTTGCAACTGATTTGAAACAGCTGGTCCATAAATCTCAGACACCCACTCTGGAAGTCTGTCCTCCTTCCTGAGATTCCACTTTAGGGTGACCAGTGCAATGAATACCTTCTCCTTCCATTCTTTGTGGAAAAAAAACATAAAGAATGGTATGCCCTGACCTGGTCTATCCGAGCTATGGATCTTGAGCTTGATGGATATTCTCATTGGTCTTTGCTTCACACTCTCTGTTTGGAGCCCACAAGCTCTTTTTGTCTTTGATTAAATTTGTGGTTTATATTTACAGCCATTAGTCGAGATGTAACTACAGTGTCTCCTCTCCTTCCTTCTCTTCTTTGTTACTAAGATACTCTTTTCTGCAAACCTATTTCATTATTACTTAATGGCTAGCAGCACAGTGAAGTAAACAGTAGGAGATTTTTATTGACTTTAGAACACCTTAAAAAAATAAATGTTAATGCTTCTGCGAAAGTGCTGAAAATGTGACGATGATTATTATTATTATTAGTAGTAGTACTAGTGGTAGCACTAGTATTATTAATATTAGTTGTAGTAGTAATATCAATAATGCTAAAATATTTTGTATCTATGTATTTATTTACTGTTTTTGTAGGAATACTGCACCATAAGTTATTAAAGCATTTTACAAGAAATTCGGAAGATAACAAATAGGTAATAACAGCAATCAGCTAAGGAAAAAGAATCAGGTTTGGCTTAAATACATAGCCAATGAAGGTAAATACAGAAAAAAAATGTTTATAGTAACTTGCCATTACTTCAGGAGTCAGCTAAGGTCTTTTTATTTCACTAAAAAGACCTTTATAATATACTTAGCTCTGTGGGCTTTCAGCCTGTTTTCTTATTCCATTGCTATATTGTGCCATTATTGGGGGCAATGAGCGTACGTGATGGTATTCTACTTGTGCACAAAGTGTACTTATGCTAAAAAGTTTATGTCAAGACCAGAGGCTCCTATTATGCTTACTTTTCCTGCTTCAATATCAATAGCAGCAGCAGTCAAGAATATTAACCAATCCCAGAAGGTTAGCAGAACAAGCTACCAATGGGAGATAAAGAGTTAAAACAAACCAATCAGAATGCGATGCACATAAAGAAATACCCAACATGACTGCAAGCAGCCCTCTTTTCTTGCTGCTCGTAGTCAAGATAAGTATATATTTATTGCGTTCTTCACATGTGTAATTTATACTGTTTAATTGTCTATTTTCATATGTATTCTAACGTTATTTGACACTGTTAAGCGGTATTTTTGCTTTAGCTGTTCCTTTTTTCCCGCAAATTTGCCCTTTCCTCTTACACGGTCGTCATGACCGTTTTCCTCACGCTTACCGCGCTGCGCCGAGAGTTCTCATAGTCTCTTCAGAACACTCTGGCGCGCCTCACCTCATCGGCCGCATTGTTTTCGTGACGCTTCACTGCTTTCAAATACCTCGCGTTAATCGCTGCGCGGCTATTTTTAGCCTCTCTGCTCACACCCGGAGTTCCTCATATTCAGCTGCTTCCTGGGGGCGCGGCTTTATTCTGCATCTCGTTCCTGTTGGCAGGGAAGTTTTGCTTTACACGCCCCTTACTCCCTCCTATTAAATTAACCCTGTTTTTACCAGGGCTAATACTCAATTAATTTAAAATGATTTTTTCCACATTTTTTGAAAGAAATAAGGATGAAAATAATGATGACAATGATGTATTTTCTGAAAATTTGAATACATTTATACAATTTTCTGTGGCAAAGGCTGTATCTGCCTCCATGTCCAAAATTTCTAAACAGTTAGAAAACACTGTTTCACTGTTCTGCGCAATTGGATAGTGAGTCTACCTCACACAGGTTAGAGGACGACGTTCCTCACAGGCCTCCTAGTAAAGAGGGGAAACGTTCTATGGGTACTAAGAGTAAAGCAAAATCAAAACATATACTCTCAGCCCATAAAATTATGATTAAGAAAATAAATGACATGGATGATTTAGACTCAGATAAAGACATGGATGACGTCAGTAATTCTGATTTTTGGATTGGTCCTCCTGCCAAGAAGCACTTGCATGGCTGGAAATAATAATTGAAAGACAACTTCATAGGGTTTTTTTGGTTATCCATAAGGAATCATAAGGAATATCAATGCCCATTTGTGTACCTAAAATATATTGGGTATGTAACCATGGTCAAAACTAGACAAAACATAAAGATAACTTTATAGTGGATTTGGGGGTTCTCACCCAAGCATTTTTGTCAAAGGTGTATCAAAAACACTAGTTATGTCATCTCAATCGAAACAGAATAGATTTCAAAACACCTTATAGAGAATTTATGGTTTACATTTCAAAGAACAATGGACTACAATTTGTAAAAACTTAGAAGAATTAAAATGAAACATAAGAAGCATATTTGACCTGTAGTATCAATTAAAACTGGGTGAGTTTCAACAACAGTTCTTAAGAGGGCTTAGGTATGATGGAACAAAGCATTGTGATTTCTGTTCATCAGTTTCAGCTGCCACTTTAGTAAGTCATGCAGAATTACCCAATTAGTGTCAATATGTTCTAGGTTCTAAAAAGCCATGCTCTATGCTTTTTTTTTTATTGCCATTAAAATGCATCAACCCCATTTTCACATTCAGCGAAAGAGTGAAGTACAACCATGTCTCTCGGGACACTTGGACTGACCATTACAGCATCCATTTTACCAGATTAGGACCTATGAACACTGGCACCTCATCCCCAACTCCACAAGCAGAAACCTGAAAAAGATATCAGAAGACCAGTGGAGCAAGGCTCTCAACTTCCACCTCCCTGACACAACATCCGACCCAGAACAGACTGCAAAGAACTTTGCCAAGTGGATCACTGAATGCTCAGAAACAATCACCCCACCAAGCCAGCCAAATCCAAAAGACCTGCCAGAAGAGTCAACTGGTTCACTGCAGAGTTGAAATCCACCAAACGCAACTGCCAGTAACTAGAGAGGAAGTGGCGCACCAGCAAAGAGACAGGAGACCTACCACCTTCAAGACAGCACTCAACCAGTTTCACCATCTTCTGAAAGAAACAAAGAAGAACACCCAGCAGCCAGCATAAAAGCCAGCACAAACTGCAGTAAGTAGCTCTTTGCCATTGAGATGGAGTTCCACAACCCCGCAGCCACCAGGAACAGCATCACCCTGTTGGAAATGGTCCTTTTTGCAAGGTAATCCCCAAACTTTTTGCCTCCTCCTCCTATCTTTGTTCATTTGTTTTTTGCTGGTCTATTATCTCTGCACACTTTACCACTACAGATCAGTGCTAAAGTGCAAGTTCTCTGTATGTAAATTGTATTGGTGATTGGTTTATCCATGGCTGACATATTTGATTTACTAACAAGTCTCTAGTAAACTGCACTATGTATGCCCAGGGCCTGTAAATCAAATGCTACTAGTGGGCCTGCAGCACTGATTGTGCCACCCCACGAGTGTCCCTGTAAACATATCTCAGACCTGCCACTGCAGTGTCTGTGTGTGCAGTTTTAAATTGCCAATTCAACCTGGCCCAGACCTTCCCTTTTACTGCATGTAAGTCACCTCTAAGATAGGCCCTAGGTATCCCCTTGGCCAGGGTGCAGTGTATTTAGAAAGTAGGACATGTACTGGTGTGTTTTACTTGTCCTGATAGGTATTTCACTATCTCTCTCATACGTTTACACTGGGACTGCCTTTAAACTTTAATTATCTTTTAAGTCAGTTTCCCATTGGGATCAGATAGAGATGTGGAGTTTGGGGTCTCTGAAATCACAATTTAAAAATACACTTTTTAGTGAAGTTGTTTTTTAGATTGCCAGTTTGAAAATGCCACTTTTAGAAAGTGGGCATTTCCTTGCTTAAACCATTCTGTGCCTCTGCCTGCTAGTGTATTCCAAGTCTGGGTCAGATTGACTGTTGAACTGTTGTGAATTCCCTCTAGACAGTGACACAAAGGGAGCTGGGGTGTAGCCTGCATACACTGATGAGTCTCCTGAGCTAGAGTGGGGAGGAGCCAACACTTACACCTGAAAGGGCTGTCCTGTCCTCACACAGTGCAGTCTCCGACCCCCTGGAGTGTGTCTGGGGCCAGGCCTGGGCAAGGCAGGATCTTGTCATCAACAGAGACTTTCCTTTGAAGTTTGCCTACTTCAAAGGCAGAACTGGATATAAATCGTGGACCCAAAACCCCACACTTTTAGAACAATATGGATCAAGAGGAACCTCTGCCAAGGAGAAGAGCTGAAGAGCTGGAGGAGGAGTCCTGCCACTTTGCTGTGTGTGCTTTACTGGGTTGGCCTGTAGTTGCTGCTTCTGCCTTAAAGAGGGCAAAGACTGCAATTTGCTGTGTATCCTGCTTGTGAATGTTCTCCAAGGGCTTGGAGTAGAGCTTGCCTCGTGTTGGAAGTCACAGAGATATCAAAGACTTCAGCTTCATCTGCCTATATCACTGGAAACTGTGGGTTTTGTACTGCAGCAGAAAACCACTGTGGTGCCATCCACATCACACTGACTTCACCGTGACCTGACAATGCCACACAGAGCCATGCCCCACATCACACCACAACCCTGGCCTCACCGCCACCTGAGGCCGTCAAGGAGATGCTGCTTGCACCTTGACCTGTGGGCCCCGCACTCTGCATATCCTTGCTCGAACCGAGCATTGGCATCCCCGTCTACGCTGCTCCACACTGACACTGATGCCGCTGCCTGCACCGTGGCCTGAGGACACCGCTCATGAGGTACACAAAACACCGTCCCGCACCGCCAGCACCATTGACATCGGTGTCATCAACAGACGCCCCTGTCTGCACCATCCCCATGAGCACTACACAGAGCTCGCCCCGTGCCGTACCACTGCCTTGGGCTTACCGACAACAGTGCTTCAGCAATGATGACGATGCTGCCTGCACCGTGACCTGGAGACACTGCACGTTGCACTGCCCCACTACACAACAGCCCTGATCTCACCGATGCCGCAGGACACCATCACAGAGCCGCTGCCTACACCATGACCTGTGGGCACCATCCCACTTCGCATCGCAGCCCCGACGTCATCCACGCCAGCTCTCCTGACTTCATATTCAGCCCAGAGTGTGACTTCAAGGGCCCGACGACACCTGCACCGACCTCTGGAACTGACGCCTGCAATGCCAGTGACGCTGCACTCCTGATCTCATCACGAGGATCACAACACCCTGCATTTTCAAGGTACTGTTTGTGGGTGTTTCTGGCACCGTATCTTGTCTGTGATGCCGGTGACGGCCTGAACTTTTGGATTTGTTGTTCACGACGCTGCAATAGCCCCAGACAGAGCTATCAACTTCAAGGAACTGTATTTTTAAGTAATTCTTGCAAAATTCATTTCTTTATTATTGTATGTTGGATTTTTCTCATTTTAGTCTTGTTTTGCACAGATAAATATTGGCTACATTTTCTAAAACTGGTGTGGTGTCCTTTTGTTGTGCTTTCACTGTATTACTGTGTGTTATGTGCAAATGCTTTACACATTGCTTCTGAGATAAGCCTGACTGCTCATGCCAAGCTACCAAGGGGGTGAGCAGGGGTTATCAGAACTGGGTATCTTCTTTATCCTTACTAGAGTGGCGGCCCCTACTTGGACAGGGTGCAAATCAACTGCCAACTAGAGACACCATTTCTAACACACCCCCACCCAAGAACTGTTTGACAGCCTGGCAGATTTCTTCCACAACAAGATCTCTGCCATCTACGAAATCTTAAAACCCCAACCCACTGCCGCCAACAGCACCAGCCTGCTCACACCCACGAATACAAACACCTGATAACCCACTGGGACCCTCTCACAACTAAAGCTACAATCTGAATCATGAACTACTTGCACTTGGGTGCACCCACGGACCCTTGCCCCCACTATGTCTTCAACCTAGGGGACAAGAAGATTGGCAATTAGCTAAAGAAAGTCCTTATCACCTCCATTGCCTTGACCACCTTCCCTGAGGACTACTGGAAACACCCTGAAGTAAGGCCCCTCCTGAAGAAACCATCTGCCATTCTGGCAGAACAAAATAATTACTGTCTGGTCTTCCTGCTCCCCTTTCCAGCAAAGGTACTTGAGAAGGCAATCAACCAGCAACTCACCTAACACATGGGATGCAAAAAAAACCTGGACCCCTCTTAATCCGGAATCTAAGCCAACCACAGCACTGAGACAGCCCTGATCACAGCCACTAATGACACCAGGGCCCTCCTGGACCATGGCGAAATTGCAGCCCACATGCTTCTGGACTTGTCAGTCGCCTTTGACACCATCTCCCATCACATCTTGTTCAACAGACTCCACCACATCAGAATCCAGGGAGACACTCTCAAATGGATCATCCCATATCTCACCAGAAGACCCCAGAGACTCAGTCTCCTATCGTTCACCTCGGAACCCAAGAAGATTATCTGTGGCATCCCCCAAGAATGATCTCTTAGCCCTACACTCTTCAACATGTACATGAACCCCCCTGGCCAGGACCTTCAGGTCACACAAGCTCACCATAATTCCCTACGCCGATGACACCCAGCTCATCATCTCGCTGTCAGAAGACCACTACACCACCACAGCTAACTTCCACAGATGTATGAGGAATGTCACCAACTGGATAAAAGACAACTGTCTCAAGCTCAGTATGGACAATATGGAAGCCCTCATCTTTGTGAATAACACCTCTCCATGGAACGTTGAATGGTGGCCTTCTGAATTCGACCCATCCCTGCCCCAAAGGACCATGCCCACAATCCCGGCATCATCTTCGACAGCAAGCTTTCCATGAAGACACAAGTAAAGCTAGCCTCATCTGCCTGCTTTCACACCCTATGCAAGATATTCAGGGGGCTCCTAGTCAACACCAGAAGGACTACGCAGGCTGGACTACAGGAGCACACTTTACACAATACAAAACTCAGCAGCCAGGCTCATCCTCGACCTCCCCTGATGAATCCACATCGCACCCCACCTCAGGAAAGCTACACAGGCTCCCGATCCAGAAGAGATGCCAGTTCAAGATGTTGACCCTCACATACAAAGCCCTGTACAGGGAAGGCCCAGTTTACATCAACAAATGCTTGACCTTCCGCCAACCAACCAGACACCTATGATCCGCCTCCCTCTTTCTCGCAGACACCACTCAGATTTGCTGAAGCAACAGCGGAAGACACCTCTTCTCACACCTGGTGACCAACGCTTATCACAAACTTCCCCTGCACCTCAGGACCACCCCATTTCTCCAGCAATTTGATTAAAGAAAGAACTCAAGACGTCCATGCAAGCAGCAACTCGAAGCAAGCAGCAACTCCAGCTCTTTGAAAACCCTCACCGGTGAGTTACTGCAGTTTACAAACCCTGATTGATTGATTGATTGATGCCTGTGTCATAATGTGCAGAGGTACAGGTGGGGGAAGCTCAAGAAACCAAATACAATACTATAGAGTGCTGTATGCTAAAGGAAAAAGAGTACCTTGAATTTAGTGGAAGAAGGATACAACTCATTCGATCAGAACACTCTGGGACTGAAATTTTCCTGAGTGGACCAAACCAAAGAATAGCGAGGAAAGCCAACAAATCAATATCGGACATCATAGAAGGACAACAAAACCATCCAATCATGAGCAAGGTGCTGACACAAATTCCACGTAGATGTCATGAAAGATTCTTAGAAATAAAATGGTAAAAATAATATAACATGTACTACATTGTTGTGCCCTTATTCTGTCATGTGATTGGTTTCAACGTGTTTTTCCTAGTGCCAATGGTGCTTATCATGCTTGGATTAGGGAAATCATATCCTTATGAGAAAAGGACAGCTCACCCATCTTTCAGTTCCTATGCTGTGCTCATCTTCTTTAGCAATGAGTGGAGATGCAGATCTCAGTCTGTGCTTAATATAATTAACACTTGGAATACTCTGAACTATTTTGACTGTGAATTATGGTCTCAGAAGTAAGGGATCTAGCCAACAAAAGGGTTAGTTCTCCATGCTTCTTTAGTTGTCTCTGATGTCTGATGGCACCATTTTTCTCTTGCCCATTAGCACGCCGCCATTTTGTTTTATTTAGCAATCTAGTTGCTGCTCTCCCGACTTGCTGGCCTATATTTAGCCCGATGCAGGCAATGCGCAACGACGACACTGAATGAGTTGACACTTGGCCACTCAGCCAGCGTTTCAAACTGTTTTTAAGTTGCTTATATTTTTTAACTTTTAAACTTTATATTGTCTGTACTGTTTTTAGCTTTGGGTGTGCTTGCTAGCATCCATATCTAGAGACTAGCTTAGCGCTAGTTGGCATGCTGACATTTCCTTTAGGCTATATTTCTTCTCTGCTCTCCCCACCCAGTCTGTGTTCAGTGGCCTCGGGGGCCGGGTTTACCTGCCTTGGCTCCTTTCTGCCTGCCCTTTTCCTTTCTGGTAGCTTTTGGTATCTTCTGGAATACCTTGGGGTCTTTGTCTTGGAGGGCGCCATTTTTTCTCCTTCCCAATAGCATGCTGCCAGCCACCATTTTGTTTTATTTAGCAGTCTAGTTGCAGCTCTCCCGACTTGCCGGCCTCTATTTAGCCCAATGCAGGCATCGCGCAGCGGGCACGCCACTGGCGGGCCTAAGGCAAGCCCGTCTGCACCCGTCCACGCCATGTCAGACCTGGGGGCTGGCCCCCCTGTTTTTTTAAAGAAGAAATAAATGTCGTACTCTTCCAACCTCCTCCATGCCCTGAGGCCGGTCTCCCTGAGCACTTGCACTCATAGTTTTGACCCCATGACCACTGTGGACCATTGCAGCGAATGTCGCTGGTCTCCTTGGACAACATTGGAAAATGATGATCCTTTGATCTAGGAGGAAAAGAAGTGTACCTTCCTCCCGGCAAACTGTCGCTCCCTAGTAGTGCATAAATTGGATATACATCTGCTCCTGGATCAGCATTCACCTACGGTCCTTTTTCTTACCGAGATATGGCTTCATGAGGGATCTGCCCCTGATATTGCTTTGGCCTTACCTCATGGCTATTTGATAAATACGCTTGATAGAGTGCCTGCCAGAGGTGGGGGCATTGCGATTATCTACCGGGACAATCTAATTGTTAATTTACATCCCATGCAGTTAGTAGGCTGTGAAAGCACGTACTTCTCTATTACTTTGAACCTTCAGTTTACTTTTTCAGGTGCTCTGATTTATCGTCCCCCGGGCCCACCTGAAAACTTTCTACATTCCCTCTCAGACCACATTGCTGAGCTAATATGCTCTAAGCCCAACTTCAAGCTGCTGGGTGGTTTTAATATTCATTTGGAGGATACTGATAGATCCTCCACCAGATCATTACTTCTGGATATGGATGCTATAAACTTTGTGCAATTGATCAGGGGCCCTGCGCATGTGAAGGGGCACACCATTGACTTAGTTTTTTCAAACACTGTGGAGTTGATTCCCATGCCTCCCCTTCCTCTTGCCTGGTCTGGTCATTTCCTGATAACCCTCGAATTAGCCATTCCCATTCCCAGAAGACTCTCTCACAATTTAGCTCTACCTTTCCGACGCTGGCATAATCTTAAAGCCAGCGCCTGGATTAATACCTTTGAGACATTGAAACCCTCCATCAAGGACAATATTATGGACTTGCTAGAAACTTTTAATAGCTGGATTACCAGTAGCCTAGATGTGCTTCTGCCCTGTTGTACTAAAGCCAGAGGATGTCGCAGGAAGGGCACTCCTTGGTTTTCCCTGCATCTTCTACATCTCAAAAGAAAATGTAGGAAATTGGAAAGAAGATGTTGAAAGTCCTATGATGATTCTTTAAAACTAGGATACAGAAGATCCATTAGGTCCTAGCATGCAGAAATTAAAATAGCACAATCTACTTACTATACGTCCAAAATTGAGCTGGTGTCAAACTCCCCTAAGGAGATTTTTCGGATATTTAATGAAATTACCCAGCCACAGCAGAACTCTGTGCTTATGGATGCAGCCCAAGAACATAGTAATAACCTTGCAATGTTATTTCAACAAAAAGTTGTAGACATCTATTCGACTCTTCCTCCAGCTACTGCTCAGCCTTTGGAGGGTATGGGACGGCATTCCCTCTGTCCGCTACCTTTTCGGAATTTCTTCCTATATCCGAAGATTCGGTGTTGAAATCTCTCAACACTCTTAAGTCAGGCTCCCACCTCGATCAAGCTCCTCCTCATGTGTTGGCATTAGGTGCCTCAGTTACGGTACCCATTATTACTAATCTTTTGAACTCCTCACTGTCCTGGAGCACAGTGACGGGACAATGGAAACATGCCATTGTCAGACCTCTTCTGAAAACACCTAACTTAGACGCTGCACTGCCTAGTAATTAAAGACCTATATCATTGTTGCCTGCTCTTTCCAAAATAATTGAAAGGCATGTCATTGCTCAACTGTCCTGCTTTTTAGAGGTTAACAATATCCTCCATTCTACACAGATGGGTTTTAGACCCCTCCACAGTACTGAGTCAGCTCTGATTGCAGTCACAGAAGAGGCGAGAAGGTGTCTGGATCAGGGCTTTGTGACAGCTATCATTCTTCTGGATCTTAGTGCTGCATTTGACACTGTGAACCAAAATATATTACTTGGTAGAGTACAAGAGATAGGAATATCAGGGTCCACCCTAGAATGGATCACATCCTTTATTAAGGGTAGATCATGTCAGGTCTTAGACAGATTCTATTTTTCATCTCCTGTCGAGAATAGCTGTGGAGTGCCAGAGGGGTCCTCTCTTAGCCCCACTTTATTTAACATTTATATGTTACCTCTTGCAGAAGTTGTCAAGCCATTTGGGCTGTCCCTAGTGTCATATGCGGGTGACACACAGCTGCTATTATCACTATGCACAAACTCCAGTGTTAACGGCCCTCTACTTGCCCCAGGCCTTCAAGCCGTGGTGTAATGGATGTCCCTAAGTAGGCTGAAACTCAACGATAATAAGACTGAGGTGATGATTCTTGAACATCACTCACAGCTTAGATCTAATCCCTTTATCCTGGAAGGCTTGGGAAATCTTCTGCCCCCTAATGTACTCATCAAGAGCCTGGGCATCTGGCTTGATCCTCAACTCACTATGGCTCAACAGGTCAATAAAGTCTCCACAACCTCTTTTGTTTGATTAGGCTTTTGAGGAAGGTTTTTAGAATCCTCCCTTTTGTTGCCAAAAGACTCACCATACAGGTTATGATTAGTTCGCGTCTGGACTATGGCAATGCTCTGTATATTGGATCACCCAGATTTGTTATTAAAAAGCTGCAGGTGGTTCATAATGCCTCGGCCCATCTGCTTCTAAATATACCAAGGCATGAATCTGTAAAAGCAGCAATTTCCTCTCTTCATTGGCTTCCTGTGGCGCACCAGATAGAATTTAAGACCCTGTGCTATTTTCATAGAGCCCTGCATAATAGAGGTCCATCCTTGCTTAGGACATTGGCTTCCTTTTATACACGTTCTAGACAGCTGAGGCCTTCTACAGCCTCCCTAGCCGTGATTCCCAGAGTAAAGAAGTCTACATGGGGTGGAAGTGATGGAACTCATTACCACTCAGTCTTTGCCTGATCAGCCATGAACTATCCTTCCGGGAGTGTCTTAAAACTTGGCTGTTGAAAGCATAACTTTTCTGTCTCCTTTCAGCGCTGGGAGGCATAACATAACATGTGGCTGACCATCAGCGTGTCTCTGGTCTTCACCATCAAAGGAGTATAGGTACGCGACTCATTTGGATTTGGGTACTTCTTTGTCATTGGAATACCAAGGAGGTCTGCACATCAGTGTGGGAGAGAGGAAACTGACCAAGGTAGAATCTCTGATGGATTGCTGTCCCCCCTACAGGAGTAGCTTAAGTCTGGGAACCATAATGATTCAACTTGCTGCTTTGATCAGAAAAGGTGAAAAGGAAGGAGGACTTTATTGCCTGTTGAGGACCTGGACTGCGCCTGCTAGAATGATTGGCCTAGTCCCTGGAAAAAACCTGAAAAAAGCCACACTGACTGGAAGGCCTTCATGAAGGACAGCTTGATAAACAGAACCTGTCCCATAGTTCAAGGTCACCCACTCATGAAGAGCATTTGGGTCACAGAACTTTGGCAAAGACTGTTATTAATGTAAAAGTGAGTGTTTATCTTTGCCAACCGATACTGTACATTGAAGGCTATATGTATTGCCCCTTTTTCAGCCTTAGAGAGACTATGAGGCAGACGGACTTTAAATCCTCAGCACAATTACTGTTACACTGTTATACTGGCTGGAGGTGGTTTCCCTCAACCATCGCTCTAGCCCTTACAGTTCTAAAAATACTTCTGGTTGAAGTCATGGTCAGGCGTTTCCACAATCTAACTAGTTCCCAGATGGTACTGGTGCCACTAGCAACTGTTGTGGGTGCTCCAATTCACATTGGTGTCCTTATCACCAGAAAATGTTGACAGTTACTTTCAGATCTCAAGATACTTCCTCCTAGAGTCAAGCCATCTTTTGGAACAGGCCCCCTTTTTCCATCTTTGCCTTGAGAAATAGAGAAAACAGCTGGGTACTTAAAATGCCGCTGGACTCCTGTTCACTGTGGGCAGTGTCTCTAACCAAACACTAGCTACAGGACACTGGGTCACAAGAACATTACTGGAAGCAGAGTGAGCACAAGATACTTTTATGGCTGGAGTCTTAACTGTTTGAGCCATGGGATTTTGGGCTCCACATTTAGTTCAGCAAAAACTCATTTTATTCCTGCCTTCTCGTGCTTTTAGGGGTAACACCTTACAACAGTGGATCCATCAACCAGAGTTGAGTTCAGAGTCACTGCATCTATACTGATCATCCAGGTTCACACCTAGTTTTGCTGATTTGCTCTGCTTAAAAGTAGGGACCTGTGTGCTTATTAATCTCCTTGCATCACCCCGAAACAAGCTCCATAATGTAACATTTGCCACTGCATGGATAGTAACAAATATATTGTGCGTAGTGCAAATGAGCTATAATAAACTTTGGGGTCATAGCTTGGTCATAAAAGGTGCTAGCACCTTCTGGATATTTTTTGTACCTTTTTAAAATTGAACTGTTTACTTGTCTTTTACATATTTTTCTTCTTCTAAAGTGAAGCCTTGTCTGGGCATTGATTTTGAGAGTTATTTACTGTGTGATACTGGATGTGAGTTTTTTAATACATTTTTTATTGTTTCTGATTCACAAAACCTAGCAACCAACTATAATGACAAAGCATCTGTGCTTACGACATTAGGTAAGCATTACATTTTCCCATCGTCCCCTTCCACACTTCTGAAGCCATTGACAGGGCTAGGAGAAAACTTTTTTTGCCATTGGTTGCAAAGTCAGTGAGCCCCAGGTCCCAGATCCTGGGGTGCCAGGGGGCACAGTCCTTCTATTTGTAACTGTCCTTTTCCGCTTTGCAACAGTAGTCCATCCCTCATGTCTAAGCAGTCAACTGAGGGGGCTCCAGTGTTTTCCTGCATCTGGCTCTGCCTCTTTTAGCAATAATATGCCCCAGTCCAGCTAGCAGCCTCTGGTAACTGTTATCGGCCCAACCCTCCCTGATCCCAAGAAGGGTCACTCCCTGTAATCTATAAGACATAAGTGTTGCGTGTGTGAATTGCATTCCAGTACTGTTTTATGGCCGAGCAGTTCCATGCCAAGTGGAAAAAAGACCCGTCTGGAATCCTGCATCACCAGCAGTTCAGCCCCAATTTCCACAGTTGATCTGGGCCGCAGTAGGTGCGGTGAAAGTAGTTAAATTGTATGAGTCGGAGAGTAGCTGGTATGGTAAGGAGCTACAAGGCCAGCTTGGTCTCCCTATAAACATCTTGGTCTCCCTCTAATTGTCATCATCAAGTGCCCCCAGGTCTGCCACCTACCTGTCTCGGAGCAAACACAGGGGGGGCTGGGGTGTTAAGCAGCAATGATCGGTGCAGGCAGAAAATACTCTTCTGTCCCAAAGGACCCATAGTGGCCTGGCTTCCAAAGTTTTGTATTTCAGAACATCCCCAATGCGTCCCTGTGGGCATCCAGGGCATAGCGGACTTGCAAGTACCTGCAGAAATGAGAGCTGTGAAGCTCGGATTCCACCTTAAGTTGATCAAAGGATGCAATATGGCTGTGGTCCCACACGTCCCCCAGTGTGGATATTCCGATCAGATCTGAGCCCCAAAAGACCTTCAGCCGAGACACTTGTCTCAGCCATCACCCAGTCCTCATCAAGGTTTGAGCAGTCAGTTTTTTTGTACATTTAATATGGGAAGGGGCCTCCCTTCACATAGGAATGAGACCATTGAGACTTGCGGAAGGGAAGCAGGGAGATGGGTCTTATAAAGCAGGCCATATATGCAGATCCATGTGGCGATTTTCTCATAATTGTAGGTTTTCTGCATTTGCCACAAAATCCATCATCTGTCACATAATCTGAAGATTTTAACTGCAAAAAATAGCTTCGAGTTTACATTGTTCAAAGGTTACCAAAAATGCAGCGTCATGTGCTGTCGCGCAGTGGAAGGCCCTTTGCAAAGGGCCTAGACTGGTAACTTTTCTGTTGCTTATTGCTATAGCTGGGTGTTAAACTGGTACTAATTAGATGAAACCAACACCCATACAGTGTTACCACATTAAAAAAAGGACTAAACAATGAAGTATTATGGTGCATAAGTTGCCCTTTCTTGCTGCATAATTAACTCTATCTGCTGCATAATTTGGCCCTCTCCTGCTGCATAATTCCAGTGGCCCTGCGTGTATGTCCCATCATCCAGATAGGAGTTCTCCAGGCACCAAGCCAAATCCTGGAGTTCCTCGAAGAGCCAGTCCCTCACCAAGATCATCTTCTCAGCCCAGTAATACAGGCAGAGGTCCGGATCGCCCAACCCACCCTGGTACACCAGTGCTGTGCACATAGTGTATGCCATTCTGGTGGTTCCCCAGACCAGTAGAACCTTGTTGCCATTGACTGCATGTCCTAGAAAAAGGTTGGTGAAAGTACGTAGGGATGATTTTGAAACACATAGAGGAAGCAGGGGAGCGCTAGAATCTTGTACTGTGATATCCAACCTAGGAGATTGAGTGGAAGGTGTGTCCAAGAGTCTAAGTTAATGCTCAGTCACTGCAGAATAGGGGCTATATTCAGGTCCTAGGCTGTTTGTGAGTTGCGCACAATACTAATGCCTAAATATGGGATTGGCCTTTGGGTGACATGCAGTCTGGGCCCAGCAGCAGTGAGGGGTTTGGGCCAATTCACTGAATGTTTCGAGATTTCCCCCAGTTGACCCAGAGTCCTTCAGTGCTTCTGTAGATGCTCAGTATTCGGACCAGATGGAGTAGGGATCAGTGCAGGGATTATAAGTATATTAGCAGGTCTTCCACATATTTTGCCACTCTGTCCCCGAGATCAGTTGGCTATTGGAAGCACTGCAGCTGTGTATCCATTCTGACCCAGATAACCAATAGTTCTATCACTAGGGCAAAAAGGAGGGGTGAGAGGGTGCAACCCTCCAGCGTCCCACACAGCATCAGGAAATTGGCCGACATCATCCCATTCACCCATTCCCGTGCAAAGGGGGGTTATAAAGCGCTCTGAGTAGAGTTAGATATATAAAAAGAAAGGACCAATGAACTGTGTCAAATACTTTTTCATAGTCGACTACCATCATGGTCGCCAGGCCCCCGAGTTGGACAAGCTGGGAAAAGGTGACTTGAAGATGATGTAGGCAGTGGCATTTGCCTTGTTTCTGCATTAAGCTATTTTGGTCTTTGTGGACCAGCGATATAATGACGCCTGCTGGTCTGGTCGCCATCATTTTTGCCAGTAGCTTGCACTCTACATTGAGGCGAGAGATAGATCCTTAAGAGGAGCAGGGGTCAGGTGGTTTGCCAGTTTTAGGTACAGTAGTAATGGTTGTCAACCTAAAGTTTGATGGTAGTGGTTCTGTCCTCTCAATCTCAGTGAAGAAATTAAATAGGTGCAGGGAGTAAGAGAGTTGAGAACTCAGGGCCAGATGTACGAAGCATTTTTCAAGTCGCAAACGGGCCGATTCACAGAATTGCCCCATTTGCAACTTGAAAAATGCTTTTTGGGATGTACAAAGCCCAAACTGTGATTCAGTAACTTGTTTCCGAATCGCAGTTTGGGTTTTGCAATTCAGTATTAGGTAGGGGTGTGTCAAGGGCGTCCCTTCCTAATACAGAATCCAAATGGTATGTATGATTGTTTTGTGACCGCGAATGCGGTTGCAAAACAATCACAGTTAGCACCAGTTTCAAACAGGTGCTAACCCATACGCTTTGTGAATGCCAGTGAAAATATTTTTTCAGAGCAGGCAGTAGTCCCACGGACCACTGCCTGCTCTGAAAAAATTAAAAGAAAACTTTTCATTTTTGATTTTGAAATGCATCTCATTTTCCTTTAAGGAAAACGGGCTGCATTTCAAAAATAAAAACTGCTTTATTTAAAAGCAGTCATAGACATGGATGTCTGCTGTCTCCAGCAGGCCACCATCCCTGTGAGGACAGCCATTCCCAATGGGGTCGCAAATTGCGACCTACCTCATGAATGTTCATGAGGTAGGTCATTTGCGACCCCATTGGGAATCGCAAACAGTGTAAAGTACACTTATGTACATCCGGTTTTGTGACTCTCAAATTGCAAAACATGTGGCTCTTAATGAAGAATTTGGTGGGGAAACCCATGGTTCCGGTGCTTTACCGGAGGGGGAGGCCACAATAGCAGCCTGTAATTCCTCTAGGGTCACCGGGATATCCAGGTCCACCCACTGGGTGGGGTAAAGTGCCCCAATGGGGAGGTCCTCAGCATTCAGGCAGTACCTCTTGAGAGGCGGTGGGGATCTGTGGACATATAAAAGGTACAGTAGTAGCTTGCAAAGATTTCAGCTATTTCAGCAGAAGTGCATGCCAGTTGAATCTCTGGGGTCCGAATAGCTGGGATGACACATGCTGCATCCTGTTTCTTGGACAGCCAATATATCAGCTTCCTGACCTTGTTACTGTGTCATATAGTCAATATTTGTTGAGTGCACTGGCATTGCTCGCCGTGTCCAGGACATTGCATCTGAGCATCACACTGAGCTCATCTAGACTCTGTCTGACTGCCAGAGGGGGATTCACAGCTTCTAGACCTCAAGAGGGCACACATCTCCTAAGAGGCAGGGTCCTCACGGAAGGGCCAGGTGAGGTTGTATGTAGGGCAGTGCTCATGATCATGTTGAAGGCCCTCCTAACAGTAGAGTCCACAGCTGGGTTTGGAGCAGGGCATCTGGTATCACCTGTAATATGTTATTGATTGAGGTTGGGGTATATAGACAGCGCCTGGAACCCATGGCCTCCCTCTAAGATGCCCTCCAATAGTACAAAGAACCTTTCTGGCCTCCCAACAAACCTGTTGTGGAAAACCCTATTATAACGGTATCTTACTATAAAGGTGCAATTCAACCCCAGCAAGTGTGTTTCCTTCAGGAAAAGGAAGGCTGGTACCAGCAGTTCACGTACCTGAGCACTGCCCCCTCTTAATTTTGTCTAAGAGCCCATTTACGTTCCAGCTTAGAACTGTGAGTTGTGATCGCATGTCTGAGTTGACAAAAAGGTCATGAGGTGAGCCATCCATGGGGTGGATGTGGTTGTGTTGCCTGCCTCGTGAATGCGAAAACAGATAGTAACTAGCAAACTGAAACTGATACTCAAATACCCCCATTGACCCTGATCTTACACTTCCCATCAGAAAAGCATCTATCGACCCAACATTTCAAAAACCCAATAGAACAAAGCATTAAAACATGGGTTAACCCAGTATTGTCAACAGTTCTCTGATACGATGTGTGGTGAGGTCTAGTGCCTCTGCTTCCATCAGGGTCCGTTGGGGACTGTGTCACATGCTCCAGACCCTGACGGGTCCTTCTCCTCAGGGTCTTTCCTCAGGAACTCCCACACTACCTTGAACCAGCTCCAGAAGGGCAACACCCCAGGTCCCATCCAGGGGGCGAACCCCCAACATGCACAAGGCACTGGGATCAACTCCCTGAGGGCACTTCTTGATCCACTCCCAGGCCCTATCCAGGTGATCAAAGAATATGCCCTTGCATTGGAGAAGCACCTTAAGTTTGGCTGGAAAAAGGCCATATATTTCAGGTTCATGGCCCGAAGTTTCTACTTCACCTGTTCAAAGGATTTCCATTGGGCCTGGACTAATCTTGTGTAGTCTGGAAAGATGGGAACCCTCAAGGACTCGTAAGGGGTTTTACCCATTGTTCTAGGTGTGAATAGGGTAAGGTTGTTCTAGGTGTGCATATGGTAAAGTCTCTGTTCCAGTAGGTAAGAAACCTGACCAGGATGGCCCGCAGGGGAGCCCCATTGGGGCACCCGCTGAGTGAGCAAATGATAGGCCCTCTTGAAGAGGAAACAAGTGGAGAGCTTGTCTGCAGGTAGGAAACCCTGGAGCCAGTTCTCAAGGAATTTCTTTGGGCTGGTTCCCTCTGCGCCCTGAGGTAAGCCCACAAATTGCAGGTTATTTCAGCAAGAGAGGTCCTCTGCATTCTCTATGCTTGCCTCTATCTTGGATCTGGCCATCTGCAGCTTACGGTCTGTCTGCTGCAACGTTTTTGCAGAATCCTCAAGGGCCAAGATTCGACCCTCTGCCTCTGGGCCTATCATAACACATTGGTTTAGTCTGAGAAGTGAGACATCTCAGTTCACTGAGTTTGGCCCCAAGGACTAGTCTAGATTCCTATATGGCCTGCAGGAGCGCTTCATTATTGACAGGGGCTTCTAGTGCTGTTGCTTCATTGGTGTAACTCCTGCCCTGAGGGGGTCCGTGGGTTCCCTCCCCCTCTGTGAAACAGCATATTGGCATACATGTCATGCTTGCTTTGCCTGGGGGCAGTTTGTCTTTTTGCCATCTCTAGACTTGCAGCAAGACTGTGCCCTCCAGACCGTAACTAGAACCTCACTAGGAGGCAGCATGATGGGCTCCATGTCTCTGCCGCAGCCCAATCGTGCCCCCAACATGGTGGTTGCAGGCAGGGCCCTGGCTCTCTGTGGCATTCTGTAATATTATGGTGTGGTCTGTCCCCCATTGGCCCTGCTGGCTGTGCCAAGGGGAAAATATAATGGTGGACACTGCACACTCTCAGGTCACAGTGGGATCTGAATGCTGTTTTTGCTGTGCCCCAGGGGCTGCTGCCACCACCACCACAGGAGAAGAGTGGCAGGGGTCGACGAAAAGAAAAGGGCTGGACAGAAAGCCCCCCTGGATGCACTACAGCCACATGAAATCTCACACTGGCAGTGCTTTACGTGGGGGCCAGCTCTGCTCCCATCTAGTTACATCCAGCCTGCCAGCTCCAGCCGATGCCAATAGTGGCAGCAGAGTCAGTTTTCATGGGTTGGTCCTTGCATCTCTCCGTCCCTGGGAGGCCTATTCTAGTCGCAACACACTGCCCTTCCAGCTATGATAGCAGAGTCCATCACCTCTGAATCTATGCCATGCCTTCCAGGCTCACGCCTGCAGTGTGGCGGACCCAATTGATGTCCTCTACAGTGACAAGCCTTCTACCTCACAATGAATTGCTCCGATGGTCAGTCATGTGGACCGCTTTACCAGGGGAGCCTTAGATGGAGTTTAATCACTGTAAAAGAGCAGGATTGTCTATGGATTAATGACATTGGCCGGGGGCACACTCAAGGTGTGTCCGCCATCTTGCAGTTTTGGCCACAGCCCTCCTGAATGTGAGTTTTAACCCACACCACTTACTGGAGTAAGCTGTCACTGCTCATAATCATTATCTCAAGTGAGACAAGCACCTAAACGAGTAATTTCAATATCCATTTGAAGTGCACAAGCAGTGTGGCCATAGGACACCAAACATAAATAGCTATTACTGCTTTTTATGTTTGCTTCAGTAGAGAGCTTTCTGGTATGCTTGAACACATTGTTTTCCTGTGCACTTGCAAACAGAGCATTTTCCTTGTGTCTTGGAGCAGGGTCTATTGTATGTGTGCTGTTTTTTCAGTTTTTAATTCAGCTCCAGTTAACATGTTTATATATGTAACATATATATATATATATATATATATATATATATATATATGCATTACCTATTGGCGGTCGACATTAGGTAGCTATAGGTAGGACCACATTTCTGTGCAAAAAGCTTTTTTTTTTTACTTGCCTATATCTTTGCCACTGCTTGATGAATCTTTACGATACTTTCCAAAGAAATTGGCCAGTTCCATCAGCGGCTGCCTGGATGATTCGAGGTGATCCATCCAGGGGAGGTAGAGAAAAAAGGGGGGTCCCAAAACACGTTTTCCCCATTTATTTTTCTATAAGGATTTTGAACAGCGATAGTGCAAAAACTACTGAATGGAATTACACCAAATTTGGCATGAAGGTAGATCCTGGTCCAGAAACAGTACTTTTTTTGTTTTGGTGTAATTCCATTCAGTAGTTTTGGTGAAATTAAGGGGAAAACAAATTTGTATATCTAGGAATGCGAAGGATTCGTAACCCCTAATGACCTTGTGCTGAGATCTGATTGGCTGATAACAGAAGCTGTTGAAGTGTTGTCAGCCGAGTCCCAAAACAAAAGTATTAAAAAAGGAAAAGGGCCCAGGGTACAAACACCCTGACCCCTTAGCTCAGTTGGTGGGGTCCCAAAGGGACTACTCAAGGGCTAAAAAGCATTTTTTGTTGTTAATTTTACAAGCAGAAATGTGGTGGGCCAGCAAATACTTTCGTGAAATTCAAAAAATAAAATGAGTCTAATGCCCCTGGGTAGGACAAGTCCCGCAGTCATTTTCTTAAAAAAAGTGGGCAGGACCTCCTGTCCCCCTCCCGCTGCCCTGGGGACCACCACCTCCCCAGGGCTCTTTTTTTATTGATGTGGGGGGCCCATCCCCAGGACGATCTTGTCATTAATGAGGGGGGTCCTGTGGACCCCCTCTGCCCTGGCGACCACCACCTACAGGGCAAGACTGTAGTTGGAGTGGAGGGCTACGTGGCCCCCCACACCCTGGGAACCACCGCCCCCGGGGCAAATGTTTTAAAAAGAAAAAATAAAGGGGGTCCCTATGGATTCATGCACCGGGGGGACCATCAGCTCCCGCGGCTAAGATCTCATTGAATGGGGGCCGTGTGGCCCCTCTCGAGGAGCCTCTGATGGCCCTGGGGACCACCACCCCCCAGGGCTGGCTCCTACTATGTCCTAGGGTTGCCCACCCCCAGGACATAGCTGTTTGCTGTGGCTTGACTGCACCACTACTGCTGCAGCCAAGCCACAGCAAACACTTCAGGTTTTGACAGCTGGACCTTTAAAGGAGGTCCCACTATCAAATTCTGAAATTTCATCTCTGTCCTCTGGACGCACGCAGAGGACAAAGGTGAAATGCTTCAGCAAGCAGGAAGCTGCTGTCAAAGCAGCTCCGTGCTTGCTAAAGGATTGGCACTGCAAGGTCAGCCTTAAGGCTTCCCCCACAGTGCCAGGTAGCCTGTAAGGGCATTGTTTTAAAAATAAATAGAAAAAAAAGTAGGGACCACGGGGTAGCCCTTGAGGGCTCCCCGCAGTCCCACATAGCCTGTAAAGGGGTTTATAATAAAAATCATTTAAAAAAAAATAATGTAGGGACCGCGTGAGAGCCCTCAAGGGCTTCCCACGCAGTCTCTATTTTTTTTTATTATTTTTTTTATACAAATAGCAGAAATGCTTAAAAAAACATTTAAAAAAAAAAGAAAACCCTCATAGCTCAGTGTGAAAGTCGCAGACCTTCACACTGAACTATGGGGGTTTGTGTCCTTATTCTAAGTATATGAGATATTAAAGCCTAAAAAAAACTCTTTCTTTTTCTCCTTCTGTCTCTCTTTCAATCAATTTCTCCCACTCACACACCCACTTAGACACTTACACACCCACTCAGACACTCACGCACCCACTCACAGACCCACTGACACCATCATGCAGCCACACAGAAACCCACGCACAGACTGACTCACCCCCTAAAATACTGATGTGTGCACTCTCACACCCAGACAGACAATCTGACAGCCACTCTCACTCCCAAATACACCCTCTCACACCTAGAGAAGCTGCGGGTAAATCCTGCCGCGCACAGTGAAAGGGCTGTGCACAGCCTGGGTTTGGGTGGTTGGGGAGTGTTGGCCACAGGGTCTGGCTGCAGACTAGGCCTTGTGGGCAACCTCCCCTGCACATGGGTGAAGGACGTGCATGGTTGGGTGCTTATATGGGGTTGGCCTCAGGGCCAACCACTGCCGCGCACGGCCAAAGGCTGTTCCCTGCAGTGGTTGGATTAACGTGTAGCAATTAAAATGACTATACATTGAAAAAAACATAGAACTTCTCTGAAAAAAAACAAAGGTTACAGGGACTTTATAGTTAGGAAATAAAAATTAAAAGAAACCTTAGAAATTCACTGAAAAAAACAAAGGTTACATGGACATTATAGTTAGGAAATAGAATTACAAAAAACCTTAGAAATTCACTGAAAAAAAACAAAGGTTACATGGACGTTATAGTTAGGCTCTGAATTTACTCGAGAAAAACTGTAGAAATTCAGCAGTTATATTTACCTGGACTAACTATAACTGGCGCTCCTGTAATGCACTGCTTATGACATCACGTATTACATCACTCATGACATGGTCAGTGACATCACTGATGATATCTCACATGACATCACTGATGGCATCATCCACACAAACAGTCATACACCCACTCATTTGCTGATACAAACTCATGCATAGCCACACACCCACACATAGAAATATATATAATTAACTACTGGTGGTCGCCAGTAGTCACCAGTAGGTAGCTATAGTTAGGACCATGTTTCCATAGAAAAAGCATTTTTTGACTTGCCTATATCTTTGACGCTGTTTGATGAATCTTCACAAAACTTTCCCAAAAAAGTGTTCTCGAGAATTTTGTTGCACATGGGAAGTTTCGAGGTGATCTATTAAGTGGGGGCCGAGGAAAAGGGGGGGCCAAAAAAAGTGTGTTTTCCCATTTTAATTTCCACAGTACCACATGTACTACGAAGAGTGAGGCTAGGTCCTTTAAGTAATGAGGGCCCTACATGGCCTATGTTTGCCACATATACACCTCACACAGGCATACAGAATATGCCGATCGCAGATTTACGAGTACTATATAATGAATTAGTGGCATTATATAGACGATTGGTTCAGTTCGTAATGCGAACATTGAACACTACACCAGCGCGTCCAGCACCGCCAGTAGCTGGTGGATATCAATTGGCTACTGGGATTAATCCACAAACAGTGCAAACTATTATGGGTAAAGTACCCACGGAACGGGAAAAAATACCGTTCTGGATTGCCCAGAAAACAAATCATCTGGAAGTTGTGTTCCCCCATACGGGGCCACAGGAAAAACATAGACTGCTCACTATGTGCTTGCCGTTTGGGAAGGTTCCCTTGGTGGATGAATGTGCCACATGGGGTACAGTCTTCGCTGCCGTTTATACTACCACACATGGTACCCCTACACTTGCCAATTTACCGGAAGTGCTAAAACAAATACAAAATGAGCATGGGGCTGCACCGGCCCTGGATCTGGGGGTGAAATTGATGCATAACTTTGACGCCGTCTCCTCAATAATACTAAGTAATATTAAAGGGGAAGCGGTGGCACGGGCCATACGCCAGCGTCTTCGGGAATCTCCAAATATGGAACAAGAGAGACAGCTACCGAGAATAATTTCCGATACCTATACTAGTATAGGACGGGATAGTTTGGGAGCCAAACCTAAAAAAATTGAATTACCGAGTACCACCCATAAGGAAGGTACGAAGCAGGCACAAGAGGGCTCTAAAGAGCGCTGGGACAAACAAAAAGATTTCAAAGACAGGAGAAATAAAAGAGCTGATTCTCCACATCGGGAGTACTCCAAAAGGAGGTATAATCTCAGAAATAGGGATAACATTAGAACTCCTGACAGATATACTGATTCACGTTCTTCTCGTTCCTTTCAGGACACACTGGATAAACATAGCGAGAGAGGGGGCCGTCAAGATCGACGTCCGGAATACGTGAAAGAAAAAAAAGACTCGCCACAGTCTACCATTAAAAAAGAAGAAAAGACTCCTCAGCAAAAGCCACAATTTAAAAAGAAGAAAGTGGCAGCACTGACAGTTAAAAATGCCAGTAGTATTGAGAACACTGTTGAGGAACAAGAAGTGGGCCGTGACTCTGTTGGACAGCACGGCAGGGTCACGATATGTTGCCAGAGTCTGAAAGATCATCTGGATGCGACAGCAACTAGCGATTACATTGCGGTTGAGACAGCGGATGGCCGCGTTCTCCCACCCGATCGGGTTTATGATTTAACAATTCAGATAGAGGGAGACGTGGAACGCATTATTAGTGTGATATTTTGGGATGAACTTACTAGTGATATCCTGTTGGCTGAGAGAGACTGGCCACCTGAACACGTCCGCAAGCTCCCGCATGGGGAAGATGTCATTTTGCCTTCTTTCTCCGATCTTGTTCCGGAGGCAGATAAGAAAGCCTATGCTGTTGAATGGGCTTTAGCGCAGGCACCTGCATTATACCGTAATCATGTAGGTTGGGACAGGGACTCTCCTTGTCATGTTATTCCCGTTCGGTCTACACCCCAACCACAGCCACAATACCCTGTTAAACATGACGCGAAAGCTCCGGTGACGGAGATACTGTCACAACTTGAGTACCAGGGAGTGATTGAGCCCTGTACATCGGCGATGAATAATCCACTATTTCCCGTTGAAAAGCCAGATCATTCATATAGAATAGTGGTTTATTATAGACACTTAAATAGTCATACACGCACATATGCTATACAAAATTCACACAGCACAGCATTGATAAATAATATAGTGCGTATGAAATATAAAACTACATTGGATATATCTTATGGATTTTTCTGCCAGAATTTAGCACATGAAAGTAGGGACCTAAGTGCATTCTCATTTGGCTCTCAGAAACGCCTTTGTCGTTTACCTCAAGGCTATAAAAATAGCCCAGGACTGTTTTCAGCCCGTGTAACATCAATTTTGCACAAGCTTGATTCCGATACATTGTCCTATGTGGATGATATCTATCTCACTGACGACACGCTCGACATTCATCTTGCGAGGGTCGATCGGATCATTTTGGGATTTGCAGACCTCGGTTATAAATTTAATTTTAAGAAAAGCAAGATAGCCTTTCTTAGTGTATTGTTCCTGGGATATGAGCTATCAAACGAGGGGAAGAGCCTGGCCCGCACTTCCTAGAAAAGTGTGCTCAACTACAGCCTCCGAACACACTTAAGAAATTACAGTCATTACTAGGTTTCTTTAATTTTGGCAGAACATACATTCCAGATTATGCAGAACGCATCAAACCACTTTATGACTTAATTCAGCCCAATTTTTCTAGCAGACGATGGACGATTGAACACACACACATCCTTAGGGACATACAACGGGACATGCTAGAAGCTAGACACTTATACACACGTGACAATAAAACAAATTTGGTCATCAGAATAATTGCTGGTGCCCTTGGATTTACTTATGTCACCTTTAATGAGGGTGACACAGTGCCGATAGCATATAAATCACACTTATACTCAAATGCTGAAAAACGTTTTGCACCTACAGAAAAGATTCTGACAGCAGTTCAGATGGCCGTCATTAAGGAGAGGCCACTTGCCCAGGGGAAATGCATTATTGCTGTCTCCCCGGTGCCGGCTTTAGAGGCTGTCACTAAAGCGAGTGTTTCAAACGCTAAGGCATTACATCCACGCTGGATTCAATGGGCAACGTCTCTGACCGCCACTGATGTTGATTATGTGTTTGACCCCAGGTTTCAGACACAAGAATTTCTCCAGTATGAACAGGAGTACCCCGCTCCTCTACATATCTTGCCACTGGACAGTTATAATACTATCATTTATACTGACGGATCGGCACAACCGGCTGTAGGTACTAAACATCAATACTCGGCAGCTTGCACAGCCGTGTGTGGGATAATGGAAGACGGAGTTTTCCATCCTCACAATACCTACACTCAGACCTCAGGGGACTGCACAGCCCAGTTGGCCGGGCTTAAGGCTCTTCTTCTAGCGCTCAAACATACTGAGCCAGGAACACAGACTTTGATCGTCTGTGATTCATATTACTGCGTCCAGTCATTCAATGAATATCTCAATCATTGGAAACTGAACGGGTTTAGAGATTCTAAAGGGAACAGCATTAAACACAAAATGTTGTGGGGAAGGGTGGCTGATCTTAGGGATAAGCTCCCATGTGTCCATTTAGTTCATACATTAGGACACCAACGTGTAGGAATACACGTTGCCGGCAATACATTGGCTGATGAAGCAGCCAAAGCATCAGTGGCTACGGCTTCTGTGGCTGCAGTGACTCATTCTCGGACGAGGTTGAAATACTTATTGCCGTTAAAGCTTCGGCTGCAGGCAAGACCCTTCCGAAAGGATACCCTACGAACTATACTTACTATATCAGTGCACAGAATGTTGCTTATGCAACGATTCCTGGAGTTGGTGATCGAGTAATCCCCAATGAAGACCAGAGATTAGAGCTGATTACAGCCGCACACGAGGGTGTCGCTTCTGCACATGCTGGTATACAGGCCACTATAACAATTCTACAACAGCGATACTGGTGGCCTGGTCTATGCAGACGGACTAAACAGTATGTCCTTTGCTGTGACATTTGTCAGCAGATTAAGGGCTCAAATATCAAACGCCCTCCGCCGACATCCCTCTTAGTGTCAGACAAGCCACTCCAATGTGTGTACCTGGACCATTGTGGTCCCTTACAGCCTGATGGTGCATACAAATACATTTTAGTGGCTGTGGATTCCTGTTCTAGATTCCTGTGGGTATGGCCACAGCGGTCGGCTGATGCCCGGACTGTTATAAAAGATTTGCTGATCTTTATCGGTACATATGCGGTTGCAGCATTCCATTCGGACCAGGGCCCTGCATTTCCCTTTAAAGCTTTCAGGTACACCATGAGAACGATGGGTGTTGAACTCCATTACTCCTCACCATACCATCCCGAGGGAAATTCGGTTGTGGAGAGGCGGAATCGTGATCTAAAGCAGTCCTTAACAGCTCGAGTATTAGGTTCAGGCCGCAGTCGGTTACATCACCTATATGGGGTCCAGAGAGCACTGAATAATCTGCCAAGACGGTCCTTGGGGGAAAGACTCCATATGAGGTTCTCTTTGGGATACCTATGTATGTCCCGGATCTTGATGCCCCTGGTATGGTGGCAGCAGAAACACCATTTGACATAAAAGAACGTCTCACTGTCTTACAGGAGCTTCAACAATTTTGTGATGATAAATCATCTGCAAGTGCTGCCACCTTAGGAATAAGGGAATTGGCGAAAACTTCGACTGGCTGGATTCCTAACGTTGGGGATCTGGTTTGTGAGAAGATCGCTGTGAAAAAAGAGTTCGGTCCATCCTACAGAGCACCTGTACCGGTCTTGGGAATAAAAGGAACCAGGACTGTCATCCTTCCACCATTGTCTGGTTCTAAATCGAATAGATTCATCTCCATTGGTGACATCAAATTACACCACGTGGCCGATTCTTCACAATAGACCAGGAGGTCCCTTGGGTGGTTCCCGATCGCCTCTCACTACCCAACAGGACATCCATCTACATAGTAGGATGAACATCACTACTACTGACTATGCAACTATGTCAACTGCTGTTCCGGACACTTCCTCGACCATGGGGAGGGTGGAAAATGAACTTTTGTTGGTTCCAGTAACAACTTCGGTGACCACCCCGCTTCAAGATTTGGCTGTATTTTACACGAACACTTCCACGACTAATGACGTTGTCTATCAAAAACATCCACAAGCGGTGGGTCAGAATTCAGCGGGTCCTGTGTTTGCAGAGACTTCCTCTGGCTATTTCATTGACATTGATGATTTTTCTTCAGATTCATCCTCAACTGTGACTGACAAACTTTCGAAAAGTAGTAAGCTGTATCGATGGCTTAAAAAGAACTATTTGATCTACCCATGGAACTATCTATGGTTCTGTTTGACATTTATTGCATTATTTTTATGGATTGGTTTTGTGACTGTTTTCTTTTTGCTGATTAATGGTCACTATATTCCTGATCGCTCCTCTGTGGAGCCTGTTGATGAAATTTTAACACCACATCATTCTTCACATAAGGTCCGACGTGATTTGTCCCCTGTCAATATTACAGCTATACCAATTACTGATGGGATTGTGTGGGACAAAGTTCCATTCGATATATACGGGCCTACAGAGATAATTCAAATACCATACGTGTTCAAAATTTCAATGTCTGATGTTATTACACCTTTTGTTGTCTCTGATGATTGGGATGTCCGAACAGTTGATTCAATGCTAGCTGAAATGAAGGACTATTCCGCTTTTGGAAGTAATGACGTATATGATTATACAATGAATTATGGGGAAATGTTCTGCTATAACAATTGGGGACATCACTACCTACACCGTGCAACTAGATATAGGCCTCTCTTGAACTACACACAGTGGGAACACTGTTCGACACCACAGGTGGGGAATCCAAAGTATTACAGCGATAAATTTACATACTTTTCCGGGCATGATACAAAAAAAGCAGAGTCGTATTATTTTAAAATACCTCCGGCACAAATTGGAAAACGTTTGCTAACAGATACGAAACTGATTTATTCAGATCCCTTTGTTTCCCAGCTCTCGATTGAGGGTTACGAATATTGGAAAGATACTATTGATTTGAAAAGTGTATGGGGGACACAAGATTGGCAGATACAGGGTAGGGAGGCTTTGTTTCGAGCTTGCCTGATTCCTGTGCAAATGATTTTCTTAAATGACACTATTGAGCAGACGTCCTGTCTGGGGTTAGTGAAAATTAAAGACCTGAACACGCCCAGTATCCCTACTCCGACAAAGTTTAAAGATTGGCAACACTTTCTTAATGTCTCAGAAGACAGGCTAGATGCAATGGTTAAGGCTGGTGCCTATAATTCTTCACTTTCCCATCCCGGCGGGTGGTTGGTTTGGCCCTCCGACACTGATGAGTGTCAAAAGCGTTTCTTAAACTCTTCAGGGGTTTTTTCCATTCACAGGCCTGACCCTCGCTTTCTATCAGGTCAACATACAGGTATAATTACAACATACAGTGTGGGTAAGCTGTGCCAGCAATGGGTGCAGACAAACACGTTAACTGCAGTTAAGCAACACCTGAACACTCTTTCTGACAGTATAGACTTACAGGATTTCCTGTTAGGTCCTAGGAAACAACGTTCGAAACGTTTTTTATATGCTATGTATAATGAAATTTGGAAACTTTCCCAGATTGAGGCTGCTGAACGTTTAAGGCAACTAGGTAAGGAGAATTTGGAAAAAAACATTAGCTGTTGTCGACAATGGCATGAACACGCTGTCCAACAGGATTTATTCCCTATCAAATATAGTGTAGTCTGCTATTGATATCACCCAGACTGACTTGTCCCAGTTATATCATGGGCAAACACAGCTACGTTCCATCATGCAGCTGGGTTGGACATTACAGACACTGAAAAGTGTCCACATTCCATGGAAGTACATTAATGGGAGTGAACTATTCACTGCTTTTAATTTTTCCAGGGAACAGGAGACAATGGACAAAAAGGGAGGCTCGTTTCACCCTACTTCAAGTTGAGAAATTAGATAAGTTGCCCTTCACGGTAGCAGAGAGTCCTTCAACTATCTGGCTCTTGCACGGCATTATTAATTTACCGATTTCGACCTTTAGTTTCTCGAGCTGCCTGAAACATCTTGCGGTGGGACGATATGAGCAGCTAGGAGATAGCTTTATTAAGGAAGAGTGGGAGTTGGCCTTTGTCTATAAATGTCTGAACGGTGAACAGGTGGTCTTTCTTAGCGGAAGTGAATGTGAGACTGCTGCTTGTCATTCTATGATATGCAAACAGGTGTCTCTTCACGGTCTTTGCAATGCGGGGGTCGCAAATTTGGCCTGTTTTCTGAAGGGTGCTCCCGTCCCCTTGATTCGTCCAGTGTTTCATGTACTTTCCAATGGAAGTTATGTTCTACTGAACGATGAAAGCTGTTGCGGCTTGCGACCTGGAATTGCCTACGCAATTTCAGTCACAAAGGTCGTTACGTGTTGTGGACATGTTTTGTTTCCCCCCACACGAGAGATAAAAGTATCTGAAATGTGGCCCCACATAGATACTATTAATGTGAACTATGACAAGTTGAGTAGACTAAAGGCGCTATTGTTTCAGAAATAGGTCGCCTTGACATCCGCAAAAGACGTATGCTCTCCAGATTGCGAGATCATCAGCTTAGATACAATCCCTTTTAAATACTGATTTCCCCAAACACTTTGGAGAGCTGGTATCCAGAATATTCAATGCTTCAAGCACAACTGGGATTGTTCATTTCTTTAAGGCTGTCGGGTCTGGTTTCGTGTCCATCTTCCAGACTGTCTTCGGAGTCATCCCATCAGCCATCCATTCTCTCTTTTCCAGTGTGTTTGGTGGCTTTCCAAATATTTTGGCTTTAATTGGCGGACTACTACTGCTATTTCTTCTGATTCGCGGTGGTTGTTTCTTTCCAGCAACACAGAGCAATGGAGCCGCTCCCGTCAACCCCACTGTGCCATGAACGCATGGTTCGGATCTTTGGTGCACCTTTGCTGGTGGAACTGGAATTTGACTGGTCGTTGTCATTCCGGCCTCTACTCTGGTGTGTACAACCGGTCTTCTGCTGCATGTGGTGTCTCTTTGAACATCTGCCTATGGTCTGTCTTGCTGTTGCACCGACATCTCCTGTGGACTGCGAACTGCTGATGTCCCCGATGAGGGTTCATTCACGGTCATGCCCCTTGAGACCGAGGTTGCTCCGCGAGGCCACCTATGAGCCTTCCGTTATAAGATCTAACATGGATGAGGACACTGCAGCGAGTATTGATGCACCGGTGAATATGGCTCACTTCTGCTCTGTGTATCCGTTTGTCCGCCCAGCACTAGACTTCACTTCGGACGATGTTGACTCATTTTTGAGGTCCTTGACTGGTGACTTCGATGACATTCTTCAAGATCCTGAGTATAACACATAATTTGATGAATTTGCTTACCATTCCCAATTCTAAATTATGCAATTATAATAGACGTTTGCTGTACTTGTCATAGTTGATATTAACATCTCTGTATGTGTTTTTAGACAGATTTGTTTTAATGTGTTTTCACACACAACGATTTTTTATTATTAGCTTTTTTTATTAGTTGTTTTTTTTGCCTTTGGCTTTTAGTTCAGAAGCAGCTTTTTTAGCGTTTGGGTTCCTGTACCTTCATCATACCTGTTACGGCAATGGGGAGGGTGTAGTGAATGCCAGTTTGTTTTAACGGGATAGCAGGAGTTAGCTTAGCCGTAGGCTTGTAAACTCATGCCCCCGTCACCTAGTGACTTTTAACCTACTTAGCTTGCTCTGTCTTAGCCCATTTAATTATTTATTTCCTCTAAGATGGCTGCCTTGTTTATAGTTAGGCCACTTGTTATGAGTTTTATTATCAGTGTCACTGCGCCAAGGCGTCAAGATCAAGCACAAAAGACAAACAAACAGTAGGTGTTCACACTTAGGGATTTTCCCTCTCTATACTTTCGAGGGATTGTTGATATTAATTGCCGTCCCAAGTATGCCTGTTATCTATTGTTTTGAAATACACCTACGTCAGGGGACCTTGTAGATCTGTATAAATACATCACACTTCAGACAGATAATCAGAGGGATTCTGACCAGAGGGCATCGCCACCATCGCTGAAACTGATTCTGCGGTCGTCTTGACGCTGACCCAGTCTTCGTGTCCCTACGGAGTCTGAGATAGAGACCTCATTCCAAGGTAACGAGGGTTGGGGGCTCCTCTCATGGACATGGCTTTGGCAGATTAGGTTTAGCAAACCCAGCTCTCCTTTAGGTAGGAGGTTAGGCCTATTCTCATTAGGGTATTAGGGCATATTCCATCTTATACATACATATATATTACTTTCATATATTGCAAAATGGTGGGGGTTCTCATAACAATGACTCTCTTCTTCACAATACTGTTGCTTGCTATATTCATTATCCTTATCATTGCAGTTCATGCAACTTATCGCAAATTGCAGTTATGTTAAATAAAAACTATTATAACTTCACTGCATCTGTGTTATTGCCTTTGTTTGTATGAGACATAATATATCTGTGAGAAAAGGGTAATTTCCGTTCAACCACGACAACCCTGAGATATCTTACTTTGAGTCCATGCGTAAGCGACTGCTACAAATCACCTTTTACTATTGTGTTTCTGGTGAGGTACTGCTAGTGAGCCGGTAAGGTTTGGACAACAGTTACAACTAGTTGTAGGAAGAGACTTAGGGGGTGATTCTAACTTCGGCGGGCGGCGGAGGCCGCCCGCCGAAGTTCCCCCACCAAAATACCGCTCCGCGGTCGAAAGACCGCTGAGGGTATTTTGGGATTTGCCCTGGGCTGGCGGGCGGCCGCCAAAAGGCCGCCCGCCAGCCCAGGGCAAATCAACCTTCCTACTAAGATGCCGGCTCAGAATTGAGCCAGCGGAGTGGGAAGGTGCGACGGGTGCAGTTGCACCCGTCGCGTATTTCAGTGTCTGCTAGGCAGACACTGAAATACTTTGTGGGGCCCTCTTACGGGGGCCCCTGCCGTGCCCATGCCATTGGCATGGGCACGGCAGGGGCCCCCAGGGGCCCCGCGGCACCCCCTACCGCCATCCTGTTCCTGGCGGGCGAACCGCCAGGAACAGGATGGCGGTAGGGGGTGTCAGAATCCCCCATGGCGGCGCAGCAAGCTGCACCGCCATGGGGGATTCTAAGGGCAGCGGTAAACCGGCGGGAGACCGCCGGTTTACCCTTTCTGACCGCGGCCAAACCGCCGCGGTCAGAATGCCCTGCGGGGCACCGCCGGTCTGTCGGCGGTGCTCCCGCCGACCCTGGCCCCGGCGGTCTGAGACCGCCGGGGTTAGAATGAGGGCCTTAGTCACCTACAAACGAAAGTACTGTCATCCTGAGACCAGCAGTCTTGCTCAAAGCAAGAGTCCAAACTACGACAAGTCCGAACTGGATGGATGGAATTAAACTAACTTTGGCAGGAAGGTAGCTCTTGGTCCAAAAAGATTGCTTTTTTTTGTTTGATGTAAATCCACTTAGTAGGTTTTGAGATATTAAAAGAAAAAGAAATATAGATCTCTAGAGGCGCAAAGTCTTCGAGAATAATAGTGAACTCATGGAGAGATCTGTAGAGCTCTGATTAGCTACCAACACTTCAACCAGGAAGTGTTGGCAGCCATCTTGGGACTCGACTTCAGCCGAGCCCGAGAAAAAAAGATTACAAAAAGAAAAAGCCCAGGATAGGGGCACCCTGACCCCTTAGCTCAGGTGCTGTGGTCACAGAGGGACCCCTCTCCAGGGCAAAAAAAGCAAGTTTTTACAAAAAGTGTTGCTGCAAATTCACAATGGGATAACAAATCCGCAAAAAAAAAGCACAAGCACAGTCTCTCGTACTTGTCTTCATAAAGCCCCGGATGGGCCAGGTCGGAGGGGCATGTAACAAAAAAATGAGGGTCACACGGGCCTCCCTCCTGGGCTTAGTTTTGCCCCAGGGACACCCACCTCCCTGGGGCTTCATTTAAATAGTATGTGGGGGGCCAGGCACCCCCCTGCACCCTGGGGACCACCACCTCCCTGGGGCAAAATGAGTAAAATATAGTAGTGGGAGGTCTCTTTGTCCACTCCAGCAGCCTCGGGGACTGCACTTCCCCAGGCTAATATTTTATTATATGCGGGGATAAGCATAGATAGATGTTTGCTGTGACTTGGCGGGAGCTTTGACAGCTCCTGTCAAGCCAGAACAAACACTTCCACAGCTGGATGGAATTACTTCACATTTGAAAGAACTCTAACTCTTGGTCCAGAAAGAGCCCTTTTTATGATTTGGTGTGAATCGGTTCAGTAGTTTTTGAGTAATTAAAGAAAAAATAAAAGTGTATTCTTAGGGATGCAGAGGGTCTGTGAATCCAAGAGATCACATGGTGAGCTCTGATTGACTGCCAACACTTCAACCAGGCAGCCATTTTAGGGCTAAAACTCAGCTGAGTCACAAAAAAGTAAAAACAAAGAAAAAGAGGCAGAGTTGGAATACCCTGACCCTCTAGACCTGGAGGTGGGGTCCCCCATTTTAAAAAAAATGTTTGCACGAAAATATGTGGATCCCAGCAAAACGTTAAAAAAAAAAAACAAGAGTGGTCTCCCACCCTTGCTTAACTTGGCTCCCAGGTGGGCCAGTACAGGGTGGCTAATTTACATATTAATAAGGAGGAGGTAGGTGTATGTGGCCCCCCTTCCCATGGCTGATATTAGCCACGGGGACCGCCTCCTTCTCAGTGCCTGGCCAATCAAAAAGCAAGTGTGGTCTCCTGTTCTTGTTTAAACTTGTCCCCCGGGTGCCTGGTCAGGGTGGCTAATTGATATATTAATATGGAGGAGGTGGGTCAACATAGCCACCCTCCCCATGCCTGATATTAGCCCCGGGGACCTCCACCTTCCCAGGGCCAGGCCAATCAAATATATTCTATGGAGAAGGGGGTGCAACCCCCTTCCCTATGCCTTTTAGAGCCCCGGGGACCATCACCTGCTCAGGACTTGGGCATAATTAAAATGGGGTGGGGAAGTCACAAGGCCTTCCTCCGGGCCGTATTCAGCCCCAGAGGCCACCACCTCCCTGGGGCAGACCCTGTAAATAGAAAGGAGGGGGCTGCACGGCCCCCCTCCTGGATTCAATGATGATGACCACCACCCCATAGGGCTGGCTCCCTATATCCTGAGGTGTCCACCCTCTGGACATAGTTGTTTGCTGTAGTTTGGCCAGAGCTTTGACAGCTCCCGCCAAGTAACAGGAAACAGTAGGTCCGTTCCCAGGGGACAGGAAAACTGCTCCCGCTCTCTGGGAGAGGAGTTGCGGGCAGGAAAACAGATGAAAGAATTGCTCTTGCACGCAAGGAGCATCATTTTCTTGTGCCGCGCATCCCCCCTCCCCTCCAACAAATTGGCCAGGCTCCAGGAGATGGGGTCCCCAGGGCCAAAATCAGCCTGGAAAGGGGGCCAGGGAACCCCCATCCCATTTTACTAATTGGCCGGACCCCATGGAATGGGTCCTTGGGCTGAAATCGGCCCGGGGACGGAGCTGCTTGGCCCCTGTCCCATTTTAGTGAAAGGGCCAGGGAGGGGGGTTGTGTGCCTAAATATGGGCCAACTCCCACTTTGCATGGCCAAATACTGTGCATGGTGCAGGGTTGGGTGGGTATGAGGGGGTTGGCCGCGGGGCCCCCGCCGTACACGGCTAAAGGGCATGCGAGGTTAAGTGTCTTCGGGTGGTTGGTTGCAGGGCTTTGCTGCTGGCCCGACCTGCGGCCAACCCCTTTGCTGCATGGCTGAAGGCCCTAAGGTAATTATAAGTCAAGCCCTCGTCATACACTGCTACTGACCCCACATATCACATTAGTAATAAGATCTTCTATAACATAATTTTTAATATAACTGCATTATTTGAAAAAATATATATTGATGAGAAAACTGTGCATGGCGGAGGTGTAAATTTTAGTTACCTTAGGGTACAAGTTATAGTTTCTTGAGATTAATATAACTATAAATGTGAATTTCTATGATTTTGTGCAAGTAAAATCTGAACCTAGCTATAACGTTCCTGTAACTTTTGTTTTTTTCAGTGAATTCCTCAGGTTTTTAAATTCTATTTCCTAACTATAACGTCCTTGCAACCTTTGCGCTTTTTCAGTGAAAAATAAATAAATATATATAAAAAATATATATCTATATATATATATATATATATGTATATATATATATAAAACATATATATATATAATAGTATATATATATATCTATATATATACGTATATATATATATATATATATATATATAGATATATATAGATGTTCTTCTATTTTCAGCACCCAACATATTGTAATGCTAGAGAAACACCATCTCTATAAACATTCGTAATGCAGCATAGTCACAAGATAAGATGCACCGACACCATACATGTATGTGCAGCTTTATCACATGTGCTTAAAATGATAACACATTTGTTTACTGACGCAGAAGCACATTCTACAGAATGTGCACTCCTGTAACCTAAAAATATATTTAAAAATGCTGTACAAGATTCAGGGCTCAATGGTTTGACTCATCTGTGTTTAAAGCGTTTTTAAGTGTATAGATGGATTGACATCACTTGACCTGTCTTCCACAAAGTGTTGAGCATTTTCCTTCTCCCATTCCCTGCTCTGTCTGTCGTTATCTTTTGTCCACTCCTTGCACCGTGAGCTCAGTCTCGCTCTGTGAGCTCAGTCTTACTTTTGATCATATTCCGTATTTTTAACTAAAGATTGTGAAGCCCTTCCACATCCCGTACTTTCTCCACCTACTGTATCACCTCTCATTGAGAACAGGGTTATTTTAGGATGTTATCTATGTTGTCTTTTTATATTTCATTTTATAGAAAATGTTTTTAGTTACATCTACTGAGCACTTTGATTAATGTGCTGTATAAATCAATCAATTACACAATTACATACTCAGATAAATACATATATAATAATGTATGTGATAGCTTATATCAAGCACCAGCATTCTCCAGATTTGTGAATTTGACTTTGGACACCTGACCCGATGAAGCACATGCTTGAAAATGATTTAAGTCCATTGCCCCCTTGTGGCAGGGTACAGGAGTCCACTGGCTCTATTTATGGGACAATCAAAGTTTCATTATTGGTCAGTTCTTTAACACTGTTAAAACTTTTTACTTAATGTGGGAGGGGATTTGTGTTCCTGATGTGTTGATTGGTGGGTGTTTGGGTGTTAAAACATTTTGGATTGGTTTTGTCAGATTGGAACACCTGGGCTTATATTCTTTGAGTTGTGCTCCTGTCTACTCAGAGACACTATGATAAATGGGGTTAAGACAGACATATTATATCATACTTCTGACTGTGACTCTAAAACCATAGCCCTACTCCAAAAACTTAGAAGGTTCTTCCCAAGACAACTAAGATCCCAATCAGACTGGTTTTAGAAGCCCATGTTATTAGTTTTGTAGCGCCTTTCCATTTTATGGCCTCATTTACAGTAAAGTGGTGTGGTGCTGTGCCAAACTTGGCAGTGCTGCACTGGGTCACTTAGAAACACAGGGATGTGCCATAATAACAAGAATAAGGTGCACCTCTCTGTTTCCCCCTGCACCAGCACTAAATTTGCTGCAGAGCGCTAACGCAAGCCACCCTTGTGCCATGGTGCATGGAAGGCTGTGTTGCGGGGGAGATTGTTTTGTGCAGGAAGGGGCACCTTCCTGAACAAAAACAATCTTCAATGGTGATTTGCTCTTTCTGTGTGTGCTGCACAATGCAGCACACACAGAAAGAGCAAACAAGAGGAGAAATGAAAACATTTCTCCTCGTTGCACCATGCTAACGCCACCCTGGGAAGGCAATAGATTTTGTCACTGCCTCAGGCTTACAAAATCTCACAAATCTTGGGCAGTGTCAAAATGCAATGTGTGTTGATGTAGCACGCCACAGCAATACCCATTGCACGTCCCTTCCATGCAAAGCACTGCGTGTGAAGGGGCTGTATTTACAAGGTGGCATTAAGCCACAAAAAAAAGATCCAAAGATAACTGAGTTGCTGGGGAGATTGTTTTTGTGCATGAAGGGTCACCTTCTGCACAAAAACAATCTTCAATTGCCATTTGCGCTTTCTATGTGTGCTGCAGAACGCAGCACACATAGGAAGAGCAAAAAACTAGGAGAAATGAAAGCACTTCTTGTTGCGCCATGCTAACACCACCCCTGGAGTGGCGTTAGATTTTGGCGCTGCCACAGAGTTACGATTTCTTGTAAATCTAGGGCAGCGCCAAAATGCAATGGGTGTTGCTGTAGAACGCCCACAGCAACACCCATTGTACACCCCTTCCACGCAAAGTGGTGCGTGTGAAGAGGCCGTATTTACTAGGCGACGTTAAGTCACAAAAAGTGGCTTAACGCCACCTTGTAAATACGGCACAGTGCACAGCGCCACCAGAGCATCACACAAAAAGTGACTCTCTGGTGGCACAAGGGGCTTGTAAATGAGCACCTTAATGTCTTAAAAGTCTTTGAAGTTGTATTCAGTCCCAGAAGCTTATAGGACCTTCTGTTTTATTTTAAACGTCCCTAAATTTCCCTCTCTAAACCAATACCTCACATTTGAAAAGATATAGCCCTGGCTAGACATTGAGTTCATTTTGTGTTATTATGGTGTCAAATAGTTCCAAGCCTACTAACACTTTCTGAAGAACACCTTAGCTGCTCAACCCTGCTACTCTTGAAGAGCCAAATGTATAAAGATATTAATGTGGTTAAAAATTTGGAGTGCAAGATGTGTAATGGAGACGATGGAATAACAGTGATAAACAGAACTACCCAGCTAGGATATAGCGAGTTAATCATGACTGCTCCAGGTTCGACAGAAAAAGCCTAACAAATATGACCAGGACATTCCATTTCTAAACAGCACATTTATTTCAGTTTAAGATAACCCTTAGAACTAGAGCCACACGTGAAAGGAAGGAGAGGAGTGACATCCATGTAATGTCAGAAAATATGTTTTCAAGAATGATAGAAAATTTAAGCCTCCCTGCACAAGTGGTAAAGATAAAAGTGCAGACTAGATGTTTCCATGAGCTGCGTGTTATGAGCGAGTGTGATGAAGATATTGACAAGCTAAGGCCCCTTTGCCCTCCCCGTGTCCCTCCAGGTATTATCTCTAATTAGTCTCAACCTAACGAATAGGGTGGCACAAAAGATGCACTGCAAAGATTGGTGTCGTGTTACACAGCAGCTTTCAAACCCTTTCTGTTCCCTACTCCAGATCAGTTAGTAATTGGCTTAGAGCCCAACTCTTTTGTTGGACCTGCCAACGCTTGTTGTTGGCTTGACCTCGCTTTCCACACAAGGGAGATTCGGGACTATGGATATTGCCAAGCAATCATGTACGACTTCATGGGACGTGCACGGCGGAACCGGAAACTAATGTGAAGAGAAAGCAAACCCGCCCTTGTTATCTACTGGGAGGCCACTTATGCTGCGGGAAATACTCTAATAACACTTGGATAACGCCTTACAGCCTGCTCTAATCACAAGATGGTTGTTCTGCACAGAGCGGGCTCTCAAGAGTGCTCTGAGAATAGCATCGCGTGGAGTCAGAGCTGGAGCGCAGAACGTTGCGCCTGCAAATTTCCTGAGGCTCAGCGGATGAAACAAGTAATTTCAGGCGCGAAATTCCCACCACCCTCCTCATCCCCAATCCAAAGCCCCTCGAGTGGTGCACGGTGAAGTTGCGCAGCTGCATCATATTTCCAACCGGGGGCCTGGGGAATCCAACCCGCGATGCTCAGACTCGCAAATAAAACCCATAATACCCAGCGAAAATTAGTAACAACAACTCTTTCTCTGCAGAGAAAATACAATGGGCTGGAAGGTACTAACTATCCAGACACCAGCAGCTGAGGAGCGAGACTGTAATAAATCCTGCTCGTGGGAGGTGTGCTGCGTGGGCACACCTGTGATCCTGCAATGGAGACCTTGTCATATAAATGGTCCAGTACGTCGGGCAATAATGTCTAGGTATTTGCATCAATGAATGCGCAGGAACGGCTTTTTCACTGACTTCCATTTTGTACCAGATGTTTGGAGCAAATGTGGAGTCAACGCTGATTCAAAAATTGTCAGTCAGTAGTGTAAAATTACCTGGTACAATTTATATCATCTGTCCGCCCCTCATCCGCTTTCCCCACGCCACATTAAGACATAGAGTTCTCATGCACCAAACGAATTTAGTAGATGTTTCTGCAGTTATATCTCTCCGGATGTGAAATTTGATTCATTTTAAGGGATGTGCTCACAAAACTGTTCTATTCTCACCCCTGCCTTTCTAATAAGTCATTGTTTCTGCCTCCTTGTTGCACTGATCATCGCCCTTTCTTCTGGAGTTGAAGTTCCAGTAGAAAGCATTAAAAAACCTGATTCAGAGAGTCAGATAAATAGTAAAACTGAAAAAAACACAGAGAACATCCTCACCAGACAGGAACCCTGTCTCTCGATTGATGGCGGTACAGATCTTGACCATGGACATTAATGTGCTCTTTTGCTCTGCTTTCCATCCTATCTACGCCACACCCCCTAGTTTATAAAAACGCATGTAATAATTAGGAGTGAACGGACATAAAGGAATAAATACGAAAAATAAAGAAATTAAAAAACACAGCACTTAGAAGTAAGCCATTTAGGACCAAGAATTTCCTTAGTGCACATGGACAGACCCTGGAGAATGAATTAACAAAGCAGCTACAGCACAATAAAAAAAATGTAGACCTCCTTGAGGGATTGAGAAAATAATGCATGCAACAGAGACAAACTCCTTCCACAGAGATGAGCACCATCACGCGGGATTGATGCTCATCTCTGAGATTCTAAATTTTGCTGCAGACACCAGAAGGGAGCCTCTCACCTCAACGCTGAAGCATTGACGCTCACGTGTGAGAGGTTGTACCATGCTGCAGACTCAGGAAGAAGCTCCTTACCTTGACATATGAGCTCTAACCTCCAGCATTGATACTCACCTCTGAGAGGATAGGCCTTACTGCTGACAAAAGAAGGGAACTCCTCACCTCCTTATGAGAGCCTCACCCTCCACCACGGATTTTTTAGGAATTATACAATGCAAGAAAGCTCCTCACCTCCTTTTGTGAGCACCACCCTACAGCATCGATACTTAACTTCTTTAAGGATTATATGCTTCTGTGGAACCTAAAAGGGAGCCCCTCGCCTCTTTCTGTGAGTACCACCCTGGTGCATCGATACTTAAATTCTTGAGGAATTGTACGCTTATATAGTATCTAAAAATGAGCCCCTCTCCTCCTTCTGTGAGCAATACCATGCAGCATCAATACTTAACTTCTTGGGAGATTATAACCCTGCTATTAACACAAGAGACGGTCCATTTAAATCTTTCTATGAGCACCGTCCTCTAGCATTGATGGTAAGCTCTGAGAGACTAGAGCTTGCTGCTGACACTAGAATGACCTCCTCACCTCCCTATATGAGCTCCACCCAGCAGCATCAATATTTCTTGAGGGCTTGTAACCTCACTTCAGGCACTAGAGAGGGGTCCTTCACTGCCACATTTGAACAGCACTCTGCTACATTGATACTAACCTCTGAGAAATCAGACCTGGCTGCAGACAGAGGAAGGCAGGATCTCCCTTCCTTATAAGAGCATCACTCTGAAGAATTGATACTTGACTTCTTAAGGTGTTATACCCCAGTACAGCCACCTGAATGGGTTCTCTTACTCCCACGTGCCCCAATATCTAGCATTAATACTAACCTCTGTCAGAGACCAGAACCCACTGCAGTTTTTAGACAGGTCCATTCTCCAGCTTCCTACAAGTTATTCCACGGAGTCTTGATTGATCATCTGCAAGACTGGATTGGGCTTTCAGGAATCACCAATGAGTGAATCCATAATTTTCTCTTGAATCACAGGCAACTGTTCAGAAATGGTAAGCATGTGTGGTCACCCTCACCTCTGCTGTTCATGAGGTACACAAGTGCTTAATTTGTGCTGGTGGTTGCAGTGGTCGCTGGTGGGGGCCACCTGCACTGATTTTTGGGCACTGGCACTTATTTTGACTCATGAGACATTTCCCGAAAGCAAGACAGGGAAAACACAGAAAGGGGAAAGGAGGAAGAGAAGGACTGGGAAAAAAAAAACATTACAAAGGGAGAAAGCAGGGACTGGCAGGAGTGAGATAAAGGGCCAGACAGTGTCTGGAAATGGATTACAAAGACCTGTGGTGGATTCAGGACTACACAACCTTGGTATTTGGCACACTGACATTTAACTGAATGGATCATGTGCTTCTGACCAGCGGGTTGGGCACCAGCACTCATTTACGAATTAAGCACTGACATACACCCAAGGTCATGTGGTCTAATCACAGCATGTTTGTTTGCAGGTGACTGTTGACGTGTGACTAGACAGTGTACTAAAGAATGCCTGGTTGTGGACCACTTGCATTTGAAGGATAGCTCCCCAACATATATAAAGCTGGACCAGATGTACCTGTACTAGCTGGAGCAGAGACAATATCCTCGATCCTCCATTTGGCCATGCACCCTGGGAGACACTTTGACCTCTGTCAAAAATGTAAATGTAAATTAACCTCATTATAATTAAAGGTATCTTGACAAAACTATTAACAGAACATGGGTTCATATTTCTTCCATGGTAACTGCAACACCTCTTTAATAATATTGTTATTTGAAAACAACTACCTTACACTATCCAACTTACATAAACTAAATACATTTTCCTGCTTAGCACGCAAATACATAAGTCTGAGACACGTTAAAAACATACTTTTCGTAATGAACATGGAAACATGGCCGTTTCCTTTTTAAACAAATGTGTACATGTGGAAAAGCTCACCAATCCCCTACAAACTATGCCGGTACCTGGTGTATTGAGCTGTACTCCAAGAGGCATATTAACTTGCGCAGTGGTTCCCAAACCTGAGGGACCCCTGGGGGTTAGCGAAACCTCCTCAGGGGGTCTGCGACTGCTTAGAAAATTAAATATTATTAACAGATTAATAAAGTGTATCTAAATAAAGTTGGTAAATGTGCAATTGAAAATTTAAAAACATACTGTAAATGTCAAGGAATTTGAAATTGGAATCTAAAAATTTAATTAGTTTCCTCAGGTTGATTCGTGGAAGCAATACAGGTGCATCAAAGGGAATATAGGATGGACAATGGGTGGCTTCATTTGAATTTAGAAAAACTCCAACCTTCCTATTAAAATGAAATTATTATTTTTGTTTATATTAAATAAAATGTATTATCATTTGTGTATGTGTTTGATGAATGCTTGTTTCTGTATTTTTTATGTGTTGTTTTACAGTTCAAATCATCAACAGTGTGCCCCCGGCTTCCAGTAATGACTCAGTGGGGGTCTCCAGGTTCCAGCAATGATAAAGTCAAAAGGTGGGGAACCACTAAACTAGTGTTTGTGCAGGTGCACAAGGAGCTCATCACACTTTTTGCCCTGTGTTCGCTGTTTTTGTGTAGTAAATAGACACCATCTTTTGCACTGCATTGCATTAATCAAACTCTCACGCAAAACTTTAGTATATAAATGCCCAAGTTTCATCTAATTTGAATTCATGACATAAAAGTAACTGAGGGCCTCATTTACAAGGCCTTTGCACCACTGTTGCGTCATTTTCTTTGTCGCAATGGTGGCACAAGCAGTGCTCTACATAGCCCTAATTGGGCCTAATGTGCCAGTTTGTAAAGCCTTGCGTCACATTATACCTGCAGCAGGTATAATATATGCAAGGTAGGCGTTACACCAGGAAGAGCCATGCAGAACTGACACGGAAATTTACATTTCACTGCGTCATTCTGCGACTTCACTGCATCAGCATTTTACCATGTGCTCAGAGCAGGCGTTAAACTGACACAGGGCTTATCTCAATGGGGACCTCCTGGCATTGCTGTAGTAGCATAATTGTTTTGACACTAGTCCAGCAATGCACAAGGTTAGTGCCGCAGATGCGTCAGAATTTGTGAGTGTGAGTGTGTGTATGTATGGAAATCATAATACGTGTCTGTGTGTATGTTTTGAAGTGGGGGGGTGTTTGGAGAGGTATGGGGGGTGGGGGCCTCTGTCAGTGACAGGGAAGGAATTCCCTGTCACTGATAGGGCCTACTGCCATGGTTTTTGTGGCGCTACGAACGCCACAAAAACCATGACGGTAGGCTGGGTCATAATCCCGCAGGAGGCACAATGGCGGCCGCTGGACTAGAGATGGTTATCTCCAGCCCGGCGGCTGCTACCGCCATGGAGGTCGGAGTGGTACATTGGTGGGTTGGCTTCAGCCAACCCACCAATGTCATAATGTGGTGGTAGGTACCGCCATCCTGTTGGCGGTGCTACCACCACATTAACGCCGACCGCCGGGTTCATAATGACCCCGCTCTGTCTCTTAAGGGATCTACTTTGTGCATGGATGTGCACCTTGTGAAATTACTAATTGCAGACACACAGGGTGAAATTAGCCAATGGTTGAAGTGGACTGACTCACTGACCCATGCTGTATTCTGTAGTGTATGGAACAAAACTGTGAATGACAGAGTAACAGACCAGTGAACGGAAACGGCTTCCTGAAAGGCGTTATAGTATTTACACATGCATTGTTAGTAAAATCAAAAGGCCTTGGATAATGCCAGACATAAAAAGAATGGAGAAGTTGCCTAGTGGCTCAATCGATAAATGTGGAACTAATGGGCTTCCAGTTCCAACTTTATAACTTAATCAGCATATTTTAATGTGAATATGGTAATTGGTTTAAAAAAAAAACACGTAAACACCTAACAGTGAAAACAGTTGAGATGATTTAGTATCAAACAGACGTAGGAATGTAGAGATATTGATGCACAATTCTTTAAGGTAAATAGGTAATCTTTATTGTTGCCATGTACAAGTCATAACACGCATATTAACCATACACTATACGCACCTTAAACCACACCTTAAAACACAACACTTGAAACACATTAAAAAAAACACGTACATCTACAAGTCAACTTCAGAAAAACTACAATGTTCAATTTAAAAGACAATGTGAAAATATTTAATATAGTATAAAAAATAATATAATTTTACTGAAGAGTAGCATAGCAATTAATCCAGCAATCCATTAAGGGGACCCTGGAGTACATTCACTGTGCCACATACTCTAATGGAGGTGTTCCAATAGAAACCTTTGAGAGCTAATAGTAAACATTTTTCAAGGCCTTGACGTTTCAGTGTATACCGCAATTCATCACTATTAATTAAATCAAAGACAGTTATTAAATATATGCTGGTCAGAAATAAGGGCACTAATCTAAATTTGTTGAATTTTATACAAATAAGCTGGGGCCTCATGGCCTGGTCGACAGAGCCAATGCAGCTCTTAATTCAACCTGTGTAATGGGGAGGATATCTTCCACATCAAGCAAAGCCTTGGCACAATTAAACAAGCCACACCCACACATTTTTCTGCTACCTTCCAGTAACAAGAAAGGTCTATAGTGGCATGGTCTTTGTGACTTCTCTTTTCATGGAGTGGGCCAGTCATAACTGTCCACCAAGAATTAGGTACAGTACTAGCAGCTGACAGAGCATTGAGATCCTAGCAAGAACTGGTGCCACACTCTCGGTATAGCATGGTTCACATCCACGGGGGCACTAACCCATCCCAGAGGCTTTGTTTAATTTCTTAACTGGTATAGCTCAATAACCGAAAAAGATAAAGTAGAGATCATGTTGTAAGAGGCTTCCACTTTAATGAAGATGTGATCAATCAAAATAGCCATTCTCCCAACATGTAAAGGGCAGCCTTTAGACATCAAAGTGTAACCATTTAGAAAACGTAAAGCACAGGCAGCTAGCATTGATGTAAATCTTTTCGCTAGCCTGCTACATCTACCCCAGCACACATCTGTCTCAGGCATGGCCCAACCAAGATTTTGTCGGCTATCTCATTACTTGCTCTAACATTGACAGTGGATATTTTGAAGTCTCCAAACACTAGAATTTTGTGTTTGATATTTGTTCTAATTGTCAAAGTGATATCCTCATGAGCAGGTAGAACAGCTCCCTTGCTTGAGCTGGGGGTGATGTAAATATTCGATAGACTTAATACACCTACTAGTGGCGGTAACACAGTTCACCTGTTATGAAGGATGTTCAAATATATAATCTCTACCACTAATTGGTTCACTATAATGACTAGTAATGTGGTAACCCAGGTAACTGAACCACCCATGTGTAGATGAAACTTTAGCTTTGTTTCTAGTACCTGATATGATGCAAACCCATCTATACCTTCTTCTATCATGGACTAATAGCCACTCGAGGTCTTTATTTTTTGAGCCAACCGTCAAAATATTCCAAATAAGTAAATTCACAAATGTTCCTGTTAGACCTGACAGCCTTAGGGTGGTCACCCCCATTTTTTTGCCTGCCTCCCTCCCCTTTTTGACACTGTTTTTGCTGGTTTGAGGACTCTGCACACTTTATCCACTGCTAACCACTACTAAAGTGCGTGTGCTCTCTCCCTTAAAACATGGTGACATTGGCTCATACCCAATTGACATTTTTTATTTTCTTGTAAGTCCCTAGTAAAGTGCACTGCATGTGCCCAGGGCCTGTAAATTAAATGCTACTAGTGAGCCTGCAGCAATAATTGTGCCACCCACATAAGTAGCCCCTTAACCATGTCTCAGGCCTGCCATTGCAAGGCCTGTGTGTGCAGTTTCACTGCCACTTCGACTTGGCATTTAAAAGTACTTGCCAAGCCTTAAACCCCCCTTTTTCTACATATAAGTTAGGCCCTAGGTAACCCATAGCACAGGGTGCTGTGTAGACAAGAGGCAGGACATATACCTCTGTTTTTTACATGTCCTGGTAGTGGAAAACTCCTAAATTCGTTTTCCAGTGCTGTCAGCCTGCTCCTTTCATAGGCGAGCATTAGGTCTGCCCTCATATGTGTTTGAGTGGTAGATTCTGATTAGAAAGGGGTAGACCGGTAATATTTAGTATGGCCAGAATGGTAATACAAATTTCTGCTGACTGGTGAGGATGGATTTTATATTACTATTTTAGAAATTACACTTTTAGAAACTTAAAATCCTTCTGTGCCTTACAGGCTGTCTCTAATCCACGTCTGGGCTGGGCTGGTTGACAGCTCCCTTGTGCATTTTACCCAGACAACCACAAACACAGGATGCTCAGTCACACATGCACACATCTTCATACTGAATGAGTCTTCCTAGGCTAGAGGGCCTGACACTTACATTTCTAAGGACAGTGGCCTGCCCTCACACAATGGACTGCCAAACCCCCTACTGGGACCCTGGCACACAGGGCTGTACTGAAAGGGGACCTTGTGCACTTCAAAACCACTCTTTGAAGTCTACCCCACTACAGAAGCACTTTTGGGTATCTAAACTGGGTCCCTGACCCTACCAATTTAGACACTTCCTGGGACAGATACTCTGAACCAGATCCTGCAAAGCCAAGAGGAGCTGCTGGCTGCCCAAAGGACTCACCTGGACTGATTTGCGGTGAAGGACTGCTGCCTTGCTGTTGCCCTGCTGCCTTGCTGGCCTTTGGCTCTGCTGAGAAGTGCTGTCCAGGGGCTTGGATTGAGCTTGCCTCCTGTTTCCTGACATCTCAGGGCCAAAAAGACTTAACCTCTGCAAAGGAACTCCAAATGCGGCGAAAATCGATGAACAGCCTGCCGGAATCGACTCACAGCCTGTCTAGCGGTGAAAGAATCACTGCATCGCAGAACCGGAACGATGCAGTCCAGCTCCTCGGATGGAGATCGACGCAGCACCAGCGTTGTGATCGGAACGTCGATGCACAGCCCACTGGATCGACGCACTGCCAAACTGGAACAAAGCAGCCCAACTTCCTGCCGGAGGAATCGACGCAGCGCTTGCTGTGCAACAGAAACTCCGGCGCATCGCCCACAGGATCGACGCAGCACCTGTGACTATGTCTTGCACGCCCAGGATTTCCACACATCGTCCCTGGGTGTCAAAAGACCCCGCATCGCAAAGAAGATTTAAGCCTACGCACTGGAATTTGATACGATGCATTGTCTGTGTGCACCCGGAAATCTGACGCACACCCTTTATTTTTGTTCGCACATCTTCCTCTGTGTTCTTCGTGCGTGTACTTTTGACGCATACCAGGTACTTTGCTCTTGTAAAAGACACTTTTGCTTTTTTAAGACTTAAGACTCTTTTTATCATTACAAAAGTGATACTTTAACTTTTACTTATCTAATCTTGATCGTTTTGACCTTAAGTCACTCAGATAAATATCTTATATTTTTCTAAAACTGTGTAGTGTATTTTGTGTTTTTTCACTGTGTCTTTGCATGACGTACTGCACAAATACTTTACACATTGCCTTCTAAATAGGCCTGACTGCTCAGTGCCAAGCTACCAGACGGTGGGCACAGGATAATTAGGATTGTGTGTGACTTACCCTGACTATGATTGTGGTCCCTACTTGGACAAGGGTGTATACCTCTGCCAACTAGAGACCCCGTTTATAACAGTTCCTACCAAGAGTTATATCACCTGTCTACTTAGTGTTACCCCGTCAATAAACCCTGCATGATAAAATGGCTGTATGCAAAAGGCCCAGCCCAAGAGAAGTCTGTAGATTGTAACTCATAAACCCTTGCCTTTTACTTGTTTGGTCCAGTCAGTGACAACACTCTTGTTATATAGCCATGCAACCACTAGCTGTTTGACATTACACATGGTTCTTTGTGGCAGATGAATTGTAGGCTGACAATTATTAGCCCTTTCTTCAGTATTTTTATCAGTCTCACATGCCTCAAAGGCTTGCTATCTTCCGAAGACAAAAAAATGAACAATCTCTGCACTCATAACAAATATGTTGTGCACATAATCAAGGATAATTCTGAAGTTTGAACTTCTGAACTTTAGCATGAATGAAGTCTGAAGTCTGAATTCTGAAGTCTGAACTTTAACATGAATGAAGAATATACCACTAATATAATTTCTTTTTACAAATTTCACCAGATCACTGTTGTCGCAAACAGAGAATCAAATTGAAGATGTTAAGTAGATGGGATCCATGAGTGAAAAGAGAGGAGGTATCTGGAAATTAATCCATAAAATCTAAATCTAAGATACCATAAATTGGTGTGCTCAGCTCATATTTTACCACATGCCTGCAACAGTTACCACAGGAGTTGCTGGGAAAGTCTCCATACTAAGATTCAGTACTGAGGTGAAGATGCAACATGCTCCAAAGAGTAATCTGCTATGGGGGTTCACTCCTTGATAGGCATTGATCATTGAGCCCAACATAACACAACCATCTAAAGCCACCTTTCTCCTTTGCCTCACACAACACTAGGGGCCACATGTACGAAGCATTTTGCACGTTGCAAACGGTGAATCGGGCAGTTTGCGACGTGCAAAATGCAATTTGGGATGTACAGACCCATTTTGTCGATTCAGTAATCTATTTACTGAATTGCAAAAGGGGTTTGCGAGTCACAATTAGGAAGAGGTGTTCCCTACCTAATTGCGAGTCGCAGTCCCATGTATGATTGTGTTGTGCCCGTGAATGTGGTCACAAAACAATCGCAGTTAGCATCAATTTCAAACTGGTGCTAACCCATTCGCAAACAGGAAGGGGTCCCCATGGATACCCTTCCCCTTTGTGAATGGCAGCGAAAAAAAAAATTCAGAGCAGTTTTGTTTTTGAAATGCATCTCGTTTTCCTTTAAGGAAAACAGACTGCATTAAAAAAAAAAAAAACAGTCACAGACATGGTGGTCTGCTGTCACCAGCAGGCCACTATCCCTGTGAGGGCGGCATTCCCAATGGGGTCACAAATTGCGACCTACCACACAAATATTCATGAGGTAGGTCATTTGAGACCCCCTTGCGAATGGCAAACAGTGTCATTGACAATGTTGCACATAAGGTTTTGCGACTGGCAGATTGCAAGTCGCTCTGACTCGCAATTTGAGAGTCGCAAAACCTATATTTCGTACAATTGGCCCCAGATATCTTTGAGTGGCCCTTTTAGTTATATGCCTCATCCTCTTTTTTTCATAACCCTTTGTCATAATTTGACTATCCATAGTGGCTTTCATACCTTGGGTAGATATAAGATATATACATGTACTCTCTGTAAATGCCCTCCACTCTAGGCTCTTTACAAGGTCCCTCACTAATATGATTGCAACCCTTGGCTCCTTAAGCAGCCTTTAAATGGAATACACAACATTAATAGAATTGCCCATGGAACCCTTGTGTTCTATTTTTGTTGTGCCTGGAATAAGACTGGCTGTGTTTGAATCAAGGATCAGATTGATTGAATTGTGACAGGTACTAGAGGCTTCCCCCTTCTTGCCCTGGTTGTCATTCTTCTCTTTAGAAAGAGGGCAAGAAGAGGAGAGCCCAGATACGGGTGGTAAGTCATACAGTGCCTGATTTGAGCCAGTGGTTTCTGGTGCTGGGCACCGGAACTTAATTATCAACAACAGCACCTATGATAGTCTGCTGCATGGTGGCGTTGTTTGTCTTATTTAGAGATGAGCACAACAACAGTTGTTTATTAATTTAATATACTTTAACAATGACTAATACCTGCCACCCCAGCCATTCTTACAGCTTTGGAGGCCTGGAATAGCCTGAATTGTCATAGTAGTATGAGTGTAATGGTTGGTAGTTGTACTTGTACTACCATTGACAGCAGGGGCAACAGCTGGTGAAGTGGCCACCTAAGAGGCTCTGGCGCTTATTTTCTTTTTTTAACAAACTAAGTAAAAAGCCCTCTCCTTCAAAGTTTAACAAGGGGACTTGTGTCTCTAATTTTCCATACAACATTTCAGTTTGCGCTGTGTGTCCAGTTATTGTTTTACTCTATTAATGAACAATCTAGAACTTACGTGTAGCAAGGAGGCATTTACTTCAGTAGCAGTGCCAGTCAGCATTTTTCTCTTGAGATCAGGAAATTGAACAGGGTTCTTGTCCAGGGCACATTTGTAAAAATCATAAAAACACTAACCAAGCCATACCCAGTTTTTCCCAATACCCAATGAACAAAGCAAGCTATGTAGCATTTGTATCACTTTAGATACCACAATGTACTCCCCAATGTGGTGTGTCATTGACAAATCATGCATCAGGGGAGCAGCAGACAGAAAAAATCCAAAATCAGGGTCCTTGAATGTAATTTCCATTTTTTCGCAAGGCTTTACAGACAGGTCATCATCATTATCAAGGCTCTTTGGAGTTATTGATATTCCTTCACAATCCAGGGATAATTGTTCGTCATCTTGAGCATTTGGGCCCAAATTTAAGAACAGTTTGTGCTGCCTTTGAGCCAATTTTTGTGACACAAAAGCGGCGATAACACATATTATTTAGAAAGTGTTGCTAGAGCAGTCTAGCACCACATATCAGGAGTCAGCATCATTTTGTAGGGGCACAGTTTCATCTTCTGTCGTTTAACGACAATGATCTGAAAAAAAGACACTAGCCCGCTTGCACCAAATCTACAAGCCAACGGAAAAAAGACTCATGCATAGGATCGCATGGAAAAGATTACACTAACTCTGATTAGCATAAAAAATGTTATGCCTGATCAGACGAGGCGTTAAAAAGAGGCCCAGCCACAACTGCATAAGGAAAATACACAGAAAGAACCCTGGCAAATAGACTTGTTACTGCTACAGCTTGACACCTGGAGAAGACGACAGAGATGGCACCAAATGCCACCAGCACCACCGCAGCACCCTCAACCACCATCACTGCAGCCACAGCCGCAGAAGGAGGGAGAGAATTTTTGACCAATGTGCATCCATTCTTGGCCTCAGGGAAGAAGAGGTCATTAGACTCTACAGTCTCAAGTGGGAGTCCATCCTAAGGCTTCTCCACCACATTGCTCCTGACATCACAGCAAGAGTGGATAGCCCTACAACCATACCACCCATGACCAAACTCCTGGCCGTCCTCCACATGCTGGGCTCTAGAGACCACTGAAGCATGAGTGGGTGCTATCTTACAACCATCCTTTTCTGCCTTCCTCTCTATGATCCTGGACACCATCATCCACCTCACACTCCACCACATCTGTCTCCTCAACACTCAGCAACTGCAGCAGGAGACCAAACAAGGATTCTACCAAGTTGCTGGGTTCCTGCATGTGCTGGGTGCAATGGACTACACACTTGTCCAACTTGTCCCCCCTGCTGCAACAGAAAACCTTTATAGGAACAGGAAACACACACACTCAATAATGTGCAGGCCATCATGGACAATCCTGGTATATTCACCAACATCCTTGCTAAATATCCGGAGAGAGCATGATGCCTACATCTTCTGGCACTCAATAATACATCAACATTTCCAGGATGGACAAAATGGCAATGGCCTACTCGTAGGTAAGCCAGCATACATTACATAACACAGACAACACACTAAACATGTGGGACAAACTAAATATACACCAGACTATACACACATTGACAGGGAAGCACAGATGTTTGGAGAACAACACACATGCATCACTCCACCGCATTCAATGCATAATACCCTCACATATGGCTACATGTACAAGTTCCTACCACCACCTGATACTTCTAATGATGCTGAGGTGGAGCAATGCCCCCTCTGCATTCAAAAGCTGGAGTCAAACCACTACATGTTGTATGGAAAATACAGATCCTCACAAATAACAATTAGCATGGAATTGGTCAGCAATATGTATGCATTGGCCATGCCACCGTAAAACAACTCACATATTGCCACTGCCCCACATTTACCATGATGTAGAAACCTGAGGATGCACCAACAAATAATGCCAGCCTAGTGGTGGCATCACCATTTACATATCATCAAAAATACCTGATACTCTCATAGTGTTCACTTTTACCATGAGTGGTGCTTATTGCAGCACACATTGAAATAGGGAATGCCATCATTGATAGATCATGTGTAGGAATGGACACATCACAGCACAGCAACAATCATACCCGTAAATTCCACATCTCCCTACCATGGTACAAGGATGCCTACAGTGGACTGTGGCAGCTGAACTACTGCCAGCGCACTGGTAGCGGTTAGAAACGCACAAAATCAAGGAGACATGGCACTTTACTGGGCTGGACTGGTGATGGAGGGGATTACGGAAAAGCACTTCATGCCCTGTCCTTTCCCATGGGTGTCTGTAAATGTGTTCCATACATCGTAATACATCCCATGCAACTGTGCAACACTGTGCATATTCACTACATATACATTTGCATGCTAGCCAGCAAATGCTACAACAACTCTTTGTGCAAGGGATATATTCCAAGTCTAAGGGAGTGGGATTCACATGCAACACACAGGGAACAACACCTTTCTCATAGCACACAACACACAAAATGGGTACACATTTTGCCACCATAACTCTTCTGCAGGACTAAAGTAATGGGATTAAGGGGCAAATACAAATTCCGCATGGGTGAATTGTCATGCCTGAAAATAATCTACAATCACCAGGCCCCTGAGGCACAACCCATGACTGGAAAGTGCACCACCACATATCAAGACAAACATGCATTCAACCAGTTACATACATAAAATCAAATGCAAGTGACATTCACCACTCCATCTAAAACGTGACAGTGCCATGGCATTTAGCAATAAACATATACCCAGGTCTGACACTGTTTCTCACATTCTATTGCAGTGGACCAAGATTTCTGCATCCAGCCATGGGTCATGACCCCATGTGGAAACCCACATACTTATGCTGAGAGGGCTTACAGTGAAGCACACATAGGGACCAGGAATGTTGTGGAGAGGACATTTGGCATTCTGAAATCCAGGATCCGGTACCTAGGTATAACTGGAGGAAGTCTATTATATGCCCCACCCCTTGAGCAGATATTAATATTTGTCTGTGCAATTTTGCACAACATCTGTGTTTGCACCAATGTCCCCTGGGATGAACAGGTAGATGTCCCCAGTGAGGAGGATGAGGTCAATGATGCACAACTGGAGAATGGGGAACAACAAAACTCTGCTTCTGGGGCACACAGAAGAGACAATATTGTGCACAACTTCTTCCTTTAGAAACTGTACTTAAATCATCAATGAGGAAAATGTGGTCCATAAATAACTTGAACTCAGATTAGTCATGGAGTACTTCTTTTCACCATCACATACCTAATCAACTCACTAACCTCTCAGAGAGCATGACTAGACCACAAAATATGTAAATAATTTAGGAACATAGTCAGGAACAAGAAACAACTACAAACAATGCACTACTACATGAATGTGTGGGTGACTGTAGGCATAGTCAGTTGCACTTAGAAATTACATTGTCACACATGTATCACACACGTGTGTTGGGTTGACCTTTGACAGCAGCAACCCAGGAAAAACATGTGAAGACTACTGTACAGATGTCTGGCCAAGGTAGGAAAAGAGTATTCAGTACCTACATTGGTAGCTTTGTGTCTGCTATGTAATGAAGCAATGTCTGAATATCACAATCACAGGTGACAACTCAAAACATACCACTCAGTGACACGCACATGTTTGACCAAGAGGGAGTTAAATACAGAGATCAAAACACCTAAATGTCTTGGTCTGTCAGACTCAACCCAGTTTGGAATGCGCATGCATGTCAAACAATGTCAACACAAGTTATAAACCCTTGCCAAAATGTACGTGTGATGAAGGACACCGAGATGTTGAAATTTGATGTCATACTCATAGCTGTCTGGAGTAATCACACAATCCTAATACACTCATAGTGCATGTGACAAAAGTTGTGAAATGCAGATGTGTGTGAGTGCTCATGTCGAACAAAGAAATGGGGAAAGACAGCTGAGAGACTCCCTTACTTAACTTTGACGTCCAATATGTGCAGGTGATTCATAAGTGCTGTGGCTTGTGTTCAGTGATGTGGGGGAGGTCAGTCATGTTATCTGGCAAACAGTGGGAATGCTAGGGCAAATATTGCTTAGCCTGTAGAAGACGCTATGTCCATCAATAAGTCGAGAAGTATGACTTACTATGATGTGCATGAATAAAGGGACAGTAAGGATCACGAAGATGTGTAATAAAGGTAATCTGCAGGAAGTGAGCAAGCAAGGTTGAAATAGAAGCATACCTCACAAAATCTGCCTTCAATGTGTGTGACAGAGCACACATTGACAAATACTTACTGTACAACACAACAATGTTGCCACGTAACACCAGACACATATTCACAGTGATTGTGTAGATCAGTACATATTCCAGTCACATTGCCAAAACCTACAACACTGTGCTTGGCCTGCACAAACAAGTGTAACAGAAGCAATTGATAACTGACAGTATCTGTACCCTAGGTCGGAAGATATGAGCTGGGTCCACAATCTATCTATGACCATACTCATGTTAGACACTAGCAAATGATGAAAAATGTCCAATACAAACAAGCTATAAATCTCTAGTAAATGATAGGACAAGCCTGACATCAACAACCTACCAGCAACAATTAAGCTGTGTGGGCATACAAAGGCCCTCATTACGACCCTGGCGATAAATCCCACTTTCCGCCGTGCAGAAGACCGCCAACATACCGCTGCGGCCGCGGAATTCCGCTACAGCTATTACGACCCACAGCTCGGAATCCGCCATAATACAGACACCCACAGAAGTCCGCCACACCAAAGGTCAGTGATAAAATGGCGATAACAAAACCTCCACCGTCACGGCAACAGGAATACGCTCACACTATCACGACCCACGAATCCACATGGCGGTCTTTCAACCGCGGTATTCCATTGGCGGTACACACCGCCGCGCTCAAAATACACACACATTTACAAAACACAACCACATTGGACAATTCGAAATACACATACCTGATACACATACACACACCACACCCACACACCCAATCCAATATAAAACACTCACCCACATCACCCACAAACCCTTACTACCAGAACTCTGATACCACACCGAGAGAGACACCACCATCAACAACACCAGCATCCACAGACACACAACACCATCACTTACACAACATCCACGCACCTCAAACAACACACAACAACACATCCCCTCAAACATCACAACACACACCACCCACACCACATCATGGCACCTCAACGACACCCCAGGTTCTCTTAGGAGGAGCTCATGGTCATGGTGGAGGAAATCGTCCGGGTAGAGCCACAGCTAATCGAATCACAGGTGCAGCACACCTCCATTGCAAGGAAGATGGAGCTATGGCGCAGAATCGTCGACAGGGTCAACGCAGTGGGACAGCATCCAAGAACTAAGGATGACATCAGGAAGAGGTGGAACGACCTACGGGGGAAGGTGCGTTCCGTGGTCTCCAGACACCAGATTGCTGTACAGAGGACTGGCGGTGGACCCCCACCTCCTGCCCCATAACTAACAACATGGGAGGAGCAGGTCTTGGCAATACTGCATCCTGAGGGCATTGCAGGAGTAGCAGGAGGACTTGACTCTGGTAAGTCAAAGCTTTACTATTATATCCCCCATCCTGCCTGCATGCCATCACATACTCACACCCTGATCCCGATCACTTCAACACCTCACATATGCCCCACTATCACAACCCACCCATCCCAACACCAAGCCCTGCATGCAACACCAATGCATGGACACCCATCACCAAAGCATGTACAGTACAGATACCTACACAGACCCCAACCCAAATATCACACAAGGACCAAGACAAGAATACAAGCACTGGAGTACAGGGTCACTCACCCATTGCACACAATGGCACACACAGATTCAATAATCATGCCTTTACACCCCTGCAGGACCCCAACCCAAAGTAACCGGACAGGAGGTACCAGACATGTCCAGTCCCCCCACAGAAGAGACCCACAGTGATGACAGCAGCTCTGCACAACTGGATCAAGATGCCCAGCCCAGCAGGGACCTCGGGACAGTTGGTTCCCCTGACACTGGCACAAGCCACCACAGAGCCTCCCCCTCAGGAAACACCAGCATAGCACCCACCCAGCGGGCCCATCCCTCTCTCCCCAGGACACATCAATCAGCAGTGTGTCCACCACTACAGAGAACCCAGGCAAACCCACTAACCCAAGACAATCAGGGACCTGGGGGCAGTGGCAGTGGGCACACGGTTCAGGGGACAGAGGCACAGGAAAACAGGGAAACTGGGAGGACTGCTGTGAGACAGTGGGAGGACAGGCCCAGGGATCCCACTCTCCATGAGGCCCTCTCCAACATCATGGAAGCTTACCATCATTCCCAGGAGACGATGGCAACGGTACTGGCCAAGTATCAGGTGACCCAGCGGCTGCAGGAGGAACACTACCTTGGTATCAGGGAGGACCTGAAGTCCATTAACAACACCCTGGTCACCATTGTAGGGGTGCTGCAAGACCTTGTCAACACCAGGAGGGACACTGTGGCACAACAAGGGGCCCCTGACACTAGCCTGGACGATGAACAGCCCTTCACCTCAGCCGGCGCTAGTGGACAGGAGGCACTGCCACAGGAACACGACACCAGCACCACACCCCCTGCAGATGGAGAACCACCCGTAAACGGTCCCTGAGATCCAGAAACAAGACAGAGAACATTGCCAAGACCCCCGTCAGGAAATGAGACCCCCCCTGAATGTCACCCTTACGTCCCACTTGTCACCCTGTCCTCCCTTCAACTGCCATTGCTCCACTTCCTATGCCTCTTTGGACAATGCACCTGTGAAACAAATAGACTGGACTCTGCCATGGACATTCCTCCACCATCCCCCCTGCCCATTTCCCAACCCCCTCCACTTATTTGCACAGAAATAAACACACTTCGATCCCAAAATAATCTGGAGTCAGTCTGTGCTTTCACAAACGTGTAATTGCAAGAACCATGGAATATAACAATGTCAATTTAATTGTTCACATACCGATGTAACACAGCTGTAGGGCTGGAGGAAATATAGCAGAGGGCACAAAATGGGACCCACATCTGTGAAATGGAAAGCCAAAGTGACAAGTCAGGGTCCATATACTGAGTGAAAATGACAGACTTATGCTAGCTCCAACAATAGTATGAGATGTGGGAGGCAGTGACATCTTACCTGTGACTCACTGGAAGTATTGCATGATTATGTTGTTTCTGTTGTTGATGTCCTCTTCTTCTGCCTCCTCTTCTTCACTGTCCACAGGCTCTACAGCTGCCACAAGACCACCATCTGGCCCATCCTCCTGCAGAAAAGGCACTTGCCGTCGCAAAGCGAGGTTCTGCAGCATACAGCAGGCCACAATGATCTGGCACACCTTCTTTGGTGAGTAGTAGAGGGGCCACCTGTCATATGGAGGCACCGGAACCTGGCCTTCAGGAGGCCGAAGGTGCGTTCAATCACTCTCCTAGTTCGCCCATGTGCCTCATTGTAGCGTTCCTCTGCCCTTGTCCTGGGATTTCTCACTAGGGTCAGTAACCATGACAGGTTGGGGTAACCAGAGTCACCTTCAAATATCGAGGGACAACTGTTAGACACACACTAACCTGTAGGGACAACCCCATACCCAGAAAACTATTCAGAATGTATAGGGTCCTTGTCCTCACCTATTAGCCACACAGGGTGCCTCTGGAGTTGCCCCATCACATAAGGGATGCTGCTATTCCTCAGAATGTAAGCGTCATGCACTGAGCCAGGAGATTTGGCATTCACATGGGAGATGTACTGGTCGGCCAAACACAGCATCTGCACATTCATCGAATGGTAGCTCTTCCGGTTTCTGTGCACCTGTTCACTCCTGCAGGGGGTACCAAGGCCACATGTGTCCCATCAATGGCACCTATGATGTTGGGGACATGTCCCAGGGCATAGAAGTCACCTTTCACTGTGGGCAAATCCTCCATCTGAGGGAACACGATGTAGCTTCGCATGTGTTTCAGCAGGGCAGACAACACTCTCGACAACACGCTAGAGAACATTGGCTGCGACATCCCTGATGCAATGGCCACTGTAGTTTGAAAGGAACCACTTGCCAGGAAATGGAGTACTGACAGGACCTGCACTAGAAGGGGGATTCCTGTGGGATGGCGGATAGCTGACATCAGGTCTGGCTCCAACTGGGCACACAGTTCATGGATTGTTGCACGATTAAGTCTGTAGGTGACTATTACGTGTCTCTCTTCCATTGTCGACATGTTCACCAGTGGTCTGTACACCGTAGGATGCCGCCATCTTATCACCTGCCCCAGCAGACGTGTCTTATGGAGGAGAACAGCGAGCAGAGAGTCAGCCAACACTGAGGTATCACAAATTTAATTTGCACACATTTATTAATCCGCAATGTGCCTGTTACTGTGTGTATTCAAGGCCTACATTGGTGTGACGCAGTTAGATTAATGCCATGTGGCCCCCTGAAATTGCGGCTGCCTGACCTGTAAGGTGGGACAAGGGGATATGAGGTAACTGCGCTGGTGTTGTACACCATCACTGTAGGCGGTCGAAGACCGCAGAGCAATCCTGTATTGGTTAACATTGGACCCTATGGGTCTGAGGAGCCAATGACGATGTACGCCGGCAGTGACGGTACGCACCGTCGCGGACGTGACTGCCATTTTCTGTCTGTTCACTCACTTGATACCTGACCTTCAACAGGAGAGGACCTACACTGCAAGTGCTGCTGTGGCCTCAGTCTGGAAGCGATGATGGCTCATGTGTTTGGGGAAAGGGCCCCTGCCTTCACTTCGGAGGAGTTGGAGAAACTAGTGGATGGGGTCCTCCCCCAGTACACACAACTGTACGGTCCTCCAGACAAACAGGTGAGTACACTGTGAGCATGCTGCATGGGCAATGCCTGTTTGGAGTGGTGTGGATGGAAGATAAATGGGGGGGGGGGAATTGAGGCCTGCATGTGCGGACGGTGAGAGTATGTGCGTCAGATAAAGCAGTGGGCAAACCACCCACTGAAAAGAATTGAGAGACTGTGGCTTTGCACTCCCCAGGATAAAGCAGTGGGCAAACTACCCACTTGAGAGACTTGAGAGACTGTTGCTATGCACTTCCCAGGATACATCAATGGGCAAACCACACACTGAAAAGACTTGAGAGACTGTGGCTTTGCACTCCCCAGGATAAGGCAGTGGGCAAACCACACACTGGAGAGACTTGAGAGACTGTGGCTTTGCACTCCCCAGGATACATCAATGGGCATGGAGCCCCCTCGTGGAGCAGTGGCGTTGTGCGTTCATCAGGCTGAGGTGCCCACCCCTTCCCCTGAGGTGCCTGTGTATTTTCTATGTGATGCCCCTCCAGTGTTCTCTCCGTTTGGAGTCAGGTATCATGTGTGGGCCTCGCCCATGCATTTTGGGCCCAGTGGTCCACGGACAATGATTTGTGCACTATCCGGACTTGTGTAGTTGGTGTACATATTTGTATATACTGGATTTTGACTTTTGACTAATGTATTTTTATTGATTACACTCGTTACAATCATTTCCTTTTTTCCTTGCATTCTTCCAGGGGGGGTGGAATGGTGTATATGTTATGTTGCAGCATGTATTTGTGTGTATGGTGTTGTGGGTGAGGGCGGGGGTGGGGGTGTTGCGTGTTGTGTGTGTGTCACTCTCTGTACCCTCCCCTGTGTTGTAGGTGTAGTACTCACCGTGGTCATCGCCGCCGTCGTTGGAGCTCCTGATAGAGGAGCAGGAAGACCATCGCCGGCAGTATCTGCAATTCGGGCTCCATGGCGCCTTGGTTCCTCGTGGGGTGTGGAGAGGTGAGTGTTTTTCCCTTCTGTGTACTGTTTCTGCCTTGTTTTTATTGACGTTGGTTCCGCCCTGGAAAAGGTGTCAGATAGCCGTGTTGTGATAGGGTGGGCGGTACATTGTCTCCGCCTGTCTGTTGGCGGTGTCCGCCGCCCTGTTTGTTTGTACTGCCGTGGCAGTCGGAGTGTTAAAGTGGCTGTCTATGTTGGCGGTTTCTGCCATGGTCGTAATTCCATTTTTTTTCTGCCGGCCTGTTGGCGATATTACCGCCGCTTTAACACTGACCGCCAGGGTTGTAATGAGGGCCAAAGTGCCACTGGAGCACTGATGACTAGGCTACGATTACTGTCTGAGAACAGCCCTGCCATATAGATTGTGTGTTAAAAGGGAAATCTAGCAAAGTTAAAGGGAGAATCATTGTTCAGTTAAAGGGTACGTGCTAACCATAATATCACCACAGGTCCCACCTAGGTGGACCAGTCTTGGTGTGGTCTATTTGTGTATGGAGAAAAGGGAACATTCCACTTATGGCCTGGTGTCTGTCTAAAAAAGATTACATTCCCAACTTATTAGTACAATCATTTGTTTCTACATAGGGGAACATAGGAAACACAGATATGACTACACAGCTTTGCTACAATGGTGCTCAAATATCCATGCTGGAATTGAGAATTAGTAGTTGCCATAGCCCTAACACACCTGAGTAGTATGCATTACTGATCACAAATGAAAAAACTTTTTTCAGACTAACATGTCACATACATAACAACCATAACATGTCAGCACACCATCTTCAAGGGTTACACGCATAGATAATTTTACATTACACATGTTTCATTACATCATGAAGTCTGGCCCATAGGACACAGCAGAGTGTGACACACGCTTTCACATACATTGTTATGGTTACTGGATCATAAAGCATGCCAAGTCACCCCCATCCTTAGCTAAACATATGTCAAGGGCATCATGTGAATGAACATGTTTCACACATGGGCCAGCTGTCAAATGCTGTGTGGTGAAAGAAACTCTGGAAATTCTGATATGATATTGTGTTAGACCAACAATATGAGTTCCATCACTTATTTAAACTCACAGTTCACACCTTGCCCACATGTGGGAACATGTATGTGGAAAGATGTATGTGGAAAAAGGTGTCATACACATTTACAAACAATAACAGTCATCCCATGCAGCCCACACACCTACATACATTTGGAGAAACATTCCTGTGTTTGCGGTACAAAGTGTAATACACATGCATTCATTTTTTGTCCTAGCATTGAATAAGGATGCATTGCACCTGTTTGTGAAATGTGCTTCTGGGTGCCCTGTCAGCCTTTCCTCTAAAATTCACACATGTCCATCATGTGTCGAAAAATATGATGCAAATGCACTTAAACTTAAACATTATGCCCTGTCAGCCATCTTTAAAAAAATCATGCATGGCCGTCATGCGTAACAAAACCTGACGCATATCAGAAAACATGACGCATACACCCAGGAAATGATTTAATAGGATTTCCTTGCTGCATACATGGAAAAGTGAACTTACTTTTACTTTTACTTTACATTCTTGTAGTTGTAATTGATAGAGGTTGTGTGGTGCTTATGCTCGTGTGAAGAGTGGTGAATCTGGTGTCTTTTGTGCTATGTGCTATCTGTGTTTTGTTTCTAAAGGCCATTTTGTCTTTGTGTTTGTCATTTTGTATTGATATTGTCATAGTATTGTTGGCTGTTTGTCTTAGGGGTAGATAAGTTTGTTGGGGTAGTTGGGTATTATTACTTTAATTTAGTGGGTTTTAAGGTTGCAGTGGAGGTTTTGTGCAACATGTCAGGGAAGGGAAGGACCAAGAGGATGACTCGTGTTGAACTGGGAGGGTTCATCTAGTTGGTCTGTCACTACCTCCCAAACATGGTAGCCATGGGTGGCCGTGTCATCATGGGCTACCGGACTGACGCACGGAAGCTTCAATGGGACAAGGTGCTGTTCCAGCTTACCCGGATCTTCTGTGTCCAGCACACTGACTACCAGCTGAAGCACCGGTGGGCAGACCTGATCCCATGGGAACAGGATCTCCTGGATCACCTGGGAACTGTGGTTTGCGGAACTGTTGGTAAGTACCCCATAAATTAAGCTTCATCCCTATTTGTATGACTTTAGGCCATAGGGATTACTTCACCGTGTCATGACAAAGGTGAGGACAGCAAATAGTGTGTCTCTTCCAACCTGCATTCATGAGAAGGTCAGCAATGACTGGGGAAGTTGACAATTAGCACATTCCTGTCTTTGTGCCTTGTGTAGCTCATTTATATTTTGAGGTGCACGAAAGTACTCACACGTGTCATGGTGCAAGGGTACATGTTTTCCAGGCACAACTGTCCTTGTCCTGCAGGTGCTTGACTACTGTGGTAATTTTGCATAGTTATGTTTATGTGATGCCAAATGTGATGCAGGAGTATAGGGAGTCATGGAGGTATGCTTTCTTTGAGTCATGTATGTGCAGAGTGACACATCAAGGGCCCAAATGTAAGAATGGCATAGCAGCCTCTAGTGCAACATTAGCGTCATTTTTTCAGACGCTAATGTGGCAGATGGAGGCAAGTATTGCCACCCTATATTTACAAAGTAGCGCAATGCAAGCATTGTGCCTCTTTTCAAACTCTAGCACCACATGATGCCTGTGCCAGGCATAATTAATGCAAGGGGTGCATTCTGGCGTTAGGAGGCCTACAAAAATGGAGTAGTTTAATCTACTAGATTTCACTACACTATTTGTGGTATCATATTGAACGCCTACCTAAGGCAGGTGGTAAAATGTCAATCCCATTGTTTACAATGTACATTCACTTAGCAGGTTTTTCACCTACATGTATGGTGCAAATCATGCAATGTACCACAATTAATTCAAATTTTACAATGCTATTGTCCTAACATGCGCCATGGTGCGCTGTATGTAAAATATGGCATACAAATGGTGGTGTTATGTGCTGGTAGGGTGCTGCAGAAAAAGTGAAGCATCAGAGATGAAGCACCATTTTTACATAAATGTTAATCAAAGTCCTATGCTTCTGAATTGTCAGTGTACTGTCCCCAGCAAATTGTTACATATATAGTTGAGACATGTACGTATGAGTCAAGCCCATATCTGTCTGTGTTTGTGTAGACTAACAACATCTGTCAAATTGACATGACTTCTATGGATAAGTTGGTCAGTCCCTAACCTGAGTCATCTAGGTCAATCAGCTAAACATGTGGGATGTGTAACAGTTGTTCATGCTTTTCTTTGTTCAATATTCACAAAGCTATGTTTTCATGCCATGTCTTGTAGGTGGACCTGCATCCTACACCATTGGTGAGGTTGCAAAATTTGCAGTCCCCAATGCTGCCAGTAAGTGTCACCTTGTATGTCTAATGCATAGAGCAAGGGTTGTGTGTGAGGTAGCATGATGTGTGGAATGCCATTTTAAAATGGCACATGTGTCAATTAAAACACCATTATCTATCCTAGGGTATTGACAGTATGTCTGATGTCATGTTGAGGATGTGGAATACAACAAATTGATGCACTGGTGGCACTGTGTGCTGCAAAGGCCTTGTGAGTTTTTGGAAAAGGTAAATATGCGTACTAACACAGTGATGTCAGTCAAGATATGTGGCAGAGGTGCTGGGTTCAAGAAATATATATATTTTTTTTTATTAGCAGGTGCGGTTGCGTTACATGTGCTGCGCACAAAAAACAAGAAAAAAAACATTCCAACTTATCTCATTGCATACATAACTGCTGAAACACAATAACTTGTACAATTGCATTTTACATATAGTTCCAGAATCCAGATTGCGAAATCAATTATTATTTCTCCTCCCTCGACTATCCCAGCCCACTTCCTCGATTTCCGCCAGCTCTGTCTTACGGGCACAAATCGCGTGATATCTCTCCGTGGCTCCTATCCTCTGAGCATACAGCTTTTCCTTTGCCCTTGTGAATTCCATTTTCGCCTCCCATTGTGAGTATGTCAGGGGGCTGGTGATTTCCACGCCTGCAAGATAAGTGATAGAGCTTCTACTGTGCCTACAAATACCAATTGTCTTGATGCGTTGGAAAGATTCATGTCTTGCGGCATACCCCAAAGCGCGACTAGAGGGCTAGGATTGATCACATGACCTATCCAAAAACTTAGCCTCTGAAAGATCCGCTCCCAGGACTTTGCTACAGAAATACAACTAAAACCCATATGTATTCGGCAATGGGAAGAGCTGGGTTTTCAGACTCTAGAAGATTTTTATGTAGCTGATCGTTTGAAAACATGGGCTCAGTGAGCAATGAGCGTAAGTAATGCTCCAGAAAATTTACAATTTTCATTTTGGCAAATCCAACACCTTTTGCAACCAGAGTGACAACCATTGAACGATGCAAATAGACGTATTGCCCAGGCCTTCTATATTAACCAGCAAGGTATTGGGAAATGGTATAAACGTTTGCAGGAGGCAGGGACAATTAAGTCAATTGCCCAATTACTGGTCCTAATAACTAGCTTGACAGGATGTAGAATAGAGCTACAGCATTGGAAAAAACACAACGAGCTGGCCCATCAAGCACTTAGAGGGGCCAATTTGAAAAAGATAGCCCTTTTTTCCAGGTGGTTTATGTATTATACCCCTGCGTTAGAAAAAGATATGTGTTCAGAGACATCTGGCTCCTGCCCACGTTGCCAAATTTCCCAGGCAGATTGGGTTCAAGAAATGTATGGATGTTGGCAACATATTGGTCACAGCACATGTAACTGCACTGTGTGCCACATGTAGCACAAAGTATTTGTGGGCATATTACGATTAATGACCATGTGAAGAAGTCTCCAAAGGGTTTATCAATGAGCCACTTTCCCCGCTGGTGCTTTAATTCGCCTTAGTTAAAAAATGATGCACCGGCCACACAAAGAGCTTTTTGAGAAGACCCATAGTTAGTTGAGTCCACATTGAGATTTCATCTCATGTTCAGATGAGTGTGGTACATGTCTACGGATTAAAGCAAAAAGATGTGTCCAGAGGTACATACATGAGCTACCCATCATGATGAGGGTGACCGAGCATGGTCACGTCACTGGTGTATGGGATGTGCATGGTGAGTGTTTACCTGGTACTTAGGAGATGTTACATGCTTGTGCACTGATAGTGTGCAACATTGGTTAGCCTTTATCCCTGCGACATGAAAAATATATTGTAGATGTTTGGGATGCAGAATTGTATTGACTTTGGCCTTGTTGTTTTTTTGTGAGCTGTGGAGGACAACATGTGTTACATGGAGATGCTCTTTCTGTTTGCACATTGCATGATTGATCTTCCTCTGCCCAATGCAGATTTGGATGACATGTTCCCTTCATGTTTTAGCAGCCACAATGTCACCAGCACAGAAGCGTGCATTTGAAAAAAGGGCAGAGTGATACTGGCATTTCCTTGCTGTTGAAAAAGCAAGGAAGATGGCCAGGAGACATTGCATTGAAAAAGCATTGGGGTTGTGGTGGGATGGCATGGAGGACTGGCCAAACAGGTTGCAACCATCACCCACACAAGTGCAAACGCAATGCGGAAGGTCAGGGGTGGATCTGCAGGTTCTACCCCCTCAGCATCTACAGGCCCTACAACAGAATCATCACATCCCCAGCCAAGACCAGCTAACATAGCTCAAAAATTTGAAGAGGAAACGTGGAAAGACATGGCAGACATAAACTTGAGTTTGTCCAAATTGGAGTAAAAGACATATAAGAATTACACAATTCTTAAGTACCTCAAGAAAAAAAGAAGAGGCACTGACTTTGAACCATTTTCTCTTCCCAGTACCTTCCCTTCCCATAGTTTTAATAGTTTATAGTTATTGTGGCTTTTAGATACGTAGGCATAGGTTAGTTTGCATAGTAAAGGTTAGTTTTAGGACATAGTTGGTATAGTTAGGGGAGGAGGGTTTCAGGATTTTTACTGTGTTGTGGTTTTGAGGGGGGGGGGGGCTTTGTTTTTGGCTATATGTGAAAAATAAAATCCAAACAAATATATATTTATTTAGACAATAGGTTTAGTTAGTCAATGTTTAGCTCTAGTTAATGTTGTCCTTACCATCTGATATCTCTTAAGGGGGAGAGGAGGTGGCAATGTTTATTGTGTTGTGTTACATGTATAGGTTAATTTTAGATTAGATTAGTTAACTGAGGGATAAGATATGTTTGGTGAGTATAGGTGAGGTCAGTGCAGGTCAGTGTGTAGTTTAGGTATCTGATAGGTAGAAATTGTATAGTCTCAATAAATCTTGTTAGTTTCCTACAATATGGTCTCAATGATGATTAACTATCTGGGTTTTATCATGTCTGCAGAGGTCACGTTACACAAATGCCTTTTGGTGTACATTCAATAGTGATTTACATATGTGACTATGTATATCCCCTATCGCCAAGTATCTGTCTGATTGGCACCTGTATTACATCAGCTAGTCAATACACTATTCAGCACTGTACCTGACACTCTGACTATGCATGCATACAAATTCCAAAACAGGTAATCAAACACCATCTATTTGTGTTGGTACGTAATGTAACATTCATAGGTCAAAAGCATTGCACTCCAGCCCAACTGGGAATAGATACTGGCACACTCATGGCTGCCCCTCACAGTCTTACATATATCTAAGTTGGTTGTGACATCAATGTTGTACTGGTGCAACCATCCAAAATATTTCCAGTCACTTGTGTTCTGTATCATATAAGCCATGAATAAACGTGCATGGTACCTGTTTATCACATGCTTGGAAGACTCAGAAATGCTGTAGCAGTCATCAATGCTATCAGACACCCTAATCATGTCTGAGTCAGTGTGTGTGGCTTTGTGTCTGACAGAAAGCCCCCATGTCCTTTTTTTCATTACTCAATGTAATAGCTTCACACAATGCATACAGTTCAAACAGTTCATGAATCACTGAAAAAAACAGTCCATTTGTTAATATAGTAATTTATTCACATGTGCAAAGTTTGCTTCAGATGACTTACAATGTACAGTATATTGACCCCATAAGAGATACCAAGCCATTGAATGTCCAGTCCAAGGGGGAGGGGCGTGTCATGACATGTATAGGAGAGAAGTGCATCAGTGAGGATGTGTTAAAATTGACAATAGGTAGGAACTGAGATTATGATAGTCAATGTGTGATAATTCAACAGTGGTAGAGTGAAGAGGGCATATTGCCAGGTGTTACTACACTGGCATGATCTGAAGCACAGAACTCAAGAGATACTGTCCATGTGCCACAGACTGTAGCTCCCAGGTGCTTTTTCTGGTGAGTGATGTTCCTTCCACATCATCATCCTCTGATATGTGTGATGCCTCCTGTGCCATGGGTGGTGCTGGTGTTGATGTTGAGGGGGGCACACACATCAGGAGATTGAGATGTGGAATCAAAGGTACCGGCATCTTTCGTTTGTGGTAAAATATAAGGCATCACTGCAGCAAGGAGGAACAGCAGATTTCAAAACACAGCAGCTACATCCCGGTGGTAGGCAGCCAGGCTTTCAATGAGAGAGGCCAGATTCTGCTGCATGGACTCCATTACATTTTGGATCATGCCTAGCCTGTTGTCAATCATACTGGTGCCACTTTGGGAGGGCAATTGATCCACCCTCTGCCTCAGGACACCAGCTATGTCAGCCTGGACTGCAGGAGTCTATGTAGCAGAGAGTGGGTGCCTCTGATGGCAGAATAGATGTCCTTATTTGGACTGAGGCATCTCTGCACTCCCTCTAAGTTGCTCACCATGGTCTCCATCCCCACCCGCACCTGCTGTAGCAGCTCCCGATGGACTCCTACTGCTGTATTCTGAAAGATAATGGCTTGGTCCTTAGAGCCCAGGGCTGTGGCTGTACTGGTCGATGATGTGTGTTGTTTGTTGGGTGGTTCATGTGGAGACTCTGCAATGCTGTGTGTCCTCCCTGTGACTGGAGATGGTGTCTGGAAGGAACCAAGGTCATCCTGGATAGTGTCAGCATTGATCATCGGCAGATGGTCACCCAAATCATCAGAATAATACAGAACAGGCAGCTCCACAGGGGGTAAGTAATCATCCTCTGCAATGGGAAAGTGAAATGTCAATCTTGGACTGTAGTGGCTGCTGACATGAGTCATCATGTACTTGAGACTGGTGGCGTGGTGACATGGTACAGATCCACACACCAAGGCACACATTTATCGGCCCCTAGTGGCACACTGTGCCACCTGATCATCATTTCTATGGAGTCACCATTGGCACAATCTGCCAGTACCAAGAAAGATTAGTAAGTCCACCAGGCGCTCCTCTATTCAGAATCAAATGTCCTCATACACCCAATAGGATGTCATGCTTCATCATCGGGCTTGCTCCTCGTCAGACTGGCGCTACAATCTCTGATGGGCACCCCAAGAAGTGGGCTCTTTGCCGGAGGTCTTATAGTGGTACTATATGCCATGGTATGGTGTGTAGGGAAGAATTCTAACCCACAGGTAGACAAATATCAGGAGAGCAAAAAAGGGAAAGATAAAATTGGCAAGGCAGGGTTTTGGTCAAGGTTAAAAGCAAAAAACTGGGAGTGAACAGAGAGGTAATGCTCAATCACTCTACCTTTTAACATATAATCGAGGATGAAGGAATTACCCTCAATCTATACCGTAGGTCAACATGTTTCACACCTGATGGGTCCATACGGATCGGGGGGAGCTTCGCCAGGACCAGAAAACAAAAACACTTCTCCTCAATAGTAAAAAAGACTGCAATGCGTATAGAACAATAATTGCGACAGTCACTTACTCACAAAACAAATCTACACGTCAAACTAGTTGTATGTAGAAGGAGACCTGTGGAGGAACAAAAAAGGAAAAAGACACAATCGCTAAATTCACATGTATACAGTCGAATATAGTGTATATACACATGGTGATGTGGCACTCTGTGATTAAAGTGCTGCCATGCCCGGTGGCCATGAGGGATACTGGTGTATTGTTGCTTACCATCCCAAATTAAGGACCAGGCTCCAAAGGAACGAGCGTGCTGTAGGACTGGCATTATATCTACATAGATATAGGAGAAAGATTGTGAACTGTAATGTATATCCAACAGGGATACCCTCAGCATAATGAGTGACCCACATGACTTTATCCAAAAGATAAGCACACATGGAAATTATATCCCTAGGTCAATCGAGGTGAGATACATAGTAATCACTGTATCCCCTGCATTCTTTTACCTGACCACACTCAATTTGCAGAAAATGCAGGAGAAAGTCATCCAATTCATTTATAAGTTTAAAGAAAAACAAGCGTTCATAGGCAATATCTAACCCAAAATCACAGACCTGAATATGGTTAAAACGGTGCATCTAGGCGTACTCATTGGCTGGAGAGGGCAATGAAAAGAAAAGAAGAAGGCCCAGTTCAAAAAGGTACAGTTTAACTTACTTGCTGGTAACAGTCCCGCACTTGGAGACCTATCACGAATGAGGGGACCGACAACAAGAGAAAACGTTCGCTGATTGGTTGTATGGAAATAAGCAATTCCCATATGTTAAAAAATAAAAGATGGACTTAACACGGCACAACACTTGTGCCCAAAACAAAAAAAGGACTAACCTTCCAATCGTCCGGTCCTCCACTGGTTGTTACCAGTGAAGACGGACTCACCCAACAATGAAAGGTACCAAACACAAAAAAGGACTCCGTTCTTTATGAAAATAGTTTCTACTTGCAAGACTTCTTTTATGTACATACAAAAAATAAAATGCTCATGTAAATTACAGACAATGGGTAATATCCCAGAGTTAGGATACCCATTACCCCGATATCGACAGTTCAGAAAATAAAGCTGGACAAAATTGCACCGAATAGAAATACTGTGCCTTACATATAACTGTGTTGAAGAGCAAAACTACAAAATAAAATTGAAAAATTAAGAAAAAAAATGTGGTGATATATATAAAGTATGGCAGAAAAAAAAAAAATATATATATATATATATATTTTGTTAAAAAAATGTTACAAATGTGACAAAAAAAGGAGTAAGTCTCAGGGGAGATGCCAATGGCATCTGATATAAGGAATGATATGCTCAGGTGTCTACCCACGTTGTTCTAAAAAACAAATTCAAGAAGACTGAAAGAGGAAACTCATCCAAGGAATATCATCATTTAGTCCCTGAATTTGAGTACTCAATCTAAACATCCAGGATTGTTCTCTTTCTAAAATGACTTAGATCCATTAGGCACATACTTAGGAGCATCAAGAACTATCCACCACATGTCGTTTGGAGTGTGGTTTGTCTCAAGAAAATGGACACTTAGGCCCTCATTGCAACTTTGGCGGTAACTGCCGCCTACCTCCACGGCGACGGCCGCCAACATACCGTTGCCATGGCTACCAGCCGGCCACACGTATTATGACCATCAACGGAATTCCGCCAGAAGGCTGGCGGAATACCGCTGACGGTCATGGCGGCGGACGGCGGTAAGGTCAGCATGAGCAATGATACAGCCTGGCGGTGTTTTGCTGGCGCACGCTGCTGCTGACAGTAGCGCTGTGTCCTGTCTCCAGCCGGAGGACCCCTTGCAAGCAGGTAAGTCGGGTTCTCCAACAGGAGAGGGGGTGGGGGTGTTGTGTGCGTGTATGGGGGTGTTGTATCTGTGGGGTGTGTGTGTGTGCGTGCATGTTTTGGTATGCGTGCATGCGGGTGTGAGTCATGTTGAATGAGTGCGAGAATGACTGAATGTAAGTGTGCGTGTATGATGTGTATAGTGAATGCGTGTGTGCGCCAAAGTATGTTGGTGTGTGTTGCGGTGTGTGGGAATGTATTTGTGCATGCGTGGGTGGATATGGGTATGCATGATTGTATATGTGTATATGCATGCACGTGTGGGTGTTTAAATGTGCGGGGACAAGAGGGAGAGGGTGGTGGAGGACCCTGGGGAGGGGTGTGGGGGAAACCCCTATCAGTGCCAGGGAAGGATTTCCCTGGCACTGATAGTGCCTATCGACATGGTTTTCGTGGCGGTACGCTTGCCACGAAAACCATGGCGATAGGCTGGGTCATAATCCCAAGGGTGGGATTGTAACGGCCGCCTGGCTGGAGACCGAAGTCTCCAGCCCAGCGGTCATTACCACCCTGGCGGTCGGTGTGTTAAAGTGGCTGTCTGTGTTGGCGGTTACCGCCGTGGTGATAATCCCTTTATTTTTTACTGCCTGCCTGTTGGCGGTATTAACTCCGCTTTATCACCGACCACCAGGGTCATAATGACCCCCTTAGTCTGGTAGTAGCACGAGCACATCTAATATTACTGTGATGTTCATTAATCCTAACCCTAACTGCTCGTGGCATCATTCCAATGTAGCGTAAACTGCAGGGACAAGTGATCATATAAATACAGTTATGAGTATTACAATTAGTATGTTTCAAAAGACCCCATGTCCCTATGGTTTCCAAATCCTCAGTGTCCTATCATTTAGTAAGTGAGCACACATTACAGTTACCACATGGGTGATGACCGGAAACTGGGGGGAGATGCCAAAGTGTGGTCTGTTTGGGTTCTGGATGACTCAATGTCGGTCGAGAATGTACCACCATAGCATTTATATTAGATGTTCTTCTGAAAGCAGACAGAGGTTTGGGAATCGAAACCCCACCACTCATAAAAATAGACCATCTCTTGTCAATGAGTCTTTTTATAGTGTTGGACAATGGAGTGTATGTAGAGACACAAGTAAGACGAGTGTCAGTCTCCTTTGGTGTCGTTCTCAACAAAGCCTCTCTATGATTGTTTAGTGCCTGTTTCCGGGCTGTATTAATTACATGACTTGGTTAGTGTCTTTCATGCAACTTGGTCGAGAGAGCATTAGCTTGTGTGTCAAAAGACTGGGCATTGCTGCAATTGCGGTGTAGACGTAGAAATTGACCATATGGTAAATTATTCCGTAAGGCTTTGGGATGGTGACTTTCATATAGTAATAGACTATTGCGATCAGTAGTCTTTTGTAAAGGTTTTCAGTTTGCCTTGATCAATAGTAATCATAAGGCCCAAGAAAGGAATTGTGGTTAAAGAGACAGTAGAAGTAAATCTCAAATATGGATCAATATTAGTAATCCAAGTCGTAAAGGAGTCCACATTCAATGTCTGGCCTCGCCGCATAATCAAGATATCGTTGATGTGTTGACGCCATACTTTTATGTTTGTCAAAAAAAAGGATTAGTACTCTGGAGTATGAAACTTTGTTCAAAATCATACATATACAGACAGGCCAGACTTGGAGCAAAGGTACTCCCCATAGATGTACCACATATCTGGTAAAAGAGACGATCCTCAAATTGAAAACTAATTTAAGTCAGGGCTATAGTCGCACACTGCATAACAAAGTGGACTAGAGTAGATGATGAAGTCCATGTCCTGTTCAGGAGAGCATTCTCAACTTCTTTCAATGTGGCCTACTGAGGTGTGTTGGTATATAATGCTTCAACATCAAGAGAAATGAGTGCTTGGACTTCCACAGTGGCATTGATGGATTCAATCAAATTCCAGACATCTTTAGTGTCTTTCAAGTATGTAGAAGATTATCTGACTATGGGCTGTAAAAAGTGATCGCAGAAAGTAGATAGGGGCTCTAAAACCAAGCCTATTCCTGATACAATGGGACGTCCTGGAAGTGGTAATCTACCTTCGTGTACTTTTAACCTTGACCAAAACCCCGCTTTGATCAATAATTTTTGTTTTCTTGGAGGGTTTTTGAGCCAATTTTATCTTTTCCTTTTTTTGTCTACCTGTGGGTTAGAATTCTTCCCTACACACCATATCATGGCATATAGTACCAATATAAGATCTCTGGCAAAGAGCCCCCTTCATGGGGTGCCCGTCAGACATTGCAGCGCCAGTCTGACGAGGAGCAAGCCCAATGATGAAGCATGACATCCTTTTGGATGTGTGAGGACATTTACTTCTGAATAGAGGAGCGCCTGGTGGACTTACTATTCTTTCTTGGAACAGTGTACTCTTATGTATTAGTATCATTGTTTGGGAGACTGTACACTGGACCATTAATCTCCCTGTCCCTCTTAATATTTGACAATCTGCCAGTCCTAATTTCCCAGTCTGTTACACCCACCTCGACTGACTTAACATGGTCTTTTGCATATGTACCCCTTTCATTGATTTGACTGTGCTACATACAGTATTCACGCCTTAGGCATTGTTAGGGAATAATGCATGTACAACAAATGGAGTTATACAGAATATGTTGCATTGGAATTTACTATTTTTGAGTGACTGACTGATTCCCCTGCCACCCCATGTGTGTCGTAAGAGTGATGTAAAGGTGTTAGCTGTCCACATGCATCCTCCTTGCAACTTTGAGTCATGTGGTCGGCATCCTGCACTACTGATTGTTAGATTCAACTACCTCCTGTGTATGTATGCAAACAGGAAGTTCTCCGTTCCTGCACAACAACACTCATCCGTGCATCACAGGGTTTCTTGCAGTCTGAGTGCAAGGATGCCTTCATTTCTGGACTGAGTGTTTTTGGCCCTTGCATTTTGACTCTCAGAGAGGTATGTGGTAAAATGAAGTGCCTCAGCCTGTTTCATCCTACCAGTGTCCCCTCTCTTGATTAACATGCTTGCTAGGTTCCCAAGGATTGCATCATTATGTAAAGGCAGAGAGCTCTCAAAACTCTTTGCTACCAAGAGCTTGGCTCTACAGATGGTTCTAAATTGGAAAGAGGCTTCAAGAGGAGTGGGGAACAACAACTAAAAATGGGCTGGTATGGAATAGATATTGTCCAAAAATTAGACCACCTTTTCTATCGAAGTAGTCCATCTCTAATTGGTGACATTTAAGTTCAAGTCCGTGTTGAACCTGATGGATTTGTTCAGACATTCTTCAGTTGTGAGCTTGACATTTTCTTTGTATTTTTTTAATATTGGTTTATTATGAGTAGCTCAAGTTGGGAGATGCATGAAAAAACTGGTTAGGAACTAATTGAGGGTGACACAAGAGAGACTGAATGGTAGTCGTAAAGCAAGAGCGGAAGACAGCCTGATTTAGTTTCAAGCTCTGGGAGTATTCCTGTAGTAGTGCATGCTTTCAGCATTATTTGTTTCCTTTTGGAACAGGTTTCTATTGGAATGCATGAAGTACTATTTTATATCTGAAACCAATGGCATAAAAAACCTCAGGGTCCCCACACCCTGTCAGGTAAGGTGAGTAGGCCACCTCACCCATTTAAGTAATCACTTTGCTCTTGTATTTGTCTTCTATCACAATGTACACTCTTTGCAAGACCAGATCCTCAATAATAATTTATCAGTGTAAGGAAAACCGGGCATTCATCATTTTTCTCTCAAAGTTCTTCCTTCTAAATGAGTCTTTTTTAACACAATGCCACACTCTTCAGACATGGCTGTCCAGATAAAAGGAATACATAACGCATCATAACCTTGAGAGTTGTAAAGTTATACCAGTGTGATGCCTGGAAAAGAGGCCATGTATCTTATCAGAGTAGGGTAGGTCTGTACATAAACAAAGCATTTACAATCCCAAGAGCTGTGTGGCTGTAGCCATGTACTGCCTGAAAACAGGATGCATGCTTTTTCAAGACATGTAAGTATCCAAAACATATGTTACCCCGAGAGATGCCTGTTTTTTACCCATGTAGTGCCTGCATGTGTGCATACACTATTTTAGGACAAGTGTCGAAATTAGCAAGTGAACACACCACACAAAGAGCTACATGCTTTTTACCTGTGTAGATCCTAGGAACAGGCCATATATTATCTCAGCGTACATCTATAAACAATCAGAGATGAGAGCTAGATAATTCTAACCCAATAGTGCCTGGGGAAAAAACAAGACAGGACTTGAGCACCACATTTAAATCCCCTAGAGTGCCTGGAATTAGACTGCATTGTTAGGTTTTTGCCTAGCCAAAGCATCTGGCATTCAATGACTTTATAGTATAGACATAAACACTATGTGAGAGCTCTGTGCACATCCTTTTAAAAGCATACACAAAATCCCTTTCTCAAATTTCCACCAGCTTTCCTCCCCTTTAATCTATCAGGCACCTCTCCGTCTTGAGAACTCACCAACCTTCCCATTAGGCTAAGTTTTCCGTTTTTGCTACTGGGGATACGATTTACTCATTACTTATCTCACACAAGTTCTTTGATGCAGTGTTACATTTGCAATAAAATAAGGGCAGGTACCAAAAACTCTTTGCCCGTCCGGCATCTTGCTTCAATGGCCGCAGTTGCCAGGTGGAAGGGCTGATAGCATCAATCCCCATCTGTGCTGCACCTCTGGTCCCCTGCGCCGCTGTCGCCAAAGGGAAGAAGAACGCTGTTCCAACAAACCGGTGTCAGTCACCGGAGACTTTATGGGATTGCAGGAGCGATGCTAATTGATTTCGCTGACACCTTACTGAAGCTGACACTGCATACATTTTTTTTCACCGTACTAGAATACAGATCTACTGTCAAACAATCTTTCAGAAATTAAACAAACTTCTGGAATCAGTATTTATCCTTTGTCGAAGCTGCCACTTCATGTCTTAGAGATGTTCCACCGAAATTTCTGGGTGTATTATTCGTTTCAATCACTCTAGCCTGATTACAGGTCGGTAAGCAATGGTTGGATCGTAATGCTCTAAAAGGAGGGATTGGTGGAATGATTTTATGTGGATTAGAGATATCAGTAATATTAAATAGTAACAGCCGTTCTCATCTAATAGTTTAGCAACATATAGGCCATCATTAGGACCCTGGTGGTCGGTTTAAATCGGCTTTAATACCGCCAACAGGCCGGCGGTAAAAAAAATGGGATTTTTACCCTGGCGGTAACCGCCATCACAGACCGCCACTTTAACACACCGACCGCCAGGGTGGTAACGGCCGCTGGGCTGGAGACTTCGGTCTCCAGCCCGGAGGCTGTCACAATCCCACCCTCAGGATTACGACCCGGCCTACCGCCATGGTTTTCAAGCCAAACTTAAGGCCACGAAAACCATGGTGGTAGGCACTATCAGTGCCAGGGAATCCTCGCCCCACCTCCACCAGAGTCCTTCCCCTCCCTCCCCCTCCTCTCCTGGTCCCCGCACATGTACACACCCACATGCGCACCCATATAGACACATGCACACACACATACCCACCACCACCCACGCATGCACACATACAAACCCACACACCGCAACACACACCAACATGCCTTGTCGCACACATGCATTCACAACACACAACATACACTAACATTCAGTCATTCATGCATGCATTCAACATGACTCACACCCACATGCACCCATTCCAAAACATACACACACACACCCACATACATACAACACCCCAACCCCTCTCTCCTGTCGGAGAACCCGACTTACCTGCTTGCAGGGGGTCCTCCGGCTGGAGACAGTCCGTGGCACTGCTGTCCGCAGCAGCATCCGCCAGCAAAACACCGCCAGGCTGTATCATTGATCATGAAACGGTCAATGGTGTTTTGCTGGCGTGGCGGTGCTGCTGTCAGCAGCGCCACCTTACAGCCGTCCGTTGCCATGACCGTCGCCATGACCGTCGGCAGTATTCCGCCAACATTCTGGCGGAATACCTTCGGCGGTCATAATATGCGTAGATGGCTGGTAGCCACGGCGGTGGTATGTTGGCGGCTGTCGCCTGGCAGTAGGCGGCATTTACCGCCAAAGTTATAATGAGGGCCATAGTTTCTTAATGCAACCACCTATACAATTAAATTGTTGACGCCACCTGATTACAATTGCCATATGTTTTTAGCACGTTTTAACCACGGGATGCTTGTAATTTAACTTCTATCTTTATGTAATGAATTGATCATGATTGATTTTTATCTAGGTATTGTTATACGTGTACATCTTGCCAAAAAAAGAGGGAAAGCTTTATAGTTTAAGTGTTTTGGGAACTCTGCGAGTGAATAAAGAAACTTTGCGTAGTTGAAGGTGGAATAGCAATGACACGAAGAGGTAGGAGGGTTGCCTTAAGCGAGAAATCTCTCTCTCTCTCTCTCTCTCTCTCTCTATATATATATATATATATATATATATATACAAACATTAATCTCTCTCTAATCACCTCAAGAAGTGTCACTATACATGCTCTATGGAAGATCAATATAGTTTCTCCTTGACTGCTGTAAACTGAAAGCATAGAACCCTGTTACAATCCTGTGATTTCCTCCACTTAACAATGTATGTACATACATACTGGAGTTCTAATACCTTATACACTAACAAATGTATATGTGTGAAAATGTCCTTTAAACTCAGGCCTTTTCTGTCATAAGAGCTTTAGCAGGACATAAAAACCCCAGTCTTTAGTGTTCAAACAAATGTGCAAAAATAGTTATAAGTTTCCTAATAATGCATGACTTCAGTATACTTCCCTGGGAACCAAAATCTCAATAAGCCAATCCCTTGAAATGTAAATACATTAACACTTGAAAACCAACATCCCTACAGTGAGGCCTGGCTGCATCAACCTCGTAGCACAAATTGCCTGGTAAGCTGTACCTGAAGATTTAAGATGGCTGCTATCTCTCTAGACACTCAATAGTCCATGGCTCACTTAGTTCACTGCACTGCATTGGGAGTCCCCAACAAGCATGCAGCTTAAATCACTAGTGCAACAGTTTCAAGCCATATTTTTGGCTAACCATTTGTACTATCAACAGCAGATTCATATTAAATTGACTTTCACCCTATTGTCCAGTAACAGTGCACACTAAACTCTATCTTTAACACTACAATGTGCTCAACCATGCTTAAAGTTATATGGCTAGCTACTTTTTGTCACCTCACTTCACTTTCTTAGACTTTCCAACTAACAAGTTGTCACCTTGTGCCACATGACATAGGTTACCACAGAAACCCAATGAGGAGTCAATATCACACGGTGAAGCACAACGTGATCTGGAAATCACTGCACAGGGTGGGTTTCCAGCATCTGTTCAGAGACTCTATAAAGATGAGATCCATTCTGGGGTATGAAAGCCAACCTAGGACATGAGCATCCGCCGCAGATACTTTGGGGGTCATCACAACCTTGGCGGTAAATGCCGCTTTCCGCCGTGCAGAAGACCACCAACACACCGTTGCGGCCGCGGAATTCCGCCACAGCTATTACGACCCACAACTGGGAATCCAGGACATCAGGAAGAGGTGGAACAACCTACGGGGGAAGGTACGTTCCGTGGTCTCAAGACACCAGATTGCAGTTCAGAGGACTGGCAGCAGACCCCTACCTCCTCCCCCACAACTAACAACATGGCAGGAGCAGGTCTTGGCTATACTGCATTCTGAGGGCCTCGCAGGAGTAGCTGGAGGAATGGACTCTGGTAAGGCAAAGCTTTCACTACTTCATCCCCCACCCTACCTGCATGCTATCACATATCCCCACCCTCGCCCTCACCCCCATCACTCCAACTCCTCACATATGTCCCACTATCACAAACCACACATCCCAACACCAAGCCCTGCATGCAACAACAGATCATGGACAAGCATCACCAATGCATGGCCACTGCACATACCCAAACACACCACTAAACATTTAGCACAAAAGGTCCTACACAAGAATGCAAGCACTGGGGTAAAGGGTCACCCACCCATTGCACACCATGGCACACACAGATGTAATAATCATGCCTTTACACCCCCGCAGGACCCCTACCCAACGTCACCGGACAGGAGGTTCCAGACATGTCCACTCCACCCACAGAAGAGGCCCACAGTGATGACAGCAGCTCTGTCCAACTGGATCTAGGTGACCAGCCAGGCCCATCTGGCACCTTGGGACAGTTGGTTCCCCTCACACTGGCACAAGCCACAACAGAGCCTCCCCCTTCTGGAAACACCAGCACAGCACCCACCCAGCGGGCCCATACCTCTGTCCCCAAGACACGTCAAGCAGCAGTGTGTCCACCACTACAGGGAACCCAGGCTAACCCACCACCCCAACAACACCAAGGACCTGGGAGCAGTGGCAGTGGGCACAAGGTTCAGGGGACAGAGGCACAGGAACACAGGGGAACTGAGAGGGCTGCTGTGCGACAGGGGGAGGACAGGCCCAGGCAACCCACTCTCCACGAGCCCCTCCCCAACATCATGGGAGGCTACCACCATTCCCAGGAGACAATGGCAACAGTACTGGCCAAGTTTCAGGAGATCTAGCGGCTGCAGGAGGAACAGTATTTGGGGTTCAGGGAGGAACTCAAATCCATCAATACCACCCTGGGCACCATTGTAGGGGTGCTGAAGGAACTCATCAACACCAGGAGGGACACTGTGGCACAACAAGGGGCCCCTGACACTAGCCTGGACGATGAACTGCCCACCACCTCCGCCGGCACTAGTGGACAGGAGGCACTGCCACAGGACCACGACACCAGCACCCCACCCCCTGCAGATGGAGAACCACCCCGCAAGCGGTCCCTGAGATCCAGGACAAAGACAGAGAACAATGCCAAGACCCCCGCCAAAAAATGAGACCACCCTGATTGTCATCCTTCTGTCCCACTTTGTCACCCTGTCCATCCTTAAACTGCCCCAGATCCACTGCCTATGCCCGTTTGGACAATGCACCTGTGAGACTAATAGACTGGACTCTGCCATGGACATTCCTCCACCATTACCCCTGACCACTTTACAACCCCCTCCACTATTTAGCACTTAAATAAACACCCTTAAATCACAAAACTATCTGGAGTCAGTCTGTGCTTTCGAAAATGTGTGTTTGCAATAACTGTGGAAAACTGCTATATCCATTGTATTGTCAACATACCTATGTCACACAGCTCTAGTCCATGAGGAAACAAAGCAGATGTCACACAGTGGGACCCACATCTGTGAAATTGAAAGGGACATTGACAACTCAGGGTCAATACACTGGGTGAAAGTGACAGACAGATGAGAGGTAGAACAAGGGTATCAGATGTAGCAGGCAGTGATGTCTTCTTACCTGTGTCTCACTGGAAGTATTGATGAATCACTGTGTTTCTGTGGTCGATATCCTCTTCTTCTGCTTCCTCGTCTTCACTGTCCATAGGCTCCACAGCTGCCACAAAACCTCCATCAGGACCATCCTCCTGCAGAAAAGGCACCTGTCATCGCAAAGCCAAGTTGTGAAGCATACAGCTGGCCACGATGATCTGGCACACCTTCATTGGTGAGTAGAATAAGGAACCATCTGTCAGATGGAGGCACCTGAACCTGGCCTCCAGGAGGCCGAAGGTCCTCTTTATAACCCTCCTAGTTCGCCCAAGGGCCTCATTGTAGCGTTCCTCTGCCCTTGTCCTGGGATTCCTCACTGGGGTCAGTAGCCATGACAGGTTGGGGTAACCAGAGTCACCTGCAAATGTCGAGGAAATCTGTTAGACACACACTAACTCTTAGGGATATCCCCAGACCCAGACACCTAGTCACACTGTATAGGATCCATGTCCTCACCTAATAGCCACGCACGGTGCCTCTGGAGTTGCCCCATCACATAAGGGATGCTGCTATTCCTCAGAATGTAAGCGTTATGCACTGAGCCAGGAAACTTGGCATTCACATGGGAGATGTACTGGTCGGTCAAACACACCATCTGCACATTCATCGAATGGTAACTCTTCCAGTTTCTGTACACCTGTTCACTCCTGCGGGGGGACCAAGGCCACGTGTGTCCCATCAATGGCACCAATGATGTTGGGGATATGTCCCAGGGCATAGAAGTCACCTTTCACTGTGGGCAAATCCTCCACCTGAGGGAACACGATGTAGCTGCGCATGTGTTTCAGCAGGGCAGACAACACATTGGAGAACATAGGCTGGGACATCCCTGATGCTATGGCAACTGTTGTTTGAAAAGACCCACTTGCCAGGAAATGGAGTACTGACAGGACCTGCACTAGAGGGGGTATCCCTGTGGGATGTCGGATAGCTGACATCAGGTCTGGCTCCAACTGGGCACAAAGTTCCTGGATTGTGGCACGGTCCAGTCTGTAGGTGACAATTACATGTCGCTCTTCCATTGTTGACAGGTCCACCAGCGGTCTGTACACCGGAGGATGCTGCCATCTCCTCACCCGCCACAGCGGACGTGCTCTATGGCGGAGAACAGCGAGCAGAGAGTCAGCCAACACTGAGGTACGAAAACACAACTTTATTCCACATTTATTTAAATCCGCTATGTGCATGTGTTAGTGTGCATGCAAGGCCTAGATATGTGTGACACATTTAAAATTAATGCCATTTGGCCCCCTGAAATGGCGGCTGCCTGACCTGTAATGTGGGACAAGGGGATATGAGGTAACTGCGCTGGCGTTGTACACCGTCGCAGTAGGCGGTCGGAGACCGCTGCGCAATCCTGCATTGGTTAATATTGGACTCTATGGGTCCCAGGAGCCAATGGTGATGTACGCCGGTGGTGCCGGTATGCACTATTGTGGACGTGATCGCCATTTTCTCTCTGTTCACTCACTTGATACCTGATCTTAGACAGGGGAGGACCTACACTGCAAGTGCTGCTGTGACCTCAGTCTGGAAGAGACAATGGCTCATGTGTCTGGGGAAAGGGCCCCTGCCTTCAGCACAGAGGAGTTGGAGACACTAGTGGATGGGGTCCTCCCCCAGTACACGCTACTCTACGGTCCTCCAGACAAACAGGTAAGTACACTGTGAGCATGCTGAATGGGCAATGCCTGTGTGGAGTGGTGTGGATGGAAGATAGGGGAGGAGAATGAGGCGTGCATGAAATGACGGTGAGTGCATGTGCTTCATGGCAAGGATAGGGATGTGGGCCAATGACTGTGATGGGGCGGATGGTTGTATCTTCTCCTTTTCCCCTGTACTATTCCTGTAGGTCAGCGCCCACCAGAAGAAGGATATTTGGCGTGCCATCACCAAGAAAGTCCGGACCCTGGGGGTCCACCACAGACGGAGCACCCACTGCCGGAAAAGATGGGAGGACATTCGCCGCTGGAGCAAGAAGATGGCTGAGGCCCAGCTGGGGATGGCTTCCCAATGTGGGAGGGGTGCCCGTCGCACCATGACCCCCTGATATTCCGGATCCTGGCGGTGGCGTATCCGGAGTTGGATGGGCGCTTGAGGGCATCACAGCAGCCACAAGGGGGTGAGTATACTCTCATTCAGCTGATTCTGCACGCATTGGAGGTGTCTGGGTGGGGGAGGTGGGCTGAAGGTTCCCCTAAGCCAGGGCGAGTTTAGTAGGCAAGGTCCCTTCGTAAGGCAGGCCATGTGGCACCCCACCCCACCTGTGTTCAGAGCCAACTACACCTAGTCAGGCTCCTGTGACTTCCATGTGTGCAGCAATCGGGCATAGGTCTTGTACCCCATGTCCCTGTGACTAATTAGGAAACTCAAAGTGCACGGCGTAGTGCAGGGGACTTCTGTGTCTGTAGTGTCCGCCAACGGTAGCGGTATTTCATGCACTCAACATGTCTTTCTTCTGTCTTCCTCCCCTTTTTGTGGTCTCCCTGTTCTTGTGTGCAATAGCATCATCAGGCGGAGGAGCAGTGGCACTGGAGCAGGAGGGAGCTCCATCCCACATGGCCCTGCAGGGCGACACAACGGAGTCTGAAGCCACCAGTGGGACGGAGGGAAAGGGGAGCTCCATGGCGGGGACAGGAGCTGAGACCAGCGACACAGACTCCTCCTTTGATGGGAGCTCCCTTGCGGTGGCGGGCCCCTCTGTGCCCCCCGCATCTACAGGTACAGCCACCACCACTAACAGCACCGCCCTCCCAGCAGCCCCTCAGCGTGTGCCCCGTGGCCGCTCACCCAGGAGGGGGGCATCTTCTTTGCCCCAGGCACCTCAGCCCCTGCCCCTGTCAGCCCTGCTGCCCTCAGTGAGGAGGCCATTGACCTCCTCAGGTCCCTCACTGTTGGGCAGTCTACCATTTTGAATGCCATCCAGGGTGTAGAGAGGCAGTTGCAACTGACCAATGCATACCTGGAGGGCATTCATTCTGGTCAGGCAGCCCAACAGAGAGCTTTTCAGACTCTGGCCTCACACTGATGGCTGCCATTGTCCCTGTGCCAAGCCTCCCCCCTCCAACTTCCTCCACCCAGACCCAAAAACCTGTACCTCAGCCTATCCCAAGCACACCCTCAGACCAGCCTGCACACACCTCAACACACAAGGGAAGCTCAGGCAAACATAAGCACCACACATCCCACAGGCACTCACACAAGCATCATACCCATGCAGACCTACCAACATCCACTGCCTCCACTGTGTCCCCCTCCTCGTCGTCTCCCTCCTCCCTCCCTGTCTCGTCTCCACTCACACCTGCATGCACTACATCTTCAGCCACTACGTCCATCACCAGCACACCCATCACCACACCCCGCTCATAAGCACTCACCACCCCCACTACCATTCACACATCCCCTGTGTCCTCTCCCAGTGTGTCTGTGAGCCCACCTCCTAAGGTACACAAATGCAGCCACACACCCACTCAACAGCCATCCACCTCACAACAGCCTCCAGCCCATGCACCTTCACCCAAAGTCAGTAAAAGTACACCTCCTACAACCACTACCTCTTCCTCCACTCCCAAACGCCCCTCCATCTACCCGTCCTAGTGTGTCCCAAAAACTTTTCCTGTCCAACCTTGACCTCTTCCCCTCACCTCCCCCACCCCTTCAGTCCCCTAGGGCCCACCTTTCCAGGTCCCAACCCAGCACCTCAGCCACCACATCAGCGGGAACAGTGGTGCCAGCAGTAACCGGCTTCTGGAGTGCGCCAAGCAGCAGGGCAGCCAGTGTGCCAAGGAGCCAGACCACGGACAGTCCCCCACCTCAGAAGCATAAAAAGTTGGCCACTGCCCGGCGGGAGAAAGGCAAAACATCTGCCACCAAAGGCTCTCCCAGGAGTACAGTTGGGAGTGGGAAGACAGCTGCGCCACCATCCAAGTTGGGGAAGGGGCACAGAAAGAAAGTCAAGTCACCGCAAACCTGCACGGCGGACAAGACCGCCACCAGCACCGCTGCCAAGGACACCGCCGCCACTAGCACCGCTGCCAAGGACACTGCTGCCACCAGCACCGCTGCCAAGGACACCGCTGCCACCAGCACCGCTGCCAAGGACACCGCCGCCACAAGCACCGCTTCACAGGCACCGCCGCCACCAGCACCGCTGCCAAGGACACCGCCGCCACCAGCACTGCTGGCAAGGACACCGCCGCCACAAACACTGCTTCACAGGACACCGCCGCCACCAGCACCGCTGCAAAGGACACCGCCTCCACAAGCACGGCTTCACAGGATACCGCTGCCACAAGCACTGCTGCCAAGGACACCGCCGCCACAAGCACCGCAGGCCAATGAGCGGCAAAAGCTCAGACGCTACTGAGGGCGCTATGAGCAGGATGAAGCACTCTGGGCACAAAGCCCCCTCCAGAACCAATGGAGATTTACATCCACTACCTCAGTCCTTGGCAGGATGAAGCACTCTGGGCACAAAGGCCCCTCCAGAACCAGTGGAGAAAGGCATCTACTACCTCAGTCCTTGGCAGGATGAAGCACTCTGGGCACAAACCCCCTCCAGAACCAGTGGAGATTTACATCCACTACCTCAGTCCTTGGTGGGATAAAGCACTCTGGGCACAAAGCGCCCTCCAGAACCAGTGGAGATTTACATCCACTACCTCAGTCCTTGGTGGGATGAAGCACTCTGGGCACAAAGCCCCCTCCAGAACCAGTGGAGATTTACATCCAATACCTCAGTCCTTGGTGGGATGAAGCACTCTGGGCACAAAGCCCCCTCCATAACCAGTGGAGTTTTACCTCCACTACCTCAGTCCTTGGCAGGATGAAGCACTCTGGGCACAAACCCCCCTCCAGAACCAGTGGAGAAAGGCATCCACTACCTCAGTCATTGGCAGGATGAAGCACTCTGGGCACAAAGCCCCCTCCAGAACCAGTGGAGAAAGGCATCCACTCCTTCAGTCCTTGGCAGGATGAAGCATTCTGGGCACAAAGCCCCCTCCAGAACCAGTGGAGACTGTTATCCACTTGAGAGACTGTGGCTTTGCACTCCCCAGGATACAGCAGTGGGCAACCCACCCACTTGAGAGACTTGTGAGACTGTGGCTTTGCACTCCCCAGGATGCAGCAGTGGGCAACCCACCCACTGGAGAGACTTGTGAGACTGTGGCTTTGCACTCCCCAGGATGCAGCAGTGGGCAAACCACCCACTGGAGAGATTTGTGAGACTATGGCTTTGCACTCCCCAGGATACAGCAGTGGGCAACCCACCCACTTGAAAGACTTGTGAGACTGTGGCTTTGCACTCCCCAGGATGCAGCAGTGGGCAAACCACCCACTGGAGAGACTTGTGAGACTGTGGCTTTGCACTCCCCAGGATGCAGCAGTGGGCAAACCACCCACCGGAGAGACTTGTGAGATTGTGGCTTTGCACTCCCCAGGATACAGCAGTGGGCAACCCACCCACTTGAGAGACTTGTGAGACTGTGGCTTTGCACTACCCAGGATACAGCAGTGGGCATGGAGCCCCCTCGTGGATATGGCGTTGTGCACTCTACGGCTGAGGTGCCCCCCCCTTCCCTTCCCCCTGAGGTGCCTGTTGTATTTCTATCTGATGCCCCTGCAGTGTTCTCTCCGTTTTGATCAGGTATTGAGTGTGGGCCTCGCCCATGCATTTTGGGCCCGGTTGTCCACGGACTTTAATGGTGCAATACCTGGACTTGTATTCTTGGTGTATATATTTGTTTATAGTATATATATATTTTTGAATACTGGATTTTAATAGATTACAAACATTCAAATCATTTCCTTTTGTCTTTGTATTCTTCTGGGGGGGTTGGGGGTTGTAACTGTAATGTATCATGATGTATTAGTGTGTGTTGTAGTGGGTGAGGGTGGGGGTGGGGGTTTTGCGTGTTGCGTGTGTGTGTCACTCTCTTTTCCCTTCCCCCTCCCCTGTGTCGCAGGTGCAGTACTCACCGTGGTCTTCGCCGCCGGCATTCGTGCTCCTGGTAGAGGAGCAGGAAGACAAAGGCAGGGAGTATCTGGAGTTCCGGTTCCATGGCATCCTGGTTCCTCATGGGGTGTGTAGAGGTGAGTGTTTTCCCATCCAAGTCCTGTTTCCGCCGTGTTTTTGTTTGCGGTGAATCCGCCCCGGAAAAGTGGGCGAATTAGCCTTTCATGATACTGTTGGCGGTACATTGTCTTCCGCCTGTCTGTTGGTGGTTACCAATGCGGTATTTGTTTGTACCGCTGTGGCGGTCGGAGTGTTCAAGTGGCTGTCTATATTGGCAGTTTCCGCCACGGTCGTGATTCCATTTTTTTTACCGCCGGCCTGTTGGCGGTTTTACCGCCGCTTAACACCAACCGCCAGGGTTGTAATGACCACCTTTGTATTTTTAGTTTGTTGTGGGAGGAGGATATGGTGAACATAAGTGCTTTCGGCTGTGCATGGAACAAAGCCCGCCTCCTCCTCACGCAGTGAAAAGTGTTTGGAAATTGGCACATCTCATCCTGTCACCTGTCAAGAAGTCACATTAAATATCACACAGCCACACAAACAAAACTCTGCGTCAGATGTATTTATTAACTATGTTTTGTATATCATGATGTTCATAACTGAATTGCTATTAGATGCTTGAATAGTAGAAAGTTGAAAGAAGTGTGAAAGGGTCAGGTGAGATTTAGGATATGTGAACTTTCAGTTCTTTTACAGTGATGGGGCTGGCGAGTTCGCCTTTGTGTAGTCCTAGGTTGCTGCACGTGTAAGTGCTAGTCATTTAGAAGCACCAGTCTCTTCCGGTATTGCATCTGGTTGATGGTGAAAATTCCTCCAAAATAAATAACCATCTGCAGCCCAACAGGAAATAGATGCATACAATAGCTGCATTAAACAAACAGCTGCATTGTTCTGCTTATGCACTTTCAAACAACTATTGGTCTGGAGAGAATCATAATATTATATAGCTGATCACTATCCAGCATAATCCACCTCTAAAAAATATTAGTAGATTACAACCTTCCCAACTACTATCCACTATCACCCATAGCAATTCAAAACACAACTCAATTAAAAATTAGTGCTCTGGTCAACACGAATCATGGAGCTTTAAAGGGCACCCAGATTCTGAAGGTGCTACAGGACCATACACATAGTAGATATGCACAATATATATGCATGCAACCTAAAATAAACAAGTCTTCAGTGTGGATTCATATCTGAATATCTGCTGCATTTCCTGTGCTGTGTGTGAGAAGGCGATCTATGAATTCTATTTACATACAGCCTGGCCCAGGTACTCCCTTCCAGTGTTCCTCTCCTTGGTAATCTTTTACAATGAGCTGGAATTGAACCAGTAAATTCATGAAAGCAAGCAGATACCTAGAAGTGACTTATTTTGCAGGCGAGATGCTGGAGAACACCATTGATATAGAGACTGATTTGTTGGGAAGTATGAGCAGAGCAAAAGCTGACATGTAGACCATTTGTGCATGGGTTGGCAGTGAGAGAGAACTAGATTTTCTGAAGAGAACAGATTAGGAGGCAGTTTGGGTGGCCAGGTGGGGCTGAAACTGCTGGATGAAGATACTTGTACCAGCTTCCTAGGACACTGGCAGTGGTGCAGACCCTATGCGGGGCCTGACAGCCCGCTCCTGGTACCGAGATCTGCATGTCCCGCCTCTGAGACTGTAGACTGACGGCGGAGCGATGTGAGTGTGGCTTAGGCGCCCAGCCCTGTCTGAAAGGAGTGTGTTTTCTTCTCTCTGAGGCCTGGTGGGCATGCTACTGCTGGCCTACCCGATGTTGGATTGATGCTCTGTGGGCTCTAAGTGATAACTATACAGAACTCAGGCGGGAGATATTTTGCTACTGAGTGGCACAGATGCAAAAAAATAATGTAGGTCTGCATTTTAAAACAGCTAATGTTTAGTTACCATTTTGTTTCATATTACACGTGTATTAGTTTATTTCTAGGAGAAGCTGACTACAAATGTGATGCGTCCTTGTTTTAGTTTCTCATGTGAAATGATTTCCTTTACGTGATAACTATGGTATGTTTCAATTCATTTTAACAAGTGCACCTGCAGAGTACAGGCTGTCCAATGTATCTATATTGCAGATAACTGTAAGATTGAAGGACTTTTAGAGAAGCCTCATTGTAGTCAATCCTGAGAAAACAATGAGTTTAGATTATCTCTATGTACCATAACCTGATTGGAGCGTTTTATGGGACTCTGTGTAGGTGTCTCAAATGTTAAAATTGTGCGATTTAAGCTAGTGCATTATAGACGAGAGTTCAGACCTTTTTAGGTTTTAGTATAGACATATGTCATACATGATTTTTTTCACTTTGAAACAACCTATAGCACAGTATGGTGCTCTCTTTATATGGGATCTCTGGGTTTCTTAACCATTCCTTTGAAACTTTATACTATTTTGTCTTCTTCCTTATGTTACTTTTATTGAGTTGAAGTGCTACTGATTAGTGCATTCATTTATTTATTACTGATTAATGCTAATTTGACAAATCTGAATTTGTAAACCTGGTTACCTTTAATAAACCTTTATTAAGGTTCATGTTCATGTTGTTTAAATGTATTGATTTGATTATTAGCTTCATGTGCTGATTTCAATTCACGGGAGAGCGTTTTCTGGACCCTGAATCTGCACAAATAAAACCACTCCAACATATGCATTACATAGAGGAATGGGGGTATGGTCATGGAGACGTGGAGAAATGGCCAATATGGTGATGCCCACCAAGTGATGGGCTAGATTTGTGAACTATCTCCTGAAAGTGAGAGACTTTGCATGGTCACAGAGGGGGGATTATATGCCCTACTGGATTCTATCTCCTGCGTGTCTGCTGTCTACACTGAGGCTGAATTAGTGTGACAAGGAGTGGCTTCTCTGAGCTACAGATACCTGGTATGTGATAATGTAATTCTTTGACTTTCTGTACATTAATTAAGTCACCACGCCCACATTGTCACTAAATAGTGACTCTCCAATATAAGAACAGGCATTATGGGGAAGAAAGACCCTTTATAGGGGAAGCTGGACTTTGGCAGATGAGTGTTGGTGTTACGCCCACCTGACCCCTTCTCCAGAACTGAAGAGAATAGGATCTTCAAGTAAAAGACCTGCTAAAGGAAGTGAACCATGACCTTGTTGCTATAGATGGTAACAGAGACTCGCACTGAGCAGAAAGAAGAGAATGGACACGTATGCAACACGGTCACACCTGGCCGAGAGGAGTACTTCTGAAATGGAAACTGACACACCATGAGCCACTGAGGAAATAGTTAAGTCTGAAAAGCTGTTGTGCACTGTAGGTGCTAAAAATGACGATTTTGAAAAACGTCCAATGCGCAATAACTGCTTCTGAAACGACGAACACCGGCAGAATGAAGAACTGTATAGAAACTCTGCTGGTAAAGCTCTTTTGAAGAGGCTTTTATAGGTCAGAAGGCACATAGATCACTTATGCCCCGTCCTCCGCTGGTCAGCAGGCTCGCCCAATCATCGCTGGGTTTTTAAACTATAAGGACAGAAACGCTGTACGCTGGGTGCCAGAGCCAAGGATGTGCTGCATCATTCAGGATCGACTATTTCCTATTTTCCAAACTTTATGACTATTGTTCAAGATGCTAGTTGCTCTTTTATCGACGTTAGAAACACCCCAGGAATCTGGAGTTGAAGTTTGCACATGCTGTTCTTTGCCATGTGCCGTTTTGAATGTTATAGGAAGCTACATTTCTTTTCGAGGCCCAAAGCAGTGCATTTCATTGACACCCATTTCAGAGGCATGCATCTCTACTCCACTGTGGCAGCTAGCCTGGGGATGGGTGTCGGCCCTACTGACACATCTGAATTATGGGCTAGGAGTTAGGGAGGGCCTTGCCACATATTCGACGATTCCAATGTTGTTTGGCATGATATGCGAATGTCTTGGTACGATGTATGCCAATTAGGCAATGTAATATGTCCCACATTTACATCTCCCTATACGAATGATGCATAACTGGTTGTCATACATCTCATACGTTGTACTATACTCAAACAGTAATGTACAGCATATCCCTGTGTATATAAACATTTATCATTTAATTATATGTATATATCTAGAAATGTGTATTTCTTTGTACAATTATGTATAACAACTATGTTTTTTAAAATAAACAGATACCCTTTAAGCCTGCCTAACGCCTGCCTAACAAATGTATATATTACTTAGTGTTAAATATATATATATATATATATATTATTCTATGCTCAACACGTTCACAGGTCATTGCATAGTTTTTTTAATAGGAGTTGTTTGATTAGATGCTTATGGGTGTCTGTTTTATCTATCACAATAGATAAATATTATAACTATTTATCCACAAGCACTTCACTACTGAAATATTGAGGAAAATATAAAATACAAAAATAATAATAATAAAAACATTGAGTTATAAAAAATAAACAAATAATTTACCTTCAAATACTGCAACAATTGAAAGTCTGAATTTATAAAATACATCTTAAATCTCAATAGATTATCGTCCTTATACAAGTATTCCCTTTATATGTAATCATGTATCTATATAATTATTACTTTACTCCTACTGTACAAGAGAAAAAAGGTCACGCTCTCCAATGCACTACTCTGTCTGCCCTAGATACTTCTCAATCTATTCTCCATCTCTACTCTCTGACTCATCCCAAATGTCATTAAACTACTATGGTTTCCAAAATCACCCTTCCTAGATCTCTCTCTCTGCTACCCCTCCTGGCTCACCACAAATGTCAGTTTACTACTATGATATCCCAAATAACCCTACTAAATTCTTATCTCATTGATCTCTCCATTTATTCACCCCAAACCTCATCATACTACTGTGATCTCCTAACACTTTTGAGATTCTTCCCTCTTCTATCCCTCCATTATTCTATTCAATGCAACTAACAGACTCACATGTCAGCAGCTCAAATATTTCCCTATATTATAACACACCTCTAATCCTTTTGGGTTCTGGAGTAGCGTGCTACTCGCCAAAAGGGTTTTGACGCCTCATCAGGGGTAATAAGCACTATACAAATACAGTTATCAAACATGGATGTTTTGCATCTCTATCACTGGCTGTTTTTTCATATGATGGGCATGCCTGCATGGGGTGCTGATGATTAACAATTTTGCATTTGAATCTGTAAGCCATCTTCTCCACTCTTTAGTTCACAAACTATGGGAAGTATGTTACCCGCATCTTGCATTTATTCACACTGCATCAGCACTATCATATATGATTGCCATACGTGTATAAGGCCCAGAAATTGGAGATATTCTAGGTCCCAATTATGAGTATAGATGCTATTTATTGCATCTGAGAAATAATGATTCCAGAAGGTATGTTATTCTTAAGGTGCGCTAAGTAGCACCAGTTGCAAATTTCCGGGGAATAATATGCAGATTTTGGTTTTTAACGCACAAAAATCTGCATGATACAGTAAATACCATACATATTGCCCCTGTTAAGTTTTGGCAGGTTTGAGCTGTCAAATTTTAAAAAGGTTGAGGTATGTAATGCAATAAATAGCTCCCAACTCTTAATTCCAACATGTGTAAACAGAGGTTTACACATGGGACAGAATGCACTGACACACTCATAATCAGGCCCCTAGTAACTGCATGACATATCGGGTTATATTAATGCTTTATGCTATGCTATATCATCCTTAATTCAGCTACATTTTTGGATCCCTTGGCTTATTGCATGACTTGTGTCACCAACAACTGAGGTCAGTGAGGGAGGGCAGGTAGGGTTAAGGGGTTACACCACTTTGTAAATAGACAGTAGAGCTGTGGAAACCTAAACTGATATGTTAATGTGCCTGGATGGGCATTAAACATTATACATGAAGCAGCTGATTTTCTACTGGTCCGTCATCAATGATGAGTGGCACTGTGGGACAACTGGAATATCAGTATTTTTAATAATCCATAAAAGGTAACGAAAGTGCAAACATATTTTGATCGGAATAACACTGATGGTACTGGTCCATCATCAATGACGAGTGGCACTGTGGGACAACTGGAATATCAGTATTTTTAATAATCCATAAAAGGTAACGAAAGTGCAAACATATTTTGATCGGAATAACACTGATGTAACCATGTTACAAGAGACACACCTACAGTCGACTGGCCAAATAGTGCTTTCAAACAAAGGATGATCACAAACCATAAGAAGAAAGGAAAATATGAGTTTATATTCTTCTAAATCAGTCTCTTTGTTTGAATTAGGAAATCCTCACGGTAACTTTGACAATTATCTTGTACAAGTATTTGTGCTCCTTTTCCGGTTGGTCTCAAAATCTATTGCCCCTGTAAGTGTTTTGTCTGTTAACTGTTTTCCAAATGTGTGCACTGCTTGTGAACTCGCTGCAGAATTACTTTTTGTAAAATAATCATATGCCATACACAGATAAAGTGTAAAAAGCCATTTAGTTAGGACAGGATTGCATCCAAATGAGACATATCAACATTGTTATTACATTAATCTCTAATGTCACTCCCTTTCCTGTCCTGCCATTTTCACTTGACCCCAAGCTTTCACCCCTGCACACCAACTTGTTTACACTCTTCCTTTACACCTTTCACTCAATAACTCTCTTTCTCACTTCCTTTACCCAAGTATCCTCAGTAAAACCACCTTAATCTGTCCAAAACATCCTGCATACCTTGATCCTCCACCTGTGCTCCCATCCTCCCCCCGAGGGGTGGATACGCCCACATCTGACTCTCCACTCCCAACTACCGCCACACAGGAAAAATTCTGAAGGGCATTTTACTGTCCGACCTCCCAGCATACTGCAACACTGCATAACACTCCTTTACCTCCTGGTGAACCAAATCCTCTTATTCCACAATTTGCCCAACAGATCCCTTATCTCTAATATATAGTAAGCATTCCCCAGGTTAGAGAGATGTACGACGTCTGAACAAAACAAGACCATTTCTTCTTCCTTGATGCCAGTGTGGGCCACCTCCTGGACGTCCCAGGCCAAACAAAAAACCTGCATTGCTCTATCAAGCTTCCTCCAGGCCTTGTCTATGGCCACATGCCTAATGGCCCCCTCTCTGTCTCCGATGAGATACAAATTCAGTCCACACTAATTCAGACCATACCCTGCCAAATTTTGTTTCAGTAACAATAGGTCCTGTTGCTTGTGCTGCAGTAGGGTCAACCCAGATAACTGGACTAGATCATTCTCCCCAAAATGTATGAAGAGAATGTCCGGGCATCCCCACTTAGGCACCAAGGTTGCTAAAAGATTGCCCTGTCTCATCCCACTTTTTCCTCACCAGAGCACCTAATGCCTGCTGCTTGGCAATCCTAGGTTCCATCCGTTCAACTGCTGTTCTGCATACTTAGCAGCCCAGTGAATGAACGAATGACTCTCCATCACCGTCTTATGTCTCCCAGGACCAGTCACACACCCTAAGAATAAAGCAACTCTGTTTTACACTTCCCTCCTAGGACCCATACCTTAATTTCCTCTCATACCGCTTGCAACACCTCAACCTTGACCAACCAGTCCCGCGAATCTGAGTCCAATGCCATCCCGATGACACAGCTGCAGTTGCCGCCCTTTTCCTCATGGAATGAGTCCAGAAACTGGCAGGGTCCTGTCCTACCTTCTTCAAGGCAATGCGCAAAACAGCCAGCAACTGAGACGCTGTGACCCTTGTCCCACCTTCATGGCCAAAAATTGGCCTCTGTCTGCACCCTGGCTAATTTATGAACCTGTGGCATTCAGTCACTGGACACTCTTCATCACGCTCCCCTTCTTGCAACCATATCCATTTCAATCAATCAATCAAACATTTATAGAGCATGGCACATACCCCATGAGGGTCTTGAGGCCCTGGAGCTCTATGCTGCTGCATGGAGGAATGATCATTCGAACATCCAGGTTTTTAGTTCTCTTCTGAATCGCTGGAGTGACAGTGCAGTCCTGACGTGCAGGGGGAGGATGTTCTAGGCCTTATGTGCCAGGTGCAAGAAGGAGCGTCCTTCTCTGTTGGCTCAACGGATCCCTGGAGTGTCTGCAAGGGAGACGAAAGCTGATTGAAGGTGTCTGGTCAGTTAATTGAAGGTCAGGCTTGTTGTATGCTTGTCCTTCATTGTGCAGGGCCTTGTAGGCGTGGGTCAGCATCTTGAACTTGCATCTCTTCTGAATCGGGAGGCAGTGTCGTTTTTTAAGATGGGATGTGATGTGTGTCCTTCTGGGGAGGTTGATTACGGCTCTTGACACTGAGTTCTGTATTGTCTGGAGTCTCTTAAGGAGGCGTGTTGTGATTCCTACATAGAGCGTGTTTGCATAGTCCAGTCTGCTGGCGATGAGGGCCTGTGTGACAGTCCTTCTGGTTTCCTAATGGAGGTCACCTGAAGATCTTGCAGAGCATGCACAGGGTATGGAAGAAGGCAGATGAGACTGTCTTCTTGTTTCTTCATGGATAGCTTGCTATCCAGGATGGTGCAGACATGGGGGGCCTGGTCTGTTTGGGTGAGGGGTGTGGCGAGCTCTGCAGGGTGCCATTTGTCAGTCCATGGCGAGGTATTGTTCCCAAAGATGAGGAGTTGACTTTGAGATGGTTGTCCTTCGTCCAATCTGCTACGTTCATCATGCATTTGTGGGAGTCAGCTTTTGTGGTGGAGGGATCTTCGGACAGTGAGAGGATGAGCTGTGTGTCATCAGCATAGGAGATGATGTTGAGACCATGTGATTTGATGGTGGTGGCTAGCAGGGTCATGTAGGTTCTGAAGAGGATCAGACTGAGGAAACGATCTTTGGGGGACTCCATAGAAGATCTTCTTGGGTTCTGAGGTCAACAGTGGGGGACTGATCCTTTGGATTCTGCTGGTGAGGTACAAAACAATCCATTTGAGGGTGTTTCCTTGAATCCCAGGGTGGGGGAGCCTGTTGATCAGGATGTGGTGGGAGATGGTGTCAAATGTGGTAGACAGGTCCAGGAGGATGAGGGCTGCCCCACATTCCAGGAGGGCTCTGATGTCATCTGTGACTGCAATCAGGTGTGTCTCTGTGCTGTGGTTAGCTCGAAATCCAAATTGTGAGGTGTCTAGCAGGTTGTGGTCTTCTTGGTGTTGGGTGAGTTGCTGGTTGATTGCTTTCTCGATGACTTTTGCTGGATAGGGGAGCAGAGAGATAAGCCGGTAGTTCTTCACTTCGGCTGGGTCAGCGGTTGTTTTTTCAGGAGGGGCCTCACTTCAGTGTGCTTCCAGACCTCCAGGAAGGAGGAGACCTTCCTGAGCTTGTCGCCAATTGTCTTGCTTCTGAGGTTGAAGATGTGGTGGGGGCAAGGGTCTGTGGGTGCTCCCGAGTGTACGGAGTTCATGATGGAGATAGTGTCTTCCATGGTGAGGAGTTCCCAGTGGGTGAGAAAGTGTTCGGGGTTTGTTTTTGTGCATGTGAGCTGGTTGATGCTGTCTGTGGAGGAGCACAGTTCCTGGGAGGGAACAATGTAGTTCTTGGTGGCTGTGGGATTTGTGAGCTCCTTCATAATGGTGAAGAGTTCTTTGCTGTGGTTTGTGCTGGCTTCAATACGGTCTCCTAGAGTTTTCCTTTCTGGTTTCTTTCAGAAGGCGGTGGTATTGGTTGAGGGCGGTCCTGAAGGCGGTGCAGTCTTCTGTCTTTTTGCTGATGAGCCACTTCCTTTCATGTTGTTGGCAGTTGCATTTGGGGGAGTGTAGGTCCTTAGTGAACCAGCTTGCTCGTTTGCTTTGTTCTTTGACCCCAGCTGTCTTGGAAGGGGGAATGGCGTTGGCACATTCCAGTGGGAAAAGCTCTTTGCTGCTCGTTTAGGGTTGTGTGTACAGGCTGGGAGGTGGGAGCAGAGAGTGTAGTTCTGCTGGTCTTATGATACCTTTTTCCAGTTTCTTTGCATAAATCTGAGGGGGCACGGTGCCAGGGTATGTGGGTCCAGAGATGATGAAGTGTGCATTGTGGTGGTCGGGCCAGATGAGTGGTGTGGATGTTCCTGACTGTCACTGGAGGTGAAGATGAGGTTGAGTGTGTCCTGTGATGTGGGTAGGGTCGGTGACGAGCTGCTTGAGGCCAGTTTTGCTAAAGCTTTCCAGGAGGTTGGTGGAGTTATGTTATGTTATGTTAAATCAATTTGCATAGCGCATAGCTACCCGGAGGCCTCCCAGCGCTTCAACAGAACCTGATGGCAGAAAGTGAAGGAAGTCAGTATAGCCATGTTTTCAGTACCCGCCTAAAACGTAGTTCCTGGTCGGTGAGACAAAGAGGTAGAGGCGGAGAATTCCATAGCCTTGTCCCTAGAAACGACAGAGACCTACCACCCCATCTGCCCTTTTTTATAGGCGGGACTGCTGCTAAGGCTGCTGATGAGGACCTGAGGTTTCTCGAGGGTTTGTAAAACGTGGCCAGAGATCGCGATTGTGGGGTACCTTTATCATGTAAGGACCTATGTATATAACATAAGGCCTTGAATTTGATACGCTGCCCAACTGGGAGCCAATGCAAGGTATGAGAAGCTCGTTGAGAAGATTCATGTTTGGGGATATTGAAAATCAATCTAGCAGCCGTATTCTGTACCACTTGAAGCTTCCTCTTAACATACTTTGGGGACCCTAAAAAAAGGGCATTCCCATAGTCCAATCGGGAACTGATCAGTGCCTGAATAATTAGTCTCTTGGCCATGAAGGGAAGAATTTTCAACACCTTCCTCAAAAGTCTGACTATGCCAAAGCACACGGCTGAGGTTTTCTTTGCCTGCTGGTCCATGGCTAACCATGGGTCAAGCCAAATCCCAAGGCTCCTAATATATTACTTTGGAGTCACTGGGGTCATTGAGGTCCCTTAGGAATATGTAGTGCTTGGAGTTGATTGCTTGCAGGATAATAAGTTCCAGGGTGGCGTTGCAGAAGCTGGGGTGTGGTCCTGGTGGTCTGTAGGCAAGGGTGCCTCTGATGGTGCTTTTATCGTCTGTGTGGAATTACAAGTTGAGGTGTTCCATTACCGGTGTTGGGCCATGAGGGACTGTTGTGTAGTGGCAGGTGTCCATGTAGATGATGCTGATTCCACCTCCATGCTTGTTGGTTCGGTCCTGGTGAGTTATCTTGTAACCTTTGGAGATGGCAGTCGTGATGTCTCATGCGGAGGCAGGGTTGAGCCAGGTTTCTGTGAGGAAGATGATGTCTAGGTTGAGTTGTGTCGTGGTGGTCTCGGTCGATGTGGCAGGTGTGTTGGTTGCTTCGATGCTGAAGGGGAGGCAGCAGTGTCGGCAGGAGAACAGTCCTCTGGTGGTACGCAAGGATGAGCAGCATTAGTGGTTGTTGGTGTGTCTGGTGTCCAGGACTCAGAGGTCAGCGGCAGTGTATTTTTGTGGGGTGGAAGAGCCAGGGGTACTGGCACTGGGTGCGGTCCAGGCACCGACGGGCACAGACGGGCTTGCCATTCGTGTGCCTTTATAAGTAGGTCCTGTGAGGAGGGAAGGGCGCTGGGAGACAGTGAACGGGGCTAGGCAGGAGGTGAGAAAACGGGCTGAAGGTGGGAGCAGGAATGAGGAAAAAAAGGAATGAAAAGAAAAAAGAAAGGAGGCAAAAAGCAGAAGCACTCAGGCACACAGAGGTAAAGGAGGGAGAAAGCAGTGAAAACAAGGCAAGAGAAAGCACTCAGAAAAATGGAGGGAAAGGGAAGAAGGAAGTAAAAATGAGGCATAAAGCAGGAGAAAGCACTCAGAAACACCGGGGGAAGGGAGGGAGAAAGCAGTGACAACAAGGCAAAAGGCAGGAGAAAGCTCTCAGAAAAATGGAGAGAAAGGGGAGGAAGCAGTGAAAACGAAGCAGAAAGAAGGACAAAGCCCTCAGAAACATGGAGAAAGAAGAAGGAGAAAGGAGTGAAAATTAAGCAGAAGGCAAAAGAAAGTACTCAGAAAAATGGAGGGAATTTGGATAAAGCAGTGAAAACCAGGCAGAAAGCAGTAGAAAGCACTTGGAAGCACTGAAGGAAAAGAGGGAGAAAGCAGTGAAAACGAGACAGAAGGCAGGAGAAAACACTCAGAAAAACACAGGGAAAGGGAAACAAAGCAGTCAAATGAGGCAGAAAGCAGGAGAAAGCACTCAGAAACATGATGGGGAAGGAGGGAGAAAGCAATGAAAATGAGGCAAAAGGCAGGAGAAAGCACTCCACAAAACAGAGGGAAAGAAAGGGGAAAGCAGTGAAGAAGAGGCAGAACTAGACAGAAAACAGGACAAAGCGAACAGAAAAACAGAGGGAAAGGTTGGAGAAGGCAGTGAAAATGAGGCAGGAAGCAGGACAAAACCCTCAGAAACACAGAGGGAAAAGAGGGAGAAAGCAGTGAAAATGAGGCAGAAAGTGGCAGAAAGCACTCAAAAAACAGGGGGAGAGGAGGACAAGGTAGTGAGAATGAGACGGTAAACAGGAGAGAGCGATGCACCAACAGGGCCTCGGACCTGCTCCTTAAATTTGCCTGAGCCGGCCTGATCTGTCTTGGATTTTCTCAACCAGATCCCCACTTTTCTCTGCTCCAAGCTTATCTCTTCATGTAACACCAACCCAGCTTGCATCCTGACTGCAACAATTCAAACACCATGAACACACCACAAAACATGCAAATCATTCACAACCTGAACAAAGCCATGTCAAACCTGCCATACCAGTAGTTGGACAATTGTGTGAGAATCCCTAAAAGCAAACCAAACGTGGTAACTTCCTGCAAGTCTTTTCCCTTGGAGCACCTCACCCTACCCCAACCTTTCAAAATCCTCCCAAGAATATCATCCCTAGTGGGGTTAAAACCCCAGTAACACTTGCCGTAAAAAGACAAACCTGGCATCTTTTTCATGCTATTGTAGCAGGCAAAAAACCTTTATTAATTAGGAGCATAACAAAGTGTAACATTTGTCCTTCCCTGTCAGTCCTCTCCTGACTCATTGGCCTGTCTGGATGCCCTTCAAAGTTTTCAAATTAGTTCCAAGCCAGGTGATAACTCCCCCTGGTAGACTCTGCTAAAGACAGTTCCAATAGCCTAAGGACTCTCATTCCCCCGAAACCCAGATCTCTGCAGGACGTCGTAACTTTCTCTGCATCTGGTGCCAGGCTGTGAAATCAGTGCAACTGTGAATGAGACAATGAATCAGCTGTAGAGTTATTAACTCCGGGTACATGGGTGCATACTTAGGCTTGAAACCAATATTCAACTGTGGACATAAGAGCATGAAGCAAAGTAACAAACATTCCCTTGCCGTTTGCCTTTTCACCAGTTCTACCACTGTCATATTGTCCACGTTGAACATTACCATCCTGTTTGCCAGCTCACCTCCCCCAGTCAATGCCATCAATACTGTGAAAAATTTCACAAAAGCTATGCTCCAACCCTGCTGCACCATTGCAGTGACACTGCTCAGCGAACCGTCTCCCAGTCCAGAAAAGGCCAAATCTCTGAGTCCCCACTGAATCAGAAAACATTTGAACCTGCCAGATTGTATCCTTTTCCTGAAACAACATTGAAACTCCATTGAAGTCATCTAGAAAAGATCACCATACCACCAGATCTACCCTCACTGCCATGGACATCATCACCTGATGATGGGGCAAAACAGCCACAGAAATGACCATGCCCAATCTCCTGCAAAAAGTCCACCCTCTCCACAGCACCCTGCATGCAAAATTAAGAAACCCTAATAGCTGCTGCACCTTCTATAACTTATGTCTCTGTTCCCCAATCACCTCCTCCAGAAAAATCTAAATCTCTTGAACTTTTGCCACAGGTAATTTTGCTATCATGTTCACTGTGTCAATTTCAATGCCCAAGAAAGGTAATACTGTTGTAGGGCCTTCTGTCTTTTCCAGTGCCAAGGGAACTCCTAGATCAGCTGACAGAGACTCGAATTGCCTAAGGGCCCTGTCTAGGTCCTCGGAGCCTGCTTTGCCAACAAAGAGTAAATCATCCAGATAATGTGACACCATTCGGTGCCCACTCTGCTTAGCAAATAATCACTGCAACAAAATGCTGAATGCTTCAAACAACGCACAAGAAAGAGCACAGCCCAGGGGCAAACTCTGTCAACATAAATGGCACCCTCAAATTGCATGCCTAGTAATGGAAGATCTTCTGGATGTATCAGCAGCAGCCGAAAAGCTGACTTACTGTAACATTTTGCTAAGCTCCACGTCCACATCCCCTGACCAACCTGATCACACCGCCCACCAAAGCATACACCACCTTAGTGTCTTCAGCCGCAATAAAGTCATTCATGGAAGCACTGTCCAGCTATGACAGATGGTGAATAAGCAGGAACTTACACGTCGCTTTTTTAGATACTATCCCCAGTGGTGATATGATCAGGCTTTCAAAAGGCCAGTCATACAAAAGGCCCAGAATACTATCCTCAACAAGTTCCTACTCTAGCTTGTCTGCCACTACATCTGGTGCTGACTTGGCTGACCACAAATTGGCAGCCCACCTCCGACCCCTGCAGCCCAGGTAACCTACTCGAAAACCCCCTTGAAAACCCCACTCAAATTTCAACGCTGACTCTCTATCAAGGTATATTGCAACAGCCATGGCAATAAATTCCCAAACTTAATTGTCATACGAGCCCCACTGGTTGCCTTCCATTGTAAAGGGATGCTTCCCTCCACATTTTGAACAGTCGTGTTTGAACTTACAGGGATGTCTAGAGCATAAAACCTTTGTTAAAGTTCCAGCAAGCCGCTGCGTTATTGCCTGAGGGTCCTGCCATATTACCCAGCTCTTAATGAGTACAACAGAGTTGAAAGGGCTTGTAAGTGATCGATAGGCCACTCACTGCATGGGTCTAGGCCGTTGATTGCATAGAAGACATCCACTGCATCCACATCTCCGAATCAACATCACCCCAAGGTTTATCCGGGTTCAAGCATACCCTGGCTCTGAACTCCTCATCGTAACTGAGCCACGCATAACTCCCAAAGTTCATATGAGCTTTCCTTACAATGTCCAGGTACTTAAATAAGGTAACGGCTCTGTCTGCATATTTTTCACAGTAGATACTAACATAAATCAAGAATACTGATGTCCAGTTCTCCATAGTAATTGGAACCCTTTGTACGCCGATCCAGCTTCCACTCATCCTCTTTGGACCCCTCCTTATCTTAGCTTGAACACTTCTACATACTTGGGCTTCCATATTCGCTTTTTTTGTTTTGTCGGACATATGTGACTCAAGAAGCATTTGCAGGCCCATGCAGGGCAGCTGCTTCCTATGACCCCCACTGTCCTTGTTGTACTCTACCGCCACATCTTTCCCCGACCTACAGTCCATCTGGACTCCCATGTCCTCTGACCCTTCACCACTATGTGAGTCAAGTTGATCCTTACCTCCTTGCACAACTTCTTTATTTGCTCCTGAACCATCAATCACCCCATCTCTCACTTCCACAGACTTGCACATTTTTTTTCCAGTCCTGCCACTCAGTGTATTCCATATGGACCACCATTACTTCTCACCTGACGGTGGGTGTCCAGGGTCCTGTCTGTCCCTGCAGTGTCTACACCAAGCCTCCTTCTGCTACCCAGTGGTTCCTCTATCATCTGCTCTTGACTTCTGAATAACTCTACCTGACATCTCCATTGCACCACCTCTTCTGGTGTCAACGTGACAGGCATGCTACACTCACCCTCGTCACACAGTTCACCTTCCTCTCACTCATCACTTCCATCATCATAATCCAGTCCAAGTCACCTCCACAAGTATGAGCATCATGCATAACCCAATATGACACCTGGCCCAAATGCAAAACAGCCACTGATGTGTCCCCCACTGCTTCAGCCTGAGCATTGTGTAATTGCACCATTGGTGTAGGGGATTGTAGTGCACCCTGTTGATGACACCAACTGCCTCCCAGCCTCATCTACTGGCCTTGCTGCTCTTTTCACCACCTATCTGCACCAACTAGGCGAGTCCGCAGTGCTACCGGGCCCTCAAGCCACATGAGCTCTTGACTCTGCATAACCCTCTTGGCCTTCCTCTGGCATCCATAACCAACGCCCCCAACTAGTGAGGTTATCCAGCTTGGCCCCCACCTCTCCCGCATATGCTGCTCCCTTTGCTCTCAAGCCCTGGTAACCTTGCTCTGCAGCCAAAAGTCTGTACTCAAATAGGTGTTGCCAGTGCTCCTCTGTTTCTTCTGTGACCCGACTTTGTTTCCTGATTCGAGCCTCGAGATCAATATGCTTCCATTTGTTAGCAGACCCCCCCCCACAGCCCATCCAGCCTGTGTGAGGCCTCACCCACAGAATAGGAGGGACCCAGCGCCACCACCCTGTCTGAGCTGTCAGCAACCACATCTGCTGCACTAGTGCCTCAATGTCTCCTTTTGCCACTTGTGGCGTGCCCTGTGGCTTGCGTTTCACTGGCAGGCCAACTCCTGACTCTGTTATTACATCATTTCCCCCGGAGGCTGCTTTCATGGTGAGGTCCAGAAGAACCTTATGCCTTATGGGCACGCCATCACCCAGGGCCCCTGCAGCCTCAATAGGCGCATCTGCGTGTTCATTCAGTGGCCCCCTTCTGTGGACTTTAAAGGCAGGCCTCTGCCTGATGCGGCCTGCATGAAAGATGTGGGGAGGCTATTCCGCCTCCCCGTTGCCTTCTTTAAGGCTGTTGCTGCAGGGGGCATGTTGCGGCCCCTCCCTGCCCCATCCCAATTACAAGGGGTTTTTCCCCCGGGGAGAGGAACAAGCTGCAATCATGCGCACAATACCACGCAACACCAAACGTGTTGGATGGCATCCCCACCCAGGCCTCATCCAAAACACTTGGCCTGAGGAGGTCTTCATAGCCTGTGGCACCTAGAGTGTGCACCGCATTCTTCACCACCTCAGCCTAGGACGCCTACAACATGGTGTGCTCAACAGCTTCAAAATCTGACACTCTCCCTGTAAGTAAGGCTCGCTGCATATACAGCTAACCAAAATGTGGCAAACAAACATGCGCCGACCACCCTGTTAGTGCTGCAAAGAGTCAGGAAGAGGCTGATCCCACCTCTCCTGACTACATATAACCTAAACCTCGATCCCGCCCACCAAACCACCAACTCTCCTGGCCTCATCTCTTGTCATGAAGACTCCCAGGGGAGGGCCAAGCTGCGCCCTTCACTACCCCTAGGACTCTTCATTTTCAAAAAAGATTTTTTGGTTTAATTGTCTTGAAATTCTAAAAGATTATTTAACTGACTTTATGACCAGTTCTACAGAGGCAGAATTTCTCACGTAGATGGTTAAGGTGTGTCTCGTTTTTGTCTTCCTCACAGGACCTGGGTAGAGATCATTCCATCTTCAATCACCACAACTGGGCCAGGATGTCGAGGGGATGTGGGACTTGAGGTTCCAGTAAAAATCACAAAGGATTCTTCTCTCGACATGGAGTTTAATCCAAGTAGCTTCTGGAAGTTTGAGTGCTGTATATATAGGACCATGTCCAAAATGGCCACTGAGATTTCATGATGTGAGTTCTCATGAGAGTTCTGGTTTACAGTTCTTCTTGAGAGAATGCGCAATGTGAGACATCCGGGGGTTAGCCTACAGTTGGATGAGCGAGTGCTGTGAATGTTGCATTGAAGTCTAAATCTGGACATGCTTCTGAGTGTCTGAATAAGAATGCAAGAATGGAGGGGCATGTGAGAGTCTAGGGGCCTCATTTATATCTCAGCAAACGGATTACTCTGTCACACCGATGACAGATATCCCATCTGTCAAACTATAAATCCCATTTTATCCTAAGCAATTTATATTTTGGCAGACGGGATGTACGTCACCGTTGTGACCGAGTAAACTGTACGCTGTGATTTAAATCAGGCCCTAGGTCTAGTCTGAGTGTAGAAGCAAGGATGAGTACAGGGATGCCTGGATGCGTTTGTGAGAATCTGAGTCTGGATGTAAGGATGAGTGCAAGGGTGATTGGGTCTGTGCACCAGAGTCTGGATCCGAATGCAGGGATGTGAGGACGGTCACATGGGTGTCCTTAGTTTTGGTCCTGGCAACATTTAGTTGATACATGTGTAACAGTGGAAATTTGGTTATGCGTACACCCTAATTACAAACAATTTATGTGCTAGTTTCTGTGCATGATTGTAGCTCATAAATGCACTCATGGTTAACATCAACAGACTTAATAAATTATGTGCAGGAAGTTAAGCTACTCCCACACATTCTTCCTAATCCCTCATTGTTTCCATTACATGTTACAAGTGCATTCCACCCCTCTGCCTCTCTCCTCTCAGGCTCACCTAGGGACTCTGGCCCATATTTATAATTTTTGACGCAAATCAGCACTAGCGCAGATTTGCGTCAAAACGTTTACCGGCGGCTAACACCATTCCAGCGCGCCAGCCAGGCGCCTTATTTATGGAATGACGTTAACTGGCGCTGCGGCCTGGTTAGCGTAAAAATAAATGATGGTAACCGGGCAGCGGAGGTGAAGGGAAGACTCAGGGTTTGTGCGCCAAAGAATGGTACAAGTCAGGTTAGAGTCACAAATATTGGCTCTAACCTGACTAGCGCCATTTTTTGACACACAATCCCCATGGAAATGACTCCTGTCTTAGCAACTTCTGTCCCCTGGGCATGGCCATTGGGCACAGAGGCATGTAGGGGGCCCAAGTTAGGTCCCCCTATGCCACTTAATAAAAAGAATATATACTTACCTGCACTTACGTGCACTCACCATGGATGGGTCCCCCCATCCATGGGTGTCCTCCAGGGGTGGGCGAGGGTGGCAGGGGGTGTCCCTGGGTGCACGGAAGGGCACCTGTGGACTGCTTCCATGGTCTCCCACCATGGAAATGAGCCCACAGAACCCTTAACGCCTGCCCTGACCCAGGCGTTAAAAAAAGGCACAAATCCAGATGGGTGCCTTGTTTTAAGGCCCGCCTCCTCCCATGCATCATTTTGACGCCAGAAGATAAATAAGGCGCACATGCCTTAGAGTCATTTTTTGCACAGGAACGCCTCCCTTGCATGTCATTAGTGCAAGGTAGGTTTTCACGTACAAAAAATGACTCAAACTCCATAACTTTGGCGCTCGACGGGTCGAGCGCCAAAGTATAAATATGGAGTTAGGTTTGTGCCGCTTTTTGCACCAAAATAAATGACGCAAATCTGGTACAAACAGAGTATAAATATGGGCCCTTGTTTGCTTGTAAAGATTCAGTATTTAAATTTAAAATCCAGAGGCATATAATGGAATATTTGAACCTCCTGAAGGCTCAGTCCCCATGCCACAGTAGAAACCCTGTGGGAAGTCAAAGTAAGTATTTAGGGTATTTAGAACTTATGAAGAGTCCAGTGTCCTAACATTACTCTGGAGGGGATTAAACTCCCTCACATCCAAAGTGCTATAGGTAGACCCCAGTTATAGGGAAACACATAAAAGCACTGTACATGTGAAAATCAATAAAGTTACCTGGAAATTTTGAGACACAGCAGATCAAGAATTTACATAAGTTGCTAGAAATGAAAGGTCTTCATGTTTCAGGAGGGCAACTGGCCTTACAAGACATTAGCTTGAAGTATAGGAGGACCTAGGTGACAGGATACCATTTCACATAAATGTAACAATGAAGTGAAACTTTTCTTCCATCCCATGGATTTATTTTTATATTTGTTGAATATTACTGTGGGCAAAATCCATTCTATGTGCATACCTCAATAGCACTGAGTTTTGAATATTTAGGTAAGGTGTCACCAGTATGATTGCCAGGAGCTCAGGGAGCAGCTGAATGCATCTACAGGGCTATATGAGTTTAAGTCTGTGATCAAAGTAATAGCAGGCGACAAGGCCCCTGGACTACATGGATTTATATCTGAATTCTACAAAGAAAATATAGAATTAGTGGTGCCCTATTTGTTACATACAGACCATTAACCGCCATAAATGTTGATAATATGACCTTGGCTAATGAGCGAATTAGTTTTGGACTTTGAATAGAGATCTGGGTCTCCTCCTGAATAATAACTACCTATTAGACCTATCAGCCTTAGTTGTCACCTACCACACTTGCACCTCAATGGGACTGCCTCTGCACACTCACAAAAGATAGTCTTCTGTGCCCGCAGAGAGACTGGGACGAGGGCTGGGAGGCAGAAAATGCCAGACACCTCTGTAGTGGGAAAACTCCAGAAGCTTCTCCAACTTCAAAGGGGGCACTAGGTATAAAAGTGGGAATCTCAGACCCACTCTCCAGATCACTTTTGGACCTGTGGACTCTAATGAAAAAGGACTGCTCAACTGAGTGAAGTCTGCCCTGCTGACCAAGGACTGTTCTGCTGTCCAAGGCTTGCTTTGCTGCTCAATGATACTCCTATTGCTCCGGACTGTCCTGCTGATATCACCCTGCCTGTTTAGACCTAGAATCTCCACAAAGTCTCCAAGTGTGAGTCGTCTGACCTCCTATTCTCAGATAAGGGACATAACAGTCTCCTTGACGACTACACATCTCGACCAGGACCGCACTTTACAACTTCTGTTTGGTGGCTTTGTAAGTACCGACCCAGTGCAGTGCATCTTGACACTGACAGCTGGCCGAGTTTGACTCATCCAGACACAGTGCGAAACATCTAGATGCCTACATCTCAGCTCCTATTTGACACCTTCACCAGCATGGCTCAGCGAGACACATCTCAATGCAGGATCTTGCACTGCAGAAACTGTTAACGGCTTCAGCACAGTCCAGACCAGGGCAGGACTTCAAACCTTGAGGCCCTTGGACACAAGGTAGTTTTATCAATGGGCTGAACTCAGTCATGTATCTGTCCGGCACACCATCGTGGTCTGCCTGAACTTGTGATTTGGAACCAGTCCACTAGTACCAGATAAATTCAATTGGAGCTTCTTGCTTCTAAGCACAACTTTTTTTCAAAACCTTTAAAAATGTATATCTCTGGTTCTACTATTTAATTTTTGTCAGTTTGGTGTCAAATAATTTAATAAAATGTACTCCATTTTTCTAAATTGGTGTGGGATTGTACTTGTGTTGAGCTTTCACTTCATTGCTGTTTAAATACTGCATAATTACTTTACATATTACCCCTAAGTTAAGCCCAACTGTTTTTGTGTCAAGCTAGCAGAGGATTTACACAAGTTAATTTAGTGACATTTGTAGTTTACCTTTACAGAGATGTTAGCTGTTGGGTGAGAATGGCTCACATTTCTAACATTGCACATTTCATCTTTTCTGCCCAGAAGTGCTTCATCACCACAAAACATGTTTTGGCTGTGGCTGTATTAGTGGACTGTGGATGTGTTGGTGATGATGGATTTTACGTGCACAAGAATTAATAACATACGATTGAAAGGTTTCATTTTTCAAGACTGATTGGATGTAAAAGATGCAAGATCTGTGTGTGGATTAGTTCCTTTACAATTTCCTGTGTTATGTATGTGTTTTTGTAGTGCTAGTGAAGTTGTTAATTGAATGCTGTAGGAAATTGGGTTACTGGTTGAGGGGTGTGAAACCCTAATCAAGCAGCAACCACAATCTTTGACAGGGTGAAACACCAGTAAACCCCCAAAATAACCTGTGCTTAACCCTCTGGTTGCTAGGCACAAAAGCAGTCAACCTTAACTTAGAGGCAATGTGTAAAGTGTTGATGTAACACTTCAACAATAATAAAGCAAAACACAAGCAAAACTCCACAAAAGTTCAGCAAAACAGTATGTTTTTAATTATTTGAGACCAAAACAACAAAAATCCAAACAGAAGCAATGGAGATATACAAGTTTATAGATGTAAGTGAAAATAATGCCTAGAAGCACAAAGCACCAACTTTGTTTATCCGGACAGGAGGAAAAGTCTCAAGTTCAGGCCGGCCTTGATGGGGTGCTGGCTGGCAATAGGGACCAAGTTAGGACAGTTGAACAAAGTACCTTAAATCCATTGCAAGATCCCCCCTTTTGAGGATGTGTTGTGAATTGTCAGTTTTGAGGATCTGCAGGGCTGTGATGCAAAGTCCAGTGTCATCATTGAGGATGCCGTCGACAAAGCACTTGTGAGGCAAAGTCCTGCATCGAAGATGTGTTGTGCACTGGCAGTTACAAAAAAGCTCCTAGTCTGTGATGCAAAGTCCTGTATTATTGTCAAGAATGCCGTTGATGAGGGGCATGTGATGCAAAGGTCTGTGTCAAGGATGCATTGCTCTCTGGTGATTCCAAAGTGGAGCTGCAAGGCAGTGCATTGCACTGCAGCGGTTCTGCCAACAGGACCACAGCTGGGCTGGCAGTGCACCTTCAAGTCACTTCCAAGGGTGCAGAACTGGAATGGCACCACTTAGAGTGTAGGACTCACAGGAGAGAGAGTCCTGGTGTGGGGTTTCAGGGTGGATTGAAACCTTGGGAGGGCTCTGATCAGGAGGCAAGTCAACAAGCCCTTGGAGTCCCTCTGGTGGTCCTGGGTTCAAGACACAGGTCCATCTGTTCTCACTGAGGCAGCAGGGAAACAGAGTAGCAGTCCTTCTTGCAGAGGAGCACACCAGTCCTCCTCAGTCTCCCACAAGTCTAGAGGTGTTTGCTAGAGTGTTGGCTCTTAGGGCCCATTATTTATACCTGGTGCCTTCTTTGAAGTAGGAGATGATTCTGAAGGATTCCACCCCAGAGGAGGTTGAAACTTCCTGACTCCCTGCCCTGATCCCAACTTGTTTGGGAACACAAAAGGCTAGTGTTAAACAATGTGAGTGTGCTCAGGCAGAACCTTTGTGATGTGCAAGTGTAGTAGGTTTACAGCTCCTCCCCCTCATTAAGTCAGAGTTGGCCCATCCCACCAACACCAGTTCTCCCTTTATCTCACTGTCTGGGACCAATACACAAAGGCCAACTGTCAGTTACACTTAGCCACGTGACCCAGGGTACAGGCACCAAATGGTTAGCACAAGAAAATCCCCTGCCTAATGTACACAACTTGCTACCCAAAAGAAGCCATATCAGTGATGTAAAAAAAAGGAAAACTTCCTTATCTCTTTGGTAGATCCTAACACATTCTATTAGTGGCATGGTTCATCATCGGGTCTCATCCTGGTCCCTGAAAACCAAAATGGGCTCAACCATATTTCAGGGAGTACTTTGAATACTTTTTCCTAGCCAGGTACCTAAAAAGATAGAAATACCTCAAATTTCGTTATCCCTTTATTAACGGCAATTTGGGTATGGTTAAGATTAACTTACAAGGAAAGGGAGCAAAGATGTAATGGTCCTATTATATTAAACATTTAACTTAGTCAAAATGTTTCAGCCCTTTAACTATGACCACTGGGATTTTGGGCTTTCATTCGGCCAAAACAAACATACTGCCCTGGTTCTAAACTTGCACTGCTCTTCTCATCCATACAAGGTGAGACTCTACTCACCGCGAACATGGCCTCAATAGGTCTTAATTCCTTTAATACAGAGACACAAATAGTACTGAAACACAAAATTAGACTCCAAATGTAGTTGGGTCTTTTGAGCACTCATAGGGGCATATTTATACTCTGTTTGTGCCGAATGTGCGTCAAATATTTTGACGCATACCCAGCGCAAACCTTGCCCCATATTTAAACACTGACGCCTGACCCCGTGGACACTGTGTGCGTCATTTTTTGGGAGCGGGAAACTGCCTTGCGTTAATAATATGCAAGGCAGGCGTTCCCACCCAAAAAATTACTTTAAGGCCTGTGCGCCTTATTTATACCCCAGCGTCATTCTGACGCACAGGAGGGGGTGGGCCTTAAAAAATGGCGCACAGCCTGTTGTACGCCGTTTTTTAACGCCTGGGTCAGGTGCAGGTGTTAAGGGATCTGTGGGCTCGGAAGGAGTCCAGAGGTACCCTCCCCTGCCCCCAGGGACACCCCCTGCCACCCTCGCCCACCCCTGGAGGACACCCATGGATGGGGGGACCCATCCCAGGTGAGTAAAGGTAAGTTCAGGTAAGAATTTTTTTACGTTTTTTTAAAGTGGCATAGGGGGGCCTAATTTGGGCCCCCCTACATGCCACTATGCCCAATGACCATGCCCAGGGGACAGAAGTCCCCTGGGCATGGCCATTGGGCAAGGGGGCATGACTCCTGTCTTTGCTAAGACAGGAGTCATGTCAATGGGGATTGTGGGTCAAAAAAAAAGTCTGGTTTGAGGCCTGATTTTTGCCTCAGACCTGACTTGCACCATTTTTTGATGCTCAACCCCCATTTTCCCGTACGCCGGCGCTGCCTAGTGTGCGTCATTTTTTTTTTACTCAGACCAGCCGGCTAACGTCATTCCTTAAATAAGGCGCCCGCATGGCGCGTTGGAATAGCGTTAGCCGGCAGTAACATTTTTGACACACAACTGCGTTGGCGCAGTTCTGCGTCAAAAAGTATAAATGTGGCCCATAGTGTTTTTGAACCTTTTTATCTAAGATGGTGGTCATTTCACAAACACGCGTTTTAGCTAATTATTAAAATTCAGATACACATGCGTTCATGCAAGCATGCAATATTCACACAAAGCATACTCATATTTTGTGCTATACATAAAGTGCTACTTTTACATGTATTTCCAAGCAGCATACCATGCTTAGTGCTGGATATTGCCATTGTGTCAGCAGACATGCCGCACCATTCATTATTTGGGACTTACCCTGCTGGGGAATTATAAATGCCACATGAGAGAAAGGGGGAGCATGTCCCTATAGTCACACACTAGTGAGATAATTCTATAATCCACATGAGGTAAAACACATAAAGAGAAACCAAAAAAGTAATTAGTAGAGAACATCTATATGACATGGTGCCGGGCTGTCCCAAAATTGCAGATGGTTAGACCTTACTTCGTCAAGGGTAACATGCTGCCTCTGAACCTGTTTAGTGGTCCTGCTCTCCCGGTGCCAACATAATAGTCAGTGCGGGACCCGATATTTTATTAATCACAAATGAGTGCTGACATAATGGCATCAAGCACAATGGATGAGATGCACCCCTAACGTCAAGGGAATCATGGGCATTAGGATCCCTATCCCTAAACCATATGTAATGAATGTGCGTAACTTTTACAAAGGAGGGCTGTATACAGTTCCGTAGGAATTACCTTGAGAAAAATCTTTTACTGTTCTATTGCGCTTACAGTTCTGGGGTACGGTCTGTTAGTAGGTTTGACCTCTACCCTACTAAAAATACAAATGTAAAAAACAAATTATTGGTCTCGCATTAAATATCTTTGGCTGTTGTAACATAAAGCGAAGTCTGGCATTACGAATAATGTATTACTGTGAATCAAGGTGAAGTAATATAACCATGATAAGTACACTCTAAAAAATGGAAGAATAACTATATCATCTTACCAACCATTGATACATTTTATTTTATTTATTTATTTTTATTTTATATGTTTTTAAAGTGCAACAAATGACTATGGGCGTCTTGGCGCTAGCCCTGACATGGAAAAAGGGGAAGGACCCTGAGCTATTATTAGTGAGTAGAAAGGCATGTTTTAAACAGTATCATAACTGATAGGATATCGGAGTATTTTTCAGCCTCCCCTGGAGCGTATTTCATACCTTTGTGGTCTTTAGGAAGAAGCTTCTGCCTCCCTAAGACGTTTGTTTGTACCTTGGTGCAGACAAACATTTAGAAGTGGCTGACCTCAAATTCTGGGCAAGTATATATCAGATAAGATTATCTTGGATGTATTTGGGAACCGTATTATGAAGGGCTTTGAAGGTGATAGAGAGAGCTTTGAGTTCAATTCTTTTCTCTACGGGTAGCCAGTGGAAATCTTTCATAGCATGCAACACAGATTGATGTTTAGGAATCTTTTTGAGGAGCTGAGCCGCCAAATTCTGTGATATTTGTAGCTCTGAAAGTAGCTTTTTCTTTATGCCTAGATACAAGGCATTACCATAATCCAGACTAGCCAGGGCTAGGGCAGTGATTACTGTCTTTTGGAGTTCCACCGGAATAAACTGGCAGATTTTCCTGATTAAGCGTAATTTCAGAAATGTGGCAGACACTAACAAATTAACCTGATCTTCAAACAATAACTGATTGTCAAAAATCACCCCAAGGTTTTTTGCTTTACGCACTGGTGAAGGAGGCAAACTCAGAATGCTGGGGCTACCATTTTTTATTACAAAAAGATTTGTACTGTTTAAACAGAAGAACCTCAGTTTTACTAGAATTAAGTTTCAAACAATTTTGGGGCACCACATACTAATCTGTGACATGCAGGACTTGAATTTGTCCACTGTTTCGTCTAAGTCACTGGAAATAGATACCACAATCTCTGTATCATCTGCGCAAGAAATAAATAAGAATCCAAATGATTGATCAGGCAGGCCAGGAGTGTCACACACTGATTAAAAAGAGTAGGGCTTAGTGATGCTCCTTGCGGCACCCCGCAGGGTAAGCAAAGGTGATCTGAAACAAAGCCCTCCATTGCTATGTGATGTACTCTGCCTGACAAAAATGATTTAATTAGACTAAGTGCAGGCCATAATAGCATGGCAAGGTGATCTATCAGAATACTGTGGCTGACTGTATCAAAAGCTGCCAAGAGGTCCAGGAGGATCAAGGCTGCTCTGCCACCACCGTCAAGGATAGATTTCAATTCCTCTGAGGCTGCTAATAAAGCTGTCTCCATACTATGAAATTGTCTAAATCCAAATTGGGTGCTATCCAGCAAATTTGTGGTGTTGACAAAAGTAATCAGTTCAGCATTTAGGGCTTTTCCAGTCCTTTAACTGGAAAAAGGAGTCTAGAAATGGGTCTGTAACTACTAGGCTCCTGAGGGTCCAGATTTTCCTTTTTTTAAAGGTGAAGGATAGATGCTTGCTTTCACTCCAACAGGAAGTATCCTGTACTTATTATTACATTGAAGATTGACCTTAGGTGTTTACTAAGACTGTCCGGCTCCAGGTGTATAATCTTAGGAGGACAGTGATGCAATGGTCTGCCTGATTTAGTAGCTAGAAAAAACTTATGTTTTGTACTAAGAAGGGAACATTCAGTGAATTAATGATTTGAACCTTGGTATAGAAATAGCTTGCTAATGTATTTCCGAACTCTTTTGTACAGTGATTGTTCCTGATGGCAGGCCTTTTTGCCAAACTTTGAATGGTATTGAACAATTCCTTATCAGAATTCTTAGCCTGAAGAATCCTGTGGAGAAAAAGTTTGAGGTTTTTTTCAAGAATTAGTTTTTTTATACTTGACAATAGCTTGTTTATAAATCTCTTTCTTGGTTATATCATAATCAGCCCTCCACTCCTGTTCCTTCTTTTGACATTCCAGTTTTTGTGTTTCTCAATTTCTCACTATACCATGGTTTAGTATGGGTTTTGAGGGGCTAGAATATCTACAGCCTTCCCTATCCTGTCTGAGCAACTCTGAGCTATTTTAGCAACACAAAAGGATGATGGGAACATTCCAGCCCGAACTGCCAAGCCAGGTCAAGACTGATTTGCATATGGCTGGGTCCAAACTGGGGTGACGTGGCGAGCAAAATAATGATGGATTAAACCCAGATCTGTGACTGGGGGTGAGTGTTTGAAAAGTTTCAACACTCAGTCTATAATTTTTTTTGTTTAGTGAAGTTGCAACTCTGCGCTATAGCCTCTAAATCACATGTAGCTGGATTATTCATCTCTGGCTTAGAGTTCAATAATAATGGCAAAACTCAGCCATATTATTGTTCTTTCATGCCCTACTCTGATAGGATACTCTACAACAGTATTTCTCTATGAAACTTAAAAGAGTTTAACTGGTTTCACAAGTTCTCTTTCTCAAAGCCCATAACATGTGTTTTCAATCTCTGCACCTACTAATTTTCTTTGTGTATGGAGGTTCTCATCATGCACATCCTATGTGACACTATTACCATGATGGCCTAATCTAGTGAAGTCTAGAGTAAGGAGTAATGAGCTCATGAGAATCAAGGGGGATTGCTACAACCAAAACCTGTATATTCTCAATAAGGAAGAATAACAATAGCCTTATAATAAGTGGAGATAAAAAAACATTTGTATTTTTCAGGAGAGATTATAATGAGTTTGACTGGTTCCACAGGCTTGCCTCACTAAGGCCCTTAACATGTGTTTTCAATCTACACACCTACCACTGTTCTTTCTGTAGAAGGGTTCTCATCATGTAATCAATGTGTGAGGGTCTAGTCTATGTCACTGTCCTTTTATTCTTTTTTCTGTGTAGTGCGCTGTTAGTTTAGTTGATGTAAGACTGTATAAAAAGTGTTATTCAGTGGGGTTTCTGACTGGGTTGGTGGTAGCCAGAGCAGGGACTTTCCATCCACTCCAAATTTAAAGCGATGTTGATCGATTCTATATTTAAATTCTGGCAGACAGTAAAGAGCAAAAGACTGCCATATTAGAAAATGATTATACCTGCCAGAGATGCTGCTACTGTATCACGCTTTCTCCTGAAAGCTGATACAGAGTCTGTGATGCGTTGTAGTCCTGGCCCCTTGATATACCTTCGTAAAAAGAAATTGTTGTCCAGAGATTTTCATGTTTGAGTTGTGTTTTTGTATATTTAGAGAAGCTATTTAGTTTGGGTACACATTACTAATCCGGGCCAATTTTTTCTGGACCACATTTTTAAAAATGGCGGATGTGTTGAAGTGATAATGTAATATTTCAGGGGGCATGAGACCTATACTTCATTTTGATGTCAAAACATAGGTTTTATGTGTGAAGTAGCCTTATAGAAACAAAAAATAACTCCTCAGAGCAACCCTTCTGCCATTTTTCAAATGGTCGGCTCTATAGCGATGTGTTTTAGCCATCATAGTGGTAACGTTTTTAAATATTGTTTTTGTTTCAGGTTTTCCATGGATTCAAATTTGTAAACATGAAAGAAGCAGGGGGTAGCACAGAATCTTTACCTCCTGACTGAGTGTTGGTAACTACAAAATCTGAAGACTCCTTCAACAAATTAAAATGTGTGGTATGCCAAACTAATCTAAAAGAACAGCTAACATCAATTGTGGCTGGACAGAAGAAAGTTTGAGATGCTGCAGAAATATGGCAACACAAAGTTCACAAATGAATAAAGCTGATGGATAAAGAGGATCAAACATTTCTTTATTGTAACAACAAGTACTACAAGTCATACACAATGGAAAAAAGCCAGGAAAAAATTATCAATCTGGGCTTCTGAGAACGTGATGACAATCAAACCTGATGCCTAGCCACCTAGAAGATCGATGGCTACCTCTCAGCCACCTCCAGCAACTGTTCAGAAAGCCCAGGAATTTTCAATGTGTTATCTGTGGTTTAGCCAGAACAAGGGCCAATGGGATTGACAACAGTACAAAGTGCAGAGTATGTGAGTCTCAAAGTGCAAACATGTTTTTATCTGCAGCTAGTTTCTTCTAAGGTGAAGTTTTCAGCCGAGTAGCTGATAAAAGCAGCGAGGTGAATGTATCTACAGCAGATCTGTATGCCCACCGAACTGCATGCATGAATACATTCGAAAATATGAATGTACATTGAGCTCACAGCAGCAATGTCACCGCCAACCTTCAGTTAAGTTTGCACTCTTTGAAAAAGCAAATCGTTTTAAAGCCATTCTTGAGTGCTAGCTACAGTTAACACTCAGTTAGATCAGGGAAATAATGGTCAACATTGATGAAACTATATTGATCTGCTAACACGTGTCTTAATTAGAAATTATTAATGAATGTCTATGTATTTTTTTAATTATGAATTTGTAGAAAATAAGATAACGTAGAAAAATAATGGGCACGTTTGAAATTGTGACCTCAGAGAATCGCCAACAGTGTTCACGAAATGTACTAAATAAATGATTAACACATAAAAATATTGAATATGTATTAGATTAATGTAGTAATATGTCATATGGAGACTTATGAACTATGTTCTTGCTTATTAATTGTAGGCCTTAGCGAGTGCCCATGCCTAGTTTTACCAGACCTCATGCAGAAGCTGTATTTCTTAGCGTTTAAAGAAAAATGCTGACAGAGTGAACTAACTGTGAAATGCTCATTGTTATAATAAAATGCTTAACCAAAGCTTTCTATGAGAACCGACGAACAGGAGATGAAGTTTTACAATTGTATCAGATCTTATGTAAAATGTGCTAGATGTACTTTCCCAGGACACGAACAATGAAGACACTGACTGGAGAAGAAGATGCAACAATTTTGTTATACCTGACGAGCTGGATAATGAGAACATCGCAAAGTGAACCAATCAACAACGTGTGAAGTGTGAAATATTAGAATTTATAGATTTGAGACAGTAAGACTATTGGGTAGAGTAATAACGTACTATTAATTGACCAATTGGAAATTGGGGGATAGTTTGGGTGACTTTGACATAATAATGTGACAGAGGAGAAAGTTTCAGATTAGATCCTATACAGATTCAAAGGCAGACTACTGTCGAGAAGAAGAGATTTGAGTTTTTATGTCATTGGGCTTATACTCTCTGACTGGGAGCCTGACATGTTGCTGATCGATTGATGACCTGGGGACAAAAACCGATTCTGTTTGCTGACCCATACCGAGGACAGGTAGATATGACAATATGACTAAAATGTATTTTTGTGCCTTTTCTGTCTAGGTACCAACTGGGCTGTCTTAGTTAGTTTTCCTTAGCTAGATGTTTTCTAAATTCATGTTTTCTAAATCATTTTGCATGATGCCCCACATGCTGATGCTAATCTGGATTAGATGAGGGTTTTTCTACCTGACAATTGACAGATTACAGAGACAGATGGTTGACGGATGTTTTGCTGAACCTTATGAACAGAGCTAAAAACTTGGAGCTGATTCTATCATTGATTTGCGCTGATGCTCTAGAATGTATTGTGATACAAGCCTTAATTAGATTGTGTTTCTGGCGTCTTTTGCCTAATTAATATTGTTCATATATGCATTTGAAATTGAGTTTCAGTATTAATCCATATGACGTAGTATTGTAACCCAAAGGGAAAAAAATTACTAATCTTTACTAAAGGTGTGGTTATTCATGGCTGAGAAGTCATGGTGTGTGAAAATTACTGACTCCTTTGATTGTTGATTATTGATTTGACTAATGATTATTGATTTTCATGTAATGATTATTGTGTACCATGCTAGAACTATGGCAGGATTATTCTAAGCGAGTCAAAAGGTTAATCGACCTTTTTGCATCTTTCCTGGTAAATTGACTTATTAAGGACCGACACACTAACAGATCCAAAATAATGAAATGAAGATTTTTCTGGTGAGAATGTACAATGACATAATTAATTTGTGTCAGTCTAACAAAAAGAATGAGCTACTTATGGTGTTCTCAGCTGGTTTGACTCCTGAAGATCTTATTGTCAAAAAAAGATCACAGGATGGGGTAAAATAAGCAGGAACTATTTTAAGAAACATCCTGAAAGATTTAGATTTTGGACTTTATGACAAATTTTGTGATGCCCCAGAGCTCTGCAAATCATGGGAGTCAATAAGATTTCCTGATGTTGTTTTAACATTTTTTACTTCATTATTTAATATTAGCAAAGCAAAACTGTTATAAACTGAAGTTCTTGAGTTCGGAACAAAAGCCCAGAACATTGATGATGGCTTTGAAGCTATAAGTGAAGACGTGGAAGACAATCCCATGAACCGACAGGCTTTTGCTGTGCAAATGTACTGTTCTTTCCAAATCATGTTTTATGAATTACATCATGGCAAAAATAAAACTCTACTACACATGATAACTGCCCATCCAAAAGTAGAGAGCCAATCACTTTAATGAATAGGATTGGTGTATCAACAAGTTATAATGACATAGTATGAAGCAGGAACTTGTTTGCAGCTCATGCTGTAAAATCTTGTGAATCCGACAGCACACCACTCTCAAGTCACTTTACCAGAAAAGGAGTTATAATTGCTGCTCTTGATAATTTTGATTTTGAAGACAGCTCTTCTTTTTCTGGAGCATCAAGCACACATGATGCTGCCATGGTGCTTTTTTAAGACTGTACCACTGAAGTAGCTGCTTGAAAACAGGCTGTGTCAGTTGTAGGCATAAACAAACAAAGCTGCAAACTTATAACCCAGCTGCCTTGACAACATGTGCAAATCACTACAAGCCATCAACACATCTCAGTGTACCAGAAAGTTTCAAAGTGGATGAGGACATGGATAATCTTCTACCTGATGCTGCAGTTCACAAAGCTGATTTAACTGAATTTATCATATCACTTATTCAGCGCGGACTGAAGGATGAAGAAAAGCCAATTCCTCCATGGGCTGGAATTCATGCTCTGATCTCCCACAATACCGTCCCACTGAAGAAGGTTGAGTTTTTACCAGTAATACCATATCCAACAAACTATGCAACAGTATACACAGCTCTAAAATAAATTCCATAATGTGCATGCTCAGCTTAAAGACCAGCCTATCATGCAAATTTTCTGCAACAAATGTGTTTTCTGAATTGTAGCTGACATTTTTATGAGCAATCCAGTAGCATTTGATGAACTTTATCCAATGATGGACAGTTTCCACATGACAAAAGTTGAGTTGCTGTGTGCAGGAGGTTATCTCAGTGGTTGTGACATAGACGATGCACTTATTGAGGCTAAAATCTTTGGAAGAAAAAATGTCCAGTCAGTTTTGAGTGGAACTCTTTGTATTTGTTCATTACAAGGTATGCTCATCATATCTGAGGCTATAGAAACATTGTGTTGGAATACTTTCTTAAACAAGAATGACAAATTAGATTTTGCATGTCTTATCTCAGAAGTAAACAAGGCACAGGGCGCATTTCATTCAAAAGATATAATGCAAAACCAGACAATGTTCAATACACGCAGTTCAAGCAAGATGAACTTGGAGATGTTAACTCACCTAAACATTGCTGATGCTTCAGTGAACACTGAATTTCCAATTATTGCAAGTGGAATGATTGTCAATGAGGAGTTGGCACCTGCAGAGAGATATTCAAAAGGTACAGACCATATTGTTCAAGAACTTAACAGCAAATTGAAGGAAACTGGCCTTTGCCACATGTTGAGTGGGCTGTTCAAAATGGTTCCAAATGAGTCATTGTGCTACTTAGATTTGTTATAATGTTCATAAGTCGAGGCTTGTCAGAGATATGGATATGTTATGGAACAGGCATGAAAAGACACTTAATCCTGCTTCATATTCTGTGCAAGAAACTTGACCCAGAGTTGTTCAGTGTTCTTATCAAGGCACATATTTTTACGGGTGATGACACTCTTAGCAAAAATGGAACAAAGCTTGGTGCTTTAACTGCTGAACCTGTAAGGTGTCTCAAAGGTTTGGCTGAGACAGAAGAAGAACGTGACTTTAAAAACATAGAAAAATACCTTGTGCATGTGTGGAAAATGAGTTCTGACTGTCACACATTTGAGAATCTTCTGTACAGTGAGTTCAAGAGGTCAGTCCCACTAAGTGACCTTCCACTGACATATTCTGTGCATGGACACATTCAAGGAGTGTTCTACTTGGTCAGAAGCTGTGTACATTTTTGGATCATGCGTATGTAGAGGAAGATCCCTGTGAATTTGGTTGGGAAGATATTGATGGGGTGCTAAAACCTATGAAATTTCTAAAGCTTCTACCCACAAAACTTAAACATACATGTATGTGCAAAACCTGTGCTAGAAAAAGATGTCTCTGTCGCTATGCTCTTCTCAAATGTTCAACATTCTGTAAATGTACCACAAGTGATTGCCGAAACAAATAAACATAGTGAACTATGAAAATATGTTTCAAACAGGAGTGATCAACATTAGTTTTTTTATATTCAGATCATAAACATTGTTTGATGTATACATAAAAGGATTAAAAATAAGGATTATTTGTTTCATTTCTATATATGTCTCTTCTTCCTCTATTATACTGTAGCTGCCATTTTGGAAAATTATGGGAGGGTTGCTCGGAGGAGTTATTTTCTGTCTCTGTAAGACTACTTGATCCCCAAAAATTATGTTTTGACACCAAAATGAAGTTATAGGTCTCGGTTCCTGAAACATTACACCACTGCAACACATCTGCCATTTTAAAAATCTCTAATTGCAAGTTTTTCTTCTCTCTGTGTTCTCATAGCATAGTGCATAGGAGTACCTTTTAAGGTGTTAGGTTTTCAGAAGACTTTATCCATGATAGAGATGTACATCGTAGTCATGTTTGCAACATTCATTTGTTCCATTTTAATCAATTTTTTTGTGATTATTTTAAATGTATTGAGCAACAGGGTGCACCTGTTGAAATAAACACACTTTTTTAGTTAAAGTATAATTTTCTTAATGCATCTTGTGTGTATGTGTTTGAAAAGAATGACAAAAAGTTTTTTTCTGATCACGTGCCCCTGTTTAGGGACTGTTATTAACCCAAAAACACTAACGCCACGTCAACTATGTATTTCAACTATGTATTGGGTGGAGTTCTGTGGGGCTACAAAAATATGTCTTTTACATTCAAGCTTTGGTGCATTAAACTAAGTTCACTCGTGTCACCATTAGGTGGGAAAGCAAACCTTGTAGAGCTGAGTCAGAGACTCAGTTTATGCAACAGTCTCAGTGCAGACCTTAGGAGGTCCTATCCTCTCCAGACACCATGATGGATTAAGGGCTGGCAGCAGGACGTAAGCCTCCAGGTCTTTGGATGAACAGCATAGAGTTACTCTTTTCCTGGATACACAAGCACAGGACAAATTGATTAGCTAAATATTGGTCTCCAGGTGACTGGTGGAGTGCAGGTTTTTCCTTAGTTTGTGGTGCAAAGGTATATGCGTGGCGATAGCCAGCCTTAAAAAGTGCCAGCGCAGGGGAAGCGAGCAGAAGCAGGCCATATATAGAAAACATGGCTCTGCTCTGGTCCCTCTCCCAGTGCGATGCAGCCCAGCAACTTTGTTTGCTGTGCTGCATTGCATTATCTTTGTATGCTTACATACTCAGTTTGACCTGAATTGGTCATGCCACCCACAGATCATCCCAAATAATAAATACATATCCACGTCCTACAGAAAGAAGTGCCAAGAGGCCAGGTGGCAGCATACTTGAGGACGAGCATTGTATAAAAACATGCAACACACAGTTTGCTTATTTATCAAGCACAAATGACGAAAGAGTAATTGTCCATTAGAAACAGTGTGAAAAGAGTAACGTCAGAGGCAAAACGTATGCATCAATTGTTTGCTCACCTCCTTTCCCTTTACTTTTCACTAACTACATAATCAGGTGCAAAAACACACGAGAAACCTGCAAAAATGTCCTTTAGTTCTGGGTGTTTTTGCATCAGTTATTCCGCTGTGGGTCTACAGAACCCTGCTGGCAGACAAATACCTAAGATATATAAAACAAGGAATAGAATTTTAAACTAATCAACGATTTGACAGGAATATTGAGCCCTGCAGTCTCTGGGCTTAATCACGAGACTTGCAGTCTCGCACCCCTGATGCCTTGGGGGAACTTTGCGCCACGATGCGGTAATACCTCACCCGGAAATCCCGATTTCGTATGTTGGGATAACTTTTGGGTGGAGTAATACCGGGCCTTACTGAGAGTTCGCCTATGGAATAGGAAATTATAATAGAAATCGATGTTTCGACATCTATTTCCATATACTGTATAGTCCCCAAACTTCAGACGACTGTTTTTCACACATATCCTGCTTTGTAACTGGTGAAATATATTCTTGGAAAATCCTCAGAGGGAGGGGGGTTATCGGGGGGGGGGTGAGGGGGGCATGACGTGCGGGGAGGGAGTATTGCACACCTCGGAATTACATTTAGATCAGTAACATCAGTTCCTAACCGAGTTGGGGTTTCGAAAATTCTTAGCAGGAAGGGGACTTGTGTGCGACATTTAAACAAAATGTGCACATGTAAAAAACAGACATAAGGGAAATTTGCGCCATTTTACACTAACACCGGTTAGAGTTTAAGCGCAAATTACTAGAGGTGGGGGAGTCACTGGAAGTTCAAGCCAGACCTGAGCTTGACCTGGTTCTCACTCAGCTTGAGGTCCCACCTCCGAGCCCATAACAAGCCGCCTTTTCGTGTGGCTTCAGCTTACCTCCTTCACTGTACCCTGGATGCGGCGTTAGGGCAACAGCTGGAACTTTGGAAATGGGTGAACTAGGTGTGAGTCTCGGCGTCAACTCAACGGCCTGTGATTCTGGGAAAATCGGTTAATCTCCACTTCCCTGTAAGCAATGCATGGTGATCTTGTGTAATGTAACTGGTGTTCATTTAAAGCAATCCAATACCTTCGGTTTGAGTACTTTACTGTATATAAAAACTGTAGAAAAATGCACGACGAGGTGTAAACAAGCCGTAACATAAGGAAAGCCCAATAGGAACCCATTTGGTGGCCAACTTCTACAAAGGGAAATCAGAAACCCTAGATAAATCGTTTCTTCACCACTTAAGTAGTGTGATCTTAGGCAAATACTTCATTTAACCAAAACAAATTTTCTTGATTATTACGTATGAAGACACTTTCTAGCATATGAGTTCAGAATAGCAGTTATACAAACCCTATGCATTTGATTTAACAGACTATAATGTTGGATTTATGAAGCCACGTGGCCCAGAGTGGTATAATAAATCTAGAGTAATGCAACAAGGCACAAATCACTATGTTGCGTTAGTCTTACTCAGGGAAGCGTTCCATGGGTTTTGCTTGGGTGTTCCCACACAAAACCCATGGATTTTGACAAATTCCCAGATTTCTCGGAAGTGATAGACCTAGGAATGCGCCAAAATGCCATGCCTTCCCATGTGAGGTGTAACAAAGAAAAAATATCTTTAGTTCTCCTTGTTCCTTTCTCTTTCTATATGTGCTGCACTCTGCGGCACACATAGAAAGAAGAAAATGTTGTTGTGCAGGAAAGTGCCCCTTCCTATACTATAACAATCCCCCTTACCATGCTGGCACCCCAGCAATGTGGTACAAGGGCACCTTCTTTGGAGCTAGGGAGCCAAAACGACATCTGCGCAGGGATAAAGACAGATATGTGCAGTATTCTTTTAAATGAGGCACATTACTGCCCTTTCTGTCTGACGCAGTGCAGCAAGGTAACTTTCTGTGCTGCACTGCATCACACACTTATAAATATGCTTCTATCATTTTTTTATAAAATTGTTTTTATTGATATTATCGTAAAATAAAAAGAGCATGCCCATGTACATAAGACTTCAGGCTTCCCACCATGGTCTGCGCCTTCTCCCTGTCCCTCCTATCCCAAGGCAAGTTTAACAAATATCAGAGAGAAACACATGCTTAGGACATCGCTTTCACCCTGCAAATGGAGAACACAGCCATCAGCTTCCAGTACTTGAAACAAATAAAAAACAAAACCTTACAACACAGCAAGTGTCCTATCCCTTTTACATGTTGGAAGTGAATTAAGAAGCCGTTGGGCTGAGAGCCCCCTCCTCGTGCCAGAGAGAACAGTCCCACTCACACTCAACTACCCTCTGCACTTGGCTCCTATACATGGAAAAGGTGCAGCGCCCGAAGACGTGGACTACATGCAGTAAGGGGTAGGCCCTGTGAGAAAAACCTGACCGGCGGGTCCCAGATAAAGTCAAAACCACTGTGCGAGCCGTCCATTTTGTCAGCCAGACGCTTCATGGCGAGGCCCCGTCATAACCTCATGAACCACAGGGCTATTGGGCTATCACCAACACCTGTCGGATGCCTGAGGGTATATTTTCTTAAGCTTCTCTGGGTAGAGGTACGAATTGTAGAGTAGTTTATAGTGTGCTTCCCTGGTGCCCAAGGAGTGATTATGTTTGGATATGTCATGAAATAGGTGTCGCCAACAGTCCTCATCCACCGAGATGCCCAGCACCTGTTCCCAAAAGGGGATGTGTTGAGGGGTCGGCGCCCTTTGGGCTGAGGCCAATATGTTCTAAAACATAGATATACTGCCCCTCACCACTCCTCCCCGATGCACAAAATGTTCCATTGTGAGAAGATCCCTGATGGCTGCCTCCCGCATGTGAGGCTGTGTGACCCAGTGCACTAACTGCGGATAATGGAAGTGTTCAGATGATGGGAGATGAAAATCCCTGCAACAGTTAGCAAACATATGAAGCTGATCTCTTTCTTCCAGAAGGATGCTAAAGTTGTCTTTGCAGCCCCCAACGCCAACCACAGAATGGTGCGATCCCCCTGCGATTGATGTTTCAGCTCTGGGGTGCGAAGGCCCAACAGGATGTGCTCTGGTGATGTCAGTACGGGGTAACCCAATATCTCTTTTAAGTGGGAGACGATTTCGTTCCAATAGTGGTGGATAGCAGGGCAGTCCCACCAAATGTGCCTAAAGTCCCCCAGCATGCCACAGCCTCGCCAACACCTGTCGGATGCCTGAGGGTATATTTTCTTAAGCTTCTCTGGGTAGAGGTACCAATTGTAGAGTAGTGTATAGTGTGCTTCCCTGGTGCCCAAGGAGTGATTATGTTTGGATATGTCATGAAATAGGTGTCGCCAACAGTCCTCACCCACCGAGATGCCCAGCACCTATTCCCAAAAGGGGATGTGTTGAGGGGTCGGCACCCTTTGGGCTGAGGCCAATATGTTCTAAAACATAGATATACTGCCCCTCACCACTCCTCCCCGCTGCACAAAATGTTCCATTGGGAGAAGATCCCTGGTGGCTGCCTCCGGCATGTGAGGCTGTGTGACCGAGTGCAATAACTGCAGATAATGGAAGTGTTTGGATGATGGGAGATGAAAATCCCTGCAACAGTTAGCAAACGTATGAAGCTGATCTCCATGGTAGAGATCTGCAATCCTCAAGCACCCCATTCCCTCCATCTATCGAAAGGCCCCACTGATTTCCCCGGGAGAAAAGCCTTGTTGAAATGGATGGGAGTATGTGGTGAAGGAAAGGATGTAATTTCATAAGCTCTTGTCACCTTGTCCCACACCTTAAGGGTAGTGGAGGTACTAAGGTATGCCTTCTGTGGTTGTGGCCCTCTGGTCCTCCATTGGACATCCCACAAAGTCCTTTCTGTCACCACTCTGTCCATATGAAGCCTCAACTTATCTGACTCTCGGAGGGACCACTCAGCCAGAACACGCAGTTGTGCAGCTCTATAATACCAGAGGAGGTCGGGGAGTGCCAGTCCACCATCTTCTTTGGGGCACATAAGCACTTTATATGATAATCTAGACCTTGACCCCTGCCAAATAAACCTCGTGAACATTGCTCAGGCCGACGGGTGGCTCTGAAAGAGGGTGGCTCTGAAAGAGGTATAGGAAGTGAGGAAGCACCGTCACCTTGATGCTATTGATTCGCCCCAGCCAGGAAAGCCAGAACGATGACCACCTCTTAAAGTCCTCTCACAATGATTTGAGTAGGGGTGGGTAGCTGGCTCGGAACAGATCAGACACCTTAGAGACCAGCCTAAAACCTAGATATGTGATTTCTTTTTTAGCCAAAATAAATGGAGACAAGGAAGCTATCTGGGCCATTGCACCAGCGGGCACAGCCAGGTTGAGGATATATGATTTCTCCGCATTTACTTTAAAGCCTGCCACCTGCACGAAGAACGTCAACTCTTGCCGAATTGCCAAAAGAGACGTGCAGGGTTCAGTGACAAACAGTAAAATGTCGTCGGTGAACAGGAAGATTTTATGGTGGTCAAAGCCAAACTTTATGCCTGGGAATGCGGGGCATGCTCTTACTCGTGTTGCCAGGGTTTCAACACTGAAAGAGGACATCCCTGCCTCGTACCCCGTGACAAATCAAAAAAATCAGAGGTCACACGTTCACCAGGATGCGGGACTGGGGGCATGAATAATTGCTCATCACCATTGTTATAAATTGTTCCCCGAATCCAAAACGCCGCATTGTTGCCACCAGAAATGACCACTCCACCCTATTGAATGCTTTTTCCGCATCGAGTGCCAACAAAAGCACGGGCACCTGTTTCTTAGATACCTTTTCCATCAGATGGCTGACACGTCGCAGATTATCATGGGTTTGGCGGCCATTGATAAAGCCCGATTGGTCCGGATGTATCAACTCCGGCATAACATCCTCTAGTCTCCTCGCCAGAATTTTTGAGTATAATTTGGCATCGAGGTTCAGCAGGGCAATAGGCCTATAAGAGGCACATAGTAAAGGATCCTTCCCCACCTTGGAAATAAGTGTGACCAGAGCCTCTCCCATAGATGGGGACACCGCCCCCTCTCCTCTTACATAATAAAACAGTCCAGTGAGATGTTCTGACAACTCCACACTAAAGGACTTGTAAAAGTGGGCAGTAAACCCATCGGGCCAGGAACCTTATGCAGTGGGAGGGCATCAATATCCGCTTGGACCTCTTCCACTGTAAACGGTACCTCCAGCACGTCATTTGTCTCCCTAGAGACCTGTGGAAGCTGGGAAGTTTGTAAATAGCTTTCCTGAATTTGGGCAATCGGTTGATATGATTGATAGAGACAGGCATAAAACCTTCCAAATGCCAATGCCTTCTCCTCCTCAGTGAAATGTTCCCTGAGCTCATCATTGACCTGCCCTATATAGTCCTTAGCTTGTTTGACTCGTAGTTATCTCGCCAGTGGGGTGCCTATCTTATTGCCCTTTTCGTAATGAGTTTTCTGAAGCCTCAACATTGCTATTTCCGTCTTATTTGTGTAGATTGATTGCAGTTTACCTTTAATGGTGACCACCCTCCTCTGGGCCTGCCAGGTCGGGGAGGGCTTATGGGCCCATTCAGCTACTTTAAGTTCATTTTCCAAGAGGCGCTGGTCATCAGATTTTAACCAATTTAGCGCGGACACCAGGGAGATGCGCGTGCCCCTGATGACCGGCTTGAAGGCATCCCACAGAATGGGGGGAGCGGTGTCCCACACCTTATTATGTTGGAAATACTCTCTGATAGCTTTCCACAGATCGTTATGGGAAGCTGAGTCATGAATCAGGACATTAGGGAAGTACCAGCGCCTGGCGGGGGAGCGAGGAAGGGACCACTCCAGACCAGCCTCCACAGGGACATGGTCTGATATAATAATCGGGTGGATGGCCACAGATCGAAGAGTCTGCCGCAATGGCCTGCTCAGAAATATATAATCTATCCTTGAGTAGGATCGATGAGAATGTGAGAAGAAGGTCCTTTTCCGTGGGTTTAAGGGTGCGCCAGGAATCAAAGATCCCTAAGCGGCGGAAGGCAGACTTCACTGATCTGGCAAAAGCACTTGTTTGTGATCTCTGTGGGTGTGTCGTGTCTAGAGCCGGATCCCATACCAGATTGAAATTACCCAACAAACTTATCTCGCCCTCTGCATAACCCTCCGACTCTCAGGAAATTCTGAAGAAATTGTGTCCGACCACTGTTAGGTGCGTACAGAGTGGCTAACGTACAATGTCTCCCTCCCCCCCAGGCTGCCCTTGACCATTAAGGGGGTAATTCCAACTTTGGAGGAGGTGGTAATCCGTCCCAAATGTGACGGATTTACCACCAGCCGTATTACGAGTTCCATAGGATATAATGGACTTGTAATACGGCTGGTGGTATATCCGTCACTTTACCGTCACTTTTGGGATGGATTACCACTTCCTCCAAAGTTGGAATAACCCCCTAAGTATCTGCCCTCCTTATCCTGCTTGGATCCCGCTCCCCTGAAGTAAATAGACCTGTGGAACATCAGGGCCACCCCCCAGTGTTTAGTTGGCGCTGAAGCCGAAAATATCTGAAGGTACTGTTTGTGGCATAGACGGTGTCACTCCCCCCTCTCCAGATGTGTTTCTTGTAAGGCCACAATATCATAATGGTGACCATTGAAATACTTTCTCAGCTGCGACCGCTTATTGGGGGAGTTCAACCCCTTAACATTCCATGATAGCACTTCCAACATTAAACCACAGTAACCCAAATGTTCTCAAACAAGCGCTCCATATTATCCCCCGGTCCCCAAATCCTGCCCCATGCCCTCCCCCACCCGGCGCCCCAAGTGTTCCCCAGGCCCCTCACAAGGCCCTCTTGCGACAAAAAGGGATAATGAACAAAGATCAAACAGAAAAAGTATCTCATATGAGAAACAAATTTATGAACAAGAAAATGCAGAATAGCAAACCTCCTCACTTTCTTCATTGAGTGGATGGAGCATGTAACTGCCTACTCCCCCCCCAGACCATTCACCATTCCCAAGTCAGCATTAATGGAGGGCGCCCCCTGTATCTTTCGAAAGCAACAGGAGGGAGTCACGCCAGATGAGGCCACCAGCGGACAAGTCAATACCGGGCTCCTTAAAGTCAGACTGCCCTCCATGAGGGGAAGCCTTTCCCCCACCGCCCTGCTTCCAATAAGGCCCTTGCCTGGGGTCACGCCAGAGAACACCCCCCAGTACCTCGCCGGAACCACTGCAGGTGCCGGACCATTGGAAATGTCACTTCCTGGAAGTCTTCCTCCCTCTCCTCTGTTGTTTCCATGGCTCTGCCGAAGAGGAAGGGGCATCCCCTCTGCGCATGGCTCCAGCGGCGGCGGTTTCGCCACCCGCTTTCTCTGTCTGTAGGCCCAATGCAGCTGCCACCTCGTCGACGGCCGTAAAGTGGCAAGCCTTGTTATGGAGTTCAAACGCCAGACCAAAGGTAAATGTCCAACGGTACCTTATGTTTTTTGCTCTTAAGGCTTCCGTCAAAGGGTGGAACTGCTGCCGTTGGGCCAGCGTCACCGGCGCAATGTCCTGGTTAAGAGTGCAGTGTGGCCCCTGAAAGGAGACAGTGTCCTGTTGTCGCGCCCGTAATAAAATGGGTTCCTTGACCTTAAACGAGCTCAACTTTACCAAAATATCTCTAGGCTTTCGCTGGCAGTGCAGTTGCCCCCTCAGTGCATCTTTTCCACTTGAACCTCTGGCTGATCCTCTTCCAAGAGGGTGGAGAAAAGGCCAACCACAAAGGCCTTCAGGTCTGCCCCCTTGGATCCCTCCTCCAGACCCCGCACCCTGATGTTGTCCATGCGCGCACCATTTTCTAGATCTTCGCACTTGAGCGTGGCGAGGTGAAGTTGCGTTTTAATACTCGTGATCTCACTCTCCACCGGGGCAACCTTTTGTTGCAGTTCCTGCACCTGCGTTTCCAGATCCAGAGTGCGGGCCCCAACCAAGTCCACATCAGCCTGAAGGGAGGACAATTTCCCATTAAAGTCCATCTGGAACGTGTCCAACGTCGCCTTAATGTCGGCCGTAAGTTCCTCACGGCGTTCGGCCTTGAAGTTGAGAAGAGAGGACAGGAGGTCCTCCTTTGTGAGCGCCATCTCTTCCTCCTGTGACAAGTCGGCGCTTCCTGCCCCAATTGGTGCAAAATAGTTGGAGACCCTGTTGGCCTGCACCTTCCGCTGAGTTATATGCTCCCCCTGGGGACTGATCGCTCAGAGACGCACACTGTCTTGAGTTGGTCCACAGGATCGCTCCCCTTGCAGGGACGTCTCAGCTCACCGAGGTGGCCCCCACCATGGCCTCTGCACACGTCGCGTGGGGGGGAACAGGCACCACTCCCCCCTCTCAAGACCCTGCCAGTGCCCTCGCAGATCAGCCACCCAGTGCTATCCCGAGGGCTTGGCTCCCATCTCCTAAGAGCCTCTCCCCCAGCCGCCCGTGGGCTCACCATCCTGCCCTGGTGCGCTGCGCCCGAGCTCCACCGGGCCACCTCACCCATGATGGGGTCCTCCACTCCCACCTCCTGGGAGCAACCGGTCTCTCCTGGCCTCGTCACCCTCCAGGGAGCGGCTGCATCGCTTCGCTGCTGCCCGGGCCCCCATCGCCACAGGGGAGCCTGCGAGAACACCTCCAGAGCGCAAGGGGACCGGCACCCCCTCCCCGAGGGCACCACCCACACTCGTAAACGGGCTGCGACCTCCAGCTTCATTTGGGCGCAGCCCCAGGTATCGCTGGGCCCGAACCATCTGGGCTCAGCCGCACTGCTTCTTTGCCACGCAGGCTCTCATCCCAGCGGAGCCCGCCGCAGCTCCTCATCCACCGAGTGGCATCAGCAACCCCCATGTCTTTCACGGGGCTCTAGCCCCCGGTCTCAAAGGCTCTGCTCCTCCTCCAATCGCCTCCAGGCCCACAGCATGAGGCAGACCGGTCGCCTGGTTGGGGGCTTCCGCTCCACATCCCTTGACGCCCAGGGGGCCCGTCTCCCTCTCGCTCCCCTCCCCGTGACTCACGGCAGCTCTACCGGGCCGGGGGGGGGGAGGAGGGGGCATGGTGTTCCCCCTCGATGCTCCTCGATGCTCCTTCAGGCATGGCCTGAGGGGGGTTTTGACGGAGCCGCCGAACCTGATGGCCGATCGGCCATGTTAGTTGGCCCTGCCCCCCCACTCCTATCATTTTCAAGTACAATGCTATATATATAATGTCATGTATTAATGTCAGTGCTTTCACGTCTTAAATAAATACACTTTTTTTACATTTTGAAGAGACTTTCTCACATTTTAAGTCCTGTATGTTTGATTTACATAGCAAACATTTTCTGTCATGGCTTGGCTCGTGCACGGGCTCTAAGATCAGAGCGAGGCCGTTGGCTCATCTCTCCCTATTAATTTGTTGGCTCGTCCACATCTGCAAATTATTCTCCTAGTTTGCATGGGCACTTACCACTGAGAAATACATGGTGGAAGGTACCTGTGTAAACCTCTGTGCAAACAGCAACGGTGCACCACAAAAGCGTGCAATTACAGTCTCCATGCGTTATTCTTCATTCAATTACATAGGAATGCAAGTCGGATGCAAAAACCCAGGGTATTTGCGACCCTTACTTGCACCTTTCTGCAAATAGGCCTGCTAGTCTGGTTAATGGGGTTTGAGCAACACAGACCTACTAGCAATTCCATTCTGAGATCTCCCTCTTGGTGCGTCTTCCTCTGGTCACGTGCCGGAAAACAGTAGCACTGGGAGGGATGGGAGCTGACAACCATTCACATGATTCTGCGTTATTAGTAATTTGTGCATAAATTGAACATTTTGCAAACTCTGATGCGGATTTAGTGGCGCGAAGCAAGGTGGCACAAAGCGTCCATATAGAAGTGCTCTTCAACTAGGGTGACCACACGTCTGTAAATTTCACGGACTGTTTGTCCGTAATTTTAGCTTTCACCTAAAGGGCAACGGAGGCAGGGCGAAATTACGGGCAGATGAGTTTCCCCAGCTGGGCTGGAAGGCAGGGGGTCTCCTGTGCTCTGAGGGAGGGGCAGACAGATAAGAAAAGGCCTTCTTGCCAGGGGGTCTCCTTCCCTAAACACATGCAAATGTGGGCAACTGGTAAATCTGCAAATACAAAGGGGCTTGAAAACCTGCATTGACTTTACTAAAAGGAGTCACTTGAAGTTTTCTGGTGGCAAAGATATTTCTTTCAGAGAGGTATTGTAATGGTGTTCCAAGGTGAGCTGGGGAGTGTGTGGTTTTAATGGAGTGTTATAATTTTTTTTTATCACTAGGTATAAACTGTATATTATTCAAATCTGTATTTGAGAAGCACTTTTTTTTTATTTAACCGAAATGTATTTGCGCATTTTGTAGCAGCTTTTATTATGATGTAATTGTATTTTTCACAGTTCTTTCAGGTACCTCGGTACCTCATAGTACTAACAAACATTGGCAAAGCCAATAGGTCTAATCTACGAAAGAGTTAATGGCTTTGCTAATGTGTTTTAGCCATTAGCCATGTTATACACCAGAGTAGCTGCTGTTCAGCATGGCTTAAAGCTAGTGGCATAGTGGTGTGGAGTGGAGTAGACTAGCATAGGAGCAGTGGCGTAGAGCTCAGTGGTGCAAAGTACAGTCCAGTGGGGTACAGTGCAGTTGTTTAGAGTGCGTTAGCATAGAGTGCAGTGGTTTAGAGTGCAGTGGCATCGAGTGGCAATGGACAGAGTAGAGTGGCATAGAGTGCAGTGGAGTAGAGTGGCATACAATAGAGTAGCAGAGAGAGCAGTAGTGTTGAGTGGTGCAGTGGCATAGATTGCAGAGTAGACTCACATTGCAGGGAGTGCAGTGGTGTAGTGTAGAGTGATGCAGAGTAGGGCAAAGTGCTGTAGAGTGGAGTGATGCAGAGTAGAATGGCATAGAGTGCAGTGGCATAGAATGCAGTAGTATATAGTACATTGGTGTATAGTATGGTGGTGGAGAGTGCAACACTGCAGAGTAGAGTGTCAACGCAGTGATGTAGAGTGGAGTAGAGTGGCACAGAGCAGTGGCGTAGAGTACAGTGGTACAGAGTAGAGGGCAGTGGCGTACAGTGCAGTTGTTTAGAGTGCATTGGTGCAGAGTGCAGTGGCATAGAGTGGCATGGGGTAGAGTTACATAGAGTGCAGTGGAGTAGAGTGGCATACAATAGAGTAGCAGAGAGCGCAGTAATGCAAAGTGGTGTCATAGAGTGCAGAGTAGACTCATGTGGCATAGAGTGTAGTGGTGTAGAGTGGTGCAGAGTAGAGTGGTGTAGAGTATAGTGCCTAGAGTGCAGTGGCATAGAGTAGAGTGGTGTAGAGTGCAGAGTTGCAGAGTAGAGTGTCAGTGCAGTGGTGTAGAGTGGTACAGAGAACAGTGGCATAGAGTACAGTGGTGCAGAGTAAAGGGCAGTGCAGTTGTTTAGAGTGCACTGGTGTAGAGTGCAGTTGCATAGAGTGGCATTGGGCAGAGTAGAGTGGCATAGAATGCAGTGGAGTATATTGGTGCAAAATGCAGTAGTACAGGGCAGAGTGGTGTAGAGTATAGTGGCGGCCAGAGCAGTGTTGCAGAGTGTCAGCTTGCAGTGGTGTAGAGTGCATTGAACTAGAGTGCAGTGGTCAGAGTGGTATAGAGTACAGTGGCGTAGAATAGATTGTTTCAGAGTAGAGTGCAGTTGCATAGAGTGGAGAGGTACAGGGTAGAGTGCAGTGGCATAGAATGCAGTGGCACAGAGTGCAGTGGCATAAAGTAGATTATTTCACAGTAGAGTGAGGTGGCTTAGAGTGGAGAAGTGCAGGTTAGAGTGGAGTTGCATAAAGTGGCATAGAGTGTGATGGCATAGAGTAAAGTAGTGTAGAGTGCCGTGGCATAGAGTGCAGAGGTGCAGAGTAGATTAGAATGATGTACAGTGTATTGATGTAGAGTGCAGGGGCATAGAGTTGAGTGTTACTGAGTAAAGTGTATTAGCTTAGAGTGCAGTGGCGTACAGTGCAGCGTTGCAGAGTGACAGAGAGTGGAGTTGTGCGGATTAGATTGGTGTTGCCTAGACTGGAGTGGTATGGCATGCAGACGAGCAGAGCGCAGTGGTGTAGAGAGGCGCAAAGTGCGGTGGCTTAGAGTAGAGTAGTACAGAGTAGAGTAGAGAGGCATAGTGTGAAGTAGCATAGAGAGCAGTGACATAATATGGAGTGGTTCCGAATGGAGAAGAGAACAGTGGCATGGAGTGGCGTAAAGTGGAGTGATACAGAGTAGGGTACAATCCTGATATATTCTGAAGTATATTTAAATGTTGTCATGTGATAGAAAAAACTCTTTCCTAACCTAGTATCCAGCAAGATTGTTGCAAAAAATCCTCTCACTTTGAAGTCAGAGAAAGGATAGTAAACACTAAGGGCCTCATTCCGAGGCCGGCGGGCGGCGGTCGCCGCCCGCCTGGCGGGAACCGCCATATGGCCACTCCGCGGTCGAAAGACCGCGGAGGCCATTCTGGCTTTCTCGCTGGGCTGGCGGGCGACCGCCAGAAGGCCGCCCGCCAGCCCAGCGGGAAACCCCTTCCCACGAGGAAGCCGGCTCCGAATGGAGCCGGCGGAGTGGGAAGGTGCGACGGGTGCAGTTGCACCCGTCGCGAATTTCAGTGTCTGCTAAGCAGACACTGAAATTCTTTGTGGGGCCCTCTTACGGGGGCCCCTGCAGTGCCCATGCCATTTGCATGGGCACTGCAGGGGCCCCCAGGGGCCCCACGACACCCCATACCGCCATCCTGTTCCTGGCGGGCGAACCGCCAGGAACAGGATGGCGGTATGGGGTGTCGGAATCCCCATGGCGGCGCAGCAAGCTGTGCCGCCATGGAGGATTCCTGAGGGCAGCGGAAAACCGGCGGGAGACCGCCGGTTTTCCTGTTCTGACCGCGGCCAAACCGCCGCAGTCAGAATGCCCTGCGGGGCACCGCCAGCCTGTTGGCGGTGCTCCCGCTGACCCCGGCGGTCCTTGACCGCCGGGGTCGGAATGACCCCCTAAGTTCCCACCGAAGACAGAGCCTGACATTTGACTTTGTTCTTTGAATGCACAGCAAATATGATGAGATAAGAACAAGATTTACAGGCCTGTTTACAGAAAGGGAGCACTCAGCAGGATACTGTAAATAAGGTTTTGGCAAGGGAAGGGACGAATACAAGCTGCATGGCCTAAAACAAATAAAGCCAGCAAATTGAAAGCAACAAATTGTGAGTTACAAACCACAAGGCCAATGGCAAGCAACGGGCAGAATGCATTCACAAGGAAGCACTATGAATTTACTTAAAGTGACAGCTGTGGGATACTTTGTGGGGAAAGTCCAGTATTTTAGACCATATCTTGCAGAGGTTTGGCTACATCAATCACCCAGGTAGTATGACAAGAAGACCTGGAGTGGTTTCCATGTTGCAGGATAGGTCTGTACACCCATTCTATCAGTTTGCCACCATTTCCTATGGTACAGAGCTTCTGGCACACCTCTTGTAGGGTTAGTGCTAGGTAGCAGACATGAAATAGGGCATTTAATGATTATTTAAGGTGGTTGTAAGTAAGGAGTTGACCGGGGTGAAGATGGTAGTCTGCCACAAGGGTTTGGAAATTTTGTAGCTCACTGTTCAGAAACAAAGTCCCCAATTTTAAGACACCTGCAACATGCCACTGATGGAGTTGCTCTGATCACAGCCATCCTGTGCGAGTGGGAAAGCTTAGCAAAGGTAGTGCAGGAGCATAGGGTTTCTTCGTGTCAGTTTACAGGTTCTGGCAAGGCAAGAGAAAGCTGTGCATGATAACCCCGGATGGTGATCCGTAGAATGGTCAGTAGGAAACAATGAGCAGTGCATTAAGCCTTCCTTAAAAGTCTTTACTGGTAAACCCCATCTCATGCAGGGAGGTGGGCAGAAAGCCAGTGAGCCACCCATTGGACATCTGCAGCTGAATAAAAGCATTCTAAGTCCAGAAGATATAATCCATCCGCAGTCACAGTTAGCTTTAGAGTGGAAAGAGCTCCCGATGGCGCTGCAGCGACCAAATCAGATGTGTGGCCTGTCTGAAGAAGGAATGAAGGACGAGCAGGGGAAGGTTTGCAAAATAATACTATCATTGGGGTAGCACACCATCTTCGCTAGTGCCACATGGCCTCTACAGAAAGCAGAAGAGAAGACCAAAAAGCAAACTGGGCTTGGAGGGACCGTTCGCTCTGCCGAGATTTTCATCCTGGAAATCAGTGTAAGAATGGTAGATATTAATCACTAGGTATCAAAAGGTAACTGGTTCCCAGTCCAATCTGAGATCTAAGTGTGTATGAAGGCGAAAACAGTGCCATATGTTAATGAAACACTAATTAAATTTTAACATTTGTAAATTTTGTTTGTGCAATTTACATCCCAAATATTTTGAAGATTCTATGTGTACTTGACACTTAGGGATCACCCAGATCTCTAGTTTGGCTTTTGCTCAATTTCAAAACCATATAAAGACATGGACTAAGCGGGCAATTGCCTTGCACAACCTTGCAAGGGGTCTGGCCCCTGCTCACCCTTCACAAGAACTAACAGCGAACCATTGCACCAGAAGAGTTTGCCAAGGTGGATGGGTGTTGATTGTTCAACCACTTGACAGAGCCCCTTCTGTTTCGCTCCTGTGTGCAGACAACTCCCCAGGTACCCAATACCTTCAAATAGTCTTGGTGGACCCATCTTGTCTGATTTTAGGAATTGTCCCACCTTGTTCTTCTCTTCTTTATTTATCCAGTTGTTAGCAACAACCCTTTGAATTTATTGCCGTGGATCTCCCATTTGATCTCGAATTCATCCTACTCTTTTATTATCTTTGATTGGTAGTCTGGGCTCCCATTTCTGAGATAAATGTAGAGTCCCAAACATACACTCTAGTGCAGTGAGACTAGAGACAAGTTATGGGTACATCACATCCTGTCATTAGGTGTGAGACTGTCACCCACACCATCTGCCCTGCCTCTTTAAAAAAAATTAGGTTGAAAGTCCATGGGCGGTTGGGGTAAGCCAGATGTTTTTGTTCAATTTGTTTAAACTAGCATAAGGTTAATTACCTTAATGTTTCCCAAACTGTTTGCCAGGGGTTTTGAAATGTTCAGAGACATAATCAAAATGTTGCTGTTACTTTCTGTTCAGGAAAGATCGGGTAGATTTGGGTAGGGGTGATGGCCTTGCCGTGAAGGGCATTAATTTACTACTGAACAAGGACGTAATGTGACACCTGAATGTAGCACACCAGGAGGCAATCACAAAAGGTCCACAGTGAATAAATAGTGCTATGTTAAAAAAGAGTACATAAATGCACTGACAACATAGTGAGGCATGGCCTCTCTTGCGTGTGTCTGTAAAACTGACGTTTGTTCTTGAATTTTTGTCCTGAATTTTGACCCTTTGTCCTGAATTTTTGTCCTGAATTTTGACCCTTTGTCCTGAATTTTTTACAGTCCTGTCCAGAATTTGCCTCAATGCCAGGTGGTCACCCTATCTTCAACCTTTGAGCACTATTTGGCGCCAAAAGTAGACGCGATCATCGTGCCAGTATCGTTTGCGTCTCAGAGCACCAACTCTTCAACTCTCTGTGCAAGACTGTGGGAACAACAATCAAATACACATAGGTTTTCATGCAAAAGCAAACCTACTAAGAATAGCGGGAACTGGCCTTGTATGAAATCCGATTACCCAGTAGTATTAAGCGCATTAAAGGAGTGGTGGGATATCACACATTATGGTACATGTAATATATGTAATTTTCACAAAATTACCCATTTTATGCCATTTATCATAGGGGCATTTGTCTTCACGTCGAAATCTGTACTGGAGGGTGAGGGAACCTTCGGGAATTCAAACTTGAACCTCTGAGTGATACAAGTTTCCACATTGTAGGCATCGTAGTAATGCGTAGTAATAAGTTACCCATACTACCACGGTGAACCAGCACTAAACCGAACATAGCAAAATATGTGTCGCATTAAAAAGAATACTGCAAATTACTTTATACTCTTACCATCTTTTCGGCTACATATTTCCACAATTTTATCAACAGCTGCCATTTTGATGGTGTGCTATTATGTCCCAAAGGTTTCTCTGTGCGCCCACATGCACACACACGGGCACACATACAGGTGGATAAGCATGTGCGCGTGGCGTGTCTGGTGCGTGTATGAGAGGAACATGATTGGGGGGATGTCGTAGGAGGTTACAACATGATTCATTGAGAGAGTGGAAGGGTGGGAGGAGGAGAGCGAGAAGGACAAAGAAAGAGAGGGCGATTATAGGAGTTAAAGGAGGGGCACCTCTGAAACTTTAATGAGGGCTAATTGGGCTAATTAGTGTCACAGCCAAAGAAGAACTTTATAGATACTGTTAATAAGTATGATAATATGAATTATACAAACAATAAGCCGCCGTTATCAAGATGTTCTATCTTGCAGTCTCAGCGGAGTTCGCCTGTTTTCATACTTGGCATCAGCCCCTTCAGCGGCTCGGGAAGCATTAGAAGAAAACGCGGTAAGAATCTGTGCCCTGCTTCCAGCTGTGAAGTTGTATTTTGCAGCACAGGAAGACCAACAATTAAACTGCCTTGGACACTCTTTTTTGTTAGGACACTTCAGATTAAATAGCCTCAATAATGTAGCTGAAATAACAATAAGGATGTTGCCCAATTTATTTGTACGTGTTGGCTAAATGCATGCATGTTTTTTTAAAGAACATCTCACCACAAATATAGATTAGATCACTGTGAAATGGTACTCCTTTTTTATTTTTCACTATATAGTAATATGTGGAATTTGGTTGAATTTACAACATTCAGATGTGCTTCTGCAAAAGCTACACTTATTTGCTTTGATAGAATTCCAGTCGGTTGCATCACAGCCGCTGGAAAACACCTTAACATCTTTGGTGGGAAGTCTGGGCAAGTTGAGACCACCTGTTCCATCCTGAGATAGAAGAACCCGAGCCCAGAGGCACGTACATTTTTGTACCACCGTCTGCATTATGGTTCAAGTGTGCCATGTGTATGTCGGGACCTGGTCCCTATTGTCAACAGATACATCCTACTCGTGGCGAGGGTTCCACGGCTAGGTGGACCATGCTGTCTTCAGGCTCTTCCAGAGGATACGATTGTCCTGTAAAGAGTTCAAGAAACAGTTGTTGCTATTCCAACCTTGTACCCTGGTGAATTTGCCTCCAGGTGTTTAGTCTGCTTGTTGATGGAGATGGGATGGCTGAGATGTTTATCGTTGAGGAAGAAAGTCGAATTGTGAAGTAGAAATACACAGGAACTTTCCCCCAGAAATATTCATGTATGCTATGCATTTCAGGTGTTGACCTTTATTCCACTGGTAGCCAATGGACAGACTACTAAGTCAGTCATATAATGTAGATTTTCTTCAAACCGGAGTAGAATCTGCTTCTCAGGTTGTACATCTGTCGTTATTTTGACATTAGATTTGATAGACAAGAACATGCAAAATTTTGATGCTGAAGCTTCAATATTGTCAGCAATCTACTGACTTCGACCAGTGTTCCTAGTGCAAGGAAGAGAGAATTGCTATGAGCATATCGATTTACAGGCACATTCTCTTTTATGTTCTCTCCGGTTTTAGGAGCATCACCTAATAATTGTGGATAACCAAACTTGTTATTTTACCTGCAAACGTATTACTAATTCAAAGTGCATACATTTGGAGGCTATAACATTGGGCCATTTTGACCAACATGCAAGAAACATTACCCAACTATTAATTGTTCACCTAACAATTGTTGTGCCTGACTTTGAGTGGATTTTTGGAGGGTCGGACACGTTTAAATTTTAGGATTCCTATTCCATCCCTCATGCAATATTTTTCTAAGGCTAACAAAGAAATAGTGCATTTGTCAACACTACATTTAGTATGGGGTTGGAGCTTGGCTATAGACAGTGCTGTATTTTTGAATGGTTTAATTCTGGTGTGCATCATTTTAGAAATACCTTAAGGGTTCAAGGCCCATATTTATACTTTTTTAGCGCCGCATTTGCGTTATTTTTTGACGCAAAAACAGCGCAAACTTACAAAATGCAATTGTGGCCCATATTTATACTTTTTGATAAAATATTACCGCCGGCTAACGCCATTTTGGTGCGCCGTGCGGGCGTCATATTTATACTTTGACGCACGGTGGCGCAAACAACAGGTGGGAGTCATTATTTTTGACGCACACCGCGGCGTCAAGTCGTAAAGCAAAACGACGTTAACGCGGCGGAAATGACCGTGGGTCGATTTACGACACCACAAACCGGATATGCGCTGTTTTTTTTGACGCAATAGCGTAAAAAAAAACGGCGAACACTGCCATTTCACCAGAGGAGAGCCAAAATGGATCCCAGATGCCACTACAGACCCCAGGAAGATGACAGCAGACCAGGAACCAGCCAGGATGTCCCACACAAGAACCAGGACACTTTTAAGAAGAAAAGAAAGTGTTGCTTTAGTGCAGAGGAGCAGGAAATTCTGGTGAAAGAGGTGACGAAACACCAGCACCAACTGTTTGTCACATCAAAGTTGCCAATCAGTAGGAGAGAGGCTATATGGCAACAAATTGTCGACAAGATTAACAGTGTGGCTGAAGTACGCAGAACAGTAATTGAGTGCAAGAAACGCTGGCATGACTGCAAGCGCAGGACCAAGGAAAAGATGGCCAGGAACAGGAAGGCAGCACTGCAGACTGGAGGGGGGAGTCCAGCACACCAGGAGGCCCTGGACCACATGGAGGAGATGGTCGCAGCCGTCATCCCTGAGGAGATCGTCACAGGGATTCAAGGACAGGACAGCGCAGACTACCAGGAGACAACGCACATGCAGGGTAAGTCGCATGGGGAATTAAAATGCAAATATGTCAACTGTGAGCGGGGGGGGATACCGACCACTAAATGCATGGAAGTCATCTAATACATGGAGTGGCATGGGTAAAGGGGCATGGCAGGGGGGCATGGCCCATTCTGAGAAGACCTGGGGCACACCATTACACAACACCAACAACAGTCCCATGGGGGCATGCTGTCATGCCAACGATGAAGCAAAGGGAAAGCCACGCAAGGAGGGAAGGCCACTACGTCAAACTGACATCCCGGCACACGTCAGCCGACATACCCCCTACATTAACTAGGGCCCTATTAACAACCTCTAGCCATACCGACAACTGGAATGTAACTGCGACAACAGTTGCCACTACCACCTCTGCTCTGTGTGCAGCTCAAGTAGCCAATGGCAGTAACCTCCCCATGGATCATACACACCTAAATTAGGGGGTGAGGATGACAACTGCAACAATCCCCAGAAACAAGACAAAGGCCCCAGTACTCTCAAATGTCAATGCCCATAGTTGTCGCAAACATCAGCCAATGTAAACAACAATAGGAGCTACACAGCACTAAGGACACACCCATGCTGCATATGTCAGAGTCCATCCTGTGCCTGGGTAACAATGAAACATCTCAAATGTCATATTGCTCAGACAACAGCATTGAGGAGGGGACACATGTAACTGGTCACTGAAATACACCTGCACAGTCAGAGGAGGAAATAGGACACTGGTCCGGGCGATTATCAGGGCAATCCAATGTAACACACATTCCCCAACATCAACATCCCAACATCAGCAGGACACATTATCAATGTCAACATCCATATCGGATCATAACACTGCCATGCATAGGATATGCCACATGTCAACTACATTTAAGTGGATGTGAAAGATCAGAGATTGGGGCAGGTCCAGATTGTTAAGTGTGCTGCCAGGGCAATCAGAACACCCCCAGCCAGTGAAAGGTCTCGCCATGAGAATGGATGTACACGGAGGGTTGAGTAGGAAAAGAAGGTGGCAATTCTCTATTTGGCATAAACCAACACCTAGAGGCAATGAGGCTGACAAGTCTGATAACTCAATACGATACACGTGACACACAGGTGGGCCATAGGCCTGGAAGAATGCCCATCTGAAGGACTGGAGAAATTAACACAAAACAAGATCACAAAGTGAATTCATCAAAAGGCAGGCACGTCACATCAAAATTGCCACAACACAGACACACTAATTGTACCCTGTTTCATTGCAGAGGAAGATGGATCTCCTGCCGATATGCCTGTCCCAAATTTCCCTGATGACATGGATGACAAGCCGATAAACATTCCCCAGGAGACTATCCAAAAGGTCCTTGACACCCTCCAGACCGCGCCTTCAGTCACAAGGAGGAGCACAGAACAAGCAGCCATCGCAGAGGATCCACCCACCACCCCAATTGTAAGACCTGCCAGCTCCAATACAGCTGAGGACTCAGACGACACTGGTACCAGCTTTGAGAGAACTGTAGTTGGAGTACAGCGGGAGCTGGCCAAGGAGGTGCGGGTGGGGATGCAAACTATGGCAGCCAGCCTTGAGGTGATGCATTCGTGCATGATGTCATCTGCAGATCAGGCAGCAGCTATGCAAGCCCTAACATCCATACTGCAAGGACTACAAGAAACTGTCAAGGAATTCACCACTGCAGTAAGGGAGTTGCCACAACACCTCGCACCCCAAACCTTCCACTGCATGCACAAATGCAATCATGACTCCCTCAGGGCCGACCAGGCTGCCTACCATCGTGATGTGGCTGCTATTCTCAAGAACCAACAGGCCCTCCTTGCTGCAGTACTGCCCTTAAGACCTTCACAGGGAGCAGCGACCGGGATGTCTGACTCCACATCTTCTAACACTGAGGTGTGTGTTGCCCCTTCACAACCAACAACAACAATGACAAAGCAGGCAACACACACATCAGAAGAAGAAGAGATGGAACAGATCACATTCACAAGGAAAATGACCCGGAAGCACTAGTCCCTGCCACATGGCCCACATTTACCAAGGTCCTGCGCATTGTAACTTGCCAGTCTTGCAACAACTTTACTCGAGCACTGTTCTGCGAACCACTGTATATCTTGTCAGCCAGCCCAGTGATTGTCTCTCTCCTACTCATTGCCAAATCCTGTCCCTCTGCACTGTCTGAAACATCAACCCCAGCATGTCAAAAGCATTTCCGTAACCCCTTGTGTTGGATCACAATTCAAGATGTCACTATAATGGACTCACAATCATGGACAATGTACAGATAGCACTACAGCACGTTTCAATAAATAGCAATTACACAACAAATCTGTCTCTGGGTAATGTGACATATCAACTGTGAAGTAGATAAATGAAATGTGCCTACTGTCAAATTACGTAGCTTGTCAATACAACCGTCCTGATAATATATAGTCAGAGAATTCAGCACAGTGCCCATGATTGCATCATACTCTGCCCATCCTGAGGGACAAATCTGATGAAGTGAGAAACCATACACCACCATGCTGTGTTGGACAGAAGAATGCTTCCTCAGGGGATAACTAAGTCATCAAATAGTGGCCTCAAAATGTTGTCAACATGCAAAAATAACACAATAAACATGCCACACTAATCTAAGTAAACACTAAAAAAACTGCATAAATGAAGGTGTCTGAGTTAACATACAAATAGGTAATCATGCCGAACTGTGTCACAAATGATGTATGAGGGTCATGAAGACAAGAATACAAGATTGCCAATGATAACTCATCTTATAAGGATGTGCATGATCATCACACTGCAGTCAGACCTAAAACTGTTTCCCCAATACCAAGTCTGGAAGCACTGTTTGTGACTTTGAAAACACACTTATCAACAGAAACACATTGGGATCCATATTAACTGTGATTGGTGGTTGCAACGAAGGGTCAACACTTTGCAAGGTAGCTCTGGGCTAGCTGCCAATCGTACAGCTCAGTTGGGATTTGTTTGTAGCACAGGACACAGATGTTATAGTACCAAATTGATGTACACTGAATCCAAACCCAGGATCAAATACCATTCAACACATACAATTAACGGTTAACCAAATATTTATTAAATGCTAATCACAGATGAGGAAACTGAGGGAAAAATCTTACCTACCCTAATCTACCCTGACTACTCATTACCCACAACTGTCCCTAAGTAACCTAAGCTACACTGACTTATAACATGTAGCAAAACGTTCTAAACATCTACCCCCCACCCCCCTTATGAGACGGGACACATGGAGGACAACACATACTAACCTAAACACATACTATACTATCCTATACAAATATATATATATATATATATATTTTTTTTTTAACACACAAGAACCCCAACATAGCCAACACACATGTAATAAGTAAAAATAGAAACAAGCAGGCCCCCCAGCCCCCACCCACTAACACTAACTAAACTAACAGCCTATACTAACCTAACACTAAGGGCCTGATTCTAACTTTGGAGGACGGTGTTAAACCGTCCCAAAAGTGGCGGATATACCACCTACCGTATTACGAGTTCCATAGGATATAATGGACTCGTAATACGGTAGGTGGTATATCCGCCACTTTTGGGACGGTTTAACACCGTCCTCCAAAGTTAGAATCAGGCCCTAAGTCCCCTATGCCCACTAACTATAAGAACAAGGAAAGAGGAGGGAGGGGAGGGAATCATGTCCATCAAAAAATGTCTAGAGGTTGGACCTCCGGAGGATCCTCTTAATGGACTTAACCCGCCGGTTAATGTGCCGCACATCCTGGCTCAGGTGGCTCAACTTGCGCAGCACTTTGTCCGTCTTATGATCCATTTGGTTGAAGGCTGCAGGGTCAACAGATGGAGCAGTGGCAGTCTGGGTACCAGTGGAGGAGGTCTGTGTGGGTGTGGTGCCAGGCCTAGTGGGCTGTCCTGCACCGGTGGCAATGCTGGGGCCTGGAAGTCCAGCAGATGTCAGACCAACAGTGGCAGCTGTGGGTGGGGCCACCTGGCTCATATTGGTGGTTGTGCTGGTGGTGGCTGTGGTGGGCAAAGTAGGCCCACCCTGTGGGAAGGCTCTCCATGCCCCGGAGGCCCGTTCATGGCGATATCGCCGGGCCATCCTCCGGAAACCCAACTCCACCAGCAGGATGTGCTGATATTGCATGGCCCGGCGGTGAAATACACAGACCTGGTCTGGAGTCATGTTAGCAGCTGTGAAGACAAATGCACATATTCTACATTAGTAACTGCATTGTGTGAAATGGCACAGCAAGTTTATCAGACATTACATCTTCTGTACTTGTAACAGCTCATATCACAATACAGATCATTGAATGTCCCTGAGGAAGTACATGGCAGGCCAGACTACAAAGATCACACAAAGCAGATCCATAACCTACAAGATGGGTAACAACTGGCTTTGACTTGCAATCTGAGTTCTGACAGTTATCAGCTAAGAATCATGCTGCATATCCTCCGCCAAGACCTGGGCTACAAATGTCAGTGTACGGAAAGCAAAACTAAAGCCACATGGTCTGCAAGTTGTAACTGGACTTGCCAGTATAGTACCAAGTGCCAAACCTGAGTGTGTTTACTAGTTTGCAAACAAACCGTCACTTATTCACATGTATGTGTAACATACTGGTAGCATCAGTACTAGGTACCCCATTCACAAACCCATGCCCGTGTTTGAGGGGGGAGGGTGGATACACAACTATAATTTGCCAACAACATGTATACCGAGGAGTGTATAGGAAACTCCACACATGTTTGTCTCTACAGACACACCACAGGTGAGGTCTATCTACAATTAGGAGTCAGCAAACCCTAGAGCACTCATAGGGTCAGACATGTCAGGAAATGCAGAACTTGGTACACAACATATACTTCCAGTGAGGCCTGACTTACATCAGACACAGAGTTGCTAGAACACCCATGATCATGAATTGCATGCACACCTAGGCCATTGCACTCAGGTTCCACAGACTTGTAGCGCTACATGTGGAAGTACATGCTGCTAGGAGGTAAGCAGATGTCTATTGGAAAGCTATTTGCTGTACCAATCGTAGAGAATGTGGGTCAGACAGGCTGACTAAATTGGGGCTGACTTCCATTGCGACTCTTGGTGATACAAGTGTCATACACATGACTAACCCCTGTACTCACGGTGGGGCCTACAGGGATGTCCTACAATCCCTACATGATACCATTGGATACGCATTGGCCAACTCAAAACATGTGAGAACTGCATTCCCACTCATGGAACAAGCGAAAAGCTTGCCCAACGCATCACACCTTGCTATGCGTCCAACTCACACGAGTCCATAACCAGCAAACACAACACATAACAGACATATCAACACTTACTGGAGTGGTCGGGGTCCTCAAATGTCACTACCTCTCCCACATTGTAGGGTGCCGGTCCACCTGTAAGGTATGGAAGGAAGAAATGTGCTCAAAATCTGTGCACAGTGCAACAATTTCATATACACATACAATGTGTAGGCTGAATAAGGAAATGGCAGCCATTCAGACATGATAGTACTGCATCTGATATATCACGGCCAACTTGTACATAGCATAGGTCTCCTGTGACAGTTACACACATATCTGCACACATACATTGGCCCTAACTATCATGTGGTTTCAAATATGCCCCATAATTGGTGAGCAGTAAAAAATATGGAGTGTAATCGTCTCATCATGTGCATCCAAGAGAGACATCCAAAGCCTGGTTACTTGAGGACTGCATTACCAGTCAAACATGCCTTGTGGCCATGACACATTTATTGCACATAGGTCCAATGTACAGAGGGAGGTGCAGGGACGTTTGTAAGCCATCCTGTTGTTACAGTTTATTCAATTGATGTGGCCCAGCTATGGTGATTTGCACCAACCATGGGGATGTGAGGCCATGTGCATACACTTGGACTGCCATCCATATTTGGATTGTGGCTCAACTAATTCCACCAAACATCTTAAGATGTTAGCTGAGGGCACCTTACACCTTTTCACAATGTTTTCAAATCAAGAACTGACATGTATCAAAAAAGATCAAGGAACACAATAATCCCACACATTCATAGTATTTCTGTGAACGCTTTCCTTCCACACTCACCAGACTCACATGAGACATATGTCAGAGCCACTTTCCTATTATCAATTGATGTGAAGGCAGCACTCATTTTCTGCATCATGTAGTGATTCTAAAGTCAGTCTAGCAATTGCGTCAACAAAGTTGGCCTAAATGTTGGTACATCTGTACTTCTCTGTCAATAGTACCCTATAGAGACATGATTGGCTCATATTTTGTTTGCTTTTCTGACAAAAAGGCCGCACCAATTTCCTTCATGGAAAAGTAACCCGTAAGTTTGCTGAGCACGTGCTACCTGACAGCTAGCAATTGTGATCCACGCCATAGTGCATCAATGATCCCTTTATATTTCCCCAGCATTACACACAGTCTGCAAGTTAGCTGGCAGACATTGTACTAATCCCCTGATGTCACTACAGAGCATTTAATAGTGCACATAAACATAATTCGTACTCACCAACAGTGCCACCAATCATGATTCCCAGGTGGTCCAAGAGATCCTGCTCCCTGGTGATGAGGTCAGCCCACCGGTGCTTCAGCTGGTGGTCACTCCTCTGGCTGGCATACACATGCTGCAGGTGATGCAGCACCTTTCCCCAGCGGTTTCTGCGCACCTCTGTTGGATACCCCTGTATCACCCTGCCCCCTGCCTGGATCCTGAGCGGCAAGAAATGCGTCACTAGCCAGATGAACCCCCCAACTCCTCTTCCCCCATCCTGCCAAGACGTGGCCTACCAGACGTACTTAGAAGTGGAATGGAATAGGGGTAAAAGAAATAGAAAGGGGAAAAGGGGGAAAGTAGGGGTACAAAGACAGAAAAAAAGTAAACCTAAACACTAAAAGAGCCCAACTATCCCCATACTAACACTACCCACAACAGACTCCCACAAACAACAAAAACACAAGATAAATTGACAAATGTAGACAAAACACAGTAGTACAGTATACACCAACAATATTTATTTCACAAATTGACAATACAGATAGCACACAGCACAAAATCTCAGGACAACACTCTCTACACAGCCACACAGTCTAGAAGGATCATAAACTGCAAAGTGAAAGTGAAAGTACACCCACTGTACATGATCTGTAAACAGGATATCCTATTACATCACTTCCTGTATGAAAAGTCCCGCCTTTTTCACATTATGCGTCATTTTTTTGTTTACCAAAACTGTATTTGCATCATTTTTTTTTGATGCACAGATGTGAAAATGAACCTGCATCCACATAATAGTACATGGACTGTACAAATATCTGGATGCGGGCTAAATTTCACTCCTGTGCGTCAAAAAAAAGACGCAAATACAGTTTTGGTAAACAAAAATTACGCATAACGCTAGGGACGTCAAAATTACAGTGCATTAACTGGTTTGGGGCCATTTTTACTTGTTTTTTGGTTATGTTACATTTGGGACACATCAGAGATTGGCTAATTGAAGACAGTATGGTGTTGATGGTGTATGTTCACATGTGTGACATCATACTGCAGCGGAACATGATCCATTACTCCCTTCTCAGTATTTTTACAGTTGGCTGACGCAATAGATGGTCATAAGTGTGGCCTACATATATGTGTTGCACAAATTGGGCATGTTTGGCATAAGGAGAGGATAGCAATGTGACACACATATGTACAATACCTAAATGCCTTTGGCTCAAATTGTGTGCTTTGGCAACTAATGTGTTTGTTGACCAAGTGTGTGTGTATCACATGAAGCATAATTGTACATATGCTTGTATGAATGTGACGTCCATGTGTCCAATCCTTAGATGCAAGTCATATTGGAAATGAGCGAGGGCATGTGTTAGTCATACATGTAACAACACCCGTAAAGTGTACTTCCAAGTTTTAGGGTCACGTAGACACCACATGTGACATAGCATGCACCAGATGGATGGCAGATGCTTGTTCATGTGAATGGTCCACATTTGCAACATCCTATGTCCTACAGTATTGGTAAGAGCTTCCTAGGTACTACTTGGAGAATCCCACAGTGAGTCATACACATGCATTGAGGAAGTGGGTACCATGTTGTTTGCACAGACAGACAAGTGTGAATCTCAAATGTATGATGACACCACAGTTGAGGCCATAGAAGTGAGCACCAACTATCAAGTGGCTGTGGTGGACCAGCATACAAGACAGCACGTGTCCACTTATTTCCAGTGATCAATTGCACATAGGTGTCTTGTTCATGTGTGTGGTCCAATGATGATCCGGTATATTTTTTGGGGTGTAATTTGTCACAGTTCGGTCCAGGACTCATCATGAGTCAGTGGCAGCTATTCCTGTATCTACTGAGTATCCTTGGTTGATCAATGTGAGTAAACTGGATGTGGACATGTGAACCTACATGTGGATGGTTCCACCCTGTCACTAAAGACGTGTAATGAGACAGTCAACAGGACAACCTTGGTGTGCTGAGTGAGATAATGTCTCAGGTGTCATGTTCCGGCAGGTGTCATTACAACATTTGTACACAGGTTGGCCTCTGCACTTCCCAGTGCATCTGGGAACATCATAGCCTCTGTGCTGATTATTCTCGCAGCTATTCACCATACACGGCCCATTACTATGTTGTGCGCACTGTGATGCTGTGTGTGAACTGTCATGGTACTGACATTTGTGTATTATTCATGGACATTATCAGAGGTTGCTGGTTGTGCTGACAGCCCCGTACCCAATCCCTGTCTACGGCCCTGGGACACTGTCACACTTTGTCATTCATGCATAAATGCAACCCAGACAAGGGATGGGCCATGAATTTTGCTTTTCCAAGAGGATGTAACTTAAATGGTACAGTTAAAAGGCAGATGATGCTATACAATGTATTTGTGTATGCATGGAATAAGCCCATGCCCAATGCCCCCTGATGAATGGGAGGTTTGCTAACGGAAGTGTGGTACATATGTAGACACAGGGATACTTTAGTGTGACGCACAGACAGTTGCCAGTCAGGCTGACAGAATGCAGGGTGATTCAGGATCCAGCTACTTGACAAGTTACGTAATCAGTGGTCTGACTGAGACTGTTTGTAGGACAAACTAGAGAGTTGACATGTCAAACTGTGTATGTCCTGTGTTTTTGAAGGTGACAAATGAACCCAGTGGCTGTGTAACATGGCTTAATTAGTATCAATGCTTAACGATGTATTTGACATAATGGCAACTCCTATGCTGTTCCAGGCATCATCAAGGGCAGTGCTTTTTTAAATGGGTGGTGTGCATGGAGGTGATCACAGGTGTGGGCTGCATCTGTTGCTCACCAGTCCTGTAGGTGAGACTTGCATTCTAAGGGCCAACAGACATTTTCACAGGGGAAGCAATCTACAGGTGCTAACAGGGCTTTGAAACTAGAAGACAGTGTATAAATTGACCTGACGTCCTTGCAGTCAGATGTTCTATGACAATGGCATACCATAGGAAAGGGTGTAGCACACTGGTTTGCTAATGTTGGTCTGTGTGTGTAGAGGAGGGAATATCAGGGTACACATCTTAGTATTCCAGGGACCTCTTCCGACAGGTGGGTTGTGACCAGGTGCATGGGTGTGTCAGGAGTTAGGAAATGAAATGTCATGTGTGCAGTGCTGCTCATATGTGTGGCACTTGTGCTGTCTCTGTTCTGCTTCTATGGGACTCTGGTCACAGATATTCCTTGCAAATATTGGATGCAGTTGGACTTACTGCTGTCAAGGGTCTGGTCAGGCATTCCTGTTACTGATGCCAAAGCACATTGACTGCCTGATGAATGAGGCTTGTTTTCCCCTTATTGAGTGATGGTGTCTTAGTTGTGTGCAATATGCTGCGTTGGACCTTGATTTCAATATGTATGTGTGAAATATTTGTGGTCCTCTGCTATTGGCCTGCAAAGGAGAAATGTACATGATATATGTCATTAAGAGTGTGTGTGTATGTAACCATTGTATGTTAGGCATCACATTAGCTCTGGGATGTTCTGTGTCCTACTCAGTATCTCAGCAATGCTCCATGAGGCAACACTCTTATTCTGATAAGTAGAGATGAAGGTGTGCAAAAAGGAATAGCCAGACCATGATATGGTGATTAGAATAGGTGTTTATTTAAATTAGTTAAATAAAGTGGTGAAGGTGATCATATTCAAAAGAAATTGGTGACGATCTGTTGCTGCCTGCGTATACCAGCGGCCGTGTTCTGTAGTTCCCCCTCCTGTTGCAGGCCAGCATCCTCCTCTTCCTCCTCTTTAGGCATGTGTGCCTCTGGTTCCAGGAGGGAAATGTTTCTTTTGATACAAATGTTGTGCAATATTGCACATGTGAGGATGATCCTACAGACCATCTCCGGGGAATATAGGAGGCTACCACCAGTGATGTCGAGGCACCGGAACCTTGACTTGAGGATTCCGAAGGTCCTCTCGACAATGCTGCGTGTCCTCCTATGGGCGTCGTTGTAGGCATGCTCTGCAGCAGTACTTGGGTTGCCAAATGGTGTCATGATCCATGGCTGGATGCCATACCCCTGATCAGCTGCAAGAGAAAATGATTGGGATCATGTTGATGTAGCTGGCATCATTGAAATGACCTTTCATGGCAGTAGTTGTCTTGTGTTGTCTGTGACTCTTTTGTGTAATAATGTGGCATCCTATGCTTGTAGGATGTACCATCTGCATTGTGTTGTTTCCTTGGCAGAACAAGTGTTTGTCTGCTAACCGTTTGTCAGCAGTATATTTTGGGATTTGCAGTACAGTGTGCCCTCCCTAGCATTGTGACTTGTGATACAGGTGTCCGTGTGTCTTCACTGGGGGTGAGATGATAGTTCCATGCACAGTTAAAATTGACAGTGTTGTTAACACATTCATATCAATGTACCCTGGAGATCCCATACCTTTAGACTTAGGCAATGGATTAATGTAAAGGTAATTGGGACACTTACAATTTGCAATATGACATTTAGGCAACCACACTCATTGACGTTTTAACATTAGGCTGTACAGTAATTTCCGATGTGTGACAGGTTCATTGATGACCTAAGAAACATGGGTAGCGATGTCACGACCTCAGTGTGTTCCTGTTGACATGTTGCTGTTGTGGTGTATGTGTTGTGTGTCCTAGAGGGTTGCTGTGCAGCGTGTATATAAGTAGGTTTTTGTATTTACCAACAAGTAGTCCATTGCCATACCGTCCATCCTGGAAGTGTTCATTGATGGTGCAGTGACGGAAGATGTATGAGTCATGTACACTCCCAGGATATTTAGCCACGATGTTGGTGATCAATCCCTGGTGATCGACTAGGGCCTGCACGTTGATGGAATGTGTGTGCTTCCTGTTGCGGTAGAGGTGTTCAGTTGCAGCAGGTGGCACAAGGCGAACATGTGTGCAGTCGATTGCACCAAGGACGTATGGGAAGCCACTGATGAGGTAGAACCCCTGTTTTGTTTCCTGCTGCTTCTGCAGTGTGTTAGGGAAGCAGATGTGGCGGGGTGTCAGTCGAATGATGGCATCCAGTACTTCGGGCAAACAGGCAGAGAATGATGGTTGTGATATACCGCCAACCAGGGCACCAGTTGTTTGGAAAGAGCCACTTGCCAGCATAAGAAGTATGGCAAGCAGCTTTGTTTCTGTTGGGATGGTGCGAGATGTCACCAAAGTGGGGGCCAACTGCTGTTCAATGTTGCGCAGCAGCTGCTGAATGGCCTACCAGTTCAACCGGTACCTCTGGATGATCTTGTGTTCCCTGAGGCCCTGAAGGGTGGTTCTTGGGTGGAATATCCTCTCCTGCCTTCTGCGCTGCCTTTGGGGTCCCTGCTGGTGTTGTTGTAGCTGCTGTTGTTGCTGCTGGGCTCTGCGTCTGCGTGCACGCTGGATTAGTATCACCTCCATGGCTCCCTGTTGCTGCTCTGCTGCTCTGCTGTTTGTTCTGTGTGTTCTGATTAAATACAGGTGTGTTTGCCCCATTTTAACACCTGCCCTGGCCCAGGCGTTAATTTCTGACGCAAATCGGGCTGTGCGTAATTTTCTGGCTCCGCCTCCCGGCCGTGCGTCATTTTTGCCAGAAAGCATAAATACGACGCACGGCCGGTTAAGCCATTTTTTGGACGGGAACGCCTACCTTGCATATAATTAACGCAAGGCGGGTTGCCGCATCCAAAAAATGACGCACACGGCGGAAATTTGACGTCCGCGGGCTCGGGCATCAAAGTTTAAATATGGGGCAACGTTTGCGCTGATTGTGCATCAAAATTTTTGACGCACAATCGGAGCAGATGGAGTATAAATATGCCCCTATATTTTTTAAGTTTGCGCCGATTTTGCGTCAAAAAACGACGCAAATGCGGCGCTAAAAAAGTATAAATATGGGCCCAAATGTTTTGTGTCTCTTCTTGGGAGTCTTAGGCCCGGAGACACTTTTTCAAAAGCTGAGCTGGCCATGTTGTGGGGTAAAACTTGCTGATCCAGTCCCGACGCCATGCTAAATCTGTTGAACCAAAGCCAGGTCTACAGCTCCTGTTGTGGAAACACAGCACAAGAGCACATTGTAGGCCTGTTGCCATGTCTAGGCAATGGCTTGGCACGAAGAAGTGTGAAGGGATGGCATGGAGATGGGTATTGAGTATGTTCATAGAGCTGCTAAACTGGAATGCAAATTTTCAGACTCACTATTAGAAATAGGGCAAGCAAGTCATTTCTCATTGCTGTCCTGAAATAGCACATTTGAAATTTGAACAAAAGAAATTTGCGTATGAAACTTTGTCTGTGTTGAGGAGCCTGTCTTTGTCATCTAAGGATGTATATGACACATAAGGCTGATCTTGGGTATGCAAGGTTATCTTTGGGCATGAGAGGTTTACAGGAACATAAAAAGTGGACTGGGCATATTAAGCTACACTTTTGTGTCTGAAGCTGTAACGGCCATACACAATTGTACTATAAAAGTAAGGTTATGTTTGTACATATCTGAGCATAAGATGTCAGTGTTTGGGTATATAAAGCTGTGCCTTTAGGACTATGCTTTGGCAACTGAATGTGTGTCTGAGAATATGAATTTGTAATACAAGTGATTCTGCAATCCCTCTATAAAAATCTGTCTCTAATTTCTATATATTTGGCTACTTGTGACACACAAGACTGAAGTGGTGCTCTTGGGGAAAAGACACCTCGCCATGGGACTCCACCAGGTAGCCTACATATGTCGACCCACGCCAAAGCCCTACTTACAAGCATGAAACCTCAGAATCATTATTGATAAGCGATAACAAAGTTCACATGGCCAAACAAGTCAATGCAGTTGTCTCTTCCTGCTTCAACATCCTAAAGATGGTGGAGAACATCTTCAAGTGGATACTGGACAACACCAGGAAAACTATCACCCAAACCTTCATCACTGTTAGAAAATGGGTTTCTGGATGGCACTTCAGCCAGGCAGGGCCCACCACTCTAGTCAGGTACTGAGGATGAGTAAGTTACACACTAAAGATGACCTGCGCTCACCCCCTGGTAGCTTGGCACAAAGCAGTCAGGTTTATCATTAGAGGTCATGTGTGGAACATTTGCACAACACTCACACACCAATGACACAATAAATACATTACAAAAGAGACTCCACACAGAATTATATAAAATATATGTTCCAATATTATATTACACTTTTGTTTGGAAGTAGCAACATAGTTACAGCTTAATTGGAATAAATGAATAAGCATCAACGAATGGAGGATTGTCCTTTCTATGAGATGGCAGTTGTGAAACCTTTTCATGGTGCGGCAGTATGACAAGTGAAATCTCATCTCTTTGGAAGATAAATATATATATATCTATTACCCAGTGGTGGTCGCCAATAGGTCGTTTATAGTTAGGACCTTGTTTCCATAGAAAAAGTGTTTCTGACTTGCCTTTATCTCTGGTACTGTCTTACAAATCTTCACTATTTTTTCCCAAAAAAGAGTGCTGGTGAGTCTTGTTGCGCACAGAAAAATTCAGGGTGATCCGTCAAGTGGGAGCTGAGAAAAAAGGGGAGGGTCAAAAAAGTTGTGTTTCCCATGTTAATTCCCATAGGAGCTTTAAACACGATGACAGCCCAAACCACTGGACGGAATTACACAAATTTGGCAGAATGCTAGCTTTCGGTACGCAGTTTGTGGTTTCGCTTATTTGGTGTAATTCTGTTCAGTAGTTTTTGAGATATTGAAGGAAATATAAATTTGTATATCAAGGGCAGCGGATCCTTCTCAGCGACTTCACGATTAATAAGAGCTTGTGCACAGAGCTGCAGATCTCTTATTGGCTGCTAACACTTCAAACTACAAAGTGTTGGCAGCCATCTTGGGACTCGGCTTCAGACAGGGGCTAGGGTAGAGTCACCCTGACACCTTAGCTCTGGTGCTGGGGTCCCAGAGAAACCCCTCCTGGGCTAAAAAGCACTTTTTCAAAAACATTTTTGCCTCAATTTCATGACAACATCGTGATTTAGTGGAAATATGTTTTTAAGAATCAAGCGCTGACTCTCGTGCCTCTTTTTTACAAGCCCCCGGGTGGACTAGGTCCTGGGGGCATTCACATTTTCTATGTGGGGGGCTGCATGCCCCCCCCACAGCCCCGGTGACTACCACCTCCGTGGGGCTAATGATTAACACAATATGGGTGGCGTGCATCCCGCAGCCCTTGGCACTACCACCTCCCCAGGGCACTTTTTAATTATAAAGTGGGGGGGTACCACCCCCCACTGCCCCAGGGACCACCACCTTCCTGAGGCTAAACACTTAAGCAATGCGGGGGAGCACGGCCCGCAGCCCCTGGGACCACCACTTCCCCGGGGCACTTTTCAAATAGATTGCAGGGGGGACCCATAGCCCCTGCATTCCTGGGAACTAACACCTTCCCGGGCACTTTTCAAATAGATTGTGGGGGGGTATGTGCCCCCTCGCAGCCCTGGCGACCACCACCTCCCCAGGGCAAACAAACAAAAGTGAAGGGGTCCGTTGCAGAACCTGAGCCCCAGAGACCACCACCTCCCCAAGACTATAGATTGTTAGAGGGGGGGCACGTGGCCCCCCCTTGTAGAGCCAATGATGGACCTGGGGACTTCCCTCTCCAGTACCGGCTCCTACTATGTGCTGGGGTGCCCACCCTGGGATGTATCTGTTTTGCTGTGGCTTGGTGGCAGCTTTGCCAGCTTGCAGCGAGGGAGAGATGTCAAACAGCTCTGTCTCTCTGTGAGCAGAGGTTTTCTCTGTCTCCCTGTGTGCAAAGATGCATGCAGGGGGACAGAGGAAACTGCCCTCACAGAGAGGGAGCTGCTTTAGCAGCTCCATCTGTGACAGTAATGCCGGCTCCCACAGGAGCTGGGGAGCTGGCTGGGTCTGTGGGTGCCTTCAGGCTCCACCAGCGGTCCCCAACATTGTCACTGGGTGACCCAGGTCACATGGCCGGGTTCCAGGGGATGGGGTCCCCCGAGCTGAGATAAGCCCTAAAAATTAAATGTTTAGGCCTGGCTCTGGGGTATAGGAGTCCCAGGGCCAATGTCGGGGTGGGTGGTCCATGCAGGCTCCCTCCTGTGAAAAAAAAAATATTTACACAGGACCCTGGGGGATGGGGTCCCCGGGGCTGAAATCGGCCTGAGGAGGGGGACCACATGTGGTTGGTTTGTGGTAGGGGTTGACCGCAGTGCCTGGCCACAGGCCAGGGCCTGAGCCCAATCACCAATGTGCGCAGCAAAGTGTTGGGTGGTTATAGGGGTTGGTTGCAGGGACTGGCTGCAGGCCAGGCCCTGTGGCCAATCCCAGCGGCGTGTGGCCAAAGGCAGTGTACTGTGCTGGTTTGTTTAACAAATAGTAATGAAAATTACTTTACATAAAAAAACATAGAAATTAACTGAAAAAAACAAAGGTTACAGGGAAGGTATATTTAGGAAATAGAATTTAAAAAACTTAGAAATTCACTTAAATTATCAAAGGTTACAGGAACGTTATCATTAGGCTTATATTTTAAATGCACAAAACCATGGAAATTCACCTGTTATAGTTATGTTAAGTAACTATAACTCATGCCCTAAGGTAACTATAACTCGCGCCCTCACCATGCACTGCTAATTACCCCACAAATTACGGCACTCATGACATCTTTGATAACATCATAGATAATATCAATGTAATATTGGCAGTAAAATGTTTGATGAAAAAACTGTGCATGGTGGGGGCATGAGTTATAGATACTTTAGGGCACGGTTTATAGTTACTTGAGATAACTCTAACGATAAACGATTTTGTATATATGTATGTATATATATATATATATATATATATATATATATATATATATATCTTTGTATATATATATATGTGTATATATCCAAATTGACATAGTTAAAAAAAACTGTACTGTGCAGGTATCAGAACGACCCTCATAACCACAGTAAAGCATGACGTAAAAAAGCATAAGTATCACCACAGTTGTACTACATGAGAAAATGAACCATCGTTACTCCCCTAAGCACATATGTCACAATGCACCTGAGCTTGTATAAGGCGTTGCGCGGTACTCAGGAAGCTGACAATGCAAGACTCATCATGATAACAGTATCAGGGCATGATATGGTAGACACAAAACACATGAGTCATTGCAGATTACCAGTTGCACATGGGTAACTGTGCAGAAACATAGTTATAGGAACCCACACTCACCTATTAGCAGGATTACGGTGATTGTAGTGGCCTGGTTGCAACAAGTGTGTTGGTGCACAAGGTGTACGCTGCCAGCGTCCCTGCCCGTCTAACCTAAGATACACAGTAATCTTAGACAATGTAGAAAAAAGGATAGGCATCCAATAAGCCCTTCAGTTAGCAAGGCAGTATCAAGTAAGCAACCACAGCTATTGCAGTACTATCACGTGAACAAATGTATGACTGTAATATACCCAGTACTGGATAAGTGCCCCTGGACCTCACCATTTACGGTTCTGCACAGCAGGAATAGGTACAAGTGGCGTGGAACCGCCACATGTAGCCGGGTGAGTTACAACGGCCCGCAGGTTCCTGTGTAAGGGTACAGTACCAGGTCGGGGAATCCTGCTGTCCCAGGCAGGAGGAAACCTCCCCACATCTCCCTAGGCCCCCTGCATTCTGGCAACTCAAGAGGCAGCTACCCGAGGGCAGGTGGCGCAACTGCTACAAGGATGGCCTGTTGGGAGCCGCTCTCGACTTCAGGTGGGATTTCTTCCTGATCCCGAGAAGGGGGGTGCTGCCGGGGAAGTCCTTTGGGATGGGGGCATGCACTGACTTCGGAGTGCAGGGAAACCCTCCCAGGGCCGGCCACCCCGCATGCAGATTTCTAAATGGGGCGCACAGGACCCAGGCAGCACCACAGTGCTCTTCTCCTTGGTTCTGTGACTTGTGACTTCTGCAGAGGAGGGGCCTCGCCGGGGTAGAAGCCTTCCACGCAGCTCTAGGTGTTGCTCAGGCAACATGCAGTCCCAGGACCATACTGGGAGGCTCAGCAGCTGCAATCTCGTTTGGGGATCTCCTCCTTCCCAACCCGCACTCTGTCTCCAGTCACATGGAGTGCAGGGCTAAAGAACCACTGTTCATAGCTACTGGCATGGCGCTGACTTCCTCCTCAGCTTCAGGAGGCAGGTTGCGATAGAAGGCTTTGGCACGGAATAGAGTACTCAATACGCCTCAGGAGTTACAGGGCACATGCCACGCGTTAAATGTTACGCAGCGCTCTCCACGTGCTGGTTGTAGATGATGCCAAGGAGCGGGAAACAGCACTTTCCCACACGCTGGGCTCCTTGGGAGGCAATTGAGGGGCACGAAAGGGGCAGGTAGGCCAGCTGAATGAAGACTATATGGCAGTTGCTCCTAGCAACCCAATAGTGCCTTAGGAAAACCAAGTCAGGGAGCAGCTGGCAGCAGGGCAACACACAGAAAAGCAATCCAGATGACTCCTTTGTGCCATCCAGCAGCAGCAGCAGGTTGCAGGGCAATAACAGAAGAGCAGTCCAGATGAGTCCTTTTATGCAATCCGGCTGTCCTCTGGGCAGAGGTTCAGCCTCAGTTCCAAAAGTGCTCCAAAATCATGGGGTCAGAGACCCTGTACTTATACTCCTAGATTCTAGAACGTGGGAGAAGTTACCAGCCAGGTCTGACCAGTTCCATGAGTTTCCCTCCTCCCCTACTCTGGCTCCAGACATCAGTAGGGGGTAAACAGCCTTTTGAGTCAGGGCAGGACACAGCCTATACAAGTGTAAAGTGCGCCCCTCTTCCCTCTCTCCCAGCTCAGAAAGACCATCAGTATGCCGATGAATGCAGATGTAATACTATCACACCTAACCCTCTCTCATGGAAGGCTGTCTGGAGAGTATGCACAGAGTGGAGGTGCTACTCTGCCCCAGATGTAGATTGGAGTCAGGCTGCAAAGAACTAGAGTTATAAGCATAGAAAAATGCCCTCTTTCTAAAAGTGGCATTTAAAAAATAGTAATGTAAAATCCACCTACACCAGTAAGCAGGATTTCTAACTACCATTCCAAACATACCAAACATGCCCACGCTACTCTTACATATCAGAAATTACTACTTAGACAGATATAAGGGAACTCTCAATGCAAACCTATGATAGAAGCAGCACACACTGTAGTGAAAAATGAAATAGGCGGTTTGTCACTACTAGGACATGTAAAACCTAAAAGTATATGTCCAACCTTTGATATACACAGCAGTCTGCCTATGGGGCTATCTAGGACCTACCTTAGCAGTGACTTAGGTGTAGTAAAAAGAGAGTTTAGGCCTTGGCAAATAGTTTGATGCACCAGGTAACAGTAAACTGCACATGCAGGTGCTACAGTAGCAGGCCTGAGACAAGCTTGAAAGGCTACTTCTGTGGGTGGTGCAATCAGATCTGCAGGCCCACTAGTAGCATTTAATTTACAGGCCCTGGGTAGATGGTATACCACTTTACAAGAGACTTAAACATAAATTAAATATGCCAAACAAGTGTAAACCAAATATAACAAGATGTAGGTAAGAGAGCACATGCACTTTAACACTGATTAGCAATAGTAAAGTGCCCTTAGTCCTAAAGCCAACAAAAAGAGGGTCAGAAAAATAGGAGTAGAAAGTTAAAAAGTTTGGAGCTAACCCTGCAGAAAGGGCCATTTCCAGCAATCACTAACACACTGCTTATGGTAACACTCTGTATGCAGGGATAACCAATCAGCTGACAAAAAGATTTTAGACTGTCCAGAATGCAGCAGCCAGACTAGTCCTCAACCTTCTATGCTGATCCCACAGTACACCAAACTTAGGGAACTCTACTGGTTCCCGATACACAAGTGCGCTCACTTCAAGCTCCTCACCCACACCTATAAAGCCACAACCCAGGACCAGCCTACCTGAACAGATGCATTAATTTCTGCCAAACGTCCAGACATCTCCTCTCTGCCAGACCCCCACTAGCACACACTCCACAAATATACACAAGCAGAGCAAGGTATTGCACCTTCTCAGACCTGGATCCTAAAGCCTTAAATGACCTCTCATAACACATCAGAGCCTCCTCCTCTCTTCTTGACTTCTGCAAGAAGGTGAAAACCCGGCTCTTCGAGTAAGGCCTCTGTGACTGGCCTCACATGCCAAGTACAAGCACCTGGGTACCCTCTTGTGTGACTAGTGCGCTATAAAAATACTGATAACATAACACAACATAACACCCAGTCACCGACTATAAACAAAAGACGTCAGAACTCAAGTGTAAAACCTTTCACAGCTAAGTTCTGATGTCACAATGCCTGCTTCCAGAGCCAGCAGCCAAGAGAAAAGGAAGGTCAGGTCATAGAGCATAATACTGTAGAATAGAGCTGTTTAAAGAACGAAAACAAAACCTTATACTTCTTTTTCTGCCCTCTTTTTGTAGCTGTACACTGACAAGAAATGAGGCATTTAAGGCAGCATGTTCATATTTTGCACACCTTGCCTAATTATAGAAAAGTTAGAACCTTTCTTCAAGTTTCTACAGCATCTATTTAAAAAAAAAAAACTAACTTGTATTAAACTGATTCTTTTTTAAACAAATATATAACATATTTTTTATATGTTAAATTGTGCACTAGATATTCTATTTTTATTTTTTGTATTTGCAAACATGCTTTCTCTTTCAGATGAAAGAGCTATGTACCAAGGATTTGTTCAGGTTTAGGTTCAGTATTAAAGCTCAGGTGGAATTTCTAAGACTCTCAAATAGGTGAGCTCAGTTCTCACAGTCAAAGTTCACAGTCCTACCAATCGGGTGTGGAAAAGTCTCTTTAGAATGGCTTAACCTCTTGGAAGAAGTCGTGTGCCACCTGGCAGCTCTCTGAATAGTGAGCCCAGCAGAAGCAGATTTGGCAGTCCCCACTTCATTGGGACCCAGACGGACCTATGATTAGTGCCTTTGAAGCTGGAGTCTCATTGACATGCTCACATTTGAGCTCATAGATCCTTGCTGAGGCACCAAAGAGGCCATATGACAGCAGGAGGGTGCAGCCTCTTCTGGCTGGTAATGAATAAGGCGAACTTGCCCTGCATGGGCTGAGAATAACAGGCAGGTTGCTCTGAGCAATTATTGCCATGCACAGGCACCACGTCAAGGAGTTGCAGCCACGCAGAAGCTGGTGATGAGGTTTTCCCAGTTGCACCCATGTATTGACTAATCGCAACTTGGCCAGGCATGGACCCGACAGATAGAATTTTCAGCTGGCAATTGTGGTCAAATCCAACAATCCTCTACAGTTAGTTCACAGATTTACAGTTCCCTCCATGAACTGGTGTGGAGAGACTGTGGGGTTGGGCACTATGAACCAGTAGAATGCTGTTCTCAGTCCTCTTTTCTGGGTGCCTTACTAACTACCAGGCCATGCTGCACCTCACCCACCCGACTGATGCACAGATACTCCTCCTGAGGGATTAGTAGGCTCCATCCATCTCTCAGCAGGCAGGCATGCTTCTAGGAGTTTCAGAACAGGCAGTATTCTTAGAGCTTCAGAACAGGTGCATATCTCTTTCAGCAATAAATCTATACTCAGGTGCTGTTCCCACCCCTCTGGGAGACAGGCTACCAGGTAGACACCAGTCCTGGTGACGCTGCAGTCCTCTATTCTGAAGATCACTCCCTACCCTGGCCATAGAGAACCTGGAACTGAAACAGAAAGTTGGGTCCCAATTATATACACCAATACACTTCCTCAATCTCAGCAGAGACAAGATGGAGGTAGTAATCTTTGGCAACATCTCACTCTGGGAATTCACTTGGTGGTCTGCTGGACTTGGACCCACACCCCTCCAGGCAGCTCATGCAAAGAACCTTGGAATATCAATCAACAACCAACTCACCATGACTGGCCAAGTGAATGCAGTCTCCATCTCCTGCTTCCACATACTCAAAATGCTCAAGAAGATCTTCAAATGACACCCCACCAACACTCACAGAACAGTCACCAAAGCCCTTATCACCAGTTAGATGGACTATGACAGTTCACACTATGTGGGAATCAACACTCAACTGACTAGAAGAGTTATGACAATATAAAACTTTGCAGCCAGGCTCACTCTCAACCTCCAACCCCGCACTAATATCACCCGCACCTCAAAGAGCTCCACTGGCTCACAGTCCACAGACTCATCATGCACACATACAAAGTCTTTCACAACATTGGCACGAGGTACCACTGCAACCGCTTAAATGTCCACAAACCTGCCAGACACCTCTGCTTAACTGGACTCCTACTTGCACCCACCTACACCTGCATATACAGAACCAGATCCGACAGTCATGCTTTCTCCTACCTGCTCCTGAGGCCTGGAACAACATGCCCCTGTACATCAGAGCCTCTTCCTCAATTCTTAAAATTCACAAGAAACTGAAGATTTGGCTCTTCACCTAGACCCCATCCCGACTTGGCCCTCACAGCACCTGCTTTAGCGCCAGGGCACAATGCCAGGTCGGTTGCACTTTCTACAGATATACATCACATCACAAAATCAGGCACAGGACGTATATCCACTGTCGGCAACTGTAAAACCATTTGAGGTGGTTTTCCTTTGTAGTGTCCTTTTGAGGCTGCTCTCCAGACACAGTCTTTCTGTACAGTGATCCACTCCAACCCAGTGGCAAGAAGACTAATCAGCAACCCCTTGTTATCCAAAATGCCTAATCAAATCTCTAACTGAACACTGTTTCCACTCTCATCACATTTGTGTCCCGTGTCCCCCCTTCAGCTTTAGAAATGTGAACAGTAACGTTCCTCTATCTATGAAAACAACCCTCAACTCCATCTTGTGCAGAGGCCAGGTCGGGGTACCCACGGGGTTTTTACACAACCCAATTACTATGGCTCTCTCACACACATCATACATGTAACACATAGGATGTTAGCACTAGGAATTGAGAACGCCTGTAAAAGCTGAACTTTACATGTCATTAAAGTGACACAGATAAAAGGTCTAATCATAGTTATGGATTCACATAAAAAGGCATGGCACCACCACCTATTTTATAAATATTTGGCATGGCCACTGGTCAATTGTCTGTCAATAAGGGCACACTCGGTGAGTGCCTCCAGATCACAGGACAAATGCAGGACCTTACTCATGTCAAGGGGCAGTTCTAGGTCTCTCTATACACACTAGTTTAGCACGACCCCACAGTCTGTATACACACTAGTTTAGCATGACACCACAGGCAAAATAAAAAATCAGGATACCAGATCCACACAGTCATCCCTCTAAGGGCAGGCGAAAATGACTACACAATACAGGGGACATTTCTGTCCCAAAAAGTCTATACTGGTGAATGGAGGGCTATACTGGGTATATAAGTAAGTACTTGGGAATATAAAACTGCATTTGGGATATAAGAATGAAATTTGGAAAATGAGATCATACCCAGGAATGCAGACCTACACAGTGCATAGGAGGAAGCACAGAGCAATTCACGGCTACGTTTGGGCAAATGAAAGTGTACCGGGCTACAATGGTAATATAGTAGTGGTTAATGGCAATGGCTGGTCATATGAAACTGTGGATGGGCTTTGGGCATATGGTGATTTGCCTCTGCTATACGGCTATTTTGGCACTTCTGAGTTTGTGCCTTCGCATAAGATGATGATTGTGGATATAATGGCAGTACCTTGACATGTGAGGCTGTTTGGGTGTGCATATAAGTCTGTGTATGAACATATAATGCTCCGCTTAAGATTTTGGTTTTGCGTCTAGCATTTGAGGCTACACTAGACATATGATTCTAGGTATCGCTATAGGAGGCTGTACGTAGGCATTTAATGCTGGGCCTGGGCATTCTGAGAGTGAGTTTGAGACTGAGCATGTGTGAATCATAGACTTTTGGGCTGTACTAAGATACATTTAATATTATTGTGGCATATGACGCTATGCCTAGTCTGTGATGCCATACTCGAGATACATGGCTGTACTTGGGCCCATAAGACTGTAAGGGTGTTTAGGGGACTCAACTGGCTGCATTAGGCATATGATACTGTACCTAGAAATAAGAGGCTGAGATGGACATAGAGGTTATACTTGGGCTTATAAGACTTTACCTGTCCTGGGTATCTTGAGTTGTAATGGACAGGCATATAAGGCTATATGCGGTTATTTAGAAAGTTACGCATAGGGTTATTGGGATGTGCCTCTTCACAGGCACGATTGACCGAATCAGCTGTCTATTAATGACTAGTGCAATGATGTCTCAAAAGACACCTCACGTCACCCAGTGAATAAAGAGAAGCATTAGTCGGAGGAAGGGGATGCTCTTTGGAGACAGCTGTGTTACACTGAGGTACTGTAGGTGAAGTGGCATCATCATGTAGAGTAGGGTTGGATTACACCAACTGATGTAAGCCACACACCATACAAGTGCAGAGTTTATCGAAGCTCTTTTGCAATGTCTTGGATTACATGCAGTGCAATGGTAGTTCAAGGTTTTTTTTGGGCAGTTTTATATAGCACAATCCTGACCCAAATGTATTGCAGCACTTTACTTGAGCACCAGTTTCCTTACACAAGATCATATTAATTTTTTAGGCATGGGAAGATTATGTGATTTGCCCATAATCACAGGATGTTGCCCTGATGCTGGGACTCAAACCCGGTTACCTAGCTTCAAAGTCTGCAGTTCTGGCTTTAACACTAAGGGCCTGGTTTAGAACGTGGCAGAGGGGTTACTCAGTCACAACAATGACAGATATTCTGTCTGCCAAAATCTAAATCCCATTGCCTATAATGGGATTTCGATTTCGGCCGCCCAGTTCTAAATCAGTCCCCTCTTCAACAACCCCACTCTTCCTGTGCCTCCCTCACTCTCATGGCTGAAATACCCCTCCCTCAACTACCCCAGGACACTCATCATGCCCCTCTTTTTTCTCTCATTGCCCCTCACTCTGGAGTCATCTTTGTCCCCACAAGTCCATTTGTCCCTGCTGCTTTGCACACCTTTGGAATAATGGTTGTTGGGAAGCCAGAGAGCAATCTTCAAACTTAGATATGCACTCTCTGAAAACAGACACTCTTCTATTCAGGTGGACAGTGCTGCTGGATGCTGTTCCCAGTCACATGTTGTGACTTGTCAGGTCCTCACGGTCTTCAGCAGTGACAGACCAAGGACCCAGCAGTTCTTTTGTGACAGGCACATGTTCTGCATGCCACAAATCTACAGCAATGTTTGTGGTTTGGTGCTTCATATTTTGCTTTTTTGGCTGCACAATTCGCCCAGGCCACCAATCCAGAGGGGTCTGATAGATCCCCAAGCGGCTCCATGTAAACGTTGAAGAAAACCAGGGGGAAGATTAAACCCTGAGGAACCCTGTGGTTAATCAGGATAGGCAGGCTCTTCTGGGACCAGGGCACTGAATGTGAATGAGTTAGTATCAGTTGGACATTATCAGTTAGACATTTTGGAGAAGAAGAAATGAAGGATGTTTCCAATGAATCCCATGGGAGACTTCCAAGGTGTGGATAAGGGAAGGGTGGTTGACAGAGTTGAAAGCTTGTAAGAGATCCTGTATATCATGACAGAAGGCTCATATTTATCTGGGTTCAAGAGGATATAATCAGTGCAGTGATGTGTAAGGTAGCTGTCTGAGTGCTGCAGTGTGATCTTAAAACAACTATGGCTGACCCTAATACCTTAAATAAATACATATGTATCTCTATACTATTTCTTCCTCTCAAAATACTGGAGTATTTTAACAGTTTTCTATAGACTTACATTTACATCACATCTTTTACATTTTAGAATTGGGTTAGAAAAGTGATATAGAGACAAAGAGTGGGAAGTAATTTATTTATCAACATTTAGTGAAAGTTGGGAAAGTTGTTTAATATTTAGAAGATGCTCCTTTAGCATTACAACAGGTAATTCAATTAATATTTATTGGAATTTCAAGCATTTTAAGAGAGGGTAATTAACTTGTTAAAGTGCACAGAATGGGTAGAAATGTAATTAGAATATATCAAGTATAATAAAAAACAGATAACATTCACATTTAAATTTTCATTCATTTAATTAATGTTAAATATATTTTCACAAACTACATTCTATTTAGGAATGTGTTGATGAAGTGATATAGGTGCATAGGGTGGGTATTAATTTATATACAATAAAATATTGTTATTGTACTATATATATATATATATATATATATAGAATTATTTTAACTACATATTTTGATTTTGTTAGAAATGGGGTCTCTAGTTAGCAGTTGTATGCACCCTGTCCAATTAGAGACTACAATCCTAGACAGGGTAAGTCACAACACAATCCGAATTATCCTGTGCTTGCCGTTTGGTAGCATGGCATAGAACAGTCAGGCCTAGCTTAGAAGGCAAAGTGTAAAGTATTTGTGCAATAACTTATACAATAATACACTGAAAGCACCATAAAAAGTACCAAACAGCAGTTTAGAAAAATAAATAATATTTAGCAGAATAAAATAAGATCAAAATGACAGAAATCCAATAAGTCGAGATATCACTTTTTAAAGGTTTCAATGAGTCTCAATAATAATCAGTGGTTATATCCTTGTAACACACGATACCTGGGATGAGTCAAAAATAACGATGCATGTGGGCCGCGGAGGAGGAGATGAGTTGAAAAATAAGGCGCTGCATCAGATTTTCTGGCATGGCACAGAAAATGTGGTGTTTCTTTTCATGCTGCAAGGTGATGCTTCGATTTCCAGAAACGTAGCCTTGGTTCCTCACTGGGATGGGTGGATATTTTGGCACCCATGGAAGATGCATTAAAAATCCTTGATGCGCCCGTAGAAGGAGCAGGTGATGCGTCGATCCGGTAGGTGATACTGCAATTTTTCCACTGTGAGGCAGGCACTATGTTGATTTCTGCAGACGTTGTATCAATTTTCCGATGCACTGGGATTTTCTTCTCTGGGGTGAAGTCTTTATGACTCTGAGACTTCAGAACAGGGGGCAAGCTCAATCCAAGCCCTTGGAAAGTACTTGTGGGGAAGGCAGAGTCCAGTGAAGTGGATTGGAGACAGGCTGTAAGGCACAGATGGCAGTAAGTGCAGAGAAATGCCCTCTTTTTAAAAGTGGCATTTCTAAAATTTTAATATTAAATCCAGCCTCCCCAGTGAGCAGGATTTTCTATTACCATTTTGGCCATACTAAACATGACAAGGTTACTCCTTTAAGATCAGAATCTACCACCTAAAAGTTTGAATGGCCAGTTCTAATGCTGACCTAAGAGAGGTGCAGACCTCACAGTGGAAAATTAATTTGTGAGTTTTCCCCTACCAGAACATGTAAAACATATAAGTACATGTCCTGCCGTTTAATTTACATAGCACCCTGCCCTGTGAGTTACCTAGGGCCTACCTTCGGGATGATCTACATGTAGAAAAAGGGGAGGTTAAGGCATGGCATATTTTAAATGCCAAATCGAAGTGGCAGTGAAACTGCACACACAGGCCTTGCAATAGCAGTCCTGAGACATGGTTAAGGGGCTACTTATGTGGGTGGCACAATCAGTGATGCAGGCCTACTAGTAGCATTTAATTTACAGGCCCTGGACAGATGTAGTGCACTATACTAAAGACTTGCAAGTAAATTAAATATGCCAATTGTGTATGAGGCAATGTTACCATGTTTTTAGGGAGAAAGCACGCACACTTGAGCAGTGGTTAGCAGTGGTAAAGGGTCCATAGTCCTAAGACCAACTAAAATGAGGTCAGAAAAAGAGGAGGAAGGCAAGAAGTTTGGGGTGATGCTTCAGAGAGGGCCATTTTCCAACAGATTTAAATAATGTTGATCATATTTTTAATAAATTATTCATTTTTTGAACGATTAATACAAGTGATGTAGGCCAAAGGGTGTTTATTAAATTGATTTATAATACATTAATTACATTTTAATTATAAAATTGAATTCTAAAATGTGTTTTGTTAAAGTGAAAATTGTTTAGTTTTGGATGAGGATAAAACAATACATACCATTCGGTAATGATGTATTAAAGATTAACGTTGTATATACTATTGAAAAAAGGATATGGCAGAGTTGTTTCTTTAAAATTTCTGAAAATGTACTGTTTGAACACAACAACAATGTACAACAAATGTGATGTTAATGTTTGCAATGTAGCGTAAACTCGAGATCTTCCCAGCGCTAATCCTCGCGATTCATCTACAGGACCGTGACCGGCAATGAAGATGGCAACAGTGAGTACAGGCGCCTAGCACACAAGGGAGGGAAGGGGACAATTACACACCCACATGCGACACACATCCCCCCCACTGACTACCACGCCCACATACACGCACACCAACACCCTTACACACACACCCTCCCCACCAACACCCAAACGCGCACACACATACACACACACACGCCAAACAAGGTATTCACTCAGCAAAGATATATACATACCTGACACATGCAGAGAAATAAATAAGTGGATTCCCATACCTGTGTACACGGCCCTCCCATATTAAAGTGCAGGACAACGGAATATCATTGCACCAACATGCCTGTTAGCCAGATATATAAAATGAATTTGGGAACGATAAATAAACTATGCACAAACAAGCCCATGGGCCAATCCATAGAAAATGTCTGAGTGTGCCAACAAGGCACATACTTGACTCCTACCACGACTATGGCGTCCACAGGGCAGGGGCATCAATGGAGCAGGCACCTCAGGGGACAGGGGTGGGGGGAGGGGGTGGTACAGGTAGGGACTCAGGTTTGGAAGGGGGGAACATGGGCTTAGGAGTCGGAGGGTGTGGGTGTTTTGGCTTGCCCTTGGAAGGAGTGGGAGTGGGCTTGGACTGAGAGGTGGGAGAGGGATCAGGCCTCTTACAAATGTTCTTACTGGCTGGGGAACGGGAAGAGAGGACTGTGGAGGAGCTTGAAGGGGAAGGACTGGATCTGGGGAGGACACAGGCACATTTGGGGACAAGACAGGGTGGGCCAGTGGGTTTAAATAGGTCAACACCGGAAAGGTAAAGCTTTTTAGGTGCAGGTGGAGGTGCTTTGCAGACAGGTTTGGGAGTGGAGGTTGAGGGAGTGGTTGTAGGTGGTGTAGGTTTGCTGCAAGTCGATGCAGGTTCATGCTGAGTCAGCTTATGTTTGGTGGATGAATGCTGTGTGGAAGATTGTGAGCGTCTGTGTGTATTGGGAGGAGGGGGGTAGAAAGAGTAGGAGAAGGCAGGCAGCCAGTGTAGACGGATGTTGTGGTGGTGTCTGTTAGTGTGGTGATTGTGCTGTAAGTGTCTGTGTAGGTTGACATGGTGAGTGCGGGTGTGGTGTCTGAAGTGCATATGTGATGACTGCTGAGGTGGTAACTGTGCCAATGGGGGCGGAAGCAGTGACTAAGGGTGCAGTGCATGTGGCTGTGCATTTTGAGGTGACAGATGGGGAGGAGGAGGGGGTGGGAATACAGTGGGGGAAGGGAATGTTGTCATGTTTGCAGTTGTATGTGGAGTGTGTGCATGGTTGTTGTGGGACGTGTGTTTCTTGTGTGTCACGTGTAGTTTCTTGTGTGTTGTCTTGGGTGTATGCTTGTCTGCATGTGTGCATGGGATGGGTGAGGGGCGATGGGTGCAGGAAGTGGCAGAGGTGGTGGGAGGGGGGACGGAAGACCAGGGACACTGGCTGCCTGAAAAGATCTCTGTAGGCCAGACAAGGCACCATGAATGACTTCCAGGTAGGCATTGCATTGCTGCATCTGGGATGCCAGCCCCTGAATGGCATTCATGATAGTTGTCTGCCCTCTAGAGATGTATTTCATGAGGTCAATAGCCTCCTCAGTGAGGGCAGCAGGGTTGACTGGGGCTGGGCCTGAGGTGCCTGAGATGGAGGAGACACCCACCCTCCTGGGTGAGTGGGCACGGGCAACTGGGAGGAAGCTACTGGGAGGACAGAACTTGTACAGGGGTGGGGGAAGATGGCAAAGATTGGGTTGTCCAACAAGGGTCCGCCACCACCAGGGAGCTGCCATCAGAGGAGGTATCAGAGTCACTAACAGCAGAGGTGGTCACCACCCCGTGGTGCTTCCCCTGCCCTCCAACCCAATGGTCCCCTCGGCGTCAGTGGTCTCTGACTCCTGGGTCCCATGGGCTGCAGCATCCCCACTCGCCAGTGCCCCTTCTCCTTCGCCTGATGATGCTAATGCACACAAGGAGGCAAGTTGACAGAGATAGTGGGGTGGAAAAAGAAAGGGATGCTGGCTGTCAAATACAGTATATATATGATGTAGGCACAAATGCAGTCATGCACATCCCAAAACCTATGCCTCACCATTACCAACTCCACAAAGGTAAGTGCCTATGAAAGGAAATCCAGCTCCCACATTACACTGGCATATTGACTCTATGCTGGGCAACCACATCACCATCCAGTCCCTACATCCCCTTCCAGGCAGACCATGGCAATCTGGGAGTGATCCGGTTCCACTACAATGTGACAAATCGATGACGTGGTACATCATATCCACAGGCTAATCCATAGCACCCATTACATGGCCACATTTCCACCCATACCTAGATAAAGGCACAATCCCAGTGACTTAGGTGGCAGTTGCATGCCCACACCTGTCCATGACCCTGATACTACCTGCTACCCACCCTATTGCACCCAGCTGCACAGTACAAAGTAGAAACTGAACAGTGGTAGTACACACCCCCAAGTAGCTGCTGTGCTGCCTTCAGGAGCCCATCCAACTCCGGATTGGCCACTGCCAGAATGCGGGTCATTAGAGGGGTCAGGGTCCAACATGCAGCCCTTCCTCATTGGGAGGCTGTCCTTAGCTGGGCCTCTGCAGTCTTCCGGGCCCAGCATCTCAGGTCCTCCCACCACTTCCTGCAGTGGGTGCTCTGCCGGCTGCAGACTCCCAGGGTACGCACTTCCTTGGAGATGGCTTTCCACATTCCCTTCTTCTGATGGGCGCTAACCCGCATGGGAGACACATAGAACAAAATACTGTAGGTCAAGCCTCCAAATTCGGCTTTGTACCTCAAACAATGACTTCCAATCATGCACCTACAGACATACGTCCTGTCACACTTCACCTATCCACTGGGACATCCAACAGTCACACCACATGCATCCGCTGCATTGGCACACACTCCTAAGATGTTATAATGCCACTCACCTGGTCCCCTGATCAGCCATAAAGCTTGGCATACAGAGGTAGGACCCCGTTCACAAGCTTCTCCAACTCCTCCGAGGTGAAGGCTGGGGCCTGTCCCCCTGTAACACGTGCCATTTCTGCAACCAGAGGCAGGACACAGCTGCACATGCAGTGGCGTAGTAGCTGTCTTGAGGTACAGGAGTCAAGTGGCAAGGGCTACACAAAATGGCGGGGAGGACCACCGCAGTCTGCACCATCACCGCAAGCGCAGATCATGGTTGGCCCCTGTTCCTCATAGACACCAATGCTAGCCAAAGAGGAGCTGCACGGCGGTTCTGACCCCCTACTGCCATGACGACTAACGCCAGAGGACTGATGTCACTTCCACCTGTCCTCCAAATGGGTGGTGACTCCGCTCTCTGTACAGGTGGGCAGACAGTCAGTGGCCTGGTGACACTGGTGTGGGGGCATTGGGCCACAGCTGATGGTGGTAGCTGAGTGGTGGGGAGTCAATGGTGTCCTGGGTGGGAATTTCAGGGGGGTGAATGTCCAGGGCTATGGGATGGGCCAGGGTAGTCGCCTGGATCCCGATATCCAGCTGGATTGTCATCACTGGGGCCTTCTTCTGCTGTTGGACTGGCACTTCTTCGCGCCTCTGGCCGGGGTGGCATGTGCAGTAGTACCTGTGTGGTGGTACAAATATTGTTTTGTGACTACTGCAATGAGCATTGTGGATTGTGGGTGATGGTGTAGTTGTAGTGTTATAGGGGATATGGCATTGACAGCCCTGTCCCTTTGTACAATTGACATGGTATATGTGTCCAGTGTAATAGTAGTTACCATTGGCATGTGATTCTCCTCTCTTCTACACCCTCTTCTGTCATTGCCATATACCTTCAAGCACTTGCCACCTCTTTAATTTGTTTACTTCCCCAGTAATCTGCATGCAGGGGCCCATAGGGATGGGTGTCATGCATTATTAGTTGATGGATTGTGGGTGCATTGTGGGTAATGTAGTGTTTGGGGTTTGGTGGGGAGGTGTAGGCATGCAGAGGATATGGGTATGGGTGTTTGGTGGATGTGTATAGGGTCGGGTGTTTAGCGGTAGTGACTGGGGTGGGGTGAGACATGCATTACAGACGTGGCAAGTGTTAGGGGAGTATATGTGACTTACCAGAGTCCAGTGAGGCCCTCTGGGTGCAGGATAGCCAAGACCTTCTCCTCCCAGTCGCTGTATTCGGGGGGAGGAGAGGGGGGACCATTGCCAGTCTTCTGTACTGAAATTGGATGTTGTGAAGCCATGGAACATACCTTCCCCGGCAGGTCATTCCACCTCTTCCTTATGTCGTCCCTTGTGCGTAGATAGTTTCTTACTGTGTTGACCTTATTGACAATCCTCTGCCATAGATCCATTTTCTCTGTGATGGATGTCTGCTGTACTTGGGCTCTAAACAGCTGTAGCTCGACCCTGAGTATTTTGTCCACCATGGTCTGCAGCTCTCTGTCAGCGAAGAGGAGGTGTTTAGGGGGTGCCATTGTGTGTGATGTGAGTGGTGTGCACCTGTGTGTGATGCGTTTCTGGTCTGTGGGCATAGTGAGTGCCTGGTAGTTGTTGGCTGGCATTGATTTGGTGTTGCAAAGGATGGTGAGATGTGTGTGTGTGTGTGCTTTATGGTGGTGTGTGTGGGTGTGTCGAGTGTGTGTATGTGTCTCAGGTGTGAGGGTTTCGTATTGTCCTGTGTGTACAGTTGTTTTTGGTAGGTGCCACTATTCACCGTGGTGGTCCGTACCGCCAATGGTGGACTGCCGGTGCATGACCACCGTGCTGATTTGTGGATCAGAATTTGGTGGGAAGTCTCTTGTTGGTGTGGCAGTGGGGGGTTGCTGTCCTCTGACTTTCCGCCGTTGTTGGCTCTCGGGGTGTCATGGATTTGGCTATTTTTTTGGCGGGCTGTGTTTTTGTACTATAATACAATGGTATGGTTACCACCGCCACCGATGGTCTTTTGGCAGGCGCCAGCACAGCAGTCGGCGGTAAATACTGCCGGACCCATAATGAGGGCTTAAATCTTTGTCACCATGAAGCTTTAAGTGTCTTCGTCAAATAAAGCCTATTCTGGCTCCAAAGCAACCTTTACATTTGCTCATTAGCCAATTGCACACATTTACCTTTCTTTCAGGTAACAGGAACCCTGATGAAAAGATCTGACTCTTCCTTAGTCCCTCACCCAACTTCACAGCCAGGGCCCCCCCTCTAGCTTCATTTTTAGCCGGACGCACTTTAAAGCCAGCATTAGTGAGTCAGACACAGTTGTCTTTTAAAGAAAAAAGTATGCAAACTGTTTTTTTAAAATGAAGAAAGCATAACATCTTGCGATTTCTACCCCTGTTTATATGAAGATATCCTTTCAGGTGAGTAGATGTTGTGGCGGATGGAGAGGGGGTGGCACGGAGGAGGCCAGCAGGGTTGTATTTATATGCAGAGCACTGATCATCAGGCCTTAGAGTAATGGCCCAGGAGAAAAAGGAAAAGAGCTAGAACCATGGATAGCCATTAAAGAGACAGCTGAGAGGAGAGGTGCTATGTGGGAGCTATTTTTTTTCTTCTTTTTCACAAATTGACAGGCAGCTTCCTCAGAGAGATGCCTTGTCAAGAGGCTCCCCCAGCGCCTTGAGACCCTTACGGGTGAGTAGTTGCACTATACAAGCACTGATTGGTTGATTGATTGATGCCCTAGGGAAGGGGATGAGATATGGTGCTCATTGTTTATTTCTTTCAGAAAAAAGGGCCATCACTGTCAGTAGTGCACTATCAGGTGCAAGTGCACTTGGCCATTGGCGTGAGGGGGGCACTGCACCCCAAATATGGCTGCCTTACTGCCAAAAAAGTGAGCAGGAGCTCATTTTTCTTGCTAGCATTAGGCTTCAGTTCACCCTTCTGCACAGGCAACAAGACCCAAACAACAGCAATGTAAGATGTGGGGCTGTTTTCACACAAAGGGGCAGGCAAACTGCTTTGGGCCTCAGGCCTAGAAATAATCGCCCAGTGGAGTGGGCAGAGGAGACAGCATGCTTTGTAGGGCTGTAACTATCAAAGATCAGATGCAGCAGGGGCAGTGGCATTCAGGCTCAGGAGTATGGGGGACCAACTGAACCCATATTATGCCAGTTTTACTACCCTTCTTTGCTTGCATTAGGGCTCAGTGTACATTTTCTGAGCCAGTGTAGCTTTGGTAAGGGGAGAAAGGACCCAAGGAAGTGGGAAATTGAAGCTGAGGAGACACCTTAGTATGGGCCTTAGAGAAATGTAGGTAGGTAGGTCAAGATGGGGACTTGTGTTTTTAACAAACGGCAGTGGAGAGAGCCCTAGTCTCAAGGAGTAGCTATCATTAGTAAAGCAGATGACTTGTCACTCTCCCACTTTGCAAAGTAAGCATGGGGCTCATTATCCTTGATAGCATTAGGGCAAAGAGCACCCTCACTGCAAAGCGGGGGCAACATGCCAAAGCTCATTTTGTCTGAAAGGAACAGAGATCCTGTTTCAAGATTAGTGTGATAGTCATGCCTAGTGTGCCAGAGATGAAAGAGGCAGGGAAACATCCTGATACTCAGGGACTCAGCTATCATTATTACAGTAGTGCAATTGCATTGGGGCCCAGAAGTGTTAGGCAACCACGACACCCCAATTGTGGGTGCAGGGATTTTTGGTCAATTTAAGTTTTTCTTTGATTAATCTGCTCTTTTTTAAGTCTCACATTTAGAGTGGATTGTGAGCTACAGGAAAAGTACCCCTAAGATGATCTAAAAAGACCGACCCCTGAGCTCAGCTCTTCCCCTTCTGCTTCTCCAATCCTTGCCTTAAAGTTTTACAGGGCATGGGCCTTGTTTGTGAGGCTACCAGAGCAAATCATTTTAAAGACTTCTGCAATACATGAAGATGGAAAATATCAGTCAAAAACATGGAGTCATTTCTTTAGCTGTTTGTAGTTTAAACAGTGGGAAAAAATGGGCCATCTTTGACAAGGTATCTACTGACACCATTATTACATGATATTCTTCTGAAGATTGAAGATTGGTTCTAAAATCGGTAGAAAATATTTGCCAATGGTCTAGTGCCACTGGTAATACTCAAAGTGCCCAAAAGACTTAAAATGTAACAATCTGTGCTAGGCACAAGTAGGGAAGAACTTATTCTTGGACATCAGAATGAACAGTTAGCTACCAAAAAGATTGTAAAACTAAATACAAAGTAGTGTTATTTCCTGTATAATCAGAAATGGCTGTGTCATGACACATCCAACTTTATTTCTTTGCTTGCATAAAAAAACTTGTTGGCTGAAATACAATTCATTTCGTCGAACCACAGGAGTCTTAAGTTCTTCCATTTTCTTTGGAGCCATCTGATCTTGAGCGATCTTGACTTTGTTCAAGAAGGACTGAACTATTTCAACAACATTTTAAGATGGATTAACAGGCTCATCATAACTAAGTGATGACTCATGACAATGTTGAGAAAGCATCCACTAACACATTATTTGTACCACTAATACGAGTAACAGTAAAATCGTGCTGGTCAAATTAAAATGCACATCTAGTAGCTTGGAGGCTATTGTTGCATTGAAGATTTCTGGAACACTGCAAATTGTAATAAACAGTTTGGGTTTCAAATGAGTCTTTAGTGCCCAACAAAACATATTGTCATTCAGTACATCATTCAGTAATTGCCTTTCGAGTATTGAGCAGTTCCATTCAGACTCTGCCAAAACACGAGATAAATAAAAGACAGGATGACCTTCTCCAATCTTCTTGTAAGAGCACTGCTCTGACAGCTCTTCTAGTGACATCTGTTTCCACAATAAACTTCTTAGAAGTATAGGAATGACACAAAATTGGTGCTTGAGTAAATAGCTATTTAAGAGTACTGAAGGCTCTTTCAGCTTGATCATCGAAAGAAAATAACTTTCTTCATATTTTCTTTTTTCAAAGTACACTTGTCAAGTTTACAAGAAAAATGATATTTCTGAAGTCTTGACAACGCCAATCTCAACCATTCTTAATGTTCAACATAGACTTTTGATTAAAATATCTTCCATAAAAGTCAATAAAAACTGATTAAATAAAAAGTCAATAAAAACATCATAGAATTTTGAATGTATAAAGTGCTGAAAAATGGTAGGAGCAGTGCGCAAACCAAACTGCATTACACAGTATTCAAAATGTCCAAATGTAGTGCGGAAAGCCAACTTCCGGTCATCAACTTTCTTCATATGCAACAGATAATATGCAGCTCCTTAAATGAGTTTGGCAAATGCTTATGCTCCACCGGCTATCCCTAAGATGTCCTTTAAAAGGCAAAGGACAGCTATCCTTAATTGTGAACTCATTTATGCTTCTGTGTAAACAAAAGTTTCAACATCTTGATTGTTCTTGAGTAAAAACAACAAAGATGCTGCAGCAGGTGATGAATATGGTATAAATAAATCATTTTTCAAATTATCCTCAAAAAAGCCTTCTCGGCGTCATTTAAGGTATATATCTGAAAAAAGGAACAATAGTGCCAGGATCAATTGGTATTCATATACCCTGTGAGGGGAAAGTGAACAAAATGTAGGTTTAAGAATAACTAGAAAAAGTACGGTACTGCAGTGGCACTAAAGAAATGCTAGGCACTGTTAAACTGGATGTAGAGTCCTATATTTTGTCGCTTGGTGACCAATGCCATTGAGAACCAAAACAATGATTATCGACTACATCAGCAATTGTCATAAAACTGTGATGGTAAAGATATTAATGGACTAGACCAACTGACAAAATTATGCATCTTCACCATGGAATTCGAAAATTGCCAGCGTAATTAGGAGATGCAATAAAGTCAAACAGTGACACTTCTGTATTATCATCAAATGAGAGGTGCACTGGAGAAGAGGCCTCTTGTATCAGGCCTCACGTTTTTGGTGAACCATGGACAGTTTGAACCCCTTCAGAAGCCTCCTTAAATCTCAAAGGAATGTTATTTCCTGTGGCTCAGTGAACATTGTTGTGAGATTGCAGCCTCTTTCTAGCATGGTTACTCCCTCTTTGTGAGTGTGTGTCACTGTGTTTTTACTGTGTCACTGGAATCCTGCTAGCCAGGACCCCAGTGCTCATAGATAAAATCCTATATGTCAGTGTGTTTTGCCTGTCTCACTGGGATCATGCTAGCCAGTGCTCATAGTTTGTGGTCTAATGTTTATGCCTGTGTAGTGCCTAACTGTGTCACTGAGGCTCTGCTAATCAGAATCTCAGTGCTTATGCTCTCCCTGCTTTTAAATTTGTCACTGTAGGCCAGTGACGTAATTTACCAATTTCAATTGGCATACTGGACCCCCCCTTATAAGTCCCTAGTATATGGTACCTAGGTACCCAGGGCATTAGGGTTCCAGGAGATCCATATGGGCTGTAGCATTTCTTTTGCCACCCACAGGGAGCTCAGACAAACCCTTACACAGGACTGCCATTGCAGCTTGCGTGAAATAGTGCACACACTATTTCACAGCCATTTTCAATGCACTTAAATAACTTATAAGTCACCTATATGTCTAACCTTCACTTGCTGAAGGCTAGGTGCAAAGGCAAAGTTACTAAGTGTGACGGCACCCTTGCACTAGCAAAGGTGCCCCCACATAGTTCAGGGCCATTCCCCGGGACTTTATGAGTGCGGGGACGTCATTACACGCGTGCACTACATTTAGGTCAATACCTATATGTAGCTTCACAATGGTAACTCAGAATATGGCCATGTAACCTGTCTAAGATCATTGAATTGTCCCCCATTCCAAATCTGGTATTGGGGAGCCAATTCCATGCATCCTGGTGGCTCCACCATGGATCCCCGGTACTGCCAATCAAGCTCTCTGAGGCTTGCACTGCAGCTACAGCTGCTGCCACCTCAATGACAGGGGTTCTGCCCTCCAGGGGTCTGGGCAGCCCAGTCCCAGGAAGGCAGAACAAAGCATTTCCTCTGAGAGCAGGGTGTTACACCGTCTACCTTTGGAAATATGTGTTACAGGCTGGGGAGGGGTAGCCTCCCCCAGCCTCTGGAAATGCTTTGAAGGGCAAATATAATGCCCTCCTTGCATAAACCAGTCTACACTGGTTCAGGGACCCCTTCTCCCATGCTCTGGCGGGAAACTGGACAAAGGAAAGGGGAGTGACCACTCCCCTGTCCATCACCAGCCCAGGGGTGGTGCCCAGAGCTCCTCCAGTGTGTCCCAGACTTCAGCCATCTTGCTTTGCAAGGTATGGCTGCACTCTGGAGGCCTCTGAGTGGCCAGTGCCAGCAGGTGACGTCAGAGACCCCTCCTGATAGGTCCTTAGCTGATAAGGTAGCCTATCCCCCTCTCGGGGCTATTTAGGGTGTCTCCTGTGGGTTCTCTTCAGATTCTGCTTGCAAGTTTCCTTCAGGAATCCTCTGCAACAACTTCAGCATCCTCTGACCTTGGATCAACCGCAGCTTCAGTGCGTTTTGCCTGCCTCACTGGGATCCTGCTAGCCAGGAGCCCAGTGCTCATAGTTTGTGGCCTAATGTGTATGCCTGTTTAGTGCCTAACTGTGTCACTGAGGCTCTGCTAATCAGAACCTCAGTGTTTATGCTCTCTCTGCTTTTAAATTTGTCACTGTAGGCCAGTGACTTAATTTACCAATTTCAGTTGGCATACTGGACCCCCCTTATAAGTCCCTAGTATATGGTACCTAGGTACCAAGGGCATTGGGGTTCCAGGAGATACATTTGGGCTGCAGCAATTCTTTTGCCACCCATAGGAAGCTCAGACAAACCCTTACACAGGACTGCCATTGCAGCCTCGTGAAATAGTGCACACACTATTTCACCGCCATTTTCACTGCACTTAAGTAACTTATAAGTCACCTATATGTGTAACCTTCACTTGCTGAAGGCTAGGTGCAAAGTTACTAAGTGTGACGGCACCCTTGCACTAGCAAAGGTGCCCCCACATAGTTCAGGGCCATTCCCCAGGGCTTTGTGAGTGCGGGGACTCCATTACACACGTGCACTACATATAGGTCAATACCTATATGTAGCTTCACAATGGTAACTCAGAATATGGCCATGTAACCTGTCTAAGATCATGGAATTGTCCCCCATTCCAAATCTGGTATTGGGGAGCCAATTCCATGTATCCTGGGGGCTCCACCATGGATCCCCAGTACTGCCAAACAAGCTCTCTGAGGCTTGCACTGCAGCTACAGCTACTGCCAGCTCAATGACAGGGGTTCTGCCCTCCTGGGGTCTGGGCAGCCCAGTCCCAGGAAGGCAGAACAAAGCATTTCCTCTGAGAGCAGGGTGTTACACCCTCTACCTTTGGAAATATGTGTTACAGGCTGGGGAGGGGTAGCCTCCCCCAGCCTCTGGAAATGCTTTGAAGGGCACAGATAGTGCCCTTCTTGCATAAACTAGTCTACACTGGTTCAGGGACCCCTTCTCCCATGCTCTGGCGGGAAACTGGACAAAGGAAAGGGGAGTGACCACTCCCCTGTCCATCACCAGCCCAGGGGTGGTGCCCAGAGCTCCTCCAGTGTGTCCCAGACTTCAGCCATCTTGCTTTGCAAGGTGTGGCTGCACTCTGGAGGCATCTGAGTGGCCAGTGCCAGCAGGTGACGTCAGAGACCCCTCCTGATAGGTCCTTAGCTGATAAGGTAGCCAATCCACCTCTCGGGGCTATTTAGGGTGTCTCCTGTGGGTTCTCTTCAGATTCTGCTTGCAAGTTTCCTTCAGGAATCCTCTACAACAACTTCAGCCTCCTCTGACCTTGGATCAACCGCAGCTTGCTCCAAGAAACACTGTAACTGCAACAGTGTCTACAAGATACACTTTTCTTCAGCAACCTCAGCTCCAAGTCAGCAATTGCAACAGTTTTCACAGTGTGCGTGCTCTGGGGACTCCCTGTCTTCATCTTGCACCAGAAGGACTGAAGAAATCTCCCATGGAGTGACAGAGTCACTCCCTTCTCCAATCAGGCACCTTCCAAGGTAATGACCGGTACCCTGGAACTCCTCTCACAGCAACGAGCATGCTCCTAAGGACACAGAGGGTGGACATCATCAATGTTGACTGTCCTGAGGTCCTGCTGACGCAATTTGGAGGAATTAAGACCTTGCCTTCCCCAAGAACGATGGCACCCATGAGTTTTGTGTCTTCTTCGCCTCCTGAGGCCTCGGTGCACTCTTTGCAAAATTCCTTCATGCACAGCCTGGCCGAGGTTCCCAGCACTCCACCCTGCGATGCTCAACTTGCTGAGCTGTTCTCTGGCGGCGCAGGACCTTCTTTTGTTGTGCTGCATCAACCACCTTTGAACCCAGATCCTGAGGCTTCTGGGGGTGCTGGCTGGCATCATCAGGGCTCTCTAAAGTGCTGAGAGCCCCCTCTTCCTCCTCACACAGAGTTGAGGCCCCCAGGTCCCTCCTGGGTCCATCCAGCGCAATTTTGATGAAAAACGCACTTTTGCAGTAGCCAAGGCCTGTTGGTGCCTTGCAACACGAAATTGCATCTGCAACGATCTTCACGCCGTGGGACATCTTTTGCATCATACAGCAACCTGCTGGCATCTTCCTAGGGTGCATTTCTGCATTCTTCAACTCACCAGGGACTCTTCTTTTGCTCCCACTTCTGGGTTGGCAGGGGCTCCTGTCCTTCCTGGAACTTCTTTTGACTTCTGGGCTTGGTACCCTTCCTTTTCAGGTCTTCAGGTCCAATAATCCAGCAGTTGTTCTTTGCAGACTTGGTTGGCTGTTGCAAAATCCCAAAAACGAGGTGTAGTGTATCCTAAGGAAAGTTGCAGGACTTTACTTCTGCTTTTCTGGGCTCTGGGGTGGGGTAATTTACTTACATTTACTGTATTCTTACTCTTCCAGCAATTCTGCACACACTACACTTGTCTATGGGGGAATTTGTGATTCACATTCCACTTTTTTAGTATATGGTTTGTGTTGCCCCTAGACCTATTTTCTCCCATTGCATTCTATAGGATCTCCTACCGTTTGCATTGTTCTAAGACTATTTAATTGTCTAAATTTGGTGTCTAGTGTATATATTGTGTATAATACTTACCTCCAGAAGGAGTATTGTCTCTAAGATATTTTTGGTACTGTGTCACCCAAATAAATACCTTTATTTTTTGTAACACTGAATATTGTCTTTACTTGTACATAAGTACTGTGTAACTATAAGTGGTATTGCATGAGCTTTGCATGTCTCCTAGTTCAGCCTAAGCTGCTCTGCTATAGCTACCTCTATCAGCCTAAGCTGCTAGAACACTACTACATTCACTAACAAGGGATAACTGGACCTGGTGTAAGGTGTAAGTACCCAAGGTACCCACTACAAACCAGGCCAGCCTCCTACAATTGTACAAGTGCTCCAATGAAACAATGCGGAGGTATTAAGAACCTTTCTTTCATCAGCTGTCATATCAGTGGGTAAAAGGATGAATTGATTATCCTTGTTAATGATGAAAGTATCAATAAAAAAAAGCAAATGTACTTCTGTATTTTAGTGAGATGATTGGATTTTTGTAGTATTCCACAGAGACCTCAGGCCTGAATCATAAACCCAGGATAACCACATAAATGGCACAGCCCAGCCTTACCCTGATGCTCTTTTTTTTCACCTTTAGTCAAAAGACCCATGAACCCATGACACATACTACTTTCATAGGTTCTACAATGTCCACGTTTGGCGTGGTGTCAGGGGGTGTTTTTGGGGTGTTACATCCTTAATACAGTTTCAGGTATAGAGTTGGCCACAGTGGCTCTTGGTCGGGTATTGTGAGGATTTCACAACGAATGTTTTCATACACACAAGCAAACACGCACACACTCTCTCCCTCTCTCGGTTTTGAAAGTCTTCACAAATGTTGGCTATTTTACAAAATATTGTGTTTTTTCTCACCTATTACCCCTAACAATCCGCATTCCTCTTCCTTTCCACTTCTCCTTAAGCCCGTCTCCTGGCCCTGCTTGTCATATAATATGTTTTACCTTATATGTCAGCGTGATTGCTAGAAAATCTGATGCCAAGTTACAGTCCCGCGTTTATTTAAACATGCCAATTCTTCCAGTGTACATGCATCCAGGCATGTCACATTGTCAAAATAAGGCATGCGCACGTGACACCGCTTTCTCATCCGTCTGGAACACAGTTCTCATACTTCTTGTTTACTGTGAAGTTCCTTCCCTGTTGAATGCTCATAATATATCGCAGTTTAAATTGTCAGGTTTGTTATGCATTATATTTCATTTCTTAATTAGTTATTACTTTGTAAATTTGCTGCTAATCGCATAGAGTTATTAGTTGCACAGATTCTGTGCTTCTTACTTCAGTACCTCTTCTTATGTATATCCTTTGTTCTTGCTGTAGAGCTCTGCAGCCTGCCTGGGTCTAGTCTGCGGTTTATAGAACAATGCCAAAAACGTCTTCACAAGTACCACATTTTGCAGAAGTTGGAAAGCTGTAGCCGGCAGAAGTACAGGCTGCAAGAGCCAGAAAACCTGTGGTATGTTCAAACCACATCGGCCAAATTATAGACTATTCGTCTTCCAGAATCATTGTTATGAAGATTGATTAGCATCTGTGAGATCTCGTAGGACCCTTTCGGCTGTTTTTTTTCGCTTTCTCTGATATCAAAATATTTTTTGCAAGGCTGAGCTGTAGAGCAGGATATCTCCACAGCTCATGCCCACCTGTAAGTCATTCGGTCGAGGTTTCCTAAGTCATCCTGCTGCAGTCTCTTTAGTAGAGCTCTGCTTCTCAACAGGGGATGCATACTGCATTTACTACCTCGATTGAGCCGATGGAGTGGGAGAAGGCATTCTTTCTTTTACCTCTCTGCTTTACTCTACCAAACAAGTGATGCTGTCCACGGTGCTGGAACTGGTACTGGAACTTCCAGATAATTTTGCAATGCCTACAATGTAATGTAAAGGTGCTCGGACACGGTACTGCAGTTTCTTCTGCCAGATGGCTGTTGGGATTAACAAATGAGCTAGAGAGGATGCAAGGGTATTACTTAACAGGCATTGGTAAAGCCAATAAATTTCGACTTTGTACTGGATTATAAATATTAGAAAAAAGTTATAATAATGTTTGTTTTATATTTGATAAACTGTTAATAGTTGTTTATGTTGCGATATATGTTGAATTAATATCCCAGGGTTCCATTCTAGTAATTTGTATCTTATTTAATATGGCATTGTGTTAGATTATAGTAATGTGTAGTTAGTAGAGTGCCACCGCACCTGCTGTACCATTCAAATCATGCCCCTTTTAACTGCAAGGTAACCACAATTGTGCCTGTCTGTTTAGTAGTAAAATATAACAATATTTGTTGTTTAGAAGAGTTCAGAAAACCTTTGGGTCTGGTGCGACTTCACCTGCTGCACCATTCAAATTATGACCCTAGTGCCTGCACAATAACTGCACTTGTGACTGCCTGTTTAGTAGTACAATATTGCAATATTTGGTGCTTAGAGGAGTTATGACAACTTTTGGCTCCGGTGCCGCTGCACCTGCTGCACCATTCAAATCATGACCCTATTGGCTGAAAGGACACTGCACTTCTGACTGCCTGTTTAGTAGTAAGTTATAGCAATATTTGGTGTTTAGAGCGGTTCCTAGAGCTTTTGGCCCTGATATCACTGCACCTGCTGCACCACAAACCATGACCCAATTGCCTGCAAGGTAACTGCACTTGTGACTGCCTGTTTTGTAGTAATGTTTTGCAAAATCTGTGCTTACAGGGCTTCTGACACCCTGTGGCCCCAGTGCCACTGCACCTGCTGCACCATTAAAAACATGACCCTGATGCCTGCAAGGTAATTGCACTTGTGGCTGCCTGTTTAGTAGTAAAATGAAGCAATATCTGGTGTTTAGAGGAGCTCTGACAGTTTTGGCCCTCGAGTCACTGCACTTGCTTCACTATTCAAATCATGACTCTAGTGCCTGCAAGATTGCAAGATGGCCAACATGTTTACACACATTTCAACACAAACTGACGTGCGTTCAGTTCCTCTTTTCGCATGCAAACACTTACAAGAAAACAGTCACCAAAAACCGGAGGGTGTACTTTGGGAACGCTCAAGAGATGGCAAAAGCAGAACAGAAAGCAGAAGAGAAGGGCAGAACAGCAGGAAGTGACCTGCTAGCTCGACGTTGGAGCGACATTTGAATGAACAAATGGGAAGTTCAGGGAAGTAAGGGGTGAAGTAGCAGCAGGTTATACGTCCCTTTAAGGATACTTTTAGTAACATAAGACTTCGCAAGAACAGCAGACGTGCTGTGCAGAAAAAACCTACAAAGAAGTTTCATATGACTTTGAAAAGAGGTGTGGGCATTTTGTAGAAATGCAGAGTAAGGCAAACACACGTATGACAGAGCAGGTTGTATTCAGAGAAAGAAGGAATGCAGGGGTGGGAAGTAGGAAAATGTTATTGAAGGGAAAAAGGAGAGGTGAAAATTAGGCCTGGTGTGAGTTTGCGGAGTTCCACAAAGTGGCGGAGTGTGTTAGGTCGTGCTGTTCAAGCTGATGTTTAGGACCAGGTGTTTGTCCCATGCTGTGAAATCATCAAGAATGGCACCACATGCAGCGCAAGAGGGTCCTGCTTCTTTTCTGCCGCTCCACTAGATTTTCTACTCGAGTGGCAGCTTCCTCAATGCAAACAAAAGGTTTCTCAATGCGAGCTGTAGCGACCATCCGTGACTGCCCGTGGGAGGTGGTCTGGAGTAATATTTTCCTCGTTCGCAAACAACGTTGGTGAGTGCTAGCGAGGAAAGGAAACCACTGCACTGCGAGGAGTTTTACAGAACTCTGCACTCTAAACATAGCACCTAGTGGGAAACTTTGCAAACTCCATGAGCAGAGCGGAGTTCACCGCCAAACCCTATAGACAATCAGAGGTTTCAAGTTAAGGAAGGTTTTGTGCAGGGTTTTAGGATCATAGACGAGGGTTTTTTAGAAAGCACAGAATCCGAGGATGCAACAGGGTTATTTGCATGTGATATAGTGCTCTACTAGATATTTTTTACAGGCACTAGATTCAGATGGAAAGTATGCTCACTGCTCAAATACCGCTATACTAACAGCGCAGCAAGAACAGCTGATCAGTGCAGGGGTTGGAAGGTAAAGTAATGACTGAATGAATATCTTGGGAAATATCAAGAAATTTCCCCAGCATTGGAAAGAAGAAGTAGTAACCTCATCATCGTAACAAACTTTAGACGACCTTCCATGCCTCCTTGTGCCTCCACTGTGGGCACTCCTTCATGTAGCCAGTCCCAGTGCTCCCTGAGAAGCATGCTTAACAAAAGGCTGGGTCTGGTGAGGGAGGAGGGTGAAAGGTGCGCCTTAAAATGTCAATTAAAAGAGAACAACCCTAAACTGGTAGGACAGCAGGAGATAATTGATACATTTCTGTGCCATTTGTAGCGGTTTGCAGGATTGAGCAAGCACACAAAAATAGGGTTACTCAGAGGATGATGATCCAACAAACTGCACACTTAAAACAAACCAGCTAGCAGGTTGTATTTTACATTTCAAAACAGAAAAGTAACATAGAAGGCTTGTCACGCATGTCACCTCCACGAGGCTTTACTTGTATTATTCAGCGTGAAAGGCGGACACACTCATGATCCCTGGCTTGCAATTTGCAGCGGCAGTGATTCACCAACCCTGGCTGCTTATTTCAAATGGTTTTCCCTCCCTCAAAGTCCATTTCTTCCCTTTCCAAGTCTCCAATTGTCACCAGCGCAGGCATCTCTGGAGCTAATCTCAAACCTGCATCTGCCCTGTGGTCACCCAGGGCTAAATTTAGATTTAGACAACTAGACACTGAGGATCACATGTTGCCGCTTTCTGACAGAGATTTCTGGGATTCAAATACCCCCATGTACAGCAAGAGATTTTGCTAAGAGATGATTTGAACTTGTTCATTCTTTAGATAAGGAATTTAACAATATATAATGGGTGGTTTACAAAAGAAGTAGTAAACCTGAGCCCACTAGAAGCATTTGGTTTACAGAGGTACTACTGGCGATGTCATGTGACATCTTGGTTGTGTGTAGGTGACTACTCGTCCGTAATTTTCACTGACTGACCATAATTTCGGCCTGCTGTCTGTTGTCTGTGATGAAAAGTTTAAGGGACAGCATTTGTCTGTAATTACAGGGAGTGCAGAATTATTAGGCAAGTTGTATTTTTGAGGATTAATTTTATTATTGAACAACAACCATGTTCTCAATGAACCCAAAACACTCATTAATATCTATGCTGAATATTTTTGGAAGTAGTTTTTAGTTTGTTATTAGTTTTAGCTATGTTAGGGGGATATCTGTGTGTGCAGGTGACTATTACTGTGCATAATTATTAGGCAACTTAACAAAAAAAAAATATATACCCATTTCAATTATTTATTATTACCAGTGAAACCAATATAACATCTCAACATTCACAAATATACATTTCTGACATTCAAAAACAAAACAAAAACAAATCAGTGACCAATATAGCCACCTTTATTTGCAAGGACACTCAAAAGCCTGCCATCCATGGATTCTATCAGTGTTTTGATCTGTTCACCATCAACATTGCGTGCAGCAGCAACCACAGCCTCCCAGACACTGTTCAGAGAGGTGTACTGTTTTCCCTCCTTGTAAATCTCACATTTGATGATGGACCACAGGTTCTCAATGGGGTTCAGATCAGGTGAACAAGGAGGCCATGTCATTAGATTTCCTTCTTTTATACCCTTTCTTGCCAGCCACGCTGTGGAGTACTTGGACGCGTGTGATGGAGCATTGTCCTGCATGAAAATCATGTTTTTCTTGAAGGATGCAGACTTCTTCCTGTACCACTGCTTGAAGAAGGTGTCTTCCAGGAACTGGCATTAGGACTGGGAGTTGAGCTTGACTCCATCCTCAACCCGAAAAGGCCCCACAAGCTCATCTTTGATGATACCAGCCCAAACCAGTACTCCACCTCCACCTTGCTGGCGTCTGAGTCGGACTGGAGCTCTCTGCCCTTTACCAATCCAGCCACGGGCCCATCCATCTGGCCCATCAAGACTCACTCTCATTTCATCAGTCCATAAAACCTTAGAAAAATCAGTCTTGAGATATTTCTTGGCCCAGTCTTGACGTTTCAGCTTGTGTGTCTTGTTCAGTGGTGGTCGTCTTTCAGCCTTTCTTACCTTGGCCATGTCTCTGAGTATTGCACACCTTGTGCTTTTGGGCACTCCAGTGATGTTGCAGCTCTGAAATATGGCCAAACTGGTGGCAAGTGGCATCGTGGCAGCTGCACGCTTGACTTTTCTCAGTTCATGGGCAGTTATTTTGCGCCTTGGTTTTTCCACACGCTTCTTGCGACCCTGTTGACTATTTTGAATGAAACGCTTGATTGTTCGATGATCACGCTTCAGAAGCTTTGCAATTTTAAGAGTGCTGCATCCCTCTGCAAGATATCTCACTATTTTTGACTTTTCTGAGCCTGTCAAGTCCTTCTTTTGACCCATTTTGCCAAAGGAAAGGAAGTTGCCTAATAATTATGCACACCTGATATAGGGTGTTGATGTCATTAGACCACACCCCTTCTCATTACAGAGATGCACATCACCTAATATGCTTAATTGGTAGTAGGCTTTCGAGCCTATACAGCTTGGAGTAAGACAACATGCATAAAGAGGATGATGTGGTCAAAATAGTCATTTGCCTAATAATTCTGCACTCCCTGTATAGCCTTTCACCTAGAGGACAACATGTAATTAGGGCAGATAAGTTTCCCCAGCCGGATTGGAAGGCAGGGTGTCTCCTGTGCTCTGGTGGAGGGTTGGGGCTGACAGATAAGAAAAGGCCTTCTTGCCAGGATGTCTCCTTCCCTAAAGAAATGCAAATGTGCCCAACTGGTAAATCTGCAAATGTAAAGGGGCTTGGAAACATGCATTGACTTTAGTCAAAGAGTCACTTGAAGCATTCTGATGACAAAGACATTTTCTTTTGGAGATGTACTGTAAGGGTGTTCCAAGGTGAGCTGTGGAGTGTGCGGTTTTATTGGACTGTTATTAAAAAATGTTAGTACTATGTATAAACTGTATATTATTCAAATATGTATTTTAGAAATACGTTTTTTATTTAACCGAAATGTATTGGCCCATTTTGTAGCAGCCTATAGTTTGATGTGTGTAATGCATGTTTAAAATAAGGACTTATGAATTCACAGTTCTTTCAGGGACATCGATACCTCATAGTACTAACAAACAATGGCAAAGCCAATAGGTCTCATCCAAGCAAGAGTTATTGGCTTTGCCAATATGTTTTAGCCATGTTATACACCAGAGTGGCTGCTGTTCAGCATGGCTCAAAGTTAGTGGCATAGTTGAGTAGAGTGGGATAGAAGAAGTGGCATTGAGCACAGTGGTGCAGAGTAGAGTGCAGTGGGGTACAGTGTAGTTGTTTAGATTGCATTGGCATAGAGTGCAATGGTTTAGAGTGCAGTGGCATGGAGTGGAGTGGGGTAGAGTAGAGTGGCATAGATTGCAGTCGGGTAAAGTGGAATACAATAGAGTGGGAGAGAGTGCAGTAGTGTAGAGTGGTGCAGTGGTGTTGAGTGGAGAGCAGGCTCATGTGACATAGAGTGCAGTGGCACAGAGTGGTGCAGAGTGGAGTAGTGTACAGTGGTGCAGAGTAGAGTATAGTGCTGTAGATTGTAGTGGTGTAGAGTGGCACAGAGAGCAGCAGCATAGAGTACAGTGGTGCAGAGTAGAGGGCAGTGGCATACAGTGCAGTTCAGAGTGCATTGCGTAGAGTGCAGTGGTATGGAGTGGCACAGGGCAGAGTAGAGTGGCATAGAGTACAGTGGATTAGAGTGACATACAGTAGAGAGCAGAGTGATGTTGTGCAGGGTGGTGCAGTGGCATAGAGTGCAGAGTAGACTTGTGTGGCATAGAGTGTAGAGGCATTGAGTGGTGCAGGGTGGAGTAGTGTAGAGTAGTGCAGTGCAGAGTAGAATATAGTGCTGTAGAGTGCAGTGGCATAGAGTTCAAGGGCATAGAATGCAGTAGTACAGAGTAGAGTGGTGTAGAGTACAGTGGTGGAGAGTGCAATGTGGTAGAGTAGAGTGTCGGTGCAGTGGTGTAGAGTGGCATAGAGTGGTACAGAGAGCAGTGGTGTAGAGTACAGTGGTGCACAGTAAAAGGCAATGGCGTACAGTGCAGTTGTTTAGAGTGCATTGGTGTAGAGTCCAGTGGCATAGAGTGGCATGGGGCAGAGTAGAGTGGCATAGAATGCAGTGGAGTAGAGCAGCATACAACAGAGTGACAGAGAGTGTAGTAGTGTAGAGTGGTGCAGTGGCATAGAGTGCAGAGCAGACCCAAGTGGCATAGAGTGCAGTGGGGTAGAGTGGTGCAGAGTGGAGCACTGGAGCATGGTGCAGTGCAGAGCAGACTATAGTGCTGTAAAGTGCATAGAGTAAAGTGGTGTAGAGTGCCATGGCACAGAGTAGATTAGAGTGACAAACAGTGTATTGATGTAGAGGACAGGGGCATAGATTTGTGTGTTACAGCGTAAAGTGCACTAGCATAGAGTGTATTAGCATAGAGTGCAGTGACGTACAGTGCAGTGTTACAGAGTGGCATAGAGTGGAGTTGTGCAGACTAGATTGGTGTTGCCTAAACTGGAGTGGTAAATTGTGCAGAGGCGCAGAGCGCAGTAGTGTAGAGAGGTATAAAGTGCATACAGTAGATTGGAACAGAGTAGAGTAGAGAGGCGTAGTGTAACGTAGCATAGAGTGAAGTGACATAGAGTGGAGTGGAGAAGAGTGGAGAAGAGTGCAGAGTCCCACAGTGCAGTGGCATGGAGTGATGTAGCATGGAGTGATGCAGAGTAGAGTACAGTGGTGTGGAGTGGTGCAGAGCAGAGTCGATTCGAGTATGCATGGTGTGGTAACACACTGCCATTACAGACAACATGTTTTTGATTGAAATGACCGTTACATTGCACAGACATACAGTTTTTCAAATAAAACTATACAGTGCACAGGCAATGATGTGTGGAAATTGCATCACTTAATGCAATTATTTGTTTTAATCATACAAAGGCATTTGTTTCCAGCACAGTTCAGAATAAAAAAAAAAATGTTCTTCATTTGTACTTCTAATTCTGATATAATGTGAAGCTTATTTAAATGCTGTCATGTGATAGAAAAATACTCTTTCCTAACCCCAGTATCGAGCAAGATTGTTGCATAAATCCTCTCACTTTGAAGTCTGAGAAAGAAAAGTAAGTTCCCACCGAAGACAGAGCCTGACATTTGACCTTGTTCTTTGAAAACACAGAAAATGTGATGAGATATGAACAAGATTTACAGACCTATTTACAGAAAGGAAGCACTCGGAACGATACTGTAAATAAGGTTTGGGCAAGGGAAGGGATGAACTCAGGCTGCATAGCCTAAAACAAACAAAGCCAGCAAATTCAAAGCAACGAAATGTGAGTTACAAACCAAAAAGCCAATGGCAAGCAACGGGCGGAATGTATTCCCAAGGAAGCTCTATAAATGTACTAAAAGTGACAGCCGTGGGATTCTTTGTGGGGAAAGACCAGTATTTTAGTCCAGTCCGTATCTTGCAGAGGTTTGGCCACATCAATCACCCAGGTAGTAAGACAAGAAGACCTGGAGTGGTCTCAATGCTGCAGGAAAGGTCTGTACACCCATTCTATCAGTTTGCCACCCGTCCCTGTGGTGTAGAGCTCTGTCACACCTCAAGTAGGGTTAGTGCTAGGTGGCAGACATGAAATAGGGCATTTAATGATTGCTTAAGGTTGTTGTAAGTAAAGAATTGACCGGGGTTAAGATGGTAGTCTGCCACAAGGGTTTGGATATTTAGTAGCTCTCAGTCCTGAAACAAATCCCCTAATTTTAAGACACCTGCAGCATGCAACTGATGGAATTGCTCTGAGCACAGCCATCCTGTGCAGGTAGGAAAGCTTAGCAAAGATAGTGCAGGAGCACATGGTTTCATTGTGACAGTGAGGTTACAGGTTCTAGCAAGGCAAGAGAAAGCTGTGCATGATATCTCCGGATGGTGATCCGTTGAATGGTCAGTAGGAAACAATGAGCAATGCAGTAAGCTCTCCCCAAAAGTCTTTACAGATAAACCCATCTCATGCATGGGGTCGGGTAGAAATCCAGCAAGCCACCCATTGGACCTGTGCAGCTGAATAATCTTGTTCTAAGTCCATAAGGCCTAATCCACCCACAGTCACAGGTAGCCTTAGAGTGGAAAGAACTACCCAGTGGTTCCCAGCAACCAAATCAGATGTGTGGCATGTCCGAAGAAGAAAAGAAGGATGAGCAGGGGAAGGTTTGCAAATGAATACACTCATTGGGGTAGCACACCATCTTCACTAGTGCCATGTGGTCCACTACTAAAAAACAGAAGAGAAGACCAAAAAGCAAACTGGGGCTTGGAGGGACTGTGGCACTCTGCCAAAATGTCTATTCTGCAAATCAGTGGGAGAATGGTAGATATTACTCACTAGGGTGGTCATTCTGACCTCGGCGGTAAAAGGCGCCTACCGCCGGTCAGAAATCCTCCATAATCCCGCCGCGGTCGCGGAAACCCGCCACGGTCATTCTGACCCGCAGAAGGCAAACCTCCGAAAATCCGACCGCCACAACAGACCGCCAGACCAGCGGTCGGCGGAAAAGTGGAGGTGACAAAACCTCCACCGTCACGCCAACAGAAATACGCCCATGCCATTACGACCCACGAATCCACGCGGCGGTCATTCAAACGCGGTATTCCATTGGCGGGACACACCGCCGCGGTCAGAATACACACAAACGAACAAAACTCAGCCACATTGGACGATTTGAATCCCACACACCTGATACACATACACACACCACTCCCACACACACAATACAATATAAAACACCCACCCACATCACCCACAAACCCCTACGCTAAAAAATTCTGAAAGAAGGCCAGAGCGAGACACCAGCATCCACAAACTAACAGCCACAGCCACTCAACACCATCACCCACACACTATCCACACACAAAACAACACACACCACCACACTCAACTCACTTAAATACACATACTCCACCCCACACATCATACACACCACCCCATGGCACCCCAAAGACAACCCCGCTTCACAGACGAAGAACTCAGGGTCATGGTGGAGGAAATCGTTCAGGTAGAGCCCCAGCTGTTCGGCACACAGATACAATACACCAGCATTGCCCGGAGGACGGAGCTATGGCAGAGGATTGTCGACAGGGTCAACGCAGTGGGACAGCACCCCAGAAATCGGGAAGACATCAGGAAGCGATGGAACGACCTACGGGGGAAGGTGCGTTCCATGGTATCCAGGCACAACATCGCCGTGCAGAAGACTGGCGGAGGACCCCCACCTCAACCCCCACAATTCACATCATGGGAGGAGGAAGTCTTGAACATCCTGCATCCTGACGGCCTCGCAGGAGTCGGCGGAGGAATGGATACTGGTAAGTTGAAGCTTCAATACTGCTTCCCCCCCACCTGCATGCCAAATCATACCCCAACCCTCACCCCCATCCTCGAACCCCACCCTCACCCCCACCCCCATCCTCACCCCCACCCCCACCACCATCCTCACCACCCCACCACCATCCTCACCCCCACCCTCACCCCCACCACCATCCTCACCACCCCACCACCATCCTCACCCCACCCCCAGCACACCTATTCCCCGCCAATGTCTCACCATCACAACCCACACATCCCAAAAGCTAGGCCTGCATGCGTCCACTAAGCATGGACACCCATCACCAAAGCATGCCCAATGCATATACACATCCCCCCCACAAGCCACCCTCACCAAAGCCCCCACACACGAATGCCAGCACTTGGGGACACGAGAACCCATAGATACACCCATATGCCACACATTGAAACTATAACCATACCTCTATACCCCTGCAGGACCCGACCGTCAACACACCGCGGCGGAGGGGCCAGAATTCTCCACACCCCCCACCCAAGAGGCCGTCAGCGATGACAGCAGCTCTGTCGACCTGGACACCGATGACCAGCCCGGACCATCGGGGACCTCTGGACAGTCGGTTCCCCTCACACAGGCCCAGGCCACTACAGACCCAAACCCCTCTGGGAACACCAGCACAGCTCCCACCCAGCGGGCCCATGCCTCTGTCTCCAGGGCGCGTCAATCTGCGGTGTGTCTACCACTACAGGGCACCCAGGATAACCCACCACCCCAACAACAACAGGGACCTGGGGGCAGTGGTAGTGGGCACACCGGCCAGGGGGCAGAGGCCCAGGGAAACAGGGGAACTCGGAGGGCAGCTGTGCGACAGGGGGGGGAGGAGAGGCCCAGGGAACCCACTCTCCACGAGGTCCTCACCACCATCATGGGAGCATACAACCGCTCCCAGGAGACGATGGTGACGGTACTGGCCCGGTTCCAGGAGATCCAGGTACTGCAGGAGGAACACTATCGGGGGTACAGGGAGGACATCAGAGCCATCAACACCACCCTGGTTACCATGGTAGGGCTGCTGCAGGACCTCGTCAACACCAGGGCGGACACTCAACAACACCCAAGGGCCCCTGCCACTAGCCTGGACCAAGAACAGCCAACCACCTCCGCCGGCGCTAGTGGACAGGAGGCCCCCGCACAGCAGCAGCCCACCAGACCCCCACCTCCTGCAGGAGAAGAACCACCCCGCAAGAGGGCCCTGAGATCTCGCAAGAAGACAGAGTAGGATGTCAAGACCCCCGCCAGCAATGGATACCACCTGATGTCATCCCACTGTCCCACATTGTCACCCTGTCCATCCTTGAACTGCCCATGCTCCATCTCTCCACAGGCCTCTGGACAATGCACCTGTGTGACTGTTACTCTGGACTCTGCCATGGACATTCCTTCACCATAGCCCCCACCCACTTGAAACCACCCATCCCATTTTGAGCACTTAAATAAACACCTATTTTGCACCAAAATATCTGGAGTCTGGCTGTGATTTCAATATATTGTAATTGACATGACAGTGCAAATATGTCCTTGTACATGGTGAAGTCAACAAACAGCTGCCACAAAGCTGTAGTCCATGGGGAAACGAAGCACAGGACTCGTAGTGGGGACCCCAGATCTGAAATAGGGAGGGAAAAGCCACAACTCAGTCATCATACACTGGGGCAAATAGACAGGCAGCAGAGATGCAGGAGAGTAGTTAACATTTACTAAATTATCTTTGAAATGTTACCTGTGTCCTATTGGAAGTACTGTTCAATGATTCTGTCCCTGTTGTCTGTTTCAGTCCCGTCGTCTTCCTCCTCGTCACTCTCCTCAGGTTCCACCGCTGCCACAACACCACCGTCTCGACCATCCTCCTGCAGGAAAGGCACCTGGCGGCGCAAAGCCAGGTTGTGAAGCATGCAGCAGGCCACGATGATGTGACACACCTTCTTAGGTGAGTACATTAGGGATCCACCTGTCATATGCAGGCACCTAAACCTGGCCTTTAGGAGGCCAAAGGTGCGTTCGATCACCCTCCTAGTACGCCCATGGGCCTCATTGTACCGTTCCTCTGCCCTGGTCCGGGGATTCCTTACTGGGGTCAGTAGCCACGACAGGTTGGGGTACCCAGAGTCCCCCACTAGCCATACACGGTGTCTCTGTAGCTGTTCCATCACGTAAGGGATGCTGCTATTCCTGAGGATGTAGGCGTCATGCACTGACCCTGGGAATTTGGCATTTACATGCGAGATGTACTGGTCAGCCAAACACACCACCTGGATGTTCATTGAATGGTAATTTTTTCTGTTCCTGTACACCTGCTCCCTGTCTCTTGGGGGAACCAAAGCCACATGGGTCCCATCAATGGCACCAATGACGTTGGGAATATGTCCAAGGGCGTAGAAATCACCCTTCACTGTAGCCAATTCGCCCACCTCAGGGAAAATGATGTAGCTCCTCACGGATTTCATCAGGGCAGACAACACTCTGGATAACACCTTCGAAAACATGGGCTGAGACATCCCAGAAGCAATTCCCACGGTTGTCTGAAATGACCCACTTGCCAAGAAATGGAGTACTGACATGACCTGCACCAGAGGGGGAATCCCTGTGGGTTGGCGGATGGGGGACATCAGGTCGGGCTCCAGCTGGGCACACAGTTCATGGATAGTGGCACGGTTAAGACGGTAGGTCAGGATAATGTGGCGTTCTTCCATTGTCGACAGGTCCACCAGCGGTCGGTACACGGGAGGATTCATCCGTCTCCTCGCCCAACCCAGCGGACGGTGCCTAGGAAGGACAACATGGAGCACACAGTTAAGCAACCCACAGGTACGTACTCACAGCTAGCACAGTAAACGATTCTCTATGCAGTGAATGGCGTGTCTGAGTGGCTATGCAAGGCCTAGGCCTGTGTGACGCTGTTGAAATTGAGCCATGTGGGCCCTGGAAATGGCGGCTGCCTGACCTGTGAAGTGTGACAATGGGATGTGAGGTCAATGCGCTGGCGTGGCACACCGCGGCGGGCGGCGGGCGAAGACCGCGGCGCCAAGCCGCATTGGTTAACATTGAAGCCTATGGGTTTCAGGAGCCAATGGCGAAGGGCGCCGGCAGTGGCGGGACGCACCGCCGCGGTACGCACCGCCGCGGACGTGACCGCCATTTTCTATCTACTTATCCACTTGCGACTTGAACTTTCACAGGAGAGGACCTATACTGCAAGTGTTGCTGTGACCTCGGTCTGGAAGGGACAATGGCTGCTGCACCTGGGGAAAGGGCCCCTGCCTTCACTGGAGAGGAGTTGGAGAAACTTGTGGATGGGGTCCTCCCCCAGTATGCGCTACTCTACGGTCCTCCAGACCAACAAGTGAGTTTAATTCAATCTGGATTTGGGGCCACTGGCTGGCTTGGGGGCCTGGCGGGGGGCCTGGCGGGGATGGGGGGCATGTTGGGCCTGGCGGGGGGCATGGCGGGGGGCATGGCGGGGATGGGGGGCATGTTGGCCATGGCGGGGGGCATGGCGGGGATGGGGGGCATGTTGGGCCTGGCGGGGGGCATGGCGGGGGCATGGCGGGGGGCCTGGCGGGGATGGGGGGCATGTTGGGCCTGGCGGGGGGCATGGCGGGGATGGGGGGCATGTTGGCCATGGCGGGGGGCATGGCGGGGATGGGGGGCATGTTGGGCCTGGCGGGGGGCATGGCGGGGGGCCTGGCGGGGATGGGGGGCATGTTGGGCATGGCGGGGGGCATGGCGGGGGGCCTGGCGGGGATGGGGGGCATGTTGGGCATGGCGGGGGGCATGGCGGGGGGCCTGGCGGGGATGGGGGACGTTGGGCCACTGGCAAGGAAAATGCTGACAAACTTGAACGTGGTATTTCTCCCTCCTTGTACGTGTCACATAGGTCCGCGCCCATGAGAAGATCGGGATTTGGCGTGCCATCGCCAAGGAAATCCGGACCCTGGGGGTCCACCATCGACGGGGCACCCACTGCCGCAAGAGGTGGGAGGACATCCGCCGCGGGACCAAGAAGACCGCCGAGTCTCTGCTGGGGATGGCCTCCCAACGTAGGCGGGGTGCCTGCCGTCAACTGAGCCCCCTGATGTTCCGGATCCTGGCGGTGGCCTACCCTGATTTGGATGGGCGCGTGAGGGCAGCATAGCAGACACAAGGGGGTGAGTACAAGCATTATCTACTCTGTTGTCGCGCAGTGGAGGTGTCTGGGTGGGGGAGGAGGGCTGGGGGTCCCCCTAGGCCAGGGCGATATCTGTAGGCTGGGCACCCCCGTAAGCCCCTGTGTCCCCAGCCACCACCCTCAGTAGTTTGTCAGTACAGCCATCCCTGGGCCGTGTCATCCATGGGTGCAGTTGTCAACTCTAGGCGTGTAGGGCATGTTCCACGGAATGCGTAGCGGACCCCAAGTGCGCAACTTAGTGCAGGGGGCATCTGTGTCTGTCATGTCCGCTAACTGTACCGGAGATCCATGTACTCAATATCCCTTTATTTCTCTCTCCCCCCCCCTTTTTGTTTGTCTTTCTGTGCTTGTGTGCATCAGCATCATTAGGCGGAGGAGAAGTGGCATCGGGGCAGGAGGGAGCTGCATCTCACATGGCCCAGGAGGGCCATGCCACAGAGTCAGACTGGACCAGTGAGACGGAGGGCGAGGGGAGCTCCACGACGGGGACGACTGGACCCTGCAGCGACACGGACACGTCCTCGGAAGGGGGCTCCCTTGCGGGGGTGGCACCATCCGTGCCCCCCGCCATTACAGGTACAGCCGCCACCCAGCGCACCATCTCCGCCCTCCCAGCAGCCCCTCAGCGTTCGCCCCGTGCCCGCTCTGCCAGGAAGCCGGGCATCTCCTTCGCCCCAGGCACCTCAGGCCCTGCCCCTGTTACCCCCGCTGCCCTCAGTGAGGAGGTCATTGACCTCCTCCGAACGCTCATTGTTGGGCAGACTACCCTTTTGAATGCCATCCAGGGGGTGGAGAGGGAGGTTCATCGCAGCAATGCGTACCTGGAGGGCATTCATTCGGGTCAGGCTGCCCATCAGCGATCGTTCCAGGCTCTGGCCTCAGCACTGACGGCAGCCATTGTCCCTGTCTCCTGCCTGCCTCTACTAACTCCCTCCTCCCAGTCTCCTGTTCCTCTGCCTGTCCCACCCACACCATCAGACCAGCCTGCACACACCTCAACACCCAAGAGAAGCTCATCCAAACATAAGCACCACAGATCACGCAGACATTCACACACGCAACATTCCGATGCAGACATGCCAACAGTCACTACCACCTCTGTGACCCCCACCTCCTCGTCTCCCTCCTCCCTCCCTGTGACGTCTACACTCACACCTCCATTCACCTCACCATCAGCCAGTGTTTCCATCACCAGCACACCCTCCACTCCAGTCCGCACACGTGCAGTCACCACCCCCACTGCCATTTACACGTCCCCTGTGTCCTCTCCCACTGTGTCTGTCACCCCCTCTTCCACACCACACAAACGCTGCCACCCACCCACCCAACAGCCATCCACCTCACGACAGCCTATCCCTCCTGCACCTGCACCCAAAGACAGCAAACGTGACTCACCTACAACCACATCCTCTCCCTCCACTCCCATTCCCACTGTACCTACCACTCTCCATTGTCCCAAGAAGCTCTTCCTCGCCACTACTAACTTCTTTCCTGACCCTGAGCCCCCCCCTCCTTCTCGTCGGGGTAAGAAGAGCACCTCAGCCACCACCAGCCCTGCAGCCCCCTTGACAAGGGTGCAGGGGTATTGGAGCCCGCCAGCCCGCATGTCTGGATCTTCGCCCAGCAGCAAGGGGACAGCCAGCCCACCCCCTGGGAAGAGGAGCAGAAGGCGGAAGGGGCGCCGCAGGAGCCCGCCTTCTACATCCCCCCCGGACACCACCCAGAGACAGTCACCAGCCACAGCTCCAAAGGGAGGAAAGGGCCACAGGCCCACGACTAAGGAGGGCAAGGGCAGCAAGTCGGAGAGGTCAGGCAGCAGGCCTGCTGCCCAGGAGGAGCCCACAACCCCCATAGCCGTTGCCCCGGGAGGAACCGGAACAGCTGCCCCGGGAGAGCCCACCACCCCCATAGCCGCTGCCCAGGGAGGACCCAGCCCAGCTGGCCAGGAGGGCCCCACCACCCACAGCCCAGGTGGGCATTGAAGGAGCACCATCCCCGCTGCCCAGGAGGGCACCACCAGGCAATTAGCAGTTGGCCATAGACCGGCCGCCGTCTCCAGAACCGCTGAACTGGGCCCCGCCGTCTCAAGAACCGTTCCGCTGGGCCCCGCCGTCTCAAGAACCGCTGAACTGGGCCCCGCCGTCTCAAGAACCGCTGAACTGGGCCCCGCCGTCTCAAGAACCGCTGAACTGGGCCCCGCCGTCTCAAGAACCGCTCCGCTGGGCCCCGCCGTCTCAAGAACCGCTGAACTGGGCCCCGCCGTCTCAAGAACCGCTGAACTGGGTCCCGCCGTCTCAAGAACCGCTGAACTGGGCCCCGCCGTCTCAAGAACCGCTCCGCTGGGCCCGCCGTCTCAAGAACCGCTGAACTGGGCCCCGCCGTCTCAAGAACCGCTGAACTGGGCCCCGCCGTCTCAAGAACCGCTGAACTGGGCCCCGCCGTCTCAAGAACCGCTCCGCTGGGCCCCGCCGTCTCAAGAACCGCTGAACTGGGCCCCGCCGTCTCAAGAACCGCTGAACTGGGCCCCGCCGTCTCAAGAACCGCTGAACTGGGCCCCGCCGTCTCAAGAACCGCTCCGCTGGGCCCCGCCGTCTCAAGAACCGCTGAACTGGGCCCCGCCGTCTCAAGAACCGCTGAACTGGGCCCCGCCGTCTCAAGAACCGCTCCGCTGGGCCCCGCCGTCTCCAGAACCGCTCCGCTGGGCCCCGCCGTCTCAAGAACCGCTGAACTGGGCCCCGCCGTCTCAAGAACCGCTCCGCTGGGCCCCGCCGTCTCAAGAACCGCTGAAATGGGCCCCGCCGTCTCAAGAACCGCTCCGCTGGGCCCCGCCGCCTCAAGAACCGCTGAACTGGGCCCCGCCGTCTCAAGAACCGCTGAACTGGGCCCTTCAAGGCAAGGAGCGCTGAACTGGGCCCTTCAAGGCAAGAACCGCTGGCCCTTTGGCAGACGTGGCAGGGCAGGATCTATCTCGGGCAGGGCTGCAGGATGTCCTCTGGCCAACTTGCCTCCTCCAGTGGCAGTGGGGTCTGTTATGGACTGTATGGACTGTGGCTTTGCTCTCCCCAGGATGGCCCAGTGGGCAGGCCACCCACTGTATGGACTGTTTGGACTGTGGCTTTGCTCTCCCCAGGATGGCCCAGTGGGCAGGCCACCCACTGTATGGACTGTTTGGACTGTGGCTTTGCTCTCCCCAGGATGGCCCAGTGGGCAGGCCACCCACTGTATGGACTGTTTGGACTGTGGCTTTGCTCTCCCCAGGATGGGCCAGTGGTCATGGAGTCCCCTCGTGGATCTGGCGTCGTGTACTCAAGTGGCTGAGGTGCCCCCCCTTCCCTTCCCCCTGAGGTGCCTGTCCTATTTTCTTTCTGATGCCCCTGCAGTGTTCTCTCCGTGGAGTTCTTGTCGTGGGACTGGGCCTTGCCCCTTTGCACAGGACCCCTGTGATCCACGGACAGTGGTTGGACTACATTTAGTAGCTGTATATATTTTGTACATAGTTTATTTATTTATTGGGATTACTGGTGTACATATTTCAATATATCTGCCCGTTTATGATCTCTTCTTTTGGTCTTTGCATTATTTCGGAGGGGGGTGGTTTGTGGGTTGTGACAGTGATCTGTGGGAATGCATTGATGTGTGTGTTGTAGTGGGTGTGGGTGGGTGGGTGTGTGCCGGTAATCTTTTCCCTCCCCTGTGTCGTAGGTGCAGTACTCACCGATGTCTTCCGCGCCGCCGGGCGTGCTCCTGGTATATGAGCAGGTATAGGAGTGCGGGGATGACCTGCAACTCTGGTTCCATACTGCCGGAATCTCGCGTGGAGTGCGTAGAGGTGAGCGTTTTCCCGTTCGTAGTCTGTTTCCGCCGTGTTCTTATCGGCGGTGCTCCCGCCCCGGAAAAGGTGGCGGATTGGTGGGTCGTAATAGGGTGGGCGGTACATTGTCTGCCGCCTGGCTGTTGGCGGGAACCGCCGTGCTGTTTGTTTGTACCGCCGTGGCGGGCGGAGTGTTAATACGGCGGGCTGTGTTGGCGGTTCCCGCCAGGGTCAGAATTGCATATTTTAGACCGCCGGCCTGTTGGCGGCTTGGCCGCCGCTTTATCACCGACCGCCAGGGTCAGAATGAGGGCCTAGGTGTCTAAGGGTAACTGGTTTCCAGTTCAATCTGAGGTCTAATTGTATATAAAGGGGAAAAGTGCAATATGCTAAAGAAACTCTGATTACACTTTTTGAATTTTTATATTTTGTTTGTGCAATACACATCCCAAATATTTTGAAGATTCTATGTGCACTTGACACTTAGGGATAACCCAGATCACTAGTTTGGCTTTTGCTCAATTTCAAAACCATTTTAAAACATGGACAAAGCGGGCAATTGCTTTGCACAACCTTGCAACATGTCAGGCCCCTGCTCACATTTCTCAAGCACAAACAGTGGACCATTGCACCAGAAGAGTTTGCCAAGGTGGGTGGGTGCTGCTTGTTCAACCACTTAACAGTGCCTCTTCTCTTTCTCTCCTGTCTGTAGAGACAACTCCCCAGGTACCCAATACCTTCCAATAGTCTTGGTGGACCCATCTTGTCTGATTTTAGGAATTGTCCCACCTTGTTCTTCCTTTCCCTATTTAACTGGTTCTTAGAAATCAACCTCCTATTTGATCTTTATGTAATCCTCCTCTTTTATTTTCTTTGATTGGTATTCCGGTCTCCCAGTTTTGAGATAAATGTGAAGTACTGGGCATACACTGTAGTGCTGTAAGACTAGAGAGAAGTTGTGGGTACTGTTCATCCTGACATTAGGTGTGAGACTCCTGCCCACACCATCTGTTCTGCCTCATTAATTTGAAATGAAAGTCCATGGGTGGTTGGGGTGAGCCAAGTGTTTTTGTTCAATTTGTTTAAACAGGCATACAGTTAAATACATTAATGTTTCCCAAACTGTTTTCCAGGGGTTTTAAAATGTTCAGAAAAATAATAAAACTTTTGTTGCTACTTTCTCTTTAAGAAAGATTGGGTAGATTTGGATAGGGGTGATGACCTTGACACAGTGCTGAAGTGCGTTAATTCACTACTGAACAAGGACCTAATTTGACACCATGTAGCATACAAGGAGACAATCACAAAAAGACCACAGTGAATAGATAGTGCTATGTTGAAAAAAGAGTAAATAAATGCACTGATAACATAGTGAGCCATGACCTCTCTTGGGTGTGTCAATAAAACTGACGTTTGTTCTTGAATTTTTGTCCTGAATTTTGACCCTTCATCCTGAATTTCAGTCCTGGATTTTGACCCTTTGTCCTGATTTTTTTACTATCCTGTCCAGAATTTGCCTCAATGCCAGGTGGTCACCCTGGTTGTGTGAGATTTTTGGATTTTACTGTTTCCATTTGTGAAAGGACGCTTTGTAGTTGTATTTTTTTCCCAACAGGAAAAATATTTTCTGTATGAAGAAACCCTTGCCGTAGTCCCCCACAACATTTTGGGGTGTTCCGTCCCTTTTTTTTACCCTGCAATAGGATTTACTCTAGCATTTTGATGGAGCAAATATCACACAATTTCCAAGGTGAGAATGGGTGAGAAAGGAGTCTGAAAATGATCATGGGTTAGTAATCATTCACAAACTCTAAAGGCAAATATTGGTTGTTCCTCCCACTCCAATCCTTTCACCGGGTTTACTACTGCATAATTGTACAAAGTTGTGACACACAAATATAGTAGTAAATGCAAAGAATATTTTGGTATGTACTTGACAAACATAGATTTTCAGTGCTAAATTTGTCTTTGTGGATTGGGCCCACAATTGCAATGTGTTATGGAATGGAGGAGTGCAACGTAAATATTAATGGCTCCCTGTTAGAAATGGGGTCTCTAGCTGGCAGTGGTTTGCATCCTGTCCAAGCAGGGACCTCATTCTAGTAGGGTAAGGGAATTATACACATAAGAGAATCACTGCTCTCTCTCACACACACACACAGTAGCACAGTGAAAACACCACAAAAGTACTCCACACCAATTTAGAAAAATAGCCAGTATGTATCTGAATAAAGCACGACCAAGACAACAAAAATCCAACATACACAAGCAAAGATATGAATTTTTAAAGATTAAGGGGGACATTACAACCCTGGCGGTTGGTGATAAAGTGGTGGTAATACCGCCAAGAGGCTGGCTGTAAATACTGCCAAATTATGACCATATTAAGACAATCCAATCCCCCACCTTTTCTGGGGCGGTAGTAACGACATCAAAAGCTTGGCGGAAACAGAGCTCAGAAGGGAAAGGACTCACCTGTGGAGAATCAGTAAAGAACCATGCCACCATGGAGCCGGAGCTGCATGTCTTCCCCATTATCTTCTATGTGCTGCTCCACTACGAACACCAACAACGATGAAGACGACCACGGTGAGTACAGCCACCTAGCACACACGGGAGGGGGGGAGAAAAAAGAGAGTGACACACACTCAACACACACACCCCAACCCCATACACACAAGCAGATGCAGTAACATAACATATTTACCCTGTACCCCTCAGGAATAATGCTAGGACAGCTACAATTGATTAAAAAGAGTGTAATAAGATAAAATAGTACTAATACGTGCATCCAAATCAAAAAGTATATACATATTGACAACTGTAGGGACACTGCGCAGTCCTTAATGTTCTTGGGCCACATTACAAAGTCCAAGGCCCCACTTCACTCCTGCAACAACACGGAGAGAACACTGCAGGGGCATTAGGTCGAAAATAGGCAGGCACCTCAAGGGGATGGGGAATTGGGGGGGGCACCTCAGCTGGAAAATGGTACAACGCCACTTGTCCTGGAGGGGGCAACATGCCCTGTGCTTGGTCCTGGGGAGTGCAAGGCCACAGTCTCTCAAGTGGGTTACTTGCCCACATGCTCTGGAGGGGGCAACATGCCCTGTGCGTGGTCCTGGGGAGTGCAAGGCCACAGTCTCTCAAGTGGGTGACTTGCCCACATGCCCTGGAGGGGGCAACATGCCCTGTGCATGGTCCTAGGGAGTGCAAGGCCACAGTCTCTCAAGTCGATGACTTGGCCACATGCTCTGGAGGGGGCAACATGCCCTGTGCTTGGTCCTGGGGAGTGCAAGGCCACAGTGTCTCAAGTGGGTGTCTTTACCACTGGTTCTGAAGGGGAGCATCATGCCCTATGATCTTCATTCTGGGGAGGATAGGGTGAGTGGATGTCATCTCCACTGGTCTGGAGGGTGGAGGGGGCATCGTGCCCACTGTGCTTCATCCTGGGGAGGATTGAGTGAGTGGATGTCATCTCCACTGGTTCTGAAGGGGGCATTGTGCCCAGTGATCTTCATCCTGGGGAGGATGAGGTGAGTGGAGGTCATCTCCACTAGTTCTGGAGAGGGCATCGTGTCCAGTGACCTTCATCTTGGGGAGGATGGGGTGAGTGGATGTCATATCCACTGGTTCTGGAGGGGGCATCGTGCTCTGTGATGCAGATCTTGGGGATTGCAAGGTCACAGTCTCTCAGTTGGGTGTCATACCCACTGGATTTGCAGGGGGTAGGCCGCACAACAGCCCATGGACGCAGGTCTATAGAATGCCTGCCGGCAGTGGCGGCTGTTCAGTGGTAGCAGTGGTGCTGCTGCTGTTGCTGGTGGTGGGGGGATGCTCCAGCCCATCCCCTGCAGCCTCGGACGGCTGCCCACAGGTGCTGCTGTTGCTGGTGGGGGGGGGGAAGCTCCAGCCCATCCCCTGCAGTCTCAGACAGCTGCCCACTGTTGCTGGCAGAGCTGCTGGTGGTGGTGGTGGGAAGCTCCACCCCATCCCCTGCAGCCTTGGACAGCTGCCCACTGATGCTGCTGGTGGTGGTGGGGGGAGGCTCCAGCCCATCCCCTGCAGCCTTGGATGGCTGCCCACTGGTGCTGCTGGTGGTGGTGGGGGGAAGCTCCAGCCCATCCCCTGCAGCCTCGGACGGCTGCCCACTGGTGCTGCTGCTGGTGGTCGTGGGGGGAGGCTCCAGCTCATCCCCTGCAGCCTCGGATGGCTGCACCACCATGGTTGGTGGTGCAATCTCCGAATGAGTCCTAGCACCAGGCCGCTTGTCCTTCCTGCCAGCAGCTGGGGCTGGCTCCTTGCCCTTCCTTCCTGCAGCTTTTGGGGCTAGCTCCTTGCCCTTCCTTCCTGCAGCACTTGGGGCTGGCTCCTTGCCCTTCCTTTCTGCAGCACTTGGTGTGATGCTATTAATTATGTTTGACCAATGACTTTGTGTTTCACCACTGCGCATATTAGTTGCTCAATGTTCACCAGTAGCAGTTCAGCCGCCTATTGGCTTTGACATGGCATTAGCCATTACTTTCGGTATTCAATTTAGCTGCCTATTGGCTTTGACATTGCATTAGCCATTACATTCTGTATTCTGCCTATTGGCTTTGACATGCTGTATTCCATTTAGCTGCCTATTGGCTTTAACATGATAATATACATTACATGTTGTATTCAGTTCAGCTGCCTATTGGCTTTGACATGATATTAGACATTACATTTTGTATTCAGCTCAGCTGCCTATTGGCTTTGACATGACATTAGACATTACATTTGATATTTAGGTTAGCTGCCTATTGCTTTTAACGTGGAGTTAGACATTGCAGTTGAGAATCCAAGCTGTATTTTTCCAAGCTGTGTTTTTCCACAAGATGCTTCACACCAGACTAGACCTGATAAGAGAGAGTACATTTGGTGTTTTCCTTTCTGCTCAGGCTTGGGAAGAGGAGTAGTCTAGGAGATCTGGCCAGTCTCCAAAGGCTTGCGTAGTTTTCCCAAGTCTGAGAGGAGGGGGCACGCTTTTGTAAGGATGACTCGGGGCTTCAGAGATTTAGATTCGAATCTGCTTGACTTCGGGCTGGAACTTGGTGCCAGTTGCCAGTCTCCCGTGTGGGTAGATAATCTCTTTCTCGCAGTTGACCAGAGTCTTCAACTTGCAGACCCCAGAAAGATGAAGCTGTAAATAGTTTCTCACACGGTGAAGTATTTGTTTTGCTTTGCATTCAATATCTTATCAATATCTTATATATATAACCTGCTGTGTACATTGCAACTGAGAAGTACTGTGATATATTTTGTTTTCGTTGCTGCGATACTTTTACTCATTTGAACGTGTGCTTGAAATCTATTAATTCGTCTCTCAAGAACTTGTAGGTGGGGAAGAATTAACAACAAGAAAGGTCTTCTTTGAACCCAGAAGTGCATTCCAGAGATGTTCTGTAAGCTCTGATACGAGATAAGTAGGAAGGCAGAACACTTGGGGATGGCTCCTTGCCCTTCCTTGCAGCACTTGGGGTAGGCACCCTTCCCGTCTGGCTTGCTGGTGGCTGGGATCCTTTCCCACTTGGAGTTGCTGGGGACACTATTGTGCCTGTGGACTTGGTGGCAGAGGTGCTTGCCTAGGTTTTGACCACCCTGGCCTGATGTGAAGGACGAGGGAGGGGGAGGGAAGAGGTCAATGGTGGGGAGGAAAAGCTTCTTAGGGACATTGGGGTGGGAAGAGAGAGAAGGAAGAGGGAGTGGTTGTAGGAGGTGTCATTCTGCTGATTTTGGGTGCAGGTGCATGGGCTGGATGCTGTTGTGAAGTGGATGATTGTTGGGTGTCTGAGTGGTTGCATTTGTGTACTTTGGGAGTACAGACATAGTGGGAGAGGACACAGGGGACGTGTGCATGGATTTGGGAGTGGTGACTGCCAGTGAGGTGTGTGTTCTGATAGGTGTGCTGGTGATGGGGGTAGTGGATGAGGATGTAGTGCATGCAGGTGTGAGTGGAGACGCTACTGGGAGGGAGGTGGAGGCGGAGGAGGAGGGGGACACAGTGGAGGCAGTGGATGTTGGTATGTCTGCATCTGGATGGTGTTTGTGTGAGTGCCTGTGGGATGAAGTGTGGTGCTTGTGTTTACCAAGTCCACTCTTGTGTGTTGTCCTGTGTGCATGCTCATCTGCCTGTGTGATTGGGATAGGTTGGGAGGAATGGGATTGGGTAGAGGAAGCTGGAGGGGAGAAACAGGGACAATGGCTGCCGTCAGAGAAGAGGCCAGAGCCTCGATTGATCTCTGTTGTGCCACCAAGCCAGAGTGAATGCCCTCCAGAAATGCATTGGACTGTTGCATTTGGGCCCCCAGCCCCTAGATGGCATTCACAATGGTTGACTGCCCAACAGAGATGGATCACAGGAGATCAATAGCCTTCTCACTCAGGGCAGCAGGGCTAACTGGGGCAGGACCTGAGGTACTCTGGGCAAAGTAGATGGGGCACGGGAAACTTTCTGAGGGGCTGCTGGGAGGGCGGTGGTGGTACGGAGATGGTGGCTGTACCTGTAGCTGGGGTGGGCACAGATGTGTCCACCACCGCCATGGAACATCCATCGGAGGAGGTATCCATGTCCGAACTGTCCCCTCCAGTCTCCACCATGGTGCTCCCCTCGCCGTCCATCATACTGGTGCCCTCACCGTCAGTGAACTCGGCCTTCTGAGTCCTGTGGGATGCAGCTCCCTCCGTCACCAGTGCCTCTGCTCCTCCACCAGATGATGTTAATGCACATAAGGACAGGATGACAAAATGGGGGTGGAGAGACAAAGGATATACTTGGTCAATGGCAGCACCAACACCACCATTGGCGTACACAACACACTCACACACAGGGAACAGCCCTACACACTAGGCAATGCACTATCAGTTACAAAGCTAGCCACCAGGCCATGGGAAGGGACACATACCACCAACTGTAGCATACCTGAGACCCACACACCCCTGCCCAGTAGTGGATGTCTTCTAGCTAGGTTGGAGGAATTTCACATCAGAACCCTGCCCAACATGGGACCTACTCTGCAATGTCAGGCCTGGCCTAGGGGCACCCACAGGCCCACATCCTCCACCCGGATACCACCCCACCAGGCGTAAGTAGTAATGAAGGGCACTGTACTCACCCCCTTGTTGCTGCTGTGATGCTCCCAAGCACCTATCCAGCTCAGGATAGGCCACCACCAGTGTGCGGGCCATCAGCGGGGTCAGGTTCGATGCACCCCTTCCTCCTTGGGAGGCCATCCCCAGCTGGGCCTCTGCCATCTTCCATGCCCAGCGTCTCAGGTCCTCCCACCGTTTCTGACAGTGGGTGCCCCGCCTGCCATAGACCCCCAGGGTTCGCACGTCCTTGGCGATGGCACGCCATATACCCTACTCTGATGGGCGCTGACCTGCAGAGAAATACACACAGGGAAAGGTATTAGTCAGACCGTCCTGCCTGTTACACTCATGGCCCACCATGCCCCTTCCCATCCTCATTTGCAGAGACAGGGCCCAGCATACATGATGCACACTGCCCAGGGCCCATCCACCAACCCACCCCTCATGAGGCCTTCACATATAACACTCCATGCATTCATGCCCCATGCATCGTACTCATAATGCACTCACCTGTTGGACTGGAGGCCCATACAGCAGTCGGTAATGGGGTAGGACCCCAGCCACTAATCGCTCCAACTTTGCCGAGGTGAAGGCAGAGGCCCTTTCCCCAGTCACACACGCCATGGTAGGTTCCAGATATAGGTCACAGCAGCACATGGAGTGTAGGTCCTCTCCTGTTGAAGGTCAGGTAGCAAGTGAGTGAACAGATAGAAAATGGCGGTCACATATGCGGCTGTGCATACCGTCACCGCTGGCGTACATCACCATTGGCCACTGTACCCAATAGGGCCCAATGATAACCAATGAGGAGTTGCACGGTGGTTCCCCACCGCCTCCCGCAACGGCGCACAATGTCAGCGGAATTACCTAATTTCCTCCTGTCCCTCCATACTGGACAGTCAGATGCCATTTTGGGGGAGAGGGCAGGCCATGGATCCTAACTGCGTCACAGTTCACAATTTCACATTCTGGACATATTCCCCCAAAATATTGTAATACTCACAATATGCATTGAACTGTAGTTGTTATAATGTACAGATAATGACCAGCTGCTCACTCTTTTACCCCATAGATTGCACCCGCTGCGGATGATTAGGAGATGGAGGCATCCCCCCATGTACAGACCCCTGGTGGACTTACCAACAATGGAGGACAGGCACATTATCCTCACCTATAGACTTGACAGGGCCACAATCACAGAGCTGTGTGCCCAATTGGAGCCTGACCTGATATCTGCTACCGTCACCCCACTGGAATCCCCCCTCTTGTGAAAGTGCTATCTGTGCTCCATTTTTTGGCAACAGGTTCTTTCCAAGTGACAGTGGGTTTGGCAGCAGGAATGTCACAGCCAATGTTCTCAATAGTGCTGACCAGAGTGTTATCTGCCCCTGATCAAACACATGTGCAGCTACATTGTTTTCCCCCAGGTGGAGGATAATTTGGCCACAGTGAAGGCTGACTTCTATGCAATGGGACATATCCCCAACATCATTGGTGCGGCTGATGGGACACATATTGCATTTGTTCCCCCCCCCCCCCGGAAAAATTAACAGGTCTTCAGAAGTCGAAAAAGTTATCACTCGAATGTGCAGATGGTGTGTTTGGCACACCAGTACATCTCCCATGTCAATTCTAAGTATCCAGGATCGGTGCATGATGCTTTTATCCTGAGAAATAGCATCATCCCAAATGTGATGGCCCAACTCCAGAGGCACAGGCTGCGACTACTAGGTGAGCCCTGGTTCCCACCCAGTGGATGTTGGTGTATGGCTATGGTGTGGGCCATATGGCATAGTGTGTGGCTAACAGTTGTCTCTCGATATTTGCAGGTGACTCTGGTTACCCCAACCTATCATGGCTACTGACCCCTGTGAGGAATCTCAGGACAAGGACACAGGAACGTTACAATGAGACACATGGATGAACAAGAAGGCTTATTGAACATACCATCGGCCTCCTGAAGGTCAGGTTTTGGTGCCTCCTTCTAACAGTGGGTCCCTGTGCTACTCACCCAAGAAGGTCTGCCAGATCATCTTGGCATGCTGTATGTTGCACAGCCTTGCCTTGAGATGCCACATGCCTTTTCTGCAGGAGGAGGAGGCAGGAGATGGCTGTGTGGCAGCAGTGGACCCTGTGGACAGTGAAGATGAGGAGGCAGAGGATGAGGATGAGGACAAACTGAAGTGCATTCATTCATCAATACTTCCAATGACACAAAGGTAAGACATTGTTATTTCACATTTCATTGACAGTTTGATGTATGACATTGTCACTGGCAGGCTGTGAATTACTACTTCAATGGACACTCACTGTAACCATTGGATCTCTTTTTGCAGATGTTGGTGCCCCACTATTGCTCCTGGTGTGTTCACTGCAGCCAAATACAGGTCTTCCCTATGTATACATTACTGTACAGTTGAATTGCAATGTTTAAAGCTTGTTAAACGAATACACACTTGAATCATTGACATACTCCATACTTTTTTTCAAAGTGTGTTTATTGCAGTGCTATGAAGAAAAGGGGGAAGTGCTATGGGCTGGGGTGATGATGGAGGAAAGTCCAGGTTGGAGTCTAGTCTATTTGTAGCACAGGTGCATTGTCCAAGGGGGCATAGGAAGAGGAGCAGTGACAGTTCAAGGTAGACAGGGTGACAAAGTGGGACACAAGGGTGACAATCAGGAGAGTCTTATTTCCTGGTGGGGTCTTGGCAATAGTCTCTGGTTCTGCCTGGATCGCAGGGAATGTTTGCGGGGTGGCTTTTCTGCAGGGGGATGGGTGCTGGTAGACCTGTCGGTCCTGTGGTGGGGCCTCCTGTCCACTAGTGGCAGGGGAGGTGAGGAGCTGTTCAGTGTTCTGGCTAGTGTCAGGGGGCCGCTGGTGTGCCACTGCCTCCCTCATACTGTTGGCCATGTCTGCCAGCACTCCTGCAATGGAGACCAGGGTGGTGTTAATGGACTTCAAGTCCTTCCTGGTCCCCAGGTACTGTCCCTTCCGCAGCCGCATGTTCTCCTGCATCTTGTCCAGGATCTGGCCAAGTGTATCCTGGGAATGTTGTTATGCTGCCAGGATCGCGGTGAGTGCCTCCTGGAGAGTCGGTTCCCTGGGGCTGTCCTCCCCCTGTCTCACAGCAGTCCTCCCAGCTTCCCTGCTACCCTGTGCCTCTGTCCCCTGAACCGTGTGCCCACTGCCACTGACCCCAGGTCCCTGATTGTCCTGGGTATGTGGTGTGCCCTGGGGTCCCTGCAGTGATGGACACACTGCTGATTGACGTGTCCTGGGGACAGTGGTATGGGCCCGCTGGGTGGGTGCAGTAGTGGTGTTTCCTGAGGGGGGAGGCTCTGTGGTGGTGTGGGACTGTGCCTGGGTAACCAACTGTCCGGAGGACCCTGATGGGCCAGGTTGGTCATCCAGATCCAGGCGAGCAGAGCTGCTGTCATCACTGTGGGCCTCTTCTGTGGGGGGACTGGATGTTGCTGGCACCTCTTCTCCGGTGACATTGGCTGGGGTACCTGTTGGGATGTAAATGCAGTGTTATTGTTTCTGTGTGTGACATATTGTGCGCAGGTGGGTTGCTCTCTATGGTTGTTAGTGCCCTGGCAGCTTTGCCGTGTGTAAGTTGTTATTTGGTGGGGTAACTGATTGTCTCTAGTGTGCATGCTGTAGTGATAGGTGTCCATGCAGGTCTGTGAGTGCTGTCCATGCATTGGTACGGCATGCAGTGCTTGGCACTGGGATGAGTGGGTTGTGATGGTGGGGTGTGTGGGAGGTGGTGGAGTAATTCGAGTGAGGGTGGGGGTATGTGATGGCATGCACATAGGGGGGGGGTGATAGTAATAGAGAGTCGACTTAGCAGAGTCTAGTCTTCCTGCTATTCCAGCCAGGCCCTCAGAATGCATGATTGCCAAGACTTGCTCCTCCCATGTTGTTAGTTGTGGGGGAGGAAGTGGGGGTCCACCGCCAGTCCTCTGTACTGTGAGCTGGTGTCTTGCTGCAATGGGACATACCTTCCATCGTAGGTCGTTTCACCTCTTCCTGATGTCGTCCCTTGTTCTGGGGTGCTGTCCCACAGCGTTGACCCTGTCCATGATTCTCTGCCATAGAGCCATCTTCCTAGCAATGGATATCTGCAGCACCTGTGATCCAAATAGCTGTGGCTTTACCCAGATGATTTCCTTCGCCATGACCCTTAGCTCCTCCTCAGAGAATCTGGGGTGTTGTTGTTGTTCCATGGCTGTAGTGTGAGTGGTGTGGGTGTGTAGGGTGATGTGTTGGGGTGTGTGATGTAAGGTGCGTGGGTGGTTTATAGGTGATGGTGGTATGTGGCTCTGGTTGTGTGAGTGCTCTTGCTGCCTCTCCCTGCTAAAAATTATTGGTAGTCATAAAGGGTTGTGGGTAACGTGGATGTGGGTTTTATAGTGGTGTGTGTGTGTGTGTGGGTGTGGTGTGGGTATGGGTGTCAAGTGTGTGTAGTTTGAATTGTCCAATGTGGTGTTGTTTTGTTTGAGTATGTGCATTTTGAGTGTGGCGGTATGTACTGCCAATGGTTTACCACCATTGAATGACCACTGTGTTGATTTGTGGGTCATATTGTTGTGGGCGTAGTTCTGTTGGCGTAACAGTGTGGGTTTTTATACCGCCACTTTACCACTGACCTTTGGGCTGGCGGATTTGTGTGTGTGGCTGAATAGTGACAGATTGGTGTGTGTGTGTGTGTCATAATATGGTTAGCGGATATCCGCCGCGGCGGTGGTATGTTAGCGGCAGTCAGCATGGCGGGAATTGGGATTTACCGCCAATGTTATAATAAGGGCCTAAATCTCAGTAAAGCACATATAAACACAATAGCTCCAGCAAGGGCCATCATGACATCATTGACATTCCTAACAGTCTGAAGCCACTCACCATGGAGTACGGGCCTGTCATGGAGTTGCACGGACCGGAGGCACAGTACCTTTGAAAATGACGAAGAAGCAAATACTTTGCAGGGAGGACATGAGGTGTCATGGGAGCCGAAACGACGTTGGTTCCTTACTGCCACCAGGGAGGTGAGGTGTTGGTTCCTTACTGTGAGGCAGAAGTTGAGAGACATTGCAGAGAGATGTTGCAAAGTCAGTGGTAAGGTATAGGTTGCTTACGACCCAGCGGGGTGAATGAATGCAGCAGGTCAAGACGTGAGGCTTCGACTTCACGGTGTTGCAATCACACCACAGGCTGCGGGGGAGTCGGAGTTGGGTGGCCCAGATGTCAGGGACACGGCACTCAGGGCTCACGCTGTGGCAGGACTTCGGAGGTGCTGCAGCGGCATCAAGTATGCTGCATCCGTTGCGGTTGTTGCACTCAGCGGGACCATGGCTCTAGTGTAGGCAGCGATGTAGAGTATGACAGCGGTGCCGGTTCCGAAGTCGCTCTGGAGTGGAGTTGTTTTCATCTTAGTTACACCAGAACCGACTCCTAAGGGCCTATGAACTGGAATTGGCATCCCTCAGTGAGTTCTGGCTGTCAGCAAGAGAGCCCAGATACTGGCAGATGAAGTGTTTGAAATCCCTGACACTTCTAACAGGGAGCAATCTCAGTTCAAGACCATAGAAAATCTTTGGAAGTAGGCTGTAGAAAGCAGTCCAGTCATTTTACTCCCAGGACAGAAGCAGCAAGCAGCAGGCCAGTGCCACAAAGCAACAGACAGAGTTGGAGTACCTCCTTCAGCATCTAGCTCTTCTTCCTGGCAGAATGTCCTCTGTCCAGAAGGATTTTAAAGTTGTGATCTCAAAGGCCCAATACTTATACTCCTTTCTGCCTTTGAAGGAGGCAAACTTCAAAGGAAAGTCTTTGTAGTGCACAAGACCCTGCCTTTCCTGCCCTAGCCCCAGACATACTCCAGGGGGTTGGAGGCTGCTCTGTGTAAACACAGGCACAGCCTTATTCAGGTGCAAGTGTCAGTTCCCCCAGCACTGCAGCCCAGGAAGAACGATCAGGATATGCAGTGCACACATCAGCTCCCTTTGTAGTACTGTCTAGAGTGAATTCACAAACAGCACAACTGTCATCCTGACCCAGACGTTTATTCCACAGCCAGGCAGAGAAACAGAATGGTTAAACAAGAAAATGCCCACTTTCTAAAAGTGGCATTTTCAAACTTACAATTAAAAAAACAACTTCATCAAAAGGTGTATTTTTAAATTGTGAATTAAGCGATCTCAAACTCCAAATCCCTGTCTGCTCCCAATGGGAAATTACACTTAAAAGATATTTCAAGGCAATCCCCATGTGGAGATACTCTATGGGAGAGATTGTCCTTGCAAAAGTGAAAACTGCATTTAGCAGAATTTAAATACACTGCCCCTGCCCATGGGGCTGTCTTTGATCCACCTTAGGGGTGACTTGCATATACTAAAAGGGAAGGTTTGGGCTTGGCAAGTGAGTGTGCTTGCCAGGTCAAACTGGCAGTTACAACTGCACACACAGATGCTGGAATGGTAGGTCTGAGGCATGTTCATAGGGCTACTCATGTGGTTGGCACAATCAGTGCTGCAGGCCCACTAGTAGCATTTAATTTACAGGCCCTGGGCACACACTGTGCACTATACTAGGGACTTACTAGTAAATCAGATAGGCCAATAATGTATAAACCAATCACCAATACCATTTAGACAGGGAGCCCTTGCACTTTAGCACTGGTCAGCAGTAGTAAAGTGCTCAAAGTCCTAAAGCAAGCAAAAACGAAATTCAGTACAGGATCAGAACGGGGGGTGAGAAGCCAAAAAGACAGGAGGAACCACCCCAAGAGCTGACAGGTCTAACACTCCATTCTCTATTTTTTGGGGTCAGTGTAATGGGACAGCAGGGCAAAAGAGCAGAACAGCCCTCCTGGTATTGTTATGGTTAATACTGCAGAGCTGAACTGTGAGAGGAAAATAACCCTGAAAAATGTTTTCACCACAGTCCCTTATTGATATATGTCAAGACAGTCTCACTTTCTCCAGGAAGGTATGGGTTCTCTCACCAACTAACACTGAAACTAATTTGGGGCTTAACAACTTGTTTGACAACACAATTAACAAAAATATTCATTGGAGGATACAAAGTGTTTGATTCAAAAAGCAGTCAGAAAGCTGCATCCACAAGTGTCGGACCTTTCGTGGGTGTTGTACCTCTTGGTCATCTCATCCATCCTGCCATCCAACTGTTCTTTATTTGTGAAATTAGATATTTACACCCCTGAATCTCAATGCCTAAGCTACACCCCAGAGTTTATTTTTAGCAACTGGAGTGCCAAGAATGCCAAAGAGAAAGCAAGTCTTAGGAGCTGCTATCCCAAGTAAACCCTATGTGGGGCTTCTGATGACTTCAAGAAACTAATGGAACGTGTAGTGCTTCTTTTTCTTGAATAGTTTCAAAGGTAGCTGTACCTTCGCAAGCAAGCTACACCTTGAGCTTCAGAAATAATTTTTGGTTCTCCTCTTCACAATTATTACATTGAAACTGGACACTAATAGTGAGCACTCGAGCCAGGTGGTTCACTCGAAGTGCAGCTCTATTCCAAATACAAATGTGTTAAACTGTACATCCATACATTTGTCCCACAAGGAGCCCAGGTGTTACACTACTCAGCTCTATGGCCTAACACATCAGCTGACACCAGCGGAGCCTTAGCGAATCTTCTGTCCAGGAGCTAGAGCAAGGGTGTATTGACATAGAAAAAAAGCACTGGGTTTACCAGTGAGATATACAATTATGTCAATGCATGATACACTGCAGGCCACAAAAAGGTTGCACAAAATGTGTGGCCAGTAGTGTGATACACCCCTATATATGTCAAGGCATCTGACTTTGGGCACAACATGACACATTTAGTTCAATAAAGCCTCGTGTGCTCTTCTAATGCAGAACTACTAATACATTCTGTTGCTCTGCTCGCCCAATTAATCTGCAGTGGTTAGTTGGTTTCTAAACAGGGGTGGAAAAGGGAGGACTACTTCTATGTTTAAAAACCACAGTCGTTTTTTTAGATGTATAATGACTGCTCCCTCTTCCAGCCCTGTTTAGTAACCACTGACTACACAGCAGTACATACACCTCGGCGCCCTTACATGTAAGGGCATTGAGTAGTAATCACTGCAGTACATTTGTATTTGTGGCAGCACTATTCCTTAGCGCATAATGCATCCTCACATCCATTTTTGGACGTGAGGGTGCATTTTGGGCTAAGAAAATAAAGCAAAATGCACACTCTACCTCATTGTGGAATTCTGCTGAATCTCATGGAATTTTATTGTAATTCCAAGGAATTTCTCAGAATGAAACTCCACCAATTCGGTCCTCTCCTAGCTAAAATGAATCTCACTGACTGGGATTCCATGTGGCATGCTTCACCATGGAGTCCTCATGCAGATGCCTAGAGTATCTAAACGGGCTCAATTTTGGTAGCCAAGGGAGCTCTTTGGCTATTGGGTGGGGTCCTAGATTTAAAATAGTCTCAGGTGTCCTGAGGGTTAATTTTATTTTCATAGTGCACCTTGATGGCATTAAAAACAGGTGTGGATGCACACAGGAAATTAATGTCTGCTACATCCCTGGGTCAACATGTTTCAGCCGTCACACCAATGCATCAATGAGCTAATTAGCTTACGTCAGAACCTCACAAGGATTCCATTAGTATCCTATTTGTGTGTATTCGATTGTGAAGCTTCCATTCACCATACTCATACATGCCATACATTCTGACCCATTTGGTCTCTATGGCCACATCAAGATGCAGGGGAAGGAGGAACCAAACAGGTTCACAGCCTGGAAGAGACCTTTGATAAATGTTTGATTACAAGGTCTGCATGCCTCCTTAATCCCTCACAGAGCTCTACACAGGATGCTACTTAAGTAAAGCAAACATCATGGCCAGCTTTAGTGCTGGTGGCCCCCAGTGCGATAATCTTTTTTGGACTCCCCCCAGGACCTCCTCCTCTGATTCCCTCATTACCACCCAGAAAAAGTGTCCCTCGTCTCTCCATAACCCCTCTCTCACTCTCATAGCTGGAAATTGTTTTATAGCGCTGGAAAAGGCTGGGTTTACTAATCCACTCAGCTATCCACATAAAATACAGATCTGTTCTTTGCAGTAGGCATGTTAACCTTCTGTGCTACTTTATGGTGAGTCAAAGCTACCACTAGACAAAACTCTGATGCCTTTCTCTAGCAGAAACATTAGTCACAAGAGTTATCTTGACATTTGAATTGCTGTCTGAAAGTATGACACACAAGGAACTCTGCAGCAGGTGCTTCTAAATTGTAAGTTATTGCTAAACACAGCACCCCCTGAAATCAGCGCCCACTGCAACCTCACCAGACGCACTGCTCTAAAGCCAGTCTTGGTTAACATAGAGACCAAGGGGACACAGAGGATACTAGCAGGGGTTTCTTCCTATTGCTTTTGAATGGTTAGATGTTTGGGAAGGTGAGCGACCCCCTCTATCACTTCTCACTCCCTCCTTCTTGGAATATAGTGTGCTCAGCTGTAAAAAGTTGGTTTTCATCCAGTGAGCGATCTCAGTCATGCTGTCACTGAACCTGATCCAGGTACTAGGTGTCCTGTCTGTCAGGAAGATAATGAAATGTGTGTCATCAGCGTAGAAGTGGACATTGAGGTTGTGAAAGAAGATGATGCTGACTAGAGGGTTCATATATGCACTGAAGAGGGTTAGGCTCAGGTAAGATCCATGTGGAACTCTGCAGATTCTGCATATAAGGCCACAGGTGTCTGAGATGTACAGCTCCAGGGTGATTGACTGAGTCCTTCAAGCCAGGTAGAAGCATATACATTGAAGTGCGTATCCTTGGATTCCGATGATGTGTAGGTGCTGGATGAGAATAGGGTGAGAGAGGCGTTATACGCTGCAGAGAGGTCCAGGGGTATGAGAGCCACTGTGTCTCTTCAGTCCAGAGTTATAGGGATGCCATCCATGTGGGGAATGAGGGCAGTATCCATGTTGGGTTTGGGTCTCAAAAAAGACTGAGTGGTTTCAAGGAGTTGGTGGTTGTTGAGGTATTTAATCTGTAAGACCATGGCCAGGAATGGTCACAGTGTAATTGGCCTTTAGTTTGCGAGCGTTGAAGGGTTAGCAGAGGTTTTTTTTCAGCAATTGGAGGACAGTTGCATGTTGCCAAGAAACTTGGAAAATCACGGAGGAGGTGAGGGCAATCAAATTGGGTATGAGCATGGCACTTATGGGTTGCAGTGCTCTGGAGTAGGTATGGTGGGGGCAGGGTTCCGATGGGGCCCATGAGTGGATTGACTTCATGATGGTGACGCTATCTTCTGGGGTGATGACGGGCCATGTGGTTAGCATTGGTTCTTTGGATAAGGTTGGGAGATTTTTTGGCCAGGTATGTTGGGACTTGTTGCACCTTGAAATTACTGTAAGTGGCAGATGTTTTGTTGTTAAAGAATTGAGAGGGATTGTTGCAGAGGTCATGTAAGGGGATAATTGAGTTGGGGGTGGCTGCTGGTGAGGTGAAATCCTTCACATAGGTAAATATGTATTTGCTTCTGTTGGTACTGGTATTGAATGAGTCCACCAGAGTAGCATGTTTAGTGGTCCATTTCATTTTGTGATAGTACGTCTAAGGTGGATTTAAACATGCTCCTGCCTGTATTGTTCTGGTTCATTCTCCATGTGCTCTCCAGTTGTTTGCAACTGGAGTTTCATCAACCTGAGTTCCTCCATATACTAACTGGCGTAGGGGGGGTCTAGATCTTGTTCTATGCTATGTTTGGGGGGCCAGGGGGCCAGTACAAGAGGTGATCCAGTTGTTGAAATTCTTGATGGCTTTGGAGAGGCTGTTGCTGTGTTGAGGTCACAGTAAGTAGGATGTAGCTGCTAGCGTTGGTGTTGAGGGTGAGTGGTGTGGTGAAGTCTGTGATAGTCATTTAACTTGTTGTGTGGTCCCGTTGGTAGGTGCATGAGAATGCAACTTAGGATGAAGTTGGTGTGACATAAGGCTTGAGTGTGAGTGCATAGTGTTGTGTGAGTGGTTGCAGGACTGGTTGAGTGCCAGAGAGTGGAGTGTTAGGTGCTGTCGGTGCAGGTGTGGTGAGTGTTAGATGCCGGCAGCTGTATGAAAACTAGCAGGATGCAAAGGACAATGTTCCCCTGGTGTTGTGTGGTGCGGTGACACTGCAGTATGTGGCAAGTACGGCAGTATGTGGCAAGGGTAGAAAGGGTAGAAAGGGTTGAGGGCACAGATGGTCACAGCTAGGTAGTGGTGGGAGGAGGAAGACCCAGGGTTCCTGGCGCTGGGTGCTGTCCAGCTGCAGATGGGCTTTGCTTTGATGAACCATTTGTGTGTCAGCAGAGTTTCTGCCATTCAGTAGGTCCTGAGGGGGAGTAATGTCACTTCCTCTGCAGATAGATGATGATAAATCCAGTGATATGACTTCCTGTGCAGATGGATGATTGGAAATCCAGTGATGTCACTTCCTGTGCAGAAGGCTGATGGATAATTCAGTGATCTCACTACCTGTGCAGATTATTGATGGGAAATCCAGTGATGCCACTTATTGTACAAGTGGATGATGGAAATTAGTCCTCTTGCTTGGCTTATTCTTTTAAAGGCACTTTTAGCGGGAAACCAAAGATGTCATTGACTGTGCAGATAGATGATGTGAAATCAAGTGATGTCTCTTCTTGTGCAGATGGGTCATGGGAAATCCAGCAATATCACTTTTGAGGGGGCCTATCCTGTCACGGGTGAGGGTTAGAACTAGATTCTAGTTACTCCTGACTGCAATTGTAGATCTACCAGATTCGATAAGCAGTCTGGACAGCTTCAAGTAAAAATCAAACCTACTCTGTAAATATTGGGTGAAATGATTTTATCAGCTATCACCACAGTACTGAATACTCTCATTTTAGCGAGCACGTACCTCTCCTTAGTTTCCATCTACGTTTTGAGAAGTACTCGTTTCAGGGATTTTTGAATGAGTATGGATGCTCCACATTTCTCAGGGCTGCAGTGGAGCACGTCAGGTGGGTTTTAAATTAGTGTGCGTTAAAAGATAAAATAGTAAGATAAAACCTATACAAAATGTACTACACAATGGCATTTAAATTGCCTTTTTCTGCTACATAATTCAGCACTGTCGAGGGTCACATGTCTTGTGTTAGGATTACACCTTACTGGTTACTTCCCTTCTATACGTGCAAGACTTGAATAGTGTGAGGCAAATGTGTGACATATGCATGGGCTGCAAACAGCGGAGAGAATAAAATTGGCTGCGCACAGGAGGCAGGTGAGGGTTATGGCATGCATACCAGCATGAAGGCTCATTTTGCCTGCAGTGTTACTGTGATGACTCGGCTGGTGTCCCTTCACTTCCGTGCACAATAATGACTGGCGACCCCACCGCAGAAGTTAACTGGCTGCCAGAAGAGGTATTGTGAGTTACAGTGGTACCTTTCTGTGGGGCGAGAGTGGGTAGGCAGACTGCCTGTGCTCTGTGGGCAGAACAGTAAAAGGCATCCTTCATACACTTGGAATCAGTCTTGAAAGCATGCTGCTGCTGGATACATACATAACCCAAAGGCACCTATATGCACATAGCAACGGTCTGGTATTTTGTAGGACTTCTCTCCCTGAGGTTGCATTAAATGCATCCAAAGGGAATGTTTTCACGTATACTATTAAAGGCGCAGCTCCCTCCCCACCCCCTCCCAAAAAAAGGCGATCACCTTCATGAAAGGTAAAATATAAATGATCCTCCCATTTCTTGCCTAGGTTTAAATGAATTTCTTTGAGTTCTTTAGGTAGAAGATGTGTAACTAGGGTGTAACTCTGAGCTCGAAAAAACACAATCACATTGTAGCATATCTTTTTTCTACATGACAATGCTCAAAGTATAACGTTTTCATCAAAAGTGATAATTAAAGTGCAATATATGTCCTGCTACACAAAACAGAATTTTAATGTGAAAAGCGTGTCCTACAAACACCTAGATAGATCTCAGCATTTTCAAAAGGAGCGTTCTCAAATTATGTTATTTCCAGTGTGTATGTGACACAATATTCATGTCCCACAATAGCTCTCTGCATAGTTCTCTGCACTCTTACCCACATTCCACGTACCTTATGAAGGAATACCGCACCATATTAATATTTGCTCATTTATTTATTTTTTAATTTTTGCTTTAGAGGCTAGTCAGTGTATTCTTAGCCCTTGGGTTTCTAAAGCACAACATACATGTTTCATCATCAAACCGCACAAAAAGTCGCACCAATTCTGTCTTGTCAATCAACATCACTAGCAGCATAGCAGGCCCTGACTAACAGCATGTGCCTTTAATGGGAAAAACAAGACTATGGGGGTCATTCCGACTTTGACGGGCGGCGGAGGCCGCCCGCCAAAGTCCCGCCGGCAGAATACCGCTGCGCGGTCAAAAGACCGCCGCGGTTATTCTGAGTTTCCCGCTGGGCTGGCAGGCGACCGCCAGAAGGCCGCCCGCCAGCCCAGCGGGAAACCCCCTTCCATGAGGATGCCGGCTCCGAATGGAGCCGGCGGAGTGGAAGGGGTACGACGGGTGCAGTTGCACCCGTCGCGATTTTAAAATCTTGGTGGGGCCCCGTTACGGGGGCCCCTGCAGTGCCCATGCCACTGGCATGGGCACTGCAGGGGCCCCCAGGGGCCCCACGGCACCCCATACCGCCATCCTGTTCCTGGCGGCCAAAACCGCCAGGAACAGGATGGCGGTATGGGGGTCGGAATCCCCATGGCGGCGCAGCAAGCTGCGCCGCCATGGAGGATTCCCCAGGGCAGCGGGAAACCGGCAGTACACCGCCGGTTTTCCGTTTCTGACCGCGGCTGTACCCCCGCGGTCAGAATGCCCATGGGAGCACCGCCAGCCTGTTGGCGGTGCTCCCGCGGTCGTTGGCCCTGGCGGCCCATGACCACCAGGGTCAGAATGACCCCCTATGTATCCCTGAATTTTGGCAGAAAAAAGTCCGAAATTTTTGTTGTCATACACTATATGGATTTATATAGAAGCACAGGATACGCTGTCACGTTGGATCTACGCTTTGACACCTGGTCAAAGTCGATTAATTTTGCACTACATGCTTCTACAGATTCAGGGGCATATTTACAAGCCCAATGCCCTGCCAGAATGTTACTTTTCTTTCATGCTCAGGTGGCTATCTATGAGGCCACGAAAAGCCATTTTACTTGGCTTTCCATGGCTTCATTGATATGGAGCAGAGCAAAGTAGTGGAAGTCGCTGCATTACCCTACTCTGCATCTGGGGGCATTCCGTAGGTGTTGCATTGGGATTTCCCAAGCAACATCCATTGGTTTTGATGCAGTCCCAGATTTACAAGGATGTGTAACCTTGAGAATGTGCCAAAACTGTACGCCTTCCGGGGCAGGCATAACGCCTGCCCTCTTTCTGTGTGTGCTGCTTTCTGCAGCACATATGTAAAAAGGAAAATGCCCCCATGGATTGTTTTCTGTTCAGGAAGGTGTCCCTTCCTGCTAAAAAGCAATCCTGCATGTAACACAAGCACTTTGCGCCTGTGTTGGCGCTAGGCAGCCAAAAGGGTGCCAGCGCAGGAGGGGGGGGTGGTCCGGAATGCACCATATTTCATAAATATGGGGCATTTCTGCCCTTTCCGTGTGGTACAGGGCAGCCCAGGAAGGTCACTTGCTGCATTGCACTGCACCACCATGTAAGTAAATATGCCCCTAAGTGTCACCTACTGGTTCCAGCAGGATAGCTACGAACGTTCAGCCACGTGCTCATGCCTATATACATTCCTTCTTCTCAATATCTGAGTGTCTATTTCAGGAAGAATTGTTTTAATTCTTATCATCTGAGTGTGATTTAGGGGGGAAAGATCCAGAAGAACGCACCCAGAACCACGCCTGCATTGTTAATGCAAGTGGAATGATGCTTGCCTGAACAACGCAGGCCTTTTCTCTGCCTTAACCATGCATGTGCTGAATAACGCACATGTGGTTAAGGCAGAGAAAAAGGAAGATCCATCGGGAGAGGACACGGTCAAGTAAGTGGGGCTGGGGCAGGGTTGGGGGTAATTTTTAGCGGTGGGGGAAGGGGTTGGGGTGGTTCGGTTATTTAATCTTTTTTAAAGGGCGGGTGGGTTGTTGGTATTATGGTTTTAAAGGCAGGGGTAGGAAGTTGGGGTTATTTTGTTTTTAGGGGTGGGGATTAGGGTAATTTTGTATTTAGGGGATGGGGTCGGGTTTTTAGGGGTGGGGGTTGGGATAATTTTGTATTTAGGGCAGGGTGGGGGTTGGGTTTTTAGGGGTGGGATGGGGGTCAAGGTAATTTTGTATTTGGGGGTTGGGGTAATTATGTTTTTAGGGCGGTGGGGTGCAGGTTTTTAGGGGTGGGGTTGTGGTAATTTTGTATTTAGGATGGGTGGGGGGGTCGGGTTTTTAGGGGTGGGGACGGGGTAATTTTGCATTTAGAGCGGGTGGGGCGGATTATTAGGGGTGGGGATGGGGGAGTCAGACTAATTTTGTTTTGAGGGTGGGCAGATTTTTAAGGGTGGGGTGGGGTCATTTTGTATTCAGGGCAGGTGGAAGGGTCAGGTTTTTACGGGCAAGGGTGCAGGGTTGAGGTAATTTTGTATTCAGGGCAGGTTGGGGGTTCAGGTTTTTAGGGGCAGGTGGCGGGGTTGGGGTAATTTTGTAATAAGGGCAGGTGGGAGTGGGTTATTAGGGTTGGGGTGGTGGCTCAGGGTACTTTTGTATTTAGGGGGGGAGTGGGTTTTTAGGGGTCGGGGTAATTTTGTATTTAGGTTGGGTGGAGGGGTCATATTTTTATGGGTGGAGGTTTGGGTAATTTGGTATTCAGGGCAGGTGGTGGGGTTGGGTTTTTAGGGGCAAGGATGGGGGTTGGCATAATTTTGTTTTTAGGGGTTGGGTAGTTTTATCTTTGGGGGATGTGGGTCGCTTTTAAGGCTCGGGTGGGTGAGGGGTATTGGGGTAGTTTTTAAAGGTTGGGGGGTTAGGGTACTTCCGTTTTTAGGGTGGGGGTGGCATGCGACAACCATGAAAAATCATTGTAAAGGCATGAGTGGTAAAGGCATGCGTGGAAACAACGCGGTCATTGTTCCGACCGAGTTGTTCAGGCATACATGGTTGCCGCATGCGTGGTTCCATCATACAACTGATTTGGGGGCATACATACAAGCCCCATGCGCTCCCGGAGCATCACTTTTTTTGACGCTTTGGTGCTGCAGACTATAAACCCATATCTATGAGGCCATGCAAAGCCTCTTTGCATAGCTTTTTGTGGCCTCATAGATATGAAGTAAAGGGAAGCAGTGCAAGCCGCTGTGTTGGCTTACTGTGTTTTGGATGTGTTCCATGGGCGTTGCGGTGGGTATTTCATAAATATTGTGCACTTCTGCCCTTTCACTGAGGCGCAACGCCGCACAGCAAGGGCACTTTGTGCGCTGCCCCTCACCACCATTTAAGTAAATATGCTCAGTGCTTTAAATGGGCCGGTACTGTCCGTACTGAGTACTGACACTTTTTTTATTTTGAGAGGGAGAGTACCTGCCCTTCTCAAGAAAAACGCATATACTTTTAATTGCAGAGTACCTGCACTTCTCAGCAACAAGCAGGTATTCTGATCCAGAGTACTTGCACTTCTATTTTTCCATGTCAAGCACTGAATATGGTCCTTAGTGTGAAAACATTCTGTTTCAGTTTAATACTATGGCATCCATTTTAAGGAGCTCAAGCACTGAAACACAGTGCTAACAGCAGTTCGTAACCAGACGGTCAAAGATTTACGTCCCAGTAAGGTTTACTCTGTCTTTCATCTGACGCGAAGAAAGTAAGTGCTATTGAAATGAGTTTCCAGACGATGTCACTGGAAACTGCATGCCCCAGCCTGGAGAAGTCATTGAAGAACACAATGCATTCTGGAAATTGTAGATTTAGCTCATGTCATCTGCTAAATTACTGCACCCCCGTACAATAGTTTTTCGGCTAATAATGGTGCTATGGCTACGGCATTTTTCAAGAACAAATCGAAACAGAAGAATTTGACGTATTTGAAATTGTTTGATATCTATCTTATTTCACCGACATAACTGATTGGTTATATTCGTTATTAAGTATTACTCAAAGTGAAATACATAAGGCATTAAAATAAAATGTCACACATGCGCACACGGAAAACGTTGAAATGGCACTCATAGGTTGACTGAAAACGTGCTAGCTATTCGGTAGTTGTATTCAGACCAAAACCCATTGAAAAGACAAGCAGATAAACGGAGGGCTGATAGAGATGACAGCGAAGAAAGACGGCGATTGTCGAATATAATTAAAGAAAATAAGCCTGCAAGGGTAAACAAGGAAAGAAAAATGAACACAGCTAAGCAGTAGATGGCGCTGTTGTACAGCAAAAAGCACGCACGTTATTACGCCCACACTCAAGAGCCTTCAGCATAGGCGTGCACACTGCGCAGCTCAGAACGAAGGATTAAGGCGGAGTCTTGGATACGGTATCCGAAGGGTACCTATATCCATCTCACGACAAGGCCTTATGGGAGCCGCACTTTCCTTGTCCGACCATCTGCTGCTTAAAGTGCAGGTGCTGCGGTTAAATTGTTGTGCTTTATATAGAGCCTCAGGGTCGTGTTTCACTTAACCGAGAAAGCGATAGCGAGAGAGGAGATGTGGGTAGTGGGAGTAAAGGGGCGGGGAATGAGCTGTGAAGGGTTTCAACACATCATTACGAAAAGTTGGAGAAGGTCTGAGAATTTCTGTAGCGCTTTAGAGTGGAGTGACTTGGAAGGAGAACACTGATGGATGTAAGCATGTGGAATGTGGGAGAAGGGGACAGAGGACTGAAAGGCGTTGTAAAACATGCGGAATGAGAGAGAAAGTACAGCTAGTAGAGTGGGAGGCGACGCGGAGAGGGACACATATTCTCGCCCATTTAACATTATTTAATTGATTTGACAGCATCCAAGCCTCGCGCATGTTGCCATATGGATTACTGGGCCTTCCGTGATTATTCCTGTTTTTTGGTGTGCATGCACGCAGTACCCCAATACTCTTCTGGCTAGGGTAGTACTGTGTAGCTGCCTACATGCTTTGGTTCCCTTGCCCCTCCCTCCCCCGCCCCCTCTCCACGCCCCATTCCCCACTTCCTATAGCAGAGTCCATCCAGGTACATCCCTGGGTCTTTCTCCTTCCTCTAGCATTATAAAAACCTTGAAACACGATATAAGGCTGGTCGACTAAATAATAACCAGAAGCTAATGACAATTATATTTTGCGTGTCTGTCACTCTCACCTCCTCCTCTGTGGCACTGTGTCCCAAAAAGATAAGAAAGAGCACCTCTCTCGCCACGAGTGCACAACAGCAAAGCGCTTTACACACCGGAGGATAACAACACACTCCCCCATGGTGTAGCAGGCTATTCATCCTTACAATGTGCTCCGGTACATCACAACGGGGTATGAAGCGATGCATAAAGGTACAATATGAGGAAACAATCGTCAGTGCTGGGTTACTGTGGTGGTTCCAGCGGTCGCATAAGAATCGTGCCGTGGGCTCTGATGCCCAGAGAGAACGGGCCCGACCGCTGCTTGGGTAGTGAAATGCATCCGTAGCTGGGGTTCTCTGCACCCTGAACACATCTGGATTCTGGCGCCACTGCATGTACTGCACTATTGATAGCCATGCCCCTGGTGTTCTAGAATGGACACCTCCCGAAAAGGATGTGAGGAAGAAAGGCAGAAGTGAGGGTGGAGAGAAGAGGGAGGAGACAGGGCCCAACAGTGAACAGTGACAGAAGCCCCAGGCCTCACAGACCTAGCCAAGGAAACAGTTGCCTTCAGTCTTATCCCACCGCATCTGCATTTACCCCTTCCCACTTACTCTCTTTTTACATAGCTAAGGCCCGATGAGAGACGGGGACTTGGATGACTCAGCGAGTGAAACACTCACACTCACCATTGAGATATTAGTTCTTTCACCAGTCAAAGTCTGAATCATCCCAAAGTGCGTCAGCCTTCCATCCTTCAAAGGTTGGTAAACTGAATACCACTGCATTGGGTAATGCTAACATCTGAGGTTTACAGTCCTTGAGATGCAGTATAAATTACTATAGAAACCCAAGTTAATACAATTTTTGCCCTGGGGGTGCCTCAGGGGACACATGCATAAGTAAGTGCCTTGGGGCTTGTGGGAGGACAGTGACATGAGAGACTGAGGGAAACGCCCCCTCCACCCAGTCGCTAAACGGCAGAGCGTGGTATGCTTCTAACTCGGACTGTCTTGGTTTAGGGGACCCACTATTAGGCTGCCTGAGGTCTGACCCCCTGATCTCTGTGTCCTACTCTGTCTGTGGTCCATTTGAAAGAATTTGGTTCTTTTTGAAGATGCAGGGAGTCTAACATTACCAGTTTCATTGCACCTAAAATAAGACACAACTATTGGCTTTTCCAGTGCTTGTTAGCAGTATCAGGACATGAATATCAACAATGATTTTGTGAATACTTAGGATTGAAATTGTTTCAATTCTAAATATATAAGAATATGAATGAAACATGACCAATGGTTGTGGAAGGGGTAGTGAACTTCAGTGCCTTAATAACGGCCCGCCATTTTGCAACACTTTCCTCTGTAGTCTCTCACATCTTTAGATATGCACACCCATTGTTAGGTCACAGCCTACCCGCCAGCATAGCTGTCTGGTTTGCTAAAGACATCTTGGGTACTTATAGAAAGTTGACTTAGGAATGGATTCTGCCCTTTACTTGCCATTGGCTTTGTGATTTGTAACTCACACTTTCTGGCTTTCCATTTGCTGGTTTATTTGCTTTAAGCTCTCCAGGTTCAGTTTGTCTCTCCCACTGCCTAAACAATGTTTTTTTCTGTATCCTTCCATTAACTCACTTTCTGTTAACAGGCCTTTAAATCTTTTTTTTTATCTCGTCACATTTGCTGTGGATTCAAAGACCGAGGTCAAATGTCAGGCGCTGTCTTTCAAGGGTGCTTGTTTACTTTTCTTTCACTGACTTCAAAGTGAGAGGATTTATGTGACAATCTTGCTGGATACTAGGGGTAGGAAAACGTTTTTTTCCAGCATAAAACAGCATTTAATGAACTGTGTAAGTATTTCAGAAAATATCAGAATTATGAACGCACAAATAAAGCACATTTTATTTCTGAAGTGTGTTGGAAACATACTTTAAAATGATCAAAATGAATCATTAAAGTAGATTATGCCATATCCACACCTTTCCACCTGTGCAGTGTATATTTTTATTAGCTAAGCTGCATGTCTGTGCAAATGTAATGGTCATTTCAATTGGAAATGTTTTGTTGTCTGTAAAGGCACACCATGAATATTCCACTCTACGCACATCACTCTATGCCACTGCACCCGGCACCACTTCACTCTATGCCACAGCATTCTTTGCCATTTTAGGCTACGCCTCTTTTCTTTACCCTGCACCACTCTACTCTATGCCAGTGCACTGTTTGCCACTCTACTGTACACCACTGCACTCCTCACCACTCCAGTCTAGGCCACACCAATCAGCTCTACATAACTTCATTCTGCAGTACTGTACTCTATGCCACTCTGCACCACTGCACTTTTTTGCCAATTCACTGTACGCCAATGCACTTTCCTCTGTAACACTCAATTCTATGCCCCTGCTCTCTATGCCAATCCACTGTACACCACTCTAATTTACTCTGCACCACTGCACTCTATGCCACTGTACTCTTCACCACTTTACTCTAAGCCATTACACTCTATGCCACTTTACTCAACTGCACTCTACCCTGCACCACTCTACTCTATGCCACTTCACTCTACTTGGAAACAATCTACTCTGCGCCACTGCACTCTATGCCTTTCTACTCCACTCTGTGCACTCCACTCTATGCCACTGCACTCTTTGCCACTCTATTCTTAACCACTGCACTATAAACCTATCCACTGTACACAACTGCACTCTGTGTCACTGCACTCTTTGCCACTGCACCCTACTCAGCATCATTGTACCCTATGCCACTGCTTTCTACGCCACTTAACACCTTTGCACTCTGACACTCTACTCTGCAACACTGCACTCTCCGCCACTGAACTTTACACCACTCTACTCTGTTCCACTCTACACCTTTTCACTCTATGCCTATGCACTTTATGACACTATACTCTACTCTGCACCACTCTACGCCACTGCACTCTGTCACTCAATGATACTCTGCACCACTGCCCTCTGCATCACTCAGCTCCATGCCACTCTACTCTGCACCACTCTACACCACTCTACTCTACTCTACTCCATTGCACTCTACACAGCTGTGCTCCGTGCCACTCCACTCTGCACCACTGCACTCTACTATGCACCACTCTAATCTATGCTACTGCATTCTAAGACACTGCATTGCATGCTGCTGAATTCAATGCCACTGCACTGCATACCACTATACTATGCAACACTCTACGTCAATGTGCTCTACATTATTCCACTCAACTCTATGCCACTCAAGCATATGCCACTCTAAGCGACTTCATACTATGCCACTCCAAAGCACCCACTCTCTGACACTGCACTCTACAACACTCTGCGCCACTCTACTCCGCACCACTGCACTCTACTATGCACCACTCTAATCTGTGCCCCTGCATTCTAAGACACTGCATTGCATGCTGCTGAATTCAATGCCACTGCACTCTATGCCACTGTACTCTGCAACACTCCACGCCAATGTACTCTACATCAGTCCACTCAACTTTATGCCACTCCAACGTATGCCACTCTAAGCGACTCCATACTTTGCCACTCCAAAACACGCCACTCCACTCTACAAAACTCTTTCCTCTCTTCGCCATTCCACTCTGCGACACTTCACACCACTCTCCTCTATGCCACTATCTTTTAGCCATGCTGAGCAGCAACCACACTGGTGAATAACATAGCTAAAACACATTGGCTGTGCCAATCCTTGTTTCCATAATTGTTTTGAAATCCTCCCTCTTTCTATCTCACATATCCTTGTCAAAACTGCCTTACCTCCTTTCATATTTTCCACTTAACCCCCACCCACAACCCACCTACTCACCTTTACACATTGCATTTTCTTTGGTGCTGACAATATTTCAGCAGCTGTGTGCATCCTTCACATGCTTGCCATAGAACTGCAGCTACAACTGACACATATGTGACCATTGTTGGTGCACTCCGCAGAGAGACCTATGATATGATGTGCATGAAGTCTGATCACCTTTTGGCCCACTGTCAGGCACTGTGAGAACCTTGTAATGCCTTCAACCTCAGCTTTAGTGCTCTCAATTTTTCGCAGTCATGAATAGTCACCCACAATGTGATGTCACCTAGACATCTAGAGGCAACTCAGCTCACAGATTACACTAAAAGAAGCTTATGTAGCATGATAACTGCAGAAACACAGCACCTGGAAAAAGCAAATACTCTTAAGGAATGTAAGATGAGGTAAGCCATGTCATTTGTAAGCAGGAACTGCATCTCTGACATGGATTACCTTATGGGCTTTTACAGTGATTGATGAGAAATCCAATTTTATTTCTGCCTGTAAATTTAGGAGCTTGAATAATGTCTCCAATAGAGGCATGCTTCAAAGTCAGTTTTTAATTACTGTTGAGTTTCAGTCTTGGCCAAACCCAACCCACTTAAAATATGAAACTTGGAGAAGGAAGATCTGAAATCAAGGTTTCTACTCCGTGGACAACAAGCCAGCCAGTACCTCACAAGGACTGGAGGAGTGCCGATGAGGATGATATCCAGTCTCCTCTATCCCGGTGGAGACATGGAAGTGCTAGAAAAGCAGTGAATTGTCAATGGCCCTGAGGTTTGCTTATTGTTCTCCATGTAGGGTGAGTGACTACATGCTTTTAAAAAAAAAAAAAAAAAAACTTTTTCTTTTCATTTTTATCAATGTCCCAAGACAAATATGAGCTAGAAAAGTCCGAAGATGATCAGCAACCGGGCATATGCAACATGGTTCAGGATACTACAATCAATCACCATACATATAGTTCAACACCCACTGAATGCAGGACTCTCATCAGTAATCACTATAGCCACCCACTTCCCCACGTTAAATGTGTAAAAAAGTGTTCTAGTGCAGAGAACTCCCCCGTAGTCAAATCCTTTGTGTTTTTTAACAGGGTTTCTGTGCCTAGGGTTCATCTTTAGTATCACTAAAGGCCCCAGGCCTACAAGCAACTTAAGAACAGAGCATCACTTACCATTTTCCAAAACGGGAAAATTATGTGTTTGGCTTGGAGAACAGGTATATAGCTCAGAAAAAAATAGCTCCAGCATTTAGAGTTGAAAAATAGAATACACATGACACAGTAGTCTTCTCTAGGTCACCGAATATGGGAACTGATTTGGGAGCAGTGGGGCATGGATAAGTTGCGTGCCAAATGGGGCCTTTTTACCTTTGATGTTCTGGAGCCTGACACGCTAAAGGGCACAACTCTGAGCACCTAAGACTCCCTTTTAACACTTAATCCTCAGAATAGCAAAGCAGAGTGATCCAAGACTTACTCATGGATATTGTGTGGGGTTTGAACTTCAGGACAATGACAATAGTGTGCGACACCACAATGTCCGATCATTCTATGTACAACAAAATACTACCCATCTAAAAACCAGTAGGGGCTATTCACACAATGTTCTGTAGCCAATAACAACATTTGTGGCTAACGATGATGGTTATCCCTCACTAACCCCCCGGTGAACAGGTCTGGCTGCCCACAGTCTCTTTATTCGTGTTTCATAAACTGCACCAGTGCACCAAGGAACTCGTGGTTTCTGGGCCATATCCTACATAGGGTCACTCTCCCATCCTGCAAAGTAATCTGCCATCTTAAATGTATTCCTGCCCAGGGGTGTTCCAGCTGGTAAAGGTCTCTGTTCTAGTCAAGAATTTGAATTCTCACTCAAAATCTCCACCTTTTTCACTGGACTTCATCATTTCAGGTGAGCCTGTGAGCTTTCAGTTGACTGAGTGGCTGAAAAGTTCATGACTCAAGTCACTTGGGGCTAGGTGCAACCAGCCAAGCATGGAATAGAAAGCAAATGTGGCCCCCAGTATCACTGGAAAAAGCCAGCTGCTGTACTCCGACTCCTTAAGGCTCCATATAGAGGAATATTTCATGTTTGACCTCTGAGGATGTTGTGCAGGCCCAAAACCCCACCACATAAAGGATCAAACAGCCCATATCAAGTATTCAGGACAGATTCAACTGCAAAGTCCTACTGGTGTCCGATGGCGAAATACAGTTGTCTCTAGAAGCCTATACACTAAGGTCCCCAGGCAGCTTCTGTGAATGCAGTTTCAAGTACAAAGGAGGTTGATTCAACCTTGCCTAACCCTGCCCAACTTTGCCCATGGTCATATCTGCAACTTCATCATGCTTATTTAGGTTTTGCCATTCCTTGCCATTCATTTGCCCTAATGTTTCTCTGCTCAGGGCCACGTACTCTGATGTAGGTCTTGTACCTACAACATGGGATGGGATAGAAGTCGCTACAGCACTTGGCAGACTATTCGGTGCTAGACGCTGCTGTTTGTGCTCCATTGGTCTTGTTCAGTTCTTGCTGCACAACACTTTCTCCCACGAGGCAGTTGAGCTTTTGGTCACTTTTGTATGCTGTTCCTCACCGTAAAGAAACACCTATACCCCTCTCTACTGAGAGATCACTGTGCACTCAAAGTCTCTCCCAAGCATTTCTGCTAACATTGTTGTAGGACTTTCAGGGCAGTTTTTGTAAGTACGACGCATCTCTTCTCTTTCCTAATGGCACAGTGTGAGACAGCAAGCTGGCCTGCGGCAGCACACTGCATGATTTTCTTGTAAATATGGGCCTGCGACTATACACTGACCTCTGGGAAGAATGGAGTAGGAAGGAGCTAAAGACTGCCCTTCTCATGTTCCAAAGGGGTTTCTGTTTGACTCTTTTTTCCCCACAGGAGCCGGGTCCACTACGAATGCCTCTCCGGAATGTTTCAAGGGTACCTACAAAATGGATTACTGTTTCCCTACAGCCACACGCCATCCACAGATACCGTGCTCGCTCTTCCACACAATCACAGAGCAAACTTAAATGCACCACTCATGCCTCACAGGGATGGGGCGAACATCCAGGGTGAAAGAGTACGGCAGACCCCTCTCTAAAATGTAAGAATGGTAGGTTACTTTTTCCATGCAGATAACAACAAAAAGGCCTTTCTCTACATATACAATCAATTGCTGCCACTGCTACCAGCATTTCTAAACCCAGCAAATGTACAGTAGTATCTATTTGCCACAGAGCCTGCTCAGGATCTTAATTGATGCCATATACAGATGGACCCCCTAAGTATTGAATTAGCAATATCAGTAGGACAGAATATTGAGGACAGACTATCCAAAATGAAATATGGAAGGGTAAGAAAGTTAAGATTTTCTATGCCTAACTCCGCATTAATGTACCTACGTGGTACATATATCTTAAAGCTAAGTTGAAGTAGAGTTAGGAGGAGTAAGTCCATACTTCCATGTATGCACCTACATTTTCATATTTTGTCCATCGATATTCTATCCTCAATATAGTATGCCACAATATTGTTGTGTCCTTAGTACAGTCCACCCACGCAAAGTGTAGACATTATCTTGTAGGCGCTGGAGACAAAGAATGAAAAAATGTACAGAAACTTGCCATGGGAAAATAAGGGCAAGGGTGCACGCTAAGTAAGAAAAGAAAGCATGAGTACCTGTGTCCCTAGCAAGAATCTCATGCGGGAATCTCCTGGGGCCTGCTGCTCGTGTTTCCAGGTGCCAGGTGGCTCCGCCTGCGGATAGACGCGGGGAGGAGACTTTTGGGTTCTGCAGGGCGATATTGAAAAGATCGCTGTCGACAAGCCCTGCCAGCTAACTAGATGCCATCTATTATGACTCATGGAGCTGACAGATACAACCGAAATTGTAGGTGTGGAAGAGAGTGTGTGGCCAAAGTGAAGGCCAAAGACAAAGGTAGGCCCCTCCCCCCCCCCCTAAACGTGTACCTGTGAAGTTCCTGGAAGGTGCCTGCAGTCCAGTCACTCTCTTCCACTGTCCTCATCTATCCCACAGGGACTACTATGGAACCTGCAACCTGTCATCAGGCATTTACCATTCACCAGTTCCCCATCATTGGTACCTGGGACCTGAAAGACTAACCGATCCCTGTAGGTTTCATATTTGCCAAGAATTAACATGTAGGTTAAACCCTCAGCTCTAATCAGTGATGGCTAAGTATGGTTGTTGCAGTCAAGGGGCATCGCTTAATGAGATTTATCGAAAAGAAATGTGTTTTATCTCACTAAAGTTGTTGGATAAGCGGACAAGAGGGGGCTTAAGAAGGAGAAGTGGAGGGTGGGTGATTGATAGGTGTGCCAGTCAGAGGGGAGTGTGTCCTAAATAAGTAAGCAACATGAGTAGCATTGATATATAGAACATAAGCCACAACATATGTAAAGATGAACTCAATTACATTTTCTATAATTCATTTGCAAAGTGCAAGTTAACCTGGATTGACAATCACTATGAACTTCATCATGGAACAGTAATGGAATTTATCATGTGGAAATGCATCCAAAAATATAACTTTTCAACTTAACTCCATTCAATAGATATGTAATACCCGAAAGTTAGGGTATTTCACCATGCACTGACAGATATTTGCAGGGCTTTGACATTGCACATCAAGTGTGACCTGTGATGAAGCAGAAAATGAAGGTTTTACATTTATTAACGTAAACGTAGTGTGAAATAATCATGTGTGACTTTAACCGAACTAATAAAGATTGTACGGGGACAAAATGTGCCCTCAGAGTAGTTTGCCAACATTTATAAGCGTGCTTTATATAACGTGGTGTATTAGAATTGCACTAATCCGACATAATCGTAAATGTGTGCTATGATTTGCTTGTTTGAAATGTTTTAGCTTAGCATTACTTTAGTGCAGGCTTCGGCCTAGTGGCCTGGTCTCACGGTTTAGATGCTCGTATTTTTCCAATGTGCTAATAAACGTGTATTTCTGCTTGAAGCTGTACTTTTCCACTGAGATCGTTCACATGCTTATCTTAAGGTTTCGTGCCAGCCTGGCATATTTTCTCTTTACTCCAAGGTCGATTTGTAGGTGCGGACAATGGAGGCTCTGAAAGTGAGCTAATTGGTATACAATGTTGCAACTTGCGTACCCATCTCCAAGGATAATGTATGCTTCAGTAAAAGCTTGAGAACTGTCGTTTTTGATTGGACAATTTGAAGCTAACCTATGAACCCTCCAATGGAAGACCCTATTGGATTTGAACTGTTGTCTATAAAAATCAGGTGCACGAGAAGAAAGCGGCCATTGCAGCTATTACCAGCCCGATACCCGCCATTTTGCAGACTTCGTAGCTATTATGGCCCATTTTGCTGCGACGCCATTAAGAAAGAGACTTTGATTCTTTCTCTAATCGAGAGAAAGAGACTTTAGATGATTCTTGCCCTAGAGACTTTAACTTTGATCCCTTGCATGAAGTAGTAGTAGTTTTACCTTGCCGCCGTGAGGCAACTGCCCCGTCCACCCCTGCCCCTTTTGCCCCGTCCCATGCTGATCGAAACGGTACCCATGCTGATCGAGAAACGGTACCTGTGAGACGAAGACTTCCTTGTATGCTGATCGTAATTGGTAAATATGAGAGGAAATTGTAAAATTGCATTGTGTTTCCTTTAGGTAACCAACTGCTGATTTTGATAAGAACCCTAGTTAGGAGTTTTTCTAAATTAATGTTGCTAAATTGTTTTTGCATGAAGTCCCACATGCCGATGCTAATTTGAGGTTAGACGAGGGTTCCATATGTCGCACGATGCAATTTGAGATCTTGTTATGCTGACTAAATGTATGCAATTAGTTCATTACAGATTATCGTATTAGTGATTTGCATTGCTATTATCGAATGCCTTGTGATTCAAATGCTACATAGATTGCACCTGTTTCGCCGCTATGGACAGCTATTAATGTTCATTTACGTTTATCATTTGGTGTTGAGACACATTTATATTGTGCTAGCTTTGTTAATATAGGGAAATAAAATTCACTAACTTTGAATAAACTGGTGTGGTTATTCCTGACTGAAAGGTCAGGGTTCGCCGAAATGTATTCTGGATTAATTGTCAAGTGTTATGTTGATCAAGGTATTGCTTATGTTCGTTATTAATTATTGATTTAAGGAAATTGATCGATATAGAGTACAGAGAGTTCCACTTAGTCAAAAGATTCATCGGCCTAAAGAGCGTCCAAAAATACAGGTAAATTATTAATACGGAACGCTCTATCAGTAGATGGTAGCAGAGGACGGTTTCGTCTTTTGGGACCCTGTACTCTTAAAGTACATGGTGTTGAATTAACGGTTACGCATTTTGAGACCCCACTCGAGAAGTTGAATTAGATTTTTTTTTTTTTTTTTTGGGTAAAACAGATTGACAGAATGATGATGGGCTAGGTCCACCGCGACTTTCCCGGGATCTCGGAGCTTGCGAATGGAGAGAATGGAGGTGTGGATTCGGCGTTGGCGGTACTAGTGATGGTATGAGTGAAGTTAGGGTTTTGCGCTTGCACAGCTTATTGCCGCAGGGTGTGTGAAAAGGTTGCGAGGATTTTTCTTTTAGAAGATAGCGGAGGTGCGACTCCGAGTGTAGGAGTAGAGAAGTCGTCGAACTTCATAGAAATAGCGGAGGTGCGACTCCGAGTGTGAGAGTAGGGAAGTCGTCGAACTTCATGTGCATGTGGCGCTTTGTGCATAAAAAGGTCCACGTGGTTGTTGTTGTTGAGACGGGCCCTGCGAGGTCAAGAGACTCCGGAGTATGTTGATCCATGTTGTGGTCTGGGCGGTTTAGTAGGTTGATCGGGCGTGGTCAACGAGTCGGTACGTGTGTAAGGGAGTGAAAGAAACTTCGACTTCGGGCTTTGACAAGATTCTAAGTGCACTAGAACAGATCATTGACAAGTTGAGAGTAGGTCTGCGGGTCAGATTTGCTTGCGAACGTGGGGATCGAGAAAGACGGAATAGCGGCCGAGGCTAGTGAAAAGTCCCTAAGGTCCTGAAGCGACTGTGTTACCCTTCCTGTAGTAAACCGACAGATCTGTTTTAATTTTTGTTAGCTCGCGATACATGCAAGAAGTTGTTACGAGAAGAGCTGAGTGAAGGAAGACTAGCCGCAAGGCTTTGTCAGCCGCAGTGTGTGTGAGTGTGACGTCACTAGGAGCCGCGCTGGGATAGGTTGGTTGGTGAGAAGGGTCGCGCACGGATTGGACGCAGTCCGTGGGACTCGATTGGAAGGGGAAAGGCAAGCGAAGAGTATTCCGGGAATTAAAGTCACCTATTGATTACAAACTTTGTGAAATAAAAGACGAGAAAATGAAATTCTTTAAAGCATTTAGGAGTGCGATGAAGGGGGAGTCATACATTAAAGCGAGCGTAGGAGAGGAGACGCCGCCCGAAGGCACACCAGCTTACATTGTAATGGAAGAGAAGGGGGTAGCTCCGTGTCTATGGCTAAAGCAATGGCACAAACTGACAGAGAAACATGGGAGCGTAGCGTTCCCGATACATGGGACATTCAATATAAGGATCCTAGAGAATTTGAGATTCACGATGTACGACATGAAGGTGCCTCCAAGGCCAGCCCAGTTTGAGGCTCTAGCGATTTGGGAACTAATGGCCAGACAGCAGCAGCAAAATAAGTTCGAGAACAGGATGAGAAAGGTAGAAAAGACACTAGCGGATGCTAGGTGGGATAATGCACAGAAGGTGTGGAGGTCAGATGTATTGCAGGGGATAAAATTGTTTCCCGCAATTACTAAGGAAGAAGAGGAGACAGGTAAGAAAGCTACCTGTAAGACAGACAGGAAGTGTTCCAAGGATAGAGAGGACGAGGAAAAGTTGAGAAGAGAAGAGGAGTTAGAGGATGAGGAGTTAATAATGCAATTGCTGAACGACCGTCCACCACCTTATGCGGAGAATGGACAAGGTCCAAGTACCAGTTCTGCCCCTCCGGCACCGGTACGGAACAGTGAAACCCAGAGTTCAGGAGCGTCATCGGGATCTAAGGACCCGAGTTTATTGTTCACCCCGCAGATACCGCAGGTTAGGAGAATATATCCAGATGTGCCCATGTTGAAACCAGCAGAAAATTATCAGCCGCAGATGCCAGGGTACTACAGCAGTGACAACAGTGGAGGAATGATTCTAGGACAAACCGTAAGGGGAGTACAGAATGGTCACAACCAGACATTGGCACAAGCTGAATCAACTCAGTTTTTGATGCCCCAAAAGCAGATGCAGGGGGGAAACGCACATGCTCAAATGACGGGGAGTCAGATGGGCATGCCGGCAATGATGACCCATGGTGTGGGAATGAACATGCCTCAGAACATGGGAAATGGACAAAACCCAGATGCGATATCGCTACCCATTACTGTAGGTCCACCGGTACCTCTGTACAGTCAGCCTAATTTAGGTATGAGCGGTCAGGGATCAATGCTGCAGAATGGGACAGAGAGGAGGTGCATAGAAAACACTCCAGGTATAACTCCGATAGCAGCTCAGCCAAATGAATCTGGGTCCCTGATGGAGTTTAGTCCCATATGTGCTCAGTCAACACTGGTGAGGTCGAGTCCCCCACTGATAATACCTCTAACATCGAACACTGAAAAGTTGCCGCAACCATCAATGGCAGTCGATGTGAACGCTACACTGATGGGAGGGAATGCGCAACAGCTGACACAGTGGTTCAACAGTTTGAATTCCACCCAGGGCTCAGCCAGTGGGAAAGGAGAAGATTATCTGAATAGGATGATGTTAAACATGGAAGCACAAGAATTGGTGTAAGGGACTATGGGTGTGAATAGGTTAGAGTCCTACTCGGAAGAAGAGTTGAGGTATCTATGTCCAAAGATTACGAAGGAAGTGAACAAGGTACATAAAAGCTTGCAGGAAATAGCCGACAAAAATGGGGTTGACATAGACAAGACCAAACATTTGATCAGGAGCTACAGGTTGGATTTTGGGGCCACAGATTTTGAACACATGAGGTCAGCAGGCATGAAGGCACACCTTAGAGAATTGCTGCAGAGTGCACAAGTGTGGAGGTGCTTAGACAAGTGGGAAAGCAGGTGGGTAAAGAGAAAGGAAAAGAGGAGGGACAGTGCTACAGTGCATAATGAGAAAAGACCACAAAGCAGCGAGACAGTAACTATGTTACCAATGAGGGAGACAGCAGGGGGAAAATTAATACATGTACCATGGCACAGAAGTGACATTCAGTCTTTTACGGATGATTTTCCCAAACTGAGAGAGAAGCCGATTGAATGGTATCAACAGACTGATAGGTTTGTGAAGCTTGCAAAATGTCTCTGGGAAGACCTGAACACTCTCTTTGAGATTGTGGTTCCGGCAGATTTGTGGGAGGATTGCAAAAGAGCTGTAGGTTGGCCGACAAGTGAACCAGAGAGAGACAGGGAGACGGGTGCACCATCACCTATGGTGATGAGCTTGTACTATAAGGTGATTGAGCATTTGAAGACGAAGGTAGCCGCGAAAAATGTGGATTGGCAGAAGATCGATCGAACTGCCCAAGAGGCTAAAGAGTTGATTCATAGTTATTATGAGAGGTTGTTAAAGGCGTTTAAGAACTACAGCGGCACGGAAACAATAGAGGCAAAGGACATGCTTCATTTTGTGTTTAGATTTGTGGAAGGGCTGAGGCCAGAGATAAGTCAGATGATAAAGTCGCATTTGATTTGCTGGCAGTCTAAACCGATTGACGAAGTCTTGAATTATGCGAAATACTGTAGCGACGAAATTGAAGTGAAACAGAAAAAGTTGAAAGAGAAGGTGATGATGATGCAGCTTAAGGCAGCTCAGACAGGTTTGCAAGGTCTGCAAGGGTTGCAAGGGTTCCAACAGCAGATACCGCAACCGCAGCCGCAGTTACAGGGAAACACGGCGTTTCAGCCACAGGCCAGAGGCAGAGGCAGAGGAGGTTTTGTGAATAATGGTCCAGATTTGAGCACTGTTGTGACGGGTGTGCAAGCAATGAAGAAGGTGATGCCGTGTCACGCGTGCGGAATCGTAGGTCATTGGAAACGCGAGTGCCCGATGGTGGTGCAGGAAGGTGCAGGTGCAGGTGCAGGTGTTGGTCAGCAAAACAATGATGTCAATGCATTTCAGACAATGAGGGGACCGAAAATGAGAGGTCCAAACCCAAATTTTCAGACCATAAATCAATTGCAGGGATTGCAACCTATGCAGCCGCAGCAGATGCAGATGCCTCGTATGCAGATGACGCAGATGCAGCCAATACAACAGCAGTTACCCATGGTACCTAATCAGCAAATGCAAATACCTTTGGCACCAATGAGTCAGCAGCAAGTGATGGTTCCTCCACAGGTCTCGGGTCAGGTAATGAGTACAAACGGCACCGTGCAACAGTTCCCATTACACAGTGAGAGTGGAATAAACAATGTATGGGAGAGTGAAAGCTCAGAAGAAGAAGGAGATTGTGTGCTTGCAGCATCCTTGGAAGTTGATCAAAAGGGTCCGTACGTAGAGGGAAGAGTAATGGGTCATCGTGTCTCGTTCTTGGTTGACACGGGAGCCACACGTTCAACTGTTAAGAGCAGTGAAGTACCAAATTTGCCACTCTCAGGGAGGACAGTTCAAGTGGTGGGAGTAGCAAACAGGCACCTGACGAACCCAATAACAGATCCGGTACCAGTCAGCATCGGTAACTATCAAGGGGTACATCAGTTTGTGGTATGTGACTCAAGCCCGATAGCACTATTAGGGAGAGACCTATTGTGCAAATTGGGTTGTTCGATCATGTGTTCGAACGAAGGAATAACCATCCAGACGAGCAGTGATGGGGAAGAAGAGGACAGTGTAGAGGGGGATGAGATGGAAACTGTCGATGAAGAGTATCCTCTGATTTGTCTTTTCCCGATGATAACTGAAGAAGACATCCCAGCTGAATTACGGGAAACAGTCGGAAAGGAAGTGTGGGATATGACAGGGAAAGAGGTGGGATTGATGAAAGGAGTGGAACCAGTGAAAGTGACTGTAAAGCCCAATGCAATATTTCCCCAGACCCCACAATACCACATGGCACAAGACACCCTCATGAAAGTTGCTCAACTTATTGACGAATTCGTAAAACAGGGGGTACTGAAAGAAGTGTTAAGCAGTCCATGTAATTCACCAATAATGGGACTAATAAAGCCGAGTGGAAAGGTCCGACTCGTGCAGGACTTGAGGAGAATAAATGACATCATAGTCAAATGCTGCCCAGTAGTACCGAATCCAGCTGTGATAATGTTTCAAGTCCCTTGCGATGCTGAGTGGTTCTCAGTCATCGATTTGTCACAAGCATTCTTTTCTGTGCCTCTTCATGAGGACAGCCAATTTCTCTTTTGTTTCAAATTCCTAGACAGAGTGTACAGTTGGTGTCGAATTCCTCAAGGGTTTTCTGAGTCACCGTCAATCTTCAATCAGATTCTAAAGAAAGATTTGGAAGCATTAGAATTACCATTCGAGTCAACCCTAGTACAGTACATTGATGACTTACTGGTTGCATCAAAGACAGAAAGTGGCTGCACAGCCGATACCATTGCTCTGTTGAATCATTTGGGAAGGAATGGACATAAGGTGTCTCCTTCTAAATTGCAGTTCTGTCAGAAGAAAGTGAAATACTTGGGTCACCAGATAGAGAAAGGGTCACGGAAAATAATGAAGGAGAGAATAACAAGCGTACTTCAAATGAGTCCACCAAAGACAAGGAGGGAGGTGAGGAAGTTTTTGGGAATGGTGGGCTACTGTCGCCAGTGGATTCCCAACTTCTCGACTCTAGCAAAGCCTCTACTGAAACTGACCCAGAAGGATGCTTTGGATCAAATTGAGTTGAAAGGAGATGAGATGGATGCTTTTGTTGAACTGAAAGAATGCATGTGCAGGGCTCCAGCTTTAGGTATGCCTGATTACACAAAGCCTTTCACATTGTTTTGCCACGAACGTGATGCATGTTCTTTGTCTGTCTTGACTCAAGCCCATGGTGGCGTAAACAGACCAGTAGCGTATTTTTCAGCTACTTTGGATCCGGTCGCAGCAGCACTCCCAGGGTGTTTGCGCGCCGTAGCAGCAGTTGGTATCAGCCTCACTCAGAGTGAAGGGACAGTGATGGGACACCCAGTAACAGTTATGGTCCCTCACTCAGTTGAGATACTTTTGACCCGCTCCCGAACGCAGCACATGACTGGAGCTAGACTCACAAGGTATGAAACAATAATTCTGGGCTCACCGAATGTGCAGCTGAAAAGGTGCACTACGTTGAATCCAGCAACCTTGCTCCCTGGAGAAAATGCTGAAATTGAGAACGCTGAAGACGTCGAGCATGACTGCCTTCAGGTGACTGAATTTTGCACAAAACCCCGACCGGACATTAAGGATACTAAGCTTGATGAAAATGACCAAATTCTTTTTGTTGATGGTTCATGTCTAAGAGACGGGATGGGGATTTTGAAAGCAGGATATGCTGTATGTACTGTAACAGGTGTCTTGGAAGCGGGATGGCTTCAAGGAGTCTATTCTGCACAAGTAGCAGAACTTGTAGCCCTTACCAGAGCATGTCAACTGTCTGCATTGATGAAAGTCACCATTTACACTGATAGTCAGTACGGGTTTGGGATTGTGCATGACTTTGGACAACTATGGTCACAGAGAGGTTTCCTGACTTCTTCAGGATCCCCAGTGAAGAACGGGGAGAGGATAAGGGAATTGTTACACGCCATTCAAGTGCCAGCCGAAGTTGCAGTGGTAAAGTGCAGTGCTCACACGAAAGGACAGGACTATGTTTCTCTGGGAAATGCATATGCGGAACAAGTCGCAAGATTTTGTGCCTTGAACTGTATATTACTCAGGGACGAATGGAATTCAATAAGTGAGCCAGAACTAGAACCAGCTGAAGCATTTGCCTTGAAGGTCGTAGATACAATAGATGAATTAAAAGCATTACAAAATAATGTCAGGGAGGATGAAAGAGATTCCTGGATTAAACCACAATGTATAAAGAGACCAGACGAGTTATGGGTTTCAAATGAGGGAAAATGTGTTTTGCCAAACAGTCTCTTATCACAGCTTGCGCGGTTCTATCATGGGCAAGCTCACCTAGGGAGAGATGCCATGATAAGATTGTTCAAAACTGATTGGTTTAACCCCAGATTTCGTCAAGCTGCAGAAGCAGTTTGCCATCGATGTGTCACTTGCCAGCAGATGAACCCAGGAAAGGGAACAGTTGTGAACGCGAGCCACATTGGTAGGGCAAGTGGACCATTTAGTCGAATGCAGATGGACTTCATTGAGATGCCTGTGCATGGAGGTCTAAAGTATGTGTTGGTGATTGTGTGCATTTTTAGTCACTGGATTGAGGCATACCCCACACGTAGAAATGACAGCCTTACAGTTGCAAAGCTATTGTTGAGGGAGTTAATACCACGTTTCGGATTCCAGATCTCTTTAGAATCAGATAGGGGAAGTCACTTCAATAACGAGGTGATAAAGTTACTTTGCGAAGCGCTGAACATTGAGCAAAAACTGCATTGTAGCTATCGCCCTGAAGCATCAGGATTGGTGGAGCAGATGAATGGTACACTGAAATCAAGAATGGCGAAAATATGTGCACCGACAAACTTGAAATGGCCTGACGCATTGCCCTTAGTGCTAATGTCAATGAGAAACACCCCTGATAGAAAGACTGGATTGTCTCCGCACGAAATTCTCATGGGCAGGGCTATGAGACTTCCTGCAGTTCCCGCAAACGCGCTTTTGAATATTACAGATGATATGGTGTTAGACTACTGCAAGGCTCTGGCTGACGTGGTTCGCTCTTTCTCTCACCAGGTGGAAGCGACCACCTTGCCACCGATCCAAGGTCCAGGACACGCACTGAAAGCAGGTGACTGGGTCGTGGTAAAGAAGCACGTGAGAAAGTCGTGTCTGGAACCCCGTTGGAAAGGCCCTTTCCAAGTGATCCTGACGACAACTACCGCTGTGAAGTGTGCGGGGGTTCCCAACTGGATTCACGCCAGTCACACAAAGAAGGTGTTGTGTCCCACAGATGAGGAAGTTGAAGCGCTTAAACTGCCAGTGCCTGATAAAACAGTGCTGAGTGCTGAGACAGAACAAAACCGAACTGAAAGCGAACAGGCAGAAGCAGGAGAGAGAGAGATATTATTGGAGAACGAAGAGTCCGACTCACTTGGGGAAGACCAAGGAGAAAGTTCAGACAGCGACGAAGAAGCTGAAGGTGACAAAGAACCTGAAGCAGCTGAGGGTAGCAAAAAGCCTGAAGAAGCTGAGGGTGACAAAGAACCTGAAGCAGCTGAAAGTGATAAAGAGCCTGACGAAAGTAACGGTGACGAAGGGCTCGAAGAAGGTGAAAAAGCAGGAGAGCCTGATCAGAGGAGGGCTTTCCCAGAAGCAGACGGTATAGAAAAAGAAAAAGAGAAAGTGATTGATTCCCCAGAAGGAGGGGACAAGGCAGAACAGAACGAAAAGGTTCAAGCTTCCACAGAAAAGATCGCAGGTCCATCAAATGGACATGGTGCAAAGAGGAGACTAAGTATATCACCAGTAAAACAAAGGACTGGAGAAGGTTTGAACGACGGAGAAAGGCCAAAAGTGAAAGAGAAAAGAAAGGAAGTGTCTGTCGTGGTACCAACCTCAAGTGAAGAAAAGGACTTGACAAAAGAGGAAAGTACCAGCGAAGCAGAATCAAAAAGAGAAGCAAAATTGAAAAGGAAAAGGATACCAAACAGGAGATATTCCGGTCCTGAATGGGCATATGCAGTCAATGACGATTGGACTGACGAGTTTGTATCTCTAAGCATCGAGAACGAAGAAGAAGAGATACCAATAGAAAAGAAAAGTTTTATGGACTCTGTTGATTGAAAGGGTGATAAATGATATCGCTTGCTACAATATAACGTGAAACAAACAACCAGCTGAGACATTGCTAAGCCGGATGAGACTTGCTGAACTGATAAAGACTGAGTTATTGCCGAATTGAGACAATGCTGCTAACCGATAAGTGACTGGCCTCCTGAAGAAAACTGTGTGAACATTGCGCTCGTTCAGCTTTGTAACTGAATTGCTAAATAGTTTCATTTATAGGTGCTTCTAGCTCTCTGATTCTATACAGATCATGACGCAAAACAATAGAAAGAAATATTGTAAATATGTGTGTATAGGCTTGATAATTGCATGTGTACTAATAATAATGGCAATTGTGCTTGGAATACATGGTAAGACTGAGAATGAGAGAATTGATGCTTCTACTCTTGCTCCTGTTACTGTCACCGAACTAACCGCATTGAAAAGACTAGCATTGGATGAGAGACTCTTGCACGATAAGAAAGAGCTTTCGTATAATGTTTTCTATCGCTTGCTAACAGAATATGTTGAGACAATGGATGCGAAAGATTGTTATGTGTGTACACAGATACCGACATCAGTGAAGGAAGGGGTGACATATCACCACATGCCTCTTACATACGGGATTACAAGTAGCATAGTAATGTCTAGATTTTATGGTCAAACTAACATACAGTATTTTTACTCAAATTATGATGTTACCTTTGCATATGTTCCTATAATAGCGCAGCTAAGCCAGATTGCTAAAGATTGGGATGCTAAGATAATGAGGGAATTTTTCGAGCCAATGCAACCTTTTGAAACGGCTCACGCTCATAGGGAAAACCTTACCTGCTCGCTCTCTGCAGTAGAAATAAGCTTTTTAGATCGTACAGATGATAGAAGGGCACAAATGAAAGCGAAATTAGAAAAGGAGCTACATAAGAGGACTTCAGTAGATAATTATGATTTTGCTGCAATAAAGACACAAGGGAAAATAGCTTTAGATGCTTGGCATGTAGGGAAATTTTGTATATATCGGGGTGAATCCTATTATGACAATATTTTTGTAGGAGCGAGTGAGTGTAAACATACGTTTATCTTTAAGGCCAAATGGACATTCATGATGGACGGACTTGACCCTGTCATTCCAGGTGTATATTACATTTGTGGGTATAGTGCCTATTATCGTCTTCCAAAGGGATGGTGGGGGAGATGTTATTTGGGTATAGTGTTCCCAAAGGTTTATCAACTGGATGACCTATCGATGATTCAAAAGACATCTGGATCCCATCGTATCCAGAAAAGAGAGACTGCAGCTGCTGTGGTAGGAGATATATTTGGAGCCATGATTCCTTCATTAGGAGTTGTGTTGAATTCCATCAAAATACGAAAGTTGTCTACTATAGTGGATAACATGTTGACGAAGTTTTCAGGTGCTATAATCCTGATAGATGCTGAACTTGCAGCGGAAAGAGCTATGACTCTTCAAAATAGGCTTGCTTTAGACATTCTTTTAGCAAAGGATGGTGGCGTTTGCAAAATGCTTGGTGCACGACACTGTTGTACTTATATTCCAGACAATAGTGTGAAAATTAAAACTATGCTTGCTAATCTAACAAAAGAGAGTGCAGATTTGAAGGAACTGAAAGAACCAGGAGTGTGGGAGAAGGTTGGAAAAGGACTTGCTTCAGTGGGACATTGGATTGGGGGAATTTGGAATGGAATATTACTGAAAATAATAGAAGGAATATTAATAGTAATAATTTGCATATTTGGAATATGGGGAATAAAAAGGGGAATAATAATGATTATGGAAAGAATTAAAAGAAGAAAAGAAGAGAAAATTATGAAAAGAATGGCAGAAGAATACAAAGCGCAAACTAGGGGAATTAAAAGGAAAAGAGAACTGACAGAATTTTAATGGAATAAAATTTGTGGGCATGATTTGGTGTGATGACAAGTAGTCATCAGAGGAGGGATTGATGAAGCAGAAAATGAAGGTTTTACATTTATTAACGTAAACGTAGTGTGAAATAATCATGTGTGACTTTAACCGAACTAATAAAGATTGTACGGGGACAAAATGTGCCCTCAGAGTAGTTTGCCAACATTTATAAGCGTGCTTTATAACGTGGTGTATTAGAATTGCACTAATCCGACATAATCGTAAATGTGTGCTATGATTTGCTTGTTTGAAATGTTTTAGCTTAGCATTACTTTAGTGCAGGCTTCGGCCTAGTGGCCTGGTCTCACGGTTTAGATGCTCGTATTTTTCCAATGTGCTAATAAAAGTGTATTTCTGCTTGAAGCTGTACTTTTCCACTGAGATCGTTCACATGCTTATCTTAAGGTTTCGTGCCAGCCTGGCATATTTTCTCTTTACTCCAAGGTCGATTTGCAGGTGCGGACAATGGAGGCTCTGAAAGTGAGCTAATTGGTATACAATGTTGCAACTTGCGTACCCATCTCCAAGGATAATGTATGCTTAAGTAAAAGCTTGAGAACTGTCGTTTTTGATTGGACAATTTGAAGCTAACCTATGAACCCTCCAATGGAAGACCCTACTGGATTTGAACTGTTGTCTATAAAAATCAGGTGCACGAGAAGAAAGCGGCCATTGCAGCTATTACCAGCCCGATACCCGCCATTTTGCAGACTTCGTAGCTATTATGGCCCATTTTGCTGCGACGCCATTAAGAAAGAGACTTTGATTCTTTCTCTAATCGAGAGAAAGAGACTTTAGATGATTCTTGCCCTAGAGACTTTAACTTTGATCCCTTGCATGAAGTAGTAGTAGTTTTACCTTGCCGCCGTGAGGCAACTGCCCCGTCCACCCCTGCCCCTTTTGCCCCGTCCCATGCTGATCGAAACGGTACCCATGCTGATCGAGAAACGGTACCTGTGAGACGAAGACTTCCTTGTATGCTGATCGTAATTGGTAAATATGAGAGGAAATTGTAAAATTGCATTGTGTTTCCTTTAGGTAACCAACTGCTGATTTTGATAAGAGCCCTAGTTAGGAGTTTTTCTAAATTAATGTTGCTAAATTGTTTTTGCATGAAGTCCCACATGCCGATGCTAATTTGAGGTTAGACGAGGGTTCCATATGTCGCACGATGCAATTTGAGATCTTGTTATGCTGACTAAATGTATGCAATTAGTTCATTACAGATTATCGTATTAGTGATTTGCATTGCTATTATCGAATGCCTTGTGATTCAAATGCTACATAGATTACACCTGTTTCGCCGCTATGGACAGCTATTAATGTTCATTTACGTTTATCATTTGGTGTTGAGACACATTTATATTGTGCTAGCTTTGTTAATATAGGGAAATAAAATTCACTAACTTTGAATAAACTGGTGTGGTTATTCCTGACTGAAAGGTCAGGGTTCGCCGAAATGTATTCTGGATTAATTGTCAAGTGTTATGTTGATCAAGGTATTGCTTATGTTCGTTATTAATTATTGATTAAAGGAAATTGATCGATATAGAGTACAGAGAGTTCCACTTAGTCAAAAGATTCATCGGCCTAAAGAGCGTCCAAAAATACAGGTAAATTATTAATACGGAACGCTCTATCACCTGTAACGTACGCAACCATCCTACGATGAGGTATCAAGAGAGTGCACACAAGAGAGGTTACATAAAGCACATCTCAGGTGACCCACACTGATATCCCATTACTGAGACATTAAAGGGCTCTCGTGACCGTGATTTACCTCTATACTGAGCTGCACCTGGACAGATATCTGCAACTGAGAGATCCACAGAGGAATCGAAGTACACCTCTGAGGAGTTACAGAATGCACAGGTTTCTAAGTGCTTTGTGATCCAAAGAGTTAATGTAAAACAAGGGGCGTAGCTTTGTCTGTAACATTTGGGGGTGAGCTTCAGATTTCCCAACAATCACATTGGCACATAATGTTGAAATACAGTATACAACAAGATGGTGCACAAGAAGGGCTTGAGGGACAGTGGAAAGGGAGAGAAATGCATATTGGTAGGTGTGTGTGCGTTTTTGTTTGTGAAAAATGCCTGGTGAAATCCGACAGACACATCACCGTACCCGACCGAAAGCACATTCAGACAACTATTTATCACAAAATGCATTTGTTAGGGGGGTTTAACAATCCCCCCTCCTCCACAGCCCTGTGTAAAACACCATGATCTTGGCCTGCGCTGTGCATATTTTTCCCATTACTAAACCATCCTCCGAAATCTTACTTTGCACCTCCATGCTGTTATGCGGCGTACCCTAGTACCTCAGTACTGAGCCAACCGCAAGGCTCTTACAGTGCTCATTTATCCCTGCATCATCCACTGGTATAGGTACTCAGCCATCCATGCATCCACTGTGCTTTAACACTACTACTCAATCCTGGTTTGCAAATTGCACAGGTGTGCCAGTACTTCCTCATAAACAGAATTCTCAAAGTACCTCTGTTCTTACTTGTGAAGTATGCTTGCAACTCAGTGCTGCGGAAGTCAGGACACTTTCAATAATTAACTTAGCTCAGGGCATTTCGTGGGGAGCTGAAGAAAGACCCTTTAATTGGTATAGTAATTCATATAGTTTTTACACCTCTGCTGCAAAAATCTGCTTAACCTGCCTTTTCCCACTTTCAAATCTGCGAGGGGGAAAGGGCGGCAACTCGGTCTTTGACCCAACTAAGATTTGTGAATTGAGTGGCATTCAGTATAGTAATAGTGACACTTTCTATTAACATTCTCAACGTACTCCACTTTAAATGTGCCACTCTAGCACTTATATAAAGCTCTCTATAGAATGAGGTAGAACAATGCACCGTGTCTCTGTGTAAGCATTCAAGGGCTGGGTGTCCTGTAGAAAGGTCTTCAGATAAGCGGCTACTCTGGTAATGATTTTGATCTAGACCAGAGACAGTCTAGGCTGCAGGTTGCAATTGTGATCCGTAGCTCAGGTAACTGAGCGTTTCTTTTACTGATCTATATCTAGCCTGGTGGTCATAGGGTGTGTAATCTGAAGAATACAGGTTCTGATTCTGGTGCAAAAGGATATCAGGAAGACATAATCCAGGGAACTTGAAGGTTGCACCTCTAACGCTAGTGAGATAGCGAAGTGGAGTTATGTCCTCATCATGGCAACCATAGTAAATTGGTTCCGAAGGCTCATATTTGCCTGTATAATGTTATGTGGTCAGTCTACAGTTCGCACGTTCCCATTGTAGCAAACTAACTCTTTTACTGAGCTACTGAAAAATCTGTTGTACCTAGCACTGATTGGGTTGAGCTAATGTACATGCAGCAGATTTACTTATGACCTATAGACCTCGAATTCTAATTCAGGTATTATATCTCTGTGACTTTGCATACAGCCAAGAGCTGCGTGTAACCCACAGATCACAGGGTTCAATCCATGCATGACCAAATAGACCTTTCCTTAAAGGGCATCGTGAGCATGTTCTAGTATGGTAATTGTAAGAACTTAGTTTATTGGTTGTGAAGGATGTGGGTCCCTCACAGGTAATAATTCTACAATTTTCCACTTAGTAGGTACCAAGAACCCTGTTGTAGCACTTGACTTTATCAGGTTAGTGAGCAAAAGCAGTCCAAGGCCTACTCAGGGAAGGTGGTATGGGCTAGGCCTACTTAGGGAAGCTGGTATGGGCTAGAACCACAGTCTGCAGGTATGCAACAAGTAAAACTCAATAAACCATTTTCCAGTCTGTGGTTTTACCTATAAAAATCACTTTATTTCACAGACTACCCAATACTATGCTATACTTTACAAATATACATGATGGCAGGTGAAAGTACCTATGGTGACACTCTCCAAACTGTTCACACAGGTAGCAAGCGTTGAATCCTATAACCACCATATACCTTCTCCATATTCTAGACATGATACAATGAAGAGTAGTTATAAGATGGGAGGCCTACTGGCATTGTCAGGCTTTCACTACATTATTAAACACAGAAAAATGACAAATTAAACCAACACAACACCATTAAAATCTCCAAGGATGGTACAGTCTTACACCGACCTTCATTAGAGCATGTCAAGAATAGCTGTAAACTCTGTGATTGTCAACATAGCATTTCAAAGCATGTCAACGATTTTACTGAAATGCGTAACGATTCACTGATAACTTTGCGATTATCAATAGAGCATTTCAAAAACCTTCATTAAAAAATGTAACGATTCACTATAATGTCATGAAACACTACTATTTTAATTAATCTGGGTCTACCTTTACACATGCTGCAACACAACCTTCAACAGGAGACTCTGCACTCCAAAGCATTTTGTGCAAAAACTCAACTTTCAGGAGTGCTTAAAAACATAACAAACTTCTACCAGGCTCATTAGTACAACTTCCACAAGACTTATGGCGGCATTTGGAAAAATCAAAATGGGGCTCCTTTTGGGGCTTCTGAGTTCCCTGCAACCCTCATAACACTTTGGAGTATGTTGTCTGTGCCCCTGACATCTCTGGGGCCATGGAAGACACCATTTTCAGATTTTAGGGCCCACTCCATGGTCTCTCGGTGGGACCCTTCTCAAATCTGATCGGCACCCCGGCACTACCTTATTGTGTTATTATCTTGTTGAACGTGAATCATACCGAATAGTTGTTCAGTTATTTGTTTGTCAAATTATTTAGAACATTTGTCAGATGCTTCCCCCACAGCCGTCCGTTCTCACTTAACATGGAAAGTTACCTTTGCTTATTTAGCACTTCTCTCAGTACAAAGGTTTTCCAGCCCTTCTATGCACTGAGTAGTGAAAGGTGAGGACCACGATATAGGGGTGAAAGAAAAATGAAATGCTTTGAAGCAGTAAAGCCATGGAAAATCTTTGCACTCATTTGATGAAAGACGGGCATTTAAACATTGAATCAATCAGCAAACAGTTTTCGGCCTAGCAAAAACATTCTAATGCGTCACAAAGGAATGCTAAAAGTATCTTAATTTCCCTTCAAAATAATTTCATGTGATGCCATCTTTGTCAAAAGTCACTTGATTGCACATCCTGTGAACCTTTGCCGTTAAAGGTCAGTTAATGACACTTCCTATTACGTCATTAGACGGGTCAAAACGTGATGTAACTTCTGCTACCCGTGCTACCTCTGCTACTAATCCCTGCTTACCTCTCCTCAGTACAGCTCTGTTTTGTAAGCAAAAGTTCTTAAATTATTTGTTAGGAACTATACCCCAGGGAAACTCTATGAAGCCATAAAACATCCCATCATAGCGAGGAATGTAAGGTTCAGTGGGAAGGAGACAGTTTTGAATGTATTTTTAATAGATGTATGCGTGTTTTTGTGCCAGCAAGACAGTAACTGCAAGGAAGAGAACCTTTCTTCCAAAGTGGAAGAGTGGAGACCAGTCCCAGTAGAGTAATGGGTTTCCAAACTGCCAACAACATATAGGAACACAACAGATTTCTGATGGGGGTTGTGAAAAAATAATGGTCTCCTAATGTTAACATACATAGATACTCCGGGAAACACCGAATCTGTTCTAGAATGTTTATTTTTTTATTGGTTTTTAATCCCTATCATTTAGCAAAACGAGTTACTGGAATTAGATTGATAATTCTGGATGTTTAGCAAGTATCACTTTGTATGCCTTATTCTTCTGCCTTTGATGGTTGGTACTGTATATACGGTTAATATTAAAAACAATTGTATTATTATTATGATTATTAGTAAAAATAATAATAATAGTAATAATAATAGTGATGATGTTAATCATAATAATAATAATAATAACATAAATTGACACTGGGCTCTAACTTCGGTTGTAGGTAGATTAGGATAATGTCAGCAGTTTTGATACTTGACGAATAGCTGTTAACATTAACAACTACTAACAAATGTTAATTTGTGTCATTGTGTTTTCACACGTTGGAGGATTCATAGCTTGTCATGCTAAGAGAATCTCACCATCAGTGAGGTATACAAGTGACCTTCTTTGTAGAAAGAGATTCCTAAGGTTGGAGGCAAATATCAATGCCAGGTGGTCATACTGAGAGAGTAATGTATGTCTGAAGGTTACATACAGTATTACTTATATGCAAGCTGTGTGTATGTGGACATGCGACTGTCAGGTTCCTGCAGGATGCGTTTGGAAGCAAAACGGCCCAAATGTGATTGAACGTCAGCATGATAAGTAAAATGCGAGCTTGAAATGCCACCATGTGGCCGGTGGATGCCCACTAGGGTCAATAAATAGGGAAGTATGTTTGCCATTTCTAGCCTCTAATTTGGTGCAAATTCCAGAGAAGAAAACTCAGGGAAGGACTCCTCAAGTACAGAATTGTGTCTGAAAAACAGAAGGCTTTCGCTCTGAGGCTCAGCAGAACCACTGGGTAGAAATAAACCTCCTTGAATAGGAATTGGTGAGGATGGTCTAGTATCTAGTGACAGAATCCTGCCAAGATGAAGGGGTTTGAGGTGAACTACTGTGGATGGCTACTGGAGGAGTTGGGCTTAACTCCATTTCCCCAAAGCCCATTGGTAGATTGCCTGGTTGTGAGTTTGTGTGAAGAAAGACATTGATTCGGTCCACAGGCGCAGGTTTTATGGATTTAGTCGTGGACCGACACACTTTGCTGAAACCTCTTAGAGTCAGAGCACGGGTGACCTAGTTTTCAGGGGCGTCGCTTTGGGGAGGGTGTATGGGGTGTTACACCCCCCTTAATAAATGTATTTTCTGATAAATAGTTGGGTACAGGTGCTGTCAGTCGGGTATGTTGAGATGTCTGTCAGGTTTCTCCAGGAATTTTTACACACACACAGACAAAAACTCCCTCTCTGTTTTGAACGTATTCAAAAATGTAAGTTATTTCACAAAATATTGTATTTTCCTTCTTAGTGCCTCTATCAATCAGCATCCTCTCCCTTCCCACTGCCCCACAGGCCTCCCTGGTGTATCCTGCTTGCTGTATGAAGTAAACATGATATGCCAGCCTGATTGTCGGAAAATCTGAAGCTCACAACCCAGTAACGGGTTATCCAGCAAAAGTTGGCTGATGCATAATACTCCCATCTCATGGTTTCCCTGCCTCATTTGATAGTGAAAAAACTAATTTCTTCTGGACCTCAGGGCTCGCACCAGATCCGTAATCAGTAAAACCATGACCACCGGTCATACCTCCCAGCGAAAGTACCTTTGATGAAAATTTGCAGCTGCAATTAGAGGCTTGGGAACTCTAAATTGTATGGGCCATTAGTCATTTGGGAAGCCTAATGGCTTACGCCCCGGAACAAGAAACTCAGTTCTTTATGCTGTGGTTTGTGAGAGAAAAACCTTAATAATGCAGTCCTGATTGTGTTCAGATTGGCTACCTCCTCTCCCCTCCACTTCTGTTTTGCCAATTTTAAGTCCATTAATTTAATAAAAAGGAGATTTATCATTTTGTTCCATAAATGTAATATTTCAAAGAACAGTCCTAAGCAATCCTTTGTTTATCCCTTGCTCTCTTGACTGAGAGTGCAGATATACTGACCATTGGTCATGCTCTGCTTTTATTCTAATTGACTAAAAAGACCCGATTGGAAAGAGCTATAAAGAACAGGGTGACATTCTGGTAAGTGATGTTTAAGTCAAATGATATTCTGACGGCAATATTTTGGTACCAGATCAAGAGGGATCCGACTTCCTCACAGTGGGTTTGAATTTTTAGAAGCCATTAACATTTTAAAAGAAAAAGGTCGAAATACTGTATTTTAGGGTACAGTGTTACAAAGGAATTGGCTAATGTTAGAAATGGGGTCTTTGGTTGACAGTCAGGTTACCCCCTGTTCAAGCAAGGACCCTCACTCTAGTTAGGATAAAAGAGAATCACCCTCAGCTAACCCCTGCTTACCCCCTTGGTAGCTTGGCAGAGCAGTAGGCTTAACCTCAGAGTGCTGGGCGTAAAGTATTTGTACCAACACACACACAGTAACTTAATGAAAACACTACAAAATGACACAACACCAGTTTAGAAAAATAGGAAATATTTATCTAGACAAAACAAGACCAAAACGACAAAAATCCAACATACACCAGTCAAGTTATGATTTTTTAAAGGTTTAAAATAAAAAGAGTCTTTAGGTAGTTGTAACAACACACTAGCGCTGCTAGCGTGTAAATGTACCTGGTTTGCGGCAAAAATAACCCCGCACGGGCGGTGTGCGTCGAAAATAACCCTGCACGGGTATATGCGTCGAAAACAGCTCGGCACGGCGAGGCGCGTCGAAAAAGCCAGCCACGCGACGGTCCGAAAGTCCCGCGGCGCTGGTTGCGATCTCTCAGCCTTCGTCAGCGATGCTGCGCGTCGTTTCTCCTGCTCCGGGCGTCGATTCTCCGGTCGCGTTTCCTGCGGCGTCGTTTCTCAGCTGCGGAGCCGGCGTCGCGTCGTTTTCTCAGCCGCGATCGGATTCGCGTCGATCTTTTCTCCGCACAGTGCTCGGTGCGTGTATTTTTGTCCTTAGGCTGCCAGCCTCTCCTTTCAGGGTCCCAGGAACTGGAAGGGCACCACAGAGCAGAGTAGGGGTCTCTCCAGAGACTCCAGGTGCTGGCAGGAAGAAGTCTTTGCTATCCCTGAGACTTCAATAACAGGAGGCAAGCTCTACATCAAGCCCTTGGAGATTTCTTCTTCAAGATGGAAGGCACACAAAGTCCAGTCTTTGCCCTCTTACTCAGGCAGAAGCAGCACTGCAGGAAAGCTCCACAAAGCACAGTCACAGGCAGGGCAGCACTTGTTCCTCAGCGATCAGCTCTTCTCCAGGCAGAGGTTCCCCTTGATTCCAGAAGTGTTTCTAAAGTTTGTAAGTTTGGATGCCCTTCTTATACCCATTTTAGTCTTTGAAGTCACCTTCCTTCAAAGGGGACTCACACCTTCTTGTGAAATCCTGCCTTGCCCAGGCAAGGCCTCAGACACACACCAGGGGGCTGGAGACAGCATTGTCAGAGGCAGGCACAGTCCTTTCAGATGAGAGTGACCACTCCACCCCTCCCTCCTAGCAGAGATGGCTAATCAGGAAATGCAGATCACACCCCAGCTCCCTTTGTGTCACTGTGTGGTGTGAGGTGAAAAACAACCCAACTGTCAACTGACCCAGACAGGGAATCCACAAACAAGGCAGAGTCACTGAATGGTTTAAGCAAGAAAATGCTCACTTTCTAAAAGTGGCATTTCCAAACTCACAATCTCAAAATCAACTTTACTAAAAGATGTATTTTTAAATTGTGAGTTCAGGGATCCCAAACTCCACCTGTCCATCTACTCTCTAGGGGAATCTACACTTTAATCATATTTAAAGGTAGCCCCCATATTATCCTATGAGAGAGAGACAGACCTTGCAACAGTGAAAACGAAATTGGCAGTATTTCACTGTCAGGACATATAAACCACATTACTATATGTCCTACCTTATCCATACACTGCACCCTGCCCTTGGGGCTACCTAGGGCCTACCTTAGGGGTGCCTTACATGTAAGGAAAGGGAAGGTTTAGGCCTGGCAAGTGGGTACACTTGCCAAGTCGAATTTACAGTGTAAAAATACACATACAGACACTGCAGTGGCAGGTCTGAGACATGATTACAGATCTACTTATGTGGGTGGCACAACCAGTACTGCAGGCCCACTAGTAGCATTTGATTTACAGGCCCTGGCACCTCTAGTGCACCTTACTAGGGACTTACTAGTAAATCAAATATGCCAATCATGGATAAACCACTTACATACAATTTAAACAGGAGAGCATATGCACTTTAGCACTGGTTAGCAGTGGTAAAGTGCTCAGAGTTGAAAAGCCAACAGCAACATGTCAGAAAAAATTAGGAGGCAGGAGGCAAAAAAGACTGGGGATGACCCTGCATAAGCAAAAGTCCAACACGACCCCCTACCAGCCTAAAGCCAGGGGAGAACAATCAATACCTTGATGTACTTCCCTGATTGGGGCGATAGAACAGGGACCCAGGCCCACAACAGCAGGGGCATGTTCCAGTTCTACGCCTTCCTGACTCCAGTTGGATCCCTCTGTCCATACTCTCAGGGCCCACTAAGCTAACCCATGGGGAACCCTTCTCCACATCTACAGACACCATCTGTGCAACACCTAACTTTACTTTGCTCACAGATGTATTGCAATGGGCAGATAGTACCACCAGGGCCAACACAGTGGTGTTGCCCACTCCACCCCCGGGGTGTGACTCTCGTCCTCCCCCCCCCAGGGGCAACTCTGTCCACCAGGACAGCAAGCCACAGTGGCCCCAGACAACTGTCAGGGATGAGAGCCCGACCTCAGGCCTCTCTAACCACTGTGACTGTGGAGAGTGGGGGGTGGTAGCCCCAGGTGCCTGGCACCCTTTGACCACTCTCTCTTCCACCAGGTCAGGGATGACAACCTGACCCTGGTCCTCCCCTCTGGGGCTCTGTACCCTCCCTGCAGAAGCGGCACCCCCAGAGTCAAAAACTGTCAGGGTGCTTGTAGAAGCAGTCCTGCACAATTCTTCCATCAGTGCAGGGATGTTAACCTGCAACTGATCCTCCAACCTGGGGTCTGTACCTTCAGGTTGGACCAGGGCCAGGGGTGAGGCTTCCCTCCCCCTGCCCTCTCTTCTGGGGTCCTGAACCACCCAACTAGGAGTGGCCCCCCCAGAAGACAACATGGTAGGGGCACTGTTAGCAGTAGCCCCTTCCTCCAGGTCAGGGGGGACACCCTTAACCTGGCCTTCCAACCTAGGGTCACCACCCTGCGGTTGAACCACTGCCTGGCACACCAGGACTTCCTTGGGAGCACACTTACCCCCCATCAGGTCAGAGTTTACCCCCTGAACCTGATCATTCAACCCAGAGTCACCACCCTGCGATTGAACCATGGCCTGGCACACCAGGACTTCCAGGGGGGCACACTTACCCCCCTCAAGGGACACACTGTCCCGAAGGGCCACACAAGAGTCTGGCTGGCGCAGGTCTCCTGACCTCTGCCCATGTGACAGAGTCTGGATTCCCCCCAGCCCAGAAATGGTCTCACCAAGGTCATTCATGGGGGGCTCTGCTCTCAGAGCTGACCCCTGACCCTCCAGGTTCTCCACTGGGGTCCGCAACCCCCTCTCAACCCTCTGTCTGGACTTCTGCACCCCCTCACTAGGAGTGGTACTGCCAGACACCAGAACTGGTGGGACGCTGGCTACAGCCGCCCCCCCAAGTTCTCCTGACACTGTGGGGTCTCCCTCAACAGATGGCCCTATGGTACAGGCTAGGCTCCCCTCCTGGTGTTCCCGCAGGGAACCCTCCAGGACCTGGGACCGGATCTCGGGCACCTTGGGCCTCAACCCATCCCCATTCCCTCTCCTCTGAGACTGGACATGGGGTCCCTCACCCATCCCACTACACTGGGACCTACCTGGGACACTACAATCCTTCCCTACCTCACCTGGTTGGGAACTACCTAGACCACTCCTCTCAGGAGCACCCCCAAATGCCTCTTCAGACTCTCTGGTACTCACCCAGAAGTCTGCCTCCATTGTAAGCTCCCTGGGGTCAGAGAACTCACACTCCACCTGGTGTTGGCATAGCTCTGGAAAATAAGGACTAGACATATGCTCTCCAGCAATTACATCACTCAGCCCCTCACATGAATTAACCAAAGTACCCTTCACCCAACCATCCAGTGACTCTGCTTTGACAAAGCACCCCACATCACCCTCCTGAGACTGGTGAGACAGTACCTGACTGTCCCTGACACTCAACCCACACTCTTCTGGGATGTCTTCACACTCCATAACCAGGACTTCTACCTGGGGGGAACCCCTCTCCCTGTCACTCTCAACTAGAGTCAGTAGAGTGTCCCTCCCACCAGTAGGAATATGACTCCCCATGCCAGTTCCCCAATCCACCTCAGGGACCCTGTGCATCACTGGAGCTACCTCATACCCCTGAACCTCCTGGCGTGTGTTAACTCCCTCCTTCAAGTAGGGCACCACCTCTCTGGGCATGCGCACTTCTGCAGCATCACTGGATATACAATTGTTGCTGCCACCATTCCAGCTGGACTCAGCCCTCATGACTTCCAGCTCTTTCAATTTAAGCTCGTAAGCATAAATCATTTTTTTAATCTCTAAGTCCCTCCTCCTTTCTGCCAGGGCTAAGGCTCTCTTCTCCTCGGCCCTCTTAAGCTCTTCCAGACTCCGGATTCGAGCTAGGAGCCTATCATCTCTTTCTGTTCCCTCCTCAGGGCCACTGCCCTCCTCTTTGGAGTAGTCCTCCTCCTCAGAGTAGTTATCCTCCTCAGACTCATTTGGTGGTGTTGCCTGACAACGTTTCAATTCATCCTGACACAGGGCTGACTCAAGATCCTCCCTTCTGGATTCCTTGTTCACAGCCAGTCCCCTTTCCATGCAGAATGCTTTAAGCTGCCACTTTTTATACATAGATAGGTGCCAGAAATTGACTTCCATTTCTGCAAAGGCTTCACAACCAAAAAACAAAGTCCCAAAATATTATCAATACTTCCAGGAGGACATCAGAGAACAAAAAGCAGAATCACAAGACAAGTAGTATGTGGTCACGTAGTGGTCTGAGATCAAAACAGTAGTGTACACTCAATTACTGTATGTCAAGTACAAATACAAGTCCAATCCCGACCGCTGGTCACCAATGTTAGAAATGGGGTCTTTGGTTGACAGTCAGGTTACCCCCTGTTCAAGCAAGGACCCTCACTCTAGTTAGGATAAAAGAGAATCACCCTCAGCTAACCCCTGCTTACCCCCTTGGTAGCTTGGCAGAGCAGTAGGCTTAACCTCAGAGTGCTGGGCGTAAAGTATTTGTACCAACACACACACAGTAACTTAATGAAAACACTACAAAATGACACAACACCAGTTTAGAAAAATAGGAAATATTTATCTAGACAAAACAAGACCAAAACGACAAAAATCCAACATACACCAGTCAAGTTATGATTTTTTAAAGGTTTAAAATAAAAAGAGTCTTTAGGTAGTTGTAACAACACACTAGCGCTGCTAGCGTGTAAATGTACCTGGTTTGCGGCAAAAATAACCCCGCACGGGCGGTGTGCGTCGAAAATAACCCTGCACGGGTATATGCGTCGAAAACAGCTCGGCACGGCGAGGCGCGTCGAAAAAGCCAGCCACGCGACGGTCCGAAAGTCCCGCGGCGCTGGTTGCGATCTCTCAGCCTTCGTCAGCGATGCTGCGCGTCGTTTCTCCTGCTCCGGGCGTCGATTCTCCGGTCGCGTTTCCTGCGGCGTCGTTTCTCAGCTGCGGAGCCGGCGTCGCGTCGTTTTCTCAGCCGCGATCGGATTCGCGTCGATCTTTTCTCCGCACGGTGCTCGGTGCGTGTATTTTTGTCCTTAGGCTGCCAGCCTCTCCTTTCAGGGTCCCAGGAACTGGAAGGGCACCACAGAGCAGAGTAGGGGTCTCTCCAGAGACTCCAGGTGCTGGCAGGAAGAAGTCTTTGCTATCCCTGAGACTTCAATAACAGGAGGCAAGCTCTACATCAAGCCCTTGGAGATTTCTTCTTCAAGATGGAAGGCACACAAAGTCCAGTCTTTGCCCTCTTACTCAGGCAGAAGCAGCACTGCAGGAAAGCTCCACAAAGCACAGTCACAGGCAGGGCAGCACTTGTTCCTCAGCGATCAGCTCTTCTCCAGGCAGAGGTTCCCCTTGATTCCAGAAGTGTTTCTAAAGTTTGTAAGTTTGGATGCCCTTCTTATACCCATTTTAGTCTTTGAAGTCACCTTCCTTCAAAGGGGACTCACACCTTCTTGTGAAATCCTGCCTTGCCCAGGCAAGGCCTCAGACACACACCAGGGGGCTGGAGACAGCATTGTCAGAGGCAGGCACAGTCCTTTCAGATGAGAGTGACCACTCCACCCCTCCCTCCTAGCAGAGATGGCTAATCAGGAAATGCAGATCACACCCCAGCTCCCTTTGTGTCACTGTGTGGTGTGAGGTGAAAAACAACCCAACTGTCAACTGACCCAGACAGGGAATCCACAAACAAGGCAGAGTCACTGAATGGTTTAAGCAAGAAAATGCTCACTTTCTAAAAGTGGCATTTCCAAACTCACAATCTCAAAATCAACTTTACTAAAAGATGTATTTTTAAATTGTGAGTTCAGGGATCCCAAACTCCACCTGTCCATCTACTCTCTAGGGGAATCTACACTTTAATCATATTTAAAGGTAGCCCCCATATTATCCTATGAGAGAGAGACAGACCTTGCAACAGTGAAAACGAAATTGGCAGTATTTCACTGTCAGGACATATAAACCACATTACTATATGTCCTACCTTATCCATACACTGCACCCTGCCCTTGGGGCTACCTAGGGCCTACCTTAGGGGTGCCTTACATGTAAGGAAAGGGAAGGTTTAGGCCTGGCAAGTGGGTACACTTGCCAAGTCGAATTTACAGTGTAAAAATACACATACAGACACTGCAGTGGCAGGTCTGAGACATGATTACAGATCTACTTATGTGGGTGGCACAACCAGTACTGCAGGCCCACTAGTAGCATTTGATTTACAGGCCCTGGCACCTCTAGTGCACCTTACTAGGGACTTACTAGTAAATCAAATATGCCAATCATGGATAAACCACTTACATACAATTTAAACAGGAGAGCATATGCACTTTAGCACTGGTTAGCAGTGGTAAAGTGCTCAGAGTTGAAAAGCCAACAGCAACATGTCAGAAAAAATTAGGAGGCAGGAGGCAAAAAAGACTGGGGATGACCCTGCATAAGCAAAAGTCCAACAGCTAAGATGCGCAATTCCGCTGTACCAGCCAATCGTATATTTTCCTTCCAAAGTATGGCATGCCCAATGACGACACCAGGTGCATATTTGGAAATATTTGTACCTCAGAGAAGTAATAACTACCTGTTGAAGCGGGTGTGCCTCACTTGAAACATTGTTTGCAATGCACAGTTAGATTGCTTTATTGATCTGGTTTCAATCTGCAGTCCTAGGATAACTGTTTCTCATAACAATTTGCATTTTGCTCAGCATTCAACCATTTTTTGCCAAGTGACCATGGAACGGCAAGCAAATAATGCAAACCCATGTACTTTTTCATTCTTGCGGTACGGATTTCATTGGTATGGAGCAGACTCTTTCTTTAAATACCACTAACCTCGACCTTATTGCACCTTTCTCCTCATCTGCAGAATCAATCTGTGAGAGGACTAACCCAAGCCTACACATAGATGAACTTCAGTATGTAAACAGTACCAAAAACAACAATACAGTTGTGTGGCCGTCTGTTTCTATAACAGATCTCAGCCCCAGACAAAGTTAATCTTGGCCATTTCTGTCCAAAAGGCAATTAACATGCAGAGACAACTGACAGCTGTCATTTTACCAGGTCACTGGCTAGCCACTCTCTGGTGAATGTTCAAATCCAGTGCCTTGTGTAGGCCTTACTTCAAGCCTGAGGACAAGTAACTTCCGGATCCCTGTAGCACAGTTAGACATGGGTAGGGCCCTTTCAACACACTCAGCCGTGGGGAACTATATACCCCAATGCAAAGCCTTGTAGATCAGAGTCAGAGACACATTTTAAGATTCCCTTCTCCCCTGTCATTCTTGCGTCTGCAGAAGGTCTCTAAAAGTTGCACTGGAAAGCAAGGAAGTGACTCCTGTCTTCATTCCCTTGGTCTAACTTTCCATTCCATAGGCCGCTGGCTAAAATATCTCCCTGAGGCCTTTCAGACCTCCCAGTGCTTTCAGATTAAGGTGTTAAAACCGCAATCTGCAGATACCATCCTTCTACTCTCACCTCCACCATCTCAAGGGTGACATCCGGAGACTGCCCCTTCAACTCACAGTCTGTACCCTAAGGCTCAACAATCACATGTCAGTCCAGCACTTCCAGGGTGATACACTCTCTGTGTCAGGCAAGGGTCTTTCTGGTCCCTAACTCCTGTTATCTCTTACTGGGCACGTCCAAGAGAGAAGTAGCTTCATCAGGGACAGTCTTTGGTGCCTCTCCTCTCTTAGCAACCACTGGCCTACTGCTCCTCCCACTTCCGATGGCATTCACCTCCTACTTCTTACTTTCCTCGTAGGTTCCTGTACCCTAGGTGTAGAGCCAGTGCCCTAAGCAAACTGAAGTTCACCTGTATGCTCTAATCTACTCGTTCTGTTCCTGTCTGTGGTAGCTCTTTATCAAGGTTGCAATCTATAGGTAAGCATGGACATATAGCTACCTTTCTTTGGGCAAGTATCTCTCTCAACTTAAAGGAGACTATGACCATTTGGCAGTCATACTCCCACCAATGGGCATCCTCTATCCTACAGATCTCCCTGCAGATACAGTTTTGGTGAGTCTAGCCTTTCCCCCACCAAGGGCTGGCATAGGTATACCACAGAGAAGAAACAAAAAAACAAACATTCTTGGGTGACCATGGAATAATGATGAATTTGCTACACTGGTGATATTTATGATAGGTCCCTCAATGATCTTTCCTGTCCCCAATCTGTCCACTGCTGTGTTCTATACTCCTTCTATGCCCCCTGTTCCAAACTCTGTCCCTGATGCCTCCTCTGCTTCCAGGCGTGTCCATGCTCCATATTCTCCACCTCATGAGGATCCTGATCCACTGCACTTTCCTACTGTGTCCCCCGACCGTCCCATATTCTTTCTACAGGTGGCTCCCTATTTAGCCTTATAGGCTGCCATAGCGGGCTATACCGGCCATTAAAGGCCCACTCAAGTGTTAAAGGCCCCAGCTGAAAGTGAGGGCCTTTAACAAGGGAGTGGGCCATTAACAGCCTGTATAGCCCAGCTGCGGCGGGCTATAAGGCTACTAGAACATTCTGCTATTAGTGGACAGAATGCTCTAACAAATAAAACGAAGGCCTCACAGAGCCTGAGGGGACTGAAATCCTCTTGGGCTCCCTGAGACCTTTGTTGACAGCTGTTGCTGTGAGACAAACATTGGAATGTTGGAGTTCCAGGCTTTTACCAGCCTTTAGAAGCCCAGAGCACTCCATTATCTTCAATGTTAAGCCGTATGAGAGAAGTGCCAGGATGTTTGGAGCGGGCTGGCTCAGTGCTCATTCAGGCACTGGGGGGCTGTGCCTGTACCCTCTAGCTGTCTAACACAGCCAGAGTTAGAGAGGTTTAAGGTACACATGTCGGGCTGGCCATCACAAGACAGCCAGCCAAAGTGACATGCACACTTTAAAATGGAGTGACTCCCCTGCTGTCAATCTGTGGCAGTGGCCCTACTCCGCCCTGACATTCGGCTCTGGCTGGGAGCGTGAAAAATAAAATGGTAATAAAATCATTTTATTTCCATTTCATTTTTCATATTTGCTGCACTCTCAGCAGGGGGCAATGCTTCTCCGTCCTAATGGAGGAGCTGTGGCTGACACACACTTTCTCACATCCATCTCTTCACAAGCAGAGATGCATGCACAGACTCACATCTATCCTTTCACAAACACACTTGCACAACCATACTCATACACACCCATTAACACGTACATGCATGCACACATACTCACCCCCACAAGAACATGGAAGTTCACCCTTGCACACACCCATTCACTGCACATATATGCAAATACACATACATTCATTCATACGAACATGCATCCAAACATTCAATAGAGCACTTACCAGGCTGCGGCATTGAAGGCATAATCAGCAGTTCAGGAAGGATTGGGAAGCTTAGAGGAGTGAAGGAAAAAACAGAAGATCACACTACCTCCTCTCCCTTGCTAACCTTGTTATTGGTCAGCCAATATGAAGAGGACCTTCCCTAGCTCATCGCAGAGGGGGTGGAGTCAGTGATGCATGTTGTGACACTTTGCAGCAAGTTAGGAAAGGGCCATGGAGGCATCATTGGTGCTCAATCAACCCTGGGCTCTTCAGGGCTCAAACCTGATACTCCCAGAGATGACGCTATCAGTGACACTCCACCACATCATTTCATCATTTGCCCTCAAGTCTGAAAAATCTTCCGTCCAGCAAATCCTGGCTAAGGCTGCAAGGCACTTACGTGTTAAAATGTGTAAATCATCTGTTTGCCTGGCCCTGACATGATGAGTGTCTACCAGACTAACCTTTGCGCAGTCTCACAGACATTCATCATGCTTTGGAATAAGGGAGGGAATGAAGGCCTATGTCTGGATTGATGGTACACCACTGTAGTTCACTCACTTGAAGTTGAGTTCTATCAACAGGCAGTTATGTTCATCTGCCAGCACCACCACACACTGGTGTGATAAACCAAATTCTGCCTTCTTCTCTCACTTGTCAAAGTCGCTTTAGGAAAGGTTGGTTTTAAGTTAAAAGCAGAGTCTGAACAAGATGATTCTTTATTTGATGCCTCCTTAGGTAACATTTTAAAAGCTGTATCATTTAAAACATTCAAATGATAGAAGCAGGAGCAGAAATCATGAAAGAATAAGCAACTTTATCAGGATTCAAATTAGTGTCTTGCATTTTGCCCATACATATCTCTATCAGGCATGGTAACCTAGCATGGTACTATACTATTTGTACAAATAAACAGAGTTCTCAGAAAAGATTGTAACACCAGAATGAAATGTACCTTTTTTGCACTTTGGCATTCTCTGGGATGCTGGAATTCCTGTGAAAGTGAAACTTGTTGATTATTTTGAATTAGCAACTCCCTACTGTGTTTTTATTTCTCCTTCTTAACTGAGTCTAACTGAGTCTAATCCACTCTTTTGTGGTGTACAGCAGGGCTCCTCACTGTCCATTATCTATTCAGTACCTCTATTGGCTGATCTATTCCCACAGCTTCCTGTTTTATATGTATGTTGACAATACCCCAGTCCTCCTTGGCCAGGCCAGATAGTCAGGGTCTAAGGCTCAAGGAGTGCATAAAAGATGCGTTGGAGTGTATGGGTTTAAATTGGCTGATGCTCAAATTGGTCGAAATGGTGGAAGGCCAGGGCAGCATGTGGACCTCTGACTATTGACCAGTGTATACAGTCTCTGTTTCAACTCCATCATTTGCTGTTAAGGATCAAGGTCTGCTCTTCACATACACAAACAGTGTCTTTCTTTGCTGCTCAGCAGTCAAGATAAGTGGTAGTTTATTTGATCTCAGATTATTTTATATGCATAACTACAATTTTCTTTATTATATGCTACTAGTGTTGCCCACATTTGATTACAACGAATGCTCTGCTTGAAATGATCGTATTCGCCCATAACTATTTATGTATCTCTCTAAGTTTGTTAAACAGGCGATTGCTATGTTTTATGTGCCATTCTGGTTATGTGAGTGCACGTTTTCTCCTTAGGTCATTACTGCTGCAGTGTTTTTTGTTCTTGTGGACTGTGAGACTGGGGCAGGCGGCACGCTGAGGAGCACAGTCTTCTTTTCTTTGCCAGTGTTGGATGCATTTGTCCCTGCGTTCCAGGTCTCATGTCCTTGTTCAGGTCCACAGCAATCTGAACAGAAAATGGGTTCAGCACTCGGAGCACCAATGAGTTTTGTGGGGCACGTGTAAAGAGCTTTTCTAAGTGGAATTACTGGGTTTTTCCAATTCACCCATTGCTGGCTTACCCCTAGACGCCTTTATCCAAGGGAAAGGATTGCAATAATGCAATTCTGGGGTGACTCCCAAAGCAAAGCCAACATCTTATTTATTTGGGATTGCCCCACTTACTGCAAACTTTTCCCATTTTGGTCTCCCTGGAAATTTGCTCCACTGAAGTCTCCTTTCAGGAGTGGTGCTTGCTATTATGGCCCAGTCTCACGTTATGAATCTTGAGATTAATACTGTGATCACCGCCTTTCCTATTTTGAAGACATGGTGGTTGAAACTCTGGAAAGCTCAGTTTAGCAATGAGTTGACAAGGTGCTAGCCAAAGATCTTCAGCCTATTGCGAACCATCTAAAGAGATATACAGGTGAGAACACCTTATCGACTGGGGGGACTGAGAAGGTTGCTGGTGAGTGGGAGGCGGCAGGTGCCTCTGGATTACTTACAATATGGGCACATACCGAAACAATGGACAAGTTAGGTAAATCATATCAGACTAACTTTGACTATTTGGCCTCTGGAGCCCTTTATGAAGCTCCACCGACTAAGACTGTGGGGGATCCTATTAGCACAGATGTGGATTTAACCCACTCAGATTCCTCTCAAGATCCTTCTGACGTAGAAGGGGGTTACACGAAACACAGGTCTAAAACTTCTGAACCCCCTTCCAAAATGTAACTGTCCGTGCTCAGATTTGACCCAGATGACATTATACACCAGAAGTCCTTGGAATGCACCCTGACAGAAGAGGTGGCTGACTACCAGGGACGTAGCTTTATGGGGGATGCTAATAATTGTATGTTTTTATAAATAGTTGGGTACAAGTACTTTCAGTCAGGTATTAAGAGATGTTAGTCGGATTTCACCAGGAAGTTTTACGTACACACCGACAAAAACACACACACAATCTCTCCCTCTCTGTTTTGAAAGTCAGCAAAAATATTGATCATTAAAAAAAAATATTGTCTTCTCTTTCTTAGTACCCCTAGCAATCCGCATTCCTCTCCCTTATCATTGCCCCTTAGGCCCATCTCATACACCTTACTTGTTGTATAATGTATTTAAATATTGTATGCCAGCCTGATTGTCGGAAAATCATCGGAAGCTCACCACCCACCCAACCCCCAATCTTACTGACCAAGCTATGGCCCTTCTGACTATATGCAAGCATGATTGCTCAATTCATTTGAGAAAGAGGTGTGTAACTGCTGGAGAGCGGAATTCCGCCATCCTACCTAGGTGGGTAAAGTGTGGCAGAAACTGTGTAAGTGGACTTAAATGTGACCACCTTTATGAAAAAGTTTGATAGAGGGCTGGCAGGTCCTGGAAAGCGTGCCAGTAAAGTTGTTGGACATGTCTGGTCCTTTAACCAAGATCTTGGCAATGGCCTTCTCAGGCCAACGAGTCTGGGGATCCTATCGATCCAGGTGTCTTGGTGGGTTGGGCTCAGCAGGGCATATGCCAGTTGGGCAACACCAACTGCAGAATGTTCTCAGAATGCCAAAAAAACAATCCTTATAAGGATCCACCAAAACTGATGGAGGTGCTCAGTCACAAATGGGGCCTAAGCAAGGTGAGTCTGTTTGTATCGAGAGTGAACTGCCAACTGAGGGACATTTTCAGTTGGAAACCTGACCAAGAATCATTGACAACTAAGGCAACGATGTACTATGTGTTCCCTCCATTTATGATAGTTTAAAGGGTTGTGTCTAAGGTGAGGAGCTGAGTTTGGTAACTCTTACTTGAAAGTCCCAGACTTGGTTCCCAGACCTTCTACAGATGTCCTGCAAAGCAATGTTTATCCTCACATTTTTTCTGGCATCACTTTTGGGCCCAGTGGGCTCCCTTCATTCATTGGTCCAGTCCGTTTTTCTTCAGGTCGTGGCTTGAAGACTTTTTGGAGTTGCTGACAAGTTCTGAGTCTTTTGGAACAGGCTTCTTTCTTCATCCAACAGGCTTGGTCTTCCAGTATGCTTAGATGATATTCTTACACCTGGCTAGATAGTAGCATTGGTGTGGTGAACAGAGTTTGGGTTCCGTGGCAGCACCTTTAACCATGGTGGTGAATTTTCTATCTGAGTTAGCAGCTAGCGGTCTAGCTTATAGAACAACTAATAATTTATGGTCAGCTATTTTGGCTGGGCATTGTCACACAGAAGATCACCCTGTGGCAGAGCAACCTCTAGTCAGTAAACTATTAAGAGGGATTTGATTATCCAATCATCCACTGCCATACCATGTGGTATGTCACTGTGGTTTTAAAGTTTTTGGAACGTTGCCATGAAAACTCGGATCTTTTCCACATGCAGTTTTCAGCTATGTTGATTATGTTATTATGCCTGATCTTGTGCAAAGGAGTTTCTCATGTATGAGCATTGGCTGTTGCAGATAGAGTCTTTTCTCCTGATGGAGTAGTTTTTCGTGTTTTTAAACATACAACCACTACTATTAAAACTGTTCATTAATCTGCTTTTCCTAATAAATGTACATTGTCTGTGGTTCATTGCCTCAATTAATATGAAGATGTTAATAGGATTCATAAGCCAGATTCTGCAGGACAGTTGCTAATTACTCTGCAGAAAACGTTTCAACCAGTTTTGGCCACTACATTAACTAGATGGCTAAAAGTTTTTTTTTTCTGAAGCAGCAGTAGATGTTTCTGTGTTTGGAGCACATTTGTTTCGCGGAGCCTGGCATTCAAAGCATATTTTTTTAGTTAAAGGTTGAAAGATATCTTGAAGGCAGTGGAATAGTCTGCTAAATCTACTTTCCGCACATTTTATCATAAACACATTGCTGATGAACTTCTGTTGTTGTGGAATAGCTTTGAAGAAGCATAATCTGAGCCTCCAGTCATTACATAGAATAAAAAAATGGCTAGCTTCTAAGTCAAGAACCTTTAATTTTATTAAGGAGAGAGAGGCAAGGATTATCCCACCCGATAAAGATGCATATCATATATTGTGTTGCTGAGAAAAGTATAGCATTCCTGAATTATGTTATATGCATGTTTTGTGCCTTTCACATTTTGTCTCTGCAGTATTGAATATGTCTTACAAAGACAGCCTTTACACAATGTTTTTCTTTCCTAGGAGGGGAACAGAAGCAGGAGTGAGTGACTCTATATCTCGTGGACTTGGTTAATCTGGAGTTGGACGATCTAAGTTTAGACGAGTGGAGTTGTACCACTGCGTTCAACTTCGTCATGGATGAATGTTTCAGCTGAGGATCCTGTTGATTCTGGTTGGATGTTTGAATCTGGCCATACACAAAGAAAGAGTAAGTCAAGATGGTGCTGACCATCTTTGATGAGCAGAGGAATATGATTGGTGGACTGTGGTTGGTTTAAACATGGGAAATATAGTTTGTGTGTTTTTCTATTTTCTGATTGGTTGCTGTGTAATTTAACTAAAAATAAGAGAAGGATACGATAATTCTTGCCTCCATGTCCTTAATAGAACTGAAAAGTCTTGACGCACCAGCTAGAAACATTTTTATTTTGCACAAAATATAAAAGATTAGCAAAAAAATTAAAGAACTGGGCAGGGATGAAATGTTCCACAAACATACCAAAAAACATCTCACTGCAATATATTTCAAGAACTGCAACATAATTTTTTCTACTGTAGCAAGGGACCAAATAAAAAAGAAAATCCACTACAAAGGTTCAGTAGTCAGGGATCTCCCCGAATTCCATCTATGACAAATGCTGATGCACCACACAACCACAACAATGCAGGTTCAGAAACAGTTTAGCAAAATCGAAGCTTTACCTAACAAGAGATCACAGAAAAAAAGTAACAAGTTAGCCTCCTTGAACCAGGTACCCAATGTCTTTTCACAAGAGCAGACAGGTCTTGTTGAGTTCAGAACTCTAGTTGCCCCACCAAAGAGTTTAACAGCGCCCCCTCCTGTGCACGAAGATCTGCCGCCAGTCATATTCACTTGTTGTTGCTGATGGGAGTCTGACGGACCAAGGTCACGATGGCCAATGGACAGTGAGGTCTTCCTGCTTTATGGATAATGTGGGTATCTGGTGACCACGTGGGGAAATGCAGATCAAATAGGGGTGTTGCAATTGAACAAGTTTTCATTTAAACCATTATGATTGGTACACATTAATATATATTTATTGATATATGGGCGACATCCTTGTTTTTTTCTTCTGAAGTACATTCTGGACACAGGCAGTGACACAGTGTTCTTAAAGTGTAAAAGGCCATTTATTTAGGACTGGATTGGCTCATACACAATAACATTATACAACTAAACTTTAACCCAGTTCAAACTCCCCCCACCCCTTTGAAAACCTCTCTCCAACCCTCTTTTTACTCATCCCCTCCATTAGCCTCCGTTCATCCATCTACCAATTCAGTTGACCCCCCACCTTTTTCTTTCATCCCCTGCCAGCTTCGAGCCTCCTCATGCTATCATCCTTCACCTGTTTTCTTTCTCCCCCCTGGAAGGGTGGCCAAACCTGCATCTGATTCTCCACCCTCCCCCATCTTCTGCTACACACCTTCTATCAGCAAACCTGCCCTAAATAGCGTCAACCCAACCCAGCACTGAAAAAACGGGAAATCCCCCCACATCTATATCTAATGTAGGGTGGGTGGGTAGCCAAACATTCAAACCGCACAAATGGCTCGCGCGGAAGAGGCCGATCCCCATGGCTCTCAGTCCTATAAAACCCTCCCATATCCCACCCTCACGTACCTCCCACCCAATCCTGCCCTCCCTCCGTCACTTCCTTCCCGAATGCTCCAGTGGAGAGACTAGACTACGTCTGTTCTCCACTGGGCCTTCCATCGGGACACAGTTAGTGACACAGTATTCTTAAAGTGTAAAAGGCCATTTATTTAGGACAGGATTGCCTCATATAAAATAACATTATACAACTAAACTTTAACCAAGTTCAAAACCAACCCCACCCCTTTGTAACCTCCTCCCCAGTCCTCTTTTCACTCTTCCCCTCCATTAGCCTCCGTTCATCCATCTTCCACTTCAATTGACCCTCACATCCCCCTTTTTCTTTCATCCCCTGCCTGCTTCAGGCATCCCCCACACTATCATCCTTCACCTGTTTTCTTTCTCCCCCCTGGAAGGGTGGCCAAGCCTGCATTCTGACTCTTCACCCTCCCCCATCTACTGCCACTCAGCACAAACCCGATAGGCATTTTGCTACCCCACCAGCGAACCCGCTGCAACATTGCTCGCTTATACTCTGTCCCTGAACCACATCTTCTCTCCCCACAAATCCCCCAACATTAATCAGAGCGTGATGATGTAATACGCATTACCCAGCTCGGAGAGTTGCACATCATCTGACCTGAACAGCCCCACCTCTTCTTCCTTAATGTCCTCATGTTTTAACACCTTTATACATGCGCCCAGCATAAAACCCTCATGGCTCTAATTAGCTTCCTCCTCTCCACACCCCATGTTTCAATGCCCCTCTCCACTTCCTCTGAGGTAAAAACTCAGTCCATACTATGTAGATGCAAGTACCATGCATCTTTTGGCAAATCAACTCCAGATCTCGTTGCATATGTTGCAGTAGGGTGAGCCCTGAAAGTTTCACCAAGTCATTTTTTCCCCTAGTGCAAGAACAGCATACCCAGAAAACCCCAATTAGGAATCCTTGATGTTAGAAACTCCAGATCTCGTTGCATATGTTGCAGTAGGGTGAGCACTGAAAGTTTCGCCAAGTCATTTTTTCCCTAAGTGCAAGAACAGTATACCCAGGAAACCCCAATTTGGAATCCTTGATGTTAGAAAAGGAAGCAAATTGCCCCACCTCATTCCGCTCTTCCCCAACTTCATGCCGTCCACTTGACAATCCCAATGAGCACCCATATATCTGCCTTTCCGCGTATTTCGCTGCCCAATGGATGAATTAATGACCGACCATCCAAGTGACCATATTCCCCTTCCTGGGGCTGGCCATAAATCCCGCAAAGAGAACAGATATTAATACCAGAATACCACCCTCCACCCCAATCCCCCTTTTTCTACCCACTCAGCCATACCGAAAATCCACTCAAGCCCTCACATAACGCTCGCAGCACCGCAACCGCCACCTACCTATTCGCCAGATTGCCACCCAGTCCCAACCCAGGTTCGCCGCGGCAGTGGCCGCCCCAATCTTGAAAGAATGAGTTCCATAGCACTGGCCCTGTCTCCCAATCCTTCTCAGTGCCATTCGCAAAACAGCCAGCAACTGGAACGCAGTGAGCTTTTTGCAGCTCGCATGGCTAAAGACGCCTTTCTCACCAATCAGCAATGCCGCCCTAAAACTGCTCCACTCGACAATCGGACAAGCAGCTGCATCCCCACCTTTACTGAACCATACCCACTTTCCTTTCCCCAGCTGGTTTTGGACTTTCTGAGCCATATGCCGAAGAACTTCTCCTTCAGGCAGATGTCAGCTGTCCTTACACCTACCCCCTTTCCCACTCCGAACAGCTCAGACACCTGAAATGCTCCAAAAACCATCCACACCATGCACAAACAAAACAAAGCCAGCTCACAAGGGTCAGCACAACAAACCGGCAACACATGCAACAGCTCTAACAACAACTTAAACGTACTGGGCTCCCTTGCCCCTATCTGCCCTCACTCTACCTCACCCCTTCAACATCCTACCTAAAATAACATCCTTCGCCGGGTTACAACCGAAAAACAATTTCCCATAAAAAGAAACGCTGGCCAGCTTCTCCCTAATCGTTGCAGGTGACAAACCCTTTTGAATCAAGAACAAAACAAATTGGAACGTGCGAGACTGCCGCATGTTCATGCTCTGTGCCCAAAAATCCCCCTCCCAATGTTCAAAACTCTGAAATTCCAACCATGCCAGTCGATAATTCCTCAGGGTTGAGTCTTATTAGACCTGACAGCCTTAGGGTGGTCACCCCTAACTTTTTGCCTGCCTCCCTTCACTTTTTGGACACTGTTTTTGCTGGTTTTAGAACTATGCACACTTTACCACTGCTAACCAGTGCTTAAGTGCATATGCTCTCTCCCTTAAAACATGGTGACATTTGATCATATCCAATTGGCTTATTTAATTTACTTATAAGTCCCTAGTAAAGTGCACTATATGTGTCCAGGGACTGCAGATTAAATGCTACTAGTGGGCATGTAGCACTGATTTGTAGCCCCTTAACCATGCACTTAAGTAGTCCCTTAACCATGTCTCCTGCCTGTCATTGAAAGGCCTGTGTGTGCAGTTTCACTGCTAGTTCGACTTGGTATTTAAAAGTACTTGCCAAGCCTAAAACTCCCCTTTTTCTACATATAAGACACCCCTAAGGTAAGCCCTGGGTAACCCATAGGGCAGGCTGCTGTGTAGACAAAAGGCAGGACATGTACCTGTGTAGTTTACATGTCCTGGTAGTGTAAAACTCCTAAATTCATTTTACACTGCTGTGAGGCCTACTCCCTTCATAGGCTAACATTGGGGCTTCCCTCATACATTGTTTGAGTGGTAGCTGCTGATCTGAAAGGAGTAGGAAGGTCATATTTAGTATGGCCAGAATGATAATACAAAAGCCTGCTGACTGGCGAAGTTGGATTTAATATTACTATTTTAGAAAGCGAGTATTTCTCTGCACTTAAATCCTCTGTGCCTTACAATCCACGTCTGGCTAGGTTTAGTTGACAGCTCCCTTGTGCATTCACTCAGACAAACCCCAAACACAGGATGCTCAGTCACACTTGCATGCATCTGCATATTGAATCGGTCTTCCTGGGCTGGGAGGGTGGAGGGCCTGACACATGTCAAAGGACAGTAGCCTGCTCTCACACAAATGACTGCCATACCCCATACTGGGACCCTGGCAGACAGGATGCAACTGAAAGGGGACCTCGTGCACTTCTAAGTCACTCTTTGAAGTCTCCCCCAATTCAAAGGCACATTTGGGTATTTAAGCAGGGTCTCTGACCCTGCCAACTGAGACACTTCCTGGAGAAGAAACCCTGAACCAGAACCTGAAACTTGCCAAGAAGACCTGCCTGGCTGCCCAAAGGACTCACCTGACTGCTTTGCTGAGAAGGACTGCTGCCTTGCTGTTTCCCTGCTGCCTTGCTGCTCTCTGGCTGTGCTGTAACGTGCTCTCCAAGGGCTTGGATAGAGGTTGCCTCCTGTTCCCTGAAGTCTCAGGACCAAAAAGACATAGGGCCAGATGTACGAAAAAAGCAATTTGCGACTTGCAAATTGCGAGTCCCTGCGACTCGCAATTTGCAAGTCGCAAATTGCTATGCAGTACGGTGTCTCAGACACCGACTGCAACTCGCAATGGGGTCGCAATGACCCACCTCATTAATATTAATGAGGTGGGTCGCAAATTGCGGCCCCATTGCGAGTATAGGCACTCGCTAACATGGAGGCCTGCTGTCGTCAGCAGACCTCCATGTTAGCGACCTGCTTGTCAATAAAGCAGTTTTTTTTTTTTTTAAATGTAGCCCGTTTTCCGAACAGGAAAACGAGCTGCACTTCAAAAAAAACGAAACCTTTAGTTTCGGTTTTTTTTCAGGGCAGGGAGTGGTCCCTTGGACCACTCCCTGCCCTGAAAAATTAATTTGGGGTCCAGTCACAAACTGGAAGGGGTCCCATGGGGACCCCTTCCAATTTGCGATTGGGTTACCATCCACTTGAAGTGGATGGTAACTGCGATGCCATTTGCGACCACATATGCGGTCGCAAATGGTATTGCATCCCAATGCGACTCGCAAATAGGAAGGGAACACCCCTTCCTATTTGCGAGTCTGAAATGCATTTTGCGAGTCGGTAACGACTCGCAAAATGCATTTCTGCATTGGGATACGCGTTTTGCAATTCGCAAACGGCAGATTTTGGCGTTTGCGAGTCGCAAAACGTTTGGTACATCTGGCCCTTAATTCCTGCAAAAGAACTCCTTGTGTGGCGAAAATCGACACACAACCTGCAAGAAATGACGTACACCCGGCATCGCGGGGATAAAATCACCGCACGCTGAACTGGAACAACACAGCCGGACTTCGCAAGGAGAAGATCAACACAGCGCCAGCGTTGCGACTGGAAATTCGATGCACGGGCCACTGGATCGACGCAAAGCTGAGCCGGAACTACGCAGCCTGACTTCCTGAGACAAATCGATGCAGCGATTGCTGTGCAGTAGAAATTTCCACACATCGCCCACTGGATCGACACAGCCCCTGTGATTCCATCCTGCAAGCGCTGGATTTCAACGCATCATCCCCGGGGCATTCGAAAACCCCGCAAGCCGAAGAGGATCCAACTCCGCGCACCGAAAATCGGTGCAAAGTCTGCCCTGCATGGAAAATAATCATCTATGTGCGGCCGGAGAAATCAACGCACACCTCCCCGTTTTCCACGCCTCTCCTCCTCTGCGGTCTCTTGCGGAGAATTTGAAAGCAAACCAGGTACTTTGTGCTTGCAAGAGACACTTGTTGCTTTTTAAGAGACTAAAGACACTTTATATAATTTTTACAGTGATATTTCAACGTATACTTATTGCATCTTGATTGTTTTGACCTGCATCTTATCAGATAAATATTATATATTATTCTAAACACTGTGTGGTGTATTTCTGTGGTGTTCTACTGTGTTATTGCATTATTTATTGCACAAATACTTTACACATTGCCTTTTAGGTTTAGCCTGACTGCTCAGTGCCAAGCTACCAGAGGGTGGGCATAGGATAATGTGGTTTGTGTGTGACTTACCCTGACTAGAGTGAGGGTCCTTGCTTGGACAGGGAGAACCTGACTGCCAACCAAAGACCCCATTTCTAACAAGTCTGCTAAAGACATCTCCACCAGCCCAATGACCATCATTCCCAAATATCTGCCGGGACCCCTGTCTTGAGTCGCCCAGCTGCTGGCACCAAGCTGCGAAACCGATGCCACTGTGAACGAGACAGGGAATCTGAAATGGCATTGTTCACCCCAGGAATGTGTTCTGACTTGAATATAACATTCAACAATAGACATCTAAGCATAAAACATCTCAACAAATGCAACACCTTTAGGTCTTTGGCTCTTTGTCTATTCACCAGTTCCACTACATTCATGTTGTGCATGTGAAAAACTACCGTCCTGTTGGAGAGTTCGTCACCCCAGACAGTCAAAGCTACTAACAGAGGGAAGAATTCCAAAAAGGCAATACTCCTGCCTTGTGTCAGCCAACACACTGGCCACTGCTCCGTGCACCACCTGGCATCCCCAAAAAGACCAAACCCCGAGGCCCCGGCTGCATCTGGGAAGATTTGCACCTGTCAGATTGTGTCCTCCTCCCAAAAGTTCATGGAAACCCCATTGAAACTTGCCAAGAAAGTCTCCCATACTCTGATGTGTTCCGGAAGCCCTACCGACACTCGAATCCTATGGTGAGGAAGGCAGGCACCTGACATAGCAAGGCCGAGGTGCCTACAGAATGTCCTACCCCCTCATACCACTCTGCATGCAAAGTTGAGAAAACCTAAAAGCTGCTGAGCCGTGCGCAAATCAATCTTGTGCAAACCTCACACCTGTCTCAAAAAGTCAAAAATCTCCATCACCTTACCTGCCGGCAATCATGCCACTAGAGCCTCTGTGCCCAGTTCAATCTCCAGAAATGTCAGAATACAGCTAGGGCCTCCAGTCTTCTCAGGAGCTAAGGGAACCCCCTTCTCTCTGGCCAGTCCTTCAAAACCGGCCAACGCCATGCTACAAGACTGGAACCCAGCACGTCCCACAAAAAGGAAGTCATCAAGGTAGTTTGTAACCTCTCTATGCCTGCACACCTTGACAAGAACCCACTGCAGAAATGTACTGAAGGCCTCAGAAAGTGCACATGAAATTGCACAGCCCATAGTGAAAACCCTGTCCACATAGATTGCCCCATCCAGCTGCATCCCTAGTAGTGAAAACCCTCAGGATGAATGGGCAAGAGCCGAAAGGCTGCCTTAATGTCACATTTAGCCAGCTCCATCCCTCTACCACGCCCCGAACGAGCCGAATGGCATCGTCCACTAAAGCATACACCACCCTTGTGTCCTCCTGTGCGATGAAATCATTCACCAACGCCACCTGCTGCCAGGACAAATGATGGATAAGGTGAAACTCACCTTTACTTTTCTTAGGCACCATGCCAAGCGGGGAAATCATCAATGTGTCCAGAGGCCAGTCAAAGAATGGACCTGCAATTCTACCTTCTGCAAACTCTTTCACCAATTTTTCCCCTACCACATGTGGCATTGTTTTAGCAGACCGCAAATTGTCTGCCCACCTCCTCTGCCTCGGCCCCTGACAACCTATCTGAAAACATTCTTTGAAACCCCATTCCAACTTGCATGCTATGTCCCTGTCCGGATACCTACGCAACCAAGGCAGCAAAAATTCAAGCTTAATTGGCGTAGATGCCCTTTGGTGCAGGAGCACCCTGCATCCCTCTCCCCCTGGCTGACCTCCACTGTTCTGCTGGACTTGTGAGAGAAAAACACTGCATGACCAGGTTTTGTCCCCTGCATTTGGAACACTCGTATTTGAATTTACAAGGATGGTGCGAGCAGAAACCCTTGTTAAAGATCCAGCATGCTCCAGACGTGGCCAATTGTGGTTGCTGTAAAGTGCCCGCCCCCCTTGGGCAGGATGCGCCTGAAAGGGCTTGTACACTACCGGCAGGCCACTGGCAGTATGTGTGGATGTGGTGGAATGTGAAGAAGCCATCCACTGCATCCACAATTCTGAGTTAACAGCCCCCCAGGGTTTGTCGGGATTCACGCTGACCCGTGCTCTGAATTCTTCATCATGGTTCAACCATGTGAAACCCCCAAAATGCATTTGTGCCTTGCGTATAATGTCCATGTATTTAAAAAGCGCAATGGCCCTGTCAGCAAATTTTTCATAATAGTTACTGGCATATAAAAAAAATGCGGACATCCAGTTATCCATTGTAATTGGTACCCTAGGTCTGCGTGCTAGCTCCCATTCCTCCTCCTTGGAGCCCTACTTAGCCTTAATATCCCTGTGGAGCAATTTGAACACATCTACGTATTCATGTCGCTAAATCCTAGACTTTGGGGGTCATTTTGACCTTGGCGGACGGCAGAGGCCGTCCGCCAAGGTACCGCCGCTGAATGACCGCACCGCGGTCAAAAGATCGCGGCGGCCATTCAGACATTTCCTCTGGGCCGGCGGGCGCTCTCCAAAAGAGCGCCCGCCGGCCCAGAGGAAATGCCCCTGCAACGAGGACGCCGGCTCAGAATTGAGCCGGCGTAGTTGCAGGGGTGCGACGGGTGCAGTTGCACCCGTCGCGTATTTCAGTGTCTGCTTAGCAGACACTGAAATACTTTGCGGGGCCCTCTTACGGGGGCCCCTGCAGTGCCCATGCCATGGCATGGGCACTGCAGGGGCCCCCAGGGGCCCCGCGGCACCACCTACCGCCATCCTGTTCCTGGCGGGAGACCCGCCAGGAACAGGATGGCGGTAGGGGGTGTCAGAATCCCCATGGCTGCGGAGCGCGCTCCGCAGCCATGGAGGATTCACAAGGGCAGTGGTAAACCGGCGGGAGCCCGCAGGTTTACCCTTTCTGGCCGCGGCTGAACCGCCACGGTCAGAATGCCCTCGGGAGCACCGCCAGCCTGTTGGCGGTGCTCCCGTGGTCGGTGACCCTGGCGGTCACCGGCCGCCAGGGTCAGAATGACCCCCTTTGTCTTTTCCTCCACGTGAGAACCCAAAAGCATTGCAAGACCCATATAAGGGAGCTGCTTCCTAAGCCCCTTTCCGCCCTTGTCCTCACCATCCTTTCCATCACCCTTCAAGGTGTCCCCTATGTCTCCCCCTGGAGCCTCAGCCTGTACTGCCTGTGCAACGTCCCCCACATGGGCCTCACTAACTCCAGGTATGTCATGAATAGAAGGATCTCCCATGCCTACTGACTTGTGTGTAGTCGTCACAACCTTCTTTTGACCTTTGCCCCACATGGACCACCATTCTCCCTTACCCTGCATCTGTAGCGCCTTCCCTTTAGCCGCTGTCCGAGCTGGGCGAGCCCGTTCTTCCCCACCTATGGCCGTCTTCATCTGTCCTATAACTGCCTGCTCCTGTAATACAGAATTCAGAGAGGGGGTTGCGCAGCTCTTGCGCCCGTCCCACCTCCCACCTTTGCTTCTCACCTCGCTTTCGCGTATCTCCCCTTCTTCCCGTTCGTCCGACTCATCCTCGTAATCCAGATCCACCCCCACTTCATCGTTCATCTCACATTCGTTGTCCATACCTTTCCCAGCCAGTGTCTTGTTCCACTCGTCAAGTGCATGTCCCTCATGGCGACCACCATACTTGTGCCCAGTGCGTTCCTGCGGTGTAGAGAAGGCTGCCGAAGACCCCTCAGCGCTTCAGACCAACATCCTGGAGCTGTGGTACACCCTGTGGCACCGCCTTCTTTCTGCCAATCCCTTCCACTGACATTAACTCTTCGCGCCACCGATGGCCGTATACGACACTCATGTCTGTCGCACGGCTGGACCCCTTGGTTGCACAAGCCTCTTGACTAACCTCCCGTGGGACCCACACCCAAGTGCCCAACCCAGACTCAGGGCCCTTCTGACCTCCCACTTCCTCCTTTCCTGCCTTTCTTTTTGGGTGGTGGTCCCTGTTTAGGGTCTCCTCACTGCCCTTGCATAACTGGGCCCATCTTTCTTCCATCTCATGGACCACCCCCCTCTGTTCCCTGATCCTTGCCTCTATGTCCACCGTGGACCAGTCTTGTGCCGCCAGCTGCCCAGTTGCCCAGACAGCAAATGTCTCCCTGCATGGGCCCCTAGGGGCTCGCCACATCCTTTGCCGCTCCTCACCAGCACCCCCTGCTCCTGAAAACTGTCGCCAGCCCCCCCCCTCGCCTGCCTGCCTACACTCCTAACCCTCCTCTTGTTGGGGGCCCCTTTGGTTCACTCTCATGGCCCCGCCTTACCAGCCTGCACCACTGAAGTGGGGCTTGCCTGGCTACCAGGCCCAGTCACCTGGCCTTCCACACTAACCTCTGGGGTCACCCTCTTTGTTGGGGCCATCCACAGCCCAGTGGCCTGGTCCGGGCCCCTCCACTTCATTGCCCTCCAACTAGGCTTGTACTAGGGTCCCCCCACAACTCCCCACCGAGAGCGCCGCACTAGAGGGCCCCACCCCCCCGTACCACCACCTTTATCAAGCCCAGCCCCTGTGGGTCTGAAATTGGAACCGGAGGAGAAGACGCACCTTGTCCCCTCCCCCCAACAGACTTTCTTTGTTTTGCCCTTTCGGGCGAAATGCACATGTCCACCGCGGCGGCCATGCCACTGGAGGCCATGTGCTCCATGCGCACCATTCCGACCCAGGCCTAGCCGAGAACACCTGGCCTGAGGAGGTCGAGAAGCCGAGAAGCCTAGACTGCAGCAGTGTCATGGCTCTGAGCAATGGCACTGCAATTAAATCAAAATTAAATTAAAATTACCCACACAGCAACCGTACCTGCCCCCAGGGGACCGGCCAAACCTTTAAACCGTGCGAACGGCTAGCGCGGAAGAGGCTGGTCCTCACACCCCTCACTCGTATTTGCCCCTCCCATATCCCACCCTCATGTACCTCTCACCCACTCCTGCCCTCCCTCCATCACTTCCCTCCCGAACACTCCGGTGGAGAGACTAGACTCCTCACGGGCCCTTCATAGGAAATAGACTCCCAGTCACATTTTGTGGTATGCTGGTTTACACTTTCTGGTAGTTCTGCATTTCCGTCATCAAAGATGAAGGTGTTGCTTTTTTGCACTTCTTGCTCCGACCTTTTGGAACTCTTTGCCTGTATCATTAAGATAAATAGAGAACCTGCCGGTGTTTCGAAAATAGATTAAGAGACGCCACTTCTTGAAATCCAGTCAGGATAGTTGAAAGTTGTGACTGCTTCATCTATTCTTTGGAGATTTAAATATTTCACATTGCTCCAAGCTTCCCAAACCTCTCCTGTTTGTTCTGTCCTCCAGTTATTTCCCTTCTATGTGTCTGTGTGTGTTTGAAAGGCAAATGTTTTTTTACTATAAATAGCAAAACAATTAGCTTTGTCAAATCCTATTGTACTGGTGAGTGAAATTGCACACTGCAGTGTAACTCGAAAGACATAGTGCACGTCCTCTGGGATTAAGGCCCATATTTATACCTTTTTAGGGGTGCAAACGTACAAAATATAATTGTATTTTGTAAGTTTGCACCTCTTTTTCATAAAAAAATTATGCAAAAGCGGGGCTAAAACACTATAAATTTGGGCCTAAATTCTGTAAACCATCAAATACCCTGCACCCCAAATAGAGGCATTGTAATACGATTTATCTTCAAAACTGGCAGTGGGCTATAAGGTATCGTATCTGCTAGGATTTTAAGAAATTGTGTCATTTATTTTGGGAATTTGCTTTGAATTTGATGAAATTAAGAGAAATTATTCACATGCTGTAAAATAAGGCTTTACAGTAATTGGCATGACTTTTTTTTACAGGAGGGCATACTTCACATAAAAAAAAGCCATGCAGACACCAGCAGGAGACTGATACAGAAAATGTATTTCTTCTCGAACGGGTTAAACTTACACAAAGTCACGTAATTTTTTATACATTTCACAATTTTACATAATGTAAAATTAGTTAATTCTGCCTGCCAAAATAACATTTTTCACAGGCTTAGTAATAAACTGCAGCTAGATTTTTTTCTTTGTAGTGAATTACATTCCCGTGTAATACATATCCAATCTAACATAAATCAAAGCTAATGGAAGTGAGTTCCCATGAAATAAAGTTCAAAACAGAGCTGAAAAGCGTGTTTTACCCTTATTAATGTAAGCAGCAGTTATAGTAAGGCACCTGCTTTTCACTTTGCCTGGTGGCTCTGGCAGAGGCAATGTGAAGCCCCAGTTCAACTGTAATGACTTATTACAGCGGGGTAGTAATGCCATTTTTGCAACAGAGGAGTAGTGATGCCACTTGTAGGCTATAAGTACATTAGAGAGATACTTTTAAACAGTTATTGTAGTTGTAGTCTTCCATATATTATAAATAAATCGACTGACAGAATATGATGTGGCAAAGTGGAACAACAATTGTATTTGCTAGTGACATGCTGTCACTGAAAAAACAAACAGACAGCCTCAGAGGACCACATTGAATTCTCAAAAAGACAAGTTGCAAGTCAAAGTTAATACAATTTGTGATGCCTTTTGCATCTTTTTAGCCCTGTCTTGACAGCTCAGTTGCCTAATAACCTATTGTAAAAATTCTTAGAAACATACACAGAGAGTGGTCTTTGGCTTCCTTCGGAGGAGTATTTCTCTCTCGCACCTCACGCTTTTTCTGTTTGATGGATTATTCCACCACATGCAGAGTTCTTGTACTGCCACGCATTGGGGACTATTTTATATCTCAAAAGCACACTGGATCGCCACAATATTTTTTCCTTATAGATGGATTTTATACAGAAAGCAATCTTTCTTTAACTGCTCAAGGCTTTTTAAATGTTTTCATTAGGATTGAAAATGCAAACCAGGCCTATTTGCTTTGCCAATGCTGTTTATTTTTTCTGCGGTGTGTGAAAGTGTGGGGATAAGCAGATTTTATTAGTCCCACCCTGTAGGTATAAAATTTACAATTTGTAAATAATGATGATATAAAGGTTTTATTGTCGCAGGCTCAGCTGGCCGACTTTAATCCAAGAAACTGAAAGAAATGCTTCTGATATGTACATTAATTATTATTAAAGTAAAATCTAAATGACTTTGGAGAGCATTTCCAATATATCTGTCTGGTTTTGAAGGCACGAGAAGAGCGCAACTTGCTCTTCCAATTATTTTTCACCAACTGTATATGGTTTTTTGTTCAAATTAATTTTCATGTACCTACTTCATGATTAGAGCAAAATAAAACTAGAAAATAGTGCTCTGAGAACATCCGCTTCGCCTGGCGTCTCCAAGTGCCTCTTGCTCTGAAGTGTTTGTTACACTGCATTCTTTTTATTATTATTTATATTATCTTATTATACACGGGTTTTCGAGCATCTGTCCTGAGGCCTTTTAGACAAAATGAAGTAATATTCTAACATGTCTTCCATATCTGTCCAGAGGCCTGCCCAGCTCATTGCTGAGCATGCTTGGCCGGCACTTTAGGCAAGATAATTTCACCCTTGATACAGCGACATATCGAAGTCGATAGATTCGCTTGCCATAAAATTGCAATGAAGAGAAAATTGAGGATGGAACGCTCTGCATTTAGCGGAAAGTGTGTGGGAGTGTGTTTGACTCCAGTGAGGCATGTTGAGGTTCAATGAACAAGAAGATTATAGGTGAGTGCCCTGAAGGGATGGAGAGTTGGCTAAAGTGAGTTGGAGTATAAGTAAAAGCATTAATATTTTGACCCATTATGACTTCATGGTCTTCAGGGTGCACCCCTGAATAAACGATATAATATTTCTACACAAAAGAGTGGGCTCTTCTACAAATGCTGGTCTTGAGGTACTGATGAAACATGTTAACATGCCCAGTGGTACTTGATTTGAAAACAAGTATGTATAAAATGCTAAAGCATCCCTATTTAAATTCAGACTTCTTGCCTTCAGGTTGCACTAAGGTTACATTGGGCTTGCTATGTGAATAAATAGATGAGAAGTACTGTTAGCAGATAAATAATGCATTCTGAAAACCCGCTGTGCACTGCATGGCTTCTGGCCAGGGGTGTCGTAGCGGGCACTGCATTCCCATGAGTGGCCCCTTCTTCTAGAGGCTGTGTGGGCAGGCGAAGACTAGGATAAGCTTCAATGTGCCCCTGTCTCAGGTCAGAATGCTTTGTCGGCCCATGTACTTTAATGGTATGTATGTACGGGGAAGTGGGCATACTGTCATTGTATTATGTGTAGTTCCATGTAAATAGCTTACATTTTCATCCTATAGGGGACCATCCAGTGATAGGACATACCTGCCAGAATTCTAAGCATAGTTGCCAGTTTTGGTAAAGGGATTACACCAGCTGTATAGGCCATATTATGTAATTTGCACTTTTTATTACCAAGCCTCATTATAAGATGTTGTACTTTGTGTGGGGTTTATGCACATTTATATACAACATACGCCCATGTTCCCCATTATGCCTAGCACAAGCTGAGACTACAACTTAAAGAAGCCACATGTTCTCCATCATGAAAACATTACAAGCAGTCCTGGTTTTACTGTGTTTGGAGATCAGCCATACGATTGGTATAGTCCAATCCTGTTACAAAAATTCTCAATAGCAGAAATAAGTTGCAAGGAGCTCCTCAGACATTTTCCATACAAGAGCTGAGGTAAATTGATGTTTCTTCTTTGGCAAAGTTGTGATCAATTAGGAAGTGTACCCCCTGTGATTTCAGAACAATGCTACATATCCTAACTTTTTCCCACCTTTATGACTGCAATGCTATATTACCCGACCAGAAAGCCACTTTATCCCCTCTCAAAGATATTCCTATACAGTAAAAGGGACAAACAATCTCAAAACATCACTCCCATTCTGAGACATCCCACCTGGCTCCTTCCTAAAGCCTGAATAATTTCCAAATGGCTGTTATCATAGACTAAGCCCTTCACTTAAGTTAACCAGGTTCTTGAAAAATTTACTCCACACATGGAGAAAGAGACACACAAGGAAAATCCCATCATCCATCTGCACAGGAAATTACATCACTGGATTTTCCATCATTCATCTGAAGTGACATCACTGGATTTTCCATCATCTATGTGGACAGGAAGTGACATCACTGGGTTACCTATCATCGATCTGCATTGGACGTGACATCACTGGTTTCCGATTGAAACTGTCTCAAAAGTAGAAGCTAAACAAGAGGACTCATTTCCTGCCATCCATTTGTGCAGGCAGTGAAATCACTGGATTTCCCATCATCCATCTATCCAGGGAGTGATTACTGGGTTTCCTATCATCCATTTTAAGAGAAAGTGACATTATTGGTTTTACACCAAAACTGTCTTTAAAAGAAGACACCAAGCAAAAAGCCTAATTTTCGTTTATCCATCTGGATAGGAAGTAACATCACTGGATTCCCCATAATCCATTAGCAGAGGAAGTGACATCACTGTATTTCCCCGTATCAGTCTGCACAGGAAAAGACATCACTAGATTTCTTATCATTCATCTGCACAAGAAGTGACATCACTGATTTCCTGCCAAAACTATCTTCACTTAATGGCCGCCAGCACATAGATGCGCCACTGGCATGCCAAAGGCAAGCCCATTTCCACCTGTCTGTGCCCTGCCTATATCTAGAGCCAGGACCCCTAGTCCTCCTTTCACCCCTATCATTCCACCATAACCTTCCATGCACTGACCCCTGATCACATCTCCCAGTGCTGCTGCCACACTGTGCTACCCAACACTGAAAGTTTGTTCTTCTGCACCACCTGCCGTTTCACATGCACTCTCAGGCACCCATGTCACTCCCCATGGCACCTCATACAGCCAACACATTCAGCATATAAGATCACACACACACCTGACCTCCACTAGCTCACACCATTCCCTATTCTGCATAACCCTCAATACTTGCACTTTCACTAAACACACCAGCAAAATTTGGGATCTGAAACACAACCACTCAACAAAACTGCTCTTTTTGGCCGATACTTGGATGAATCCTTTGTAAGCCACCTTCATCTCCATTGCAATCCCCCCACCAGATACAAGATCGTATGACAGGACAGGACTAACTGACCTAGTGGCAGAATCACTACTATAATGAAATAATCCACCCATTGCTTTCCCAACGTGGATAGCATCACCAACAACATGGAACATGAGACCTCCAAACTCCTCATCACTGTCAACTACACCTTGAGGGCATCTTTGTCTACCACTCTGGGGCCACGCACCAACTACAACAGAACCATTGTAGGCTTTGTTACCCTCCATCCTCAACTCTAGCACCTTCATCCTCCTCACTAACCTCAACCACCACATGGATGACCTCACCGACCCCAATACAACCAACCCCCTCAAGGACCTGTCCATCTTCAGACTCACTCTATGAGTGGAAAGCCCCACACACTGCACTGGATGCCTACGGGACCCCCGTCTCCACTAGCTTCAGCAACAACACAGTAGACAAACTCATACTGTTCACCGACCCCAATACAACCAACCCCCTCAAGGACCTGTCCGTCTTCAGACTCACTCTATGAGTGGAAAGCCCCACACACTGCACTGGATGCCTACGGGACCCCCGTCTTCACTAGCTTTAGCAACAGCACAGTAGACAAACTCATACTGATCACCGGGTCTGACCATGTGCTTGAAAATTCAGAATGCTCATCTCACACCATCGCAGAATCATCACCAAATCTGCACAATGGGACTGCAAAAAGATCAAAGAAGCATCCTAGTCTCCTGAACTCCTACACTACTGGCCTTGACATAACACAAACCTCTCAGAATCCATCTCCAACTTCAATGCTTGGATCACCACCTGCTCAGACAGCCTGGCTTCTCTCCAACCCAACAAAGCCACAGAAACCAGACCACAAGAAAGCTGGCACATTGAATGGTGCAGGCTCACCAAATGTCACTGCAAGCAACTTGAACGCAGATGGAGACCAAGTCAGGACGATACCAACAAAGCACATACACATCTGCCCTCAGATGCTAGCTTCAACAAATTAGAGTCACCAAATGCTCTGGGCTCACCGAGTGCATCAAAAGCAGCACCAATAAAGCCAAGGAAGTCTTTGTCATGATGGAAGACTTCACCTCTCTAACAGCAAACCCCTCCAAACTAACAGCCTCTCAAGACCTCTGCACCCAGCTGTCCCTATTCTTCAGCAAGATCAAAGACACCTTTGACAACTTCCAGCCCCAACCAAACCTTCTACTCTTGCAGCCCTCCTACTGTTCTCATTCAACAGCTAGAGGACCACCGTGACCACCTGGCTCACCATCACCACTCAAGAAACCACACAGAGTATATAGTCCTGATTCACCGGAGCACCTCTGCCCTCATCACGCCTTCAACAAAATACTGGACTACATCAGTGCAGCCCTCATCCTAATCTTGAGTGGCTAAGCCATCACAACCACTTACTTGGATGCCTGAAAACATTCCACAGTACTCGCCCTCCTCAAGAAACCGTCAGCAGACCCAAAGATGGTATCCAGCTACTGACGTACCTTCTTGCTAAACTACCCAGTCATGGAAATGATGGTAATTAAACACCTAGCCACCCACCCTAATTATGACCACCCCCTTGATAGCACTTAGTCTGGATTCAGACCCATCCACAGAACCAAGATCACCCTCAATGCCACAGCAGATGACATTTGGATTATATGGACAAAAGTGACAATGCAGCTCTCATCCAACTGAACCTTTACACAGCCCTCACCACCGTTTCCACCCCATCATATCCAACAACTGCATGAAGTCAGCATCCAAGGTTCTGCACTTCACTGGCTTTGCTCCTTCCTGAGCAGGCTGCACACAGTTGGCCAGCCTGGCCCCTTTCACCTCGGATGTCATCAACATCATCTGAGGAGTTCCAAAAGGATCCTCACTCTGTTCAATGCCTACATGACCCCACTTGTCAGCATCATCCACTCCCTTAGAATCAACATAATATCCTACAAAAAAGACGCACAGGTGAATTAAAGCCAACTGCTTCAAGCTCAACACAGACAAGACAGAAGTATTAATATTTGTAAAAGACACCTTGCCCCAGGAATCCACCTGTTGGGCCACCGAACATGGACCCACACCCCTTCCGGAAATCCAAGCAATGAACCTTGGAATTGTAATCAACCACCAGCTCTCCATGACTGGCTAAGTGAATGGAGTCTCCATCTCCTGCTTTCACACCTGCAAGATGTTGAAGAAGATCTTCAAATGGTTTCCCATCAACACTTGCTGAACAGTCATCCAAACTCTCATCACCAGCAAGCTGGATTACAGCAATGCACTCTATGCCAGAATAATTGCTCAACTGACCAGACGCCCCCAGACCACACAAAACTCAGCGTCCAAGCTCATCTTCAACCTCCTTCCCTGCAGTCACATCACTCCAGACCTCAAAGATCTCCACTGGCTCCCAAAACACAAACAGGCACTCTTTATACTCCTCGCACACACATACAAAGCCTTCCACAACATTAGACTCATGTATCTCAAGACCCTCATAAACTTCTGCATACTTAACATACACCTCTGCTTAGCCTGATTCCCACTTGCACCCCTCAACCCCCCTGTGTACACAGAACTATATTCAGCAGTGGTCCTTTCTCCTACCTCAGTGAAAAGCCTGGAATTATCTGCTCCTGCACATCAGAGTCATTTCTCATTTCCTTACTTGAGTGCCGCAAGAAACTGATGTCCTGGATCTTCATCTAGCCCGTGAATTGGTTTAGCCCATACTGCTTGTTACTCAGCACCAGCATACCCTCCTGGGTGAGTTGTGTGCTATACAAATACACACATAAGAACATCTATCTTTCCCTAGACAGCCTGATGTCTAAAACACCAAAAGCATTCAACCAAGCCTTCTCTTGCTCCCGAATCTTGAATCTCCTACATGAAGATTGTCAATGCAACTTGAATTTACTGGCTTTCTTGAAGGGTAAATACTCATCTTTTCAAATTACCCCCGGAATCATTTCACACTGTTCGGTTGTTAATCTAGTTTGGTGTATCCTGATGGCACAATAATATAAATAAGTTAGTGTCAGACATTTTAACTAAAGCTGTCCTAAGTGCAAATGTGGCAACAATTTGAAAAAAGGAGACAAAAGGGCCCTGTCTGACAGCTGAAATATTGACGCTATCAGTCCAGGCCTTAAGCACCTTGCTCATATTCCACAAACATCAGATGTCCTACTGTTTGAAGTTCAATACTGTTACTTCCAGTAGTGAGAAATAATTCCCAGCATTAATGGATGTTGAAAATGTCAGAAGAAGATAGCATGTTTTATCTTTTTCACCTTCTCATGACGTAATAGAAACTAATGCATGTGGTCAGGGCCATCCTGGAAAGCAAAACCAGCCCTGGCAACAATGTTGAAACTAGCACCATGCCGTATGAAACCACAACTAAATTTGGGTGATGGGGGAGTATTGTGGGTCATAGCAGCAACCCTGCTCTAAAAGCAGCACCCAGCCTGCAGCTGGATGGGAAAATGCTAGAGTGATATAATGACCATTTGCCCCTTCCGGGGAGTGTTTCAGAACTCCCTTTTGACCACAAACGTTTGGAAATAGAGAGCAATGTACAAACATTTTTCAGAAGGCCAAGGTTTTTTCTGAACAATAAATACCTGAACAGTGACACATTCTGCTGCAAAGCCACGACCTACAGGGGCCAATCAGTGAAGAGAAAAACAGTTCTCCTTGTCTAGTCTTGAAACTGTGTTTATGTCCAACAAAAGCTTTATTTGGTGATGTCAACTGGGGTTAGAAATATATTGCCACACCGTTCACTGGATGGACTCTTTAAAGCCCAGTTGCCTTGTAAGAAGCAGGGGTGGAGCTTCGGTTGGGGCCGAGGTGGGGGGTGTTTGGGGCGCTACACCCACCTAATAAATGTATTATGTAGTAAATAGATAAGAACAGGTGCTTCAAGTCGGTTATAGTGAGGTGTCTCATCTAGGATTTTTACAGACGCTCACACACACGCACACGCGCACACACACTCTCCTTCTCTCTGTTTTGAAGTTTTAAAAAAGTTGGTTATTTGACAAAATATTTTGTTTTTAAATATAACTAACAATCCACACTGCCCCCTATTTCCACTGTCCCTTAAGCACCCCTTATGTCCTGCTTCTCAGATAATGTATGTTAGCAAGGTATGCCAGTGTAAATGTTTGGAAATCTGAAGCTCAACCCCATCTTACTGACCAATCTACGCCCCTGGTAAGAGGTTGCCCTATTAATATTGAATATTCAATTATGTTTGTATAGTTCAACTCACAGTTTTATTAGTACTTACATTAAGGGTGAATAGAGTAAGAGATAGAACAAGATTATTCAAATTTGGCATGTACAAAACTATGATTAGTATTCCAGTCTCTTGGTTTCAGCTACTTAGACACTATTCCATAGGTGGTATTGAAGCCAAGAAGCTGTGGCCCATTATGTTATGTCAAACATTTTATAAAGTGCTTGTTCACCTACAAAGGCTTTTTGGCCCTCTAATCTGTTAGTGTTAAGGTAATATTTTGATTAACCAAGCATCATTTATATGACCTCTCTAAGGAAGTTTAGCGGCAAAGCTGCTAGCTAGGAATATAGATTCTAATTCTGGCTCCAGCACTTGATTGAAAATCATGTTATTCTAGGGAATTCACTTAATCGTTATCTAAAACTGTAAATAAGTGTGAAATGTAACGAAACTGCAAAGATAAACAATGAAAAGTCGTAGTGAAATTCACAGGTTTAAAACCTCAATTGATGTGCACCAACGTGACTTGATCTCCCAGCACTCCAATTAATATACAACACCCTTTTGCTGCCCAGCTACGTTTGTGTAATGTAAGCCCCACTGCATCCATACATCTATGATAACAGCATTTGGATGTTTTAAAATCTTCTTTTAGTTTCAGTAAACAGGAAGTGGTTTAATCTCCCCCCGTTCTCATATTCCTGCTTATATTATAACTTTCTCAGTAGTCGGGAATGTTATATATAAGCGTTACGTCTACAGTAGGTTCCAGAACAAAATAAGGAACAATATGATAGGGCATTGTAATACATTGAAATTCATGAAGTGGCCTATCATTCAAGTTTGAACAAGAAGAAAAAATCAGCCAGATAGGGAAAATAGGAAAGACAGAGAGGATGTGGAGGAGTCCAGTGGCTGACCTGGACAAGAGAAAGGTAGAATAATCATAATGGAGAGGCACGATCTGCAAGTTTCCATCCTTGGTGGTGAATGGAAATGTACAGTTTTCATTTTGTGTTTAACACTGTGACACTATAATTTAGGCTGTTTTGCGAAACCATCTTTTTTGCTGGCTACTAATAAGCAAATTAAAATATGTAATTTGCTCAGGATAAATACATTTTGTCTTGTGGAGAAGATGGAGATAGAACTCACGTTTCCACAGTTAACTTCTTTGAGCCTGATCCTCAAAATATTAAGGGGCATATTTATACTCCGTTTGCGCCGAATGTGCGTCAAAAATTTTGACGCACAATCAGCGCAAACGTTGCCCCATATTTAAACACTGACGCCCGAGCCGGCGCAAGGGAAAATTCCGCTATGTGCGTCAGTTTCTGGATGCGGCAACCCGCCCTGCGTTAATGACATGCAGGGTAGGCGTTCCCGTCCAAAAAAAGACGCACACAGCCGTGCGTCGTATTTATGCTTCTGGGTAAAAATGACTCCCGGCCGGGAGGCGGAGCAAAAAAAATGACGCAAAGCACGAATAGCGTCAAAATTTAACGCCTGGGTCAGGGCAGGCATTAAAATGGGGCAAACACACCTGTATTTAATCAGAACACACCGAACAAACAACAGAGCAGCAGAGCAGCAGAGCAGCAACAGAGAGACATGGAGGTGATTTTCATTCAGCGTGCATGTAGACGCAGAGCCCTGCAGTAACAACAGCAGCTACAACAACAACAGCAGGGACCCCAAAGTCAGCGCAGAAGGCAGGAGAGGATATTCCGCCCCAGAACAACCCTGCATGGCCTCAGGGAACGGGACATCATCCAGAGGTACCGGTTGAACTGGCAGGCCATTCAGCAGCTGCTGAGAAATATTGAACAGCAGTTGGCCCACACTTTAGTGACACCCCGCACTATCCCAACAGAAACAAAGCTGCTTGCCGTACTTCACCTGCTGGCAAGTGGCTCGTTTCAGACAACTGGTGCCCTGGTTGGTGGAATATCCCAACCATCATTCTCTGCATTCCTGCCAAAAGTACTGGATGCCATCATTCGCCTGACACCCCGCCACATCTGCTTCCCTAACACACTGCAGAAGCAGCAGGAAACAAAACAGGGGTTCTACGCCATCAGTGGCTTCCCGCAAGTCCTTGGTGCAATCGACTGCACACACGTACGCCTTGTGCCACCTGCTGCGAGTGAACACCTCTACCGCAACAGGAAGCACACACATTCAATCAACGTGCAGGCCATAGTCGATCACCAAGGATTGATCAGCAACATTGTGGCTAAATATCCTGGGAGTGTACATGACGCATTCATCTTCCGTCACTCTACCATCAACCAACACTTCCAGGATGGACGGTATGGCAATGGACTACTTGTTGGTAAGTACAAAAATCCTACTTATATACACACTGCACAGCAACCCTCTAGGACAAACAACACATACACCACATTAGCAACACCTAGCCAGGAACACACTGAGGTACTCACATCACTAGCCATGTTTCAGAAGTCACCATTGAACCTGTCACACATTTGATTTTACTCTACAGCTTAATGTGAAGACCTTAATGAGTGTGGTTGCCTAAATGTCACCTTGCAAATTGTAAGTCTCGCAATAACCTGTACACTAATACATTGCATATTTTTAAGGTATGGGATGTCCTGGGTACTTTCACATGAACGTGTTAACTACACTTTCATGTTTCAACTCTGCATGGAACTATCATCTCACCCCCAGTGAAGACACACGGACACCTGTATGACAAGTCACAATGCTAGGGAGGGCACACTGTACTCAAAAAACAAATACACACTGCTGACAAAGGGTTAGCCAACAAACAGTTGCTCAGCCAAGGAAAAAAACTCCATGCAAAAGTTTTCGCCAACAACTATAGGTTGTCACATTAGTACACAAAAGAGTCACAGACAACACAAGACAACTACTGCCATCAAAGATCTGTACAACAGTGCCTCCTACATCTAATTGATCCCATTCTGTGTTTTTCTTTCAGCTGATCAGGGGTATGGCATCCAGCCTTGGATAATGACACCATTTGTTAACCCAAATACTGCTGCAGAGCGGGCATACAATGACGCCCACAAGAGGACACGCAGCATTGTTGAGCGGACCTCTGGGATCCTAAAGTCAAGGTTCCTCTGCCTTGACATAACTGGCGGTAGCCTACTCTATTCCCCAGAGATGGTCTGTAAGATCACACTCAGTTGTGCCATATTGCACAATATTTGTGTAAAAAGGAACATTCCCCTCCTTGAACCGGACCCAGACATGCCTGAGGATGACGAAGAGGAGGATGCTGGCCTGCAACAGGAGGGGGAACAACCTAACACGGCAGCAGGAGTGCGTAGGCGCCAACAGCTTCTCAATAATTTTTTTTATAATTTCTTATAACAACACTTATTGCACAATTGTAAATAAACACAGATAAAAAACACCACATCATGCTTTGGCCTATGCATTTCTGACCACCTTTAGTTTGAAATTGCTGAAGAAGAATGTTGTCTCATTGAGCAAGAATGCTATAACAATCATCACACCAAAAAAAAACATCACAAATGTATGCACAGAGGGTAGGATGTTACATGATACATTACCATCCACAGAGGCCAACAGGAGTACAAATGTGGCAATGACACATGCCTGATCCAGACACCTGAGACAGTCTCTCACCCAGCCCAAAAATGTAGATCATTTGAAAGTCTCATCACACGTGTTCAGAGACAGGATGGGACCATCCATGTGTACGTGACCATGTCCTCAATGGCTTCTCTCAAGTGTTTGATATGAGCAATACCCAATTGGAACAACATTAGCTGCCACTAACTCATGAGGAGACCTTGAAGTTACAGTGACAACATACACCCAGACAGGTGATAGTGGATCCACATTCCCACACACATATACACATATGTCATCCAATCAACCAAATATTTGAAAGCAGCCCATCACAGTAGTGTCCCAGTTTGAACCTAGCAGGAAGAATGTAACATGCCACTAAACCAGGTAATGCAGAAAGGGCCACAGACATCAACAAAATATTTGTCATCAGCACATGAGGAACGCTGAGATTTTGCAAACATAGTCATTGGAAAATGGTATGCCAGATTGCTCCAAATCATCAATAGTGCAAACGTCAAATGGGCTAATGAGATGAATGAATGGTTAACAGTGATTCATACCATATGGCCTTACATTAGCCTGCTGCTGCAGGTTTTGCATAACAGAATAAATAAAAGCCATGGATACATTAGCTAATCTGGATGGGCAAACCCTAGGGTGCTGGGGGCCTAAGTCCACCTCTACCGCCCCGCAAATATACAAGAATCTTGTACTTGTGAACTAAACACATGCATAAGGCACATGTGTGGGCTACATGTCAAAAGTAAAACAAAACTCAGAAACACAAATTCATAATAGGACATGGTTAGGCCCATAAAAACTGTAAGTGACTATTGCACTCCCTGTTCGGACTATAGATAAAAGCATCACCATCATAATTGTGGACACATTTTTGAGAAGGAATACATCATGGTATCCCATCCATCATTTCAAAATAGCCATCAGCAATTACCCAAAATATGTGTACAAATATGGTTAATACATTATTTAACGTATCATAAATATTACAGTGTGAATGCCTTCTATACATACAATAACGGACATGTGTCATAGCTAACCACAAATGTGTATCACATAGCACCGTTTGGCCATGACAAATCTCCTTCCCCAAGTTTAAAAAATGAAGACATAATTAAAAAATTGATCAAATTTCCACGCATACAGCATGGGCGTCCTAATTTTTTCACGTACAGGAGTGCACAGAATGCAGAGTCAAATATAAATTTTCATAAATGTTTCTCATATTTAGCCATGAAATTATAATTTACATTTCACATTTTTTGACTCTGCATTCTGTGCACTCCTGTACATGGAAAAAATATGACGCCCATGCTGAATGCGTTGTAATTTTGACGCAACATGGACAATATGTTGGACATGTCATGTACCTTATTAATTTATTAATATTCATATCATATTTTTTGACCCTGCATTCTGTGCACTCCTGTACGTGGAAAAAATATGACGCCCACGCTGTATGCGTGGTAAATTTGACGCAACATGGACAATATGTTGGACATGTCATGTACCTTATTAATTTATTAATATTCATATCATATTTTTTGACTCTGCATTCTGTGCACTCCTGTACGTGGAAAAAATATGACGCCCACGCTGTATGCGTGGTAAATTTGACGCAACATGGACAATATGTTGGACATGTCATGTACCTTATTAATTTATTAATTTTCATATCATATTTTTTTACTCTGCATTCTGTGCACTCCTGTACGTGGAAAAAATATGACGCCCACGCTGTATGTGTGGTAAATTTGACGCAACATGGACAATATGTTGGACATGTCATGTACCTTATTAATTTATTAATATTCATATCATATTTTTTGACTCTGCATTCTGTGCACTCCTGTGCGTGGAAAAAATATGACGCCCACGCTGTATGCGTGGTAAATTTGACGCAACATGGACAATATGTTGGACATGTCATGTACCTTATTAATTTATTAATATTCATATCATATTTTTTGACTCTGCATTCTGTGCACTCCTGTACGTGGAAAAAATATGACGCCCATGCTGTATGCATGGTAAATTTGACGCAACATGGACAATATGTTGGACATGTCATGTACCTTATTAATTTATTAATTTTCATATCATATTTTTTGACTCTGCATTCTGTGCACTCCTGTACGTGGAAAAAATATGCCGCCCATGCTGTATGCGTGGTAAATTTGACGCAACATGGACAATATGTTGGACATGTCATGTACCTTATTAATTTATTAATATTCATATCAAAAATGTTTACTCTGCATTATGTGCAATGTTATGCGTAAAAAAAAATTACGCACATTGTGTATGCGTGAAAATATGACGCATAACGGGAAAATAAAAACGGTGGCCATTTTATGCAGGAAGTGATGTAATAGGATATCCTGTTTACTTTTGTGTCCTGTGTACCTTGTATTTTGTCTTTTTGTGATCCTAGTCTTGTTGCCTAATATTGTCTCAGTCTGTTTAGTCTAGTTTTGTCCAATCCTGTTTTTGTCTGTATTGTCTGTGGGAGTCTGTTCTGGGTAGTATAACTTTGGGGTTAGTTGGGCTATTTTTCTTATTTTTCTTTTTCCTTCACTACTCTACCTTTCCCCATTTCCCACTTTTACTTGTTTATTTAATTTTGCTCATTTTATTCTATTAATATGTCAGGTAGGCCTCGCCTTTCCAGGATGGGTGAGGATGAATTGGGGGAACTCATTTGGCTAGTTTGCCATTTCCTCCCACTCATGCTGGAGGCTGGGGGCCGTGTGATACAGGGGTATCACACGGAGGCACGGAAAGTCCGGTGGGGGAAGGTGCGCCATCACCTGGTCCGGGTGTATGGGAGCATGCGGAATGACCATCAATTAAAGCACCGCTGGGCAGATCTGATATCCAGGGAACAGGACCTGCTGGACCACCTGGGAATTAGGATTGGTGGCCATGTTGGTGAGTACAAATCAGTTACATGTGAATAATAGAAATCTGTGTGGGGACATGTGATGATTGTTACCCAATCTGCTAGATAAGTAGCTGACTCTGTGTAATGCTAGGGAAACCTAGGCCCATATTTATACATTTCTATCCCCGATTTTGCGCCACATTTTTACACAAAAACGGCGCCTACTTACGAAATAGAATTGTATTTTGCTAGTTTGCGCCGTCTCTGCGTCAAAAAATGATGCAAATGCGGCGCTACAAAAGTATAAATATGTGCCCTAATTTGTATTTGTTGCACAATGTGTAGGAAGACCAATGCTAGCAGTCAGATGGCTCATGTTTTCAACACATACCAGATGCCTGTAGCTGTATGTAATGTAGTGTTGCATTTGTGTCAGACAAGCGACACGTTAATGCCTCTATTTGAACTCTACAGGTCATATTGGCCAGTGAGTAAGTCATGTAGAAACAACATACCTACATATGTTGACGCCATAGCTAGAGAGAAAATTTGAAACCCATGATGATGCTATAAATGTGTGTTGCCTTCACGTCACATGAAGTTAGATATGTTGTCCACACATATGTCACATGTGTGTCTGGTTGCTGTGTGTTGAACATGTCCACCTAGCCTGTTTGATTGTGAGGGGTCATGCAGTCCTCAAGTAACCAGCTTTTGGATGTCTCTCTGGGATGCACATGCTGAGATGTATGGAAGACATTATTGTTTGGGCATACTAATGGAGGGGTATCTTTGACAACACCTGACTGTCCTGGCCACTGCATTTGTGTAGTAGGGTGTGTAACTGTAGCAGGAGACTCATCCAATGTTAATGTTGGATAAAAATTCATCCATGCAGTATGAGCATGTGGGAAAGTGTATCATTACCATGTCATATTCACACAGTCATAGTAACTGCAATTATTTGTCAGTGCACCGAGTCTGAGTATATTCTTCCTTTCATGCTTTACAGGTGGACCAGCACTGTACACCGTGGGAGAGGTGGCACATTTTGAGGACCCCGATACCTACAGTGAGTGTGGCCTGAGTGCTATTTTAATTGCTTGCTAGTGATGCATGATGGACTACTGTGTGTTCAACAGAATTCATGATTTGATGCGCTGGCCGTTCATTGGCATTGTTGCTTTAGTGGGATATCAAATAGCACTTCTGTTTCTGTAAACCAATACTTAGCCATCTCTCAGATTTAGGGGCTGTAGGTCATTCCAGTTGGGCCGCAATGGGGAATTGGATGAGTCATTTGGAATACACTGGCTAATGTAAGACTTGCTCGGGGACTTGGCATGAACTGAGTCTGCATATCAGACTGACATTCTCCCATATAGCTGTGGCAAATGGCTTTGATGAAATGTGCATCTTCCTAGTTGAGGATGGACTGTGTACACTGTAGGTTGGATCTTCCAAGGGCATGTACTTCCACAAGGTGAACTAGAAGTGTGTGTGACTTGAGTGCAATGGCCTAGGTGTTCTGTCGACCCATGATAATGGGTGTTCTTGCTCCTCTGTGTGTGTTGTAAAACATGCCTCACTGATAGTATGTGATGTTGGCCAAAGTCATAGCATTTTGACATGTGTGGACCTTGGATGTGACAATGTTTGGCTGACTCCAACGTGTTGCTAGCCCTTCATAGGTGTTGTGTGTGAAGGCACATACTTGTTGAACTTTCTATACACTCCTGGGTGTGCATTGAACATGGGATTGTTGGTTGTTCTTCCCACACCACCCTCAAAGACTGCCATGTTAATGTGAAACAGGGTACCTAGGACTGTAGCAAACAGTATGTTACACGTACTTGTGACCTTTTGCGACTTGATTTAGAACCTAGGGCCAGATGAAGCAAACTGTTTACAAGTTGCAAATGGCATAAATTGCTCTTTGTGAGTTGCAAACGTCTGTTTGCTATGCAAAAATGTATTTCGTGATTCTGAACATACTTGCAAAATGCATTTCCAACTCGCAAATAGGAAGGGGTTTCCCCGTCCTATTTGCGACTCGCAGTGGTATGCAATTCCATTTGCAACCGAGTACGTGGTCGCAAAGGGAGTCGCAGTTACCATCCACTTGAAGTGGATGGTAACCCACTTGCTAACTGGAAGGGGTCCCCATAGGAACCCTTCCCCTTTGTGAGTGGACCTAAAAAATGTTTACAAAACAGCCAGTGGTCCAAGGGACCACTACCTTCCCTGAAATAATCCAAGATTAAGATTTTTTCTTTTTTTTTCTAAGTGCAGCTCGTTTTCCTTTCAGGTAAATGGCCTACACTTGAGAAAAAATAACCAGCTTTATTTAAAAGCAGTCACGGCCATGGAGGTCTGCTGTTCCCAGCAGGCCTCCATCCCCGTGAGTGCCCATAGTCGCTAAGGGGGTGCAACTTGGGACCCACCTCATTGATGTTAATGAGGTGGGTCTTAGCGACCCCATAGCGACTCGCAGACGGTGTCGGAGACACCGTTCTGCATAGCAAATTGCAAGTCGCAATTTTTCATCTTCCTACATCTGGCCCCTAGTGTACACATTCGGTTATGGCCCATGGGTTCAATATTAGCACACAACAAATTACAAATGGCATTGAGTAAGGATTGTGATAGTTATCACATAGAGTGACATATGTAGTGAAGTCAGTATGCGGAAGAGGTGCAGCCATAATGTCAGATGCCTTAGGTATAATTTAGATGAGTAGTTTAGGGTGATGTCATCCATCATGTAGAGACATGGATATGCTAGGTGTGATATGCCCTTATGTATGCAGGCTTCACATGTACTTCCTCTGAGCCTTTCAGTGAACTATGTTGTGACAATTGCTGCAACCAATACATTTCTAGTAATGTACAAATAACCCATTGTGCTATTCCACCCAATGCAATTCCAAAGGTAAATATTTGCCTTTCCTCTTCACACCTGCAAACATGAGTGCCGCAGATCGACACCATTTTGAGAGGCGTGCCATGAGATACAGGCACATCCTGCAGGTGCAGTGTGGGTACCGGAGGATGGCCCGCAAATATCATTCGGATCGGGCCTCCGGGGCGTGGTGGGCCACACCACAGGCTCCGCCTACATTGCCAACAACAGTCACCAACACCACATCCACCAGGTCTCACCAAGTGGCCCCAGCAATGTCGGGAACAATAGACCCTGGCTCTTCCTCCAGACCTGGACCCAGCCGTGTTGTAATACCAGGACAGTCCAGTGGGCAACCAACTCCTGGCACAACCTCAACCTCGGCCGGCACACAAACAACTTCAGCCCCTCCTGTGGACCCAGCCGCCTTCCTGGCATTAAGTAGAAAATTGGACAAGCTTGTCAATAAGGTGGACAACCTGAGCCAGGATGTGGCCTATATAAAAAAAAGGGTCAGCTCCATCAGTCGGACCCTACGGAGGGCGAACCTGTAGGAGTTTTGCCCTGTTGAACTTTTACCCCTCCCCTCTCTCCTCTTTCCTATTTTCTACTGTTAGTTGGGTTTTGGGGATTAGTATTAGGTAAGTATAGGTAATTAGCTTAGTTAGTGTTAGGGAAGAGGGTGGGGGGTCCTTATTCTTTCTATCTTTCTTTTTTGTGTGGGTGGGTGGGTGGGGGGCAATGTTGGGATTCCTGTTTAAAAAAAAATATATATATATCTATAAAAAATATACAAAAAATTACAAAAAAATATATGTTTGTTCAGGATAGTATAGTATGTGTGTAGGTTAGTAAGTGTTGTCCTGCATGTGTCCTGTCTCATAATGGTGGGTGGGGGGTTGATGTTTAGATCGTTTCGTTACATGTGTAGAGTAAGTTTAGCTTAGGTTAGTTAGGGACAGTTGTGGGTTAGTAGTAGTCAGGTTAGATTAGTGTAGGTTTACCTTTCCCTTAGTTGCCTCTTGTGTTACTCAATAGAAATAAATATATAGTTAACCCTTTACATGATGCGTTAGGTGCTACTTTATCATGGCCTTGACATCAGTGTAGCTGAATGTTTTAGTATGACATTTGTGTCCTATGCTCGCCATCCCCAGGAAATTGAGGTTTCACATGCCAGCTACCCGTGTGCTAACTTGGTAAGTATCCACCATTTGAGAGAACCACCATTGGTAGTTTGCATTGATCACCAAGGTTTTGTGTTGGTATGTATCCTACTTCACAAAGAGTGCTTCCAGACTTGTTATTGTGGGTAAATTGATAGGTCGGACTGCAGTGTGAAGTTCAGGGAGATCTTTGTAGATGAGGAGTTGTTCACACTCTTGTCTTGTTGCTTTCATTGCTGACCTACATCATGTGTGTACTAATTCTGCATGACTTTCCTTCATGGAAGTATACTCCGAAAGGGTGATTGATGCAGTATAATTTGTTAATGTTTCATTACATTTTGCGGCATAATTTCTTATTTTAGTATTGCATGGTGCCTACATTTCTCAGCCACCATTAGTTGTCTAGAATAGCTATAGATGGTGCATCATTCTGTCCAACACAGCATGATTTTGTGTGCTTAGTCCCTTCATCAGTTATTTTCCTCAGTATGGTACGGCTATGATGCAATCCTGGTCACTGCACAGATGTTTCAGAATACATGATATCAGGACAGTAGTATTGACAATCTACATGGTTGCCACACAGGCACTTTGGAGTTAGGTACTGCACAGTTGAGACATAATAGGTGTGCAAGTGCTATTTATTTATAGGTGCTGTAGTGCAAAATGTCCATTCACCATGTTTGCTGGGTCCGTTCTGGTGCATTCTTACATGGTGATCCTACAGAAGGGGTGTGGATGATGCTCCTGGCATGCTGGGGTGATGTCACAGACAGTGCAGAGGGGCAGGAATTGGCAAATAGTAGGAGAGAGACATTCACTGGCAATGGGGACAAGTCATACAGTGGATTGCAGAACAGTCATTGAGTGTAGTTGTAGTGAGACTGGCATTTGACAAAACGTAGGACCTTGGTCAAAGTAGGCCATGGTGCAGGGACTAGTGCTTCCGGGTACTCTTCCGTGAGAATGTTATCTGTTCCATGTCTTCTTCTTCTGATGTGTGTGTTGCCTGGTTTGCCCTTGTTGTTGGCTGTGAAGGGGCAACACACACCTCAGTGTTAGAAGACATGGAGGCAGACATCCCGGGGGCTGCTCCCTGTGGAGTTATGAAGGGCAGTACTGCAGCAAGGAGGGCCTGCTGGTTTTTGAGAATGGCAGCCACATCACGATGGTAGGCAGCCAGGTCGGCCCTGAGGGGTTCTATGTTGAATTCGTGCACACATTGACTGGATTGCAGTTGTAGGTGTTGTGTCAACTGGATGACAGCTGTGCAGATTTCCTTCTGTGTTTTGGCAAGTTCCTGCAAGATAGATGTTCGGGCTTGCATAGCAGCTGCCTGATCAGCAGAAGACATCATGCACGAACGCACCCCCTCAAGGCTGGCTGCCATAGTTTGCATCCCCACCCGCACCTCCTTGGCCAGCTCCCGCTGTACCCCAATGACGGTTCTTTCGAAGCTGGTGCCAGTGTCGTCAGAGTCCTCAGCTGTGTTGGAGCTGGCAGGTCTTACAATTGGGATGGCGGGTGGTTCTACTGTGGTGGCTGCTTCTTCTGTGCTCCTCCTTGTGAGTGAAGGTGGGGTTTGGAGGCTTTCAAGGACCATTTGGATGGTCTCCTGTGGAATGTTTATGGGCTCGTCATCCATGTCATCAGGGAAATCAGGGACAGGCATATTGGCAGGAGATCCATGTGCCTCTGCAATGAAACAGGGTACAATTAGTGTGTCTGTGTTGTGACAATTTTGCACTAAGATACAAGCCTTTGGATGCCTTAACTTTGTGCTCTGTTTTTGTCTTGGTATCTGCTGTCCTTCATATGGGCATTGTTGTAGGCCTATGGCCCACCTGTGTGTCACATGTATGATATAGAGCTATCAGACTTGTCTGCCTAATCGCCTCTAGGTGTTGCTTTGTAAAAATTTAGGAATAGGCATGTTTTTGTCCTACTCCTCCCTCCGTGTTTAACTATTCTTATGGAGGGACATTTTGTTGGGTGGGCTCTCATTATCCTACATGAGATTACTAGCTTTCTAGGCAGCAGGATAGCTAATGGTGTGGGGGACTAAGTCTGACACACTTGTAATTAACTCTGTCACCCTGATTCTTTCTTTTTGCTCTGGCTAACTAGCATTGCCTCTGGTCTCCCACAGCAAAGGAATGATTAGACATCCGAGCGCATGACATCTTTGGAACTTCTCAGGGAAGTCATGGTCACTCAGATCCTTCACAATTCTCTCTTTTCCAGTATGTTCTCATACACAAATAACAAAGACAGTATTTGTTTAATATGATGATTTCATTGTACAACTGACTTGTAGATATTTAGGTGTGAGCCACAATAACCCAAACAATACAAACTGTTAGAATTGAAATAGTCAGCAGGAGAGTAAAACATTAGTACAAAGCTATCATGGTGCCTAACTGTTTCTACTATCCCTCTGCTTGTTCTATTTATAGCACAGCATGTTAAGCTTCGAGCTTGCCTGTCTGAATCACTGGGGAGACATCATCCCTCATATCAGAGCAATGGCCTGTGATCTGGTTCTGCATCTGCAGCAAGGCAGGCAGCGTCTAGTTGTGGTTCTCTGTTTGGAAACTCCCTCTTGCGTGTCTTGGGACAAGGAAGTGATTTTATAAGTAATATGTCATCGTGATGACAAAGTGTCCCTACGCAGGAATGCCAAATCTTAACCCCTACCACGTCTATCGGCAATGTACCAGACTGTATCCTTGACTGGGGCACAGAGTGAATATGTTCTGGCAAACTCCAGTGCTGAAGTAGGCAAAACAGTGTGATTTGACTAATAAACAACACCGTAGGACTGGCTATTTGCTAAATTAACTGATAGGAAGGCTAATAAAAAGAATTTTGTGCAAAGTGCTCTGAGGCTCTTAGATGTGAGCAAATGCGTTAAAGTACATTCAGGGCAAGGCGCACAAAGGCCTAAAGCCTGAAGCTAATGCGCAAAGTATACGTTACACTTACAACACTACACTTTGACTGACTGTGGGTGTTGTGAATGCCCTGGCAGCACACTTGCCTCTCAGGACCTGCCCCAAACACTTTTTATTCACATTGCCCGAAATGTACATGTGACGTGGCATATCCTATGCATGTCAATGTTAGGATGTGGTATGGATGTAAACATTGTTGATGTTTGAAGATGATGTTGGGTCATGTGTGTTTAATTGGATTGGCCTGTTTATCGTATGAAGGTTCTATTTGGTTGTCAGACTGTGCAGGTGTGTTTCAGTGACCAGTTGCCTGTGTCCCCTCCTCAATGTTGTTGTCTGAGCAGTATGACATTAGTGATTTTGCCTTGTTAGCCAGGCACGTGAGAGACCCTGACGAATGCAGCATGTGTGTGTCCTTAGTGCTGTGTGGCTCCTATTGCTGTTTACTTTGGCTTATGTATGTGTCAAGTATGGACATTCGGCGTTTGAGTGTACTGGTGCCTTTGTCTTATTTCTATGAATAGTTGCAGATGTCATCCTCACCCCCTAATTTAGGTTTGTATGTTCCATGTGGAGGTTCCTGCCATTTGGTACTATAGCTGCACAGAGATCAGAGGTGTTATTGTCAACTGTTGTCGCAGTTACATTGCAGTTGTTGTTTTGGCTACTGCATTACTGATAGGGACCTAGTTGATGTAGGATACATTTTGCAAGACAAGTGCCTGGATGTGAGTTTGACGTAGTGGCCTTCACACCGGTCGCTGCTTTCCCTTGGCTCTATTGTTGTACTTACAGGATGGCCCCATGGGACTGTTGTTGGTGCTGTATTTTGTCGTGCCCCAGATTCAGTCTGTGCTGGGCATGCCCCCCTGCCGTGCCCCTTTACCCATGCCACTTCATATATGTGCTGACTTACATGCATTGTGTAGTAGGTATCCCCCCGCTTACAGTCCCCATTATTGCATTTTTATTCCCCATGCGACTTACCCTGCATGTGCGTTGTGTCGTGGTAGTCTGCGCTGTCCTGTCCTTGAATCCCTGTGACGATCTCCTCAGGGATGACGGCTGCGACCATCTCCTCCATGTGGTCCAGGGCCTCCTGGTGTGCTGGACTCCCCCCTCCAGTCTGCATTGCTGCCTTCCTGTTCCTGGCCATTTTTTCTTTTGTCCTACGTTTGCAGTCATGCCAGCGTTTCTTACACTCAGTGACTGTCCGGCGTTCTTCAGCCACACTGTTGATCTTGTCCACAATTTGTTTCCATATGGCCTCTCTCCTGCTGAGTGGCAATTTAGAGGTGATGAACAATTGGTGCTGGTGTTCCGTCACCTCTTTCACCAGGATTTCCTGCTCCTCTGCACTGAAGCGACACTTTCTTTTTTTTCTGAAAATGTCCTGGTTCCGGTATGGTTCCTCCTGGCTGGTTCCTGGTCTGCTGTCATCCTCCTGGGGTCTGTAGTGGCATCTGGGATCCATTTTGGCTCTCCTCTGCTGAAAGGGCAGTTTTCGCAGGTCAATTTGACGCAATAGCGTAAAAAAAAACAACGCTTTCCGGGTTGCGCTGTCGTAAATCGACCCACAGTGATTTGCGTTGCGTTAACGTTGGTTTCCTTTACGACGTGACGCCGCTGTGTGCGTCACGAAATAATGACTCCCATCTGTTGGTTGCGCCGCCGTGCGTCAAAGTATAAATATGACGCCCGCACGGCGCTTCGAAATGGCGTTAGCCGGCGCTAATTCTTTTGACGCCAAACTGCGTTAGCGCAGTTTTGCGTCAAAAAGTATAAATATGGCCCTAAATTCACAACTGAGAAAACGTAACTATGTAGTATTCTTGTTGCCTTAATGCTTCCTTGCATGTCTATCACAATGTGAAATGGTATATTATGTACATCACAATGTGCACCGATATATTTCATAATCAAACTTGAATATAATGTTCATATTAACATGCATTCTTTATCAGCCTTAACATGTATGCTAAGTTTCATGATTTCCATAGAGCAAAGAGCCATTTTTTATTTGAGATTCTACAGTTGCACAATTCCTGCATCTTATAGTAAAGCATAGCCTCACTTTCAATGTTGGCAAACACAAGTGTGATTTTAGGACAGTAAGAATTCCGCTAAATGTTTACCTATCTTTATCTCAGTTTGAAGGCCTTCTCACATTCTGTCAATGAGAAGGTACTGCCTTCTCATTAAATGTTTCCTTGAAACAACAGTTTCTGACACGTTTATGTTCTATAGATTTGTGTTGAGAAAAAAGTGTACCTTACAATATTGCATGCATTTCAGCATTACATGCTCAAAGAGGTTTTTTGAGTGAGAACTCTGGCCAGTTGAGATCCCAATTTGCACCATATTATTTGCTGGACCTTTTGTGATTTTTGCAGTAAATGCATGCTAGACTTTTAGTTCTCCTGATGTGTTGCAATTTATTTTAACACATGCTATGCTGTCATGGTGGAAAACTACTCTGCAAAAAAAGACAGGAGAGCACAGGACTGGACTCCACACAATGATCCCCAGGCCCTGAGGTAAAGGAAGAAGTTTCTCCTGGGGAACTAGTTAGAGAGCGGTCCAGCGTTAGACCTGACGAATTAGCAAAATGGTGTGAGCACAGTGAACCAAAGTTCAAGGTAAGGTCAAACTGTGTTTACTGAGTATTTGTTTGCTTCCTTTACATTTCCTGGAATATTCTATGGCTGTAAATGTTTTGGTAAAAAAGATACTTTATAAATGTCCTCTCGGTAGGACGTGATGTTGAAAATAAGTTGCTTAGGTAAGTAGGATTGGAAGGATCCCAGTGAACAAAAGAATGTGTATGAGTGTCAATCCATAGTTCTGCCAGGACAAAAAGCACAGATCCTTGAAGGACGCACTTGTGTGAAAAAATGAAAAAGGGGCCCTCTTATCCAGCCATCCTGAACGCAAGGGGATCTTTGGGTGTGAGTGCAGGACACCTCTTTCCTCCCTTCCAAGAGAGCGGTTAGAAGAAATAGAAGTGCAGGGACCTTAACCCATGTTCTGTTTCCTGCTCTGTCTCTCTCCACAGGATGGGCTGGGAGCACAAACCCAGCAGACACCTTTCGTTGTAAACCAGGCATGTGGGAAATCTAAAGAGCAGTGATGGGGTTGGAATATCAGAATGTAGCAAGCCCCCACTGAAAAGGGTACCTGTAGATACTATATATCACCAATACAGTAAGAGTGAGTGAGATTCACATATGAGGATGAAAAAAAGTCCTTTTCTGATCATTGTACCTTTGACATCGAATGATTAGCAGCCTTGCAGAATAAATTGAAGAATTCCAAGAATAAAACAGATATAGAGTAATGGCCGCTCTCCCCACAATGGCATGAAGAGGCACACAAGCATAAACAGGAATCCTTAGACGGAGGTGTGAGTGAAAAATACCCAGGAGAAACTAGAGTAACACATTAGTCACCTTAGGGACAGAGTTAAGACTTGTGCTCCAACTGCTCTACCTCCACCATATCCATTCCACAAGGTCACTGTACCACAGGACCAGAAGGAAGAGAGTGAGGACCAGAAAGGGAGAAGGATCTGCTAGATATGCTCCCCATGCTGGCAGAAAGAGCTGGGGCACAGTTGCTGAGACCCCTGGGAACGGAATAGTGCCTGCGGGACCACTAGTGGTCGTATTGCGAGCACTACAATACGATTGACTGACAGTAAAGCGCCCAATAGCGGGGTGCTAACATACATACAGGAGGCTGACTCTAGTACTGTGACTCGGTCAAGGATGTGTGTACAATCTGTTCCAGGACACAGGTACTCCAGAGAATACTGCTCCAACATAATTCTAGGAAGTTTAAGACAAACTGCTGAATGATTGTCTAGGAGGCATTTCCTGTTTCCACAGTTGCCATACTGACAACAGGAACCCTTTCACTCTTCTTCTTTTGCCTTTGAGGGACTACCTTGTGGCCGGAGGAAGAATTATGTTCCACATTCCTTGGACACCCTCTGATTTAATAAGCATTACGCAACAATTCTCCAGCACTAGAGAGAACTCTGTTTGGTTTGAGAGGAACTGCTCGATGTGTTTGAAGTATGCAGACCAATTTGGGCTAACATGAATCATCTATTGTGATTGATGGTGCCAAGTAAAGGGAGAGATGGACTGGTAGAGAAATCAGTATGGCCAAGGATTAACCCTGGCTAGGAAGTAGAATACGGTTCAGCAGATGATGCATTGAATACAATTGCAGATGTGTGTCTGGTGAAAGATGATTGTACTGAGATCTTTTCATGTAAACAAAATAATGGTAAAGCACTGTCTGGCTATTTGGATATTCTCAAGGAAGCGCTTGAAAAGTAATCTGGAATTAGCCATAAAATAGAGATGTCTCTGGAAGCTGTAGGTGCTGCTTTTATACAATAATTCCTACAGAATGTTAGAAGCACGTTGATGACCACCTGCATTGGATGGCAGACAAAGAAGCTAGCTGAACTAGTGATGGTCACCTACTACTCCGTGCCTCACACAAAAGAAAATATTGAATCAAAGTTGATGTACAGTAATTGCAATTGTGAAATATGCAGAGAATAGTCAGAGGAATGGGTCATGGAGCCCTGTATAGGGGGAAGAAAAGAGGAGAAGGAAGGAGAGTACAGTGTGGTGGGAGAGTTGGATGATGAAATAGAAAGGGCAGGAAAGAGGGTCTGGGAGTGGGAGTTTCCTGTTTCACTTGTAGCCAGCTAGGGCATTGTAAACAAGATGATCCTAATACACCACATCTAGTGGACAACATCTTCCAGACCAACCTTAATGTCATCAGATTTCCCAAAATTCTTATCCTGAGTTTGAAGACAGCCCAATAGGTTCTGACTATGCCATGAACAGTCTAATCCCAGCAGATGAAAATGGGCCCCTATCTCAATTGTGTGATTAATGGTAAGCATGCAACCTGTCTTAATGAGAAGGGTGCTTGTCACTCAGCTCTCAAAACATCCCTTAACCACCAATTTATGTTCTCAGTGATGTCTATTGACAGAAGTGGAATTTCTAACCAATGAGTTCCTCACCGTAGTTCTGACTGTATGTATAACTTGCTAGGACCATTTTTTGCTTAGCTCAACTTCCCCAACTAATCTGATGGGCAGGAATATTCTCTGGAAATTAAACCTTACAGTATTTTGTATTCCAGATGTTGTGTTCCCAAATATACCCTTAACGTAAGAAAAGAAAGTACTTGCACTACTGTGTGGGAGAAAAAACATGCCAATATTGTGCAACCAACACTGCCATGTCTCCTGATTTCACTGCATTACTTTCATAGTTGCTGAAAAATCTTTTGTAAATATTAAACAAGCATTGACTTCTGTGCCTAACATGCAAAACTTTACTTTGTACATTCTTGAACTTTTCGATTTGTGCTTGGAATGTTAGTTTAGAGTCATAAAATCCCAGTGCCCTATTATTATTCAACTCTGGATCCAGTCACGGCCAGGCTACCTCCACGTTTATAGTCTGTGATGGCTGTCAAAAGTCTTGTTGAAGCATTTAAAAATCTTCTGTTGCATTCTACTTTTTGCTGTTGTTTTGTCTCAATTTGCAGCTACCAATTTCCTCACCATGAAATCCCAGCACTTCGGTACAACCTGATTATTCTGGTATAAAATTTTACTGTTGCCTGCTTCTCATACACCCCTGATCAGGTGTCCAGCTGTGAATCTTGCCTCTTAATGCACATCAATGAGGCTTACAACTGTATCCTTTTAACTTAACAAATGAGCAAAACCTGTGTTTGTGGAATTACACCAAATCTGGTATGAAGCTAGATCTTGGTTCATAGACTGTGTTGTTTGTGATTTGGTGTAAATCTGTTCAGTAGTTTTTTAAAAATGAAGGTTAAAAAATATTTGTATAGCTGGACAGTTGGGGTTGAGGGACTCTCTTGAGAGCTCCTCAATGCTAATTTTAAAAAATAATGCCTTCTGAATGGCTCAGGGAGCTTTTTTCACTTGGGCCAGTTTGAGCAGAAGGCTAAGTTTGGGTGCCAGCAACATGAGAAAAATGTCCCTTGCAGCCATTAGAGGACTCGGGACTTAGGGCCTGATTACAACTTTGGAGGAGGTGTTAATCCGTTCCAAAAGTGACGGTAAAGTGACGGATATACCACCAGCCGTATTACGAGTTCATTATGGCGGTCATTCTGACCGCTGCGGGCGGCAGTCGCCGCCCGCCATGCGGTCACCGCCAGAAAACCGTACCGCGGTCAAAAGACCGCGGCGGTCATTCTGACTTTCCCGATGGGCTGGCGGGCGACCGCCAAAAGGCCGCCCGCCCGCCCAGTGGGAAAGAACGAGCAACGATGAAGCCGGCTCCGAATGGAGCCGGCGGAGTTGCTGGTGTGCGACGGGTGCAGTTGCACCCGTCGCGATTTTCAGTGTCTGCCAAGCAGACACTGAAAATCTTAATGGGGCCCTGTTAGGGGGCCCCTGCAGTGCCCATGCCAGCGGCATGGGCACTGCAGGGGCCCCCAGGGGCCCCACGACACCCGTTCCCGCCATCCTAACAGGATGGCGGGAAGGGGGTCAGAATCCCCATGGCGGCGCTGCTTGCAGCGCCGCCGTGGAGGATTCCCTGGGCCAGCGGGAAACTGGTGGGAAACTGCCGGTTTGCTTTTTCTGACCGCTGCTTTACCGCCGCGGTCAGAATGGCCCCAGAAGCACCGCCAGCCTGTTGGCGGTGCTTCCGCGGTTGTTGGCCCGCCAGGGTCAGAATGACCCCCTATATCCTATGGAACTCATAATACAGCTGGTGGTATATCAGTCACATTTGGGACGGATTAACACCTCCTCCAAAGTTGTAATCAGGCCCTTAGTTCCCTATCTTGAAGTGACCGGAGTTCAGTTGCAAAAAAGTATTAGATACCATACCAATTCGATATTTGGATGGGACGCCTAAAACAAGCCCCTTCCAAATACCGAATTGCAAATGGAAATTGTGGTTTGGAAGCAGGTTACCAAATCGCATTTTGTACATTTGAAAAAGCATTTTTCCGGTCGCGAACAATCTGATTTTACAAATCGTGGCATTTGTGACTGGAAAATGCTTTGTATGTCTGCCCCTTAGTCCCCTGTCCTGAAGCTTTAACAAAAAAAAACAATATATCTTCCCTCCCATTTCTTTTTTTTTCAAGTATATCATTATTTCTTTTTGCAAATGAATATTGGTACAAACGTCACACCCAGTAGATAAACACTTGGTAATAACCTAATCATACAGCCAATGCAAAAATATATGATGAGAACTCCGTAAGAGTCCATTCCTGGACTTATAGTTACATAATACCATTTATACACAATTAATGAGTGATATAGAAAGATTACAGTTGGCAGATCAACCTCCATAGCATTTTAAACAGTATTAACAGGAAACCACACAATTATTGGCAGCTATATAGGAGGGAAAAAGGTACTGCTTAGTACCTATGTTAGTTAGTTAGCGGCATCATGAATGAGCTATAATAGAACAACAGTAACTAAGGAAAATAAACTGTATGAAACATCTGTGAAAGGCAAGGGCCCCCTGTGGGCTACCTAGCGCAGGTGTAGTGATGTGGTGGGTGGCGTGCTATGATGGGGGAAGAGGAAAACCGTCTAAAGAACAGATATCTGGTTGCGGGTTGGGGGAGGCCAAGGAGGTTCATTGGGAACAAGCAGACTTCAGTGTGGGTATGTATCCTATGCATCCAAAGGTGGCACCGTCCCTCAGTCAAGTAAAAATCTTCATGCTGCTGACTCAGCAGATGCTCATTTAAGGAGCTCATTCAACCAAAGGGAGAGTGACTGCACTACCACAGTTTTCCAGGCCATCACTACACAGCACTCCAAGGGTACTAATGCCAAGTCAATGAATCTAACAATGTACTAATTCTTATAAGTCCGCATGAGCAGTACCAATAGGCAGTGCAACAGGTCACAATGCATAATACGGCCCATGGCCCCAGACAAGGCCTGTATAGCATCCACCCAGAGCCAAGCAATCTCTGGGCAGTCCCAGACTATATGATAGAAATTGGCCTCTTCACTTGGGCAGAACCCCAGAAAGATACATTGTCTGGTGGACATATTTAAATTGAGTATATTTCAGGAGGAGTTCCGGGAGACTCTCCACACATGCCCTATTGCTTGATTCCCATTGTTTGTCTGTCAGGCCTCGACCAATAGACTGAGCCCATTTGTCCCATAAACCCTGGAGGGTGGGCAATCGTGGGTCCATCTCTCCACTGTAGAGCAGTGTAGTAGCATGCCTCTCGGAGCCGTACTCCAATAACGTCTGCAAGGTCAAAGACGTAGCTGGTTCAGCATGATCCAGTCCCCACACAGTCCCAGTGGCCTCTACCAAAACATTCTAGGTCAAGAATTGACACTGCTGAAGTTCATACCTCTCCCATAAATCTGCAAACGGCATCAGTAATTTATACTCATATAGATCTCCCAGCGTGACAATTCTCACTTCTGTCCATGCACCTGTACCGTGTTGTCTGCTATGCTGCAAAATGCTAGGAGTGCCCACATCAGCAAGGAGGGAGGGTATGGGATGTGGCCAAGGTATGGAGTCACATATTTGTGCCTGCAATACTTGGCCACCTTGATCAGGTGCCCAGTTTCCTTGTGCTACATCTAGGACTCGTTAGCCACCTGAAGATATCTTGTGTGTCCAAATCTCGAACTACGCACTACACACACCCGCTCCGGAGTGGGAACTATGCCAGCCACTGCTTAGGCCCCCCCCCTTTCCAGTGGAGCAAACAACTCCTGCAACACCACTCTCTTCAAACCAGGGCCTCAGACATGGCAATCAGAAACAAATTCAAGTCCCTGGGGTAAGGAAACCGGCAAGTCCAAGAAGTGGTGCCGGGGTACCACTAGCATCTTTTTTATGGACACCCAGCCCATTGGAGAAAGGGGCAGAGAAGTTCAAATTGTTAGTGAGTGGAATGTCCTGGCAAGGGCGCCACCTAAGTTACCATCCACCAGATCGCATTCCGTGTGGTAAATGTCTACGCCAAGATAATGGAAGATGTCAAAGTGCCATAGCAAACCGGAATGGCGAGGGCCCCGCGTCCCTCCATGACAATATCCCAATGGGGGAGTAGAGAAGATTTGGACCAATTCCACCTGAGGCCGCACCCTGAAACCAAGTCGCAAAGAAAATCTAAAGGAATATTAACACGTCATTAGCATAAAGCAAAATCACTTCATGTATTGCCCCTTTGTATGCCCCAATTCAGACCCCACCATTGAAAGGGGCCAGCCAGTGGATCTAAAACTAAATTGAACAGGAAGGAGAGTGGACACCCCTGACTGGTGCCCCTATGGACCTTAACGGGCACTGAGATGTCCCTTCCAGTTTGCACTTTGGTGATCGTATACTTATATGAGATCTATTCCCTTGGGGCGTGGCCAACATGGAGACTGGAGCGGCAGCATAAACTGCAGCTCTGCTCCCGGTGCACTAAAATCTCCCTGAGGTAGGCGTCGTACACCCAGCCGCCCAGGACCTCTACCCGAAGCAGCGGCTTTACTCCGGACGCCGATGCTGCCTTCCGCACCAAGATAGGACTAACGAGCTGCTGGGCCGACGCCTGCGGCCATGGCTGATGAGTGCGCTGCCCGGCGCCGCGAGCCGGCTCCGCCTCCGACCTATTGTGGCTCAGCGCTGACTCGAGGGGCCGCAACGGGATCGGCTGCGCCGGCGGTGGCGTGGTCTGTGCCCCGGAGTTCGCGCTATCAGTGAGCTCCTGCTTGCAATCTCCTCCTGAAGTGGCGGTATCACTGCGGTGCCAGGCGCGACATCGTGCTGGCCCCGCCTGCCACAGAAGATCGCCGCCGCCTGCAGCCCCCGCATTGCTGCGCTGCCTTCCACGCTGGGCCCCAACTCCCCTCACTAAAGCGGAAAGCTTCTACAGCACCTATTTGGTCCCCGAGGTGCCGGGGCACCGTGCATTGTCTGGGTGCGGCCCGCGGGCGCGGAGGCTTGAAGACACGACACGCGGCCTGGCAACAGGATGTTTGATACCACCAGCGGGACATCACAGGCCTGACACGTCAAACGGAGGACCCCTTGCCTGGCCCCAAGTGCCCACACGGATTCAATGCCGCGAAAGACCGTGCGCCCCTTGGCGACACAAATCGAGTCACGGTGAGGACGTGGGACGCTGACCTCCCCCCAGGCCAGCTTACGTGGAGCAGACTACAGCTCTAATAAGGCACAAGAGGTACCATCCCTGACCCACCTGGCCCTATATATAATCTCTCGAATGAGCAAATCATCCTCGAGCTGGGCAGGGAATCAGCACTGCTCCATGCCCTTACCTATCTTCTTATTGCTGGCCTGCTCTCACCAAGACTGGCTACAGCACCCATAGCGAACTGAACTACTGTATCAGTGCGTTCCCTAATTCAGCTGCATATAGCACTCCTCGCACTCCTGTCACACCGGTGTCCCATGACTGTGTTTGACGTCGCCGTTTGGCACGACTTCAGGTGCACAGCACACTCGGGCCCCTCCGCTGGAAGTGGCCCGGAGGCACGGCGAGGGCGCAGTGCAGCGGTAAAATACACTGCCAACAACCGGGAACTGGACTGAATGTTCCACTATCACTAATATCCACGTCTGGCCTTGAGGCGGCTGGGGGGTTTCCCGGCCTTTGCAAGACACTCAACCAACTCTGGCACGGCACTTTAGTCCTTCGCTTGGTCTTCATTGCCCACTGGACAGAACCAGGTTAGCACAATGCCGTAGCTCTCTAAAAAGGCCGCTCAACCTACGACACTGCTAGCCGAGCTCACTCCGCTAGTGGCCACACGGAGCTGCAGACACCAAATAGTTAACCAAAAACCTCATGTGCTCTCCGCCACGCAACAGAAGATGGAACTTACTTTACAGTCACACACAACACAGTTCGAAAAGATTTTGCAAGCCATCCTTGACACCAAGTCCACCCTGGAAGCCAAAATAGGCCAGTGGCAGAAGATGTCAACATATTGCAAGCAGACCAACATGCACTGGCTGACAGGATGGCAGAATTGGAAAAATACACTGTATCCCTTCCCTTGACTGTGAAGGACCTCCAATCGCAGATGACTCACCTAACAGCTGAAGTGGACGACTTAAAACGCAGAGCTGAGGATGCAGAGGGAAGTTCACGTCGTAATAACATTCGACTAGAGGGGTTTCCTGAGCGCGCCGAAGGCCCTTGCACAGAATTATTTGTAGAACAATGGCTCACGGAAACAATTCTTAAAGACAATATCCCAAAGTTCTTCTCAATAGAGCATGCGCACAGTGTCCCAGGCAGACCCCCTCCACCTGGTGCGCAGCCTCGCCCGCTGATAGCAAGACTCCTTAACTACCACGAAAGAGACCTGATCCTACAGCTATTTCGCAAATCAGGTCCTATACGATTCGAAAATGCAGAGATCACAGCTTACCCAGACTTTATAGCGGAAGTGCAGAAGAAGCGTAGCTCTTTCTACCGGGTTAAAGAACGCCTCCGTGAACGCAACATCAAGTATGCGCTGTTGTTCCCGGCTAGACTCCGGGTACAAGACGATTCCCGTGCGCTCTTCTTCACGACACCAGAGGATGTTTGGACCTGGCTACACACTAAGGGCCTGGCCGACCCGATAGACACAAGCAATCCGGTGGAAAAATGGTCCTCTCCCAAGACAAGATGCAGGCAACGCAAAAAACAAGGCAGTAAACCCACACCCGAACAGTCTCAAACGGAACGCTCCCTTCTCCTGCAGGCTACATCTCAATTTGTCAATACATCGCCAACAACCCTGTCCACTCAAACCGACGGGGACCAGACCATGACGCAAACTCTGATTCCGCAGATTCTGTTTGTGGCCCTACTCTCACGCCACGCACAGCGGACGACATTTGTTAAATAATCAAGTGCTACTCATCTCGGGGCCTCGCGCCGTGCCTATTCCATAACGAAATGGCCTGCCTCGATCAGTTGCCTAGGACCTGATTGGTAGTACCATAGGCCCTTTAATAAAGCTCTCTAGTCATTTATTGTCCTGGGTGGTGGATCCAACACCAAGAGCAACTCGGGCTGGGTAACCCAATGACTCGGAACCAACGACCTTCAGCACTCCCGCACCATATGGACTGTTCTCCCAAGCTGGCAACCGCTAGAATTCCTCTCGCCTTGCCACAATCTCAGTTAACGTTATATACAGTTATTGTTTGGACTCCCACCCAATGGTTATGTCCCATTTTGTTTAATAGGGACCACGCTCACATTAGACCACGTCAAATTTGTCCTACCAATAGGATTATGCTTTACAACACCAAGGGTACTAACCAGCTAGCCTCAGAGGGTAATTGGCACATCACCAACACAAGCGGGGCGGGGGTCACGCAACACATTCGCTTAGCTAGACCTATAAACACCTCATGACCCCTCAAACTCAACAATATATCTCAAAATATAAGATACTCACATGGAATATAAGAGGTATGGCAGCACTGCGCAAGAGGCAACGGATTTACACATTTCTCAGGAGACATCAGGTACATATAGCCCTACTGCAGGAGACACACCTATCTAAATCCACACTGGAAAGTACTTGCTCAAAATGGAAAGGGCAATTGCACGGTACCGCATCTTCGACATTTGCCCGGGGGGTGGCGATCTGGATCGCCCCTGGGGTCCCATTTGTCACATCTCGTACGCAATGCGATTCAAATGGTAGATATGTGATACTAGAAGGCAACCTTGATGGCTCCCCCCTAGCACTGGTAGCGCTATACACCCCGAACACAAATCAACGCGACTTCCTGAGAACACTCACTACTGGTAACCTTAGCGACCCTACTGTAGATTGCATGTGGGGGGTGACTTTAATTGCGTCCTAGACACTCAAATAGACTGCTCATTTCCCCCGCACAACACTGCTCCGTCCAATCGTGCCTCACTGGACCTGGTAAATTGGTTCTCCAATTATGGCTTGAGAGACATCTGGAGATCGGGACACCCCACTCACTGTGAATACTCCTACTACTACTCCTCAGTGCCCAAGCTACACACCAGAATAAACATGCTTTTTGCATCCGCGGGCGTTATCCAGAAAGTAAGCACAACCGAGTACCTAGCCCGCTCCATCTCAGATCATAACCCGCTTTATACAACCTTGGTTTGGGGCCGCACACACCACTTGCATACCAACATGACGACTGCAGACAGAAGCTCTCACAGACCCTCCCTTCCATGTGGAATTGTCCAAGTGCCTGTCTGACTATTTTTCCCTGAGTAAAAACACAACCTCATCTTGCGCTATTAAATGGGACGCCCACAAAGCGGTAATACGCGGACACTGCCTTACTGCCACAGTGGGGGTAAGAAAGACACTCACCAAAGAACTACAAGCACTGGAGATTAAACTTCGCCAAGCGGAGATAGAGGTCTCCAGGAATGAGTCTACATTAGCAGAACTGAATTTGCTAAGAGCCGACTACAGGGAGGCAGACACCAGGCTATGTAAGCATGATTATAGACAACATGGCGCAACAACACGCTGAGGGAGATAGGTCAGGTAGACTGTTAGCATGGCTGATTCGCCAACCTGCACGACTGTCACCTATAGGTGCAATACGATTGAATTTAGGCAACATCATCAACACCCAGGTGGGAATCAAGAGGCCTTCTTTACATATTATCATGCCTTATACACGCCTCCTCCCTCCCCAACCGAACAGCAATTAGCTGAAATTCTGTCATTAGTTCCCCAAAACCAACACATTATTGACAATGCAGATAGACTAGATGGCCCCATTACTATTGAAGAACTACGCCTAGCTCTATCACAAATGGCACGCAGCAAAACCCCTGGCTTGGACGGCTTTCCGGTAGAGTATTTTAACTCCCATGCTATTCACCTCCTACAACCACTTATAGAGGTGTTTAATGAAGTGCGTAATAAGTTGCAATTGCCTGACTCTATGCGCAAAGCCCTGATAGTCGTTCTCCCAAAGTCGGGCCGCGACCCTCTTGATGTTAAATCATATAGACTGCTCTCCCTACTAAATTCAGACTGCAAACTACTAGGGAAAATCTTGGCAAATAGGTTACTCCCCTACCTACCAAATTTAATACACTCTGATCAGTCTGGATTTATCCCGGAGAGAAGTACCTTTTTAAATATCAGAAGATTAATCCACATAATGCATAACATCACAGAGGCAGAAGCCGTGGCCCTCTACCTAGAAAAAGCGTTTGATACGCTGAGATGGGACTTCCTCATGTGCACACTTAAAGCGATTGGCTTTGGACACGGATTCATCAGATGGATCAAAACGCTTTATTCCAAACCCACAGCTCGAGTCAAAACAGGACAAGTTATCTCCGAAGCACTCCCTATAGGCAGAGGCACCAGGTAAGGTTGTCCACTATCCCCCTTACTATTTGCAATAGCCATGGAACCGTTAGTAATCAAGCTCCGTAGCTACGCCCACACATGGGGCATCCCAGAATTCAACACATATCACATCATATCCTTATATGAAGACGATGCCCTGATATACCTGCGTAATCACACCACTTCCATGGCAGGGGTGATGTTAATACTGGACTCCTTCGCACTCGCCTCCGGTTTATGTATTAACTGGTCCAAATCAAGTATCTGCCCTCTTACTCCCGTACCAAACGAATTTCACATGGAATTGCCGCAATATCAACTACCATGGTCACACACAACTTTTAAATACCTAGGCATACAAATTTACCACTCCATAGCTGACCTGAAAGAGGGCAATTTCGACAGAGTACTCAGATCCACCCGTAGCTCGCTGTCGTTCTGGAGCTCACTCCCCCTATCTCCTATGGGTTGGGTAGCCATAGCCAAAATGCTCATCCTCCCTGGGTTCATATATTATTTCACCGCCCTCCCGTTACTCCTGGCATGCTTGTTCTTTCACAAGCTGCACTCCCTACTGACCAACCTGCTCTGGGGCAAAGACAGGCGCAGAGTAGCACTATCTATTACACAATACCCGCAAGAAGCAGGTGGATTGGGCATGCCAAACTTTGAACTGTACTACGCTGCGGCTCAGTTGCTCTGGCTAACTATATGGCTAAGTGAACCTCCACCTCTAGAAAGCAAAGCGCTGCGTGCATACACAGCACCACAAACGATCCTAACCTCACTATTGTCTGGCCCTCACCGCCTGCCGTTAAAGTCCATACTGTTGGATGCAGCCAGATTTTGCTGGTGCAGATACGTCCAATTTAAGGCCCCCTCACCTCCTTACTCCCCTTTGCTGCTGCTGACTCAATTACCGGGAGCCCAAGCACTCTCACTACATCATGATACGCGCAACATAAGTACATTAAACGTGGGAGATTATTACTCAAGCTCCACAATGCGCACCTTCGGAGAACTGGTGGCAGCAGGGGTCATGCACTCAGGGGCCTTCTTGACATACAGTGCCACTAAAAGACTACTTAACAACTTATGGGGGCTCGGCAGCGTTGAGCCACGTGAATCTCATCTGCTCACTGCAATCTTTGCTACAGGAAACACAAAAGGCATCATAACTAAACTATACAAAGTGCTCCTAGTAGAGGCCTGCTTGGACCTGATGCATGCTTAAGCACATTGGGATGCCGTCCTCTCTACACCATTATTGCAAAAAGCCTGGATCACAGCTCTCACAATGATCAATACAGTATCGGGCAATACCAGATTGCGGTACACCCAATTTAATTATATTCACCACTCATACCTATCCCCGGCCCGCATTCAAAGAATGTATCTCAACACAAACCCAGTATGCCCTAGATGTACCACACCAGCAGCAGACGTTTACCACATGGTCTGGAGTTGCCACTCAATAAACATGGCTTGGCAATGAATTACTGATACGACAGCAGACATCGCGGCCCACACTCTTGCACCCACTCCGGAATCCTGTTTACTCGGCATACGCCATTGTGCTAAGGATGACAAACATCTTCACAGATTTATAGACCTAGCATTCGTAGTCTTCAAGTCCCTGATCGCCACGCACTGGAAGGCCCCACACGCTCCTCCACACAATGCCTGGCTCTGCGACCTGCATAGTTGCTCGCAAGCTGAGGCCCAGACATTACGCCAATTACAACACAAGGGTCTGATACAGGGCAGTGCTGAATTCTGGGATATCTTTGTGGTAGGCATAGAAGCCAGGGACAACACATACCCCCCCTGAGCTAACCAGTGCCCGGGAGCTATCTCCCTGCTCAATCTCTACACCATGCAACCCCCTGCTGCCCTCCAATCACTTAGCTCTGTCAACTTCACATCCTACCTCTGCGTAACAAGGTGCTTCTCCCACGGCAGCGACCCCATAGAATTCTCATCTTGTCTTGCTCACTACACTACTGGCGATGGGCGTCCCTCCACCCCCCAACCTCAGCTCCGGCTCCACAGCTTACATACATAGCAGATGTGCCTCCCCTCCTCCCCCTGCCCTCCGGCAGGAGTAGCCCGCACTACTTCCGATACCAGCATACACAATTTGGTACTCAAATGTGACTCTAACTGCTAGTTGCACAGTTTTAAGTTGTATTTCAGCACGTCACAATGCAATTGCACTGTACAAGACTAGAAATGTGTGTAGACAGATCGTAAAATCTTTAATAGCGAAATGTACTGTTGTGTATGCATAATGTTCAATAAACAGATTTAAAAAAAAAAAGAGATCTATCCCCTTCAGTATCTCCAGTTCAAGCCCCATGTGCAGAAAAACTCACCGTAGGTAAGCCCAACCCAGGTAGTCAAAGGCCTTCTTTGTATCCAATGAAAGGGTCACTCCAGGTGGCAACTCACATGTCTGCTCCTCCATTGGGCAGAACGACTAACAGAGTTTAAGGAACGTGTTCCTCCCCGGAAAAAAGCCATTCTGTTCCGGATGCACTAAAACACTAAAGTGTGGTAGCAGGCAGTTTGCAATGATCTTCCCCAGGAACTTGCAGATAGTATTGAGTAGTAAGAGTGGTTGGTAAGGGCGTACCTCCAACAGGTTCTTATCAGGCTTGGGACCACAATCAGTGGCTCTTGCAATGATGGTGGGAGGGTGCCTGCTGACTTAGCCGTTTGGAAGAATAAAAAATATATTGTAGGATTAGCCTAGCACTCCACGTCAAATAGAGCCCCTCAGGGAGTCCATCCGTCCTTGGTGTCTTATTGCACACCATGTGATCCAGTGACGACAGGCCCTCAGCGATCATCAGCATAGCATCCTGACAGTGAAGAGGGTCAATGCGGGGAATGGACATGCTGTCCAATTATGCTGTCAGCTTGGGTTCTCCCCATCAGCATCGTCTTGATAAAAGGCACTGTAGTAATCGAAGAAGGCTTCGTTAATGGCCAACTGCAGTATGGTTATGTCACCTGTCGGACCCTAATGGCTGTCAGCTGGAGTCGCTCATTCTCAGAGCACAGCAACCATACCAGCATACACCCGTCTTATCACCCTCTGCATGTTGTTTTGTGGTGTATTCGCCATAGTCCAGCCTCTTTAGTCTGTCCAGCAGAGCCCTGTATTCTGTCCCCTGCCCCCAAACGACTCAGCTACATGGACCACAGCCTCTGTCATCACCAATTCATGCCACAAAGAAACTTTTATGCCATAGTCAGTCTTTAAACATAACCACCTTGGAGGTGTCCCATTCCACCCCTCTATCGGATGAGGTGTCCTGTTAATTTCAAAGTACTCTAAAACATGCATACCTACCATCTCCTGAAAAACAATGTCCTGAAGCGCATGTGTAGGCATCCTCCATGTGGGAATTGGGGTCTGACGTCTATCCCAACTTAATGTAACTAGGAGGGGGATGTGATCCGATAACGTACAGCCCAAATATTCAGGCCATTGAATGAAGGGAAGTATCTTGGGGTTGCCCAGGCGAAGAACAATTCTCATGTGGAGCTGATGGACCTGCGAAAAATGAGAGTATTCTTATGTAAAGGGGTTCAGAGAGAGCCAGATATTTTGAAGTCTACCATGCATCAGCCAATTCTCTAAGGAGTGGACCTTGAGAGGAGTGCTTGAGTACCTTGTAGCGGATCAGTGGACCAATCCAAATGAATGTTGTGTACACAATTAAAGTCTCCCTCCCAAAGAGTCAGGGCTTGTAAATCATTAATTAGTGTAGGTGGAGGGTTTGGAGGAGGTGAGGTTGACCCGAGTTGGGTGCATAACGTGCCACTAGGGCAATGGGTGCACCATCCAATTGTCCCTCTACTACCACGTGTCACCCCTCTGGGTCCAGCCTCTGGCACACGATCTGAAAGGGTACAGTGGGCACCACCCAGATCGACACCCCTCTGGTATATGCTAAGTAAGCCGTACCCTGGCCTCTCCAGGGGCACTGCAGGCGCAGCAACTCTATGGACGTCATATGTGTTTCTTGGAGATATGCAATGTGAATGTGCCTGTGCCTTAATTATGAGTACACCTGATATCACTGCTGAGAAGTCCTCGGTCCTCGTACATTCCAGGATAAAAATTGTTGATGGGGGGTGGAAGAACCATTAACTCTTGCCATCATCAATGAATCACTGAGGCGCTCACCCCGGTTGCAGCTTTCTGCCCTGGCCCTCCCCCTCAGCCCACCTGCGACTGATCACAGACAAGAGAATGAAATATAACAAAAACAAATACATATACAGCAGCCCCAATTTCCCTCCCTGGGTCGAGGCAAGAACAAGCCCCTGACCCATTACAAACCATCAAAAACACAAATGAAACAAAGTCCACCAGGGTTTTGGGGGCAGCAAATCCAGTTGTGATGGAAACATTGGTGACCTGACCCACTTACCACTTTGAAGCTATGTGAGACCCCATAATCTACAGAGCAAGGCAAGCAATACCACAACAGTCGCAACAAAAGGATATATAACTTTTGCTCACATCACCAGTTTAGCAGTCATCGGAGTTAAAGCTGGGCCAGCTTGTGATCCAGGAGGAATGTCAATCAAGGTGCACGTCTAGTCTTCCTCCACTGAAGACATAGACCGAGTAGAGGAGCTTGTGACATGGTGTTAGACCTGGCATCCTTAGGGTGGCCTTACCCCAGACTTTCTGCCTTTATTCCTCTTGTTTTGTAGTAGTATTTATTTGTTGGCTTCAGGACTCTGGGCACTTTACCACTGCTATCCAGTGCTAAAGTGCATGATTTTCTCCCCTAAACATGAAAACATTGGTGTATCCACTAATGGCATGTTTAATGTACCTGTAAGTCCCTTATAACGTGGCATACCATATACCCATGACCCGTAAATTAAATGCTACTAGTGGGCCTGCATCACGGATTGTGCCACCCACCTGTAAATATGGCTCAGGCCTGCCACTGCAGAGCCTCTGTGTGCAGTTTCACTGCCACCCGACTTGGCATCTGAAACCTCTTGCCAAGCCCAGAACTCCCCTTTTCTTACATATAAGTCACCCATAAGTTAGGCCCTAGGTGGCCCAGAGGGTAGGGTTCCATGTAAGCAAAAGGCAGAACATGTAACTTTTAGTTTTTCATGTCCTAGTAATGAAAATCTCCTAAAGTCATTATTCATTACTGTGAGGCCTGCCCCTCTCATAGGCCAGCATTGGGAATTCCTTTAGGCTGCAATTCCTGATCTGAAAGGGGATAGCTGCATCATGTCTAGTACCGTTGGAATGGTAATAATAAATCCTCTTTACTGGTAAAGTCAAATTTATTAATACTATTTTAGACATGCCACTTTAGACAGTGGACATTTCTCTGCGGTCTCTGCCTTGCTACAATACACGTCTGGCTGGGCTTAGGTGACAGTTACACTTGTGCATTCTCTTCATACACCCACAACACAGGATACTCAGCTACATCTGCATTCATCTGCATTCTGATGGGTCTTCCTGAGGAGGAGGTTGGGAAGGGCTCACACCTACATCTCAAAGGGTAGTGACCAGAGCCCATACAAAGGGGCTGATGATCCCCCACTGGTTTCTGGAGCGGAGTCTGAGCTGAAAATGGGACCTGTACCCTTCACAAAAATCCTTTGTAGTCCTCCACCACATCAAAGGCATTTTCTAGTGTAAGTATTGGGCCTCTTGACTCACTAACTCAGTACACTACGAGACTAAGAAGAAACTTCTGGAGTGAAGGCTGCTGCGCCAGAAGGATTGCCACTTTGCTTTGCCTGACTGCTCCCAGGAACTGTTGCCCATCCTTGTTGGGCTGCCTTGCTGCCTGTTTACCTCTGCCCTGCAAAAAGAACCTTCAAGTCAACTCCAGAGTGACTCCAAGGGCTTGTTAGCTAGTCCCTGCCCCTTCTTTTTTTTTTATAAAGATTTTTTTTATTTTGAGAAAAACAAAAGGGAAAAAACACAACGAAAATACAATAAGTAAAATATACAGATATCAATACCATAGCACCCTCCTCACGATGTAACATCTGCCACTTCCGTCTTACTCGTCCTTTGGGTCCTGGGGTCCTAATAGGCCACACGGCCTCCCCGAAGTCTGGAGTAAGTTTTAGTTTTTTAGAGTTTTTAGAGTTTTGGTCCCTTCATTATAGCACTAGAATAGAATGATGACCCCTGTTGATACCACGTCTGAGGGAGATCGCCCTGCCCTCCACCCCGTGTGGCCTAGGTTCGGCCCTTCCCACACACAGAGCAAGGATTGCTGCTGTTATTGCCCCATAGTCCTTGGGTGATTTTTCCTTTGGGGGAGCTGCATGGAGATTTCTGCTTTCCTAGGTTAATCAATCGGCCAGTAGCCCCACCCAGCTCCCCCATACTCTATTATATTTTTCAGGGCAACCTCTCGCCTCGTAAACCAGTTTTTCGCATCCTGCACACCAATCCACTCCTCGTCTCCATTTGTTAAGGGTCGGTGCTTTTACGGCCTTCCATTCCGACATAATGTCTCTTTTTGCCACCAAGCAGGCCACTCCCAGGAATGTACGACTCGATCTGTTTAGCCCTATCTCGCCCATTGCCCCCAGTAAAAGTGGTGTCGGGGATATCTCCACCGTTGACTGCAGTACTTCGGAGATCTCCCCCATAACTGACCTCCAGTATGACTCTATAACTGGGCAGGCCCAGACCATGTGGAAGAAGTCTGCTCCTGGTTGAGAGCACCGGGGGCCTTCGTCCGTGGGTCGAAGACTCACCCGGTGGAGTCTCTTAGGGGTAAGGTAGGCTGCGTGTAGATAGAGGGTCTGTAGCAACTGAAACTGTGTGGATATGGCCATTGTTCGGGGAGCCATTAGAGCCTCTCTCCAGTCTAAGTCCTCCATGGGACCCACCCAGCCCTCCCATTTCCGACGAAGTTCCTCGAGGGGTGGGGATGTGTTAGCGAGGATGGAGCGGTATATTTGGGAAGTTCCCCCTTTGTTTAGGTGTCCCATCATAACTTTCGCTTCCAGCGGACTATATTCTGGGATGTTGTCCCCTGGCCGTACGTGTACCAGTAGAGCATGCCTGAGCTGTAGATATTTGTGAAACTGGGTGTTATTTAAGGAGTATGTTTTCTGAAGCTCTTCAAAGGGCCGAATGTGTGAGTCGCCCTAGATGTCACCCAGCGTAGTTATCCCAATAATGTCCCACTTCCAAAAGCCCTCTAACGTGGAGATTTCCTTTAGCCATTTTCCCTGCCAGAGAGGTGTCTGATGAGTTAGACGAGCCCACCACCCCGTGGCCCTCTGTGCCGCTCGCCATCCCGTAAAAAACAGTCTGGTCTCCTCTGGGATGGATTGCAGAATCACGCCTTCATACAGGGCATTGAAAACCTGGTTATAGCCCATCTCCTGAAGTTCCAGTCTGTACGTGGGGTCGGTCCATCCCCCGATAGCCAGTCGTTAATCACCAATAGGCGCATGGCTAGATGGTAAAAGTGAATGTTGGACATTCCCAGTACCCCTTCATAGATGTCTCTTTGACATGTGACTAGGGCTAGCTTGGGGCGGGAACCGTGCCACAGGAATTGGCGTGCCATAGTCTCGACTTCGTTGAACCATTTCCGGGGGATTAGGTGTGGGAAGTTTTGCAGTTGGTATAGGAATCTGGGGAGCACCATCATTTTGTATAGGGCTATTCTCCCCAGTGTGTTAAGTGGTAGATTCCGCCAGCGTTGAAGGTCTTTTCTGGAGTTCTTAAGGAGCGGTGTAATATTTAGTTCCCAAGCAAGCTCAGGGAGCAGAGTTATGTGAACCCCCAGATATTTAAAACTATTGCGGCGGATTGGGATGTTTTTCTGCCAGCTTACACAGCCTCTCGAGGGATGTAGTGGGATCAGTAAGGATTTGCTAGAGTTCAGGGTAAGCCCCGAGGCTTGTGAGAAGAGCTCCAGGAGTTCTAGGACTCGCGGGCCACTCATTGCCGGGTTAGAGAGGTAAAGGAGGAGGTCGTCAGCGTACAGTGCTAACCGGTCCTCCGGTCCCGCGGGCCATGCCCAGCCTGTTACTAGTCAGTCTTCTCTCAGCAGCTTTGCCAGTGGCTCAATTGCCAGGGCAAAAAGTAACAGCGATAGCGGGCATCCCTGGCGGGTCCCGCAACGGATGGGGAATGGATCGGATGTCACCCCGTTTACCTGAATATGAGCTGTCGGATTGGAGTAAAGCAGTTTTACTAGGCTTCGGAATTTGGGTCAGAATCCGTTCTTCTTTAAAACTTGTTCTAAGTACGACCAATCCACAGTGTCAAAGGCTTTTTCAAAGTCTATTAGAAGGAGGGCAAGGGGAGACCTAGTCAATGTGCCGCGGCGAGCCAGAGCATTATGCAATCTCCTAATGCAGTGTCTGGTGCTACGTGAGGGCATGAAGCCGCACTGGTCTGGGTGTACCAGCGAGGGAAGCACTACCCTTATTCTGGTAGCAAGTAATGTTGAGAGCACTTTGATCTCAGCGTTCAACAAGGAAATGGGTCTATAGGCTGAGCGGTCACGCGATGGTGGGCGGGCCTTCGGAATCACCACTATTGTGGCTTAGTCTATTCTGGTGGGGAAACGGTCTATCTTCACTGCTTCGTCAAACATATTAAGCAGATGGGGGCTTAGAATGTCCCCACATCTGCTGTAAGCTCAGATGGGAAGCCATCCGGTCCAGTTGTTTTGCCTGACGCTAGTCCGGAAATGGCCGTTGTTATTCCGGCCAGGGTTATGGCTTCCTCCAGGAACTCCCTGGTCGCCTGTGGGATTTTAGGAAGGATTATGTCGTCTAGGATGGGGGATTCCCTTTTAATTCGTGGGCAGGGGCACACAGCGTATAGTTGAGCATAGTATGATGCGAAGCTCATAGCAGTTTCACTGGGGGTCTTCGCAATTGAGCCTGCCTCGTCCGCGATCCCCGGAATAACTCTGTCGGCTAGCGGCCACGAGGCCAACCAATGCAGGAGTTTGCCATTTTTATCAACCCATCCATACACACGAGCCGCCGACGCCCTCCACGTGTGCCTTGCAGCTTCAAACACTAAGGGTGTTATTACAACCCTGGCGGACGGTGTTAAAACGGCGGTAAGACCGCCAACAGGATGGCGGTCTTTTTTTTAGTATTGTGACCATGGCGGCTACCGCCATGGTCATCCGCCGCTTCCTCGTTCCACCCGCTAGGGCAGAGACGACCGCTGGGCTGGAGACCTGGGTCTCCAGCCCGGCGGCCGTGACAATACCGCCGCCGGTATTGTGGCCCGGCTTACCGCCGTGGATTTCCAGCGGTAGGAACCGCCATGAAATCCATGGTGGTAAGCACTATCAGTGCCAGGGAATTCTTTCCGTGGCACTGATAGGGGTCTCCCCCAGCCCCACCCCAAATCCCTCCCCTAACCCCCCCACCACCCCTGCCACCCCTCAAAGGTGGCAGGGCCCCCTCCCCACCCCGACCCCCGACATTACCTTACACTGACATCCCCGACACGCACGCAGGCACCACCAACACACATACACGCACACACACCGACATACATGCCAACATCCACACACACAGTCATACACGCACATCCACATTCAAACATACACGCACACATCCATACAGACATACATCCAGACATGCACCCATTTCCAAAACACGCAACACCCCCGCAATCATACACGCACTCACACCCCCCTACATACACAGATGCACACCCCCATGCACCCACACAACACACACAACACCCCCCACCCCACCCCCCAACGGACGATCGACTTACCTGTTCCGTCGATCCTCCGGGAGGGGACGGGAGGCATGGGGGCAGCTCCGCCACAACGACACCGCCAACAGAACACCGCCGCGCAGAATCACAGGACGTGATTAGCTCAGTGGTGTTCTGTTGGCGTGGCAGTGGAGGTGGAGCAACCTCCACTTCCCCGCCACCCGCAAGTATGGCTGTTGGCGGTTGTCCGTCGAATAAAAGACGGAGGGCAGCCAACGGTCATAATACGCTGAGCGGCAAACCGCCACTACTGGCGGTCTTCTGCACGGCGGTCCCTCGGCGGTCTTCTTAAAAGACCGCCAAGGTTGTAATGACCACCTAACTGTCTTATATCCTCTCTAATCACTGTTATACGGCTCAAAGCAGATGCTGATGTCGCGGTAGTCTCGGACTGCTCCAGGGCCAGGGCTTTGGCTTCGAGGGTTGTCACCTGTAAGTCTTGTGCCCGTTCGCGGGCGCGCACACGGTGCTTGGCATAGCCTCTAAGTGTGGCTTTACATGCCGCCCAAACTGTGCCTGGGGATTGTACGGATCCCAGATTTTTATCAAAGTACTGAGTAAGGTGGTCCCTTATATCAAGAGTGAAATCATTATTTTGTAGGTACCATGCATTCATGCGCCACATGGGACATTGATTTGGAGCTGTGTCTCCTACCCGGATTCGTACTGGGGAATGGTCCGAGACTCCTCGAGGTAATATCCCGGCGCCAGTGACTCTAGGGATGTCTAGGGCGGGCATGAGCACAAGGTCAATTCTTGCCTGGGAGTGGTGAGCCGCTGAAGTGTGTGTGTGTACTGCCGCGTTCTGGTGTGCCATGTCCTCCATACCTCACACAGGCCTAGGCTTGCTGTCCAACCATTTAATTTGGTTGCTCTCCCAACTCGGGTGGATGAAATAGGTCCGGATACATCTATTTTAGGGTCCAGGACCGAGTTAAAGTCACCCCCAATGAGCGTGAGTCCCTGCGGGAGGCCTATAATCATCCGGCGGAGAGTTAATAAGAAGGTATTAAATCCAGCCGGGGGAGCGTACACACATATGAAGTTGATTGGCGACCCGTGTAGTATGCCGGTTACCGTTACAAATCTACCTTCTGGGTCTGACTGTGTGGCTGTAACCACTATGGGTAGTGAGCGGTGGAACAAGATGGCCACCCCCCTGGAGCCCCTCGAGAAGCCCACATGGAAAGCATTGTCAAAACCTCCCCGTGCTAGGATAGGGCAGTTGGTTCCAAGTAGGTGGGTCTCCTGTAGGTGGACCACTGAGGGGGCATACCTGCGCAGGGTGTTAAACACTGTGGATCTTTTGATTTTATCTAGGAGGCCGTTAACATTCCATGAGAGAATCTGTGTCAGTGCGGGGGCTGTATGCGCCATGATTGCGTTACAGGAATTCGGGGATCTGACCGGGGGCCCAGAGACAGGCATATTAATTGGAAGGGATCTATGCGGCAGATGTAGGTATTGCTATGGTAACTTATCACAACCACATCACTAAGCCCTAACGTGAGTTTTGAACTCCCCAACTTTCCCCCACCCCATACTTCTACCTTTGAAGCATCTGTCGCCCTAATGCCCAACGGGAGCAACACAGCCATGTAGACTGCCATCGAGTGGAGTAGTGGACCCCTCCTGTGTGTCGGATCAGTTGGAGTTAATTAACGAAAAACCCCTACCCATAATAAAGTCTTTGGGGTGCTCGGCGTGGTGCCGTCGTGGGTGTGCTTTTTGCACCAATCATGTGAAATGCCGTCCAGCTCCGCCAGTGTGGCCCAGTGTACAGGAGCTCAGTACATGTAAGACCAGTGTCAACCAAATTCGGGGGACTGGCTCAAACGGTCTACTCCTCGCTCTTCTTTCGAGGTCTGGTCTCCGGGGTGAACCACTGGTCCCTCCCCCGGCGGGGGACCAGGATCGGATGGGCGTCCTCGTCTGTTTGGTCATTGGAGTTCCTCAGCCTTCCCTTCCTGGATCTGGTGCGTTTTCAACCTCTCCGCATGGTCGCTTGTGTGCCTGGGCGTGTCTCCCGGGTCCCCCAGATGGATCGACTCCCCCTTTCGATTTCCAATACCTTCCTCCATCAACCAGTCCCATGCCTCTTCGGGTGATTCAAAGAAGTGCGCCTTACCGGCGAGGATTTCCTTCAGGCGAGCTGGGAAGAGGAGCATGTAGGAAAGTTGCATCGCTCTCAGTTTCTGTTTCACCTGTTCATATGATCGGCGCTTGGTTTGGACTTCTCGAGTATAGTCTGGGAAAACCAAAATTTTCTGATTGTCCCAAAGGAGGTCAGGGGAGCGCCTGGCTTCTCTGAGCATCGCATCACGGTTTTTAAAATTGAAAAAGTGCGCTATCATGGGTCTTCGGGGGCCGCCCGGGGGGGGGGTCGTGGGGCCAGGGCTCTATGCGCTCGTTCTATCGCGAACCACGGTGAAAGAGAGTTCTCCGGCATCCAGGATTTAATCCAATTCTCTAGAAATTCAGTAGCTTTGCCATCTTCCGCTCCCTCCGGGACGCCAACGAAGCGTAGGTTGTTGCGTCTGGAGCGGTTTTCCGCGTCTTCCGCTCTGCGGTGGAGTTCGCCGGTCCAAGTTTGTAGCTGAGCCACCTTGGCTCTGAGGTCGGCCAATTCATCCTCTGTCTGCGAGACACGGTTCTTCACCTCCGTAATACGGCCCACTGCATTTCTGAGATCTTGTCTTACGAGGCCCATCTCTTCTCTCACCTCTCCAATCTTGGTTTCCACTGCCCGTTGCGAGGGTTGAATTGCAAGAAGGATAGCACTGACCCCGTCTGCAGCCTGTTCGTTAGGTGGAGCATCACCTCCGGTTCGGGGGACAGTTGGCGTAGTAAATTGGTCAATCCTCTGCTGGGATGGCTGCGCCTGTCTGGAGGCTCTGTCTTTCCCCATGTTGTCCGATGGGTCAAGTAAGCTCAGATATGGTCTAGTGAGAGAAGAGCATATCCCTGACAAGGGTCCTGTATCTCTTGCCCAGGTAGGTCCGATTCGAGGTATTCACCCCGGGGGTGGGGGTGGGCTCCAGTCAATGGGTGATCAGAGGCTGGGCGACGCTCAGAGGTGAGGGCACCAGGTATTTCACCAGATCCGTAGGGGGGGTGGGATCGCATTTCCCCTTCGCGGTGTGCCCCAGGATTAGGTCAGCAGAAATTCCTCCGGGGCGGCGATCCTCCATCGGGCAAACCAATAGTTGCCCTGGCATCCCCATGGCATTCGTTGCCCCCCCGGGCGCATGTCACTGGGGACCCAGGGTTGTTCCAAGGCCTATCTCTTCTGGGGGCCTGAGTCTCCGCGGTCCCTGGGCGAGGGGGGACCTCTGGCCCCTACTGTGTTCCCCTCGGAGTTGTCGTGCCAATTAGGTGTCACCCTTCAGTGGGCCGATTTTCCCCCGCTAGGTGCCGATTTCGGGACTTCGGTGTGTGGGTCCACGTGAACCAGGGCCTTCGTCGCCCCTCTTCTTCACCCCCGCTTCCATTCTCTCCTCTGTTCTCGTTCCTTGCGTCGGAGCAGGAGCGATTCCGGCGTTCCACAGCCCAGGGGAGCAGCCAGTGGATGGTCTTCTGAGGGGGGGGCCGCCCCCGGTCCGCGGCTAAAGTCCGGCAGGCCACGGGCCCGGGCTCCAGGCCCACTCGTCCACCATGCGGTAGTGCGTAGTGCTGTCTCCCGGGGCTTCAGAGGGCACAGATTTCCAACGCGCGACCCTGTGTGCCTCCTACCTTCCGAGGTCGCGCCGCCTCCTGTCGGCACACAGGCAGCCGGGCTCCCGGTGTCCGGCCCGCCGAGTCACGGGCCTCGATCAATTTTGGAGCCCGTCGGCTCCGGAGCCGCCCACTCTCGGCCCCGCCGACCTCGCGTGCGGCCGCCTGCCGGGCTTCCTCCTGGGCGCGCCGGAAGGCGCAACGCCTCGGTGCGCGGCTCCGGTCGGTCCCCGCTGGCTGGGATTGATTTGATGTTCGCTCGCTGGCACCAGCCGCAGGGCGGTCCCTGCCTCGGGCGCGGTCTGTTCCTCGGGTCGGCGCCGCTCCCTGACGCCTGCAGGCACCCCCGAGCTCCAGATTTCGAGCTCCCGGAGTCAGGGGGAACCGAGGCACCCTTCGAGTCCCGGTTGGGACGGAAGCAGGATCGATTGTGGAGGGGATTTGGGCGGATGACGGAGGGGTCCGGAGCACTCTTAGAGTGCGACCGCCATCTTGACGCCCGTGGCCACGCCCCGTCCCTGCCCTTTCTTAAAGTCTCAGGAACACCACAGACCTTCTACAAGAAGATCTGCCTCTCTGCCTGTGCTCAGAGTGCTGCCTGAGTATCGAGGACAGAGTACCATAGAAGCACAGTCGCAGAGACCTCCGGGCTTTCAGCATAGGCCCCGGTTAAGCAGCAACAGTGCTTGGGGACTTTGTGCATCATCTTAATGGAACACTTGGACTACAGCGCACTTCATCAGATGAGCCGTGCGGCCTAGACTCATAGTACGAGGCTCTGTGCGACGCTCACTACCCCAGCCCCACTTGTTGCTGTGTTGCAGAGATAGTAACGCGGACCACGTGTGAGAGGCCCGCCGATGTTCCATGAACTGGGAACACAGACCTGTTGGTAGCCCAGCCATCCTACTTGTGACTGTGGAAGGTGGGGGTGGATCCGAGCAGTCCCAGATTGTTCACCCGGCACTCCTTGCTGGTGGGGAAATATTACCACATTTCATCTGATAAGCCCGCCCAGTGAGGCTTGACCTAGACCCCCAGCCATGATCCAGCTTGGATAACCATAATTCATTGTGTATCTCCTGGCATTACCATAAAGGCCCTAATACGAGCCTGCACACTCGGGACTCTAGTTAATTTCTTTTTGTGTGACTATATTTTAACCACTACGTGGACTCATCACAGACTCGTATTCTTTGCCTGGGCCTGATATTATTTTGAGCAAATTTATTCTACAGCGTAACTCCTGAACTATTTATTGGCCTTTTGTTGTTTTGGTCTTATGATTCCTATATAAAAAGTCACTATTTTATTAACCTGTGTGGAGTCCTTTTTTGGTGTTTTTACTGTGTCCCTGTGAGTGTGCTGCACAAATACTTTACACATTGCCTCTGACGATAAGCCTGCCTGCTATATGTCAAACTACCAGAGGGTGAGCCCAGGTTATCTTTACGGTGTAACTTACCCTGACTAGAGCGGTGGGTTCTGCTTGGCTTAGGTGCATACACTAGCCAACCAGAAACCCATTTCTAACACATGGCTATTTCGAGATTCCAGTTCAGCCATGGACAGAGCCTGCTCCCGCTTGGTCTGTTCTTCTGTCGGGTTGCACTGCTGCTGCTTTCCACCAGTGTTTGCTGTATCTCGTGATGGCGGAGATACCCCCATCCAACCAGTCCCACGCCTCTGCCCAATGACGTGAAGAAACGGGTAATGTCAAAGTACAGCACCCTTAGCTTGCCAGGGACCATCAAGGAAATTGTAGTCTCATTTGGCGAAGTTGGTGTTTGACTGGAATGAAGGAGCAGCACTGCCACCATGTAATCTAGGTACATGTTCCCTTGACTGTTTTCCACCTGCCGGGGCCCTTTATGTGCGTAAGTTGTAGTATGTGGTCCTGGCACCAATACTGAAGAGCTGCACCACCATCAGCTGCGTGGGGCACCCAGGAAGGGACTGCCTGCCAGGCACTCTCTGTGCATGCTACACAGAGAAGGTGGTCCTCTGCCCACCAAGAAGGGTGTTTGGCAACCACAGTCAATGATGTCATTTGAGATCTCATTAGTGATGTCATAATACATATCATGAGTGATGTAAATATATGAGATCATAAACAGGGCATGGCAGGGGAGCAAGTTATAGTTAGATCAGCTAACTATAACTGGTGAATTTCTATGTTTTTTAGGTTCAAAGCATTAATGTTTTCACTGACATATTCACCTAACTATAACACTACTTTAAACAGATCTTTCTGTCACACCTAACACCTAACTCTAAAATTACTTTAACCTTTCTTTCGTGGAATATATTTATATTCATATATATATATATATATATATATATATATATATATATATATATATATAAAATCTAGTGGCAGTCGCCACTAGGTAGTTATACTTAGGACCTAGTTTCTATAGAAAAAGCATGTTTTTACTTGCCTCTATCTTTGGCGCTGGTTCACTAATCTTCATGAAATTTTCCCAAAAAATTCATCACTCACGTGAGCTGCTGTCTTGAAAGTTTCAGGGTGACTCGTCAAGCAGGGTGAGAAAAAAGGGGGAGTCCCAAGATGCTTTTCCCCCATTATTTTTTCCATGGGATTTTGAACAGCGACAGCGCCTGAACCACTGGATAGAATTATACCAAATTTGGCAGAAAGGTAGCTCTTGGTCCAGAAAGAGACCTTGTTGTTATTTGCTATAAATCCGTTCAGTAATTTTTAGTAAATCAAAGAAAAAACAAATTTGTATATATAGAGATGCAAAGGCTCCGCAAACACTCCAGATCTCGTGCTGAGATCCGATTATTGGCTGCCAGCACCTCAATAAGGAAGTGTCAGCAGCCATTTTGGGACTCGGCTGCAGCTGAGTTCCTGAATTTTTTTTCAAAATAATAAAAAAGGGCAGGGTAGAGTCCACTTGAATCCTTAGCTCTGGTGATGTGGTCCCAGAGGGATCCCCCTCCCCAGAGCAAAAAAACATTTTTTTTTAAATGTTGTCAGGAGCCGCGGCTCATCCACCGAAGACTTAAAAAGAAAGTAGTGAAGCCCCCAGGTGGGCTAGGTCCAGGGGGCATTATGAAATTAAATGTGGGGGCCGCCCAGCCCCCCTCAGTCCTAGGGAATGCCACCTCCCTAGGGATTTTACAAATCTAACATGGGGGGGCACCTGGCACCCCCACGGCCCCGGGGACCACCACCTCGCCAGTCCTTTGAGAAAATCTAATGCGGGAGGCGACCAGCCCCCCACAGCCCCAGGGACCGCCACCTTCCTGGGCCATTGTCAAAATCTAATGCAGGAGCCTGCCCACCCCCTCGCAGCACCGGGGACCACAACTTCCCTGGGGCTTTGACAAAATCTAACGCGGGGATGTCCACCCCCTCGCAGCAACGGGGACCACCTCCTCCCTGGAGCTTTAACAAAATCTAACTTGTGGGCACCCAGCCACCCCGCAGCCCCAGGGGCTGCCACCTACCTTGGGCATTTACAAAATCCAATGCGGGGGACGCCCAGCCCTCTTGCAGCCCCAGGGACCACCACCTCATTAGGGGTAGTTTTAAAACAAATAGGTGGTCCTCCCTGGGGCTACTGATGTGCTCTGTCCCCCTCAAGGAGCCACAGATGACCCTGGGCATCGCCAACCCCCAGGGCCAGTTCCTGCTATGTCCTAGGGTGCCCACACCAGAGACATAGCTGTTTGCTGTGACTTGGCAGGAGCTTTGGCAGCTCCCACCACGTCATATCAAACACTCAGCTCTCAATGAGGGAGAGCTGTCAAACAGCTCTTCCTCACTGCAAGCGGAGGTTTCCTTTGTTTCCCTGATCACGGAGATGCAGGCAGAGAAACAGAGGAAAGATTGCTCTCACAGGAGGTGGGGAGCCGACTGAGACTGCTGTGGGCTACTGGTTCCCCGGCGGTCCCTAACATTGTGACTGGGTGCACTGGGGGGCACCCAGGTCACCTGGCTGGGTCCCGAGGGATGGAGTCCCCAGGGCTGAGACCAGCAACCCTTCCCCAAAAAACTATTAATAATTAGACCAGGCCCTGGGGGAGGGGAGCCATCCCCCCCTCAAAAACAAATTAATAATTATGTTGGACCACAGGGGATGGGGCCCCCTTGGCCTTGATTGGTCTGGGGAGAGGGCATGCAGCCCCTCTCTCGAAAAAAAAATTGCCTGAGCTCTATGGGATGAGTCCCCAAGGCCGATATTGGCCCTGGGGAGGGGTGCCACACCACCCCCCATTCCCCCAAAATATTTAGGCTGGGCTCCAAGGGAAGGGATTCCTGGGGCCAAGATCATCCTGGGGCATCCCCCCTCCTCCCCAAAAAACATTTCGAAATCCGGGCTCGGGAGGATGTGGTCCCCAGGGCCAAAATCTGCCAGGAGAGGGGGGCATGCAGACCTGCTCCAAATTATCACTGCGCATGGGCAATAGCCTTGCGCAGCACGGGGTTGGGTGGTTATAGGAGTTATAGTAATCTTAGGGCACGAGTTACAGTTACTTGAGATAACTCTAACTATAACAGTTGAATTTCTATGGTTTGGTAAAATGTGAGCCTAACTATAATGTCCCTGTAACCTTTGGTTTTTAAGTGAATACATATAATAAATATATATATATATATATATTACCCAGGAGTGGTCGCCACTGGGTAGTTATAGTTAGGAAAATTCCTTTTCTGTGTTGCTAATAACTTTGGGACCATTTGACAAATTTCCACAAAACTCTCCAAAAAGTGCCACTTTTTGACTAGTTTGTGCATGGAAAGTTTCAGGTGATCCGTCAGGCGGGGGCCCGACATTCATTTTTCCATAGGAAAGTTAGAAACAGCTACAGCCCAAACTGCTGAACAGATTCACACCAAATTTATCAGAAAGCTGGATATTGGTCCAGAAAGAGTACTTTTTGTGTTTTGGTGTAAACCTGTTCAGTAGTTTTGGAAAAATGAATGTTCAAACAAACTGTATATATCACATCACAGAGGATCTGCATACCCAACAAATCTCATCTTGAGATCTGACTGCCTGCTACAACTTCAACCAGGAAGTGGAGGCACCCATCTTAGGTCTCAGGACTGAGGATCTGATTTAGATGTCGGCGGAAGGAATACTCAGTCACAAATGTGACAGATATCCCGTCTGCCGTATTAGGATCCTCATAGGATAGAATGGGATCATAACACAGCGGACAGGATATACGTCAAATTTGTGAAGGAATATTCTCCTCCACCGACTTCTAAATCAGACTCTGAGCCTCGAATCCTAAATAAATGTAAAACAAAAAAAGACATAGGGGGCAGGGTAGGGATACCTTGACCCCCTAGGCCTGGTGGTGGGGTCCCAGAAGGATCCAGTGTGAGGCAAAAAACTTTTTTTTTCAATGTTGCTACAAATTTGTGGAGGATCTGAAAATCTGTGGTAAAATTAAACAAAAGCACTGGCTGCTGCCCATTTCTATTAAAGGACCACCCTCGGGTGGGCCAGGGTTGGGGAGAGCTGTGGGATATGTTTTAGGGAGAGGGGGTGCGTTTCCCCTACTCCACAAGCCTCCAGGCCAAACATAGCACTTCCCTCCCCACGCTGTCAGGCAGGGAACTGCTTTAATTGCTCCCACCCCATGGGAGCAAAAGAAAACTGCTCCTGTGGGGTTAGAGCAATGTTGGCTCCCACTGCACCTGTGATGGGTAAAAGCTGAGGACTGGTGAGGCTGCGGGGGGGGCTCAGCCTCCCTCTGCAGCCCCAATGAGGGACAGACTGTTGTCAGTCCTGCGTGGGACCGAGGCATGCGACTTACAAAGAAAATCATGCCGGCTCCTATAGGAGCAAGGAACTGGTGGGGCTAAGTGTGCCCTGGGCCTCTCCCAACAGCCCCCAATGAGGGTCACACTGTAAGGTGCCCCATGTGGGCAATGGGGCACCCCAAAACAAAACAAGTTGTGACATAGCCCAGGTGGGCATCAAGCATGTCATTTTATTATTTAAAAAAATGAAAATGCCAGCATCACTGCAGGAGCTGTGGGGCCCACCCCAAGGCCCCTAAAATAATAATTGTGTGGGATGCCGGGGTGGGCACCCCGTAGATAAAGAAAAATGCTGGATCCTGCTGTTTGCAGGGAGCCGGTAGGGTCTCGAGGGCCTGAGGGCTCCTCCCGCATCCCCATGTAAAAAACAAAAAGTGAGTGTCCCAGGTGGGACGGGTACACTCAGAAACAAAAGAAAAAAAAGAAAAACATGACTAAGAAATGAGGGCTCACAGCCCATCTCGTAACTATAACTGGTGCCCTAAGGTAACTATAACTTGCGCTCTTGCCATGCACTGCTAATTAACCCACATATTACATCACTCAAGACAGCTTCTGTGACATCATTGATAATATTACTGTGATGTTTGCAATGAAATTATTGATAAGAAAACTGTGAATGCCAAGGCAGCTAGTTATCATAACCTTAGGTAGGACACAAGTTATAGTTACTTGCGATAACTGTAACTACCAATGGTGAATTAATGTGGTCAAAAAGTTATGTTGTTACTGAACATTTCATCTAACTATCCCTCTCTGTCTCCTCTATCGCTCTAGTTATATAACACTACATATGTCTATACATCTATTATCCTGTGTGTGTGTCTTCATGTATGCTGTCTTCCCACATAATGCTATCTATGTATATATCTATCTAGCAGGCTAGATGTCTGTTGAACAGACGAAAGTAGATGCTATCATGAGTTTATTAGCAACAGTGCAAATACCAGCTTTCATTCTACGGGAGCAACTGCCCAGTATGGACTTCCAATTCAGACATAACCATTGAGCACAGAATTAGAATCATGATCATAACTTTGCTATATCACAAAACCGTACAAATATCTGTTATTTGAAAATGAAATAATAACTACATATAATGTAACCGGCAGGTCCCCCAACCACCAAATATATCCCTTTCTTGCAATGAACACTATATCCATTTTGACAAAGCTCATTACATGAAGCACAGTACATACAGCAAAAACATTGTATTGGATGGGAAACTGTAGTAGAGAATGACATCACAAGTGGTTCCACTACTCCCATATGAGTCCTACCACACTTTCTTCGACTTCCTTTACATGCAAACATGTATGAAAACGTAACCATCCCTTCGGCACATGGATGCCATCCCGTCCCCATCGCCACTGAAAAGACACAGGTAGGTGCCAAGATGCGTTTAAAAGTTACCACGCAATCACCAGCTCTTCGTCCACAGCAGCAACTGCCCAGTATAGAATTCCCCTTCAAACATAAGTGGTGAGCACAGCACATCACCAAACCCCACATTCGTTAATCCATCTCTAAGTGTGTCCCTCTGTTTAACTATTTACACCTGAAGGTCTCACTTAAAAAAAAACTCTAACGCCACATTAGTGTGGTGTTGCTGAATAGTCAGTGCAGCAGATCCTGGAGTCAAGGGATAAAATCCATACAGTGAAAAAAAGTCTCCTCACACAAACCTACCATATAGATTTGTCTGTCGCTTCTTGTTTTTGTCACTCTTACTATTTGATCTACTGCATGAAGCCCTGCCCTCCCAGGTTGATTTATATGCAAACCACAACAGCATTAAGGCTTCCATCACTGTGACTGTATATTCATGGATATACCATGCTTGTGTTCTGTGATACCGCATACCGGGAACGTGTCTAGACAAGAGCCTAATAGTATGGCGAAAGGAATAGTTTACATGTCAGTTCTGACACCAGCACGACTCTATTACCAGATCTCGTGCTTTTTAATTAAACGTGAAGTGTAATCATTGCTGCTATAATTTAGCACTTCGGAAGAATATAAATTCTCTTCGGCCTGCCTTGGAGCTTTCCAAACAAGGCTCGGATCATCTCTTCTTCCCTCTCGCAGAGTGGCCCTAACCGCTAAATAACACAGCGAAGCTAGACCTGTCAGCTCCTGCTCGCCACGGAGACGCCACGTGTCGTGGCCCTGTTTGTTGAGTAATGATGGCGGAGACCGTCACACTGCTGCAATGGTGTCAGGAAGCTCTTTAGCGGCTGGGACGGCAGCCTCTCCCAGCGGCGTACAGGATGACATTACTTATGACAGCAAAGCTGACATCTCCGCTCTTTCCTTCTGCGCACACAGAAAAACTGTAGCATGAGACGCAGCCAACATGGTATACTGGCCACTGGTTAAACGAAACGTGAGCGCCCCCTCCCCTCCTACAAAGTACATGGAGCGCCCCCCATCCCCGAACTCACACAGGAACTCTCAGACCAGAGTACTTTACTGAGTGGGACCTTGGAGCTCAGGGGCTATGGGGCCTTTGTTACGCCCCTGATGCTCGTCTCATGGAGTCAGCTGGCAGTGGTTTCAAATAAAAACAAGCATTTTCAATGCAATGGGGCTCGCATTTGCTCCAGTTGGAGCTATTTGCGTTGTAAACTCCTAACCTAACTTTTCTTGCCACACAAATTAAAAGAAAAAAAACACAGCGCGATTGCACTATGTAAAATGCAGCACGATCGTGCTGAAATTGAAAATGAAAAAACAGCGCGATTGCGCTATGTGAACCCCAGCGCGATGGCGCTGCGGGAAAAATTAACAGATAAAGTAGTCCAGAAACCAGGCTCAAAACATTGAGCCTCGTATGTTTCTAGTAGTTTACTGGTGCTGTGTAGGCAGGCTAAACACCGGAAAAGGCATGACGTATGCATGCCTTTCACAAATGAAAGAAAGCAGATTTTAAAGAGCAAGCCCAGGAACCAATGAAAGAGACTGATATGACCTGGGCTTGGTTTGAAGCCGAAAGAGAAATTACTTTATGGACGGAGCGCTTTGCGCTCGCCCATAACAACCATTGGCAAAGCCAATAGGTCTCGTCTATGCAAAAGCTATTGGCTTTGTCAATATATTTAACCATGTTGTACACCACTATGGCTGTTGTTCAGCATGGATAAAAGTTAGTGGCATAGAGAGTATCGTGGAGTGTTGTAGAGTGGAATGCCATAGAGTGGAGTAGTGTTGTAGAGTGGAGTGGCAGCGAGTGTTTTGTAGAGTGGACTGGTGTACAGTGCATTGCGTTGTTGTTGAGTGTTGCAGATTATAGTGGCATAGAGTGCAGTGGCATTGAATGCAGTGCATTGAATTCAGTGATGTGCAATTGATAGCGCGTCCAGTCCTTATAAATTACTTATGCTTGGACACGCCGGAGGTCGGTGAACCTCTTGACCGGGTTGAGTTCTCCTCATCCAAAGAATTGTCGGATCCCTCAAATCAATAATCAATAATCATTTATAATCAATAACCAATACTCGATTAGTAATCAATCAACAAATTAGTTAAACAAAAATCAGTAATTAGACACACCATGACCTTTCAGTCATGAATAACCACACCCGTTTATTAAAAGTTAATGAGTTTATTTCCCTATATTAACAAAGCTAACACAATATAAGTAAGTCTCAAAATCAAATGATACACATATACGAACATTACTGGCTGTCCATAACGACGGAAGAAACGCAATCTACGCAAAACTTGGATTATAATGCACTCGTCTATAGCAATGCAAATCACTAATAAAAGTAACTGAAATTGACTAATTGCATACATTGGTCAGCATAACAAGATTTCAATTCAGCATGGTGCATCAAATGAATACCTCAACTAACCTCTGATTAGCATTGGCATGTGGGGCTTCATGCAAAAATGAATTTAATCAACATAAATTTAGAAACCTTCTAGCTTAGGCTCTGTCAAAAATAAGCAGTTGGTACCTAAGAAGGAAAATACAACGAATAATACATTTATCCTTTTATAATTACCAAATACAATCAGCATTCAAGGAAAGTCTTCGTCCTTCAGGTACCGGTTCGATCAGCATGGGGCTTCTCCAAAGGAGGGGAAAGTTAAATTCAAGTTTTCCTTGCAGCAGCAAGGAAAATGGGGGGGGAACAAAAGTTATTGAATGGGCAAGTCAAAGTAAAGTTAAAGTTAAAGTCTCTCTAGGGTGAGAATTCTTTAAAGTCTCTCTCTCTGGGATAGAGAAAAAGCATCAAAGTGTCATCAAAATGGATTCTCAAATCTGGCTTCAAAATGGCATCAAAGAAAAAAAATAATGGCTCGTTTCTCTCCGTCCGATGGGATTAAGTAAGAAAAGTTCCAAATTCTTCAGGTTCTTCCATTGGAGGGTCCATGGGGTGATTTCTCTTTGACCAATGAATAGTGTCTTTTCTCTTAATACTCATCTGCGCATAAGGTGTCCTTGGAGTTTTGGAACACAAGTAGCAACAAAGTTGCCAATTAATTCTGCATCAGTGTCTTTATTGTCTGCACCTGCAGAAACTGACCTTGCTTCAAAGGGGATGAAAGTTGTCTAACATGCAACCTTGAGATAAGTGTATCTACTGGAAAAATACAGCTTTTAAAGGTTTAAAACACGTCTTTGTTAATACAAGTGAAAACTTACGCAGTTAAAATTGAGACCAGGCAACTAGGCCAAAGCCTATGCTAAATTTAAGCTAAGCATGTAACAGTTTCAATGAGAAAATCATAAAGTATAACTTCAAATATGATATATTAGTACATTTGTCGGCTTTTCATGATTAATTAAGCTTGTTTAAACTAGTGTTGACCTACGTCATGAGCACATTTCTCTACACATTTAAATTTTCTTTGCTAAAACACATTGCATATATGGTTTTTGTTGCATGATAGATAAATGTTTGTTAGTCTTTCTTTTTCTGCTTCATCAATCCCTCCTCTGATGACTAATTATGTCATCAAATTAAATCTTCCATCACAAATTTTATTTCATTTAAAATTCTGTTTTAATAATTTTGCATTTCAATCCTTTCCCTTTTCCTTTTTACTCCCTTTTATTTTTCCTTGAATAATTTTACCATTTCCTTTTGTTCTTTCTTTTCAATTATTCTCTTGTTTCTTAATCTCAATATTTTAATAGCTTTCCATATTCCCCAAATACCTATTAAGCAAATTAGTATTATTAATATCGCTTTTACTATTTTCAGTAATATTCAGTTCCAAATGTTGCTGAGCAAATTTCCCACGGAAGCAAATCCTTTTCCAACTTTTTCCCATACTCCTGGTTCTTTCAATTCTTTCAAATCTGTACTATGGTTAGTTAAATTTGTAAGCATATTTCTAATTTGTTTACTGTTGTCTGGTGTATATATGAGCAACAGTGACGTGCACTAAGCATTTTGCAAACGCCGCCATTCTTTGCTAAAAGAATGTCTAAAGCAAGCCGGTTTTGAAGAGTCAAAGCTCTTTCTGCAGCAAGTTCAGTATCCATCAGGATCATTGCTCCTGAGAAAATTGTCAGCATGTTATCCACAATAGTAGACAACTTTTGTATTCTGATGAAATTCAATATAACTCTTACTGAAGGAATTATTGCTCCAAATATGTCTCCTACCACACCAGAAGCTGTCTCCCTTTTCTGAATACGATGTCATTCAGACAGCTTTGGAAATTTCTTTAAGTCATCTAGTTGATAAATCTTTGGAAATACTATTCCCAAATAACATCTCCCATACCATCCCTTTGGAAGACGATAATAGGCATTAAGTCCACAATTATAAAATACCCCTGGAGTAGCTGGATCTAGTCCATTTAACAGAACGTCCATTTACTCTGGAATAAAAACATGTGTTTACATTCACTCGTTCCTACAAAGATTGTGTCATAGTATGATTTAGGTCTATATATACAAAGTTTCCCTATGTGTAATGCATCTGAAGCTAGTTTCCCTTGTGTCTTTATTGCGGCAAAAGCATAGTTATCTACAGATGTCCTTTTATGTAATTCCTTTTCTAATTTTTCCTTTATCATTTTCCTTCTATCTTCAGTGTGATATAAAAAGCTTTTCTCTACGGGTGAAAGTAAGCATGTAAGGTTTTCTTTATGAGCGTGAACTGTGGAAAATGGTGATAATGGTTCAAAGAAACCCCTAACTAATTTTATATAATAATCTCTTGCTACTTTACTCAAGTACTCAGTTATGGGGACATATGAAAATACGACATCATGATTGGAATAGAAGTATTGAATATATTCCTGGCCATAAAATCTGGTTAGTAACAAACTACATGTTATTCCATACGTAAGGAGCATGCTTTGATAATTCACCCCTTCTATTACTGAGGTAGGGATTTGTGTACATATATAACAATCTTTCGCGTCCATTGTCTCAACATACTCACTCAGCAAGCGAGAGAAGACATTAGATGAGAGTTCTTTCTTGTCGTTAGTATAATCATGTAAATATTTTTCGTCTTGTTCGAGTTTCCTCAAAGGAGTTAATTTAGTAGTAGTTTTAAAAGTAGAAACATAATTTGCGTCTCTTTCATTCCCTCTATGCATTCCAAGAATCATTGCCATAATTATTAGTACAAATGCAATTATTAGACCTATACACATGTATTTACAATATTTCATTTTATGTCCTTGTGTAGTATTGTCTGTCATGATCTACAGAGAATCAGAAAGTTGAAGATACCTTATCAAATCAAATTTACAGATATATATATATAAAGGATCAACGAGGTCAAAGTTCACACGGTTTTCTTTAGCAGCTTAGTCTATTATCGGTTTAGCAGCTTTGTCTCAAAATCGGTTTCAAAAGTCAATCAGGTTATCAATGTCTTATTTGGTAATGTTCATGAAATTTCACTTTTTAGGTACCAAAGTGTCGTTCTGCTTCTTCATTTCCAAGACTAAGAGATAGAAATTAGTCTGACCAATCATTAGTGGCTGTGTATGCCCATTCTGGACCAGAATATCTTCTGCTCGCTATTCTTTTCCTTTTCAATTTTGCATCTCCTTTCGATTTCCTTTCGCTTATGTCTTGTTCTTTAGCTGTGTCTTTTTCTTCATTCGATGTGGTTATGATAGACACTTCCTTTCTTTTCTCCTTCAATTTTGGCCATTTGTTTTCGTTTAATGTTTGTTTAGTCTTTGATTTCACTGGTGATATGCTTTGTCTCCGTTTCACGTTGTTTTCACCTGATGGACCTGCAACCGGTTCTGGAAGAATTGGAACAATTTCACTTTGCTCTGTCTTGTCTCCTTCACCTGGGAGGTCAGTCAGGTTTTCTCCTTCTTATCCTATATTGTCTGCTTCTGGGAAAGCCCTCCTCTTATTAGGCTCTCCTGCTTCTTCATCTGAGATAGGATCTTTGTCACCTCCTGAGGCTTCTTCTCTGTTGTCCTCAAAAGGATCGACTGCGTCTTCCTCAGAGAATATTTTTTCTGTCTCAATTTCTTCTTGTTCGCTTTCAGGCTCTCTTAGTTCTGTCTCAGTGCCTGTTACTTTCCTGTTAGCTGTTGGTAATTTCAGGGCTTCAATTTCCTCTTCTGTGGGACACGTCACCCTTTTCGTGTGACTGGCGTGAATCCAGTTGGGAACTCCTGCACACTTCACAGCGGTGGTAGTTGTCAGAATCACTTGAAAAGGTCCTTTCCAACGGGGTTCCAAACACGACTTTCTCACGTGCTTCTTTACCACAACCCAGTCACCTGCTTTCAGGGCGTGTCCTGGACCTTGGATCTGTGGCAAGGTGGTTGCCTCTACCTGGTGAGAAAAAGAGCAGACCACATCAGCCAGGCCTTTGCAGTAGTCCAATACCATATCATCTGTAATATTTACAAGGGCATTCACAGGAACTGCTGGAAGTCTCATGGCTCTGCCCATAAGAATTTCATGTGGTGATAGTCCAGTTTTTCTATCAGGTGTGTTTCTCATTGACATTAACACCAAAGGCAACGCGTCAGGCCATTTCAAGTTTGTGGATGCGCTTATTTTCGCCATTCTTGATTTCAGCGTGCCATTCATTTGCTTCACTAGTCCTGATGCTTCAGGGCGGTAGCTACAATGCAATTTTTGCTCAATGTTCAATGCTGCACATAGTAATTTGATTACTTCGTTATTGATGTGACTTCCCCTATCTGATTCTAAAGAGATCGGAAATCCAAAACGTGGTATTAGTTCTCTCAAGAGTAGTTTTGCAACTGTGAGACTGTCATTTCTGTGTGTAGGGTATGCTTCAATCCAGTGACTAAAAATACACACAATCACCAACACATATTTCAAGCCTGCATGCATAGGCATCTCAATGAAATCCATTTGCATCCTGCAGAATGGCCCACCTGCTCTTCCAATGTGGCTCAAATTTACTACGGTTCCCTTCCCTGCTTTCATTTGTTGGCAAATGACACAACGATGGCAAACTGCTTCAGCAACTTGGCAAAATTTGGGATTAAACCAATCGATTTTTAATAATCTAATCATGGCATCTCTTCCAATAAGTGCTTGTCCGTGATATAGCCTAGCTATTTGTGTCAAAACACTGTCTGACAAAACCAATCTCCCTTCACTTGAAACCCACAAATCATCTGTTTTTTTACGCATTGTAATTTACTCCATGAGAGTTTTTCATCCTTACTAACATTATTTTGTAGGAATTTCAGTTCTTCTATTGCATCTACAACTTTTAGAGCAAAGGCTTCATTTGGTTCAGGTTCTGGCTCACTTATCAAATTTCATTAGTCTCTGAGCAATATACAGTTCAATGCACAAAACCTTGCAACTTGATCTGCATATCCATTTCCCAAAGAAACAAAGTCTTGTGATTTCGAGTGTGCACTGCATTTTACCACTGCTATTTCTCCTGGTAACTGGATAGAATGTAACAATTCTTTTTTTCTTTCACCATTTTCACTGGTGATCCTGAAGAGGTCATAAAGCCTCTTTGTGACCACAATTGTCCAAAATCATGCACTATTCCAAATCCATACTGACTGTCAGTGTAAATGGTGACTTTCATTAATGCCAAAAGTTGGCAAGCTCTAGTAAGGGCTACTAGTTCCGCTACTTGTGCAGAGTAAATTCCTTGAAGCCAAGATGCTTCTAGAACACCAGTTATTGTACATACAGCATATCCTGCTTTCAATATTCCTAGTGCGTCTCTCAAACATGAACCATCAACAAAAATAATCTGATCATTTTCTTCCAATCGAGTATCTTTGATATCAGGTCTTGGTTTAGTACAAAATTCAGTCACTTGAAGACAGTCATGTTCTATATCATCTGCATTTTCAATTTCAACATTTTCACTGGGAAACAAAGTAGCTGGATTCAATGTAGTGCACCTTTTTAATTGCACATTAGGTGATCCCAAAATTATTGTCTTGTACCTTGTAAGCCAGTCATCTGCTGTGTTCGTGAACGTCTCAAAAGTATTTCGACTGAGTGAGGGACCATAACTGCTACAGGATGTCCCATCACTATTCCTTCACTCTGATTCAGGCTCATACCAACTGCTGCAACAGCAAGCAAGCATCCTGGTAAGGCTGCTGTGACTGGATCCAAAGTAGCTGAAAAATATGCTACTGGTCTGTTTACACCACCATGGGCTTGAGTCAAGACAGACAAGGAACATGCATCACGTTCATGACAAAACAATGTGAAATGCTTTGTGTAATCAGACATACCTAAAGCAGGAGCTCTGCACATGCATTCCTTTAATTCAATAAAGGAATCAATTTCATCTCTTTTCAACATTATTTCATCCTGCGCATCTTTCTGGGTCAGTTTCAATAAAGGTTTGGCTAGAGTTGAGAAATTGGGAATCCATTGGTGACAGTAGCCCACCATTCCCCAAAACTTTCTCACCTCTTTTCTTGTTTTGGGTGGACTCGTTATTCTTTCTTTCATGATTTTTCTCAACCCTTTCTCTATTTGGTGACCCAAATATTTCATTTTCTTTTGGCAGTATTGCAATTTTGAAGGAGACACTTTGTGTCCATTCCTTTCCAAATGGTTCAGTAAGGCAATAGTGTCAACTGTACAGTCATTTTCTGTTTTGGATGCAATCAGTAAATCATCAATATACTGTACTAAGGTTGATTCAAAAGGTAATTCCAATGATTCCAGATTTTTCTTTAGAATCTGATTGAAAATTGATGGTGACTCCGAAAACCCTTGAGGAATTCGACACCAACTGTAGACTCTGTCCAGGACTTTGAAACAAAAGAGAAATTGGCTGTCCTCATGAAGAGGCACAGAAAAGAATGCTTGTGACAAATCGATGATTGTGAACCACTCTGCATCACGGGGAATTTGAAACATTATTAAAGCTGGATTTGGTACTACAGGACAACATTTGACTATTATGTCATTTATTTTTCTCAAATCTTGAACAATTCAGACTTTTCCACTTGGTTTTATTAGTCCCATGATTGGTGAATTACATGGACTACTTAGTACTTCTTTCAGTACTCCCTGTTTCACAAATTCGTCAATGAGTTGGGCGACTTTCATGAGAGTATCTTGTGGCATATGGTATTGTGGAGTCTGAGGAAAATGTACATTAGGTTTTACAGTCACTTTCACTGGTTCTGCTCCTTTGATCAATCCTACTTCTTTCCCTGTCATATCCCACACTTCCTTTTCAACAGTTTCTTGTAAAACAGCTGGAATATCTGCTTCAGTGAGCATAGGATAAAGAGTAATCAGGGGATACTCTTCATCAACAGTTTCCATTTCTTCTTCTTCTAAACTGTCCTCTTCTTCCTCATTACTGTTTGTCTGAATTTTAATTCCATTATGTGAGCACATAATCGAGCATCCTAGTATGCATAATAAATCTCTTCCTAATAGGGATATTGGACTTGAGTCACACACCACAAATTCATGGAACCCTTGAAAGTTACCAATTTTGACTTGCACTCAATCTGTAATTGGGTTTGTCAGATACCGATTTGCTACTCCCACCACTTGAACTGTTCTCCCTGAAAGTGGCAAATTTGGTACTTCGATACTTCTAACTGTAGAGCGTGTAGCTCCTGTGTCAACCAAAAATGAAACGCTGTGACCCATAACTCTTCCTTCCACATATGTCTCTTTTGATCAACTTCCAAAGATGCTGCAAGCATACAATTTCCCTCCTCATCTGAACGTTCACTCTCCCATTCATTGTTTATTCCATTTTCACTCTGTAACGGGAATTGGTGTACTGTGTTACTTTGATTCATTCCTTGACCTGTGACCTGTTGAGGAAGCATTACTTGTTGCTGATTCATTGGTGCTAAGGGTACTTGCAATTGCTGATTAGGTACCATAGGAAACTGCTGTTGCATTGGCTGTGATTGTGCCATTTGTACACGAGGCATTTGCACCTGCTGTTGTTGTATAGGTTTTAGACCCTGCATCTGATTTACATTATTTGGGAAATTTGGGTTTGGACCTCTCAATTTTGGTCCTCTCATATTCTGAAATGTATTGACATCATTGTTTTGCTGACCTACACCTTCCTGCACCAACATTGGGCACTCCCGTTTCCAATGTCCGACGGCTCCGCACGTGTGACATGGCATCACTTTCTTCATTGCCTGTATACCAGTAGGAATCACAACAGTATTTAAATCAGGACCATTATTCACAAAACCTCCTGGGCCTCTGCCTCTCATCTGTGGCTGAAACATAGCATTTCCCTGCTGTTGCTGCTGCGGCTACTGTTGTTGGAAATCTTGCAAACCTGTCTGAGCTGCTCTAATCTGCATCACCATCACTTTTTCTTTCAACCTTTTCTGCTTTGTCTCCATCTCATCACTGCAGTATTTTGCATAGTTCAACACTTCATCGATCGATTTTGACTGCCAACAAATCAAATGCATTTTAATCATCTGGCTAATTTCTGGTCTCAATCCTTCCACAAATCTGAATGCAAAATGGACCTTGTCCTTTGCCTCAATCGTTTCCGTGCCACTGTAATGTTTAAATGGTTTCAACAATCTCTCATAGTATGCATGTAGCGACTCTTTAACTTCCTGTGCTGTTCTGTAAATTTTCTGCCAATCTACATTTTTCGACGCAACTTTTGTTTTCAAATACTCAATCACTTTATGGTATATGCTCATTACCCTAGGCGATGGTCCACCTGTGTCCTTACCTCTTTCTGGTTCACTTGCTGGCCAATCTACAGCCTTTTTACAATCTTCCCACAAATCTGCTGGAACTACAATTTCGAATAAAGTATTCAGGTCTTCTCAAAGACACTTTGCGAGTTTCACGAATCTATCTGTTTGTTGATACCATTCGATCGGTTTCTCTCTTAACTTAGGGTAATCATTCGTAAAAGATTGAATGTCACACCTGTGCCATGGTACATGGATAAGTTTTCCTCCTGCTGTTTCTCTCATTGGTAACATGGTTAAAAGATCACCATTCTGTTGTATTTCATCATTCTGATCTGGGGTACTTTCTTTCTTCTTATCCTTTTTCTTAACTCACCTACTCTCCCACTTGTCTAAACATCTCCAAACCTGCGCGCTTTGCAATATTTCTTTAAGGTGTGTTTTCATTCCTGCAGACCTCATGTGTTCAAAGTCTTTTGCCTCAAAGTCTAACCTATAGCTTCTGCTCAAATGCTTGGTTTTATTTATGTGTATTTTGTGTCTGTCTGCAATTTCTTGTAACCTCTTATGTATGCTGCTTACTTCTCTTGTAATTCTAGGGCAAATGTATCTCAGCTCTTCTTCTGTGTATGATTCTAACCTGTTCAGACCCATCGTTCCATCTACGAGTTCACCTGCTTCCATGCCCAATCTTATTTGATTCAAATATTCTTCTCCTTTCCCCTTGGGTGTATCCTGTGGGTTATTCAGACTGTTCAACCATTGTGTTAACTGTTGTGCGTTTAGTCCCATTAATGTAGCATCTACGTCTACTGCTACTGATGGTTTCTGTAATGTTTCTGTTTTTGAGGTTTGCGGTATTATTAGTGGTGGATTTGACCTTACCACAGTTGACGGAACACAAATTGGAATTGGACTAAATTCCAACAAAGACCCAGATCTATTTGACAGTGTTCCTACGGGAGTCATTTCTTGTGTATTTTCTATGTATCTCCTTCCTGTCTCATTCTGTGTCATTACACCTTGATCGCATACACTTGGCTTTGCTTGTATATATAATGCTACTGGCAGACCTACAGTGATAGGCAAAGATATTGCGTCTGGATTCTGTTACCCAAATTCTGTGGCATGTTAATTCGCTCATTATGGTTCATCATTGCTGACATATCTAACTGTGTTTCTGCTGTTTGAATGTACTTTGGCATTTCTTGTATCTGCTTTTGAGGCATCAAAATTTGTGTTGGTTCGGTTTGAATCAATGTCGGTCTTTGGTAATTCTGTCCTCTCTGCACCATTAAATTAGAAGTTATTTCCAAATTATGTTCATCATAATAGCGTCTTTGGACCTGTGGCTGATAATCATTAACAGGTTCCAGTTTAGTTATGTCAGGATATATTCTCTGAACTTATGGTATTTCTTGTGTAAAAGGCGTATCAGGACTACTTTGCCTCTGCAATTTTCTCAAATTCGGTGTTACAGTACCCTGTATTGGTTCTGGAGGGTACTAGTATTTGGGCCATTTTTGTTTTCCGCATATGGTGGTGGACGGTCATTTAACAATTGCAGAATGAACTCCTCATCGTCTGATTCGTCTGACCTTTTCGAAGTTTTCTTATTTTCTCTATCTTTCGACTGACTCTTGTTTGTTTTATGGGTAGCTTTCTTTCCTTCCATCTCTGCTTCCTCAGTAATTGCTGGAAACAATTTGACTCCCTGCAATATATCTGATCTCCAAAGCTTTTGATCACTATCCCTTCTAGCATCCGCTAGTGTCTTTTCTACTTTTCTCACTCTTGTCTCAAATTTCTTTTGTAGTTGCCTTCTAGCCATTTGTTCCCAAATTGCTAATGCTTCAAACTGTGCTGGTCTTGGAGGTATTTTCATGTCATATAGCGCAGATCCTAAATTCTCCAAAACTCTTAGATTAAACGTCCCATGGATAGGAAACGCTACACTTCCATGCTTTCCTGTTAATTTACACCAAAGACATGGTGCAACACCCTTTTCTTCAATTACGATGTAAGCTGGTGTACCCTCAGGCGGTGTTTCTTCTCCTACATTTGCTTTAATATATACATCTCCCCTCAAGGCACTCTTAAATGCTTTGAAAAATGTCATCTTTCCGTCCTTTATTTTCTCAAAATGTAATCAATAAGTGACTTCAATTCCCAGAATACTTTTCGCTTGCCTGTCCCCACTAATTGCGCTTCACGGACTGCGTCCAATCCGTGCGCGACCCTCCTCACTAACCAACCTATCCCAGCGCGGCTCCTAGTGACGTCACATTCACACACTGCGGCTGACAAAGTCTTGGGGCTTGTCCTCCTTCATTCAGCTTCACTCAAAACTAATTTCTGCAATATATCGTGAGCACTAATAAAAAAAAAGAAAACAAATCTGTCGGTTTACTACAGGAAAGGTAATACAATCGCTTCAGAAACCTTCGGTATTTTTTACTAGCCTCAGCAGTTATTCCATCTTTCTCGGTTTCCCACTTTCGCAAGCAAAATTTGACCTGCAAACTTTACTCTCAACTGATCAATGAACTATTCTAGTGCACCTTAGAATTCGTCAAATCTCAAAGTCGAAAATTTTCTTTTATTCCTCAACATTCGTACTGACTTGTTGACCACACCCGATCAACTTATGAAACCAAACAAATTACAACATCAATCAAGTGTCTCATACACTTTTCAACATACTCCAGAGTCTCTTGACCTCGCAGGGCCCGTCTCAACATCAACAACCACGTGGACAATTTTTCCTGCACAAAGCGCTACACACATATGAAGTCCGACGACTTCCCTACTTTCACCCTTTGGAGTACCACTCCTCTAAAATTTTAATTGGAGTTCGTAACCCCCTAAAATCCTCACAAACTTTACAATTCATCTGCGGCATAAGTTATACAAGCGCAAAAACCCTAACTCCACTCATACCATCACTAGAAACGGCAAAAACATCCTCACACCTCCATTTCCTCCATTCGCAAGCTCCGAGATTCCAGGAAAGTCATTGGGGATTTAGGGCATCATCATCTCTCCAACTTGTTTTATTAAAGAAAATTCTAACTTGAATCCGTCTATTGTTCGGATGGGGTCCCAAAGTGCCAAACCATCAAGCTCTGCTACCATCTACTGATAGCGCGTCCAGTCCTTATAAATTACTTATGCTTGGACACTCCGGAGGTCGGTGAACCTTTTGACCGGGTTGAGTTCTCCTCATCCAAAGAATTGTCGGATCCCTCAAATCAATAATCAATAATCATTTATAATCAATAACCAATACTCGATTAGTAATCAATCAACAAATTAGTTAAACAAAAATCAGTAATTAGAAACACCATGACCTTTCAGTCATGAATAACCACACCTGTTTATTAAAAGTTGATGAGTTTATTTCCCTATATTAACAAAGCTAACACAATATAAGTACGTCTCAAAATCAAATGATAACATATATACAAACATTACTGGCTGTCCATAATGACGGAAGAAGTGCAATCTACGCAAAACTTGGATTATAATGGATTCAGCTATAGCAATGAAAATCACTAATAAAAGTTACTGAAATTGACTAATTGCATACATTGGTCAGCATAACAAGTTTTCAATTCAGCATGGTGCATCAAATGAATACCTCAACTAACCTCTGATTAGCATTGGAATGTGGGGCTTCATTCAAAAATGAATTTAATCAACATACATTTAGAAACCTTCTAGCTTAGGCTCTGTCAAAGATAAGGAGTTGGTACCTAAGAAGGAAAATACAACGAATAATACATTTATCCTTTTATAATTACCAAATACAATCAGCATTCAAGGAAAGTCTTCGTCCTTCAGGTACCGGTTCGATCAGCATGGGGCTTCTCCAAAGGAGGGGAAAGTTAAAGTCAAGTTTTCCTTGCAGCAGCAAGGAAAATGGGGGGGAACAAAAGTTATTGAATGGGCAAGTCAAAGTAAAGTTAAAGTTAAAGTCTCTCTAGGGTGAGAATTCTTTAAAGTCTCTCTCTCTGGGATAGAGAAAAAGCATCAAAGTGTCATCAAAATGGATTCTCAAATCTGGCTTCAAAATGGCATCAAAGAAAAAAAATAATGGCTCGTTTCTCTCCGTCCGATGGGATTAAGTAAGAAAAGTTCCAAATTCTTCAGGTTCTTCCATTGGAGGGTCCATGGGGTGATTTCTCTTTGACCAATGAATAGTGTCTTTTCTCTTAATACTCATCTACGCATAAGGTGTCCTTGGAGTTTTGGAACACAAGTAGCAACAAAGTTGCCAATTAATTCTGCATCAGTGTCTTTATTGTCTGCACCTGCAGAAACTGACCTTGCTTCAAAGGGGATGAAAGTTGCCTAACACACAACCTTGAGATAAGTGTATTAGTCATTCTACTGGAAAAATACAGCTTTTAAAGGTTTAAAACACATCTTTGTTAATGCAAGTGAAAACTTACGCAGTTAAAATTGAGACCAGGCAACTAGGCCAAAGCCTCTGCTAAATTTAAGCTAAGCATGTAACAGTTTCAATTAGAAAATCATAAAGTATAACTTAAAATATGATATATTAGTACATTTGTCGGCTTTTCATGATTAATTAAGCTTGTTTAAACTAGTGGTGACCTACGTCATGGGCACATTTCTCTACACATTTTAATTTTCTTTGCTAAAACACATTGCATATACGGTTTTTGTTGCATGACATATAAATGTTTGTTAGTCTTTCTTTTTCTGCTTCATCACAATGCAGCATCCAAGAGTGCAATGGCGTAGATTAGAATTGTGCATAGTAGAGTACAGTGGTGCAGAGTGCAGTGGCGTGGAGTTGAATGATGCAGAGGGCAGGGGTGCAGAGTAAATTTGAGTGGCATAGAGTGCAGTGGCATAGAATGCAGAGTAGAGTCAAGTGGCATAGAGTGCAGTGACATAGTGGTGCAATGTAGAGTAGCATTGAGTGATGCAGAGTAGAGTATAGTGGTGTAGAGTGGAGTGGCATAGTGGAGTAGCGTAGAGTGGAGTACTGCAGAGTAGGGTGGTGTAGAGTTCAGTGGCAGAGAGTGTAGTGCTGCAGAGTACAGTGTCAGAGTGCAGTGGTGTTGAGTAGAGTAGAGTAGAGAGCAGTGGCACAGAGCACAGTTATGCAGCATAGAGTGCAGCGAAACAGATTTTTTTCAATTGAACTGATCATTACATTTGCACAGACAGTTTTACTAATAAAACTATACAGTGCACAGACAAAAATGTGTGAAAATTGCATCACTAGTGTAATGATATGTTTTGATCATATTAAAGTTTTTGTTTCCAAAACACTTCATAAATAACAAAAAATGTGCTTCATTTGTGTACCTTATATATCCTAAAATACTTATACAGTTGCATTAAATGTTGTTGTGTGCTAGGAAAAAAAACTCTTCCCTACCCCCAGTATCCAGCAAGTTTGTCACATAAATCCTCTCACTTTGAGGTCAGAGAAAGAAAAGTAAACAAGCGCCCTCAGAAGACAACGTCTGGCATTTGACCTTAGTCTTTAAATGCACAGCAAATGTGGTGAGATAAGAAGAAGATTTACAGGCCTGTTTACAGAAAGGAAGCACTCTGAGGGATACTGTAAATAAGGTTCGGGCAAGGGAAGGTATGAACTCAATTTGAACATAAACCAAAATAAATAAAGCCAGGAAATGGAAAGCAAGAAAATGTGAGTCACAAACCACAAAGTCAATGTCAATCAATGGGCTGAATGCATTTCTAGGTTAGCTTTCTGAATGTCCCCAAGATGTCTTTAGCAAAGCAGACAGCTGTGCTGTCCGGTAGGCGGCAACCTAATGGCCTTGTGGAAATTTCTACAGCTGCAAAACAGGTAAAATTTCCCGGGTAAGCTTCAGTTGCTTAACATGATATTGTTAATTATCACACTTATATATAGGAAGTTTAAACGGGAGAAAACATTTTGCACTATGGGCCCTATTGCCTGCATCACCTTGATTAAGTCATCGTTTCATACAATTTGCTCCATTCCTTGAGGTCCTACACCACTGTTTGCAAATTTGTCATCTGTATTTCCTCAGCTAAAAGCTATTAAGATCGATCTTTACAAGAACAAATAAGCTCCATTTTATATCTAATGTGCATTTATGCACTTGTTTAAGGATTAAGGATAAGGAAAGTATCTTACATTTTGTGTTTACTCTTTTTAGTTTCGCATGCAGGACAGACCCAACACCCCCTCCCCCCTTTGTTAGCCTCTTGTAACTGCCCCCCAGGTTCCCTGTCCCAGTAGTCTCTCACTATCCTGCTTCCCCAAATCATATTTATATAATCTGCTTTCAGTTCAGTAATTGTGGGACGGTGTCTGGTCTATCCTGGTAAACGTTATTCAGAATAGCCTGGACAGAATATCTTCTATGCAGACATTTAAAGTTTATATTTCTAAAGCATGTACTGCTCGACACCTTGGCATGTGTGACAGCCCTGGACCTCTCCACGTCGATCACACACTCGTCCATGTTCGGCTCTCACTGTCCCTAACAATCATGCCAGTTAAAGGCCTTTCTTTGTGGGTGGTTTTTAAAATTACATTGTGATAAAAGTCTGTACATTTCTCTTTACCTAAGCAGCAGACATCTCTTTTTGATAAAAAGAAAAACAGTTAGTTTTTGTAGAAATATAATTTTACCCAACCTGTGAAACAATTTGAAACAAAACCTATTCAATTTGTAAAATAAATCGAGCTCACTTGCTACAAAAACGTTCCACTTACATTTTGCAAATAGGAATCTGGAGAAAACAACTTCACCTGATTTATTGTTTAACAGATCATCTGATCAGTGGAGTTTTAGCCAGAGATTATGGTCTTTAAAACATTTCCTCCATCCCAGGATCCCGAAGGTTGCAACTTTTAATAAGAATGAGGGGGCACTTTACAGTTTTTTTGTAAATATTAACACTATCAAATGCCAAACAAAGCCTGGATTTAGCTGCAAAGTCGTGTTTTAAGAATCAAAAACGTATCATCTTAAATTTCTGAAATAATCCGGGCCAACTAACTGATTGTGTGCCTTAAAATGTGACTAAATTGCTCGAGTTGACTCAATGCAGCCAAAGTTTTGAGGTCAAAAGTACACAAGAAAGTTCAGGTTATAAAACACTGCCCGGTTGCAAGGTGTTTTTATCTTGCAGCCAGACATCTCTGAGGTGGCCAACAGGGGTGTTTTATACCCTTTGAGATCCTTAAGGAGTTTGACGATGTAGAATCCTTAGATTCTTGGTCAAAAGCCTCCACAAGCTACTCACACACAGCGGGTTGACATGTGAAGCCCGTTCAAATGAATACATCTCAGAATTTCTAAGTATCCATGTAGTAAATTGGTGACTATTCAGTCGTGAAACTTTGGCAATGTGAAGTGTTAATGTCATGTATAGACTGCTGTTGTTCTTCTTCCACTGGCCACCACTCAAAGACACAAAGTGTAAAGTGTTAACAACACATAGGCTACCTCAACTTCAACATTCCCTACTTTGAACACATCTGCATTGGAGGCCCATTACTATTTTCAAGCTGAGAAATAAAAACACAATCCAGAGTAACTTGTGTGATTTATTAAACAATTACGACAATTCTGGAGATACTTCATCACCGTCTACCAACTCCTCCCTCTGATTAGATAGCTAAGGTTGGCTTCACGTGGTTCCCACACAAGACTTTACTGCACTCTTAAGGTAGTCATTGAAACATGAGGCTAATTGTGGTGATAGAGAAGTCTGAAAACACATCTATTCTTCTCAGGCCAAAGTCTGGTACAGTGCCCGAAAACATAGAGCCCAGTCCCAGCTCTTCCCAATCTTACATTAATTTAGTCCCAAATCTTCAAAATGATCAACTAGCAAAATGATGAATTTCAAACTCGGCCCCTTGCTGTCTCCAAAAGCAGGGCTTTTTTCCCATTAAGTTTAATTAATTAATCATATGTAAAATATAAGTATGGTTTCATCAGACAAAACTAATATAGACATCGTTTAACCTATTGTTCTGGGTATAGGTTCATAGGTTCACATTCACTAAGCCCAATAGTTGATTCTCACTGCGTTCTGTGTGGATTCCTTGGAACAAATGAGAATGAAACGGTATTTGCAGACACCCCATTTATGAAAGTACAACAGAGATATAATGTGGCCATCTGCTAAGGCTAGGAGGCAAGACGTTTAATCACAGTCAAATGGCAGTGCAAACGTAAACATTGTGAGCCATGATCCTTCAGAAGTAATAGCTGCACCTTCCCCAAATGTTTTAAGTCCATTTTGGACCAGTTCCTAGTGCAGCTTACGATTACTGGACAATATATTTTGCTACGAACTGCATGTTTTGGGGCCAGAAGTAATATTTGCTGTTGGTTCGACATAGAAGCATTGGACCACTATGATGCAAAATAAGAAAAAAAAGTTAAATAATAATTACCCAACATAATTTCAGTTCCCTTCATCAGTGCTTCACCGTGTTTCTCCCTGTCTGTTTGATCAGTCAATTCTGCTCCTTAATCACTGCCTCTAAACATATAGGGGCATATTTACAAGAAGTGGCACAGCACTGCCGATGTGCCAAAATTAGCAGCGCCTCACTGCATTACTTCTAAAATGCAGGGATGTGCCGTATTTACTAGAATACGTGCATCCCTGTATTTCCCCAGTGCCAGTGCTAAATTATTTGCCAACCACCAACGCAGCCACCCTTGCGCCATGGTGCAAGGATGGCTATGTTGCGGAGGAGATTGTTTTTGTGCAGAAAGGGATACCTTCCTGCACAAAAACAATCTTCAATGGCGATTTGCTCTTTCTATCTGTGCTGCAGAATGCAGCATGCACAGAAAGAGTAAAAAACTAGGAAAAATTAAAGCATTTCTCCTCGTTGCACCATGCTTATGCCACCCCAAGGGCGGTGTTAGAGTTGAAGCTGCCTCAGGTTTACTAAAGCTCATAAATCTGGGGCAGTATATAAATGCAATGGGTGTTGCTTTGGAACGCCTACAGCAACACCCATTGCAAGTCCCTTCCATGCAAAGTCCTGCGTGTGAAGGGGCCGTATTTACAAGTTGGCGCTAAGCCACAAGAAGTGGCTTAATGCTGCCTTGTACATACAGTACAGTGTACAGAGCCACCGAAGTATCACAAAAAGTGATGCTCTGGTGGCATTAGTGGCTTGTAAATATGCCACACAGTCTCATGTCCTCCTACCTCTAAAAGTGGCAATGTTTGAATCTTTTCCTCTTTAAATCTTTGGTTGTGGTCCATGGATGAACAGTTTTAGTGCTCCTTTCATAACTCCTGATGATGGGAGTTCCAGAAATGAAGTTGCTTGCAGACTAGAGTGCAAAGCACTTAGGTTTATTACATTTTAATTTCTTCCTACTCGAGTCACGGGAGGGATACAATGTTGTCTGCATTCCTATTGTCTCCTTTTAGTGGGGAGGTTAAGTTCCCTATAACCTTGGGAGTCTTGGCTTCTTTACTTCTGGCCACTCATACAACCCTGGACATTGCGGGCATCACAAGTCAGGCATCAGTCACAGTTCCCACCTTGGCTCGACCGTAGCAAGTAGCTGACCTCCACAATGTCTTTGACAGATAATTAGGGTAATGTGGGTGAAAGCTCGGTCCGAGTCTATATGTTTTACTCCCTTTTATTGTGACAGGATTATTTGCAGTGGTGGTTGGTGGTATTAAAAACCGGTGGGGCACTACACACATTTACATTACATACATTACACAATTACATCAAACACATTACAACAAACAATTTATAAAAGAGAACAATAAAGTTTCACTTATCTTATCCTGCAGCAACTCCTCAATGCTCTCCAGTCTCAGGCTCCAGACTCCTCTGTGCGCCAGATGACACCACAAAGCCAATTGCTTTTTCCAATCCATATTTGCTCTCATACTGTTAAGCAGCATGAGTGAAGCGTCTGGATTGGCTGGAGAAGGGCTGGCCCAGCACTCCTAAAGGCACCGGAGCCTTGTGCCTACTCTCCAACCCAGCTGGGTGAGACGTGTGAATTGCGCATGCCGGTTTGGCCGTAGCAAGGTTGGCGGCCAAACCTACATGCGCACTTCAAGCAAAGGGGCCACTCCTTATTGTTGCCAATTGGCAACAATGACACACTGGCCACACCCCACAGTCTGTTCGGAAGAGAGTACAGCATAAAATAGTAATAAAAGCATGTTATTACCATTTTGTTTTCACTCTTTCTGCAACATTGTGTGTGAGGGGGAAGCACAACAGCTGATTATCTCCCTGATTATAGAAAGTAAAACACACCAGAATGTTGCTTGTTCGGTGGGCTGGTCATAACTATATTATCCATGTTTTAGGTATTTTGTTTTCAATTGAATTTATTTTATATTCAACAGTAAAAATATTATGGCTTATGACACCCATCCACACTCTGCTGATTCACTGTTCCAACGTATAGTAGTTGCATGTTTACAGTGCTTTTTATCCTCATGCAGTGCCAAGGCGCATTAGCAGGTGGGTACCAAGTTACACCATGGGAGACTACTTTTTTTGGGAGAATGTTGAATTGCAACGCCATCCTTGTGAGAAGTAGTTTGGTGTTGTACATGAGTAATTAGAGATATGCCTCTATTGTGACTTAGGTCAGTGCACTTTAGCAAATAGTGGAGGGAAGAGGAGTGAATGATAGAGCCAAGAGCTTTACATTCATTTTTTGATGTGCCTGGTTGAAGAGGTCTTTATAGAAGCGACTCAAGAGTGACAGAAGAACAGCCCACAGAATGCAGTTGGCAATGGCAGTGATGGCAGGTGAGCTATACAATCACCCTTGCCACTCTAGGAGTGACAGGTGAGCCACCCACAGGCACATACTGTTGTTGGGACGGAAAAGTCCCTTATATGTTGATGGGTGTGTACCCATCCCCTGAGTAGCCCAGCTGCAAAAATGTCTGGATCCCTGGGGCTGACATAGACCTGTCTCATGGAATGCACGCTGGAGGGGCACCCGAATTGCTACCCTAATGTTGATGAAATGCTACTGCCTTTACTAGGAGTTAAGTAGCACAATCACAGTGGTAGCAGCATACCATGTAGGGATCAGTAGGAGTGAGCAGGCTTTTTAATTGTGACACTAAAGCAAGGACTGCACGCTCACTCATGTAAAGTACTCTTTAAAGTGTGCTCTTTTATTCAGGGAGGGGTCACAGGAAAGGGGCCTGGGTATGTCTCAGAAAGGAGATGGGGCTGGTATGAGAGTCATAAAGAGTAGGGCTGGGACCGTGGGGTAACCTTTTGATTAATTTATCACTGTGGCTGACATTGAGGTGTCAGCTGTAGTCTCTCCCATAGCCTGTGTTTTGGGGCTATCAGATTTGGAGTTGCTACTGCTGTGACACACTGCTTTTTGGAGGAGGGGCTGAGCAGAGGAGTGGGTACTTCAAAAGGAAGCATACACACATCACAAACTTCAAAGACTCAAACCGTTTATCACATTTGCTGTCTTGAAATGGATTATAAGAAGGGGAGCTTGTGAGTCCCAAAATTGTTAACTGTCAAGCAGCCAGTTGAGCTGTATGTGGAGGAGAAGCTTTGCAAGACCTCTGCCTGTGACGAGGACTGAGGGATAAAACTTGCCAGTCTCGCAGCTGGATGAGGGAACATCAACAGAGAAATCCAAGACAACCTGCCCCTGGATCCTGAAGCACCAGTGCCTTCCTACTTGTCAAGACCAGTGTACCTTGTCAGACCAAGGAGTGTGCTGGAGAGAGCGAGGACCAGTGTAGGATGTAGGTGAGGGGATCCTTGTAGTGAGGTGTGAGGAGATGGCTGCTGCACCGATTGGGGCATCGCAAGTGTGAAGGATCAAGGCAGTGAGCCTGTATACCAGAGGAAGCTGCAGTGACGTTAGCCATTGTTTGTATCACGGCCATGCCGATCAGGGGATAGCCTGTGAGTGATGTCCGCAACGCTGTATGCCAAAAGGGGCTGATGTGAAGAAGAAGTGACAGATGTGTCAATAGGGCCATATCCAATGTATGGAGTAAGGTTGTTGACTCCATATGCCAGAAGGTGCCACTTGAAAGGACAAGGACTGTTCCTTGGTTCGAGTCATTATCAAGAGTAGAGCCCATCTTAGTGACCTATGCAGGCCTGATCCCTGGACTGAGGATAGGAGCCATTGTGAATACCTTCTCCCTTCCACCTGTGGAAAGAATCAGAGGAACTTACCCTCTCCCCATGGGAAGTGCTGTGGATGCCCAGTTCTGCAGAGCCAAGAGGGCTTCTCACCAACAGCAGCCACTGCAGCGATCCGTGATGTTCATGAGTTAATAAACTCTATAAAACTCTGATTGCAAAACCCATGCAGGAGCGGGGAAGGCCAGATTACGCTTCCGGTGCTGGAAACCTTTTGATTTTAAAAGAGCTGTAGTGGGACTCCTGAGATGTGTACTACTAATGGGGCCCAACTTAAATGTCAACTTTAGTGAATTGGGAATAACCCCTACTGCTAGTGAGAGAGAAGTGGGACACAGGGACCTGTCTATTGAACACTAGATCCCTGACCTAGGGGGACTGTGTGCATTGGTTATGTATGTTGTAGTTCACTTTGTGTTCATATGTAAGCACTTTTTTTCCATAAAAGTAGGCATTTGACTGTGCAATCATTTATTCTTGCTGTTGAACATATTTTGAATTGTGAGCCTGTATTTAACCCCCTCACCTAATATCCCTATGAGAAGCCTTGGACTGCTCAACCCACGCTAATATTGACAGTGAAATGATGAAGGGGTACTTTTTCTGGTTGCTTAGGCCCCATATTAGGTCAGGACCAGGGACATCAAGAAAAAATGGCCTCAACTCCCACAGTTGTCCAAAGTAGCTCCTGCTTGCTCTGTGGCCCTCTGACAGTGGTTCTAACAACAGGATACACCTATCCAGGGTTAATCAATCAGGAGGTTTCTTGTAGCATGCAAGCTTCTCACCCCAGAGGGGTCTCCAGAAGCTGATTTGGTGCTGCGGGGCTGCCCTGTCTGGAGGTGGTGATGGTGGGATGATGGAATCTGAGGCGGTGGTTGATTTAGGCGGGTCTGGAGTCATGGAAGGCCTTGTATGAGTGTGTGAGGAGTTTGTTTGAAGCGCCATCTTTGCTGCATGGGCAGCTGGTGGAGGGCCCTGAGGTGGGGCATGAGGTCCTTCTGGGGAGGTTGAGGATGGGCCTGGCTGCGGTGTTCTGGATTGTTTAGATGCGTCTTAGGAGTTGTTTGGTGGTCCCGACATAGAGAGCATTGCCGTAGTCGAGGTGGCTGGTGATGAGGGCTTGGGTGACTGTCTCTCTGGTGGGGAGATGTCCACATCAGAAGATCTTGTGGAGTATGCGGAGGGTGTTGAATCAGGGTGAAGAGACAGCATTGATTTGTTTCTTCATGGTGAGTGGGTGTCCAGAATGATCCTGAAGTTGCATTCATGGTCTGTGGGTGGGGGGGCTTAGGGTGGTGAGCCACAATGTGCTGTACCAGGGGCAAGGCTTGTGTCCGAAGATGAGGACCTAGGTTTGGCTGAGTTTAGCTTGAGGCAGTTGAACTTCATCCGGGCTTCGATGACTGTCATGGTGTCTTGGAAGTTGGTTTGGGTGGAGGAGGCGTTGTCTGCAAAGGAGAGGATGAGCTGTGTGTTTTCGGTGTAGAAGATGAAGTTTAGTCCAAGGGTGTGGACGAGGTTTGCTAGCAGCGTCATGTAGATGTTGAAGATGGTGGGGCTCAGCCCTGGTGGATGCTGCAAATGATATCTTTGGGGCGGAAATGAAGGGAGGGAGGAGGATCCTCTGTGTTCGGCTGGGGAGGAAGGAGGAGATCCAGTTGAGTGCTTTGTCTTGGATGCCGATGGCTTGGAGTGTGGTGAACAGGGTGTGATGGGAGATGGTGTTGAATGCTGACAAAAGGTCAAGGAGAATGAAGGCAGCTGAGCCACTGAGGTCGAGGATGCTCCTGATGTTGTCAGTTGCTGGAACATCAGGATCTTAAAGGATCTACACTTTCAGCTGGAGCAGGTGAACAACCCACAGGAACAAACTGGTTGCAGACAGGCAGGGTAAATACTCCATTGGGACGTTGAGTGAGTGGCAGTTGAACAACTAACAGCCATACACTGGATACAGACACTTATGGTAAACACACCAAAGTGTCCATTGATAATGCCACATGCAGTAACCTACATTCATGAACACTAGAAACGGTACCCAAGTAATTGCTCTTTATGTACTACCCACAAGCAACAGACAAGCAATCCTGAACCGTGCACTACTTCCAGTTAACCAGGGTAAATAATCACAAGGGTCCATCAGGGGAGTAATAAAGGCGTAACCCTTGTGCATGTGCAGGAGAAATGAAACAAGAGTTAGACCTCTATAGAAACAACTCAGAAGTGATATAAGAGCATCCGCTAGGCATGCTCTTGTTACAGGCAGCTAGGATCCAGAGGTCACAAATGTGCCTAGCCAACCTACTAAGAAAGGGACAAATTAAGGTGGCTAAGGCCTAAAGTCTTATTCATCCCCTTTGTTCTTGATAATTATCAGTTAGGCAGATTTCCATATTTGATTGCAGTATAATTGCTCTATAGTGCCAAGGAGTGACAGTGGCATAACTTAGGGCAACCTCATTAAATGGTCTTTGGGGTCTGCATAGAAGAGCCAGTGGAGAAGCCTGGAGCACACATTGGCTACAGGCCACCAGGGTAAGATGATGTATATAGCCCCCCAACCAGGAATGACAGGCGAGTGACCCACAAAAGATTCCGAATACAGGCAGAATGGGTAATGTTCTCTACAGGGTCCACTCTGCAGTGAACGGGAGTAAATATGGCAGGGATTAGGACTCCTTAGTGTGCTGGTAGTAGGGCACTGCTGTGGAAGGAAGAAGACTAGTAGGTATAAATAATTTGAAGGGTAGAGACTTCTTTAGGAAAGGATTGTGTGGGATAGCAGGTTACAGGAAGACACGCTTAAACCCTGTGCTGCTAAAAGGCCAAACAGAAAAGCAATCAGAGAAAATTACCATTACCCTGTAACAACAAATAGGGCACAAGAAGATGTTTTACAACTCTTTGGTGGTCATTACAACCCTGGCGGACATGTTAAAGCGGCGGTAAGACCGCAAACAGGCTGGCGAAAAAAAATTGAACGCCGCGGTCATCCGCCACTTCACCATTCCGACCACCATGGCGCTCAAGACCGCTGGGCTGGAGATTGCGGTCTCCAGCCCGGCGGTCGTCACTAGACCGCCAATGGTATCAGGACCCTGCATACCGCCATGGATCTCGGTGGTTGGGAACCACCATGAGATCCATGGCGGTAGGCACTATCAGTGCCAGGGAATTCGTTCCCTGGCACTGATAGGGGTCTCCCCCACCACCGCTACCCCCCATGTATCCTCCCCCCACACCTCCCACCCTCCTGCCACCCCCCAAAGGTGCCACAAACCCCCTCCCCAACCCAACCCCGAACATGCACATATACACACCCCTACACGCACACACCCCCAACATGCACATATGCACACCCCTACACGCACACATACACCCCGACAACACATACCTGCACATATACAAACAGACATGCACACCGTCCGACCAGCACACATTTCCCATACACACAACACCCCCGCATGCATACACTCACTCATCCCTCTACACTCTCACACGCACACCCCCATACACGCACACAACACACAACACCCCCCACCCCCTTCCCTAACGGACGATCAACATACCTTGTCCGTTGATCCTCTGGGAGGGGGCGGGATCCATGGGGGCAACTCCGCCACCAGAACACTGTCACCAAAACACCGCCACACCGAATCATGGGACGTGATACAGTGGGCGGTGTTCTGTTGACGTGGCGGTGGAGGTTGAGCAACCTCCCCTTTCCTGCCGTCCGCCAGTATGGCTGTGTAGGAGGCTGGGCTGGCTTGTAGTGAGTACCACGGGGTACTTACACCTTGCACCAGGCCCAGGTATCCCTTATTAGTGTAGAGGGGTGTCTAGCAGCTTAGGCTGATAGAAAAGGTGGCTTAGTAGAGCAGCTTAGGCTGAACTAGGAGAAGAGTGAAGCTCCTACAGTACCACTAGTGTCACTTGCACAATATCATAAGAAAACACAATACCCAGATATACTAAAAATAAAGGTACTTTATTTTTATGACAATATGCCAAAAGTATCTCAGTGAGTACCCTCAGTATGAGGATAGCAAATATACACAAGATATATGTACACAATACCAAAATATGCAGTAATAGCAATAGAAAACAGTGCAAACAATGTATAGTCACAATAGAATGCTATGGGGGCACATAGGGATAGGGGCAACACAAACCATATACTCTAGAAGTGGAATGCGAACCACGAATGGACCCCAAACCTATGTGACCTTGTAGAGGGTCGCTGGGACTGTAAGGAAACAGTGAGGGTTAGAAAAATAGCCCACCCCAAGACTCTGAAAAGTGGGTGCAAAGTGCACCTAAGTTCTCCAAAGAGCACAGAAGTCGTGATAGGGGAATTCTGCAGGAAAGACCAACACCAGCAATGCAACAACGATGGATTTCCAGACGAGAGTACCTGTGGAACAAGGGGACCAAGTCCAAAAGTCACGATCAAGTCGGGAGTGGGCAGATGCCCAGGAAATGCCAGCTGTGGGTGCACAGAAGCTGCCACCGGATGGTAGAAGCTAAGGATTCTGCAAGAACGACAAGGGCTAGAAACTTCCCCTTTGGAGGATGGATGTCCCACGTCGTGAAGAGTCGCGCTGAAGTGTTTTCCCGCAGAAAGACCACAAACAAGCCTTTCTAGCTGCAAAGCTCGCGGTCAGGGTTTTTGGATGCTGCTGTGGCCCAGGAGGGACCAGGATGTCACCAATTGCGTCAGGAGACAGAGGGGGCATCCAGCAAGACAAGGAGCCCACTCAGAAGCAAGCAGCACCCCCAGAAGTGCTGGAACACGCACTACGAAGTGGAGTGAAACGGTGCTCACCTGAAGTTACACAAGAGAGTCCCACGCCACCAGAGGACAACTCAGGAGGTTGTGCAATGCAGGTTAGAGTGCCATAGACCCAGGCTTGGCTGTGCACAAAGGAAATCTTCGTGGAGTGCACAGGAGCCGAAGAAGCTGCAAAACACGCGGTTCCCAGCAATGCAGTCTAGCGTGGGGAGGCAAGGACTTACCTCCACCAAACTTGGACTGAAGAGTCACTGGACTGTGGGAGTCACTTGGACAGAGTTGCTGAGTTCAAGGGACCTCGCTCGTCGTGCTGAGAGGAGACCCAGAGGACCGGTGATGCAGTTCTTTGGTGCCTGCGGTTGCAGGGGGAAGATTCCGTCGACCACGGGAGATTTCTTCAGAGCTTCTAGTGCAGAGAGGAGGCAGACTACCCCCACGGCATGCACCACCAGGAAAACAGTCGAGAAGGCGGCAGGATCAGCGTTACAAGGTCACAGTAGTCGTCTTTGCTACTTTGTTGCAGTTTTGCAGGCTTCCAGCGCGGTCAGCAGTCGATTCCTTGGCAGAAGGTGAAGAGAGAGATGCAGAGGAACTCTGATGAGCTCTTGCATTCGTTATCTAAGGAATTCCCCAAAGCAGAGACCCTAAATAGCCAGAAAAGGAGGTTTGGCTACTTAGGAGAGAGGATAAGCTAGCAACACCTGAAGGAGCCTATCAGAAGGAGTCTCTGACGTCACCTGCTGGCACTGGTCACTCAGAGCAGTCCAGTGTGCCAGCAGCACCTCTGTTTCCAAGATGTCAGAGGTCTGGAGCACACTGGAGGAGCTCTGGGCACCACCCAGGGGAGGTGCAGGTCAGGGGAGTGGTCACTCCCCTTTCCTTTGTCCAGTTTCACGCCAGAGCAGGGCTGAGGGATCCCTGAACTGGTGCAGACTGGCTTATGCAGAGATGGGCACCATCTGTGCCCATCAAAGCATTTCCAGAGGCTGGTGGAGGCTACTCCTCCCCAGCCCTGACACTTTTTTCCAAAGGGAGAGGGTGTAACACCCTCTCTCTGAGGAAGTCCTTTGTTCTGCCTTCCTGGGCCATGCCTGGCTGGACCCCAGGAGGGCAGAAACCTGTCTTAGGGGTTGGCAGCAGCTGCAGTGAAACCCCAGGAAAGGTAGTTTGGCAGTACCCAGGTCTGAGCTAGAGACTCTGGGGATCATGGAATTGTCTCCCCAATGCCAGAATGTCATTGCGGTGACAATTCCATGATCCTAGACATGTTACATGGCCATGTTCGGAGTTACCATTGTGACGCTATACATATGTCGTGACATATGTATAGTGTACGCGTGTAATGGTGTCCCCGCACTCACAAAGTCCGGGGAATTTGCCCTGAACAATGTGGGAGCACCTTGGCTAGTGCCAGGGTGCCCACACACTAAGTTACTTAGCACCCAACCTTTACCAGGTAAAGATTAGACATATAGGTGACTTATAAGTTACTTAAGTGCAGTGGTAAATGGCTGTGAAATAACGTGGACGTTATTTCACTCAGGCTGCACTGGCAGGCCTGTGTAAGAATTGTCAGATCTCCCTATGAGTGGCACAAGAAATGCTGCAGCCCATAGGGATCTCCTGGAACCCCAATACCCTGGGTACCTCAGTACCATATACTAAGGAATTATAAGGGTGTTCCAGTATGCCAATGTGAATTGGTGAAATTGGTCACTAGCCTGTTAGTGACAATTTGCAAAGAAATGAGAGAGCATAACCACTGAGGTTCTGAATAGCAGAGCCTCAGTGAGACAGTCATAACACAGGTAACTCATATAGGGCACACTTATGAGCACTAGGTCCCTGGCTGGCAGGGTCCCAATGACACATACAACTAAAACAACATATATACAGTGAAAAATGGGGGTAACATGGCAGGCAAGATTGTACTTTCCTACAGGCTGCTCGCGGCTTTCCGTACGAAAAAGGACGGCGGGCTGCCAGCGGTCATAATAAGCGGCGCGGAAGACCACCACCACTGACGGTCTTCAGCACGGCGGTACCTCAGTGGTCTTGCGAAAAGACCACTGAGGTCGTAATGACCCCCTTTGATTCTACAAGGCCAAAGAGAACAGATGCCAGGGGCAGCTCCTGCATTTTGGCGGAGGAGTATCGCCCCTGCCAGCAGGGGAAGCTGCAAACATTTACAAGAAAACGATAATAAACAGTGTTTATTATCTTTTCCTTATCAACGGTGGGGCCACTGGAGTGACGAGGAGTGCTCCCCCTCAGATTGCATGTGTGTTTAGACGGCCATCTCAGGCCGGGCTGGATAGAGCCTGCACAGGCTGCCAGTCTGCAGTCTGCAGGATGGGCACTCCCAGCCAATCCTGACACTGCTCTGAGCAGCGTCACGATTGGCCCAGGGGAGGCTTAGAGTCTGTGCCTGCCTGCGGCGACTGGATAGGAGCGGCACGGCGCAACAGAGGAGGTAAGTGTTTGTTTATTTATTTTTTTAATTTTTATTCCTACCAAAGCCCCTCTTCACCCCTACGCCTCCCCACCCCTTCCATGCAGTGCGAGCCATGTCTGATAGTTGACACAAGAAGATGCCTTTGATTACTCTGCCCATGCAGTGCCAAACAGGAGAAATGCAGAGGAAGACATATTAAATCTCTCTGTGCTTGGAATACACACTTAAAGAAAAGGTGAAATCTAAAGCTACCCTGGTTCAAGTGATTGTCTAGACAGCAGATCAGGAGGATGATGGCCTGATCAGTCAGACCCGAGGCAAATGGAAGGCTGTCTGGTGGTATGGAATATGTGGAGTGGATCTTCACTGACGAAAGTCTATATAGCCTCACAGTTACAACAGAACCTTGTGTGAATATAAGAAATCTAGTGGTAAATTGTCGCACTAGCACACAGCATGCAGAGTGCGTTTTATGGATCCCAAAAGTGAGGAGTACAAATCTGGGGTGGGATGCGGCACACGCAGCACCACTTTTACTGCCCCTCTAGGGACTTGGGGGCAACCGCCCTTGGAAGGAATACACCTCAGGCGATTTGAGCGGGCAGGGCAGGAACTGGAGGGGACCAAGCAAGGGTAGAACTAGAGTACATTTTAAAGGCTAGTTTGGGATCCCTAGCCCCCATTTTGTAGAAAGCAACAGGGTGGATGGGTGTATAGGGAGGACATGGTGAATAGAAAGGACAGTGGATAACGAGAATAGGGGGTAGACAAATAGAAGCAGGCAAAGGAGTTTGTTAATTATAGGGGGCTTCCAGCGTGAAAGGGAGCATGGAGGAGAAGAATATAAGGGAGTCCTTGCTCCTCCTGGATGAATCGGGTGGGAAAACTTATTGAGGCCTGAGATGAGGGAGTTCGAGGTATGGAGCTGCCTTCTGAGATGGGTGTCGAAGAGGTGGCAGTGGCGGTTTTAGCATGTTCGCTGCTGTGCACCAAGATATGTAGAGGGGAAGGAGTACAGAAGTAGGTGGTTTGCAAGCCCTCCGCAACCACCAATGTATCAGAGGTGAAGGGGATGAGCATTTCAGCAGTCCTCTTGCCCAAAATGCGATCAGACAGTGCACATGTGGTGCACAACAGGGTCCAGATGGAGGCATGGTGCCCTGCAGGTGGGTGGCATGGCCAGGTGACATCACAACAGTTGAGGCTGACTCAGGATATTCTGGTGTGGCTCAACCACCCCAGGACCAATAGATGGCATGGTCTAGAGTGGCTAGACAGTGGTGATGGACATCACCTCAACGGCCTGGGGAAGGTCTGCTGCAGCCTACTCAGCAGCTGGTGGAGGAAGGCTTAGTATGGACTTCCTGGTGATGGAAGAATGGTATGATACTGGAAATTGGTAGAAATTCCCCAAATCTGCAATAACATCCAAGGGGCAACTGGTCTGCAGAACAGGTCAATAGATATAGGGGACCTTGGGACCCTGGACTTTCAAGAAGATTTGGAAGAAGGGGAACTGGGGGATCAAGATGAGGGTGACAGGGTGTGACAGAGCCTGGGAGTTAAAAAGGGTTAACAAAGGATAACACGAAACAGGCGGAGAATGGTGTTTTTCAGGTGCTGGTTCAAGCTGGAGCAGTGGACACAAGGAAAGCAGTAACAGACATGTGAGAGATGACTGGACGGCAGACTTCAGTGACGGCTCCATGACGGGGTTTTGGCCTTTTATGGTTTCTAAAGGAGTTGGGGGAATGAGGGGTATGTGGAGGGGAGAGGCAGATGCCAGATTGCACAAAGGTAAATATGCGGCAGACAGAGGAGTTGGGACAGAGAAGCCCCAGGAGAATGCGGACAAATATAAGGCTGGAGAAGAGACCAGTGTGGCGGAACACATAAAAAAAAAACATATCTGAGAAGGAAAGGGAAATAACTTACAGAAAAGAGGAGACAGAGTCAGCATTAGAGGGGGACAAGGAGGAAGCAAAAGACCCACACAAAAAAGAAAATAAGGAGCTGAAGAGGAATTGATTTCCATCCATGGGAATAATTGAACAATTGGGGCACCTTTGATGAATGCCACGAAAGAAAGGGTTTGGAAAAAGAACTACATAGAGGTGTTTAAACAATTCGACAGGATGATCAGGGTGAAAGAATGGCACAAAGAGAAAGAATATGAGCTGGCAAAAGACCTAGGGTTCCAGTCAATTTTGAGAACTGGACAGCAGCTTTCTTAATATATGCCAGTGTGTACTGTGAAAAGTATGCCATGCAAGCATTGCGCCACTTTGTAGATATGGCGCAGTGTTTTTAGCCTTCCAGTGTCACATTAGTGTAAACAAATGATGCTAATGTGCCACTGGAATGGCCTTAGGCCCACATAATTCTGGGCCTAAGTACATGCAGAGGTCTACTGTTCAGAGGTACTGGACTTGTGCCTCTGAGAGGGGGGTCTCAGAGTGGAGTTGATAAACTTAGCACATGAAACTCATCAGGGCATTTCCAAAAACAAGGCTTGATTACGAATATCATATTGGTGGCCGGGGATTGACAAACAAATTGAAAGGACTATACGTGACTGTCGTCCTTGTGCCAGATCTGATAAAAAACAAATGCACAAGAACACAACCCATGGTAGTTTGAGAGCATCTAGAGAGACCCTGATAAGATATAGCTAGACATTTTGGGGCCAATTCACAGTGATGGATTGCAGGTGTACACAAGACTAGGAATGTTACTGTGTTCTTGAGAGTACTCATGGCGAGAGAAGGATACCCTGAAATATTACTCACTGATAATGGGGTTCAACTAGTTTCTAAGGAAATGGAAGAGTTTCTGGATAAGAGAGGAATACCGTAAAAGAAATGTGCACTGTATCATCCAGAAACCAATGGTAGGGTCGAGAGGTTAAATAGAGTTTTTAAGGAAACAATTGTGTTGGCTAAGTCAAAGTCTATGAACTGGAAAAAAGAGGTACAGGTGAAAATAGAAATGTATAAGTTCACTCCGCAAAGTACTACGGGAAAGACACCACTCAGACTCTTTAGAGGAAGACTTCCCAATACTTCAGTAGAACCTCCTTGGGTCAACAAGTATGAAGTGGAGATAGGGAAAGGGAGGATAGTCAGATCCAGGCAGGATAGGGAGGCAAAAAAACAAATAGGTGAAAAAAAAGTTTGATGTTAGGAAGTCTATAAAGAAACTGAAGTTGCTGTTGGTGATCTAGCAGCAATCCAATGGGCTACAAAAGATGTTGATGGATCACAGTTCTCCCAGCCAATATGGATTATCAAGAAATTCAGCAATACAATCAAAACACAAAATCATCGTATATGGAATCTTAATAGGGTGGTGGTATTAGGGAAAAATTCTGAGATGTCTAAAAAAAAAAATGGATGTGCGTTTCGGCAGTATTGGGGGCACTGGTACCTCAGTGAGAATAAGAATAAAACAAGGACAAGGAAGTTGGTATTATAAAGAAACCTGGATATTTGAATGACTATGTTTGACTATTCCTATGTTTAGCTTAATATGGTGTTGGGTTAATGTTATATATTTTTTTCTCACTATACTTGGGAAAATTCTTTGTTTGTTTAAAGAAGGAAAGTGTGTGGTATCTGAGCCACTCAGCTTCATGGAATGTTACGTTTGTCATCATCTAAGGTAGGGTGTTGGATCACAGTGAATGGTACTGCGAGGTCACGTAGAATGTGATGATATGAAGTGAGGGTTTGACAGCTGCTGAGATGAGGTTGGGAGCAGGTGGGTGAGATTTTCCTTTGTGTCAAATAAACTAACGTATTGGAAGATAATCCATGAACTTGAGTGGACTCAATTCTTCAATCACAACAGGGGGCTTAATCCTAGCAGATGCCTCAGAGGAGACATGGGAGGTCTGAGGGACCTGCAGATAAGGAATTCTACACCAGTGGACAGATTAGAGTACTGGCTTCAGTGGTATGGCAACCAGGGCATTGTTATCAGGTTGGTTTCTATAGGAGGTATATGGGTGCACGGCACAGAAGGTGGGCAGACAACTTGAAGTCAGTAAAGCAGCACTCTCAGGTGGTTTAGGACACGCTAATGAAGGAATTGCAGGAAGGCAGGATGGCAGAGCCAAATGATGAGTCCAGCATGGAGAGGTTGATAGTGTCACCATTAGGGGCTGTACCAAAAAAAGAAAAAGGACAGTTTTGACTGATTCAGCTTCTGATGTGGCCGGAAGGACAGTCATTGAATGATCACAAATCGGAGGATTTGACATCAGTATCCTACGCATCAGTGGGCCAAATGGGCGCCAGGTCTTATATGGCTAAGATTGACATACTGTCAGCTTTCAGCCTCCTACCTGTACATCACTCAGAGTTATTTGGCACTCAATTTAAGGGCAACTAATTTGTGGACAAAGCACTACTGAAAGAATATTCAATTTCTTACACACTGTTTGAGAATGTGAACACTTTTCTACAGTGGCTGTTCACTTTTACACATTATCAGGACGAGTTCTTCTTGTTAGATCTGATGGCTGCACAAACATGCTGGACAGTTTTAAAGAGCTCATAGATAACTTGGTTCCCTTGACCAAGAAAAAAACTGTGGGACTGTAATGCTTTGCCTGAACTGAGCTTTTGCCTGAACTGAGTGGAAATGAGGCCACATAATTCAGCAATCTTAGTCTAAGTAATGAGTTAATGAAGGCACTTTCCAGATTGCAAATAAAAGCACACTAATACATGGAAATAAGCATTTAACTCAAATGAAGTAAAACATGTGTATGCACAAGAAGAAGAATTGCAGCTAAGCAATTACAGACAGAGATGTGCAATGTAGTGAATATTTATGTATATATGTGCTAAATAGTCAAACGTTAAAATGCATCACCAGGAGGGGTAAGTCCATCATCCTAGCCAGCACCACGACTGGAGAACCCTCTGACAGCTGAGGCAAGTGACCACACATGGGATCAAAATTTTCCCAGGCAGCACGTCCGCCCCACAGGGGAGTTCCTGTCTTAGCGCCAAGTTTCCTTGTCTTTTATACCTTAAACTAATTCAAGAGGAAGATTCTAGTAACTTCCTTCCTTCTTTCTGTTATGAAATTGAAATGCTGGCTGTACTTGGTCTGTGTCGAATTCATGCAAAAGAACTGGCCAGGCCCCAATGTGCATTCTTGAGACAGAGCTGTACCTTTCTCTGATGGAAACATTTTCAGCCTTGTACTCTCCTATTTCACCCGCATCTCTCATAATATGTTCCAGCATGGTATGACCGTGCCCTGGTGAGAAGCGCGAAAACATGTTCATTGTGAAAAACAAGCTTTGTGTGGAAAAACATCTGCATGTAGCAGGGCACAAAATGGAATCACTCGCACAAAATGTAGTTGATGGTCAAATGATGGCTAATTATAAATCGCATCACACTCCACCCTTTGACCATTGACTTTCATAACACACTAATTTAAAGTCAAACTTTTTAGGTTGAAACATAGAGATGAGATTAGGTACGCATTGGACACAGCAACATAGCATTATTATAATACAAATTACTATAAGTACTCCACCTAAAATAGGGAGAGGTTGACCAAAATCAGGCAGACAGTTGAATAACCAGTCCCATCACCCATTGTCTACATCTTCTTTCACTCCCTTCACCAGTTTGTACAAGACGTCAATGTGAGACTGGACAGATTCAGAATGATCTGATAGGTTAAAAAAACACATTCCTTCATATTCTGAGCTGCCATGGTCATACTTCAGAAGCAAATAGTCAATGGCTGCCCTGTTTTGCAATGCAGCTTTTCTTGTGCCTCTTATATCTAATAATAAATCTGCCAAAGCAATAGATGTATTATTTATATTTTTAACCATCAAACATGCTAGTTTGTTAATTACTTGAGTATTATAAACAGCTAATCCTGGAGCTCCTACTATAGAAAGACCACAGCTTATATATTCTGATCTAGATAATAACTGAATTTCAGAGTCACAATCTTCAATTAATTGAACTGTTTCCCTTGTGTTTTGTGTATGTAATACAGTGTGTAATGGAAACATCATGAGTCCTAGTCACATGAAAGCACACAGTCCTCCAGTTATATTTGCAAGAATGTAAGTATATGTGATATTTCCACAAGAAAATAACTATCCAACAGGTAACTTGTCATGCTTAATGTGACTAGCAGCAGATACTATGGCCCGTATTTATACTTTTTTTAGCACCGCATTTGCGCCGCTTTTTGACGCAAAACGGCGCAAACCTACAAAATACAATGGTATTTTGCAAGTTTGCGCCGTTTTTGCGTCAAAAAACGACGCAAATGCGACGCAAAAAAAGTATAAATACGGGCCTATATTCTTGCAAAACATGCTATTATTTAAATTTTTACATGTCATCACTTCTTCGTTGGCATAGTATTTGTTGTTCCCATGGGATCTCTTGGGGAGGCCCCGTTGTTGCGTTAAGGCTCATTTGAGCACATTTTCCGACTTTGTAAGTGTCACATGTTAGGATGTAGCAGACATCACCGGCAGTAACATTATAAGTGATCACCTGTGTCAGGTTGTCCCATTTCTTCTCTGTAGTTTCTTGGCAAAACTGGCAATACTCGTAGAGCGTAACATGAGTCAGTACACCACTTTCTTCCACCGCTCCATCAGCATTGGTGCTATTAAACATTTGCAGCAGAACACTGGTGGGAGTTGAAATAGTGACTAAGCATGTGGAAATGACCTCTACGGTGCTTTTCATATTCGTCATGTAGAAATCTTATCTGTTAAGCACAGTTTGCACTAAATAGATCCAGACATTTTCCGGCTGGTGCAGCAAATGTGTCGATCAGTCACTTCAGAGCTAGGGATTTTCAGTCTCTTCTGACCCCACTCCGACATCCAAACATGGACCATGCAGCGCAGTCAGCACAAAAACACCTCATAATATGATCTTCAAAAGAGACAAGTATGATCACTCTTGCAAATAACATTTATCAGCTGGTATATATTCCAATTTTTCTTGCCCTGGTTTAATAACTAACAGAATATTGTCTTTGCCCTTTGCTATGATTTCTGCTGGTTCAGGAGGACGATTTGGGGATTCTAACCACACATTAGCACCAGAATTTTTGTCAGTTAAGCCAAAGCCTGCCTCTCCTTGCTTTGTAAGAAGGGCTGGGGCAGTCCCCTTTGTGACTACTCCTCCATACACTGAAATGATTGCAAATTGAGCAATTCTGTCTACAGGTTGTATTATTAAATCAGCTTCTCCACTGTTCAATAAAATTATTTTGATTTTGTCTTGGTAGTCTGCATCAATCACTCCCCTAAAACCTGAATACCCTTGAGTGATAGCCCAGAACGAGTGGCATTCAATCCAAAATGCTCGGGGGGAATTTGTATCCCAACACCTGTTTCTCTGGGCATCATGTCTCTTGGATTCAGTCTGTACAAGTTCAAAGCATGTAAATCAAGACCTGCCGATTCTGGTGTTGCTTGGTACAGAGCTAAAACTCCTATCTTTGTCTCCCAATATATAATAGTATTCGTTGCTACATGTGGTTGTATCTGTAAAGGTGGAGGTCAGCATTTGTATTAAAAGAGTTTCTGCATTTGTCAAAGGTCTATTATTCAGGATCTGAAGGCCTTCATTTAAATAATCTCTCCAATTTCTCAATGTACCATTATCCAACTTGCGCAATTGAGCTATCAACAAGCCATTCAATCTCCCTCTCAATCCTGCAGCTTGTGCATAATATGGAATATGATACACCCACTCTATATTGTGTTGTGAGCAGTAGTCTTGCACCAACTTATCTTTAAAATGTGACTCATTGTCACTCTGGAACTGAAGTGGAATGCCATAATACAACATTAACAAGTCTAGCGCCTTGATGATATTAAACTGAGTAGCACGTTTACATGAAAATGCAATCAGATAGCCAGAATAAGCATCTACCACAGTGCAGGTGTATTGACACCCGTGACTATTCGGTAGTGGCCCAATGTATTCAATATGTATATCTGCCCAGGCAACTTTCTGCTCCCTAACTGAACTCTGACAGTCTGCGGAACAGATCTCTATTGCATGTGTTGACAAATAAGACATTAAGGGAGTCATTACAACCCTGGTGGTCGGTGTTAAAGCGGTGGTAAAACTGCCAACAGGCCAGCGGTAAAAAAAATGGAATCACGACCGTGGCGGAAACCGCCAACATAGACAGCCACTTTAACACTCCAACCGCCACAGCGGTACAAACAAACACCGCGGCAGTAACCACCAACAGACAGGCGGAAGACAAGGTTCCGCCCACTGTATCACAACAGGCCAATCCGCAAACTTTTCCGGGGCAGATTCACCGCAAACAAAAACACGCCGGAAACAGGACTTGGAAGGGAAAACGCTCACCTCTACACACCCCAAGAGGAACCAGGACGCCATGGAACCCGAGCTCCAGATACTCCCAGCCTTTATCTTCCTGCTCCTCTACCAGGAACAACAAAGACGGCAGAGAAGACCACTGTGCGTACTGCACCTACGACACAGGGGAGGGGGGAGGGGGGAAGGAAAAAAGAGTGACACACACACATGCAACACGCAACACTTCCACCCCCACCCTCACCCACTATAACACACACACAAGTACAAGTAGATACATTACATTTACAACCCCCAAACCCCCTGGAAGAATGCAAGGACAAAAGGAAATGAGTCGAACATTTGTAATCTATTCAAATACAGTAATCAAAAATATATATATATATTTACACTATAAACAAATATATACACCAAGAATACAAGTTCAAGGTATTCCACCATCATAGTCCGTGGACCACTGGGCCCAAAATGCATGGGTGAGGCCCACACTCAATACCCGATCAAAACGGAGAGAACACTGCTGGGGCATAAGATAGAAATACAACAGGCACCTCAGGGGGAAGAGAAGGGGGGACACCTCAGCTGGATGAGTGCACAACGCCATATCCACGAGGGGGCTCCATGACCACTTCTTTAACCTGGTGAGTGAAAACCCACAGTCTCTCAAGACTTTCCAGTGGGTGGGTTACCCACTGCTTTATCCTGGGGCGGTCAAAGCTACAGTCTCACAAGTCTTTACAGTGGGTGGGTTGCCCACTGCTTTATCCTGGGGAGTGCAAAGCCACAGTCTCACAAGTCTTTACAGTGGGTGGGTTGCCCACTGCTGCATCCTGGGGAGTGCAAAGCCACAGTCTCACAAGTCTTTACAATGGGTGGGTTGAACACTGCTTCATCCTGTGGAGTGCAAAGCCACAGTCTCACAAGTCTTTACAGTGGGTGGGTTGCCCACTGCTGCATCCTAGGGAGTGCCAAGCCACAGTCTCTCAAGTGGATGCCTTATCCACTGGTTCTGGAGGGGGCTTTGTGCCCAGAGTGCTTCATCCTGCCAAGGACAGAGGTAGTGGAAGTGATACTCCACTGGTTCTGGAGGGGGCTTTGTGCCCAGAGTGCTTCATCCTGCCAAGGACAGAGGTAGTGGATGTGATACTCCACTGGTTCTGGAGGGGGCTTTGTGTCCAGAGTGCTTCATCCTGCCAAGGACTGAGGTAGTGGATGTAAATCTCCACTGGTTCTGGAGGGGGCTTTGTGCCTAGGGTGCTTCATCCTGCCAAGGACAGAGGTAGTGGATGTGATACTCCACTGGTTCTGGAGGTGGCTTTGTGCCCAGAGTGCTTCATCCTGCCAATGGCAGAGGTAGTGGATGTAAATCTCCACTGGTTCTGGAGGGGGCCTTGTGCCCAGAGTGATTCATCCTGCTCGTGGCGGCCTCAGTAGTGTTGGAAGCTTTGGCGCTCATTGGCCTGCGGTACTTGTGGCAGCGGTGTCCTTGGTAGCGGTGCTTGTGGCGGTAGTGTCCTTGGCAGCGGTGCTGGTTGGCGGCGGTATCCTGTTCAGCGGTGCTTGTGCCGGCGGTTTCCTTGGCAGAAGTGCTTGTGGCGGCGGTGTCCTTGGCAGCAGTGCTTGTGGCGGCGGTGTCCTTGGCAGCGGTGTTGGTGGCGGTAGTGTCCTTGGCAGCGGTGCTGGTGGCGGCGGTGTCCTGTTCAGCGATGTTGGTGGCGGCGGTGTCCTTGGCAGTGGTGCTTGTGGTGGCGGTGTCCTTGGCAGTGGTGCTTGTGGCGGCAGTGTCCTGTTCAGCGGTGCTTGTGGTGGCGGCGTCCTGTTCAGCGGTGCTTGTGGCGGCGGCATCCTTGGCAGCGGTGCTTGTGGCTGCGGTGTCCTTGGCAGCGGTGCTGGTGGCGGCGGTGTCCTTGGCATCGGTGTTGGTGGCGGCGGTGTCCTTGGCAGCGGTGCTTGTGGCGGGGGTGTCCTTGGCAGCGGAGCTGGTGGCGGCAGTGTCCTTGGCAGCGGTGCTGGTGGCGGCGGTGTCCTGTTCAGCGGTGCTTGTGGCGGCGGTGTCCTTGGCAGCGGTGCTTTTGGCAGCGGTGTACCTGGCAGTAGTGCTGGTGGCGGCGGTGTCCCTGGCAGTGGTGCTGGTGGCGGCGTTGTCCTTGGCAGCGGTGCTGGTGCCGGTCTTGTCCGCCGTGCAGGTTTTCGCCGACTTGCCTGTTTTCTGTGCCCCTTCCCCACCTTGGATGGTGGCGCAGCTGTCTTCCCACTCCCTACTGTACCCCTGGGAGAGGCTTTGGTGGTAGATGTTTTGCCTCTCTCCCGCCGGGCTTTTTAGGTGGGGGACTGTCTGTGGTCTGGCTCCTTGGCACACTGGCTGCCCTGCTGTTTGGCGCACTCCAGAAGCCGGTTACTACTGGCACCACTGTTCCCGCAGATGTTGTGGCTGAGGTGCTGGGTTGGGACCTGGGAAGGCGGGCCCTAGGAGACTGGAGGGGTGGGGGAGGTGAGGGGAAGAGGTCAAGGTTGGACAGGAAAAGTTTTTGGGACACACTGGGATGGTTAGATGGAGGGGGTTTGGGTTTGGGAGTGGAGGAAGAGGTAGTGCTTGTAGGAGGTGTACGTTTGCTGACTTTGGGTGAAGGTGCACGGGCTGGAGGCTGTCGTGAGGTGGATGGCTGTTGGGTGGGTGTGTGACTGCGTTTGTGTACCTTGGGAGGTGGGCTCACAGACACACTGGGAGAGGACACAGGGGATGTGTGAATGGTAGTGGGTGTGGTGACTGCACATAAGCGGGGTGTGGTGGTGGGTGTGCTGGTGATGGAGGTAGTGGCTGAAGATGTAGTGCATGCAGGTGTGAGTGTAGACAAGACTGAGAGGGAGGAGGGAGATGAGGAGGAGGGGGGACACAGTGGAGGCAGTGGATGTTGGTATGTCTACATGTGTGTGATGCTTGCGTGAGTGTCTGTGGGATGTGTGGTGCTTATGTTTGCCTGAGCTTCCCTTGTGTGTTGACGTGTGTGCATGCTGGTCTGATGGTGTGCTTGGGATAGGCTGAGATACATGGGTTTGGATCTGGGTGGAGGAAGTTGGACGGGGGGAGGCTAGAGACAGGGACAATGGCTGCCATCAGTGCTGAGGCCAGAGTCTGAAAAGCTCGCTGTTGGGCTGCCTGACCAGAATGAATGCCCTCTAGGTATGCATTGGTCTGTTGCAACTGCCTCTCTACACCCTGGATGACATTCAAAATGGTAGACTGCCCAACAGTGAGGGACCTGAGGAGGTCAATGGCCTCCTCACTGAGGGCAGCAGGGCTGACAGGGGCAGGGCCTGAGGTGCCTGGGGCGAAGGAGATGACCACCCTTCTGGGTAAGCGGCCACGGGGCACATGCTGAGTGGCTGCTGGGAGGGTGGTGCTGGTGGGGGGGTGACGGCTGTACCTGTAGATGCGGTGGGCACAAAGGGGCCCGCCACCGCAAGGGAGCTCCCATCAGAGGAGGAGTCCGTGTCGCTGGTTTCAGCTCCTGTCCCCGCCATGGAGCTCTCCTCGCCCTCCAGCCCACTGGTGGCTTCTGACTCCATTGTGTCGTGCTCCAGGGCTATGTGGGATGCAGCTCCCTCCTGCTCCAGTGGCACTGCTCCTCCGCCTGATGATGCTAATGCACACAAGAACAGGGAGACCACAAAAAGGGGGGGGGGGAGACAGAAGAAAGACATGTTGAGTTCATGCAATACTGCTACAGTTGGCGGACACTACAGACACAGAAGCCCCCTGCACTATGCTGTGCACTTAGAGTTCCCTAATTAATAACAGGGAGACATGGGTTACAAGGCCTATGCCCGATTGCTGCACACATGGAAGTCACAGGAGCCTGACTAGGTGTAGTTGGCTCTGAACACAGGTGGGGTGGGGTGCCACAGGGCCTGCCTTTGCCTACTAAACTCACCCTGGCCAAGGGGAACCCACAGCCCACCTCCCCCACCCAGACACCTACAATGCGCGCTGAATCAGCAGAATGAGAGTGTACTCACCCCCTTGTGGCTGCTGTGATGCCCTCAAGCACCCATCCAACTCCAGATAGGCCACCGCCAGGATCCGGAACATCAGGGGGGTCATGGTGCGACGGGCACCCCTCCCACATTGGGAGGCCATACCCAGCTAGGCCTCCGCCATCTTCTTGCTCCAGCGGCTAATGTCCTCCCATCTTTTACGGCAGTGGGTGCTCCATCTGTGGTGGACCCCCAGGGTCTGTACTTCCTTGGTGATGGCATGCCAAATATCCTTCTTCTGGTGGGCGCTGACCTACAGGAATAGTACAGGGGAAAAGGAGAAAATATAACCGTTCGCACCGTCACAGTCATTGGCCCGCATCCCTACCCTTGCCATGATGCACATGCACTCACAGTCGTATCATGCACGCCTCATTCTCCCCCCGCAGTCTTTCATCAACACCACTCCACACAGGCATTGCCCATTCGGCATGCTCACAGTGTACTTACCGGTTTGTCTGGAGGACCGTAGAGTTGCGTGTACTGGGGGAGGACCCCATCCACTACTTTCTCCAACTCCTCTGTGCTGAAGGCAGGGGCCCTTTCCCAAACACATGAGCCATTGTCTCTTCCAGACTGAGGTCACAGCAGAACTTGCAGTGTAGGTCCTCTCCTGTCGAAGATCAGGTATCAAGTGATTGAACAGAGAGAAAATGGCGGTGACGTCCGCGGCAGTGTGTACCGTCACCGCCGGCGTACATCGTCATTGGCTCCTGGGACCCATAGGGTCCAATATTAACCAGTGCAGGATTGTGCCGCGTTCTTCGACCGCCTACCGCGACGATGTACAACACCAGCGCAGTTACCTCATATCCCCTTGTCCCACATTACAGGTCAGGCAGCCGCCATTTCAGGGGACCACATGGCATTAATTTTGAGTGCGTCACACATATCTAGGCCTTCCTTAAATGCTAATACAGCCATATATCGATTTTCAAACATTTTTCTATAAAGTTGTGTTTACGTACCTCAGTGTTGGTTGACTCTCTGCTTGCTGTTGTCCTCCATAGAGCACGTCCACTGGGGCAGGTGAGGAGATGGCGGCATTCTCCGGTGTACAGACCGCTGGTGGACCTGTCGACAATGGGGGAGAGACATGTAATTGACACATACAGACTTGATTGTACCACAATCCTGGAACTGTGTGCCCAGTTGGAGCCAGACCTGATGTCAGCTATCCGCCATCCCACAGGAATCCTCCCTCTAGTGCAGGTCCTGTCAGTACTCCATTTCCTAGCAAGTGGGTCTTTTCAAACAACAGTGGCCATTGCATCAGGGATGTCCCAGACTATGTTCTCGAACGTGTTGTCCAGAGTGTTGTCTGCCCTGCTGAAACACATGCGCAGCTACATCGTTTTCCCTCAGGTGGAGGATTTGCCGACAGCGAAAGGTGACTTCATATCACCAACATCATAGGTGCCATTGATGGGACACATGTGGCCCCCCGCAGGAGTGAACAGGTGTACAGAAACTGGAAGAGTTACCATTCTATGAATGTGCAGATGGTGTGTTTGGCCGACCAGTACATCTCCCATGTAAATGCCATGTTTCCTGGCTCAGTGCATGACGCTTACATTCTGAGGAATAGCAGCATCCCTTATGTGATGGGGCAACTCCAGAGGCACCGTGTGTGGCTATTAGGTGAGGACATGGACCCAATACAGTGTGACTTGGTGTCTGGGTCTTAGGATGTCCCTAAAAGTTAGTGTGTGTCTAACAATTGTCCCTCGCCATTTGCAGGTGACTCTGGTTACCCCAACCTGTCATGGCTACTGACCCCAGTGAGGAATCCCAGGACAAGGGCAGAGGAATGCTACAATGAGGCCCATGGGCGAACTAGGAGGATTATAGAGAGGACCTTCGGCCTCCTGAAGGCCAGGTTCCGGTGCCTCCATATGACAGGTGCTTCCCTATTCTACTCACCAAAGAAGGTGTGCCAGATCATCGTGGCCTGCTGTATGCTTCACAACTTGGCTTTGCGACAGCAGGTGCCTTTTCTGCAGGAGGATGGTCCAGATGGTGGTTTTGTGGCAGCAGTGGAGCCTGTGGACAGCGAAGACGAGGAAGCAGAAGAAGAGGACATAGACAACAGGAACACAGTGATCCTGCAATACTTCCAGTGAGACAAAGGTAAGAAGACAACACTGCCTGCTACATCTGATTTAATTCTTCTACCTCTCATCTGTCTGTCATTTTCAACCAATGTATGGACACTGAGTTGTCACTTTCCCTTTCGATTTCACAGATGTGGGTCCCACTGTGTGACCTCTGCTTTGTTTCCGCATGGACTAGAGCTGTATGACATAGGTATGTTGACATTACTTTGGATATAGCATTTTTCCACAGTTATTGCAAATACACATTTTCGAAAGCACAGACTGACTCCAGATTGTTTTGTGATTTAAGGGTGTTTATTTAAGTGCTGAATAGTGGAGGGGGTTGTAAAATGGTCAGGGGTGATGGTGGAGGAATGTCCATGGCAGAGTCCAGTCTATTAGTCTCACAGGTGCATTGTCCAAAGGGGCATAGGAAGTGGAGCTAGGGCAGTTTAAATATGGACAGAGTGACAAAGTGGGACAGAAGGATCACAATCAGGGTAGTCTCATTTCTTGGCGGGGTCTTGGCATTGTTCTCTGTCTTTGTCCTGGATCTCAGTGACCGATTGCGTGGTGGTTCTCCATCTGCAGGGGGTGGGTCGCTGGAGTCGTGGTCCTGTGGCGGTGCCTCCTGTCCACTAGCGCCGGCGGAGGTAGTGGGCAGTTCATCGTCCAGGATAGTGTCAGGGGCCCCTTGTTGTGCTACAGTGTCCCTCCTGGTGTTGACGAGTTCCTTCAGCACCCCCACAATGGTTGCCAGGGTGGAATTGATGGATTTGAGTTCCTCCCTGAAGCCCAAATACTGGTCCTCCTGCAGCCGCTGGGTCTCCTGAAACTTGGCCAGTACCGTTGCCATCGTCTCCTGGGAATGGTGGTAGGCTCCCATGATGTTGAAGAGGGCCTCGTGGAGGGTGGGTTAATGGGCCTGTCCTCCTCCTGTCGCACAGCAGCCCTCCCAGTTCCCCTGTGTTCCTGGGCCTATGTCCCCTGAACCATGTGCCCACTACCACTGCCCCCAGGTCCCTGGTGTTGTTGGGGTGGTGGGTTAGCCTGGGTTCCCTGTAGTGGCGGACACACTGCTGCTTGACATGTCCTGGGGACAGAGGGATGGGCCCGCTGGGTGGGTGCTGTGCTGGTGTTTCCAGAGGGGGGAAGCTCTGTAGTGGCCTGTGCCAGTGTGAGGGGAACCGACTGTCCCGAGGTCCCAGATGGGCCGGGCTGGTCATCTTGATCCAGTTGGACAGAGCTGCTGTCATCACTGTGGGCCTCTTCTGTGGGTGGAGTGGACATGTCTGGACCCTCCTGTCTGGTGGCGTTGGGTAGGGGTCCTGCAGGGGTGTAAAGGCATGATTATTGCATCTGTGTGTGCCATGGTGTGCAATGGGTGGGTCACCCTGTACCCCAGTGCTTCCATTCTTCTGTGGAACCTTATGTGATAATGGTTTAGGAGGGTGTATGGGTATGTGCAGTGGACATGCTTTGGTGATGGGTGTCCATGCTTTGGTGTTGCATGCAGGGCTTGGGTTTAGGATGTGTGGTTTGTGATACTGGGACATGTGTGAGGAGTTGAAGTGATGGGGGTGAGGGTGAGGGTGGGGGTATGTGATAGCATGCAGGTAGGGTGTGGGATATGGTAGTTAAAGGTTTGACTTACCAGAGTCCATTCCTCCAGATACTCCTGCAAGGCCCCCAGGATGCAGTATAGCCAAGACTTCTCCCATGTTGTTAGTTCTGGGGGAGGAAGTGGGGGTCCACCGCCAATCCTCTGAACCGCAATCTGGTGTCTTGAGACTACGGAACGCACCTTCTCCCGTAGGTCATTCCACCTCTTCCTGATGTCATCCCTAGTGCTTGGGTGCTGTCCCACCTGTTCTGGGGTTTCTGGTGTTTCTCCCTGAATCATCACATCATCGATATGATGCACCACAGGTACTTCATCTCGGTGTTCTGCCACCAGATGGTGACAGATGGTGGGGCTGTCCCCATAGGCAATCTTAATGGCTTAAATTGTCTTCCAAGCTATGAGAAAGCAAATTGCTCCTGACTCTCAGGAGCCAATGGTATAGAAAAGAAAGCGATGGTTGCATACCAGGTCATGTTTTTGTGTTCTTGCAATTAAAGTAATGGTGTGGGGGACAGCGGCAGTCAAAGGGGTGTATCTTTTTCAATTCTCAATAATCAATGGTAATTTTATAGCTCCCATCTGGATTGCGTACAGGCCACAAAGGATTGTTTCACGCAGTGGTGACCGTGGCCATCAAACCTGCCTCTACCAAATCCTGTGTGGTCTTACTTGTCTCCTCATGCCCTCCTAGAATTGGGAATTATTTCAACTTAACCACTTTGGTGGCTGGGGCACCTTCACTGGGGGTAGCTTCAGGTGACCCACCCGTCCTCCACATGTAAAGTCATTCCCTTCAGTATATCAATTCCAAGAATATATTCTAAGAGGGGAACTATCAAGACAGTGTATTCTCTTTTTGGCATTCTCCCTATTTTCATTTGAACGTTAGTCTGCACACCGGGGGTTTGCTTTCTACCCAACCCTGTGATGGTGTAGTGTTGACTTGTGACCTTTTTCAGATTTCAATATGTTAAAGAGGCCTCCGCTCCGGTGTCCACCAAGGCCTGGACCTTTTGAACATTTCTATTTTTCCAGTGAATTTCGAAATCAACATGGGGCCTATTATCCTTGCGAGGCCATCACTGTACAGGAGTTTGGCCTATTTCCTAATCTGATTTAAACCTTTCAAGTCAAGTTCTGATATATGCTCTCATAACTACGGAGAGATTCCTCTTCTTCCCTGTTCTCCTCAGTCAACCAATCAGTATTCAAATCTTCCTCCTCCTTCACCGTAGAGGAAACATTTTTCTCCTTCTCCTTTCTTACTTCTTGCATCTCTGACCTGCTTGACTCACCTGTTTGTTATCCTGCGTATTCACCTCCCTGATCCCCTCCTTTCTGTCCAGCCCTCACTTGTGATACGTCTCCCACAGACTCTTGGTATCTATCCCAACAATCTGTTCTTTGTTGACACCATCCTTCAACAATGCCATAAACAGATCTCTTCTAGATACTCTGTTATTATCGATAAGGCCCTCAGACCTCGAGGCTCTTTCAGGTTTCAGCCAGTCTCCTAGCTCCCCAACTCACTCACTGCCTCAGGTACATCTTTCAATGCTTGCCCTGTCTCGTTAATGCAGAGAGCCATTATCACCTGCTTGTAAGCTAGGGGAGCTAACCAAAATATTTGGTTTTGTACTGACACAGTCAGTGTTGCATCCAGCAAATTGTGTGCCTCATTTAAAAGGACAGCAGTTTCATACTTTCTTCCTCAATTTTCTGCATTGCATCTCTCAATGTGTACCAGGGTTTATTATTTGGTGGCCAATCTGACTCTGTATGATATTTGTGATTACACCCTATAACTACCAATTACAGTACAACAGATTAGTCACTTCTTCATCCCCATAACCTCTAAATTGCTCCTGTATAATGGGGTCAGTGCTAAGGGTACAAAACTGCATAGCATCCCCCACATCCAACGCCACTCTAGAAGCTCCTGTTTCAAACAATCACACCATCCATGTAAGCAACATTTCCCCAGGTTTTTGACAAAACCTATCCGTAATATCATTAATCTCTTGTTGAGAATAATCTTCTAGGGAGTGCATTTCAACCTTCCTGGATTTTGTGGGGTACCCTGTATTTTACGTCTAAATACAGGCTATGCACACACCCTCTTTTGTTTGTCTGCCTCACCCTGACAACTCCTGTTTTGAAAAGACTCTTCTCCAGAGTCAGAAAAGTCAGAGGAATCCCAAATATTAGCATCTGATTTGTGAGGATTCCATTCTAGCCCTGCTTTAGCAATGGCTAAATGAACCTTCTGTTTGTTAACTCTTCAGTGTCGCTTCTTGTATTTATATTGTGCTAAGCACACCACTGCTTGTGCTGCTAAAGTCTGGTATCAACTTTATCTTGTAGTAATTGATTCTGACATGATAACATTATTGAGGTTTTTTTGGCTTCCATTAGCTGCCTTTCTGATTGTTCATGTTTCTGTTCTAACTGAAAACATTTCTCATGCATTTTCCAATGGGCATACAAAAGGATCCAGCCCCTTCTGCCTAAGATGGATAATTCTCTTCCTTTTTCTACAGGTACTTTTTGCAAACAAGCTAATACTTTTGCTGGTTCAGCAACTGCCATAAATGCGTCCTAATTCTCACTCAATCCAGCATCACAAGCCCACTCGTTCGCAAGTACATCATAAGGAGCTTTTTGCCAACCCGGTATTTCACCTGACATCTTGAAACTGTGTTTTTTTGACAAACATTTTTCACTTTTTAATCTTTTACTTCGAATCCTGTTCGTGACGCCAATTTGTAATGCTTTTGCCTGAACTAAGAGGAAATTATGCCAAAGAATGCAGCACTCTTAGCATGAGTAATGAGTTTATTAGGGCACTCCCCAGATATCAAATAAAAGCACACAAATATATGAAAATAAGTTATTAACTCAAATGAAGTAAAACATTTGTATGCACAGGAAGAATCACAGCAGTTAAGGAATCACAGACAGAGATGTGCAACAGTGAATATATATGTATATATAAATTCTAAATAATCAAAATTTAAACTGCATCAACATGAGGGGTAAATCCGTCATCCTAGCCAGCACCATGACTGGGGAATCCTCTGACAGCCGAGGCAGGAGACCACACATGGGATCAAAATTTTCCCAGGCAGCGCGTCCACTCCACAGTTGAGTTCCTGTCTTAGCGCCAAGTTTCCCAGTCTTTTGTACCTTAAAGTAACTCAAAAGGATGATTCTAGTATCACCCCTCCCTTCTATTATGGAATTCAAACTCTGGCTGTACTTGGTATGTGTCGAAAACACGCAAAAGAACTGACAGGCCCCAATGCACATTCTAAGACAGAGCTGTACCTTTCTCTGATGGAAACATTCTCAGCCTTGTACTCTCCTATAGCAGCTGCACCCCCCCATAATATGTTCCAGCATGGTAATACCCTGCTTTGGCGAGAAGAGCGAAAACACTTTCAATGTGAAAAACAAGCTTTGTGGAAAAACACCTGCAAGGCAGCAGGTGCAAAATGGAATCACTCGCGCAAAATGGAGTCGATGGTCAAATGATGGGTAACTTTAAATAGCATCACAGGGACCCACAATGGTTGACTTTTTTGGACTACAAAATTGACTCTACATATGGAAGCAAAACTGCCTGAAGAGAGAAAGCAGGGCATGGTCCAATTGATTGCTGAAATGTTGACAAAAAGAAGGTGCAAGTGAGGGAATTACAGGTGATATTAGGTCAGCTGAACTTCGCAAGTAGGGTGGTAAGTACAGGCAGACCATTTAGTAGGTGTTAAGTTTGGCCCTGTCAGGTCTGACTTTGTCATATCACTGAATTAAGTTGACTGCAGGTGTCAAGGAAGATTTATGGATTTATCATAATATCTTGTTGCATTTCAATGGCATTTCTCTGAATGTGCTGTGGCAGAAGGCAGACTGGAATGCTCTGATACGATGGGAGGTTGGGAGGACTGACAGGAAAAACACCGGTGACTGGCAATTTAATTGTGGAAATATTTTTGATTATGAAGGACTGTCTTTCGCTGCTCTGGCATGCCCTGCTTGAAGCAATGGGCCCTGTCTTCATGGGCAGCCATGTTTGTTCAGCTTTGAAACTCATACTTTGACCTAGATCAAGAGTGAGAGGCAAGGCCTGACTTAGAAGCAAGAACAGCCTTGGCAAATTTTGTCAGACCAGACCCCACACTACATGTATAGAGCAAGCACATTGAATGAGCCTAACCACTGCAAAGGGACTTTGGGCGAGTGTTCTCTGCCCAAGACATTTCTGAAAGAAATTGCAAACATAGTGCTTTTAACAACATATTTTTAAAGTTGAGTCTGCGATAATGTGCACTACTGCATGTTTATCACTTGCAAGACTCTCTTGTTAACTGAAAAGGACTTGAAGCCCACTCGTTGTTTACCATTTGCCCAGCACTCTTCTTCAAAGCCTCATTATTTGTCACTGCAGGCCAGGCATCATTTCCATTGCAGTCTGGGAATCAGGGACCAAGCATTGACTGATTCAAATCTATCAGTGCCCGTCCTCTGCTCCTGATGCGATTCTTCTTTTGTAACTTCTAGGGCCCTGCAAACAGAAGGCATGTGACTGTCAAAAAACGTGTCCAGCAGGACAAACATAATTGAAAAGTTTTCTTTTCTATAGTTAACTCTTTCCTTTTATTTTGCCAAGTCTTCTTTTTTCACTGTGCACTCATGTTTTGTTTTATTTTTGCTTGTGCGTGCTATTCCCAAAAGATGAATATTTCCTTGTTCTATAGCTTGCAAAGAGACATTGTTTCTTTCTTATGTGTAATTTCCAAAATTGCGCTTTAACACATAATCATGCAGTACACTGCAATCAATCCCACTCCAATTGAATCAGACCCAATCCAAGCAAATCCACCCCACCTCACATCACCCCACTCCAACCCAGCCTGCTTAATCTAGTTTACCACAGACCAATCCAATCCACCCCACTCCAAACCAAACCACTCAACCCAATCCACTCCAATCTTCCCATCCCACTTAAATCTGCCCTATCTGCCCCTCTCAAATCTGCCTCACTCCAATAAAAAACAATCTGCCCCACTCTAATCCCAAACAATTTGTGCCACTCCAATCTCCCTCACTCCAGTCCAATTCATCTCACCCCAATACAATCCACCCACTCCATCCCATTTGACCCCACTACAATCCACCACAATGCACCCCACACCAATCCACTCTGATCCACTTCACCTTAATCCACCCCAATACAGTCCAGTCCACCTTAATCCACACCACTCTAATGAATTCCACCCCACTCCAAACCACCTTAATCCACCCCACTCCTGTGTAATCCACCCCACTCCAATCCAATCTACCCCATTCCACTCCACTCCAATCCACCCCACTCCATCAATCCATGCTACTCAAATCCACCCTACTCCAATCGAATCAGCCCAACTCCAATCCATGCCATTCCACCCCACCTCACCTCACGCTACTCCAATCCAGCCCACTTAATCCACTTGATCCCACACAAATCCAACCCTCCCCACTCCAAACCAAACCATTTGCCCCAATCCACTCAAATCCACCAAATTCCAATCTTCCCAACCCACCCCACTTCAATCTGCCCCACTGAAATCTGCCTCATTCCAATAAAAAAACAATCTGCCCCACTCCAATCCAAAACAATCTGCCCCACTCCAATCCCAAATCATTTGTGCCACTCCATTCTCCGCAGTCCAATTCACCCCACTCAAATCCAGCCCACTCCAGTCCAATCGATCTCACCCCAATCCAATCCACCCCACTTCATTCTATTTGACCCCACTCCAATCCACTACAATGCATTACACTACAATCCACCCCACACCAATCCTATATAGCCCAGTCCAGTCTACCCCACTCTAATCTAATATACCTCACACCAATCCTTTCCACCCCTTCCCACTTCACCCCAATCCACCCACTCCAATCCAATCCACCACAATCCACCGCAGTCCAATACAGTTCACCCCACTTGAGTTCAATCCACCCCACTCAAATCCAATCCACTCTAGTCCAGTCCACCCCACACCAATCCAACCCACTCAAATCCAGTACAACCCAATCCGTCCACTCAAATCCATTCTCTTCAATTTCAAAACAACTCACCATACTTCAATACAATCCACTGAAAGCCAATCCACCTCACCCCAGTCCACCCACACCACTCCAATCTATCACACTCCAATCCAGTTCACCTTAATCTACCTCAATCCAGTCCACCTTAATCCACACCACACCACTCAATCCATTCCACCCCACTTCAAATCACCTTTATCCACCCTACTCCACTCAAGACCAATCCACCCCACTCCAATCCATTCCACCCTGTTCCAAACCACCCCATGCCAATCCACCCCACTCCAAAAATCCATGCCACTCCAATCCACCCTACCCCAATCCAATCAACCCCACTCAACTCAATCCACCTCACTCAGTCCACTCCACCCCACTCCAGTACAATCCAACACACTCCATTCCACCTCACTCCAGTCTACCCCACCCCATTTAATACACCAAATTCAATCCAATTCATCCCACTATATTCAAATCCACACCACCTCAGTGCAATCCACCCTGCACAAAACCACTCCACTCCATTCCACCTCACTCCAATCCACCCCACTCAAATCCAATCCAGCCCAATTGAACCCACTCCAATCCACCCCACTCAACCCCATCCCCTCCAATCCACCCCTCCAATCCAGTCAACCCTACTCAAATCCACACTACCCCAATCAAATCGACCCCACTCCAATCCAGTCTACCCCATTTAGTCCAGCCTACTCCGATCCAGCTCACTCCAATCCACACCCCCACCCCACTCCAACCCACCCAACTTCACTCCAATTTACCCCACTCCACTCCAGCCCACTCCAGTCTACTCCACTCCACTCCAGTTCGATCCAATCTATTCCAATCCATCCCACTCTACCCAATCCAATCCACCCACCCCAGTTCAGTCCACCCCACTCCAGTCCAATCTATCCAGCCCACCCCACCCCAATCCAATCCAATTCAGTCCAATCCCAATCCTAATCCAATCTAATTGAATCCAATCTAATGCAATCCACCCCACCCCAATCCAACCCACCCACTGTAGTCCAAACTACCCCACAGCAGTCCAATCCACCTTTCTCTTGTCCAGTCCACACCACGGTAGTCCAAACCACCCCACTCCAATCCAATTAATCCAATCTAGTCCACCCCACTCTAGTCCAATACACCCCACAGCAGTCTAATCCACCCCATTCCAATCCAATGAATCCAAGGAATCCAATCCACCCTACTCCAATCCATCCCACTCCAATTCAATCCACCCTACCCCACTCCATTCCAGTCCAATCCACCCCAGTTCATTCTATCCACCCGACTCCAGGCCAATCTAATCTACTCCACTCCAATTCACCCCACTCAAAACCACTCCATTCCAATCCAGTTCACCCCTCTCCAAACCAGTCTGCCCCACTCCTCCCTATTCACCTCACTCTACCCACAGTCCAGCCCACTCTACTCCAATCCAAATCACCAGTCTACCTCAATCCACTCCAACCCACTCCACCCTATTCCACTTCATTCCACTCTACACCATTCCAGTCTATGGCTCTGCACCCTACAACACTCTCTGCCACTGAACCACTGAACTCTACTCCCCCTGCTCCAGTCTACAACACTCTACTACAACAAATTCACTCTACAACACTACTCCTCACTCCAACTTATGACGCTTCACACCACTACCTTTTAGCATGCTGAACAGCAGCCACATTGGTGTACAACATAGCAAAACACATTGCCAAGCCAACAGCACTTGAATAGGTGAGAGCTATTAGCTTAGTTAATGCTTGTTCATTATTGAACCGTGTCCACCTATTGGATGGTTGGATGGAGATTGGAGACAGGACATAATAGCTCATTGAATGAATAGATGAATGAGAGTAGTGGGTGGATGAATTTATTCAAGATTGGGTGAGAAATGAATAAATACTTTTAGCTAAATACCAATGATCTCAGTGCCCTGACACAGAGTTGGTGCTCTGGTTTTCATTTTAGTTTCTACATTAAAACGTCTCTCTCCCCTAACACTGCTACTGCAATCCTTAAGAAAAATGCAGAGCTTGGATGTTTCTAACACAGTGAATGATTTAGCATCTCAGAGAATTAACCACAAAGCATTAAGCTTTGATCTAAAATGAGAGCGAGGATGAGATAATCATGTAGTGGCTCAATTGTAGAAAAACGTTGCATGGATCCCAGTTTTGTCTTGACCACATTGTGTGATCCTAGGCAGTTACCTTTTCCAGTGTATTTTTTCCTTCAACATTACATGACGCCATCTTGAAATACAACAGTAGGTGGTGAGCGATGCACAAAAGCAAAATGATTTATTTAAACCATTTGCTTTGCATTGTTTATTTTGAAAGTGCTGCATTCAGTAAATGATGCTTGCCCCTCTCCAGCGACAAAACCAGCCCTATCTACAGTGAAACTGGCCACCACCCTGTCTGTCCACTTGGAAAACACCATGTGCCTGGTAGCCCTAGTCCGCTCCGATCGCAGGGTGGAGCAACAAAGAGGCATGACATGGAGTCGAGACTAGGCAGACTTAGTGGCAGCAGCATGGTACTCCAAAGAAAGCATTTGGGCACGAGTTAATTTGAATTATTATTACTATGTTTTTTTCTTACAAATTATGCTGTGCCCCATACATTTCCGTGCCTTCTTTCTCTGACAAAGGACTCCCTTCCCCTGCCTCCTCTTCCCTTGCTGTCTCTCTTGGCTGCCTTCTGTTTTCCCCAGGCGCTCTCACCTTCTCTCTGACTGCCTTCAGATATCTATCTTGCTCTAAGGAGTGCTGAAGTTCCCGCCCCCTCACTTTGTCTTCATAAGTTGGTTTATGCAGACTTGTCAAACAAAGGCACGGCTCTTGGTTACAGACTGGGAGTGCACACCGTGGGAACTGGAAGAGCTTAATCAAGAAATAAAACTCCATAGAAAAACTTTCGTCTTCATAGCTAGCAATGCTAGTTTTTTAATGTATTCATTTACTGATTTTGCTTTCTGCTTTTTTACGCCGTGTGTCTCTTTTTGGTTAGTTGAGACTGCTATATTATTTAGGTATTGTCCCTTGATATTGCATATGCTTTTAGCGAGCTATTGCAGGAAATAAAAGAATATTAGAAAAGCTGTTGGGTCCATGGTACCAGTGTGTTGGCACAACTCTCGGGTACTATTGCCGCATATGAAAGACAGTTGTGAATTTAGCAGAATGATCAAAAAGAGGAGCATGGGGTGCTAGTGGCAGGTACTTTCGAGGGTTAGCCATTTTTCGGTAATGGTGATAAAAGATTAACCCTTGGATATTTTTATCCATATTATGCTACTGCTCGCTTCTTTGTTGAAAGAAACTGAACTGTTGATTTCCTTTCGAAGACACTAATAAAAGTCTTTGAAATCAATACTTTAGATACGGAATGCGAAATACACTGAGGACTATTCACAGACATACGTAATTTTATGGAATAAACACAAGTGTACCATCAAAAATGCCTCATTGATGCCTCCTAGGAAATTACAAGGGGATTCGTGGTGGATGTAAATGCATTTATGATTGTTGGTTTCTCCACAATAATTGTGGAAATATCTGCATCATAAATCCCACTAAAGGGGTGGGATGTGTGTGTTTGAATGATTTGTCTTGGAAGTCCGGGAACACCCTCGAACATGTAAAGGTGTGATTTTTCCCAAACTCCGATCCTACTTCTTTCCACCCTGGAAACTGTTGTAGAATTTCCCCAGCCGAGAAATGGAAAACTCCCCTTTCAGTATGGGAAGGGGATCGCATGTAGGTTAAGAGCTTACCCCATTGGGAAAATGATTTCTCAGTGGAGATAAAAAACTGCATAGAGGGGCTCTACTCCCTCGTGGAATGCTAAGCCTTTTGGAATTGTCAAATGACACAGTTGGCACAGCTTTCCACACATATTAGTGGGTATGTTGGTGAATCCCAAAACAAATCAAAAATATGTTCAGGTGGAGAGCTAAATCTTTGCTTTGCACTTGTTTTTGTTGGTGTGGAGGTCCTATTCTCTTTTAGCGAGATGGTCATGTGCTTTTATGTGGCTGGCCACGTGAAGATTGTTGTTTCAATGTGACCGATGATAACATTCCTTGAATGTGGACCTTGTTTAGAAGTCTGTGCAATGTTAAGGTTAATACTTGGATTTCAAATGAACATTGCCACATTATGACTGTGAGATATTACTCTTAAAAAGGAGAAAAGGACAAACATGCAGCAACCAATTTACTACACATTTGTACATTAACTTGGGACTGTAAATGAGCACCCGAGTTCCAGAATCATGAATTTTAATGGCAGTAAAAAGGAGTAGGAGGACAATAGTGTTCACTAAAAGTGTATTGCAAGAATATTCCCTCTTAAATTCACAAAATTAGTGTTGAAAGTCTCTCAAGCTGCAGTTCAGGGGCTTAGGTTTGTGTTTTTTTTGTTTTGTTTGGTGAGTGAGACCCCCAAATAAATGCATTGTTAGCTTGGTAGTAGGGCCTGGAGGCCCAGAATCAGGTCTGCTTTGCCTTTTTTTGGTTCCCCACTAGTTTAGTTGGGAAATGTGAGAGTCACACCGCCTGAGTTTCACTGACTAAGCAGTGTTGAGGGGCACACTGAGGCTGACTCCTGAGCTCTACATTGAAAATGTGTAGAGTGGGTATGTGTTGGGCAGAGCCTGTTTCTCCACTTTGGATCTCCTTCTGGTGGAGAGCAAATGAGTAGGAAGGGGGAGTCAGTGGCTGGTGTTGATCTGCTGTAGGGTCCTATGCTGAACTCACTTCACTATTTAGCTTCATGATCATGATTTTTAATTAACTGTATAGAGTGCTCCCCTTTGTGCCACCTTTTCTTTCACTGGTAACTACACTCTATTAAATGGCGACATAGTTTGGCTCTACCTCCTGACAAGATGCTCCTCTTGCTCTCCTGAAGCAACAAAAACAAGCTGTGGCGCACCTTCTGTGTGCTTGAAGATGTCAGGTAAGGCTAGGCATGGTTTAAAATAAACACACATGTGGATGCTTAGTCAACAAATTTGTTTCAAACGAAATGGGGCTGAGTTCTTAGATATTTATTGACTTCGGACAAAGTGAAGCAGAAGAAGAAAACGGTTTTCCTGGGCAAGAGAGGTAGAAAGACGCAACCACTCCTAGCGTAGGCGAGAGGTCTGTATTGTAACATAAATATTGCATTACCTCAAAATGATGGTCTAAATATTATATACAAGATATCATCTTATTGGGTTTAGATTTCCTATTACGAACGCCAATGCTATTATATTTTTTTGGGGCCAAAACTTAGAACACACTCTATATGTCGGACAGTATTCTGACAAAAATATTCTAAAACCGCACGGCAGGAATCGCCTGCTGGGTTTACCTGGCAGCTGCAAGATCAATTAGGCATGGATTAATGACAGTATTCTGGTAAAATACTGTTGACAAAAATATTATGTCGAAAATATTGTTTACCATAATATCGTGTTCCTATACTTATAACGGTAAGTACCAAAAGATCGGAAAAAAATGAAATTCAGACCAATATTGTCCAAAAGCATATAAAATACTTATTTTTAATATTTTAATATATAGAGAGTCGAAAGTAGGGAATGTTAAACATTTTTAATATATGTATTTTATATAATGTACAATCCAAAAAGGAAGCACCCTGTCTTACATTTCAGCTTGAATAGCCCCAAAGCATCATGATAAATGCAGTCATTAGAATGAATTTGAATAATATTTCAATAATCTTTCACCATAAATGGGTGCAGCAAGTGCTGTAACGTTGTAGAAAGTTTTTCACGGTAAGTTGGTGCAGCGAATGCCGTATCTCTGGACACGTGTTTCTGGTTTTCAGCCGTCATCAGCGGAGAGCAAAGTGTGGCAGACGGGGTTGCTTGAAATGCCGCCTAAACGTTTTCTCAGGTTTTTGTACCACTCAGTGGGCGCACAGGTGCTTCTCAAAAATATGTTGGGTTGCTGGAAATGCTGCCAAAATTGTCTCAGGTGTAGTACCACTCACAGGCTTACAGGTGCATCTCCACAGCTCGTCAGCTCAAAGGCTCATAGGAGCCTTTATATACACAATCCAAAAAGGGAGCACCCTGTCTTAGCTCCCTTGAGCCATTGAGCTGACGAGCTCTGGAGATGCTCCTGTAAGCCTGTGAGTGGTACTAGACATGAGACAATTTTGGCAGCATTTCCAGCAACCCCACATATTTTTCGATGTTTTCTGCTCTCTACTGATGTAGTGCAATAACCCAGAAACACATGTATAGAGATGAACAGCAATGACTGCACTAGCTTTAGTGAAAAACTACAGACACTTTCAAGTAAGCATTACATTTGAACTGCATTTACCAGGATGCAAAGGGGTGAACTCGACTGGGATGTGAGGCAGTGTGCTCCCAACCTGCCTTCCTGTTTGAAAGGCTCCCTTGAGCCATTGAGCTGACGAGCTCTGGAGATGCACCTGTGAGCCTGTGAGTGGTACTTGACCTGAGACCATTTTGTCAGCATTTCCAGCAACCCCACATATTTTTCGATGTTTTCTGCTCTCTACTGATAAAGGGCAATAACCCAGAAACACGTGTATAGAGATGAACAGAAATGACTGCACTAGCTTTAGTGAAAAACTATGGACACTTCCAAGTAAGCGTTACATTTGAACTGCATTTACGAGGATGCAAAGTGGTGAACTCGACTGGGATGTGAGACAGTGTGCTCCAAACCCGCCTTTCCATTTTATATAATGTAAGTTAAATAAATATCGCTATTTATTTAATACTATATATAAATATATACCTATATAAGCACACACATATAAATGTATGTACATATATATAGTGTAACGTGATTGATAAAAATATGTACTTTGCATTGTATTAATTTTTAAAGATAAAATACATCATTATGAAAGTCCTATATACCTCCCTTCCTCTAATCTTTGTTTTTAAAGTGAATTTCTAAAGTTTTTTAAATCCTATTTCCTAACAGTAACATCCTGTAAGCTTTGTATTTCAGTGAATTTCTATTTTTTTTAAAATGTAAAGTAATTTTCATTACTGTACATTAATCCAACAATCGCAGCACAGATCCTTTGGCCATGTGTGGCAGGGTTTGGCCACAGGGCCTGTCCTGCGGCCACGCCCTGTAGCCAACCCTCTATAACCACCAAACCCCACACTGCGCATGGTCTTAGGCTGTGTGCAGCGGGGATTAATCGCAGGGCCTGACGTGCAGCAAGTCCCTGTGGCCAACCTCCCTAATCATCCAACCCCATGCCGCATACAGACTTTGGGGGTCATTATGACCCTGGCGGAAGGCGGAGAAGCGGCGGTAAGACCGCCAACAGGCTGGCTGTCTTTTTTTTTGTATTATGACAATGGCGGTTACCGCCATGGTCATCCACGGCTACTCCGTTCTGCCCGCCGGGCTGGAGACCTAGGTCTCCAGCCCGGCGGCCGTCACAATACCGCCGCCAGTATTTTGACCCTGCTTACCGCCGTGGATTTCCTGCAGTAGGAACCGCCATGAAATCGATGGCGGTAAGCACTATCAATGCCAGGGAATTCCTTCCCTGGCACTAATAGGGGTCTCCGTCACCCCCCACCCCCACCTTGACTCCCTCCCCTACACCCCCCACCACCCCTGCCACCCCCCAAAGGTGGCAGGGCCCCCCTCCCTTCCCCGACCCCCAACATCACAGCACTCACACACACATGACACGCATGCAGGCACCACCAACACACACACGCACACACACCGACATACATGCCTACATCCACACACTCAGTCAGACACGCACACCCATATACAAACATACACGTACACATCCATACAGACATACATACAGACATACACGAACTCATTCCCACAACACACAAGACAAGCATACACGCACTCACACACCCCCTCTACATACACACATGCACACCCCCATGCACCCACACAACACACAACAACTCTCCACCTCCTCCCCTAACGGACGATCGACTTACCTGTTCCGTCAATCCCTCGGGAGGGGACGGGAGCCATGGGGGCTTCTCCGCCGACACCACACCGCCAACAGAACACCGCTGCGCCGAATCACAGGACGTGATTCGCTGGGCGGTGTTCTGTTGGCGTGGCGATAGAGGTGGAGCAACCTCCACTTCCCCGCCGCCCGCCAGTATGGCTGTTGGTGGCTCTCCATCCTAAAAAGGACGGAGAGCCGCCAACAGTCATAATATGCAGAGCGGCAAACCGCCACTACTGGCGGTCTTCCGCACGGCGGTCCCTCGGCGGTCTTGAAAAAAGACCACTGAGGTTGTAATGACCACCTTTGTCTATTCTAGAAGTGGAGCTTCAGCTGAGGCACCTAGTACATTTAGATTTGTAAGTGCTTCCTGTTGAGATTTAATTTCTGTGAAATGAGCATATGCCAGAACGACCTACTCTTTTAATATTTTTTTCTCCTCTGCTGATTTCTGCCCCAAGACCCCATCCCTCTGGTCCCAGCCTTTTATTATTAGTTTTTTTTTTTTGTTGAGGAGGAGAGCTGCACAGCCCCCCTTTCCCCAGCTAATTTCAGCCCGAAGGACCCCATCTCTGGTGCATTGGGGACTGCAGGGGAGCCTGAAGGCTCCCCCGATCCCAGCAGTCTCCCCGCCTCCTGCGGGAACCGGCATTGCTTTACACACAGGGAGCTGCTAAAGATGCAGCTCCTTGTCTGCAAAATACATTTTCTTCCTCTGTTTCCCGTGGGCAGGGAAAAAGAGGACACCTCTCTTCGACAGCTCTCATTTGCTGCTAGCAGAGTGTTTGCTGTGACTTGGCAGCAGCTGTCGATCGCCTTCCAAATGGAAAAAAAAGAAATTTGGCCTGGGGGGGAGGGAAGGGGTCTGCGTGGCCCTACCTCCTCATTGGACACGAGCAGGACATGGCTAGGCCCCATGGAATGGGGTCCATGGTGCCAAAATGTGCCCAGGAAGGAGGCCCGCATGGCATCCTTCCTAAAGTAATGAAGAAGTTTGGCCTTAGAGAGGTGGTGGTCCCTGGGGCTCAATTGAGCCCATGGAGGAGGGTATGCATGCCCCACCCTCCAAAATAATTCTAAAACCCTTGGGAGGTGGTGATCCTCAGGGCTCCAAAAAACCCTAGGAGAGGTGCGCCTCCCTCCTTTTATTTTTAAAACTTCATAATGTGCCCGAGACCAGGTCAACTCAGTGGCTTTCTTTGATAACAACGCAGGAGCCCACACTTGCTTTCTTTTCTTTTTGTTTGTCACAAGTATGTGAATTTGCTGCAAATGTGCAGCATTTTTTTTTTAATGCTTTTTATTTTGGTGGAGTCCAAGGAGGAATCCAGCATTAAGGATGGGGGTTAGAATATTCCTACCCTAACCCCTTTTTGTTTTGTTTTGCGAGTCTGAAAGTGGCACAGGGGTGACTGGTTAATGGAGTTTGGCCACAGGCCAGACCCTGCGGTCAACCCCCACCAGGCATGTCTGAAGGCCGTGCATGTTGGGTGTTTATAGGGGTTGGCCCCAGGCCAGGACCTACAGCCGACCCCAGCCAAGCCTGGCTAAAGGTCAAAGACCATGTGCAGTAGTGGTTGGATTGAGGTAAAGTAAATTAAATTAGTTAACATTAAAAAAAGATTACATGAACATTATAGCTAGGAAATAGAATTTAAAAAAATTGAAATTTGCTTAGAAACCCAAAGGTTACAGGGACATTATAGTTAGGTTCTATATTTACTTGCACAAAATCACAGAAATTCAGCAGTTATAGTCATGGTTAGGTGAAGTAACTATACCTCATTCCATAAGGTAACTATAAGTTGCGCCCACGCCATGCACTGCTAATTACCCTAGATATTACATCACTCATGACATTTTTAATAACATCAATGATAATATCAATGTAACATTAGCAGTAAAATTATTGATGAGATAACTGTGCAGGGAGGGGACGAGAGTTACAGTTCTATGGTTTTGCGAGTAAATTCAGAACCTAACTATAACGCCCCTATAACCTTTGGAACTTTGGTTTTACATAGGTGTGTGTGTGTGTGTGTGTGTGTGTATATATATATATATATATATATACATATATGTCTACACACACAAAACAACCAATAAAAATATAAACCATGCAATAACAAAGTATATTAAGTAATTATTGGCTTCATGTACAAAGCTTACAAATTGCAAGTTGGAAATGTCGACTCAATGTGAATCGCAAAATGGGATGTAAGAAAAAATCGCAATCCCATTTTGTGATTCGGTGCAGAGTCACATCACAATTTGCGAATTCGCAAATTGCGATTTCCTAAATTGCACATGGGTGTGTCACAGCGTCGCTAATTAGCGGACAGGTGCAAAAGAAAAGAAAAAACACACTTCCTGGTGCTGGTTGATGACATCAGAACCAGGAAGTACCCCCCATGGAACTGGGAGGAGTCTAGCCAGCACAGACAGCAGAGGCACACCCAGCTGAGAGGAGCAACTGCAGACATGGCAACTCAAACTAAGGAGGCAACCATTGCAGGGAGGAAGAGAAAGCTCAAATTCTCTGATAAGGAGTTGGAAGTCCTGACTAAGGAGTGCTGCCTACACCCTGAGGTCCTGTTTGGCAAGCCAGAAAAAAGTGTCCCTGACACACAAAAAAAGAAGATTTGGCTGAAAATACAGAACAAGGTCAATGTGATAGGAGTCAGCCATCGCACCATCGAGGAGGTTCGCAAAAGGTGGTACGACCTCAGGTCCAGAACCAAGGAAAGGGTAGCAGAGCAGCTGAGGGAGGTGCACGGAACAGGTGGAGGACCATCCACAGTACCACCTCCAACAGCTATAGAGAGCATGGTGGAGACCACTCTGGAGCCAGAGCCTGTCGTAGGAATTGGGGACCTGGACAGTTCAGCACCTGGAATCTCCAAAAGTAAGTAGCAAATCCCACTCTCTTACACCATTCAAGGCACCATGCTCACAACCACAGTCCACAAAAGCATGCATCATCCAAATTTGTTCCATGCCTATATTGCAACCTCAAGGACGGTGCATTATGGGCAATGTGGTACAGTAGTCCAGCTGTTTAGGAATATTTATTTTGATTCACCACACATCAGAGAGGCACTGACAGTGTATCCCCTGTGTCCCACAGGTCTCCCTCAAGTATCCACCAATGACCCTAGTGTGGAGGGAGATGACAATGCCACCATGACAGCAGACGAGGCAGTCAGCATATCTGCAAGGGAGTGCAGTACCACACTGATTGTATACCATGCATGTGAGACGACCGAAGAGACAGATGTGGACAATGAGGCAGGAAACCTGACACCGGGTACACAGATGGGTGTGAGTCGGCCACTGCAAACAGCTGTGTCTTGGCATAAATGGCGTTGAACACAGGATGCAGGTGAGAAGGATGTCACAACTGAACAATTCCTTGGACTAGAGGCATCCCTACTGAACAGTTACCACCTGCAAAATAAACAAATGTGGATGATGTCCCAGAACCTGCACAGAATGCAACAGACCCTCACACAGGGATTTGCCAATGTTGAATCACAATTTTCCAACATGAACACCAACATGGTAAAACTCACCACCGCCATCAAGGACCTGTATCGTCAAATGGTTGTGGATTGGGCCCATGCAAGGTGCATAGAGCGCAACACAGCTGCACATTTGGACTGGCTCAGTCTGTCCAATGGCCGGCCCACCACCACAACTACCTCCCTGTCAAGGTGCACTGTCACGCTACAGATGGAGCTAGGCCATTTTACCAGAGATGTGGCAAGGGGACTAGGGTGCATCACTGCTGCAGTTGACCTCATACATACCTACCACGCAGAAAGAGGTATTGGTGACACCCCTCAGGATAGTGAGGACATCTCAAGTGTAAGCAGCATTTCTTCCCCAGATGCCCGCATCCTGCGCAGTAGCGGTGCCCGCCAGACATTAGGGGACCAACTAGGCACTGGCCATGGTGGATGTAGCCGTAGGAGGGTGTGATGTTGTCTTCCTGGGTTTAGCCTGAATTACATCATATTAATGTGTCGGACATAGGCCCTTATTATGAACTTGCTGTTCAGACCGCCATGTCAGCGGCGGCAGAAAAGACCGCCACCGGCATGGCGGTATGACCTGCCATATTATTAACACAGGGAGGGCCACCTGTGGCAGCCCTCTTCCACCGCAGGCTACTGCCGACAGGCATCCTGGCAATGGCGGATTACATTATCCGACATGGCAGCGCTGCCAGCAGCACTGCCCTCCAGATAATGTACCCTGTTTCCCCCAGCCTTTCCTAAAGGCTGGTGGAAGGGGTTCCCTGGTACCCCCCACGGGGCCCCGTCACGCAGGTCACTGCCCGATTTACAGGCAGTGATCTGCACGACAGGTGCTGCTCCACCCACCGCACAGCGGCATTGACGTCTGCTCCATGTGGACCCTCGTCAGTGTCCCGGCCCTGCATTCTGCTGGGCTGGCGGGCGGAAATAATGTTTCCACCCGCCGGCCCAACAGAATGTTCTTTATGCGGCTGGCGGGATCTCAGGAGGGCTGGCGTTCTATGGAAAGACCGCCAGCATGAACACAGCAGTGTTTACAGACGTGTTCATAATGACCCCCTTAATTACATTTTCCTTCTTTACTGCTAGGTAAATGCCAACATTTCAAGAATACACTCCTAACATTAAAGGAAATTTCTTTTTTGCACAACCTGGCTATGTGTGTCTTACATTTATGAGTGCTGTAACGGTTGCCACGTACCTGCCAAATTAGTGAGTTGCAATGTGGTCCCGTTTCCATCTGCCCTCCAGTGCAATGCTACCATCCCCAGGCTGTTGTTGTGGTGGCTCTTGCTCCTCATCCTCCGAATCTGTGTCATGTAGGGTAAGATGTAGCCCACGTCTGGTTGCCATGTTTTGTAGGATGGCACATGTCGCCACAATCTTGCATGCAGTCTCTGTTGTATACTGGAGTGCACCTCCACTTATGTGCACGCATCGAAAATGTGACTTTAACATGCCAAAGGTCTCTCAATGACGGTTCTGGTTTGCCGATGTCCAATGTTGTAGCGCCTCTCATTCTGATTGGCAGGTATTAGATATGGGGTGAGTATCCATGGCCTCAGAGCATATGCACTGTCACCTGTGGAACAAAACAGCAGATGTGAGCATGGCTTCACATGGTTATGCAGTGACATGTATTTATGACATGGGTGTGTACTACACAGTACCTAATAAATATCCTTCACCAAACTCCCCACGTTCTAGACGTTGGTTTATCCCACTGTGCCTAAATATGTACGCATCATGTGTGCTCCCTGGAAATGTTGCCACTATATCAGTTATGACATTATGGGCATCACATACCACCTGGATGTTGAGAGAGTGAGTACATTTCCTATTGCGGAACACATATTCCAGATTTGCAGGTGGACAAATGGGTATATGTGTCCCGTCCACACACCCTATTACATGGGGAAAGTTTGCAATTCTGTAAAAGTCCAATTTGATGTGTATTTCCTCCTCATTCCTGGGTAGGTAAATGTATCTGGACCTGTGTGTGAGTATGGCATCTAAGACCTGTCTAAAAAATTGTGACAGGGCACTTTGGGACACCCCACCAGCAACTGCAATCACCCCCTGGTAGCTACTTGAGTCCAAGAGGTGCAGTGAGCAGAGCACTTGCACATGTGTGGGGATGGAGCAGCTGCGCAAGGTCTGGCGTTTTAGCTGAGGTTTCAGCAGTTCAGTAATCTCTAAGATAACTGCACTGCTCAGTCTGTATTAGTCATATATTTCCTCCTCAGTTTGTTGAAATATGGTCTGCCTAGTTCTGTATATCCTCTCTTGTCTCCGCCTCCTCCTCCTCCTCTGCTGGGCAGCCTGGACTTGCCTCCTCCATGCAATCACATAGAGTGCAGCCATTTTGAGAAACCCAGATGCCTTCTGGGTCTGCTCTTATACTTTGTTTTTGATTACCACCTGTTTGGAATCAGTGCTAATCTGGGTGTGCAAAACGGGCTTTATGCGACTATTCGCAATTTGCGACTGCCTTGTACATGCGGTTTGTGACTCGCAAACTGCGATTTCTTAATTGCGTGCCACAATCACGAGTCCCAAATTTTTGCGATTCGGTAATTGATCGCATCGCTATTTAGGACTCCGAAATAGCACTGGAACATACCATTTCGCTTTTTTGCACTGTCGCAAAACGTACGTACATGTAGCCCTTAGTCAGTTATGAAATAAAAACATAAATACTATAGAAAAGAAAACTCCAACAATAACATTTACTAAAAATTCTATAAACATTAAACTAAATTTAAAAATAAAAGCAAATAATATAAATATAAAAAACAAACAAATAATACTATAAAATCTATCTAACCACTATTTGGAAAATTATTCCAGTCTAAGAATATCAAATATTCTATTTCTACAACAGTTTATGTTACAGTAGGTAAAGTGTTGGACTTTGGAGGGTTTACATTTGCAATTCCCACTCTAGTTTAAGCAAGAGTAGGGAAAACAATGGACTTCAGAGGGCTATGTTTACTATTCCACCTCCATTCAGTGCAACAGTAGGGAATGTGTTGGACTTTTGAGGAGCGACTTTTACTATTCCCACTCTAGTCTAAGCAACAGTGGGTAAAGCATTGGACTTCAGAAGCGTTCCATTTATAATGCCCATTCCATTCTAAGCAACAGCAGAGAAAGTGCTGGACTTCAGAGGGGCGAAATTCATTATTCTCATTTTAATCTGAGCAACAGCAGGGAAAGCTGTGGAATTTGAAGGGGTTAAATTTACTAGTTATATTCCAGTCAATTCAACAGTAGGGAAAGTATTGGACTTTGAAGGGGTTAAATATTAAACTAAGGTACACAAAAATAACTATATTTATTTATAAAAAAGTTAACATATAAATTACTAAAGAAAAAAATACATATACTAATATCAGCTTCATTAACAAGAAAAAGAATCCAATAATACTCAATATTATGTCATCACTTATCTATTTAATGTAAAATAAAAAAAATATTTTATACAACAAATGTCATCGCAGAAACAAATTCTCACAAACACCATTAAATCAAATATTTTTTCAAAATACATTTAAAAATGTTACTGATAATTAATTTCCAATTAATAAGTAAAATAAATATATAATTTAATATACAAATATACTATATTTTGTTAATTTCCCACTAACATGCTTGCATATTACATAATTACAAATACATTTAAAGTATTTTTTTTTAAATAACATTCAATTTAAAAAAAAGTTAATTCAACTATTCACCATAATCTCCTCCAAACAAAGCAACCCAAAAATAAAATATAATTATTTACATACTTAACAATCAATTAAGTAATCAATTAAGAATTTGAATTTGATTAATACTATTTTCTAATGTTTAAAATATTAATACAATTCCCAGCATATACCCCACAAACCTAACAACCTTCTACTAATGTATATGTTAAATAACTAGGTAATAAACTATTTCCATAATTAACAATAAATTATGAAATTACTTAACAATGAAACATTAATTACCAATAAATTAATTTTCTTATACCTGAATTAACTTCTCAGTCCATACTTTTACAAACCCAACAGCCTGCAATCAAAATATAACTTACTATAACCAATCATAAAACTACATTAAAAATTAAAATCATAATTTTTAATTTAAAATATGATATAACACAAAACAATGTATAATTAATAACCGATTAAAAAGTAATTACCAATTAAAAATAATCAACAATAAATTACACATATTTATAATTTAAATAACTTTTCACCCAATCCCCTACAACCTCAACAACCACTAAAAAACTATAAATCACTAATAATATTAACCCCTGCGCTGCCAGGCCTTTTCCCCCTCAGGTGCCAAGCCTTTTTTTGGCTATTTGGGGCAGTTCGCGCTTAGGCCCTCATAACTTTTTGTCCACATAAGCTACCCACGCCAAATTTGCGTCCTTTTTTTCCAACATCCTAGGGATTCTAGCGGTACCCAGATTTTGTGAGTTCCCCTGAAGGAGACCAATAAATTAGCCAAAATACAGTGAAAATTTCGTTTTTTAAAACAAAATGGGAAAAAAGGGCTGCAGAAGAAGGCTTGTGGTTTTTCCCCTGAAAATGGCATCAACAAAGGGTTTGTGGTACTAAAATCACCATCTTCCCAGCTTTCAGGAACAGGCAGACTTGAATCAGAAAACCCAATTTTTCAACACAATTTTGCCATTTTACTGGGACATACCCCATTTTTGCTATTTTTTGCGCTTTCAGCCTCCTTCCAGTTAGTGACAGAAATGGTTATGAAACCAATGCTGGATGCCAGACAGCTAAACATTTCCGAAAAGTAGACAAAATTCTGAATTCAGCAAAGGGTCATTTGTGTAGATCCTACAAGGGTTTCCTTCAGGAAACAACAGCTGAAATAAACAAATATTGAAATTGAGGTAAAAAAACAGCCATTTTTCTCCACGTTTTACTCTGTAACTTTTTCCTGCGATGTCAGATTTTTGAAAGCAGTATACTGTTACGTCAGCTGGACTCTTCTGGTTGCGGGGATATATAGGGCTTGTAGGTTAATCAAGAACCCTTGGTACCCAGAGCCAATAAATGAGCTGCACCTTGCAATGGGTTTTAATTCTATACCGGGTATACAGCAATTCATTTGCTGAAATATAAAAAGTGAAAAAGAGGTATCAAGAAAACCTTTGTATTTCCAAAAGGACCACAAGATAAGGTGTTGAGAAGCAGTGGTTATTTGCACATCTCTGAATTCTGGGGTCCCCATACTAGCATGTGAATGACAGGGCATTTCTCAAATAGACGTCTTTTTTACACACTGTCTTACATTTGGAAGGAAAAAATGTAGAGAAAGACAAGGGACAATAACACTTGTTTTGCTATTCTGTGTTCCCCCAAGTCTCCCGATAAAAATGGTACCTCACTTGCGTGGGTAGGCCTAGCGCCCGCGACAGGATATGCCCCAAAACACAACGTGGACACATCACATTTTCAGAAAGAAAACAGAGCTGTTTTTTACAAAGTGCCTAGCTGTGGATTTTGGCATCTAGCTCAGCCGGCACCTGAGGAAACCTAGCAAACCTGTGCATTTTTTAAAACTAGACACCTGGGGAAATCCAAGATGGGGTGACTTGTGGGGCTCGGACAAGGTTCTGCTACCCAGAATCCTTTGCAAACCTCAAAATTTGGCCAAAAAACACTTGTTCCTGTCATTTCGGTAACAGAAAGTTCTGGAATCAGAGAGGAGCCACAAATTTCCTTCCACCCAGCGTTCCCCCAAGTCTCCTGATAAAAATGGTACCTCACTTGTGTGGTTAGGCCTAGCGCCCGCGACAGGATATGCCCCAAAACACGACGTGGACACATCACATTTTCAGAAAGAAAACAGAGCTGTTTTTTACAAAGTGCCTAGCTGTGGATTTTGGCCTCTAGCTCAGCCAGCACCTGGGGAAACTTAGCAAACCTGTGCATTTTTTAAAACTAGAGAGCTAGGGGAATCCAAGATGGGGTAGCTTGTGGGGCTCTGACCAGGTTCTGTTACCCAGAATCCTTTGCAAACCTCAATATTTGGCCAAAAAAACACTTTTTCCTGTCATTTCGGTGACAGAAAGTTCTGTAATCTGAGAGGAGCCACAAATTTCCTTCAACCCAGCGTTTCCGCAAGTCTCCCGATAAAAATGGTACCTCACTTGTGTGGGTAGGCCTAGTACCCGCAACAGGATATGCCCCAAAACACAACGTGGACACATCACATTTTCCCAAAGAAAACAGACCTGTTTTTTCAAAGTGCCTAGCTGTGGATTTTGGCCTCTAGCTCAGCCGGCACCTAGGGAAACATACCAAACCTGAGTATTTTTGAAAAGTAGAGATCTAGGGGAATCTAAGATGGCGTGACTTGTGGGGCTCTGACCAGGTTCTGTTACCCAGAATCCTTTGCAAACCTCAAAATTTGGCCAAAAAAACACTTTTTCCTGTCATTTCGGTGACAGAAAGTTCTGGAATCTGAGAGGAGCCACAAATTTCCTTCAACCCAGCGTTCCCGCAAGTCTCCCGATAAAAATGGTACCTCACTTGTGTGGGTAGGCCTAGCGCCCGTGACATGATATGCCTCAAAACACGACGTGTACACATCACATTTTCAGAAACAAAACAGAGCTGTTTTTTACAAAGTGCCTAGCTGTGGATTTTGGCCTCTAGCTCAGCCGGCACCTGGGAAAACCTAGCAAACCTGCGCATTTTTGAAAACTAGACACCTAGGGGAATCCAAGATGGGGTGTCTTTTGGGGCTCTGACTAGGTTCTGTTACCCAGAATCCTTTGCAAACCTCAAAATTTGGCCAAAAAAAAACCTTTTCCTGTCATTTCGGTGACAGAAAGTTCTGGAATCTGAGAGGAGTTACAAATTTCCTTCCACCCAGCATTCCTCCAAGTCTCCCGATAAAAACAGTACCTCAGTTGTGTGGATAGGCTTAGTGCCCGCAACAGGATATGCCCCAAAACATGGCTTGGACACATCACATTTTCAGAAAGAAAACAGAGCTGTTATTTACAAAGTGCCTAGCTGTGTATTTTGGCCTCTAGCTCCGCCGGCACCTAGGGAAACCTAGCAAACCTGTGCATTTTTGAAAACTAGACACCTAGAGGAATCCAAGATGGGGTGACTTGTGGGGCTCTGACTAGGTTCTGTTACCCAGAATCCTTTGCAAACCTCAAAAGTTGGCCAAAAAAACACTTTTTCCTGTCTTTTCGGTGACAGAAAGTTCTGGAATCTGAGAGGAGCCACAAATGTCCTTCCACCCAGCGTTCCCCCAAGTCTCCCGATAAAAATGGTACCTCACTTGTGTGGGTAGGCCTAGTGCCCGCGACAGGATATTCCCCAAAACACGACGTGGACACATCACATTTTCAGAAAGAAAACAGACCTGTTTTTTACAAAATGCCTAGCTGTGGATTTTGGCCTCTAGCTCAGCCGGCACCTGGGGAAACCTAGCAAACAAGCGCATTTTTGAAAACTAGACACCTAGGGAATCCAAGATGGGGTGGCTTGTGGGGGCTCTGACCAGGTTCTGTTACCCAGAATCCTTTGCAAACCTCAAAATTTGGCCAAAAAAGCACATTTTCCTGTCATTTCGGTGACAGAAAGTTCTGGAATCTGAGATGAGCCACAAATTTCCTTCCACCCAGCGTTCCTCCAAGTCTCCCGATAAAAACGGTACCTCAGTTGTGTGGATAGGCCTAGCACCCGCGAGAGGATATGCCCCAAAACACAACATGGACACATCACATTTTCCCAAAGAAAACAGACCTGTTTTTTGCAAAGTGCCTAGCTGTGGATTTTGGCCTCTAAGTCAGCCGGCACCTAGGGAAACCTACCAAACCTGCACATTTTTGAAAACTAGACACCTAGGGAATCCAAGATGGGGTGGCCTGTGGGGGCTCTGACCAGGTTCTGTTACCCAGAATCCTTTGCAAACCTCAAAATTTGGCCAAAAAAGCACTTTTTCCTGTCATTTCGGTGACAGAAAGTTCTGGAATCTGAGATGAGCCACAAATTTCCTTCTACCCAGCGTTCCCCCAAGTGTCCCGATAAAAACTGTACCTCACTTGTGTGGGTAGGCCTAGCGCCCGCGACAGGATATGCCCCAAAACACAACATGGACACATCACATTTTCCCAAAGAAAACAGATCTGTTTTTTGCAAAGTGCCTAGCTGTGGATTTTGGCCTCTAAGTCAGCCGGCACCTAGGGAAACCTACCAAACCTGCACATTTTTGAAAACTAGAGACCTAGGGGAATCCAAGATGGGGTGACTTGTGGGGCTCTGACCAGGTTCTGTTACCCAGAATCCTTTGCAAACCTCACAATATGGCCAAAAAAACACTTTTTCCTGTAATTTCGGTGACAGAAAGTTCTGGAATCTGAGAGGAGCCACGGATTCCCTTCCACCCAGTGTTCCCCCAAGTCTCCCGATAAAAATGGTACCTCACTTGTGTGGGTAGGCCTAGCAACGCAAAACAGGATATGCCCCAAAACACGACGTGGACACATCACATTCAGAAAGAAAACAGAGCTGTTTTTTACAAAGTGCCTAGCTGTGGATTTTGGCCTCTAGCTCCGCCGGCACCTGGGAAACCTAGCAAACCTGCGCATTTTTTAAAACTAGACACCTAGGGGAATCCAAGATGGGGTGACTTGTGGGGCTCTGACCAGGTTCTGTTACCCAGAATCCTTTGCAAACCTCAAAATTTGGCCAAAAAAACACTTTTTCCTGTCATTTCAGTGACAGAAAGTTCTGGAATCTGAGATGAGCCACAAATTTCCTTCCACCCAGCGTTCCTCCAAGTCTCCCGATAAAAACGGTACCTCAGTTGTGTGGATAGGCCTAGCACCCGCGAGAGGATATGCCCCAAAACACAACATGGACACATCACATTTTCCCAAAGAAAACAGACCTGTTTTTTGCAAAGTGCCTAGCTGTGGATTTTGGCCTCTAAGTCAGCCGGCACCTAGGGAAACCTACCAAACCTGCACATTTTTGAAAACTAGACACCTAGGGAATCCAAGATGGGGTGGCATGTGGGGGCTCTGACCAGGTTCTGTTACCCAGAATCCTTTGCAAACCTCAAAATCTGGCCAAAAAAGCAATTTTTCCTGTCATTTCGGTGACAGAAAGTTCTGGAATCTGAGATGAGCCGCAAATTTCCTTCTACCCAGCGTTCCCCCAAGTGTCCCGATAAAAATGGTACCTCACTTGTGTGGGTAGGCCTAGCGCCCGCGACAGGATATGCCCCAAAACACAACATGGACACATCACATTTTCCCAAAGAAAACAGACCTGTTTTTTGCAAAGTGCCTAGCTGTGGATTTTGGCCTCTAAGTCAGCCGGCACCTAGGGAAACCTACCAAACCTGCACATTTTTGAAAACTAGAGACCTAGGGGAATCCAAGATGGGGTGACTTGTGGGGCTCTGACCAGGTTCTGTTACCCAGAATCCTTTGCAAACCTCACAATCTGGCCAAAAAAACACTTTTTCCTGTAATTTCGGTGACAGAAAGTTCTGGAATCTGAGAGGAGCCACGGATTCCCTTCCACCCAGCGTTCCCCCAAGTCTCCCGATAAAAATGGTACCTCACTTGTGTGGGTAGGCCTAGCAACGCAAAACAGGATATGCCCCAAAACACGACGTGGACACATCACATTCAGAAAGAAAACAGAGCTGTTTTTTACAAAGTGCCTAGCTGTGGATTTTGGCCTCTAGCTCCGCCGGCACCTGGGAAACCTAGCAAACCTGCGCATTTTTTAAAACTAGACACCTAGGGGAATCCAAGATGGGGTGACTTGTGGGGCTCTGACCAGGTTCTGTTACCCAGAATCCTTTGCAAACCTAAAAATTTGGGCAAAAAAACACTTTTTCCTGTCATTTCGGTGACAGAAAGTTCTGGAATCTGAGAGGAGCCACAAATTTCCTTTCACCCAGCATTCCCCCAAGTCTCCCGATAAAAATGGTAACTCACTTGTGTGGGTAGGCCTGGCGCCCACGACAGGATATGCCCCAAAACACGACATAGACACATCACATTTTCAGAAAGAAAACAGAGCTATTTTATTTTACAAAGTGCCTAGCTGTGGATTTTGGCCTCTAGCTCAGCTGGCACCTTGGGAAACCTAGCAAACCTGTGCATTTTTTAAAACTAGACACCTAGGGGAATCCAAGATGGGGTGGCTTGTGGGGCTCTGACCAGGTTCTGTTACCCAGAATCCTTTGCAAACCTCAAAATTTGGCCAAAAAACAGTTTTTCCTGTCATTTCGGTGACAGAAAGTTCTGGAATCTGAGAGGAGCCACAAATTTCCTTCCACCCAGCGTTCCTCCAAGTCTCCCGATAAAAATGGTACCTCAGTTATGTGGGTAGGCCTAGCGCCCGCAACAGGATATGCCCCAAAACACGACGTGGACACATCACATTTTCAGAAAGAAAACAGAGCTGTTTTTTACAAAGTGCCTAGCTGTGGATTTTGGCCTCTAGCTCAGCCGGCACCTGGGGAAACGTAGCAAACCTGCGCATTTTGGAAAACTAGACACCTCGGGGAATCCAAGATGGCGTGACTTGTGGGGCTCTGACTAAGTTCTGTTACCCAGAATCCTTTGCAAACCTCAAAATTTGGCCAAAAAAACACTTTTTCCTGTCATTTCGGTGACAGAAAGTTCTGGAATCTGAGAGAAGCCACAAATTTCCTTCCACCCCCCCGTTCCCCCAAGTCTCCTGATAAAAATGGTACCTCACTTGTGTGGGTAGGCCTAGCGTCCGTGACAGGATATGCCCCAAAACACGACGTGGACACATCACATTTTCAGAAAGAAAACAGAGCTATTTTTTACAAAGTGCTTAGCTGTGGATTTTGGCCTCTAGCTCAGCCGGCACCTGGGGAAACATAGCAAACCTGCGCATTTTTGCAAACTAGACACCTCGGGGAATCCAAGATGGGGTAACTTGTGGGGCTCTGACTAGGTTCTGTTACCCAGAATCCTTTGCAAACCTCAAAATCTGGCCAAAAAAACACTTTTTCCTGTCATTTCGGTGACAGAAAGTTCTGGAATCTGAGAGAAGCCACAAATTTCCTTCCACCCCCCATTCCTCCAAGTCTCCCGATAAAAATGGTACCTCACTTGTGTGGGTATGCCTAGCGCCCGCAACAGGATATGCCCCAAAACACGACGTGGACACATCACATTTTCCCAAAGAAAACAGACCTGTTTTTTGCAAAGTGCCTAGCTGTGGATTTTGGCCTCTAAGTCAGCCGGCACCTAGGGAAACCTACCAAACCTGCACATTTTTGAAAACTAGACACCTAGGGAATCCAAGATGGGGTGGCATGTGGGGGCTCTGACCAGGTTCTGTTACCCAGAATCCTTTGCAAACCTCAAAATCTGGAAAGAAAACTGAGCTGTTTTTTACAAAGTGCCTAGCTGTGGATTTTGGCCTCTAGCTCAGCCAGCACCTAGGGAAACCTACCAAACCTGTGCATTTTTTTAAACTAGAGACCTAGGGCATCCAAGATGGGGTGACTTGTGGGGCTCGCACCAGGTTATGTTACCCAGAATCCTTTGCAAACCTCAAAATGTGGCTAAAAAAACACTTTTTCCTCACATTTCGGTGACAGAAAGTTCTGGAAGCTGAGGGGAGCCACAAATTTCCTTCCACCCAGCATTCCCCCAAGTCTCCTGATAAAAATGATACCTCACTTGTGTGGGTGGGCCAGGTGCCTGCAACAGAAAAAAGCCAAAAACTTGTAGAGATTGAGGGGATAGCACAGCAAGTTGATAAGCACATATTCTTCTTTTATACATCTTTAGGCTGACTCTGCTTTGGGAACCCACACAAGTGAGGTGTCATTTTACTTGGGAGACTGAGGGGAACGCTGGGGAGTAGGAATTTTGTGCTGGAGCGGTGATCGTACAAAGAAAAGTCAGGAAAATATGCTTTTTTAAGCAAATTTTGAGGTTTGCAGAGGAGTCTGGGTAAGAAATGTTGGGGGATCCACACAAGTCACACCTCCCTGGACTCCTTAGGGTGTCTAGTTTAAAAAAATGTCTGGGTTTGGTAGGTTTCCCTAGATGAAGGCCGCACCCAGGACCAAAAACATAGGTGCCCCCTCCTCCCCAAGCACAGGTAGTTTTGTAATATATCATTTTGATGTGTCCACATACGTCTGTGATGTGCCAAACACTAAAATTGTGAAAAGAAACACACTTAGGTTATGTGAAAAAGACCCCTCACCCACCAATCAAGTTGGTGGCATGCTTCATGAAAGGGGTCCCACCTGAGACACCTAGCGTGTCACAAGTGTGCTGCGACGCCTGATTACAGCGGAGCAGGTTTTGTCATTTTTAATCACACATACTGGTTGGATTTGGCACGAGGGTGTGTGATGGTTCAGCAGATCAAATTTTGTTAACAAGAGATTTCACAAAAGTGAAATGCACTGTTAACAACTGAAAGGCCAAAAAACTGAACCAATGACTCACAGCTCGTGAGCTGTAAAGCCACGGCAAGGCACCAACCGCTTTACAGTCCATTCACACATCTTTCATACATGACATGCACAAGACCATTCACGCCACCATCCACGGGCCCAGCATATTACAACACTCGCATCGACAGACAGCGCCACTCAAGGTCCATCACTTTCATACGCCCACATGCCTGATACAGCAATCACACCAACTGATGTGTGTGGACTGGCGTTTGGCTGGCACCACCAGCCAAGCGCCACCCCACGCACACCACCAGCCAAGCTCCACGCCACACACACCGCCTGCCAAGCGCCACCCCACGCACACCACCAGCCAAGCGCTACTCCACACACACTGCCAGCCAAGCGCCACCCCACGCACACCGCCAACCAAGCGCCACCCCACTCACACCGCCAACCAAGCGCCACCCCACGCACACCGCCAGCCAAGCGCCACCCCACACATACCATTCTTTTGTTTTGTTTTTTAAACAAGAAAGTAACCACTAATCATAAATAAGTACACAACTACAAACACAAAAGCTCTAACTGAATACATGACTAATGCCAACCGTAAAACTGAACATATAAAAATATAAAACAGCAGTTTACGCTCACAGAATTTCCCAATAATTCTTCTGTGTGTGTAGTAGCTCCTGAAACAGCCATACACACACAGCCCAGGCTTTGATGGACAATCAGGGCAGTACATCCTAGTCTTCTTCCTGATAACTCTTCGAGCACAGACTCTACATCTCTTAGCAGGAATCTTTTTTTGGGCCGTGGGAGGAATTTGCTCAGCAAAGTGACGATCTTTCAATCTAGCCACATCCTCCACCACTACTTCTCTAGGAACTCTTGCCTGTTCCATCACATCAAGGCTAGCTATGATAGACTCCTGAAATTTCACAAATGTCATCCTTGACTCTGGAGAACTATCCTTGAACACAACAAAAGCATTAAAAGTTGTCAAGTGGAACAAGTGAACCGCTAATTTCTTATACCAAACATAAGACTTACGAGCAGCAGTGTAAGGTTCCAACCTCTGATCTACTCTATCAACACCACCCATGTGCTTATTATAGTCTAAGATGCACACAGGTTTGCGCACTTCGGCAACCTGACCCCAAACAGCCACAGGTGAAGTACTCTCATCATGGATGGTACTTAGCATGTATACATCCCTCTTGTCTACAAATTTCAGAGCTAGCAGCTCATCATTCCGCAAGGCATTGCACTGTCCCTTCTCAAGTTTTTTACATACAAGCTCCCTTGGATAGCCTTTCCGATTAGAGCGGATTGTGCCACAAGCAACAGTGTCCACTCTGAACAACTCCTTGAACAACTGAACTCCAGTGTAGAAGTTATCTACATATACATGGTGACCTTTGTTAAACAGTCGTCTACCAAGTTCCCACACAATTTTCTCACTAGCTCCAAAAGTGGGTGGACAACCGGGGGGGGGGGTAATATTGGAATCCCTGCCAGTGTAGACCCGGAAATTATAAACATATCCTGTACTACTTTCAGAAAGCATATACAATTTAATTCCATACCGTGCACTCTTACTAGGAATGTACTGCCTAAAAACCAAACGACCCTTGAACAGGACCAAAGACTCATCTACAGATATTTCTTTGCCTGGAACATAGATCTCTGAAAACCGATCTACCAAATGATCAAGGACAGGTCTAATCTTAAAAAGACGGTCAGAATCAGGATGATCTTGTGGCAAGGCTAAAGCATTATCTACAAAATGCAACATCCGAAGAAGAAGCTCATACCGGTTACGACTCATGATGGCAGGAAATATAGCAGTTGCCATCAAGGGACTAGTAGACCAATATTAAGACAGCAATGGCTTCCTTATCAGGCCCATCAAAAAAGTTAAACCCAAGAACTTTTTCAACTCTTCCAGATTTGTGGGAATCCACCGGCTAGCTCTAGAGTGTGGCCTAAGTCTGGCAGCGTTGTCCCCCAAAAACTGCCCTGCATAAAAATGAGTCTGCTCAACAATCTCTTCCAAAAATATATTGTCCATAAACTACTTAAAAAAGTTGACGAGCAAAACGTTTTCTGTATTAACTCGACACCCTGGAAAACCAGTAAACGCAGGCAACTGTGGCTGCTCCATGTTTGGTGCAACCCACGTGTCAGGTCTTCCAATGGGAAGCCTTTCAGACGCTGGCTCCTGCACCATCGGCACATCAGTGTCCTCCTCTAAAACAGGCCCTTCATCAGTACTGAGATTGGCTTCATCATCAGATGATTCCTCTCTGACAGAAAATTCACTTCCAGAATCTTGCACTTCTTCCTCTGCCTCAGATGCAGAGTCAGTCTCATATTCATGGTCAGAAGATGACTCAAAAAGCACACTAACAACCTGCTGAGCGGTCATCCTACGGCTAGCCATGATCCTTCCTACAAAAATTAACTGGACAAATACACCACCAACAACCAGCACTGTGTAAGATAAGTAACAAAGTGTAGCTTTATCACTAAGAGTTATAAACTCAAAAACTATACTGCTCACTTGCCTGAAAAAGCTTGACTCACCAGCAACTACTCTGCACAGCCACAGCAATCACCAATGATATCCCACTAAAAAGAGAAAAAAAAAGGCAATTAGACATAAGACAACACAATAATCATTGTGCATAAATCTAAGGGCAATTTCACACTCAATCCTGCATTCAGTACACCACCTACAAACGTCATTCATGCACGGCAACAATACTCACTTGGAGTAAATTTATTTACTTACCTAAAACATGCAACTACGCAAACCGCAGGACAACTACTGCCAAAACTGCAACAAGCCACAGCAAAGTCAGCAAAAGCTTTGAACTAGAACAAAAAGGAGAAAACTGTTATTATCATAAAAGCAAATACTTCGCCAGTTGACAAACACCCCGCCACCAACCATTTTTAAATTTTCCCTTGTGTCTAGTGTTCCCTGCTTAGTGGAAGGTGGGCCTAAAAATAAAAAAAATTGGCCAATCTGCCCCAAAGGGGGGCAGAAATGCCATAGAATATATTGCCCCCTTTGGGGGCGACCCATTCCCAAGGGGCCAAACCCCCACACAAAGCACACACATGATCCTTGGCGCTAAGTGGATTCGGCCCCCCTTGGGGGCAGATGGGCCTAAAAAAAAAAAAAAAAAAGGCCTATCTGTCCCCAAGGGGGCACCCCCCAACACAAAAAAAAACAAAAGAAAGAAAAATAAATCCCTGCCATCTTCATGGTTTCTGCCCCACCCAGGGGACAGAAGGGCCTACAGAAAATAGGGCAATCTGTCCCCAAGGGGGTCAGAAATCGCCCAGGGGGCCACCCCCCACACATAGCACACACACACACATACATTATCCCTGGTTCAATAGGGATTCTGCCCCCCTTGGGGGCAGAAAGGCCTAAAAAACAATTTGCCCTATCTGCCCCCAAGGGGTGCAGAACTGCCCAATAATGCATTTGTGCCCATGGGGGCGACCCTTGCCCAAGGGGCCACCCCCAACACAAAAAAAAAAAAAAAAAATCCCTGGTGTCTAGTGGATTTCTGCCCCCCTTGGGGGCAGATCGGCCTAAAAATAAGGCCAATCTGCCCCCAAGGGGGGTAGAAAGGGCGATAAATACATTGGCCCCCCAGGGGGAGCGACCCTTGCCCAAGGGGCCACCCCCCCACACAAAGCACACAAACACACACATATAGTATCCCTGGCGCTACTGGGATTCTGCCCTCCTTGGGGGCAAAAAGGCCTAAAAAATAGGCCTATCTATCTGCCCCCAAGGGGGGCAGAACTGCCCAATAATACATATGGGCCTCTGGGGGCGACCCTTGCCCAAAGGGCCACCCCCAACACAAAAAATAAAAAACAACAATCAAATCCCTGGTGTCTAGTGGCTTTCTGCCCCCCTTGGGGGCAGATCAGCCTAAAAATAAGGCCGATCTGCCCCCAAGGGGGGCAGAAATGCTGAAAATGCATTGGCTCCCTGAGGGGAACGACCCTTGCCCAAGGGGTCGCTCCCCCACACTAAAAACAAACACAAACACACACATGCATACACAAATCCCTGGTGTCTAGTGGGCATTCCTGCTGCCCGATCACATCGCGATCGGGCAGCAGGAATGCTCAAAGAGGCATCGAGGGAAAGGAAAACCCTTTCCTTTCCCTCGATGACTCTGAAAACTCACCTTCTTCTTAGACGCGCTGGAAGCAAACGGCTTCCAGCGCGTCTTTCACCCTTTCATGATGTCAGCGTGCAATCGCACGCTGACGTCATGGGGGGCGGGGGTGGAAGGGGAAGGGATTCCCCTTTCAGCCCTGGCCTGGGAGGGTGGCCCTCGGGGGAGCGCTAGCGCTTCCCCCGAGGGCCGGTCCCAGGACGTAATGGTTACGTCCATGGTGCCACACGAGCGCAGCCATGGACGTAACCATAACGTCCTTGGCGACGAATGGGTTAAAGTAAAAAAAAAACACTTCAAATTACAAGCTACATTTTTATCTTATCCTTTTTTATCTTAGCGTGACTTCTAAAGTGCATTCTATGGATTCCCAGCACTATATGTGAAACCTCTGCACCTACAGATTTATCGTTGGGCCCTAATGATTAGGGTATAGCCAAGTTTTGAGACGTTTTCAGAATTTGGTCCTATCTGGCTCAGTTCTCAGACTAATTGGCAAAGTGTTCCACAACTTGGGGGAGAGATAGAAGGATCTTCTGCCCCATTTGACCTTCTGAATACGTGGAACTATTAAAAGGCACATGTTAGAGGATCTTAAAGTCCTGCTTGGAATGTAAGCAGGCAATAGGGCTCTAATCATATGGGGACCCTTCCCATTTATTCCCCTGTGAGTTAGACATAGGGCCTCATTGTGAGTTTAGAGGTCCGAGGACCACCAAACCCATGGTGGCGGTAACCGCCACATGTCAGGTGGTCCCAACCACCGTATTGCGTCCCTGGCAGTCTGAACTCCAGGGGACCACCACCACCCGCAGGATCATAGATCCTGCTGGGTAAGTGGAGGTCAAAGTCATGCTTAGCCACGTCAGTGCTTAAAGTAGCACTGCCATGCTGATCACAACTTCACTTTCCACCATCCTTTTCATGGTGGGGTCCCCGCATGGAAAGGCTGTCGGAAAGCCAGTGCTTGAGGCCACCGGGGGGCCCCTGCACTGCCCATGACCAGCACCCTCAGGATGCACATTGTCTGCTACGGCAGGCAGTGTGTATTCTGAAGGTGCTGGGAGCACCCTGTGTGCAACAGCATTGGCCTCAGCTACATGAGGAGCCGAGGTCACTGCTGCCACACTGTTTCCACTGGACCAATTGACGGAAACCACACATTTCAGAAGTTTCTGCCTGTCAGACCAGTATAAACTTTGTAATGGGGCCAGGGAGGAGCCCGCCAGCCTGGCGGCATTCTCCTCCCAGTGGTCTGGCGGTCCGGTTTGCAGACTCGTAATGAAGGCCATAGTGCTTTGTATTTGATTCTATGTTCCACCGGGAGCGAGTGTAATGAGTTCAGGGCTTTCTTGGCTGAGGAACTTTTAGGTATCCTTTAGATAATTCTGGCCCATAGCATTCTGCAGCACTTGTAGCCTTTTTTGGACTGCTTTGGGGGTCCGAGATATAAAGAATTGCTGTAGGTCAGGCGTGAAGAGATCAATGTCTGGACTACCATTCTTTTGCAAGGGATGGGTAATAGAGCCAAAACTTTCTTCAGGGTCCTCAATATGAGAAACAGGAGCTGTTCAGTTTTTTGGCTTGAACGTCCATTGGCAGAGAACTGTCCAGCCACATTCCCAAACATTTTATAGGGTAAGACTGAATGGGTAGCATTCCTAGACCGTTTGGCCATCCCCCAGTCACAGGGCCATCAGTTTGGTCTTGTCTCCATTTAGTTTTAGTGAGCAATTTGCCATCCAGTGGGACACTTTCTCAAGGCAAGGGCCTAACTGGAGTTGAGAATCCTCATTTGTGGTGCAGGAGTTGACAAGCTGCGTATCATCATTATAGGAGACAATGGATACTCCGAATTTCTTGACAATGGAGGTCAGTGGTCTAACATAGATATTAAAAATGTAGGGCTCAGTGTGGAGCCCTTCGGAACACTCTACTTTGGAAAGACAGCCTCAGAGTAACAGGGGGGGTTCCCAGATCTGGAATTATATTTCTGATAAAAAAGACAAAAGCTATTCCAGAGTGGTACCCCCTAGGCCAACTTCCAGAGTGTGTGTCTGGAGGTCGACCATGTAGAATGCTGCACTCAATTCGAAGAGAATGATGGCTGCTGCTCCTCCATTGTCTAGGTTTTGTTTGACCTCCTCAGTGACTACAAGTATTGCCGACTCTGTGCTGTGCTTAGGACAGAATCCATTTTTGAAATCATCCAGATACAAGTTGTCCTCCAAATATTTAGAAAGATGCTGATTAATATGTTTCGCCAGGATTTTCCCAAACACCAGCAACAGACATATAGGCCTAATATTCCCTGGGCAAGTGGGGGTCAAGATTTATTTTTTTCGCAGAGGCTTGACCATCATCTGTTTCCATCCATGTGGAGCTATGCCTGTGGAAATTTAAGTGTTTAGTCATTTCCTGATTATAAGCAAGATTTATTAGCTCCCTTGTGTGAGAATGTGAGGAGGGGCAGGGTTTAGTGGAGAACTAGATTTCACTTTCCCAAACAAACCTAGGAATGCTTCTTCCATAATAAGGGGAAATTTCTGTAGACAATCTAACCCTTCCATTGATGGTGGAGTTTCAGGACCGATGTAGGAAACTTTCCTGCTCTTTTGTACTTCACCGTAGATGTCTGCACTTTGTTTTGGAAATAAGCTGCTACCTCATTGCAGCAAATTTCTGAAGGATTGGGCAGTGAATTCTCATATTTGGAAGCAGTAAGAGATTTTACAAAACGAAAAAGCTCCCTAGTATCATTGGCTGCCTTGCCCAACAGATTTCATAAAATATGGATTGCACTCTTTTTATCTCTTTATGGTAGTGTCGGGTGGCTTCCCGATAGGTAAGTTTTTTTGTTTTTATCGTATATGCGTCTCCACTGCCTTTCCAGTTTTCATGGAGATTAAAAATTCTTTAAACCTGGGGGCTTATTTATTGTTACTTCCCTTTTTTAGAGTACACATTGGGATTAGATTGTCAAGAGAGTTATTAATCCACCAATCCACCATGGCATTAGCAGCCCAGGGATAATTTCCTAATAGTGGTCTGGTTTTGGTAAGTGTGGATAGCCAGGTGTCTTTCCTAAGTTATGACCATTTCCATCTTTAGCTCACAGGAAGTTTAGCATTTGCTCGAGGGGGACGACCTTCCAGAGTGAATGGAATGAGAGCGTGGTCATTCCAGGCAACTGGGTGAGGGTTTTCAGTTGGAATACTAGGCTTATTACTAAAAATCGGGTCTAAAAGGTGGACTTTCAAATTGGTATGCCCTTCCACCCCTTTTGTAAGGAGCATACCACTCAGGTCCTGAAGAAAGTTTGAGATCAAGGGATTACTGGTTTCTTCAAGGTGCATGTTGAAGTTGCCCAACAAGGTAAAATTAGCTTTTTCAGTTGTGTGGCTGGCTACTAATTCTGGTAGGGTTTCCACAAGCCCTGTACATGGGCTAGGGGGTCTATAGATTAAAATTCATTAAAAGAAAAAGGTATGGGAGAGGTTGATGGTGAAGCCCATGTTTTAACAGTCTGGTATGTTAAGGGGGCTATAAACACATTTATGGACCTCTTTAGGAAGATAGCAATACTCCCGCCCTCTGTATGTAAACGATCTTGTCTGCTGATGTAGTATCCTGGAGGGGAGGGACTGATTAATATCAGGTGTGGAGCATTCTTGGAGCCAGGTCTCCATAAGAAACAGTGCATCAAACTGTTCTTCCTCAGTTAAGATGAGGAGCTCATATTTATAACAAGGACGTCTTCTTCTGTTTAAGGGCCCAAAATGCCATTTTGTAACTCCTAAATTAGTGAACCTGAACTTCGTAGTACTTGTTAGGGTAATATTACACTGGGAGCACTGTTGGTCCCTAATTAAAAGGTCTAGGGGCAGAGGCTTAGGCCTGAGGGAGTAGTAAATCAGGAGAGTAACTCACCTGTTTTGTGGTGGTTAGGCCTGGGGTCCTGGCCCCTGGTCCCGTTCCAGCATGAACAGGCACAGATGGCCTTGCATTTTGTGCACCAGTGATGCACCCACTGTGCACGTCCGCTGCATGCCTGCTTTGCAGCTGCCATTTGTGGGCTCCCACAACCACTAGAGCACTGCTCTGCTTGGCGTCTCTCTGGTCATTATGCCTGTGGCCCCTCTATGGTAGTTCCCCCTTCTCTATTGCACCCATCAGAACACAGTGGTAAAAGTCTCCACTAAGAATTCAAAAATTACCCTGGCCAAAGCTCCTTACTATGGACTGGCATAATAAATAAATAAAAATGAAATACTTATTAAAATTTTGGCTAAAAAACAACTAAAGTGCATTCGTTTTAAACATAATTTCAGCAGACAAATAAAAAACAAATAATGAATAACTATTATATCAACAGTGCTAACAGCTAAAATTAATACAATAATTAAAACTCATTAAAATAATTTAAAAACTATATTTTTACAACTATATTACTGAAAACAATATTAAAAACAATGATGTTCTTAAAAAATGATACTACTTACCAATAAATTGATAGTCCTGACAACAATATTTTATATCATGAAATTTTTGCATCACAATATTTGTTTTCAGGCATTTTGAGTCCTGATATTACGATATCAATATTTTGTCCATACACCACTAGATAGTCAGTGTGACTGATCTTTATTAACAGGGTCATTACAAATTTGGTAGTTCCAATACAGGACAGCCAAACTCACAGGTAGGACGACACCGCCATTGCGGTGGAGTCCCCCTCGCCCTATTATGATGTTCCCGCTGGTCTGACCAGTGGGAACATTGTACTAGAGCGTTCCTGCCGATCAGTAAAGCAGGAACAGTGCTACAAGATAGCACTTGGTTCCCTTAAAGGAGCCGAGTGCCATCTCCTAGCATAGAGTGGGCCAACCAGCACACTTGAAATGCACACTGTCTGCACAGCAGACAGTGCGCATTCCAAGGGTGCTGGGCAGGGGGGCCCCTGCACTGCCTATGACATGGTCGTGAGCAGTGCATGGGCCCCTGCACTACCTTTCGACCAGCCTTTTCATGGCGTGCTCCCCACCATGAAAAGGTTGGCGGAAAAAGGGGTTGTAATTAGCATGGCGGCACTGAGTTCAGCACCACCACGGCTAATTGCAAGCCCGACCGCTGTCATGCCATTAGGAACCATGTCCTAGTGAGGATTGCTGTCCTTTGGCATCTATGAGAAGCCAAGAAGGCAGTAGTGCTTTTCAAAGGCACAGCACATCTCCATTTACTTCACAGCATGGTTCATGTTGCCAAAGATATACTTATGGACTAATGTTATTTGTGGGTTGAGGGAAAAAACAATGTAAAACCCCGTGCTCCACCAAAAACTCCAAAGGTATATAAATATATATTTAGGAAACTATTTGCAGTAAGTCATCACCAAGCCACCCGCTTCTAAGCCTCGACCCTCATACGTCCTTATGTAATAGTGCCCTGGGAAAATCTACTAAATACCTACACTTTTCTGTCATGTTCTAAGTGGTTCAACTACTACAACTTTTGGCATTATAGAAGGCCTTCAAATTCAAGTGGCCATTCAACAATCTCTTTGGGTGTTTTATATCAATCTCTCAATCAACCTTTGTGTCTTACTGTAATTTCTTGCACAACTAGTATACAATAACCTCTACCTTCAGTACCAAATCTACAGCTACAGATCAGTTTCTACAAACCTAAATGTTCAACTGTGTCTCAGCTGACCTATCCATACTGTCTTGGCAATCACTGCATCATCTACAGGCAAATATGAGTCCTCACTGACCCTGTAATTTTTGTGGCACTGTAAGCCAATTGACTTAGTTAGCTTTCCCAATCACTTGGACATAATTGCTTAGCTAAGGAAAGTGCTAGCACACCTTCGTAGTTCAGTTAAAGTACCTACCTTCTTACTGAATATAGTACACACATGAACATGGCAGAAAAGAAACAGAAATTTCATATGACACCAACAAATGCAGAGCCACCTACTCTTGACTCTCCCATCAAAAGCAAGAATGAATCGACTAACACAAAGGAAGCAATTACCAAGAAACTGGAAGAAGTACATGACCTCGCTAAGTCAAGTAAATCTATCACAACTGCTATGCAAGTGGAAATCTGAGTTATAAGAAACACCATCAAGCACATGAACAGCAGTATCTTGGAAACTGAAAAATGAGCCAGTAGTATTGAGGATAGAGCATTATCACATCTAGAAGGCTTTGGAGGGCAAGACAATAACACACAGTTAACCTTTCTGGAAACATGGATTTGGTATATCCTTTTAAAAGGATTTCAAACTAAAGAGAGTATACAAGGTTCCATCGCAAACTTCTCTGAAAAAGAAAAACCCAAGACTATTAGTCTGTAAACCACTCAGATTCCAACACACTGAATCCATGCTAAGCTACGTCAGGAAAGACTACTCCAAAAATACTGTTGATTTGAGAAAATGATTTTTAGTTGCAAGACCAAGACTGAAAGTCAGAAACCTCAATATTTATTTTGCAGGTACCTCAGGATTCCAGGTCCCACTTAAAGGCTTCACATGCATATTAAAAGATGACAAGGAACTTAAAAAATTCCTAGATGAACTTGATGAAGCAGAAATGGAAGCATTACCTCTAAAGTCAATTCCCACACCTGAAATACACATTTTGGGTGATCCACAAACATTTATTTTCCCAACTCAGTATTCATTTTTAACCAGAGCAAACTACAAACTAAACTTTATTGATCACTCAGTCTCATTTTCAGTTTGGCACTCCATCAACTGCAAGGCCACGGGGGCGGTCCTACCACCGTCGGGATGGCGGTCAGACCGACGTATTATGAGTCATGCAGGCCTATGGAGAAAAGAGCGCTGCAGTCCCGCCAGCAGTGCCAGGCAGCACAGACTGCCACAAGGCAGCACAGACAGGCAAGTGGAGGCTGTGTTGCCGCCAGATACATTATGAGGTTGGACACCACCAGTGTGACCATGGCGGTCCAACCACCACAACTCAGAAAGTGGAAACTGTACTATAAAGGGAGACAATCACCTGCAGACTGCCTCACATGTCCAGTGCCTCCATGGAACCCATAACGCACGTACTATTGCTGTTGTTGATCATCAAGGAAGCACAAAATCAATGCTGCCTTGGCACAACTGACAGTAAGTACACACACCTACCTGTGTCATCAACCTTAACAGGAGATCGTAGCCCTGTCATCCACATCATATGGGGGTCACGCTACGGGCACCAAGTATACGTCTCACGTGGTACACAGTCCAAATCACACATAAAGACGGACACATTCACAGTCACAATACACCCCTTTGGGCTGGTTATTCCCACTGCACAGCAACACTTCACAAAACACACATCCTCACATCCTAGGCACAGGGATATTGAAGGCTACACAACCTTGTCTCACACATCACCAACAACACAAACATCACATCTACTAATACAACTCACACACTCACACTCCACACAGGCCAGTGACTGTCGTCACTTACAATATACTTATGTATGGATTTGGCCTGGAACACAAACAACCCTCCCAGTAAACAGCCCTTCTATGGACACACACCTCACACAAATCACAGCACAATGGAATGACAATGCCATACACAAAAGACAGAGAGGCAAATAGGCAAAGAGCACCATGCCAACAATACCCACACAATAGTTATGGGGCCTTCAGGAGCATTTACGGACGGAGGCTGGACTGGGGCACATACACTGTGCACAGGCCCCTAAAACAACATGTGCACAGGAAATGGCCCTACATGTGTCTCATGGACAAACAGTACTAGACCTAAATGTCAGGATCATTTGCAGAATGTGGAAGTGCAAGTCAACAAAGCACATTCAACTCCAACTGCGCAAGACATACCTCTACAGGAACTAGCTGCAAGGTAAACATAGTTAAATGGACACATGCACACTCAAATGCAAACAAGGCTAGAGCAACTGAACACACTCCATATCTGCAAAAACAAAACTCAAGCTGCCACACATCAGTTGGATCCATAAGGCATATCAAGGGACAAGTCTAATACCATACATGCTCACATTGGACAACACAAGCTGAAATACTTACCATAACAAACTGTGCACAATGCCATGACACCACAATTGCATACAGACCCACTTATCCATACCCCTCAACATATACCCTTCTCTTGTGGGACACCAGCACTGCCCACAAAGTCAGACAATGCAAACAACAACAAATAGAGCAGCAAGCAGGCTCAAACGCACACAACTGTAACCATACAATACAAGTCACTGAGTAATGTAGAAAAGGAATTGCAGGACAAATGTATACCCAAATAAATTGTGCTGTTTAGGCTTAATAAACAATAAATATTTTAAATCCAAAGGCTATTGGCCAGTCAAAAAGCAGTCCAATAGTACAGTGAGGTGCCTAAACGTGACTCCCAACAGCCATGGAACCTCCATGGAAATGGGCATCAGTGGGGCAGGCAGACACCTCAGGAATTATCCTCAATTTGGAATGGGGGTTTGGGCTTGGGACCGGTGGTCTTCTTTTTGTGAGGGGTAGGCTTCTTCTTGGGGAGAGCGGTATGGGTGCTTGCAGGGGGGCAGTGCGGCAGGGGAGGCCTGTGATGTGGAAGGAAGGGGCTGTTCGGTGGCAGGGTGCCTCTTGGATCTGGGACAGGGGTTGGAAGGAACAGGTCAAACATGGATAATTTCTTAGGGACACGGGGACGGTCATCAGAAGAGGGTCTGGATTTGGAGGTTGAGGGAGTGGTTGTCTGCTGCATTGGTGTGGATGTCATGGGTGCCTGTTTCTGGGAGGTATACTTGCATGTGGAGGGTGTCTTTTGGGTAGGTGAGTTAGTGCGTTTGTGTATCTGGGGGAATTGGGAGGTGGAGGTGCCAGGGGATGAAGTGGTGGATGTGTGTGGCAGTTATGGTGCTGATTGTGGGTTGGCTGGATGCAGAGGATGGTGCTGGAGGATGCCGCAATGGAAATGCCACCACTAGAGAGTGTCCACTGGAGTAGGAATCTGATGATGATGATGACAATGATGTTGCAGTTTCCCCTGTTGCACTCCTCTCTCCCTTTGGGCCATTAGGCCCCTCTGTGTCAGTGGAGTCTTGACCTGACATTCTGTGGCCAGATCTTCCCTACTCGGCTCTGTCCCATTTCCTTCACTTGCAACTGCTGATGGTGCAAATTCAAAGAGAAATAGGGTCATCACATGTACATGATCATACATGAACAACAGCTCTGATTAGCAAACATTACTATGATGTCAAGTTGGCCCCATCAACAAACTCCACCTAAGTGGCCCGTACATGTGCCACACCATATGCATGCACATCATCTGAACTGTCAACAGTTGCCCACAGGCAATTCAGGATCTCACACAACTACAATATCCTGGAGAAAGAGACATGGAAGTACCCATTTAATATTGGAAACATCTTAACAATGTACACTTCACCAAGTGATAGTTGTCCCAATAGAGTCAAGGAGGTAGTATTACTGTTGCTCTGATAGGCCACACATGTGGCATGCAAATGAACACTGTGGATATCATGTGCAAGATGTCAGGGGGAGATGATCCAAAATACACAACACAATGAATCTGCAAGCATCATGGTTATAACCACTAATGCCTAGCACCCCTTCCAATGACATGCTCTAAGTGCTCTAGAAGAAACCATTAGTCCATTTTATGTTGGAGAGACACAGAAATTTTCAAGAACTTGTAAAAGGCCCTCAACATGTTGCCCAATAGGAAGCTGCATCACTGTTCCCATTTTGCTCATTCAAACCCACGAATCCATCTGTGGATGAACGTGTGTACCCAAACACATGTGATTTCAACATAACTGAAAGTCACTTGAGGATGCATACTAACAATCAGGTTACAAACCTTAACCATTACACATGTCCACTTTTCAACCTGATGTAACCTCAGGGGCATATAGATCCACATTGTGGCTCTAAACTCTAGGCCTCTCTATCATGTCCCTCATCACTACTGCAGTTGTACATGAGAAATAACATGCTATGACGAGTGAGGGTATGTGTCAGCCAATAAGCAATGGTGACACACTCCTGTCTGTGGTACAACATGAAATATACCCCCATTGTAAATTTACTTTTTCACATACAATTTGCCATGCACATAAATGTGAGGGAGTACAGACGTCATCCCATCAACATAGGTTAGCCATGCATGAAACTGCAGCTTGCAAATGTTTTCTAAAGAGACAGGGAACCATGCTCACATGCAGGCACAAGGAATGTTGGCAACAGTGATAGCACATAAATCATATCAATGAACATCCTCCACTCACCAAGGCAACGTAGTGACTTATAACTGCATGCAAATAACAATTTAAGCCCTGTCACATGTATGTTGGATACTTTCACATTACAGACTGCAGTGAGGCACCAGCACCCATAATATGCTGAAGAAAACTAGCTTCTAGGTGGCAGATGCTAACCCACACAATTACCCAGACACATGGCAGAGGACAGTGATCCATCACCTACTTCCGTTTAGCCTGGAACACTGAGGAATAATGATCTGTTGCAAAGTAATTATACCCACTACAACAACAAACAATACATGATTGATCAATGTACATACCCATATGTGGTCCCTGAAGAGCACGTGGTCTGTAGCGTTCATGCAGTTGTGTCCTAGGTCGCTGGTCCAATAGGCAAGGCACATCAGTATACAACACATGACATTTCAATGCAAATTATCTCTCATCTACTGTGTGACACAGGAGGAATTGTCAGCACCTAGCTCAATCACTTGGCAATGGGGCAGGCAGAAATATGCCCTGTACTCACTCTCTTGTGGCTGCTGTACTGCACTGAAACGTGCATCAAGCTCCGGGTCAGCCGCCTCCAGGATGCAGGCCATTGGAGGGGTCATGGTCCGATGGGCACCCCACCCACGTTGGAAGGCTAGCCCCGCTGGGCCTCTGTGGTCTTCCGGGCCCAGCAACTCAGGTCCTCCCACCATTATCTCCAGTGGGTGCTCTGCCAGCTGTGGACACCCAGGAACAGCACCTTCATGGTGATGGCCTACCATATCCCCTTTTTTTGATGTGGGCCTGCATTGATGCAAAAGACAAATCAAGAGATTATGATCACAAGTTTCATCACAAATTGTTGAGTCACATACAAGTTAGAACTTTCCTATTTGTCAATACTCCCAAAGTGTGACACATGCAAACCAAGAAGTACAGGGACAGGACTACAGACATACATTTCCCAATCTGCAGAACAACCCACCACCCTGCTCAGGCCATACAATGACTAAGCAAGCTTACTGATATCATGTAGCCCATGCTCTAGCACCCTGGCTGAGTTGTGAGCCACTATAAGACACATCACACCTCTGTGACCTCAGAAAGGGAAACTTCTGAGGCACGAAGGGAAGAACACATTCACAATCGAGTACAATTGACTCTCTGCCTACAGTCCCTGTAGGTGACTTCCAGAGTACAAACTCAAACATCACAAATGGGTAATAATGAAGTGACTGGAATGGTGGGTATAGAAAGTGCCCTCCCTGTCCATGTGTGGATATGTGGACTAACAAATGCATACTCATGCCACTTCGGGGGGAGGGTTCTGTGGTATGTAGCTGTACTGCAGAACACTCCTTTGGACATAAGTGTTTATCCTACAGAGATGAGATTCAACAAACAAAGGTATGCATTCTCCAGTTTCTGCTATGTGAACAGGCTACTGTGTCACATATCATGGCCTCCCGGAAATCAACATATTGTCTGCACTGTGGGACTATCATATATGCAATAAGCCTGTAGAGAACAGAGTTGACCTGAGGGAAGGTGTAAACAGAGCTGTGGGAGTAAGGGACCTCTCATGAGTCAAAGACACACATTGACAATGAGGCAAAATGCACATATAGACTAGCTTAACGACTTCCCTCTGTATCCATTCCTTATCCAATCAAAAGAATGAGGCATTCCCGCAGGATTTTATCCCAGAGCCTCATATTTCCCACATGACAGGATCTGCTGGGGTACAGGGAGTGGGCAGAGTTCCACAGTTGCATAGCCACAGTGACTCCACCCCAGCCTAGACTAGGACCTATACTGGGAGGTACACTTGTCTTGTACCGTTATCTGCAGGCTGAGCAGAGAGAACCTACATGAAACTCAATTCCCATCACTTCCAAGCATGACAGTACATCATGTAGCCAACAGTAATTTGGCATATGATGTGTGTGACAACTTGAAGGGCAGAGAGACCGTGATATGCCTTCCAAACAACAGTTTAGCAAGTGCAGATGTGTAAAGAAATCTGTGTGGCACTATACACATTGCTCAGATTACTCTCAACTAACTCATACAACTTGCATACACACCTCATGCTGTCATGCACATACATGTTGCCCACATATACAACAATCATGAGGAAATAGAAATCAGTGGATGGCTATAATGTCACTTCACCTGGTTATGTGCATCCAGCACAAGGCAGATCTAGGAACACAAAAAACACACAGCACAATGTGAATGAACTCAATATATGGCACTGGCACCCAGTACCTATACATTGTACATCCCATGGATGCCACCCAGACTGCTCCTACAGGCACATAAGTGGTCAGTCTGGCATATATGGGCACAATGCAGCCTGTGAGGTGAAGTGCAGAGAAACATGTGCACATTAGGCACTTATCTGCTTCAATGGTGCACCATAGAGCTGTTTATATAGGGGCAGGACCTCAGTCACCAGCCTCTCCAGCTCCTCTTTAAGAGAAGGCAGGGGCCCTATCACCTGCTGGACATGGCCTGATTGCTCCCAGAGGAGGTATACAGCAGCTCAGGTACTGGAGGTCTTGCTGGTAGCAGTGTCAGGAGTCAAGTGAGGGAATTTGCAGGACATGGCGGTGACATTTGCCATGTATGCGGTTGTCACCGCTGGCAGACACAGGCACTGGCCCGCGACTGCTATGCCTGTGTCTGCCGTGGTTGCAACTGCCTACCATCATGACGACTTCTGCCATTTTAGAGGCCAGAAATGCGATATTTGGCTTCACAAACTGCGCCACACCTCCGAAACTGTTGTTTTGACCTCACAAACATGCTAATCCTGTCTTGTCATGTAAGTCCTCCTACTGAAACACCATTGTAGAATGTTGCAGGGCACAAATGGCATTTTACAGTGAGGCACAGTCCACCCCGTCAAAAGTCCTTTTTGTGGTCATAATACCCAGCCGCATTTCGAGGGGCATTTGTGAGGCACATCTTTGAGTTAGGTCCAGATACATGATGTGTACACATATGTGGCAAACCACGGGGGTCACATGTAACCCTTGTGTCATTAGCAGCTGTGATGTGTACTGGTTGCCATGTCTATCCCTTCTACAATGTCTTGTCACATGTTATCATTAACATGCATCATATATGTAGAGGGACACAATGACTAATGTCAGAACTCATTTCTTGTCATATATAATAATCCAGGGAGAGGGAGGATGTGTCAACCACTGCCATAACTACAGTGCATGGAAGACTGTAAACAATAGTGGACCCATGTCATCAGCTGGAGCCAGATCTGACACCAGCTATTAGTTATCCAACCAGCATATCACCCATTGTACAAGTCATGTCAGGATTGCACTTCCTAGCCACAGGATGCTTCCTACATACAGTGGCCCTACTTCTGGCATGTACCAAAGTATGTACAGTAGGGTGTTGAAGGATGTCCTCTCAGCAATGTTGAAACACATTGACAGCTACATCCAGTTTCCCCAACGTTAGGATTTAGCCCATGTGAAGGCTGACTTTTATGGTTTTGCACACCTTCCACATGTGGTGAGGGCTATTGATGGCACACATGTTGGCTTGGTCCCACACTGCATGCAAACGGACAAGTATACTGCAACCGAAAGAGCTTCCATTCCATCAGTGTCTAAGTTGTATGTTTGGCAGACCTATGCATTTGACAGGTCTGTGCTTGTTATCCAGGTTCAGCCCATGATTCTTTCATTATGCGGAACAGCACAATCCCCCAGCCTATGTCACAATTGTACCCAGAGAGGGCCTGGCTGGTTGGTAAGTCATATCTGACCTGTTTGTGTGTGTGCAATGTCTTGTGGCACAATTCTGATAAGAGGCATTAATCATTGCACATATGTCCCATTCCTAAACAGAAGACTCTGCATATCTAAACCGTCCATGGTTGTTGACGTCAATAAGGAATCCAACTACCCCAGGGGAAGTCTGCTTCAGTGAGGCCCATGTAAGAACAAAGCAAGTAGTGGAGCGGGCTTTTGGGCTCCCAACGGCCAGGTTTTGCTGTCTGGACTGGACTGGTGGAACACTCCTCTACTCACCCAAAAAAGTGCTGCATGCTCCACAACCTCGCCCTGAGGAGGAATATCCCGTACATACCAGAGGAGGAGCAGCCTGCAGACCCACTGGGAGAGACTCATGAAATTCCGAGTGAGCAAGACAGTGGTGAAGAGGAGAGAGCTGACTTGTGGGAAGATATCAACAGCTACTTTTCTTGAGTGTAAATATGTCATGTGACATAATGACTGTGACTGCACGAAGAGCTGTGGTTGTTAAAATGTGTTTAGTAGCTATTACTCTGCAATGTTCAGCCCAGGGACCCATGTAGGTTTAGTCTATGACATAGCCCCACCTTGATGTAGCTATATCACTTGTGTCAGTCTCATTGAAATGTAGGTTCCTTTCCAGATGCTTGACATATGAATTGGGTAATTTGAATGTGTAAATCCCATGTTCCTTGTTTTATCATTGTCTAGGTACCTTCATCATGGCATCCTCATGTAGGCATTTCAGAGTTGTGACACTGGCAGGTTTCTAATGCTGTTCCAACATTGGAAGTGGACACGGATTGTTCCAGGTAATGTAGGTCACAGATTTGGGGTGTATGACAAGTGCCAGGCAACTTGGACAGTGTTTGGGTGGAAGGTCTGAAGTGCAGATTGTACTTGTTTAGTGTGCTGTGGTAGGCTGATTGCATCATGTGTGTGTTCATGTGGCCATGAAATCTGTTGTCATGTGCAAGCAAGGCATTCATCCTTCAGATAGGATCCTAACTCTTCTTGTATGACCTATATGTAGCTGTAGATGTGTTTCATCAATGGAGGCCACAGTACCTGCGCCAGAACACTGACATTTGTTTGTGTCATGCCAACAGATGCATGGTCATTGGATCATGATGTGCCCGTGATCAGGGACTGTTATACTGCCTTAAGTCTGTACCTTGGGGTATGTGATGTTGTATTGGTTTGGTGTCGCATGTGATAAGGCTCAAGCTGGTGTCACCATCTACTTTTCGGTTTGTCTATTCTACAGGACAATGTCTGACAAGGCCCTTCCTTATGTGGTCTGGGGGGGGGGAGGGGGCTGTACCTTGGTCTGTGTGCCTTGACACAATTTGAGTCACCCATTCTTGGCCATGACAGGCCAGCCTATGTGTTGTGCAGTGGAATAAAATGCTTGGTGACCAGACACTTGTACCAAAGTGCTGGTGTGTGTTGGTTGTGATCCTAGCAGGGCACTGTACTTGTAACACAGCCCTCTTTGCACTAGTATCTTGTGTCTTCATCATTTGCTTCACACAGTCTTACATCTCAACATAGCAGAATTTGGAACAAAAGCAGGCAGACACACATTTTGTGATACATGGTATTTATTCCAAATTTGTGAATAGATTAAAAATAGTGTATGACGGAACAGAATAGTGAAAGGTTCAGGATTGGTAGATGATGTTATATTCTGACTCAGGATACTGGACGGGGGGGCATAAGATGGCTGTCAGTGTTCTAGGGGCACAGGTTGGGGAGTGCACGGTTGCCCGTTACGTTGAGACAACCGGGATGGGAAGTGTTGATGTGGCCAGAGTGAAACTCACTGGTGGTTTATGACCAGGATTCCCAGATGGGCCAGAACCTTCTCCATGTCCAGATGTCCAGGAGAGTTGTCATCACTGAGGGCTTCATCCCGGGGGGGTGGCAGTGTCGTCAGTGGTCTCTGTATGGGCAGCGGCAGCATGACCTGTTGATGTGAAAGATACCATGTTACTGTTTGTATTGTGACATCTACCTCCAATCATAGTCGCCTAGCATGTCACATATTGTCACAGGTACACATGGTAATGGGTGTTATGACATGACATTTGTGGAGCATGCCAGCGCACCTTGACTGCCACGACTGCTCAGACATGCAATACATTGTCCCTTAGGGGGATGGCCTATAAGTGTCAACTTTCCTCCAGTGCAGGCCACACAGTGGCTAGGCAAGTTAGGTATTTGGCCATTTTAAGGCCTAGTTGAATGTGAAACAGGCAGACCTAGAAGTTTGTAGTATATTTGACAGGATTCATCAAGTGGGTAGTACAGTAGTAATGTGTGTACTGTCAATACCAATCTGGTTGTGCCTCTTGGAGCCTTTGGGATCATTGTCTAGCACACTGTGTAAGCTGTCCTGCCTATCCCCAATAGTTTCATCATGGGTTAGTAGGTTAGGATGGAGCTAGGTAGCCAGTCACATCTCAAAGTTGGGCATGATCTGTATGCTGCTCATTCCCAGTGGAGTAAACTTAAATGTGACTTATTAGGCAAGGGTATTTGATCAAGTTACCAACGGTGTGTTTTTTTTTCATATTTGGAGAAACAGTGCCTCCTGGGAGTCAGAATCATGTCATTGACTCACTACACACACTTGACAATGTACATCATCCAAGGTGTGTAGAGTTCATTTGGGTCTTCTGTACTAGATCGATTTAGGCAAGTGAACACTGATTTTGGTTTTGGAGTATGTGGGGCAGGACCTATTGGGCTCAGATTTCCGCTAGTCCCACTACTTCCCATCATTTCACAAATGGTATCTGTAAGAAATGGGGTCTCTAGTTGGCAGAGGTATTCACCTTTGTCCAAATAGGGACAACAATCCTAGTCAGGGTAGGTTAGACACATTCCAAATAATTCTGTGCCCACCTCTGATAGCTTGGCACTGAGCAGTCAGGCTTGAATTAGAAGGTAATGTGTAAAGTCATTGTGCAATAAATAATACAGTAACAAAGTGAAAACACCACAAAAATACATCACACGGGTTTAGAAAAATATATGTATTTATCTAGTTAAATTAAGGTAAAAACGATAAAGATTCTATAAGCACAAGTGGAACTATCACTTTTGTAAGATTAAAAAGAGTTTTAGATCTTAAAAATCAACAGTTGTCTCTTGTGTGCACAAAGTACCTGGTTTGAATCAAAATTACATGCACGGAGACCGCAGAGGAGGAGATGTGTGGAAAAATAAGGTGTGCGTTGGATTTTCCGACACAGCACAGACGATGCATAGTTTCTATCCACGCGGCAAGGGGCTTGTAGTAATCACGCAGGTGATGATGAATAAGAAATTCTTTATTCCAGTAAGTTGTCATGAACAGCATACATAACTCCCAGCTTCCTCCCAGTCCACAGCCTCCAGTCTCTGCTCCATTCCAAATTCCTCTCCTAGAATGTTATTCCCCTTCAAATTCCATTCCATTCCTATAAGCATTACCCTACACATCTTCCCCCTTATAAAACCTAAATGTTCCATTTACACAGAAATTTACAAAAAGGTTACACACAATACTAATTATATAAACAATGAACTATTTACACATTATACCCCATAACCCAGGTACATAAACAAATAACTATGTACACATAAAGTCCCATAACCTTTCATTTACTCAGCAAAATCTCTACTAATGTTTAACTTTACACAAATTTCCTACGCTCCACTCTCTACCATCCTCTAACGTAACCAAGGAATTCTTCACTGTCACTATCCTCTGTGGTTCATAAAACTTACTCTCACCTTTTTTTATAGTTCCAACTTTCTTCACTGCCACCAAATCTCCGCTCCTCACACCGGAACACTTCACACTCTTCCTCTTGTCATAACACATTTTATTCTTCCTCCGAAAATACATACCCCTTGCCTTCAAGGTTTCATGATCAACCCATACCTGTTTCTTCTCATTCAACCACCAAGGAGATTCTTTAGTTGCCAGTTCCCTCCCTTTAAGGGCAATGAAAGGTGACACTCCTGCCACTGAGTGGGGTTTCACTCTATGCGCCCACAACATCTTGTTCAATTCCTCCTTCCAATCCAATCCATTTGCCAATGAAAGCTGTATGTTCTCCATTACAATCCTGTTCACCCTTTCCACCAAACCATTTGCCTGTGGCCAGAACAGTGCCACCCTCTCATGTTTCACCCTCAACTCACTAAGAAACTCCGTCATATCTGCGGATGCTAACTGCACACCATTATCCATAACAAAAACCCTTGGAATACCTTCCTCCTAAAACATTTCTCTAAGAAATTCTATAACACTGTTGGTAGTTATCTGCTCAACAGTCTTAATTACAAACCACTTGCTATAATAATCCACTAAGACCATGAGGAAATGATTCCTTCTTCCCAATTTATCCACCGGCCCCAACAAATCCAAAGTTAATTTCTCCCATTGTGCCTCAAGAAACTGCATACAACCCAAAGGTGGTTGCCTAACCACTTTTATCTTATCACTATTCCTACAAGCCTGACATTCCTGCACCATCTTCTCCACATCCCTATCCATTCCAGGCCACCAATAAAACTGCTGCAACCTCCTCTTAGTCAAGCTCCTTCCCAAATGTCATTCATGAACATTCTTTACCAGGCTTACCCTCAACTTTGTAGGGGGCACAATTCTGTTCCATCTCAATACCCTCTCACATTGCACACACAATTCATCTCTCACCACCAAATATTATTTTAAATTATGTTGTACTACATCCGAACTTTGTCCCATTATGAATCTTCTCAATTCATCATATTCTGCATCATTTCTCACAGCCTCTTCCCACTCATCTTCTCCCAGCACTAGTTCCCCATCTATAGAAAATGCCTCCAATTCCATATCACACATTTCATCAACACTTCCATCAATAGGCATCCAAGACAAACAATGGGCTACTACATTTTTCCTTCCCCTGACAAATTCTACCACAAAATTGAAATCAATGATGGTTTTTAACCATCTAGTGATACAAGTCACTTCATCATTCCAGTCCTCGTCCACTTTTGAAAAACTGAAATAGAGACTTATGGTCTGTGCGGAGTATAAAAGGTAAGCACCACAAATAATACCTAAAGTGGTTTATGCCCCGACAACAAGCCAATGCCTCCTTCTCTATAGCAGAATAAGATCGTTCAGCCCCTTGCAATCGGCGTGATGCAAATTCAATGATTCTTTCCTCCCCATCTACCACCTGGATCAATACTGCACCCAAACCCACACTGCTGGCATTGGTTATCACAATTGTTTTCTTGGTAACATCAAAATGTCCCAACTTGGGGGCACCGGCAATCGATCGCTTAATTTCCTCAAATGCCCTCTCACTCTCAGTCTTCCACTCAAATAACTCTCCTTTTTTTAACTACACTCTCATAGGCTCCAAAAGATCAGCAAAATTATGTACAAACTTTGAGCAATACTCGGCTAATCCTGGGAATGATCTTAGCTGATCCTTGTTGACCGGACTGGGAGCTTCGCTAATCCCCCTTACAATACTTTTTTTTGGTTTGATCCCTTCGGCTGATATCTCATGCCCCAAATAGCTCATGCAACTCTTTCTTAACTAGCATTTTTCTCTCTTCACAGTCAATCCATGGTTTTCAATTCTTTGCAACACTTTCTCTAATAACTCATCATGCTCATTAAAAGACTTGCCCACCACTTTTATGTCATCCTGGAAACCCAGTACATGGTTTAGTCCTTTAAAAATGTTCTGCATTATCCTCTGGACTACAGCTGATGCTGTTGGCAAACCGAAAGGCATCCTACAATATCTAAATGCCCCCGGCGGCGTCACAAAGGAAGTCAGGGGTCGTGGTTCCGGATGCAAATTGACCTGATGATGCACTGCAGACATGTCTAAAACACTAAGGTGGTCATTACAACCCTGGCGGTCGGTGTTGAAACGGCGGTAAGACCGCCAACAGGGCATCGAAAAAAATAATTGAATTACAACCGCGTGGCGGAAGCCGCCAACAAAGACAGCCACTTTAACACTCCGACCGCCACAGCCGTACAAACAAACAGCTTGGCAGTCACTGCCAACAGGCAGGCGGAGGACAATGCACCGCCCACAGTATCAAAACAGTCCAATCCACCACCTTTTCCAGGGCGGATTCACTGCGAACAAAAACACGGCGGAAACAGGACTTCGAAGGGAAAACGCTCACTTCTACACATCCCACGAGGAATCCGGACGCCATGGAACCCGAACTCCAGATCCTGCCAGCCCTCATCTTCTTGCTCCTCTACCAGGAGCACGAACGCCGGCGGCGAAGACCACAGTGAGTACTGCACCTACAACACAGGGGAGGGGGGAGGGAAAAAACAGGGACACACACACGCAACACCCCCACCCTCACCCATGACAACAACACACACTAATACAGAATGATACATAACAGTTACACCCCCAACCCCCCTGGGAAGAATGCAATGACAAAAGGAATTGAGTGTAACCATTGTAATACAGTATATTAAAACGCAGTACGGAAAAATATATATATACACTATAAACAAAATATACACCAAGATTAGTAATCCAGGTAGTGCTCCATTGAAGTCCGTGGAACACTGGGCCCACACGGTATGGGCGAGGCCCACACTCAATCCCCAAAATGACGGAGAGAACACTGCAGGGGCATCAGATAGCAATAAAACAGGCACCTCAGGGGGAAAGGAAAGGGGGGGCACCTCAGCCGGTTGAGTGCACAACACCAAATCCATGAGGGGGCCACATGCCCAATGTGCCATCCTGGGAAGTGCAAAGCGACAGTCTCTCAAGTCTCTCCAGTGGGTGGGTTGCCCACTGTTCACACCTGGGGAGTGCAAAGCCACAGCCTCTCAAGTCTCTACAGTGGGTGGTTTGCCCACTGTTCAATCCTGGGGAGTGCAAAGCCACAGTCTCTCAAGTCTCTCCAGTGGGTGGTTTGCCCACTGTTCAATCCTGGGGAGTGCAAAGCCACAGTCTCTCAAATGGATAACAGTCTCAACTGGTTCTGGAGGTGGCTTTGTGCCCAGAGTACTTCATCCTGCCAAGGACTGAGGTAGTGGATGTTTTTCTCCACTGGCTCTGGAGGGGGCTTTGTGCCCAGAGTGCTTCATCCTGCCAAGAACTGAGGTAGTGCATGTAAATCTCCACTGGTTCTGGAGGAGGCTTTGTGCCCAGAGTGGTTCATCCTGCCAAGGACTGAGGTAGTGGATGTTTTTCTCCACTGGTTCTGGAGGGGGCTTTGTGCCCAGAGTCCTTCATCCTGCTAAGGAGAGAGGTAGTGGATGTAAATCTCGACTGGTTCTGGAGGGGGCTTTGTGCCCAGAGTGCTTCATCCTGCCAAGGACAGTGGTAGTGGATGTAAATCTCCACTGGTTCTGGAGGGGGCTTTGTGCCCAGAGTGCTTCATCCTGCTTGTGACAGACTCAGTAGCGTCAGTGCCCTTGGCGCTCATGGGCCAGCGGTGCTTGTTGCGGTGGTTTCATTGGCAGCGGTGTTTGTTGCGGCAGTGCCCTGTTCAGCGGTGCTTGTGGCGGCGGTTCCCTGTTCAGCGGTGCTTGTGGCGGCGGTGCCCTGTTCAGCGGTGCTTGTGCCGGCGGTGCCCTGTTCAGCGGTGCTTGTGGCGGCGGTGCCCTGTTCAGCGGTGCTTGTGGCGGCGGAGCCCTGTTCAGCGGTGCTTGTGGCGGAGGGGTCCTTTGCAGTGACTCAGCTGCTAGCGGTCCTTCATGGCCCAGCGGGGCTGGTGCTGGCGGTCCTGTCTGGCCCAGCGGGGCTGGTGCTGGCGGTCCTGTCCTGGGCAGCGGGGCTGGTTCTGGCGGTGGCCTCCTGGGCAGCTGGGCTGGTGCTGGCGGTGGTCTCCTGGGCAGCTGGGCTGGTGCTGGCGGTGGCCTCCTGGGTAGCTGGGCTGGTGCTGGTGGTGGCCTCCTGGGCAGCTGGGTGGGTGGCGGTGGCCTCCTGGGCAGCGGGGATGATGGCGGTGGCTTCCTGGGCAGCTGGGTGGGTGGCAGTGGCCTCCTGGGCAGCGGGGATGATGGCGGTGGCCTCCTGGGCAGCAGGGCTGATGCTGGCGGTGGCCTCCTGGGCAGCTGGGTGAGTGGCGGTGGCCTCCTGGGCAGCTGGGGTGGTGGCAGTGGCCTCCTGGGCAATTGGGCGGGTGGCGGTGGCCTCCTGGGCAGCTGGGCTGGCGGTGACTTCTTGGGCAGCGGGGATGATGGCGGTCTTCTCCGCCGTGCTGCTCTTCCCAGACTTGCTGACTTTCTTGTGGCCCTTCCCCACCTTGGAAAGTGTCGCAGCTGACTCCACACTCCCACCTGTACCCCTGGGAGCGGCTTTGGTGGCTGGACTCTTCCCCCTCTCCCACCGGGACTGGCCAACTTTTGATGCTTGACAGGTGGGGGACTGTCCATGCTGTGGCTCCGTGACACACTGGCTGCCCTGGTGGCCGGTGCACTCCAGATTCTGGTGACTACAGGCACCCCTGGTCCCGGAGATGTTGTGGCTGAGGTGCTAGGTTGGGACCTGGAGAGTCAGGCCCTAGGAGATGGACGGGGTGGGGGAGGTGAGGGGAAGAGGTCAAGGTTGGCCAGGAAAAGTTTCTTGGGAACACTGGGACGGGTAGCTGGAGGGGGTTTGGGAGTGGAGGAAGAGGTTGTGGTTGTAGGAGGTGTTCCTTTGGTGACTTTGGGTGAAGGTGCATGCACTGGAGGCTGTCGTGAGGTGGATGTGTGTTGGGTGGGTGTGTGCCTGCGTTTGTGTATCTTGGGAGGTGGCGTCACAGACACACTGGGAGAGGACACAGGGAACGTGTGAATGACAGTGGGGGTGGTAACTGCACGTGAGTGGGATGTGGTGGTGTGTGTGCTGGTGATGGAAGTAGTGGCTGTAGATGTAGTGCATGCAGGTGTGAGTGGAGACGAGACTGAGAGGGAGGAGGGAGACGAGGAGGAGGACACAGTGGAGGCAGCGGATGTTGGTGTGTCTGCATGTGTGTGATGCTTGCGTGAGTGCCTGTGGGATGTGTGGTGCTTATGTTTGCCTGAGCTTTCCTTGTGTGTTGAGGTTTGTGCATGCTGGTCTGAAGGTGTGCTTGGGATAGGCTGAGGTAGAGGGGATTGGGTCTGGGTGGACGAAGTTGGAGGGGGGAGGCAAGAGACAGGGACAATGGCTGACATCAGTGCTGAGGCCAGAGTCTGAAAAGCTTGCTGAAGGGCCGCCTGACCAGAATGAATGCCCTCCAGGAATGCATTTGTTTGTTGCAACTGCCTTTCTACACCCTGGATGGCATTCAAAATGGTAGACTGCCCAACAGTGAGGGACCTGAGGAGGTCAATGGCCTCCTCACTGAGGGCAGCAGGGGTGACTGGGTCAGGGCCTGAGGTGCCTGGGGCGAAGGTGATGCCCACCCTCTTGGGTGAGCGGGCACGGGGCAAAGGCTGAGGGGCTGCTGGGAGGGCAGTGCTGGTAGGGGTGGTGGCGGTTGTACCTGTAGATGCTGGGGGCACAGATGTTGCAGCCACCACAAGGGAGCTCCCATCAGTGGACGAGTCCATGTCACTGGTGTCAGCTCCTGTCCCCGGTGTGGAGCTCCCCTCGCCCTCCGTCCCACTGGTGAACTCGAAGTCCGTTTTCCCGCCCTCCAGGGCCATGTGGGATGCAGCTCCCTCCTGCTCCGGTGACACTGCTCCTCCGCCTGATGATGCTATGCACACAAGAACAGGGAGACCACAAAAAGGGGGGGGACGACAGAAGAAAGACATGTTGAGTACATGCATTACCGCTACCGTTGGCGGACACGACAGACACAGAAGCCCCCTGCACTACGCCGAGCACTTGGGCTCCATTGTTCAATCCCTGGGACATGGCCTACAAGGCTATGGCCGACATCTGCACACATGGATGACACAGGAGCATGACTAGGTGTACTTGGCACTGTACACAGGTGGGGAGCCACAGGGTCTGCCAGAAGAAGTGGACCTAACTAGCACACTCGCCCTGGCCTAGGGAAACCCATAGCCCACCCCCCCCCCCCAGACACCTCCACTGCGCGCAAAATTAGAAGAATGAGAGTGTACTCACCCCCTTGTGGCTGCTGTGATGCCCTCAAGCACCCATCCAACTCTGGGTACGCCACCGCAAGGATCCTGAACATCAGGGGGGTCATGGTGCGATGGGCACCCCTCCCACGTTGGGAGGCCATCCCCACCTGGGCCTCCGCCATCTTCGTGCTCCAGTGGCAAATGTCCTCCCATCTCTTACAGCAGTGGATGCTCCATCTGTGGTAGACCCCCAGGGTCCGGACGTCCTTGGCGATGGCACGCCAAATATCCTTTCTCTGGTGGGCGCTGACCTACATGAATTGTACAGGGGGAAAAGAAAAGTTATTACCAACTGCACCGTCACAGTCATTGGCCCACATCCCTACCCTTGCCATGTGGCACATGCAATCACTGTTGTTTCATGCACGCCTCATTCTCCCCCCCCATCTTTCATCCACCCCACTCCACACAGGCATAGCCCATACAGCATGCTCCCAGTGTACTTACCGGTTTGTCTGGAGGACCGTAGAGTAGTGTGTACTGGGGGAGGACAAATCCACGAGTTTCTCCAACTCCTCAGATGTGAAGGCAGGGGCCCTTTCCCCAGACGCACAAGCCATTGTCTCTTCCAGACCAAGGTCACAGCAGCACTTGCAGTGTAGGTCCTCTCCTGTCGAAGATCAGGTATCGAGTGATTGAACAGGTAGAAAATGGCAGTCACGTCCGCGACGGTGCATACCATCACCGCCGGCGTACATTTTCATTGGCTCCTGGGACCCATAGGGTCCAATGCTACCAATGCAGAATTGCGCTGCGGTCTTCGACCGCCTACCGCAACGGTGTACAACGCCAGCGCAGTTACCTCACATCCCATTGTCCCACTTTACACGTCAGGTAGCCACCATTTCAGGGGCCCACATGGCTTAATTTTTAACTGCGTCACACATACCTAGGCCTTGCCTCAGCACACACACAAGCCAAATTTCGGATTATGATTTGTGTTCTGTGTAAGCTTTGGGTACGTACCTCTGAGTTGGTTGACTCTGTGCTCACTGTTGTCCTTCATAGGCACCATCCGCTGGGACATGTGAGGAGATGGCGGCATCCTCCGATGTACAGACCGCTGCTGGACCTGTCGACAATGGAGGAAAGACATGTGATCATCACCTACAGGCTTCATCGTGGCACAATCCTGGAACTGTGTGCCAAGTTGGAGCCAGACCTGATGTCAGATATCCGCCATCCCACAGGAATTCCCCCTCGAGTGCAGGTGCTGTCAGTACTCCATTTCCTTGCAAGTGGGTCATTTCAAACAACAGTGGCCCAGCATCAGGCATGTCCCAGCCTATGTTTTCCAACGTGTTGTCCAGAGTGTTGTCTGCCCTGCTGAAACACATGCAGAGCTACATCGTTTTCCCTCAGGTGGAGGATTTACCTACAGTGAAAGGTGATTTCTATGCCCTGGGACATATCCCCAACATCATAGGTGCCATTGATGTGACACGTGTGGCTTTGGTACCCCCCTGCAGGAGTGCACAGGTGTACAGAAACCGGAAGAGTTATCATTCCATGAATGTGCAGATGGTGTGTTTGGCAGACCCGTACATCTCCCATGTGAACGCCAAATTCCCTGGCTCAGTGCATGATGCATACATCCTGCGGAATAACAGCATCCCTTATGTGATAGGTCAACTCCAGAGGCACCGTGTGTGGCTATTGGGTGAGTACCTGGAAGCAAGTCAGTGGGAATGGTTGTCTAGGTCTGGGGATATCCCTACAGGTTAGTGTGTGTCTAACAGTTGCCCCTCGCCATTTGCAGGTGACTCTGGTTACCCCAACCTGTCATGGCTGCTGACCCCAGTGAGGAATCCCAGGACAAGGGCAGAGGAACGCTACAATGAGGCCCATGGACGAACTCAGCGGATAATAGAGCTGACCCTCGGCCTCCTGAAGGCCAGGTTCAGGTGCCTACACATGACAGGTGGATCCCTATTCTACTCACCAAAGAAGGTGTGCCAGATCATCGTGGCCTGCTGTATGCTTCACAACTTAGCTTTGCGACAACAGGTACCTTTTCTGCAGGAGAATGGTCCAGATGGCGGTGTTGTTGCAGCTGTGGAGCCTGTGGACAGTGAAGACAAGGAAGCAGAGGAAGAGGACATCGATAACAGGAACTCAGTGATCCTGCAATATTTCCAGTGAGACACAGGTAAGAATACAAACCTGCCAACTACATGTACTTTAGCACTACTACCGCTCTACTGTCTGTTGTTTTCACCCAGTGTATGGTCACTGAGTTGTCACTTTCCCTTATGATTTCACAAATGTGGGTCCCACTGTGTGACATCTGCTTTGTTTCCTCATGGACTAAAGCTGTGTGACATAGGTATGTTGACATTACATTTGAAAGAGCATTTTGACACTGTAATTGCTAATACACTATTTCGAAATCACAGACTGACTCAAGATTGTTTTGTGCTTCAAGGGTGTTTATTTAAGTACTCAATATTGGAGGGGGTTGTCAAATGGTGAGGGGTGATGGTGGAGGAATGTCCATGGCAGAGTCCAGTCTATTAGTCTCACAGGTGCATTGCCCAAATCGGCATAGGAAGTGGAGCTGGGGCAGTTTGAGGATGGACAGGGTGACAAAGTGGGACAGAAAGATGACATTCAGGGTGGTCTCATTTCTTGGTGTGGGTCTTGGCATCGTTCTCTGTCTTTGTTCTGGATCTCAGGGACCGTTTGCAGGGTGGTTCTCCCTCTGCAGGGGGTGGGGTGCTGGTGTGGTGGTCCTGTGGTGGGGTGTACTGTCCACTAGCGCCGGCGGAGGTGGTGGGCAGTTCATCATCCAGGCTAGTGTCAGGGGCCCCTTGTTGTGCCACAGTGTCCCTCCTGGTGTTGAGTACTTCATTCAGCATGCCTACAATGGTGCCCAGGGTGGAATTGATGGATCTGAGTTCCTCCCTGAAGCCCAAATACTGTTCCTCCTGCAGGAGCTGGGTCTCCTGAAACTTGGCCAGTACCGTTGCCATCGTCTCGTGGGAGTGGTGGTAGGCTCCCATGATTTTGGAGAGGGCCTCGTGGAGAGTGGGTTCCCTTGGCCAGTCCTCCCCCTGTCGCACAGCAGCCCTCCCAGTTCCCCTGTGTTCCTGGGCCTCCATCCCTTGGACCATGTGCCCACTACCACTGCCCCCAGGTCCCTGTTGTTTTTGGGGTGGTGGGTTATCCTGGGTTCCCTGTAGTGGTGGACACACTGCTGATTGACGTGTCCTGGGAACAGAGGTATGGGCCCGCTGAGTGGGTGCTGTGCTGGTGTTTCCAGAGGGGGGAAGCTCTGTGGTGGCCTGTGACTGTGTGAGGGGAATCAACTGTCCCGAGGTCCCAGATGGGCCGGGCTGGTCATCTAGATCCAGTTGGACAGGGCTGCTGTCATCACTGTGGGCCTCTTCTGTTGGTGGTGTGGACATGTGTGGTCCCTCCTGTCCGGTGACAGTGGGTAGGGGTCCTGCAGGGGTATAAAAGGATGTTTATTACATCTGTGTGTGCTATGGTGTGCAATAGGTGGGTTACCTTGGACCCCAGTGCTTGCATTCCTGTGTGGGACCTTGTGTGATGGTGATGGTTGTTTAGGGGGGTGTATGGGTATGTGCAGTGGCCATGCTTTGGTGATGGGTGTCCATGCTTTGTTGTTGCATGCAGGGCTTGGGGTTGGGATGTGTGGTTTGTGATATTGGGACATTTGTGAGGAGTTGGAGTGATGGGGGTGAGGGTGAGGGTGAGGGTGGGGGTATGTGATAGCATGCAAGTAGGGTGGGGGATGTAATAGTTAAGATTTGACTTACCAGAGTCCATTCCTCCATCTACTCCTGCGAGGCCCTCAGGATGCAGAATCGACAAGACTTGCTCCTTCCATGTTGTTAGTTGTCGGGAGGAGGTGGGGGTCCGCCGCCAGTCCGCTAAACCGCAAGGTGTTGTCTTGAGACCACAAAATGCACCTTCCACCGTAGGTCGTTCCACCTCTTCCTGATGTCCTCCCTATTTCTTGGGTGCTGTCCCACTGCGTTGATCCTGTTCACTATTCTTCGCCATAGCTCCATCTTCCTAGCTATGGAGGTGTGCTGTGATCCGAATTGCTGTGGCTCTACCCGGACGATTTCCTCCACCATGACCCTGAGCTCCTCCTCAGAGAACCTGGGGTGTCTTTGCCGTGCCATGAGGTGGTGTGGGTGATGTGTGGGGTGGTGTGTGTAGTGATAAGTGGGGTGATATTTAGTGGTGTGTTGTGTGAGGTGCATGGAAGTAATGTGGGTGATGGTATTGTGTGCCTGTGGATGCTTGGTAGTTGTTTGTGGTGTATCTCTCTGGCCTTCTCTCTGTAATTTTGTCGTAGGGGTTTGTGGGTGATGTGGGTGTGTGTTTTATATTGTAATGGGTGTGTGGGAGTGTTGTGTGTATGTGTATCAGGTGTGTGTATTTGGAATTGTCCAATGTGGTAGTGTTTTGGATATGTGTGTGTATTTTGAGCGCAGTGGTGTGTACCGCCAATGGAATACCGCGGTTGAAAGACCGCTGCGTGTATTCGTGTGTCGTGATAGTGTGGGCGTATTTCTGTTGGCGTGACGGTGGCTTGTTTTCGCCAGTTTAATCACTGACCTTTGGTGTGGCGGACTTGTGCGGGTGTCTGACTTTTGGCAGATTCCGAGCTGTGGGTCATAATAGCTGTGGCGGATTTCCGCGGCCACGGCGGTGTGTTGGCAGTCTTCTGCACGGCGGTAAGCGGCTTTTACCACCAATGTTGTAATGAGGGCCTAAATACCTTGCCACCATCCATCACACGTGTGGGTTCGAATCCCATCCTCATCCCCAATTCATGTAGTAATCATGCAGGTGATGATGAATAAGAAATTCTTCTTTCCAGTAAGTTGTCATGAACAGCATACATAACTCCCAGCTTCCTCCCAGTCCACAGCCTCCAGTCTCTACTCCATTCCAAACCCCCTCCTAGAATGTTATTCCTCTTCACCTTCCATCTTCACTCGGGAAGGTGGGCTGCGTCATTCAGGTTCAGATGTGCAGTGATCTTCTTGTTGCAAGGCAGGCTGTGTGTCGTTTCTGGCATGCTGTGCATCAATTCAGGGTGCACAAGGAGTTTCCTCAAGGAGATTAAGGGGGTTATTACAACTTTGGAGGAGGTGTTAATCCGTCCCAAAAGTGACGGTAAAGTGACGGATATACCACCAGCCGTAGTACGTGTTCCATCGGATATAATGGACTCGTAATACGGCTGGTGGTATATCCGTCACTTTACCGTCACTTTTGGGACAGATTAACACCTCCTCCAAAATTGTAATAACCCCCTAAGTCTTTTTGGCCTGGAGACTTTAGAAAATAGGAGGCAAGCTCAATCCAATTCCTTAGAGAGCACTTCTCAGCAAAGTCAGAGGCCGGCAACCCAGCATGGCAACAGCAATGCAGCAGTCCTTCACAGCAAAGCATTCTAGGTGAGTCCTTTGGGCAGCCAGGCAGTTCCTCTTGACAGGCTGCTGGTTCAGGTCCAGAAGTGTCTGAGTTGGTGGGGTCAGAAACACAGTTTATATACCCAAAAATGCCATTGAAGTGGGGGAGACTTCAAAGAGTGTTTCTGTAGTGCACAAGTTGCTCTTCCAGTACAGGTCTGTCTGCCAGGGTCCCATTAGAGGGTTTGGCAGTCCATTGTGTGAGGGCAGGCCACTAGCCTTTGAAACGTAAGTGTCATGCTCTCCACCCTTCCAGCCCAGGGAGACCCATTCAGTATGCAGATGAGTGCAGGTGTGACTTAGTACCCTGTGTTTGTGGTTGTCTGTGTGAAATGCACAATCTGTCATCCAGCCCAGCCCAGACATTGATTAGAGACAGGCTGTAGTGCACAGATGGATTTTAAGTGCAGAGAAATGCTCACTTTCTAAAAGTGGCATTTCTGAAATAGTAATATAAAATCCAACCTCACTAATAAACAAGATTTTCTATTACCATTCTGGCCATACTAAACATGACCTGCTTACCCCTTTCTGATCAGAATCTACCACTTAAACAGTATATGAGGGCAGACCTAATGCTAGCCTAGGAAAGGAGCATGCCTCACACTAGTGGAAAACAAATGTAGTTGTTTCCAATATCAGGACATATAAAATACACATGAATATGTCCTGCCTTTCACCTACATAGAACCCTGCCCTGTGAGCTACCTAGAGCCTACCTTAGGGGTGACTTACATGTAGAAAAAGGGGAGTACTTTTAAATGCCAAGTCGAAGAGACAGTGAAACTGCACACACAGGCCTTGTAATGGCAGGCCTGAGACATGGTTAAGGGGCTACTTATGTGGGTGGTACAATCAGTGCTGCAGGCCCACTAGTAGCATTTAATTTACAGGCCCTGGGCACATGTAGGGCACTTTACTAGGGAATTATAAGTAAATTAAATATGCCAATTGGGTATGAGCCAACGTTACCATGTTTGAAGGCAGAGAGCATATGCACTTTAGCACTGGGTAGCAGTGGTAAAGTGCGTGGAGTCCTAAAACCAGCAAAACAGAGTTAGAAAAGTAGAGGGAGGCAGGCAAATGTTGGGGGGGATGACCACCCTAAGGCTGTCAGGTCTAACAGTATCCACACAGGTGAGTACACATCAATTGGGATTTCACAGACATGGCTGTTTATGTATATGGGTGGTGAGCTTGTGTGTAGATGAGCTACATAGGCTCTTGGCCTTAGTAGTCCTGTCACACCCTCTACTGTACACACTATACAAACGGTATCCACACATCTGAGTAACTTGATATTGGGTGTTGGGAAACTGTTCTCTTTGATCGTATGTACATTTTTCTAGTGTTTATAGTCAGAATAACAGTGCCTCCTGTGAGTTGCAGTCAGGTAAGTCTAGCTACTTGACACACCTGACCAATGTCATCCCCAAGGTAAGTACACTTAATTTGTGAGTTGACAGGCAGGGGCATTTGTACAAGGGTACAACATGCTGGTGTTTGGAGTTACAGAGAGAGTGCCTTCTGGGAGTTGCAGTATTGTCAGTCCCTGTATTGAACACACTATACAAATGTGAACCCCGCAGGGGAGTAGACTTCATTTGAGACTTGCCCAACAAGGCTATTTTAACAATGAACACTAGGCTGATGGTTGGATTCACTTACACAGGGCCTTACTGACCTTTGTAGTCCTTTTAGTCCCTGTAGTACACACACTATGCAAATGTTGTCCCCCCAGGTGAGTAGATGTTGTTTGAGATTTGCCAGACAAGGGTGTTTATACTTCCATATTCTTTATTCAGTTAAATAATTCCAACCATAAAACAAAAAAAATACATATCAAATAACAATCAAAGCAATTTAAAAATCACATATTTACAAAACGTAAAATACATCCTATATCATTTCCCATACAAAATTCAATAAATAAAAACGTATAAATAAGATTAAAAGGGGTTTACGCTATTCTGCCATGTTATGGCTCCCTTTGAAAAGGACCCTACCCCCGGCACACCAAGACATCAAAGACCATGAGCAGCCACAAATAGGCTTGGCAGTGCTCTACAAAGTCCCTTTCCTTCAACGGAGGGAATGAAAATTGAGGCCTAAATGGACCATATAAGTCACAAAACAGGGTTAAATGGATCAGAGACTGTAGAGACACCCCCTCACATGGATAGATTTGTATAGAATTTGGGATCCCTGCACTAACTGCTGCATTTAATACATTAAGCAATATAGGTGCCCACAGCTGAGGGCACATTTTATATAAATCCATGGGAATGGCATCAGGGCCCGGTGCCTTGAGAATGGCACTACCCTGCATAGTCTCCATCGCCTCATCGACTGTAAACCTCTTAGCCAGATTTGGGGTGTGACCATGCATCTCATCCATTTCCTCCCCTTTAGTGCCCCCCAAAAAGATCCTACGAAAATGGCTCACCCAAACCTCAGGGGCGATATTACAGCCCAACCCTTCCAATGTTTCTGTATCAAATGTAACCTTATTTATAGTCTTCGAGAACAGGCCTGGGTCCTTAGTGCACGCTGCGTGGCCTGCTCCTTAAGCCGCTGTTTCCTTCCCTTCAAAACAGATTTATAATGAGCTTGCGCTCTACTCACATGGGCCTTGTCTCTCAGCTGTGCCTTTAATACCTTCTTCAGGGATTTCCTCACCTCATAGCAGGGCTTACTAAACCAACCCCCCTGATGCTTCCAAAGGGCTTTATAACGGTGGTCATACAAACTTTGATGACTCAATTAACACTGAGCACGGCACCCATGACATCCCTCTATTATCAGCTTTAAATTTCTGCCCACAACCCCCTCCACTATTTGTGGGATGTTCGCCTGTCTCCATCCAACTCTCCTTCCCTGATCTTTTATACTCAAAGATGCCAGCCCTCCAATCCCTGGTTTACGTATACTGAGTGGAAAGTTAAAAAGGATCATAAGAGGGTTATGGTCACTAAATTGTTGCTCTACCACCTCACCATACCGAACCAGATTTTTTCATGGCTGGGGACTCAAAGATATAATCAATTATCAATCCAGCCCCTGTTCCAACAAAGGTTGGGACCTACCCCCTCCAGATCGCATATATGCAACAGACCCAAGCTCTGTAGTCCTTTAATAAGGGACCTTCCCCTTGCATCCTGTATTCCCTCAGATACATATGCCCTATGGTCCTGCTAGAAGGGGTTCACCACAGTGCAGTGCCCCCGTATCTTCGCACTAAAGTCCCCTGATACGACTGCACAGAATTCCATGCCACACACCTCCAATCTACACTTCAATGTCTGCAACACTGAAAAGAGGGCCCCAATTTGGCATCCAGAATCCCATACAGCATTGTAGAAATTTACCAGAAGGACTTTAAACTTATTTGGGAAGACTACCCATGTAAAAAGGAGACCCCGATGATTGCAATTTATTTGGTATGCTCTAGCTATCTTAAAAGCGGATCAAAGTAACTAAACTCCCTTTTGGGCAGCCACCTAGTTGTCATTCAGCCAGAACTGCAAAGCTTTGGAAGCTATCCCACACTGCATGCCCCTCAGACCAAGTTTCCTGGAGTAAGATGAAGTCAAAGTCTACCATAAACTTTACCCATTGCCATCCTGAAGCTTGCTATCATACCCTGCCACATTCCAAGAAATTAAACAAGACTGAGAGGCCTTCCCAGCCTGACCTACCAAGTTCATAGATACATTTGAGGACCTCAGTGGAGCCACAGAGCCCCTGTCTTCCAACCCTACTGGAAGCCCCCACACACGGCATCAATCAATCTCCAGATTAGAATGTGTAGTAAGTCTACTTTCCAAACTAGTTAGCTGTGGTTCCACCTGCACATAGGTGGAATTCCTGGCTTGAAACCCACCCATGTGCCAAGTATGCTTATAAAAAAAGCCCAGGGGGACCATACCAATCTTTTCTTTCAACTGGGGCACCAAACGATGTGTTGAGAGAAACCGTTGGGCCAAACTTGGATATCTACAATTTAAAATATTACAATCCCCTTTGCCTTCCTTTTCCCGAGGCCCAACCTACCCAATCATTCTGACAAACAGGATGTCCTTAAAATCTTCACATATAAAATCAAAAATGTTGCCCAACCAGTGGCATTTCTTGTTTTTCAGTTGATCCGTGGATTGACTTGCTCCCGGCACTAAAGGTGAAACATTTATAAGCACCACCACATAGGGGGCACAGTCCGGAGGGAGCTCCAAGCGGACAAGTGAAAGGCCATTATCCAAATACAAATTTTGCCCCTTCCTCTATTCTTGAAACAGTATTGCCTTCTCCCTGGACCCACTACAGCGTTTTTCTTTAACTACAGGCATGCCAATATCCCTTACAACTGCAGGCGGATTAGCAAGAGCTGATTCTGTGCATCTGTCCTGAATCCCTGAGTTAGAGCGGTATAGGGGCTGCTGAACATCTTTTTCAAGGATTATGGAATTTATACTATAGTGGATCATCCCACCACTCCACAGGGAAACTGCCACCTCCAAAGCCTGCAATTTTCCCATTATCGGGACCAGGCTTGCTTCAATCAACTCTTAACATTTTGCCAAAGATTGTCAGCACCAGGTGCTGGGCACTGGCTGGCATCAGTGCCGTCCCATGTACCAGAGTAGTTCGGATTTCCAGACAAGGTCAATTTGTTTCTTTTTCCCAGGCTTTTTCAGAGGTTTTTGCCTTTTAAGGGGGGGGGGGGACTAATACTGCTGAGAGGGGAAACTGACAGGACCCTCTTGCTCTTTCTTGATGGATCCTCCAATCCCTTCACCCCCACTGCCAGCAGGGGGGATTTGGACAGATCCCCCTGCCCTGCAGGGCTGCCCATCTTCATTGAAGTAAGTGTCCAAGGCCTCAACATTTGGTGGGACTCGCTGCCAGTCACTCATTTCCATTGAAAGGCATCGCCCTGCCAATTCTATTTCCTTTGCCACCACCATCTTAACCACTCAGACAGGAAAGGAGGCTAGAGTTGAGTTTGTTGGCCCCTTTGCCCTGTACACTGGTCCCAATTCTGCTGGGCCCTCTTCCTGCCCATCCTGTCGGATGCCCAACTGCCTCTCAGATGTGTCTCAACCACTGATTAGTTCTAGGAGGGAGTGGCTACCTCCTCAGCATAGAATCAGAGTGAATATAGTAATTTTTGTCACTCACCCTGATTTGCCAGGCTTCAGAGGGGTAGCCCAGCCTCTTCCGGCCACTGACAGGCAAGGACGGGCCCACCCTTGGCCAGGGCTTCACCCGTGCGTGGCCTGTGCACATCCCATGTGTGTCCCTCGCTGCGGGCTCTCCCAGTGCTTTAGTAGCACTGCCTCAGTGTGTTGGTGGTCCGCCATCTCCCGAGGGCCTGCTGGGCCTGCGAGTCTCCTCCACTCACGGCTACAAAGCGTGTCCTGCGCTGCGGGGCTCTCCCATTGCTTTAGTAGCACTGTGTGCAGTGTCGGTGCTCCGCCCTCTCGTGAGGGCCTGTTGGGCCTGCTGTGACTGGGAGTCCCCTCCAATCATGGCTACAAAGCACGTCCCATGCTGCGGGGCTCTCCCAGTGCTTTAGTAGCACTGCCTCGCGGTGTCGGTATTCTGCTCTCTCGTAAGTGCCTGCGAGTCCCCTCCATTCACACCTACAAAGCGCATCCCCCATGGGTGTTTATAGAACTGAACCCTGGGCTTGTGTTTGGAGTTATGGACATTGCCTGTTTGGAGTTGCAGTCCTGTCAGTCTCTGTAGTGCACACACTAAACATATGTGAACCCCCCAGTTGAGTACACTTCATTTGAGACTTGCCAGACAAGGGGATTTGTAGCAGTGAACACTGGGCTGGTGGTTGGATTCACAGACACAGGGCCTTTCTGGCCTTTGCAGTCCTGCCAGTCCCTATAGTACACAAATTACACAAATCTTGTTCCCCAGGGTGAGTGCACTTCATTTGAGACTTGCTAGACAAAGGCATTTGTAGCTGTAAGAAAAGGTCTTTCTTTACATGGTTAGTCCCCCACTTTTTGCCCGATGTTTGATGTAGCCTAGAAATTGATAGTGCCCAGGGTCTCTGCTAACAAGGTACCCTGGGCCAGAGCTGTAAGGCTTTAGCAGCATTGGATGCACCTTTAGCTGCCACTACAAGTCCCTAGTAAATGGTACTCAGGTAGCCAGGGCATGGGGTACTATGGGTAGACCCCTGAGTGCAGCAACATTAATTGTGCCACCCTCTGGGGCCATGCATCCAGACGCCCCCAGCACTGCCATTGCAGGCTGGGTGGACTGGTGCAAACCTAAGACAAAAACTCGACATGGCACAGTGCCTGTGTACCCTGTCCACCATACACTGCACATACTATGGATAAGACATCCCTCTGGCAGACCTTACAGCCCTAAGGGAGGGTGCCCCATATCATATGTGCGGGCATAGCTGCATGAGCAATATGCTCCCATTGTGTCCTTGCCAAACCTAGGCCATAGTGGGTGAAACAGATAGCCATTTTAATAAATGTGGTGGACACTGGTCAACACGAGTTTCCCATCTACATGATGGCCACTCTGAACCCTGGGTTGTTGGCATCAAACAACTAAGAATGTTAAATCCAAACTGGTACCAGAATTAGATTTGTCCCTAAATGTACCCAGAGGTCACCTTAGATGTGCCCCCTGCAAAAGATAACTACCCTGGCATGGTTGCTGATTGTTCTCTACAGCCTGCCACCTCCAAACACCCAATCTACAAACCTTGGGAGAGAGATCTGTCTCTCTGGTATGTATAACAATGCCCTTCCATGAATGTGCACTGCCCTGGTGGCGAGCGTAAAGGGCCTACAGCCTTTGAAACTCAACCCCAGGCCTGCTGCTATCAGCAGATGGTCAACCCCTTTGCTAACCTCCACTTTTAGCGGGAGCAAAGGCGGGAAACTACACAAAGGGTAGAAGGCGTGGCCCCACCTAGTATGCACCACCCCTAAGTTGTTGCCTGCGAGGGGGACACTCCATTTCATTTTCCTCCATCTTAGATAAAAGGGAATAGGGAAGTGACCCTTCCCACAGGAAGAGGTCACTGTAGTGGGTGTAACCACCAAAAGGTAAGTGCCCCATTGGACACTACCGGGTCCCCCCTAAAATACCCATTACATTCAGTATTTTGTGGGCATCCCTAGACCAGGTAATCAGATTCAACTGACAAAAGAATATCAGCACAAAGGAGATCCAAGGCATGAGAACTGTGTACCTGCTGCACAAAGAAAAAGGAGCCAAACCCTGCCAGTGGCACCCAGAACCCAACAATCCCTGCTGATGAGCTGCTGGACACTAGACCCACTCTAAATAATCCCAGATGACACCCAGGCTTCAAAAATCACCCAAGAACTCCTCCAGAGTGGAGGTACCAGTCTGCAACAAGAAAGAAAAAAAACAACAATGAGGGTCACTTCACTGACCACTCACTAACTCCCGAACCAGAAGTCACAGTTGGACCCAACAACACACCGATGACCAAGAAGATAAACCCTGTAAGTGTGCCAAGTTCGGTGGCATTGCACCCTTCAGTGGTCATATCGTATCAATACCCTGGGTACTGGTCAGCTAACCTCGAGCACCAGGAAAACCAACCCACTCGGGCTGAAAAAGGACCATGGGGAAGCCCCAGTTGAGGGACTTCAGACACACCCCAGACCTCCCACCAGAGTGCCCCCGTTGTCCTGCAAACGACCCTTGAACCAACTTACCTCCAGCACAGCTGCTGGGTCAACGATTTGCTTTGCACCTGGCCACCCTGTGCCCTGTGAAGAAGAACCTGCTGCGCCATAAGAGTCCCTCATCCCGTACGACCTTGGCACTCCAAGGGGACCCCGAGGAACCACCTTTAAACTTACCTGTGCAGTGCTTTTCAAGTGGTCTCTCGCAGTGGTCCTGCACCAGTTCATCACTGCTCCCGCTGGAACCAGGAGCCACCCAAACTTCTCCAGCTGGCACAGTATGCCCACCAATGACCTTGACCAACCTGCAAAAGGAGAACTTGGTAACTCAACTGTACGATTTAATATGTATTTTTAAAGTTGACTTTCCATTGATTCCTATGGTGCGTAATTACGCACAAAAAGACTATTTTTATTAAACTTCAAAAATCCATATCTCAAAAAGTACTTAACCAATTTTAATAATCTTGATCTTAAATATTACATAAAAATCTGAAGTATTTTTTATAAATTGGTCTTGAGTTATTCCTTCGAATGTGTGAGTTGCATGATTGATACTGTGAGTAAAACAAATGCATTACACTTCTACAAGATTGGCCTAGCTGCTTGACCAAGCTACCTTAACAATTAGTGCATTAGGTGATCTAGTTTTTACCCCTGTAAACCAATGTGTGGTTGCCTGGACCCCTTGCACAGTGTGCCTAGCTTTACACAACATACATAGAGGGCCAGCCTCCTACAGTAGCAGGGAACACTGTGCTGGTGGTTGGATTCACAGACACAGGACCTTCCTGGCCTTTGCAGTCCTGTCAGTCCTGTAGTCCACACACTATACAAATATTGTTCCCCCAGGTGAGTATACTTCATTTGAGACTTGCCAGACAAAGATATTTGTAGCAGCGAATACTGGGCTGGTGGTTGGATTCACAGACACCGGTCCTTCCTTGATTTTTAGCAGTTCAGTCAGTCCCTGAAGTACACACACTGTACAAATGTTGCTCCTCCAGGTGAGTACTCTTCATTTGAGACTTGCCAGACAAGTGTATTTGCAGCAGTGAACACCGGACTGGTGTTTGGAGTTACAGAAACAGTGCCTGCTGGGAGTTGCAGTCTTTGTCAGTCCCTGTAGTACACACACTCTACATATGTGAAACCCCCCCAGGTTAGTACGCTTCATTTGAGAGATTACCAAAAAGGTATTTGGACAAGAGTAGACTGTGCTGGTGTTTGGAGTTACAGTGACAGTGCCTCCTGGAATTTGCAGTCCTGTCATCCCCTGTATCAGGCACTCTATGCATACAGATACACCCCAGGTGGGTACACTTTAATTGGGAGTTCACATACAGGAGTATTTGGAGGGGAAAACACTGGGCTGGTGAGTGGGGTAAAAGTAAATTAGGGAAAAGGTGAGCTACGGGTATGCATGACATAGCAGTTTTGTGACCTGTTTAGTGTTGTGACTTACCAGACTCCACTCCCCCATGTATTCCTGTCAAGCCCTCAGAATGCAGGATGGCCAAGACCTTCTACTCCCAGGGAAAGAGTTGCAATGGGGCACTGGGAGGGTCACCACCAGTCTTCTTGGCCTCCAGCTGTTGCCTGGAGGCCAGGGAATGGACCTTGCCCCGGAGGTTGTTCTACCTCTTTCCGATGTCCTCCCTTGTGCGCAGGGTGGTGCCTAAAGAATTTGCTCTGTTGATGATCCTCTGCCACTGTAGGGGCTGAGGGTTGGACCGCCTATTTCTGAGCCTCCGTGCTTCTGGCGGTCTGCCTTTTTTGGTTGACGGTTGGCGGTCCTACCAGTTTGACTCATAAAATGGCGTCCTGTATGACCGCCAACATGTCGGTCTTATTGGGGCCACGAACATGGCAGTCTGGTGGTCCAATCACCAAACTAGGGTTGAGGCCCTAAAATCCCTAATCTTTTGAATCCACAATGCTCAGTTATGGTCTAAAGCTGAATCCACATCCAACAAACCCTTGTACAATGGGTACCCTCACTTGTACTCTTAGATATTATTATTTGCTCGCTTACTAATATGCCCTGCCATCTTATTGCTTACCCGCTCACAAAACTACACATATACAAATGTTTTCTTTTCCACTCAACCTCATGTTGTCAATTTAGGCTTCACCTAACCGCACAAAGTTTCATGGAAGTCTCTCAGGCCCGGATTTAAGATGGCTTAGCGCCATTCCAATGCCACATTAGTGTCATTTTCTTTAAGGTGATGTGGTGTTGTAAGGCCATATATACAAAGTGGCGCAATGCGAGCATTGCGCCACTTTGTAACCACTTGCACCACATTATGCCTGCGCCATGCATAATATATGCAAGGGGGCCATTCCAGCACTAGGGGTGCCAAAAAAATGGCACAAACAAATCTAAGAGGTTTCTTTGTGTCATTTGTATCTGCATGTTTAAGTCCTGATAAGAGCAGGTGTTAAAGGGAGTCTCCCATTGTTTTCAATGGGCCTCTTGGCCTCTTGGTGCTTTGCAGGATTAGCGTCAACATTTGTGATGCTAATCCTGCAAAGCGCTGGACTAGCATCAAAACTTATGATGCTGGGACCCCTGACTACTGCCATTGTGCGCCATATTTTAAATAAGGCACACGCATGGTGGCATTAGGGGGGCGCTAAGGGGCGCAAGAAAAATGGCACTGTCCCATAATGTTTAAGTACTAGCAAGCATTTCCAAATGTCCATGCCTTTTGTTGGTTTCTACCTATTGTTTTTATCTTATGTTACCTTAGGTATAGCAGATTTTAAAATTACTATATAATTGCACTTCTGTTATTACATATCTTATCTGCCACCGGAACGGCGCTATTTTCTTTCCATTCAAATGCCGACTATACTTAAGATAGAGGAATAGGGAGGTTTGGGGCCCCTGGGGGGTAGTTTGATGTTGTTTTGTTGCTCAATTTTTCTAACACAATGTCTCATTGTCACAAAGCATTCTTTCTTTTAGACTCCCTTATCTCATTTCTTCTCTTCTGCCCCTCTTTACTTCCTTACATTTCTCCAGCCCTTAGAACATGCACTCATAATGCATCTACACAGCAGTTGTTCACAGTTTTGTTGAATGTTCTACTCCCGTGCTATACTCTACTTATGTAAAAAACAAAAACATTCTACCAAATCGGCCAATTCACAAACAATGACCAGTTTTCACTTATCATAACTCGTGACACAAACTAAAAACATTCTAAACATAATCTCATTTAGAGGGCTTCAATCACCCATTACAAAGATGTAAAATTACAGATTATGCCTATAAATTAAAAGGGGACATCAGATTACCACAAGAATGCAAAGTTAAATTAAAGGTAGCTTGTCTCTTACTTGTAGATGGATCGGGGATGTTGCCTGTTTTCTGGCCACTGCTGAGAAAAAAAGTATCATCAGCTTACTAGCCAAAAAACTAAAAAGCAAATATTTCCATAATCTCACATACCACAGATAAAGATGGAAGATGGATGATCTTGAAATTGAATAATGATGGAGACCTTTTTATTATTAACATTATTCTCAAAATGGTAATAACTCTAAATTTTACTCCAACGTCTCTAATAAAATTCAATCCATCGGTAACGATGAATGAATTTGTTTTTAGGTGGCTACTTTAACCTGCCCATGGGCTGCACTTTGGATAGATCCTCCACATACAAGTTCAGTCTACCTATATCCCACAAAGCTATGAAAAATCTCTGCTTAACATTTAATTTATTTGACACTGGAAGATTATAACATCCAGACTTCTGCGATTATACCTTTTTCTACCCACCACACCTTTCATACTCCAGAACAGATTATATCATGATATTTGGTACATACCTGCACTCCAGAGAAGAAGCCTCCATTGAACCAAGACATATCTTGGACTACTCTTGCACCTAACACTCGCTGTCTCGTCTCCTGGGACTCCTCAACTAAAAATAAAACATTTGGAGACTATTGTACATCTCCAGAGTGCTATAACTGCAGAAAAAAATAAATCTACAATTTTTCTAATGTTAATAACAGCAAAGAAACGTCACCACTCCTTAGATGGGAAGCTCAAAAAACTACTATAAGAGTGTTTCTCATTAGAATAAATTTAGGTATGAATAAAAAAAGATTGAATGAATCACTAAATAATGTTAGCCTCTTATCTGAAAGATAAAGAAAATAAGTTTAGTATTTCATCAATAAAAGATAAGGCATGGAAAAGGTATTTATATTCAATAAAAATAGCAGAAATCGTTAAAGTCTTTTTAACCGACTTATATGCAAACAACTCTATATGGCGGATATTGTCAAGGCTTAATCTCCCATATATATCTAACGAAAAGAGATTGTCACTCAAAGCCCCAATTTCTCCAGACAAGATAACCAACCTTATCAATACACCATACAATTCTATAATTCATCCTCACCTGCAATACTCAAACTGAGTTAGTCCACCATATCTCTTCCTCTTTTGGGATACTAGGCACTCCAGCAAACGCCATGATAGCAGTAATTGTGAAAAAAAGACAAAGATCTAATCCTACCTTAAAACTATAGGCCAATTTCTATAATTAGCATAGATTCCAAGATGTATGCTAAAGTGTTGGCAACCAGGTTAAAAAAACTACTCTCAGACAACATAAATGCAATTCAAGTCTGTTTCCTTAAATAGCGACTATCTAGTGATAACACTGACTATTCTGTCAGGTTTCTGAGAAAGTCCAATTTGCTGACTCTCCTACAGAAGTGATAGCGCGTCCTGCAGAAAAGGACTTCAATAAAGTGGCCTGGCCTTTCCTATGGGTAGTCCTCCGCAAATTTAATGATACAACTTTATCAGGATGGGAATGCCCCATATGCAAATCAAGAACGAAAGTAAGACTGAATGGAACTTTATCAGAATATTTTGATGTAAAACAAGGTATTAGACATGGCTGCCTACTTTTGACTGCTCTACTCCTACTTGTAGTCGAACCTTTACTGCACTGCATCGGAGAAAACAAAGAAATATCAGAATTAAAATTTAAAGAGCTCACACTGAAGGCAGCCATTAATGCAGATGACAAACCATTCCTTACATAAGACACTGAGACTTCTCTCAAAGCCTTAACTGATATTGTGTAAACCTTCTCTTTAGTACCAATACACACCCTGAACAGTGATAAGTCCACATTAAATGCAATGAATACATTCTGCAGTAAGGACCTTTTAGATATACCTGGCAATCTCTAAATATAAAATATTTTGGCACTGAATTCAATGTCAGCATTTCTGAGACAAACATAATGAAAATATTAACCCTGAGGAAAATCCCAGTCTTTTTGGAAAGCTGGTCTCCAAAATTCTTACTTTGGTAGGGAAGAATATAAACTATAAAAGTGATACTTACCCAAACTGCAAATGATCATGTAAGTATTACCACAGCTTCACTTTGAAACTAGACTACATCATAAACATTTCTCTCAGGAAAAAAAACCCCAGGATTCCCCTAAAAAAAGTTTAAAGATTATTTTGTTCGAACAAGCTGCTAGATGGCTGATTGAATTAGGCTAGCCCGTCTGGCTAGAAGTAGAAATGATAGTACTCCAAAATTCTAATCTAACCTTGTTCTTGACTTTCACCAAAACCAATGTCCCTTGCTCTAATCTAATTCTAAATCTAACAAAAAAACTATTCTTTGTACTGAGTCAAATCTAAACACCAAGTATCTTGAACTTAGCATCTCTATTGTACAACAAAAAATCTAAATTGATGGCCAAATCATAATTCCATATGAATGGTCCTCTAAAGGATTATATTTAGTGAAGCATTTGGGACAGAAACTTGAGCAAACCTCTTCTGCCAATTGGCAGTGAACACACAGCCTTAGAAACATATAATTCTATTGGTTCTTAAAATAGAAAGTACTAGTAAACACATCAATCCTAGCCTTTATATAACAGTTATTTAAAAGTGGGCATACTGTTTCTAAAACCTACTCTCTACTCATACCTGAATCCAATAAGCCAGTTCTGTCAACCAAATTCAAATTGGAATCCAAATTTGCCAAAACTTCCTATGAGTTTATATGGTATATAGAAATCTCCCTTCAACAACAAAGTAACTACTTCCTTAGCTCAAACAAATTTCCAGCTTCTCCATAGATATTGTAGACTCAACAACTCCTCCACAGAATGAAACGTTTTGCTAACTCCTCATGCTCGAATTGCAACACTTCTACATGAGATCTAGCACCCATAATTTTCTATGATGTGACTCTGTAAGTATTCTAGTCAGAGATTTAGAAATGTATTGAAGAGATCTACATATCAACCTTTTAATATGATTCTCTTATCTTATAACTGGACCTAATGATCCACATATTCTTAATCACAATGACAGAAAACTGCTAAACCTAATGCTTACACTTAGCTGTAAAGTTATCCTATGTAATTAGAAGAGCAAACACAAAAGTCTTGGAAGTAATGGCTAACAATTACCCGGGGAGCAAGTAGTGTCAATCATCTCTTACATGATTTCCAGCAGTAAATGCCCAGAAGTTTAATGAGTTGTATTTGATGCTCTAAATGTCTGGACAAAAAATCCACAGGGTTTTCTCACTAAGGCCTTTTCTATGTGTTGATTGAACAGCCAAGGCTTACTCTAGAAAGTGGTGGTACATTTGGAAGTCGTAAACAGAATGCCACAGTATTCACATGCAAAAAAGCAATGTCCTATCAGTACTGTCATTTTTGGAAGGGATATGTCCTTCTTTGCAAATAGTTAAAGTATGAATTCAAAATATACACTACACAATAGGCTTGCCAGTCCTAGCACCTGGTGACCCCAAACACTTTTATAGGCTTGTACTGTAAGGCTCAATAGCCAATATAACACTGCACCCTGAACAAGTCCTCAGCACTCTATGGAAATCTTTGAACCTCATCTTTTTATTGTGGACAATGTTTCTTCTCAGTGTATTTTGATACAGATGGAATGTTACAAGCATACCAAGTGTGCAAGTTGAGAAACCCTTTGTTCTAGACCAATAGTTCTTAAACTAATTTATTTCTTGGCTCCCCCAAATATGTGTTCAGCAAATTGCAGGTGGTCCAGAATTCTGCGGTGCGTCTTCTGCTTGATATTCCAAGGCATACTTCAGTTAAACTGTCCTTGTCCTCTCTCCACTAGATTCTGATGGAACAGCGTATAAAATTCAAAACCCTATGCATCATCCATAGATCACTACACAATAGAGGACCTCACGTGCTAAAAACCTTAGCTACCTTCTACAAACCCATTAGAGCTCTTAGATCTGCATCTACAGCATTAGCTTTACTTCCTAAAATCAAAAAAGCCAGATAGGGTGGCGCTACGATGGAATATCAGGGAGCCAATTTATGGAACTCCCTCCCCCCTTAGTATTCGATTAACTAGTCACAAACTTAATTTTCAAACGGCGATTAAAACCTGGCTTCTTAAACCTTAGTTTCCCTCTCTTGGTTCCTGTTGTTGTCCTTTTAGCGCTGTGAGGCCTCCGGGTAGTCAGGCGCTTTACAAGTGCAAATAACATAACATAACAACTTTTGACTTCTGCCGACCGAACTTAATCATTACTAGAACCTGGATCATTGAATCATTTTAGGGATCTGAATACCCCCTACCGATCATCACTGGAAGCCAGGGGCCCCTGCTTAAGCATTTTCAATGATTTGAATCGCAAAACTATACACAGAAAAAACAGAAACATGCATTCATAAAACAATTACATAAATGATTAAATAATGTATTTAATTCACAAACAAACAGAAAATAATCTGAATTGAATTGTAATAATAAAGTTAGAACTTTTCTAAACTAAATTTAGGCCACTGTTCATCTATAGTATCCTTTGCTTGATGTACCTACCCAGCTTCCACGAATCAGTTTGAGGATGCTAAATACATTTTTAGTCTCCAATTTCGAATTCCTCCATATTTACAAAACGTTTTAAAATCTTAACTCTCAAATTTGCTTATTAATTTATTTACATTTTATTAATTTGTTTCTAATATTAAATTTTATTAGCAATTGCAGACCTTCTAAGTAGGTTTTTCAGACCCCATGGGGTATGGACCACAGGTTAAGATCCAGATTTCTAGACTCTTGTTGACCCCCGTTGAGTTGTGGGAAATACAGCTCCATGAGTTTAAGTCTTGGTTGCTGCGAACTGGGTAAGAATTTCAAGTCCCTCCCCAACAAAACCCCAATCTGGTGAACAGGAAGGGATCCCCTACCCTTATCAATGGTGGTTACTCGTTTGCAAAAGCAATAGATTAAAAAGTCAAAGTTCCAGTGTCCTGTCAGAAGAGTGACTGGTGACGGGCAATGGGCACAGTTTGAGGGCCCAGGGTTAGAACAAGGGGAACTTAGAGAAGTTGCTTGGTTGGCATGCACCCACGGCATATAATAGGTGTGGCCAAGATTGGTTTACAAATAGTTGATCCCTGTCTTTAACACCGTAGTGAACACTGTTAACAGAAATAAGCCAGAATGGACTGCAACTAGAGACAGTTTCAGTGGTTAAGATCAATTCAACCCTTCAATGTGTTTCTTTTTGTTTTTTATTTGAATTGTTATTAGTTGAACAACTGTCCCCAGATGTTGGTCTCATAGCTCACAGTGTCTTAGGGACAGAAGCTGCATGTCTCTGATGACGCACAATGAGGGAGAAACAGACAGTTGTTCCAGGTGCTTGTCTCACGTAAGGGTGGGGGTGGGTGAAACATGATTTACCTATGGTTCATCCCTCTCTGTAATAGCAGGGTGAGCAAAAATATGCAGGAATGGAATGCCTCTAGGGTAATTATCAATGGCTAAGGCAAATTCAAGCAATCCATCTAATACTTTTGTTATTAATGTGAGATGCTGTAGGTGTCATAGGTATGCCAAACTCTAGACAAAGTAGCTCACTGTGCTATTAAATTAAAGCTAAAGGTCACTGATGAAGCCCATGACCATCAAAACTTGCCTATGAGAAGCCAGGGCTAGAGTGTTTCTTCTGAGGTAAATCAAAGAGTGAGCGGTACATGGTTTGTCATTTCTGTAATGCCTCATTGAGCAGATAAATGATGAGATTGAAGTTGTTGATAGTAAATACCAGTGGTTCAGGTTAATCCAAACAATACAACAGATCAGCTTTTAGATCTGACCTAGAAACAGCTCTAGCTGTCATGCCAGCCTCAAGTAATACAAATACATAAAACACAGGCATATTGTTGAAAGTGGCCCTTTTCGCAGAGTTATCCCCAAACCTTTTGTCTCTGATCTCCTGTTTTTGAATGTGTGCTGCATTTGTTTTTTGCTGGCTTTAGGACTCTGGGTACTTTACCACTGCTAACCAGTGCTATAGTGCATATTCTCTCTCTCTAAATTGTGTGGGTGATTAGTTTCTCCACGGTTGGCATATTTAATTTACTAGTAAGTCTCTAGCCAAGTGCACTATGTGTGCCCAGGGCCTTTAAATTAAATGCTACCTATGGGTTTCCAACAGTGATTATGCAACCCCTATGGGAAGCCCTGTAAGCATGTCTTAATTCTGCCACTGTAGTGTCTCTGCATGCAGTTTTAAACAGCCATTTCGACCTGGTAAGTGCACCCACTACTAGGCCCAAACCTTCTCTTTTACTACATGTAAGTCACCCCTAATGTAGGCCCAAGCCAGCCCCATGGGCAAGGTACCCCGTATTTAAAAGGTTGTACTGGTATTTAAGGGCATGTACTGGTGCGCTGATAGTGAAATGCTGCTAAATTCATTTTTCACTACTGCAAGGCCTATCTTTCCCTTTGGGTAACATGGGGATTGCCTTGTTATAGCTATTAAGTGTAATTTCCCACTGGGAGCAGGTAGAGATGTGGAGTTTTGGGTCTCAGAACTCAAAATTTAAAAATACATCTGTTGGTGAAACAGATTTTTGGATTGTATGTCTGAAAATGCCACTTTTAGAAAGTGGCAATTTTCTTGCTTAACCATTCTGTGCCTCTGCCTGTCTGCTGAATACACGTCTGGGTCAGGATGACAGTAGGGCTGTTTGTGTATTCACTCTAGACAATCACATAAAGGGAGCTGAGGTGCGCTCTGCATATCCTGATGACCCATCACCAGGCTGATAGGTCTTCCTGTGTTAGAATGGTGGGACAAGCTGACACTTACACCTTAACAGGGCTGTTTCTGTCCTCACATAAAGCACTCTCCAACCCCCTGAGTGTGTCTGGGGACATGGCAGGGAATGGACGGGTTTTGTGCACTAAAAACACTTCTCTTTGAAGTTTGCCTTCTACAAAGACAGAAATGGGTATAAGTACTGAACCTCTCACACCACATAGTCAGAACACCTCTGGACTGAGGGCATTCTGCCAGTAAAATAACTGGATACCGTAAGAGGGACTGCCACTCTGCCTGTTGCTTTATTGTGCTGGCCTGCTGCTTGCTACTTATGTGTTGGGAGTGAAAAGACTGGGCTTTGCTTTCTACCAAGGGTTTGAACTGAGCTTCCCTACTGTTAAGAAGTCTCAGGGACATCAACGACATCATATGCCAGTTCCTGGGCTCTTCTGCTGAGGGTCCAACTTTCCAAGTGGTGCCAACTCCAGTCCCTGGGCTCTTGGAAGTGTAAGCTGGTGACCTGAAGAAGAAAATACAAACATCAACATGCCAAGCTACCAAGGGGGTGAGTAGGGGTTATCTTAGCTGTGTGGCTTCCTTACCCTGACTAGACTGAGGATTCCTACTTGGACAGGGTGAAAACCACTGCCAACTAGAGACCCCATCTTAACACATGTATACATACTTAGAGAGGCTTTGGGTTAGTCCTCTAAATCTAGTTTGCGTCCACCCTCCTTATCATACTGTATGGGCAATGGGTTAGCTCACTTCAAGCAGGCGCCTTTGCATTGTGAGTGATGTGATTTGACTTGCCATATGTGCACATTCACTTAAAAAGAAGTGCACTTCAGTATCAAGGCTCGTAGGTAAACACTTTACTTTGTCAATGGGTTTCCTTTCTGTCCTTTCGTCTTTTATTTTCGTCATCTTGGTGTGCCTTAACGTTTTAGTAAATAAAGGCCAACCTTTCTTTGGTGTCAGTAAGAAACGTATATGTCTGAAATTCATTAGAACTAAAAATGGTTTCTATACCGGTTCTAGTACCTATAATTAGAGTATTTACAATATTTAAGCATATGCTATTTGGCAACAATAATAATATCAAAGTAGCAAGAAAGACCACGGCCAGAAGCTCGAGTTGATTACAATTGTCACCAGAAAATCGGGGTTGCACTTACGGACATAATAGAGGGTTGCCGTTTTGTAGAGCTGCAACTGTGGAAAAAATACCTATATAGATGGTGACATCACTCCTGCAAATTAAGGGTGCTCTAATCAGTGTTAGCTGATACATTTTTAGTTTGGCAAAAAGATCTAATAAATAGGGTAATTAAAAAAGAGCTCAAATTTTTGGGCACTATTGTATTTCTTCAAATGTGACAACATGAAGTACAAATGTATTATAAAGATTTTAAATTAGACTAGTAGGACACAACTGGCTGAGTGAGTTGACACTAGAAGTTGGCAGAGCTGTTATATTTGAAGATTAACAGTAGGTAATACATAAAATATAAAGAAAAGCAATTTAAATTTATTTTAAAATGTGTATTTTCAGATTTTCATGCACCGTAAACCTGTACAAACATTGGGTGATTTATTTTTTTGAATAAGTACTTTTAAAGCATAACAACGACCAAGAATAAATTAAGAATTCTTTCATACAAGTATTTATAAGAAAGTTGTTATTATGGTATATTTCACCATTACTCAATTACAACCCTTCTGTGTGTATCTTTGTAACTAATATTGTAAAGTGAATTTCATATTGTGTCTGTTCTACTACTTTCTCAAGTGGATAGGGGACCAACATGATATTCCACAAAGTTTCCTGCCTTCTACTGTGAAGTTACGGGTTGTGGCTTGTATGAATTTCTGCCTGATAGGATCCAGTGACTAGAAGGGTGAAAACCCAGGAATCTTGGCTCATCCAACCTCATTGCTCCTCCCTGATGGGTATGGGCACCCATGTGTTGGAACTAAGGGACTGAGATCGAGTGTAAGCAAAAGTAATCACAAGGGTAGTAAGGGTGAAAAGGTGCCGCACATCTGGGCAGTAAAACAATATATTTTACAAGCGTAGATGTAAACAAAGTCTGGTGCAAACTGGCCAAGTGCCTTACTACCCAGGTGACTTCATCAAGGCTGGGCCTTAGAAGGTGGATAAAATCTTCATAGAATGGAACTGTGAGTTGATGAAACTGCCCAAACAGCATCTGGGACTCCAGGCTTATCAGGGCCTCCTCTACTTCCCTAACCATACGCGTTTAATACCTTACTCACCTGCTGCTGTTTGGGCAGTTTCGTCAACTCACAGTTCCATTCTATGAAGATTTTATCCACCTTCTAGCGCCCACTTACCTGACCGCCGGGCTCCATCGCTACCTACCTTTTTGGCCGGACGGCCCAGCCTTGATGAAGTCACCTGAGTGACGAAACACGTATTGGCTGTATCTCGACGATGGCACAGTGATCAATAGTACCTACAAATAAAGACACCTTCTACAAACAAGACTTGGGACTTTTTCAACCTTTTGCTTCCTCCGACCTCCAATACACCATCAGGGATACTTATCCTTGCTACACGTTAGGACTATACACTTCTGTGTGCTGTGGTTGTCTTGTCCTGTAAGCAAAAGTAGTCAGGATGCATCGTGGTAGGGCTAGGAGCCTGGTTTTAAAGGTGGATGTTAAGTTCGTTTTTGGAATGGAATCATGACAACTGTCTCCCAGATATGTCCTGAAAAAAAAGTATGTGTAACATGCAGTTTTGATTCAATCAGCTCTCCAAAAATTTTAATTTTAGGAAGAGTAATAATTATTGTCATGGTTGTTTCATTTCTACAGCGATGTTTTAAGGTCTCGGTTACACACAGCTTTAGTTGTATGTTGACCAGACTTAATATTTCCAATACCTACTCATATACTTAAAATGGGCTTCGGTCAGCCACTTGGTTATAATTGAATGGCTCTGCTTTCTATGCTAGCCTTTTACTCTTTATTCTGTGACTCTCCTCTTCATTCTTGTGTTTTTGTCACCCAGGAGCACTTCAGTCTCACAACTTTATGACTAGGTCAGTTGTATCCTTCCACTGCTTACTTAAGGGGGATCTTTTTTATTTATTTTATTTTCAACACTCCACTGGAGTGCATGTGTTTCCTTGCTCTCTCCTCCTGTGTTTCCTTCCCCATAATCTCCTCAATATTCCCCAGCCTCCTTCCATCCAGTTCCCTCTCCTGCCCCCTTATTGAATCTATGTTTTAACAAGGGCATTGCAGCTGCAATGCAGTGGCAATGCTGATGGGCTGCTCGCATTATGATTCCTTTTTTTAACATTTTGTTTTACTCTTCTAACATGGCTGTCCTCCATGTTTGAACAGTAAGTAAAAAATGTCTGCCTGCATCACGGTGTATGCACAACTTGTGATGTACATGTCACAGTGGAAGGAAGTAGAAGGAACACACCCAGGAACCGTTTGCTAGATTAGAATGCCATTTAGCATTGGAAAAGGGAGCCACTTTGCATTTTGTGGTCACCATGAGTGCACTGTTGGGTCTGTTCAGAAGGAGGACCTTTGCTATGTTTTACAACATTACACACTATTTGGGATTGTTTCCAAAGGAATGCCCTGACCTAAATAAAGTGCCCTGTAGCTTTCTCTTTGCAGTTACCACCTATGAAACAGGTATCCCCTGTTGGTCTACAGCAGCCATATCCATGTGATACTTTCATGATAATCCCTGACTAGGGGTACAACTCCCATAGGAATTAATTGTACTAAATATATTCCATATGGTTATGCTGACAGTCTGATGTGGTTGGTTCTGCACTTCATAGACACACCTTTCATGAAACTGCACTTTCTTTCCCAGCTCTGCCCTAGGCTTCCAGGCTGCAGCTGTGCAGTATGGAGGGTGTCAGCATTCCACAAAAACAGTGCTGGAAATTAAAATAATTGCTCCAGGAACCCATAAATAAGGGGGCCAAGATGTGGCAGAGGAAAGGGGTTGGAGTCAAAGGGTGGTGCTTAAAAAGCAAAGTCTAACAGTAAATCTACACATTTATTTAAAAAAAAATAGACTGCAAAGAAATTAGCAGCAATGACATATGTAACAGTAAATATTTTCTAGATTACTTAATTGGTTGCAAAAGTTGCATTTTAAAATTCCTTACAGGGTTAAGACACCTTCTGATGAGTTCATTGTGTGTCCAGTAATTTTGAGAGGATTATAATAGTGGTAAGCTAACTCTAGTGGTTAACCCATTTCTGAAAGTGTTTTGTCTTTTGTCCAGTCACAGTTTTGACTCATAAAATAGCATAGAGTGTTAAATTGCCTTCTGCAAAGCAAATAGTGTAATATGCAGATCAGAGGTTTGTATTGTATGTAGGTGGGTAAGTGGGCTACAGCTTTTGACACCGAGATCATTTTATTACTTCCAGTTCATAAGCTGCAAGCCATCTAATATAGCACAATAAGCACAGTGATCTATTTACCAGCATCAAGGAGCTGCACGCAAACTGTAAGTCATGGGTTTTAGATCCTTATTGTTTCTTTCTCAATGTGTTGTTAATATAAGATTGCGAAGAATGGGTCCTTTGGGAAGTAATAAAGTATTGTTAGTACAGACAACCACAACCACTGTGTTACATTTTATATCCTGACTTTGTGTTTCTCCCGACCAGTCACTCTTACACGAATATGGATGATGATACGTGATTCCTACACCTGATAACCTCATTGTCTATTTAGCATTTCCTGTACCTTGACTTACACACTTGAGTGATTTATTGTGCCTCTGTGCATGGTGTGAAGCACTGACACCCTACAAAGGGATGAATAGAGCCATCAAGTAATTCAGAAAAAAAGTGCTAAGTGTCATTTAAATCAATATGTGTGGAATTACTCATACATACAGGAAAAAAACTGCATTTTTACACTGCAACCACATCTCTTACATAGAGTTGAACAAAGTTAAAATCCTGCTTCCAATAGTTTCCCTTAAGCGCCTGTCAAGTGATAAGCTGTGAGCCTTTGTTTCCTTCCACTGCATTGGTGTCAATGTGAGGCTCCAGATAGCTAACTTCCAGTCATGATGATAGCTGAACAAAAGAACGGCTGATATTCCTTTAAATCAGGACTTTGTTTGTGTCGGCTGGAAGTAACAATAACAAAGTCCCCACTTTGCCTACAGGTTGCTGCTCAGCATGGAATTCAGACAACGTGCTGGCACTGCTGAAGTATATCCCGGGGTCGGAAAATTACAACAGGACGACTTGGTCAGCTGGATCCCAGATCAGGCCACGAAACAGCTGCTGGAAACTGGATCCAGCGGGATCACTTTGCTTACAAGACCTGCACAGAAATCGTGCGAGGCACTCACTCTCCTCCCAGCTGCGGACAGTTTTGTCAAAACAGCAGTAAACCATGAAAGCCAGGAACAAAATGATCGCCCGGCTATGAGGGAGTGAACTAGGGGTGGCCGGTAATCAAGGAAACCTCTTATCAGTCAAACTGCAGCGATTTAATGGGCCTTGGAAAACGCGCTTATGTTTTTTTTTCTTCATTCGCCATTCTGTTCAGCTGGACGTCAATACGCCTGCAAGAGAAGTTTAATTATCAAACTAAACTCTTAAATCTCCTTATAGGGGGGGGGGGGGGGGGGGGGGGCGGTTGGCTGCAAATTTCAAAGAAAATTAAGAGGTATTGGCAAGAGCAGAGTTTGCCCAGCCAGAGTAAATTAGCAGCTTTAAAGCTGCCCATTTCCACGCCACCCACGCCAGACCTGGGGTTCCTCCGGAGCTAAGCAGATTGCTGCAGTCCACTTCAACTCTTTCATAATTCAAAGTATCTTGGCCAAGAGTTAAAGATTTTTTAGATAATGCTTCTTGGACACAGTAATTTACGTGTCTTGCGAGTGCCCCAGCCCTGCTGTCCTGTGATGACGCAGAAACAAAGGTTTTACATTTATTAGCGCATAAACGTAGTGCCGCAATAATCAAGTGTGACTTTAACCGAACTAATAAAGATTGTACGGGGACAAATGTGCCCTCAGAGTAGTTCGCCAACATTTATAAGCGTGCTTTATATAACGTGATGTATTAGAATTGTACTAATCTGACATAACCGTAAACGTGTGCCATGATTTGCTTGTTTGAAATGTTTTAACTTAGCATAACTTTAGTGGAGGCTTCGGCCTAGTTGCCTTGTCTCACGGTTTAGATGCTCGTGTTTTTCTAATGTGCTAATAAAACGTGTATTCTTGCTTGAAGCTGTACTTTTCCAGTGAGATCGGTTCACATGCTTATCTTTAAGGTTTCGTGCCAGCCTGGCAACTTCTTCTTTGCTCCAAGGTCAATCTACAGGTGCAGACAATGGAAGCTCTGAAAGTGAGTTAATTGGTAAAATATGTTGCAACTTACGTTCCCGACTCCAAGGATAATGTAGGCCTAGGTAGAAGCTTGTAAATTGTTGTTTTTGATTGGACAATTTGAAGCCAACCTATGAACCCTCCAATGGAAGACCCTACTGGATTTGAACTGTTGATTATTTAAACCTGGTGCACAAGAAGGAAGCGGCCATTACCCATTGCACCCATTGAGGACATTATTGCCCATTGCAGCCATTATGGCCCATCTTGCCGACCTCGTCATTTTGCCATCTTCTACGATGCCAATTGATGTTCGACGCCATGTTGAATGAGACTTTGATGCTTTCTCTAATCGAGAGAAAGAGACTTTAAGTAATTCTCGCCCTAGAGACTTTAACTTCGATTTGCCCCTTTGCATAAAGTAGTAGTTTTGTCCTTTTATCTTGCCGCTGTGAGGCAATTGCCCCGTCCACCCTGCCCCCTTTGCCCCCGTCCCATGCTGATCGAAACCGGTACCTGTGAGACGAAGACTTCCTTGAATGCTGATTGAATTTGGTAAATATGAAAGGAAAATGTACAATTGCATTGTGTTTCTTTTTAGGTAACCAACTGCTGATTTTTGATAAGAGCCCTAGTTAGGAGTTTTCCAAATCAATGTTGCTAAATTGTTTTTTGCATGAAATCCCACATGCAGATGCTAATTTGAGGTTAGATGAGGATTCATTTGTTGCACGATGCAATTTGAGACCTTGTTATGCTGACTAATGTATGCAATTAGCCCATTACAGATTATAGTTTTAGTGGTTTGCGTTGCTATCATCGAATGCATTGTTATTCAAATGCTGCATAGATTGCATCTTTTTCGCCGTTATGGACAGTTATTAATGTTCATTTACATATATCATTTGGTGTTGAGACACATTTATATCGTGCTAACTTTGTTAATATAGGGAAATAAATTCATTAACTTTGAATGAACTGGTGTGGTTATTCATGGCCGAAAGGTCATGGTTCGCCAAAATGTTTTCTGGATTAATTGTGAAGTGTTATGTTGATCAGGGCATTGCTTATGTTCGTTATTGATTATTGATTTGATTAAATTGACTAATCTTGGGTGAAGAGAGCCCCACTTGGTCAAAAGATTCATCGACCCAAGAGCGTCCAAATACAGGTAATTTATTAGGACGGAACGCTCTATCAGTAGATGGTAGCAGAGGATGGTTTCGCCCTTTGGGACCCCACTCGAGAGGTAACGGTTTCGCCCTTTGGGACCCCACTCGAGAGGTAACGGTTACGCCCTTTGGGACACCACTCGAGAGGTAATGGTTACGCCCTTTGGGACCCCACTCGAGAGGTATATGGTGTTGAATTAGATTTTTCTTGGGTAAAACAGATTGAGAGAATGATGATGCCCTAAGTCCCCCGCGACTTTCCCGGGATCTCGGAGCTTGCGAATGGAGAGAATGGAGGTGTGAAATCGGCGTTGGCGGTACTAGTGACGGTATGAGTGAAGTCAGGATTTTGCGCTTGCACAGCTTATTGCCGCAGATTGTTTGAAAAGGTTGCGAGGATTTTAGAGAATAGCGGACGTGCGACTCCGAGTGTGAGAGTAGGGAAGTCGTCGAACTTCATGTGCATGTGGCGCTTTGTGCAGAAAAAGGTCCACGTGGTTGTTGTTGTTGAGACGGGCCCTGCGAGGTCAAGAGACTCCGGAGTATGTTGAGAAGTGTATGAGAAACTTGTTTTATGTTGTGGTCTGGTCGGTTTAATAGGTTGACCGGGCGTGGTCAACGAGTCGGTACGTGTGTTAAGGGAGTGGAAGAAAACTTCGACTTCGGGCTTTGACAAATTCTAAGTGCACTAGAATAGATCACTGACAAGTTGAGAGCAGAGTCTGCGGGTCAGGATTTGCTTGCGAAAGTGGGGACCGAGAAAGATGGAATAACTGCCGAGGCTAGTGAAAAATCCCTAAGGTCCTGAAGCGATTGTGTTACCCTTCCTGTAGTAAACCAACAGATCTGTTTTATTATTATTTGGTTGCTCGCGATACATGCCAGAAGTTGTTACGAGAGGAGCTGAGTGAAGGAGGACTAGCCGCGAGGCTTTGTCAGCCGCAGAGTGTGTGAGTGTGACGTCACTAGGAGCCGCGCTGGGATAGGTTGGTTGCAGAGAAGGGTCGCGCACGGATTGGACGCAGTCCGTGGGGCTCGATTGGAAGGGGAAAGGCAAGCGTAGAGTATTCCGGGAATTAAAGTCACTTATTGATTACAAACTTTGTGAAATAAAAGACGAGAAAATTAAATTTTTTAAAGCATTAAAGAGTGCGATGAAGGGGGAGTCTTACATTAAAGCGAGCGTAGGAGAGGAGACGCCACCCGAAGGTACACCAGCTTACATTGTAATGGAGGAAAGGGGGGTAGCTCCGTGCCTTTGGCTAAAGCAATGGCACAAGCTGACAGAGAGACATGGGAGCGTAGCGTTCCCGATCCATGGGACATTCAATATAAGGATCCTAGAGAATTTGAGATTTGAGATGTACGACATGAAGGTACCTCCAAGGCCAGCACAGTTTGAGGCTCTAGCGATTTGGGAACTAATGGCTAGACAGCAACAGCAAAAGAAGTTCGAGACCAGGATAGGAAAGGTAGAAAAGACACTAGCGGACGCTAGGTGGGATAATGCACAGAAGGTGTGGAGGTCAGATATATTGCAGGGGATAAAATTGTTTCCCGCAATTGCTAAGGAAGAAGAGGCGACAGGCAAGAAAGCTACCTGTAAGACAAACAGGAGGTGTTCCAAAGATAGAGAGGACGAGGAAAAGTTAAGGAGAGAAGACGAGTCAGAGGATGAGGAGTTCATCATGCAATTGCTGAACGACCGTCCACCACCTTATGTAGAGAGTGAACAAGGTCCAAGTACCAGTTCTGCCCCTCCGGCACCGGTACAGAATAATGAAACTCCGAATTCAGAAACGCCATCGGGATCTAAGGACCCGAGTTTACTGTTCACCCCGCAGATACCGCAGGTTAGGAGAATATATCCAGATGTGCCTATATTGAAAACAGCAGAAAATTATCAGCCGCAGGTCCCAAGGTACTACAGCAGTGACAACAGTACGGGAATGATTCTAGATCCAACCGTAATGGGAGTACAGAATGGTCGCAACCCAACATTGGCACAAGCTGAATCAACCCAGTTTTTGATGCCTCAAAAGCAGATGCAGGGGGGAACCGCACATGCTCAGATGACGGGGAGTCAGACGGGCATGCCGGCAATGATGACCCATAGTGTGGAAATGAACATGCCTCAGAACCTGGGGAATGGACAGAACCCAGATGCGATATCCCTACCCATTACTGTAGGTCCACCGGTACCTTTGTACATTCAGCCTAACTCAGGTATGAGCGGTCAAGGATCAGTGGTGCAGAATGGGACGGAAAGGAGGTACATAGAAAACACTCCAGAGACAACTCCGATAGCGGCTCAGCCAACTGGATCTGGGTCCTTGATGGAGTTTAGTCCCATATGTGCTCAGTCAACAGTGGTGAGGTCGAGTCCCCCACTGATGATACCGCTATCATCGAACACTGAAAAGTTGCCGCAACCATCAATGGCAGTCGATGTGAATGCTACACTGATGGGGTTGAATGCGCAACAGCTGACACAGTGGTTCAACAGTCTGAATTCCACACAAAGCTCAGCCAGTGGGAAGGGAGAAGACTATCTGAATAAGGTCAGGTTGAACATGGAAGCAGAAGAATTGGTGGAAGGGACTATGGGTTTGAATAGGTTAGAGTCCTACTCGGAAGAAGAGCTGAGGTATCTATGTCCCAGGATTACGAGAGAAGTGAACAAGGTACATAGAAGGTTGCAAGAAATAGCTGACAAAAACGGGGTTGAGATAGACAAGACAAAACACTTGAGCAGGAGCTATAGATTGGATTTCGGGACCACAGACTTTGAACACATGAGGTCAGCAGGCATGAAAACGCACCTTAGAGAATTGCTGCAGAGTGCACAAGTGTGGAGGTGCTTAGACAAATGGGAAAGCAGATGGGCAAAGAAAAAGGAAAAGAGGAAAGACAGTGTCCCAGAGCACAACGAGAAAAGATCACAGAGTAGTGATGCAATAACCATGTTACCAATGAGGGAGACAGCAGGGGGAAAATTAATACATGTACCGTGGCACAGAAGCGACATTCAGTCTTTTACGGATGATTTTCCCAAACTGAGAGAGAAACCGATTGAATGGTATCAACAGACTGATAGGTTTGTGAAGCTTGCAAAATGTCTTTGGGAAGACCTGAACACCCTCTTTGAGATTGTGGTTCCGGCAGATTTGTGGGAAGACTGCAAAAGGGCTGTAGGTTGGCCGACAAGTGAACCAGAGAGAGACAGGGATACGGGTGCACCATCACCTATGGTAATGAGCTTGTACTATAAGGTGATTGAGCATTTGAAGACGAAGGTTGCCGCGAAAAATGTGGATTGGCAGAAGATTGATCGAACTGCCCAAGAGGCTAAAGAGTCGATTCATGGTTACTATGAGAGGTTGTTGAAGGCGTTCAAGAACTACAGTGGCACGGAAACAATAGAGGCGAAGGACATGCTTAATTTTGCGTTTAGATTCGTGGAAGGGCTGAGACCAGAGATAAGTCAGATGATAAAGACGCATTTGATTTGTTGGCAGTCGAAACCTATTGATGAGGTGTTGAATTATGCGAAATACTGTAGCGACGAAATTGAAGTGAAACAGAAAAGGTTGAAAGAGAAAGTGATGGTGATGCAACTTAAAGCAGCTCAGACAGGGTTGCAAGGGTTCCCACAGCAGATACCGCAGCCGCAGCCGCAGGGAAATACGGTGTTTCAGCCACAGGCGAGAGGCAGAGGCAGAGGAGGCTTTGGGAGTAATGGTCCGGATTTGAACACTGTTGCGATTCCGAATGGTGTGCAGGCAATGAAAAGGGTGATGCCGTGTCACGTGTGCGGAATCGTCGGGCATTGGAAACGCGAGTGCCCGATGGTGGTGCAGGAAGGTGCAGGTGTTGGTCAGCAAAACAATGATGTCAATGCATTCCAGACAATGAGGGGACCGAAAATGAGAGGTCCAAACCCAAATTTTCAGACCATAAATCAGCTGCAGGGATTACAGCCCATGCAGCCGCAGCAGATGCAGATGCCCCGTATGCAGATGACGCAAATGCAGCCAATGCAACAGCAGTTTCCCATGGTACCTAATCAGCAAATGCAAATACCCTTGGCACCAGTGAGTCAGCAGCAAGTGATGGTTCCTCCACAGGTCTCGGGTCAGGTGATGAGTACAAATGGCACAGTACAACAGTTCCCACTACACAGTGAGAATGGAATAAACAATGTATGGGAGAGTGAAAGTTCAGATGAGGAGGGAAATTGTGTGCTTGCAGAATCCTTGGAAGTTGATCAAAAGGGTCCATATGTGGAGGGAAGAGTTATGGGTCATCGTGTTTCATTCTTGGTTGACACAGGAGCCACACGTTCAACTGTTAGGAGCATTGAAGTACCAAATTTGCCACTCTCAGGGAGAACAGTTCAAGTAGTGGGAGTAGCAAACAGGCACCTGACGAACCCAATCACAGATCCAGTACAAGTCAGAATTGGTAACTATCAAGGGTCACATAATTTTGTGGTATGTGACTCAAGCCCGATAGCACTGTTAGGGAGAGACCTATTGTGCAAATTGGGATGTTCGATTATGTGTTCGAACGATGGAATTAGAATTCAGATGAGCAGTGATGGGGAAGAAGAGGACAGTGTAGAAGGGGATGAGATGGAAACTGTCGATGAAGAATATCCTCTGATTAACCTTTTTCCGATGATAACTGAAGCAGATATTCCAGCTGAATTACGGGAAACAGTCGGAAAGGAAGTGTGGGATATGACAGGAAAAGAGGTGGGATTGGTGAAAGGAGTGGAACCAGTGAAAGTGACCGTAAAACCCAATGTAACCTTTCCCCAGACCCCACAATACCACATGGCACAAGACACCCTCATGAAAGTCGCCCAACTCATTGACGAGTTTGTAAAACAGGGAGTATTGAAAGAAGTGTTAAGCAGTCCATGTAATTCACCAATCATGGGACTAATAAAGCCGAGTGGAAAGGTCCGAATTGTGCAGGACTTGAGGAAAATAAATGACATCATAATTAAATGCTGCCCTGTAGTACCGAATCCAGCTGTGATAATGTTTCAAGTCCCTTGCGAGGCCGAGTGGTTCTCAGTCATTGACTTGTCACAAGCATTCTTTTCGGTGCCTCTTCATGAGGACAGCCAATTTCTCTTTTGTTTCAAATTCTTAGACAGAGTTTACAGTTGGTGTCGAATTCCTCAAGGGTTTTCGGAGTCACCGTCAATTTTCAATCAGATTCTAAAGAAAGACTTGGAAGCGTTGGAATTGCCATTCGAGTCAACCCTGGTACAGTACATCGATGACTTACTGATTGCATCTAAGACAGAAAGTGGCTGCACAGCCGACACCATTGCTCTGCTGAACCATTTGGGAAGGAATGGACACAAGGTGTCTCCTTCAAAGTTGCAGTTCTGTCAGAAGAAAGTGAAATACTTGGGTCATCAAATAGAGAAAGGGTCACGGAGAATAATGAAGGAAAGAATAACAAGTGTACTTCAAATGAGTCCACCAAAGACGAGGAGGGAGGTGAGGAGGTTTTTGGGGATGGTGAGCTACTGTCGCCAGTGGATTCCCAACTTTTCAACTCTAGCAAAGCCTTTACTGAAACTGACCCAGAAGGATGCCTTGGATGAAATTGAGCTGAAAGGAGATGAGATGGATGCTTTTATTGAATTGAAAGAATGCATGTGCAGGGCTCCAGCTTTAGGTATGCCTGATTACACAAAGCCTTTCACATTGTTTTGTCATGAACGTGATGCATGTTCTTTGTCTGTCTTGACCCAAGCCCATGGTGGCATAAACAGACCAGTAGCGTATTTTTCAGCTACTTTGGATCCGGTCGCAGCAGCACTGCCAGGGTGTTTGCGCGCCGTAGCAGCAGTTGGTATCAGCCTCACTCAGAGTGAAGGAATAGTGATGGGACACCCATTAACAGTCATGGTCCCTCACTCAGTTGAGATACTTTTGACCCGCTCCCGAACGCAACACATGACTGGAGCAAGACTCACAAGGTATGAAACAATAATTCTGGGCTCACCGAATGTGCAGCTGAAAAGGTGCACTACGTTGAATCCAGCAACCTTGCTTCCCGGTGAAAATGCTGAAATTGAGAACGCTGAAGACGTCGAGCACGACTGCCTTCAGGTGACTGAATTTTGCACAAAACCCCGACCTGACATTAAGGATACTAAGCTTGATGAAAATGACCAAATTGTTTTTGTTGATGGGTCATGTTTAAGAGATGCATTGGGAATATTGAAAGCAGGATATGCTGTATGTACTGTAACAGGTGTCTTGGAAGCGTCCTGGCTTCAAGGAGTCTATTCCGCACAAGTAGCAGAGCTTGTAGCCCTTACAAGAGCATGCCAACTGTCTACATTGATGAAGGTTACCATTTACACTGACAGTCAGTACGGGTTTGGAATTGTGCACGACTTTGGGCAACTATGGTCACAGAGAGGTTTCCTGACCTCTTCAGGGTCCCCAGTGAAAAACGGGGAGAGAATAAGGGAATTGTTACACGCCATTCAGATGCCAGCCGAAATTGCAGTGGTAAAGTGTAGTGCTCATACAAAAGGACAGGACTATGTTTCCCTGGGAAATGCATATGCGGATCAGGTTGCAAGATTTTGTGCCTTGAACTGTATATTGCTCAGGGATGAATGGAATTTGATAAATGAGCCAGAGCTCGAACCAGCTGAAGCATTTGCCTTGAAGGTCGTGGATACAATGGATGAACTAAAAGCATTACAGAATAGCGTCAAGGAGGATGAAAGAGTTTCCTGGATTAAGTCACAATGTACAAGGAGACCAGATGAGTTATGGGTTTCAAATGAAGGAAAATTTGTTTTACCAAATAGTCTCTTATCGCAGCTAGCGCGGTTCTATCATGGGCAGGCTCACCTAGGGAGAGATGCCATGATAAGATTGTTCAAAACTGATTGGTTTAACCCCAGATTCCGTCAAGTTGCAGAAGCAGTTTGCCATCGTTGTGTCATTTGTCAACAGATGAACACAGGAAAGGGAACGGTTGTGAACGTGAGCCACATTGGCAGGGCGGGTGGCCCGTTCAGCAGAATGCAGATGGACTTTATTGAGATGCCTGTGCATGGAGGTCTGAAGTATGTGTTGGTGATTGTGTGCATTTTTAGTCACTGGATTGAAGCATACCCCACACGTAGAAATGACAGCCTTACAGTTGCAAAACTATTGTTGAGGGAGTTGATACCACGTTTTGGATTCCCGATCTCTTTAGAATCAGATAGAGGAAGTCACTTCAATAACGAGGTGATAAAGTTACTTTGCGCAGCGCTGAACATTGAGCAAAAACTGCATTGTAGCTATCGCCCTGAAGCCTCAGGACTGGTGGAACAAATGAATGGTACACTGAAATCAAGAATGGCGAAAATATGTGCATCGACAAATTTGAAATGGCCTGACGCATTGCCTTTGGTGTTAATGTCAATGAGAAACACCCCTGACAGAAAGACTGGATTGTCCCCGCACGAAATTCTCATGGGCAGGGCCATGAGACTTCCTGCAGTTCCCGCAAACGCGCTTTTGAATATTACAGATGATATGGTGTTAGACTACAGCAAAGGTCTGGCTGACGTGGTTCGCTCTTTCTCTCACCAGGTGGAAGCAACCACCTTGTCACCGATCCAAGGTCCAGGACACACACTGAAAGCAGGTGACTGGGTCGTGATAAAGAAGCACGTGAGGAGGTCGTGTCTGGAACCCCGTTGGAAAGGCCCTTTCCAAGTGATCCTGACGACCACTACCGCTGTGAAGTGTGCGGGAGTTCCCAACTGGATCCACGCCAGTCATACAAAGAAAGTGTTGTGTCCCACAGATGAGGAAGTTGAAGCGCTGAAACTGCCAGTACCTGATAACAAAGTGCCAAGCGCTGAGACAGAGCAAAATAGAACTAGAAGCGAACAGGCAGAAATAGAGGAGAGAGAAATATTCTCTGAGGACGAAACAACCGATTCACTTGGGGAAGACCAAGGAGAAACCTCAGACAGCGACGAAGCAGCTGAAAGTGACAAAGAGCCTGAAGAAAGTAACGGTGACAAAGGGCTCGAAAGAGGTGAACAAGCAGGAGAGCCTGATCAGAGGAGGGCTTTCCCAGAAGCAGACGGTACAGAAAAAGAAAAGGAAAACCTGATTGACTCCCCAGAAGGAGGGGACAAGGCAGAACAGAACGAAACTGTTCAAACTTCTTCAGAAGAGATCGCAGGTCCATCAAGTGGACACAGTGCAAAGAGAAGACCAAGTATATCACCAGTAAAAGTAAGGACTAGAGAAACGTTGAACGACGGTGAAGGGCCAAGAGTGAAAGAGAAAAGAAAGGAAGTGTCTGTCGTGATACCAACATCAAGTGAAGAAAAAGACTTGGCCAAAGAGGAAAGTACCAGTGAGGCAGAATCAAAGAGAGATGCAAAATTGAAAAGGAAAAGGATACCAAACAGGAGATATTCCGGTCCAGAATGGGCATATGTAGTCAATGACGATTGGACCGACGAATTTGTATCTCTTAGCCTCGAGAACGAAGAAGAAGAGATACCAATAGAAAAGAAAAGTTTTATGGACACTATTGACTGAAAAACTGATAAATGACATTGCTTGCTATAATCTAACGTGATACAACCAGCTGAGACATTGCTAAACCGGATGAGACATTTGCTAACTTGATAAGACTTTGATAACCTGATTGACTCTTAAACCCGATTTGAGACAACGTTGCTAACTGATAAAAGACTGAGTTAATGCCGAATTGAGACAAATGCTGCTAACCGATAAGTGACTGGACTCCTGAAGAAAACTGTGTGAACATTGCGCTCGTTCAGCTTTGTAACTAATTGATAAATCGTTTTTTTTATAAGTGCTTCTAGCTCTCTGATTCTATACAGATCATGACTAAGTACGCTACACAAAACAGTAGAGTGAAATATTGTAAATATGCGTGTATAGGCTTGATAACTGCATGTGTACTAATAATAATGGCAATAGTGCTTGCAACGCGTGGTAAGGGTGAGAATGAGAAAATTTATGCTTCTACTTCTGCTCCTGTTACTGTCACTGAACTAACCGCATTGAAAAGACTAGAATTAGATGAGAGACACTTGCATGATAAGAAGGAACTTTCGTATAATGTTTTCTATCGCCTGCTAACAGAATATGTTGAGACTATGGATGCGAAAGATTGTTATGTGTGTACACAGATACCGACATCGGTAATGGAAGGGGTGACTTATCACCACATGCCTCTTACATATGGGATTACATGTAGTTTAGTAACTTCTAGATTTTATGGTCAAACTAACATACAGTATTTTTATTCAAATTATGATGTTACCTTTGCATATGTTCCTATAATAACGCAACTAAGCCAGATTGCTAAAGATTGGGATGCTAAAATAATGAGGGAATTTTTCGAGCCAATGCAACCTTTTGAAACAGCTCACGCTCATAGGGAAAACCTTACCTGCTCGCTCTCTGCAGTAGAAATAAGCTTTTTAGATCGCACAGATGATAGAAGGGCACAAATGAATGCGAAATTAGAAAAAGAGCTAAGTAAGAGGACTTCAGTAGATAATTATGCTTTTGCCGCAATAAAAACACAAGGAAAAATAGCTTTAGACGCTTGGCATGTAGGGAAATTTTGTATATATCGTGGTGAATCTTATTATGATAACATTTTCGTGGGAGCGAGTGAATGTAAACATACGTTTATCTTTAAGGCCAAATGGACATTCATGCTGAACGGACTTGACCCTGTCATACCTGGTGTATATTACATTTGTGGGCATAATGCCTATTATCGTCTTCCAAAGGGATGGTGGGGGAGATGTTATTTGGGTATAGTGTTCCCAAAGGTTTATCAACTGGATGACCTATCGGTGATTCCAAAGACGTCTGGATCTCATCGTATCCAGAAAAGAGAGACTGCAGCTGCTGTGGTAGGAGATATATTTGGAGCCATGATTCCTTCATTGGGAGTTGTGTTGAATTCCATCAAAATAAGAAAGTTGTCTACTATAGTGGATAACATGTTGACAAAGTTTTCAGGTGCTATAATCCTGATGGATGCTGAACTTGCAGCAGAAAGAGCTATGACTCTTCAAAACAGGCTTGCCCTAGACATTCTTTTAGCAAAGGATGGCGGCGTTTGCAAAATGCTTGGTGCGCGTCACTGTTGCACGTATATACCAGACAACAGTGTGAAAATTAAAACAATGCTTGCAAATCTAACAAAAGAGAGTGCAGACTTGAAGGAATTGAAAGAACCAGGAGTTTGGGAGAAGGTTGGAAAGGGAGTTGCTTCAGTGGGAAATTGGCTTGGTGGCATTTGGAATGGAATATTACTAAAAATAATACAGGGAATACTAATAGTACTAATTTGCATCTTTGGGATTTGGGGAATAAAGAGGGGAATACTAATGATCATGGCAAGAATTAAGAGAAGGAAGGAAGAGAAAATAATGAAAAGAATGGCAGAAGAATACAAGGCAAGAACAAGGGGAACTAAAAGGCAAAGAGAACTGACAGAATTTTAATAGAATAAAATTTGTGGGAATGGTTTTGTGTGATGACAAATAGTCATCAGAGGAGGGATTGATGACGCAGAAACGAAGGTTTTAATTTATTAGCGCATAAACGTAGTGCCGCAATAATCAAGTGTGACTTTAACCGAACTAATAAAGATTGTACGGGGACAAATGTGCCCTCAGAGTAGTTCGCCAACATTTATAAGCGTGCTTTATATAACGTGATGTATTAGAATTGTACTAATCTGACATAACCGTAAACGTGTGCCATGATTTGCTTGTTTGAAATGTTTTAACTTAGCATAACTTTAGTGGAGGCTTCGGCCTAGTTGCCTTGTCTCACGGTTTAGATGCTCGTGTTTTTCTAATGTGCTAATAAAACGTGTATTCTTGCTTGAAGCTGTACTTTTCCAGTGAGATCGGTTCACATGCTTATCTTTAAGGTTTCGTGCCAGCCTGGCATCTTCTTCTTTGCTCCAAGGTCAATCTGCAGGTGCAGACAATGGAAGCTCTGAAAGTGAGTTAATTGGTAAAATATGTTGCAACTTACGTTCCCGACTCCAAGGATAATGTAGGCCTAGGTAGAAGCTTGTAAATTGTTGTTTTTGATTGGACAATTTGAAGCCAACCTATGAACCCTCCAATGGAAGACCCTACTGGATTTGAACTGTTGATTATTTAAACCTGGTGCACAAGAAGGAAGCGGCCATTACCCATTGCACCCATTGAGGACATTATTGCCCATTGCAGCCATTATGGCCCATCTTGCCGACCTCGTCATTTTGCCATCTTCTACGATGCCAATTGATGTTCGACGCCATTTTGAATGAGACTTTGATGCTTTCTCTAATCGAGAGAAAGAGACTTTAAGTAATTCTTGCCCTAGAGACTTTAACTTCGATTTGCCCCTTTGCATAAAGTAGTAGTTTTGTCCTTTTATCTTGCCGCTGTGAGGCAATTGCCCCGTCCACCCTGCCCCCTTTCCCCCCGTCCCATGCTGATCGAAACCGGTACCTGTGAGACGAAGACTTCCTTGAATGCTGATTGAATTTGGTAAATATGAAAGGAAAATGTACAATTGCATTGTGTTTCTTTTTAGGTAACCAACTGCTGATTTTTGATAAGAGCCCTAGTTAGGAGTTTTCCAAATCAATGTTGCTAAATTGTTTTTTGCATGAAATCCCACATGCAGATGCTAATTTGAGGTTAGATGAGGATTCATTTGTTGCACGATGCAATTTGAGACCTTGTTATGCTGACTAATGTATGAAATTAGCCCATTACAGATTATAGTTTTAGTGGTTTGCGTTGCTATCATCGAATGCATTGTTATTCAAATGCTGCATAGATTGCATCTTTTTCGCCGTTATGGACAGTTATTAATGTTCATTTACATATATCATTTGGTGTTGAGACACATTTATATCGTGCTAACTTTGTTAATATAGGGAAATAAATTCATTAACTTTGAATGAACTGGTGTGGTTATTCATGGCCGAATCGCCGAAATGTTTTCTGGATTAATTGTGAAGTGTTATGTTGATCAGGGCATTGCTTATGTTCGTTATTGATTATTGATTTGATTAAATTGACTAATCTCGGGTGAAGAGAGCCCCACTTGGTCAAAAGATTCATCGACCCAAGAGCGTCCAAATACAGGTAATTTATTAGGACGGAACGCTCTATCACCTGTCTGAAAAAACTCACGTTTGCCACTCTTCAGTACTCTTAGGTGTTCAAACGCTGGGTTAGTATCCAGACTTTTCAGTCTTGTTAATCAACATAGATGATTCGCCAAGTAAAGGTTGCTTTTAATGTATTACTCTTAATGCTTTGCCTGTGTTTTCAATAGTGGTCAGAGCTGTCTTTTAAGTCACTCTATGCCCCTCGGACTCTGTGAAATTGTAGTCCTACATCTGTTTTAGTGAAAAATCCCGGTGGTTTTCCAAAAGAAAAAAAAAACATCTCGTCACCTTGCACCTGCTGCCAGTTGGAAAGCCGGACTTCACTATGACTGAGACCAGCGAGTGTTGTGATTGGTTGCAACGCCTTGGAGATGCAGGCCGCCCTCTCATCTGCAGACGTAATCGCATATGGAAGGGCGTCGCTGCAGGACCTGGTGCGCTTGTTAAATTCTGCTGATGCTCATCGGCTCGCCCCAGATTTCGTTAAATCTGTAATACCCCGTGCACGAGTTAACGAGTTATGGGACGGGGCCGATGTAGAAGAGAATGGGAGAGGGCTGGAGGAGGGGAGAGGAGGACTTTAGCAGTTCTTACCCGCACATATATTGGAAGACAGATGGGGCTGGCGCAGTCTAATCCAATGTATGTGTCTAATGAGTTGCAGGGGCGCTGCTCTCAGAGCCCCTCAGGGCCTGGCCAATTGTGGATTATGGATGATTCAAACTGATAATGGGATATTGACGTGGCACCGGGGGCTCTCTGAGGTGTGTGGGTAATTGTAGGAAGTTGACGGATCACTCTTTCTCCCTCCCAGCCTGCGTCGACTCTTCTATGCAGAGGCACAGGCTCTTTGGGTACCAGGGAGGAGCGCTAGTGTTGTCACTTGTTTTTCTTACTGGCTTCCATAGGAAAACCCTGGCCAGGCCGGTGAAAACAGAACGAAGTGCAACCCTCGACTGTTCTGTGATCGACAGTTCGGCTACAGTGTCGCCCTGTTCCACTGAAAACTATTATGCTTGGGGCGGAATCGGACATATCGTATCGTAGACGAATAAACTGACGCGTTACAGTTGTGACAAAGTCAGCCACATGTCAAGAAAAAGCCCGACATGCGAATTACTTTACTGCGTTATCGCCTTCGCTGCTAGGCTTCCCCTCTCCTGTGCTAAGCCTTTTTTTGCCTTTTTGGGGTAGATTGCGCTTTGGCCCCCTCCCCGCCCCCCAATAACTTTTTGTCCACATAAGGTATCCACACCAAATTTGAGTCCTTTTTTACCACCATTGTTGGGATTCTAAAGGTACCCAGGATTTGCGGATTCTCCTGGAGGGGACCGAGAAATTAGTCAAAATACAGCTAAATTTGTTTTTGCAAATGGCATAAACGAAGTGTTTGTGGTGCTAAAATCACCATCTTTCCAGCTTTCAGAAACAGGCAGACTTGAATCAGAAAAAACACATTTTTCAACACAGTTTTGGCATTTTACTGGGACATAGACCATTTTTCCTATTTTTTTTGGGCATACAACCTCCTTCCATTTCTTGGTAGAAATGGCTATGAAAACAATGGTATTCCGAAAAGCTATACAAGTTCTGAATTTAGCAAGCGTCATTTGTGTAGATTCTGCAAGGTTTTCCTATAGAAAGTGACAGATGAAAAAAAATAAATTCAAAGAAAAACAGATATTTGTGTCTATGTGTTCATCTGTAATTTCTTCTAACTATGGCAGATTTGCAAAAGCAATATACTGTTACGTCCGTTGGACCCTCTGGTTGCAGAGATACGTAGGGCTCATGGGTTCACCAAGAACTCGAGGTATCCAAATCCAGTAAATGAGCTACACCTTGCAATGATTTTTTCATTGTTTACTGCAATTAATTTGGTCAAAAATAAAGAGGGAACAATAGGTATTGAGGAAACCTATGTATTTCTGAAATGGGCACAAGATATGGAGTTTAGAAGCAGTGGGTATTTGTACAGCTCTGAATTAGTTGGTATCCATACTAGCATGTGAATTAGAGGGCATTTCTCAAAATTACCTCTTTCTTACATTTGAAAGGCACAAATGCAGAGAAAGAGAAGTGGTAATAACACTTGTTCTACTATTCTGTGTTCCCCTACATCTCCCAATAAAATGGTACCTCCATGGACTCCACATTTTTCCACTGAAAACTGACACTTTTTTGCAATGTGCTTAGCTGTGGATTATGGACCCTAGCTCAGCCAGCACTTTGGAAACCTGTACATTTTTGAAAACTAGACACCTAGGGGAATCCAGGATGGGGTGACTTGTACGGCTCTCACCATGTTCTGTTACCCACAATCCCTTGGAAACCTCAAATTCAGTCACAAAACACGTTTCCATCACTTTTCTGTGACGGAAAGTTCTGGAATCTAAGGGCAGTCACATACTCCTTTGACCCAGCATTTCCCCAAGTCTCCTGATAAAAATGATACTTCATATGTGTGGGTAGGGGTAGCGCTCTGCAACAGGAAACGGCCCAAAACACAACATGAAAAAAATCTAATTTTTCCACGAAAACTGTCAGGAATAAGGCCATACACGGTCCAGGTCCTGACCAAAACAGCGCTGCATGGCTCTGCGACGATTTCTGCGCACCACTTGTCATCCCCTCTTGCTCCAAAGGTGGCCATCAGCGTCGTCTGCCTTGTGGCAAAGCTCATAGAGCTGCAGGTTCAGGACATTGGTGGACAAGATGCATTTATCAGTGCTATTCCATGAAGGAACTACAATTCCCATGTTTTAGAGGCAGCAGCCATCTTGGGGTGTGGCAGGCCTATAAAGCCCAGCCACACCCAAGCACGTTGCTCACTATTTTGAAGACTTCAATGCAGTCAGACCTCCTGGGGGATTCTCTGAAGAAGAGCAGAGTTCCTGCATGGCAGAGAGGCATCCAATCGAAGTATCCTTGTTTCCATGGTGAATTCAAAAACAAGTAGGTCGTACTTGTAGCGGTAAGGCCTTGATGACTTCAATTTTGGAGGAAGTCATTACTTCCAGAAGTAAAGCGCCCCTTAGCACAACGAGCAAAGCGTTTTCAGTTTCCGGTTACAGCGGCCTAAACGTGATGATCAAAGCCGTTTTAAGTCCACAGATGTAAAGCGCTCTAGGCAGGGCAATTCAAGCGCTTCAGTCCACAGGTGTAAAGCGCTCTTGGTACGACAATTCAAGCGCTTCAGTCCAAAGGTGTAAAGCGCTTTTGGCACGACAATTCAAGCGCTTCAGTCCACAGATGTAAAGCGTTCTCGGCACGGCAGTTCAGGCGCTTCAGTCCACAGGTGTAAAGTGCTCTTGGCACGGCAATTCAAGCGCTTCAGTCCTCAGATGTAAAGCGCTCTTGGCACTGCAAATTCAAGCACTTCAGTCCACAGGTGTAAAGCGCTCTTGGCACTGCAATTCAAGCGCTTCAGTCCACAGATGTAAAGCGCTCTTGGCACGGCAATTCAAGCACTTCAGTCCACAGGTGTAAAGCGCTCTTGGCACGGCAATTCAAGCGCTTCAGTACACAGATGAAAAGCGCTCTTGGCGCGGCAATCAAAGCACATCAATCCACAGGAGTAAAAGGCACTTGGTACAACAATCAAAGTGATTCAGGCCATATGAGTAAAGCGCCCCCTTAGCATAACGAGAGTAATGCTTCGGGCAAGACAAGTAAAAGTGCTTTCTGGTGTTATAAGTGAAGCGCTTCAAGTTCAATGAGTAAAAACTTTTCGGCCTTTATAGTTGTGAATGTGAAAGTATTTCTGGAGATAAGCAAATCACAGTTTTCATTGTTTTTTGGAAAGCATAATATGTGAAAAGCATATTTAATTCTTTGAGATTTTCTAGGTCATTATCAAAGGTTTATGTTATCAATGCACAGATGTTACAGGATTGATATTCTGAGTATAATCACAGTCCAAAGCACTTGCCATCTCTTGGTTCTGAGGTCGTAGTTTATTCTTGTTCCATGATGATCATAGTCTAAAGCTCTTGCCATCTCTTGGTTCTGAGGTCGTAGTTTATTCTTGTTCCATGATTCAAAGAAGGGGCTTTGCCCTCTTTTCAAAAGGGGTCTCCATCAGATATTGGAGACGCATTTGAGTCAAGAGTCTATTGATGAGCTATATTTCTATGAATGAGTAAATGCATATTTGTTCTAACCTTTTCTTTTCAGATCTCTCTCCCTGCTGTTCCCTACCCTAATTCCCTTCCCCCGACTGGCTTCATCATAACTCTGTGCTATAATAGCTTTCTGAGTTGGTGACGCCGGAAGGTGGGCCTTTTTATTCAGCAACGTGCAGATCCTGAGGAAAGGACACTGTGACAAAAACTGACCCTTTTTTGCAATGTGTTTGGCTGTGGATTTTGGGCACTCACTCAGCCTCCACCTAGGGAAATATAGAAAACCTGTACATTTTTTAAAACTAAACACTTAGGGGAATCCAGGATGAGGTGAAATGTGTGGCTCTCACCAGGTTATATTATGTAGAAGAACTTGCAAACCTCAAACTTTGTCTAACAAAACACATTTTCCTCATATATCTGTGATGGAAAGTTCTGGAATCTGAGGGGAGACACAAACTTCCTTCTACCCAGCATTTCTCAAAGTCTGCAGATAAAAATGGTACCTCAATTGTGTGGGTAGGCCTAGTGCCAGTGACAGGAAAAGGCCCAAAACCCAACATGGACACATCATATTTTCCACTGAAAACGGACTCATTTTTACAAAGTGCCTAGCTGTGGATTTTGGGCCCTAACTCAGCCGGCACCTAGAGAAACATAGAAAACATGTACACGTTTGAAAACTAGACACCTAGGGGAATCCAGAATGGGGCGATTTGTGTGACTGTCACTGTAGGAAGCTGGCTCTTTATATGATATCTAAGAATGAGATATATTGTGCAAAGAATCCAGGTGTTCCCTTACCAGTGGACAGGGTCTTGCTCTAGCAATCCTAAGCGTCTGTTTTAGGGGGTAGTGTGGTCAAGCTGCCTTTGGCTTATCAGAGAGGAGTGTAAGACATCTGCAAATGTACAAACAATCAATAAATGAGAGACACACTTTGTTTTTAACAAAAAAGAAAACACAAAACGTTTGGAAGTAAATAAAAAACTACAAACACAACAGCTTTAACTAAATGCATCACACTAAAGCCAACCGTGAAACTGAACAAAAATATATGCTCCTGGTTACTCCCAAAAACACAGATCCATGTGGTGCAATCGAAAACATCCAGACACACACAGTGCAGGTTTAGAAGGACACTTGGGCAGTGAATACGACTCTCCTTCTGCATGCCTCTTCACATAAAACTCTGCATATCTTATAGGGATTGTTTTTTTGGGCATAGAAGGAATGTAATCTACACAGTGACCATTTTTCAATCTAGCCCCATCCTCCACCACTCCAATTCTAGGAACACCTGCTTGTTCCACTACAACAAGGCCGCCTATCACAGACTGCTGAAACTGAACAAATGTCATCTGTGACTCTGGAGAACAATCCTTGACTACAACAAAAGCATTGATGGTTGCAAGATTAGATAAATGGATAGCCAACTTCTTATACGAAATATAAGCCTTTACGAACACCAGAGTAATGTTTCAACCTCTGATCTACACTATCTACACCATCCATGTGCTCATTGTTAGAAATGGAGTCTTTCGTTGACAGTCAGGTTACCCCCTGTTCAAGCAAGGACCCTCACTCTAATCGGGGTAAAAGAGAATCACCCTCAGCTAACCCCTGCTTACCCCCTTGGTAGCTTGACAGAGCAGTAGGCTTAACTTCAGAGTACTAGATGTAAAGTATTTGTACCAACACACACAGTAACTTAATGAAAACACTACAAAATGACACAACACAGGTTTAGAAAAATAGGAAATATTTATCTAAACAAAACAAGACCAAAACAACAAAAATCCACAATACACAAGTCAAGGTATCAATTAAAAAGCAAAAAAAGTCTTTCTGTAGTTTAAAACACACACTAACACTGTTAGTGTGAAAATGTACCTTGGGTTAGTCAAAAATAACCCCGCACGGGCGAGTGTGTGTCAAAAAGGGCTTGCGATGCATCGATTCCACTCTCGAGCGGGACCTTGCATCATTTCTCCTTTCGTCAGGTCGGGGTGCATCGTTTCTTCTCTCCGCAGGAGAGCGGTGTGTCGATCCGGTCAGCACTCTCGGGTCCGGGGAGGCCTTGCGTTGTTTTTACACGCCCAGCGGTGCTTGCGTTGGAAATCCAGCCACACGATGATCCGAAAACCACACGGCACGGGTTGCAATCTCACCAGCCTCCGTCAGTGATTCTGCGTGTTGTTTCTCCAGCTCCGTGCATCAAATCTTTGGTCGCGTTGCAGGCGAGTGTCGTTTTTTAGCCGCAAAGCCGGCGGTGTGCTGATTTTTCAACCGCAGATCAGAGTTGTGTCGATCTTTTCCCCGCACGGCGTTCTGTGCGTGGATTTCCTCCTCTTAGGCTTCTTGCTTCTCCTTGCAGAGTCCCAACAACTGGATAGGCACCACAGGGCAGAGTAGGAGTCTCTCCAGAGACTCCGGGTGCTGGCAGAGAGAAGTCTTTGCCGTCCCTGAGACTTCAAACAGGAGGCAAGCTCTAAATCAAGCCCTTGGAGATCTTCACAAGATGGAAGGCACACAAAGTCCAGTCCTTGCCCTCTTACTCTGGCAGAAGCAGCAACTGCAGGATAGCTCCACAAAGCACAGTCACAGGCAGGGCAGCTCTTCTTCCTCCGCTCTTCTCCAGGCAGAGGTTCTTCTTGGTTTCCAGGAGTGTTCTAAAATCTGTGGTTTTGGGTGCCCTTCTTTTACCCAATTTCTCCTTTGAAGAAGGCCTACTTCAAAGTAAAGTTTCTCTTGAATGTGAAATCCTGCCTTGCCCAGGCCAGGCCCCAGACACTCACCAGGGGGTTGGAGACTGCATTGTGTGAGGACAGGCACAGCCCTTTTAGGTGTAAGTGACCACTCCTCCCCTCCCTCCTAGCATAGATGGCTCATCAGGAAAGGCAGACTACACCCCAGCTCCCTTTGTGTCACTGTCTAGTGTGAGGTGCAGCCAGCCCAACTGTCAAACTGACCCAGACAGGGAATCCACAAACAGGCAGAGTCACAGAAATGGTATAAGCAAGAAAATGCTCACTTTCTAAAAGTGGCATTTTCAAACACACAATCTTAAAATCAACTTTACTAAAGGTTGTATTTTTAAATTGTGAGCTCAGAGACCCCAAACTCCACATGTCCATCCGGTCCCAAAGGGAATCTACACTTTAATCAGATTTTTTATTTTTTTTAGAAAACAGCTTTATTGATTTTATTACTGAACAAAAAGCCAACACAGCAGAACACCACTGGCCACAATTCACATCCTCTGATTGAGCACTACACAGATAAGTCATTTGCAGTGGACTTACAATCCCCATATATTCTGCATAAAGTCTTGGGTACGCTACCCCCGCTCACACCTAGGATCACATCCCAAGTCTTCCTCTTAGGATCCCGTCCATCTCCCCCCCCACACCCGTTCATATTTAGCCGGACAGCCACGTGCTTTATACACCCTTTTTTCTCGGGAGGTGCACCAGTCCATCCCTCGGCGCCACTTCGCCAGCGTAGTGGCCGACTCCGCTCTCCAGCCTGAGGCAATGTCCCTTTTGGCCACCAAACAAGCCATTCCTACAAAAGTGCACTCTGCCCTGCTGGAGCCCACTCCCTCGAGAACCCCCAGCAGGACAGGTATGGGGCAGGCTTTATCTCCTCCCTCAAAACCCTGGACACCTCCACTAACACTGCGCGCCAGTAGGCAACAATCTCGGGGCATGTCCACATCATATAAAAAAAATCTGCAGACGGGCATGCACACTGTGGGCACTCCGCTTGCCACCTAAGGCCGGCCACGTGCAGCCTTCCAGGCGAGAGATATGCTACATGAAGAAAATAAATCTGCACCAATCTCAGTCGTGAGGACATAGTCAACAGTCTCGGAGCCATCAGGGCGTCTCTCCAGTCCTCCTCCGTCATCGGGACCACCCAGAGTTCCCATCTGGCATGAAGCTTGTCAAGTGGCTGGGATATATTAGTGGTCAACATGCGATATGTACGCGACCCCCCCCTCTTTGCTGAGGTGTCCCATAAGTGTCTTGGTTTCCACAGGACTGAATTCTGGGAGGACTTACCCTACCTGAAGGTGCACCTGAAGGCATGACAGAGCTACAAGTATTTATGGAACTGGGTCTGGCTGAGCGAGAAGTGCTGTTGAAATTCCTGGAAGGGCCGCATGTGTGTGCCCGCCCAGATGTCTCCGAGTACCGATATTCCGATAAGGTCCCAACTATGGAACCCCCGGAGTGCTGAGACCTCCCATTGCCAAGCACCCTGCCACACTGGGGTTTGTTGGGTAAGCCGACGCCACCACCCCGACGCGTGCTGTACCACCCTCCACCCTATAAGCACCACCCTTGTCACCTCAGGAATCCCACGGGACATAGGGGCCCCATAGAGCATCCCGAACAAGTCAGGGAAACCGATGGACAGGAGCTCCAGCTGATAAGCAGGGTCCGACCATCCACCCCCCAGCCAGTCGTTAATTACCAGCAGGTGCATCCCCAAGTGATGAAGGTGAAGGTTCGACATCCCCATTCCACCCTCGTAGACATCCCGCCGACAAACCCGAAGCGCCAAGCGTGGACGGGACCTGTGCCACAAAAACTGTTGTGCCGCTGCATCTATGTCGGCGAACCACCGTCTGGGTACGTGATAAGGGATGTTTTGAAGTAGGTAAAGGAACCAGGGGAGTACCATCATCCTATAAAGCGCGATCCGCCCGAGGGAATTGAGCGGAAGGGATCTCTATCTCTGGAGGTCCTCCCCGACCCGCCTGACCAAAGGCTTGATATTCAAAGCCCATGCCAACTACAGCAACAGAGCTGAATGGATCCCTAAGTACTGGAAGCTGTTTTGTTTAATAGGAATGCTGTGCTGCCAGTCATAACAATCCTTAGAGTGGTTGAGCGGGATCATAATGATTTACTAGGATTAACCACTAGACCTGATGCCTCTGTGAACAGCCCCAGAAGCTGCATCACCCTGGGACCACTGCTGGCTGGGTTAGCCAGGTACAAAAGGACATCGTCCGCATACAGCGCTATACGGTCCACCCTCCTGGTGGGCCACGACCAACCCTCACCAGGGGGTCCTCCCAAATGAATTTCGCCAGCAGCTCCATCGCCAAACCGGAGCGGAATGGGGAGAGGGGACAACCATGGTGGGTCCCCCTGCGAATAGGGAACCGATCTGAGACCGCCCCATTGACCTGCACCCAGGCTGACGGGGTAGAATAAAGGAGGCCCACTAAAGCACAGAACCGCGGCCCGAGCCCCATCCTCTTTGGGACACAATGTAGGTATGACCAATCTACTGTGTTGAATGCCTTTTCAAAGTCCACCAGCAAAAGCGCCATTGAAGGGGTAAGAAGAGCCCTGTGGGCCAGGGCTACGTGCAAGCGCCTAATACAGTGACGGGTACTTCTGGCAGGCATGAAACCGCACTGATCCTGGTGAACCAACGCGGGCAGCACCCTTTTCAATCGCCGGGCCAATACTGTAGAGAAAATCTTGAGCTCTGTATTGAGGAGTCCAGTGAGGGGGGCTTAGTCTTTGGGACCATGATAGTGGCCTCATCCAAGTTCGAAGGGAAGCCCCCTGTATTTTCGGCTTCCTCATACATTGCCAGAAGGTGGGGGGCCAACGTATCTCGGAACCTCGTGTAAAACTTAGCGGGGAACCCATCCGGACCGGGCGTCTTCCCCATCGCCAGCTCCGTCATTGCTGCTTAAACCTCTTCTAGACTGAGGGGCTCATCAAGCTCACGCCTCTCCGTGTCGGAAACAGTGGGGAGGGTCACCTCCATCAACAATGAGGCCTCAATCTCAGCAAGAGGTCTGGGCCGTACCTCGTAGAGTCTCCGGTAATAAGCAGCAAAGCTCTGTGTGATCGCCCTCGGGGTCCCCGAGACAGCGCCCAATTTGTCGACGATTTCCGGACCACCCTGTCCACCATCGGTCTGCTGACGATCCAGTGCAGGAGCTTGCGGTTCTTGTCCCCCCTACCAGTACACACGGGCTACGGAGGCTCGGCACATATGTTTTGCGATCTCAAGCGTTACATGCTTGATCTCCTCCCGGACCCGGACCAACTGCTGCGCCACCTCCGTCCCCACCGACACGTCAATTTGGCCTTCCAGGCGCACTGTCGCGCCTCAAGTACCCATATTCTGTGGTTACGTGCACGCTCTCTTGCTCGGAGGAGCTGCCTGGCGTGCCCCTTAACTGTGGCCTTACAGGCCCCCCAATGGATACCCGGTGATGCCACGGATCCCAGGTTATGCTTAAAAAACTGAGAGAGCCGGTCGCCCAATTCCTGGGCATACTCTCCATTCTGCAGACACCAGGTGTTGAGTCGCCACAGCGGTAGACCTCCAGGGCTTCCTCCTTCCAGACGAAGGAGGAGCGGTGCATCATCCGATACCCCATGTGGAAGAATCTCTATTCCCGTGAATCGGGGTACGTCGAGGGCGGGTGCTGGAAAGAGATCAATTTACGCGAGTGTGGTGCGTCGCCGACGTGTGTATACTGCCGCAAAAGGGGGTGCCAAACCCGCCACACATCGCAAAGACACAGACCATCCATCCATCTTCGTAAACCGGACGCCCCCACTCTGCGACTCCAGGACGGGGGCCCCGTGATATCAACCTCAGGGTCCACGATGGAGTTAAAATCCCCTCCCAGTAAGGTCAGACCTGGGGGAAGTCCTGCCACCACCTCCCCAAGGGACACAAAAAACTGCTCTCACACATCCAGAGGGGCATAAACACTCATGAGATTAATCGGGTACCCTCCAAGCAGACTGGACACCACTACGTATCGCCCCTGCGGATCAGATCTGGAATCCACTACCACCAGTGGCAAGGAACGGTGCAGCAAGATCGCCACTCCTCTCAAGCCCCCTGGAAAATCCGGCATGATAGACTCTATCATAACCCCCCCCATAAGCATCGGGCACCTAGAACCCAAGAGATGGGTTTCCTGGAGCATAACCACAGACGGGGTGGACCTGCGGATATAGGAAAACACCGCGGACCGTTTAATTTTATCTAAGAGCCCACTCATGTTCCATGAGAGGACCCGTTTAGACTGTTCCAGCATAGACACTTGTATGATAGCTTCCCGTGTAGTGCCCCTACCTTAACCTCCCTTTGTGACCAGTGGACCAAACATAGAAAAACATAATACACGTCCAACCATGGGCAACAGTGTATGAACGGTCCCACCTTGCCCCCCAACTGTCCCCCACCCCATACTTCCAACCCCGAAGCATCTGTCGCCTAAAACTGTAAATACAGAGTGTCAATCATAAGCGTGGAGTGGTGGACCCCTCCTGCACGTCAGAGAATTGCAATACAGCCCTCTGCCGCCCCAAGTCCAATGTTTTACAAACATCGACACCCAGACCCTCTCCGCCGGCACGGAGCCCCAAGAGATCAGCCACAGGAAATCCGAGGGGACTGGCTGAGGCGCTCGCCCTCCTGCGCCAGCACCTGACCCTCGCTTCCAAGGACCTCTGGCATCGCCCCGTCCACAGGCTGGTTCAGGCCCGCCGGTCGTCCTCTGTCGACCCTCCACGCGGGCCACTCCGCCTCCTCCTGCGGGACCGGGTCCGCCCGCGCCCCCCCTTGGCCCCGGGGAAGCCACCGGGAGCGAGCGCCTGCCTCCCCCCGTCCGACCCAGGGGAGTTCTTCCGGGCCATTCGGTGCTACTCCGTAAGCCAGTCCCAAGCCGCCTCCAGGGACTCAAAGAAGAAGGATTTTCTGTTGTGGAGAACCTTGAGACGAGTGGGGAAAAGGAGCATATAGGTCAAATGCATCGCCCGGAGCTTCTGTTTGACCCCTTCATAGGATCGCCTCCTGGCCTGCACTTCCCGGGTATAGTCGGGAATATGAGGATCTTATGACTGTCCCAGTGAAGGTCCGGCTGTGCCCTCTCCTCTTGGAGGATGACGTCTCGATCCCTGAAGTTGAGGAACCGGGGCCCTGTGCGCGCGTTTAATGGCGAACCAGGGGGAGAGTTTCTGGGAGGGGACCCACGACTTTATCCAACTCTCCAAGAAGTCAACTGCGTGCCCTACCTCTGCATCTTCGGGAAAGCCCACAAAACGCTGGTTGTTGTGTCTGCTCTGGGGCCTCCACAGAGTCGGGCCGACTCACCGGGGGCCACAAAACATGTTCGTCCGGCCGATGGCAGCTCACCCCTGGGAGCCAGGGAACCACTCCGGGTCAGACCGGGCTGCTGTGGCCCTCTCGGGGGCCTACTCCTCCCTGCTCTGGTGCCAATCCAGCAGGTTCAGGTCCCAACCCAGATGTCGGTCAACAGCTGCGTCTCTCCTCTCGCAGCAGCTGCAGCCCCGCTTACCCCTGTGCCTCACTCCATGCCGGCGTCTTCAGGGTGCTGCAGCCGATCCGCTGCCCGAATACGCCACCAATACACCATCCTTCCAGCTCAACTGTGGGCCCAACAGCCCTTGGACCAGGCCTAGACCTGCCGCTGCCACTGCCTCACTTCGCCTGTCCTCCACAGGTGCTACGGCGGGGCCTTCCTCTGCCCAGGCTGCGCCGGATGTCAGAGCGTCTGGGGCCTGACCGCGCCCGCGGCACGGGTCCCCACTCCCTGGGCTTCACGCAGCCCCCAACCCCGGCCCCCGTCCACGCTCTGGGGGCAGGGGGAGGAGGAAGGGGAAGGGAGGGGAGGCCCAGGTGCCCCCCAGGACCGCCGCTGCCTCTCTCCGCCACGTGGGGGACACCCGGGAGCAGGCACTGTCCTCTGCACCCCTCCCCCAGGCCGCGATAGTCATAGAGCCCCCCACTCCTTGGGGGGCCACCTGCCCAACTCATTGACCGCGCGGCCGCCAGGCCCAGTGAGCCGATCGGAGGGCCCTGACCACACACATGGTGCGGGCCGCTGCCCCTCTGCCTCCGGATCCCTCTCACCTTGGCCGCGGCGTGGAACGCCTCCCGCAGCCCAGGCAGATCTCCTCAGCTGTGGATTTGTCACTCGCGGCACCCCACTGACACAAGACGCCGCATGAAGGTGCCTCCGCACCGCCCGAAGGCCGCCGCTCCCCGGCAGGAGCACTGCGATCCCCCGGGCCTCCCCGGCAGGCCCTGGGCACTGGCCTCGGGCCACAAGGCCAGATACGTACCCAGGCCCCCCGTAATGGACTCCGGCCTGCCGCTCACCTCCGCCGCTCCTCTGACTCACGGAGAGCCTGTCAGGGCCCAAGAACGTCTCAGGCGGCCGGCCTAACAGGGTGGATTACGGAGGGGTCCGGAGCACTCCTAGAGTGCGTCCGCCATCTTGACGACCTTAGCCACGCCCTACTTTAATCAGATTTAAAGGTAGTCCCCCATGTTAACCTATGAGAGGGACAGTCCTTGCAATAGTGAAAAACAAATTGAGCAATATTTCACTGCCGGGACATATACAACACATGAGTATATGTCCTACCTTAACCATACACTGCACCCTGCCCTTGGACCTACCTAGGGCCTACCTTAGGGGTGCCTTACATGTAAGAAAAGGGAAGGTTTAGGCCTGGCAAGTGGGTACACTTGCCATATCGAATTTGCAGTTAAAACTGCACACACACACACTGCAATGGCAGGTCTGAGACATGATTACAGATCTACTTATGTGGGTGGCACAACCAGTGCTGCAGGCCCACTAGTAGCATTTGATTTACAGGACCTGGCACCTCTAGAGCACTTTACTAGGGACTTACTAGTAAATCAAATATGCCAACCATGGATAAGCCAATTACATACACATTTTGTAAAGGAGCACTTGCAATTACCACTGGTTAGCAGTGGTAAAGTGCCCAGAGTAACAAAAACAGCACAATCAGAGTCCAGCACACATCAACAACCTGGGGGAACAGAGGCAAAACATTAAGGGAGACCACGCCAAGGAGGAAAAGTCTAACACGTGTCTCCCCCAGCTGAAAGTGGGGAGCAAGTACCCAACCACATGGGAGTTCTCATCACTAAGGCGGAAGAACCTGGACAGACCATCAGCATTGGCGTGTTCTGTACCAGGACGGTGTTCCACCGTAAAGTCCATCTCCTGTAGGGAAATGGACCACCTCAACAGTTTTGGATTCTCACCCCTTATCCGCATTAACCATCTGAGGGCATGTGGTCGGTCTGAACTCGGAAGTGAGTCCCAAACAAGTTGGGTCTTAGCTTCTTCAGTGCCCAGACCACAGCAAATGCTTCACGTTCTATGGCACTCCAGCTACGTTCCCTGGGCAGTAACCTCCTCCTGATGAAGGCTACAGGTTGATCTAGGCCCTCCTCATTAAGCTGTGAGAGTACTGCTCCAATACCATGCTCTGAGGCGTCTGTTTGCACAACAAACTCCTTGGAGTAGTCATGTGCCTTCCGCACAGGTGCTGTGCACATGGCAGCCTTCAGGGCATCAAAAGCGTTCTGGCAAACCTCTGTCCGGATCACTTTCCTGGGTTGCTTCTTCAAAGTCAACTCAGTTAAGGGGGTAACAATGGTACCATATCCCTTAACAAACCTCCTGTAGTATCCTGTGAGACCTATAAAGGCTTTCACTTCAGTTTGGGTCTTGGGAGGCTCCCAAGCCAGAATTGTGTCAATCTTAGGCTCTAGGGGTGCCACCTGGCCACTCCCCACCTGGTGTCCTAAGTACACCACAGAACCCTGCCCTATTTAACACTTGCTCACCTTAATAGTGAGGCCTGCCTTCTGCAGGGCCTTTAACACTCTCCAGAGGTGTTGCAGGTGTTCCCCCCCATGTGGAACTAAACACAACAATGTCATCCAGGTAGGCGGCACTGAATTCATCCAGCCCAGCCAACACCTGGTTGACCAACCTCTGAAAGGTGGCAGGGGCATTCTTCATCCCAAATGGCATCACCTTAAATTGAAAGTGTCCATCTGGGGTAGAGAATGCTGACCTCTCCTTGGTCCCCTCAGTTAAGGCAATCTGCCAGTACCCAGATGTAAAATCAAACATACTGAGGTACTTGGCAGCTCCCAACCGGTCAATGAGCTCATCAGCTCGGGGAATGGGGTGTGCGTCAGTCTCGCTGACCGCATTGAGTCCCCGGTAGTCCACACAGAACCTGAGTATTGGAGTGGCACCAGGTGCAGGAGCCTTTGGGACCAATACCACTAGGCTGGCCCACGGACTGCTGGAGTGCTCAATGACCCCTAGGGTAAGCATTTTGGATACTTCATCCTTAATGCATGCCCTGACCCTACCAGTCACCCTGTAAACCTTCTATTCAATAGGTGTACTGTCCCCAGAGTCCACATCATGTGTTCACAAGTGTGTGACTCCTGGGATCAGGGAAAACCGGGAGGAAAACTGTCCCAACACGTGGCGACAGTCACCTTGCTGCTCCTCAGTCATTAGGGGGAGAGGATCATTCCCTCCACTGACCCATCTTTTTCTCCTGCAGACAGGAGGTCAGGAAGAGGTTTGCTCTCCTCCTCAACCACATAATCTGTTGCAAGGAGCATGGACAGTTCAGTCCGCTCAAAGTGTGGCTTGAGGCGGTTGACATGCAGGACCCTTAAAGGGTTCCTTGGAGACTGCAAGTCCACCAGGTAGGTGACTTCTCTCTTGCACTCCACCACCTCAAATGGCCCAGACCACTTATCCTGGAGCGTCCTAGGCTCTACTGGTGCCATCACCCACACTTTCTGACCAGGTTGAAACTCGACCAGAGTGGCATTCTGGTCGTACCACCATTTCATATCCTCCTGGCTTGCTTCCAGTTTCTCCTGAGCGAGACTCCTGAAGTGGGCAGTCTGGTTTCTTGAAGCCAGCATGTAGCTAAATACATCCTGGGATGCTTTACCAGGAGCTTTTTCCAAAGCTTCCTTCCCCAGACTCAAAGGTCCGCTCACAGGGTGGCCATAGATGAGCTCAAAGGGGCTAAAGCCAAGTCCCTTTTGAGGCACCTCCCTGTAAGCAAGCAAAGGGCATGGCAAGAAGACGTCCCACTTCAGCCTCAAGGCCTCTGGCAGGCCCAAGATCATGTCTTTCAAGGTGCGATTGAATCTCTCAACCAGACCATTACCTTGGGGGTGGTAAGGGGTGGTGAACTTGTAGGTTACCCCACACACCTTCTACAGAGACTTCATATACGTAGATATGAAGTTGGTAGCCCTATCAGATACCACTTCCTTGGGGAACCCCATGCGGGTAAAAACTCCCATCAAGGCACGGCCCACGACAGGGGCAATGACGGTCCTTAGAGGAATGGCTTTTGGGTACCGGGTGGCATGGTCCACCAAGACCAGGATGAACCTGATGCCCATGGCTGTCTTGGGATCCAGAGGCCCCACAATGTCAATACCAACCCTTTAAAAAGGGGTACTAACTACAGGAATAGGTTGGAGGGGCGCCTTACATTTCCCCCCACTCTTGCCACTTGCCTGACAAGCTTGGCAAGACCTACAGTAGGTATCAGAGTGCTTTTGCATTTGGGGCCAATGAAAGTGGGTGACAAGACTGTCAAATGTCTTGCCCTGCCCCAGATGTCCAGCTAAAGGCACATCATGAGCCAGACCCAGTAGGAAGGCCTTAAAGCACTGGGGTACCACCAGCACACAGGCTGACCCAGTCTCAGGAACCTTGGGCTCGCTATACAGGAGGCACCCAGTAGATTAGGTGTGATCCTGGTTCCTCGCCAGCCAGCTGGGGTGCAGCCAGCTGCCGCAGGTGCTCTAGAGTAGGGGCCTCACAAAATACCTCTCTGGTGGGCCCCCCTTCTTGCTGCCACTGCAACAGCTCTGAGACCTCCCCCAGTTCAGCCACCTGTTCCCCTGTAGGCTCCGGGGCGCCACCCTGAGGCACCGCCTCCTCCCAGACCGTGGGAACTTCAGGGGCTAGTTTCCCGCGCTACCTACACTTCTTCTTCCTGGCGGTGCCCTGGGCCGCTGTTTCAGGCTTGACCACCCTAACAGGCTGCCACTGACCAGGTGGATACGCATGCCCAGCCTGGCAGACCTAACATCTCCAAGTGAGACCTGTGTTCCACCTCCTTCCAAGGGGAATCCTCCAGGTCATTCCCTAGCAAACAATCAACAGGCATGGTTGGACTCACAGATACATTCAAGGAACCTGAGAAACCCCCCCCTCCCCCAATTCAAAGGGAACCTGCGCCACTCTGCACAGGCCTTCTGAGTTGTCCACTGCAACTACTTGGTGAAGTACCCGGGGATCTATCTGCTCTTCAGACACCCCATGACTCCTCACTGTAGTCCTCTGTCTCTCAGAGCCTCCACCCGCTGTCCATTAATGGTCACCCAATGCCTGTACTTCTTAGTGTTTTCAGGCACAAGGGTTCTCTGGACCATCCCACTGTCCCCTAGTGAGATAAGGGTCATCTCAGCTGGTTCCCACCCACCTGAAACCAACTCCTCCCAAAGCGCTACACTGGCCAAACCCTGGGACAGTGCACCAGTGGGTGCCGGTGTACTTTTGGGGAATTTGGGGTCCCCCCTCACATGATCCACCTGGTCACATGCATAGCACTTACGTGGGTGACCACCTGCCATGGGCTTCCCTTTGGAGAACCATGGCTTCTTTTCACTGGGGGGTTGGGAATCCTTACCCTGGGAATTAGTTTGGGGCCCTTTAGAGAATGCCCCCTGTTTACCCTTAGCCCCCCCCTTTCTTCTGAGAGGGACCCTGCCCACCCTTGGCATGGTCTCCCCCATACATCTTTTGGACCTGGTTCTCTCCCAGCAGTCCTCTTCCTGCACAAGCTTCCCGGGGTCGGTCAGCTTGCTGTCAATTAGGTGCTGGCACAGCTCTGGAAAACATAAGCTGTACAAGTGCTCCCAAGCAATCAGATTGTAAAGCCCCTCATACGTAGTTACCTTACTGCCCTTCACCCAACCATCTAGTGACCTGCAATAAGAATCAACACATTACAACCATGTTTGGGATTCCTTTTTCTTGTAGGACCTAAACTTATCCTTGTACTGCTCAGGGGTAAGACCATACTTTAAAAGCAAGGCATCCTTTATGCTAGAGTAGGTGAGATTCTGAGCATCCCCTAAGCCTGTCAGTGTATCCTTCCCCTCTACCTCAAAGTGCTTCCACAGAGCCACCCACCAATGAGTTTCAGGGACCAGGTTCATGTGGAGAGCAGACTCATACCCCTTGAACCACAATTATATGTCATCCTCCCTCTTGTAATCCTTCACAAGATCTTTAGGAATGCACACCCTCATTTGAGGCTGCACTGTGATGTGGTTGCCACCATCCCTACTAGACTGGCTCCTCTGATCCAGCTCTCTCAAGCTACGCTCATGAGCCAACAACAACTTTTTCTCTTCTAGGGCCATCCTGATTTTCTCCAACTCCCTCTGGTGCTCCCTCTCTGCCTGTCTGTCCTGCAATTCCTCAGGGCTCAGACCCTTAGATGAGACACTGCTACCAGCCCTGGAGACCCTCTCCCTGGACATAACAGGCCCACCCACAATACCATTGTGTATGGACTGCACTTCCCCTCCTCATCGTCCACATCCTCTGTGTGTCCTCCAGTGCTCTTGGCTGTCACCCAGGCCCTCAGTGTCTTTTGCAGCTCCTCCTTCGTGGATGAGCTCTTAATGGGACAGTCAAAGCTTTTACAGAACTCTTTTAACTGAGCCTTGGTATAGCTATCCAATTGCTCCAGGTCAAAAGTAGCTCCAACTGATACATCTCCAGATTGTGACATGATGAAAAGTTAAAAAAAAGTGCAAAGTTCCTAAAAGCAGAAAAGTTCCCAAATGAAGTTCAGAAGTCAATCAAAGATTAACATAAAAATGGATGTAGGGAAAAATCCAAGCAAAAGAGAAAAATCAAAGATCACCAAACAAGTAGTATGTGGTCACGTAGTGGTCTGCACTCAAAACAGTAGTGTACACTTAATTACTGTATGTCAAATACAAACACAAGTCCAAATCCCAACCGCTGATCACCAATGTTCGAAATGGGGTCTTTGGTTGACAGTCAGGTTACCCCATGTTCAAGCAAGGACCCTCACTCTAATCAGGGTAAAAGAGAATCACCCTCCGCTAACCCCTGCTTACCCCCTTGGTAGCTTGGCAGAGCAGTAGGCTTAACTTTAGAGCGCTAGGTGTAAATTATTTGTACCAACACACACAGTAACTTAATGAAAACATTTCAAAATGGCACAACACAGGTTTAGAAAAATAGGAAATATTTATCTAAACTAAACAAGACCAAAATGACAAAAATCCACAACACACAAGTCAAGTTATCAATTAAAAAGCAAAAAGAGTCTTTCTGTAGTTTAAAACACACACTAACACTGTTAGCGTGGAAATGTGCCTTGGGTGAGTCAAAAATAATGCATTGATTCCACTCCAGAGCGGGACCTTGCATTGTTTCTCCTTCCGTAGGAGAGCGATGCGTCGATCCTATCAGCACTCTCGGGTCCGGGCAGGCTTACAGCCAGCCGTGCTTGTGTCAGAAATCCAGCCGCATGATGATCCGCAAACCACACGGTGCGGGTTGCGATCTCACCAGCCTCCATGAGCGATGCTGCGTGTCGTTTCTCCAGCTCCGTGCGTCAATTCTTCAGTCGCGTTGCAGGCGAGTGTTGATTTTCGGCCACGAAGCAGGCGGCGCTCCGATTTTCCAGCCGCAGATCGGAGTTGCGTCGATCTTTTCCCCGCACGGCGTTCTGCACGTGGATTTCCTCCTCTTAGGGTGCCAGCTTCTCCTTGCAGGGTCCCAGGAACTGGATGGACACCACAGGGCAGAGTAGGAGTCTCTCCAGAGACTCCAGGTACTGGCAGAGAGAAGTCTTTGTTGTCCCTGAGACTTCAAACAACAGAAGGCAAGCTCTAAATCAAGCCCTTGGAGATCTTCACAAGATGGATGGCACACAAAGTCCAGTCTTTGCCCTCTTACTCTGGCAGAAGCAGCAACTGCAGGAGAGCTCCAAAAAGCACAGTCACAGGCAGGGCAGCTCTTCTTCCTCAGATCTTCAGCTCTTCTCCAGGCAGAGGTTCCTGTTGGTTTCCAGAAGTGTTCTAAAGTCTGTGGTTTTGGGTACCCTACTTATACCCAATTTCTCCTTTGAAGTAGGCCTACTTCAAAGCAAAGTCTCTCTTGAATGTGAAATTCTGCCTTGCCCAGGCCAGGCCCCAGACACTCACCAGGGGGTTGGAGACTGCATTGTGTGAGGACAGGCGCAGCCCTTTCAGGTGTAAGTGACCACTCCTCGCCTCCCTCCTAGCATAGATGGCTCATCAGGAAATGCAGACTAAACCCTAGTTCCCTTTGTATCACTGTCTAGTGTGAGGTACATCCAGCCCGACTGTCAAACTGACCCAGACAGGGAATCCACAAACAGGCAGAGTCACAGAAATGGTATAAGCAAGAAAATGCTAACTTTCTAAAAGTGGCATTTTCATACACACAATCTTAAAATCAACTTTACTCAAAGTTGTATTTTTAAATTGTGAGCTCAGAGACTCCAAACTCCACATGTCCATCCGCTCCCAAAGGGAATCTACACTTTAATCAAATTTAAAGGTAGCCCCCCATGTTAAGCTATGAGAGGGACAGGCCTTGCAACAGTGAAAAAAAGAATTTAGCAATATTTCACTGTCAGGACATATAAAACCCATGACTATGGGGGTCATTACGACCTCGGGGGTCTTGCAAAAAGACCGCTGAGGCCGCGGGAGCCAGAATACCGCCATTGACAGCGGTATTCCTGGCTCCCTATTATGACATTTCCGCTGGGCCAGCGGACGGTAACAGTGTTACATCAACATTGCTGCCGGCTCGTAATAGAGCCAGCGGCAATGCTGATGTGCAGCAGGTGCAGTAGCACCCGTCACACATTTCACTGCCCGAAATTCGGGCAGTGAAATGCGCGATGGGGCTATGCCTGGGGCTCCTGCACTGCCCATGCCAAGTGCATGGGCAGTGCAGAGGTCCCCAAGAGCACCCCAAGTCCCCTTTCCGCCAGCCTTTCAATGGCGGTGTTTACCGCCACGGACAGGCTGGCGGTCGGGGACTCATAATCCCCAGGGCAGCAGTGCTTGCACCGCTGCCCTGGGGATTATGACCGCCAGGCGGAATCCTGGCGGTCAATTGGAGGGGCCGGCGGTATGGCTGTGGCAATTCCGCCACGGTCATAATTGCTGGCGGAACACCGCCACCTTACCGCCGGCCGCCAGGGTCATAATGACCACCTATATGTCCTACCTACCTGCACCCTGCCCTTGGGGCTACCTAGGGCCTAACTTAGGGGTACCTTACATGTAAGAAAAGGGAAGGTTTAGGCCTGGCAAGTGGGTACACTTGCCTAGTCCAATTTACAGTTAAAACTGCACACACAGACACTGCAATGGCAGGTCTGAGACATGATTACAGAGCTACTTATGTGGGTGCACAACCAGTGCTGCAGGCCCACTAGTAGCCATTGATTTACAGGCCCTGGCACCTCTAGTGCACTTTACTAGGGACTTACTAGTAAATCAAATATGTCCATTGTGGATAAGCCAATTACATTTTACAGAGTTTTCTTCCCATCTCTGAGGAAGGAGCTTTGGGGCTCCTCAGTAAATTAATATCAGGCTCTCCACTTGATCCCGCACATCCCCATATTATTATGCAGGGAAGAGTAGCGCTAAATCCGGTAATAACCGAGCTGTTAAACAGCTCGCTACAAAGTGGGATGGTGCCGGACTCCTGGAAACATGTAGTGGTCAAGCCCCTTCTAAAGAAGCCTAATTTAAATGGAGCGGTCTTTAAAAACTACAGGCCTATCTCGCTCCTTCCCATGATGGCAAAACCTATTGATAAGCACGTAAATATACAACTATCGGGCTTTTTGGAGGAACATAAGATTTTGCATATAACTCAAATGGGCTTTAGACCATGCCACAGCACTGAATCGGCCATGATTGCGGTTACGGAAGAAGCGAGAAAACGAATGGACAAAGGTAGGCAACTGTAATAATAATGCTAGATTTGAGCGCGGCATTTGATACGGTCAATCATGATCTACTCATTCAAAGAATGGGAAATAGTGGGATTAAAGGAAGGGCGCTTAAATGGTTAAGCTCGTTCTTACAAAATAGAACCTTTCAAGTCCTGGATCGTTCTTTTTTCTCAGCTCAGGTGAAAATTTTATGCAGAGTTCCGCAGGGCTCATCTTTGAGTCCCACTCTGTTCAACATTTACATGTCCCCCCTAGCAGAAGTCATAGAACCCTTTGGGGTATCCCTGGTGTCATATGCGGACGACACACAGCTGGTGGTTTCCTTCTCCCCCAATAAGGAGGTGGACAACTTGGCCTTGCCGGCCTGTCTCCAAGCGATTGCGGCCTGGATGACAGAAAGAAGGCTGCAACTCAACGAAGAAAAGACAGAAATTATGTTTTTAGGAAAACTGGCCAACCCTGCAAAAAATATAGGACCAGTAATACATTTAGATTACTTACCCCCCCAAAGCTCAGATTAAAGCCTTGGGAGTTTGGTTGGATCCCAAACTCACCATGGAACATCAAGCCAAGAGAACCTCAGCCACCTGCTTTGGGATTCTTAAGCTACTAAGGAAGATTATTGGTCTGCTTCCGCCATTGGCCAAAAGATTGGCCGTACAAGCCCTGATTTTATCCAGATTAGATTATGGAAACAGCCTCTTTTTGGGATCTCCAGGTTATGTGGTCAACAAACTACAGGTGGTACAAAATGCTGCAGCACGTTTGCTCCTTAATCTGCCTAGGACCACATCAGCTAAAAAAGCTCTGATTGAACTGCATTGGCTTCCAGTGGCAAAAAGGATAAAGTTTAAGGCTCCTTGCTTCTTCCACAGAGCTCTATATAAAAAGGACCCTCATTATCTAAAATCATTAATTTCACTATACACACCCACAAGAGTTTTGAGATCGGCCTCTAAAGCCATGGTAGTAGTACCCAAAGTAAAGAGAACATCATGGGGAGGAAGATCCCTGAAGTACCAGGGAGCCAGACTTTGGAACTCTACCCACGAATATTCGCATGATGAATCAGGAGACTGAATTTAGGAAAGCCATTAAAACCTGGCTATTCTAGATTCTTCTAAGTTCCCCCTCTCCAGGGAAGTTTGAGATTCCTCCAGTATGTTCTAAACTTTTCAAACCGATCAGCGCTACGAGGCCTATGGGTAGCTGGCGCTATATAAGTCTCAATAACATAACATAACATAATATAACATACACATTTTGTAAAGGTGCACTTGCACTTGCACTTTAGCACTGGTTAGCAGTGGTAAAGTGCCCGGAGTAACAAAAACAGCCAAATCAGAGTCTAGCACACATCAACAGCCTGGGGAACAGAGGCAAAAAGTTAAAGGAGACCACGCCGAGGATGAAAAGTCTAACACTTATTGTAGTCTAATATGAACACAGGTTTGCACACTTCAGCAACCTATTCCGAAACAGTGAAAGGTGAAGTACTTTCATCATGGATGGTAGTCAGCATGTAGATATCTCTCCTGTCTGCAAATTGTACAGTCTGCAGTTCATCAATACGCAGGGCACTGCACTGTCCCCTTTCGAGTTTTTACAAACAAGCTCCTTTAGATAACCTTTATTGTTAGAGCAGACTGTGCCACCAGCAACAGTTTCCACTTTGAATAATTTCCTGAACAATTGCACACCAGTGTAGAAGTTATCTATGTATACATGGTAAACTTTGTTAAAAAGTCCTCTACCAAGTTCCTACATTCTTTTCTCACTAACTCCAAAAGTGGACAGACAACCAAGGGGGTCAATAGTGGAATCCATACCAGTGTACACCCTGAAATTATAGAAATATCTTGTACTACTCTCAGACAGCATATACATCTTAATTCCATAGTGTGCCCTCATGTTAGGAATGTGCTGCCTAAAAACCAAATGGGCCTTGAACAAGTCAAAAGACTCATCCACAGCCATTTCTTTCGCTGGAGCATATATCTCTGAAAATCGATCTTCAAAGTGATGGACAGGCCAAATCTTAAAAAGACGGTCACAGTCGAGGTGATCTCATGGCAACGCTGATGCATTGTCAACAAAGTGCTGCATCCAAAGCATAAGCAAATACCGATCATGACTCATGATTGCAGGAAATATGGCCATTGCCATCAAGAGACTGGTAGACCGAATATGAATACAGTGACAGCTTCCTTATCAAGCTCATCAACAAAGTTAAATCCAAGAACTCCTTCAACTCATCCAGATTAGTAGGAGTCCAAAAGGTAGCACTACAGTGGGGCCTAAGTCTGTCAGTGTTGTCCCTCAAATACTGTTCAGCATACAAATCAGTCTGTTTAACAATCTCATCCAAAATTACATCATCCATAAGCAACTGAAAGAAATGTATAGGCAAAAAGTTTTCAGTATTCACTCTATACCCTGCAACACCAGTAAAGGCAGACAACAACGGTTGCACCATGTTTGGGGAAACCCAGAGTTCCGCTCTTCCAATGGGAATCCTTACAGCACCAGGCTGCAATCCAGATGCCTCTTGCTTCAATGTCGGCACATCAGTGTCTTCCTCGAAAACAGGCACTTCATCTGAACTGAGGTGGCTTTGCTAACGCGTCCTTTTATGTTAATTTATTACACAGTAGGACTCGTTTTAGGCTAATGAATCTTGTGACCCAGTGGAGAGACACCGTAGGACGAGATAACTGATCAATATATCAAGCAATATATCAATAATATCATCAATATTTATCACCACAATGCACTTTACTTTGGAAAAAGACATTAATCAAATTGTCGATGCAACCATGACATTTCAGTCATGAATAACCACACCTTTTGATGGAATTTTATATATTTTATTCCCTATTGATTACAATCTACGAGAAGAAGAGTTAATCTCAATACCAGGAAGCATAAGAGCATAGTCACTATATGGCAACTGTGATAAGATTTAATTAATGCAAGAATCACAAACATGAAAACATAGCACGGCGTGAACAGAAATTAGATTACAACAAATATCATATATGTCTCAGTTCAGCAAAGCGTAACGTCAGTCATTTGTCTATTTGCGTCAGTCAGAATGAATTTCCTATCTTAACCCCTAATTAGCATCAGCATGTTGGGCTTCATGCAAAACAATTTAGAACACTAATTTAGAAAAACATCTAGCTATGGTCTCTATCAAAAGAGCAGTTGGTACCTAGAAAGGAAAAGCAAACAGACAAATTACAAATTGCATTGTCATAATTACCCTCCAAGGATTAGATCAGCACACAGGATCAGTCTTCGTCTTCAGGACATCAGTCAAAACGCCATCAGTCTAAACTTGTCTAAAGGATAGGGGACACATCCCACATAAGGAGGAGAAGTGCAAAGGGGCAGTCTATGGGTGAGGATGGTTTAATAAGTCTCAAAGTCACTGAACAGAGTGACAGAGTTTCTGGATAAAATCAATAGCATTCCCTACCTAGTTCTAGCGTCCCTTCTATGACATGGGTTTTTATCCCTTTTTCGTAATACCTTCCCCCAAATTCTATTGGACATTCAATTTACCCCACTATCTTTAACCTATCAAATTATACATTAGGTAATTCTAATTGTCACCCCACGATAATTCATAACATTTTGATTGGTCTTCATAATTGACGCCTTCGGAGGTGGCACATCCGGGGGGTTACTTCACCGTTTGTCACGTCTTCTCGGTCATGAGTTCCTTTGTCCATGGTCTAACGTCCTTGTACATTACATTAATCTACTTTTGTTTCAATATTGTATGAAAACTCATACTAAAGCAGCTAGCATGAGGATGAGAACAGAATCTGTGTTGATACATAGAATGAAGAAAAGGAACATTTGCAGGGTCATGGCCCTTTGCGAGTCAGCACACTGAAAAACAGAAAAATGCTTTTAATATGAGAGCCAGGAAGCTAAATCCACAGCTCACGCTAACTTAAGGCCTATAGGTTTTTCAATGCAGTATTATAAATGTTAAAGTAAGCTTGATTAATCATAACACAAACAATTTTACTCATAATTGTCATTAGTTCGCATACACAATGGTAACTTCACATATTATAGTCATAATTCAAATGCACGTTAAGCAAATCGCTATTTATTGTCGTTTTCTATGCAGCATCGTTAAGCATTGATATAAGCATTCCACTTTTAGTATATGTAATATCTGAACTACGCTCTCTCAGCTTCATCATCAGATGATTCATCTCAGACAAAAGATTCACTGCCAGAATCTTGCACTTCCTCCTCTGCCTCAGATGCAGAGTCAGTCTCATAACCCTGACCAGAGGAAGATTCACAAAGCATACCAACAATCTGCTGGGTGGTAATCCTGTAGCTACCCATAATTGTTACTGATAAAAGTAACTTGAGAAATAAGCCAACAATACCCAAAACTGTGTAAAAGAAGTATTAAACAAAGTGTGGCTTTATCAAACAGAAAGTAAAACTACTGGCATATAGTAACCTGGAAGGAAAAGTCAATCAGTACAAATCACACAAAAACCTATATACTTGAATACAATACCAGTCACTTGCCAAAGACAGCTAAACTCAGGATCACCTGTGCCTACTCTGCAGAGACACAGCAAGCACCAATGATATCCCACTAGAAAGGAAAAACAAAAATAAAATTACACACAAGACATTGTGCACAAACCCAAGGAGAATTTCACACACAATTAAATAGAAGCTAAATATGCTGCTATTACTATACCATTTACTAAAACCTGTTCATGCACGGCAGTGATGCTCATTTGGAGTAAACAGTACAATATTTTTTTTCTTACCAAACACATGCAACTACACAAACTGCAGATCTATCAGTGCTGAAACAGCAAGCAGGAGTCACAGCAAAGGAAGCTTTGCACTAGAATAAAAAGGAGAAATAAAACATTACGATCACAAATGCAAATGATGTTCCAGTCCACACACACCACCAGGCGAGTGCCAGTCTACAGACATAACCAGCCAAGCTCCAGTCCACACACATCACCAGCCAAGCCCCAGTTCACACACACTGCCAGCCTTTGCCAGTACACACATAGCCACCCAAACACCAGTACTCACAGACCATCTGGGGAACTCGAATTCACACATACAGAAACTTTCCCTGGAGGGCAGATGGGCCTTAAACAACAGCCAATCTGCCCCCAAGGGGGAAAGAAACAGCCAAAACATTCACCCCGAAATAGGAGCGACCCTTGCCCAAGGGGTTGCTCCCCAAACAACAAAAGCATGCCAAAAAAATCCCTTGTGTCTAGTGGCTTCTGCTCCCCTTGGGGGCATATGGGTCTATTAAAATATGGTTGATCTGCCCTCAAGGACATTTATAAAGGGGCCTTGATGCTTAGAACTGTGTGGCAACCCAAGGTGATCCACTTGCCCTGGAGTTGTCATAGAAGATGACAAGAGAGCCTTCAGTGGCCTGACACCGAACATGAACTGCAACACATTAATATAATGGAGGCCGATATACTAAGTTTTGACTCAACTTGCTGCAGAAACCAAAGTTGCTTGGCTGTGATGCTTCAAAGGGAGAGAGCATAACAGCATCATCTTTCCTAAGTTGTGGTGCTGTTTCTCTCCCCACCTGTGCTGGTGCACTTTTAGTCCTCTTGTGCCATGCACATACTCTTGCATCACAGTGCAAGAGTGTGTGCATGATGTCTAGCATAGGTTTTGTACTGGAAAGACACCCTAATCTTAGACATAGTTTAAAACTTTTTCAAGTTTGGAGAAAAGTATACTTTTGTCCAGTGCTGTGCCTGCCAAGAGAAGGCACACATTTTTGGCGCAAAGCCCTGTCTACATATTTTAGTAGAAAAAAAACGTGTGAAAAAAACCATCCATGGTATAGCCTTTGGATATGCTCCTTTGTGTTATTTTATGACACTTTCCAAGTTTTATGCTGGAAAGTAATCCCTGTTCATCACTTTGTGCCAATTTGCACCAATATTGTCATGAAAACGCAGTACAATGTGTTAGCAAATCTGGGTCATGTTTTGTATGTATGTATGTGGATTTCTATAGTACAAACCTAGCCAAAAGGCAAAGTGCTGTACAGGGTACAAGACAGCATTAAGTCAGTGATTGATAAGAGATATAGCTGGGTTGTGGATTATTGAAGGCTTTCTTCATAAAGGTGCATCTTCAACTCTTTTCTAATTTAGAGCAGCATTGGGGCAGTCCTGATGGATACAGGGATGTAGTTCGAGTTCCTGACTGCATAGATGGAATAAGCCTGCAGCCTTGTATTTTTGTTTTTGTAGTTAGTCTACAATCTGTTGATGTGACATCTGACTTGTGTGTTCTGCTGCAATTTTGTTCTATTAGAGCTCTGTTACCACTTCCTTCCTGCTGGCTCAGTGGGTTACTATTGGTGATTACCTCCGGGTTTGTCATCTGTCCCCCATCCTAGGTCCCTCCCATGTGTGGTAAGCCCAGCCCACTATTTCCCGGAGTACTCACTGTTGTGGCGAGGTTTGTGTTAGAAATCAAGGGGACCAGAGCATCAGATGGTTCCTCTATTACTGCAGTCTCTTCAGATGGGGGGGGGGGGGGTCACAGCTGCTTCAGATCCCTGATCCAGGACCAGCTTTTGGAATAAGTCTGCAGCCGCCATTGTTGCTGTCCGCTAGGCCTTCTGCCCACAGGGAGCAGGTCAGATACCATTGTAGGGTCAGAGAGGGAGGAGGGCCAAACTGACAATCCTCATATGGGCACCATCTTGCCCCGCCCTCTTGTTTAAAGGGTTTTGGCAGTTTTTCTGGGCTTTAAGTTGGGCCTTATGCAATGAAGCGAGAGTTGAGTGGTAGGTTTAGAGGTGGCAGTGTGATAAAAAGAGGGGGGCACTGTGGGTGGTACAAAGAGGCACTTTGTTTTTGTGGGGTTTTTGCAAGACATGAACAATGAAATAATGATCTGGCGGCCAGGAAGCAATATTGATTTGGGAGTGAAGGCAAATGCTTGCTGGTGGAAGAATCCATTCTGAACTGGGAATGGAGAATGACAGAGAAACAAGGAGAGGCTGGAATAATTGGGGAGGGCAGCTTTAGAGTGCTCCCGATGAAGATGGCATGTGTCTGTGCATGAGAAGTGGGGCTGCCAAGGGCTGGTGGCAGTGTTCTAGTTATCCTGGCCCTCTACCGATATTTCCAGCAAGGCTAGAGTGGTAGTTAGGGCTGATAGTGGTAGAGAATGTTGCCTAGTGGCAGTGCAGTATTTCAGTGACCATATGAGGGAAGTACAGCAAATGCACGCTGGGTAAAGACAGCGGAGTAGCTGGCAAGGGAAGAAGAAGTCTCTGTTTTTTGTGGAGGACAGGGAAAGTCTCCATCAAATAGGAAGTGTCAATCATGGATATCTTTTAGGGATCACAAGTGATTGCAGCTGTGACCCCCTTTCTGTCCCTTTAGGCCCCTGGCACTGCCTTTGTAATCCCTGAACTATGTGGTGGCAAAGGCAACATAATGGCAAAAAGGGTGAAGTTACCAAGGAGTGGACAGCTTCTATCACATTCTTAAAATGGGAAGATGAAGCGGGCAGGTTCCCTGGGTGAGATGTGGTTGAAGAGTTAGGAACAGAAGATGAGGGAATGATGGTGAAATAAACTACAAGAGAATGTACAACATAGGTCAAAGGAGTGGGGGTGGGCACAAGAAATAGTAAGAAAGAAGGTGGAGGGACAGTGCAAAAGAGGAGAAGTGGGAAGAAGTGGTAGGAACTAATTGAGAACAAAAAATAAATTGGAAGATAAAAAGGACATTGAGTCTAAGAGGGTACGAGGTCAGAAACATTTGTGTAGCAGTTGATAAAACGATTAGTTTAGTTTGAGCATATCTCGACCACTAATACAAGAAACACAACTAATTATGGCCAGCAATCACCCATCATCTCCCTGTTGCTGTCTGATACAGACAGCTCGATCAATACATCTCAGTCTTGATTTGTGGCTCCAGCCCCACTTCGACTACAGGGGCCTGTACTCGGATCTGTCAGTGCTCATGAAGCCTGCCCATACTTATCTAGTCCTGTGTCCAGCATTCAACATTTGGTCACATATTTGAGGGTGGTTTGGGAAAAAGACAGAGAATGTAATTTTCTCGTTGACTTATTTTGAGGTTGAATACTTTCAAACAAGGAGAAACTAAAGCAGAGCTCTTTTTTGCTTTAAAAAATCGGGAGTCTCCCACCTAAATTAGGAGCTTTGACAGGTGTGAATGCACCTCATTGCCATGGCATTTAGTCTCCCTGCTGCAATACAGTCATTTTCCATAACTGAGATGCAAACAAAATGTTGCCAGTGCATCTGAATCTTGACTTGAGACAAAGCTCTTTGCCTTAGCACCGGGTTCACAGATCTCCACCAGTACTCCTTAGCCACGTATCCTCCAATCCTGGAGCAGGCCTCCAATCCCAGACATTGGAAGGGTACCCCTGACTCTGGTCCTCAATTCACACATCAGGGATGAGGACAAGCCACCAGAGCTGGTTTTGATGCCTTCAAATAGCAGCTCGGTGTCCTCAAATTGCACTCCTGCTTCATACCACGCCGTTAATTCTGCAAGAACTTGTTTTCAATCAGAAGCTCACTGCAGGGACCCTGCGGAGAGATTTGTAACTTTTAATAGAAACATGAGGCATACTTTTGCTTATTAAGTGCGCAGCTCTGCCATTAAAATTGCATTCACGTTCTCTGATCGTCATTACTTTTCATTTGGCTCCATTTTTTTATGAATGCTGCCTTGCTCATTAATGGGGTGAGAATAAGATAGAAATCTAGAATGTGGACAGTCAAGCAGATGGGCAGAAAATATGAACAAAAGAAAGGCGGATAAACACAACACCTCCCTCCCCCCCCCACCATTTTCATATTTTAACTGGGGGATGACCCAAGCAGGATTGAGCACAGCGCAAAGGTCAGCTTTTAAACCACGATATCTTTCGGGTATGAAGTTTGAGTCGTCCCCACTGTTTCCACGCCTGGTGATGGAAGGTCACTCAGCCACAAATTGTAATTGTAATTTTATAGCACTTACTACCCCTGCCGAGGTGTGGAAGTGCTTTTCGGCGAGTAGCACGCTACTCTGGAACCCAAAAGAATTAGTGATGGGTTAGGATAGGAATGAGCGGGTACTGTCTGGTACTGTGTACCTGCACCTTTTTAATTTGAAAGAGAGGATACCTCCAATGAGGGTACCTGCTCTCCTCAAGCATAACTGCCAGGTTTTCAGTTTATGTGTGACATTTTCATGTTTGCTGAGTGCTTCTGTGTGCCTTTGCCATCCCATTTGTGTGACACTTAGGGCCAGATGTAGCAAACACTTTGCGATTCGCAAACGGCGAAAATCGCCGTTTGCGAGTCGCAAATGCGTGTTTGCTATGTAGAAATGCATTTTGCGAGTCGGAACCGACTCGCAAAATGCATTTCCGAGTCGCAAATAGGAAGGGGTGTTCCCTTCCTATTTGCGAGTCGCAGTGGTATGCAATTCCATTTGCGACCGCGTATGCGGTCGCAAATGGAGTCGCAGTTACCATCCACTTGAAGTGGATGGTAACCCACTCGCAAACGGGAAGGGGTCCCCTTGGGACCCCTTCCCCTTTGTGACTGGACCCAAAAATCCAAAACAAAAGGTTTCAGTTTTTTTTTCTAAGTGCAGCTCGTTTTCCTTTAAGGAAAACGGGCTACAATTGGAAAAAAAAAAAACTGCTTTATTTAAAAGCAGTCACGGGCATGGAGGTCTGCTGTTCCCAGCAGGCCTCCATCCCCGTGAGTGCCCTGAGTCGCTATGGGGTCGCAAAATGCGACCCACCTCATTAATATTAATGAGGTGGGTCTTTGCGACCCCATAGCGACTCGCAGAAGGTGTCTGAGACACCTTTCTGCATCCCAAATTGCGACTTGCAATTTGCGAGTCGCAGGGACTCGCAAATTGCAAGTCGCAATTTGGGAAGTTGCTACATCTGGCCCTTAAAGTGTTATGCCCATGTAATTGGAGAAATATTAGTAAAAGCCCTTTTTGTGCAAGTAATTTGGTACTTTAATGTAAAAGAAGTGATCCAGACTACAATCGCACAAACAGAAAATTGTTAAATGCATCCTGAAGACCGTGCCATATATTTCACAGTGGCATTTGTCAATGCATTGGCACAATCAATAGTTTTGCTTAACCTTTGACAGATAAAATACTGAGTAGGCCCTGCTACATTTGAAACTTGTAATGTTTAGGATTCATAAATGAATCTTGAGGCACCAAATCGTTCAAACATGATACCCCCTCAAATCTAATTAAAGGAGTTGGCATTGCAAACAGGCGTCCATATAGTGGGACAGGCCATCTATGACACGCTTTAAGTAACAGTCCTGCTCTCCAAGGAGCACGCTTTGAAACCTGCTCATGCTATGTTAAAACTAATGCAAAATCCACCGAATTAGCGCATCCTACAGTCAAAGAATAGCTGACAAGTTGATCCCATGTTATGTATGGTAACTGCTAGTCTGACATTATTTGCCCAAAACACTTTGCATTCTGAGGCACGTAGTTTTGCTTTTCCCTTTTAAGGCATGAGCTTCACAGATCAGTACTTGAGTGGTGTTTTCATTACATTCTGATCTACATGTGTGAGTCTGATGTCCAGTCTTTGAAAATCTAAAAAAGTTCCTACAGTTTAATCACAAAAGAAGGTAAATCAATTGTGCATACTTCACAATTAATACAGCCCGTTTAAAAATAATGAACTCAGCACAGGACACATGTTACTTATGCAACAGATAGACATTCCACTCGTAAACAACTTCATTAAATCCTTTAATTTTGATGACTACTTTATGTGGCACTGCAATGCCTAAAAAACAATGGCCCATATTTATACTTTTTAGCGCCTCATTTGCATAATTTTTTGACGCAAAAGCGGCGCAAACTTACAGAATACTATACGGCACTAAAAAAGTATACATATGGGCCAATATGTGCAATACTGCAATACATTTTTACAGATTTCCCATATACAGACAATCCATTTTTTCCCCAGAATTCTGAACAAAAAACGTGTTAAGGCACTGTAAATGAGTATATAATTCCTGTGTTTTTCGTATTTTTTCCGAGTCAGCATTTCATATTTTTTGCTGTGTCATTCTGCCTTCCTGCAGGAACCTTTTGCATAAAACAGGAGTGGAAGGGAAATAACGCCTATTGTCCTCCACAACATTGGGGACCCCCTTTGTAGGCTGTGGTGGGTGCTTTGCATCGCAGGTACGTTTGCTCCCTGCAAACTTTACTGGACCGATGGTACCTAGAAGTTGAAACCCACCCCGAGCTCTGTGCCCGCCCCACAATCTGATAGCTTGCTTGGGCTTATGTCTCACTCTTTATGAGGGACAGGAATGGCAGTTGTGAGCACTGCAGTCGCTGTGGGCAGAACTCGAGGTGCCGTGGCAAGTCAGTGTCTCCTGAGACAAGGCTGGAGGTGGTAGGCTCTGAATGGGGGGTGCAAGGGAGCACAAATCACTGTGCCAGGCTTTTAAGTCTTTCACTGCCTGCGTACTTGCAGGTGTCGTGTGTGGGGTCTACATGCTGCCTGTTTCTCCCATTTCTAATCCTGGCCGCACAGCAAATTGCAGTTGGATTTGAAAATTTTCTGCCATTGGATTTCGGCACAAGTGAGCAGCTCACGTGAAGTGGGCGAACCTGGCTGCAGTACGCCAGAAGCGAGGAGTAATGAGGACAATCCTGACCGTTCATCGGCCCTGGGCACGATCAGAGAGCTGCAAAAGAGAAAGCCAATCAGTGAACAAAGATGAGCAGAGTCAGTCTCCATTTGCAGTGCACCAGTCTCAATAGGGCTTTCGGGGACAACCGCCAGCAGGCGGTCCGTCCCCTACGTGTATTGGGGCAAGGTAGAACAGTCTAGATGACTGGCTACATCCGTTAAAGGATGTAGACCAAGGGATTTAGACAGCCATGTTGCGAGGGCTAGCTACCATTTTGTGTGAGAAGTGCAGAGTGGCAGTCCTGTTAGGTAAAATGGGAAATAAAGTTTATTAGTATCAGCGAAGAGGAAGTCGAAGAAGGGAGTCTGATTGCGTAGCATTAGAGCGCAGTTGGAATCTGTAGTTACACGTGCAGCAGTGGACTAGTGACAATGTCGTCGGTGGAGGAAAAAGTTAGAGAAGCCATGAGGCTGCTGGCAGAGGCTGGCTGCCTTGATTTATTTGTGGGCGGTTGTGCGCAGCCTCGCCTTGTGCGGTGCGGATCAAGTGGTGTGGCCGCAGCGGTTATCACCTGCTTGCTGCCCCGCAAGAGAAAGGAAGACCACAAACACGTGAGTGGTCAAGGCCGCTTACGCATACGCGGAGCGGCCGAGGCCAGAGGCATGATGTGGGTTGGGTTGGGGAAGGGGCCGCGGGGTATAAGTGGCATGAGGAGCAGGGTGGGGATGGGAATGAAGGACAGCCCGGGGACGATAAGGAGGGAAGGAGCAGGAGAGATATAGGGGCAGGGCCTCAAGAGAAGAGCGAGGCAAGTGGGAAGGGGGTTAGAGAGGCCTCCATTGCAGTGCTTCAGGGGGCAGTGGAAGTGGGAAGGAGCGCTTCAAGGGCAGATAATCTGGCACCTTCCCAAGCTGGGCCTTCAAAGGAACAGGCTCCGTGGGGTCCCAATATACTGCCACAGCAGGTCAAAACTGCTGGGGTACCGTCTGGCAAGGATGAGATGGTACAGCAGGGGGATGAGAAGGGGTGAGGGGAGCCTGAGGAGGAGGTAGTGTTGGGGGAGCAGAGTACTGATAGCATACGGTGGGCAGAGGGAGGGGATTATCAAGAAGAAGGGGCAGCTTGGGTTTTTGTAGATGAGTGTGGATTTCAGGTAGGTGGAAGCAGGGAGAAGCAGAGGCACGAAGTAGGATGGAGTCATATGTGGGAGGGGGGAAGGGATGAAGGGAAAAACAGACCTGGTATGGCCATGGTGGCACAAGTGGACGAACTTCCATGGAGTGACGAGAAGGACGGGGGGGGGAGAAGTGGCAAGCGCAAGGTGGCCACCAAAAGTATGTATACTCTAAGAGCAGGAGGGCAGGACTGTGGGGCAAGGGCTTGGGGAAGGGGAAGAAGGAAGAGGTGGGTGGCGCTTTTGCTAGGTGGAGGAGGTAGCGGGCTGAACAACGGTCCCACATGAATTTTTACAGGTCGTTCGTTTAGAACAGGTGGCAGAGTTGAGAGAGCACTGAGTGGCTCAACAACCCCGAGGTGAAGGGTCTGCATGGCGCGGAGCGGCCAGGCGGGCAGCATCATGGAATCTGGTGGCGAGCACCCCACGTAGATTAACAATAGCCTCGCAGGGGGTAGTGGCCGGGCCCGAACGGGCGCATTCCACCGAAGCTGTGAGTGAGGAGATACGCATACAGCGTAGCAGTTTGACAGAGCTGGGTAAACCTTATCAAGAGGGATTGAGTGTCACCCCATGGGTGGATGTGGGGGAGCCACGTGGTGTGTCAGGTACAAGCAGGAACAGGTTGCTGGACAGGAAGAGGGGCAAGGAGGTGCCCAAACTTGGGTCTGGTGAAAGCCTGGAGACCCAAAGGAGCTGTTTTGAGGATATAGATTTAGATTAACAGGAGGATAGCCCAGAGGAAGGGGAACAAGTAGAGGGGTAGAGTGAGAAGGAGGAAGGTCAGAGGGAGGGGTGGAAGCGGGGGGTGCAGCTAATGTTTCTTGTAGTAGTGTTTTGCAGGAGGAAACAGGCCAATGGCAAGGGACAAAGGAGAGGATGACAGCACAGATACTGGCAAGGCGGCAGGCTTCAGTGCAGGCGCCGACCTTGATGCCAAGTAAGAAAAAGCGGGGCTGGAATTGGGAGGACAAAGGGGTTGATGTTGGATACGGGGGGAGCTTAGATGAGATACGGCTCATGAAGGGCAAATACGTCATGGACATGGGTCTGGGACGGGAGAACAGATGCCAGAGTGAGACTTTGCGGGTAAAAGATTCAGGAGAGCAGGTGGACAGGAAGACAAAGGATTTAAACATAATAGAGGGACAGGGGATGGAGAAAGCAGAAAAGGACGCACTGGAAAAAGGAGTGTAAGTTCAGGAAAGCAAGGAGTTAAAGATGAAAAAACTCCCATACATGGGGGTCACGAAATCTTTAGGGGCACATTTGATGCTGACCACGAAGGAGAAGATCTGGAAAGGGAAGTATGTGGATATATTAAAGTTGTTACATAGGGAATTGAGTGCAAAAGTAGATTCAAAGAAGGAGGAATATGAACTGGCAAAACTCCCACGGGTGCCAGTAACCATAGAAAATTGGACAACAGCTTTCCTGATATACGATAGGGTATATTGTGAAAAATATTATGAGAGGAGAGTGGCTCTTCACTCATAGATGTAATTAGAAAGGCTCAACTCTCATTTGGAGGGAATGCATGGGCGCAGTATGAAGAGGAGTTTAGGGCAAGAATAGCAGCAGACCGGAAGCAAAATGGGAGGAAATAGATACAGATTTGTGGCAGCAGACAATGGGGCCAGCAAAGTTTGGTAAGACGGTTTTTACAGCCAGTAGGCTGCCAATACAATATGAGCCCTTTTAGCAATGTCCCACCCAGGGAGGGGTGGGTTTAGGAACCAAAAGCTAAGGAGATGTCATGGAAGGGTGCTGGGATTTTAATATAGGACCCTACGAGGGAGTACTGTAAGTTTCGCCATGAGTGCTCGAAGTGTGGAGGCCAGCATGTATTCGTGCAGTGCTACAGCAACCAGGGAACAGCACAAGGGGGACAAACAGGACAGTTTACTATGGGGGGGGGCAGCAGCCAGCAGGCACTCAGGGATGGCAACAGGGAACTCAAGGAAACTTCAGAGGGGGAAGAGTGTATCAAGGGTCGGGAGGGAAGGGTTTTTACACCAGTTAATATACACAGGTTAAATGAATGGTTGCGGCTATACCCTAACAGGAGAGAAGCTGCTCAGTTGGCAGAGGGCTTTACACAGGGTTTTAAGTTGGGATACGAAGGGCCACGATACAGGCGCTGGGCTGAGAATCTAAAATATGCAAGGACACATTCACAGGTAGTGAGGGCTAAATTAACAAAAGAAGTGGTGGAAGGCAGGATGGCAGCACCTTTTCCGGATTGGCCGATGGATAATGTGATTGTTTCTCCCATTGGGGTGGTGCCCAAAAAAGAACAAGGACAGAATAGGTTAATACAACACCTCTTCTGGCCAGAGGACAGGTTAGTCAATGATTTAATTCTGGGTGCGGCGGCTTCTGTATTGTACTCATCAGTGGATGTGGCTATGGCATTGGAGGAGCAAGCGGGATGAGGTGCGCTTATGGCAAAATGTGATATTAAATCAGCCTTCAGGTTGCTCCAGGTTCACCTGGGCAACTTTCAGTTGTTAGGCATACAATTTGACGGTTGGTGGTACATTGACAAAGCATTACCTGTGGGATGTGCAATCTCATGTGCGCTTTTTGTGCTCTTCAGCTTATTCCTGGACTTTCTGTTTACATACAGTACTAGTCACAAGGAGGTAACACACTACTTGGATGATTTTATTTTTTTTGTCACACCTTCCGGTTCCACGGTCTACCAGAGATTGCTGGCTAGCTTTAAGGAGCTCATGAAGGATGTGGGAGTGCCTTTGGCACCAGAGAAGACAGTGAGTCCCACCACATCCATTTCCTTTTTGGGGATTGAGCTGGATTCAGTGAGCATGGAGGACCGCCTGCCACCCGACAAGAAAGCAGCGTTGCAGTTGCTGTTAGACAATATGCTGGCTAGGCAGAATGCCACAGTGAGGAACGTGCAAGTGTTATTGGGCCACCCGAACTTAGGGCTGGATGAACCTTCTGCAGGAGGCTAGGACTAGCACTGCCAGGGCTGTCCTTTGCTTCATCATCACTTAAGATTATCAGTGGGTGTGAAGGAGGATTTGCGCATGTGGCGCGTATTTCTGGATACATTCAATGGCATTCGCATGGCTACTAAATTGGAAATTCAGTGGGAAGCACAGATATTTTTGGATGCCTCCAGTGGACTCGGTTTTGGCATCTATTGGCAGGGAAAATGTGCAGAGGAGTGGCCATCAGGATGGAAGGGGGGGATGCAGTATTGCCTTTTTTTAGTTCTTCCCGCTTGTGGTGGCGGTATATTTGTGGAGTTCATTCGTTCAGCATAAGAGAGTACTTTTTCACGTAGACGATTTATTGGTGGTACAGGTTGTTAACAGGCAGTCAGTTAGAGACCCGCAGGTGCTGAAATTGCTGTGAGTTTTTGTGCTAGAATGCCTTCACTATGATATAATTTTCAAGGCAAAACACGTGCCCGGTGTGGACAATGACATTGTGGATGCCTTGTCTCATTCACAGTGGGAGAGGTTCCATGGGCTGGCCACGAAAGCCAACAGGCAACGGATGTGCATGCAACACCAGTTATGGAATGTAGGTGAGAAACGATGCTGGTGGTAGCGTCATTGGCATGGTTTACAAGGAAGGCTTTTGAACAGGCCTGGAGCAAATTCATGGGGTCGGGGCAGTCAGGAGGGAAGTAGGCAGGGACAGGGTGGAAGATATAGTTCACTTTATTCTAGGTGTCATAGAAAAAGGACAGTCAAAGTTGACCATTGCAGGAAAACAAGCGGGCGTGGCTTTCATTGGCAAGCTATTGTGGGGCTATGCGCCATCAGCAGCGAGGCTAGGGGCATGAATATTGGAAGGTTGAACAATGGAGCAAGGTCATATTGTCCCAGCAAGGAGGCCCTTGACTTTGGATCTGTTTGAAAGTGTTGACGGAATTACCAAAGATTTGTTTGTCAGAGCAGGAGAACATGATTTTCGCAACACTGAGGGTGTGGATTTTTTTGGTGCATTTAGGGTGTCAGAGATGCTAGGATTCAGTCAAGGGAAAGGGTTACAGTGGTAAGATGTATTCATCTAGCCACAAAGTGTGTCACTATTAATGAGGTCTTCAAAGACAGATCAGAGCGCGCGGGAGTGCATGTGCTGCAGCGGAGTCGGGTGTCACGGACACAGCACTTTGGGACTTGCAGAGTCACAGAACTTCAGCGAGGCGGCGTTGGGCCTGTGGTGTTGGTCGGGGTCATCGCACTCCAGCAGGGACCACGGCTTCGGGTTGCAGGCAGCTGCACGGGGTAGTGCAGCAGCGCTGGTTCTTGAGTTGTCTGGAGTCATTGTGCTTGGATCTTCTTGTTTCTCACCAGAACTCACTTCCAAGGGCCCAGTAACTGGATTGGCACCACTTGGCAAGTCATGGTCCTCAGCAGGAGTACCCAGGTACTGGCAGGTGAAGTCTTTGATGTCCCTGAGACTTCTTAAAAGGAGGCAAGCTCAGTCTAATCCCTTGGAAAAACTTCACAATCAGGATTTCAGAAAGCAAAGTCCAGTCCTTTCCCGCTTAAGGCAGAAGCAGCATCAGGCCAGCACAGCAGAGCAGGTTAACAAGTCCTCCTCAAGCATCAAGCTGTTCTCCTTGGCAGACGTTCCTCTTGATCCAGAAGTAATCAGAAGTTGTGGGGTCATCAGTTGAATACTTCTACTTATTTCTGCCTTTGAAGTAGGCAAACTTCAAAGGAAAGTCTTTGTAGTGCACAAGACCCTGCCTCTTTCTTGCCCTGCCCCAGACACATACAAGGGGGTCGGAGTCTGTATTGTGTGAGGGCAGGCACAGCCCTTTCAAGTGCAGGTGTCAGCTCCTCCCTCTCACTATAGCCCAGGAAGACTCATCAGGATATGCAGGACACATCTCAACTCCCTTTGGGTCACTGTCTAGAGTGAATTCACAAGCAGCTCGACTGTCAGTCTGACCCAGAAGTGTATTCAGCAGCCAAGCAGAGGCACAGAATGGTTAAGCAAGAAAATGTTCACTTTCTAAAAGTGGCATTTTCAAACAGTCTAAAAAACTACTTTACCAAAAGAGGCATTTTTAAATTGTGAGTTCAGAGACCCCAAACTCCAAATCTCTAACTGCCCCCAATGGGAAACTGCACTTAAAAGATATTTAAAGGCAGAACCCATGTTAAAACTATGGGAGAGCTAGGCCTTGCACCAGTGAAAAACGAATTTGGCAGTATTTCAATATCAGGACATGAAAAGCACACCAGTGCATGTCCTACCTTTTACATACACTGCACCATGCCCACTGAGCTACCTAGGACCTAACTTAGGGGTGCCTTACATGTACAAAAATGTACATGTAAGGCAAGTGGGTGCAGTTACTAGGTCGACATGGCAGTTTAAAAATGCACACACAGACACTGCAGTGGCAGGTCTGAGACATGTTTACAGGGCTACTCATGTGGGTGGCACAATCAGTGCTGTAGGCCCACTAGTAGCATTTGATTTACAGGCCTTGGGCACACATAATGCACTTTGCTAGGGACTTACTAGTAAATCAATAGGCCAATCATGGAAAACCAATCAGAATCACAATTTACACAGCAAGCATATGCACCTTAGCACTGGTTAGCAGTGGTAAAGTGCCCAGAGTCCTAATGTCACCAAAAACAGGTCAGAAAAAGTAGGAGTAGGGAGGCAAAAAGTTTGGGGTTGACCCTGCACGAGGGCCAGTTCCAACAGCACATAACAAGATAAGTAAATAATAGATATACGCTTGGGTAAGCGGACATACTAAGAGATAGACAGAAGTGGTTGATTATCTGATTTATGGGGAGATTAGTAAATTAATAGAGATTTTAAAATATGAAGATTTATAGATCTGACGATAGAGGGTGCACTTTGGAAACATAATGATAGATGGATGGGTAGATGGACAGATGGTTAGGCTAAAAGTCTGAAAGGTTTGGGAGAGAGGCTGAATGAATGAATGATTACAGAGATGAATGGATCCATATCAGCAAAGTGTGGGAAGACAGTATATATATTAGCGGTGTATAAAGCATTCCATGGAAACTGATACAAGACTGAGGGCCCCTCAGCCCTCCACCTGGGGATTAAAGGTCACCCTAATTTAGGTGCAATGGGGATCCTCACATTCCTGCATCCTCGTACCACTGTACCTCTGCACTAATGAGAGAACTACCCAGAGGCGTAACTTCGGGGGGGGGAGGGAGGCAGTTTGGAGTGTGACATCCCCCAAATACATGAATTCTCAGCCTGGTAGTTGGGTGTGGGAGTCTAGCTCTGTGTTGTTTTTTCATGCTGAGCCAAGAATGAAGTACAAAACGGTGACCTTTGATGTAAAGGAGAGAGAGAGCTAGCCATCTGGTGAATGAATTTCAAAATGTGAAATCAGATAAGCTGGAATTAATACGGGCTTCCCTGCTTGTCCAAATTGTGTGATCTTAGGCACATATTTTATTTCACAGAGCCTTCTCTCTCTTTATTATCATTTATGAATGCACTTTTAAATACAGAGTTAAAGATGTGCATTGCATAAGCACCTCTTATGTATGATTTAATAGACTGTAATGTTGATAAACTATAATAAGAATATAGGCAACATGACTACTGACTTACCTCCTAGCCTCCTAGTTCATTAATGGCATTGTCATTGGGAATGGGGGGGGGATGCGTGCCATGAATCTTTAAAAAAATTATCACTTTTAATAAGTGTCTGTCTATGTACTGATATAGGAGGATGTACTAATGTGAAATACTTCTGCATGTTAATGAAATACACTTTATTGAATTTTGAAGAGATTGTATCATATGTTTAAATTATATACGTATCAAACATCTTTGTGGCTCGGCTTGTGCATGGGCTCCTAAAATCCAGCCAGACACATGGCTCGGCTCTGACTCAGCTTGCCTTATTAGTTTGCCCGGCACCCTTCTATATTTGCAACTCAGGCATAGCATAGTACATGGGGTCATCAGTAACTTGACACTGATTTGACAACTCTGTCATACACGCTTCTTGTAGCAAAGATTAGGAAGAGTCCATACAGTGAAAATACATTTAAAATAAGTGATTCTTGGGCAGGGGCTACAGGCCATTGTGTTGTACTTGGCTGTAGTCATGTGTTCCTAGCGATAACTACCAGTCTAAGTGGGACGAGCAGGGGCTCGTCTTACTTACATATAATAGATATATTAGGGGGTTGTGGGGTGTGGTTGTTTGGGGTGTGGCACCCCTCAAGTGCATTCTTGGTTTGGTAGTTTGGTCTGGGGACCCTGAGGCGCATCTTCTGTGTCTGTGTCGGTTTTTCTCACCCTTATAAGAGATTTTAACCTTAGCATTCATTTTTTGGATCAGGATCTTAAATATATATAGAGATCCATTTACCAAAAAAGTAGTACACCTGCACTCATAGAAGTACTCCTTGCATGGGTGCAAATTTAGTACTATTTGGAATTCACAAACATTGGCAGTAGTAGGCTTGAGAAGCTGCACCAGCCTCTGGTTTCCAAGCATACAACTGGCTATCAAACATCCAAAAGGTGATGGAATTAATGCTTGTAAATATTCTAACCAGGGGCAGTCTGTTGGGGAAGTATTTCAACCAGTCATTTTTCAGCCCCTGTGCCACTCTAGACTGATAACCACATGATGCAAATCAGTGCTGGCCCTTTTTCTCATGGAAACAGTCCATCCCAAACCTTGGTCACCTCACTCGCCGACGGTACAACCTACTGCTTTGTTAGTTGAGAGATTTGAAATTCACACCCCGAATGCTACTGACTAGGCTACGCCCCTGGAACTACCCCCTCATGTAGATAGGTAAGTATAAAAATAGTAAATATTAATTGATAGCTTGAGGTCAGTGGAAAACAATATTCAGTAGACTGACTTGCACATGAAAATACAGATAGACAGGTAGGTGGGTGAAAAATCATCCCTTACCATATTTTTCTATCACTATACTTCAGTGGAAGTTTTAGTTCCACCTCTCAGCATATATACTCTTAGCAGGTAGATTTAGTACCTTATTTTGAGTGAACTCGCCCAGGCTGGGGTGCTTCTAAGATACTGGGCTCTTTGATGCCCCCCCCCCACTTTTTTCCCCCATTTAGACTACCGATGCTGTCGTTTTTGATCTGTAAGTGCACTGAGGCCTGCTAATCCGACCTGTGTGCCAGTGTTCTTTCCCTTAAATTGTACTGTGATTTTGTATGGCCCTAGTAAATGGTACCAGTGGTACCATGGGCAGGGATGGTAAAGGAGTTATCAGGGCCGCAGCACTGATTGTGCCACCCTTCTTGACCCGAGTAAAAACAAAGTCTGCAGAGCTGCCATGTCAGCCTACACGAGTAGCTTGTCTGCTCGAGTTCGACTGTGCCCACACCAAGTGCTGGCAAAGTCCCCACACTGCACCTAGAACAGGTCAGACACCCCTAAGGCAGACCTTCTATAGCCCAGGGGCAGGGGGCATTGTTTTGTGTGTGAGAAAATATATGCACAAGCATATATGACCCTGTGATAGTGAGAGAGCGTAGCTTATATAATCTATATTAACCTGAAATGCTTATGAACTAGTGTGTGATAATGCCGCTTAAGTAATTGTATTAATGTATTTTGTTTAAACGTGCACCTGAAATGTGACCACGGGGAGTGGCCACCAATGTATACGAGATCTAATAGAAATGACTAATATTGATAAAATATGATATTAAAGTGTGGTTTTGTACTAATTATTAATGATTGCATTATTGAATTCGTCCTGAAATCCTCGTAGGCCTTAAGTTAGCATGAGACGGAGCTTAGCTGCTTGGCTCTCATATTAAATGTATTTTTCCTATCTTGCAGTGTGCTGACTCGCAAAAGGACATGACTCCTTGTTTTCTTCAAAATAGAAGCTGAATGTAACCATAGTAGATCCGTTCACATGAAATCCCCATTGCTTGTAGAAAATGTTAATCAAAATGCAACAGTGTAGATTAATGTCATACAAGGTCGTTCAAACCGGTGAAGACAATGGAGCTACTGACCAAAAGATGTGCAAAGAATTACAGAAGGATGAAATCATACTGGACGTGCTACCTCTGAAGACGTCAGTCATGTGGACCAATGAAAAGCTTGTAAAATAATATGGGGTGAAAGATTAATGACATAATCCATTTCCCAATTGGATAAAGATAGTGGGGTATAACTAAGATCCAATAGAATTTTAGGGGAATGTACAACGAAAAAGGGATGAAAACCCATGACAAGGGGAGCCATTTAGAATTAGGTAGGGAATTCTATTGATTTTATCCAGAAACTTTGTCACTCTGTTTGGTGACTTATTGGTTTGCTTAGAACCATCCTCGTTCTTAGATTGCCCATTTTACACTTAACCTCCTTATGAGGGAAGTGCCCCTTTTGCCCTGGAGCTGAATTCTGACTGATGGCGATTAGACTGATGTCCTGAAGACGAAGACTGAACCTGAGTGCTGACCTAAACCTTGGAGGGTAACTATGACAATACAATTGTGATTTGTCTGTTTGCTTTTCCTTTCTAGGTACCAACTGCTTGCTTTTGACAGAGACCATAGCTAGATGTTTTCCAAATTGGTGTTCTAAAATGTTTTCCCTGAAGCCCAACATGCTAATGCTAATCAGTGCTTAGGACAGGAGTTCACTAAACTGACGCAAATAGACAAACAACTGAGTATATGCTTTGTTGAACTGACGCGTTAATGACACTCTGCTTTAATTGACTTATGTTGACGTTGTGTTATGTTCTAATAATTGCGTTCCTCGCGTTGTTTAAGTCTTATTCGAGTTGCCAAATTATGACAATGTTATTGAGTGTTTTGCTAATGAAATTAACACATATGCTCTTAGAATTGTAATCAATAGGGAATAAATCTCATAAAACTCTACTAAGCTGGTGTGGTTATTCATGGCTGCGAGGTCATGGTAGTGTCTTGAATTGATTAATGACTTTGACTAAACTGAAATGTATTGTTGTGATAAATATTGATGATATTATTGACGTATTGATTGACATATTGATTAGCTATCTCGTCCTAAGATGTCTCTCAACTGGGTCAAAAGATTCATTGGCCTAAAACGAGTCCTGATGGGTAATAAATTATAATAAAGGGACGCTTTAACAGTTCCATTTTAAACTTAATGCTACTGCAAGTGACTGGCGGTCCGTAGGACTGCATGGGTCGGCACCCGGGCAAACTCAGATGTCCAGCTCCATGATGGTCCAACTGATTTTCCCTGTGTTTGGTGTCAAACGCTGTGCTTTTTAAAGACTTCTTCTCTACTCTCTGAGGGTAGATTGTAACTCCACCTCCAAGTGTGGTTTTACAGAGTGCTGTATCTTTGATTGACAGCACTCACAGTCCCCAGTCTTTTTTGAGGACAGCAAGGCTACCACTGCACCCGGACTCCCTGGGCAAGGTAAAAAGGTACTGTCTATAGAAATTTGGTCTAGGGAACCCTCAGACCTTAACTCCCGGTGGATTCAATGGAACTCACCCTGCAAGTGACCGATTGCACAGTGTGCTTTCCCCCATTGATTTGATTGGTATTCGTTTGACACCTAAAAGTGCATTTATTTTTAAGTGCTTTGAAAATCCACAACTTCGGTTGTATGTAAGATACAAAATTCATTTTGGTGTAGAAATTAAGATAAAAATCAGCTTTATTTTTCTAAACTGGTGTTGGATTTCTTTTTGAGTTGTGTCAATTGCTTATCATCCATGTTGGTGTTGTGAAATGCTTTACACGTGTTCCTTTGAGTAGGCTGCCTACTCTTTGCCACTCTACCACGACTAAGCTAAGGTTTACTGGTGTGAACCTGAGGTCCACTTCAAGGTAATGTGTTGGTATTACATAGCAGGACCATCCCAGTCATACTGCATAATGCTGCCACCTTGCTTCGGTGGTCTTTTCTGCTTTGGTCCCCAGCCCACGAACAGCCCCCCTCTACACATCAAAACACATTCTTATTTAGTGTTCAGAAAGGCTGTGCAGACCAACGTTAACTGTACTTTCCTGTGAGAGCCCACACTCCTCCCTGCATTTCTCACATTCTCCCTGCATTTGTAATTGAATGACATGATTTTGGGGAGTATTACCACCATGTAGTCCATCTTTCTCCCATGAAGCAGAGGCACTCATCTCCAAACTGGTTCAGTAGTTGAGAAACTGTCTAAATCAAAGCGCCACACATTGCTTTGTGTAGCTCCACCAGAAAAAACAATATGTAAGGAAGCAGGTTCTGCAAGCACGAGAATCATAGTTCTAACTCCATGAGAAAGGACAGCCAGGGGTGTAGCTCGATCAGTAAGTTTGTGGAGGGTGGGGGTGATCATCAGATTTTCAGACAATCACACTGGTATGCAGTGTTAAAGTATATAATACGACACGCAGGGTGCACGAGAGGGGCTCAAAAGGAGGTGGAAAGGGAGGGGAATGCAGATTGATAGAGGTACTAATTGAGAGAAAGCATATTATTTTGTGAAATAACCAACATTGTTTAAGTCTTTCAAAACAAAGAGAAAGAGAAAGAGTGCGTGCATGTATTTTCCTCTGTGTAACAGTTCTTGATGAAATCCGAGGGACACTTCACCTTACCAGACTGAAAGCACTTGCACCCAACTAGTTATTACAAAATACATTAGGTATAGTGTAACACCCACCCTGAATCTACACCCATGGGGACAGCAGCCACCTATGACTGAGGGACAATGACATCTTAAGATGGCTGCTTTAACATAACATGTGTATTTGTAAAGCGCACATAACCTGTAGGAATCTACGTGCTGAATAACAGTTACCCAACTCAATGGTACTCATTTTATCGAGCTCAGAATTTTGGATGAAAGGCTGAGTGGACCTGCCAGGATTTGAACCTGTGACCATGAGGTCGAACACAAGTTTTGAAGGTGGATGCATTGGTCCACTAAGCCACCAGATCCAGCCACCAATAAAGATCACTAATTCCAAATACTAAGAAGGGAGATGAAGAATCATGAGAAAAATGGGATTAGAGACACACAGAGGACATAATTTATAACAGGTGATTGAAAAAGCGCAAACGCCTGAGTGCTAAAAAGAACTCCAGGAAAGCGTTGATGTGTTTTGTCAACATTATTGAATGAGCTTTGTTCCTGTAATGAAAAAAAATGTCCCCAGATAGGCTTTGAGGATAGAGGTAGGAGTATATGTAGTTGTAAAACTTTATTACAACCTTGGTAAATACCCAAAGCACACTTTGCAACTTTACAAACATTGCAACGTTTTCAAGATGCCCGCTATCATGTGAAAAACGTGAATTTTGTGACTATTTGTATTGCACATATCCTTATTTAAAACTGTCAAAGTGATTCTGCATAAAATACATTTTGCAGAAAAAGGTAGAGTTACTTTTATGTGCAGCGCCATTGTGAATCGAAAACTCTGTTCTGGAAATGTTTTTCTATCTTGCACAGAAAATAATCTCAAAAGTAAACTTGCATAGATAAATTCTACATATATTTTCCTGCCTGGACGGATTTTGATAGACTGGATACTATCTCGCTACAAAGTAAAGACTACATGGGAATGCAGAAAAAAACGTTGCTTAGGCAAAAGTTTACCGAGAAAGAATGGAATCTTTATCAGGGTTTTGAATCAAAAATGTAATAATTTCTCATATCCCTCAGTATAGGTAAATGGTGGTGAAAAATATAATTTTCATAGGGTCCTGGCAAGACTGATGCAGCATTTTATTGGTTCCTGTATTCCTAACAAGGCACATCTTGCATCCTGAGGCTTGACGTCGCATCACTGCTGGGGTTGATATGCCCATAATTCTCTCTTCATAAACCTAGCACGGTTTACGGTCCCAGGTCTCCCTGCACTACCTCGGCTGACCCTGTGGATTCACGTTGCGCCTGCACCACCTGCATCCCTGTCAATAAAAATAAAGGCAGATCACCAGAAATCCTGCACAAATCGCACTCTGCATTCCTGATTCGGCATTGCGCACTTCCGGCGGCCCCCTTCTTTAACGCTGCCACGCACTCGGACAAAGATTCCCCTTAAATGATTGCCTAGAGCTAATCAATTGTCCAGTTTGAATAATTTAAAAGGTAGAAGGAGATGCTGACTTTCTGCTATGTTCAAGCTTTAATTGTTTTGTAGTCTTTTGGGTCCTTTGGGAAGATGCGTGTGTGGAAGGATGGGTTAGTGGATAGGTAAGTGAACACCGCATGCCTTGCTGTGAGGCTTTTAGGAGAATTTAGGAGAATGTGATTGTCAGATTCTAATAGGCACTAAAGCGACGGTGCACAACGGGAAATGGCCAACATCTGAAAACTTCCTTATGGAAAGCAGCAGGAAAAAGAGAGATTTATGCCCTCTTATTTCTAGTTGTGACTAAAGTGGGATTCTATGTGGATTCACGAATGGTTTATTTCCAAGATTCCCTACATCACAAAATCAGTTCATATACAAATAGACAAACAGACCGGCACAGCTGCTAGATTAAGGCGTTGATCACACGTTACCGGGAAAAGGAGGCATTTATTGCACCCAATAAATATTGAATGCAGTGGCTGGAATGTTTACTGAGTGTGGAACACACATTCAGTCTGAGTTTTGGACTGTACAATAAGGCATAACATGAGGGTTTGAAATTTATCGCACCAAAATGTGCCTGTTGTATACTTTTACTGTCAATTTTCTGCTGATAAATTTCGGCAGGTTTGACCTACTGAAATCACTTGGCAGAAAAAAACGGTTGGATAGCCGCATAGCTCGCTTTGATCCTTTGTACAGGGATCAGAATTTAATTCCAAACTGGGAATCAAGGACTAAGATGGATGAAAAGAACACCCACAGTCAGTAGTGGCTTCCTACTGCAGATCTACATACTGGGGTTGGAGTTATATGTAAGCAATACTTGAGTCTGTGCAAATCTACTAACTTGCATGTTTTATGGGATTTTCACCAGCTCTTCCGTAATCTTTTCCCTTACTGAGAAAGGTTGGAAACTTACTCCTGGCAACGGCAGAAGTAAAATTTCTTCCAGGGCTGGGAAAAATGTGGTTGGAGGAAAAGTGAACTTGTAAATGCTCAACAGATTTTCACAGGGTAAAAACTATACATTCATATTTGCTCATGCTAAAATGCAGTTCACAAACATTTTCTAGGAGTACTATTGCCTGGCCTACTTAAAGAAATTCATGTAAATTCATGAAAGCCGTAAATCTGCTTTAAGGCGAGGATATATATCATGGATGTACTTTTTCTTTAACAATTGGGCTCCTAATTAGGTCTAGCATTTACCAAGACCTTTTGTGTCTATCTATCTATCTATCTATCTATCTATCTATCTATCTATCTATCTATCTATCTATCTATCTATCTATCTATCTATCTATCTATCTATCTATCGGCTGGCTTCACTGTGAATGACAGAATTCTGATCTTTTACAAGGAGCATATCAGCACCCAAAGTCGTTTTGTTCAGTGGCAGGAACTACTATGGCAATGTGGACTTTTTGAGATAAAAAAGTACTGGCTGCATAGAAAGAAAGCGCGGGCAAACAGCGCTACCTCCACCAGATAAACCCCACATAGAAAAAGAAGCATAGTGCAGGCCAAGTGAGTTGCAAGAAAATTAAAATACCCCCCCTTGAACTAAAGCTCTTATGCCACCAAACAAGTGAAGATCGTCATCACAACTCTGACCAGAAGATCTCTCTTGTCTCTTCCATCCAAGCATTTATCCATTCATCATTTAATTCACCCACTTATAGATACAATTTCACCTTTACATTGTCATCCATTCATTCTTTCATCCATCAATCTTTTACCATTCTGTTCGTCTATCCATCTGTCCACTTATCCATATCCAAACCTAGCCTTCCATCCATTCATTTCAGCCATCAGTTCATCTACCCATCCATCCTTCTGCTGACCCATCCACCCACCCTTCCACTCATCCATCACCTCCTCTTTTACTCTTCCACTCATCCATCCTTTCACTCATCCATCCACCCTTCCACCCATCCATCCTTCCACCTGTCCATCGTTCCACTCATCCATCCATTTTCCTGTTGACTCATCCATCATTTTGCTCACTAATTCAGCCACCCTGTAACTATCAATCCATGTATTTACCATTTCCTTTATCAATCTATCCATTGTCCATCCACCATTCCTTTTACTCATCCATCCATTCTTTCACTCATTCATCCATCCATCTAGCCAGACACACTTAAACTCACTCATCCATCCACCCTTTCACCCACACATCCATCCTTTCCCTCCCTCATCTACCCACCCTTTCACATTAATTATGAGCCTTTGTCTGCTAAGCTGCAGACGAAGAGGCCCATCAAGAGATCCACCCCCATTTTAGGTGCTAAAGCAGGGGTTCATGATGCCCCTGTCCAAACTTATAATTCCATCTGCAAACCTATCGTGTCTTATCTTTCCTGCTGTGCATCGCTCATTTGTTGCACATGTTCTTTATGTGATGCTTGCATTTTTCACAATCCCTATGAGTTCAGTGATGTAACATTGATGGCAGTACCTCCACTTCGAAAATTGTTTCAGCATCACTGTGTGTAAGTAAGGCAGTATACTGTTCGGATGTCACAATGACAGCATTATTGGTTTGATAACATTGTAAGGTCACCCAAGCTTTGGCATACTTTCTATCACTGTCTTAACTTGTAATGTATTGTACTAGCGCTGGAAAATAATGCTTAATGAAACAGAAGAAAATGAGGATGAAGACTTGATGGGTATTTCAATGGAAACTGTCAAATGTTCTCTTTCTATAAAAATGAAAAACAATTATGCACTAACAACCGCCTCTGCTTGCCGCGGCACAGTCTCTATTGTGTGTCACTGGGAATGAAAAAGAATGACTCCTGCAACCAAGAAATTTGGAGGGGAGAAAGGAGATGCATTCGTGAGGGGTGCCAGTATATATAATTTGTTGAAGTGGGTGGGACCTGAGGGGCACAATCTGCCCATACATTTTTAATTAATTACTTTTTTGTGAAAGGACAACTGTCCCAGGACAGTTAATTCCGAGAGTTGAAATGCTTCAGCTGTGAAACAGGGAGGGGCAGAGAGTTAAACAAGCCTTCTTCCCATGGTGTCTGCTTGCCTAAAAGAAAATTAAATGTGCCCAAGTGGTTATTCTGCTAATGTAAATGGTGCTTGTAAGCACTATTGGCTTTAATTGATGGAACCACTTGAAGCTTCCTGGTGACAAAGACTTATTCTTTTTGAGTGGCATTGCAAGGAAGTTACTAGGTGAGTTGTAATGTGTGTGCTTCTAAAGGACATTTATAAAATAATTGCACTATGTACAGTCTGGGTATTACTAAAATCTATAATTTGCAAGCACTTTTTATCTCAAACCGTTTTCATATTTTGTAGCAGTTTATCATACTGTGGGTAATGCAAGTTTAAAAGAATGACTTGCAGATTCACAGTGCTTTCTGTCACAGACTAGGACCTCGTAGCACTAAACATATACAAATCACTATTCTCCACTACACCAACCAAGATTAATTTATTTGACTCTTTGGTTACACACACACACAGAGACCTTTGCAGTGCATTAACTAATATTACTGGTAGTGATTAACTGATACCGATTTTATTGCATATACTTTTCATTTAAACTTTGCCTCATTTTATATGGTGTTACCTGAAGGTAAAACACTGAAACAAAATTACAGAATATGTTGTTTTTTCAGGCATGCCTTTTATAGTGTTTTCACTTTATTACTGTGTGTGTTGTACAATTACTGTACACTTGCCTCCGAGATAAGCCTGATTGATTATTTCAAGCTACCAAGGGGGTGAGCAGGGTTTGTCTTAGGCGTGTAACTCCCTCACCCTGACTAGAGTGGGGGTCCCATGCTTATACAGAGTGCAAAGCAACTGCCAACATGAGACCCGATTTCTAACAATTATTATTATTATTTGTATTATTATTTTATTATTATTATTACTGAAACGTGTCACTAAACCAAGAATTACAAGTGTTCTCTTGTGATTCCAGGTTTCCTTTCTTACAAAAAAGTGCACCTTCCAACATGTATTAAGATCAATCAAGAGACATTTTGGGGCATATTTATACTCCGTTTGCGCCGAATTTGCGTCGTTTTTTTCGACGCAAATTCGGCGCAAAACTAACGCCATATTTATACTTTGGCGTTAGACGCGTCTAGCGCCAAAGTATGAGGAAAGAGCGTCATTTTTGTGCGTGAACGCCTTCCTTGCGTTAATGAGATGCAAGGTAGGCGTTCCCATCTAAAAAAATGACTGCGACGCAAATGTGTCGTATTTATACTCCCGGGCAAAAATCACGCCCGGGAGTGGGCGGGGCAAAAAAACCCGCATTTGCGCCGGATTTTAGCGCCTGGGTCAGGGCAGGCGTTAAGGGACCTGTGGGCTCAAAATGAGCCCACAGCTGCCCTCCCATGCCCCCAGGGACCCCCCCTGCCACCCTTGCCCACCCCAGGAGGACACCCAAGGATGGAGGGACCCATCCCAGGGACATTCAGGTAAGTTCAGGTAAGTATAATTTTTTATTTTTTTTATATTATTTTTTGGCATAGGGGGGCCTGATTTGTGCCCCCCTACATGCCTCAATGCCCAATGACCATGCCCAGGGGACATAAGTCCCCTGGGCATGGCCATTGGGCAAGGGGGCATGACTCCTGTCTTTACTAAGACAGGAGTCATGTAAATGGCGTCTGGGCGTTGTTAAAAATGGCGCAAATCGGGTGGAGGCGATTTTTTGGCGTCAACCTGACTTGCACCATTTTAAGACGCCCTAACGCCATTTTCCCCAACGCCGGCGCTGCCTGGTGTACGTGGTTTTTTTCCACGCACACCAGGCAGCGCCGGTCTGCTAGCGCCGGCTAACGCCATTCAATAAATACGGCGCCCGCATGGCGCTTCAGAATGGCGTTAGCCGGCGCAAAACTTTTTGACGCTAAACTGCGTTAGCGCAGTTTAGCGTCAAAAAGTATAAATACGGGCCTTTGGGTCTTAAAGACAGACCTGTGTGGCTTCATGTTGATACTACCTGTATGTTAAGGGTGAAGGAACCCAATCCTCACAACAGCTTTTTTTTAAAGCCTTAAGAGTGTCTGTCAAGCTGAGCAAAGATCAGCCTGACACACACTCTTCATATTTGAGTAAGACAGCCAGGAGCTGTACACACTTCAAATGCACAGGTCTGTGGCTACCTGAGCTGAACTTTGTTGGGCTGAAGATTTCACAGCCCCGAGAGCCCGGCAAAGTGCTGTGAGGTCCTCTCTTTCATGGGTAGGGGACGCAACACTAATAAACTCAGACCTGGGTGCTTCAGTTTTAGGCTCTGAAGTGCCCAGGGCCGAGTGTTTTTTTTTGTGTTGTATTTTTTATTGTGTTTAACAGCAGGTAACATGCCATGTAAATACAATATAACACAGCCTCGCAGGGCAAGAGAATAGTCCACATGAATACGACTAGAAAACATCAGTTCGTGCACAATATGATCCAGAGAAAATGCATGCGGGTTGCCTGAGGTACAGCTGTAGAAACATGGCACGAACCAAACAGTATTGGGGGAAGAAAGAGAGAGGGAGGTTAGGGGAAAATAATAGTGAATGATAGTGAATAGTAATAAGGGGGGCAACAAGCAACAAGTAACGGATCTAGCAATACTAATCAATACTAAGGGGGGGGAGGGAAATGGGAAGTGGAGGGAGGGGGGAAGAGGTGGGTGGGGGATGCAAACCTTTCAAAAATCTGCTGTCAAGGGGGGGTAGAAGGAGGGGGAGGGGAAATCGGCCATCAGGTTTGGACAGTATTCCGAAGTGTATCCGCCACACGGGAATCCTAAGTCTCTGTGTATCATCTCCTCCCTCATTTATGATTGGAGTGGGTAAATAGACATGCATTTGTCGCAGGCGGAATCCTTCTCATAGCGGGGGTTATGTGAGATTGCATAAGTGGGGATAAGGGAAGCTGCTCCATGATAGTCGGGCAGTTTAGTAGCAAGGGTTGCGGTGGCAGGGGTGGTAAGAGGGTGGAATGTCCAGGTCTTGCAGGGTTAGTCAAGGGATGGATAGAGAGAAAAGAAGAGAAGAAGAGGAGGGCTGGGGAAAAGGAAGGGGAGGGATCTGGTGTCGAAGAGAGGAAAAAGAAAAGAGAGAGCATCAAGATAGAAATAAATAGACGAGAGGGGAGGGGTAGAGAAGGAGTGAGCTACGTGGACAGGTAGGTGGGTGGGAGAGGGGGGGAGATAGGCTGTAGGACTCCAGATCTCACCGTGGCATAGCCGGTGGGTGGCTCAGTCCCAACGGGGGCCGCAGTGCAGTCCGTGCTCTGGTAATGTTAAGAGGTCGCAGTCTGGAGGAAGAAGGTGTCTGTCCGTCGTGATAGGAAGGGGACGACAGAGCGCGATCCGCAGACTCAACGTGCAGGGGCAAAGGTACTCCGCTAGGTAGGGAGTACCGGTTCCTTTATCGTCGTGACGTGGGTCGTCTCCCAGATGTCCCTGCGACAGGCGGTGCACACTCACCCACCTCACATTGATGCACAGTGGGTCCACCAGGTCGTGCCCAAGGTAGCTGAGCAAGGACGAAGTCACGTTGGCAGCCCAATGAGGGTGTTGTTCAAACCGTGGTGATAAACGCTGTCTCACGATCCCTGCCACTGCTTCCAGCCACGTTGAGAGCTCCTCCAGGGCTCCCAGTCATCTCAGGTAGCGTAACGTGGGGGGAGGGGTGGGCGGACTAGATCCAGCAGGCATGGCAGGGTATCCAGCAGTGAGAAGTGAGAAGGAGGCCGACCGGCCCCTCCGTCTTCCGTTGTGGCCCTCGGTGGTTCACGTCCCCCTTCCTTGACAGCTGGATGGGGGGCAGGCAGGCGCAGGAGGAGAGTAGATGGACCCCCACTGGGGGAGGAGGGCAGGGTCTCTTAGGGCCCCCGGCACAGCGCGAGTCTTTCCGCGGCTCCCGGTGTCCCCCCCAGGACGGCGGCGTCGGGCCCGCTGCAGAACGTTGGTCCCAGGGTATCGCGGCTCCGAGGCTCCGTACACACGGAGCCCTAAGCCCCCACTGTAGGCAGCGCACCAGTGGCAAAGTGGAAAGCTGGTCAGCGCGACAGTGGGGGGGGGCGGTGAGGATTTGGCGCCCAGGAGTGCCCTCTCCGCTCCTGGGCCGCCCAGTCGTCCTCGACAGCGCCGGGCTCTGGAAAATCTGGAGGCCGCGGCTCCGGGCTCTCTCCCTGGCCGCTCCGACTCGGCACAGATTTCTCCGGAGCCGTTGTTCTGCGGCGCTCTTGGAAGGTGGCCCTGCCCTCACGGCGTCCTCCGGTCTCCTTTGTGCCCCCAGGGGGAGCTTTCGTGCCCCCGCAGCGCCCCCGGCCCAGGCCCAGCCGCCTCGTGGAGCGCGCAGATCAGGCGGCCATCGCGCTCCGTGGCCAGACCACGCCCCCAGGACTGAGTGTTTATCAGTGATGACTCGTCATAGAGAGTGGTGGGGTCAGCAAGTCTCACTGACCCCATCTCACTCTATATATATATGAATGTATGTGTATTTGTGAGTGCTGTGAATGGATGTGTTTGTGTGTATGTGACTGGGAATGTTTGGTGCACATGTACACACTTGTGAATGGATGAGTGAGTGTGCATGTTAATGGGTGAGCGTATGAGTGTGTGTGTATGTGTGCACATGTGTAGCGTGCCCCACAGCCCGGTATATATTACTAACCGCCACTGCTGAAACACATTTTGTAAGCCAAGTACATGTTTGGATTATTATTATTCATTGTCGCACTGGAAGGGCCACGTTTTTTGCAGGAGAATGATTTTAGATTCACGCTGAGTCCATTTCAATAGTGATCACACAGATTACTGTAAAGGGGCAGTGTAGGGACAGGAACATGGCAAGCAATGCTCAGAGAAAGGACATTCTAACAAGGCTGGAAGATGTGAACTGCTGGTTTCACACAGTGTAAATGTCTAACAGCCATGTAGGAATGATCATAAAAAGGATAGAGCCTGGTTCCATCAGCCAGAGGCTCGGTAATGGCCACGGCAGTGCTAGAAGAGACAAGAATCAGAGCCTCCAATATGGTGGTGGTGATTACGGCAGAGGGCGCTGTGCTGTGGAGGACAAAAGAGACACTGTAGCAGCCCACTTGACCAGCACTACATTCATGCCCTCATGAAAAAGAAGACATCAACAATATGCTATGAGCTGTCTTAAAACATCATGTGCAATCTAACGAGCCATGCCTTAAGAGGGCTCAGCCATTTAAACCAATAAATAAGTAGGGCTGATCAAAAGCCGCTTTCTTTATATCTATGTGTATCATTCGTGGCTCGCGTGGAATCCTGGGGGCGGGGTGGCGCGCGGGAGGGGGGTAGGGTGGAAACAGGAGGAATTATTAATAAAATATATTTTTTTAAAAAACGTACCTATGCTCGTGCCGAGTCGCTCCTCTCCTTCGTCCGGATGCTGCGGGCTCCCAGCCTGCTCTGCGGCCAATCCTGACGCTGCTCAAAGCAGGCTGTTCTTTATAGCTGTTAGAAACATGTAGGCCACGGCACCTGAAGTTACAAGTGTTTTTATTTTATAGGCAACAGTTCGAAACACAATGGATGAATAATTTCCGTAAATTATTGATTTTCAATTTTTGAGTCATACAAGGGGAACCTGGTTTTTTGAGTGCTGAGGCAAACATGAACAAAAGGATCTGTAGGTTCTGGATTCTGACTCCTAGGAGAATTTTTCATCCATTGATTACAGACGTTACTTAGAAATTGTAAGGATGATATTGCAGAGGTGCTACTCTCACCCGGATACTTGCTCTAATCTTAAGATTGAGTGCTTAGAATAATATGTGACCACAATCAATTCTGAACTCAAATATTGGCCCTTTCAAAGGTGCCACCTCAAGTTCTCCTTGAAGAAAAGCTGGATGTACGATCAGGTTTGTATTTATGTGTGCCTCCAAAATGTTTGCTTTTTTGCACTTCATATTTACTTTCCACTGAGGGCAAGGCCATGATACTCTCTATTTACTCTCTCATGCACATCGGTTAAACAGATCAACTTTTCCCTCCTTTTCAAAGAACCATCGTAAAAGACCTAAAGCTTAATGGTAAAAGAACTGAAGCTTAACAGCGCAGAGGCACTGAAGTGCACCGGAGAGGTCACGTTTTATTAAAACTACACACATAAGTATATGTGGTGCATGCTGGCTTAACCCCTGCGCTTCAATGGCCAAGTTTTGAAGAGGTCTGAGTAACAGTATTAATTCTCTGTACGTGTCTCATTTCTACCATTGTGTTGGACCCTGAAACTCACAGATAACCAGGGAGCCTTGTATTAAATAGCCTCTGATATTTATAATCCTAATAATGTATTGCTATTGCTGTAACACCTGCATACAAGTACCGTGCCCAGAGTGTCTTCTTAAAGAAAGAGTTTTCTGTAAAACGTTCCGTGAAATGCGCCGTGCATTATCACGAGCGTTGCAGCCTTGATGCGCTGTGCCAAACAAACCTGCAATTTGTTGTTCCGGGTGAGGCGGCGATACTACTATTATGTTTACAGGGGCTACATTTCACAGCACGGAACACCGCTGATTTTCTGAGCTTGGAACTTGTTGCTGGACGACCTCGCCAACCTTCCCGTCGGTAGAAAGTCTGGAGACCCGTTGCCACTCAAGCTGTGACCTTCCAGACACGCCAGAGTCTGATGGCAGAGGAGCCGCCGGCAAAGCATAAGGATGGCTTATTACTGTCATCGAGCAGGGTAGCTTCCCTTCCAAAGGTGACAAAAGGCGCTTGGCACTGAGGACTAGCCAGCTCACAGGGATTGCCCAGGGACAGGCTGTTCTTTTATGGGCGAGCACAAAGTGCTCTGTCCATTCTGTAATCTCTCTTTGGGCTTCAAACCACGCCCATGGCATGGCAGTCACTTACATTGGTTCCTGGGGTTGACTTTTAAAATTGGCTTTTCATTTGTGAGAGGCATGCATGCGTGATGCCTTTTCCGGTGTTTAGCCCACCTAAACAGCACTGGTAAACCACTAAAAACATGCGAGGCTCGATGTTTTCAGCATGGGGTCCGGACTACTTTATTTGTTTATTTTCCACGCAGCGCAATCGCGCTGCATTTTACATAGTGCGATCGCGCTGCATTTTACATAGCGTGATCGTGCTGCATTTTTTTTCTTTACAACGCTAATAGCTCTACCTCGAGCAAATGCAAGACCCATTGCATTGAAAATGCTTGTTATTCCAAAGTTACTGGTTATGGAGCCTTCCACAAAATAAATACCCTCTGAGGCAGTGGTTCCCAACCTTTTGACATCTGTGGACTCCCACTTTATCATTATTGGGGCCCTGGGACCCCCACTGAACAGTTATTGGAATCTGAGGAACCCCTACTAAGTCAATACTAAGAGCTGGGGACCTAAGCTGTTAATATTATTTAATTTTCTAAGCAGTCACGGACCCCCTGAGGAGATTTCGTGGACCCCCAGGTATTTTTTCGTGACTCTGTGAAAACGTTACTCTGCTCTTGCTAGCAGTCCCTGGCGAAAGGTCAGAGCTTAGATGGCATCACCAGTGGCAACCACAAATCTTAAGGGGATGGGCTGATGGGCAGGCGGCTAACTTTAATGGAGAGAGGGGAATATATATATTTTTTTTAACTCACCTCTTCCCGTCGCCACCGCCTTGATCCTCTTCTTGTGTCCCAGCATTCACTGTGACACCAGCACAGGCTTCCCAGCAATGCTGGTGCGGCTTTCATGCTAAACCTAGCATGAAAGCAGCATCAGGATTGGTCTGAGCCACCTGGATTGCCTCTCAGACACAGCCCTGGGGTCTGTGCAGTTTCTCCAGCCCAGCTGTTCAACACAGCCGGGTTAGAGAACCCTAAGTGCGCGTGTGTGTTTGGCCGTCCTGAGACGACCGACCAAACCGACATGCGCATTTAGGTGCACTCTCTCCTCCTCCGACCTTCCGTGGCCCAGCCACCCCGCTCCCTGCACATGATCCTGGCTGAGCCAGCAGTTCAAAGATAAAACAATAAACAAATATTATTTTATCTTTCAGCTCCTGGCTTAGCCAAGGGGGCAACGCTCCTTCATTGCGAAGGAGCTGCCCCTGCAGCATGCAATCTGATCTGCTTGTAAATGCACCTTTACAAAAATATATATGAGCTGGAGAGACGAGCTTGGTATTTTCATCTATGCTCTGACACCCACAGCTAGACCTTCAAGATTAAGGTGGGTAAGAACAAATTGGAAAGTATTACATTCCAGTGTGTTCTGCCTGAACATGTGACTTTGTCCTGGTCTAGTGTGACCAGATACTTACAGTTACCGTTTACTGTTTCTTTAAGCTATTTTTACTTAAAACTTGAACATTTTATATTTCCATTTACACTGAATGGATTTTTGTCATTTAGGATTCATTTTATTCATCAACATTTTATCTATGTTTCTAAACTTGAGATTTTTCTTGTGTCTTGTTTTCACTTTATTACTGTTTGAGTGTTGCATTAATACTTAACAGAGTACCTCCAATTTAAGCCTGACTGATGTTATGCCAAGGTACCAGAGGGTTAAGCACACATTAACTTAATTGCATGTGTTGTTCACCCTGAGTAGGATTGTAGTTGTTGCTTGAGAAGGGTTAATACCTCCCTTAACCAAAAACCCTATTTCTCACAAATTCCATCTTAAACAATTTTCCTTTCCTGCACCCTAATTTGTGATCACCTATAGGCCTGAAACCTGTACATTGGTATTAGCACTGTGCTTTTGTCTCACAGATCTGCTTTACACTCCCACCTTTTCCTGATGTGCACATCACAATGGTAACACACGTGAGGTCTAACAGACACCAGGTCAATGTGTGTGTCATTAGGACATTTTTTATTAAAAATAAGTAGCACATGTGAACTTCTGGTTACTGCTCAACAATGTTTCACTTTTAAAAGTCAACTTGAAAAAAATGTTAATCTATTTCCAGCTCACATATTCCTGTAAATATATTGGCATCACCGCATCACCTTCTACTCCCCCATCAGACCTCTCCACTCCACTGAACAAGCACTAGCCATCGTACCCTCCATACAGAAGACCTCGGATGGTGGAAGATTCTTCGCCTACCTTGCGGCAAAGAGCTGGAACATCCTGCCACTGCACCTCAGGCAGTCACCATTGCTATTCCAGCTCTGAAAGGACCTTAAAACCTGGCTCTTCGACTGAAGCTCAGAGGACAAACCCTCTTAGCACCTTGAGACCATTTCAGGTGAATAGTGGTGCTTAATAAACCCTGATTTGATTTGATTTGATTGGGGCAGTGCTACACTGGCACTAACATTAATTTCACAGTACCTCATTCTCCTAATAAAATTCAATGTCATAATCCTCCATGTAATAGAAAGTTTAATTATATCTTTTGAAGTGTTATGTAACTTGTGATGAGACAGACAAATCGTAAAACATTTTGTCAAGATTATGCATTGAGATCTTTATTTTATAGGATGTAACATATTGTTACTTATTAATCCAATCAACCAGTGGCCTGAGGCTGCCTTGGCTTTCCCTGAATGGGATGGACCACTGTTAATAGACAATCTTTAAGTCCTCCTCATCCTAGTCCTTATTTGTGAGGTGACTCTGACTCCGCCAGAAGTTTTAACCATGCTAGGGATCATAAATCCCCACAGCTTGAAGCTGTCTTCTATTTTTATCGATTAGTACAAATGCCCCTCCCCCTTGCCCATCCTCTTGTGTTTTCTCTGTCCTCGAGGATTAAATAAATTCTTCTTTAATATTTTTCATTTCCTCATGCCTGTTTATTTGTCACTTGTCACAGAGATTTCATCTATGCACTGACCCGCAGCACTCTCTCACCCCTCTGCTGGTCTGGGGCAGGAAGCTGTGCTCGTATCTTGGAGATCTGGCCATTGAGAACATGCTTGCTGTGGTATCCAAATCCACTGCTGGTGTGTTTTTCCTCATGAGTTAGGCCTTGGGGGGCTGCATTGTTTTGTTAGGTGCTTAGTCTTTGAGCAGCTTCTTCTTCAGCTGGAACATCTGTGGCTTGTCGTCAACTGTTAAGGATGAAGTCATGGAAGGTTGAGTCCAGTGAGAGATCATTATTTCAGAAACTTCCTTTTACTGACAGAATTTATTTGTGCCAGAAGTAGATCAAATTCTACATAAAGCTGAAGAGGAAAAAAAACATTCCAAAGCCTTTGCAGCTCTCAGTGGGAAAAAAAAATTTATTCGAAAGGGGCCAACGCAGATATTACAAGACAAGCATACATTTTGAGGATGGGACCATGGTCGGAGCCGAATTTGCCAGCAAGAAGTGACCAAACCATGAAAGTGGTGAAGAGCAGCCCTAGAAAAGTCGGGTTCTCTTCATTGATACTCCTCTACAGGATCGATTCCTTCCTTCCCCATTGCCAAAAGAAAGAACATGGTTTCAAGTGATGATACAAGGAGTTCAAACTCTACTAAACAAGGCAGCAATGGTTCCCGGTGCCAATCGATCAGAAGGGAACGTTGTTTTTCTCTATTATTTTTCTGGTGTCCAAACACAATGCAAAATGTCAATCTGTCATAGACCTGAAAGCACTCGACCTGTATATTGTGGTGGAGCACTTGAAAATGAATTATATGCAAACAATCATTCCTTCACTAGCAGGAAACATTTTTCTTATAAAATTAGTCTTGCAGGATACACACCTTCACGTACCAATCCACCCGACCTGTCGGACATTTCTTCTCTTCATTGTTGAAGATCAGCATTTTCAGTACCGACTGGTGACTTCTCCCAGGGTCTTTACAAAGGTACTTGCTCCAGCTGATGCTTTTCTTCTGTTAAAAACGAATTGTATTTTCCATATCTCAGTGAATGGCTCTTGTCTGCTTATTCTTTCTTAAAGGCTTAAGAAGACATGTCCTGCTGGTTATCAAGGTTCTGCAAGTCCTGGCCTTTATCATCAACTTCCCAAACTCAAATGTCCAACCAACTCAAGACAAACTATTCATCGGAGTCCATATTAACACTCTTCTGGGTTGAGTATTTCTTCCTACCCAGCAAATTACGTTGATTAAGACTGCTGGTAGTCACCTTCGGCAACAGTCCAGTCTGTCAGCAAGGGCATGGGCTGATGGCACCACCAATGCGGTTGTGACATGGGTGAGGTTCCATCTCAAACCTCTAGTGCACCATGTTCTGCTCCACTGGCCCGAGCTCTCACAATTATGAGCCAGTGACACCTCAAATCAGACAGGGACTAGATTGGTGGCTGGTAGAGAGCACTTTGTCAAAGAGCATCCCATTACATTACCCATCCCAGATTAATCTCATAACAGATGCCTGGGTTTGGGGGTGAAGAGCTATCTTGAATGATCAGGAATGAAACAGACCCTGGTCCAAATGGGAAGCCAGTCAGTACTTGAAGTGGTGAAAATTAACAGCAGTGTGAAAGGCATTGCAGGCATTTGCTCCCCAGATGGTTGGTATGAATGTAGTTGTACAAACAGACATGATGCTTTCTGAATCACAAGTGTGGTACGAAGTACAAGAAATTAAATCTGACAACATGCTGCATCTTTGCCTGTGTGAGGTTCACCTTCTGTCTCTATCAACAGTCTATCTCCAAGGGAGTTTGAACTTCAGCATTGACAGCCTCATTCACAACATGCCAACCTCTGTAACATACCAACTCTTAACCACAGAGTTCAATTGGGTTTGTGCCATGTTCAGGACTCCTTGGTTGGATCTGTTTGTATCACATCACAGTGAGATGCTCTCACACTTCTGTTCAGAGATTTCCTCTCCCCAAGCCTAGGCGATTGATGCTCTCTCAATACCTTGTCCCCAGGGGACTCCATATACATTTCCTCTAATTCTCCTCCTCTCAAGGGTGCTTCAGAAGATGTTGAAGGGGAGGGAAAGGGTGATTCTCATTGATCCTTTTTTGTCCACGCCGTCACTGGTTCCCATTTCTGTTATGCATGTCCAACTAGGAACATGTCCCTCTTTCATATCACCCACCTCCTCTCCATTTCCCCGTTCCTCCTTCTGTTCAACTGCAGCACCTCACATTGCTGGCTTGGAATGTGAGAGGGTAGGCCTGGAGCAGTTGGGATGCTCAAGATTGGTTGTTCTTGACATTTAAGCATCACACAAATCATCAACTTTGAAACCATACACAAAAATACTGGGGTTCCTTTCACAAAAGATGTTCCTCTAAAGGCTTAGATTTTTTAAAATTGTTTCTGGGTTCTGGAATTCCTGAGAGCTAGGTTTTTACAAGGGCTCTCATCAACTCTTTCCTCTCAGGTGGACAGCCAAAAATACACTTACTAGTCAATGAAACTTCCTTAAATCTCCTTTTTGGTTTCACAGCTTTTAAACTGTTTGAGACTTAATAGCCAGTTACTTCACATCTGGGTCTTTCTTACTATCTATTGAGAGTTTTGAGGGGCTTCATGTCATAAGCTTTTGAGCCCCTTGAAACGTAAGCTATAGCCTGTTTGTAGGCTAAAACTGTTTTTTAGTGGGAATTACCTTTGCGAGGAGTTTGGGCAAATTGGGGGGCCTCAGTGTCATCACTCCCTTAATTAAGATTCTTCTCAGATAAGGTAGTTCTTAAGTTAGATCCTCACTTTATTTCAAAGATTCATTTCTTCTCCCACTTAGTACAGAGAATGATATTACCAGTTTTTCTTTCAGAAACAGATGATATTTCTTGATTGGATGTTACAAGAGCATTGTCTGTCTATTTATGCAGAACTAGGGAGTTTAGAATGCCCAACTCACTTGTTGTGTCTTATGGACTGACTAATAAAGGAGCATGGTCTCATCCCAAAATATAAGTAGATAGGTTTTCTAGGTAATAACTCAGGCATACTAATTAGTGGGAGAGGTCATTCATTTTAATATCTGGGGATGCTCAACTGGAGCAGTGGCCACATTTAGGTGGATCATCTTTTCACAAAATTAGCTGCCTCATGGTCGTCTCACCAAACGTTTATTAAACACTGCTGGTTAGATTTGTCAGATTCTGCAGGTTCTTTTGGTTCTGAAGTTTTGAAAGAAGACTTTATTAACATATTAGAGAGAGAGAGAGTACCCTCACATGTTGCATCAGCACTCATGCAATGCACTATGGTAGGTGCAGATCAATTCAATCCCAATTCAATTATTTTGTAGTTATATTGCCTCACATTTGAGTTATCTTAGCAATGAAGTACTTTCCTATTCAGTACTTTGTCAGTCAGTCCTGGAAATACACTGACCAATGTTTCACGGTTTTTACCCTTTAGCAGAGAAGAGTATTCCTTCCATTCTGAGGTGCTTACACAGTCAGGATGCTCTGAGAGTCCAGGGTTTAGCCATGACACACAAATTGTCTTTGACTACTGCACTGCCTCACGGGTGCATTACTTACCAGGAAAATCAAAATAGCCTCTGATGTTCTGGTCACTCAAACATATTACTGGGCCTGTGGCAGAGACATGTTAAAGCCTTCCAGAAATCTCAGTCTGATATGTGACTAAAGGCCTGATTTAGATCTTGGTCGAGGGGAATACACTCTCAAAAATGTGACGGACATCCTGTCTGCCATATTATGATCCCATTATATTCTTTGGGGGGTCGTAATATGGGGGACGGGCTATCCATCACGTTTGTGATGGAGTTTTTCATCTGCCAAGTACTAAATCAGGCCCTAAATCTCCTCCACACCCTCCTTTCTTTATGATGTACTGATCCTCTGGTAATTCACACTTTATTCAGAAAGATTCACATCTGGTTCCAGGGAAGTCAGCAAATATCTGGCCTGGCATAGTCAGTTAGACAGCTATGTTCACTGGCAGCCGGGAAGCATGCCTGGCGTGCCCTGGGCCGCTCAAACAGAAATACTCAATGACCAGCTGGTACATTTATGTTTTAATCAGCATGCGATGGCAGCCCGCCTCCTCCCTGTGCCAGCTCTCTACTTACACCTCACCGCCTACCCTTTTGCGGCGCAGAACAGCAAAAACCTATTAGAGGCTATTCCCGAAAAAGCACAGGGCCGTAAGGCGGGGGATAGACACGCCGAAGACCCGCTTTCTCTAATAACGTCCTGGTGCCAAGCCACGCGCCAACAGCCTGCGGCCCATGGCGGAGAGATGCTCATCAGATGGCATCATACTCGTATGCTTTTGCCTGTATCTGCCTTTTCCTGCCGACTCCCTCCCCTTAAGCCCCAGCCACTTCTCTCTGAGCACAGCTGCAAATTAGCATCCAGAAGATTTTTGGCAGCGGGTCGTAATGTTTCATTACAGATGAAAATGTCTTTCTTGCATGTCAAACTCGATCACTGACTGCACAGCAGTACTGGAAGTGGTGGGTGCAGTGAGACCGGAGAAGGGGGAGGCCACGAGTGCTAGGGCCTGTGGGACAGGCTGTGCTACAAGAAAAACAAGACCAGTTTTGCAGGTATTTGTGCCTGCGTGGTCATAGAGAGAAGAGGGCTTCCGTTGCACCTCGTCTGCTTCTCCCAGGTGAGAGGTTGTGGCGGTCCTCTCCCACTCAATCCTTTATAGACGTGGACTGATATTATGGTAGGGCCCAGACAGTCCGCTGCCTCGGGAAGGAATGGGTGGGGAGTGGTCACCTGCAGTAAAATCGATAGGAGCTGAAAGGTTACCAGTCACAGAATATCTGAGGTGCAACCCTACCGGCTTTTCGGGAGAACGGAGATTGCACCAGTATTCCTGACGGAGTATGCCACTTTCCGTCAGCCTACCAAAGACAGCAGGTCATTTGTAGCGAGCATCCTTTAGTATCAGCAAGCTCGAACTGGCAGAGCGTGACAGGAATTAACTGCTAAACCTAATATGAAGTATCTGCAAGAAATATTATTTTTCATAATTCTAGAAGATCATAACACCAAAGAATTTCGCCATCTGTCCTACTTATCCATCAGATGTTTTACAAACGCACATCTCGTTCTCATGATGACGTGCTGACTCAAGCCCATTTAAGCAGCACCAGCTGGCCCTTGGAGACAGAGGAAGAGAAGGCCACTTCACCTCTGGAACCCCCAAATCAGAAGTGGTGACAGGAATTTCATAATGGATTCTCTTCTCCCCATCTGAGCACAGGAGCCCCGAAGAGGAACAAAGCATCAATTGATTATTATGAGGAGACTTCCCAGTTGGTCTTCTAAGAGCCACAAGTTAGATCTCTGTTTCAAGACATAACATACATTACTAATACTGGCAGCTATGCCATATTCACATAACACCACTTGAATTCCTTCACAACTTGCAGCATACAGGGGCAAAGTTTGATCATATTATGAACAAGCATTGACAAAGTCAATAGGTCTCGCCTTAGTGACGTATTTGGTTTGTCAATGCCTTTTATCGCTGTTCTACAACATTGTCAAAAAGCAAAATGCTTTTGCTGATGCTATACAGGATCTGCTGAAAATAGAAATAGAAAAAAGAGGTTGTAACATCACACACTTATGAGCAGGTATGTGTTGTGGAGCTACTGGCTGCCACGTCATTCATTAGGCACGCACATATGTGATGACGTATGTGCACATACATCACCATGTATGTGGTCACCTACTGAATGACAAGGGTACCACTTTATGTGAGTTTTATTTACCATGGTAGATGGCACTTGCGGTAAAAAACAATACATTTTCAGTTGTGCTAAAGCACAATTCTGCAAGAGGAGCAATCTGTGAGGTAATTGCAGATGCTGGACCCTCTAAAACTATTTAAAAAACGTGAAAAATAAATGTTTAAAAGATACAAGGCTTGAGTGAGCAATGGAGGTATGGGTAGGGTAGCGGGTGGGGAGCAATGCGGAGTGTGGGTAGGGGAATTATGTAATAATATACAAAGTGGGTAGAGAAGGGAAGAAGGAGGAGCATGTGTTATTGCAAAGAACAGCAACAAACAAGGAAGAAAGCAAGCATGGGGTGCGGTAGCTACAATAACAGCAGCACATGAGAGAAAGCAAATGGAGGAAGAAGAGAACATCATGGAGTGGTACTGATGAGTACTTAAGGTTTGAGGCAGAAGCACAGAATGGAGAGATCCGGAAATAAACAACAAAGAAAACAAAAAAGATAAAAGTAGTTCACTAAATGTGAGCAGTGGAAGGATACAAGTAGTCCTGTCAAAAGGATGGAAAAGAGGCCGTGCTCCAGGTAAGGGACAAACACAATCAAAGGAAGACAATCTATTAAAAACAATAAGTAAATACGAGTGACAGTAAAGCCAACCAGTTGTGAGCAATGGTCAGGCTGTATGCCCACTGTAGGTTTTTGTGACGGTCCGCAAGAGACTTTCACCTAATGTCTGATAGGTGAGACCTAAAACGGTCATAGGCTAGCCTCAATAAGGATGTTGAAACACATTTTATAAACTTATGAAACCAAGTTAAGCATATTAAAAAATGACCTCTGTATCTATGCTCAACATGTTTCTATAGCTAATGTTTGCTAAGTGCTCTGTTGATGTATTAAAGACATGTATTACCCCCCCTCCCCCACGCACACACAATTTTAATATCCCTTACATACAGGAAATGTAGCCACTAGTTTCACAGAAGAAAGCACAGCTTTAGCCCTATACAGAGCACACTCAGAGCCATTGACCTCACTAACAGGAAACCCCATGAAATCACCCAATGGGCGTTTTTTACTTCTTATCTAGAATGCATTTATGGGCACTCTCGCTTCTCAAAGAACTGCAACACAAAAACATTCAGGAGTCCTTGATTTGTATCCATAGGCGCAATTAAGGTCTCTTTCATGAACAATTCCAAGCACCCACACCCAAGTGAACTCACAGAATGAGATCCGAGAGCTTTCCTTCCACCGCCCAGCCCTTTGGAGGCTCACATATCTGTTCTCTATAACCACCGCTATATTCCCACCATGTACCTATCACGCCCTCCACCAATCATGTACCTTCTATGCGATTACCTCTTCCACTTTCATTCTAAAGCTTATGACATTAAAAAATGAACACGTGTCAAAGTAGGTTGTCAATTCTTTCAAATGGCTGTGAGTCAATGGCATTGTTGACTCGATGGGACATATCCTCATGTAAGTAAACCCTAGTCCTATGCCCTATCCACCTCGGGAGACTTTACAATTTATTGTCAGCTGTCACATTTTCATCAAAACTAAAATCAGATCTGTAAATGTAGGAATAACGTAGTGCACAGGCTCTACCTGAACGTTTCCGGTAGGCGTTGTACGTGATTCCTCTTTCAACCAGTTTAACCTCCTCAGGAGAACTGTGCCCCTGTCCCTTCTTAAATGACACCATAGGTGGGAAATCCTTTTTTTTTTTACTATAACAAGTGTCCCCTGTAGCAGTAATATGTTGTGCCTACTCGAGAGTTCAGAAAACAAAAGTCCAAAGTCATTATCGTTTCACTGACCTTTTATTTTAGCATTCCCAAACATTGTTACCTATAGCCTAAGAAAAATACACCAGCTTTGCTCACACCAGAGTTACCTTTCTGTACGGTGCTTCACATATTAATACTTGGTTGATTTCATGGTCACTTATCTCCAGGAAAAGATCAATTCAATTGTACCATTCCATACACTCCCTGAAATCAGTAAGTCCTGTTACACTGTTATCTACTTTTGTACAGTATCTTCGACCATTAAAGTGGATCAAATCCACAGGATCTATCTTCCAGGAGTCTACTGTATGCAGCCAGTGCTCAGATGTTAAAGATGAGTGTGTCTTAATTTTTCAAATTTTATTTTAAATATTTAATAAGGTCACTAAACTTGAAAATAGAGGGGGCTTAAAACATGGAAATCCCAAATTAGTTGTCCGAACTCGCTCAATATCACATGAATCCGTTCAATAAAACTATCATTGGAATGTGCAGTGCATGGGAAATCGACCAACCATTTCTAAAACCTGATGTGGTTTAGTGTCGACATGCAGTTCGATAATGCTGCTCATAGAATGGAATCAATCATCAAACAGTTGCAGTTCAATAATCTAAAGCAGTTATTCTGTTTAAAAAGGCACCAAGGCATTGCTAATAAAGTCAATTTGTGTTCCCTGTCAAGATGACTTTCCATACAGAAACCTCATAAAGACCAACAAAAAGCTGTTGGGTGGAATGCGTGATTTAATCACAGCCACTAGTAATTTTGCCGTGTTTCAGTCCATGTTTTTTGCTCATTGTGCAACTACCAGGGATCAGGTATATGCAAATAAGTCTGGCCACCAGGGATCAGGTACATGCATATTAGTCTGACCACCACCCACAGACTGATAAGTGGATCCTTTATGTATTCAGAAACATCTTTACAACAGCCAATGGCAGAACTGCAACAACCTATTCCACTAACCTCCTGCAATATCTGTTCTTGCTTGGAAGTCATTGTGCAGTGTATCATACTGCTTCTGAACCGGCTGATATCCCAATTAATTAAGTTCAATGCTTTCAAAACTATTTGAGCTGAAGTAAGCAGACAAGCTTTGGCCTCATATCAGCATCCCCAACTGCACTACCAGCATGTACCCATCCCACCACGAAAACATACATAAGTGGGAAACATTCCAGTTGTTCTTAATCCAAGATCTTACTGCTATGCTTGCTGCCATCAAGGCCACCACATATGATGAAGATATTCTCCACTGTAAAGTCAATTTAGTAGAGAAACGATTACAGCCCTTCAGAACACAGTTAACACTTTCCTCGCACATTACACACTCGTTGATCACTCAAAAAAGTAAAGGTCCTCCCACTACTGAAGAAATAAAACCTTTATCTTGTTGACCTTATCAATTACTGTCACACTACTCATGTATTACACCTGTGAACGAGAACGGAAAAAGAAATGTCCATGCATCTGCAAGACCAAATCAAAAACAGCAGCTTTCTTCTACGCTACTAATCTGCAGTCAGTCTTTAAAAACTGAGATGGCGATCATTGAAATCATGCACACCCCAAACATCATTGATGCCTTTATCCTTGGTATTAATAGATCTGTCTTCAACAAGTTTCAATCCAGTTGATCATTATCCTGTTAAGAGCCATGGGATGTGATTATACTGCACTACAGTGGTTCTGCAACAACATCTGTAACTGACACCAACTCAATCGGATGTACCTCTCTTGATCCTAGTCTGTAGCGGCGAAGTAGCTCAGGGACCTATGCTCTTTCACTTTATGGCCGTCATGAAGAACATGCTCCTCATACGTTTGAGACCAACTACAGTATCACAGTTCTCCAGTAAGGTGATGACACACAGCTTTAACTGAAGATTACAAAATCAAGGTTGTCAATCAAATGAGATGGCGCCACAGCCTAAGCCATCACTGGATGTCAAGTGCCCATGTCAGAATGAGCATGGCACTGACTGAATTAGTTGTCATCATCATCTAAACAAGCTCAGTTTTAAGGATGGGTCACTCAAAATTAAAGAGAACTCTAATACCCATGTGTTGAAACAAACTTCAGGTAGCCTTTTCGAGTTCCCTCTTCTGCATTGAATGAAACATTATGGGGGTGACTTACTAACATTTTGTGCTAGGTTTGGGTCATAAAGGTGGTGCAAACCAGTACAAAATGTTTTCTCAATTATTTGCTTTCACGGCAAAACTTGTTTTGCGCTGGCAATTGACTAAAAGTAATGCAAAGTAGTGCAAAGCACAGCTTTGCATTATCTAGCATCAACAGAGCTTTACATGGGCATTTCCATTCAACCGCCCACCCTTTTTGATGCAAAAACCTATCTATTAAAATTATGAGACAGGCTATTGCACCAAAAAATAATGCCTTTTCAAACCAGGTGCTAAAAGGAGAAACGTTTTCATTTCTCCTTTCTTTTCTCACTTTGCACAATGCTGCACTGTGCAGCACACATACAAAGTAAGAAAAGTCTTGTAAGTTGTCCAGGCATAGTATTTTGTACTGGGGGGGTGCCCTTCCAGTACAAAACCTATGCTAGACTCACACACACACCCTTACACTATGGGGCAAAGTTGTGTGCGTGGCTCACAGCAGCTAAAATCGGATCCGGCACTAGGGAGAGGGGAGGAGAGAGAGACGTTTCTCTGTAGATATGGTGCTCTCCTACTCCCTCCCTGTCAGGCAGCACAGCATGTTTGGCTGCTGCATTGCTTTGGGTGACAGTTTAGTAAATCTGCCCCTATGTTTTAGACTTACTCTCAAGAACAAGCTACTATGGACTGGTCTCCTCTCACCTGGACAGTAATTGTCGGTGTCATCCACTAAACCTTTATTTGCTCCACCATAGTGTTCTGTCCTCTAATTTGACCATATTACACCCTCCCTGGCAGACCTACAGGGAGTCACCTTAAGGTTTGCTTCATCTTCAAGACCTGCTACTTTCCACACAAGCAGAAATAACCATTGCAACATTGTATCTGATCCACTCGGAAAGCACCTGCTGTCTCCATACTGATGACACACAGATGATTATTAGTCTCCAAGATAACCCTTTCAATCAGACCAACAGTCTTCATGCCATCATAAACTCTATTGTGTCCTAGATGGGTTCCAACTTCCTCAAGATTAATCCATTGAAATCTGAAATTCTTTCTGTGTTTCATAGACTGAACTGTTGGGCCAACTCCCAATGGCCTTAAAACTTGGGACAATATCCTTCCCCATCTGGTCATACTTCTAGATCATAAAGGTTATCTTAGTGCCAAAATCACCAAATCCTACTAAACTGGCTACTGGGAGGATAGTACCATTCCCTCCCTTCTTTGATCACATAATAGCGGCCAATGCCTTTGTAAACTGCAGATTTGACTACTGTAATGCAGGTTACCTGAGCATTCCCCCAAAATGGCATTCACCAGACTTTAAAAAATCCAAAACTCTTTACTCAGAAGCATTTTTCACCTAAGAAAATGTGATTCCATTTACTATCTCCGGAAATTCTTTCACAGAGTTCTAGTTGTTAAAAGGGCTCTATTCAAAGCAGAATGTATCATGCACAAACTCCAGGCTGTCAGGGCATGCAAATTTGTAACCTACAAATTCACCGAAGATCAGTCGTCCTGTATCCGTCACTCAAGCTCACAACACCTGTAACCTGCATATTCACCGAATATTATCCTCCATGTACCCTTCACTTAAGCTCAGAACAACTGTTTGTACATCACAGGTTTACCCTAGTCCACTGGGGTGGCTGCACGTTCACCATGCTAGACCCCTTGTGCTGGAATTCCTTTCTTTCAGACATTCACTCTATTCCTCAGCTCCTTCATTTCAGAAAATATCTCATAATTTGGTTATTCTCTTAACTTCTTTTCAGGTCCCTCAGGTAACCCACGCGTGAAGAGACTCCTCCAGGAGTCACTGTGTGGTTTATAAAGCCCCACAAACAAACAAAGTAATAAATAAGTAAATAGAATACGGAGGCAAATGCAACTAAAATTAAATGACCAGAAAACAAACCTTCTTAAGTACTAAACCAATGAAGGCTACACCTTCACTCCTACAGAATGGGGCGCAATGCCTGACTCAGTGGACCACCTCGGTTACCACTGATAAGGAACCTCACTTTTCCAGCCTCAGAGCCCATGAATGTGGGACTTTTCCACCAATGTACAAAAACCTGGAAGTTACACTTTCATGCCCTTGTTGCGTGTTGTGAGTGGAGAATCTTCCAACTACACAGAATTACTCAGAAAGTTCCTACTTGTGGATAGTCATTTATTTACTGTTCCTTTTGTCTGCCTCGTTGCCCTTCACAAGCAAAATGTATAATAGTGTGTTATCAGCTGCAAGCATTAAGCTGTGGAAGATGTTGGCACAGCAAGTATAAGAAGGACACTTCAGGTGAACAGCTCCAACTCCCAGTACAGAAAGTTTAATTACTTTCTGGATGTTTTACTGCTTACCTCTCCTCTTCTCCAATCAGCAACAAATAGGAAGCTACTTAATGGCATTGGGTGGGACATGGGTGAGACCAGGGGTCAATTCTGTGAAATCATCAGTGTTGAAGAGTGTGCGGTATCAATTCTACTACCCCTTGACGCTTGGTGAATCAATCTTCAAGCTATTACATGCCTTATATGCTTTCAGCCGCTCGAGTTTCTGTATGACCTTTGGGATTCTTTGGTTTCACTGGTAATTGCAAGAGGTATTTCTTGTTTTTCACTCCATTGTTATGTCTACATTAGCTTTCTTGTGTTGCTCATATTTGTCAGTTTCAGAATCCCATAACAATTTCAATGCTTTGAATCTATTTGAAGGCACACTGTAATACAAATAGAGAAAAAGTTCTTTGATGATGTCCTACAGGTTTGTCACACAGAATCTGGGCCTTGTTTAGAGTTTAGTGGTTGCAGGACATCTACCACAAAGCATGGATGTCCCGCAGCCTCTTCTTTAGTGCACAGAGGTCCCATACATCCCAAATGTCAGAACATCCACTGTTTTGATGGACTTCCTGCTTGTGCCAAACTCCAAAAACGTTACTTGCATCCTGCATTTGTCTTTGGTTTCTTACTCTCTTGGAGTTAACCCAGAGGCTGTTATCCTTAAAAACTAGCTGGTGTTTTTCCAGGGTACACCTAAGATAATTCCTCTCATTACAACCACCTTATGTGAGTGTGGTTAAGCTCCGAGAAGAAATTTGTCACAGTCTGTCTTTTGCCTTTCGAGATAGAGCCATTGGTGTTAAGAAGGTCGCCGACAGCGATATAATTAGGCCACAATCATGCATCTGGGACCATGCAAGTGTAGGTCCATCAATTGGTATCAATTCCGTCCAAAGTATTTCAAAAGAAAGGATGGATTTCACCCACCTTATAAAGTTTCATTTTAAAAGTGTTATTTCTGTAGATGACATCACATGTATCAAGAGGGTCATAGTACACCAAGCTGAGAGGATCAATAAAAACAAATGTAGTTCATTTAAAAATGCCCAGAGTCGTTCTTTCATATCGTATATTTTTTCAGGGAGCCCACTGGAGGCAAAGAAGAATACTTTAAATTACAATTTGTTTAATGGTTATTACAGTGCTGCACAGGTACTAGGTTAGAAGCCATGCTAAAATATACTCATGAGCTTTTCTTTTGGATGTTGCTTCATTGGTCAAAATTATTTGAAAATGTGATGTTATTTTCTAGTCATGGGTGTTTGTTTTGCTTCAGGTAATGTGAAGTGCACTACCTTTTTCAAATTTTTTCATATTTGTAAAATTTTTTGTGGTTTGTAGTGTTTGAAAAAAGTCCATTAACACTGCAAAATACAGTACATTTAGTAAAATGCTCCACAGCGTAATAAATTTGCAAAAAGTGGAAAATGCGTTTCACAAGTGGAATGTTTCTGTAGGTGTATTTTGAGTTTCAGTTTAATACTTTGCTCATTGCTCTTCATTTTGTTACATGGTCAGATTTCAAGATGGTGGTCATAATTCAAAATGATGGCTTATCTTTTACTTGATGGTCCTTGTTAAAGGCAATACCACAATGTAGAGAGTTCCAGAGACAAGGCCTTTTGTATGTATTTCTGTATCTTGATTAAAATATTTCAAGATGACAGCAGTGGGAAGAAGAAGGCAGAACTTCAAAAGAAACTTTGAAAGAAAATTGTAGTTTAGCCTTCAGCTAGAGTATTCAATGTTGACTCAAAAAAGAAAATGCAGAAATATATAAACATTAATAATATACTAAGCTACATCACAATGCATGTCTCAGATCCACAGGTGCAAAATGATCACCAGTTGATGTCATTATTGCACAGCAACATCTACCCAGTAGATAATACTCATAGGATCAGTGGTGTCTGGTGAACTTTAAAAGAGATTGGGTATAAACCCTCTCTTCGAAATGCAACAAGTAAGCAAATGGAGTGCTTGAGCATGAACTCCTTGTAGATTTTTTTGGGGGACAGGGAGTGTTCTGCTTTGAGAATATTTGAAAGACAGGGCACAATGGGGCATTTTGCAAGACTATTTTCACATAAATTTGGTAAAAATCCAAAAGTTCTGAAGGTGCACTTTTGTGTTGTGCCAAACAAGCTTCACTGTCACTCGTGGTCTATAATCTCTCCCACCACAAGAAAACCTAAACAAAATGGTGGCAAACAGTAGACTTTTAAATGCAATGCCTCCTAAAAGTTAGTTAATGCTAAATGCATTTGAAGCTCAAAAGAAAATCTGAGTATGGGAAATTACTAGGCCTATATATTTTTGAAAGAATCTTTCTTCACTTCTTTTTCCCACCCAGCACCTTCCAAGTAGATTCTCTGTCATATGTTATGGCTGAGACTCTACAAGAAAGGGAACACATCAAAGGTTGTAGAAATCTCACATTCAAAGGCCAAAGACACCTCAGCTAGATAGTCTTACAGAGACTCACAGCAGTGCTACTGCTCAGTTACTAACAGATCCAATGATCAGCTACTAGAGAGAGAACATTAATCTTACATGCTCAGGGAAGTATTGCTGATACCCTATGTTAGACTTGGCATCCTTGGCGAGGTCTCCCGTAACTTTTTGCATCTGTTTCTCAGGTTGTTGATGTATGCTGGACTCTGTTTTTGCTGTTTTTGTTACTTTGGGCACTTTACCACTGCTATCCAGTGATAAAGTGCAAGTGCTCCTATGTAACATGTATGTGCAATTGGATTTCAATGATTGGCATCTCTGATTTACTGGGAAGTCCCTAGTACAGTGCACTAGAGGTGCCCAGGGCCTGTAAATCAAATGATACTAGTGGGCCTGCAGCACTGGTTGTGCCGCCCACATGAGTAGCCCTGTAATCACGTCTCAGACCTGCCACTGCAGTGTCTGTGTTTGCAGTTTTAAACTGCCAATTTGACTTGACAAGTATACCCAGTTGTCAGGCCTAAACCTTACATTTTCTTACATGTAAGACACCCCTAAGGTAGGCCCTAGGTAGCAGGGTGCAGTGTATGCTTAAGGTAGGACATATACTAATGTGTTGTATATGTCCTGACAGTGAAATACTGCCAAATTCGGTTTTCACTGTTGCAAGGCCTATCTCTCTCATAGGTTAACATGGGGGCTGCCTTTAAATATGATTAAAGCGTAGATTTCCTTTGGGAGCAGATAGACATGTGGAGTCTGGGGTCTCTGAACTCACAATTTAAAAATACATTTTTAGGAAAGCTGGTTTTGAGATTGTGTGTTTGAAAATGCCACTTTTAGAAAGTAGGCATTTTCTTGCTTAAACAATTCTCTGACTCTGCCTGTCTGTGGATTCCCTGTCTGGGTTAGTTTCACAGTTGGGCTGTTTGAACCTCTCTCTAGATAGTGACACAAAGGGAGGGTGTAGCCTGCATATCCTGATTAGCCATCTGTGCTAGGAGGGAGGAAAGGAGTGGTCGCTCACACCTGAAAGGGCTGTTCTTGCCCTCATACAATGCAGTCGCCAACCCTCTGGTGTGTGTCTGGGGCCTGGCCTGAGCAAGGCAGGATCTCACAAACAAGAGACACTTTCCTTTGAAGTAGGCCTACTTTAAAGGCAGGAAGGGGAATAAGAAGAGCACCCAAACCCCCTTAAAATTAGATCACTTCTGGAGCCAAGAGGAACCTCTGCCTGGAGAAGAGCTGAAGAGCTGAGGAGAAGTGCTGCCCTGCCTGTGACTGTGCTTTGTGGAGCTATCCTGCAGTTATGTTATGTTAGGTTATGAATATTTGTAAAGCGACTAGCTACCCAAAGGCCTCCCAGTGCTATACGGAAATCTTCAAAGACACAACCTTAGGGACCGGCAACTAAAACAGCCAGGTTTTCAATAGCTTCCGAAATGGAAGTTCATGACCTGTTTGTCGTAGATTCAGTGGTAAAGAGTTCCACAGTTTAGATCCAAGATAGGCTAACGCTCTTCCTCCCCATTTAGCTTTTTTAATTCGAGGAATGGATGCAAGGGCAGCAGAGGATGATCCAAGTTGTCTATCAGGGACATGGAAGAAGGCTAAGGTTTTCAAAAGAAGTGGGCCTTTGCCTTGTAGGGCTCTATGAATATAGCATAGAGATGTGAATTTTATCCTTTGCTCCATGGGGAGCCAATGCAGAGAGGATAGAGCCGACCTTGCAGGCTCATAGCTTGGTATTTTAAAGAGAAGGCGGGTGGCAGCATTCTGAACCACCTGTAGTTTTTTCACCACATATTTCTGTGCTCCAAGAAGCAAGGCATTCCCATAGTCCAATTGCAATATTATTAAGGCCTGTATGATAAGCCTTTTTGGGATGAACAGGATTATTTTTTTAATTTTTCTGAGCAGTCTGAGTAGACCAAAGCAGGAGGAGGATCTTATTTTTGCCTGGTACTCCATAGTCAGCCAAGGGTCTACCCATACTCCTAAACTCTTGATGTTTACTTTGGGCGCGGGAAGGTCTCCTAATAGACGGTCAACAGGAAAGGCTGGGTTTGGGATAGCCTGAGGACCCAAAAACATGACCTCAGTCTTTTCTCCATTCAGCTTCAATTTAGAATCCAACATCCACTTTGATATCGCCTGAAGACAAGGAGTAAGTTGAGAATTGAAGGAGTTCTGGTCAGTGGAAAAGGCGACCACAAGCTGAGTGTCATCGGCGTTAAGACACTAGAGAAAGACCAAAGGGTTCCACTACTTTAGCCAGTGGACTCATATATATGTTAAATCGCGTAGGGCTCTGAGGCACTCCCCAGCTACTCTTAAAGTAGCCGGAGTAAAAGGACTGGCCCAGCACTTGAAATTATAGTTCATCCAAAAATTAGGAGAACCAGCGTAGAGCGTTTCCTGAAACTCCGCTTTCCCTCATTGTTTGAAGTAGAATCCGGTGGTTAACCATATGGAATGCAGCACTAAGATCTAATAGCACTATTGCTGATACCATGCCCTGATCCATGCGTTTCCTTGCTTCTTCAGTGACCGCAATAAATGCAGTTTCTGTGCTATGTAACGGTCTAAAACCCATCTGAGAGGGATGCAAGATTGTTCTTTTCCTCCAGGAAACTTGAAAGATGAGTGTTGAAGAGTTTTTCCAGTATCTTTACAAGGGCTGGAAGCATGGAGATGGGTCTATAGTTGTTGAGAAAAGCAGGGTTGTTATTGGGCTTTTTAAGCAGTGGTTTTACGATTGCATGATTCCATTGAGGAGGAACAGTGCCAACTGATAGTGACAGGTTTAATAACTCTGTTAACACTGGTACTATAGTGGAGGCTCCTAGTCCTAAAATTGATTGCGGAGCCGGATCCAGCGGGGACCAAGACTTGAGTATGGTCATTACTGACAGGATTGTTTCAGAGGAAAGAGGGGGAATCTGCGTGAACCTTGCTGGGCCATTGCTACAATGGTCGTCTATGACTGGGGAGCGAGTAAGGCTTATCGGAAAGGCTGCATGAATATCTGAAATCTTTTACTGAAAAAATGAAGCTAAGTCATTGCTGTGTTTTTGAGAGCCCTCTACGGCTTTGGTGTATGCCTGGGGGGTGGTAAAATCTTTTAAGATTAAAAAAAAATTCCTTTGACGAGTTAGAGCTCTGTTCAATTTTTTCTGCATAGTAAATACTTTTTTAATTTCGACATGAAACCTTCTGATCGCCTTCCTATATTCCTCCTTGGAGGAAATATCATAGGTTTTCCTTCATTTCCGCTCAAGCTGCCTACATTCCCTCTTTATCATGCTCAGGGGAATGGAGAACCAAGGGACACTTTTTTCCTATGACCCCTTGGCCTGGACGTAAATGGAAGTATTATGTCTAAGATTTTGCTAATCCAATTGTTAAATAATTCTAATAATGTGGACATATTGCCATCCAATGTGGGAACAGTTGTTTCCAGGGTGCCTATCCATTCCTTGACCCTAAGCTTATGCCAGCGCTTATAGGGTTGCGTGGTGCTTTGGGAGGGGTTTTCGGTTCCTCAGTCCGTCAGAGAAAAAGATATTAAAAAGTGGTCCGATCATACCAAGGGGGTAGGTGGCAGAACCATTAAATCGGTTATGTTGCTAACAACTAGGCCAATGGTATGACCTTTAGTATGGGTGGGGCCCTTGGTTTGTTGGGTAAGATCTAAGGCCTCCATATCAGAAATCAGTCTCTTGGCGGAGGCATTATCATGATCCTCAGCTTGAATATTAAAATCACCAAGGAATGTAAAATTTGGCTTTTTACACGTTAGGTCAGCCACCTTTATCCGATAATGATTGAAGAAAGAGTTGTGTTGCGCCGGGGGGGGGGGGGCAATACAGTAAGGCCCCCGAAAAACTGTATTGGGAATTTAAAAGAAAAGAAAAGTACATGCTCTCACAGTCAACCAGTTTAAGGGGATGGATGGTGACCGCCACTGGATCCCTAACAATGATGGCAATGCCTCCCCCTTTCCCAGAGCCTCTATCTTGCCTTAATATTGAGTATTCTTTGGATAGGGATAAGTTGATATCTGATACGGAGCCCTCATGGAGCCATCTTTCAGTTAGGAACAGAGCTGTAGGTTTCAGTTCATTCAATAAAAGATGAATGTCCAGTTTATGTTCGGCTAATGATCTACAGTTTGTCATAAGAAACAGACTACCTGAGGGTTGATCTGGCGGTCGTGAGTTCTGATATGCTACCTGTGAGGGTCTAAAGCCCCTTGTAAGTGGAGCTGTGGTGTCCCTGGCATCAGCTTGCCTATTGCTTTCAGAACTGCTTTCAGGTCTGAGGGAGCAGAGGAACTCAGCCTCGTAAGCGATTCTCCCGGTGTCAAAAAGTCCAGAGTCAATGGCACCTGGGACCGGTCGGGCCAGAGGGGCACAGACGGGCTTGCCTTTGGCGCGCCGTAGGCACACACACTGCACGTGTCCGCTGTGCGGGCGCAGCCTGACTGGCTTTATATGATCCAGTTTCAGGAGGATCAGACGGCTAGCCCGCTGACCTCCCAAGATGGCGACTGAGAATGTGCCTCCGACAGGGTTGGAAAATGACCACCGTCTCAATACACCAAGACCGGGAGGCCAAATCCTTCCCTAATAACAGCTGAGCAGAGCCTGTAGACCGACCTGATCGGTCCAGTCGTAATTACTAGCACCCTTCAAAGTGTGTAGAAAAAGAAAGCAGGAAGTCCCCCCTATTATCACCTCCGGCCTCTAAACACAGACCGAGGTGACAGAGTAAAATAAGCCTCCTTCACAGAGTAATAAAATAATTTTTAAGTATTTAAAAGTTGCTGCTTCTGCCTGTGAAAGGAGACAAATACTGGACTTTGTTGTGCATTCCTGCTTGTGATAAACCTCCAAGGGCTTGAACTGAGCTTTCCTCCTGTTGTTGAAGTCTCAGGGCCATCAAAGATTTCCCCTGCCAGCACCTGGACTCTCTGCTGAGACTCTTGCTCTGCCAAGAGGTGCTCTATCCAGTTCCTGGGCCCTTTAAAGGTGAGGCTGGCAGACCAAGACTGAAAATCCACGCACAGACTGCCATGCGTGGACATATTTGACACACCTTCCATGAAGCGGCTTAGAAATGACGCGCCGCCGGCTTCGCGGCTGAAATCAAAACTCCAACTGCATCGCGGCTGGAAGATCGACGCAATGTGGCTGGAGAAACGACGTGCAACAGCCGCTAATGGAGGTTGATAATGACGCAAAACCAACGCAGGGCAGCTTTGTGATACCGTGCAACCGGATTTTCAACGCAACATCACTGGGCGTGGAAAAACAACGCAAAGCCTGCCCGGACCTGAGGTGCCTGTCAGGATCAACGCATCGCTCTCTTGCGGGAGAGGAAAAACGGTGCACGTCAACCCAACTGGAGGAGAAACGACGCTGGGTCTCACTTGTGAGTGTGAAATCAACGTATCTGTGGCCTTTTCCGCCACACACTCACCCGTGCACTGTTATTTTGACGCTACCCAGGTACTTTTGCACTCTAACAGTGTTCTCACTGTTTCCTAAAGGATTTAAGACTCTTATTCTTTAAACATTCATAACTTGACATGTATATGTTGGATGTTTGTCATTTTGGTCTTGTTTTGTTTAGATAAATATTATCTATTATTCTAAACCTGTGTTGTGTCATTTTATAGTGTTTTCACTGAGTCACTGTGTGTGTTGGTACAAATACTTTACACCTTGCTTCTGAAGTTAAGCCTGCCTGCTTGTGCCAAGCTACCAAGGGGGTGAGTGGGGGTTAACTGAGGGTGATTCTCCTTTACCCTGACTAAAGTGAGGGTCCTTGCTTGGACAGGGGGAATCCTGACTATCAACCGAAGACCCCATTTCTAACACCCTACTAAAGACTGAATCAATACAAATAATAAAATACCTGTACATGAATCATGTAATAACAACCATGGCAAGAAGTAAATCCTGGTACAAGGACCACAAATATGGAATATCTCCCAAATGCAACATGAACTATCATACATATATCAGTTGTATATCCATTATTAGGGTCGAGCGCACAAGAGCTCCGTCCCTGCTGCAATCTCTCTTTGGGCTTTTAACCACGCTCATATCATGCCTATCACTTTCATTGGTTCGTGGGCTTGCCTTTTAAATCCGCTTGATTTCATTAGTGAAAGGCATGCATAACTCATGCCTTTTCTGGTGTTTAGCCCTCCTCGAGTGCACTGGCCAACTACTGAAAACGTTGAGGCTCCATGTTTTCAGCATGGTTTCCGGACTATTTTATCTTTTTATTTTCCATGCAGCAGGATCGCGCTGGGTTTTACATACCGCAATCACGCTTGTTTTTTTTATTTTCAATTTCAGCGCAATAGCGCTGCATTTTTTTGTTTTTTTTTTCAATTTGTGTGGCAAGAAAAGTCCAGTTTTGAGTTTACAGCGCTAATAGCTCTAACTCGAGCAAATGTGAGACCGTTGCATTGCAAATGCTTGTTAAAAATGCAGTGATTTTCTTCACAAAACCAGCTTGCCACTTTCCGAAAATACAGGTATTTCACCACGAGATATAAGTAAGAATAGTTCTCCCAAAACAGACCCATAACACTTCCATAAAATATTGTCCCAAAATTATAGAATTTAATTTTTGTGAATAGATTTGGTCCCCAAACATCTTGTCTTTTTCACCAAACACTCACCTACACTACGGTCTAAAAGGTACAACCTTTCATCTCCACTCATCACCAAATACATACAAATTGTCATGCGTCATACGTACAGTCACAACTATCCATCCATTTACATAGACTCACACTCACCTGAGTTTGAGCAGAATAACGAAAATCATATGACTAAAACCAAATAACTTGTGTTCTAGACATAAAGAGATGTTTTACTTTAATCAATTTCAGGCTGCCATTTTAGACGATTACAAGTTTGATTATAGTCTGCTGACTTTCGAGCCTGTTCCCTAAACAGTTCTCCAAGAGTCGTGCTCTCATCTGCCGAGTTATCTATTGTTACCTGGCTCAAAGATTAACTTGACTGTTTTTTGTTGTTGTTGCTTTGTCTGCATGTCTCCTTACTCTTTATAAGTCAAAATATCACCCACAAATTATGAGACATCTTTCCATGAGATAAACTGTGATGTATAAAGAACCTGCAATCTTGCAATCCCACAGAGCTCTTTCGTAGAAAGATGCAAATCTGCGATCTGCAATAAATACGTTAAGGTAATATCGTGCCAGGAGTTATGAGCTCCCAAACTTCAACGTTTTACTTACGAGGCACACGCATTATGACGGTATGTCAATACAGACAGGCTCGGTCAGTGACACGATTCAGAAAAGGCCTGAGTTAATTCCAACAATATATTATCAGAACACAGTGAGCATAATCTCACCCGCACTTTCAGACAGTGCAGGGCATCGGGCGTTTAGAAGCTTAACAATGCTACACATGGACGTCTTTAGCAAGCGCAATATTTTATCCCTGCTCCCAGGTCACAAATGGCTTTAGGTTTATCCATTTAAGATGGAGACGAGGCTTTGTCGAGCTGCCTCAGAAAGGATGACGACAGCAGTGTCAGGCAAGGCTTTCAGAGACAAGATGAGCTTGATTGAAAAAAAGCGACTTGCATATGAGTGAGCTGGTACTACTCACCACTTTGAGGACTCCAATTATTTTAAATTCATTCAACATCTAGCTTTGTACCTATTTTTTAAAGGCATTGGCTTTTGGGTCTAAACAACAACATAGCAATAAGTGTCAGAACCCCAAACGCACTATTTATATTTAAACGTGCATTAACTCTTAGGGAAGCAGAAGGGACTTAACTCCTAGGCTATCTCTTCCAATGCATCACTATGGTGCAAACTTGATCCAAAGGTATTGGAGTGATTTACATGAGCATCAGTTACATTGAACAAGGACACATTAGTTTTTGGTAGGTGTGGGGAGATTAGGTGATTTGCCCAGAATCACAGGATCTCGAGCACACGCCGAAACTCGAACCTGGTTCCCCAGCTCCAAAGACGGCAGCCATCTCCCCGTGCCCGCTGCCCTTAGTTATTTCAAGAAACTTGCACACTTATAACGCAGAGCAGCAGACATCAGCTGAGATCTCACATTTCCCTGTGAGAGAGTAGCTCAGCCAGTTAAGTATTTGTTTAATTATAAGACTTTCAGGCCTGGTTTTATAATGGGCTAAACAGGACTGTAAATCCCAGCATGCACCAAAAAATTGAGTAAGTCAGCTAGGTACTTTTTATGAAATTGTGTAACTTGCAAACGTTGGCATTAGTTACCCTTTTTCAAACACTCTTTTGTATTTTAAGGTAACGCAAATCAGGTTGTGGAATGGGAATAGTGAGAGAGTTTTAATATGCACTATATTCGCAAATGCAGAACTAACGTTTTAGTACTATTTTCTTTTGAGTTTTTCCTCTTAGAAAGTGACTGCTACATTGATGGACTGTTACACAGATGTGTCGAAATCGAAATAACTTCTAGTAAAAATATTATTATTACACAGACTACTACTAAATTAAAGTAGTAAATGTAGCTAAGGGGTGGAGTAAGCTTTAGTTTCTGGTAACGGGAGCGTCAGGTTTTGGGTAGTGGATAGAGTTAAGGTTTGGGGTTACCAAATGGTTTGGATAAGGTAGTTATGAGGTAGGCTCGGCCTTGCATTTAGAGTTAGATGTATTCTTACGGTCTGATTAGGAGTCAGACGGAGTGGTATGACTGGCTAGGTTATTGCTTCTCTTGATCACAAAAAGCCTGGTGTCCCACACCTGGAAAACTCAACCAATATCTCTTTGTGGCCCCTCTTCACCTTTCTCCCTCCTCTTTCTGCCCTGTAGCAGCCCCCATGCCCATAGTAAATGTGAGGGATTATCCACACGGAAAAGGTAATACCATTAGAAATTCTGCATGGCAAAACCAGGTCATTATGGTTATTCCTTATTCCCCTGACTGGGTGATTTAGACCATCCATAGCCTTCAACTGTTACCAGTGAAGAAAACATTTGTTTTTTAAAGCATCATGCATGATGTATATCATTTTTCATGATAGAGCTCCTAAATTCCTCACAGATACGTTTAAGAAATACGTCCCCATGAGAAATCTTAGATCATGCATAAAGGTCAACTTCGTAGACACTCACCTTGCAACTACAACAAAAGGGGTGGCAGAACATTCAGGAAACAAGGTTCAATGCTGTTGAATTCTGTCCCGTTGGAAATCCGTTCCTAACCCCAACATCTAAAGTTCATGAAAGCCAAAAAATGTAGCGCCTCACTTACGAGGCCAATGGCGCAGGGTGGCGCAGTATGTGCCTTGCTGCACTGCCCTGCGCCATCAGGAAAGGGCAGAAATGTGGTGTATCTACAAGATATGGTGCATTTCTGTCCCCTCCCCTTGCGCTGGCACACAAATTGCTGCCTAGCGCCAATGCAGGCACCCATGCACCATGGCGCAAGGGTGCCAGCATTGTGGAGATGATTGTTTTTGTGCAGGAAGGGACTTGTAAATCTGGGAATGATTCATATTTATTCAAGTTCCTTGGAGCTGTGTGGGAACCCTCCAAGCAACATCCATGGAACGCCCCCTTCATGCAGTGTTATGTGTGAAAGAGGTCCATATTTACAATGCCATGAAAAGCCAAGCAAGATGACTTTGTGTGGCCTTGTAAATATGGGATGAAACACCGTGCCACCAGGGTGTAAAAAACAATTACGCTCCGGTGGCACTGTGTGCTGCTAGGGCCTTGTAAATCAGGCCCTCAGTTTTTCTCCAGCTATCATTTGCTTCTCAGGGTTCTGGTTTTGTAAGCTAACAAGCGCCAAAAGACTCATATGCACTTCACTGTAACCCATACATAATGATAATAGTAATGTGGGTATAAACTTATAATTGCATTGTACCAGCAGTGTGTTGCTGTAGAGATTGTGCAGGTCTGAATTTACCACCCTGCATCATAACTGGGGCCCAAAGGTATGGATAAGATTTACCATTAGATTTAGGGCCAAATAGTAGCGGGCTGATAGACACGCCTGGGTGTTGCTACGCTGGCTCATACTGATCTCTCTCCATCTTGGTCCCCTTGAGGAGGTGGTGGATGGAACACCAATGCGTTCTGCTATGGAAGTTGGCAGCTGTTTCTGTGACTACAACAACTTTAAAGAAAGCTTTGTGTCTTTCAAGAAGGAATCAAAAATCCAGTATGGTTTACGAAACTGTGTAACAGTGAGATACTACAATGAAAAAAGGGAAATTACATCAGAGATTAAACCATGTAAGTGCTATATCTTTGATACCATTTTAAAAGTAACACCTCCTTGTCCACATCACCATCCAGTGTCTTTAGCCGGGCTGATGCAGCACCCAAGACACACAGAGTTTGTTGGCTGATGTGTGCTGGGTTCAGCTGGAGATGAGGCTCCAATGAACGCCTCCAGTATTTTGCAGTTCACCAAGACGTAGATGTGCTTTAAAAAAGCAGGGGAACTCCGATCCCAGGTGATGGATCGGAGTTCCCATTATTAAATCCAAGAATACAAGAAAAAACATGAGTGGTACACTCTTCTCCATCCAAGGAGCCAAACTATGGAATCATTACCCCAAAACATAAGAAGCATGGATAACAATTTTATCTTAAAAAAACTACTCAAAAGTTGTCTCGTTCCTAAATAACCAACATACTTAACCACTAATGCACAGCCTATCCCTAATTATAGAAACATTTATAATGTTATTATATGTTTGTATCTAGATATGTGTATCTTTTTGTACAAATAGGTATAGTAATTATGTTGTTTAAAATATATAAATACTCCTTAGAACCTTAGAATTGCTTAACAAATGCATAAATTACTTATGATATATATTTATTCTCTGCTTAACATGTATATAGGTCAGTGCATAGTTTTCATCTGTTATATGAATAGATGCTCATGGGTCTCTGTTTTATTTATCTATCACAGTATGTAAATAGTATTATAACTTTTTTTCTACAAGTGCTTCAGTATTTATATACAGTATTTAAATATTGAGGAAAATATAAAATTAAAAACAAGTTATAAAATTGACAAATAAGTTACCTTAAAGTACAGCAACACTTGAAAGTCTTAGTTTATAAAACACTACTTTAAATCTCAATGTAGTCTCTTTCTCATACATGTATACCCTGTCTATGTACTTATGTATCTATAATTTGTATTACCTAAACCTTCTACTGTTGAAGAAAAAACCTTTGACTCTATCCAATGCACTACTCTGTTCCACTCTATGCCTCTCTCAATATAACCTCTAACTCCACTCTATGACTCATTTCAAACTTCATTATGCCTCTATGATCGCCAAAATAATCCTTTATAGACTCTTCCATCCTCTAACCTCTTTTGACTCATCCCAAACCTAATTTCACTAGAATGATATCCCTACTCCTTTTCTAGATGCTCTTGCCTCCTTCAGCTCTTCTTTCACTCATCCCAATCCTCAACTTACTACTATGATCTCCCAGATAACACTTTGTAGACTCTACTCTCTTCGATCCCTCCATTATCCTATTAAATCCAACTATCAGACACCTCTCAAAATAACTCATATTTCCTTATACTAATCCACCACTAACACTTTTTTGGGTTCCGCAGTAAGGTGCTACTTGCCGAAAAGCTCTTTGATGCCTCGCCATGGGTAATAAGCACTATATAAATAAAATTACAAGTTACTCTGCCAAAAGCCTTATCTGGAACAGCCCCGGTAGTGTACCCACTGCAAATGAACAGACTTTATGGCAAATTGGCAAGCTTACACACACACTCACATTGATGAGGCTCTCTTGTCGTCAGGCTGAACAGCTTCCTTTGAAGAAAGGTACTCGCCATTACCAATGGCGGGAAGTCTTCTTTAAAGAAAGCCAAGATGACAGACTGCAATACAGGTATAGGGGACCTATGTGAGACGATTGTGAAAAGGATTGAGTGACTGCCCATGCGTGACGTGAGTTGTAGCACGTAGGGTGCAGCCCCCGACCAGACTTGATTTTATCGGCATCACTCAACATTATGCCACCACGTCTCCGGATGTGAAACAACAGCTTTAAAGAGGCAAGCCCTGCATAATGACGTCACCCTCCCTTAGCAATTTGGTCCGTATGAACAAGTACAAGACTGGTATGACAATGTCTGGCTGCCTCACCATGATCCTCGTGTCATGCAGCCACTACTGAAATATTGCAGACATATTCTATTTAAGACAGAAGGAGAAAATGTAATCCAACAGGTTTTCACATTGAAGGGGCAGAGCCTCGAAGCGCGAGTATAGAAAACACCCCTGCATGGGAGAGGAATGGCCATAAAAACTGAACACCATCTGTTCTCTTGATTTAAATATTAATCATGGTTCAGACGAGATGTGGATGACTTGGAGGTAAGTAGACACAGTCACAAACATGCCTGTCAGGGTTTGTCATTTCTTGAAAGCACACCTTTTCTGAATCTGATGAAGGTGGATGAGAGGACGGATTCGGTTTTACACTTTTAAGACGGTGGTATAACCTATATTGCAGATCATTCTGAAATAGATTATTTATCAGTGGAACTGTTGATGATGGCAACACATTTCTCAAATTTGTTGATCTTTGCTGAGGTTATGTCATCATCTCCCACACATGCAGTAAATCATTAACACTTTGAAATGCCAATTTAAGGCAACTTTATTGTCTCAAATTATTGCTGCTCTATCACATCCTGTCACGGTGTGCGATGATAGCTGGAAGCAACACACACTAGTTCCTAATTTGTTATCCATGCCATGAAGAGAAAGATCCTAATGATGGTTCCCAGGCCCTCTCACAAGATACTAAATGTTGTACACACATCTGCCTCAAACACAGAGAAAAAAAGAGAAAGTTTTGCAACACTTTTGCTATGGCAACGATGCTAGGGAGCCTAATTATGACTGGATTTGTTGTGCACAGCAAGTTCATGATAAATATATGCAAACGTGCACCAGCTTCTTCACAGCAATAAGATCTGTTAATGCAGGCGTTTGCTGAAATGAAAACACATCAAAAGCACTGTGTGCATCTGTCAACATTCACCAAGGATGCTGGATAAGCCACAACACCTCCATGTTTTGCTCAAGACGTTTGTGAGCTTCGATGTATAATGCTTGGGTGAGTTCAAGCAGCTCTGCGTAGCAGGAGGCATAATACCAGGAGTAACGATCCTTATTTCAATGGAAGAAATACAATCTACCCTCTCATGCCTTTCATTATTCCTAACTGAAAAAATCATAGATATATTTATCAAAAACTATTTGTATTTGGTGAAGCCCCTCTCACGGTAGTGTTGATTTCACTACTTTTTGTGCAGCCACACATCCGTGCTGAGCAAACTGTGCTCATACAGCCATGCAAGCTCCCAGCAACATCTCACTGGTTCTTGTGTGCTTTTAACGGCTGTGCATTTACATATTTCTCTCTGTGGCTATTGTGATGCACGAAGAAATCAAAGAGATCCAGCAATTCATAACTGAATGGTTTATTGAGGCACACCTTCTAGCTCATTTCTAGGCTGATCAACATTTGAAAGGTTTTGACAGGTTCCAAACATGGTTTCTTAAAGTAGATATCTTGATATTCTTCCCTGGCATGTTTTTAAAGATTTGAGGGTTTGCGTCAGAGACAAGGTTAAAGAAACCTTGTTTTCATTTGCAAGTATTTCTATAAGAATAAGTGGTTGTTGGACTCTTATAGCTCCAGCAATTTTGTGAAGTTTACCTTCAGCTCTTTGGACATCAGAAGGTCTTTCATGAGAACGAAAAAGTTCATGATAGTTTAAACAGCTGTTTTTCATTTACCCAATGTACGTTTCACCGAATTTGCCCATTTGTTTGTGTTTTGGCATCACACGTTGCATTGCGTCAGTGGGCAGCACGGCAAATTCATTCTATACCGGGACAGTCTTACATGTCACGTGATACATAAGCTATTTGAGAACAGTATCTGGTTTTGCACTTGCCCAAATGACCTATGTTTCAATTTTTAATGACTGATTAATTATTTCCTTAAGGGCATTATTTTCAGCGACCTAATGTAAACAAGATGGGATTCTTTATTAAGAGATGAATTGGTTTCTAGTAGCACGTGCATATCTCCAGGGTGAGCCTTTGCTCAACACACTTGTTTTTTTGTGGAAAAAAAGGAGAAATGACAGACGTTGATCAAGTACGAAATCACACTCTACTTAACTTGTCTGTGATTCCTCACAGCAAAGTTCAACACGCTCATGCATTATAACTGACTCTATTTTCTCCATCAATGTTGATACCTCTTCCTATGCATCCTTGATACCTGTGCTAACAGAAGAGTGAATTGTTCGAGAGATTTGAACATGCCGTCCTGTCCACCTGCAGCTGACACAGCACTGAAGGAAGCTTTCCGTGTAAAGTGCATCTGTGCTTCAAATAGTGCATTTGTGCTCGGGCTCCCTTGCTCTACTGCTCGCCTTTGAAAAGTAACTTAATGTCGCGTTTGTCCTATTAGTTGGACTTTCAGGGAATGTGTTACAAAGTGTTGCACTGTTTTTTATTTTCTAAAACTGCGAAGAAAAACCTTACTGTGTGACAGTTCTCAAGGACTGAATCAGGTGTTTAAATTCATCAGGTTGATGGAACTGAATTTGCTTGCCAATTTCATAAATGCTTTCATCGCAACTTAGTACATCCTAATTGCTGTACAATATTCCCCATGACTTTAAAAGTTATGTCATATATATTAGCAATGTTGGCATCTTTGGTAGAGAACTATCTGTTGTTAGCATCATTGGTAGAAAAATATCGGTTGCTGTTGAGTGATGAACCAATGCTGTGAAACCAATGCTTTAGTCTCCAACAGCCATTAGTTTTTACAAAGCAGTTTACGCCTTCTATGTCCCTCTCTAAAAATGTACATAACACTGTTGTGGGATGTTTTGTTGCATTTGAGGGAGCATCTGCATACCTGTTGTACATTCCAGTCAGTGTTTTTATTTTTATTTTTTTTAAATAGGCAAATACTCTTTGAATATCTAACATGCCAAAGTTGAATGAAATCCCATCATAGGGAATAATGGGAAGGCTGCAGGTTTTTTCCTGATAAAAAGCCTTCAGTGTGATGTGACATGAAGTATGACAATCAAAAGTTTTTTCTTTTTTTATAACCATCCCTGTCATTGGCTGCTCCATGAAATACACAAGAACACTAAGGGAAGTAGTACACATCCATGTGTCTGTCGCAGCAATGGATCAATCGTAGAGTACATCAGAATGTTCTAGAGAGGCATACCTGAGACGTTGATCAGGACGGTATAGCTATTCAGTAGCTTTCTGAAAACCCATAGTTTGTGCATAAGTTCACTACACCTAATATGTTTTGCTGTTGTTTTCCGGCCACTGGAGTACAGGTAGAAAAAGTCTTGGAAAATAAGCCAAATTTCCACACTAAAACCCCAGATCATTCACTCCCATTAGTAATGTTGTCCATAGGGGTAGAAGATTTAATTGGCTGCTTGCAAGTGGTTTACATTATATACTAAATCGCTCAAATAAAAATGATTCCTGTAAATTTTTTAATGCAGCAGTGAATAAGGGTCTTATTATGAGTTTGATGGTCCCCCGCGGGATCTCCAAACTCACGGGGAAGACGCCACCTCCATGGCGGTGGCGCCCTCCGCCAGCATATTACAATGTTCCTACCAGGCTGACCAGAGCAAACATTGTAGTGCGCAGAGAACGGTGCTACGATATTGGTCTCGGCTCCTTAAGGGAACCGAGGGCAAAACCGTAGCACACGCACCCTCGGAATGCGCACTGTCTGCAGAGCAGACAGTCCGCATTCTGAAGGTGCTGGGCATGGGGGGCCCTGCACTACACTGCTGGGGGCCATAGGTGCCCCTTTGGCCCCCAGCACTGGCTTTCTGCCAGACTTCTCATGGCTTGGACCCCGCCATGAGAAGGCTGGTGGGAAGCTGAGTTGTAAACAGCCAGGCGGCGCTGAAGAGAGCACTGCCCTGGTTGAGTACAACTCAGACTGCCATCGGACCATCGGGAACCATGTTCCCGGCGAAGACAGTGGTCCCCTGGCGGGTCTGCTTGCCAAGGTTGTAATGTGGTGGTTGGACCACCACAGTTGCGGCAATCTGACTATCACTGTGATTCTGGCGGTCCTTGGACCACCAGCCTCGTTATGAGGCCCTAAGTCCCTTTAATGCTCGGGTCTTAGGGTCTCATTATGAGTTTGGCAGTCAGAAAAGCCGACTGCCAAAGTTGCGGGGAGGATGCCCCGTCATACCAGTGGCATTCCCCTGAGTGTATTACAATGTTCCCACTGGGTTGACTGGCAGGAACAATGTAATACAATTCCCACTCTGTCGACCACCATGAACAGTGCTACAATATTGGCCTCAAATCCTTTAAGGGAGCAGAGGCCAATACCATAGCACACCAGCACCATCAGAATGCGCAGTGTCTGATGGTGCTGAGCAGGGGGGCACTGCACTGCCCATGCCGTGGGCAGTGCAGGGTCCCTCTCGTGGCCCCTGGCACTGGCTTTTCCCCAGCCTTTCCATGGGGGTCCCCATCATGGAAAGGCTGGCGGAAAACTGATTTTTAATCAACCAGGCTGCGCTGAGTTCAGTGCTGCCCTTGCTGAATACAACTCTGGCTATGTTCCTGGAAGGGATGTCAGTTTCCTGGAAGGCATGCCTGCCAGGGTTTTAATGTGGCGGTTGGACTGCCACAGTGGCGGTCCCCGCCAGCCTGGTAATGAGACCTGAAGTTTGTCAGAAATGTCTGATGTTGGCAAATCACTTTTAAATATCACTGTGAACTTGTTGCTTTTGTTTCCTCTTGGATATGAAAAGGTAATTGATTCCAAATAATGCCTAGTAGGCATTGATTTCTAGTTCTTCTTGTATAAGATTAGGTGTCATTGAGCAGAGCCTCAGTTGAGTTTACAATCGGTCTCGCTGATTAGTTGTTGAATTTGTTCAACGAGAACAACTCTCTTCCAATGGCATTGGCAATTTCAGAACCACATCTTGAAAGCAAAATCTACTACACTGATTTTGGTACAAACACTTGTCTTAAATATGTAGTAACCTTTCAGAAATACGTAAATATGGATAAAAAATGTAGTAACTACATTTGAGCAGCCTTTAATCTCTCATCTAGTCTGTAGATATCTTAATTTTTCTAACCTCCACATATCAGCACTGTTGATGAATTCCAATTGGAATGATGTTCAGTCGCTTAAGGTGAAGTTACGTGTTATGACTGCTCTGCTTCTGCTTCAGGTAACAACAGCTGTCATTCTTTCAACTATACGCTCTCTATTTATGTACACATATTGTGAAAATTGTATCTCCTCTGAATCCCTGCAGAATACAAAAAAACAATATTAATTGAATAGTAACATTTAAATGAAATTGCGCTCAATGTTCTCAAGAAGTGTGCAAACATAAAACGAGCACTGGCAAAGCCAACAGGTCTGGCATTGGCCATAAGCCTTTTGGCTTGTCACTGCTTGTTTCATTTTATCATGGTGTTTGCAAAATGTTATTCCAGAGGAAGCTATCAGACCCATATCAATCTAAAAAAAAGTATTGGCTAAAAGCAAAAACAATGTGGCCTGAGAGCGTAGACTTCCATGGTTGTCCCCGGCCTCTGTGTGGATGTATTCCTTGAGAAAGAACAGAATGCCGTCACTCACAGTGAAATTAACCCAAGGTTGACATGGGCAGGCCCTTTGCCCACTTCTGCATGCTGAAATGAGTGGTAGAAAGATATGGATGACACAATAGAAGGCTAATGGATTATGAGGTCTGGCTAAAAGCCTTATAAGTAAGTATTTTATACATATAATTAAAAATAAAATCATATGGTCTTGGCTAATACCAGATAAAAAAATGAATGGGCACATGCCTTCTGAAACCTTTGCGATGGCCTAATTTTCATCTTTCACACATATGGTTTGACATACACTTGCCATATTTTGTTTGTGTTGTGCATATTTTGTTTGTGCTTGCTATCCTTGTTGCAGAGGGGACGTGGATTGGCCCATACCTTGTAAGCATTAGAGAAGGACATTGACTCTGAGATTATAGGCATCCTTCATTTTGTTGAACTAAGGACCTCATTTACGAGGCCCTAGCAGCATACTGAGCCACCAGAGTGTCATTTTGTTTAAGCTCCAGTGGCGCAGTGTGCCAGCCCATATTTACGAGGCCACGCAAAGCCACTTTGCGTGGCTTTTCATGGCCTTGTAAACCTGGACCCATTTCATGCATAACACTGCGTGAAAGAGGGGTCCTCGGGTGTTGCTTGGGGTGTTTCCACACAACACTCATGGAACCCAAAGGAATCTGGTGCATTCTCAGATTTACAAGTCTAGGGATGAGTCAGATTCCTACGCCACCCCAGGGGTGTCGTAAGAGTGACACAATGGGTTGAAACATCTTTATTTCTCCCCGTTTTTTCCTTTCTCTATGTATGCTGCATTCAACACACAAAAACAATCATCCCCACCATGCATGGCACAATGGTGCCTGCGTTGGTGCACGGCAGACATTTGTGTGCCAGCACAGGGGAAATGACAGAAATGTGCCTTATCTTGTAGATATAGTGCATTGCTTCCCTTTCCCAGTGGCGCAGGGTGGTGGAGCAAGGCACTTGCTGCGCGTCCTGCGTTACGGGCCTTGTAAAAGAGGCCCTAAATCCCTGCATTTGTGTTGCATGCTGTTGATTCTGAACTCAGCCACAAAGGCCATTTTTGGTCCACAGCCTATATCCTACTTATCTTGCTGAGAAATTGGTTGGGTGTCAGCCATCTCGGTGGTTGAAATCTGATGATATATATTTTTTTTTACAGTAGTTCCAGTGATTAGATGTAATCACTAGGAAGTGATCAAGTTTATGGTTGTAGGCCAAAAGGCCTGGAATATGCTTCAGTTCACATATGTTGGGCACCATCTTTCCTGATGTTGAGGAAAGCTAGAAAACAAGGGGATTCTGTTCTTGTTCTAGTAGGTTGTTCCTAGTCAGTGGCAAAATGCCTAACGTAGCTTAATCGAAAGTTTGTACGGTGAAAAGGCCATGTACATAAAATAAATTAAATATACTTGAACACAAATAAGATTTATGTTATAAGGTAACTCCTCATACATTGCACATTCTACTGAATCTATTAAAAAATATCTTTCTGTTGCAATTGCCCTCTGAAACAATTTGTTTGAAAGTATCATAGTCTATTTCAGGGTTTTTTACCAGTTGTTACTTTCGATTTTTGCCACATTGCAAATTAATCCACACTAAACAAATGTCTCTTGGACTCTATTTTGCAATAGGTCTTTCAGAAGTGACAAAAATTAATCAACAAACAAATATTTCAGCTGAATAAAATGCAACATTTTTAAAATACAGAATATCTAATGAAAAACAGGAGACTAAGCCCCTCATTACGAGTTTGGCCGTCTCAAGACTGCCACACTCACAATGGCGGTCAGACTGCCCCACACAGGGGGCGGTCCAACCGCCTTATTATGACAGTGGCACATGAGCCACGGTCTGACCGCCGACACCGCCAGGTTGCTGCCTGTCGACATCCTGGTGGTCTCAGCGGGCGCAATCTGCCAGGCCAGGGCAGCGCTGCAGGCAGCGCTGCCCTGGGGATTACGAGTCCCCTTTCCGCCAGCCTTTGCATGGTGGTCTCACCGCATGGGCAGTGTAGGGGTCCCCATGGACAGCCCTGTCGCGCATTTCACTGCTCGAATTATGGGGAGCAAAATGCGCGATGAGTGCTGTCTCACCCGATGCACCACAACTTTGCCACCGGCTCGATTACGAGCCGGTATCAATGTTGTGGTGAGTTTTCCGCTGGGGCAGCAGGAAAACTCCTAGTAGCTCTGGCGGTATGCTAGCTGTAGTGGCTTCGGCCGTCTACAAAAAAGGACCGCCAAAGTCATAAAGAGGGCCTAAATCTGTAGGCTACTACATATCAGACTGCAGTAGCCACCGTCCAAACGCAAAAAAAGTGATGAGAGGAATGCTTTCCAATCATCTACCAGACTGGTTTTTGCCTTGTTAAGCCTCATCAGAGAGGCATGGCTTTAATCCTATGATACAGTGATCAATACATCCACCTATGTCAGAAGATACCCTTGCCCACCTAGGACGTTAAATACAAAAAAGTGAAGGGTAACAAACTTTTCCGACTTTGCCCAAAGCAACGTTTTGGTGCTGGGACAACCACAGATTATTTCCTTCATCAGTATATGCAGACTTTGCATGTTCAGGTAATTGTTCATACAGCAGCTACAGCCATACCGCCGGATTTGCTATTTTAAACTGACAATTGACCAACTATTGCTCTCAGCACTTGGTGGGGCTTACAAGGCCTTTACAAAACTGTGCAAAGTTGCAAGTCTGCAGTCTTAACAACTTTAAACAGCCCTATAGATAAGCTGCTGCTGAGCAGGAGCATCACTGAATTCCATCATCTTGCCCATGCACATAAAGAACTGCCCAGAAAAAAAAATCTAAATGTCCTTTTTAAGGAACAAAAAATACATGTTTCAAATAAAGACTGATGAAATATTCCCAGGGTCAGTGGAATTATGTGATTGTGCGTCTGTGGCGAGTTTCGCATAATTATAGATTTGCTGCATTTGCCGCATAATCTGTCATCTGCTGCGTAAACTGCAGATTATAACAAAAGAAAATTTAGTTTTGAGCTCAAATGGTTCAAAAGTTACAAAAAATGTGGCAACGCATGGTGCAGCGCAGTGGAAGGCCCTTTGTAAAGCTAGACTGGACGCCTTTCTTTTGCTTTTTGCTATATTTGAAAGTTAAACTGGTGCTAATGAGGTGTAACCGATACACACGGAGATTTAGCAAGTTTAAAAATGCTGAAATATTTAAGTAATACTAGTACAAAATTGGCTGCATTCTGCTGCATAATTTGTTTTTTTCTTGCCACATAATTTACCCAGCCCTGCTGCATAATTTGGCCCTCTCTTCTCACATAATAATAGGTGCCCAGTAACCCTGAATATTGCTAATGAAAGTGGCCTACGATAACAGGATTGGAATTTAGATGGTATCTCAGAAATAAAATCCTACCCTTGCTAGCTGCGACTTTGGGTTGAGCTGTAGCCTGTTGATGTGATATGATGATCCTTGAAAGAGTTCAAGTGGATTCTGAAAAGAACTGCTTTATTCTCTGTTGGAGTAGAAGTAACATTTTCAAATCTCTTTATTACCGCCTATTGATCAAGATTGCCTGCTCAAAACTGATCTTCCCCAGAAGGAGTAGGATAAATCTGCTCTTTTAAAGGATTACGTGGGTTGTAATCAGCCTGTCAGTTGTAATGGCTTTTCAAATTGAAATTTTGGACTAAGTGAACTGCAACAGACAAGTTCCCAGCCACTGAAAGATTGCATAGGCTCCGCTCATGTCACCGCCTATATTAGTGGGCATGGCCTACTCTGATTGTGCTCCTTAAATGTAAACATACATTGTACTACATTCGGACTACATTTGTACTATGTAGATAAATGCAAAAGAAATCCAAACCCCCTGTCTCCATGAAGCAGAACCCATGAACATAGAGGATATCTCCTTACACCCAACACTGCACTAATGTGCCTCATAGGACCTAGTTATAAGTTGAACTAGGCTGGAAGGATGGAAACCTTGCACCTGTAAATACCATCTCATCAGTATCGAAATGGGGAATACATTCATTTTTTAGGCCTGCTTTGACAGAATAGCTGTCACCAGATGTAATGTGATCAATCTAAGAAAAGAGTTTTCAGAAGAACTACAGAGTGGGATTTTGGATCTGCCCACATGCTGGTAGCCAGAAGTAGGAGCACATGTTTGGAATGGGTAGAAGTTGTGTGCTTCCACTAAAAGCAGTGCTTCCTCTCTATGTAACTGTTATTATTTTGTTTTCTTATCTGGCTGCCAGACCCAGCAGCAGATTGGCTGCTTGACCTTGAGGTTTTGGGGGCACACACATGGCAATGAAATGCTGTGAAAGTGTCTTACATAACTAAATAATTTAAATGTAAAGTTTTTATTTTTCTCTGGCAGTAGCACAGATGGGAGCAGGGCAGACAAGAGGAATATATGGCAGGCCCATCTCCTTTCCCTTCCATCATTAATTTGAGACTTCAGAGTTCAGCTTTGTATTTGAGAGCAGTATGGGATGCCCAGGCCTACACTCACCTACGTCAATTTTGTGATCTGGCTTCACAGTGCAACTGTCACCTTACCTTATGTGATCAACATAAAATAGCTTTCAGAATGCTACTGAGATAGAGGCTTAGTCTCCACCCACATGTTGGTCCCCCTAAATTGGCATATGAGTGGGCTGAATTTGTGTGCTTCCAATAAAAAGACTGCTTGTATTGCACTTTTTAAATTGTGATAAAGCTTATAATTTATACCACAGGACTGAGTTGATTATGGTGGCAAGCCAATGGTCACAGCTATAGGTTTGATCGGCTTATTATGAAAAGTTATGATAAAGAACACAGCCAAGATGGCGGACGCACTCTCTCGAGACTCCGCATTGCATCCCTGCCATCTGTCTAAAATCCTGTTTAATGCCTGTCATTGCCTCACGTGCTCTTGCACACTGGCTCCTCTACAATCCATGCCACCGATGGAGCCATACTTTTTCTTTCTGCAGCACTGTCATGGCCAAAAGGCAAGTCGCCATTGTGCCACAGGCCCCATTGTTGTGAACCGGCACGCTCCGCGATGCCGGACCTAACGGGCCACCCAGGCCCTGCTGTCTGTGTGCTGTGCCTGTGTGCGCCATAAGTTTGCCCCTCTCTGGGGAAGCACAGACGTTGTGTACTGCTGGGCCTGCTCCCCTGTCCTGGGGCCTATTGTCCTGCTGATTCCTGGTAAGGAGATCAGCAACAGGGAGGGAGATTTTCAGTGCACTACCTCACGTTATGGGGGGCTCCCTAATATATAACCATGACTCCTTATTACACCGTCCACCCGTGGTGGTGGCCTACCCACCTGACCAACAGTGAACTTGTTCAGGGCCCATCACCAGGCCTCAGGCCCTCTCCTTTCCCCCTCACATGAACTGATTTCAACTGCCTCATTATACCCGCACCCATGTGCTGAACAGCAGCCCATTGGTTAAACCGAGCTACCCCACTGTTTGTTGGAGCTTCCCCTGAGTGCCCTGCACCCCATGCTGGGCAATAGGCACTTAATGGCATCTACCTGGCAAGGAGGCACTTCAGAAAGGCACATTATGTGGGATGCCATGACTTTTTAAACCCTGGTTGCATTGGACCTACCTTATAGCACAGGGACCCCCCACACTACTCAGGCGTGTGGACAGCTGGAGTGATGTACCGTGTCCTATTGGGGGAGACTTCAACTGCGTCCTAAGTACTGACCTTGACCGCTCCTTCCCCCCACTGCCACATACCCTAGCCAACCTACTTCACATACTCTGGGTTGCCCATCTCTTCAATGTTATTGGCAAGGCATCACGACTCAACTATTCGCTTGTACAGGGCGCCCTGCATTACACATGTGGGAGATTTGAATACTATGCCTTCAACAGAGGGCCAAAAAGTATACGGTGACCTCCTGATTCCTCACCTTGGGCAGGCTGACGGCTAAACACCTCTTCACAAGGCACTGGAAATCACTTGAGCCCCATCATTGGTAGCTTGGAGATGATCTCTTATTATATGGACACAAGAAGAAAGCACTGCACTCCACAGGGATGATAATTTAGGTCTGCCAACTGGGATACAAATATGAAAGATTGTCAAAATGAGATGCCTCTGGACCATTAACGCCCCAGACGTAGCACATATTGGGGCGAAGGCACAGCCGAGTCTTGAGGAGGCACAAAACGGCAGAATATCCGTGTGGCATCTTGCCTCCCTTAGTTCACCCCACAACAGGCCCATAAACTGCATGTTTTCAGCATAATCTTGTGTCCAATTGCTTCTAAATGGCAGGAGGGAGAGAAGGTGGGTGCACGGGAACTGTAATTTCTTTCTTTCTTCTTTATGTTGTTGTATTACGCAATAATAAAAATGGTTGAGTCTATACTATCATGACTACTGTTAACCCTTCTGTTGACCTGCTTTGACTGCCCTATGCATCCCTTTTTTTTAACATGGTGTAAGTACTGGCTGCGATATGCATGTTGTTGCACGTTTAGGTCTTTGCAATGCACCGTCATTTCAAGTAATGTGTTAAGACACTCAACTAGCTTGTGTATGTGTGCAAACAGTACTGTGTCCTTTCATTGATATGTTCTGTGATAAACAATTATTGAAAACTTTAATAAAATATTTAAAAAAAAGAAATGTTAGAATAAAGACACTAGTCAGCACATTTATCGTGAAAAGCATATGTCAAAACAAATAGACAATTAAGTGTGTATTATTATTACTCTATATTAAAGCCCACAGATGGTTATCTTTTTTATAGACCCTCACACATCACCATAGTAAGCAACACCTGTGGTGGTGGTGGCTACCCTGTGTGACAAACCTTGGATATAGGAGCTTTGATCTGTGAGAATTCTTGTTAGTACATCTTAGAAAATATAGTATTTTTCTTAGCCAACTGTAATATTGTATACCCATTTAATGTCATGACTATGCATCTGATGGATGCCCTGTTGAAGAGCTTACACTTTAATCTGTAGACCTGAGTTGGTTATGGTGCCAGGCAATAGGCCCGATGGGTGCACTGGGAAATGTTATGTCCGATACCATAGGTCTGGTTTGTTTATTATGGCATTTTTTTAGTTAATTAATTGTGAAAGCTCAAAGCCACTAAGCCTTTACTTGTTGGTTGTTATCACATTGTATTAGAGGCTGTATATAGGTATTCTGTTACATGTAATCTCACAGATTACTATAGAATGCAATGGTTTTGGAGTTGACCAACCTCTCTGCCAAACTCTGGGGGGTTTCACTGTGATTAATCTTGTTAGACCCTGTTAAGGGTGGTAATGTATTATTATGGAAGCTGTATTTTCTACAGTATCCAAAACGGAGAACTTTATTCAGTGCTGGTGCAATCCAAAATACGTTTCCAAAGGACAAGCAAAATAGCCAACACGTGTTTCGTCACTGATACATTACTTTTTCAAGGCTGTCAACACAATTATATATACAACCAAATTAACAGAATACTGACAAACTCATGACAGCAGACAGACTCCCAAAAAGGCAAACGTTTAAAAAAGGATACGTCACCAAACCCGTGTAAGTAGAGTAACCTTGGGTGTAGAGCATCCAATATGGAGTAAAAAAAGCAGAAAGTATAAATATCACCTGACTGAAAAATCATAATTAAATAGAAAATTGTCAGAAGAAAGGTATAGTACCATCATACAATCGTGACAGAAGAAGTGAACCCTAAGCCATAAACCTGGGAAACAACACTTCCCTAAACAACCAATCAAATGTGAGCAGTACCGAAAACCCATAGTCCTGGCATCCCTGTCACAAAATCCAATAAAGACCAGATTGTTACTGTCAAAACAAGAAAACACAGTACATAAGTCAGGACAATAGAATTTAGAGGAAAACTCCCAATTATCAGATCTAAAATACTGACCTTAACAATCCTGTAAATGCAATCTTTGAAATCGAATGATCTGAAGGAGTTCAGTAATAACAAGAACATATCAGAAAATGGAAGAATCGTCCTTAGTTCAAGCTGTAAGTAAAAGGAAAGAACAAGTAATGACATGGACACACTAAACAAACCAAAATGAAGCAGGACAAAGTCCCTACAAAAGATCCACAAGTCTGTCCGTATGACAATTAGTCACACCGTGCTGTAGACATATCCTAAAATTAGTGCGGAAAGGAAGTGACTGCGTAGAAGTGCAACCCTAGATACATGCCCGTAACTAAGTCTCCATTATGTACAAAAACAATATCAATGTAACTGCCGCTCACCCGGCTCCCTTAGTGAGAGAGCGCAATCGGTAAAGAACCGTAAAATTAACAAACAACACCATGCATATTAGATAAATAGCAATAAATATTACCTCTAAATCAAAGTGCGGTTGATGTACATGTTTATCTATTAAAGGCCATGGTAAGCCCACACTGCCAAGGATAAGAGTAACGTGTTAGAAGTAATGACCATCTTAATAATAAATGCGAAAAAGAGAGTCACCTTAAGCATGCCTCAATTAACTAATGTGGAGAATAGCCGCGTTTCAATATTTCTGTCACTTGAAACTCCCACCATCTTGGTATCATATAAGTAACCATAAACATCGAAGACAGGCTACATTATTAACACCACAGATGCCATATTGTAATGGAGCACATTACCTTTACCTCACACCCTCGCCATGCACTGCTAATTACCCCATACATTACAACACTGAGTATAACTTTTATAACGTCATTAAAAATCAATGAAACATTACCAGTCAAGTTATTAAAGAAAAACTGGTGGACTGCAAGTTATAGTTAATTGAGCTAACTATAACTTCTCAATTTCTATGGCTTTGTGCGAGTAAATTGCGATCCTAACTATAACATCCCTGTAACCTTTCGTTTTTTAAGTGAATTTACATATATATATATATATATATATATATATATATATATATATATATATATATATCTCCTACTGGCAGTCACCAGTAGGTAGTTATAGTTAGGACCTATTTTCCATAGGAAAAAAGTGTTTTTTAACTTGCCTATATCATTGGCATCATTTGACGAACCTTCACCAAGTATTCCACAATAAATTCAGCATTCTGTCCATCATTTGTTCTTTTTGCTTTTGTTGCCCTAAGTTGTAAGGGTATGCCCAGACTTGGGTCCCATGATCACTGTGCCACTGGATTCAAGCTAGCCTGGTTGATTGGGGGTGATAACCTAAAACCTATCACAGGATGCTTGTTTCCGGTTCGGGGAGGGCCTGTCCTGGTAGTTCGGGCTGGACTACTCCCATGAGGAGTAGGGTCAAGACTGACTTGCATATGGCTGAGTCAAATCTAGGGTGGCCTGGTAAGTAAAAAATTATGGATTAAGCCCAGATCTCTGTGACTGGAGGTGAATGTTTGCTTTGTTCAGCATTCTGTCCATTATTTGTTCTTTTTCATGGGGTGAAATGCACTTTTTTGACCTCCCCTTTTTCACGGTCTCCCGCTTGACGGATCAACCTGAAACTTTCTGTGTGGAAATATTTTGGGGAAAATTTTGTGAAGATTGTCAAATGGCGCCTAAGATATAGGCAAGTCAAAAAATGCTTTTCCAATGGGAACATGTTCCTAACTGTAACTACCTACTGGTGAACATCAGTATATCTGTATCTATATCTGTATCTACATCTATATATATTTTTTCTCACTCAAATGAACAAAGGTTACAGGGATGTTATAGTTAGTTTCTGAATTTACTCTTACAAAACCAGAGAAATTCAGCCATTATAGTTTCAAGTAACAATAACTTGCAGGCTAAGGTAACTATAACTCACGCCCCAGCCATCCACTGTTTTTTCTTCAATGATTTGACCGCTAATGTTTCATTGATATTTTTATTTACATTATAATAGTTCTCATGAGTGGTATAATATTTAGGGTGATTAGTAGAGCATGATGAGGGCACGAGTTACAGTTACCTTAGGAGGCAAGTTATAGTTACTTGAAATAGCTCTATCTAAAACTGCTGAATTTCTCTGTTTTTTGTGAGTAAATTCAGAACTATAAAATGCCTGTAACCTTTGTTTTTTTTTAAAGTGAATATATATATATATATATAGATATATATATATCTATATATATATATATATATTCATCCCAAAAGGTCCAATTATGGCGCACTTTCTTAATGTTGGTGCCCGTGTCAGGGAAGGACCTTTCCCTTAATTTATTTTCACACCAACTTGACACTTCTGTCAACGACGCGGCACTCACAGGAGTTTCACATAATCTTCATTTAATAGGTGAAAATGATACAAGACACCTATTAAATGAAGATTTTGTGAAAATCCTGTGAGTGCCGCTTCTTTGGGTCAGCTCCGTTCTGCCACTGGTGTGTATATATACATGGTCTTTGGGTCAGCTCCATTCTACCACTGGTCTGTCTGAGTGTCATTTATGTTCTGCTTTGATCCATGACAGCGTACTGCATGGGATAATGGTTCAGTCCACATCAGTCATTGGCTCTCTCGTACTGTGAATGACAGAATTTTCTGATCATGTGTATATTCACCTCAAAATGAGTATGTTTCAATGTCACAGCTGATTGGCCAGCCTTCTCGTTTTTGTTTTTCTCCTTTTATACTTTTTTCATTACTCTTTTTATTTTAAAGTTTCTTAAGAAGATACTAAAGCTCTTGCAACAGTATTAAAGAGTCATTTTCTTGCTGCTCATTTCTTGTGACATGGCCACTTCCTCTAAACCAGGAGACCATTATAGAATGCTGTTGTCCATAGTGTATCATTGTTTTCCCGTTCCAAGATGGCCAATGCCTTGGTTCCATATGTGGTGGTCATGCTGGAACTTTGGAACAACAATAGACCATTTACAATACCTCAGCAAGATGAACACCTGCTGCTATGTTTAGTTTCATTATTGTAAGTATGTGCCCATTGTGTTTAGTTAGAAGCATGTTTTCTTTTTTTCTGCTTGTATTCTTTTAGTTTATTGTGTATATGTTATTGAGTTCGTGTGTGTTCAATTGTGGTTCTGTATGGTGGTGACTACAAAAATTAGTCAGTGAATGAATGAATGGTGAATGATGGCAAAGATGAGTGACAGAGTGCATTTATGATGACTTATTGAGCTAATAAATTGCAGCAATGACACGGAAAAACACTTTTATTCATAAACCAGACCTTCAGGCATTGACAACCCTTGTTTCTGGGTGAAATTCCACATGAAATTCCCAATTTTGTGGAGAGTAATGCTTCCATTTAAAACCTGCCTAAAGTGGGTGGTAAATAGGAGTGGATGCATGTTTTGGTATGGAGAGGAGGAAAGAGGGTGTCAGGGGACAAAGAAGGAAGTACGTTGGTAGGGAGAAGGATTCCACTTTTAAACAGTGAAATTGGGTCTAAGGTTCCTGCACCTGGGAAATTTGGGTGCAGGAACACAAGGTCAATTATCATTGGTTAGAGTGGTATTCTACCCAGGGGTACCGCTGTCCTCAACTTATAATCATGGTCATAGTTAGCTAAAAAAAATTCTCCCAGCAGCACTTGTCACCAAGAAAGACTGTGCACAAATATTTGACTGAGCAACTAAAAAATACTATGGCCCTCATTACAACCCTGATGGTAAATCCCGCTTACCGCCGTGCAGAAGACCACCAACATACCGCTGCGACCGCGGAATTCCGTTACAGGTATTACGACCCACAGCCCGGAATCCGCCACAGTGCAGACACCCACACAAGTCCGCCACACCAAAGGTCAGTGATAAACTGGCGATAACAAAACCGACACCGTCATGCCAACAAGAATACGCCCACACTATCACAACCCATGAATCAACACAGCGGTCTTTCAACCGCGGTAAACCCGGTTGAACACACGCGGTACACACTGCCGCGCTCAAAATACACACACATTTACAAAACACAACCACATTGGACAATTCAAAATACACACACCTGATACACATACACACACCACACCCACACACCCACACACCCAATCCAATATAAAACACACACCCACATTACCCACAAACCCTTGCTACCAGAAATTTGAAAGCAGGCCAGAGAGAGGCACTACCTAAAACAACACCAGCATCCACAGACACACAACACCACACTTACACAACATCCACGCACCTCAAACAACACACACCAACACATCCCCTCACACATCACAACAGACACCACCTCACACATCACCCATACCACATCATGGCACCTCAAAGACACCCCAGGTTCTCTGAGGAGGAGCTCAGGGTCATGGTGGAGAAAATCATCCGGGTAGAGCCACAGCTATTCGGATCACAGGTGCAGCAGACATCCATTGCAAGGAAGATGGAGCTATGGTGCAGAATTGTCGACAGGGTAAACGCAGTGGGACAGCATCCAAGAACATGGGATGACATCAGGAAGAGGTGGAACGACCTACGGGGGAAGGTGCGTCCCGTGGTATCCAGCCACCAGATTGCTGTACAGAGGACTGGCGGTGGAACCCCACCTCCTCCCCTACAACTAACAACATGGAAGGAGCAGGTCTTGGCAATTATGCAGCATGAGGGCCTTGCAGTAGTAGCAGGAGGACTGGACTCTGGTAAAGCAAATCTTTACTACCTTTTCCCCCCACCCCACCTGCATGCCATCACATACTCCCACCCTTACCCTCACACCCATCACCCCAACAACCCACAGATACCCCACCAACACAACCCACACTTCCCAAAACCAAGCCCTGCAGGTAACACCAATGCATGGACACCCATCACTCAAGCATGTCCAGTACAGAGACTCACTCATGCCCCAAAATCACCACTCACACAAGGACCAAGCCAATAATGCAAGCACAGGATTAGAGGGTCACTCAGCCATTGCACACGATGGCACACACAGATACAATAACTATGCATTTACACCCCAACATGACCCTTACCCAACGTCACCGGACAGGAGGTACCAGACATATCCAGGCCCCCTACACAAGAGGCCCACGGTGATGACAGCAGCTCTGCACGCCTGGATCAAGATGACCAGCCTAGCCCATCTGGGACCTCGGGACAGTCGGTTCCCCTGCCACTGTCACAAGCCACCACAGAGCCTCCCCCCACTCAGGAAACACCAGCACAGCACCCACCCAGCGGGCCCATCCCTCTGTCCCCAGGACACGTCAATCAGCAGTGTGTCCACCACTACAGGGAACCAAGGCACCCCCACTAACACAGGATGATCAGGGACCTGGGGGCAGTGGCAGTAGGCACACGGTTCAGGGGACAGAGGCTCCGGAAAACAGGGAAGCTGGGAGGACTGCTGTGCGACAGGGGGAGGACAGGCCCAGGGAACCCACTCGCCACGAGGCACTCTCCACCATCATGGGAGCTTACCATCATTCCCAGGAGACGATGGAGACCCAGTGGCTGCAGGAGGAACACTATCTGGGAATCAGGGAGGACCTGAAGTCCATTGACACCCTGGTCAATATTGCAGGGGTGCTGCAAGACCTTGTCAACACCAGGAGGGACACTGTGGCACACCAAGGGGCCCCTGACACTAGCCTGGATGATGAACAGCCCTCCACCTCCGCCAGCGCTAGTGGACAGGAGGTACAGCCACAGGAACACGACACCAGCACCTCACCCCCTGCAGATGGAGAACCACCCCGCAAACGGTCCCTGAGATCCAGGAACAAGACAGAGAACATTGCCAAGACCCCTGCCAGGAAATGAGACCTCCCTGAATGTCACCCTTCTGTCCCACTTTGTCACCCTGTCCATCCTTAAACTGACATTGCTCCACTTCCTATGCCCCTTTGGACAATGCACCTGTGAAACAAATAGACTGGACTCTGCCATGGACATTCTTCCACCATCACCCCAGTCCATTTTACAACCTCCTCCACTTATTTGCACAGGAATAAACACACTTCAATCACAAAACAATCTGGAGTCAGTCTGTGCTCTCACAAATGTGTAATTGAAATAACTATGGAATATAGCAATGTCTCCTCTTCTTTAGTGTCCACAGGCTCCACAGCTTCCACAAGACCACCATCTGCCCCATCCTCCTGCAGAAAAGGCACCTGCTGTCGCAAAGCCAGGTTGTGCAGCATACAGCAGGCCACGATTATCTGGCACACCTTCTTCGGTGAGTAGTATAGGGAGCCACCTGTCAGATGGAGGCACCGGAATCTGGCCTTCAGGAGGATGAAAGTACGTTCGATCACCCTCCTAGTTTGCCCATGTGCCTCATTGTAGCATTTCTCTGCCCTTGTCCTGGGATTCCTCACTGGGGACAGTAGCCATGACAGGTTGGGGTAACCAGAGTCACCTTCAAATGTCGAGGGACAACTGTTAGACACACACTAACCCTTAGGGACAGCCTCATACCCAGACACCTATATCAACTGTATTGGGACCTTAACCTCACCTATTAGCCACACACGGTGCCTCTTGAGTTGCCCCATCACATAAGGGATGCTGCTATTTCTCAAAATGTAAGCGTCATGCACAGAGCCAGGATACTTCGAATTCACACGGGAGATGTACTGGTCTGGCAAACACATCATCTGCACATTCATCGAATGGTAGCTCTTCCGGTTTCTATACACCTGTTCATTCCTGCGGGGGGTACAAATGCCACATGTGTACCATCAGTGGCAGCAATGATGTTGGGGATATGTCCCAGGGCATAGAAATCACCTTTCACTGTGGGCAAATCCTCCACCTGAGGGAACACAATGTAGCTGCGCATGTGTTTCAGCAGGGCAGACAACACTCTGGACAACACGTTAGAGAACATTGGCTGGAACATCCCTGATGCCATGGCCACTGTTGTCTGAAAAGACCCACTGGCCAGGAAGTGGAGTACAGACAGGACCTGCACTGGGGGGGGGGGGGATTCCTATGGGATGGCGGATAGATGAAATCAGGTCGGGCACACAGTTCCTGGATTGTTGCACGATCAAGTCTGTATGTGACTAGGATGTGTCTCTCTTCCATTGTCGACAGGTCCACCAGGGGTCTGTACACCGGAGGATGCCGCCATCTCATCACCTGCCCCTGCGGAAGTGTCCTATGGAGGAGAAAAGCGAGCAGAGAGTCATCCAACACTGAGGTATCACAATGTGTTATTTGCAGAAACGTTATTAATCCGCAATGTGCCGGTATCTGTCTATATTCCCGGCCTAGATAGGTGTGACATAGTTAACATCCATCCCATGTGGCCTCCTGAAATGGCGGCTGCCTGACCTGTAAGATGGGACAAGGGGATATGAGGTAACTGCGTTGGTGGTGTACACCGTCGCGGTGGGAGGCCGAAGACTGCGGCGCAATTCTACATTGGTTAACATTGGGCCCTATGGGTCCCAGGAGCAAATGACGGTGTACGCCGGAGGTGACGGTACACACCGCCGTGGACGTGACCGCCATTTTCTGTCTGTTCACTCACTTGATACCTGACCTTCAACAGGAGAGGACCTACACTGCAAGTGCTGATGTGACCTGTGTCTGGAAGCGACAATGGCTCATGTGTCTGGGGAAAGGGCCCCTGCCTTTACTTCGGAGGAGTTGGAGAAACTAGTGGATGGGGTCCTCCCCCAGTACACGCAACTGTACGGTCCTCCAGACAAACAGGTGAGTACACTGTGAGCATGCTGCATGGGCAATGCCTGTTTTGAGTGGTGTGGATGGAAGATACATGGGGGGCTGTGGCCTGAATGTGCGGATGGTGAGTGTATGTGCGTCAGGGCATGTGTGGGAACTGGTGGGCAATGAGTATGACGGTCCGGACGGGTAAGTAATTTCCTTTCCCCCTGTAGCATTCCTCTAGGTCAGCACCCACCAGAAGAAGGGTATTTGGCGTGCCATTGCCAAGGACGTCCAGACACTGGGGGTCTACCACAGACAGAGCACCCACTGCCGTAAAAGATGGGAGGACCTGCGCCGCTGGAGCAAGAAGACGGCGGAGGCCCAGCTGGGGATGGCCTCCCAAAGTGGGAGGGGTGCCTGTCGCAGCATGACCCCCCTGATGTTCCGGATCCTGGCGGTGGCGTATCCGGAGTTGGATGGGGCACTTGAGGGCATCACAGCAGCCACAAGGGGGTGAGTACACTCTTATTCAGCTGACTCTGCCCGCATTACGAGGTATCTGGGCGGGGTGGTGGTCAGTGGGTTCCCCTAGGCCAGGGTGAACTTGGTAGGCAAGGTCCCTTGTGAGGCAGGCTATGTGGCACCCTAACCCCACCAGTGGTAAGAGCCATCTACACCTAGTCAGGTGTAGTGCAGAGGGCTGCTCCCTGTGTGTTGTGTCCGCCAACGGTAGTGATGTTGCATGCACTGAATGTGTCTTTCTTCTGTCTTTCCCCCCACTTTTTGTGGTCTCCCTGTTCTTGTGTGCAATGACATCATCAGGCAGAGGAGCATTGGCACCGGAGCAGGAGGGAGCTGCAACCCACTTGGCCCTGGAGGGTGAAGCAACGGAGTCTGAAGCCACCAGTGGGACGGAAGGCGAGGGGAGCTCCACGGCGGGGACAGGAGCAGACAGCAGTGACCTTTGATGGGAGCTCCCTTGCGGTGGTGGGCACTGCCTCCCCAGCAGCCCCTCAGCCCAGGAGGGTGGGCATCTCCTTCGCCCCAGGCACCTCAGGCCTCATCCCAGTCAGCCCTGCTGCCCTCAGTGAGGAGGCTATTGACCTCCTGAGATCCCTCACTGTTGGGCAATCTACCATTGTGAATGCCATCCAGGGTGTAGAGAGGCATTTGCAACAAACAAATGCATACCTGGAGGGCATTCATTCTGGGTAGGCAGCCCAACAGAGAGCATTTCAGGCTCTGGCATCAGCACTGAGGGCAGCCATTGTCCCTGTATCCAGCCTCCCCCCTCCAACTTCCTCTACGCAGACCCAATCCCCTGTACCTCAGCCTATCCCAAGCATACCACCAGAACAGCATGCACACTCATCAACACACAAGAGTGGACATGTTAAACCTAAGCACCACACATCCCCCAGGTATTCACACAAGCACCATACCCAAGCAGACACACGAACATCCACTGCCTCCACTGTGTCCCCCTCCTCCACGTCCTCCTCCTCCCTCCCTGTCTCCTCTCCACTCACACCTGCATGCACTACATCCTCAGCCACTACCTCCAGCACGCTCATCACCTCACACCGCTCACATGCACTCACCACCCCCACTACCATTCACACATCCCCAGTGTCCTCTCCCAGTGTGTCAGTGAGCCCTCCTCCCAAAGTACACAAACGCAGGCACACACCCACCCAACAGCCATCCACCACACAACAGCCTCCGGCCCATGCACCTTCACCCAAATTCAGCAGACGTACACCTCCTACAACCACTACCTCTACCTCCACTCCCAAACCCCCTCCAACTTCCTGTCCCAGTGTGTCTAAAAATCTCCTCCTGGCTAACATTGACCTCTTCCCTTCACCTCCCCCCCCACCGTCCTTCCCCTAGGGTCAAGCTTTCCAGGTCCCAGCCCAGCACCTCAGCCACCACATCCCCAGGCAAAGTGGTGCCAGCAACTGCGGGGTCATCGAGTGCGCCACCCATCGGGGCTGCCAGTGTGGCATGTAGCGAGGGCAAGGACATTCCGTCACCTGCCAAGGTGAAAAAGGTGCCCACATCCCAGAGGGAGAAGCCGAAACTACCAGCCATCAAGGGCTCAGAAAAAGAAAAGGGGATAGTGGCAAGACAACTGCGGCATCATCAAAGCTGGGGAAGGGCCCAAAGCAGAAGAGCAGGTCAGTAGAGGGCATGGTGGCACCGACTGAGGGTCACACTTTTTGTCCACGACCATGCCAACCTGTATGGCGGCGAACACCGCTAGCTGCCCCGCCACCACAACCGCCACCTGCACTGCCCGGCACGTCTACAGCCTCAACGAGAGTTCCCAGCCTCTTCCCCAGTGGGCAGTCGTCCGAGGCTGGAGGAGATGTCCTGCTTTGTCCCTTAGCAGGTGCTGACCCATGCACCGCCGCCAGCACCGCTGCCACAGACACCCACGCAAGCACCGCCACCTGCCCCGCCCCCGGCACGTCTACAGCCTCAGCGACAGTCCCCAGTCTCTTCCCCAGTGGGCAGCCATCCGAGACTGGAGGAGACGTCCTGCTTTGTCCCTCAGCAGGTGCTGACCCATGCACCACCACCGGCACCGTCACCACGGACACCGCCGCAAGCACTGCCGTGACAGACACCACCACAAGCACCGCCACCTGCACCGTCCCCGGCATGTCTACAGCCTCAGCGACAGTCCCCAGCCTCTTACCCAGTGGGCAGCCGTCCGAGGCTGGAGGAGACGTCCTGCTGTGTCCCTCAGCAGGTGCTGACCCATGCACAGCCACACAGACACCGCCACCACAGACACCACTGCAAGCACCGCCACCTGCACCGCCCCCGGCACGTCTACATCCTCAGCGACAGTCCCCAGTCTCTTCCCCAGTGGGCAGCCATCCGAGACTGGAGGAGACGTCCTGCTTTGTCCCTCAGCAGGTGCTGACCCATGCACCGCCGCCGGCACCGCCACCACGGACACCGCCGCAAGCACTGCCGCGACAGACACCACCACAAGCACCTGCACTGCACCCGGCATGTCTACAGCCTCAGCGACAGTCCCCAGCCTCTTCCCCAGTTGGCAGCTGTCCGAGGCTGGAGGAGACGTCCTGCTGTGTCCCTCAGCAGGTGCTGACCCATGCACCGCCACCACAGACACCGCCGCAAGCACCGCCGCCACAGACACCGCCGCGAACACCGCTACCGGCCCGCGGCATCCTCGGACACTGGCACCACCGCTGACATGGCTACCATCCCCAGTGGTCAGTCGTCTGAGGCTGGAGGAGAGTTCTTGGACCCTGGGCAGCTTCCATGAGGCATGACTTCCATCACTGTTTGCACCTGCAGGTGGAAGGCGAAGCCGCAGCAGTGTGGGACATGTCGCTGCCTCCATGGCGTATCATGCTACCTGAACCTCACCAATCTCATGGCACGCACACCAGGGAGGGAATTGTACCGGCCACACTGCACGTGGAGCACTCTGGGCACCATGCCCCCTCCAGAACCAGTGGAGAGATACATCCACTACCTCAGTCCTTGGCAGGATGAAGCACTCTGGGCACCATGCCACCTTCAGAACCAGTGGAGAGATACATCCACTACCTCAGTCCTTGGCAGGATGAAGCACTCTGGGCACCATGCCCCCTCCAGAACCAGTGAAGAGATACATCCACTACCTCAGTCCTTGGCAGGATGAACCACTCTGGGCACCAGGCCCCCTCCAGAACCAGTGGAGAGATACATCCACTACCTCAGTCCTTGGAAGGATGAAGCACTCTGGGCACCAGGCCCCCTCCAGAACCAGTGGAGACTGTTATCCACTTGAGAGACTGAGGCTTTGCACTCCCCAGGATACAACAGTGGGCAAACCACCGACTGGAGAGACTTGAGAGACTGTGGCTTTGCACTCCCCAGGATAAAGCAGTGGGCAAACCATTCACTGGAGAGACTTAAGAGACTGTGGCTTTGCACTCCCTAGGATAAAGCAGTGGGCAACCCACCCACTGGAGGGACTTGAGAGACTGTGGCTTTGCACTCCTCAGGATACAGCAATGGGCATGGAGCGCCCTCGTGCAGCAGTGGTGTTGTGCGTTCATCAGGCTGAGGTGCCCTCCCTCCCCCTCCCCCTGAGGTGCCTGTTTATTTTCGATTTGATGCCCCAGCAGTGTTCTCTCCGTTTCGAGTCAGGTATCATGTGTGGGCTTGGCCCATGCATTTTGGGCCCAGTGGTCCACGGACAATGATTGGTACACTATCCAGACTTGTGTAGTTTGTGTACATATTTGTATATACTGAATTTGGAGTTTTGACTAATGGATTTTTCATGATTACAATCGTTACAATCATTTCCTTTTGTCCTTGCGTTCTTCCAGGGGGTGGGGGAGTGTATATGTAATGTTGATGCATATATTTGTGTGTATGTTGTTGTGTGTGAGGGTGGGGGTGTTGCGTGTTGCTTGTGTGTGTCACTCTCTTTCCCCCCCCCCCCCTTTGTTGTAGGTTCAGTACTCACAGTAGTCGCCGCCGCCGTTCGTACTCCTGGTAGACGAGGAGGTAAACCAACATAGGTAACACCTGAAGTTCGGGCGTCCTGGTTACTTGTTGGGTGTCGAGAAGTGAATGTTTTCCCTTCTGTGTACTGTTTCCGCCGTGCTTTTGATAGCGTTGGTTCCGCCCCGGAAAAGGTGGCAGATAGGCCTCATGTAATACAGCGGGCGGTACTTTGTCTTCCACCTGTCTGTTGGCGGTTACCGCCACGGTGTTTGTTTCAACCGCCGTGACAGTCGGAGTGTTAAAGTGGCTGTCTATGTTGGCGGTTTCTGCCACGGTCGTAATGCCATTTTTTTTTTCGCTGGCATGTTTGCGTTATTACCGCTGCTTTAACACTGACCACCAGGGTTACAAAGAGGGCCTATATCACGTATACCAACAAGGCTCGCAGATGACACAGAATCAATGATGGCTGGCCTAAGTTATATCTAATCACTGGGCAAAGAGCACATTACCTTCCTAAGAGCTACATAGGTCATTGGGAGACTTCCTCAGACAGACCATGCAGGTATTAACATTTGCACACCCACAATTAATTGAGGTGAAATACACATAACACAACAATGCCTGAGGCACATGCCAGGAAGCTCACCCTGACTCTGGATTGTATTGCTTTTTAGGTTGTTACTCATAGCCAGGGACAATGGAGTTATGCGGGGGGGTAGGGAGGAGGGTGGCAAATTATGTGCAATGGTCGAGTAAAATATGCAGCGAGAAAAGGCAAATAATGTGGCATTTTTTGTCAGAATATTACTTCATTATTTTGACATTTTTACACAGGTTTACACTGCCTGGGCATTGGTTGCACCTCATTAGTATCGTACTCAAATATCATAATAAGCATCAGAAATATGACTAATCACTCTTGTAAAGAGCCTTCCACTGAGCAGCAACACGTCTCACTTCATTTTTATTAGCTTTTGAAATGTTGGAGGTAGAAACATTTTTTTTGTTAAACTTTGCAGATTATGCAGCAGATTATGTATCATGTGGTAAAAGCGGTCAGTCTATAATTATATAATTACGAAGAATTCTGCGGCTGTACAATTTCATAATTGCAGTGGCCCTGCTTATAGCTCTTTACACCCACTCATAATGGGGTTACATTTAGTGGGTCTGAGATCATCAAGAGGTGTTTATTGGTAGGTGGTACACTGTCATTCAACACAACGTATAGGTAGGGCAGATGTGAGGGGGGAGGGAGGAGGAGAAGGATGGATGTGACACAGTCACATGGAGGAGGGAGGATGTGACACAATGAGGTAAGACAGGAGGCAGACAGAGAGATAACGCTTGTAAGAGATACTGAAGACAATCAGAAGAGGCAGATAGTGCACCTGATATGGTTGGCTTTACCATCCTCTTCTCTTTCTCCTCTCAGAGAGGGAGGATGAGATGAAAGGGATGCAATGGAGTAACACAGGAAGGAAAGTAAGCAAGAAAACAGAGCGGGTAGAAGAAAGAGAGTAAGGGATACAAAAATAGATGGAAAAGAGTAGGAAAGAATAATATTAACTTAGGGCCACATTACTGTGGTGGCTGTCGGACCGCTGCGGTTGTGGTGGTCTGACTGCCACATTACAAAGTTGGCAGGCAGACCTGCCAACCTAGTGCTGCACCCGCCAGCATCCTAGATTCTGACAGGCTGATGGCGCTGCAGGTTGCAATCAGCCAGGGTGGTGCTGAACTCAGCGCCGCCCTGCTGATTACAACCTTGTTTTCCATCAGCCTCTTTCAAGGCAGTTTCACTGCCATGAAAAGGTTGGCAGAGAATAAGTGCAGGGGGTGCGGGCAGTGCAGGAGGTTCCTGCCCATCACCCTAAAAATGCACAGACAGTGTGCATTTTGAGTATGCTGGTGCTTCCTGCATGCAGCAGCATTACCGGCGGCTCTATTATAAGCCTGTGACAATGCTGCCGCCACTTTCCCACTGGGCTGCAAGGTTTTCGCAGGTCAGCCCAGTGGGAAAGTCCTAATGGGGCCAGTAGGGAGGTCATCAGAACGGTGTTGACCACCCCAGTGGGAGTTTGGCGGATGGGTGTTTCCGTCTGCCAAACTCATAATTGGGTCCCTTGGTATTGTATTTGACCCTATAACACACTTCTGCTTGTTTTAAGAACATGACGAGATGTTACTAATATCCATTTTAATGGTACTTAATTTATGTACCTCGGAAGGATTGAGGGCTATGCCAGACTTGATTGATTCAAACTCATGACCTGCCGATCACTACATATTTCAGTGATAAAACTTCAACTCAATGAGTCATCTTGATGGCTATCTACTAGAAAGCCAGGAAGAGGGGGGCATATAACGAAGGGTAAAGGAAATACATGACTAGATGAAAGAAGTTAAGGACTACAGGAAAGATTAAGGGGCTCTTTTTAAACCCCTTTGGACTGCCGTAACATAATATTTTCTGATGATGTGTCAGCACAGAATAGTCTCCTGCACTGCGCCGCATTTACAAACCCTTGTGCCACATTATACTAGCGCAAGGTATAATGTATGCAAGGGAGGCGTTCCCCACAAAGAGGCCCGTAGGAATGCACAGTGAAATCTACAAGATTTCACTGCATCTTTCTAGTGTTGTTTTTTAATGCCTGCTCGAGTCAGGCATTAAAGTGACGCTATGCTTTGTTCTATAGGCCTCCTCGAACTTTGCTGGTCTAGCGTTAGTCCAGAAAAGCACCACAACTGCGTCAGAAATTCGGACGCAGCTGTCATAATGAGCGCCTTGGTGTGCTGTATTGTAAATACAGTGCTGCCATAGTGTCGTTAGGAGGGTGTAGGGCGTCGCAAGCAAACTGGTGCATCATGAACGATGCACCAGTTTGCAATAAATGAGGCCCTAGTTGAGAAGAAGGAGACGTTAATGTGGTGGGAGACAGGAATTGAAGAAAGGTTTGTGAGAATGAAAGAAACGTGGAAGAGAGGACGATGAGAAGTATCGGAAAAGGAAGACAGGGAAGAAAGGAATACATGGAAGAGATGGAGGAATACGAGAAAGCCAGGAAGTGAGTTAGAAGAGTGGATAATGAGGAAGGATCAGCAAGAGGAGTAATATGAAGAGAAACAAGTGTAGTGGAAGAACATGGTGAAGGTATTAAAATAAAAGGAGGACTAAATAGGAGAAGGGGATAAGAAGGGATTGAGAAAAGGGAATTAAGCATAAAATAAAAGACTGATAAAAGTTTTTGTATTTGTAGTTTTTTGAAATAATTAACCTTTCAAAGAGAAGTGCTATGTACAGCATCAAGCATAATTGAAAACATCTGCACTTCACACAGAGGTAGAAGGTGATGCCAGAAAAACATCAATAGACAGAGAAGTGCAATTATAAATACATTCTAATATAGTATACATATGGTACTGACTTGTATACCAAGAGGCAAAAACTGGCATGTGAAAGGACTTATAACTAATACTTTGTTAAGGGTTTGGGATATCAGATTCTAGGAGATGTGTTTCAAGGTCTTTTTTAAAAGGCTTCAATAGAAGATGCTGATCCGAATCGGTTTTGGAAGGGCACTCCAAATAAAGGGGCAGTGGGTTCAAAGGATTTAAACCCGCGGCGGCCACGAAAGGCATACTAGAAACAGTTTCAGTTTCTGGAACTGAAAGTTGATTTAAGCCCTGAGCCAGACAGGTGTACGACCAGTTTTCTTCTAAAAACCTGACGAGGAAATAACACAAAAGTCACAGATGTTTGCGAGAGCTTTGAGGGATTTACATCACCAGCAGGAATTACCAGAGGAGTCACTTCAACCTGGCCCCAGCCTAAGAGCACACATAGGGCCTGATTCTAACTTTGGAGGACGGTGTTAAACCGTCCCAAAAGTGGCGGATATACCACCTACCGTATTACGAGTTCCATAGGATATAATGGACTCGTAATACGGTAGGTGGTATATCCGCCACTTTTGGGACGGTTTAACACCGTCCTCCAAAGTTAGAATCAGGCCCATAGTGGGCTCAGTCGACCCTGCCGATGGGCAATCCTGGTCAACTGAACCCATCCCTGCTAAACGAAAGTTCATGAATGCATGAAACAATGTTTAGCATAGGTATGAGAAACTAGTCACATTAGAGATGTCCACACTGAGTATGCATAGGAGATTTGTGTAGCCCTCATGCCTAATGGTATTGAAAAATACACTGCCACCAACCAGCAGCCACATGTAGTCTTCTACTGAGATCATTCCTTGGGATAAAGGAAGGACTACATTAGAGCGTGCACCTGGTGTCTTAGGAATCAGATCCACTAGGTAAACAGCTGTAAAACAAATACACTTAAAAGTGGGAAATGTTACATTTTTCTGCACTGTGTAACATGGAGATCTGGACTTTCAGTCCTACTCTTCTAAGCTGATGTAGCTGAAGAGAAAAAACACAGAGTTATAGGAAAAGCTATGTCAACAAGAGAAGGTCCACCTAAAGTCAGCAGAGCAAGCCACGTTTTTGTAAATCAGGGATGATGTAACATTGTTTAAATCTCAAGCACCCTTCCCCGCTATACCAATGGGACATTTATATTTCTTCACTCTGCAATGGATTTCATCTGACAGATCATAGGAAACACCAACCATCAGCAAAAAACATACTTAAGAGATGATGTGAGGAAAACAAAAAGAAGCATTTTAAATATTCTGAAGCTAATGGCTTCTGAATGACAGAGTAAAACATGGTTAAAAGGAACAAATATATGGAGAAGTGCTCCTATTTTATGTGAACTGTGCTGAAAATGACTCCCTGTCCTACCCTGAAACCAGAGTTTCCTTCAGGTTCAGAAGTGTACTGATTTCAGGGGTTGGAGTCTCAGTACTTAACCTAAAAAGTGCCTTGATGTGGGGGGTGACGTCAAATAATCCTTCTGAAGTGTGTAGGTCTCCCTTTCAACCTAAACCTGGCTACAGACTATCAGTAGCAGGTAATCAGCCCTCTGTGTCTGATAGGTACTTCCCTCTTGAAGTGTAGGTGTGAGCTCCCCTCCACCCTTCCAGCCCAGGAAGACCCACAAGTATGCAGATGAATGCAGATGCAGTTGAGTGTCATGTGTTGTGGGTGTCTGGAGGTAATGCACAAATGTAGCTGTCACCGAGCCCAGACCAGATGTGTGTTGGAGACATTTTGTCACGTACACAGAGCAATGAGAGCAGAGAAATGCCCACTTTCTAAAAGTGGCATTTCTAAAATAATAATAAATCTGACTTTACCAGTAAAGAGGACTTATCATTACCATTCCAATGATAATAAACATGGTTCAGCTACCCCTTTCTGATCAGGAATTGCAACTTAAAAGCATAGTAAAGATTTCCCAATGCTAGCCTATGAGAGCAGCAGGCCTAACAGTAATGAAAAACAGCTTTGGGAGTTTTTCATTACCAGTTCATGTACAACTTAGAAGTACATGTCCTGCCTTTGAGTTACATGGTACACTGCCCTATGGTCTACCTAGGGCCTACCTCAGGGGTGACTTATATGTAAGAAAAGGGGAGTTAAGGCTTGGCAAGAGGTTTTAAATGCCAAATCAAAGTGGTAGTGAAACTGCACACACAGGCTCCGCAATGACAGGCTTGAGACATGTTAAAGGGCTACTAAAGTGGGTGGCACAATCATTGCTGCAGGCCCACTGGTAGCATTTAATTTATAGGCCCTGGGCATATGGAATAACACTTTACAAGGTACTTACAAGTACATGATATATGCCGGTTGTGGATACACCAGTATTACCATTTTTATGGGAGAAGTGCATGCGCTTTACACTGGTTAGCAGTGGTAAAGTGCTCAGAGTCCTAAGACCAACAAAATGATACAGAGGAAGACAGGAGGTAAAAGGCAAAAGGTCTGGGAGAAGACTACCATTAAGGTGTCAGGTCTAAAACATGCCCCCTCCACCCATCTGAAAGTGTGGAGAGCTACCCATACTCTAGGAAGATCTCATCAGTAAGGCTGAAAAACTTAGATAGACTGTCAGCATTGATGGATGTCTACCCCAGGTCTGTGTTCCACCCTCCACCCTGAGGTCTATACTCTGTAGGGAAATGAACCACCTCAACAGTTTTGGATTATCAACCCTCATTTGCATGACCCACCTGAGGAGCCTGTGGTCAGTCTAATTCGGAAAGTGAGTGACAAAGAGGCATGGCCTCAACTTCTTCGGGGCCCAGACCACAGCAAAAGCTTATCTCTCAGTAGCACTCCACCTTTGTTCCTGGGAACTAACCTACTAGAGATGAAGGCTACAGGTTGACCCAGGCCTTCTTCATTGAGCTCTGATAAAACTTCCTCTACGCCATGCTCTGAGGCTTCTGTCTGAATGATAAACTCCTTGGAGAAGTCAGGGGCCCTGAGCACAGGGTCTGTGAGCATGGCTTCCTTCAGGGAGTTAAATACTTTTTGGCATACCTTTGTCCAAATCACATTCCTGGGCTGCTTCTTAGAAGTCAGCTCAGTCAATGGGACAACAGTCGTGCCATATCCCTTGACAAACCACCTACAGTACCCAGTGAGGCCCAAGAATGCTCTGACCTCAGTTTGGGTTTTGGGGGATTCCAGGCCATGATAGCTTCAATCTTGGCCTGGAGGGGTTGCACCTTACCCCCGCTCACCAGATGTCCTAAGTACACCACTGACCCCTGCCCTATCTGTCACTTACTGACCTTGATAGTGAGGCCTGCCTATTGCAGGTTCTGAAGCACTTCCTGGAGGTGAAAGTGGTGGTCGTCCCACCTGCTATTGAAGACAGCTATGTCATCCAGATAAGCAGCTGAGAAGGCCTCCAACCCAACAATGACCTGGTTCACCAACCTCTGGAAGGTGGCAGAAGCATTCTTCAATCCAGAGGGAAACACTCTAAACTGATAAAGGCCCTCTGTAGTGGAGAAGGCTGACCTCTCCTTGGCTCCTTCTGTTAGGGTGATCTGCAGTATCCTGATGTAAGATCAAAGGTACTTAAGTACTGCGCAGCATTTAACCGGTCAATCAGCTCATCATTCCGGGGATGGGATAAGCATCTGTCTTAGTAACAGAATTTGGCCCTCTATAATCTACATTGAACCTCAGTTCAGGTGTGGTACGCAGTGGGGCAGCTTATGGTACCAGAACCACAGGATTAGACCAGGGGCTACTGTAGGGTTCTATCACCCCCAACCCCAGCATCTTAGAGACTTCGCTCTTGATGCTGGCCCTCACCTTATCTGACAACCTGCAAGATGTGTTCTTGACAGGGAGGTTGTCCTCCCAGTAAGTATGGTAGCTCACAGAGACATCCCCTGCTGTTTGGGGTTTGACATGGCTCCTCATGCCCTTAAGGGTGGGGCACTCCCTCTGTGCCCTGCAGACCTCCTCCTTGGTGTGTTTTCCTTTTACATGCAACTCAGCAGGAGTTGACAGGTCACCAAGTGGTGCAGTACCCTCCTCAGTGGACTCTGGGACAGCCACCACAGGCGTCCCACCCATCTCAGAAGCACATTGTTGTAATTGGTCTCGAGGTGTTTTAGTGATGTTAGACTCGACTTAAACATGCTGTCAGAATGTTGTGATGGACATTCTGTCTGCCAGCAGTTGCCTGCTGAATGGGAGAGAGAGCACCACGATTGAGAAGTTCTCCTGCAATAAACACATCTTGAGTGCACAGCAAGCAGAGCCATTACTTGATTACTTCATTTTTGGCGAATAAGAGTCAGCAGGAACGACGATGGACGCTCAACGTGGATGCTTGGGACCTACAGTTTCTGAATTTAGCATAAGACTTTCATTTAATGCTACCCGCGAATTCAATTTATGTGCATCGTCTACTTATTAGTAAAACTATTCGTAGCTTACCTGATATAACTACTTTGACTTTGCATGGAGATTGTTTTATATGCGCGCGCATCCTTCGTTTGCAGCGGTTTGGTCATGTGCGGGGGGACGTACTGCATCCTATCTTTAATGGAAAGGAGCTCTATCTCCAGCAACATAAACATCAGGTCACGCTCCTCGACGTCATCGGTGGCCATTTTGGAGAGTTGGGAAAACTCTCATAATACAGTTCTGCATGTGTCGTGTTTATCTTTAAGTTTACGGAAGGAAAGCACGTCCTGCGACGTCATCGGCTGCCACATTTGAAGACTAAAATAACTTTCTTTAATTTCATTTACTAGGCATTCGTTGATACCCGATTATGGCATTACTACGTTTATTTTTGTGCCTTCTGCGGTGATAGGCACACCTTATACTAAAAACTGAAAAAAAGGAGAAGGAAAGAGGAAACATAGTGTGAGAAAAGAGGATGTATTCAAGGAAAAAAAACTCAGAAAAGAGGATGTATTAAAAAAAACTCTTAAAGTGCTTTTGCTAGTTTTTTCAGTTTTTTGTAGTTTATAATAATAGAAACATACTTATTTAGGCTAAAAAAAGGGGGCTTTGTCAGCTTAGACTTATGTGTGTTTTTTGTTCACTATAAGCTATACCGTACAGTAAGACATGGATATTGCAGCTACAGCTGTTAATTCCCCACCCGAATTCTTGATGCAACTGGGAAGTCCACCAATAGAATGGGAGGAGTGGATGGATATATTTGATAACTATCTTGAAGTTTTAGATGGTTTAGGTTTCTCTTCTAATAGGAAAAGAGCCATTTTACTTAGTTCCTTAGGCAAAGAGGGTCACCATGTATTTAAATATTTTACAGAGGCTGTTGATCAGGCAGGACAACCTATTGAAGATGTATTTGTAGAAGCGAGGCGAGGTGAAGATTGGAATTGAGGTTTGCAAAAACTGAAAATGTAGTCATGCAAAGGTTTGAGTTTTATACGCAACCCCAGAAAGATGGTGAATCCGTGGACAGATTTGTTGCCCGTTTGAGAGAGCTTTCTGTTAAGTGCAGATTTGGGGCGATGACTGAGGAATTAGTTAGAGATCAGCTGATTGTACAATGTAGAAGCAAGAAAATGCAAGAAAGGTTGTGGGCAGCAAAGGATCCTAAGTTGAAGGATGCCATAGAGATTGGAAAAGTCGTTGGAAAAGTATATTTCTGGTTGGAAGAATGTACAGGCTGATTGCCTTTCACGCCTAGCCCTTGATTGGCAACTAGTGGATGAAGATAAAGTGTCAGAGTGTGAACAAGAAGGAGTTGTTGCGTGTGTGCTTGAAGTCACTCATTGGAGTAAGGGCATAGTAAATAAAACAGATTGGTATTTGGCAATGGAGGATGACAATGTATTAAAAAATGTTATAGACTTAATAAAAAAAGGGAGGAGGAGAGATAGCACTCTTCCAGTGCTAGTACGGCCCTATAGCAAAGTATTGGGTGAGTTATCGGAAATAAATGGTAGGATGGTTTTGCGAGGTGAAAAAATTGTTCCACCTGCAGGTGTATGAAAAAAGTTTTTTGACATTGCTCATGAGGGACACCTGGGGCAGACAATTACTAAAAGAAGGCTGAGAATGGAGTTTTGGTGGCCTGGCATGGACGATGTTGTTGTGAGATGGGTTGAGCGGTGTTCTAAATATATACAGAGTGAAAAGCATTTGAAAGTTGGAGCACAGTCTGATTGTGGCAGTATAACAGATCTGGGCAAGCCATGGCATAGCGTTTGCTTGGATTTCATTGGACTCTTGTCAGGAACAGGTAAAGGTAGGAATTTTGCACTAGTTATGATGGATGTGCACTCTAAATGGTAAATTGTCAAATTCATGACTGAGGTCACAATGTCTGCAACCATAAGAGCTTTGAGAGAATATTTTACAGAGGAGGGTTTTCCTGTAGTTTTGATCACTGACAATGGTACACAATTAACTTCTAGTGAAATGAGAGTTTTTTGGAGTTGTGTGGTGTAAAACATGCATGTACAGCCTTATATAACCCTTGTGCCAATGGAATTATAGAACGAGCTAATTGAATGATCAAAGCGAGGTTACAGATAGCAATATCTAACAGATTGGACGTGGAACTCGTAATTTCTGAGCTTGTTTGGGCATACCGTACCACAGAGAATTTAAACACAGGCATGATACCGTTTGCGGTCATGAGAGGTAAAAAACCCATTTGTAGACTTAAACTGTTGTGGATGGGAAATTTGATTGAGAGGCGTGATTTAGCCAATGATGGTCAAGAAAATAAAACAGTTTGTAATGATTTGAGGATTAAACCAGGTGATTGGGTGAAAGTTAAATCAGGGAGAGTAAAGAAAGGGTTGAGAAAATGTTTGGGACCGTTCAGAGTACAGGAAGTACACACAATTGGCATGTATTGCTCTCAAACGGACAACGCTGGAATTTAAGGAGGGTGGCGAAGTATGCTTCTGAATTGAATGAGAGTCATGGAGAGAGGAGTGGTGAGTGTAATTGTTATATGTTAATGGAGGATGAAGATGTGGTGAATCCTCATGTGACTTGCAGAGCTGTAAGTGGTCAGGTAGCTGGCGGAAGTGGTGAGCATGGTGCAAATTTAACTGCTGGCTTTGATGCTACTGGTGTAACTCCTAATTTTGTTGGCACTAGAACTTCTAGACTCAGGAGACCCCCCATGTTTTTGAATGACTATGTAACATAATTTTATAGTTGTTTATTATTTGTTATGGTTTCATTTCATATTCCCTCTGTATTATACCTCATTTCTGTTATTTCTGTATCAAGTTATTAATGGTTAATTTCTCTATGTTTATTATATTCAATTGGTTATTGTTCATTTAATATTAACAAAGAAGGATGTGTTGTAATTTGTCTCAAGGTGTTTTAGTGATGTTAGGCTCCACTTGAACGTGCTGTCAGAATGTTGTGATGGACATTCTCTCTGCGGGAAGTTGCATGCTGACTGGGAGAGAGAGCACCAGATTGAGAAATTCTCCTGCAATAAACACATCTTGAGTGCACAGCAAGCAGAGCCATTGCTTGATTTCTTCTCACATGCACTTTAGAACTTGTTAATAGTGGGACCTAAGACCAACAAAAAAATACTGCGAAAAACAGGAGGTGAAGGGCAAAAAGTCTTGAGGAAGACCACCCTAAAGATGCCAGGTTTAACGATTATATAATCGGACTTTCTGCTCTTGATAACTTCTGTAACTAGGGAAAAGATATAAATCAGAACAACATCTCCACTCCCTCTATAAACCCTGACTGTATCAACAATTCCAGATCTCCTACACCTGAAGATGTTCTACCAAGAAGGAGAGGGAGTTGGCAGACCTAGTTATTTTGTTCAAAATACTAAGGGGCATATTTAAGAAGAGTGACACTGCACATTTAAAATACGGCACCCCATGGTGGTAGTTAGGGGACTAGTGTCTACATTTTTTACGCTAGTCTGGTGCTTTGCAGCATTAGCGTCAAAAACTCTGACGCTAATCCTGCAAAGCACCCAGAAACCTATTGGGAGCAATGGAAGCCTCCTTTTAGCACGTGCTCAGAACAGTCATTAAAAGTGTCAAGAAAAACAGCGCTAGGAAATCTAAGAGATTTCCTTGCGCTATTTTGTGGTACCCCTATTGGGGGAATGCCCCCTTTGCATACATTATGCCTTGCACAGGAGAAGGTAGTGCAAAGGGTTTCAAAGGGTTACAAAGTGGCGCAAAGCATGCTTTGTAAAAAAATTACACTAATGTAGCGTTGGAATGGCACATGGGGCCCTAAAATATGCCCCTAAAGCGCCTGACTTTGTACACAGCAGATGGGATTTGGCCTGGAGCCTCCCAGAAGCCGAAACCAACACTAATCCTGAGGAAGTGATAATCCAGATGAAAGATGCCAGGAGTTTGGGGAAGGAGTAGAATCTAATACAATCCATCACAGCAGGACTTGCTGCCCATGGCTCAGGCCAGAAAGTAGATACTAAAGGAGAACTGGAAAGTGGTAATTAAACCCACTTAACACAGTTAATGTAGCTTCAAGTACAATGTGTTAGGTTAAGCACCCTGAAGTTGGGCTAGACCTTCAGGATCTCAGCCTACCTTACAAAACAATAAAGAAACGATATTGGTCGCTAGATGTGACCACGATTTGAACTCAAAGGCTAAACCTCACCGCAGACTGTCCCAAACAACATTAAAATGCAAAGCAAGGCAAATAAACAGGACTTAACTAGAGACAGCGCGGTGGAGTTTGACTGGGAAAACAAACTAGACTTCTGACTTAAAAGTCATGTATTTATGTGAACAGATAATGGACGCATGTTTCCATACATGACTCAGTCTCATACTGCAAGCAGGAAATGGAGGTAAGTAGGGCAAAGTGTTCATGGGTAGTGCTTGAATGGGATTGGTTTAACCCCTAGATTCCTTCTCCTGCAGCCCAGTTGGCCAAATCCCAATTTATCTTCCAGTGCACGTCTTGAGAAAGAAAGAGGCACTGTGGCCTGCTGTGCAGCTGTTTGCTGTGCACGCCTCTTCCTTCGTCTAAGCCACTAAAACAATGGTGCCACCTGGGAGGAACACAATCCATCATATGGAAATCTCCTGAAGAGAACACATCACTGAGTGATTATTGATATTGTCTTCTGACACAATGTTCGCCATCATTACCATAAAATGGCTGCACGGCGGCAGGAGTGAGCTCGCGCAGGCAGTAATCACAGGATGCGAAATGGAAAAGGAATAAGATTGTTCGAGGAAGTTTTGAATGAATGTTCTAAATTATTTTTGCCTGTTTGTGTACTTTATTGCATGATTGTATGTCGTTTCGTTCTCAACGACGGTGTTACAATCAGAACATTACGAGTTACAGAAACATTGAATATGATGGTGTTTTAGAACCAAAGGTAAAATAAAGTTTGCCCATTGCCTTGCCGACTCTTACGACAGACGCGCAAGTGTAGCCAGTTTGTGTACGTACTGTGCTGCCTGGCACTAGAGTAGTTGTTGTCCCTCTGTTTACAGGGTTGCTCATGGCACTTAATTATGTGTTATGAAAAGAAGATCATTTCTAATTAGTTTACACATGTTAAACTATATTAAAGTTACTTTTTTTAGCAAATACCAAATTCCTCCTTGTTCATCTTGTCTAAAGTCCTAAGTATGTGTATAACTTGTTATTTATAATTCATGACAACACTTTTTTTTACCTTGCATAGACATGAAGAAACTGACGAGTTGGTAGCGATTTCTCAACATACAAAGGCCGTTCGTCACGGTGGGAGAGACTAAGGGCCACCTGTATAAAGCATTTTCCGAGTCGCAAATGGGCAGATTCACAGAGTTAGCCCATTTGTTACTAGAAAAATGCTTTTTGGGATGTACATAGCCCAAACTGCGATTTGGTAACTTGTCACAGAATCGCAATTTGGGTTTTGCGATTCGGTATTAGGAAGGGGCATGTCCAGTGGTGAATGCAGTCGCAAAACATTTCAAGTTAGCACCAAACCCTTTTGCAAATAGGAAGGGGTCCTTTACATGCAAAAATGTTTTTTAAGAGCAGGCTTTGGTCCCACGGACCACTGCCTACTGTTAAAAAAATGAAACTGAAACATTTCATTTTTTTCTTTTTAAACGGAGCCTGGTTTCCTTTAAGGAAGGGCTGTGTTTAAAATTTTAAAAAAAGATTGCTTTATTTAAAAGCAATCACAGACACAACACCAGCTGACACCAGCAGGCCACCATCCCTGTGATTTTTGCAATTCCTGGTGGGTCGCAAATTGCGACCTATCTCACTAATATTAATGAGGCAGGTTTATTTGTGACCCACCGGGAATCGCAAGAGAAACTCAATGGAGTTTCTTACATTTGGAATTGCGATTCCCTAATTGTGATTCGCATGGAATCGCAATTCCAAATATTCATACATATGGCCCTAAATAATCTCAGTTCTTTCTAAACGCTGTATTGTTACTTAAGAGATTAGCTTTCTGTACCTGCATCACATCAGATCAGTTTCATGACCTTGTTTGTTTCGCGGTCTCCCACCGGCGGTCCCGACTGGGGGTCCTGCCTCTTTCTCACAACTTTCCTATTCTGCTCTTATACAGTTCCCGCCTTCCCCACAAAGACTCCTGCTTAACACGCTCTGTGAGTGAAATTGGGCCGGGAAGTCCCTGCTGGTGTTCCAGTCTTATTGGGATGATGAGGGGTTGAGCACCCTCGTTACCCCTCATGTCTTCACGATGTGCTCTCAGCATCTGCCGCATTTGTCCAAGGCCGCTTTTATGAGAAAAGGATACTAAGGCAGCTATGGAGCACTGGCAGGGCTGAACTGGGAACCAAAAGCAGACCTGGCAAAAATACTCAAAACAGCCATTCACCCTTGCTCCTCTCTCATCTCTCGCTCTCTTTTTGTCTTTTCTCTTTCTTTTTTCACCATCTCTCCTGAAACACCCACTGTGCTTGCTGCAATTAACCTAGAAAAGTTGAAGAAAGAAGAGGCCATTTTCCTTCAAAACTGGCCTCCACTATCCCCAGTCCAATGGAAAAATGCCAGATGGAATAAATGGACAGTCACACTGGAGTACTTATTCCCTCTCACTCCAACAACAGTTCTCAGAGGGAAGTCTTAACCCCTTCACTGCCAGGTCTTTTCCTCCTCCTGTGCCAAGCCTTTTTTTGGCTATTTTGTGGGCTATTTGGAGTAGTTCACACTAAGGCAACCATACCTTTTCGTTCACATAAGTTATCAATGCCAAATTTGAATCCTTTTTTTCCAATATCCTGAGGATTCCAAAAGTACCCAGAGTTTGTGGATTCCCTTGGAGGAGACCAAGAAATGAACCAAAATACATCTAAAATGTGTCTTTTTTGAGGAAAATGGGAAAAACGTGCTGCAGAAAAAGGCATCTGTTTTTTCCCCTGCAAATGGCAGCAACAAAGCGTTTGAGGTGCTAAAAACTCAATTTTTACCAGCTTTCACGAACAGGCAGACTTGAATCAGAAAACTATTTCTTTCAGTTTTGGCATTTTACTGGGACAGACCCTTCGAGGTTTTCCTATAGAAAGTAACAGTTGAAATAAAAAAATATTGACATTGAGTTAAAAAAAACAGCTATTTCTGTCTGCATTTTCTTCTGTAACTTTTTCCAGCTATGGCAGATTTTTAAAAGCAATATACCGTTACATCTGCTGGACCTTTCTGGCTGCAGAAATATGTAGGGCTTGTAGGTTTATCAAGAACCCAAGGTACCCAGAGCCAGTGAATGAGCTGCACTGGAACTGTATTCCGGGTATCCAGCAATTTATTTGGTAAAATATAAAGACCGAAGAATAGGTATCATGGAAACCTAAGTATTTCCAAAACGGGCACAAGATAATGGACATCATTTAGGGGTCGCCAGGGGTCGCAGCTGCAATCCCTGGCTTGCCCCTTGCAACTTCTGGCACTGTTTTTGCGACCCCTTGCTTCAAAGATGGCAAAATCAGTGCCAGGAGCACAATGGCAGTGCACCCTTACGGATGTCGGTTGAGGCTCCTTACTCATTGTTTTCTCTCATTTTGTATTACACTAATAGTAAATAATGATTAATTATTCTCTATTAGAAAAATAAAAATGCAATTAACTGGGCTATGGTCCTCCCTGACAGCTGAGATATGTAAAAATGCTTTTAAATGCATGTTGTGTTTGCGTGAGAGAGTGTGTGTAAATGTGAATGTGTGCCAAGAACACTTATTCTTCTATTCTGTGTTCTCCAAGTCTCCCAATAACAAGGTATCTCACTTGTGTGGGTAGGCCTAGTGCCCGTGACAGGAAATGCCCCAAAACACAACGCAGACACATCACATTTTTCCGATGAAAACAGACGTTCTTTTTGCAAAGTGCCTAGCTGGAGATTTTGGCCTCTAACTCAGCCGGCACCTAGGGAAACCTAGAAACCCTATACATGTTTGGAAACTAGACATCTAGGGGTATCCAGGGTGACATGTGGGGCTCTCACTGGGTTCTGTCATCCAGAATCCTTAGCAAACCTCGAGATCTGGCTGAAAAACACTTTTTCCTCATATTTTGGTGCTGCAAAGTTCTGGAATCTGAGGGGAGCCACAAATTTCCTTCCACCCAGCATTCCCCCAAGTCTCCCGATAAAAATGGTACCTCCCTTCTGTGGGTAGGCCTTGTGCCTGCGACAGGGAAAGGTCCAAAACACAACACAGACACATCAAAATTATCTATTACAAAACTACCTGTTTTTTGCAAGGAGAGCACCTGTGTTTTTAGTAATGGGCTCAGCAGCCATCTAGTCTACCAAACCCAGGCATTTCTGTAATCTAGACACCTGAGGGAGTCCAGGGAGGTGTGACTTGTGTGAATCCCCCAACGTTTTCTTTCCCAGAATCCCCTGCAAGCCTCACATTTAACAAAAAAAAACACATTTTCCTCACATTTCTGTGTGGGATCACTGCACTGGCACAAATTTCCTACCACTCACCGTTCTCCTGGGCCTCCCGATAAAAATGATACCTCACTTGTTGTAGGTGGGCCAAGAGCCTGTGACAAGGAAGGGCCATAACAGGTGGAAATTGAAGGGGGACAAAAGCAGACTGAACAGGGCAGATTTTTTTCAAACTTTTTAGGCTGACAATTGGGGCAGAATTTTTATTGGTATTGATTCAACAATGATTTTGTGGATTCCTGTGGATTCCAGAAGGTTCTACCTCAAAAATGTAGGGAAAATGTGTGATTTCAAGCAAAGTTGGAGGTTTGCAGGGCATCGTGGATAAGAAAATGGTGTGGGATGCCTGTGAAGCACACCACCCTGGACTCACCCAGATGTGTCTAGGTCTGGTAGGTTTTTCTAGGTGGCAGCGTATTAAAGTTTAAAAAGTGCAGCATTGCATCATACCAAGTGGGACGATACTGGGAGTTAGCCAAGCTCTCTGGCTGATGGAGAGTGATACCCTGAAACTGGTTCCAGGGAGGATCTGGCTTGGCAGTTCCGGCTTGACTGTTCCCATGGGGAACAAGGTCAAAACTGATTTGCATATGGTTGGGTCTAAACTAGGGTGGCATGGCAGGCAAAAAAACGATGGATGAAACCCAGATCTTTGTGACTAGGGGTAAATGCAGTGTTCAGCATTCCGTCCATCATCTGTTCTTTTCGCTTGTGTCCCCCCCAAAGGGGAGCAACCCTTGCCCAAGGGGCCATCCCCAAAGAAAACCCCCACACACATGCAACAATCCCCGGTGCCTAAGTGGTTTCTGCCCCCCTTCCTATGGGGGCACATGGGCCTAATACGAATAGGCCAATCTGCCCCAAAGGGGGGCAGAAATGGCCAACAGTAATGTGCCCCCATGGGGAGCGACCCTTGCCCATGGAGCCCCCCCAAACAAAACACACACAAGACAATCCCTGCTGCCTAAGAAGGTTTCTGCCCCCTCACCCTGTGGGGGCAGATGGGCCTAAATAAAATAGGCCCATCTGCCCCCAAGGGGGGCAGAAATGATCATCAGTAATGTGCCCCCATAGGGAGCGACCCTTACCCAAGGGGCTGCCCCCCAAAAAAACACACACACAGCAATCCATGGTGCCTAAGTGGTTTTTACCCCCCTTGAGTGCAGATGGGCCTTATAAAAATAGGCCAATCTGCCCCCAAGGGGGGGGAGAAATAGCCAATTCTAATGTTCCCCCATAGGGAGCGACCCTTGCCAAGGGGCCACCACCCCAAACAAAACACACACACAACAGTCCTTGGTACCTAAGTGGTTTCTACTCCCTTAAGGGCAGATCATCCTAATAAAAATAGGCCGGTCTCCCTCAAGGGGGGGCAGAAATGGCCATCAGTAATGTTCCCCCATGGGCAGTGACCCTTGCCCAAAAGACAGCCCCCACCATCAAAACACAAACACACACAACAATCCCTGGTGCCTAAGTGGTTTCTGCCCCCCCTTGGTGGCAGATGGGCTTAATAAAAATAGACGATTCGGCCCCCAAGGGGGGCAGAAGTGGCCAAAGCAATGTGCCCCCATGAGGAGCGACCCTTGCCCAAGGGGTTGCCGCCCCAAAACAAAACACACACACACCACAATCCCTGGTACCTAAGTGGTTTTTGCCCCCATTGGGGGTAGATAGGCCTAATAGAAATAGGCCAATCTGCTCCCAAGGGGGGCAGAAATGGACAAAGTAATGTGCCCTCATTGAGAGCGACCCTTGCCCAAGGGGCCACCACCCAAAACAAAACAGACACACAGCTATCCCTGGTGCCTAAGTGGTTTCTGTCCCCCTTGGGGGCAGATGGACCTAATAAAAATAGGCTGATCTGACCACAAGGGGGGCAGAAAGGGCCATCGATAGTGTTCCCCAATGGAATGGGCCTAATAAAAATAGGCCGATCTGCCCCCAAGGGAGGCAGAAATGGCCGAATGAATAATGCCCTCCTGGGGAGCGACCCTTACCTAAGGGGCCGCTCCACTTATGTACAATGGACAAAAAAAAATCCTGGATCCCTGGTGTCTAGTGGGTTTCTGCTCCCCCCCACCCCCCAGGGGCAAATCAGCCTAAAAATATGGCCGATCTGCCGCCAAAGGGGGCAGAAACAGCCTAAACGTTATGCCCCCAAAGGACAGCGACACTTCCCAAGGGCCCACCCCGATCATCGAAATAACTTTATAAAATGAATCCCTGGTGTCTGGTGGGCATTCCTGCTGCATGATGGTGCAGCAGGAATACTCAAAGAGATATCAAAGGAAAGGAAAGCCTTTCTTTTCCTTCAATGCCTCTCTGACCTCCCCCTTCCCACTTCCTGAGGATAAACTAATCTGTTTCTCCCAGGGATGCAGAGCTTCAAGCGCATCCGGTGACCTCTGATGACGCCAGCGAGCACTGGATTTTATCAGATGTCACTGGGTGGCCCAAGGGGTGGAGGGGGCACAACCCACAGGGGAAGCGCTAGTGCCCCCCTTTGTTCAGTGCCAGGACATAATGGTTATGTCCTTGGCACAGGGCAACCGTTTCCGAGGACGTAACCATTACATTCTCAGCACGGAAGGGGCTAACAGTTGTAAAAGTGCACAAGCCTTACTCCTATATCAACAGGCAGGCCCGCATGTTATAACCTTCCACATGTAGTCTGTTCATGTCAGCCAATGAACCTTACATGGTCTTATCAACACTGCTGTCAGTTTCAAAACTCTTTCAATAGTCACTGTGTAATTCAAAGTATTATCTAAGGCTATGTTGTTTATTACCAACCGTTTTTATGCCAGGGTTTTTATTTTGTTCACAGGTATCTTCCTAACTCCCATAATGGCATCCATGCAATAGCCCCTCAAAGTCACCTTGAAAGTCCACAATTCTCAGACTTAACAATTACGTTCAAGAACACTATGCTCATGGAAAAGGAGCCTAGAGGCACCGAAGCCCTTTATTTCCACACAAGGTCTTCCATGATCCATTCAAGTGTGATCCCTTCAGCAACCATGCACATCCAATCTTACACAGAAGCTATCAAAAAGGCTCAAAACTGTATCCAATTGTGAAGACAAATATAACAGCACCCATAAGGTAAATAGGTTTCCGAGAGCTATTTCTAACTGCAGATTCTTCACTTTAGAATATTCCCTAGGCATCAGACTAGATATGGAAAATCTTGAGCAGTACCACTGCACACAGGTAGGTGGCATCGCTCCGCTCTACATCAGCATCATTCACATCAGAAGTGATGTTGTGGTGTCCACATAGGTGCCACCCTGGCACCCTGGCACGCTGGTACCAGTTCCTTTCTTTACGCACCAACAGCACAGATCCTGAGAGAGACATTGGTCATTTTTTACCAACTTTAAAAAAACTTTTTGTCTACATTTTTTTAACTTTTGCTCCCAGTATGCTAGTGACATTCCCCCTTTGAAACCTTCAGGGTTCAAGCCTTGTGGGGTCTGTCACAGGCAGATGCCTGTGTCTGATTTCCACTGGGTCTGTCTCTAAGGTCTGGGGTTAGCACATGATCCCAAGGTTTGCTCTGAGTTCAAGTCTGACCATTGTCCAGTTTCACCCTCTCGACCTCGTGCTTCTAGGCCCCACTCGAAACCTTTGGAGCTGGTGTCAGGGCTCACTACCTCAAGTTTCCTGGCATGGGAGTGATGCACACCCAACTTAAAGAATTCTATGACACCATGAATGCCATCTTTGAGCCACCTCCTCCCTCTGGCATGCTTTGGGCCCCACAGAGTCAAGAAGTGCCCCTGCTGTGTTACTGTCAAAGGTTCACCCTTGTGGTCAACCAGGTCCTCCATGATAAAGATTGATGCCACTACAAATGCTTCCATCCACCCCAGCTCCATTCCACCCATGCCTCCCCCGGTGCCACTGGTGTGCTTGACAATGTGCCTATCAAAATCCCCAATGCAACCGGGTGCCTTTCCAATACTGCTCAGCATCAGTGTCAGCGCTGTCTATTCCCTGCCATCCCCTTGACTTTCCAATGATCGACAGGCCCTACCTCACTGAAGAGGGCAACAAGGAGGAGGTGTATGGTCCCCTAGAGGAGGACACTGAAGAGGAAAACTGGTATTAGGAGCTGGGTGACCCCAATGTCTTGGATACTTCCCCAAACTCTGGCATGCTTTGCCCTCCAGTCCAGGACTCCGAGGAAGGCAAATCTTTTGCCACCATGATGCACAGGCAGCAGAGGTCCTCGATCTCCAGCTGCCTGCTGTGGAGGTCAAGTCCAAGGTCTTGAAAGAGATGCTTGAATCTGGGCTGACTCACCTGAGCCCATAGTCCCCTTCAATAAAGTCCTCACAGATATGCTCCTGGGAACCTTGACGAATCCCTGAATAGGTGTTCATGTGCATCAAGTGATTGCCCATTCATACACTTACAGGCCAACATCCATCCAGACATTCATTCATACACAGAAACAATGGTACAATCACCTATGCACACATAAACATTGGTCCTGCCATGCATGCACACAGAAATATTGGTTGAGCGACCGATGCACACAGCGTAATATATGAGCCATCTACAGAGACAAACACTCACACACTAGAAATACAGGAATGTATAACATGCACACAAGTATGGAATAGGAAAAAAAATTGTTTATGGTTTGCTACATTGACATGTTGGCACAATTTGAGTGGCAGCAACATTTATGAAATAAATTTTTAACAAAACCTACATGTGAATGACAAGACAAATACATACCCAGCGAACATCTCATATATTGGTAGGAACTGCTCTCACATATAAAAGGTTTGATGGACAACTCTGACAACATGACAGTACTATTCATCAAACTCTTAACCTGTTTTTCTTGTTTTTGGAAATAAAAAAATAATGGTCTCTGCATCATGGAAGTTGTGTCCCTTGGTGTGGGCATCATTTTGCAATTTTGCCTTTTGGTGATGTACAGTGGAAACTGGCTATTTGACCACCTACTCTAAGTTGGATGGGTGGTCAATGGCCAGACATTTAATCGCCCTTGCTCTGTCAGGCCATCAAAGATATATGTCAGTGGAGGAGACAGAGATGAGGCAGGCAGAACTTCAGTTTGGTGGAAAGGGTACTCCCTCGCTATTGTGATGGAGTAACCTCTTGGACAAACTCCAAATCAGGGCCTTAGCCTTCAATTTATATCAAGTCTGTGTGTGCAGGCTTTTAACTAGTTTTTTATGTCACCCCCACTTTGTTGGGATTATTCAAGTGGCATAACAAAGAGCCCCACAGGGTGGGTGGGGGGCTCAAGCTCCAGGGGCTCCACTCAGCTAGATACCTTGGTCTGAGAGCTCCTGCGTGAGTTCGGAGGAGGGGGCCCTCCATGTACTTTGCAGGGGGGCCTCAAGTTTAGTTAAGCTATTGGATTATACCCAGTAGATTCCCTTAGCCCCGAAAGAAAACTATGACCTTTCAGAGAAAAGGAAATCAGGCATGTTCATCTCATTCTTCTTCTACTGAGTTATGTTCTAGTAGTTGGGAGTGTTTGGAGTGAAACAAAGCTGTTAGACAATCGCTCATCCGCGTATGATATATATAAAGTCCAGCCCCATGCCATGAAACCAGTATGCCCACACAGTGGTTGAAATTTTACAATATATGATAATTTATTATATATTAATTGTCTACAAATCATGTGCATTAGAATGATTGTGACTAATATAAACAACTTGATAGTTAATATACACATATACCATCACACTTCCCAGGTTTAGTAACATAAAACGTATGTAAATTATAACTAGCTGTCTTAGAGAATGGTTGTCTTAGCTTATCAAAATATTTTTGTGCCATTAGCCATGAAATTGGAACTTTGTAGTTCAGCATCTCTTCCCGGAACCAGTCCATGTGTCTAAGCCCATCCCTATGCAAGTACCTTATCTGCCTTTCTTATGCATGGTGTTTTACATAGCAAGAAGGGTTCCGCTCATTACCCTACGCCTGTTTCATTACAGAGGATAGTGAACAATGCTTCTTGTTGAAAATATAGGTAAACATAGACGTTTACTGATACTTTTCGTCCTTCTTCTTGATAATTGGAGCACATACGTTCATCTATCCTTGTAGCCATGTCTCAGCTGCTCCCCTCTTGAGCAGTGCATGCATCAGAGAACGGGAATTTACCATATCTGCCTGAATAGCGTGAGGTTCAGAAAAACATGGCAATCCAGCATGCATTTATTTGCTGCACTATCCTAGACTGATTTCTAGGCTCTATCTTGAACCATGCCCTCTAGCATCTTTAAATGCACCAACATTGACCATGTTAGCAAGCCACCAGGACTGCATTATATGTACAATAGAAGCCTTGCACACAAGTCAAGGTCACACTTTTCATAAAACAAAATCACGTTTTCCCTATTTCATGTTTTGGAGTGAATTATATAAGTGCACATGACATCTGAATGAGCTTTCAAACATGTCTCTCTTTCCATGTGCACCAAAAGATCCTTCCCCATTGGAAAAAAGCATACGTCAGGCAAAAACCTTCAGTGCCTGCATTATTTAAACTATCCCATGTCTGTGCAAGCAGTGGGGAGGCATTTAGTCTATGCCAAACCATACCTGAGGACCTTTAGGGTGGTTGACTTTTGGTGCGCAGCCACTTCTGCAGAAGTACTTCCGGGCTGGTATAGCCACTCCAAGAACTCAACACACTGTAACAATTCTGCGGGGGTGCTTGTTGCACAATTCTTTCAGAATATTTCTTATTCTTGAGGTTTTGAGTCTGAGTTGGATCAGTTATCACACAGACAAGCTGCACCGCTGTTCTTTTAAGCAAAAGACAGCTCATTAGGCTAATGGACCAATTTTAACGATGTATTAGCATCAAGAGGTGGACATGTTTGATTCTTAGAAGTCTTGACACAATTCTGCTGGATGATAACAAATTTATAGCAAAGTTTGTAAACTGCTAAGAATGAGGAGCATTACAGAATACTAGAATACTTCAATTATTACTGAAACCACCAGCAGGTCTCAAAAGAAAAAAAACACTCAAGCACTGCTTGAGCGCTCTTGTCTCCCATTGGCCCTCGTCTTCCTATATCCCTGGAATGGCCACTGTTAGCTTGATGGCCTCTTCACTTCTTGTGGTCTCTCTTCTACACATAGCTGTAGAGGTGGGCAACCCAACAAATTAACAAGAAAAGCCAAACCAGAGCAGAGCCAAGGGTCTGGCTCGGATCTTAGAGCCAGTGCACTTGCCCAGATCTGAAAATGTTTGCTATTTAAATCATAGACCAAGCATCACATAAAATATGATAAAGTATTTTTAAAATTAAAAAAAGTTTGTTTCTTTTGCATTTGGAGGCTTTGACATTAATAGCCTTGCTGGATTGACTGGAGGGAGATGTTTTGACACTTGGCCTCTTGGAATCAGATCATGGCACTACTAAAGATAAGGATCTACATTCCAGGCTCCCACAGCAGAGAGGACTGACATTTAGGGGAGACATCTGTAGTTCAGAGGGGAATTCTTTGAATCACCCCAAACTTCAAAGGCCCACTTCAGTTTAACTAGGGGGACCACACTTTAGCAATTTAGAGATACACTTGCAGGAGTGCAGGATGGAAACCCCCTACTGCATGGTGCACACTGCCACAGGAATCTGCTGTGCTCAGGAGTATTTACTGTCCTGAGAATGGATTGTGCACCCTTCCTGCATCATGACTGGCCTGAGCACACTGCTTGCGGTAGTGTGACACTCTGAAGTGTGCTCTCCAAGGACTTGTTGGCCTGCCCCCTCTTCTGCGTGGTGGGCTCAGGGACATCAAATATCTCCTGCTAGGGACCTACACTGTCTACTGTGTCATCTAGAGAGCACTAACCTCCTACGTGTTTATGTCATCTGCTAGATTCCACCTTGTAGCAGCGGTCAGAGTATTGAACTAAGTATCGGACCTGGAGACCGGATTTGCCTGATGTGGAGCCTGCAAATTACTGCCTGCATTCAAGGAGTGTGGCCCTTCATTGTGGGGCCACGTCAACCATAAGCATTTGGTTGGTAGTGAATAGGAATATTGTTTGGGGGAGCCTGTGTGGCCTGCTGTTGCTGAGTTTGTTGCATTTCCCTTGTGTGACAACTGATTTCACGCTCATTGCATGTAGTGTCCGTGTCACTGGTTGCCACCCTCGGAGGTAGAGGCGTCTCCGGAGTAATGCCACATTATGCCTCGTGCAGTACGGCTGAACTGACGTCTGTGTGTGTGTGACCGGATTTGTCTGGTGCGGTTCAAGTCATCATGCACAAGATGTTGTGCCTCATTCCAGGGAGGTGCGGAACGGGAACTGATTGTGCATTCAGAAGCACCTGGTGTGACTCAAGTCATCGTGCACCAGGTTCACTGTCTCATTCCAGGGAGACCACTGGCCGCGAGTGGCCTAGTATCTGGAGAAAGGCTGCTTCATTTCTAACTCTGAGGGGATGGGAATTGGTTGGAGGGTAGAGGAAGATTTGGGTCCAAGAGAGATCTGCGTACTCATTTACACCTCACCTGCCGGTTCTCAGAGCACCGCATTAGGATGCTGGAGGTGAGTGTGTGAGTGCGTGTAGGTGAGCATGGCTGACATCGGTGGCACTGCGTAATGGTGCGGAGTGAGTGTTTGGACTTGATTTCACCACTTGGCAGCGTTTCTGTGCACGCTGTTTACTATTGTGGTTGACATTGACATTTACTGGTGCAGCCTAGGCAGCATAGCTATATCAAAGGTTCTATAGTACTCTGTATGTATATACTGCTACTATTGTTGGGAACCGGGATTACCATTTTATATTGAATTTGGGTGATCGTTGGGGTGGGTCTCGTGCTGCTAACACAGTAGTACCTCGTGTGGTTCCGGAGATGAAAATAATTATTTTTCTCACGTGTACATACTGCTGTTTTGTATTAGCACTGTTGGGTCTTGTACTATTAGTGATATTTCTGAAAGTGATTTATGCCCCAATTTACATGATGTTTATGTGATGTGAATTCATGTGTGCATTGAATACAAACTCTATTTATATACATCTCGTGTGACGTTTTGTTTGTGACGCTCAGTGCACTTATTGTGTGAATGTGCTGCGCCATTGCTTTACACATTGCCTCTGTGATAAGCCTGACTGCTCTGTGCCAAACTACCCAAGGGTGAGTGTAGGTTATACAGTGAGGGTAATCACCCACTCCTAACAGGAGTGGCAGGTTCTGCTTGGCAAGGGCCTCGCTTGTCACCTCCAACAATGAACCTTTAGTGAACTAAACAGCAAGACCATTGTCTTGTAAACCTTGTACTGGCCCAGATTATTATGGAGAAACCTTCCTTATGTTAAGGCTTTGTTTTTACCTCAGTGTGTACCTTTCACCTGTTTTTACATGGCACAAATTCGACTCTAAGCTTTTGGAGGGCTTCACATAAGCACCTCTTACGTTACACAAGGTCACCATTTATTGTTTATAGGGATGGGGAAATGAATTAATTCGCCCAGAATTAGAGGATGCTGAGCGACTCCACTCTAACGGGTTTTCCAGGTCCAAAAACGACACCTCTGGCCCTGACTCCACATCTAGGATACAGAGAGGGAGACAGGCAGAGGCCACATGAAAGTTATGGGTTCGACATTCCGACATGGGCCCGAGCTGAGTCTGAGCCAGGCTTCTGGTTCGATCCTAGCTCGAGACTTCAGTGGCTTTCCCACCTCTACATAGCAGAGAATATCACTGTTCGCAGCAAGTCAGTGCTACTCTGATTTCATATGTTTCCCACTCAGAATATTTCCTGAGGAGGCCAAAAAAAACACAACACGTATTCTTTTCTCATATCTAGCTCTTCATTGGGTCGGAGATACATTATTTAGGGTGAATAGACTTGTCAAAAGATTACGTCCCTGTTTGACATATTCAGCCAAAGAGCAGGGGTGTGCATTAACAAGTACTTACAAAAGGCAAAGAAAAATAACTGCACACAGCAAAAGAAAGCGCCTGTAATTCTGGAAGCCGGGGGGAACTATGGGAACACAGTCCTTATAAAAAAAGCCAGGAATTAAAGTCAGCAGATTGTCAGCATGAAGACGAATGAAAACGTCTTGCTAAGCAGGTGAAATATGCTTTGCTGTAACTTTGTGACCGCGACGGTTAATAAATAAACACGGAGACTTCTTGTGTTGGTAGCCACACCCGAGAGTGCGTCACTGCAGCTCTCCGTTTATTATATAGTCGTGCTCCGTGCCCCCTCCCGGACACGCAGAGCACGTTTTGCACACAAGGAGAGCCCGCATGGCTCTCCGCTTATTCTCTACATCCCCCCCATGTTTTACTTCACATGGAGATGAATTAACTGATTAACAAAAAACCCTAAAAGAAACAAACTAAACAACAAACCCAACAAGTGCAGTTCGGTAACAATTGGTACACCATCTTCTCACACTGTCCTCTTCAGACGCCTGGAGACATTCTCACATTGTCCTCATTAGTCTCCAACAGTGTTCCATCACCAAAAGAAGATGATGATATGTAGCTTATGACTATTCAACTTGACAGACAAAGGTGGTCATTCTGACCCTGGCGGTCTTTGACCGCCAGGGCGGAGGACCGCGGGAGCACCGCCGACAGGCCGGCGGTGCTCCAATGGGGATTCCGACCGCGGCGGTAAAGCCGCGGTCGGACCGGCACCACTGGCGGGGTCCCGCCAGTGTACCGCGGCCCCATTGAATCCTCCGCGGCGGCGCAGCTTGCTGCACCGCCGCGGGGATTCCGACCCCCCCTACCGCCATCCAGATCCCGGCGGTCGGACCGCCGAGATCCGGATGGCGGTAGGGGGGGTCGCGGGGCCCCTGGGGGCCCCTGCAGTGCCCATGCCACTGGCATGGGCATTGCAGGGGCCCCCGTAAGAGGGCCCCTACATGTATTTCACTGTCTGCTGCGCAGACAGTGAAATACGCGACGGGTGCAACTGCACCCGTCGCACAGCTTCCACTCCGCCGGCTCGATTCCGAGCCGGCTTCATCGTGGAAGCCTCTTTCCCGCTGGGCTGGCTGGCGGTCTGAAGGCGACCGCCCGCCAGCCCAGCGGGAAAGTCAGAATTACCGCCGCGGTCTTTCGACCGCGGAACGGTAACCTGACGGCGGGACTTTGGCGGGCGGCCTCCGCCGCCCGCCAAGGTCAGAATGAGGGCCAAAGTCTTTTAGCTTGCTGCTTGGTGCGGGATTGGGGCGTAGGTCATACCTCGCACTTCTAGTGGGCACATACCCATGTCCCGGAACACAATTAGGCTGGGTTTGTTCGGTCACAGCTGATCCGGATGTACTTTCCATTTCTCCAGGTATCATTGATGGACCATCATTGGCATCCTCCATATCGCATTCTTCGTCTTCTCCTTCCAATTCTCTCCGGCCAGCCCTCCGAAAGTGTGACACATTTCGGGTCACTCTCTGTCTACCTCTAGACGCAGTTATCATGGACCCTTTTACTCCAATGATCTCCCATACTTCAGGCTCAAACGGTGTCCTAAACTTTCCTCCACCTCTCCTACATCTTATTACTACTCGATCGCCTTCTTGAAACCCTCGATATTTGGATCTTCGCTTCAAACTGGCCTTCTGATTAGTGATCACTCGTCGTTGTTGAGTTGCCTTGACATCCAACGCAGGAGGTTTCCATTTGGCACCAGCAGGAATGCAGTCACGTGGGGACACCTTGAACATCAGAGCAGATGGAGCACACCCAGTAGTACTGTGAGGCGTTTGACGATAAGCACTCAAGAATTGATGCATACACTGTTCACTGTCTTCTCTCTGTTCAACTCCAATTCGGAGGGCCCTATTCAAAGTTCGCATAAACCTTTCAACATCCCCATTTGCCTGAGGCCAATAGGGCATTATCTTACGATGATGAATTGCCAACCCATCAAGATACGTGCAAAACTCTTGCCCTTGAAACGGAGGCCCATTGTCTGTTCTGATTTCGTCAGGCAGACCAAACAATGCAAACGTCTTTTGCAGAACGGGTTTTACATTTTCAAACGCCGTAGACGATACCAACTCGACCACCGGGAATTTGGTATACGAATCAATTAGGACAGCCGTCAATCTTCCATCCGGAAAACTTCCGAAATCCATGCTCACCTTTGCCCATGGTTTCAAAGTGGCTGGTTCCGTTACCACAGGGCAACTTGGGGGTTCCATCGATGTGATAATACAGGAGTGACACTTTCCCACCACGTCATCTACTTGCTTATCCATGCCAGGGAACCACACCTTTGCACGTAGCCTCGCTTTAGTTTTCCCAGCACCTTGATGTCCTTGATGAGCCAATTCGACCACTCTGGACCACAGACACTGTGGAAGTACGATTCTTCTTCCTCTTAAGACCAAACCATCATTGTCTGTAGACAACTCATCACGCACCTTCCAGATACCTTGCATAGCCAACTTCTGACTTAAGCCCGACATACTGGTTTTCTCTAGAAAGTACTTCCACTTCTTATGGGTCAACGCTTCCTTGACATGACCCAGCACCACATCATCCCGGGTAGCAGCGACAATGTCAGCGATAAGTAGAGCATTGGGACATGCCGACTGTACAACCATGCTGACAAAGACTTCAGTGCTTTCCTCATCTTGTTCTTGGTGTGCATCAAATACCTGTGGAGCAGGATGACGAGATAGATAGTCTGCAGGATTACTTGCCCCAGGGCGATACACGACCGTGAAGCGATAGGGCTGAAGTAGAACGGTCCATCGTTCAATTCTTGGGGGAGCAAGGCGTGGACTGCCCGCAAACAACGATACCAACGGCTTCTGATCAGTGACCACCTGAAATTCATGCCCATACAAATAGAGATGAAAATGGCGGCATGCCCAACGAATAGCCAGCGCTTCGCATTCAATTTGCGCATATCTGGTCTCTACTGCCGACAGAGCCCTACTAGCATATGCGACAGGGATCCACTCTTGATGCCTTTGTTCTTGCAATAACACCGCTCCTAGCCCAACGGGGCTTGCATCTACCACCACTTCCGTTCTTCTGCGGGGGTTGAAATAGGCCATTGTTGACCTATCAAGGAGTGCAGTCTTAATGTCCGCAAATGCTTTGTGAGCCTCCTGAGTCCAGTCCCAGCGATGTTGCCCTTTGGTGAGCTGTCGAAGAGGTTCAGCCATAGTAGCAAGTTGTGGTATAAACCTTCCACAGTAGGTGGCCATTCCTAGAAAACTCCGAACTTCCGTGGGACTTTGTGGAACGGGGGCCTGTCGGATCGCCTCCGCCTTCCGTGGATCCACCTGCAGGCCATCTTTCGAGAAGATGTAACCAAAGAAATCTACAGACGTTTGATAAAACGCACACTTCTTTTTGTGTAACGTCAGTCCCGCGTTAGCTAACCTCTGCAAAGTTGATCTCAGATGCTGCTCTTCTCTCGTCTGGGAATATATCAAGATATCGTCACTTAAATTGATCACTCCCGGTAATCCAGACAAGGTCTCTCTGATCACATTCTGAAAAACCTCAGCAGCCGAAGACACTCTAAAGCTTAGTCTCTTATATCTTCTTAGTCCCACATGGGTTGAGAACGTGGTGATATTCCTACTTCCAGGGTCTAGTTCCAACTGATGATACCCCACATTAAGATCTAGTTTCGAGAACCACTGGGCCCCATTTAGATCTGCAATGATATCATCCATTGTGGGCGTTATATGTCTCTCTCTTTTGATGGCTTTGTTTGGCAGCCTCATATCAACACAGAGACGAATTGCTCCCGGTTGTTTAGGCTTTGGCGCGATCACCAACGGTGACACCCAAGGTGTAGGTCCGTCTACCTTTTCTATTACTCCTTGGTCCTCCAGAAGTTGCAATTCTTTCTCGACAGCAGGACGCAAATGGAATGGTACTCGACGATGTCTTAGCGCCACCGGAGCCACACTTCGGTCTATGTGCAGTTTGATGCGCTTTCCTTTCAGCCGTCCTAACCCTTCGAAGAGCTGCGAGAACTCATTGAGTAGTTGTTCCACTTGAGCTTCATGAACTTGACGTGCGAAGAACACCAATTCTAGCTCTTCCGCCGTGTAACATCCTAGTAGAGTACCACGATCCCCAGACACCACATAGAATCTTGCATCCGTTGACTTACCCCCGCTATGCACTGACACCTCTACTGTTCCTTTGAGAGGAAGGGGGTCTCGTCCTCCATAGTTATATATCTTCGTCGACGTTGGAGTGAGTATCGGGGCCGGCACTAGCTTCTTGAAGAGAGTTTCATCCATGACATTGACAGACGCCCCTGTATCGATGAGCACAGATACAGGCATGCCATTTACTTGAACATCGCTCATGGGAGACGATCTCTTCTTTAGCGGCCTCCCTCCCGTGAAAGAAATTACAAAGATGTCTTCTTCTTCGTCTTCATCGCATGCTGGTCCACTCACCATAACATGGTCCCTTACTTCTTCCGTACTTTTGGATACAGCTCTAACACTAGCATCTTTTCCTTTCGGGTCTGTTGTCACATTTCTTCGGGATCTACACACTTTAGCAAAATGGTTTGCTTTACCACAGCGGTTGCACGATTGTCCTTTCGCCGGGCACCCCATTTTCGCTCGGTGCTCATATCCACAGCTTCCACAAACCCTGTCATTGGACTTGGCCAGGTTTGGAATACGCGGCGCTATCCGGCGTGTCTGGACGGCATCCACCTGTTCTTCCTTAACCTGGACAGGACGAGTTGAAGACGCTGGCGCTAACGACTGACCTCTTACGGCTGCCATGGCATCTGCTCGTACCGCAGATAGTTCGTGCGACCGCGCAAGAATTAAAATATCATCGAGTGACATACCCTGCTGTCGAAGAATAAGCTTCCTTAAGGCATTGGATCGGCAACCTTGTATGATTTGCGCTCGAATTTCCTCTTGCTGGTTGAGTCCTGTGCACGAGCTCGCCAGCTTTCTCAACCTGGCATAAAACATATCCATTGATTCGACTTCTGTCTGTTGCGCCTGTCTTAATTTAAAACGTTCAAAATCAGAATTAAGTTGAGGATCAAAATGTCTATTTAAAGCAGTCACCGCTGCATCAAAATCAGACTTATCTCCTGTATCTGGGAGAGAATCAAACAGTTCTTGCAGTTCATCCCCTCCCATCAACAGCATTACGGACCTACGTACGGCTCCATCCGTTTCTCTAGTTGCGCAAAAATAGTTTTCTAGGCGATTTATCCATAAGCGCCATCTAGGCGCAGCGGTGGCCGGGTCAATCAATTGGCTAAACGGTGGTAACGACGTAATTGAAGAGTGCAAACTGTTATTCACCTGTGTAGGGAGTTGGGGATTTCCTGGTGGTGGAGGTGGCGGATCAGCATTGTCTTGGGGCGGGGCACTCATACTTGCTCTTCTCACTGATTCACAGAATTTGAAATTTTATATGATGTATTGTCTCTAGAACAATATTGACCAGATCCTGGCTCATACACATAGATAGAAGAGAGAGAAAAAAAAAAAACTCTCTTTATTTATTTTATTATTCTTTGTGTTTATTTTTTTTTTTTTTCACAGGCCTCTGCCAGCCATTAATACGTGCACTTCTCACAGGTACTTGTCTCACGTGCAGAGGCGGTTGCCTTACTTTCTTATGCCTTATTTTCTATTTTACTTCGTTTCCCCAGCTCCAGGGGAAACACACACAGCTCACTGCTCTTCGCAGCGGCAAGACAGCTACAGAGGGGACACCCGATTCCCCTGCACCTGCGTCACTGTTGCTCTCCTCGCAACAGGACGCTTAGAGCAGGCGCGCGCTCAGTAGCAGGATTTCCGGGAGCAGAACACTTTAATTAGAACGCTCAACGGAGAGTTTCATTCTTTTTTTTTTTTTCTCTTCGGGGCGGGGCAGGGCGTGTCACACCGGACACCAGAATCTCCCGGTACCAGGATTCCACAATAAAAACGCTCGACGGAGCGTTTTCTTCCTTATCTGGGGCGGGCGTGTCTCCCCGCGTGTGGCGCTCGGCGGAGCGTTTCCTTTTTTTTTTTTTTTTTTTTAAAAAAAAAATCAATAAACGAAGCAGGGCGCGTCTTCGCTTACTTGAATCGGCTTCCCGAGGCAGGGAGCCAAACCGCACACTCTCCGGAGGCACCAGACCGGGTAATCAGTTCTCCTCCAGGCGGCCGACACTGTTTTCGGTAGGTTTTTTTTTCCGTTAATTATTTATTTATTTTTTCTCTTTTCACCGGTTTATTCCTCACTTGAGGTACTCTTCTTTTAACACATGGTACATCGAAATCCCACTCGTAGCCATTGTGACTTTGTGACCGCGACGGTTAATAAATAAACACGAAGACTTCTTGTGTTGGTAGCCACACCCGAGAGTGCGTCACCGCAGCTCTCCCTTTATTATATAGTCGTGCTCCGTGCCCCCTCCCGGACACGCAGAGCACGTTTTGCACACAAGGAGAGCCCGCATGGCTCTCCGCTTATTCTCTACACTTTGCCACGGAGATGCAAGGAGGGCGGCCGACCGGGAAATGGTATCACCTGGTAAATGTGCTTTCTGTGAGGCCTACAGGCATTGGGTAAAGTCTGTCACACAACACAACATCGCCAAGCGTCTCTTAGCTAGGTGCTTCCAGCAAGACTTCATGCTTCCAGCTGGGTGGAGCATCACCGTTAGATTAAGAGTAATGTAGCTCATTGTGTTATTGCAGATCTAGTAACAATGCTTTAAATGGGCCGGTACTGTCCGGTACTGAGTATCGGCACTTTTTTATTGTGAGATGGATAGTACCTGCACTTTTCAAGAAAAACGTAATACTTTTCATTGGAGAGTACCGGCACTTCTCAGGAACAAGCAGGCACTCGGATACGGAGTACCTGCACTTCTATCTTTCCATTTCAAGCACTGCTTGTAACAACCTTTATGTGTGACTTGTAGGGGAACATGTCTGAATCCTGATATGGCTTACTCAGCCCTTAGTTTTTATGATACTGATAAAATGAGACTAACACACTGTCTCTGCACAGCAGGGACGTGTAACATCCCTCCTCCTCACCCCTCCATTTAGTTTGTACTCATGTAAGCGACTGTATGCACTACACAGAGGGGGAGTAGTACATATCTATAGATATTCCGCGGATGTGAGTAGGTAGGGACACGGTCACCCGATTTTCATATGCTATCTTTATCAGGTCTTCTGATCTCTTTCACTCCCATCTGATTTCTAACTCACACAGGCCTATCACCTGAGATCCAGGCTTCCATTTTAGCTTTGCCTGGTGTACCTGATGTCTCAAGAGGCTGTAAACATCGGGCGACACTCATCACGTTGGTACATACGGTGATCGCGCTATAAAGATAAGCCTACCCACATGAGAGTCTACCTTCTGACTAGGGCAGCACTTCTAAGGAGAGGCGCACCATCTCGAGGAGCACTTGAGTTTTCCATAACATCGTTGCGAAAATAATTCCTGCCTTAATCCAACTATCACGATCTTCAGATCTAAACCACAGTTCCCCAACGCTTCAAAATTAGGCTGCTTCCTCGAGAACTTTAGTGACGTTTTTTGGGGTCTGTCTTGACAGACAGCTGTCTGCAGCCATCAGTTCTTTAACATATACACAGAGTGGGCGCTAGCTGTACAGAAAGGAGCATTTATCGTTCACTCTGCTATAGGCTGTTTAGAATGCTTGCACTGTAAAACATGAGGGACTATTTTACAATCTCCAAAGTGCACTGGAATATCACACATGCAATTCTTTATATCAAATATGTCGTATGAAGCACGCAACTGTGTATTCAGTCGTTTTCATATGGCAACAAGCGTTTTAATATTTTGAAGTACTGTCCTAACCACTATTTTTCTAAATTTAGGACCGTCACTAGTTTGCTAGGTTTCCTGTGGGGTTTGCCCTCTGAAATATGTTTTCCAAGCATTGTGGCATTTTTGTAGATTAAAGTGGGTGATTGGACTGAAATATCTGCTCTGAAGGAGGCCTCCAGGTCACCGGGCACAGAGGAGATTGTTCATTGAGGCTGGCCCTGTAATCAGCCGGGCTGTGACTCCGATCCCACGCAGGTGACTGTGTGAACTTATCCAAGTATCTGGAGGCCCACTGCCAATTTAAGGTACTTTGACCTGAACTTCTTATAAAAGGTGTTCTTTAATTTAAGAATTCTCAAGCCGAGCACGTTGCCCACAATCACAGTGTAAACGTATACTTCAATGTCATGAAGCACATGGAATTGCCTCACTGTCAATGGTATGAGACTTGAAACACGACTCATTACTTTCCTCGTTTGTTTGGCTGATTTACACAGCGCTAACATGCTGCCATGCGGAAGCTTCAGAGAGCTTTGCAAGTATCCGGCACTCTCCAAACCAAAGTGGTATCCAAAAAGTCACAGTCAGCATACTGCTGCATCCAGAAAAATGGTCTGTGGGCGATTCTCACTCCCTTCTGATGACCTCAGAAAGGCGCTGAGAACCCAGGTTTTATATCGGAGCTGCATGGGACTAGGGCCGTGTTCAGAGGTGGCTGAACTAGGGCCAGAGGTACAAATTCTCTGAACACGAGTCTGGTCAGTGCACAGTTACTAAAAGTAGGCCTTTGGATCCATTGTAGCAAATTATGGGCACTAGGCTCATTTTAGTTTGGAGTAGGGCTGGGCTCTAAGGGAGGTGGGTCCTGCTGGGTTTCAGACCTGGCAGTAATCAAAAACCTAAGGGCCCATATTTACAAGCAGCCTGCACTGCCAGTGCGTCACTAGTGACGCACTGGCGACGCAGACTGCTGATTTATATCTGCAAGGACATGCAAAGCCACTCTGCATGGCTTTTCATGGACTTGTAGATATGGAGTAAAGCCACCCAGTGCGAGTTACTGTATTGCATTACTTTGTGTCAGGGAGGCATTTCCATAGGTGTTTTGCGTGGGTGTTCTCATGCAACATCCGTGGATTTTGACGCATATCCAGATATACAAGGTTTGTAAACCTGGGAATTCGTAAAAAGCCAACTCTACCCCAGAGGTGGTGTGAGAGTGAGTTCTTTTCTCTATCTATGTGTGATGTATTCTGAAGCACACATAGGAGGAGTAAAACACCTCCATTGATTGTTTTTGTGCAGGAAGGTGTCCCTTACTGCACAAAAACAATTATCCCCATAGAACAGGCCCCCTTGCACCCTGCTGCAAGGATGCCTGTGTTGGCGCATGGCAGCAATTTCTGTGCCAGCGCAGGGGGAGAGGACTGAAATCTTGTAGATACGCTGCATTTCTCACTTTTCCTGGTTGCGCAGCCCTGCGCCATGGGGCCTTGTAAATATGGCCCTCAGTTTAAAACAGGCTCCTTGTGCGCCCTGTAATCATGCACTTATGAATTTGTTATAAATGACTGTTAAAACCCTTAAGGTAATTAATTTCAACAATGCAGTTGTGTTTACATTTCACATTTTACTTCAGCTTTCAGTCCCTAAAAGTATGTGCTTTTACACATGTTTTTGAAGATTTTATATGCAACATAGGATTCTAGCATAATGCTTTCTGTGAATTAAGTTGCCTTCAGTTGAATGAGTGAGTTCAGATTATGGTTTAGCGTGTATAATGGGCCACCATTTAGAACTCTGGAATTGAAGGTGAAGGTGGAGTGAGTTTCTCACAGTGCATGTCAGTGCACTTGTAGGTGAGTGGGTGTAGGTGTAGGTTGATGAAGTGGAGATTAAAGGAAGGAGTTGATGGATGAAATATGTAGATGGAGGATTTTAAAAAGAGCTGTTCAGAAGAAGGGCTTAAATGTCTAACAGAGTGAGAGACTACAAAGTGGTGAGAAGAAAAATAAATGGGAGAGGCACTGCAAATACCACTACCCTTTCACATATATTAGTAATGTTTAATTCTCATTTTCAGAATTCAAAAATTCTGAATTCTTAGTATTCAGAACACAATTATTGCTGCTACCCATTTGCTGCTATCAACACAAGCTTTGGCAAAGCCAATAGGTGTGCTTATTTTAGGGCTATATCAATTTCCTGATATGTCTGAATGCAATTGCAGCAAACTCATAGAGATACACCCAAATATATGCTGCCTGAAACACAGAATTTTAGTTTTACGTGCTATTATGCCACACCCTTATTTACATAGGCCACACCTCTTGGAAAAGTTTCTGAGCTATGCTTCTTTGTCCATTTCCCTTTTATAGACCTTTAGGAAATCCACCCTTTCTGCATGTTCACCCCCTGATTAGTTGCCTTTTGCTGTACCCTATTTTCAATGGGTTTAGAACTCTGTACCCTTAATCCCTGCTAACCAGCAGTAAGGTGTCTGTGATCCCTCTTAAAACTTGGTTAAATTGGCTTATTCCCAGTTGGCACATTTAACATGGCTGTTAGTCCCTAGTATAAGGTGGAGAAAGTGCACCCAGGGTCTGAAAGTTAAATGCCACTTGTGGACTGTGCCATCCATTAGAGTGGCTGTGCAACCATGGCTATAGGCTTCTTCCATGTAGCCCGATGGCTGCAGGATGAAACCTGCAGTGCAACATGACAAACTAACTCCTTTTGACAAGTAAAGACCCTGCTTTTGCTCTACCAGACATCTGTCTCTGGGTTTGTTGGTGGTGCCCGGTTCAAATTGTATTTTAGTGTCGGCGTTGGGAGGACATTAGTAATTACCATTGTGCACTCCTCCGCAAATACACACACAACCGTTAGAGCTCAAGTTAAGTGCAGCAAAGGATTTTCATCATCTTGAAAATGCCCTGACACATGGCATTTTGCCCTGTTTGAAGTAAACAAGAAGTACTGAAAATGTTGGTAGGGTTACCCATGGGAACTTTTACATTATTGATTAGACAGTGCCCAGGAATTACCCACTAGCTAGTGCCAGACATGAATGTGGCACCCCATTGCACCTAGTGAGAACACTTTCTGGACCTGTGGAAGGCCAAAAGTTGACCGGACCGGCTGTCTATGACCAGAAAGGAGCCCTTAAGAACTGGACCTTCTCTCCCATATACCAGGATTAAGAATGGACTCCAAGGATCAGTTGACTGGCCTTGTCTATAGTTACAGGGACACGACAAGCTGCAAGAGGCCTTTTCCCTGGAGTGCCGAACTGACCAGTAGCAATTAGACCTTGGCTGGACCGCCCTGGTACCATTTTCAGGAGTGAGTCTTGGCCACCGATTGCTGCCCTGAAGTCCTGGAAGCATTAGAAGAGACCAGAAATTTTGAAAAGTTGGGACTTAAAAGACTAAGGGCCTGATTTAGATCTCAGTGGATGGGATACTCCGTCACAAATGTGACAGCTATACTGTCCACCCTATTACGATCCAATTATATCCTATGGGAATCGCAATACGGCGGATGGGATATCTGTCACATTTGAGACAGAGTATTTCATCCACCAAGGTCTAAATCAGACCCTAAGTCAAAAGGTAAAATTTTTGACCAGGACAGCCCTGGTTAGTGTATTTGACCCGCACTCTATCGCAGTCAGCTTTGGATAGTGCTTATGTCCGGGTCTAAGGCAACCATAGATTAATTTTGGTGCTTAATGTTTTTTGGCACTATTTCTAATTAAAATGTTTAAAATTCACATCTCATATTCTTCTTATTGAATTTTTGTTCTTTTGGTGTCATTTTTGCAGATCCTACTTGCTTTTTCTAATTCAATTTTTGATTCTTATTGCCAGAGGCAGCTCCTCCATTGGGGCGGAGGAGCGTTGCTCCCCACTAACAGCGACAGTTGCAAAACTTTTACCAAACAATGATAATAAACTGTGGTTATTCTCATTGTTTGGTAAAAGGGGCGGAGCCACTGGGGTGACATGCACTGAAGGGGAGTGTACAGCACTCCCCCTCAAAGAGCACATGCGCTGTAGGCTCTCTCCAGGCCAGCAAATTAGTTGCTGGGCTGGAGAGCACCTGCACAGGTTCCCAGTCTGCCCGGGAGCGACTTGGCTGAGCGCTCCCAGCCAATCCTGACGCTGCTTTGAGCAGCATCAGGATTGGCTGCAGGGCAGGCTGGGAGCTTGTGCCTGCAGCAAGGAGGAGAATACATTTTATTTTAATTCCCTCCCCCGCGCCCTCACCTGTGCGCTGCCCCACCCCTTCACCTTCCCGCGAGCTGCTCCTGCTTATTGCTGATTCTTTGCACTTTATTACTGTTTTGGTACTTCATGAATACTTCATCCATTATCCTAAATTAAGGGTGTCTACTTTGCAACATAGTTACCAGCGAGTTGAGCTCAGATTAACTGAGCGATTTCAAGTGTTCACTGAGAGAAGAAACAAGAATTATGATTATTTATTGAGGTGGTCAATTGTAAACTCCAAATAATATTCTACATTCTTATAAGAACCCCCCTCCAATTTTTCATCCCATGTAAAGCAGAGGAGAGCACTAATAGTGGCTATTGTCATAAACCAGCCCTTTCTCCTATCTCCTTGCAGATGCCACCTTCTGTCCACGTGTGTGCTTCTGGGCGATGCATACTGTACTGAATAGTAGAGGAAAACTATGCCAGGTGTATAGACAGCTTTACACGGGCTAGTACATTTTAGGGGCTTCAGGATGTGCATTATAACATTGTACAACCGGCCCTCCTATTGGTTATCCATCCCCTCAGTCAATCACTATAGAAAGTTGGGAAATTAATTACTGCGCACCTTTCGGCTGTCTCGGAACAAGAGGCATAAGAATAGACGGGACAAGGGGTTTCAGAGGCCCATCCTTGTTTTAGCACATTAACTATTAGAGGAGGATCACCTTTATGGCCCAATAAGTAAACTAAGAGGTTTCCTAAATGGCCGGTTTCCTGGGAAGCCCGTGGCGCTGGGGCCGAGTCAGTGTCTTGGAAGTGTCTCACACACGCCTGGTCCTGATGCATTTCTCAATGGCCTGACAGAGCCACCAGTGTTTTGGGATAGAGTGACTCTGTACCAGTCCAATCAGTCTTCTACAAAGACAGGGTCCTGACAGGGAAACTCTCCGTGGCTTATTGACAAGCCCCTTGCACAGCCGGTGCGTCTCTTTTTATATGGGGGCGGGTGGGGGGAGTTACGCACTGGCGGCCCAAGGGGCTTGTAAATAAGTCTCCCAGTTTTTCCAATATTCCGTTCCCGTTCAAAACGTCTGGGTGGAATATAGCTTTAAATTAATAAGGTTTGGAGAATCCCCATGCATTACACTGTTCTCTCCCTTGAAAAAGGCCTTCTAATTTGCTCGTGTCACTCCCTGTCCCTTCCAGCCCCCACTCCCCTTAGGGCAGATGGTAAGAGGCTTGTAAAACAATATTATCTGGAGCAGAAACGAAGTGGAAACGTGCCAGATTTCAGATGATATGAAAGAGCTCTCCGTGCTCTCTCTAAGCGCTCTATAGTTAATCAAACACTCAAAAAAGGAGAAAATAGGATTTTTCATTTTCATCTGAAACACACACACTGCGGTAATTGCTGCTGTTCTCTCCGTCCATAGGCCTCGAGTGACAGCAGACAGATTTACATTTCAGTCAGACTTCCACTGTAAACTGTTCGCTCGCTGCACAAAGAATTTAAATAAACAGGTGGACGGAAGATGGTCTTGCCAGGGTGAATTTTGAGCAAGCTCTAATGTGCTGGGGATGAAGTAATTGAGATCTGCGTCCGACCAACGAGCGGCGGGCGCTGACAGGGAGAGCCTGCTGCCATGGCAACCGGCTTCGCAAAATGATGGGCACCGTGGGGATGGGAGCGAGAAAAAAAAACACACTGGAGAAAAAACCTTGGGGTAAATTTATCAAGGCGTGGAGCTAACCGCATCGTGCTGCGTTGCAAACCCCCTGCGGACATCTTTGTGCAGCGATGAGCTTATTGATCTGTGCCTCTGTTTATGTTGCCAAAGCTCGCGGTTCAATGAGGACTCGAGGAGGCAGTACATTTGCAGACGAGCTCCTAAGCTCTTGCACCTCTGCAATGCTTAATTTGTAAAAGAATATGGGCCTGATTCTAACTTTGGAGGACGGTGTTAAACCGTCCCAAAAGTGGCGGATATACCACCTACCGTATTACGAGTTCCATAGGATATAATGGACTTGTAATACGGTAGGTGGTATATCCGCCACTTTTGGGACGGTTTAACACGTCCTCCAAAGTTAGAATCAGGCCCTAAGTGCTTGGGCCCAAAGTTTTGCTCAGAAGCCCTCGGCCAGCGCCACCAAAGACGAGGGTGTCGAATTCTAATGCCGAATAGTCTTGATTTCACCTCATGCCTCTTCTTTCCACCAGTAGACATTACCGCTCGCTTGCATGTTGTTTTCGTTCCTGTTTTCTCTTTTCGACACCGTTTTCCCATCTTTCTCTTCCTCCTTCTTTCTGGCACATGCTCAACACTTCTGCGTGCCAAGTCACTTGGTATCAAGACCTACCAAGAGAATATGATACAGCAACAGTGTACATAAAAATGTAGACCCACATATATATCAGTGTTCAAAACAACTTTATTTCAGTGAACCCAACCACAGCTCACTACCAACTACATCTGTCACCAATGAAACTATCTAGCCGCAGCTTCCCTATTCTACTGCCACCTGCTCCACTACTCTGCCTAACTCCTGGCAGAAACATTCTACCTCCAACCACAACCCACTGAAACCCCTACCCTATGTGTACATCCCAACCACTAAGATTTTCAGGCTACACTCACCACCCAAACCAGAAGTATCTACGGCTATAAACAGAAGGCCTATGCAGCACTTTATTTCCTGAGGTTTGGACTAGTCCACGGAGGCCTCATGGGGGATACCTTTTGTGAAGAGTGAAATGGCTACGAGGTGGGAAAAGATGGCTGCAGCTAGGGGTGTCAGTTGCATGCATCTGCAGTTGCTACAGCTGCTGTGATTGTTAAGCCTACATAAATTATGACATGTTATGTTAAATAGTCTGTAGAGTGCAATAGCTACCAAAAATGGGCTTACCGGTGCTGACAGAAGGGGCTGACTGAAACTCATGGTTGTCTAAAAGGTGTAGTCCTATTATTCTCTAAAAAGGTATGTTTTGAATTGCTCTGTAAAACTTAACAGATTGTTGAAGGAAAGTGTTCCACAGTTTAGCAGTAAGGTAGGCATTTGAGCGATCACCTCCTTTTGGTCTCTTAATTATGGGGACATTGTAAGAAAGGGCCTGTTTTTGACCTGGTTAGCCCTCACTTTTAGCCTGTTATTGGATGTGGTTTCAAAGTTGTTTAGTGACTAGGGCCCCTGTGCTAACCAGGCTCCCTGGGCCAGGTCCCTTTTCCAAAACTTTTGTAAAGCATTGGCACAATTGGAAACACCTTTAGGTGCCCTATTAGTCACTAGTAAGTGGTACTAAGGTACCTAGGGCATGGGATGCTAAGGGTAGGCCCCTGAGGGCAGCAGCATGGATTGTGCCACCCTCAGGGACCATGCATCTAAGTGCACCCAGCACTGCCATTGCAGGCTGAGTGTCCTGGTGCAATCCTAAAATGCAAAACTGACATGGCACACATCCTGTGTGCCCTGCCTATTACACGCTGCATGCAATAAACAAAAGTCTTCTCTCTGGCAGGCTTTCCAGCCCTAAGGCAGTGGGCACTATACTGCATGTGTGGGCATAGATGCATGAGCAATATGCCCCTACTGTGCCCCTTCCAAGCCTGGGACACAGTAAGTGAACAGAGTAGCCATTTTGCATGCATGTTCTGGACACTGGCCAGTACGAGTTTCACAGCCACATGATGGCCACCCTTCACCCTGGGTTGTTTGGTATCAAGCAACTCAGAATTATACAACCAAAGTGGTACCAGTATTGGATTTATTGCAAAATGTACCTGGGGCCACCTTAGATGTGCCTCCTGCAAACGCTAACTACCCTGGCGTAGTTGTTGGACAGTCACAACCAACCTGCCACCACCAGACAGGATTCTGGAACCCTGGGGTGAGAGCCTGTGCTCTCTTTTTTCCAGAGAACAAAGCCCTTCCTGGGCAGAGGTGTTGCACCTTCTCCTCCAGCAATGTGCACAACCCTGCCTATGAGCTCCAAAATGAAACTTGACTCACAGCCCTGCTGCTATCAGCCGAGGGCCATCCCACTGCAAACCCCCACTTTTGGCAGGAACAACGGCGGGAAAATGCACAAAGTACAGGAGGAGTGGCCACCCCCGGCTTGCACCACCCCTAAGGTATTGCATGAAAAGTGACCTCTCCATTCATTTTCCTCCATCTTGCATAGTAGGAAAAAAGCCTATCAGGGATAGGGAAGTGACCCCTGCCCACAGGAAGTGGTCACATAGTTGGAGTAGCCACCCTGCGGTAGATGACCCATTGGTCACTACTAGGTACTCCCCAAAAAGCCCACTCAATGCAGTACTTAGTGACCACCCTAGACCTGCAGATCAGATTCCAAGGGCACAAGAAGACCAGCAACAAAGAAGACCTAAGGCTTGAGAACTGTATCCCTGCTGCACAAAGAAAAAGGCACCAAATCCTGCCTGCTGCACCCAGCACTCAACAATTACAGCTGAGGGGTTGCTTGGACATAGGATAGACTCCAAAAATCCCCAGAGAAACCTCCCTTCTTCTGAAAATTGCCAAAGGTCTCCCTCCAGAGTGAAGGCATCACTCTTTTGCAACAAAAACCTAAAGACCAGTTCACCAACCGGCTGCTGACCAAGGAACTGGATGCCACAGCCAGACCTAATTTCACCTGACAGACCCGGAGGACAAATTCTGCAAGTTGGCCAAGTTTGGTGGCACTGTGCTCTCCAGTAACTGAACCATGCAATAGGCTATGGTATTTGCCACTCAACATCGGAACCAAGAAGAAAGACCGCACCAGACTATAAAAGGACCAGGAGGAAGCCCCAGTTGAGGGAGTTAAGAAACCACCAGAATACCCACCAGAGTACACCCTGCTGATCTGAAAGCAACCCTCAAAGGGACCTACCTCCTGCTTCCAAGTGCACCTTTGCCCACAGCTCTTTGCTCACCTATGTGCTTTGCACCCAGCCTCCATGGGCCCTGCACCAGAGAACCAGCTGTGCTCTAAGGGTTCCCCACCCCTTGCAAACTCTACACTCCAAAGGGTCCCACCAGACTAATTTGAACTCCACCTGTGCATTGCTTTTCTAAGTGATCCACCGCAGTGGTCCTGCACAAGCTCCAATGACTTTCAGTAGCTCTTCCTGCCAAAACCAGGAACCGCCCGAAAATCCTCCAACTGGGTCATAGGACTCCTTGACGACATTGGTAAATGCATTGGCTTTTAAAGTTTTCTCCCATTGATACCTAGGGTGCGTAATTATGCACAAAAAAACTATTTTTGCTAAACTTTGAAAAATCATAATTTAAAAAGTGCTTAATCGCAGTATTTTTTGTAAATTGGCCTTGAGTTATTCCTTTGAGTGTGTGTCTTGCTTTATTGATCCTGTGAGTACAACCACTGCTTTGCACTTCTCCAAGACTGGCCTAACTGCTCGATCAAACTACCATAACAATTATAGCATTTGGTGGTCTTGTTTTTAGCTCTATAAACCGACGTGTGGTCGCCAGACTCTCTGCATAGTGTGCCTCGTTTTGCATACTACATAGAGAGACAACCTCCTACAGACATTCAGAAAGGAGAGGTTGTTTGATCTCAATGCTCTGTGGGCTATGTGTGGAGTAATGAGATGCCGTAGGATGTGTGTGCCTGGTGAGAATTTTAACATATGGGCAATGCATAAGGACTTAAATTCAGTTCTTCTTTTGATCGGTAACCAGTGAAATTCTTCAAGCATTGGATGAGCCAAATTCCTTTTTGTTAAGCCTAGCAATGCTGACACTGCAGCATTTTGTATAACCTGCAGTTTTGTTCATGACATATGCTGGGCTACCCAGATACAAGGTGTAAGGAAATGCCTCCTTGGCATGGTTACCCCCTGACTTTTTGCCTTTGCTGATGCCAAGTTATGATTTGAAAGTGTGCTGAGGCATGCTAACCAGGCCCCAGCACCAGTGTTCTTTCCCTAAAACTGTACCTTTGTTTGCACAATTGGCACACCCTGGCATCCAGGTAAGTCCCTTGTAACTGGTACCCCTGGTACCAAGGGCCCTGATGCCAGGGAAGGTCTCTAAGGGCTGCAGCATGTCTTATGCCACCCTGGGGACCCCTCACTCAGCACAGACAGTGCCATGCCAACCTCACACTGCCCATGGTATAGATAAGTCACCCCTCTAGCAGGCCTTACAGCCCTAAGGCAGGGTGCACTATACCATAGGTGAGGGCATAGGTGCATGAGCACTATGCCCCTACAGTGTCTAAGCAAAACCTTAGACATTGTAAGTGCAGGGTAGCCATAAGAGTATATGGTCTGGGAGTCTGTCATACACGAACTCCACAGCACCATAATGGCTACACTGAAAACTGGGAAGTTTGGTATCAAACTTCTCAGCACAATAAATGCACACTGATGCCAGTGTACATTTTATTGTGAAATACACCCCAGAGGGCATCTTAGAGATGCCCCCTGAAAACATACCCGACTACCAGTGTGGGCTGACTAGTTTTGCCAGCCTGCCACACACCAGACATGTTGCTGGCCACATGGGGAGAGTGCCTTTGTCACTCTGTGGCTAGTAACAAAACCTGTACTGGGTGGAGGTGCTTCTCACCTCCCCCTGCAGGAACTGTAACACTTGGCGTTGAGTCTCAAAGGCTCACCCCCTTTGTTACAGCGCCACAGGGCATTCAAGCTAGTGGAGATACTCGCCCCCTCCGGCCACAGCCCCACTTTTGGCGGCAAGGCCGGAGGAGATAATGAGAAAAACAAGGAGGAGTCACTGGTGAGTCAGGACAACCCCTAAGGTGTCCTGAGCTGAGGTGACTCTGACTTTTAGAAATCCTCCATCATGCAGATGGAGGATTCCCCCAATAGGATTAGGGATGTGCCCCCCTCCCCTCAGGGAGGAGGCACAAAGAGGGTGTAGCTACCCTCAGGGCTAGTAGCCATTGGCTACTAACCCCCAGACCTAAACACACCCCTAAATTGAGTATTTAGGGGCCCCCAGATCCTAGTAAGATAGATTCCTGCAACCTGAAGACGAAGAAGGACTGCTGACCAGAAAGCCCTGCAGAGAAGACGGAGACACCAACTGCTTTGGCCCCAGCCCTACCGGCCTGTCTCCCCACTTCAAGAAAAACTGCAACAGCGACGCGTCCCCCAGGGTCCATCGACCTCTGAAGCCTCAGAGGACTACCCTGCATCTAAAAGGACCAAGAACTCCTAAGGACAGCGGCTCTGCTCCAAAGAAGATACACTTTGCAACAAAGAAACAACTTTTAAAGGACTGTACGTTTCCCACCGGAAGCGTGAGACTTTCCACTCTGCACCCAACGCCCCCGGCTAGACCTGCGGAGAAACAACACTACAGGGAGGACTCCCCGGCAACTGCGACCCTGTGAGTAGCCAGAGTTGACCCCCCTGGGCCCCCACAGCGATGCCTGCAGAGGGAATCCAGAGGCTCCCCCTGACCGTGACTGCCTGTTTCAAAGAACCCGACGCCTGGTAAAGACACTGCACCCGCAGCCCCCAGGACCTGAAGGATCCGACCTCCAGTGCAGAAGCGACCCGAGGTGGCCCTCTCCCTTGCCCATGTGGTGGCTACCCCGAGGACTCCCCCCCTTGCCTGCCTGCTTCGCTGAAGAGACCCCTGGGTCTCCCATTGCAACCTATTGCAAACCCGACGCCTGTTTGCACTCTGCACCCGGCCGCCCCGTGCCGCTGAGGGTGTACTTTTTGTGCTGACTTGTGTCCCCCCCGGTGCCCTACAAAACCCCCCTGGTCTGCCCTCCGAAGTCGCAGGTACCTACCTGCTGGCAGACTGGAACCGGGGCACCCCCTTCTCCATTGAAGTCTATGCGTTTTGGGCACCACTTTGACCTCTGCACCTGACCGGGCCTGAGCTGCTGGTGTGGTAACTTTGGGGTTGCCCTGAACCCCCAACGGTGGGCTACTTTGGACCCAACTTTGAACCCTGTAGGTGGTTTACTTACCTGCAAAACTAACAAATACTTAACTCCCCCAGGAACTGCTGAAATTTGCAGTGTGTCTATTTTTAAAATAGCTTATTGCCATTTTTGCCAAAACTGTACATGCTATTTTGCTGATTCAAAGTTCCTATGATACCGGAGTGAAGTACCTTTCATTTGAAGTATTGGTTGTAAATCTTGACCCTGTGGTTCTTAAAATAAACTAAGAAAATATATTTTTCTATACAAAAACCTATTGGCCTGAACTTGTCTTTGAGTGTGTGTTCCTCATTTATTGCCTGTGTGTGTACAAAAAATGCTTAACACTAACCTCTGATAAGCCTACTGCACGACCACACTACCACAAAATAGAGCATTAGAATTATCTCTTTTTGCCACTATCTTACCTCTAAGTGGAACCCTTGGACTCTGTGCATGCTATTTCGTACTTTGAAATAGTACATACAGAGCCAACTTCCTACACAATGCGTTTCATGGTCCAGGCATGATAGAATTAGGCCTTTAATCACTGTCCTCCAACACTCCAAAGGAAGCCATTTAAACATTTTCCTAATGGATCTTAGCAGCCCAAAACTTGTGCCTGATACATTCTTCACCTGAGAAACCATGGTCAGATCATTATCTAGGATGACACCAAGGCTCTTGACTTCAAGGTTTTGAATAGGGAGCTCTACCAAAGGGGGGGGAGGGCGATAGGGGTAGGTCCCATTTTGAGGGGTTGTTTCAAAGCATCAACACCTCTGTTTTGTCCCCATTCAGTTCTAAATGACTTGCTGACATCTAGCTAGCCACCTGTTCCATGCATGTAGTAAGCTTCTTAGAGGTTGAATTGGTATCAGGTGACAACAAGGTGGCAATCTGTCATCTGCGTAGGATTCCTTGGTGAATCCATAGGAGCAGATGATATCAGAGAGAGGACTAACATATTTATTGAAGAGCGTAGGGGTCAGTGAAGAACCCTTTGGCACTCCACAATCTAGATTATGTGTTTCTGACATGAAGGGCCCTTAGCTTACTTGGAAACTTCTGTTGGCTAAGAACGACGTTAGCCATTTTAGTGCTGTCCCTGAGATCCCTACTACTTCCAACCTGTCATTCAGAACTGAGTGTGAGACAGTGTTGAAAGCTCCATTCATATGAAGAAGAATAAGAGCAGTGGATTCTCCATAGTCTAAGGTCTTTTTCAGGTACTGAGTGGCCAATAGGACAGCTGTCTACGTACAACAGCCTTGATTGAAGCCTGATTGCGTGTGGTGCAACAGGTTGTTGGTTTCCAGAAAATTTGATAGAAAGCCATTTAAGAGTGTCACTAAGATTTTGCTTATCCTTGGAAGCAGTGAAATAGGCCTATAGTTTTCTGGTTAATCCAGGTCTAAATCGCCTTTTTCAATAGAGACTGGATAATTGCATGATTCCAAGTATCGGGAACACAGCCCGATTCTAGAGAGGAGTTGAATAAGGCCATTAAGGCAGAAGGTATGGTCTCTCCTCCTTTCAGCAGAGTATTCATTGGGGCTGGATCAAGAGGTGATCCTGATTTTATTTCCCTTGCTGCCCCTAGAATATTGGATTCACTTAAACTCTAGAATGATGAGAATTCTGCTGTGGGCCTCCTGACTGTGGTGCTGCCATTGAATATGGTCAGGGAGTCTGGTATCACTGCTAGAGAGTCATAGATCTGTCTAATTTTACCCAGAAAATAGTTAGTCAGCTGCTCCCATCGCTCCTTGAGGGGGGAGGACCATTCCCTGCAACATCAGGTTTTAGAAATGATTTGACAATCGCAAATATTTCTTTGGTGGGGTGTGTCGCCTGGCTGATCTTGTCAACAAAATCAGTCAGTTTGGCCCTTCGAATTGCCAGGTGATATTTTTTTAGCATTATTTTATAGGCTTTTGTATTTTCCCCATCATGCTGGTGTCTCCATTTTCTCTCCTGTTTTTTTAAATTCTTTCTTCAGCTCCCTTAGTTCAGGTGAAAACCAACTAGCACTAATTCTAGCACAAGAGGGTCTCCTGAGACCTTTGGGACCCAGGATCTCCACTGTAAAGTCTATCCAGCCCCTAAATGCAATATAGGATGTGCACATATCACAATCTAGTCTTGGGATAGACTTGCTCAGAACTGTCTGCCAGCTTATAGTATCCAGCTTCGAAAAATTGCCTTAGGGGTTTCACGGGGCTCTGATGGCTTTGAGTGTTGCTCTTTTAAGGCTAGAGAACTGTACTAACGTGATCAAACAATAATATTGGCAAAGGGGTAGATGTCTTTATGGACGTAATATTTGAGAAAATGGGGTCCAAGAGATGACCCTTAGAGTGAGTGAGATGAGCCATCAACTGCGTAAGCTGTAATGCATATAGATCTTGTATAAGATTGTTGGCCAGAGGGCATTAACTGCCATCAAAGTGGATATTTAGATACCCTAATAGCGTGAGGTTGGCTGACACAAGACTGTGCTGCAATAATTTCAAGTAAATCCTGGGCAAATTTTGCTGCAGGCCCTGGAGGTCGGTATACAAGCCTCCCTGAGAGGGTAAATGTATGAGTGAGTTTTAATGAGAAAACCAGATGTTCACAGCCTGCAATAATGATGAGAGATGAGTTGCATTGGAAGTGGTCTTTGAAATAATGGCTACACTGCCCACTTTGTTTCCAGAGTCTGTCATTTCCAGATGTCTGCGTATCCAGATGGAAGAGGTGCCGCAATATCTTGCCCACTGAACTACCTCAACCAAGTTTCAGCCAGAAGAGGGCATCTGGGCTTTGTTCTTGCAGTAAGGTGAATAGCTTAAACTTGTGTTCAGGGAGCTACACGCAATTTACGAGGCACAGTTGCCATCCATATGAGGGCTATTTAGGACCTGCTGGGTCTTGCAGATTCTTCATGATATGAACCTCGTGAGCTATTTTAAAAAAGATGCAATCAAACGAATGGTTACAATATAACCACTTACTTGGTAGGGAGGCCAAGGGAATGATGGCATACTTCCTTGGATGGTTGCATGAGGCTTTTTAACTCCTCTGAGGTGTGATGTAGCCAATTCCCATGGGGGACCAGGGTTTCTGGTCCTTGGCCCTGCCAGCCGTGGATGGGTGAGACGGGCTTGCTCTTGGCGCACTAGTGGCATTGCCGCGCACCAGGCCTCATTAAGTAGTGCTTGCTGGGAGATGAAAAAGAGCTGGACCACCAACAAAATTGCGTCCGCTCAAGTGCTTTCAGGAGACGAACTGGCTCTAAACATGGCTCTAAACATGGCCAGGGAGAGTCTGTCTCCAAAACACCCCCAAGCGCTGAAATTAGGCTTAACAATGCCCAGGTAAGACCACCTGTCAATGCCCCACAAAGGTCTGAGTGGTGCTTCCCTTTTGTTCCCTGCACCCATTCTTCCTGTGAGCTCCTGCATTGAATAGTAGCTAATGAAGGTGCAAACGCCGCAGTGAAAACAACTTTAAAACAAAGTGCAAATGGGGTGAAAGGCAGTTCAATTAAAAATTCAGCAGAAGTGGTATAAAAGTGCATCGAATTGGGGGCAGTTACTCACTTCAGTCTAGGTTGCATTTAGCTCCCCTAAGATGGTCGTGTGTCCAGCTGCAAACTGCGAGTGAATTTCTGCCTGGACAGCTTAGTTTAAAGAGCAAGGTCCTGTCTGCTGTTGGGTCTGTCAAGTCCACCAGACATTGCTTTTGATCAGAGCTTCTGTCATGATGTATCTGAATTCAAAAGCATTTGACAGATCTGGACTCCCGTTGCTAGAACCTGCGTTGCTGAACTATGTGTTCGGACATTGACCTCAGACAATTTGCAGCCAGCACAAGTGCCACTGTAGGTTCAACAGAGTTTCTTAGAAATGCTTAATGACTTGATTCTAGAGCAGCAATGTGGTACCAGGTTCAAGGTCTGTACCAGAGTGTGGCTGCAGCTTCCTTCAGCATCACAATCTTTTCATGCCTGTGCCTGGTCAACCACGTGTCCCAGGTCTTATGTTTGCACTTTTATCTGACATTGACAGCCTCTACCTCCTTCTTCTCTTCTACTCTCTGTTCCCAGTCCCTTTCTGCATGTTAACATCTGTTGAAGTGTATTCAATGGTAGCTGCCACAAAATAGGTGTTGAGGGTAGCAGTGAGTGATGCTCAGGCCCCAGTAGCAACAGATGCAGATAAAGTAACAGAATATGTGATGAGAATCAGGACAGTGGATCCTGTCACCATTGTGGACATGGTCAATGATGTTAAAGTGGTCACAGGCAAAGCAGCAGGCAGGTTGTATGTTTTTGTGTGGTTGTTACAGGTGTGTCAGGTGGTTTGCTGGTTGAAGCAGGGGTGGGCACAGTTGTGGTAGCACTGCCAACTGCAGGACCAATTGCCACTGTGGTGAGTGAAGATATGGTGGTGACAATAAGTAGCAGGGGTGTTCGGCTCTTGAGTCTTCTTCTGGTTGGTGGTATTGGTGAGTGGCACATTAGGCGCAATTCTGTGTCCTACTGTGCTATATCACCTGAAAGCTTCATAGGCTTGGAATGTTAAAAAGGCATGGTTCTATTAATATGAGGCATAGAACTGTAACATGATGGCATAACAGATATTTGACAACAGGGTTTCATCCTAGCAATATTTCATCTGATACTACCTTGTGATACACGGGCCAACATTGAAATTGATTATTATCCTAGGTCCTCTGTGCCTTGTTTGTAGTGCTTGTTTATTTGTAAAGCATTACAGTGTATTGCATGATTTCAAATATATGTAAATTATACGTATATTAGGCCCTCGTCTGGAACCACATCATAGTGTGAATCGGCTCCTTCCTTGGGGTGAAGCGGGGGCAGACTTAACTCTGATGCAACTCCACCACTAATTGCAACAGTGCCACCGCTCTGGTTGGAAAGAACGTTCCTTACATGATGTTTGAGGTCTTGAAACTGTTCCTAAAACTCACCTGTATTTCTGATTCCCCAGAACAAGCAAAAACTCAAATTCCGGGTGGAATCGAAAAAATTGTGCTAGAAACATAAATACTTGGTGCTATTTTACCACTAAACATTTTTGCCACACTTATAACTGGGGCCAATGAAGACTAGTTTATGATCGACACCAAACTTTCCCGAAACAAACTTAAGTACTTTTAACAATGTTTTTCAAACGTCTCCAAAGACTCATTGAACGAGACCAAAGTTTTATACAACTCAAGAATTATTTTCTTACAGATTAGTGGAGGTGAATGACGACTATAGAGGTGCTGTCTCTATCTCAAAGTACACTAATTTCATTTGCATAACGTTTTGCTGCTTCGACCTAGCTCCCTGTAAGGCAGCCTGACTCTTGCGGCTCGCCATTACTGCTCTTCAAATCATGCAAGCTGTCTGAGCATCTCTCCCCAATGCGCAGTAATTGTGCATTGCCCGTTCTGACTGCTGCGCCTCCCACTGCGGGCCTCACCTTTATACCATCCTTAAGGTAAGGGGCTCATACTGCAGTGTTTCCGCCAATTCTCTGTAGGATTCCAAATTCGGGTTCCCCACTTAAGTTCATTTTATATTGGCACGCTCACTTGGTGTGCTCACTGGTTTAATTTTTGGCAATTCAGGCAGCACCTGATGCCCCCTACATTGTCCTGGTACTGATGAGACCCCACATTGTACAAGAGGCGAAATGTCATCGACATACATAGAAATGAAACAACTATTGGTCCCTTTAACTCATACAAGATCCAATTCCTAATTGTTCATAAATTCGTTCTGTGTGGTTGTTTTTGGTTTCATGGATATTTATTAACTCTATGTACTGTTTATATGATTACTTTGTTGTTTGCTTTGCTCCTTTGTTCACACAGTACACTGAGATCTTTACATATGCATTATGATAAATATATTGTTTTCTTGCAAGCAATGCTTCCTTGATTGATTTCATTGATCACCCTGGACAGGTATTCTATTTTTTTAATCATTTGACCATTGTGCTTATATATTGCACATCAATGGCTTATTATCATTTGGTATTTGTAAGGAGAACCGCTGTTTCTTTGTTAGAGTTTGACCTACCTCCAGGTGGGATGCTTTGCTTGTGCTATTCATAACACAAACAGCATTCACTCTGACTTTTTTGAATGGTCTGGTGGTTGTCTGGGCCACGAAGCTCAGGCATGAATTCTAAAGGTAGGCCAGTTAGTAGGAGAGGCATCTGCTTTTCGTGTAGCTTTGTCCAAACTCTAGTATCACCATCAGCCTTGAACAAGACACCCCCAGGCTACAGTATTAATTGCAGTCTGATCCTTCCATAATAATGGGCATCCACATAGTGATGCATTCAGTGGTTGATGCTGTGAGCCTGGACCTTGGTTTATATCTTTATTGCAGGCAGTTTAGTGCTTGCAGCTCAAGGAGATGTCCCTCTGCATAGATTTTGATAAGAAGATTGATAGCTGCGTTTAGTAAATACTGCAGCCCCAAGTTTTGATATTACAAGGGCACTCTGTACCTACGCTCTAAGACAGTATAGAAAGCCTACTTAATATCGCAAGTGAATAAAAGCAGCACTTTCCACATGACAGATATAAGGTGCTAATGTGTCCTATTGGTGAAAAATACTCATGTTCTTCACAATTTAAGTTCTTGAGCAGTTACCAGAGAGGAGGGCCTGGGATGTTGATTGCTGAGTAAAGAAAAGCCAACTCCCAACATCACAGTTTATGTAGGATTTAACTTAGATTTAGCCCTTCCGATTGCCGAATGAAATCATGGCAAACATAAGGGATTGGGCGACTCACAATGGCTTTACTTCTAGAAATATTTGTGTCTTAAATATTTTTTTAAAAAGCCCAAGGAGTTAATAAGACAGGTCAACCAACATAAGGGAATTCCATTAAACAGAAGCTGGGGCAATATTAATGACTTGAGGCACTCTGTGGACGGCTTACCTCAGTTATTATGAACAGGGAATTAGAGAGCCTTTCTACCCCCAGGTCATTAAAAAGAAAATATATCCATATAAGAGCTACCCTTCCAATTTCTGATGTTAAATCCTTGGCAGCTGGAATTTGAGGTTTAATACAATTAGGGCTTCTATGTGTAAAACATTCATCCTTTATAAGTCATGTACTACACGAACAAGAACAGATTAATTTCCTCTTCCTTCTTCTTGCAATTAGGCCCGATTGGGTACATTGTGTATATTATGTGCTATTTCACTGTGTACGTTTTCTTTAAGAGTGGCAACACTAACAACGCTTTCATTTTCAGGGGACCTACCCCGTGCTAAGGATAGATTAAGAATTATTTGTAGCAACTTGGCAATTTGCGACTTGCAAATTGCGAGTCCCTGCGACTTCCAATTTGCAAGTCGCAAATTGCTATGCAGTACGGTGTCTCAGACACCGACTGCGACTCGCAATGGGGTCGCAATGACCCACCTCATCAATATTCATGAGGTGGGTCGCAAATTGCGGCCCCATTGCGAGTATAGGCACTCGCTAACATGGAGGCCTGCTGATGTCAGCAGACCTCCATGTTCGTGACTGCTTTTTAAATAAAGCAGTTTTTTTTTTAAGTGTAGCCCATTTTCCTTAAAGGAAAACGAGCTGCACTTAAAAAAAAAACGAAACCTTTAGTTTCGGTATTTTTTCAGGGCAGGGAGTGGTCCCTTGGACCACTCCCTGCCCTGAAAAAATATTTTTGGGTCCATTCACAAAGTGGCCTTCCAATTTGCGAGTGGGTTACCATCCACTTGAAGTGGATGGTAACTGCGACTCCATTTGCGACCGCCTACGCGGTCGCAAATGGAATTGCATCCCACTGCGAGTCGCAAATAGGAAGGGAACACCCCTTCTTATTTGCGAGTCGGAAATGCATTTTGCGAGTCGGAGCCGACTCGCAAAATGCATTTCTGAATAGCAAAGTGGCTTTTGCGCCTCGCAAACGGCGATTTTCGCCGTTTGCGAGGCGCAAACACTTTGCTACATCTGGCCCTTAGTGTGTATACAAAATATCTATAACCAAGTGTAATAGATCTTTGTAAATTAGAGACGTAGAATATTTACTATTTTAAAAAAATGCATAAATCCATGTAACTGCTAAGAGCAGAAAACACTATAAGAAGGCTCTTGGGTCAAAAAATAGAATGTATTCTGGGCCAGAAGATGATTTTATCTTAGCTTTATGTTCTAAGGATTGCTTCTTTTCTACGTGAAGGTTTACAGAACTTTTCTTTACAAGTGTGACAATATCAGTAGGGATTAAGGGTGTGTAGAACATATAGAGGCTTATTTACAAGCCCCTTGCGACGCCACGCGTCACTTTTTCCCAAAGAAAAAGTGACGGGCCGGCGGCGCAAGGGGCTTGTAAATAAGCCCCATAGTTGCCATTTTCCGTTGTAGGATTAGCTCTTAGCAAATATGCATACAGACCTGTCTTGCACCAGTGCACACCCAGCACGAGCATTGCCTGATTAGAAAAAAAATCCCCTTTGTTGCACGTGCTCTCTTGGCGCATGCTGCGGAGAGCACAACAGAAAAACCTGCAGTATTGGTTCAAATCAGTGCTGTTTGTTTCTTTGCAGAAGGTTCTGTGACCCTTGGCGGGAGCTCTATACATCCCCACCAGGAGAGTGCAGGGCTGCCTTCAAAGGTCGTGATGCCGGGTGAGTCTGCAGACACTAACAGTCAGTCTCTTTGCAGGCGCGCCCCAGTTTACTTCTGGAGGGGGGGCTTTGATTCCCAGATGTGTGTGAAGTCTGTGGTTGCAAACTCATTTGGTGGTCTGTGGAGGACCCACCGGGCTCTTTTTGCCCCTTCTTTCCTCCCTAAAGATTGTTCTCAGTGGCACGCTGTGTGCCACTTCCTAGGTATTATAGAAATGGCACGCTCCCTGGGGCAAAGAAAGAGACAGAAGTAGTGAATCGGACTAGGAGGAGGACTGGGTGTAAAAGATAGTTACCCAGTCAGCACGGAGTGTTCATTTGATGTACTCGCACAAAAGGCCAGTCTTGGCATTTGGGGTGCTACGGAATTCGTTTGTGTCTATAAAGGAAGGAATGTATGGCCTCCAAAGATCTCACTTATAAACGTCTAGATGTAGCTGTCAACAGAATATTATCGTGAACGAAGCAGGCTGTTAGAATGAGTTTGTGGTAGCTAATATTTTAAGTGCTGCCAGTTCCCTTGCTCCTAACTTGATATGAAATAACAGAAGTTATACTTGACACAAGGGCACAACACAACATCCATATCAAAAACACAACTACTCTCATTTCAAGAATGCAGGTAAATGTCAACCTTAACTTCAAAACATAGGCCAATTTTTAGAACACACCTCAATTTGATCACAAGAATACAACTATTGACTTCAGAAATAACTCTTTGTGATTTCGAGAACATAATTCAATCTAAATGCAATATTAATATAAATTATGCAACTCGTGTAAACTTTAAGAACACAACCCATGTTCATTAAAGAATCCAACGTAATACCTACTTCAAGATAATAATGTAATATTCATACCAAGAACATAAGTAAATCTGACTTAAAAAAATAATAGTCCACCCATGTCAAAGTTGATCATCACATCATGCATAAATCTTCACTTTAAATTCAAGTTAATCTCCACCTCCACACCCCAATCGCCATCTGCAGTATAATGATTACATATCTACACAGATATCCCTCCCAGGATACACAGAATCACATTAATCTCAGTGTCAGGTGAAACTCAATTCCCATCTCAAGCCCAAAACAATGCTTACCACAAGTACAGTCTCATTGTAACATAAATAACATCTATACACTTGAATCAACTATACTCCATGTTTCATTCTGACACCAATACATACTGTACTGTCACATTAAATTCTTTCTTGAGTGTTAACCAATATACGATTCAAATTTAACTCATTAACCATAGTGTGATCAAATTAATTTATGTTTTAAGCTAACCTCAATCCTCACTTCAAGTGCAAATTGCCCCCTTGCTAAAGTGCAGAATAATCCCCTTGTGGAAAGAGAGAACAACCCCAAACATAAATTCATTTTGATCCCCATGTTAAGACCACTGTGATCCCTTTCTACTCTCCCTCTCTCCTCCAATCATAATGATTGACTCATCTCAACATTGTGCAGAAAATAAACACATAATGCAAGTGCAATTGGATGCCATTTTGTATATTTTGCTTCAGTGTGGATGTATTTGTAATGTGTAGAGTGTAAAGCCAGCTGCTAAGCTATAGGGTACAGAAGTACTCAACATCATAGGTTTACAACTGTTGTTGCATCACACTGTTAATATGTAGCATGAGTATTAAGTAGCTGATAGAAAATTTGCCAACTTGACATGCAGCACAGCATACGCTGGTCTAGAATTTTAAGTATTGGGCATATGACCCGGTGACATGAAAATGGTTGTCCAGAATGAACATTTTGAATAAATGCATTGGAATAGCATTAGATGATTGTTTTAAGAGGTTATGGTCAAAGTGTCTGGAAAGGTAAGCAAATAATGGTGGACCCCTATAATGAGAAACTAGTGAGAGCTACATTTCTACAGTTACATTGAGAGGCATGAGATTGCTTACTGGTCTGGAAATAAAACATATAAACTAATCCTTTCCACCAGCCATTTGAACTTGCATTTGCCTTCAAGAGAGCTCACGCTGAAATCCTTTAAAAAAACACATTATCTCACTTTCATTACAGCATATGTCTGTTTAGACATTATGATTCTCATCATCCTCTACATTTATATTATGCCTACAAGGGGCTATATTGCGCAAAGAAAAAAGCATATCAAGTCTCAGTCAAATAAGTAAGTCTTTAGTGCATTTCAAAATGTCAAAAGCTGGTTCACCTGTCAAATTCCACCAGGCTAGGAATTTCAAAAGGTAGTTTTCAATAGTGAGAAAGCTCTGCATTCACCCTTATTCCTAATGAATGCTGGAGGAACACATGTTTGCAGATGAGCAACGTTGGAAGTTTAAACTGAATTCTAGATTTTATTGGTGGCCAGTGTAACTTGTGACAACAAGAGAAGACATGCAGATCCAGGCAAATTATGTGCAGCTCATACGGCTGACTTTTCTAGAACTTGCAACATGTTTATGTTAGTCTTAGAAGTCTCATCCCATCCAGCAAAGAATTTCTGTAATCAATTTTACAGCTAACCTTTTTATATCCACCTTCCTATGATATCCCGTGGCATACTTTTTGTAGCCTCTTGAGATGTTAAAAGTGGAAGAACAAATTACAATATTTACTTGACTGACCATTGATAGAAAATGGTGAAAAGTCCAGTTTCCACAATGTATTTTACCTTCATTTTGAAGATCTCATCTGGGGAGAAATAATAGACAGAGCTGTCTGTTTTACCCAAGCATCAATCACCACAATTGAGAACTCCATTTTTGAGGCGCTGCTGCCCAGCCAATTTTTATTCATCAAGTCCTAGATGATACCAAAAATATTGTCAACTGTCTGTCGGTCACTTGCATGATTAGTTCATAGAGAGAACACAGTTTGTGTATATAATTCTGATAGCTACCATGCATATGCCACATCAGCTGAAGAAGATACTGAACATATACCTATTGAAAAGAAGTGGGGACACACAAGAGCTCTAAGGCACCCTTATATCGGTCCATGGTATTATCTGACAAGTTCCACCCCATATCACCCTGGCATTCCGACCAGTCATGAACGACTGTAACCCGTTTAAGGACCTCTCTGTCACCCCTGCAGCCCCTGCTGCCTTCTATAGAAGAAAATGATACTCGAGGGTGTCAAAGACCACAGAGAGATTACATCATCATGAGTAGATCTGAGTCCCCAGTATCCAAAATGTCCAGGATAACTTTGTTGATAACAAAAAATATAAGTCCATATTTTTGGAAGGTTAGAGTCGCCTTAGCGTCATTAATTTTGATGCTAAAGTGGTGCTAACTTAACTCCATATTTATATTTTGATGCTAGACCCAACCAGAATCAAAATATTGGCGTTAGCACCATTTCTAGAAAATGCCAACCCACCTTGCATCAATGAGATGCAAGGTAGGCGTTCCCTTCCTAAAAAAGACGCTAGCCCCAGCGCCATATTTAACTCCTGATGCTAGAACGACGCGTAGGTAGGAGGCGGACCTAAATAATGGTCCTAAGCCCGCTTAGCGTCATTATTTAACCCCTGGTCAGACCAGGCATTAATGTGCAGGTAGGTCTATTTCCTTGGGGAAAAACCATGGAATGGGCACAAAGATGCCCACCCCAACTTCCAGCATCACCACCATCCACACCACAGGGACACTATAGGAGGAGGGAGCCCATCCCAGGTAAGTTGCAGGTAAGTGTATGTGTGTGGTGTACCACTGGGGCCCCCACACATGGGGCCCCTTGGCTGGCACTGGATATGTTGGGCTTGCCCTGGGGACACTGGTCCCCTGTGGTGGGCACTGTGGTAGTGGTAATGACTCCTGTCTATTCTTAGACAGGAGTCATGTTTTGGCTGCTTGTTCATCAAAAAATGATGCTAGGCTGACTAGCGGCAGATATTTTGCCACTAATCAGCCTAAAGTCATTTTTTACCCACTAGCGCCATTTTCCCATAACACCTTCCATCACCAGCTAGCGTAGTTTCTTGAGACGCTAGCCATTCTTTAGTGCCATCGTGCATCATTTTATAAATATGGCGCACGGATGGCGATAGGGAATGGGGTTAGTTTGCGTTAAAAAAAATGATACACAACTGCACTAGCGCAGTTGTGCATCATTGTTCATAAATATGGCCATCTTCTCCATGCCCATTTTTCGTCAATGCTCATTCCGCGCTTTCTTGCAATTACAATGTGACAAACTTCTCAAATAGTTTAATACAAAAATAATGCATGTAATAGGAAAATAGTTTAAAGTATCTCAGAAATCAAATTGATTTTTTCTTTAACAAGAGGCGTGACCCAAGGACCTTTGCAGATAGAAGATTTCTAGTCTTTTCTAAAGGAGTATCAGTCTCCATAGCAAAAGAAGCAAGACCTTTACATCCTTTAACCAATGTTGTACAATGCAGCTTTCTTAGGCTATAGGATAAAAAAAATTCTAGCTTACGCGTCAAGAATTTTCAATTCTATTAAGGACGCGGAGGCGAGGATTATGCTATCTCTTTCTTTACTGATCCAAAATAACAGCCAATCAAAAACAAGTAAAACAAAAAACTACACATCCCATGATGTCTTGTATAATATCACATGGTCCAATCACTAAACATGACCTTTGTCGATAACACTCTTGACCCTCGACGTCACTTCCTCTTTCTTTGGTCAAATCAGATAGTTCAAATAGAATCGAAACTTCTTACATCAAACCCGAAAACAGGAGTCAGGAAGAACCACACCCACCGGATAACAAGAACTTGAAGAGTCCAACACGAAGGGAACAGTCCCGGGAAGCAGTTATGCTTGAAACCTTTCATGAAACCATGAGAATTCAGGAATTCTTCTGATCTGAACCTATAAATAATAAAACAGGTAGGTAATATCCCAAATGGATTGAATATGTTTCAATAAAATTGCTAACTCTATAAAAAACCTTAAACCAGGTGGGTAAATATAACAATAAATCATTCATTTCAACATTAATTGTTTACTCAATATCATATTGAATTTAAGGGTGGGATAATCCTAGCCTCCGTTTCCTTAATAGAATTGAAAATTCTTGACTCGTAAGCTAGAATTTTTTTATTCTATGTCAGGACCGGAGGCTCCGATTATGCTAGTTTAAAGCTGTCCCATAACTACAGAGGCCACATCCAAGACAGGTTTGTGATAGAATTTACGAAAAGTATTTTCTGAAGATCAGTCAGCCGCCGTCATGATGTCCTCTAAACGAGAACCCAGAGCATATGATTTAGAGGCCATAGCTCCTCTAGCAGAATGAGCTCCAAAAAGGGTGGTATTTATACCTTCTTCATTCATTAACCATCTCATCCATCTAGCTATAGTAGCTGAAGAAACTGGTTTAAAAGGTTTCTGCAAAGAAATCAACAATTGCCCTTTCACATCTTGCCTAAATTCTTCTGTAACAATTTCACACTCCTTTAAACACTGAACTACACACAGTTTAGAATTGTCAGGATACATTGGATAAGATACTGACCTTTAATTCGTTTTAGTCCTTCTTGTCACCGAAAAGGTAACACCATCAGGGGAATACACCCTACCAGCTAGGTCTAAAGCTCTGACATCTGACACTCTTTTGCACGAAATGAGACATAAAAGCATGGTCAAATTGCCAAAAGTTGCTTGCGTGACAAATACCTGTTGGCCGGCCAAGAATCCAAGAGTTTTAAAATAACATTAACATCCCATAATACTGAATATCTGGCCTGAGGAGGTTTAGCGAGTCGTATACCTCTCAGAAGTTTACAGATAAGAGGATGCTCTGCGACGGGTTTACCATCCAAATGGGAATGTCCTGCCGAAATGGCTGACCTAAAATTGTTGACTGTCCGGTATGCTAAACCTGAACTTGCTAGTTCTGCTAGGAAATTAACAATTAACTCAATATGTGCTTCCACTGGATTGGCACCTCGTCCATCGCACCAACTATTCCATCTGCGCCAGGCTTTTATGTGTACTACCGGCCCAGGCCTGTTTAATGAAGTCTGCAGCTTGTTGCGAAATGCTCGGGGAACTCCATCTTGACCTGAAATCAACCAGGCTAACAGAGTCAATTTCCCTGATGAGATCATTGGATGTTGAAGGCCCTCCGGACTCAAGAGAAGATTCCGACGAGGAGGAATGAGAAGAGGAGAGGCACAAGCTAAATGAAGCGCTATGGGGAACCAAGTTTGTGCTCTCCAAAAGGGAGTCACCAGATCGATCTCTGTCTTCTGTCTCTGAACCTGTGATAACACTCTGGCAATCATCAGAAAAGGTGGAAAGGCATAACCCTGAAATTGAGACCAATTTTGGAGAAATGCATCTGTCTTCAATGCACAAGGGTCTCGGGGCCAACTGTAAAATTCTTGTATCTGACAGTTCAGCCAAGAGGCAAACAGATCCACATCACAACTGCCCCATTCCTTGATTATCTGGGAAAAAATCATCGGGTCCAGTTTCCAATCGCTGGAATCTGTTAGGTATCTGGAATTCCAGTCTGCTATGATGTTCTGATCCCCTGGGAGATATTCTGCTATAACCACCAGGCGCTGTGTCAGACAATAATGCCAGAAATCCTTGGCAATCTCTGCTAGAATTCCTGATTTCATACACCCCAATTTGTTGACATATCTCACTGCTGAGACATTGTCCATCCGTAACAGTATGCAACAGTCTGTCTTCTGAGGGGATAGACTCTTTATCGCAAAGGAACCCGCCAGAAGTTCCAGGCAATTGATATGCAAAGTTTGCTCCCAGTCTGACCATCTGCCTCCAGTCACTAGAGAGTTGCAGCGGGCTCCCCACCCCCAGTGACTGGCATCGGATTCTATCACCACTTCTGGGTGCAACCCAAAGATCGCTCTGCTGTTCCAGGCTTCCATATGATGAAGCCACCATTGAATCTCCGATCTTACCTCGGCAGTCAACGGAATCTGTTCCGAGTAACTCAGACCCTGTTGGAGATGTCTGATTTTGAGTCTCTGTAGTGCCCAGTAATGAAGGGGAGCCGGGAAAATCGCTTGAATGGACGATGCTAACAAACCTACTACCCTGGCTATATTGCTTAAAGAGACGGTCGACCTGGTCAGAACCGATCTCAATTCTCTCTTGATGTTGCAGATCTTTAGCGAGGGAAGAAGGAGTTGACATAGGACTGAGTCTATTCGAAACCCCAGGAAGTCTATCACCTGAGTTGGTTTCAACAAGGACTTCTGCGCATTGATGAGAAAACCTAAATCTTGCAGAAGACTGATGGTCCAGTTCAACTGAGACAGGAGGACTTGAGGCGACTGCGCCATCAATAGAATATCGTCCAGATATATGATCAATCGGACTCCCTTGGCTCTTAGCCATTCCATCACAGGCCTCAGTAGCTTCGTGAAGCACCAAGGGGCTGATGACAGGCCGAACGGGAGAGCAAGGAATTCCAGGCACTGGCCTCTCCACTGAAACTGAAGAAATCTCCTGTGAGGAGGAAAAATTGGAATCGACAGATAAGCATCCTTTAGGTCCAGACGAACCATCCAATCCCCTTCTAACAGAATATCTCTTAACATGTGGACACCCTCCATTTTGAAAGGCCTGTACAGAATCCAATGATTGAATTCCTTTAGATTTAATACTAAGCAATGTCCTCCCCCTTTTTTGTCTACTACAAAAATAGGGCTGAGAAAACCATGAGGGTGCGGGGAGGAAAACTGAACTGCACCTTTGTCTAATAAAGCCTGAACCTCTTTGTCTATAAAATCTTGATTTGTTAGGGAAAAACACATCTGGAGAGGTGGATTGAATTGCCTGGGAGTGCTGAGAAACTCTAGGCGAAAACCCATGACTGTTTGGAGAATCCATGGATCTCCTGAGATTCTTTTCCAATTTCTCAAAAACAGTGCCACTCTGCCCCCAAGTGTGACTTGAGAAAAATGAATAATGCTCACCTGTGAAACTTGTGTCTTGTATGGCTCCTTGTTGACCTCTACGAGAGCCTCTGTGGAAGCGGGGACGTCCTCCTCTGGGACGAGTGGGGTAGAAATTGGAGTCTTGTTCACCATACCAACCACCTCTGCCTCTGGGATAATAATTCTGGGGACTATTGAATGTTCCTCGGCCGGGCCTCCATAACGACCGGCCCTGACAAAAAGGCCCCCTCTAAAAACTTTTTTGAGAGACATTTGGGCTTTGTCTAAGGAGGCAAAGGTGGAACAGAACTTGGACAAATCCTTAATAAAGGAGGATCCGAAAAGGAGACCTTCGGCAGAAAGACCCGCTTCTGAAGATGCTAAATCAGACAGCTTTGGATCAATGCGCATGAGAATCGATTTCCTGCACTCAGAAGAAATAGCACAATTAGAATTTCCTAACTGGCAAATTGCTCTTTGTGCCCAACCGATGAGGATGTCAGTGTCAACAGGCGTTCCTGATTCTTCAGACAGATACGCCATCTCGAGGATCTTAGTCAGAGGGCCAGACAAGTCCAAAAGTTTGTCTTGACAATTCCGCCAAGATTGACTAAACCTTTTTTAGTGCCCTTAGCAAACTTCCTCATGAACGTAACCATAGTAGGGTCAATCTCTGGAGTGTCTGAAACCTTACCCTCTAAATCTGGTCTGGGGCATTCTGCTCTTAGGCGAGAGCGGACTTCTTTATCAAAACCTTTTCTCAGATTAGATTGAACATATTGGGCCACCTCGGGAGGGGGAACCCAATTGGAAGCTCTAGGATGCATGATTTCTGAGGGATCAAAGTCCAAACCCTTTTTTAGCTCTCTTACTGGAGGTCGGAGTATCTGATTCTTCTGAAGCCTCAGAAGACGAATCCTTAGTAGAAGAGGAAGGAGAAAAAACGTCTTCCTTTCGTGAACTATAGGTATGTTCCCCACTGCGCTTCTTGCGCAATTTTTAGAAGGCGTCTGCGTGAATCTCGCTAATATATGCCCGAGTCTCCTCTAGATTCTTTGCTTTAGCCTTTGCTTTTTTACCTTCGGGTTGAGGTTGCTGTCCTTGCACCCAACCCTGGGAGCGTGCATAATCAAAATGTTGTCCTGAAAAGGGACCCAAGGCTCTCACTAGGGCATCATTCACTGATTGCTGGACTCTGGTATCAAGGGCTTCTACTAAATTAACTTCCAGCTGATTGCCCAAATCTTCTGAATAATATTCAACCTCTTGGTCATCCCACTGAGCCATGTCCAAAATATATTGAAAGACAATATTATATCATATATAATAAGGTAAGGGAAGGTAAACTTGGAACAACCAGTTCAAAATGTCTTTAAATGTCTTTAGACAATGATGGGGGAGTGTAAAAACCCCAAATCAGGCAATAGAAAAAAGTGCCCTAATAAAATGTGGAGGGAGCTGCCTGAAACACTCTCGGCAGAAGCCTGATCTTAATTTTACAACCTCGCTAATTATATCACAAGCGGGGCGTCAGGGAGCAGAAATATAGCTGTGGAGACCTGCTGGGAACACGCGCGCTAATCCTGGACGAGCCGATCGATTCAGAACAAAGAATCGGCTCGTTCCAAGGTACGCGCACGTGCGCGCAACAGCAAAGAAGGGAAAAAGAGAAACTGCTGCAGCACGCAGCTCCGCTCCCGCTCCACCAAAATCTGGGCAAAAACACGGCAAAGCTGAACCCTCACACACGCAGAGAAGGGCGCGTTTGAATAAACAGTACAAGCATGCTGAATCGCGACGCTTGAATCAACAATACACTTCAATAATTAAGCATATACACACAAGTAAATGACAGTAATAAATTTGAGGTTACTTATCTGCTGCGAAGCAGCAAAGAAAGAGGAAGTGACGTCGAGGGTCAAGAGTGTTATGGACAAAGGTCATGTTTAGTGATTGGACCATGTGATATTATACAAGACATCATGGGATGTGTAGTTTTTTGTTTTACTTGTTTTTGATTGGCTGCTATTTTGGATCAGTAAAGAAAGAAATATCATAATCGGAGCCTCCGGTCCTGACATAGAATTGCTGTGTCTCTGAGGGAAATGTCCCAGAAAGAGTACACTGACGTACAACACTCATTAAGCGCTGCATTAGAAGCAGAGTTCAGAGTGCAATAGGAACCACATTCCAGATCAGCTGATTCTTGGTAGAAAATAATTCGGAATAGTATTATACTAACTCTCATGTAGACCCAATTTATTTTTGCATATGCAGTTTCTTTCAGAGTGCGAATAAATGCTTTACTATTTTTCAGAGCAGCTAATGTGACTTTTGTATACCTATTTCATAGTCTTTAATTGGGCCAGACGCTCATCACTAGAGGCCCGATGTACCTATTGTCGTGTGATTCACGAACTGGCTTGGAACCATAAAATACCATGTTGAAATGTAGTAAGGTTTTAAAATGTTGAGCTTGAAATATGTGCGTATTGAACCGAAAAAATAGAGTCAAATAGTGAGTCACTAATGTTGTGACATTTGTTTGCTGTGAGTACCATAGAGTGAGTCGCATGACAACATTTGCATTTTTTGAATGTTGACAAAAACTGAATTTTGAACTCGCAAATTACCATCAAATGGAACCAGGTATTACCCAGGTGCAAAGAATAATAAGGGGCTCAAAATGTACCTGCACTTTCTAAAATGGTTGCTTTTTATGCACTGGTGAGGATAATGAGCCTTTTGTGAGCACAGCAGAGGAGGAGACAGGAGAAGAGATTTAGAGTTGGAGTGACACTTTTTGAAGTGAACGAGGAGAGATTTATGACAAGTACAGACTCAGTAGCTGGGTTATTTATGAGCTCATTGAGGACTGTACCAGCACATGTACAGATCCAATTCTCACTGCACCTTCTTGCCTCTAGTAGATATCAAGGAACTGTGGAGTTTCTCAGATTGCCTTAGCCCATGTATTCCACAGCTTTCTGGATGCCATGTTGAGTGGGTTAAGGTCCACATAGTCTTGCCAAACGCCCCTATAGAAATGCAGAACACCAATATCAAATTCTACAGAATTTATTCTCAATATATGGGTTGTGTTGATGGGGCACAGAGTGTGGCCAAGATGGCGACTGGGTGAGTTGCATGGTGCGAGGCTCCATGCACTCAGTCCTCCAGCCAGTATCCTGCGGGGCCCGTGTGCCTCCCCGGCCATAGCCAACACCCTGTAACCCCTGTGGATGACTGTGGGGTGGCGGGGACCCTGCTGTGGGCCACCAACACCCTCCGGGAGTGCCCAGTTGGGAAGCGGCCTATGGCCATCAACACAATCGAGAGCCATGGCAGAGCCGACTCCGTCCACGGACTGCAGTGCCGTCCCCTCCCACTGCCCTTGAGGGATGGCATGAAGCATAGACTGGAATGAGCACTCCTCTCACCCCTGCCTGATTCTCTGCATGCCCAAAGCCCTGAGCGGACGCAGGAACCTTGATCGGAGGAACCGTGGCAGTGAGGACACGCCATGCCCCCATTTTCTTTTGGGACTGCTCCAACTCAGGTGACTGCTGGCTGGCCCTAGGGGGCTAAGAATGCGGGCACTCCCAGCTACCCCCAGCCAGTGTGTCGGAAAGCATGAAACTGGGCGGAGGGCTCCCTCAGCCCCCCCCCCCAGATACTGAAACAACTTGGGGTGCAATGGGGAGGAGAGGCACCAGGACTTCATGGACACATCTAGCTCTGTTAGACCTGGCATCCTTGGCATGGGCTCCCCTAACTTTTGCCTCTACTTCCCAGGTAGTTTCTTGTTACTCTGGACACTTTACGACTGCTGAACAGTGCTAAAGTGCAGGTGCTCCCTATGTGAAATTGTATGATTTGACTTTTCTATGATTGGCATATTTGGCTTACTAATAAGTCCCTAGTAAAATGCACTAGAGGTGCCCAGGGCCTGTAAATCAAATGCTACTAGTGGGCCTGCAGCACTTGTTGTGCCATCCATATGTGTAGCCCTGTAAGCATGGCTCAAACCTGCCACTGCAGAGTCTCGAGTGCAGTTTTAAACTGCCAGTTCAACTTGGCAAGTGTACCCACTTGCCATGCCTAAACCTTCACTTTTTAGGTGCGAGGGCAAAGCGCTCCATCCCCTCTTGTACTCTCTATTTGGGCTTCTACCAACGCCCATGTCACGCCAGTCACTTTCATTGGTTCGTGGGCTTGCCTTTTAAAATCTGCTTGCTTTCACTGCTGAAAGGCATGCATACATCGTGCCTTTTCCAGTGTTTAGCTCTCCTCGAGCGCACTGACCAATTACTGAAAAGATACGAGGCTTGCTGTTTTCCGTCTGTTTTCTGGACTACTTTTTCTCCTTATTTCACAGTGCGATCTCACTGGGCAGTAGTCCAGGGCTTTGCATGACATCAATCCTGTTAAAAAGGTAATTGTACTTTTGCTGGTTAAATGGATAATTGCACTTTTGCCGATAGGTTTCACTGCAAGCAAACTTTTATTTCTCTTTGTGTGTCTACTTTGCGCTGATGGCGGCTGTCGGCTCGCTTATGTGAAACTTTTACTTTTCAGTTTATACGGAAAGAAACGTCCGGTTAGTTATGTTAAACTGTTTTACTTTTCATTTTCAATTTATGTGGCAATAAAAGTCCGGTTAGGAGTTTACAATGCTAATAGCTCTAACTCGAGCAAACGCGAGACCCATTGCATTGCAAATGCTTGTTATATATGTATGGCTCCCCTAAGGTAGGCCCTAGGTAGCCCCATTGGCAGGGTGCAGTGTATGTTAAAGGTGGGACATGTGCTGATGTGTTTTAAATGTCCTGACAGTGAAATATTGCCCAATTCGGTTTTCACTGTGTAAGGCCTATTTCTCTCATAGGTTAACATGGGGGCTGCCTTTAAATATTAGTGCAGATTCCCTTTGAGAACAGATAGAAATATGGAGTTTGGGGTCTCTGAACTCACAATAAAAAAATACATTTCTAGTGAAGTTGATTTTTAGATTGTTAGTTTGAAAATGCCACTTTTAGAAAGTAGGCATTTTCTTAAACCATTCTGTGACTCTGCCTGTTTGTGGATTCCCTGTCTGGGTCAGTTTGATGGTTGGGCTGCTTATGCATCTCCTCTAGACAGTGAAACAAAGGGTGATGGGGTGTAGCCTGCATATCCAGATGAACCATCTGTGCTAGAGTGGAGAGAGGAGTGGTCACTTACACCTGAAAGGGCTGTGCCTGCCCACACACAGTACAGTCTCCAACCCCCTGATGTGTGTCTGGGGCCTGGCCTGGGCAAGGCAGGATTTTGTGAACAACAGAAACTTTCCTTTCAAGTTCGCCTACTTCAAAGGCAGAGAGGGGTATAAGTAGTGGACCCAAACCCCAGACTTTATATCACTTCTGGATTCAAGAGGAACCTCTGCCAAGGAGAAGAGCTGAAGAGCTGAGGAGAAGTGCTGCCATGGCCTGTGACTGTGCTTTGTTGGGCTATCCTGAAGTTGCTGCTTCTGCCTGTGAAAGGGGACAAAGATTAGACTTTGTTGTGCATTCCTGCTTGAGAAGAATCTCCAAGGGCTTGGAGTAGAGCTTGCCTCGTGTTTTGAAACCTCAGGGACAGCAAAGGTTGCACCAACCAGTTGTGATTCTGCATACTGTGGACTATAGCTTGCCAGAGGGTGCCATTCCAGTTCCTGGGCCCCTGGATTGAATTTCTGGTAAAATCCTGTGAAACGACACCGGACGACGTTGTGCGACTTCGCTAAGGACACCGCTGCATGGAACCTGCGACGCTGCCTGCACCTGAAGCCGTGGACCTCGCGACTCAGCAGGCCTTGCACCGCCGCAGCCGCTGATCCCACACGTCTTTGCTGAGATTGGAGTGTCATAGCACTGACGTTCATGACACCCGACTCCATCGCAGTGCCTGTGACTCCGTGATGTGAACGCAACCCAGTGAGGTCGTCCTGTAGCATTGTGACTTTGCCGGACTTCGTCTCTGCCAGAGGTACCAAGGGACCAACACCTTGAAACTAACGCCGCCTCATCTCCATCGCTCCACAGTAAGGACCCGCTGCCTCTTCACAATGCCTCTGTTTCTCTGCCCCGCAGCACTGGAACTGACGCTGCTTCGGATCCAGCGACGCCTTGCTCCCTGACTCCGTGCACCAGCCTGTTTTCCACACTTTTTGCTAAGGTAGTGCACCTGGGGTCTGTGTGACTCCGTAAACGGCGCCAGTGGCGTCGCATTGTGAAAAACAACTCTTTCACAACGCCGCTTATCATCAAAGTGTAGCATTTGTGCTTCTAGGCACTATTTCTGTGTTTTTAATTGCTAAAGTCATATTTTTAAATGGTGTATTGTGGATTTTTATCATATTTGGTCTTATTTATTTATGTAAAATAATTATATTTTTCTAACCTTGTGTTGTGTCATTTTGTAGTGGTTCACTGTGTTACTGTGTGTGTTGACACAAATACTTAACACATTGTCTCTGAGTGCCTGCTCAAGCTACCAAGGAGGTGAGCGGGGGTTAACTGAGTGTGATTCTCCTTTACCCTGACTAGAGTGAGGGTCCTTGCTTGGACAGGGGGCAACCTGACTGCCAACCAAAGACTCCATTTTTAACAAACTCCAACTAACCTATCTCTGCAACCATTTCAGCGACACTGAGAGGGCATCAGCTTCCCTGCCCCCTCCTCCAAGAGGGCATATAACAAACGCCGTCTGGAGCCCACCCTCTTCTTAATATTAGTGACCTGCCAAATACGGGACTGCCCCCTGAAAAAACAGAGATGATGGAGGGCTTGTCTTGCACACAAGCACTAGCTGCATCCCTCATCAGCGAACAGACATTGAACTTGGTCGTGTACTAGGGACCTAGAGTGAACCAGTTTACTAAGTTGTGTAAAACCTTTTGGTAGAAGGCCCTGGTTGCCCTCAATGCCGCAAGCATGGTTCGCCTTAGGCACAACAAGGCCCCAACAACAATGGCCAGGGATAAAAGGCACCAGAGGGGAGTGAGGTCACATCACCCACCACCGAGGCAACACTGGAGCGCATGCTGTTGGATCATTCTTGTAAGTTTGACAAGATATTGAAAGTGTTCCTAGATATTAAATCCACCCTGGAGCCCAAGACTGATGCACTGGGGATAAACATGGGCCTCTTGTGGGAAGACCATAAGTAGTTGAAAGAACAGGTGGAAGACTCAGAATCCACCCTGCCAGTGCTCCGACATGCAGTGATGGATGTGGAAACAGGCATAAAAGTCCTGCAGGATGGGCAAACTACCTCAAGAAGTGCATTGAGGATCAACAGGCCGCTCTTGTCGCAAAAAATGTGAGGACAGTGGGGTTGCCAGAAACTACTGAGGGCCCCAGCAGGGAACTCTACCTCAAGGAGTGACTTTTGCAAATCATGCTAGGGTAGGCTGTCAACCTTCTTTTCAGTAGAACAACCCATAGGGTGGAAGGAAGACCACTTTCCTCATTGTCTCCCCGAGACCAGTGGTTGATCGTCTCTTCAATTATAGAGACAGAGACCATACACTACAGGTGCCACTCGCCAACTGACCCTGAACCATTGCCAACCGATGGGTAAATATATTCCCAGACTACACTGTGGAAGTACAAAGACCATGAAACACCTTTCTGGAAGTGAAATGGTGACTCCGCAAATATTAAATTAGGTATGCCATGCAGTACCTAACCACTCTCAAAATAATACATAAGGAGCAAACCACATTCTGCATGCCTCGCGGAGATGCCTGGGCATAGTTGGAGCACAGGGGAATCACCCCCACCACATGAGAGGGGAGGCTGACTGACTAGACAATACCTCATTGTTGTGGGCCCTAGAATAGAGGCAGGAGGGCGGGTCCTTCAAAAGAACAAGCAGCCAAAGAGAGAGTCCTGGCGATCATGGCGGTGGAGCAACACAGTGCCCTCCATAACCCCACAGGACTGCAGTAGAGGAGCCACAGAATGACACATCTGAATTGGACCTACTTTTGGCTGATCCCCTACTGCGTTTTGGCCTGACCGTCACACCCAGATCTGCAGTTGACCTACTGTAGGTCTCCCACCCGCAGAACTGGACGTAATGTCAATGGAGGGGTAGAGGCAGCCTGCTAAATCTGGCAGAGGACTGGACACAAGAGAGCCCCTACTAAGTGGACATCTTGCTAGTACAGTATCCCCCATCACTGATCGTACAGTGGTTTCAGTATAAGGTTGTTACATGATCATGTTCTATTGCATCACAGTGCAGCTGGCCAGGCACCTGTTGGTGCACTGACCCTGCATGGGAACTTTGGTAGTTGAACTTCACTCCTTTGTTATAAAAGTTTACTATTTGGTTGCAGGGGTGTTCAGATCTAGAAGTGGGAGCTGGCGTCTCCCTGGGTTACAGGCCTCCCAGCATGCAGACCTGGGGAATCCAATAACTGAGGATGAAGTAACCAAAACACTCAAACAAATGGCATGTGGTAAAACTCCCAGAGCTGATGGCTGGCTCACAGAGTTCTCTGCTTTCACAACTCAGCTTGCATCGCGCCTGCTTTGGGTTTTCAATTAAGCATGCTCTGCCAGTATACTCACCCCCTTCTCGCTGAGAAGCTGTGTTGGTGGTCCTACCCAAACCTTACAGAGACCCATTATTGGTGGAGTCCTAAAGCCCCCTTTCCCTCCTGAATACCGACTACAAGATCCTATGAAAGGTTCTCATGAACTGATGCCCCTAACACAGTATGTTATAGACCCCGACTGAAACGGTTTTACACCCGGCAGGAAGACTTTTGAAAATCTATGATGCCTTTTCATGCTTATGGACTGGGCAAAGACATTGGGTACCAAACCATGGGTTGCCTCTCTAGACATATAGAAGAAGTTTCATACCATAGGGTTGAATTACCTCATGGAGGTCCCCAGGAGATTCGGAATAGGACCAAAGTTTCAGAGACGGATCACCCTACTATACAACACACCCCTGGAACGGGTGAAGATGGGTGATGTCCTCTCTGAACTGTTCTATACCGGTGGAGGCACCTGACAGGGCTGCCCCTTGTCCCCGATTATTTTGAAGCTAGCCATAGAACGTCTTACGTGTGCACTGGAATGGAGCATACTGATCGATGGCATATAATCTCATTATATGCAAACAATGCCCTAGTATACCTAAGAGAAGAAGAGGGCTACATCCCCCAATTTGTTGGACCTGTTGCATCTTTTTGGGGAAGCTTCTAGCCTGAAGGTGAACTGGGACAAATCCCACCTTTCTTCCTTGACAGCAATCTCTGCTGAGGAGCACAAATGGTTCCCACCCGCCCCCTTCCCCTGGATCCATGATATCATTAAATAAATTGGGGCTCAGAGTGTACCACTAAGAAAATGACCTAGTGGATGGTAATAGAGGGAGGGCATTATCGGGGGCAAGTGGCTCGCTGTCATTCTGGACTGCCCTTTCACTCCCTCCCGTGGGACACAACGCCATCTCTAACATGCCACTCCTCCCTCGACTATTGTACTTGATTGCTGCCATCCCCATCCTACTACAAAAACGGTTGTTTGCAGAACTATGTTTGCTCCTGATTGCATCGTTCTGGGGGAAGGAAAATAGGGGTAACAATATTCAAAATATGCGCCCCACTATCTGAAGTAGGCCTAGGGGTACCAGACTATGAGCTTCACTCCGCTGCAGCTCAGCTGCAGTGACCAACGCGCTGACAGACTGGCCGCAGTGTGTCAGAACTCAGACACTGGCTAGGTGCTGCGTCACCCTCAGATGTGCTACAACAGTTATTGGGTTCTGATGAGGGAGTTCCCAGAGGGTCTGAAAATGTTCTCATGAGGGTGGCTAGAGCATGTTAGTGATCTTATATGGTGAAACACAACACAATCGCTCCATGTGAGCCACTTCCCTTGAGAAAGAAAGTTGCTCAGGGGGCTGAGGCAGGCCTCAACACATGGGGAAACCTCCTCAATTATAAGAATCTATGCACATTTGATGGCCTAGTGGACGACTCTAGTATCCTACCGGGCTCTTTTCTTATTTATGCCTCCCTCACATGCCACCTGCACCAGGTCTGGCACAAGAGACATGACGAGCTGGAGACCTCACAGTTTATACAAACAATACTCACACACAGGAGAACACACTGCTCAATTACATGCCTAAATGCCTAATTGTGCACCAACAGGAACACGCCACTTGCATCATTGCGTGCTTACTGGGACACTGCACTATCACTTACACTAACTGACAAGCAGTGGATGCAGTGCATGGGCATACCTCAAATAATCTCCATTATTCTAGATTTAAATATGTCCAGTTCAACTACCTCCATCATGCTTATCTTACACCTACGTGCATATTGTGGATTTCATACACATGGTGTGCCCCCCCCCCCATCAACTTCTACTGAATTATGGTGCTTGACTACACATGTCTTGGGTTCCCTATTCCCGAAAGACATGCCTTGCTGCCTGTTATGCCTCACCACACACACACAGTAAAACGAAAACCATCCAATACATTTGTAGACTTGGCCCTGATTCCCACCAAACTCAGAATAGCCATGAACTGGAAATCATCCCTCACCCCTCCTATATTATGGTGGCTTACCTATCTGCATTCTAGGATATTTGGCCTGGAGAAATACATTGCATAAACTAGGCGCGGGGCAAGCTGGTCCAACTATACCTCCAGAGGGGGGATGGTACTTTGCAACTGTGGAGGCTACGTCTGATTAGATGCCACCCTGAACTCTCACCCCCTTGTCTGTGTTATTAAAGGATACCATCACCTAGAGACTCCCTCCCTGTCCTACCCTGCCTATGTTGTTATCATGAACAGAAAGGCACTGGTCACGTCCAGACATATAGGGGGTGATTCTGATTCTGGCGGGCGGCGGAGGCCGCCCGCCAGAATTCCGCCCCCATTATACCGCTCCGCGGTCAGAAGACCGCGGAGGGTATTATGAGTTTTTCCCTGGGCTGGCGGGCGGTCTCCAAAAGACCGCCCGCCAGCCCAGGGAAAAACTCCCTTCCCACGAGGATGCCGGCTCGTAATCGAGCCGGCGGAGTGGGAAGGTGCGACGGGTGCAGTGGCACCCGTCGCGTATTTCAGTGTCTGCAAGGCAGACACTGAAATACTTTGCGGGGCCCTCTTACGGCCCCCGCGACCCCCCCTACCGCCATCCTGTTCATGGCGGCTTTCCCGCCATGAACAGGATGGCGGTAGGGGGGTCAGAATCCTCATGGCTGCGGAGCGCGCTCTGCAGCCATGGAGGATTCAAACGAGCAGCGGAAAGTCAGCGGGAGACCGCTGACTTTCCGCTTCTGACCGCGGCTGAACCGCCGCGGTCAGAATGCTCGTTGGAGCACCGCCAGCCTGTTGGCGGTGCTCCCGTGGTCGGTGGCCCTGGCAGCCACCGGCCGCCAGGGTCAGAATGACCCCCAAAGTGTTTTACAGGAAGGGGGAGCCCAAAGTAACTCTGCCTACTGCTGAGACTACTCATCCTGCCCACCCGTTCACCTCCCCCCCTCACTTCAACTTCCATCATATCCTGACACCCTTCCCCCTACACACCCACTGGTCAACTATTCCCCACTCTGCTCCCCCGTGTACTCACATGTATGTTAACATCTCGACACCCCAATTTGTTTATGTTGTGATAATGTTCTTTTAACATTTATTGCCTAGTTGGCTGAATAACGCAGGACCATATGATAAGAATGTAGTCCAGTCCAATGGTTGTATGCGACTGGGATTCTGTACCTCTATTGATAGTCATACAAATGTGACTGCTCTTACACGCCAAGTAATGTATGGACAGCCCTTGACCCTGTTATGTCCTCCTCTGCAACTGATTAACTGGACAGGAACTGCAAATGCACATGATCAGAAATGCAGGTGTCTCATAACAGACATTAGCCTGTTATCCGGGTACCCATGACTCATAGATTTCAGGCACTGTGAACTGAGCAACCAACTTGTACATGAAGTTCTTGGTGATGGCTATATATTGAGTATCATAAATACATCTGCCATGATATTATAAACAAATATTACACAATCTTTCTAAATAGCCTAGGTGACCACATATGACATATGCCCCTGGCTTCTCAGTCTGTTCCTCAGGTGAAGGACATACAACAATGTGCACAGACGAACACACTGAATTGAGAGGTACACATTCGTTCTGCTGAAAATAGGATTCAAAAGGCTACACAACAGTGCAGGGCACAGCACTGTACTCTAGAGACATCACCTAAAATCTTAGCATGCTGTGCAATGTTGTATAACATTGCAACAGGAAAATGTGTGCCCTTGGTACCGTTTGATGAGGACTCGGATGATAAGGAACTAAACCCACAACCTCATTAAGGCAGGAGGCAGATACTACTGGATAGTGAAGGGCACGCCACACTTAGATCCGTGGGGTGCAGGGGCTACTATTTCAGACATCACAACAAACCATTTCTGAGGTTATTGCTGTACAATGTAGACGACAATATGAATGGCATTTAAATGCGAGCAGCAGTTTTAATAATATGCGCAGGTGTTACTGTACTGAAAAACAAATCAACTGCCTCTCCTGGCATTCAATGATGAATGTAATGGAGAGTACTTATTTAAAAATTAATGTAAACAAATGTCATAACTCATTTACCATGCCAGTGAGGCAATGTAATTGTTCCTCCTCCCTCTGCCCACACTTGCCCTCCCTGCAGCTATTGCTGTTTCAGCTCTTCGCTCGCACAACTCCAGCTCCAGGCAGGGTATACACTCTGTGCACAGAGACACAACTGAAGCTGGAATCCTCCTCAAGTCTGGGAGCTACAATTTTGTCCCTGTTATCATTTGTGCTGTCAGTAACTCCTCAAATGCTCTGGTAACCTGTAATAAGCCACATGCAATTAGCCCACTGTACTACCCCATCTAATCTTGGAGGTTGACAGTATGTCTCGACAGCACAGCAATGGCATTGGCCGGCTAGTTCACAGACCTCCGAAGCTCATCGATTCTTGTAAGAAGTTGGTTTTTATGCACCTTTGTTAATGTGACCCCTCCTGTAATGTAGTACATATGGCAGTCAATGCTTCTGCCATGGCCTCCATGTTATTAATTGATTTATCACCATCATTTATGGTGTTGCACAGAGTCTGGTATTTGTTGTATCTGCGTCCCAAAACCCCTAACTTCCATACTGATGGCCAACAAGTTCTTCTATTGTTGGTGCTGTACACCAAGCACTGATGTATCTTTTCTTGGGACACTCCCCTCTCCTTCTTAGTCACTCAAACCTCTCGGCCTTATCTGTGAATGACACCTTCATAAAAGCCTACTTCTATGCTGTCTTGCCCTCAGTAATGCCTGCCATATAGTTTACCATCCCACTTTGTGTGAGTTTTTAAGTGCTTAATGGCCATGGAAAAGAGTGCTCAGCAGAGTACTAAAAGGACTGCCATGCAAACAGTGCTAGTGTCTCTCTGACAGTTTGTATCTCAGTAGTGTGAGGACATTACCTGAAATCTGAAGCTAAAGGAGCTGTGGATCTGACTTGAAGCACACAGAAGCCTGCCTACTTCCTGACAGAGGGATTGAGTCTGCCTGTCCCTGAAGGAGGACACACTGTTCAGGATGAGAGAGGCCCAGTGTATTCACTGTAGCTGTGTGATACCCAAATAGAGCTGACTATATGCTAGCGACCTAGAAAGGTCCCATTTGTCACGGCATCCATTGCAGACTGGTGTATCTCTGTCACAGACTCAAAGTACTAAGGCTGAGTGTCTGCACAGATGGGTTCAGCCTGCACCTGGATTCCCCTGTTACACTGCAAACTTGGTGCTCAGCGCGGCCTGTGTAATAGATTTGAGGGAGGACTGTCAAAATCTGTAAGGGGGATAAGATTAAAGATTGAGTGAAAATTCAACTGAGAGCAAGAAAAAGTTGTGCCTGTGCTTGATTCATGCTGTATGCGGATTTCCCAGCAGGGACTGGCACCAGATAGAGGGTCACCTGGAAAAGTACTAGTGCAGAGAGAGTGGGGAGAGTGTAGCATCACAAATGTGAATCGCACTCAAGGACATTATATTGCAGTGCTGGCTCCTTAGCAGTGTCTTCAGGGCACAACTTTGCCTCCTGATAGGTGCCACTTCCTGACCCTGCGACAACCGTTAATTACTTAACTGAAAAGTGTTCAAGAAAATTCAACTTTTGTGTTTTCATGATCACTACCAGTGTGCAGGTCAGCCCTCTCAGTCTAATCGACAAGCTGTTGATGACAGCAAGAGGATGAGGCAGAGGGGCCTGAGGCAGGATACCCACCACAGTCCCATTTTTTTTTATAGGGGTGTGCTTCCAGTCCTTTCAAGAAGCTGGGGAAAAGATTGAAGTGGGTCTTCCACTTTTCAAACCTGACCTTTGTGCTCTGCCTAGCACCTTGTTAAGAATTATGGCTTGCTGGTACCAATGTGCTGTGGAAGATACCAGTTCTGATGCTGCCATGGAGCTTCTGAGTTTCCAACAAAAAAGCAAAGTAAATAAAAAATGTTTCTCTGTGGATACATGTGTATGTGTTTGTGAGTGTTTTTATGAGTAATTGAGATTGAGTAAGAGTGTGTGTGTGAGAGTGTTTGAGAATGTAAATGAGAGTGAACGTGAGTAAGAATCTCTTTGAGAGTGTATCAGTAACTGAAAGTGAATTCTAGTGAGTGATTGAAGGAGTGTGAGTATGTTAGAGTGACTGATTGGAGTTTGTGAGAGGGAGTGGAACGAGCAAGAAATGTATTTAATAATGCACCAGGGCTCAGACTAGGTGATTGTGAAAGAGTGAGAGTATGTAAGTGTGTTGGTATGTCAGAGTGAGAATCAGTAAGTATGATAATGTTTGTATATAACTGTATGTGGAACTCAGAATGGGTAAGTGACAGGGTGTGAGCTATTGTGAATGAAGGGGAAGACAGTGAATGTGAGAGAAAGTGAGTATGAGTGAAAGTGAGAGTGTGAGTGAGTAAGAGTGTGTTTCATTACATGCTTTTTGATTGTGAGTCGGACCTTCGCGATATCATATACAATATAATTTCAGGCTTATGGCAGTATCTAAGGTAACATGATGCCACTGGCATACTGGGGATAATTACTGACATAAGGAAGGGCACCCTGGCAAAATGAAGGCCCTGACATTCTAGATGCAATTCTTGGCATAGGGACCCTGTGGAAAAATGCTAATGCTTGCATCCTGGAGGAAATTCTTTGCATGAGGGCACCTGTGGAATAGTAATGATGCTGGGACATTGGAGGTAAGTCTTGGCATAAGGGAGGGCACCGAATGCAAAATACTGGAGCTGGTATCTTGAAGATAATTATTTGCCTCAGAGAGAGTAGCCATGACATTTCGGGACTAAGGAGTGAATTGGATAGAACGCTATAATAAAATGTTGCCTCTGAGAAACTGGAGGTAATTTTGTCTTATGGGTCACCCATGATATATTGGCAGTATCAATGGCAAACGCCTCGTACTTGAATAATGTATGTAACTGTTGGCATTAAAGGACACCTATAACAAAAAGATGGCATTGGCACAATGAATGTGATTTCTAACATATGGGCAACACATAAGTCAAATTAAAAGCATAATGAGGTGAACTGGCAAATATTACTCCCCAACACTTTCAAAGATCACTAGCAGCCACTGCTAACATGCATAATAAAAATGTAGGAAATTGGGTAACTGGTAAGGGGATGCAACCATACTCAGACAACAACCACAATTAATGACCAGGTAAAACGCAAGGAAACCGCAAATTAATCTGTGCTCAATCCTCTGCAAGCTTGGCATAAAAGCAGTCAGGCTTAACTTAGAGACAATGTGTAACAAATGAGTGCAGCACTTCAAACAGTAATACAGTGAAAACGCAACACAAGAAAACTCCCACACCAATTTAGGAAAATCACCAACAAAAATGTAATTAGTAGAACTGGAGATATGCAACTTTAAAAGTTTTGTGAAAATCAAGTGCTAAGAATAGTGTCATCTGTGGTTATCTGGTGACGGTAGAGCGGGTCCACAACACAAATTCAGGATGTCTGTGACGGAGCATAGGCCAGATACAAGGCTGATTTCGTTCAGCTAAAAAGTACCTTATGGTGCTGGGCATTGAAGTGAGAAATCCTTGCATTGAGCTATTTGGGACAGCTTTTAGGAGCTATTGATGAGGAGCTATGATGTGAGGTCCAGTTTCAAGATGCATCACCCAGTGGCGGAGTCGATGATCGTTGATAAAGAGTTGTGATGCAAGATCCTGCATCATTGTCCAGGAAGCCGACGAGGCTTGCGGAGACTTGCACTGTGTTAGTGCAGGGAATGATATACGTTGCACTAGGCCGGTGTTGATGTTGGGTTGTGTCTGCATCGAGGAAGCCACCGAAGCTTGCAAGGATTTGTGCTGAGATGTGTCTGCATCAAGGAAGAGCCTGCATCAAGCTGGGACACGGTCCATGGAAGGGCTGAGTCGCACTGTGTCTAAATGTGGGTTGGTGCTTCAATGCTGAAGACGCCTGTTATGTCCCTGTAGCTTGATCAGGGGGTCATGAAGATTTCCTGGAGTTCTGGGTCCACAAAGGTAGGCTGTATTCAGCAGCGCAGCTCACGGTAGCAGAAGTGTCCTGGTGCAGCAAAACAGCCCTTGGGCAGCAAGCAGGTCAGGAAGACAGTCTTGACAGCTGGGCAGTCCTTCCTGGCAGAGCCCACAGGTCCAATATTTATACCTGGTGCCCACTTTAAGTTGGAAAAGCTTCTTAGGCATATCCCTACAGAGGTTTCTGGAATTTCTTACTCTCTGCTATGGACACAGCTTGTCTGGGGGCACAAAAGACTAGTGTGAAACACTATGTGAGTGTGCAGAGGCAGAGTCTTTGTGATGTGCAAGTGTGGTAGGTGACAGCCCAACCACCATCAAGGCAGAGGTGGCCCATCCTGCTAATACCTATCCCTCCTTTGTCTCATTGTCTGACAGTAATTCACAAGGACCAACTGCCAGCTACACCTAGAAATGTGACCCAGGATACAGGCTGCAGGCACTAAATGGTTAGGATGAAAAAATGCCAACTTTCTAAAAGTTGCATTTTCAGAATTGTTACTTAAAATCCAACGTTACAGTTGAAGAGGGTTTTCAATTACAGTTCTTTAGAGACCAAACTCAACTTCTCTACCTGCTCCCAATTGAATGTTATCACTTATTAAATGCAATAAGAAAACCCAAAGTTATTCTATGAGAGAGGCAGGCCTTGCCGTGACGAAAAGCAAATTTAAGAGTTTTTCACTACCAGTTCCTCGAAAAGTTAAATGTACATGTCCAGCCTTTTAAATATATTGCACCCTGCCCTGTGGGCTGTTTCAGGCCTATGGAAGGGGCGACTTACATGTTTTAACAAGAAAGGTTTAGGAACGACAAAAGGTTTATTTCAGGCTGTGTGGCTGGCCTGAAATATGTTTAAAGGGCTAATAACAATGAGTGCTGCTGGTACCATTTAATTACATGGAGTACCACTTTACTTAGGACTTGACGTATATTATATGTTCCAATTGAATTTAAGCCAATTTCACCATGTTTGAAGGACAGAACACAAGCAATTTAGCCCTGGTTAGCAGTGGTAGAGGGTGCAGATTCCTAAGGCAAACAACAAAAAATGAATTCAGCAGAAACAGGAGAAGTAATTCAAAACATTTGGGAGAAGACCACCCTAAGGCTGACAGATCTAACACAAATGCATTGTGTAGAAGTTAGAACAACTGCATCATTAAAAGTACTTTCCTTCTTTCTTTTAAAAATAAGCACTAACTGGACATTGGACATACTGTATCTGTTGGTTGAATATTGAGTGCTGTGCTCAAGAACCCCAAACTGCCGTCCGGAGAATCTAGTGGCTGCTCACACTCTCCATTCTGAAATTCAAGTATGGAAGGGTTTTACCTGGCCCAGTTTGCAGAGCCATCATAAGACTGGACACAAGAATCAAAAGGCCACATCCCACTTCGCTGGGGGCCAGAAGCATTTGTCTACTATCTAGGCCACAGAACCGGGTCTGTTATTTCCGAATCACAAATGTAATCCTTTGGACATTGGGCCGTGGGTATTTTTTGTCAGGCTGATGCTAATCTTATTAATTTGCTCCATAGGATTTTTAACTCGTCTGTAAACCATTCTTTGAGATTTAGGTGTCTTATACATGTAGGAGATTTCAGCAGAGCAAAATCTTTAACAGAGGCTGATAGGGTATTTGTGTTCTGGTTTGCCATTTAATGGCAATTCCCTCATGCTGACCATTGATATTGTTCCATGTCAGGTTCCTCATACCAATTGTGTTATTCACTGACTTGTGAAATGTCTAACAGCCCAAGTAACACTGTGTCTGACAGGATGTGTGGGGTGGCAGCTGGCACAAATTTCGTAAACTGAACTAGTGATGGACCCGGTAAGAATGCTATTGCTGATTGACCATTGTACCATGGTACCTTCACAACAAGTACACCAAATTGTAATGGCCTAGGGGTACTTCAAAACCCTTGAAATTCTGCTATGACACTATTTTATGTTGTTTGTTAAAAAATAAATAAAAAAAAACACAAAATATTGTTCCATTTTACTACTTTGTACCATTCTGGCCAGTGACAAGGTTTTCAAATTTTCAAATTACACTAATGTGTAATTTGGACATTGATTTGCCAAATGTCTGGCCCCACACTCAGGTGACATGCTGGGCAAAAAAAACGAAGGATTGGGATGCAACCCAGAGTGACTGCTATTAGCTGAGATCAATTGAAGCATTCCATCCATCACATTGTTGTTGTAGCAGTTTATGCCATAAGTGCTACGGGTATGCCCAGACGTTGATCCTGTGCTCACTGTGCCACAGAAATCAAGCTATACCTTGCTTGTGAGCCGTTATCAGGGTGAAACCTGTCCTAGGTTGATTGTATGTTGGTTTGGGCAGGACCTGACTTGGCAGTTTGGGTTGGACTGTTCCCACTATCGCAGGGTCAAGGCTGAGTTGCAAAAGGCTAGGTCCAAACTGAGGTGGCATATTGGGCACAAAACAATGACTTGGGATTCAGCCCAGAGCGATTGTCAGTGGCTGAGATTAATTCAAGCATTCCACCCATCACCTTATTATTGCTGCTTTTGACTCCCATTAGCAGATAGATATCTTCAGTCAATCTAAGCACAGCATAGGAAAAAGCCTTCTGAAGAGGTATTAGCTACCTAAATGTCGACTATCTAAATTATTCACACAAACAAAGTTGTGCAGCAGGCAATTCGAAAAAAAACAAAATACAATAAAATATACAAAACAATTGCTCAATGACATAATAACATTTTTAAAAACTGCAGTAGATGGAGTTAGTTTTAAACCTATTGTGCTGAAGCATATAATTACATTTTAATGTACATGCAGTTAGAATTATCAACTGTACTGAACAGTCCAAGCCCTTTGGATTTATTGAAAAGTAAATGTATAATGGATGCAAACTGATAATGTATCAGGCTGGGCACCTGAATGAAACCTGGGTTGAGGACTGAGAAGAAGAGATGACTGCAGCTAGTTCTCCTCATCTATAAAATATAAAAACAAACATATCACAGGATGTGACTTCACCCTGGGATATGTTCCCTGGATTGAGAAACGCACATCTTACAGGGTATAGAATCATTTATGACAAAGCACCCAGGAGGTATATCTACAGCGATATTACAAGATGTAACTTAAGACTGCATTGTATATCCGTAACCCATGCACATACTCACTACTCACACATTAATGTAAATTCTTTCGTTTTGTCAGAATTTAGAGCCCCGTTGAGCAGGACGCAGTCCAGTCTCTCCAAGGGAGCATTCGGGCCAGACATAGACGGCCGGGGTTAGAATGGGCTGGGGGGGGGGGGTTTAAGGGAGGGCCTATAGGGACGGTATATATGAGAGGTGCTGGAATAGAGATCGTCCTTTTCTGCGCCAGCTTGTCGCACTGCGCTGAGGTTGGCTGATCCAAGCAGGGAGTGGCAGGTGGGCTGAATCATAATAAGCATGGCCGTGGGCCATGATACAGAGGTGGTACAGGCCGCGCTGCGCATTTTGGGCAAAGCCGGCCGTAGTGATCTACTCAGGCCTGGCGTCCTAGACCAGGCCTGGGTAGGAATGATGTGCGTTCTGCGCACGACGGCACACAGAGTGGCGGCGGCAGTTGCTGCATGCCGCTCCCCATCAAACAGGGCAGGAAAGAAGGCAAAAAGGGGGCAGGGTGCAGAGCGTCCACCCCCCATTCTCATTGAGTGACTGAGGGGAAGCAGGGGGATCCCCAAACAGATGCAGGGCGGAGCCTATGAGTAGAGGGCCAGATGGGGGCACAGCAGGCCCCTCTGAGCAGGGCTTGCCACAAGATATGCCTGATCAGCAGGCAGGGCAGGGGCATGGTAGGCTGGAGCAGCCCCTGGACCTCTTTGTGGCAGGTTTGCCAGCCCCAGTACACAAGAAAGGAAAGGGGTAGGGGCTGGGTGGCAGCAAGGGTAAGGGGAAGAAAGTCAGTGCAGCTGTAGGTGGGGCCCTGGGGGACCATGGGCTGGCAGTGGGGGGGAGGCAGACTTTAGGTGTGCTGGGGAGTAGATGGAGGTATGTGGACGAAGACAGGTGGGTAGAGACACAGAAGCACCCATGCACTAACTGGTTGGCAGTGGAGATTGAGGCTGATATTCAAGGGCAGAGGCGGAGATGGAGGAAAGGTGGGCTAAGCTATGCAAGGAGAGTAGGGAGGCAGAGGGAAGGTCATGGCAGGTGAAGAGGAAGTCAGTGGAGGTTAGCCGGGGCCACAAAGAAGGGCATGGTTTGGTGCAGGGTAGTTGGGTGTGGGTCCCTTATAAGGAGCAGGGGAAGGGTCAGGAGGCTAGTGTGGCTGGTGGGCCAGGCAGCCTGACGGGAGCACTGTGCACACACGGCCAAGTGCGGCACGGGGAGTCAATGCCAGCATCAGAGGTCGGCAGAAAGGTGGTGAAGCCAACAGTGTGTAACACGGCCCCAGGACATTGGTTGGAAGCCATAGAGGGGTCTTCGGCAGCCTTCTCTATACTGCGGGACACATGAAGAACATACCTGGTATATATGAGGTTGGCCACCCGCCCACCCTTCATGAAGAAAAGGGGAGGTGTGCTGGGGTAGGGGAGAGTGCACATGGGTGGCTTTGGGGGGGGATTCATTGCCAGTTTTAGGGCAGGTTGCTCGGTGCGGGCAGTAGATGGGAGAGGGTGGAGAATCAGACGTGGGCCTGTCCACCCTTCCAGGGTGGAAAAAGAAGCAGGTGAAGGAGGACTGATTGGGGGATGCCCGATTCAGACAGGGAAAGAAAGGAAAAGGGGGGGATGTGTGGGAGAATGGAAGTGGAGGCTGGGTGAACAAATTATAAGTGGGGGAATGAAGTGAGAATGGAAGACAGGGGAGTTCCAAAGGTTAAAGATGAAAAGTTGTTCATTTAAAGTTCCAGTTATGTTGATGTATTATCATGATGAGCAAGCCTGTCCTAATAAATGGCCTTTTACACTACTCAACGGGTGTCGGAGTCCATGTCCCGAAGGATCAATCTGCAGGATCTGTGGAAGGAAAAGTGAATTCAAACCTGTGGCACAAATAATTGACCAAAGGACTCACGTTTGGTCTTTTTATCATTAGATCTTTTGATGTATCCAGCAAAAATGTATGCAAAGCAAAAAGTGAATTGTATGTTCGTGGCACACAAATTGTCAGAACAACCAATACACTATCCAGTTTAGAAAGAACTAATCAAATGACTGGGAAACAGAGAAAAAGCCTGCAAATTCTGCACATGTCGAGTATGTAGACATTAAGTGAAATAAACCGCAAGTTAAATCTGTGCCAAGTAAATTAAAGTAAGCTTACAGTCAATAGACCGTTAAAGCAAAGAAAAGCAAAGTATTCAAAACATAATAAAATGCTCCAAAAGGCAGAGCTCTAGAAAAAATCCTCCAAATGAAACAGAGTAGCACAGACCAACAGAGATGCGAGGACAATGAAGCCCAAATAAAAAGACCCACCTTCCTAGTTGGAGACCACTTATGCATTTACAAGCAATGTATATTTTACAAAACAAGTTGTGTGACATTTTTAAATTTGTCACATTAAGTCAACAGTGGACTTAGGAAATAAGATGTTACAGAAAAATAAACACATTTCGAACTGCTTTCCGCCCAGACATTTGTATAATTGGAAAGTGATTATATTATGACTACAGGTGCAAGCATTTATAATTCATATAATCTTTTCTGCTGAAAGGAAACTAAAGTATTTAAAATACATTGCATATATTAATTGCTGGCAGGTCTTTAAATCATTCTTCCCGCTCCATTGTGTCTGCATGTCTCATGGTGAAAGAAACTTCACATTATAAACAGTTTAAACATTCACTTCTACCGACATGCCACATCCTTCCCCCTTGTAACATTACATCTCATGGACTGCCCTGGAGCCACTGCTTGAATTATTTGATATGCTATGAGGACTTGTTGCATAGATGTCTAGCTTGAGGATAAAATGCACACTCTGTCCTACACTGTATCTTTAACAAAAAGCATTGGTAAATGCATTAGGTTTTGCCTATGTGATTTTTTAATATGTTTTGTGTTGTAATTTGTAGTTTTGTGAGTAGTTGTGCAATATAAATTACTGAAACACCATAAGATTGTTATGAGTTGTTTATAGAGAAAGACAATATATTGTGCTGTTACTGGTGGTATTATAAAGCGGGTTATTAAAGGTGAAGGGTTTGCTGTCCTTGAAAGAAAAATCCGAAAATGGTTTCTCCAGGTAACACTTCTTTGGTAAAAAAAAAAAAAAGAATACATGAAAAAACTAGGATCAGACCTGTTCCTCTGCGGGTATATAGAAATCTCTCACCTGGGTTATCTATAGTTGGCACACATGCAGACAGTAAAATCACGGACACATCAGTATCTGTCCAGATACATAGCTGGCAAGTTTCCCAGGCCCATGCATGTCTATCTAAGTCAATTTTCTTTCCTCCGAATTCTGGGACTTGTAGTCATGGTCTTATGCTAGATTAAAAAAAGACTTCCAGTCCAGAATTCTAAGAAAAAAACGGGACTGGCCTAACTAATCACACATGGACCCAGGAAACTTGCCAGCTATGCCGGATGTGGTCATAAGACACCAGGACCTATGTTGGGCGAACATGAGACACTGGCTGGAACCAGTTAGGATATTAGACTGTCTTCTGGAAATAGAATTTAATTTGGTCCGACTTTGGGCTAGCCTGATTGCTACTACTAACTGCAACATTGTGAAGGAATATATTCCAGAGAATACCTAATTTAATTTTGTCGCTAATGCTGCAGGGATGGTGCAAAATACATTGAAACACTGTGAGCAAAAGGGTAAGATTTCAGGTAAAAGCAGACAAAGTTGCGGTGATCGCGGGAAAACCATTGGCTAAATCTGTGAAATTGGGATGGTATGTGAACACCAATACAACATTATTATAATATCACACTCACTAATACACTGCACAAGCAACTTCGGAGGGATTTAGGAGACTTCTATTCAGCAACTGACCTGTGCCTGCTGTCAAGTTACTACAATAACAATTACAGGAAGTCGGTTTCTTCTATCAGAAATGCTTATTATATAAAGTAATATGGCATTCGTATAGAATAACGTGTTCAGTTTTTAAAAAAAGATAAGCTTTTATGTTTCGGAAGATATTCTCTATAATGTAGCTAAAATGGAATTTAAATTGAACAATTATTATTATTACATCAATTGAGTAATTAGCAATTCACTTTGTACAAGTGGCTAGATTTTTACACAGGCAAGCTCTGTGGTAGCACATCGTTTTATTGTGCTATGTTAAAACAAAAATAAATCAGTGTTTTCTGTTTATTTGATTGTGGTCTTTCAACTTTCATTCGGTGGCTGGGCAGATTGACGCTTTCAACAACGTTTATTGGTGGCTGACTGTCATTTCGGAACATTAGGAACCACCTTGGTATGAAATAACAGGAGCATTGCAAGCAAAAATAAAGTTGCTAGAAAGTAATGAAACAAATTACGTTTATAAGCAAAATGTAATAGCTATTGTAAGCTTGATACATTTAAAAAACATTGATTTATATTGATATTTCTACATGTTTTCTCACAAAATTGCTATTCCAACAAAACATAAAATGCAGTTTACACTGATATTGCTACTTGAAAAATAGTGTAACACATTTACCTATCAACAACTCATCAAGCAGTCGTCGTTCTTGAAATGGACGGGCATCTTCTCTAGCTTTCTACCTGACTGGCAGAGTTCTGCTATACAACTAGAGTGACTATTTCAATTTGAAGCACCCAGTCATTGACATCATGGAGTTGGGGTATGAGCTCAAATTAATAGTATTTTCTAAGAAACATGACTCAGGACGTGTGTTTTTTCATATTATGGTTTTAATTAAGTATGCTAGTTTTGTTGTAAGAAAAGATTTTACTTTCCTGCATGCACAATGTCAGGACGGTAATAGCCCACAAGTATCGTCTATTATGCGTTTGTTGGGAAATGGTTGCATTCAAGATATTTAAACTAGTTTGTTTATTTAAGCCTGTGTTAAATCCTATTGTATTTGAACGGAAAGTCATGTCTTTTTTAACATATGTTCCAATAAAACATATTCTTATGAGAAACCAATAGAAAAAAAGTTCCAACAACCAAAGTGAAAGGGAATGAGTAGTTAGTCCAGGGGAAACTGATAAGAGAAACACAGAAGGGAGAACAGGCTACAACCAATAGAAATGGAGGAAAGCAAACTGGCAAGCACACGGATGAATAAGAAGTGAAGGCAGGATGAAAGTCCCTTTTAAGATATATTAAAAACAATAGATCTCACAAGCACAGCGCAAGCACTGTGCAGGCGAAACCTAAAAAGCATAGGCAAAGGATTTCCCCTGAGTCAAGGGCTCCTCAGGAATTTTCTCACCTTCTCTGCTTATTTTATTCCAGTCTACACAATCATTTCCTTTCCCCATTTACCAGAGAGCCTATTCCTAAGGTATGAAGTTGTGGGACAGACTATGCTGAAGAGCAAAGCTTTAGCGACAACTGGAACATGCTACTCTGCTTTTCGTTTTCTCAGCCTGATGATGACCTGTGCTCTCACCCATCCAGCGCCTCAGGAAGAATTTTCTACTTAGGTGTTCCAAATTGTGCAGCATTTGTTACAGTAGCTCCGCAGAGGAGATCAAAATGTAAATTAAAAAGTACAAACTTTGTTGTATTGTAGTGTAGCATTTATGTAGCTCTATCTTGCGCTCACAGAATTGCAAAAGGTTCTGATGTGCATGTGCTTTTGGGTGCCTGGTTGAAAAGGATGTTGGTTGCGTTTTGGCCTAGATGGATTGAATTAGATGATGTGCATCGTATTGCAGGCCACAATATTGTAACAAGGGCACCAGTGCACTACACAAAATGATGGATTACGCATAATGTAACACATATCCCATATGTCATAACATTTTAATATGAGATCATGAATGTCACAAACCTTCATCCAAAGCAAAGAACGCCTAATTGAATGATGCCCATATGCAGCTTTCACAATTCAGCTTCCAGAAAAATAGCCAGGTTGAGTAATGATCATAAACCACTCCTGGTAGTAAAAAAGTAGAGATCAGATAAACAACAGATTCAGAAAATAAAACCACTATTCCAAATTACGAAATTAAACAGTTGATGTTTCAGCAAGCTGGTTCTTCGTGACCATCATGCAGGATGAACATACAGCAGCTCAATGGGATTTCACAGGTGCCAAAATGATGTAAATCTTCAGATATGCTAATTATGAAACAGAAAGAAGAAACCTCATAATGCAGTGGAGTCCGGAACAGAGCTACGGAAATAAAAATCATCTGTCACAAAAACAATGTAATAAATGCTCACTATAACAATCTACAAAAAAGCTTTTAATAGGTTTAGTATGAGGTCTGCACATAACTTCAAAGGGGTACTCAAAAGAGCATCATTCATTCCTCCCAACAAAGATTTACATAGCATCTCCAAAACCTAATTAGACGACTGACAAAACAGCAGGCCTGATAATTTATGTGCAAGGGCCTTTTCAGTTTTCAGAGATGTCGTTGTTATTGATGTCATTCAATGGACCAAAAAATCTCCTGGTATAAAAGAATCAGTGTGCCCAATCAGATTAGAAAGGAAGATATCATAAGCGTCCTCCTACTGTATATACTTACCCAATCTAAGGAGGAGATTGTTGTACAATATTCATTGAGAACCAGTTGTCATATAAGATAGTGACTTAACCCAGTTCTCAACCTGTTCTAATGTAGCTAGGCAGAGAAAAAACGGAGAAAAGAAATCCCTTAACTACTTGTAAACATAATCATCACATTTCATCTTGAAGTAACATGGAACGGGGAAACAAACATGCGTAGAAGAACGCTCTAAAATGGTTGTCAAATAAGTCAAATAATGAAGACAGGTAAACACACTAAAGTCAGCTAACACACAATCTCCTCTAACAGCTGTTTGCTCCTGGAATCTTAAAGCACTAAATTTAGAAAGTAGGGCAATGCAAACATTGCGCTACTTTGTATTTACGGCGTGGGAGAAAGGCCTCCTTAATGCCACCTTAACATTTAAAAAAATGACGCTAGGGTGGTGTAAGGTGGTGCTAGGGGCTTGTAAATTTGCCTCTAAGTCCTTCACCCTCATGTAAGACTATGGGGCCTTTGCTGGCATGGTGCCCACATTCTGCATGTGGCATCTGAACACTGGCATTGTGCCCTTGGTCCTATTTTACTATGTCCTCAGTTTTTCTTGTTTGGCATGACCCACATCCTGACCCTCTTGCAAAAAACTAAGAGGCATATTTAGAAGAAAGTGTCAGATCAGTCCTGATGCGCCACTTTTCTTTCGTCACCCTTGCCACACCAAACTACACCATGGTTGCACTGTATTTACAATACAATGCACCATGGTGGTTATTAAGACAATAGCATGAACATTTGTTACGCTTTTGTGGCGCTTTGCTGCCCTAGTGTCAAAAAGCACAGGGAGGTCCATTGATTGAAATATGTGCATCATTTTAATGCCTGCTATGAGCAGGGGTTAAAAATGATGGAAAAATGGCTCAATTAAATGTTAGAAATTTCACTGCACCATTTTTCAGGCCTCCCTGTGTCAGAACATCCCCCCCTTGCATACATTATGCCTGGCGCAGGCATAATGTGGCACAAGGGTTTACAAAGTGGGCAATGCAAACATTGCACCACTTTGTAAATACGGGGCAGGAGAAAGGCCTCCTTACCGCCGCCTTAAAATAAAACAAATATATATATATGCTAGGGTGGCGCAAGGTGGCACTAGGGGCTTGTAAATACTCAGCTTTTTCTAATGTACCACAGTCATATGATTCTTCCATCCTACAGGCATGTACTTTCCCTTATGCATCTGCTGCCTAAGTAACATCTCATGTAATGCAACTTGACTACTAGTCATATAGTTTACAGACAAACGGCTGCAGATGACTATCAGTTAAAGAACTCAAATTATTTAGAGTTAGATTTCACTGCTAGAATAATGAAAGAGAGAAACCAAATCTGGTTCATACAGAGGTAAGCATGCTGGCCACAACTTAGCTGGCGTGTCTGATTTTTGCAGCCTGAAAAGTTTTCACACCCTATAGCAGAAGGCTCCTATTACATTTACTGGATGAGACGATGATCAGTTTAATTACTCTACTGGAGCATTGTGAAGTAATTTGGTAGAAAATCAGTCCATATGTGGGCTAACTAGGCCACTAGAATTATAAGATTATGCAGCAATTACTGATTTGCCGCGTAATCCATTATCTACTGCATAATCTGCAGATTGCATCAAAAATAATTGATTTGTAGCTCAAACAGTAGAAAATTTACTAAAAACACAGCAGGAAGGCCCTTTACAAAGACTGACTGGCCACGTTTATGTTGTTAATATAAACCAGCACTAATGAGGTGAAACCATTGTCCAGGCAATGTTAACAAGTGTAAAATGATAAAATAATGAATATGATCACAAAAAGTGCCACATTAGCCACACACTTTGCCATATCTTACCCCATAATTTACTCAACGCTGCTGCACTATTTGGCCTTCGCATATTTCCAGTGGCCCTTGCTATGGCTTGGGGCAAGGCCATTGAATTGTCAATGAGAATCAACTGTACAGTCAGCAAAAAATCACTAATCGTTTCTGCTTCAGGTTTATCATACAAAGGGCCTGATTCAGTACTTGGCAGACAGGTTATAACGCCACAACGGTGACAGGTATCCTGTCCGCTGAAATCTAAATCTCAGAGGGAATAATGGGATTTAGATTTTGGCGGGCGGGATATCCATCACCATTGTTTTAAACTGTCCGCCAAATTCAAAATCAAGCCCAAAATCTACTGAGCAGTCAATTCAGCAAGAAATGTGGACCGGATGACGTCCATTTGTCTGACACTGGGGGCCCCGCGGAGAGCTGGACGCAGTGCAGTCTTTCTGCTGGAGCTTTCTGGGCCGGAAGATGACGGTCTGGGTTAGGATAGGCTGGGGAGGATCTTTAGGGGTTATTATAAAAAGGGGTGGGCCTGGAACGATCGGCCTCTTCGGCGCTGGATGTACGAAGTGTGGCCGATCGTAGGAGCGGGTAGGAAGTCAATTTAATTAGCTCTTTGGGCATTTAATCATCGCCACAGGCAACGATTTAGAGGCTATTAGGGCCGCACTTCGCCTCCTAGGGGAAGCCGGCCGAGGAGACCTGCTCAGGCCTGGTGTGCTTGACCAGGCCTGGGTAGGCATGATGCACGCGCCTCACGTGGCATCACAGAGGATAGCAGCGGCAACCGCCGCTTGCCATTCCCCGGTAGAGACTCCATAAAGAAATTGAAAAAGTGGCGGGGATGCAGCACGTCCACCCCCTCCCATTTTTATTGATGGGGGGCCACAGGGGGAGCCTTGAGGGCCCGTGCAGCTGGGAGGTGAGGCCTTTGGGGGAGGGGGGCCATCTGGGGGTGACAGAGGCCCCCTAGCTCAGGTTTCTGGACAGGGGGACCTTCAAACTCAGGACAAACAGTGGGAAAAAGACCCCTGGGGACTGGAGCAGCCCCTGGACCTTAATTTGTCTGGGGCCCCAGCCAAGGGTCAAAAAGGGTTAAGGGGCAAGGTCTGGGGGGGGGCAAGGGGAAAGAGGGTCAGTGCTGGGTGGGGGCCCCTGGGGCAGAAGGGCCAGGCAGAGCTGAGCATCTGGCATAGGGAAGGGGGTTCAGGCAAAATAAGGCAGTTGGGCTAGCGGGGTGGTGGCACGGCACCCCCTTGCCACGTATTGGGCATCTATTGATATAGAGGCCAGGATACAGGAACATCGCAAATTGGTGACGGACACAGAACTCAGGTGGGCCAAGCTGTGCAGGTAGAGGGGGGAGGCTGAGGGGAAGTCCAGGAAGGGTAAGAGAAAGTCAGCTGGGGTTAGTGGGGGCCAGGATGAAGGACGTGGGGCAGAGAAGGGTAGTTGGGTGTGGATTCCACATGAGCAGGAGGCAGGGCAGGAAGCTAGTGCGGCTGGTGGGCCTGCAGCGTGACAGCAGCATCTGGCGCATACGGCCAGGTGTGGCGCCGAGAATCAATGCCAGCAGCAGAGGCTGGCAGAAAGGTGGTGAAGCCAATGGGGCGCAACACTGCCTCCGGACCTTGGTCAGAAGCGATAGAGGGGTCATCGGCACCTTTCTCTACATCGTGGGATCGCACAAAGCACACGTCTGATTTGAGTCAGGGGTGTTTCAGGCTGGATGATGAATATGGTATGGCGGATACATCTGGTGCTGATGACTGTATGGGTGTGGATGAGGACAAAAATATTGAGCTGGATTATGAGGAGGACCTTTAAGAGTGGGAAGAAGATGAACTGTGGGATAAAGAGGTGAGTGCAGGACCAGGGAAGGGGCAGGGGCGGCACAACACCCTCTTCCGTTCATGTTTTGCAGGCTTAAACATCTACCACCCAAGGACAAGAGGTCTCCCGCAAGGATGGAGGCAGGCGTAGACCAAGGCTGGATGCCACAGTGGCTGGTCGTGGGGTTCAAGGTAAGGGAGAATTGTGGGCACCATGGGGTGAATGGAAGGGTAAGACTTGTGCGGCACAATACAAATTTATTGGTTTGGGGGAAGATTCCATACATGTGCAGCCTGCTACAGGTGCGGTAGAGGCAGGCGGGAAGGATAAAAGGGGACATGAGGCAGCGGCGCAAAGCAAGGGCGGAGATGCAGGGGTTGGTGGGGAGAAGGCAGAGGAGGATAGGGGGGGGCGGGTCATAAGAAGAGGCTCCCATACATGGGTCTCGCTATGCCTTTGGGTTCACATGTCACTGACAAGACCAAGGTGAAAATATGGAAACATGAATACGTGGATGTTTTTAAACTATTGCATACGGACATCCAGGCAAAAGAAGGGTACAAGGAAGAAGAGTGGGAATTGGTGAGGAGGCCACGTGGTCCAATTACTATTGACAACTGGACCTCTGCCTTTTTGATTTACGCCAGTATATACTGTGAGAAATATGTTGACAGGGCCATTACCATGTTTAAATATATGGACATTATCCGGAAAGCCCAACTACACTTTGGGGGGTTTGCATGGTTAAATTATGATGAGAAGTTTCGGGCCCGAGCTAGCATAAACCCTGAGAAATCTTGGGGGGATGTGGATTCGGAGCTGTGGATGTAATGGATGGCATCTTCACATTCTGCGGCCTCCACCTACACAGCTAGTGGTCTCCCTATAGTCTATAAGCTGTTTCAGCAGCTTCCCACTCTAGGGGGGTTATATCTCAGAGGGAGCAGGTATCTACCTCATGAGCATGTTGGAATTTCAACAAGGGTTTTTGCTCCAGGCACCCCTGTAAGTTTAAACACGAGTGTTCCAAATGTGGAGGAAAACACCCGGTCATGCAATGTTTTTCCCTCGCCAGCCCAGCTGAGCAGTGGAGGTCTACCAGGGGCAGAGGGGGACAAGGACCTACTGGGCTAAAGGGCGCCTACTCCAATTAGTTTGGAGAGATTACTTTATTGGTTGCGTGTGTACCCGGATATGGATACATCGCTGAAGCTGGAATGGGGTTTCATTGCGCAGGAGGATACCAAAGTGGTATACGCCACAGTGAATGATGCTATTTGGCTCATCCGAAGTTGTAGAAAAGGGGCAGAACTAGCCAAGTGTGACATTAAGGCAGCTTTTCGGCTGCTCCCCATTCACCCAGATGATTTTTTCTTTGCTGGGGATGCTGTTGGGGGGACTATTTTTGTGGACAGGGTACTTCCCATGGGGTGTGCGATTTCTTGTGCGCTGTTTGAGGTTCTTAGCACCTTCTTGCAGTGGGTTTTTATTCAGGTCAGTGGGCACCGGACGGTGTCACACTATTTAGAATATTTCCTTTTTGTAGGTACAGCACAGTCGGACTTGTGTAGCACGGCTCTTGCGCAGTTTGAGCGGCTGGCTATGGATTTTGGGGTACCTTTGGCCCCGGAAAAGACAGAAGGCCCGAGTTGCATTTTGACCTTTTTGGGCAATGAACTGGACACAAAAGAACTCATAGCGTGCCTGCCGGTGGCAGAGGTGGAGGAGATTCTGCTATTTTTGAGGGGGGATCAGGGTGAAGCATAAAATTGAATTGCGAGTGGCACAGCATCTGCTTGGTTTTCAGAATTTTGCATGCAGAGTGGTCAGGGGCGGCAGGACTTTTCGTAGGCATATGGGTTTGGCGATGTCAGGTGCATCTCTAACACACACACAGGATCAGGCTGACCATTGGTCTGCGGGAAGATATTAATGTATGGGACCTGTTTTTGATGCATTTCACTGTTGTCTCCATGTCTTTTCGGGAAGAGGACACGATTTGGCAGGTGCAGATTTTTTCGGACGCGGCAGCTGCAGCTGGTTTTGGACTATTTTGAGATGGTCGCTGGTGCGCGGAGACATGGCCAGCACAATGGTTGAGGCAAGGGAGGAGCATTGCATTTCTGGAATTCTTTCCTCTGCTAGTGGCATTGGCGGTGTGGGGGGGTGAGCTGGCGAACAGGTCAGTAATGTTTCACGTTGATAATTTGACGGTGGTTGAATTGGTGAACAGACAGAGAGCTAAGGATCTGAGGGTGCTGCGGTTGCACAGGAGGTTTATGTTGCATTGCTTAACTTTAAATATTATATTTAAGGCTGAGCATATTCCTGAGGTAAACAATTATATTGCAGATTCCCTGTTTCGTTCTCAGTGGTAGTGTTTCCTGCAATAGGCGCCCGGCGCAGACGAACACAAGACAGCAGTCCCAGCAGACATTTGGGAGTGGGGCACGTGACGGTCATGCGACTGGTGGAGAGGTCACTAGCGGATTCAACCCTCAGGAGTTACCAACTGGCATGGATGGAATTTCAGGATTTTGAAGTTTACAAGGGGAAGTTTTGGAATCAGGAACAGGGAATCCTAGAGGCCAGGGTGATGCGTTTTGTGGTGTTTCTGATTCAGAAGGGGCTATTGCCCACCACTATCGGGGGAAAGTTGGCAGGAGTGTCTTTTTATGGAAAATTGTTTTTTGGATGGAATCCGGCAAGATGTTGAAGGGGCGGGGGAGAATTCGCACAGGAGCAGTTCATGTTTGTGAAGATATTACATTCGAGCTACTCTTTGAGATCCTACGTGTTGCCAGTTTGCTGTTTCAATGCAAATGAAGTGGCATGTGTTTTGTTTATATATGATATGGATGTTTTTTGCTGTGTTTCGTGTGTCTGAACTGTTAGGGGTGGGAAAAGGGGTTGGTATGAAAATGAGTGAGGTTCATCGTCACAGTGAAAGGTTGGGTATGTGGTTGCAGCGCTGGAAGACAGATCAATTGGGTAATGGTAAGTGGATATGGTTTTAACAAGGGGCAGTGTCAGAAGCGTACCCAGTAGGGGAATGGGACAAGTTCAGGGAAGCCAGGTTGGACACAAGGGATAGTGTGTTTATTCATGAGAATGGTATGAAGGCTACATCTTTTCAGCTTTTGCCTGTGATGAGAATGGGTTTGAGATGACTGGATAGACAGGCGTAAAATTTCGGTACTCATTCTTTTAGGATTGGAGCAGCGACGGAAGCTGCCAGGTTGGGGTGGGATTGGGGTAGGATCAGGCGCATTGGTTGTTGGTGTTCAAAGTGCTAAGAGAGATATGTAAGAGCTTGAACGGTTGAGGGGACGGGTACAGAAATTTGAGGGTAGAGAGTGCTTATTAAGGGGGTGATGTTGTAGGAAGGGAGAGCGGGGTTGTTTTCCTTCCTGACATTTGTTACTTTTTCCAGATTGCGTGAGTGGCCCAGAGAAACATAAGGCGATCACGTGGTTGGTCAGACATTCTTTCATTCATTGGGCAGCGAAGTTCGCGGAGAGACAGGTCTATGGACGATCTTTGGAACTCCTGAGAAAAGGCTTGAAATGCTGTGGCGGGGAAAGAGCGGCATGAGATGGGGCAATATTCTTCCTTTTATCACATCGATTTTACCAACAAGGGGACTTATTGGTTTTACATCTGGGAGAGAATGACTTGTTGCGTCTCTGTGGGCTCACCCTTCTGCAACACATGCAACGTGATTTGGTACTGATGAAGCGCAACATGCATGGGACTTGCTTAGTATGGACGGAATTTGTGTCAAGAAGGATATGGCGGGGAGCACAGAAACATGGGACCATTGAGAGGGCCCGGAGGAAGGTCAATAGGGCTGTGAGGGTGTTCTTCTGGGCGCAGGGCATTAAGATATTGACACACAAAGGGTTAAACAAACAGGAGCAGGTGCTTTTCAGGGACAACGGTATGCATCTCTCGGACATGGGGAATGCACATTACTTGATGGAATTGTGCTTCATGCTGGATAACTTGTGGGGGGAAAGATGTTGGTGATGTGCAAGCAATGAAGAGGCATGATGAGTTGCAGTGGGTTTGCATTTGGGGCAGCAAAACTGGGTTTGTGCTGGGTGGCAGTAGATGGGGGAGGGTGGAGAGTCAGATGTGGGCTTGTCCGCCCTTCCAGGGGGGAAAAAGAAGCAGGTGAAGGATGACAGAATGGGGGGAGGCCAGAGTCAGGCGGGGGTACAAAGAAAAAGGGGTGTGTGGGAATGAAAGGGGAAATTAGGTAAGCAAGGATACGTGGTGGATTGAAGTGAGGATGTACAAAGGGGAGTTACAAGTTTTAAGATAAAGTTATCATTCAAGTTATGGTTATACTTTTGTGTATCATGATGAGCAAGCCTGTCCTAATAAATGGCCTTTTACACTACAACTAAGGGTGTCAGAGTCTATGTCCCAAAGGGTTTTTTTTTTTTGCGTTGGAGGGTTCAGGCTTTTCATAACAGGGTGCGCAGGTGGGGAGACGCTGGTACTGTGCAGTGCTATCCACTAGACTTGTTCGGGTTACAACATGAAAATAAAGCCTAAAGGAAAACTAAACGTCCCCAGAAAATGGATCTGGGAGGCAAAATGGCTATTCCGCAGCTCAAATGGAGTCTTTAGGTCATGCTGTGAGATAAATACACCAGCACGCCTAAAAGTGTTAAAGTGAACACCCTCCCCCACTTAAGCAACGTAAGTGGTATCTGCAAGTGGGTTTGATGAGCTGGTAGACTGGGCCCCACCAAATTAATAATTACTTGTTTAGGGGCAGACTTGCAGACAAAATGGTCAAAAATAACACTATTACAGAATACCAAAACAAAGGGGTGTAGACAGTCGTCTTACATGCACAGTTATTGAAACAGAGAAAGAGAAATTATAAAAATAGGGGAAAAATAAAGACAGAAGGGGGATAAATAGAACAAGCATTAGCAAAACCTGTAGGTTTTGCCTTAGCAAGTGCGATGGTCATTCTTATTTTTTATCAAAAGTATATGCCAAGAAAAAATATATACTTTACCTAAACAGGGCTTTCTTATGCTTGCAATAAAAACTTTAAAAAATATTGACTTTGGCTGTTTTACTAGTGATGTTTTTCAAACAATAAGCCTTTCGATTGTGCCTTGCATTTAATTATTTTGTATTTGCAAAGGACACAAGACTAACCACCACCTAACCAAGCACTTAAATCACAGGCATAACTTTAAAAAGAATATCGGAAAGTAAAGAGTAGTTAATTAAAGTTAATATATAATGTTAAGTTAATGTAAAACAAAAATAAAATAAAAGGCACGCTATGAACCAGCACTTAAGAGAAAGGAACTATTTTCAGGTGAATGTGAACAAAGTGCACAGTCATTGTGCAGTCACTCATAGTGAAGGGAACCAATGGGCAAAGTGGGCTGGTCCATTACCCAATTCTGGGTGCTGTGCTTGATGGAAGCAAAACGCGAGTGACAATTAACATACCAATGGATGAAGCATGCAGAACGTACGTATGTATGTTATGTGTGGTAAGGTATGTATGTTATGTATGATTTGGGGTGTGGGTAAAACAGTAGCCTAGCGAGAGAGCTGAAGCTGTCTCGAGACTCATACTTTAAAAGTGAGCATGAATAAGAAAGGTAAGAAAGAATAGATAAGGATAAGAACCAAAAATATGTAACAGGAGATGAAAGGGAAGGGTGAATGGAATGAAACAGGAAATAAGGAAGAAAGGTTGAACGTGGGATGAAAGGGTGAAAGGGACAAATGAAGGGAGGGTGAAAGAATGAATGAATGGAAGGGTGAAAGAATGGATAGATGGTGGGGTGAGAGGGTGGATGGAAGTGTGAAAGGCTCAAGAAGTGAGAGGGTGCATGGATGGAAAGGAGAATGGACAAATAGGGAAAGTATGGATGTGTGGAAGGACGAATTTATATATGAAAAGGTGGATGAATGGATGAAGGATGGATGGATCATAATATGATTGAAGTGTGCATGGATGGATGGAAGGGGAAGGGATAGACAGATAAATGCAGGAATTCATGGAGGTTAATGGATGGATGGATAGACGACTGGAAGGAGAATGAAAAGGTTGAAGAGAACTTTCCTGAGGGTCAGGTTCGCTTGCTTATGGTGCTTGATGTTGTTAGAGGTGTGGTGCAAGCGGGGAAGACGCGCGTATTTATTTTTTCCTGACTTTCAAGGGACAGTTGGAATTCAAGCAACTTTGGAGTTTTCCTGAGCATGCTTCAGTTTACATTATCAAATAAAATGTTTTAAAGATTGAATGCTTTTACATTATAGGAGCTTTGAATTAATGAGAGTGGTAAATGCTGGGTGCCTACCATTTTCAGGATGGGTGACAGGTAATACTCTTGCTCGTTGCTGACACTTCGATCACCTGTAACTTAACCCAACATATCTACTGAAATTACCTGCGACAAATACTTGTCACGACAGCATGTCAGTGGTCATTCATGTCACCGTACTTAACTTGGATGTGGAGTCAGGGGCGTAGGAGACAATACATTTCTGGGGGGGACAGGGACAGCCTTGTGGACTTTCAATCAACCCTATACAGATCGCTCGTTGTTTACGAACTGCAGGCTCTGATAAATATACACAATCATATATATTGGAAGTGAAATAGGGAGAAAGGAAGGCATGTTTTCACAGTCTGAAAGTATCTTTAATTGTTATTTACATTCACAAAGTAATTAGCTCAAATGTGAAAATAACATGTTGATTAACCTTGCATTTTCATGCAGCAAGCAAATAAAGATAGGAGGGTAAAAAGGAAGAACATACCCTTTGTGCCCCACACCCACCATGCCCTTCGCCTCATGCCAATTGGAACCGCACTGGAGATATCAAAAGCGATTAGGTACAAGAGTTGTAAACTGTGCTCGGAAACCATAGTTCTAATAACACTTTTACTCCTGTGTGTGATCTTGGGAAGCTCAGCTCCACATCAGTCATAACTAGAAGCATTTCAACTGAAGAAGCTCTTGGAGTTACAGGCTATGTAAACATGGATTCTCTAATCTCTGTATAAACTGCAGTCACTAATTTCTTTAGAAACGGTTGTTTGTGATGCACCAAGTCACTGGGTATAAAGAAAAGACATTCACGGATTATAAAGAAAAGACATCGAAAAATGACTACGATAGGGTTATTACACTCGAGTTCTGACATTACAGTGCCTTCTGCCAGAGCTAGCAGTCATGGTAAAAGGCAGATCAGGTCACAGAGCGTAATTAATGCAGCTGTTTAAAGCAACAAATGGAATGTTGCTTTTCTTTCTTCTGCTCTACTGTAGTAGCTTGGAATGACAGAAGCTATGCACAAAGGTTTTAAGTGGTTTGTGGGAAAGTTGGTGGTGTGACCATGTATTATATGGGGTAAAATACCCACTGCGTACATAAGGATATTGCAAGTCACCTTGAAGTTTATACCTTATAAACAAGCATTGGCAAAGCCAATAGGTCTCGCCTATGCAAGTTCTATTGCCTTTGCCAATGTGTTTTAGCCATGCTGTACACTAGTGAGACTACTATTCAGCATGGCTCAAAGTTAATGGCATAAAGGAGAATGATGCGTCATCGACTGGTGTGGCGTAGTGTCATGGAGTAAGTAGAGTGTCCTAAAATGGAGCAGTAAACTAACTTGAAAGGAACAGGGGTCCCTTGAATAAAATGCAACACCACTCCCATAAACAATGATATTAAAGTAGTATGCAAATGGAATGTTTCATACATTTATTCAATGAAAATATAAAAGTTCAAATGTAGTGGGAAAACATCAACAGGGGAAATTGAGAAAGACTTGTATTCGGGCATTACACAAGTTATCTGGATGACCCAATGTCACCAATTACAAGAAAATTTTAAAAAGTAACCTATATAGTAAAGTGATTTAGAGGAGGCTGGCCTGGTTTGTATTGGGCACCTATGGTACTTACACCTTATACCAGGTCCAGTTATCCCTTATTAGTGAAGTGTAGTCAGTGTCTAGAAGCCAGGCTCTCTAGGGGTAGCTGTAGCAGAGCAGCCAAGGCTTATCTAGGAGACATGCAAAGCTCATGCAATACCACTGTAGTCACACAGCACTCACACACATGAAAGAAAATACTCAGTGTTACAAAAATAAAGGTACTTTATTTTAGTGACACAAATGCCAAAAATACCATAGAGACTATACTCCCTTAGGAGGTAAATAATACAACAAGTATATACACTAGTATGCAGCAATATCAATAAAAACAGTTAGAAAAGTGCAATTAGAGAAAATGACAATGGTTAGAAATGGGCCAAGGGGAAACACAAACCATATACTAAGAAAGTAGAATGCGAATATCAGTTTCCCACCTAGGCAAGTGTGGTGTGTAGAGGGGCACTGGGAGTATTAAAAAACACCAAAGGTAAGTAATAGAACCCACCTCAGAGCCCAGGAAAGCAGGGTAAATCACAGTAACCTTCCTAGAACACACAAGAACATGAGAAAGAAGATAATGCAAGAACCAGAATATACTTCAAGACATAAAGGGTGGATTCCTGGACCTAAAGACCTGTGGAAGAATGGGATTAGGTCCAAGAAGCACGGAAGAGTCCAGGGAGGACAGGAGCCCCTACTAACCTGAATCAAGGTGCAAAAGAAGAACCACTGGTGAAGAACAACAGTCAGTACTGCACCCAAGAAGATGGATGCGGGTTCCTGGTTGGTGCAGATGATATCCCACACCGGATGGATGATTGCAGTCTGGTTTGCGTCGCTGGATTCCTCCAACAAACCTTGGCACATGCAAAGCTCACGGTTTGCGGAAAATGGAACTGCCTGGGACCAGGAGGGACCTGGTTGACTCTACCCAGGAGGAGGAGTCAGAGGGGGCTCTCAGCAACTCAGAGAGCCCACAGAAGACCAGCCAATGCACACAGGAGTCCTCCAGCACAGGGACAAAGGAGTTGCAAAAAGAGGCCCATGCAGCACAAAAACAAAGGATCCCACACCGCCAGAGAACCACTCAGGAAGCTGTGCATTGCAGGAAGGAGAGCTGGGGACAAGAGTTACATTGTGCACAAAGAATTTCATAGAAGGATGCCAACAAGCCTTGGCAACTGAAAAACACATGGTGAACAGGGTTATTGTCTTGCGTGGGAAGGCAAGCTCTTACCTCCACCAAAGTTGGACAGTAGGACGTCAGGACCATCGGGACCACTTCAGTCCACCCCCTGTGATGTAGGATCCATGCAACTCAACAGGAGAGGGGACCCGAGCAGATGGTCGTCATTGCAGAGAGGTGCCGGCTGAAGCAGGGGAGTGACTCCTTCATTACAAGGAAGATTCGTTCATTCTTCTGGTGCAGGCTGAAGACAGGCTGTCCTCTGAGGATGCACGACTGGGAAACAGTTGCATTTGCTGGCAAGAGCTGAAGATACAATGTTGCAGAAGTCGTCTTTGCTTCGTTGTTGCAGTTTGTGGAGTTCCTAGAGGGTCCAGATGCAGTTTCTTCAGTGAGAAGGTGAAGTAAAGGAGGCAGAGGATTCCTGCTGGAGTCTTGCAATCCGAATCTGAAGAACCTCCCAAAGGAGAGACCCTTAATAGCCATGAAAGGGGGATTGGTCAGCTAAACAGGTAAGCACCTATCAGGGGATGGCTCTGACACCACCTGCTGGCACTGGCCACTCAGATGCTCCCAGAGTTCGCTTTCAACTTGGAATCCAAAATGGCAAAACCCAGGGACCCTCTGGAGGAGCTCTGAGCACCACACCTGGGGTGGTGATGGACAGGGGAGTGGTCACTCCCCTTTCCTTTGTCCAGTTTCGGGACTGGGGGTACCTGAACCGGTGTAGACTGGATTATGCAAGGAGGGCACCAAATGTGCCCTTCAAAGCATTTCCAGTGGCCTGGGGAAGGAAGCTACGCCTCCCAAGCCTGTAACTCCTATTTCCAAAGGGAGAGGGTGTAACACCCCTCTCCCAAAGGAAATCCTTTGTTCTGCCTTCATGGGCTTGAGCTTCTCAAGCAACAGGAGGGCAGAAACCTGTTTGAGAGGTGGCAGCAGCTGGGCCTGCCTGAAAAACCTCAGAAGGCTGGAATGGCAATACTGGGGGTCCTCTAAGGAGCCCCCAGAGTGCATGAAATCATACAACCAATGCTTGCAAAAGCCTTGGGTTATGATTCAACATGTTTGATACTAAACATACCTATGTTTGGAGTTACCATTATGTAGCTGGGAATAGGTAGTGACCTATTTCAAGTACACGTGTAAAATGGCATCCCCGCACTCAGGAAGTCTGGGAAAATGGTACTGGAGGTCGTGGGGGCACCTCTGCTAGTGCAGGGGTGCCCTCACACACAGTTACTCTGCACCCTGCCCTCAGGGCTGGAGGGCCTGCTATAGGGGTGACTTATAAGTGACCTGGTGCAGTGTAACTGGCAGTGAAAGAGTGCATGCACCTTTTCAGGCAGGCTTCAATGGCAGTCCTGCAGAAGCATTTGCATGGGCTCCCTATGGGTGCCAAAAGAAATGCTGCAGCCCATAGGGATCTCCTGGAACCCCAATGCCCTGGGTACCTAAGTACCATATACTAGGGACTTATAAGGGGGCACCCGTATGCCAATTCTGGGTGAAATACTGGGTTACCAGTATGCAACAACCATAATTTAAGGGAGAGAGCATAACTACTGGGGTCCTGATTAGCAGGATCCGAGTAGACACACTCAAACACACTGGCAAACAGGCCAAATGTGGGGGTAACCAAGCTAGAAAGAGGCTATTTTCCTACGAGGTTAGCATCCACAATAATGATTTACAAGCTTTTATACACCGACTTTTACATGAATGACTCAAATAGTGAATCAAGAAGTCATTAGCTCATAGTACCTATGCTTATGCCAACTTATGTACAATATCACAAATTCAAGTGGAGGTACTTTGGCCGACGATATTTCGATCCCCTAGACAAGTATCAGGATCATCCTAAGCCTTCGTTAAGCTTGAGTTAAAAGGGTTACAGAGTGCTTGTAACCAAAACGGCGAAGATAAATCAAACTCACGTCTCATATGAGTGAGAAGGCAATCAATGGAGATCTGAATCTCTAATGAAGCCAATGCCATAAAGTAGTAGTGGAGTGGAGTAGTGTCACAGTGTAATAGAGTGTCATAGAGTGGAGTGGCAGAGTGTCGTAGAGTGGAAAGGCATAAGGCAGAGTGAACTGGAGTAGAGGGAAGGTAAGTAATGTGAAGTGGCATAGAGAAAGTTGGGTAGAGTGTTACAGTGAACATAGTACATTGTTGTATAGTGGAGTGGCATAGAGGGTTGTGCAGTGGCGAAGAGTAGAGTATCGTAGATTGAAGTGGCATGGTGTGGTGTGGCATACAGTGGAGTAAAGTGGAATGGAGTGGCGTATAGGGAGTTGTGTAGGGAGTTACAGAGTGGAGACAGTGTTAGAGTTTAATGGAATAGAGTGTCAGAGTCTAGTATCACGGAGTGTAATGTTAGAGTGAAGTGTCATAGAGTGGAGTTGGGTGGTCTAGAGTTAAGTGGCATAGAGTACAGTGGTGCAAAGTAGATTGGTGTAGAGTGTAGTGGTATAGAGTGCATTGGTTTTGAGTGAAGTGGTGTAGAGTGCACTGACGAAGACTGCACTGGTGTAGCGTACAGTGCAGTAGCGTAGAGTGGTGAAGAGTAGAGGGGAGCAGAGTGGAGTGGCAGAGCATAGATTGCAGTGGTTCAGAGTGCTGTGTCATAGAGTGATGCATTGCATGGTAGAGTGGAGTGGTGCAAGGTAGAGTAGACTGGTGTAGAGTGCAGTGGTGGAGTGCAGTGATGCAGAGTAGAGTGGCATAGAGTGTAGTGGCATATAGTACACATTTGTAGAGTGCAGTAGAGTGGCATATAGTTGAGCGGTGCAGAGTAGAGTGCCGTGGTGCAGAGTAGAGAGGAGTATAGTTCAGTGGCAGAGTGCAGTGTTGCAGAGTAGAGTGTCATAAAGGGCAGTGCTGTTGAGTAGAGTGGCATAGAATGCATTGGTGTAAAGTGCAGTAATGTAGAGTGATGCAGAGTAGAGAAGAGTGGTGTAGAGTACAGTGGTGCAGAGTAGAATAGAGTGGCATAGAGTGCAGTGGCATGGAGTAGATTGCTGCAGAGTACAGTATAGTGGTGAAGGGTAGATTGTTGCAGAGTGGATCATAGTGATGTAGAGTGCAGTAGCATAGAGCGGTGCAGAGCACATTGGAGTGGTGCAGGGTACATTGGCGTGGTGCAGGATAGATTAGACTGGCATAGCATAGAGTAGATTTGCATAGATTTCAGTGGCATAGAGGAGCTGATTTCAAAGTAGAGTGAAGTGCCCTACAGTGGAGTGGTGTAGAGTAGATTAGAGTGCAGTGGTGCAGAAAAGAGTGCAGTGGGACAGAGCACAGTGGCATTGAGTGCAGTGGTGCAGAGTAGAGTGGCGTGGAGTTCAGTGGCAGAGAGTGCAATGTTGCAGATTAGAGGGTCACAGAGTACAGTGGTGTATCGTAGAGTGGCATAGAGTGCAGTGGCATAGAGTGCTGTGGCGCAGAGTACAGTGGCATTGAAAGCAGTGGAATAGAGTGCTGTGGTGCAGAGTAGATTGGCATAGAGTGCAGTGGGATGGAGTGCATTGGTTTTGAGTAAAGTGGTGAACAGTGCACTGGCAGAGTGCAGGGGTGTAGTTTACAATGGTTAGAGTAGAATATCATAGATTGCAGTGGCGTGGTGTAGAGTGGAGTAGTACAGCATAGATTGCAGTGGCGTAGAGTAGCACAGAGTGGAGAAAAGTGGTGTAGGGTGCAGTGGCATAGGGTAGATTGTTTCAGAGTAGAATGAAGAAAAGCTAGAGAAAAGATAATATACTTTAATATGCTGAAGTATGTAACGATAACAGCAACATAAATAATAACGCTAGGCATAACTGCCCAAAATGAGATATGGCTTCTCCCTCTTAACCCCGCTGTAATCAAGCGCTTCATTACCTAGAAAACAAAACATAAACATAAATGTTAGAAAAATATACCCTTCTAATAGCTAAATTGTTGTATGAAAAGGTAAAATCTGGGCTCAATCTCGACTTCACTGTTTCACCAACTGGTGTGATCTTAGGCAAATACAAAAACTGTGTTTCACAGAGTCTCGTTTCTAGCCTGCAGGTGTCAGGCTTGGTGGGACTCTGTTCTCTCTTTAGATCTTCTCATTGTCTTGCAGTTCCTCTTGAAGGCAAAGGGGAAATTATTGTCTCCCCTTGTCCCCCCCACCTTCGTCCCCCATGTCCCCCACCCTCCAAAATCTGGGGGGATACAGCCCCCGTGTCGACCACACTTCCTACACCCATGTGTGGAGTGCTCCAATCCACTCGAAAACTAGGAGTAGCAATGTTATGCATTTACCAATGCTAGACACGCCATTGCCAACCCTTGAAAACGTACCACTTTAATCGAATATTGTCCTTTTGTTGCATTCTGTTAGAATGCCAAAGATCTTCCCAAGGACAGTCTCGTCGTCCTAACCTTCCCTCAGAACTATATAGTGCTTTTCAGTCCCTAGTGTCCCTCAGTTTCCAAAACTCATTGACATCCAAAACGATCTTGCCACCGAGCTGATTTCTGTGACTTATCAGATGCTGTCATAATATAACGATAGCTAGATTCAGGTAGAGAAATTTGTTATGGTCTTGTCGCGGCTCAAAATTAGTATCGCTAGAACTCGCACTCCGAAAGGAGGGAGATTTGGTCACCTCTAGGCCGCAAACGCACAGGCGGAGGCTACCAAGCGGAAACTCTGCATGCTTCCCCGGGGGACGGTGCTCACTTGACGGCCCAGCCTCAGCAGCGGGAGCTGCAGTTAATTATTAAAACTAGGAATGACAGCTGTCCTAGCCGAGCCGAGGGAGAAGGCAGATCTCTGAGCCGGCACCATCCCCGGGGACACTGGGACACGGGAGCACCGAAGCCCCGGAGAAAGGAACAGCCGTGCATCTGACAGAGCGGTGAGGGTGATGAGACGTAAGGATCAGCTCCGGCTAAGGACGATGATTGACTGTGCAGGGCTCTGGGTCCTGTGACGGATATCTGTACAAACTGTTGCTCGCAGAAAACACGCGGGCGGAAAATCGGCAGAAAAATACCTGACCTGTGCTGAGCACTGAAATTGAAGAAAGACAGAGGCCCGCAAGGTCCATGACGTTCATCCACTCCCTGTGTCCGATGTGATATCTCAGACCATATGTGAAGAGGCCATAAGTCGAATACATTTGTGCAAACGTGCAGAAGCTCAGTGAATCAGAGTAGGGTTGCCACTGGGTTGCATGATCCATCCAAATTTAGGTTTCAGACTAATTGGCTCCACTCACTGCATTTGGGATGACTCTGTATTGCCTGAATTTTGTGTTTTGCAATTAAGGACGTTTACAGTGCCCCGAAGAGCAGTTTAGTGTCTGGCATAGGACTTTGACATACTATAAAACACGTTTGTTTACATTATTCTTCCTTGGCTCCGCTGGAGATTCACTCACAAGTCCAATTTCCTTGCTTCTCCCCGCTCTCATTAGGACCTCAGAACTCATAAGAGCAAGAAGAGGTCAAGTAATCAGCGAACGCTGCTCTTTGCAAATATCCAGTAACATGATTATGCAAAAGTGGACATGATGGTGTGATTTAGCATTTTTAACAACAGGTATCCCCATATCCGTGCTTATATTTACAAACTCCAAAGGATGACAAGCTGAAGCTTCCCTGCCGTCGAGCCAAGTCTGTGACCTTCAGGCTACACAAAAGTGTCCTTCGGCGGTCCCTCGCCAGTGGGAGAAGGGTTAACCCCTGACATAGAAAGATGAGGTCTGATTAAATTCAAATTTCAGTGATGAGCTTCAGCCTCAGCTTGCCAGAAAGGACAACAGTGGCAGGCATGTGTTTTCTTAATGTTAGTGAAACCTGGCCCTTAGAAACTTGACTCACAACACAGTTGGGGCCCGAGAGGCATCTCTGATGTGCTGGTGTCCGCGAAAGTCCTCGGGGACCAGGAAGAGTCAATTACTTGTCAAGTAAGATTGCTGTGGAAGTGCGGACTGAGTCATCACAGAAACAGTCATATATCGCTGACTCTGCTGCCTTAGTACTTTTTGCAAAGGCCCAATTTATGGGAATATGTCCCCAAACTAGCATGCTTTTCAGCGAAGTGCTGTTTTAAGATCCTGTCAAGCAAGAGCAAGCAAACAAGCAACACATTTTCTAGGGCCGAGCCTTCGAGTGCATGAGCTAGCGCATGCCCCTTGCATGCAAGACTCTAGTGTTCAGTAAAGGGCTTGGAGCCCGCCTGTCGCTCACCATTTGTTGCTTTGTGTGGCACTCTTCTTTACAGCCTCGTAATTCGTCAAGGCATGTCTGGTATCATTTCTTTCCCTCTGTGCAGGGATCAAGCACTAATTGATTTCAATGTAATTAGTGACCGTCTGCTGCTTCTGAGGTGATTGCGGTACTATTTTGTTCTAACTTCCAGTGCCCTGCAAACAGAAGGCTTGTGACTGGCAAAAACGTGCCCAGCTGGACAAACAAAATTGCAAATTTTTACTTTTTACAGCTAACTTCATTTTATTTTGTTAAGTCATCATTTCTCAGTTTCCACTCATTTTTTTTTCTGTTTTTGCTTGTGGGCGCTGATGTCAAAAGATGACAATTAACTTGTTTGAAATATGCGAGACCCACTGCATTGGAAATGCTTGTTTTATTTAAGGAATTACTGCCCAGCCACTCAAATGCTTATGTCAAAGCTGTCCTCACAGTTGCATTCCTCGTTGAGCCAGAGAAGGAACAGTGTGGACCAGAGTTCCGTAGGGCCGGGACACCATCTTGGAAGCTGTGTACCGTGTGCCTAATGCTCCAGTAGCTTCTCCTCTCAAGCAGACACTTATTCTTACACCTCCGCTTCGGAACCCAGGTGTAGCTTTCAGCATCCTCTCCGGAGATGGTAATGTGACAGCTGTTTACACATGCAAAAAAATAACCCAAGCAAGCAGGAGGCGACAAAATGTTGGATGCAGCGTACACAGAAACATCTGTTCCTCGGAGAAGGTCTCGGTTTATGGTTTGGTTCAATGCGACATCAAATTTGACTACCTTTTCACACAGAGGGGGTGCATTGTAGATGATGGGAGAGTGCCTTCTGAATCGGGAGTTGGTAAAGAGGGACAGACGCTTTGGCGCTTTTTATAACATACCATCCTTATTTCTTTCCACGGAAACTGGCCTTTTCTTCTTCATCACATATCAGCTATATTTTCAGCGCGTGTATTTCCGTCACCTTCACCAATCTATTGGTAATGGTAATACTGTATGCTCTGGGAGCTGTGGCTGGAAAGCTACACCTTTATCCACAAAGTATGATAGCTTCATAATCCAGTTTCTCTATCCTAGTTTTTCCCTGGCAAGATCTATGAACTTCATATAATACATTTTCGTTTCATAGGCATGTGACATGATTGTAGATATCATCAGGGTTAGACCTGACAGCCTTAGGGTGGTCACCCCTAACTTTTTACCTGCCTCCCTCCACTTTTTGGACACTGTTGTTGCTGGTTTTTAGACTCTTCACACTTTCCCACTGCTAACCAGTGCTAAAGTGCATATGCTCTCTCCCTTTAAACATGGCAACATTGGATCATACCCAATTGGACTATTTAATTTACTTATAAGTCCCTAGTAGAGTGCACTATATGTGCCCAGGGCCTGTAGATGAAATGCTACTAGTGGGCCTGCGGCACTGATTGTGCCACCCACTTAAGTAGTCCCTTAACCTTGTCTCAGGCCTGCCATTGCAAGGCCTGTGTGTGCAGTTTCACTGCCAATTCGACTTGGCATTTAAAAGTACTTGCCAAGCCTAAAACACCCCTTTTTCTACATATAAGACACCCCTAATGTATGCCCTAGGTAACCCATAGGGCAGGGTGCTGTGTAGGCAAAAGGCAGGACATGTACCTATGTAGTTTACATGTCCTGGTGGTGTAAAACTCCTAAATTCGTTTTTACACTGCTGTGAGGCCAGCTTCCTTCATAGGCTAACATTGGGGCTGCCCTCATACATTGTTTGAGTGGTAGCTGCTGATCTGAAAGGAGTAGGAAGGTCATATTTAGTGTGGCCAGAATGGTGATATAAAATCGTGCTACTGGTGAAGATGGATTTAATATTACTATTTTAGAAATGCCACTTTTAGAAAGTGAGCATTTCTTTGCACTTAAATCTTTCTGTGCCTTACAATCCACGTCTGGCTGGGTTTAGTTGACAGCTCCTTGTGCATTCACTCAGACACACCCCAAACACAGGATACTCAGCCTCACTTTCATACATCTGCATTTTGAATGGGTCTATAAAGGCTGGGAGGATGGAGGGCCTCCTCTGACACAAAGGACTGTCACACCCCCTACTGGGACCCTGGCAGACAGGATTGAACTGAAAGGGGACCTAGTGCACTTCTAAGCCACTCTTTGAAGTCTCCCCCACTTCAAAGGTACATTTGGGTGTATATACACAGGGCCTCTGCCCCTTCCAACTCAGACACTTCCTGGAGAAGAAACTTGTAACCAGAACTTGCATCCTGCCAAGAAGAACTACCTGGCTGCCCAAAGGACTCACCTGACTGCTTTCTGTGAAGGATTACTGCCTTGCTGTTGCCCTGCTGCCTTGCTGCTCTCGGGCTGAGGTAAAGAAGTGCTCTCCAAGGGCTTGGATAGAGCTTGCCTCCTGTTCCCTGAAGTCTCAGGACCAAAAAGACTTCATCCCCTCAAGAAGTACTCCTTGTGCGGCAAAGTTCGATGCATAGCCTGTGTTATGTAATGTTGTTCTTACTCAGAATGTAGAGTTAGTGGAATGTTTGTAGTTAAAAGAATGGAATGGGATAGAATGTGAAGAATTGGAGTGTGGGGCAGTTGGAGCTTACCAGGGTGAAAGACAGGCAGACACTGGTGTTGGCGTGCTTTTATAGCTGAATAAACTACAATGAAACACAATGCTGTTTGCTGAATTATACTACAAGAATTTTCTGTTTGATTTACTTCCACACAATCTTCTACATCAATATCACTGTTAATACCTAAGACATACTCATGGGCCTTTGAATCAACACTAGAATCAGAATTGCATTCCAAATCAGATTTACTGATAACTGCTGCAACTTTTCTACCTCTCCTACACACCTTAGCAAAATGGCCCTTAATACCACACTTAGCACACTGTTGGTCCCGTGCCGGACATTTCTTGTAAAATGCTAAATGCTCTTTACTCCCACAGCGAAAACATTTTCGTTCAATATTCTTTGTTTCAACTTGCTTCCTATATGTTTCTTCCTTATTCTTTTTAAATTTAACCTTGCTAACTACTTCATTTTGTACCTCTGTTTTTTCACAAGAAATGGCCTTTGCACACTTATTCGAAATTTCAGCTTTTTTGACTAGAGCCACAACTTCCTCCAACTGTGACTCTCCATGTACCCACAATCTCTCTTGAATGTGAGGATTGTTAACATGCATAATGATTTGACCCCTGATCAATTCACTATGCAACCCACCAAACCTACAGGTAAGTGCCAGTTTTTTTAGTTCTGAAACTTATTCTTCAATAGATTTAGTTTTCTGTTGTTTCCTACTGAAAAAATTGTATCTGTCAATAGCAATACAGACCGATGTTGAATAATATCTATCAAGGCCTTCTAAAGCATGAGAAAAAACATTCAAGTCCCCATCTTGTTGAACTTTTTTTTCTATTGAGTTATACACTTTAAGACCCATAGGACCCAAACAGTGTAACAAAATTTTCTTCTTTTTAGTTTGAGTCAAATCTTCGTCATCAATAGTATCTAAATAATTCAAAAAGTATTCTTTCCACTCCAGCCATTTGACATGTTGATCTCCAGTGGAAGTCAGAAAAGGTTGTGGAGGAGTAAGAGTAAGTGTCTGAGCAGCACTTATTTTTTATTTTTGAAGAAAAGAAAGAGAGAAAAAAAACTACGAAAGAAGTCTCTCAAAAAACAAAAAAGTACATCCAATATGACCACTGAAAAGACACCTCCAAGAGTTCTAGTGTCCGAGAGGACGTAGAATTTAGTACACGCCCTAATCACATCACCGAGACCACAGTTACTATAGCTTTTGCCTCTAGAGCGCTTTCTCCCACAGAAGAGTTCAGTTATTGAGAGAGAGACTCTGGCGGTCGTTTGGGGATTAGAACATTTCAGGAATTTTCTGTGGGGTTTTGACATTGAAATCAGATGCGATCATAAACCCCTAATCAAGGTGTTGACTACGGAAGGATTGTTAAAGGCAACGGCAAGAATAGCTAGAATGTCCATAAGATTGTTGGACTTCAAATACAATTTAGTATATGTTCCAGGAGTTAAGAATAAGGTGGTGGACTGCTTGAGCAGATTGCCCTTACCCCTTCAAGAATTGGTGGGTGATGACGAAGAGTTCATGGTCGCTTGGTCAGGGAGTTATGATTGGAAGGCCATTAGTTCTGAGGTTTGGAATGAAACTATTGCAAATGACCCCATATTAACTACGCTTAAACAGTATATTCAAGAAGGTTGGCCAGAAAAAAAAAGAATGCCAGCGGAACTCAGAGTCTTCTTTGAGTTACGCGATGAATCATCTGTAGACCATGATAAGGTGTTGAGGGGTGATAGGATAATTCCACCCGAGAAATTAAGGGACTCCATTATTAAAATAAATCATGAAGGACATCTTGGCATTGTCAAAACTAAAAAGAAAGGTAAGGAGAACTATTGGTGGCCCGGTATGGATGTTAATATTGAAAGAATTGTTAGGAGTTGTGATCTATGCATGAATGCTGACAAATCGCTTGTGACCCTAAAACCTACTTTACATCCTGTGCTTTGCCCTGAGATGGCTTGGGAAGTTATTGGTCTAGATATAATGGGACCAATTGTGGAGGAGAATGTGCAGTGGTACATTATAGTAGCAGTAGATTACTTCTCAAAGTGGTCAGAGATTAAAATTGTCTCCAAGGCTAATTCAAGGAATGTTCTGATATTCTTGGATGAACTGTTTCAAAGGGAAGGGCTACCTAGGAAGATAATAACTGATAATGGGGTGCAATTTAAGAGTGAGGAGATTGAAGAATTTATTGAGAGAAACGGCATAGAACACAAGTTGGTTTCCGTTTACCACCCTAGTGGGAATGGAGAAGTAGAGAGGTTTAATCGAGTTATTAAAGATTCTGTACAACTAGCTAAATTTAGGACTGTTGATTGGAAAACTAGTGTTAAGAAAATGATCTGGATGTACAGAACCAACCCAACAGTAACAGGCCACACTCCTTTTACAGTCATGAGAGGTAGAATTCCATTTACAAGGTATAATCAGGGTTGGTTGAGTAAATCTAGAGTAAAAGAATGGTCACCTGCTGAAATTAAGGAGAATATTCAGAAAGCACTGGAGTTGTATAAAACCTATGTGGATCTAAAAAAAAAAGGGGCAAGAGACGTTGGATTAAAGAAGGGTGATGTTGTTCGAGTTAAACTACCAGGTAAAGTTAAGAAAGGTGATACAAAGTTTTCAGAGCCGAAAACAGTTCTTGAAGTTTACAAAAACTCTGCCAAATTAAGTGATAGTTGTGTGTGGCATATGAGTCCTGTGCGAAGTTAATGGGTGATGCTACTGGGGCGAATGGGAATACTTCTACAGTACCTTTGAAGAATTATTTGTTGCTAGACTCTTTTTATGAAGACACTTCCTCTGGAGCTGCTAACATCCTGGAAACTGATCCTGCGTCAGAAGATGCTATGGCTAATTATGACACCCCAGCACAGGAAGTGGAAGTGTCCAAGGACCATCCAGACAATCTTGAGAGGAATGTAACTTACAGGAGCAAATTGGGTAGAATGATTAAGAAACCTTTGCATTTAAAGGACTACATTGTAAATTAGGATTTGTATTGTAAATTAGTTTACTTTATATTTATTTACTTCCTTTTCTTTCCCTGTGATTTATGTTTTACTGATTGTTTATTTTCCAAAGGGGGAAGATGTGTTATGTAATGTTGTTCTTACTCAGAATGTAGAGTTAGTGGAATGTTTGTAGTTGAAAGAATGGAATGGGATAGAATGTGAAGAATTGGAGTGTGGGGCAGTTGCAGCTTACCAGGGTGGAAGACAGGCAGACACTGGTGTTGGCGTGCTTTTATAGCTGAATAAACTACAAGGAAACACAATGCTGTTTTCTGAATTATACTACAGCCTGCCAGAAATGATGCACAGTCTGCACTGCGGTGAAAATTTCACCGCACGCCGAACCAGAACGACGCAGCCTGACTTTGCAACGAGAAGATCGATGCAGCGCCAGCGTAGCAACAGGAAATTCGATGCACAGCCCACTGGATCGACGCGTAGCTGAGCCGGAACGACACCGGCCCGACTTCCAGAGAGGAATCGACGCAGCGCCTGCCGTGCAGTAGAAAATTCAACACAATGCTCACCGGATCGACGCAGCTCCTGTGACTTCGTCCTGCTAGCACACAAAATCCACGCACCGTCCCTGGGGCGTCTGAAAACCCTGCAACCCGAAGAGGATCCACGACCGAGCGCCAGAAATAGACGCACAGCCATCCCTGCATGGTAACTAAACAACACTTCACCGTGTGCTGCCCGAGAAATCGATGCACACCTCTTTGTTTCCACGCTTCTCCTCCTCTGCGGCCCTTTGCGGAGATTTTTCACGCGAACCAGGTACTTTGTGCTTGAAAGAGACTTTGTTTGCTTCTAAAAGACTTAAGACACTTTATTTAACTTTTCAATGATATCTCTACATTTACTTATTGCATCTTTAATCATTTTGACCTGCATTTATCCAGATAAATATTTAATATTTTTCTAAACACTGTGTGGTGTATTTTTGTGGTGCTATATGGTGGTATTGTATGATTTATTGCACAAATACTTTACACATTGCCTTCTAAGTTACGCCTGACTGCTCAGCGCCAAGCTACCAGAGGGTGGGCACAGGATCATTTGGATTGTGTGCGACTTACCCTGACTAGAGTGAGTGTCCTTGCTTGGAAAGGGGGTAACCTGACTGCCAACCAAAGACCCAATTTCTAACAATCAGAAGGAATGCATTTCCTGTATTGAAAGAAAGCAGGCCTCATTTGATACTATCATACTTTATTTTTGTGTGTGCTTCAAAAGGACAGAGCGCCCTCACCAACACTTAGGGGTATATTCACATGCCCCTTGTTCTGCCTTAGCGCTGCCTTTGCATCATTTTTTTGACTCTAAGGCGGAGCTAAGGTGGCCGTTCCCCTGCGCCAGATTTACAAAATGGTGCAATGCATCCATTGTGCCACTTTGCAACCACTCGTGCCACATTATGCCTGCACCAGGCATAATGTATGCGAGGGGGCGTTCCGATGCAGGGAGATCTGAAAAAATGGCACAGTGAAATTTACTAGCTTTCACTGTGCCATTTTTTCCATCATTTTTAACGCCTGCTCAAGTCAGGTGTTAAAAGGACGCACCCATTAAAATCAATTGGCCTTCCTGTGCTTTGCTGCTCTAGTGCCAACATTTTTTACTCTAGTTCAACAAAGGCCACAATAGTGTAAAACATTCTGATGCTGTTGTGGTAATTACCGCCATGGTGCACCATTTTGTAAATATGGCACAACCATGGTGTCAGGTGGGGCAAGGGCGATGCAAGCAAAGTGGCGCATCTGGACCGATGCACCACTTTCTCATAAATATGCCCCTAGGTGTCATGCTTCATTATTGGAGTTGCTTCTTCACCTGCAACAAATCTTGCCAGTGGGCTCAGTCCGAACCATCCTCAAGATGTGTTTTCCCTTCAGGATGAGGCCTTGAGAATCTTTTTGTTGATACACGTTGATAGGGAGGACGTTCTGACAGCTTTGAACTACCCTGCCACTCCTCCTTGGATTGTACGATATCATCAGGTGTCCTTTATTTATTTGTACTAACAGCTCAAGCTGGAAAGGCTAATTAACGTCCCTCAGGCTGTCTTCTTATTATGCTCCTGAAACGCCATTGTTATGTGTTTTTCATGGTCTTGAAATAATGAAGTTGGTCTGGCTAATGAATCTCATACAGAAATCTCCAAGCAACCAGCAGGCTACTGGTTTTAATCTTGGTGGACCAGCTCAATCTTTTGTTGAAGATCAGCTGCACTTCACTGCCACCTTCATCAGCCTGCCCCTCTCCCTGTCAGCTCAACATTTTCAGTGCTTAATGTGTAAAAAGAGATAAGTGCAGGGATCAAAACGTTTTTTTTGATGGGTGTGAAATGCCGGGATAGCTGAATACTGAGTCAGCCTACTCTTGTACCTCATGCCACTTTCAACTACCCTAAAATTCCTGGGTTTTTATCTCTGCTGTGCAGGTTCTTTTTCATTCTTGCTTTCTCAATTTTTCACTGTTTTCCTATCATTCTTACCGTACTTCTTTCTCCCTTTTCTGCATTTCTCTCTCTAGCACTGGGTCAAAGTCTGATAATGGAAAAATAAGGCCCAGTCCCCCAAAAATGAGTGTGAGTGCCCACCACCTGCAACAAATTTGGAACCCAGTTTTACCATCCAGATTGTCTTGTTGCCAGGGGCAAGCCAGAAGGATTTGGGCTGATCACCCGACAGGATGTTTAATTAACTCTGACATGAGAAATTGACAGAAGGAGGCTGTGGGTCAGCTCACGCAGCTGGAGCGAGGCAGGTTGTGCGTTGGTGACTCCAGTAGCTATCTAAAAACAATGGAACCCAGATGCACACCAGTGTAGCTGTCTACTTGAGGCCTGGAAGAAGCCCAGATCCAGGAATGGCCTCACAGAATACAAGCATTGGTAAAGCCATTAGTCTCGCCTATTGGACCTATTGGCTTTGCCAATGGTTTGTAGAGATGAACTTCAGCATGGCTAAACAGAAAATCAAAAGAACTTGTGCTATGTCAATGCAGCAACAGCTGTGTGGAGTTTTGTAAGGATGTGCACCACACAAATATGCACCTACAAAATGCATGGGTGCCTTTTTTTCTTTTATTTATTGATCCAAGTTGCATTGGCAAATAAAAAAAGGGTCTTGAAAAACATTTTTTTTATAAAAGTGGTTCGGGGAAGAAAGAAGTGGAAAGGGGAGAAGCACACATATGAAAAAGCAAGGTGGTGGGGGAAGCCACACACCAAAGGAGTGTGGGGGAGAAGCACATGGGTGAGATCAACATAGAGCACAGTGGGGGTGCAAAGAGAAGTACACCAGATAAGCAGGTGGAACACACATACACTCTCATTGAGGGCTTATTCAAAAATTAAAAAGTAGTGCCTGGAAAATGAACCGATGTAGGACATAAGTAATGAGGTCATACTCCAGGGGAGGAACAAAGAAAAGAAGTGGAAAGAAATCCAAACAACAAATATTCAAAGCAGGATTGATTGGGTTCGTAGGTTGCTTTAAATTAAAGCATCACCATGTAATGCGATGAACACTACGCTTTTTAATTCCCATTGCACAGGAATTAAATTATACAAGGCAATCAAATATGAAATCTATGCAAAGTTGAATCTGCCTAGCAGGCACTTTCTCTAAGGTTCACAGCAACATCTTACCATAGAGCTCCTTCTCAACTTTCATATATTGATTCCCATTGAGTAGCCTGACAGGTTGTTAGGTAGCTCGAGACACCACGTAAATGTTTCTTAATCCCTTATTAGATACCTAAATGCATACTTTCAGGCAGGAACGAGTTACTCGAGAGTAAGAAATGCAAAGATAGACCACAACTTTCTATGAAAACAACAATCAGGTAATGGGTTAAAAAATGGTTGTTAAAAACTGAACAGCTTATACAGGAATTGATAGCCATGCTGAGTGAAAGGGTGGTAGTTATGGTAGGTTGGTTAGGGTGATGGTGAGGGTGGTGCTGGTGACGGTAGTGTTGATGGTGGTGGTGAGGTGTTGAGGGTGGTGTTAGAGGCAATGGTGTTGTTGGTGTTGAGGTTGGTGGTAACAGTGGTGGTGGTGAAGGGGTAGTGGTCTTGAGGGTTGTGGTAGTAGTGGGGTGGTGATGGTGGTGAGGGGATGTGGTCGTGGTGAGGGATTTGGTGGTGATGATGAAGTTGGTGGTAGTGAAGATGGTGGTGGATATGGTGTTCATGGTTTTGGTGGTGGTGGTTATTTTGGTGGAGTTTAGGGGGTAATACTTAAGGTAGGGTGGTGTAGGAAGTTGGCTCTGTATGTACTACTTCAAAGTAAGAAATAGCATGCACAGAGTCCAAGGGTTCCGCTTAGAGGTAAGACAGTGGCAAAAATAGATCATTCTAATGCTCTATTTTGTGGTAGTGTGGTTGAGCAGTAGGCTTATCAGAGGGTAGTGTTAAGCATTTGTTGTACACACACAGGCAATAAATGAGGAACACACACAATCAAAGACAATTCCAGGCCAATAGGTTTTATATAGAAAAATATATTTTCTTAGTTTATTTTAAGAACCACAGGTTCAAGATTTACAAACAATACTTTAAATGAAAGGTATTTCACTTAGGAACTTTAGAAACTTTGAATTAGCAAAATAGCATATACAGTTGTCACACAAATGGCAATAAGCTATTTTAAAACTGGACACAGTGCAATTTTCAACAGTTCCTGGGGGAGGTAAGTGTTTGTTAGTTTTGCAGGTAAGTAAACCACCTACAGGGTTCAAAGTTGGGTCCAAGGTAGCCCACCGTTGGGGGTTCAGAGCAACCCCAAAGTTACCACACCAGTAGCTCAGGGCCAGTCAGGTGCAGAGGTCAAAGTGATGCCCAAAACGCATAGGCTTCAATGGAGAAGGGGGTGCCCAGGTTCCAGTCAGCCAGCAGGTAAGTACCTGCGTCTTCGGAGGGCAGACCAGGGGGGTTTTGTAGGGCATCGGGGGGACACAAGTCAGCACAAAAAGTACACCCTCAGCAGCACGGGGGCGGCCGGGTGCAGTGTGCAAACAGGCGTCGGGTTTGCAATTTAGTTCAATGGGAGACCCAGGGGTCTCTTCAGCGAAGCAGGCAGGCAAAGGGGGGGCTCCTCGGGGAAGCCACCACCTGGGCAAGGGAGAGGGCCACCTGGGGGTCGCTTCTGCACTGGAGGTCGGATCCTTCAGGTCCTGGGGGCTGCGGGTGCAGTGTCTTTACCAGGCGTCGGGTTCTTTGAAGCAGGCAGTCGCGGTCAGGGGGAGCCTCTGGATTCCCTCTGCAGGCATCGCTGGGGGGGCTAATGGGGGTCAACTCTGGCTACTCACAGGGTCATAGTCACCGGGGAGTCCTCCCTGTAGCGTTGTTTCTCCACAAGGCGAGCCGGGGGTGTCGGGTGCAGAGTGCAAAGTCTCACGCTTCCGGCGGGAAACGTGTGTTCTTTAAAAGTTGCTTCTTTGTTGCAAAGATGTATCTTCTTTGGAGCAGAGCCGCTGTCCTCGGGAGTTCTTGGTCCTTTTAGATGCAGGGTAGTCCTCTGAGGCTTCAGAGGTCGCTGGACCCTGTGGAACGCGTCGCTGTTGCAGTTTTTCTTGAAGTGGGGAGACAGGCCGGTAGAGCTGGGGCCAAAGCAGTTGGTGTCTCCATCTTCTCTGCAGGGCTTTCAGGTCAGCAGTCCTTCTTCGTCTTAGGTTGCAGGAATCTAGTTTCCTAGGTTCTGGGGAGCCCCTAAATACTGAATGTAGGGGTGTGTTTAGGTCTGGGAGGGCAGTAGCCAATGGCTACTGTCCTTGAGGGTGGCTACACCCTCTTTGTGCCTCCTCCCTGAGGGGAGGGGGGCACATCCCTATTCCTATTGGGGGAATCCTCCAAAATCAAGATGGAGGATTTCTAAAGGCAGGGGTCACCTCAGCTCAGGACACCTTAGGGGCTGTCCTGACTGGTGGGTGACAACTCCTTGTTTTTCTCATTATCTCCCCTGGACTTGCCGACAAAAGTGGGGGCTGTGTCCAGGGGGCGGGCATCTCCACTAGCTGGAGTGCCCTGGGGCATTGTAACACGAAGCCTGAGCCTTTGAGACTCACTGCTAGGTGTTACAGTTCCTGCAGGGGGGAGGTGTGAAGCACCTCCACCCAGGCAGGCTTTTGTTTCTGTCCTCAGAGAGCACAAAGGCCCTCACCACATGGGGTCAGAAACTTGTCTCTCAGCAGCAGGCTGGCACAGACCAGTCAGTCCTGCACTGAACAATTGGGTAAAATACAGGGGGCATCTCTAAGATGCCCTCTGTGTGCATTTTTAATAAATCCAACACTGGCATCAGTGTGGGTTTATTATTCTGAGAAGTTTGATACCAAACTTCCCAGTATTCAGTGTAGCCATTATGGAGCTGTGGAGTTCGTTTTTGACAGACTCCCAGACCATATACTTTTATGGCTACCCTGCACTTACAATGTCTAAGGTTTTGCTTAGACACTGTAGGGGCATAGTGCTCATGCACCTATGCCCTCACCTGTGGTATAGTGCACCCTGCCTTAGGGCTGTAAGGCCTGTTAGAGGCGTGACTTACCTATGCCATAGGCAGTGTGAGGTTGGCATGGCACCCTGAGGGGAGTGCCATGTCGACTTAGTAATTTTCTCCCCACCAGCACACACAAGCTGGCAAGCAGTGTGTCTGTGCTGGGTGAGGGGTCCCTAGGGTGGCATAAGACATGCTGCAGCCCTTAGAGACCTTCCCTGGCATCAGGGCCCTTGGTACCAGGGGTACCAGTTACAAGGGACTTACCTGGGTGCCAGGGTTGTGCCAATTGTGGAGACAATGGTACATTTTAGGTGAAAGAACACTGGTGCTGGGGCCTGGTTAGCAGGGTCCCAGCACACTTCTCAGTCAAGTCAGCATCAGTATCAGGCAAAAAGTGGGGGGTAATTGCAACAGGGAGCCATTTCCTTACAGGTGGTGGTTAGGAAAAAAAATGGGTTTGATGTTACTAAAGGACAAAAACCCTCACTCACACAAGAGTGGCATATTCATTATGGTGCCTCTCCTGTAATCGACTCCACAGTGGAGCCAGTGTGGGTTACTACCATTTTAAAAGGGGAGCTCTTGGAGTCTGGGAAATGTTGCAAGAGGATCCTCTATTGGGGTTGGTGCGGGAGTGTGAAGAGATAATATTTACAAAGGGAAAACACAGAGCTGTTAAAACTACCTTCTGGTTCTTACTTCATTTTATTCTTGTTCCATGGGGGTAGGGGAGAAAAAGGAACATGCAGGTTAATTCGGTCTGGTAAGGGAGCTCAACATTTTTTGCCTACAAAGTACCCTCAGACGAGAGGTGTAAAGGTGTTCTTTAGGACCATGCTTCTCTCTACTCATGCAGCTCATAAGGTGGGAGTAAATGAAACGTAAACAAATCCACACAATCAGTAGCGAAAGATTCTTCATTGGACTCCACTGTTTCTGAACCTGTGCTTGCCAGTAAACAAAATACACACATTATATGGCATTACAAAAACAGTAAAGAAGTTATGAGTCCAATAAGCCAGTGCTAGGGCCTAGACTCGGTGGTGTACCTCACTGTATAAGTAGCGAACGGGCACAGGCAGGGCCTGAGAAACATAAGAACAACCTATAAGTAAAGGAGAGGAGATTTTTAAGAGATCAGCAAAATATACTAGGTTGTAATACTAAGTAGTATCTGCTTGGTCAATGAAGGAAACATTGGAAAGTAGAGCAAAATCCCATATAATAGTGCAGAAGATAAAGCCCTTTCAGAGTAGAACACATTTAGAAGATAAGCGCAGTGCTTGACAGATCGTGAACAATACTCAAATCGTCTGTTAAATACAAACATTGTCACAAAAGTATAATCAATACTAACTGGCAGTGTAGAGGTCACTGAACAAGTGCGGGCAGAAGGGCTCATAGCTGCCTGGAATGGTAAAACATGGCAAGGCTTTTAGTGTTAGTGTTCCCTCCTCTTGCATTTGTAGATTATTTCAAAGTTTATCCATCTACTCCCTTCCTCTTGTATGCAAATATATTTTAACCCCTTGGGGACGATTTTTTGGGGTGTTCGTCAGGAGCTTGATCTCTACATGTAGCAGTGTTGTACACTGAGCTTTTCTGGCTGTGTCTCTTTAATTGCACAATAAGGGGAGATGTATTTTAAAGAATTATGAGCTCAAAATGTATTGCAATTTGGAAACAGCCTTCTTGTTGTCATGTTTTCAAATCTGAATGTAAACATTGATTTTTAATGGCTGCTACCACTTTTAGTGTAGTGAGCCTTGGGTGATGTCAGTTGCATTTTACCTTGCAGTGAATCAAATTTCTCTTTATTCTTTACATACATACTGTGTCTGGCGCAGGTATAGCATTGAATCATCTACTGCATGGGAGTAGCTAAAAACATGAACTTCTCTCCACTTTCAACCACATACCGAATGGCAGAGAATAAGGGAGTGAGGTGAGAGAACCTGGCACTCGTTCAGCTGCTCCCCTGCTGGGATTCTGAAAGCAATTATTCGAAAGTTTGTGTTTTCGTCAATTTTCATTTAATTTGGTAATTCATCTTTTATTCTCTTTGTACATTTTTCCTTCTCTTCATCCACCCATCATTCCATTCTTCTATCAATCCATACATCATCCTTAATGCTATTTATCCATCATTCTGCCTCTCCTCCTCCTGCTCATCCGCCTGTCCATTTGTCCATTGATCCATCCTTTTTTTTCTGCCTATTTTTTTTTTCATCTCGGCCTCTCTCCCTCTGTTCTTTCATTTGTGCGCTCTTGTTGGATTTATTTCCCTGCAACATCATGCTATTCTTTTGCATTGGTATGTATTTATAAGCTTCTATGTCTTCCGTCAAAGCTAAAGGAGCCATTAACAACCTATAAAAACGTTCTTTGTTACAGAGATTATTCAGTAGCACCTCCCCCTTAAACAGCTAAAGTGTGTGTGTGTGTGTGTGTGTGAGGGGGAAGGGAAGCAGGGGTGGTTCCTGACACCCCTGATCTATTCATTCAATACAGGGCCTTCACACTCATATCAAGTTTAAGACGTCATTACCAGGGACGGCTCCTTCACAATGGCGAGGGAGCGTCGTCTCCTGGACTAAGCCAGGAGCAGAAAGATAAAACAATATTTCTTTATTGTCTTATCTTTTAGCTGCTGACTCAGCCAGCAGCAAGTAAAGGGAGGGGCGGGTCTGGACCATGGGAAGTGGGAGGGGGAAAAGGAGAGAGTGCACCTAAGTGCACATGTGTGTTTGGCTGGCAGTCTCAGGCCGGCCAAACACAGATGTGCACTTAGATTTCTCCAGCCCGGCTATGTTGAACAGCCAGACTGGAGAAACTGCACTGACCCCAGGTTGTGTCTGAGCAGCATTCCAAGCTGCTCAGACCAATCCTGATGCTGCTTTCATGCTAGGTTTGGCCTAAATGCAGTGCCAGGATTGCTAGCGAGCTTGTGCTGGTGTCCAAGTGAATACTGGGATACCAGAAGAGGATCGAGGCGGCAGGTGGTGACAACGATGAGAAGAGGTAAGTCTTTTTTAAATTATTTTTTATTCCCCCCATCCCCTTTGCGTGGGAGAGAAGCATACGAGGGCAAGAGCAAAATTTAGCATTGGTGAGAGCAGTGTTTCGTAAGGGGTAAGCACAGGAGGGAGAGATCAAAATGGAGCACAGCAGGTGTTTTGCAGGGTTGAAAGGACATGAGGGAGCGAAGGGGCAGGGGAGAAAGGAACACAGGCATGGAGTTATTTTGCTGGGAGAAGCACATGAGGGAAAGAGCAACACCGAATGCAAGTGAAGCAGGAGTGTTTTGCGGGGGGAGACACACACAAGGGTATAAAAGGGATTTACATGAGGGAGAAGTAAACAAGGTCTAAAGCAACACAGAGTATGGGGGTGGGTGGATTTTGGAAGGGGAGAAGCACATGTGGGTGAGAGCAACACAGATCCAGGTCAAACAGGGGGGGATACTGCAGGAGTAGAAGCTCACAAGAGAGAGAGTTGATAAACACATGAACTGTCTTGGAGTGCTTAACAAAACAAAATTAGTTCCCTAAAAGTGAGCATTTGGAGAACACAACTCAGCCATCGAAAAGGACATTGAAGAGGCTATGCTCCGGGGCAGGGTCAAGATTGGGCAAGGAAAGTTGTCAAATAAAAAGCAATCAAATAAGAATGATAATAAAGCCAATCAATAGTAAGCACTGTAACAGTTTTGGTCAGCCCACAAAATGTCTCTCACAATCAGTGCTGTTTGGAGGCTTCACCTAATAAAAGAACACCCCAGAGCTTAACAAGTTGAAGATGGCTTAAAAAAAAGTCCCTCAGGTGGTGAAAGAACTAAATTCCGCAAAACAAAAATGACTATTGAATGAAGCAAGCTTTAACTAATTGTTCATAGATGTAGCTCAGTGGCTTTGTAAATTATTTTTTATAGAGAGGAAACCGATTTTAATATGCATGTTTTATAGAAGCTGCCAAATAACTTTGGAAAGAAACCTCAAGGGAGATTGCAAATGTAAAAGAAGCCTACTTTATAAGCACAAGAGAATGAAACCCAAAAATGCTTTACAGAAAATAAATTCATTGACGAATCCTGGAGGAATCGGAAGTATCTAAAATTGAATGTGTTTTGATATTCCACTTTATTAAACTGACTTATTGTATGGGAGGAATATTTAACAGTGGTGGTACATATCCTAACTATTGTTTTGTATTTATTTCTTAGAAACGACTTTTTTGTTTTTGAAAATTGGTGGGCACATTTTGACACCTAACCAGGATGGAGAGCCAATTTTGAACTTTACTTTAGATACAATGTCTATAGGGGTGTGCTCAGCATAAACACAAAACACTGAAATAGTGAACAACCAGGTTCTCTGTTGGGCTTTGACTGGTCACAAGTTCTCCCTATTAGCAAATTAGCTGGATTGTCTGGGGGTGAAGGTCAGGGTCCAGCCTTGCTTACTGATTAGCCTACACCTCTATGATAAATAAATATTCCAGTCGCTTATTGCCCTTGACCAATAAACAAGTATTAAACATAGGACAGCCTCTACAGGTATTATTGGCAAATAGAGGCTCAGTGCATCACATACTTTAAGACAATGTACATTGGGTTGGGCATATGCAGTGGTTAATTTGCAAAGTAATAAGTGACGAAGCCCAAAGTTATTCTCAAAAGCCTGCCAGTGGCATTGCTGACTGTCGGAGTCACCGAACCCAAGGATCACTATTTCAGTTCTAGCACATGCCTCTTTTAATACATAAACCTACACTCCATGGTCCATATTTATAAGAGGTGGCGCAGCGCTGTGTTTCAGCAGTGTTGTGTAAAAAAAAGAAATGGCACTGTGTAGCGCCATTTCCTTGCGACATGGATGAGTCAGATTTATGGAACAGAGCACCATGTCGTAAGGTCCGAAGGTGCATCAAAAATTATGACGCATCTTTAAAAAACTGATGCAATGTGGCATAAGAAACTGGCCCGTATGTGACACAAAGGTGAGTTGCGTGTTGTAAAGCACTTGTAAGTGCCGCAAATCATCATTGCGTCACTTAGGAGTGCATTGCATTGTGCAAAGCATTAAAAAAGTGACACATATAAAAAATCTTAACAGCAGAGCACAACATTTGTACAAAATGGAGGAAGCACCATCTACAAGTCAAGAGGGTAACAATCCTAACCCCAGCCAAGATGACCAGAGAGCTGGAGAGGAGGAAGAGGAAGACCAATTTCAGTGAGGGGGAGACTCAAATATTAATAGCTGAGGTGACAAAAAATGAACATCTTCTCTTTTTCACCTCCATTGGCATTAGGGAAGAAGGAAGCCATTTGGAAACCCATACTGGACAAAATCAACACAATAGGGCAAACAAAGAGGACAGAGCTGAAGCTGTAAAAGAAAGGTGACATGACTGTAAGCGAAAGACTAGAGAGAAACTGGCCAAAAACCTCAAGCTAGCCATGAGAACAAGAGGAGGACCTGAAGTCCAGGAGGAGGGGATTCTGTACTTATATGCCTTGATTCTGTCATCATTGATGTGGCTTTAAAATGCACATTGGTACACTAATTTGACTTTTACGCATGAATGGGGTCTACACTATCATTCCATGACACAAATAGAATTTACAACTACTTTTTCCGGTGCTTCTCCAGAAACTATTGTCAACATACAAGTATTCTGCCATGTGTGATACACATACTTATGAACACAGGAAAGGATTAGATCACACACCATTAATTTAATTGAAGTTTAACTGATACTGAGACTAGGTACCTCACTGAAGAAACACTCATATCATACTTAGCCATCATGTGCACTTTGTACTATTATTGAGTTGTCTTGTGTACCACATGACTTTTATCTTGGCTTGTTAACCAGTGTAGATAATGTGGTTCTGTCCGCTCATACAGTGTGAGATGACACAATACTATGCACAAATGTTTTGTTGGTACTGTCATTGCAGGATTAGTGAGGGTAAGACAGAATGGGAAATCATTTTCTACACCTTGCAGTAAGTTGTTCCCACTATGTGCACATGACACCAGAGGCCAGATGTTTGACCAAGTGGGACAGTGCAGCACAGCAGGTGCTCTTGCTGTGCTGCACTGCACTGCATCACTGTGAAAGGGCAGGAATGCACAGTATTTAAGCCATACAGTATATTTCTTTCTTTTCATCCTGCACTGTCACACAATGGGCTGCCTAACACAAACACCAGCACGCTTGCACCATGTTGCAAGGGTGCCAGTATTGCATGCCTGATTGTTTCAGTTCACGAAGGGGCACCTTCTGGCACATTAACAATCCTTATAGGCATATTCCTCTATCTATGTGTGCCACAGAATGCAGCACACATAAGAAGCGGAAGGGACTCGGACGACTTACATCACTTATCCTTGTTACACATAACCTTGGAAGGCATATATATATTATTTTTTTACGCATTCCCAGGTTTACCATGTTTAGAATACATGACGTGCATCATCAACCATAGGAGTTGGATGGATACACCCACACTATGCCTATGGAACACCTTCCTTACACACAGTAATGCAACACAGAATATGGTGCTGTGTTGCATTACCCCAGAATTTGGATGTCATTACAAACAACACAAAGTGACTTTGCATGTCCTCATATATTTGACTTGGGGTTTGCATCACACATATACCACAATGCATGGTGCAAGTATGAGGCACACCTCTTGTACATATGCCCCTAGCTCCATCGACAGACACAAAGAAGTCCATTATGTCATATATTTCTACTTTTTTATTGGTATGTTGTGTACTTCAGATTTACTTACCAACAAGTAGGCCATTCCCATTTCAGCCATTCTGGAAGCGATAGTTGATGATATTATGCCAGAAGATGTAGGCATCATGCACACTTCCATGGTATTTGGCCATCACTTTGGTGAACGTTCCCAGATGGTCCACAAACTGGCCTGGATGGAGATAGAGTAGGTGGTCTTCTGATTCCTGTGCACAAAGGTCCCAGGTGGGATGATCCGGCAGGGGGAACCAATTGCACATATGTGCACATGTGTGTAATCCATGGCACCTAAAAGGAGGAGAAATCCTTCAATGTCATAGAAGCCTTGTTTGGTCTTCAGCTGTTGATGGTGGGTTACGGGGAAGAGGAGGTACTTTGGTGGGAGCCAAATGATGGCATCCAAGACAGAGGGTAGAAAGGCAGAAAATGTTGCCTGTGAGAATCCTGCCACTCTAGCTGTTATGACCTGGAAGGAACCAGATGCAAGCTTGAGGAGCATAGTCATCAGTTTAACCTGTGGAAGAATGTTAGTGGGCCTGGCAGTTGGTGGCCGGAGACTTGGCCCAATCTCAGGAGCAATTCAATGATAGACTCTCTCCTGAGCTCGATGACGGAGATGCGCTGCCAGAACACATGCTCCCTCCTCCTTCGCTAGTAATGTAGTGGTGGTGGCCTCCTTACGACCCCAAGTGGCAAGTGCACAACTACTGTGGCGTAGTTGAGCTTTCCAAAGTGTTTTTGGATGTTCAGATTTTTATACCGCAGCCTCTACATCATTTCCTAAGCATGGGTTACTGATGCACAGATTTGTTTGGTGCATGTCTGGCTTTGCGCACCACATCCAAATGATGTGTCATACACTGCCAAACCCATAAATATCACTGCAATAGATTTGCTTGATATTTTGCAGGGGAATGCCTACCTTGCATATTTTAATTTGTGCATGTTGTAGCTGGTTTACGTGCAGCTTTTGTCCAACGCAAGCCTTAAAAATGAACACATTTGGGCAAATGTGTCATCTCATAAATATGGAGAACTGCTTGCACGGTCGCTGTGTTAAAAGTTTTGGTGCAACGCCAGAGCAGGCCTCTCAATAAATATGCCCCAATGCCCCTTTATTTCACACTTGCAGGTTCTTTTTCATCCCTGCTTTCTCCCGTTGTTGTTCTCTTTCTGTCTATCTCTTCTCCCATTCTTTACCTTCTCTTCCTTCCTTTCTTTTGCTCTAGTTCAAGTGTGTTCATGAAAATCAAGTCCCAGTGCCCAAATATGAATCAGTGCGGGTGGGCCCCACCTTCAACCACCAGCTAAAATTAAACACATGGAAGATTGTGGTAAGAAAGAGTAAGATAGAGTGTCTCCAAAGACTGAAATAGCCAGAGGATACCTTTCTATTGATGACTCATGTCTGTATTCAAAGGTTTGTCTTACACTGTGGCTATGCTGCTGGAAGGGTTTGGCCAAATTAAGCCTTTTAATGACATCATTGGCTCTTGAATGCCTATTGCCTGCTGTTAAATTGGGTCTCTAGCTGGCAGAGGTATGGACCCTGTCCAAGTAGGAACCACAATCCTAGTCAGGGTAAGTCAGATACACACCATAAGTTAACCTGTGCTCGCCCCTGGTTCCTTCGCACAGAGTGGCTACGCTTAACTTAGGAGGCAATGGCCCATATTGTATGAAAAAGTGGTGCATCAGAGCTGATGCACCACTTTTCTGCACCCCCCCCAACACTATGATTGCGCCATATTTATAATACCATGCACCATGGCGGACATTAGCACAATAGCATCAAATGTGTTGCCGCTATTGTGGCGCTTTGCTGCACTAGCATCAAACGTTTTGAGGCTAGTGTAGCAAAGTGTAAAGAGGCCCTTTGGTTTCTATAGGAGCATTATTGTAAGGCCTGCTCTGAGCAGGCATTACAAATGACTCCAAAAATGGCACAGTGAAATTTGTCAAATTTCACTTCACCATTTTTGCAGACCTTCTTGTGCCAGAATGTTCCCTTGCATACTTTATGCCTGACCCAGGTATAATGTGGCGCATGGGGTTACAAAGTGGCTCAGGGCTTGCACTGCACCACTTTGTACATTTGATGCAGGGAAACGGCCACCTTAGTGTAAACAAAATGACGCTAAGGTGGTGCAAGGGACTCTTAAATATGCCCCAATTTCCTTTTGGCAGGGCAGAGGCCAGCAGGCATCAGGGTAGCTCAGCAAAGCAGGGTAGCAGTTCTTGGGAACAGTGAAGCCCAGAAAAGTGGAAATCCTTTCAGCACAGCGGCCTTTACTCCAGCAGTTTCCTTCAGGTCCAGATGTGTACTGTTTTCAGGGGGATAGAGCTCCAGTACTTATACTCAAAAGCACCCTTGATGTGGGTGATGACTTCAAAGGATCTTTCTGAAGTGCACAGGTCCCCCATTCAATCTAGCCCTGGCTCCAGACTGTTTGTAGGGAGCAATCAGCCTATTGTGTGGGGACATCCATTTTCCTCTTGAAGTGTGTGCGAGCTCCCCTCCACCCCTCCTGTCCAGGAGGCTCATCAGTATGCACATGATTGTAGATGCAGTTGAGTGTCGTGTGTTGTGGGTGTCTGGATGGAAAGCACAAATGTAGCTGTCACCCAGCCCAGACAAGACGTGTATTGGAGACAGGCCGTCAGGCACACAGAGCAGTGAGAGCAGAGAAATGCCCACTTTCTAAAAGTGGCATTTCTAAAAAAGTAATAATAAACCCAACTTTACCAGTGAAGAATATTTATCAATACCATTCCAATGATATAGCTACTCCTTTCTGAACCGGAATTACAGTTTAAGAGTATATGAAGGAATTCCCAAAGCTGGCCTATGAGAGGAGCAGGCTTCACAGTAATGACAAGCATTTGCAATGCAATAGGTCTCTCATTTGCTTGAGTTAGACCTATTGACATTGTAAATTCACAACTGGACTTTTCTTCCCACATAAATCGGCCAACCCTTCCTCAAAATTCCGTCTTTTCCTGCCACATAATACCAGTGGCCCTGCATATAACTAAAACAGTTCCATTTACCTTCTTCTGCTCTGTGCAGCAAAAAATGAAAATGTTGCCATTTAGGATCCTAATTTTATCTGCCATGTTAATTCCAAAAGAATACTGCTTTCACCACCCCACCATCAGAGTTGCTAGCTGGTTAACACAATTCCGCAAGAAAAGACATAAGACATCCACAGAGGAGTAACAAGAGAAATAAACTAGAAGAGTCACTCAAACATATCAAGAGTGTTCAAGCAGTCATAGTGTAATAAGGATATTAAGTTTGCCTGAACTGTGGTCATATTTGTAATAAAGAGTGATTATTAAAACATATACAATTATCATATAAACGTTTATTAGGAATAAACTTTTGGCATTAGACTGTAATGCTCAAAACATACTTTAAAGGGCACCATAACAAAAATATCATTTGTAAGAAACATGGTCATGTAACAGAAAATACAGGAGAAAGCAATGTAGAGTAACCATATAATTAGCCGGTAGAGGACATTTTTAGGGATAGCAGGGCTATTGCAATGGTATTACTAACATATATCCAACTCCTAGGAGTCGCGCCAACCGACATTGACTGCTGGGCTTCCGTGAGCTTCAGAGACCACCCTCTGAAAACTTTTGGGGCCATGGCCCGGCAGTCCGAACACGACTTTGCGTTGTGGTCTCTGTAGAGACACCAGAGACATACCTAGAGGTGGTCCTTCAACAACATGGCGAGATGACATGCACCACAAGGCTTGAACCCCTTCTTCCTCGATGGCATCTCACACAGACTTCGAAAAACCTTTGACAAAAAGGTCAAAATAGACCTGCCAAAAAAGGCAGAGGGTAGTTTGATCCTGGACCTGCACTTAACTGACGCTGAAGGAAAAGACCTGATGTATGCCCGCAGCGGTGGTGCCTTTATAGGGGACCGTGACGTCACAGATGGCTCCAACTACGCCACAAGGAGCCGATTGGCGCATGTGGATCTGAACGACTCCACTGATGGCATGCGCAGGGTACTGTTCAGCAAAAAATTCCGGATTCAAAACTGACACCAGGGAATTCAAAGGTAAGGAATCTGCAGCTAGAAGTCTCTATCAGATAATGCCTTTAAAACAAAACTTCTCGCAGTTGTAAAACAAAAGTTTTAGCCATGAGAAAGCTTAAAAGACAGTGAATGGTGGGGGGGTTATTATTTTGGGTTCCCAACTAACCCAGTGTTGGGACCCTGAGATGGTGTAGACAGCAAAAAAAAATTGAAGGTGGTCCCATTGTCCTAGGACCACTACAGGCTGAGTTATGAGCAAACATGTTTTCTAAAAGTAATGCCCTGCAAAGCATTTTGGGATGAGTTTTCGTGCCGCAAATATTATAGTATGTTGACTGCAATGCTCAGAACAGGTCCTAGAGCACACCACAATAAAAATAGCATTTGGAAGAAACATGGTCATTTAACCATGCAGTCAGCCCTTAGGGAGCATAACCACATGAAAAAAAAATGTGAGAAAGTAATGCAGTATAACTTTATATTTGGCCCCTAAAGGACATACTGCATTACACATTTTCCAGGCTAGAAGAACTAGTACAATGATATTAGAAACAAGGCCCATAAAACTTAACTTCTTAGAGCTGTAAAACAAAAGCTCCAGCTATGAGAAAGATTAAAAAGATAATGAATGGTGGAAGGTTTTTTTTGTGTAGTTTATTTTGTAATCGTAAATGACTTTAAGCAAAGGCATAATCATACATTTTTAAAGGTCTTTTTTGTAGATAATTTGGAAAGACATTGCACAGTCTTGCAGGCAGACTTTATTGTGTGGCGAGCAAGGGGAGGGCTAACATGAGTTCCTGCAACTCCAAAGCGGGACTCCGGCGGACCTGATCGGGAGGAAAGGCATCTGCACAGGAGACACGGCCGGGAGGAGAATACAAGTATCTCTGTACTTGAATGGCCTCTGTGCTCAGAGCGCATCGTGGCTCATCTCTTCAGCCTGCAATCCCTAACAGTCCCTTAACAACAAATGGACCCAGCTGGGAAAAGGATACGCCAGTGTCGAGGGTGCTGTTGATTTACTTACCTGATGGCACCACAAGCTGCCAAAAGGCTCACGCTGCTCCCCGGTCCCAGAGGTGAATTTCACCCTCCATTACAAGACCCAAAGCATTTCCCCACACCCGCCTCCCTTTTTTACAAAAAGGAGAAAGTAAAGACAGACTACACTTTAATAAAAGGTTCTAACATTGTTTTACCTTGAAGCTTGTTTTTACAGCTGGTTGCCATAGTTATTCTGTTTCAAATGAAAAAACGCCAGTTGGTATGAGACTCTTGCCACACAATATCTATAGACTGACCTTTTTGCATTGCCCCCAAACTACATATGGCTAGGGTTCTAGGGTAAACTATACTATTTGAAATTGTTATTAATTTCTAATCTACTAGAGAGCAAATAAGGGAAATTATATTGCTCAGCTTGACAGTTTAAAGCTTATAATTAAATTGTCAGCATGGCTAGGGAGAGTAGTTTTCCTCAGATGGAGTTTGGGGAGAAAATGTTTGAAAAATATTTTGAAGAAGAATTGAAAAACACCATTAAGGAAGTGGTTGAAGCGCCATAACTAAAAGAAAGAGGAATGCCCCTTCAGAAGAAGAGTATTTTTTGCATCTCCAAAGATGAAAGTCCCACTGTTCCAAAAAAAGTCTGTAAGACCCTATGTAAAACAAGGCATCTCGACAGACCCCATAATACTGGGTACAGGACAACATCAGATGACACCCAGTCCTCAATGCTTGGTAGTCTAAGTGCTACAGGAGACGAAGGTAGCCACAGCGTCACAAAAGATATTGGTGCCTGTCGCAGCACAAGAGATCAGGTGTCTTTCATGGCACAATAGATAACTAGGATGCATTTAGCCTGGATATATTTGATGCCAATGATTATGATAAGGGCCTTGATGAGTTTGTTTTTGACAAGGAAGAGCACACAAACACTACGGGTAGCCTAGATGATGACTTACCTGGCACTTCTTCTAATAAACCCATTAAAGACTCCTTGGGTAACAAGATGTTGTCACCAGATTCAATTAAACATCCTCACAGTTCAAAGTGATGGCCACTTACGCATGTGGTAAAATGTATTAAAAGGTGGGATAGAAGACCCCTTGAGAGGCATCAAAGAACCTTGATGAGTGCAGAGTGCCCAAGACCTAATATTGATGACAAGGCATGTGTTTCTATTTAAATCTGGCAAGGATCCAAGGAAAGGTCTGTAATGATGCCTGAAATTATGTCAGGACCCCCTACTGTTTGTTATGGGTGCTCTGGCTAGAATATTAGACATGGCCGAGGAAGCATATATCAATGACTCTGAGATAGATCTGGAACTCTTCAGAGGTTGGAGCCAGAGGACAATTTGTAGGTTAGAGAATGTTGATGCTGCCCTTCTAAAAGAAAGAAAGAAAGCCATCCTTATGAGGATGAGCCCCAAACTCGCAGAATTGGCCAATAAAGACACAAAAGAGGAACTTGGAGGCCTCCTGTTCGGGCAAGATTTCATTAAACTATTGAGCAAATATGTTTCCACCTTTACCACTTTGAGCAAAGCCCAGAACAATCTGAGACGTGTGTTTGAGGCACATGTTTTTGGAAGGGCCAATAGGAGGGGACTGGCTGCCAGCCAAGGTGTAAACAGGTCCCAATTCTATGCACAAAACCAGCAGTACACTCAAGGTTTCAGAAACTACGCAGAGGTTCCTAGACTGCAGCTGGTTTTTAACAACATAGGGAAAGATTTATGTTTAGCGGAGGAAAGACAAGATTGAATGGCTCAATCTCCAGAGGTAGGTGGGACAATTTGACTTGGTTCTTCCCTAGTAAAGGTTGCAGGAAGATTGAAAATGTTTATTCACAGATGGGGAGATATAACAAACGTCCCTGGGTTCTAGAAAACGTATCAGGCTTCAGTATGGATTTCTGGAAGGTTCCCCCTCGGACATCTCAACCCCGGGAATTGTTTTTGACAAAGAGAGAATGGACCTAGTAGATGTGGAGGTGTCCCAAATGTTACAAAAAGGGGCAATAATAATGGTGGCAGACTCACATGATGGGTTTTTTAGCACAATACTTTTTGTAAAAAAGAAAGACAAGGGATGGCACCCAGTTATAAATTTAAGAGAACTAAACAAATATCTGGTTTACCATCACTTCAAGATGGAAGGGATCCATACGCTACGGGATGTTTTGCATGAAAAGGATTCCAGGTAGATACACTCCAAGCTCAACTTATTTTACCTCAGAAGAAGATGAAAACATACAAAAGTAAGTGAGACGTATTCTAGGAAGAGAGATTATGACTATCAGGGATGTAGCAAGGGTAACAGGTCTACGGTCCTCCTTGATTCAGGCTATTTCACCAGGCCCCCTACATTACAGGGCTCTTCAGAGATTGAAGGCATTTTGGCCCAGATTTGTACTCTGTTGTGCTGAATTAGCGTCATTTTTCTTACGCTAACTTAATGCAAACTTAACTCCCTATTTATATTTTTTCACTGTACTAGTCTAACGTCAACATTATGGAGTTAGAGTCATTTTTTGGATTGTTGAACCCATCTTGTGTCAATAAGATGAAGGGTGGGCATTCCCCTCCAAAAACAGACTCTGAGGCCCTAGCGCCTTATTTATCGTCCCATGCAAAAATGGTGCATGGGAGGAAGGCGGGCCTAAATAATGTTGCTAAGCCTGCTTAGCACCATTATTTAACGTCTGGGTCAGGGCAGGCGTTAGGGGACCTGTGGACCCATCCATGGTCAAACACCATGGAAAGAGCCCACAGGTGCCCTCCCCAGGCCCCAGGAACACCCCCACCCACACTAGAGTGTCACCGGAGAATGGGGGACGTATACCCAGGTAAGTAGAGGTAATTATTTGTATTTATTTTTCAAAGTGCCATTGGGGGCCCTGAAATGACCCCCCCCCCCACATAGCATTGGGTGCAGTGGCCAAGCCCAGGGGACCCTTGTCCCCTGTACTGGCCATTGGGATGGTGGGCATGACTCTTGTCTTTTCTAAGACAGGAGTCATGTGGTATGGATGGTTTTGTGTCAAGAAATGACAGTAGGCTGGTTAGAGTCATTGTTATTTACTCTAACCAGCCTAATGTAATTTTTTGGTACAAAACCCCATTCTCCCATACCGCCACCCCCACCAGGCTAATGTCATTTTCTTTTCACGTTAGCCCACCCTTTGCACCGGATTGCGCCATTCCATTAATATGGCGCCCGGCTAGTGTCCTGGAATAGTGCAAGCCGGGGCTATACTTTTTGACGCAGAACTGCACAAAGGCAATTTTGCATCAAAAGTATAAATCTGGGCCCAGGTTTACACAAGGGACTCTGGTATGTGGATTTAATAGAGTTATAGCCAGAGGCTCATTCGATTTGGAATGGTGGGTGAACAACCTAGAGTGTTGGAACAACAAAGCAATTTTTGGGAATTTGCCATAGTTTACCTTGGAGACAGATGCCAGTTCATCGGGCTAGGGTGTCCCTCTAAACAATTTAGAAACGGGGGTTCAAAGGTCAAGTTTAGAGAGTTCCTTACACATAAACTGTAGTTTGTGGCAGGTCTGAATGGTATAAGGAGCTTCAAAGCTCACCTGGCCAACAGTGTGGTCCTAATTCGCATGGACAACGTCTCAGCGGTGTCCCATTTCAATCGCATGGTGGTTCCAGATCAAAGCAGCTAGCGGAATTAGAAAAATAAATTTGGTATTTCCTTTGGGTACACAAGTGTTATTGTCAGCAACCCATATTCCAGGGAAATTGAATGTGAGGGAAGATTGGAATAATCATAACCTCAGGGACTTGGCAGTTGAATCTAGAAATCTTCAGGGAGATCCAGAAACTTTGGGGTCCAATAGATTTGAATCTTTTTGACAGCAGGCTCACGCATCAGGTACCCAGATTTTTCAGCTGGAGACCAGATCCGGAAGCTATGGCAGTAGGTTAGTTTGTCCAGGATTGGAAGTCAGAGAGGAATTATGCCTTTCCACCATTCCTGGAAAGTTCGGAAAGAGAAGTGCAAATTAGTGCTAGTCACAGGTTTGGTTTCCAGGGGTCTTGGAATTAGTGGTGGAGGAACCATATCTCATCTCAGTACATCTGGGTTTGCTGATGGACCCAGATGGAGAAGAACATCCTTTAGTTGGTTGTGGAGGGAAAGCTGGACCTTCTTGTCTGGAGAATATCAGGAGTTCTGCAGAACTCTCAGGCCTTCCAGGAAAGGCTAAGGATTTACTGGATGAGTGATGCACACCCGGGACTATGACAAGATATAATGGAGTTTGGTGCAAATGGTGTAGTTGGTGCATGGAAAAGAGTCGGGATGTTGTGGAGGCTCCTGTGACTGCTTTAGCAAAGTATTTAGCGGAACTGTTTGAGTCAGGTTTATCCTACAGGACAATTAATTGTCATAGATCAGGTGTTTCAGCTGGCCACACCTTAATAGGGTACACCACGATTGGGAATGACCCACTAATTTGTAGGATGATGAAAGGTATCCAAATCAAAGGACCTCTTTTACCAAAAAATTGAGTTCACATGCTTTGTATGTAAACTACTTTGTATGTCAAGTATGTATTATATACTTTGTAAATGACAAAAATATTACGTGAAAATATTTTCTACCAGCATATCATACAAAAGTAAGAATGTTGATGTATTATTATATATAGCATTCTAAATATATATATATATTTTTTAAAGTACACAGGGCCTCATTACGAAGACTGTCAGACTCGAGGTGGCAGTCGGACCACTGCAGCTTTGACAGTCTGACCTCCAAATTACAAAGTTGGCAGTCGGATGGCCAAAGGACTGCCATCCCCATGAGGAACATGGCCCCCGATGGCATGACGATGGTCGGGCTGGAAATCAGTCATAGTGGTGCTGAACTCAGTCCCGCCATGCTGATTATTTACATTCCCCTTTCTGCCAGCCTTTTCATGGCAGGGAGCCCACCATGAAAAGGCTGGTGGAAGGGTAGTGCAGTGGGTCACGGGGGGGCACTGCATTGCCCACAACCATGTCATGGGTAGTAAACCCCCCCACCCGCCCAGCATTTTCGGAATGCGCACTGTCTGCTATGCAGACAGGACGCATTCTGAGGGTGCTGATCGGCCTCCTCTGTGCTACAAGGTAGCACTTGGCTCCTTTAATGGAGCCATGTGCTATCTCATAGCACTGTTCCCTCCGGACTGACCCCCGGGAACGATCTAGTACAATGTTCCCGCCGGTCAGACTGGCGGGAACATCATAATAGAATGGGGAGGGAATTCTACCACCATGGCGATGGTGTCCTCCCTGCAAGTTTGGTGGTACTGCGTTGGGACAGCCAAACTCGTAATGACCCCAACAATATTAAAATAAGTAGAACAAATAATGTTAAAAATGTATTTCATTTATATATGCATATATTTAATGACAAAAACAAAGGTTAAAGCTATTTACAGTTAGGAAAACTTTATTTTTTCTTTGTATACAAACCCAGCTTGAACTATACAAACTATAACTATAACTGGAGTGTCATAGAGTGGAATGCTATCCAATGGAATAGCATGCAGTGAAGTGGCATACAGTGAAATTGTGCATACTAGTGTGGAGTAGAGTACATTGGAGATTTCTACAGTGGAGTGTCATAAACTTGACTGGCATATTGTGGAGTTGGGTTGAGTGGAATAGGATACAGTGGAGTGGAGTGCCATAAAGTGAAGTAATGCAGAATGGAGTGGCGTACAGTGTGATAGCATAGATTGGAGTGGTGTACAGTGCACTGTTGTAGAGTGTTGTACAGTAGAATAGGGTAGAGTGAAATAGCATAGCATAGAGTGGAGTGGTGTACAGTGGAATAGCAAGAGTAGATTGGCTTAGAGTGGAGTATTGTATAGTAGAGTGTGGATTAACACTGAGTGGAGTGGCATAGAATGGAATGACCTGTAGTAAATTAGCAGAAGGTGGAATGCCATAGAATGGAGTGGTGTACAGTGAAGTAGGATAGAGTGGAGTGGCATAGAGGCGAATAGCGTACAGTGGAGTGTCGCCAAGTGTAGTTGCATATTATGGAATCCTGTATCTTGGAGTGATGTGGAATACAGTGGGAAACAGTGGAGTGGTGTAGAGTGAATTGACATACAGTGGAATGGCTTAGTGTAGAATAGCATACATTGGTGTGCTGTAGTGTAGTGATGTAGAGTGTAGTGGTGTATACTAAAATAACAGACAGTGGAGTGGCAGCATAGAATTGAGTGTGGTAGAGTGTACAAGCATACAGTGGAGTAGCATAGAGTACAGTGGCCTAGAGTGGAGGGGCGTACAGTGGAGTGAGGTACAGTGTAGCATCATACAGTAGAATAGCATAGATTACAGTGGGATAGTGTAGAAAAGTGTATGGTGGAATGGCATACAGTGAAGCAGAGTGGAGTGGCATAGACTGGAGTGGCATACAGTGGAACAGCGTACAGTCGGGTAGCATACATTGAAATAGCATGCAGTGGAGTAGTGTACTCTATAGTGGCTTACAATGGAGTATCAAAGATTGGAACTGTGCATAGTGAAGTAGCATAGAGTGCAGTGGTATAGAGTGGGCGGCATAGAGTGAAGTGAGGTTCATTATAGTGGCATAGAGTACAATAGCATAGAGTGGAGTGTCGTAGAGTGGGGTGGTGTAGATGGAATAGCATAGAGTGGAGTGACATAGTGTGGAATAACACAGAGCGGAGTGGCAAGAGTGGATTTGTATACAGTGGAATAGTGTAGTGTAGAGTTGCATACAGGGGAGTGGTTTAGCCGGGAGTTGCAGAGTGGAGTGGTGTAGAGTTGAGAGGGTAGAATAGAGTGACGAGGAGTGCAGTGGTGTACAGTGGAGTGATGTACAAAAGAATAGCATTTAGTAGAGTGGTGTACAGTGAAATAGCATAGGCTGGAGTGGCATAGAATCAGATAGCATAGATTGAAGTGTCATACAGTGAAGTTGCTTACAGTGGAATAGTGTAAAGTGGATTGGCCTACAGTGTAGTTCTGTACAGTCTAGTAACGAAAGTGTCGCACAATCGAGCAGCATACAGTGGAATAACTTACAGAGGAGGGGTGTACAGTGCAGTGGCATAGAGCAGAGGGTGGTTGAAAGGCCTGTTGTACAGTGTAATACCATAGAGTGAAGTAGTATGGAGTGGAGCTGAGTGGAGTGGTTCAGAGTGGAGTGGCATAGAGTAGACTGGCAAAGGGTGGAAGGAGGTACAGTGTAGTGGTGTACAGTGGAATAGCATAGAGTGCAGAGGTGTAGAGTAAAGTAGCATACAGTTGAGTTGCATACAGCAAAATAGCATACACTGGAGTGGTGTATAGTAGAGTGGTGTAGTTTGGAATGGCCCAGAGTGGAGTAGAGTGGTATACAGCAGATTGGAATAGAGTGGAGTGGGTATAGTGGAGTGACATAGAGTGGAGCGGCGTAGAGTGTAACAGCATAGAGTGTAGTGGAATAGAATGGAGTGCCGTAGAGTAGTGTGTTAACTGAAACAGACATAGCATGGAAGTGTGTGAACTGATGCAATATATCAGCAGAAATATATATATCTTATGAGGTGTAAATTATCATTTTTGGTAGTATGTGTGAGTAGTGTAAGTAGTGTTAAAGCTGTACATGTTAAAATACATAAGTTATATATTGTGCCGCGGTCTGCAGTGGTATTTTTGCATTATACTGTGGTACATTAGGGTGAGTCAGTATGTGCTAATGACTATGTTTACCAAAGGTTAAAGGGAGCCATGTAGATTTCAGCACAGTTTGGCGGCATTCTGCTGCATTCTGGTTTAGGTCTTAGATGTAGGTGCATAGTGAGTTTTATTTTTGTTCACTACCTATTACCACTTTATAACGGTGCTAATAGGCAGAGATATGTTATTTATAAAAACCTATACACTTTTACAGCAGTTTCGGGAAAACTGCACATTTTTTAAAACATTTTTTAAGTGGCATAGCAATTTGTAGGTAAAACTGCAATACTTTGTACACTGTTTTATGTATATTTAAATATGTAAAAAATAAAAAAAACACTGTAGAACTTTATATTTGTAAAATAAAGTGCATTACAGTGTATTTTAATTTTCTTAACATTTTTTTTATTTTATTTTAAGTACTGCAGTACTTGCAAGGTATTAGAGCAGTATTCTGTACATAGTTTTTAATCATCTACAAACATTATATTAAATATAATAAATATATTAAACATAACATAAATATTTATCTCTACTTATTACCACTTTACAAAAGTGGTAATAGGCAGGGACAATTATCAAACCTAATACTTACCTATATTTGAAAGAGTGATGCAGAACGTGGCCAAAGTGTACCTAAATACAACATGCCTGTCTTTAATATTTGTAAAGGCCATCATTAGCTAATTACTTAATGGCTTATAATCACTGTGCCCTGTGGAATTTCCTCAAGATACTGCAAAATAATGCGAAAGCTCCTGGATTACAAATACCACTAAGATTACATGCCATATTACTTAAAAATACTTGGCCCTACCCTACCCTACTTACCTGTAGTACCCAAAATGATCATCTGCGCATCATAACGTGTAATCCTGTAAAATTTCATTAAAATCCATCCACCCATTCTCGTGCTACATATATGGGAAATGCTTTGGCGCTCTAACGCATTTTGAGACTGCATTTTTTCTTTGCACCCCGTTGACAAATCTCTGCAAAACTTAGCATAGTCTGCGTATGTAGAAAAAGAAATAGGTCTGCAAAATTTTGTGGCGATTTGTCAAATGGGTGCTAAGTTATTAGTGACCAACATTCTGAGGAATTCCTATACCTGGGAATCCGAACTATAACGATAATAATTATAGAGTGGATACAGCCACTCTGTAATAAGCATACACTTTAAAATATATACAAATACATATTAAAACATTTTAATACATTAAATTAAAAAACTAATAGTAATATATGTAGTGGATCTGATTTAGTTTTAATAAGAATCAGGAGTTTTGCTTAGCCTTCTGCCTTGCAGGCCTGTGCCCCTGTCCCCTAGTGACTTTTAACCTACTTAGCTTTCTCTTTCTTAGCCTATTTATTTTATTATTTCTTTCAAAATGGATGCTACGTTTATAGTTAGTGAAATGTTTTTATTTTACGTTATCAGTGCCACTCTGTAAAGGCCTCGCTATCAGCGTCAAAGTTTAGTAAGATATGTAGGTATTCACATCATGTCCCTTTCCCACTTATGTGTAAGAGGAACATAATGTACTTTTGGAGGGAATTGTTTATATGATTACCGCCCCAATCATGACTCCTTATCTATTGTTTGGAAACATACCTGTATCAGGGGTACTACAAGATCTGTGTAAATACAGTTTACATTAATACAGTTTGCAATTTACACTACCATGCACGGTAACCCGACACTTGCCAATTTACCGGAAGTGTTAACACAAATTCGAAATGAACACATGGCTGTTCCAGCCCTGGACTTTCAGATGAAATTGATGCATAACTTCGACACAGTCTCCTCAGTAATACTCTTAAAGGGGAAGCAGCTCTGGGTGATTCTACACCTGGAACAGGAGAAACCGTTACCGAAAATGATTCTGATACCTATACTAGTATAGGAAGGGATAGTTTGGGAGCCAAGCCAAAAAAAACTGAAATTCAGAGTACCACACCTAAGGAAGGTGCCAAACAAGCACAGTCGGGTTCTAAAAAGCACTGGAATAAACAAAATAACGACAGATGAAGTCAAAGAGGAGACTCACCACACTCGGAAAGCTCAAAAGGAGAGATAGCCCCAGAAATAGAGAAAATATAAAGGCTCCTGACAGATATACTGATTCATGTCCCTCTCATTCCTTTCAGGGCGCACCGGATAGAAGTAGCGAGAGAGTGGGCCGGTCAGAGCAACGTACTACTCACAGCGGTCTTCAGACAAGAAAGAAGACAAGTCCCCACATCAAAAGCCACAATTTAAAAAGAAACAGTCAGTAGCACTTTCAATTAAAAATGCCAGCAAACTTGTTAACATTGCTGAAGAACAAGTTGTGGGCAGTGACCCTGCTAGACAGCGTGGCAGAAGTCACAATATGTCACTAGAGTCTGAAAGATCATCTGTATGCAACAGGAACTAGTGACTTTATTACAGTTTAGACTGCGGACCGGCACGTTCTCGCACCCGACAGGGTTTATGATTTAAATATCCAAATTGAGGGAGACATAGAGCGCACTATTAGTGTAATATTCTGGGGTGAACTTAATCGTGATATCCTATTGGCCGAAAGAGTCTGGTCTCCAGAGCACGTCTGTAAGCTCCCACATGGGGAAGATGTAATTTAGCCTTCTTTCTCTGATCTTGTTCCGGAAGCGGTAAAACAAGGCTACGCTGTTGACTGGGCTTTGGCGCAAGCACCTGCGCTATACCGCACCAGGTAGGGTGGGATAGAGATTTCCCCTACCACATAAAACCTATTAGGTCCACATACCAGCCTCAGCCCCAATATCCTGATAAACAAGAGGCTAATGCTTCAGTATGGGAGATCCTCACTCAGCTTGAGTACCAGGGAGTAACAGAGCCCTGTGTCTCTGCAATGAATAACTTGTTATTCCCCGTTGCAAAACAAATCCCTTCATATAGAATAGTCTGAGAATACAGACACCTAAACAGTCACACATGCACATATGCAATTCAAAATTCACACAGCACTGCAATAATTAACAACATAGTGCGTAAAAAATACAAAACAATGTTGGATATTTCCTATGTTTTTTTCTGCCAAAACCTAGCACATGAAAGTCAGGACCTGAGTGCATTCTCATTTGGCTCCCAAAAACGCTTCTTTTGTTAGCCCTAAGACTAAAAGAACAGCCCAGGGCTGTTCTCAGCCCGTGTAACATCAATATTGCATGATATTGACCCCGAGGCGTTGTCCTATGTGAATGATATCTATCTCATAGATGACGACCTCAACATTCATCTTTCCAGGGCCGATCGGATTGTTCAATTATTCACAGCCCTTGGTTACAAATTCAATTTCAAGAAAAGTTAAATAGCCTTTCTTAGTATATTGTTCCTGGGATATGAGCTATCAAGTGATGACAAGAGCCTGGCCCCGCACTTTCTAGAAAAATTTGCTCAACTCCAGACACCGAATACTATCAAGAAACTGCAATCTTTGCTTTGTTTCTTTAACTTTGGCAGAACTTACATTCCTGATTATACACAACTCATCAAACCACTTTATGATTTAATTTGCCCAGATTTCTCAAGCAGACACTGGACAGTTGAACACATGTACATCCATAGAGCAGCAAGACATGCTAGACATGCTAGAAGCAAAACACTTACACACCCACAATAACAAAACAAATCTGGTCATCAGAATAAATGCTGGTGCCATCGGATTCACCTGTGTCACCTTTAGGTGACACAGTGCTCATAGCATATAAATCACATTTATATTCTAATTTAGAACAACGCTTTGCACCTACAGAACATTTTTTAACTGCTACACAGAGGCTGTCATCAAGGAGAGACCACTTGCCCAAGGGAAATGCATTATTGTTGTTACCTCAGTGCCAGCCTTAGAGACTGTCACCAAAGCAAGCGTTCCTAATGCTAAAGCATTACATCCATGTTCGATTCAATGGGCAACCTCACTGACTGCCACTGATGTTGACTACATCTTTGACCCGAAACCTCAAACACAAGAATGTCTCCAATATGAACAGGAGTACCTCACAATTCTTAACATCTTGTCACTTGACTGATACCACATTGCTTTTTTACACTGCTTTTTTGCACTTCAGCACAATCAGCTGTAGGTACAAAACATTAATACTCAGCCACTTGCACAGCTGTGAGCAGAGTGATGAAGGATGGTGTATTCCACCCTCACAATATCTACTCGCAGACCCTAGGGGACTGCACAGCGCAATTGGCTAAACTCAAAGCCCTCATCCTAGCACTAGAACATACGGATCCGGACAACTCACATTCATTGTTTGTGATTCCTACTACTGTGTTCAGTCCTACAATGATTATCTCAATCTTTGGCGGTTGAATGGGTTCAGCGATTTAAAAGGGATCACCATAAAACACAGAATTCCGGGGGAAGGGTGGCTGAGCTTAAGGATAAGCTACCAGAGACTCATGCAGTACACACATTGGGTCACCAATGTGTAGGAGAACACGTTATAGGAAATACCTTGGCTGATGAAGCAGATAAATCCACAGTAGCTACAGCTTCTATTGCTGCATTGACTCGTTCCCAGTTGAGATTGGATAACTAAATTTTGCTGCCAGGAAAGCTTGGGCTGAAGGTAAGCCTCTACCAAAAGCATACCCTACTAAATATTCTAACCACATCACTGCACAGAATGTAGCCTTTGCAGATATTCCTTTCCAAAAAACTCCCACAGTCACATGAGCAGCTGTCCAGAAAATTTCGGGGTGATCCATAAAGCAGGGGTCGAGATAAAGGGGAATGAAAATTAGAGCTTTTCCAATGTTAATTCCCGTAGGAAAAATTGAACAGCGATAGTACAAAAACCAGTGGATGGAATTACACCACATTTGGCAGAAAGGTAGTTCTCTGTCCAGAAAGAGCCCTTTTTGTTATTTGGTGTAAATCAATTTAGTAGTTTTTGAAAAATTAAAGGAAATCCAAATTTGTATAGATAGGGACGTGGAGGGGAGGGGTCGCGAATCCTTCACATCTATGTATATACAAATTTGCAGAGATCTGATTGTCTGATAACACTTTAGCCATCTTGGGACTCGGCTTCAGCCAAGCCCCAGAAAAAAATAATAAAAAATACAAATGGAGCCAGTGTACGAACAACCTGGCACCTTAGCTCTGGCAGTGGGGGTCCCAAAAGGACCCCTCGGGCTAAAAAAAGATTTTTTTTTTAAATGTTACGGTCCGATCCATGGCAGATCTGCCATTAAAAAAATGTTTTAAACGAAGTGCGACCACCTGCGCTTTGTTATCATGAAGCTCCTGGGTGGGCCAAGTCCCGGGTGCCTTTCTTTAGAACCTGCTGCCCCGGGACCACCACCTCTCCGGGGCTTATAATGTATTTGTGGGGGGCTGCGTGCCCCCCCGCCCTTCTGGACCGCCACTTCCCCATGGCTGTTATGATACATGGGGGGTGCCCCACCCCCACCCTCTGCCCCAGGGACCACCACTTTCCCAGGAGCATTTAATAATAATTGATATGTGGGAGGACCTGTTGGCTTCCCGCACCCCAGAGACTACCACCTCCCAGGGGCAAATATTTAAGAAAAAGAAAGAGACCTCCATTAGCCCCGGGGACCACTACCCCGAGGCTTCTATATAGATATATGCAGGGGGGCCTTTGGCCCCTCCACACCCCAGGGACCACCCCCCCAGGGCAAACAGAAAATAATTTAAAGGGGTATGTTTCAGACCCCCATCAGCCCCCGGGACCACCACTCCTGGGGCTAGCTACACGTTGGAGGGGGCAGCGTGGCTCCCCTCATGGAGCCACTGAAAGCCCTGGGAAACAGCACCCCCCCAGAGCGGCTCCTGCTATGTCCTGGGGATGTCTACCCTGTGTGCTGTGGCTTGGCTGAAGTTCTGTAGGCACCAACAAGCCATAGTAAACCCTTCTGGTTTTCACAGCGGGACCTTTAATGCAGGTCCTGCTGTCAAAATCCAAAGTTTCATCTCTGCCCCTTGCATGCATGCAGGGGACAGAGATGAAATGCTTCAGCAAGCACAGAGAGCGGCTTAAAGCAGCTCTGTGCTTACTGAAGCAATGGCACTGCAGAGGAAGCCTTAAGGCTTACCTTACATTGCCAGATAGCCCGTAAGGGCATTTTGTTATAATTTACAAAAAAATCAATACAAAAGTACGTAGGGCCCGTGGGAGAGCCCTTGAGGGCTGCGTTTTGGGGGTTCGAGTCCAGCTGGACTCATTTCCTTTTCTTTTTTTTAAACTAAAAAAAATATTTTATTTAAAATAATTAAAAAATATATATATTTTAAATTGAACACAAATATCTCATCCTAACTATATGAAATATTAAAGCCTAAAAAACTCTATCTATTTACCTCTCTCTTTCTCTCCTTCAGTCAATTTCTCCCACTCAGAGATGTATGCATCCACTCACACTCACTCAGACACTCCCCACCTACTCACAGACCCACTCACACCATCATGCACTCACTCACAGACCTGCGCACACACTGACACACCCACTAAAACACTGATATATGCACTGTCACACCCAGACAGACACTCTGACAGCCACTCTCCCCCCCAGATACACCCTCTCACATCTATTCTCACACCCAGGGAGGCTGCGGCCAACTCCAGCCACACATGGCCAAAGGCCAATGTATAGCATGTGGTTGAATGGTAAGGGGTAGTTGGCTGCAGGGTCTGACTGGAGGCCAGATCCTGCAGGAAACTGCTCCTGTGCACGGGTGAAGGCCATGCACGATGCAAGTTTGTGTGCTTATAGGTGGTTGGACTCAGGGCCTGTCTGAAGGCCATGCGTGGCGGTGGTTGGATTAACATATAGGGGGTCATTCCAACCCTGGCGGTCGGTGTTAAAGCGGCGGCCAACCCGCCAACAGGCAGGCGGTAAACAAAATGGAATTCTGACCCTGGCGGGAACCGCCAACAGGGACCGTCACTTTAACACTCCGACCGCCACGGCGGGACAAACAAACAGCGCGGCGGTCACCGCCAACAGACAGGCGGGAGCCAATGTACCGCCCACCCTATCACAACCCACCAATCCGCCACCTTTTCCGGGGCGGTAGCCCCGCCGATAAAAACACGGCAGAAACAGACATTACGAACAGAAAACGCTCACCTCTACACACTCCACGAGGAATCTGGACAGCATGGAACCCGAACTACACATCCTACCAGCTATTGTCTTCCTGCTCCTCTACCAGGAGCACGAACGCCGGCGCAGAAGACACCGGTGAGTACTGCACCTACGACACAGGGGAGGGGGGAGGCAAAAAATTACGGGCACACACATACGCCACACACCCACCCTCACCCTCACCCACAACTACATACACGTCAATGCAGAGCAACAACTCAGAGTGACACCCCCCAAAACCCCCCGGAAGAATGCAAAGACAAAATAAAATGTACCTGAATTTTGAAGTATATTGAACGGCTAAGTAAAAAAATATATCCAACATCTATAACTATATATACAAATGTAAATTGTCCTGTGCAAATTGGGTATCAGCCATTGTTTGTGGGCCAAAGGGCCTAAACACATGGGCAAAGCCCACACACGATACCCGAATCCATTGGAGAGAACACTGCAGGGGCATCAGATAGCAAAACTACAGGCACCTCAGGGGGAAGGTAAGGGGGGGGCACCTCAGCCAGATGAGTCCACGACGCCAGATCCACGAGGGGCCTCCATGCCCACTGTTCAATCCTGGGGAGTGCAAAGCCACAGTCTCACAAGTCCAGACAGTGGGTGGATTGCCCACTGTGCCATCCTGGGGAGTGCAAAGCCACAGTCTCACAAGTCCAGACAGTGGGTGGATTGCCCACTGTGCCATCCTGGGGAGTGCAAAGCCACAGTCTCACAAGTCTCTACAGTGGGTGGATTGCCCACTGTGCCATCCTGGGGAGTGCAAAGCCACAGTCAATCAAATGGATTACAGACTCCACTGGTTCTGGAGGAGGCATGGTGCCCAGAGTGCTTCGTGCAGCCCTGCCCGACACAGATCCGGCCCTGCCCCTTCTGCCAATGGGCCAGCGGTGCATGAGACTGCGGTGCCCTGTCCAGTGGTGCTTGAACTTGAAGGGCCCAGCAGAGCGTTGCAGAGACGGTGGTGCCCAGCAGAGCGATGCTTGACTTGAAGGGCCCAGCGGAGCGGTGCAGAGATGGCGGTGCCCAGCGGAGCGGTGCTTGACTTGAAGGCCCCAGCGGAGCGGTGCAGAGACGGCGGTGCCCAGCGGAGTGGTGCTTGACTTGAAGGGCCCAGCGGAGCGGTGCAGAGATGGCGGGGCCCAGCGGAGCGGTGCTTGACTTGAAGGGCCCAGCGGAGCGGTGCTTGACTTGAGGGGCCCAGCGGAGCGGTGCTTGACTTGAGGGGCCCAACGGAGCGGTGCTTGACTTGAAGGTCCCAGCGGAGCGGTGCAGAGACGGCAGTGCCCAGCGGAGCGGTGCTTGACTTGAAGGGCCCAGCGGAGCGGTGCAGAGACGGCGGGGCCCAGCGGAGCGGTGCAGAGACGGCGGGGCCCAGCGGAGCGGTGCAGAGACGGCGGGGCCCAGCGGAGCAGTGCTTGACTTGAAGGGCCCAGCGGAGCAGTGCTTGTCTTGAAGGGCCCTGTTCAGCGGTTCTTGAGACGGCGGTGCCCTGTTTAGCGGTACTTGTCTTGAAGGGCCCTGTTCAGCGGTTCTTGAAACGACGGTGCCCTGTTCAGCGGTGCTTGTCTTGAAGGGCCCTGTTCAGCGGTTCTTGAGACGGCGGTGCCCTGTTCAGCGGTGCTTGACTTGAAGGGCCCTGTTCAGCGGTGCTTGACATGTGTCTCCAGGGCACCAGATCCGGCCATGACATGGATCTCACTCGCCACCCGACATGTGGCTGCCGTGCCCTTCGTGCACATCTGTCTTCTCGCTTGCGGGACCCTCCTGTGCTGCCGTCCCGGGCCCGTGGGTGTCCTCCTTCACCCTGGAATGGGGCTGGTGGGGCCCTCCTGGGCAGCTCGCCTGCTGCTGGACTTGTCGGGCATGCTGCCCTTGCCACCCTTCCCTGCTCCTCTGTGGCCCTTTCCTCCCATTGTCGGTGTGCCAGGTGGCACCCCACTTCCTGACGGTGCCAGGGTAGTGCCCTTGGAGCCTGCTGTCGCTGCCCTCTCGCGCCGGGCACTGGCTTTTTTGGCTTTCTTTCCAGGGGGTGGGCTGGCTGTATCTTTACTGCTAGCCGAAGTAGCTGGCCTTGAAGGTGTTGGACTCCAAAATCCTTGGACTATTGTCCTTGTAGGTCCAGGTTTTGTGGTGGCTGAGGTGCTGGTTGGAGTCTTTTGAGATGGAGGGGGTGGGTCAGGTGATGGAAAGAGGTTAATTTTGTACAGGAAAAACTTTTTTGGAGCAGTGGGAAGGGTAGGTGTAGTGGGTATGGGAGTGGAGGAAGAGGATGTGGTTGTAGGTGAGTCAAGTCTGCTGTCTTTGGGTGCAGGTGCTTGTGCTGGAGGCTGTCGTGAGGTGGATGGCTGTTGGGTGGGTGGCTGCCTGCGTTTGTGTGGTTTGGAAGAGGGGGTGACAGACACACTGGGAGAGGACACAGGGGACTTGTAAATGGTAGTGGGGGTGGTGACTGCACGTGTGCGGAGTGTTCTGGTGGGTGTGCTGGTGATGGACGTAGTGGTTGATGATGTTGTGCATGCAAGTGTGAGTGGAGACATCACAAGGAGGGAGGAGGGAGGAGGGAGACGAGGAGGAGGGGGACACAGAGGAGGCAGTGGCTGTTGGCATGTCTGCATGTGGCTGTTGCTCGGGTGAATGCTTGTGTGATGTATGGTGCTTATGTCTGGATGAGCTTCCCTTGGGTGTTGAGGTGTGTGCAGGCTGGTCTGTAGGTGTGTCTGGGATAGGCAGAGGTACAGGGGAGTGGGACTGGGTTGAGGAAGTTGGAGGAGGGAGGCAGGAGACAGGGACAATGGCTGCCGTCAGTGCTGAGGCCAGAGCGTTGAACGATCGCTGATGGGCAGCCTGACCCGAATGAATGCCCTCCAGGTATGCATTACTCCGGTGCACCTCCCTTTCTACACCCTGGATGGCATTCAAAAGGGTAGACTGCCCAACAATGAGCGTCCTCAGGAGGTCAATGACCTCCTCACTGAGGGCAGCAGGGGTAACTGGGGCAGGGCCTGAGGTGCCTGGGGCGAAGGAGATGCCCACCTTCCTGGGTGAGCGGGCACGGGGCGAAGGCTGAGGGGCTGCTGGGAGGGCAGAGCTGGTGCGCTGGGTGGCGGCTGTACCTGTTGTTGCGGTGGGCACGGATGTTGCCGCCACCACAAGGGAGCTCCCTTCCGAGGACGTGTCTGTGTCGCTGGTGTCACCACGTGTCCCCGCTGTGGAGCTCCCCTCGCCCTCCGTCTCACTGGTGAACTCCGAGTCGTTGCATGGCCCTCCATGGCCATGTGAGATGCAGCTCCCTCGTGCTCCGATGCCACTTCTCCTCCGCCTGATGATGCTAATGCACACATGAACAGGAAGACCACCAAAAAAAGGGGGGGGAGAAATAAAGACATGTTGAGTGCATGCATTGGCGACACAGTTGGCGGAGAGGACAGACACAGAAGGCCCCTGCACTACGCCGCGCACTTGGGGTACACTACTCAATCCGTGGGACATGGCCTACAAGCCTATGGACGACAAATCCACACGTAGGTGACACAGGGCCATGATTAGCTGTACTAGGCAACCTACAGAGGTGGGGGGCGGGGGCACAGGGCCATGCCTAACTGAGGGGCCTAGCCTACGGAAATCTCCCTGGCCTAGGGTTAGCCACAGCCCTCCTCCCCCACCCAGACACCTCCACTGCGCGCAAAGTCAGCAGAATGTATTTGTACTCACCCCCTTGTGTCTGCTGTGATGTCCTCACGCGCCCATCCAAATCGGGGTAGGCCACCGCCAGGATCCGGGACATCAGGGGGTCAATTGACGAGTGCCACCCCTCCTACGTTGGGAGGCCATCCCCAGCAGAGCCTCCGCGGTCTTCCTGCTCCCGCGGCGGATGTCCTCCCACCTCTTGCGGCAGTGGGTGCCCCGTCTGTTGTGGACCCCCAGGGTCTGGACGTCCTTGGCGATGGCACGCCAAATGTCGATTTTCTGATGGGCGCTGACCTATGTGATATGTACAGGGGGAGAAAAATAAACAATCATTTTCTGCATGCTCGATGTGAGTGGCCCCCCCATCCCCACCCTTGCCATGTGGCACATGCTCTCATCTGTCGTTTGATGCATGCCTCATTCGCTCCCCTCCCCACCATCGTTCATTCACCCCACTCAACCCAGGCATTGGCCACAAAGCATGGTCCCAGTGTACTTACCTGTTGGTCTGGAGGACCGTAGAGTAGAGCATACTGGGGGAGGACCCCATCCACGAGTTTCTCCAATTCTTCAGAAGTGAAGGCAGGGGCCCTTTCCCCAGTCGCAGCAGCCATTGTCTCTTCCAGACCGAGGTCACAGCAGCACTTGCAGTATAGGTCCTCTCCTGTGGATGATCAGGTATCGAGTGATTAAGCAGATAGAAAATGGCAGTCACGCCCGCGGCGGTGCATACCACGGCGGTGCGTACCGCGACCGCCGGCGCACATCGTCATTGGCTCCTGAGACCCATAGGGTTCAATGTTAACCAATGCGGCTTTGCACCGCGGTCTTCGACCGCCTCCCGCCACGGTGTGCCACGCCAGCGCATTGATCTCACATCCCACTGTCGCACTTCACAGGTCAGGCAGCCGCCATTTCAAGGGCCCACATGGCTTAAAATCTACTGCGTCACACATACCTAGGCCTTGCATCAACACTCATACAAGCCATTCAATGCATTGAGAATCGTGTACTGTGCAAGCTGTGGGAACGTACCTGTGGGTTGATTGACTCTGTGCTCCATGTTGTCCTTCCTAGACACCGTCCGCTGCGACTTGCGAGGAGATGGAGGAATCTTCCTGTGTACAGACCGCTGGTGGACCTGTCGACAATGGAAGAAAGACATGTCATACTGACATACAGGCTTGACAGAGCCACTATACAGGAACTGTGTGCCCAACTGGAGCCAGACCTGATGTCACCCATCCGCCAACCCACAGGGATTCCCCCTCTAGTGCAGGTTCTGTCAGTACTCCATTTCTTGGCAAGTGGGTCATTCCAAACTACAGTGGCCATTTCATCAGGGATGTCACAGCCTATGTTTTCCAAGGTGTTGTCCAGAGTGTTGTCTGCCCTGTTGAAATACATGCGGAGCTACATTGTTTTCCCTGAGGTGGGCGATTTGGCTACGGTGAAGGGTGATTTCTATGCGCTTGGACATATTCCCAACATCATTGGTGCAATTGATGGGACACATGTTGCTTTGGTCCCCCCCAGCACGAGTGAACAGGTGTACAGGAACAGAAAAAGTTATCATTCCATGAATGTCCAGGTGGTCTGTTTGGCTGACCGGTACATCTCCCATGTAAATGCCAAGTTCCCTGGGTCAGTGCATGACGTGTACATCATGCGAAATAGCAGCATCCCTTACCTGATGGAACTACTTCAGAGACACCGTGTGTGGCTAATTGGTGACTCTGGTTAGCCTAACCTGTCATGGCTACTGACCCCAGTGAGGAATCCCAGGACAAGGGCAGAGGAACGGTACAATGAGGCCCATGGGCGTACTAGGAGGGTGATCGAGCGGACCTTCGGCCTCCTGAAGGCCAGGTTTAGGTGCCTCCATATGACAGGTGGATCCCTAATGTACTCACCAAAGAAGGTGTGCCATATCATCGTGGCCTGCTGTATGCTTCACAACCTGGCTTTGCGCCGCCAGGTGCCTTTCCTGCAGGAGGATGGTCCAGATGGTGGTGTTGTGGCAGCTGTGGAGCCTGCGGAGAGTGAAGAGGAGGAAGACGAAGAGGATGACACAGACAACAGGGACAGAGTAATACAGCAGTATTTTCAATGACATACAGGTAAGAATCAACACCGGAATTTACATTTACTTAAAGTCTCCTGCCTCTCTATTGTCTGAGTTTCCACCCAGTGTATGTTAACTGAGTTGTGTCTTTCCCTTCCAATTTCAGAGATGTGGGCCCCACTCCGTGACCTCTGCTTTGTTTCCCCATGGACTACAGCTGTGTGACAGTGGTATGTTGTCATCACAATGTAACTGGACATTTTGGCAAGGTTCTGTGTAATACATTTGTTCAAAAATACAGGCAGACACCAGATTATTTTTGTGCAATAAGTGTGTTTATTAAAGTGCTCAAATTTGGGTAATGGTTGCAATTCGGTGATGGGTGATGGTGGAGGAATGTCCATGGCAGAGTCCAGATTTTGAGTCTCACAGGTGCATTGTCCATATGCCTGTGGAAGGTGGAGCAGGGGCAGTTTAAGGTTGGATAGGGTGACAATGTGGGACAGTGGGATGACAATCAGGGGGTATTCTTTCCTGGCGGGGGTCTTGGCATCCTACTCTGTCTTCTTCCTAGATCTCAGGCACCGCTTGCAGGGTGGTTCTCCTTCTGCAGGGGGTGGGGTTCTGGTGGCCTGTTGTTCTTGTGTCGGGGCCTCCTGTCCACTAGCGCCGGCGGGGGTGGTAGCCTGTTCTTGGTCCATGCTAGTGACAGGGGCCCTTTGTGGTGCCACATGGTCCCGCAATGTGCTGACAATCTGATTGAGAGCCACAACGATGGTGCCCATTGTGGAACTGATATTTCTGAGTTCTTCCCTGAACCCCATAAACTGTTCCTCCTGCAGTACCTGGATCTCCTGGAGCCTGGCCAGGACCGTCGCCATCGTCTCCTGGGAGCGGTGGTATGCTCCCATGATGGAGGATAGGGCCTCGTGGAGAGTGGGTTCCCTTGGCCTGTCCTCCCCCTGTCGCACAGTAGCCCTCCCAGTTGCCCTGTTTCCCTGGGCCTCTGTCCCCTGGACCGTGTGCCCACTACCACTGCCCCCAGGTCCCTGTTGTTGTTGGGGTGGTGGGTTAACCTGGGTGCCCTGTAGTGGTGGACACACCGCTGATTGACGTGTCCTGGAGACAGAGGCATGGGCCCGCTGGGTGGGTGCTGTGCTGGTGTTCCCAGAGGGGGGTAGGTCTGCTGTGGCCTGTGGCTGTCTGAGGGGAACCGACTGTCCTGAGGTCCCCGATGGGCCGGGCTGGTCATCTGGGTCCAGGGAGACAGAGCTGCTGTCATCACTGTGGGCCTCTTCTGGGGGTGGAATGGACATTTCTGGACCCTCCTGGGCGGTGTTGTGGCGTTCGGGTCCTGCAGGGGTATAAGAGTATGGTTATTGCTTCTGTGTGTGACATAGCGTGCAATGGGTGGGTGCCCGTGTACCCCAGTGCTGGCATTCCCTTGTGGGGGCTGTTGTGACAGTGGTTTGGGGGGGATGGGTATGTGCAGTGGGCATGCTTAGGTGAGGGGGGTCCATGGTTTGTGGTCGCATGCAGGGCTTGGTTTCGGAATGGGTGGGTTGTGATGGTGAGACATTAGCAAGGAGGATGTGTGATGGGGGTGGAGGGGGAGGGTGGGGGTATGATTTGGCATGCCGGTGGGTGGGGGGGATATAGTAGTTGAGATTAAACTTACCAGAGTCCATTCCTCTGCATACTCCAGCGAGGCCCTCAGGATGCTGGATCGCCAAGACCTGTTCCTCCCATGTTGTGAATTCTGGGGGTTGAGGTGGGGGTCCGCCGCCAGTCTTCTGCACCGCGATGTTGTGTCTGGATACCATGGAACGCACCTTCCCCCGTAGGTCGTTCCACCGCTTCCTGATGTCGTCCCGATTTTGTGGATGCTGTCCCACAGCGTTGACCCTGTCCACTATTCTTTGCCATAGCTCCATTTTCCTGGCAATGGTGGTGTGCTGCACCTGTGCCCCGAAGAGCTGGGGCTCTACCCGAACTATTTCCTCCACCATGACCCTGAGTTCAGCGTCTGAAAACCTGGGGTGTCTTTGGGGTGCCATGGGGTGGTGTGGATGAGGTGTGGGGTGGCGTTTGTGGTGATGAGTGTGGTGAGTGTGGTGGTGTGTGGTGTTTTGTGCGTGGATGTTGTGTGAGTGATGGTGTTATGTGCCTGTGAATGCTCTGTACTAGCTGGTGGTGTCTCTCTCTGGCCTTAGTCAATAAATGGTGGTCGTAGGGGTTTGTGGGTGATGTGGGTGTGTGTTTTATATTGTGTTGGGTGTGTGGGAGTGGTGTTAGTATGTGTATCAGGTGTGTGTGTTTCAAAATTACCAATGTGGCAGTGTTTTGGAGCTGTGTGTGTATTTTGACCGCGGCGGTGTGTACCGCCAATGGAATACCGCGGTTGACAGACCGCCGCGTGGATTCGTGGGTCGGAATGGAATGGGCGTATTTCTGTTGGCGTGACGGTGGAGGTTTGGTCATTGCCAGTTTCTCGCTGGCCGTTGGTGTGGCGGACTTTTGTGGATGTCGGGTTTTTGGCGGTTTGCCTGTTGTTGGTCAGAATGACCGTGGCGGTTTGCCGCGGCGGTGTTATGGCGGTCTTCTGACCGGCGGTAAGCGCCTTTTACCGCCGAGGTCAGAATGACCCCCATAGTAATGAAAATTACTATACAGTACAAAACCATAGAACTTCACTGAAAAAAAACAAAGGTTACAGGGATGTTATACAGTAGTTAGGAAATAGATTTTTTTTTTAAATAGAAATTCACTGAACAAAACAAAGGTTAGATGGAAGTTATAGTTAGGAAATAGATTTTTTTTTATAATAGAAATTCACTGAAAAAAGAATGGTTAGATGGACTTTATAGTTAGGCTCACGTTTCAAGCGTACAAAACCATAGAAATTCAATAGTTAGAGTTAGAGTTACCTCAAGGAAGTATAACTCATGTCCTAAGGTAACTATAATTCATGCCCTCACCATATACTGCTAATTACCCCACAAATTACGGCACCCAACATAAGTAAAATCAAGGAAAGTGTTGAACTTTAGAGGGGTTAGATTTACTATTCCCAGTTTAATCTACACAATCGAAAGGAAAGTGCCGGAGTTTGGAGGGGTTAAATTTACTGTCACCAATCAAATCTGAGCAACAGTAGAGAAAGTGTTGGACTTTGGGACATTTTGATTTGCTATTTCCACTCCATGTAAGCTAAAGTGGGACCATTCTGGACTCAGGAAGACTGACATATACAATTTTAATTCCTAATTATTTCAAACAAAAGAAGTAAAAAAAAAAAGCTAAATTATATAAATAAATAAAATGTAATGCAAATGAATAAAAACAATATTAATACAAAATAATTTTAGAATGATAAAACACAATAAATATGTTTAATATAAATACTTTTCTATCCATGCTACCCAAAAATAACCACAAGCATCCCCCAAAATATTAAAATGTTAATAAAATGATAGCAACATTAAAACAAAAATCAAATAAAGCAAATTTAAAAAAAACGAGTATAAATATAAAATACATTTTGCAAATGAAATAATTGCCTACACGGATCAACAAATGAACAAATAATTAAAATACATCAAATAAATAATCTCATAATAAATATTCAGTTAAACAATTTAAATAATTAAGGGCCAGATGTAGGTAGCCTTTTGCGCCTCGCAAACGGCGAAAAACACCGTTTGCGAGGCGCAAAAGGCCTCACGCGATGCAGAAACACATTTTGCGAGTCGGTACCGACTCGCAAAATGTGTTTCCGACTCGCAAATAGGAAGGGGTGTTCCCTTCCTATTTGCGATTCGCACCGCGATGTAGAGTTGATTTGTGACCGCGAAAGCGGTCGCAAATCAACTTGCAGTTACCATCCACTTGAAATGGATGGTAACTCATTCGCAAACGGGAAGGGGTCCCCATGGGACCCCTTCCCCTTTGTGAATGCTAACAAAATTATTTTTTCAGAGCAGACAGTGGTCCTATGGACCACTGCCTGCTCTGAAAAAAACCGAAACAAAAAGGTTTCGGTATTTTTTCTATTTGCAGCTCGTTTTCCTTTAAGCTTTCCCATAGCGAGTCGCAGAAGGTGTCTGAGACACCTTTCTCCATCGCGAATTGCGAGTTGCAATTTGCGAGTCGCTATGAATCACAAATTGCAAGTCGCAATTTGTGATTTACCTACATCTGGCCCAAAGTATCAAATATATATATATATATATAATTCAGGTAACTTCTCACCCTATTCCCTACAAACCCAATAATCTGCTACTAAAATATAAATCACAACATATTCTTAGATATCTGAAATATCAGCTAACCAAGTAAACAAATTAAATAATTACCAAATAATATTTAATTTACATAGAAACTTAGTTAAAAAAAATAGTATAACTAACTTTCCACTCTAATCCCCAACGAAGCTTTCCACCCTCTACTAAATTGTGAAATGAAAATGTAATTATACAGAAAAATTATCACATTCAAAATCACAAAATAAATCTTAAAAATTCAAGTAATAATTATTCGATGAACTATGTTACACAATTAATTAACAATTAAGTATTTAATTATCATCAAAATAAAATTAAAAACAATCATTTATAGTTTAAATAAATAACTTCCCACTCTCTTTCACTATAAACGCAACACCTGGCTACTATAGATTACTATTTAATTCTATTAAAATTTAAATTACAAGTTACACATTACAAACTATATTTAAAAAATAAAACATTTATACTGTTAATAACAAAATTTAAAATTAATATCATTACTCATATATATTAACTTAACCAAAAACTATATTTAGTACAACTATGTTACAGTAAATAATATTCTATACAGAACTATTTTTTAAAACAATAATATATACATAAAACACAATATTCTTACCAATATTCTGCTCCATTCTCTTTTTGTAGTATTAATATTTTGACACTATATTTAGGTTATTACATAGTGTTTATTCTGCCTTGGTCAGCCCCAGCTCTGGTGCTCATTTGCCTGGAGATGAAGGCAAAACTCACTTGGTCAAGTCCAATATGTAACCCAATCTCATTTTGGACATTAGTATGCGTACGTGTGTGTGCAGGCACAGACACACAATCTTGCAAACAGTCACTAGCACAGATCCTGTCAAGCTTTGGTTGAAAACAGGTCTGCTGACCCCAATTTTTTCTGGGGTTACAGAATAACTAAATGCCTCACAGAAGTGCCTAACTCACATCACCGACTACCGCAGGGAACTTCACTGGCTCCTTGTATGGAAAACATGCCAGTTCAACCTCCGGACCCATGCAGACAAGGCCCTTCACATCTGTGGACTCATCTACTTGAACCACAGCCTAAACTTCAATCCAGTTGCGGCTTTCCATGCGATAAAAGGGTGGGGCGGTGCAGTGCTTACGGTAACACACAAACTAAATGGGACATTATTTTTATTTTTTTTAAAACCTTACTGCAAGCTGCCACGTCGCTCCGCTGGCTCAGCTTGCAAGCACAGGCTCTAAGCCTGCCCTGCAGCCAATCCTAATGCTGCTCTCATGCTGCTGGCAGCATGAAAGCAGCATTAGGATTGGTTGGAGTGCATTGGCTTGGCACTCCCAAGGCAGACTGGGAGCCTCTGTCTGCTGTCTCCAACCCGGCAACACATTGCTGGGCTGGAGAGAACTTAGGGCCTCATTCTGAGGCCGGCGGGCGGCGGTCGCCGCCCGCCTGGCGGGAACCGCGGAGGCCATTCTGGCTTTCCCGCTGGGCTGGCGGGCGACCGCCAGAAGGCCGCCCGCCAGCCCAGCGGGAAACCCTTTCCCATGAGGAAGCCGGCTCCGAATGGAGCCGGCGGAGTTTGAAGGTGCGACGGGTGCAGTTGCACCCATCGCGAATTTCAGTGTCTGCTAAACAGACACTGAAATTCTTTGTGGGGCCCTCTTACGGGGGCCCCTGCAGTGCCCATGCCATTGGCATGGGCACTGCAGGGGCCCCCAGGGGCCCCACGACACCCCATACCGCCATCCTGTTCCTGGCGGGCGAACCGCCAGGAACAGGATGGCGGTATGGGGTGTCGGAATCCCCATGGCGGCGCAGCAAGCCATGGAGGATTCCTGAGGGCAGCGGAAAACCGGCGGGAGACCGCCGGTTTTCCCTTTCTGACCGCGGCCAAACCGCCGCGGTCAGAATGCCCTTGAGAGCACCGCCAGCCTGTTGGCGGTGCTCTCGTGGTCGTTGACCCTGGCGGTCAATGACCGCCAGGGTCAGAATGACCCCCTTAGTGCGCATATGTGTTTGACCTGCCCGAGATGGCTGGCCAAACACACATGAGCACTGAGGGGAGTGCTGTGCACTCCCCGTCCGTCTCTGTCATGCCCCATGTCCCCGCCCCTGTAACTATAAAACGATAATACACATAGGGGGTCATTCTGACCCTGGCGGTCATTGACCGCCAGGGTCAACGACCAAGAGAGCACCGCCAACAGGCTGGCGGTGCTCTCAAGGGCATTCTGACCGCGGCGGTTTGGCCACGGTCAGAAAGGGAAAACCGGCGGTCTCCCGATGGTTTTCCGCTGCCCTCAGGAATCCTCCATGGCGGCACAGCTTGCTGCGCCGCCATGGGGATTCCGTCACCCCATACCGCCATCCTGTTCCTGGCGGTTCGCCCGCCAGGAACAGGATGGCGGTATGGGGTGTCGTGGGGCCCCTGGGGGCCCCTGCAGTGCCCATGCCAATGGCATGGGCACTGCAGGGGCCCCATAAGAGGGCCCCACAAAGAATTTCAGTGTCTGCTTAGCAGACACTGAAATTCGCGACGGGTGCAACTGCACCCGTCGCACCTTCCCACTCCGCCGGCTCCATTCGGAGCCGGCTTCCTCGTGGGAAGGGGTTTCCCGCTGGGCTGGCGGGCGGCCTTCTGGAGGTCGCCCGCCAGCCCAGCGGGAAAGCCAGAATGGCCTCCGCGGTCTTTCGACCGCGGAGTGGCCATATGGCGGTTCCCGCCAGGCGGGCGGCGACCGCCGCCCGCCGGCCTCAGAATGAGGCCCATAGTATTATTGCATTATTGTTAAAGATTTGCAGCTGCTGCTGCTGGCAGTGGGGCAACGCTCCTCCGCCATAGCAGAGAAGCTGCTGCTGCTTCCATCAGCCCACCAGACACCTTCACTTCCTTTTCTCTAACCCTCATCCTCCGCATCTGATGTAGCAGATGTGGAGGTTTGCTACTTCTCCTACCTAGCAGTGAAGAAATGGAATTAACTACCCTTTCAGCTCTTGACCTCCCCATCTCTTCCGGAGTTCTGAAAGTTCCTAAAGACCTGGCTATTCAGCTAATCAAATGGACCCCTGCCAGCATCTGTATACTCTCATGGGTGAAAAGAAGTGCTCTAACAAACTACTGATTGATTGATTGATTAAACCTTCTTCTTCTATAAATCCAGAAGTGAACTGCAACCCAGAAGTTCACACCCTGCAGGCTAGCTTCCCAACTTACCATTCCCAGCGTTCCATTACCTCCACTCTCATGTCAGTGTCGGTGTTTGGTGACTTTGAAATTCATCCAAGGGGCAATCCTTTCACTATTTAAATGTTTCTCTGTCCAGAGATGTTTTAAGGCATGGGCAAACTGAGCATTTGCACAGGGCCCCCACCTTCCAAGGAGCCATGGGAAAGTGAATTTTTCCTTCACCTCACTTCTGTCTTTATCTGTATCTCAAACTCTCTTTTCTCTGTCTACCTCTCTATCCGCATCTCTGTTGGCACAAGGCTATCTTAAGGATTTTTGTGTTTACAAACACTTTTTAATGATTTAAACCTATTGCCAGTAGGAATAGTAAGCATTTTTATCTCAACTGTTTTTGAGTGACACTATTTCTGCAAGTTTGCGAGGCATAATTCAGCCTTGATTTAGCAGACAATGGGTAATAACTTTAAAAGTTGTTACAAATAGAGGGCCCCAAACTTTGTCTTACCTTGGGCTCCTAATATTTTTAAGAGAAAACTGTCCCTCCCCCTTCTAATATTGAAGTCCTGACACATCCTCACATACAGACTTGCACACAAGTTCACATTTCATACTCTCAGGATAATGACACATCTTCACACTACTTACCTGTGGCACTGCAAAGACTCTGGCTAGCCCGCAGGTCTAAAGCCCTTCTCTCAGTCTCAGCTTACACAACCAAAGGCTAGTGAGGGGAAGGAGCTAAAACCCACAAGTCAAGCAGCTACATCATTCTAGGTCTCCATAGAGCTTAAGCGAGATACAACTCTCTCTCCTGAGCCCTTGCACATGCACAGAGTAGCTTGCAGTTGGAAGACAGAGGTGAGTGCTAACAGACCCTGGTACAAGGGCAGGCTGGAAGCAAAGGCACAGCGGCATGATGCAGCAAGGACAGGGACTAGGTCATATAGCAACAGCTGCTTCAAATTCTTTATCCCTTTCATATAGCTCCTCCTAATGAGTCAGCCAATGAGAGATGGAGACCTGGAGGGCTGGTCTCTGTGCATGTTAGCGTTCAGGCCCTGAAAAAAACCTCTGCTTTAGAAATGTACTGCCTGTGCTTCTGCCTCATAGACAGACACACACCACGCTGCACAATTAGGATACTATTGAAGGAACACTCTATTGAATGTCTAGTTTGAATCTGTATACTGTTCTGTCATTCTCCTACTGCAGGACTCAGCAGTAGGAGAGCAGCAGAGGGGCCTTCAACGCTCCTCCCCACCCTTCCTCCATGACTAGTAGGATGAGCTGCCTCTCCTAGTTTGACCTGACTGAGACCAAAATACGACGACTATATTTGATCTCCTTAAAACTAATTCTCTACCATGAGGGAGGCATACAAGCATATGTGATTGGCCATGAAAGTGATTCTTGTGGAGGAATAATTAAATCCTTTGGAGTTTTTTAGATTTGGAATTATATGTAGGCCACAAGTCGGCATTGTGATCTCTGCAATCATCATCGTATCAAAAGTTTGTAGGGCTTAAGTCCTTTTTTGCAACAAGGAACATAAGTAAATAATTTAAAGTAACATTGTATAAAATAAATTAGATTATTGTGGTATAGTTATGGATTGCTGGTGTTACTAAGAAGCATCCCTGTAAGTAGCCTTTTATGTAGATTGCTATTGAAGATTGCTATTGTACGAGTAATGACAACCACTCTACTACGTGCTCATATTTCTCCAGAGCTCTTACGTGTCCACTGAGTGCATCTTTAGTGCCAAGTGAAAATTAACTTTCTGGCAACGTACATAAAGCATTGCATGGAAACACTTTGAATTCTCTGGGTTTATTCTGTACCGGCCATATACAATGCTACACTCTATTAAAAATGTAGTTTCTTTTTATCGTACCCAAGTTAAATATTGTTGGACGGGAGATAGGCTGTTAAAAAGAGAGATTTGTCAGTAAAGAAAATTGATGCTCTTCAGACAGACATCTAAGATAAAGATCAAATATATTTTCTTATTGTGTCACATTTAGTTAAATCCGTTTGCACCTAAAATGCCATATAAAGATGAAGATCGTGGTGATGACGACGAAGATGATGTTGATAATACTGAAACATGTTTGAGCAGGTATGAAGATGAGTAGACCACAAGGTAAAAATTAGATTGTTTACCAACATAGAAAAAAATAGATATAAACTAGCCCTTCCTGTCCATTAGCAACAAAGCTCCACCACCGTTCCCATATTAATTTAAGAATCATAAGGGCTGAGCACAAGCTTAGAAAACTATTGAAGTAGGCCATGATTTATGGCCTTCATTGAAGGCAAAATATCAAGATACATAAAGTATCTCAGCCTGTTGAACTAGCTGAACTGTTGAACTAGTTACAGAAAGGTCTATTGTTGGTCATGTTAAGTCCATGGCTTGAAACAGGAATTTTTCTGTTAAATTTAAGGATTATATTTGATATTTTACTTTTCTGTATGCATTCATTACTTTCTATATTAATATTGCCCTACATTTCACCTCTCTGTTTAATTCCTCTATTGATAAAAGAGGTAGGATGTGTTTTGTTCTGTTCATTGTTATCTCTTTCAAAATGTCAATTATAATTTTCTTTTGTGGTCCTCGTTCTTTGAATGTTCCACCATGCATGCGCATGCTGACACACACTGTTGTCTCATCTATGACAGCTGGTTTATAACTAGTGCACAGTGTGGATTAAAGAAAGTTACCTTGCCTTCTTTTTTATGAAGTATTCAGTTTACAATGTGATACCACCAAATGCACCTACTACAAGACTGCCCACAGTTTTAATACAGATTTCTTCATCATTTTCATTTACACTGCCCTTTCAGCAAGTAATCTGGACGGAAAATACCTGGTCACATTTTGTTTCCCAGGAACAAACCGGATGTCAGTTATATTCCTGCAAACAACATATTAACCTGGCAATACAGGCCAATGCACTTCATCCACTGCCTGGTGAAAGAGGATACTGACCAGAGGTTTATGATCAGTTCTTATTACAAATCCTTTTCCCCAAAGATAGTCCCTGAAGTGCTCTGTTGCCCAGGCACATGCAAATAACTTGTTTTATAATCACAGCATGTTTGTGTTCAACCATGAACAATGTCCATGAAACAAATGCAACACTCCAGCTTTCTTTACCAGCCATTTGACACAGCACTGCTTCAATACTTGTACATGCTGGCATCACCCATGCTAATACATTTAGTCCCCAAAAGGACTTCAGGGCTGAAGCATTAGCAATATCTGTTCTAAGACACTCAAAAGCCTTTTGTTGCACTTCCCTGACACAAATATAGCATCCTTTTGAACTGACTTTGTGTGGGGTTCCATCTTCTCAGCAAAATGATCACCAAATTTACCATTATATTTGAGCAATCCTACGAAAGACAACAGTTTCTCTTTGCAATTAGGAGAAAGGGCTTCAAAAATAGCTATGACCAGGGATTCTTTAGCTATGATTCCATCACCCGAAATGTTGTGTGCTAAATATTCTACTTTGGTGCAAAATAATTTACAATTTTTCTGTTTCAAGGATGAGACAATTTTTATGTCTTATATGATCTGTCTAATTTTTGGAAAACGTTAAAATTACATCTTCAAAATATTTTACAAACATTTGATGTTCTTAAACAAATTGCACGTCACTCTTTGAAAAATCAATGCAGCTGATGACAGGCCGAAAGGCATCCTTCTAAACTAAAACAAACAATTAGGTGTGAGAAAAGCTATCAAATGATTTGAACCCTGTGGCACAACAACTTGGGGGTAGGCTTTACGAACGTCTAATGTGGAGAGTACCTTTGTCCCTTCCAGACTCATGACTAACTTGCAATACAAAGGGCTTTAAAACGACATTAGTGGTCTTACTGCAGGGCCGCCAAAGCTGTGGGGAGGATGCTGCCGTAATGCCGGTTGCGCCCCACCCATTGAATTACAATGTTCCGCTGGGCTGACCAGTCGGGACAGTGCTACTGTATTGGTCTCGGCTTCCTTAAGGGAGCCGAGGCCAATACCGTAGCACAATAGCACCCTCGGAATGTGCATTGTGGGCTTTGCTGGGGAGGGGGGCTCTGGCACTGCCCATGCCATAGTGAAGGGCCCCACCCTGTGGCCTCCAGCATTGTGTTTCTGCCAACCTTTCCATGGTGGGGAACCCGCCATGAAAAGGCTGGCAGAAACAGGAGTCGTGACTGGCACGGTTGTGCTGAGTTCAACGCTGTCGTGGCTGACCACAAGTACGACTGCTGTCAGCCCATCGGGAACCTTGTGACAGTGGTCCCATGGTGGTTCGACTGCCAGGGTTGTAATGTGGCAGTTGAACTGCCTAGAATGCTGTGGTCCGCCACCATGAGTCTGGCGGTCCTAGGACCGCCAGACTCGTAATGAGGCCCATAGTCTCAACTTTTGACCAGATTTCTTCACCAATGCTACTGGTGACATCCATTCAGAAGATTCCACTTCCTCAATGATGTCTTATTTCTCTAGGTCTTCATGAGCCTATCTATATTCCTCTCTTGCATTTCTGGAAATTCCACCTAACTTTTTTTTTTCTGCAGGCTGTGCCCCTTTCTTGAGTTTTATTCTGTGCATAAACTCTTCCATTTCCAAAGTTTATGTAAAAAAACCTCAGAAAGTGTTTACTAATAAAAACATCACATTCAGATTCCTGGATTAACAATACTCCCTTCTCTACGGGATTTACAATGATTACCTTTTCCCAGTGGTCTCTCGACCCCAGGATATTCACTAACCTTGTGTGCTACATATAATTTAATGAAAGCTTCTCGGTCCTTGAAGGTTAATTTGAAGCTGACGAATTAGGAAGTCAATAACATTTTTATCAAAAGACTTTGCAACAATATCTACAGATTCTAAGTTTCCTTCAGACAATAAGTGATCAAATTATTTCTAGGAAAAAAAAACATAGTTACAATTGTCCATGGAGATCCAGAGTTCACCACCTGTTACGGGCAAAAAGGGTCTTAATTCGATCCTCTCTAGCAGTATTCCATTGATGTATGGCAATTACCATTTCAGAACTTCCTTCAGATTTTACTCCACCTTCATACTTCTTGTTCCACGCCATCCTAAACAAAGAATTAGTTACAGAACCCACCTTACTTTTTACTAATTTTGAGATTGTTTTTGCTATCGCTACTCACTCTGGCAAAATACCCAGTCCTGCCACGATTTGTACATTGTTTATCAATCGGGACAGGCTTTGTGAGAAGCCGCGTGTCTATGACTCCCATATCGAAATAAACGTTGCAAAAATCTAAAGCGTATCAGGTGTTTCCTACTTTTCTAGAAGGAGTGTTCTTCGCACTGCAAACCTCCCCACTTTAATGTTCCGGTTTCCTTTCATTTATTGTTCGCATACAACGCTCAGGCTGTACAATGGCCTTGGTTGAAAATTTTTAACCAAACCTGCTCTTGAATTTCTTACTCTCAGCATTCACTATTATCTGATCGCAGAATATTTTGTCTTTCATTGTTCCAAAACTGCATGCGACAGAGTGTGAATTCAATGCAATTAGGAACCTATCAAAGGTTTCCCCATCCTTTTGAGCTCTAGTATAACATTTATATCTATCTAATGCTTTAACTTCTTTTGAATCTTTCTTCTAAATATATGTGTGTCATCATACTCATTGTCATCTTAATTGACTATTTGAGGTAAAATTCTGTAATGTACTTGGCCTTCCGAGCCGAAACAATGTAAAAGTATGTGTTTGCGTTTGCGACGTTATTCTGTTATCTTATCTGCTTCGACATCATTCATAAATGTACATAATTCTTCTTTTCATCGTTCTCATGCAATACTAGGCTCACGTTTTCTTTAAAAATGTTAGGAGGTAGTTCAAAGTGCATGCTGGGTGATACAGACAGTGAATGGTATGGATGACTTATTTAACCAATAATGTTAAGGTACTAGTCACTAGAATGTCAGTGATGCAGAGAACAAATAAAAATACAGACATATAGGGCCAGATGTACCATCACGGCCCATTGCGATTCGGTAATAGCGATTTTTAAGAAATCGCTATTACCGACTCGCAAAGGGCCATGTATCACATTTGCAAATCGGTAATAGCGATTTCTTAAAAATCACGGGCCAGATGTAGGTAGCTTGCAAATTGCGACTTGCAATTTGCGAGTCCGTGCGACTCGCAAATTGCAAGTCGCAATTTGCTATGCAGAAAGGTGTCTCAGACACCTTCTGCATCTCGCAATGGGGTCGCAATGACCCACCTCATGAATATTCATGAGGTGGGTCGCAAATTGCGGCCCCATTGCGAGTATGGGCACTCGCTAACATGGAGGCCTGCTGACGTCAGCAGGCCTCCATGTTAGCGACCTGCTTGTCAATAAAGCAGGTTTTTTTTTTTTGAAGTGTAGCCCGTTTTCCCTAAGGGAAAACGAGCTGCACTACAAAAAAAAACCGAAACCTTTAGTTTCGGATTTTTCAGGGCAGGGAGTGGTCCCTTGGACCACTACCTGCCCTGAAAAAATATTTTGGGGTGCAATCACAAACTGGAGCGACCGCATATGCGGTCGCAAATGGTATTGCATCCCAATGCGACTCGCAAATAGGAAGGGAACACCCCTTCCTATTTGCGAGTCTGAAATGCATTTTGCGAGTCGGTAACGACTCGCAAAATGCATTTCTGCATTGGGATACGCGTTTTGCGACTCGCAAACGGCAGGTTTTGCCGTTTGCGAGTCGCAAAACGTTTGGTACATCTGGCCCCACAAATGCTATTACCGAATCGCAAATTGCGATACCGGCCCCATTCGCAGCTATGGGCCTGTTGGCCCATAGCTGCAAATATTTTGCAATTCCAAAATTGCGATTTCTGAACCAGAAATCACAGTTTTGGAAATGCTAAAGGCCAGGGTGCTGGGGGCCTAAGGCCCCCTCTCCTGCACCCTAAAAACTTTTTTTTCAACATGTAAGGTACACACATGCTAAAAGGGCATGTGTGCTTTACATGTTTAATTTAAAAATGCAGTTTAACTGCATTTTTTAATTTTGCACCAGGTTACCACCTGGTTGCAAAGCATGGTATTTTGCAAGTGCAAAATGCCATTTTTGGAAAAATCGTGATTTTTTCCAGAATAGCCTTGCGACCTGGAAATTACGAATCGCAAATTGCGACTCGCAATTTCCAGGTCGCAACGCAAGAAATCGCTATTTTAGCGATTTCTTATTTGTGGTCTGCGAATGCATTTCATGCATCGCAGACCACGGTTTTGCACTCGCAAACGGCCGAATTTACCGATTCGCACCGTTTTCGAGTGCAAAACCTTTTAATACATCTGGCCCATAGAGTTGTTGATTATAGTGAGCGTATCGCAGGGACATGTAAAAAAGTCCACGACGTGTGCATATCACAGTAAATCCCTTTGAATGCTGGATGTTGAATAACCTGGAAGTCTGTGTGTCATAAAGCAGGAGCGCTTACATCACAGAGTATATAATAGTAAAATTGTGTGCATGCGAACAAATTAAGAAATATTTTAGCATCACAGTGTAGTCAGAATAAGCATATCTAATTTAAATAACATCAAGTGTGTGTGTGTCACAGATGAGATGAGGGTGACACACGCTCGATCCAGTATAAGTAGCCTATGAAATGTTAATTGTGTGTGTAACAGGTACATATATTAATTCAGCACACTGACCTGTGTTATAGTACGTGACAGTAATAAGTTATTTTCCATTTTATATATGTGTATACAAGGCGACAGCAGCCACACCATTGATCAGTGCGCAGGCACTCCGGGTGACTATATGATCAGGAACCTCAAGAACTGCACTATTGTAGGTGCGCCGATACACTGGGAGAGTGTGCGGTCAGCAGCATGTCATTTCTGTACAGGAAAACCCTTAGAGATCGACAGGAGCAGGGCTTACCTTTTCCGCATGCCTTGTAGGCGGCGTGGGAGCATCACCAAGGGAGCGCTAGGGGCACAGGGCATGCTGAATAGCTGAAAACAGCTCAAATAAGGCTGTCTGTCACACCTACAGAGTGATGCGGAAGATGCAGTGCGGTGTGACAAATCATTGTTAAATGTTGCAAACTGAACACTTCATGAAACAGGTGACAAAGGCAAGTTTCTTCAGTCCATACAGTGCACTAGTCATAAACCTCCTGTCATACAGTACAAAGACAAACTGCGTATGAGCACATGCGCGTGTGGTGGAATGTTGGAGGCACAAGGAGCATGTGACAGAAACAATGTACTATAACAGATTAAAGGCGATAACCATGAGGAGAATATAAGAAAGTGCTAGCGGAAGGAAATCTAGAGATGGTTGCTGTGAAATTAATAGGGTATGGTGACGGTCTCTATGACTGAAGGCCATGTCGTGGTCAGACCGCCAGGTCTCACATCCATGGAGCCAGCTGCGGCTCTCCCACTCTAAACCATGACTATGGAGCAGCTGGAACCCTGACGATTTAAGGTGGAGCCACCCCTCCACCAAACTTTAAATAATACTCTAACTTTCTTGATATAATACATGCTTTCATCAATCAGGTTCACTTTGTTGATTTACGCATTCGGTCTGTTTCACTTTCTGTTTGTTTTATTTGGCATTAGCTTTATTTCTTATTAAGGTTAGATTTGTCTGCACCTGCGCTCTTAAAATACACAGAAATCCCGGAAGACAAGTCAAGAAAAAGCTCACATAACCCAAATAATATTCACTGAATTAAGAATTTGAATGGGTCTAATGGGAAAATATCCACGAGGAACAATATGCTGTGCAGAATACCTATGAGAAATGAATATCCATCAGTCACACTGACAGGAGAAACGTATTAGACTAGGAAAGGAGAAACTGTGCAATCTACTGCAGAATAGTATGCGAGGAGAAATATTGCACAGTACATAAAGATACATAGATGACTGGGTGCTTACAGTTGTGTATTGATAATATTTATGGGTGTGGTGGTGTAGCTTTATGGAGGTAAGTGGGGAAGAATGTTGTGTGTTGATGAATGAATGTGTTTACATGAAAGTGGATGACGGACAGAGGGCGATGAACAGATGGATGAATAGATGTGGGTGGATGAATGCTGGTGGAAGGATAAATAGATGAGTACAGGGGTGGGGAAGTGTGAATAGAAATGGAGAGTGACAGATAAACCGATTACTTTCGATGGGTAGACGAGTACATAGGTGAGAGTGGAATGATGCAAGAAGATTTATGCACGATATGTAAGTAATTTCTGATTAGCATTATCACTAGTGAAAACTAAGGGGCATAGGGCCAGATGTAGGTAGAAAGCAAATTGCGAGTTGCAAATTGCGAGTCCTTCCGACTCGCAATTTGCAACTCGCAATTTGCTATGCAGAAAGGTGTCTCAGACACCTTCTGCGACTCGCTATGGGGTCGCAAAGACCCACCTCATAAATATTTATGAGGTGGGTCGCCGTTTGCGACCCCATAGCGAGTCTGGGCACTCACGGGGACGGTGGCCTGCTGGAGACAGCAGACCACCATGTCCGTGACTGTTTTCAAATAAAGCATTTTTTTTTTCTATCTGCAGCCCCTTTTCCTTAAAGGAAAACGAGCTGCAAATAGAAAAAATTACCGAAACCTTTTGTTTCAGTTTTTTTCGGAGCTCTGCTCTGAAAAAATAATTTTGTGATCATTCACAAAGGGGAAGGGGTCCCATAGGGACCCCTTCCCGTTTGCGAATGAGTTACCATCCACTTCAAGTGGATGGTAATTGCGAGTTGATTTGCGACCAACTTACATCGCAGTGCGAGTCGCAAATAGGAAGGGAACACCCCTTCCTATTTGCGAGTCGGAAACACATTTTGCGAGTCGAAATGTGTTTCTGCATCACGTGCGGGCATTAGCGCCTCGCAAACGGCGTTTTTCGCCGTTTGCGAGGTGCTAATGCCTTCCTACATCTGGCCCATAGTTACAAGAAAGTGGCGCATCAGCTCTGATGCACCACTTTTCTTGCGTCACTCTTCGCCCCCATAACATCTCCATGGTAGTGCTGTATTTACTATACAGTGTACCATGGCACATGTTAGCACAATAGCATCATAATTCATGATGCTATTGTGGCGCTTTGCTGGATTAGCACCATAAATTAAGGCACTAGTCCAGCAAAACACAGGGAGGCCTATAGGTTTTTATCGGAGCATCAGTTTAATGCCAGCCCCGAGCAGGCATAAAAAATGACAAAAAAATGGTGCGGTGACATCTTGTAAATTTCACTGCGCCATTTTTTGGGGCCTCCCTGAGTGGGAACACCCCCTTGCATACATTAAACCTGGATCACGTAAAATGTGGTGCATGTATTGTGCCACTTTGTAAATATGGTGCATGGTGGGGGCCTCTTTTATGAGCAAGATATCTAAATGTGCTCTTACTCTAGGTTTGACAAACGTAATCTACCAAGTGATGCCCCAAGCTCTGTCTCAAGAGTATAACAAGCCTTATCATTTATGGACTGAATGTTCAGACGGTCAGATATGCTCTGTGCACTTACGGCCATTGTCTGTCAGAAATGTTATTGTGAACAAAACTCCGTATTATAAGTTTGGAAATGATGATCATTGTCGATTCATTTTCTTTCGGTATCTAGTAACCATTTATAAAATAAAATGCATCTGATCAATGTCTTCTAGGGGAAATAGGTCCAATCACCTCTGAATTGTACACCCCACTTTTGATGGCCACAGCCTGATGAACTGGAAACTCTGCCCCAATTAATTTGTCAAGGTTGCACACAGGGATTTGCGAGACAATTGGTTTGCATGGTTTTCCCAGGCTGTGTTGTTAGCGAGTAGCAGGAAAGTTTTTATGGGATCATTATAAGTTTCATGTTTGTTGTCTAGTTTTGAATTTTCCCAAAGGAAGTTGCTAAGGTCTTCAGGCTGTTTGAACATTAAGGCCCTCATTACAACCCTGGCGGTCGGTGTTAAAGCAGCGGTAATACCGCAAGCAGGCCGGTGGAGAAAAAAATGGGATTACGACCGTGGTGGAAACCGCCAACATAGACAGCCACTTTAACACTCCGACTGCCACGGCGGTACAAACAAACAGCGCGGCGGACACCACCAACAGACATGCGGAAGACACTGTACCGCCCACCCTATCACAACAGGCCTATCCGCCACCTTTTCCGGGGCAAGACCAACGCAAACAAAAACACAGCGGAAACGGTACACAGAAGGGAAAACACTCACCTCTCCACACCCCACGAGGAACCCGGACGCCATGGAGCCCGAATTGCAGATACTGCCTATGATGGTCTTCCTTCTCCTCTATCAGGAGCTGCAACGATGGAGGCAACGACCATGGTGAGTACTGCACCTACAACACAGGGGAGGGGGTAGGAAAAAGAGAGTGACACACACACGCAACACGCAACACCCCCACTCTCACCCACAACAACATACACACAAATACATGCTGCAACATTACATATACACACCTCCACCCCCTGGAAGAATGCAAGGACAAAAGGAAATTATTTGAACAAATGTAATCATGTGAAATATCATTATCAAAATTCAAAATCCAGTTTATACAATTATGTACACCAAATACACAAGTCCGGATAGTGCACCAATCATTGTCCGTGGACCACTGGGCCCAAAATGCATGGACGAGGCCCATACATGATACCTGACTCTAAACGGGGAGAACACTGGAGGGGCATCAGATCGAAAATCTACAGGCACCTCAGTGGGAGGGGGGGCACCTCAGCCTGATGAACGCACAATGCCACTGCTCCACAAGGGGGCTCCATGCCCACAGTTTGGTCCTGGGGAGTGCAAAGCCACAGTCTCTTAAGTCTTTCCAGTGGGTGGTTTACCCACTGCTTTATCCTGGGGAGTGCAAAGCCACAGTCTCTCAAGTCTTTCCAGTGGATGGGTTGCCCACTGCTGTATCCTGGGGAGTGCAAAGCCACAGTCTCTCAAGACTTTCCAGTGGGTGGTTTGCCCACTGCTTTGTCCTGGGGAGTGCAAAGCCACAGTCTCTCAAGTATTTCCAGTGGGTGGTTTGCCCACTGCTTTATCCTGGGGAGTGCAAAGCCACAGTCTCTCAAGTGGATGTCATTCTCCACTGGTTCTGGAGGGGGCTTTGTGCCCAGAGTGCTTCATCCTGCCAAGGACTGAGGTAGTGGATGTCATTCTCCACTGTTTCTGGAGGGGGCTTTGTGCCCAGAGTGCTTCATCCTGCCAAGGACTGAGGTAGTGGATGTATCTCTCCACTGGTTCTGGAGGGGGCTTTGTGCCCAGAGTGCTCCACGTGCAGTGTGGCTGGTACAATACACTCACCTGGGTGTGTGTGCCACGAGATTGCTGAGGTATAGGTAGCATGATACGCCATGGAGGCAGAGACATACCCCACACTCCTTCGGCTTCGCATTCCATATACAGGTGACAACTGTGATGACAGTGATGCTTCATGGAAGCTGCCCAGGGTCCTTGAACTCACCACCAGCCTCGGACGACTGACCACTGGGGATGGCAGCCATGTCTGCCGTGGTGCCACTGTCTGAGGATGTCACAGGGCCGCTGGCGGTGCTTGCGGCGGTGTCAGTCGTGGCAGTGCTTGCGGCGGTGTCAGTCGTGGTGGTGCTTACAATGGTGTCAGTCATGGCAGTGCTGGCTGTGGGGTCTGTGGCAGCGGTGCTGGCTGTGGGGTCTGTGGCGGCGGTGCTGGCTGCGGGGTCTGTGGCGGCGGTGCTTGCCGCGGGGTCTGTGGCGGCGGAGCATGTGTCTGCACCAGCTGAGTGAGAAAGCAGGATGTCTCCTGCAGCCTCGGACAGCTGCCCACCGGGTAAGAGGTTGTGGACTGTCGCAGCGGCTGTAGACGTGCCGGCTGAGGTGCAGGTAGCGGTGCAGGTGGCGGTGTTCTCCGCCGTACAGGTTGCCGTGGACGTGGACAGAAGGTGTGACACTGGTCCCTCAGTAGGTGCCACCATGCCCTCTCCTGACCTGCCCTTCAGTTTTTTGCCGTTCTCCATCATTGATGGTGGCGCAGTTGTCTTGCCACTATCCCCTTTCGTTTTTGCTGACCCCTTGGTGGCAGGTGTTTTCGGCCTCTCCTTTCCGGGATGTGGGCACCTTTTTACAGGTGGCGGAATGTCCTTGCCCTTGCTCCGTGGCACACTTGCAGCCCTGATGGTTGGCCCACTCCATGACCCCGCAGTTGCTGGCACCACTGTGCCTGGGGATGTGGTGGCTGAGGTGCTGGGCTGGGACCTGGAAAAGCCTGGCCCTAGGTGAAGGACGGGGTGGGAGGTGAAGGGAAGAGGTCAAGGTTTGACAGGAAAAGTTTTTTGGGAGTGGAGGAAGAGGTAGTGGTTGTAGGAGGTGTACGTCTGCTGAATTTGGGTGAGGGTAAATGGGCTGGAGGCTGTCGTGAGGTGGATGGCTGTTGGGGTGGTGTGTGCCTGCGTTTGTGTACTTTGGGAGGAGGGCTCACTGACACACTGGAAGAGGACACTGGGGATGTGTGAATGGTAGTGGGGGTGGTGAGTGCACGTGAGCGGTGTGTGGTGATGGGCGTGTTGGTGATTGTGGTAGTGGCTGAGGATGTAGTGCATGCAGGTGTGAGTGGAGACAAGACTGGGAGAGAGGAGGGAGACGTGGAGGAGGGGGACACAGTGGAGGAAGTGGATGTTGGTATGTGTGCATGCTGGTCTGTGGTGCTTATGTTTGCATGAGCCACTCTTGTGTGTTGATGTGTGTGAATGCTGGTCTGATGGTGTGCTTGGGATAGGCTGAGGTACAGGGGATTGGGTCTGGGTGGAGGAGGTTGGAGGGGGGAGGCTGGACACAGGGACAATGGCTGCCATCAGTGCTGAGGCCAGAGCCTGAAATGCTCTCTGTTGGGCTGCCTGGCTAGAATGAATGCCCTCCAGGTATGCATTTGTTTGTTACAAATGCCTCTCAACACCCTGAATGGCATTCAGAATGGTAGACTGCCCAACAGTGAGGGATCTCAGGAGGTCAATAGCCTCCTCACTGAGGGCAGCAAGGCTTACTGGGGCAGGGACTGAGGTGCCTGGGGCAAAGGAGATGCCCACCCTCCTGGGTGAGCGGGCACGGGACACATGCTGAGGGGCTGCTGGGAGGGCGGTGCTGGTAGGGGGGGTGGCGGCTGTACCTGTTGATGCGGTGGGCACACAGGGGCCCGCCACCACAAGGGAGCTCCCATCAGAGGAGGAGTCGCTGGTCTCTGCTCCTGTCCCCGCCGAGGAGCTACCCTCGCCCTCCGTCCACTGGTGGCTTCAGACTCCGTTGCTTCACCCTCCAGGGCCAAGTGGGATGCAGCTCCCTCCTGCTCCGGTGCCAATGCTCCTCTGCCTGATGATGCTATTGCACATAAGAACAGGGAGACCACAAAAAGGGGGGGGGAGACAGGAGAAAGACATGTTCAGTGCATGCCACACCACTACCGTTGGCGGTCACAACAGACACAGCAGCCCTCTGGACTACGCCATGCACTTATAGTTCCTAGATTAATCACATGCCCATGGGGTACAAGGCCTAAGCCCGATTGCTGCACACCTGGAAGTCACAGGAGCCTGACTAGGTGTAGATGGCTCCAACCGCTAGTGGGGTTGGGTGCCATATAGCATGCCTCCCAAGGGACCTTGCCTACCAAGATCGCCCTGGCCTAGGGGAACCCACTGCCCACCTCCCACACCCAGACACCTCGTAATATGCGCAGAGTCAGCTGAATGAGAGTGTACTCACCCCCTTGTGGCTGCTGTGATTGCCTCAATGGCCCATCCATCTCCGGATACGCCATCACCAGGATCCGGAACATCAAGGGGGTCATGGTGCGACGGGCACCCCTCCCATGTTCGGAGGCCACCCCCAGCTGGGCCTCCACCATCTTCCTTGCTCCAGCGGCACAGGTCCTCCCATCTTTTACTACAGTGAGTGCTCCGTCTGTGGTGGACCCCCAGGGTCCGGATGGCCTTCTTCTGGTGGGCGCTGACCTAGAGGAATAGTACAGGGGGAAGAAAATTCTTTACCCGTCTGGACCATCATACTCATTGGCCCCCATTCCCACCCTTGCCCTGACGCACATACACTCACCGTCCGCACATGCAGGCCTCAGCACCCCCCCATGTATCTTCCATCCACACCACTCAAAACAGGCATGCACACAGTGTACTCACCTGTTTGTCTGGCGGACCGTACAGTTGCGTGTACTTGGGGAGGACCCCATCCAGTAGTTTCTCCAACTCCTCCGAAGTGAAGGCAGGGGCCCTTTCCCCAGACACTATAGCTATCGTCGCTTCCAGACACAGGTCACAGCAGCACTTGCAGTGGAGGTCCTCTCCTGTTGAAGGTCAGGTATCAAGTGAGTGTACAGACAGAAAATGGTGGTCACGTCCGCAGCGGTGCATACCGTCACCGCCGGCATACATTGTTATTGGCTCCTTGGACCCATAGGGCCCAATGTTAACCAATGCAGAATTGCGCCTCGGTCTTCGACCGCCCACCGCTACGGTGTAGAACGCCAGCACAGTTACCTCATATCCCCTTGTCCCACCTTACAGGTCAGGCAGCCACCATTTCAGGGTGCCACATGGCATTAATAATAACTGCGTCACACCAATGTAGGCCTTGAATACACACAGTTACAGGCACATTGCGGATTAATAAATGTGTGCAAATGACATTTTGTGATACCTCAGTGTTGGATGACTCTCTGCTCGCTATGCTCCTCCATAGGGCACGTCCGCTGGGGCAGGTGATGAGATGGCGGCATCCTCTGATGTACAGACCGTTGGTGGACCTGTCGACAATGGAAGAGAGACACATCATAGTCACCTACAGCCTTGATCGTGCAACAATCCAGGAACTGTTTGCCCAGTTGGAGCCAGCCCTGATGTCAGCTATCCGCCATCCCACAGGGATACCCCCACTAGTGCAGGTCCTGTCAGTACTCCATTTCCAGGGATGTCCCAGCCAATGTTCTCTAACGTGTTGTCCAGAGTGTTGTCTGCCCTGCTGAAACACATGCGCAGCTACATCGTGTTCCCTCAGGTGGAGGATTTGCCCACAGTGAAAGGTGACTTCTATGCCCTGGGACATATCCCCAACACCATTGGTGCCATTGATGGGACACATGTGGCACTGGTACCCCCCCGTAGGAGTGAACAGGTGTACAGAAAATGGAAGAGCTACCATTCTATGAATGTGCAGATGGTGTGTTTGGCGGACCAGTACATCTCCCATGTGAATGCCAAGTTTCCTGGCTCAGTGCATGACGCTTACATTTTGAGGAATAGCAGCATCCCTTATGTGATGGGGCAACTCCAGAGGCATCGTGTGTGGCTAATAGGAGAGGCCAAGGACCCTATACAGTGTGAATAGGTGTCTGGGCATGGGGTTGTCCCTAAGGGTTAGCGTGTGTCTAACAGTTGTCCCTCGATATTTGCAGGTGACTCTGGTTACCCCAACCTGTCATGGCAAGGGCAGAGGAACGCTACAATGAGGCACTTGGGTGAACTAGGAGGGTGATTGAATGAACCTTCAGCCTCCTGAAGGCCAGATTCCGGTGTCTCCATATGACAGGTGGTTCTCTCTACTCCTCACCAAAGAAGGTGTGCCAGATCATCGTGGCCTGCTGTATGCTGCACAACCTGGCTTTGCGACGCCAGGTGCCTTTTCTGCAGGAGGATGGGCCTGCTGGTGGTCTTGTGGCAGCTGTGGAGCCTGTGGACAGTGAAGAAGAGGAGGTAGAAGAAGAGGATATCGACAACAGAAACAACATAATCATGCAATACTTCCAGTGAGACACAGGTAAGAAGATGTCACTGCCTCCCATATCTCATACTCTTATTGGAGCTACGATAAGTCTGTCATTTGCACTCAATGTATGGACACTGACTTGTCACTTTGCCTTTCCATTTCACAGATGTGGGTGCCACTTTGTACCCTCTCCTATATTTCCTCCAGGCCTACAGCTGTGTTACATTGGTATGTGCACAAGTAAATTGATATTGCTATAATCCATGGTTATTGCAATTACACATTTGTGAAAGCACAGACTGACTCTAGATTGTTTTGTGATTGAAGTGTGTTTGTGTTTGTGCAAATAAGTGGAGGGGGTTGTAAAATGGGCAGGGGGGATGGTGGAGGAATGTCCATGGCAGAGTCCAGTCTATTTGTTTCACAGGTGCATTGTCCAAAGGGGCATAGGAGGTGGAGCAATGGCAGTTGAAGGATGGACAGGGTGACAAAGTGGGACAGAAGGGTGACATTCAGGGGGGTCTCATTTCCTGGCAGGAGTCTTGGCAATGCTCTCTGTCTTGCTCCTGGATCTCAGGGACCGTTTGCAGGGTGGTTCTAATTCTGCAGGGGGTGGGGTGCTGGTGTCGTGTTCCTGTGGCGGTGCCTCCTGTCCACTATTGCCGGCAGAGGTGGAGGGCTGTTCATCATCCAGGCTGGTGTCAGGGGCCCCTTGGTGTGCCACAGTGTCCCTCCTGGTGTTGAGAAGGTCTTGCAGCACCCCTGCAATATTGACCAGGGTGTTGTTAATGGACTTCAGGTCCTCCCTGATCCCCAGATAGTGTTCCTCCTGCAGCCGCTGGGTCTCCTGAAACTTGGCTAGTACCGTTGCCATCGTCTCCTGGGAATTATGGTAAGCTCCCATGATGTTGGAGAGTGCCTCGTGGAAAGTGGGTTCCCTGGGCCTGTCCTCCCCCTGTCGCACAGCAGTCCTCCCAGCTTCCCCGTTTTCCTGAGCCTCTGTCCCCTGAACCGTGTGCCCACTGCCACAGCCCCCAGGTCCCTGATTTTCTTGGGTTGGTGGGTTTGCCTGGGTTCCCTGTAGTGGTGGACATACTGTTGCTTGACGTGTCCTGGGGACAGAGGTATGGGCCCGCTAGGTGGGTGCTGTGGTGGTGTTTCCTGAGGGGGGAGGCTCTGTGGTGGCTTGTGCCAGTGCCAGGGGAACCGACTGTCCCGAGGTCCCAGATGGGCCGGGCTGGTCATCTTGATCCAGTTGTGCAGAGCTGCTGTCATCACTGTGGGTCTCTTCTGTGGGGGGACCGGATATGTCTGGTACCTCCTGTCCGGTGATGTTGGGTAGGGGTCGTAGGGGTCCTGCAGGGGTGTAAAGGCATGATTATTGCATCTGTGTGTGCCATTGTGTGCAATGGGTGAGTGACCCTGTACTCCAGTGCTTGCATTCTTGGCCCTTGTGTGATATTTGGTTTGGGGTCTGTGTGGGTATCTGTAGTGGCCATGCTTTGGTGATGGGTGGCCATGCTTTGGTGCTGCATGCAGGGCTTGGTATTGGGATGGGTGGGTTGTGATAGTGGGACACATGTGAGGTGTTGGAGTGATGGGGGTGAGGGTGAGGGTGGGAGTATGTGATGCCATACAGGTAGGGTGGGGGGGATTAAGGTAGTAAAGATTTGACTTACCAGAGTCCAGTCCTCCTGCTACTCCTGCGAGGCCCTCAGGATGCAGTATTGCCAAGACTTGCTCCTCCCATGTTGTTAGCTGTGGGGGAGGAGGTGGGGGTCCACCACCAGTCCTCTGTACAGCAATCTGGTGTCTGGAGACCATTGAAGGCACCTTCCCCCGTAAGGCGTTCCACCTCTTCCTGATGTCATCCCTAGTTCTTGGATGCTGTCCCACTGCATTGATCCTGTCGACAATTCTTCGCCATAGCTCCATCTTCCTTGCAATGGAGGTGTGCTGCACCTGTGATCCGAAGAGCTGTGGCTCTACCCAGACGATTTCTCCACCATGACCCTGAGCTCCTCCTCAGAGAACCTGGGGTGGCGTTGAGGTGCCATGATGTGGTATGGGTGATGTGTGAGGTGGTGTGTGTTGTGATGTGTGAGGGGATGCTTTGGTGTGTGTTGTTTGAGGTGTGTGGATGCTGTGTAAGTGATGGTGTTGTGTGTCTGTGGATGCTGGTGTTGTTTATGGTGGTGTCTCTCGCTGGCGTGGTTTCAGAATTATGGTAGTAAGGGTTTGTGGGTGATGTGGGTGGGTGCTTTATATTGGATTGGGTGTGTGGGTGTGGTGTGTGTATGTGTATCAGGTGTGTGTATTTCGATTTGTCCAATGTGGTTGTGTTTTGTATATGTGTGTGTATTTTGAGCGTGGCGTGTGTACCGCCAATGGTATACAGCGGTTGAAAGACCGCTGCGTTGATTCGTGGGTCGTGATAGTGTGGGCTTATTCCTGTTGGCGTGACTGTGTCGGTTTTGTTACCGCCAGTTTATCACTGACCTTTGATGTGGTGGACTTGTGTGGGTGTCTGTATTATGGCAGATTCCGAGCTGTGGGTCATAATACCTGTAGCGGAATTCCACGTCCGCAGCGGTATGTTGGCGGTCTTCTGCACAGCGGTAAGCGGCATTTACCGCCAGGGTTGTAATGAGGGCCTAAATGTTGATATATAGCTGCATGTCATCAGCATATTGAGAAAACAAGATACACTACTACGGTCCTCATTATAAGTTTGGCGGTCCGACTGATGGACCGGCTAACTCATGGGGATGAGGCTGCCGTAATACCTGCGGCCTAATCCTCAGTTGTATTATGATGTTTCCAGCGGGCTGACCAGCAGAAACATTGTATTACAATGTTTCCACCAGTCCACTTGGTGGAACCAGTGCCACGGCATTGTCCTCGGCTTCCTTTAGGGGGCCAAGGCCAATGCCATCGCACAACAGCACCCTCAAAATGTGCACTGTCTGCAGCACAGCCAATGCGCTTTCTGAGGGTGCTGGTGTTAGTGCTTCTGATCTTAATAAGTAAACTTACAAGGGGACACGAATAGGTCGATGAACCTTTTGACTCTCAATTAAGATGTTCTTACCATAGATCCAGTACATAATCAATAATCAATGGAGTCAATAATTGTCATGCACCATGGCCTTTCAGTCACTGAATAACCACACCTTTAGAAAACGTTTAGAATGTTTATTTCCCTATATTAACAATGCTAAGGTCATGTAGATTAATCTCAAAATCAAACGAAACACATAAAGAAACAACACTGATTGTCCAAAGCGGAAGAAACATAACCTAATCAAAGCTTGAACCACAACACATTCTAAAGTTATGTTGCAAATCAATAGCAATGTCAACTGTGTCAGAGAAATGAAGTACATAAAGTTCAGCAGAGAAATTCACTAAACATCAGTCAATGTTATCGTAAGTCATTAGTGAAAATCCTTAACGAACATCAAATTAGCATCAGCATGTTGGGCTTCATGCAAAACAATTTGGTAACACAAATTTAGAAACACATCTAACTATGGCTCTATCAAAACATCGCAGTTGGTACCTAGAAAGAAAAAAAAAGCAAATATGCATAGTAATCACAGTTCGGAATAAACCTATCCTCAGGGTGGATCAGCAAAGCAGAATCAGTCTTCGTCAGCAGGACATCAGTTGATCAGCAAAACATCGGGCTTCAGCATCAGAATGTAAAAGGACCAAGTCTTTAAGCATTAAAGTTAAGCACGTTTCCAGTAAAGACGCATAAGAAAGTAATCTTTTGATCAGAAAAATATGTGCAGAATGGCTGCATGAAGGCAAGAGCAGAGTGTCCCAGAATGTCAGTCTTCTCACTGTACAGTGTTGTTATATCAAAGTTACCTAAACTATCCCCTAATTCCCTATTGTACACACAAAGCAATTCTTCGCATCCATTGTCTCAACAAAGCTTCTTTCACGTGTCAAAATAGTGACCCAGAACATCTCTATCAAAACAAAAAGACATAAATTCTTGCTGCCATTCATTTGTAGTAGCATACACCCATTCAGGACCTACGTATCTTCGACTTGCTATTCTCTTTCTCCTCAATTTCCAGTCACCATTCAGCTCCCCTTTACTGAGCTCTTCTCTTCTTGTGGTATCTACTTCTTCTTCGATTGTTAGTTCAACAACCACCTCTTTCCCTTGCTCCACTTGTGATTCTGGCCACTTATCTCCTTTCAGTGGACACTTTTTCAGTATTCTCTTCAAAATCGAACTTGAACCTTTTCCTTGTTTTGTGGTGTTTTCTCTTGACTGACCTGCAACTAGTACACGAGGAGTCAGATCAATTTGACCTTGATCCGCCTCAACTCCTTCCCCTTATGGGTATGGCAATTGCTCTGTTTGTATCTCAAGTTCGTCTGCTCCTAGAAAAGCCCTCCTCTGACTAGGCTCTCCTGCTGCCTCAGTTGAGATAGGCTCTCCGTTACCCTGCTTGTGGTCTTCTCCTTTGTCTCTCACAGGTGTGACTGAACCATCCTCAATGGGCTCAGATCTGGTCTCAGTTCACCTTTGTTCTACTTCCGGCCCTGAGACCTGTTTCCCTGTTATTGGTACTCTCAACAACGTTTCTTCATGATCCAGTGGACATGCCACTTTCTTCATATGACATGCGTGAATCCAGTTTGGAATTCCAGCACACTTCACAGCTGTGGTAGTTGTCAAAACTACCTGGTACTGTCCCTTCCAACGAGGCTCCAAACACATCTTTCTCATGTGTTTTCGGATAACAACTCAGTCCCCAGTTCTCAGGTTGTGCCCTGGGTCATGGATTGGTGGCAGTGTGGTGGCTTCCACCTGCTGAGAAAAAGAGCGGACCACATCAGCCAGACCTTTGCACTAATCCAGTAACATATAATTTGTAATGTTGACAAGTGCATGTGCAGGCACCACTGGTAACCTCTAATTGCTCTCCCCACGAGGATCTCATGTGGCAACAATCCTGTCTTCCTGTCAGGTGTGTTTCTCATTGACATCAACACTAAAGGCAATGCATCAGGTCATTTCAAATTTGTAGCCGCACACATCTTTGCAACTCTTGACTACAGTGTTCCATTCATTTGTTCCACTAGTCTTGATGTTCCAGGGCGGTAAGTACAATGCAACTTCTGCTCAATGTTGAACGCTGCACACAGTAATTTAATTACTTCATTGTTGAAGTGACTTCCCCTATCTGATTCTAAACAGATCAGAAACCCGAAATGCAGTATCAGTTCCCTAAGCAGTAGTTTCGCTACTGTGAGACTATCATTTCTTCGTGTAGGGTATGCTTCAATCTAGTGACTAAAAATGCAAACAATCACCAACACATCTCAAACCTCCACAAACAGGCATCTCAATAAAATCCATCTGCATTCCGCTGAACGGACCTCCCGCTCTTCCAATGTGGCTCAAATTACCCACTGTCCCTTTCCCTGAGTTTAGTTGTTGGCAAATGACACATAGATGGCAAACTGCTTCATCAACTTGTCTAAACTTTGGGTTAAACCAATCATGTTTGAACAAGTGAATCATTGTATCCCTCCCAAAATGTGCTTGACCATGATAGTACTGCGCCATATGAGACAACAGGCTAATTGGCAAAACCAACTGACCCTCCTCAGAAACCCACAATTCATCTTTGCACACATTTCATTTTGCTTCATGAACGCTTTTCCTCCCTGTCAACAATATTCTGCAATTTTTTCAATTCTTCCAAAGTATCAATAATTTTCAATGCATAACTTGTACAGGTTTCATCTTCTTCAAGTAAAAGTTCCCACTTATCTTTGAATGATATACAGTTCAATGCGCAAAACCTTGCGACTTGATCTGCATATCCATTTCCCAATGACACATAGGGGGTCATTCTGACCCTGGCGGTCATTGACCGCCAGGGCCAACAACCACGGAAGCACCACCAACAGGCTGGCGGTGCTTCCTGGCCAATTCTGACCGCGGCGGTAAAGCCGCGGTCAGAAAAGGGAAACCGGCGGTTTCCCGCCGCTTTTCCCCTGGCCAAAGGAATCCTCCATGGCGGCGCTGCAAGCAGCGCCGCCATGGGGATTCCGACCCCCTTCCCGCCAGCCTGTTCCTGGCGGTTTACACCGCCAGGAAGAGGCTGGCGGGAACGGGTGTCATGGGGCCCCTGGGGGCCCCTTCACTGCCCATGCCACTGGCATGGGCAGTGCAGGGGCCCCCTAACAGGGCCCCAGCAAGATTTTCAGTGTCTGCTTGGCAGACACTGAAAATCGCGACGGGTGCCACTGCACCCGTCGCACCTCAGCAAATCCGCCGGCTCCATTCGGAGCCGGCTTCATCTTTGCTGGGGCTTTCCCGCTGGGCCGGCGGGCAATCTTTTGCAGATCGCCCGCCGGCCCAGCGGGAAAGTCGGAATGCCCCCCGCGGTCATCTGACCGCGGGGCGGTGTTTGGGCGACTCTGCCTGGTGGGCGGTGCCCGCCGGGGTCGGAATGACCCCCCATAGTCCTGCGACTTCAGATGTGCACTGCATTTCACCACGGCAATCTTTTCAGGCATTTGAATAGCTTGTAACAATTCCTTGATCCTCCCACCATTTCTCACTGGTGAACCAGAAGAGGTCAGGAAACCTCTCTGTGACCACAACTGACCACAATTATTTACTATTACGAATCCATATTGAGTATCTGCATAGATTGTAACTTTCAGCTAAGCAGAAACATGGCACACTCTAGTAAGAGCAACCAGTTCTGCTACCTAAGCAGAGTACACTCCTCGAAGCCAAGAAGCTTCCAAGGTACCAGTAATTGTGCGCACAGCATATCCTGCTCCCAGTGTCCCTGTATTGTCTCTCAGACTAGAACCATCAACAAAGATAGTTTGGTCATTTTTTTCCACTCATGTATCTCTAATGTCAGGTCTTGGTTTTGTGCACAAATTAGTTACTTCGAGACAATCATGTTCAACATCTTCCTTTTTTCAATTTCAGCATTTTCACACAGAAGTAAGGTTGCCGGGTTCAGCACTGTACATCTTTTTAATAATACATTTGGTGACCCTAGAATATTCGTTTCATATCTAGTCAGCCTTGCAGCAGTCAAATATTGGGTTTTCGTCCTTGTCAGCAGAATCTCAATATAGTGAGGGACCATACAGTCAGGGGATATACCATCACAATGCCTTCACTCCGTGTAAGGCATTAATTAAATGCTGCAACTGCACGCAAACAACCCGGTAAGGCTGCTGCGACTGGGTCCAAAGTAGCTAAAAAATATGCTACTGGGCGGTTTACACTTCCATGGACCTGTGTCAAGACAGACAAAGAACATGCATCACGCTCATGACAAAACAATGTGAAAGGTTTCGTGTAGTCAGGCATACCCAACGCTGGAGCCCTGCATAAACTCTCTCTCAATTCAGTAAATGCTTTAATTTCATCCTGGTCTAACACTATAGGATCAGTGACTTCCTTATGAGTCAGCTTCTGCAATGGTTTTGAAATGACTGAAAAATATGGGATCCATTGGCGACAATAGCCTACCATTCCCAAAAACATCCTGAGATCTCTCTGTGTAGTTGGGGGATTTATCTGCAATATGGTTGTAATCCTTTCTTTGGATATCTTCCTTGAACCCTTCTCAATCTGGTCACCCAAATATTTCACTACTTTCCGACAGTACTGCAATTTCAGTGGAGACACTTTGTGACCATTCTTTCCCAAATAGTTCAACAGGGCAATTGTATCATACTTGCATTCCTCCCTTTCTTTGAACGCAATCAGTAAGTCATCAATGTGCTGCACCAAGGTCGACGGGAAAGGCAATTTCAACGACTCTAGATTATTTTTTTAAAATCTGATTGAATATGGAAGGTGACTCTAATACCCGTGAGGAATTCTGCACCAGCAATAGACTCGATCCAGGAATTTAAAACAAAAGAGAAATTGACTATCCTCATGAAGAGGCACAGAAAAGAATGCATGTGGCAAATTGATGACAGTAAACCAGTCTGCATCACGTGGAATCTGGAACATTATCACAGCTGGGTTTGGAACCACGGGACAACATTTTACCACAATCTCATTTTTGTTTCTCAAATCCTGAACAATCTGAACCTTCCCACAAGGCTTCTTCAAGCCCATTATTGGTGAGTTACATTGTCTGATCAATTCTTCCTTCAGAACCCCTTTCTTTACAAAGTCTGCAATTATCTGAGCCACTTTCATCAGGACATCTTGCAGCATATGGTACTGCGGAAGTTGGGGGAAAACTGCATTCGGCTTCACAGTAATTTTGACTGGCTCCACTCCTTTTATCAAACCTACTTCTTTTCCTGTCAAAGCCCACACCTTCTCCTTTACCATTTCCTCCAAATCAGGGTGGAGCTCTTTTACAGTGAACATCGGGAAAAATTCAATCAAAGGGTACTCCTCATTTGTAGTTTCAAATTCTGTCTCTGTTCCTCTACGACATCACTATTTGTTTGGATCTCAATCCCATCATTTGAACAAGTAATCAAACACTTTGTTTTACACAACAAGTCTCTTCCCAGTAGGGATACCGGACTTGAATGGCAGACTACAAATTGATGCAATCCCTGAAAATTGCCAATCTCAACTTGAACTGGGTCTGTAATCGGATTTGTCAAATGCTGGTTTGCTACTCCCACAACCTGAACTGTCCTACATGAAAGGGGTAGAATTGGAACTTCTGCACTTTTCACTGTAGAGCGTGTAGTTACTGTGTCAACCAAAAATGAAACCGTTTCACCCATAACCTTTCATTTCACATAGGGAGTTCCATTCATCATTTATTCCATTCTCACTGTGTAACGGGAATTGGTGTACAGTGTTACTATTTCTGTTATGCCTCTGACCTGTGACCTGTTGAGAAAGTATCATCTGTTGCTGCTCCATCAGGGCGTGAGGTATTCGAATTCGCTGTCTAGGTACCATATGAAGCTGCTGTTGCATCGGCGGTAACTGTGATACTTGTGCACGGGGCATTTGCACCTACTGCATGGGCTGAACATTCTGTATTTGATTCACATTATTCTGAAAATTTGGATTAGGACCTCTCACTCTTGGTCCTCTCATATTCAGAATGAATTGATGTAATTACTCTGCTGAACAACACCTTCCTGCACCATCAATGGACACTCCTGTTTTCTATGTCCCACAGTACCGCAAAAGTGACATGGCAACAGCTTCTTCATTCCCTTCACATCATTCAGTACCACTACAGTACTCAAGCCGGGAGCACGATTCATATTGCCTCCGCGACCTCTACCTCTCATCTGAGGCTGAAACATGATGTTTCCCTGCTGCTATTGCGGTAACTTCTGCGAAAAATGTCCTTCCACTCTTGTTTGAGCAGCTTTAATCTGCATCACCATCACCTTCTCTTTCATTCTCTTTCAACTTTTTCTGCTTCAACTCAATCTGATCAGTACAGTATTTTGCGTACTGTAACACCTCATCAATCGGCTTTGGTTGCCAGCAAATCAAATGACTCTTAATCATCTGGCTAATTTCAGGTCTCAGCTCTTCCACAAATCTGAACACAAAATGAAGCATGTCAATTGTTTCTGTACCACAGTAATACTTGAATGCCTGCAACAGTCTTGCATAATATGCATGTATCGACTTCTTTGCTTCCTGAGCTGTCCTTTCAATTCTCTGCCAATCAATATTCTTGGGCGAAATTCTTGATTTCAGGAACTCAGTCACCTTATAATAATATATCATTACTTCGGGCGACAGTGAATCTGTATTCTTGTCTCTCTCTGGTGAACTTGTTGGCCAATCTACACTCCATCGATCAGTTGGAACCACTATCTCTAGTAATGTGTTCAAGTCCTCCCACAAACACTTTGCAAGTTTCACAAACCTATCTGTCTGCTGATACCCCTCTACGGGCTTTTCTATCAACTTTGGATAATCATTTGTAAATGATAGAATGTCACTTGTGCTCCAAAGGACATGAACAAAATTTCCTCCTGGAAACTCCCTCATTGGTAAAATCTTTACCGGATCTTTATCCTGCTGCACATTTTCAGTCAGCTCCACAGAATCCCTTTAACTCTTGTCTCTTATCTTTACCCATCTACCTTCCCATTTGTCTAATGCTCTCCATGTCTGGGCACTTTGGAGCAAGTGGAGAACTTTGGAGCAATTCCTTAAGGTGTGCCTTCATTCAGGCAGATCTCATGTGTTCAAAATCTTTAGCCTCAAAATCTAATCTGTGACTTCTTTTCATATGCTTAGTTTTCTCTATTTCTATCCCGTACTTCTCTGCTAAGTCTGCTAGTTTCTGATGTACATTGCTCACTTCACTTGTAATCTTTGGGCCCATATATCTCAATTCTGCCTCTGTGTAGGATTCTAACCTATTCACCCCCATCGTTCCTTCAATGAGTTCACCTGCTTCCATGCTTAGCCTAGCACAATTCAAATACTCATCTCCTTTAGGGGCACTCTGTGGGGTATTCAGCTTGTCTAACCATGCAGTTAATTGCTGAGCGGTCAAACCTTGTCACGAAATGTTACTTGCTTGGACCGGTGGCACCTGCTGTGCAACTGCATTCGAAGTCTGCAGTGTCAATCATTTAAAGTTCTGGCTAACATTCGGCCCTGTCACCGTATCTGGAAGAGCTACAAATGGACTAAGGACTAACAATGATCTTGATCCGTCAAAAGTCTGTCCCACAGGAGAGACTACCTGGACATGTTCATTATGTCCTCCTCTCATTAGGTTCTGGGGCATTGCTACCTGTTCACCAACAGTCAGCTTCTTTTGTGCAAATAATGGTACCACTGGATCAACAGTAATAGGTAGCGATATAGCATCCGGGGCTGCTCTGTCATTTATGCTGAGTGGGAGTGTAACTCCCATATTCTGATTCATCATCTGAGTCATATCTAACTGTGTCCCTGCCACTGGAGTAAATCTTGGCATTCCCTGCGGCTGTACTTGGGGCAACAAAATTGCAATCAGCTCAGTCTGAACCAATATTGGTCTCGCGAAGACCTGCTCCATGAGCACCATTAAGTTCAAAGTCGTTTCCATATTGGGCACATCCGGATAAGTTCTCTGCACTTGTGGAGGCTGTATGTGTGTTTGCACTACAGAAGTAGTAGGCACATTAGGACCACTTTGCACCGCATTCTGTGTCAGGTTAGCATTAACCTGCACTGGACTCACTGTCCTAGTAACCTCGGTTGGGGCTGTCGGATCAACACTGGTACTTGGACCACTCTCATGTACTGTATATGGTGGTAGTCGATCACTCAATAACTGTGTAATAAACTCATCATCGTCCGATTCTTCCTGTACTGTAGAAGACTTTCTAGCCTCCCTACTCTCGGACGGACTTTTGTTAATATTCCTAGTAGCTTTCTGTCCTTCCTTCTCATTCTCCTGTGTAATTGCCGGAAACAATTTAATCCCCTGCAAAGTCTCTTTTCTCCATGCTTTCTGAACACAGTCCCATCTAGCCTCCTCAAGAGTCCTTTCTGCCTCTCTCATCCTCCTCTCAAATTTCTGTTGCTGTCTGGCTACTAGCTCCCAAATTGCTAATGTCTCAAACTGTGATTGTCTCGGAAGGGGCTTCGATTCATATAGCACCATCCGTAAATGCTCCAAACCCCTCAAATTGAACGTTCCATTTGTAGGAAACACCAAGCTCCCGTCCTTTTCTGTCAATTTGCACCAATGCTTTAGCCAAAGGCATGGCGCGACACCCTTCTCTTCCATTACAATGTAAGCTGGCGGTGTAGCCTCGCCTCCACTCACTGTAATATACGTATCTCCCCTTTGGGCACTTTTTAACGCTTTGAAAAATTTCATCTTTTCAACCTTTTGTTCTTAAAAATCAAATCAGGAAGTGAATTTTAATCCTGAGATTTCTTTCACCTATGATCTTAACCAATTGCCTCTTATGGACAGCAGCCAATTAGTGCGCGACCCTAACTGACCCTAACTGACCTATCCCAGCGCAGCTCCAATGACTTCACACTCACACGTACTGCAGTTGACAAAGTCTTTCGGCTCGTCCTCCTTCACTCCAATTCACACAAAACTAATGCAAAATATTGCGAGTGCTGATCCAAAACCCAAAAACAAATCTTCTGGTTTACTAGAGAAAAGGTAACACAATTGCTTCAGAAACCTTTCGAGATTTTACTCTCAACTCATCAATGGGTCTGTCCTGGTGCACATAGAGCTCACCAAATCTCAGTTGAAATTTTCCTTCACTCACTTAATTCATGCACTGACTTATCGACCACCCCCGATCAACCTACTAAACCAGACAAACTACAACATAAACCAAGCGTCTCATCACTTTTTAATATACTCCGGAGTCTTAGGCCATGCAGGGTCCGTACATCAACAACCACATGGACACTTTTTGAGCCCAAAGCGCCACACACATATGAAGTTCAAAGACTTCCCTACTCTCACACTATGGAGTATGCACACTCCTACTATAACTTCATTTGGAGTACGCAAACTCCCTAAGATCCTCACAAACCTCACAATTCACCTGCTATTTGCGTAAGCTGTGCAAGCGCAATCTACTTCACTCACACTATCACCATAATGCCAGGAACATCCCAAACAACCATTGGCAGGATCCAGGAACTGGGAAAGTCATTTTGTTGAACAACAAAATCCAATGTCAATACTAATGAATTCTCAAAGGACCACCCCATCAAACTGCTACCACCTCTGAGACCTTCAATTCTGCAATTATCTCTGTTAACACCTGTTACTCTGTTCAGGTCATATGTGGCAGGCTCTTAAGGAGACAAATCATCAGTCTCTTACCATGTCACTGTTCGTCTATTAACCTATACCGGACGTCTATAGTAAACTCTTAAGGGGACTAACCATCAGTCTGCTACCATCACTGTTAGCGCGTCTGACCTTAATAAGTAAACCTGCAAGGGGATGCGAATAGGTCAATTAACCTTTTGACTCGCAATTAAGATGTTCTTACCATAGATCCAGTACATAATCAATAATCAATGGAGTCAGTAAATGTCACGCACCATGACCTTTCACTCATTGAATAACCACACCTCTATTAAAAGTTTAGAATGTTTATTTCCCTATATTAACAATGCTACTGTCATGTAGATTGATCTCAAAATCAAAAGAAACACATACAGAAACAACACTGGTTGTCCAAAGCGGCGGAAGAAACGTAACCTAATCAAAGCTTGAACTACAACACATTCTAAAGTTATGGTGCAAATCAATAGGAATGTCAACTGCGTCAGCAAAATGAAGTACATGAAATTCAGCAGAGAAATTCACCAAACATCAGTCCCTGTTATTGTAAGTCATTAGTGAAAATCCTTAACTAACATCAAATTAGCATCAACATGTTGGGCTTCATGCAAAACAATTTAGCAACACAAATATAGAAAAAGATCTAACTATGGCTCTATCAAAACAGCACAGTTGGTACTTAGAAAGAAAAATAGCAAATCAGTCGATCAGCAAAGCATCAGGCTTCAGGATCAGAATTTAAAAGGGAAAAGTCTTTAAGTATTTAAGCCAAGCATGTCTCTAGTAAAGACGCATAAGAAAGTAATAATCCTTTGATCAGGAAAATATGGGCAGAATGACTGCATGAAGGCAAGGGCAGAGTGTCCCAGAATGTCCGTCTTCTCACTGTGCGGTGTTGTTATATTAAAGTTACCTAAACTATCCCCTAATTCCCTATTGGCCAGTTAATCGTATGTTCGCACTCTGTCCAAACAAAACTAAAATCCCAAATCTATGAATTCTCTTGCGATGTCCTCATCATCCGGCTTGTCAGGTAACAATATTGTTGCAGCTTCTACTCTAGTCAGTATCCTCATTGTTCTCGTCCTGGGAAAGTTAGTCTCACACATATTACACATAAAATGTTAAATTAGCAAGAACATCATCTCCTAGCAATTGGTTCACACGAAAAGCTTCAGTTATGAGCACATGTAAACAATACAATTGACATTTCACAGTTTAATTCACTTGGTTAGCATTTTTATTAAATGCTAAGAAATACAGCTTTTACATGAGGCCTGGCAACTAGGCCATGACACTCGCTAAGTTAAGGCCTACAATTAATAAAGCTAAAGCTTACTGCATAGTTCTTAATATGACATATTACTGCATTAGTGTAACATACATTCAACATTTCATATTATTTAATCATTAATTAGTACATTTTGTTAACATTGGTGGCCATTCTTCATGATCACATTTTCAAATGCGTGCATTATTTTTCTACGTTATTACATTTTCTACATAAACTTATTACTCAAAATACATATAGACTGATTCATAATTTTTATTAAAACACCTGCGCAAGCACTGGCAGGGGGGCCTCAGCACTGCTAATGCCCAGGGCATGGGCAGTGCAGTGGTCCTGTTGTGGCCTCCAGCACTGGCTTTCCCTCAGCCTTTCCATGGTGGGTAAACTGCCACGGAAAGGCTGGCAGAAAGTGGACTGACCACCACTCTGACTGCCACCTACCCATTGGTATTCATTATCCCAGTGGTGGTGGCGGTCCCCTGGCGGTCTGACCACCAGGGTTGTGATCTTGCGGTCAGACTGCCAGGAGTGCAGCGGTCCGACTGTCACTGCAAGTCTGGCAGTCATAAAGACTGCCAAACTTGTAATGAGGCCCTAAGATCTTAGCTAGTGGTTCCATATAAAGATTGCAATCTAATAGGATGAATATGGAGCCTTGATGGGCTCTGAATGTGATTTTGAAGGAATTGGCAAATTGAATCTATTAAGAGATGTCTGAATGTTAGGCCCTGAGCCATTTAAGCTCTTTTCCTTCAACATCCATTCTGTTGCTTAGGAATTTTAGGAGGCTTAATGATAAACAGTGTAGAAGAAGAGTGTCATTGGGAATTTTAACAATGGAGGTTTTGGTGCTGTGTGCAGAGCAGAATTCATAACTGGAAGTCTCCTAGTGGATGATTGGTACTTATGTACACTTCTAATTGGCCGGAGACACATCTTTCCAGAGTCTTAGAGTGGAAGAGAAGTCCTGAGATTGTTCTATAGTTTCTCCCTCTGCCTGGTTAGCATTACATTTCATGAGTAGAGTATGGATGTGACCCATCTTAAGGAACATAAGGTCTGATTATGAGTTCGGCGGACGAGATGACCCGACCACTGATCTCCTGATGGGTAGGTTGCTATCATACTAGCTACCTCCCCACCGGGCCCATTATGACTTTCCTGCTGGGCTCATCAGCAGCATTGTCGCTGGCTGGTAACAGAGCGATTAGCAATGCTGCCACTCACATGGAGCACCAGCACCCTGAGCATTGCGAGGGTGTTGGGCAGGGAGACCCCTGCAAAGCCCATGCCAAGTGCATGGGCCATGCAGGGGCCTCCCTGTGGCCCCATCCACCTGTTCTCTGTCAGCCTTTTCATGGTGGTGAAGCCGCCATAAAAAGGCTGGCAGAGAACCAGGTCGTAATCAGCAGGGGGGCACTGAATTTAGCACTGCCCTGGCTGATTCGGACCTGGAATGCCGCCAGCTCGTCTGGAACATTGTTACCGGCAGAGATAGCAGTCGTTTGGCGGTCAGACTGCCAAACCCTTAATTTGGTGGTCAGGACTGCCACTACAAGGCTGGCTGTCTCAAGACCGCCAACCTCGTAATGAGGCCCATAGTCCTGGACAGGGGAGGAATTCAGCAGAAATAATACATTGGGGCATTTTCTAAAACCTTTCTGAGGATCCTACGGGTTTTCATATCTCTTTATTTCACAATGGTACCATTTTGAGGTCTTCATCGTTTCAATTTTGAGGTCGTAGGGGCAGGATTGTGTTTAGTACTACAGTCTTCATTATTATAATGCTATACTAGCTTGGAGGGGTTCCATGTGATGCTATACAAAGTGGATGAAGGAGCGTAGGGCCATATATCAATGTGTTTGAAGTTTCTAGACTTTACCTTTTACTGCTGGGGTTTACAGTAGGCATGGTATATCAGGTGAGAATTTTGAAAGGAAAAAATAAGTGGTCTGACCAACCTTGTTTGTGATGGTTTGAAATGTGTGTGTGGTAATTCATTAAGAAAATCAGGTCTAGGGTTGAGCCTTACTCTGGGGTGGGGGTACAAGAGTGTTTTCACCTTTTTTCCTATGTAAGTTGTTATCTCTCAGGAAAATCTAACCATAAGAAGAGCTCCGTTGATCAATGTTTTAATAAACCCATCACTAAAATGTGTTATGCTGACAGGTGGGTGATATAACCCTCAGTGTTTATTAGTTAACGTTTGATTGTTCTATTAGAGATGCCAGTTCATAACAATCCTTCACCTGCTGTGATTTCTTAGAAGGAACCTACTCAAAATGGGTGACATTTATGTGCAATAAAGATTCGGAACATGCAAAAAGCCTGTTTTCAGTGTACACAGGGTATAGGACCATACGATTTCAGGTATCTTAAACGGACTGATGGTACTGCCAGATGACCAACAATGGCAAAGGTGTGCTAGAGACAATTGGAGTACTGGAAGTAGGTTGTAAACACTGTATAACGTATCCCAGGCTAGACGTCATCTGACAATCCTTGCCAAACAAGTATGCCTTCGAGGCAAAAGAGCTTGTTGATCTAGCTGAAAATCCACAGATAATGCACAGATATTGCGGGAACATAAATTTACCACAGGTTGTGAATAAATTAATGAAACAGCAATAATTTGATGAGTATGTCAGAAACCTTGTCATAAATGTTAAAATGGAAAATAATAATATAATTTGTGGGACACAATTGCAGAAAGACATGTGATGGTACAGAGCTAAGTGGTACACCGCAAGACGTATGCTTTTTTTTGCCAGAAAAACTTGCGGTGATGACTGCTGAAGCATAACAAATATCAGGGAATGACTTGCACTGTGAAGGGTAGATTGAGAATCTTAGGAGTATGAAACACATATGCAAGTGAACTAGTAATCTTAAATGTCATAGACGAGTATATGTGGAAATGCAAGAGTGGTCCATTTCTATGTATCAATGATCAACGGGGCAGTAGCCAAGCTGTTTGTTGCTGCTTTGCTTATCACTCCAGTTGGATGTACTTTCTTACTTTTGTTGCACCTAATTCTCTTCGTAAATTGTGTTTTGCAAAAGGAGTCTGCATGAAGGTTATAATAAGCGTCTCCATCAGAAGTAATGATGCTAATTCTTACAAATGAGGTTAAGGTTAATTTGTGCCAATCTTGACATGATGGCATCATGAATGGTGGATTACAGAGATCCATACATTAACTAAAAGTGTCCAGGCACAACTGGCTTGCAACGGTAGTCTCATTGTGGAAACTTTAACCAGCTGTGCTTGTGAAGTAAAGCTGTGTGGTTACATAAGAAATGCCAAACACGAAATGCCAGCCTGTCCCGAAACATAGAATTTGGATCATGACGCTAATTGAACTTGAGAGAAGTAAAGTCCCTTTTTACATTTGATATCGAAGTTCTTTCGTCGGATTCTGTTAACAAGAGTTGTCTTTTCGCCTTCAGTGCGTTATTTCAATAATGTGATCTGGAATATTTGGGAAAGGCAACAATGTTTTTCCAGGATTTCATTGTATCAGCCATAAAGTACTCATCATATAGCGAAAATAACAAGAAACTTAAAGAAGTATCGTTGCTGCTTCCCATGTTTCCATTCTCACACCAGCTAATTGACCAACAACTGTAGTACAACATTTCAAGACAGGCCAGCAGTCAGCTGCTAGGGCGCTAAGTGGTTTTCTCGAATTTTGCAGTGGTTTTGGGACAGGCCTCAAAACGACCATTGCGTTTCTCCACTGTTCACCAGTGGGCCTGAAACGAGGTGTGTGAAGTTCATTAAGATCTACTTACTGCAAGGGTAAATGGAAAGCCTTAGAGCCAGTTTATTGGCTACAACTGTGGAATGGTGGGAGGGGGCATGGGGCGGAACGAAAGGGTTAAATGAAGAGCAGAATACAAGCCACTCACAGGATGGACAGAGCTGTTTAACAGAATGTTAGAAAATCAATTTCAATAACTGAGACCTTAAACTTAGGCAGTATTATATGTTTATAGCAAAGACGTTTTATGTGTTTTCCTATGAATTCCTTCTCCGGAATGAGAAATTATGCTTGTCTGGTTTTAAAGAACTCTCCATCCTACTTCTCGAAGCACCTCCATTATGCATTTGCAGTTAACATTTTAAATGACTTCTATTTGTGGTTGGAGGGGTGTTATTACCTTTTTTATTCTATTGTGCCTATTTTAAAGCCTTTTACTAGTCAATGTTGTGCAGCCTGTACCATAAGCAATTTATGTCACATAGTTAAACTACTCCTGTGCTGGAAAGGAGGTAAGTGACACTATAGTCATAGTTTAAGATCACCGGAGGCATTCAGATACATGTAAAGGCATTTATTGAAGCAGACAAGCAGGCAAGTAGTAAGTATACAGCATAAGTGTATCTACAAAGTTACTGTTGACCTGGCAATAAAACTCACTCAGTCCCCAGGTACCTCCTGCAGATCTTAAATGAAACTAAAACGTAGAGGTCGAATCTCGTGACGTCACATGAAATAAAGCAACAGGAAACAGCAGAATGAAAAGAAGACTGCAATGACCATCAGGCAAAACGCAAGTCACAACAAGAGCATACACCAGGGGTGGAACAAAGGTCCCAGAGGTGCGGGAAGGGGCGAGCTCCAGAGGGGCCCCTTTGGCACAGTATCTGGCCTGAGTGAGTCCGGGAGGGGGAGCATCTGTGTTCTGTGCAGGCCCCCTCGCCCCCCTTCAGTTTGGTTACGCCACTGGCATACACGGAATGTCCCCGTCTCCAAATGTGTTTTAGAATTTCAAAATGCATTCAACTCTGTAGAAGTCAAGTCCTTAATCTTGGAATATATTATTAGGTTTTATACTAATTCCTGATCCTCTTGCTGTTGGTTAGCCATTCATCTCCCCAAAAAACACAAAAGTAATTACCAAGGATCTAGAAGGAGGTTTATTTTGGAGACTAGGCAGTGGCAGCTTGTCAGCCAGAGCACTGATTTTAAAACATTGTTTCTCTGTACCGCACCTTGACATGAATTACCTAGCTGGTAAACACAGAACACGTACAGCACTGAGATATGTTTGTGTGCCAACTGATGGTTTTTCGTCCATTACGTTTACTGAGGAAGACAGTAACAACCATTATGTGTTTCGGTCGCATTTACTTTCTATAGAGTGATCTCGTTGTCAGTCACGTATTTTGCTGAGGCAATGCAGATTGAAAATGGTGTAGTGTGAATGTCCTTTTCAGTACTACGTACTGGGAAGACCTTGCTTTTCCCAACAGTGGTTGGACATGTAAGCTGTAAGTAATGCTACGTCTTGCCTCAAAGTTTCGAAGTCTTAGGCGGCGATTTACCATGGGACTCACTGCACACGTATCTTGGAAGGCCATACAATCCATCTTCATTCTTCCTCGTTCTTTGTTGTTCAATGTCCAGCTCGGCAATCAAAGATCAAGGTTATTTTCAACACAGGCAACAAGAGAAGTAGGATATTTATGCATTTTCTTCAGCGCCTGGTGATTTCCTCATTGCTCGACTTTGCATTGAGGCAGTATTAACAAGACTCCGTAAAAGACCTCCGTGAGAAGACGCCTTCTAAACATGGGGTTGGAAACCCAATACTTCAGTTATGCTTGTAAAGAATTTCCCTCTCACATTCAATGTGCCCCTGTACGGTGAAAAGGCCGGGTAATATGGCTTGTGTACTTCGCCTAAACCCTCACAAATCAGATTCCCTGAAACGTGCTGCTTGTTTGGCCTAAACTGATTAGCTGGAGGCTCGGTTATAGGATTGGCCTGAACACCTTGTAGCCTTTCTATCCCTGTAGCCCTTTTGAGAGCAACGTCAAGAGGTGTCACTCGGTGTTGCCCATTTTTCACCCCGAAACAGTGGATTCAACCAGATTCCGAAATTATGGCAATAGACGGAAGTCTGGCCCATTCTAACACGCTACTCCGAGGAAAGTGGTTAAGTCATACATTAAAAACCAAGGCACATGCTCTTTTTCATTTATTTGAAAACGGATATAGACTTACAGGAAAGCAACACAACCTTCATTGCTTTTGAATGAAATTGTATTTTTTCTTGTTGGGTGGTGCATGTCATTACGTTTTGCTCTTAGAAGACATGACATTCAACGATGTTCCCCTTTCTCAGAGTAGTTTCCATTATTGAGATGTGCAGCCCTCTTGTGAGCCTCTGCACAAAAGTCCACAGGACACCTTTATTCCAATCTTAATGCTCAGGTAATCAAAGGCTTATTAGATGGGCTTCTAAAAATGTTATTTGTGCTAGGAACCCTGCAGAGTCCTATCTCTCGGGCTGTTGCCGTGGTACAAAAAGGGAGAAACTTTACACTCCATGTGATGAGGTAACGCAATACTTTACTTGAACGTAAGTATGAATCATAAGGGATGCACGCCCTTCTTAATATGTATACGGATGCCATTGCGTTTTGTGTGTGCAGGTGCTATTGGTCCCTATTATTGTTCTCTAACAACTTAGATCACAATGTATTTTGCAAAGCTATTGTAATTCAGAATATAGGAAGCAACTGTTTAGACAGATCAAGAGTCAATGAAACTTAGAGGTGACAGTAGACTGTACAAAGCAACCAGCTGTGGAAGAATGTAGGTTTTGTAACATAGTTAGGGGTGGGGGTGCAGGTATGGAATTCATTTTGTAGTTTTGTTCCTGCGGCCACTAAAATACAAAGACTTCTTATGGATGGGGGATGAGATAAAGAGATGAGCTTTCTAAAGCGGAAAATTGATGAATGAATTCTGATCTGTGTTTGGGTGCTTCAGAAGGGTCTATTCATCATAAGTATACAAAAAGGCCAGAGCTTGACTGTTGGTTGAGGGAGGAGAAAGTTTTATCTTTGTGGGAAGAGAGAGACCTGGAACCACGCTGTGAGGGTTTTCTTGGCAATGTCGGTTTTAAGAGAAAGAAATGGTCAATTTTAAATCTCATTAATTTTGCATTCATTTTGAGTTGGGGGTATGAATGTGTTCAGCTTAATTTTAGTCTTATATCTGAGCTAATTTTTTTCGCTTTTTGCGATGCACACTAGTTCAGTCATTGTTAGATTCTGTTTGGAGTAAACAGTTTTTTATCCAGGCACGCAAGAGGACGAGGCAACATTTCTGCAATTCACCTTTCTTCCTTGTGGAGACTTCCACATAGAGTTAAAAATTGTTAGCATACTATTGACTCTTAACTCTTAAATCTGTGACTGACCAGAAGGTTCCAAGATGTACAAAGTATGGGTTACAAATTAATGGGGAGATAACTGTTTTTTGACATTTTATTATTTCCATCTAAATTAAGTGATGACAAGTGAAAAGCTGATGTTGTTGTGAAATCCCATGCAATTTTGTTGGATATTGATCAGGGATTGTATTTCTAAGATGTTGAGGCTGCCAACAGTAAGATTTATCAACAGCAGAATGCAGGGGTTGGACTTTTTGGAAGACAGTGTGTCCGCATCAGTGTGGCAGTGTGCTTGGTTCTTGGAATGAAAGTCGGAGATGGAGATGGGATTTACTTTGTCTTGCAATTCAGTGGTGGCTGTTTTTGCAGTGATCTTGCCAGTAATTGGAAGGTGTGTCATTGGTGTAAGGGGGGCAAAGTTGTCTGGTAGACAATAAAAGAGACACTGGAAATGTGTGTGCATCTTTCAGAGATAATATCCAGAATATAAGAGAGAAACAATCTCAGGATAACACACATCCAAGGCTTGATGAGGTATATTTATTCTAAATATATTCACTGTAAAATACAAAGTTAAAATGACATTATAGTTAGGTGGTAATGTTGGTTACAACATGCCATTTTAAACTACAGAAACACTGAAATTCACTGGTTATAGTTATCTCAAGTACCTATAACTTGTGTCCTAGCGTAACCATAACTCGTGCTCTTACCATGCGCAGTGTTGTTATCAATGATGTCATTTCAGATGGTTCAGTGATGTTATCAGTGATGTCATAGAAAATGTCATGAGTGATGTGAGGTAATTAGCAGTGTGTGGAAGGAGCACAAGTTATAGTTACTGCAGGGCATTAGCAAAAATTTGTGCTCCCACCCGGTGTGAGCCGTTCAGCTCCTGCCAGGAGGGAGCTCAAAATTCTTGTCTGCCTATGCTCCCTCGGGCAGAGAAACAATTTTGTCCCAGGGGACAAGGTCCCTGGGATACCGTCACTGTGCCGTCCCCGGTGGAAGTGATCGCCGGGTCAAACCACGGCTCAGGGAATGGAGTAGCATGCCTCTTCCCCATTGGAAATTAATCAGCACTGGGGGCTGGGGGGTGTAGGGACCTAGAAAAGGCATGGGGAGCGTGGTTGCACACCCCCTCCTGTTTACAAATACATTGGCCCCAAGGGTCAAGGTCCACGGGGCCTATAAACGTCTTAGGAAGGGGGTTGCATGCCTTTTTCTCATAAAAAATATTTTGCCTACATATTTGTTTTTATATTTTATCATGGATCCGAGGTTCTTCTGTAAATTTGCATTGAAAAAACAGTTTTTGCCCCCCTCTGGGACCCCCAAGACCAGAGACCAGAGCCCCAAGAAGGGTCCAGAGTATCCTTACCCTGCCACTATCTTTTTTAACACTTATTTTCAGGACAGGGAACTGAGTCCCAGAGTCCTAAAATGGTTGCTATCACATCTTTGTTGCTGTCGTGGCAGCCAGTCAGATCTTACATCTAGATCTGTGGGCTACGCTGATTCTGGGGTGTGAACTATATGTACAATTTAAACTTTAATTTATTATAATCATTTTATTAATACAGAAACACTATTGGATTATTTGTATCTGGCACCAAATCAGGAATAAGGACATTGGGGGGCGTGGTCTGGCCACGATCCAGGATGGCCGCCTCGGAGCCGAGCTCCGTGAGGCGACGGGCTGCGGGACGAGGGTGGCGGCGCCGGGGGCGAATCGGAGCCCTCCTGTTCAGCACCGGAGCATATTTGAAGGACCAGAGGCGGTGGAGGGGGCGATGCCCGGGACGAAGCAGAAGCGCTCTCCCCTGCTGCACCGCGGGGAGAGCGGAGCACGGACCTGAGGGCTGCGGCGGGGGCACGAGCCGCGGCCTCGAGTGGTGGGCCGGCACGCGATGGAGGGACGCGCCTGCCGGAAACTCGCAGTAAGAGGCGCGCTCCCTCCCTTTGCCCTCTGTACCGCGACCATCGCAAAAGGCGCTGAGCGGCCGACACCTCGCCCGCCTGCGGCGACCGCTCTCCCCTGGGCTTGGGGAGAGCAGAGAACGGGACACAGATCTGCGACTCGGAACAAAGGGGAGCCGCACCTCCTTCCCTCTTGGACCCCGAGGGCGGCAGGCGTTACCAGGCTCCCCCGACGGCACCCCCCCCTTAACCTGGCTGGAGATCGAAGGCCTTGCACCTACTGCCACGGCATAGACCTGCTTGGGAGGGGGGAAACAGAAAACAGAAAACAAAAAAACAAAACACAACCAGACGAAGGAAAATAAATTAAAACAGGAAGCAACCAGGAGATCAGGATATAGAGCGGGGTAGCAGGCAGAAGGTAAAAAAGAAACAAAGGAAAAGGGACAAAGAGACGGGGGCAACGGGGGCACCCACAGCCCACCAGCGGGAAGGACAGCACGATACTAACGGGGGAGCAATTAAACAAAGGGATACAGAAGGAAAAAAAATAAAACGAGGAGAGAACTAATGAACATTGAAACAAGGGGGAGAGCAACATGGAGCTGCATAAGACAAACAAAATAAAAGGACAAAAGGACAATAATAAGTAAAAAAAAAAAATGAAAAAAAAGTAAGACCCAAGTAACCACAAACAGCGCACAAAACAGCCCAAGGAATCCAACACGCAGGAGGAGAGGGAAAACAATACACGGCAAGAACGACAAAACAAGAGACTACACAAGTACAGTACAGCAAAGAAGGAGGAGAGACGGACGGTGGGGGAGGGGAAACGGGGGAAAAAGGAAAGCCAGGAACATCCAAAGTGAAAGTACCTCCAGGCAGCCAGGATGCCCAACCTAAGAGGCGCACCTCATCCTCACTCCTACTCCTTCTTCTTCACTGCGACCCCCCCAAGCCAACGCAGGGTGTGAAAGACGGCAAGGGGCCTCTCTCTCCCCCCCCCGGAACGACGAGGCACTGTCTACACTCGAACCCGTACCCAGACTAATATTCTGTCCAAGCAACTGGATGTCGACTCTCTGAGGTCATCTAGAGGGACCAGCTACTGCTTATTCGAACCTGCTGCCTAACCAGGGCTTCCTCTCTCCTCAACGCCCCCCCCCCTCAGATCACACCACTTTCTGAGCTCCCAGCTAGTGCTAAGACAAGTATCCTCCAGATCCCTACTAGCACTGGGAAATCTGCAATGCCTAGGGGCAAGACGACGGGCAAAGCACCGGGTAAACCAGCTCGTCAACTGCTTTTCTCTGAAGCCCTGCGCCAACAAAAACACTCCCCCGTAGTGGACCCCCCCCGCACACCAACACCAACATGACAGAAGATACGCAAGGCGCGTCAATGAATCGAATACTGCAGGAGATATCAGCGGTGGGCCGCAAACTGGAAGGAATGGACAATGCCATGGTGGCATTGATGGCAGACACAAGATCTATGCGCCTAGAAATAGCAGGTGTCCAGTCGCAAATCTCCGGGCTGGACCAACGAGTGACGACAGTGGAAGCACAAGCTACTTCCTGGGCCAACAGAGACCAGGAACTCCTGCACCTCAGCAGCAGGCTAACCGATCTAGAGGACAGAACCCGTAGAAACAACATCCGCCTTCTTGGGGTTCCGGAGGGGACGGAGGGCGCGGACATCCCCTCCTACCTGCGAGATATGCTCCCCAAACTAACCGACATAACATTTGACCCACCTCTGGAATTCCAACGAGCGCATAGACTCGCCCCAAGAGACAAGATGGGAAGGGCCACCCTCGCCCAATCAGAGCATGCATGCTGCGCCATGGACAGGCTAGCCAATTGCTACAGACAGCCCGAACACAAGGCCCACTCCGGTTAGGTACCCTGGAAATACGGCTCTCTGCCGACTTCTCCAGAGAGACAGCAGAACGAAGGAGAGCTTTTCTCTCCCTTCGCCCCCGCCTCTGTCACCTAGACGTGAAATTCGGCTTATTCGAACCAGCTAGGATGTGGATCACAAAGAACGAAGAGTCACGGACCTTCTATGACCCAGAGGACCTAAGAATGTTTTTAGAGGGACTGCAGGACACTTCACAAACCATGGAAACAACGTCACAGTCCTCCCCCCCCCGGACGTACAGGGCCAAGCCCTGGGAGCTGGCCAGCCAGAAGCTGTACTAGACCCTGACAGAAGAACAGCTACAGATTCTCCAATCAGGGGGAGAGACCTGGAGAGACTAACAAAAAACTATGACGAGAGGGGGAAAGTACTACAGGGGGTGGCGATGTATACGCAGCTGTCCGATAGAGATAAATCCCGCTCCCCTTTGAAACCCACAGGGACCCCGCCTGAGGCAAAACAGACACAATCCTCCCCCATGGGTCTCCGCCGTCGTGAATCATGGGCTATCGTAGAAGCGCCACAGAGGCCCTACAGCGGAGACGGCCAGATGGAGAGATGAGTACCGGTTATATGCGCATCCCTAAGACACTAAAACACTGAGTGCCAGTGCCTTTAACAGACCTCGAACGCTTTTGACTGTTTAGATGGTTCTTGATTACTACTTATGCCCTTGCCTATTCCCATTAGCCCCTGGATGCCCCTCCCTGCCCTCTGCTCCCTCGGAGGCCCAGAAACCACTCTCGCCTCCCCCACCCACCTCCCCCTCTGCTCTCACTCAGAATCGGTAATTCTACCCCACCTCACTTATCCTCTTTGGAGTACTAGTCTTGTGCACTTCCTAGGACTTGCGGGAACCATTTTATCATTTTATCATTTTATCAGCATACTACTCCCACTTATGGCTAGTTTATCCTGGTTAGAGATGGGGCACTCAGGGGGGGTCTCAAGACCCTGGTCTTCAAGTGAGTGCTTTGGAAGGCCTACCGTGGGTGTTGGGGGGAGTAGAACATAGAACAGACCACGGACATACCTACCTAGCGCAAAGGAACATCATCACACTTCAGGGGGTGGGGGTGGGGGAGAACGGGAGAGGAAAAAGGAAAAGAGAAAAACCTACGACACACAAGCCCTTTTTCCTTTTAACAACACAGCATTACCCCACCCCCCAGATCTGAGTTGCTAAAGGAGTAGTGTGTGCCCTCCACACGGTCCCCGCCCCTCTTCCCCCCTCCCCTTCTCCTCTCCTTTCCTTTCCTTTCCTTTCCTTTTCTTGGGCCACCTGCCCCTGCCGGGCACGATCCAGATCCGTACGGGGACGATGATACCTACACAGGGGGGACCTGGGTGCCCCACGCACGCCGCCTCTCTTAGAGCGGGGCCCGCTGGCCGAGCGTCGATGCTCACTTGGCCTAGGTTTTAGACCCACCGGTTAAAGTTTGCGGATATCGGGACCCCAGTCCTGATCTCTTCCTTTATCTTCTTAGATCTCCAATAGTTCCCCCTTTTCCACTGATATGCCTCTTTCTTTCTTTTTTCTCTTCCTGCTATCCTGCATGTCTATTGCTTTCCCCCCTTCTTCTTCTTGTTCTCTCTACCCTCTCTTTTCGTCTAAAGACCCCTACCCCCGCCCCCACTTACTTCCATCCCCCCGATCCCTACCCTTATTCCGCTACCCTACCCCGCACGCTCATACCCCCGGGTGGGTCGACAAAAGAAGGGGGGATGCCTAACACGAATAAGGCACCAACAGTACCCCTACGGATAGTTTCATGGAATGTAAACAGCCTCAACCATTACATCAAACGGAAAAAAGTCTTATCCTATTTTAACTCCAAACAGGCTGACATTGGGACTGGGTTGGTACCATCTTGTTTAGCTGTAACCCACCTCTATCCAATACGGAGAGCACCCCAAGAAAGTGTGGGGTGGTGATCTTACTGCGCAAAACACTTCCTTTCACGGTCACCAAATCATGGGCCGACCCTGACGGCTGCTATGTATTCGTCAAAGTGAAGATTGGAGACTCTACACTATGTGTGGGCTCCGTCTACGCACTAACGGGTCCCAAACGCCTTTTCTTTCTCCTGCTCAACCGACTCCTGACCGAGATAGGGGCATCTCGCTATGTAATAGGAGGTGATTGGAACCTAGCTAGAGACGTGGTACAGGACAGAACGGGAGCCCTGGACACATGTAACAACACAGACAGGGCCCTACAGACTGATATACTTTCGGACAATGGCCTGATAGACCACTGGAGGCTGACTCATCCGGCAGAGAGAGAATTAACTTTTCTCTCACCGGTACACGGTACCCAATCCCGGCTTGACTACTTTCTGCTATCTCACAATCTAGTAGCCCATACTGTTGACAATAGCATACTAGAGGGAGGCCTTTCCCCCCCATGCTCCCGTTCTTGTAGCTATCCAGTTGGGTCTAATATCCCCGGGCCGCAAATCCTGGAGACTACCTACCCATCGCTACCGATCCCCCCAGGAAAAGCTACAATTGCAGGACCACGCAACCACTTTCGCCCAGGATAACCTGGGCACTGTAAATTCAAGTCGAATCATGTGGGCCGCAGCTAAGGCCTCGATACGAGGTCAGCTCATGCAGGATGCCGCACTGGCGAATAAAGATAGGAAAGAGCAAAAAGCGGCACTGGAACTCGACATTCAGCGACTTACTAGACAATATACGGCGCATCCCTCCCTTCCAGGGCGCCGAAAACTAGAGAGCACCCAAATGGCTCTCAACGAGCTATATACCACCCAGGCTGAGTATGCGCTGCAGAGGGTACAAGGGAGACATTACGAACAAGGCGAGAAGGCCGGACGACTGCTGGCAGCCCAACTTCGTCAAAGAACAGCCGCTTTGGCTATCCCGGCTATCCGATCCTCCTCTGGGGAAATACTGACACACCCGCAAGCTAATGCAAATGAATTTGTGCTGTTTTACAGACGCCTCTATTCACCGGAAACAACAGTTAGCCTGACACAGATTGCCACCTTCCTAGAGGGCCTTGCTCTCCCCTCCTTATCAGAGGAGGGACACAGTCTCCTGAAGGGGAAATAAGCAGGCAGGAATTAGATAGAGTCATCTCCGACCTCCCTTATCACAAATCACCCGGTGAGGACGGATACCCGGCGGAATTCTATAAGTGGGTAGGGAAAAAGGCAATTGATATCCTGCACCAGGCCCTGAATGAAGCCTGTGAAACCCAGACACTGGGAGCCATATCCAATAACGCTACAATAGCCATTATACCAAAACCTGGGAGAGACCCCCTACTATATGGCAGCTACCGACCCATCTCCCTCCTAAACGGAGACATCAAAATTCTAGCAAGCGTTTTGGCAAACCGACTACGCAAAGTAATACCGTCCTTAATTCACCACACGCAGGTGGGATTTGTACCAGGCCGCTCCTCTAGAAACCATCTGCATGCCCTATGTCATACCCTATGGACTGCAAGGGACTCACCGGAGACGGCGTTAGCCCTGTCTCCACACGCTGAAAAGGCGCTTGACCGCATAGAATGGCCCTACCTGTTCACGGCAATGGAGAGATTTGGTCTGGGAGACAAATTTATCTCTATGGTACGTCTGCTTTATGACCAGCCTGCGGCCAGAGTCAACTGTGGAGGCTTCCTCTCGGACCCTTTCCGTATCCGTAGAGGCACACGAAAGGGCTGTCCCCTCTCACCCCTCTTGTTCCTACTAGCGATGGAGCCCTTGGCCATAGCTATCCGATCCTCCCCCCTTATATCCGGCCTACCGTTAGCTGAAGGTATTTCCAAAATTTACCTGTACGCCGATGACGTCCTACTAACCCTCACGGACCTAGAACGATCCATACCAGCCTTGCTAGAGGTCATCGAGGAATTCGCAACCCTCTCTGGCTACCGCATTAACTGGGATAAGAGTGAGGCACTCCCCCTTTCACGTGTAACCACAAAGGCAGCACTTCTAGGTTATCCATTCCGCTGGACGCCAAAACACCTCAAATATTTGGGAGTACTAGTCAACCCAGGCTTGGCACACATGGTGGCAGACAATATCGAACCCCTCATTGCGCGGACGAAACTCGACTTTGCAAAATGGACCCAATTGGGCCTTTCAATGTGGGGCCGAGTGCAGGTGGTCAGGATGGTTACAGTACCCCGCTTCACCTACATCCTGGGACTCCTCCCCTTGCAGGTACCCCTCTCCACACTTCGAGGCATAGATGCGCTCATTAAATCATTTGTATGGGGCCAAATGCGACCGCAACTATCACCTGCCAAGCTCCTAGCCCGCCGTTCACACGGGGGCATGGGGCTCCCATCGGTGGAGCATTACTCTCTAGCTTTGTAATTGTCCCAACTCTCCCAAAGATTGTCGAAAGCGCCAGACCCGCCCGTATGGACCACAGTGGAAAGACAGCTGTTGTCTGCGAATGAGGGCCTCGGGGGACCTTACTGTGACGATCTACCATCTGTCACCTCGGTGAATCCTATTCTGAAAGCGTCCAGGGCAGCCTGGCGAAGGGTCCACAGATTACTTGGGGTCCATCCCCTCATCCATGCCCAGGCGCCCTTATGGCGCAACAGCAGCCTACAGTCAGGTGGTGAGATACCCAACTGGCTACAATGGAGGAGGGCTGGCATCCTTACCCTCTCGCAGGTCCTAGAAAATGATGTGCTCAAACCCTTCCCCAGGCTGCGGAAAGAGTTCGGTCTCCAGCCAAGCCAGGAATGGAGATATCTACAACTTAAACACTGTATCCCCTTGGTAGGTGACGCTGTCTGGAGGGGGTCCCAGTCCTCCACCATAGTGGCTTATTTGCAACAATGGGGGCAACACAAGGGAGTAATGGCAGGCCTTTATGACTTAATCACCCGACAACTCTATTCCCAGGCCCTGGTGGATAGGCTACGTTTGCAATGGCAAACCCGATTGCAGGTAGTCCTAGACCAGCCGACTGGGAAGACGTTCTGGAAGCCTTGGACAGAGGTATGCGGGAGGCACGCTTAAAGTTCTGTCTCTTTAAGGTCTTACACGACTGGCACTGGTCCCCAGCGAAACTACACAGGACAGGACTCCTTCCACACGCAAAGTGCTGGAGATGCCCAGAGACATCCTGTGACCTAAAACACATTTTGACCGACTGTCCCACAGTTCGACCACTCTGGGACGTTGTGAGCTCCACTCCAGACGAATCTATGCTGCTCCCGTCGCCACTCCCCCCTTACCTCACACTCTTGCGTGAAACGACCTCCCTACCAGACCTCTCTAGACCACACAAAAGATTGCTGCACACTGCACTAGCCATGACCCGCAAGGCCACGCATGAGAGAATTATCTATAACCTACAAGACCGAGCCCAAGTATTTACTCAGGTGTGGACCCCCTTCCTCACAGTGGATAGATAGCGAACCACCCGGAAACTACACCCACCCCCTCCCACTCTTCCCCACCTCCCTCCCCTCCACTCTCCACTCCCTATCACCTTTCTATCCCCCTCCTCCTCCTCCGTCTAGTATTCTTTCTCTCTCTTTCCCTTATTATTCTTATCCCTCTCTTTTCTTTTCTTCTTTACTCTGATTCCCTCTTTTTTTCTTTCTCTTTCTTAACCTCGCTAGAGGCTATATATTGATTGATCCTTTCCATCATCCTCAGATGACCTTTTTCGTAGATCCCTCAACACGTGCCATGAGTAGAATACATGGCACCAGCCTGAACTAGCCAAGCGGCGACAGGAGACCTACGTCCGATTATTTTCACCATGCAGTTACCCTGACAATCCACAACCCTAGAGCATTCTAATACATACGCGTTGCGACCTGTTCCGATTCCAGTTATTGGCACAGCTATAAACCTATTTTGTGCCCCTGGGAAGCCAAGCGCTTTTGCCCTCAAACCTCTGCTGCACGATTAGCTTGCCCATTTGTCTCCTTCCCTTATCCTTTTTTGTTTACATCCCGAGTGACCGTCGACACGAAACCTTGTTTGCCCGCCTATATGTCTACTCCCTCTCTCTGTCACCCCTATCTATATTTCTTTTAACCCCCTTCTCCCACTGCATGCCCGACTTGAACAGTATATCATGTTCTCGTAGCACAAAGGTCACTATCCTATTATTTCATTTGTTCTTTCCTATTCTCCGATGTACAATTGTTTATAAATGCCGGGACTTTAATCCCCCCTTGATTTTGTAGTGTACTGCAGTGTTTATAATACAATAAAAAATTATAAAAAAAAAAAAAAAAGGAATGGGGATATTGCATTGGATGTTACTGAAGGTCATTAAGATTGATAAGTAGCTTTAACAACTGGCAATCTTACTTATACAAGTTTTAAAAACAGAATGGTTAAGTCTGCTATGACTAATAAAATGTTGAAGTCATTTACTTCATTTTATTTTTTATAGACATTCTTTACTGGGTATTTACTGTATATCAACAGGCTCATATACAAGACATACGGTAATGACCACAAATGGAAATATCGGCACACACTTATCCAGGAAGATGGATAGGAAGAAGCAGACTCAGCTGCTCATAACATCTGCATTAATGAAAATAAAGCATGGGTTGAAGGGAATGGACACTGAGTGAACACCAAGGACAGGGTGGTAAGTAGTGATAAGCATGTCATGTTAAGCTGCAGAACAATTACCTCATCTCCATGAAACAGTTTTGTCAGGGGATATGGACATAGCAAGAACAAAGTGATCAGGAAGTCGGATCCAGGTTCAGTGGACAAAGGTTTTGTGGTGTGCCACAGAGCATGGTGTATCTTGTCAATATGTATCCACATTAATGCGATTACATCAATATCTAATATCTGTAAAGTCAGAGGAGGGCTGCATTGCCCAGAGCAAACACAGGCCGCTGGAGTAAGGTGGCTAAAACAGATGAAACTCGGGGTTAGCAGGTTGGAAGGGAAGGGGATGGTTATTTGCACTCACCCTGGGTAAGTTTCAGGAAATGTCCCCAGATCATATCAAAGGCAGCCATTTCATCATTGTTTATATATGGATCTTTCATATTCAGCCATAACTTACATATCCCTGACACAGTTATAGTGTGTTTGTGCCCTAGATGACATTCAGAGTCATTGAACGTATAACTTTGCAGCAGAGAGTTGGATATTGAGTATATCAATTACACTATGTGATATGAGTAATGGGGCTGTAGGGGAGAAGAGGAATTCACATGAGACATGGAGGCATTCCAAATAGTATCTAAGGGAGGGGCATGACCATAGTAAATGAGGGTTATCCTATCTCGATTGTCCACATCTCCAACAATTCTAGCTTATTCTAGTGGGCTAGATGCAATTTGTTTGATGACAAGTGCTATTTGTGCAATATTTTGAAATAGCTGTGCTTCTGGCTTTCCTCTGTGAGTCCTCTGTTGTGTAGAGTTAGTATGTCAAACCATTCTTCATAAGTGAATTGCGCGTGAGAAAAGGATATCTATTGTAGTACAATAGAAACCAAAGGGAAGATGCCTAAATTGACTCCAGATCCTGAAATAAGTTTGGCTAGTAGACTTTGCAAAAGTATAAGGAAGTAGGGATGAGCACTAACAAATTTAGCACACATTCAGTGAGAGAGCTGCATCTACTTCTATATTTGTGTGGGTCAGAGATTATACTTCTCACACAAACAACAAAGAATTTACAGTGCCGTTCAAGTAAACCGTTAATAAACTGGATACCTGCCTCCAACCAGTCTTTTGAGGGGGAGCTCATTGCTTTAGAGATTGTTCATCAAATAACTGTAAAGACTAAATAAAATTTTGGCACCCAAGTTAATTTTTATCATCTCTAACCTGCTCCATTGCTAAAGTTGTAAGCCAATGGAGAAAATTTGTTGACGTCTTTTACAGCAGGGTCTAAATACTATCATGAACCATGCCAATAAGACCTTGGTTATCCAAAACGCTTAGGTACCACAGATTATGGGGCACCCATCTGGAGAGGTGTTCACCAAAGATATATCTATTAGTTGAGACAAATAGTAAAAACAGCTCACTCTTACCCAAATTAATTCTGAATATAGAAAAAAAGTGAGAACTCATCGATCAGCAATATGATCATATTGATAATGAGAGAGAGTTCAGAAAATCTAAGGAGGACATTATCCATGTTAAGCATGATCTTTTAGGGTCCTGCTGGGGCTTCAGTGTCTCCTAAAATTGGGGAATGATGGATCATGGCAGTCGAGGTCTCCAATGCTAAAATTAAAAGAAGGGATTACAAGGGGCATCATGTTCACATTTCGTTCATGAACAGGAATGTTTCAGAAAGAAAGTGATTATAGGTTGATTTGTGGCATCTGGATAGAGCCAATGGACTATATTAGGAAAGTTGGATCCCAGCCCCCTGCCCTCCACTTTGAAGGGTATGGAAAGGTCACCATCTTCCATGTGATTGAATGCTTTCTCTGCATCCAAGGATAGGGCCTTCTATTTGTTCCAAACATTCATAACCAGCCAGAGTATGTGTTGTCACCCAATGATCTACCAGGTACAAATCCCATATATGAGGCATGTATGTGGGTTGGTATTCACAGGCCAGGTCTGTGGGCAATGACCACTGCTAGTCTGTTACCAACAGAGTTATGTCAATTGTGTGCACAGATCATGATGTCTCTTTGGGAGAAAAGATATTATTGCCCTATCAAATTCAGGTTTTACTTGGCATACAGTTTCTGCTTCCTTAAATGCCATTCACAGCAATTATGAGCAGTGCCCAATTTATAAAAGAGAGACTGCTGGTGCCTGAAGCTCAGATCAGAAGCCTGCAGCTGATGCAATTAAAGACTGGCATGCAAAATACCAAGGCTTGTAGTCTTAAATCCACCTCATGCCTCTTTCACCCACTACCAAACACTCCCTACCCCTCTATCTCACTCATGCAGGATACTGCTTTTTTCCTTTGTGACAGCTATTCCATCTTTATTTTTCTCCGGCTTCCCAATTTGTGTGTTTTTCCCTCTTTTGCTCTTGATAAATATTTGATGGAAAAAAGAAGTGCTGGTCCTCACAAATAGGTGCCGGCAACCACCTACTCAAATAAAGCAAGGATTGTGAGGTGTTTATTCATTTTGTAAAATTGTATTGGCAATCTGTGATCACGTTTAGTTAATTTTAAACATAAAACAATGTTTTATCTAATGGTATTAGAAATTGCATAACTATTTCACAAAACGAAGTGAAAGTTAGGAAACATGTGAAATTACATATGAAGGGTATGTTTTCCCTGCCAAAATTATCTTTAAAAGAAGAAGCCAAACAAGGGGACTTCATTTCTCATCAGCAAAGGAAGTGACATCACCGGATCTCCCATCATACATCAGCACAGGAAGTGGTATCACTGGATTTCCCATCATTCATCTGCACAAGAAAGTGACATCACTGGTTTCCCATATACGCAGCCTGTGCTATACCCACCTCCCAGGACCCACTTAATGGCACCTGCAACACACCTGTGCCAAAGGCAATCTTGACTGCAACCATCCACACCTGGCCCATGCCCACTATCAGGAACCCTGGTTCCCTCCCTACCCACCTCTACCATGACATGCTCCTCCATGTTCTCAGACCCCACTCACTATGTTGCTGCCACTTAGCACCACACAATACGTAAGGAGTGTTCACATGTGCCTCCTGCAAGTTCTCTTGTGCTCACTCACTCATGCCCCAGATCCACCACTCCTGCACCAACAGCACCCCACTCCCTCACACTCATATAAATGAGCCACCCGCTCACACAGACCAAACACCACCCGCATAACATGCCCCTAACTCTCATGCATGCTCTTAAAAACCCACTCACTCTCAACCACCCCACAGGTATATGCAACCTACTGCACAACCATGCTCTGGACCGGCACTTTCTCATAGAAACATTTTTAAACCCATCCCCTGCACTACACATCACTATAGCCATCTCTGCTAGTTACAAGATTGCCAGGCAAGATCATCAGCACCTGTCTAGAGGTGGATTCCCCACCATATTCAAAGATACCATCAGCTGTACCACCAACATTGATACCCCTACCAGCTACATATGTATATGTATAGATATGCATCACAGCCAACTTCTCCCTGTGTAAAACCTTCATATACAGACCAGGGAGACACTGCACCAATTTCACCAGCAACATGATAAACTTCATCGCACCCCTCATCATCAACACCAGCACCTTCATCCTCCTGGGAGACCTAAACTTTCACCTAGAGGACTTCACTGACCAAAACACTATGGCCCTTCTAGAAAACCTTACAAAATTCAGCCTCATTCAGCATGTTACTGAACCCGCCCATACCACTGGACACTTATTGATTACGATTTTCTCCTCAATCAGCAACATCACAGTGGACAAGCCAGCAACTATGACCCGGACAGACCACACCTTCAAAAGTTTCAGCATACCCATCCCACACTACTACAGATGTACCACAACCAGAATTGCCTGCTGCAGTTGGAAAAGCATCACAGAAGGGGAGTGGGCTTCTGTCCTCTCCATGCACACCAGTAACTTGCAGAAAACCATGAAGAACATCAACAGCTGGATAACTACATACATCAATATCCTGGTTCCCCTCAAGCACAACGAAACAGCAAGAGTGTGACTACACGCCAGTTGGTAAATCGAGGAACTCAGGCTAATGATATGCCATTGCAGGCAACTGGAGCACAAATGATGCCTTCACAGGTGATAGTGCACTTTACAGGAGGATCATGAGTGAACATTGAATAAGAATGCATAGGTTGTGTTGATCAGTCACCTCAGGTACAAGCATGGGTACTGGTCAGCAGAAAAAAATCATCTCTCGTTCTTGTGACAAATCTCCTCAAACCTGTTTCCAACAAGTTATTTTCTGCTCAAACAACATTTTGTGTACTTTGCGTACCACAAAATACAATCAGCCCTTTGTTGACTCTCTTGCTCTTCATGAACACTCTTTGCAAAGAGCTGTCTAGTTTAAGATGAGCGCATCTACTCAGCCCTCGGAGCATCCTGCCTTTGCAGAAAAAATTATTTCAAAAAAGGTATTTAAAAATGTCTTCTCAGAATTGTGGCGCCATCTACAACCCACCCAGCATTCGCCCTCATGCTTGAATATCCGGGCCACTTGGTGGCATTATAGGACATCCCTGACTGTGCAGTGAGAGTCACATCTCCTACTCTCTTTCCAGCGTGGCTTGCAGAAGCTATTCCAGGAATAAACACCCACCCTTACCATGTGGGTGTTCTAGCAGCTGCCAATAAATCAGGTATAATTCCCCTTTGACAAGCTAAGACGAGAAACTTGAGCTTTAAAGCCCGAGACCTTTCCTCATTAGATAGCTGTAGCATTACAGTCATTTTTTGTTACTTTTCCCACAAAAAGAAGAAACTTTGCTGTGCCCTAACTCAATTTGCTCTTCAAATGTGATTTGCTGCAGCGTGTTTCTCTATGGCTCACGCAGGCTTCATTTTTCACCTCTCTATTTGATTAAAAAGATAAAATAAAGGGCGTTTTCTCCCTCCCACTGGGGATCACTCAATCATATCAGGTTCGTAGGACTGCAGCTGAGGTCATTTATCCATTCTTGCTCAACTTTCTGATCTGCTTTAAACGTTATCTGCACTGGCGCCATACTTGTACACTTTGGCCCATATTTAAAAGAAAATGACCTAGCGCGACACTGCGTCAAAATTGGCAGCACCACACTCCTTTATTTTCACAATGCAAGAATGTGCCATATTTAATTGAATACGGCGCACCCCTGTGTTGTTCCCCGCGATGGCGCTAAATTGAGCTGCTTAGCGCCAACGCAGGCATCCTTACACCATTGTGCAAGGATGTCTGGGTTGAGGGGGTGACTTTTTATGTGTGAGAAGGTGTCCCTTCCTGCTTATAAACAATCACTAATGCCGTTTTGGCACTTCTGTGTGTGCTGCAGAACGCAGCATACACAGAAGTGCCAAAGCATAATTTTGAAACAATTGTTTATGTGCAGGAAGGGACACCTTCCCGCACATAAGCAATCATGTCTGGCATTTTGCTCTTTCTATGTGTGCTGCAGAATGCAGCACACATAGAAAAAGCAAAAAACGAGGAGGAATAAAAGTATTCCTCCTCGTTGCATCTTGCTAATGCCACCCCTGGGTTGGCGTTAGATTTTGGCGCTGCCTCAGGTTTACAAAACTCTGAGGCAGCGTCAAAATGCAATGGGTGTTGCTGTGGCATGCCCACAGCAACATCCATTGAACACGCCTTCCATTCAAAGGTTCAAAGCGCTGCATGTGAAGGGGCCGTGTTCACAAGGTGGCTTTAAGCCACAAAACGTGGCATAATTCCACCTTGTAAATACGGTGCAGGGCATTGCACCATCCGAACGCCATAAAAAGTGATGCTCTGGTGACGCAAGGGGCTCTTAAATATTCCCCTTTGTGCATCATACTAATACTCTTTGGGTGCTATAGTTGTACTATTTGGGCTCCAAGAAAGGACAGAGATGAGCTAATGCAGAGATGTTTCAGGTTGTGTTAGTGCAGTGCCTCACTGCAATTCCTTGTGTCTGGCAGTGTGGTCAATAAGTGTACATCAATATCGAGGAAGAGCTTGCCCTTCAGTGATAGGTTTGTGACACAGTGGCACTAAAGTAAATGAATTAACTTTAGCCCAAAGTTATGCCGAGCAGCAACATCGTAAGGATTTTGGGGGCCCTGTGCAATTCATATTTAGGGGGCCCTGTCCAGAGCAACTTTGAATTTTATTTCCCGTTTTATGCCAAATAATGCCAAACAATGGTTAACAATGGTTAATCATCTGCTAGACGGTCAGTAAAGGTGTCATGCAAAAACAGAATATGTCTTGCCCAGGGCACAAAAATCCTTAAAATGCCACTGGGTAGTGAAAGACAGAGGTAGAGGTAGGCAAAGAAGAGTGAGACACGTTAAGAAGGGGGTTAAAAAAAGTTCACTTTCCCAGCAGTCTCTTTGAAGGTGGGGGGCCTTTGATTATTGCCCACTTTGCTCGTACTTTAAAATATCTCTGATGGCGAGGTGAGCAAGTGAGTGCTTGTACTGCAATGCCATCATTGTGCCGCAGTGCACCCGTCCATATTAGGATAATCTCACTACAAAGCATCTCTAGATGCCAGAGTGCTATATGTTGCTGTATCTGCGCCATCACATTGTGATGCAACGAGACATAGCTAGTGTTGGACCTGGCCCTTTTTGCAGGGCTATCCCCAAACTTTCTGCCTTCTTCCTCCTATTCTTTCTGACTTGTTTTGGTTGGCTTTAGGACTATGGGTGCTAACCAGTGCTAAATTGCATATGCTCTCTGTCTAAAATGTATTGGTAATTGGTTTATCCATGATTGGAATATTTGATTACTAGTAAGTCCCTAGTATGATGCCAAGGTGTACCCAGGGTCTGTAAATTAAATGCTACTAGTTAAGATGACGCGTTTTATGCTGGTGCAGTCCTAGATTCTTTTTACAGCATTTGTTTGATCATTGACATGAGGACTGTATTAGGGAGGTGAAAAGCCATGATATGAAGTTGATTATTCAGCCCTGAGTTACCCATCAATTGAGGGATTGTGACCAGTACTTGAGATTATATAAATTATATAATTATTAATGATTGCCTTATTCTGTATTTGTCGCTAAATCCTGATGATTGTCTTGTGGACCACATGGCGGTGTGAGACCAAAACGTCAACTGTTGGTCCTCTCTAACTGCAGTGAACTCATCATATGTGATGGTGTCCAATAATTGGAAGCTTGAAGACAAGGATATTGGCTCTTTTGGACTTGCGAGCGACTCAGAACGCCTGCGGTTAGGAGGACTTTTCGCTTCCTCAGCCTTTTGGACTTGAAGAGGAAGTGTCAGTGCTGTATATGTATATATTGTCATATTAGCTGGTCAGACTAATTATTACAAGTGTATAGGAGTCTTGATAGTGCTCTTTATGTATATCAAAAGTAAAGTGTGTCTTTCATTTTTTACAATATGCTACATATGACTGTTTGAATTTGTGTATTTAGCTATACATATTTTTTCTTAATTGAGTTTTGGTTGCATCACTACGATGACCATCAGTAAGTAGTGTGAATAATTATAGAAATAATTCCTCCTGGAATATTTGGTTTTGCATAGCATATTACCCAGTTCCAAGAGGAAAACTGGGTTGCCCTGTCTTTCATATACTAGGGGGGCTGCAGCACTGATTGTGCCACCCACATGAGTAGTCCTGTAAACATGTCTCAGGCCTGCAATTGCAGTGTCTGCGTTTGCAGTTTTAAACTGCCATGTTGACCTGGCAAGTGCACCCACTTCCCTGGTCAAACCTTCCCCTTTATTACCTGTAAGCCACCCCTAAGGTAGGCCCAAGGCAGCCCCAGGTGCATGGTGCAGTGTATTTAAAAGGTAGGACATGTACTGGTGTGTTTTACTTATCCTGAGAGTGATATACTGCTAATTTGTTTTTTCACTATTGCAAGGCCTATCTCTCCTATAGGGTAACATGGAAATAGCCATGAAATATCTTTTAAGTGTAATTTCCCATTAGGAGCAGATAGAAATATGGAGTTTGGGGTCACTGAACTCACAGTTTATAAATGCATCTTTTGGTGAAGTTGTTTTAGAAAATCGGCATTTTCTTACTTAACCATTCTGTGCCTCTGCCTGTCTGCTGAATACACGCTGAGGTCAGGATGACAGTTGGTCTGTTTATGCATTCTCTCTAGGCAGTCCTACAAAGGGAGCTGAGGTGTGCCCTGCACATCCTGATGGCCCATCAACTGGCTGATGAGTCTTCCTGAGCTAGAGTGGTGGGAGGAACAGACACTTGCACCTGAATATGGCTGTGCCTGTCCTCACACAAAGCAGTCTCCAGCACCCTGTATTGTGTCTGGGGCCAGGGTAGGTAAAGGCAGGGCCTTGTGCACTACAAAGACTTCTCTTTGACGTTTGCCTACTTCAAAGACAGAAATGGGTATAAGTACTGGACCACTGACACCACATAGTTAGAATTCTTCTGGACTGAGGACATTCTGCCAGGAAGAAGAGCTGGATGCTGTAGGAGGGACTGCCACTCTGCCTGTTACTTTGTTGTACTGGCCTTCTGCTTGCTGCTTCTGCCCTGGAAGTTAAAAGACTGGACTTGGCTTGCTACATCCTACTTCCAAAGGTTCTCCCAGGGCTTGGACTGAACTTGCTTCCTGTTAAGAAGTCTGAGGGACATCAAAGACTTCATCTGTCAGTGTCTGGGCTCTTCTGCTGAGAGCCCTAACTTGCCAAGTGTTCCCAACTCCAGTCCCTGGGACCTTGGAAGTGCAAGCTGGTAATCTGAAGGAGAAAATCCACGCATCAACTTGCTGCGCCAGAAGAATCAATGTAGTGCCTGTCTCATGGCTGAAAAATTGATGCAGCACCTGTCTTGCGGGTGCAGAATCGATGCAGTGCCTGTTTCAACACAGTCCCATCAACACAGCACCTCTGGATTTCCCATGCAATCTCCCTGGTTGCCAATTTTTCATCAACCCTGCACCGCAGTAAAGAACTGAGGTTGCGTGTCCAGAATACGATGCATCATCTTTCCAGCGAGGAAGGAATCGATGCATCATGTTCTCTGCCAGTTAGAAACAGATGCATTGTCTCACCTGCGAAGAAAGAATCGACGCATCACCTCCCCCGCGCAGTAAGGAACTGATGCATCGCTCTGCTTATCCGGTGCCTCACCTCCCCTGTGGCCGGCATTGTCTTCGTTTTTTACGCATTCCAGGTACTTTGTGTTAAAGAGATACATCCATTGATTTCTACAGACTACAACTTACTTAAACGTATTAAAAGAGATATTTTGATGTGTGTATGTTGGAATTTTGTCCTTCTGGTCTTGTTTTACTCAGATAAATATTGGCTATTTTTCTAAACTGGTGTGGAGTACTTTTGTGGTGTTTTCACTGTATTACTGTGTGTGTGTTCAAATACTTTACACATTGCTTCTGAGATAAGCTTGAGCCAAGCTACCAAATGGGTGAGCAGAGGTTATCTTAGCTGTGTGACTCCCTTACCCTGACTAGAGGAGGGACCCTACTTGGATAGAGTGTAAACCACTGCCAACTTGAGGCCATTTCTAACAGCTTGAACACAGCTAAACAAATCTTGGGGTGTGTAAGACACAATAACATAACATGCCTGGCTTAACCATGACAAAAAGAGAATTAAATCTCTTGGTGTGGAGCCGTCTTCAAATGAGTCCATGTCATCACGGTAAGGATCATGCTTTTGAGAGCTCAATGACAAAAATGTTTGGTACCTAACTGACCACATTTTCCAGAGAGTTTTCACATATATATTGCCATGTTTAGCATGCAAAATTAGGGGGAAGTGAGATATTTGTGGATACATCTTTGTCACAAAATCCTGCAAGCAATAAGATTTTTTGCCAGCCTAGTTTTTTGCTTTTTTAAATATGCTTAGCCCAGAACAGAAGAGATAATATTTTTTATTATTCTTAATGCCCCATACGTAGGTCAGGCTCAATGGGGACAGTTTAATACTTTTCATTATTTTTAAAGCCCTGCTGGGGAAGGTAGGCTTCCGCAGATTTTTTAATTTTTAACCTACCATCTTCTACCAGTAACTGAAAGCACCCTCAGATAGCATAGAGCTACTTCTTGATGCTAATTATCTATGTAGAGTGGAGGCAGTAGACTTCGTTTTTATTTGTCAAGATACTGGAAAGTGTAACATAGACTATCTATAAATTTCTGCTATGTTTGTAACACAAACTTGCACTCAATTCGCTATTGGCACTATGGTTTATGGTGTGAGTGTGAGAGCAACATCAATTGCACATAAACAAGATTAATTGTACATAAACTATCTTTTTAACCAGAGTAGAAGGCAATCTGCTGCTATATATATGGAATGCTTATGGTTGTTTAGACTGATTGTCAATCTAATGTATTTGCTTCTTAATCAATGAGTTACCTTCCTCTCTGTTTGTCCATCTCATCTAGCATAGCTTCCTTACGGTCCTTTTGACTCGATGCTTTGCATCTTTCCACTGTTTACTTTCAGGGAATTTCTTTTTTCTTTTTCTTTCAACACTCCATGGCAGTGCAGGTGTTTTCACACTCACGCCTTGTAAGAAAATGACTCTTTTTGCATGACCACACCCATTTTTTTAACTGATGCTGTTGGTGTTTGGACTCTGTACATTTGGACCCTGTTAACCAAGCACCAGTGCATGTGCTCAGAACCCTAAAGCTTGCCAAATTGATAAAAAAACTTACTAAACTAAAGATCCCTAGTATATAGAACCTTGTATACCAATGGCCTGTAAGTTAGATGTCACTAGTGGACTGCAATACCTATTGTGCCACCAATAAATTGACAATACAAAACATGCCTACACACCTGCTTCTGCAGCTTGAGCGTTATGTTTTAAAATGACAATGTTAACTTGACAAAATAACCCATTTGTGAGGCCTAAACCTTCCTTTTCAATACTTATAAGTCAACTATAAGGTAGGTCCTTAATGCCCATAGGACATGGTGCATGATATTTAAAAAACAGGATACGCATACTGAAGGTTTACATGCCTTGGCAGTGAAAAGTCAGGGGTGTGTCCAGAGCTCTGCACAATGATAGGTTCTGCTGTATTGGGTTTAGATAGAGGGGGGTTACTATGGAATAGTTTACAATGAAACACAGAAAAGGTGCTAAGAAAGTGGGTAGGACACCCATGGGAATGTTTTCTCCTTTGGTTAGGGGGTGACCAGGAATTTCTCCAACTTACAGGCTGGCACTGGGCCTAAAAATGACACCCTCAGTATCCTCTTTAGTATGCTTCTGGAATTGAAGAAGGGCTGTCTTTGCTTTTGAACTTGTGGAGAGAAACCCCAAGGGCTGGACCTGATCACCACTTAGCTAGGGCCGAAGAGTGGACTCCAAGGGTGAATTGTCTAGCCTACTGTTCAGCTCCAGGAACACAAAAGCTGCAAGAAGCCTACAACTAAGAGCCCAGCTGACCATTTCCAATGGGATTTGCCTTGTACCCTGCTGGAAGCTTCTGTGTCTGTAAGTCTGAGGCACTTATTATAAATTTGGCAGTAAGCACCACCAACCGCCATGCTGACGGCCAACAAAACACCGCCATTGGCGGTGGATGGCTGCCGCCGTATAAAGATGCCAAAAATGAAAATCACCAAAACATTCTCAACCTCCGCCCACCGCAAGGGCCAACGACGGCAGAAATGCAGGACACCTCACCCCGCCACTGCCATGCATACAACCCCTCTGCCACCCAATAATGATGCACAAATCAGCTCGGAGGACAGTGAAAGTGGAACGACCACTGGCGGTACCGACGGCTGCAGTCAGCAATGGGAACCGCCAACAACAAATGCACACGTTGGCCGCTTTGAAAAGCACACACCTGACACACATCCACACCACTATAAAACACTATAAAACACACACATACAAACCCCACAATCCTTTCCTATGCCAATAACACAACACATAGTGACACACCAACACGCATACACTGAACAAACCATCACACAAGCCACACACGCAAAATCACCACTAAAACACAAACACTGCACTCCCACCATCACAAACCACACAACAGCACCATCACCAACTCACCTACAACACCCCACCCACAACACACACCATGGCACCCCCTAAACACTCCGCTTCACCGACAAGGAGCTAAGGACCGTGGTAGACGATAGATACTCAGGGTCGAGCCACAGCTATTCTGGCCAGGTGCAGCAGACGGCCTTGGCCAGGTGGCTGGAGCTATGGCAGAGGATTGTCAACAAGGTCAACGCAGTGGGAACCCATCCACGCACAAGGGATGACATCAGGAAGAGAATGAATGACCTGTGGGGGAAGGTGTGCTCCATGGCATCATCACACAACATTGTGGTACAAAAGACTGGTGGTGGTTCCCACCTCCTCCCTCAGAATACACCGACTGGGAGGAGAAGGTCTTGGCTATCCTGCACCCGGAGGGCCTCACTGGACTCCCTGGAGGATTGGACTTAGGTAAGTCAACGACAACACCCTGACAGTCACCACACCTGTAATGCATGTATTACCCCATCCCTTTCACTACCACCATGGCCCCATTCCCTACCCAACCCACAACACCCAGACACTCCTATCCATGTTTCCAACATATCCACAACTCCCCATACAAATCACTATCCAGTCTGCTGTGCACAGTCACCAACCCATGCATGTAATCTCAGGAGCACTACAACACCCAGAATGCACCTTCACCCCCTCACTACATACATCAAAAAGAACATGAAGGGACCCTGTATGCTACTACATGGGAATGTAACCATCCAATTACTGCTGACCAGTGCTGCAAGGGACAAGAAAGTGCAGGACACCAACATCTCTATTCTCTCACACACAGGTACCACCACCCATGCCCCTGGGCGGAGATGTCAAGGAGTGCCAGTCCCTCACCTCACTGAGGAGAGTGCAGAAGGATGTCTGGACACAGAGGAAATCCCTGGCCCATCCCATAGTCCTGGACAGTCACCTTCCAGAAGCACCACCCACGACACCCCTGACACGCCCATCACTCAGCCACCACCAACAGCTCTGGCCCAGCGCCCCCACACCAGGCCACGGACTGGCTACCCACATGTACAGAGGCCCGAGTCTCCACCCACCATCAGGCAGGATGATTAAAGGCCCAGTGCAGGTGGAACTGCCAGGCCTGTGCAGAGAACACAGGCACAGGGGTCTAGGGCCAGTGGGAGGCTATCAGTGGCCCAGGGGGGTGGCCCAAGGAGGGACGCTGCTGCCCAGGAGGTCATGGCTGAGGTCCTGGGTGCATACCACCATTCCCAGCACAGGATGGGACAGATCCTGGCCACGTTGGAGCAGAATCTGAGGCTGCAGGTAGCACACCACCAGGAGGCCATGGAGCAATGGAAACAGCTCAATGCCACCATGACCTCCACAGCAGGGGTGCTGCACAACAAGACCAACATCCAGCCTGAGTCCTCCACCCACCTGCATGCCCCTTCCACTAGCCAGGACACTGTCCTGTCTTCAACATCTGCAGCAGCTATTGGAGTGGTGACACTGCCAGAGGAGTCACAGGACACCAGCAACCCCTCCCCTGCAGCCCAGGTGCCACCTCGCAAACGTGGCTTCAGACCCAGACATCCCAGTGAAACACCAGCCAAAACCAAGCCCACTGCAAGGAGGTGACTCTGCCCTGAACTGTCTCCCTTGTGTGTCACTAAGCTACCTTGTTGACATACCACTGCCATTTCACCATATTTCACTGGCCCCATGGACTCTGCCCCTGTGCTACCAGCACCTGAGGATATTGTTCGCCATGTGCCCACTTCCTTCCACTGTCCCATCACTCACGTATGTTTTATCTTTAAATATATACACTTGTACACACACAAAAATCTTGCCTCATTTAATGTCAGCAAGCAAATGTTAATGTGTATGTATTAGCCAGCTCCCATCATAATGCAGCTTTGATTGCAGGAATGGGTCTGACAGACTGTGGTGTTTGAAGTATGTCACACTGTGCATTACATTGCTGTAAAACACATCTTTTTCATCATTATAAAGTTGCAAAATCACTGGTAAGGGACACCACAGCACTTAGTACATAAGTCTCCCAGAAACAATGCAGGAAACCCATTTGCAGAATAGGAACTGTACCTCAGAGTCACTGGAAATATAGCCAGATTAGCTGGGTTCTGGAGGTGATGTATCCCCCCTCTTCTTCTTCATCACTCACATCCATCCTCTGAGGTGGCAGGTGGTTGGACAGCATCCTCCTCTTCCAGAAGTGGGATATCTTTCCTCACAGCCAAGTTGTGTAGCATGCAGCAGGCCACCACTATCTGACTCACCTTGTCAGGGCCATAGCACAGGGATCCTCCAGAGAGATGCAGGCAATGAAATCTTGCCTTCAGGAGTCCTATGGTCCGCTCAATCACCCTCCTAGTGCGACCATTTTTATTATAATGGAGTTCAGCATCTGTCCTGGGATTTCTCACAGGTATCAGGAGCCATTGCATGTTTGGGTAGCCAGAGTCCCCTGGAAAAGTGGCTAAAACAGGGTTAATACACACACTTACTACTTGCATGCAGCCTGCCTGTCAGGTATGTCAATAATACAGTGTCATGCACACTCACCTATGAGCCAAGCTCTGTCCCCCTGTAGTTGTCTCATCATGTATGGCACACTGCTGTTTCTCAGGACACAGGAATCATGGACTGATCCTGGGAACCTTGTATTGACATGAGAAATGTACTGATAAGCAGAACACACCAATTGGACATTCATGGAATGAAAGCTTTTACGATTTCTGAACATCTGTTCATTTACTCTTGGGGGTTTGAGGGCTATGTGGGTACCATCAATGGCACCGATTACATGGGAGATCTTTGTAAAAGCATAGAATCCTGACTGATGGTGGTGACATCGGTCCTTTGGGGGAACTGGATATAACTTTGCAGGTGTTGCACTAATTCATTCAAAATGTTGGACAGAATGTGGCTAAACATTGGCTGAGACACACTGACTGTCATGCCCACTGTCTACTGAAATGAGCCTTTTGCTAAAACATGTAACACAGATAGTACCTGCACAGTTGTAGGTATGGCATGGGGATTCCTATTTGCTGGCATCAGAACAGGCTCCATTTGTGCACAGAGTTCCAGGATTGAGGCTCGATTCGGGCGGCAAGTGATGATGATGTTACGTTTCACCTTGGTGGCCAGATCTACCAGAGGTCTGTAAACAGTTGGGGCCCTTCCTTGCCACATGGGTCTGTACCTATGGTGGAGGAAGAGAGACACATTGAGTTGGGACATACACTTCCAGAACAAGGTCTCACTATTCATGTTGTACATGCGACATAATTGTCCCTCACACAGATACAAAGAATGTTTTAATCTTGTCAGGGCAATGTGTGGTGAGGTGTGTATGTTTTATTGCATCACAGTGTAGGCACAATTCCCAACATGATTCCATGAGGAGTGCTAGCGCAGGTATTTTAATAAAAATTATTAATGAGTGTTTATGTAGTTTTAATAATAAGTTTATGTACAAAATAAAATAATGTAGAAAAATAATGCACACATCTGAAAATGTGATCACAAAGAATGGCCACCAATATTAATGAAGTGTACCAATCAATGATTAAATAGTATGAAATGTCAAATATATGTTAAACTAATGCAGTAATATGTCATATTATGGGTTATGCAGTAAGAGTTAGCTTTATTAATTGAAGGCCTTAACTTAGCGAGTGTCTTGGTCTACTTGCCAGGCCACATATAAAAGCTGTATTTCTTAGCGTTTAATAAAATAGCTGGCAGAGTGAGCTAAAACTGTGAATTTCTATTTTATTGATTAAATGTGCTCATAACGGAAGCTTTCCATGTGAACCGACTGCTAGGAGATGATGTTCTTACTAATGCAACATTTTATATATAATGTGTGTGAGACTGACTTTCCCAGGACAAGAACAATGAAGATACTGACTAGAGTAGAAGCTGCAACAATATTGTTACCTGACAAGGCGGATGATGAGGACTTCACAAGATGAACCAATAACGATATGTGAACGGAGAAATATTACAATTCATAGATTTGGGATATTAGTTTTATTGGACAGAGTATGAACAAATGATTAATTGACCAATAGGGATTTGGGGGGTAGTTTAGGTAACTTTGACTTAACGACACTGCCAAGAGGGAATAAAGTAATTCAGAGAGAAGACAGTCATTACTGCCCATTTTTCCTGACCAAGAGGTTACTACTTTCTCATGCGTCTTGACAAGAGACGTGCTTCACTTTAATGCTAAAAGACTTTAACCTTTTAATTCTTATGCTGAAGCCTGATGCCTTGCTGATTGACTGATGTCCTGAGGACGTAGACTGATTCTGCTTTGCTGATCCACCCTGAGGATAGGTATATCCAGATTGTGATTATTATGCATATTTGCTATTTTTCTTGCTTGGTACCAACTGCGGTGTTTTGATATAACCATAGTTAGATGTTTTTCTAAATTTGTGTTGCTAAATTGTTTTGCATGAAGCCCAACATGTTGATGCTAATTTGATGTTAGTTAAGGATTTTCACTAATGACTTACGATAATAGGGACTGATGTTTGGTGAATTTCTCTGCTGAATTTCATGTACTTCATTTTGCTGACGCAGTTGACATTCCTATTGATTTGCACCATAACTTTAGAATGTGTTGTAGTTCAAGCTTTGATTAGGTTACGTTTCTTCCGCCGCTTTGGACAACCAGTGTTGTTTCTGTATGTGTTTCATTTTATTTTGAGATTAATCTACATGACATTAGCATTGTTAATATAGGGAAATATACATTCTAAACTTTCACTAGAGGGGTGGTTATTCAATGAGTGAAAGGTCATGGTGTGTGACATTTACTGACTCCATTGATTATTGATTATGTACTGGATCTATGGTAAGAACATAAAATTTGTGTTACTAAATTGTTTTGCATGAAGCCAAACATGCTGATGCTAATCTGATGTTAGTTTCACTAATGACTTATGATAACAGGGACTAATGCTTGAGTTTCTCTGCTGAATTCCATGTATGTTATAACGTTGGCACAGTTGACTTTCTTATTGATTTGCACCATAACCTTAGAATGTGTAGTTGTTCAAGCTTTGATTAGGTTACGTTTCTTCCGCCGCTTTAAACAACCAGTGTTGTTTCTGTATGTGTTTCGTTTGATTTTTAGATTAATCCTTATGACCTTACCAATGTTAATATTGGGAAATAAACAGTCTAAGCTTTTACTAAAGGTGTGGTTATTCATGACTGAAAGGTCATGGTGCGTGATAATTACTGATTCCATTGATTATAGATTTTATTGATTACTAGTGATTATTGATTATTGTGTATTGCTTATTGATTATGTACTGCATCTATGGTAAGAACATCTTAATTGAGAGTCAAAAGGTTCATCGACATATTCGTGTCCCTTTGGAAATTTACTTATTAAGGTCAGAAGCACTAACAGAGATGGTAGCAGACTGATGGTTCGTCTCCTTAAGAGCTTACTATAGACGTCCGGTATAGAATAATAGACGAACAGAGACATGGTAAGAGAGACTAATGGTTTGTCTCCTTGAGAGTTTGCCATATGTGACCAGTATGGAGTGACAGGTGTTAACAGAGATAATAACAGGATTGAAGGTCCCAGAAGTGGTAGCAGAAATCATTATTATTGAAATTTGGATTTTGTTTTTCAATGATGATAATTGGAGAGAAAATGATGTTCCCTTAAGTCCAGAAATGACTTTCCCAGATCCTGGATCCTGCTAATGGTTGTTTGATGATGTGCTCATCATTCTAGTGATAGTGTGAGTGAAATAGGTTTCCCTTGCACAGCTTATGCAAATTGCAGATGAATTGTGAGGTTTGCAAGGATTTTAGGGAGTCTGTGTACTCCAAATTAAGCTGAAGTAGAAGTGTGCGTACTCCGCAGTGTGAGAGTAGGGAAGTCGTCGAACTTCATATATGTGTGGCACTTTGTGCTAAAAAATTGTCCAGATGGTTGTTGATGTACGGACCCTGTGCGGTTTAAGACTCCGGAGTATATTGAAAAGTGTATGAGACACTTGGTTTTATGTTGAAAGCTGTCTGGTTTAATAGGTCGATTGGGCGTGGTTGATAAGGCAGTGTGTGAATTAAAGGGAGTGAAAGAAAGTTTTGACTGAGATTTGGCGAGTCCTATGTGCACCAGGACAGACCCATTGACCAGTTGAGAGTAAAATTTACGGGTCGAATTTTGCTTGCGAATCTGGGAGACCGAGAAAGAAGTAAGTGCAGGAAGAGCCATCAGTGAAAAATCCGTAAGGTTTCTGAAGCGATTGTGTTAGCTTCCCTGTAGTAAACCAGCAGATTTGTTTTTGGTTTTTGATTAGTGCTCGCAATATTTGCATTAGTTTTGTGTGCATTGGAGTGAAGAAGGACAAGCCACAAGACTTTGCCAGCCGGAGGACGTGTGAGTGCGACATCATTGGAGCTGTGCTGGGATAGGTCGGTTAGTGGGAAAGGTCGCGTACGGATTGGCAGCCATCTCTGAGAGGCAATAGGTTGAGAATGTAGGTGAAAGGAATCTTGGGATTAAAAGTCACTTCCTGATTTGATTTTAAATAACAGAAAGATAGAAAAGATTAAATCTTTCAAAGTGTTAAAAATTGCCGTAAGGGGAGATACGTATATGACAACGAGTGTAGGCGAGGCTACACCACCAGAAGGCACACCAGCTTATACTGTAATGGAGAAGAAGGGTGTTGCGCCATGTCTTTGGCTAAAGTGATGGTGCAAATTAACAGAAAAAGGTGGGAACTTAGCGTTTCCTACAAATGGGACGTTCGATTTGAGAGTTTTGGAGCATTTATGGATGGTGCTATATGAATCGAAGCCCCTTCTGACACCAGCACAGTTTGAGGCATTACCGATTTGGGAGCTGGTAGCTTAACAGCAACAGCAACTGGAATTTGAGAGGAGGATGAGAAAGGTGGAAAAGACTCTAGCGGAGGCTGGATGGGACTGTGTTCAGAAAGCATGGAGAATGGAGACTTTGCAGGGGAATAAGTTGTTTCGGCAATTATGCAGGATAATGAGAAGGAAGGAAAGAAAGCTATTAGGAAAACTAATAAAAGTCCATCCTAAGGTAAGGAGGCTAGAAAGTCTTCAATAGTAGAGGAGGACTCAGACTATGAGGAGTTTATTGAGAGATCAACCACCACAATATACAGTACATGAGAGTGGTCCAAATACCAGTGTTGATCCGACAGCTCCGACACAGGTTAATGAAACTGTGAGTCCGGTACAGGTTAATGCTAACCTGCCACAGAATGCGGTGCAGTGTTCTTAATGTGCCTACTACTCCTGTAGTGCTGACCCAGATGCAACCGCTATAGGTTCAGAGAATTTATCCTGATGTGCCCATTATGGAAACGACTTTGAACTTAGTGGTGCCCACGGAGCAGGTCTTCCTGAGACCGATACTGGTTCAGACTGAGCCAACTCCGATTTTGTTGCCCCAAATACAGCCACAGGTAATGCCAAGATTTACGCCAGTGACAGGGACACAGTCAGATATGACTCCGATGATGAAACAGAATATGGGAGTTACTCTTCCACAGAGCGTAGGAGCCAGAGCAGTCCCAGATGCTATATCACTACCTATTACTGTTGGTCCAGCGGTATCATTATTTGTGCAGACGAAGCTGACTGTAGGTGATCAGGGAACAATGTCTCAGAACCTAATGAGGGGATGACATAATGAACATGTCCAGGTAGTCTCTCCTGTGGGACAGACTTTTGATGGATCAAGATCCTTGCTAGATCTTAGTCCATTTGTAGCACTTCCAGATATGGTAACAGGGCCAAACGTTAGCCAGAGTTTGAAATTATGGACACCGCAGACTCCGACTGCAGTTTCACAGCAAGTGCCACCAGTCCAATCAAGTAACATTTTGTTACAAGGTTTGACAGCTCAGCAGTTGACAGAATGGTTAGACAAGCTGAATACCCCACACAGTGCCCCTAAAGGAGAGGAGCATTTGAACTATACTAGGCTAGGCATGGAAGCGGGTGAACTCATTGAGGGAACGATGGGGGTGTATAGGTTAGAATCCTACACAGAGGCAGAGTTGAGATATTTGTGCCCAACGATTACTAGAGAGGTGATCAATGTGCATCAGAGATCAGCAGACTTGGCAGAGAAATACAGCTTAGTAATAGAGAAAACGAAGCATTTGAAAAGGAGTTATAGATTAGATTTTGAGGTGAAAGATTTTGAACACATGAGATCTGCCGGAATGAAGGCACACCTTAAGGAATTGCTTCAAATTACTCAGACCTGGGGAGCATTAGGCAAATGGGAAGGGAAATGGTAAAGAAAAGAAACAAGAGAAAAAGGGATTCTTTGGAGCCGACTGAAAATGTGCAGCAGGATAAAGATCCAGTAAAGATTTTAACAATGAGAGAGATTCCAGGGGGGAATTTTGTTCATGTCCCGTGGAGTAGAAGTGACATTCTGTCATTTACAAATGATTATCCAAAATTGAGAGAAAAGCCAGTAGAATAGTATTAGCAGACAGACAGGTTCGTGAAACCTGCGAAGTGTTTGTGGGAACACATTACTAGAGATAGTGGTTCCAGCTGACTTGTGGATCGAGTGTAGGAGGAGTGTAGATTGGTCAACAGGTGAACTGGAGAGAGACAAGAATACAGGTGCACCGTCTCCAGAGGTAATTAAATATTACTATAAGGTGATTGAGTTTCTGAAATTGAGAATTTCGTCCCAAAATATTGATTGGCAGAGGATTGACAGGACAGCTCAGAAAGTGAAGGAGTCAATACATGCATAGTATGAGAGATTGTTGCAGGCATTTAAGCATTACAGTGGTACAGAGACAATTGAGGCGAAAGACATGCTTCACTTTGTGTTCAGATTTGTGGGAGGATTGAGACCTGAAATTAGCCAGATGATTAAGAGTTATTTGATTTGCTGGCAAGCAAAGCCGATTGATGAGGTGTTGCAGTATGCAAAATACTGTAGTGATGAGATTGAGTTGAAGCAGAAATGGTTGAAAGAGAAGGCGATGGTGATACAGATTAAAGCCGTTCAAACAGGAGAGCAAGGGAATTTGTTTGCAACAGTTACCACAGCAGCAACAGGGAAACATGATGTTTCAGCCTCAGATGAGAAGTAGAGGTCACGGAGGCAATATGAATCATTGTCCAGACTTAAATACTGTAGTGGTTCAGAATGATGTGCAGGGAATGAAGAAGCTATTGCCATGTCACATTTGCGGAGCGGTTGGACATTGGAAACGGGAGTGTCCAATGATGGTGCAGGACAGTGTTGTTAAGCAGAGTAATGACATCAATTCATTCCATAATGTGAGAGGACCAAGAGTGAGAGGTATTAATCAAAATTTTCAGAATAATGTGAATCAAATGCAAACTTTTCAGCCCATGCAGCTGGTGCAAATGCCCCATATACAAGTGTCACATTTGCAGCTGATGCAACAGCGGGTTCCCATGGTACCTAGAGAGCAAATTCAAATACCTCAAGCCCCGATGGAACAGTAACAGATGATGCTTTCTCAACAGGTCACAGGTCAAAGGCATAACATAAATATTAATACAGTGCACTGATTCCCCTTACACCTTGAGAATGGAATAAATGATGAATGGACAAGTGACAGTTCAGATGAGGAGCCATGTGTGCTTGCGGCATCCTTAGAAGTAGATCAAAGAGGGCCCTATGTGAAAGGAAACGTTATGGGTCACATTTCATTCTTGGTAGACACAGGAGCTACACACTCTACAGTGAGAAGTGCAGAAATTCCAAATTTGCCCCGTTCAGGTACAACAGTATAGGTTGTGGCAGCAGCGAACCAGTATTTGACAAACCTGATTACTGATCCAGTTCAAGTGGAGATTGGCAACTTTCAGGAATTGCATATATTTGTAGTCTGCGATTCAAGTCCGGTATCCCTACTAGGAAGAGACTTGTTGTGTAAAACAAAGTGTTTGATTACTTGTTCAAATTATGGAATTGAGATTCAGATCAATAGTGATGATGAAGAAGAACAAGCCCGAGAAATATGATGTGAAACTACAAATGAGGAGTGCTCTTTGATTGAGTTTTTCCCGATGTTCACTGTGAAAGAGCTTTATCCTGATTTGCAGGGAACTGTAAAGGAGAAGGTGTGGGATTTGACAGGAAAAGAAGTAGGCTTGATAAAGGCAGGGGAACCAGTCAAAGTTACTGTGAAGCCGAATGCAGTTTTTCCTCAACTTCCATAATATCACATGCCGCAAGATGTCCTGATGAAAGTAGCCCAGATAATTGCAGATTTTGTAAAGCAAGGGGTTCTGAAAGAAGTATTGAGCAGTCCATGTATTTCATCGATAATGGGTTTGAAGAAGCCCTGTGGGAATGTTCGAATTGTTCAGGATTTTAGAAACATAAATGAAATTGTGGTCAAATGTTGCCCCGTGGTGCCAAATCCAGCTGTGATAATGTTTCAGATTCCATGTGATGCAGAGTGGTTCACTGTCATCTATTTGTCACAAGCATTCTTTTCTGTGCCTCTTTATGAGGATAGTCAATTACTCTTTTGTTTCAAATTCCTATATCAAGTTTATTGCTGGTGTAGAATTCCTCAAGAGTTTTTAGATTCACCTTCCATATTCAATCAGATCTTGAAAAAGAAATTGGAGACATTGGAATAACCTTTCCAATTGACCTTGGTGCAGAACATTGGTGACTTACTGATTGCGTCCAAAACAAGGAATGAGTGCAAGTATGATACAATTGCCCTGTTGAACCATTTCGGAAAGAATGGTCACAAAGTGTCTCCGCTAAAATACAGTACTGTCAGAAAGTAGTGAAATATCTGGGTCATCAGATTGAGAAGGGTTCAAGAAAGATATCCAGGGAAAGGATTACAACCATATTGGAGATAAATCCCCTGACTACACAGAGAGATGTCAGGATGTTTTTAGGAAAGGTAGGCTATTGCCGCCAATGGCTTCCAAATTTTTCAGTCATTTCAAGACCATTGCAGAAGCTAACTCATAAGGAGGTCACTGATCCCATAGTGTTAGACCGGGATGAAATGAAAGTGTTCACTGAATTGAGAGAGAGTTTGTGCAGGGCTCCAGCATTGGGTATGCCTGATTACATGAAACCTTTCACATTGTTTTGTCATGAGCGTGATGCATGTTCTTTGTCTGTCTGGACACAGATCCATGGAGGTGTAAACTGCCCAGTAGCATATTTTTCAGCTACTTTGGACCCAGTCGCAGCAGCCTTACCAGGTTGTTTGCATGCAGTTGCCGCAGTTGGCCAAAGCCTTACACAGTGTGAAGGCATTGTGATGGGAAATCCACTGATAGTAATGGTTCCTCACACTATTGAGATTCTACTGACAAGGACAAAAATCCAACACTTGGCAGGTGCAAGGTTTACTAGATATGAAACGAGTATTCTAGGGTCACCAAATGTATCATTGAAAACATGTACAGTGTGAACCCGGCAACCTTTCCTCCAAGTGAAAATACAGAAATTGCAAAAGAGGAAGATGTTGAGCATTGGAAGAAAACAACCAAATTATTTTTGTTGATGGTTCCTGTGTGCAAGATAATACAGGGACACTGAGAGTGGGATATGATGTGTGCACAATTACAGGTACCTTGGTAGCTTCCTGGCTTCGAGGAATGTATTTTGCCCAAGTAGCAGAACTGGTAGCCCTTACTAGAGCGTTTCATGTCTCTGCTCAGCTGAAAGTTACGATCTATACAGATAGCCAGTATGTATTTTGAATAGTTCATGATTTTGGTCAGTTGTGGTCACAGATAGGTGTCCTGACATCTTCTGGTTCACCAGTGAGAAATGGTGAGAGGATTAAAGAATTATTACATGCTATTCAAATGCCTGAAAAGATTGCCGTGGTAAAATGCAGTGCACATCTGAAGTCGCAGGACTATGTGTCATTGGAAAATGGATATGCGGATCAAGTCACAAGGTTTTGCGCATTGAACTGTATATCGTTCAAGGACAAGTGGGAACTGTTACCTGAAGAAGACGAAACTTGTACAAGCTATGCATTGAAAATAATTGCCACTTTGTAAGAATTAAAAGCATTGCAGAATAATGTTGACAGGGAGGAGAAACGTTCATGGAGCAAACTGAAATGTGTGCAAGATGAATTGTGTGTTTCTGAGGAGGGTCAGTTGGTTTTGACAAATAGTCTGTTGTCTCAAATGGCAAGGTACTATCATGGTCAACCACATATTGGGAGGGATGCAATGATTAGTTTGTTCAAACATGATTGCTTCAACCCAAAGTTTAGACAAGTTGCTGAAGCAGTTTGCCATTGATGCGTTATCTACCCACAACTAAATGCAGGGAAAGGGACACTGGTTAATTTGAGCCACATTGGAGGAGCAGGAGGTCCATTCAGCAGAATGCAAATAGATGTTATCGCGAGGCCTATGTGTAGAGGTTTGAGATATGTGTTGGTGATTATATGCATCTTTAGTCACTGGATTGAGGCATACCCTACATGTAAGAATGATAGTCTCACAGTAGCAAAACTACTGCTTAAGGAACTGATACCGCGTTTCGGGTTTCCGATCTCTTTAGAATCAGATAGCCAAAGTCACTTCAACAATGGAGTAATTAAATTACTGTGTGCAGCATTGAATGTTGAGCAGAAGTTACTTTGTAGTTATCGCCCTGAAGCATCAGGACTAGTGGAACAGATGAGTGGTACATTGAAGTCAAGAGTTGCAAAGATGTGCGCGTCAACAAATTTGAAATGGCCTGACACATTGCCTTTATGAGCAGAGCAATGAGGTCGCCAGCGGTGCCTGCAAATGCACTTGTCAACATTACAGATGATATGGTGTTGGATTACTGCAAACGTCTGGCTGATGTGGTCCGCTCTTTTTCTCAGCAGGTGGAAGCCACCATACTGCCACGATACATGACCCAGGACACAACCTGAGAGCTGGGGACTGGGTTGTAATCCAAAAGCATGTGAGAAAGACGTGTTTGGAGCCTCATTTGAAGGGACCCAATCAGGTAGTTTTGACAACAACAACAGCTGTGCTGGAATTCCGAACTGGATTCATGCAAGCCACACAAAGAAAGTGGTATGTCCACTAGATCATGAAGAAGCACTGTTGAGAGTACCAACAAAAGTGAGATGAGTCTCAGGGCCAGAAGGAGAACAAAGGGAAACTGAGACAGGATCTGAGCCCGTTGAGGACGGCGCAGTCACTCCTGTGAGAGACGAGGAAGGAGACCTCCAGGAGGGTGACGGGGAGCCTATCTCAATTGAGGCAGCGGGAGAGCCTAGTCAGAGGAGGGCTTTCCCAGAAACAGACGATCTTGAAAGGCATACAGAGCAATTGCTAGACCCAAAAGGGGAAGGAGTTGAGGTGGATCAAAGTCATTGTGATCTGGCTCCTCCTGAACCGATTGCAGATCCATCAAGAGAAAATACCACAGAACAAGGAGAAGGTTCAAGTTTGACTCTGAGGAGAACACTGACAAAGGGTCCACTGAAAGGAGATAAGTGGCCAGAGTCACAGGTGGAGAAAGGGAAAAAGGTGGTCGTTGAACCAACCATTGAAGAAGAAGTAGATACAACAAGAAGAGAAGGTCTAAGTGAAGGAGAGCTGAATGGTGATCAAAAATTGAAAAGAAAGAGAATAGCAAGTCAAAGATATGCAGGTCCTGAATGGGCATATGCAACTCCGAATGAATGGCAGCAAGAGTTTATGGTGGTCATTACAACATTGGCGGTAAAAGGCACTTACCGCCGTGCAGAAGACCGCCAATACACCGCCGCGGTAGACCGCCACAGCTATTATGACACACATCCCGGAATCCGCCGAAATTCAGACACCCACACAACACCGCCACACCAAAGGTCAGTGATAAACTGTCGGAAACAAATCCTCCACCTCCACGCCAACAGAAACACGCCCATGCTATTACGACCCACGAATCCACGCGGCGGTCTTTCAACCGCGGTATTTCACACTGGACAATTCCAAATACACACACCTGATACACATACAAACAACACTCCCACACACCCAACACTATATAAAACACCCACCCACATCACCCACAAACCCCTACGACATCAAATTCTGAAAGAAGGCCAGAGACACAGCACAGCAATTGACAACCCCATCACACAGAGGCACACAACACCATCACCCACACAACTTCCACGCACAAAACACCACACACCACTACACTCACCACACTCATCAACACATACACCACCCCACACACACCACGCCAAAGACACCCCCGCTTCTGCAAGGAGGAGCTCAGGGACATGGTGGAGGAAATCGTACGGGTAGAGCCACAGCTATTTGGCTCACAGGTACAGCACACATCAATAGCCAGGAAGATGGAGTTATGGTGCAGAATAGTTGACAGGGTCAACGCTGTGGGACAGCACCCAAGAAATCGGGAGGACATCAGGAAGAGGTGGAACGACCTACGGGGGAAGGTGCGTTCCACGGTCTCCAGGCACAACATTGCGGTACAGCGGACTGGCGGCGGACCCCCACAACTAACAACAGGAGAGGAGCAAGTCTTGACCATCCTGCATCCTGAGGGCCTTGGAGGAGTCGGTGGAGGATGGGACACTGGTAAGTCAAATCTCAACTATCAGATCCCCCACCCTACCTGCATGCTATCACACACCCCCACCCTCACACCCTCCCCTATCACTACAACTCATCACTAATGTACCCATAACACAAACCACACATCCCACCACCAAGCCCTGCATGACACAACTAAGAATGGTCACCCCTCACCAAAGCATGCTCACTGCACATACCCAGAACACCCCCCCAACCATCATCACACAAGCCCCCACACAGGAATGCTTGCACTGGGGTTCATGCACAGCCACCCATTGCACACCATTACACACACACATGCAATAATCATGATCTTATGCCCCTGCAGGAACACGTAGGACCGTCACCACACCAGAGGGTCCAGACAACACCACTCCACCCCCAGAAGAGGCCCACAGTGACGAGAGCAGCTCTGCCCTACTGGATCTTGATGACCAGCCCGGACCATCGTGGGCCTCAGGACAGTCGGTTCCCCTTGCACAGGCACAGCCCAACACCGACCTTCCACCCTCTGGTAACACCAGCACAGCACCCACCCAGCGGGCCCAAACCTCCCTACCCAGGACAGGTCAATCAGCGGTGTGTCCACCACTACAGTGCACCCAGGGTAACCCACCCTCCCAACAACAACAGGGACCTGGGGGCAGTGGTAGTGGGCACACGGTCCAGGGGACAGAGGCACAGGAACACAGGGGAACTGGGAGGGCTTCTGTGCGACAGGGGGAGGACAGGCCAAGGGAACCAACTCTCCACGAGGCCCTCTCCTCCATCATGGGAGCGTACCACCACTCACAGGAGACGATGGCGACGGTCCTGGACAAGTTGCAGGAGACCCTGCGGCTGCAGGAGGAGCAGTATTTGGGGTTCAGGGAGGAGCTCAGAACCATCAGCCCCACCCTGGGCACCATCGTAGGGGTGCTGAAGGACATACAGCAGACCTTGAGGGACACCGTGGCACTCCAAGGGGCCCCTGACACTAGCCAGGACGATGAACTGCCCACCACCTCTGCCGGCGCTAGTGGACAGGACGCCCCTCCACAGGACCAACACACCAGCACCCCACCCCCTGCAGACGGACAACCACCACGCAAGCGGTCCCTGAGATCCAGGAACAGGGCAGAGCAAGATGGCAAGACCCCCGCCAGGAAATGAGACCACCCTGATTGTCCTCCCACTGTCCCACTTTGTTACCCTGTCCATATTCGAACTGCCCCAGCTCCACTTCCTATGCCCAGATGGGCAGTGCACCTGTGAAACTAACAGACTGGACTCTGCCATGGACATTCCTCCACCATCCCCCCTCTCCATTTTACCACCCCCTCCAATAATTTACACTTAAATAAACACCCTTGAAACACAAAACAATCTGGAGTCAGTCTATGATTTCGTACTTTGTATTATCAATGACAGTGTCATAATGGCTGTACCATTGTAAGGCTAACATACCTATGTCACAAATCACAAGCCCTTGAAGGATGCAAGCAGTTGACACGTAGGTTACCACACCTGTGAAACCGTAATGGAAGGGTACAACTCAGTTAACAAATTGTGATTGAAATAGACAAACAGGATAGAGGTAGACGTGTGACAGTGAATGTAATGTAAAATCTGAAAATGTTCTCACCTGTGTGTCACTGGAAATATTGCTGTATGACTGACTCCCTGTTGTCGTTTTCTTCTTCCTCAGCTTCATCCTCATCACTGTCCACAGGCTCCACAGACTCCACAGCTGCTACGACACCGTCATCTGGATCATCCTCCTGCAGAAAAGGCACCTGGCGTTGCAAAGCCAAATTATGGAGCATGGAGCAGGCGATGATGATGACGCACACCTTCTTCGGTGAGTTGAATAGGGATCCACCTGTCATATGGAGGCACCTGAACCTGGCCTTCAGGAGTCCGAAGGTGCGTTCGATCACCCTCCTAGTCCGCCCATGGGCATCATTGTACCGTTCCTCTGCCCTGGTCCTGGGATTCCTCACTGGGGTCAATAGCAAGGACAGGTTGGGGTAACCAGAGTCACCCAATAGCCATACCCGGTGCCTCTGGAGTTGACCCATCATATCAGGGATGCAACTATTCCGCAGGATGTAGGCGTCATGCACTGAGCCAGGGAACATAGCATTTACCTGCGAGATGTACTGGTCTGCCAAACAGACCATCTGGACATTCATGGAATGATAACTCTTCTTGTTCCTGTACACCTGTTCACTCCTGCGGGGGGGACCAGAGCTACATGGGTCCCATCAATGGCACCTATGACGTTGGGGATATGTCCAAGGGCATAGAAGTCACCCTTCACTGTAGGCAAATCCTCCACCTGAGGGAAAATGATGTAGCTCCTTACGTGTTTCAGCAGGGCAGACAACACTCTGGACAGCACGTTGGAAAACATAGGCTGGAACATCCCTGATGACATGGCCACTGTTGTCTGAAAAGACCCACTTGCAAGGAAATGGAGCACTGACAGCACCTGCACATCAGCGGGGATTCCAGTCGGATGGCAGATCGGTGACATCAGGTCTGGCTCCAACTGGGTACATAGTTCCTGGATAGTGGCACGGTCAAACCGGTAGGTGACGATTAAATGTCTTTCTTCCATTGTCAACAGGTCCACCAGCGGTTGGTACACCGGAGGATTCCGCCATCTTCTCATATGTCCCAGCTGACGGTGCCTACGAAGGACAACAGCGAAGAACCAGTCACTATTCCTCCAGGTATGTACCCACAGTTACACACAAGACTACATCACTCACGAAACCCTTCCTGTATGTGTGTTGAGTGTAGGCCTAGCTATGTGTGACGCAGTAGTAAATGAAGCCATGTGGGCCCCTGAAATGGCGGCTGCCTGACCTCTAAACTGGGACAATGGGATTGTGAGGTAACGGCGCTGGCGTTGCACACCGTCGCGGTAGGCGGTCGTAGACCGCGGCGCAATGCTGTATTGGTTAACAGTGGACCCTATGGGGCCCAGAGCCAATGAACAGGTGCGCCGGCGGTGATGATGCTCACCGCCGCGGACGTCACCATTGCGGACGTCACCGCCATTTTCTAACTGTTCAATCACTAGATACCTGACCTTCGACAGGAGAGGACCTACACTGCTAGTGCCGCTGTGACCTCTGTCTGGAAGCGACGATGGCTGCTGCGTCTGGGGAAAGGGCCCCTGCCTTCACTGCACAGGAGTTGGAGAAACTTGTGGATGGGGTCCTCCCCCAGTACACGCTACTCTACGGTCCTCCAGACCAACAGGTTAGAACACAGGGAGCACGTTGTATGGGCTAGGCCTGGGTGGAGAGGGCTGGGTGGAAGAGGGAAGTGGGCAGAGTTGATTTCACATTAATGCATGCGAATGAATGGGCCACATGGCCAGAGTAGGGAGGGGGCCACTCACAACGACGGTGCAGTTGGTAATGACTGTTCCTCTTCCCTTGCGCATGTCATGTAGGTCAGCGCCCACAAGAAGAGGGACATCTGGCGTGCCATCGCCAAGGAGGTCCGGACCCTGGGGGCCCACCACAGACGGGGCACCCACTGCCGGAAGAGATGGGAGGACATTCGCTGCTGCAGCAAGAAGATGGCGGAGGCTCAGCTGGGGATGGCCTCCCAACGTGGGAGGGGTGCCCGTCGCAACAGGAACCCCCTGATGTTCCGGATCCTGGCGGTGGCCTACCCGGAGTTGGATGGGCGCTTGAGGACATCACAGCAGACACCAGGGGGTGAGTACAACCTCATTCTGTGGACTTTGCGTGCAGTGGAGGTGTCTGGGTGGGGGAGGTGGGCTGTGGGTGTCCCTAGGCCAGGGCGAGTTAGGTAGGCAAGGCCCCTCCGTTATGTAGGCCATGTGGCACTCAACCCCACCTCAGCAGAGTGCCAAGTCGAGGTATATTTGCCCCTGTGGCATCCATGTGCGCAGATGTCCACCATTGCCATGTAGGCCATAACCCAAAAATTGCGTGTGCAGAGTGCAGGAGCACGGCGTAATGCAGGGGGCTGCTGCGTCTGTCTTGTCCGCCAACGGTAGCGGAATACCATGCACTAAAACTCTCGTTCTTCTGTCTCCCCCCCTGCTCTCCCTGTCCTTTTGTACATCAGCATCAACAGGCAGAGGTACAGTGGCACCGGAGCACAAGGGAGCTGCATCCCACATGGCCATGGAGGGCCACAACACGGACTCTGAATGCACCAGTGGGACGGAGGGCAAGGGGAGCTTCACGACGGCCACCGGATCACCAACCAGCGACACGGACTTGTCCGCCGATGGGAGCACCCCTGTGGTGGCGGCACCATCTGTGCGCACCACTTGTACAGGTACAGCCGCCACCTCCCCTACCAGCACTGCCCTCCCAGCAGCCCCTCAGCGTTCGCCCCGTGCCCGCTCACCCAGGAGGGTGGGCATCACCTTCGCCCTAGGCACCTCAGGCCCTGCCCCAGTCACCCCTGCTGCCCTCAGTGAGGAGGCCATTGACCTCCTCAGGTCACTCACTGTTGGGCAGTCTACCATTGTGAATGCCATCCCGGGTGTAGAACGAGAGTTACAACACAGTAATGCATTCCTGGAGGGCATTCATTCTGGTCAGGCTGTCCTTCAGCGAACCCTGCAATCTCTGGCCTCAGCACTGATGGCAGCCATTGTCCCTGTGTCGAGCCTCCCCCCTCCAACTTCCTCTACCCAGACCCAATCCCCTGTACCCCAGCCCATCCCAAGCACACCTACAGACCAGCATGCACACAAGTCAACACCCAAAAGTAGCTCAAGCAAACATAGGCACCACACATACCACAGGCACTCACACAAGCATCACACCCATACAGACACAGCAACATCCACTGTCTCCACTGTGTCCCCCTCCTCCTGTTCTCCCTCCTCCCTCCCAGTCTCGTCTACACACACACCTGCATGCACCACATCTACAGGCACCAGGAATCGCACCAGGACACCCAGCACCACAAGCCACTCACCTGCACTCACCACCTCCACTGCCATTTACAGGTCCCCTGTGTCCTCTCCCAGTGTGTCTGTGACGCCCCCTCCCAAAGTACCCAAACGCCGGCAATCACTCACCCAACATCCATCCACCTCACGACAGCCTCCTGTACCTGCACCTGCACCCAAAACAGCTAAAGTAACACCTCCTACAACCACCTCCTCTTCCTCCACTCCCAGACCCCCTCCAGCTACGCACCCCAGTGTTCGTCAGAAACTGTCCCTGTGTAAAATTGACCTTTTTGCCCCCACCTCCCCCTCCAATTCATCAGTCCCGTCGTAGCGCCTCAGCCAAAAAGCCTCCAATACCAGTGGTGCAAGTTCAGGGATTGTGGAGTGCACCGGCCACTAGGGCAGGGAGTAGGACCCGGAGCCAAGGCACTGGCAGCCCACCCCCTGTAAAGGCTCTAAAATTGGAGAGTGGACGATGGGACCGTGTTAAGACTCCTGGTGGGACAACAATTGACCTGGGTTCGGAGGGGATTGGAGAGTCAGCTGTGACTCCACCAAAGGTGGGGAAGGTCCAGAGGAAGTCTTGCCAGCCTGTTGTGAGTGTCACGGCGGAGAAGTGCACCATCATTTCCGGCGGTCCAGACACAACCGCCAGCACCGTCATCACTGGTCCAGAGACCACCGCCAGAGTTACAGCCAAGGAGGTCCCAAGTATCGTCACTGGTCCAGAGACCACCGCCAGAGTCACAGCCCAGGAGGGCCCAAGTATCGTCACTGGTCCAGAGACCACCGCCAGAGTCACAGCCCAGGAGGGCCCAAATATCGTCACTGGTCCAGAGACCACCACCATAGTCACAGCCCAGGAGGGCCCCAGCTGCCACAGCCCCGCTGGGCAATGATGGAAGGTCATGCCACACACCAATGTCCGTACCAGAACCGCCATGGCAAAGCACCGCTGAACAGGGCAAAGACCGCTATGGCAAAGCACCGCTGAACAGGGCAAAGACCACCATGGTGAAGACCGCTGAACAGGGCAAAGACCGCTATGGCAAAGCACCGCTGAACAGGGCAAAGACCGCCATGGCAAAGCACCGCTGAACAGGGCAAAGACCGCTATGGCAAAGCACCGCTGAACAGGGCAAAGACTGCTATGGCAAAGCACCGCTGAACAGGGCAGGCACCATGTAGGAATGAATGGACCGCCACATCAGGCATCCTTATCCCATGTGCAGCTGGGACAGTGACAGGACAGGAACTTTCACATGGAGACTCATCCAGTATGGGCACCAGTCCTACCCAGTACCAGTAGAGAACTGCATCTACTTGAGAGACTGTAGCTTTGCACTCCCCAGGATGGCACAGTGGGCAAGCCACCCACTGTAGAGACTTGAGAGACTGTGGCTTTGCACTCCCCACGATACGACAATGGGCATGGTGCCCCGTCGTGGATCTGGCTTCGCATTCATCTGGCTGAGGTGCCCCCCCTTCCCTTCCCCCTGAGGTGCCTGTAGTATTTCTATCTGATGCCCCAGCAGTGTTCTCTCCGATTGTGGTCAGGTGTCGTTTGTGGACCTCGGCCATGCATTTTTGGACTGTTGGTGCACGGACATTGTTGTGTACATATCTGCACTACTTCTCGTATTGTATATAATTATGAGTGATTTTCTAATATATATCAGTATATTTTTGTATGACATGTATATTGGCACATTATAATGTTTGACCGAATTTCGCATTGTGTTTTCATTCTTCCGGGGGGATTGTGGGTTGTTCTTGTGATTTTTGTGAATGCATTGGTGTGTATGTTGTGATATGCGGGGGTGGGGGTGTTTGGTGGGTGTCCCCCTAACTTTTGCCTCCCCCCTCCCCCGTGTCGTAGGTGCAGTACTCACCGGTGTCTTCTGCACCTACGTAGCTGTTGTTCGTAGAGGAGCAGAGAGACAAGGGCAGGGAGTATTTGCAGCTCTGGTTCCATGGAGTCGTCGTTCCTCGTGGGATGTGTTCAGGTGAGCGTTTTCCCATAGCAAAAGCTGTTTCCGCCGTGTTTTTATGCACGGTGAATCCGCCCCGGAAAAGGTGGCGGATTGGCGGGTTGTAATAGTGTGGGCGGTACATTGGCTCCCGCATGTCTGTTGGCGGTAACCGCCGCGCTGTTTGTCGGTACCGCCGTGGCGGTCGGAGTGTTAAAGTGGCTGTCTTTGTTGGCAGGTCATAAACCCCTTTTTTTGTCCGCTGGCCTGTTTGGGTATTCCCGCAGCTTTAACACCGTCCGCAGGGTTGTAATGACCACCTATGTCTTTTTGTTTTGATAGAGAAGTTCCGAATGAGTATTTTGGCACATGAAGGTAGCTAATGAACTGAACTGTTGAAACCATCTGAGAGAAATGTTTGAAAAAGAAAGTGTTGAAAGTGACCAGAAGAGACATTGATAATCTCATTTGCCTTTTGAAACCTGATTTTGAAAAATCTGCTAACCGATTTTGACGAGGGATCCTGGAAGTGAAACTGAACTGCTGAAAAAAGATTAGTTTATTTTTGATTTTTGCTGCAAGTTTTACTAAATCTTCTTCTGCTTTCTGGTTCTTTACAGATCATGACATTAGTCAACAAGGTAGAGATGCCAGGTGCTGTAGAAATATGAGCATCGGTTTGACGATTATGTGTGGGATATTGTTCGTGGTGTTAAATGTGGGTATGTTTGTTCTTGATAAGAGAGAAGCCAACCATACTTCTGCTTTTGAGACAACTACTTGTAGGAGGCTGTACTGGCTTATAGTATCTGATGGTACTTACAACTTGTGTCAGGTCCAGTTATCCCTGATCAGTGGATTAGTAGTGTTCTAGCAATTTAGGCTGATAGAGTTAGCTATAGCAGAGCAGCTTAGGCTGAACTCGGAGATAGGCAAAGCTCCTACTATACCACTTATATCATATAGCACTATGTCATAAGAATCACAATACTCAGAGTTACTAAAAATAAAGGTACTTTATTTTAGTGACAATGTGCCAAAAATACCTCAGAGGATATAGGGCCTGATTATGACCCTGGCGGACGGCGGAGGCCGTCCGCCAAGGTACCGCCGCTGAATGACCGCACCGCGGTCAAAAGACCGCAGCGGCCATTTAGACATTTCCTCTGGGCCGGCGGGCGCTCTCCAAAAGAGCGCCCGCCGGCCCAGAGGAAATGCCCCTGCAACGAGGACGCCGGCTCAGAATTGAGCCGGCGGAGTTGCAGGGGTGCGACGGGTGCAGTTGCACCCATCGCGTATTTCAGTGTCTGCTTAGCAGACACTGAAATACTTTGCGGGGCCCTCTTACGGGGGCCCCTGCCGTGCCCATGCCATTGGCATGGGCACGGCAGGGGCCCCCAGGGGCCCCGCGGCACCCCCTACCGCCATCCTGTTCCTGGCGGGCGAACCGCCAGGAACAGGATGGCGGTAGGGGGTGTCAGAATCCCCCATGGCGGCGCAGCAAGCTGCGCCGCCATGGGGGATTCTAAGGGCAGCGGTAAACCGGCGGGAGACCGCCGGTTTGCCTCTTCTGACCGCGGCCGAACCGCCGCGGTCAGAATGCCCTGCGGGGCACCGCCGGCCTGTTGGCGGTGCTCCTGCCGACCCTGGCCCCGGCGGTCTTAGACCGCCGGGGTCAGAATGATCCCCATAATCCCTTAGGAGGTAAGGAAAATACACAAAATATACACACAAACCAAAATCAGGTAAGTAAACAGTAAGTAAAGTAGTGCAAACACTGTAGAATACAATAGGATGCAATAGGCCTAGGGGCAACACAAACCATATACTAAGAAAGTGGAATGCGAACCACTCTGGCGACCCCAGGCCTGGTGTAATGTGTAGAGGGTCACTGGGAGTGTAAGAAAACACTAAGGGTGTCCAAGATACCCCACCCCAAGACCCTGAAAAGTAGGAGTAAAGTTACCCTACTTCTCCAGAAACACACTAAAGTCGTGATAGGAGATTCTGCAAAGACAACAACTGATTGCAAAGCACTGAAGACGGATTCCTGGACCTGAGGACCTGTAAAGGAAGAGGACCAAGTCCAAGAGTCACGAAAGTGTCCGGAGGGGCAGGAGCCCACTAAACCCCAGATGAAGGTGCAAAATAGCTGCCTCCAGGTGGAAGAAGCTGAAGATTCTGCAACGACGGAAGATGCCAGGAACTTCTCCTTTGCCCAGAAGATGTCCCATGGCGTGCAGAGTGCAGAGTTGTTTCCATGGAGAAAGACAACAAACAAGCCTTGCTAGCTGCAAAGGTCGTGGTTCAACAAAATGGGTGCTGCCTGGGCCCAGGAAGGACCAGGAGGTTGCCCCTTGGAGGAGGAGACAGAGGGGGCACTCAGCAACACAGAGAACCCATGCAGAAGCAGGCAGCACCTGCAGAAGAACTTGATCAGGGGTTCAAGAAATCTGTGCACTGCGGTCATCTCAACACTACAAAGGAGGGTCCCATGAAGCCGGTGGTCAACTCAGTGAGTTGAACAATGCAGGATGGAGTGCTGGGGACCTGGGCTACGCTGTGCATGAAGGATTCCTTTCAAAAGTGCACAGAAGCCCTAGTAGCTGCAGATCACGCAGTACACAGGATTACTATCTGGCGTGGGGAGACAAGGAAGTACCTCCACCAAATCTGGACAAAAGGACCACTGGACTGTCGGGGTCACTTGGATCCAGCTCCTGTGTTCCAGGGACCATGCTCGTCAAGATGAGAGGGGACCCAGAGGACCAGTGATGCAGAAGTTTGGTGCCTGTGTTAGCAGGGGGAAGTTTCCGTCGACCCACTGGAGATTCCTTCTTGGCTTCAAGTGCAGGGTGAAGGCAGACAGCCCTCAGAGCATGCACCACCAAGAAACTGTCGAGAAAGCCGGCAGGATTAGGCGCTATAATGTTGCTGGTAGTCATCTTGCTAGTTTGTTGCCGTTTTGCAGGTGTCCTGGAGCAGTCAGCGGTCGATCCTTGGCAGAAGTCAAAGAGGGAGATGCAGAGGAACTCTGGTGAGCTCTTGCATCCGTTATCTGAAGAGAAACCCACAGGAGAGCCCCTAAATAGCCCTCAGAGGATGATTGGCCACCTAACCAGGTAAGCACCTATCAGGAGGGGTCTCTGACGTCACCTGTTGGCACTGGCCACTCAGAGGCCTCCACTGTGCCCTCACACCTCTGCATTCAAGATGGCAGAGATCTGGGACACGCTGGAGGAGCTCTGGGCACCACCCCTGGGGTGGTGATGGACAGGGGAGTGGTCACTAACCTTTCCTTTGTCCAGTTCTGCGCCAGAGCAGGGGCTGGGGGATCCCTGAACCGGTGTAGACTGGCTTATGCAAGGAGGGAACCATCTGTGCCCTTCAAAGCACTTCCAGAGGCTGGGGGAGGCTACTCCTCCCCAGCCCTTAACACCTATTTCCAAAGGGAAAGGGTGTAACACCTTCTCTCAGAGGAAATCCTTTGTTCTGCCTTCCTGGGACTGGGCTGCCCAGACCCCAGGAAGGGCAGAAGCCCGTCTGTGGGTTGGCAGCAGCGATAGCTGCAGTGAAAACCCCAGAGAGCTAGTTTGGCAGTACACGGGGTCCATGCTGGAGTCCCGGGGATGCATGGGATTGGCACCCCAATACCAGATTTGGCATGGGGGGGGACAATTCCATGATCATAGACATGTTACATAGCCATATTCGGAGTTACCATTGTGAAGCTACATATAGGTATTGACCTATATGTAGTGCACTTGTGTAATGGTGTCCCCGCACTCACAAAGTCCGGGGAAATTGCCCTGAACAATGTGGGGGTACCTTGGCTAGTGCCAGGGTGCCCTCCCACTTAGAAACTTTGCACCTAACCTTCACTAAGTGAGGGTTAGATATATATATGACTTATAAGTTACTTAAGTGCATTGTAAAATGGCTGTGAAATAACGTGGACGTTATTTCACTCAGGCTGCAGTAGCAGTCCTGTGTAAGAATTGTCTGAGCTCCCTTTGGGTGGCAAAAGAAATGCTGCAGTCCATAGGGATCTCCTGAAACCCCAATACCCTGGGTACCTAGGTACCATATACTAGGGAATTATAAGGGTTTTCCAGTGTGCCTGCAGTGACAATTTTAAAAGCAGAGAGAGCATAAGCACTGAGGTTCTGGTTAGCAGAGCCTCAGTGACACAGTTAGGCACCACACAGGGAACACATTCAGGCCACAAACTATGAGCACTGGGGTCCTGGCTAGTAGGATCCCAGTGAGACAGGCAAAAACAAACTGACACACAAGTAAAAATGGGGGTAACATGCCAGGCAAGATGGTACTTTCCTACACTTCTGCACTAATGGCATTAGAGAAGTTTAGGTTTGATGAGAAATATTTGCATGAGGATACTAATGCACAGGGAGAACTTTCTTCTAATGTTTTCTATCGCTTATTGAGTAAGTATGTTGAGACAATGGATGCGAAGAATTGCTTTGTGTGTACGCAGATTCATTCATCAGTCGAGGAAGGAGTCATCCATCTTAGTCTGCCTCTAACTCACGGGATAAGTTGTAGTGTTTTCGTTTGTTCCTATCATTAGATATGGGAGTAGAGTTGCTAAGGATCATGACATAATAATAGTTAGAGGTTTCTTTGAACCTACATTGACATTTGGCACAGCTTATGCGCATAGAAATAACTTGACATGTTTGCTTACACCCTTTAGAGAAAAGCTTCTTGGATCACACAGATGACAGGAAAAAGGTATTAAAAAAGAAATTAGAAAAAGGCTTAGAGAAAAGGACTTACAAGAATGATTCTGCTTATAGTGCAATTAAAACGCAAGGAAAATGAGCATTAGATGCACAACATGTATGGAAACTTTGTATATATAGGCCTAAATCATGCACTGACACTTCTGTGGGAATGAGAGAATGTAGGCATGTGTTTTTGTTTCAGAGTAAATGGACGTTTATGTTGAATGGACAGGACCCTGCTATTCCAGGGATTAACTACATCTGTGGACTTAATGCTTATTACCGTCTTCCAAAAGGATGGTATGGGACATGTTATTTGGGGATAGTTTTCCCAAAGATTTATTGAATGGAGGATCTGAAAAAGTTTCCGAAAGTGACTGAATTACACCATAAGAGACAGAGGAGGGAGTCCTTTTCTGAATTAGTGGGAGATAAATTTGGAGCAGTGATTCCTTCAGTGGGAGTCATTCTGAATTCGATAAAGATTCGAAAGTTGTCTACTAGTTTGGATAACATGTTGACAAATTTTTCAGGGGTCATACTCCTGATAGCTACTGAATTAGCTGCTGATAGAGCTATCACTCTTCAAAATCGTCTTGCTTTAGACATTCTTTTAGCGAAGGATGGTGGAGTCTGTAGAATGATTAATTCTAGCCATTGTTGTTCGTATATACTTGATAACAGTAAAGAGATAAGGGACTTAGGCCCTCATTACAACCCTGGCGGTAAATCCTGCTGACCGCCATGCCGACGGCCGCCAACATACCATGTCCGCGGCGGAAATCCACAACGGGTATTATGACCCACACTGGGAATTCCGCCACTATACAGACACCCACACAAACCCGCCAGACCAAAGGTCAGTGATAAACTGGCGATAGCAAAACCCACACCGTTACGCCAACAGGAATATGCCCACAGTATCACGAACCACGAATCAACGTGGCGGTCATTCAACCACGGTAAACCATTGGTGGTACACACCGCTGCACTCAAAATATACACATACTTACAAAACTACACCACATTGGACAATTCAAACTACACACTCCTGACACAGATAAACACCCCACACCCACACACCCAATTCAATATAAAACACACACCCAAAAATACCCACAACCCCTTACAACCATTTTTTTTGAAGAAGCAGAGAGAGAGAAAAGCAAAGACCACACCAGCATCCAGAGGCACACAACACCATCACTCATACACCATCCACGCACAACACACCACAGACCCCAACACATCACCCCCGTCATCACATCAACCGTCACCTCACACATCACTCACACCACATCATGGCACCTCAGAGACACCCCAGGTTTTCTGAGGAGGAGCTCAGGGTCATGGTGGAGGAAATCATCCGGGTAGAGCCACAGCTATTCGGATCACAGGTGCAGCAGACATCCATTGCAAGGAAGATGGAACTATGGCAGAGAATTGTCGACAAGAGCAACGCAGTGGGACATCATCCAAGAACAAGGGATGACATCAGGAAGAGGTGGAATGACCTACGGGGGAAGGTGTGTTCTGTGGTATCCACACACCAGGTTGCCGTACAGAGGACTGGCGGTGGACCTCCACCTCCTCCCCCACAACTAACAACATGTGAGGAGCAAGTCTTGGCAATAATGCATCCTGAGGGCCTCCCAGGAGTAGCCGGAGGACTGGACTCTGGTTAGTCATATCTTTACTATTATATCCCCCCACCCTACCTGCATGCCATAACATACTCCCACCTACTCTGTATGCCTCGATCAAGATGACCAGCCTGGCCCATCAGGGACCTCTGGGCAGTCGGTTCCCCTGCCATAGTCCCGAGCCACCACAGAACCTCCCCCCTCAGGAAACACCACCACAGCACCCACCCAGCGGGCCCATGCCCCTGTCCCCAGGACACATCAATCAGCAGTGTGTCCACCACTACAGGGGTCCCAGCAAACCCACTAACCCAGGACTATCAGGGACCTGGGGTCAGTGGCAGTGGGCACACGGTTCAGGGGATGGAGGCACAGGACAACAGGGGAGGACTATTGTGCGACAGGGGGAGGACAAGCCCAGGGAACCGACCATCCATGAGGCACTATCAAACATCATGGGAGCATACCTCCATTCCCAGGAGACCATGGACACAGTACTGGCCAAGTTTCAGGAGACCCAGTGGCTGCAGGAGGGACAATACATGGGGATCAGGGAGGACCTCACCAACATCTACACCATCCTGGTCACCATTGCAGGGGTGCTGGCTGACATAGGCAAGTCCATGAGGGAGGCAGTGGTACAATAAAGGGCCCCTGACACTAGCCAAATCGAGGAACAGCCCTCCACCTCCGCTGGTGCTAGTGGACAGGAGGCCCCGCCACAGGAACAACAGCCCACCAGCACCATACCCCCTGCAGAAGGAGAACCACCCCGCAAATGGTTCCTGCGATCCTGGCAGAAGACAGAGAACGTTGCCAAGACCCCGGCCAGGAAATAAGACTCTCCTGATTGTCACCCTTCTATCCCACTATGTGACCCTGTCCACCTTGAACTGCCATTACTCCCCTTCCTATTCCACATTGGACAATGCACCTGTGGTACCAAGAGACTGGACTCTACTATGGACCTTCCTCCACCATCACCCCAGCCCCTTCCACATACCCCTTTACAAATTAGCCCCTAAATAAACACCTTTGAATCACAAACCAATCTGGAGTCAGTCTGTTCTTTCACAAATGTATTATTACAACATCACCAACAAATATCAATGTAAATGTTCATTTGCTCATACCAATGTATGACAGTTGTTGGGCAGCAGTACATATAGCAGAAGGCTGAATGCGGTACCCAGATCTGTAAAATGGAAAGCCAAAGTGAACTGTCAGTGTCCGTAGACAGAGGTGAAGAGGCAGACCTATACAATGTCCTACAGTATTCAGAAATGTGAGGAGCAGTGACAGTCTCTTACCGGTGTGTCACTGAAAGTACTGTATGATGATGCTTCTTCGGTTGTCAATATCTTCTTCCTCTGCCTCCTCTTCCTCACTGTCAACAGGCTCCACCGCTGCCACAAGACCATCATCAGGCCCATCCTCCTGCAGAAAAGGCACCTGGCATCACAATGCCAGGTTGTGCAACAGGCAGCATGCCACGATTATCTGGCACACCTTCTTCGGTGAGTAGTATAGAGAGCCACCTGTTAGATGGAGGCACCGGAATCTGGCCTTCAGGAGGCTGAACATCCTCTCACTAATACGCCTAATTCGCCCATGTGCTTCATTGTAGCGTTCCTCTGCCCTTGTCCTGGCATTAATCACTGGGGTCAGTACCCATGAGAGGCTGGGGTAACCAGAGTCACCTGCAAATGTTGAGGGATACCTGTTAGACACACACTAACCCTTATGGACTACCCCACACCCAGACACCTACTCATACTGTGTGGGGACCTTGGGCTCACATATTAGCCACACCCGGTGCCTCTGGAGTTGGCCCACCACATAAGGGATACTGCTGTTCCTCAAAATGTAGGCATCATGCACAGAGCGAGGATACTTGGCATTCTCATGAGAGATGTACTGGTCCGCCAAACACAACATCTGCACATTAATTGAGTGGTAGCTTTTTCGATTTCTGTACACTTGTTCATTTCTGCGGGGGTGGGACAAATGCTACATGTGTACCATCAATGGCACCAATGATGTTGGGGATATGTCCCAGGGCATAAAAGTCAGCTTTCACTGTGGGCAAATCCTCCACCTGTGGAAACACGATGTAGCTGCGCATGTGTTTCAGCAGGGCAGACAACACTCTACGTTAGAAAACATTGGCTGAGACATCCCAGATGCCATGGCCACTGTGGTTTGAAAGGAGCCACTTGTCAGGAAATGGAGCACTGACAGGCCCTGCACTAGAGGGGGTATTCCTGTGGGATGGCAGATAGCTGAAATCAGGTCTGGCTCCAATTGGGCCCACAGGTCTTGGATTGTGCATGATTAAGTCTGTAGGTGAAAATGATGTGTCTGTCTTCCATTGTCGACAGGTCCACCAGGGGTCTGTACACCGGAGGATGACGCCATCTCATCATCTGCCCCAGCGGATGTGCCCTATGGAGGAGAATGGTAAGCAGAGGGTCATGTACCACATGGGTTGCACAAGTGTGTTTGCAGTAATGTTAGTAAATCGGTGTGTGGCGTAGTTTGTCCATACATCTGCCAAATTGTGCTGTGACGCAGTCAGGTGCCATGCCATGTGGCCCCCTGAAATGGAGACTGCCTGACCTGGGAGGAGGGACAAGGGGAAATGAGGTAACTGCGCTGGCATTGTGCAGCATCACAGTAAAAATGAAAAGTTTAAGTAGCATTTTTTAACAGTAGGCAGTGGTCAAAAGGGCCACTGACTACTTTAAAAAACATATTTTTGGCACATTCATAAAGGGAAAGCATTCCTTTGGGGGGCCCCTTTTTTTTTTGCGAGTTGGTTATTACTACATGTTTGTGGTTGGTAAAGTAATAATATTTTGCAAAGGGATTTCAATCACAAAACATTAGTATAACCTATTTCAAATTGGTATTTTGAAGGTACACCGTAAACACGCCTATTTTAAAAATAGAGTTGTTATTTGGTTGCAAACTCAAATCGAGATTCGGTAACAATTTACCGAATTGCTGTTTGGGTTTCGTACATGACAAAAAGCCTTTTGCGGGTACAAACGGCTTGATTCTCTGAACTGGACCTTTTGCAATTTCATAAAGGCTTCATAGATCTCTATCTCTCTGACTTGCAGTTTGTCAGCATGGGAGGCAAAGACTGCGACACTGCCTTCATGAAACACAGAACAGAGCACTGTTTGAGGGAAGGGCAGATGGATTATCTCCGCACAGCATCAGGCTAGGTTGCAGGGAAAAACATATGTATTTGTAGGCTATCTAGTTTTTAATGTGGGAGTATTAAAAATTTGATTGTGCTCTGTGTAGTGATTTACGCAGCGCAATTCAGCATTGGTTATCATTGGGCACTATGGGTTCCAGGGCCAATGGCGATGTACGCCGGCGGTGACGGTACATACCGCCGCGGACGTGTCCACCATTTTCTATCTGTTCACTTACTTGATACCTGACCTTCAACAGGAGAGGACCTACACTGCAAGTGCTGATGTGACCCGAGTCTGGAAGCGACAATGTCTTGAGTGTCTGGGGAAAGGGCCCCTGCCTTCACCGTGGAGGAGTTGGAAAAACTGGTGGATGGAGTCCTCCCCCAGTACACGCTACTCTGCGGTCCTCCAGACAAACAGGTGTGTACACTATGAGCATGCTGCGTGGGCAATGCCTGTTTTGAGTGGTGTGGATGGAAGATACATGTGGGGGGGGCTGAGGCCTGCATGTGAGGATGGTGAGTGTATGTGCATCAGGGCATGGGTGGGAACTGGTGGGCAAGGAGTAGGACGGTCTGGACGGGTGAGTAATTTCCTTTCCCCCTGTACCTTTCCTCTAGGTCAGCACCTACCAGAAGAAGGGTATTTGGCGTGTCATCGCTAAGGAAGTGCGGGCCCTGGGGGTCTATCATAGACGGAGCACCCACTGCCATTAGAGATGGGATGACCTACACCGCTGGAGCAAGAAGACGGCAGAGGCCCAGCTGGGGCTGGCCTCCCAATGTGGAAGGGGTGCCCGTCGCACCATGACCTCCCTGATGTTCCGGATCCTGGCAGTGGCATATCCGGAGTAGGATGGGCGCTTGAGGCCATCACAGCAGCCACAAGGGGGTGAGTACAGTGTCATTAAGCTGACTCTGTGCATTTTATGACGTGTCCGGGTGGGGGATGTAGGCTGTGGGTTCCCTTAGGCCAGGGCGAACTTGGTAGGGTAGGTCTCTTGTTGGGCAGGCTCTGAGGCACTCCAACCCCATGTTTAGTGGGCATCTACAACTGGGCAGGCTCCTGTGGGTTCCAGGTGTACAGCAAATGGTGTTAGGCATAGTACCACATGGCCTTGTGAATTTCCTACTAACTGCTAGTGCATGGCCTAGTGCATAGGGCTGCTCCCTGTGTGTTGTGTCCGCCAACGGTAGTGGTATTGCTGGCATTAACCATGTGTGTTTTATGTCTTTTCCCCCCTTCTTGTTTTGTCACCCTGTCCTTGTGTGCATTAGCATCATTTGGTGGAGAAGCAGAGGCACCGGCGACGGAGGAGCTGTATCCCACATGGCCCTGGAGGGTGAATCTACGGAGGGTGAAGGCACCAGTGGGACAGAGGGCGAGGGGAGCTCCACAACGGAGAGAGGAGGAGATACCAGCGACAGCGACTCCTCCTCTCATGGAAGCTCCCTGGCGGTGGCAGACACCTCTGTGCCCACCCCAACAACAGGTACAGCTGCCACCCCACTACCAGCACCGTCCTCTCAGCAGCTCCTCAGCGTGTTTCCTGTGCCCGCTCATCCAGAAGGGTGGGCATCTCGTTTGCCCCAGGCACCTCAGGTCCTACCCCAGTCATCCCTGCTGCCCTCAGTGAGGAGGCTATTGAACTCCTGAGATCCCTCACTGTTGGGCAGTCAACCATTCGGAATGCCATCCAGGGTGTCGAGAGGCACTTGCAGCAAACAAATGCATACCTGAAGGGCATTCATTCTGGCGTGGCAGCCCAACAGAGAGCACATCAGGCTCTGGCCTCAGCACTGATGGCAGCCATTGTCCCTGTGTCCAGCCTCCCTCCTCCAACTTCCATTACCCAGACCCAATCCCCTCTACCTCAGCCTATCCCAAGCACACCATCAGATCAGCATGCACACACATCAACAAACAAAAGTGGCTCAGGCAAACGTAAGCACCACACATCCCACAGGCACTCACACAAGCACCATACCCATGCACACATACCAACATCCACTTCCTCCACTGTGTACCCCTCCTCCACTGTGTCCCCCTCCTCCACATCCTCCACCTCCCTCCCAGTCTCCTATCCACTCACACCTGCATGCACTACATCATCAGACACTGCTTCCACTACCAGCACGCCCATCACTACACACCGCTCGCATGTTATCACCACCCCTACTACAATTCACACGTCCCCTGTGTCCTCTCCCAGTGTGTCTGTAAGCCCTCCTCCCAAAGTACACAAACGCAGGCACACACCCACTCAAAAGGCATCCACCTCACAACAGCCTCCTACCCATGCACCTTCACCCAAACTCAGACATACACCTCCTACAACCATTACCTCTTCCTCCACTCCCACACCCCCTCCATCTTCCCGTCCCAGTGTGTCAAAAACCTTTTCCTAGCAAACATTAACCTCTTCCCTACACCTCCCCCCGTCCTTCCCCTAGGGCGAGGATGTCTAGATCCCAGCCAAGCACCTCAGCCACCAAATCTGCATCTGCTGTGGTCTCTGCTACTCCAGTATGGTCTAAGGGGGCACCCATCAGAGCTGCCAGTGTGCCACCAACAGTAAAGAAGGACCACCCTATTCCACCACCTGCAAAGGTCAAAAATGGGCCGGCTTCCAGCAGGGGACAGTGACACCACCCACCCAGCAAGGCCTCGCCCAAACAGCGAGTGGACAGTGCCAAGGTCCCTGCAGCGACTGTCAAGATGAGGAAGGGCCACAAGCCAAAGGGCACATCACATCTGGGCACGATATTTCTTGGTGAGGGGCTGGTGACCACCATATCATCAGTGATGGCAGCCACATGCACCACAGTCACCACCGACGCTCCGATCGCCACCTGCACCACCACACCTGCACTGCCACCTTCACCGCCACAACGTCTGTCTGCAGCATCCTTCCCAAGGATCAGCCATCCGAGGCTGCCGGAGATGGTATGGTGTCTCCATCCACCACAACAGTCACTTGCACCACGGCCAGCACTGGCAGCATCTCCGCCGCAGACACCGCCACCTGCACCACCATCAGCACTGCCACGTGCACAGCCGATGCCACTCTGTCGGACCGCAGCCCCATCCCCAGTGTGCAGCCATCAGAGTCTGCAGGTGATGTCCTGGACCCTGGACACACCACTTGAGACACCACCTACAGCATTGACACGAACCAGCAATTGGCAGCCTAAGTCGCCACAGAACGGAGTGTGGCTATGCCTCCATGGAGTATCATGCTACCTGTTACTGGTACATTGTGTGGCGGAGACACCCAGGTGAGACAAAGTCAACTGCCACACCCCAGGTGCAGCATCACTAGGCACAAAGCCCCCTTCAGAACCAATGGAGAAAGGCATCAACTCACTCTTTCCTTGGCAGAATGAAGCACTCTGGGCACAAAGCCCCCTCAAGAACCAGTGGAAGAAGGCATACACTCACACTATCCTTGGCAGGATGAAGCACTCTGGGCACAAAGCCCCCTCCAGAACCAGTGGAGAAAGGTATCCACTCACCCTTTCCTTGGCAGGATGAAGCACTCTGGAAACAAACCCCCTCCAGAACTAGTGGAGAAAGGCATCCACTCACCCAGTCCTTGGCAGGATGAAGCACTCTGGGCACAAAGCCCCCTCTAGAACCAGTGGAAGAAGGCATCCATTTGAGAGACTGTGGCTTTGCACTCCCAAGAACCAAGCAGTGGGCAATGCACCCACTTGGGAGACTTGAGAGACTGTGGCTTTGCACTCCCCAGGACCAAGCAGTGGGCAGTGCACCCACAAGAGAGACTGTGGCTTTGCACTCCCCAGGACCAAGCAGTGGGCATGGAGCCCCCTCGAGGTGCAGTGGCATTGTACCATCATCTGCCTGAGGTGCCCCCCTCCCCTTCCCTCTGAGGTGCCTGTTTTTTTTTTTTTACCTGATGCCCCAGCAGTGTTCTCTCCATTTTAAGGCAGGTGTCATGTGTGGGCTTCGCCCATGCTTTTTGGGACCACTGGTACACTGACATTTCATGGGACAGTGTACGGACTTGTGTACTTGCTGTAAATATTGGTGTACACTGATTATTTGCTGTTCTCTTGGTCTATCCGAATGTTTGAATATTACACTAATTAAACTCATTTTGTTTGGTCCTTGCGTTCTTCCAGGGGGTGACAGGGTGTATCTGTGATGTTATTGGAAATAATACATGTGTATGTTGTTGTGGGTGGGGGGTGAGGGTGTTGCGTGTCAAGTGTGTGTCACTCTCTTTTCCCTCCTCCCCTGCCCTGTGTGCTAGGTGCAGTACTCACCGTCGTCGTCGTCGCCGCGCCGCCTTCTTTACACTTCGTGGTGTATTAATAGAGTGAAACAATAAAATTCTCCCAAGGGAAAAACCAATCACCCCACACACTCAAATGATTAATCTCTCCAATGATCAATCTAACAATAAAGGAATCTAAGACTCATAATTTAATAATATACCCCAAATGATTAAAAACCCAATGTCACAATAATCACAAAACAATAATAGTCATCAATAAAGAAACCACATATAAAAACAATAAAATCCAACAAAGTGGAGACAGAGAAAATACATCAACAATAGTCTATTGTAGTTAAACTGTCCCAATTTTGGTAGATTTAAGCCAATCAATTTCTGTCACCAATCCTTGTTTGATTCCGGCCTACTCCTATGGGTCCAGTAATATCATATAGCGTCAACGCGTTTCGGTGGTCTTTCCAATACTTTCATCACCTTCTTCAGGACTAACCAATATGTTCCCCACACTTATTGAAACAAGCCTAAATGGGCTAACAAGAAAAATATAATTATATGCTTAAGTATATCCAACAACTTAATATCCCCCTTCCTCCAACCCCCATCTTTAATGCTAATTTCCCTAAAGCAAAATCCAACATGTAACCATAAACCTAGATTCCTTTATATCAACTGTCACTAAGAAAGATTTCAATACTTGCATAAAAGATCACTCTTTCAGGGGAAAATGTGTATATAGATAAATATCCAAATCCACCCACACTCACCTCCCTTAAAATCAAATTAAACTGTCCAAACCGATCTACATGTTAATATGTATATCTTCCTTTGTTTCCCAATAGTCTTTTGCAAACAAATTTCTACATGGACAAAATAAGATCCATTAATAAGTTACCACATTCTCCTCCTTTAAAACTGACCATAATTAGATCACCCCGTGGTATTTAGAATGGTGTCCAATATTAGTCATCCATTCCATCCATAACTCATTAATTATCACCATTATTCATGCATATAATCATAAATATGTGAGAAATAAAAATGAAAACAAAAATGAAAAATAAATAATTTATTTATTTCATAAATCCCATGCAGAATCAAATTCTCTTAATCATATATCATGCACATCTAAATAGGGGTAACAATTAATGTGATAAAATTGTACTAGGAAAAATATAATGTGAAATTAATCTTAAAAAATGTTTTGTTGTCCATGGAACTTACCATGGAATCTGCAATTCCATTAAATGATGAACCAGGGCTCTCTATTGTCCATACGGTTTCTCAACCTTAATTCTAAAAAAAACAAAAAGAATAAAAAAATATATATAAATCTGTATATATTCCCTAATTCAAATATCAGCCTAACCCTTCTTTTATTTATCCTTATCCTAACATAGGAGAAAAACCCTATAATGTCCTACCCTCTTGTGAGAGCGAGGGAGTAAATGTTTCTTTTGGTCTCAAGCCAGAAATATTATCAGTCACCCTAGAGGATTGACGTCCCATAAAGTACTTTTGAAGCCTACGTTTCCTAAAAAAAAAAAGCACTCAAATCCTTCTGTAAATCTAACCTATTAACATGGGCTGTAGGGGCAAAACTAAGACCCTTTTCTAATACCTCTATTTTATTATTTGTCAAGTTCCTGGCCGATAAATTAATTAGTGGAGCTTTATCTACCTCCAATATCTTTGATTCCCTGTTCTTATATATTCCTGCTGCGGTTGATTCCGTTGTGGTACACCCCTTTCTCCTGTTCCCCTGCCTCTTCGATTCAGACGGGGCGAGGCTCAAAAATCCATTATTGCTCTGTTCACTCATTTCTTCATTGCCATGTGTATATACCTCATCCTCACTCCCTGAACCTGATGGCTCAGAAAAAGTTACATACTTCTACCCTCCTACTCTTGGAGCCATCCATCTCCGCCCTGGGGTCATATCACCTCCCTGATCTTTTTTTCCGTAATAAAAATCTTTTTGCAAGTATGGATATACTAACTCATAATTAAATCTATTGATGTCCTTTCTCAATTTTACAGACTTCTTACTCATAAGATAATCTCTATACCCATCTACATCCTGATTTACCTCCTCCAAACATTTTTTTGCATTCTCTAGAGCCATACACTCCTTTAAAGCTTTCTCTAAATCCTCAATCTCGTTTCTCTATCACTACCATACCTTGTGCTGCCTCAATAATTAACAACATCCAATCACGACTGCACCGATTGGCTATAAGGGTCCAGGTCTCTAGAAACTATCTATTAATAGATACAACAACATGGGTAGGATCTTCAATTCGGGCTCCATGGCGTCCTAGTTCTTCCTTGGGTGTTGAGAGGTGAGTGGTTTCCCTTCTGTATACTGTTTCCGCTGTGCTTTTGCTGGCGTTGGTACTGCCCCGGAAAAGCTGGCAGATTGGTGCCTTGTAATAGTGTGGGTGGTACATTGTCTTCCGCCTGTCTGTTGGCGGTTACCGCTGCGGTGTTTGTTGCAACCGCCATGGCGGTCAGAGTGTTAAAGTGGCTGTCTGTGTTGGCGGTTTCCGCCATGGTCGTGATTCCATTTTTTTTACCGCCGGCCTGTTGGCGGTATTACCGCCACTTTAACACCGACCGCCATGGTTGTAATTAGGGTCTTACTTACTAATCGGACTAATGCAAGTGCTGATTTGAAAGAATTGAAAGAACCGGGTGTTTGGGAAAAGGTTGGCAAGGCGTTTGCTTCAGTGGGAAATTGGCTCAGCAACATTTGGAATAGGATTCTATTGAAAATATTACAGGGAATATTAATTGTTATGGCTTTTCTAATTGTACAATGGGGATAGTGTAAATTATGCAAAATAATTAAAATAAAAAGGTCAAAGAATAATCAGAGGAGGGAAGAAAAGAAAAGGGAAAATTTTACAGGGAAAATTCAAGGGGGAAACAAAATTATGAAGAGATTGAATTGTAAACATTTTAATCGATTTAGAAATTTGTGGGTAATAGTATGATGACATATTTAGACATCAGAGGAGGGATTGCTAGTGCAGGTGTTTTAATAAAAATGATTAATGAGTGTTTATGTATATTGAATAATGAGTTTATGTAGAAAATAAAATAATGTAGAAAAATAATGCACGCATTTGAAAATGTGATCACAAAGAATGGCCACCAATATCAACAAAGTGTACTAATCAATGATTAAATAGTATGAAATGTTGAATATGTGTTATACTAATGCAGTGATATGTCATATTAAGGGTTATGCAGTTAGCATTAGCTTTATTAATTGTAGGCCTTCACTTAGCGAGTGTCTTGGTCTTTTGCAAGGCCTCATGTAAAAGCTGTATTTCTTAGCGTTTAATAAAATAGCTGACCAAGTGAGTTAAAACTGTGAATTTCTATTGTATTGTTTAAATGTGCTCATAACAGAAGCTTTCCGTGTGAACCGAAGGCTAGGAGATGATGTTCTTACTAGTGCAACATTTTGTGTGTGATGTGTGTGAGACTGACTTTCCCAGGACAAGAACAATGAAGATAATGACTAGAGTAAAAGCTGCAACAATATTGTTACCTGATAAGCTGGATGATGAGGACATCGCAAGATGAACCTATCAACGATATGTGAACAGAGAAATATTAGAATTCAGAGATTTGGGATATTAGTTTTATTGGACAGAATGTGAACATACGATTAACTGACCAATAGAGATTAGGGGAGGTAGTGTAGGTGGCTTTGACTTAACGACACTGCACAGAGGGAAGAGAGTGATTCTGAGTGAAGACCGTCATTACTGCCCATTTTTCCTGACCGAGAGTTTGCTACGTTCTCATGTGTCTGGACAAGAGACGTGCTTCACTTTAATGCCTAAAGACTTTGCCCTTTTAATTCTTATGCTGAAGCCTGATGCCTTGCTGATCGACTGATGTCCTGAGGACAAAGACTGATTCTGCTTTGCTGATCCACCCTGAGGATAGGTATATTCTGATTGTGATTATTATGCATATTTGCTATTTTTCTTTCTAGGTACCAACTGCGCTGTTTTGATAGAACCATAGTTAGATGTTTCCGAGAGTTGTGTTACTAAATTGTTTTGCATGAATCCCAACATGCTGATGCTAATCTGATGTTAGTTAAGGATTAGCACTAATGATTTATGATAACAGGACTAATGCTTGATGAATTTCTCTGCTGAATTTCATGTATGTTATAACGTTGACACAGTTGACCTTGTTATTAATTTGCACCATAACCTTAGAATGTTCTTGTTCAAGCTTTGATTAGATTGCGTTTCTTCTGTCGCTTTGGACAACCAGTTTTTTTTCTGTATGTGTTTCATTTGATTTTGAGATTAATCTACATGACTTTAGCATTGTTAATGTAGGGAAATAAATATTCTAAACTTTTTCTAACGGTGTGCTTATTCATGACTGAAAAGTCATTGTGCGTGATAATTACTGATTCCATCGATTATTGACTTTATTGATTACTAAGGATTATTGATTATTGTGTATTGATTATGTACTGGATCTATGGTAAGAACATCTTAATTGCGAGTCAAAAAGTTCATCGACCTATTTGTGCCCCCTCGTAAGTTTACTTATGAAGGTCAGAAGCGCTAACAGGAGGACGAGTCATCATAACAGTACTCGACAAAGGGGAGATGGAATGGAGCCATGGACTAGGACCCTGGCCCGTCTATGAAGGCGTTGGTCGTCATGGCGGTAGGCAGTGTACACCACCGTGCACCTGATCATTGGATAACATTGTTGTCAATGGGAAAGAAGGGCCAACCATGATCACCTCTGGTGGTGATGGTGCACACCGCTGCAGTGAATACCACCATTTTGCCATGCCCTTGCCACTTGATTCCTGCACTTCGAGTGGGGAAGTACTCCACTGCGTGTGCTGCTGTGTCCTGACTCTGGTCCTTAAGATGGCACGTGCTACAGGGGAAGAGCCCCCAGTCTACATCACAGAGGAGCTGGAGAAGCTGGTGGATGGGGTCCTACCCCTGTATGCAAAGCTGTATGGGTGACCAGAGGAACACATGAGTTAATATATGTCCTCCTTAAAACTGTGTGAATGTGGCGGATGCTTGTAGGTGTTTTTGTTGGCTGTGTGAATGCTTACCCATTTTGTGTCTGGCAGTTTTAGGTTTGGCAAGTGTCTATATGTATGTCTCCATTGGCTTTGTCAGGTTGGACTGGCATGGCATTTGTGTATGGGGCACCCACACTGACATCTGTTTCTTTGTGTGTCCCATGCAGGTCAGCGCCCATCAGAAGAAAGGATCGTGGCAAGCCATCGCCAAGGAAGTGCGGACCCTGCAGGAAGCGGTGGGAGGACCTGCAGTGCTGGGCCCGGAAGACAGAAGAGGCCCAGCTGGGGATGGCCTCCCAACGTGGAAGAGCTGCCCATCGGACCCTGACACCCCTAATGGCCTGCATACTGGTGGTGGCCCATCTGGATTTGGATGGGCACTTAAAGGCAGTACAGCAGCCACAAGGGGGTGAGTAAGAACACTGTTGTGATGCTACTATGATGAGTGTAGTTAGGTGCAATGGGGTGCATGCATTGTAGTGCCAGACCCATAGAAAGGTGTGTTCCTGCAGTCCTGCCCCCATCTATGTCCATGGGATAGTGTCCTTAGGTAGATATGGCTAGGAATGTAGGCCTGTGACGGTCCCCTGTTTGGGCTATTGGCTTAATATGGCCACTTGGGTTTGCAGATTTGTTGTCTTGGCATCGTCTCTCATTGCTTCCCATTGCAAAGTGTAGCAGTATAGAGGGCCAGGATGGTAATGTGGTGTACTGTGGGATAATACCTACCAGTCAGGGGCACATTCCTATCATATATTGTATTTGTTGAGGGTTAATGCCTGAGAGGGGTGGGAGTGTATGTGCTCCAACACGAATATTGTTCCTGGAATTGACATACTTCTTTCTTCTTTTGTCACCCCCCATTTGTGCTCTTGTGTCCTTGTGTGCTTTAGCATCATCTGGCGAGGGAGCTGTGGCACCGGTGAGTGGGGATGCTGCAGTCCACAGGACCCAGGAGGCAGAATCCACCAACGCCAATGGGACCAGTGGGTTGGAGGGCAAGGGAGTACCACAGGGGAGGAGACTACCACTGAAGGTAGTGACTTTGATACCTCCTCCGATGGCAGCTCCCTCGTTGTGGTGGACCCTACTGGGCCCACCCATTCTTTGCCATCTTCTGCCACCCTCCATACCATCACCGCCCTCCCAGTAGCTCCCCACTGAGTTGCCTGTGCCTGCACACCTAGGAGGGTGGGCATCTCCTTCGCCCCAGACACCTCTTCTCCTGCCCCAATCAGCCCTGCTGCCCTCACTGAGGAGGCTATTGACCTCCTGAGAACCATCTCTGTAGGGCAGACAACCATCGTGAATATCATCCAGAGGCTGGCATCCCAAATGCAGCAATGCAATGCATTTTTGGAAGGCATTCACAGTGCCATGTCTGGCCTACAGAGATCTTTTCAGGCACTGGCCTCCACTTTGACAGCAGCCAGTGTCCCTGATCTTTCCATCCCCCCCCCATCAACCCCTCCCTTCACCCATCCCAACTACACATACAGACAGCCATGCACCCAAATCAACACACATGAAGCACTCCAAGAGACACAAGCACCATACGCCCAACCACATGCAGGCACACACCCAACATACCAAAGCAGACACACCAACATCCACCTCCCCCACTGTGTCCATCTACCCTCCTTCCAAAACACACAAACGCTCACACTCATATACTCCACATACATTCACCACACATCAGCATATTAAACAGGCACCTGCATCCACGTCCAGCACACCTACATCTCGTACCACCACTGCCTCTACCTCAACTCCCAAACCTGTCTCCAAAACTCCTCCTGCTGCATCTAGAAAGCTTTTCCTCTCCTGTGTTTACCTGTTTGAACCCACTGGCCCATCCCGTTTTATCCCTAAATGTTTCCTTGGCCTCACCAAGTCTACTTCTTCCTCTTCAAACTCCTCCCCAGTCCGCCCTTCCCATTCCTGTGCCCCTTCCTCAGGAAGGAAGAAGCCCTGTATTGCCCCTGGTTCCTCTGCCATACCCCAGTCCAAGCCCACTCCTCCTCCTTCCAAGAGCAAGCCCAAACCCTCTCCACCTCCAGAACCTATGCCAAAGACCCCCCCTTCCAAACCTGAGTCCCCACCCCCACCACCCCTTGCCCCTGAGGTGCCTGGCTTCCCCATTGATGCCCCTTTCTCAGTGGAGGATTTTTCTATTGTAGGAGTCAAGTGTGGCCTATATTTGCCCTTCCAGGACTTGAATTTGGACTGGCCTATGGCCTTGTTTGGACATAATTTTTTGTTTATATCCATTACATTTTAGTGCCCAGCAGACCTGTTGGTGCAATATTGTTCTGTTGTGTAGCGTTTCACTGTGGGGGAGTGGTGTACACAGGTGTGTGTGCTGGTTCTGATTTTTGTTTGCATGTGTCTGTTGAGCACATTTTGATAGGGTGTGTATGGCGTGGGAGGGGATGGAAGTGCATTGCGGTGTGGGTGGGCGTCTAATTGTGTCCTTTCCTCCCATGTGTGCTAGGGTGCAGTACATACCATTGTTGTCTTCATCAGTGGTCACGGTCCTGGAGAAATATGGCAAGGATAAGCACTGGCATTATTTCCAACTCTTGCTCCATGTCGGCGTCTTCTGTGGGCCTCCAGTGAGTGTTGCCCTTTATAGGGGTCATTTCTGCCAGGTTTTGCGTGGGGGTAGTTCCCGCCCTAGAACTGATGGCGGTGTGGTGGTTCATAATATGGGGGCCGTGTAGGGCCTTTCCGCCGGCCTGAAGATGGATTCTGCTGTCGTCGTCGGTGCTCCCAAAATGGTGGTGAGTGGATGGGCAACTGGCTGTTTCTCATGTGCTTCATTAAGTGGCGGCCTGGACCGCCAGCCTGTTGGCACTCGTTACCACGACCGCTGGCGGTGCAGTCTTTACCGCCAGGTTCTAAATGATCACCTGAGTCCTAACCCCAAAGTGGTGCCCAAAAGGTCACAGACCCTTGGTTGGTGTTAGTGTACTCTTTCCCCTTACAAAATTGCAACACTGAACACTTAAAAACACTCCCGCGGCCCCCATTACGACATTCCCGCTGGGCCGGCGGGCGCAAACCAAGTTTGCACCCGCCGGCCCAGCAGGGATGAGGCCGCAACATAGGAGCCGGCTCCTAATGGAGCCGGCGGTGTTGCGGCCGTGCGACGGGTGCAGTTGCACCCGTCTCGCTTTTCACTGTCTGCTATGCAGACAGTGAAAAGCTGGCCGGGGCCCTGTTAGGGGGCCCCTGCACTGCCCATGCCAGTGGCATGGGCAGTGCAGGGGCCCCAGGACACCCCCTTACCGCCAGCCTCTTCCTGGTGGTGCAAACCGCCAGAAACAGGCTGGCGGTAGGGATGTCATAATCCCCAGGGCAGCGCTGCTTGCAGCACTGCCCTGGCGGATTATCACCGCCGGGGCTAAAACGGCGGGAAACCGCCGGCCCCGGCGGTGCGACCGCGGCGCTACCGCCGCAGTCGTAATAAGGGCCTCCGTACCGCCAGCCTGTTGGCGGTACAGACGCTACATTACCCCTGGCGTCGTAATGACCCCGATAATCTGTGTTTTTTCTAAACTAGAGTGGGAATTTTGTTGTGTTGTGTTTTCTACTGTTTAACTGTTTTGGTTATGTAAAAAATTGGAGTAGTGATTGAGAGGGGTGGAAGCCCCACTCAGATGACAACCACAATCCTTGTTAGGGTGAACCACAAAAATCAATAAACTAACCTATGCTTAACCCTCTGGTACCTTGGCACGAGAGCAATCATGCTTAACTTAGAAGCAATATGTAAAGTAAAAATGTAGCACACAAACAGTACTAAAGTGAAAACACAATGCAGAAGATATGACATTTCAAAGTGTTTTGTGAAAAAAAGCTCCTAAAACACACTTGCAGTTATCTAGTTGCATTAGACTGGGGGAAAATCACAAGTTCAGGATGACCATGATTGAGCGAGGGCTGAATACAGGGCAGGGTAGTCCCTCTGAAAGGTTACCTTCAAAGTCTGGTGTGAAGAGATCCATTTGCTGTGGAGGAGCCCTCAAGAAGCAGGTAAAGTATCACTGATGGTCATAGCTGTTGCACGAAAAAGAAAGCTTGGCAGTGCAGGCTGTTTTGCACACAGTTGTTGCTTTAACTTCAAGCTGGTAGTCACAGCAAGCTGTCATTGCTGTGGCGTGTGGCTCCTGCTTTGCCAATCACCTGTGGTGGTTGATGTAGCTCAAAAAACAGATCTCACCGGAACCTAGTGTTTGTCGCAGGTGGAAGAGTCTCAGCACAAACAGGTGTGTTCATGGTTGCAAGGAGCCAACATATCAGAATTTTTACATTTTCTTGAGAAGGAGTACAATCTTATGCCAGCCAAGGGTCCAAGACCTGGGGAGGTAGTTGTTGGGGATCAGGGATTCAATCCATCAGAGGCCAGCAGAGCACAGGCAGGTCCAGTTGCATTTTCAGATCCAGGCAAGTCCAGTTGCTGCATGACACCTCGGTAGTGGCAGAGAGGCCTCTGAAGCTTGTTGTTTCTCTATAGCTCACACAGAAGGTGAGCCAAGTGACTCTAAAATTCACAGTGGGTTAGTCTAGGTTGAAGGTAAGCACGTCCAGTCTTCCTTCTAAGAAAGCAAAGCAGTCCTTAGCAGCAGGGCCGTCCACTGGCAGAAGGGCAGTCCTTCATCTGTAAGTTCCACTGATCCAGGAGTGTCCTGAAGAATGGCTCTGGAGGTCTAATAATTATACCTGGTGCCAGTGTTTGTGTGTGGGGACTCCCTGACCTACTCCCACACCTGATTCTAGAAAGTTCTTCTCCTGTCAAAGCTCCAAACTGCCCGAGGAGAAAAATTACAGGGCAGGCCTGGTGACAAGTTCCTTTTCATGTGCAGAAAGCAAAACCCTTTGAAGTGTAAGTGGGGCTTGGTACCGCCCTTCCCAGTCATCAAGTTAGGATGGTCCATCCTGTCCACACAAAAGCCCCCTTTGTGTAACTGTAAGGAAGCAGTACACAAACCCCAACAGCAGAGCCATTCACAGTCATGTGACGCAGGACACTGGTAAAGGTGCAACTGTTTGGGACAAGAAAATGGCAACTTTCAAAAGTGGCATTTCCAGAACTGTGGCTTAAAATCCAATGTTTCCTTTAAAAAAGACTTTTAATATTTTAACTACAATCCATTTGAATGGAAACAGCAGATCTCTTCCCAATCCAAAATTATTACTTATTAAATGTAATAAGGTAACATAGCGTTAGTCAATGGGAGAGATGTTTCTTACAACAGTGGAAAACAACTTTAGGAGTGTTTTACTGCCAGATAAGGTACACAAAGTACACCTGCCCTACCTTTAAATGCAAAGCACCCTGTTGTATGAGCCTTTAGGACTTAACTTAGTGGCGATTTACAAGTATTAAAAAGGAAGGTTTAGGCCAGGAAAAAAAAATGTTTATATTGCCAGGTCAAGGCAGTTTAAAACTGTACCACATGCTGCAGTGGTGGGCTTGAGACATGTTTTAACAGGGCTACTTTAGTGGCTGGCACAGCAAGTCCTACAGGCTCAATAGTAACATTTAATTTACAGGCCATGGATATATGTAGTACCATTTACTAGGAATGTACAAGTAAATCAAATGTACCAATCAGATAGATGTCAGTTGTACCATGTTTTAGGGAGAAAGCATAAGCACTTTACTGCTCGTTAGTAGGGAAAAAGTGCACAGAGTCTTAATGCCAACAAACACAGGTTCAGCAACAGAAGGCAAAAAGCTGGAGTTGGCTCTGTAAACATGGCAAGGTCCAACAGGTACTGATAAATGTTTTACACATTTCTCCTCAGCTAAGCCTGGCTACTCTGTGCTTCAGCTACCAAGTGTTGAGCTCAGGTTTAAATTATTGAGACCTAAATGGACCTAGTGTGGAATAACGCTATTATTACTTGATGAGGGTTACCATCCACTTCAACTAATAAGCCACTTTTTCACACTCCTCCTCCTCTACCCTGTGTGCTGCTTCCACCTTCAGATCCGGGTCCCCCATGCTCTCCCTATTACTGTCCTAGCCACCTGCTTGTCCATTGCTTCCCCACCCTTTTCAAAATCATGCTCTGTTTTTTTTTTTTTTAATATGTCTCCTCCCCGGGGCTCCTGCAATGCTTCCCTCCGATTCCTTCTCACTGCTACTCAGCAGCCGTGACCTTCTCCTATGCCCAGCTGCTCCTCCATTGCTACCTCGCCTGCCCTTTTAGTTTCATTTACTTTTACTTTTTAATAGGGCCAGGCTGGTAAAGTTGACTATCAGTTCGCGACTTTATCCAAATGTGCTTTTGTGCCCCCTTCTATTTTTATTTTTATAATTTACTGCTCCAAGATAATCACCTGCCATTGTTAAACAGATTATTTTTTTTAAAACAACAACAAGGCCTTCACCTCACGGCGTAAGCATATGTCATCACACTAGGTCCAAAAGTCTAAACAGCCACTGCATTATGAAATATGATGGTACATAATGATGAAGCATGCTTGCGCATACGTCATCACGCTTGCTGTTCAGAATCAGGAACAGCCATTGCCAAAGCCGAAATATTGGCTATTGTTGTTCGATAGTGAGACCTATTGGCTTTGCCAGTACTTATTTTTCATCTGTAGTTACATGAAATAACGATTACTTCCAGCTCTCGGCATCGTACTGTTGGGTTCTTTGTACATGCTTGTAAATGCAGTTGCATTCTGTAAAGTTTTTCCTTTCGAAAGATAGTTCTGAAATGCTGGCAAGTGTGAGTCAGTTGCTCCGCTGCTTCTGACTCTGTTGGATGTACTGATCTTCTCTGGAATAAAACTTCTCTTTCCCGGATCACAGAAGCTTCTTCTTTCCATTCAGACAACAGTCTTTTTACTGCTGTCAGAATAAGCTAAATGGATGCAGGAGTGAGGAAATATGTACAAAAAAAAAAAAAAAAAAAAAAAATGTGTGTGCTGCCCCGCTGTTGCCCACCCTTCCCTGCAGGATTTTGAAAACGAAAACAAAAACATTTGACCACGCAGTCGAGGTCATCCCCCTCTGTGTCCATCCTAGTTTGCTGGGTCTAAGATAGCTATGTACGTTTCCATCTCAGTTACCTGCTGGCATCCTCCTGGATCCTGAACATCCGAATTCTTCTATTGATAATGGCTTGAATTTCACAAATAGCACTGCTGGTATGATGCAGCTTCAGTGATTGACAGGCTTCGCAACAAGGACTCTTTCATCCCTGGTTAAGGAAACAGCCAACTGACATGTAGCTTCAAGTTCCATGCGTTGGATGATGTTTCTAACGTGAAGGACGGCCTCTGATATTCATGCCCCCCTCTGCCCTGAAAGAGCCAATGTCCTCATTAAAACACACCAGCATCCGAAAAGCATATGTTGCTCATCTCGAAGGCCCTACCGATGTAGGCATCAGATGAATTCGTTAAAAGGCAAGCATGGCCCTGGAAAGGGCTGTGACAGTCCCAGATGCTCCCCTCGTGCTTACCAATGACTATAATCACACATCTCCTACAGGCCAAAGCAACATCAATTCGTCGGGGATGATAATACCGATCCTGCGTGTCCTAATGGTTAGCTGTTGAGGTCTGATATGCAGCCCTTGCTGCTTAGAGATGTCATCTTCTTGGTTACAAGCAGAATGTCTTGTTCAAGGTTTTCGCTACACATGCCATATACATTTCTTGCCATTACTCTAACGGTGTGCTATATTAAACCACATAGCTACCCAGCAGTAGATATTTATACATACACAATATAAATTGGCATACGTGTTCCGTATCAAGAAACATATATACATGTCAAAGCATAGTAATTTTGTTGCACATATGTGTGGATATGGTAAGTGACGCCAGTGATTCATCCACTATTAGAACATTGGAATGTTGGGAGTTCCATTGCAGACAATGGAGTGCTCTGGGCTTTTACTTGCTGGTTAAAGCCCAAGCGTCAAGCATTCAAATGTTCTCTTTGTTCACAGCAACAGCTGTGAACAAAGGTCTCAGGAGCCCGAGGGGATTTTAAAGTGAGGACTTTGTTTTATTCACTAGAACATTCTGCCCTCTAGTGGCAGAATGTTCTAACAGCCACTCCATAGCCCCTATACATTCGCCAGATACAAACCAGGTATGATTGTGGGGATGTCAGAACTATAGGTCCCAGAATGCTTTTAGCTAGATGCTCTAGATCATTGAGGTGAGCTTAGGCACCATTGACCAATCGGCTGCAATGTGACAGTAAAGGACATAGTACAAGTTCTGGTGTAAATCATCCTCAAGTAAACAAGCTGGACACAGGTGATGCATTTACCATTACAAAGTGTAGTACAGGTTACTCTTTTGGGACACCATTTGAAGTAACTAAGCACTCAGGAAATTAAGGCAGTACCACAATGCACACATTTCTCACATTTGCATACAAGTGGAAGCAATAGTAGCATCCTTTCCTTTTTGTTTTCATCTTTTAGAACAATGTTGCCCATCTTGACCCAGATTAAGGATTCTGTTATTAATTTAGTTTGGATATCAAACTGTGATTATTGCGGATTATCGTGGATTATGGTGAGTAGACGCTGAATTGGTTCTGGTTGAATTTATTTTTTATCACAGAGTGGTGGTAGTGAACTCCATGTCTGTTGTTTCAGCTTAACCCATTAGAGGAAGGTTTCCTCATAGGATTCCTGGACAACATTAAGTGGACATGAGGTAAATTGGTGATGGCCGCAGTCCTTTATTGTATACCCTTAGTGATGATGAGTTTAGTGGTATGAATGGTGTTTGTTTGTTGTTTTAGTGATCAACAGTTCTGAGTCCTGAGGAGAATCCCCAAAAAAGGTTATGGTTTCGAAGCGCATTGATAAGTTTGCAACCAATGAGTGCATGAAACAATAGGCACTGGCAATCAGGGTGGACGTGACATTGTGAAGAAAGTTGTACACTTGGTTTGAACTAGCGCAGCACTGATTGGTTGTCTTGGCCCACTGAGCAAGTAGTAACGCAGTCCCAACACGATGGCAATCCACTGGCGGTCTGAACCGCCGGGGGAAAAAAAGGCACCACCATCAGAACACTGTACCACATTGGACAATATCAATACCCAACACCTGAGACACACACCTGTCCACAGCACTACAAAACACCCCTCCGCACATACCCAGAACCCTTTGCAGCCAGAAACTCTGACAGAGTGAGGCAAGAGCACACTGAAAGGAGGCACTGGACCTACATACCACAGGCACCATCACTTTGAACATGCATCACACAACACACCACTGCACACAAACACCACAAAGCACAAGCACATACCACTGCCCAAACTCACATCAACAAACAGCACACCCAGAATCCCTGCACAACATACACCCACCCACAACACAATGACCATGGCACCACCAAAAAACCCACGATTCACAGAAGAGGAGCTGAGGGTAGTGGTTGACAAAATCGTCAGAGTGAAGCAGCGGCTGTGTGGAGCATTGGTCCAGCAGACATCCATAGCCGTTAAGAACAACTTATGGCAGAGGATAGTCATCAGGGTGAATGCAGTAAGGAACCATCCACGCACGAGGGAGGACATTGGGAAGAGGTGGAACGACCTACAGGGGAAGGTATGGGCCATGGCTTCCAGGCACCAAATCGCTGTCATGAGGACTGGTGGTAGGCCCCCACCAGCACCCCCAGAACTGTCCCCATGAGAGGAGAAGGTCCTGGCCATTCTACATCCAGAAGGGCTGACGGGAATACCTAGTAGACTGGAGATTGGTAAGTCAACTGTACTCCCCGGCCAACATGTCTTCATGCACAGCATGTACCTACACCACCCTCTCATCCCCTCACACCACCCTGATGTGCACAAACCCACCATGGACCCAATACCCACCCTTGCATGCCACAGCACCCAACTGACACCATTCCCTCACAGGCCCACCAAGTGCATAGATACCTCACACTGCAGCAAGTACCACATCTACCACAATGCAACACTCCCTACCCTTGCATGACTGCTACATCCACATCACATCTCTGCAATTGCACGTTAAACCATGTCACTCCCCATCACCAATAAGTATCATGAATGCACATCAGTACATGGCAATGAGAGTAGCAAGACATACATTAACTATCCTCTAAAATAGGCCCATTGTAACATTCCACTGATGGTAACACAAGCAGTGGACTGGTAACTGTCATTGCCATTAGTGCCCTGCAAATCCAGTTAATGATGGCATACAACCATGTGTGTAACTGCTACAATACCATCATCTGACACAATACCTCTCATTACACAGCTCTCCCAAGTACTGCCACACAGCAGAGGAGCCAAGTGAAAGAAAGCCCAGGCCTGGAAGCAGGTCCCATAGGGTAGGACTCCCCTGGAAGTCTGGATATGGATGACAAACCTTCTTCAGTAAACCACCACCAGCCACTCCTTGTCCACAACTGAAACCACCTCCCCTGTGTCAGCCAATGCACAGCAGAGCCCACCTTCCCATACCTTTGCCCCAACGTCACCTCAAACATCAGTGTGCCCCACAGGACAGGGGCAGGAGTTAATGGTGCAAACCGAAGACAACGACAGTCCTGCTGTCAGAGGGAGGGGGCACACTGCACCAGGGGCACAGGGGGCAAGGGCCAGAGGGGGGCCATCGTAGGCCAAGGGAGGAGGCAGGTACAGGACATGACCGGCCAGGAGGCTGTCTCCAGAGTCCTGGAAGCTACCAGCAAACACACGACAAGATGGGCCAGATACTCACCACCTTTCAGGACATGCAAAGGCTGCAGGGGAAATACCACCAGGAGACCATGCAGCAGTGGCAGGCACTCAATGCCATCATGGTCTCCATATTAAGGAATGGAACAATATACTGTGGACATCCTCAACCCAACAGCAGGCCCCATCCAGTAGTCAGGCAACACCACTGCCAACAACAACAGCACCTGCTACTGGCATTGAGGCCCAGCAGGAGGACCCACAGGCCATAAGCACCCCTTCCCCTGCAGCTGAGGGACCACCCACAAAAGAGGTGGCCATCCAGACATCCTGCAGGACCTCAGGCCAAAACCAATACCCCCACCAGGAAGAGATCCGTCAACTGAACTGTCACCCTTGTGTGCCACTGTTACACCCTGTTGGCTGTCCAAAACTAAGTACACATCATACAGTGCAAATGGATACAGGACCTGTGAGACAAACAGCTGAACCACCAACTCTGATCAGTGGGATGTGCCTTTTGAGGGCCAGGTTATGGAGCATGCAGCATGCAAAAACGATCTTGCAGACTTCCCTGGCCGGTACTGTAGGGCGCCACCAGACACATGAACGCAACAAAATCTAGTTTTCAAGAGACTGAAAGTCCTCTCAATCACTCGCCTCGTCCAGCCATGTGCCTCATTGTACCTGTTCTCCCCTCCTGTAGTTGGAAGTCTCACAGGTGTCAGGATCCAGGGCAGGTTGGGATATCCGGAGTCACCTGTGTGGAAAAGGGAACATGACTATAGGCAACAATGCTAGGCAGAGTGCTGACTATGTTATGCGGGGTACAAACGTCTGACATGGAGAGCAGTACACATACCTATGAGTCAGGCCCTTTCTCCCTATAGCTGTGACATCATTGCAGAGACACTGCTGTTCCTCATGATGTAGGAATCATGTACTGATCCTGGGAATTTAGCATTCCCATGTGTTATGTATTCGTCTGCAAATCCTCGGAGGTACCAAAACAATGTGAGTCCCATCAATGGCCCCAATTACATGTGGGACATTTGGTGTGTTGTAGAAGGCTGCTTTTACAGTGGGCAATTCAGCACATTGTGGGAACCTAGGCCCATATTTATACTTTTTTAGTGCCACATTTGCACCACTGTTTGAAGCAAAAGCGGCGCAAACTTACAAAATACAATTGTATTTTGTACGTTTGTGCTGCTTTTGCGTCACAAAATGATGCAAACGTGGCACTTAAAAAGTATAAATATGGGCCCTAATGTACCTAGGTGCATGCATTGAGTAGAGCATCCAGCACATCCTGCAACACCTTACTGAACTGGGGCTGTAAAAACCCTTCAGCCAGTCCCACTGTAACCTGAAAAGAGTCACTCGCCAGAAAATGCAGGACTGACAACACCTGGACTGTTGGAGGAATGGCATGGGGATTTCTCAAACCCTGTAGGCTGTCTGGCTTCAACTGGGCGACCAGTTCCCTGATGCACAAACAGTTCAGTCGATAGGTCAGGATGATGTGGTGCTCTTCCATGGTATCAGGATCTAAGAGTGGCCAGTAAACTGGTGCATTCCTCATCACTCTATTGTGGCGATATCTGTGCGGGGACACAAATTACAATCTGGGAACCTCTCACAATGTAGGGCACCAATTATGACATACAACAGTCACAAAGTTTTATTCATGGAAGTTGGCTGTCATGTTGTGGGAAGACACATCACTCCACACTCCATTCCTAACCAGACGATGTCACATGATCCCTGTGGCAATAGACGTATACAGGACATGTACTCATTCCATGTGTTCCACTAGACCGATCATATATATTGACAACTGTAGTGACAAGTGTGGTGATGTTAACAGACACTCACTACGTGTCATTATCCACAATGTGTGACCTAATGTATCTATTTGTGACAACATGCAGGTATTTACTTAGTGTGAACCCAGGACAGTCATGCTACAGACTAGTATGGCATCTGCCTTTCCGGCATGCATAGGACAGCTGGAAGCGACCTCGTTCCGCCGGCCGAAGTCGTCATGGTGGAAGGCGGTCTGAACCGCCATGCAACTCCTCATTGATTAACATTGACATCTATGGGAGACTGGGACCAATGACGATCACTGCCCGCAGTGACAGTCATGACTGCTGCGGTTGTAACTGTCATTTTGTATGGGCCAGCTCACTTGACTCCTAGCAATCGGGCAAGGCGGACCTCCACTTTGTGCGCTGCTGTGTCCTATATCTTGGAGCAACGATGGCCCACACTGCAGGGGATAGGGCCCTAGCCTTCACTACGGAGGAACTTGAGAAACAGGTGGAAGGGGTCCTACCCCTGTATTAGCGGTTGTATGGTGCTCCAGGGCAACAGGTCAGTACAACGTCCTTTGTCCGACATGTCCGGGGGTGTTTGACAATGTATGTTTGTGCACATTGGCATGTCATGACTGATCAGGTGTTTAGCATGCACATGATATGTGTGGAATATTGGCAGTGAGCATGGTCTGTGTTTATTGTGTGCCGCCAAAGGTTACTGATGTATTGGTATTATTTACATCATGTCCCCCATTTTTGGAATGTTTCCCATTCACGTCAGCTCCCACCAGAAAAAAGGTTTATGGAGAGCCATTGCCAAGGAAGTGCGGACCCTGGGGGGTCCATAGCCAGCAGAGAACCCACTGCAGGAAGTGGTGGAAGGACCGGAGACGCTGGGCCTGGAAGACCGCAGAGGCCCAGCTGGGGATGGCCTCTTAACATGCAAGGGGTGCCTGTCGGACCCTGACCACCCTAACGGCCCACATACTGGCGGCGGCCTACGCAGAGTTGGATGGGCTCTTGAAGGCAGCACAGCAACCACAAGGGGGTAAGTGCTGACTGTTAGGGGACTACTGCATGGTTGTGTACTGTGACCCTCACTGGACTTGGAATTTACTTGGTCAGATGTGATTTAGGGAATGTACAATCCTGGTTGTCACACCCTTCATGTAGGAGTGTGTCACATTAGCTATGTTGAGCCATGCAGGAAAAGAATTGGTGGTACTGTGACACACGTTCACCTGTATGTATGGGTCACTCAAGTATGCTATCATGTCAGTGACTGCATCCTCCATCTCTGTGTGTACTGTAGTAGTACAAGGTGGTCATATTGGCACTGTATATGGGTAATGATAGGCATGTTACGTGAACATTGCAATTGCTTCACTTGCTACATCAATTTACCACTGTACCGTATGTACTCCACACATTCCTGTCAGTTAGTTAGTGTTCTCAGTCCCTCTGTGCTCAGATTTGCATCATCCCATAATGGACGACATGTGGTTGGGTATGTTCCTGGGCTGGATTGTTGGATAAGTTAATTAGGCAGTCGATAGTCATGTAGTGGTCTTCATTTATGTGTTTAGGCTGCAGGGTTGAGGTGAGTTTGGGTATCGCTTGAATGACTCAATTGTAAATGATTTCTAAATGGTCTCTTGTTTCTGTATTGTTTGTATGTGAAGTGGATGTGTGGGTTATCATCATTTCCCCCCTGTTTCTCCCACCCTCCTTCTCTCTCCCTACCTTTGTCTATGTGTGCATTTGCATCATCTCGCGAAGGAGGAACGGCACCGGCGGGTGGGGGTGCAGCATCCCATGGGACCCAGGAGGCTGACACCAGTGAAGCTGCAGGGACCAGTGGGACGGATGGTGAGGGGAGCACCATGGGGGGGACTGGAGCTACCAACATATGTGATACAGATTCCTCCTCGGATGGTGGTTCCCTAGCGGTGGCGGACCCATCTGGGACCACTCCAGCACCATCCTTGTCCACTACCCCCCTTACCAGCACCGCCCTCCCTGTAGCACCCCACCCAGTTGCCCGTGCCTGCTCAGCCAGGAGGGTGGGCGTCTTCTTTGCCGCAGGCACCTCTGCCCCTGCCCAAGTCAGTCCTGCTGCCCTCAATGAGGAGGCTATTGACCTCCTGGAGTCCAACTCTGTGGGGCAGACAACCATCATGAATGCCATCCAGGGACTGGCATCCCGTATGCAGCAGTTCAATGCGTTCCTGGAAGGCATTCATGGTGCCTTGTCTGGCCTACAGAGATCGTTTCAGGCACTGGCCTCCTCTTTGACGGCAACCAGTGTCCCTTCATCTTACGTCCCCCCCTCTAGCTACCTGTTCCCAATCCACCTACAGACCAGCATACACCCACTACAATAGACAAGGTGCGCAAAGACAGTCATAGACATCACAAACGTTCACACAGGCATGCACACACAACACACATCTGCAGACACAACAACAGACACTTACCCCACCAACTCCTCCCTTACAGTCACATTTCCATTCACACTTGCCAGCACTGCATCATCACACACTGGTCCTGCTATCATTCCTGTCATACCCTCGATCTCCACAACAGCAGACTCACTGACACACACCCCACACACCACGACTACCGTCTCTGCTACCTGCAGCACATCCACCACACTTGCACACACCACCACAACATTCACTCATATATCTCCCATTCCCGCTCCCTGCATCTCTGTCCCCCTCCTCCCAATGAATACACACTCACCCATTCAATCACCCAACATTCAGCCAACATGCAGCACATCCACCTCATTTGCACACACCACTGCAACATTCACTCACACATCTCCCATTTCTGCTCCCTGCATCTCTGTCCCCATCCTCCCAATGGATGCACACTCACCCATTCACCCACTCAACATTCAGCCACCACGCACATGCACACATTGCACACACCAACATCCACGTACAGCACACCAACACATCAGACAAGCACTCCCTCTATCTCCACTCCCAACCCTCAATCGTGTGACCGCCCCGTGTACCTAAGAACATGTTCCTTGCCGCCCTTCACCTCTTCCCTAATCCTCTCCCACCCCGTGTTCCCGTAAACCCTGTGTCCCCCTGCCCATCTCAGGCCCTTCCACCTCCTATTCCTCGGGTGCCCCTTTGGTGTATCCCCTGCTCCTTCACCCAGCAAGAAATCCACCTCTCCCAGTGCCAAATCTCCCTTCCCAAGCCCAAACCGAAACATGCCCCTTCCACATCCAAGTGTCCCCAACCACCCCAGCACCCCTGAGGTGCCTGCCTGTCCCATTGATGCCCCATGACGTGGAGGCCAATTTGCTGTCAGGAGTCAAGCTGGGGCCATGATATATATGGACTTTATGCATTAATACAGGTTGGACTTACCATTTGGCTGAATTTGTATATATTTATTATAATAATTTCTTATGGTTCCAATGACATCTGCCCACACTGCTGTGGTTGGCAAGATGAGTTGCTTGTCCTGGTTTTCTTCTACTTGGTGGTGTGACATCTGTGTGCAATGGTGTGTGAGGGCTGTGTATGGATTGTGTCTGTGTTGTTGCATGCGCTGGGTAGATGGGTTGTGCCATGGGCATGTTGTAATGTGTCTGACTGCTTACTTGTGGGATTGTATGGGGTGTTGTGTGCATCTATGTAAATGGTGCTGCATTTGTGGATTTCCTTGATTGTTGGTTGTACGTGTTGTGTCACCTGTGTCATTGTTTGGATGTGTGTTTACTGCTCTTGATTGTGTGTCATTGATACATACAGTTCATGGCGTGTGTGTATGTGTGGTGTTGCACAACGTGCCTATTTATGTCTGCATTGAGGTGTTTGCAGTCTAGTTGTCATTATGTTGTTATGGGTGTGTTGGTGGTGTTGGTCTGTGTTGTGCTGTATGTTTGGCACGTATCTGCTTGGCTTTGTGTGTGTTGGGTACTTGGCATTGGAGTATCTTGTGTGTGCCTGCGTGTGGCCTTCGCTGTCTGTGCAAGGAATGTGTGTTGTGTGTGGGAGTGTATCACTGCCATTTCCTCCCCTCTGTGCTTGGCGTGCAGTTGTCGTCTTCGTCGTTGTCGGTGGCCCTGAAGATGTATGGCGAGATACAAACCAGGAAAGACTAGTAGTCCGTTTGCCATGGTGGCCGCGGACGTGTCTCTGTGCCTGGAGGTAGGTGTCTCCTTTTGTACTTTCTGTTTCCGCCAGGTTTTTCATAGCGGCCAGCCCGCCCTGGATATCCTGGCAGCATGGTGACTCAGAATATGGTGAGCCGGACATTGGCTTCCGCCTGCATGAAGTTGGCTTCTGGTGCCGGATGCTGCTCGTCAGCAGTAACGGTGCTGGCAGTGAGTTGTCTGTGTTGCGTTGGGTTCACCACCTTACTCGTTATATGGCGGTCTGCACCGCCACCCTGGATACAGTCATAACACCGCCGCCGGTGTGGCGGTCAGGTTACCGCCAAACTCAGAATGACCCCCTTAGTCTTTGAAAATTTGTATCTTTTCTTGTGTATATTGTTTTTTTGTCATTTTGGTATCTTGTTTTACTCCGAAAAATATTGCCTATTTTTCCAAAGTGGTGTGGAGTACTTTTGTGGTGTTTTCACTGTCTTACTGTTTGTGTGTACAAATACACACTGCTTGTGAGATAAGCCTGACTGCTTGAGACATGCTACCAAGGGGGTGAATAGGGGGCTATCTTAGCTGTTTGACTCCCTTACCCTGACTAGAGTGAGGGTCCCTACTTGGACAGGGTGCAAACCACTGCCAACTAGAGACACCTTTTCTAACAAGTAAATTAAGCATAGATCTCGCACTTCCTCTGCCTCCTCCTGTTTTATGTATATTTGGTCAATTATTTGTCCTGTTTGAAAAAGAATCCATCCCACTTTGGGTTAGCAAGACACACTTTGACAGTAAAGAACGGCTACGCTTGTGCCATTTTATCTAATTGCTCTTGGAGAGTTCATAATAAGCTAATGACTGTGCTACCAAACAGCCAAGGGAGTCCTTCTACTTAAATTAACATAGGAGTCTCTCTGGTATATACACAGACTCAAGGAGCATGTTACCAATCTCCCATTACTTAACAAGTGGTCCACCTGAAACTATCATAACAGTATCACAGACTTCCCCTGGCTGTCAAATACAAGGAGGCCTAAAGATAACACTGGCTCCCAAATTGTTCCTTCTATTGTGACTGGGGAAGAAGTTAATTGGGATGAGCTACTAGTAGACAGGAATGGTGGGAACCATCTGTGTGGGGTTTAGCTAAATGAAGAGGTCACAAGCATAAACCTCATATCTACGTCCTGTAGTATAGTCTACTGGTCTCAACTCTGGCTTCCCTTATTAATGATTGCATACTCCTGGATGTACAAATCATCATCATTAAAAAAGACGTGCCATCAAGCAAGTTAGGAAAATCAAACGAGGTGACAGGCACAAAACCAACTATAATGAAAGATCAAGAGTGGGCCTCAATGGTTCAACCATCTGGACTTGGTTTATCTGATGCTCTGGTAAAATGTACTTTACTTTCTCAACAAAACACTACTAATGCCTGTGAGAGGGATTCCTCTCAAACCCCATATTTACCTGATAGGAATCCCAAGAATGTCCATGATGTCCCGTTGCACTAGAGGAAAACCTGTGAGGAGAAAAGCAAAGACGAGGTTAATATTGACGGGACTGTCAAAAGGACACAAACAATAATAAAGGACTTCCATCTTTTGAAACAGACAGGGGCGGAATCATGAGTCAACAACCAATCCAGACAATGGCGGGAGGTGTCAAAAACACAGACAATGCCGGAATCGAGGAGGAGAGTGAGGGTGTGAGATCTTTGGGAATACAATACTTTGGGGCACTGAGACAGGACAAAAGAGAAGAAAGAAAACTGACCACAGAAGATGACAGCACTGAACTTGATGAGACCCAGGAGGCCTGAGGGATGGAGTGGTGAAGTCGACGGAGGACGCTGACAGCACCCCCCCCCCCCCGGCAACTACCACCTATGCAGCTTAGGGGCAAGCTCACTTCTTGGTGGAAAACTTTTTGTACCATTCCACTGTTGACCTTGCACAAATAAGCTCTTCTTGATCACAAATGGTCAATGCCCTACAGGAAGAGAGTATCCAACAGTGTTTTCTTTTGTTTATATTTTAATTATTGTTTGAGCATGGGTGTTTCACTTGTTCAGGGATCGTAGAAAAAGGACACTTGACTGGTGGTTTACAGAGCCACAAACCTAAAGTAATGACACCTGGTTTTCTTACGATATGGGTGGAAAAAAATCAGAAACTGAGGTTACCTGCTATTTTGAAACCTACAGTACAGGACATCCAGGAGGATATAGCTCAAATACATAGGATCGCAGGGCCTTTATTCAAACTCGAGGTGGGCACTCACAATCCTCCCTACTGGGAACACAATACCACTGGTGAGGTGACGGCTTAAATGATTATAAAGAAAATACAAGCCTCTTAACTTACTGCTCTGTCTTTCCTCAAGGAATCTGGTAGCGCCATCCTAATGGGAACACTGAGAAAGAAGAAGGAGAAAATTCAGTATTAGGCTCAATGGAAAAAAGGGAAAAAATGATATTCCAAACACCTTTCCTGCCCCCCCAAACCTCAGAGACACTTTCCATCCTTGTTCTGTGACCCCAATAAAGCATTAAAAAAATCTGAAACTTACACAACCTCCAAGGCCTTATATCCACCCAGCCCTCCTACACTGACCATGTTGTATCAGGATCTTTGCAAGTTTAGGAAAGCATATGGACCTAAATCTTTGCTCTACTTGAGAAATGTGTGCTGAATACTGACCACACATCCACAATAACAACTGAAATATCGCAGATTCTCTCTAAGCATCTGGGAGGAAGAACAGTAAGAGAATCAATCTTTAAAAAGCAAGCAGCAATGCACACAGAAGTTGCTGGGTGGAGGCAATGTAATAGCAGGTCTAGAATCTGTCCCTTCCATAATGTGTGAAAATAGAAAACAGAATCATAATGAGAACCCTAAAGAAAGGCAAGAAGCACATGAGAAAGAGCAAATTCAAGAACAAAGAATAAAAGGTGATAGAGTATAATCTTTCAGATAACTTTTTGATGTGCAGGAGGAATTTAATTAACCCATGCCTCAGAGGAATGCTTTGACCACCATAGATACTGCTCCCCAGGAGCTGCATCACTAATCGTATACCCCATATTCTCCTGTAGGCAAAAAGCCATTAGATGTGGACCAACCAAGAGTGATAATAAAAAGAAGACACACAGGTGGATCACTAACAAGATGACTTGCAGACTTAGGTTTAACTTAGTCAAAGAAATAATGAATGATGTAACCTTGGAGTCCAGAAATATACTGAAATTACCAGTAGATGATCAACAAGTTCATTTTACGGAAGGATTGAAAGGTTCTAGATATTTACATGCATTGGGTATGACATCTGCCTCCACCAAATCCTTTTACTGAACCATTTGTGGTGTCTAGCAAAAGTAGCCTAAAGACTTCAGAGGAAAGCCAGGGAACTTTCTATTAAAAACGCTTCGAGAAGGAAATTAGCTGTAAATTTGTTTCACTAGATTTTGTGGACATATTTGAGGATATTCCTGATAATTTATTACTTAATATATATTGTTTGTCTAATACCTTTTATTTGAGAACGTCATTCTAACTGTTCATCCCTATGGATTTAAAATTTGTGAATAACATGATATATGATGATAGACATTGCTCTTATGTCACTCATTTGGAATTGCCCACAGTCCTCGCTGAAAGAATGGTCAAGGATAATGCTGATGGGCTACTGCAATGGGAATAGATATAGTCCCCCGTTTTTTTGCAGGTTTCCCTCTAATTATGAGTATCTAACCTAACAAACCATCATACCCTACCACCAAAAATCAGATGCAATGCTAAACACCACCCAACTCCACTTGACAGACAACTGCTGCATCCAGTTCTCCTTCAAGAAACCCACAACACACCACCACCCACAACGGATCCCCCACCGCAGTTGGAATAAGGTCACTGAAGACCAACTTATCACAACCCTCACCCAGAACCCACCCATTGACACCACCGACACTGATGCAGCTGCCCGCAACTTCAGGCAATGGGTCAACACCAGTGCCAATATTCTCGCCCCAATCAAGAATCCCTTCAACAAATGCACTGACAGAACGGCCTTCTGGTTTATCCCCGACCTCCACGAATCTAAGCAAAGCTTCCGAAGACTCGAAAGAAAGTGGCACCAAGATCAGACTCTGGACAACCTCACAGCCTTCAAAAACACCATCCGCAGACACGCAGACCAACTCATCCAAGCCGCCAAGAGAACCGCCTTCAAAGACTGAATAAACACCAAAGCACACAGCCACAAGGAGCTCTTCAATGTCGTGAAGGAACTCTCCAACTCCAGCTCCAACGCCAACAACATCCCGCCATCCCAAGACCTCTGCGACTCCCTAGCCTCCTACTTTCATCGCAAGATTACAGACATCCATGACAGCTTCAGCACCCCAGCTCCCTCGGCAACCACCAACACCACAGATTCAACTCCGACCAACCTCTTGCTTTTCTGGACCCCCGTCAATGACAACGCCACCATCGAAATCATGAACACCATCCACTCCGGCTTTCCATCTGACACCTGCCCTCACCACATCCTCAACAAAGCAAGCTCCATCATCACACCCCAACTACAGAAGATCATCAACAGCTCCTTCGAGTCCGCCACCTTCCCGGAGAGCTGCAAACACGCCGAGATCTACGCCCTCCGCAAAAAACCCAAGGCGAACCCAAAGGACCTCAATAACTTCTGGCCTATCTCTCTGCTCCCCTTCCTGGCAAAATTCATCGAGAAGGCTGTCAACAGACAACTAACCCGCTTCCTTGAGGTGAACCGCACACTGGACCCTTCCTAATTTGGATTCCGCAGCAACCACAGCACCGAAACCACCCTCATCGCCACCACCAACGACATCAGAACCATACTGGACAGCGGCGAAACTGTGGTCCTCATCCTCCTGGACCGCTCGGCCGCGTTCGAGACCGTCTGCACCACACCCTACGCTTACGCCTCAGCAATGCTGGAATCCATGACAGAGCCCTGGACTGGGTCACCTCCAGAACCCAGAGAGTCCGCCTCCCCCCATTCCGCTCAGAGGCCACCGAAATCATCTGTGGCATACCCCAGGGTTCGTCCCTTAGCCAGACCCTCTTCAACGTCTACATGGCCCCGCTCGCTAACATCGCCCAATCCCACAACCTCAACATCAACATCATCTCATATGCCGACGACACCCAGCTGATCCTCTCCCTCACCAAGGACTCTGCCAAGACCTACCTCCAAGAAGGAATGAAGGCCATCCCCAAATTGATGAAGAGCAGCTGCCTCAAACTCAGTTCTGACAAGACGGAAGTCCTCATCTTTGGCTCCACCCCCTCCGCATGGGATGACTCCTGGTGCCCTGCCACTCTTGGAACCACTCCGAGTCCCACCGACCACGCACGCAACCCCAGATTCATCTTGGACCTCTCACTATCCATGACCCAGCAAGTCAATGCCATCTCCTCCTCCTGCTGCTTCAACACCCTCCACATGCTCCAAAGGATCTACAAATGGATACCCACTGAAACCAGAAGAACAGTCACCCAAGCCCTCGTAAGCAGCAAGCTGGACTACGGCAATGCCCCTTACGCAGGAACCACGGCCAAACTCCAGAAGAGGCTGCAACGCATCCAGAATGCCTACACACGCCTCATCCTGAACATCCCCACCACTGCCACAGACCACCTGAAAAACCTGCACTGGCTCCCAGCCAGCAAGAGAATCACCTTCAAACTCCTCACCCACGCTCACAAAGCACTGCACAACACCGGACCAGAATACCTCAACAGACGACTCTCCTTCTACACTCGGGCCAGGCATCTCCGCTCCGCTGACCTCACCCTCACAACTGTCCCACGCGTCTGTAGAACTACAACTGGCAGTAGATCATTCTTTCACCTTGCCGCCAAAACGTGGAACACTCTTCCCACCCACCTGCGCCAGACCAAAGACCTCCTTACCTCAGGACACTTCTCAAGACTTGGCTGTTCGAGCAGTAGCAGCACGTGCCCTCCCCCTTCTCCCCCCTCCCCTCCTCAGCACCTTGAGACCCTCACGGGCGAGTAGTGCGCTTTACAAATTCCTGATTGATTGATTAATTAATTGAACAATTAGCTATCACAAAAAAGAAGAATGAGAGGTTAGCCTGTGATTGGTCCAAATGAAGAAAAATGTTTTACCTTTATGGCCTGATCATAAACAAAACACCTCGGAATGGCTACCTGAAGCCCTAGCTAATGCAACTAGGCCTACAACCGCTATGAAGCATAGAGCAAGGGTTTAGCACCATGCATGAAACTGATCCATGGCAGATTAGGGACATGCAGTGGGAAAAGATTTGGATGGATTGTGAGCACAATTTGCTACAAATAGTTAGTTGGAATACCCATGATTTACTGGCTGAGCTAGAGGATTTAGAATTGTGATCTTTTATTAAACAAAAGGACAGGTGTTGCCTATAAAAGACACCATGCTCCAACAAGTAAATATGCTCCTGATCAACCTTCAGGAGTGTTAGTCACTTAGGTGTCTACAAACTAAAAGGGTCTTTTCAATTCCTTTCTGTACCAAGCATGAATACATTACATACTAGATTGAAAGGGGGTGGCCCAAGGAAGGAAATTATAAATCCTCTCAGTAAATTGATCTTAAAAATTATATCTGCTTGTACAGCATTTACCCAACATAAAGTAATAATTTGTGGAGATTTAAATATCTCTTTAGGTAATGATAACCACAGTAGTACATCCCTTGAAGAAGATTCCTTGTGGATAGTTCTGGAAGCTATTATGCAGGTGGGTTGTGGAAATAGGACCTTGGCAACACAATTTATAACTATGTTACTGACCTGTGGTCTGAGATCCCCTGATGACAGATATGACTTTTAGAGGGTACAAAAACTCATCTCTTATAGACTACATCCTGATAAACATTGAAGCTTGAGCAACATTATAGGACATGCATGTGATATTATGACCGGACAGTGATCATAATGCCCTTGTTTAAGAGTGTAGTTAAAGTATTGGGGTGAAATGGGGGTGATGAATCACCATATCATTGCCTATTTGTCCAGCTAGATATTAGAATGACAGCTAGATATATTTTACACAAGTATAATTGTGTTCCCCCAAGAATGATGAATTTGATGCATCCTCACTTGATGGTGATATAGCAGCACCTGAGGGAGGTAAAGATTATAGGAAGATTAAGCTCTATGAGCAAATGAGCAAATCACTTGCAGTATATCCACATTTTGACTATTACTAAAAGTAACACCCACTCCAATGATGGCATATTATTTCTCAACTGGTTTGATCACGAAAGTTGGACTGTGAAGTAAGAGCTGTCTAGTGCCTTTGCACGTCGACATAAATCAAGAGCTCATGAGATAATATTTACTAAACTGAGATGCTGATACAAAGCATTAATATGTGTCAAAAAGGCCGGAATACAAAATAAATTACTGGAGGCTGTTAGGCAAGGAGCTGTGGAAAGAAAATTCCGGAAGTTTTGGTCAGTCATTTCATGGAGCTTTACCAGGTGCACAAAGAACCAGGGTGTAAATATATATTGGGGCACAGGAGTGGGTATGACATTTTATGAAATTGTATCCCACAAACCACAAACAGGGACTGTGTGCTGCCCATAGAGCATAATACCAAGGTTATTTCAACTTTGGAAGTAGAAATGCTATTGCTAAACAACAGCCTAATAAGGGGCCTTATGCCAGTAGATATTTTTAAAGCTGCGCCATTGTTATAGGCTCCAATGTTTGCAAAAGTATTTATTTGCATTCGGACATCTGGTTATATTCTTAAGGCGAACTGCTAACAATTGTTCCGTTCCATAACATTTGATCGCTAATCACCCCATCCAACTATAGCCCCGTCTGACCTTTAAATGGAGCAGGTATGGACAGGTTCTCTTTAACCGTATACACCTATGGGTGGATGCAAAGACTATCCTAGCTGATAATCAAGCAGGTTTCCAGAAGGGTCTCCGAACAATTGGACAGGTAATGCGCCTGTATTTCATTTGTGTGAAATACGTAAAACAAATAGGCCTCCCCTTCTTTTTAACATTTATTTATCTTGAATGAGCTTTTAATTTAGTTGACAGAGTTCAATTATTGCTTGCACTGGACAGAAAATGAAAGCATTATTGAAAGCTCTGCAAAGCAAACACTCTAATCCATCAGCACAAGTGCACTATGACCTAAATGGAAAGTTTACTAATAGATTTCCAATCCTCACAGGTGTGTGTCACGGACGTGTATTAGCTTCCTGTTTTTTTGTAATTTCTGAATGATAGTAGCCCATGTCTCGAGAGCATGAATTTGAGCAATCCAAACTCTGCAACAGAAGAGTCCCTGTATTACAATTAGCAGATGAAGCCCTTCTGCCTACACTGATGCTCTCTAGGCATAAACCTTTAAACGGTTTTATAGACTGTTGTACGGAAAAGCAGATATCTGCTAACATGATAATGAAACCAGACACCTATAAGGTGTTCTTTCTACGGGAACAATGAGCAATTAGAGTGGTTGGACAATTTTGATCATTTGGGCATACATTTTTATAAGCTAGTCTGAAACCAGTGTAGAGAGAAAACTGTGGCCATCTTGAGGCAAGTCGCAGCTGCTTCTATCAGATGCAAACAAAAGGGAGTCAATCCTTGAGCTCCTTATTGCAGTCACATAGAGCTAAAGCAGCGGCTGCGACTGTTTACGGAGATGAAGCGTGGCCCTCACAGATGTTTCTATTCTTCAGAAAGTAGAGAATAGATGTATAAGAACATTGCTGTCACTGGGCTGTGGGACACCCTTGATTGCTTTTGGGAGCTAAGTATTAAACCTATTGCTGATATTACTGCTCTTGCTCCAGTTGTATATTGGATTCGATTACAGCTGATATTCATTTACAATCATTGAGGGAGGTAATTACTTTGAAAAGCTTAATTAAATTGTCTTGGTTGAACCACGTATAGAATATTTTAAAGTTACTCGCCCTTCACACCATATATGGAGATCCTTCTGAAACTGACCACAGTACGGTTAAGAGAGCAAGAGAGATGAACTAGAGGAACAAAAAGAAAGGCACCTAATCAATTGTTAACCTTGCCTCCATGATTTATAGGTATATTAAAACCTGGCTTTAAATCATACCTGGATGATATCTATACTGAAGCATGGTGTGCATTGTACATCATGTTTCACCTGGGCATACTTTAATTGAAGAGCTTTATGGCTCAATGGAGAAAACGTAATCTTGACCTATGTATGGCGAGACGGTGCTCTTGGTGTTAGTGAAACTATTTTCCACATCATGTTGCCTTGTGCCAAGACCTTAAATGTGTGTATGAAATGGCTTACACCATTATTTGCCAACTATGGTATTAAGAACCATGCTGATGCCCTATAATTGGGCAGAAGTCAGATCACTCTACAATATATCATACTGTTTCTTCTTACATATGGTGCGCTTAGGGTTTTAAAGGCAAATATACGGGTGAGTAACAACTAGACTGATTTGAACATGCTTGAGTAGGGCTACAGGTGTCTATAGATATATTATTACACTTTGGTTTTTAGGACAGTTTTGTATCTTCTTGTAATCATCCTTGGATTGGATCTTGACTATTATCCAATTTTAAATTTATTGATTGTAAATGTGAAACTCGGTATCACACAAAATGCAACGATACAACCATCCTCTGGGTGGCACTGCAATCTTAGCTGTAGAGTAACAGCCCCCATAGTTTCAATGACCCAGGTGACTTATGTGTTTTTTCAAGTGTTGCTGGGGGGCGGCTGGACTCCATACAGCAATAAAAAAAAAATATGGGGATGTCCGTGCCCAATCTCGGGACATCACCAAAAGTAAAATATATGTAAGTAACCCTCCCAGGGCATTATGGGGTGTTTGTTGAAGAAGCAGTGAATAATAAGTGGCTGTGGCCACTTATTTGTTATTCACTTTGTCATTCGTTTTCCTTTTTTCACTGGGTGTCCTTGTGCCACTTGTGACACTCACTGGTTTTATTTATAGGGGATTGGGGGGGGGAGCCCCAGGACCCCCGCCGGCTCCCTGCAAGCAGCCCTGTGGGGCCATGATTTTTTTTAATTCAAGAAGTGCCTTGGTGCCCACCTAGGGCACCCTAGAGTATTATAATTTTTGGGGGACATGAGGAGAGCCCAAGGCCCCCAACAGCATTCTGCTCCTGCAGGAGCCGGCATTGTCATTTTTTAAAAACAAAACTTAAACTGCTGTGCCCTGGTGCCCACCTGGGGTATGCCCCAACTTGTCAACCATTGAGGGGTGTGTGGGGAGGCCCAGTCCCCCAGCCGCACTGGCTCCCTGCTCCTGTAGGAGCCAGCATATTTTTATTTTGAGTGGCATGCCTCAGTCCCACCTGGGGCATGCCACAACTTGTCCCAGCATTGTATTTTTTTTATTGGGGTGTCCTGCTGCCCACCAATCTAATCTCTTGTTGTGGGTTGTGGGGGAAGGCCCAGGGCTGTTCACCCCACCAGTCCCCCTGCTTACACCCATCATGGGTGCAGCGGGAGCCAGCATTGCTCCAACCCCACGGGACCAGTTTTCTTTTGGTCTTGTAGGCTAGGAGCTATTCAAAACATTTCTGTGTCCAAGAGTGCGGGCAGGGAAATGTTTTGTTCTCCCATTGGGCAGGAGCAGCTTTGTGCTCAATCCCGGTGGGAGAACGTTGCAATTTCTCTGTGCAGGGAAATAGAGGGTGTCCCTGGGATTGGGGACCCCGAGACACCATCACGGAGGCTGCCCTGGGGATTGAGGTACCCTGGTCCACTATATGGCTCAGGGAGAGAAGTCCATGCGGACCCCCTCCCTGTTGTTCTAATTACTGGCCCTGATGAATGTAGTCCCCATTTTCTCTCTCGGCTTGAAGGTGGGGAGAGCATGGTCCCCTCTCCTTCATTTTTAACCCTGCGGCATTGGTGTCCCTGGGGAATTTTGGAAGCTGGGGAGGAGGGGCACATGCCCTATCCTCCTAAAATATACCTTGCACCCCCAACCCCCGACCCACCCAGGTTTTTTTTTTAAACGCACATGAGCCGAGATTTTTTTAGACATTTTACTGCCGATTTGCAGATCCTCCACAAATTCACTGCAAAATTGTAAAAAAAAGTTTTGGGGCCCAAACAGGGTCCCTATGTGACCCCACCACGAGGCTTAGAGGGTCAGGGTATCATTACCCTGCTCCCTATGGCTTTCTTTGTGATTTTTATTTTTTGACTCTGGACCGAGGGCCTCATTATGAGTTTGGTGGGCGGCAGAGGCTGCCCGCCAAACTCTTCGGGCTGGAAATCCACCACTCCAGTTTTCCACCCTGCTGGCCCTATTACTAGTTTCCCACTGGGCTAGCGGGCAGAACCAGCATTTCCGCCCGTGGGCCCAGCGGGATACTCACCACAACATTGACAATGTTGCGGCATGTCGAGAGTGACAGCACCTGTCGTGCTTTTCAGTGCCTGTAATTCAGCCAGTGAAAAGGGCGATGGGGTTGTCCATGGGGGCCCCTGCACTGCCCATGCCATGTGCATGGGCAGTGCAGGGGCCCTCATTGGGCCCTCCGCACCCTGTCATGGTGGACCCACCAGGCAAAAGCTGGCAGACATGGGGTTGTAATCCCCAGGGCAGTGCTGCTAGCAGTGCTGCCCAGGCGGATTAAGACCGCCGGCACCGCCAGGCCGTCAACTGGCCTAAAAGTGGCAGTCCGACCGCCACTGCGAGTGTGGCAGTCTTAAGACCGCCACACTCGTAATGAGGGCCCGAATCCTGAGTCTTCTACTCCTAAGATGGATGCCACCACTTCCTAGTAGAGGTGGTTGCAGCCAATCAGATCTCAACCTGGGATGTATTGGCTCCGTAGATCCTCCATGGCACGAAATACACAAAGTTTTTTAACCTTAATTTTTCCAAACTGCTGAATGGATTTACACCAAAGCACAAAAAGTGCTCTTTCTGGGCCAAGACATAGCTTTCTACCAAATTTGGTGTAAAATCCTTTCAGCAGTCTGGGCTATAGCATAGGTCTAAAGATACTGATTGGTAAAACTTGTTTTTGACCCCACTTTTATCACGGCCTCTACTTGACAGATTACCCTGAAACTAGTCAAAAAGTGGCACCTTTTTGGTAAGATTTTTAGAGATTCTTCAAACTGAGCCAACGTTATTAGCAACACAAATAATGCATTTCCAATGGAAACACAGTTCTAACTATACTGCCCAGTGACGATTGCATTGGGTCAGCCCACTTCAGCTATTAACTCTATTCATTGTGAGTGATTTAATTTACTCTTCAACATGTGCACATCAACGTAGAAATGAGTCCACTTCGGTGCTGGATCTGTTAGGTCAATGTCTGCTTTCATTTCAATTGTTTTATATAAGTGAAGAACAATTTTTGTGAAGATGTGAAGGGTCATTTTTATTTACTTTTTTTGCAAACTTATGAACACCATCTTTAGACATTTCTACGTTTTTACTTTTCATTACTTTCATATCACCTATACCCATTTATGGACTGATTTAACTCTTGGTGGAGAGGGAACTCCATTGCAAAACTATGGTCCCTGTGCCCGAATTGTTGTGGGTGGACCATACCATATTTTGTTGACGGTGGAGACTTCTCCATCTCTGCCATGGTCAAACTCCTCCAAAGGCCCATCAGAGTAAAGGCTGGCTGAGGTTTGGCTACATGTCTGCCCACCTAATTTACAGGAGGGATATATATCCATTTCTCTGTGCCTGGCACTGGCAGTAAAACACTTGGCAGTCAGAGGCACTGAATAGACGTCAATACCCTCTTTGCTCTGGGAGAAAACACCCAAGGCGAGGGAGAATTGTTTTTTTTTTTCTCCACAAAGAAAATCCAATTTTTTTTATTTTGTTTTGAAAATAAAATATAACTTTGCCTGACAGCTCTGTCTTGTTTGACAGAGCCGTCTGGCAAAGTTACAATGCATTGGCAGGAACAGCCTTGGTGCTGTTACTATCTATGCTTGAAATATTCACAGGGCCAATGGGCATTTCAAAATTTGGCAATCGCCACCTCTGCCAGGGTGATGGCGTAAAGGACTCCCTCGCCCTGGTGGAGGATGGCCCCAACATCAAAATTTAAATCAGACCCTCAATGGCTATTGTATATTTTTGCAGATAAGCATATAAAAAAATGACAGTCTCACAAAGGCCAGACCTATTGACTTTGCCAATACTTGGTTTATAAATACAGTACAGGTTTTTAAGAAGTAGCCATTAGCAAATAGATAATCTGCTAAGGGTACATTTACTAAAGTGCAAAATGACCTATTTGCAAAGAACACTGTACGTTTAAAAAAGTGTTTAAATAATTTCTCTGGGTATTACACCTATGTTCTAACACTGTTGAAGGCTTCTGTCATGTAGCATTGATTTGTAAAACGCCCATACAACCCTAAAATTGCATCATATTAGATTATTGCGCAAATCTGGGGAAGACTGGTCAGTGGAGGTCATAGTTATAAACCGTTCAGAGGGCCTTGTCCTGGACTAGTGATGGCACATCATTAACTTAGTAGCGGCAGCAGTAGTCTCTAATACACAAAAACATGGTGCAATTCAGGTTACACAGAGGTACTTTGAGATCTCCAACTGTATTGTGACTCGCTCAGTGGTAACAGGCGTGTGATCCAATGAGGCCTTTCAGTGCCTTTTTGACCAGTCTCTCTGATCTCTCTACACAATTCCCACAGTGGAAACCCTCGCATCTCAAGGTCCATTTCAACCTTAGGGCTGCATTAACAACAACCTTACAAACCTGCCACAGCCCTCGCGCCCTTTGCACTATGTTGCCAGCCCTCGCTAGTTCCTTCAAGTATTAAGAAACAAGCAACTAATAAGCTATTGAACAAAACCCCAAAAGCCGGAGTATATATAAATAACAGGACCAGCCTCCTTATAAAGAACTGACCGAGGGCTACGCATACAAGCATCCGGGCTTACATTCCATCCATTTCTGCTTTCTTTGGACAACAGAGTCGCATATGTTGACCTCCGGCATCATCCCCCCACCTCGAAGTTTCTTTTTTTTCTCCTTCCTTTGCTTTTCCGGATTGCCAGTGAGGTTACAGCGTTCCATGTGGATTAACAAGCCATGTCATGAATACAATCATCTTCCTTTCTCACTGCTGTTTGAGGCCTTTAAAGAATTCATTTATTTCTCAATGAGACACTAAGACATTGACATTCAGCTCCACATACAGGCATTTTGTTCTTCTGTGGTGTGCGAATCCCTTGTTCTGTGTAAGTGATACCTTACTTCTTTCTTCTTAGCTTTGTATTTAGAATCTTTTTCATTCCCCTCTGCTTTATTCTTTTTTGCGTGATGCGGCGAGCCCTCGACCTGCAGGTCTTTTCTCGCCTAGGTATTCCCTTCCCAGTGTATCCTACACTTTGTTCTACTTTGTGTACATGGTCTACAAAGAGCACCACATCGCACAATGGATCCAGAATTCAAAGAAGTTCAGCTTAGAAATGAGCTGCAACTTTCCCTGCTCCGGGAATAGCCCTCTCGATGCAGCCTGGGGGAGCTCATGACTAAAGGACTTCAAACACAACCAAGAGGAAGAGTGAGTAGAGTAGTACAGATTGGTATGTGTCAGGCAGCAGGGGTTTGGGCATCATCTTGGAGGTTCATTTCAGCGCTACGTACTGCGAAAGATGGCTTTTTGCCTCACTCCAACACAATATGGGGCATATTTACGAGCCCTTGGCGCCCCTTTGCGCGCTGTAGCATAATATATTTTTTACACTATGGCGGCGCTAAACAGACCCTCACCCTGCGCCATATTTACAAAGAGGCACAATGCGCTTTGTAAACCCTTGGCCACATTATACCTGCAAGGGGGGCATTCACCTGCAAGGGAGGCCCAACAAAATGGCGCAGTGAAATTTACAAGATTTCACTGTGCCATTCTAGCATCATCTAAAGTAATGCTAGGCTATTTCCTATGGGCCTGTCTGGGCTTTGCTAGACCAGCATCACCATTTTGAGCCCTAGTCTAGCAAAGCGCCACAATAACATAAAAAATGTTGATGCTATTTTGCTAATGTGTGCCAGGGTGTGCTGTATTGTAAATATAGCGCTACAATGGTGTCCTTAGGGAGGTGGAGGGTGACACAAGGAAACTGACGCATTGGAGCTGATGCACCAGGTTCCTTGTAAATATGCCTCATTTAGAGCTGTGAAGAGTGTAGAACAGTATGGTTACCACATTACTCCATGCCACTGGAGACATAAGACTCCATTCCCAGGATCTCATATAAGAACTATTTGTGTATTTTAATATCAGGTAAACTTTACTCGATAGGCTAAACAAAAAGAGATTAAAATGGTATGTAATAAGGCTCTCACCTTCACCACTGTGTCCCCAGGGACAAGTAGGTACCAGTGACTGATAGTAGTGAATGTAGGGCATGAAGTACTCCCTGCCATACATTCTAAGGATACTGCAAGAAGTTCCGTGACCATACAGGGTAATGAGGCCGAAGGCCAAATTCCCTTATAATGTCATGGAACTCCATGGTGACTTGCAACATCCTTCAACATACAGCAGAGGATAAATTATTCCTTATAATACATGCTTACATTTTCACACCCTCACCGTTCCCAGAACCTGACTAAGGGGGTCATTCTGACCCTGGCGGTCCATGACCGCCATGGCGGAGGAAGCACCGCCAACAGGCTGGCGGTGCTTCCTGGGCGATTCTGAACGCGGTCAGAAAAGGGGAGCCGGCGGTTTCCCGCCGGTTTCCCGCTGGCCCAGGGAATCCGCCATGGCGGCGCTGCTTGCAGCACCGCCATGGGGATTCTGACCGCCTTCCCGCCAGCCTGTTTCTGGCGGTGTCCACCACCAGAACCATAATGGCGGGAACGGGTGCCGTGGGGCCCCTGGGGGCCCCACAAAGATCGCGACGGGTGCCACTGCACCCGTCGCACCCCTGCAACTCCGCCGGCTCCATTCCGAGCTGGCTTCATTGTTGAAGGGGCTTTCCCGCTGGGCCGGCCGGCGGTCTTCTGGCGGTCGCCCGCCGGCCCCGCGGGAAAGCCGGAATGGCCGCTGCGGTCTTTTGACCGCAGAGCGGTCTTTCGGCGGGAACCGCTTGGCGGGCGGCGACCGCCGACCGCCGCGGTCAGAATGACCGCCTAAATCTTTGTTGCCTTGCTCTTTCATGTTCACTGCTGATCAGAAAAATAAAAGCAGGATTTGTAAATTAAAGCACAGACAGAATGAAGCACGCCAAAAAGCAGTTAGAATTTTTTGCATTAAAAAGATATTAAAATCACTTTAATGTAAACTAGGTTAAAAAAACAATTCTGGTCCTGAGAATGCGTGAAAACATGCAAAGATTCTATCTTTCTGATTACCTGTAGGCTAGAAAAAATAAATATGTTGCCATGAACATCTCCTTTCTGATCATCACTTTTTTTTTTTCAGAAATGCGTACCAGAATAATGAAAGACGTTTCCTGTTTTCCATACTTAAACTGGGACGGAATGATGGGTGTAACTTCCAGGTATATTTGGAATAGTTCTTGTTGTAGGTGTAGGGAGTGATTATGGGAATGATAAGCATTGGGAGTGAAGACGATGACCACAAAGTAGAAGGCTTCGCCCAGATCACAGAAGCTCTAGAGGCCACCTAGCAGTACCAAGGGTGAGACTGCAAGTGTTCACTCCTGATCTGAATGCTGCATTCTTAGAATGAGACAGAGACTTTGGGGCAGATTTACAAGGCCCTTTCACCCCTTAGTGCCACATTTGCGGCAAAATTGTTTGCCTCAAATGTGACGCTAATGGGCCACTACCATAGCGCCATATTTACAGGGTGGTGCAAACTAGGTTTGCGCCACCTTGTAAACCCTTTGCGCCACATCATGCATAATATATGCATGATGTATACAAAGGTGGTGTTGGTGTTAGTGGGTTGCTAAAAATGGCACAATGGAATCTACAAGATTCCATTGCACCATTTCTAGCGGCATTTTTAACGCCTGCTTAAAGCAGGCGATAAAATGAGGCTCCCATTCATTTCAAAGGCCTCTTAACACTATACTGGATTAGCGTTATTTTTTTAATGTTTTATTCTAATCGAGTATAGCATTACAATAGCATAAAAAAATGATGCTATTGCCACTAACATGCACCATGGTGCACCGTATTGTAAATACGGTGCTACCATGGTGGTGTTAGGGGACGCAAGGGTCCACAAGAAAGGTGGCGCATCACTAGTGATGCGCCACTTTCTTGTAAATATGTCCCTTGATGCCTACCAAAGCCCCCTAGACCCGAAAGTAGCTGGACTGAGCTATCAAGGCTGATGTCTACCAAAGCCCTTTGACCCGGGGGGAGCCTGACTGAGCTGTCCAAGCCAATCCTCATCAGAGCCTCTTCACTTAATTAAATCATGACTGAGCTATCAAAGCCTGCTTAAGTAAGTTGGTTTAAAGGCTGAGCCCAAGTTTAGTATTGCAAAACTGATTGCACACTCCCAGGGCTTTCTTAAAGCCTGATTCAAGGTAGCGGTGGGCAAACCCTTTCTTAAATCCACATAGTCAGGCAAAATCAGACATTGTAGGCCTTAAGAAATCAATGACATTTGCCAATTAAACTACCAGCCCACCTCTCCAAGAACATTCGCTGCTCTAGGAAGTCACATAGGCAGTGAATCCTTGAGTAGGAAATACTTGAAAAAAAATATGAAATCGTCCTGCAGTCATCCTTAAGAGATGTCACGTGTTGTGACAGCAAGAGGGGGGCAGGGGGTGGTTCATTGTAGGGTACAGGCAGGTGGGGCGATTTAAGGTCTGTGTAGATGGGTCTGTTTGTACTGTATACATTTATTAGCGATCTTGTGGAAAAGTTTAGGTCTGGGCCATACTACCTAGGAATCTTTTCAAGCAGGACCAGGCTGTAAAGGAGTGCCACTGCACCTTTTTTTAACTTTTGGAAGTTTTGCACTTTGCAAATGTTTGAAAGTTTAAAAAGATACGAGAGGCTGCATGCCCAGGTCTTAGAAACGTCACACACTTCAACTACAAGCACCTGGGAATAATGCAGTACGGTGCTGCTGCACTCATAAAGCATCAGCTGGTTCTATAAAGGTCCCTCGATATGTAACCTTATAATTATTGGCTTCGTTGCCTCCAAAACCGATTCGAGTCAGATAAGGTTCTAGCACCCTATGTTTTTATTTAAAGGACACTGAAAGGAGAGGACAATTTTGTGAGCTTGCTCACATTAAAACTGCTTGTATCTAGGTAATCACAACTTTTGGGTATTTTGTAACACTTAAAACTAGATCTATACATGGCCGCTTGACGTTCAAGAAGAAAGTGGAGACAGTGAAGTCCCAATGTGACTCCGTTGGCCTCTACTGGACTATCAGGTCTTTCTCCAGGTTTGTAAGGCAACTAGAGACTCCTTAACATTGAGCGGGTGCGTCATTCACCAACATTGTCACGATGCCATGGGTGCTGTTGCGCTAATAAAAACAAGGTAAATCTCCCTTTGCGACCTTGACTCTTGATGGTAGCTTGGCTGAACAGTAAATGTTTATTCTGGGTTTGGCATAGGGTTGTGTTCAGGTACAGTATAACGCACTTGATCACACAAAATAAAGGACATTGTCGAGTCAATGGGATTTCTTTCAAAACATTGTGATTTATTTACAAACAGGAAATAAGTGCAGTAAAAATGAGGACAAACAGAAAAACACGGCGGTCTGAGCCAGTTATCAGGATAGAATGCTAGCCCACTAGTGTTGTAGCACTTAATGGTAAGTCAATTTTCTCTGAACTGTTGTTTTAAATGAAGTTCAACGTCATTTTGTAAGTGGACCGATGAACTGGCTTGACACTCATCAACTCGACAGGATGGTTTGAAAGAATGGCTGCCATTTTATGTTCACTACAATTTCAGATGTCATGTGCAAGTCAATGAATTCTACAATATAGTCTCTGAAGCCTCAGCCATCTGTTAAATTGCGTCATAAAATCCAAAATACTCAGAAAGAAGAACCTATGTCTTTTTCATAAAAGGACATGGGCATCATCTTGCACTGGCTGTGCAGTGCCACAGAGTTACTGGGCTCCCACTAAAGCCACTAAGGTAGTGGAATGTGTTAGTCTCAGGCTGGTCTGAATCGAGCTCACAATGCCAATTGAAGTTCATCGATAGAGTTGGATCTTTCTGTGAGCACCACAGGGTTCCCATTTTATTCAAATGCACATGCACTGTCTCCTCCGAGTTGAGTTGCTAGTTTACAGTGCTTTGGGACCAAGGACCAATGGCACACTTGAGTGTTTCAAGCAGCTAGGTTTAGGGTCAGGGGAATATCAAATATTTAACCAGGTATCTCCCAGGCACAGTATAGATTGGAAGTATATTTTAAAGCTTTCCCAGTCATAAACCATGACTACATAGATGGCACACGAGGTTTCAGAATTAAAAATGTAGGGCTAGAGTTCCTCCCTGTCTAAGAACAGTTGGATACAGGCATCATTGGAAGTGATGATGGTCTCACTTGATATTATCTTGGTGGAGTCCTGAAAGAGATCAGAACTTCTATTGCATGCCATACTCAAAGATATCCCTGGCTTATGGACCAGCACTCATTGCCACTCTGTAAAAGGCCAGCGTGTGGGGTCAGATCAAAGAATATGCTGTGGAGAAAGCTAACTACATAGACTCATGTCCCTGGGTTTCTGTTCATTGAAGGCACATTTGGTGTTTGTCTTGTGCTGGACCTGGCCCTCTCTGCGGGGACACCACCATTTCTTGGCTTTACCCTCCACTTTTTTGCTGAATTTGTTTTTGCCGGCCTTAGGACTCTGCACTTTACCACTGCTAACTAGTGCTAAAGTGCTGGTGCTCTCTTCTCTAAAACTGGTCGAACTGGCTCACACCCAATCGCCTGCTTAATTTAGTGTTCTTATTCTCATTTACCTAATACATGTCACTATGAGTAATGCAATAAAAAGAAAGCAAAGCCAAATACTTTCTTGTCAACCACATTTAAAGCCATAAAGCTCTTTTCCACTTTGAGCTAGGTAACAAAAGCACTAATACCTGTCCAGACAGTAGATGTTATCTCCCAGAACTTTCTTAGTGTAGTGAATAATTGCTATGTGGTATTCTATGACTATGTTAAGAAAACACCCAAGAAACTGTTATGCTAAGAAAATGTGTAAAGTATGCTAACACTATAAGCAATAGCTCTCTTACTTGAGAATGACAACTGAGCTAGTGAGAGATCTGAAGACATTTTTGGTGAAAGATCTAGGTCATATGGGGCTTTTGGCTGCATAGATGAGACACATGCACAGCAAAGCAGTGACATGTGTAGTCAGTTATTGAGAAGATGGGAGTTGAAACTAGATGAACATTGCATCACCATCAATTTCAGCATGAGTGATAGTATGGGTGCCTGCTAAAAAGGAAAGGAGAATGGTGACCATGGTTGGCTTGGTCCTGTTAATGCTGAATTTTACTAATGAATATTCATGTATTCTGAGAGTTGAATTTGCATAGAAAATGAGATAACGTAGAAAAATAATGAACGCATTTGAAGTTGTGCCTACTTGAGTTGCGGTCAATGTTCATGAGGTGTACTTATTAATAGCTTATTAATGTAAAAGATTGAGCTTATGTTTGGATTAATGTAGTAGTATGTCATATTAAGGGTTATTCATTATGTATTAGCTTTATTAATCGTAGGCCTTAACTTAGCGAGTTCTTGGGCCTAGTTGCATGGCCTCATGTCACACTGCATTTATTAGGCGACTTATAAAATGGCTGCTTAGAGAATTAAATTGTGATTTTCCACTGTGCTGAAGAAGTGCTCATAGCTGAAATTCTAGCTCATGAGAACTGCTTGGTAGAATATGTTGTACTAGCTAGGGATACAATGTATAACAAAGTATGTGTAAAAATGACCTTCCCAGGAGAAGACAATAGATGCACTGACTGAAGTATAAGCCACTACAGTGCTGATACCTGACAAGCCAAGCGATGGGAACAGGAGATGAGGATCCAATCATCGACATGTGAGCTGTGTACTAGTAAATTCTTAGATTCGGGGTTTTACTTTCATTGGACTAATTGCAAACATACGATTCTTTAACCAATATGGATGTGGGAAGTAGTTTGGAAATCTAACTTAGCCAGACTGCACCGAGAGGAGGATACCACTTCACTATTATTTTCTTGACCGTCCCAAGAGTAGATGTGCTTAACGTTCCTTAGCTTTGTTGCCTAGAAGCGACATTCTGTATGTCTATTCTTGAGACTCTTCTATTCTGAACTTTAATGCTGAATTCTGATGCCTTGCTGACCGAACTGATGTCCAATTGATGAAGACTGTCACAGCTTGCTGAACCATACTGAGTCAAGGTATAAGATGATTATATTGATTGTTAGGTCTATTTGCTTTTGTCCTTCGGTACCAACCGCTAATTTTGATAAAGCCATAGTTAGATGTTTTCCAAATTTGTGTTGACTAAATTGTTTTGCATGAAGTCCAAACATGCTATTCTAATCTGAAGTTAGTTAGGGTATTCACTGATGATGCTCGCTACAAGTAATAACAGTTGATGTCTTTTTTTGCTGAAATCTCAATGTATGCCATTCCGTTTGCAGTTATTCTTGCTATTAATTTGTACTGTAACCTTAGATTGTGTAGTGGCCCAAGCTTTGATTAGATTGCGATTCTTTAGGCGCTTTGATCAGCCAGTATTGTTTCTGTATGTTTATCATTTGATTTTGAGACTAAGTTACGTGACATTAGTATTGTCAATATAGGGAAATAAACATTTTAACTTTTACTTAAAAGGTGTGGGTATTAATGGCCGAGAGGTCATGGTGTGTGGAAATTACTGACTCCTATTGATTATTGATGTAATTGATTGTTACTGCCATTGATTTGTATAGGTACGGGGTTACATGGTGGGAACTACTCGAAGCGCAGTCAAAAGGTCGATCGACCTACAAAGACTTCCCTTATAAGTTAACTTAATAAGGTCTGACTCGCTAACAGTCCTTGTTAGTAAGGTCTTAAGACATGTCCTGCTGGAAACATCAGCCAGAGTAAAGAAGTGAGAGGAACTGTGAGGTGAACTCTTTATTTGCAACTAGAGGAGCCACCATTTGGTGCTTTGCATATGCAGGGAGACATGAGGTGAAAACAAGTATGGCCTCTATGAAACTAGCATTAACAGGGGCAGACACTTGGGGGGCGTGGCCAAGGACCCGGAGATGGCACACGCCTGAATTTCTCGCTCCGGAGGGGCCGGCGAGAGCGAGTTCGAAAGCGCGCCTTCCCCGGGCCGATCGGGGTCCAGGCTGTGGGGCGAAGCCGGCGGAAGGGGTCGAGCGTGAGTGGGCCCCCGCGGCGGCCCCGGAGAGTACCGGAGTCGGCCAGTAGGAGAGATTGATGACCGGAGGCCTGAGCACGCGGTCGAAGCCGCAGCCTTGCGTGGGGCCGCGATCCGAAGTGGCGTGAGGGCAGACGGCTCGGAGCGACGGGGGACTCCGGGCGAGTCCTCCAACGGCGACGGAGGTGCCGGAGGGAGCCTGGGAGCCCAGGTGAGGTCGCGCCCAGTCGGGGTGCGGCGAGGCGGCGCTCCTGGAGGCGGGCAGCCCCTGGAGAATACGGGGGCCGGCCCGCGATCGGAGCTGTGGCCTCGCGCTGGGCTGCGGACCTGAGAATAGCGGGGGACGCCGGGGGAGTCTCCCTGCTGCGTCGGAGATGCCGATCGGGGCCCGGTGGCCCAACTGAAGACGCGATCTGTTGGGCGGTGAAGTGGCGTTGCTCTAGGACTCGGGCGAGGCCCCAGAAAGGATCGGGGACGAAGCAAGGCCATGAGGGAGAGAGTGACGGAGCAAAGCGATGCCGAGGTGACGGCGTGACCCAGGGGCAAGCCGCGAGGCCGCTTAACTTGAGGTGGGGCTCTGGGCCCTGACACACACCTAAGGAGCGGAGTGAACAGGGGACAACGGGCCCTGGCGTGAACCCCGGTAGACACTGGCGAGATTGCAGCGGGACAGGTGGTCCGCTTGAGTTGGGTGCCGGAGCGGGGAGGCCCCGGACTACGCCGACCCAAGACCCCTGGGTGCTGACTTGGAGTCCGGGACAGGAGGATCCAGCTGACAGGAGCGCCGGAGACCCTTAAACGAGCAGGACTGAGCATAGAAGTGTCTTTGGTGCAACTTGGGAAGCAAGTGGGAGGCAAATCGGAGCCTCGAAGAAGAGTGACAGTAGTGAGCCTACGACGGACTAAAGGGCCCGGAGCTTGAGAGGCTAGCGGCTAAACAGAGAGTGTCAGCGCGGAGCCCCTGGCGCCACGGCCCGAAAACAGTGGGACCTGATGGAGTGCTGGGATCCCGCGGAGGCCCAACCGGGAATGGGGGTGAGGCCTATGGTGAATGGAGAGTGACGCCTCGGTGAGGAACTATAGAAACTGCTGAGGCCGCTGCTGGGGCACCTGGGGCAGGGCCCGCCGCTGGTCTGATGTCCCCCAAGTACCGCCACAAGAACAGAACCATGGACACTGCGGCTCTGGCTGAGAGTGGGGAACCGGACCCGCAGGGCCACACGCAGGTCAAAGTCCAGGATACTTTAGATAAAATACTCGGGGCGATTGAGGACACAAAAACAACGTTGCAGCGGGAGATCAGCCAGGTCACAGTTGAGGTGAGCCTACTGAGAGCGGACCACCATAAACTGGTAGACAGAGTCAAAGAGACAGAAACCGCATTGGCGGACATTGCACCAAAACAGAAAGATCTGGCGGCTGAAGTGACCTCCCTGGTCGACAGAGTGATGCGCCTCGAAAAGAGAGCTGAAGATGCGGAGGGAAGGAACAGAAGGAACAATGTACGAGTGATGGGCCTCCCGGAGGGGACCGAGGGGGCGAACATTGTTGAATTTCTGGAGAAGTGGTTCAGTACGACAGTGGCGCCCGGACGCCAGACTCCTTTCTACACGCTGGAGCGGGCGCACCGGGTACCGCCGAGACCCCTTGCTCCGGGTAGGCCCCCCCGGGCCGTGATAGCTAAACTCTTACACTACAGAGACAGGGACACCCTCCTGCAGAGGGCCAGGGAATCGGGCCCATTTAAAATCGCAAACGGGGAGGTGACACTATTCCCGGACTTCACCCTGGAGGTACAAAATAAGCGAACTTCGTTCCTGACAGTCAAAAGAGCCCTAAGGGAGGAAGGAATCCAGTACTCGCTACTCTACCCAGCCAGATTAAGAGTGATGCTTGAAGGGAAGACAACATTCCTCCAATCCCCTGAGGAGGCGTGGGAATGGCTGGAGTCACATAGCTCCCAGGCGGGAGGTTCCACAGGAGAGGGCCCGACTGGGGGTAGGGCTCGCCGAGCTCTGAAGGGAAGGAAGTCCAGAGACCGTAGACGACTGGCACCTACACAAACACAGAAAGAGAAAGGCAGGAAGGAAGCACTGGAAGCAGCGGCACGCATGGGTGGTGAGGCATCCCCCCAGGAAGGTTCTGGGGATGAAACGGACGACACGCTGGTGTCCTCTGCGGAAGACCTGGAACATTCAGCCCGAGCCCCAAAGGTGACCCCACAAACGGCTGACGAACTTGGCTAGCCTGGGCCTGCAGAAGGCACAGGAGACAGGGCATGTCATGTGAAATAGCGGCCCCTCCGGACTTGGCCACCCCTCGGACCAGAACCTCGCCTATCTAACAAAATGGCGAGTACTGCTGATAAGAAGTTGAACAAGTTGCACTGTTGCGCAGTTTTCTGGGCAGCCAACAAGTTAAGAGGTGCCCTGGGGATCGGGAGTTGGGATACACAGTTACAAGTTAATATGGCAAAGTGGGTGGCGGAATTAGATTGTGGCAAAGGCATGAAAATGTGGAAGGACAACTCCGAGGCTTGGAAGTACCGGGGACAATGTCACCAGACTGATATTATGAAATGGCGGATTACAATATCTTGACCTGGAACGTTAGGGGGATGGGCACACCAGCTAAAAGGCACAAAATACTCTCCTATTTAAAGAGAAGGGGTGTACAGATGGCATTACTGCAGGAAACTCACTTGGCACATGGGGAGGGAGAGAAGCTAAGACGCAGGTGGAGGGGGCAGGTGTTTGCATCGGAATACTCAGCCTACGCAAGAGGTGCATTAGTATGGATCAGAGCGGGGGTTCCCTTCACAATGACCTCTTCCAACATAGACCGAGAGGGAAGATTCATTATATTAGAAGGGAGACTACATGGTATACCGATAGTCTTAAGCTGCATTTATGCCCCCAACCAAGACCAGGTACCCTTCATGTCGAGCCTGTCGAGACACCTCACACGCCAATGCGCCGGAGAACTGTTAATGTGGGGGGATTTTAACGCAGTGCTAGACACAAATATGGACAGGTCCACCCCGCCTCTACAGGGGGAAGCGACAATTAAAACAGCCAAAAGGTTGAGCGAGTGGTTGGACACGTGGGGGTTGTCGGACGTCTGGCGAGTGCATCACCCAACTGCTAGAGATTACTCTTACTACTCGGGTCTCCACCGAGTGCACACCAGAATTGACAGGGTAGTCTGCACTGCAGGCCTGATAAATAATATGAAACGCTCGGAATATTTAGCCCGCACCTTGTCTGACCACAGTCCTTTGCTAATAACGATGAGGGTGTCGGAGGATAGACCCCCCATACCGTCATGGAGACTGTCTCCCTCAGCACTTGAGGACCAGGCGTACAGAGAGGCCCTACACGGTCACCTGGCAGAATATATTGAGACGAACAATGGGTCCACCCCCTCCAGGGCCTTGGAGTGGGAGGCACTCAAAGTGGTGACGAGGGGCTTCTGCATGGGGCAGTCGTGGGGGTGAGGCGCACACTTGAAAAGGAACTGAACGCCCTGGAGAGGGATATGCATGAGGGGGAGTTGGGACAGGGGAAGACAGCTCAGGAGAAGGAAGAATATAACCGTGCCCGCAGGGAGCACTCCCGTATTGAAGAGCAGCTCCGGTGCCACGATAGGCAAAAATATTTAGCATCCCTGCAGGCGGAGGAGGGCAGATCGGGGAGACTGCTGGCATGGCTGGTCCGCCCAGGGGGACAGGGTGAGCCTATCACATGTGTGATAGATGGGGAGGGATCTCGCAGGCTCAGGCCAGGCCCCATAAATGATGCATTCAGGGAATACTATACGCAGTTGTACGGGAAACCCAACGAACTGCAGACGGAGTCCTTTGATAGGTACTTACAGCAAACTCCACTACCTACACTGAGTGCAGAGGAGAGAGACAGCCTGGGGGGACCAGTATCGGTGGAGGAAGTAAACGAAGCAATAGCGCAGTTAGCACCTGGAAAGACCCCAGGAACAGACGGTCTCCCCATGGATTTTTATAAAAAATACAAGTCGCTGCTGGCTCCCCAACTGACAGGGATGTACGCGGAGGCACTGCAATATGGAGAGCTGCCGCGCAAACTGCGGGAGGCTTTGGTGGTGCCGCTCCCCAAGACAAAAAACAGGGAAGCTTCGGTGACGGACTTTAGGCCCTTATCAATGCTAAACAGCGACTTCAAAATTCTTAGCAAGATCATGGCTGCTCGGCTGCTCCCCCTTATGACCAAGTTAGTACACGCTGACCAGAATGGCTTTGTCCCCGGCCGTAGTACCTCCCAGAACCTGAGACGGGTCTTTACGATTTTGCACATGCCCAGGGACCTGAGGCCATCAGCGGGGGTCTTACTCGCGGTGGACTTCGAGAAGGCCTTTGACTCTATCAGGTGGGACTATTTAAGGACTGTGATGCTCAAAATGGGGCTGGGGGAGGAGTGGGTGAAATGGGTGGACTTGTTGTACTCATCCCCACTAGCAAGAGTTAAGACCGGAAGGACGATTTCCAGTGCATACCCAGTATACAGGGGAACTAGGCAGGGTTGCCCATTATCCCCACTATTGTTTGCCCTGGCAATTGAGCCCCTGGCGTCACAGCTGCGGTGTGAAGGCATGGGCAAGGGAATCGTTTGGGGTCCGACTGAGCATATTGTTTCTCTGTATGCAGATGATATACTTCTCTACCTGAGGGACGGGACAAGAGGACTCACGTGGGCACTGGGGATATTGGAAGACTTCGGGGCCTATCTGGACTCCGACTTAATCGGAGGAAAACATATGTGTTCCCCGTGATGTTGGACAGCGCGCGCCCCGATGCGTGCCCAGCTGATGTAAACTGGGCCCCGCGGACCTTCAGATACCTGGGCATACAAATATTTCACGAATTGAGCGACCTTAGGGACGGTAATCTTGGTAGGACACTCAGGTCCCTGCGCTCCTCGGTGGGGTTCTGGAGATCATTGAAACTAACAATCATGGCCAGAGTGGCGCTCTCAAAAATGACCATGCTTCCACGCCTCCTCTACTACTTTGCTAACTTACCACTACAGGTCCCCTCTGCATGGTTCCGAGAGTTGAACGCCCTGCTCAGAGAGCTGATATGGGATGAGGGTAGCAGGAGAACGGCGCTCTCGACCATCTGCAGACCGACACATCTGGGGGGTCTGGGTGCCCCTGACTTCGAGGCTTATTACCTGGCATCCCAGTTACAATGGGTGGCCGGCTGGCTAGCGGGTAGGGGACGGCTGGACCTGGCTACCGCACACGGTGAAATAGACACAGCTCGGATAGCAGCAAATATGGCGGGCAGGAAGATTGCCCCCATAAGAGACAACATAATGTGCAATGTGGCGATGAAATGCTGGAAACAGTGTGAGAGGAGGACTGGGGTAGGGCCACCGTACTCTCCCGCTCTGCCACTGGCAGCCGTCGCTCTATACCCGGGTACGGGGGAGCGAGGGGGGCTGGGATTGGGACCATGGACGAGAGCAGGGATAGTGACTGTGGGGGGGCTATTCACGGAGGGGGTGCTAAGGAGCTTCGCTGATGTGGCAGGGGGGGGGAGGGGGGGGGAGTACCGCAAGGACAATTTTTACTCTTCAGGAGGCTGGTGCACACCCTGAAGGATCATTGGGTCACGATCAACGCGGAACCCACTATTCACGGGGTGTTGCACCTCTTGTTGACAGCAGGAGAGGAACCTCACTTGATTGCAAAAATATACCGGGCCCAAATAGAGGCAGCTGTGGACCCCCTGCAATCCCTAAGAGAAAAATGGGTGAAGACAATTGGGCGGGATCTGGCCGAGTCAGAGTGGACCAGGGCACTAGCTTATCCTAGGATGATCTCACGCAACACGAGGCTGAGATACATCCAATACAACTACCTACACAGAACATACCTTACTCCTCAACGGCTGCACCGCATATATGGGGGGGTGCCCAGGACATGCCCCAGATGTGGGGACGGAGAGCCCGACTTTGATCATATGATGTGGGGATGCACGACACTCCAGAGGGGTTGGAACGCGATGATGGCAACCCTCACGGAGCTGTTCGGGACGGAGCTCCGGCCAACCCCCGCCATGTGTCTATTGGGCCTTAGAGCCGGCGTCAAATGGAGCAGAGTTGGGGGTCGTTTTCTTGACCTGTCCCTAGCCCTCTATAAAAGACTGATTACGAAGGGATGGAAATCTCCTGCGCCCCTTTCTCTGACAGAGTGGAGAGGCGATGTCACAAGATGGTCCAGAGCTGAGCTGCAGGTCCTTAAGGCCGAGGAGGCCAGGGGAGTTCGCCAGACCCCCATCGCTTCGGAGTGGGAAAACCTAGTGACAAACTGGGATGACCTAACAAAGAGACCGATAGCACCTGAGGGGGTGTGATGAACCATCGGAAAAGGCCAACAGATATGCTGGTAGGGAAAGGTTCCTGAAACCATGATGGGGGGAACACCAGACGCCCCGCCAGCCTAGACATGGGGAGGGAGAGTGCGGGGGGACAGGACACAATAACTTTTTAAAAAAAACAGAGGAGGGAGGAGAACGGAATATAAGTCACTCATATATAACATGAAACCCCCTGACAGCCCTCCCTTTTGGAAATAAAGCAGATCCACCCACATAAGCCAATAAGTTTATTTACAGTTTGTAGAGGAGTTAAGTCTGTTATTAGGTCACAAATATAAAAAGTAACAAGGGGCACTGAAAGAACTGACACCATAAAAACGGATTGATTAAGAGCTGGAAACAATGATGTATAAATATTATAATATTACTGAAATGAACAGGTAATTGTGAAACACATTGCAAGCAAAGCAGAAATCCAAAGATGCGGCTCAATTAGTAGAAATGTATAATAAGGACAAAATGTTACTGTAAATAGACCTACATATGTAAAACAGCAAACAGTTAATAAAAATATATTTGAAAAAAAAAAAAAAAAAAAAAACAGGGGCAGACACTTATCTGGTATATGTCTTTTGTAATGGTATTATAATGTCCTTGATATTTTTAAGAAGGCAAATGTGGTGTTGAAACCAACATCACTCTACTACAAGATCTACAGTAATGTGATGAGACGGCAATTTAATTGGTACATGTTCAATTATTTTTAAGCAATCTATGCTTTAATATTTGGACCAAAATGGATTAATTTGCACGCTACAGTCAATCAGAGCAAGATTATGTCAGCTTTTTGGGTGTATAAATGTAATCTCATTCATCTCACTCCCATGATCAACTGGAAAATATCCATAAACATTGACTCAACACTTACATCTAAATTGACATCATCCTTTTTTGCCTCCTGATAGGCTTATTGCCCTCTCAAAGCTCAACATTTAACCTGGTGGCTTTTAAACTCCAGATTCCACAAGGATTTGCACTCACACTCACATCTGTGGTGAAAACTGACAAACCTTGCAAATGTTGGTGTGTACATGTATTTCAGTGTTAAAAATATTAATAATAATAATAATACTCTGATTTGTATGGTGCGGCTAACCACCCATGAGGGTATCCAGGCACTGATCTTGGGCATGGGGAGACAAAGCAATTTTCCCAGAATCACAGGATGTTGAGCTGATGCTTGAACATGGATCCACAGCTCCAAAAATCGGCAGCTCTGACTGTTATGCCACATCTTCTCTTGGTCTTGGTTGCCTTCTCGCTGTCACCCTCCTGAGTCACAGAAAATTGCCAGTATTTCCTCTCACATGTAATGCCATTTTAGTTTAAGCTTGTTTACTAATGGCAATCAGTATGACGTAGCATACTTTCCCCAACCACACGTTATCTCTTTGAGGATGGAGCTCCTGTCCCTGCAAATCCCACCGTTGTTCGGGTCGTTTGGGTGTCAACACACAAACCAAGGACAGTGCTCCCTAAAGGTAGCAAGTTAATCTGTGTAAATCCACAGACTCATTTTTTTTAAATGACCCTCTGTCTGCTGTCCTTCAGAAGAAAATCTGGGAATCATTTTGGCTTTCAGTTTTTCCCTGCCTCATAAGTGGAATAGGCGTGATGCAAAGACTCCACCCAGCCCCGATTCTTTCTCTTCCACAATTTTGTAAAGAACTAAGGGCCAGATGTAGGAAACGATTAGCGACTCGCAAACGGCAAAAATTGCCGTTTGCGAGTCGCTAAACGCGTTTCCCAATGCAGAAATGGATATTGCGAGTCGGTACCGACTCGCAATATGCATTTCAGAATCGCAAATAGGAAGGGGTGTTCCCTTCCTATTTGCGAGTCTGAGTGGTATGCAATACCATTTGCGACCGCGTACGCGGTCGCAAATGGTGTCGCAGTTACCATCCACTTCAAGTGGATGGTAACCCACTCGCAAATTGGAAGGGGTCCCCATGGAACCCCTTCCACTTTGTGAATGGACCCAAAAATATTTTTTCAGGGTAGGTAGTGGTCCAAGGGACCACTACCTGCCCTGAAAAAAAACCGAAACGAAAGGTTTCATTTTTTTTTTTAAAGTGCAGCTCGTTTTCCTTTAAGGAAAACGGGCTACACTTAAAAAAAAAAAAAACTGCTTTATTGAAAGCAGTCACGAACATGGAGGTCTGCTGACGACAGCACGCCTCCAGGTTTGCGAGTGCCTATACTCGCTATGGGGCCGCAATTTGCGACCCACCTCATGAATATTGATGAGGTGGGTCATTGCGACCCCATAGCGAGTTGCAGTCGGTGTCTGAGACACCGTACTGCATACCAATTTGCGAGTTGCAAATTGCGAGTCGCATGGACTCGCACTTTGCAACTCGCTAATTTTTTATTTGCTACATCTGGCCCTAAGAGTCTAATTCTGAATGGTTAGTTAGGAAACACTGAATTCCATTAATCCGGAAGCTTTTCTTCTGTGTTTGAAGTTGTTTTCTGACTTAGGAGAGCCAGAAAGAATCCCTGGGATTTCTGCAAATGTTATAGATTTCCTCGAGTACTTCACTTCATAAAACCCGATAACGCAGATTTTGCACTTTTTTTTTTTTTTTATTTGTTTTTATTGTTATCAACTACTTGCTGTTTTTACAAGTGTAATTCTTCTTACAGTAACGTATTGTCGTGATTATACATTTCTGCTAATTATACCATTTCCGGGCTTTGCGGTCCATGCAGTACGTTACGCATTTGGTTAGCCTTTACCATGCATTTACTTAACTTATCAACAGTTATTTCTTCGCCCAATTGAAACTTTATAATGGCATTCACATTTTCATTATCCTACGTTACTGTTGTATTCTGTGACCTGTTAACAGACTTAACTCAACTTCAAACTGTATATGAACTTTTAGGCCTATGTGGGAGGAACTGTTTAATTGCTGAATTACTAAAAAGGGAGATAGCTTGCCCGGGTATTGCTTGTCGTGTTTTATTGCCCTGCGTTCCGTCATTACCCTCCCTTATCCTTTTTATTATACCATCCCGCTCTCCCCCTCACACTCATACCGCATCCGGATCAAACTGATTCTTAGTAGTCATTCAGTCTTAGTTACAGTGAACTTCCCCTATGTTGGGATCTTCTGACCGTGTCCATTAGCTCATCCCACTCCCTCAGGCTCCATCGGACTCTTTGTTAAGTCTTCCCAGTTAGACACTAGGTTTTCCCACTCCGCCGCGATTGGGGTCTGAAGGACCCCCCTCGCCTCCTCAGCCCTAAGGAGCTGAAGCTCTGCCCTGGACCACCTTGTGACATCGTTCCTCCATTCTGTTAGTGATGGGTGGGTTGGGGACTTCCATCCCTTCGTGATCAGTCTTTTAAATAGAGCCAGAGACAGGTCAAGGAAACGATTCCCAACCTTGCCCCACCTAATCCCGGTTCGAAGACCCAGTAGGCACAAATCAGGGGTTGGCCGGAGCTCCAAGCCGAATAACTTCGTGAGGGTAGCCATCATCTCAAACCAACCCACCTGGATTCTCGGGCATACCCACATCATGTGGTCAAAGTCAGCTTCCCCGCCCTCACATCTGGGGCATACCTTGGGAGCCCCCCCATATATGCGGTGCAACCGATGTGGGGTGAGGTAAGTTCTGTGTAAGTAATTGTATTGAATATATCTGAGCCTCGTGTTGCGTGAGATCGTTCTAGGATAAGCTAGAGCCCTGGCCCATTCCGACTAGGACAGGTCTCGCCCGGCTGTCTTCTCCCATTTTTCTCTTAGGGAGTGCAGGGGGTCCACAGCTGACTCTATTTGGGCACGGTATATTTTTGTGATCATGTGAGGTTCCTCTCCTGCCGTCAACAAGAGGTGCAGCACCCCATGGGTTGTGGGTTCTGCATTAATTGTACTCCAGTGCTCTTTTAGGGTGTGCATCAGCTTCCTGAAGAATAGGAATTGACCTTGCGGTACCCCTCCTACTACTAAGTCATCGAAGCTCTTCAGCAACCCCTCCTTGAATAGTTCCCCCACTGCCCCCAGCCCCGCTCCCACCCATGGCCCCAATCCTAGCCCCCCTCGCTCACGCCCCCGTAGTTCTAGGGCGACTACCTCCAGTGGTAAAGCGGGAGAGTATGGCGGCCCGACCCCGGTCCTTTTCACGCAACGCTTCCAGCATTTCAACGCCACGTTACACATTATGCGGTCACCTATGAGGGCGACCTTCCTACCCGCCATATTTGCCGCTATACGAGCTGTGTCTGTTATTCCTTGCGCTGTTGCCAGGTCTAGCTGTCCCCTGCCCGCCATCCAGCCGGCCACCCACTGGAGCTGAGATGCCAAATAATACGCCTCGAAGTCAGGGGCACCCAGTCCCCCCAGACGCGCCGGTCTACAGACGGTTGTTAGCGCCGTTCTCCTGCGACCCACATCCCATATCAACTCTCTAAGCAGTGCATTTAACTCTCGGAACCATGTAGGAGGGACCTGCACTGGCCGGTTCGCAAAGTAATAGAGTAGGCGTGGCAGCATGACCATTTTGGAGAGCGCCACTCTGGCCATTATTGATAGTTTCAATGACCTCCAGAACTCCACCGAGGTGCGCAGGGATCTAAGTGTCCTGCCGAGATTGCCGTCCCTAAGATCGCTCAGTTCGTGAAATATTTGTATGCCCAAATATTTAAAAGTCCGCGGGGCCCAGTTTACGTCCGCAGGGCACGAGTCCGGACGAGCGCAGCCTGCCAGAACAGGGAATACAAATGTTTTTCTCCTGTTAAGTCTGAGTCCAGATAGACTCCCGAATTCCTCCAGAATCCCCAGCGCCCACCCGACACCTCCCGCCCCGTCCCTCAGGTAAAGGAGTATATCGTCGGCATATAGAGAAACGATATGCTCAGCCGGACCCCAGATAATTCCCTTGCCCACTCCTTCTCGCCGCAACTGTGCCGCCAGGGGCTCAATTGCCAGGGCAAACAACATCGGTGATAGGGGCAGCCCTGCCTAGTTCCGCTGTATATTGGGTATGCACTGGAGATCGACTTTCCGGTCTTAACTCTAGCCAGGGGGGAAGCGTACAGTAGGTCCACCCACTTCACCCATTCCTCCCCTAGTCCCATTTTGAGCATCACCTTCCTTAAGTAATCCCACCTGATTGAGTCGAAGGCCTTCTCGAAGTCCACCGCCAACAAAACCCCAGCTGGCGGTCTCAAAGCCCTGGGCATATGCAGCACCGAGAAAACCCGTCTTAAATTCAACGAGGTGCTTCGGGCAGGAATAAAGCCATTCTGATCAGTATGCACTAGCTTGGTCATATGGGGCAGCAATCGAGCAGCCATGATCTTGCTAAGAATTTTGAAATCACTGTTTAGCATTGATAAAGGCCTAAACTCCGTCACCCGTGCTTCCCTGTCTTTAGTTTTGGGGAGAGGGACCACCACAGCCTCCCGCAACGTTTGTGGCAGTTCACCCTGTCGCCGTGCCTCCGCGTACATCTCAGTCAGTTGGGGAGCCAGCAGTGACCTATATTTTTTGTAAAAGTCCATGGGGAGCCCGTCTGTTCCCGGAGTCTTCCCTGGCGCTAGCTGTGCTATGGCTTCGTTTACTTCCTCCACTGACACTGGGCCCCCCAGGGCCTCTTTATCCACTGCGTTCAGAGTTGGTAGCGGGATTTGCTGTAGGTACTCGTCGAAGGACTCTGTCCGCAGATCACTGGGTTTCCCGTACAACTGCATATAATATTCCCTGATTGCATTGTTTATTTGGGCCGGGCTGAGCTTGCGTGAACCCACCCCATCTAGTACACATGTGATAGGCTCACCCTGCCCCCCGGAGCGGACCAACCACGCCAACATTCTCCCCGATCTACCCTCCTCCGCCTGCAGGGATGCTGTGTACTTTTGTCTATCATGGCATCTAAGCTGCTCTTCAATGCGGGAGTGTTCCCTGCGGGCTCGACTGTAATCCTCCTTCTCCTGCGCAGTTCTCCCCTGTCCCAACTCCCCTTCGTGTATGTCTTTCTCCAGAGCATTTAGCTCCCTTTCAAGTGTACGTCTAACCCCCGACGACTGCCCCAAGCAAAAGCCCCTCGTCACCACCTTAAGTGCCTCCCATTCCAGGGCCCTAGTGGGGGTGGACCCGTTGTTTGTCTCGATGTATTCTGTCAAATGACAGCGTAAGGCTTCTCTGTACGACTGGTCCTCAAGTGTTGAGGGGGACATCCTCCAAGACGGTATGGGGGGTCTGTCCTCCGGCACCCTCATCGTTATTAACAAGGGATTGTGGTCAGACAAGGTGCGGGCCAAGTATTCCGAGCGTGTCATGTTAATTAACAGGCCTGCAGTGCATACTACTCTATCGATTCTTGTATGTACCTGGTGAAGACCCGAGTAATAAGAATAATCTCTGTCAGTTGGGTGATGCACTCGCCAGACATCCGATAGCCCCCACCCGTCCAACCACTCCCCTACCCTTTTGGCTGTTTTTATTGCCGCAGCCCCCTGTATAGGAGGGGTAGACCTGTCCAGTTCAGTGTCTAGCACCGCATTAAAATCCCCACCTACTAATAGCTCTCCGGTGCATTGGCGTGTAAGGTGACTCGATAACCCTGACATGAAGGCTACCTGGTCTTGGTTAGGGGCATAGATGCAACTCAAGACTATCGGTACACCATGCAGCCTCCCCTCCAGTATCACAAATCTACCCTCCTTGTCAATATTGGAAGAGATCGTCGTGAAGGGGACCCCCGCCCTGATCCATACCAATACACCTCTAGCGTAGGCAGAGTATTCCGTTGCGAATACCTGCCCCCTCCACCTACGTCTCAACTTCTCTCCCTCTCTAGGCGCCAGGTGAGTTTCCTGCAATAGAGCCACCTGTACACCCCTTCTCTTAAGATAGGAGAGTATCTTGTGCCTTTTAGCCGGAGTGCCCATCCCTCTAACATTCCAGGTCATGAGATTGTAATCTGCCATTGCCCATTTTCGGTTTGGTGGCTCTATCCCGGCCCTCCCAAGCCTCGGAGCCTCCTCTCCCTTTATCTATAACTTTGTCACATTCCAATTCCAATTCCCACATTGCCTTATTAACTTTTAACTGTATGACCCAACTCCCAGTCCCCAGGGCGCCTCCGAACTTGTAGGTCGCCCAGCAAATTGTGCAACAGTGCAACTTGTTCAGTCTCTGATTAGCAGTACCCGCCATTATTGTCAAACGGCAGAGTACTGGTCTGGGGGGGTGGCCTTGCCCGGAGGGGCCGGTCGATCCCAATACGCGCCCTGTCTCCAGGGCCTTCCGTGCGTCCAGGCTAGCCAAGTTTGTCAGCTGTTTGCGGGGTTACTTTCGGGGCTCGGGTTGAATGATCCGCTTCACCTGCAGATGAAACCATCGTGTCGGCAGACTCGTTCCCGGATTCTTCCTGGGGTGACGCCTCTCCGCTCATGCGTGCCGCTGCCTCCAATGCCTCCTTCCTTCCTTTCTCTTTCTGTGTTTGGGTAGGTACCATACGTCTGCGGTTTCTGGGCTTCCTTCCCTTCAGCGCTCGGCGCGCCCCGTTCCCAAGCGCGACCCTTCCTGTGGACCCTCCTGCCCGGGGGCTGTGTGACTCTAGCCATTCCCAGGCTTCCTCAGGTGACTGAAGGAACGATGTCTTCCCTTCCAGAATCACTCTCAATCTGGCTGGGTAGAGTAGCGAATATTGGATTCCCTCCTCCCTTAGGGCTCTCTTGACTGCCAGAAACGAAGCTCGCTTGTTTTGTACCTCCAGAGTGTAATCCGGGAATAATGTCACCTCCCCGTTTCCAACTTTAAAAGGGCCCGATTCCCTGGCCCTCTGCAGGAGGGTGTCCCTGTCACTATAATGTAACAGTTTAGCTATCACGGCCCGGGGGGGCCTGCCCGGGGCCAGCGGCCTCGCCGGTACCCGATGCGCCCGCTCCAACGTGTAGAAGGGGGTCAGGCGCCCCGGAGCCACCGTCTCACCGAACCACTTCTCCAAAAATTCAACCATGTTCGTACCCTCGGTCCCCTCCGGGAGACCCACCACACGTACGTTATTCCTTCTGTTCCTCCCCTCTGCGTCTTCAACTCTCCTTTCGAGGCGCGTCACTCTGTCAACCAGGGAGGACACTTCAGCTGTCAGGTTTTCCTGCTTCGGTGCTATGTCCGCCAGGGCAGTTTCTGTTTCTTTGACTCTATCTACCAATTTGTGGTGTTCCGCTCTCAGCAAGCTCACCTCAACCGCAACCTGGCTGATCTCTCGCTGCAGCGTTGTTTTGGTGTCCTCTATCGCTCCAAGAATTTTATCTAGCGTGTCCTGGACCTTGACCTGTGTGTGGTCCTGCGCGCCCGACTCTTCGCACTCGGCCTGAGCCTTGGACTCCATATTTCTGGCCCTGGGGCGAGCCTTGGAGGGCATCAGCGCTGCCGCAGGCCCCGCCCCAGGGACCCCTGACAGCAGCCTCGGCGGTGTTTGTCTATCTTCTCCAAGACGTCACTCCCTCCCCTCCATGAGCCGCTGCCTTGCCCCAGGCTTTTCCTCAGCCGGGTCCCCGTACCCTTCAGGGTCCACTGTTTCTGAGTCTCTCCGTTGGCTGCTCCGCGCCTTTGCTCCCCTATTGCAGTCCAGACAAATGGGTCCCCCTGTCCCAGGGATCAGATCAGCCCCCCAGGGGCCCCACGTTGGTGCGGGTCCAGATCGTTCTTTTTCAACTTTTGCCCCAAACAGCCTACCAGTCCCACGCAGGCTCGTCAATGTCCACAGCAGTCCTCAAGGGACCGATTTTACTGCACGTTACGCCGCCATAGGGAATGTCAGGGCCCCGGGTTCCGTCTCCGTTCCAGTGACCTCTCCATGTGTTCCCTTATCACTCCGGCCTTTCGCTGCACTGGTCCCCTCTTACAGCCTCCCGATAACTCTTCGCCGCTGGGCGCTCTTCGGCTGCACCGTCGCGATGGAGGAGAACTCCTCCGTTGTCCCCTGGGGTCCAATGACCAGACGCTTGATCACAGCCCCGGCCTGCAGCCCTACCCGGGTCTCAATCACCGCCTCGAGCAGGTCTCCGAGTCCACCCGGGGCCGCTCGCCTCCCGGGGCGCTGCCCCGCCGCACCCGTTCCGGTGCGGGAGCTCATGGGCTCTCAGGCCCCTCCAGCACCTGTGCCGCTATGAGGAGGGGACTCCATACTATCCCCCCTCGCGCCTCGCATTGCCCGCTCCTTCCGCGGGATGGTGCCGCCGTCTTCTGCTGGAGCCACCCGCTTCTGGGCACGCCGGCCGGTCAGCTCCGCCACCCGACACCCTCAAGGGCCGCTGTAGGGGCCGCAGTCTCTCGCCCGGGTCGGCGCCCGTCTGCTCCCGGGGCCGCCCACGCGCGCGACTTCTCCCGCGGGCACGGCCGCCCCCTGCTCTCTCACCGTCTGATAAGGCCACGCCCAGGGCCCCGCACCTTCACGTCCCGTCGCCTCCTTCCCTCTCCGGCGGGCCCGGCCACAGCCCAGCGCGAGGCCGCGGATGCAGTCGTGCGCCCAGGCCTCTCGTCCCCCGAGCCGTCCAGGAGGCCGATTTCGGCACCGGGCTCACTTCGCCGTCACCAGAGGGGCACTCTCTCGCCTAGCCCCCTCCTGTGAGTCTACCCCTCAGTCCGGACTTCGGTCGGCCCGGCAGAGGCGCTTTTTCGCTCAATTATTCACCGGCCCCTCCGGAGCTCGGAATTTAGGCGTGCGCCATCTCCGAGACCTTGGCCACGCCCCCAACGCAGATTTTGCACTTGATGAGAAATCTACATGAGTAAATGATGTCCAAATATACAATCCGACTTTTAAATTAATTTTCTATCTATAGGGAAAATAAAAGACCTTCCAACACACTCCCCAAGAACATGTGGGTGGTCCCTTCTCTTTCGTGCACTAGAAACAGTCTTACTAGAGTAAAAAGATTAAATAAAGAATCATAATATTTCACAAATCCAGATTTTGTAAGTCGCGAGTTTAAATGTAAATTCGCAAAAACTTTTGTAAATCAGGCAATGACTCCTCACTTTGCTTCCCACATCTATGTGGCTGACGTGGGTGTTTGATCACTGGCAAAGAAATCTAGGCCTCCGACATTAGCACTATCGCCTCAGACATACTTTTCAACCAATTGAGGCTTTGCCTAACCTTACGGGTTAGGTAAGACTGTAATATTGACTCATTGGTATTAATGTATGCCTGAGCATCTAAAATGTGTAACAAATATATATTCAGACATTGGCTTTACCTTTAGTCTATAGGGTGCCAGTTCTGCTACCCTCCCAAAAGAAGTACAGTTACTTCATATTAGGCTAGGTTTTTTTTTTTTTTTAAACATGAAGGATCTTGATATTGCCATCAAACATATAGAAAGGCTCAAGTTCAATATTCTACATGCTTGGAATTTATTAATTTTTGGGAATGTAAATGGACTAGTAGTAGGGCAGAATGTGCCAATTTCCATAGATAAACCCTGGCACAAGCAATCAACAGATGTGTGCCAGAGGCACGGCCAATGGAAAAAAGTGTCATTCATTTGTACCATCTCCTCAGCCACCACCTACACCATGTCTGGACCCTAAATCATAATTCTGCCTCTTAAAAACCCTCTGAAAAACAAATGTATGCAAAGTGGTCCTGTGGGGATAGGAGATCTGTTGTGGATGCTGTCACATTGTCTTCTTTCAAATGCTGTCAGCGTGAATGAAAGCAAAGCCCAGTGGAAGTGGTGGCGGTTTGTTTTTAATTGTCATTACAGCTCCATAACCAGTTCCTTTAAAATCCCATCACATCTTCTCCCAGTGGAGTTGGAAGGTTTTGTTTCTTCAAAAAACATTTTTATAACTGCATCGTTCCATTCCTGGTCTTAGAACTGGCTGGAGATGGAACAGACACCATAAGCGCTTACATAGGCGCTAGTACGTTTCTTAATATTAGGTAAAGTTAAATGACGCTCTTATTCAATCCAGTCTTATGGCACTTCGGCTGGCAATTTTTTTATTAACTGCTTCAATCGTTTGCCTTGTGCTAAAACATTGGGAACTGAATCAATAGGCTTCTGTTCGCCCTACCTCTTATAATGTATTTGATATATCTGGATCAATAAATTAAAACTCTACAGAAGGGTACATTGCTTCTGTCAAGACATTTTTAACCATTTCTAAGCTTAAGCCCTAAAAAGGCTTTACAGAGGCTCTTTGAGATTGTTGGAAGTATTTTTAGACAACAATCAGTGACAACAATCACATAGGGCATCTGATCATCAAATAAGTTTCCTACGACTAGGTTCATGGATTGTGACAAGACTCACTTAATGGGCAATTTAACATAAAATCATCAAATTTAGATAATGAGGATACTTTTTCCTTAAATGTTGAGTCGGCCCACTGCCAAGCAATAGGACAGAATTCCGAATTGTATTGTGCATATGGTAACAAAAACAGATTGCACGTGTCCTGGAATATACAGTCTCATAATTATCTGCCACGATTTAGTGTCCCAATCAAAGTGTCAGGTGATATTGTAGAACACAGGACAAACTGACAATCCTGGGATGGGGGATCCAATCAAGTAACCAGAGTTACCATGCGCGATCCCAGAAATTTGGTCATGTTTGGATTTGATGTTTTTAAAGAAATATCCAAACATATTCCCTGCTTGTAAATAATATTTTCAACACTTCCTATGGAAAAGGCATATCCTCTGTTTGGAAGAGGTGAATCATATTTGAAAACTACTGAATGGAATTTAGGTCAGTGCTCGGGGTGCTAAGAGGAGGCTATGCACATTGGTTTAGTGAACTGGGAAGTACCTAATGAGCAACTGGGGAACCCCACACTTAACATTGAACCTCCTGCTACCCACACTATTTCGACATAAGTAGCAGTAGGTTCCTGGAAAGCACGGGGAATGGATCACCACCACCATGAAGTTTCAAGACAAAACACTATAATATAAAAAAGTCAAACAATATAAAAAAGTTAAACAATCTGGCCAAACATCTTTATCCGTTGGCCTTAACTTTAGGAAGGTACAAGACTGAGCTTCCATTTTGATCTTGCTTTTAAGGTATGACCAGTTGATGAGCCTATACCCGATTCCTTCCAGTGCTGTCTGGCTAATATATGAATATACCAGCTATGTTGCGTGCATATAATTCGTCTGAAAAGTGAATTACGTAATTTTGCCATATATGCTAAAATTTCGAGCACTCATGGTTGTGCCTTGATTCATTTTACAGTTCTGCTCTTTAATGAGACGCGCTGGAAAGTGGCCATTGCGTTCTCAGCATTTTCATTGGAGAGTTTCTGTCTCGGAGGTGGGTCCAACTCAGAAGTAAATAACGGTACAAGGAGGTGGTGTGTGGAGCCACGACACAGCAGCACACAAACAATTTTGTCCGCGTTGTGAAAGGGGGGTACTTTCAACCGCACATCGTTAATATGCTGTAAGATCACTGAATTCAGCCCCCGACTTGTTAAGTTGCCAGTATCAGACATAAATAACAGCCTTAACTGATAAGTTTTACGAATAATGTGTATTAAGTTTTACAAATAATGTATTTACCTGCTCTTGCTTCTCATTCCTGGCCTTCCCTCCATCGTTCTTTCCCCTCAACCTTAACGCTAACTCTGCACCACCGCCTTCGCCGCGTGCAAACGATATTCGTTTTGGGGTTTGTTAGCAGCACAGATTTCTTGTCAGCCGTAACAGCCCCGTTTTATCGTAGGAACAGGTATTCATTAACAAAACAAACACACGCGGCTGCTCCCTGTTAAATTAAACTCGTGTCTAATGGCAGGGGCTGGTGTTGGCGCGCCTGGCTTCACCCGCTCAACTCCAATCCACTTTGCCTTGACTATCTCGAAGCCAGTATTTGGTGAAGCGGGGGGCAGGCCTTCCGTTCCCCCTAATGGTTTCTAATTAGGCTTATTGCTAATCCGGATCACCCTTTCCCACCCACTGAAAAGGGTTTCGCAGCACCATGGTTTCCGAGGCCTGACGTCAGTTTACTCTCCCTATACTTCTGGAGACCTGGGAACGACAATATCACAACGGCTGGGTATGAATATGTTTCAGTGTTCTGCGCGGAGGGAGGCAGAGTTGGTAAAAACAATGTGTTCAAAGCGTACATTAAGTACAAATGTCTTTTGCTTGATTCCATTATTTTCATTGTTAAAAATAGCTTTCAATTCGGTAACATAACCATCAACTGTGCACTATTCCACCAGGTTACCCACAGATATAATCGTTTGGGAATGAAGGGCCCTATGTACATAATTTAGGGATTGCGAGCTCCTAATTGGGATTCTGTGTGAATCACAATTAGGAAATCACAATTCCTGATGTACAAACATTTAGCAGCTGCTAATAGCGATCCATAATTAGCTTACAATAGACCTACCTCATCCAAATTAATATGGTAGGTCGCAATTTTCGACCTATTAGAAATTGCTGCCATTACAGGTATGGTGGCCTGCTGGGGTCAGTAGACCACCTGTCTGTGATTGGCCTTTAATACAACAGTCTTTTTTTTTAATGCAGCCAGTTTTCCTTACAGGAAAACAGGATGCATTTCAAAAATAAAATGAAATGTTTGTTTCAATTTTTAAGAGTAGGTAACCACTGCCTGCTCATAAAAAAACAATTTCAACATTGATCGCACTCTGATGCTCTGAGAGCATCCTGAAGGGACCCCTTTCCACTTCCCAAAATATATGTCTTGCAAAAATAATTTGGCCGCGAAACATTCATACATATCACTGCGATTCGATATATGGAATAAATGCCCTAAACATGGCGCTTCCAAATATCGAATCGCTAAACACAAATTACGATTCGGTGACATGTTACCGAATCACAATTTGTGCTCTGTACATATGTAAAAGCATTTTTTCAGTCGGAAACGGCTTGATTCTGTGAATCAGGTCATTGCCGACTGCAAAAATGCTTATATATATATATATCCCTTAATTTCTGTAGTACTGCTGTCAGGACTTACTTGGCACCCATTCCTTCAGCAAGGACTTGTACTTTCTTGCAGAACTGTCAAGCAGTTGGTCTAAGTTGTATATGTACGCAATGAAAGCCATAAACTTGCATAACATATCAAGCAAACTGAAATCAAATGTTAACAAAACAGATACAATAAAAATAAACTTAAAATATAAACTACATATATAGATATCATGTACAAAAGTAAAAAGTAACAATAGTGATACTAAGAAGCCACAGCAAACACAAAAATATAGAAACGCAAGCAATGTTTAACAGCTTCAATTACACAAACATAATTTTAAAAAAACAAAGGACACAAACACAATTAAAAATCAGGCTCTCAAGGCAAATAAATGAACCATTCACTAAGTGTCTCAACATATAAGCAAGAATTAGCAAAGCAAACAGTGCAGAAACATGCCAAAAACATTTGAGATATTACAAAGCTCAAACATAACAAAATTTACATAAAGCAAAACATTGACATGTGAATCCAAACAGACAAAATAAATATATAAAAGCTGACAAAAAACAAACATGACATACCTGAGCAAAACAAAAAGCTCCTTACAAAACACAAACATGACCAAATATAACAAATTTAACAATCCTTAAAAAGCATACCACAAAATAACAAGTCAGGGCCAATCACAACACAAACAAAACGGATTACTACTTGACAACTTGATCATGGTTTCAACCCAGCCATAGCACTGAAACCTTTTTGCCAAAAACAAAATATAAGGTAACGTCTATAAAACTTGTAATTCTAAACATCTTGGATAGGTATGTGAAATACCCAACTTTCATATATGAATTGCATTGCGACCTCTGGAGATAGAGGAAAACCTAGCCTAGAATAACAAACATACACACATTCATCCACCTTTAAAAATTGACAAATGTGTTACTTTTTAGTACGCATCTTATCACTCCTATACCATCCTTGCTGACTCACCAACTCCGCTCAGTATCTCCTATCCTTCTGCCTATGACAATGGGATCTTCTCTAAGAAAATTTCGTCAATTAAGTAACAATTACACCATCCCTCATTGAATTGATCTCTTTTAAAACTCACTGACTAGCCACCTACTGACTTATATTAAACCATTCAAAAATGGAAATGATCTCCTTTTCATCCTCTACCTTCACATCAGCGTATGTGAACCTTTGAGCCATGTTCCTACCCCTATTTTGTCCCTACGCACTCAAAAGCAAATACAGAGGTCAGCAAAGCCTGCTGACCAATGCCATGCTTCCACCCTCTCTCCTGGCCATCTCCTGTTGTGCATGAATATGCAGTGGTTTGTAGTGGTCCTGCAGGATCTCATTACTTGAGATCACTTGTTATTCCACAATCTAAGTAGTTCTCCTGGGCACAGTCTACTATATAAGCAGGGCCAGATGGCGAGTGAGGACTTTGGTTTAGATACATTTCTTGGAAACTTACCATAAGTCCTGGCTTGAAGGACATCACTTATTGCTTCTGTTTAACTGTGGCTGATCCTGGAAGTCATTGGTTCTCAAAACCTGTAAAAACAAAAAACAAAAGTCAGTGATTTATTTGATTAAATGAATTCTGGGCACACAAGTGAGATGCATTGTTCAAAATACTAACTTCAAAAGTAAGGAATTATTTTCCCACAAGGGTGAATCTCATGGGGACAAGTCAACCCCTGTGTTGGAGTACAGTAATTGTGGGACATGACAACCTTGTGTTGGATTGCCACTACTGTGAGGACAAGTCAATTCCATTTTGGATAACACTGTAGTGTGGATACAAGCCATGCCTCATAGGATAGCAAGTCAACTCCTTTTGGTGATTCTGTATGAGGACTAAACCTCGGAGAACATCACAGTGTCATCACATGGTTCATTACAGGTATTTACACTTCTGCAAAAGTTAATCATTGTTGCATTTAATACGTTGCGTGGTAATATCTTTAAGATTTTTTCTGTGTTTACTATGTGTGTTGGAAAATGGGTTATTGGTAGGGCAGGTAGGTACCTACACCTAGCAACAAGCCACTAACCTCCACATAGGTACAGTTAGGTCTCAGTAAATTAATCCCAGCTCTACCCTTGGTAGCTTGGCATCGAGCGTCAAGGCTTAACTTAGGAGACAAAGTGTAAAGAATTCAAATATCACAAAACAGTAATTAAATAAAACACAGGAAACAGTTTAAAAATCCAAAACCAATTTATAAAAATAGCTTATATTTTTATCTTTAAAATGACACAAAAACGATTAAAATCGGTTCAGGGGAACCGGAGATATGAATTTTTAAAGTATTATTATTTTCTAGCGCTTGGAAACAAAAAGCGCCAATCGGGTCATCTGGTTGCACAAGGACCGGGGCAAAGTCAAACTTTCAGGCCGACCGCGATGGAGCCCTGCTCGGCTACAAGTCGCGGGAGGCCTCGGTTAAAAAGTTACCTTCTGACTTAGTCTCTTTTTTGATGTTTTTCTTCCCCGGGACGAACCTGCCAGTTGAATCCGACCTCCTGGAGCCCTTGTCCGGATACGCGAAGTCGGTTTCCTCGGTGGTGATTTTTACCTTCGGACTTAGTCGTTTTTTCGAGATGAAAATCCTTCGACCGGGGTAAACCTGGATCTTGATCCGACGTCCGTGGAGCCCTTCTCGGATACGATGGCTGGGAGGTCCCGGTCAACTTTTTACCTTCGGACTTAGTCTCTTTTTTGGATGTTTTTCTTTACCGGGACGAACCACGAAGTCAGGCCGGGTCGCGGTTGAGGCAAGCCGGCTAGAATTTCCGCGTCGGGTCGGTCACTTTATGGAGCTTTTTAAAAAAAATTCTCCAATCTTTTCCAAACTTCTGGGGCTTCACCCAGATGTTCTTTTAAGGTTCTTTTGGGGTCCACAGCTCACCCCAAGGGTCCAGAAGTTCTGTGATGATCTTTGGGGGTGCGGACTTCAACTCCCAGAATGCACCTGGCGCAAACTCCTTTTTGGCCACTGGGCAGTGATCAGCTGGTCGCTTCTTTCAGGAGTTGGTGCAGGGGACTCTGGTTAGCAATTTTTCACCTGTAGCAAACAGGGAGTCCCTCCTTGAACCAGTTGAAGCCAGGCAAAGTCCTTCTTGTGGTGAAGCCCAAGTGTGCAGCTGGTGCAGTCCTTCTGAGTGCAGGGTCCAGGTGCAGGCCAGGGGTCCAGCAGGGCAGTCCTTCTTCTTCTTTAGTTCCTTTCTTGTTGAATTCTGGAGGGGATCTGAGGTGTGGGTGCAGGTCTGCCAGTTTTATCCTTGCTCCTGGGTGAAAAGCAGGGGGGTCCTGGTCCTCCAATCAGGTACAGGGTCGTCCCCCTGTGATAACCACTTCCTGGGAAGTGTGGCAAAAATCCATCCCAAAAGGCAACGGTCTCCAAAAATCCAACATGGCTGAATCTGATTTTTGGAGGTTACATCTGGCTGGGCCCACCCACTGGTGTGGCTAAAAATCATAAACACACCCCTCTCCTGCCCTCTCCTAATCTAATCAAGGGGGCACCTAGTTGTCTGGGGTTGCAGGATGTGGGGGTGTTGCTGGGTGCTGCAAATGTCCTTCTCTGCCTTTGAAGACCAGTTTGGCAGCCCTCCCCCTTCCTGCCTCACCATCTGCTGAGGGGAGATTCTCTCCCCCAAGCACATTCCTTTGTGTGAAGTCAGGCCACTTCACACCTCATCAAGGTAGCCTGGCAGAAGCTGCTGCAGGCTGGCCAATCAGAGCACAGCAGCAAAAACAATGCAGAGCTGAAATTGGCAACTTTTTAGCTAAAGTCTAAACTTTTTACCTGCACTAGTTATATTAAATCCAACAACTGGAAGTTGTGGGATTTATTACAACAATCAATTTGATACCAAATTCTTGGTATGTAACATTTAAGGAGACTTTAAAATTTAAAATAAAGTCTGCCCATTCTAGCCTATGAAGGCCATTTACTTCAATGAGGGAAAAACGAATTTGGCTGTTTTTACCTCACCAGGGCTTATAAATCTATTTTTATAAAGTCCCTGCTTATAGTTACATGGCACCCAGCCCTAGGGGCACATAGGGCACACCTTAGGGGTGACTTATATGTAAAAAATAAGGTAGTTTAAGACTTTGGAAGTACCTTTAATTCCAAAGTCGAATTTGCATATAACTTTAATTTAAAAGCCGCCAGCAAGGCAGGCTTGCTTTTAAAATGACACTGGGCACCTCAGCAATGCACCTAGGTGTGCACCACCTAGGCTGTGGTCCCTAAACCTACATGCCCTACCATATACTAGGGACTTATAGGTAGGTTAACTTAGCCAATTATAATTAGCCTAATTTGCATATCCATTTTACACAGAGCACAGGCCCTGGGACTGGTTAGCAGTACCCAGGGCACCATCAGAGTCAGGAAAACACCAGCATAAAGTGGAAAATGGGGGCAAAAAGTTATGGGGCCTCTGCAATCAGCCCTAGTTTCTCACAATGTGCATGTACGTTTAGGATTTATATAATGAAGCAGTGCAAAAGCAAACCCCAAAGTCCCTTGCTGAACTTAGATGAGAGAGAGAACACCAGGGTTCCCAGCCACAGTAAAGAAAGAACAGCTATTTTTATGCACTTGTCTGGCATTAGTGCCATTTTAACATGAATCTGATAACCATTTTTAAGTTACTATATAAGCTTTTATTACATTGTGCTTGTGTTTTTAATGACTTGACAGTGCCTAAATTTGCCTATACGATTGTGCCGGTTGCAGGCGCCCTTACTAAAGTATGCCACCTAAACTACCAAGAAACTGTACTATTATGTAACATCAACTCAGCACTCTAAAGCTTAAATCATGGGCCTGATAGCTTGCACTTATCTTGGTGATGGTACCACCTGGGAAACTTGAATCTGAAACCACCTCATATTGTTTTAAGAGCCTTAAATATTTGTATTATTTTTAACACTATGAAGCAGATGTTTAGAAACCTTGGCATCTAAATGTTAAGTTATGTATCGGGAACAATGGTGGACTATAGTAGGCCATGGCCTATAGAAGCTATTTTTATTCTAAACTCTATTTTATGCCAGTGTGAATGTATAATGGAACAAATGCACCTTCTTTGTATAATTTAATGTGTAACTTTTATGACCCATGGTCGAATAAAGTATATATATAAAGGAAAGAACAGCACAAGATTCTACCAAGGAAGGGGCCAAGCCAAAACTACATGAGACAGAACACATGGGCTCGATTCATAAATTGCATTTTTCGTAATATGTAAAGTAGTACTCAAATACTACCACTACCCATGTACTCCAGAATGCTATTCATAAACCTAACACTGGAAAGCTCGGTCTCTGCCTCTCATAACTTTTCTATACAGTGGTCTCCACCACATGTGCGGCAATTGCTGTACACTTAGGCATGTTTTAAGAGTAAATGTAGAGAGACAATGGGGAGTAGTGTGAAAACGGAGAATACTTACTACTAAATGGTGACAGCTGTTTAGGGAAATTGAAGAGTTTTAGGGAAGGACATGTAAATACAAAAACACACTCACTAAAGAGTAAGACCATTGCTAGTCACAAACTATACTTCTAAAATTAATTACCAGAGCCAGAAAAATGGCAAAACAGTCTCAAACATTCTACAACCAAGCCTTTCAGTAAGTGAAGCAGCATATGTGGCTACTCATTGGAATTATAATACAAAAAATAGAGGCACAAATTAACAAGAGGGAAAAATGCAAAAACAAAAATTGGAAAATGTTTACTTTACATTTTCAAGGCTTTTAAAATATTTTCTTTTTTTGTTTACTTTGTAATAAAAAGTTTCATAATTTTATAACAAGGCTTACAATGCTTGGATCATGCCTGGTAATGAATAGGACACGAGGAATTAACATAATGTACTGTAGCATAATTACATGAAATTTCCAGAAAATGTAGTGAAATTATGCATAATTACCTGAAAAGCATCTCGCACATTCAGTGCAGCCTTTTCGTAAGGTGCTGTGATACTCCTGCAGAGCCATCGCACAAGCTACCCCGTACCATACAAGCTTCATCAGGTAAAGCTTGCACGGTACTGTGCTACTGTAAAGGTGAAACTTGTGCTGCCACTCAAGGAGAACCATGGTATCCACAAAAAACTGATGAAAAAAAGACAACCAAAAAAATAAAACCAAACTTGGGTTGGGTATTATCTGGGAGATGGACATCCACAGTGAGGGTTGGCCACAGGGTTTGGATGCCAGGCACTGTGGGCAACCCTACTGCACACTGCTGAAGGCTGCATGCAGTAGTCGAGCTGGCTGAATATGATTATGAAACCCTCAGAAAATCACTTTAAAAAACAAAGGTTAAAAGGATGTCTTAGTTAGGCAAGGAAATAAGATCTTCCCTTGTGTAAACAAAAAAACAAAATAGACATTCATTGAAAAAACAAAGGTTAAAGTGACTTTATAGTTAGGTATTTATTTATTTATTTATTTACGGCATTTTTCTATAGAGCTTCATCAAGTGGTCGTAAAGATCTGAACATTATAGCAGTAACAGCAAATTAGATAAGAGAATATGCATACAGAAAACATGATGCCAAACATGAGAATAACAAAGGAATTGGGAGCAAAGGAGTAGGGAAATGCTGAGAGGGGTACGAGAATTTAGATATATAATACATCAGTATAAAAATTAAGAGCTTTACATTTGAAATGAAGGGAGGACTGTCAGAAATTGAGGTGGAGGCAGTTCATCTTGTATAACAACAGATATTAATTTTGAATAGGACAGTTCTGAGATGCTTTCTGAAGGAGAGGAAGTCTGGCACCATTCATACTTGGCTGGGAAATGGTCGAGGACATCGAACTTGAAAATGTTTGCCTTTGGGCCGGGGCAGTTTTGAATTTCAGGAGGTCTAACAGGAAGGACCTTTGCTGTGTGATTTTCTAGTAGCACATGAATTTTCAGTTTAGTAAGGTAGCGTGATTTTCCTGTATGGAGCACTTTGAAGGTGATGCATCCAATTTTGATTTGGGCATCTAAGGGAAACCAGTGTAGGTCTCTCAATATCAGGGTAACATTGTCAAACATTCTTTAAGTGAAAGAAGAGCACTAGTCGGTAGCCCTAAATTATGGCATTCCCTCCATCCGTTCTGGATATAACTAAAGCTTGGGCTACAGTTTTAAGTTGTTCAATGGAGAAAAGGTGTTTTATTCTTTTCAGTTGAAGTAGGTGAAACTTTGCTGTTTTTGTTATCTTGTGGATGCGGGGTTCAAGAAAGGGCTTGTATGGTATGGTGTAATATGGTAATACGATCTTAGCTTATGGTAAATACCATAGAAATTCACCGATAACCACAGAGGTTAAAGTAACATTATACTTCGGTGTTGAAATGAGAAAAACAACTAACTTTTAAAAAACAAAAAACTACTGAATTCACCAGTCATAATTTACTGAGCTGACTATAACTCAAACCCCTACTATGTACTGCTTATGGTTTAACATTTTACGTCACTCATGGCATTTTTAATTACCTAATTGATTACATCACTGATGACATCTGATGAAGCAGAAAATGAAGGTTTTGATTTATTAACGCGCAAACGTAGTGTGAAATAATCATGTGTGACTTTAACCGAACTAATAAAGATTGTACGGGGACAAAATGTGCCCTCAGAGTAGTTTGCCAACATTTATACGCGTGCCTTATATAACGTGGTGTATTAGAATCGCACTAATCCGACATAATCGTAAACGTGTGCTACGATTTGCTTGTTTGAAATGTTTTAGCTTAGCATGACTTTAGCGGAGGCTTTGGCCTAGTGGCCTGGTCTCACGGTTTAGATGCTCGTATTTTTCCACTGTGCTAATAAACGTGTATTTTTGCTTGAAGCTGTACTTTTCCACTGAGATCGTTCACATGATTATCTTAAGGTTTCGTGCCAGCCTGGCATATTTTCTCTTTACTCCAAGGTCGATCTGCAGGTGCGGACAATGGAAGCTCTGAAAGTAAGCTAATTGGCATAAAATGTTGCAACTTGCGTACCCATCTCCAAGGATAATGTATGCTTAAGTAAAAGCTTGAGAACTGTCGTTTTTGATTGGACAATTTGAAGCTAACCTATGAACCCTCCAATGGAAGACCCTACTGGATTTGAACTGTTGTCTATAAAACCCAGGTGCACGAGAGGAAAGCAGCCATTATTGGACATCCCGCCATTTTGTAGACTTCGTAGCTATTATGGCCCACTTTGCTGCGACGCCATTTTGAGAGACTTTGATGCTTTCTCTAATCGGGAGAAAGAGACTTTAATGATTCTTGCCCTAGAGACTTTAACTTTGATTCGTTCCTTTGCATGAAGTAGTAGTTTTACCTTGCCGCCGTGAGGCAATTGCCCCGTCCACCCTGCCCCTTTGTCCCGTCCTATGCTGATCGAAACGGTACCCATGATGACCGAAGAACGGTACCTGTGAGACGAAGACTTCCTTGTATGCTGATCGTAATTGGTAAATATGAAAGGAAATTGTACAATTGCATTGTGTTTCTTTTAGGTAACCAACTGCTGATTTTGATAAGAGCCCTAGTTAGGAGTTTTCTAAATTAATGTTGCTAAATAGTTTTTGCATGAAGTCCCACATGCCGATGCTAATTTGAGGTTAGACGAGGACTCCATATGTCGCACGATGCAATTTGAGATCTTGTTATGCTGACTAAATGTATGCAACTAGTTCATTACAGATTATCGTACTAGTGATTTGCATTGCTATTATCGAATGCCTTGTGATTCAAATGCTACATAGATTGCACCTGTTTCGCCGCTATGGACAGCTATTAATGTTCATATATGTTTATCATTTGGTGTTGAGACACATTTATATTGTGCTAGCTTTGCTAATATAGGGAAATAAAATTCACTAACTTTGAATAAACTGGTGTGGTTATTCCTGACTGAAAGGTCAGGGTTCGCCAAAATGTATTCTGGATTAATTGTCAAGTGTTATGTTGATCAAGGTATTGCTTATGTTCGTTATTGATTATTGATTTGAATGAAATTGATTGATTAAGAGTACAGAGAGTTCCCACTTAGTCAAAAGATTCATCGGCCTAAAGAGCGTCCGAAAGCAGGTAAATTTATTACTACGGACCGCTCTATCAGTAGATGGTAGCAGAGGATGGTTTCGTCTTTTGGGACCCCGTACTCTTAAAGCACATGGTGTTGAATTAACGGTTACGCATTTTGAGACCCCATTCGAGAAGTTGAATTAGATTTTTCTTGGGTAAAACAGATTGACAGAATGATGATGGGCTAGGTCCACCGCGACTTTCCCGGGATCTCGGAGCTTGCGAATGGAGAGAATGGAGGTGTGGAATCGGCGTTGGCGGTACTAGTGATGGTATGAGTGAAGTTAGGGTTTTGCGCTTGCACAGCTTATTGCCGCAGGGTGTGTGAAAAGGTTGCGAGGATTTTTTTTTTCTTTTAGAGGATAGCGGAGGTGCGACTCCGAGTGTAGAAGTAGAGAAGTCGTCGAACTTCATAGAGATAGCGGAGGTGCGGCTCCGAGTGTGGGAGTAGGGAAGTCGTCGAACTTCATGTGCGTGTGGCGCTTTGTGCATAAAAAAGGTCCACGTGGTTGTTGTTGTTGAGACGGGCCCTGCGAGGTCAAGAGACTCCGGAGTATGTTGATCCATGTTGTGGTCTGGGCGGTTTAGTAGGTTGATCGGGCGTGGTCAACGAGTCGGTATGTGTGTTAGGGAGTGAAAGAAACTTCGACTTCGGGCTTTGACAAAATTCTAAGTGCACTAGAATAGATCATTGACAAGTTGAGAGTAGGTCTGCGGGTCAGATTTGCTTGCGAACGTGGGGACCGAGAAAGACGGAATAGCGTCCGAGGCTAGTGAAAGGTCCCTAAGGTCCTGAAGAGACTGTGTTACCCTTCCTGTAGTAAACCGACAGATCTGTTTTAGTTTTTTTGGTAGCTCGCGATACATGCAAAGGTTGTTACGAGAGGAGGTGAGTGAAGGAGGACTAGCCGCGAGGCTTTGTCAGCCGCAGTGTGTGTGAGTGTGACGTCACTAGGAGCCGCGCTGAGATAGGTTGGTTGGAGAGAAGGGTCGCGCACGGATTGGACGCAGTCCGTGGGGCCCGATTGGAAGGGGAAAGGCAGGTGAAGAGTATTCCGGGAATAAAAGTCACCTATTGATTACAAACTTTGTGAAATAAAAGGACGAGAAAATGAAATTCTTTAAAGCATTTAGGAGTGCGATGAAGGGGGAGTCTTACATTAAAGCGAGCGTAGGAGAGGAGACGCCACCCGAGGGTACACCAGCTTACATTGTAATGGAAGAGAAGGGGGTAGCTCCATGCCTTTGGCTAAAACAATGGCACAAGTTGACAGAGAAACATGGGAGCGTAGCATTCCCGATACATGGGACATTCAATATAAGGATCCTAGAGAATTTGAGATTCACGATGTATGACATGAAGGTGCCTCCAAGGCCAGCCCAGTTTGAGGCTCTAGCAATTTGGGAACTAATGGCTAGACAGCAACAGCAGAAGAAGTTCGAGACCAGGATGAGGAAGGTAGAAAAGACACTAGCGGACGCTAGGTGGGATAATGCACAGAAGGTGTGGAGGTCAGATGTATTGCAGGGGATAAAACTGTTTCCCGCAATTACTAAGGAAGAAGAGGAGACAGGTAAGAAAGCTACCTGTAAGATGGACAGGAAGTGTTCCAAGGATAGAGAGGACGAGGAAAAGTTGAGAAGGGAAGAGGAGTTAGAGGATGAGGAGTTAATAATGCAATTGCTGAACGACCGTCCACCACCTTATGCGGAGAATGGACAAGGTCCAAGTACCAGTTCTGCCCCTCCGGCATCGGTACAGAACAGCGAAACCCAGAGTTCAGGAGCATCATCGGGATCTAAGGACCCGAGTCTACTGTTCACCCCGCAGATACCGCAGGTTAGGAGAATATATCCAGATGTGCCCGTGTTGAAACCAGCAGAAAATTATCAGCCGCAGATGCCAGGGTACTACAACAGTGATAACAGTGCAGGAATGATTCTAGATCCAACCGTAAGGGGAGTACAGAATGGTCACAACCAGACATTGTCACAAGCCGAATCAACCCAGTTTTTGATGCCTCAAAAGCAGATACAAGGGGGAAACGCACATACTCAGATGACGGGGAGCCAGATGGGCATGCCGGCAATGATGACCCATGGTGTGGGAATGAACATGCCTCAGAACATGGGGAATGGACAGAACCCAGATGCGATATCGCTACCCATTACTGTAGGTCCACCGGTACCTTTGTACAGTCAGCCTAACTTAGGTATGAGCAGTCAGGGATCAATGCTGCAGAATGGGACAGAAAGAAGGTACATAGAAAACACCCCAGGGATAACTCCTATAGCAACTCAGCCAAATGGATCCGGATCCTTGATGGAGTTTAGTCCCATATGTGCTCAGTCAACACTGGTGAGGTCGAGCCCCCCACTGATAAGACCTCTAACATCGAACACTGAAAAGTTGCCGCAACCATCAATGGCAGTCGATGTGAACGCTACACTGATGGGGGTGAATGCGCAACAGCTGACACAGTGGTTCAACAGTTTAAACTCCACACAAAGCTCAGCCAGTGGGAAAGGAGAAGACTATATGAATAGGGTCAGGTTGAACATGGAAGCACAAGAATTGGTGGAAGGGACTATGGGTGTGAATAGGTTAGAGTCCTACACGGAAGAGGAGCTGAGGTATCTATGTCCCAGGATTACGAAGGAAGTGAACAAGGTACATAAGAGCTTGCAGGAAGCAGCTGACAGAAACGGGGTTGACATAGACAAGATGAAACACTTGAGCAGAAGCTACAGGTTGGATTTTGGGACCGCAGATTTTGAACACATGAGGTCAGCAGGCATGAAGACACACCTTAGAGAATTGCTGCAGAGTGCCCAAGTGTGGAGGTGTCTAGGCAAGTGGGAAAGCAGGTGGGTAAAGAGGAAGGAAAAGAGGAGGGACAGTGCTACAGAGCATAATGAGAAAAGACCACAAAGCACCGGGACGGTAACCATGTTACCAATGAGGGAGACAGCAGGGGGAAAATTAATACATGTACCGTGGCACAGAAGTGACATTCAGTCATTTACGGACGATTTTCCCAAATTGAGAGAGAAGCCGATTGAATGGTATCAGCAGACTGACAGGTTTGTGAAGCTTGCAAAATGTCTCTGGGAAGACCTGAACACTCTATTTGAGATTGTGGTTCCGGCAGATTTGTGGGAGGATTGCAAAAGAGCTGTAGGTTGGCCGACAAGTGTACCTGAGAGAGACAGGGAGACGGGTGCACCATCACCTATGGTGATGAGCTTGTACTATAAGGTGATTGAGCATTTGAAGACTAAGGTACCCGCGAAAAACGTGGATTGGCAGAAGATTGATCGAACTGCCCAAGAAGCTAAAGAGTCGATTCATAGTTACTATGAGAGGTTGTTGAAGGCGTTCAAGAACTACAGTGGCACGGAAACAATAGAGGCGAAGGACATGCTTCATTTTGTGTTTAGATTTGTGGAAGGGCTGAGGCCAGAGATAAGTCAGATGATAAAGTCGCATTTAATTTGTTGGCAATCGAAACCAATTGATGAGGTGTTGAATTATGCGAAATACTGTAGCGACGAAATTGAGGTGAAACAGAAAAGGTTGAAAGAGAAGGTAATGATGATGCAGCTTAAGGCAGCTCAGACAGGTCTGCAAGGTTTGCAAGGGATGCAAGGGTTCCAACAGCAGGTACCGCAACCGCAGCCGCAGTTGCAGGGAAACGTGGCGTTTCAGCCACTGGCCAGAGGCAGAGGCAGAGGCAGAGGAGGTTTTGTGAATAATGGTCCGGATTTAAACACTGTTGTGACGGGTGTGCAGGCAATGAAGAAGGTGATGCCGTGTCACGTGTGCGGAATCGTAGGTCATTGGAAACGCGAGTGCCCGATGGTGGTGCAGGAAGGTGCAGGTGCAGGTGTTGGTCAGCAAAACAATGATGTCAATGCATTTCAGACAATGAAGGGACCGAAAATGAGAGGTCCAAGCCCAAATTTTCAGACCGTAAATCAGTTGCAGGGATTGCAACCTATGCAGCCGCAGCAGATGCAGATGCCTCATATGCAGATGACGCAAATGCAGCCAATGCAACAGCAGTTACCTATGGTACCTAATCAGCAAATGCAAATACCCTTGGCACCAATGAGTCAGCAGCAAGTGATGGTTCCTCCACAGGTCTCGGGTCAGGTAATGAGTACAAATGGCACCGTACAACAGTTCCCACTACACAGTGAGAGTGGAATAAACAATGTATGGGAGAGTGAAAGTTCAGAAGAAGAAGGAGATTGTGTGCTTGCAGCATCCTTGGAAGTTGATCAAAGGGGTCCGTACGTAGAGGGAAGAGTAATGGGTCATCGTGTCTCATTCTTGGTTGACACAGGAGCCACACGTTCAACTGTTAAGAGCAGTGAAGTACCAAATTTGCCACTCTCAGGGAGGACAGTTCAAGTGGTGGGAGTAGCAAACAGACATCTGACGAACCCAATTACAGATCCGGTACCAGTCAGCATCGGTAACTATCAAGGGGTACATCAGTTTGTGGTATGTGACTCAAGCCCGATAGCACTATTAGGGAGAGACCTATTGTGCAAATTGGGTTGTTCGATCATGTGTTCGAACGAAGGAATAACAATACAGACGAGCAGTGATGGGGAAGAAGAGGACAGTGTAGAGGGGGATGAGGTGGAAACTGTCGATGAAGAGTATCCTCTGATTTGTCTTTTTCCGATGATAACTGAAGAAGACATCCCAGCTGAATTACGGGAAACAGTCGGAAAGGGAGTGTGGGATATGACAGGGAAAGAGGTGGGATTGATGAAAGGAGTGGAACCATTGAAAGTGACTGTAAAGCCCAATGCAATCTTTCCCCAGACCCCACAATACCACATGCCACAAGATACCCTCATGAAAGTTGCTCAACTTATTGACGAATTTGTAAAACAGGGGGTACTGAAGGAAGTGTTAAGCAGTCCATGTAATTCGACAATAATGGGACTAATAAAGCCGAGTGGAAAGGTCCGACTCGTGCAGGACTTGAGGAAAATAAATGACATCATAGTCAAATGCTGCCCAGTAGTACCGAATCCAGCTGTGATAATGTTCCAGGTCCCTTGCGATGCTGAGTGGTTCTCAGTCATCGATTTGTCACAAGCGTTCTTCTCGGTGCCTCTTCATGAGGACAGCCAATTCCTCTTTTGTTTCAAATTCCTAGACAGAGTGTACAGTTGGTGTCGAATTCCTCAAGGGTTTTCTGAGTCACCGTCAATATTCAATCAGATCCTAAAGAAAGACCTGGAAGCATTAGAATTGCCATTCGAGTCAACCCTAGTACAGTACATTGATGACTTACTGGTTGCATCAAAGACAGAAAGTGGCTGCACAGCCGATACCATTGCTCTGTTGAACCATTTGGGAAGGAATGGACATAAAGTGTCTCCTTCCAAATTGCAGTTCTGTCAGAAGAAAGTGAAATACTTGGGTCACCAGATAGAGAAAGGGTCAAGGAGAATAATGAAGGAAAGAATAACGAGTATACTCCAAATGAGTCCACCAAAGACAAGGAAGGAGGTGAGGACGTTTTTGGGAATGGTGGGTTATTGTCGCCAGTGGATTCCCAACTTCTCGACTCTAGCAAAGCCTCTACTGAAACTGACCCAGAAGGATGCTTTGGATGAAATTGAGCTGAAAGGAGATGAGATGGATGCTTTTGTTGAACTGAAAGAATGCATGTCCAGCTTTAGGTATGCCTGATTACACAAAGCCTTTCACATTGTTTTGTCATGAACGTGATGCATGTTCTTTGTCTGTCTTGACCCAAGCCCATGGTGGCGTAAACAGACCAGTAGCGTATTTTTCAGCTACTTTGGATCCGGTCGCAGCAGCACTCCCAGGGTGTTTGCGCGCCGTAGCAGCAGTTGGTATCAGCCTCACTCAGAGTGAAGGAATAGTGATGGGACACCCAGTAACAGTCATGGTCCCTCACTCAGTTGAGATACTTTTGACCCGCTCCCGAACGCAGCACATGACTGGAGCAAGACTCACAAGGTATGAAACGATAATTCTGGGCTCACCGAATGTGCAGCTGAAAAGGTGCACTACGTTGAATCCAGCAACGTTGCTCCCTGGAGAAAATGCTGAAATTGAGAACGCTGAAGACGTCGAGCATGACTGCCTTCAGGTGACTGAATTTTGCACAAAACCCCGACCGGACATTAAGGATACTAAGCTTGATGAGAATGACCAAATTCTTTTTGCTGATGGTTCATGTCTAAGAGATGGGATGGGGATTTTGAAAGCAGGATATGCTGTATGTACTGTCACAGGGGTCTTGGAAGCGGGATGGCTTCAAGGAGTCTATTCTGCACAAGTAGCAGAACTTGTAGCTCTTACCAGAGCATGTCAACTGTCTGCATTGATGAAAGTCACCATTTACACTGATAGTCAGTACGGGTTTGGGATTGTGCATGACTTTGGACAACTATGGTCACAGAGAGGTTTTCTGACTTCTTCAGGATCCCCAGTGAAGAACGGGGAGAGGATAAGGGAATTGTTACACGCCATTCAAGTGCCAGCCGAAGTTGCAGTGGTAAAGTGTAGTGCTCACACGAAAGGACAGGACTATGTTTCTCTGGGAAATGCATATGCGGATCAAGTCGCAAGATTTTGTGCCTTGAACTGTATATTACTCAGGGATGATTGGAATACGATAAGTGAGCCAGAACTCGAACCAGCTGAAGCATTTGCCCTGAAGGTCGTAGATACAATAGATGAATTAAAAGCATTGCAGAATAACGTCAGGGAAGATGAGAGAGATTCCTGGATTAAATCACAATGTATAAAGAGACAAGACGAGTTATGGGTTTCACCTGAGGGAAAATTTGTTTTGCCAAACAGTCTCTTATCACAGCTTGCGCGGTTCTATCATGGCCAAGCTCACCTAGGGAGAGATGCCATGATAAGATTGTTCAAAACTGATTGGTTTAACCCCAGATTTCGTCAAGCTGCAGAAGCAGTTTGCCATCGATGTGTCACTTGCCAGCAGATGAACCCAGGAAAGGGAACAGTTGTGAACGCGAGCCACATTGGTAGGGCAAGCGGGCCTTTTAGTCGTATGCAGATGGACTTCATTGAGATGCCTGTGCATGGGGGTCTGAAATATGTGTTGGTGATTGTGTGCATTTTTAGTCACTGGATTGAGGCATACCCCACACGTAGAAATGACAGCCTTACAGTTGCGAAGCTATTGTTGAGGGAGTTGATACCACGTTTCGGATTCCCGATCTCTTTAGAATCAGATAGGGGAAGTCACTTCAATAACGAGGTGATAAAGTTACTTTGCGAAGCGCTGAACATTGAGCAAAAGCTGCACTGTAGCTATCACCCTGAAGCCTCAGGACTAGTGGAGCAGATGAATGGTACATTGAAATCAAGGATGGCGAAAATATGTGCATCGACAAATTTGAAGTGGCCTGACGCATTGCCCTTAGTGCTAATGTCAATGAGAAACACCCCTGATAGAAAGACTGGATTGTCTCTGCATGAAATTCTCATGGGCAGGGCTATGAGACTTCCTGCAGTTCCCGCAAACGCGCTTTTGAATATTACAGATGATATGGTGTTAGACTACTGCAAGGGTCTGGCTGACGTGGTTCGCTCTTTCTCTCACCAGGTGGAAGCGACCACCTTGCCACCGATCCAAGGTCCAGGACACGCACTGAAAGCAGGTGACTGGGTCGTGGTAAAGAAGCACGTGAGGAAGTCGTGTCTGGAACCCCGTTGGAAAGGCCCTTTCCAAGTGATCCTGACGACAACTACCGCTGTGAAGTGTGCGGGGGTTCCCAACTGGATTCACGCCAGTCATGCAAAGAAGGTGTTGTGTCCCACAGATGAGGAAGTTGAAGCGCTGAAACTACCAGTGCCTGACAAAGCAGTGCTGAGACAGAGCAAAACCGAACTGAAAGTGAACAGGCAGAAACGGGAGAGAAAGAGATATTCTCTGAGGACGAAGAGACCAACTTGCTTGGGGGAGACCAAGGAGAGAGTTCAGACAGCGACGAAGCAGCTGAAGCTGACGGAGAACCTGAAGCGGCTGAGGGTAGCAAAGAGCCTGAAGCAGCTGAAGGTGACAAAGAACCTGAAGCAGCTGAAAGTGATAAAGAGCCTGACGAAAGTAACGGTGACGAAGGGCTCGAAAAAGGCTATAATCCTGATAGATGCTGAACTTGCAGCGGAAAGAGCTATGACTCTTCAAAATAGGCTTGCTTTAGACATTCTTTTAGCAAAGGATGGCGGTGTTTGCAAAATGCTTGGTGCGCGCCACTGTTGTACTTATATTCCAGACAATAGTGTGAAGATTAAAACTATGCTTGCTAATCTAACAAAAGAAAGTGCAGATTTGAAGGAACTGAAAGAACCAGGAGTGTGGGAGAAAGTTGGAAAAGGACTTGCTTCAGTGGGACATTGGATTGGGGGAATTTGGAATGGAATATTGCTAAAAATAATAGAGGGAATTTTGATAGTTATAATTTGCATATTTGGAATTTGGGGAATAAAAAGGGGAATAATAATGATTATGGAAAGAATTAAGAGAAGAAAAGAAGAGAAAATTATGAAAAGAATGGCAGAAGAATACAAAGCGCAAACTAGGGGAATTAAAAGGAAAAGGGAACTGACAGAATTTTAATGGAATAAAATTTGTGGGCATGATTTGGTGTGATGAAAAGTAGTTTGAGATCTTGTTATGCTGACTAAATGTATGCAACTAGTTCATTACAGATTATCGTACTAGTGATTTGCATTGCTATTATCGAATGCCTTGTGATTCAAATGCTACATAGATTGCACCTGTTTCGCCGCTATGGACAGCTATTAATGTTCATATATGTTTATCATTTGGTGTTGAGACACATTTATATTGTGCTAGCTTTGCTAATATAGGGAAATAAAATTCACTAACTTTGAATAAACTGGTGTGGTTATTCCTGACTGAAAGGTCAGGGTTCGCCGAAATGTATTCTGGATTAATTGTCAAGTGTTATGTTGATCAAGGTATTGCTTATGTTCGTTATTGATTATTGATTTGAATGAAATTGATTGATTAAGAGTACAGAGAGTTCCCACTTAGTCAAAAGATTCATCGGCCTAAAGAGCGTCCGAAAACAGGTAAATTTATTACTACGGACCGCTCTATCACATCTTAATTGACAACATGGTGACATTACTGATGGCATCATATCATACATGTGCACTGGGAGTGTTGGTTGAATATCATCGAAAAAAATCGCCAGAAACTCAGTGAAAATGGCAAAGGTTAAGGAGACATAATTAGGCAGGGGCAGTTTCTCTGTCTGAGCGTCGGGGCTCTGCTCCTCCTACTTAGTGCATTATGTGGATGGTAATTGCTAATAGTGATTCCCATCCACATTACTATTAAATTTTGACAATACAAGTATAACGTATTCCCAGTTCCTGAGTATTACAGACAGGAACTAGCAGTACTTCGTACTTGTATTGCCAGGCTGTCAGTGTCATGACACTCTCTCTGACTCTTGCTTAAGAGGGGCAGGCGCCAGGCACATTTCTCAGGCACATGCGCAAATCAGATGTCACTGTCACTGATTTTGTCCTAAAGGCTTACCATGCACCAGCTATGGCTTTCTGTTCTGGGGGGTGGGGTCTTGTAGGCCCGCCCCATATGATGGAAGGTAGCATCAGTATTCAAGGCATCCCCAGGCGCTTAGGACATCAGACCTATACTTCTCAGAGCTGCACATCACTCACCTGATCCCTCCCTCATCACCCTCACCCTTTCCAAAGTCATCCCAGGGTAGGGTAGGGCCAGAAAACATTGCTGACTCCACCTCACGCATTGACGGCTTGTGAAAGCATTGGATTACTGTGCGAAAGGGCCTAGAGTTGTTTGTTTCTGTAGAGCAGACAGGAATGGGCTGAGCTTTCCATGTTCGAAAGCGGCACACGGAGCTCAGAGCCTGCCTGGTGGAGGCTTTGGAGAAAAGTGTAGGAGGCACCAACAACAGGAGAGTGCCAAAGAGATGGACTAGAGCTCGCTACCAGATTGGATATGTCGACACACGTTTTAAAAGTAATAGTCAAAATTAATGTAGGTGAGATGGAATTGTAATGATTGTCCTGTATTAAGTAAAACAGCATCCTTCAGGTAGCCTGAGAAGGCCTAACCTTTTTTTCGAAATCTAGCGTTTTGCATACATTCTAAAATGAACATGTCTCTTTCTTTGCATGTACACCGAGAGCTTCAGATGTGATCTTCAGTATTTCATAAAATGTGCAAACTTTAATCCTGCTTGCCCTGCATCAATTCAAAGTTTCTCTTTAGATGTCCCAGATAATTTTGAAGAAGGGGATTTTTGTTTGTGTGCAATTGAAGGCCATTTCCTCAGGGCCAAATAGAATGCTTTTTATACTGTAAATGTGCTTTTGTTTTGTGTTGTAGGACACAATGCAGGATTATTCAATAGATGTACAGTAAAAGGCAATATATGATGTGATGATTTTTCTGCTTTATAATTGGATAACTCAGTGTAATGTTTGCATCATGCACAATGATTGCCTAAAAGTGTACAACAACTCCTCATTTTGAATGTGGACCATGTTCTTTCCTGGTCCCCTTAGAAAGCAAACTTCACATTAGTCTGTTTAGAAATCTGCACTTGGAATATTTTTTATGTTTTTCTCTCAAGCTTTAATTGAGCAGTCCTTAAGACAAATTATCTCTGGCACCTTATTTGTCTTATGCTAGACCACTGCCAATGATCATTTGCATTTATTTACATTTTGAATATTGTGAAATGATTGGACTAATTATGTACCTTTTTGCCTTCTGTAATGATTCTAAATATGTTAATAAAGCTTTTTGGTTTGTATTTCGAACTTTGTCTTTGGTTGATTTTCCTGTGTGGACTTTCCTATGTGATTTCCTACGTGTTTTCTCTAGGTAAATTGTATAATTGTGTTAGGGCTCTCATCTTTTGAAGACTCACACATAGCCCAGGGCCATAAATCTGCCCTCTTAATGCTAAAAAGCGCCAACAAGTGCGCGTAACGCCTAGAGAAAAAAGGTAGTTGGTGTGGCTTTGTAGATTCTGGCTACAGAATTTGCTCACTCTATCCAACTGCTCCCCTACAGGCTCCCACCCTCACATTTCACACACAGGCCAGCTGTGAATATATGATCTCTCTGACTCGCTTTTTTATAAAGCTTTTCTCCAAACACACATTTCTTACTTTGTAGTTTCTTTAGTCTTGCTTGTAGAGTGGTCAAACCACTGAACGCTTGAGCCAGCTCACTGCCTCTGCTTCAGGTCCTCTTTGACCCTCAAGTTAAAAACTAGCCATGCTATTATATGGTTTCTTTCTGCTACCCACCCTCCAACCTAATGAGCTAAGAATTGAATACTGCGGCATCAATTTTTTAGCGCTAATGTGGCGTTAGAAGGCAAAAAACGCTGTGTCATATTTACAAAGTGGCACAATGCATGCCTTGCTCTACTTTGTAACCCTTTGCGCTACATTATGCTTCAGCCAGGCATAATGTTTGCAAAGGAGGCGTTCCCCCTTAGGGGGACGGAAGAAATGGTGCAAAAAAATCAAAGATTTTTCTTTGTGTCATTTTTTTGTGGCACTTTTAACGCCTGCTTTGAGTGCCACTTTTCATAAATATGCCCCCAAGCATTTAACCTTCAATGTAAAAAAGCAGAGAACAAGAAACATTTTTGATTGCAGGAAAGGCGTGGAGAGAAAGGGTAAACTCAGCACACTATGGCCATCAGTTATAGAGACAAATGAAAGAATGAGGGCTCATATATTGCAGACTCTAGTGGACTGACTCAGTCAGTCGGAACCAGAAGTCCATTCATGAAAGAAAAGAAGAGCAAAAGGTGACATTGAAATCAAGTCTGAGAAGTTGGGACATTTTGTCTGTGAATGCACTACCACACCTTTGCAATCTAAAGCTATGATTAAGGGAGTATGGGTGATTCTGGGACTGCCTGTCCTACAAGAAATAAATAAGGTTACACTGTCAGGTTTATCAGCCATTCTGACAACATACCTTCATGAGGTAACTACTTTATATCATCTCACCATTCAAGCAACTCTTAGCTTGGAGCAGTAAGCCACATAGAGGTAGTCACTTCGCTGGACTCAGGTGCTATTGGGTAATGTGCAGACACTCATTTACCCAAAAAAAGGTAATTCCCACCTCAAGGAAAGAAAGAGTATACATGGTAAAAGCTGCAGATGGTAAGCAACTCACTTCACAATTAATTTGTACTCAGATACAACCCTTTTATATGATGTCCAGTAGCAGACATAGGCTATGTATTGTGTTAGATTTAATTGACTACCCCTAGTTGAAGGCCCTTTTGGGCCTTCCTTAGATCCAAGCGCAGTTTAGGGAAATTTGGGGCCACAAGACAAGACATATTTTGGGGCTACCATTCCGACCAACTTTACATTCATTGCACATTTTCAGCTAATTCAAGAAGCAATGATTCCAAACAATATTGATTTATACTTTGACCATTCAGAAACGGAAGCACATAGTAGATAAAAGAGCGTGTGTTTATTTTGCATGTCCTTGCAAACATGTGCTATTTGATAGCAAAGCCCTTACGTACACTGTATATTAGTCAGTGTCAGGGATATGCCTCTATGCATCACCTAGAACAAAAGAGAAAGTATATTAAATGCACATTATACTCAGCACTGAGGTGCCTGCACCCTTCAGGACACCTTGGTCTCCTTGAAGTGACACAATGCACGGGTGAATTAGTCTTTGTGATGGGCCTCAAGAGGTAGAAAGAGAGGCGGATAGATGGGGGAGGAAAGAGTAAGTAAGGCAAAGGTATCAGTAGAGAGAGAGGTAAAGAGGAGTAAGCAAGGTCAGATAAGAGAGAGCTGATATTTAGCAACTGGTGGATGACCTATCTAATGACTATATAGAACAAGCATTTGCAATGCAATAGGGTCTCATATTTCTCCGAGTTACAGCTACTAGCAGTTGTAAACTCCCAACCGGACTTTTATTGCCACATTAAAAGGAAAAAAACAGCGCGATCGCGCTGCTACAGTTCACTTGTAGTGAAACCTATCGGCAAAAGTGCAATTAACTATGTAACAGAGTCGATGTCATGCAAAGCGCTCGACTTCTGCCAAGCGAGATCGCGCTGCAAAGACAAGATAAAAAGTAGTCCACAAATCAGACGGAAAACAGCGAGCCTCGCATGTTTTCAGTACTTGGTCGCTGCGCTCGAGGAGGGCTAACCACCGGAAAACACATGACGTATGAGTGCCTTCCACTAATGAAAGCAAGCAGATTTTAATAGGCAAGCCCACAAACCAATGAAAGACACTGACGTGACATGGACGGGGCTCCGAGACCTTTTCTATCTACTAAAGCGTCTCGCAAGCGAAACGCATGCGCAAGCATATGCGACACAGGCTTGACCCTAAAAATGGAGTGGTTAGGTAGAGAGACAGGGTCAGATGCAGAAGTATTCAGAGAGCTAAAGAGAGGTTCTTCTTACTGTCTCAGTGACTTTCCTAGGGGGCCCCTCGGAGGGTGGAGGACATGGACAATTGCCCACTTTGCCCATGCCTTACAACTTCTCTGAATGTATCACTAAACATAATCTCCACGTAGAATGTGGCAAGAAACAGATAATATGTTCTTCATTTTTGTGTCAGTAAAACTGAGAGGAATACAACAATCCATTCAAACGCATTATTCTTGTAAAGAATTGAATACAGTTTGCAGAGACATTTGGCCACTCAGTAGTTTATCAGAGATTTACATAGATTTAGCAGATGTGTATGCTAAAACAAAAGCTAATGCCCTGCCACCACACCTTTGACCGGCTCATAGATTGGTTTCCCGGTACTAAATCATGTTGCAGCATGATCTATGTGGTAAATGAAAGTGAAAAGTATCCTTTATGTTAGTGTCTAAATGACTACCTAACAAATTGTTTCATTCTACATTCAGAGTCACTTATGTCATCCTCTCTGTATTTTGTCCCGGAAAATGGAGGTGAACCCAACCCTTGTACTGATTATCGAGCTCTCATCCAACTAATGATTAAAAGACAACACCTGTTACGATGAATTTCAATTCTATTGGGCCAAGACTGTGAGAATAAGGTCTCTACAAAACTGGACCTTTGGGGTGGGTAACACTTAGAGTGCGAGAAGCCGATGAATGGAAAACGACATTTCATACCAAATACAGGTTATACATGTAACAATGATGCCCTGCAGACTCTGCAATGCTTCTGCAACTTTCCAGGTTTTTTTTTTTGTAATAATGAAGTCTTGATGGAGCTCCTAGACCTTTGTTGCATTGTCTACCTAAATTACAGTCTCATCTTTCTAAAAATGACCAAGAATATGTGAAAAAGTAGAAACTGTCCCTCAATATGCACTAGACAGTAGTTTGTATGTAAAATTTCAAAACAAGTCTTTTCCAAACTACATATTTAGAATTTGTGTGCCATGTAATTTCCTCATCAACAGTGAGTAGATTAAAGCTGTGTTAAATTGGCCTGCCCATGCTTGCATACAAAAGATTCAGAGTTTCCTTTAGTTCACCAATTTTTACCATCAATTCATTCAGGCTTTTTCAGCCATAATCATCTCTATCACTTCACTGTTATGCAAGGTAGTCAAATTTGAATTCAACCAGGACACTGAGGCAGCATTCAGAACCTTCTAAAGGCACTTCACAACTGCTCCGAATGACCATCACCCAAATTCTGCAAACCTTTTGTTGGTCGACGTGTTTACCTCTCAAAATGTTTTTGACTGCATATTAATTCAAAGAGATAAGGTGACTGGAGTACTTCATCTAGTGGCCCACAATTCCCAGAAATTGCTACCTACTCTAAGGAACTATACCCAAGAACCTTTGGTCAGAAAAGCCACCTATCGGGAATAGTGGAACTGTTTCTTAGGTGTCAAACATATTGTCATAGTCCACACCACTGAATAAGCTTGTGGTTTCTGAAATCAGACAAAGCACTCTCTGCCACACAACTTTGCTAATCAATCTTATTTAGCTACTATGACTTTATCATCACTTATAGATCTGTCAACAAAAATGAAAAAGCAGACACCTTGCCATAGATGGGAAACTCTGTGTTTATACCTATACCGTAGAAGCACAACCATGTATTGTTCTGGACCATTTCTTTCAAGGTATAGTGACTTAATTCAGTTTCCTTGACGTGTTAAAACAAAACTTAGAAGGATCATTTCAAAACACTGGTTAACAATGGTGTGTCCGTTTTCATTGACAGGTAGCTTACTGTACAATGAAAAAAGCTTTATACCTACCTAATTATGTTCTTCAACAAAAAAGCTTTGCAAATGTGTCATGACAATGGTTTAGCTGGCCATCTTGGTCTGCAGAAAATTGTCAAGTTCTTACAATGCCCTGTTTTTAGTGCTTGTTTTTATTCTTTAGGTCCGGGGATGCACACATAAATGTCCAAACCTGTTCCACATTTGCTGAGGGAAAGTCAGTGCACCCCACAAGGTCACCTGTGTCCTGCACCTCCAAAACCCTTGTGTACTATAGAAGTGGACCATATAGTGGGACTGACCAAATCTAGAGATGATTATACCACTGTCCTTACTACCATCAATCCTCTGAGTAAGGCTGCACATTCTGTTCTACTTAAAGCCAATGTAGTTTAACTTCATTGGTTGCTCTGTGCACTGGCAGCGGTTCACAGTTTATCTTTTGGTTTTGATTGGCCATGTGTGCACCCCTTTTTTTATGGAAGTACGCATGTCCTTGAGCTTTTACCCACAAATTCATTAGCAGGGTGAGTCAAACAAATTCCAAAGCAGTAGACAAATAGCCTTCTTAGTGTGAATTATTTATGATTTGGAATCTGTTCTTTGGGCAGCAGAATTTGCATATACCAACAGAAACCATTGAGCTATTAGCATGTCCCCCTTTTACAGTGCTCATGCATACCACTCCTTGTGCATGATCATTTTGTCTGTAAAAGAATATCACAAGTATCTATGGTCCTTGTTATCAAATACATGCCCAATTTACCACAATGCTACAATTTAGCACATACTAAGGAAGATTACAAGAGGTAAAGTCGAACAGCATCATCGCTGAATTCCAACATATTCAGTTGGTGACACAATAGGGTCTCAACGTCTCAACTAAAAAATGTTCATACATATACTCAGAGGCTTAAAATTCCTTCCATAGTTTGTAGTCCCCTATTAAATTGGGGAAATCATTAATCTAATAGTTGCTAAACTCAAACTGTCCATGACCATGAAGATACACCCTGTGCTCCACATCTTCCTCCAAAAACACTGACACCCACTAGAATAAAAGGGCCCACCACCGTCAATTTCAATAGGTGAACACAAGAAATTTGAAGTCTGGTCTTTCCTGGATTGTAGGAGATTTAGAGGGGTGCTGCATTACTAAATTGATTGGAAGGGATTTGGCATGGAGGAAAGGTCTTGGGAACCTTCGCCCAATGTCAGTCATGCTTTACGAATTGCAAGAACTTTTCACCATTGGTTCCTTGACAAACCAGGCCCAGTGGGAAGGGTTTGAGGTTTCATATTGTCAGGGTCCATGCCCTCATTTGGGTCCAGCTCCCGAAAGCAGACATCGCACTCAGCAATGCCCACCAACCCCCTGCTTGGCTTCCACTCTCCCAGCCTTGCATTCTCCACATGCCCAAGCAACCACTGGCTTGTAGCCATCCCATAGGATCTCATTACTCATGCAAGATTTCTCTTTCTCAACGGCCAGCTTTGGTGCAGTTTAACCAACTCATTCTGGCAATTAGAGGTCCTCTAAGATGGCAAAAAACAAAAGATAAATGCCACTGATTTATTAGCTTTAACGTATTTTGGGTACATAAGAGACAGCCATCATTCAAAAAGGAGTAAGGAATAAATGTCCATTACGTCAACTCCCCGAGTTGGGACAAGTCAACCCCATGTTGGAGTACAGTAGTTGGGGGGACAAATTTACCCCAAGAGGTGATGACAAGTCAACCCCATTTTGGAAAGCAAAGTAGTGTGATGATCAGTCAATCTTGATTGAAGGACAAGTCAGCTCCTTTCGGTGACATTGTTATATTGGAACAAATCAATCACATAGGAGATCATCAGAGTGCGATCAGAGGTATATGGACATCTGAAATATTGCCAGTCAGTAGTTTCTGCATTGAGAAAGTTGTATGTAAATATCTGAAAGGTTCTCTGTGTGATTACTATGTGCATGAAAGCTAAGGAGGGTACAACAGCGCAAAAATAGAAATTAAAGTCTCTCATCAGAAAAAAGATAGAGCAACAGGGGGTCCCGTCATAATGCAAAATAAGTAGCACAAGATCCTATCAAGGTAGAGACTGGAACTACATAACACAGAATAATACAAATTTGAGAGGAGTAGTGGGATTAGTTGTTAGAAATGGGGTCTCTAGTTGGCAGTGGTTTGCACCCTGTCCAAGTAGGGACCCTCACTCTAGTCAAGGTACGGGAGCCACAAAGCTAAGATAACCCCTGCTCACCCCCTTGGTAGCTTGGCTCAAGCAGTCAGGCTTATCTCAGAGGCAATATGTAAAGTATTTGTAGACACACACAGTAACACAGTGAAACTACTACAAAAACACTCCACACCAGTTTAGAAGAATAACCAATATTTATCTGAGTAAAACAAGACCAAGTAAAGATACAAATTTACAAGAATTATGGGGGTCATTATGATCACTGGCGGTTCAGCCCACCATGCCGGCGGTGGGTAAAAAGACCGCCACTGGCATGGCGGGCTGAACCGCCATATAATGTACACATGGAGGGCCGCCATAGGCGGCCCTCCTCCACTGCCAGGCTACCTCCGACAGGCAGCCTGACGGTGGAAGGAATCATCATCCGACAGGGCAGCACTGCTGCCCCTCGGATAATTATCCCTACAGCCACCAGCCTTTCCCTGGTGGGTTCCACTGCCAGGGAAAGGCTGACGGAAGGGGTACTCTGGGGGCCCCTGCACTGCCCATGCATTTGGCATGGGCAGTGCAGGGGCCCCTGTGCAGTGCCCCATCGCGCAGGTCACTGCCTGATTTACGGGCAGTGATCTGCGTGACGGGTGCAGCTGCACCCGCCGCACAGAGGCATTGATGGCGGCTTCATGTGGAGCCACCGGCAATGTCCCGGACTTGCATTCTGCTGGGCCGACGGGCAGAAACAATGTTTCCGCCCGCCGGCCCAGCAGAATGTTCAATATGCAGCCGGCGGGGCCCCAGGGGGGCTGGCGGTCAGTGAAATGACCGCCAGCATAAACACGGCGGTAAACACTGCTGTGTTCATAATGACCCCCTAAATCTTAGTACAGTGCTTAAAAACACAATTGTTCCAACTGGGGCAACCACGTGTCGTAACGGAGTTGTTCCCAACAGTCCGATGCCACTCATGAGGGAGTGTGGGCAAGTCACCGAGTCTCAAGGACCCCAGGTACAGTACCTTGGAAAACAATGAGGAAATAAAGATGTTGCATGAAGTCGGGGAGGTGAAGTGCCACTGGAGCTGGTGCACCATTGGTTCCTTACCGCTAACGGGGAGGTGAGGCATCAGTTCATTTCTGTTAGGCAGTGGATGTGAAGCATCAGTTTCTAACGGTTGCAGGGGAGGTGATGCCGCATCGGGGCGAGAAGTCCGTTCCTTACAACCTGGCGGGGTCAATGAATACAGCAGTTCAAGATGTGAGGCATCGACTTTGGTGTATTGCGATCACACCACGGTCGTAGGTGCTGCGGCAGAGTCAGAGTCGGGGTGTCATGGACGTCGGTGACATGGCACTTGGGGCTCATTCCGTGGCGGGACTTTGGAGATGCTGCGGCAGCATCAGGCTTGTGTTGCAGGTTGCGGTTGTTGCACTCAGTGGGGACCACGGCTCCAGGGCAGGCTGTGGCACAGAGTCGGACAGCAGCGTGGGTTGCCAAGTCGCTCTGGAGTCGATGTACTTGATTTCTTCTTGGTAGCACCAGAACTTAATCCAAGGGGCCCAGGAACTGAATTTGGCAAGTCTGGACTCTCAGCAAGACGGCCCAGGCACTAGCAGAGGAAGTCTTTGATGTCCCTGAGACTTCTTAACAGGAGGCAAGCTAAGTCCAAGCCCCTGGAGGACCTGTGGAAGCAGGATTCACAAAGCAAGGTGCAGTGCTTTCACTCACAGGACAGCAGCAACAAGCAGCAAGCAGCAGGCCAGCACAGAAAAGCAACAGGCAGAGTGCCAGTCCCTCCTACTGCATCTAGCTCTTCTTACTGGCAGAATGTCCTCAGTCCAGAAGGATTCTAACTATGAGGTCCAGTACTTATATCCATTTCTGCCTTTGAAGTAGGCAAAATTCAAAGAGAAATCTTTGTAGTGCACAAGACGCTGCCTTTCCCTGCCCAGGACCCAGGCACACTCCAGGGGTTTGGAGACTGCTTTGTGTGAGGACAGGCACAGCCCTATTCAGGTGAAAGTGTCAGCTCCTCCCACCAATCTAGCTCAGGAAGACCCAACTGCCTGGTGATGGGCCATCAAGATAAGCAGGGCACACCTCAGCTCCCTTTCTGGGACTGTCTATAGTGAATACACAAACAGCCCAACTGTCATCCTGACCCTGACGTGCATTCAGCAGACAAGCAGAGGCGCAGAATAGTTAAGGAAGAAAAAGCCCACTTTCTGAAAGTGGCATTTTCAAACTTACAATTCAACAACCAACTAACTTCACCAAAAGATGTATTTTTGAATTATGAGTTCAGAGACCCCAAGCTCCATATCTCTATCTGCTCCCAATGGGAAATTATGCATAAAAGACATTTCAAGTCAATCCACATGTTACCCTTAGGGAAAGATAGTCCTTGCAATAGTGAAAAACAAATGTAGCAGTATTTCACTATGAGGTCATGTAAAACACACCAGTACATGTCCTACCTTTTAAATACACTGCATCCTGTCCATGGGGCTGCCTTGGGTCTACCTAAGGGATGACTTACATGTAATAAAAGGGAAGATTTGGGCCTGACAAGTGAGTTCACTTGTGAGGTCCAAATGCCAGTTTAAAACTGCACACACGGGCACTTCATTGGGAGGTCTGAGACATGTTCAGGACACGTTTAGGGGCCCCAACTGTTTTTTGGTTCTGGGTCGCACATTGCAAACCTGCCAATGCCGGCCGCACGAAGGCCCACCGGGCCAACGCATTCAGGCGAGTGCCACACAGCGCCAGTCACCTCTGTCCTGAATTCTGCCTCAGGGGGTGGGTGGAGCAAACACTTGCCCGGGCACTCTACGTTGAGGCCAATGCCACCTTCACTGTCCAGCACGGTTACCGCAATTGGGCCCCGTTGGCTTCCATCACTCACGCCTCCACGGAGGTTCTTCTGCGGAGATGCAGCAAATCACGGCCAGGGCTCATCCCCACTGCCAGGCCTCAGCGTCGTCGATGCTCCTCACAGCCTCCTTAGCCAACCTCAAGGGGCTCAGTGGGTTCCCCTAAGCTTGCAATCCATCCGGTTCTATCGGATTGCGGCCAGGGGACGAATTGTCGAACGGATATTGGGGGGAATTGTGGCTAGGTGACAGAGCCGCACTTTCAAGCGGCCATCTTCTCTGATAGTTGGCCACGCCCCCCATCAAAACACTTTTAAAATCATAAATGCTTATTTAATCCATTGTTGAAAGCTATACGAGTCTCTAGTCCTCGCTTCAAATTCCTTATTGTCCTTACTACCCACTTGCCTTTTCAGACCAATATCCACATACCCACATCAACCCAACAACTGCTTCACTTGTCCTTGGTAAACTCCCCAATTCCAGCCTAGCCAAAATTGTCTCCAGTATGCATGGAGTCAAGTCATGGAGCATCCTTCATGTGCATCAATCAGTGGACAATTTTTAAAGTTTTAGACACAATATCAAGGCCTCGATTTACTATGAATCAAGAAACAGAGCTTGCTCTGTGTAATATGAGAAAATAGTAGTTAAGACGTCACCTGATGGCTTCTGACAACAAACTTTATCTTGACTATTTTAGTGAAGTCTTGAAACTTCTGCTCCTACAATGACCAGTCAATAATGTCAGTTAGAGACACACGATGAAGCTGGGAGCCCCCCCTCCAAACACAGTGCTAGGTTCTGGAAGAATTAGACAACCGGAGTGCTGGTGTTGAGTTGCCAGAAACGCCTGCTCTAATGGTGATTCTTGAGATCCACCTAACATTCCCGAAAGCCTTTATTGTCACAATACCTCTGTACCAAGGTACGAAGATTTTTAGCAGTTCCAACTCTATCTAGTCTTAATGATGATCATCTCAATCTTCTTATGTTCTGTAAGTACAAGTAGTTGCCATTTTCATGTGCTTTAGTGAGTTTCAATTGAAGCGTCACATTAAACACACAGGGGCATCACAACTGAATGTCCGGTCCTAACCCAGCATTCTGACATTTAGCAACGGTACACCAAATGTCCAGTCAAGCCCAGCCGTATTCATTTGAGGTTCTCAGTCTGTTGATTGACAAGCGTGATTGTTCACTTTAAACCCGGGTCATCTTCCTGGGTAATCCTGTGACTCTAGACTTAATTTGCAAAATAGTCCAGCATGTTCTAAAACTGGACACGCAGTAGCTAAGCATTCCCTTATCCGTAACTTTGACAACGAGTTTGGGTCACCTCAACTCATCTCAAATGTTACATATCAAGGATATTTCCTAAGGGTTCAACTGTTTCATTCTGTCTCTGTACCCTTGATTTCCAACAATGCGCCTGTGCATCATTACAGTACTGCAACCCTGATTTTGAACCTTGCATCCCTGAATCACTCTAGTCCCCTTCAACCTCCTGTATTCTATTGGTGGAAACCTGTATCCTATATGGCTGCATTCCAGTGCTGTGTTCTAGACTCATATCCCTGCATTTGTGCACTGTATACCCCCAGTCAAGCCCTACAGTCCTGCATTTTAACCCTGAAGCCCTGTATATACTGTTCATGTAGATATGTATTTTACATGTGAATTCCTGCGTACTTATTCTGTATTCTAATCCAATGTACCTCTACTTTTACACCAACTGCGTGCATTTCGTGAGACTGGATTACATGCATTTATCCAGTTGTATTGTTTACCTTGTTATCATGTGGTAAGTTCTACTTCTGACATCACTTGATTAACTACTAAATGTATGAAACTATGGGGAATATTTAAGAGCCCCTAGCGCCTTCTTGTGCCACTTTAGCATCATTTTTTTTATGTTAATGTGACCCAACGAGGCCAAAATCGACAAGCCAAATTTACAGAGTGTCACAATGCATGCATTGTGCAACTTTGTAACCCTTTGCGCTACATTATGCCTGCGCCAGGCACGATATATGCAAAGGGGGTGTTCCCGCATTAAGGGAGCCCAAATAATGGCGCACTGTGTCATTTTTTTCGGCACTTTTAACGTCTACTTAAAGCAGGCGTTAAAAAGAAGCAAACCATTGTTTAAAATGGGGCTCAACAGATTAGCGTCAAAAAATGTTACACTAATCCTGGAAAACTCTGTACACATGTCAAAAATTCTGACGCTAGTTCCCTAACTATTGCCATGGTGCGCTGTATCTTAGATACAGCACAGACATAGTGGCATTAGGGGAGCGCTGAGGGGTGCAAGAAAAAATCAGGCCCTCTGTGTTTTCCATATTGTATTTTTCACGTACAAGTGATAAGTGCTCCCAGTGGTATATTCTCCAAAGGTACTTCCATTCTTCAGCGGTAATACATATTTGCAATATCATCTACTTGTAATCAATGTGCATTTATCTGCGTGGAGATGTGATTTATCACAAACATACATTTTATGTAAAAAATAATGCCTAGGTCTGATAGGTGGTGCATATGAGTGTGTTCAGGAGAGTGACTGTGATGGTTAATATACAGAGATCTGGCCAGGATAGGGCTGCAACCATTAAAATCTGTTGAAAGTTTATAATAAAAAAAGTAGCTGCCGCTAGTGGTTCAGTGAACTAAAGCATCCCTGCAGGGGATGTGCTTTGCCTCATGCTCAGAGGTTTGAGTCCCAGTTGGTCCAATCGGGCTTCCATCTTTCTAAGGTCGATTAAATGAGAATCAATGAGTTGTTCGACAATAAACATCTGTTATTTCAGCGCCAAGATACCTTCTGGGGAGGAGCTGCACGTTACAAAAATACGTTATGTCAAAGTGTGTCCAGTCTGAAATGTGAACACTCGCTCAGAAAAAAATGCACAATGTTTACGTTTACTTAGCAAGAGACCGCATACAATCTCGGCATACGGCACCCAGAGCCTTTGCAGTTCCCGCGGCAGGAAGAAACGAAGCTTCTTGTGGTGGTCTGAAAAAGGAAAACATTAGAAGGTAAGTTAAGTGTCTTCCAAGCATCAGTGTTCGGCTGATTAAAATGCACTGTTTGTTTTACTTAAGCACAACAGTCATCGAGTTACAGGGCAGTGAGCTAGAAAATAGCATTTGCAGTAACAACAGTCCCTTCGCCAATCTCTGTGACCTTTCAAAACCTAATTATTTCACACTTTGCCGCTTGCTTAGAATCGGCAGAGAAGAGAGAGCTGAAGGGGACTGGGTGAGGGAGAGAGGGTGCAGTGGTGAGTAGGGGCCAGATGCTGATTGAGGGACCGTGACGGGCGCACAGGAGGGGCTAGTAGTGACTGACAGAAGGGACCTACTTTTAGAAAACATTCGCCGTGCACGGCTGTGCCACGCATTAAGCACTGTTTTTTTTTAAAATTTAGGGCTTATTCTGAGTCCCCTGGTATTCCCGATGTGGCCGGTAATGTCGTGTAGCGCTAATACTTTGCACCAAATTTCCGTTTTTTTAAAACGTGTTTTTATTGGGTATTCGCAAAACATGAATGTCTCCTCCATGATTCAAAACAGTATCTAGGTACAGAGACCGTCAAATTATTAGGAATAAGTAGCATACAGTGTACAATTGTAATGAAGGAGAGGGATACCCATAGTTGTGTATGCATACAAACATCGATAAGAAGAGGAGGTGATGCAAAGGAGGAGCACCAGACAGGGGCGGCTCCTTCGCAATGGCGAAGGAGCGACCCCCCGGCTAAGTCAGGAGCTGAAAGATAAAACTATATTTAATTATCAGTCAGCAGTGCAGGGCGGGGCGGGGCTCTGCTACGGGAGGTGGGAGAGGGGAGGCGGGGAGAGTGCGCATGTGTGTTTGGCCAGCCAGAGGCCGTCTCAGACCCGCCAAACACACATGGGCACTTAGGTTTCTCCAGCCTGGCTGCGTTTAACAGCCGGGTGGGAGAAACTGCACAGACCCAGGGCTATGTCTGAGAGGCAGTCCAAGCCGCTCAAACCCATCCTGACACTACTTTCATGCTAGGATTAGCCTGAAAGCAGCACCAGAATTGCTGGGGAGCCTGTGCTGGTGTCCCAGTGAATGCTGGGACACCACATTGAGGGAAAGAAAAGGAGCAACCCGGCAGATGGTGATGGCAAAAGGTACGTTTTTATTTTTGTATGTTTTTAATCCCCCTTGTCCCCCCTTCCCCTGTCCATCCCCCGCACACCCCTCCCCTTGAGATTTGCAGCAGCTGCTGCTGGCAACAGCGATAAACACACTCTGGCACACAGGTTGTCACGTACAGCACCATTTTTTATAGGGGTAGAGACCATGCGATGTTAAAGGGGATGATGGAAATGAAAAAAAGTGGTTGTTGAACATAGTGATTGTGAGTAAGTTTGGACCCAGGGAGACAGGCATGGGGGTAGTTCAATAAACAGTGGGGAAGGAAGGAGGAGGGAGGTGGATAGCAGAAAAACAAGGGCTAAGGACTACGGCGGTGGCCGGGTGGGTGACCTGCAGGCAGGACATCCGTAGTGGGCAGTGAAACGAGAATGGTGGCCCATGTGGTTAAGGTGTCTGTCCCAGTTTGGAAAGCCTCAAGAAGAGTATCCCACTGGTGACAGATTGAGTATTTCCAGAGACCTCGCAGTTCCTCTGAGTGCAACGCCACCACCTCTGCCCACATCCCCTCTGAGTGGACCCAGGCAGGGGAAAGAAGGGTGGTCCCCGACTTCCAAGCATGGGTAATCCCATTCTTAGTCAAGAGGAGGGCCAGATCAATGAATCTGCCAGTCGCCTTATTCTTAGGTTACGGGAACATCCCAAGAGTGCATGCGCCCCAGAAAGATAATGATGGAACCCCAGTAATGTGGGAGAGGTGGACCATGACAGCAGACTAGTAATCTGTGAACACAAGGTAAGACCAAAACATGAGCACAAAGTCTGTGTTTTCATAGAAGCGACGGGGCATGCGGCATCCATTTGATTAAAGATCCGATTATTGTAACGCAGTCCCTGTTTTGTGGTGGCATTTACTTTCCAACACAAAATAGGATTTGCATTGGGAAGTTCACCAAATTAGCACAAAGTAGAACTACTACTTTATGATTGGTAAATTGGTGGTCCCTATCTGCTAACCATTGTAGATAGAGATTAATGCTAAAACCATACACCTCCTCCAGGCAGACATAATGGAGGAGAAATGTTTTCATTTCTGCATCCTTTTCAAAATTTGCATGTGAAAGCCACTACACGGCATATATACAAATTGGAAAAAAAGTAATAAAGCATAGTTTTTGTAATGGATGGCTCTTTTTCCAGTACAAACCGATGGGTGGAGGAATGCACACACTATTGCACTATGGTGCAAAGGTCTGTGAGTTGTCACATGACAGCTGAAAGTGAGCCAGGCTTGAAAGAGAGAAGAAACAATGGCATTTGTTTTGCAGTTTTATTTTATGCAAACTCCACCCAAAGACATTGGAGCACTTTACGTAGGCACCAGTCACACTACACAAGATCATATTCATTTTTTTAGGCATAGGGAGATTAAGTAATTTTATCATAATCAGAGCAAAGTGAAAGGATTCCGGAACTTGAACCTGGTTCTACAGTTTCAAATTCAGCAGCTGTGGCCGTAAGGCCACAGAATGTTACTGGTGCCGGGAAAAAATACATATTCCAGATAGGATATGTGCTTTGTGTAGTCTAGGGATTCAGAATTTGACCATGTTATGATTATCTGTCCTGCATTGCATTTTAGGCACCATCAATGTTTGAGGCCACTTTTTATTATATGAAAGGATGTATCATCTGTAGAACAGGCTCACCAATTTGTAATGTCTCTTGTAAATAAAATGTTGAGTTAAAATGTTCAAAAAGTTAAAACTTTCTTATATTTGAATTAATATGAATTCTTGTGTCTTATATATCGATGCTATATTTGTGGATCTCCTTGCAGATCCAAATTTCATACAAAATAATAAAGACGAGTATAGAACCCGTTTTTAATTTTTGTGGACATCACATGAAAATGTGATCTTTACTGGCATAAAGAAAAGGTACTATTGACACTGAATTATTGAAACCTGAAGACATTGTTTAAACATAACAGAATGACTGCAATATGTAAAAAGAATAATGAGTGGAAAATAAAAAGGAATTCATGGAGTAAACTATTGACCCACCAGCCCTGGCATTGAAGCGTACTCCTTCTTACACCATGTGCACACGCAATCCTGAATTGAAATTCATTATTGTGTAACACACAATGCCAGACAGCTAATAGGGCTAAACCATTTCCTGTGGTATTTTACCTACTGGCATTCACCAATAGGTAGTTATAGTTAGGTCTGCTTTAGCATAGACTGAGATTTTTTTTGTTTGCTAATAACTTTGGCCTCATTTGATGAATCTTCATGAAACTTTCCACACAAAAAAGATAACCAACCTCAGCTCCTTCCTGGAATGTTTTGGGGTGATTTAGCAAGTGGTTGCCAATAAAAAAGGGGGATCCCAAAACGTAAAATGCCCATGTATTGTCCATAAACATTCTATACACAGCTACAGCAAAACCTGCTGTGGAATTACACCAAATTTGGCAGGAAACTAGATCTTGGTCAACAGATTGTGCTTTTTGTGATTTGGTGTAAATCCATTCAGTAGTTTTTGAGAAATTAAGAGTCAAACAAAATTTTATATTTGGATGGTTGCGCTTGCAAGAGACCCGCAGGAGTCCCTAGATCGCAAATGTAAAAATGGAGGCATGTCAGTTGTTGAGAGGCCCATTATTCCCATGAGCCTTCATGCTCTCGCGGGAGAGTCTTGTGAGAGTGAGCACTCTGATTGGCTGGCTGTTGAAATGTTACAAATGAAATGGTTGCCATTACTGCTTACTGTGAAATATTGGAGGTGCTGTGGAAGTGAAATTAAAAAAGCTATATAAAGGGGGCAGCAGAAAGCATGTGGTCCCCCTACGTTTAGAGAGGAAGTTTCTGAGGGATAAGAACTGTCAAGAATATAAATTTATATTGTTTTAACTAACTTTTATGATCTCGTGGGACTGCGAATAGTAAAAAGGTGGGTGAATTTTCAGTATGCACTCCATTAGGAGGAATGCATATAGTGGACTTGGTTTTGATAGGAATATTGTAAGAAATAAGTACTGTGATCAGTAGATGGTTAATTTTTTTTTTTTTTTTTTTTTTTTAGTTACGATGTTGAGAGACTCTAGCGGGATCATGAAAAGTAGAAAGGAGAAGGTGATCTTTGAATACACTGTCATATGCACATGCTACAGTGGAAAGGATGTTACTGTAGAGGGTGTTTATCAAAGTGTACTACTTACAACCATTGGCATGATAAGACCTGTGTGTAGAGTATAATTGCTCCCACATTCTTAATAAAAAATATTGCTGCAAATTCTAGAGGATCTGTGGTAAAAAAAATTAAAAAACAAGCACGGTCTCCTGAGCTTGTCCTTTTTTAGCTCCCCCAGGGTGGAATTGTTAATTTTATATACATGAAGGGGATACACGTTGACCTCATCCTTCAGGGCCTAGGTGATATTGAAAAAGGGAAGGAGGCCGTGACCCCCTTACCTGGGCTGATTTCAGCCCCAGGGACTCTATCCCCCAGAGGTCGGCCTCATAAATAGGTCGGAGGAAGGACGCAACCGGCTTATGGTATGCCCCAGTGATCCTGCCCCTAGGACATAGCAGTTTCCTTGCCCGCACTGGCGTGCAAGGAAAATTGTGTTTGCTCTTGCTTGTCTATATCTAGTAGCTTAAAGTTACTTAACTGCACAAGTTACAGTTTCTTCATATAAGTATAACTATAAGTATAATGATGAACTACTGAATTTCTTTGGTTTTGTGTGGGCAAAATGGGAACCTAACTATATTGTCCCTGTAACCTTTGTCTTTTCTGTGAATTGCTATTTTTATAATGTAAAGTAATATATATTTACCGTACGTTTATACAACCACCACAGCTGAGGCAACCCACCCACCTGTACCCATCCCAATGCAGCGCATGACCTTTGGCTGTGAGAAGTAGGGGTTGGGTGGGTGAGTGTGTGTTTATTTTTATTTTTTTCATTCTGCTTGGATCTGCAGATCCGCTGTGAAGTTATACTGGGGCCGCTCTGAGTGCCATGGTGGATCCGCATGTCAGCAGATCGGTCAAAAAAAAGTTGGCCAATTTCCTGCCCATGAGGGGTTCCTCAGAGACTCCTCCATGTGTCCTATTGGGTCAGGGTACCTGTATCCTGACTATAAATGTAATTTTTTCAACTTTATTTCTCCCCTGACTGACCAAAAACAAAATGGCAACTGCAACTTTTCACTCAGGTTGTGGCCAGCCAAACAGGACCTTCCTTTTTGGGCAGATCCCCACGGGTGAATCCCTAGATATCTATATTTTTTCCATTTAATAACTCATAACTACTGAATAGATTTACACAAAATCACAAAAGCACAATCTGTTGATCAACATCTAGCTTCCTGGCAAATTTGGTGTAATTAATTTCAGCGGTTTGCACTGTAGCCGCCCCTAAAGTTCCCAAAATCCCAGTTGACATAGAATGGGGAAAAAGTGCTTTGCGACACCCCCTCTCAATGAATCACCATGAAAATTTCCAGACAGTATCTAAAGTACCTTGTATACTACTTTTGATATTTTGAATTTATATATATTTATATGCTATCGTTCTTACACATAACATCTTTTTATTTGACAATGAATATTACCTCCAGAAACAGGGTACAGCAATGGGGGCTTGATTCGCTCCCACTTACGATAACCTCTACCTAGGATGGTGGGGAAAAGAAGTAGCATGGTCAGATGCCCTAGGTGTTCATATGGAGAAAGTAGTGTTGTGGGTGCGATACATAGACGATCGCTTCCTTATATGGGCTGGTCAAGAAAATGCTTTGCAAGAATATATTGATATACTCAACAACAATGATTTGAACATCTGCCTTGAAGCACAATGGAGTAGCAGTAAAATTGAATTTTTGGATGTTTTACTTAAAGTGAAGAATGATAAACTAGAAACTTCTGTGTTCCGCACACCAACAGCATGTAAGTCTATATTACATGGCAATATTGGGCACCCGAAAGCTTTAAAATGGAGTATTCCCTACATTCAATTCCTGCGGGTCCGCAGGATTTGTTCTGACATCCTCGCATTTGAGAAGGAGATTACAGCTATGATGCAGAGATTCTTGGAGAGAGGATATCCACACAAAGTTCTCGTCAATGCATACAATAGTGTTAAATGCAAAAAAAGGGAAGAGCTACTTTTTAAAAATCAGCATCCCAATGAACATGCAGCAGAAAGTATGTCCCCACCAAGACTCTTTTTGGAAAACAATCATCGGCATCAGGCACTTAAAAACATTTTGAAACATAATTGGCATGTTCTGCAACAAGACTGGCACATTAAAATGAAGTTTGGCCAACCCCCCCAAATTACATATCAAAAGGCTAGTTAATTGGGGGATCAATTAACCAAGACCCTATTTGTGGGAAAAGAGAGAAAAGAGAACACATCTTGGTTGACAATAAAGAGCAGGGGTTTTGTAATTGTGGCTACTGTAAAGCCTGCAAATATGCTGTGAACATGCAAAGCTTTGAAACATTTGAAGGAAGAAAGTGCCCAATCACTGACAGAATTACATACAAAACTGAATATGTGATCTATGTCATTCAGTGTTGCTGTCAGAAAAAATATGTAGGCAGCACTATTCACAAATTGAAAATCGGGATTCTGCACCACCTCAGAGCAATCAAGAATCAAGATAGATCCTACCTACTAGCTAAACACTTCTGGGACACCCATGGAGGAGACTGTAGTTCATTAACCTTTCTATGGGATAAGAGTGATAAAATTAGGTCCCAGGATGGGTGATAGGACATTGGAACTAAGGAGGATGGAATCCAATATGATTTTACTATTGGGCTCTGAAAAACCATGGGGACATACCTTAGATGCTGAAGTATATGTGCATCTATAAAAGATGGATGGTTTACACTGGGCTCAGATAAATTGTGGGGACATAACTTTGATATTGAACTGTGTGTTTACAAAACATTATGGGGTTGGATAGAGAGGACATCAGTATGATACTGGCAAAAACAGGACTCATATGTGTCTGTACATATATACCTTTATCCTATAGATCTGCCACTGCTGTTCGTTGGTGCACTTTATGCCCGATGTCCAATGTCTCATGCAGGTTGCTATCCTGTGTTAATATCACAATGATTCACCCTAATATACTGATAGCATGAATTATGATTACTGAGACTTGCTATGATTTAAAACATTTTACTTTGTAGATTGAGAATAGTTCCTCGTATCACTATATTTGTATTGGTGTTTCTTTTAAAGTCTAATGTCTATTAACTTTACTTGATGCTACACTTAGTATAGTGAGCTGTTGACAATCCGACATGTTAACACAACAGTTTTTAATATCGCAGAAGCTACATTCCCAATTACATATTATGGCATTTCTTAAGTGTGCCATAACTCCTGTATGACACACTCTAATGTTCAGAATATTGATCCCAGTTGTTGGGTCTCGACTATCATTATAGAGATATAAATTATACAAATAGCAGGCTGCTTTAGGTGCATTACATCGATATTATATGAAAATATGATAGCAATATTATCCATATGGATCAGTCACTGTATTATGTTTTCTGTTACATAACACGGGTCTCTTGACTTATGAGTAGGACACAATATATAGCTATATTGATTGGTGTCTCAATTGAGTATCTATAGGAGTTTTAAAACGAATCTGACTTGTTTAACAGTTGGAATTATAAAAAGATGCACTAGGTCACTTTGTGTATATGCCCTACATAACAACTAATTGGTGCATACATATTTTTAAGGAAATTATGCTGTATGTTATCAATTTACCTATTTACTAACTGACTATATATTCCAGAGCATCAGCTGTGAGATCTATAACTATAACATCTATTAATGAGCTGCCATATATATGCTTTACTCATATTAGTTCACTTGGTCTCAGTTGAAATATCTATAGATTGAACGATCTATGGACCAATTGATTTGGTCACACTATTTTAAACTTATAAGATGATACGCATGCATACGTCACTTTATTTCAACTAGATACACAATGTACACTTACATAACATGCAGAACATATGAGTTCATATATATACATATATTTGAAAATATGTATCACTAATCGATGAAACTCTATTAGGTTCATTATTATCATTTTTATTGCTATTTATATGCCTACATATGGTTTGTATGATTATTATCACATGTATTGTATGCACTTAAATCAATAGGACCACTGTGAATACCAGGGGATGTGAAACGCGATGATTATCAACTTGATACTTTCTACACTATAAGTCGGTAGCCTTCAGTGCGTAGCTTTAACAATAGACAAATGACTTATGTAGTATTTGAGGTAGCTCTGTTCATGAGGGGAGTATCCAGTAGAAGGCATCAGCCGAGATGCTTTGATACTCTATTTTGTTTGGGAGCAGCACATTATTTGCAATAAAAAAACACGATGATTGATGAATAAGACCATTGGCTATTCTTCCTGTTGCTTGACTGAAGCTGTGGATTTTAGCTGTGGTGCAGCCGCATGACGAGTGGAACCTCATCATTTTGAAAGATATATATATATATATATATATACATTTACTTCCATCCTACCTCCAGGGTAGAAACACCGCACCGCAGACTCATCCTTGATTTTCAATTTTGGTTTATTTTTGTTCAATTAATTCCTCCATAAAGTGCATTCAGCGCAAGGGGAAGGGGAATAGGAACATTCTGGCCAATGTGTTCGGCGTAATGCCTTCGATTGGACCATAGAGTTTTACATTATCGATGGTCTCCTTTAAAAAGTGTTCACACAGTGTAGTCCCTTTACCATATACATTAAAAACAATAAACTAGAGCATATGATTTGCTTCTTTCTATGTCTCAATTCCACTGCCATATTTACTTTTATTTAAATTTATGTGAAGTACAATGAAGCAACTAGGCCCCCTTTGAACATGTTTTAACACATTTTCTCCAACTCTTAATATATTGTCTTTCACTTTCCAGCACCTTCTAGCTTTATAAATATTTAAATTATTTTTACTTCTTTTTAAATTGCCATAAATTATAGTGTGCTTATTCATGACAGTTATCATCTAATCATCATTCTCATATAGATGATAAAGTATCCCCTCATCCACTCAAATCGGTATATAAAAATGTCACAAATGTCTATGATTATACAAAGGGCTGAAATTTAAGAGGTATAAATAGATTTTTTAGGTTTGAAATAAAGTGCTCTTGCATATAATACATTCTTTGTTCAATAAATAATTGAATCAACAAGCAATACAAGGATCTCTACCATCATTTGCATCATAGTCTATTTTCCCTCTAGTTTCAAACTTTTTCCTAATATTTTGTGCACTTGTACTTAGGAAATGCATATAATCAAAGTCCCTGTGACGAGCTGGCGCGGTGCGGCCCGTCCATACCTTCGACTTGTGCTGACGCTGCCGGGGACGGCCCGGTTCTGCATGAGGGGACAGCGAATCCCCAAAGATTTCCGGCATCAAGGGAAGTGCCGGGTGGTTAGAGCGCGGGGAGGAGATTCGCTAAAAAGATGGCGGTCAGAAAAGGAGGGGAGCGCGGCGGCGGCTTCTCGAGAAGCAGCACGGAAGGTCAGGACGGCGAAAGAAGACGGATTCCAGGAGGAGAGACTCCGAATACCGGTGCTGAAACAGCAGCAACACAGGAGGCGCAACGCGGGAATACCAGCCACGCTTCAGGAGAAGTGTGGCAGACTCAGGTGCGTCCCGGGACCACTTAATGGGAACCAGGGCGGTTGGGAGGGGGAAAGAAGGGGTCTAGGAACCAAGGGGGAATGGGGAGGACAAACAGGGGGTGGGAGTGGGAAAGTAACAACGGGACAGAAGCGGTAAAAAGAGATCACACATAAAGCCAGACTACAAGAAAGCCCAAGGGCAAGAGACAGGACAGGTATACTGTCAACGAAGCCACAAGCAGATACAAAAAAGAGGCAGAAAGGAAAAAAGGAAGAAAAGAGACAAGAGGCTACAAAGACAGGGAGCTAAAATAAGAAGAGTAAAAGAGGAGAGGAACCAAGAAAAGGACACTACAACAGGAAGGGTATACAAGAATGAAGTCAGAAAACAGAAGTCGATAATCCACAACAGGACAAGGGTCAGTCACTGACTCCACCACTATGTTTTTCATGGAAATGTTGTGCAAGTGGATAAGAAAAAAAACGTATTTTTTAAAGCACGTAAATGTTGTAAAATCCTTAATTTCAGTTTGTTTTTGTGCTTCCTATGTACTGTTTTTTACAAGAACTTTCCAATACATAGACCGCAAATTTTGATTCATACGTTATGTGTTTCATGGTTTTCTCGTTTCTACCATCATATAGTTTATATGCAGACGTATTAACCCCAAATTCACACCCTTTGCATTTCTTACAACACCAAAAGCCAGTCATATTTAACCAAGTCATAAGTGCCAGTTTTTTTGGACAGAAATGGCTTCGAGTCAGGAGACTCCCTAATGAGGGCATTTCCTGTAGGTGACACTGGATTGTGTTCCGTTAGTACATTCTTTACAATATTATCTTGCTGGACTATGCTTCAGTTCCATTCCAAGATGTTCTTGAGTGGTTTGTATTTATTATTATAAGCTATGATAATACAAATTTTCTCCTCTTTTGTTTCCTTTATTGCCTTACGTACTATTAACAGTTCCTCTTTTGGTCTCATTTTTACTCATTTCATGGCATCATTTAAAATTTCCATTGGGTAACCTCTTGCCAAAAAACGTTCTCTCATGTCTAGTATTTGTTCCTGTATATCCCTTGCTTCAGAGCAGTTCTCTTGGCCCCTAACATTTCTCCATATAGGATGCTCCACTTTAATTTCTTTGGATGACCACTATTTGCAGTGAGCTGTTGCATGAAGTCATCTTTCGATGGATTTTTGTGCAAAGTTTTTTTTCTTTAACAAAAACATCAACATCCAAAAATGTTACTTGCATCGCACTAACATGTGAGGTGAAGTTCAAGTTAAGATAATTATCGTTGAGAGAGGAAATTATTATCGTTGAGAGAGGAAATTAATCTCCATCATCCCACCTTCCCATATCAGAAAAATATAATCTATAAATCTTGTCCACAAGATCAAATGCGATAGGTTTTCTTGTTCCTCTTCTCTTTCAATGGTTTCTACTTCCCAGAATCCCATCAATAGGTTTGCATATGTTGGAGCAAATGAAGTCCCCATAACTGTACTTTGTTTTTGTAAATAATGTACACCATTAAATATGAAGACATTATGGCCCTCATTCTAAGTTTGGCGGGCGGCGGTTGCCGCCCGCCAAACTTACGCCGCCACTTGGCCGCTCCGTGGTCAAAAGACAGCAGGGGCCATTCTGACTTTCCCGCTGGGCCGTCGGGCGCCCGCCAAGGGAGCGCCCGCCGTCCCAGCGGGAAAGGCCCTGCAACACAGAAGCCGGCTCCGAATGGAGCCGGCGGTGTTGCAGGGGTGCGACGGGTGCAGTTTCACCCGTCGCGATTTTAGCAGACAGTGAAAATCATGCTGGGGCCCTGTTAGGGGGCCCCTGCACTGCCCATGCCAGTGGCATGGGCAGTGCAGGGGTACCCAGGGACCCCACAACACCCGTTCCCGCCATCCTGTTCCTTGCGGTGAAAACCGCCAGAAACAGGCTGGCGGGAAGGGGGTCGGAATCCCCATGGCGGCGATGCTTGCAGCGCCGCCATGGAGGTTCAGCCCAGCCAGGGGAAATCCGGCGGCCGGATCCCCGTTTCTGACCGTGGCTTTACCGCCACGGTCAGAATGGGCAATGAAGCACCGCCAGACTGTTGGCGGTGCTTCCGTTGCCCGCGGCCGCCACGGTCGGAATGAGGCCCTATGTGTCAGACAGAAAGTCAACATCTCTATCAGCATATTTGAATGCTCCAAATAGCTAATCGATCTTGTCCTTAAAAAGCAAGCAGCTATGTTCCAGGGTGGGCACCTCAGGAAATATATCAGGGGCCCGCCCTTGGGGGTGGCAGTCCCCAGGGACATCTGTGGCTCCATGAGGTAGACCATGGCCCCACTCCAATGAGGACATAACCCCGGGGAGATGGTGGTCCCCAGGGTTCGGGGGTATAAAAGGGACTCCTTTTCTTTTCTTAAATATTTGCCCTGGGGGTTAGTGGTCCCCAAGGCGGGGGAGGGTATCAGGCCTCCCCCACCTAATTAAAACATGTTTGCCCTGGGGTGGAAGTCCCTGGGGGGGGCCAAGCGGCCCCCCTCTTATTTGTATATTCGCCCTGGGGAAGTGGTGGTCCTCGGAGCTGTGGGGTTGGCCGTAGGGCCTCCCCCACCTTAACCAGCATTGTGCCCCAGGGGGTTATGGTCCCTGGGGCACGGGGGCCGTGCAGCCCCCTGCACACATTAGCTCAATTGCCCCTGGGAGGTGGTGGGCCCCAGGCTGATTACAGTCCCAGGAGCGAGGCCCTGTGTGCCCCCCTCTATCATTAACCCTCAAATGCCCCCGGGAGCTGGCCCACCATGGTGAAAATTTTAAAAAGTGCAGGAGACCACATTTTTGTTTTAAATCTCAAAAATATCTACTGATCCATCCGTGGATTTTTAAGCCCTGCCGGTGTCCCTCAGGGACCCAAGCACCAGGGCTAAGGAGTCAGAGTGACTCTACCCTGGCCCCTTTTCTTTTTTTTTGTCTATTTTTTATCTGGGACTCGGTTGGAGCTGAGTCCCAAGATGGCTGCCCACACTTCCTTGTTGAAGTGGTGCCAGCCAATCAAATATCAGCACAGGGGCAGTTGGATCTGCAGAGAATCTGTATTTTTTGGCCTTAAATTACTCCAAAACTGCTGGACAGATTTGCACCAAACCACAAAAAGTGTGATCTGCGGAACAGAATCTAGCCTCGTGCCAAATTTGATGTAAACCCGTTCAGTGGTTCGGGCTGTAGGCATGCCTAAAGGTCCTATGGCAAAATGAATGGGGAAACATATTTTGAGACACCCTCTTTTTCTCAACCCCGGCTTGACGGATCACCCGGAAACTTTCAAGACAGAAGCTGAACTTAGAAAAATATAATTTACAAAAATATTGTGAAGATTCATCAAGTGGCCCCAAAGTTATAGGCAAAACAAAAAAAAGTCTTCCTGTGGAAACTAGGTCCTAACTATAACTACCTATTAATGACAGTCACTAGGACAGTATTTATCCTATTGGCGATAGTCACTAGGTAGTTATAGTTAGGAGCAACTTGCAACTTTCCTCACAGATGAAGCCTTTTTGTTTTGCTAATAACTTTGACGCTGTCTGGCGAATCTTCGCAACATTTCCAAAACCAGTGTAGAAGTTACTTTAGCTGCTGTCTGGAAAGTTTTGTGGTGATTCATCAAGGGGGTCCCCAAATGCTTTTCCCTCATTCTATGTGTTTGGAAATGGCCCTTTCTGCTCAATTATCCCCAAACCTTTTGCCTTTCTCCTCCTATTTTTCTGACCCTCTTTTTGTTGGTTTTAGGACTCTGGGCACTTTTCACTGCTAATCAGTGCTAAAGGCATGTGCTCTCTCCCCTAAAACTTGGTATAATTGGCTTACACCTGTTTGGCTTATTTAATTTACCTGTAAGCCCTTTGTAAAGTAGCATATCTACACCCAGGGCCTGTAAATTAAATGCTACTAGTTGGCCTGCAGCGCAGATTTAGTCACCAACAGAAGTAGCCTTTCAAATTTGTCTCAGACCTGCCAGTGCAGTGCCTGCGTGTACAGTTTACTGCCACATTGACCTGGCAAGTCAAACTGCTTGCCAAGGCCTGAATTCCCTTTTTACTACACCTAAGTCACCCCTAAGGTAGGCCCTAGATAGCTCTATGGGCAGCGTGCTGTATATGTAAAAGGTAGGACATATATTTTTATATGTTACATGTCCCAGTAGTGACAAACAGCCTATTTTGTTTTTCACTACTGTGAGTGCTGCTCCCCTCATAGGTTTGCATTTGAAATTTCCTTATATTTGCCTAAGTGGTAATTTCTGATCTCTGAGGAGTAACATGGGCATGTTTGGTATGTTTGGAATGGTACTGAGAAATAGTGCTTACTGGTGTAGGTGAATTTTACATTACTGTCTTAGACATGCCACTTTTAGAAAGTGGGCATTTCTATGTGCTTATAACTCTGGTGCTTTGCAGTCTGACTCCAATTCGCGTTTGGGCAGAGTGACAGCTCTACTTTGTGCATAATCTTCAGACAGCCATCCATCAGGGAGGGTGTGGAGTAACAGGATTACATATGCATTCATCGACATACTGATTGTCTTCCTGGGCTGGAAGAGAGGGAGGCGGAGCACACTTTATACTTGAATAGACTGATTCCCACCCTCACAAAAGGGCTTGTTTACCCCTAATGATGACTGGAGCCAGAGTAGATGAGAAGAGGAATTCTTGGAACTGGTCAGATCCGGCTGGAAACTTGTCCTACCTTCTAGAAGCTGGACACCTGGAGTTTAAGTAAAGGGGCTCTCGTCCCATGATTTTTAGAGCACTTTTGGTCTTGGGATTACATTTCTGCAGAAGGGACTGCTGCACGGGGGACTCATCTGGACTGCTCTTCTGCTGGTGCCCTGCTACCTGAAGTACTGAGTGGTCTAAAGGACTTACAGGAGGGTTTTCTGTTTGTTGTCCTGCTGCCCCCTGGTTCTGGTCTGGTTGCATACTGCTGTGGGACTGCCAGGAGGAACCGTCATCTTTGTCCTGTTGTGCTGGCCTACATGCCCCTTTGTGACCCCTCAAATGCCTCCCTAGGAGCCCAGCACATGGGTAGAGATGTGTCCTGCTCCTTGGCCTTTTTCCAGAATTGGCGCATGTGGAGAGCTTCAGGTCCTCTCTCTAGTTGTGTCACGAGTATCTGGGGAGCACTTTATCACAACTTAACATGGACAAGCGATTTCTGTTTGTATTTTCCAGCTCGTGTTAAGTGCTCCTGTCAGCTTGCCTGGGTTGTGCAGGCACCGTGGACTGGATCAAGCAGCCTGTTCTGATTAGTCCTTGGGAGGAATCCTTGTGTAGAAGACGGGCTAGGAAATCTCCTACAGAAGGCTCGGCCTGCATTGACCCCGGTCTGCACCCTCCCCCTTCTCTCGACTGCATTGCTAGTGCACGGCCCTCAGGGAGCTCCCCCACTGGGGCCCCACCACAGGGAAGTGGACAGAGCTCAAACTGTGCTAGAGGACATAGCCCGACCCGGCCCTCAGACCACCACGGAGGAAACAGCATGAACCACCAAGGAGGACACAGGGAGATCTTCCCTGCCACACCAGTCAAATCAGAAGGAAGATGCTGAGCCCCTGGGTAGCCACCCCTCCATTGTGGCCAGCAAAGGGAACCACTCAAACCCGGGAAAACACAGGCTTGATGTCAGTCGCGCTACACAGGTAGGTGTCTGAATTTCTCTCCTACCGTGGTAGCCATTCCTTTCCCAGAAGGGACCCCGGTGCTCTGCACTTTCCCTGCTCCAGTGGGTGGAAGCCTCCCAGATTGTTCACAGGTTTATGAAAAAGTACAGTACTGGACATAATCATAGCACAGTTGCTTCTATTCCCATGCTGTACAAGCACTGCTAACGTTCTGCTTTTGGGAGCTCCCTGAAATTGCAAACTTATCAGCAGCGGGCACACTGGTGATCCAGTATTGGGAGTGTAAATGTCCAGCTAGGCCATAATTGATGACCGTAACTAAGCTAATAGGAAGGCAGGTGTCCGTGGGGTTATTGTCATACAGTCACTGAAGTGCTTTGGCTATCACATTACCTGCCGGCAATATTTATGGATGTGTGTTGTGGTTACCTGACTTTAGCTGTGAGCAGGAATACAGTCTGAACAACTGATTTAGATGACCGTTATGATACTTAGATAGGATGCACTGTATTTATGATATATGTTGTTGAATTTTTGCATTTCATACCCTGATGACCCACTGTAATTCATGTGCTCTCCCTGACCAAGTTACTGCCATTCGGCGTCCGGATGGCATAAGGTTTATCCTTTTGTTCCTCACTTATCAGGGTACCCAGTCTTACCTCAGGAATTTTGTCTACTAGGCACAGTACACATAATTTATGTAATTTTGCCACTTTTGAACATTCCACCAGTACTTCATCATTTATAAAGTGGACACTGAGATGTGTTTTTGCTACCTTGCTTTGTCTGTTACAACGAATATTATCAGGCTATTGATGATTCATGTGAAATGTGCAAAATAACTATAACTTATGTTGTTTCTATCTGGGTTTATGAAAAATACATTATATTTTTAGACAGTCCTGTGTGGAGTCTCTTTAGTGGTGCATTTATTGCGATGCTGGTGTGAGTGTCATGTACAAACTCTTTACACATGACCTCTGAGGACAAGCCTGACTGCTCGGTGCCAAGTTACCAGGGGTGAGCACTGGTTCTCTTTGGTGTATAACTTACTCACTAGAGTGGTGGGTTCTGCCTGGCTGGGGTGCATACCCTAGCCACCCAGAAACCCCATTTCTAACACAATGTCTATGGGGATTTTGCAAACTTTAGACATGGTTACAGCCCGAACCACAGAACTGAATTACACCAAATTTGGCAGGAACCTACATGTTGATCCACAAATTTTTCATTTTTGTGATTTGTTGTAAATCTGTAGAGTAGTTTTTGAGTTATTAAAGTGAAAGTAATATAGATATCTAGGGACATGGATCCACCTGCAGTTCACCCTTTGAAGGTGAATTACAATTCTAGGACGATGATGAGGAGGAATCCCTTTATCTAAAATGTAGATTGTGCCATTAACTATTTTAGGGTCTTGCTTGACAGCACAGCTGTCAGCTGACCTATTGTTACTAACTTTTTCAAATATACATAGAATGGGCATAGCTGCTTGTTATATCATGCCTCATTCTTGGAATGCATGAGTGACTACTTTACATCTGAAGATAGTACTCAATCATAGCCCTGTTTGACACGTCCAGGTCTTCTAATATGCATTCTATACAGAAAACAAATCACATTTACAACTTTTCCCTGGCATTGTCAAAGCCAAAAGGCCTGCTCTTAATGTACCAAAAGCATTTGTGCATGTGTGTATTTCTACATTCAAGACAGACCTGTTGGATTTGCCAATGACTGTTAACACTGTCCCCTCAGTTATACACCCTGCCTTGAATCATATCACATGAATGTTAACAAATATCACAATAATAAGAATGACAATATCAATAATGTAACTATTATTAATCAGACAGATAATGCTGTTAATAATCATAAATGTCTAATACTACTGAGAGTAATAGTGATAGGGACAGCCAGAAGACAACCTCTATTGTCTTGTGGTTTATACTACTCTGTTGTAAGTATTGTGACCTCTTAACACCTTATGTTCCCAGACAGTAAATAGCTAAAGGCTCTTTGTGGATTATTTCCATGTAAATTAGATCCAGTTGAGCACAACTATGAAAGCTTTGCATGAACAAAGACTTCATAAAAGTCTTCATATGGTCATCGTTAATATGGCAGCTTTCTGTAGAATAGGTGGCCAAAAGGATGTGTCGGTGCTTTGTACCTTTATCAGCATATTTTGCATATTTTGATGTGTATAAAGGGATATTATATTTTGATGCCAGGAAACAAACTTTTAATCAGTCATGGATGCTGCACAATCGGTGGACACCCGGGGCAAGGTGCACAAAATAATGTGGAAGCCCTGAGGGCACATGCAGTTGATTTCCATTTATGTCTATATTTATTGTGATTGCACATTTCAAGTATATACAAAGCAATTTTAGTTTCAGGTTTTATATTAACTGGAGGGCTGCCGTGATACGCCACCAATGGATACATGCAGTGCAACTTTTAGTTTAACTATCCGATGCCCAGATATAGTCATCAAATACCCAGTACAGTCTCATATCCACATACATAGCACCGTTCTCCTCTCTAAAGCATTTAGGGTCCTTAAAGGGTGCCCATATCTATGCCCTTCATGCCCCTGATATTTCGGAGAGATAGGATCCATAACAAGCTTTCTCTGGCCCCTGTCCTATGCTCCCATAGAAGCACTCTCAAACGAACTGTCAGCTATGCTGTTTTACAGTAAAGTACTTCCAATGTTTGCTCTTCTTTTTTCAAGTAAAGATCAGCGTAAATGTCATTTGAAAACACTCCTTTAGTGAAAGGGAAAAATCATGAGCCTAAGCCACAGAAAAATCGACACAAACAATGCATCATTAAAATCTTACATAACAGGACTAGTTAAAGAAAATAATACGTTTCATTGTTTCTGGTAATAGCTCCTGTCACGTGTTTTGCATTTTCACGTGTTTACCATTTTAAGAGCTCACTCAATGCCCCCCGGTGTCTTGGAAACTTTTAGGATTGCAATGTGAAGATCAATTTTCTTCTTCACATTTTACATGCATAGCTTGAACCATACTTTAAAACATAATATCGCCATGAAGATTCACTCCATCACTGCTGTTGTAGTCACTGGGGGGATGCTCTGGGGCAAAAAAATAAATAAATCCGTGGGTGCAGTCAGCACAAATTACAATAACAATATCAGAAATTCACCATTCCACAAATACTATAGACTTACTGTAGATATGGGTAGGCCAAAGAGGCTCAGCAGAAACTGGTGCAAGATATATTGAGTTCTATATTCAAAACATCCAGGGATGCTAGTTTGATCTTACACTTTAAATTGGTGAAATCTTTTAATATGGAAGTGCAATCTTGCATAATTCCTAAATATAGGAATTTGTATATTTGTATATGTTTTTGTAATGGCTATGCTTTTTGTATTTTTTTTCCAGAAACAGAGAGGCCCTAAATCATTGGCGATTATTTTGAGTGATAGTGGGCAGCCTGCAATCCGCCAGGGGATTGGAAGTCATAACCTCTGTCACACTGGCAGGTCACCACGCACAGGGACATATTTACAAGAAAGTGGCACATCGGTCCTGATGCACCACTTTTCTTGCATCGCCGCTGCCCCACCTAACGACACCATGATTGCGCCGTATTTACAGTAGGGCGCACCATGGCGGTCGTTAGGACAATGGTGTCAACATTTTTTATGCTATTGTGGCACTTTGTTGCACTAGTGTCAAAAATTTTGACAGTAGTGCAGCAAACCATAGGGAGGCCCATTGATTATAATGGGTGTGTCATTTTAACGGCTACGCTGAGCAGGCGTTAAAAATTACGGAAAAAATGGTGCAGTCAAATGTAAATTTCACTGCGCAATTTTTTCGGAGCTCCCTGTGTCGGATTGCCCCCCTTGCGTACATTATGCTTGGTTCAGGCATAATGTGGCGCAAGGGTATACAAAGTGGCGCAATGCAAGCATTGCACCACTTTGTAAATATGGCGTGAGAGAAAGGCCTCCTTAATGCTGTCTTAGCATAAAATAAACAATTACGCTAGGGCGGTGCAAGGTGGCGCTGGGGGCTTGTAAATATGCCCCATAATATTTAGTGATCTCTGACTGCCTGACAGAGATCTCTGTGCCTTCAGAGGAGCACAGACACAGCTGCTCCCCTGAAGCCGTTTTTAAATGTTCTGGCATTTTCATTAAAATTACATTTCTTTTTATAAGGGACAGTTTTCGCCATTGTAATGATACTTTATGTGGTACACTATGCAAACGGAATTGTTAACCAGGTATAAACTGTTCACTTTTATAAAGTTCTTTCTAAGTTACAGTGTAAAACAAGTAAGACATTGCTTTACAGTTGGATAAAACAATTCTATTCAACTAGATGAAAAAATGCTCTTTGCATAGTCAGTATTTATTTTGAGTGAACACACTTCTTAAATTGGCACACTCATTATGTTCTGCTATGGAGCACCAACGATACTGGATTTTTTTTGCCAGATCCTGATGCATTAGAATCTTTTAGAACTGCCTCAAAAACCTGTGGCTTTTAGTCAATATATATGGATTATAGTGCCATAAAAAGTACCATGTGAGACGCTTAGTATATTTTGCTATGGGAGGAAGCCTGTTCCAATAATCACCTCTCTCGCCTGAGTCTTCATGCTATTCACTGCCCTTAACACGACCACAAAAATCTGAAAAAGTGTAACATCTACAAAAGTTTTCAAGGTCGGTGGTCTGCATTTAATGCCTGACCTCGTGACCCTGTACCAGGATGCACCTATCAGTTAGATTTGGGCTGAACCAGTGGCATTGTCAGTGTGTCGTGGGCCCTAGTGCAAGGAAGGAAATGGCCCCTCTGAACTGTGAAACACAAAAATAAGACAGGTTTCAGTGGGCCCCTCGGGCCTCTGGACCCCGGTGCCATTGCACCTGCTGCACCAGTGTAAGCTACGCCACAGGGCTGTACCATATACACACTTGCATACAGATACACCAGCTAAGTACACAATATAACGATACATGATAACAGGAACAAGAACCAGGTAGCCATAGACCGCCTCCAAAAATTTAATTTAAATGCAAACAATGAATAGCCAAATATGTAGTTACCTTCCACTCACAAGGGTGCTATACTATGGTGTGGATGTTGAATGACTGCAATTTTGTAAATTAATTTCCTAATCTCAATTTTAGCATGCATGTAGTTTGTATCTATCCCAGTTCATGATTTGATGTCTGCACACAGGTCAAGAACTTATGCTCAGGGAACAAGCCGAATACATTGGAAACATCATTGAAGCACCGGATGACTCTGTTACCACCAGTGCCACAGCTCTGTCACCTGACCATGCTCACCACCTCCCAAACACTTTCCATTGCAGGTGAGAACCACTATCCACACAGGTTTGTGTACAATGAGGTTAAAATGTCCTTTGTTCATGATGTACAGTACTAGCTCACCGGACAAGTGCTGTTCTCCACTCCTGCTGCCAGGTGGGCATATCCTGCTAACCACTCAAGACATTCCTGCCAGCATTGGAGGAAAGTTTGGGTGAGCCCATGGTTGCACACAAAGAACAAGCATTGGCAAAGCCAATTGTTCTCGCCTGTGCAACAGCTATTGGCTTTGCCAATGTGTTTTAGTCATGCTGTGCATCAGCGCAGCTGCTGTTCAGCATGGCTAAAAGTGAGTAGCGTGGTGGAGAGTCGCTTGGAGTATTGTAAAGTGGAATGGCGAAGAGACAAAATATGGTGGCTCATCTTAAGACACGGTAAGTTTGCTGAGGGGCCTACATGTTTCATTCAGCTGCTCAGCAAATGTTGCTGTTTTTTTTTTAAGCAAACTCCAGAAGCAGGAGTTTGTTTTTGAAAAACAAAACCACTAATGGCCCTTACACCCTGGGACTTTCTCCTGGGTGAGTGGTACATTTTTTTCTGTTTGGTACTGCTACACTTTCCCTGTTTGTCATGGTGGGAGTGTTCTGCACCTACTCTTTGGCGTAACAAAACTTGAAGGCCCCCCCCTGCTAAGTACATGGAGGGCCCCCCTCTGATCTCACTCAGGAGATCCCAGACCAGAGTGCTGTTCTGAGGGGGCCCCCCTGCGCTCATCACCACACCCCAATGCCACAGGGGTTGCGGGGGCCTTTGTTATGCCAATGCACCTATTCATTAATTGTATCAGATGGTGGTCAGGAATGCAGTCCATTTGCAGCATTGGCGAGGTCAATCTTCGTGTATCCTCAGTGACACAATTTGAGTGAGAATGTATGAGAATGTGAAAGCAGGTATGTGCGTGTCACACAAACACTTGGTGATCACCTGCTCACTACTGTCATACTTCCACTAAGCACCACCTGCTACCAACTGAAGACAGGTAAACAGCAAGCAAACTAGTGTATCACATACTGTACAACCATAAAAGCCTTTCCCTACTGAAAATCCCAGCTGACAAGTTTCAAATGGTTAATATGGTACTAATTGACCTCTATGAACCCAGCATTAACAAATACAAAAACAAGGAAAGTTCTTATTATAAATTCACTATTTACTGAAATCAGCAAAACATCGATGACAGTCCCATGATGCAACTGAAATCAACTTAAACAGGTTTTCAGATGTATTGTAAGCACAGAAACCTAAATGCTAAAAAGAACAGGTACCATATCAACCATTTGCAACTCGTCAATTGGGATTCTTGGCAAATCCCATTTGTGCTGCACACGATTTGCACGTGAAGCACTGGGACTGAAAATCACCATCAATGGTGAAGAGCACGTTCTGCAGCTCTGGGCACTCGTCGCACATATAGGTGTAGAGGAACAGCGTCATAGTTAGTAGGGGATGAGCTCTCCACTGACGAACATCTATGTCTCACAATGGGGTCTATCCATGTACTATGTGTACATGTCCATCAGCTGTAGGGCCACAGGTGAAATATTATATCCCAAATCTAAAATACTGGTAAAAGTTCAAATTTTATCTGAGAACACCTGAACCACGCCCTTATAACCGAGGGATAGATTACTGCAGCCGCTGTCCTCTCCTTTACAACTCTGCTTAGAATGTGCAGATAGCCCCTCTTCCCTCGTTCCTCACCCTGCCTTCTCAAATTTGTGATAGACTCCTACATTATGTCCATCATTTCTGTTCGTCTTACCTAAAACCTCGCCATTGAAAACCACCATCAATCTCCTGCTCAATCCCCAGTCTGTCTCATCTCTGTTGAAAAAACAACCCCTCTTGTCCTGACACTCTGCTTCAGGTTGGGTCTGCGGGCAGGCTTGGGATGTATGACCATTAGAAACCTGAGAACATGATTCCACTAATTAAGGAGATGTGTATGTATGAGAGACAGAGAGAGAAAGTGTGTGAGAGGGAGGGAAGGAGAGAGAGAGACAGAGAGGGAGAGAGAGAGACTGCTTTGGTAGCATTTCTCTGCTTAAAGATCTGTTTTCATTCAAAGGTTTATTGCATCACAGTTTCTCCCTTTTTAGAATAAGTCTTAGGACCTGAAAGGCTGTCAATTTGTGCGTGCTCAGGTATCATGGACACATAGGAGCAGAGTTCTGTGCAGTCCATCCTCCATGTGGTGCACATACCAACTAAAGCCCCGGCCCGTTCGAGGCGTATGGCTCCTCCTCAGAGTAAACTTTAAGGTCTGGTATTCTGGAACACTAGGCCTGGGCAGAGACAGTACATGAGTTGAAGAGCGAGACACCTGCAATCAGGGTGAGGAAGAGCGAAAGAAAGGGAAGAGCCAGAATGAGCGAGACGGAAAGTCACAGAGCAGTGAAACAGATGAAGAAGGACAGGGGTGTAAAGAAGTAAATCAACAGTGGGGTAGAAGAGAAAGAGTGCGTTATATAAAGGAAATGTGAAAAAAGAGACAGACAAGCACAAGGAGAAGTACAGAGTGGGTGAGAGGCAGAGAGAGTTAGAGAACAATAGAGAGGACGCAAACAGCTAAGAAAAGGGGGAGACTGGGGGAAGAAGGGAATTGCTATTGAGATCAATGTAAAGAGAAGTGGAGAAAGAAACAGAAGGAGACATAAAAAGAGGGAAAACGAGAGAGGGAGATGAATATATAAACTTGGATAACTCAAAAGAACAGCTCAACAAAAGACAGAAAAAGAAAGTGAGGTAATGAGAGGAGTAAAGAAATAAAGAGAGGAGGGATGGATACCAGGAGAAAGATTGTATAAAAGAGTACTATATATATATATATATATATATATATATATATATATTTATATATATATAAATAAATATATATATATATATATATATATATAAAGGACAATGACTGACATCCGATGAGAGAACAGAAGAAAGGGCAACAGGCGAGGAGTATAATGAAAAAAGCGGACTGGAAACTGAACACAAGGAAGGAAAGAGAGAGGTGCACGTACAGAAACAAAATGAGAATAGCTTCTCTGCTGCACAGAGAGTTCTGCTGAGAGCTAATTCCCTTCAACAATTTATTACAGGTTTTAAATCTGAATTGGTTTGGGCTGCAGTTGTTACAGGAGAAGGCGGAAAAAAAAAACCTTAAGATTTGTTTTCTCAAGGTGGGGTTATTAATTATTGATCTTTTTTTAATTTATTTTTTTACAGACTCTGGAAATGGGAACCCGGGCATCATCATCAGCAGCTGCATCCTGTTCTCTTGCCTGCTGGCACGATCGGCAATTTACTACCTCACACCACTGCGCGCCACCTCCCTCCCCCGAACTCTCCCGGCAAATCAAGAAGAGGGGAACAGCGCGGCATAAATAAATGAAGCCGGCAGGGCCTGTTTCTCTGGCCGGCAAGAGCGGTCCCGTCGAACCGATGGCTGCTCGGGGATCGATAGCATAGCTGCTCTGGCATTACACAAACACTATTAGGAATGATTTCTTCAAAATAATTGGGTGTCTGTCTTCCATTATCATTTACACAGGGCCCTAGGTCTGTCTGGTGCTGTTCAGTCAGCGGCAGGAGGACTGTAACTTGGGAGCGCTCTTGTCCTAGGTCCTGTGGAGCGCAGCAGTCTCAGTGCAGGCATCTAAGATAAGCAGTCTCTCTTGAGAGGCACTGTGCTCCTGCTGGGAACTGCAGATCCTCTACCTTTCGACTGAAGACGTTCGGTTACTCAGTGCCTGAAAATACCTGTCCGCTTAAATCATTGAACTCAACTCACTTATTCAAACCACTCTCTGACACATTTGGCAGTCTGCTGGGACCCAGATTCCACGTTTCTGCGTAAATAGTGTGGCCAGCTTTAACTAGGAATATTCACAAACCAATCACAGCGTCCTTCTTCTGTTCTTTAACTGTAGGTGCACTTATTAATAAATCTATCAAATGTGTCAGTGAAAAGCCCGCCGGAGTTCTTTCACATAATGTTAATTACTATTATGTGTTACAGCAATCTATACTTCAAAACATCTTTTCAAGGTGGACGATGGAGCTCTAACCTTCTGGACTTCTTGTCCTTATTATGAGGTGTGCACGTCCTTGCTCAGAATCGGTCCTGACTGGCACGTGGAAACCGAGAAATCATAACTCGTAAAAATCTCTGCACACCCTTGTTTCTAAATACTCAGGCTAGCAAACAACCAACTATCCCCGGATCCTAAGAAGTTATCAGACTAAAGCCCGGATGTAAGAAAAGTGGCGCTTCGTGTCATGAAGCGTCACTTTTCTGGCGGCCCATTGCGCCCCCAAACGCCTCCAAGTGTGCACCGCATTTAACATACGACGCACTGTGGTGCAATTTAGGGACAATAGCGTCTATTGTACTTTGCAGGATTAGCGCCAAAAATGTTGGCGCTAATCCTGCAAAGTACATAGAGGCCCATTAAAAATAACGGTGTGCCTCCTTTTAATGTCTACTCTGTGTAGGCGTTAACTATGGCACAGTGGAATCTTATAGATCCCATTGCGCCATTTTTGCAGGCACCCTAATGGGGGAACGTCCCCCTCGTACGCATCATAACATATGCGTACTATGATTAACAGAGAAGATCCTAAAACAATTGATGGAAAGGTAAAAAAAAGTCACATTACTGCTGCAACATCTATGAGGATAACCCCTAATCTGCAGATAACATTTACAAGTAAAGAGAACACGTGAAGCTGGAAAGAGGATTGAGACATTCCGCAAAGAGAAAAACACTCGTTTTCTTTATCGATTTCTTTTAATGCTTTGTAGAATGATGAAACGTCATTGTTATCATCATATCAAATGGACATGCTGTATTCAAATATTTTGGGTGTTAGGTTGTCTGTCAGACTACGTTGAGGTTGGAGGGCTCTTCCTCCTCAGTAGAAGTTAGTTGTTCCCAGTTCGATCAGATAAATAACACTGGGTGTGTCTATGTTCCCGTAAATGTAGGAGTGCTTAAAAGTAGATTTAATGAGTAGATGAGGTGTTAGCCTGGAAGTGGACATTTTGCTACCTCCAAGAGGTAAATGATGAAGCTTTCAGCTTAAGCAATATAAGTTTGGCTAAACCAAGCTTTCTGCTAAGCACATGGCTGTTCTGAAGGGTGAAAACGTAGGCGGACTGGGCCTTGGCCATCACCCAGGAACAACCATTCACACTCTGTAGCAAGCAAGATGGCTCAGTGAATTACATACTCTCTGCTGACATCTAGTTTGATCTACTGGTAGCAAGTTTGAATCATGGCATATTCAAATCAAGCACTCACCTTTCTAAGGTCGATAAAATGAGTACCACTAAATTGGGTGTTAGTAGTCATTTACAATGCTTGTAAAATGAACATGGCAAACTCGGTGGTATAAAGTGATTAATATTAAAGAACTCGTAATATTACCTACTGTATCCCCTATAACGCTCTCCTGAATTCCCCAGTTGTATAGAAATGTTAAAAGGATGAGTCAAGGGACAATTTCCAAAGTTTAATAAACTCAATGCAAGCACTGACATGAAACAGCCAACGTTGCCTTTGGTTGCCATGTTTATCACACCATAATTGTTGCCTTCTCTACAGTGTCGCCCAATCCATGTTTGAACCCTGCCAGCGCAAGAATAGGAAGGAACCTCTCCCTCAGTATTCTAGCAAGTGCCAAAATATTTACACTCTTTCTGGAATTTGCAGCTTTCAGTGGCCATTATTGGACCAACTTTCGTTTAAAAGTCGTCGTTGATGAGGACAAGGTTTAGACCCCCCTCTGATTTCATCTCGAGGTACGCACTGCCAGCATTGTGTGACTTCTGCAATGTCCACTTTCATTTTGTTCACCAAACAACACTTGAAGAACTTAATCAGGACTTCGGGATCAGTTACCCGACGACAATAGTTAGTGATGCATTTGAAGTCTTCATCTTGGCTGTAGACTTCATTCTTCATAGAGCTCATTGGTAGGCTTCTCCATTGGAGAGTCATCGTTTATGAGTACTTGTGGCATCACACTTGTACTGGCAAATATTTAGGAGACATTATTTTTTCAAACTGCATTCTGAACTCATCTGAGATCTATAGGATCACCAATGCACAAAAATAATGATGCAAAGAAGATTTTACTTATTCATAGTGATAACCAGTGGTATCAGTGAAGATAGCTGATATAATTGCGGAGCCTACTAAAGAGACTGTTAAAAGGCAATTCAAAAGAGAGGCAAGTAAAACCTCACTACAAAGGCCATTAAGTCTCCATACATTGTCACCCTACAGAGGTTTTGTCCATTGCTCTTTTGTTTATTATATTCCAGTGCAAAGAACACAGACGTTTGGGAAAACTCATGGAAGTCTAACATGTTTTAAGCAGAAATAGCTTCAAGCATCAAAATATTCTAAGCACAACTTACAATATCAACGGTCCACGCCTACAACTGATCAGATGGAGCACATAATGCTAAATTTGATACATTTTAGCTTTCTCTTTATACATTTTTTCTCTATTTAATAAACTGAAGGAAATGACGTGACCAAACAGAAACTTCAGATAAACACTAACAAGGTACTTCTCATGGGAAGAATGTGAGAAGGTCTTGAAACAAAAATACAACAAGCTACAGTAAAAGGCAGACTTCCCTAAATCTGCAGTTCTTGCTTATTTGTGCCAATTTCAGAACAAGGCTATGCTTATTTGAATAGTTAAACTGAAGGGCATATTTACAAGTCCCTTGCGTCACCAAGCGTTGCCGCAGCATTATTGTTTTTACGCCAAAGCGGGACTAAGGTGGCTTTTTCCCCTCGTCAGGCATGATGTATGCAATGGAGGTGTTCCAACACAGGAAGGCCTGAAAAAATGGTGCAGTGAAATTTAAAAGATTTCACTGCACCATTTTTTCTGTCATTTTTAACGCCTGCCTAAGGCAGACATTAAAATGATGCACCCATAGTAACCTATGAGCCTCCCTGTGCTTTGCTGCACTAGCGTCAACATTTTTGATGCTTGTGCAGTAAAGCGCCAAAATAGCATAACATTTTTTGATGATATTGTGCTGACGACCACCAAGGTGCGCCTTATTATTATAAATATGGTGCAACCATAGTGTCGTTAGGTAGCCTTAGAGGACCGCAAGAAAAGTGACACATTGGGACCAATGTGTAACTTTCTTGTAAATCTGCCCCTAAATGTGCAATGCACAACAGAGGACAACAAGATGGCAGTGAATTTAAAATATTTGTAATTATGAAATAGTGCTAAGGTTCTAATAGTGCTTTAAGGCAGATATAAAACCAATAGATTCCACATGCCATTACGAACAGCCAGGTCTACACGAAGGGCAGAATTATGAGTGTGGCAGTCTTCAGACTGCAACATCAGTGATGGCAGTCTGATCGCCACATTAAAACCCTGGTGGCCAGACCGTCAGGGAACCACCTGTACTGCCAGAATCCATGATCCCGGCGGCCTGGCGGTGGCAGAGATCGTAATCCACTAGACAGCGCTGCCCTGCAGATTATGTCTTTGTTTTCGACCAGCCTTTTCATGGGTGTAACACCACCATGAAAAAACTGGTGGAGAACAGGTGCAGGGACCCCACTGCCGAGCACCCTCACAGACAGTGAACATTATGCAGGCAGTGAACATTGCGAGGGTGCTAGCTACAGCATTGCAGCAGGCTCGATTACGAGCTTTAGACAATTCTGTAGCCTGTTTGCCGCTAGGCCAACAAGCAGAAACTGAGGTTTCTGCCCGCTGACATAGCAGGAAACTCTTAATAATTCCGGCAGGGTGGTCACCTCAAAGGTGGTGGCCACCCTGTTGGGAGTTTGACGGACAGGCTTTCACATCCACCAAACTCTTAATTAGGGCCTAAATGTTGTTCTCAGATGCCCCTCATTTTCACCCTGAGGTGAAAACCTGCAACTCAGTAGCATGTGACTTAATCACTTCAGTTTAAGTTTGTCATTTTTACATTTGTCATCAACATCATAATGAGCAATATCAGGTAAATGAGCATGGACCATTCCTTTGTTTTTGAATGCTTGCTGATTGATACATGGCTCAATTTATTCATAATATAAAATGTCAACATGACAAAATGTACAATTAATGCCATTTGAAAAGTCTTCATTCCCCATTTCCCAAATAATCCAGTTTACTAAAAAGACATTGTTCCTGTTCAAGTCTAACACTCTTTTAATCTTATGTGATTCTTTTACACTGTTCGTGGCAAGATCTATAAGCAGATAGACACCCAGAGATATGTTAGGGATGGTAGTGCAATATTCTGACCATACTAGGGAGCAGTCCCAACCTTTCACCACTAGGCATAGTCCAAGGCCATTCTATTCTGCAACAGTATGGTTTTCTGGGTTTCTAACTGATCAATTATCAAGCCTAAAGAAACGGCAGGGGCATTGGCTACTTCTTCAAATATTTTGGAATTGTGCCTAGTATCTCTGATGGCTTGCTGTACCCCATAGTTGTGAAAGAAAATGGAGAAAACTCCTTTCATTTCAGAAACCTCACGGAGGCTCAGCTGTTGTTAGAGGGGATGTTCTACAGATCATTTCATGGCAGTGATCATGTAATGGACATAAACGACTCCAGTCCATTCTTCTGGCAACCAGGCATTAGCTTTTATGTCCTAGATAGAATGTGCATATTTCTTTAAAAAATTACATTTAAGAAACAAAATACTGGAAACTATGTTCATGGAAGGGGGGGGGTAATTTATAGTCTCTAATAGTGTCACGTTCACTTTGGTGAAATATGCTGCAGTTACAAGTTTCTCTGTGTTCACACATTAACCCTTTTCTATGTAAGTAGGATGTATAATGTAATAAAATTAGTAGTTGGTGGGATTATTCTAATCCTCTAGACCACAAAGTCCCAGGAGAGGCACACTCAGCTAGTCAGTGCCCATAATAGAACAGGTTAGGATACGTTTCATTTTAACTCTATTCAAAGGCATTCCCTTCCTTCACAAAACTAGTGGGGAAATGAGGGAAAATCTGGCATGAAGAAATATTTTGTGTTTGGCAATTTCTCTCAGGCAGCCGCAAGCAAGAAAGAGTTGTTCTTATACACGGAATGGTGGCCTTGTTCGAGGGCAGGTTCAGTAAAGTGTGATTTCCCACCAAATCCCCATTCCATAGTCATGAAATATCCCACTAGGAGCCAGATGCTGGGGCCAACAGCATAGAGAATAGTCCAGATCCTCACAGGGATGATGTGTACGAGAGATATTTGTTCATCTCAGACTGAGAGGGTAACAATGAGAGGTGATGGGCACATCATTGCACAACAGAATAGGAGCAAGGCAGTTGGACTGGCTCCTTCCAAGAATGAGCTGAATTGGCTTACATCAGCTGCAGGACCTGAGGCAGGACTAGAAAATGCTATGGTAAGCAGAAGCAGGTCTAGAGATGGGCACTTGTGTATGTAGGAGGTGTAGCACGATTGCGCTGGGGGGAATATACCTACACAAGCAATCCACAACACTTCATAGCTGTATTGGTTATGAGCAGCATAGGGTATGGGCCTTTCCAGTGGGGCTGAATAGCAGGCTTTATCTGGTGCTCCATAACAAAGACTGAATCGCCTGGCTGAAGTATGTGGCAGATCTTGGTATAGCAGTCAAGTAAGGAAGCTTAAATATGACAATAGAAACTAAAGAGACAGCAGCTTTGTTTTCTGCAGCACAGGAGAACTGTATAATAATTTAATTTCAGGTATAACTTAGCGGCAGAGACAAGTGAGTTGGCAGGCAACATCATAGGTAGTGGCAGCCAGAACTTATATCAAGGAGGGGCAGAGGGGACACAAATGCACAAATAAATACTGACTCACACCCATGCATTCACACGTACACACACACACACACATATCCATTCACAACACACACTCCCATATATTCATGGACACAAGCACACACGCACTAAACATTAAAAAATTAAAAAATTACAGCTTTGCCTCAGAGGTCCCAGGAGGGTTGGGACTGCTGCCTTCTCTTATTGGCTATTGGTTAACCTAATAGCCAATGAGGGAAGGCAGCATTGCCTACTCATCACAGAGTGGGATGATACCAGTGAGAGTTGATGACCCGAGTTGCTGACCCCACCCCACTCTGTGACAAGATGTCACTGATTGACACTCAGCCCTGGGCACTTTGGAGGTTAGAACTGAAGTGCCCAGGTGAGAGGCAATCAGTGAGGCCTCGATGTGCTTTGCTTGGCTGAATATGTCACTCCTGCAGGAGCTGTGACTTCTTCAGCCTGGCAACATTCAGCTCACACAGCCACAAGCCTGCAAATTTAGCACGTCTAACTCCTGGATGTCTGATCTGAAAATAGAGTGTCAGACTAACCTTTACTCAGCCTGACAGACAGTCTTCTTTTCATACAAAAGGTGAGGGGCGGTGTGGCCAATTCACCCATTAGAATAGGCTGCGTATGATAATAGGACATCCCATAACTATTGTACATTAGCTTAGTCTGGTTCTTTGGATTGGTATGGCCTTGATAGACCATGGTGCTAAGGGCAAGACATTTGCCCATGTCAGATTGGTCAATGAACAGCTCTTTCCCATCTTATTCTTAAGCATGCCGTTATTGCTTTCAACCTTTCCTGCTGATTTGAGGTGATAGGCACAATGAAAGTGTTGATTAATTTTGAAAGCTTTGTAAATCCTGTGTACTACTGCTGAATTGAAGTGTGTTCCTCAGTTAGTAGAGAGGCAACTAAGGATTCGGAGATAGGGATTGAAGTCCCTAAATAAGAGCTTAGCTACATTTAAAGTATCTGCACTTGCACATGGATACACCTCCAGTCTCCCTAAAACATGCAATCACAAGAACATAGGAATTGACAGGACACTTCTGGCATCTAGATAAAGTCCATTTGGAGGGGGATGAAGAGGCCACAATTGAGTTGGGGGTTGCCTTGATTCCCTTATCAATATTATGTGGCTGGCAAATGATACAGGAGTTGCAATAGGTCTGGGCACAAGAAGGAAAGAATGGCACATGCCAGTGGGTTGTGGTTGAGTCATCCCATCCCTATTGACATGGGGAGCTTCATGATACAACCAGAAAGGTCATGGATCGAAATTTCTGTTGCGACCACACTGTGCTGCTTCTCCACACTCTACCTGGGTCTATTTTTATAGTTATCTTTGTCCAGTGCTGCTTTTCAGCTTTGGGGGCTTTCCCCGGTACCAAAGGCAGATATCTTAGGAAAGGAATAAGAAATAAATTAGTTTGTACAAGATACATAACACCTTCATTGGTTTGAGACAGAGCATCCTTTTTAGTTGTAGAATCAGTGAGGTATTTCCTCGGGAAATTTCATTATGAGAAGACTGGCGAGCAGCTCATTTGACAACAGCAATCCATTGGGGTAAATGAAAAGCATGCAACGAATTCTAATCATACAAGCTGTTTTTCATTGAGGTACAGACAGAAGTAAGGAAATCCCTCTCCATCTAGAGAAACTCAAAGTCATGTGTGACAACAAACATATGCTTGGAGTCTGTGAACATGGTTACAATCGTTTTCACAGCAAGGATACATGCTCTAGCGAGAACAAGTTCAGTAACTTGGGCAGATTAAACATTGGGCAGGTGCTGGCTTTCAATAATTTGATTTACAGTGCACACAGCACATCCTGCAACCAACCCACCTTGATTATTACAAAGCATGTTCCATCTACAAAATACAAAAATTCACAGTTAGGTATTGGTTCATCTATTAGATCAATGCAGTATTTTGTCACATATTTAGTTGCTATTAAACACCCCTGAGTTTCTTCCCCTTTGCTGGTTGGCATTAGGGATACGGGGTTCATAGTGGTGATATTCAATTAGGTGACATGGGAAGCAGAGAATAACAGAATCTCATGTTGGGATAACATGGCAGTGGAAAGGCAGTGGATCTTAGTAGTCAGTAGGAAGCCACAACAGAGTGAGGAACAGCCAGAATCAAGGTGGAACTGTTTTTTTCACAATCTTTGCAAAGGTGGGAAGCAGTAGCTATAGAGTTTAGACATGGAGGGATCCCTGCTGTTATAGGGTCTAAAGAGGAGGTATAGAATTATATGCTTTTATTCTAATCCCATAATCCTGTGCCTGTACCTAAAGGACAAATCCACCAGGTTCATGGATATTACAGTGTAAATGGTTTGCATAGTCAGGAAGCCCTAAGGAGAGCACAGACACAAGAACTGTGTACAAATGCATGTTTAGCTTCTTTAAATCATTGCAAAGTTTTAGAATATTATGTTGCATGTGCTTTGTCATAGTGGCATACCCAAAGTTTCAATGTCGAGGGTGCCTGGGAAACAAACGTTTTTGGGGTATTGATGTTTGAGTGCTGCAGACAATAAGATGGTTAGCAGATGGGCTAACTTACAGTTGGCTACAATCCATTCTGTCAATGTGACACTTTCATTTCCAGGCTATTGAAAATAGGCAGGCAATCTGGTTCACAAAACAGGGCAAAGACCTAGTTTAATCTGCTCTGTTGCACATTGAGTTTGACTCCATCTGGTGTACAGAGAACAGAACATTTCAATGTGCACAAAATATCATAAACCAATTTCTTAACTGGTGAGATGGGACGTAATAGAAATGCATAGTTGTATGTAGTAGAGCCAGGACATGGAAACAGGGCTAGAAATGTGGTGGGGAATACAATGATTTGAAATGTCAGCTGCATCAATGACCAAGACAGGTAGAATTAATCAGTGGGACTCAGGGGTTTTCATGGCAGACCAACTTGCACCTGTCCCAAGAAGGCAAGCAGAGTTTTTTTGCTTGTCATATCAGCAACATATGAACTTTCATTATATGCATATATTAGGGTGTTCAGGTAAGTCAGTACTTCTTGTGTTGTTGTAGTTATCAGGATATAAGCTTGTGTGACCTAGTTAAATTCGGGTGGGTCGTTATTCTGCCCAGCGTTTTAGTTTGCCATCCAATCCAAATAGTCATCAATTGTTTTCACACATTTGGTAATAATCCCTTCACAAAAGCCATCTCTACCAGATCTGCAATTCCCAAATACCTTTCAAATGCATGCACATCACATGAGTCAGTCAAGATAATCAGCTGTTGATTCTCTATTATTGTGCTTATGATTCGACATTTTACTGCAATTTGTTTTCACTGGGCATGCATATGCAACTGTATTCAACAAAACATCTTTTGACTTATTTAGGGCTTCACCATTCCCAGGGTCCTGTCTCGGCTAACTAGACTTCTCAACCAATCGATTTCTCAATTAACTGGGTACCACTAGACACAGCAGTTGGATCGGTACACTTCAAACACACTTTGCAATTCTTCTTGGAACTGGGTAGTATTTTCTCTAATGCTGGGGAATTGTTTCCTAATGCCCATTAAATCGTATGAGGTCCAGGGGACATAAACAATGACTCTATACTTAAAGGTGTGGTAATCTCTTTATGGAAGAAGGGCGTCAGGGACAGGTAAAGTAGGGTCTTCATCATCTACACCGCTCGAGTGATGAGAAGCAGTGACTCTACCTTTTGGTTCTCTATAGAACTGGGTGTCAGAAACAGGTAAAGTGGGGTCTTCTTCGTCTGCATTGCTCGAGTGAGGAGGGGCCTCTGTCCTCTCTCTTTCAGTTCTGTTCCTATCCAGTCTCGATTTTCAGTTCTTCTTAAACTGTCTTGGTTATTGTAGAGCGGCATTTGCAGGGATCCCTACATCCAGCTGGGACAGACAGCACTTTCAGTCTTGGTTGCTTCACAGTCTACTTCTCCATTTACCTACTCATGCTCCCCTTTTTGTGCTCTACTGGCAGTCACTCAAATCTCAACTCTTGCTTGAGTGTTATCTGCTGGTGCTCCATCCGCCGGCTGTCTTTCTGGTGCTGCCCCGTTTCTGGGTGCATCTGTTGATGCACCGCTAGTACTATTAGCCAGCATAAGGAAAACATCCAGTAAATTCACATCCCTGGGGTTAATGCTCTTATTCTCTTTTTCTTATGGTTCAGTGACCCGGGGAAATAAGTATTACTATATCTAAATAGATATGGAGGAGATGAGACAGTAGAAGCACAAGTCCTAACTATGTTTCTAAGGTGATTTACTTGATATTCCAGTTTCTTTTGGAATTGTATCATTCCATGGACCTGGAATTCATGTTTGTCTTTGCACGCTTCCCCATGCCAATTCAAAAACGGAGGCCATTGCTTACTGTGTACCTTATTTTTAGGTTCGTTTAGTATATTTTTGCAAGTTGCTCACCTAGGCTAAATTAAAGGTCCCATGCTTAGGGAAGGATTTCTTTCCATCCTCATTCAGTTTCTTTTTCAAGTTGCTCAACTTAGCTAAATTAAAGGTACTAAGGATTTCTTTCCATTCTCATTAGTGAGTCCTACCCACTGTTTCAGAAATTTTCATGTGACTGTACTGGTGGTAGATAGTGTTTGGAGGAGTCCCCTTCAGTGTGGGTTTGTTATGCCAGGAATTTTCTGCCCCCATAACATCTACTTCATTCATACAGGGAAAACTAGAAGGAGTATGCTGGCCTTGGGATCCACAGCTCATCCCATGGAAGGAATTGGGATAGAAACATAAAGGAAGACAAGGGGTTTCTCAGTTATTTCTTTAACAAATCTTCGGAAAGGAGGATGGAAAGGTATTTGGTCACTGACACCCAAAGATCCCTTTGCTTTTGGCCTGTCTTTAATTATGCGGACAGAGGGGGTAGCAAATTGGCTGGTGTGGCTGGATCAGAGGGCTTCTTTCTCTCAGGCAGTCATCCTTTAAAGGTCTGTGCTTCGGGTCTTAGTGAGCCTGCCCTCCCAAGAGAAATCACTCCCTTACCACTGACACCTGGGGTTCTAATGTGGAGACTGGTCTAGTGCTTTCTTCAAGAATGAAGATGTTTCTTGGCTCTTGTTGGAGTGTAGTTATTATAATCAAAAATTACCATGAAATGTTTGCAAATTAAAGTATAATGATGTCGCATAGAAAATGTATTAATGTGCTTTTAACATACACGCTTGAAATGTGCCCACGGGATTGGCCACCAATGTATACGATGATTAACGAAATTGACTAATAATGAATTTTTGATGTAATAATGTGTGGTTTTATGTCAGCGTTAAGAGTTATATGTTAAGATTTTGCCAGAATTAATTACTAGGCCTTAGCTAGCATGAGTCGGGCCTAGCTGCAGGTCTCATATTGAATGCGTTTTTCTAACGTGCAATGTGCTGACTTTTTTCTGTAGGACATGTAACCGTACTTTTCCAGAAGCTAGAAGATGTGTGTAACCGTAGTAAATTCTTTCTCATGAGACCTGACTTGCTCAAGGAGACATTCTTGCTGAATGCAATAGTGTAAACTTGCAACAGGTATAAGGTCGTCTGAATTGGTAAAGACAATGGGACTACTGACTGAGCCTGCGAGAATAAAAGTTTGTACCTGACATTCTACCCGTTGGAGACGTCAATTACAAGAGCCAATGAACTACGTGAGAACTGTACTAAAGTGAAAATCCTAGTGAGGTGACAAACCATTTATTGGTTAGAATTAATGATGCACCAAAATTTGCCCTATTGGAAATTAGGAGACTGTACAACAAGATTAATATAACACTGTGTCACAAGGAGAAATCAGCCATTACGTGCCATTCTTTGCTAGTACCTAGCCACTTTGTCACTCTGTCTTAAAGACTTTGCTGTATGACTCTTCAAATCATCCTTACCCTTGCTCTGCCCGTTTCATACTTTTCCTCCTTATGAGGGAAGTGTTCCTTATTACCTGTCCTGCTGAACTTTGCTGAGTTTCCTGGCTGATGGCGAATCAACTGATGTCCTGTGGACGAAGAATGACTCTGTATGCTGACCCAGAACGGAGGGTAACTATATTATTATGAAATTTTAATTGTCTGTCTGCCTTTTCTTTCTAGGTACCAACTGCTTCTTTTGATAGAGACCGTAGACAGCTGTTTTCTAAATTGGTGTTGCTAAATTGTTTTGCATGAAGCCCAACATGCCAATGCTAATTCGAGCTAGTTAAGGGGTTCACTAAACGGACGCAAATAGACAAATGACTTAATCGATGCTTTGTTGAATAATGCGCTAATGATACTCTGCTAAAGTTAATCCATGTTGACGTTGTGCTTTGTTCTAATGCTTATGATCTTTGCTTTCATGAAATCTTATTCGAGTTGCCATATTGTGACAGTGCTAATGTGTTTTTTGGTATTGAGACTAATAAACTTGCTAGTAGAGTGTAATCAATAGGGAATAAATATCATACATCTTACTAAATTTTGTGTGGTTATTCATGACTGGAAGGTCATGGGGTGTCTTGTTTTCATTAATGTCACTAACCAATTTGATTGATTTGCTATTGTGAATATTGATGAGGTTATTGATCTATTGATTGACATGCTGATTAGTTATCTCGTCTTAAGGTGTCTCCAATCAGGGTCAAAAGATGTATTGGCCTAAAACGAGTCCCAGACTAAGAAAATTATCTAGGGCGGGATGCGTTATCACACTCAATACACCAGATTCTATCAAGGGAGTGTTACACATGTTTAATGCACAAACAGAGGCAAGCACCAAAGTATTTGCAGTTTGCATTTTTGACGGAACACCGCTTTACCGTCTGATCAGTAGGAGTACAAAATGAAAAACTGTATACATCTTAGAACCTCTTTTATGCAATTTGTCTCAATGCAAAAACGGGAGGGAAGAATGCAATCATACAGAAACTCTAGATACACACTAATGAGCATGGCTCAGATTGTAAGAAGAATCTGAAAAGGCCTTAAAAAAAAGATATAACAAATTACAGTAAATGGGTGACTTCACTAGCTCTACAGTTCTCTCATCATTGTGCCAACTTCAGAAAAAGGCTATACTTACTTGAACAGTTGGGCTAAATGTGGAATGTACAGCATAGGATAACAAGATAGCAGTATATTCAACATATGTGTACACATGGAATAATGCTAAGGCTCTGATAGTATATTAAGCAGGCACAAAACAATTTCACAAATGGTAATACAAACAGTTGGGTCTACAGAAAATGGTATTCTCATCTGTTTCAGGTTAACCACTAGAAGCACAACGCTGTATAATCATTTACTAGGGGCTATGCTGTTAAAAGGTATTGCCAATGAAATCATGATGATGGTTTGTACGATGTGTTAAGCTGTGCATCTGTCCTTATTTGTAGACTGTTAGGCCTTGTTATGACACATCTTTGCCTTCTTGATAGAGAGACAAGCAGTTATGAGGACATGGGTCTAACAGCCAGGACCAGCCCCTAATTCAGGAACATTGAGCTATCAGTGACCATCCGTGCCAGGGTTCACTTCTCTCATCTCATAATCCTCTGTCCCCTACTGCACGAAGTCCTGTTTATCATTTGTGGATTTCATAAGAGTGTAACAGCATGGGTGGATTCACATTGATTCAGCAGTGGATTTTAATATATTTGACAGTTGAGGGGGTAGCAGACTGTGAAGTTTCTCAAAGCCAAGCCCTTGTCTGGATAGTGATATGGGAATTCGGGGAATGGGTGAATCGCTGAGAGAACTGGAAATCTACTCAGGTCACTCTTCTCTCAAGTTTCTTTGATGATTACTTACTCAAGCAAACTGTAATGGAAAAAGTCATTTTTTTCTGAAAGTTCTCTCTTGCTTATATTTTCAAATGTTGACCTTTTACACCAAGAAACTACGAAGACATCAGCTCTAGTGTTATACCAGAGTTCTTCTTTCTGCCTAGATATAAAGCAACAATGGTTGGTCTTCATTTAATTTTAATGAACGTGGAGAAATGGACTAAACCTCTCAGTTCTATCAACTGAAATCCACATAGTCCCTCATAAAAGGACCCTCCTAATTGCCCACGTATGTGTAGCAAGTCTGTTTAAAGTATCCCTTCAACCGACTAGATGGAGGGATTCTTCTCTACTGCAGCACCAGTCTGTGTACAAAGGCGTCCTCACATCCCTTACACCTTGACTAGTGGCTGAATCTCCAATTAAGGAAGTGTTTATATGATCCCTGACTCGGGAGCTGGAATACAGCCCTATTGCATCTCAAGCCAGATTCCCTGGTGCAACCTGGGGAAAGCCTACAAATTGTCTCTCTAATTGTGTTGTGTTTTTGACAAAGATTTAAACAATGCATTGTCCTAACTGGAGCTGGAAGCCTGTTGACGTACCCCCAGAACATTATAAATACTGGGTCAGGTTGGCCAATATGTTTGCTTCCAGGACATGTGTGCCTCATGATGTACATTTGCATATTTTGAACCTGGTTGCAAGACGCCCACCAGTGATAAGACCTAACCCCCTTTTCTGCTGAAGAGCTTCTTTGGAGATGGGGACCAGCTCAGCATGCATACAACTTCCTATTCCAGACTTAGGATGGCTTTGTGATCCTAGATAGAGACCATTACTTTAGTCCAGTAAACACCATAAGAGGTTGCAATGGATGAAAAGACCCAGCAAACAAAGAGAACTATGACAAAGTGTACATGATCAGACTCCTACTAAGCAATTTTCAAGTACTGGGTCCAGACACATTTAGTTAATTGGTCCTCTTAGTGGAACTCAAGGTTTCTTCAGCTTCACTATTCCAAATTCTATGATATAAAATGCTCGAATCCAATAGAGATGCTATTAAATGGATTTTAAAAACAAGGTTGGCAGATGCTAAAGTAGTGTTGTATGACATCTTCCCACTGTTGGAGCAGATATGCTAATATGAGAAATTTCTAATGATTTGCGTATGAATACTAATGAGAAATATTGATAAAAGAAACTAATATTTGAAAATAACATGTATGAGCAAAATGTGCCCAGGGGGAATGGTCACCATCTGTATTAACAAAATGCTAAATAATGAAAATATATACTAAAATTTGTACTAATGTGTCATATTTGAATGTATAACCTATTTTTTATGATAATTCATGTTCTTAACTTAGCCGAACTGGAGGACTGGTCTTTTCTGGGCCTTGCTTGCTTAAACGTGGAGACGTGATGATCTGCCGAGGACTGGAACTGGAGGAAAGAACCTTGAACTGTGTAGAGTTCAGACAGAGCTCTGCTAGAAAATTCTGCAAATGTACCAGTGGACAGGTGATGATGAGGACAAATTGATACAATTATGTGTAGTGTAGGTTAAACGTACTTTGCCAGGACTTGAACAATGGAAGCACTGACTGAAAGACTGTGAGCAACAATTTAGTTACCTGAAGAGCCGGATGATGTTCTCATCAACAGAAGGACCAATCAAACGAATGGAACTTGAAGCTTGAACCGACGCGAATATGTGGTAAACAAAAACTATAGATTAGAGTCATAACTTCTGATAAGGTTGACCAATTAGCAATTAGTGGGACGGACTGAGAGACCCTAACAAAAAGTCATGACAAGGGAAGGAAACTTAGAGCGGAGAGGCGAAAGTTGATGATGTCAGGAGACGCTGTCCGAAGTGCTGATAATTGGGCTTGCTTTCTGTGAGCCTGATGCTTGCTGATGACTGATCACCTGGAGACGTAGACTGACTCGTTGCTGATCTATCTTGGCTAGGTAGCTATAACAATGAGACTGACTAATGTGTGCTTTTTCTTCTAGGTACCAACTGCACTGTTTAAAATTGTCTTACTCTCTAGATTTTTTCCAAATTAATGATTTTTATCTAAATTGTTTTCGCATGAAGGCCCACATGCTGATGCTAAATAGAGTTAGGTAGGCTGACAAGGGTGACTTAACGGTGACAGCTGACTGACTGACTTGTATTGCTGAATTATTCATAATGTTAAAGGATTTGCTGACTTATGTTGATGCTTGTTTATGCTCTAAATTTAGTGGTGAATAATTTGTTTTGTGATGATTAATAAAGTTTGATTAACAATAAAGTCCAATAAAGGTTTAGAATTGTAACTAATAGGGAAAATAACAATTAACCTTCTTGAGAGTTTTGGTATTTTCTTATTAGATAGTTTTTTTTTTTAATGATTGTTATTGATTGTAGCGCTTATTGATGCTCCATTGGTTTACCGCTTGACTAGGATACTCCATGTGATCCAAAAGGTTCATCGACCTATACGCGTCCCCTTGTAAGTTTACTTACTAGGGATCAGGTGCGCTATCATCACTTTAATCTCCTGAGAGACTGTGACACCCATGGCACTGAAAACCCTTGACTGCGACTAGTTAATTCTAAGATACAAGCCTGTTTAGACTGCCCGGTATGGCTAACCTTGACCTTAAGTTCCTTTAATCCAGTTGCAGCAAAACACTTGCCTTTGCCTGGCTTGTTTAGCAATGGTGGCCACTTTTGTCCATTTACTGATCCTATCTGGAATCCAGGAGGCATAGGAGCCATTGACCACTGGTGTAATTCTAAAGACTTGTAAAACAAAAGTACAGGAGTATAAAGAATCAAATATATGACTTTTAATACAATTGATTTGAATTGTAATGAACGTTTGGTGTAAACTCTCACAATGGCAAAACCCAGTCAGCTATCTTTTGTAATCTCCATCAGACATCAAGAAACAATCTGTGCTAGTTATGTCTGGCATCTTTACCTTAGTTAGATGTTTACCATACAAAATCTAATGACTCCCCAGATCAAAGTGCTTTCAAGTGATTGTGGAGCATGTGCCATATATTAATTTTGAATATCATCAATCGCACAGTACTTAATGGAATATATTGTTATATGCAACAAGTCAATCTTTGTAATTTTTCATATAATCATTGGCAGCACCAGTATAAACAGAAAGGTAAGTGCTCAGTTTGCAAGGTGAACACACAGTACTCCAAAAACGTGTATACACAGTGCAAACTGATGAAAGGATAAAACAATGACATAAAAAAGGATGTACTAATTTGACAATGTGCGCATATAATTTTAGGAGATAGCAGTTTTAAATTATTCCATTACACAACATGCAGTTATTGCTAAAAATCTTTTTCAGCCAGAGTATTGTCTATGGCGTTTCAACCTTCCCTGATTCAACCCACGGGACTGTGTGCTGTGATTGGCGACTGTAACATGACCAAACATTTTGAGGGTGACATTTTAAGACTCAGGTAGTCGACTGCCAAATACTGAAAAAAACATATATGGTGTCTATGAAGGGATACACTGACTCTCTATTCCTTGGGGGGTGGGGGGAGTCCTTGAGGGACTTTGGAGTTTCGACCAAAACAAATAAAAATTCAGAACCCTGAATGGGCCTGTGGGACTCCCAGAGGTGTCTACATGAACGTGAAAAAGTGTCAACAAAAAGAAATTGTGGGGTTTAAGTCTGCAGCCAGTTGGCTACTCATGGGGAAGTTTGCCGCCAGCGGTGGCTAGGCCATTTATCCAACGCTCCGCTGTGCTAGGCTGAAGGCTGCATGCGGCAAGAGGTTGGCCACAAACATATCATAATACGATATTAATTTATATTAAAAAAGCCATATAAATTCACTGAAAAGTGAAAGATTAAAGTGGAGTTATACTTGATGGAAGAAGCAATATTTTTACTTGCGTTAAAAAACATTAGAAATTCACTGAAAAATTGCTAGTGCTTAAAAAACAAAAAATGCTAAATTTCACAAGTTATTTGTAACTGACTTAAGTATAAGATACATTGCTGCAACGTGCTGCTTATGACCTCACATATTACATCACTGATGACATCTGAAATAGATAGTGGTGCAAGTTATATTAATGTCAGCTACATATGACTTGCGAATTTCAGTGTTTTTAGTTTTTTAAATGGTAGTGCTTTTTCAGTGACTTTCTAAGGTTTTATTTAAACATAAGATAAAGTCTTACTACCTTCTTCATGTATATCTCCACGTTTACCTTTGGTGTTTTTTCAGTCAATTGTATATTTACATAAGAGTGGATGGTTATCCTTTCTGTGCTTAAATGCACATTTTAAGAATAAACTCTATTTGAAAACAAATGTGTTAACCTTTATTTGTGCTGCATAACATTGTCTCCATGTACTAGGTGGATAACCCTGTAATCTGGCACCCTTTATCTACCTTTAAATTGCCAATTGAGTCCTCTATTTGAGTTCTGCATGCAATGTGTATAGCTTCTGCTGACATGTATTTCACAAACGTGTAACACAATTGGCTTTGTAAGCGATTGAAACAATCCTCTCACCCTGACCTCCCAAATAGAAACATCTTTAAGCCCATGGTCTCAGCATTAGCCTCTCCAGTTCATGGGGGAAGTCCCGTGCCTCCTGTAGGAGAGAAAGAATACCTACCCTTGGAATAATACTCATGGTGCATTGAGGACACATTCCCTCCTTCTGTAGAGGTAATACCTGTCCTCAAATTCAAGGCTTTTAACTTTCATTTTCACAAATCCTGTAGAAACAAAAAAGTACAAAGATGATTTAGGAAGACTCCTTGGTGAATGGAGCTGCTGAGGTGAGGATGGCAAATGAGCTAATGTACTTTCCACAGTCAGTTTAGGAAGCCAATAAGGAGTGAAAAAAAGAGAATTACGTGCTAAACCAACCACTCAAGAGCTTAGGCTAACACCGATTACATTTTGACAAGTAAATAAACTTTCTCGTGGATGTTCCCAGTTTAGGTCGATACATTTCACAAATGCATGTTTAAATATCGTTTTTCTGGCTGAATTCTCTGCTGTTGATTTGTAAAATGTCGTCATTGCCACTCCAGATACAGCCTTAAACAAAAATCATTTCAAGAAAAATGAGTTTGTAAAACGACAGCAGAAAGGTAGTGCAATACATGCTAATGCACCATTTCGCTGATGAACTGTCCAAGAATTCTGCTGGCTGTCAAAAGCCTGGCCCATTTCCTGCGAAGGCACCCTAAAGTAACCAGTTACCCTGGCCCTGCTACTGATAGACCCGACTGCGGTATGGTGGGGAAAATTGGTTCTCAATTGTATGTCCTACTTAACCAGAGTACATGCTTTTCACACAATTCTCCATTCCTCTCTGACAGCGTCTGGTAATGTAATTCCTCGCACACCATCGAATTGCAGTGCTGGATGTATATATATATATATATATATATATATATATATATATATATATATATATATATATATATATATATATATATATATATATATATATATATAAACCGAGCAATCACCCCTTTGTTAAATGTCCAGCATGCCACATCACCTGTATTCATAGATGTCTGCTGATCAGTTCCTGACTGGGGAACCAAAAGCAGCCACTGCAAAAATATTCAAACCAGCCCTGCTCCCTTCGTCTCCTCGTACAACCGCTCTCTTTCCACCCATCCGTTCTTTCTCTTTTTTCACTCCTTCTCTCATTTTCTTCTCTTGCGCTTCTCCCCCTCATCACTTTCATATCTACCTTGCCCCTCGCTGCCTCCCTTTCTCCCCATCATGAAGCCCCGCTGCACCTGCTGTAAATAACCTTGGGGAGCTGGGGAAAGTGACAAAGGCACTGGGAGCAGCCCTGGGCTTTCAAAACCGGCCTCCAAGCGCTCCAGATCACGGGGTAATGCCCAGTGGAATATAAGACCTTTCTGGCCGTGCGGCTGATTCCCTCCTCCCATGCAGTGAAGTGCACCAAGATGGGTAAAGAGACTACAGGCATCTTGCTAGTTGTGTGTTTTCATGAACAACCTCTTGGATCCCGCTCACACTGACCATAAGTCAGTGTCTCACACCCCTAAACCCACAACAGCACTCATTTTTATTCATTCTGGATACAAATTCTTTATCCTAGCAGAACCATGCCACTCTCCTAACTACCTTATACTCTGCTTTAAGAACTTCTCACAGTTGACACTGGTGTAAATAAGGAAAGACAACCTTTCAGCTTCTATGTTACTGCCCAACTTCCATTTATTTCTTCTTAATAGCCTTGTTTACATCGTATCTCTGTTGTAGCTTAAAACATCCATAAACTGGATAGCCTAAATCTTTCCTCTTGTAATCTTCAGTAGGTGTGTCTTAGTGACTTTGTTATTCACATATAAAGAAGTATTTTTTAGGCCTCACCTTTTCATCCCATTCATGCTTTCTCCGATCTTATCCACCCCACAGCAAGACCATCCCCACCGGCACCACACTGTCATCCTTCTGAGTTTGGGGTGTTTCCCTGTCCTTCCCCACTTGTCCAACCTTCATGGCCTTCTCAGCCACTCTCTCACATCTAACTTATATCCTTCGCCCCTTTTTCTTCTCTCTTTGTTGTAGGTATATGCCTCAAGAGTCCCACTTTCCATCCACATGATGGCTATCTTGGCCCCTGGGGATGCTTTTCCTTGAAGGCTGCCATCTGGCCCTCCTCTTGACATCTTACACTCACCTTGACCAGGAAGACTGCCAGTCCTCACTAACTGGGGCTTTCTTTGTCTCTTAACAACTGTTTGTCCATTTTGTTTGCTTGGGCCTTAATGCCTTCTCACTGTGCTTGGCATGGGAACGTTGCCAGTTTTGCCTTTCTTGCCATTTTCCATTTTCCTCACGAAGATTTTAATCACTATTCTGTGCCTACTTCTCTCCTGTACCTTTCCCTTATCAAGGTCCCATTTTCTTTCCCCCCAGCCCCTTCTGTGCCACCGCCAGAATCCAGGGTCAAGTGTCCCTCACCTGACGCCTTCTCAAGTTCACCTGCTTCAATTTTCTGAGCTCTCAAGTCAGTCTTCTCCTCTTCCTCAAAGCATTCTGTCACCACGCCACACAACTTTTCATCTGGTTTTTACTGCTGTTAACTGTTGAGTATAAAAAATACCAATTGTCAGTTCCTCCCAATGCTTCTCTCCTGTTCATCATTCTTTCCCCTCACATTCCATCTTGCAATGAAACACCCACTTTCTGTTACTCCATGGTGGCCTCTAGTCCCCTTAGTGCTCCTCTCCTTCTTCATAAGGCAGTCGCATGCCAAACCCACCTCAATGACCCCCGTGACACTGTGCTTTATGGCCTCTCTGGCCTCTTATGCATAGCAGAGGCACCCCAGAGTCCTGCAACTCTCCCTACTACGCACAGGACTCAGTATGCCCCTGAAATACAACTCTCTAAAGGGGTGTCACTGTTGCATTGTCGTTCTTTAATTGTGTTACGTGAGGGAATAATTTATTCCTTTGGTGCACGTTTTTTGGAAGGGTGCTCTCCTCTTTTGTATGCCCCCCTCCCTTTCAACTTCCGTATATCTCTTTCTTTGCCCTCTGCGACAAATCTATGAAGTGGAATTCTTGTAAGGGAAAACAGAGGACAGAAATGGTATGGAGTAGCATTCATTTTTAAAACCAGCTGGAATTAATGAATGGATAGGTATTTTGAAAGCTTGAAAGTCCGGGGTTTAAGTGTGGCCGGTCTCCTAATAGTAAAGCATAGGAAAAAGTTAAAAAGTTTATTAAAGTCTTTTAAAAAATCAACACAAATATTTTAAGTTAAATATGAAGGTAAATACATTAATTTAAAATATTTACTTTAAACGTAGAGCAAAGTTGAAAAATGCTACAGCATTACTAACCTGGTTTTGAAATACATATTTCATTATTTTGTATATATTAAATGGCATTAAAATCTTTTGTTAATAATTACATTTAATTAAATTCCCACAGCAATTATAAAATGTAAATGTGTTTATTATGTAGTGAAAAATAATAAAAGATATGTAATGTAAAGTTACATAAAGTTTTACATTTAGAAATGGCTATTCAAATATTTTATAATAAACTAATATGTGTGTTTTATTTATGTACATATATGTATTAACATAACATTAAGTGTACCTGCGTTTTTAAAAGTTAAAATAAGTTAATTGAATTCAACATTTGTTTCTATGAGCTTTTATTACTACATACTCCTCCCTTAACTCCTCCCTTTTAGTTGTAAGTATTCCCCACTTTCCAGCCACTTCCCTTATGTCTCCCACATTTTGTACTAAAACACACTCTTACGTATGCAGAGATGTTTGCAGTCAGGCTTGAGATATCCACACATAAAAGACAGGCAAGGAGGAGGCTTAGAGCTCCCCAGGTAGGTTAGTGTATAGCATTTTGCAGTTCTTTAGTAGTACTTTAGTACTATTAAATGTACTACGAAACGTAATTAGTGATTAGGTCCCTAAGTGTCTTGTGAATTTAGGATGTGGGTAGGTGTTCCTGATGGGGCACCAGAGCCCTTGAAATGAGGCTGAAGGGAGTGCGAGTTTCTCAAAGAGCTTATCACTGGGTCACGAAGGTGTTCAGGCTACCTGCTCATTCTATCGTTGGCTTCTCTGGAGAGCACACAGAGGTCACATATTTGCCAGTCACATATTTGCCAGTGGCATTAAGGATTCTAGGGAAAGGCATGTGGAGGAGGTAGACAGCTGTAAAAATACTGACATTGCCAAAGAAAACAAAATACAATGTTTACAAGCGGAGGGAGGCATCTGAGTGCGTATGAAGAAAGAGACAAAAGGCAGTATCACGAAAGTGAAAAGGCAGTGATGAAGAGGGGTGAGGTAAAGTGTGAAACTTGCAGAAGTAAACACTAACAAAGAAGGATTTGGGGGGTGAAAGGGCATAAGTAACTAATAAAGAGGTTGATATTACACAGGAAAGTGACGTGAAGAGGAAAACGGGAGTGACTGTAACAGTCAGGACACACCTCTTCCATAGAATGGTCTAATGTTTAATTTACAATCTCATATTTTCAGAATTTAAACATTTTCAAGTCAAGTTGTTGTAACTCATTTGTCTGATATTGAATAAACATCAGTGCTACCAAGATTTGGAAAAACCAATAGGTCTGGCTTGTTTTAGGTGCATATTGTATTCCTTTAATTTATGATTTTTTTGTATGTATTACTTCAAGATGAATGAAAAACAACATAGTGAGGCCAAATGTCAAAGTAGCCTTTGCAATAATAGTCATGTGTGCGTACTACTGGGGCCAAATCTGGGCTTTTTCCCAATGTTTTTCAGCATTGGCAATGGGCATGTTTTTTTTTCTGGATGTTGTGCAATAAGCACTGAAAAAGAAAAAAAAAAAAAGAATAATGCCTTTAAAAAAAGAGACCTATTGACTTTGCCAATGCTTGCTTCTGATTTGTGTGTGGTTCATCAACCCAAATTGCAAAAGTGGTATGTTCTCAATAAGAGTCATACTAGTAGCGTAGCACAGTGCAGTGGGTACTAATGCAAGCAAGAAAAATTAAATAATTCTCAGAGCTTCCATTTTCTGATAATAGATCACACTGTTGATACTTTTACACTCTCAGTGAGGCTGGTCTGCTAATAGTCAAGGCCACCTGAATTATGCAGCAGGGGAAGGCCAAACTATGGGGCAGGATTAACTAAATTATGCAACAAGAAAAGACAAATTGTGCAGTGCAATACGGAAAATGTTGTGATAGTACTTTGATTATTTTCTCATTTTTACACAATCTGGGCATAGGTTGTAGATCATTGGTACCAGTTTAACACTTAAAAATAGCAATAAGCAACAGAAGGTGACTAGTCTTTTAAGTGCATGGCCACAGGTGTCACTGTGTTCCTATGTACTTCTGAACCATTTGAGCTAGAAACAACATTTTATATTTGCTACATCTGCAGATTATGAAGCAGATGATGGGTAATGTGGCAAATTTGCAAATCCATAACTATGGGAGAAACACCACAGACGCACAATTGAATAATTCCAGAGGCCTTCTAAATGTATGCTGACAATTATGTTTTTGATTACATTTTTAAAATGGATAACTGGACATTAATACAATGTTTGAATGGTTAAATCCATTCAGAAGTGACATTTTTATGCATTAATTGGGAGACAATTACTTTTTAGAAAGCCACATGATTTTCATTCCACCAGGAGGTGGAGTGGCATTAAAAAGTTTAAAGACCCTTGTACTAGGTGGACCAAGTGATCAACAAAGTGGTGAGCAACGCAGCTCACTGGATCATAAATCCATGCACAATGTACAGCTGTCACACTGACATACACACACCTTGGATATGTAATACTATTTGTAAAACAGTAAACATTTCAGTGCATCTGCTTACCCATCGTATAGCTAGGATCAATTAAGAGTTGGGGAAAGACACATTTTGTGGCATCCTTGATTCAATTATGCAGTACAAAAAGACAAATTATGAAGCGTAATACAGCACATTTTGTGAAAGTATTACCTCATTATTTTGTCATTTTTTGGATGAGCATAGCAGCGTGCAAGCGCTGCTTTTCCAACATGTTGTATCAGGATTTTAACCATGCCCACCTCACGCCCATCACTATTACTCGTTCATGGGCTTGCCCTTCAAAAATCCTTTGTTATCATTGGTAAGTGCTTCACGTTTGTCCCTCCTTGAAGTGGTTTGGTTACCCTGTTACATGGATAATTGCACTTTAACCAATACGTTTGAATGCAAGCGAAATTCTGTTTCCTTTTGTGTGTCTCCTTCACGTTCAGGCTCATGGTGGCCCTTGGCTCACTTATGTGAAACTGTTTTACTTTTCATTTTCAATTTATGTGGCAAGAAAAGTCCGGTTAAGAGTTTGCAACGCAAATAGCTCCAACTCGAGCAAATAGGAGACCCATTGCATTGCAAAAGCTCGTTACACTTGTTTACAGTGTCTGGGCATAGGCTGCACCTCATTAATGGCATTCTAACACTCAAATATACCAATAAGCAACGGAAAGTTGACCAGTCAACTTTTGCAAAGGGCCTGTCACTGCGCGGCAACATGTTTTGCTGCGTTTTAGTAACTTTTTAACTTTCTACGTGTAGAAAACGAGGTAAGAGAGCCTTGGGAAATGGATTGGAGTAAAAATAATAGCTCAGACGAGAATTGTGGGGGGTCCCCCCTCTGTGACTGAAATTGAGGAGTTTATTAGGACAATGAGGAATTCCGGAGCTATGGGCCCAGATGAGGTCCCAATGGCTTTCATCAAACTTGAACCTCTGCTTTGGGCAAAAATCCTACATCTGTGTTTCCATGCCTTCTATTTAAAAAGTGGAATCCCAGACTCCTGGCGAGGGAGTGTTATTGTCCCATTACATAAAAAGGGTGATGAATCCATTATGTTAACTTTTGAACCGTTTGAGCTAGGAACAACATTTTCATTAAAATCTTCAGATTACGCAGCAGATGACGGATTAATTGGCAAATCCTTAATTATGCAAAAAACGCTGCACAACTTAATACTGACAGAGGCCCTGAGTGCAGCAAAGATGTCCCTCATTATTGTTCTATTTTCTGGTAGTCAAGAAACATACCAGGAATAAGACAGCGACCTATTGGAATTGCCGCCGTTGGGAGTTAAACTGATTGTCTGAGGACTAGTATGCAGTTAGTTTCAGGCAGTCGGAAGCTATCCTCTCTCTCTCTCTTTCTCTCCCCGTCTCTCTCTCTTTGTACAGCTTGCGCGCCTCCCTGCCTTCCATCGCGGGCTGCTGTGCGCTTCCACAATCTCTCGCACTCTCTGATATCCTCCAACACGTTATCTCGGGCCTCGGAGGACTGCGCATCCAGAAGGCCGTATCACAACTGAGCAGCCAGCAACAAACAGCCTCTCGCATTCTCGGGGAAAACGCGCACAGCTGGGGAAGCATTTAGACACAATTAAACCTTATTATGAACAAACAGGCAACGTAAACAAACCTACGGCGCGCAGGTATATCAAAACGCAGAGGAAACAAAATGAAGGGCAGGCCTTGCTGAAGCTCCTCGCTCTGGGAGTGAGAAAAAAACATTTTCCTGCAAAAAGGCGGGCAGAGAAAGAAAGAAAAACAGCGCCATGTTTACAGACATAAAAGAGAAACATGCTGCGGAGGCAGAATAATTCTTAGATAAATCGCGGTGGGCGTCGTGTTGGGTAGCCTGTGGACAAGTCGCTGTTAATGATTTCTTCAGTTTTATATAGCGCGAGCTTAGCCCAAGGACATTAGAGCGCTTTACATGAGCACCACACAAGTCAGATTTCTTTTAGACGAGGGGAAATGGATTTGCCCAGAAATCACCAGACATGAAGCCATGCCGGCACTAGAACATGGTTTTAGTTCTAAAATCAGCTTCTCTGGCACTGCAATTTGCACCCTGATATTGGTCTTATTAGCAGCCTCGTTCTAAAGCTCTTCTGCCCTATTACGGTAGCCAGTTTCTCATACTCCATTTGAGAACGGAATATGTCAGATCTAGTCAACTTGATTGTCCGAGCTTTTTTTTTGCTTTAATATCCACATATGAGAGGAAATTGACAGGCAGCATTTTTTTTTATTCATTATCTTGAACATTCATTGTTTATTCCGTAATACAATCCATAAAACAGAACAGAATAAATAATATCAAATCAGGCGATTCAAACTTTACAGAGAAAAGAATACGAACAATTTCTTTACGTTTCATCGTGTATGTCAAAAAGTAAAAACATCAAAGAGCTATATCATAAATCAACGAGTTGTGCTCAGGACTGTTTTGCCAAATAACCCACCCTGATGTCGAGAATTTTGCCACACTACAGACAACTTGTGACCCCTAGCTTTCGCAGATTGGTAAAATCCACTTTCCCCGTGGGGTATTGTAAGCATCACAAAGGAAAAGGAAGAGTGGAACCGTTTTAGGCGCTTTCCCACATACTGGCCAATAGCCACTTCCAGCTTTCAGCCTACCCCATTTCATACAAAACACCATTAGTGGTAATATTCCGTATCTGAATTTAGCATAAAGTGTTTTCGATAGCGTAAACTATATATTATCTGAAAAAAAAGACTCAAGAGATGGACTACATTTGTATCCAAAAATGTATCTGATAATGATCCATGTTCACTATTTTTCATATCTTCTTCTCATTGTGCACACTAAAATCTTTCTTTCAGAACCAATTTTGAGGTCGGGGTTACCTCCATAGGTGAATCCCAGATGTCTCTCAATCCCAGATGGAACAAAGATTCCCTCATGCGTGCAAGCCAGGGAATATCCTGGTAGTTGTTACAATATTGAAATTCGTTCAAAGCAAGTCTATGTGAAACTAGCTCTGGTGTATAATGTAATATGTGCCAGTAAAGCAAGGGTCTCAGTTTTAGCATATGGGCAAGGGAGTGGTGGCCCAGGTCAATGAACAGTGGGGTGAGAGGTGCGCTCTTGGGAGATTAACAACGATTTTTTAATATGTGTTTTCTGTTATTGTCAACCTAGTTGCTTTCTAATTCCCCCTTAGCTCAGCACCATTAGGTATGGAACCTTAAGCCTTAATCCTGTATATTTCCAAACAAGAACAGTACAATTTATTGTTTTCTTAAAAGTCTTTAAAATGCTGGTTGTGTCATATTAGATTTGCAATCCATTCTTGGTGATCTGTGAGTGCTAGGCTATGTTGCTCGTTATCCTTATTGTCAAGTAAGCAAAGTCTCTAACTCGCTCAAAATTATTGACGCTGGCTCTCAGAGTAGGCCTGTGAAATCTGTAGGCATTAAGGGCGATTCGTGCATTTTGTCTTTGAGGCATTCAGCTCCATTCCACATATTTTACAAAATTCTGTGAAATGGTCAACCAGGACCTGTAGCCTGGCTGGTGCCTTAGGTATGAAAAGCCAGTTTTGGGTGAATTACTACCACGGATATCAAAGAATGAAACAACTCATTGATAAATAGCAAAATGAGGGTCAGGGGCAACGAGACATGTTGGCCCGACCCTTGTATCAACTTTTATCTTGTTAGAAAGTTCACCCATCAGCCACCAACTAACTTGGGGATAATGTATTATTGATTTGAATTATAATAGACAGAAGGTGTTCAGGCAGTCCTAGGTCCTTCAGCACCTTCCACAATTTATGACGCAGAATCATGTCAAAAGCTCACCGTAGGTCAACAAAGGCAACATACAAGTGCCTTTTGCTCAGTATGATGGTTTTTCAGTAGATTGTACAAAATCTAAAGACCTAGTCTAAGGTGCTGATCTTAGTTCGAAACCCAGCTTGCAGATAGGATAAAACCTTTTCATCTAACCATGTCAATAGTTTGTATAGTATCTGCAGGCAAAACATCTTTTGCAAATTGTCTGTATGACTAATTGGTCTATGATTCTGTGGGTCATTCTGTGCCCCTTATTTTAAAGCTGGGGATGATGTCCACCCCACACTGAGACTCTGGAACCTCTGTCCCTTCCAAAATGCTATTAGTTTAGGATTTAATATAAGGCCTCCATATCTGCAAATCAGCAACATATAAGTCTCCTGTGATTCTATCTGGGCCAGAACATTTCCACTCAAGTTATTAAGGATAGTGTCATAGATTTCATCCAGTGTAACTGTCAAATGACTAGGCCCACTCTATGACTATTTAAGGGATATAAATGGCTATAAATGATTTCTGTCTGTGGTTGGCTTGAATGGAATAAATAATTTTTAGGTGCTTCCTCCATTTAAAAAAAAAGTGGGGCTGGAGGATACTCCTACCAGTGTGCATGGCTGATGCATATATAGGTGATACTCCAACTCAAAATCATGCTCAGTGTATTTCAGTAAAGGAAATATTGGCTTTCATCACCCTGTGCTGGTGCCGTCTGGTCTGATACTGCACATGCCTCCACAATGTGTTGCAGAACAGTATATCGCATTAAACTATGTTTCCCTCCAGGCCATTAAATTGTGTGCTTCCGGAGAGATAGTGGCCAAGTCAGATAGCTGGGTATAACCTCCTTTTTGGGTATGGAGTCCTTTGCTAAACAGTTTTGCTATAATGTTGCTGCAGCCAGGTTCACACTACTTGGATCCCGTATTTACCTCACAGTGACCTATTGCTCCTTAAAGAATAGTTTGTATAGACCAGTGGATAGAGAGAAATATCCTGAAGTCATGTTGTTTATGCAAATTATCTTTCAATGACTCTTTGAACGTTCAACTGCAGTGTTAGGAATGACGCTATACTTTTCTAAGGGATTATATGCAAATATTCTGAAGTTGGGTTGTAGAGCAAATTAATTTGAACTATTTTTGAACATTTATCAGAACTTTAAGACTGAGGTTATATTTTACTAACAGACCCTTTTACTATCAGACCCACTGCATAAACAGGTGACTCAGAAAATGGATCATTGCATAAGTGTTTGAGAATGCCATGCTAAGGTATTGTAGTTTTAGTAGGTGCCTACTCTTGCTATGATTAGAGAACAAGAGGTTATTAATAACAGTGTTTATGTTTTTAGTTTTATGGAGGTCAAGTAGAGACTATAACTCATGCTTGGATGTACTATATGAAATGGCTGTGGAGCCCCATCATGCAGTACATTCACAAACACCATCTTGGGCCCAGTCAGGCTTGTATACTCAACTTTAAGCTCAACCCTGGGTAGCGGTGGCTGTGAGCAGTAAGGCTCAGCAAAGGAACTATGTGTAAAACATTTAACAACACCAAACAACTAAATCAGAAAGTCATAACACATGAAAGAAAGAAGAGACCAAAATATAAAGATAGATTATATTTGTCTACATTTTTAGAGACCTTGATGAACACACTCAACCAGACGGTTCCATAGAGAGATTTTAGAAGATATTATCACCTTTAAGTGCATCTGCAAACAAGCACTGGTCAACAAAAACTTTGGAAACTTTTGAAAAGTTTGAAAAAGTTAGGTTATCTTCTCTGACCCCTGTTGGGTGGCCTAATCCGGCAGTACAGAGGTCCAGGAGTCTCAGTGGACATTTTGGACAGTTACCTGTCCATCAGAACATTTTAAAAGCAAGATCCAAACTTTGCAGGACAACTGCCATACACATAAACAGAGTGGTCCCGATGCTCAGGGATGAGGAGAAAGAATGCTCAAAGGATGCTCCGGTTGTGGTGCAGTTGACAGTCGAGGTCTTTGTCAGATCTCCTTGCTCCCTGGGTGAAGTGGGGTGAAGTAGGCCACAGAGATCAGGGCCGTGCAAAGTCCTCCACATTGCAGTAGCAGGCCAGCTGAGGTTGGGCTATCAGTCAGGCTGCACCATGGTTGAGGTGAAATCCTCAGGTGGGAGCTAGTGTCCTTTGGGTGTGACAAATCCAAACTTGAATAGCACTCCCAGGTCAAGCAGCCTTGAGTGCAACTTTTGGCTGTATCGAATTTGTCCTGTGTCCAGCAACTGGTAACGGCAAAACTTCAGCTGTGGCTACCTACTTTTGAGTTTGGGCTTCTTCAGTTCTTGTGTCCCTGGAGCTGGTTGCAGAAGATCAGCTGACTGATCCTTGGAGTCACTACTGAAGGATGGGTCTGGGAATCAACTTTTCCCTGAGCCGGAATCCACAGGCAGAGTCTAAGCTATCCTAGCCCAAAGTGCAGCAGGTGCAGTCCTTCAGACAGTGCAGCCTCTCTTTGTGCATGTCCAAGGGCAGCAGGGCAGTCCTTTTCAGACCTGTCTCTGATTCTAGTGTGATTTAAGGGTCAGGGTCCGGGGGGGGGCATATTTATCCCTGGAAAGTGCCCTGAGGGGACCACCCCATCACTAGCCAATGGGCTACTGGGTCCCGTCATACCTAGTGACAAGGTTCCTGTGATGTGTGCATTTGGCTACCCCAGAATGCCACATTTTTGCCCCTTTCAAGATGGCACAAGCCTTCCTTGGTTATCAGGAGCTTGGTAGCCCAACATAGCGGTGTAGCTACCAGAGGGCTACAAGCCCATGGTTCAATTGGTTTGGGGTGAGTTTTGCCTCCTTGACCCTTTCACCACTTTTTCTACAGGAACATATGACTTCCTGCTCAGGGGTGTTGCTACTACATCCCTCATAAAAGCAGCTTCACCTTTGAAGCTCACCTTTTGGCCTAACATGGTGAGTGTCCATCCTGGGAGAGGAGGTGACACCTCACACTACAGTGACAATGAGATTTTGTCACAACTGAATGACACTACGTGTTATGAGAAGATTGCTGGGAATCCTATTCCAAGTTTAGTGTATATGATTAATAAGAAGCTATCCATGTGGAGGGATAAAGGGCTACTTAGTAAAGTTGAATATTTTTACCTGAAGGTTGACCATCCTAGATACCCATGTCTCTACACACTACCCAAGGTGCACAAGGGTCTACCTTTTCCTCCGGGTAGACCTATTGTTTCAGGCATATCAGGCCCTACTGAGAGGCTTTCAGAATTTGTTGACAGTTTCTTAAAACCAATGGTGTGTAATCTCCCATCTTTTATCAAAGACACTACACACATTTTTAGCATTTTGAATGATTTGGAGTGGGACAGCAATATGCTATTAGTCACATTGGACGTAGTAGCCTTATATACTTGTATCAATCATGAGCTGGGACAGGAAGCTATTCAGTTTTTCCTGAACAAAAGATCCGCGAGTCTATGGGAGCACACAATGATGGTAATGGAAATGATTAATGTAATTCTAACAAATAATGTTTTTTTGTTTAATAAAGACTGGTATCGACAAAAACAGGGTGTGGCGATGGGCTCTAAATTCTCCCCCTCATATGCAAATCTTTTTATGGGGTGGTTTGAGCACAAATGGATTTGGGGCCCTCTATCTACTCAATGGCAAACATATATACTGTTCTGGGGACGGTATATTGATGATTGTTTTTTGATTTGGACCGGTGGAGAACAAAAATTGATTGAATTTTGTACCTTTTTAAACTCGAATGCCATGAATGTACAATTTACATATCAATTTAGCTCAGTAAGTATTGAGTTTTTGGATGTAGAGGTTTACATTGCAAATGCTAAAATCCAAAGTAGACTCTTTCGTAAAATCACTTCCTGTAACTCTATTCTTCATGCAGAGAGGGCACACCCTAGACACCAAATAGTGTCGATCCCTTATGCAGAACTAGTAAGGGCTCGACGCAATTGTAGTTTTGACAAGGAATTCTTGAACCAGGTAGGAGACATGAGCAAGAGATTTTTAGCACAAGGTTATTCTAGTAAGGTGGTAAGGAAAGCACAGATTAGAGCTAAACAATTAGACAGAAAGAACACTTTGAAAAATAGGGGTCACAACAAGACGGTGGAACAATGTAATAAAGTTTGATTCATAACAGACTATAATGATGCCTCTCTGATGTTTATAAGATTCATGACCAAACATTGGGGTATATTGTCACAAGATACTTCATTAAAGGACTTGATACCGGAAAGAGTCCTAACGACATATCGGAAAGGTATGAACTTAAAGAATATTTTGAGTCCTAGTTTCACCACCAGTTGTGTCGACAAGACATGGTTGTCTACCAAAACAGTAGGTTTTTACAAATGTGGTGACAGTGGGGTATGCCGTTGGGCATGCCATAACATCAAAGAGTTCTCAAATGGGGGTAGGCAATACACAATTAGTTCAATGATAAACTGTAATACTACCTTTGTTGTATATATAATACGTTGCAAGTGTTCCAAAGTGTATGTTGGTAGTACAATACGTGCACTCAAAGTCAGAATTGGGGAACATGTCCGGGCTCTCAAGAATATTGATGCCAGATACCCAATAGTAACACATATTATGGATTGTGACTCACAGACAGCCCATAACAGTTTTGAATTTTTTGGACTCGAACACATCTCTAGAGACCCAAGGGGTGCTTACAGGGAATTAGCTCTTCGGAAGAAAGAAGCATTATGGATTATGAGACTAAGGACCGTAGAGTGTGGTCTTAACTCTGACAGAGAATTGGAGTTTTTCTTGGGAAAATGAAGAAATGATTGTAATTCAATTCTTATGTGAATGATGCTACAATGTATATATTTATGACTTAAATAGAATATAAGTTTATATATTGAATATTATGTGGCATGTGTTATAGAGCCAAATAACCAAAATTCTCCAACATTTGGTAATTGGGTACTATTGCTGGGACATATTTTCAGTACTTGCTATATGGGTGTTAACCAGTACTTGTTATATGGGTGGTGAACCATTTGAATACATTTTATTATGGACTGGTGTATGATTTCAGTTACAGTTGACATTCTGATGCTATAAGCGCAGTTTACAATGTTACCACTGTGTTGAGAGTGATTAGCGAGTAGGAGGGGTGTCATGTGTATCCTTGTTTATTACAAACGCTTGAATTGGTGGGAGTGAAGCGGAAGAAATTAAGAGGTACGGTACAGATGGCTAGTATGTACATGTAATCTACAACGCAATACTTTCTTGTAACCGTAAAGGTTGGCTAATTATTTCCGTCTGTCCTCTGCGGGCTTGTCTATTTAATAAAGTTTCGCTCAGTGCTATTTTTAACAGTAGGGGACGCTAGTCCGTTTTTTGTTTTTATGATAGTAGCCTCGAGTTGACCTCGGAAGCATATTTAACTTCCGTGTTGAGCGACGCGTTGTGCGTACTCGCAACACGGCATTTCTCACTATTAAACGCCGTTTCGGAAACCGCTCGTTAAAACCAGGTGAGCAATCAATAAAGGGTAGCCCTACTAATATGATATATTTGTTTTTGAGAGGCAATTAATGGTATAATATTTTGTATATAGATCCGCATCGGGTTTTTGTGCCACAGCACACGGATGAATTTCATGGGAGTCTCAAATCTTCATTACTATTACTGGACCATACATTCGAGGTATTTCATGTGAGACTATTTGCATTTGATAGGGGCATGATTTCTCTCGCCATACGAGGTTATTTCATATAGATTTGATTTTTGTCTTTGATACTAGAGATGGATAATTGAATTGAAGTGGTGAGTATTCAAGTGACCTTGGTAGGCTTGGTTAATCATTACTGTATTTTTAGATTCTAACCATAAGACACTAGCATGAATTATGGGATTAAATTGGACACTGGTTGGTATTTTATTTTATGATAATCCACTTCAATTCAGTAAATTCGTAGTATATATGCAACACGTTGGTGTTTAGTGTGTTGACACGGAAGGGGTGTTGTTTATAAATTTGAGGTGTGTATTTTTGGTGTTCATCACTTTGATATATTAACTTATATGATGGTAGTTGGGCATGACACAAGTCCCTTTTGGTGTATTGTAGACATATGGGATTGATGCCCCAATGGAGTTTGATTCCACCCTTTTTCACCTTTGTAATATGATTTAGATATCCATTTATCTATTAGTGCTTTCCTCTTGGGTACTCAGTGCCTTTATAATCTTAAAGTCTTTTCTGGGATCTTTTATAAACTTTTCAATTTTCAAGTTGGAGCATTTTGTTTTTTTCAATCACATTTAATTTGTTTACAATTTTTAGCCCTGAAGAAGTCGTTTGGGATGTGAGAAAACAATTTCCCCTGACGAAACACGTGTTGGCTTGAATTGTAATATCATGAACGGGCTACAGGCTTGAATTATAATATCATGGACGGGCTACAATAAATGCTTGAATTGGATCTAACAAATTGAAATTATACCAAAATTGGTTTGAACTATATCACCATTGATGGACTACAATAAATGTTTAAACTGGATTGGACAAATTGAAATTATACCAAAAATTGATTGTCCTGTATATTTGTATGTGCTAATATTGTATACTAATATTATTTGAGGGGTACCGCACATTGCTGTGATTAGTGTTGAGGTTTACTTGAACCTTTTGAGGGTTGGGTGATTTCCCTCGTGTAGGCACCCCATCTTTGTTGAGATCTTTTGCCTATTTGAATCCTGAGCGCCTACTGAACCCTAAACATTTCACCCCATTAGTAAGTTGACACCTCACACTACGTCAACTGCATTTTTTCCTGGGCTGGGGAGTTGTTCACATGTTGCTCCAGCTGGTCAGAAAGCAGTCTGTGTGCCAGTGCCTTTATGAGGCTGCTGGGCTAACAGGAGTAGAGAGGTGCAACTTTCGAAAAATTGCTAAACTTTAACTGTAGTATTAAATTTGACCTGGGCACTAGGTTGGGTTTAATGCTGCAATTACTTTGACACCTTACATTACCCAGTTAGGTAGACCCATTCAGCAATTAGTTAGATTGGGGAGCCTACCTGTAGCCCTGTGTTAGCTAGTGAGGACTACTAACTTTATCCACAGCAAAATGACAATTATGAAGTGCCGCTGTTAAGACATATTAAAAATGTATGTCCTACTTCACAAAATACAGCTTTGTGCCATTGGGGTCTATAGGCCTTCCTTAGGAAAGGGATATACATTGTTAAGGAATAGGATGGCTTTGCTATTGGTGTGAATGGCAAAGTAGAACTGGCAGTGAAAACGCTGTCCTTTCAGTCTGCGGTGGTAGGCTGGGAGCCATTCTGTACTTTGTTACACACAGGCTGGCCCAAACAGTGGAGCAGCCTGAATGGGCACTCTGCCTTACATGCCTTGAGTACATTGGGTACATCCTTGCCAACAAGGTGTATCTAATTCAACATGCAATTTGTATAGGGTCAGAACACTGGCACTGAAGTCTGGTTAGCAGGCCTCAGTGCACTCTCAGAGTGGAAACACCAGCAGCATCCGTCCGAAAATGTGGGGCTGACCATGCAAAATGACACATTTCCTTACATGGCCCCCTTCCAGATGAAAGGTTATGAGCAACTAACCCTTATCCTTGTAATTCTCGTCAGCTAAGTGGAAAAGCCTATAAAGGCCATCTGCAATGGCATGGTCAGTCCTGTGTCCCACTGTCAAGTCCATACTCTGTAGGGAAATGAACCACCTCAACAACTTGGGGTTCTCTCCTCTCATCTGCATCAACAATCTGAGAGGCCTGTGGTCTGTTTGAACTGTGAAGTGAAGCCCAAACAAGTAGGTTCTTAGCTTCTTCAGGGAGCAAACCACAGCAAATGCTTCCCTCTCAGTGGCATTACAATGCTACTCTCTGGGGAGGGGTCGAACTGGCAGTGAAAACACCGGCCTTCCAATCTGCAGTGACAGGCTTGGAGGCATTTTGTACCTTGTCAAACACAGGGTGGCACAAACAGTGCTGCAGCCCTGAGTGAGCACTGTGCCTTACTGCCCTGGGTACCATATGCTAAATCAGTCCTTGCTAATTGGGTGTCCCCAGTTTGGTATGCAATTTGTATAGGGTCAGAAAACTGTCACTGAGGTCTTGTTAGCAGGCATCAGTGAACACTCAGAGTCGAAAATCCAGCAGCATCAGTCCAAAAAAGTGGGAATGAACATGCAAAAAGAGACATTTCTTTACACTGCATAGGAGAGTGTGCAGTGACCAAGGTGACCTGCTGCCCTCCTGCAACCGCAAAAACATTCTTATAAGCCTTGGCGGTACTCTGCCTCTCCTTGGAGCAGCAAAATAAAGAAAATCACAGGCAAATTAAGCCCTGTGGGACATTCTGGGGTGCTTCCTCCACGGGCATGAATATTAGATTAGTGGCTTTGGCTGCAGCTGTCATGATGTGCACTGCCTCACACTGCACTCCCTTTGTTGGTATTTATTTTTGTATCTTTGTGTGTGTGGGGGGGTGCCCCTGTCCCACTTGGGGCACCCTGAGTGTTTTGTTATGTTTGGACAGTGCAGGCAGCCCACCCCTCTACTGCCCTGCCAGCTTCCAGCCTGGATGACACTAAGGGCCTGATTTAGATTGCAGCAGACAAGCTACTCTAACATTACGGTAATAGATATTACATCTGCTGAAATATAAATCCCACTATTTCCTATGGGACTTATATTTCAGCAGAAGGGATATCTGTCACCTTTGTGATGGAGTAACCCATCTGCCAAATCTAAATCAGGCGCTAGGGTGTGCCAGCACTGGAGCTGGCCTTCTTTCTCTCTGTTGCCTGTGATCTATGCAGGCACAGGATGGCTGCAGGTGGCAGTCTCTCTGGTGACTACGGGGTCCCTGGGCTGGGGACTCCTGACAATCCCTGTGGCTTTGGTGCCTGGAATGGGGGTTCTGGGAACCAATTTATGATGGCACTAGTCTCGGCGATGGGGTCCCAGGGCCCAGCTGGAGTCTACTGATTGGAGCCCCATGCATATCAGTTCCCACAATAGGTTAAGTGACTAAAGTTGCAATACCCCGGGCACTGGACCACCCTTGGATTACTCTGGAAAGCAGCGGGGGAGCTTCAAATGCTCTGTCGCTAGAGCAGGAGTCAAAGGTCAAATCCTTTCCTCGTGCATATCTCAGGCCCAGTTGGGGAGATTTTCCTGCTCTTAGGCTCATTTTGCTCCTGGTGGTGAGTGAGATCCCACACTTTTAGCAGGCCTCCTGGGCTGAAAAAAGGATGCACTCTGCAGGAGAATAGAAGTCCAGTTCTTCCCCCACCTGGTTCTTAGAGGGTGTAAGAGGACCAGAACTAATGCCCACTCTGAAGACATCCATCCTGGGGGTCAGCTGCAGACGGAGTCCTTAGTCTATGAGGGCATCAGGTGGCTTATCCTTCCAGCTATCCGTGGTGTTGCTGCCATTGATGTCCAGTCCAAGGATCTTGTACTCCTTCACGTTCTAAGGATGACACTTTTATGCCCAGTGCCAGCCTTGGGAACACCTCTTTGGCTAACCCTAAAACTGGTTCTGGTTCTGGTTCTGGTCTGTATCTCTCTTTCCCTTTGGTTTAGCAATGGGCTGGCTACTGAAAAACTGGAAACAGCACAACAGGTCTCAAGTTCCTTTGTATGTGCTGGAGTCAGGTCCTTTGAAGTATAATCAAGGCAGGACCAGGCTCCTCCCCAGCCGTCCTGTCAGGAAGCCCCACTCCCCTCTACAGTTAGGCACTTTATTTACGGTCTGTCTCTAATACATATTTTCCAGTGGGAGAGCCATCAATAGCCCAGGCAGCTGGCCACTCGCAGATAGGCCCGAGAAACTTTAGGCCTGGTAATGCCAAGTTTCAAAAAGTGACATTTCTAACATAATAATGTAAAATCCAACCGTACATTTAAAGAGGATTTTAAATTACAGCTAAAATGAGTGGAAGAAGCTGCTACCAATCGCAATTTAGCATGTACTAGATGTAACCATGTAGCCCAATGACTCCCAGTGGCAGCAGCCAGCTTTGTGACAGTGAAATTCATTTTGGGGGATATTTCACTGCAAGTAACGTTCAACATTAAGTTCTGTATGGCTTACCTTTAAATATCATGCACTCTGCCTCTATGGCCAATGAGTCCTTCTAAGGACTGACTTATTAGGAAAGTTTAGGCATGTCAAAAAGAGCTACTTTGACAATTTAAATCAGCAGTTTAAAACTGCCACAGGCATGTGTGCACAGATGTTCACATGTAACCAGCCGCATGCCCCTTATCCTAGCTGTGTTGTAGTGGCCTTATCTTAAAAGGCAGCCACTAGCATTAAAGAAGGGCAGTCCAAGTACCATGCAATTATCATGAGTGAGACTCGGGTAGTGAGGTCCGAACACAGATAATCAAAAAACAAATGGGGAGGGCCCAGTTGCACCAGTCAATAAGTGGTATATTAAAAGATTAAAAATATGTGTTGTCCTATTGGTTGCAGTCACATCCATCGCTGATAACCATTATGCTCCTCAGTGCCATTGCAAGGATGCCATGGGCCCTAATGCAGACATAGAAATGGGCCCCCATGATGAACTCTAGGTTTTAAAAAACAGCCACAGTAGGGATACAGAGGGCTACTTTTCATCACAATGCCACTGCTGCGCTGATATAAGTGCCCCTTCTGCAATTGTGTTACAATGGGTCACCTTGTTACTGTATGCAGCAGTTCTGGTAGAAATTTGTGTTTCAAAATAAGTGAATATGTATTTTTGAGCCATCAGTGTTAGCACTAAGGACCTGGATTAGAGATGGTCAGTAGTGTATAGTTTGACAATTCTGACATAGCTAGTACATCACACAAGTGATGGATTTGCCTTTGCTGGAATTACTATAGTGAAACCATCACATTTCCTAGTTGCAGATTGCGAGACTAATACCGCCAATAATCATTTCATCTGTGGCAATCCTTACTGTATCCACTGTGAAACAGCTGATTCTACATTATGCAAATTTCTAACGCAAGTACTTTTTTAATTGTAACAGTCAATAGGATGTTGATGATGTTCAATACATTCTGTAACTAACATTCTAGAAAGAAGACACAACATTATAGCGTTTCACTTTCTCCAAAGAGTGCCAAGTTAGTGGTTTCTTTACAGTAAACAACAATACAATAACCTCTGACTGCATTAGCCCGTAATGTTTCTATAGACATAGAGACATACAGCTCCTGTCTTACCTGATCAAGGCTAACGAGACCCTGATTACCTTCATACATTCTAATAATTCGTCTCTATGGTATGAACATTTTGCAGGCTGCAGTCAACCATAATATGAGCAGAGCAGTACTAACAGCCTCCAACAGGAACTCTAACCTCAGGCTACAATATAACACAAAGACAACATCCATCCAAGTCGTTCAAATGCATTACAGGCCCTCTATAATTATGAGATGTGTCTCATCATCCTCCCCCACGTCTCTGCAGCCTTGGACACCATCAGTCACCAAGTTATGCTTGTTGCTTTTATAACCAGAATGGGTTTCAGAAAAGCTGTCCTGCAGATGCTCGCATCCCCCCTGCGATACAGGATTCTGCTCATCCAGATGAATACCTGCAAGTCCTAGACAATCCCTGTGTCCTGTGGCATCCCGCAGGACTCCACTCTCTCACCTGTGATCTTAGACCTGTTCCTGGGTGCCCTGGAGTGCTGCAGCCATCATACTGTGTGCAGACGACTCCCGGCTCTATTTCAGAGTATGCTTTTTGCATGGCATAGGTTTTTTGAAGGATTGCCTTGATGCAAACATGAATGTCACAGGCGTCCATGAAGCTCTACACTACTATTGCAAAATGTGTGCTCATTGTCAGTGACAACAAGCAGCAAACGTGCATGGCTGCCTCTCATTAATAAATCTTGATGTCTTCTTCCTGAGATACTGGGATTATGCAGCAGGGGAGAACCAAATTATGCAGTAGGGTTGACTAAATTATATTGCAAGAAAATGCTAACAACGCTTTTTGTTTTAGTATTACCTCAGTATTTTGGCATTTTTACACGTTGATACTTTCTGGGTAAAAGTTTCATCACATTAGTACCACTTGGAACCCAAAAAGAGAAATAAGCAAGAGAAAGGTGACCTGTATATGTTTACGAGGGGTCTCCCACTGCGCTGCAACACGTCTTGCTGCATTTTTAATAACTATTGATCCACTTGAGAAAGAATCACATTGTGCTGAAATCTGCAGATTATGCAGCAGATAATTCATTATGTGGCAAATTAGGTAAATCCATAATTATGCAGAATACAGCCTCAAAATCACATAATTACAATGGCCTTGACTTCACCACATGACACACTGAGAGCACCAATGGGCATATTTACAAGCTCCATATGCTGCCTTAGTGCCGTCATGCATTGCACCATTTTGCAACCCCTTGCGCCACATTATGCCTGCGTCAGATATAATGTATGCAAGGGGGGCATTCCCACACCAGGAGGCCCAAAAAAATGGTGCAGTGAAATGTACTCGATTTCACTGAGCCATTTTTCTGTTGTTTTTAATGCCTGCTCAGGGTAGGTGTTATAGTGACGCACCCAAAATAATCTAGGGGCCTCCTTGTGCTTTGCTGCACTAGCGCCAACATTTTTGGTGTTGTGCAACAAAGTGCCACAACAGCATCAAAATGTTTGACGTTGTTGAGGTAACTACCGCCATGGAGCGGCATTTTGTAAATACGGCACAACCATGGTCTCATTAGGGGGGGAAAGATGGATGCAAGATAGGTGTTGCATCGGACCGATGCACCACTTTCTCGTAAATATGCCACCGAAACTCTTGATTTCTGAACAGATGCAACATCAGTTTCATGATTCACATTACACATAAAATGAAAGATGACTTGCGCTTATTTTCTTTCCTTTGAAAAGTGAAGCTCTGTCAGGATTGAACTTTGAAAAGTCCAACCAAGTATTTGTTCTATTTAGTGTTGTGAAAGTAAAACCCTTCTACTCAACACCTTGTCCTGCTAAAGAACCTTATTATTTTGGCTTCCCAGTTGCCCTCTTCAAGGGTCTCAAGAAATATGTCAGCATAAAGCCATCCACAGACACCTTCACTGGTACTCTGCACAAGCCTCCCTCTCTTTCCAGGACGGCGGCACTCTCTTTGGGGCAATGACCTCTAGCACGCAACCAGTCCACAACAGTTGACATATATTATCTTTGGTGACTCAACCACACCTGCACCAGCAGCGTGGCCAGATCGAGACCAGAATGAGCAGAATGGAGAAAACAATACAGATCTTGTATGGCTGTGATGAATGGTCTTGTGCTCCATTCCATTCCTTCTGTGCTTTTAGAATGAGCTGAAGACCCAGCTCTTCAATCAGCACCTTGTCACATGTTAGTGCTTGACTAGTGGGCACAATACAGAGACCATACTTCCACCCATCCCCATCCTTTCGGGTACTGCAGCCGTGCACCTCTTTGTCCCTTCTTCATAGAGTGCACAGTGCACTACTGTAAATATCACTTCTAATCTGACTTGAATTTCCATATCCCCTTCTGCGTATCCCACCCTTCGTGTGTTCTGCTCTCAATTATATTCACATTCTATACATTTCCTTCCTGCAATTAGACGTATGGTGTGATGTAACCTCTAGTGGTATACATCTACTTCACTTTGAATGAGGATTTGCTGTCATCGAGCTACATTACCCCCACAACTCGGATTCTCTTTCACGAATACACACGTGTCGGCTATTAGCGCACGTTTGCGCCTGTATATTCGGATGGATGTCTTTGTCCACATTTTGAGTTGTGTAAATAGAAATTTGATCTAGCGCAAGTGGAAGTTGTTTCTTCAAACGTATGTCAGAATATTGTTGTCTACATCTCTTCTAACATAAATATTTTATTTTAATATTGTTTGCCAAATATTCTCCAATTGGGTATAGATTGCCCAATATTAACTCTTAAGAGAATACATTTTTGTAAACAATATTCATTTGTGAATATATTTTTCAACTATGAAACCATACCATTATTCGAGAATGGCCCGCTTCCTATCGGCTATCGTTTCTCAAAAACAGCGAGCAGTTTTCTATATGACCACTAGATGTCACATTTTACTCAATGTGATACTTAACAGGTTTTTTGGAGCTCCAGTTATAGTTTTCGGAAATAAATACAATCTGTTAACAATGCAAATAAGGAGCACCGGATTCTAAATAAGACCCACAATTCACCTACTTGTTTATAGAATTCAGATTTCTACTAACCATGGAGTATTTGGGGCGATGGGTTGGAACTGTAGAAATGAGCGGTGCAGATTCGTATGTAGAAAATGCAGATTTCCTTGAATAAATACAGCTCGCACAGGTTGCAGCTTCTTCAGCAGTGGGACATTCCATATCGAGTGGTAAGGATCCCACGTTTCCCAGGTCCGTGCGTGAATAGCTCAACTAGGCCAGATTTCCCGCTGCGTCCTGGGACTTGAAGTTCTCCTCGTCATCCCATTATAACGGCAATACACCAATTACCAGAATTCAATAAAACATGCGCACCTACATGGCTTGGGACATCTGAGGTTCTGGGGTTCTTGCTGGGTGCCCGGCCACCCAGCTTTTTGACTCAGTCAACCCGTGCAGGTTCTCTATGTCTCTCTCTATAGATGAATAGAGCAAAACGTGTGTGCTCGCAGGGGCACGAAAGTGCAAAGGATGGTTAGACGGAGTGTGGGCCAAAGAGGAGAAGCTGAAGCGTGACACAGAGAGACTAACATGATGGATGGTAATAAATAATTTAGAGGAAAACGCATGAAAGGGCTCAGACGATATGTATGTGAGTGAAACAGAGGCCTCATATATTGAAATAGCCTTCTTGCAAGATCTTTATTCATGTGCGCATTAAAAGGGTCTTTCCATTACTTTCTGATATTAAGTTCAAAATCTTATATTTTGTTCCGCACATTTTTTAATGGATTTGGACTTCCTGTGCCGATAAGCATGTTAACCCGTTCATGTATCTGCATTTGCGAAAGAGTTATGTATGAATTGCACTAAATAGATTTGGCCCGTGGCAAATGTTCGCATATTTACCAATTATTGGGGTATGTATGCTTTGCATATTTTTTCAGCCTCTTTATGTCTAATTGCTGCTCACTCATACTCATTCTGCTGAATGTGCGGTGATAGATGCTAGATCTGGTTGGAATTTCAATAACGCCGGAGTAAACAGAGTAATTTCAGTAATTCCACATTATCTTTGATGCAGAATTACTGGTAATTATGCAATTACTCCTGCTTGCATAGTTTGGAGGAAAAATCCTACCTCTCGTTGGACACGAGGATGCATTTTGTACTAAGAAAATAGTGCTAAATGTCAGGAGTAAGTTGGGACAAATCCTACCCCAAGAGCACATTTGCTTGCGTGAGTGGCTGTTCACACTCGATAATCGTGTTTTGCTGCATTTAGCGCTGGCTGTTTCTTTTCTCTCCTATTTGGGCGCGACAGGGCATTGGTGCGCTAAGAAACAGCTCAAAAGGCAGAATTACTCTTCTCTCATAACTCTGTTTAATCTTGTGGAATTCTTAGGTAATTCTGAGTTGATATAATACACAGAATTAAGCGAGTTACGCCCAGCCCTAATTGAAATGTTCACAGTGTGATTTTAGAAATGTTATTGAGAGTACATTGAACAGGCAAGGCATACATTATGGCTTCTGTTAGTGATAGCATACCTCCGGTGAAAGTTTCATATAGATGTCTGCCATGCGTAATTTCTGTACAACCACTCCTAGAATAGAAGCCCATCTCTGGAGACAACACACTGAGCATGGATGAATGCCTTGAGTTGACATCGAACTCTTGGACTGGGACAAAATAGGGCTCATAGGAAAGCAGAACTATGAGTGAGGGGTAGAGCACCTATTTCAGAAGACTATGTATACATTATATATCAGGGGTTCGACTCCCGTTATGACCATCACAATCAATAACCGCTCTGAGCCACTTCAAGTCAGCGGCATTGGTTTGAAAAACAATGACGCTTATTACTTTAAGTGGACACTTAAGTGTGTAACATGACCTAAACAAATGGTGTTCATGATTTCTCATTAAAGTTATATTATACCTCCATGGTAGGTCAATCAGTTATTTGAGATGCTTTTCAAATGGTGATTTGTGGTGTCTGCCTCAAAACTGTTAATGGAGTTACAAAGCTACCAACAGATTTTGGATTAGGAGGAAGAGCTGAGAAGGCTGGAGTTTGTTGCAGCATTTAAAACTGAGGAACGCAAATTCATGCGGATCTGGTAGATAGATTCAGAACAGTATTTTACAAAGCGTTTTTGGCCCAACAACCTGCTGTTTGAGATAGGGCAGGATAGTTGTTGGCCTGGTTGTTACGGAAGAAAATTAATAGAATGACAATTTATGCTATTAGAATGGATAAGGGCAATATTGTCCACAATCAACAAGAAGTTAACACTGCATTCACTTCATATTATGCCTCTCTCTATCCCCATTCCCAGGAGCTTCACATCACAGATGTAGCTTCATTCATACAATGCATCTGCTTGCCTACATTGAACGAGGTTCAGTGGAACAGCTTGGGTGACCAGTTTACAAGCGATGGAGAGTTACACTGCAATTGATCACCTTGCTAAAGGGAAGACCTTGGGAATGAGTTGCCTACCAATAAAATATTATGCCTCATGTAGAATCAGCTGGTACTGAAGTTGCTAACACTATTCAACGGGTCGGCTGGTGGTGGTAGACTCCCTGGTAGACTCGAGGAGACTACCACCAGCAGCCGATTCATTGTATAGTGTTAGCAACTTCTGTACAAGGATGACAGCCATTGTAGTTCTGCCTATACAGGGATGTGACTTTCGAAGTCCATTCTTATAGACTTCTGTCTCTTTGTAACTCTTTGTCTGATATTAGGGAATGTTTTGCACTCACTTCGTGGCACTGACGTGCTCTTGTACACTCAGACCTGAATGTATTCATCCTAGGGAGACACATACATAGGAGCCTTAGAAGGCTATTTCATATATTGATTCAAATAGTCAATGGTACAAACACTCCTATGGTATCATCTCTAGATGTAGAAAATGCTTGATTATTGATCCTTTGATCTGGCCATTCATATTTGAGGTATTGCATAAAATGGGACAGGGGGAGTTTTCAGAAATTATACAATTGCTTGGTACTGATCCTTTTTGGCAGAACCTGGATAGGGAGTATCTGTTTGGTTCAGTGGTCCATATGTAGAGGCACAAAGTAGGGGTGTCCATCTCCCCACTGATGCGTGACCTGGCCATTTACCATCTAGCTTGTTTGTTCCAAGAGATAACACAGGATTGGGGCACTTCACATAATATTTCGTTATATGCTGAAAATGCTTTATTTTATCTTGCACACTCACAAACTAGTTTGGCTGAAGTAATGGTCTTACTGTCCAACGTCTGTGAGGTTTCCAGATTGTGAACGGTTTGTGCAAGTCCTACCAATTTCCAGTGCATACTGCAGATAAGACTGCTCCTCCAGTGGACTTGACTACCCCAATATTGTGCAAGTCAACAAGAAATTAACACCACATTTACTAAATAGTATGTCTCTCTCTATTTTCATCCCCAGGAGCATCACATCACAGATGTAGATTCATTCATGGAATGCATCTGCTCGCCTACATTGAACGAGGTTCAGTGAAACAGCTTGGGTGATCAACCTACAGGCATGGACACCTGATGATATTTAAATATTTAGGTGTATTGAAATACTGAATTGATGACAACCTCATGTGGGGCAACTTAGGCAGAGTGGTGAGCAGCATCAGATTCTCTATTCAGTTCTAGAAGAATCGTCTGCAATAACAGATGGGACAAGTGGTGATTATAAAGATGTTGATTCTAACAAGACTGATATACTACTTTATAGCCATGCCAGTGTGCCTATGGTGAGTATCCTTTAAACAACGGAATAGTCTGCTCTCGGACTTAGTATGGGCAAGCAAGTGGAAGAAGATTTCCATGGCCAAGGCTATCTTGCTGTTGTTGTGGGGTGGGATGGGCCTATTGAATTTTGAAATTTACTGCCTCGCCACTCAATTGCTCTAGTCTATGAAATAGACAAAGAAACTCAAAGAACATGAAAAGTTAGACCTCGGGGGCCATCTGCAGGGTGAGTCAATGGTTGGATTCCTACTGAGGGGGCTGTGGCTTTTGGGTACCTGCCTTGCATTAGAGTTTAGGCATTGTTGGTTTTGATACCGATGGGCAATAGGTGGAGGGGTCCTTTATTCTCCTGAGTGCTTTCTCTGGAGGTTACCATGGGTTAGCACTTTGTCAGGCTGCATTGATAGAAAACTGTGGACGAAGGAGGTGATCTGCACAGTAGGGGATTTGATGCAGGATGGTACACACTTGACACCTGAAACTCTAGGAGAACACACAGTTCTGGATGTAGACCAATTACTCTTGGGAATGGCCAACATGTGGTTTCCCTTTTACATACTGCATATCAACCACATTTCATGTAGATTCTAATAAGTCCAAAGTAACATGTGAGGCATCATTTGGGGACTGACTTAAAGGATGACATCTGGGGTAAGGTTATGGAGTATCCCCATAAAGGCACTAGAAATGCCTGGTTCAAGTTTACATAGTTAAAGTATATATGTATATCTATCTATCTATCTATCTATCTATCTATCTATCTATCTATCTATCTATCTATCTATCTATCTATCTATCTATCTATCTGTATACACCAAGCTTACTTGTCACACACAGAATAGCTAGAATGTGTCATGAAGCTAGCAATTAATTCCCTAGATATATGCAGCCAAAGGCACAACTTTATTATATGGTGTGGGAATGTTGCCATATTCAGGCATTCTGGTAGGGTATGGGAGGAAGAGGTGACAGGGAGCCACATGTCATTACATCTCTTGCAGTGCCTTCTGGGTCTGTTTTGCAGGTCCAAGGAGCGTCAGCAGATTTGGCACTGATTATTACCTAGAGGTAGGTTGGAAAGCAAAGGTGGTTCCAGACACCTTGTCACAGGGATGAAAGCAGAGCTGGCCACTCTCACGGCCTTGCATAGATGCAACAATAGAGGGCCCTCAACTACTGACTGGGATACTGTTGGAAAATTGATTATTGGTAAGGGCAGGTAAATACCTACACTTAGCAATAGGCCACTAACCCCCACTGGGACCAGTCAGGTTTCAATAAATTAATCTCCGCTCAACCCATGGTAGCTTGACAATGAGCAACAAAGCTTAACTTAGGAGACAGGTGTGTAAAGCATTTAAAAATCACAAAACAGTGAATAAGTAAAACACAAAACATACTGAAAACCCAATACCAATTTACAAAAATAGAGGATATTTTCATCTTTTAAATGACACCGAAGTGATTCAAATTGGATAAGGAGAACCGGAGATATTCATTTTTAAATACTTAATGTTTTCCAATGCATAGAAACTAAAAGCGCCAATCTGGTCATCTGGTCGCACTAGACCAGGGCAAACTCAAAGTTTAAAGGCAACTGCGATGGAGCACTGCTCAGCTACAGCAAGCAGGAGGTCTTGGTCAAATGTTGACCTTCAGACTTAGGGCCTCATTCTGACCTTGGCGGGCGGCAGAGGCCGCCCGCCAAAGTACCGCCGACAGAATACCGCTGCGCGGTCAAAAGACCGCCGCGGTAATTCTGAGTTTCCTGCTGGGCTGGCGGGCGACCGCCAGAAGGCCGCCCGCCAGCCCAGCGGGAAACCCCCTTCCACGAGGATGCCGGCTCCGAATGGAGCCGGCGGAGTGGAAAGGGTGCAACGGGTGCAGTTGCACCCGTCGCGATTTTCAGTGTGTGCTATGAAGACACTGAAAATCTTGGTGGGGCCCTGTTAGGGGGCCCCTGCAGTGCCCATGCCATTGGCATGGGCACTGCAGGGACCCCCAGGGGCCCCACGACACCCGTTACCGCCAACCAGGTTCTGGCGGTCAAGACCGCGAGAACCAGGCTGGCGGTAAGGGGGTCGGAATCCCCATGGCGGCGCTGCCTGCAGCGCCGCCATGGAGGATTCCTCAGGCCAGGGGAAAACCGGCGGGAAACCGCCGGTTTCCCTTTTCTGACCGCGGCTTTACCGCCGCGTTCACAATAGGCCTGGATGCACCGCCAGCCTGTTGGCGGTGCATCCGCGGTCCCCGGCCCTGGCGGTCCATGACCACCAGCGTCGTAATGACCCCCTTAGTCTTTTTCTTGAAGATTTTCTTCATCAGGATGAAGTCTCCAATCCAATCCGACCTCCAAGGAGCCCTCTTCAGATACACGTCGCAGGAGACCTTTGTGAAGAATTCTACTTTAAGACGTACACAATTTTTCAGGATAGAAATCTTCATCCGGGTCAAGACTGAGGGCCTCATTCTGACCTTGGCGGGCGGCGGAGGCCGCCCGCCAAAGTACCGCCGACAGAATACCGCTGCGCGGTCAAAAGACCGCCGCGGTAATTCTGAGTTTCCCGCTGGGCTGGCGGGCGACCGCCAGAAGGCCGCCCGCCAGCCCAGCGGGAAACCCCCTTCCACGAGGATGCCGGCTCCGAATGGAGCCGGCGGAGTGGAAAGGGTGCGACGGGTGCAGTTGCACCCGTCGCGATTTTCAGTGTCTGCTATGCAGACACTGAAAATCTTGGTGGGGCCCTGTTAGGGGGCCCCTGCAGTGCCCATGTCATTGGCATGGGCACTGCAGGGGCCCCCAGGGGCCACACGACACCCGTTACCGCCAACCAGGTTCTGGCGGTCAAGACCGCGAGAACCAGGCTGGCGGTAAGGGGGTCGGAATCCCCATGGCGGCGCTGCCTGCAGCGCCGCCATGGAGGATTCCTCAGGCCAGGGGAAAACCGGCGGGAAACCGCCGGTTTCCCTTTTCTGACCGCGGCTTTACCGCCGCGGTCACAGTAGGCCTGGATGCACCGCCAGCCTGTTGGCGGTGCATCCGCGGTCCCCGTCGTAATGACCCCCTGAATCTTGATCCGACGTCCCTGGAGCCCTCTTCGGACACACTTCGCGGCAAGACCCAGTCAACATTTTACGCTCAGACTTTGCCACTTTTTTGGAGCTTCTTGGATCATTTTTCTAAGTCTGCAGCTGGTGCAGTCCTTCAGAGTGCAGTGTCCAGGTGCAAGTCAGGGGTCCAGCAAGGCAGTCCTTCTTCTTCTGATGTTGTTTCTTGTAGGGATCTGAGGTGTGGGTGCAGCTCTGCCAAATGTATCCTTGCTCCTGGGGTGAAAAGCAAGGGGGGGCAACCGTCCAATCACAGAGAGGCCAGTGCTCTCTTGGATGACCACTTCCTGGGAAGTGCGGCAAATATCAATCCCAGGGAACAACATTCCCTAATAATCCAAAATGGCAGAAACTGAATTGTGGAGGTTAGTTCTGATTGAGGCCACCTACTAGTGTGGCTAAAAATCCTTAACACACCCCTCTCCTGCCCGCTCCTAATCTGATCCAGAGGGCACCTGGTTGTCTGAGTTTACAGGAAATGGGGGAGGTTATGAGCTGCTCCAAATGTCCTTCCCTCCCTTGAAGACAAGTTTGGATGCTCTCCCCCATCCTGTTTCACCATCTGCCGAGGGAGATCTCCTCCACAAGGTACTTCCTTTGTCCACGTCACACCTCATCAAGGCAGCCTGACCAGGCTGCCAAAGGCTAGCCAATCAGAGCTGAAACTGGTAACTTTTAGGAAAAGTTCTAGAACTCTTCCCTAAACTAGTTATATTAAATCCATCAATGCCAAGTTGTTGCTTTTATTACAACAATCAGTTTGAGATCAAACTTTCCACATCTAGCTCCTTTGGAGACTTTACTAATTAAAATAAATTCTCCCCATTTTAGGCAATGGAGCCTAATCACTACAATGAGGGAAAACACATTTGGCTATTATTCCTCACCAGTGCTTACAAAACATATTTTATAAGGTCCCTCCTTATATTTACACTGCTCCCAACCCTGGGGGCACCTAGGGCACACCTTAGGGGTGACTTATATGTAAAAATAATATAGTTTAGGAATTTGGAAGTGCCTTTAATTCCAAAGTTGAATTTGCATGTAACTTTAATTTAAAAGCAGCCAGCAAGGCAGGCCTGCCTTTAAAATGACCCTGGGTACCTCAGCAATGCACCTATGGGGGCACTACCTATTATGGGTTCCCTAAACCTAAATGCCCTACTATTTGCTAAAAACTTAGACGTAGGTTGACATAGCCAATTTAAATTAGCCTAATTTTCATACTCATTTTACACAGAACACAGGTCCTGGGACTGGTTAGCAGTACCCAGGGCACGATCGGAGTGAGGAAAACATCAGAAAAAAGTGTAAAATGGGGGCTATCAGCCCAGTCTGCAGTTTTCTTACAGATACCATCCTGACTGCCCTAGAGGGAATGATCAATGAGAGGCCACCGTGAGCAGTGCCAACCTAGAATTGCATAATAGATACATTTTTTACCCTCATAATGTTGAGGTCCTCGGGGACACATGGACTGTTCGTCATGGATGATATGTGTTTAGTGGCTAGCCCATAAATATTGAGAAGATTCGTATATTAAATTGCAATAGGATTAACTGGGGGGATTTCTTGGGGAGGGGGGTTATTTTTCTCTACTGGGTTGTTCAAAATGTAGATATTGCGTGTATATCTCGTGCAGTTTTCTTGTATGTTTGAAACGTTTAACATTGTAATGTAAGATGGTGATACTGTTTAAATATTCACACTGCTTAAAGCGGGGTAGAGTGCTGAGGAAACAGTGACACAGTAACTGAAAAGTAAACGATCTATTTACAAAAAATTATATATTTTACATGCTGCACAACTTAGTTCTAAGTTTCATGTCCTTCAATCTCAATTGCACAATGTCGACTGTCTCACAGCGTCCTTCTAGCTTAAGGTCGCTTGAAGTAGGAAATCTTGTTGATATTGCCCTTCCAAGGTAGTGGATTGAGTGAACCACAAGGAAAAAGTACATGTTTTACATCAGAATGAATGCCCACACCAAGGGTGTTTGCACCCAGTTTGTTCTGTCAGTACAACAGTGCCTGTGTTGTATTTGCAAGTTCATCAGTGCAATGTAGACGAGCTCCGACTTGACAACCCGGGGCAATTTCGAGAGACAAAAATTGACCACATTTTTGGATAGAGAAAAAAGTTAAATTATCTGCTGGTGGAAAGGAGAGCAGCATTTAGGGATTCGTTTATTCACACTGGATCTTTCCTACTTTTCAGCTTTTAAGTTTGGCTGCAAAGTTTTTCAAAATGGAACCTAGATCCAAGGCTACCTTCTTACCTCTCTGATTGTACTTGTGGCAAAATGGAGAGGAAGTTCAAACAGGTTGTGGGGTGTCACACTTTCTAAAAGTTTTGTCTAAAATCTCAAAGAGAACCGAATATTCTTAAGTTTAGCTAATAACTGATAAGGACTCATCGGAGCGATATTATGCCCTCAGTGGCCTGTCTACATCATGTACAAAGTCTGATTTGAAAATGGTTTTTCCTTGTCTGCCGTAGCAGAGACAGCAAAACAAAGTAATGGACAGGAATGCCGCATAGAGCAAGCACTAGTCACTGAGATTAAATGTAGCATTCAACCATCATTGCTTTCTCTCAGTGTGATGCTCCAGGTGTGATGGATATTCATCAGGATCAGGGATGTATCACAACTGGTTAGTTGCATGGCTGTCTGTCTCATAGGGGCATAATTACAAGAAAGTGGCGCATCTTTTCTTGTGTCACCTCTGTTGCACCTAACAACATCATGGTTGCGCCATATTTACAATACGGGCACCATGGCGGTCGTTAAGACAATAGCATCAGGATATTTGATGCTATTGTGGCACTAAGCTACACTAGCGTCAAATATTTTGACGCTAGTGCAGCAAAGCACAGGGAGGCCCATTAAAATGGGTGTGCCATTTTAACACCTGCACTGAACAGGCGTTAAAAATAACAGAAAAAATGGTGCAGTGAAATGTTGTAAATTTCACTGCACCATTTGTTTGGGCCTTCCTGCATGGGAATGCCCCTCTTGCATACATTATGCCTGGCGCAGGCATAATGTGTCACAAGGGCTTACAAAGTGATGCAACGCAAGCATTGCGCCACTTTGTAAATATGGCATGGGAGAAAGGCCTCAATGCCGCTTTAGCGTAAAAAAAAAATACGCCAGGGCGGCACAAGGTGGCGTTAGGGGCTTGTAAATATGTCCCATAGTTTCACAAACTGTTTGCTCCTTCTACGCACTTTTGTTATCTCCCCCTTTCTTTCTTGTTTCTTCCTTCTGAATTCATCTGCCTTGTTTGGCTTACTCACAACTGCATCTGATGTCTGACTGAACTTCTTATGCTCGGAACCCACCTGGCTTGCCTGTTCCTCTTGTGCTTCCTCCTGTAACATTCGTCAGGCTTCATAGCTGCCCACCTCATTTCTTACACTTCCCAGGTTTCCATGCTCTTTGGGTTGCTCTGGGTTTATTGTTGCTTCTGGCACTTTACCCACACTTCCTTACTGAGTACCTGGTAAGTTCCGGCCTGAAGTGTGAATGTTGGCAGGAGGTGGTTCCACCTTGAATTAACTAACTCCTCTGTCCTATATTAGGAAGTACTGAGAGGATATGGGAAAGTAAATGTGTGTCTGAGAAAATGTGTGCCTGAATTACTAGTATATGGGAAGCTGGTATCGAACCACTGAAGACACCAGCTGTATTTCTCCAATCCTTTCTCCCATGCTCCCCAACTGAGAGCATGCACTTTAAACTCCTGTCAATCAGAACTGTGTCACTCTCTAAGGTAAGGATGGAGTTTTGAGTATTAGCAACAGAATCCAGCAAATATAACTTTTAAGTCTCAAACCTTACAGTATGCTTAGTCGTGGGTCCAGTTGCTGGCTGTACTTTAGGACTCAAATTGCACCTCACTGAGGAGGCCCAGTAAGGTGAATCAGGTCTAGGCTTGCTTGTGTATCTCTTCAGAAAGGACATTCCCTGATATTTTGAGCTGAACTGTTCCTAATTCAGAAGGTCCAAGACTACTTTGCATATGGTTCCTCCTTGTCTGGAGTATCACAGTGTCCAAAACGACGGATTGTGATGCAGTCCTGAGCAATAACGAATTGCTGAGATTAATTCAAGATCGTCAACCATCACTATTTCATTCGCTAGGGGGCCCATGGTCATGCTTAGCATCCCAGTACCATAGCGATTTTAGAGGGATTGGGCATACATGTGCTTGTAGGTTTAACAGATGAAAAACAAAAGCCCTATAGCAATGTTATGCCTAAGAAAAAAATCAAAACATTACTCTCTGGCCCCAAATGTCATGTTTGGAACAATGTCATATGTATCTGCATGTCCTAATTCCACTAGTGAAGGCTACATACCTTTCAATGCCATGTTAAGTTCGAATCTCTTGCAAACTTGCCTGACAAATGCAGAGAAATGTTGTAATTTTGTGTTATGAGATATTTTCTCGTACAGCAGTTGAAATAGCGTCTTTCCTTGAAGCCTTGAGGGGGATGCCATTTTTAACAATTTTTCTAGAGGTCTAGGTCCTTTGCCCTGTTACGATATGATGCCTTTACATCTTCATGCAGACAAATCTATTTTCCCATTGTGTCGTACTCTCTCTGTGGAATAAACCTTTCTCACTGAGTCTCTCATAAGTGAATTAAGTTGTCTGTCCTTTAAATGAGTTTGGTATACTGTTTAGGAAATATTTTAAGTTAAAAACCTTGTTCATTTATTGTACAGAAACATAATGTCCATGATTATACAGTATTTACTTTTCACTACAGCAGTGTGGGCGACATGGCCAGTGGTGTTGCAAGGGCTCCGTGGTCAATGATGCATGCAATGGAGCCAGGACTCCATTCGCTCCAAACGGGTAGTAAAGGATTAGCTTAATAGGGACCCTTTCACTGCAGCTATTGCGTGTTGAATAGCTAAGAGATCTTTACACATGGCAATGAGTGAGTTTCCTGCTAAAAAAGCAGCATCTACAGATTTCAGTGCAAAGCACTTTAGAACCAGTTATGATGGGCCTTTTTGCTAATCCCTCAAGCATTCCATCTGTGAAGGGACAATGAGTTCCTGAAATATTTTTAATTCTGTATTGAGAAAGACCCTCCTGTCTGCCTGTTGACCAGAGGTATGCTCTTAGTCTGCTTTTTGAGATTTTGCAAGATATGCTTGTAAGAAGCCTCACACATATACGATTCTCCGAATATTGAGATTAGTGGGTTAACATACCTGATTGCAGGATGTGTAACTGGTAAGTCTTGTATTTGATTCCTAATGCATTTTCCTTTCCTCCTGAAATTGAATATCTGTTGCCAATCAGACAGTAATATTGCCACCTGTTATTTGCTCTGCCAGGAATATGTGCTATTCTAAATCCGGAAAATAAAATAGTTGTTTTTAGCACCCCATATTGTGCAGTTCCCATACTAGATGGCAGAGCTACAGCTACCAGACTTAAAGTGGAAATAAAGATAGATGTCTTAAAATAACTTTACAACACATGCAAATGATGCAAGCATTCCTTCAAACTTTGGAACACACAGAATGTGTGGCTGAAAGGCAATGCCCTGCATCAAAATCACTCCAACAGAAACAGAGCTAGTGCAATTTACTAGTGTATTATACAAACAACAGCCATACTTTCAATTATTTTCTGATGCCTAGAGCACATAAAGTGTCAAATCCATTAAAGTGCAATGTTGTTTTTAATCCTGCAGTGGCAATGCATATTATAAAATGCAAGAAATGTTTTGAATTCCTCCGAAATTCCTTTAATAAAAATGACTGTTTTCTCCTAAATGTATACACTAATTAGAGCAATTATCCTGAGCTGAGTACAGATGGGAAAACCTTAAATGGAGAGAGATGAGATACCGATAGCACAGTTACCAGTTTGTCATTGTTGCACTACAACAAGCAGTACATAAAATTGTATTTTCATTGTGTAATGCTTTTCCATTGGTTATGTATCATACACAATATCAGAGTTGTAGGAAATTGGGTTACTGGTTAACTGGGGTTTGAACCCTGGTCAAGCAGCAACCCCAATTTTTGTCAGATTAAGACAAAAACCACAAATGAACCTGTGCTCAACCCCTGGTAGCTCGTCATACAGCAGTCAGGCGTAACTCACATGCAATGTGTAAAGTATGTGTGCAACACTTTAAACAGTAAAACAGTGAAAACCACACAAAAACCTACTACACCAAGTTAGAAAAATAAAGCAGAATGTAATAAATAAAACAAGACCAAAATCACAAAAAGCCAATCTGTAGAACAAAAGTTATGAAGTTTTAAAGAATAAAAACTTTTTAAAAGCCTAAAAGCAGAAAGCAGCAATCAGGCCTATCTGGTCGTACTGGACCGAGTCAAAGTCAAACTTTCAGACAAACCATGATGGAGTGCATGTCAGAGACAGTCCCAGATTCGTCCAGCTGAAGGTTTACCTTCTCAAGTGTTGTTCCAAAAGTCATGTTTGCATTGGAGAAGGTGACAGGGAGCGGGGAAAGCATCGCAGGTGGTTGTCGGCATGGCGTGAAGAGCAGGCCGGGTGGGCTGGTATTTCATATTGGCGGTCCTCTGCCAGCTGTCAATGCTGCTGCATGGAGAGACGTCTGTAAGTACTGAGAGATGGGTGGCGGCTTGCACTGATTTTCAAGCAATCAGCGTCTTTGTAGAGCACGGCTAATCACCCATAAGGGTCTCAAGGCACCGGGGATAGTAGGGGCTCAGTTGAAGAGTGAGGCATTGAGGTTCTCCTTGAATTGAGGTAGTGAGGGTGATCACCTGAGGTGTAGTGGAAAAGCATTCTAGGTTTGTGCAGGGAAATAAGAGAAGGATCTTCCTCCAGCTGAGTTCTTGCGTATCCTTGATGGTGGAGTGGAGGTGTCTGGTGGGCAGGTGGAAGGTCAGCTGGTGATTGAAGTATGCTGGTCCGATATTGTGGAGGGCCTTGTATGCATGCATGAGGAGCTTGAAGGTAATTATTTTGTTGATCGGGAGTGAGTGAAGGTCTCTGAGGTGACCGTAGATGTGGCTGCGGCAGGGGATGCCCAGGATCAGTTCGGTCAAGGCATTCTGGATCCTCTGTAGTTTCTTTTGGAGTGTTTAGGTGGTGCCGGCATAGAGTGCATTGCCATAGTCTAGTTTGTTGGTAAAGAGTACCTAGATGACAGTTCTCCTGGATTCAATAGGGATCCATTTGAAAATCGTTCAGAGCAGACTCAGTGTGTGGAAACATGAGGATGAGACGGAGTTGACTTGATGGTTCATTGAGAGCGAGGAGTTGAGGATAATGCCGATGTTGGTTGGGTGGTCAGGGGGTCTGGGGGGGTTCCGAGCACTGAGGGCCAACAGGAGTCATCCCAGGCAGAGGACGTGGGACTCAGGATGAGGACCTCAGTCTTGTTGGAGTTAAGTTTCAGACAGCTGTCCTTCATCTAAGAAGCGACTGCCCTCTTTCCATTGTGGAAGTTGGTTTTTGCTGTTGTAGGCTTGTTGGTGAGGGAGATGATCAGCTGGGTATTGTCAGTGTAGGAGATGATGTTAAGTCCGTGGTTTCTGACGATGTTGGTGAGCGGGCCATGTAGATGTTGAAGAGGATGGGGCTCAGTGAGGAGCCCTGATGATCTCCGCAGCTGATCTCTGTCAGTAGTGAGGTGAAAGGTGGGAGCCTGACTCTCTAAGTATAGCCAGTGAGGAAGGACCAGATCCACTCTAGAGCTTTGCTGCGGAAACCGGCGTCATGCAGTCTAGTGCAGAGAGTGGTGGGAGATGGTGTTGACAAATTTTCTGTGTGGTGCCAGTACAAAAGAGCCCATTTTTTGTCACCAAGAACCCAAAAGCTTGATTTTAGGAGGCCATGAGCCACACCAAGGGAGCAGGACTAGAGAAGCACCACTTGGGGGTCAGGAACTCACTGCAACAGGGTCCAAGTGCTGGTTGGCCCAGATCAGGGGGTCAGCAGACTAGGCCTTAGAGTTACTCTGGGGTCTTGGGTTCAAGATGCAGTTGCAGGTCCAATTGTTCTTCCCCCAGGAAACAGGGAAGAAAGTCAGCACAGCATGGCAGCAGTTCCTTTAGAGCAGCAGTTAAACAGAGTGGCAGTCCTTGTAACAGCACGGCAGCCCTTCTTCCTGGCAGAGTCTCCACAGATCCTGAAGAGTACTGAAGAGTTGGTGTCTGAAGTCCAGTATTTATGCCCAGTTGTGCCTTTGAAGTGGGGAAGAAGCGTCTAGAGGTTTTCCATTGAAGTCCCCAGACATCCTGCCTTCCCTTCCCTGGCTCTACCATTATGCATTGAATGCAGGATACCATCACTCAATGTGTACACAGGCAAGAAAATATAGAATGCTACCAATACGCAGGAAGTAGGTGCTCAATGTGTGCTTTTAATATGATGACAACTCAGCAAGGCTGCAGTGCTCCGAATGGGCTACTGCCACTGTGGCTGCCCTCAAAGCACAGAAACTCCAGGCAAGCAGGTGGGGGATCTCTAAATCAGGCAGACAGTCCTCTGCCTGAGTGGCAGACACCATGGGCTTATCCTTCTGATGCATCTCAATGTATCCCTATGCATGGTCTAGAAGGTTATTATTGGCACTGCATTTGACATATTAGGTTAGTCTGTGTATCATCAATACTTATACATGATAGTGATTATCTATTTACCTATCCTTTATGATATTATCATAGTACAAGCGAAAGGCCAGAGCTGTTGACTGCATGAAAATGGACACCGACACACATACACAAACATGCACACAATCACACACCACACCCCTTTCTTTGCTTCTTATATGTAATTGTATTGTCATGGCAAAGACAGAAGTGGGGTTTTATTAAAAGCTGTAAAGTTACAGCAGGTGGAAAAATGAGCAAACTAGGTGGTCTTTGTGACTCCAAATATGTTGTCAACTATGTACCTGTATGTCTATCGTCATGACAGAAGCACAAGTACAGATTTAAAGACTAAGGCCATGGTTTCACGTTGTGAATAATTCAGGTGATAATCACAGCACATGGTAATTACTGCAATCATGGTGAGAGGTACTAAATGGGCAACAATTTCTCCTGAATTGTCCACCTTATTTTGCAGCCTAAAGCGTGGAATTGTGTTCATCACACAAGTACTTCATGATGTACATTTTTAACATTTTTGTATCAATATTTTTATTTGCATTTTACTCAAACACCAATTGGGCCACGGTTCAGTAATAGAAATGGCAAAAAGAATCATTACAAAGGTAGGTCATATGGGTATAACACAGCTGTCTGACAAATGTCCTACATGGTTTGTCCCAGGGGGGAGTTATGTCCGCAGCCCCGCCCACCCAGAGACGACCTAGACTACATGCATTGTGTCGATTGTCCCTGTCCCTTACATGTTATATACCATGATAAGTTCTCCATGGACCCCAAATCTTTAAGAATTTCCTTGAGCAGCCTTGTGCTTGGTATGTTACTTTTTCTGCCATCATATGGAGGTCCATCCCTGTCTGCCATTCACTCAGTGTCGGTATTCCAGGGCCTCCCAGTGTTTTGTCACATCTATCTTGGCCACTACCACACCTAGGTTGCTGAAGAGAAGCTTGGGACACAGTAAATCCACATCCGTAGATATGCCCAGTAGTGCATAGCGAGGGTTTTCTGGAATCTGTACTTCAAGTATCTCTCCAAGTTCTTTCAGGATGTTGGACCAATAAGTTTGAATGTATTGACATGTCCAGAGAGTATGTAGGAAGATGGCCCTGTCTGTCCCACACCTCACGCAATTCAGTGATAAGGCCCTCCCAATTCTATGAAGGAATGCCCTTTCATAGTAGGTCCTATTTAGGATTTTGAATTGTATGAGCCTCAATCGGATTCTTAAGGCCACTTCACATGGGTGCATTAGGGTGGCCTCTCATTCAGTGTTGTCCAGGGTTTCCCCCTCAACTCTCTTTATGTGCCGATCATAATATTGCTCAAGGTTTTGTATGTCCATGCAATTGCTTTCTTGTCTATCTGTCCCTTTAGGAGTTGTCCCTCCAGGGGCGCGTAGTCGGGGATCCCTGATAAGTCTAGTTTCTCTGCCTGCCAGGTGTGATGTTGTGTAGGGGGAAAGGTGATATTCCTTCTATTGGGTGGCAAATATCTTGAGTGTCCCATCATCTATTAGAGCCCCCAGTCTAGAGATCCCTATTGTGTCTCACCCTCTGATCCCTGGAGTTTCCCCTCTTCTCTCAGGTGGGTTCCCTCCCATGGGGGGGGATACCCGCATGAGCTTTGTGTGCCCCCCATCTTTTTCTCTGCTTTCCTCCAGGCCTCTGTCATCAATTGTGTGGGCAGCAGGGGTTTCTAGCTCCCCTCCCCACCATAGAGGTAGTGTGTGTGATTTACTAACACTCTAGCTTCTCTCTAAGAGGTATGTGGGATGGTTCCCCGGTGTGTGTTCCCAGATGTTAATGATGATAAAATGTGCTGCCCTGCAATATGCTCAAATGTTGGTTAGTGCAATCCCTCCATTATAGGGGATACATTCAGGTGTTTGCAAGTATACCCTGGGATGCTTCCCATTCCATTATAGCTTTCAAACTTCCCCTTCTATTCTATTAAAGATTTTGTTGGGTACCTGCACATAAGTATTTTGGAGGGAATATAGCAACTTCAGGAGGGAGATCATTTTTTACATCGCTACTCTGCGCTAATGGAAGTTTCCCCCATCTTTCTATGTCTTTCTATGCCTTTGCAAAACTCTGCCAGGACCTTCAGGTTATTCTGTTCTATGCATTTCCCCCTATCCAGTGTCACATACTGTATTTCCTCAGATATGTGAATCACTTTTTGTCTATACGTTAGTCATCTGGCTCGGGGTGCCTCCCACCTGATAAAGATTTGATTTGAGCCAGTTGATCCTGTAACCAGAATCCTGATAGATTTCCTCATTCTTTTTTAAGTTAAATCCGCCAGGAGAAAATTGCAGAATGTGATCACTAGTGCATAACTCAGAATACCAAATTCCAAACATCCATTTGTACATTGATTGGAATTATAAACGCAACTCGGAATACAGGTCTAAGTAAACTACTAAGGAGTAGGTTATGTGATTAGAGATTTGACTCGCTCGGTTTTGCTTTTGCTGTAGGGTTCCAGCATGTTGTATTATATTGTATTTGTGTTTATACAGTGCTTCATGTGCCTAACAAGGTTCCAAAGTACATTTGGGAAGGGAACAGCACGCTAGTCCATGGAGCGCTCATAGGTCTAACAATGTATGTTTGTCATGCGGCACATCTAGGTAGTTTTTTCATACAACAGGATCAGAGTTATGCTCCTTATACATTTTGCTGATATGCCTCTGCATAAATTTGAAGAGAAAATAATAATTCTGCTGATTATTTTGACTGCCACTTATTTTACATTTAAGTAGTGTACATAATTTTTTTGTCGTATTTACCTGAAGTTGCAAGGCCCACTAAGCAGTTACAAAATATTTTGTTCTCTTTCAGGCATGTTACCGCCCCCCACTGCACTCTGGATCACAGTTCTCATATTTGTGTGTCCTGCAATCTCTGGATGACCCGCAAAATACTTTGTACAAGGTTATCATTGAGGCCCTATCTGCAGAGCAGCCCACCACATATAAGCTAAAGAACTTTGGGCCAGATTTACAAGAAACTGGCACAGCATGGCCCTGAGCCAAAATCGGCAGCGCAGTGCTGCATCAGTTCTGAAACACAGGGTTACGCTGCATTTATAAAAATACAGTGCACCCCTGTGTTTCCCTTCTCGCTGGTTCTAAATTGAGCTGCCAACGCAAGCATCTTTGCACCATTGGCGATTCGGCACGTCTATGTGTGCTGCAAAATGCAGCACACATGGAAAAAGCAAAAATGAGGAGAAATAAAAGTATTTCTGCTCGTTGCGCCATGATAATGACACTCCTGGAGTGGTGTTAGTTTTTGACGCTGCCTCAGATTTACGAATTCTTGTAAATCTGAGGCAGCGTCAAAAACAATGAGTGTTGCGGTGGAACGCCCACAGCAACACCCATTGCACGTCCCTCTGTTGAAGAAAACTGCGTAGGAGGAGCCCATATTTACAAGGCGGCATTAGACCACAAAATGTGGCTTAGCGCTGCCTTGTAAATATGGCACAGTGCCACTGGAGAGTCACAAAAAGTGATGCCCGGTAGCGCTAGGGTCTTGTAAATATTCCTGGAATCTGCAGCAGCTCAGTCTAAGTTACACGATTGGGTAAGTGAAACCCTTTTAGCTCAGTGGGCGTTGAGCGCCAGATGAAGACAAATAATCAAGTGACCAGTTGTCTTGTACTCGGGTGAAATGGATTCTCTAGCCAGACTTTGCATGTCCCTTTAAATATCAATACACCAATCAAAAACGTTTATTTAAAGGTTATCAAAAGCATACGACAGGAAGTAACGAGAAGGCACTCACAAAAAAAACGTGAAAAGAATGTTCATAAAGAAACATGCCACTGTACCTAAACATATACGTATTTATTTTTTAAAAAGAAGACATTATTAGCAACACAGGAAATGCACGCTTTTTTGGCGTTATAAAGAACGATAATTGTAAAACCTTTTACTTCTGTGCAAACCCGTTGCCTGGTTCAAAAACATCTCCACTTTCTAAGGGGAACACTTCTGCTGAACCAGAAGTGTCAGTTTCCCACTCCTTTCATGGGGGATAAGATTAACCTTATTATCCCCCCATTTTTTTAATCGTGTTTGACACTGGGACCATTCTAGTCTTTCTTTGTGTGTCCACACCTCATCCATCATCCTTAGTTTTTAAGAAATCAGAACATCTCATCTCCTTCTCGGTCAATTCTTCACGTCGTCAAGTGCAGCGCACAGCGGATCAGAGCATTTACCGGGACAAAAAGAGAAGGCATCCTCTCTGTAATGCACTCGGCTAAAAGCTTCCATCTCCTTCGCGGGAAATTCGATACCACTTCTCAGGCGCTTTGTATTTTTAATGTAATGAACTTTATTCTACTGAAGAGGGAAAATTCGTTTTTTGAAACCACAACAAGGTTAAATTGAAAATACATTTGCAGACGAGATCTTTATGTACCCTGATTGAAAACGTACGATTTGCTTGCTGGCAGAAAACGCCTTAAAAATAATAGATAATTTTGTAGGCCGGAAACAATCCTCAAAAGAGCTGCTCAAACATACCACTTAACTGGGGACCGATGTAGAATTAGAGCACCATCCTTACATAAGTGTTACAGAAAAGATGAATTTATTACATGGAAGTCCTGATGAGACCAGTGGTTTGTGGGTCACCCCTTCACTTGGATATAGCTGATGCGTCCTGGAAGATGGGCACCTAGACGGATGTGTGGATTTCCATCCGCTTTAATGTAGTTTGGGAAACTGCAGGAGTAAGCGCTGGATTGAGTACGAAAACCAGTTGATAAATGAGTTTACTAAAACTAGCATGGGTTCAATCACTATTGGGACTCATTCTGCAGGTGCAAATTGCACACCTGCAAATTAATAACAACGCAGGGCTCACAAATTTGCAGGTGCCCTCTAGTAATTGAGAAAAACAGAGACATAGCATTTATGGCCTGATTTATACTTTTTAGCGACGCATTTGCATCATTTTGTGAGGCAAATGCGGCGCAAATTTACAGAATTAAATTATAACTTGTGTATACACCACTTTTGCGTAAAAAAATAACGCAAATGCGCCACTAAAAAAGTATAAATCAGGCCCTTAGTGCATTGTAGTCTCCATTACTGCATGTGCAGACAAATCTTTAGTGCACCCTGCACTCGTAGATTTCCTTCTGGTGTTCTCTGCTGCAATTCACACGTACAAACCTCCCACAAACTGATAGTAAGGAGTTTGGGGGCAAAGCGCAATTTGCACCTACATACAAAAATGGACCCACCGTAATTAGACCCCAAATGTTGCCTTAAGGTTTCCAATTGGTCATTCAACACATCATAAGTTATTTATCCATGCAAAGAACATTAGACCATTAAAAATCTATTTTAGTGGGTAACAGAATGAATGCTGTAGACTACTAGAAGTATTTGATTTATAGGCTATGGGTTCCTGCACTTCAATTTACTAGGGACTTATAACTACATTAAGTATGCCAATTTACCTTGTTTGGAAAGGAAAGCACAACCAATTTACCACTAGTCAGCAGGAGCAAAGTGTGCAAACTCATGAAGACAACAAAAATGGGTTAGTCAGTAATCTTTCTGCTCATTTAAGGAGCTGTTTTACTGATGTCTGGATTTGGTCTAGATTACATGCTCTTCCATCCAAGAGCAGTTTTCATTCATTTTCCAGAAAGAGAGCCCATAAACGCCTTTTTTCTTTGAGTGGTTATCTTCCTACAATTTTGAACAAAATAACTGCTAATTTTGAGTTGGATGGATTTGGAGCACCGCCTTTAAGACCTACGTAGGCTTGAAGATGGCTGTGTGCACCTTGGTATTGCAAGCTATCAGTTTCCCTTTTACTAGGACCTAGCTGCAAATAAGTTATTTGTAGGGCTCATTATGAAAACCTGTCTACTTGAAGCTTCTCTGACAACCGAAGCATCATGTAAAGCCAAGACAAATATTGTTTATTTCTATCAAGTATCCATTAAGTAGGCACACCCATAAATACATTCAAAGATTAAAATCAAATATTCCTTAATACTCTCAAATGTAACTCACATTAAGCTGATTCCTGCTTCTCGGTAACACTTATGCAATATTATCCAACAACGAAGACCTTCCCTGGTAGTTACTGATGGGTTGGAGTCTTTGTATTGGGCCCTGCTCCACTCCAGTCAATAATTACCAGGAAATGCTCTCAAGCTTGCATAATATTGTTACTGTAAATACGACCTTCAACATTTGAGAAGAAATTAGCACAATTGTTTGCTAGGTTATGTGTTTTTATGAGTCTTTTAAGGTGAAAGGTTACAGATTGGATTTTTTGCTGATAAAGCTCTGCTATTTTGGTCCATTGAAATGCATGGTGGTAAATGCCTGCTTTTGAACGTCACAAGAGGAGCATGTGGAAAGGCTAATGTATTTTAATTACAATATAAATTATTAGTTACATATAGCTTCCATTGAAGACTTTAGTTTTGCTGCCATTCGAGTAGGTTTTGGACTTGAGCAGCAGGTTTTCCAACGCGAATGGTTATGACTGCCCAAACTGCCTGCGCTGGAAATATCTCACTGGGTGCTCTCCTAGAGCCCAAAAATCATGCTAGGGGATGCCAATTTTCACTCGTCAACTTACTGTTTGCGAGGCGCACACAAGAAAATACTCCACCACACATTGGAGTGCGGAATTTGGCTGAAACTCCACATTTCATGCATAACACAGAATGGCCAATACTCAGAGAAATCCACTGGTGGACCACTGGAGCGGAATATTTCACCCACCCTTTAAAAAAACAAAGGTTAAGTGACATTATAGTTAGATGAAAGTGTCAGTTTAAACATAAACACTGAAATCCCATGTCCTCCATTCACAGTGTAGTCATCAATGATGTCATTTCAGATTTTATCATTGAGGTTAGCATTGATGTTATAGAACATATATTGAGTCATGAGTGGTGTAACATGTGAGGTCATAAGGAGTGTGCACAAACTATAGTTATTGAAAATAACTATAACTTGTGAATTGTGTTTTTTTTAGTTTAAAGAGTTACCTTTAAACTGATATTTTCACCTAATAAGGTCATTTTTACTTTTTTCAGTGAATATTAGAGTGTTTTTAATGGACAGTAAGATATTATTGCCATACCTAGCTATAATGTCATGTAAGCCTTTGGTTTCTTTCAATACGTTTCTATTTTTTTTTTTTACCATAAAGTAATATTTTATCATTATATGTAACTATTCCAACCAATATGTCCTGAAACAGCATCCACAACATTTCTCCTCATGTAGTAGCCTGTTAATCAGAGCTTTTAAGGAAGGAGCTAAGTTGGATGAATTTTTTTTGGGAATGTGTCATAAGGATTCGTCAAATAGTGCCAAATTTATTAGCAAACCATAAAAACACGTTTCCTATGCTAACTAGGTCCTAACTATAACTACACAGTAGTAAACGCCACTGTGTAATATGTTGTGATTGTGACTGCATTTACATAGCACATACTATCCTTGACAAGGTCGTCAATTGGTAAAAAGTGAGTTTTTTTAGACTACTGAGACAGTACTCCATGGAAACGTGGTTAGCGATTAGTCCATTGATTATTTCATTGTTGTTTTCACAAGTGTTTGGTGTTAGTAGCTTTTAATATTGCATTATTAAGATGATCCATTGCATTCTTTATTCAGTGTTCTTGCCAGATAGATTAATTGAGTTTAAATTTATTAGATATGAGATAAAATGGTGATTATTTCCATGAAACCCTGTGGATAAAAAAACAATTAGGGCCTCATTACGAGTCTGGAGGTCCAAGGGCCGCCATACTTGCTGTGGAGGTCAGACCACCACACTCCTGGAGGTCTGATTGCCACATTATGACCCTGACAGTTGGACCTCCAGGGAACCGCCGTCCCCATCAGAAACATGGTTCTCTACAGGCTGACGGCAGTCAGACACGTGCTCAGTCATGTCAGTGCTAAGTTCAGCACAGCCGTTCTGAGCACGAGTCCCCTTTCTGCCCATCTTTTAATGGAGGTTTAACTACCATGAAAAGGCTGGAGGAAAGGGAGTACTCCGGGCCTCCTGTCTAGCACCCTCAGAATGCGCACTGTCTGCTTTGAGGTAGCGATGGTGACTGTCTGAGGTGGGGAGGTAAGGTGTTCCAACATTTTGCTGCAAGGTAGGTGAACGATCTCCCTCCAGCCAAGGACCTCTTTATGTAAGGTATGGTGGCGAATGACTGCTGGGAGGAGAGCAGAGGTCTGCCATATCATACCATATCTATTTATCATAGGGGAGGCACGCCACAGGCAGCAGGAACGCATCTCAACCTATACACACTCAATAACATACATCAACACGGACACTTACCACCACAATATACCTCTTTTGGGTAGCCCACTCACACTGCACTGCAACACTACACAAGTACACATGGCCATACAGCTCAGGCACAGGGAGACTGAAGGCTACACAACATTGTCACACACACCAACAACAACACACCTACAGCACATATATAAATACAACTCAAACACTCACATCCCACACTGGTCAGGGACAGTCTTCACATACAACACACATATGTATAGATGTGGCATGGAACTCCATCAACACCACCATTAAACAGCCCTGCACTGGACACACATCACAGCACAATGGAAGGACAGCTGCATGCACAAAACACAGAGAGACAAATAGACAAAGAACACTGTGCAAACAATACCTGCACAATTGTGATGGGGCCCTCTGGGACACTCAGGGAAGGAAACTGCACTGGGACATATATCACTTTGAACAGGCCCCTCAAACAACATGTGCACAGGAAATGGCTCTACATGGGTCTCATGGACGAAATAATAAACCTAGATATCATGCACATTTGCACAACAAGGAAGGGCAAGTCAACAAAACACATACAACTCCCATTGCATAAGACATATCTCTACAGGAACTAGCTGCAAGGTCACTCACCTAAATGGACACATGCACAGTCTAAGGCAAACACAGCTAGCACAACTGAACATACTCCATGTCTGCACAAACAAATCTCAAGATGACACACAAAACATGACTACATTAGACATCAGGAGGACACGTCTAACACCATACATGCCCATATTGGGCAACACAAAAATAAATACTTACCATACCAATCACTACACAAAGCCATGACACCACCATTGTATGTACACACACACACACCTAGACAAACAATATATATCCTTATCTTTGGATGATATCAGCCCTGCCCACATATTAACATACTGCAAACAACAGCACATGGAGCAGCAAGCAGGTTCAAACACACATAACCAAAGTCATAGCAATTGCAGGACAAAGGTGTACCCAAAATAAAACAACTCTTTCGGTTTATTCAAAAACTAATTTGGAAACGTCCAAGGCCATTGGCCAGTCCATTCGTTTTTTAAAGTGCACAGTACTGTGCGAGCACTTGACCCTTTTACTGCCAGGGACTCCAGATGAAGGGGCATCAAGGTGGCAGGTAGGCACCACAATGATTTTCTGGAGGTGGTGGGGATCGGAATTGGGTGGGTGGATGGGCTTGGCTTGGGAGGGGTGGGCTTCATCTGGGGGAGAGGTATGGCTACTTGCATGGGGAGGGTAGGCCTTGGATGTGGAAGGGATGGGATGGGAGCTGGGTGAAGTCCTTCTGGGTCTGGGACGTAGGGGTGACAGGGCAAAGGTTAAGCTCATACAAAAACTGTTTCTTTGATACACAGGGATGGTCATCCGAATTGGGTTGGGATTTGGACGTTGAGGGAGTGGTTGTAGGCAGTGTTGGTGTGGATTGCATGTTGGAGAGCCACAGAACTTGCAAGGACTAATAGAAGGCCCACAACCTGTTGGCCAATGAGAAGCAACATCACTATCCATATCTTGGACATGCCAAACCTGGTGTCTGTCTGTGGATGAATGCCTGTACCCAAACACATGTGATGCCAACATCACTACAAGCCACTCCATGATGAATGCCAACAGTCAGGGCCACAATCCTTAACCATTACACATGTGCAGTGCCCTTTCCCACATGAATGCATCAAGGGCATAGAGAAACACAAAGTGGTTCCACACTCAAGACCTACCTGTCATATCCCTCATTGCTACTGCAGTTCTACATGCCAAATGACATACTATGGCCCACAAAGGTATCTGTCAGACAATGAACAATGGTAACATACTCCTTTCTGTGGCTCAACATGAAATGCTCACCATTGTAAATGTACTATTTCAAAACAGTTTGCCATGCACATATATGAAAGGCAATATAGACATCATCCCATCAACAAAGGTAGACTGTGCGCAGAACTACAGTCTATCAATGCCTACTTAAGAGAAAGAGGCACATGCTGAAATGCAGGCACAAGGAATGTTGGCAAAAGTGACGGCTATCCATACATGTCAAAAGAAATGGGAAAGTAGTTTGCTAGAGCTGCAAACAATTAGCTATGTTAGCCATATGACATGTACCTACACATCACAGACCTCAGTGAGGCACCAGCATCCATCTTACACTGAAGATAACTAGCTCATGAGTGGCAAATGTCTACATACACATATACGCAGACACATGGCATAAGACAGTGAACCATCACCTACTTAACTTTGTCCTGTAACATTTAGGAATAGTGATCTTTTGGATAGAAATTACACCCACTACAACAACAAACAGTACATGAATGATTACTGTACACAGTAAATTATGGTCCCTGCAAAGCAAGTGTTTTGAGGATTCCACCACTTTTGTCCAAGGCTAAAGGGTCAAAGCCCATCAGTTTGATGCACATGACGTGTCAACCCAAACAATCTTCCATCTACTGTGAAACATGGCTCATCCCTGATTGTCAGGGTGAGCAATCAGAACCTCACTCAATCACCTGGCAATGGGACAGGCAGGAATTTACTGTGCACTCAACCTCTCATGGCTGCTGTGCTGCCCTCAAATGCCCATCAAGCTCTGGATAGGGGACCGCCATAATACAGGTTATTGTCTGAGGGGTACCCCACCCACAATGGGAGGACAGCCCCAGCTGGACCTCCGCAATCTTCCAGGCCCAGCGTATCAGGTCCTCCCACCTCTTGTACCAATGGGCACTCTGCCAGCTGTGGACCCCTAGGGTCTGCACCTACTTGGCGATGGCTCTCCCTATCCCTTTCTTTTGATGGGTGTTGACCTTCATGGATGCAAAAGACAATACAAGAAATTATGTCCACAAGTCTCTTCCAAAGTGGCTAAGTCACATGCATGTCTGTACACCAAGCTAAGAACATTCTGTTTTGCCTATACTGCCCAAGTGTGGCACATACTAAACATTGAGTACCTGGACATGACAACAAACACTTCTCAGTCTGCAGACCAAACCACAACCCTGCTCTGGCCCTGCACTGACTAGCTAGGTCAACTGTCATCTTGTGGGACATGCTCTAGCGATCTGACTGAGATCTGAGAAACTATGAGACACATCAAACCTTTGTGGCTTCTAAAGAGTACACTCATTAGGCATTAATGCATCAAAACATTCACACTCTGTGAGAATGATTCTCACAGATACAGTCCCTACAGGCGACTGCCAGATTATAAATTAAAAAATCACACATAGCTAACAATGAAGGGACTGGCATGGTGGGTACAGAAAGAATCTAGCTTGTCCATGCGTGGACATATGCTAATGGAAATGCAGGCTCATGCCGCTTCAGAGGGTGGGGTTCTGTGTGACTTATCATTAATACAGAACACAGTTTTTACATATGTGTCCATATTACATTGCATTAAAAATAACATTGACATTCATTGTCCATTTTCTGCAATGTGACTAAAATACTGAGTCACATATCATGGGTTCAAAGGAAACAACACACTGCTTGCACTGTGGAAATTTCATTAATGCAGTGAGCCTGCACAGGACATATGTGACCTGCATGAAAGTGACAGCAGGACTGTGGGATTAAGGGACCTATCAGGGATCAGAGACACTCATTGACATTGAAGTAAAGTGGACATCAGTCACAGATCTGTAACTCTCCTCTAAAGCTAATTAGAATCGTATCAAAGAAAAGAGCCTCAATAAGCTGCATATTAGCACAGAGCCTATATTTGTCCACATGACAGGATCTGCTGGGATACAGGGAGTGTGTACAATGCCATAGTTGAATAGCAAAAGTGATTTAAGACCAGCCTCGACTTGGACCCATACTGTGAGATACATGTCACATGTCACATGCCCTGGTCTATGCAGGCTGAGCAGACAGAACCTACATGACACTCCATTACCAACAATTCATTGCATGACAGTACATCATGTAGCCAACAGCAATATGACATGTAGTGTGTGGCAACCTTAAAGACAAAAAGAGTGATGACATGCCTTCCATACATCAGTCTTTCAAGGGAAGATATGTGATGAAATCTCTGTGGCAACAAACACATAGCTCACTTCACACACAACTGACACATACAACATGCATACACAGCTCATGCTGGCATGCACATACGTGTTGTCTCACAATGACAAGAGTCAAGAGGTAACAGATGTCTGTGGATGGCTATAAGGTCCCCTCACCTAGTTATGTGCATCCAACGCAAGGTAGATCAGGGAATGCTCAAAACACACACACCACAATGTATTAGAACTTAACCTCTGGCACTGAACACAAATACATGCCCATTGACTCTCCCTTTGATGCCACACTGACTGCACCTACAGGGCCTTGAGTTTACATTCTGGCACAAACAGGTGCAATCTAGCCTGTGAGGAGGGAATATATGGTGAAGTACAGAGAAATGTATGCACATGAGGCACTTACCTGCTCCTCTAGTGCACCATAGAGCTGTTCATACAGGGGTAGGACCTCAGACACAAGCTTCTCCAACTGCTTTGGTGAGAAGGCAGGTACACAGCATTTGAGATAGTGGAGGTTTTGCTGGCAGCAGTGTCAGGAGTCAAGTGAGGTATTTTGCAGAACATGGCAGACACGTACATGGTTGTCACCATCGGAGGACACAGCCATTGGCCAGCGACCACCACTGGCAATAACGTGAGCCCATGGCTGTGTCTGCCACGGTTGCAACCGCCTACCACCATGACCACTTGCGATGCCTGTCCTGGGTGGTTCCTGATGTCCAGTGGCATTGATCAGGCTGCCCCCTGTTTAGAGGCCTGAAATGCATAATAGGGCTCCTAAAATGCTTTGGAAATGTTGTTTTTAGCATTAAAAACTGCTTGTCATGTCTTGTTATGTAGGTCCTAGTATTCATACACCATTGTTGTACCTTGGTAGGCACATATTGCAATTTGCATTGGTGCACAGTCCCCCCTACCCCCGGCAAAGGTCATTTGATTTTTTGGGACATCTAGTCACAGTCCAAGTGGCATTTGTAATGCACAAATTGTTGATTTCCAGATACATGATGTGTACACATGTGTGGCAAAGCAAGGGGGTAACATTTGACCCCTGAGTGATTATCAACTGTGATGTGTACTGTGTATCATGTCCACACCTTACGACATGCCTTGTCACATCTTGTCATTGATATACATCCTGTATGTTGCAAGGGACACACTGGAAAATGTAATTATCCATTTCTTGTCATACACAGGTACCCAGGAAGGGGAAGGATCAGACAACCTCCTGTCTATTGTTCACTGACAGACCCCCAGACCATGGAAGAATGCCACATCATCCAGATCTACCATCTGAATTGGCAAACAACCGTGGAACTATGTTATCAGTTGGAGCCAGATCTGATCCCTGTCATTAGTCATCCAACAACCATACCACCCATTGCACAACTAATGCCAGTATTGCACTTCTTGGCCACAGGATTCCTCCAAAATACAGTGGCCCTATCTGCTGGGATGTCCCAGCCAGTCTGGTTTTGAAGGATATTCTCTCCGCAACGATGAAACACCTGGACAGCTACATCCGGTTTCCTCAACATGAGGATTTTGCCCATGGGACAGCTGACTTCTATGGTTTGGCACACATCCCACATGTGGTGAGAGCCATTGATGGCACACATGTGGCCTGGTCCCACCGCATGGCAATGAACACATTTCGTAGGTCTATGCCCATTATCTGAGTTCAGTCCATGGTGCCTTCATTATGTAGAACAGCGCAATTTCCCAGACTGTACCCAGAGAGAGCCTGGCTGGTTGATAAGTCACATATGTCCTGTTTGTGTATGTGCAATGTCTGCTGCAACAATTCCGTTGAGAGGGACTCATAGTTGCACATATGTCCCATTTCATAACAGGGGACTTTGCATTCCCAAATCATCCATGGTTGTTGACGCTACTGAGGAACCCAAGTACGCCAGGGAAGTCTGCTTTATCTATGTCCATGGAAGAACACAGCATGTCACAGAGCCTGCTTTTGGGCTCCTGGAGGCCAGATTTAGGTGTCTGGACAAGACAGGTGGTGCCCTCCACTCCTCATCTGCAAAAGAGTGTAAGATCGTTGTGGCCTGCTGCATGCTCCACAGCATTGCTCTGTGGAGGAACAACCCATACACCCCAGATGAGAAGGAGCTACAAGTGCCACCGGTGAGAATCGTGAAATGCCAAGTGACGATGACAGTGGTGAAGAGGAAGGTGAAGACGTGCAGGCAGATCTCATGAATAACTATTTTACCTGAGTGTAAGTATGTAATGTAATGTAATTAATGTGACTGTGCGAGGCACTATAGCTGACAGGAAGTGTAGAGTAGAGTATTTTTCCGAAACACTGGAGATCTAATTCTTTGCAGTATATAGCCAAAGGTTGCTTGCTGAATCAAACTTAAACATATCACTACCTTGATTATCTGATTAGCTTGTGTCGGTCTCATTGCAATGTAAGTATATCTACTGATGTTTGCTACAAGGGGTTGGTCATAGGTATAATTTTCAAGGCTAAACTCCTTGTATTGGTTTTTCTAGGTACCTACACCATGACACCCTCATGTGGGCATTTAAGAGTTGTGACATTGGCAGGTATCTGATGCTGTTCTGACATAGGAAGTGGACATGGATGAATCCAGGTAATGTTGGGCACAGATTTAGGGTGTATGAGTCCTGTACCAAAGCAGCTGTCTGAAGTGCACAATACACTTGTGTGTTGGGCCAATTGTCTCATGTGTGTGATCATGTGGCTCTGAAATATGTTGTAATCAAGTGCAATCCTTGCATTCACTCTTCACATTGTGTCAACAATGATCTTGTATGACCTGTTTGTAGCTGTAGATGTGTTTCCTCATTGCAGGCCACAGTGCCTGTGCCACAACACTGACATAGATTTGTGTCATACCACCAGATGCTTGGTCAATGTAATAGGATAGAGCTATGATCAGGGACTGTTGTAATGCCCTCTGTCTGTGCCATGGTTTATGTGATGTTAGGAAGCCTGGTTTAGGTGTGTGATAAGGCTCAAGCTGGTGACAACATACACCAGTCTGTTAGCCTATTCTACTAGACAAGGTCTGACAAACCCCATTTTTCTGTGGTTTGGCAGACTGTATCTTGGTGTATCTATCTTGACTCAATATAGTTCAGCCATTCTTGGCTATGACAGTCTTGACATTTTGACACCCTATGTACTGTACAATGTAATAAAATATTTGATGTGACCAAAAACTTGTGTCAGTGTGTTGGCAGTAATCCTCAACACGACACTACCCGTGACATATGGCCTCCAATTACCATCTGCTGTTGTCCTCATGTGCATCACATGGACTTGCATCTCAACATTTCAAAATGTGGAACAGAAGCAAGAAGGTAATGATCGTTTGATAGGTGAGTTTATTGACATAGGTGCAGGAAACAATAATAATATGCAACACAAAAGGTAAGTGAAGGGATCAGTCATGGTGGATGTAATAATTTTAGTAGATGCCACAACATTTGTAGTAGCTCCAGTGCCCTACTACCCTAGAGAATGGAAGGTGGTTGTCAGCAGAGTGAATATGTGGCACACAAAGGAGTTCCTTCAGGAAGAGGTCACTTGCTGGCAGTGGTTGGTGTCTTTCTATCTGATGATCCTGGATTCTTGACTGGACGTCCCCGCTTGTGGTGGGCTTCTGCTGCTACAGAGGCAGGGGTGCCTGAGGCGAGTTGTTCCCCTGACAGGACCTCCTTTCCAGTGGCTGCCACAGATGTAGAAGGGGCTGGTGTTGCTTGGCCAATGATTGCTCACGGTCCCTAATCAGGGTACTGTTTATCTCTCTGAACACCCCTGATAGGGAGGCCAGGATGGTGTTGGTTGCCTCCCACTTTTCCAGTGACTCACAATAGAAATCCCCATGCAGCTGTGTAATTTCCCTGAGTTTGGCAAGTACCTGGTCCATCACTCCATGGGAGTCTTGATAGCCTCCCAAGACTTGACTGATGGTGTCCTGGCCAGGACCATCCCCAGTGGCCTCATACTGCTGGCCCGCAACATCCCTCCCATGCACCCTAGTGCCATGTGCCTGAGCCCTTGCCACAGATTACCCCCTACCACTGGTTCCAGGACCATCATTGTTGGAGGTGTGTTGCTGTGACTCAGGATCTTGGACTGGTGGCACAAGATAGTTGTCACTGTTCTGGGGACACAGATTGGGGTGGTGAATGGCTGCCTGCGATGTTGAGGCAACTGGGCTGGGAGGACTCGATGTGGTCACAGTGAGGCTTGCAGGTATCATCTGACCAGGTTGACCTGATGGGCCAGAACCGTCCTCAACGTCCAGAGGTCCAGGAGTATTGTCATCACTGAGGGCTTCGTCACCAGGGGTAGTGGCAGTCTCTTCAGTTGGCTCAGTGTTCCCAGTGGCAGCTCTACCTGTTGATGTGAGAGATACAATGTTACAGGTTGTATTGTGTCATCTACCTCCAATAGTTTATAGTAATATTTAGCAAAGGCCATGTACACATTGGATGTTCAGGTTTTCCTTATGTGACAGGTAAACATGCTATCAATTGTATTGACCTGACATTTGTAAAACATTCCAATTTCATTTCAGTCAACCAGCTGCAAAATTTAGGAGTTCATTAGCACTTGGGAGGATGGGCATACACGTGTATCTCGCCACCACCACAGGTAAAACAGTGGCTGGGCAGGATGTGGCTTTGATCATTTTGAGGCCTACTTGACTGTGATGCAGGCAGACCCAGAACCTTGTTGTATATGTGGTTGGAGTCATCATGTGGTCAGCACGTTGTGAATGTCTCTGCCTCCAATACAACTCAGGTGATGCATCTTGAGGCCTTGGATTCTGTTTTTTTTTGTTGCACACAGGTTGAGCTATCCTACCTGTCCACAATATGCAGATGCATTATGGCATATGGGCACAGGCATGATGATTGGAGTTACAGGATTGGTCCTCCTGGGATTTACAGTCATGTTGCTCCATGCACTACACACAGTATACATAAACTATCCTCCCAGGTGAGTACACTTCCATTGTGAATTAACAAACAGGGGTATTTGGAAAGATGCATACTGGGCTTGTGTATGAATTTGAAGAGAGAGAGCCTCCTGGTCTTAGCAGTCATGCCACTCGCTGTACTTCATGCACTTGTTGTATGTCATCCCCCCAGGCATTACACTTCATGTGTGAATTCCCAAAGAAGGGTATTGTGACAAGGGTACACTGGATAGGTGGTTTTAGTGACAGTAAGGGAGCCTCCTTTGAGTTGCAGCCATGTAACCCCCTGTATTATACACACTATACTGATGGTTTCCTCGCAGGAGTAGACTTCAATGATGATTTGGTACACAAGGGTATTCTGAGGGGAGAACACTGTTTGGAGATGGGGGAACAGTGTCTGCTGTGAGTTGCAGTCCTGGCACTCTCTCTGCTCCCCAATACCTGACAGATGCCAACTCCCCCAGTGATTACACATCATTTGTGATTTAATAATATTGTGGTCTTCAGAGAAGAAGCCACTGTTCTGTTGTTTGCAGTGACAGTACCAGGGCCTCTTGGCCTTAGCAGTCCTGTCAGTACCTGTATTACACGCACACTATACAAATGTCATCCTTCCAGGTGAGTACACTTCAATGGGGAGTTCAGGGACAAGGGTCATTGGAGCAGAGAACACTGTGGTGGCTAAGTGGAGTGACAATACCAGTGCCTCTTGGCCTAGCAGTCCTGTCAGTGCCTGTATTACACACACACTATACAAATGTCATCCTTCCTGGTTAGTACGCTTCAATGGGGAGTTCAGGGACAAGAGTAATTGGAGCAGAGAACACTGTGGTGGCTGAGTGGAGTGACAGTACCAGTGCCTCCTGGCCTTAACAATCCTGTCAGTCCCTATACTGCTACACACACTATACAAATGTCATCCTCTCGGGTGGGTACCCTTCAATGGGGAGTTGACAAACAAGGTAATTTTGAGAAGGATATACTGTTCTGTTTTTTGAAATTGTAGAACAGTGCCTGCTGGTAATTGTAGTGCTGTTAATCCCTGTACTGCACACAATATACACAGATGTTGTTCCCCCAGGTGAGTCTACTTCACATGTGAGATGCCAGACCGGGGTCTATGGACAGGATGACACTGGAATGGTGAGTGGGGTGACAGTGAAGGTGGCAAAAGGTGAGTAGTGAGCTTGCATGACAATACATTTTGGTGACATATATTTGTGTTGTGACTTACCAGACTGTTATAGTTGGACTCTCGCTCCTAGGTGAGACTGATGGTTTAGGGATGGCAGCACTTTTGTTTGTAGGTGACTAAGCCATTCCTACAAGAAGTCACAACTGTTGGCCTATCCCTCCTGGCTCACAAGCAGTACCTCACCAAAACTCAGAAAGAAAAGGTGATTTCTGGCAGCCTTACCCATGGGCTCTAAATAAGACTTCACAGGGAAGTCGTGGTCGAATGGAAGTTACCCTTTTCTCACGGTAGCAACAAGTCTCAGTCACACAGGCAAGGAATGAGATGCAGGAGAGTTGCCAAAATATTTATTGAAAAGACTACAATCTACGATAAAATGCATGAGCTGCAATGCTTAGGATAGTAAACAGCAAAAGAAGCATAATTGTTAAGATAAGAGTTGTGAATATAAAACCGTCCACCATCTTACAATAAACATGAGATGTAAACTTCCTAGCAAAGAGAACCTAATCTCTACCCAAGTGAGAGCAAGGTATGATAAACCTAATCTGCCTGTACCATGCCCAGAAGATGCGCCCCTCAACCCTTGCTACCTTGCACTGAGGTCTCTAAGTCAGACTCCGGGGTGACACAAAGGCTGAATTCTGCAGCAAGGTGACTTGCAACATAGATGGCATCTGGAAGGAACCCCTCCAATAACCTTGACAGTGTGAGATGTATTTATACTGATCATATAGGACCCCTGAGGCAGGTATGTTCCCAAAAAACTGATAAGGAGGCAGACTTGTGTCGGCAATTATATAATCAATCCCCAACAAGTATACATTATAGGGGTCATTCTGACCCCGGCGGTCTAAGACCGCCGGGGCCAGGGTCGGCGGGAGCACCGCCGACAGGCCGGCGGTGCCCCGCAGGGCATTCTGACCGCGGCGGTTCAGCCGCGGCCAGAAAGGGTAAACCGGCGGTCTCCCGCTGGTTTACCGCTGCCCTATTCTGACACCCCCTACCGCCATCCTGTTCCTGGCGGTTCGCCCGCCAGGAACAGGATGGCGGTAGGGGGTGCCGCGGGGCCCCTGGGGGCCCCTGCCGTGCCCATGCCAATGGCATGGGCACGGCAGGGGCCCCCGTAAGAGGGCCCCACAAAGTATTTCAGTGTCTGCCTAGCAGACACTGAAATACGCGACGGGTGCAACTGCACCCGTCGCACCTTCCCACTCCGCCGGCTCAATTCTGAGCCGGCATCCTAGTGGGAAGGTTGATTTGCCCTGGGCTGGCGGGCGGCCTTTTGGCGGCCGCCCGCCAGCCCAGGGCAAATGTCAGAATCACCGCAGCGGTCTTTCGACCGCGGTGCGGTGTTCTGACGGCGGTACCTTGGCGGACGGCCTCCGCCGTCCGCCAAGGTTAGAATTAGGGCCTATGTTCCTATCACACATAATTGGAAGAAAAAAAACTATGTACATCACTGATCATGACGCTGCTAATGATGTCTTCTCAGAGTGGTACTGATAATGCAAATCAAGGCATCTTTATAAACTATAAACAAAGGCAGCCATCTTAAAAGAAATAATACAATAAATGGACTAAAACAGAGTAAGCTAAGTAGGTTAAAATAAACTAGGTGAAAGGGGCACAGGCTTGCAAGCCAAAGGCTAAACTAAACTCCTGAGTCCCAGTAAAACTAAAAGATGGATTCTCCACACAACTTCACTCCCCCCAGGTATTCCTGTCAAGCCCTCAGGGTGGTGGATGACCAAGATCTTCTCCTCCCAGGATGTGAGTTGTAGGGGAGGAGGAGGGGGAAAGCACCACCAGTCTTCTGGACCTGCAGCTGGTGCCTTGATACCATGGAATGGACCTTCCTCCTGAGGTTGTTCCACTTCTTCCTGATGTCCTTCCTTGTGCGCAGGGTGGGGATTAAATAATTCACTCTATCGACTATCCTTTGCCACATTTCCATTTTCCTGGTGATAGTAGTGTGATGGACTTGGGCTCCAAGTAACTGTGGCTCTACTCTTATGATTTCATCCACCATGACTCTTAACTCATCTTCAGTTAAAAGGGGATTTTTCAGGGGTGACATGGTGGTGATAATGAAATAGTACAAAATTAACAGGGGAGAGTGAGTTTCTGAACTTGGGATGTGCAAATGGATATGATTGGAAATAAATGTGTGTGAAGGGTGTGGAATATGTACTTAGGGAAAGTTGGAGAGGTGCCTATTCTATAGTTCTATTTTTTGGATCAAGTTCTCTGGCTTAATTGCTTGGCATTAAAGATGCAAATGATTGTGGTATGTGGAGGTGGGTGTTTTTGCAGTCATGAGTGGCAATGTAACAGCTGAGTTGTTTTCAAATCCATCCAATGTGCAGTTGTGCTTTAATGTGGTGACCGCGAACCACCATTTGCAGACCACCATGGCTGACCGCCATTGCATCTTTGAACTTGTAATACTGTCGGTGGTTAGTCGATGATCTGACGGTGCTGGGGTTTGGACTGCCTATTTCCTGCCCTATATGGTACTGGGGGTCTGGCTTTTTTGGCTGGCAGTCAGCAGACCTGCCTGTGTAACTCATAATACGGCGGTCTGTAATACTACCAATATGGCAGACTTTTGGCGACTGCCACTGTGGCAGTCTGGCGGTCTGGCGGTCCAACGGCCAACCACGTAATAAGGCCCAAAATCATGTAACAAAGTTTGTTTGTTTGACTCCTCAAAATGAATAAAACTAGTTGAGTGTAATGTCTTCCATATAGAGTGCCAGTGGGCATCTAGTGTAGGGCATGATCAGGAAGAGGTGGAACGACTTATGGGGGAAGGTACATTCCATAGCAGCAAGACACCAGCTCGCTATTCAGAGGACTGGCGGTGCCCCCCCACCTCCTCACCCACAATTCACAGCATGGGAGGAGCAAGTCTTGGCAATACTGCATCCTGAGGGCCTGGACGGAGTTGGAGGAGGACTGGACTCTGGTAAGTCAGCTCTCTACTATTATCACCCCCCTACCTGCATGCCATCACAAACCCTGACCCTCACTCCCATCACTCCACTACATCCCACACACTCCACCATCACATCTCACTAATCCTAATGCTAAGCCCTGCATGCTGTACCACTGCATTGACAACCCTCACAGCCCTGCATGGACACTCTTCACAAAAGCATGCACATCATAGAGAACTAACAATCCCACCATACACCAACATACACAAGTAAAAGCTGGCAGGGCAACAACAACCATAGAGGGGAAGCCAGGGATGTACAATATGTCATACACATTAAGCATAACACATCATTTACATCCCCACAGGTACCCCTGCCAGTGTCACTTGAGAGGAGGTGCCAGCACTATCCAGACCCCCAACAGAAGAGGCCCACAGTGATGACAATAACTCTGGTCTTCGGGATCTGGACGATCTACCTGGCCACTGGTCTGCCGGGTACCCAAGCCCAGTCACAGACCACCACAGAGCCTCACTCATCAGGAAACAACACCACAGCACCCACCCAGCGTACCCACACCTCTGTCCCCAGGACACGTCAATCAGCAGTGTGTCCACCTGTACAGGGACCCCAGGCCACACCTCATACCCAAGACAATCAGGGACCTGGGGTCAGTGGCAGTGGGCACACAGTTCAGGGGACAGAGGCACAGGCCAACAGGGATACTGGGAGGACTGCTGTGCACCAGGTGGAGGACAGGCCCAGGGAACCAACTCTCCAGGAGGCACTCTCCGGGATCCTCAGAGCCTATCAACATTCCCAGGACACGATGCGCCAGATCCTGGACAACGTGCAGAAGAACCGGCGGCTGAAGGAGAGACAGTACCAGGGGACCAGGGAGATCTGTATGGTAGTGAGAGGGGTTAGAGAACTACCAAGCACTCCTCTTGGCCTTCAATGTAGTACTGGCCACATAATGCAATTTAACTTGATCAATGGAGACAAAGCAGACATTTATACAGCTAGCAAGCAGTGGTAAAACCACAGTTCTGGTACTGTGAACTCCAAGGACTGGCACCAGTTCACCTTAGAGGTGAAAGCAAGGGCCTGGTCTGAGTAGAATGGAGCTACTACTTATGTCCCGATGAAGACTTGTAAGTCTTTAATAACAAACAGTGTGTGCGTCAGTCGATTGCTGTGGTCACACCCGAAGGAATCTAGAGGATGAATCGGCTGCAAGTAGAATATATTTGAAAACACCATCAATGTGTAGGGGGCTGCAAGTGTCTAGGTATATACATTGAAATGGTTTTTTGGAAACTAGGAGGGAGGTTGCAGTGAAACCTTTAATTTTGGACATCTTTGGACATACTATTTGGTCTGTTTGTACAGACCATGCCGCCAGTGAAATTTTTTAATAAAGAGACTGTAGCCACCACTCCAGCATGGGCAGATTCAACTCCTTCATGTGCTGCTTTTATTAATTCTAGCTTGTGGTCTTGGTTGGGGATAACTCAATCACCCACCCCTGGTATTGTTGTATATGGAAAGTTTTGGGCACTTAAGTGTTAGGAATATTTAGCTGGATATACTTTTGGTAATGCAGTGTTATTGGAATGCTTTTGGTAATGCAGTGTTATTTGCAGAAGTACTAACAGCTGCAATAATGTCTTCATCTACCCTCGTATGAGAAGAAGTAATCACAGCAACTGTGGCAGTCTTAACTGCACTTTTGCTGCTTCATTAGCCAGTGAATTCCCTGCAACATATATTCCAACACGTTGAAGGCTCAGTGTGTGGATGACATGAGCCAGTGGTAGGCTAGCTTTTAGTTCTGCCACTTTTCCCAGAGCTTTTTATATTTGATAGTATGCTTTTTAGAGTCTCAGAATCCATTTATGCACCAATAATACACATTTTCATTAAAAGGCTGGACACAGCAATATGAATCTCACACTATTAAAGTGGGAAATTCAGTATCCATGTTTTCCAATCCAGAAATAATACTTTTTAGTTATGCAAGCTGTGCTGTACAGATCCCAGGTGTCTGTGTGTATGTTTGTTGAGAGTGGAACTCAGCATCCCTCATGACTCCATATACAGCTGTGCAAACCATGGCGTACTGGTGTTTAGAACTGATAGCAGGTTGGTGGGACCCATCAGTATATAATATATATTTATACTGTTCAAGAGGCAAAATGTTTGTTGGCATGGGGTGCTCCTGTTGGTATTGTAAAAAGTCTTGAGTTTGTAGTGTAGGGCCCAAGACATAATCTACTTTAGTGGCAGTCAAGGAAGTGGCCCATTGTATCGATAGTGGATGTGGTGCTTTAGCATTTGGTATGCTGTCTTCAGTAACAACCTCTAAGGCTGGGACAGGGATAATAAATATTATGCATTTCTCTCGAGCCAACTGACTTTCTTTTTTGACAGCCAGTTGTACTACAGTCAGTATTTTTTCTGTGGATGCAAAATACATTTCTACTGGAAAATATAAATGGGATATATATACTATTAGCACTTTGTCACCTTCTATAAATGTGACATACATGAAGCCAATTGCACGAGGAATTATCAGAATTACTACATTTGTTTTATTTACATGTGTGTGCGTAGCTGTTGTGCTACAAGCATATCAGTCTGTAGTGATCTTAGCATTTGTGTGTGTTCTGTAGTCCAGTACTTACTGGAAAGATCTGGATGAATTAAATCTTACAATGGTTTAATGCATTGCGCGTAGTCTGGAATGTAAGTTCTGCCAAAATTAAAGAATCCTAATAGGGTATGCATTTATAAGAAGTAAGGTGCCAGGCTGTTTCCCTCATTTGATAGTTTCTATCCCAAAAAGGGGACACTGAGGAAAGCCATTTTTGTTTTCCTGAAGTTGAACTTGGAGCCGTGTTTAGCAAATACCAAAGCAATGCTATCCAACCTGGCTAAATGTATGCTTGCCATCCTCCACTAGATATATACTATCACATAGGGCAAAGCTTCTTGGTCAATATTATGCAAAAATGTTGTGTAACTGATTGTCTGCAATTAACAAAAATTTGAGTTGGATTTGCTATTGTATGAAATTCAGAGAAGGAAAGTACTACAGTGGAATATACTTTTAAAGGTTCAAACTGGAACAACCTACAGACAAATATAGGTGCTTCCTATATACCTGAGGAGGATAATGCCCTTAACACCACAGACGTTTCAGCTTTATGGTGAATATGGTGCCTTTGGCACCCAAGAGGAAACTACTCATGAGATCCATTAAATAAGTACCAGATCTAACGTTGGCAGCGCCATGTGGTGCAGTTTCTATTATGTAACAGGACTGCACATGTGGGTTGGCAGAACTTCAGAATGTGGGGGACTGAGTCCTTCCACACCATCAGAAAATATTGTCCTAGTTCCTAGTTAGTTTGCTATGCCTCCTCTGAATCCCATAACTTTACAGGTAGAAGGTAATGTTTGGCAATCAGAAACATGAAACTCTGACTTCCCAGGGAAACCGTGGAAACAGATCTCACCCTTTAGTCATATTACTCATGCATGCCAAGGCAAAAACACAAAGAAGACACATGCTGAGTTTTCAATATATTTAATTAAACAAACGTAATCTTATATAGAGAGAATTAGCTGCAATAATTAGGCAGATGAAACAGAGCAAAATAATCTGTATTATGAACAGGGTTAAAATGATCAACATTCCCACCATTGTTAGTCAGTTCCAGAACATGAGGAGATTCCTATTTGGCTCTAATGCCCTAGAGTGAGCATATGTAGGTGTATCCTTCTGCCTGCCCATTCCAAGAGATTTGCCTTACCCTCATACCTGAAACTGGTGTTAGAGGTCTGCCTATGTGATGAATGGCAATTTTCATCAGGAGACAAGTGGATCAACGCCAGTAAAGCTGTATTGTTGAGCACAACGGTCCCAAAATGGTTGAAGCTGGAATGCCTCTCTGTCCCTTCTGGTCAGTGCATTGCGTATATAATCAAACTGCACTGTGGTAGAAGAAAATGCTTTGTCATGGTATTAGAAGTTGTCCCCTAAACTGGCAACACAGCACCTAGAATATCTCGCTCTGTATGTAGCTCTGTACAGAGTGTTCCTGATTATGTGCCAAGAAAGCCAACTAGCAACAAGCGTCATGTATCCTGTCTTCTCGGATAATATCATGTAAATGTGTACATTAAATAATACTGCTAAAAATGGGATGTACCTAAAATGTACAACAATGAAAATGTGCAATGCAAAAGAAAGCTAACAAACAGGAGGAACCAAACTCTGTCCAAGGTGGACATCACTACACCATAGAGCCTATTTGATCAGCTTTTGGTCCGCAATGATCATCTCATTATACCGGAGTGGCACATCTTTATGAACTGTTTTATCAATTCCCAAGAGCCCATCTGAATCGTTCCATGTGGCACACATAGCCCTTAATGTAGGAGGACAAACCAGGGCTGCCATGGTGCGAGAATTGAATAGCATACCTAAACTCACAGCAGGACTATGAGATGTTTCACTCCCATGACACCTAATGAGGCTGATCAGAGATAGGCACCAACAGAAAAGCCAGTTGTGATACATTTTGAGTCAGATAGTAAATTTGCCTGTCAGGAAGCCTAAGACCCCCGATCTGGTATCCACATGTAAACTTGCAGATTTAAGGCATGGTTTCGTGTCCCCCAAACAAACCTCTTCATGCTCTGATTAATGGTGAGAAGGGTATGCATTGGAATCATCAAGGGCAGCATCCCAAAAACATAGTTAAATCTGGGAGCGGTCACCATCTTATTCATCTGTACTCTACCCCAAAAAGAGACCATCTTGTGAAGTCCTATTCTATTGTACTCAACACCAACCATATTTGTTGAACACTCTGTTCATCAATAATACTGAATGCTTCAAACCCAAGCCCTTTAATGTGAAGCCAAAAGCATCCTGCAGAGTCTGTTGACCCCCCCTGCATGAGCAGAAATGCCTTAAATTTATCTTATAACCATAGAAGACCGAAAATGCTTTGATTAGAGACTTGAGTTGTGGAACGGAGGAGTCTAGCTCACTAGAAGTCAATAAAATATAACCTACATATAGCAAGATCTTACAAGTAACAACACACATTTCCACTCCCTGTGTAAGGGGAGATTGACATTCAGCTGCAGCCAGTTTTTCAAGTGCTAAAATATATAACAAGGGTGACAGTGGACAAACATGTTGCATACCTTGCGAGATATAGCAGAAGTTTGATAAATAACCTCCACAGTAAATCTGCAATGAGGGGTTTGAGTATAGCCACTTTTGGACAAAAAGCTGAGGCTTATTCTTGCCCTACTGAAGTTGTTTAAAGGATACTCCCATTTAACCCGGTCAAAAGTCTTCTCATCATCCAAGGAGAGCAACAACTTGTTATCTGAATCATTTTGCACTTATCATGTAACGGCAGACAAAGGACGCAGATGAGTACAGAAGGAACGTCCCTGCACAAAAACAACCTGAGAGCTACGTATCAGACTGCAGTTGCTAGGACCTTTGTGAGAATTTTCATGTCTGGTTAATGAGCACTGTTGAATGTTAAGTCACACAACTAGTAAGATCCTTATCAGGCTTTAAAATAAGGCTGATGAGTGCTCTATTAAACAACAGCCTAATGGCATCTCTCCCTAGCTCCTTATAAACTCATTAAAGAAGCAGAACCATGAATTCTCTGTTAATGTGATAAACTATTGCCTCCTGGGGCTTTGTTATTGGGCATGCTCTTGATAGCCTTAGAAATGTCCTCCTCTGTGATCTTCCCCTCAAAGATCTGTTTATCAGCCTCAGGGAAGGGGAGGGGAAGATCCCACAGTATCAACAGGGGCTTCTGTGCAACAAAGCACAGAGAAAAAATTTGCAAATGTTTCTATAGTCTGTACTGTTTGTAAGAGCACTCTTTGAGTCTTTCTACGGATTGCAGAAATGACAGAATTAGCCTCCTGTTTGTGTAATTGTGCTGCACTAAGCCGACCTGCCTTTTTGCCTTGCTCATAGTGACACAACTTTAGGCAAAGGAGAGCGTATTCCACTTGTGGTGTGTATTGAGATCATATTTTGCTCTCTCCAACTTGTGTAATGAAGTAGTTGTGGGGTGCCACGCATATACCTCGCGTAAGATCATGTACTACATTATCTAATTGCGTTTGCGTTTCTTGAGCCACTCGCTTGTTATGTTTTTGTAGACACATTTTACAGTGAGGATCTTGGGTTAATACTAACTCCAATGAATTCCTAAGGTTTGCCCTTTTGCATTTTTAACACTTCTTTCATCTAATGAGCTTGCTTCTTTTTTTGCCTTGATGTTTTCTTTGGAGTTAATACATTGAAGGCTGAAGTCATCCATTCATAAGCTTACTATACAGAGTTTATTGTCTCCAATTGGGTGCTTGTAGTTAGTTGACATTCGAGCTCCTCATGTTTATTTTGCTCAAATCCATATGGTGCTGCAGCATGTTGGGATATTTTATTGGGATAATGCATGAGAAGATAATATTGTAATGGTCGGTCCATGTGACTGCAGTACTCCCTTGAATAGTGATTACTTCAATATTAGAAAAGCATTTGCAATGCAATGGGTCTCAGGTTTGCTTGAGTTAGAGATATTCACATTGTAAATTTCTAACTGGACTTTCTTTGCCACATAAATTGAAAATGTTAAGTAAAACAGTTGACATAAGCAAGTCAATTTAAAGCGCCACGGCTGCCATAATCGTGTGAGCGCAAAGGAGAGACACAAAAGGAAAAAGGTTGCTCGCAGTCAAACACATCAGCAAACATGCAATTATCCATGTTACAGGGTCGGTCCCAAGGCGCTAAGAAAACCGCCCCAAGGCAGGACAGATGTGAAGCATTTACCAATGTCATCAAAGGATTTTTGAAAAGCAAGCCTGTGAACGAGTGAAAGTGATGGACGTGAGGTGGGAGTGGTTAAAAACCAACATAGATACTAACACGTCGGGAAAGCAGAGCTTGCATGCTGCTATGCTTGACCTAAACAAGGGCTTCACAACCTTGTATCGTTATTTTGTCTGTCTTGGCCACTTTTTGGAATTATGTAGAAAATATCCAGTCTGCTCCTTTTTTTTCCTGGTTGGCTGTGAGCAGTAGCTAGACATCCCGATGGGACTGCTTCATGAGGTATTGATGACATGCCTTCTCTCAAAAATATTCCAGTGAGGAATAATATTCTTGTATGGGAGTCCATCAGTAGATAAAAAATATTGTACTAGGCTTTAGTCATATAGAAGGCATTAATCTGAAAGCAATTTAAGTGAAGTTGAACAAGATACCTTCTTCATGAGTATGGAAGGTGATGAAATGGGTAGATTGTATGAACTAACTGTGATAGTGATGTAGATGATGGCATACTAATTTTAGTAATTGTGGTGAGTTCAAAGCTGGTTTCTCTATGTGAGAAATGCCAATCCTGTTCTGGGATTTGATGACACATGCTGCAGAGAAAAATATTTTCTCTGATGATTCATGTAAACGTTATGGCCAGTGCTCCAGAAGCTACAATGAGCACATTTTCTATAACTTCACAAATACCTTCATCAGCCGTATGAGACTTAAGGCCCTCATTACAACCCTGGTGGTCGGTGATAAAGTGGCAGTAATACAGCTAACAGGCCGCTGGTCAAAATATTTTAATTACGACCATGGTGGAAACCGCCAACACAGATAGCCACTTTAACACTCCGACACCCATGGCGGTAGAAACAAACACCGCGGCGGCAACCGCCAACAGACAGGCGGAAGACAATGTACCGCCCACACTATTACAAGGCACCAATCCGCCAGCTCTTCCGGGGTGGTAAAAACGCCATCAAAAGCATGGTGGAAACAGTCTTTGGAAGGGAAACCACTCACCTCTCAATACCCAACGAGGAACCAGGACGCCATGGAGCCCGAACTACAGGTGTAACCAATGTTGGTGTATCTTCTCATCTACCAGGAGTACGGACGGCGCCGGCGACAACCACAGTGAGTATTGCACCTAGCACACAGGGAAGGGGAGTAGGGGAGGGGAGTAGGGAAAAGAGAGTGACACACGCACGTAACACCCCCACCCACAACAACACACGCACACATATCCAATCACATCACAGATACACCCTGTCACCCCCTGGAAGAACGCAAGGACCAAACAAAATGAGTTTAACTAGTGTATTATTTGAACAATCAGATAGCCCAAGATAACAGTAAATAATCAGTATACACAAATATTTACAGCAAGTACCCAAATCCGTACACTGTCCCATGAAATGTCCGTGGACCATTGGTCCCAAAAAGCATGGGCAAAGCCCACTCATGACACCTGCCTCAAAACGGAGAGAACACTGCAGGGGCATCAGGTCGTAAAAAAACAGGCACCTCAGGGGGAAGGGGAGGGGGGGCACCTCAGGCGGATGATGGGACTACGCCACTGCTCCTCGAGGGGGCTCCATGCCCACTGCCTGGTCCTGGGGAGTGCAAAGCCACAGTCTCTCAAGTCTCTCAAGTGGGTCCACTGCCCACTGCCTGGTCCTGGGGAGTGCAAAGCCAAAGTCTCTCAAGTCTCTCAAGTTGGTCCACTGCCCACTGCTTGCTCCTGGGGAGTGCAAAGCCACAGTCTCTTAAGTCGGTGACATGTTCCACTTGTTCTGGTGGGGGCTTTGTGCCCAGAGTGCTTCATCCTGTCAAGGTCAGGGTGAGTGGATGCTTTTCTCCACTGGTTCTGGAGGGGGCTTTGTGCCCAGAGTGCTTCATCCTGCCAAGGACTGTGTTAGTGGATGCTTTTCTCCACTGGTTCTGGAGGGGGCTTTGTGCCCAGAGTGCTTTATCCTGCCAAGGATAGGGTGAGTGGATGCATCCCTCCACTGGTTCTGGAGGGGGCTTTGTGCCCAGAGTGCTTCATCCTGCCAAGGATAGGGTGAGTGGATGTTTTTCTTCACTGGTTCTGGAGGGGGCTTTGTGCCCAGTGATGCTGAACCTGGGGTGTGGCAGTTCCCATTCCCTCACCTGGGTGTCTGAGGCACGAGATTTTCAGGGAACAGGTATCATGATACTCCATGGAGGCAGAGCCACACTCCACCCAGTGGCGACTTAGGCTGTTAACTGCTAGTAGTACCAGTGCTGGTGGTGGTGCCTCATGTAGTGTGAGCAGGGTCCAGGACGTCTCCTGCAGCCTCGGACGGCTGCCCACTGGGGATGCTGCTGATGTCTGCTGTAGTGGCACTGGCTGGGCACATGGCCGGGCAGGTGGTGGTGGCTGTGGTGGTGTCTGCGGCGGAGATGCTGCCGGTGCTGCCTGTGGTGCAGGTGTCTGTAGTAGTGGAGGGAGACACCAGGCCGTCTCCTCAGCCTCGGACGGCTGCCCACTGGGGATGATGCTGGTGACTGTAATTGTGGCAGCTGCCATGCAGGTGGCAGTGCAGATGGTGGTGCAGGTGGCACTGCAGGTGGCACTGCAGGTGGCGGTGCAGGTGGCGGTCATTGCTGCGGTGCTCACCGTGGTACAGGTTGCTGGCCTGTCATGAGAAATGGGGGTCACCAGTCCCTCACCAGGAGGCTCCGTGCCCTGAGGTGACTTTCCTTTGCTTTTGTGTCCCTTCCCCACCTTGGTAGTCGCTGCTGGGACCTTGGCACTCCTCTTTGGTTCTGGATGAGGCCTTGCTGGGTGGTTGGTGCGTCTTTTCCCTTCTGCATGCTGGCCCCTTCTTTACCTTGGCAGGTGGTGGAATCGGGTGGTCCTTAGCTTCAGTAGGTGGCACAGAGGCAGCCCTGATGGGTGCCCCCTTTGATCCTCCCGGACTTGCAGGGACCACAGTGGATGCCGATTTGATGGCTGAGGTGCTGATCTGGGCTCTAAACATCCTGGCCCTAGGGGAAGGACGGGGGGAGGTGTACCGAAGAGGTCAATGTTAGCCAGGAAAAGTTTCTTTGACACACTGGGACAGGAAGATGGAGGGGGTGTGGGAGTGGAGGAAGAGGTAGTGGTTATAGGAGGTGTACGTCTGCTGAGTTTGGGTGAAGGTGCATGGGCTGGAGGCTGTTGTGAGGTGGATGGCTGTTGGGTGGGTGTGTGCCTGCATTTGTGTCCTTTGGGAGGAGGGCTCACAGACACACTGGGAGAGGACACAGGGGACGTGTGCATGGTTGTGGGGGTTGTGATTGCTCGTGAGCGGTGTGTTGTGATGGGCGTGCTGGTGATGGAGGCAGTGGCTGAGGATGAAGTGCATGCAGGTGTGAGTGGAGATGGGACAAGGAGGGAGGTAGAGGACGTGGAGGAGGGGGACACAGTGGAGGAAGTGTATGTTGATGTGTCTGCATGGATATGGTGGTTGTGTGAGTGCCTGTGGGATGTGTGGTTCTTATGTTTGCCTGAGCCCCTTTTGTGTGTTGATGTGTGTGCATGCTGGTCTGAAGGTGTGCTTGGGATAGGCTGAGGTAGAGGGGATTGGGTCTGGGTAGAGGAAGTTGGAGGGGGGAGGCTTGACACAGGGACAATGGCTGCCATCAGTGCTGAGGCCAGAGCCTGAAATGCTCTCTGTTGGGCTGCCACACCAGAATGAATGCCCTCCAGGTATGCATTTGTTTGCTGCAAATGCCTCTCGACATCCCTGGATGGCATTCAGAATGGTTGACTGCCCAACAGTGAGGGATCTCAGGAGGTCAATAGCCTCCTCAATGAGGGCAGCAGGGCTGACTGGGGCAGGGCCTGAGGTGCCTGGGGCTAAGGAGATGTCCACCCTCCTGGGTCAGCGGGCACGGGAAACACGCTGAGCGCCTGCTGGAATGGCAGTGATGATACGGGGGTGGTGGATGTACCTGTAGCTTGGGTGGGCACCGAGGTGTCCGCCACCAGCAGGGAGCTTCCATCGGAGGAAGAATCTGGGTCCAAACTGTCCCCTCCTGTCTCTGCTGTGGTGCTCCCCTCGCCCTCCGTCCCTCTGGTGCCCTCACCATCGTTAGATTCAGCCTCCCCGGCCCTGTGGGATGCAGCTTCCTCCGGTGCCTCAGCTCCTCCGCCAGATGATGCTAATGCACATAAGGACAGGGTGACAAAACAAAAAGGGAGGGGAAAAGACAAAGGATACACTTGGTCAATGGCAGCACAACACCACCGTTGGCATACATTACACACACACACACAGGGAACAGCCCTACGCACTAGACATTGCTCTACTAGTCATAATGCTAGTCACCAGCCCATGGATAAGGGACACCTAACACCAATTGCAGCATACCTGAGACCCACAGACCCCTGCCCAGTAGTGGATGCCTACTAGCTTGGTTGGAGGTATTTTACATCAGAACCCTGCCCAACATGGGACCTACTCTGCAATGTCAGGCCTGGACTAGGGGCACCCACAGGCCCACATCCCCCACCCGGATACCACCCCACCAGGCGCAAGTTGTATATTGGGGCACTGTACTCACCCCCTCGTGGCTGCTGGGATGCCCCCAAGCGCCCATCTAGCTCCGGATAGGCCACCACCAGTATGCGGTCCATCAGGTGGCTCAGGGTTCGACAGGCCCCCCTTCCTCATTGGTAGGCCATCCCCAGCTGGGCCTCCACTGTCTTCCGTGCCCAGCGTCTCAGATCCTCCCACCGTTTGCGATAGTGGGTGCCCCGCCTGCCATATACCCCCAGGGTCCGTACTTCCTTGGCGATGGCACGCTACATACGCTTTTTCTGATGGGCTCTGACCTGCAGAGAAATGGACACAGGGAAAGATATTAGTCCGACCATCCTGCCTGTTACACTTATGGCCCACCATGCCCATTCCCATCCCATTAGCACAGATATGGCCCATCTTACTTGCAGCACGCTGCCCAGGGCCCATCCACCAACCCCCCCTACATGAGGCCTTCACACACAGCACTCCATGCATTCACGACCCATGCATCGTACTCACGGTGTACTCACCTGTTGGTCTGGAGGCCCATACAGCATTCGGTACTGGGGTAGGACCCCATCCACCAGTCGCTCCAACTCTGCCGATGTGAAGGCAGGGGCCCTTTCCCCAGTGACAAGCCATGGTCAGTTCCAGACACAGGTCACAGCAGCACTTGCAGTGTAGGTCCTCTCCTGTTGAAGGTCAGGTAGCAAGTGAGTGAACAGATAGAAAATGGCAGTGACGTCCGCGGCGGTGCATACCGTCACCGCCAGCGTACATCACCATTGGCCACTGTACACTATAGGACCTAATGTTAACCAATGAGGAGTTGCACAGCGGTTTTCGACTGCCTCCCACAACGGCGCACTGCGTCAACGGAATTACTTCATTTCCACCTGTCCCTCCATACAGGACAGGTGGACGCCATTTCATGGGGGGGGGGAGGTACAAGCCATGGCTTCTAACTGCGTCACAGTACCATTTAGACCTCTCCAACAAAATACTGTTACAACCACGACATGCATTGAAGTGTAGTGGTTGGAAATAAGAGATACTGACCAGCTGCTCACCATTTTGCCCCATAGATTGCAACTGCTGCAGATGAATAGGAGATGGAGACATATCCCCGTGTACAGACCCCTGGTGGACTTGGCAACAATGGAGGACAGGCACATTATCCTCACCTATAGACTGAACAGGGCCACAATCACAGAGCTGTGTGCCCAATTAGAGTCTGACCTAATATTTGCTATCTGTCACCCCTCCGGGATCCCCCCTCTTGAGCAAGTGCTATCAGTGCTTCATTTCCTGGCAACTGGCTCCTTCCAAGTGACAGTGGGCTTGGCAGCAGTCAATGTTCTCAAACGTGCTGACCAGAGTGTTGTCTGCCTTGATTAAACACATGTGCAGCCACATCGTTTTCCCCCAGGTGGGGGATTTGGCCACAGTGAAAGCTGATTTCTATGCAATGGGACATATCCCCAACATTATTGGGGCAATTGGTGGTACACATATAGCATTTGTCCCCCCCCCCCCCGGTGAAATGAACAGGTGTTCAGAATTCAAAAGAGCTTTCACTCGATGAATGTGCAGATGGTGTGCCTGGCAGACCAGTACATCTCCCACGCCAATTCAAAATATCCTGGGTCTTTGCATGATGCCTTTATCGTGAGGAATAGCAGCATCCCATATGTGATGGCCCAACTCCAGAGGCACAGGGTGTGGCTAATAGGTGAGCCCTGGTTCCCACCCAGTAGGTGTTGGTGTATGGGTATGGTGTGGGCCTTAAGGGTTGGTGTGTGGCTAACAGTTGTCCCTCGATATTTGCAGGTGACTCAGGTTACCCCAACTTCTCATTGCTACTGACCCATCTGAGGAATACCAGGACAAGGGCAGAGGAATGTTGTATTGAGGCACATGGGCGAACACGAAGAATTATAGAGAGGACCTTTGGCCTCCTGAAGGCCAGGTTTCGTTGCCTCCATCTAACAGGTGGGTTCCTGTACTACTCACCCAAGAAGGTCTGCCAGATCATTGTGGCATGCTGTATGTTGCACAACCCTGCCTTACGTCACCAGGTGCCTTTTCTGCAGGAGGATAAGGCTGGAGATGGCTGTGTGGAAGCAGTGGACCCTGTGGACAGTGAAGATGAAGAGGCAGAGGATGAGGATGAGGACAACAGAAGTGTAATAATTTGTCAATACTTCCAATGACCCACAGGTAAGACAATGTAACTTCACATTTTATTGACAGTTTTGTGTTGGACATTTTCACTGGTAGGCTTATTTTCCCACTTCAATGTTCACTCACCGTAGCCTTTGGCATCTCTAATTGCAGATATGTGTGCCCCACTATCGCTCCTGGTGTGTTGACTGCAGCCAACTATAGGTCATTCCTATGTATACATTTCTGTACGGTTGATTTTCAATGTTTAAACCTTGTTTAACTAATACATACTGAAATCATTAGACATACTCCATACTTGTATTTTTTCAATGGGTGTTTATTTAAGTGCTCAGAGGTAGAGGGGGATGTGCAATGGGCAGGGGGGATGATGGAGGAAAGTCCAGATTGGAGTCCAGTTATTTGTATCACAGGTGCATTGTCCAAGGGGGCATAGGAAGGGGGGCAATGGCAGTTCAAGGTGGACAGGGTGACAAAGTGGGACACAAGGGTGACAATCAGGAGAGTCTTATTTCCTGGTGGGGTCTTGACAATAGTCTCTGGCTTCTGCCGCAGGGAACGTTTGTGGGATGGTTCACCTTCTGCAGGGTGAGGGGTGCTGGTGGCCTGTGAGTCCTGTGGCGGGGCCTCGTGTCCACTAGCGGCAGCGGAGGTGGAGGGCTGTTCATTAGTTTGGCTAGTGGCAGAGGCCCGCTGGTATGCCACTGCCTCCCGCATAGTGTTGGCCATGTCTGCCAGCACCCCTGCAATGGAGACCAGGGTGGTGTTGATGTCCTTCAAGTCCTTCCTGATCCCCATGTACTGTCACTCCTGCAGCCGCATGTTCTCCTGCAACTTGTCCAGTATCTGGCCCATTGTCTTCTGGGAATGGTGGTATGCTCCCAGGATCTTGGTGAGTGCCTCCTGGAGAGTCAGTTCCCTGGGCCTGTCCTCCCTCTGTCACACAGCTGTCCTCCCAGCTTCCCTGTTGTCCTGTGCCTCTGTCCTCTGAACCGCATGCCCACTGCCACTGACCCCAGGTCCCTGATCGTCCTGTGTTTGTAGTGTGCCCTGGGGTCCCTGTAGTGGTGGACACACTGCTGAATGACGTGTCCTGGGGACAGAGGTATGGGCCCGCTGGTTGGGTGCTGTGGTGGTGTTTCTTGAGGGGGGAGGCTCTGTGGTGGTGTGAGAATCTGCCTGGGTCCCTGATGGGCCAGGTTGGTCATCCAGATCCAAGCTACCAGAGCTGCTGTCATCACTGTGGGCCTCTTCTGTGGGGGGACTGGATGTTGCTGGCACCTCTTCTCCTGTGACATTGGCTGGCGGACCTGTGGGGGTGGAAATGCAGTGTTATTGTTTCTGCATGTGACATCAGGTGCATGGGTGTGTTGCCCTCTATGGTTATTGTTGCCCTGGCAGATTTGCCTTTGTGTGAGTTACTATTTGGTGGGATAGGTTATTCTCACATTCAGTGTGCATGCAGTGGTGATAGGTGTCCATACAGGTCTGTGAGGGGTCCATGCATTGGTGTTACATGCAGGGTTTGGTATTGGGATGAGTGGGTTGTGATGGTGGGGTATGTGGGAGATGGTGAAGTGATGGGAGTGAGGGTAAGGGTGGGGGTTTGTGATGGCATGCAAGTAGGGGGGGTGATAGTAATGGAGATTTGACTTACCAGAGTCCAGTCCTCCTCCTACTCCTGCCAGGCCCTCAGGATGCATGATTGCCAAGACTTGCTCTTCCCATGTTGTTAGTTGTGGGGGGAGGAGTGGGGGTCCACAGCCAATCCTGTGTACAGCTAGTTGGTGTCTTGCTGCTGTGGAACACACCTTCCCCCGTAGGTTGTTCCACCTCTTCCTGATGTTGTCCCTTGTTCTTGGGTGCTGTCCCACGGCGTTGACCCTGTCCACGATTCTCCGCCATAGCTCCATCTTCCTAGCAATGGATGCCTGCTGCATCTGTGATCCAAATAGCTGTGGCTCTACCCGGATGATATCCTCCACCATGACCCTTAGCTCCTCCTCAGAGAATCTGGAGTGTCGTTGTGGTGCCATGGGTGTAGTGTGAGTGGTGTGGGTGAGGGTGTGTGGGGTTATGTGTTGGGGTGTGTGATGTAAGGTCCGTGGATGGTGTATAGGTGATGATGTTTTGTGGCTCTGGTTGTGTGAGTGGTCTTGCTGTCTTTCTCTGGTGGCAATTCCTTCTAGTCGTAAAGGGTTGTGTATAGTGCAACCAACCACTGACCTTATTACAAGCACACAGTAGCCATTGTGGATCCCCATGACAGTCAGCCCACGGTGGTCCGAACCACGGTGGATAGCGTTCACCAAAGTAATACACATCTGCACACTGGATGAATTTGAAAACAACACAGCTGATGTACATTGCTGCACTGGACACACATGCAAAGTACACTATAAAACACACCCCTTCACACACCACAATCCTTGGCATTTCCACTTGGAGCCAGGGAAACACCACCAGCACGTATCGATTATTACACAGATTAGGTACCCCTTGTCTCACCATCCCATTCAACACCCTGCACACACTTTTGTCCATTCACACTCTTGCAGTTCCCCTGTTAAGTAATACACTGTCACCCTTTTTTTTGTTCCACCATGTCACATTTCCAAAATCCCAATTTTTCTGAGGATGAGTTAAGAGTCATGGTGGATTAAATCATAAGTGTAAAACCACAATTGTTTGGAGCACAAGTCCAACATACTCCTCTCAGTAGGAAACTGGAAATGTGTGAAAGGATCGTCAACAGAGTAAATGATGTAGGCACCACCCTGTGTATGAAGGAGAACATTAGGAAGAGGTGGAACAGCCTCAGGGGCAAAGTCCGTTCCCTGGTGTCCAGACACCAGTGCAGGCCAAGAAGACTTGTGGTGGCCCTCCCAGTGCCCCATTATGTCTCTTTCCCTGGGAGGAGAAGGTCTTGGCCATCCTGCGTCCTGAGAGCTTGACAGTAATAACTAGGGAGTGGAGTTTGTAAGTCACAACACTAAAAATGTCACCAAAATGCTATATTGTGCATACCCACAGCTTACCTTTTGCACTTTTTCTATCACCGCACTCACCAGCCCAGTGAACACCTGTCCAAAGACCTCTATTTGGCAACTCACAATTGAAGTGTAATCACTTGGGGAGATAATATTTGTAAAGTGTGTGTAGTACAGGCACTGACATGACTCCAACTCCCAGCAGGCACTGTCCTACAACTCCAAATACAAGAACAGTGGTAGGTTGTCCACATACCCCTGTTTGGCAAATCACAAATGAACTTCACTCACCTGGGAGGATACCACTTCTCAAGTGTGGGAAGTAGACAGAGTACCCTTACTGCAACTCCCAGGAGGCTCTATTCCTGTAACTACAAACACTATCACAGTAGTCACATGCTGCAATATGTCTGTTAGTGAACTCTCAATCAAAGTGTACTCACCTGGGGGAGAACATTGATCAAGTGTGTGTAGTAGAGAGTGACCTAACTGCAACTCACAGGAGGCACTGTTTTAGCAACTCCAAACACCAGAACAATGTTAACTTGTCTAAAGACCACTGTCTGGCAACTCACAATTTATATTCACCCAGCTTGGAGGATAACATTTGTCAGATGTGCGTAGTAGAGGGAGTGACTACTAAGGCTAGGAAAGCCCTGTGTCTGCAAACTACACATCAGCCCAATGTTCTCTTGTCCAAATAACATTGTTTGGTTACTCTCAATCGAAGTGGACTCACCTGGAGGATAACATGTGTAAAGTGTGTGAGGTAGAGCGAGTTACGTGATTGCAACTCCCAACAGGCCCTGTATCTGTAACTTCAAACATCAGCTCAGTGTATTTTTGTCCAATGACCCCTATGTCCTAACTCTCAATTGAAGTGTACTCACCTGGGTGGATACCATTTGTATAGTGTGTGTAGTACAGGTGCCAGGAGGCTCTGTCACTGTCATCCCAACAACCAGTTCAGTATCCTCTCCTCTAAAGACTCCTGCTTGGTAACTCACAATTGAAGGGTACTCACCTGGGGGGATAATATTTGTATAGTGTGTGTAGTACATGGACTGACATGATTCCAAGTCCCAGCACACCATGTTTTTGTAACTCCAAACATCAGCATAGTGGTCACTTGCCATTATACTCTTGTTTGTAAACTCACAAATTAAGTATACTCACCTCGGGGGGAACATTGGAAAAGTGTGTGAACTAGAGGGGATAACCTGACTGAAACTCAGAGAAGGCATTGTTTCAGCAACTCAAAACACCAGTGTTCATTTGTCAAAAGACTCCTGTTTGGCAACCCTCAATGTAAGTTTACTCAGCTGGGAGGATACAATTTGCATGATGCGTGTAGTAGAGGGAATGACATGACTGATAAGGCCAGGAAGATCTGTCACTGTTACTTCACTCACCAGTCCAGTGTCACCAACTTCAAGGACCCCTGTTTGTTAGCTCACAAATGAAATGTACTCACCTTGGGGATAACATTTGTATAGTGTGTGTACTAAAGACAATAACATGACTGCAACTCCCAGTGGGCCCTGTATGTGTCTTGTCCAAAGACCTCTATGTTTTAACTCTCAATTGAAGTGTACTCATCTGAGAGGATAATATTTGTAAAGGGTGTGTAGTACGGGGGTTACATGACTGCAACTACCAGGAGGCTCTGTTACTGTCACTCCAACCACCAGTACAGTGTCCTCTCCTCTAAAGACTCCTGTTTGGTAACTCACAAATGAAATGTACTCACCTGGGGGGATAACATTTGTATAATGTGTACTTGAGAGAGTGACATGACTGCAGCTCCCAGCAGGCTTTGTTTCTGTAACTCCAAACACCAGCCCAGTGTTCTCTTGTCCAAACATTCCTGTGTCTTAACTCTCAATTGAAGTGTATTCACATGGGAGGTTAATATTTGCAAAGTGTGTGTAGTATAGGGAGTTACATGACTGCAACTTCCAGGGGGCACTGTTTCACTAACTTGAAATACCAGTCCAGAGTTCAGTTCTCCAAATACCCTTCTTTGGAAACCCACAAATGAAATGTACTTACCTGTTGGGATGACATTTATCAAGTGCATGAAGTAGAGGGAGTGACATGACTGCTAATGCTAGGAGGCTCTCGCCTCTATAACTCTAAACACAAGCCCAGTGTTATCATGCCCAAATACTCCTGTGTCGTACCTCTAAAATGAAATGTACTCATCTAGGAGGATATAATTTGTATGGTGGTAGGAAGTCGATGGAGTGACTGGAATGCAAAATCCAAAATTCCCTGTGTCTCTAACTCCAACCAAAAACAATGTACACTTGCCCAAATCCATCTATTTATGAACTCTCAATTGAAGTTTACTCCCCTGAGAGAATAACATTTCTCAAGTGTGTGTAATATAGAGAGTGACCTTATTGCAACTCCCAGGAGGCACTGTTCCAGTAACTCCAAACCAGTGGTCACTTGTCCAAAAACCCTTGCCTGCTAACTCTCAATTGATGTTTACTCATCTGGGAGTGACAAAGATACAGATCGTGCTCAACTCTGAGATGTGCTTGACCACCTGGCTCCATGTTGACCTGCTAACCCAAGAAGAAACTATTGAGGACAGAAAGGTCACCTTACCCTGTGTGTAAAACAATGATCCCAAAGGCCTCAAGAAGCATCACCAGAATGGTATTGGCAGAGGACACATTCACAATGCACTGACCACATGATGACTTCAGTCACATATACAACAAACTCCTGGGTCCGCCTGCATCACAATCAACTAGGCCTCAAGATAGCCAAAGACATATCTTGCCTAGCCACTGTTTTGCCAGCACTGGCGGGGAGGAATGTATGTCAGAACAACGCATGCTGAAACAATGCATGCCTGAACAACGAGGTCAGAACAACGACTGCGTTGTTACCACTAATGCGTTTACCACTAATGCCTTAACAACGATTTTTCGTTGTAAAGGCATTCCTGGTAAAGGTATTAGTGATAGGCATGCATGGTTCCAGCATGCGTCCCCCCTGGCCCCCACCCCACCCCTAAAAATTATCGCGACCCCCCAACCCCTCCCCTAAAACCACGCCAACCCCCCACCCTTGCCCCTAAAACGACCCCAACCCCCCACCTCGTCCCTAAAATTACCGCAATCCCCACCCTGCCCCTAAAACAACCCCAACCCCATCCCTGAAACCTAAAGTACCCCAACCCCCACCCCTAAAACCTAAAACCACCCTGCCTCTAAAACTACCCCGAGCCCCCCACCCGCCCCTAAAACCTAAACCCTGCCAACCCCACCATCCAGCCCCTAAAATTACCCAACCCCCAACCCACCCCTAAAACCTAAAACCGCCCCAACCCCCACCCCTAAAACAACCCCCACCCCATCCCTAAAACCTAAACTACCCCAACCCCCACCCCTAAAACCACCCCAACACCCCCGCCCCTAAAACTACCCCGAGCCCCCCACCCCGCCCCTAAAACCTAACCCCGCAACCCCCACCCGCCCCTAAAATTACCCAACCCACCCCTAAAACCTAAAACCACACCAACCCCCAGCCCTAAGATTACCGCAACTCCTCACCCCACCCCAAAATCCTAAAACCACCCCAATCCCCCACCCCTAAAACTTAAACCACCCCAATCCCCCACCCCACCCCTAAAAACCTAAACCACCCCGACCCCCACCCCAAATACTAAAAATACCCGTCCCACCACCCCGCCCCAAAACTAAAAATACCCATCCCCCAAACCTAAACCGCCCGACCCTCCGCCCCTAAAACTAAAAATATCCAACCCCCCACCCTCGCCCCTAAAACTAAAAATAACCCTCCTCTCCCTCCCCACCTCTAAACCTAAACCGCCCGACGCCCCCTCCCCTAAATCTGAAACCCCAACCCCCCACCCTCACCCCTAAAACTAAAACCCCAACCCCCCACCCTGCCCCTAAAACTAAAAATACCCCAACCCCCACCCTACCCCTAAAACTAAAACCCCAACCCCGCCCCTAAAACTAAAAATACCCCACCCCCCACCCCCACCCCCACCCCTAAAACTAAAACCCCAACCCCCCACGCCGCCCCTACACCTAAAAATACCCCGACCCCCCACCCCGCCCCTAAAACTAAAAATACCCTCCCCTCCCTCTCCCGCCCCTAAAACTAAAAATACCCCGACCCCCCACCCCGCCCTTAAACTAAAACCCCAACCCCCACCCTGCCCGTAAAACTAAAAATACCCCAACCCCCCAGCCCCTAAAACAGCCCCACTTACCTGACTCATTACGTCGTCCTCCTCAGACGACTCCCCTGTTCTGTGCCTTAACCACGCATGTGCGTGGTTCACCACATGCGTGATTAAGGCACAAAACAACAAAGTCATGGTTAACGAAAGCATTGTTCCGCTTTCGTTGTTACGGAGTCGTGGTTCAGGTCGTTTCCCAGTGGGAAGATGGCATTCTCATTCCATCCTCCTAAGTGCTAATGAGCTGCACCTTTCAGCAGCTGCTTCACTTAGATGATATTGGCATGATTCACAAATGTCAGGTCAATACAACCAATAACATGGGTACTTGACACAATAGGATTAACTGCAAATTAACTTTGTAGATGGTCTATGCTTAATGTAACAATAAATTGTTGGAGGAAGATGTCACAATACAACCACTTACGCATCTTTAACATCAACAGCTCAAGCTGCCACTGGGCACACAGAGACCACAGAAAAGAATGCAACTACACCCCTGGATGAAGCCCTCAGTGAGGAGAACTATCCTGGATGTCTGGAAGTGGAGGATGGTTCTGGCTCATCTGAGCAAACTGGTCAGACACCAACAGTGAGTCTCACTTTGGACACATCAACACCTCCCAGCAGAGTTGCCTCACCACTGCAGGCAACCATTCACCCCTCCACCTGTGTACCGACCACAGTGTCTACCATCTTGTGCCCCCCCTTCCTGGATCCTGAGTTGCTGCGCAACACTTCTCCCAATGAGGGTCCAGGAGGCAGTGGGAGAGGGCACCCTGTGGCAAAGGCACCGGCCCATGGGGTATAATGTGTGCGAGGGATGCTATGGGCCAGCTGGCTGAGGCCACTGGGTCTGCTCCTGGCCAGGACACCATAAGCCACTTTTGGGGATCTATCAGGAGACCCGAAGCCTGATGGGCCAGGTCTAGACTGAACTCCATGAAATCAAGTAACTACAGAGGGACATGCATGGGGACATACGAGAAAAGTTGGAGGCCCACAATTCCAAAATGATCTCCCTAACAGGGGTGATGAGGGACATTCGCATGCTACTGAGGAAGGCTTTTCCAAACCAATCGTCATCTTTCTTTGGCTCATCAACACCAGGTACAACTAGATCGGTGCCAGCCCCTGCAATAGAGGTCCTGTAATTGGAAGAACCCGCCCCAGACACCCCTGCCTCTGTAGCAGTAGACCCCTCATGTGGCATGGTTACCCCCACTTTTTACCTGCTGTCAGTGTGTTTTGACTGTGCTCACTGGGATCCTGCTAGCCAGGACCCCAGTGACTGTGCTCTCGCCCAATACATTTGGATGTTCCTGGCTTAGTACAACCCACAATTTGCATACTTGTGCCCCCATGTAAGTCCCTAGAATATGGTACCTAGGTTCACAGGTTATTGGGGCACCAGGGGTTCCCCATGAGCTGCAGCATGTATTTTGTCACCCATGGGAGTCCATGCAAAATGTGTCTGCAGGTCTGCCATTGCAGCCTGCATGATAAGATGCATGCACCCTTTCACTACCGGTCACTGCACCAGGTCACTGTAAGTCACCCCTGTGGCAAGCACTCCTAGCCCAGAAGGCAGGGTGCAAGTACCTGTGTGTGAGGACACCCCTGCATGAGCAGAGGAGCCCCTATGAACTCCAGCTCCATTTTTCCTGGACTTTGTAAGTGTGAGGAAGCCATTTTATCTATGTACTGGACACATGTTACTACCTGAGTCCAGCTACATAATGGTAACTCTGAACCTGGGCATGTTTGGTATCAAACATGTTGGAATCATACCCCAATATGGTTGCCAGTATTAGTTGTATGATTACATGCACTCTGGGGGCACCCTAGAGGACCCCCAGCATTGCTTCTAACAGTTTTCTGGGGTTCTCTGGGGAGCCCGCGCTGCTGCCACCCCACAGACATAATTCTGCTCTCCTGCTGCTTAGCCTGCTCAAGCAGAGGAAGGCAGAACAAAGGATTTCCTTTCAGAGAGGGAGGCAACACCCTCTCCCCTTGGAAATAGGTGTTACATGGGTTGGGAGGGTTAGCCTCCCCAAGCCATCGGTATGCTTTGAAGGGCACTTTAGGTGCCCTCATTGCATAAACCACTTTGCACTAGTCTAGGGACCCCGGTCCCTTCTTTGGAGTGAAACTGGACAATGGAAAGGGGATTGACCACTCTCCTGTGCATCACCACCCCGTGGTGGTGCCCAGAGCTCCTCCAGGTGGCCACTTGGTTCTGCCATCTTGAATACAAGGTGGACAGAGGTCCCTGGGAGCATCTGAGTGGCCAGGTCAGGTAGGTGATGTCACAGCCCTCTCCTGATGTGTGGACACCCTGCTAGGTGACCAATCCTCCTTCCTGGTCTATTTAGGGTCTCCCTCCAGGGTGGGTCCCCAGGTTCAACATGCAAGATTCCAGCAGGTCTCCCCTGCATCGTTTACTTCATCTTCTGGCCACTGGGACTGCAACTGAACCCTCCAGGAACAGACAAGCTGCAGCTCCAGCAATGACTTCGCTTTGCAACATTGTTTCTCTGGCTCCTTCCAACAACTGCAACATTTCCCTGGCTGTGCGTCCTCTGAGGGTGATGAGTCATCAGCCCGCACAAGAAGCAAGAAGGAACCTCTCTTGAAGTCAAGGAGTCACTCCCCTGCAACCACAGACACCAACTGCAACAACGACCTGCTGCATGGATTGTCTCTCCTCCGGAACTGTGTGGATCCTACATCACAGGTGGTGGCCTGGAGTGGTCCCTTGGTCCTCTCTACCAGCTGTCCATCTTGTGAGATGATAAGCCCTTGCCTTTCCTTGCACGACAACTCCCCTGTGCATGGCGACTCTTGCAGCTACCAAGGTTTATTGGATCTTCTTCCAAGGAATCTTCAGACTCTGTGTAGCCCCAGCTTCAGCACTCTTCCCTTCAAAGCACAGTCTCCTGCCTGCTGTTCTAGCGATGTTGGACTCCTCTCTAGGTGTGCTAAGTGGGTCTCTCTCGACTCCTGTGCCTGCTGCCTGTGAGTTGCCTGTGTGGGCTGCATCCTCTACTTCTGACTCTCCTCACTGCTGAGGGTCACCTGGCACTCCCCTCCTTGGGTTGAGACCCACAGACCCTCCCTACTCCCCGGCAGCTCTGCTACTCTTCATCTGCGACCCTTGCCTTTGCCAAGGCTTGTTGGTGGTTCTTCCACACCACTGACTGACTGCAACTCTTCTTCTGACATGGGACTTCTATTGCATCAGTCCTGGAAATCTTCTCATGCTCCTGTGCTGCATAGCCGACTCCTTGTCTTCACCGTCGACCTGGTTCTACAGCTCCAGAAGGGAGGGTAATGGCTCCTGCCCCAACCGGACACCCCAGCTCAAACTGGACTTGGTCCACTTAATTTGCAGGGCTTCTTCTGTCAGTATCCATGTTCTGTTTCTTCCAGTCTTGCTCAGGTCTTGCACAGTCCCTTTACAAATTGTGTCTGTGGGTTTGGGAATAAACCAGGTACTTACCTCTTCTGTCCTGGTCACTGGGGGGCACCCTGGTACTTACATTTTGCACTTCCTAGTTCCTCCAGCTCCCCTCTACAGATTCCACTTCCTTGGGTAGGGGACTGACTCTCACATTTCACTTACTTAGTATATGGTTTGGTCTCCACATAGGGTCCCCATTATTTTCTGTTATTTCACTGTTTTCTATTGCTTTCTATGCCAATTACTGGCATCTAATGTGTATATATTAGTGTGTTTACTCGCCTTCTAGAGGAGCATTGCCTGTACAGTATTTTAGTATTTGTGTTACCATAATAAAGTACCTTTATTTTGTAACACTGTGTGGTTCTTTTCATGTTTGCAAGTGCTATGTGGCTATAGTGGTATTGCAGAAGCTTTGCATGTCTCCAGATAAGTCTTGGCTGCTCATCCACAGCTACCTTTAGAGAGCCCTGGCTTCCTAGACACTGCCTACACCTCACTAATAGGGATACCTGGACCTGGTATGAGGTGATAACACCACACACCAGGCCAGCTTCCTACAGGTGGTATGCCGGTTGGATTACTAATAGCTGCATCAGATCTGGCTCCAACTGATGATATAAGTCCACTATTGTTTGCATATCCAGGCGGTAATACGTAATAATGTGCCTTTGCCCCATGGTCTGAAGGTCTGGCATTATTTCTAACATTAGTCAGTGTGTCCACAGCAACATAAATGATGCATGTCAATTATACCATGTGACAAGGCATTTCTGAATGGATAGACATGGCACCCAGTACGGATCATAGCTACAAATAACACAAGGGTTACCTGTGCCTCCCAGGGTTTCCACACATGTGTCCACAACATGGATATAGACCAAACTCAAAGATGTGCAACACAATTGCCCCTCGAAATGCGACTGCATATCTTGACCACCAAAATGACCTTCGGCAGTGGTGGCGGACTGTGCCACACTGTTAAATGCCATCTGTGCCCTGCAATATCCTACAATTATGTTTGAGTAGTAGGACCTACATGACAAGACAGGATAAGGATGTTTGTGAGGTCAAAAATAAATTTTTGCAGGTGTGACACAGTTTCTAAAGCCCAATACAGCATTTCAGGCTGCCAAAATGGTGGCTGCCAGACCTACTCCACTGGATATTAGGAAAAGCCTGCAACTGCCAGCGGATGTCATCATGGCGGTAGGCAGTTGCAACCGCGCCAGACACAGACATAGGCTAATGTTGTTGCCAGTGGAGATTGCGGGCAATTGGCTGTGTCCTCCGGGGCTGATCATTGTGTGTGTGGCGGACTTGACTGCCATGTTCTGAAGTTTCACTCACTTGACTCCTGACACTGCCGCCAACAACACCTCCATGACCTGAGCTGCTGTGTACTGCTTCTGGGTGCAATCATGCCACGCCCAGGAGGGGATACGGCCCCTGCCTTCTCACCAGAGGAGCTGGAGAGGCTGGCGTATGAGGTCCTACCCCTTTATGAACAGCTCGATGGCTCACCAGAGGAGCAGGTAAGTACCTCATGTGCACAATTTTCTCTGACATTCACAATCCTTTCCTTCTTGTTAGACTTCTTGTGTGGCTGTAGTTGCAGTCTGTGTGACATCAATGGTGTGGAAAATGTGCAGGTATTGGTGGCCTGTGTCATATGTTAAGTTCAGTCACATTGTGTTGTGTGAGGTTTTTGGGGTCCTGGATCATCCTTGTGTTGGATGTACATAACTAGGTAAGGAGACATTACTGCCATCCACTGACATCTCTTTCCTCATGATTGTTGTAAATGTCAGACAACATGTATGTGCATGACAACATGAGCTGTGTATGCATGTTGCAGGAGTCATCTGAGAGTCATGTGAGCAAGTCCTGTGAGCGGGATCTGGTGGCTTAGTGGACTAATGTGTCCACTGTAGGGGTTTGTGTTAGACCTCATGGACACATGGTCAAATCCCGGTGGGTCCACCCAGCCTGTCATCCTTCTGAGGTTGATACAAATGAGTACCATTGAGTTGAGTAACAATAAACATCTGTTATTCAGAGCCAAGATACCCTTCTGGGTGACCGTGCACTTTCAAATACAAGTTATTTTATGCATAGTGTCACAGATCTTTTAAAGAACATCTGCCCTTGCTAAACTGTTGTGTGGAAGGCATATCATGAGTCACTCTGCCTTTCGGGTTGCCACACACACCATATGCCAAGTTGCAGTTGGCTACATGATGTACTGTCATGCATGAAAATGATGGTAATGGAGTGGCATTTAGGTTCTGTCTGCTCGGCCTGCAGAGACCAGTGCCAGTCAAATGTATCTCCCAGTATGGTACCTCGTAAGTGTGGCTATGCAACTGTGACACTGTGCCCACTCCCTGTATCCCAGCAGATCCTGGCATGTGGCCAACATGATGCTCTGGTGGCAAAACCTGCCCTGAATGCCTCATACCTTTGACTAGATTAGGAATGGGTACTGAGGTAAATCATTAATTTAGTCAATATGTGTGTTTAGCATCTTTGTAAATGTGTGTCTTAGACTCATGACACACCCCATACTCCCTCAGCTCCTCACCTTCACACAGATCATATTTGTCCTGTACAGGTATATTCTGTACTGTGTTCTGTGGTACAGGAAGGTCTGTGGTACAGGTACATACAACAGAGCCCCATCCCCTGAGGTGGCATGAGTCTGCATTTGTTCTTCTACATGTCCACAAATGGACAAGGAAGACACTTTCTGTATGCACAAAGGCAGCCCCTTGATTGTTACTCATGTGTAATGTTGAAGATTGTCCTCTGGCAGTTGCCTGTAGGGACTGTATGCAGTGAGTCATTCTCACACAGTGTGATTGTGTTGGTCCATTCATGCCTAAGGAGTTTATCCTTCAGAAGCCACATAGATGTGTAAGGTTTCATTGTGGCCCACATCACAGTAAAGGATGCTAGAGTATGGGCTACCTGATGTCAGTAAGCTTGTTCAGTCATTGTAGGCCATGAACAGGGTAGTGGGGCAGTCTGCAGATGCAAATACATATGTCTGTAGTCTGATCCCGGTACTTATTTGGCTTGTGTGTTTCACACTTGGGGAGTATTAACAAATAGAAAAGTTCTAGCTTGATGTTTCTGACATGTATGTGATTCTACCATTTGTGATAAAACCTGTGATTATATTCTCTTGAAATGTCGTTTGCATCCATGCAGTTCAACGCCCATCAGAAAAAGGAACTATGGAGAGCCATCACCAAGAAGGTGTGGACCCTCGGGGTCCACAGCCGGTGGAGAGCCCACTGTTGGAAAAGGTGGGAGGACCTGAGATGCTGGGCCCAGAAGATCACAGAGGTCCGGCTGGGAATGTCCTCGAAATGTGGGCTAGGTGCCCTTGAGACCATGAACCCCCCTAATGGCCCGCATTCTGGCGGTGGCCTTCCCAGACCTTGGTAGACGTTTGAGGACAGCACAGTAGCCACAAGAGTGTGAACACAGGGCATATTCCTGCCTGTCACATTGCCAAGTGAAGGTGTAAGGTTCTGACAGCTCTCCCAGACGATTAGGGATGAGCCATATGTAACACAGTAGATGAGTGATTGTTTGTGTAGACATGTCATGGATTGTATATTGATGTGCCTTGCCTATTGGCCCAGTGACCTAGGTCACAACTGTGTACAATCCACAAACAACGTGCTCTCCAGAGACAACATATGGTTGTGTACAGTGATCAATCAAATACTGTTTGTTGTTTTAGTGGGTGTAAATTCTATGCAACAGACCACAGCTCCTCAGTGTTACAGGCCAAAGGTAAGGAAGTGATGGATCACTGCCTTTAACCATATGCCTGGTTAAATGAATATTTTGTCATCTGCCCCCCCAGAGGCTAGGTGTCTTCAGCGTATGACGGGTGCTGGTGCCTCACCACAGTCAGTAATTTGAAGATGGCCATCATACATGTGAGAGAGTATACATTGGGCCAGATTTACAAGAAAATGGTGCATTAGTACTGATGCACCACTTTTCTTGCGTCGCCCAACCTAACAACACCATGTGAACACCATATTTATCATACGGCACTCCATAACAGCCGTTAGAACAATCATGTCAAAATTTTGGACGCTATTGTGGCGCTTTTCTACATTAGTGTCAAACTTTTTGACACTAGTGTAGCAAAGTGCAAGGAGGCCTATTGATTTCAATGTGCACGTTATTTTAACACCTGCTCTGAGCAGGCATTAAAAATGCAGCAAAAATTGGCGCAGTGAAATCTTGTAAATTTTACTGCACCAGTTTTGCAGGCCTCCTAACACCAGAATGCCCCCCTTGCATACCTTATACGTGATGCAGGCATAATGTGCTGCAAGGGGTCGCAAAGTGGTGCAATGCATGCATTGCACAACTTTGTAAATATGGCGCAGTGAAAATGGCCTCTGTGAGCCACATTAGCATAAGAAAAATGTGGCGTAAGGAGGGGCTAGGGCAGTGGTCTCCAAACTTTTTTATGCTGCACACCCCAGTTGAAAAATACAAATCATTGGGCCTCCCTCAGAATGTTTCAGTATTATTTTATAAAGATGGCAATGTTTAAATATGTCTAGACCTATTTAAACATTTCAGTTAAGTACTGTTACCTTTTTAAAAATGAAACAACATGCTTCTGCTTAAAACAAAGGCCTGTTATCTGTGTACTGCTTCTTTTGGCAAGAGCCTGCCCCCCCCCCCCCAGGGATCACTTGATGCCCCCTTAGGGGGGCCCGCCACCCAGTTTGAAGACCTCTGCACTAGGGCCTTGGAAATCTGGCCCATTGATCTTTGGGTGCAGCTACTGATCAATACTTTCCCTTGGTAAGTGGGGAATGTCCATTGACATGGTTTATGTGCCATCACTGTTGCCAGCATTCCCTGTGTCTACATGTAACCATGTGTCCCTTTCTCATTAGCCAAACATTTGTAAGCTGCTGTTTCATGAATGGTCTACTTGTGTTGATGGGATGAAGTCTGTATTCTGTCACATATATGTGCATGGCAACCTGTGTGTGGAATAAGACATTAAAATGGGGGTACATTTTATGTCGTGCCACACACAGGAGTGTGTCACCATTGTTTATTTGCTGCCACATACCCTCATGCATCATAGCATGCCATTTGGCACGTACAACTGCAGTGGACATGACTGGTAGGCCTAGAGTTTTTAGCCAAAATGTGCATTTCTATGCCATTGATGTAGAATCATGTAGCAAAGTGCTTAGCACATGTGGAATGAGTAAGGTTTGTAACCTGACTGTTGGCATGCATCATGGAGTGTCTTGTAGTTATGTTGTATTCACATGTGTTTGGGTACAAACATTTATCCACAGACATCTGGGTTATAATGTTCATAATGGAGACAATAAATAGCTTCCAATTGGGTAACATGTTGAGGGCCTTCAACAAGTACTTGCAAATCTCTGGACCTCTCCAACATCCAAGGGACTAATGATGTCTACTGATGCACTGATGCACTCAGAGTATGTCATTGCAAGGGGTACCAGATTTAAGTAGTGATTTCCCTGAGTCTTGCTGATTCATTGTGTTGTGGAGTTTAGAGACATCTCTCCCTGACATATTGCACATGATTTCTACAGTGTCCATTTCCATGCCAAATGTGAGGTCTATGTAAGCAACATTAGTAATGCCTCCATTACTACACTGGGACAAATATCACTTGGTGAAGTGTACATTGTGGAACTGCTTCGAGGGTGACATGAGTTTTGCCTTGTTACTTCTCCAGGCTATTGTACTTTTGTCAGCAACACAGCAGGATTTTGGAGCATCATTTGTTATTGTGTCATTATGTAGGTGACAAAAAGATTTGTGCATGATCTTGTGTGGGATCTGTGGGAATGCAGGTGGCATTGGCCTACTATTCTCTGACAATAGGTAACTCAACCTCAACCATACAATTGTAGTTGTCTGAGACCTTGATTTTCCTGCGGGCAAATGCTGACAGTTCAGATGGCATGCATGCATAAGGTATTGCACATTTATGGGCCAATTAAGTTGAGTATGTTGCTAGGGCCTACTTGATATCAAGGTAATGTTTGCTATTCAGAGCTGTTGTTCAAGTGTGATCATGGCCATGTAATGACCCTATTTCTCTTTGTATTTGCAGCCCAGAGAAGCAAAGGAGACAGGGCACAGTCGAATGGGGACCCATCTGGCCTCAGGACCTCAGGTCAAGACACCACAAACACTGAGGCCCTCAGGGTGAGGGCAGAGCCTCGGTAGAGATCGTAACATCATCTTCATCATCGGATTTTTCCTTTAGTGAACACTCCCTAGTGGTGGCAGACTCATCTGGGCGCAGCTCTGTACCATCTTTGTCTACTACCCCATTCTATTACCACCCTCCCTGTTGCTCCCCACCCAGTTGGCTGTATCCGCTCACTCAAGAGGGTGGGCATCTCCTTTGCTGCAGGCACCTCCGTCCCAGCCCCTGTTACCCCAGCTGCCCTCAGTGAGGAGGCTATAGACCTCCTAAGGAGTGTCACTGTGGGTCAGACAGCCATTGTGAATGCCATCCATGTATTAGCAACTAAAGTGCAGCAGACTAATGCATTCCTGGAAGGCATTTGTAGTGCAATGTCTGGCCTACAGATATCTTTTCAGGCTCTGGTGGCAGCCAGTCACCCCCCACCTTCCGTCCCCACTCCACATCCCTCTTCCCATTTGAAATCCCCATGCCCCTACCTACCCCAAGAACACAGACCAATCCGTACACAACCACCTCAACACACAAGAACAACACACATAGACACAAGTACCACAAAACACACTGGCATGCAAGCAAACAACAGACACTCACACACACAACATTAGTCACCACTTGCCCAGACACACCACCACCTCTACCGTAACACACATGACTTAAAGCATACCCACACGCACCACCACAACAGTCCGTGATACAACCCCGCCAACAAGCATACCCAATAGACATCATCCCAATAGACACACAGACATCCACCACAACCACCATACCTCCAGAGACCACACAAACAGACTCACAGATATCCACCACATCCTGCATACCCACAGACACCACCCCAACAGACATACACACATCCACCACTCCATCACCCAGCATCTCCAACTCTCAGTCCCTCAAGACACCACCCAAACACAAGCATACCTCCCATACGCACACAACCAAGACATCCACACTGACATAGCAGACAACCACTCTCTCGACCTGCAAATCCCCATCCCTTCTGCTGGCTGTCCCTGTGTTCCTAAGAACGTTTTTTTGTCCTTGACCATACCCCTGTTTCCTCCTCCCCTGTCCCAAACCCAAGAGCCCTAACCCACCTCCCAACCCATCCCTTCCACCTCCAGGTCCTTCCCGTCACTCCTGCCCGCCCCCCTCTGCAAGCACAAATAACCCTCTGCCAAGAAGAAGCCCACACCTCCCAAGAAGCAGTCCACCCTCCCAAAACTACCCATCACAAATCCATCCCACCTAAAGATGATCCATGAGGTGCCTGCCTGCCCACTAGATGCCTATTCCTATAGAGGTTCCCTGGCAATTAGAAGTCAAATGACAGCACAGTGATGTGTCTGTGCATTTCAAAATGGGCTGACCAATGGCTTTGGACTTTTCAAGTTTCAATATTAACAAGCCCAAACAATTATTTTTTGGGTACACATTTGTCCTGCAGTTCCTTTTCTACCTTTCTGTTGTTCCTGAGTAACTTGTGTTGTCTGCCTAAAGTTGTGTGTGTCTCAGCCTGCTTTCTGGTCAACTTGCTGTTGTTTGCAGTATCTGACTTTGTGGGCAGTTCTGGTGTCCCCCAAGACAAGGGTATTTGTTGACTGTATGATTATGTGGGTGTACATGCAATGGTGGTGTCATAGCATTGCGTACTGTTTGGTATAGTAAGTATTTCATCTTGGGTTGTCCAATGTGAGCTGTATGGTGTTAGACTTGTCCCCCTGATATGGAATATTCATTCATCTAATGTGTGGCAGCTTCAGTTTTGTTTGTGCAGACATGTAATGTGTTCAATTGTGCTAGCTTCCTTTGACTGTCCATGTGTCCATTTAGATGTGTGTGCCTTGCAGTTACTTCATGTAGATGTATGTTCCATGCAGATGGAGTTGTATGTGCTTTGTTGACTTGCACTTCCACATTGTGCAAGTAGGCATGTCACTTGGGTCTAATAATGTTTGTCCCTGAGATTGTAGGGCCAGTTCCTGTGTAAATGTTGTTTAAGGGGCATGTACAAAGTGATATGAGTCCCAGTGCAGCCTCCTTCCCTGAGTGCTCCTTATGCCCCCATCCCTATTGTGCAGGTATGGTTTGCTTAGTGAGCTTTGTATGCTTGTCTCTCTGGGTATTGTGCATCCCACTGTCCTTCCATTATGTTACAGTGTGGGTGATATGTCCGTTACAGGGTTGTTTAATGGGAGTGGTTTTTGTTTTCCATGCCACATCCATACATTTGTGTGTTGAATGTAACAACAGTCCATGGCATGTGTGTAATGTGGGTGTGTGAGTTGTATTTGTAGATGTGATGTTGCTGTGTTGTTATTGTTGTGTGACACAATGTTGTGTACACTTTACTGGCCCTATGCTTGAGATGAGCAGACGTGTATTTTTGTGTAGTGTTGCAGTGCAGTGTGAGTGACCTGTCCAAAGGGGTCATATTGTGACTGTGAATGTGTCCTGATTTGTGTCTGATTCCGACCCAGGACATAATGACAAGGGTACTTGGTGCCTTTAGTGTGTCCCCATATGATGTGGCTGACTGCCCGATGATCTATTGTTCAGCGTAATCATGCAGGCAAGTGTGTGTACTTACGGTCCATTGCTTCCATGACGGTGTGGATTTTGTGCACCTTCGATGATCAGCAGCAGTGTCAGGATGTGTGTAATGGACTCCATGGAGGCACCAGATGTGTAAGGCTGCCTGCAGATGAGCGTCTCCCTTTACACTCCCTGTTTCCACCTGCTGAGATGGGGTGGTTGGACCACAATGGTCACATAGCGGTGTGCTAATCTCATAATGTGTCTGGCAGAACCAGAGGCTCTGCTGGCCTTTTTGTGCAGCCTAGTGACCGTGGTGGTCTGTGCTGCCGGGGGTGCCAGTGGGACCATGATGGTATTTGCTCCACAGGCCTGCATGACTCCTAATACAGCGGTCTGACTGCCAAGCCAGCGGCTGGACCGTCAACACCACCATTGTGGTCCACAGACCGCTAAACACATAATGAGGCCCTTAGTTGTGAATTTCAAAATTCCTCCAATTCAAACCACGTTGCTGATATAAGAAAACCTTCACCCACCCCTACAAAATATATCATTAATATAAAAATGTAATTGAGTTGATGGAATCAGACTGCCCATCTTTCTTCATTGTCCCATCTAACAGCCCCTCTGTCATCTGTCGGTCTACCTGTAACGATGTGACTGCCTAGCTACTTACCTGACCTACTAGCTATCTGTTCTTCTCTCGAGCATCCTTTGTGACACATTGAACTTTCCATCATTTACACCACTGCACCCCCTCATTCACAGGAGCGAAACAAATTATGATATCAAGCTGACCACTGGAGCACAAATTCCGCACACAATGTACAGCTTATTCCACCTACTTCCAGATTTTGTTAAACGCAGAAATTGTTGCTATTAAGTAGTTTTGCAGCCACAGTGATTATGTGAAAGAAGCTGCAATTCTGTATGTACCAAAGCTGACTGACAGGATGTGTTATTTTAAAATCATGTTTTGCATTTTCTTATCAATGCCAGGAAAAGCTGATGGGAAAACGCTTTCTTTGAATGATTTTCTTTAGTACTTAAACTGCAGCCTTGAGATTTCTGGAGCGCGTTCTGTGTGCCTGGCTCACAGTCTTTGCCTGCATTTTAATGTGAAATGTTCGGGCGGCGCAAGTGAGATTTACAGAAGAGAATGTCTCGGTTCAAATAAAAGACACGGCAGCCCAATAAAAATGCTAACATTTCTCCATATCTCTCTCTAGCTCCCTCCCTACTTTTCCACTTCTTAGCTCACTTGCTTTTCCTCTGTCTGTTTACTTCCTTTTTATTTATTTAGCATTAGATTTTTCCAGCTGTTCCTCTACTTTAATAAGTGTTCCTCTTTATAGCCATTCGGGACTTGCTTCCGTTCCCTTCTGTCCGAGTACTATATAGTCATTAGTATGTGACCTATAATCCATAGGTTGAAGCCTAGCAATAAAGAATTAACCTCTCATTCTTCCAAGTTCAATAACTAACTGAGTACTGTTGTACAACAACTATTACTAAACCCCAAGAGTCAACGTAATTCATGGTGTGGTTATTTTCTAATATTTACCATGTCTTCATCACACTATATTCAGCTTTCTTTCTTGCTCTCTTATTTATTTGTTTTTCTCTCTCTCTTTCTCTCTCTCTCTCTCTCTCTCTCTATATATATATATATATATATATATATATATATATATATATATATATATATATATATATATATTTATATATATATATACATAATGGTGGTGTCATAGCATTGTGTACTGTTTGGTATAGTAAGTATTTCATCTTGGGTTGTCCAATGTGAGATGTATGGTGCTAGACTTGTCCCCCTGATATGGAATATGCATTCATCTAATGTGTGGCAGCTTGAGTTTTGTTTGTGCAGACATGTAGTGTGTTCAATTGTGCTAGCTTCCTTTGCATTTGACTGTGCATGTGTCCATTTAGATGTGTATGCCTTGCAGCTACTTCATGTAGATGTATGTCCCATGAAGAATATATACACAAATATATATATATATATATATATATATATGCTCCTTTAAATAAAGTTCTAGTACACAAAAGAGACAGTTCTTAGCCATGAAGAGGTGTCATTCGATGTGTATGTCTATTTTGCATATAGAATGTATGTTATTCCATATACCTTTTATCTTTGTCTGTAGGTGGTGGGAAGGTGAAAGTTGCTATCTTCAATGCACAGTGAGTAAGGTGTGTAGATACTGGGGGTGGAAAAGGAAAACACTAGGCATGGAGGGAAGGAAACGTGGCATCAGCCATGTGGTAGGCAGCAGTGACGTAAAACTGAACGTGGGTGTCAAGCATAGTAACTGAAACTCACAGGAGTAAGAGCAATTAAACATGTATATCTGAACAATGGATAATTGATATGTGAGCCTAGTGTATGGGCTAACCATTTCTATGGGTGTATGGGCACACAATTCCCTTCAGAATGGGGATGGAGGTAGGTCAGAGGCAGAGCTTTACGGTGGAGACCATTGGAACTCATATTTGGGGACTTATTTTTCTTGATAAGACTTTGGGGCTCATTATTAGTTTGGTGGTCTCAGGATTGCCATGTTGGCGGTGGCAGCCATACCGCCAACAGGCTGGTAGAGAAGACCGCCAAATTATGACAATGGCTGTATTCCCAACAGAATACAGCCAAAGCACTGCTGGCTCGACACACGGGTCTGGCTGCAACGGACAACAGTAGTCACCTGTAGGCAGCGGAGACCATGTTTCCACCAGACAGATTACGAGGTTGCACACTGCCAAGGTTTGTGCCGCAGTCCCACCACCATGGAAACCCAGGTGGACACAAACTGCATAAAAGTAGACACTGACCTTCAGGAAGCCATACTCGTCGGAAGCCGCCATGGAACCAAAGCTCCATGTCATCCCGCTGCCCCCTCTCGCCCAGAGACTCCGGAATCAATGCTGAAGACTATGACAGAAACCGTAAGTACGCACACTTGCCTGTCACTGTTGTAAATTGCCAAAGTTTGTACGCTCACACAACATACCATCAGCACCAGGGGCGAGGGTGACACACACATGTAACCTGACATGCATACTCTCAGATACCCACATACACACCCACATTAACACAGTACACACACCACTACCATCTTACACACACACACACACGCACACACACATACACATGTAAAGCATACACAGACTCCTGGAAACACAGCACCAGCCCAGTCGCTCAAAATAACCCACAACACCACAACACATCACAACAACACCACAACCATTACACCATCAATGCATTGGCAAGCACCCACAATAGATACTACCCAGTGACAAATCACACATACAACACAATGTACCACCAACTGGGAACAAACACACACAATCACACAACCATATAACGCAGCAATCGACATACACAACAAACAGACAGCACATTGTATCTGACATACTATGCACCAAACACACACACAGTCAAAGCACACAAAGCCACACAACACTGCAACAAACACATGTCAACACAAACACAACTCAATACCATGACAACAGCCTGCCCCAACATACACATGCCCATCACACAACACTCACCCATCACTGGGGGACAAAAGCACTGCACACAACCTCACATTTTGCCCAGACAAAACAGGTAGCACAAGCACCACTTACACACAAATACTCAGACACAAACAATGTCAGCCATGGACAAATCTGCCCTAAGAAAAGAAATGCAGGACAAATATGTAACGTCAAAACCAACAACTGGTTGCTCCAAAGATGTATTAATTATAAAATAGATAATTCATGAAATGTTCATGGCCATAGGCCACTCCAATTAGAAAATGTGCAACATGCACACAATGCACATCTATGTGCCCCGAACTTGACTCCTGACTGCATTGTAACCTCCACAGGTAGGGGCATCAAGGGGCTAGACAGGCACCTAAGGGATTATCAGGGGTCAGAGTGGATGCAGCTGGTGCCTGGCTGCCCTTCCTGATGTCCTCCGTTGTGCGAGGATAGCTGCCTACAGAATTGACCCTGTCAACTATTCTTTGCCACAACTCTGATTTCCTAGCTATTGATGTTTTCTGGACCTGTAGCCCTACCCTGACAATTTTGTCCACCATGATCCTCAACTCATCATCAGTGAAATGTGGGTGTTTTTGTGGGGACATTGAAGTGGTGGTAAAGACGGTGAGGTAGTGTTTCAAAAAAGTTAAATATTGAACAAAAAGTAAGTGATGAGGTGTAGATACTGTGATGAGAGTGGGTGACAGTTGTGTGCTTTGTGAAAGTAAATTGTGTGTTGTGTATGTTGTGCAGGTGTGTGATGTTTGAGTGGTGAAATGAGTATAGGTCACAAAAGTTGTCATAGAAAATCTGTGATGATAATTCCTCCTCTGTGGCTTTCAGTGGCATTCTGCTTGCAATGGATTGTGGGTTGTGTAGAGGTGTGTTATGTAGTGGAGTGTGTAGGTATGTCAGGAGTGTGTAGGTATGTCGAGAGTGTGGATGTATATCAGGTGTGGGATATTCACACTTTCCAATGTGGTGTTGTGTTCAGTGTGATGTGAGTTCAGACTGCTGCGGTTCGCACCACCAATGCTTTTCCACCATGGAAGAACTGCTGTTGTGATATGTGTATTGTAATATGATCAGATGATTTTTGTCGCCCTGGTGGTGCTGGTGGTGGGGCCGCCTCTTTTCCATCCTCCAGTGTCCTAGAGATTTCAGAAATTTTGTTTTTTTTTAGCAGACTTCTCAGTGAAACTCAATACATCAGTTGGATTACCACCAACATGGCGGTCTTTTGGCGGGCGCCACCGCAGCAGTCTTACTGTCAGACCACCAAAGTCATAATCAGGCCCTTTAACTCAGAACAATAGATACAAAAACACAAAAGGGGAAAGAAGGAGGAAAAGGAAAGGGGGATAAGTGATAAGAAAACAAAATTATGCAGCCTTGGTATTCAGCATGCTAACATACCATAGCTCCAGCCCCGGACTTCAGTGCAAAACTTTGGGCCCTCGGGCTTATTGTTTCACGAATTAAACACTGGTGACTGGACATCAGAGGTAGAAATAGGTCAGGAATCTGTTTCATGTTGACTATCAGCCTTGTGGGTTACTGAATTGTTTCTCAAGTAAAAGATAATTGAAGCTATCATTTTGTTGGAGTTCGGAGTAGTAGCTGTCTGACCACAAAGTCTACTCCTGGGCACTGAGTATACAGGAGAGCTAGGAAGAGACCAGGTAAACAATCATGCACATTTTGCTGTGTGTCCCACCTGCTAACACACAAAGGAAACCACAGGAGAGAAGAGATACCAGAACAAGGACTAGACGAAAGCAAAAATGACCATTGAGTCAATGGTACAAGGTTATAATGGCAAAATCAAATAAATTAATAAAAATCTGCAGAATGAACACAAGGGCATTTTAAAAGAAAGACTCTGAAAGTAACTACAAGAGACTTAAATATGAAAAGGGCAAGTCCAGGATAGGGGATTTTGCATGGAAATTAAGCCTTAACACACTAGAGACCAGAGGAAAACCTTAGCAATAAAGTTGGATATGTGGGCTCAAGATGAGCACTCAGAGGTAGATTTCTGCAAAGTCACTGGTAAATCCTAAAAATGAGGTGAGAAATAATCAGTGGCAGCTGGAGTCAGGGCAAAGTGGTGGGCGAGGGGGAGGCACAAAACAAAAAAGACAAAAAAAAGTACCTGTTGTCTGTCACATCGCCGCCAGTTTGCCGCTCTTCAGGGTTCCTCGCCGGCTCTCAGACTGCCCTGTGGCCAATCCTGATGCTGCTCTCATGCTGCTGGCATCAGGATTGGCCTGAGTTCTCTCGATTTGTGCTCCTAGGCAGACTGGGAGCCTGTGCCTTCTCTCTCCAACTCGGCAACACAGTGTCGGGTTGGAGACAGCTCAGTGCGCATGTGTGTTTGGCTATCCTGAGATGGCCGCCAAACACACATGCACACTGAGGGGAGTGCACCAACCATTCCCACTGGTGCCTGTCATCCCCATGGCCCTGTTCTTATGGTTTTTTTCTCCAAGTTTGCAGCAGCTACTGTGGCGGGGAGGGGGGAGCGACGCTCCTCCACCACAGCGGAGGAGCCGCCTCTGGAAGTGATGCTTGAATTTAAACACCTGATCAGTCCTGTCTGTAAGAATCAAAAATGTCCAGACCTAGCACGTAGAAGCTACAATTCATTGGTTAACAAAGAGGCGCAATTTGGTAGTTTATACTGGATTTGTGGTAGGATCGCCAATGTCTTGTCATTTGTCGACAAGTAGTGTTTTTAGAAGAAGAATAAAAGAGTAAACAGATAAACAGGACTGTTGAAGGAGCATGCTAGCCTCTGTAAGGAGAAAGTGATGGAATAAAAGGTGAAAGTAAAGGAGCCAGGGAAAAAGGGTAGATCAGGCAAGAGACTAATCCTTAACTTGTGCAGTAAATTCACTCCTAAATTCACTCCTTTGTCACCAAATGTAAGCAGTCGCAGGCAGATTTCACACTACTTTTTCATATGGATCTAGCCAATGTCTTGTGGAGCGGTACAAGTGGGAAACAAACAGCAACTTATGTTAAGGAGGAAGGGGTCACTATATCGCAGAGAGGGACCAATCAGACTGGTGTGGTGGATTAGCCATTGAATGTGGAGCTTGGATTCCAGAATTCCTATTTCATCAAATTGGGTGAGACTTCACAAATCACTTTACCTCCTTGTGCCTCATTTTAATCGATAGTCAAAATCAGGAGAGGTTAGCAACAGGTGAAATATCAGTATTAACCATTACTTGAAACAAAAGCCAGTGATCAGAGATCGACACATAATCTGAAGACCCCAAGGCAAGTTACACCCTATTATCAGTCATAGTCTTTTCTGTATCAAAGCTCTGCTTGCTGATAACTGCAGTCTTTGTTCACTTCAATTCGGCAAATTTGATTAAGTTAACAGATTGTAACGGTTGGTAAAATGGAAGGCCAAGCATGCAAACATTGGGTCTCATTTATCTGCTGGCGGTCGGCCTGTCCTCTGCTGGTGCAATGGAGTAATTTACTTTGTCACCCTGATGTCGGTGCAAATGCCAAATTTTTACATGTCCATCAGCCTAGTAGACATTTCAAGCATTACTGTAAAGGCAGTTCCTATCAATGCAGTGGAACGTTCTCCGACAGCTCCATGAAACATGATGGAGTCATACAGCAAAATTAGACTTATTTTATACTCAAAAAGAAAATCACAAAGCTGGATTCTCTAACTGAAATCCCATGGCGAGAGCAGGCATTGTGCCTTTTTCTTTGCCCCTTTCGACAAGGTTTTTCTTGGTGGTGACAGGCATTGAAAAATAACTATATGTCCGCCCATCTAAATTAGATGGGATGGCATATCCTCACTTTTCTGAATATCCTTCCTCTGTTCGATCGTCGGGGAATGTTTCACCACAGAAGAAATGGAGTAGTCAAACTGCTGTCTGCCCGAATAAAATTTGAGCAGGTGGACCATAATGTTGTCAGGGAGAGAACTCTGCCTGTTGCAACAGAGTTCCCTCTCCACCAACATTTAAATTGGGCCCATAATATCCTGGAGACACAGAGTTTATGGACAACTTATCACTGTGACATAATTATTGCTGATTTGTCTCTCAACACTTGCCTCCTCCTTCTTGCAGAGTGCTTTCCGCTGGTCCTAGCTAACTGGGCCACTCTGCAGGGCTGCTTTAGAGCCCTCTGGATAACAATAGTGATAGATTTTAGAATGGGAATCATATGCTCATATGAATATAAAAACAGAATGCAAACCATGAGCATCCAGAAACCACATCTGCCTCTGTCTCTCAGCTCCCAGCACGCTAGGCACTATGCCATCGTTCTTTCTATGCGCGTGATTTTAGGGGAACGAAGCTTTCAGGTGTTTTTTAACCGGTTGTCAGCAGGCTCATTTGAGAACAACGGGCCGTGGGAGGGAGGGGCTGCTCTTTCCACCGAGGTGCCTGCGCTCTTTAATGAGTAATGCCTTCTTCCGTTCTGTTGAAGCTTTTCAGAATACGCCTTCACCCACGCGAAAAACAGGTCGAAATTGTTTTAAAGTCAAACAAAACGCAGCGAGTGGAGGCCGCGCTTCTTTGTTCACAGAGAGAATTTAAAAATCACCGGAATCATGAGTTCTAGACACAGTATATGGATATGGTGTTGAAAATCAAGGCAAATAGTTGTAGACTGGCTTTCTTTCCAATTTTAATTAATGCCAGATTATCTATTTTGCTGACAAGAATGTTCTTTGGCAGTGTTTGTTGGCCACGTTTTCTTTTCCAGAAGTTCCCACTTTCACTGAAAAGATGTATTACGTATCACTGCTACACAGTGCTGTAAATGGAAATATAGACGTGCTGGTACTCACTGCTTAGAATACCTGGTAGCTTCTGAGTACCGCAGTACTGCAGCATTGCTGAGAAAGGCAGGTACTCTACTTTGAAAATGAAAGAAGTGCAGGTCCTCAGCACCGGACATCACCTATTTAAACCCGTGCTGCTACAGGGCAGCTGTATTCTTCCCCACTTTACGCCCTCTCGCAGGTAGAGTATACTTTCAGATATCTACTGGATTTCCTCTCTTCGACCTAGCAGTCCCCCTCTCTGATGGCTTTTACACTTTTTCCTCAAATCCCTAATGTATTTCTCTTCTGTGGCCTACAAGTTTCACTCTGAACCATACTGATCTTATTTAGATATTTGTAGCCAAATATTATTCCTTTGAAATCTTGCTGCTTTGCCTTTCTGAAACTTAAAATTATTCGTGTCTGATGGCTAATGTCTATCCTTTAAGCTGCCTCTCTAAACTGTATTCCTATTTCTCTCTGAGGTAATACTTCTATAACAGGGTATTCTAGCAATCTGTTAGTCCCCTCTGAGGCCCAATTTCCTTACGGTTGAATATTACTGCACTTACCTGAGGCCTACTGTACTTCCTCTCTGAGCCCTAATGACCTACCTTTCTGGGGTTCGCAGTACATTTTTTTGTGCCTCTTACTGATTGACTATCTGGGGTCTATTATTTATCCGCTATGAGGTTTGTTGTCGTTGTGTTTCAGATTTACTCTCTCTTCTCTCTGAGGCCAATGCCTCTCACTATCTGAGGCTTAGTCATGTCCAGGTCTGCTGGCTATACCACCTACTCTTTGAAGACTTCTGCTGTCCCTTTTTGACTCCCTTTGTATTTCCACTTGGACACCACAATTTTTGTATCGGTAAGGTCACCTGTATTTCCCCTGTAAGATATAATGTACTTGAAGTCCCAGGAAGCATCTTTAAAGCCTGCTAATTAATTAAGTCATTAAATATTTAGTCGTAATTAATTATGTGTTGTTTTATTGCTAATTTATTTATTTAGGCGCATTTTGTGATTTGTAATATGTCATTTATTTTTTTATACTCTACTAATTTATAATTTAGCAGTTTGTCATATGATTTGTAGAGCAACAGGGTGGGATGTTATTTACATTTTTATTCTAACTAAATAATTTGTTTGTACGTTATTTAATTGAGTAATTGGTATTTTAATTATTATTGTAATTTGAATTATTTGTTAATTTTTTAATAAATGTACTTAATGACAGTTTTAAAATCATCAATTTTATATTTATTATTTTCTTTGATTTTATTTATTTTATTTTATTGTATTGCTATTTTAATGTTATTAATGTTCTGTATAATTTATTTGACATTACTGGTGTTTTTGTGTAGTAGTCAAAGATGTACAATTGTTTTAAATGTATTTATTTTGTATTACATCTGTTGGATTATTTTTGCATTACTCATTTTGTCCTTTGTATTGCCTGTAGTCGTTTTTATTCGTAATATATATGTTTTTATTTTAAATATGTTTTTAATATTTTTATGTTGTTAAGTATTTAATTTATGAATTGGCATGGTATATCTAATTGTTCAATAGTCCAGCACTTTCCTTGTTATTGTTTTTATTGGTGTGAAAAGAGTAACTCCAACTCCTCCTAAATTCAACACTTTCCGTATAGTAAGTAAGATTGAAGTTAGAAGAGTACATTTAATTCCTCCAAATTCCAATATTTTCCCTGATTTTGCTTACACTGGAGTGGGAATAATAAATTAACCCCTCCTTTGTCCAACGCTTTCCCTATTGCTGTGTAGACTGAATAGGAAATAGTACATCTGACCCCTCCAATGTCCATCACTTCCCTACTGTTGCTTATATGGAAGTGTAAATGATAAATCTAATTGCTCCAAAGTCCAACAATTTCCCTACTGTTGGTTAGCTTGGCGTTCGAATAGTGAACCTACCATTTAAATGTTTAAAAAAAATTATATTTAATGATAGACATATGAATATTTCAATATACTTACCTTTTGAGTTGATAATCTGTTCCACAATATGTCTGACTTGCTATTCTAGTAGTTTCCATACAAAGTACAAAGTACAAAGTATCTAAACTCAATTGTTTTGTAGATTATATTTTAACATTTGGCACAATATTTTGGGCTCACAATATTGTTATTGCTGATATTCCTTCATAGAACAGTCTGGTCATTACAGTATCTCTGTCTAGTTTCTCAATGTCAGTTTCTACCAGACCCGGTTTCAATGCCTTCCAGTCCCAGTGCCTACATCATGAATACAGTTTATAAATGGAATCCTAGCCATGATCTACAAAGATCCTGCTCTAGCTTCAGCCCAAATCATTTATTCATAGCTTTCCTTCACGTGCCCATAGATCGAATTATCATCCTTAGGCATCCTTTAAATGATCTTGCTTCCCTCCGTGGGAAGACAATTCAACAGGACCAACTGTCTTACCTTCTCATTTAATCAGTGAGCCTTGCATGCAATCTCATAGCTCATGGACAATCATAAAATATATGTGCTTGATACACACACGTTTTCAGTCTCCTTTGAGGCCCACCAGGGGAGTTTTGGATGTGAAAGGTAGACAGCTCCCCTCCCTAATTCCCTATTTCTTTCTTTTTCCTATTTTTTTTCTCTATTCATGTGTCCATTCTTCCTGTCTAACCACTTGCTTCTACCTAGTGGGCTAACCTGAACTTCTCACTCGCAATCATCTACCCTTTTTCTCCCCCTCAAACTTTTTTTTCTGCAGTGCTAGCTGCAGTTGAGGGGTGTCAACAAATCTAACCTATCTATGCAGTGGTCCCTGGAACAGGGGACAAGGTAGTCCTGAAAATGGTTGGTGGGGACTGTTTGGGACATGGCCTAGGTAACTATCTAGGAAATGCTTTGGAGATATTCTAGAAGAAGCCTTTACTACGGGATTCTGAAGGCCTGCATCCACAGCAGTCTTGTCTTCAGTGTCTTCTCCCCTAAGTTTTCAGAGGCTTTTCCTTTTAGGTGAGGACTTTTCTTTAAACCATCATTAGATTTATAGTGATTTCTTACCATTCGAGCCCCATACCAACACATTCTCTTCGGTTTATCTAAAAGCAGGTTTTCAATTCTTTTTCTTCTGTTTTTATTTGCCATTTAAGTTTCAAAAGGCAGCATTTATTAATTGCCATTTGTATCTACTGGAGCTGGAATCAAGTGATCCACACTACTTGCAAGCAATTGTGTGGTCAGCTTGGGGGGCAACAGGCAAACAAGTTGCAGGGCCCCCTATTGTATCAACTAAGTTTGTTTACCTTTACTGTCCTGGGGCCTTCCTACTGTTACACACAAAATTATACACCGTGTGCACCCCTTTGGCACTTGACTCTCAGGACAGTAAGCAGAGCACTCATCAAATTTTACTCATGGAGATGATAAGGACTAGAGAGTAAAAAACGGTGATTCTAGGAATTACCCTCAATAAATAAATATCCATGCAGTGTTCTATCTTGATTTAAGAAAATGTATGTGATAATACCCAGATAATAAAATACTAACCAGGGAAATATGGTAATGCTACTGGTTACCTTTAAATGTACTGGGAAAAGCAGGCCATATTTCACAGTGGACTCGGACTAACATGGAATTCTGTCTGTTGGATTTGACGTAATGGCATGTCCTCATACCCTAAATGTTGTTGTGTGCTCTATCAGGCTAATGAGAGATGGAATCAGGGTATGTTTAATTCAATTTGTGCTTCAGTCACCTGGAGGCTTTTACATTTAACCACCGGATGAGGATCTGTTGCAAATGTAACAATGTTGTAGCTATAAAGTCAGTGTCTCCTAGCTTCTCCTGGCCCATGCCTTGGCAGACGTGCAGAGGGGCCATGCTGGACCAAGGAGCTGTCGCACTCTGTTCAGCAGATACCACTGGTCCAAATATCCCATGTCCAAAGAAAGAGAAATGTGCACCAGAAATTTAGCTTTGGTCACTAAAAGGTGAGACAGGTGTCCATAGGGGCAGTAGCTGTGTTCTCTAGAGCCCGCATAAAGCATAAATGTACACTTTGTAGTGACATAGATGTAATCTGGGAAACTGCTGATTAGAGTTTCTGCTCTAAGAGTTATACTCTTGAACCAGATGTCAAGATAATGCCCAGTCTCTCAAAGTACTACATGCCAGTGGTGTCCTCCATTCTCAGGTGTCACAACAGCACTAATCAACAATAAACTCAGGGCCAGATTTACAGGAATCTGGTGCATCAGTTGATGCACCAGATTTCTTGCACCCCCCTACTGCCACCTAACAACACCATGGGTGCATCGTATTCACACTATGGCGCACGTTAGGCCAATAGTGTCAACATTTTTGACACTATTGTGGGGCATTGCTCCACTAGCGTAAAAAATGTTGACGCTAGTGGAACAAAGTGCAAGGAGGCCCATTGATTTCAATGGGTGCATCTTTTTAACACCTGCTTTAGGCAGGCATTAAAAATGATGCCAGAAGTGGCGCAATGAAATCTTGCAGATTTAATTGCGGCATTTTTGCTGGCCTTCTAACACCGTAATGCCCCCCCTTGCATACATTATGCCTGGCACAGGCATAATGTGATGCAAGGGGTCGCAAAGTGGTGCAATGCCCTTAAGGGAGCTGAGACCAATACCGTAGCACTGTTCCCGTTGGTCATCCCGGTGAGAACATCATAATGCAATGTCCCGCTGGTCAGCCTTTGTACTTTCTCAAAGTATGAATTAAATATTTGCTTGTATTTACAATGACTTACTTAAAGATTAGATTTCTTTGGATTTTAATTGTCCCATGGAAGATTTCTAAAGAGACAGTCTGCCTTTAATTTGAATTATGCAGTTCCTGACATAATTTATGTTACCCCACTATCTCTGTGAACAATACTGTGTTATGCATGATTTAATTCCTTTTGCTAAATTACAATCAAATGTAACAGTTTGCATGCTGCAATAAATGCACAATTCACTGTTTTGCCTTGTAAACAGACACTGTCAATAACTGTAACCAGGTTTGATGAAGTTCAGATTTGTGGTGATTATAGAAAATAAGATTTAATAAAATGTAGTCCTTGAACAAAATATCAGTTACTGTACCAAGCTCCACAGCTGATGGTAGTCAATTACTACTGTCTTGAAACCCTCTGTGTGGTGTCCCAGCTTTCACTGGGACACCCAGACAGTCTCCCCAGCAATCCTGGTGCTGCTTTCATGCTAAATGTAGCATGAAAGTATTGTCAGGAATGGTCTGAATGGCAGTGACTGTCGCTCAGACACAGCCAGGTGGGTCTGTTCAACACAGCCAGGCTGGAGAAACCTAAGTGTGCATGTGTGTTTGGCTGGCCTGAGACGGCTGGCCAAACATACATGTGCACCTAGGTGCACTCTCTCCTCCTCCCCTCTCCCACCTCCCGTGAACCTCCCTGTACTGCTGGCTGAGCAAGCAGATGAAAAATAAAATTATAGTGCAACTGTTGTTTTATTTGTCATCTCCTGGTTCTTGGCCAGGGGTACAGCGTTCCTTCGCCATAGCGAAGGTGCCGCCCCTGTCAGTAACATTCTGGAGTCTTTTGCTAAATTCTACAATAGACATGGAAGCAGTAGTAGACATAACACCTCTTACCCCCCAATAACAGGCAGTCCAGAAATAAACAACAAACAAGTAAACTTGATATCAGATTTCCCCATAAATTCCAAGTAATGAAACAATATAAAATAAACTTGCAAAATGGAGAGAAGTAACCCCAAAAATAAAATGCCATCAGAGGTCCATTTAATACCTAGGGCCATAATTAGAAAAGTAATTATACTTATAAGTAATTTACACTTTTAATCATGTTTACTACTTTTGCCTATTCTCACACCTCAAGTGTAAGTTACTATTAAACAAAAACAGTAGTGAGTCCAGCGCCACACATCTCTAACCACTGGTACGCCAACACCCTCCCAGAAAATAATGGAGCTAGAGAATTAAAATAAAACCCATAAGAAAAAAATGTTACGTTAAATTAAATTATTTACTATAGGTATACATATAAATAAATATAATTCAATGTTAAAGTATATAAAAACAATACTTATTTATTATTGAGGTATACAGTAGGTTAATACCCTATTCATATTTTGAATTTAAAACTTGCAGTAACAACAATTTAGCATGAAAATATAACTACGTCAATTTTAAATCATTCCATACATCACTTTAAATAAATAATAATTCATAAAAAATAGCTATTTTTTCTTTAGGAGGGATTATTTTTAATTGATGTACCAGTCTTGGAATAAGGAAATGTAGAGTTCCAGGCTTCAAACTTGCGCCTGCCGTGTTTGTCAGAGACGATTGTTTAACTCATTGAGGCCTCCAACTCCAGAAGGTATCAGTAATCGGATGAATCCGTGTAAAGAACAGAATCATTGAGGATAACGTTTTCGTTCTGAGAAAATCATGTTTCCTTCCAAGTCATGGGATATATCACCCTAGTCCGAGTTTTCAGATACTGGATATCGATACTGGTGCTCCTTTGTGCACTTAAGCATCTGTGGGAACATGTTTAAGTCATTTTCCTCTGACAAAGACATGCATCACAGTAGGCTTGGTAGCCTGACACAATAGTTCACCCTAACTTTCACTGGCAGCAAGAACAGAAGTGCCAGATCTGGTTTGAGATGATTCCAGTAGTGAAGTCTGACACAATACAGGTTACTAACAATAATTCTGGATTTTTTGTACGCTGTGTGTTGTCCAATATAATTGAACTTCGAGAAGTATAAAGTATAGAAGTTGGTTATTCTTGTTGAGCTGTACTTGAAGACAATATTTATCACAAGGGTTAATGAGGAGGGTATTTCCCGTTCTCTCAGTCTGGCGCTCTAAGGGGCACATTTATACTCTGTTTGAGCTGGGATTGTGTCCTTTTTTTCATGCAAATCTGGCACAAACTTAACTCCATATTTATATTTTGACGCTAGGCATGTCTAGCACCAAAATATTGGAGTTAAAGTAATTTTTTGTCTTTGAAAAACCACCTTGCATCAATGAGATGCAAGGTTGGCACTCCGAGCAAAAAATGACTCAAAAGTCCTAGCGCCTTATTTATCCTACCATTTAAAAATCATGCATGGGAGGAGAAAGGCCTTAAATAATGGCCCTAAGCCTGCTTAGTACCATTATTTAACGCCTGGGTATCGGCAGGCATTAGGGGACCTGTGGGCCTTTTTCCATGGTCAGACACCATGGAAACAGCCCACAGGTGCCCTTCCCTACCCCCAGGGACACCCCCATCCACCCACACCCACACCAGGAGGACACCTAAGGATGGGGGGACCTGTCCGAGGTAAGTCCAGGTAAGTGTTTTTTTGCAAAGCGCTATAGAGGGCCTAACTTGGGCCCCCCTACATGGCACTATGCCCAATGGCCATGCCCAGGGGCCTTAAGTGCTTTACATGGACAGGAGTCATGTCCATGGGGGTTGTGTGTGGAAATAATGACGCTAATCAGGTAAGAGTAATTTTTTTTACTCTAATCTGACTAGTGTCATTCTTTCATGCACAACCTCCAGTTTCCCCTACGCCTCGCCCACCCGGTTAGCATCAATAATTTTGACGCCAACTGGGTCTTACCGCAGGCTAACATCATAGCTTAAATATGATTCCCGGCTGCCACCCAGGAATGGGGCTAGCCGGTGGTATACTTTTTAATGCAAACATGCGCTAGCGCAGGTTTGCGTCAAAAACTATAAATCAGGGCCTACGTTTAGGAGCAATCCTCCTTCAAAAGCTTTCGAGACACAAAATAAGAGCCAAGGTGTTGTCAGTTTCTATGGCTGTCAAGTGCAGAACCAGATTCAGTGACATGCTGCATCTCTTTTACTTCACTTGACTATAGAACCGAATTGTACAGACAGCACTGAGGCACAGAAGAGCTGGAGAAGCCAGCAATAAACTGGATGGAAGAATGCAATATCCGCCCTCTGTTATTGCTAGAAATGAAACCTGGCTAAGAGTTGATTATTGAATGCGTGGCCTAGGGGACCATGAGATTATTACATTTGTCATCATTAAACCAGTAGCCTTGTTTAATTAAGAAGTCCACTCAGCAGCAATTCTCATTAAAGCAACATTGTAAGAAGCCCAGTTTGGCAACATATAGGTAAGGTTGAAAATCTGGATAAGGAGCCCCTGTGCAGATTGCTTTCTCAAACATATTTATCCTTTTACACTGATGGAGTCATACTACTACAGGGGCCATGTTACAGATTTGTCCTGGAGGCATAACAATCAATTAACTGTTTTTTTTCTGCCACTAGGGCACTTCTATATTATGGAAAGTACTGCAAAGGTGTGTGCTCCATTCTGTAATGGAGATTATGTGGGTGCACAATTTTAAACAGAGGGCCCAATTCACAAAAGGATTTACAACTCGCAAAGTTACGAGTGCACAGCAGTGTTTAATTTGTAAATAAAAACGTGCCGGTGCCCAAAGCCCTCCTTTTAAATACACGGCTTCTGCAATTAAATGTGGGAACACGGAATACTGAGGCGGCGTAATCCTAAAGCCACCTCGGGCCTCCTTAATCCATTTACAGCCACTCCCTGCCCCTTCAGCTCACCTTGAATCTTTCTGATTTCTCCCTGTGTGACGCATTTTCATTTCCCTCTTCCTCCGTCTTTCTCATATGTGTCTTTTGCTCGCAATAAATGCTTGAGGCAGAAAATTAAGCGCCCGCCCTCAAAAATCAGTGGCGGTGCTCTGCACCGGAAACAACAAGCACAAATTAAGCACTGGTGCAGAGTCTCCCCACTCCGCAGTGAGGTGAAATCTCCTTACTGCAGTCTGCTGTCTGCAGATTCTACCCCGAGTGTGGAGATCCCCCCAGAGTGTGGAGACTCCGCACTCACAACTTTATGAGTGATAAATCCATTTGTGAATCGGGCTAATAATCTCTAGGGCTTGGTCCCTCATTTTTAGGTAATCCCATAGAAAATGTTGGAACGTCATTGCTCTTGAACCCATCTTGTTTCTGATAAAGGCACAGGGGCAAACTGACTGTCGTGAAGAGCACTAACTGTGTGCTAGACATGAAGAGCAGTCACCTGAGCACCAGTAGTTTGACAATGCTGCACCAACTGCCACTGCAGTGCTTGGACCAATTTCTGTACAACTGTTCTGAAGTCAGGCTCTGGAAGGAAGGGTTTAAACTTGCAAAGCGATGTCAGCTGGTGCCAAGTTGTCTATGATTAGCGTGCACAGTTTTCAAGCCATTCAGATGCACCTCTGTAAACCACTCCTGTGCTACTTGTCATTTGCCATTATTGACGAAGAGTAGAAAATCTGCCTTGTGGGAATTCATCTTCAGCAAGGATTCTGATATCTTTGTTTGCATGGAACTTCAGGCAATGTGGACTAATGGTGTTATTTTTAATTACATCAAGACAAACAAGTATTTGCAATGCAACGGGTCTCACATTTGCTCGAGTTTGAGCCATTAGCTTTGTAAACTCCTACCCGGACTTTTCTTACCAAACAAATTACAAGAAAAAAAAACGTGTGATAGTGCTATGTAAAATGCAGCGTGATTGCCCTGAAATTTAAAACGGAAAAACCGAGCGAGATTGCGCTATGTAAACCCCAGCGCGATCGCGCTGCGTGGAAAATAAAAAGATCGGGAAACCATGCTGAAAACATCGAGCCTCTAATGGTTTCAGTAGTTTACCAGTGCTGTGTAGGTGGGCTAAACACCAGAAAAGGCATGAAGTATGTATGCCTTTCACAAATGAAAGCAAGCAGATTTTAAAAGGCAAGCTCACAAGCCAGAAAGTGACTGACGTGACATGGGCGTGGTTAGAAGCCCAAAGAGAGATTACAGCATGGGACGGAGCGCTTTGCGCACGCCCATAAATGGAACCTTCAGCCAAACTGCCGAAATGCCCCCTGTACCACTATCGGTATTACGACTGGACAGACCACCAGCATTTTTGTGGCAGTGTCATGCACCCCGCTATAGGAATCTTCATTTCTGTCACCGGCAGACACCCCCCACACGACCACACACCCACATTCACGTACCCCCACCCATGCATTCGCTTACATACACCCCTACACACTCACACCCAAACAAGCACTCAGATACATCCATTCACTTGCACACACGCACTCAGACATATACATTCACATGCACTCACTCAGACACTTACACTCACATGCACGCAACCAGACACCCCCTTCCACCTACCGCATTCATACAAACATACATGCATTCACAGACACACACAAAAACCCCTCCCCCCCTCGGCATACATGCACTCACACACACACACAACACCCCTCTACCCCCCTGCATTCATACACACACGCAGACACCACTCACATTCACACAACACCCCCTTCAGCCCCTACGTTCCGGTGTTCAACTTACCTGCTTCGGCACTGTGGCCATCCGGGAGGAGATGGGTCCCGGCGCTTTCTGCCACTGGCACCGCATCACCGTGCAGGAAACTGCTGCACCGTATTACAGATCGTAATAGGGTGGACGGCATCCTGTTGGCATGGCAGTGCCAGCGGTGGATCTGCCTCTATTACAATGTAGGCCAGGCCAACGCTGTTGGATTTCTGACCGAAATCAAGTGGAAATCGTCACAACGCCATAATATTGTGTTTTTTGGACCACCAGCACTAGTGGTCTTTAGGTGCCCGCGGCTTCAGTGGTCTTTCAAAAAGACTGCCGAAGTCGTAATGAGAACCTCAATTTGAAAAAATATTCAACAAGACAAATAACAATAACAATCATATGCACCATAAGCAGAACATATATACTGGTGATCAAATAATATAAATCAGGTACAAAAATAAATGAATAAGTAACAGGGGAATATTCCTATCGGAATGAAAATACAAATATTCACCCTTTTCTTGAGACTCCAAGAACTGCTTCAAGCACACACAGGAAAAAAATTGTGTTGCTGTTTTCTTTGTGGTTAATAACCTTTGAATGTTTGTTATATTCTTCAAAGTCTTGCTAAATTATGTTTTATGTATGTTACTTGTTTATTTGGTCATATGTGAAGGTTTTGAAGTGGAACATGACAGATGAGGAGAAGCAGTAGGATGGGACACAGAAAAAACAACCTGTGACTGCTGCACCATCATGGTGTGAAGGAAAGAAGAGGCATAGGGCCTCATTATGAGTTTGGTGGTCCCAGGATTGCCGTGTTGGTGGTGTCGGTCACACAGCCAACAGGCTGGCGGAGAAGACGGCCATATCATGACTATGGCGGTATTCCCAACAGAATACAGCCAAAGCACAGCTGGCACCACCAGTGCGGTCTAGCCGCCACAGACGATGATAGACACCTGCAGGCCGGCGGAGACCATGTTTCCACTTGACAGATTACGAGGTTACACACCACCAAAGTTTCTGTTGCGGTTGCACCACCACAGAAACACAGACGGAAACCAATAGTGTAAAAGGAGACACACCTTCAGGAAGCCATACTGGTCTGGAGCTGCCATGAAACCACAACTACATATTTTCCTGCTGCTCCTGTTCGACCAGAGTCACTGGAATCAACGCTGAAGGCCACAACATCAACCATGAGTACACACACAACTGTCATTGTTGTGAATTGTCAAAGTACATACGCACACAAGATATACCAATCGGGAATGGGTGGTGAGGGAGACACACACATGCAGCCTGACACTGACACACACACTCACAGACAGTCGCATAAACACCCGCACATACACAGTGCACACAATACGGCCATCACACACACACGTCAAAAACACACACCTACTCCCAGAAACACTTCACCCGCACAGTCACACAACACCACCAAAGGACACTACATCACCACAGCCACAACACCATCAATGCATTGACAAGCACCCACAATAGATACTTCCAATTGACAAATCACACATACAACACAACGTAGCACCAACAGGGAACAAACACACAATCATACAACTATGCCACACAGCGATCGACATACACAGAAAACACACAGCACATTGTATCTGACACACCATGCACCAAACATGCACACAGTCAAAGCACACAAAGGCATACAGCACTGCAACAAACACATGTCAACACCAACACCACTCAATACTGCTGTGGTGTTTCTGTCAGTAAGATAGGTGTAGTGGCTGGATCTGTGAATGTTGGTATAGTGTGTGGTAGTGTGTCAGGTGTAAGGAAATGGCTCCCTGTTGCAGTTACCCCCCACTTTTTGCCTGATACTGATGCTGACTTGACTGAGAAGTGTGCTGGGACCCTGCTAACCAGGCGCCAGCACCAGCGTTATTTCACCTAAAATGTACCATTGTTTACACAATTGACACACCCCTAGCACACAGATAAGTCCCTTGTAAATGGTACCATTGGTACCAAGGGCCCTGTGACCAGGGAAGGTTCCTAAGGGCTGCAGCATATGTTGTGCCACCCTAAGGGACCCCTCACCTAACACATGCACACTGCCATTGCAGATTGTGTGTGTTGGTGGGGAGAAAAAAGGCAAAGTCGATATGGCATCCCCCTCAGGATGCCAAGCATACAAAATGCTGCCTGTGGCATAGGTAAGTCACCCCTCTAGTAGGCCTTATAGCCCTAAGGCAGAGTGCACTATACCACAGGTGAGGGCATAGCTGCATGAGCAATATGCCCCTACAGTGTCTAAGTCTATTCTTAGACATTGTAAGTACAGGGTGGCCATATTAAGTATATGGTCTGGGAGTTTGTTAAAAACGAACTCTACAGCTCCATAATGGCTACACTGAATAGTGGGAAGTTTGGTATCAAACTTCTCAGAATAATAAACCCACACTGATGCCAGTGTTGGATTTATTAAAAATGCACACAGAGGGCATCTTAGAGATGCCCCCTGTATTTTACCCAATTGTTCAGTGCAGGACTGACTGGTCTGTGCCAGCCTGCTGCTGAGAGACGAGTTTCTGACCCCATGTGGTGAGGGCCTTTGTGCTCTCTGAGGACAGAAACAAAAGCCTGCTCTGGGTGGAGGTGCTTCACACCTCCCCCCTGCAGGAACTGTAACACCTAGCAGTGAGCCTCAAAGGCTCAGGCTTTGTGTTACAATGCCCCAGGGCACTACAGCTAGTGGAGATGCCCGCCCCCTGGACACAGCCCCCACTTTTGGCGGCAAGTCCAGGGGAGATAATGAGAAAAACAAGGAGGAGTCACCCACCAGTCAGGACAGCCCCTAAGGTGTCCTGAGCTGAGGTGACCCCTGCCTTTAGAAATCCTCCATCTTGATTTTGGAGGATTCCCCCAATAGGAATAGGGATGTGCCCCCCTCCCCTCAGGGAGGAGGCACAAGGAGGGTGTAGCCACCCTCAAGGACAGTAGCCATTGGCTACTGCCCTCCCAGACCTAAATTCAGTATTTAGGGGCTCACCAGAACCTAGGAAATTAGATTCATGCAACCTGAAGACGAAGAAGGACTGCTGACCTGCAAGCCCTGCAGAGAAGACGGAGACACCAACTGCTTTGGTCCCAGCCCTACCGGCCTGTCTCCCCACTTCAAGAAAAACTGCAACAGCGACGCGTTCCACAGGGTCCAGCGACCTCTGAAGCCTCAGAGGACTACCCTGCATCTAAAAGGACCAAAAACTCCAGAGGACAGCAGCTCTGCTCCAAAGAAGAAACAACTTTGAAACAAAGAAACAACTTTAAAAGGACTCCACGTTTCCCGCTGGAAGCGTGAAACTTTGCACTCTGCACCGGACGCCCCCGGCTCGACCTGCGGAAAAACAACACTACAGGGAGGACTCCCCGGCGACTGTGACCCTGTGAGTAGCCAGAGTGGACCCCCCTGAACCCCACCCAGCGACGCCTGCAGAGGGAATCCAGAGGCTCCCCCTGACCGCGACTGCCTGCTTCTAAGAACCCAACGTCTGGTAAAGACACTGCACCCGCAGCCCCCAGGACCTGAAGGATCCGACCTCAAGTGCAGAAGCGACCCCCAGGTGGCCCTCTCCCTTGCCCAGGTGGTGGCTACCCCGAGGAGCCCCCCCCTTGCCTGCCTGCTTCGTTGAAGAGACCCCTGGGTCTCCCATTGAACTCCATTGCAAACCCGACGCCTGTTTGCACTCTGCACCAGGCCGCCTGTGCTGCTGAGGGTGTACTTTTTGTGCTGACTTGTGTGTCCCCCCGGTGCCCTACAAAACCCCCCTGGTCTGCCCTCCTAAGACGCGGGTACCTGCCTGCTGACAGACCAGAACCGGGGCACCCCCTTCACCATTGAAGCCTATGCGTTTTGGGCACCACTTTGACCTCTGCACCTGACCGGCCCTGAGCTGCTGGTGTGGTAACTTTGGGGTTGCTCTGAACCCCCAAGTGTGGGCTACCTTGGACCCAACTTTGAACCCTGTAGGTGGTTTACTTACCTGCAAAACTAACAAATACTTACCTCCCCCAGGAACTGTTGAAATTTACACTGTCTAGTTTTAAAATAGCTTATTGCCATTTTTGCCAAAACTGTACATGCTATATTGCTGATTCAAAGTTCCTATGATACCTGAGTGAAATACCTTTCATTTAACCTGTGGTTCTTAAAACAAACTAAGAAACAATATTTTTCTATTTAAAAACCTATTGGCCTGGAATTGTCTTTGAGTGTGTGTTCCTCATTTATTGCCTGTGTGTGTACCACAAATGCTTAACACTACCCTCTGATAAGCCTACTGCTCGACCACACTGCCACAAAATAGAGCAAAATATCTCTTTTTGCCACTATCTTACCTCTAAGGGGAACCCTTGGACTCTGTGCATGCTATTTCTTACTTTGAAATAGCACATACAGAGCCAACTTCCTACATCAGGTGTTTGTACAGGTGTATGGTGCTTGTATGTATGCCAGTGGTGTGTCTTGTGGTGCTTGTGTTTGTCTGAGCTACCCTTAGATGTTGAGGTGGATGCATACTTGTCTGTCTGTGTGCTTTGGCTGGGTCAGGGAAGAGGGGTTTGGTATTGGAAAGAAGAAGGTGGTGGGGGGACTGAAGACAAAGGGTGTTTGGCTGCCATCAGTGAGGAGGCCAGAGCCTGAAAGGATCCCTGTAGGCCAGCCAGTGCACTGTGAATGCCCTCCAGTAATGCATTACTCTGTTGGACTTGAGTTCCTGTCCCTGGATGGCATTCATGATGGCAACTGAGCCACAGAGATCGACCGCAGGAGGCCAATAGCCTCCTCCTCCCTGGGAGCAGCAGGGCTGACAGGGGCAGGGGCAGAGGTGCCTGAGGGAATGGAGATGCCCCCTCTCTTCAGTGAGTGAGCACAGCCAACTGGGTAGTGAGTTACAGGGAGGTCTGTGGTGGGAAGGGGGTAGCGGACAGAGATGGTACTGGGGTTGTTCCAGATGCGTCCATCACTGCCAAGGAGTGTTCACTGGAGGAGGATTCCGATGAAGAAGACGTGGATGCTGTCTGCCCCGTGACACTCCCCTTGCCCTCTGGGCCACTTGGTCTCTCAGTGTTGGTGGTCTCAGCGCTCTGGATCCCATGTCTGGCAGCTTCCCCACTCGGCTGTACCCCGTCTCCATCACCTGCGATACTAATGCACAGAAAGAGACCGAGAGAGAGAGACAACAAGATACTTCCAACATTCCCATGTTCTCACCAAGGTCTCACCCACAACATAAGCCAGCCATCTGCCCACTACATCACCATCCCGTCAATTCAGCTGTAACTTGAAAGCATCATGCACAAGATGAATTGGCTACATAAAAAATCTACTCCACACCTTCCCAGTCCATCATCAATACTCATGTTTCATTAAAGTAAACTCATCTCACTTCACATACAACACAGCATGTTGCTTTCCAATCACATGCCTAACTGATCATTGTGTACACAACTTACACAATGGCAAACACCTCAGATGAAGACACTACACAATTACGAAAGAGTGTGCATCACAAAAGGACATAGTGTCGCGTAGGCTCTCATTATTCTAATGAGACTACTGGATTTTGAGCGGCAGAATCGCCCGCAGTATGGGAGACTAAGGGCCTCATTATGACCCTGGCGGGCGGCGGAGGCCGCCCGCCAGGATCCCGCCCTCCAAATTACCGCGCCGCGGTCAAAAGACCGCGGCGGGTATTACGAGTTTTCCCCTGGGCTGGCGGGCGGTTCCAGTTAAACTGCCCGCCAACCCAGGGGAAAACGACCTTCCCACGAGGATGCCGGCTCGTAATCGAGCCGGCGGAGTGGGAAGGTGCGACGGGTGCTACTGCACCCGTCGCGTATTTCACTGTCTGCAAGGCAGACAGTGAAATACATTTTGGGGCCCTCTTACGGGGGCCCCTGCCGTGCCCATGCCATTGGCATGGGCACGGCAGGGGCCCCCAGGGGCCCCGCGACCCCCCCTACCGCCATCCTGTTCATGGCGGCTTTCCCGCCATGAACTGGATGGCGGTAGGGGGGGTCAGAATCCCCATGGCTGCGGAGCGCGCTCCGCAGCCATGGAGGATTCCAATGAGCAGCGGAAAGTCAGCGGGAGACCGCTGACTTTCCGCTTCTGACCGCGGCTGAACCGCCGCGGTCAGAATGCTCATTGGAGCACCGCCAGCCTGTCGGCGGTGCTCCCGTGGTCGGTGGCCCTGGCGGCCACCGGCCGCCAGGGTCAGAATGACCCTCCAAGTCTTACCCACTGCAGGTGATACCTGTCGCTCCAATCCAGGTTTTGCTCCGGCCAACTAGCAGTGCCTCATCTCTACCCAAGGGTATTGATGACTGGGCATCCAAGCGCATGACATACTTGGCTTCTCAGGGAAGACGTGGTCACTCAGGTCTCATCCGTTTCACTCATTTACAATTCAGTCTCATATATAAATGACAAACAGAAGCAGTAGATGTTTCAATGATAAGTTTAATCAAACAACTCCATCTTAGATAGCAAAGCTTGAGCTGCAATAACCAGGACGACACAACATGACAATATTAAAATTGTGACGAGAAGAGTTAAGCATAAAAACAACGCTATCATTTTGTCACTATAATAAATGGACTAGCTCCTACCTAGGCTGGGATAGAGCACAGCATGTTAAGCTCTAATTCTACCCTTCAGGTTCTTCTGGGAAGACATCAACCCCCATACCTGAGCAAAGGCCTGCGGTCTGCGTTAGCATCTGTAGTGAAGCATTCAGCGATCAGCATACAGTCGTAGTTCCTTGGCTGGACTCTCCCTCTAACGTGTAAGGGACAAAGAAGTGTTTTTCTAACAACACAACTGATGTTCTGAGAAAATGTCCCTACGTAAGGATGTGCATTTTCTACAAATGTTGGAGACTAAACTTCTACCACGTTCACCGGCAATGTACCGTGCTACAGCCTTGTAAGAAGCATAGAGGGATCAAGAATGTCTTGTTTGAGAACAGAGTGCTGGCCTCTAACAGTCAGATAAACAGAAAATAAAACAAGACCATTGAAATGGTTATTGTAACAATAATAAAATGAAGCTGAATTAAATATATCTAGGTTAAAGTGCACAGCGGCTTAGTGTGTTAAAATAACGTGCATGGAGCTATAACTAAAATGGCTGCACAGCACCCTCCCCTTGTCGGTTGAAAGTGGTTCAAAGCCAAAGATATATAAAATTATTTCTAAAAAGCTCATCCTAAGATATATATATATATATATATATATATATATATATATATATATATATATATATATATATATATATATATATATAAAAGCAATGTCAATGATGACAAGTGGAAGGGACACATGAGCATATAACGGGCCAATTTAAAACATGAGCATGTGGCATAAAACCGAATTCCATAAGGCAAGTCAATTTTGAAAAGTTCCAATTGATTCTTGGGCCATGGAGAGCAGGAGATCTTCCACTTCAGCTGATGTTAGAGTCGGAAAGTCATCGCCAAGAAGGATCAAGGAGCAGTTGTGTTCCGTAGCCTCAGCCAAGGTGGCAATCCGTGGTGTGCCCAGTGATGAATCGCCAGCTACGTCCTCCAAGAAGGGTAACCCATAAGTAGCTTCTCGTAGCAAGTGCAGCCTCAAAGCGCATGTCTGGTAATGACCCCTCAGCGAGAACATCAACAGATCAGCATCCAATGTAGGCAAGCGCTGCGTCGAAAGACAGACTTCCAGTGTGTGTCCAAAAGAGCACCAGAGGCACCAAAACACAGGCTGCACACAATGCAAAACCGGTCAAAATGACAAAGACCAGCCACACTCCAATTGCTCCAGGAGTGTTGCTCCAAAATACTGCATCATGCGTTCATGACACAGGTGTGCTGATGGGAGCACCTTCATTCCTCCTTGTTGCGGCGGAACAGCCATTGCGCATAAAAAATAGCAGCATGAAAATGCCAGCTAACAAAGCCAAAGTTATCGGAAATCCCCCGAAAATAATAGAGAAGATTGAGTGTATAGCTGAGGGTATTAAACTGAATATGGAGGAGAAGATGTGAATGAAACCAGAACCAACAGCTTTGAAAAAATGTGCAATTCCAGTTGTACTAGACGCATTAAATATTCGTCCCACGAGTTCACCAAAGTGTCTCGGAAAGTTTGTATTTAAAAGGGACTGTATTTCTGCTGACGACCTTGCCACCTGAAGTGCGTAGGTCTCGGGCGCAGATGTAAGGGCCACATGCTTTCGAAACAGTAAAGCCTTGAGTCTGCTGAACTTGTCAAAATTCACATTTGAAGTAGCAATGTGAGGCCAAATGTCAGCTACCTCCTTAATTTTAGTGGGGGGAAAAGTACATTCCTGCAACATGTAACAACCTTAGAGACGAAACAATGTAAACTATTCCTGTTCGCATACCACAATAGTCTTCACCATTGAGAAGGACGTAGCTGCCGTTTGAAAACTCCTGAAACGTTGGTCTAATCAAGGGGACTGGAACTCCCTTCAGATAAGAAGCTAAGTTTGCTGCAGAAGCGTTACACGCCCCATGCAAGGACAGCTGTTTACAAACCATTGAATGGCTTACTGAAGTCTCACATTCACTACAGCTAAGAAAGACTTCTTTCATGCCACTGAGACATTTGTATGAGAAGGGAAGCTCCCACACCTCATGGATGTAACTATCTCCCAGCCTTTCATATCTGCCTACCGGAATGTGTTTTAAACAGGAGGTGAATTGTAATGTGGAAATAGGCAGATTGATGACCCTGTGTATCAGCCACTCAGCAGATGGTATTTCAACCACAGTAAAAGGCAACTTTTCAAATTCCCCGATGTTTAGCATGACATAAGTCGCTTCTTTCTTAGCCATTAGTTGTTGTTGTCTTGTTAAATTAAAGGAAGAGAATATCTCCCTCACACTGACATGCTGCCAGGGAACGCAACCCGCCTTCAATGTTTGAAGTGTCCAACCCAACTGCATAATGGATCTTAACTGACTCTGCCCATGGTGTAAAGAAGACATATCTGTTTGTATATAGCAGAAGAGAGGATGTTATTTAAAGTGTATATCCGGTCGGACAAGGTGTTGATCCCATTATCCACAACAGCTAATGCCTTTTTCAAATTTTCCTGGTCTATTTGCCTTAACCGGGCAGCTGCCTCTTGTTAAGAAAGCTTCCAAACTTCATTATATACTACATATTAGAAACACTTCCTTCTGTGTTTTCTGGGGCCCAACATGAAATCTTGCAAGTCAGTGTTATTAGACAGGAGACTGAGGTGTTCTTTAACCGCATTTAATGAGGATGTTCTTAACCATTGCTTCCACATTTTCCTACACTATATGTTGTAACTATACCCACATGTGCGGACAATATATAGCGAGGGTCCGGCCTACTGGTTCTAAAAACCCCTGAGGAGTTGATAAAAGGTTGATGACATGCGTTGGCATCTATTGGCCACAATAACCACCCGCCAGGACGTGTCACTGAAACATTAAATGTACCATTCTGGACCCATTCATCGAGCTGATATTCAGTTGCATTTCTATAGTTTTGCCATTTATAAAACTTTGCAAGGGGCAGGTATACTGGGCATGTTTAATTCCTTAATTTTAGCTAAGCCTAAACAACTTGTTTGTTGTACTGTTTCATTTAAGAATATCATTTGTACAGGTATAAGTCATGGTCTAAATAAAGCTTCCTTTCCCCTAATTTGCCCATGTCTAGTTCCCCATACACTCTTCAGATCAATCGATTTCAACCAATATTCATAGCCTTCTATAGACAACCGGGAAACAAAGGATTCTGAATATATACATTTCATATTCGTCAATAATATATGTATGTTTTTAGTAGGTGGTAATTTAAAATAATATGACTCAGCATTTTTTATGTTATGCCCAGAAAAAATATGTGAACTTTTCAGAATATGTTTTAGAACTCCCTTGTGGTGGAATCGGACAATGTTCCCATTGTGTATTATTAAAAATAGTTTTTGGGGCTGCTCGCTCTATGTATGAAATGGTGCCCATAATAATTATAGCAAAACATATCACCATAATTTTCTTTAGATTGATAAACATCTTCGTTTTCAAAGACAGTATAATACTGCAATTCAGTCATCATAGAATCAACTGTTTTTACATCCCAATCATCAGAAACAGTGCCTGGTATTATAATATCATTCATTGATAGTTTGAACACATATGCTATTTGAATTACTTCCGTGGGACCATATATATCAAAATTTACTTTGCCCCAAACAATCCCATCAGGAATTGGTACTGCGGAAATGTTCACAAATGAAAAGTCACTTCAGACCTTATGTGATGAAAAATGTGGTTTTAAGACCTCCTCCACCAATTGAACTGTTGATCTTTCAGGAAGAAAATGACCATGTATTAACAAGAAGAAAGTAATAACAAAACCAATCCAAAATAGGAAGGCTAGGACAGTCAAAGAGAGCCATAGATAGTTCCATGGAAAAACAAAATATATTTCTTTAAGCCAGTTCATTAGCTTATGTGCTTTTGATAAGTCAGGTGTCGAAGAGGCAAATGAGTCTGAGACGTCATCATTAAAGTCGGACAAATATCCAAAAGCAGTAAGTGCAAATGCTGGAGCTGTGGTCATTGGTGGAGTTGGTGTTTCCCGTGGTGGCACACAATAGATAGCACCATCCGTTTATGTTAGAGTTGAGCCAACTTGGTCAATTATTTCTGTATTGTTCGATGTTAGTGGAACTAATGCAAGATCATCTTCTACCCTCCCCAAGCTTGGAGAGGTGTCAGTGTTGGTTTAAACAACTTGTAGAGGAATGTCTTGACCAGTAGTGGGAGGGAGTCGGGAACTACTGGATGTTCCTCTTGGTCGGCTGTGCAGGATCGGCCACATGGTCTAATATGACATTGTTGATTAAGCCAACGGCGGTAGAATTACAGTTCTGGTACTGTGTATCCCTAATACTGGGACTGGTGCTCGAAAATTAGGGCCAAATTCCTTTTTCACAGCAACTTTCTTGTGTACAAGATCCCCAACTCTGGGAATCCAGCCGGTAAATGTTACAGGCACATCCTTGATTCCTGTGGAGGCAGCACTGATAGAAGAATTATCGTCACAGAACATTTGCAATTCCTGTAAGACAGTGACACGTTCATTTATGTCAAAAGGTGTTTCTGCTGCCTCCACGCCAGGACCATCAAGATCCGGAACATACATTTGAGTTCCAAACAGGCACTCATATGAAGTACGACCCCCCAGGGACCTTTTGGCAGATTATTAAGTGCTTTCTGGACTCCATATAGGTGGTTAAGCCAACTACGACCCGTTCCTAAGACTCTGGCTGTTAAGGACTGCTTTAAATCATGGTTTAAACACTCCACAACACTATTTCCCTCGGGATGAAATGGAGACGATTACTGGAGTTGGACCCCCAAGGAAGCCACTGTGTCCCTGAATGCCCTTGAGGCGAAAGCAGGGCCCTGGTCGGAATGGAAAGCCGCAACCGCATATGTACCGATAAAGACTTACAAATCTTTAATAACAGTCCAAGCGTCAGCCGAGCGTTGTGGCCACACCCATAAAAATCTTGAGCATGAATCAACAGCGACTAATATATACTTGCATGCACTATCCGGTGTTAGGGGATCACAGTGGTCCAAGTACACATATTATAATGGTTTGTTTGAAATCAAAAGGGGCGTCTGTGGCGGTCGTTTCGCAGTGAACACTTTAATTTGTTGGCAGATGTCACAACAAAGGACATACTGGTTGGTCTCTTTGTAGAGGCCTGGCCACTAATAACGCGCTTGTAAGATTGAAATTGTAGCCGCCACACTAGCATGGGCAGATGCGACCCCCTCATGCGCTGCTTTAATCAACCCTGGTGTTATGTCTTTGTTGGGAATGTCCCTCACGACTACATCTGGTATTCTAACTTCAGTGTTCAGGCAATCTCCCATTTGGTAGGAATATTTAGCCCGAAATGTTTTAGGATAGGGCGTACCATCAGCCGTAGCTTTCACGGCAGCCCATATGTCTGCGTCCGGTTTCGTACTTGAACGTGTTACTGCAGCTACATCGGCCACAGCCACTGCTGACTTTGCGGCTTCATCAGCCAATGTGTTTCCACCAACGTGTATCCCAACGCGCTGGTGTCCAAGTGTATGTAAAACATGGACATTTGGTAGCGTTTCTTTTAGATCTGCTACTTTCCCCCACAGAAGGCTATGTTTAATGGTGTTGCCTTTGGAATCTCTGAACCCATTCTGGTGCCAGTAATGAAGATAGTCATTAAAGAACTGGACACAATAATATGAATCACAAACAATCAGCGGAGGCTGTGAAGGATCAGTGTGTTCCAGTGCCAGCACCAGGGCCTTTAGCTCTGCTGACTGTGCTGTGTAATCCCCTAGGGTTTGTGTAAATGTATGTAGGGGACAAAATGTATCACCCTCCATGTAGCCGCTTATAACAGCGCAAGCAGCAGAATATTGGTGTTTTGTGCCAATTGCAGGTTGTGCTGAGCCATTGGTGTACATGACTCTATGATATTGTTCAATAGGCAATGTATTTACTGGAACTGGGTATTCTATTTCATACTGCAAAAATTCTTGAGTTTGTAATTTTGGGTCAAAAATGTAGTCTACTTCAGTGACTGTCAAAGACGTAGCCCATTGTATCCAACGTGACTTTAACGCCTTTGCGTTTGGAACGCTGGCCTTTGTAACACCTTCCAGTGGTGGGATCGGAGAAACGACAATAATGCACTTTCCTTGGGCAAGAGGTCGTTCTTTAATGGCCGCCATCTGTACAGCAGTGAGAACTTTCTCAGTGGGAGCAAAGCGTTGTTCTGCCGCTGAATATAAGTGTGATTTGTACGCAATTGGGACTCTCTCACCTTCATTAAATGTCACATAGGTGAAACCGATGGCAACAGCTATTACTCTGATGATCAAATGTGTTTTGTTATCCCTCGTGTGTAAGTGTTGTGCTGCAAGCATGTCTCTTTGCAAATCTCAAATAATACGTCGATGTTCAATTGTCCAGAATTTACTTGAAAAATCAGGACGTATCAGATCATATAAAGGTTATATGCGTGTAACATAATCTGGAATGTAAATTCTGCCAAAATTTAGGAAACCCAATAGAGATTGGAGTTTTTTAATCATATTTGGTGGTTGTAACTGTGCGCATTTTTTCAAGAATTGCGTCGCTAGGCTCGTTCCTTCACTTGACAGCTCATATCCCAGAAACAGAATGCTGAGGAAGGCGATTTTTGTTTTCTTGAAGTTGAATTTGTAGCCAAATTCCACAAGTCCTACAACAATGCGGGCTACCCGTCTTAGATGTTGTAGCCGTTCATCATCCATAAGATAGATATCATCTACACAGGACAATGCTTCAGGATCAATCTTGTGCAAAATTGCTGTCACACGAGCTGCGAACAGTCCTGGACTGCTCTTATACCCCTGAGGTAAACGACAGATTTCTTTTCTGGGAGCCTAGTGCGCTGAAACTTGTTAAGTCTCTACTCTCAGGCGCTATATTCTGGCAGAAAAAAACACTGGAAATGTCCAGTGTTGTTTTGTATTTTTATGCACTATATTGTTCATTAGTGCTGTGCTATGTGAGTTTTGTATAGCATAAGGGCATTTATGACTGTTTAAGTGTCTGTAGTCTAAGACTATTCTATATGAATGGTCTGGTTTAGCTACTGGGAATAATGGATTATTCATTGGGGAGACACAGGGTTCAATTACGCCCTGGTACTCTAATTGTGTGAGTATTTCTCTCACAGGTGCTTTTGCTTTGTGTTTTATAGGATACTGAGGTTGGGGTTGAGGTTCATTTTTAATTGGAATTACATGGTAGGGGGATTCTCTATTCCATCCTACATGATTTCAGTATAACGCAGGTGCCTGTGTCAAAGCCCAATCAATGGCATAGGATTCAGCGAATTCCTCTGGAACAAGGAGCGAGAAGGAAGGCTTAATCACGTCTTCCCCATATGGGCAGGTACGGACAAATTCAGGTGGCCAATCTTGTTCGGCCAACAAAACATCATATATGTTTACTACGCAATCCCAAAAGATTGCGTCTATTATGCACTCAATGTCTCCTTCTAACTGTAGTGTTATTTTATACACCCTATCAGGTGTGGAGACACGCAAGTCCGACGTTTCTACTTGTAGAAACTCATCAGTTGCTTTCATCTCCAGATGCTCTAGAAGACTCAGGTGAACTATTGTGACCTCTGCCGCGCTCTCTAGCAGTGCTAGAGCCCACTTCTTGTTCTTCAAGACGACCCTCTTCCTGAGTGGCATGACGGACTGCGACTGCTGCCACTGTTTTCTCTTTGAATTGGGGTTGTGACGGGCCAGCGCTGAGAGGCCCGTCAGTTAAGGCAACATGTGCTGTCACTGCCGGATCTACCCTGGAACTGAAGGACGAGGCAGCCAATCCCCTGGGACTTCCAGTGTCAAAGGAGCAGCCGGCAGGATTTCACGCACCAGAGAATACAGAGGAGGATAAGAGGATGGACGGCGTGGAAGGAGAGGTGTGCGGAAGAAGCAGGAGTGTGGGAGAACGAATACGGACGACCGACACGGCAACCGGCAAAGAACAAGGACGCGAGCGGAGGCGGGAACCAGTAGGAGAGTGCCCGAAGGTATCTACAGCATCGTCGGCGGTGCAGGAGGCACACCGCGAAGCTTCCAGCCACGCTTCAGGAGAAGCGTGGCACACTCAGGTGCGTCCTGAAACCCGCTGAGGGAAACCAGGGCGTTTGGGAGGAGGAAAGGGGAGGAAGTAAGGGGGAAGGGGGAAAGAAGGACAAGGGGGAGTGGGGAGGACAAACAGGGAGGAGCGGGAAGGCAACAAAGAGGAGGAAGGGTAGGAGAGAGCAAAGAGAGACAACGTGAAAGAAATGCGAGGGAACAGGAAAGTAAACAGGAATTCCATCAAACAGAGGAAGCAGGCATAAGAGACAGGAGGGTTCAGAAAGCAAGAGGGAGAAAAGAACCAGGTAGCGAGGAAAAGACAAACCCAAGAGGGTTAAGGTAAAGAATAAAAGAGTACAGGACAACAGGAAGTTGTGCATAGAGAGTAAAACAACACAAAAGCCCACAAACGAACGACAGAAAAGTCCCAATTAGATGATAAACAACAGGAAAAACACTAGAGAAGAAGGAGAGGAAAACACTTCAGACCAGAGAGAAGAGAGAGAGAAGAGTAGGAAAATAAAGAACAAGGGGATAAAGGAAAGGAACTTACTGACACCTTATCTTGTTCTTTCCCACTTGCACCCTGTATGGAAGAGAAACAAAAAGGAGACGTGAAACCCAGTGGAAGACAGATGAAGAGTGAACAGTACAGCGAAGTCACTTATATGTCACGCCAGATTTAATAAAATAAATAAAACTCACCTGAACTCATATACCACTACCTTCATGTCGTCATTGACCTACCATGGTCACAGGGGTTTTTGTTGGGCGCGTGTCTCTTCCTTTTTTACACAAACCTCTGATGAGAATTGTGATTCCTGCCGCGGTTTCACGTACTCTGTTCTTCGCTCTGACCACCCACCTCTCTCATTTCTCTTTTCCAATGAGTCCTGAAAGGAACGAGATTGGCATGTATCAGTATATTGATATCTATCAGGCGTTTTTTTTAAATCTCTATTTCTGAGATTACATCTATTCTGCGGGGTCTCTGTATGTGGAGATTCTACCCTCTCCTTTTTAGGAGTTTGTTGTTTTTTGTCCCAGTGTTTTTTATTACCCCCAGGTGCTTGCTTGGTAAAAACTTTATTTGATTTGCTCTGAAATTGTGGTTTATATGGTCTGGCCCCTAAACTGTCTCGACCAATGCCAGAATAGGTCTCTGCAATTATTTTAGGCAGCTCGCATTCCTGATCCTGTTGCGGAACGTCACGGAGCGGCATGGGCACTGCAAGTGTGACCGCTTCCCCTTTAAGGTTACTTAAAATGATTGAAGGTACTGTGGCAAAATTGCCCATCAATTGCATCCCCAAATCTAGGGCAGCCCCGTATTCATCTTGAATTTGTTTCAAAACCTTCGGTAAATTGGCAAGTGCTGGTGTACCGCGTGCGGTTGTATAGAGCGTGGCAAATACCGTGCCCCAGATATTACAGTTATCCACTGTAGGGACCATCCCAAAGACAAGCACACTGTTAATATTCTATGTTTATCCTGAGGTCCCGTATGGGGAAATACTGCCTCCAGTGCATTAATTTTTTGTGCAAACCAAAACTGAGTTTCCTCTTGTTTGGGGGGGTACTTTACCCATGATTGAACCTGGCATTACTGCATGTGGATGTGCTGGAGCAGCACGTGCTGGGTTTGTATTTAATGTTTGCATTACGAATTGTACTAGTCGTCTATATATCGCTGTTAACTCTGTATATAAGCGACACCCTCAGCTACCGCTAAATTTGCAACTGCAGGATGTGGTGTATAGGTGGCCAATAAAGGCCAGGTAGGACCATTGTTACTTAGAGGACCTAACCTTACTGTTAAAATTGTGTAGGGTAGGGTGCCATCAAGCCAATTATTATGTTCTTAATAAGATAATGGTATTTCTAAATATGCGTATGCTCTGTATTGTCCATGAGCATTTGCAAGTGTATAATGATGAAATGTATTTGTGTTCCCATCAACTGCTGGAAATGTGAACCAAGAATAAAAAAGTTCTGTTCTATAAGCTGCATGGGCATCCACCACGAATGTGACTGGACCGCCCTGGGGTGTTAGGCCATTTGCTAATAAATGTGCGGTTAGAGGTTGTCTCATATTAACTGCTATCTTAATCTGCTGTGAATTCGCCATCATAGACGTACTATATGTTCAGTGAAGGCACACCAATAGGGTTTTTCCTTTTAAGGTTCATGCTTGAACAACCTCCAGCTACATATAGGATAGCCTACGTAGCTGGTGGGGAAATCCTCAGTACCACGGATGTCTCCGTATACAGTATTGAGGCGTCATTGTATATAATGAGACAGAGATACTCCAGAGGACCCGAAAATTAGAGCCTGACCAAACATTGGCGGCGCCATTTTGCACAGGCTCTCATTATTCTAATGAGACTACTGGATTTTGGGAGGCAGAATCGCCCGCGGTGTGGGAGACTAAGGCCCTCATTACAACCCTGGCGGTTGCTGTTAAAGCGGCGGTAATACCGCAAACAGGCCAGCGGAAAAAAAATCGGGATTACGACCATGGCGGAAACTGCCAACATAGACAGCCACTTTAACACTCCGACCGCCACGGTGGTAGAAACAAACACCGTGGTGGTAACCACCAACAGACAGGCGGAAGACAAAGTACTGCCCACTGTATTACAAGAGGCCTATCCGCCACCTTTTCCGGGGCGGAAGCAACGCTATCAAAAGCACGGGGGAAACAGTACACAGATGGGAGACCACTCACCTCTCGACACCCAACGAGGAACCAGGACGCCATGGAGCCCGAGTTACACGTACTGCCCATGCTGGTGTATCTTCTCATCTACCAGGAGTACGAACGGCGGCGGCGACGACCACGGTGAGTACTGCACCTACAACACAGGGGAGGGGGGGAAGAGAGTGACACAAGCAACATGCAAAACATGCAATACCCCAACCCCCACCCTCACCCACAACAACATACACACAAATACATGCAGCAACATTACATATACACCACCCCACCCCCTGGAAGAACGCAAGGACAAAAGGAAATTAAAGTAACGATTGTAATCATTAAAAATCCATTAGTCAAAACACCAAATTCAGGATATACAAAAATGTACACCAACTACACAAGTCCGGATAGTGTACCAATCCTTGTCCGTGGAACACTGGGCCCAAAATGCATGGGCCAAGCCCACACATGATACCTGACATGAAACAGAGAGAACACTGCTGGGGCATCAGATTGAAAATACACAGGCACCTCAGGGGGAGGGGGGCACCTCAGCCTGATGAACGCACGACACCACTGCTGCACGAGGGGGCTCCATGCCCATTGCTGTATCCGGGGGAGTGCAAAGCCACAGTCTCACAAGTCTCTCCTATGGGTGGTTTGCCCACTGCTGTATCCTGGGGAGTGCAAAGCCACAGTCTCTCAAGTCTCTCCAGTGGGTAGTTTGCCCACTGCTGTATCCTGGGGAGTGCAAAGCCACAGTCTTTCAAGTCTCTCCAGTGGGTGGTTTGCCCACTGCTGTATCCTGGGGAGTGCAAAGCCACGGTCTCTCAAGTGGATAACAGTCTCCACTGGTTCTGGAGGGGGCCTGGTGCCCAGAGTGCTTCATCCTGCCAAGGACTGAGGTAGTGGATGTCTTTCTCCACTGGTTCTGGAGGGGGCATGGTGCCCACAGTGCTTCTTCCTGCCAAGGACTGAGGTAGTGGATGTCTTTCTCCACTGGTTCTGGAGGGGGCATGGTGCCCAGAGTGCTTCATCCTGCCAAGGACCGAGATAGTGTTTGTCTTTCTCCACTGGTTCTGGAGGGGGCATGGTGCCCAGATTGCTTCATCCTGCCAAGGACCGAGGTAGGGGATGTCTTTCTCCACTGGTTCTGGAGGGGGCATGGTGCCCAGAGTGCTTCATCCTGCCAAGGACCGAGATAGTGGATATCTTTCTCCACGGGTTCTGGAGGGGGCAAGGTGCCCAGAGTGCTCCATGTGCAGTGTGTCCGGTACAATTCCCTCACCTGGGTGTGCGTGCCACGAGATTGGCGAGGTTCAGGTAGCATGATACACCATGGAGGTAGCGACATACCCCACACTGCTGCGGCTTCGCCTTCCACCTGCAGGTGCAAACAGTGATGGAAGTCATGCCTCATGGAAGCTGCCCAGGGTCCAGGAACTCTCATTCAGCCTCAGACGACTGACCACTGGGGATGGTAGCCATGTCAGCGGTAGTGCCAGTGTCCGAGGACGCCGCGGGCCGGTGGCGGGGCTTGCGGTGGTGTCTGTGGCGGCGGTGCTTGTGCCGGTGTCTGTGGCGGCGGTGCTGGCGCCGGTGCATGGGTCAGCACCTGCTGAGGGACACAGCAGGACGTCTTCTCCAGCCTCGGATGGCTGCCCACTGGTGAAGAGGCTGGGGACTGTCGTTGAGGCTGAAGACATGCCGGGGGCAGTGAGGGTGGCGGTGCTTGCGGTGGTGTCTGTCGCGTCGGTGCTTGCGTTGGTGTCTGTGGTGGCGGTGCTGGTGGCGGTGCTGGCGGCGGTGCATGGGTCCGCACCAGCTGAGGGACAAAGCAGGACGTCTCCTGCAGCCTCGGATGGCTGCCCACTGGGGAAGGGGCTGGGGACTGTGGTTGAGGCTGTAGACGTGCCGGGGGCAGTGCAGGTGGCGGCGCAGGTTGTGGTGGCAGGGTAGCTAGCGGTGTTCGCCAGCATACAGGTTGGCGTGGTCATGGACAGAAACTGTGACACTGGTCCCTCAGTCGGTGCCACAATGCCCTCTCCTGACCTGCTGTTCAGCTTTTAGCCCTTTCCCAGCTTTGATGGTGCCGCAGTTGTCTTGCCACTATCCCCTTTTTGTTTTTGCTGAGCCCTTGGTGGCTGGTAGTTTTGGCTTCTCCTTCCAGGATGTGGGCACCTTCTTCACCTTGGCAGGTGGCGGAATGTCCTTGCCCTCGCTACGTGGCACGCTGGCAGCCCTGATGGGTGGCGTACTCCATGACCCCGCAGTTGCTGGCACCAATGTGCCTGGGGATGTGGTGGCTGAGGTGCTGGGCTGGCACCTGGAAAGCCTGGCCCTAGGGGAAGGACGGGGGGAGGTGTAGGGAATTGGTCAATGTTAGTCAGGAAGAGATTTTTAGACACACTGGGACAGGAAGATGGAGGGGGTTTGGGAGTGGAGGTAGAGGTAGTGGTTGTAGGAGGTGTACGCCTGCTGAATTTGAGTCAAGGTGCATGGGTCGGAGGTTGCTGTGAGGTGGATGGCTGTTGGGTGGGTGTGTGCCTGTGTTTGTGTACTTTGGGAGGAGGGCTCACTGACACACTGGGAGAGGACACTGGGGTTGTGTGAATGGTAGTGGGGGTGGTGGGTGCACGTGAGCGGTGTGTGGTGATGGGCGTGCTGGTAATGGAGGTAGTGGCTGAGGATGTAGTGCATGCAGGTGTGAGTGGAGACTAGACAGGGAGGGAGGAGGAGGATGTGGAGGAGGGGGGCACAGTGGAGGCAGTGGATGTTGCTGTGTCTGCATGGGGAGGGTGCTTGTGTGAGTGCCTGTGGGATGTGTGGTACTTATGTTTGCCATGTCCACTCTTGTGTGTTGATGAGTGTGCATGCTGGTCTGATGGTGTGCTTGGGATAGGTTGAGGTACAGGGGATTGGGTCTGGGTGGAGGAAGTTGGAGGGGGGAGGCTGGACACAGGGACAATGGCTGCCATCAGTGCTGAGGCCAGAGCCTGAAATTCTCTCTGTTGGGCTGCCTGCCCAGAATGAATGCCCTCCAGGTATGCATTTGTTTGTTGCAAATGCCTCTCTACACCCTGGATGGCATTCACAATGGTAGATTGCCCAACAGTGAGGGATCTCAGGAGGTCAATAGCCTCCTCACTGAGGGCAGAAGGGCTGACTGGGGCAGGGCCTGAGGTGCTTGGGGCGAAGGAGAAGCCCACCCTCCTGGGTGAGCGGGCACGGGACACACGCTGAGGGACTGCTGGAGGGCGGTGCTGGTTGGGGGGTTGGCGGCTGTACCTGTTGATGCTGTGGGCACAGAGGTGCCCGCCACTGCAAGGGAGCTCCCATCAGAGGAGGAGTCGCTGTCACTGCTGTCTGCTCCTGTCCCCGCCGTGGAGCTCCCCTCGCCCTCTGTCCCACTGTTGGCTTCAGACTCCATTGCTTCACCCTCCAGGGCCAAGTGGGTTGCAGCTCCCTCCTGCTCCGGTGCCAATGCTCCTCCGCCTGATGATGCCACTGCACACAAGAACAGAGACACCACAAAAGGAGGGGGGAAGACAGAAGAAAGACATGTTCAGTGCATGCAACACCACTACCGTTGGCGGACACAACACACAGGGAGCAGCCCTCTGCACTATGCCATGCAGTGACAGTTCCTAGGAATTTCAGCTGACCATGGGGTACGAGGCCTAAGACCAATTGCTTCACACCTGGAAGTCACAGGAGCCTGACTAGGTGTAGATGGCTCTTACCATTGGTGGGGCTGGGGTGCCACATAGCCTGCCTCACAAGGGACCTTGCCTACCAACTTCGGTCTGGACTAGGGGAACCCACTGCCCACCTCCCACACCCAGACACCTCGTAATGCACGCAGAGTCAGCTGAATGAGAGTGTACTCACCCCCTTGTGGCTGCTGTGATGCCCTCAAGCACCCATCCATCTCCGGATATGCCACCGCCAGGATCCAGAACATCAGTGGGGTTATGGTGCGACAGCACGCCCCTCCCACATTTGGAGGCCATCCCCAGCTGGGCCTCCACTGTCTTCATGCTCCAGTGGCGCAGGTCCTCCCATCTTTAACGGCAGTGGGTGCTCCGTCTGTGGTAGACCCCCAGGGTCCGGACGTCCTTGGTGATGGCACGCCAAATATCCTTCTTCTGGTGGGCGCTAACCTAGAGGAATGGTACAGGGGGACAGGAAATTACTTACCCGTCCGGACCGTCATACTCATTGCCCCCCAGTTCTCACCCATGCCCTGATGCACATACACTCCCCATCCGCACATGCAGGCCTCAGCCCCCCCATGTATCTTCCATCCACACCACTCAAAACAGGCATTGCCCATGCAGCATGCTCACAGTGTACTCACCTTTTTGTCTTGAGGACTGTACATTTGCGTGTACTGGGGGAGGACCCCATCCACTAGTTTCTACAACTCCTCCGAAGTGAAGGCAGGGGCCCTTTCCCCAGACACTGTAGCCATCGTCGCTTCCAGACACAGGTCAAAGCAGCACTTGCAGTGTAGGTCCTCTCCTGTTGAAGGTCAGGTATCAAGTGAGTGAACAGACAGAAAATGGCGGTCATGTCCGCGGCGGTGCGTACCATCACCACCGGCGTACATCGTCATTGGCTCCTGGGATCCATAGGGCCCAATGGTAGCCAATGCAGAATTGCACTGCAGTCTTCGACCGCCCACCGGGACGGTGTACAACGCCAGCGCTCTTTCCTCATGTCCCCTTGTCCCACCTTACAGGTCAGGCAGCCGCCATTTCAGGAGGCCATATGGGATGGATGTTAACTGCGTCACACCAATCAAGGCCGGCAATATAGACAGATACCGGCACATTGCGGTTTGGTGACGTTTCTGCAAATAACACATTGTGATACCTCAGTGTTGGATGACTCTCTGCTCGGTGATCTCCTCCATAGGGCACGTCCGCTGGGTCAGGTGATGAGATGGTGGCATCCTCCGGTGTACAGACCTCTGGTGGACCTGTCGACAATGGAAGAGAGACACATCCTAGTCACATACAGACTTGATCGTGCAACAATCCAGGAACTGTGTGCCCAGTTGGAGCCAGACTTGTTGTCAGCTATTCGCGATCCCACAGGAATTACCCCTCTAGTGCAGGTCCTGTCAGAACTCTATTTCCTGGCCAGTGGGTCTTTTCGAACAACAGTGGCCATGGCATCAGGGATGTCCCAGCCAATGTTCTCTAACATGTTGTCCAGAGTGTTGTCTGCCCTGCTGAAACACATGCGCAGCTACATCTTGTTCCCTCAGGTGGAGGATTTGCCCACAGTGAAAGGTGATTTCTATGCCCTGGGACATATCCCCAACATCATAGGTGCCATTGATGGGACACATGTGGCATTTGTACCCCCCCCTGCAGGAATGAACAGGTGTATAGAAACCGGAAGAGCTACCATTCGATGAATGTGCAGATGGTGTGTTTGGCAGACCAGTAAATCTCCCATGTGAATGCCAAGTATCCTAGCTCTGTGGATGATGCTTACATTTTGAGAAATAGCAGCATCTCTTATGTGATGAGGCAACTCCAGAGGTACTGTGTGTGGCTAATAGGTGAGGCCAAGGTCCCAATACAGTGGACACAGGTGTCTGGGTATGGGGCTGTCCCTAAGGGTTAGTGTGTGTCTAACAGTTGTCCCTCAACATTTGCAGGGGACTCTGGTTACCCCAACCTGTCATGGCAACTGACCCCAGTGAGGAATCTCAGGACAAGGGCAGAGGAACGCTACAATGAGGCACATGGGTGAACTAGGAGGGTGATCGAACGCACCTTTGGCCTCCTGAAGGCCAGATTCCGGTGCCTCCATATGACAGGTGGTTCCCTATACTACTCACCGAAGAAGGTGTGTCAGAAAATCGTGGCCTGCTGTATGCAGTACAACCTGGCTTTGCGATGCCAGGTGCCTTTTCTGCAGGAGAATGGGCCAGATGGTGGTCTTGTGGCAGCTATGGAGCCTGTGGACAGTGAAGAAGAGGAGGCAGAAGAAGAGGATATTGACAACCGAAGCAACATCATCATGCAGAACTTCCAGTGAGACACAGGTAAGAAGATGTCACTGCTACCCACATCTCATACTATTGTTTGAGCTAGCATAAGTCTGTCATTTTCATTCAGTGTATGGACCCTGATTTGTCACTTTGACTTTCAATTTCACAGATATGGGTCCCACTTTGTGCCCTTTGCTATGTTTACTCCTGGCCTACAGCTGTGTTACATTGGTATGTGAACAAGTAAATTGACATTGCTATATTCCATAGTTATTGCAATTACACATTTGTGAAAGCACAGACTGACTCCAGATTGTTTTGTGATTGTAGTGTGTTTATTCTTGTGCAAATAAGTGGAGGGGGTTGTAAAATGGGCTGGGGTGATGGTGGAGACTGTTGACTGTGCTGTAACCAATCTCAATTTTCCTGTGGTGCAAGGACAGTGGACCTGTGTTCCCAAATGGTGTCGCAGCTACCCTGATGATGTCATCCACCATGACTAAACTTATCAGCATTGTTTTGTGTGAGTTTAATGTTCAGAGTCACATGTGTGTTTTGTTTTTCCACAATAAATCACACTTAAACACAGGTCCTGTGTATGTCTCATTTATTAATCTTGCACAATAGTTGTGCATGCCAACTATAGTCTGACATTGTCCCTCTGTATTGTACACTCATTGTTATGGACTCCATCAGCAGGAGACTCATAACATAGGATTGTAACTGGAAAGATACCAAAAAGCTTGAGAATTGCAATTACACACAATCAGTGAAAGATATGCTAGCAGCACAAAGAGCATGATGAGAGGAGCATTCGGATGTCTACTAAGATGTAACACAATGCTAAACTACACGATACAGAAGTTAGGGTCATTTCACTCTACCAACAAGGCAGGAGGCACACAGATTGGTTCTTTGTATCACCTGGCAAAGCCTTATCACATGCCCATACCATAGCTTCCAAATATACATATCCCATGATACAGACAGAGATCAGTACTGATCTGCCCAAACCTGTAAACTTTCACTTACATTAGTTACATACCTGTAGGCTTGTCACTCACCTATTTCAGTCCAGAGTGACATGCACATTGGTCTGAAAAGTAGGAACACTGTCAGGTAGATTCAAGGTAGAATACATAAAACTGTTACCATTGTGTGGGGAGAGGCTATGGACCTACATTTACACATGAGCCAGACACATATTCAGACACAAATAACAGCATTAGGCAACCTCATGTACCCTACAGGTGACCTTGACGGGAAAACACTTTTCCACCCCAGTATCCTGACAGTCTAACAATGTCAATCACACCGACATAATCAAGACTCATGGTACCTGGTATCAGCCTTGTCCACTTCTCATGTCTATCTGCAATTTCTATCTGCTTCTGACACTTTCTGTTGTTTTCCAAGGTTTATAAGCCAAACAAGATTAGGCAAATCGGTGTTTGCAAGAGAAGAGGGATGGGGCATAGCAGAATACACACCTCCGTTCAAGGAAGTCATGTCCAGAAGAGTAACTTTGCATCTGCCAGAACACTACATGATACTGAAAACCACTCTGTTCTGTACACAATACAATTTACAGTTTGCATGCACAACTCACCCATAGGCATTGAGGTTATCTACAACCTCACAGATGATGCAAGAAAGGAGGTGACATGCTACCCATCTACTTCAGGTTGCAAATTTGAACCACAACATTGTGTCTACTTCACATACCTTTTAGTCAGTTGAAGTACTGATTGATTAGATCTGCCCTAGAGTCTCCTGCTTCATCTTCCTCTGGCTCTTCATCACTTGGCAAATCTGTATTTATACCCACAGGTTCTGTTGGCTCCCCCTCATTTGGTATAAATGGTATCTATCATCTCAGGGAAAGATTGCGGAGCATGCAGCAGGCAATTATTATTCGACATACCTTGTTGGGTGAGTGCAGGAGGGTCCTCCTGATCTGTTTAAGCACCTAAATCTTGCCTGCAGAAGCCCAAAAGTCCGCTCAATGCCACAGCTTGTCCTCCTGTGGGCCTCAGTGTAGAGGACTTTCGCTGGTGTGGTTGGGTACCTCACTGGTGTCAACAACCAAGGACTGTTTGGATAGCCAGAGTCACCTGTGAACAAATTGGTAGAACAACACACAGATATATGTGGGCCATGCCACATTGTAATAGCTGGAGACATACATTGCAGACACATCTTTCAGTTGTAACTTACCAACCAGCCAGGCCCTCTCTGTGTGGAGTCATGACATCAGCAGTGGGACATTGCTGTGCCGCATGATGAATAAATCATGGACTGATGCTGGATACTTGGCATTGAGTTGTACTGGTCTGCCAGACACACCACATGAACGTTTATGGAGTGGTCGTTTTTTCTGTCCCTCTATACCTGTTCATTGGCACCAGGGGGGGATCAAGGCTGCCTGGGTGGCCTCTATGGCTCCAACCAAATGTGGAATGTGTCCCGTGGCATAAAACTCTGCCTTCACATAGGCCAAATCTGCATGCTGGGGAAAACTGATGTAGCTGTCCAGGTGTTTCAACAATGCACACCACACATCCCTCAAAACCAAACTGAACATGGGCTGAGACATTCCTGCAGTTACGGTCACTGTATTCTGGAAGGGCCCAGTGGCCAGGGAGTGTAGCACTGATGAGACTTGATGGAAGGGAGGTATGCTATAGGGATTGCGAATGGCAGGTATCAGATCTGCCTCCAATTGAATCCAAAGATCCATGATAGTATGACGATTCAGCCGATACGTCTGGATACAATGTCTCTCCTCCATGGTATGCAGGTCTACTAGTGGAAGATTCACTGGTGGTTGTCATCCTCTCCTCATGGCAGTAAAACCGTGGGAAGAAATTTCAACATAGTATGTGACATGCAGCATGTAGACATCTTGTATAGTCAGATACACAACTCACACATATCTGCTGTTGTGGTTGGTTACAAACTCAGATATCTACATTACAGCACATAGGTATGAACCTGATGACACCCTCCTTGGTGCACATTCCCCCACTTAACAATTGACCTACACATACAGATTCATCTGTTACTGTACATGGTTGTAAGTCCAACCAATTAGACATGTCTTACACATATTGCTGCACATTATCAACATTTTCAAGAAAACATGGGAACATCCGAGTAGGTGTACATTACTATCACCACATGTTCTCCAGTAACACAGTATTTACTGCACAGATGCACAAATTGACAACTGAACATGAAGGCAGTACTTACAGTTGTACTGCACGATATGGGTTATAGTTAATGACACAGATGATAAAACTCTTCCATACATGTAATGTACTTAAAATGGCAGCCCCCTGACCTACTGTACTGGACACATGGAAGTGATCTAAGTTCACCGGTGAAAGTAGTCATGGCGGTAGGCGGTCACAACTGCGGTGGAAATTGCCATTGGAAGATATTGCTGCCTTTGGAAGACTTGGGCCAATGGCGATGTCCGCCAGCAGTGACGGTCATGTTCATGGTGGACGTGACCACCATCTTCTGCAGTATTGCTCACTTGACTCCTGACACAGCTGCCAGCAAGACTTCCACTACCTGAGCTGCTGTGTATTGCCTCTGAGAGCTATCATGCCCTGTCCTGCACATGATAGGGCCTCAGCCTTCACTCCTGCAGGTGATAGGGCCTCAGCCTTCACCCCTGAGGAGCTGGAGAAGCTTGTGGAGGAGGTCCTACCCCTGTATGAACAGCTATATTGTGCACCAGAGAAGCATGTGAGTCCAATGCAATACCAATGTGTGATAGGTGTGGTGTGGTGAAGGATGGTGTGTAAAGTGCTGAAGGTGGTGATACATGCAGACGATAATTTGTAAATGAGTGTGAATTGAGAGGATGCAAATGTTTGCCTTCTTGCTGTCACTGATGTGTACTGTCCACTACTATTGGTATGGTGCATGTGAACATGACCTTTTCCTTTTGTTTGCGTCTTTCATGCATGTCAATGTCCATCAGAAGAAGGGAATTTGGTGTGCCATTGTGAAGCAAGTACAGCACTTGGGGGCGCACAGCTGGCAGAGTACTCACTGTAGGAAACAATGGGAGGTCCTGTGACGCTGGGCCCGGAAGACCGCAGAGGCGCACCTGGAGATGTCCTCCCAACGAGGGAGGGGTGCCTGTTGGACCTTGCCCCCAATGGCCCGCATTTTGGCAGTTGCCTACCCAAAGGTGGATGGGCGTTTGAGGGCAGCACAGCAGCCACAGGGGGTAAGTACTGACAGGACCCATGTACTTGCCTCTGATAGTTTAGTGTATGATGTCTAAGTATTGTAGCTGTAAGGATATCGTAAGTGCTACAGGTATGGTGACTACTAGGAAGACAAGGTACTACAGTTGCCAACATACAAACACAGATGTGGCCATTCTATTGTGCATGGGAACATGTTAATCACCTTAGTCCACCAAATGGTATGACTGCATGTGGAGATGCACATGTGACTGAGTCATATGTATGACTCTACTCAGCCAAACATATTTGTAACCTGTTGTGTCATCCTGCCCACCTAGTGTTCCCAAGTCGATTTAAACAAATGGTGAGTTGTATAGCTCTTTGGTATCTGACCACTCCTATTCCACTGGATCTGCACTATGTGCAACATGGGGTCTGACAGATGAGTGACAGGGCCAAGTAATCCTGTGTCCTGAAGTAGTTGGACATTTCATGTGAGGCTGTCATCCAAATCAGGCTTTTGGTATGGCCAACTTCCTACACTCCCTATGAGGTTTGAGGAGGTGTCCCAATTGTGATGCCAGATTCATACATTGGGAAAAGTTAAGTTTAATAAGGGTGGATATCCTACAATGTGAAACACATGGTGACAATAAGACATTGACATTTCATGGTATTACATTGACGTGTACAAATACCTTTTATCCTAATGTACTTGGTATAGAGAAGGTAAGTGGCTAGGCTGCTGACCTCTTAGCCCATGTATATTGTCCATGCTACATAGGGCAATACTATACCTATATGAATGCAACATATGCTATTTGCTGCCTACATCATGTGTCAATTGATACTTCGTGCATGATTTGATATTGGAGCCTCTTTTTTCCCAGACTTACCTTAGCAAATCTGAGGCTGTTTGGACAGTTTTGGTTATGGCTCTGCTAATTTCTGCCTGACTTAATGGTGTAGCAGGTGTTCCATTTCACATACTCCTATTGGTGTTGTGGGATATGTTGTCATTCAATTTTCTTGACTGTAGGTGTATGTATCATTCATGGGTACATTAGTATACAGTTATGTAAGTGTTAGTTCTGGTCTTAGGTAGAAGAAATCACGTCTGGACAGTTGTTAGTGATGTAGGTATACAAATGTTGTCATGTAGAGGTTTCTATTTGGCATGTATGGTGGAATGTTATGAGCCCTTCATGCACATTGTTTGGTGTCCATTGTAATGCTGGTGTTACTATGCTCCCTGTGGTTGTCTGTGGATGTATCCTGTGAGCTAGGCAGGCCCCTATTGCAGTACATCGAATTGTTGTCTATGTGACAATGTATCAGATTAGTGGGTACAGAAACTCATAATTAATCTTTTCCTAGTATGTACATAGATGTTTCAATGACATGTTATTGTTGTGTAGCCATTTTAGTTATAGCTCCATGCACGTTATTTCAACACACTAGGGCGCTGTGCACTTTAACCTAGATATATTTTATTCAGCTTCGTTTTATTATTGTTACAATAACCATTTCTACGGTCTTTTTTTATTTTCCATTTATCTAACTGTTTTTGTCTAGGCCAGCACTCTGTTCTCAAACAAGGCATTCTTGATCACTCTGTGCTTCTTCCAAGGCTACAGCACGGTACATTGCCAGTGAACGTGGTAGAAGTTTAGTCTCCAACATTCGTAGAAAATACACATCCTTACGTAGGGACATTTTCTCAGAACATCAGTTGTGTTGTTATAAAAACACTTCCTTGTCCCTTACACGTCAGAGGGAGATTCCAGCCAGGGAACCACGACTGTATGCTGATTGCTGAATGCTTCGCTACAGATGCTAATGCAGACCGCAGGCCTTTGCTCAGGTATGGGGGTTGATGTCTTCCCAGAGGAGCCTGAAGGGCAGAATTAGAGCTTAAAATGCTGTGCTCTATTCCATCCTAGGTAGGAGCTAGTCCATCTATTATAGTGACAAAATTATAGCATTGTTTTTATGCTTAACTCTTCTCGTCACAATTTTAATACTGTCATGTTGTGTCATCCTGGTTATCGCAGCTCACGCTTTGCTATCTAAGATGCAGTTGTTTTTTTAAACTTATCATTGAAACATCTACTGTTTCTGTTTGTCATTTATATATGAGACTGAATTGTAAATGAGAGAAACGGATGAGACCTGAGTGACTACGACTTCCCTGAGAAACCAAGTATTTCATGCGCTCGACTGCCCAGTCATCACTATCCTTGGGTAGAAATGAGGCACTGCTAGTTGGCCAGAGCAAAACCTGTATTGGAGTGACAGGTGTCACCCGCAGTGGGTAAGACTTAGGCCCTCATTACAACCCTGGCGGTAAATCCCGCTTACCGCCGTGTAGAAGATCGCCAACATACCGTTGCGGAATTCCTCTACAGGTATTACGACCCACAGCCCGGAATCCGCCACAATACAGACACCCACACAAATCCGCCACACCAAAGGTCAGTGATAAACTGGCGATACCGAAACTGGCACCATCATGCTAACAAGAATACGCCCATACTATCACGACCCACAAATCAACGCGGCGGTCTTTCAACCGCGGTAAACCATTGGCGGTGCACACCGCTGCGCTCAAAATACACACATATATACAAAACACAACCACATTGGACAATTCAAAATACACACACCTGATACACATACACACACCACACCCACACACCCAATCCAATATAAAACACACACCCACATCACCCACAAACCCTTACTACCAGAAATTTGAAAGCAGGCCAGAGAGAGACACTACCTAAAACAACACCAGCATCCACCGACACACAATACCATCACTTACACAACATCCATGCACCTCAAACAACACACACCAACACATCCCCTGACACATCACAACAGACACCACCTCACACATCACCCACACCACATCATGGCACCCCAAAGACACCCCACGTTCTCTGAGGAGGAGCTCAGGGTCATGGTGGAGGACATCGTCTGGGTAGAGCCACAGCTATTTGGATCACAGGTGCAGCAGACATCCATTGCAAGGAAGATGGAGCTATGGCGGAGAATTGTCGACATGGTAAACGCAGTGGGACAACATCCAAGAACACAGGATGACATCAGGAAGAGGTGGAACGACCTACGGGGGAAGGTGCGTTCCGTGGTCTCCAGACACCAGATTGCTGTACAGAGGACTGGCGGTGGACCCCGCCTTCTCCCCCACCACTAACAACATGGGAGGAGCAGGTCTTGGCAATTATGCATCCTGAAGGCCTTGCAGGAGTAGCAGGAGGACTGGACTCTGGTAAGAAATATCTTTACTACTTTATCCCCCACACCCCACCTGCATGCCATCACATACTCCCGCCCTTACCCTCACACCCATCACCCCAACAACCCACAGATACCCCACCAACACAACCCACACATCCCAAAACCAATCCCTGCATGTAACACCAATGCATGGACACCCATCACCCAAGCATGTCCAGTACAGAGACTCACCCAGGCCCAAAAATTAACAATCACACAAGGGCAAAGACAATAATGCAAGCACAGGAGCAGAGGGTCACTCACCCATTGCACACAATGGCACACACAGATACAATAACTATGCATTTACACCCCAACAGAACCCCTACCCAACGACACCGGACAGGAGGTGCCAAACATATCCAGTCCCCCCACAGAAGAGGCCCACAGTGATGACAGCAGCTCTGCACGCCTGGATCAAGATGACCAGCCTGGCCCATATGGGACCTCAGGACAGTCGGTTCCCCTGCCACTATCACAAGCCACCACAGAGCCTCCCCCCTCAGGAATCACCAGCACATCACCCACCCAGCAGGCCCATCCATCCCTCTGTCCCTAGGAGACGTCAATCAGCAGTGTGTCCACCACTACAGGGAACCCAGGCAACCCCACTAACACAGGATGATCAGGGACCTGGGGGCAGTGGGCACACAGTTCAGGGGACAGAGGCACAGGATAACAGGGAAACTGGGAGGACTGCTGTGCGACAGGGGGAGGACAGGCCCAGAGAAACAACACTCCACAAGGCACTCTCCAACATCATGGGAGCATACCATCATTCCCAGGAGACCAAGGGAAAGGTACTGGCCAAGTTTCAGGAGACCCAGCGGCTGCAGGAGGAACACTACCTTGGGATCAGGGAGGACTTGAAGTCCATTAACACCACCCTGGTCACCACTGCAGGGGTTCTGGCAGACCTTCTCAACACCAGAAGGGACAAAGTGGCACAACAAGGGGCCCCTGACACTAGCTTGGACGATGAACAGCCCTTGACCTCTGCCGGCGCTAGTGAACAGGAGGTAACGCCACAGGAACAACAGGACACCAACACCCCACCCCCTGCAGATGGAGAACCACTCCGCAAACAATCCCTGAGATCCAGGAACAAGACAGAGAACATTGCCAAGACCCTCGCCAGGAAATGAGACCCCCCTGAATGTCACCCTTCTGTCCCACAATGTCACCCTGTCCATCCTTAAACTGCCATTGCTCCACTTCCTATGCCCTTTGGACAATGCACCTGTGAAATAGCTCCACCACCCCTGTATCTGGATGTACTGCATGTGCATCCACTCAGCCATCTGACTTTCTAAACCAGGTGAGTATTTTTCAGCTTGGGATCTTTGATCTGTGGCCATTATATATGGGCACTCAGCTATAGCTAAGTTTTGCTTGGGATGTTATTGTGAGTGAGCCGTTGTATTACTTTTCATTGTCATGTATTGTTCCACACTAGTACAATTAAGATGGGTTAGATCGGATATTGGTTTGACGTGTATGACAAGTAATATTTGGTGCAGTTGACAAGACAATTGAGTGACATGAATATTGCTGGGACTTATCAGACTCCACTCACCCAGATATTCCTGTCATGCCCTCAGAATGCAACATGTTCAAGACCTTCTCCTCCCAAGATGTGAACGGAGGGGGAGGAGGTGCGGGCCCACTGCCAGTCTTCAGTACTGCTAGCTGGTGCCTGAATGCCATGGAATGGATGGTTCCCCTGAGGTCATTCCACCTCTTCTTGATGTCTTCCCTTGTGCATGGATAAATGCCTACAGAGGACAACTCAATTTTCCTGCCAATAGATGTTTGTTGGACCTGTACTTCAAACAGGTTTGGCTCTACCCTTACAACTTCATCCACCATGACCCTCAACTTCTCATCAGTGAAACATGGGTGTTTTTGTGGGCACATGGTAGTGGTTGTGAAGATGGTGTGATTGTGTGCTAAGTGAATGGGTTCAGAGCTAGGGAAATGGTATGTTGGTCAGGTATGTGATGTCAGCGTAGTGAAGTGTGAATAGGTGCCTATTCTTGCTATGTTGTACTCTCTGGGATGTTGGTTGTCTGTGGTTGTGTGTCGCGTTTTGATTGCAAAGGATTGTGGTTGTGTTGGGGTGTGTTATATAATGCAGTGAATAGGTGAGTCGGGTGTGTGGATGTGTATCAGGTGTGGTGTATTCAAACTATCAAATGTGGGGGGGTGTTCTGACTGAGGTGAGTTGAGACCACCGCGGTTCGCACCGTCAATGGTTTCCTGCCATGGAAGATCTGCTGTCATGATTTGTGGATCATAATCTGATAGGTGGATTTTTGTAGTGCTGGCGGTGCTGGTGGTGGGACCGCCTTTTCTCTGTCTTCCACTGTCCTGGCGGTTTCAGGAATTTGGCTTTTTTTGGCTTACTTCACAGTGTGACTCTTAATACGGCGGTCGAATTTCCCCCAACATGGTGGTCATTTGGCTGCCACCACCATGGCGGTCTTTCCAAAAGACCGCCAAACTCGCAATGAGGCCCATAGTCTGTGTGGATGATGTAAATGGTGGTATACCAGGAGGCAGTTGAGGAAATAGGAGGGAATGGGGAACAGAAAAAACTACCTGCAACCTCTGATACAGTATGTCATCTGAGGTGTGCAGAAAGGTGCAGAGATAATGATTGGCGAGGACCATAGGTGGCAAGGACAGATGAAATGAGGAAGGGACTGTGAGCGCATAAAAATACAGCCAGGAGACACCTACACAGCATAGCCTACATGACAATATGAAAGAGATAAAAATATAAAGGAACAGAAAGAAACAATATTTTATTAGGGGAAAAAGAGACATCCTACAAACTGCTGCAGAGATATGGAAGCCTTGGTTGGTACAGAGGCCATACTACCTGGCTTACAGGTGGCCAGTATCCAAAGAAAGTGGCAAGCACCCCTTGAGGATTTTGGGGGCCCTGGGGCAAACATATTTTGGGGGGCCCTGTTCAGAACACCTTTGAATGTATGATCCAATTTCATCTCTTTCATGACCTTTTTGGAGAGGTCATTGAGAATGCACAGGCACGCTTGTCCAAGTTCTAATATTCAGGGATAATGACGTGTTTTTAGTATTAAAGCACAGCAGCAGCTCACTAATAGTACTAGAAATAATCTCTATGACAACCTCCCATTTCCCATATGGTAAGTCCTCACTTGGTCTAAAAGAAACTTTTTTTATGGATGTTGCATGAAACATAAACACAGCATTTCTCTGCAAAAGGTCTGTAATAGACTGTCACACATCACATACATTAAAAAATAAATTAAAGAAAAACACTATCTAAAACAATCTGTTCAATAATTATTCAAGGACTATCAGGGCAAGGCTCTATCACAAGGCCCCCTGAAAGACTGGTGCTCTCGACTAGTGCTCTTGGCCCATGCCTTAACAGATCTCTGGAAAGCGAAGCAACTGAGGAGCAGTGGAAGCCTGTGCAATGAGATATGAGTTGACGAGTGTCTGTGGTTATCCTGTTTAATGCTTGAAATTTACCACCCAAAACAGGGTAAAGGAATGTTACGTCAGTACTTAACTGATTATAATGGAATGTATGACCTCCAAGCTGAACAGCAATCTCTGCGGTGGTTGAAGACCCCACTGATCGACTCTTCTGGTCTTTCCCCTTGTCTTGCTTTTCTTGGTGATTCTTGTACTCAGCTGTTACTTAAGTTCTGTTGAGGCCTGAAAGAAGAAGGATACATGTTTATAATATCGAAATTCTAATTTCAACATTCAGAAATGTCATTACGTTGTTCAAGTTTAATACATTTCTCGCAGGCTATACTTTTCTTAGCAGTTATCTCATTTTATGTAATGCTGGCTCATCAAGGACATAAGTGATTAATTAGAGGCAGGTCGTAAGTAACTTCTTGCTCACCAGTTATTGAGAGGTGCTCCGTGTATCAAGTTTTGGTTCATTGTCTCATTTATGGAGTGGTAGGAAAGACAGGTTCTGTGATTCCATTGGTGGAACATGCCTCCCTGCCCTTTTAGGTGACCTGCATAATATTTAGGGAGGGGATTCAATCTCCTTGTTTACTGTGTGGGAAATGGCCCACTCTATAGGGTCACAACCAAACTTTTTGCCTTCCTCCTCCTGAATTTTGCTCTTGTTGGCCTTTGAACTTTTTACGCTATACCACTGCTAACCAGTGCTAGAGTGCTTGTGCTCTCTCCCTTTAATTGGTTTATAACCAACTGGCATATTTAATTTACTTGCAACACCCAAGAGTGTTCCTATATAATTTATTTGTATATAGTTAGTTAAAACTATTAGAACTGTTTAAAAAGTGTACAGGGACATTGTTATAACAGGTTACAGAGGTGACATTTAAATTGACGGTGGTAAAGTGCCTGTGCAATCGGGGTAACGACAGTAAAAATTATGTTTAAGAATGCTGTCACACATAAAAAAAACACACGTTGTGTTCGAAGATTTACAAATGATAAAATCACAGTGAATTCAATAGATACTCACAAATAGATACATCGCAGCGAACTGGGCTGACATTGAAATAAAAATAAAAATGACTATAGGCTGAGCTAAAATTTTAGTGTAACAAAGTATTCACACAAAAAGTGCTGGTGAAATTGCTGGTAACAGCAAAGTAGTCATGCCAATGGTGCTGTCATTGGCTGTTTTGAGGAAGACTCCACAATAATATGTTTGATGCTCTGAGACCTGCTGATGGGGCCCCAGAATGATGGAGTCTGTTGTGAGCTAAAGAGACCAATTTTGTCAGCAATATTTTTAAACCCATTTATCAGGATTGAGGGAGGTAACAATAGCTTGCCTGCAAGTGCGGACTTCCGGATTCTTCCATTCACGCTTTAGCCTGATTTTTTGCTCGACCAGCAATGCCAGGCAGAGACACACAACGTTTTAGGGATTCCTGACAGTGCCCACAGCCCCTTCAGGTTGTACCTTCCTGCGGTCGACGCCAGCTGGCAAGAATGGCCACTCACCCACCCTAAGGGTCAGGAATCTTGCCTTCAATTGACTGGAGTATGTGCAAGCAAGATAAAGAGGAGGAGATCCTGGTCGATAGGTGTTGATGGCTGCCCAAGAGTGCTTGCGTTTAGCAAAGGCAGGCCTATCAGAATGGTATGACCAGATGTGGACAAGTTTTTTAATGCCTAGCTTACAAGCTTGTTGGCTCAGATTACTGTCCCATAGATCTTTCAAATGTAGAAGCTGCTGGTAGTCCTCAAGGAACTGGTGATACACTTGACTTGGGTCACTACTTTTTATTTCAGCCCATAGCAGTGCTCCTAAATGGACGCCCCTGACTGCGTGCAGTTTGTGGCACAAGTTAAGGTAGGCACTGGCACTTATGGCCCACTGGTCAGGTAGACCCAGTTCCAACCTGATCCGTGCTGCAGACGAGGATCGTGGCAAGTGAGGCTCACTTTTATATATTCTTGTAATGAGTTTATTGAGGTCACTGCGATATTTTCCCAATAGTATTCTTACTGCCATAAGACAATGTGGGTGAGATTTTGGCTCTCATAACTTTCAGGACTGAGTATAGAGTTGGCCCGAGAAGGTTTTTGAGAGTTTTGATAGTGCCAGTTGTAGTGTCAGATCCTTTGCTCAACTTCCTTGTGTAGTGCGAATGAGCCTCTTGCATTGATTAGTATCCCCAGGGACTTATACGGTCGGTCCTTTGTGAACATGTTATCATTATAAAACCAGCCTCCACTATTGTATTTTTTTCCTTTCTAATGTTACTACCTTGGTTTTCTGCAAGTTTGCCTCCAGGGTGCGGGCAGTTGTGCAAGTTTGTTATTTGTTCAGCAGACGTTGTAACCCTGTGCGTGTATGGCGGAACCAAGCAAGTTCATCAGTGCACAGTAAGTTGCTGATCCTTTCACCACCTAACTTGGGAAGGTGGCTATCGACATAGTCAAGAGATTGCAACAAGTCGGCAATAAACAGGTTGAATAGCAGGGGGGTCAACACGCACCCTTGCTTTACTCCTCACATTGTGGGTATTTTCCTTGATAATCAAGTTCTGTCACCTATTTTGAGGTGAATACAGATGTTGGAGTGCAGCTGGATAATTTATTTCAAGAGGTTTGGGTGGGATTTCCCAGGTCTTTAATTTGGACCAGAGTGCCCCCCTTGATACACAATCAAATGCTGCTTTGACATCAACAAAACAGCTGTGCATCAGAGAGATTGAGGAGGTTGCTTTGTCAGGCAGAATTGTGATTGCTAGCAGGTTAGACAGCTTACCTAATTTTTCAGAGATCCCAACTTGTTTTTTGGAATGAGGTTCTTTGACTCCACCCATAACTGGCATGGAATTTAGATTAATTATAAAGAAGCACAATTAGTGTATAATTGCCTGGATAAGATCTGAAGCCCCCTTTGGGAATTGGATGAATTATGGCCCCACACCATTTGTTAGGGATTGTGGAGCTCCTCAAGCAGCAGGTAAAAAGCAGAGAAAGTCGTTCTGCCCAGAATGGAATATCTTGTTTAAACAGTGCTCTGAAAAGGCCGTTAGACCCAGGCGCCCCATCCGTTCTGGCCTTTGATATTACGTGCTCCAGCAGCTTTGTCAGAAGGGCCATGTCCATGACATGGCGAGACGGGCAGTCTTGATCTTGAAGGTGGAGGGGTGGTAGGTATTTCTAGGTTTTGAAGTCCTCAATATGACTTTGGATCTACATCCCTGCTTGTCAAGAAGTGCCTAGAAAGAAAATAAACCAATTCTGGTTTGCTGATGTTCACACAGGCGAACTTGCTGGATCCATTCAGCTGTCTGTTGACCATGGCCCAAAAGTTTATGAACTTAGTTTTTTTACATTCATATGAAAGGATTGTCCAGAAAGGATTTAGGCATTTCAGTTTCTCCATGTGAGTGGCCTGCCGGTAATTTTTCTGTGCTAACTTGAATACTCCAATTAACTCCTAAGATCTGAGGTTCTTTCGGACTCTCCTCACTGTTGTGTTACAGGCTTTCATTAGATGCTGAATCACTGTAGATGCAATGGCTAGTTTAGTGGGGCAACACTGGCGGGCTGGAAGCCAAAATTTTGCGAGGAACCAAGGCCCATATTTATACTTTTAACGTTAGCGCACTTTTGCGTCAAAAAAATTAGCGCCGGCTAACGCCATTCTGAAGCGCCATGCGGGCGCCGTATTTATTGAATGACGTTAGCCGGCGTTAGCCGCCGGCGCCGTCTGGTGTGCGTTAAAAAAAACGACGTACACCAGGCAGCGCCGGCGTAGGGGAAAATGGAGCTTGGGCATCAAGAAATGCGGTAAGTCAGGTTGAGGCAATTTTTGCGCCTCAACCCGATTTGCGCCATTTTTTTTTCACTCCCAACCCCCATAGAAATGACTCCTGTCTTAGCAAAGACAGGAGTCATGCCCCCTTGCCCAATGGCCATGCCCAGGGGACTTCAGTCCCCTGGGCATGGTCATTGGGCATAGTGGCATGTAGGGGGGCACAAATCAGGTCCCCCTATGCCACAAAAAAAAAAAAAAATACTTACCTGAACTTACCTTAATGTCCCTGGGATGGGTCCCTCCAGCCTTGGGTGTCCTCCTGGGGTGGGCAAGGGTGACAGGGGAGGTCCCTGGGGGCATGGGAGGGCACCTCTGGGCTCCTTCAGAGCCCACAGGTCCCTTAACGCCTGCCTTTTGCAGGCGCTAAAAAACGGCGCAAAAGCGGCCGTACGTCATTTTTTTTGACCCGCCCACTCCCGGGCGTGATTTTTGCCCTGGAGTATAAATCCGACGCACATGCCTCGGAGTCGATTTTTTAGACGGGAACACCTACCTTGCATCTCATTAACGCAAAGTAGGTGTCCACGCTAAAAAATGACGCTAACTCAATGGACTTTGGCGCTAGACGCGTCTAACGCCAAAGTATAAATATGGAGTTAGTTTTGCGTCGAAATTGCGTAAAAAAAAACGACGCAATTCCGGCGCAAACGGAGTATAAATATGCCCCCAAGTATTGAGGATTTCCCATGCAGTAATCTGTGTTTCTGTGCTTGGATCCATTTCTGCAGCTGATTTAGTACTTTCAACCTTCATGTCGCCACTGATGGCTTTACTCCATTTGAGGTGCTTCAGGTTCTCTGTGTGTATTCCTTTACAGGTTATGGTGGCTGGGCCTTTATGAGACAGGTCTAAATTTATTGTAATGATTTGTGGGTGATGGTCGCTTTGGTGTGCGGACCAATACTGAAAGGTAGGAGCAGGTTTTTCTTTCAGTTCTTGACCGGTTTGGTGGTATATCTTGTTATATCTTGAGGCAGCCTCACGTTCAGTACTTTGAAGTCCACACTGTTAAGTTGCAGGATAAGGGACTCTCCTAGTAGGCAATGGTGGCAGCCCCTCAGTCTGATTTGGCCAGGGATGTTCATAGGGGAGCCCAAGGAGATCTCGTCAAGATCCTCCTGGTGATCTCGGAAGAGGTTTGTGTTGAAGTCCCAAGTTACCATACAGTCAGCTTGGGGGTAATCCCTGATTAGATCGCCCAGGGTCAGGATCAGACGTTCACTATTGACCTCTTCTCCTTTGTGCTTGGGCTGACATAAATGTTGACCAACAAGAGAGGTTGCTGTAATATTCAGTTGCTTATTTTGATTCCTTGCAGCCAGCGCTCTCTTGAATTGTTATCGGCTCGATGTTCCCTTACAATTTTATTGAGACATATATACTGTAGAAGGCTATCCTTTGAACTCCTAAACCTGTACTCTCTCTGGAAAGGCTTCAGATGCTCAATGAATCCATAGTCGGATTATTCTGCTCTGCCCATGCTTCCTGCAGGACTATTATATCATGACAAATCTATTTGCTCGGAAGATATTAATTTCTGCAGGAGGCCGTTAATAAAATTCCATGAACAGAGTGTCAATACGAGGGGTTTTGAGCATGTGGTTAAGTGGCTGTTAGCCGATCAAAACAGTTGGAGTTTCCATTTGATGTGACCGAGGGCAACCAGTTCCAACTGCTTCCTGAGGGGTAAAATTATGCTTTTCTGGGTTTGCTACTGGTTGCAATTGTGTGCCCTAGGGCATTTTTAGAATAGAATAAGGCTGTTTCCTGCAGGACTCAGAGGGTACCTGGGGTTTTGCCAGTGCTGTTGGAGAGCCATTCACTTTGAAGGGGCTGATCTTGATGCCCCATGGATGGAATGCCTATGATCTGGAGAGAATTAACTGCACGGAGACTGGTGAGATGAAGGTCGCTAATCTAGTTTCTAGTGCTTGAGAGCCCCTTGTGGGCAGAAACTCAGTTGATGCGCTGTCACATGAATTCATGCCACTTAGCTATGGGACGGCTTTCCATACCTCAAAATATTCACCCTGTTTAAGATATCATGGGGGCCCTGCAAGTAGTACTCTTGGGTGAACAACAGTTTCATATTTAATGGTTATGAGGTTGGTTGTTGTTGAGAACAAGGTATCCTGGGTGGATCATTAATTACCTAGGTGGACATGAGAAAACTGCCATGTGGCCCGGAGGGGAAACACTCTTTAATGTGGACTGGATCCGTGTAAGGGCTCAGAGGGTGCAAAGGCCTTGTTATCATCACATGGAGGGTGACCTTCTTGACCTGAGCAGGGTTGCAATTGACCAGGACAGGGGACCTGGATTGGTCAGCGGGAGAGCCTTGATTTCTCAACAATTTGCACGCACTCAGGCCCGTATGGGGACACATCGACGTTACTGCTTCTGAGCCTGCGCTAGGTCGGCTGAGGGACTAACCAGACCCATTACCAGGGAAACTTGATGGGGTTACTTGAGGGTCGGGGGCACGTGGAGCTCGGTGAGCAATGGAGTTGAGCCATGCAGTGATCTGTGAGGGCCACTTTCCACGTCATTGGGCAGGATAGACCCTTTTCTTGACTTTACAAACAAGGGAATGTGGGGTGGGCATGCCACTTGTTTTGTTTCGTTTTTTGTGGAGTCCTTTCCTTTCCTTCTTACTGAGGAGACATGGCTGCTGGAGACCATCTGACCCAAAGTTTCCAGAGGTGATCTGAGCCTCTGTACTTGAGACTCGTTCTCTGGACTCTGGAGCCAAAGATGTTGGTTCCCCATTCATCTGGGGAGAACCTGTACTGCTTCCCGCACCTTGGGGCTACTGCTGGCTCCTTTTGCATCTTGCCCGAACCTCGTTGAATAACCGGCTGAGCACCAATACACAGAGAGCGCCTTAGGGGGGAAGCTCTGCTAGCGCCACCTCACCTACCCTTCATAATGCTGCTGCTGTCCGTCGGCTGGCTATGGGGGGGGCACGAGCGCCCAATGTTAAGAGGCCCTGGGGGTTCTTGGTTGTTTTGTCCAATCGAGTCCGGTAAGAAGAAGAGTAAATGAGTAGTATGTGCAGTGTTTTAATAAAACAGAGTCGTTCAACTGCTCGCTTTCTTACCTTAGAACAGGTAGGAGGGTGATACGTGCGGAGGAGACAGGACTTTCCTTGCAGTAATTCCTCATGAAATTCACTGCAAATGTTGCAATCATGTGCCCTCAGCACTGTTATTAAAATTGTTAATGTGGCTCTTCGCGGACTCTGCTAATTGTCAAGAGGCAGTGATTATGGCTGAGAAAGGCCCGAGGAACAAGGTGCACATTTGTGGAAATACCAACTGATGTGATGCCGGGGGCGAACGCACACTGGCTACAAGTTGCATCCATTCCTGGTCGCTCCACCTACGTGGACCAGGGGCTCTAACCAGCTGTAGCAGGACCTAAACCTGCTACATCAGGGCTGCTGCGCCTCCTTACCACCTTCTTACTGAGCTTGAGGGTGTTATAGCACTGTGCTCTCTGTACCTGTTTTACTTTGGGCTACCGATTACCACCGTCTCCTCTTGATTAATGTCAGATGAGGATGTGTGCTTGTACAAAAGGCCTCGAGGACACAACAGGCTGTTTCAGGGTTGATGTAAGGAGATGTAGAGGTGTGTTAGGCTGCACACAGGGATGAGCGGGGAGCGAACAGTGGCAAGCAGGGGACTGGTAAGGATGAGCGAGGGTCGCCACCGGGGGTTGGTTTCACTGCTCCCTGCCCCTGCAGTCCCTGGGTACACCTGCCCCAAGAGTGGTACACTACATACCCAGGGTCTGTAAAATAAATCCTACCAGTGGGACTGTAGCATTTATTGTGCCACCGACGTAAGAATGCACCTTAAAAGTTGTCCCAGGCATGCCATTGCAGCCTCAGTGCAGTGTCACACTGCCATGTCGACTTGGCATTTAAAACCCCTTGCCAGGTATTAAATTCCCCTTTTTATTGCACATACATCATCCCTAAGATAGGCCCTAGATAGCCCATATGGCATGGTTCCATGTAATTAAAAGGTAGGACATATACTTTCAATTTTTAGATGTCCTAGTAGTGAAAAACTCCCAAATTTGTTTTTCACTACTGTGGAGCCTACCCCTCCCATAGGAAAACATTGGGATTCCTTTTTACATTTAATAAGCTGTAGTGATAAACCCTCTTTAATAGTAAAATTGGATTTATCATTACAATTTTCAAAATTCCACTTTTAGAAAGCTGGCATTTTCCTGTCCCCAGCTCTTTGTGCCTGCAGCCTATCTTGGGTCACATTACTGGGTGTAGCTGACAGACTTTGTGAATTCCTCCAGACAGTCACACAACAGTGGGTTTAGCTAAGCCTCAAAAGGTCAATAACTAGCTTAATGGGGATGTAGCTGAGCACAGCCCACTTGCACCTGTATAAGCTGTGTCCTGTGTCCTCGCAATAGGTCTAACTACCCCGTATTATCACTGCAGCCAGCTTGGAGCCAGAGCAAGGGAGGCACAAAACGCCCAGAATTTCAAGGAACTATTCCAGAAACATCTCCCACCTTCTAGGAGCAGGGCACCAGGGTATAAATATAGGGCTCTAAGAGCCATTCTTCAGTTCACTACTGGACCTGCAAAGGTATCTCAGAGGACTGCCTACTGCTGTGACCTATTGTGCACTCTGCCAGACTGCTGCTGTACCTGGAAGGATTGCTTTGCTGCCTGGAGCCTGCCTTGCACCCTCAGAGGCCAACCCTGCTGTTGAGCCCTGTATCTGTCTCTGCAACTAGAGCTTCCAAAAGTGTATCCAATGACTAGTCTGCTGGCCTCTTGTTCAGAGCCGCATGGACATAACAGGCTCCCACCATCTTGACCCCACACCTAGACCCAGCCTGAGAGAGCCCTAAACCTCCAAGAGGTCTCCATACACTGCTGGACCCTTGGTTGTGACAGTAAAGGTGACCAGATATCTGTGGGTGGTGCTTTTTATTTTTATTTTGCAATTCTTTATTGAGCATAACATCAAAACAGAAGGTACAACAGTTTGGGGGTAACTGTCACATGCACAGAAGAAAGCTGGATGATGGTGAAACAGTGACACCTACTGGAGGCCTGTGTGAGGCTCTAGCACAATTGAGAGACAGGGTAGGTGTTGATCTGGGTTGGGAAGGGGTTTGGAAAGATGACCCAATATGGAATCAGTGGGTAAATGTCCTGTTGGGGAGAATATGCTGGTGCTTCGCAACAGGCCAGTCTAGTCGCTGATTGATTGTTCGGGAAGCCAGCGGGACACGAGTATGAAGGCACAAAAAGGTTAGGATGGTGCAAGCTGTGGAGCTACAGTAGGGGCATATATATCACAGTAGGGGCAGGGAGAAGGCCGCTAGAGGCATACGGAAAGGAGGGATGTAAAACGGGGGACTAGCATAATGGGACCTAGAAAATTATAAGAGTGCGTGGGGGGCGAGTGTGAAGTGTGGATGGTGGAGTACAGTCTGGGAATATGGGGCAGTGATGGCATGAGGAAGAAACATAACAGGAGGGCCACACTGGAAGGGGCAGAAGGAGGGGGAAGGTGAAGCGGAAAGGGTCTTTCAGGGACGCACGAGGAGGAGGATGGTGTTTGAGGGGGAAGGGGCTGGGGTAGGTAGAGAGTATAAGGGGTGGATGATTGTGTTTAATCCTTGGTCATCTGGAGGAAGAGGGATCCAGGTCTGTGGAAAGACACCTACTTTGTCTTGCAGGCTGTAAACGGTGCGTTCATAGGTCGCTGTCTGATACATGGCCGTGAGCCATTCATCATGAGAGGGAGGGGTTGGAGACCACCAATGTATACAGAGTTTGGCCATGGCGAGTGCTGTATGAAGGAGTCAGGTTTGTGGACAGGTCATATGAGGGGGGTTCACATCCTTTTGCAGGAGGGTCAGGGATTGGGAGAGTGAAGTTTGGAGGGGGAAAGCCTTACAAAGTGTTCTTCTCACTGCCTCCCAGTAGGGCATGATAGAAGGTCAGTCACAGAGGATATGCACCTGGTCGCAGTGGGCATGAGTGCCACACCAGCACTTGACAAGGGCTAAGAGACCTGCCACTCTGACAGGCGTCCAATACCAATCATGGAGTGTTTTAAAAAAGCAGAATTTCATTGGTGCTTCACTTGCTCACCAATCACTGGCCTCTATAAGATCTGCTCAATCTTCCACATCAAATTCTGTTTGTAATTTCAATTGCCAGGCAGTGCGTAGCTTGCTCACGAGGGATAGGGAGACGAGGCGGTGAACCAGAAGGGTGTGGATGCCTGACATCACCCCACGGTATTGACCCCATATTCTGAGGTAGGAGACCACCAGAGAGGATGGTAAGGACCATGATCGAGGCCCCATGCATTGGGTAAGGCAGTTTTGCAGTTGTATGTGTCTCCAGGCTTGGTGTGAGGGGAGGTCAAATTCATCACCTAGTGTGGCAAAGGGTTTGAGGGTCCTTTCAGCAATGATCTGACCCAAGTGGGTGATGCCGGCATTGCGCCGTTCTCTACAGCCCAGCATTTGTCCACCGATTCAGAGTCTGGCATTGTCCCATATTGGCACGTGCTCATCAAGGTTCCCGTCCACTCCAAGCAGGAGGTGAGCCCGTTGCCAAGACTTCACCATGGCTTGCACCATAAGGTGAGCAGCTCGGACTCCAGAATCCCCAGCACCATAAAGCAGGCCTAATCCCTTGGGGCTGTGTAAGAGTGTGCATTCTATTTGGACCCACTGCAGTGGGTCTTTTGTCCCTGGAAGCATATAGGCAAGTTGTGAGAGGTATAGGGATAGCGCATAGTGCTCTACGGAGAGGAGAACCATGTCTCTGCAGGAAAGGTGTGCCATCAATTTGGCGCTGGACAGGTGGGGGCACGATGATCCCCATCCAAAAGAACGTATATTTGTATCAATGGCTTGTGAAATAGGGAGTGGGGTGAGCAGGGCAACATGCTAAGGAGGGAGGTGAATTGATGTAGTGTCACCATACGTACAGCCTGCACTTTACCCCATCAGGAGAGGCCTAGTTTCAACCATTTAGCAAAGTACTGTTGTGTTTTGTGGAAGCAAATGGTCCACGTTATCCACCCTGATGCTGTCCAGGCCCCTTTTAATATAGATACCTAGGTACTTGAGATGGGATGGTGTCCATTGGACGGGAAAGGTCGCTGTAGCGGCCTTGGTCGTTAATCAGGAAATGGGTAGGGCCTCACTTTTCTCCCAGTTCACTTTGTAGCCTGACAATGCTGCAAAGGCAGTGAGGATGTCCCGGAGCTTCGGGAGTGAGTGTGATAGGTCTGTTAAGGTGAGCAGAATGTTGTTAGCATAGAGGTAAACTGTGGACATGCCTCATGGAACATGGATACCCGAGATGTACGGATCTTGGTGGATGGTGGCTGCCAAGGGCTCCATAGCGAGAGGGAGTAGAAGCGGGGAAAGGGGGCACCCCTGGTAAGTTCCACGCCTGATGAGGATAGGGTCAGATTGAAAACCCCCACAGTTCACTTGCCCTGTAGGTGAATCGTACAGCCAATGGACTTTGGTTATGAAGTCAATGCCCAGGCCAAAGTGTTGTAAGACCTTGAAAAGGTACGACCACTCTATCCTATCAAACACTTTTTACGCATCCAGAGATAGGGTAAGGGCTTAGTCATTCATGTCCCTGGCCGACCAGAGCATGTGTACCAAGGTGTAGAGATGGTTTCTGGTGGATCGGCCGGGCACAAACCCCCCTTGCGTGTGGTGTATAAGGGACGGGATAACTTTCAGCAGTCGGGCCACAAGCACTCCAGCCAGGATTTTAATATCTATGTTCAAGAGGGAGATGGGCCTGTAACTTCTGCATAGTAAGTGAGCCTTACTCTGTTTAAGGAGAACAGCTATAGTCGCTCTGTTAGAAATGGGACCGAGGGTGCCAGCTGTCGCCATGTCCTGAACGGCCTCGTACAATGAATCTACCGCATTGGCTCCGGCCCATTTGTAGAATTCTGCTGGGCATCCATCATCACCTGGCGCTTTGTGGTTTGGGAGTCTAGTGATGGCCTGGGTGATTTCGTCTTTGCTAATTTCACCCTCCAATAAGCAACTGTCTTTGTCAGTGAATTTGGGTAAATGTTTGCCTTCCAAGAATGCTGAGAGACGTGTGGTGTCCTCCAAAGTTTCAGGGGTGTAGCGAGACTGGTAAAAGTCAGCAAACATGCAAACAATATCTTGGGGGTGGGTGAGGAGTGCTCCGTTGGGGGATTGTGTGGCAGGAATGTCTAATGATGCTTCCTGGTCTCACAGTTGTGCTGCCAGGAGGCGGCTCACCTTCTCCCCGTATTCATAGTGACGTCCCTTCATTCTTTGGAGAGTGTATTCAGCTTTGGAGCTAAAGAGGGTATTGAGGTCCATCTTAGCCCACTCCGCCTCATGGTGATGTGCGGGGGAGGGGTCTGTGATATAGAGGTGTGTAAGGTTTACTACCTCCAGGTCATTCTGTTGAGAGCGCCGGTGCAGATTGGCAATGGCTACATCCTTCATCTGTTGACCCTGTATTGTTACTTTCGTGGTTGCCCACAATGTTCTGTGGGAAGAGACTGAGGCCTTATTTTTGTAGAGGTAGTTGGAGACATGGTAGCATAGTTGGGCTTTGCCTTTAATCACCATGGTTTGCGTCCAGGGCGAGGATGGGCAATGAGTGGTGTCGTAGCAGTGCGTGCCACATGTCAGCAGGGCCGCGTGCCAATCATGGGAGCTCTGTTGACTGGCACATATGCAGGGGCTGAGGTGCTACTTCAAGGGAGGCAATAGTGGGCAGTGGGGCAGTGCCGCCACCTGGCCCGGTAAGGTGAGTCCAGGCCAGAGGGCCCAGAGTGAGGTCAGACATGTGTGGTGAAGCGTGTGTGGGAACATAGATATGTAAAGGGTGTATCCTGGTCCCGTAGCTGGGCCTAGGCATGCAATGCAGGGATTTGGAACACTGCACACCCGAGGGCAGTGGAAACAAAATCTGCTGTTTGAAGGTCTGAGGATGTATACATCTAAACGGTGTCAGCATGAACAATCAACAGCAATAAACAAAATGCAATAATCAAAAATCTCTGTCATGGTAGAAGACATTGGCCATTGGTTAAAGTAGTGCAATAGTTTTCAGAAACATTGTATAGAAAACCATGCCTTCATTAGACGATAAAGAGCTATGGGCCAATGCAGAGCCTTGAGGGGATGGTGAAAGTGCATTGGACCTCCCTGTGATCCGCCCTTAGAAGGAGAAAGAGTGAGGTGCAGGGTACGGAGGCCATGCAGTCACCAGCTTTGTGCACGCCTTAGTGGTATACTTATCTGGCCAGTGGCGTGTTTTGGGAGACAAGACTCCACCGTGTTCGTGGCGGCAGCGGGGTAGTCCATTCCTGGGAGCGGTATTCCTCAGTCCTCCATTGGTTAGGGCTTCAGGGGGACCTGGATTTGTCCCTGCTATGATCCTGGGTGAGGACCGTCACTGCCTGAAGAGCCAATTCTCTACCTTCTTGCAACTTGGGGGATTGTTCTGAGGTTCGGCTACCTTTTTGGTTCTGATTCCCACCAAAGTCCCGTCAGTTCCCAGGGACCAGGGGGGTTAGGAGATGTGCCCTGCATGCGTGAGATGGTCTGGGCTTCATTGGGGGAAAAGTCCAGTGGCGGTGTTTGGAGGTCGTCTAGGAATTGGCATAAGGCTTGAGGGTCATAAAAGTCTCTGGATTTGCCAGCCTTTGTAATCTCATGCGTGCGGGCTAGAACAGGCCAAATTTTATATCCATTTGCCGTAATTGGGGCCTAAGTGCCAGGAATGCTCTCTGTTTGTCGTTTGTATCACGGGAGAAGTCGGGGGCAATCAGCTTTCCCGACTCTTTTAGTGGTATGGCCCGAGAGCATGGGCAGCGGTCAGCAGCTGCTGCACTTGTTTGTGGTGTGGAAAACAAGCAATGATGGGGTGTGGCCTATCATCATTATCTTTATGTACAGGGCCCAGCCTATGTGCTCGTTGGACCTCCAGGTGAGGAGAACGTGATGCCCATGAAGGTAGGAAGTGTGTTTTCAAAGAAGGCATTGATCTCCGTGCCTTACGCTCACTCTGGAAATCCAAAGAAGCAGACATTGTCCCTGTGGCTTTTATCCTTGAAGTCTGTTAGTTTATCCTGAAGATATTGCAATGATGGGGTGTGGCCTATCATCATTATCTTTATGTACAGGGCCCAGCCTATGTGCTTGTTGGACCTCCAAGTGAGGAGAACGTGATGCCCATGAAGGTAGGAAGTGTGTTTTCAAAGAAGGCATTGAACTCCGTGCCTTACGCTCACTCTGGAAATCCAAAGAAGCAGACATTGTCCCTGTGGCTTTTATACTTGAAGTCTGTTAGTTTGTCCTGAAGATATTGCAGTTCTTGGTCCCTGTTCGGCATTGAGTTTCTTTTCCATAAGGGAAAGGCAGTGTTCCATAACTGTCACCTTATCCTGGAATCCAGCGGTATCACTGAAGATGGACCCGGATTTTGCGGCGCAGTCTAAGATCTTGGTGTCCATACCCTCCAGCCTCCTGCCAACCACTGTGATTTCCTGTAGGATGCGTTCCATTGAGACATCCATTTTAGATGTCTGGGAGGTGTCTGGCAGGTCGGAGACAGCTGGCGCTGATGGGGTAGATGCAGTCCGGTGATGGGTGAGGGCCTCTGAGAAGAAAAATTGACAAGCCTCACCTACTGCATCAGATGGAGGGATCAGGCCCCGTATGTGCCATCATACAGCTAGGTCCCCACTAGGTCGGATTGGAGCTGCATCATTCACAGCAACCTGTAGACTCCAGTGTGCGGTGCCCCCCCCCCCGGGGTGCAGGTATGGTTGGGGGAAGGGTGGGTGCCCTCCTCCGCTGCTCTGGTCACGTGTTCCCATCCACCCCTTCGTCTGACTAGGTGGTGTCCGGCAGCAGCCCAGGCTCCCCGAGTGTGTCCAGAAATCGAGCCCATGGCTCCTAGTGTGGCTCTAGGCCCAGGTCCCGAGTGCCCCGTGGCAGGACCTGGGGAAATTCCAGGGGTTGTCACAAGCAAGGGAGTTTTTCTCAGGGTGCCACCGGCATAATGTGGGAGTTGGGAGTAGTATGTCTGTTCTCCCCTCCAGGTTGTCGGGGTCTCCCGCCATCTTTTTGTTTCCTCCACCTCACAGAGCTCATCTAGCAGCCAGGCCACGCAACTCGTGATTGGCTCTTTCATCCTTTAGGTGCTATTTTGAACTTTAAACTTTGAAAATTCATAACTTCGGTTCTACTGACTTGATGTTAGTTGTGTTCATGTGAAATAAATTATTAAAATGTACTCTAATTTTCTAAATTGGTTTGGGATTTTTTATTGGGTTATGTTTTTGCTTTATTACTTTTTGTGTGCTGCATAAATACTTTACACGTTGCCTCTTACTTAAGCCTGACTGTTTTTTGTGCCAAGCTAACCAGGATTAAGCACAGGTTAATTTAGTGACTTTTTATGGTTCACCCTACAAGGGATTGTGGCCATTGTTTGACAAGGGCTCACACCCCAGTCATCCAACAACCCAACTTCTCATACTATTTTATTGCTGAAGTGAGCCATCCTGCACACCACTGCATGCAAGAAAAATCATCAATGTCCCAGGAGCAGAGAGAAAAATCAGAGTGCACCATGTACATTGATTAAAAATGCTCCAACAACAAACCCGACTGTGGAGGCTTAACTTGAGAAGTTTTTGAATAATGCAAAGCAGTCCATCATGCCACAATGGGTTGTTAGGCCAGCCAGCATTCTTCAATTTCAAAACTATTCCTACTCTGTCAATGATGGCACATATAGCAAAATCTCCCCACAAAAAGGTTTGGAACTCTGAATATGGTGGTGGGAGATGCTAGGGGCAGACTTGGCACCTCTGCTAACCAGCCACTTGCCAGCTTACCTCTTATAAATGTTGCTGTTACCTGGTAACCAGCAATCATTTTATAGCTTTCAGAAACATGAAAGACTAGTCTGTCCTACCAGGTTTGAACTTCTATACCGCAACCAGTGGGGATGTCTGGCTTACAGGGTAATCAGGGAGTGCCCTACGGTTGGCCTCATAGGTCAGAGTGTGGGACGGTTTTGGGCTGTTTGTGGGCATGTTTTATGGTCTTTTTGTTCATTTCAGCCTTCTCAGATCCATGTACACTTCCATAACTTTGAAAACACTTACACAGCATGTCTGTACACGTTCAAAATAGCCCCAATTTGCAAAGACGGCCCCTTTTTTTGTTATCTAATTCACTAATGTGGTCCACTTATTTTGGTGTCTCGGTCTATTTTCTGTCCCAGTCTGACCCTGTCCCCAGCTTCCTGCAATAGGCGCATGAACACCCTATTATCTAGTGGGTGGTTAAAGCAGCATACTCCCTGCCAACTTCACGGTAAAAGTTGTATTTAGTGAAGCCCATTTAACAGTACTACCTATTATGCTGAGTATGTCAACAAAGTACGTGCTCATTCACCAGTACGCTTTTGCATGCGTGTCCGGCAGCAATGCTGAAGCTCTGAGGTACCCGCCTGCTATTCAAATTGAGCTAATGTCACGTTTGTAATAAATTGGGACGGGATTTTTAGAAGCCCATTGATATCTTACCGGTCTATTGGGTACTTTATTCTATTCTGTGGTGAGAGTTAATTTGGCTGCAAGACGTAATGAAAGTGCACTCTGCGGGGCTAGTTTAGATTTTCAATATACTGCAGTGTAAGCTCATACTCCTTATTCTGGCTAGAAAAACCTGCATAATGTTTTCCGAAGTTCTGACTGTGGTGGCAGATAACCACGTTTGCTGTTGGCGAGAGCCAGAGGTGGACTGGTCAGACCAGTGCTTAATTTGTGCTTGTTGTTTCCGGTTCTGAGCACTGGCACTTATTTTTGAGGACCGGCACTTATTTTTCCACCCCAAGCTTTTACTGCAAGCAAAAGACACCTATAAGAAAGAGGGAGGAAGAGAAAAACTAAAAAGCGTCACAATGGGAGAAAACAGAAAGCTGCAAGAGGGACCTGAAGGGACAGGAAGTGGCTGTAAATGGATTGAAGAGGCCCAAGATGGCTTTAGGGTTATGTTGCCTCAGTATTCCGTGGTTGCACAACTATTGCAGCAGTGTGTTTAAGAGGAGGGATTTTGGCACCGGCATGTTTTTATTTACAAATTAAGCACTGGGTCAGACAACAATTTGTGTGAGTTCCCAACTCTTACTAGCAGCTGCTACAGAATGATTAGCAATTAAGGCCCAACTTTACTAAGCCTTGCATCGCCCTTACTTTGAGCAAGGTGACACAGCACAGCGCAAAGGCTTATTTGGTATTTACAAAGACATGTAAAGCTTGATCTGGTGGCTTTACATGGCATGGTAAAGAAATTTCATGAAACTCAGCAGCTTGTGCTGCGTTGCATTACATTTCTTAGTGGTAGGCGTTCCATGGGTGGAATATGGTTATTCCCATGCATCCACCCATGAAGTTCACACAATTTACTACGGTTTGTATAGCTGGAAATGTGTGGAATTCTGTGTAATTAGTATGCCTAGGTGTAACAAGTATGTCTAGGTGTAACAAGGGGAAGTAGGTTTATTTGAAGGTAAATAAGGTGTTATTTAAAAAAAAAAAAAGTTTTTCTGTAGGAGAACTGAATTTGTATAATCAAAATAAAAAGCTTACTTTTGGGAAGAAATTCTTGCCTTTCTCATAAAATGTGAAGCTAGAGTTTAAGGCTAAAATATTGAATTTGCTAAGTATAATTCAATCAATCAGTAAATAAATGACTTTATTTGACTAAATAGACATAAACACAGTATAAATAATGAAATGAATTACAATAAAAGATGCAAAAGATCCATATTAAAATATTAATACATTCCAGATTAAAGTCAGCAAAATTCGGCCCATATTTATACTTTTTGACGCAAAACCAGCGCCTGCGCTGGTTTGCGTAATTTTTTTTACCGCCGGCTAACACCATTCCTACGCGCCATGTGGGCGCCTTATTTAAGGAATGACGTTAGCCAGAGGCTGCGGACTGGTCAGAGTAAAAAAAATTAACTCAAACCAGGCAGCGCCGGCGTAGGGGAAAATGGGGGTTGTGCGTCAAAAAAAGGTGCAAGTCAGGTTTGAGGCAAAAATCATGCCTCAAACCGGACTTGCGCCATTTTTTGACGCACAACCCCCATTGAAATGACTCCTGTCTTAGCAAAGACAGGAGTCATGCCCCCTTGCCCAATGACCATGCCCAGGGGACTTTTGTCATCTGGGCATGGTCATTGGGCACAGTGGCATGTAGGGGGGCCCAAATTAGGCCTCCCTATGCCACTTTAAAAATAAAATAAAAATACTTACCTCAACTTACCTGTACTTACCTGGGATGGGTCCACCCATCCATGGGTGTCCTCCAGGGGTGGGCGAGCGTGGCAGGGGGTGTCCCTGGGGACAGGGAAGGGCACCTCTGGACTCCTTCCATGGTCAGAGACCATGGAAGTGAGCCCACAGGTCCCTTAACAACTGCCCTGACATCAGGCTGTGCGCTGTTTTTTAAGGCCCGCCCCCTCCTGTGCGTCAAAATGACGCTGGAGTGTAAATAAGGCGCACAGGCCTTAAAGTCATTTTTTGGGCGGGAACGCCTACCTTGCATGTCAATAATGCAAGGCTGTTTCCCGCATCCAAAAAATGACGCACACGGAGAAATTTTAACGTCCGCGGGCGTCAAAGTTTAAATATGGTGAACGGTTTGCGCCGAATGTGCGTCAAAATGTTTGACGCACATTCAGCGCAGACAGAGTATAAATATGCCCCTTAATATCAAATTGAAAGGAAATTCATGACGGCTATACAATGCAAAGGTTGAATTTACACGGGGTCCATATTACAGAGAATGCACTGGAGGCTCAACAGACACGTACAACTGCTTTGTGCTCCCCTGGGGCAATTTGATGTTACAGAAGTCGCCGCAGATGCACATGTAGCACTAGTGCATTAGAGGGTGTTACCTCATTTGTATGAGGGCATAGCCCCATACAAATGAAAGAATTACTTTGCCTCTGTACCCAGGGCGTATTATGGGTGGTGATGGAGAGGCAAACATGTCTTTCTGAGGCTCACTAAAAGTATGCCACAAAAAGATGCCACATTTTCAGTGCACCTCCTAAAGTTAGTCCTCTGGAGGGAAGAAAGAGGGTCCCATGGACCCCCCTAGACACCCACCTGCAGAGAGATGCAATCACCCACTATACTCGTCTGTAAAAGGATCGCTCGCCCCTAGGCAGAAATGATGAGACTGATTCAGAAAAGCATTTACAAATAAGGCAAGGCTGTTTTATATTTGATAAAACTACACACTTAAAGTATTAGGACGCGGTAACAGTGATGCACTAGTTTGTAAAAAGAATATGAAGTGTAACAAAGGCTGGAAGGGAAATTTGTCTCAAGGACAACATTAAACAGCCTCAGGAGAAAACCAGCCTTTAGTGAAAGATAGTTGGAAATTAATAATTCCCGTTCTGAATGACAGAGTAAAAGAGTTCCCAGATATTAATGACTAGTGAAAGATAGTACTCCATTTTATTTGAATTTCTTAACATAAATTACTGTCTCACGATGAGTTTTGAAAGTGCTGAGGCTTCCCACTGTGAACGTCTAAGCTCATAAAATGTGTTCTTCACGTACGTTTTGTCCCTGAGACTAATTGTAGTGGGGTCCAAAAACATACGTATTCTGCTAAGATCCTCACATATCGACCTTACATACATGAACCAGGGAATTCTTGCCACACACCCATTTTCAACGTCAGCGATAAAGGCAAGATTGAGGTTGGTATGTGGACTATTCCAGACTGAGCACCACAATAAAATAGGGGCCATCTAAATGTGTTAATTGGATCCTCAGTACAACAGAGGACATGTTCCTCCTGACAGGAAATTGAGGATCACTAGGCAAAAGACCCAGAAGAAAACAACAACAACAAAAATAATTGTCTTCCAGCTGCAGAGATTTTGTTTTTATGTAAACCTAGATGCCAGCTCCACACCTAAAAATGGGTTTGTGTGAGAAAGTGGATTAATAATTTGGTGAATGATAGTCTACCACAAGTAATAATATTACTCTTTTTGTGAGATTCATTAAAGGTAGAGCCACTGGAAATATGCAGCGGGGTTGAGTAAATTATGTAGCTAGAAAGAACAAATTATGCAGTGTTGTGTGACACATTTTGTAATAGTATTTTATAATTATTTTGTCATTTTTACATTTGTTAACACTGTCTGGGCATTGATTGCACCTCATCAATATTGCTTTAATATCCAAATACAGCAATAAGCAAATAAAGGTGACCAGTCAACTTTTGCATAGGGCCTTCCATGATGCAGCAACATGTGTCACTGCATTTTTCGTAACTTTTGAATTATTTGAGCTAGAAACACATTTTTTAAATAAAATCTGCAGATTATGCACCTCATACTGGATTATGTGGTGAATGCATCAAATCCATATGTATGGGGAAAAAAACTCTGTGCCAGCACAATTGCATATTTCCAGTGGCCTTGAGTAAAGGTGTCAGTAATTTAAATCTGAGCTTAACCCCTAGTAGCTGAGGTAAAGAGTAGACAAAGAACTTAAAAGACTGTGTAAAACATTTAAAATCAACAAAACAGTTAAAAAGTCAATAACACACAACACAATAAAAAATTCCAATCAAATTTGTAGAAAATACAGTATAATATAATGAACAAAATGCCACCAAAATGCGAAAAAATCTAATAAAGGGAACAGGAGATATGAATTTTTAACATACTAAAAGAAAATAATGCAAAAAAGTGTTTAGCAGAAACCATGGTCATATGGTTGCACTCGACTGGTACCCAGGCATGATTTAAGACCTAACGCTGTTGCAGAGGCTCTCATTATTCTAATGAGACTACTGGATTTGAGGGGGCAGAATCACCTGCGGTGTGGGAGACTGAGTCTAATCCACAAGAGGTGACACCTGTCGCCCCAATCCGGGGTTCTGGCCTAATCTCTACCCAAGAGCAGGGATGATTGGGCAGCCAAGCGCATGACACAATTGACTCCTCAGGGAAATCGTGGTCACTCAGAACGCATCCATTTCTTTCAGTTACATTGGTCTTATACAAACAAGGACAAGCAGAGGCAGTATATGTTTCAATAAGGTTCTAATGAAACAACGGCATCTTAGACAATAAAGCATGTACTGCAATAACCAGGATAATAAAGCATGACAGGATTAAAATTGTGACAAGGAGAGTGAAGCATAGAAATAACGTCACCATATTGTCACTAGAGTCATTAAACTAATTCCTTCCTAAGCTATATTAGAGCACAGCATGTTACATTCTAGTTCTGCCCTTCTGGTTCCACTGGGAAGACATCATCCCACATACCTGAGCAAGAGGTGGAAGTCTGCATAAGCAGCTGTAGTGAAGCATTCAGCAATTAGCATACAGTTGTGGTCATCTGGCTGGAATCTCCCTCTAACGTGTATGGGACAGGGAAGTGTTTTTGTAATAAAACGGCTGATGTTCTAAGACAATGTCCCTATGTAAGGATTTGTATGTTTCTATGAATACCAAAGACAAAACGTTACCATGTTTACCGGCAACCTATCTTACTGCAGCCTTGAGAAAAGCACAGAATGAAAGAAATGTCTTGTTTAAGAACGCAGTCCTAATCTAGGCAAAAAACAGCTACATAAAGAGAAATAAAACAAGACCGCAAATGTGGCTATAATAAATGAAGCTGAATAAAATATATCTAGGTTAAAGCAGGCCTAGTTTTGCTAACATAACGTTCATGGATCTATAACTAAAATGGCTACACAACAACGCAATTGAGCACAGTTCAGATACAAAAACCATGTTCTTCCTGGTTGGAAATTTTACCTTTTGAGTTAGTCTCTGAAATGGAAGTCAAAAATCCTCAGTGGGCAGGCCAGCAGACTGTGGCTGAAAAGGACTCAATGAGGCTAGATAGCCATAGGATGAGGTCTCGGTGAAGCTGTTTACTTTTGACAGAAAAGCTCCAAGCTTGAGACATTCAAATTTTGCACCAAAGGAAGGTCCGCAGCTGCCCAGATTTTTTTGCTCCTTTGACTGGTAATGATTTTTACATTCAGTCTTAGGGCCTCATTACGAGTTTGGCGGGCCAACTGTTGGCCTGCCAAACCAGTGAGGGGGAGACTGCCACGAGGCTGGAGGTCTCCCCAGTGGCCTTATTACAATGCTTCCACTAGGCTGATCGGTGGCAACGTCCATATTGGGAGGTTTCTGCCAGCCAGACCAGTGGAAACAGTGCAGCAGTATTGGCCTTGGCTTCTCAGGCAGCCAAGGCCAATGCTGTTGCACAGAGGGTGTCCCTGACACACTCGGAATGCAAACTGCCTGCCGGAGCAGAAAGTTGCATTCCGAGGGTACTGGGCAGGGGGGCCACTGCACTTCACACAACATGGTTGTGGGCAGTGCAGGAGCCCTTGTGTGCTCCGCAGCACTGCCTTTCCACCAGCCTTTCCATGGCAGAGACACCGCCATAGAAAGGCTGGCAGAAAGTGAAGTTGTGATCAGCACGTTGGTGCTGAACTCAGCGCTACCATGGCTGACCATGACTTCGACCACCACCAAGGCAATCGGGATCATAATCTGGCGGTCGGACTGCCAGGTTTGCAGTGGTCCGACCATCACTGCGGGTTTGGTGGTCATAAGACTGCCAAACTCATAACAACCCCCCCCTTAGTCACTTTTTTGGAACTTGGATTCCTCCAGCGGGGACAAAGCAGTAACCTGTAGCCAAACATGTCTCCACCATACCAGATTCCCTCTCTGTGGTGGCCCGCCGAAACACATTTGCTGTTGTGGAAAACTCCCACCAGGAGCAACCCGAATCTTTGGCCCAGCAGCAGTGCGTCTTTACTGGGTTGACCTCGCACGTTTGCCCCAGTCCTCTAAAGATATTTGAAGTGAAAAAGTTTCTAGGTCCCAGGTTTTTCAGGGTGTTTGGAGGAGTACACTTTGATACGGCACAGGGTCTGCTCCAGTGAAAATAGCTTTTGGGGCCTTGTCACTTTAAGGACACATTTAACATGAAACATTAACATGTTCTACTTTTGGTGGATTTTGGTCCACATTTCATAATGAAGGTTATAGAAGTATGTATATCAAGTGTTAAATCAACCATAAATTTCACAGAGGCATTAACTATTTTTTAGGTAATTTGCTGTACGCATTAAAAGAAGAGCGTTATCTGCATATATTAAAGCAGGAATCGGTCTACCACTAACAGAAGGGGCATCCAGGTCATCAGCTGTGATGGCAAAATGCAAAATAAACAAAACAAGAGCTAAAACACAGTTGTTGTACACATCCTATCTAATTTAAAGTGTTCTGTGAATTCACCTTTACTACCATATGTAACTCCAACAAAGAGGTCCATGTGCAACCGTCGCAGAAAATTGATAATTGCTGGGTCAACACCCATTATAGATACAATTTACCACGGTTTGGCTTATTAACTCTATCAAAGGCATTACTAGGACAATAAAGGCCAGGTGAATAGCACCTTGTCTGGCTCGAGTGTATCTGCTGGGCAGCAGGTGCAGATTTAAACATTGTTGAACTCTACTTAAGCTAGCTTGAAATCCATGCACATTGACTGGCATGTTGTTTTCACTGGCCCAAAATAAGATCTCATCCAGCAACACTTTACTGCTTACTTCAACAACTGACTCAATGAGAGAGATAGCAGGGGCATAGCTACCATTGATGCAGCCAAGGAGTGAAAGGCGGAAGGGGATGAGGTGATTAAAAGACAGAAGATGGGGAAGAGAGAAACTGTGGAAGAGGATAGAGAGGAGAGCATTAAATGAATGCAATGGGGTGAGAGAAGAGTTGGGTGAAGATGGGGAGGCAAGAAAGAAAAGTACAATGAGGAACTTGGAAACCTGTACATTACATTAGTGTTGCAGGTACGGTGACACCATGGGTCTAGGCGTGTGATGGGTGCACTGCATCTAATTTATAGCAGAATTGTAATAGTGGCTGTGGGGGGCTAGTGTTTTATGCTTGCAATAGGACCCATGACCCCTTTCTCCCCTCCCCCTATCACCACCCAGGCTATGCCTCTGAGAGACAAGCCAATACGAGCAAGGGGCACATCTGTTACTTTTCCCTATTACAATGCTTGAGTGAGACCATGAGAGAGGTAAATTATAACAATGGACACATTCAAATCATTAGTGATCATTAAGGCCCATGATGCAGTGCTGGATTTAAACAAACCCATATGGACCGCTGAGGCCAGAAACGTGCTGTTATCAGGGGCACGCATAACATTGTCAAGTTAGAATAGGTGGACCTCCGACGACCCAGATGGAAATGAGTTAGGGTGAACGTCATTGCTTTCATTAGTGTATATCATTAAAAAGTGAGGCTCAAATGTCTTGTATGATATTAACATCAAGCATTTGAACTGCAGAATGTGTACAATAAGAATAACTAACCACTTTCCAAAACAAAGAGACACTTATCCTCTCCAGTTCATGTTAAGACAATCCTAGTAATTGTCAGTTTCCTTTTGCTAATATCGATTTGGTGCTGAGCTCTACCGAAGATCTCCTCATTTCTCTTGAAATGGTGGGTAGCCGACGATCAGCCACTGAACAAACATCTATGGAGGTTGTTTGACTGCCTTTTCAAAGCTCTATAGAGCAAAATATTAATAGTCAGACCGATAGCACTAAAAGAGATGAAATCGAGCTTGCAGTGTAAGAAGGAAATTGATAAAAAAAAGTATTGAATCTAATCAGTATAAGAAACAGATCACAGGGATAAAAGGCACACTTTGAGTCCTAGACCCTTGTCCTTTCTTGTTTCCAGCCAAGCGTTTATAGAAGCTATGGCTATGGTCATTGAAACTAGTTTTACGACTATAGAGCTCAATTATGTTTTTCATAGATTTTAGAGATGAGTGTCATCATGCTGAGTTGGAGAGACATGGGGTCAGATTGATCAAGGTTTTGCGTCGTCCTTGCGTCCCCTTGAGCTTAAGTCAGATTTATCAAGCCATGCAAGGCCATGTTGAATGGCCCTGCATGGCGTGATAAATCTAGAGTAATTCAAGACAGTGCAAATTGCTGCCTTGCGTTACTGTGCCCCAGGGAGGCATTCCATGGGTGGAGAGTGGGTGCTCCCACGCATCCACCCATGGCATGGACTTTCGGGCATTCCCAGATTTGCCACTAGTTGTATACCTGGGAGTACATCAAATAAGGAGAAATATCTTTATTTCTTCTAGTTTTTTCCTCTTTCTATGTGGGCTGAATTCTGCAGTAAGTAAGGTGTGCCTTCCTGCACAAAATCAATCCTGCCTACAACTCAGCCACCCTTGCACCATGACACAAGAATACCTGAATTGGCAATAAGCTGTTGCCAACACAGGTAGAGGACAGGAATACACCATAGCTTCATGGATATGGCTCATTCCTGCCCTACCTCTTTTACGCAGGGCAGCACAGAGCAGCAAGGTGTCTTGCTGTGTTGCATTGTGTGAAAGTTTGATAAATATGACCCCAAAGCTTTGTGCTGTTTCTTTGGTGCCAGAGAGGAGTTGCTACATTGACTGTGTTTTCATCTGGAGGTGATTCATCATCTATGTGATGAAAGAGCATGCATGATTAGTGTAAACTTAAGAATGTGTCTGTTTTCCGAACCTGCAACATCTCTACTACCTCAATGACTTTTTGTGACCCCGCAGGTGCCCTTGGTCTCTCCCTAATCAAAACTTTCCTCACCCACAAAGCCGTTCTCCTCCTAGTTCCTGTTTTTCCAATTATTGCTCTAGCTGCAATCCATACCCCTACCTCTTCAACTTTTACCTGAACACGTGACTTTTTAGTACCGTTTCTGTTCCCAATTGCAACTCCCCCCTCTGCCTCCTGCTGTTTCACTCATGTCAGACTCTGGTCAGCGCTAAATTCCACAACTTAGCTAATGCTTTTCAATCACCTTTTGACTGGCTTCTTACAGCATGACCATTTTGGCACTTTCTTGGTATCCAATGTGTTAGATCTGATCGCTCCTTACAAGTCTTTAAAGACACATGGTTCATCTGCCTCTGCACTTTGGTAGACCAGTGACCTTAGACTGGCAAGATAGCATTGCAAAAATGCTGGACCTTCTGTGGCATCTTTCTTACAATATAGCTGTGAAAACCTCTGATATAGCACCAAGAAAGAGTTGGCAACAGTTGGTAAACGTGGCTCGTGCTAACTGCTTTACCAGGAAAATAGAAACATTTGGAAACATATGTTGCACAATATTATTCATTGTTAAAGATATTTTACACCCAGCAACCTACAACAATTTCATCAAGGTTTCAAGGGGGCTTTGCTCCAAGTTCTTAACTTTCTATGTAATATGATCATTACCACATACTTATGCTTAACTCTCAAATCAATTTCAATTCAGCACTTTTGGTCCATGGCCATTTAGAGCCTTTTGGTGACATTTCTCTCTTCTTCTTTGCCCACCCTTCCACTGATGAGGTTCAAAATGCTCTACAGCCCCATTAAATCTGTCTCTCCATCTGGTCCATGTCCCCTTAACATCATTGAATTGGCCCCCGAAACTCTATGCCCAGTAGTATCTGATCTCTGTAATGTATCTATTAGTACCATGCCTGTTCCAGCTCCCTGGAAAAAGGCCTACATTATTCCTTTAAATAGGAAATCCAATTCTGAGCTTACTATCTTGAATAATTATCTTCCTATATCTGTGCTCCCTTTGCCCATAAATATCATTGAGGAAGCTGTCAATCTACAACTATCTGACTACCTTGAAAGTAACCACCTTTTTGGTGCATCTCAAGCAGGTTTCCCTCTGCTACATAATACGGAGACAACATTGGTATCAGAGGGATGATCTCAGAATGCTTCTTGACGAAGGTAACTCAACTGCTGTTATTTTACTTTATTTGTCTGCAGCACTCAACAGTGTTCCACACTCTGTTCTTATTCAGAAAATATTCCAACCCGGTGTCTGAAAAAAGCCATCAGATGACTTGGCTACTTCTTTCATCAAGATTTAAATTAGTGTATGTTTGTCCTTTCAAATCCTATGTGACCCCTGTTGTATCCACCCAGTAATGCTCCCTGAGCACTACTCTTTTTAATGTTTACATCTCACTCCTAGTACTTCTACTTCAATCCTTTGGCTTCGACCTAGCGTCCTCAACATCAGCAACACCCATATCATGTTTACATCATTTAGAATTTAGACCACTTGCAGCCCTATTTCCATTCCTGAATGATTGCTTTTGTCTCCTGGGTAACAGATAACAGCCTTAAACTCAGCAGTTATAAAACTGAGGTATTATTGTTCGGCAAAATGACAGATGATCTTTTTAGCCATCTGAACAGGGACACATCTGCCCTCACTTCACAAACAAAAAGCCTGTGAATTGTTTTTGATCCTAATCTCTCTGTTATGAAACAACATAGTCAATGTTTCAAGTCTTGTTTTGACCTTTGCCAAATGCTCAAGAAAACATCTCCACTTCTTCCCACACCAGCCAGGAAATCCCTAGTACATCCTCTTTCAACTGACCACCTTGAGCATGGTAATTCCATTAAACTGGGTCTAATTGACTACATTACACATTGGCTCCACATTATTTAAAACTCTGCTGTCAGGCTGGTCCTCACTCTCCCCTCTACTTCCTCTGTCTCCACTCGCCTAAACAACATCTACTGGCTTCCCATCAAAAAGCTTTAACAATTTAAAGCTTTCTTCCTCACTCACAGAGTTACATACAGTACAGGGCCCTATTATCTTAAGAAAAAAAATCGTTTTTATGAGCCCATCCAAACGAAATGCAAAGCTTCCTCCCAAATGGTTGTGGTTCCTCACATCAAGATGAGCTGCAGTGCCTTTTTTTTATCTTTGTTCTGAACTATAGAACATCCTTCTGCATTTACTCCAAAGGATATCTGATCCTGCCTCCTTTTGAAATAATTTAAAACCTTGACTGCTTTCTTATCCTCGTCTCCCCATAAGTCTTGATGTCTCTACTCCCTCCCTAAGCTCCAGGGTGCCCCTTGGAGTATTTGCAGAGTTTATCAATTCTTAGTATAACATCTGTCAGGCCTGGTTGAAGGACTTGGCAGGCTCAGGAAGGCATGTAATGAACCTCTGTTCAGAGCCTCCCTAGTAAATGGGGGTTTTGGCAATTCTTCAATGTACTTATACCTTAAAATGTCTTTGAAAAAGGCTGCACTGAACATCCAATGAGGGTAGTATGACCTTCTACCAAGCCTTCCACTCGTGGCTCATCCTGGCTACAGAAAAAAAACTTCCCAGGCCATGATATACCATCAGTTCAATACCATTCAAAAGCTGCAGCCCCACCTACTGTGTCACTTGAGGAGGTCATTAATGGCAGACTGTAAGAGAGAGAAGAGAGTACTTTCTACTGGGGCTGCTGCTATTATCTTATTTTAAATTAATTTACCACGTAGCACTTTATTGTTTTTCTTTCATGTTTTGGAATTTTACTTACTTTTTTTCAGATTTTATTGTTTGTTTTTCACATAAATACTTATTTGCACATGGCTGGTTCCCAACTGGGTGTGGCGTGGGGAGCAAAACAAAGATGGATTAATCCCAAATTTGTGATTCAGGGTGAAAGTTTGCATTGTTTAGCATTCTGTCCATCATATTTTCTATTTGCCTTTGTTTCGCTAAGTGGGAGTGGCATGGCCAGATGTGGGTCTTGTGCTCACTGCGCCACTGGATTCAAGCTAGCCTGGCTGACTAGGGGTGTTGCCCTGAAACTGGTCCCAGGATGCTTGTTTCCAGTCCAGGGAGGGCCTGGCCTGGCCGTTCAGGCTGGACTAGTCCCATGGGGAGCAGGTTCAACTGATTTGCATATGGCTGGGTACAAACTGGGGTTGGCATGGGGACAAAAGAATTATGAATTAAACTCAGATTTGTGTCTAGGGGGTGAATGTTTGCATTGTTCAGCAATCCCTCCATCATCTGTTCTTTTTTGCTTTTGCTGCCGTAAGTGGGATGGGCATTCCCAGACTAGGGTCCCATGCTCACTGTGCCACTGAGCTCAAGCTAGCCTGGCTGATGAGGGGTGATATCCTGAAACCCGTCTTAGGATCTTGATTCTGGTCCAGGAAGGACCTGGCCTAGCAGTTTGGGAGAACAGGGTCAGGACTGATTTGCATATTGCTGGTTCCAAACTGAGGGTGGCATTGGGAGCAAATAAAATGATGGAGTAAACCCAGATCTGTGACTGGGGGTAAATGTTTGCATTGAACAGCATTCAGTCCATCTTCTGTTCTTATTGCTTTTGTTGCCCTAAGTTGGAAGGGTATGCTCAGACATGATTCCCATGCTCACTGTGCCACTGGATTCAGGCTAGCCTGGCTGATGTAGGTGATAACCTGAAACTGGTCCCAGGATGTTTGTTTCCAGTCCAGGGAGAACCTGGCCTGGAAGTTCAAGCTGGACTGTTCCAATGGGGAGCAGGGTCAATACTGATTTGCATTTGGATAGTTTCAACCTGGGGGTGGCGTAGGGAGCCCAAAAATATGAATTAAACCCAGATTTGTGACTGGAGATGAATATGTGCATTTTTCAGCATTCTGTCCCTCATCTGTTCTTTTTGCTTTTGTTGTTCTAAGTTGGAAGAAGGGTATGCCGAGACGTGGGTTCCGTGCTGACTGCGCCAGTGGGTTCAAGCCAACCTGTTCTTTTTGCTTTTAGTGCATAAATTATGAAATATGTTGTGTTGTTTTACTGATTCCTCGGTTGACTGAATAGTTATCATTTCTTTTGAAGCTCTTATATTTCTAAATTCCATAATATATTATCATAAATTGTACAGTTGACAAAATTAAAACGTATTCAGTGAAGTTAAGTAAAATGAGAAACATTTGCCCTTCTAGATGAAAAGAACAGTTTCTCAATTGTGCCTGACTTCATCCAATGTGAAATTGTGCTTTGCGAAAACCCCTATTCACCTAGCGAAAATCCTGCCGATAAACAACAGAATTTCAAACTGTTGGTAACTGTCCGATAAGCAGGAGCTTTTTCTGCTCTCCCTTGGGCAGTGCAAAGCCCTAAGTGGCAGCAAGAAACAAAATAACCATTACACAGCAGCCACATAAATCTCACTTCCTGCTGCAGGAAACCTCTTTCTTAAACACCCAACAGCAGGGAATGGACCGGGAGGAGATGATAAGCAGCTGCTTAGCAGTTTTGGAACTTTTACACTCTTGAGTAGCAGCTGTAATGTTCTTCACTCCTGTGAAGTGGCCATTTTACATTTCCTTCACTCCACAGCTCTTCACTCTACAACCCTCCACTCTATGATACTGTACTCCACTCTATGCCACTCTATGACACTATTCTTCACTCTATGCCATTCCACTCTATGACACTCTACACCAACCTTAGCAATTCCCTTAACACCACTCCGCACCACTTTACTCTAATCTACAGCAGTCTACTCCACACTATTCCATTCTACTCCACTCCAACTTAATCCACTCTATGGCTCTCTAGTCTACTCCACTTCACAACACTCTATCCCACTCTATGCCACTCCACTCTAAGCACTCTACTCTACACCACTACTCCACTTCATACTACACTGTATGCCACACTAGGCCATTCCAAACACTCAACTCCTTTTTACAGCCCTCCACTCTATGCCTCTCCCTCTAAAACACGCCAGTACATTCTATGCCTCTCTTCTCTACAATGCTCTACTTCACGCTACAAAATTCCCTGTATGCCACGCCATGCCACTTTATTCTTCTCTATGCTATCCATGCTACTTTACTCCACTGTACATCACTCCACTCGATCTCATGCCTCTCTACAACACTCCACTCTAAGTTGCTCTACTCCTCTATACGCAACTCTACTCTATGATGCTCTAGTCCACTCTACGGAATTCCCTCTATGCCATCCATGTCACTTTACTCCACTCTATGCCACTCAATGGCACGTTACTCCACTGTATTTCATGCCGCTTTGCAACACTCCACTCTGCAACACTCCACTCTATGGCACTCCTCTCCACAAAACTCCACTCTACAGCACTCAACTCCAAAATGCTCTACTGTACTCTACGCAATTACCTCTATGAAACTTTACTCCACTCAACTCCACTCCACTGTATGGCATTTCACTTTATGACACTCTCTTCTACGATGCACCACTCCACTCTGTGCCTCTCCACTCAACAACACTCCACTTTACAGCACTTTATGCCAGTCTGCGCAACTTCACTCTACGACATTTAACACCACTATAGTCCACTCTATACCACCCCATACAATGCCACTCCACTCTAGTCCCCTCCACTCCACTCTACTGCACTCCACACTACTCCATCTATGACACTTTAGTCCACTTGCAAAATTTCCATTATTTGCAATGCTTTTTAGGCCCGAGGGAAATTGGTTGAACTGATACAGACAGTCTCTCTACCAACTTGGTCAGATCTGTCCAAAAAATCTGTTTGTGACTCAACACATTCCTTATCTCTTTCCTTATCACCTGAATCTTTTTCCGTCAGATTTCAGATGAGCCTTCACAGAATCTACCATGAAACCTAGAAACTCTAAAGACTGGGACAGACTCAAACTTCTTCAATTTTTATTACAAAGCTCATTCTCTCTAATACCATATTTGCCAACGACACATGCTTCAGCACCATTGTTTTGTCTTGTGCCATGAACAGCATATCATCTAGGTGAATTATTAAACTTATTCCCTTGGACATCAGGTATGCTGTTACTAGTCTAAAGAGCTTCTTGAAACACACTGGGGAGGAACACAAACCGATTGGCATACTGGCAAACTCCTAAGTCTATTCCTTCCAGAGAAAATCTAGGAAACTCCTGTGAGGCTCCCAGTTTGGTACTGTTAAATATAAACATATTTCAAATTCAGATGTACCATTAGGTGTGTTATGGAAAAATATTTTTGTGTGATTGCAAAAAGTAGTCTTGATTTTTTAGAAGATAATTAAAAAATATATCAACTATGCAATTTGTGGAAGTTATGGCAATCTTGCACCAATTACCTTACACTTCCATTAACAAAAGTGAGACATTTATGTGAGTTGCCTAAATTAGGAGTACATCTGAAGAAAATCTTAATTTTCTTTTCATTGACCTAACATTTTGTGGAAGCCTTCAATTAAGAACACTTTAAAATTATTATATGTTACAAGGCTTTAGTAAATCAGTCCTTTCATTATTAATCATTTTAAAAACAATATTAAAACATATTTAAAGCTATTCATTTACCATAAATAATATTTAAAATATATAACAAAAATGAATGAAACACACACAAAAATATATCAAATAATTTAAAAAAGAAAAACACAATAGACAATATATTAAAACCTAAAAAATTAAAAATCTATAATTGTACATGCAATATACTCACAATAGTTCACATCACTATAGTATTTTTTTATTTCTACTAAATAAATAATAATTGAAATAAGCAGTGGCCCTCAATCAACCCCATCATAACAGAAACACATAACAAATAAGTAACAAAAACTCGTATGCCAAAAATAATTTTCATTTTATTTAATTACCACTTAAATATTTTTAAAACAAAACACTAGGCAGTCCTTCTCCTAATATACCACACAAAATAAAAAAATTGACAACAAAAACTGGAAAATGTAATAAACAATTTCAAAACTTCTTTAAAATATTGAGGATGTACCAATAAAAAATAAACCCTTTAAAAATGACAATTCCCACCCAACTCCAAAAGACACCACTATCTACAGAAACTGCATAAAATAATAGTTTACAAACTTTTTTAATGTTTAATGCTTTTCAATCATATAGAATAAAATGAACATGTGAATATTTGCGTAATCAATACATAAACCAAATATTATAATAGATGAATGAAAATATATTTACTTTAAACCCTCAATTGCCCAATAAATACAATCCAAAAATTATACCTTATAATGTTATTTAAAAAGAATTAAAATACATTTCGCAATAGCGTACATAATGAAATAACAACATAATGCAACCAAAATAATAAAGAAACAATATTATAATGAACTATATTTTAAACTTTGATATTATCATAAAAAAGTGAAAAAGATAAACTTTTGTGGATATTTTTTCCACAACATTTTTGCAGTCTTGACTATGATATTATGGTCAAATATATTTTTGAGTCGGTTTTTAGAAGCAACACCCAAAATGCAATGTTGATTTTTCATTTGGGCTCAAGTTGTTATTCATCAAAAACCGTTTTCATGAGGACTTAGGGGCAGATTTATACTTTTTCACGCAAAACTGCATTAGCGCAATTTTGCGTGAAAAAGTATAGCGCCATTCCAAGATGCTGGCCGGGTGCCATATTAATGGAATGATGCTAGCCAGCGCTAATGCCCTGTCAGCGTCCTTGGAAAGGACGCTAACAGGGCGGGAGAGGCGTAGGAGAAACCGGGGCTTGTGTGCCGAACTATGGAGCTACAATATTCAGAGGCAGAAAAACTGCCTCTAAGCAGTGTAGCACCATTTTCTGGTGCACAACCCCCATGGACATGGCTCCTTTCTTAGTAAAGACAGGAGCCATGTACACCACCCCAATGGCCATGCCCAGGGGACAAGTGTCCCCTGGGCATGGCAATTGGGGCCAGCGCCGTGCAGGGGACCCCAAGTCAGGGCCCCTGAGTGGGGTAAAGGAAAAAAATATATATACTTACCGGGACTTATCTGGGATGGGTCCCCCATCCATAGTTATCCTCCTGGTGTGGGTTGGAATGGGGGGGGTGTCCCTAGGGCCAGGGAAGGGCACCTGTGGGCACTTTCCATGGTTTCTGACCATGGAAATATGTCTACAGGTCCCCTTAGGCCTGCCCACACCCAGGCGTTAAGGCCCCCAAACCCCTGTGCTGGATTGTAGCATGGGGGGATAAATATGGCGTGAAGGCCATATCGTCCTTTTCTGGACGGGAATGCCTATCTTGCATCTCAGTGATGCAAGGTAGGTGTTCACATCCAGAAAATGGCGTTAACTCCATAACTTTGGCGCTAGACGTGTCTAGTGCCAAAGTATGAATATGGAGTTAGGTTTGCGCTGAATTAGCGTAAAAAATAATTATGCCAATTCAGCGCAAACCGAGTATAAATATGGGCTCTAGTGTGTCACTGTAGCTGCAGAGTCACTATCACTGTCACTGTCTATTTGTTCATGGCAAAGACACACTTAACATTTCTTTCTCAGAACCATACTTTGGAAGTTAATTTGAAGTTTATGGTTGATTCGCATTTCGTTTCAGATAAGTCTTCTCCATGCAATAGGTCTAGAGTATCGCACACTAAAGTAATCTGATTTATTAGGTGCGAGTATTGTTAGAATCATTGTGCTAATTATTTTATGACACACCATTGTATGGTTTGATTATAACAAGTACGTTTCAATGGAAGTTGAAGTAAAAAGATCTTGTTATATTTCTTTTGTACTTGTGTATGGCTATTGCTCAGAATACTCTGCACCACTTCGTGCCGAAATTGTAACCAGAGTTGTGCCAACTAGTTTTAATTATGTTGCTCTTAATTTCAAAAGCCAGGAGAAAACATGTTTTAGCATTCATGCAAGTGAGCTGTATCTGTAAGATTAAATTTATGTATGCATGTAATCTGAGATATGAGCTTTGTTCAGATGAGAAGGTGACATCTATTAGTGATGATTTTTTGCAAATTGATAATTTTTTGATGCAACTAGAAATGAAATGTAGTTTCATCCATGCTATCGAATTTAAATGCGATGTATTCTTGTAATTCGGTGAAATTTATTGTTGGGTTAGAAGGCAATACTTGGCTAAGGCAGTTATGTATGTAATTAAATCTTTAAGCAACTATATAATATAATTACTGGGTAACATCCCAGTCCCAATGAACACCCCATGAAATTGTTTGAGTCAACTGAAACTTCGACTATCTCTCATCAATTGGACAACAATATATGAATCACCTACAGTATAATTTGTTTTACCATGATGATTTTTGTCCTACTGTGTTTTAGGGGTGTTAAATGTTCTGCAAGTTTCAAAGCTTCATGGGAGCGATTCGCTGTTTTAGTAATCTCTTCAAAACCTTCTTCAGAAACCTGCCACAAGATCTGTCAAAGAGCAGTATGTTGTGGATATGAGATTTGGATCAAGAACAATTATTTCAGAATACCGAAGATTCCCTATCCGCATCCACGGCAATGAATCAGAATAACCAAAAGAACTGTACATACTGTAAATGTAAGTAAGCTAACTAGTCTAGGTTGCCTTACTGAGGCAAAGCAAAAACCACACAGCACTGGTGTGCACTAGTGGAAATATCATGTAATTTGTTTCATAACTCTTCCTTACACAGCCCTCATTGTGGAAATTGATACTGAAGCCTTCCATCTTCTATAGAATGTCTATGAGAATATGTATTGCCATTGCATGCAATTACAACAGCCCATATAATAAGGTATACAAATTACTCAGAAATGACATAGTTGGTCACTTTATATATCGCATCTTAGTTGATATAATGGATGCAATTACTGATAAAATAATACTTTGATATTTGATCGCTGAAAAATACAAAGACTACACCCAGTAGAATCTATGGTCAATGTTACTGGATACAGAGTACTATTGATACGACACCCTTTGCCGAGTCCACTGGGCATAGCCATAGAGCATGTGCCCCACCCAAAAGATGTGAAGAGAAAAATTAGCTCTCTATGCATGGGCGTGTGACAGAAGATGTAGCGGAATACACTGCCTGCAGCACAGAGTCTGGTGGGCATCGCAAATATATCTCTGGGGTAGCTAGCCTGAATTGAGCCTGGGGGTGAAGGCTACCCCCTTATTCCTGTATCTGGTGGTCTTGCCTGAAGTGTGTGCCCCGCGGGTATCAGGGGATCGCAAGTAGAGGCAGTGTATGATTCAAGACCAGCGCCAGTTCTCTAGTTTTCACAGGTGAGTTCTGTGGGTACAGGTGGTGAGACACGGGGCACGAGGCAAGGCCTTCATCGGTGCTTTCCAAATACTCAGGATTGGTGGAATGGTTGCAGGGTGGGACAAAGACCACACTCTGCAACCAGTATCACAACCTGATAATACATTATTAAAACACGCCTGAAAGAATATTATGGTTAGATGTTAAGATCAGTAACACTAAAGTGATTTAAAAAAATACACAATTCCCAGAAAGAATTTCAGTTGAAGAAATGTTACAGTTAGCATCCATAACTTCAAACAATTAGATTCACACATTATAATAAATCGTACAACACACAGAACATACGGTCACATTGCACTGTTGATAAATTCACACAGTATAAAAATGACATCTTAAATTACACCATTGTTGACCCCAGTTTAGCATCACATCTTATGTGACTGGTACGAAAACAGTATCATTATTTTTTTTTAAACAGATGGATATCCTCATGTCGTTTTAAATAGTGGACCAAAGCTATGACACATCAATATGACAGTCAATGCATGATAATTTATCCTACATTTTGTATGTAGGAAGATAGTTGACACTTGGAAAAATTATATATTTATAATCATCTTTAACTATGACAAGACTTCATAGTTAATACATTTTTAAACAGAAGTGACCATGCTACGTATATAGAGGCTTATTTACAAGACCTTTGCACTGCCGCTGCGTCACTTTTTCCATATAAAAGGGCATATTTACAAGCCCCTATCACCTCCTAGTGCCGCCCTAGTGTCATATTTTTTTACGCTAAGGTGGCGTCAAGGAGGCCTTTTCCCCATGCCAGATTTACAAAGTGATGCAATGCAACCATTGTACCAGTTTGTAACCCCTTCCACCACATTATGCCTGCACCAGGCACAATGTATGCAAGAGGGGCGTTCCCCCGTAAGGATGCCCAGAAAAATGGCACAGTAAAATTTACAAGATTTAATTGCGCCATTTTTCCCGTCATTTTTTATGCATACCCAAGGCAGTTGTTAAAGTGACGCTCCTATTGTTTCCAATGGGCCGCCACATGCATTGCTGGACTAGCGCCACATTTTTTAGTGCTAGTCCACCAATGCGCCACAATAGCATCAAAACATTTGATGCTATTGTGCTAACATGCACCATGGTGCACTGTATTATAAATACAAAGCTACCATGATGATGTTAGAGGACGCGAGAAAAGTGGCACATCATAGCTGATGCACTACTTTCCTGTAACTATGCCCCAAAAAGTGACGCTGCTGGCGCAAGGGGCTTGTTAATAAGCCCCATAGTGTATTTTTCAGGGGTTGTGCTAGTGTGATATTACAATTTTAAACAGTACTTTTTGAGTTCATGAGTGGTACGTTGTACACATATTACAGATACACAGTCACACCTATGTAGTTAAGATTGAAACCTCATACGAAATCCAATTCATGTACATCCTTAATCACATATCCACTCCCTGACCACTCCCTGACCAATCTTCGCCAATGTTTGAAAAGAAAATATTCTGAAGGACATATATGAGAATGCTTTATTTGGTGAAGATTGGAAAAATGATTCAAATGTTATTGAGGGGTGCCCAGTGCTTAATTTGTAAATAAATATGTGCTGTGCTCAAAGTTCCTCTGAAACACACGGCTGCTCCAATTAAATTTGCAAACACAGCATACTGAGGGAGTGTAATCCTAAAGCCAAGTTGGCCCCCTTTAGTCCATTTACAGCCACTTCCTACCCCTTCAGATAACTCTTCCAGCTTTCTGCTTTCTCCCTTTGTGACACTTTTCCATGATTTTCTTCCTCCATCTTTCCTATATGTCTCTTTTGCTCTCAGTAAATGCCTGATGCAGAAGTATAAGTGCAGGCCTACAAAAATAAGTGCTGGTGCCCCCACTGGAAACCTCTGGCTCAAATTAAGCACTGGGGTGCCAAAAAGTAATGCTAAAGTCAAAGAATGTCTATTTTTTCAAAGTATTTGAAAACATTGGACCATGAATGGCAGACATTTGTTGTGTACAAACAGGGGAAATACAACATTCGCCTGAAATACACTTAATGTCAGCATTGATGAAGCCATGCCTTGACAGTCCTTAATAACATATCCACACAAACAACAGGTCACTTCGAGGTAAGGTGTTTTTTTTCACTTTACACCATTTCACTTTGACCCATTTTGCAATTGCGCGCATATGCATAACACGCATATGAAACACACCTGAGTTCATTGTGGCCAAAGTGCATGCTAGTCATCAATTAAACATCCCCCTACACCCACTACAGTTCAGTCCACAATATTGAGTTTCACTCTGCCTATTACCACATTGAGCTATTTCAAATGCTGCAAATTCAGTACATGAAGCACACGCACACACACATCAGATATACAACACATGCCCGAGGTTGGGATCAGGAAATCCTTACCTTGGCAATTCACAATCACGTGTCCAGCAATACACACACTGCCTCTCTCTGACATATGTAGCCGATTCACAAACTGCACTTTTTAGCAAGTTTGCGCTTTGGAGTAAGTTTACTTCTTTACAGTACTCACAAACTGCACTTTTGTAAGAACTTACACTTTTGTAGGAACTTAGGACCTCATTATGAGTTTGGCGGTCTTACAAGTTACACAGGCAGGACAGACAACCGCCTACCAAAAATGGCTGACCCCCAGAGGCGTGGCGGGTGGGAAAAATGCAGTTCATCTTCCCTCCTCATCAGCTCTGTAACCAACCGCTGAGCATATTACAAGCAAACAGCCACCATGGCGGTCCATCCACGGTGGTCAGCCAATGGCGGTCCGGACCACTGCATGCCATGGTCTGAAAAGCAAAACGCAACTGCACATTGGATGCATCTGAAAAGAACACAGCTGACACACATTACCACACTGGACACAAGTGCAAAGAACAATATAAACACAGCCCACAATCCTTTGCACCTACACTGAAACATACTGAAGCCAGAGCACGTATCGGTTGACAGCACATAGATTAGACACCCCCATTTATTTATCTATCTCCTAGAGCACCCTGCACACAACCTTGACCATTCACTCCCATTGCACCTTCCCTGTCAAGCATGTGCCTGTCACCCCAATTTCTTTTTGTTTACCACCATGTCACATTAAAAAAATCCCAGTTTCACAGATGAAGAGATAAGAGTTATGGTGGATGAAAACACAAAAATAGAGCCACAATTTTTGGACCACAATTCTAGCATATTCCTCTCAGTAGAAAAATTGAAATATGGGACAGAATAGTCAAAAGAGTCAATGCTTTTGATGCCACTCTGAGCACAAGAAAGGACATCAGGAAGAGGTAGATCGATCTCAGGGGCAAGGCCCATTCCCTGGTCTCCAGGCACCATTTGCAGGCCAAGAAGACTGGTGGGGGCCCTCCCAGTGCCCCATTATAGCTACGTCTCTGGGAGGAGAAGGTCTTGGCCATCCTGCATCCGGAGGGCTTGACAGGAGGGTAACTTACCTGGGGGGGGGTGGAGTCTGGTAAGTCAAAACACTATAAAGGTCACCAAAATGCCATGTCATGTATGAACATAAGTCACCTTCTGCCTCATTTACTATCACTCCACTCACCAGCCTAGTGTCCACCTGTCCAAAGACTACCTTTTGGCAATCTACAATTGAAGTGTACAGTGTACAGTGGGGAGATGACATCTGTACAGTGTGTGTAGTACAGGGACAAACATGATGACAACTCCCAGGAGCCACTGTTCCTGTAACTACAAGCACTACCACAGTAGTATCATGATATTAAACATCTGTATTAACAAAGTTGAATTGGGGTGGACTCACCTGGGGAGATGACATTTGTACACTGTGTGTATCACAGAGAGGGACATGTTGGCAACTATCAGCAGGCCTTGCGTCTGTGACTCCAAACAACAGCACAGGCTTCACAGGCCCAAATACACCTGTCTGTAATTACTCCAATGCTCTACACTCACCTGGAAGGATAACATTTGTCAAGTCTCGGGAGGTGGAGGGACTGAAATGACTGCCAAGGCCAGGAGGCACTCTTTCTGTAACTTCAAACACCAGCCCAGTGGTCACTTTGCCAAAATACCCCTGTTTTTTTTAACTCCCAAATGAGGTCTACTTACCTGGGAGGATACCACTGGTAGAGGATGTGTAGTAGATGTACTGACCTGACTACAGCTCACAATAGGCAAAATTCAGTTTACTCACCTGGGGGGATACCAAAGGCCCGATTCACAAAGGTAAACTCTGACTTTGGGTCTAAGCTTAGACCAAAAGTCTAAGTTTATGACATTTAGGTATTCACAAAGGTAGGTTACGAGTAGTATACTTATGTCCGCACTTGAGGTGGAATCTCCACCCCAAGTGAGGAGATTCCACTCCATACCCGAAGTGTACTCTTAGCACCCAGCGTGGAATCTCTGCACTTAAGGCAGATCTCCGCCCCAAGTGTGGAGATTCTGCTTTGAGTGTGGACGTAGAGATAATATTCGTAACTTACTTTGATGAATACTGAAAAGTCATAAACTTAGACCAAATGTCTAAGTTTTCCTTTGTTAAGTCGGGGCCCCAACTATTTAGTGCGTGATGTATAGGGACTGGGCTGACTACAGCTCACAATAGGCCCTGTTTCTGTTACTACAACCACTAGACCAGGGTACTCCTGCCAAATACACCTGTGTGCCAACTATCAAATGACATTTACCCACCTAGGGGGATACAATTTGTATACTGTGTAAAGTAGAGGGAGTGACCTGACTGCAACTCCCAGGAGGCCCTGTGCCTCTAACTTCAAACCCCAGCCCAGTGGTCACTTGGCCCAATATTTCTGTTAGTGAACTTACACATGAAGTGTACTCATCTGTGGGTATATCATTTGTATATACTGTGAAGTAGATGGAATGACCAGACTGCAACTCCCAGGAGGTCCTGTTCATCTAACTCCAAACACCAGCCCAGTGGTCACTTGGCCCAATACATCTGTTAGTGAACTCACACATGAAGTGTACTCACCTGGGGGGATATCAACTGTTTACAGTGTGAAGTAGAGGGACTGGCCGACTACAGCTCACAATAGGCCCTGTTTCTGTCACTACAACCACCAGACCAGCATTCTAGTCTCCAAATACCTTTGTGAGGTAACCTACAAATGAGATGTACCCACCTGGGAGAACAATATTTGTCAAGTGGGGTTAGTAGAGGGAATGACATGAATGGGAAGGCCAAAAGGCACTATTTCAGGAACTACAAACACAAGCCCAGTGGTCACTTGCCAAGATACTCCTGTTTGATAAACCCCATTTGAAGTTCAGTTACCCGGGAGGATAACATATGTCAAGTCTCTGGGAGTATAGGGAAGGACCTGAATGCAATTCCCAGCAGGACCTGTAACTGGTACTCCAAACACCAGACCGATGGTCACTTGTCAAAATATAATTGCTTGTTAACTCTCAATTGAAGTTTACTCATCTGGGTGGGACCAATATAGAGATCATGCACAACTTAGAGATGTATCTGCCTAACCAACTCCATCTTGACATGCGGAACCAAGATAAAACTAGTGAGGACAGGAAGTACACCTTACCCAGTCTGCAAAAAAATTAGATCCAAGGCCTCAAAATGCATCAACAGAATGGTAGCAGACACATTCACACTACACTCACTACATGATCAATCCAGTCACTTATACAACAATCTCCTGCATCTGCCTGCATGTCAATCAACTAGGCCACAAAATGGCCAAAGCCATATCCCACACAGAACTGTTTTGCCTGCACTGTTGGCAAGATGGCATTTCCAGGCCATCCTCCAAAGTGCTAATGATTTGCACATCATATCAGCTGCTTGGTTCAAAATGAATTGGCAAATACACATGTTAAGTCAAAACACCCATTACTATGCTGACTTGGCACAATTGGATCAACTGCAACTTAACTTTGAACATGTCTGCTTACTGTAACACTAATCTGTTGCAGGTAGATGTCACAATACAACAAGTAACATTATACATTTCACATCAACAGGTCAACCTGCCACTGTGCACACAGAAGCCACAGAGAAGACTGCCACCCCCGATGAAGCCCTCAATAAGAACAGCACTCTTGGACTGCTGGACGTGGAGGATGCTCCTGGCCAATCTGGGCAACCTAGTCAGACGGCTACAGTCTCACTGTGCCCACATCAACACCTCCCTGCCCCATTTCACAACATTTCAGGCAACCATTTGTCCTGCTACCTGTGCACTATGCATAGTGTGGACAATCTAGTGCCCCCCATTCCTTGATTCTAAGTTGCAGCGCAACACTTCAGACCATGAGGGTCCAGGAACAAGTGGGATTGGGCAACCTTTTGCAAGGGCCCGCTCCATGGAGGTAGGGTGCATGGGAGGGATGCTGTGGGACAGCGGGCTGAGGCCAATGGGGCTGCCATCAGACAGGACACCATCAGCCACGTTCTATCACGAGCCCCAAGGGCGTGATGGGTCAGGTACTGAATTAACTCTGGGATATCAAGCAGCTGCAGAGGAACATCCATCGGGACATTTGGGAGCAATGGGGGCCAGAACACCAACATTGCCTCTCTAACGGGGAGTGGAGGGACACGTGGACAGGGCTATTCAACATCACACCACCCCTTCCTTTGACGCAGCAACACCAGCGGGCCCATCCTCATGGGGGCCAGCCACTGAAAGGGAGGCCCTGACAGGGGTACGATCAGACCCAGACACCCCACGAGCGGGGATGTCCAGCAAAGTATCCAGGAGTTGCAGATGGCTAGACACCCACCTCTGCCAGCAAGTGACCTCTTCCCAAGGGACCTCCTTTTCCTGCCACACATTCACTCTTTACCGATTGTCAACCACCTACCTGTTCAAATGGGAGGAGTACTTTGGACTCCTAATGGTGTGGCATCTACTTAATTGATTTCATTCACCATGACTGACATCTTCACTTTACTTTTCAGTTCATGTCTGCCCACAATATATATTTTGCACCAGCATTGTAATAAATTCACCCATCACAAGCTTGCTTCATTTCCACTAATTGCTATGTAGAACTGTAAGACGATGTGGTCCATATGATGAGGACGCAAGCTTCTTGTGCAAAGAGGGATATGTCACAAGTACACAGTGTCCAGCTTAGGACCATAATCAGTACACATCAACACATTAGCACAAGTGTCTGGTCAAACAAATAGATTTAATTCCAGAGTAAAGCACATGGGCTATCCAGACTTCTACAAACAAGAATGTGTATCTCATACTGAGTCATAGTACATATCACAAGTTACAGCCCCCCAGACCATGAAGGAAAGGGATTTGCCAGACATTGACCTGTAGAATAGGCAAACATGAAAGAGGATGATGTCACCAGCTTGAGCCTTATCACATACCACACCAAAGTTTTCCAACAGTACATAATCCAAGATACAGACAGATGGCAGTGCAACAGTCCCTGATCACAGGTCCATCATGATCCAGTCACCATTCATCTGGTGGCATGACACACACATATGTCAGTGATGTGACACAGGCACTGTGGCCTGCAATGTTGGAACACATCAACAGCCACATATCGGCCATTCAAAAAGTGTTTAGTCAATGTAAAGGTAAAATGATCTGTTTGCAATCTGTAACTACATGTGTCATGCCCATATGATGACACACATGATGCAAGTGGCCCATCCATAGCACATACAACAAGTCCAATGGGCATTTTCTGACCTTCCACCAAGACACTGTGCTAGCTGTCTTGGGACAGCTCTCCAACACCTAAGCTCTGTGACCAAAATTACCTGGAACAATCCAGGTCCACTTTGTCTGTCATAACAGCATCACAATTCTGCCAATGTCACAACTCTGAAATGCCCACATGAGGATGTCATGGTGAAGATACCTACACAAAGACAAAACAAGGAGTATAGGCTTGGAATTATAACCATGACACAAATCACATTTCAAGCAACTTGAAAACCACTTGCATTGCAGGGAAACTAACACTAACAAAGCTACACCCCTAAGGTAGGGATGTGCCAAACGCAAAATAATTTAACTGCTTTTGTCTGGTCATTGCAGAGTGTCTGCTCCTTAGCTGTTTTGTATTAAACAAACTACACACATTCTCACAAATACATTCCATTGTACAGCCGCAGTCATAATATCCCAGGACATACTTACAGTCATAACACATAGCTGTTGATGAAATCTTCCCCTATGTCAGCTCCTAACTCTTCACCAATCTCATCCTCACTTGGCATTTCATGAGTCTCACCAGGTAGAGCTGCAGGCTCCCCCTCCTCTGGGATGCATGGGATGTCCCTATGCAGGGCAGGGTTGTGGAGCATGCAGCATGCCATGGGGATCTGACACACTCTCCAGGGTGAGTAGAGCAGGGCTCCACCTGTCTGATGAAGGCACTGAAATCTGGCCTTTGGGAGCCCAAAAGCCCGCTCCCCAACTTGCCTTGGTCTTCCATGGCCTCATTGAAGCGGACTTCCTCTGGCGTTGTTGGATTCCTTGCTGGTGTCAACAACCAAGAACAGTTGGGATGTGCAGAGTCTCCTGCCAAGGAATGTGACATATTTTCATCAAGGAGCCCCACAATTCATGATTGTTGCACCTGGCATTGCACACACAGAACCAGTGCAGATTTGACTTACCAACCAGCCAGGCCCTCTCTGGGTGTCATTGTGACTTTAGCTGGGGTATGGTGCTGTTCTACATAATGAAGAAATCATGGACTGAACCCAGATAACAGGCACAGACATTTGAAATGTAGAAATCTGCCAGGCAGGCTACCTGCATTTTGATGGAATGGAAGTTCTTCCTGTTCCAATAGACTTGCTCATTGTAATGCGGTGACACCAAGCCAACATGTGTGCTATCAATGGCTCCTAACACGTGGTAGGTGGCCAAAACTAAAAACGTTAGCCCTCACATTGGCTAATTCCTCACAACCGGGACACTGGATATAGGTGTCAAGGTGTTTCAACATTTCAGGGAGGACATCCCTCAACATCACACTGAACATAGGCCAGGACATGCCAACTGACAGGGCCACTGTTTGTTGGAAGGAGCCTGTAGTTAGGAAATGCAACACTGACATGACTTGTACAATTAGGTGGTATGCTGGTTGGATAACTAATAGCTGGCATCAGATTTGGCTCGAACTGATGACACAAGTCCACTATTGTTTGCCTATCCAGGTGGTAATACATTATGATGTTGCTATGATCCATGGTCTGCAGGTCTGACAGTGGATGGAAGACAGGAGGTTGATGCCTCCTCCCTCTGCCTGGTTTAGAGGGAGGAGACATCATTCTCTACCCAGGGAGACATGATTTCTAACATTAGTCAGTGTGTCCACAGCAACATACATGATGCATGCTAACAATATCATGTGATATTGCAATTCGGGCTGAATAGACACATGTGTCCACTACATGGTATTAGACCAAAGTAGGATGTTAAACGACACAATTGCCCCACACAAGGTGACTGCCTCTCCCAAGTGCAAAAAAGACTGCCAGCAGGGGTTTACCATGCACTGCTGTTAAATGCCATCTTTGCCCTCCAACATTCTAGTATGTAGTTTGAGGAGAATGACTTACTTGACACTGCAACATAAGGATGTATATGTGTTTATAGCACATGCTTTTTGGGTGTGAAGCAGTGCAAATAGTCCAGTACAGCATTTCAGGGTGCCAAAATGGCAGCTGACTGACCTACTCCACTGGACATTAGGAGCCGCCTGCAACCGCTGGCAGAAGTCGTCATGACGGTAGGTGGTTGCAGCCATGGTGGACACTGCCATGAGCTAACATTGTTGTCTGTGGTAGACACAGGCCAATGGCTGTATCAGCCGGAAGTGACAACTGCATACATGGCGGACGTGACTGCCATGTTCTGCAGATTCTCTCACTTGACTCCTAACGCTGCTGCCAGCAAGACCTCCACTACCTGAGCTTCTGTGTACCGCCTCTGGGAGCAATTGTGTCACATCCAGCAGCAGGTGGTAGGGCCTCTGCCTTCCCTCCAGAGGAGCTGGTAGAGGATAGTAGATGAGGTCCTACCCCTGCATGGACAGCTGTATGGTGCACCAGAGGAGCAGGTTTATACTCATGTGTACAGTTCTCTCTGTACTTCATCATCCTTTCCCTACTTACAGTCTAGAATATGGCCATGTGTGCCAGGTTGGCTACTCATGTGTCTGTTGGTACAGTCTGTGTGGCATCAATAGAAGGGACAATGTGCAGGCATTGGTGGCCAGTGCCATATGTAAAGTGCATTCACATTGTATTGTGTGGGTTTTTTGGGTTCCTAGATCCTCCTTGTGTTGTATATACATAACTTGGCGAGGAGACATTCCTGCCATCCACTTATATGTCTTTCATCATGATTGTTGTAACTGTATGATAACATGTATGTGCATGACAGCATGATCTGAGTATGCATGTTGTATGAATCAATTGTGAGTAGTGTGAGCAATGTGCATAGTGCCACATTGATTTCTTTATACATCTGCCCTTGCTAAACTGTTGCTTGGAAGGCATATCATGATTCACTCTGCCCTTCAGGGGTGCACACACACCATATGCCAATTTTCTGTTGGCTATATGATGTACTGTCATGCATGGAAGTGATGGGAATGTAGCATCATACAGGTTCTGTTTGCTCCACCTGCAGAGACTAGGGCCTGTCATATGTTTCCCCCAGTATGGGACCTAGTCTAGGCTGGGATGGAGCCACTGTGGCCATACAACTGTAGCACTGTGCCCACTCCCTGTACCTCAGCAGATCCTGTCATATGGACAATATGAGGCTCTGGTGTAAAATCCTGCCCAGAATGCCTCATTGATTTGATTATATTAGGAATGGGTACAGAGGTAAGTTTTTAATCTAGTCCAAATATGCACTTAGCATCATTGTTAATGTGTGCCTTTGACTCATGGCAGTTCCCTTACTCCCACGGCCCTATTGTCATCTTCTCACAGGTAATATTTATCCTGTGCAGGCTCATTGGATAAATAACAGTCCCACAGTGCAGATGATGTGTTGATTCAAGGGAGACCATTTTATGTGACTCAGTAGCTTGGTCACATACCAGAAACTGTACACGTGTTCTGTGGTACAGGTACATAACACAGAACCCCACCCTGTGATGTGGCATGAGTCTGCATTTGTTAGTCCACATGTCCACACATGGACAGGGTACACACTTTCTGTACCCACCATGCCAGTCCCTTAATTGTTACCCATGTGTAATGTAGGAGTTTGCACTCTGGCATTTGCCAGTAGGGACTGTATACAGACACTCAAGCTCACATAGTGTGAATGTGTTGGCCCATTCATGCCTAAGGAGTTTACCCTTCAGAAGCCACAGAGTTGTGATGGGTCTCTTAGTGGCTCACATCTCAGTCAAGTTGCTAGAGCATGGGCTACATGATGTCAGTAAGCTTGCTTAGTCATTGTAGGGCCTGAACAGGGAAGTGGGTTAATCTGCAGATGGAGAAATTTATGTCTGCAGCCATGTCCCTGTACTTATTGGCTTGTACGTATCACTCTTGTGGTGTATTGACAAATAGAAAAGTTCTAGCTTGATGTTACTGACATGTATGTGACTTTACCATTTGTGATGAGACTTGTGAACATGATCTCTTGATTTGTCTGTTGCATCCATGCAGGTCAACGTCCATCAAAGGAAGGGAATATGGAGAGTCGTCGCCAAGAAGGTGCGGACTGTGGGGGTCCACACCTGGCAGAGTGCCCACTGCAGAAAAAGGTGGGAGGACCTGAGACGCTGGGCCCCAGGATCATGGCGTCCCAGCTGGGGCTGTCCTTCCAACGTGGGCGCAGTGCCTGTTAGACCATGACCCCCCCGAATGGCCTGCATTCTGGCAATGGCCTTTCCGGAGCTTGATCGCTGTTTGAGGGCAGCACAGCAGCCACAAGGGGGTGAGTACAGGGTATATTCTGGCCTGTTCCAATGCCAAGAGATTGAGTTAGGGTCTGATAGTTCCCCTGCCATTTAGAGATGAGCCATGTGTCACACAGTAGATGAGTGATTGTTTGTGTAGTGATATCACGTGTTGTATACTGATCTGTCTTGCCTATTGGCCCAGGGATCTAGGATACAACTGTACAATCCACAAACCACTTGCTCTGCAGGGACCACATATGGCTGTGTACATTGATCAATCAAGTACTGTTTGTTGTTGTAGTGGGTGTAATTTCTATGCAACAGTCCACTACTTCTAAATCTTCCAGACCAAAGGTAAGTAGGTGAAGAATCACTGCCCTCTGCCATGTTTCTCAGAAAATGTGAATATAGGCATCTGCCACCCAGAGGCTAGTTGTCTTCAGCATATGATGGGTGCTGGTGCCTAACAGCAGTCTGTAATGTAAAGATGTATTTGCAGCATCAGCATACATATGACAGGAATTACGATGTTCTCTGGATGCAACTATAGATCACTATTTTCCCTTTGTAAGTGAGGAATGTCCATTGACATGATCTATGTGCCATTGCAGTTGCCAACATTCCTTGTGTCTACATGTCAGCATTTGACTCTTTCTCTCTAGAAAACATTTTAAGCTGCAGTTTCATGCATGGTCTACCTATGTCGATGGGATGATGTCTGCATTTTCTCACATATATGTGCATGGCTTACTGTGCAATAGAACATTTACAATGGGAATACATTTCATGCTGAGCCACGTACAGGAGTGTGGCACCATTGTTTATTGGCTGACACATACCCTCACCCATGATAGCATGTCATTTGGCATGTACAACTGCACTAGCAATGAAGGACATGACAGGTAGGCCTAGAGTTCAGAACCACAGTGTGATTATCTATGCCCTTGATATGACATCATGTGGAAAAGCACTTAGCACATGTGTAATGGGCACGGTTTGTGCCCTGACTGATGGCATGTATCATGGAGTTACTTGCAGTTATGTTGAAATCACATGTTTGCATACAGGCATTCATCCGCATATATACATCTGGGTTTGCATGGCCAAAATGAAGACAGTGATGTAGCTTCCCATTGGGCAACATGTTGAGGGCCATCTACAGATACTTGCAAATCTCTGTGTCTCTCCAACATTCAAAGATCTAATGGCTTCTACTGATGCACTCAGAGTATGTCATTGTAAGGGGTGCTAGACATTAGTTGTGATTACCATGGGGCTTGCTGATTCATTGTGTTGTGTATTTTGGGGACATCTCTCTCTGACATATTGCAGATGATGGCTACAGTGTCATTTCCATGCCACATGTGTGGCCTATCCGATCAACATCGATACTACCTCTATGACTCTGTTGGCACAAATATCACTTGGTGAAGTGTGCATTGTTGAAATGTTCACAGTGTGACATGGGTCTTTCTATGTCACCTTCTCAAGGGTATGGTACAATTGTCATCAACATGGCTTGATTTTGTATCATCATTTCTTATTGTTGGGTCATCATGTATGTGAAAAACAGATGTGTGAATGACCTTGTGTGGGATCTGTGGAAATGCATTTTGCATTGGCCTACTATTGTATGCCAACAGGTGACTGAAGTCTGCTCCATGGGGCAAAGCTTTGAGGGTGATGGTATCTCCTGATGGTTGAATGTTTACTGTGATTGCACAAGTTTATCTATGACCTGTGGTTAACTGTTGACAGCTCAGGTGGTATGCATGCATATGGTATGACACATGTATGGGTCACTTAGGTTGAGTTTGTTGCTGGGGCCTAGTTGACATCATGGTAATGTATGCTAATCAGAGCTGTTATTCAAGTGTGTGATCATGGACATGTGATGATCCTATTTCTCTTTGTATTTGCAACAGTAGCACCGCCAAGTGAAAGAGAAAGGGCACAGCCAAGTGGGAAAGGATATAGCCAGGGGAACTCGGGTCAAGATATTACCAACACAGAGGGACCTAGTGGCCTGGAGGGCGAAGGGAGTGCCACAAGGGAGACCGCAACATCCTCATCAGATTCTTCCTCCAGTGGACATTCCCTAGTAGTGGCGGACCAATTGGGGCACTCCCCTGTACCATCCTTGTCTGCCACCCCTCTTCTATCACTGCCCTCCCTGTTCTCCCCACCAAGTTGGCCGCGCCCACTCACCCACGAGGGTGGGTGTGTCCTTTACAACAGGGACCTCCACCCCAGCCCCTGTTATCCCTGCTGCCCTCAGTGAGGAGGTTATTGACCTCCTGACATATCGCTGTGGGTCAGACAGCCATTGTGAATGCTATCCAGGGATTTGCAAGTCAGCTACAATAGACCAGTGTATACCTGGAGGGTATTCATGGTGCAATGTCTGGCCTACAGAGATCTTTTCAGAATCTGCCCTCTACATTGACGGCAGCCAGTCCGCCCTCCACCTCCCTCTTCCCACTCCAAATACCCACTTTCCCTACCTAGCCAAAGCACACAGACACATTTGCATGCAACCACATCAATACACAATAGTAGCACACACAAACACAAGCCCCACAAAATACACCAGCACACACACAAACAACAGACACCCACAGACACAACAGTCACCACTTCCCCAGACATCCCCACCACCCAAGCATTACAAACACCACATCCAGCATACCCACAGGCACCACACCAACAGTCAGTGCCACATCAAACACACCCATCATACCCATAGACACCACCCCAGCAGTCCTGTAGACATCCACCACAAGCACCTTACTTGCAGACACCACAACAGACATGCAGGCATCCACCACATCCAGAATACCCGCAGTCACCACCCCAAAAGCCACACACACATCCACCACTCCATCCCCGGCACCGTGGTGGTCTGTGCTGCCTGGCGGTGCAGGCGGGACCGGTGTGGTCTTTGCTCCATAACCCCACATAACTCGTAATACAGTGGTCTGACCGCCAACTGGACCGTCAAACTCATAATGAGGCCCTTACTCCTTAGTAGAGAGACCAGCTCTACACATGGTCAAAAAACGGAAGGCAACACCTCCCATAGAAAATAATGGAAGTAGGGACTTAAAATAAAACTCAATATGAGTGATGTTATATTCAAATATTTAAATAGTTAAAAATTATGAATAATTATATATCAATGTTAAAACACATGAAAGTAGCACATATTTATAATTTAATTAGCACATATTTATTTATTAACGTATTTTACATTAAAAAAATATGTATAACAATTGATGATATTGATTTAATAAAATGTGTACTTTTTTGCATATTTTTAACAATAAATTATATTGATTTCTATTTTGAACTATTTTATATAATTTAACGTAATTTAACATTATTCCCTCTGGGTTATATTTTATATACTTTTCTTATTTTCTGTGGGAGGGTGTTGCAGTACCAGTGGTTGAACATGTGCAGTGCTGGATTTACCAAAAAAGAATAAGTTACTATGTTGAAAAGTGGATTATTGGTAAGGGCATATATGTACCTACACACAGCAACAGGCCACTAACCTCCACTTAGGTCCAGTTAGGTCTCAATAAATTAAACCCAGCTCAACCCTAGCTAGCTTGGTAGCTTGGCAATGAGCGACAAGGCTTAACTTAGGAGACAAATGTGTAAAGCATTTAAAAATCACAAAACAGTAAATACATAAAACACAAAACACAATAAAAATCCAATTATAAATATAGAGGATATTTTTATCTTCAAAATGACACCAAAATGATTAACATCTGATAAGGGGAACAGGAGATATGGATTTTTAAAGAATTAATGTTTTCTAGTGCATTGAAGCAACTAGAGCTGAAGCGGTTAAAAAAAGGTCACACTGGAGAGGGACAAAGTCCAGAGTTCAGGCCAACCATGAGGTAAGACTGTCACACTTACTTTCAGAAGTGTTTCTTGATTCAGGAAAGTGGTCCACAGCACCAGCCAAGGGTTCAGAGGCTCCGGTTTGCCTCTTGGGGTCTGGGACTACAACTCCCACAATGCACCTCTTCACCTTATGGAGTTGCTCCAAATGTCTCCAAAGTTCTGGATCTTCTTCCAGAGGTCCTTTTTGGGTCCTTGAAGTGTCCACAACTTGATCCAAGGTTCTGGAAACTCTGAGTTGCTCCTTGGGATTTGGGACTACAATTCCCAAAATGCACCTGGTCAGAATCCTTAAATGGGCACTGGAAGCTGGTCAGCTGGGCTCTGCTTGCAGGACTTGATGCAGGGGACTCTGGGCAGCTCCATTGTACCTATAGCAAACAGGGAGTCCTTTCTTGAAGCAGTAGAAGACAGGCAAAGTACTTTTAGTGGTGAAGCCCAATTGTGCAGCTGGTGCAGTCCTTCAGACTGAAGTGTCCAGATGCAGGTCAGAGGATTCAGCAGGGCAGTCCTTCTTCTTCTTTGTCTTGTTTCTTGTAGGGATCTGAGGTGTGGGTAAAGCTCTGCCATATTTATCCTTGCTCCTGGGTGAAAAAACAGGGGGGTCATAGGCATCCAATCACAGGAAGGCTCCTTCCCTCTTTGATGACCACTTCCTGGGAAGTGTGGCAAAAATCAATCCCAGGGAGCAACATTCCTCAAAAATGCAACATGGCTGAAAGTGATTTTGGAGGTTAGATCTAGCTGAGCCCACCCACAGGTGTGGCTTGTGGCTGTAATTCCTAAACACACCCCTCTCCTGTCCTCTCCTAATCTAATCAAGAGGGCACCTAATTGTCTGGGGTTGCAGGATGTGAGGGAGGTGCTAGGCTGCTCCAAATGCCCTTCCCTGCCTTTGAAGACCAATGTGGCCACCCTCCCCCTTCCTGCTTCCCCATCTGCCGAGGCAGATCTCCTCCCCCAGGCACATCCTTTGTGTTCAGCCCAGTCCACTTCACACCTCATCAAGGCAGCCTGGCCAGGCTGACAGAGGCTGGCCAATCAGAGAAGGGCACTACAGAGTTGAAGTTGGCAACTTTCAGGTAAAGTTTTAAAACTCTTTACCTGAGCTAGTTATATTAAATCCAACAATTGTAAGTTGTGGGATTTATTATAACAATTAATTTTATACCAAACTCAAGGTATCTGACACCTAAGGGGACTTTATTCATTAAAATAAAGTCTCCCCATTTTAGCCAATGGAGGCCATTCACTACAGTGAGGGAAAAACGACTTTGGCTATTTTACCTCACCAGGGCTTAAAAAACTATTTTTACAAGCTTTCTGCTTATAGTTACATGGCACCCAACACTAGAGCCACATACGGCACACCTTAGGGGTGACTTACATGTAAATATAAGGTAGTTTCAGTTAAGACTTTGGAAGTACTTTGAATTCCAAAGTCGAATTTGCATATACATTTAGTATAAAAGCAGCCAGCAAGGCAGCCCTGCCTTTAAAACGACACTGGCCACCTCAGCAGTGCACCTATGGGGGTACTACCTATGCTGGGGTCCCTAAACCAACATGCCCTACCATATACTAGAGACTTCTAGGTAGGTGGATATAGCCAATTATAATCAGCCTAACTTGCATACTCATTTTTCAAAGAGCACAGGCCCTGGGACTGGTTAGCAGTACCCAGGGCATCATCAGAGTCAGAAATAAAAATGCAAAAGTGAAAAATGGGGGCAAAAAGTTAGGGGGCCTCTGCAATCAGCCCTTTTCTCACATACTACAAAAGTGCAGTTTGTGAATAGCGAAAAACAGTACAATTATTCGAAAGTGTGAACTTACACAAAGGTGTAAGTTATCTTTGTGAATCAGGCCTGTGTTGTTCCACTTTACATTATCCAACTTGGCACCATTTTTACATCTATACATCACACACACAACATACTCGCAACACACACACTTGGGGTCACCGTGGACAAAGCCTATGCCTTGGTGATCCATGATCACATGTCCAATGACACACAAAACCTCACTTAGGTAAATGGAGTTTTACTGTGCAGCATACCACTTTGCACCTTTGATGTTTGTCAAGATCTTATGCACAACACACTCAAGGTAGCAGGGTGTAGACAAAGGTCAAGTCTTTAATGTCTTCAAACATACATTCCCACCATATACAATATCTCATTCCAATATATTCAACTTCAGTAGGACCCACACACAGCAGCAGTCGCAAACATGAGAACACACACAAACACTGTTGCAAAAATATATGAATCTATTTTTACACAAAATTGGCAGTCCCAAAGGACCTTGAGTTGGACGGCAGGAGGATCACATAGAAGACACACTACTAATATCTGATTTGGGGTAGATTTTCTATTTCCAGCTTTTAGAGGGTGATATGGTTGTAGCTAATATTTAGTTAAACAATGATATCCTGCTACCCCACACACCAATAGGTGTGATGTATTCTGCCAGTCAAAATTTGATACCCAGCTGTGTGAAGATTTCTTCATGGAAGTTGTGCTATACCATGAATAGATGCTATAAATCTTAATACTCTGGGCCATATATACAAGTATTTTTCACTGTCGGTGTGCCACTTTTTTTGATGCACAGACGGCGCAGGCTGCAGACCCATATCTACAAGGCCACGTAAAGCCCCTTTGTGTGGCTTTTCATGGCCTTGTGGATACAGAGTAAGGCAATGCAGCACAAGTCACTGCATTGCCTTACTCTGCGTGAAAGAGGTGTTCCATGAGTGTTGCTGTGGGTGTTCCCATGCAACAACCATGGATTTTGATGCATTTTCAGGTTTTCAAGGATTTGTAAACCCAGGAATGCTTCAAAAGCCCCAGGAGTGGAGTAAAATAGGTGCAACAAAGAGAAATACCTTTATTTCTCCCTGTTTTCTCCTTTCACATAGAAAGAGGAAAATGCGTCTCATAATTGTTTTTGTGCTGGAAGGTGTCCCTTACAGCACAAAAACAAACATCCCCACAACGCAGACACCCTTGCACAGTAGTGCAAGGGTGCCTGTGTTGGCTTATGGCAGCCCATTATGTGCCAGCGCAGGAGAAAAGGAGAGGAATGTGCAGTATCTAGTAGATATGGCACAACCCTGCCCTTTTCTTTTGATGCAGGGCAGCGTAGCAAGAAGGCTTGCGGCGCTGCACTGCGTCAAAAAATTGTAAATCTTCCCCTCTGCCTGCAGCCACAAATAGTTGGATCCACCTTCCTCCTCATTCCTGTTTCCAGCATCCACTTGTTCAATGGGTTCTGTGAATTGGCAAGCTAATAAAATGCCTTTACAGGGTAGAAGAACGTCCTCTGTTCAATGGCTATCCAGCAAAGTCTTCTATCAGGAAAGTTCTAGTTCATCAGGACAATTAATATTATCACGTGCACTGGTGATCTCGAACTGCCACTGTTGGAAAACATGTTCTTGAAGAAACAAGAGGTTTCAAGTTGCACATATGCAGATATCAAGCTAAATCACAGTAAAATACTGCTGACTTTGCACATTAAAATATTATACAACTAGAAAAGTTTTCAAAAGTCTCCAGAAATCGATGGAAATTGAATATTGATGCAAACAATTATACACTTTCTGAGAGCTTACAAAACAGCACAACAGAAATTTCAGATCTTGTTTCACTTTGGAAAAACCTATGTTGAAGAGAAAGAAATTAAACTTGGCGGAAATAAAAAAGTTCTTTTATTTATGTATGATAAAGTATAAAAACATACATTTATTTATATTAAACGGGAGCATTTGATGATAGTGTTCCCATTTAACACGGCGGAAACAAGCAAAATTAGTGGCAAAACAAAAGGAACAACTGCATTCGGTCTCATATTCATCATATTCCTGGGGAGTATCTATATGTGTAGACAGTAGGATGACATTTGAGCCTACAAATTGGAGTGTGATCTCAAGGGGAGATATATTTTGATAACTGGCATCTTAAATGAAGGGAAATTATTTTTCTGGAAATGTGCAACCCCGACATAGAGGACATATTGTTTTCGCTAGCTTATTGGAATGAACAATGCCACATTTGGGAGTTCCAGTGATTTCGGTGAGGGATTTCAGCTGTTTAATGTTGTTTGTCAAAAACAGACATGCCTTAAAGTAAAGGCCCAGATGTTAGACTTTCATCATAACTGACTGGCATTGTGAACCAACCACATATGAATGATGTAGGGTGGACTTGACATCCAGGTCACTTGGCCTATTCTTATTCTCTCCCTCATGGGTAGTACAGTAGACATGTCTACTTTTTTATTAGCTACAATCTATCCGCACACGGTAGGAATATAGATTATATGGGCAGAATCCTTTCCTTATTACTGGCATATAGCTAGTGACAGAGAAGACCCCTTATCCCTTTTTGGCAGATGGGACAAGAGGCAATTAAAGACACATAGGGGGTTATTCTAACTTTGGAGGAGGTGTTAATCCGTCCCAAAAGTGACGGAAAAGTGACGGATTTACCACCAGCCGTATTACGAGTCCATTATATCCTATGGAACTCGTAATACGGCTGGTGGTATATCCGTCACTTTACCGTCACTTTTGGGACGGATTAACACTCCTCCAAAATTAGAATAACCCCCATAATTCACACAACAATATCACTAAATGACTACTTTGACGATAACAGGGGGACTACACAAATGAGTGCCACTGAGTAGGAGGCAATGTAGCTGGTGATCAAGAAAACTGTCATTATTAAAACAGTTGCTGGGCAGGGGGAATTTCATATAGAAATACATATATATATCTATACATATATATATATATGTATAGATATATATATGTATGTATGTATATATATATATACATATATACATATATATGTATATATATATGTGCGTATATATATATATATATATATATATATATATATATGTGTGTGTGTATATATATATATATATATATATATATATATATATATATATATATATATATCTCACGCTTATGGATGGAGGCTTCACAGAGAAGGAGACAGGTCTGGAAAGATGCTAACTTGACGTCTTCAAAAGATATTAATTAATCTAGCATATTTAGTTTAGTTTAGTTTTATGGATTTATAGAGCGCATAGCTACCCTAGGGCATCCCAGTGCTAAAGGTACAGAAAAGTTTTTGGAAGGTGCAGAGGAGGATAGATTAGCGACTAAAAAGATTAGTTTTCAACTTCTTCCTAAAAAGGGATTCTGATGGTTCATGGCGGAGCTCTAGCGGCAAGGCATTCTAGAGACGGGCTGCCTTAATGATGAAAGAGTTACCTCCCCATGATCTCTTGACACTGGGTATATGGATCTGCCGAGCAGATGATGATCTCAGGTGTCTCGAGGGGGCGTAGATAGAGATCCGCTTTCTGAAGAAAAGTGGACCCCTATTGTGTAGAGCTCAATGGGTGATACACATGGATTTAAAATGAATGCGCTGTTTGATCGGAAGCCAATGAAGTGCTGCAAGAGACGGCTTGGCAGATAGGTGCCTGGGAGAGTTACTAAGGAGTCTGGCTGCTGCGTTCTGCACAATCTGCAGCTTCCTTATTACATACTCTGGGGAGCTAAGATAGAGAGAATTCCCGTAGTCCAGGCGGGAAAGAACCAATGCCTGGACAAGAATTCTTCTGGATGAGACCGGAAGAAGATTAAGAATCTTCCTAAGAGATCTAATAAAACCAAAACAAACAGAAGAGATTCTTTTTGCTTGAAGTTCCATCGTGAGACGGGAATCGAGCACAAAACCTAGGCTTTTTACCTGTGCCCTAGGCGGGGGTAGACTAATAAAGGCCTCTGAATGCAATGATAGAGGAGAGGCTGGAGGGCCATTGCCTACGATCAATACTTCAGATTTGCCATCATTAAATTTAAGTTTGGATTGAATCATCCAATCACCGATATCCTTCATACAGCTGGCCAGATTGGCGGAGGAAGAATCCCCAATACTCAAGAGGGAGACCCCTAATTGCGTATCATCAGCGTAGGTGACCATTGAAAGATTGTAGGGAGTGACTACTTTAGCCAAAGATGATAAATAGATATTAAAGAGAGTGGGCTCAGGGAAGAGGGACTCCACAAGTTAGGGGAACAGTATCAGACAGAAAAGAGCGGTCCAAGACTTGGAAAGTTCTTCCTATGAGGAAGGAAGAGAGCCAGGAGAGTGCAAGGCCTCCCATATTGATGGTGGCAAACAACAAGGGTGTAACATATACAACACAAAGATCCATAAATAGTACTTTCTGAGAACATCCCCGAAAATTATACTCACAAAGGGAAAAATTAGACCTGGTAAAGACAATAAAATACCTACACAATGCTGGCCCACTGAGAGTACCCCCAGATATTAAGGACATTTTAATGAAATCCTGATGCTTTGCAGTAGATTGAGAATGATTTATTCAGACATTAACCACAAGACGGTGCTTCCAGGCCAGCAGGCAACAGCAACTGTCAGTTTAGTATGCACTAAAATAAGGAACATGAAATGAAGGTGATTTACATAGTGACATTCACTACTTACCTAAGGATATAACACATCAATTCCTTTTGCAGTGTAATAAATTAACAGAACAATAAAGATACATAAACATAACAACTTGAGGATATTTTACAAAACAAATATGGTTAAGGAAGTAAGGCTTCACTCACCTACTTCCCAAAGTACAAAAGAAACTGATACTTGCATAGAAAGTCCCTCAACCATTTGGTAGGACGTCTACCCCTACTACCATCCACTAGACCCATTCTGTTTTTCAAAATGTGGTCACATCTACTATTCCATCCCATCTTGTCGAAGTTAAAACACTTTCAGCCGCACCTGCAGCAGCACTCCTTGTTGTAATGTTCGTGCCAGTGATCATCTCATGTTCGGTCATTAGCATTAAAACACTGCACCCTTCACTTCCACTGGCAATCTACAAACAGTGGCACTCTCTCTGATGCAAGACAAAGCATTCTCAAATTCAACCCAGGCACCAAAACATTATTTACCTTGAAAGGTCATTTGAACTTGGAAAAATCATTCATTGACCTTCTGTGTTTAACTTTTACTCAATAATCCTTTACCAACCACCAAAGCTCTTTGCTCATCCAACTACCACTACCTGGTATTCATGAAGAAATCCTCACTTAACTATAGTGGGGTTTTCAATTCTGCTCCTTATCAACAATTATGGACTCTTGTCTAAACCCTCACAGTTGTGGTAGAATGTGCCCAAACCTTATCCTTCACCAAATCCTCAACTTATATCACTGACTTCATAGACATTTACATACTTCCTTTAATTAACTTGTTAACTCATTCCAATAGACCATTGGATTATGTAGTGGGCTGCGTTGTAATCGATCTCATTCCACTGCACTTCAATCCGTTTGGAATAGGTATCAATCTAATAAAATCAAAGCAAATCTCCTCCCTTGGTATCTAAGGATTATCTATATGCATGGGAGTATTATCTATATGCATGGACGTATTTGCAGGCTCCCCAGTCTTCAAATGTTTTTCACTTTCCTGGCTGATTTATTCAGACATTAACTGCGCGTTGGTGCTCCTAAACCAGTAGCTGGCAGCAACTGTCAGTTCAGAACATGCACACAAGATACAACAAGGAGCATAGAATATGGGTGGATTACATTAGCATATTCTTTGCTTACATCAGGATACTATACAAACATGAAACCTCCCTATAATGGAGGATGAATTAAAAGAAGCAGTTGGGGAAATGCAGAACTGAAAACCTCCTGGCACAGATGGGCTTCTGCCTAAAAAATAGCCCTCGTCAACACATTTACAAAGTATTCAGAGTAACAGAAAAGGCTTACCACACTGACGGCTTACCTGAAACAATGTGTGAGTCTTTAATGGTGGTGACCACAAAAACTGGAAAAGATCCTAAAAGGATAGAGTACTTTGATCCCCTATCCATGAATAATATAGACACCACAATTATTAGTAAATTACTGGCCCAAAGGATCATGAAAGTAGTATCTGAACTGGTACATAAATGAGAGTCACGATGTATTCCATATAGAAATACCATTTTCACTTTGCATAGGCAGTTGCATGTGAAAAACTATGTGAGATAGGATGGCCAAGGCTATGCAGTGGCTTCCAAATATTGAGAAAGCATTTGTTCCAGGTGTTAGAAGAAATCAACTTTGGCTATAGATTAGGCTTTTTTACAGATAACCTTTAGGGTTGAGTCAGGAGATGTTATCTCTGAGAGGTGGGGACTAGAGTGGGCCATGAAACAGGGGTGACCAATGTCACCCTGCTATTTCCTCCTACCACGGAGCAGCTAGCTAGCATAGCCATTAGGGAAATTGCTATTAAGGCTATTAAAATAAGTGATAAAACGTATTTGGTGTTGCTCTATATGGATAACACAATAGTTTATATATAAGAATCATAAACTTTAGTTTAATATTTTATCCAACATTTCGATGAATTTAGACAGCACTAAGGATTAAAGACTTATTGGTCAAAGTCACTTCTCTCTCCTATGGGAGTAATAGACAATAAGAGGAAGAACATCTCCCAGACCCAGGACTGGAGTGGCAACATAGACCGCTAGAATAATATATCATACTTGTGTCCAATTCAAAAAGTGAAGACATTGAGCATACTATTGGAAGGACCCTACATGAAATGGGGCATTCTGTCCTACTGTCATCAATGGGCAGTGTGACTCCTGCTAAAATAATCCAGCAACCCAGCTGCCAGTATGCAGTTCAAGATTTGCCTTCTCCCTAGAATGATATTTAAAAAATGACAAAATGCTGTTGTGTCTGTTTTAGGGCAGAGGCTATCCTACACTTAAACATCCAAAATGTACGCTTACCATATAAACTGAGGCACTGCCTGTTCCAGGTTTTCATTGTTACGATCTAGCTGCGCAATTAAAATGTAGTCATAATGAATAGCTGGGGCCCCCAATCTGGAGAGAAGAATTATTGCAGGATGTTCCCCAGAATCCACTGTGCACAATGAACATCTGTCCACAAGGCAAGAGGACACAGTGATCCCATAATTAATATAATTAATGTTGATGATATGGGAATGGTATGTAGGAAAACGGTAAATGGAACTCCTTCATGAGGGAAACCACTTATGGAAATTCCCAAGCTTTTACAAGTTGGAGCAGGTGCTGGTGGTTAAGGATACCCAAGCTTTCACAAGTTAAAGCAGGAATTGGAGGTTGTCAGCTGGATTGATGGAGGGTGCTCTACATTAGGTGACATGTATGGGAAAATTTTTTAACATTTGCGGAGGCCAGAGGAAAGTTTGTATTGGGTGAAGAACCTATGCTCATTTTTGCCAAGCTAACTCTAGCTTCAAGGAAGACCTGGGGAAGATTTCCTAGACATCTTCCTGCATCTAAATCATGACTGCCAAAACTAGTTTTGCTTGGGGATAGAGACCTATATCATACAATTATAAAGTACTGTTGTGGGACCATGCATTGCACCCACTAGTCATTAAAGTGCAATAAGAATAAGCTAGTGAGCTGCCAACTTACTGATTCTGATTGAATGTGTTCTCACGTGGTATTCATTTGATTAACCCTTTGGTTAATTAACTATGGGGGTCATTACAACATTGGCGGTAAAAGCCACATACTGCCATGCAGAAGACTGCCAACACACCGCCGCGGCATTCCGCCACGGTCATTATGACCCAAAGGCCGGAATCCACCAAAATCTAGACACCCACACAAGTCCGCCACACCAAAGGTCAGTGATAAACTGGCGATAACAAATCCTCCACCGTCACGCCAACAGGAATACGCCCACACTATCACGACCCACGAATCCACGCAGCAGTCTTTCAACCGCGGTTTTCCATTGGCGGTACACACCACTGCGCTCAAAATACACACACATATACAAAACACATCCACATTGGACAATTCAAAATACACACACCTGATACACATACACACACCACTCCCACACACTCAATACAATATAAAATACACACCCACATCAACCACAAACCCTTACGACCACAATTGCGACTGAAGGCCACAGAGAGACACCGCCATCTACAAATGAGCATCCACAGGCACTCAACACCATCACCCACATAGCATCCATGCACCTCACACAACACACCTCTAAAATCACCCCACACATCACAACACACACCACCCCACACATCACCCAGACCACCCCATGGCATGGCAAAGACACCCCAGGTTCTCTGAGGAGGAGCTCAGGGTCATAGTGGAGGAAATCATCCGGGTAGAGCCACAGCTATTCAAATCACAGGTGCAGCACACCTCCATAGCTAGGAAGATGGAGCTATGGTGAAGAATCGTGGACAGGGTCAACGCAGTGGGACAGCACCCAAGAAATAGGGATGACATCAGGAAGAGGTGGAACGACCTACGGGGGAAGGTGCGTTCCGTGGTCTCAAGACACCACATCGCGGTACAGAGGACTGGCGGCTGACCCCCACCTCCTCCCCCACAACTAACAACATGGGAGGAGCAGGTCTTGGCTATTCTGCATCCTGAGGGCCTCACAAGAGTAGCTGGAGGAATGGACTCTGGTAAGTCAAATCTTTACTATTACATCCCCCACCCTACCTGCATGCCATCACATACCCACACCTTCGTCCTCACCCCCATCACTCCTACTCCTCACACATGTCCCAATATCACAAACCACCCATCCCAACACCAAGCCCTGCATGCAACACCAAAGCATGGACACCCTATCACCAATGCATGGCCACTGCACATACCCATACACCCACCTAAACCATCATCACACAAGGTCCTTCACAGGAATGCAAGCACTGGGGTACACGATCACCCACACATTGCACACCATGGCACATACAGATGCAATAATCATGCCTTTACACCCCAGCAGGACCCCTACCCAACGTCACTGGACAGGAGGGTCCAGACATGTCCACTCCGCCCACAGAAGAGGCCCACAGTGATGACAGCAGCTCTGTCCAACTGGATCTAGATGACCAGCCCGGCCCATCTGGGACCTGGGGACAGTCGGTTCCACTCGCACTGGCACAGGCCACTACAGAGCTTGCCCTCTCTGGAAACACCAGCACAGCACCCACCCAGTGGGCCCATACCTCTGTCCCCAGGACACGTCAAGCAGCAGTGTGTCCACCACTACAGGGAACCTAGGATAACCCACCACCCCAACAACACCAGGGATCTGGGGGCAGTGGTAGTGGGCACACGGTTCAGGGGACAGAGGCCCAGGAACACAGGGGAACTGGGAGGGCTGCTGTGTGACAGGGGGAGGACAGGCCCAGGGAACCCACTCTCCACGAGGCCATCTTCAACATCATGGGAGCCTACCACCATTCACAGAAGACGATGGCAACAGTACAGGCCAAGTTTCAGGAGACCCAGCGGCTGCAGGAGGAACAGTATTTGGGGTTCAGGGAGGAACTCAGATCCATCAATTCCACCTGGGACCATTGTAGGGGTGCTGAAGGAACTCCTCAACACCAGGAGGGACACTGTGACACAACAAGGGGCCCCTGACACTAGCCTGGACGAAGAACTGCCCACCACCTCCGCCGGCGCTAGTGGACAGGAGGCACCACCACAGGACCATGACACCAACTCCCCACCCTCTTCAGATGGAGAGCCACCCCGCAAGTGGTCCCTGAGATCCAGGACAAAGACAGAGAACAATGCCAAGACCCCAGCCAAGAAATGAGACCACCCTGATTGTCATCCTTTTGTCCCACCTTGTCACCCTGTCCATCCTTAAACTGCCCCAGCTCCACTTCCTATGCCCCTTTGGACAATGCACCTGTGAGACTAATAGACTGGACTCGGCCATGGACATTCCTCCACCATTACCCCTCACCATTTTACAACCCCCTCCAATATTCAGCACTTAAATAAACACCCTTAAAGCACAAAACAATCTGGAGTCTGTCTGTAATATCGAAATAGTGTATTAGCAATTACAGTGGAAAAATGCTCTTTCAAATGGAATGTCAATATACCTATGTCACACAGCTCTAGTCCATGAGGAAACAAAGCAGATGTCACACAGTGGGACCCACATCTGTGAAATCGTAAGGGAAAGTGACAACTCAGTGACCACACACTGGGTTAAAAATGACAGACAGTAGAGAGGTAGTGGATTAAAATCAGATGTAGCAGGCAGTGTTGTCTTCTTACCTGTGTCTCACTGGAAGTATTGCATGATCATCGTGTTCCTGTTGTCGATGTCTTCTTCTTCTGCTTCCTCATCTTCACTGTCCACACGGTCCACAGCTGCCACAACACCTCCATTTGGACCATCCTCCTGCAGAAAAGGCACCTGTTGTCGCAAAGCCAAGTTGTGAAGCATACAGCAGGCCACGATGATCTGGCACACCTTCTTTGGGGAGTAAAATAGGGAACCACCTGTCATATGGAGGCACCGGAACCTGGCCTTCAGGAGGCCGAAGGTCCGCTCTATAATCCTCCTAGTTCGCCCATGGGCCTCATTGTAGCGTTCCTCTGCCCTTGTCCTGGGATTCCTCACTGGGGTCAGTAGCCACGATAGGTTGGGGTAACCAGAGTCACCTGCAAATGGCGAGGGACAACTGTTAGACACACACTGACTCATAGGGACATCCACAGACCCAGACAACTATTCCCACTGATTTGGGTCCAGGTGCTCACCTAATAGCCACACCCGTTGCCTCTGGAGTTGCCCCATCACATAAGGGATGCTGCTATTCCGCAGGATGTAAGCGTCATGCACTGAGCCAGGGAATTTGGCATTAACATGGGAGATGTACTGGTCTGCCAAACACACCATCTGCACATTCATCGAATGGTAACTCTTCCGGTTTCTGTACACCTGTTCACTCCTGCGGGGGTACCAAGGCCACATGTGTCCCATCAATGGCACCTATAATGTTGGGGATATGTCCCAGGGCATAGAAGTCACCTTTCACTGTAGGCAAATCCTCCACCTGAGGGAAAACGATGTAGCTCCGCATGTGTTTCAGCAGGGCAGACAACACTCTGGACAACACGTTGGAAAACGTAGGCTGGGACATCCCTGATGCTATGGCCACTGTTGTTTGAAAAGACCCACTTGCAAGGAAATGGAGTACTGACAGCACCTGCACTTGAGGGGGGATTCCTGTGGGATGGCGGATAACTGACATCAGGTCTGGCTCCAACTGGACACACAGTTCCTGGGTTGTGGCACGATCAAGCCTGTTGGTGATGATCACACGTCTTTCCTCCATTGTCGATAGGTCCACCAGCGGTCTGTACACCAGAGGATGCCGCCATCTCCTCACATGCCCCAGCGGACGGTGCCTATGGAGAACAGCGAGCAGAGAGTCAACCAACTCTGAGGTCCGTAAACACAGGTTACTCTGAAAATATACATAAATCTAAATTTGCCTGTATGAGTGGTTAGTCAAGGCCTAGGTATGTGTGACGCAGTCAAAAATAATGCCATGTGGGCCCCTGAAATGGCGGCTGCCTGACCTGTAAAGTGGGACAGGGGGATATGAGGTAATTGCGCTGGCGTTGTACACCGTCGCGGTAGGCGGTCGAAGACCACGGCGCAATTCTGCATTGGTTAACATTGGGCCCTAAGGGTCCCAGGAGCCAATGACAATGTACGCCGGCAGTGACGGTACGCACCGCCGCAGACGTGACTGCCATTTTCTCTCTGTTTAATCCATCTATACCTGATCTTCGACAGGAGAGGACCTTCACTCCAAGTGCTGCTGTGAGCTCAGTCTGGAAGAGGCAATGGCTTGTGTGTCTGGGGAAAGGGCCCCTTCCTTCACTTCGGAGGAATTGGAGAAACCGTGGATGGGGTCCTCCCCCAGTACACGGTACTCTACGGTCCTCCTGACAAACAGGTAAGTACACTGTGAGCATGCTGTATGGGCAATGCCTGTGTGGAGTGGGGTGGATGAAAGATAGGGGGGGTGAGAATGAGGCGTGCATGAAACGACGGTGAGTGCATGTGCGTCATGGCAAGGGTAGGGATGCAGGCCAATGACTGTGACGGTGCAGTTGGTAATTACTTCTCTTTTCCCCTGTACAATTCCTGTAGGTCAGCGCCCACCAGAAGAAGGACATCTGGCGTGCCATCGTCAAGGAAGTCAAGACCCTGGGGGTCTACCACAGACGGAGCACTCACTGCCGGAAAAGATGGGAGGACATTCGCCGCTGGAGCAAGAAGACGGCGGAGGCCCAGCTGGGGATGGCCTCCCAACGTGGGAGGGGTGCCCGTCGCACCATGACCCCCCTGATGTTCAGGATCCTGGCGGTGGCCTATCCGGAGTTGGATGGGCGCTTGAGAGCATCACAGCAGACACAAGGCGGTGAGTACACTCTCATTCTGCTGATTCAGCGTGCATTTTAGGTGTCTGGGTGGGGGAGGTGGGCTGTGGTTTCCCCTAGGCCAGGGCGAGTTTGGTAGTTAAGTTCCCTACTTCAGGCAGGTCCTGTGTACAGTGCCAACTACACCTAGTCAGGCTCCTGTGACATCCATGTGTGCATAAATCGGCCATAGCCCTGTAAGCCATGTCCCAGGGATTGAATAGTGGACCCCCAAGTGCGCGGCGTAGTGCAGGGGGCTTCTGTGTCTGTCGTGTCCGCCAACAGTTGCAGTTTTGCATGCACTGAACATGTCTTTCTTCTGTCTTCCCCCCCTTTTTGTGGTCTCCCTGTACTTGTGTGCATTAGCATCATCAGGCGGAGGAGCAGTGGCACCGGAGCAGGAGGGAGCTGCATCCCACATGGCCCTGGAGGACGAGACTATAGACTCCGAATTCACCAGTGGGATGGAGGGCGAGGGGAGCTCCACGGCGGGGACAGGAGCTGACACCAGCAAGACGGACTCCTCCTCTGATGGGAGCTCCCTTGCGGTGGCGGCACCATCTGTGCCCCCCGCATCTACAGGTACAGCCGCCACCCCCCCCCACCAGCATCGCCCTCCTAGCAGCCCCTCAGACTTTGCCCCGTGCCCGCTCACCCAGGAAGGTGGGCATTACCTTCTTCCCAGGCACCTCAGGCCCTGCCCCTGTAACCCCTGTTGCCCTCAGTGAGGAGGCCATTGACCTCCTCAGGTCCCTCACTGTTGGGCAGTCCACCATTTTGAATGCCATCCAGGGTGTAGAGAGGCAGTTGCAACAAACCAATGCATTCCTGGAGGGCATTCACTCTGATCAGGCAGCCCTTCAGTGAGATTTTCAGACTCTGGCCTCAGCACTGATGGCAGCCACTGTCCCTGTCTCTAGCCTCCCCCCTCCAACTTCCTCCACCCAGACCCACACCCCTGTACCTCAGCCTATCCCAAGCACACCATCAGACCAGCATGCACACACCTCAACACACAAGGGAAGCTCTGGGAAACATAAGCACCACACATCCCACAGGCACTCACGCAAGCATCACACACATGCAGACACACCAACATCCACTGCCTCCACTGTGTCCCCCTCCTCCTCGTCTCCCTCCTCCCTCCCAGTTTCATCTCCACTCACACCTGCATGCAGTACATCCTCAGCCACTACGTCCATCACCAGCACACCCAGCACCACACCCCGCTCACGTGCACTCACCACCCCCACTACCATTCACACATCCCCTGTGTCCTCTCCCAATGTGTCTGTGAGGCCACCTCCCAAGGTACCAAACGCAGCCACACACCCACCCAACAGCCATCCACCTCACGACAGCCTCCAGCCCATGCACCTTCACCCAAAGTCACCAAACGTACACCGCCTACAACCACTACCTCTTCCTCCACTCCCAAACCCCTCAAGCTACCCATCCCAGTGTTCCTAGGAATCTTTTCCTGTCCAGCATTGACCTCTTTCCCTCACCTCCCCCACCCCGTCAGTCTCCTAGGGCCTGACTCTCCAGGTCGCAACCTAGCACCTCAGCCACAACATTGGCGGGACCAGTGGTGCCAGTAGTCACCGGATTATGGAGTGCACCAGGCAGCAGGGCAGGCAGTGTGGAAAGGAGCCAGAGCACGGACAGTCCCTCACCTGTCAAGCATAAAAAGTTGGACAGTGCCCTGCGGGAGAGAGGAAAGAAACCAGCCACCCGCTCCCAGAGGTCCAGTTGGGAATGTGGAGACAGCTGCGACACCATCCAAGGGGGGAAAGGGTCACAGTAAAAGCAGCAAGTCTGGGAAGATCAGCACAGCAGGCAAGACTGCCAGCAGCACCACTGCCCAGGAAGCGACTGCCAGCAGTAGCCCCGCTGCCCAGGACACAGCCGCCAGCAACCCCGCAGGATAGAACAAGACTGCCAGCAGCTGAACCGCTGCCCTGGACACCGCCGCCACAGCAGTGCTGCCAAGGACACCGCCACAAGCACCGCTGCCCAGGACACCGCCGCCAGCAGCCCCGCAGGCCAGTCAGCGCAAATGATTCCGACGCTACTGAGTCTGCCTCGGGCAGGATGAAGCACTCTGGGCACAAGGCCCCCTCTAGAACCAGTGAAGAGTTACATCCACTACCTCTGTCCTTGGCAGGATGAAGCACTCTGGGCACAAGGCGACCTCCAGAACCAGTGGAGAGATACATCCACTACCTCTATCCTTGACAAGATGAAGCACTCTGGGCACAAGGCCCCCTCCAGAACCAGTGGAGACTGTTATCCACTTGAGAGACTGTGGCTTTGCACTCCCCAGGATTGAACAGTGGGTAAACCACCCTCTGTAGGGTCTTGAGAGACTGTGGCTTTGCACTCCCCAGGATCGAACAATGTGAAAACCACCCACTGGAGAGACTTGAGAGACTATGGCTTTGCACTCCCCAGGATTGAACAGTGGGCAAACAACCAACTGTAGAGACTTGAGAGACTGTGGCTTTGCACTCCGCAGGATTGAACAGTGGGCAAACCACCCACTATAGAGACTTGAGAGACTGTGGCTTTGCACTCCCCAGGATTGAACAGTGGGCAAACCACCCACTGTAGAGACTTGTGAGACTGTGGCTTTGTACTCCCCAGGATACATCAGTGGGCATGGAGCCCCCTTGTGGATCTGGCATCGTGCACTCAACCGGCTGAGATGCCCCCCCTTCCATTCCCCATGAAGTGCCTGTTTTATTTCTATCTGATGCCCCTAGAGTGTTCTCTCCGTTTTGATCGGATATTGAGTGTGGGCCTCGTCCATGCCTTTTGGGCCCAGTGATCCACGGACTATGATGGTGGAATCCCTTGGACTTGTGTTCTTAGTGTATATAATTGTTCATACTGTAAATGTGTATATATGTCAATATTTTTGATTACTTTCTTTGAAATATTACAATCATTCGACTCATTTCCTTTTGTCCTTGCATTCTTCCAGGGGGAAGTTGGTGGGGGGTGGGGGGTGTAACTCTGATGTATCAACATGTACTTGTGTGTGTGTTGTAGTGGGTGAGGGCGGGGTGGGGGTTTTGCGTGTTGAGTGTGTGTGTTACTATTTTTTCCCTCCCACCTCCCCTGTGTTGTAGGTGCATTACTCACCATGGTCTTCGCCGCCGGCGTTCAGGCTCCTGGTAGAGGAGCAGGAAGATAAAGGCTGGCAGAATTTGAAGTTCCTGGTCCATGGCGTCCTGGTTCCTCGTGGGGTGTGTAGAGGTGAGCATTTTCCCTTCGAAGTTCTGTTTCCGCCGTGTTTTTTTTGTGGTGAATCCGCCCTGGAAAAGGTGGCGGATTGGTGGGTTGTAATTCTGTGGGCGGTACATTCTCCTCCGCCTGTCTGTTGGCGGTTACCACCACGGTGTTTGTTTGTACCGCCGTGGCGGTCGGAGTGCTAAAGTGGCTGTCTATGCTGGCGGTTTCTGCCACGGTCGTAATTCCATTTTTTTTACCGCTGGCCTGTTGGCGGTTTTACCCCTGCTTTAACAGCGACCGCCAGGGTTGTAATGACCACCTATGTCTTTAATTATTTGCTTGCCTCCGTTTTTTTTCTCCAAAAGATTAAAATAAGGCAACGTTAATTCCTATACTGAAATAAATAACTGCAGATCTGCCCATCTCTTTACTTCTGGCAGTGGCTTAGGTGCTGGAACAACTGGTAAACTGTGAACTAAACACATACTTGCCAGCAAATAATTGACTCCATTCTTCACAGTCAGGATTCCTCTCTAACTATAGTATGGATACCGCCTTATTGGAGGTATCTGAGGAGATTAAATTCCGCCTGGATCAGGGCCAGAAGGCTGCTCTTAACCTGTTAGATTTATTAACTGCCTTTGACCCTACCTTTCACCAGATATTCCTAACCAGACTAGCAGATCAGGGAACTCACGTTACAGCACTTAGTTGGATTCAACCTTCCCTGTCAGATACAGCAAAATCAGTATAATTGGAGCCTTTTTTTCAGCACCTAAAGTATTGAAATATTGCATTCCCAGGGCTCTCCTGCAGCCTCACACTGTTAAATGTACATATAATGCCTGTATGCCATATTGTGAAAACATTTGGCATTAAAGTAATTTCATATGTCAAAGACACACCTTGTTTGAGAAGTAGGTGTTGGCTGAGCTAACTTGGTTTAAGCAATGCCTTCTGGAGGTAATTAACTGGATGAGCAGGGATTGCTTGAAGTGGAATGCTTTCAAGACAGAGGTTTTAGGTTGCTCTGCTGATGCATGGTCCAATGACTGGTGGCCAGAGGAAGAGGGACTTCCACGCCCCCCTCAGTAGCAACAATACATTTAGGAGTCAAATTTGATAACACTCTGACTTTCAGCCATCACTTTCTGCTGTGGTGGGGGTCATGCTATGCTATCCCAAGGTCACTGAATGAAACATTGGAATTTGACCCTGTAGAAACGTGAAAAACTATTGTTCACATGACTATTACCTCAGAGTCAGATTCTGCCAACACACTTTATTTGGGTCGTCTTGCCTATCTGCTTAAGCAGCTTCAATTCGTGCAGAATGCAGCAGCCAGGCAGATTTGGGGTTTTCTCAAAGTTCAATCAGTTCAATCCCAGTTGAAAGTGCTCCACTGGCTTCCCATTACAAAACAAACTACATACAAGCCTCACCAATTGCATTTCCGGCTTTTCATCATAAGGCTCCTAGTTATCTATGCAATAGATTTAGACAATCCTTCCCAGGCCGCACTTTTCTATCAGAGCATGCTTTACTTTTAAAATGTTGTTGGTTTCTCTTGAAAGCCAGAGGAGGTTGTACTTTTATGGTTTTCGCTTCTAAAGCCTGGAATGGGCTACCTGTGCAATTGCGGTGTTTTCAGGTCGCAACAGAAGAAGACCTGGCTTTTTGACAGGCATTAATTTCCTTATTTGTTCTTGGATCCAGTCGGCAGCTGCACCATCTATAAATATTTTTGACTGATTGATTGAAGATACTGACATAAAACAGGATGGTGTCTGGTAAAGCTCCTTTCTGCTTAAACCAGTTTAATATACTGCATAGTACCTACCTCTCCCCAAGAACACTGCAGAAGGGTTATCCCACTTAGGAGAGGGGTATGCCCCAGCTGTTGACATGGGGGGAGCTTTCTGATGTGGACTTTCCCACTGGTTGCACACTACTGAAAATGGGTAGTTTCTGTCTTAATGGGAGTGACGCTGCGGCAACAACATACTCATTAGCGCATTGCATATTGGACTTACACCCAAAACAAAAAGGGGAGAAATACGATATAATATATGGCCCTGTTTTTATTCCTAGCAAAATGGCAGATAATGGTAGGCTGCCTCTGTCGAGAACACAGTGCTTACAAATATTAGCATTTAGTTTACGTATCATTAACTGAAAAATAATCTGCTTAAGGTTTAAGCGAACACTTTTTCAGTAATGCATTGTTGCTGAACACTCTCCTGCATACTTTCCAAACAACGCTATTTTGGCTAAGACTCTAAGCAGCATGATAAGAGAACATCGCACCATGACATTTAATGTCACGTTCTAAATGAAACCATGTGTATTTACAAACTCCTTGGCCTAATCCTTCCTAGCTGGACAGCCTGCCTTCAGCCACGAATTGTTGTCAGATTTGTGAAACTTTCCTTTAGATTTGAGTGACTCTGTGTGATGGTTAATATTGGAGAAGGAGCAAAGGAAAACGAACTAGATGTGAATAGCATTTGTGAACAAGACGCTTTGGTTCCTGATCCACAGAACAACAAAAAAACATCGAAATAGAGGTACTTAGTTGCTCAGTGTGTCCTCAGGAGTACCTGGTAAGACACAATTTTGGAAAAACAAAGACAAGCCTGCTGAATGCAGTGTAATTTCAAGTAAGGCCACGGACTCACTTTCTCTCATCCCAAATTTACAAACATAATGATAACAAACAGTCCAGTATTTAATAAACAAATGTATGGGGTGTTTACTGTTGAAAGGGCATTTTGCAAAGTTTGCAAAGTGCAAGTGCTTATGAGCACATTGTAAAAGTGAGTGGTAGTAACCAACGAACCACAAACCAAGTTTTCTCTCCTCCTTGGTCACAATAACCAATCATTGGCTCATATTTAACCAATATTGCCTAATTAGTCATAGGTGCCATCAATTTCAAGGAGGTGATAGAGTACAAATCCATTCAACAAAAAAGATGTATTGTGGGAAATGGAGTCCATATATCAATGGTGTTTCAATTTGGTACATATTAAACGAAAATAAAGGTGTAAGGGTATCTACAGCACTGGGGTAATGTTTGGGGTAACAGTGTGACTCACAATTCCTACCAATTGCATTAGAATATCAGACTAAATTCGGTGATATGATTTTACATATATCTACTTAGCTATATCTACGTGTGTATGTGTGTATGTACATGTGAATATATAGATATATGTATAAATCTTTTTGAGCAAGGCTATAATTCAGCTGAGGCGCATCAAAGCCGGTAGCACAAGAGCACTGAAATAAAAGTGGACCAAAAGCACCCTGCAGTGTCTGCGTCCTTGCTTGATGGTTTGTGAGGAGTGAGAGTGATAATGTATATCCATATATTCAAATAAAAGGACACTGTGTAAAACACCCAGACTATGGACTGGGGCTCGTTCGATGGGCTTCACTGCGTAATTATCACTCCGCTCCAGCCAGCACTTCACTGCTCACAGAAAAGACGAGCCACACCAGCGGGGTCGTTCATAAGTTTACTGGCAGAAAACTTATGAAACAACCCCACTGGTATGGTTGTTTGTTTTTCTATCTATCCATCTATCCATCAATCTATCTATCTATCTACCTAGTCACTGAAAAAACAAAGGTTACAGGGACGTTATAGTTCGAAAATACAATTTATAAAACCCCCAAAAAAAAACAAAGGTTAGACGGACGTTATAGTTAGGCTCACATTTCAAGGGTACAAAACCATAGAAATTCAGCAGTTAGAGTTACCTCAAGTAACTATAACTGGCGTCCTAAGGTAACTATATCTCATGACCCCACCATGCACAGTTTAATCATCAAATTTGTGGGATACTTAGAAGTGCATGGCAAGGGCACGAGTTATAGTTACCTTAGGGCACAAGTCATGGATCCGACCGTATAATAAATAAAATGCTTTTTAGCCCTGTGGGGTCCCTTTGAGACCATACCACCAAAGCTAAAAGGTCAGGGTGTTCGTCCCCTGGCCAATTTTGTATATTTTTTTTTTTTTTGGGAGACTCGGCTTCAGCTGAGTCCGAAGATGGGTGACAACCCTTCTGTTGTTCAAGTGTTATCAGCCAATCAGATCTCTGCATGAGATCAGGAGGAGTCGTGAATACTTCGGGTCCCTATATATACAAATTTGAATTTTCCTAAATTTCTCAAAAAACTACTGAACGGATTTATACCAAATAAGAAAAAGGGCTCTTTCTGGACCAAAAGCTACCTTTCTGCCAAATTTGGTGTAATTCTGTCCATTTTGTCCTATGGGAATTAACATGGGAAACACTCTAAATTTCACCCCCCTTTGGATCACCCTGAAACTTTCCAGAGAGCAGCTCATGTGACTGTCAAATTGTTTGGGACAATTTTGTGAAGATTCGTCAAGCGGCGCCAAAGATATAGGCAAGCAAAAAACATCTTTTTCTATAATACTAGGTCCTAACTATAACTACATACTGGCGACCGCCAATAGGTAATATATATTTTTATCCAAAAGGTTAAAGTGTATATATTCATATATATATATATATATATATATATATATATATATATATATAAATTCAGTATATGTAGTATTCTAAATATATATCTTTAATGAAAAACCCAAAGGGTAAAGTAACATTATTGTTAGGTGAATATGTCAGTGACAACATTAATGTTTTGAACAAAAATAACACAGAGATTCAACTGTTATAGTTAGAAGAGCTGAATATAACTTGTTCCCCGAGCTTGTGACCTCACTTATGAAACATATTACATCACTTATGATGTAAATAAACACATAGACAGTTAGATAGATAGATAGATAGATAGATAGATAGATAGATAGATAGATAGATAGATAGATAGATAGATAGATAGATAGATAGATATCTTTGGTATAGGATAAATGTTGCATATAACAAATGCTTGCTACTCCTAAAGGAGTTGTATCTTAATAATGCTTCATATTATTCTTAGCTATTTTTTACTTACTTTCAGGCCTCTAATGCCATACTAATTTATAGAGTAACATGAAGAAAAGAAGTGTGGATGATGTTATCAGAGATGTCATCAATGAAGTCATTTGAGATGTTATCATTGATGTTATAAATTAAGTCACAGAATATAATGTAATATGTAAGGTAATAAGCAATGTATTGCATGGGCGCAACTGATGAATTTCCTTGTTTTTCTTAGTTCAAAACGTTAATGTTGTCACTGACATATCCACCCATCTATAACTATCTGAACCCTTTTTTTTCAGTGAATTTATAAGGTTTAATTTAAATGAAAACAATCTTTTTATCACACGTAACTATAATGTCACTTTGAGCATTGATTTTTCTGTGAATTTCTAGGGTTTAATAATATTTTCTTACCATCCATAAAGCCAACACCCTGTCGCACACAGCCATGTACAACAGTGGGCTGGCAGCAGGGACTGGGCTGCGGCCAGGACCTGTGACCAACCCACCCGGAGCCAGCACTCTTGCTTACTTCTAAAGTGGAAGAGCCAAATGGACATAGCTTGTAGGTGATTTTGCGTCTTTGCATACCCAGCAGCAATTAAAAGTGAGAAACTGTGGACTCTGCTTTCAGTGCAGGAGACAACTGGAAATAACCCAGTCCTCTTGAACAGTCACTACAGAACAGATTGCACACCAATAAATCAACAATGCATTCTTCTCCAGAAGTAAAAAGGGGGGGGGGGACATATGGGCCCCATTGCCCAGCTTCTTTGGGCCCTGGGAACCCCATCCCCCAGGGTTATGTTTTTTTCATAGCAGAGGGTGGGGCTCACGGCCCACCTCCTTGGGCTGTTTTTGGCCCTGGGGACCCCACCCCTAGTTCTCAATCTGTTAATTAAGGAGAAGGGCCCATGAGGTATGCCTCACCTAGCCTATTGTGGCTTAGAGGACCCCATTCCCTGGGGCTGCTGCACCTACCATGCACATGTTGGGGGCCACTGGAGGATCCCCAGGGCCCCAGTGGCCCAAGCCAGCTCCCCACAGTCTGCAAGAACCAGCATTGCTTCTGCCCACGGAGATCAGCAATTTATGCTTTTCTCCCTGGGTGGGAGCAATATCTTGATTTGTTGTCCTGCCTGCATCAGCATGGCCAGGAAATCTAATCAAAAGTCTGCTCGCAGCCAGTGGTAGCATTTTAAAGCTCCAGCCTGCTGGCAGCAGAATTTTTGTTTGCTCCCATTTGGCCGGAGTTTTGAAAATGCTTCTGTCAGCTACTGCAGACAGAGAAACTGCTGTGTCCTGTGGGTGGGCTCTCCAGGACACAGCAAGTGAGCCAGCCTCAGGGCATGGGGTCCTGAGGGCCACTAATGGCTCAGGTAAGGGGGCCAGTTGCTTCACCCTTTTCTTTTTAAAGTAGCTGCCTAGTGTGATGGGGTGGCCAGTGCCTTTTAAAGGCTTAGAAGAAGGCTAAAATGGCACTGGGCTTGCCACACACGATCAATGGAGAATTTGGCCCAGAAAAACTGCAGGTGAGTCTTTTTAATGGGACTCCCTGGGGACTTTGATCAGGTGTTTAAATTTATGGCTGGGGTGTTTTATTTTTGGTAAGTGCTGGTTAGTTACAATGAGTTGCTTCATAAACAGTACACCATAGAAGATTTTAAATATTGAGTGGCATAATTACAAGAAGAGTGGGGTGGGGCAGCACAGCAAGAAACCTGTATTCACAAAATATAGTGCATTTCTGTCCTTTTCCCCTGCGCTGGTGTTCCTTTGGCAGCCTAGCGCCAATGCAGGCACCCTTGCACCATGGTGCAAGGGTGCTTACATTGCATGCAGGACTGTTTTGTGCAAGTCTATTTGGTAGTTTTATGATAGTGCAAATAGGCACATGTCATAAATTATTGGAGCTGGACATGTTTGTTTTATTGCATATGATCATAAGTAACAAAAGATCATGTTGTTCTCTGCCATATTGATTGTCAAGTGACAATGATTTGCACCAAATACTAGAATAACAACAAATTACCTATGAATTCGCTGTGAATAACTGGGTGAAACAACTTACCTATGATATTACCTTTATGTTGGTCCATGGTCAGTTATTTGATTTACTGGTGAGTGAGAAATGTCTTTATTAATGGGTTTGTATATATTTGCTAGCCTTGAAAAAGTTCAGTGAAAGAAATGTGTTAACTGAATTTCAATGAAAAAAAGAGAAATAATCTTCTAAAACTTGAAGACTTGTATGTGGGAAGAAGATTTTTTCTTGACTGTTATGGATGAAAATTGAGAAGAAAGAGACTGATAGAGCGGATTTGTACTGGTGCAAGAGTGATTCAATACTATTAGAGGGCTATACCATCTATAGATGTTGCAATATTGTCACTTTAACCTTTGTTTTACTTCAATTTCTAGGGTTTCTCTTTAAAAATGCCCAGATCTTATTACCATACATAACTATGTCATTTTCAAATTTTCTTTTTTTTCAGTGCATTTCTCGGTTTTAACATTAGGTAAGATCTTGTTACCATATCTAACTGCAGCTAAGCTTCATTTTGTTAGTGAATTTCTTGGTTTTTTTAATCATATTTATCAAGTTCCCTGCAGTGGGATGTTGGGAGCAGGGCCTTGTCTCCCACCACGGGCTGCACCCAACCCTGCCATGGCAGGCATTAGGCCACTAGGGGTCCCCCTACACAAGTGCTAGAAGTATGGATGTCCCTATCCTGCCCCCTTATATATTATTTTAAAAATATTTTCAAGACATGGGGAACGAGTCTGAGGTTTTTTTTAACATAAAGTGAGATAATATTACAGACCTAACTATAACATCACATTAACCTTTGCCAAAAAAAGAAACCCTGGACAGATTCCATGTTTTGGGTAGACAGCAGTTCTTTTACATGTAGCACTCTACAACAACACCTTACACTACAAATTTGCAAATCTGCTCACCTCCTATGTCTGTTTTTCTAACAGCGTTTTAAAGCATACGGTTAGCACAGTGCCATCCATGGCAAGCTATAAAGTGACAACGTTTTTGCCTTTTTAATGGCACTGTTTTTGAGCATAGGGTTCTCAAGTGCCATCCACACTGAGCTGAAAAATTGAAATATCTTTTACATTTCAGGCACAGTATTACTGCTTTAGATTGATAAAATACTATCTAAGCCAACCTGGGATAAATAAAAGAAACTCCTGACATGTGTTTTGCTTGTGAGAAAGGTATAGCTTGTGAGAAAGGCATAGCTGTGTCTGGACACAAGGGACCAACTCATACAAGTTTGTTTCCTTTGGGTTTTGGAAGTTTTTCCTTGATCTTTTGCATATGTTCAAAATAGATTGTTTTTGTCATGGCAGACTCCAGATTGAATCTTTGGAATTTAGTCTCCTTATTCGAAGAAAGTCTCATGGCAGTGGCACATGCGAAGCGTTAGTAACACCACCCCTGTATCTCTTATTACATCATCATTTCAAAGCTCAGGCTTTGAGCCTCAATGTATTTTGGCTGCTATCTACGAAAGTGGTTGTCTGTTTTCTCAGTGCTAGTTGTGGTGGACTGAACCTGTGTACAGTTTATTATTCGCAAGTCGTGTTTTAGTTTTCATTAAAATCACAAGAATCTTAGAACATGTTAACATACGTGCCAAAGTTATAAAATACAGAAGTCAAGCAACAGTCAGATTTCCTTGTGATCTGCATTGTCAGAAGTTACTAAACAGAAGATCTTTCATGCTGCAGATTTTCTAGATCAGCGGCTCTTAACCTTTTGATTTTTTGTGGACCCTTGCTGAATCATTACTGGAATCCAAGGACCCCCACTGAGTCAATGTAGGAAGCTAGGGAGTTCCGACCCAAGCAATTTCTGTGATTTGCACCACAAAACAATATACAAAATACAGAAACAATTATATATCAAATGAATAAAAACAATTGAAATACTTTATATGATTCTCAATTGAAATATTGAGAAACCGAAATTTTAATTTTAATGGGAATTTGAGGATTTCAGGTAGACTATATGATGGGTGGGTAGCCCTACCATGCAGTACACTCACAAATACTATCTTCATTCCAGTCAGGTATGCTTACTGAGCTTTCAGCTCAACCCTGATCAGCTGTGGCTGCGAGCAGTAAGGCCTAGCAAAGGAACAATGTGTAAAGCATTTAACAATACCAAACAATGAAATAAGAACGTCGCACAACACGAAAGAAACAAGACACCAGTTTAGCCAAATAGATTCGATTTTTATATATCTTTAGAAACCTTGCTCATCAAAATCCACCAAAGGGTCCTAGAGATACAGATGTTTGAAGGAATACATTGCTTTAGCATCAAGCACAAACAAGCAAGCATTAGTCAACAAAAACTTTGGAAACTTTGGAAAAGTTTGAAAAAATGAGTTCAGCAACTCTGGCAGGAGCTGGGTGACCAATTTCGGCAGGACAGAGGTCCAGGGAGCTATAGAAGATATTTTGGATAGTTACCTGTCCACCAGAACATTTTAAGAGCAAGAACCAAACTTTACAGGATGCCCATCGTACATGATAATGGAGTGGGTCTGATGCCGAGGGATGCAGGCTTAAAGATGCTCAAGGATGCTCCGGATGCTGTGTCGTCCTCGGGGGTGAAGTCCGGTCAAGTCATCGGCCAACAGGTGAGTGGGGGCATGTTATGTCTAGGTAATCTTATGGTACCAGAACGTTGTGATGGAATGTGGGGGGGCATAGGAATGTGGGGTGGATTCTGGTGACCAGGGGCATTCTGCAGTTGGAGACCGAAGTAAGCGCAAGGCTTCCGTGTGTATCTTGAATAAACTACAAGTATCGTATTCCTTCTCCACTGTTTAAATGGATTTCTTACAGTGGCGACGAGAGTTTGGAGATACTTTCACCGGAAATACAGTATCTCTATTGCGGACCTGTACGCGTCTGTGAGGTTTTTTAAAAAAAAATTCTCTCCTGCGTTACCGAAGCCCTAGACACCTGGCTCTCAACATCGTATCGCTACACCTGGCTGCGGACGGACCGTGTGTGGTAACTATAATTTTTGTTACTGTATGGTTTAATTTACCGACATTGGACTTAGCCATTGACACAGCGTTGTTTAAAACACGCTGCACGCGCACCGTTGTTTACCGCGCGGCAGCATTCTTTTTCAGCGGCGGTGTAGCGCGCTGAAGAAACACGCGCTGCTGTGTTCTCATCGTGCTGCTCGTGTTTATCGGAAACCTGGGAGCAACTCGTGCTGCAGTGCACATTTTTAGAGACGCGTTAGCCGCGTGTCGTGTTTAGCATTAATCAAGAGAGCGGCTTATCTCATCTTGTTGTTCACAGCTGGTGGAGCTTGCTGGACTTCCGGTTTCCTGCCTGCAGTCATAATGGAAAGAGGACTGTAGGCACTGCAATAAAAGTCGAAGAAAGACTCACACATAGGAATAATAGTGAGCAACTTGTGTTTGAGTTTAATTTTACATACAAAATACATTATTAAAAAAAAAAAGGATATATAAATAAAACCCTCCAGCATTACTCTATATTTTTCAAGATGCAATTTGAACAACCGGCTACATTTTTGCAAACAAAATGTGATCCACCTATGCCTTGGTCCAGATGGAAGGAAGAATTCTTGACCTATATGAAGGCGATGGATGATGAAAACATGTCCCAAGAAAGGAAAACAAATATTTTGCTACATTGTTTAGGCTTGGAGGGACAAATGTTGTTTAGAACTCCACCACCTGTTGCTATCATGGGACAAGGCGATGAAGAGCTGGATGTGTTTAAAGAAGCATTGATGAGATTGGAAAATAGATTCAAGCCTACACCAAGCATTGCATTGAATAGATTCAAGTTCCACACTAGAATACAGCATCATGAAGAAATGTTTGATGATTTTTTGACGGCACTGCGTGGTTTATCAGTACATTGCCATTTTGGAGAAATTACTGATGAAATGATCAGAGACCAAATTATTGTGCATGTAAAAAGTAGGAAAATTCAGGAACATTTGTGGGTTATGGGAGATCCTAAGCTACAAGATGTTATTGCAACTGCTAAAGCTTTAGAGCAGTCAGATAAATGGATAAAAACTATACAAGAGTCTGATAAGGCTAGTAATATGGAATTGGATGTTGTGGGTGTTGTGAGAGGGAATTCTAATAGTAATTTAAGTGCCAGTAACAGTGTTGCAGGAAAAAAAGAAAGGTACTACAGGGTGGATAAATGTGCTTGTTTTCGGTGTGGTAGTTTGAATCACTTAGCGTCGTTATCTCAGTGTCCTGCTATTGGAGAGGAGTTTTTAAGAAATGTGGTAGAGTAGGACATTTTGCTAGGGTATGCAGAGATGTTAAAAAAAATAATAACATGTCGAGAGGGAAAATGGCGTGTGTTGGAAAATATGAAGTGGATGGATGGGGCGGTGAGGTGAAAGGTGATGAACATAGTGGCACGGTGTTGTCGCTGAAGAGTGGTGATGGCGAAAATGGGAATGTGTCAAAATGACCTATGTGTGAGGTGCTAGTGGCAGGAAGAAAGTTAGTACTTACGGTAGATTCGGGGTCGCTGTGGACAATTGTTGTGCAGGATTATTTTGAACTAATGTTTGAAGGAAATTGGGACACAACTGATTTAAATGAACCTGACATTGTGGCTGAGAGTTTTGAAGGTACAACTATTGATGTTATGGGGTTTGTTGAGACGGAAATCTTGTTTAAGGATAGGAGAGCTAATATTAAGTTGTATGTGGCAACAAAAGGTGTGAATGTTTTGGGCTGGAAGGATCAAGGTAAATTGAACATAATTTTGAACCCCAGGAGCAGGGAACCTGTCTTGGCAGTAGGAAGTTGGGAAAACAGGGAGTGGATTATTTACAAATTTCAACAAGTTTTCACCAATGAGCTAGGTAAATTGGAGAATTACAGCCATAAGATAAAGGTTAAGACTAATGCTAAACCTGTTGTGCAAAAACTCCAGAATGTGCCCATAAGTGTTAGAGAAGAACTTAAACACATATTGACAGAGATGATAAAAGACAATGTTATAGAAGAAATCGAATCCTCTGAATGGGTTTCTCCAATTGTGTTGACCCGTAAACCTGACAAATCTTTGAGGTTATGCGTGGATTTGAGGGCAGTGAATGCGAACATTATTGTGAATTGTCACCCAGTGCCTAAAATCAACGGGGTGATGAGTCTGCTAGAGGGAGCGAACATTTTCACCACCCTAGATTTAAATCAGCGTATCATCAAATAGAGTTGACAGAGGACTTAAGACATCTTACAGTTTTTATCACCCAACAGGGCTTGTTCCAACTCAAGAGGATGCCCTTTGGTTTAGCCTCTGCGGCACCAGTTTTTCAAAGGGCAATGTTTCACTTGTTCAAAGACATGGATAAATATGTCAAATGTTTTCAAGATGAAATATTAATATTTTCCAGGGATAAAAAAGATCACAAAGAACATGTGGTAAATGTTTGTAATGTATTGAGGGAGAATGGGTTGACTCTAAAAGAAAAAAAGTGTAAGTTTTTTGCCGAATATGGGAATATTTGGGTCATACCATATCTGGTGATGGTGTAGTTCCAAAACAGTCTTTGGTGGATGCTATTGTAAATGCTCCTGCTCCTGATAATCGGGAGAAACTACTATCATTTACTGGATTATGTGAGTACTATAGTAAGTTTATCGACAATTTTGCAACAAAAATGGAACCTTTGAGAGAACTCACACGGAAAGGAGTCCAGTACATGTGGTCCGTAAGACAAAGTGAAGCCTTTGAGAGAATTAAAAGGGAAATTGTGGGGGCTCCAACTTTGAGACCCTTCAGTGTGGGGGCGCAATGTGAGGTGACGGTGGATGCGAGCATGTATGGAATTGGAGGCGTGTTATCTCAAAGATGTGGTAAGGACAGGTGGAATGTCTCGTTTGCCTCACGTACGCTCAATGACACGGAGAGAGAATACGCCGTGATTGAGAAGGAGTTGTTAGCATGTACCTGGGCTGTTGAACATTTCAGGAATTATATTTGGGGCACAAATTTCATCCTTCAAACTGATCGTAAACCCTTAGTGGGTATTCTTTCTCCAGGTGGGGGTTGAAATGCCACAGCTCGTATTGACAGACTTGTGTCAAGATTGCAAGAGTATTGTTTTAAGGCTGAATATGTACCGGGGAGGAGTAATGCAATGGCAGATTGTCTGTCAAGACTTCCACAGAATGAGACAAAGGAGGATAATGCATTCCGTGAGCTGTTGGAGAATGAAGTAATTTCCACTGTGTCAGGATACATGACTGTAGAGTTTGGGAGCATCAAAGAAGAAGAATGGATAGATTGTGAGAAAAATGATTGTGTATTACAGTACGTAAAAAGGTATGTGAGAGATGGTTGGCCTGGTAGAGGTAAGATTGCGGCAGAATTAGAACTGTTTGCTAAGGTTAGGGATGAAGTGGAAAACGAGATGTTGTTCAAGAAAGGGAAGTGCATTCCTCCCAGAGGTTTGATGCAGACCATTTTGAGTATAGCCCTTGAGGGGCACCCGGATATGTCATCTATGAAACGTTTGGTACTCACGTGTTTCTGGTGGCCGGGATTAGACAAAATGGTAGACAGAGTTGTCAGAGAATGTGATGTTTGTGTGAACGCAGAATTTTTTTTAAGAACTGTGCCTGCACCTCTGGCACCTGTCTCCTGGCCGACCTCTTCCTGGCAGAAATTGTGATTTGACATTACTGGTCCATTTTATTCTCTTCCAGCTGATGCACGTTATGCTTTGGTGCTTATCGACTATTTTTCCAAGTGACCAGAGGTAAAAATGGTTCAGTGTGTATCAGCGGGTGTTATCTTAGACTTTTTCAAGGAAATTTTTGTTAGGGAGGGTTATCCAAAATTTTTGATTTCGGATAATGGGGTCCAATTGATTGCTGGTGAAACACAGAGTTTTTTTAGGTACAGCAACATTAAACATGTTACTACTCCGTTGTATGAACCACAAGACAATGGACAGGTGGAGAGATTTAACCATGTTCTTAAAGACAGCCTTATTTGGGCACGTAGTTTTGGAGGTTTGTGGAAGGAAAAGTTAATAGAAAGATTATGGCATTATCGGATTACTCCACAATCCACGACAGGTGTAAATCCTTTCAGATTGTTGAGGGGAAGACATCCTGTGTCGAAATTATGTCCATGGTGGTTCAAGAGCAAGCATGGCAAAGAATGGGAAAATGTGTCTCTGGAAGAAGTCAGGGAAAGGGTCAAGGGCAAACAGATGAAGATTAAGGAAATCTATGACAGAAAGTGGAATGTGAAGGCACCTAACTTTGTAGTTGGAGATTGGGTTAAGATACGTAAGCCTGGGTAAGAAAGACTGAAAGCAAATTTGGAAAGGCTATCAAGGTGGTCAAGTTGTTAAGGAATAGTGTGGTTATGCAGGATGGCAAAGTTTGGAATGTGAGACGTGTGGCGAAATACTGTGGTAACCGTGATGACATTAATGAAGGGAAGTATATTGATCACCTGGTAGCAGGTTGGAGTGGTTTTGGGGAGGAAATTGCACAACCTGTTGAGTGTGTGGGAAGCGAAAGAGATTATGGGCAGTCTGTCCCTGCGGAAGCCTCTGAAGAAACCTATGAGGAGGTAGGGGTGGCTGGAAATCAAAGGAATTATGGTAACAATGTCATGAACAGGGATTCTGTTGCTTCAAGAGTGAAATTTAATGCGAGGAAACGTTGTCCACCGTTCAAACTTAGAGATTTTGTTTAATTGAAAATTTGGTGTTAATGTTGTATAAAATTTGTTTTGTATACTCTGTTCTTTTTTTATTTTTGTTGTTTTCATACTTTATTTTCCTGTATATTTGTGATTATGCAATTTTATTTATGGGTTCCCGCTCATTTTAATTTTGCTGTTTTAGGAAGGAAAATGTGTTATGTCTAGGTAATCTTATGGTACCAGAACGTTGTGATGGAATGTGGGGGGCATAGGAATGTGGGGTGGATTCTGGTGACCAGGGGCATTCTGTCCTAGGAGACTGAAGTAAGCGCAAGGCTTCCGTGTGTATCTTGAATAAACTTCAAGTATTGTATTCCTTCTCCACTGTTTAAATTAATTTCTTACAGGGCAACCCTGGCTATGGAGTTTGGGGTCCCATGAAGTCCTCTTTGCAGGTTTCCAAGGGCTGCTGATGCAACTTTGAGCTTTTGCAACATAGTGGTCACAACGCAGATCTTCGGTGGAGGCCGGTATTCCTCTAGGGTGAAGAATCTGGTCACAACCAACACTCATGAGTCCAACAGACTCTGATGCACCTTTTGGCTATCTGTGATTTGTCCTTGGGGGGTACCCAGTGTCTAGTAGTGGCAAGACATCTGCAGTAGCTACCAGAGAGGCAATTTGGGTTGCTGCAGTTTTACTGTCCCTAGTGCTGTTCTGGGGGGCCAGCCAACTGAACCTTGCAATCTCTACTTCTGTCTGTGATTGAAGATCAGTGTTTCCCCACACTAGGCACACAGAACAGGGTCCAAACTACAATAGCCCAGTGCAGCTGGTGCAGGTTCTCCAGCATCGCAGCCTTTCTTTGTGCACTTTCAACAGGTGCAGAGTGGTCTTCCTCTCATCCTCTTTCCAGATCCAGTGAGTACTGAGGGTCAACGTGCCAGGGGTGCCATATTTATCCCAGGAAAGTGCCATGAGGAGCAACGCGATCACTAGCCAATTGTCTACTCAGTCCCCTCCTACCTACTGACAAAGTTCCTATGATGTGGCATCTGGCTATCTCATAATGCCACATTCTTGCCCCCTTCAAGATGGCATGGCTCTTCCACGGTCATTAGGAGCAAGGTAGCCCAACCTAGAGGTATGGCTACCTGGGGACAACACGCCTCCAGTGAAAACAGTTTTGGGGAGAGTTTTCTGCCTCTGGCCCTGTCTCCATACTGTCTACAAGGACAAAAGGCATCCTGCTCAGGGATTTTGGGCCAGGTTGCCCTTCAAAAGCAGCTTCTCCTTTGAAGCATGCCTCCGGGTTAATCTCCCAAGTGCTGATCCTGGTAGAGAAGATGACACCTCGCTGCTGTGGCACTGTCTTTTTCCTCAAGCCTGGAATTCATTCACATGTCATCCCAGGCAGCCAGAAAGCTGTCTGTATGTGTGTGCCTCTGTGAGGCTGCTGCAGGAGCAAAGCGCAGAGTGGTCACTTTTCTAAAAGTGGGCAACCATTAATAGTGACAATAATGTCAACCTGAGAATCCAATCCCACTTAATGTCACCATTAATTTGATACCTCACATCACCTATTTTGATATTTCCAGTCAAAAGTTAGCCGGGAGGGTATGCCACCAGGTAAGCCTGTGTAGCCAATGGTGCTAACAACTCTACCCACAGCAAAATTACAATTTGGAAGCGTTGCTGTCAAGACATTTCAAAATACATATGTCTCACTTGACAATATACTGCAGCCTGCTATAGCGCTCTCTAGGCCTTCCTTAGGGGAGTCTAACATACATTATAAAGGGGCAGGATGTCTTTGCCATTAGTTTAAAATGCAAAGTCAAGCTTACATTGAGAACATTGTTCTTCCAGTCTGTAGTGCAGGGTGGAACCATTTTGGGTCTTGTCACACGAAGGGTGGCACAAACAGTGCTGCAGCCCTAGGTGGACACTTTGCCTTACATGCCCTGTGTAACCTGGGTACCATATACTCAGAACGTATAAGTAAGTCAAGCTTTGATAATTGGGTATACCCAATTCAACATATGCTTTGCATGGGGTCAGAACACTGGCACTGAGGTGTGGTTAGCAGACCTCAGTGCACTCTTAGCATCGAAAAACCAGCAGCATCATTCCATAAATCTGGAGGTGACTTGCAAAAAGATGCATTTCCTTACAGGGAAGGTTGGATCTTTTCTAAATTTGTTTTTTTATCTCTCAAATGCGAAGAGTTGTGATAAACCCTACCATATCACTTGCCTTTTTTGCTCCCAAATCCTGGATCTTTTTGTTGGCACTTCTTCAGTTGAGTTCATTCATAGTCTATACTGTATTCTGTTTGTTCTACTTATGCTGCTCCAACAGTCGAGCTAAGGATGCCAACTTAATTTTTAGACTCCAATTTCAATTTTTTTCACATTTACAGAACATTTTAAAATGATGAATAGTGCTTCTTTATATATATATATATATATATATATATATATATATATATATATATATATATATATATATATACTTTGTTGATATTTATATTATCTAATTTTCTAAACAGTTGCAAACACCTAAGTGGGCATTGTGGACTCCCAGGGGTCCGCACAGCCGCAATCAAAGCCGTTATAATCAAATGTTTCCTTTGCCTTATGTTTATAGGGTGACCACCAGTCTGTAAATTAAATGGACTGTCTGTAATTTCAGCCTGATGTCCGTTGTCTGTTAACGATCTGAAAACGGACAGCATTTGTCAGTTATTTCGACACTGTTACTTTTGACAGGTTTTGGGTTCATTATGCAACTGCCAGCTACGTGATGCAGGCATCAGAAATTACTTTCAGTGCAGCATCAGATTTTACTGGAAAGGAAGAGAGAGGTATTTTAACAGAACACAGTAACATTGTGGGGAATTTAAAAAGCTCTAGCTTGCTGCTTCTGCTGCTTTTTCTGGCTTTTAATATGTTTTTTTTTTTACTATTTTCCCATAGTATAAAATGGCACTATGATTTCTACTAACATCAATTTTCGTTTAACATGAGCACCTAGATGTTTCAGTTATTATTGTTTGAGTGGGGTAGGAGGGACAGATAGATGAGTAGATTTATGAATAGATGAATGAATGGAGATTTTGAGGAGGAACGGAGAATGTGTAAATGGGAAGATGGCTGATAGATGGTTTTTCTTTGGTTGGAAGGATGGATTTATTAGTGGATAGATCTTGATGGAAGGATGGGTAGATAGATGAATGGATGGTGGTCATAGGTGCCTGCATTGATGCTTGGATGGATGGACAGATGGACAATGGATGGATGGATGAATATGAGTAAATGAAAGACTCCGCTTGGGTATATGATCGATGAACAGATGGGTGGCTCTTGGTGGGTAAAAAGATAGATACATGAATGGATGGATAGCTGCTTGGATGATGAACAGATCAGGGTGGATGGATGGATCTGGGTGGATGGATTTGTCCTGCTGGGTTCACAGGTGGGAAGCTGGATGGACAGATGGGTGGATGGATAGATCTTGTGGATGCGTGGAAGGATATAATGAAGGATGAATGAATGGATTCCTAATGGATGGATAAATCTGGGTGGATGGATTTACATGGATAGGTGGATATATGGACCTCGCTTGGCCCAGGGATGGATAGATTGATGAATAAATGGACAATGGGTGCTTAAAAGTATGGACCAATAGTGTGATGGATGCATCTTGTGAGTACATTGATGGATGATGGATAGATCAGGATGGATGGATGGATCTTGCTGGGTGCATGGATGGAGTGATAGATGGATGATGTGTGCTTCGATGAACTGATGGATGGATGGTTGAATGGGTGCTTGAATGGACATATCTGTATAAATGGATGGATCTTGGTGGGTGGATAGCTGATACACAGAGATGGGTTGAGAGATCGATCTTAGTGTGTGCTCGGATGGATATACAGAAGCTTGTGTGGGTGGGTGCTTGGATCGATGGATAGATCTGAGTGGATGGATATACATGGATAGGTGGATCTTGGTGGGTGCATGGATGAATAAATGATTGGAAGGATGCGAACAAACTCTGTATGCATATGGCCACATGCAGAACAATATATTAATAACCGTTCTGTGGAAGGATATGCACAAACACTGCATGCATATGGCCACATGCTGAACAATATATTAATAACTGTTCTGTGAACATTTATATTACATGGGCTGCAGTTTGCTGTATCAGCTGCAAGTTCGGTTATTTTGTCTTGAACTTTAATATAAAGAGGCTGCTGATACCCATTGAGCGGTCTGTGCTAAACACAAGAGGTATGTCCAAACCCTTGGAGACCTTCATTCAGACACACAAACATGCTCTTTAGGTTTCTCGTGATACAATACAAGTGAACATCTGACAGTGGTAAGGTAAATCTGCAATGCTACCTCATGGTGAATGGGTTAGGGTTGTTCGCCTGATGTGACAGATCCAGAATAGGCCACTTCTCATCCCTGTTAAATGCTGTTGTACCAGTTCTGCAATATTTCAGCTGCATGGAATAGGAAGGTAGACTTAGGCTAATAACCTGTTGGCATTTAACGGCCAGAAAAACATTCATAATAAAACTCAAATTAGCAATAGGGAAGAGAACGACTTCCACAGTTTGCATTATGCTACAGATATCAGTAATTACACAAACTGTCTGTACATTGAGACTAATGTCCTTTGTCTGTTATTGATCTGACAACAGATGGAATTTGTCCATAATTTCAGCAGTGTTCAGCGTTCTCCAATGAGCCAGTCCCGTTCACACGATGTTAAACAGCAGGCTTGACCATTGTGTTAATTTATTGTATACCGGATGACATTCATATATAATTTCAATACTGCTTTTTGGCATCTAATCATGTTGTTCATAACATCCTCCAATTGCCACCATCGACGGAGGGCACAATATATGTGTTGCATTGATAGGCAGATATGTTGGCCAGGAATCCTAGTGCACTGTACGCAGAATGCTCTCTGCCCAAAAGCCCTACATGTTTACAGTAGTTGTTACTGACTTCCTAGCCTGCATTTGGCCAACTAATGTATTTTTCTGAGATGCACTATACATATTTCTGCTCTTTGTTCTTCCAAAGAGCCAACTGCCCTATGTGGTGATGAAAGGATCTAGGTCCCAACCGAGGTCTTCCCTGGCCAGTCCAATGGGCAAGTGGTGCGGCCGGTCCAGCTCCTGCCCTCCCTCTACAAGCACCACAACCAATGCACTGCCAGAGTTTGCCCAGGTGTGACATTCAGAATTCCATGCTGAGGCAGTAGTCGGCACTGCAAGGAGGGAGCACATGTCACTTATTTTGCATGACATGGACTAACTGACAGTTGAGAAGAGGATTGATTTTAAGGCACTAGAGCAAAATGTCTTCTGTGGTTGAGCACCTACATGCTTGTGAATAGATTGAAAATTTACAATCCATTCTGAGGAGGCAAAGCTCCTCTTCCATGCCTGGGTGTCAAATAGTTAAGAAAACATCATAAATAAAGCTAATAATGACTGTCATGATGGCTGTGATCTCTTCAGTGTGCGTAGATGGTAAAGTCTCCATTGATATGGTAAAAATGTTTATTAAAGTAAAGTAAGCCCTTAGGCAGCCTTAGAGACGTTGCTCAGAAAAAGTATACACATTCCATTTATTCATGTAAATGCTTTACGGTTCTCCATAAGTGAACTCTGGACATGAACTGGGAGAAGACTTGGGGGGATAGCCTCAAAAAAAAGGCATTTGAGCTTTTCGAATGTGCACTGCTTCAAGTACTTCCATTTGTGTCTAGGGGTATTATTGTGTGACAACTGTTCCTTTTGGCAGCTGTAAAATGTTGCTTAGTGTACATATGTTTGCCAATGTTTAGTCCTTAAATGAGTCAAGCTACATGTGAATAATAGCTAAGTACTGCTATGTAGTATACAAGCCGAAGTCCAGAAACCTAATTTGACTTTTACTTGAATCAGCTGTCTATTTATTAACTTTCATATTATTTAACCTGCTCTGACTGACCTACACTAATGTGTGTATAAACTGACCTTTTTTCCTAAACTTTTGTCCCTAATTGTAACCCTTTGTCTTGATGTTACAGTTACTGTTAAGAATTTGCTTCCATACTAGGTGGTCTATGTGTACATACACTGTACTGAGGAACGACGGTGGCACCAACACCAGGTGAGTGATAATAAGCAAAACATTATTCTCAAGATGATGACTGACCCATGGCGCAACAGGTCCAGCCAGTACGGACTCCAACAGCCAACTGATCTTCTGTCCGTTCGGTTAGCGAGTGTGACAAAGCAAATCATAACAATGCTACAGCATTGAAAACATGTGCATACTCAAATATTAACAATACATGTGCTATGCATGCACTACATTAATTATCTTCCCCTTTAAAAATTAAAAACAAGAAACAACTGGTAAAAGAAAAACTTACAAAATTACTCTAAAGAAAGTTGTAGTGTGACATTAGAATGCAGTAAGTACAAATGGTAATTATGATAATACACAGTCCACAATCCTCTTGGGTATCGTTTCAGTGCGGGGACCTACAGAACTCATTCCTATCTGGTCACTTGACATAACCCGTGAATCCTCCTCAACGTGCACCTGGTTATCTCCTACACTGTTGCTTGAGTCTACTTGCGCACTTGTGGGATGGAGCCATTGTGCCCTGTCAGAATTTTGAACTAAACTCTTTCTCTTGTTCATGATGCTCACATGTTCAGGCTTAAGCTTCACTAACTGCCTTTTGTTCCATTAACCTTTTCCAATTACAAGAGCAGCACTGTTACTGACTTTGTCCGGTTTTACCGTAGAAAATAACTTGGACTCACATTTCATAGCTCAGATGGGACTTTTAATCATAACCCAGTCTCCCAATTTCAGATCCACCAATACATGATCATATTTTTGTAAAAATGTTGCTTCATACTCGCTTGTTGTACAAACACCCTGGGAGCTACACCATCTCTTTTAAGGTACATATTCTTATTATTCTGGAATTTTATACTTAACCATGAGGGAAATAAAGGTGTGTGGGAGTCCCTGCCTCTCAGCAAAGAAAATTAGTTACACTTGTAGTACAATGTGGAGAAGTGTAATAACTCCAGGCTTTTTGATTGACAAACGTGCCTACATCCAACCCTGATGCCAAAGCAGTTTACACACCTTCCTTAATGACTTGTTACCATGCTCAACCAAATTGTTAGAGGAAGAGGATTGCAAAGCTACTTTGAGTTATTCAATGTCCTTGCTGTTTAAAAATCTTCACAAAATTTGTGCCATTGTTTGTAACTACAACTTTAGGTGAGCCCTCAATAATAAAATTTTGCTCCAAAAATTTGATAACAGTTGCTGTATGTGGTGACTCTACAAATGTGTGATACATCCATTTTGAAAAGTAGTCAATGAGAAGTACATATACTTCATGTTTACTGGTAATGAGGTATATGATCCTGAAAAATCTAAACCTAATTTTTTACTAGCACGCTTGTGAAAAGGTGTCAAGTGTAATTTTGTCTGCATTCTACTTAGATGCTTGTCCAATAGAACACACTTGGGACACATGTCAATTACACGCTTAACTTGACTATCCTTAGAAAGCCACCAGTAATGTTTCTGGATTTTCATGTTTTAGCGGTTCCTAAATGGCCCAATGCACCTGAGATATTATGACATTGCACAGTTTTGCAGGTGGAACAAAGTGTTCTCCTCTAAGTACAATTCCCTTAGCTACAGACACAATTTCAGCTACTTGGAAAAAAACTCTTCGATTCTCCCTCCAAGTGCCTTTCTTCTAGCCAACCACCTACAACATATTCAATAACCTTCCTTAAAGTACCTTCTTTGGCATAAGCACCCCTTCAATCATGCTCACTTATTGCTGACTGATATTGAGACACTGCATCTAGCAGTGCCACCCACTCCACATCATATGGCATTACATCATCATCATCCTCACCAACATGTGGAGTTATGCAAAACATACAGTCAGCACGGAAATTCTTTCCACCTGAAATATGTTTAATAGTGAAATTGTACTCCTGTAATTTGGAGACAAGTGTGGTGAGCCTGGCGGACAAGTTATTATGAGCATAATTATCTTCATAATTAGTGAATTAGTGAAGAGGTTTGCGGTCTGTGTTCAATTCAAACCTGTACGCCATATGTATGTTCTAAACATATGTACAGCCCATACACATGCTAGAGCTTCCTGCTCAGTGGTGCTATACTGACACTCATATGGCCGTAGGGTCCTGGATGCAAATGCAACAGTTTTTTTTCTTTCCTGCAACCTTTTGACCCAGCCCCAAAATAACGAGTACCTGCATCCACTGTGATGCTAGAAAGCTGATTCTCACAGAAAGCACTTAATGCTAGAGCTGTTACAATTACATTTTTGACATTTTCAAATGCTTTTTCTAGTATGTTCGACCATTTAAAACTTCTGCCCCTTCCTAAGTAATACTCTCATTGGCTCAACAGCTTGCGCAAATTCTGGAGCAAAGCGTGTGCAGTATTCAGCAAGGCCGAGGGGTGATTGTAATGTATCTTTGTCCACTGGTGCCTTTGCTTCTTAGATTCCCTTAATGAGAGACATCTTTAGTTTTCTATCATTAGATGAAACTGCGTGACCAAGATATTCTAACTGGAATTTAAGTGATAATAAGCGAAACGTCATTCTCACGATGATGACACAAGATGCGTCCCGTCCAACCAGTATGGACTCCAACAGCCAACTGACCAGCTGTCTAGAATCTTCACTGTCAGTTCGGGCAGCACGTGTGCAAGGCAAGTCATAACAATGCTACAACACTGAAAACGCGTGCATGCTCATATATTAACAATACACGTGCTGCGCGTGCACTACATCACAGACCCCTATAATGAGCCTTTTCAACTTACACTACAGTATTTTTGACACCCCATTGAAGTGCCTCGAACCTGACTGTGCAGTAACATAACAACAAACAACACATTGAACCGACGCAAACATAAAACAGTAATTCGCACAGTTTCAGCTATCCTCCCTTCCCTTTCAGGACTCAAACAACTTGAAGTTAATGTAACCGAGTTCACCCCCGCAGTGCTGTTTGCATATAACTGCCTGCCGCTGGCACATTCACACGCCAGCCTCATACCGTACAGCTGTTGCTACTCACAATGGAAGCAAACTAGCTTCACTTATGAGCAATTGTGCTTTGCTGCTGTTTCTGCTACGTCATGAGGCCTTTTGTTTTAAACAATTAGCAAGGGGCCTGGCTTTCGCTTCTGTGGGCCGCAAACAATGCTCGGTTAGGAGCAGATTGGATTCCTATAATCTGAAGAAGTTTAGCTTCGCAGTTACTATTGTGCAAGCGCAGAACCGAACATTTAAATAAATCTTTCACGTTCTTTGCTTGGCGTGACACAAAAACCACAGCCCTGTTGTTTAAATAATGTGCCACCTTTCAAACCTTGATTGAAACTGCAAATCGCGTTTCCATTTTCCTGTGAACAATGGCTGACTTGAACAGAAAAGAGCATAACACTGTGTATACCCAGTCAACTCCATGAAACTATGTAATTCATCTTGAATTGTTTTTGAGCAACGCGCAATTAAATATGCTTCTCGTTCGGCTATCAAAGGGCGATGCGGGGCCCTTATTTAATCCATCTTTCAAGTCTATCGAATGTAGTTCCGGGAGGGCCAGGTCCAGGCCAGACTCGCAGTATAGCTACTCAAGATAAGTGTGCACACAATAAACGTAAGAGGCACTTATTTAAGATGTCAGAGGCTATCTTAAAATGAGTCTTAGATTCACCCTTCGAGGACATACCATATCCTAAGAGTAATTGTGAGAGATGTCACAATCATTGGCAACTAATTAATTGTGTGTATGACACTCAGGGAGCTAGCCATGGTGGCATCAGAGATACCCCGTGGCACCACAGTGGGCCCCTTAGGGCCTTATTTAGGGATTGGCGAACGGGATACCCTGTCACAAATTGTACCAGCTGCCCCGTTCGCGTATTAGAAGAACATCATGACCTATGGCGCTGACTTGGAACTTTGGGACGGGATATCCGTCACATTTTGGCGGAATATCCCTTCTGCCATGATGTAAGTAATGCTCCTTGTGTATTTGGCACAGCTTTGGAGTGAGGGGGCTGGTTTATGTATGCTGGACATGCATTTTGTGTGTGGAAAGATGTGGAGTGCCTGAATGTACAAGTGCACGCCTTCCATGGAACGATATATGCACCTTTATAGATAACTGTAAAAATACAGCCACTTGTAAATGTTTAAAAATCATCCAGATTGAAGGAAACGTGGAGGGAAATTACACCGTAGGGGCCTAATGAGATTGTTCAACAAGCTAGGGCCTTTAAATGGCTAATCAAGCAAGGTCACCTGGGCCTCGTGTGACCAAATGTACTGCATGCGAGTGGATATCAGTTGGGAAATCTAATTTGCAAAAAAAACGCAGTTCAGTTCCATGCACAAGTTTCTATCCCTTATAATAGCATTTCTTAATAACGCATAGTTCCCTAAAACCGCAACACACGTATTCCCCCTTCGGTCTATATCTTTCTCTATGTGAGAAGAGTATATATTTATTTCCACAACTTGTTGAAATCGTCAGAGCATCTGGGACCACACCATCTCTGCCGAGGAATGACAGCGACTTATCCTCCTTAATGCCTCCTCCCGGACATATACAAGAAAAAAAAAATGTCACCTGGACAAGCAAGGTTAACAAATGGCAAGTCAAACGCATCACTCAGTCAAGCTTTCATTAGCGATATGGGGTCAGAGGCCTCATCATAACATCTCACTGCTCAGTGCTGGAGACATTATTAACGCTGCCGGAGTGTCAATGTCCGGGCACAGCTCACCTGATAAACAGTGACAGTGACAAAGCATTCTCCGGAGATGGGAACACTGGCGTTAGCCTTCCCCACGCCTGCCCGAGACAGCCACTGAAGCAACAGATCTCAGAGGTACAAATTGTATCGTAATAGTGTTTATATAGCGCTTACTACCCCTGAAATGGATATTAAAGCCCTGCGTATTGCTCTATAAACGCATTTATAGAACATCCATTTATGGGCAAAAGCAATACAAAGACATCTTGTGTCTGTTAACTACTGTTGGTTGGCAAAATATTCTGTCAAAAGGCAGAATAAGCGAACTTTAGGAGATTGTGATCACCCCACACATTAACAGAACGTCCAAAATTCTTACAGTGAAATTTCACTCTTGCCTTGGAAGCGCAGGCAGGGGCAGACTGTTCCAGCCAGCCGTTGTGGTTGACCCAAACGCTGATCAATCGGGTAGTCTAAAAAACATAGAATTACCAAAATAGAAAATTTCACTTCATGGATCTGGAAATCCACCCATTGTCAAATTATGGAACCACTTCATTCGATAGTGAGTTATGGCTGTTTCCCCTCAGTTTGTATTATATATCAGGCAAGTGTACAATCAATTATATAGGGCTGAATCCATGGTACTATGTTCCTATTTTATTAGCAAAAAGCAAATGACCCTTTAGTTCACAAGTTCATATTACCCAAGGGAGGCGCTGTGCTTTTTAACAGCAGTTGGCATATACTTAGAAGATGTTGTCCATGTCCTTTTCCCAGTGTGGTTCTACTTTGTAAAAACACAATGGGGGTGATTCCAACCTTGGCGGGCGGCTACCGCCGCCCGCTAGGCGGGAACCGCCAAGCAGCCGCCATGCGGCCGCAATAACGCAGCCCCCATTCCAACATTCTCGCTGGGCCGGCGGGCGCTAACCATGTTAGCGCCCGCCGGCCCAGCGTGAATGAGGCCGCAACACAGGAGCTGGCTCCTAATAGAGCCAGCGGTGTTGCGGCCGTGAGACGGGTGCAGTTGCACCTGTCGCGCTTTTCACTGTCTGCCATGCAGACAGTGAAAAGCAGGCGGGGCCCTGTTAGGGGGCCCCATTACACCCCTTACCGCCAGCCTCTTCCTGGCGGTGTAAACCGCCAGAAACAGGCTGGCGGTAAGGGGGTCATAATCCCCAGCTGCCCTGGCGGATTATCACCGCCGGGGGAAAATCGGCGGGAAACCGCCGGCCCCGGCGGTGCGACCGCGGCTTTACCGCCGCGGTCAGAATAGGGAATGAAGCACCGCCAGCCTGTTGGCGGTGCTTCCGTCATTCTTGCCCTGTCGGTCCAAGACCGCCAGGGTCAGAATGACCCCCAATGTCTATAGTTCTGGCCATATATAACAATGTCTTACCACATGTACACGAGTTTTCCTTGCTTTAATTCATAAACAAACTACAATGTGTGAATGTAGTTGTGCCACACAGTCTAATACCCAGTATGCTCACTGGGGTACACGAGTCTTACTTTTTGAATTCTGATTCTGTCAGACTGTATGATGCTGGCATTTTACTTTCTCGTGCCTCTGTTATATATTTACAGTTTGAGTTATCCATGATAGTGAGTGTTTAGCATTAGTTGGTTACCCCTGCCCAATGCTGGGGTAATAAATAGATCAGTGAAATAATAACTGCTTATTCCTTTTTATAAATATCGAAAAAAAACAGCTAAAATACAGAGCAATAACAGATGTTAGAAGGTCATCCCATGGAATGTGGCTAGCTTAAATCATTTAATGAACCTATCAAATGTCATACACTTTTTAAAACTGAAAATATTTGCGCACAAGAGACATGGACTACACACCCTTATCATATGGAAGGGTTTTACACAATGAATCAGCAGCCTACATAAGCTGGCAAGTACAGTGAACCACCTGGAACATCACCACCTACATATTCACGGCATTAAGGGAAAACATTTTTGCTGCTCTGACAACTCAAAGCGCTGTTCTCCAGGTGACACCTGACCATCTAAAGATAGGTGGTCATGTAAATTCACACCTAGGAGACTAAAAACAAATAATGACAGACTTTTGTGGGACTTTAAATGACCTCCTTAACACCCAAGCCGAATGGGAGGTAAGCTTAACAGGGAATTTCAGTCTTCGTAATCTAGGCAGCTACTGATTTACTACTATGTGTTTGCGAACAGTTCAAAATCATACAACACAACAAGAGTGACTATTATCCATTGATCTCCAGCCTGCTGGTTGAATATCAGACCTCAGAAGGGACAAATATACAAGGGGTGTCAAGGGGAATTGAGACCATGCTGTAAATGGAAAACTGAAGTGGAACATCCTATCTGAGTCACAATTTATGGCTTGGAAGAAAGGTATTTAAAGAGAATCTGCTAGATTCAATAAATAAAGAACATCCATTTCCAGGAATGTGGCCCAACATACAATCTTCACTGCATAAGTGCTTAAAACAGAATGTAAATGAGGGAAAGTGTAAAAAGACAATGTAATAGGAAAACAATCCTTGGTATAACTCAAGAAGGGCAGCAGGGTAGCTCAAAAAACACAGAAATATTTAAATGTTGAAATAGCGTTTAAACCAGCAAAGAAACACTACCAAGTTATGTTCTGGACAGAAAAAACAAGATATACAGAAGTCCAATAGATGCATCTATTTTCATTGGTTGGGCAAAGTAATCAGGCAAAATTTTGTGATTATGTCAAATCATTAAACAAATGGATAATTGAGCACAAGTTAAGTTAGGAGTTGCTGAGAAAGTGACCAACCAACTTAATAGAAATCAAAGACTGAAACAAGACGGTGTCCTAGCCCTAATTTTATTTAATCTCAACATGGCTGACATTGGGAGTGTACCATAAAAATACAATGGTTTCTGCTGAGACATGGCACTCACATGATTCAATTTATTCACTATGCAGCTTATCTGGTCATTCTCCATCAAACTAAAGTAGGAATGCAATGTATTTTGGACAAACTGCACACATTTATCCTAGATAACAAACTTCAAATAAACACAAGTGAAACCAAGGTTATTATATCTGAAAAACTAAAGAATAAACCCATTCAATACTGGAATCTTGGTCAGTTGAAAAGAGGACATGTTGCAACATATCACTACTTGGGCGTATGGTTTTCAGCAACTGGTACCTTATTATTCACGGTAAAAACATGGACAAAAGTCCAGTAATCTAATATCTGCCCTTTGCAAGCTCAACTCACAGTTTTTTGGTCCATCAGCCAGCAGAAGCAATATTCAGAGTAACAGAAGCCAAACTATTTCCAATGGTCTCTTATGGTCATTTGTCATTTCCTTTGAAACTCTCACAATCTATGGGGAAAATCTAGGGCCATACTTAGAAGGCCCTACCGTCCCTTATAGTGACGCTCCAGTGGCACTGTGCAGTGCACCACATACATAAGGTGGCGCTAAGCTACTTTTTGTGACTTAACACTGGCTTGTAAATGTGGGTCCCTCTGATGCAGTTTTCTGTGTCATAGTGGCGTGCAATAGTTGTTTCATTGAACGTTTCACCGCAAAACCCATTGCTTTTGATGCTGCCACAGATTTACTAGAAAGCATAAATCTGTGGCAGCACCAAAAACTAACGCCACACCAGGGGTGGCGTTAGCATTGCACAATGAGGAGGAATATGTTTTTGCTTTGCCCATATGTGCTGCATTCTGCAGCACACATAAAAAGAGCAAAAGGCCATGAATGGTTCTTTATGTGCAGGAAGGTGTCCTATCCTCTCACACCCACATAGATCCTCTCACACCCAGTATCATACCCAGATAGACACTTTCACACCCACTCTCACTTCCAAAGGCTCCCTCTCAAACACACTCTCACACCCAGACAAATACTTTCACACCCACTCTCACACCCAGATAGACACTCTCACTCATCCTCTCACACCCAGGGAAACTCTCTCACATCTGCTGTCACTCCCACACAGACACTCTCACACCCACTCTCACACCCACATATATCCACTCATGCCCACTCTCACATCCAGACAGACACTCTCACACTCATAAATACACTGACATACCCGGGCACACACTCATGCATAGCAACACAAAAGGATGATGGACAGAGTGCTGAAACTTTTAAAACACCTACCCCAAGTCACAGATCTGCGTTAAATCCATTGTTGTTTTGCTCATCATGCTACCCCAGTTTGTAACAGGTCATATGCAGTCTGTACCCTGCTCCCCATGGAACAGTCCAGCACAAACTGCCAGTGCACGCCCTTCTTGGACCGGAAACACGCATCCTGGGACAGGTTTCAAGGTATCACCCCCTTATAAGCAAGGCTAGCTTGAATCCAGTGGCACAGTGAGCAAGGGGCCCACGTCTGATCATATCCTGGCCACTTTGGGTGACTCTACAACACAAAAGTATGATGGATGGAGTGCCAAAACGTTGGAAACACTCACCCCCAGTCACAAATTTGGGTTAAATCCACTGTTCTTTTGTTCACCATGCCATCCCCACTTGGACCTAGCCATATGAAAATCAGTCTTGACCCGGCTTCCCATGGTAACAGTCCAGCCTGAAATGCCAGACTTGGTCCTCCCTTGACTGGAAACAAGCATCCTGAGACCGGTTTTGGGGTATCATCCCTTATCAGCCAGGCTAGCTTGAATCCAGTAGCACAGTGAGTAAGTGACCATGTCTGGGCTTACCCTGGCAATGTAGAGAAGACTACTAAAGGAGCTACTCGAATACACATGAAGATACAATAATCTTCAAGGGTAAAACACTATAGTTTTTGATGGTTGCAACTCTGTACAATAGAACCTGTTATAGACACATGATACTAGGCTGCTATACTCTAGTGATTGATCACAAGTAGAATGATTCTATTACATATTTTAGTATTTTTTATTAAATAATTATACTACAGTCATAAGAATATATAAATATCACATTAAGAAGGCAACTTAGGGCGACTTTAGCAAAACAAAAAGATGATGGACGGAGTGCTGAAACTTTTCAAGTACTTACCTCCAGTCACAGATCTAGGTTAAGTCCATTGTTATTTTGCTCACCATGCCACTTCACTTTGGACCCAGCCATATGAAAATCAGACTTGACTGTGCCCCCATGGGAACAATCCAGCCCAAACTGTCAGGCCAAGTCCTCCCTGGACCGGAAGCAAGCATCCTGGGACCAGTTTTGTGGTGTCACTCCTCATCAGCCAAGGTAGCTTGAATTTAGTGGCACAGTGAGCATGGGACCCAGGTCTGAGTATGCCCTGGCCACTTAGGACAACTTTAGCAACACAAAAGGATGACAGTAGAAGTGCTGAAACTTTTCATACACACCCCCAGTCACAGATCTGGGTTAAATCCATTGTTCTTTTGCACACTATGGCACCCCAGTTTGGACCCAGCCAAATGCAAATCAGTATCGACCTTGCTGCCCATGGAAGCAATCCAGCCTGAACTGCAAGGCCAGGTTCTCCCTGGAACCGAAACGAGCATCCTGGGACCAGTTTTGGGGTATCACCTCTCATCAGCCAGGTTAGCTCGAATCCAGTGGCACAGTGAGCAATGGACTCTCATCTGGGCAGACCCTGGCCAGTTAGGTTGACAAATGCAAAAAGAACAGATGATGGACGGAATGTGGAGCAAATCAAACATTCATCCCCAGTCACAGATCTGAGTTTAGTCCATCAGTATTTTCTGCTTGTCATGCCATTCCAGTTAGCACCTAGCCATATATATATATATATATATATATATATATATATATATATATATATATATACACGTTACGTGATCAAGGCTATGGCTGAAACGCGTTGTTCTGGGAGGAAGCATTGGTGCATAAAGTCTTTTGGACCTCCACTTGGTGCCCGGGAACTCTCTGCATGCAACAGGAGGATTGTTGGTAATAAATATATATATATATATATATATATATATATATATATATATAAGACAAAAAAGACATCCGCAAATAATATTATAAAAATAAAATATATATCTAACCAAATATTAGAAAATTAAAAAGTAAACAAATAATAATAAATATATATTTAATTAATATTAGGACAAGTATGGGAGTCTGGGAATTTTGGATATACTATTCCCACTCCAGTTAATGCAACAGTTGTGAAAGTGGAAGACTTTGATGGAGTAACAATTATTATTCCCACTCCAAACAGTAGGGTAAACGTTGGACTTCGGAGAGGTTAGATTTACTATTCCCACTCCAAACAGCTCAACTGTAGGAAAAGCGTTTGACTTTTGAGGGGTTACATTTACTATTCCCACTCCAGTCTATGCAATAACAGGAAAAGTTTTGGACTTTGGAGGGGTTAAATATACCTCCATATATGACTCCATAACAAGCAACAGCAAGAAAAGCATTACATTTTGGAGGGGTTATATTTACTATTCCCACTCAAGTCTCAGCAATAGTGGGGAAAGCATTGAACTTCAAAGGGGTAAGATTTACCATTCCCAAACTAGTCTATGCAACAGTAGGGAAAGTGTTGGAATTAAATTGAACTATTCTCATTCCAGTCTAAGCAACAATAGGGAACTCATGCATCAACAGGGAAAGTGTGGGACTTTGGAGGGATTAAATTGGCTATTCCCACACTTCTCTAATCAACAGTAGGGACAGTGTTAGATTTCAGAGGGGTTACATGTACTATTCCTACTCCAGTCAGTGCAACAGTAGGGTAAGTGCTGCCAATCACAGGGGTTACATTTGCAATTTCCATTCCAAACAGCACAACAGTGGGGAAAGATGGACTTTGGAGGGGTTAGATTTAGTATTCCCACTGCAAACAGCACAAAAGTAGAGGAAAGATTCAACTTTAGAGAGGTAAGTTTTACTATTTCCACTCAAGTCTGTTTAACAGTAGGAAAAGCTTTGGACTTCGGAAGGGAAATATTTACTACTCACACTCCAGTCTATGCAACAACAGGAAAAGTGATGGACTTTGGAATGGTTAAATTTACCACTCCCATTACAGTCTGGGCAACAGTAGGGAAAGCATTGAAATTCGGAGGGATAAGTAAACTATTCCCACTGCAATCTAAGCAACAGTAGAGAAAGTACTTCACTTCAAACACATTACATATTTGAATGGCTCTATTAATTAAGAACAATATTACATTCTTAATATAAACATTATTGCCATACAGATATTGATATCTATTACAGCATGTAAAACAATTAAATAATTTACATAATTAATAAACAAGTAATTATCAATTATAAATTACGGTTAGCTGAATATTACTTAACTCCCCACCCTACACTCCTACAAACCAAGAAGTCTACATCTAAAATAAAACTAAAATAAACAAGCATATTACAATTTACCTAATTGCTAATTATTTAAATAATAAGTTAACAATTATAAATGAATTGTTAATTAGTTATTACTTAACTTACTTCCTGCCCTGTACCGCTACAAATCCAGCAGCCCACACGTAAATCATTGCAAAAATAAATAATTATACCTCAGTTTACATAATCATTATCAATTCAAAAATTAATAATAAATGAACAATTAATTGTTAATTAATTATTCCTTAATTACCTTCCCACCTTACCCTACACACCTAACAACCCACATAAAAAATATAACTAAAATAAATAACTATAGCATAATGTACATAATTGATCTTCAATTAAATAACTAAATAACATTTAATTGTTAATTAATTCTTGTTTAAAACAAAATAATAATATATGATTATTCATCAATTTGCACAATTACTAATCAATTAAATAATTATTAATAAATGAATAATTAATTGTTAATATTACTTGATTAGTTTCCTACTATATATCCTTACACACCAAGCAACTCACACATAAAATTAAACTAAAATAAACCAGTATTGAACAATTTACATAGTTGATATCACTCACAGAACTAATTAAAAAGTATTAATTCATTAATAATTAGGTTTTGCATAACTAACTATCTATCCTATTCCCCTTCAAAACCAACAACACACTATAACACTATAAATTACTATTAACAATTAAAATTACAAATTTACATCACTTTAAATTACAAACTATATTTTAAAAAAATAATGATTATTATACAAACAATTGGAGCACATAAAATTAATATATGAGTAACATAATTAAAAACAATATTTTATACAACTATATCTGATTGAAAACAATTTTAAAAACAACAGTATTCTTAGAACAATATTGCTTACCCCCAAAAAAATGTTATTGACAACAAAACTTTTGCATCACAATATTTTTGTGTCACAATATTGTTTTTCTGATATTTGTGTTGCCAATATTTACAACTAAATATTTTGTCCAAACACCCTCACAAATTTGAAATTCACCATGGGACAATGCTTTACACTGCATTTCCCTCACAGTGATACATACAATCTGTTCCAGTGAGTCCATGTAACATTTCACTATTCTGAAGGGAAAACAATCAGAACTGAAGAGCTTACACAATATGTAAAGCATCTCCAAGCTACATGTTTTTAACAGTACAATCATTATATATAGCATGTTACAATCAATATTTTCTGTTGCTCTGACTTTACAAATGCAGAAACAGTGATGGATAGAATACTTGAATTAATCTCAGCCACTGGTAATCACTTGAAGTCGCATCTCAGTTCGTGGTTACTGTGCATGCCATACCACCTCAGTTTGGATCCAGCTAAATGGAAATCAGTCTTAACCCTACAGCAATAAGAACAGTCCAGCCTGAACTGCCAAGCCAGGTCCTCCTTGAACCAGAACAAAAGCAACCCAGGACTGGAGTTGCCCTTGTTACTTGTTCATCATCCAGGTTTAGCTTAAAACCAGTGACACAGTGTGCACAGAACCCACATCTGGGTCTAACTGTCCCATTTAGGGTGACACCATACTTATACAAAACAGTGGCTGGATTGAATGCTTTAATTAATCTCAGCCACTGATATTTACTCAGCGTCACATCCCAATTCATTGTAATTTTGCACACTATGCCACCTCAGTTTGGACCTAGCTATATACTAATCAGTCTTCACCCTGCTCCAATAGGAAACGTCCAGCCAAAACCGCCAAGCTAGGTCTTCCCTGAACTGGAACACAAGCAACCCAGGACTGACTTTAAAAGCAAAAATACAAAAAACTTGGCTTTTTCAAAGACAGTAAGGCTGACATCGCATATACAAAGCCCTAATTTACAAGTAGGGCTCCCGGTTTTATGGTATTTATTTTTTTAACGTTTCTATCTGTATTTATCCATAGTTATTTTTGATAATGTTTTCTGTATTTATCCACAATTATTTTTGTCGCAAGCAAAAGATGACGCTGCAGCATTTAATTAAATATGTAATGCACACTTGCAGTTGTTTTTTATAGGGTTAGATATATCTATATACATGGCAAATTAAGTAAACACAATGCATTCATCTGTGTTTTTTATCAGTCTTAAATTATCCTAATTTTGCGACAAAGAGTTTGTTTGGGTAGAAATAAATCATTATTAGTAAAGTCAAGAATCCTGAGTTTGTGTTTTCCAGACCAAGCACTCTTAAAAAATGCCTACCAGTATGGATGACATGTGAAACCTGCCCTCACATCCTTTGTCTTATATAATATTTCTATACTCTGATTTAAACATGTATGATTCATTGTCTCTGTATGTGTGTGTGAATGATGTGAAGTGCTCCAACACCCTATGCTGGTAAGAAAGGCGCTATGAAACAAATGACATACATGCGAGAGAGGAGCTATGGAGAGATTTTAAAGACTGCACACACTTAAAAAATTACCAAACAAAACTGAAAACACAGAAAGACTGAACGTTCTATTTTAAACAAAGAGTGTGCATTTATTGTACAGACATGCTGGGCACGCTAAGCATGTTACATTAAGCAGCACGTTCTAAGAGGGGGTAATAGGGGATGCAATGTCAGTATTTTCCCATTTCTAATTTATAAATACAGACAAAGGAAAAATAGCTTTCTGTCTGTATTTATATGTAAAAATCTGTTTAATGGGAAAACCGGGAGCCTTATTTACAATGGATAAAATGCATTGTGATTTGTTCTGGACATTATAAATTAAAGTTCATGCCTCAAGATCCTCGAAAAGGAGGTGACAGGATGGCTCCAAGTCTATGCAAGACTCTACTATCTCCTCTGGGACCCCCGGTTTGGGGTAAGGCCAGTGAGGGGAACTACAACAGTGATAGGTGATAAGGAAGGAGCTCCTCCTCTCATTTGATCAGGTTAAAGAAAAACAGCCCTTTTTCATAATCCAAAACAATGTTGACCACAATTGTGAACAGTGCACTGCCATATGTCCAATCTTTCCCTCATAACCATAGTAAAAAATCAGGACCAAAACAGTTGAATCTTCCACACATTTGTTATCTTTCCATGTCCTTCAAGGAAAACCTATACTGTACTTATTGATCAACATCAATGATTTCCCACTGGCACAGCCTCTCTAGCACTATCAAGTAAACTTCTACATGTATAAAGACAACACAAAAATGCATTTTAAGCTACACAACAACTCAAACACCAACACTAATATCCACTGGATGAGGGAAAGCCTTTTCTGCATGATTAAAATGAAGGCTGAGATCATTGCAACAGGAGAATGTGTACCTGTCTCAATATCTTTAAACTGAACTCCAGCTCTTGCAACCCCTACATCAATCACCCTAAAAGCTAAGAACCTTGAGATACTCTTTGGCTCAGAACTATTGATCATCACAGAAGTAGGTAACATCAAGGTACAATAGAAAGTCTGCTCTAGTGGTAAATTTCCTTTTTGAAGAAAGCACTTTGTAGATGGAATCCCGCTTCTGACTGAGAATTCCCATGTACACATTACTCATTTTTAATTTTTGTGCACCCATTGAACATTTTTAGTATGTGTGTTCAACACAGGCGTAAAAAGTGCTTTTGAGTTGTGTCACAATCATGAAGGGGCCCAATTCACAAAGTTAGCTGTACATATATGTCTAACATACATGTTTTTTAAGGCGCTTAACAACTTTTGAATTCACATAGGTTGAGTTTCCATTAATGTAACAATTTACTCACTTTCCTTGTGAACAAACCTTCCATGGGGTGGATGGGGGAAACTCCTGGACAGAATGTCCCCACCCATAGAATTATCAGATGATTCAATGACCCATTAGACAATCTTCATCACAGTGTTGACTCAAAGATATCCGCTTGACTAACTGATCAATTTATCTGCAGACTTTGACATGGCTGAGCATTCAATTTACATTACAGGTTTAGGAGAGCTAAGTATAAGAGATAAAGGCCCTCATTACAACCCTGGTGGTAAATCCCGCTTACCGCCGTGCTGACGGCCGGCAACATACCCTGGCTGCGGCGGAAATCCGCTACAGGTATTACGACCCACATCTCGTAATCCGCCACAATACAGACACCCGCACAAGTCCGCCACACCAAAGGTCAGCAATAAACTGGCGATAGAAAAACCTACACCGTTACGCCAACAGAAATATGCCCACATTATCACGACCCACGAATCAACGTGGTGGTCATTCAACTGGGGTAATCCATTGGCAGTACACACCGCCGCGCTCAAAATACACACACATTTACAAAACAGAACCACATTGGACAATTCAAAATACACACACCTGATACACGTACACACACCACAACCACACACTCCCACCACTATAAAACACACACCCACATTAACCACAACCCCTCACAACAACAATTTTGGAAGAAGCAGAGAGAGAGAGAATAGCAAAGACAACCCCAGCATCCACAGGCACACTACATCATCACTCATACAACATCCACGCACCTCAAAGAACACACCCCAACACAACACATCACACAGCACAACAAACATCACTTCACACATCACCCACACCACATTATGGCACCTCAAAGACACCCCAGGTTTTCTGAGGAGGAGCTCAGGGTCATGGTGGAGGAAATCATCCAGGTAGAGCCACAGCTATTCGGATCACAGGTGCAGCAGACATCCATTGCAAGGAAGATGAAGCTATGGCGGAGAATTGTCGACACTGTCAATGCAGTGGGACAGCACCCCAGGACACGGGATGACATCAGGAAGAGGTGGTACGACCTACGGGAGAAGGTGCATTCTGTAGTATCCAGGCACCAGGTAGCTGTACAGAGGACTGGTGGTGTACCCCCACCTCCTCCCCTACAACTAACAACATGGGAGGAGCAAGTCTTGGCGATCATGCATCCTGAGGGCCTCGCAGGAGTAGCAGGAGGACTGGACTCTGGTAAGGCAAATCTTTACTACTTTATCCCCCACCCTACCTGCATGCCATCACAAACTCCTACCCCTACCCTCACACCCATCACTCCAACACCTCACAGATACCCCACTATCACAACCAACACATCCCAATACCAAGCCCTGCATGTAACACCAATGCCTGGACACCCATTACAGACCTGCATGGACACCCATCACCAAAGCATGTCCAGTAGAGAGACTCACCCAGGCCACAAAATCACCACTCACACAAGGGCCCAGGCAATAATGCTAGCACAGGAGTAGAGGGAAACTCACCCATTGCACAAGATGGCCCACACAGATACAATAACTATGCATTTACACCCCAACAGGACCCCTACCCAACGTCACTGGAGAGGAGGTGCCAGCCATATCCAGTCCCCCCACAGAAGAGGCCCACAGTGACGACAGCAGCACTGCACGCCTGGATCAAGATGACCAGCCCGGCCCATCAGGGACCTCTGGACAGTTGGTTCCCCTGCCACAGCCCCAAACCACCACTGAACCTCCCACCTCAGGAAACACCAGCACAGCACCCACCCAGCGGGCCCATGCCACTGTCCCCAGGACACGCCAATCAGCAGTGTGTCCACCACTACAGGGACCACAGGCAAACCCACTAACCCAAGACAATCAGGGACCTGGGGTCAGTGGCAGTGGGCACACGGTTCAGGGGACAGAGGCACAGGACAACAGGAAAACTGGGAGGACTGCAGTGCGACAGGGGGAGGACAGGCCCGGGGAACCCACTCTCCATGAGGCACTCTCCAACATCATGGGAGCATACCACCATTCCCAGGAGATCATGGGCACGGCACTCGCCAAGTTTCAGAAGACCCAGCAGCTGCAGGAGGAACAGTACCTGGGGATCAAGGAGGACTTGAAGTCCATTAACACCACCCTGGTCACCATTGCAGGGGTGCTGGCAGACATGGTCAACACCATGAGGGAGACAGTGGCACACTGACGGGCACCTGACACTAGCCCGAATGATGAACAGCCCTCCACGTCCGCTGGCGCTACTGAACATGAGGTCCCGCCAAAGGACCAACAGGCCACCAGCACCCCACCCCCTGCAGGAGCAGAACCACCCCGCAAAAGGTCCCTGCGATCCAGGCACAAGACAGACAACATTGCCAAGACCCCCGCCAGGAAATAAGACTCTCCTGATTGTCACCCTTCTGCCCCACTATGTCATCCTGTCCTAAATGAACCGCTATTATTCCACTTCCTATGCCCCCTTGGACAATGCACCTGTGATACAAAGAGACTGGACTCTACCATTGACATTCCTTCACCATCACCCTAGCCCATTGCACATACCCCTCCACTGATTAGCACTTAAATAAACACACTTGAATCACAAAACAATCTGGAGTCAGTCTGTACTTTCACAAATGTGTTATCACAACCTCTCTGACAAATATCAATGTCAATGTTCATTTGCACATACCAAAGAATGACAGTTGTTGGGCACCAGTAAACATAGCAGAAGGCAGAATGTGGTACCCAGATCTGTGAAAAGGAAAGCCAAAGTGAACTGTCAGGGTCCATACACAGAGGAAAAAAGGCAGATTTATGCAATGTCATACAGTAGTCTAATATGAGCGGAGCAGTGCCAGTCTCTTACCTGTGTCTCACTGGAAGTATTGCATGATGTTGTTGTTTTGGTTGTCTATATCTTCTACTTCTGCCTCCTCTTCTTTACTGTCCACAGGCTCCACAGCTGCCACAAGACCAACATCATGCCCCTCCTCCTGCAGAAAAGGCACCTGGTGTCGCAAAGCCAGGTTGTGCAACATACAGCATGCCACGATGATCTGGCTCACCTTCTTCGGTTAGTAGTATAGGGAGCCACCTGTTAGATGGAGGCACCGGAATCTGGCCTTCAGGAGGCCGAAAGTCCACTGTATAATACGCCTAGTTCACCCATGTGCCTCATTGTAGAGTTCCTCTGCCCTTGTCCTGGGATTCCTCACTGGGGTCAGTAGCCATGACATGTTGGGGTAACCAGAGTCACCTGCAAATATCGAGGGGTATCGGTTAGACATACACAAACTCTTAGGGACTACCCCATACCCAGACACCTATTCAAACTGTGTGGGGATCTTGGCCTCACCTATTAGTCACACACGGTGCCTCTGGAGTTAGCCCATCACATAAAGGATGCTGCTATTCCTCAAAATGTAAGCGTCATGCACTGAGCCAGGATACTTGGCATTCACATGGGAGATGTACTGGTCTGCCAAACACACCATCTGCACATTCATTGAATGGTAGCTTTTGCGGTTTCTGTATACCTGTTCATTTCTCCGGGGGGGAACAAATACTACATGGGTACCATCAATGGCACCAATGATGTTGGGGATATGTCCCAGGGCATAGAAGTCACCTTCCACTGTGGGCAAATCCTCCACCTGGGGGAAAACGATGTCGCTGCGCATTTGTTTCAGCAGGGCAGACAACACTCTGGACACCACATTAGAGAACATTGGCTGAGACATCCTTGATGCCATGGCCACTGTTCTTTGAAAGGAACCACTGGCCTGGAAATGGGCCAAGTGACAGGAGCTGCACTAGAGGGGGGATTCCTGTGGGATGACGGATAGCTGACATCAGGTCTGGCTCCAAATGGGCACACAGTTCATGGATTGTGGCACGATCAAGTCCGTAGGTGATAATGATGTGTCTGTCTTCCATTGTCGACAGGTCCACCAGGGGTCTGTACACCGGAGGATGACGCCATCTCATCATCTGCCCCAGCGCATGTGCCCTATGGAGGAGAAGGATGAGCAGAGGGTCATATACCACATAGGTAGCACAAGGGTGTTTTGCACTTTTGTGATTTAATCAGTGTGTGGTGCTGTCTGTCCGTATTCCTGCCCAAAAGTGCTGTGACGCAGTAAGGTGCCCTGCCATGTGCCCCCCTGAAATGGCAGATGCCTGACCTGTAAGTAGGGACAAGGGGAAATGAGGTAACTGTGCTGGCGTTGTGCAGCGTCGCGGTAGGCGGACGAAGACCGCTGCGCAATTCAGCATTGGTTATCATTGGGCCCTATGGGTTCCAGGAGCCAATGACGATGTACGCCGGTGGTGAAGGTACGCCCCGCCGCGGACATGACCGCCATTTTCTATCTCTTCACTCACTTGATACCTGACCTTCAACAGGAGAGGACCTACACTGCAAGTGCTGCTGTGACCTGAGTCTGGAACGACAATGGCTACAGTGTCTGGGGAAAGCGCGCCTGCCTTCACCACAGAGGTGTTGGACAACCTGGTGGGTGGGGGCCTCCCCCAGTACACGCTACTCTATGGTCCTCCAGACAAACAGGTGAGTACACTGTGTGCATGGTGGATGTGACAGTCATGTATGGAGTGGCCCGGATGGAAGATAAATGGGGGGAGGGGCATGGCTGTGGCCTGCATGTGATGATGGTCAATGTATGTGTTTCAGGGCATGGTTGGGAAGTTGGGGACAATGAGTAACAATAACCCGACGGGGGAGTAAAATCCATTCTTACTTTACCTTTCCTGTAGGTCAGCACCCACCAGAAGAAGGGTATTTGGCGTGGCATCGCCAAGGAAGTGCGGACCCTGGGGCTCTAACATAGACGGACCATCAACTGCCGCAAGAGATGGGAGGACCTGCACCGCTGGAGCAAGAAGACGGCGGAGGCCCAGCTGGGGATGGCCTCCCAATGTGGAAGGGGTGCTCGTCGCACCATGACCCCCCTGATGTACCTTATCCTGGCGGTGGCATATCCTGAGTTGGATGGGTGCTTGAGGGCATCACAGCAGCCACAGGGGGGTGAGTACAGTCTCATTCAGCTGACTCTGTGCGCCTTACGAGGTGTCTGGGTGGGGAAAGGGGGCTGTGGGTTCCCCTAGGCCAGGGCGAACTTGGTCAGGTAAGTCCCTTGTTAGGCAGGCTCTGTGGCACTCAAACTCCAATAGTGGTAATAGCCATGTACAACTAATCAGCCTTCTGTGGGTTCCATGTGTGCAGCAAATAGGCTTAGGCATAGTCCCCCATGGGCAGTTGATTTTCCTAAGAACTGTTAGTGCATGCGCCAGTGCATAGGGCTGCTCCCTGTGTGTTGTGTCCGCAAACAGTGGTGTTGTTGCTGGCATTGACCATGTGCCTTCTCTGTCTTTCCCCCCCTTTTTGTTTTGTCACCCTGTCCTTGTGTGCATTAGCATCATCTAGCAGAGGAGCAGAGGCATCGGAGCAGGAGGGAGCTGCAACCCACATGGCCCAGGAGGGTGAATGTACGGAGTCTGAAGGCACCAGTGGGACGGAGGGCGAGGGAGCTCCACGACGGGGACAGGAGGGGGACACCAGCAACAGCGACTCCTCCTCTGATGGGAGCTACCTTGTGGTGGCGGGCACCTCTGTGCCCACCGCAACAACAGGTACAGCCACCACCCCCCCTACCAGCACTACCCTCCCAGCAGCCCCTCAGTGTGTTTCCCGTGCCCGCTCACCCAGGAGGGTGGGCATCTCCTTCGCCCCAGGCACCTCAGGCCCTGCCCCAGTCAGCCCTGCTGCCCTCAGTGAGGAGGTTATTGACTTCCTGATATCCCTCACTGTTGGGCAGTCAACCATTTTGAATGCCATCCAGGGTGTCGAGAGGCATTTGCGACAAACAAATGCATACCTGGAGGGCATTCACTCTGGCGTGGCAGCCCAACAGAGAGCATTTCAGGCTCTGGCCTCAGCACTGATGGCAGCCTCCCCCTCCAACCTCCACTACCCCAACCCAATCCCCTCTACCACAGCCTATCCCAAGCACACCATCAGACCAGCATGCACACACATCAACACACAAAAGTGGCTCAGGCAAACATAAGCACCACACATCCCACAGGCACTCACACAAGCACCATACCCATGCAGACACACCAACATCCACTGCCTCCACTGTGTCCCCCTCCTCCAAGTCCTCCCTCCCAGTCTCGTCTCCACTCACACCTGCATGTACTACATCCTCAGCCACTACCTCCATTACCAGCAAGCCCATCACCACACACCGCTCACGTGCAATCACCACCCCACTACCATGCACATGTCCCCTGTATCCTCTCCCAGTGTGTCTGTGAGCCCTCCTCCCAAAGTACACAAACGCAGGCACACACCCACGCAACAGCCATCCACCTCACAACAGCCTCCAGCCCATGCACCTTCACCCAAACTCAGCAGATGTAGACCTCCTACAACCACTACCTCTTCCTCCACTCTCAAACCCCCTCCATCTTCCCGTCCCAGTGTGTCTAAAAACCTTTTCCTAGCTTCAATTGACCTCTTCCCTACACCTCCCCCCGTCCTTCCCCTAGGGCCAGGATGTCCAGATCCCAGCCCAGCACCTCAGCCACAAAATCCTCGTCCAGTGTGGTCCCTGCAAGTCTGGGAACATCGAAGGCGGCACCCATCAGGGCTGCTAGTGTGCCACCTAGTGAGGCCAAGGACCACCCTATTCCACCACCTGCCAAGGTAAAGAAGGGGCCCACATGCCGAAGAAAGAAGCCGCACCAACCACCCAGCAAGGCCTCTTCCAGGACCAAAGAGGACAATGGCAAGGTCCCAGCAGCGACTTCCAAGGTGGGGAAGGGACACAAGGGCAAAGGGAAGTCAGCTCATGGCACAGAGCTTCCAGGTGAGGGACTGGTGTCACCCTTTCTGCAAGACAGACCAGCAACCTGTACAGCGGTGGCCACCGCCACAACTGCCGCCACCTGCACTGCCACCTGCCCCACCACCTGCACCACCACCTGCATGGATGCTGCCTCCACTACAGGCACCAGCATCATCCCCAGTTGGCACAGTTCAGAGACTGCAGGAGACGGCCTGGTGTCTCCCTCCACAAGTGCAGACACCTGCACCACCAGCAGCATCTCCGCCGCAGACACCGCAGCAGCCACTGCCACCTGCCCTGCGACGTGCCCAGCCAGTGCCACTACAGCGGACATCAGCAGCATCCCCAGTGGGCAGCCGTCCGAGGCTGCTGGAGACATCCTGGACCCTGCACACACCACAACCAGCACTGGCACTACCAGCCGTTGGCAAGCTAAGTCGCAAAAGGGTTGAGTGTGTCTCTGCCTCCATGGAGTATCATGCTACCTGTCCCCTGAAAATCTCGTGGCTCAGACACCCAGGTGAGTGAATGGGAACTGCCACACCCCAGGTGCAGCATCACTGGGCACCAAGCCCCCTCCAGAACCAGTGAGAACAGCATCCACTACCCCAGTCCTTGGCAGGATGAAGCACTCTGGGCACAAAGCCCCCTCCAGAACCAGTGGAGAACAGCATCCACTAACACAGTCCTTGTCAGGATGAAGCACTCTGGGCACAAAGCCCCCTCCAGAACCAGTGGAGAACAGCATCCACTACCCCAGTCCTTGGCAGGATGAAGCACTCTGGGCACCAAGCCCCCTCCAGAACCAGTGGAGAACAGCATCCACTTGAGAGACTGTGGCCTTGCACTCACCAGGACCAAGCAGTGGGCAAACCACCCACTTGAAAGACTGTGGCCTTGCACTCCCCAGGACCAAGCAGTGGGCAAACCGCCCACTTGAGAGGCTGTGGCCTTGCACTCTCCAGGACCAAGCAGTGGGCAAACCACCCACTTGAGAGACTGTGGCCTTGCACTCCCCAGGACCATGCAGTAGGAAAACCACCCACTTGAGAGACTTGAGAGACTGTGGCTTTGCACTCCCCAGGACCAGGCAGTGGGCATGGAACCCCCTCGTGGAGCAGTGGTGTCGTTCCATCATCCGGCTGGGATGCCCCCCTTCCCCTTCCCCCTGAGGTGCCTGTTTTTTTTCCCACCTGATGCCCCTGCAGTGTTCTCTCCGTTTTGAGGCAGGTGTCATGTGTGGGCTTCACCCATGCTTTTTGGGACCACTGGTCCACGAACATTTAATGGAACAGTATTCGGACTTGTGTACTTGCTGTAAATATTTGTATATACTGATCATGTAAAGTTATCTTGGCTTATCTGAATTTTTGATTATTACAATTGTTACAATCATTTAATTTGGTCCTTGCATTCTTCCAGGGAGTTACGGGGTGTATGTGTAATGTTGTTGGATCTGTTAGTGTGTATGGTATTGTGGGTGAGGGTGGGGATGAGGTTGTTGCATGTTGTTTGTGTGTGTCACTCTCTTTTTCACCCCCCTCTCCCCTGTGTACTAGGTGCAGTACTCACCGAGGTCGTCGCCGCCGTCTTTGATGTTCCTGGTAGATGAGGAGGTAGACCAGCATGAGCAGGACCTGTAACTCGGGCTCCATGGCGTCCTGGTTCCTCGTTGGGTGTCGTGAGGTGAGTGGTTTCCGTTCCAAAAACTGTTTCCGTCGTGCTTTTAATGGCGTTGGTACCGCCCTGGAAAATCCGGCGGATTGGTGCCTTGTAATAGTGTGGCCGGAACATTGTCTTCCGCCTGTCTGTTGGCAGTTACCGCTGCTGTGTTTGTTGCTAGTCAGAATGTTAAAGTGGCTGTCTGTGTTGGTGGTTTCCGCCATGGTTGTGATTCCATTTTTTTTACCGCCGGCCTGTTGGCGGTATTACCACTGCTTTTTCACTGACAGCCAGGGTTGTAATGAGGGCCAAAGTGCCGCTGCCCGTACTACTCCAGTCCCAGGATCCCTCCAGCAGCAGACACCTGACAGGGGGAGGCTCCCTCTTTACGGGCGCTACATAGCACACATCATTTCATCGCGGCACATCCCCGCTGCCCGTACTTTGGCTGTAAGGATCCTGGTGGGACTTCCAGTCCCAGGATCCCTCCTGCAGCAGACACCTGACAGGGGAGGCTCCATCTTTACGGGCGCTACATAGCGCGTCGCATTTCATCGTGGCACATCCCCGCTACCCTTACTTTGGCCGTAAGAATCCTGGTGGGACTTCCAGTCCCAGGATCCCTCCAGCAGCAGACACCTGACAGGGGGAGGCTCCCTCTTTACGGGCGCTACATAGCGTGCCGCATTTCATCGCGGCACATCCCCGCTGCCCGTACTTTGGCCGTAAGGATCCTAGTGGGACTTCCAGTCCCAGGATCCCTCCAGCAGCAGACACCTGACAGGGGGAGGCTCCCTCTTTACGGGCGCTACATAGCGCGCCGCATTTCATCGCGGCACATCCCCGCTGCCCGTACTTTGGCTGTAAGGATCCTGGTGGGACTTCCAGTCCCAGGATCCCTCCAGCAGCAGACACCTGACAGGGGGAGGCTCCCTCTTTATGGGCGCTACATAGCGCGCTGCATTTCATCGCGGTGCGGGACGCGCCCGGGCAAAGCCCGGGCCAAGGGCAGGCCCATCTTGCGCCCGTCATCGCCATGAGGAGACTGGGCTGTGCTACCCCCCTAAAGATTTGTCTGTTTAGTTATTGGTCTTGGTTTAGAGGATTTAGGAACATTGTTTGTTTAGTCTGATCAGTTCTATTTGACCATGAGCAACACCCGGCATCAAAGGGGCCAGCGGAGCAAGTTTCCATCATCCCGTGCTCTCAGGGGCTTCTTTCCCCTCTGATACCATTTGCACCTGACAGCAGGAAACAGGGCTGGGCTATCTTTTCCAGACATGTTTGGAATCATCTAGATAAGGAGTCTTATTGATGGTCTTAGCTCTACTGTGAACATTTATTGATCTCATTATTTTCCTCTTCCTGCTTGGTTATTGGAAATACGATATGGGGAAGCGGAAGGCCGATGATGTATCAGTATCCCACTCTCGGGTTAAAAAAAACAAAAAAGTCCTGTTGGGAAAGTGGAGGGATGCTTTACTACAAATCTACAGCAATTCAAAACAATTGATTCACTGTTTGAAGAGGTTGAGGCAATATTGAGGAGTCCTTCCGTTATTGGCCCTTCTATTCCGGATACTATTCCTCCTAAAAAGATTCCTGAACTCTTTAAGAAAAAATCACAGATGCACAGACTAGAGGTTAAGGCGGATTTGCACCCTCCTCCTCATCCCCAGGTTGCAATTCCCTCACTTCTGGAGATCTCACCATTATTGGTGGAAACAAACGGATGTTTTCCTGTGGAAGGTGCACCTTCCCTGAGGTGCATGTCTCCGCCTCTTATTACTATTCCTTGCTCAAATAGGTTTTCGGTTTTGTCCTCTAATTCTGCAAGTCCTGGACACTCACAGACTTTAGTCGTAGAAGGGACTGACAAGTATATTCTGGATAAAAAGATGGTCAGTAATGAAGCTTTTCAGTTAGCTACTATTTCTCAGAAATTAGACGATGTTAAGTGTCTGCTGGTAACTCTTATGAACAAAATCTCTGGACTCTATGATCAAAAGCCTGTTTGTAATTGCATTGTGCCGTACAAGACTGTTCCTTCCTCTGATCTGTTGATGAAACCCAAAAAATCTAGTTTCCTTACCCTAGGTGACAAAACAACTTCTCTTTCTACACATAATAAGCTAGGGGAAGTAATGGCAGTACACAAAGGCATGGCAGGTCTGCTTGTCAGACCGTTTCTACCATCAATGAGCGAGTTCCAAAATTAGGTGTAAAAAAGTGTGGATACACCTCCGGACAGGGGAATATAGGTATTCCTTGTCTAAAAACTTCTCAGTTAAATTCAGGAGGAACGCCCTCTACAGCAAGTTTTCCTGTTAGTCCCTTTTCAGTTACACACTCTGACTATTCAACATTTACACAGACCCATGACATCAAGGGAAGGTCAAGAAGGAGGACTATATACTTGACTAGGGTGCCGAAGCTACCTCAGGGCAATAGAGAGTCGAGTGACTCCCTAATTAACAAAGTTACTCATTGGATACGCTCCCAGAGGAATTGTCTCTCTGTTATCCGCAGATACAATCAGTTGGGGTCGGAATTTGATTATATTTCGATTCTCTTCAATGATAGTAGTCTAGTCAATGATCTCCTGGCCTTTGACTCACAGACAGGTACATTAAGTACAGGCAGGGAAACAAATCTCAGACTTAGTAGTCAGCCGCCTAGGGTCCCGTTATGCAGAGGATGTTGTACATCTGGAACTATCGTAGATGGGGTTATCTCTTCTTCTGAGAACTCTCTACCATCTAAACCTGAGAATCTTTCCCCCTCTCTCTCTGAATTGAACTGACTGATTGCTCCCTGCACAGAACCTCCTAAAATAGCAACCGATGAGCGTCAACCTATAGGGACTCCAACCACTGCCTCCCTATTGAGAACTAAGTTAATATCTACGCCTCCCAAAATCAGTGTTATATCTTGGAATGTTGCAGGAATTAAGTCAAAGTTCGGTGATTCGGAATGGGTAAGCTTTGTTAATAAACAAGATATCTGTCTTTTTCAGGAAACTTGGACTGCAGAACAGATATCCATACAAGGCTTTACAACCTATTTTTCTGCTGCCCAACCTGCCTTTGGTGGTTTTGGAAGATGGATAGGAGGGTTAATGATTTTGTTGAATAATAAGCTAGAATGTGACCACTCAATGATAAAGTTTAATTCCTATGATTTGCTGGGTGTGCAACTCACATTCGGACATGGATTTAGGATGATAGTTCTGAATATTTATGCAAGATCCGTTCCCCGTGGGTCAGAATCAACTGTTCTCACCCAGCTGACTGATTACATGGAGCTTTTGGACTCTTCAGATTATCTGATCATAGCAGGTGACTTCAATTGTTCTTTTGTGTTGGACAATACCATCAGCAATCTGACTAATGAGGAGGACGAATATTGGGGTATTCCCCAATTCAAGGAAATGGTGTCTTTGCCTGCTTCCTATGTTGCAACTCAGTTGTCCTCCCTTTGTCTGAAACATGGCCTGAGAGAATGTAACGGCCGCACTAAATCTGATCCAGAGCGATCTATTACCTTCAAGCGAGGGCTTTCTTTTAGTACTATTGATTATATTCTGGTGGACATTAGGCTATGGTCAAGTTCACTGGACATGGAAATATTACCTCGCCCTGATAGTGATCATAATCCACTGTGCCTTGTACTGACCAGCTATGCATTTGTAAGAGTCCAGCATACAACGATCACTAATGTCCCACTCCCCTGCCTGAATCATAAACGCTCTCGGGTCTGTTGGCCGGAGGTTGAATCCAACTCGTATTTGATTAGGGATATTTATTCATTATTTTTAAAACTTTTCGCTGATTATGAGGAACAAGAGGCACCTGATATTCCTATTATGGCTATTCCCAACAAAATGGTTGATTCCCTACAGGGTATTTTCTACAGGGAAATTCCTTTTAAACCGAGACCTGTTGACATCCCTCATAGGGATTGGTATTATAAGGACTGCGTGCGAGCAAGATCTAACCTAAACGAGGCTGTAAAAAACTCCACCCAAGAGGTTATTAAAGATGCTGGACATAGGTATGTTAAGGCCCTGAAACAAGCAAAAAAAGATTGGGATAATGAGATTTGGCAGAAGCTGCTTGAAGCAGTCAAATATCAAGATGACAGCTCCTTCTGGCGGCTGTTGGCCTCCAGCTCGAAAGGGGGTAATGATGTTATTGGTATGTACATCCAGCCTGAAAGATGGGTGTCTTATTCTTCTGGAATTTATGCCCTGCCTGTACCGCAAGCTCCGGAGGTCCCTGGACATGATGATTGTCGGGCTGTTACCAAGACTGCAACTGAGAGTATTGTTTTTACATTAGCTGAAACAACAGCTGCAATTAACTCTCTGAGGCCAGCGAAAGCTCCTGGTCCCGATAAGATTCCAGGGGACCTGTTTAGATCTGAACCAAAGATATGGGCATGGTACATAAACTTATTGTCTAATGCCATAGCAGCTGGTAGCCCTATTCCCAATTCTTAGCGCGGCGCAGAAATAATCCCGATTCATAAAAAGGGTGATGTAGGTTCACCTGCAAATTATCAACCGATCAGCCATATTGATATCCTTCAAAAGACCTTTGCTAAGCAAGTCTTAGATAGGCTTACCAATTGGATCCAACATAATCAAATCTTATCTCCTTTACAGGCCAGTTTTCGGCCTAAAACTAACACCATGGACCAAGTCTTTAGGCTGTCATTTCAATTTTGGAAGTACGTCACCCTATCTAAGCAAAAACTCTACGTTGCTTTTGTAGATTTAAGATCTGCGTTCGATCTTGTTCCAAGAGAGAAATTGTGGGGAGTATTAAACAAAATCGGCATCCCAGGAAACCTAGTGCATTTAATTCAAAGGCTACACGAAAAAACATTTGCACGAGTTAGATGGGGTAATCAGGGGGAACTCACCGACAAAATAGATATTAGGAGATGAGTGCGCCAGGGCTGTGTTCTTGCCCCAACCCTCTTTACATTGTTTATTAACGAGGTGGTGCAAGTCGTTACCACTGCCAAAACGACGCTCCATCTCTGAATAACTATAAAATTCCGATTTTGCTATTTGCCGACGATTCCCTCCTGATCTCTAGAACTCCTATGGGCCTTCAGGTACTTGTGGATAAGTTTAGTTCATTTTTTGGTGATTTTGGACGTGAGCTTAACCATAGCAAAACTAAACTTATGACCCTGGGATGTGACCCTACCAAGAGATATTCCATTTTCTATAATGGTACCCCCCTAGGCAAGGTATCCTCCATAGACTATCTGGGGGTGAGAATAGCAATAATCTGCATTGGGGGGCCCAAATCGATAAAAGTTTAGCTCTTCTGTGGCTATTCTACGTTTCCACAAGTCTACCCCTGAGAGAGTGTGTTGGACTTTTGCTTATGCAGGGTCATCCCCAGTCTTTTTTCGCCTCCTGCCTCCTATTTTTTTCTGACATGTTGCTGTTGGCTTTTCAACTCTGAGCACTTTACCACTGCTAACCAGTGCTAAAGTGCATATGCTCTCCTGTTTAAATTGTATGTAAGTGGTTTATCCATGATTGGCATATTTGATTTACTAGTAAGTCCCTAGTAAGGTGCACTAGAGGTGCCAGGGCCTGTAAATCAAATGCTACTAGTGGGCCTGCAGCACTGGTTGTGCCACCCACATAAGTAGCTCTGTAATCATGTCTCAGACCTGCCACTGCAGTGTCTGTGTGTGTATTCTTACACTGTAAATTCGACTTGGCAAGTGTACCCACTTGCCAGGCCTAAACCTTCCCTTTTCTTACATGTAAGGCACCCCTAAGGTAGGCCCTAGGTAGCCCCAAGGGCAGGGTGCAGTGTATGGATAAGGTAGGACATATAGTAATGTGGTTTATATGTCCTGACAGTGAAATACTGCCAATTTCGTTTTCACTGTTGCAAGGTCTGTCTCTCTCTCATAGGATAAAATGGGGTGTTGGACTTTTGCTTATGCAGGGTCATCCCCAGACTTTTTTGCCTCCTGCCTCCTATATTTTTCTGACATGTTGCTGTTGGCTTTTCAACTCTGAGCACTTTTACCACTGCTAACCAGTGCTAAAGTGCATATGCTCTCCTGTTTAAATTGTATGTAAGTGGTTTATCCATGATTGGCATATTTGAATTACTAGTAAGTCCCTAGTAAGGTGCACTAGAGGTGCCAGGGCCTGTAAATCAAATGCTACTAGTGGGCCTGCAGCACTGGTTGTGCCACCCACATGAGTAGCTCTGTAATCATGTCTCAGACCTGCCACTGCAGTGTCTGTATGTGTATTTTTACACTGTAAATTCGACTTGGCAAGTGTACCCACTTGCCAGGCCTAAACCTTCCCTTTCCTTACATGTAAGGCACCCCTAAGGTAGGCCCTAGGTAGCCCCAAGGGCAGGGTGCAGTGTATGGATAAGGTAGGACATATAGTAATGTGGTTTATATGTCCTAACAGTGAAATACTGCCAATTTCGTTTTCACTGTTGCAAGGTCTGTCTCTCTCATAGGATAATATGGGGGCTACCTTTAAATATGATTAAAGTGTAGATTCCCCTAGAGAGTAGATGGACATGTGGAGTTTGGGATCCCTGAACTCACAATTTAAAAATACATCTTTTAGTAAAGTTGATTTTGAGATTGTGCGTTTGAAAATGCCACTTTTAGAAAGTGAGCATTTTCTTGCTTAAACCATTCTGTGACTCTGCCTTGTTTGTGGATTCCCTGTCTGGGTCAGCTTGACAGTTGGGTTGTTTTTCACCTCACACCAGACAGTGACACAAAGGGAGCTGGGGTGTGATCTGCATTTCCTGATTAGCCATCTCTGCTAGGAGGGAGGGGTGGAGTGGTCACTCTCATCTGAAAGGACTGTGCCTGCCTCTGACAATGCTGTCTCCAACCCCCTGGTGTGTGTCTGAGGCCTTGCCTGGGCAAGGCAGGATTTCACAAGAAGGTGTGAGTCCCCTTTGAAGAAAGGTGACTTCAAAGACTAAAATGGGTATAAGAAGGGCACCCAAACTTACAAACTTCAGAACCACTTCTGGAATCAAGAGGAACCTCTGCCTGGAGAAGAGCTGATCGCTGAGGAACAAGTGCTGCCCTGCCTGTGACTGTGCTTTGTGGAGCTTTCCTGCAGTGCTGCTTCTGCCTGAGTAAGAGGGCAAAGACTGGACTTTGTGTGCCTTCCATCTTGAAGAAGAAATCTCCAAGGGCTTGATGTAGAGCTTGCCTCCTGTTGTTGAAGTCTCAGGGATAGCAAAGACTTCTTCCTGCCAGCACCTGGAGTCTCTGGAGAGACCCCTACTCTGCTCTGTGGTGCCCTTCCAGTTCCTGGGACCCTGAAAGGAGAGGCTGGCAGCCTAAGGACAAAAATACACGCACCGAGCGCCGTGCGGAGAAAAGATCGACGCGAATCCGATCGCGGCTGAGAAAACGACGCGACGCCGGCTCCGCAGCTGAGAAACGACGCCGCAGGAAACGCGACCGAAGAATCGACGCCCGGAGCAGGAGAAACGACGCGCAGCATCGCTGACGAAGGCTGAGAGATCGCAACCTGCGCCGCGGGACTTTCGGACCGTCGCGGGGCTGGCTTTTTCGACGCGCATCGCCGTGCCGAGCTGTTTTCGACGCATATAACCGTGCAGGGTTATTTTCGACGCACACCGCCCGTGCGGGGTTATTTTTGACGCAAACCAGGTACATTTACACGCTAGCAGCGCTAGTGTGTTGTTACAACTACCTAAAGACTCTTTTTATTTTAAACCTTTTAAAAATCATAACTTGACTTGTGTATGTTGGATTTTTGTCGTTTTGGTCTTGTTTTGTCTAGATAAATATTTCCTATTTTTCTAAACTGGTGTTGTGTCATTTTGTAGTGTTTTCATTAAGTTACTGTGTGTGTTGGTACAAATACTTTACGCCCAGCACTCTGAGGTTAAGCCTACTGCTCTGCCAAGCTACCAAGGGGGTAAGCAGGGGTTAGCTGAGGGTGATTCTCTTTTATCCTAACTAGAGTGAGGGTCCTTGCTTGAACAGGGGGTAACCTGACTGTCAACCAAAGACCCCATTTCTAACATGGGGGCTACCTTTAAATATGATTAAAGTGTAGATTCCCCTAGAGAGTAGATGGACATGTGGAGTTTGGGATCCCTGAACTCACAATTTAAAAATACATCTTTTAGTAAAGTTGATTTTAAGATTGTGCGTTTGGAAATGCCACTTTTAGAAAGTGAGCATTTTCTTGCTTAAACCATTCTGTGACTCTGCCTTGTTTGTGGATTCCCTGTCTGGGTCAGTTTGACAGTTGGGTTGTTTTTCACCTCACACCAGACAGTGACACAAAGGGAGCTGGGGTGTGATCTGCATTTCCTGATTAGCCATCTCTGCTAGGAGGGAGGGGTGGAGTGGTCACTCTCATCTGAAAGGACTGTGCCTGCCTCTGACAATGCTGTCTACAGCCCCCTGGTGTGTGTCTGAGGCCTTGCCTGGGCAAGGCAGGATTTCACAAGAAGGTGTGAGTCCCCTTTGAAGAAAGGTGACTTCAAAGACTAAAATGGGTATAAGAAGGGCACCCAAACTTACAAACTTTAGAAACACTTCTGGAATCAAGAGGAACCTCTGCCTGGAGAAGAGCTGATCGCTGAGGAACAAGTGCTGCCCTGCCTGTGACTGTGCTTTGTGGAGCTTTCCTGCAGTGCTGCTTCTGCCAGAGTAAGAGGGCAAAGACTGGACTTTGTGTGCCTTCCATCTTGAAGAAGAAATCTCCAAGGGCTTGATGTAGAGCTTGCCTCCTGTTGTTGAAGTCTCAGGGATAGCAAAGACTTCTTCCTGCCAGCACCTGGAGTCTCTGGAGAGACCCCTACTCTGCTCTGTGGTGCCCTTCCAGTTCCTGGGACCCTGAAAGGAGAGGCTGGCAGCCTAAGGACAAAAATACACGCACCGAGCGCCGTGCGGAGAAAAGATCGACGCGAATCCGATCGCGGCTGAAGAAACGACGCGACGCCGGTTCCGCAGCTGAGAAACGACGCCGCAGAAAACGCAACCGAAAAACCGACGCCCGGAGCAGGAGAAACGACGCGCAGCATCGCTGACGGAGGCTGAGAGATCGCACCCTGCGCCGCGGGACTTTCGGATCGTCGTGTGGCTGGCTTTTTCAACGCGCACCGCCGTGCCGAGTTGTTTTCGACGCACACAGCCGTGCAGGGTTATTTTCGACGCACACCGCCCGTGCGGGGTTATTTTTGACGGAAACCAGGTACATTTTCACGCTAGCAGCGCTAGTGTGGTGTTACAACTACCTAAAGACTCTTTTTATTTTAAACCTTTAAAAAATCATAACTTGACTTGTGTATGTTGGATTTTTGTCGTTTTGGTCTTGTTTTGTCTAGATAAATATTTCCTATTTTTCTAAACTGGTGTTGTGTCATTTTGTAGTGTTTTCATTAAGTTGCTGTGTGTGTTGGTACAAATACTTTACGCCCAGCACTCTGAGGTTAAGCCTACTGCTCTGCCAAGCTACCAAGGGGGTAAGCAGGGGTTAGCTGAGGGTGATTCTCTTTTATCCTAACTAGAGTGAGGGTCCTTGCTTGAACAGGGGGTAACCTGACTGTCAACCAGAGACCCCATTTCTAACATTGGTGACCAGCGGACGGGATTGGACTTGTGTTTGTACTTGACATACAGTAATTAAGTGTACACTACTGTTTTGATCTCAGACCACTACGTGACCACATACTACTTGTTTGGTGATCTTTTGATTTTTCTCTTAAGGACCCTTTTTATTCTACTTCCATGATTTTGCTGATCCCTTGACTGATTCTTTTTACTTCATTGGGAAATTATTTTTTTCTGCCTTTTGGAACTTTGCACTTGTGACCATCATGTCTCAATCTGGAGATGCAACAGCTGGAGCTGTGTTTGAAATGGAGAAACTGAAGGAGTACTCAGTTGCTCAATTGAAACAGTTCCTTAAAGATCTTGACTGTCCCACTGAGAGCTCCACCAGGGAGGGGGAGCTGCAACAGGCACAGAGGGCCTGGGTGACAATCAAGAAGGCTGGAAGGCACACAGAGGAGGAGAATAATATGGGGGGGGAAGTGCAGAGGATACACAGTGGTGTAGTGGAGGAACCTGTTACGCCTGGGGGGAGGGTCCCCAGGAGGGATGGCAGGGTGTCACCCAAGGGTCTGACTCCTGAAGAGTTACAGGACAGACAGGCAGAGAGGGAGTACCAATGGGAGCTGAAAAAGCTCGATTGGGAGTTGGAAGAAAGGAGGAGGAACTTAGAGATTAAAAAAATGATTTATGCTTACGAGCTTAAATTGAAAGAGCTGGAAGTCATGAGGGCTGAGTCCAGCTGGAATGGTGGCAGCAACAATTGTATATCCAGTGATGCTGCAGAAGTGCACATGCCCAGAGAGGTGGTGCCCTACTTGAAGGAGGGAGTTAACACACGCCAGGAGGTTCAGGGGTATGAGGTAGCTCCAGTGATGCACAGGGTCCCTGAGGTGGATTGGGGAACTGGCATGGGGAGTCATATTCCTACTGGTGGGAGGGACACTCTACTGACTCTAGGTGAGAGTGACAGGGAGAGGGGTTCCCCCCAGGTAGAAGTCCTGGTTATGGAGTGTGAAGACATCCCAGAAGAGTGTGGGTTGAGTGTCAGGGACAGTCAGGTACTGTCTCACCAGTCTCAGGAGGGTGATGTGGGGTGCTTTGTCAAAGCAGAGTCACTGGATGGTTGGGTGAAGGGTACTTTGGTTAATTCATGTGAGGGGCTGAGTGATGTAATTGCTGGAGAGCATATGTCTAGTCCTTATTTTCCAGAGCTATGCCAACACCAGGTGGAGTGTGAGTTCTCTGACCCCAGGGAGCTTACAATGGAGGCAGACTTCTGGGTGAGTACCAGAGAGTCTGAAGAGGCATTTGGGGGTGCTCCTGAGAGGAGTGGTCTAGGTAGTTCCCAACCAGGTGAGGTAGGGAAGGATTGTAGTGTCCCAGGTAGGTCCCAGTGTAGTGGGATGGGTGAGGGACCCCATGTCCAGTCTCAGAGGAGAGGGAATGGGGATGGGTTGAGGCCCAAGGTGCCCGAGATCCGGTCCCAGGTCCTGGAGGGTTCCCTGCGGGAACACCAGGAGGGGAGCCTAGTCTGTACCATAGGGCCATCTGTTGAGGGAGACCCCACAGTGTCAGGAGAACTTGGGGGGGCGGCTGTAGCCAGCGTCCCACCAGTTCTGGTGTCTGGCAGTACCACTCCTAGTGAGGGGGTGCAGAAGTCCAGACAGAGGGTTGAGAGGGGGTTGCGGACCCCAGTGGAGAACCTGGAGGGTCAGGGGTCAGCTCTGAGAGCAGAGCCCCCCATGAATGACCTTGGTGAGACCATTTCTGGGTTGGGGGGAATCCAGACTCTGTCAGATGGGCGGAGGTCAGGGGACCTGCGCCCGCCAGACTCTTGTGTGGCCCTTCGGGACAGTGTGTCCCTTGAGGGGGGTAAGTGTGCCCCCCTGGAAGTCCTGGTGTGCCAGGCAATGGTTCAACCGCAGGGTGGTGACCCTGGGTTGAATGATCAGGTTCAGGGGGTAAATTCTGACCTGATGGGGGGTAAGTGTGCTCCCAAGGAAGTCCTGGTGTGCCAGGCAGTGGTTCAACCGCAGGGTGGTGACCCTGGGTTGGATGACCAGGTTCAGAGGGTAAACTCTGACCTGGTAGGGGGTAGGTATGCCCCCCAGGAAGTCCTGGTTTGCCAGGCAGTGATCCAGTCTGTGGGTACAGACCCTGGATTGGGAGGCCAGGTTAAGGGTGTCCCCCCTGACCTGGAGGAAGGGGCTACTGCTAACAGTGCCCCTACCATGTTGTCTTCTGGGGGGGCCACTCCTAGTTGGGTGGTTCAGGACCCCAGAGGAGAGGGCAGGGGGAGGGAAGCCTCGCCCCTGGCCCTGGTCCAACCTGAAGGTACAGACCCCAGGTTGGAGGATCAGTTGCAGGTTAACATCCCTGCACTGGTGGAAGAATTGTGCAGGACTGCTTCTACAAGCACCCTGACAGTTTTTGACTCTGGGGGTGCCGCTTCTGCAGGGAGGTTACAGAGCCCCAGAGGGGAGGACCAGGGTCAGGTTGTCATCCCTGACCTGGTGGAAGAGAGAGTGGTCAAAGGGTGCCAGGCACCTGGGGCTACCACCCCCCACTCTCCACAGTCACAGTGGTTAGAGAGGCCTGAGGTCGGGCTCTCATCCCTGACAGTTGTCTGGGGCCACTGTGGCTTGCTGTCCTGGTGGACGGAGTTGCCCCTGGGGGGGGGAGGACGAGAGTCACACCCCGGGGGTGGAGTGGGCAACCCCACTGTGTTGGCCCTGGTGGTACTATCTGCCCATTGCAATACATCTGTGAGCAAAGTAAAGTTAGGTGTTGCACAGATGGTGTCTGTAGATGTGGAGAAGGGTTCCCCATGGGTTAGCTTAGTGGGCCCTGAGAGTATGGACAGAGGGATCCAACTGGAGTCAGGAAGGCGTAGAACTGGAACATGCCCCTGCTGTTGTGGGCCTGGGTCCCTGTTCTATCGCCCCAATCAGGGAAGTACATCAAGGTATTGATTGTTCTCCCCTGGCTTTAGGCTGGTAGGGGGTCGTGTTGGACTTTTGCTTATGCAGGGTCATCCCCAGTCTTTTTTCGCCTCCTGCCTCCTATTTTTTTCTGACATGTTGCTGTTGGCTTTTCAACTCTGAGCACTTTACCACTGCTAACCAGTGCTAAAGTGCATATGCTCTCCTGTTTAAATTGTATGTAAGTGGTTTATCCATGATTGGCATATTTGATTTACTAGTAAGTCCCTAGTAAGGTGCACTAGAGGTGCCAGGGCCTGTAAATCAAATGCTACTAGTGGGCCTGCAGCACTGGTTGTGCCACCCACATAAGTAGCTCTGTAATCATGTCTCAGACCTGCCACTGCAGTGTCTGTGTGTGTATTCTTACACTGTAAATTCGACTTGGCAAGTGTACCCACTTGCCAGGCCTAAACCTTCCCTTTTCTTACATGTAAGGCACCCCTAAGGTAGGCCCTAGGTAGCCCCAAGGGCAGGGTGCAGTGTATGGATAAGGTAGGACATATAGTAATGTGGTTTATATGTCCTGACAGTGAAATACTGCCAATTTCGTTTTCACTGTTGCAAGGTCTGTCTCTCTCTCATAGGATAAAATGGGGGCTACCTTTAAATATGATTAAAGTGTAGATTCCCCTAGAGAGTAGATGGACATGTGGAGTTTGGGATCCCTGAACTCACAATTTAAAAATACATCTTTTAGTAAAGTTGATTTTAAGATTGTGCGTTTGGAAATGCCACTTTTAGAAAGTGAGCATTTTCTTGCTTAAACCATTCTGTGACTCTGCCTTGTTTTTGGATTCCCTGTCTGGGTCAGTTTGACAGTTGGGTTGTTTTTCACCTCACACCAGACAGTGACACAAAGGGAGCTGGGGTGTGATCTGCATTTCCTGATTAGCCATCTCTGCTAGGAGGGAGGGGTGGAGTGGTCACTCTCATCTGAAAGGACTGTGCCTGCCTCTGACAATGCTGTCTCCAGCCCCCTGGTGTGTGTCTGAGGCCTTGCCTGGGCAAGGCAGGATTTCACAAGAAGGTGTGAGTCCCCTTTGAAGAAAGGTGACTTCAAAGACTAAAATGGGTATAAGAAGGGCACCCAAACTTACAAACTTTAGAAACACTTCTGGAATCAAGAGGAACCTCTGCCTGGAGAAGAGCTGATCGCTGAGGAACAAGTGCTGCCCTGCCTGTGACTGTGCTTTGTGGAGCTTTCCTGCAGTGCTGCTTCTGCCAGAGTAAGAGGGCAAAGACTGGACTTTGTGTGCCTTCCATCTTGAAGAAGAAATCTCCAAGGGCTTGATGTAGAGCTTGCCTCCTGTTGTTGAAGTCTCAGGGATAGCAAAGACTTCTTCCTGCCAGCACCTGGAGTCTCTGGAGAGACCCCTACTCTGCTCTGTGGTGCCCTTCCAGTTCCTGGGACCCTGAAAGGAGAGGCTGGCAGCCTAAGGACAAAAATACACGCACCGAGCGCCGTGCGGAGAAAAGATCGACGCGAATCCGATCGCGGCTGAAGAAACGACGCGACGCCGGTTCCGCAGCTGAGAAACGACGCCGCAGAAAACGCAACCGAAAAACCGACGCCCGGAGCAGGAGAAACGACGCGCAGCATCGCTGACGGAGGCTGAGAGATCGCACCCTGCGCCGCGGGACTTTCGGATCGTCGTGTGGCTGGCTTTTTCAACGCGCACCGCCGTGCCGAGTTGTTTTCGACGCACACAGCCATGCAGGGTTATTTTCAACGCACACCGCCCGTGCGGGGTTATTTTTGACGGAAACCAGGTACATTTTCACGCTAGCAGCGCTAGTGTGGTGTTACAACTACCTAAAGACTCTTTTTATTTTAAACCTTTAAAAAATCATAACTTGACTTGTGTATGTTGGATTTTTGTCGTTTTGGTCTTGTTTTGTCTAGATAAATATTTCCTATTTTTCTAAACTGGTGTTGTGTCATTTTGTAGTGTTTTCATTAAGTTGCTGTGTGTGTTGGTACAAATACTTTACGCCCAGCACTCTGAGGTTAAGCCTACTGCTCTGCCAAGCTACCAAGGGGGTAAGCAGGGGTTAGCTGAGGGTGATTCTCTTTTATCCTAACTAGAGTGAGGGTCCTTGCTTGAACAGGGGGTAACCTGACTGTCAACCAGAGACCCCATTTCTAACAGAGTGGTTACCCCAACCATTAAAATCTACAGAGCAAAGGCACAGAGTGCTGCGGTCTATGGGGAAGAAATCTGGGGCTCCTCGAACACTGGCACGCTCGCAGTGGGGGAAAACAACTTTGTAAGGTCAACTTTGGCTTGTCCTCTTAATACTCCACTGCTGCCAGTGTTCTGGGACCTTGGTCTTTCATGCATCTCAGATGTAATTGCCCTACGACCATTGCATTTCTGGGTCCACGTATGGACCACCCCTGAGCTATCCACATATAAGGAGTCTATTCAAGAAATCCTAGACAGACCTAATGTACTTACCATTCCTTGGTTTAATCACATCTCAAAATGGTTCCATAGATTGGGTCTCGGCGAGTTTTGGAGCCATCCTGACGGTATAAGGAAGGATCAGAAGAACCATTTGAAAACTGTTTACTGGACGTATGTCAGGGAAAACTATCTGCTGTGTTCAACACATGGCAGATTGACTTTACAATTTTTTTACTTTAAATGGTATCCGTATCTTGAACCATTTATGGATACAATTCTCGACCCACTAAGTAAGAGTCTATATATTCAGTTCCGATATGGTTGCCTGCCTCTTAAATCTTACGGCAGTACTCGGAGCTTGACTCCAAGATCTGATCTTTGTCCTAGTTGTAATCATGCTTCAGAATCTATTTTACATTTTATGTTTATATGCCCCGCATATATGATTGCGCGACGGAAGTGGTTACGACCCGTGTGCAGAAATATGGGGATGAGACATTGTATGGCTGCCTTTAGGATCATGATCCTCCCCCCTATCTTGTGCGGTTAGCAAGTACATTGCAGCTGCTTGGCATATACGTATCCGACTCCTGGAAAAAAATGATGATGAGGAATACATTTTTAAAATGTTTTAGCTGTTAATTTTTAACCATGCACCTAAGACTGGAATAAAACCTCATGTCTAATTCGAATTATAGGTATTAGGGGGTTAAGTGCATTTTGAAGGAAAGTAATTTTATGTGTTTTAAGGCTGAACATGTGTTATTTTGTTTTATTTTCTCCCTTTTATCAAAACATTTTTGTATTTGAATGTTGTTTCTGCTTTTATGGTTGAAAGTAACCGAATAAAGCTATGTGAACTCGAGGGCCAAAGTGCTTGATCTGTTCTGTGATTTTCTGACAAATTGTACTCATAAGACATCTCTCCCTTCAATCTATTTGCCAGCCAGAAAATGCACAGTGGAGGTGTCCCAAGGCTCCATTCTTTCTCCCTTGCTGTTTAAGCTATATTTTGCACGCCTTGCTTCCTTGATTGGCTCATTTAGCTTTGGTATGATCCTATATACAAATGATACTCAGATTATGGTCCAGATCTCTGGTGATGAATAGGTCACAGCTATCCAGTGACAATGTTGTTTAACAAATATTTGGTTGGACTGAACTGAACCATTTGAAGTGAAATGAAGACAAGACGGAGATAGTCTGTCCCATAATTCAATCACCATGCTGGGATTTGGACTTCTGGCCGGAGGAGTTTGGGCCAACTGCCCCTCTGGGGCTTATGGTAAAAAACTTCAAAACCTAGGTGTAAAAATAGACAGTTAGCTAGCTCTCACTGACCAAATCACAGCAGTAGTCCCATAATGTATTTTTTTAATCTTCAATTTTTGAAAAACATCATGGACTTGTTCTCTGCAACTCAAAATCTGCAGGTTCTGCATGGGTTTGTATCATCGAGGCTAGACTACTTCAACTTGATTTATCTAGGGCTTCCACTTTATCAGCTATGTAGAGTCCATTTATTTCGGAACCATGTGACCAGAGTTACTCTGGGTATTCATGTTGAACCATCTCTTCTCTGGCTTCCAGTATCATGTTTAAAGCAATGTGACTGGTCCACAAAGATATCTAAACTCCTCTTTATTCTCTGTTGCATGCCAGATTCAAATGATTCTGTCTGACTACTGAGATCAATAAATCAAATATTGCCAGTGGTGCCTAAATTCCACTGCAAAAAAATAGGATGTAGAGAACTTTTGGTAATAGCTGGACCAGGAGAATTGAGTTTAATCTTCTGGGATTTCAAAAGCTGCTGAAACTTGGCTTTTTCCAAGTGTTTAAGATTTCTATTTGAGCAACAGGCTAGTCTAGGTAACTGTTAGTTGATTATGATATAGCATCAAGAAAATTACTTGGGGGGCAGGGGGTACAGTAGCACTTAACAAATCACACAAAAACTAAATATAAATGTCCTGAAAGTTTCCCCACATCCAAAAACATACACAAAAAAGGATATTCAAAACACATTCTCTGACAGTTTTCCACCATATAAATTTTGGAAAATGTACATCTTTGAATGATTGCAGCAAAGCCATTTCCATGTTCCAAAATTGGTTGGGTGTATGGACAATTTATATTCCCAGGAAGAAAAAGAAAAAAGTGGATAAGTATATTTGCATGTAATTTTTGTTTTCATGAGAAAATATACATGTTGCAAGTTTTGTCTTAAAAAAAGAACTGACAAACCTCAAGTTACTCTTGAACAATTGCTACTGGCAAAGGTTTCAAAGCAATATCTACAAATGTAATGTGAATTTGAAGCATCCCTAAATCTGCATTCTTGCCAGGGAGTAGATTCTGGGGGCTGATGTGCAATTTATGTTTTAGAATGCACAAGGATTTTGCAATCCCTTTACATGCTATTTTGACTCATGTATCCTCTTAATTTAGATCATTGTATTATTCTTGATTTCTCCCTCTGTTTTAATCAAATTTCCCAGCTTTGTCTCATCCTCACATTCATTTGACCTCTCATATATTTGCAACCCTTTAAATATATATTTCTAGCATATTCCATTAGTTTTATTCAATTCACTGTACTTGATAAGTTGCTTTAATAAACCCTATCTTTCTGGACTAATTATTTCCACATCTATAACATGCTGTTTCCACGTCTATAACATGCTGTTGAGGATTAGGGCTATGCAAAGTTGCAGAACTTTTGGGGGGGCGTGGTTTGCCGCTCAGTGGAGATGGTGGAACTTTGGTGAGGCTCCCAGGGATGGGGTACGTGGCATAGGAGCGGCTTCTTGGGTTTGCGACGCCTCCCAACTTTATTTAAAAGTAAGTAAAAGGAAGGCATCTGCGACCCTTGAGGAAGCTCAGTTTCATAGTTCTGATGAGACACTCAGGCCCTCATTCTGACCTTGGCGGGCGGCGGAGGCCGCCCGCCAAAGTCCCGCCGTCAGGTTACCGTTCCGCGGTCGAAAGACCGCGGCGGTAATTCTGACTTTCCCGCTGGGCTGGCGGGCGGTCCCCTTCAGACCGCCAGCCAGCCCAGCGGGAAAGAGGCTTCCACGATGAAGCCGGCTCGGAATCGAGCCGGCGGAGTGGAAGCTGTGCGACGGGTGCAGTTGCACCCGTCGCGTATTTCACTGTCTGCGCAGCAGACAGTGAAATACATGTAGGGGCCCTCTTACGGGGGCCCCTGCAATGCCCATGCCAGTGGCATGGGCACTGCAGGGGCCCCCAGGGGCCCCGCGACCCCCCCTACCGCCATCCGGATCTCGGCGGTCCGACCACCGGGATCTGGATGGCGGTAGGGGGGGTCGGAATCCCCGCGGCGGTGCAGCAAGCTGCGCCGCCGCGGAAGATTCAATGGGACCGCGGTACACTGGCGGGACCCCGCCAGTGGTGCCGGTCCGACCGCGGCTTTACCGCCGCGGTCGGAATCCCCATTGGAGCACCGCCGGCCTGTCGGCGGTGCTCCCGCGGTCCTCCGCCCTGGCGGTCAAAGACCGCCAGGGTCAGAATGACCACCATAGTCTCTTTCCTTGTGGCCACCATTTTATGCATGACTGGACATGTGGTACGTGCACCTCCACTCTTCAATAGCTAAATGTTAAAAAATTTCTCCTGCTTAGTAACAATGCTCCTTATTTTCTGAGGAGAGCAACTATTGTTTTTATTAATATATATTCATATTTGGCAATTTCCAGAGCTTTATCCAGCTTGACTCTCAATAATACATTGTGAGGTACTTTTATATGGCTTAAACTAAATAATCTCTGGCACTAATTTTCAAGTTATGAGAAGAATGAAAAAAAAATGTTAAACAGCCACCCAGTCGTTACACCAATCTACTCCTCAAAGCTTCTTTTTTCTCACACAATAAAATGGAAGACTCTGCCACACAGGAAAGCACTGGTTCCACCTCATCTTTCTCAATAGTATGCGCTATTTCTACACATCATAATACTGGTGAAGTGTCTGTTAAACGTCTTAAAAAAAGACCCATCCTCATCCACAAAATCCTCTCCTACAGCCTCAATAAATCTTTTGTTAGAGGAAATGAGGGCTTTGGGACCATTCATTGAGGAGACTAATGCTAAATTACAGAACCTGAGCAACAGGTGGTCATGCATGGAAGAACACATATCTACAGTGGATAAACAAGCTACCAGTTTCAACGACACCACTTGTAAAGTAAATGTTCTACAAACGAGGATCCTCTCTTTACAGAAACAGGTTGAAAACCTTGAAAATTGAAACAGAAGGAATAACCTACATATTTACGGACTTCCTGAAGGTTCAGAGGGATCAAACCCTTTATCGTTCTTCAAATCCTTTTTGCCTCGGGTGTTGAAACTTCCAGCAGGTTCATTGTTAAACATCCAGAGAGCTCATAGGTTGGATCATACTCCTTCTGCCTGTGTTATTTTCAAGCTAAATGGAGGTATTTTGTACTTTATGGAGTACTCTGAATTAATGCGACTTCTCTCCACTGCCAAACAGCTTAAACATGTCTTCTGGTCAGGCCACAATATTTTGTTTTCACAGGACTACACCAAGAGCATTGCGGATTGTCAGAGAGAAATTTTAAACATGCAACTACTTCTCTACTTTATAGGGGCTCACTTTGGGCTCTCTCATCCTTTCCTTTTTAAAGTCACCTACAACAACAAAACTACAACTTATGAAGACCCTTTCCATCTTCAAGCTTTTCTGACAGCTTGTAAAGCAGGAGACCTTGGACACTAGTGGACCATCCTGTTCATCAAAATAATCTAATTTCAGTATTTTCATTGGTTCTTATATTCTAACACTTTGGAACATATATGTTTCATATGCAATAACTCTGTTACCCTCACATTAGCCTAAATACTTCTATTATTTCTTAGAATTGTTGTCATGTCTCTATACATTATTTGTATTAATTAACCCTCACATTTACATTCTATCATAGGAATTGCTCCCGCGTTTTAAACAAGTCTTTGTCTTACATTTTATGTCATGTCTCCCTCTCACGTCTTGCCTTCCCCCTTGTAGTCTGGAGGCGCTGTCTTCTTAACGTGATGATCCCCCCACTCTCATCAGAGTTTTTGTAGGTATATTTTCCTTTTTTGTTATCTTTGTTGTGCCCTTTTTGCAATTTATTTTCCACTGATGTGCTTTAGTTTTTCTTTTCTTTCATTCTTTAACCCTTCTCCCTATTTCTCCCTCTGTTCTTCGTACCATTTTTGATTCATGCAGATATATTCCCTCCCTATTGATATCTCTTTTTCTCATTTTCATCACGTTTTTCTTTACACTTCTTTATCTTTTGTCTGATTATATCTTCCTATTTGCATTTCTTCAATGATTAAACTCCCCAATTAAGCTTCAACAAGATTTATCTCACTTGTCAAAGCTAAACGCTTAAATAGCTTTCTTACAGGAATTGCATCTAACGGAAACTGAATCAATCAATCAATCAGAGAATTTGTAAAGCGCACTACTCACCCATGAGGGTCTCAAGGTGCTGAGGGGGGCTGCTACTGCTCAAACAGCCAAGTCTTGAGAAGTCTCCTGAAGGTAAGGAAGTCCTTGGTCTCATGCAGGTGGGTGGGAAGGGTGTTCCACGTCTTGGCGACAAGGTGCAAGAATGATCTGCAGTGGTGGTTGTTCTGCGGATGCATGGGATGGTGGCGAGAGCGAGGTTGGCAGAACGGAGTCGGGGTGTAGAAGGAGAGCCGTCTGTTGAGGTATTCTGGTCCGGTATTGTGCAATGCCTTGTGAGCATGGGTGAGGAGTTTGAAGGTGATTCTCTTGTTGACAGGGAGCCAATGCAGGTCTTTCAGGTGGCCTGTGATGTGGCAGTGGGGGTCCAGAGTGCTGTTCTCCTCGAGGTAACGGGTCAGTTGTTTGTTCACAATTTTCTCTATGACTTTTGCCGGGAAGGGGAGCAGGGAGATGGGCTGGAAGTTCTTGAGGTCCTTTGGGTCCGCCCTCGGTTTCTTGAGGAGGGTGTTATTCTCGGCGTGTTTCTAGCTCTCTGGGAAGGTGACAGATTCGAAGGAACTGTTGATGATTTTCCAGAGTTGGGGTGCGATGACAGAGCTTGCTTTGGTGAGGGCAGGTGTCGGATGGTGAGCTGGAGTGGATAGTGTTCATGATTTAGATGTTGTCATTGTCATTGACGTGGGTCCTGGAGAGCAGGAGGCTGTTGGGTGGTGAGTCTGTGGTGTCAGTGGTTGACTGGGGGCTCTGAGTGCTAAAGCTGTAATGGATGTCTGTGATCTTGTGGTGGACGTAGGTGGTTGGGGAGTCTCAGAGTTATTGTGATGGCCGGATGTCGTTGGCGTTAGAGCTGTGGTTGGAGAGTTCTTTCACGATGTTGAAGAGCTCCTTGTGGCTGTGTGCGTTGTTGTTGATGCGTTCTTTGAAGGCAGTTCTTTTGGCGGTTAGGATGAGTTGGTGGTGTCTGCGGATGGCGTTTTTAAAGGCTGTGTGGTTGTCCAGTGTCTGATCTTGGCGTCACTTCTTTTCGAGTCTCCAGCATGTTTGCTTAGATTCTTGGAGGTTGGTGGTGAACCAGAAGGCCTTTCTGTTGGTGCATCTGTTGGAAGGATATTTAATCGGTGCGAGAGTGTTGGCACAGTCGTCGATCTATTACCTGAAGTTGCGGGCAGCTATGTCAGTGTCGGTAGTGTCGATGGGTGGGTTCCGGGAGAGGGTAGTGATTAGTTGGTTTTCAGCGACCTTGTTCCATCTGCAGGGTGGAATCTGTTACTGGTGATGGTGTGTTGTGGGTTTCTCAAAGGAGAAGTGAATGCAGCGGTGGTCTGACCAGTGGAGTTCGGTGGTGGGGCTGAAGGAGACGTGTTTGCTGGAGGAGAAAATTGGGTCGAATGTGTGTCCTGTGGAGTGAGTGGGTGTTGTGACAAGCTGTTTGAGGCCGAGGATGGCGAGGTTGTTGAGCAGGGTGGTGGCGTTGTTATTGTTGGTGTTCTCGAGGTGGAAGTTTAAGTCCCCAAGAAGTATGTAGTCTATGGATGTGAGAGCATGCGTGCTGATGACGTCAGTGATGGAGTCACTGAACTGCTGTCGGGGGCCGGGGGTCTGTAAACGAGGGTCCCTCGGAGGGTGGTGTTTGGGTCGGTGTGGATCTGGAAGTGCAGGTGTTCGAAGGTGCTGAGGGTGTCTTCGGTGCTGGTCGTGATGCTGAGGGTGTTCTTGTGGATGATGGCGATGCCTCCTCCTGGTTTGTTGGAGCAGTCCCTGTGGGTGAACTTGTAGCTGTCTGGGATGGCTATGGCAATGTCTGGTGCTGAGGAAGGGTTCATCCAGGTCTCGGTCAGGAAGGTGACATCTGGGGAAGCTGAGTTGAGTAGATTTCATAGTTTGACGAAGTGTTTGTGGATGGAGCGGGTATTGAGAAGGATGCATCTGAGATGATTGCATCCTGCCTTGGTGGGTGGGTCATTTGTGTGGAGGATGGTGAAGGTGCAGTTCCAGCAGGAAAAGGGTCCACGGGTGATCTGAGGGGTGACTTGATGGCAGGCGGGTGAGTGGCCGGTGTTGAGGGCGCAGAGGGTGGTGGCATTGTAATGAAGATGGGTGTGGTGGTGGTGGTGGGGTGGGCAAGAGCCAGGGGTTCCAGAGCTGGCCATGGCCCAGGCGCGGCCAGCCACAGACGGGCTTGCCTTTGGCTCACCAGCAGTGCGGCCGCGCAGAGACTGCTATTAGGTAGGGGGGGACAGCTGGGAGGTGGGAGCGGGGGCGAAAACAGCAGAAAAAAAGGGGGTGGGGCTGCAGGGGCAGCAGGAGAGTGGTGTGAGAGAGCAGAGGGAGCTGGGCCGCAGGGGCAGCAGCAGCAGGGGAGAGAGAAAGGCGGGAGGGCAAGAGTGAGCGAGAGAGTGGAGGGAAAAGTAAAAGTAAAGCAAAAGTAAAGCAAAAGTAAAGCAAAAGTCACAGAGGAGAGTGAACGGCAAAAAGGGACACGGGGGCAGACACGAAAGAGAGAGCATACGGAGAGAGAAGCAGAGAAAAAGGAGGAGAGGCAGCCTAGTAGGAAAGCAGAGTTCTCCCACTAGACACCAGGGATGAGGCACAGGCAGAAGGCTGCGGGTGGAGGAGGGCCTCAAACTCCTGACAGGGGTCAGGAGTTCAGAGGAACGAGGGCTCTACTTAATAGGTGGATCCAAAGGAGGCAGAGCAGTTCACTGACCAGGTCAGTAGTATTGCTCGACCTACTATGCAGCGGCTGCCATTAAATGGGACTGGAGAGGCAAGGATAGCTGAGAGGCAGGAGTGGGGGCGAAAACGGTGTGAAAAAAAGGGGGCGGGCTGTAGGGGCAGCAGCCGTGGGAGAGCAGCACGAGAGAGGGGGGGTGGGGCTGCAGGGGCAGCAGCAGTGGGGGAGAGAGAGAGGCTGGAGGGTGAGAGTGAGAGAGAGAGTGGAGGGAAAAGCTAAAGTAAAGCAAAAGTAAAGCAAAAGTCTGAAGGGCACAGAGGAGAGCAAACAGCAAAAAGGGGCACAGGGGGCAGACACGGAAGAGAGAGCAGCAGAGAAAAAGGAGGAAAGAGACAGCCTAGTAGGAAAGCAGAGCTCTCCCACTAGACACCAGGGATGAGGAGCAGGCAGAAGCCTGCGGGTGAAGGAGGGCCTCGAACTCCTGACATAAGTCAGGAGTTCAGAGGAACGAGGATCGAGGGCTCTACTTAGCAGGTGGAGCCACGGGAGGCAGAGCAGTTTACTGACCAGGTTAGTGGTATTGCTCCATAATCCATAAAGTTCCATAATCTATAAAGATGCATAAAGGATGGGTAGGTGAAGTGTTCTTTTCACCAGGAAATGGGAAAAACTTGAGTTATAATTCTATGTCATAAATCATTACATATCCAAAATGTATCTCAAGAGGTTGACGAAGAGAGGAGATGGATATTGTTGAAACTGTACATAGATAAGATTCCAATTGTACTTCTTAATGTACATGGCCCTAATGCTCTAGGCTGCCAAATTTTGTCTAATATTTCCAAGAAATTGCTTCAGTATCAGGATGATCATATTGTTTTGGCAGGTGATTGCAATCAATTTATTGACCTCTTTCTGGATATGCATTCTTCATTTCACTATGTCCCAAACAAATCTCAAAAAACCTTTGCTCATACTATAAAACAACAACACCTAACAAGACGCATGGTGCTTACGCAATCCAACACTAAGGGAATATACTTATTTTTCCCCGGTACATCTCAGTCCCCCCAGATTATACATTTATTTTTCACTTCCTTACTTAATCCTTACACACAGCAGAAATTGGAGCCATATTGATATGTGATCATGCCCCATTCTGTATATCTCTTGATCGTCTCTCTAAACATGATTCCCCTCTAAGATGGTGACTCAACAATTCTCTGCTGTTAGACACCACATTCACCACTTCTTTTACATCCTTTTTTCATTAATGTTTTCTTCTCAATTAGATACTAGTGAGACACTATCCTCTTTCACACAAAATGAGATACCTTCAAACCTTATCAATTACATCTCCAAGAAGAAGAAATTGTCTCACATACACTCCAAACAGATTTTTGAGGCGATCAAGGGCCAGATGTAGCAAAGGTTTTTACCCATTCGGTGTCTATGGGAAAAAGTGTTTGTGCATATGGCCCAAAATGTCTTGAGCATAACTACAACACCTGTCGCACTAAATCCTCATTAAATCATCTCGTCAAGGCTAAGTTTCTATTTAATTAGGCTTCTACAAATAATGCATCTTACATACTTACTTAAATCTATTGCCAAATATTATGGAGGACAGAATACATCCAAGAAACTTCTGGCTAATTAACTTAAAACTAAACATAACAAATCACTCATTGAATCCATCAAAGATGATAATAATAAAATCCATTATAAAGATCTCAACATTCTCTCATAGTTTAAGAATTTTTACACTAATTTATAGTCCCAAGAATTCAAACCTTCAGATTCAGACATCTTACAATATTTATCTTCTGTTAAAAAACAGACTTTTCCCACATAGATTTTCCTTCTCTTGAAAAAGACATCACATGTTCTGATCTTCACTCAGTGTTATTCTCCCTCAAAAAAGATAAGTCCCCTGGGCCTGATGGCTTTACAGCTGAATCCTACCTACATTTCTCTAAACTGCTTCTCCCTAAACTTTGCACTCTTATTATCTCCTTTATAAATTCTTCAAGCTCAGCTGGCTTCTTCTTAGATGCACTTGTTTGCCTTATCACAAAAGAAGGCAATAACCCACAATAATATAAAAATTGCAGACCTTTATCACTTGTTAATATAGACTATAAGATTTTTTCCAAGGCATTAGCCTTTCAATTAAAACCCTTTCTTCCTGAACTTTTGGGAAAGGAACAATCAGGTTTTGTTAAAGGTAGATACCTATCAGATAATACCAGATTGCTCTTCAATATTATTTCTAAATCTGCCAATATATCTGAATCCATGGCTGTCATCTCTCTTAATGCCGAAACAGCTTTTGACCGTGTAAACTGGAAATTCCTTTTCCATACTCTTATCTGGTTTAGATTTGGCCCTCAAATCATTTCTCTAATATCTCTTTTATATACCTCTCCGAAAGCTGCTATATGTGCTAATGGATCAACTTCTTCATACTTTACTCTTGGTAGCGAAGTTGGCCAAGGATGTTCTCTTTTACCTTTTCTTTTTAATGATTTAATCTAGCTCTTGAACTCTTTTTATACAGAATAAGACAAAATATTAACATACATGGTTTCACATACAATACTCAACACATTAAATTAGCTTCATATGCAGAAAACATTTTGTTATTCATCTCAAAACCTATTTTATCATTACCAGCTTTTATCTCAGAAGGCACATTTTACACGTCTGTTTCTGGATATAAACTAAACCATGATAAATGTAAAATGATACCATTAAACAAGTTTACTTTCAAACCTGACTTATCCTCTTTCAACTTTATATGGCAATCTACTCAATTTAAATATTTGGGACTTCTTTTTTCCCAATCCCTCACCACTTTTATTTAAGTTAACATAGAATACTGTACACATAAAATCGCTTCTTTAACTACTAAATGGCACCCTTTACATCTATCTGGGTGTGGGTGTTTAGACACTATTAAGATGATGTTTGTTCCTATTATTCTTTTTACTTTATCGAATGCCCTGATGGCCATCCCTCTTATAGTTTGTAAAAAAATGTACTCAGTTTTGTCATCCTTTCTCCGGAACAACAAAATACCTTGTATGTCCCTAACTAGAATACAACTTTCCAAAGCCAAAGGAGGAGTTAATTCTCCTGATTTCCCCAATTATCAAAAAAGCATTTTTATTAAAGCAATCCATACATTGGCTCACATCGTCCCTATCATATACTCCATTATGGGTAGATTTAGAACGTGCCTACCAATCACCTTTTTTATTTCATGAATATTTAACTTTTATGCATAGACCTCACAAAATGTCTACTCCCATTTTTAGAACCACATGCAAACCTTTATTTTTCATTCACTCCTACTATTCCTTAGACCTGAACTCTTTTAGGACACTTTTAGGACACCTACCATCTGGCATAATAAGTTTATAAAATTGAACAATAGACCCACCTATTGGCATACTTTGAGAATCAGGGGTCTAACTTTGGTAAATCAATTGTTTAATAATTATTCTCTTATATCTTTTTCACAGGCTCAGACACTTTTTCATCTTCCATTCACCTCCCAAAATAGATTCATGACCTCACCAAACTCCGTTTCTCAGGTGCACTCTTACTTTACTTCTATTTCTCCCTGACTTCCATATTCTATGAATTATCTTTATGATCTCTTACACAAAAATCCAAAGGCTTCCACCATGTACACACATATACAGTGCATCTCTAGTAATAGACCTAAATCTAACACTGAGTTAGCGTGGGAAACAAGGGAAACAGATCTCTCCATACTCACTTGGAAACACATATGGGCCAAGAAGAGGAAATCCTCTCAAGCAGCAAATACGTTGCAAATGCTCTTTTTCATATGCAATAGATTATTTCTGACCCAGTCTCATTACACAAAATATATCCTGACACTCATGACACTTGTTGAACTTGTTCATCTCCACATGCCGATTTAAAACACTTATTATTCACCTGTCCTTTTGTTATCTCTTTTTGGACGCAAGTCTGGAATCAAATAAACTCTATATTTCATTCCACTATACTTTCGCTATTATTGTGTTCCTAGGCAGTGTGTTTGAAGCTTGGGCCAACGTTTCATATGATAGGAAAATATTAGATTTGTTATTAGCTATTCCTTTTCAGCAAATAACTAGCAATTGCAAAGACTACACAATTATCACCCAAAGTGTGGTTGTATGCGGTATGCTACAGTCACCAATTAGGCACTGCCTATATGCATCCTATAACTATGGTATTAAAATGTATAGATCTATGAACACCTATTACACAGTTTCTAGATAAATCTGTAAAAATGCCATTTGCATCTTCACCCAGTGATCAAAATGTTCTACAGCCTCCCTGACTTCCACTATTGATTCCACTAATAATTCTCACTTTACTCGCCACCAGGTACAGCAGGTGGAATCCTCTCTTTGCCCAGAACTTGGTGCAGCAGGGCAGTCCTTCTTTGGCCCTTCTCCCAGCCCAGTCAAGATCAGAGATCTCTGTGCCAGGGTGCCCTATTTATGTACAGAAAATGCCCTTAGGGTAGGATGAGGTTGGTAGCCAATGGAATACTGGGGTCACTTCCTCCAAATGGCCACTTCCCGGGAAGTGTGGCCTCTGGCTATCCCAGGATACACCATTCTACGCAATCCCAAGATGGCAGAACCCCTCCAATGGTGTCCAGAGCTCCCTAGCCCAACACAAGGTATGTCTACAAAGGGGGCAACACACCCTGAAAAAAAAGGTTTGACACTCTCCTTCCCGCATGCCAGCTAGTCAGCCTAAACAATGGGGCAGATCCTTTCCCAATTGTTCTCCATTTGCTCTTCAAAGGCAGCTTCGACTTTGAAGCTCGCTTTGTGCGCCAAAGCCTCTGTGCTTCCTGCAGGAGGGAGGTAACACCTCTCTCCAGTACATGCACCTATTATGTCCTTTCCTGTGAGTTGTTAGGATGTCTCCCCAGAAGCAGAACACTGTCTCGAGTTCTTGCTATGTGCGACCATTAAGGGCACAGGAGATTAAAGACAACCAAGTGGCAACTTTGTAAAGTTACACACTGTAACTTGTTATATTAATTTCGACTTAAGAACCAAGTCGGGCTTAACATAACAAGTTGCTTGATACTGTGGAGTATCAACTTTGGTCGCAGCTTTCAGGAGTTAGCACTGCTGAAGGGTCAGCGTGTAACCCCTGCACTCGCCAACAGGTCTTTTCACAGTAAAAACAATAGTTTCATGTTTTTACTGATGGAAAATGTCAAATAAATGTTCTGTCCATCAAATATGATGCACCATGGGCCTTAGAGCTTGGTAGGCCTGCCATAAAGGTGACTTACTCTCAGGAGGATAGTCAACCTTGCCTTGGCTTATCAATAGCAAAGTTGGGCTAGCAGTTTCAAACTGCCCCTCCAGTCTGCAATGGCATACTCGGAGACTCGTTTTACTCTTGTCACACCCAGGATGGCACAACCAGTACTACAATTGCTGGGGGAACTCTCTAACTTACAGGCTCTGGGGACTCTGGGTACCATATACTAGGGTCTTGTAGTTAAGTTAGGCTATGCCAGTTGTGTCTAGCCTATGTAACATACACATTTTAGGGTCAGGACACTGTGCTCTGGTTAGCAAGCCTCAGAGCACTCTCTGAGTTGAAAAAACAGCAGCATCAGTCATAAACCTTGGGGTTACCATATAAAAGAGGGCATTTCATTACAATGGCTTGTAAATTAGAGTGGCATGTGTAATAATATGGTGTATCAGTATGTGAGAAAAGTCAGTTTCAACCCCAAATAGGCTTTCTGCTTTTGTTCTGGCTCACATGATGACTTCTGGGCTTGGGTTGAGCTCGTTGGTGTTACCTTGACCAGAGCAATTCCCTTTTCCTACTTCCTGTATCACTGTTGGGGGACCATCCACAGATCTTTCAAATTGCATTCTGTGCAGCAGAAGGAAACTCTTTTAATGGAGTTATATTTCTCATGTCTATTTTGGGTCTGCAATACACAAAGGAGCTCGAGCCAAGCAAACCCTCAAACTTCTATTCTGAATGAAAGCTCTTAAAAATTAAAACATGTCTGTAAGCACAGTATACAGTCTGATCAACAGTGGGCTTCCAATCTGTCAAGCAGTGGGTTCCGAAATCCTTAATCTCCCCACTTTTTTTGATTTTGCACCACATGATTTTTGGATCTTTGCTTTGAGCGAAAAACAAAAATTTAGTCTCGCCAACAAGGTTAGACTAAAATGGATTTTAGTGAAAATCCCCAATGCCTGCCTTTTAAAATAAGATACAACCTCAACAACATAACCATCCCTTATCAATTACGTGCAGCATGGGTACATGATCATTTGGAAACTTACTTTATTTTATATACAAAAATAAAATCTAAAGTTATATAAAATTAAATCCAAAGCATCTCCTATAAAAGCACCACACAACTGAAGGACAAAGAAAAGTGCAAAGATCGAGTACTCGTGACCAGAAATGAAGAAGGAGATAGTAAATCTCACAACAATCCATTTACAAATAAACTAAAAGGCAGCCTGTTGGTTAATTGTTTTCCACATTGAACCAATCTTGAATTTAAACAGCATTAAATTACCATTTTAGTCCTTCATTAACACTATGGACAGTAACCAAATCCAGGCTCAAGCATCATCGTCTAAGATGCCTACATCTAGTTGTTGTGAAATGCTGCACAGAGCCGAAACAGTGTGTCTGTGCTGGGTGTATAGGTGCCGGGGGAATGCATGTGGTGGATGTATGTGTACCTTTGAATGGTATATCACAGGAGGAATACAGTACTATGGTGTGTGTGTGTATATTAAATACGTGTACTGGGGTATGTGTTCCTGTGAATGGCACAATCCATGACAAACTCTGGCTTCCATTATGGGAGACCCAGGCCTGCATGGTGAAAGATGAGGAGGTAAAGGAATCTCCCCCAGACAGATTTGTGATTTGCTGCATTTCTGTAGCCTGGGTAGGAACACACTGGCAAGGGGGGAACCAGCCCTTCCCTGTGCACTTCAAAGGGTACTCTTTAATTCAGGGATAGGCCACGAGGAAGGATCCTCTGCACATCTCAGGAAGGAGATGGGGCTAATAAGAGATATAATAAAAAGAGGTTTACCCAAAAGCCCTACCTGACCTGGGTAAGGAAACATGTATACATAAACAATTGGTCAAAAGGCTGGGATAGATTACTCAATTTTCTGACAAGAAAAGTAACAAATACTCTCTTGGGGAAATTATTTATTTGTCATATTTATTCATATACCATCACATAGGACGAAGAGAATCATCAACGAGGCGAACTGACCCAATTAAAACGGAAAATAACACCAGGACTAACATTTACACAATAATACCAGTTATACAACATGCAAGAGAATATGAACAAATCACAAAAAAAATGACTCAGATGTACGAAAACTTGTAAATCTGAGGCAGCGTCAAAATGCAATAGGTGTTGCTGTGGCATGCAGTGCTGCGTGTGAAGGGGCCGTGTTTACAAGGTGGTGTTAAGCCACAAAAAGTGGCTTTATGTCACTTTGTAAATACGGCGAAGGGCATAGCACCAATGAAGCATCACGAAATCTGACGCTCCAGTTGTGCTAGGGGCTCCTAAATCACATTTGGTGTCTGGAAATAGACTATATGAAGGGGAGCAGGAGACCTAAAAAACTGTCAGCTGTCAAGCAGCCAGTTGTGCTATGCCAGGAGGACAAGCTCTGTAAGACCGCTGCCTGTGACCAGGTTTTGGGGCCAAGGACTGGTATTCAGCATGCTGGGTGAGAGGACAACATCCAGGGAATCCAAGACCACTTGCTGTGGAGCCTTAAGCACTAGCACCTGCCTGCTTTCCAAGGCCAGTGTGCCCTGGAACAGGAGACCATTAGAGGGAGTGAGGTCCAGTGGAGAATCATGTTGACTGGATTCCCTGTGTGAGGTGTGACTACCAGCTCCTACACCAATCAGGTCATTGTCTGTGTGCAGTACAATGTCAGTGACCCCCTGATGTCTGTGCTGAAGTTAAGTGAGCCATGGATATTGCTATGCTGATAAGGCAGTGAGGCATCAGTGACCCCATATGCCAGGAGGGGCTGCCACAAAGCGAACTACCCTTTTTACTGTGCCAATCAGGCTGCAGCCCATGTGCAGTGAGTATTTGGTGACACAGAATACTAAGAAGGGTGGCCATGGGCAGATTGCCATGTGGAGTTGGCGTAGCCCTAGTGCGGTAAGGAGCCGGTGACCCCATATCTGGGAGAAGCTATGCGGGCATCTCCTATGCTGATCGGGTTGGTGCCCGTGTATTGCAGAGGTGTGGTAAGCATGTGTGCCAGAGGGGCCAGTGGAAAAAATAAGAAGTGCGACTTAACCAGGAGTGTGGCTGGAGGAGGCTGTCATAAGGTCCCCACACACCTATATTGGGATATGAGACCAGCATCTGGAACTTCGTATCAAGGGATGGACTGAAAAACATATCTTGCCAGAAAGAACCCCAAGGAACCCTTGGTCAATGAGGGAGTGCAACCATGTGTGGAACTCTAGGATAGGCAAGTGCAGCCCACCTGGGCTGAATAAAGTTAACTCACCTGTACCAGCTGCTACAGCTCCGGCACCCACAGACGGGGCGGGGTCAGGAATTCATGCTCTAGTCCTGTAGGTGTGGGCCAAGTCAGCCCCAGGCGAACTTGCTTGCTAGATCGTGCTTCAGTGCTGGACTATTTTTGACTAAACCATAGAGTCGAAGTGGACTATTGAGACTCAGACTACTAGATGGCCTTACCCTTGATGTTGCCCCATGTGAATTTGGTTAACCATGATCGCTAAAGCAAGGTGGGAGTGGGACACAGGAGACTGCCTACAAAAGACTAGAGCCCTGACCTCAGGGGGACTGTGAAGTTGTGTGTGAATGTTGTATTTATCTTTATGTTGTTAGTGGTAAAATAAAATGCTTCTCTTTTTTCATTAAAGTGAGTATTTGGCCAGATAATTTATGGTTGCTGTTGCACATATTTCGAGTTGTGAGCCTTTGTTCACTCCTTTTATCTACCCCCGCCCAAGGGAGTCTTGCACTGCTCAGACCACGCTATTCCTGAGAGTCAAGTCCTGATGGTTTACCTATCCCAGTTGTTCAACATCCACAGTAGGTCGGGCCCTAGTTCGTTATGAGTAAACGGACTCAACCCCCATGACTGGGCCCTGTAGCTTCTGCTTGTCTGTAGCCCTCACAAGGAGCTTCCGAAACCCCACTACCTCAGTCCTGGGTATCAGTAGAGTGTTCTAAGTCACATTAAATTTCCCCCTTATCGCACTAGTTTTGAAGAGATTCAAGAGTCAGCAGACCAATATGTCCAGTGCACATGTGACTGAACCTCTTCTCCCTTTAGTAACCCTTTGGTCCATGTGGGCCCTGACTGCATATTCCCTGCTTGGGAAGGCAGATTGTCGCCCCTCTTCAGCATGGAGAGAAACAAGACAGGAACCTTGGACTATTGGTCCTGTGTGGCCAACTCCTACAAGTACAAAATCAACAATGAACCCTATGTTTTTAATGGTATTTGACCTAAATGATGAAAGAGCTTATGTTTCTTCGAGTACCTTTAAACAGTTAGAGCTACAAACCTAATATTATACAAATAAGCTACAAATATGTTTAATAAGTGGTATTTCTTTCCAAGTTTCAACCATGCTGGGAATTCATATTTATCATATTTGTTTTATAATGCATTTCACTCAATCGTCCCACCATCTCACACAAGGTATGTAAAGCAATGGTTTTCCTAACAACACAAGAGAGTCAAGGATCCTTTAAAGGGCCGACATTCCACCTCAGATCAAGTCCAGGCATCTTGATCAATGTTAACACATGCAGTGTTATATTTCCTGTTGTTAAGCAGTACCTACAACATCGCAAATCTGGAAATTAATCTAATAACCACCATTTGAAGAGTTTTATCATTTTATCAATTTATTATTAGATGGCTTGCGAATACAAGACAGGAAGCAGAGGACAGAACCTTTCAGGTATTGTGTTAGTCAAGAACTTTTGATTCTACTTAAATTACATTTATAATGTACTTACTTATAGAGGCTTGCAGCTCTGCATCCATTGGTCTGTTGTTTTGTCATTCACATTTTACTTCTGCTCTCTACAACATACAACATAGGCAGTGAGTCAGCTTACTTAAGTCATTGGTTAACTTCACTTTGCCTGATTGCCTTTTGCTCTTTCACAAAGATCACATCCACCCACAAGCTAGTGCCATTCAGTGCCAGTGTTTTTGTTTTTACTTTATAATTAGTTTAGAGTTGCCTTTGTGTTTAGCCCCTGATCTGATAGCAGGACGCTTTTGATGAAACCAAGGCACATTTCAGCCTTATCAGTTTCTGTTTCCTGCCAATGGTGTTGTAAAATGCTTTTAGAGTGCCCTTTCCTTATCTGACTACTGCTATTTCACAGCACAAACGTGTGTTCATTTGGAACTGTTCCTTTCCTTCTTTCTTTATCTTTCCTCCTTCTGCTTGCTTTCTTTCTTGCTTGCTTTTTTCATGCCTTTCTTCTTTCTTTCTTTCTTTCTTTCTTTCTTTCTTTCTTTCTTTCTTTCTTTCGTTCTTTCTTTCCTTCATTCCTTCCATCTTTCCTTCTCAAACGCAAAAGACTAGCAGCCAATGCCAAGCTCATTACCTTTTCTACGTCCATGTTAGCCAAGAACAATTTTTTCACTGAAAGTATGTTTATAACACAGTTACTAATAGAGGTTTTCAGCCCAGACGTCATCCATTAGCCTGTGGTTGTCTTAATGAAATTTGTGAAGGGACAGTGCATCAGCCCACTTCAGCAACTGGCTGAATTCATTACAGCCTGTTGCCCTTTCAAAAGGAGCACATACATATAAGTGGTTTCCTTCAGTGCAAGGGATACTATTGTAATCTGTGCTTTTAAAGACCAAAAACCATTATGCCTTCAACCAATATTTTATTTTACATTGATTAGCTCCCAGCAGCTTCCTGAACAAGAACGTTTTGCAGAAATATTGACAACAAAAAAAATAATTGTCAAAAGGCTGGCGGCCAACACCAAAGCTATTTGCTTTGCCAATGCTTGTTTCACTTTGTGGTGGTCATTTTCTGGTGTGAGGTGACACACGTCAGCAGCAAAGGAGCTAGACGCTATACTGTAAGCAATTTCTCATTGTACATTGTAATGGTATGCAAGGGTACGTCTTTGTCTAACATGATTTAATCTTTTTGCTATAATTATGACGGGGTAGTGAAGACCTCAGCCTTCACCACCAAAAATGGCTTTTACAGGATGTGAACACATTTTCATTATTTTATTGAGTACTCCCCTACTGCTGGGTGATAAAAAACGTGGATTACAAGGAAAGAGGTTGGTCCCTGTCTATCTGGTACAATCCAATTTTTTATAGCAATTTATTCATTTTCATTTGATGGTTGTGCTTTGACCCTTGGAAAGTTCGGGGCAGATTTTACATGCCCTGTAATTTTAGCTGTGTTTACAGAAGACAAAAGTGCTCTTCGAGGCGTAGACACAAATGAACTGGGCAGTAACAATGTCCTTAAAATGGTGTTTAACAGTGCCCTTGGGGATGCTAGAATACCACCAGGGGCAAAAGGAGTAGCTGATGCCTGGGAGATGCACAGGTATAGCTACGATTATGTTTTGGTTGTGAACACGTGGTCTCACGACTGGGGCAAGCTACGCAGGACATAATTATTTATATTTTCAATTCTTTTTTTAAAACATTAACATTGCATTCTTTATTGCTCAGTCTTACTTACCTACAACTGTTTTTCTAGTGTCTGCGGTTTCAACAGTGAATAAAACAAGTATATTCGAAAGATGCAACATTTTATCAACTTATTGGGAAACGGTACTTAATACAACTAGAGCTACTAAAATGTCTCCCCTTTTAAAGTAACCCCAGAGATGCTCATTTTGGCATTAACTGCTGTGAATTCCGAAGTGTGAGCAAAGTACCGTCTGTCATATCTGCAACACACATTACTAGCAGTGAAATAGTACCAAGTGCTGCGCCCAAGGTACCTTCCAACCAAGGGAATAATAATGCTGCTTCGTCCTGCTAGCTTCGTCCAGGGTAGAGGCAATGCTTGGCGACATAGGAGATCATGGGAAAGCGGTGGGTGAAAAAGAAGTCACGGATGCTGCAGAGGGAAACGGGCTATGTTGTGGCTAAGGTTGGTGTGACAATGTTGATGACAAGGGGAAGCTACTTCGCAACCTCTCCCCATGCAAATTATGTTTTCAGTGACCCACTGCGACCCTCTGAGCCATATCGGAAAATGATGCATTAAGAATACCTGCCTGGAGTGATGAACATACACTTCACATGACTCGATGTGGGACTAGTGGATAGGAATGCATCTCAAAGCAGAAAACATCGGAAGCAAGGCCAGTACGTTCTTTAGCCAAGGAAAATCAAATCAAAGTTCAACAAGTACAGTATTAAGGGAAGCATGAACACCCGACAAGAGTCAAACAGGCCTAGATCCAAAACGTCAATCAATACATCTCAGTAAACAATCTCGGGGCCCCAAATTCAATAAATAGTCAATAACTCTAAGGCATGCCGTTCTGTGTTTATTTAATTCGATGGAAGCATCGCCAAAGCTCCATGGGCAGTTACACTGGTGCTTTCAGAAATCCAGCTTGTGGATTTTTCCTTGCTGTTGATGAAAACATTGCATTCTGTGTGTTTTACAAAGAAATGGTCACTGTGAGATGCAAAGTAGCCCTTACCATCCTAGGAACCGAAGATGTCATCGCTTGCAAATAAACGCACACAGATAGGATTAGTCAGCTTCTAGATCGCCAAAATTCACAGTGCTTGTGGCCTGAAAAATAAGATGATATGGAAGCATGAAATTCACATTATTTTGCTGCCCCAGAAACTAAAACTGACTATCAGAAAGTGGACTCAAATATCATGCAAGCCCTAATTGTCACCCATCTCTAGCTGTGTGAAATATTTTTGGCTTATGAGAATTCCAATAAAAATCTTCAAAATTCGCTTCCTACCTCGGAAAAGAAGAACAAGCATTTGGAGTGCAAAGGTTCTGCCATTTCTCCGAGTTAAAGCTATTCTCAGTTGAAAACTTCCAACTGGATTTTTCTTGCCACATTCAATGGAAAGAAAAAGCGTGATCGCGCTGATACAGTTCACTCGTAGTGAAACCTATCGTCAAAAGTGCAATTATCTACATAACCGGCAAAAGTGCAATTAACTATGTAACAGGGTCGATGTCATGCAAAGAGCTCGGCTTCTGCCAAGTGAGATCGCACTGCGAAAAAAGATAAAAAGTAGTCCACAAACCGGATGGAAAACAGCGAGCCTCGTATGTTTTCAGTACTTCGTCGTTGCTTTCGAGGAGGCATGATGTATGCATGCCTTCCACTAATGAAAGCAAGCAGTTTTTAAAAAGGAAAGCCCACGAACCAATGAAAGACACTGAGGTGAACATGGGCGGGGCTCCGAGCCCTTTTCTAACTACTAAAGCGTCTCAGAAGCGATACACGTGCGCAAGCGAATGCAACACAGGCTCGACCCTAAAAAAGGACACCACAGCGAGACTCGACCAGTTCATTCAGTTTGTGAGGTGTTCCTTGGTGAAATGAGGTCCAGTGAGAACTACACGAACCACACACATTGCCTGGTTCATGGGCAGCTCAGGAAGTTCATGTGGTTCTTCCTGGATGTTGTTCTGACATGAAGCACTGCAGAGAATGCATATTAGGATGTTTTTTTAGCCTAAATTCACTGAGAAGGTGAATTGAAAAACTGCTGGATTTAGCTTATATTAGAAATGGGGTCACTAGTAAGCAGTCGGTTTGCACCCTGTCCAAGTAGGGACCCTCACTCTAGTCAGGATGAGTAAGATACCTGCTCAGTTAACCCCTGCTCAGCCCCTTGGTAGCTTGGCACGAGCAGTCAGGCTTATCTCAGAAGCAATGTGTAAAGCATTTGCACATAACACACAGTGATAAATGAAAACATCACAAAAAGACACCACACCAGGGTTAGAAAAGTAGCCAATATGTATTTATATAAAAAAAAGACCAAATACAATAGAAATCCAACATACAGTAATAAAAATATGAATTCTGCAAGGTTTACTCAAGAATACAGTTTCTTGAAGTTGATAGCTCCACCTGGGGCATCACAGCGTTTTGATCAACAAAACCGACAGTTCAGGCCAGCTGTGGCGTTGTGGATCTGCTACGATGTCTGGAAGACCAGAAAACAGTAAACCAGTACCTTTGCAACTGCAGGGCATCGTGATCCTGGCGGTGAGCTCTGGAGAGTGGTGTCGCTGGTGTCATGGTGTCGGTTCCGGAGTCGGTGCGGGAGTCGTCGGACCCTTAAAGTCACTCACAGTGCAGATCGAACTCCAAGCTGATGAAGTCAGGAGCGCTGCCGTGGATGGCGTCGAGGCTGCGGTGCGAAGCGGGACGATATGACGTGCGGCGTCCACAGGTCACGGTGTAGGCAGCGGTTTGGTGACGGCATCCAGTGGCGTCGGTGAGACCAGGGCTGCGGTGTGAAGCCCTTTGTTTTGCTTACAAAGCGTTTAATAATCTAGGTCCAGCTTTTTTCAAACAAAGCTTTCATTGGCACTTTCCAGCCAGGACCCTACGTTCTACTTCATCAAGGTTGGCCGTATTCCCAAGTTCAAGCGCATGACATGGGGTTGGCAGAAGTTTTTTCAGGGGAGCGTCTTTCGTCTGGAATGATCTGCCTATTGCCATCAGATCTTCCCCCTCTCTTCTGGCCATTTTTATGAAAGCAGTGAAAAGATGGCTCTTTAACAACAATGAGTGGTAAGCCCATCTCATCTCTAGTCTGCGGTTTTGTGATAGGAACAATCATGCTATTCAGCTAGCACCTGGACAACTTTGGGTATTTACTGCACTTAATAAGTTGAATTAACATAACATATCCGAGCAAGATTTGTTTTAAAAGTTTAAGCACATTTACGATCTCCTTAAGTTAATGCAAAAGTAGATGCAAAGGATGTTTTTTTTTCACAGTTTCCTGCAGGTTGAGAGGATGGTTCAGTTATTAGGGTGTGAGGCAGAGTATTTGAAACGCTGGTTGCTCTGCCAGTAAACAATTGTATCATAGCTTGGGATGTTTTTAAAGCATAGAGCTTCGGTGGACCTTTGTTCCTCGTACAGTGTTTGCCTAGTGATAAGGGGATTGGAAAAATACGGCAGCTTTTCTGATGGATGGATTTGTATGAGAGGCAGCAGATTTTAAATGGAAACCTTGTTTCTAAGGGTAGCTTTTATGTTTCTCTCTAATTAGAATGTGAGTATAGTGCGTTCTACTATTTTCAGTTGGTTTTAGAAAGACATCTAAAGATACACACAGGGAGACAACCTTCCCAAAACGAACCTTTGTATCCATTCATACAGCGTTGGCCAAAATGCTGCCTCTTAGTTTCCTAGCATATTGTTTTGTTGAAAGAAGCAGGCATTCACACGTTTATAAAGAATGTTTGTGCAAAAAAGCTTGGTGCTTTTACAGTGGCAGTCTACCTCTAAATAAGCCATAGTATTGACAGTACTTATTGCACTGGTGGAGTTAGCATGTCATACTTTTTTCCTGACAATATGCAAGAAGAGGTGTAAGCAGACTACTGATTATGTATACCTCTATGAATAGTAGGCTACATTTAGGGAGCTTGACACCAGGGCAAACACACCTATACTGCGAGGTAGAATAATCATCGACCTTCGACTATGGCTCTCTTTGCCAAGGACAGGTTGTTCATTACTATCAAGTTAATAAAGGAATGCAATATCGCTGTGTTTGAATCACTTGAATGTGGAGCTTTGACTGTTGGTTTTGTCTTAGTAATATTACCAGTGGCATTGTGTGTGCAGTGTCCGATGACAGGTGTGTCTACATGTCAAATTTTGTAGATTTCCTCAAACTGCTTATTTGGACCTATAACAAAGGAAATTTAGGGCAGCGAGGAAAATATCATGTTTCACAAAATGTTTGACGTTGTTTTCTTATGAAGAGCTAACAATGAAAAACATGCTGAAAAGAGCGCGAGTGCTTGCACAGCATTGCCTTATTTAGGAGATTGAGTCACCAAGAAATATGAATATTTAGGGCCTCATTAAGAGTTTTGCGGTCCCACCGCAGGACTGCCAAACCACTGGGGAAGGTGCCATGGACATGGCGTCCACCCTGTCCTATTGCAATGTCCCCACCGGTCTTACTGGTGAGAACATTGCAATAGAGCATTCCCGCTGGTCAGACCGGCAGGAACAGTGCTACGAGAGAGCTATGAGTGCTATCTCGTAGCTATCTGGTAGCACAGAGGGAGACGACCAACACCTTTGGAATGTGCGCTGTCTGCAAAACAATGCCGTGGGGATGGGCAGTGGAGGGGCCCCCTTGGCCCCCAGCACACCCTCACCGCCAGCTTTTCCATGCCGGTCAGACCGCCATGGAAAGGCTGGCAGTGAGAGGAGTTGTAATCAACCAGGCGGTGCTGAGTTTTGCACTGCCCTGGCTGAGTACAACTCTGAATGCTTTCATGCCATCGGGGACCATGTTCCTGGAGGGAACGGGGGTGCCCTGGCAGGTCCGCCCACCAGGGTTGTAATTAGGAGGTCGGACCGCCTGGAGTGTGGCGATCTGACCGTCAATGCAAGTGTTGCGGTCCTCGCAATAAGGCAGTTAGTCTTGAGTATGTGTTTCACACTAGAAAAGCAATAACAATATATGTAAAAAAACAGATGGGCACATGTAGACACATCTTACTTGCCAATAAGACCTGATAAAATAACAAAATTAGATTCTGGCACTATTCCAGTCTGCCATACAGGCAGTTAGAAGGTAAAATTATAACAAAAACATCCCTCTGGTTCATTTGCTTATCGAGCAGATAGGGAAGATATGAAAAGAGTTCAGAGGGAACATGGATTCTCTCAAGTACTCAGGTGATTTGCCAGGATCAACAGGTAAATAACTGACTTTCCGAGTCTGTAACTGTTACATTATTTCCCATCCCCAGTCCTGATATATACTGTATACATCTCAGCTCAATTCAGGATGATGCCTCAAAATATAATAAGTGGATCCTCAACATCTACAGTAGTATATTAGATCAGCTCTACAGAGCTATGTTCTCTAACCAGTTCAGAGGATGAGGCTAGAAATACCACAGGTAGATCCCGGACAGAGTGGAATGGCATACTATGGAGAGATATAAAGCACAAATGCAGAAAAGTGGACAATGGCCCACTTCTGTCAAGTTCTGAAGCAATTCCACTTGCAACAACACTAATATCAGTGTCTCTACATTCCTGCAACTGCAGAAATCAGTATGCTAGAAATCAGTAGCCACAGCACACATTTAAATCAATCACTGTGAGCCAATTTTTGTCCAGAGGCTCCTCAAAAGAACAAGATCATCCAACTTGGATATGTTTTTCAAATCATAGTAAACAAAAAAAAAATGCCAATACTGTGAAGGTCAGTAGAGTAATTGGAATATCGGGTCGTAGATGTAAATGTATATTTGTCTATGGTAAAGCAAAACTTGAGCAAAAATGTCCAGATGGCCCTAGATCAAGTGTAATTGGTGTGGTAAATTGAAGTAGAAGCTGACACTAAACAGGCAGACATAAATCATGCCCTTGCTTCCACCATAATATCTGAATCTATTTTTATGACATAAATATTCATTTTTATTTCAATACAATGCTTGCTGGAAACAAAATAATTGTCAGTTGAGTCATTCAGTCTTAGCCCAAATAAAAATTGTGGTCAGCTTTGCCATTTAAAATACACGTGGAGTGCTGCTGTTACAGAATGTTAATCTAGATGAATCCTGAATTTTGGAGTACAGAAATCATTTGTGATATATGTCAATCATAAACTAAGTGGAAAACTAAAATATTATTGTTAAATTGTATTTTTTCATTATTGCAACAAACTAAAACATAAAGAGATCACTAAGAGATAAACACAGTGATGAGCTACAAATAAATGAACATATAACTAAGCTACATATGTTTATAAATTCTGATTACTTATTCTGGAGAAGCCTCACATTCAAAAAGACTTTCTGAAGTGAGAAAATCAGTAAGGGTTAAAACAAGATACCGAAGTAGGAAGCCAATTTTGTTGATGCCTATTTGCGAAGTATACAACAGATAAGATTACTGAGAAATGATCATATGTTGAGCTATGACATAGAATATGTAGATCATGTAATTGTATTCTTCCGTACACTGCAATTGCCCTTCCAACCCATCGTTTTAATTCGCCTGAAGTACTTCTCCTCTGATTGTGGTGTTTTATTGGACTTTGATACACAACCAGTGAAGCATTAGATGTGTGCAACATAATTATATGATATGATATGATTTTTCATTTCTTCAGACATCTTGCATATCAAGCACACTACTCTTAGACTACAATAACAATGATAAGTTAGCTAATTGAAAAAAAAACAATTTATTTAATAAATTAATGTCTCAGACACAATGAGGTGTATCACTGCATCATCGCAGGAGATCACGTTTGTTCTGTCTGCTAGTCATGACAATCCTTGAAAATCCCCTACTGGACCTTATAATACCTACACATCTTTAATTGCACCATCTAATGCAATCATATATAAAAAGAAAACGCCAGATCATTTATCATCTCACGAGATTGTGAGAGCCTTTAACTGACAGTGATGATAATTTTCAAAAACCTAATATCATTAAACTCGTCAAACAAGTCAGAAAAGGTTCATCAATTACTTTACCACTTTTTTAGCAAGTCACAAAAGAGCTACATGTGGTGCTGAATTGCGTCTGGATTCCGTGATGGGTAGCTTTGATCCACGAACATCGAATCTGATGCTTGTATTGCATAACCAACATGAAAAGACTTTTCCAAGAGCAAACTTGAAAGTTCCAGAAACCCAGATGCCTTTTAGTTCTACCAAGTAAGAGGAAGTGTTGTGTTCTACCCTTATGGTTATTCTAAGGGAAAGTTAGGCTCAGATAAAGATCTGTATAACATGGGAAGTGATAGTAAGCTAATTTGTTGGCCAGAATATGTTTGCAAGAGTTCATATGATATATTGAATAGGAATGACATTTGTCAAATTTGTGTCTATATACCTTGGCATGACGTTTTAAAATCTGTTACCCAAGCATTCAGGTTGTCCCTGTAAGTGATGACTTCTTAAGAGAACAGATGATGATTACCTTCTCTGGTCTATGAACAGTGGAATTAATCTACAATAATAGAGATGTTTTTCTCAATGGGGAATTATTGTAGAAAACTTTGAGGCTGAAAAGTATCCAATAGTGTTCTAGTCACACTTGAAAATTAAAATTCAGGTAGTCACACATTTCATTTTGGAAACTGCCAAAGGAGGGCTGGTAAGACATCATAAAACAGGCAATGGGCTTCAAGTACCTTGTGATCGCACTTTGGGATGGAGCTGCCACACTGTTGCTCCTCTCCTGAAAAAGGAAACATGCCTCAAGAAGGATGGCTAGCTAGTGCTCCTGTTTCTGAAACTGATGCATACAGTACGAGAGTAACGGACCGCACAGATTATCCACCAGTCTCCTTTTTCTGAGAACCTCAGCCCTGTTTGTGTTGTAGAAGTTGAGAATGCAGAATAAAGGGAAAGAGGGTAAACAGGCCAACAGTCCTTTAAAGTATGTGTGTCATCAATAGTTTACTCCTCACTGATTTCACGTAAACATCCACATTACATGTTGAAAGTTGTTTTTTAATTGAAAGTGTCAGTACCCAGGATGTGTTTCACTTGAGTGATAAAGGCTATCAGGCTTCATCAAGACTTTTATGGATTATTATGTTAAATACATTGTTCATTTTGTTTGCTGTTCTTCTGACAAACTATCATTGAATGCCATCAAGGATGTCTTCTCACATCAGTCAGCATTTCTGTCTCATTGCATATTTTTCTGTGTGCTCTTGAAAAACATACTTTAAAGGACTAAAGTTTATTTCATTTACCATATGAGTGCTACACTAAATCCTGAATCTTGGATTGATTTTGATTTTCTTCCACTAGTGATACTGAAGGAACTGCAGCACACCACTGCAACTGAAAAGGGTACAATGGGCCTGATGACATATTTTGCTCAATACTGTAAGAGGAAACAAAACATCACTTAAAGTATACATTTTGGCATTGTGCCTATCATTCTTGACTTTGCTAAGCCCAAATGGCTGAGCAGTTCCTACTTTGAATTTTCTTGACTTTGACATGAGGAGACATGGTTATGGGGAGACATAAACAAAAGGAAACTTAGATTAAGGGAGAAAAGGTAGACACAGAGAAACACAAAAATCTTTGCTAGGGAGAAAGGGGACATAAAGTGAGAGTTTGGCTTGAAGAACTACTCTTCGTCATTTCCCGATAGGCTTCCTGCATGTTAGTGTGAGAAAACTGGGCTGATTTCAGAGGCCTTCTAACTTTTTGCCCCCATTTTTCACTTTTTGCAGGTGTTTACCTGACTCTGATGGTGCCCTGGGTACTGCTAACCAGTCCCAGGGCCTGTGCTCTGTGCAAACTAGGCTAATTATAATTGGCAATATCACCCTACCTACAAGTCCCTAGTATATGGTGGGGCATGTTGGTTAAGGACCCCAGGATAGGTAGTACACCCGCAGGTGCACTGCTGATGTGCCCAGTGTCATTTTTAATTGAGGCCTGTCTTGCTGGCTGCTTTTAAACTAAAATTATATGCAAGTTTGCTTTGGAGCTAAAAGAGCTTCCAAAGTCTTAAACTACCTTATTTTTACATATGTCACCCCTAAGGTGTGCCCTAAGTGCCCCTAGGGTTGGGTGCCATGTAACTATAAGCAGAGACCTTCTAAGAATTGTTTTATAAGCCCTGTTGAGGTAAAATAGCCACATTTGTTTTTCCTTTGCTGTAGTGAATGGCCTCCATAGGCTAAAATGGAGAGACTTATTTTAATTAACAAAGTCCCCATAAGAGACAGATACCTTGAGTTTGATATCAAATTACTTGTTATAATAAATCCCACAACTTGCCATTGGTGGATTTAATATAACTAGTTCAGTTAAAGAGTTTTAAAACTCTACGAGAAAGTTGCCAACTTCAGCTCCATAGTGCCCTTTTCTGATTAGCCAGCCTCTAACAGCCTGGTCAGGCTGCCTTGATGAGGTGTGAAGTTGCCTGGGCTGAACACAAAGGATGTGCCTGGGGAGGAGATCTGCCTCAGCAGATGGTGAAACAGGATGGGGGAGAGCAGCCAAACTGGTCTTTAAAGGCAGGGAAGGACATTTGGAGCAGCTCAGGATCTCCTCCATTTCCTGCAACCCCAGACAATTAGGTGTTCTCTTAATTAGATTATGAGAGGGCAAGAGCGAGGTGTGTTTAGGATTTTTAGCCACACCAGTTGGTTGGCTCAGCCAGATCTAACCTCCAAAAATCAGTTTCAGCCATGTTGGTTTTTTGAAGAATGTTGCTCCTTGGGATTGAGTTTTGCCACACTTCCCAGGAAGTGGTCATCCAAGGGGGAAGTGCCTTGCCTGTGATTGGACTGTCTGCCCCCCTTGCTTTTCACTCCAGGAGCAAGGATACATTTGACAGAGCGGCACCCACACCTCAGACCCCTAAAAGGAACAAGACAAAGAAGAAGAAAGACTGCCCTGCTGGACCCCTGACCTGCACCCGGACATTGCACTCTGAAGGACTGCACCAGCTGCCCACTTGGGCTTTACCACTAAAATGACTCTGCCTGTCTTCTACTGTTTCAAGAAAGGACTGCAAGCAGAGCCCTGCTGACCAGCGTCCAGTGGCCATTTGAGGATTCTGACCAGGTGAATTCTGGGAATTGTAGTCCGAACTCCCAAGGAGCTACTCGGAGCTTCTGGAACCTCGGATCAAGTTGTGGACACTTCAAGGACCCAAAAAGGACCTCTGAAAGAAGATCCAGATGTTTGGAGATGTCTGGAGCAACTCCATAAGTTGAGGAGGTGCATTGGGGGAGTTGTAGTCCGAGACCCCAAGAGGCACACCAGAGCCTCTGAACCCTTGGCTGGTGCTGGGGACCACTTTCCTGAATCAAGAAACACTTCTGAAAGCAAGTGTAACATTATTACTCCGTGGGTGGCCTGAACTCTGGACTTTGTCCCTTTCTAGTGTGACTTGTTTAACCCTTTAAGCACTAGTTTCTTCTATGCACTAGAAAACATTAATTCTTTAAAAATTCATATCTCCGGTTCTCCTTATCCGATTTTAATAATTGTGGTGTCATTCTAAAGATAAAAGTATAATCTATTTTTATAAATTGGTGTTGGATTTTTATTTTGTTTTGTGTTTTACTTATTTACTCTTTTGCGATTGGTAAATACTTTACACACTTGTCTCCTAAGTCAAGCCTTGTTGCACGTTGCCAAGCTACCAAGGGTTGAACTAGGTTTAATTTCTTGATACCTAACTGGACCTAAGTGGAGGTTAGTGACCTCTTGCCAAGTGTAGCTACCTACCAGCGATTACGAAAAATCCACTTTCCAACAGTTGGCAAACTGCCAGTACCTCCTTGCTTGGCACTGCAGCTGCTGCTCCTCTCCACTGGTAATGTTGAGAGAACTGCAGAATGGCTACTACGACTGAATATCAATGAGAAAATAATAAGAACAAGTTTGTGACACTAAACACATTGATATACGGTTTAGTACACATGAATTTTGAGATACAGCTATCTAGAGGGAAAAAGGAACATTGGGAACATTGAAATAAAAACGTGAATATGCAAGAAAATGGAAGACAGGTCCACAGGCAGATATATACATAGTGAGAAATACAATGGGAAACACGGACACAAAAGCTATAATGCTATCAAGTCTGAATGAAGCCACATTCAAGTAGAAACCAGCATTCAGACATTGCTATAAAGCCACCTAAGTCAAAAATTACTGAGGCATGTAGTAACAAAGCATAACACAGCAGGCTCTGTACCTTTTGTCTCTCAGAAAAGGCATCCATCTGCCACATCTTATATTCAACTCCATGCTGGCGTCCTGCTACTAGATTTTCAGTGTTGCCACCGAAATCATATTTTTCTTCACTTCTCTTCCAGACTTTCCTGGCCTAAATGGGAAACAGATCAGGCAATGAGAAACGACTTTCAAGGAGCTCAGTGCTCTTCCTCGGTTCAGTCTTATGTGCTCTTGGACCTTTTCTTTTTGAATGTCATGCGGTCATCTGTGGCTAAGATATACAAGTGTACTTTTAAGAAATACTCACAGCGTGGAAGATGGATAAATGAATGTGATGTTCCTTCATGTGTGTACATTTGTAGTTTTCCACTTATATAGACCATTTAGTGACACGAGTTATGAATTCGCATGTTTTCAAATTTATTTTCCAACTAAATGTGAATATCCAAAACCATAAAGCTCTTGGTGTATATACTAACATTATTTTGAGGAAACGCTCCATTGTTTATTCATAGCTTTTGATATTAGTTTGTAATTATGCTTTACTTCGAAGGAGGAATATATAGCAGGTGAAAGTGTTGTATTAGAGAAATAAAGCATACCCAGCAGGAAAACGTTTAAATCTACCATTTCAGCTGCATGAGTGTTGCCTATGCATCGTAGGGTAAGGAACAAAGGTGTCAAGCTAAGTATAAAATGTACAATTGTTCTAGATGCACAGGTTTATTCATGCATAATTCATGCTTGGGCTGTTAGTAAATCAGCAATTCTTATTTATGATGGACTAAATACGTTCTTTTTTGTTCTGCTTCATGGCCTTTTTTAAAACCTAGCTATTTCACTATATGGAGTCTTCTTCGGGTGTGGGTTTCACTTGTAGGGAATCTAATGTATACAGAAACTTTGGCTCCTATCAAAGGATCTTACTACATTGTTGTCAGACTTGTTGAACTGAGTATACCGTCCTTGCTCTTCCTCTCAATATCAGGCAACGCTAAGGACCTTTTGTTCTCCTTGTGGATAAGCTGAAGCTCCCGCCTCTAAGTCTTCTCCAGTAAAGTGTTGTATATAATTCACAAGATATGCGTTCTGCAAGAATGTGTTACTCTGGAGGTATAGTCTATCCTCCCCAGCATACAAAAAATAATTCTAGCAACAAAGACAAGTTTACGGGCAACCAATTCTAGATGAGCATAGGACTGAACTAAAGTAGTTCCACACAATAAATAAAAGCAACGAAAATTACTTAGGTCAAAGAAACGGAACAGTGACCAGTAGCACAGTATATAGCGGAAGGGTACTTTAGAGCTAGTGAGGGTTATGCTAGTTTTGTGAAACTACAATTTGTGAAGATTTCTAAATCTATTTTAAGACCTTTCAGGACTACAAAAGAGATTATACTTTTTATTAAATGTTAAAAGGTGCTATTCTATGAACACCTTCATTGGGAATGCATTTTATTTACATATTTGTAAGATTTAAGGTACTAAAACAAGGATGGAGGCAAAGAAAATTCTGTTGGCGTAACTCAAAAAAGGGCACAATTTGCAGTTTAACATCCGTGGTTTACTACACTTTTAGACAAGTGTCATGTTTTCTATAGTGCATTTAGTTTTTAGATTCAGTATGTTCAATTGTCATTGTTGTGTAATTAAAATTGACTGTTAGCTCTAATTTACATTGGTCCTAGACTATACTATGGTTCATGAGAATTGAAGTGTTCACTGTCTACACAAACCAATGTATAAGACAGTTAGGCCCTTGCTACGAGTTAGTTGGAATTTTGTGTGGGGATAGCAGGAGACCTGTATCAGTAACTTTGGTCGGCATTCTCGTGCTGAATTCAGAATATTACAAGATTTGTTCCCGTCAAGAGAAAAAAATCATGGGCTAGGGGATACTGGATTCCTTTCCATGTGTTTTTTCATATTCCCAGGACAAATCTGCCAATATTTTCTGACTTCTTGGCTCATATGGAGAATATCAATGGGAGTGCTGCTGCGGCTTGGGGTGTGAGAGTCATGTCTCGGGTTGCAAGGCAAGAACATAGTCTACTGCAGGTGTTGTGCATGTGCTTTACAGTGATCCTCCCAAGAGCCCCTGCCCTCCCCACTTCAGTGGTTACACTAGGTGCACATCTGTAGATGCGGTATCTCCGGACCCAGCTTTTCCGTGCCCTAGAGTTTGTGGACCCATGATTACCTGGCCCAGAGTTTGCAGACCCAGTAATTTCGTACAAGATGACACCAATCGACTCAGAATAATGCATGCCAGCATTCCACTGGAAGTTATTGCTGTGGTTGGGAGAGCACCACTCAAAATGAGAGCTTCAGTATTAGCTCCATGGGTTGGGTAGCTATCCCACAGAACAAATAATTATTTGAAAGAATACTGGCTGTGGAAACCTACTAATACTTTGGGGATATACAGCTAACAATAATGTTTAGAGAACGTTCATGCTCTTAAAGAATCAACCTTTGAGACATGATCATGATTAGCCATGATAAACAGCTTTCAGACTACAGGGGATCTGGTAATACAAGAGAAGTGATGTTCCAATTTACAGTGACCAGAATACTATACTAATTGGTGCATACGTTTTTTGGTCTAATGCCTTCTCTTCAAAAGCTGTTGCCTACATTTTGAATCATATATATATTTTGAAGTTGTTTTTAAGATTTGGTTGTTTATTTGATGACTCTAGGTCTTTGACTATAGTCATTTAAAGTGCATTTTAGAATTTTGTTCTTGATGCACGCCAACTTTATAAGGACAGTTGAAATGTTTTTGATCATCAGTTCAATTCTAAAATAGTTTTAATAATTTATGTTATTTTGCATTAATTATCAGCCAACTAGTTTTATGTTACAAATTAAAATTTGTAGAATGTTTTAACTGACTTTATCAAACCCAAAAACATTGGTCCTTGTGTAGAAAGGGTCAATATCCATTTTTCTTAAAACTGAATAAACGACATAATGGACTAATTCAATTTATTGTAAGTCAGAGAAAATAATTTAATGAATGGGGCAGAACCTCGCCACAGGAATGCTAGTGTTGGCATCCTATTCGATACATTTTCAACAACGTCTTGGGATTTTCAAAGTTTTTTCAGTTTTTCCCAGCATACAAGGAAACATTTCTGGATTTTTTCTGTCTGTGACTGTCATGGTTGGAAAAGGAGACACTAACTGACTGGACGCTGGTAGGAATGCCTTTGTAGGTGCTGCCCTGAATGTGATGGCTCTTTTCACACATTTTGGTGCTGGTTCTGCGACAAGGTGTTTCCCAACAGCTGACCTGACTGCAGTTCTGCTGTAAGTGAAACCACGCCCCTCCCCACATTCTTACAGAGGGAGGTGAAACGAGAGCAAGACAACTGTCAAATAATGGTGGTTGTTTCATCACTGCAATCCTCGAAATGAAGCCTTACCACTCCACCCATCATATACTCAATCCAGGGACACATTTACACAGCCTTATCCGGCTGTTAACCAACATTGATGTCATCCGTTATGACACCTCATGAATGTGTAAATCAAAGCATAGCTTGCTCTGCTGCTAGACACATTCTGTCTGTTCTGTATCTGTGAGGGGTGTGTGCTGATGCTGCCTGTATCATTGCTATTGTTGTGTGTATTTGAAGGAAGCGTACATTGCTATTGACAATGCTATAAGTGTTGCCTGTGTGTGTGCTTATGTTTGTGCGCGTGTGTGTGGGAGAGAGAGAAAGATAGAGGGAGAGAGAGAGAGAGAGAGAGAGAGAGAGAGAGAGAGAGAGAGAGAGAGAGAGAGATGGCGAGAGCGGATGTATTCACTAATGCCAACTTTTCCATTTTCCTGTACTTCTTTGTGCTAGTGAAGCTTGCACTGAGGCCTTTTATGTGCCTTGTGTGTTAATGAAGCTCCGTAAAAACATTTTCACTATATAAAAGCAGAAACCATTGGATTTGTATGTGTATTTTTAAAATATGTTAACTATTATTTAGCTCTTCTCTTGCTCCAGGCAAGTGCATGAACTTTCCTCATTGTTACATTGTTATTGCAAGGTGTCCGCAAGGTGCAGGAATCGTAATGCAGTTTCTTTTGTTCAGAACTATACCGCCACTGGTTTATGCTACCCTCCTGTACTGTAAGTAAACCTCTGTATGGCATCTCCCCCTCCCCTAGTGCATGCTCCAGAGCTAATTAACTGTATTGGCCAAATAACCCTTTCCACTTCTCCTCTGCATGTCTTTTATCAGATTCCCACTGAAGCCCTTGCCCCATCTTGGTCGATCGCAATGCTCTTTTTAGTCTATCTGTGGCTGTAGGTAATGACGCCTCCATAACTGTGCACAGTATTTCAGGTCTCAGGAACAGTGATTACAGCAATACAATTTTAACCTCTAACCTCGACGTTCACCTAACAGTTAGCACTGTCTAGGCACAGTTTCGAACTCTGATTTGCTAGAGAGATATCTCCAGTGTCACTCGATGGTGTGATGGTCTCCATAATTGCCCTCATCGAGTACCTTTCCCTACTATTTATCATCGCATATGAATAGTATTCTACTTGACTTCATTGAATCTGTATTGTCACCACTCTGACCACTTTTCAGATGTCCGTAAATTTGTACTATTTTGTTTTACTTCAGTAACTATGTGGATCGTCTATCGGCACAAGTTAGGATCTTTGTCCTTTTCTATATTCAGAAGATGCCCAAAGACTATGGGCCTGATTACAACTTTGGAGGAGGTGTTAATCCGTCCCAAAAGTGACGGTAAAGTGACGGATATACCACCAGCCGTATTACGAGTCCCTTATATCCTATGGAACTTGTAATATGGTGGTGGTATATCCGTCACATTTGGGGCGGATTTACACCTCCTCCAAAGTTGTAATCAGGCCCTATGTGTGTTCGCCATATCTTGGTAAATCTCCGTAGGAATTGCACACTGCTAATATCTCTCGGAGGCCAGGAATGTCAGGTTTGAGAGCCACTTTCCTTTAAGAGGCCACACCCAAAATCAAAACACGAGGTAAGTGAGCATGCTGGACATTGATGTTTCAATAAGTGTCACTAATACAGTTAGAAAGACCTTCGTCTATTTCAATGTGGTCCCGTAATAATAAGAATTTGTTTTCATACAGCGCTATATATCACACTTATGTTGTTGCAAAAATGTGCAAATAACAGATCCTACTAAACCCATTTATAGGAGTAAGGGCCTGATTTAGATCTCCGCAAAGGGTTACTCCATTGCAACGGTAACAGATATCCCATGTGTCGAAATCTAAATACCATTGTTTTCTATGTTATTTAGATTTCGGCAGACAGGATATCCGTCACCGTTGCGACAGAGTAACCCCTCTGCCGAGATTTAAATCAGGCCCTAGGTTTTCTCCTCTGAGGGGGAAAAAAAGCTTAGTCTGAGACTGAGCTACACCATGACAGCTTATCTTAATAACAGAAAATTTAAATTCATGGCTAGCTCTCCCTTAATAAACAAGAAAGATTCACAATTTAATTTCTCATTAGATTAATAAAACCGAGTGTAATGGCGCAATAGGATAAAGAGTATAATCGAGACAAGTCCATACCTCTGAGAAGCCATTGTAGATAGCCAAATGTCAGGTTCTCATGATGTGCGGGTGACTCTTGGACATACCTACCAACATTTCTCTGTCAGGCTCATCACCTCTGAACAATTAACTCTTTTAAGCGCCGAAATCCCTTTACAATTTTCTTCATCTCCATTCCACATTTTTCTTTTGCTTATCACCATTCGTCATCTCTCTCACAAGCTTGACAGGCTTTCATTCTCAAATGGCCACCCTCCTCATAAGAGTCAAACATTTTTTAGAAAAATCTTTTTTTCAGGTGAAAAACTTTCTGGAACATAAATATTAGGGCTCCTCTTGGTGCCAGGTCTGAGAACTTCATCAGTGAGTGGCAACCTAATACCAATAACTAGGGAAAAGTCTGGGAAAACATTATCCATAAGGGCTAATTTTGTAACAAAGTAATGCTGATTCACTTGTCTGGAGAGTGCATAATCTATCCTCTTCAACCCAATATATATTAGCTGGCGTTTCCATGGTGGGATAGTGGGAAAACGAAAGATTCCTGGGGGGCAGGGACAAAGCTAAAACCAATAATGAGCTCCTCAGAACTATGCTGGATACCTTCTTGGCCAGAACCCCAGGGGACATCTCTGAAGAGATTAACTCAGCAGAAAGATGTTTGTCACTGGACATCTAAGAGCTCTTGAGTGCTCCTCCTCTTGACAACTGTTCACTGTTAGAAATGGGGTTTTTGGTTGGCAGTCAGGTTACCTCCTGTCCAAGCAAAAGCCCTCACTCTAGTCAGGGTAAGTCACACACTATCCAAGATTATCCTGTGCCCACCCTCTGGTAGCTTGGCACGAGCAGTCAGGCTTAACTTAGAAGGCAATGTGTAAAGTATTTGTGCAATAAATCATACAATACCACCATATAGCACCACAAAAATACACCACACAGTGTTTAGAAAAATATATAATATTTATCAGGATAATTGTAGGTCAAAAAGAATAAAGTTGCAATGGAAAATTGTAGAAATATCACAGGGAAGTGATATAGAGTGTCTTAAGTCTTTAGAATGCAATACAGTGTCTTTCAAGCACAAAGTACCTGGTTTCTGGTGGAAAATCTCCTCAGAGGGCCACAGGAGAAGAGATGCGTGGAAAAAGGGGTGTGTGCGTCGATTTCTCCTCAGCACACACAGACTTGCGTCGGTCTTTTCCACGCGGGGAAGTCGGGCGTCGTTTTCCGGCGCGCAGACAGTCTCTTTTTGTGGATCGCGGGGATTACCAGATGTCCCGGGTCTGTGTGTGGATTCTCCTGCTTGTGTTCCGGCTGCGCGTCGTTCTGCGGGGCTGCGCGTCGAAGTTTCGATCTCACGGTAGGCGTCGCGTCGATTTCTCCTTGGAAGTCGGGCGGCGTTGTCCTTGCGAGGCCGTGCGTCGAAAGTTTGGTCTCACGGCAGGCGTCGCGTCGATTTCTCCTTGGAAGTCGGGCGGCGTTGTCCTTGCGAGGCCGTGCGTCAAAGTTTCGCACTCACGGTGGGCGTCGCGTCGATTTCTCCTGGAAAGTCGAGCGGCTTTGTCCTTGCGAGGTTGTGCGTCGAAGTCTCGATCGCCCCGAGGGCGTCGCGTCGATCAGCGTCGGTGTGCGGCGTTTTTCTCGCCGCGAAACAAGCTGTGCGTCGAAAGTTTCGGCGCACGGAGCGTCCAAGTGAAAGGAAGAAGTCTTTTTGGTCCTGAGACTTCAAGGAACAGGAGGCAAGCTCTATCCAAGCCCTTGGAGAGCACTTTCACAGCCAGACAAGAGTTCAGCAAGGCAGCAGGGCAACAGCAAGACAGCAGTCCTTTGTAGAAAGCAGACAGGTGAGTCCTTTGAGCAGCCAGGCAGTTCTTCTTGGCAGGATGTAGTTTCTGGTTCCGGTTTCTTCTCCAGCAAGTGTCTCATGAGGTAGGGCAGAGGCCCTGTTTTATACTAAGTTGTGCCTTTGAAGTGGGGGTGACTTCAAAGAGTCTCTAAGAAATGCACCAAGTTCCCTTTCAGTTCAATCCTGTCTGCCAGAGTCCCAGTAGGGGGTGTGGCAGTCCTTTGTGTGAGGGCAGGCCCTCCACCCTCCCAGCCCAGGAAGACCCATTCAAAATGCAGATGTATGCAAGTGAGGCTGAGTACCCTGTGTTTGGGGTGTGTCTGAGTGAATGCACAAGGAGCTGTCAACTAAACCTAGCCAGACGTGGATTGAAGGGCACAACAAGATTTTAGTGCAAAGAAATGCTCACTTTCTAAAAGTGGCATTTCTAGAATAGTAATATTAAATCCGACTTCACCAGTCAGCAGGATTTTGTATTACCATTCTGGCCATACTAAATATGACCTCCCTGCTCCTTTCAGATCAGCAGCTGCCACTTCAACAGTGTATGAGGGCAGCCCCAATGTTAGCCTATGAAGGGAGCAGGCCTCACAGTAGTGTAAAAACGAATTTAGGAGTTTTACACTACCAGGACATATAACTACACAGGTACATGTCCTGCCTTTTACCTACACAGCACCCTGCTCTAGGGGATACCTAGGGCACACATTAGGGATGACTTATATGTAGAAAAAGGGGAGTTCTAGGCTTGGCAAGTACTTTTAAATGCCAAGTCGAAGTGGCAGTGAAACTGCACACACAGGCCTTGCAATGGCAGGCCTGAGACAAGGTTAAGGGGCTACTGAGGTGGGTGGCACAACCAGTGCTGCAGGCCCACTAGTAGCATTTAATCTACAGGCCCTAGGCACATGTAGTGCACTCTAATAGGGACTTACAGGTAGATTAAATAGTCAATCATGGATAAACCAATCAATAGTACAATTTACACAGAGAGCATATGCACTTTAGCACTGGTTAGCAGTGGTAAAGTGCTCAGAGGTCAAAAGCCAACAACAGCAGGTCAGAAAAAATAGGAGGAAGGAGGCAAAAAGTTTGGGGATGTCCCTGTCAAAAAGCCAGGTCCAACATGACCCCCCACCAGCCTAAAGCCAGGGGAGAACAATCACTATCCTGATGTACTTCCCTGTTTGAGGCGACAGAACAAGGACCCAGGCCCACAACAGCAGGGGCATGCTCCAGTTCTTCGCCTTCCTGACTCCAATTGGATCCCTCTGTCCATACTCTCAGGGCCCACTAAGCCCATCCATGGGGAACCTTTCTCCTTTCCTGCGGATCCCATCTGTGCAGCACCTAACCTTACTTTGCTCACAGATGTATCCCAGGAGCAGGATAGTACCCCCATGACCAACATAGTGGTGTTGCCCACTCTACCCCTGGGGTGTGACACTTGTCCCCTCCCCAGGGATAACTCTGTCCACCCGGACAGCAAGCCACAGTGATTACTGACAGCTGCCAGGGATGAGAGCCAGGCCCCAGGCCTCTCAAAGCTCTCCAACCACTGTGGCTGTGGAGAGTGGGGGGCGGTAGCCCCAGGTGCTGGGCACCCTTTAACCACTCTCCCTTCCACCAGGTCAGGGATGACAGCCTGAACCTGGTCCTCCCCTCTGGGGCTTTGTACCCTCCTTCCTGGAGCGGTACCCCCAGAGTCCAACATGGCCAGGGGGCTTACAGAAGTCGCCCTGTACCATTCCTCCACCAGTGCAGGGCTGTTAACCTGCCACTGGCCCTCCAACCTGGGGTCTGTACCTTCAGGTTGGACTAGGGCCCGGGGTGAGGCTTCCCTCCCCCTGCCCTCCCTTCTGGGGTCCAGCACCCTCCAACTAGGAGTGGCCTCCTCAGAAGACAACATGGTAGGGGCACTGTTATCAGTAGCCCCTCCCTCCACGTCCGGGGGGACACCCTGAACCTGGTCTTCCAGCCCAGGGTCTGTACCCTCAGACTGGATCACCGCCTGGCAAACCAGGACTTCCTGGGAGGCACACCTACCCCCCACCAGGTCAGAGTTTAACCTCTGCACCTGCCCATTCAACTCAGAGTCACCACCCTGAAGTTGAACAATTGCCTGGCACGCCAGGACTTCCTGGAGGGCACACTGACCCTCCACCAGGTCAGAGTTTAACCTCTGCACCTGACCATTCAACTCAGAGTCACCACCCTGAAGTTGAACAATTGCCTAGCACACCAGGACTTCCTGGAGGGCACACTGACCCTCCACCAGGTCAGAGTTTAACCTCTGCACCTGACCATTCAACTCAGAGTCATCACCCTGAAGTTGAACAGTTGCCTGGCGCACCAGGACTTTCTGGGAGGCACACCTACCTCCCACCAGGTCAGAGTTTAACCTCTGAGCCTGGTTCCCCAACCCAGGGTCACCACCCTGAGGTTGGGCAATTGCCTGGCACGCCAGGACTTTCTGGGGGGCACACCTACCCCCCACCAGGTCAGAGTTTAACCTCTGAACCTGGTCATCCAACCCAGAGTCAACACCCTGAGGTTGGACAATTGCCTGGCACAGCAGGGCTTCTTGGGAGGCACACCTACCTCCCACCAGGTCAGAGTTTAACCTCTGAACCTGGGTATCCAACCCAGAGTCAGCACTCTGAGGTTGAACAATTGCCTGGCACGCCAGGACTTTCTGGAGGGCACACTGACCCTCCACCAGGTCAGAGTTTAACCTCTGAACTGGGCCATTCAACTCAGAGTTACCACCCTGAAGTAGAACAATCTCCTGGCACGCCAGGACTTCCTGGAGGGCACACTGACCCTCCACCAGGTCAGAGTTTAACCTCTGAACCTGGTTCTCCAACCTAGGGTCACCATCCTGAGGTTGGACAACTGCCTGGTACACCAGGGCTTTCTGGGGGGCACACCTACCCCCCACCAGGTCAGAGGTTAACCTCTGAACCTGGATATCCAACCCAGAGTCACCACCCTGAGGTTGAACCATTGCCTGGCAGGCCAGGACTTTCAGGGAGGCACACCTACCTCCCACCAGGTCAGAGTTTAACCTCTGAGCCTGGTTCTCCAACCCAGGGTCACCACCCTGAGGTTGAACCATTGCCTGGTATACCAGGACTTTCTGGGGGGCACACCTACCCCCCACCAGGTCAGAGTTTGACCTCTGAACCGGGTTAGCCAACCCAGAGTCACCACCCTGAGGTTGGGCAATTGCCTGGCACCCCAGGACTTTCTGGGAGGCACACCTACCTCCCACCAGGTCAGAGTTTGACCTCTGAACCTGGCCATCCAACCCAGAGTCGACACCCTGAGGTTGGACAACTGCCTGGCACGCCAGGACTTTCTGGGGGGCACACCTACCCCCCACCAGGTCAGAGTTTGACCTCTTCACCTGGTAAGCCAACCCAGAGTCACCACCCTGAGGTTGAGCCATTGCCTGGCATTCCAGGACTTTCTGGGGGGCACATCTACCCCCCACCAGGTCAAAGTTTAACCTCTGAACCCGGTTATTCAACCCAGAGTCACCACCCTGAGGTTGAATCTTTGCCTGGCATGCCAGGACTTCCTGGGGGGCACTCTCACCCCCCACAAGGGACACGCCGTCCCCAAGGGCCACACAAGAGTCTGGTTGGCGCAGGTCTCCCGACCTCTGCCCATCCGGCAGAGTCTGGGTTTCCCCCAAACCAGAAACGGTCTCACCTGGGTCATTCCTGGGGGGCTCTGCTCTCAGAGCTGACCCCTGACTTTCAAGATCCTCCACTGGGGTCTGCCACCCCCTCTCAACCCTATGTCTGGACTTCTGCACCCCCTCACTAGGAGTGGTACTGCCAGACACCAGAACTGTTGGGATGCTGTCTACAGTCATCCCCCCAAGTTCTTCTGACACTGCGGGGCTTCCCTCAAAAGGTGGCCCTACGGTACAGGTTAGGCTCTGAGACCTACCTGGGACACTACAATCCTCTCCCACCTCACTTGGTCGGGAACCACCTAGACCACTCCCTTCAGGAGCACCCCCAAATGCCTCTTCAGACTCTCTGGTACTCACCCAAAAGTCTGCCTCCACTGTAAGTTCCCTGGGGTCAGAGAACTCACACTCCACCTGGTGTTGGCGTAGCTCTGGAAAATAAGGACCAGACATATGCTCTCCAGCAATTACATCACTCTGCCCTTCACATGTATTAACCACAGTACCCTTCACCCAACCACCTAGTAACTCAGCCTTGGAAAAGCACTCTACATCACCCTCTTGAGACTGGTGAGACAGTTTCTGTCTGTCCCTGACACTCAACCCAAACTCTTCTGGGATGTCTCTACACTCTATATCCAGGACGTCCACCAGGGGGGAACCCTTTTCTCTGTCACTCTCTGCTAGAGTCAGTAAAGTGTCCCTCCCCCCAGTAGGAATATGACTCCCTGTGCCAGTTCCCCAATCCTTCTCAGGGACCCTGTGCATAACGGGAACTACCTCATACCCTTGAACCGCCTGGGGTGTGTCAACTCTCTTCTTCAAGTTGGGTACCACATCTCTGGGCTTGTGCCCTTCTTCAGCAGTACTAGATGCAAGATTTTTGCTGCCACCATCTGAACTGGACTCAGCCCTTCCGGCCTCCAGTTTCAGCTCTTTACAGCTCAGCTCTTGAGCTGCAATCTTTTCTTCTTCCAGGGCTAAGAGACTTGCTGCCTCAGCCCTTTCAATAAACTCATCTAGCTCTTCCATCCACCGTGCTTGAGCCATGAGCCATTCTTTTTTCACTGGGTCTCTTTCCTCATCTGAGTCGTCCTCCTCCTCCTCTGAGGGGTACTTAGTCATTTGGTTTCTTGCTGCCTCTCTCTCTGCCCATCTGTCTTCCTCCCAGACTATGTAGGCATGTAGCATCTCTGCTTTAGTAGATCTCTTTGCTACAGGAAGGCCACATTCTCTGCAAAGCTTCCTTAGGTCAGCCTTAGTGAGGTGGTCAGTAGGCAAAAAGAATAAGTAGGTAAGCGATCCCATTCTGATAGGATCTTACCAGCAAAAAACAAAATCCAAAGTCCAAAATATCAATAGTATATCCAGGAGGACATCAGAGACCAAAAGTCAAAAAAAGAGATAAAAAATCAAGTTGACCTTCAACTGTGGGTAGGTAGTGAAATACTTAGCTACTGTATGTCACTGCACAAACACAGGTCCTATCCTCACCGCTGATCACCAATGTTAGAAATGGGGTTTTTGGTTGGCAGTCAGGTTACCTCCTGTCCAAGCAAAAGCCCTCACTCTAGTCAGGGTAAGTCACACACTATCCAAGATTATCCTGTGCCCACCCTCTGGTAGCTTGGCACGAGCAGTCAGGCTTAACTTAGAAGGCAATGTGTAAAGTATTTGTGCAATAAATCATACAATACCACCATATAGCACCACAAAAATACACCACACAGTGTTTAGAAAAATATATAATATTTATCAGGATAATTGTAGGTCAAAAAGAATAAAGTTGCAATGGAAAATTGTAGAAATATCACAGGGAAGTGATATAGAGTGTCTTAAGTCTTTAGAATGCAATACAGTGTCTTTCAAGCACAAAGTACCTGGTTTCTGGTGGAAAATCTCCTCAGAGGGCCACAGGAGAAGAGATGCGTGGAAAAAGGGGTGTGTGCGTCGATTTCTCCTCAGCACACACAGACTTGCGTCGGTCTTTTCCACGCGGGGAAGTCGGGCGTCGTTTTCCGGCGCGCAGACAGTCTCTTTTTGTGGATCGCGGGGATTACCAGATGTCCCGGGTCTGTGCGTGGATTCTCCTGCTTGTGTTCCGGCTGCGCGTCGTTCTGCGGGGCTGCGCGTCGAAGTTTCGATCTCACGGTAGGCGTCGCGTCGATTTCTCCTTGGAAGTCGGGCGGCGTTGTCCTTGCGAGGCCGTGCGTCGAAAGTTTGGTCTCACGGCAGGCGTCGCGTCGATTTCTCCTTGGAAGTCGGGCGGCGTTGTCCTTGCGAGGCCGTGCGTCAAAGTTTCGCACTCACGGTGGGCGTCGCGTCGATTTCTCCTGGAAAGTCGAGCGGCTTTGTCCTTGCGAGGTTGTGCGTCGAAGTCTCGATCGCCCCGAGGGCGTCGCGTCGATCAGCGTCGGTGTGCGGCGTTTTTCTCGCCGCGAAACAAGCTGTGCGTCGAAAGTTTCGGCGCACGGAGCGTCCAAGTGAAAGGAAGAAGTCTTTTTGGTCCTGAGACTTCAAGGAACAGGAGGCAAGCTCTATCCAAGCCCTTGGAGAGCACTTTCACAGCCAGACAAGAGTTCAGCAAGGCAGCAGGGCAACAGCAAGACAGCAGTCCTTTGTAGAAAGCAGACAGGTGAGTCCTTTGAGCAGCCAGGCAGTTCTTCTTGGCAGGATGTAGTTTCTGGTTCCGGTTTCTTCTCCAGCAAGTGTCTCATGAGGTAGGGCAGAGGCCCTGTTTTATACTAAGTTGTGCCTTTGAAGTGGGGGTGACTTCAAAGAGTCTCTAAGAAATGCACCAAGTTCCCTTTCAGTTCAATCCTGTCTGCCAGAGTCCCAGTGGGGGGTGTGGCAGTCCTTTGTGTGAGGGCAGGCCCTCCACCCTCCCAGCCCAGGAAGACCCATTCAAAATGCAGATGTATGCAAGTGAGGCTGAGTACCCTGTGTTTGGGGTGTGTCTGAGTGAATGCACAAGGAGCTGTCAACTAAACCTAGCCAGACGTGGATTGAAGGGCACAACAAGATTTTAGTGCAAAGAAATGCTCACTTTCTAAAAGTGGCATTTCTAGAATAGTAATATTAAATCCGACTTCACCAGTCAGCAGGATTTTGTATTACCATTCTGGCCATACTAAATATGACCTCCCTGCTCCTTTCAGATCAGCAGCTGCCACTTCAACAGTGTATGAGGGCAGCCCCAATGTTAGCCTATGAAGGGAGCAGGCCTCACAGTAGTGTAAAAACGAATTTAGGAGTTTTACACTACCAGGACATATAACTACACAGGTACATGTCCTGCCTTTTACCTACACAGCACCCTGCTCTAGGGGATACCTAGGGCACACATTAGGGATGACTTATATGTAGAAAAAGGGGAGTTCTAGGCTTGGCAAGTACTTTTAAATGCCAAGTCGAAGTGGCAGTGAAACTGCACACACAGGCCTTGCAATGGCAGGCCTGAGACAAGGTTAAGGGGCTACTGAGGTGGGTGGCACAACCAGTGCTGCAGGCCCACTAGTAGCATTTAATCTACAGGCCCTAGGCACATGTAGTGCACTCTAATAGGGACTTACAGGTAGATTAAATAGTCAATCATGGATAAACCAATCAATAGTACAATTTACACAGAGAGCATATGCACTTTAGCACTGGTTAGCAGTGGTAAAGTGCTCAGAGGTCAAAAGCCAACAACAGCAGGTCAGAAAAAATAGGAGGAAGGAGGCAAAAAGTTTGGGGATGTCCCTGTCAAAAAGCCAGGTCCAACATTCACTTATTGTTATGTGTGAAGTTTTGGCCACCTGCAGCAAGGGGGATTGCATTGTTACCAACTGCAGATGCCCAAGTCTAGCCCATCATCTGATCTCATGGAGCAACTAAATGAATCCCCTGTATAGTGGTAACGCGTCCAGCCCTTATAATTTACCTGTATCTGGACACGTTGGAGGTCGGTGAACCTTTTAACCGAGTTGGGTTCTCCTCATCCTAGAATAGTCGGATCACTTAAACTAATAATCAATGACTATTGTAATCGATAGCCAATACTCAATTAATAGATCAAAATGACACATTAGGAATCAATAACAGTTGATATTTCGACGCATCATGACCTTTCAGTCATGAATAACCACACCAGTTTATAAAAATTTAGTGAATTTATTTCCCTATATTAACAAAGGTAAGACGATATATATGAGTCTCAAAACCAAATGATATATGTATACGAACATTACTAGCTGTCCATAACGGCGGAAGAAACGCAATCTACGTGAAATCTGAATTATAATACCTTCAGTTACGGCAATGCAAATCACTAATATTAATAATTGCATACATCGGTCAGCATAACAAGATTTCAATTCAATATGGTGCATCAAGTGAATACCTTAACTAACCTCTAATTAGCATTGGCATGTGGGACTTCATGCGAAAATGAATTTAGTCAACACAAATTTGGAAACTTCTAGCTTGGGCCCTATCAAATAGAAGTTGGTACCTAAAAGGAAAATCACAATGCATAATACAGTTATCCTTTCATAATTACCAAATACAATCAGCATACAAGGAAAGTCTTCGTCCCTCAGGTACTGGTTCGGTCAGCATGGGGCGGATCTCAAAAGGGCAGAATTAAGGGCAAGTTTCCTTGCAGCAGCAAGGAGAATGGGGCAAAGTTATTGCATGGGCAAGACGGGGCAACATTTAAAGTTAAAGTCTCTAGGGTGAGAATTCTTAAAGTCTCTTTCTCTGGAATAGAGAAAAGGGCATCAAGATGTCGTCTAAGATGGCGTCTGGCATTCGGCTTCAAAGATGGCATCAAGGAAAATGGCTGACTTCTCTTTGTCCGGTGGGTTTAAGTAAGAAACATTCCAAATTCTGCAGAGTCTTCCATTGGAGGGTTCATAGGGTGGCTTCAATTTGACCAATGAATAGGGTCTTTCTCCTAGTACTCATTTATGCATACATTGTCCTTGGAGCCTTGGAACACAAGTTACAATGATTTTGCCAATTAATTTTATCACAGTGCTTTTATTGTCCGCACCTGCAGGAGTTGACCTTGCATCAAAAGGGATGCAACCATCCTAGCACGAAACCTTGAGATAAGGGTACTAGTCATTTCTACTGGAAAAATACAACCTTTAAATGAAATAATATGCTTTTGTTAGTGCAAGTGAAAACCACGCAGTTAAATTTGAGACCAGGCGACTAGGCCAAAGCCTCTACTAAATTTAAGCTAAGCATAAAACGGTTTCAATCAAGAAAATCATAAAACACATTTGCAATTATGACGGATTACTACATTTGTCAATTCTTCATGATTAATTAGACTTGTTTATAATAATGGCGAACTACTCCATGGGCACAATTTCCCACGTACATTATTTTTCCTTGCTAAAATCACACTACCTTATACGTTTTTGTTACATGATATATGAATATATGTTAGTCCTTCTTTTTCTGCGTGATCAATAGCAGCATCAACATCTTACAAACATAACTCAGGCAGAAGCCTTTGTTTACAGCGTCCCTGCCAATTGATTGCTGATCTGCTCAACTATCTATTCCAGTTGCAAATAGATTTTTTACCTTAATCAGACGTAGAGGTCATTGATTGACAGTCAACTGACTCCTTCCAGCCCAAGGGAGTAATAAACCTATTAAAGGTCTGCATTGCTCTCACTGGTTCATTTCCCATGGATGTGGCTAACAAAAATGATTCCCTGACATATTTAGTTTGCTGGAACATTGCTTGCTATCACACTAAGCAGCAGGACCCAGACTGGATTGAGTCCATCTTCAAATTTGATATTGTAATGCGGCATGATACCTGGTACCTGGAGGAAGTTACCTGAGACAGGTGTGAAATCATTTCTGTCGCACGTATTGCATCACCTGGGTATAGAGTGCCACGAAGACACTTGAACTGATCTGGATGACTTTAGTTTTCATTGCTTCCAATCCAGCACCTATGATGGCCACTAAAACATACAAAATCTCTGTTTAGTACTCACATCTTAAGCCTCATACGTAAAGTGATGTCTTCAACCCCTTTATGACTCTTAACACCCTAGCTCCATAGCCAAGTCAGGATATATGTACAGTCAATCAAGTTAGCCATCGAATTAAAGGCAATAGGGCAAACTTGGTTGACTTTATCATTTATGTGTCAAGGCCTTAATGACCTACTAAAGTTAAAAACTGTAGACCTTCTCCAATATAAGATTTGGAATTAATGCCTCTTCAAAGTAATATGGTGTCCACCTTTATAAAATGGTTGGAATGGTTCCCCCCCAAGCCCCTCTCCATAAATCTGACTTGTTGGCTAGATGTCAGCTTAGGAAAATGAAACCTCATAATAATGGGGTGCCACATAATGTGATATTCATATGCAGATTAAAGCAATATGACTGTCTCCTCATAGTGTCAGACTTTTTTTTAATAGAGGCAAGGCTGGACTGGTACCACCTCCCAGAAATATTGCATCATCCTACAGTTGAGTAATTAAGGAACTATCACGCTCTGGTGCTGCGTCTGTAACTGGTTAGCTTGCCTTGAGGTGGGGTTGTACTCTACTTTTCCTGCATGACAAAAGCAGACCACCCCATTGAGCCACTGATTATACAACAGATTATCCTTTCCACTGCTTATACTCCAAAATGTCCTCCTCTGCGCTAAACGTCCGCCCGTGAACTGATGAGTGATCACTTTTGGAACATGCAGGCTCTGATCTCATATATTCAGCTAGTTTAAATAATCCCCAAGCAATACTCTTAATGAGGTGGCCCCATTAATTATTATTTCATGTATCTCCCAAAGGTGATTATGTTGGTCCTCAGATGATGCCTGTGAGCTTGAGGCAGATGGATTTGTTTAGGCCCGCCAGTAGCACACATGCTCTCAAACAACCCTGTCGGTTCTGTAAGAAATATTTCCCTGCAAAACAGGACATGTAATTTGCTAAAGCGGTAGCTTCTCGGCATTTCTTGCAAGTGAACCACTGCGACCTAAATATTGCTTTTCATCTGAACCTCAATCTCTTGCTAGGACAACTGGAAAGGTGAAGACTAGAGATAATAGTAATTCATTTCTGTGCTAATATATAGTTACCGACGACGTTGTCGAAACTTTCCAGCACTTATGGTTATATTTAAACACAAGATTCGGAGAGGGTGTAGAGGTATCAGATTCGGGAAATAGCAATACCACAAAACAATGAAAATGTGATTAGATATGTAGACCATGATTACGACAAATACCATGTGGATCTGGCCTAAACATGAGCAATTTGCGCAGGACTTAATTCTGAGACTTCGCTAGCACACACCACCAATAACACGCATGCAAATACGAATTCATTTATTACATGATGGTAGGCCCAGATGAAAATTGGCAACTTGCACCAAAACACCTCCAGTATACAGGAGATGCAAAAAGGTTAAAAAAATGCTTCAAACAACCAAAATAAAAAAATAAAAATCCACAGAAAACCACACATGAAAACATACCATTGATGAAATGCAATATAAACACATCATTAAAATATAGCAGTGTCAACACCTCGAAGCTATGAAAAGCTTATAATGATTCCACTGAAAAGACTCTGATTCAACAAACACGTGCATTCGTTCTACTAAGCACACATGAATATAAATGAAGTTTTCAGAAACACCCATGCACTGGCAAGACCCGCATGTACAGGGCTCTAATCATCCATTTCATTGCACAGCGTCAAATACCATTGGCGATCCAATGACTTCTGGCGGTGGAAGAGGAGCAGGAGTACAAACAGGGAAAGATTAATCCAGAGATGGCGGAGAAGGGCCCACCTTCAAGGGGCAGGAATAATTATTTCCAATGTGTCTTAGTCCTATGTCCTGAAAGAATATCACATGGTCATGCTGTTTTTTTTTTGTTTTTTTTTTTGGGGGGGGGGACTTGCTCCAACCAACAGTCAGTGTGCTGTGTACAAGCTTCAGCCAGCAGTTCACTTCCCCCACAGACATGTAGGCAGTGAATGCCATGAAGGCAAATTATACACTATATTTTGCTTTCTTAACGAGCTTGGGGTTATGGAATTACGGCCATGCACCTTTGGTTGTTCCCAGGGCCAGAGAGCTGGCATCCTTTATTAGGACGATGTAGCAGACTAAAATGTGTAAAGGGTAAGTGAGGCAGAATGATGGTTCACTCATTGATGTATTAAATCTCCTGATTGCACCCGTGACCCAGTCATCCTGAGAGCTGCATTCCACACTCAGTGAAGACACAGTGCCCACTCAGGGAAAGGCAATTTGGTGAGTACTTCATAGCACCCCTCCTCATGTGAATGCACATAGTGATGCTGATATGTCATGAAAGAGACAAGCCATCTAGTATGTTGTGCATCAAGAGTGCATGGGCAACAGTGTGGTATATCAAAATTGTGTTTACCATGTATCGTTTAGTGAGTTAATTGAGCTGATATTTCATTTGTATCCCTCTGTGACTCCACAAATACCGTGAAAACATGACTTGTGATTCCTCTGTGAGAACCATCAACTGGCCAAAAGAAAGCATCCAATAGGGCAACACAATTGAGCTTGCATTTGAGCTATTTGTGATTTGGTTCCAGTGCCTGCACAGCATCAGTAACAGCTTGATTTATTAACTACATGAGGTCTGTCACACATGTTATGTTAAGATCATTTATAAAGTGCTGGTCCACCAGTGGCTTCTCTTTGTAGTAGTACAATTAACAAGAGACCTGCTGATCCAGCTCCCAAAGTAGATCTGATGGAAACTAAACCAGTAACTGTAAAGCTTTATTGGAAAGCTAGCTCTTAAGTGCAATCCAAAACACATTCACACATTCCATGGATCTCACGCCATTGGGTAACAAAGTCAACACAGGGAAAATGTGACCACTACTGTGCCCTTGCCTAATCTGGGGATAACTAGTAAATTAGCAGCAGAACAGTGAGAGGCTTGTAAAGGTTTACATGGAAGGTCTTAGAGTTGGGGTCTCTAGCTGGCAATGGTTTGCACTCTGTCCAAGTAGGGACTCTCACTCTAGTCTGTGTAAGGGAATCACACAGCTGAGAAAACCCATGCTCACCCCCTTGGTAGCTTGGCCTATTTCAGAGGCAATGTGTAAACTATTTGTTCGCACAGACACACACACACACACACACTAACACAGTGAAAACACTCCAAAAGTACTCTACACCAGTTTGGAACAAAAGTCAATATTTATCTGAGTAAAACAAGACCAAAACGACAAAGATCCAACATACACAAGTAAAAATACAAATTTTCAAATTGTAAATGCAGTTTAGCGCTTAGAAACACAATAGCTCCAACTGGGGCTATCAAAATGGCTTGAGGGAGCCGCTTCCAACAGTCTGGCACTAACTGCGAGGAAACGCGGGGCAGCTATGGAGTGGTATAGACCCCGGTTACAGTACCTTGGGAAATGATGAGGAAACAGAGATGTTCATGGTGTCAGACATTGCTGAAGCCGGTGTGGCATCAGTTCCTTTCTGCCACTGGGGAGGTGAGGTGTCAGTTCCTTACTGCTAGGCAGGGGAAGTGAGGCATCTGTTCTTTACAGTTGCAGGGGAAGTGATTCAGCTTTGGCGGTGACGGTAAGGTGGCAGTACCTTGAGACAAGGCAGGGTCGATGAGTCCAGCAGATCAAGACGCGAGGCGTCAAATTTGTGTGGTCGCAATCACACCACAGGGACACAGGTGCTGCAGTGGAGTTGGATGCCATCGACGTTGGTGACACATTACTTTGGACACATGCTGTGGTGGAACTTCGGAGATGCAGCGTCAGGGTCTGTGTTGTAGATCTTGGTTGTTGCACCACAACTCCAATGCAGGCAGCAGCGCTGGGTCGGGGAGTGGCACTGGTTCCGAAATCGCTCTAGAAGTCGATGTAACAGTTTCTTCCTGGTTACACCAGAACTCACTCCCAAGGGGCTCAAGAACTGGATTTGGCATCCCTTGGCAAGTCAGGACTCTCAGCAAGAGAGCCCAGGTGCTGGCAGATGAAGTCTTTTATGCCCACAAACAGGAGGCAAGCTCAGTTCAAGCCCGTGGAGAACCTTGGAAAGCAGGATGTAGAAAGCAAACTTGAGTCTTTTCTCTCCCAGGGCAGAAGCAGCAAGTAGCAGGCCAGCACAACAAAGCAACAGGCAGAGTGTCAGTCCCTCCTACAGTATCCAGCTCTTCTTCCTAGCAGAATGTCCTCAGTCCAGAAGTGTTCTATGTGGTGTCAGAGGTCCAGTACTTCTACCCATTTCTGTCTTTGAAGTAGACAAACTCCAAAGAGAAGTCTTTGTAGTGCACAAGACTCTGCCTTTTCCTGCCCTGGCCCCAGACAGACTCCATGGGTTGCAGACTGCTCTGTGTGAGGACAGGCACAGCCCTATTCAGGTGCAAGTTTTAGCTCCTCTTACCACTCTAGCTCAGGAAGACCCATCAGCCTGGAGATGGGCCATTAGGATATGCAAGGCACACCTTAGCTTCCTTTGTGAGACTGCCTATAGTGAATGCACAAACAGCCCAACTGTCATCCTGACCCAGACATGTATTAAGCAGACAGAAAGAGGCACAGAATGGTTAAGCAAGGGAATGCCTACTTTCTATCAGTGGCATTTTCAAACTTACAGTTTAAAAAACAGCTCCACCAAAAAATGTATTTTTAAAATATGAGTTCAGAGACCCCAAACTCCACATCTCTATCAGCTCCCAAAGGGAAATTACATTTAAAAGATATTTCAAGGCAATCCCCATGTTACCCTATGGGATCGATAGGTCTTGCAATAGTGAAAAACGAAATTAGCAGTATTTCACTATCAGAATATATAAAACATACCAGTACATGTTCTACCTTTTGAAAACACCTCACCTTGCCCATGGGGCTGCCTTGGGCCTACCTTAGGGGTGACCTACAGGTAATAAAAGTGAAGGTTTGGGCTTGGCAAGTGCCTGCACTTGCCAGGTCGACATGGAAGTTTAGAACTGCACACACAGATGCCGCAATGGCAGGCTTGAGACATTTTTACAGGGCTACTCATGTGGATAGGCACAATAAGTGCTGCTGCCCCCCCAGTAGCATTTGATTTACAGGCCGTGGGCACACCTGGTGCACTATACCAGGGACTTACTGGTAAATCAAATTTGCCAATCATGGATAAACCAATCACCAATACAATTTGGACACTGGTTAGCAGTGGTAGCGTACCCAGAGTACCAAAACCTGCAAAAACAAAATTCAGAACAGGATCAAAAACGTAAGTCAGAAGCATAAAGTCAGGGGAAACCACACCAAGAGCTGTCAAGTCTAACAGAAGGATACAATGCTAAATACACTGTGGTGCATGGTCATGAATATCTTAACATACAATATACAATATTTTGAACAAAATACTTTCATTAATTGGGAACCAGTGAATGGAATAAAAATGAGGCTGTGCATTACCGTATTTATTAGCACCCAGAATGAGACTCACAGATTGGTTTCGAAGGACCTGAATGTGACTTAACAAGTAATCAGGAAGACCAAAATATGCAGTTACCATAATTCAGATAGGAACTAATGACAGATGATAATGCCCATCTTTTTTCAGCATCACTGAAAAATAGTAAATGTTTCCCTAGGCCTTTAATGTAAAAAGAGTAAGTAGACACTAAAGCTAAAACTTGGGGAAAATCAACCTTTACGATAAGGTTGCTAACAGTCTCTACTGGCACTGAAGGGAGCCCATTACACTAAGCCATTAAGGACTCTATAGTTTTAGAGTTTGGTAGATGGGTACTCTGTCCCAGATATCCTGCCCACCTCATTACAAGTGCATTACATCCTAATAAGGTGTCACTTTTGAGTATTCATCTGCCAAATACTAAATTGGCCCTACTTATCTTGTTGCCCCCACCATTCATCACTAATATCTTTGTTTTATCACATTTGAGCTAAAACTAAATACCACACATCCATTCTTAGTTGAACGTCATCCAATGTTGAAAATGTGTCATTGATAAAAGACCAACACCCATTGTAATGAGATGCTTTGTATTGTGGGCATATAGTTGAAGATAACTCATTTGCCAACACTGCAGCATACAGAGTAAAAAGGTGTGGAGAAGGGCTGAACCTTGTAACACATCATGAGCATCTGAAAGATCATATTGAATACTGAATAGTCACATAGCTGTTTCTCAACATGCCCTCCTAATGTTTTGGCAGTTGCTGTTAATGATTTAGCATACTAGTTCTTTCTGTCTTCTGGATCAGCATCCGCTTTTTTTCTAAATCTGAGAGACCACAGTTGCTTTAAACAGATATGGAACCTTATTAGACTCCATGGATGAATTGGAAATATTTAAACTGTGATACTTGAACAGGATCAATGGGAGCTCCAGGTCTGAGCAAAGGCTAAGCTGGAAATCTCGAAAGAGAGAGTGTCGTAAAACTTAAAGTGGTAACTACAAGGTTGGTATCTGTCTGAGGAAAGATTATAGTAAGGATACCTGCTAAAGTAAGCTATTTTCTCTGCTAAATAATCATTAAGTGACTAACAGAGTTCTTGGGGGTAGTAGGGGAGATGGACAAGTGTTCAATTTATACTCAATTTTTAAAATACATGTTTTGATGATTATGGATGGTAAAAATTGTGTCAGAATAAAAGGATTTCATTCTCTCGAATTCACAGCTTTATATTCTTGTGCATCATTTTTATGAGGCAGTTTAGAGGGTTCACCATTGGTTCAACACCACCATGTTTCGACTTGACAAAACTTCTTTTACCATTATAGTGTACAGAACAAACGTACCAATTTCTGATGTTTATTGGCTAACATGGCTCTCAAACAGACATATTCTTCCATGACTGGTGCCATACACCTGGAACAAACAGAATGATGATCAGTCATGGAATGTGCACCTCTGAGATCAAGCTGATGAAAAGTGGTTTTTAAAATGTTGATATCCAGAATATTCAAGTACCACCAATGTATAAGAAACCATCTATTTTGACAATGTGCGGAACAAAACAAGAAAGAAAAACAGATAAATAATGGATTGGTCCAGATGAAAAGCTCAATGTGTTCATTGTCTACAAAATCATTCAATGGCCACAGACGACCTAACGGGAGGCTTTCAATGAATGTAGAGCCAGCAGTCTTTCAATTCAAATGAAGTGAAATGAGAAGATTACAAAATTTCTGACCATTGAAGCATAGGCCCAGTAGTTAAAATCACCCATAATCAAGTCATGGATTCCATTACCATGCTTAACACTACAGCAATTGTTTATGTAAGTAACCTTTATCCGCAGATGAGGGAAACGTAACTACTACTTAGAATTTAAGTCGGTGTTGCTATGCATAACAGTTTAAACCAGGCTGATGAGCCAAGAGTCATTAAGGGGCGTGAACGCTGTAATGATCTGAGCTTATCAGCAGTATAAGAAGTAAATTGTGCCACATGACTTGTGCCTGGTCCCAGTGTATGAAGATGAGCTTTCTTTTGGCACTCCCTCAGCACGTGTTGACTGGCTAGATATGCAGAAAGTGCTGACTTGCACATTCTACCGCAGGAAGCAAAAGCACTAACCCTCAACATGTGTGGCAAACATAATAATGGAAATGAAAAAGTTACTGCCTAAGTGTTTAGTGCAAAAGGAGCCCAGAATGTACTCAAAAAAGGACTCAAGAGAATCAGTCAATCAGGAAAACAAATGAAAGCACAGAGGGTTGGAAACATTAAAATACAGAGGCCCAGATTTAGGAGGGCCTAGCGCCATCTAACGACATATTAGCATTATTTGTTTACGCTAATGTGGCCTTAGATGGCCACAAACACTGCATCATATTTACAAAGTGGTGCAGTGAATGTATTTGGCCACCTTGTAACCCCTAGCCACGCATTATGCCTCTGCCATAATATATGCAAGGGCGGTGTCCTCCCATTAGGGGGGCTGAAAAAATGGTGCAAAGAAATCTAAAAGATTTATTTGTCTTATTTTTTTCAGTATTTTTAACTTAACACCCGCTTAGGGCAGGCATTAAAAATGCCATTGTTTTCATTGGGCCCCTATGTACTGTTCAGGGTTAGCGCCAAAATATTGGTGCTGATCCTGAACAGTGCATCAGTAGCGTAAGAAATTCTGATGCTATTGCTCAGTACCCTGCGCCATGTTTTCTATACAGCTTACACATGGTGGCGGTAGGGGGCTGCAAAGGGCCTGCAAGAAAAGTGGCACTACATGTAATGTAGCGCCACTTTTCTTAAATCCGGTCCAGAATACCTATAAAAAGCTGAAAACAGATATTGAACCTCAGCAAGGATATATTGCCCACAAGAAAGAGTTACAAACTCAGTAGTAAAAGTATCTTGGAAGCAGTGCTGTCTCTAATTAAGAGTCTTCATTATATACTGCATACCGCACAACACTCTGGTGTGTGATATGTGTCAATGCCAAATCGAGGAGGCGGAAGAAATACATGAGATCAGTAGTGATGGCGAGGATTCAGGAATGGAATATGTGTCACCTCCACAGGATGCGTATGCGGTTAGAGTTAGAGATAAAACCAGTGTAAATTATTTCTGAGCTGTTCAAAATGTAACTCAGCTTGTTGGGAAAACAATGCATCTCATATAACAGCACAAAAGTAAGTAAAGTGTAATGTATTTATTTAAACAATTGACCCATCTACTCGTTCTTACATAATAACAACCATCATCCCAATCTATTCTCCACTATTGCCATTTAAACCCTAACTATGCCATAACAAATGCCAGTTCCTTGGCCAAATTTGCAATCACGTATATACTTCATCCTAATGTTCACACTTGAACCAACATTCTCTGTGCCCCCTAATCCCTTAGTTTAGTTTGCTTTATTATTTACAAAGAACAGCAAAGCAAGTAGCAATACATTCTGTTGTCATAAATATATAGCAATATTAAATTGTTCAGTCTTATTATAAATCTACATTTAGCAAATAAACATTTAAAACTAAAATCATCTAACAATATCCCCTGAAAAAAGACACATAAAGCATTTGTCATGTCCTAAAACATAACGCCTAACAAAATTCCAAAACAGAAACTCAGCAATTCAACAACTGTGATAAAAATTCGGAATAATTGTAAAAGGAGGAAAAGTAGAGATATCTCAAAGGCTTTTGGGGAAGTGGTTCTCCTCGTGTGTCTTATAACTTTTGGGCACCTGCTGCCTACAGCATCTTTTCACCAAACGTTTGGGATCATTGATAGAGTGCGGACATCTCATAGGTACCTGGCAAGAAAAACATTAATAAGCTTCCAGAAAATACACAATTCCTAAGATGAATCTGTTGGAGGCTGGGCTATTAGTAGGGATAAGTATGCACCTAAAACTAATAACAAGAAGCTCCACTCCAACACTTTGGCCCTCATTACAACCTTGGCGGGCGGCTGAAGCCGCCTGCCAAGGTTGGACCGCCGGGCGGCCGCCAATGCAGCCGCACTCTCGCCGCGGCCATTATGAGATCCCCGCTGGGCCGCTGGGCAGAAACCTGGTTTCCGCCCGCCGGCCCAGCGGGGATCTCGGCCGCAACACAGAAGCTGGCTCCAAATGGAGCCAGCGGTGTTGCTTCTGTGCGACGGGTGCGGTTGCACCCGTCGCGCTTTTCACTGTCTGCTGTGCATGGTTCTTACCGCCATGAAAAGGCTGGCGGGAGGGGGACTCGTAATCCCCTGGACAGCGCTGCAAGCAGCGCTGCCCTGGAGGATTACTTCTGCCGGGACAAAAGTGGCGGCAAACCGCCGGTCCCGGCGGGGCGACCGCGGCGCTTCCGCCACGGTCGTTATCCCCCATGGAAGCACCGCCAGCCTGTTGGCGGTGCTTCCTCCAAAACCAGGGTTGTAATGACCCCCAAGGTCCAGTCAAGGTCTCAGTACACTAGCCCTGGCTCAACCCTGGGTAAAGCTGCAGAGATTCCCCCCACCACAAGATAACCTCTGTTCTATACAGGCTGGCTAATCCTGTTAAGGCTGACAAATCAGGAGAGGCCACTAACAGGCTGGATTTTGACTCACAGAAAAGAAAGTTCTATACCTTATTTTCTGTATTAGTTATGATAAATTCAACTGTGAAAGTTGTTGGGTTTATCATTATTAATCTTCAGAGTCCTTGAATGAGATGTAGCTCCTTCCCAGCAATATTTATACGTATGTGAATATTCCAATCTTAGTCTATGGTGCTAAGTATCTACAATGGGGACAATTAAATGGACAGTTATTCTAACACCAGGGCTTATAAAACATATTTTATAATATCCATGCTTATAGGTTCATGGCACTCCAAACCTTGGTGCACCTAGGGGAACCCTTAGGGGTAACATATATGTAAAAATAAGGTAGATTACCACCTAGGAAGAACCTTTAATTCCGAAGTCAAATTTGCACACATTTAACTTCTTAAAGATAGTCTGCATGGCAGGGCTGTCTTTAAAAATTACAGCATGCAACACAGCAGTGCACATCCCAGTGCAGGATATCTGCAGGGCCTCTAAATATATGTGCCCTACTATATACTAGGTACTTATAGGTGGCTTGAATTCCCCCTGCCGTATTTTATACTAGGGACTTACAGGGGTATGTTATTGCCAACTTGTAATTATACATACAATACATCTTTTTAATCAGACCATGAGCCCTGGGCCTGGTTAGCAGACCTCAGGGCACAGTCAGGGTTAGTTACCAGCAGTATCAGTCAGAAAAAAATGGGGGCAAACATGCTAAGAGGATGACATTCTCACATGGCCCCCTCCCAAACAAAAGTTGATGAGTAACTAACCAATACCCTGGTAGTCAGCAAAGTGGAAAAACCTGGAAAGTCCTTCTGCATTGGCATGGGCCACCCCTTCTCTGTGGTCCACTGTGAAGTCCATCCCCTGTAGGGAAATGGACCACCTCAACAATCTAGGATTCTCCCCTCTCATCTGCATGAGCTATCTGAGAGGTCTGTGGTCAGTTTGAACACGAACATATGTACCAAAGTATTATGGTCTCAGCTTTTTCAGGGACCAAACCAAAGCAAAGACTTCCCTCTCAATTGCATTCCATCTTTGTTCTCTGGGGAGTAGTCATCTGGTAATGATGGCCACTGGCTGATCAAGGCCCTCTTCATGTACCTGTGCCAACACTGTCCCAATCCCATGCTCCAAAGCATATGTCTGAACTACAAATTCCTTTGTTTAATCAGAGGCCAGTAACACTGGTGCTGAACACATAGCCTCTTTCAGAGTGGCAAAGGCCTTCTGACACTGGGGTACACATGAGTTTCTTTGGCCTATTTTTAGAAGTGAGTTCTGTCAGGGGAGCCACAATGGTCCCATAGTTCTGAATAAATCTTCTATAATACTCAGTTAGACCAAGAAAGGCACTGCCTTGTGTCTGGGTTGTAGGAGTGTTCCAATCCAATATGGCTTGGAACCTGCAAGGTGACCCAGGTATTCAGCTGAACTCTGCTTTATTTGACACTTACTGATCCGAATATTCAGGCCTGCCTACTGCTTGGCCTGCAGCACTTCCTTCAGGCAGTTCAAGTGATCCTCCCAGGTAGTACTGTATACAGCTATATCATCCAGATAAGCTGCACTGAACTGCTACAGCCCAGACAGGACCCTGTTCCCCAACCTTTGGAAGGTGACATGGGCATTCTTAAGCCAAAGGACATTGCTTTGAATTGGAAATGTCCCTCTGGTTTGGAGAATGCTGACCTCTCTTTTGAACCTTCACTGATGGCAATCTGCCAGTAGCCTGAGGTCAAATCAAATGTACCCAGATATTTAGCAGCCCCTAACCTATCAATGAGCTCATCAGCTCTAGGTATAGGAAGAACATCAGTCTTTGTGACTACCTTCAGTCCTCTGTAATCCACACAGAACCTCAACTCTTTCTTTCCCACCTAGGTATTAGGTTTGGGTACCAGCACCTGCGGGCTGGCCCATGCCATGGGCTGTCAGAGGGCTCAATTACCCCCAATTCCAGCATCTTAGCTACCTCAGCTTTGATGCCGGCTCTGACCTGGTCAGACAACCTGTACAATGTACTTTTGACAAGTAGGCTGCCAATGTAGTGTCAATGTCATGGGCACACCAAGTGGTGCATCTAGGGGTCAGGGAGAATAGCCCAGCAAACTGCTCCAACACTTGTTTGCAGTCTTTTTGCTGATGATCTGTCAGCTTGTGAGAGTGTACAATTCCCTCCACTGACCTACCTTGCACATTGTAGGAAAGGTGGTCTGGCAGTGGCTCAGTGTCCTCTTTTCTTCCCTCAGCAAAGTCATGTCTGCCTTGTTCTCTACCTATTGACATGCAGGACCCTCTGAGGGTTCTTGGGGATGTTAAAGTCTACCGGATATATAACTTCATCCTTCCTCTCTAGGATTGAATAGGGTCCAGTCCATATGTCCCGAAGGGCCCTAGGTGCCACAGACTCCAACATCCACACTAATGTCCTGGATAGTACTGGATAGTACTCAAGCATGGTAGTTCTATGGTCATACCAGAGCTTCATGAGCTCTTGGCTGGCCTCCAGTTTTCTGCTTGCTTTGTATATGTACTCTGCAATGCGAGATCTCAGGTCTAGTACATAGTCCAGCACATTGCCCTTGGCTTCCTTAAGATGCTTTTACCAAGACTCTTTCACCAGGAACAATGGGCCTCTCACAGGATGCCCAAACAGCAATCTAAAGGGGCTAAAGCTAACCCCTTTTTTGTGGAACTTCCCTGTAGGCAAACAGTAGGCATGGTAGGATAACATCCCATCTCCTCTGAGTTTGTCAGACAAACCATTGACCATGCCCTTCAGAGTTTTAGTGAACCTTTCCCCCAGGCCATTAGCCTGGGGATCATATGTGGTGGTGAACTTTTAGGTGACACCACATTCTTCCCACATCACCTTCAGATAGATGGACATGAAATTTGTGCCCCCTATCTGAAACAGCCTCTTTTGGGAAACCCACTCTGGTGAACATACCAAGTAGGTCTCTAGCCATCACAGGAGCAGTGACTGTTCTGAGCGGAATTACCTCTGGATAACTTGTGGCATCGTCTACTACCACCCAGATATATCTCTTCTCTGATGCAGTTGGTGGGTCTAGGGGACCAATAATGTCTACCCCCACTCTCTCAAATGGAGTCCTAACCACTGATAGTGGTATAACGGGAGTCTTTGGTTTTCATCCTGTCTTGAAACTGTCTTGACAGGTTGCACAAGAGCTACAGAACTCCTCCACTTTACCAGACATGTTGTGCAAATGGAAATGGTTAACCAACAAGTTCCAAGTATTATTCTGGCCCAAATGATCTGCCAGGGGCGTGTCGTGACGTAGGGTGAGGAGGAATTCTTGGTATTTTTGGGGAACCACCAACATCCTGGTGGCTCCTTCTTTGAGGTCTCTGGCCACAGTATATAGAACTCCATCCTCCCAGTAGACTCTATGGAATCCACTGACATCACCCTTCTTGCCTGGAGACAGTCTGACTAAGCTCCTCAATAGTGGGGCACTCCCTTTGTCCCTGACAAAACTTCTCTTTTGTAGGTCCACCAGCTGCTGTCAATTCTGCCAACTTGGAAAGATGTTGAAATTCTACCCTCAGAGGTCAGATCCTCCTCCTCAGGATTGGAGCCCTCCTACACCTCTAGAGTTCACTGGGTTGGCTTACCAGACCCAGTGTCCTTACTCTTGCCACTGGATGCTTGGGACATTATCCTAGGGTCCAAGTGTCCAGCCTGTCTCAGCTGAGCAGCCTGTGACCTGGTCACAGCTCACACCCACTCAGGGAGACCCAGCATTCTTTCATGGACAATTCTTTCCACCCCTGACCAGTCAGACACTTCAAAATAATTTCCCAGTAAGCACTCTAATGGGAGTGCAGGAGACACCTACCTGTTTAGGGCCTGTCACACCTCCCTATTCCAAACTCACCGTTATCATAGGATGGAGTTTGGTTCTGCAGTCCAGATAGTTTAGCTGGTGGTACACACCAGGAATTACCTGCTCTAGAGAAACCAGCTTATCTGTGACCATAGTCATGTGGGCTCCTGTATCTCTCAGAGCCTCAACTTTAGTTCTATTGATTTTACGCCTCTGCCTGTATGTCTTTATATTGGGATGCAAGGGAGGCAGGGTTGCTATTTTCATCCCACCCAGGGACACTAAGGTTGCCTCTAGTAACCCCTTTCCCATCTCTGGGCCTATCTCCACTCCCATCCCTACACTAGCAATGGCCAGGGACTGCCCATAAAATTGGGTCTTTTTTGTGCAGACAGCATCTTCTCTGTTGTGTCCTGACTGATAACAGTCAAAACACTGACCTGCCTTCATCAGGTCACATTGTCTTTGTAGGATCCAAGTTCTTCCATAGATAGCTCTTCCTCTTCAAAGTATCAGGGACCAGGGTCCCTGCCTCCTGTGCAGGTTTGTGTGGGTCTTGTGAGGACTTTTTCTGTTTTTGACCTTCTTTCGCCTGGGCTTTCCCCTGGGAAGAGAACTGCCCTCAAATTTTTCTGTTCACCTCCCTGGTGTTGATTAGAGAACTGAGTTCTCACACACTCGTCAGCTGTGTTCCCCAGTTCCCTGGGACCAGACAACTTTGAGTCTACTAGGTACTGGCTCGACTTCTCTTATATACAATGCGTTACAATGTGCTCTTTAATAATTAAATATACGTGCTCACTTAGTTACCACTTATCTAGCCCTGTAGTGCCTTCACTCAGATGCTCACAAAGTCTACCCAAGACTATTTGTGTATCTTCTAGGTGTCCCTAAACTTATCCCTGTACTGTTCCGGGGGAGTAAGACTTTGCCTCATCCCCCTGTACGATTAGGAGCGTATCCCTCCCAGCTACTAAGATCATTTCCTACAGGAGTGAACCCCAATACTTACAGTGAACCTCTCTACAGGGCCCTTTCAAATGCAGTCAGCCATTTGTCAATGTCATTGCCCTTGGTGTATATGGGCACTATTCCCTTAGGAAGCCTGAGATTAAATCCATCCCCCCTGGGCATCTCAGCATCTTCTTCATTGTCACTGCCACAATTTCTTCTCTCTTCTCTCTTCTTCCCTTGCCCTTTTCTTCTTCTCTAACTCTAGCTTCTTTTTCTCTATAACTAGGGTTTCCAACTGAGCCTGACGGAACAGTTTTGGTTCCCCTTTGAGAGAGCCTTACACCCCTCCCCTAGCTGGAAGTACAAATCTAGTATTGGACGTGTTGGATCGGGTGTTATCCTCCTTCCTCTGGTGGAGGTTGTTGTTGGGGTTATTCTCCATCTACCCTTCTTTCTCTGGAGCTGTCTGTGCCCAGGCCTTAAAGGACCTAATCAACTCTGCCTTCCTAATCTTATTAGCAGCATGTAGCCCTCTGGACCTACATTGAACCTCAAGCTTGGACACTGAGAGTTTGTTCAGTTTAGCAGAATCCAGCTCAATGGTATCCATAGTATCCCTACTTTTGGGTCACGCAAGCTTTACAGTCAGAAATAGAACAAATTCAGAAAAATCCAAAAGATGGATTAAAAATCAATTTTAGCCCAACTTAAAATAATTAAAAAGCAAAGGTTTTGTTCTAAGTCAAGTTAGAGGGTCCTAGCTAACTTTACTGTATGGTGTTATTCAAACACAACTTGGTATCCCACTGCTTCACCAAATGTGTTGGGATCTGGGTTATTAGTAGGGATAAGTATGCACCTACCACTAGTAATAAAGCCACCACCACAACACAAGGTCCCGTCAAGGTCTCAATACATTAGCCCCTGGTTCACCCCTGGTAGCTGGCTTCGAGCAGGCAGACTTAACCTAGGAGAAAGGCACATACAGCATTTAAATACACCAATAGAATAAATAATTAAGACACAACACACATTTAAGATCCCACAACAACTCATAAAATAATTAGGAAATGTTTTTATTTTTAAAATGAACCTAAAACAACATAAATCCAATATAGGGAACCAGAGATATGAACTTTTTAAAGAGTGAATTAAAAAATGGGCTTTCTAGTGCTTAAAAGCCAATAGCATCAACCAGGGTCATCCGGTCATGCTAAAACGGGACCAAGTCATAATTTGAGGCCACCCACTATGGAGCCCTGCTCGGATACACTGAGCGGCAGGTCTCGGTCAAAATGTTACCTTCGCACTAAGTCGTTTTTCTGGAGCTTTTTCTCTCGTCGTCGGGAGATGCTCCTCACCAGGCTGAGAACTGATGCAATGTCATGAGCTTGCTTTTTAGTGAGGCCTTGGTCAGATCTTGGAGGTCTTTTTGATGGGCGAGAAGCTCCAGCACTTCAGCAGGACAGCCCTGAAACTCAGGTGAGTCATGGTTCATCGGCAACTGCTTGACTCCCACCTATGGGTTGGCCACCTTATGGAGCTTTTTCCAAAAGTTGCTCCAAACTTCTCCAAACTTCAGGAGCCACTTGCTGAATTCCCTTTGGAGGGTTGAAAGTGTCCAAAACACAAATCCAAGGGTGTAGAAGCTCTGAGTTGGTACTTGGGAGTTTGGACAACAACTCCCACAATGCATCTGGCCAAATCCTTAAAAGTCCCCTGGACACACTCCATGCTGAGGACATCTTGATTGAGATGGTGAATGCAAGCTTTGTTACCCTAATGGTTTCAGGAAGTCCGCTCCTTAATCCTTTTTGAAGAAAGGCACAGTCCTCAGTGCTGTACTTCCCAGTGTGCAGAAGGAGCAGTCCTTTGGGTGTAGGCCTTGGTTCCAGCAGGACAGTCCTTCTCCTTGTAGTTTCAGGCAGTAGATCTGAGTTGCTATCTCATATATTTATTCAATGGTCTGGGGGTAAAAGCAAGGGGGCACCCCTATCCAATGAAATGCAAGGGGTCACCCAAAAGCATGACAGCTTCCTCCAAAGTATGGCATATCCTTGTCCCACAAAGCACTGCACTTTTAAAAATAGAAGATGGAGGATTTTTTTCCAGCAGAGTAAGACCTGGCTAGACCAACCTAATGGTGTGGCTCATTTCTATTAACGCTGTAGACCATATGCAAATCACCATTCCTAAATCTGCCATCTGTCTGGAGGTACAGGTTGATGGGGTAGGCCTGGCTGGCATTCCTTTCTGTCCTATTCTCTTTGAAGCCCAGTTTGATTTACCCAGCTCCCTTTCGGGCCTGTGCTCAGCATCTGAAGAGCTTCCCCCGCCAGATAACCTCTGCTCAATGCAAGCCACGTATCACCTCATCAAAGCAGCCTGGTTAATCTTGTTAAGGCTGACCAATCAGGAGAGGCCACTAGCAGGCTGGATTTTGTCTCACAGATAAGAAAGTCATATAACTTCTTATCTGTATTAGGTATGATACATTCAACAGTGCAAGTTGCTGGATTTATCATTACCAATCTTGTGAGTCCTTGAATGATACAATGAGCTCTTTCCTAGCAATATTTATACTTATGTGACATATTGCAATGTTAGCCTAATGCGCTAAGTACCTACAATGGAGAACATTAAATCCACAGTTTTTCCCCTCATCTGGGCAAATAAAACATCTTCTATAATGTCTCTGCTTATAGTTACATGGCACCTCACCCCTGGTGCACATAGGGGAGACCTTAGGGGTGGCCATGTAAAAATAAGACAGATTATCACTTCGAAAGTACCTTTAATTCCAAAGTCAAATTTGCACAAATGTTACTTTTTAAAACCAGTCTGCAAGGCAGGGCTGCCTTTAAAAATGAAAGCAGTAAACACAGCAGTGCACACTCTAATGCATAATATCTGCTGGTCCTCTAAACCTCCCTGCCCTATTAAATACTAGAGATGTAAAGGTGGTGTGAATCCCACTTGCTCTATTATATACTAGGGACTTACAGGGGTCTGTAATTGTCAATTGTAATTATACATTCACACCATTTACCTTTTTGATCAGAGCACTGGCACTGGACCTGGTTAGCAAAGCCCAGGGCACAGTCAGAGTTAGTTACCACTAGTATCAGTCAGACAAAATGGGGTGAGCAGGATAAAAAAATGATTTCCTCACATAATTTGAGGGAACATTGAAAGCCAGACCAATTGTAGAAGGTCTATGTAACGGGGGTATATTTTAGACCCAAATTAACCTGGGAAGCTTTGATGTGGACTGCTTGATGATTAACTAGCAGTTTAGCTGTGATATTTAGGTGAAGAGGCATTTGTTACTAAGTGTGTAATATCAAATCCACTTGCACAGAAAGTTTTTTTTGTTCACATTTATACAAAGGACAGACCACAGAGAAAAAATAAAGATGAAAATTAAATTGGGATGAGTTTTCCACTGCCTTGATGTGAGTCTCAAAAGGGAGGCTGATATGAAATATTAATTCCAGGTTCCTCGGGAGACTGATCAAGAAGGGGTGGAACGCCCATACAGTCAAAGCACACAAAAGGTAATACAGAAAACAATAAGCATTTAGGTGTAAGACTTTAGGCTTGCTTCAGTTTAGGAAGAGCCAGTTGTCCCCCCCACCCCACCCTCAGTGACAGACAATCCTCAAGCAATTGCAACCTCTTTGGAGATCTAATCGAATGTGAGTGTAGTCAGCATACAGATGACACCGAAGATCACAATTCTCAAACAGTAGGACCAGGAGGAACAAGTACCAACTGAATCACAATGGCTGAACCCTGTTGAACACCATATGACAGTTGCACCCACAATCCTGCCAGGTCCCCCCTGAAAGTGTTTCTGATTTCTCTCAGGGTGGAAAGCAGGCGAGGTGGAACTTCCTAGGAGGCAGGTCTAACAATGGTTTTTGGCACTTAGCCTACTTATGATGTGCTGTAAGGACTCTGTTATAGCAAATGGTTATGCTATGGATGCAGGTACAGGTACATCATTATTGCCTTTCATGTTGGAGTGGTGGCTTAGAGGCACTTCCATCAGAGCAGGCCTCCAAGAATTCAGCAAGTTGATCTGCCGCAAGCTGCAGAGCAAATTAGTAGATTACCTCTTCTCCGTTATCTCAGAGTTACTCTTCACTCACATCAAGCATCTTCACAGCAGTGGAAGTAGAGATTGTACAGAGATATCAGCTGTTCTTGAAGTCTGTGATTTGCAATATGTGCACATAACTCATAAATCCAATTTGAACTGAGATAGAAGTTTGTGTAGTTTTTTTTTTTTTTTGTTTAGGTGCAAACTTGAAACCGCAGACTGATGGCCAAATTTATTAAAGGGTTGCATCACTTTTGCACCATACAGCGGGGTGCAAAGCAAAAGCGACCCTTAAAATGCTATTTATCAAGCCAAGCAAGCCACCTTGTATGGCCCTAAGTGGCTTGATAAATCCAGAGTAATGCAACACAGTGCAAATCGCTCCCTTGGATTTCACTTCCCTAGGGGGGATGTTCTGTGGGTGTTAAGTAGGTCTTGGTACCTTCCCAGATTTACCATAAGTGGTAGACCTAGAAAAGCACCACAACTGCTATGCCTCCCTAGATGAAGCATAATGAGGATAAATATTCTAATTTCTCATTGTTTTTCCTCTTTCCATGTGTACTGCATTCTACAGCACACACAGAAAGAGGAAAATGCCGCAGGGAACTGCTTTTGTGCAGAAAAGTGCCCCTTCATACACAAAAACAATCCTTCTTACTATGAAGGTACCCTTGGGCCATGGTGCAAGAGTTATTGCATCGGCACTAGGCAGCACATTGAGCGCCAGCACTGGGAAAAGACAGGAATGTGCCATATAATGTTAGATATGGGCAATTCCTGCCCTTTCTCTTTCATGCAGCGCAGTGCAGCAAGGTCACATGCTGCGCTGTGCTGCACTGTGGGACTCTTCAGTAAATGTGTCCTTAAATGTTTGTTGATTTAATTACTTTGTTGACCCACACATATTTCACCTACATGATTGTGAGATGGTGCCTGCAAGTCTGCCTGTGGCAGCCTAGATGCAATTCAAATCTATGACCTCAATTGCTTTGTAATCCAATGACTTTGGGTGTAATTCAGGTGGTGGGGGTCCCTTGTTTGATGCCTTTTTGTGAAGGATGGCCGTGATTACATTAAGGCCTGGGTTGAATTTAAATCATGCCAAACTATTTAGAAATATTTTAGTTATTCTGTGTTCATCCTTGATGCAGAATTACGGATAATTACCCAATGACTGCTTCTCACATAAATAAAAGTAATTTAGGGGAAACAATCATAATGCAAGAGCACATTCAGCAAACACAAGCGGCTGCTCGTGCTCACTATTTGTGTTCTGCTGCATTTAGCGCTATTCCTTAGCACAAGATGCATCTTCATGTCCATTTTGGACGTGAGGGGCATATTTGCACTAAGAAATATTGTTAAATGCAGAATTATTATAATTGATTGTTTCAATAAACATTTTGAAAACTTATCTTGCATCTTTTGTGTCTCACCTTGGCATGCATGAGTAACAGCACAAAATGAATAACATCTGTTTCCATGGCTTCCCTGTGGAGTCAGAGTGTCAGGTTCAGGTTGTCTTAGTCTCCTTTTTCCCCCAGTAGGTTTGGTGTTCGGTGAGGAACTGTGAGCTAGCCAGGAGTTATGCTAGCAGGTACTAATGGTGTGGGTAGGCTCAGTCTCCCACACTCTCCATTCTGCCATCCTAAACATACAGTGCTATTACCAACGTAGGAACCACATAACGATTTCAACTTTACTTTATGAAGTAAACCCACCATATGGAGGTTGAGCCATCATTGACTTTGTTATGTATGCCACAGATATGATCTCACCTTTGGTGGGATCTTCAATATCAAGTTCCCAAACACGTGGACAGATTCCTTGGTGAAATAATGACTTTTGCAAAAGGAAGGACAAAATGAATTAGTTAATTGATGTACATATTGGGTTACAGGAAAGGCAATTCATCTTTTATTTGGTGTTTTTACATAGTTCGTTTTTTATATTGTAATAAAAACCTTCTGAAAAGGAGCATAAGTAACTGTGAAATATATTTGCAATGGATAATTTTGTATTGAACATTTCATTTTTTTAAGCAGACATTATGATAAAAATGAAAAATTTCCACATCCTGTAATAGGTACGTGGCCTCCTTCTAATGAAAGTTTTGTATTTTTGCCTTTTACTTCTATTGCCCTCCTAGATGCCAAGGTCAAGCTGAAGTCTGAATACCCCACTGATGATTGACAGGTTATTATAATTAAATTTATAGGTTGATTCATAGTTACCTGCTAGGATATATACTTTGTTTTTCAGTTTTATCTGGAGAAGTCCCTGCCAAATTTAATTCTGCTTACATTTTACCAATCCTCAACACAGCTGAGTGGTAAACCTTTACCATTGTGCAGTTTCTGCCCAATCTTGCCTTCCATTCTGAGGCTAAGCTGTTTGAAGGGTTGGTTGCCAGGAGACTCCCCAACTTCCTCAGAATAAGAGGCTCATGGTAAAGCACAGAGTCCTATTCTTCTGGTTACTGCTCCAGAGGTGTTTTTCTGATGCCTGGATGGCCCTAGGAAGGAGGCAGACAATGGCAGTGTTACTGTCCTAAATGTATTAAACCTGTCAATTCCATATTGAACTGCCAATCATACAAACCTGTTGGATCATCTTCAGATCATTGGTGAATCCGACATGGTAGTTCCTTAGCAAACACACAAAACATGATGAGAGAAATGTTTGGAATCAGTTTAAAGCAAAAAAACACAAATGATGGACGGAATGCGGAACCAATCAAACATTCACCCCCAGTCACAGATCTGGGTTTAATCCATCAATTATTTTGCTCCCCACGCCACCCCAGTTTGGAGCCAGCCATATGCAAATCAGTCTTGACCCTGTTCCCTTTGGGAGCAGTAATCCTTGATTGACTTTTGACCTCCATTTGGGAACTTCTTTTTCTGCCTTTGGAACTTTGCACTTTTAACTCTTCATCATGTCTTAATCCATAGATGCATTAGCTGGAGCTGCTTTTGATTTATGGAACCTGGAGAGTTATACAGTTGCCCAGCTGAAACAGTGCTGTAAGGCTCTTGCCTGTTCATTAAGCACTCCACCAGGAAGGAGGAACTGCAAAAGGCACTGAGGGCCTGGTTGACAGCCAAGGAAGCTGAGGGGCACACAGAAGATGAGGGTGAGGAGGAGGAGGAGAAGGAGGAGGAGATGCAGAGTATTCACAATGGTATAGTGGGTGGGCCTGTTATGTCCAGGGAGAAGGTCTCCAGGGCAGGTAGCAGTGTGTTATCCAAGGGTCTGTCTCCTGAAGAGTTGCAGGACAGATAGGCAGAGAGGGCTCACCAGTTGGATTACTAGGTATGGTCTCACCCCTGATCAGTATAAGGACAGGTTTAGGTCCTATAAAAAGAAGGAATCCCAAACATGGTTGGAATGTGTTGATTCTTTTTGAAGGTCACTAGATGGTTGGGTGAAGGGCAGTAAGGCAACTAGTATGAAGGGCTTTACAATTTGATTGCTTGGGAGAACTTGTACAGTTTATGTTTTCCAGTGCTGCACCAGCACCTAATTGACAGCAAGCTGACTGATCCCAGGAAGCTTGCACAGGAAGCGGACCTTTGGGAGAGCACCAGGTTCCAAAAGAGGTATGGGGAAGACCATGCCAAGGGTGGGCAGGGTCCCCATCAGAAGAAGTGGGGGGGTTACAGTAAACAGGGGGAGTTCTCAAAGGGCCCCAACCTAGTTCCCAGGGTAAAGAATCCCAACCCCCAGGAGGAAAGAAACCACAGGTCTCTACAGAGAAACCTGCAGAGAAGGGGTCCTGTAAGTGCTTTGCATGTGATCAGGAGGGCCACATGAGGGGGGCTCCGAATGTCCCAAGTGGAACCCAGCACCCACTGGTGCTCCATCACAGGGCTTGTCAAGTGTAGCGCTTGGGGAGGAGTTGGTTCCAGGTGGGTGGGAGCCAGTGGAGATGACACTTGTCTCACTAGGGGACAGTGAAATGGTCCAGAGGACCCATGTGCCTGATAACACTAAGAAGTACAGGCGGTGGGTGACCATCAATAGACAGAGGGTGGAGGCTCTGAGAGACACAGGAGCCAGTGTGACTACATTGAGGAGTCACCTAGTGTCTGAAGAGTAGAAAGATCCCTGTGTACTTCACCAAGTAGTTCCAGTGGAGAACTCAGAGCGAATGTGCAGAGTGGCACAGGTTCCCTTTGAATGGGGGGGGGGTCTCAGGTTCCTTCAAGGTATCTGTGAGTCCAACCTTGTCTGTGGATTGTTTGCTTGGCAATGACCTGAAGGATTCCCCTTGACAGGAGGTGGAATGCAGGTCACACTTGGAAATATTGGGTCTGCCTGGGTGGGCCTGTGTGTCTACCCGATCTATGGCAGCCCGTCAGGTTGATCAGGAGACCCTGGAGCCTGAAAGAGTGGCCCAGGTGTCTGCCAGAAGGAGGAAGGGCAAGGGTTGTGGGAAACCGGTCCCAGAAGTTCCCACAGTCCAGCAGGAGGCTGAACCTGAGGGGGGGGCCCTAGAGACTACAGGGGAACAGCTGGCTGAACTGGGTGAGGTCCTTGAGTTGTCACAGTGGCAGCAGGAAGGGGGGGGCACCAGAGAAGCATTCTCTGAGGAACAGAAGTCATGCCTTACTCTGGATGATTTGCGGCAGCAGGCTGCAGACCAGGCGTCTGGCAAGGAGCCTGGATCACATTTGATTTATTGGGAGGATGGCCTCCTAGATAGTGAGCCTATGGTTCCTGAGCCTGGGTCAGCCCGTGTGCTGGTGGTACTCCAGTGCTTCAGAGCCATCCTATTGGGTGTGGCTCATGACGTGCCTTTAGCTGGTCATTTGGGGCAGGACAAGAGCTTTGAGCAGTTTGTCACCCACTTCTATTGGCCCAAATGTGCAGGCACTCTGATGCTCATTGTAGGTCTTGTCCAACTTGCCAGACAAGTGGCAAGAGTGGGGGGAAATGTAAAGCTCCCCTCCAACCTTTCCCTGTGGTTAGTACCCCCTTTGAGAGAGTTGGTATTGACATTGTGGGGCCTCTTGATCCCAAGACAGCCATGGGCAACAGGTTTATCCTGGTCTTGGTGGACCATGCCACCCGGTACCCAGAAGCCATTCCTTTGAGATCAATCACTACCCCTGTGGTGGGCCATGCATTGATGGGGGTTTTACCCGCATGGGGTTCCCCAAGGACGTGGTGTCCGATAGGGGTACCAACTTCATATCAACATATATGAAATCTCTGTGGAAGGTGTGTGGGGTAACGTACAAGTTCACCACACCTTACCCCCCCCAAGCAATGGTCTGGTTGAGAGATTCAACCACACCTTGAAGGGCATGATAATGGGCTTGTCCGAGCCCTTAAGGCAGAAGTGGGACGTCCTCTTGCCATGCCTTCTGTTTGCTTACAGGGAGGTAAAGGAGGCTTTGGAGAAAGCCCCTAGTAAGCCCCCCAGGATGTATTCAGCTACATGCTGGCTCTGGGAAACCAGACTACCCGCTTCAGGAGTCTCGCACAGGAGAACCTGGTAGCAAGCCAAGCCAGGAAGACATGAAACACTGGTATGACCAGAATGCCACTCTGGTTGAGTTTCAACGTGGTCAGAAAGTGTGGGTGATGGCGCCAATGGAGCCTAGGGTGCTCCAGGACAAGTGGACTGGGCCATTTGAGGTGGTGGAGCACAAGAGTGAAGTCACCTACCTGGTGGACTTGCGGACTCCCAGGAGCCCTTTAAGGGTCCTGCACGTGAACCTGCTCAAGCCACACTTTGAGCGGACTGAATTGTCCAGATGATGGGGTGGAGAAAGAAAGTGAGCCCCTTCCTGACCTCCTGTCTGCTGGAGAAAAAGATGGGTCTGTGGAGGGAGTGGTCCTCTCCTCCTTCTCAACCCCAGAGCAGCAGAGGGACTGTTGCCAGGTGTAGGGCCAGTTCACTTTACTGGTCTCCCTGATCCCAGGAGTCACACACTTGTGTACACATGATGTTGACACTGAGGACAGTCCTCCTGTTAAACACAAAGTTTACAGAGTGACTGACAGGGTAAGGGCTAACATTATAGAGGAAGTCTCTAAAATGTTAGTGTTGAGGGTTGTTGAGTTTTCCAGCAGCCATTGGGCCACTCCAGTGGTTTTGGTCCCAAAGCCTGCTGCTCCTGGTGCCACTCCAGAACTCAGGTTCTGCATGGATTATTGGGGACTCAATGGGGTCACTGAGACTGACGTGCACCCTATCCCCCGAGCTGATGAGCTAATTGACCGGTTGGGAGCTGCCAAGTACCTATGTACGATTGATCGTACCTCTGGGTACAAGCAGATTGCCCTAACTGAGGGGGATAAAGAGAGGTCTACATTCTCCACACCAGGCGGGCACTACCAGTTTAGGGTGATGCCCATAGGAATGAAGAATGTCCCTGCCACCTTTCAGAGATTAGTCAACCAGGTGTTGGCTGGACTGGATGATTTCAGTGCTGCCTACCTGGATGACATAGCTGTGTTCAGTTCCATGTGGGAGGAGCACTTGCAGCACATTTGCAAAGTGTTGGAGGCCCTGCAGAAGGTAGGCCACACTATTAAGGCTAGCAAGTGCCAAATAGGGCAGGGTTATGTGGTGTACTTGGGACACCAAGTGGAGAGTGGCCAGGTGGCACCCGTACAGCCTAAGATTGAAACAATTCTGGCTTGGGAGCCCCCAAGACCCAGACTGAGGTGAGAGCCTTTTTAGGTCTCACAGGATACTATAGGAGGTTTGTCAAAGGATTTGACACAATTATTAAAGTGCTAAAGTGTAAATGTTCCCTGTATAAGTTGTATGTGTACATTGGCTATCCATAATTGGTATATTTGATTTACCGGTAAGTCCCTAGTAAAGTGCACTAGAGGTTCCCAGGGCCTTTAAATCAAGTACTACTAGTGGGCCTGCGCACTCATTGTGCCACCCACATTAGTAGCCCTGTAAACATGGCTCAGACCTGCCACTGCAGTGTCTGTGAGTTCAGTTTTAAATTGCCAATTTGACTGAGCAAGTGTGCCCACTTGCCAGGCTTAAACCTTCCCTTTTTATACGTGTAAGGCACCCCTAAGGTAGGTCCTAGGTAGCCCCATGGGCAGGGTGCATTGTATGTTAAAGGTGGGACATGTACTTATGTGTTTTACTTGTCCTGACAGTGAAATACTGCCAAATTCGTTTTTCACTGTTGCAAGGCCTATCTCACTCATAGGTCAACATGGGGGCTGCCTTTAAATAGGAGTTTGGGGTCTCTGAGCTCACAGTTTAAAAATACATCTTTTAGTGAAGTTGGTTTTTAGATTGTGTGTTTGAAAATGCCACTTTTAGAAAGTAGGCATTTTCTTGCTTAAACCGTTCTGTGGCTCTGCTTGTTAGTGGTTTCCCTATCTGGGTCAGTTTGACAGTTCGGGTGTTTGCACCTCTCCTCTAGACAGTGACACAAAGGGAGCTGGGGTGTAGCCTGCATATCCTGATGGGCCATCTGGGCTGAGGGGAGGAGAGGTGTGGTCACTTACACCTGAAAGGGCTGTGCCTGCCTTTACACAATGCAGTCTCCAACCCCCTGGTGTGTGTCTGGGGCCTGGCCTGGGCCAGGCAGGATCTTGAAAACAACAGAGACTTCTCTTTGAAGTAGGCCTACTTCAAATTCAGAAAGGGGTATAAGAAGAGCACCCAAAACCCCTGAAATTCAGAATATTAGAGGAACCAAGAGGAACCTCTGCCAAGAAGAGCTGAAGAGGCGGGAGGAGGAGTACTGCCCCTTTGGCTGTGACTGTGCTTTGCTTGGTTGGCCTGCAGTAGCTGCTTCTACCTGAGAAAGGGCAAAGAGTGACTTTTGTGTGGCTTCCTACGGGTGAAGAATCTCCAAGGGCTTGAATCTGAGCTTGCCTCCTATTGTTGAAGTCTCAGGGACAGCAAAGACTTCTCTCTGCCAGCACTTGGGCTTTTTGCTGAGAGCCCTGCCTGCCAAGTGGTGCCCTAACCTGTCTCTGGGCTCTTGAAAGGTGCAGCTGGTGGAAAAGGACTGAAATCCACGCAAAGTCTGCCGTGAGAGGAATCTTTTGCCGTACCACCCGCTTCGTGGCTGAAAGACGACACGCCGCCGGCCTCGTGGCTAAAATCAATGCTCCACTTGCATTGCGGCTGGGAGATCGACACAACATGGCTGGAGAAACGACACGCAACACCTGCAATGGCTGCTGTTAGTGACGCAAACCCCCATGCAGCGCGCTTTCGTGACACCATGCGACCGGAATTCGACGCAACATTGCTGTGCGTGGAAAATCATTGCAAAGCCTGCCCGGACCCAAGGTGCCCGTCCGGATCGACACATAGCTCTCTTGCTGGAGAGAAGAAACTATGCACTCCAACCCGACCGGAGGAGAAACGAAGTAGGCTCTTGCTTACGAGTGAGAAATCGACACATCGCTGGCCTTTTGGGAACCACACTTGCACGTGCATCTTTATTTTGATGCTACCCTGGTACTTTTGTATGCTAACAACGTTCTCACTGTACTCTATAGGATCTAAGACTCTTTTGCTTTTTAAATTCATAACTTGACTTGTGTATGTTGGATTTTTGTCATTTTGGTCTTGTTTTGTTTAGATAAACATTATCTATTTTTCTAAACCTGTGTTGTGCATTTTGTACTGTTTTCACTGAGTTATTGTGTGTGTTGGTACAAATACTTTACACCTTGCTTCTGAAGTTAAGCCTGCCTGCTCTTGCCAAGCTACCCATGGGGTCAGCGGGGGTTAACTGAGAGTGATTCTCCTTTACCCGGTCTAGAGTGAGGGTCCTTGCTTGGACAGGGGGTAACTTGACTACACATCAAAAAAACCATTTCCAACAAGTACTGACCCTGCTCCTCAGGAGAACAGTACATTCAAAACTACAAGGTGAGGCTCCATACAGAATGCAACACCCAACCCCTGACCAGTTTCAACCTTGTTAGGCCTCATCTGTAGATTAAAAAACATAGGTTGGAATGCTAACAAGAGCATTTGCTAGTGGTTTTGCCTAATTGCGGGGATTTCTCCCATCACCTTTGTGATACAGCAAAGGATCTGCCAAACATGGGTCCCTTGCATGCTGTGCCTGAGGATCTAAACTGTACCTCACTGCCACAGCGAAACAGGGCCCAAACTAGTCTGGGGTTAATGTGTTCCTTTAATTTTCAACACACAGCTGAGGCCTAACAAGGCCAAAACCTCCCTAGGGCTATTTGAGTTCTCTTCTGAAGTTGGCTCACTATATGTAGCTTTACTCTTTTGTGTCCGACCATGTGCAATCACACTTTTTTCCTTCTCCTTCCTCTGTGCTGTGTGCAAAGAGCCCCTGTGACCTTAGATGTTACCCTACTTAATCAACATGTATGTTGAATATGTAGCAAAGTACATACACTTCAAATGCGTGTGATTTTATTAGTACACTGATTGAACCCAGCTGATATTTCAATTGATGGGCGAGCGTTCTTCCGCTGAACATTTCAAACTTTGAGGCTGGTCTGGGAATGAATTTAAGTTGACAATACTGAGATCCTGGTTGTTTACTCACAGAATGACCCCTGGCCAATGTTGATGATTCCTGTTAGTCTAGAATTTGGCTTTATCGTGAATTAAGCATTATAACACTCATTTCCACTGTGGTATCTGCGTGTACATATCATCTTTGACAGTTGAGAAAAAAAACTATTCTTATTTAATAGACAGTAACAAACTTTACAAATGCATTCTGTAGTGCAATCAAGGAATCCACAATCGAGGAAATTCTGACAAGTTCTCCCAAGTTCTATGATGCCAAACCACTGCTATCTTTGCATTATTGGATCATCATCAAACTTAAAACTTCTTTTAATGTCATGCATACATTTCATAGAGGCCTCTATGGTCACATGTGTGTGTTTATTAGGAAAGGCATCTAAATCTGCACCCTTCTGACTTATTTACTCTTTAACTATTCCATAAAATGCACCAAAATTCTAATGATTATGGTTCAGAGGAAGACATTTCTCTGCCCTTTGGACCTTTCTCTCTGCAAAGCCTGATTACAGATGGCCTGTTAATTTGCCATTTTAGCACAAACGTGTGTTGTTTTTATCACACTTGGTAATTACAAGTGGGAAACAGTTTGCAGTGTTCATTAACTTTTATCAAGTCAAAACTGTCAGAATGTACTAAGGGGTAAGAGCTGCCATTTGCTGGGACATGTGAATATTGTTGCAGTAAGCATAAAAATCAGCACGTTATCCCCCAACAAGTTGGAAATGGTGATAATTTTACAATCGGATAAATCCCGAAAACCCCAGAATTATCACATCCACCATGGCCACTCAAAAACTGCCCCTTAGTCTTTGATCTGTTCCCCAACCGTCCACTTCTCGAAAGTCACTGAAAACCTGCCTTCTTCTCATTTATCTATCACGGAGAATCTTTGGTAAGTGCACTCCAGTGAAACCAAAAAAATATATCATAAGGTAAGAAAGAGATGTAATAGGAAAAGGTAAGATAAAACAACCTACGCAGCAGACACTCTTTGTGTGCTAGTTGCATGCAAATATTGGCATTGGAATGTCTTAAATGTCCTGTAAAAGTTGCTGTGTGATGCTGGAGAGAAATATATTATCAGCTTTATGGACCATGATGCAGCCCTTGTAGCATGAGCGAATGATATTGCTGTGTTGATTCCAGGGTCATAGAGGTCATTGCTGGGTGATGAGATGTAGTGGATGCCCACTTGTAGTATTAATAGAATTGGGTACATTAATAATGGCGGTTAATTCAAAGGGGTGCAGTTCGTCAATTACATCACCTGCCATTCAAATTATAAATTACAATTAAGTAAATTCAGCAGTGACGTTTTAGACTATATATACATTTCTGAGGACATTTCAGCTGCTTAGCAGGCTATGTGTGGGTAATATTGAAAGATGTCTAGCAACTGTGCAACAAAAACCTTTGTATCTCACCTCGTTAGAAATTAATATATAAGAAATGGCAGCTGCACTGTGATGGAAATTGGGGACACGCTGGATTAATAAAAAATAACAACGAAGGCGAAAGGTTTTGACTCGGCTGCATTAAAATAAGGTCTGCACAATAGGTGTTGAGGTTTACTACATGTGTTCACTGATGTTAAACTGAAGAATGTGGCTATCTGAATGCCTCTTGATTCTTTATTGATTGTATGAGAGTATAGGGTGTTGGTGCAGCAAATCTGATCACTGGAGCTGCACAGCTGACTCAGACTCACATTAGAATGTAATGGGTGCAGTTCCACTGCAAGAAGCCCTGGCTGCACATATTCAGTTAAGTTTGTAAAGGAGAGAGAAGAAACTTGAGGACCGATGTACTAACCTTTTTTACTGTCTCAAACACTCTGAATCAGAGTTTGCAAAAGGAAAAATGGGTTTACTGTGTGTTAATCCCATATTAGGAGTCAGGAAGGATTTTCCCCCTCCTAAAATAGGATTCCGATGGGATGCTGTTTTGGCATTTGGATATGGTGTGTTTTGGGTGTTCCATCTAATACCAAATCTGTATCCTGTCTATCAATGTTTTAGTACCATAATTTCAGTCATAAGTCATTGAAAAGTTACTGACTCACAAGCTGGGTGGTAACTCAATCACAAAAGGGAAGACGTCCAAGAGGGAATATGTGAAAATCCTTTTTGTGGCAACAGGCAGTTGCCCAGGGGAGCACTGCAAACTCTCTTAGAAACTTTTAAAAAACCTCTTTTTTTCACTCAAAAAAGCAGGGCCAGTCTCATTAAGGAAATCAAGTTGTTTTCAAGTAAGAAAGTTTCTTTATTGAAATGCATTCACGCACATGGCGGTCTGCTCACCCTTGCAGGCCACAATCGTGATTACATCCAACTGGGTTGAGTTGTAATCTGTTACCTACCTAAATGAATACACACGAGGTAGGCCAGATTACAACCCTCTCGGAATTTTACCAACTGACCTTTTAGTACATGGATCAGTTCACAAAATTCAACACTGGCCAGAAAAATAGTGATTGAAAATTAAGAGCAGTTGTTGCTATTAGTATAATGATACATCTGACTTCTGGAGTACTGCGATTTGCATATATGTCGATGTAGCATGTTCTGCCGGGAGGGGAATATGTCTCTGTGCATGTGTGAGTATGCAATCTTTTAACTGGCTGAATTCTGTAACATTTTAGCAAAACATATAGGAAATACTTAAGCATGTGAAGGCAGCATTCTTAGCCAGAATTTCATTAGTTTTTTTAATTTTTTTATTCCTGACACTAGTCATTATGAAATCTTTTGACTTTTAGCTTACCACCCTTTACGTTCCAGCTTTTAGAAAGATAAGAGTTTTCTGTTTACAACATGTTTTGCCAACTGCTATTGTGTTGATTGTTGAATGTGTTTTGTTTTAAATAATCGCATGGCACCAATGCTTAGCTGCTTTTAACTGGGATGGGTGACACATCTAAAAACAGTTTGGCTTGAAATCATAAATGCTTTTCAGGAAAAAAGTATATTTCTCAAACACACAGGAAATAGAAAATATGCATCCCCTCTTCAAAAGGCCTAATTATTAGAAAAACTATAGAATCATCATTTGCTACTCTTTATCGCAAATAAGATAGAGCAATGCATTATGACCAGACAAGGAAAATTACTTCTGACAACCAGTTGCTATGAATTTTTTCATCAGGTTATAGACCTGATTACAGCACGGAAATAGTCATGTTCAGAATTGTCGAAGGTATCCAAAGTTGTTTGATGAGGGAAAATCGTGTCTCCTTATCCACTTCGAACTATCTGCTGTGTTCGATACCATTTATCACAACACCCTCCTTTACACCCTGTGTATCAGATTGGACATCAATGACTCTAGTCACAACTGTTATAAACCCTATCTAACTAACAGATCCCAGTGTATCTGAAATTATGAATACACGAGGGAAGCGACTCTTATAGTAAAGAAGTTATAAGTTAATTCTTAACAGTGCGTCCTCAGTCTTGCCTCTCCCACAGCTGACTCTCATGACTGGACTTCATAGCATTCAAATTGATGGGCATTGAGAGTTCTAAAGGTTATACCATTGGTAGAAAAACAAAAAGGGGACTATCACACATCTCCTTATTATAATGTTAACAGAGCTAGACAAAAGCTAATCAATAAGATGGCCTACTGGGGAGTCTCTAGGTAACACATAGGAAGGGGGGAAACAAAAGAAGAATGGTAAGTCCCATGCAGGAGGGATATTTACAATATACCATATAGATTAAACAAAATGACAGAAAACATAAGTAAATAAATGCATTACAAAATTAGGACACAACATACTATCTACATTTTCAAGCAATTATATTCCAGATAAGGGTTGCAAACGTTTGCTAACCTTTAAGACATTACATAGTCACAATGCCACAATGAAGGGTACACCCCCTCTTAATTTCACTTCTCTATACTAGGTCTTCCAAAACATTTTGATTTTACTTGTCCTTTAAGCCCTTATCTATTTGTGCATGGTGACAGTCTGCCATACTCAACATGCACCCATCTTCCTTTTTAACAACATTCTTTGACTATGTTTTCTGTTTTGAAGAATTTGTCAAACTTGTTGTGACTGTTATTGGGTTTCTTTTCCGGGACCCATTTCTCCACTATCGACGTTTGCTGCCTAATCCATCCCTCACTTTTCATCATTCCTTTCTTTGTACTTTGTTTGGTTTTTGGGAATTCCCTCTTTCATTTCTCTTTTATTCACCGGAATAAATTTATCTTTAAACAACCGATTTGGTGTTAATTAAGATCCTGGTTTATGGCCTCTCAACAAGGTAAACAACGAGAATAATGTTACAATATTTGGATATGACCACAGCATATCTCTCATTGATTGGATAATGGGCTTGGATGATGCCAAGGCCAAATGCAAGGATTCCTTTGACATCTTATTGGTTCAGTCCACCGACCATTTGCTCTACGACAATACAGAGGTGTTTTCATGTATTTATTAGCCAAACTTGAAATAAACTTCTTAATTTCTTCTGATATGAACTGAACCCCATTATCTGTGATAGGTGTACTGTGGATGCCTTTATTAGCAAACACATCAGATAGAAAACCTAGGAGGTTTTTTGTGGTAATGGAATTTACTAACTTTATTGTGATACATTTTGAATAATAATATACTGGGACAAAAATACTTTTCTTATATAGACCTTGTTGTATCGTACCTTTAAGGAATGCTTTGTAGAATGATATGTTCGGAATTGTTAATGCAGCGCTACTTAGGATTCTCTCACTGAGTTAGTTACTACGACTGGCTGGTGAGAGGATGCTGCGTGGAGCCGTTTCTCTTGGAATAAACTTTCACACCATATGTGAACTGTGTCGGTGTATTTCACGAAAACACAATATTAATTTGGCGACGAGCGATTCACCTGCTAGAGAGACGGTTAGCGTAGTGGAACCACGGCGTGTGGTTGTGAGCTTTGGCGATCCGCGATCGTACTGGATACTTCCTCTTCAACAAGTGAGACTTTTAATATTCTGTTGTGATGGTGCGCAATCTCAGACTGATTGTGTGCACAGAAGCGTGGCAAATCTGTTATCCTGTCTGCACGAACAACGGTACGAGCGCGATGGGCACACGCACTGGCTGATTTTGAAAATCGCTTGCGTTTCAATAACACGCGCTATCATTATTACAACAGCGTGCAGTTCGAGCAACATGCGCTACGTTTCTATAGCAACGCTCCAATACATGCGCTATAAACTTTTGTCAGAACAGAGCCTTACTTGTCCTGCTTCTAGTATTCTGGCAGTCTCACTGCTGATTTCGGAACTGTGCTTCCTTAGGTGGAAAACAACAAAGGACTACAACCTGTATTTTAACAATAGTAATAGAAAGAGGACTGCTACTACAATCTGTACTTCAACATTACTAATAGAAGGAACAAAAAATAAATATTCTCACCATGAACAATTTAGCCATTATTACACCACCAGGATTTCTACAAGATGTTGGTTCACCAGACATTTAATGGGAAGAATGGATTGACATCTTTGAAAACTATCTAGAAGCACTAGATGGTCAAAACTTTAGATTGACAAGAAAAAGGGCCATTTTAATGAGGGTACTGGGAAAAGAGGCCAACGTGTGTTTAAATACTTACCAGTGATTACTAGTGAGGATGGCACTCTAATGGAGGATGTGTATGTGGAGGCAAAATTAAGACTTAAAAAAAGATTTTCAAAAGATATTAGTGTGGTGTTGTGTAGGTATAAGTTTTACACTTAATCTCAAAAGGTGGAAGAGTCTATCGATGATTTTGTTTCAAGATTGAGACAACTTTCTACTAAGTGTCAGTTTGGAGGTATGACTGACGAAAAGATAAGGGATCAACCTATTGTCCAATGCAGGAGCAAGAAAATACAGGAATGACTATGGGCGACAAAGAACCCGTCACTTAAAGATGACATAGAGATTGCTAAAGTAGTAGAGCAATCAGAATTTTCCATGAAGGAGATGGAAAAAAAGGATGCATGCAACAGTGACATCTCATTTGTGAAGAAAAAAGCATTCCTTAACCTCTTCGCTGCGGGCGTCGGCCACTGGCCGACGCCCACACACCCTCCCTGGTGCGGGTCACGACCAGTGGCCGACACCAGGAAGGGTATCAATAAATCCTCGGGTGCGTCGCACCCGAGGATTTATTTATTTTTTTAAACCCCCCCCGGGAGACACGGAAGCTTCCGTGTCTCCCCCGCCCCCCCCACCCGACCCTTTGTGACGTCAGCGCGCCTCGCGGCGCGCTGACGTTGCAAAGGTGTTTTCCCCATCAAAGCAGGAAGCAGCCTTGCGGCCGCTTCCTGCTTTGATGTGGAAAACGGCCTTTCCCACGTTCAGGAAGGCCTCGTAAGAAAGGGGAGACTCTCCCCTTTCTTACGAGGCCTTTTCAAAGTGTTTCCTGGCCCCCGATCGCAGCTGTGCTGCGATCGGGGGCCAGGAAACACCACTAGACGCCAGGGATTTCACTTTGGGGGGGCGGCCCCCTCGGAAAACGGGCCGCCCCCCCGGGGGCATAATTAATTAAAAAAAAAAAGTAGGTGCCCCCCAAGGCGCTTGGGGGGGGGTGGGGGGAGGGAAAGGGGCTGGGAGGTTCACTGTTCGAAAAGCCAGGTTTTGAGGCCCTTCCTGAAAAGAAGTAGGTTTTGGGTCTTGCGAAGGTGGGTTGTGAGGGCGTTCCAGGTTTTGGGTGCAAGGTAGGAGAAGGATCTGCCCCCGGTGGTGGTGTGTTTGATGCGGGGGACAGAGGCGAGAGAGAGGTCAGCTGAGCGGACGTTTCGTGTGGGGGTGTGGAAGGTGACTCTCGTTGAGGTAGGCAGGGCCTGTGTTGTGGAGTGATTTGTGTGCGAGGATGAGGATCTTGAAGGTGATCCTTTTGTCAATGGGGAGCCAGTGGAGGGATTTGAGGTGTGGAGAGATGTGTTCGTGTCGGCGGAGGTCGAGGATGAGTCGTGCTGCTGAGTTCTAGATGCGTGTAGTTTGCGCTTGAGTTTTAGAGTGGTGCCGGCGTAGAGGGCGTTTCCGTAATCAAGCCTGCTGCTGATGTGTGCATGAGTGATGGTTTTTCTGGTCTCTGTAGGGATCCATTTGAATGTTTTTCAGTATACGGAGTGTGTTGAAGCATGAGGAGGTGAGAGCGTTGATTTGTTGGGTCATCGAGAGGGAGGAGTCTAGGATGATGCTGAGGTTGCGTGCTTGGTTGGCGGGGGTGGGTGCAGGGCCTAGCGTGGTGGGCCACCATGAGGGGTCCCAGGTGTTTTTGTGTGGGCCAAAGAGGATTATTTCGGTTTTGCTTGAGTTGAGTTTCAGGTGATTGGCTGTCATATATATATCACTTTTGTCAATATGTGTGTGGTTTCCCTGGGGGGAAAAGGGTCCGACTTGTCTAGTGGCAGTTTTAGTGCCATAAAGAAGCGCAGAAGGTTTATATGCCTACTGCAAAGAGCAAATCTGTATTTTATGTAAATAGCTGAGTACATTAGCAAAGTCTATGGAGAGATGAAGGGCACTTTTGCTGGGTGGTAATGAGGGAATCCGAGGAGGAGGGAGTGGGAGCACCAATAATGATTGTTGGACTGGGCGCAGGAGGTGCTAAAGACTGTGACGAATGGTATGTGACAAGGTGTTTTTTGAGTGTCTTGAAAGTACGTGCTGATTGAGGGAAGAAGCGCAGGTAAGGTGGCCTCTACTGTTGCACGTATCTCACACACCATCGATTTTGTGACTGTCTACGTAGGCTAGTGTTTTAGAGCAACAGTTTAGCCAATAGCAGAGATGGCATCTTGATGGATGACTGCTGCCTGCACTCAGGTTATAGAGGACTGCTCTGACATAGGATCAGAGACTGAGACATCAGATACCGAGACAGCATCTGAGGGATAGGACAATGGCACAGACTCTGGGAGTGATTTTTCAGTCAGAGGAGTCCCATTCGATAACTCCTCTTCCAGTACATTATGAGGGAGGTGATGAGGACAGTCCTACTGTCCCTTCGCAAGCTGTTTGTGCAACTGGGTAATAGTGGGTTAGGCCAACCCAGAGAGCAGGTGAATGCGGCGGCAAGCAGAGAGAGAGTGCTCTCTTGGGAGCTCCCCAATTTAGTTCAGCCCCAAATTCCACCACCCAAATCATATTGTGGAGACATCAAAATTATCCATGGCAAAACAAACTGGTTTTGTAAGGCAGGCACCTGTGTTTTTGGTCCTGGATTCGGCGGCCATATAGAGAAACACACTAAACCCAAACATTTCTGGAAACTAGACATTCGGGGGAGTCCACAGAGGTGTGACTTGTGTGGCTTCCCCAAAGTTTTCTTACCCAGAATACCCTGCAAAGCTGAAATGTTGAAAAAAAACTAAATTTTTCTCGCATTTCTGTCACACAAACTACAGGAATATGCTGGGATCCACAATATTCCTACCACCCAGTGACTCCTCACCTGTCCTGATAAAAACACTACCCCACTTGAGTGCCTACACCTAGTGTCTGTGTCAGGAATGGATCACCCCAGGGTCAACAGCTGCCTCACGTAAGGACCAACATTGACCGTTGTGTGATCTATTCCTGTCGCAGGCACCAGGCCTAACCACACAAGTGAGGTATCATTTTTATCGGGAGGCTTGGGGGAACGCTGGGTGGAAGGAAATTTGTGGCTCCTCTCAGATTCCAGAACTTTCTGTCACCGAAATGTGAGGAAAACTTGTTTTTTTAGCCACTTTTTGAGATTTGCAAAGGATTCTGGGTAACAGAACCTGGTCCGAGCCCCGCAAGTCACCCCTCCTTGGATTCCCCTAGGTCTCTAGTTTTCAGAAATGCACAGGTTTGGTAGGTTTCCCTAGGTGCCGGCTGAGCTAGAGGCCAAAATCTACAGGTAGGCACTTTGCAAAAAACAGCTCTGTTTTCTGTGATGTGTCCACGTTGTGTTTTGGGGCATTTCCTGTCGCGGGCGCTAGGCCTACCCACACAAGTGAGGTATCATTTTTATCGGGAGACTTGGGGGGACGCTGGGTGGAAGGAAATTTGAGGCTCCTCTCCGATTCCAGAACTTTCTGTCACCGAAATGTGAGGAAAACTTGTTTTTTTAGCCACTTTTTGAGGTTTGCAAAGGATTCTGGGTAACAGAACCTGGTCAGAGCCCCGCGAGTCACCCCATCTTGGATTCCCCTAGGTCTCTAGTTTTCAAAAATGTACAGGTTTGGTAGGTTTCCCTAGGTGCCGGCTGAGCTAGAGGCCAAAATCTACAGGTAGGCACTTTGCAAAAAACAGCTCTGTTTTCTGTGATGTGTCCACGTTGTGTTTTGGGGCATTTCCTGTCGCGGGCGCTAGGCCTACCCACACAAGTGAGGTATCATTTTTATCGGGAGACTTGGGGGGACGCTTGGTGGAAGGAAATTTGAGGCTCCTCTCCGATTCCAGAACTTTCTGTCACCGAAATGTGAGGAAAACTTGTTTTTTTAGCCACTTTTTGAGGTTTGCAAAGGATTCTGGGTAACAGAACCTGGTCAGAGCCCCGCGAGTCACCCCATCTTGGATTCCCCTAGGTCTCTAGTTTTCAAAAATGTACAGGTTTGTTAGGTTTCCCTATGTGCCGGCTGAACTAGAGGCCATAATCTACAGGTAGGCACTTTGCAAAAAAACAGCTCTGTATTTTGTGAAAAAATGGGATGTGTCCACGTTGTGTTTTGGGTCATTTCCTGTCGCGGGCGCTAGGCCTACCCACACAAGTGAGGTATCATTTTTATCGGGAGACTTGGGGGAACATAGAATAGCAAAACAAGTGTTATTGCCCCTTATCTTTCTCTACATTTTTTCCTTCCAAATATAAGAGAGTGTGTAAAAAAGACGTCTATTTGAGAAATGCCCTGCAATTCACATGCTAGTATGGGCACCTCGGAATTCAAAGATGTGCAAATAACCACTGCTCCTCAAAACCTTATCTTGATCCCATTTTGGAAATGCAAAGGTTTTCTTGATACCTCTTTTTCACTCCTCATATTTCAGCAAATGAATTGCTGTATACCCAGTATAGAATGAAAACCAACTGCAGGGTGCACCTCATTTATTGGCTCTGGGTACCTAGGGTTCTTGATGAACCTATAAGCCCTTTATATCCCCGCAACCAGAAGAGTCCAGCAGACAAAATGGTATATTGCTTTCAGAAATCTGACATCGCAGGAAAAAGTTACAGAGTAAAACATAAAGAAAAATGGCTGTTGTTTTCAGCTCAATTTCAATATTTTTTTATTTCAGCTGTTATTTTCTGTAGGAAAACCTTGTAGGATCTACACAAATGACCCCTTGCTGAATTCAGAATTTTGTCTAGTTTTCAGAAATGTTTAGCTTTCCGGGATCCAGCATTGGTTTCACACCCATTCCTGTCACTAACTGGAAGGAGGTTGAAAGCACCAAAAATAGTAAAAATGGGGTATGTCCCAGTAAAATGCCAAATTTGTGTTGGAAAATGTGGTTTTCTGATTCAAGTCTGCCCGTTCCTGAAAGGTGGGAAGATAGTGATTTCAGCACCAGAAACCCTTTGTTGATGGCATTTTCAGGGAAAAAACCACAAGCCTTCTTCGGCGGCCCTTTTTTCCCATTTTTTTGGAAAAAACTAAATTTTCACTGTATTTTGGCTATTTTCTTGGTCTCCTCCAGGGTAAACCACAAACTCTGGGTACCATTAGAATCCCTAGGATGTTGGAAAAAAAGTACGCAAATTTGGCGTGGTTAGCTTATGTGGACAAAAAGTTATGAAGCCCTAAGCGCGAACTACCCCAAATAGCCAAAAAAGGGCTCAGCACTGGGGGGAAAAGGCCCAGCAGCTAAGGGGTTAAAGGTACGATACAACACATCTTCCGTTAAAGCAGTAGATACTAGAGAAGTGAATGGATGTAGAAGTTATATGTTGATGGACGATGAGTCATTTGTTCAAGAGAGTGGTACTCCATGTGTAAGTGAGAATAAAAATGTGAATGAAAGTTAAAAAAATGAATGTGGAGAACTGAGGAGAACTCAAAGAAGCCACAAGACTCCGGAGTATTTGAAGGATTTTGTAAGGTAATGGGGTGGTGGTGAAATCAAATTCAAAGAAATCGTTAGACTTTATAGGATTGAGAAAACTTGTGAGATATTCGTATGTTTTATATTTATTAGTGATGTAAATGTTTTTCTGTTGGGTTCCTTTCTCTTTCTTTGTTTTTATTAGAGTTATGATTGTTGTTATTTGTTTTTGTTATTAAAGGGGGAAGATGAGTTGTATCGTACCTTTAAGGAATGCTTTGTAGAATGTTATGTTTAAAATTGTGTATGCGGCGCTACGGAGGATTCTCTCATTGAGTCAGTTACTACGACTGGCTGGTGAGGGGATGCTGCATGGAGCAGTTTCTCTTGGAATAAACTTTCACACCATATGTGAACTGTGTTGGTGTATTTCACGAAAACACAACAGACGGAAACATATATTGGTCATACAATGTCAAGGTCTGATTTGTCCCAGGGATTGGTTGGTATCTCAACATGGTTTAATGGTGATCTTCTAGTGTAATTTGGTTTGCCACTAAGACTGCATGCAAGACAATCTGTGACTAAGTTTTCCATCATGGAATCCTAATAGGGAAACCAATGACCTGCTCTTACTTTGCTCACCCTGAGTGACTGTTGGCCATGGGCCCTTTCTGCAGGGTTATTCCCAAACCTTTTGCCTTTCTCCTCCTATTTTTCTAACGCTCTTTTTGTTGGCTTTAGGACCCTGGGCACTTTACCACAGCTAATCAGAGCTAAAGTGCATGTGCTCTCCCCCCCTAAAATTGGTATAATTGGATTACACCTCTTTCGCATATTTAATTTACATGTAATTCCCTTGTAAAGTAATATGCCATATACCTAGGGCGTGTGAATGAAATGCTACTAGTGAGCCTGCAGCGCAGATTGCGCCACCCACAGAAGTAGCCTTTCAAACATGTCTCAGGCCTACCACTGCAGAGCCTGCATGCACATCTTACAGCCACACTGACTTGGCAAGCCAAGCCCGTTGCCAAGGCCTACACTCCTTTTTTGCTACACCTATGTCACCCCAAGGGTAGGCCCTGGATAGTCCTACGGACAGGGTGCTGTGTATGTAAAATGTAGTATATATGTAGTATATATGTGTTTTGGGTGACATGTCCCATTAGTGACAGTCTATTTAGTTGCTCACTATTGTGGGTGCTGCTCCTCTCATAGGATTGCACCAAGGATCCCTGCATGGGGTATGCACTGGTTGCCACTTCTTGCCTCTTTTCGGACTCCTCTGGACATGCAGTGAGGTGCGTGCTTTGTGGACTGCCAGCACAAGGAGATTGCTTTAGCAGTTAGTAGTGTGGGCTGAAGTAGGAGCTGGGCAGGAGTGCCCCTCCTTGTTCTGCTGCCCTATGTGTGAGTAGAGCACTCTTGACAGGAGTTATAGCCTGCCTCCAGGATCCTAGACACTTAGCAACTTCTTAGCAGCACGCTTGTCCCCGGGTGCGCTGCCTTCCAGAGATAAGCATGTCCCCTGAGCAGGTTCTCTCACTTTTGCTGGTGTGGAGGAGAGGATGGGTCGCAAGAGGTCCAGGGAGCCCTATGTACCTGAGCAAGTCCCACCCAGCTTGCCTTGTGCCATAAGGAAGAGCGCAAATCTGGCCCTTCAAACCCGTCTGGCTTCATGTACGATATGCCACCTGCCGGGTGACCAGCTTGCCAAGGAGAGTTTTTCCCTCCAACCCCTCCGAGGGGGGAGGTGGTCATGGCACCACTCGTACCGCATTACCAGAGTGAAGGCTCTGCACCCCTCCCTCTTTGTGAATTTACCATGTGGGGGCTCAAGGAGGTCCCCCTGCAATACTATGATAAGGAGGGGAGAAGCCTCAGCTCAGTCCCACGCTTCTCTTGCCTCCTGCCGGGCAGTGGCCCACATACCTTTTGCATTTTTTTCAGTGACCTGGGAGGTCCAGGATATGCTCTGGACTCACTGGAACTTAGACAGCTATCCACGATCCCCAATTGCCGCCGGAGGGCTGTTCTCACCCCTGAGGGTGGCTAACTGGAGGTCTCCATAATCCCTATAATTGGCAGGGATGAGCTTCCACACCCTTGACAACTTACCGCATGTAACTGTAAGATTCAAGTTCCCCAAGAACCTACCAGATGTCTCCTAATAGGAGTGTTGGTATCCTGGTGCCCTCCACTCACACGATGCCTTGCAGATACTACTGTGGTGACATTTATATTCTTATGCTCCATGCCTAAAGCCTGTAGTGCTGATTCTTGCTTTTGCTGAATCCCTAGAATTATTGCAGTAGTTACATCCGATGTCCCAACAGCATGTTTTTTGTGTGTATTTTCTAGATGGATTCATTTCATGCCCTAAATACCCACCGGTAATGTGCTATAGGTCACTGGTCATTATGTTAGTTTTCGGGGATGAATATTCTTTAGTGATTATTTTATGTGTATTGCATTTATGACTTATGTTGTTTATGACATATATATGACCTCTATAGTTGCAATATAAGGCATATATTTTTATATCATCCTGTGTGAAGTCGCTTTTGTGGTGTATTTATTGTGTCACTGGTGTGTGTGTGTGTTATGCAAATGCTTAACACATGACCAAGCTTCTGGGGGTGAGCACAGGTTATCTTTGGTATGTAACATTCACCTTGACTAGAGTGGTGGTTTCTGCGTGGTTGAAGTGCATATCCTAGCCAACCCGAAACCCCGTTTCTAACAATGACCTTCATGCACTAATTCACATATGCATTCTCTCATTCCCTTGGGAGGCACAATCTTTCCAGATCTTAAAATATGTTCCCCTTCCAACCTTACATTCCATTAAGGCTGCAGTTCAATAGGAAGTTCATTACATTTCTTGGGCCACCCCACAATAATGTTTGTTTTAACCAATGTCAATGTCTCATCATCAGTCTTCCAACTTTCCCATTCAGATTTCAATATGGCTGGAATGGATACTTGCATAACTGGAGGTTCTTGTTTGGGGTCTTCACAAGTATTGTCAATGGGTAGACACAATAAGAAATCTGCTGCAGCATTTCTTGCTCCTGGCACATATTCAATCTTAAAGTTGAAACTTTGTAGGTTGAACACTCATTTGCTGATTCTAGGTGTGGTTTATCTGCTTTCCAACAGGTAGGTTATAACAGTATCAAAGCCATATTTGAGCTTTTTGCTATTCCCTACTAAGTTCTTCAGGCCTCTCTACCTTCCATTGTCCTGTCCAATCTTTTTGTCTAGTCCTTGACTTCAATATTTGTAAAGTCTCATAGTTCTTTCATTGGTATGCAGATGAAACACAACTGCACTTGAAAACTGGTACTCCAGAAAGCTTTTACACAATAGTTTCTTATCTCAGGTTTATTGATCGTTGGATGTTCCTGATAAAGCTGATGTGTCCATCCTGGTATCAGTAACAATAATAGTTGAATTTAGTGAGATTACCATGGATATTATCCAATGACAATCAAGGAATACACAGTGATTATACAAAGGGCCTTTATTTCTAAGAACAAAACACTTTATAAAGAGGGTATTTTCTTAAATAATCATTACTAAAGTAAATAAGCAAAATAAGAAAATAGTGTTCAATGGTATAAGTGATCACATGGCGCAGGTGAGAAAAATAAACCAAAGAAAGCCGGGTGGAGAGTGATAAGATGAAAATATGCCAATAAACAAGCTGGCAATTATGTTACTGAACTCATTCAAATGAAGCCTGTTGGAAGGCGGATTATTAGTAGGGGTAAGTGCACACCTATCACTAGCAATAAGGCCACCAATCAAATGTTAGGTCCAGTGAAGGTCTCAAAACATTAACTCCTGGTTCAACTCCTGGTAGCTTGGCAAAAAGCAGGCAGGCTTAACTTAGGAGAGATGTATGAAAAGCATTTGAATACACCAATACAGCACATAAGTAAGATACAGCACACAATAGAAATCCCACACCACTTTATAGAAATAGTAAATACTAATATCTTTACAATGACACCAAGATGACAAAAATCCAATATAGGGAACTAGAGATATGAGTTTTTAAAGATAAATAAAACATGTGATTTCTAGTGCTTAGAAATCAATAGCATCAAAAGGGGACATTTTGTTGTGTTGAACCAAGACCAAGTCACAATCTGGGATTGACCGCTATGGAGCCCTGATCAGATACATTGAGTGTGAGGCCTCTGTCAAAATTCTAACTTTCCACTTAAAAACTTTTCTAGAACTTTTCTATCTCTACGTTGTGCAGTCCTCTCCAGCAAGATGATTTTGATGCAACGTCATTAGATTGCTTTTCCGCGGGCTCCGGTCAAATCCTGGAATTCTGGAGCTCCAGAGCTTTCAGTGGGACAAATATTAAATTCAGGTCAGGTCACAGATGAAGGTAGTCTGCTTGACTCACGACTTCGGATCAGTCTGCTTATGAAGTTTTTTCCCAAAGTTGCTCCAAACTTCTGGAACTTATTTCTGAAGTTCCTATTGAGGCTTTAAAGTGTCTAAAGCACACAATGAACGGTAAAGAAGCTATGAGATGGTACTTGGAAGTTGAGGACACAATTCCCACAATGCACCTGGCCAAATCCTTAAAAGTCCACTAGACGCACTCCAGGCTGGAGACTTTTGTGACAGCTGGTGCAGGCAATCCCTGCTAACCTGTTGCTTTCATGGAGTCCAAGCCTTAGTCCTTTTTGAAGCAAGGTAAACTCCTTAGGGCTGTTGTTCTAGTGTGTAAAAGGAGCTTGCTTCAGAGTGCAGTTCTTTGGGTTGCAGACCGGGGTTCAAGCAGGGCAGTCCTTCTTCTTCTTCTTCTGGTGGTTTCAGTCAGCAGATCTGAGTTGCAATGCAGCTCCCAGATATTTATTCAATCATCGTGAGGGACTGGTGGGGGGGCACCCCTGTTCAATGAGATGCAGTATGCCACCCAAAAGCATGACAGCTTCCTCCAAAGTATGGCATTTTCTTGTCCTGTAAAGCACTGCAATTTAAAAATCCAAGATGGGCGATTTCTCTCCAGAGGAGCAAGACCTGGCTAAACCAGCCTACTGGTGTGACTCATTTCTATTTTCACTCCCCCTCCAGACCATCTGCAAATTCAGTTTACAGGTCTACTATCAGCCTGTGGGGTACATGGTGAGACGGCAGGCCTGGCTGACATTCCTTACTGTCCTGCTTCCTTTGAAGCCAAGTTCGATTTACCCAACCCCCTTCCTGGCCTGGTCTCTGCAGCTGCCTTTTATAATGTCCCTGCTTATAGTTATATGGCACCCCTGAGGTACATAGAGGAGACCTTGGGGTGACATATATATAAATAAAGTAGAGTATCACTTTGGAAGTACCTTTAATTTCAAAGTCGAATATGCACACATTTTACTTTTTAAAGACAGTCTGCAATGCAGGACTGCGTTTAAAAATGACAGATGGTAACACAGCAGTGCACACTCCTGTGCAGGAAATCCATGGGGCCTCTAAACCTCCCTCCCTATTATATACTCGGGACTTAAAGGAGTCTGTCATTATCAATTGTAATTGTACTACATTACCAAATGCCTTTTGATCAGATCACTGGCCTTGGACCTGGATAGCAGAGCCAAGGGCCCAGTCAAGGTTAGTTACCACCAGTATCAGTCAGAAACAATGGGTGTGAACATGCTATAAGGATGACTTTCTCACAAAGCCTTTATGATTATTGTGAAACAGTTAAACATTCAGTTCTCCTTGGTCACCTAAGGCAGTTGTGGGTCATGCTCAAGACAAGAATAGTGTTATGAGCACAAAGTTGTTCCTAAAACTTCTGAGAACACAAATCTATTTTATGTAAAGCTTCTGTTTTACAGTATGTAGTGTTGCTGTACATAATGTCTCCTGTAACAATTGTACAGATACTTGCTATCTGATGATGGCGAATCCTGCTAGAAGATACAGGAGATAAAGAAAACTGAAGAAATAGAAAATAAAGGGAAATCATGAATTGTGTGAGAAGATCGCGTTCATTGAATGGTGACAATAGTGCCAATTAACTGACATACTATTATTCATAGAGGACACCTGTGTGGAAGAGATCTGAATCAAATTAAGGATCTAAAATGAACTGAGGTCATGAGTTAGAAGATGTACTAATACAGAGGTATATGATGCCAAAGGACTCAACATAATTGACATTCTGAACGGATGAAGCAAACCTTTGGAGTTGTGTGTGGGCTTGTTTAGTTAATCAGTGCAACAATCTTGCAAGCAGGTGCCATCCAGGTACAATTCTCCCTGAAAGAATGTGGAGGAGCAGTCTGGATGAGTACTCCTGTTGATTAAAGGGGCTTGGACCTTTAATTAAAGCTTGTCCAAAGATAGAGTGGATCCATGAATTGGCAGATTTATACAAAAATTGGCGCTCAGAACCATGAGGCTGGGAGCAAGAAATTGATCATCAAGGTTGTAGCAACCAACCAATGTGAGTGTGTTTTTGCCGCAAAGACTGCAAAGACAAGGAAGACTGAGAATGCAGGACAGGAAAAGCATCTATGGAGAGCAGAAATAATGAGGGGACTAAGTGAAATAAGACCACTATGGTCATTAGGACAAGAGTAGTGTTATGAGCACAAGGTTGTTGCTAAAACTTAAAAGAACACAAATATTGTGATCTAGATAAAAATGTTATATTATGTAGCATGGTTATGCATTATGTTTCCTATCAAACAATTATACAATTCATTGATATCTGACTCTGGGGAATACGGAAAGATAATGGAGCAAATGTAAAAGGAAGAATTAGCAAAAGATAGAAAAATAATTTCCTACCACTATGGATTCCGTTGCTTTAGCATTTAATACTCATATCCTCCTTAGTCTAAAGGTTGCTCCTGCGGTTACTTACATACCAGATAAACCTCAGATAAAACTCAAGCATAACCCTCACAAGGCCCAATTTCTCTTCCTTCAGCTAAAACAAGTAGGGGCCCTCAGATCTAAAAAAGCTCAACAATCATCCTGAAATTGTGACCACTGCCAAGACTCTTGGGGGCATATTTACAAGAAAGTGGCACATCATAAATGATGCAACACTTTTCTTGCGCCCCCCTACCGGCACCTAACGACACCATGGTTGCACCGTATTTGGAATACGGTGCACCACAGCGGTCGTTAGCACAATAGCATCAACATTTTTTACGCTACTGTGGTGCTTTGCTATACTAGCGTAAGATTTTTTGATGCTAGTGCAGCTAAGCACATGCAGGCCTATTGATAATACTGCGTGCATCATTTTAATTCCTGCTCTGAGCAGACGTTAAAAATGACGAAAAAAATGGTGCAGTGAAATGTTGTAAATTTCACTGCGCCATTTTTTCAGACCTCCCTGAGCAGGAACGCCCACTTGCATACATTATGCTTGACACAGGAATAATGTGGCACAAGGGGGTTGCAAAGTGGCGCAATGCAAGAGTTAGCGTCAAAAAATTGACACACCTCATAGCTGCGGGAGAAACTCTTCTAATGTTTCAGCTTGAATATGGAAATTCCATATCCATAGAGTCTAAACTGCTCTCTACTTTCCATCCAGACTGATCATGGACACTCAAACATTTGACTTCCTAATACGGGTACTTAAATCACTCCAATGATTCCCGGCATTACACTCAAATATAACCAGCCTCACATACAAACCAAGCATTTTTTTACATAGCCCCGCAATCCCAAAGAGCAACAGGGCATTATCTCGCACAGCTAAATTATTAAAACCGATGGGATTTTTGTTGATTTACAAAATGAGAGGAGTTGATAACGCACAGATATAGCAGCGAAACCCAATGTTGACAAACAATTGTTGGAAACGACCTTCCAACTGCCTTTCTTATTCCACTCCCTAGAGGAACTAAAAGCTGCTAACCTGTTGATTTCAAATATTTTTTCAGAAAATAAAGAATGAAAGCTTTCGGATGATATTCTGCAGCATTACAATATATCTGAGCCAGTGTAGCAACTGGAAGCCTATGAGTTTTAGAAAACTGGAGACCTTCCATGCAGCAACTGGTAACCAATGCCGCTCTTGGGGACTGGATGAAATACGAGCATGTTTTGGTAGATTAGAAAAAGATCTAGCGACAGAGTGAGCTGTGCAAAACTTTTAATTTGCGTACGTTGGACTTTCGAGTACTACTTGCAGTCGTCAATGTTGGCTCCATTTTCAGATCTGGCAACAATGCCTCTTTCTTCCATAGGGAGTAAGTGATGAGACTTGTCTAATGACATAATATTTGAAAGTCAGAATGATGCAAATCCCCTGAGCATTCACACAAGTCCCTGATCAAAAAATGCTCCAAGTTTTTACCTTATTTTTTACTTGAATCCCCACTGAATGACGATGGATGGCCATCTATATTTTAACCAAAAAATAAAATATATAAATAATTTTAAAAAATTTGAAATATCCGTGACCACTCACCAGTTGGCTGCACAGTATACTGTGGATAGTGAATCATTAAATATTAACAGCAGTTTTCAAATGATGTACAATCAACAATTACTCTAGTCATCTGCGGTTCTCTTTCACTTTGACATGATATTTCAAATTCAGCAAAGGATTGAGATTTCGAAACTGATTTGTTCTTTCCCGATCTCATTGGAACACAATAAATCACACCTCACCTTACAGGATCAAATTCATACATACATATGACAAACCTTGTTAATTGAAAAGCTGTGGTTTTGACTATTGGTGAAATTAACTGCGTACAACTGGTTAGTTCAATATCACATTCATGAACCTTGGCCCTCTCACGGCTGAAGGTAGAGTTTTCTTGGGGCAGAGAAGAGAAATGTGCTTTTGTGAGCATTTCACTGGGTTTCTTCCTCCCGACACCAAGATTTTGCATTCAAGGACCTTCACTATTGCGAGGGACAGCCCAAAGGGGCATGCAGGATTCACTGGCTTGGCCTGGACCCCTGCTCTTTCATGGACAGCAGGAGATTGCCCTACTTGCCTTTGGAGCAGTGTTTTGGTACAAGATTCAAGACAAAACTGGAAAAAACTCACTTCACAAAAGTCTGTTAGGAAGGTGGTAATCCTTAAATGCATCAAACGGGAAAACCTTTTATTCTTCTTCGGTTTCAAATGACTTTCATTCGTAGGACTGGGTCACACAGAACATTTTTAAGTGTAGACATACTTTACGATTGGTGATGACCTCTAAGTGAATCAGATTTTAACTTCCAGGCTTTTTTTTCTCATCTTTTGCAGCAGTTTTACCCGGTCCTCCATCTAGATGCATGCTTTTTAGGTACAATATATATTTGTGAGCTTTTTGCCAAGCCAAATTAGAGAAATCATTGCTCTCTGGTGCTCTCCCTTGTCATGGCTCAGTTAATAGTGGGGTGAAATACAACCTCCGCAGTCTCGCTTTCATCTACTCCAGCCCCAATGTTCCTTTTTGCTCTGAAGGATTACGGTGGCTCCCACAGGTCATAAGTAGCGGGTATGGAATAGCTCATTCACAAGCAGATGTGATCTGAGAGGCTTCTATGTTCATCTTTTTTTAATTCTTGAAATTGTGTGGTTTCCCTTCGATCCTGCAGCTGCTGGCTTTCCCAGCCACAGAGCATATTGGATGTTAACAACAGGAGGTCAACCAAGAAAATAAGGAGTCTAATACAACACTACAACGGCGACCTGGCAAACTATAGCACGTTTAACAATATAAAAATATAGACACCAAATTATTGGTAATCAAAATCTGTAATTTCCAATTGCCTCTGATAGAGCGTTCCGAGCCTAATAATTTACCTGTAGTTGGACGCTCTTGGGTCGATGAATCTTTTGACCAAGTGGGACTCTCTTCACCCGGGAGTAATCAATCCAAATCAAATCAATAATCAATAACGAACATAAGCAATGCCCTGATCAACATAACACTTCACAATTAATCCTGAATACATTTCGGCGAAACCATGACCTTTCGGTCATGAATAACCACACCAGTTTTATGCAAAGTTAATGAATTTATTTCCCTATATTAACAAAGCTAGCACAATGTAGATGTGTCTCAACACCAAGTGATATATGTAAATGAACATTAATAGCTGTCCATATCGACGAAACAGATGCAATCTATGCAGCATTTGAATAACAATGCCTTCTATAATGGCAACGCAAACCACTAAAACTACAATCTGTAATGGGCTAATTGCATACATTTAGTCAGCATAACAAGGTCTCAAATTGCATTGTGCATCAAATGAATCCTCATCTAACCTCGAATTAGCATCGGCATGTGGGACTTCATGCAAAAACAATTTAGCAACATCAATTTGGAAAACTCCTAACTAAGGCGCTTATCCAAAATCAGCAGTTGGTTACCTAAAAAGAAAACACAATGCAATTGTACAATTTTCCTTTCATAATTACCAAATCCAATCAGCATTCAAGGAAGTCTTCGTCTCACAGGTACCGGATTCGATCAGCATGGGACGGGGCAAAGGGGCAGGGTGGACGGGGGCAATTGCCTCACGGCGGCAAGATAAAAGGACAACTATTACTTCATGCAAAGGGGCAAATCAAAGTTAAAGTCTCTAGGGCGAGAATTACTTAAAGTCTCTTTCTCTCGATTAGAGAAAGCATCAAAGTCTCTCAAAATGGCGTCGAACATCAATTGGCATCATAGGTAATGGTCAGTAAAGTTCGCAATGGGCTCGTACTGGCTATAATGGCTACTTCCTTCTTGTGCACCTGGTTTAAATAGACAACAGTTCAAGTCCAGTAGGGTCTCCATTGGAGGGTTCATAGGTTAGCTTCAAATTGTCCAATCAAAAACAATAGTTCTCAAGCTTTTACTTAAGCATACATTATCCTTGAAGTCGGGAACGTAAGTTGCAACATATTTTACCAATTAACTCACTTTCAGAGCGTCCATTGTCTGCACCTGCAGATTGACCTTGGAGTGAAGAAAAAAAGATGCCAGGCTGGCACGAAACCTTAAGATAAGCATGTGAACGATCTCACTGGAAAAGTACAGCTTCAAGCAAGAATACACGTTTACTAGCACATTGGAAAAATACGGGCATCTAAACCGTGAGACAAGGCAGCTAGGCCAAAGCCTCCACTAAAGTTATGCTAAGCTAAAACATTTCTAACAAGCAAATCATGGCACACGTTTACGATTATGTCAAGCTAGTACGATTCTAATACATCACGTTATATGAAGCACGCTTATAAATGTTGGCAAACTACTCTAAGGGCACATTTGTCCCCGTACAATCTTGTTTTAGTTCGATTAAAGTCACACTTGATTATTGCTACACTACGTTTATGCGCTAATAAATGTAAAACCTTCATTTCAGCTTCATCAATCCCTCCTCTGATGACTACTTGTCATCACACAAACTAATCCCACAAATTTTATTCCATTAAAATTCTGTCAGTTCCCTCTGCCTTTTAGTTCCCCTTGTTCTTGCTTTGTATTCTTCTGCCATTCTTTTCATCATTTTCTCTTCCTTCCTTCTTTTAATTCTTTCCATAATCATTATTATTCCCCTTTTTATTCCCCAAATTCCGAATATGCAAATTAGAACTATTAGAATTCCCTGTATTATTTTTAGCAAAATTCCATTCCAAATTCCACCAAGCCAACTTCCCACTGACGCAATTCCCTTTCCAACCTTCTCCCACACTCCTGGTTCTTTCAGTTCCTTCAAATCTGCACTCTCCTTTGTTAGATTAGCAAGCATTGTTTTAATCTTCACACTATTGTCTGGAATATACCTGCAACAGTGTCGTGCACCAAGCATTTTGCAAACGCCGCCATCCTTTGCTAAAAGAATGTCTAAGGCAAGCCTGTTTTGAAGAGTCATAGCTCTTTCCGCTGCAAGTTCAGCATCCAGCAGGATTATAGCACCTGAAAACTTTGTCAACATGTTATCCACTATAGTAGACAACTTTCTTATTTTGATGGAATTCAACACAACTCCCAATGAAGGAATCATGGCTCCAAATATATCTCCTACCACAGCAGCTGCGGTCTCTCTTTTCTGGATACGATGAGATCCAGATGTCTTTGGAATCACCGATAGGTCATGCAGTTGATAAACCTTTGAGAACACTATACCCAAATAACATCTCCCCCACCATCCCTTTGGAAGACGATAATAGGCATTATGCCCACAAATGTAATATACACCTGGTATGACAGGGTCAAGTCCGTTCAGCATGAATGTCCATTTGGCCTTAAAGATAAACGTATGTTTACACTCACTCGCACCTACAAAAATGTTATCATAATAAGATTCACCTCGATATATACAAAATTTCCCTACATGCCAAGCATCTAAAGCTATTCTCCCTTGTGTCTTTATTGCGGCAAAAGCATAATTATCTACTGAAGTCCTCTTGTGTAGCTCCTTTTCTAATTTCGCATTCATGTGTGCCCTCCTATCATCTGTGCGATCTAAAAAGCTTATTTCTACTGCAGAGAGGGAGCAGGTAAGATTCTCCCTATGAGCATGAGCTGTTTCAAAAGGTTGCATTGGCTCGAAAAATTCCCTCATTATTTTAGCATCCCAATCTTTAGCAATCTGGCTAAGCTGCGTGATTATAGGAATATATGCAAAGGTAAAATCATAATTTGAATAAAAATACTGTATGTTGGTTTGACCATAAAATCGAGAAGTTACTATACCAAGCCTATACACACATATTTACAATATTTCTTTCTACTGTTTTGTGTAGCGTACCCAGTCATGACCTGTATAGAATCAGAGAGCTAGAAGCACCTGTAAAAGAAACGATTTAGCAATTAAGTTACAAAGCAGAACGAGCGCAATGTTCACACAGTTTTCTTCAGGAGCCAAGTCACTTATCGGTTAGCAGCATTTGTCTCAATTCAGCAATAACTGAGTTCAGTTTTTTTTTTTTTTTTTTTTTTCAGTTGGCACGTTGTCTCAAATCGTGTTTTAAGGGTCAATCAGGTTTTCAAAGTCTTTATCAAGTTAGCAAAAGTCTCATCCGATTTAGCAATGTCTCAGCTGGTTGTATCACGTTATATTAAAGCAAACAATGTCATTTACCAGCTTTTCAATCAACAGTGTCCATAAAACTTTTCTTTTCTATTGGTATCTCTTCTTCTTCGTTCTCGAGGCTAAGAGATACAAATTCGTCAGTCCAATCGTCATGGACTACATATGCCCATTCAGGACCAGAATATCTCCTGTTTGGTATCCTTTTCCTTTTCAATTTTGCATCTCTCTTTGACTCTGCCTCACTGGTACTTTCCTCTTTTGCCAATTCTTTTCCTTCACTTGATGTCGGTGTCACGACAGACACTTCCTTTCTTTTCTCTTTCACTCTTGGCCCTTCATTGTCGTTCAACTTTTCTCTAGTTCTTACTTTTACTGGTGATATACTTGGTCTTTTCTTTGCGCTGTGTCCACTTGAGGGACCTGCGATCTCTTCTGGAGAAGTTTGAACAGTTTCGTTCTGTTCTGCTTTGTCCCCTCCTTCTGGGGAGTCAATCAGACTTTGCTTTTCTTTTTCTGTACCGTCTGTTTCTGGGAAAGCCCTCCTCTGATCAGGCTCTGCTGCTTCTTCACTTCTTTCGAGCCCTCTGTTGCTGTTACTTTCTTCAGGCTCTGTGTCACTTTCAGCTGCTTCAGGCTCTTTGTCACCTTCAGCTGCTTCAGGTTCTTTGTCACCTCCAGCTGCTTCAGGCTCTTTGTCACCTTCAGCTGCTTTAGGCTCTTTGTCACCCTCAGCTGCTTCGTCGCTGTCTGAGGTTTCTCCTTGGTCTTCCCCAAGAGAGTCGGTTTCTTCGTCTTCAGAGAATATTTCTCTCTCCTCTATTTCTGCCTGTTCGCTTCTAGTTCTGTTTTGCTCTGTCTCAGCGCTCGGCACTTGGTTATCAGGAACTGGCAGTTTCAGCGCTTCAACTTCCTCATCTGTGGGACACAACACTTTCTTTGTGTGACTGGCGTGAATCCAGTTGGGAACCCCCGCACACTTCACAGCGGTAGTGGTTGTCAGGATCACTTGGAAAGGGCCTTTCCAACGGGGTTCCAGACACGACTTCCTCACGTGCTTCTTTACCACGACCCAGTCACCTGCTTTCAGTGCGTGTCCTGGACCTTGGATCGGTGGCAAGGTGGTTGCTTCCACCTGGTGAGAGAAAGAGCGAACCACGTCAGCCAGACCTTTGCAGTAGTCTAACACCATATCATCTGTAATATTCAAAAGCGCATTTGCGGGAACTGCAGGAAGTCTCATGGCCCTGCCCATAAGGATTTCGTGCGGGGACAGGCCAGTCTTTCTGTCAGGGGTGTTTCTCATTGACATCAACACCAAGGGCAATGCGTCAGGCCATTTCAAATTTGTCGATGCACATATTTTCGCCATTCTTGATTTCAGCGTACCATTCATCTGCTCCACCAGTCCTGATGCTTCAGGGCGATAGCTACAATGCAGTTTTTGCTCAATGTTCAGCGCTTCGCAAAGTAACTTTATCACCTCGTTATTGAAGTGACTTCCCCTATCTGATTCTAAAGAGATCGGGAATCCGAAGCGTGGTATCAACTCCCTCAACAATAGTTTTGCAACAGTAAGGCTGTCATTTCTACGTGTGGGGTATGCTTCAATCCAGTGACTAAAAATGCACACAATCACCAACACATACTTCAGACCTCCATGCACAGGCATCTCAATAAAGTCCATCTGCATCCTGCTGAACGGGCCACTGGCCCTGCCAATGTGGCTCGCGTTCACAACTGTTCCCTTTCCTGGGTTCATCTGCTGACAAATGACACAACGATGGCAAACTGCTTCTGCAGCTTGACGGAATCTGGGGTTAAACCAATCAGTTTTGAACAATCTTATCATGGCATCTCTCCCTAGGTGAGCCTGCCCATGATAGAACCGCGCTAGCTGCGATAAGAGACAATTTGGTAAAACATATTTTCCCTCATTTGAAACCCATAACTCGTCTGGTCTCTGTGTACATTGTGACTTAATCCAGGAAGCTCTTTCATCCTCCCTGACGCTATTCTGTAATGCTTTTAGTTCATCCATTGTATCTACGACCTTCAAGGCAAATGCTTCAGCTGGTTCGAGCTCTGGCTCACTTATCGAATTCCACTCATCCCTGAGCAATATACAGTTCAAGGCACAAAATCTTGCGACTTGATCCGCATACGCATTTCCCAAGGAAACATAGTCCTGTCCCTTTGTATGAGCACTACACTTTACCACTGCAATTTCAGCTGGCATTTGAATGGCGTGTAACAATTCCCTTATCCTCTCCCCGTTTTTCACTGGGGACCCTGAAGAAGTCAGGAAACCTCTCTGTGACCATAGTTGCCCAAAGTCGTGCACAATTCCAAACCCGTACTGACTATCAGTGTAAATGGTAACCTTCATCAATGCAGACAGTTGACATGCTCTTGTAAGGGCTACAAGTTCTGCTACTTGTGCGGAATATACTCCTTGGAGCCAGGACGCTTCCAAGACACCTGTCACAGTACATACAGCATATCCTGCTTTCAATATTCCCAATGCATCTCTTAAACATGACCCATCAACAAAAACAATTTGGTCATTTTCATCAAGCTTAGTATCCTTGATGTCAGGTCGTGGCTTTGTGCAAAATTCAGTCACCTGAAGACAGTCGTGCTCGACGTCTTCAGCGTTCTCAATTTCAACATTTTCTCCGGGAAGCAAGGTTGCTGGATTCAACGTAGTGCACCTTTTCAGCTGCACATTCAGTGAACCCAGAATTATTGTTTCATACCTTGTTAGTCTTGCTCCAGTCATGTGTTGCGTTCGGGAGCGGGTCAAAAGTATCTCAACTGAGTGAGGGACCATGACTGTTAATGGGTGTCCCATCACTATTCCTTCACTCTGAGTGAGGCTGATACCAACTGCTGCTACGGCGCGCAAACACCCTGGAAGTGCTGCTGCGACCGGATCCAAAGTAGCTGAAAAATATGCTACTGGTCTGTTTACGCCACCATGGGCTTGGGTCAAGACAGACAAAGAACATGCATCACGTTCATGACAAAACAATGTGAAAGGCTTTGTGTAATCAGGCATACCTAAAGCTGGAGCCCTGCACATGCATTCTTTCAACTCAATGAAAGCATCCATCTCATCTCCTTTCAGCTCAATTTCATCCAATGCATCCTTCTGGGTCAGTTTCAGTAAAGGCTTGGCTAGAGTTGAGAAGTTGGGAATCCACTGGCGACAGTAGCTCACCATCCCCAAAAACTTCCTCACCTCCCTCCTTGTCTTTGGTGGACTCATTTGAAGTACACTTGTTATTCTTTCCTTCATTATTCTCCGTGACCCTTTCTCAATTTGGTGACCCAAATATTTCACTTTCTTCTGACAGAACTGCAACTTTGAAGGAGACACCTTGTGTCCATTCCTTCCCAAGTGGTTCAGTAGGGCAATGGTATCGGCTGTGCAGCCACTTTCTGTCTTAGATGCAATCAGTAAGTCATCAATGTACTGTACCAGGACTGACTCGAATGGCAATTCTAACGCTTCCAAGTCTTTCTTTAGAATCTGATTGAAAATTGACGGTGACTCAGAAAACCCTTGAGGAATTCGACACCAACTGTAGACTCTGTCTAAGAATTGGAAACAAAAGAGAAATTGGCTGTCCTCATGAAGAGGCACTGAAAAGAATGCTTGTGACAAGTCGATGACTGAGAACCATTCGGCATCGCAAGGGATTTGAAACATTATCACAGCTGGATTCGGTACTACAGGGCAGCATTTGACTATGATGTCATTTATTTTCCTCAAGTCCTGCACTATTCGGACCTTTCCACTCGGCTTTATTAGTCCCATAATTGGTGAATTACATGGACTGCTCAATACTTCTTTCAGTACTCCCTGTTTTACGAACTCATCAATGAGTTGGGCAACTTTCATGAGGGTGTCTTGTGCCATATGGTATTGTGGGGTCTGGGGAAAGGTTACATTGGGTTTTACTGTCACTTTCACTGGTTCTACTCCTTTCACCAATCCCACCTCCTTTCCTGTCATATCCCACACTTCTTTTCCAACTGTTTCCCGTAATTCAGCTGGAATATCTTCTTCAGTTAACATCGGAAGAAGGGTAATCAGAGGATAATTTTCATCGACAACTTCCATCTCGTCCCCTTCTACACTGTCCTCTTCTTCCCCATCACTGCTCGTCTGAATTCTGATTACATCGTACGAACACATAATCGAACATCCCAATTTGCACAATAGGTCTCTCCCTAACAGTGCTATCGGGCTTGAGTCACATACCACAAAATTATGTAACCCTTGGTAGTTACCAATGCTTATTGGTACTGGATCTGTGATTGGGTTCGTCAGGTACCTGTTTGCTACTCCCACCACTTGAACTGTTCTCCCTGAGAGGGGCAAATTTGGTACCTCAATGCTCCTAACAGTTGAACGTGTGGCCCCTGTGTCAACCAAGAATGAAACACGATGACCCATAACTTTTCCTTCCACATATGGACCCTTTTGATCAACTTCCAAGGATGCTGCAAGCGCACAATTTCCCTCCTCATCTGAACTTTCACTCTCCCATACATCGTTTATTCCATTCTCACTGTGTAATGGGAACTGTTGTACTGTGCCGTTTGTACTCATCACCTGACCCGAGACCTGTGGAGGAACCATCACCTGCTGCTGATTCATTGGTGCCAAGGGTATTTTCATTTGCTGATTAGGTACCATTGGTAACTGCTGTTGCATTGGCTGCATTTGCGTCATCTGCATACGAGGCATCTGCATCTGTTGCGGCTGCATGGGCTGTAATCCCTGCAACTGATTTATGGTCTGAAAATTTGGGTTTGGACCTCTCATTTTCGGTCCCCTCATTGTCTGGAATGCATTGACATGATTGTTTTGCTGACCAACACCTGCACCTGCACCTTCCTGCACCATCATTGGGCACTCGCTTTTCCAATGTCCGACGATTCCGCATACGTGACACAGCATCACCCTTTTCATTGCCTGCATACCATTCGAAGTCACAACAGTATTCAAATCCGGACCATTATTCACAAAACCTCCTCTGCCCCTGCCTCTCGCCTGTGGCTGGAACACCATATTTCCCTGCAGCTGCGGCTGCGGTACCTGCTGTTGGAACCCTTGCAACCCTTGCAAACCTGTCTGAGCTGCTTTAAGCTGCATCATCATCACCTTCTCTTTCAACCTTTTCTGTTTCACTTCAATTTCGTCGCTACAGTATTTCGCATAAGTCTACACTTCATCAATAGGTTTCGACTGCCAACAAATCAAATGCGTCTTTATCATCTGACTTATCTCTGGTCTCAGCCCTTCCACAACCCTAAACACAAAATGAAGCATGTCCTTTGCCTCTATTGTTTCCGTGCCACTGTAGTTCTTGAACGCCTTCAACAACCTCTCATAGTAACCATGAATCGACTCTTTAGCCTCTTGGGCAGTTCGATCAATCTTCTGCCAATCCACATTTTTCGCGGCAACCTTCGTCTTCAAGTGCTCAATCACCTTGTGGTACAAGCTCATCACCATAGGTGATGGTGCACCCGTATCCCTGTCTCTCTCTGGTTCACTTGTCGGCCAACCTACAGCCCTTTTGCATTCCTCCCACAAATCTGCCGGAACCACAATCTCAAAGAGGGTGTTCAGGTCTTCCCAAAGACATTTTGCAAGCTTCACAAACCTATCAGTCTGTTGATACCATTCAATGGGTTTCTCTCTCAGTTTGGGAAAATCGTCCGTAAAAGACTGAATGTCACTTCTGTGCCATGGTACATGTATTAATTTTCCCCCTGCTGTCTCTCTCATTGGTAACATGGTTACTGCATCACTACTCTGTGGTCTTTTCTCCTTGTGCTCTGGGACACTGTCTTTCTTCTTTTCCTTTTTCTTTGCCCACCTGCTTTCCCATTTGTCTAAGCACCTCCACACTTGTGCACTCTGCAGCAATTCTCTAAGGTGCGTCTTCATGCCTGCTGACCTCATGTGTTCAAAGTCTGTGGTCCCGAAATCCAATCTATAGCTCCTGCTCAAGTGTTTTGTCTTGTCTATCTCAATCCCGTTTTTGTCAGCTATCTCTTGCAACCTCCTGTGTACCTTATTCACTTCTCTCGTAATTCTGGGACATAGATACCTCAGCTCTTCTTCTGTGTAGGACTCTAGCCTATTCACACCCATAGTCCCTTCCACCAACTCTTCTGCTTCCATGCTCAATCTTACCCTATTGAGGTAGTCTTCTCCCTTCCCACTTGTTGAGCTTTGTGTGGAATTCAGACTGTTGAACCACTGTGTTAGCTGTTGCGCATTCAGCCCCATCAGTGTAGCATTCACATCGACTGCCATTGATGGTTGCGGCAACTTTTCAGTGCTCGATGATAGCGGTATTATCAGTGGGGGACTCGACCTCACCACTGTTGACTGAGCACATATGGGACTAAACTCCATCAAGGACCCAGATCCAGTTGGCTGAGCCGCTATCGGAGTTATCCCTGGAGTGTTTTCTATGCACGTCCTTTCCGTCCCATTCTGCACCATTAGTCCCTGACCGCTCATACCTGAGTTAGGCTGACTGTACAAAGGTACCGGAGGACCTACAGTAATGGGTAGGGATATCGCATCCGGGTTCTGTCCATTCCCCATGTTCTGAGACATGTTCATTCCCACGCTATGGGTCATCATTGCCGGCATGCCCGTCTGACTCCCCGTCATCTGAGCATTTGCTGTTCCCCCCTGCATCTGCTTTTGAGGCATCAAAAACTGGGTTGATTCAGCTTGTCCCAATGTTGGGTTGTGACCATTCTGTACTCCCATTACGGTTGGATCTAAAATCATTCCCGTACTGGTGTCACTGCTGTAGTACCTTGGGACCTGCGGCTGATAGTTTTCTGCTGGTTTCAACATAGGCACATCTGGGTATATTCTCCTAACCTGCGGTATCTGCGGGGTGAACAGTAAACTCGGGTCCTTAGATCCCAATGGCGTTTCTGAGTCTGGAGTTTCATTATTCTGTACCGGTGCCGGAGGGGCAGAACTGGTACTTGGACCTTGTCCACTCTCCGCATAAGGCGGTGGACGGTCGTTCAGCAATTGCATGATGAACTCCTCATCATCTGACTCATCTTCTCTATCTTTGGAACACCTCCTGTTCGTCTTACAGGTAGCTTTCTTGCCTGTCTCCTCTTCTTCCTTAGCAATCGCGGGAAACAATTTTATCCCCTGCAGTACATCTGACCTCCACACCTTCTGTGCATTATCCCACCTAGCGTCCGCTAGTGTCTTTTCTACCTTTCTCATCCTGGTCTCGAACTTCTTTTGCTGTTGCTGTCTAGCCATTAGTTCCCAAATTGCTAGAGCCTCAAACTGTGCTGGCCTTGGAGGTACCTTCATGTCGTACATCGCAAATCTCAAATTCTCTAGAATCCTTATATTGAATGTCCCATGGATCGGGAACGCTACGCTCCCATGTTTCTCTGTCAGCTTGTGCCATTGCTTTAGCCAAAGACACGGAGCTACCCCCTTTTCCTCCATTACAATGTAAGCTGGTGTACCTTCGGGTGGCGTCTCCTCTCCTACGCTCGCTTTAATGTAAGACTCCCCCTTCATCGCACTCTTTAATGCTTTAAAGAATTTCATTTTCTCGTCTTTTATTTCACAAAGTTTGTAATCAATAGGTGACTTTAATTCCCGGAATACTCTTCGCTTGCCTTTCCCCTTCCAATCGAGCCCCACGGACTGCGTCCAATCCGTGCGCGACCCTTCTCTGCAACCAACCTATCCCAGCGCGGCTCCTAGTGACGTCACACTCACACACACTGCGGCTGACAAAGCCTCGCGGCTTGTCCTCCTTCACTCAGCTCCTCTCGTAACAACTTCTAGCATGTATCGCGAGCAACCAAAAATATAAAACAGATCTGTCGGTTTACTACAGGATGGGTAACACAGTCGCTTCAGGACCTTAGGGATTTTTCACTAGCCTCGGCAGTTATTCCATCTTTCTCGGTCCCCACTTTCGCAAGCAAATCTGACCCGCAGACTCTGCTCTCAACTTGTCAATGATCTATTCTAGTGCACTTAGAATTTGTCAAAGCCCGAAGTCGAAGTTTCTTTCACTCCCTTTACACACGTACCGACTCGTTGACCACGCCCGATCAACCTATTAAACCGACCAGACCACAACATAAACAAGTGTCTCATACACTTTTCAACATACTCCGGAGTCTCTTGACCTCGCAGGGCCCGTCTCAACAACACCAACCACGTGGACCTTTTTCTGCACAAAGCGCCACACGCACATGAAGTTCGACGACTTCCCTACTCTCACACTCGGAGTCGCACCTCCGCTATTCTCTATGAAGTTCGACGACTTCTCTACTTCTACACTCGGAGTCGCACCTCCGCTATTCTCTAAAATCCTCACAACCTTTTCACACAATCTGCGGCAATAAGCTGTGCAAGCGCAAAACCCTAACTTCACTCATACCGTCACTAGTACCACCAACGCCGATTCCACACCTCCATTCTCTCCATTCGCAAGCTCCGAGATCCCGGGAAAGTCGCGGGGGACTTAGCCCATCATCATTCTCTCAATCTGTTTTATCCAAGAAAAATCTAATTCAACTTCTCGAGTGAGGTCTCAAAGGGCGTAACCGTTAATTCAACACCATGTACTTTAAGACTAATGGGTCCCAAAGGGCGAAACCGTCCTCTGCTACCATCTACTGGTAGAGCGTTCCGAGCCTAATAATTTACCTGTACTTGGACGCTCTTGGGTCGATGAATCTTTTGACCAAGTGGGACTCTCTTCACCCGGGAGTAATCAATCCAAATCAAATCAATAATCAATAACGAACATAAGCAATGCCCTGATCAACATAACACTTCACAATTAATCCTGAATACATTTCGGCGAAACCATGACCTTTCGGTCATGAATAACCACACCAGTTTTATGCAAAGTTAATGAATTTATTTCCCTATATTAACAAAGCTAGCACAATGTAGATGTGTCTCAACACCAAGTGATATATGTAAATGAACATTAATAGCTGTCCATATCGACGAAACAGATGCAATCTATGCAGCATTTGAATAACAATGCCTTCTATAATGGCAACGCAAACCACTAAAACTACAATCTGTAATGGGCTAATTGCATACATTTAGTCAGCATAACAAGGTCTCAAATTGCATCGTGCATCAAATGAATCCTCATCTAACCTCGAATTAGCATCGGCATGTGGGACTTCATGCAAAAACAATTTAGCAACATCAATTTGGAAAACTCCTAACTAAGGCGCTTATCCAAAATCAGCAGTTGGTTACCTAAAAAGAAAACACAATGCAATTGTACAATTTTCCTTTCATAATTACCAAATCCAATCAGCATTCAAAGAAGTCTTCGTCTCACAGGTACCGGATTCGATCAGCATGGGACGGGGCAAAGGGGCAGGGTGGACGGGGGCAATTGCCTCACGGCGGCAAGATAAAAGGACAACTATTACTTCATGCAAAGGGGCAAATCAAAGTTAAAGTCTCTAGGGCGAGAATTACTTAAAGTCTCTTTCTCTCGATTAGAGAAAGCATCAAAGTCTCTCAAAATGGCGTCGAACATCAATTGGCATCGTAGGTAATGGTCAGTAAAGTTCGCAATGGGCTCGTAATGGCTATAATGGCTACTTCCTTCTTGTGCACCTGGTTTAAATATACAACAGTTCAAGTCCAGTAGGGTCTCCATTGGAGGGTTCATAGGTTAGCTTCAAATTGTCCAATCAAAAACAACAGTTCTCAAGCTTTTACTTAAGCATACATTATCCTTGAAGTCGGGAACGTAAGTTGCAACATATTTTACCAATTAACTCACTTTCAGAGCGTCCATTGTCTGCACCTGCAGATTGACCTTGCAGTGAAGAAAAAAAGATGCCAGGCTGGCACGAAACCTTAAGATAAGCATGTGAACGATCTCACTGGAAAAGTACAGCTTCAAGCAAGAATACACGTTTACTAGCACATTGGAAAAATACGGGCATCTAAACCGTGAGACAAGGCAGCTAGGCCAAAGCCTCCACTAAAGTTATGCTAAGCTAAAACATTTCTAACAAGCAAATCATGGCACACGTTTACGATTATGTCAAGCTAGTACGATTCTAATACATCACGTTATATGAAGCACGCTTATAAATGTTGGCAAACTACTCTAAGGGCACATTTGTCCCCGTACAATCTTGTTTTAGTTCGATTAAAGTCACACACTTGATTATTGCTACACTACGTTTATGCGCTAATAAATGTAAAACCTTCATTTCAGCTTCATCACCTCCCTACATGCAATCACCTACACCCGTGAGCTTTCTAAAGCAGGTCATATTTAAGTGGAAGTGGGAAATATTTCCTCCACTATTGCACCCCTGTTCTGAGATCTGTTCAACTGTGGGAAACCCTTGCCAATATATAGTTTATTCACAAATCTGTCACTTATGGCAACTTTATATTAAAAACTCTTATTTTTAAGTAGGGCACGTGTAACCTAATCAAGCAGGTCTCTGTTATTTCAAAGTTGAAAAACACCAGCTGTTTAGAACTAAATAAATAAATAAATATATCAAGCAGACGGAAGGAAACATATGAATTTCCACACTGTAAATAAAGGAGAAGAGTAGGCCAAAATAACGCAGCACGCAGTGCTAACAGAGTTGATGTAAATTGTCGTTTCTGTTGACATTGGATGGTTTGTAACTAGCATGGCATTTTATTTTTCTACCTCAGTGAAATTCAATTTGGCTAGGGCCATGGTATGTAAGCCTGGCCTCTATCCTCGGCGCTGGCAGGAAATGCATAAGTGAGGTATGCACTCCTGCCAATTGTCGACTATTCAGTGTCTTTGTACCCAGGCGCTTCTGAATGGTTTCTGTTCCAAGATTAAAATCTGTCAACGCTATGATTTACATAGACGTTAGAACAAGCAGTGAATATATTTCCTGAATGGCGCCTCATGCAGCAATAAAGTGTGCTAATCTATTTAGCTTATAACGTTGATAGATATGGCAGGTAGCAGTATTACGTTGTTCTTTATGCAAAGAAAAATTAATCGAGAAAATGCAATCCATTGTAATGTTTACTTTGCACTCTTGTAGCCTTGCCATTTTGTTCAATTACTACTGATCTAAATGTCAAACGTGCGTTTATCACACGCTTCCTGTCCAAAAAACAATTTTCATCAGCTCATATTGCCTGACATCAGCTCGGATTAGGAGGCTGGCAAACAGATGGACGTGTATGTTTTTTTTACATATGCACATAAAATCCCTGTTGGATTCCTGTCTAGGAATTTTTCAAAGACAGTGAACGTGTCTCATGGGTTGCAATGTATAAAATAAAAGTTAAATCGGCCTCTAGGCCCGGCTTTGATAAAGAAAGCGCCATAATTGGCTGCTGATCCCGAACGCACCAGGATCCTGGTGGCACTTCATCCATCACTTTAATGATATCTGTACCTCTGTCTAAAAGGGTGAGCAAAGGTTTCCATTGTGAATATTGAAACATTCTTTAGAAAAGTATACTGAATTAAACAAATTGAACCGAACTATTGGAGAAAGAATAAATTGAAAGTAATTATGGTACATTACCAGGGGCATAGCTGGCATTAGTACAGCTGGTGCACGACACCGACCCAGAGTCCTAGGGGCTAAATGAATCCTGATATTTGCTATATTTCACTACCCCAAAAACGAGAGCTGACATTTGCTCAGATATTGCCCTGGACAGAATCAAATTTGCCCCTTCTCTTGCTCGCCCTCTTAAATTGTCTGTGTCTTAAAAATTGGGGAGGAGTAGGAGGAAGGCGAGGGGAGGTAAAATTGAGTAGAGCTCTTAAAAGGAAAGGACTGATTTAGATATTGATGGTAATGGTCTCGCCGTCGACTTCTCGACAGAAAACCAGACCGTATCCGTGACAGCCTGCCTGCCGTATTTAGATGTCAGTGGGAGAATAGGCGAAAGACCGCAGACGGTCCCCGTCTCTCCCGAGTCGACAGCACCATGGACAAAAGCAGCTTGCAGTGAGACTCAGGCCCCTTTCACTGCTGAGCCAATCACGACGTGCAGTCTCGCCGACGCAACTGTGGCGGCAAAACCTCCACACTTGAGTTGGCAGATTTGCAGCTTTATAAACACGAAACTCACTATTTGAACGCTTTCCATCATCCTGCAGCATTGAACCTGCTGCTACCAGTTCTCCCTTTTCTCCTGAGCCAGGTCCAAGATGAAAATCAACCCTGTCGTCACCGTCACAGAAGGTAAGTCACAGGAATTCCTGTTACCCTCAGAGTTGTAGCTGCATAGTAACACTGGACTTGTGTATGGCTCAATAATTTGTGCAAACACCACCATACTGTTGCACAATGCTGAAGTGTGTAATATGGAGGCCGCAAAATGTAGCGGAACAGACCTCAAACTATAGGTAGCACCCACCAATTTTATACTCACTGCCTACATGGCAAATTGACACCTGCGCCAAGAGTGTCAACAATCACAAATAGAAATGTGTCTGTAAAGGTGTGGGCAAGAATGTACTCAAAATAGTTTTAAGTATCAACTGAAAGAGCATCCCCAATTTGAACCATACAATCCCATTATCATGTGGGAATTACTCTACATGTTACAGGTGGGTGTACACAGAATGTAACACAATATCCACAGATGACCTGCAAATATGTCAGAGATGTATAAAGGTCTCATGCAGCAGCGGCCACCGTATAACACAAGGGAAGGGATGGGGGGTAGAGGAGATGAGGTAAAAATTAATAAATATAAAAAGAACTTACCTTGCCTCCATCCCTGCCCCCTTCTTCTGCCTCGCGCTCCTCTTCTTCTGGTGTCCCAGAATTCCCTGCTGGGACACCAGCACAGGCTCCCCAGCAATCTTGCATGAAAGCAGCACCAAGATTGGTCTGAGCGGCAGTGGCTGCTGCTCAGACACAGTCCCGGAGTCTGTGCACTTTCTCCAGCCCGGATGCATACACAGTCCGGCTGGAGAATGCTAAGTGCACATGTGTGTTTGGCTGGCCTCAGATGGCCGGCCAAACACACATGTGCACTTAAGTGCACTCTCCTCCCACCTCCCATGGCCCAGCCCCGCCCCTCCCTGCTGGCTGTGCCAGATGCAGAAAAAAAAAAATGATCAGCATTTTATTTTTCTGCCTCTGGCACAGCCATTAGGGTTACGCTCCTTCACTATAGCGAAGGAGCCCCTGGGCTCATGTCCCCTTGGTGTGTGCAATATATCACAAACATAAGATCACATTCAACTGTAAAGTGCCAGGTCATCTGTGTAAAGCATATGTGCATATTATTGCCACAAAAACAGAAACACATATCATTTTGGTGTAAGTGTCCAGTAACAACATGAATGCCTTCACCAAAATTAATATGTCTGTCACTAATGTACAAAACAAATTTATCCATTTAAAAAAACAAATAAAAGATACAACCTGTGTTTGTCACTGTCACAAATGAGAGTACGTGCATGGCTCACACATACACAGAAATATTATCATCAGCAAACAATTAGTAACAATTGAATAATAATGCCAGGACAAATGTTTAGTCAATCAATGTAATGTCATAAGTTCATCCAATGTGGAAAATAAATGTCACAGCCCATAGGTAACACAATGGCTTTCAGGCCCATCACTTGCCTCCTACATTTACTGCCAGACTAAACCTAATCTGGAAGGGGTGGCCTATGGGGCTAGAGAGCAGGCACTTCAATGATTTTACTGGGGGGGGGGTCCTTGGGTTTGGGAGGGGTGGGTTTGGGATAGGAAGGGCTGGGATTGATAGGGGTGGTTTGTGATTTGGAAAGGGTGGTTTGGGATTTGGGAGGGGTCAGGGCCAGGGCAAAAAGCCCTTCTTTGGGGAAATGGGTAGGGTGGTTTAGAGGGAGTCTCGGTCGGGAGGTAGAGAGAGTATGTGTGTCTGTTGTGCATGTGTCTGCTGAAGGTGTGGGTGCTTGAGGGTCTGGTGAATATGCTGTATCTTTAGATTTGTGTCTTTTACAGATTGTCTGTTGGGTGGGTGAGTGTGGGAGTTTTTGTTGGGTGTGTTTGTGTGTATGTATCTGTTATGGTTGTGGTGTTTGTGGCTGTGGTGTTTGTGGGTGTGCTGGTGCATGCATGTGTGGTGGTGGGTGTGATGACTGGGGTGTGCATGTGGTGTGTGTGGGTGTTGCTGTAGTGGTGGGTGTTGAGTGTGTGGTTGTGCTGGCAGGGGTGCACCTGTGTAGTGGTGGGTGTATTGACTGGGGGTCTGACTGTGGTTGTGGTGGTGTGTGTGGTGTCTGCATATGTTATGTTTTTGATGTGTCTGTGTTGGGATGGGCTGCTTCTGGGTGTTATTGTGGGTGCACGTATATGTTTGTGTGTTTTTTGGACAAGGCCGTGTTGAGGGATTTGGGTTTGGGAAGGATTGAAAGTCTGAGCACGAGGTTGGGGTGGGTGGTAGGCTGCGGCCTATGAGGAGACCAGAGCCTGGATTGACCACTGTAGGCCAAATAGGGCACTGTGAATGCCATCCAGGTAAGCCAGCATCTGGGTGTTCTGTCCAGCCAGCCCCTGGATAGCATTTAATAGTGCGGTCTGATCTGCAGCGATCATCTTTAAAAGATCAACTGCATCCTCAGTGAGCGCAGTGTGGAACACCGGGGCAGGGGCAGAGATACCTGCAGCAAAAGTGATCCGGCCCGTTTTTGGGGGGTGGCTACAGTCAAGTGGGAGGGAGCAAAAGGGTGGGCAGAGATTGGAATGCTGCGGGTAGGCAAAGATGCACCGTCTCTCCTGTGTCCACCCTGACTAGGGAATGGTCTTCATTGGAGGCCTCTATGGAAGATGTTGAATCACTCGTGGCCTCCTGGCCAGTTCCCTCACCCTATGTGTCACTGGGTCTCTCAGCGTCTGTGGTGTTCACATTCAATACCCAGTGGCCACTTTCATCCCCGCTGATGTGGCCACTGTCACCTTCGCCTTGCCCAGTTAATGCTGAAACAACTGATACAAAAGTTATAGTGTATCTGAGAGAATAGAATTGGACATCAATGTGCAACACGCAACATTCACAACAAGTTCAGTTATCCCCCCTCTCAGCTCCTATATCATGCATGCCTTTGTCACTTACAAACTTGTAGTTCACTTGATAACAAAGGGTTCCAACAGCATGAGTAAACACATAGGCCTGGCTACATCTCTGAACCACTGCAGTACAGACCTATAATTGGTTGCCTTCTCCCAACGTGCACGTTTTTTGACTGAAAACTGTCTGGCCAAAATGAGACACCATAACATCTATGCGATGTTACCTTCCACATGCAAATGTCCCTTTCAGTATCATATTGCTGTCTATTATACTTTTCGCCTCTGGGCAGTATTGAGGACACAAAAACATTGTCTGTGGGACGCACAACTCTCTCACCAATGTGGATACATTTCTGTCTATCTATTGCTTGCAATACAGTTTGGCATAGAAATTCATGTTGGCATTCACAGACTGGCTTTATGCACATTGGTGAAGGACTAAGGACTCAGACTCACCAGCTACTGTCCACATAAAGTATCATAAGTTTGCTGGAGAAACTGCTTTCAAACATGTGTCAGATTAGGAATGATGTCAGTGTACAGAGACAAAACATTGTCATAGCACCACCTTAGCAATGTCAAGTCTGATATATCAGTTACTTAATAATTGTGCAGTTTGCCACAGTCACCAGTACTGAGGCGTACATTCACTACACACATTTGTGATATACCATCACACCTAACCCAATCATTACATGGGGAATATTTTGTGAAACTGTCCCTCGTGTCATTGTGAAAATGTTGGCAATCCCTTTATTTGTATGCAGTCATGTGTATGCCCACAACAGTACTTGTCTGTGAGGAGGAATCTAGTAGCATGCTACAGCACAAAGCAATACACCACACACAGCATCAGACAGCGTCTGATTAACTTACACATCCAGAAATCATCATGGACTTTGGATGTGTGTCTTCCTCAAAGTTGATGGTTTACAACATAGCTGGAAAGTAAAGACATCAAACCACAACAATATCTACAGACAATAACATATTGTTGTTGTTTTTGTTGGGCCCTCAACTGCCCATAAAGCTACCGGTAAGCCACTGCAAGGATGTGGGCCATTAGGGAGGGTCAAAGCACGGGGCACCTGTCTGGATCACTAGGACAGCTCAACTCGCCTCTCGGCTGATTTTATGGAAGCCCGATGCAGGTTCTCCCACCTTTTCCGACAGTGCAGGCTATGCCGCTTGTGGACCCCCAGTGGCCGCAACTTCTTCGCAATGGCCTTCTAGATATCCCACTTCTGATGGGTGTTGACCTGTAGAAATTACATGTTCGGTGTCACTGTTGGGCAGCACTGCTGTGACATCACTGCTCATAAATTCACACGTACATTTATAAACCAGTTACTAGATTTTTTGCCATAAACCTGTCATAGGTAGAGTGGAAATACTGATTTGCAGGGATCTCATGTGCACCGTCAATACTTGCTAGCTTCTCATGTTACCTAATCAGGCCTACAACATAATCTTGGCCAGAACTATGAAACCAATCCTGTTGTGAAAGGCAGCCCTGATCACTCACAGTCATTTGGTGCTACTGAAGACCAAACAACCCGTAGAATCCTTGCACATAATCATACTTACAGCTACATTGGCTTCCTGCTTACACTCCCAAGAGTCAGAACCCATGGTCTGCATCACATACAGTGACAGAGGGCAAGATATGCGGACTTCTATGTGTCAATGAGAGCAGGGATTTGTGGGTTGTTTGAACAAGTGATTTCTAATGGAACAGACTGGGATGGATGATGGTGAGCCAGTGTCATCTGAACGTGCTGCTCATAAAATAAGTCTGCCCACATGTAGCTCCATGACAGGTTTAGGTCACACACAGCAAAATGCTAGACAATATGTGCTGGAATCCCACATAACAGTACAGCATCAGACAACTCCAGACCCTCCACATTTTTCACTCAACATCGCTGTCATTTCAACATTGGCTATATGTTGTCAATAATATTACTGGTACACTGTCTAGTAGCTACTAGTAGTCTGTGGCCTGCAGTTTGTGTGAATAGGGTTTGTATGTTACATGGATCCATATTACAGATTTTACTGTGGGGTGACTTGACATTGCCATTGCACAGACATTTCAGACACTGGTCACAAAATGATGTTCCAGCTACATCATTCTGTCAACTCCAAGCATAACACCACCCACATTACCAAAGCCTAGCACCATATACCCAGTGAATCAAAAAGGAAGAGGTTACTCAGTCAGACAATTCCCAGTCAGACATGTACCTCTTTCTCTGAAGTCCCATATAGTTGGCTGTACAGGGACAGAACCTCCCTAGCAAGGAGCTCCAGCTCCTCAGGGGAGAAGGCAGAGGGCCTGTCACCTGCTTTGTCTGGCATCCTGGCTCCCAGAGCTCAGAATTAGCAGCAATAAACAAGGAGGTCTTGATGGCTGCAGTGTAATAAGGCAAGTGAGTGTTTTGTCGCAACGCAGCATACAAGTACACTGCGGACCTGATCTGTGATGGAGTCAGACACAGCCATTGGCTTTTGTGCATAGCCGTCACACATGTTAGCCTATGTCATGGAGGTTATCATCTACTACACGGCCACCTTCTGCTGACATCCATCGGGTAGCCAATGTCCTGACGGCAAGGTCAGGCAAACCATTTTAGGATGTGAAGCTGCACATTTCACAAATGTTTTTGCATCACTGGCACTCAAATGGAGGCCAGTGCAATTCTAAATGTCAGATACAAACAACACTTTTCTTGGCAAGATATGACATGATAAAATGTGAACTGTTACAGTCTTTGACAATGATTGTTTTGCAGGGGAAGTACTACCTCTGTTGACGATATTTAAAAAAAATAGGTGAAAAAAGCACAGTTCAAGTGTATTATTTGCACATGATTTAAATCCAGGGGTTGTAAAGCACGACAAATCACCCATGAGGGTCTCAAAGCGTTGAATTGTAGGCACAGGGAGATTAAGTGATTTGCCCAGAATCACAGGATGTTGAGCCAACACAGAGGATCAAACCTGGCTCCCGGTGGCTCTGAGGTCGGCAGCTCTGGCCTTTACACCACATCCTCTCCCTGATGACCACACAATGATCAAAAAATCCTAAATATGTATTTTGTAAGCTCTTAGTGGACCAAATATTTGATGACAATGTGTGTACATGTATTCCAATGACATTTCTACTGTTACCCAGAATTCTGATGTGTATTGTCATTGCAAGTAAGGAGTGACAATTTCACCTGATCTTTTCTATTCCATACATACAGATATCAGAACCCAGCCATGGGTAGGAGGTGACAGCTCCAGGTGTTCTGGCCTTATTTGAGCCTTTCCACCATTAAGGAAAGTGATGTCATCAAGCAATATCATCTAAATAGGCAAGCTATCCTGTATTTTTTTCAGCAGTTGGAGCCTGATCTCCTGCCTCACACTAAGCATCCAGTAGCCATAGCATATATAGTAAAACTCATGACAGTACTGCGTTGTGCTTCCACCAGCATCTTTTGTTACACTGTGGCAGTATCTGGGGGTATGTTCCAGCCAACATTCACTGGTGTACTACAAGAAGTCCTGGCTTCCCTGATGAAAAACATCAACTGCTAAATCCAATTTACACATTCACAAGATTTGGCCACCGTGATGAGAGAATTTTATGCTTTGGGTGGAATACCACATGTGGTTTTAGCAATAGATGACATGCATATTGCCTTGGCACCACCACACAACAGAGAACAGGTCTACCGCAATCTGAAGATCTTCCATTCCATCAATGTGCGTGCAAGTTGTCTGCTTACCAGACTTATACATCTCAAGTGTGTGTAACCTCTTCCCTGGGTCAACACATGATTCATTCATACTACGGAACAGCAATATACCCATGCAGATGTCACAGCTTGGAACAGAGAGTGCCTGGCTTTGCCTGAATCCTAGTTTAGGAAGCGACAATGGTTTGATATGTGACTGATCTGTTGATTTGTTGCTTCCGTGTAGGAGATGCAGCGTATCCCAACTGACCGTGGTTATTGGCAACCTTTGAGGAAACCAACAATGCAGCTTCAGTGAGGCCCATGCCACTTCAATGAGGCCCATTGAAGAACACCCAGGCCAGTGGGGTGGGCTTTTGGGCTCCTGAAGGGTAGGTTTAGGTCCCTTGACAAGACTGGTGGAGCCTTCCTCTAGTCACCCAATAAGGTGTGCCAAATCATGGTTGCCGCTGGATTCTCCATAACATCGCACCGAGGAGCAACATTCCTGTAATTGTAGAGGAGGGAGACCGTGATGAACCCCCTTGTGAGGATGTTGAAATGCCCTATGAAGAAGACATTTTAAGCTCCACTGTCAGTACAACTTGTGCCCTAGGGCACCCATCTGTCTACTATGGTAATTTGTTAGGAATGGTTAGTGCAGAAGAGTTTAAGGCAAAGATGTTAGTGGATCAGACTTTCCCTACATTGGTTTATGTGGTCATTGACATAGATGACCTGTGCTTGTGCTAAGTATGTGTGTTGTCATTTCTTGTCAATTGATTTATATTCAATATATGGTAAAATCAATTTCCCTTGTTATTTTGTTTCAGGGTCCTTCATCATATAATTTTTATTTTGGCATTTCAACGTTGTGACATTTGCTGTCATATGTTGCTGTTTTGAAGTGCAAAGTGTGCACGTGTTGATCCTGGGACAAACACTCACTTGGGATAGACAAATTGTTTCCAAAGACAACTTGCACTCTGATAGCATGGAAGTTCTGAAGATTGTATCTGATCTGTTTTCTAAGTAATGCTGCAATCAAGGCAATATGTGTCACTTGAGTTACTCAAACCACATGTGTATAGCAAACCCTAGCATACTGCTCTCTGTTCACATTGACTAAATGTTCAATTTGTGGACTTCAAAGGTAGCTGTTGTGTTTCTTCCTAGATGATAAAACATTTTGTTAGCACACCACTGAATGGTGAATGTGTCATTGTTTCAGATATCGCCACAGTGTCAAGTACTGGTCATGTGGCCTTAAATATTGCCACTGCTATGATGTAGACTATTGGTGTTATCTAGGATTCCTGTTGTGAGGGCAAGATGTATGGCTCTAACTGAGGTCATGCATCAGTGATAGTGTGCCTATTTAATTTTCTCCCATTGATTGTTTCTTTTTCTCCATGGTATCAAAGTAGTGGAGCATATAACCCTGAATGTCACAAACTTGGAGCTAGAAGTGTCTGTATAACTCAGACTCTATTTCTATAAGGACCTGTTTGTAACATTGGTATGTTCCACATACATTCTCAGTAGAGTTTATTTACTTTCAATACATTTGTTGACAGCTCTCCTCTTTGTAATGGTAAAAAAAAATCCTAAATGGAGGTTCAATAGTTTCTCAAACATGATGGTGGAAGACGGACATGACAAAGGAAATACCACAAACAATCAAACAAGAGTCTTGTACTCTGTGTCCATTACATTTAATCTGATGAAACAAGTGTTTGGTGGCATACAATAAAATGAAATTAACTAAGAAGAGTCTATCATAGTGGATGGAAACATAGTAGTAGAGCCAAATGGAGTTTGAAGTCCAATGTTTAAAAAAGTACTGTCCTCTCAAAAGTTAAATGTGCCCATGAAACAGTCCACAGAGTGAATGGTAGGCACTCAAGCAGGAAATTAAGTTTGGCATCTCTTCGAGGTGGCTGTGTTGGTCTTACCATCCTCTACTGCTGGCCCAGAAGACTGTCTCCTCCAGGGAGTGGGGGGAGGACACATGTGGAGGGACTGGGGTGTTAAGGGCAGGCTAATCCTATGGCAGGGTCTCTCTGTGTGTGACTGGATGTGTTGTACTTTGGCCAGATGATGAGGGACCACAGACAGGGGCAGATGGACTGAGAAAAGCCCGAGCATAATGTGATAAGTGTCATACATCACCCCGGTCAAGGAGCACAAATTGTAATTGATGTTCTGTATCTCTGCTTTGTTCTGCCTCTGCACCTGCTTAATGTCCAGGAGCTCATTTAGGACCTGTCCTATCACATCTTAGGATTGCTGGACTGATCCCAAGATTTGGGCAAGGGTGGTCTGGCTAACTAACACCCCAGTGGCCTCCCTTGGCTGGCCCACAGATTCCCTCCTGTGTCTCCTTCTCTCGCTAGCCTGTGCCCTTGAAGTGTGCCCCAAACCACTGCATCCGGGCAGAACTGGAGGCTGAGATGTTGGTGGCTCAATAGTAGCTACCACTGGGGGGGCACAGGACTGGTTTGCTGGTTTTCGATGCACAGAAAGTGGAGGGGTCCTCACACTAAGGTCTTGTTGCAGCTGTGGTTGGAGGTGTAGATGTGGACTGGGTTTGACTCACTGGAGCTGTGTGGCTTGACAGACCAGATGGATCAGCTTGCTCCTCATCATCCAGACTTACGCATTGGAGTCCTCACTGAAGGCTTGTTCCAGGGCTGGAGAGGAGGTGTCTTGGCTGGCAGATGATGGTGCACTCGGCCGGGTGGTTGGACCTGTGAATGATACAGAGGATGTGTGTTTAAATATAGGTATATTGTTTGTGCATTTCATGTGTCTTTGTCTACAACAGGGCCAACCTAAAACCTAGAAAGAGTGAGATTGACTGATTGGGCCTTTTTTGTTATTTTCATTGTTGTACCCATGCAGCCTGATTTAAACAGAAGGCAACTCCAGTGCTGACTTTGTAGAGATATCCTGAAACGCCAAAATGTTAGTTCATATTTGTAGGTTACATGTGATAGACATTGAACCCAACACAGTACTTTGGAAAATTGGAACATTCCAAGGCCTAGCAGGCTACAAAACATTGGATACAACGTGGTTCATCTTGCACATGATACTGTAATTGCTCATCACATGGACGGCAAATTTTCACTTGCGTGTGGCTACTGCTTCTGTTCAGCATGCCACAACACATTATTGAATATCTTGGATTCAACAGAAATTAATAATGTAAACATTTTCATCAATTCTATGTAGCAATGAGCAGGTGTCAAGATAGTTGATATACACAAAAAGTGATATTTTAATCAATAGCATGATATGGTGACTGACAAAGGCATTAGCTTTGGAAATGTGTGTGCATATGAAGTAAAGAACAGTGTAACAACGTTACATTCTAGTATTATTTTTCAGATCCAATAACAGAGCATCATGGCAGTTGTAGTCATCTGTTGATACCATGGACAATATAAGTTACACATATCACTTTCAAAGTCTATCCTAGAGATTAAAACATGTTTACAACTGGTACACACATATGGATATAATGTGACTAAGAGAAAATACAACCACAGTCCCATTTGCAACTGAATAGGCTGGGCTCTGCCTCCAGACAATAGGATTAACAACCCTATATTGTCAATGCAGCCTGCTAGGAGCCAGGGCAGGGGAGGCAGGAAATTCCTGTAACTTCAGAGAACCCTTCTGGAAACTTCTCCCAACTTCTAGGAGCAGGGCGCCAGGGTTTAAAAATAGATTTCTCAGCCCTGCTCCTCAGTTCACTAATGAACCCACAGAAGGACACTCCGAGGACCGCTTGCTGCTGTGACCTTCTGTGCACTGTGGCAGACTGCTGCTGCACCTGGAAGGACTACTTTGCTGCCTGAAGCCTACTTGGAACCTCCAGAGGCCAGCCTGGCTATAGAACCCTGCATCACCACAATCACCCAGGACTTCAGAAGTGACTCCAAGGGCTAGATTAGCCGGTCTCCTGTTCTGAGCCACAGGAACATAATAGGCTCTCACCATACTATATCTGTACCTGAACCAACTCTGAGTGAGTTTCAAACCCCCAAGAGGTCTTCATTCATTCCTGGACCCTTGGTTGTGGTGCTAAAGGTGCCCAGGTGGTCATTTTCCAAAACTGAGGCCTTACTATTTGAACCTTAAACTTTAAAAAATCAGAACTCTGGTTTTACTAATTGGATTTTCATGGCTTTGGTGTTAAATAATGTATTAAACTCTTCTCTGTTTTTTCTAAAGTGGTTTAGGAATTTTATTGTATTGTGTTTTCACTGTTTTGCTGTTTGTGCACTGCATAAATACTTAACACATTGCCTCTAAGTTTAGGTCTTAATTACCAGTCTGCACTCCACCAGGGATTCCAGTCAAGTCTTCAGGATGGAGGATTAGCGGGACTTTCTCCTCCCAGGGAAAAGTTTGTAATGGGGGAGAGCAGAAACACCACCAGTCCTCTGGGACTCCAAGTGACCCTTGGAGGCCAGTGAATGAACCTTACCCGCAGGTCATTCCACCTCTTCCTTATCTCCTCCTGTGTGTGCAGGTTGTTGGCAACTGCATTCACCATATCAACTCTTCTGTTCGACATTTGTCTTTTCTGAGAAATGGTAGTATTTTGGACTTGTGCTCCAAAAAGTGGTGGCTCTCCTCTAATGATTTTATCCAGCATGATAGATAATTCTCTCTCTGTAAAACGGGGATTTATTCTCCCTGCCATTGTGAAATATATAACTTAACAAAACTAGTGCTCAAAAAATGAAGGGTACAGTGAAAAAATCTTATTTAACAAAAAAGGCACAGAGAGAGAGGTTAACAGAATCAAAAAACCTGTTTCCTATGTTGTGGATTTGGCTGTCTGTCTGGTCTTCTACAGTGGAATGGCAAAGGATCATGGTCTGAAATGGAGTGTGTTTTATAGTGTGTTTTGCAGATGTTCACAATTGCCCAATAGATGTAGGCTAATGACAACCAACCAATGACCACAGCCATGGTACTATACTGAACTGGTCCCACGATGGATTTCCACCATCCTGGGCCCGCCAGTGACACACCGCCAGCACAACTGTGTGATCTAAATAGGCTTGGCGGGATGCTGCCGTCAGGACGGCGAAGGAGTGCTAATATTCAGCGTTGGAGTTCACTGTGTTGTCTGTGGGATGCAGCTGGCATGATGGAGTACACTCTATTGTGGCGGTGTTTGGCTTAGCTGCAACATATCTAAATATGGCAGCGAGAGACTGCCAAAGTGATGGTCTTTTCAGGGCCACCATCAATGCGGCTTGGTGGTAAGACTGCCAACATGTAAATCAGGCCCGAAATGTGGACATATGTGCGAGCAGCCCTCAGAAACAGAGTCTCAATACACTTCTCTTTGGACCCCATGGTTAAGGGAACGTGCTGTAGGCAGTTCCTGTACCTGGGGAACTCGGCATCTGGGTGTAGGACCAGTTCGTAAATACTAAAGTCCAGCCTTGCCAACAGTCAGTAAGAGGGGTCAAGTAACTTGCTCTTTCCATGGCCCATGGCATCCTTTCTACTGTACACTCCAAGGTCTGAAAATAGGCACCGTCTTGAGAAAGAAGGACAATTTGAAAGCATGAACCTTGGTAAATATTGACATCCTGAACATGTTAGCTTATAATGCAGATGGAGCTATGTTGGCTTTGTGCTACCTGTGCAAACATATACTTCTGTTCAATCAGGGCACTCAAAGTGCATTCACATCTGTAGAATGCGTCTAATGCAAACACAGCTGCAACCAATAGTTCCATAGTATCGTTAAGTGGTGCAATATAGAATTTTACAGCATCTTAATAAAAGCTCTGGTCCTAAAAACGTCTTTCTGATTATATTTATGCTTATATTATTTTTCAGTTCAAGGTCGCAGTCCCTAAAAACTATTGGTGTGCGCACAAATATTAGTAAACGAAGGCAGTTTTACACAAATTGATTTCTCCTTTGCTACGGATATTTGACAATGCCACATGATGTGGCTGATTATTTTGTGAGAGGCGATGTATTTCTGATAAAGATTCAAATTCCAAATGAAGCCATCATCACTATCTTACAAGATAATTTATAGTATAATATTCATAATTTTTATGACATTGCCTGTTAAGGAGCAATGTGACAAAAAACATAACTTGTTCTCTCTTTATCTTTTGTAAATGCCCTATTTGGGTTGTGCCTATGCATGTGCTCTGTGCCTGTAGGTGTTGTGTGTGTGAGTTTGTGTTCACATGAATGCGTGCTTGCAATCATTTTGAAAAGATTGCCTGGATAGGTGTAAATCTGGGCTTTTTTCGGCTGCAAAAACTGTTAAAATCTGATTGTAATTGTCAACATAATTGCTTCATATTTCCATCACTATTTTTAGGTAGCCTTCTACTTTTAATCAGTGCTTAACTGACCTGCACTTCTTATCACAGAGCTGGATATTGTGAGATCTTGGGTTATCCCCTTGATATTTATGGAACAAAAATATAGGCTTTTTTCAGAGAAATGTGTGTGAAAAAAATAAGTAAAATTCCCAGATCAATTTATTAAAAAGGTGATAGACGCAATGTAAAAAACACACTAAATAGAAAACCCCACAGAAACAACAAAAATATATTTTGGGGATCCAAATGTATGATTTTTTAAAAATGTTTAACGGTAAAGAAATGTAAATAAACCAAAATATCAATGTTACTCAATGGTCATGTGACTGGGTTCTAGGTGTCTTCTCATGGTGGAATGTAGGTAAGATACAGCCCAGTAATTCACCCTTGTCAGCAGTTTTACCTCTTGATTTAGAAGAAATCATGCTGTGGTTGGCGAAGGGACCATAAACCTGGAATGATAAACATGTAAACGTTGAGCAAATCAATATGTGCCTAAAAATGAAAAAGCCCAATCATAACTTGAAAACAACAATAGAATGAAGAATCATCGCATTATTTCTGTTAAAGATCGTTCTACTGTGAATGCTGAGATACAGAGATTTCTATTTAAAAACAACCTCAATGTCTTTTTACTCTTTCAGGACGGTAAGATTATCATCTCTATCATTTCCAAGACTTCGCTTACTAAAAGAGCATCTTCTTCTATTGGAGGGAATCTGAGTCTTCACAGTGTTTGATAGGAAAGCGGTTTATTATATATTGTGTGGTTGTGCAACATGACTGTGTCATAAACTAGTCTTGTGTCCTGTGGCTTGTTTGGAAAACCTTAGCTCAACCCTGCGTAGCTGTGGCCTTGAGGAGTCAGGTCTTGTCAAAGAAACAAGTCTAAAATATTTAGAAGTACCAAAACAGTCGAACAAAATAGAGACACAAAGAAAATCCGACACCAATTTATAAAAATGGCTGTTATTTTTATGACTATTTAGAGACCACAATGAACATAATCCACTGAAGGGTTCTGGAGATATACATTTTAAAGAAAATAATAAATCACTGTGTAATACATTGGGTTAATGACTGATGGGGGTGAACCCCTTCTCAAGCAGCAACCACAATTCCTGTCAGGGTGAACCACACGCAAACATCAAATTATCCTATGCTTACCCCTCTGGTAGCTTGGCACAAATCAGTCAGGCTTAACTTAGAGACAACATGTAAAATATTTATGAAGCACTTCAAACAGTAATAAAGTGAAAACACAGAACAAGAAAAATCCCTCACCAATTTAGAAAAATAGAGTAAAGTTTAATAAATTATTTGAAAGCAAAATTTAAAAAAGCCTGTCACTAGAACCGGAGCAATACACTTTTAAAGATTTACATGAAAATGGTGCCTAGAAGCACAAGACACCAACTGTGATTATCAGTTGTGCTGGACTGGGACAAAGTCACATGTTCAGGCCAACTGTGATCGAGCGAGGGCCTAGTACAAGCCCACTGAACAAAGTACTTTAAATCCTGGTTGAGTGTTGTGAGGTCCAGCGCAGCGGATGCATTGCACAGCGGCTCTTCCAATGGGTTCCGGGGCTGCGATGTGAGGGGCAGCATTGGCATGTATCAGGCAGCAGCAGTTCCGAGGAGCGGTAGGGCTGTGATGCAAGACCCTGTGCTGCCCCTGAGGCATTGCACAGTGGCGGTTCCAAGTAGATGTGAGACGAGGCATCACATTGCTTCAGTTCTGCAGGGACCAAAGCCTGGCTGGCAGAGCACTTCCAAGGGTCCAGGACTGGGATGGCACCATATGATGGTAAGACTCCTAACAGGTAGAGTCCAGGTGCTGGGTTCAAGGTGGTTGGAGTCTTTTCTGCCCCTGAGACTCTGATCAAGAGTCCAGCCAACTAGCCCTTAGAGTCACTCTGGTGGTCCTGGGTTCAAGATGCAGGTCCAGCCCTCCACACTCAGGCAGCAGAGTAGTGGTCCTTCTTGCAGAGTAGCACAGCAGTCCTCTTGAGTCTTCCACAGGTCCAGAGATGTATTGAGGAGTTGGATCTGAGGGTCCATTATTTATACTTGGTGCCCACTTTGAAGTAAGAAAGGTTTCTATTGGCTTCCATTCCCAGGGGGGCTTGGAATTTTCTGCCTCCTTGCCCTTTGACTGTGTCAAACCCTTTGTGAGTATATTCAGAAGGTGATGTGCAAGTGTAATAGGTGACACATTGCCTTTAAGATGTGCCAAGCTACCAGAGGGTTAAGCTCAGGTTAATTTAGTTTTTTTGTGGTTTACCTTGACAAGGATTGTGGCTGTTGCTTGAAAAGGGGTTTCTACCTCTCAACCGATAACCCAACTTCTCACAGTATCAATCAATCAATCAATCGGTATTTATAGAGCATGGCTTGTCAACCCAGGGGTATCCAGGCTCTGAGGGCTCATGCTGGGTGCTGGCGGGCTTTCGTTGAAGAGCCAGGCCTTGAGTTTTTTTCTGAAGTCTGGCAACGTGTGTGCTTTTCGCAGACAGAGGCGGAGGCCGTACCAAGCATTGGTGGTGGTGAGGTAGGAGAAGGAATGACCCCTTCAGCAGCTTTGGTGGATGCATGGGATGTGTGCAAGGGTAAGGGAGGTTGATCAGAGTTCTCTGGTGGGTTGGTGGAGGGCTTTATAAGGTGAGGGGTAATGCCGGTCCATTTGGGGAGGTCTAGAATGAGTTTAGCTGTAGAGGTCTGAATAGGTTGAAGGTGGCTGAGGAGAAGGGTGGTGACTCCAGTGTAGCGAGCATTTTCATAGTCTGATCTGCTGATGACAAGGGCATGTGTTATCATTTTCCTGGCATCAACGGGGGTCCATCTGAAAATCTTAAAAAACATGTGCAGGCTGAGTAAAAAGGCGGAGGCAACTGTGTTGATCTGTTGCTTGAAGGTGAATTGGCTGTTGATGATGATGCTGAGTTTGCGGTCCTGGTCGGTAGGGGTAGAGCTTACTTAATCTCGATGGGCCACCAGGTGTCGTCCCAGGGGAGATGTTGCTTTCGAAAATATTCACTTCTGTCTTGTGTGTGTTAATTTCAGGCAATTGGATCTAATCTGCTAGATAGAAACAACATAAACCACCTTCAAATCATAAACAAATAAAGAACCTAGGGCCAGATGTACAAAACTTTTTGAACGTCCCAAACAGCGAATTTCGCTGTTTGCGACTTGCAAAAAGCACATCGCGATGCCCAATCCCCATTTTGCGAGTCGTAACCTGGTTACCGACACGCAAAACGGGACTGCAAGTCGCAATTAGGAAGTGGTGTTCCCCTTCCTAATTGCGAGTCGCAGCGCGATGCTGTATTGTTTTGTGACTGCGAACGCGGACCCCTTCCCCTTTGTGAATGGCATGAAAAACATGGACCACTGCCTGCTCTGAAAAAATGAAATGAAAACATTTCATTTTTTCGTTTTGTAATGAATCTCGTTTTCCTTTAAGAAAAACGGGCTGCATTACAAAAAAAAATAAGCTTTTTTTAAAAGCAGTCACAGACATGGTGGTCTGCTGTCTCCAGCAGGCCACCATCCCTGTGAGTGTCGCCACTCAAAAGGGGGTCGCAAATTGCGACCCACCTCATTAATATTAATGAGGTGGGCCTTTGCGACCCCCTTGCGAGTTGCAGATGGTGTCAGGGACACCATCCTACATTCTGGATTGTAACTCGCAAATTGCAAGTCGGTCTGACTCACAATTTGCGAGTCGCAATCCAGCTTTTTAGTATATCTGGCTCTTAATTCCTAATTCTGAATAATATCTCTCTTTGTAGCAACCAGTATAAGATTAGAGGCAATACTGGGTAACATGTAATTTTATTAAATAAATAATCTCATTACAAGCAAAATTCACAATGTATAATCTATTCCACAATAGGTTTGTATAGATTTATAAACATACATTCAAGCTCAATAACTAGCCCAAGAACCACTAATACATTTCAGCGTCTGGCTCACAGACCACTTTTATATAAAAAAATACACCATACATACACTCGCATTCAAGCATACCTCAGACACTACCCAAACACAATAACTCATACCCAATATGAAACCATGGTAATAATACACAGGGGTATTTCGAGATCACTTTTGTGAACAACATGTAAAACAAGTGCAGCCACAAAGAAAAGGAAAATCATAAATACACAAATTATAACAGTAATATAATCCATATAACAGAAACTGGAGAATAAAGCACTTATTTCAGTATAGCTCCTGCTCTGTTATACACATACACGGATAAATATAATAACAGTATATAATTAGTGATCCTTCCTTCCCCTAATAGTGCCACATCTGTCCCCACCACAGCAGCTTGAACAGTAAGTAAAATGTTCTCGCAATATGGATCTCAAGAACTACCACAACCACATCGGTGAGTGTTACATCGTCCATTAGCACTGTTAAATTACATGTCTAAGCCCAATAGATACTCCATCAGAGATGGGTGAAAGAAAATGGATGTCACATAGAAGGACGGTGACAACACACAATATATATCCCTCCTGGAGGGAGTTGAATATTAGTCCTAGTCATGGTGATCTGGAGGAAAAGCCTAGCCAAGCACCAGAGTCTGTGCAATCTGCTGGGACTGTTATGAGAGACCATGGGGTGATGTAGGAAGAGTGGTAGCACAACAAATGGAAAATTGTGCTTGGTTAATAAATTCTACAGTAAGTGCTGAGTTACGTGGTGCTATATCTAAAATTAGAGTTAAGGGAGACTTACTAAGCCCTTAGGCACCATAAACAGGGAAGAAAGGACATGAGAGCAACACAACACCAAGGGATTTACCAAATTGTGGCAGACAGAGCCAACCGTCATACAATCCGACACATGGTGACTGCACGGTAACAGTCATTGCAAAACATTATACTGGGACTGGAGGGCCTACATGACATCATAGCACAAGTTACTAAAGTGTAGCCAGAACTTACATCAGCCATCCAGGTTTACACTTGTTAAAGCTTTTTTAGACCTCATATTTTTGTGTGACAAATATTATTAAGTATTATTGATTTTCATCTTGGACCCAAATAGTAAATGATGAATTAATATGATTGCAGTTAAATAAGTTTAATATGAGCATTAGAGGTGTGTTTATTCAGATGGTTTATTTATGCCATGTTTTGGTACAAGAAAACTCTATATTGGATAAAATGGATGCTGCTGTTATCTCTGTTTTCACTACTGCAATCACTCCCTCCCATCAGCCCCCCTGTGCATTGACTCTTCTCACAGCTCTACAGCATGAAGACAAAAATGACATTTTCCTTTTGTGCTCTTGCTCTGAATGATCTTTCTGATGTTCCTAACTGTAACATTATTCCAAGGGCCTTCCACTGCACTTCAGCAAATCAGTTCAGTCTTTTTCATTTGTGAATCACTTTTGTTTAATGTTGCATATTTTGTTCAAAACATCTCTGGGTGACAGTGACTTGGAAAAACAGGATGCTTGCTGAGAGAATAGGATAGTGCTAATGTAAAATGTTATTAATGTGAGTTACTCTGATTCGCAGAAGAATTGATACGTGGGACCATACCATGGTGAATATGCACATTTAGCTACTTTTCTATGCAAGATTTGTGTATAAGAAATGCTTGATTTTGTGGGTGAGCCAGATTTTGAAGATTTTTCAGAACACTTTTCCTAATTTCTAGAGATGTTGTCCAATTCTTTCCAAATTTCTTGATGCTCACTTGTGACTTTCTGATTTTGACTAGTCTGTATAGCTCTGCATTTGAGCCTTCTTTGCAACATTTATTGTGTAATGCTTGATTTTGATATTTCAGTAATAAATACATTTTCTCAGATCTAGAGCTCAATTACTGAGGGGTCTTAATGACCTGTTTATAATACTCTGCTAAAGTGGTGTTTGGTAAGTTGCTCTTTTATGCAAGATAAACACGAAGTTGAACTTCCCAAGGTATAGTTTACAGTCCTAAATATTCGGGTATGAGGTACCACTTCGACTCAACCATTCTTATAGCAGGTTGAGCTCAACATGTTGGCTCCAAAAATGGTTGGCCAACCATTGCGTCAATCAGAGCAGTACTATAACTTCTCCACCCCTTTCAAACTTGTTACCTTCATAAACATCACAGCTGGTATCATCCATAGCAGCAGGTCTACACAAGCTGCTCAACTGTTGGAAAAACAATAGCCCCTGCAAAAAAACAAAAATGAGTGACAGTCTACTGTTCTGAAATGTGTTGTCTGAGTCTAAGTAGCGGAGGAGTGGGGTGTCTTGGTTTAACAATATTACGGTGTGGGTTTCCTTTTTGTCTTCTAAGGGAATTAAGATGCTGCCAGGGTCCGGGTAAGTTGGGCCTAAGGAGTGAGGTAGGAGAGGACTGCTAAAGATAGAACAAGAGTACAGTAGGAGGCATTAAAGAAAAAGTAGGTTTCCCTTTCTGGACACATTTATAAATAACAATGTTCACACTTGCAGCCAGTCATGCAGTGTGCTTGTGAAAGGTGATGAGATTTTGAGAAGGATAAACAAGCAAATCAAGAAGAAATCATTTCAATGATACACACAACGCTACAACCATGCCAGATTATTATTGTTCTATGATGTTATCCCTTTTTCAATTACATTTAATGAAACTACACACTAACCATTTCTGCAGCCCTACCAAATCCTAGCTATTACTGAAGCTGAATAGTGGATTTTGTGCAAGAGGTCAATGGATCGAAGCGACAAAGGATTGAGGGGATGTCATTAATGTACAATGTGATTATCAACAGTAAACATAATATTTAGAATTCTGAATCTCAACAATAACCACACCAGTTTATTAAGAAGAATTATTAATTTATTTCCCTAGAGTGACAATGCTAATGTCACAAAAATAACTCTCAAACACAAGTGATAAGCATATAGAATCAATAGCGGCTGATTAGAACGTCTTATATATCTGAATTTAATCAAAACAATCAAGCAAATAATCTCCAAAATAATAAAACTGATTAAGTACACCAGAATCGGTAATAATGACAAAGTATACATTATTACAAACAATCAAAGAGTGTCAATATGAATCTTGAGCATTCATTTAAAATCTACTACCCTCACTAACCACAAATTAGCATCAACATGTTGGACTTCATGTAAAAGAATTTAGAAACACATAGTTAGAAAAATCACTCTAACTCAGGTTATTATTAAAACACATTATTATCATTATTGATATGCAGCAGTCAAATTATAAGTTGCAGCTGGTACCTGCAAAGCAAAAGAGACACATATATCAATGAAATTTCATACATTAACCATAGAACAACAACATGGAGTCTACTTCAGCAAAGGGACACCATCAGGTAAGTCTTCAGGGAATCAGGCCTTTCGACAGCTAAACCCACACTGCTAGTATGACTTGAATCATCAGGAACTCGAACTAAGAATTTCAGAATCCCTCTCTAGAATCTCACTCTTCTCTTCTACTAGAGTCTGTCAGAATTCTCCCTAGAAAAATCCTACCCAGATTGTTATACTGATCTTCAAAAAGTTTATGATTGGTCAGTACATGGGGAGGTTCTGATTCAACCAATAGTAGCTCTAATTGATAACCTAAACTACGGTGGCATCACATTAACCAGGACATATTCATAACAGTAACTTTTACTCTTCTGTCTTGTCTGTGGCTCCATTGTTCCATTCCGTCCAAACTTCTCTTCTCAGGAAGAAACGTTTCACATTGTGTCACCTACTTCCATCCTCGAGGAAGAATCCTCGTATTAGTGACAATTTCAGACAGCAGTACATTCAACTTATGCAAGAACAAACTTGACCTTGTAAGACATATTGCAGCAACCCACTAGGGGTAGCTGTGTACACATCTATTAAGCCATTTAACACACTTTTATATGAGCATTGAACTATGGAAAATAACCACAACGTTTAGTTAGAATTTTGCTAAACTAAAGAACAGGAATGAATTATGGCAACCATTTTCAAAAGTCACCCGTTTTTGTATGTTAATTCACTACATGGTTAATAAATTAAAATTATTAATAGAACATATTAGAAAAGTCACACTCTCACATCATTCAGTGAAACACTGCATTCTTTTTAGGCTCTCTTTCCAATCACATTCCAATATTGCAGAATTTAGTTCAGGTCAAAATAAGGATAACTTGGTAATGCCACAAGTTTCCTGAGTTCTTAACTGCAAGACACAGAGGTGGTCATTCTGACCCTGGCGGTCTTTGACCGCCAGGGCGGAGGACCGCGGGAGCACCGCCGACAGGCCGGCGGTGCTCCAATGGGGATTCCGACCGCGGCGGTAAAGCCGCGGTCGGACCGGCACCACTGGCGGGGTCCCGCCAGTGTACCGCCGCCCCATTGAATCCTCCGCGGCGGCGCAGCTTGCTGCACCGCCGCGGGGATTCCGACCCCCCCTACCGCCATCCAGATCCCGGCGGTCGGACCGCCGAGATCCGGATGGCGGTAGGGGGGGTCACGGGGCCCCCGTAAGAGGGCCCCTACATGTATTTCACTGTCTGCTGCGCAGACAGTGAAATACGCGACGGGTGCAACTGCACCCGTCGCACAGCTTCCACTCCGCCGGCTCGATTCCGAGCCGGCTTCATCGTGGAAGCCTCTTTCCCGCTGGGCTGGCTGGCGGTCTGAAGGCGACCGCCCGCCAGCCCAGCGGGAAAGTCAGAATGACCGCCGCGGTCTTTCGACCGCGGAACGGTAACCTGACGGCGGGACTTTGGCGGGCGGCCTCTGCCGCCCGCCAAGGTCAGAATGAGGGCCAGAATATTGTTTCCCCCTCCAATACACCGTCATGGTTCAGACTCCACCAAAGGTCTTTCAATTCTGGCTGACTCACTAATATCTTGTGCTGTGAAACTATCCTGAGCTGATGTAATTAATACTGGTTGGAACTTTATCCTCCTGCATGGAGATAGCATTGCTTGGAAGGTGTCACCAGTCAAGTTTCCAATCTGTAATCCTTGGAAAGGTTTATAAATTAAGTTTTTGCTATACACACTAGTATTTAAGCAATGCTGAATTGTATGTAGGGTAAAACTGACTACTGTGAAATGGCAAACAAATACAAACGATGGACGGAATGAAGAACCAATCAAACATTCACCCCCAGTCACAGATCTGGGTTTAATCCATCAATTATTTTGCTCACCATGCTACCCCAGTTTGGACTCAGCCATGTGCAAATCAGTCTTGACCCTGTTCCCCATGGGAACAGTCCAGCCCAAACTGCCAGGCCAGGTCCTGCGTGGACCAGAAATAAGCATCCTGGGACTGGTTTCAGGGTTTCACCCTTCATCAGCCAGGCTAGCTTGAATCCAGTGGCACAGTGATCCAGGGACCCACGTCTGGGCATACCCGGGGCACTTATGGCAACAAAAGCAAACAAACACAAACAATTGATGGAATGCAGAACCAACCAAACATTCAACCCCCAGTCACAGACCTGGGTTTAATCCATCAATTAATTTGCTCATCATGCTACCCCAGTTTGGGGTCAAATGGCAGCGCGCTTGGGCTTTGTTACACATTATTTCCTTCTTTTTTTGTACCCTTTTCCCTACACACACACTAAATTATGAAACTGTTCTGTTGCTCTACAGACCCTGAGTTTGGATATTTTGAAAAGTAGGCCATGGGTAGATCTGTGTACCATGAAAAGCTCTGGCTGACTCTAAGTCAAGAACAGAGCTCTGACAGTCATTGCATTTTGAGGAGTAGATTCATGAGAGAGTCTGTGCATTATGTGGAGCAAGCCTCTGGGTGAGTCTGTGCATAAGCAAATGCACATCTCTGATGGAGACATCATTTTATGTTGAGCAGAGCTCTAAATTAATGTAAGTGTTTCAGAGAGCACATATTTCTTTGACTATGTATCTTCAGGAGTGGAGTTCAAATTGGTTTCATGGGTGAGCAGAGCTCTTATTCACTCTGGGTATCAACAGAATATCTCTGAGGTAATTTAAATATTTAGTACTGAGTTTTGAGCAAGCCAGTTATCAAAAGCCGAGCTTTTAGTGATTGTCATATTATCAAATTCAGACATCTGAATGAATGCTATGGTATGTTATGCTATGCTATGTTATGGTATTTTATGTTATGTGCTGACTCCCATCGGGGTATCTGAGCGTTGAAACTGGAGCAGCGCAATTTAGACTCCAACCTTTACACATCATCATTCAGCAAAATACACATTTACAATTGACATTACATTTATAGTGTGCATTCATAATTTTAATGCGTGTGAATATTTATACACATTGATCAAATGTAACCATTTAAAGACTGAAGCTTTATAAACATGCATACTAATGTTCATTTGAAAAAAGCTTATCTGTATTCCTTATTCACAATATATATTTACACAGTTATATTTGTAGAAGTAAACATGTATTCTTTATTAATGTTCATTTATCTTGACAAGTGTAATTATGCATATATAATCATGTATTCGAAATGCACACTCAATGTTGGTTAGAGTTAGCCTGACTAAAGGCCTTAATTTTAAAAAAGTATTTTGTTTGGATAGTGTGTTCTTTCTTTAGCAGGTGCATTTCAAACTTTGTTAGCTGGAGAATAGGAATATTGTTACATGTGTTAGTTTGACTGATAGTAAGGCCTGAGAAGAGACATCTTGGCAAGAGATGTGAGAATTTAATATGCAGCTGAAGCCTCCTATTCTTTGTGTACCAGGAACATGGAATGTTCAAGGTTCCAGTCACTGTCCGAGTTCTTTGGGCTGAAAAATTCAGGTGATGTTGGATTTGCATACAGCAGACAAGGAGCTGAGGTTCTGGGAGTCTAGGAAAGAGATGAAATTGATGTTGCAGGTTCTGAATGCTTACTCTGGTTGAAGTTAGGACAGATTTCCTTACACATTTGAAGGGTACAGACCGCTCTGCTTCCTTTATTCTTGCAAGTGTGGAGCTTCATGCTAAACACTTATCCCTTTTCTGGAAGACTTCTACTGAAGTCTTCACTATGCTGACACCCTCTCACACTTCCAAATGCTCCTAAGATTTAATTTGAACCATCCTCAGTCCCTACTGAGAAAGTTAGGTTTCTTTATTGAACACATATTTCTAATTCTCAGTTTTTGTATCACTGTGGTTGTTTGCCTTTTACATTAATCTGATGAGACTGAACCAATTGCGATATTTCAGCTTCCTAGCTGTAATTCTGTATCTTTTTATTTTCATAACATGGACTGATTATAGATTGGAAATAAAACTAGTTTACTTCAGTGACTGATATCTGGTCCTCATTGTGTGGCCAAACAGGATTCAAAAGAAATTTCAATTGTTTATTATTAAATAGTGTATTATTGTTTACTCCCACGATGTCTCAGTCAACTTAAAAAGATCAATTTTAAGAGATTGTAAATCACACCCTTGCGTGCTCTCAAAGCCTAGTAAGTAGAAGGCGGGACACAGTTCCCACAAATTACATTCACATAATTTACCATAGAAAGCTTATTGCCAGGACCAGGAAAACACTAACCTGAATTGTTCAAAGAGTCTGTAGAAGCAAAATCGAGACCACAAATTCCGCTAATGGCTGGCACCATGCATATTGTACTGACAACTGTTGTTTAGGGAGCAGCCCCCAAGGGAAAGGGAGTTGGAAAAGAAAAAAGGAAGAGAGTCATCCAAATCAAATCAAATCAAATCAAAATAAATCATTAACATTTATAAAGCGCGCTACTCACCCGTGCGGGTCTTTAGGCGCTAGGGGAAAGGGGGGGTTACTGCTGCTCGAATAGCCAGGTTTTTAGGAGTCTCCGGAAAGCGGGGTGGTCCTGGGTGGTCCTGAGGCTGGTGAGGAGGGAGTTCCAGGTCTTGGCCGCCAGGGAGGAAAAAGATCTCCCACCCGCCGTGGAGCGGCGGATGCGAGGGACGGCAGTGAGTGCGAGACCAGAGGAACGGAGGAGGCGGGTGGGGACGTAGAAGCTGAGGCGTCGGTTGAGGTATTCCGGTCCCTTGTTGTGGAGGGCTTTGTGTGCGTGGGTGAGAAGTCGAAAGGTGATCCTTTTGCTGACTGGGAGCCAATGCAGGTGTCTCAGGTGTGCGGAGATGTGGCTGTTGCGGGGTACGTCGAGGATGAGGCGTGCCGATGCGTTTTGAATGCGTTGCAGGCGATTTTGGAGTTTGGCTGTGGTCCCGGCGTAGAGGGTGTTGCCGTAGTCCAGGCGGCTCGTGACAAGGGCGTGGGTCGCGGTTTTTCTAGTGTCGGCGGGGATCCAGCGGAAGATCTTCTGGAGCATGCAGAGGGTGAGGAAGCAGGCGGAGGACACGGCGTTGACTTGCTTGGTCATGGTGAGAAGAGGGTCCAAGATGAAGCCGAGGTTGCGGGCGTGGTCTGTGGGGGTCGGTGCGGTGGCGAGGGCCGTGGGCCACCAGGAGTCGTCCCAGGCAGACGGGGTGTTGCCGAAAATGAGGACTTCCGTTTTTTCAGAGTTCAGCTTTAGGCGGCTGAGCCTCATCCAATCTGCGACGTCCTTCATACCCTCTTGTAGGTTGGTCTTGGCGCTGGCGGGGTCCTTGGTGAGGGAGAGTATAAGTTGGGTGTCGTCGGCGTAGGAGGTGATGATGATGTCGTGCTTGCGAACGATGTTGGCGAAGGGGCTCATGTAGACATTGAAGAGTGTCGGGCTGAGCGATGAGCCTTGAGGTACGCCGCAGATGATCTCGGTGGGTTCTGAGCGAAACGGAGGGAGGTAAACTCTTTGGGAACGGTTTGAGAGGAAGGAGGCGATCCAGTCCAGGGCCTGGCCTTGGATCCCGGTGGAGCGGAGGTGGGTGATTAGGGTGCGGTGACAGATGGTGTCGAAGGCAGCCGAGAGGTCGAGGAGAATGAGGGCGACTGTTTCACCGTTGTCCATCAGGGATCTGATGTCGTCTGTGACTGAGATGAGGGTGGTTTCCGTGCTGTGGTTGGTTCGGAATCCGGTTTGTGAAGGGTCAAGCAGGTTGTTGTTTTCCAGGAAGGTGGTCAGCTGTTTGTTGACGGTCTTCTCTATTACCTTGGCTGGGAAAGGCAGGAGAGAGATGGGGCGGACGTTTTTCAGGTCGCTCGGGTCAGCCGTAGGTTTCTTTAGTAGGGCGTTGACTTCGGCGTGTTTCCAGCATTCGGGGAAGGTAGCAGAAGAAAAAGAAGAGTTGATGACGGTCTGGAGGTGCGGGGCGATGATGTCGTCAGCTTTGTTAAAGATGAAGTGAGGGCAGGGGTCTGAAGGGGCGCCGGAGTGGATAGAGTTCATGATGGATTTGGTTTCTTCAGTGTTGATGTGGGTCCAGTTGTTGAGGGTAATGGCCGGGGGTGCGGGTTCGGTGGTGTTATGTTGGGTCTGGTGTCCGAAGCTGTCGTGGAGGTCGCTGATCTTACGATGGAAGAAAGTGGCGAGGGATTCGCACAAATCCTGTGACGGCGTGACGGCGTTGGCTTTGGGGTTGGAGAACTCCTTGATGATGCTGAAGAGTTCTCTGCTGTTGTGGCTGTTTTTGTCCAGTCTGTCGGTGAAAAAGTTATTTTTAGCAGAGCGGATCAGGCGGTGGTGTTCGCGGGTAGCGTTCTTGAGGGCGGTCATGTTGTCAGCGGTGTGGTCCTTGCGCCAGGCCTTCTCGAGGGCGCGGCAAGTTTTCTTGGATTCTTTGAGGGTGTCAGAGAACCAGAGAGGTTTTTTGGTGTTGGTCTGTCGATGCGTGTGTTTGAGGGGAGCAAGGTTGTCTGCGCAGTTGGAGATCCAGTTTGTGAGGCTGAGGGCTGCGTCGTTGGGGTCGGTGGTGAGGGTGGGTTGGTTGGCGGCGAGTGCTGAGAAGAGTTGCTCTTCGGGGATCTTGTTCCACTGTCGACGAGGGATGGGTTGAGTGCGGAGGTGGCGGGTCTCGCGTCAGAATGTGAAGTGGACACAGCTGTGGTCGGTCCAGTGTAGAGCGGAGGTGTGGCTGAAGAAAACGTGTTTGCTGGCGGAGAAGATAGGGTCAAGCGTGTGTCCGGCGATGTGGGTGGCGGTGTTCACCAGTTGTTTGAGGCCGAGGTTGGCGAGGTTGTTGAGCAGGGCGGTGGTGTTGGGGTCGTTGTTTTGTTCCAGATGGAAGTTGAGGTCGCCTAGGAGGATGTAGTCCGGTGAGGCGAGGGCGTGCGGGGAGATGAAGTCGGCTATGGCGTCGCTGAAGGGGGCGCGCGGTCTGGGAGGACGGTAGACGAGGGATCCTCTGAGGGTGGTCCTCGGGTCGGTGCGAATCTGAAAATGCAGGTGTTCAGCGGCAAGAGGGCTGTCTTCGGTGGAGGTGGTGACGCTGATGGAGTCTTTGAAGACGATGGCGATACCTCCTCCTACTTGGTTGGTGCGGTCTTTTCTGGAGATCTTGTAGCCTTCGGGGATGGCGGTGGCGATGTCTGGAGCAGAGGAGGCGTTCATCCAGGTCTCCGTGATGAAGGCGACGTCCGGTGCTGTGGAATCCAGGAGGTCCCAGAGTTCAACGGCGTGCTTGTGGACGGATCGAGCGTTGACCATGATGCACTTGAGGTGGTTGATGGCGCGTGGGCTTGTGGTCGTGGTAGTTGCGTGGTGGAAGATGCGTTTGCAGGAGTTGCAGGCGAAGGGTCCATGGGTGCGTTTGGGGTGAGCTTGGAAGCAGGTGTTGGAGCTTCCTGGGTTGAGGGCGAGGAGGGTGGTGGGGTCGTAGCGGATCAGCGGGGTTTGGGAGAGCTGGGGACCAGGGGTCGTGGCGCTGGGCGCGGGCCAGGCGCGGGCCAGGCGCGGGCCAGGCGCGGACGGGCGCAGACGGGCTTGCCTCTGGTGCGCCAGCCGCGCGGTCGCGCAGCGGCCGCCATATGAGGTAGGAGGGGGGGAGGGGTCAGCTGGGGGCGAATGGGAGCTGGGGAGGGCGGGGGCGTGCAGGAGGTCGCGGCGGGAAAGCGCGAGGGAGGGGGGGACAGGTAGAGTGAGAAGAGCTGGGGGAGGGGGGATTAAGGGTGGATGGGGGAGAGTGTTAGGAGTTTTGGGAGATTAGGAAGAGAGATAGGAGTAGGGTTGTGAAGATAGGGGAGGGGGGGTTGTAGAGGTGGGTGAGGGTGAGAGGTAGAGTGAGAGGATAGGAAGAATAGGTAATAGAGGGGGTGGCGGGAAGGGGGGGAGAGATAGAGAAATAGATAGAGAAAATGGATGGATAGAGAAATCGATAGATAGAGAAATAGATAGATAGAGAGCTAGGTAGATAGGAGGAGGTGGAGAGTGAGGGAGTTAGATAGTGAGATAGAGAGATAGAGAGATAGGTGGATAGGAGGAGAGAGGGAGGTAGATAGCGAATGGGTTAGATAGGGGTGATAGAGAGGGGGAGGCGAGTGAGGGAGGGGGATGAGGCAGGAACAGGAGGGCAGGTGCGGGGAGAAGGAGACGGAGGGGGCAGAGGAGCCGAAGACAGAAGATAGAAGACAGAAGAACAGAAGACGGAAGAACAGAAGACCGGAAGAACAGAAGAACAGAAGACCGGAAGAACAGAAGAACAGAAGAACAGAAGAACAGAAGACCGGAAGAACAGAAGAACAGAAGAACAGGAGAACAGAAGAACAGGAGTCCAGAAGAACTCAGAAGAGCAGAAGTTCACAGAAGAGCAGAAGATCACAGATGAAGATACGAAGAACAGAAGGCAGAAGACAGGCAGAAGACCTCAGAAGAAGATGAAGAAGAAGAGAGGCGACGGGAGAGGCAGAGAAGCACACAGAAGAAGAGAGAAGATGGGGAGAAGAAGAGTACAGAAGAAGATTACAGGCGAGGAGCGAGGAGGAAGAACAGAGAAGAAGAAAAGAAGAAAAGAAGGAGGAGCAGGAGAGAGGGTGAGTAGCGCGGGGCAGGGCGAGGGGCTGGGAGGTGGGGGGTACTTACTGTGAGGTGGGTCTCAGGAACTCAGGAACCTGGAGGAGCTGGAGGAGCTGCAGCGGCAGGGGGAGCGACCTACCCTTGGGTCAATGGTCGCTACCACTGTCGCGCAGCGGCCGCCATATGAGGTAGGAGGGGGGGAAGGGGTCAGCTGGGGGCGAATGGGAGCTGGGGGGGCGGGGCGTGCAGGAGGTCGCGGCGGGAAAGCGTGAAGGAGGGGGGACAGGTAGAGTGAGAAGAGCTGGGAAAGGGGGGTTTAAGGGTGGAGGGGGGAGAGTGTTAGGAGGTTTGGGAGATTAGGAAGAGAGATAGGAGTAGGGTTGTGAAGATAGGGGAGGGGGGGTTGTAGAGGTGGGTGAGGGTGAGAGGTAGAGTGAGAGGATAGGAAGAATAGGTAATAGAGTGGGTGGCGGGAAGGGGGGGAGAGATAGAGAAATAGATAGAGAAAATGGATAGATAGAGAAATCGATAGATAGAGAAATAGATAGATAGAGAGATAGGTAGATAGGAGGAGGTGGAGAGTGAGGGAGTTAGATAGTGAGATAGAGAGATAGAGAGATAGGTGGATAGGAGGAGAGAGGGAGGTAGATAGCGAATGGGTTAGATAGGGGTGATAGAGAGGGGGAGGAGAGTGAGGGAGGGGGATGAGGCAGGAGCAGGAGGGCAGGCGCGTGGAGAAGGAGACGGAGGGGTCAGAGGAGCCGAAGACAGAAGATAGAAGACAGAAGAACAGAAGACGGAAGAACAGAAGACCGGAAGAACAGAAGAACAGAAGACCAGAAGAACAGAAGAACAGAAGAACAGAAGAACAGAAGACCAGAAGAACAGAAGAACAGGAGAACAGAAGAACAGGAGTCCAGAAGAACTCAGAAGAGCAGAAGTTCACAGAAGAGCAGAAGATCACAGATGAAGATACGAAGAACAGAAGGCAGAAGACAGGCAGAAGACCTCAGAAGAAGATGAAGAAGAAGAGAGGCGACGGGAGAGGCAGAGAAGCACACAGAAGAAGAGAGAAGACGGGGAGAAGAAGAGTACAGAAGAAGATTACAGGCGAGGAGTGAGGAGGAAGAACAGAGAAGAAGAAAAGAAGAAAAGAAGCAGGAGCAGGAGAGAGGGTGAGTAGCGCGAGGCAGGGCGAGGGGCTGGGAGGTGGGGGGTACTTACTGTGAGGTGGGTCTCAGGAACTCAGGAACCTGGAGGAGCTGGAGGAACTGCAGCGGCAGGGGGAGCGACCTACCCTTCTTCTACGAATTGGATGGGTGTGTGACTTCCTTGGTCGCCGATCTCCAAAGTTGCATCTTCAGTGGAGCTTAGGATCTTTTTATTTAGGAGGAAGTAGAGGAAAGGTTGGACTCCCTGGCTGTTACTCTGGCAGGTTCTACTGGATCCCCACTTCTCAGTTGTGTACCTTGTCTCTATGATTAATATGTGTTGAGGCCCCTAATAACTTCTTCTATAGAGGTGTGTCAGCAAGAAGCAGGCTGATAATCATCGATCTCCCTCCCAAATGAATGTCTTTGTTTTTGTTCTCTAAAGACACAAGGAGTGAGTTAGCCTCAGGGTTAGTTACACAAAGCCATACTAGTGTGTGTTCCCTTTTAATCAGTTACCTCTTTTGTGGGCTCTTCACTGTGTCTTGTCATTTCTTAAAGTTCAGATGGGTACCTTGCCTTGAAGGTTCTCTTACTTCTTCTCTTCTGACTTAATTTGCTGTGGCCTTTTAGTTTTGAATGTCTTTGGCTATTGCTCTAACCTAAATGTCTAAAAATAACCCAGCATACCATTGTCCAACAAACCATTTTGTTTGTTGAAAGTTCTCTTCTGACTTATTTAATGTTGCCTTTTAGTTGTGAATGTCTTTAGCTGCTGCTCTAACCTAAATACTTAAAAAATAACTCAGCATACCATTGTCCAACAAACCATTTTGTTTGTTGCTTCACACTTTTTTTCCAGCTAGCACAAGTGAACAGCAGTTTGCCTTACTGTGCAAGTAATTACTTTTTCTTTTTGTTTTCCTTGCAGATGTCAGGATGTAAGTTAGATGCCACAACAGAGACCAGTCTGCAGGATCAGGTAAGAGGTGTCAAGTCTCGAAACAAAAAAACAATACCTCGGGACAAATAGGCTCTCTTCTTGGGAAGTCTGAAAGCAGTTGGAACAGGGAGGGGTGGGGCTTTTATGCAAGACCCGGCCCTTGATGGTAGCCACTCCCCAAGGCCCAAGTAGGCAGGGTTTCCTGGGGCTACAGGAAGGTGCCCAAAATTAAAAGAGCAATGGCTGTAGGAAGGAGGCCAAGATCAAAAAAAGTGATGGCATTGTGGGGTCATGGTGTGCTATTCATCAGGACCAGGAGTAGGGGGAGGTGGGAGGGTCAAGATAATGGGAGTAACAGGGTAGGCTAGATCTTGGGTGGCAGGGGACGTAACCAGGCAGCACAAACAGTGCAGGCGGAGCGAGACACAACGTTTATTATCAATTAAAATAAACATTTGTTTTGCTACCTTTTTGGGGCATGGAGCACTGCTAATTCCAGGAGCCACCCATCATCCAACCAAGACTGACATCGTTCCCCAAAAAGCAAAATTATAGTTTTCCCCTATTTAGTTGGAGATAACTCTGCTATTTGGGTACTTAAAGAGCACTGATTCATACTGAACCCTCTAGTCACACTGAGCTGAATTCTATCAAATGCAGAGCTCTGAATGACACAGGGTATTATCAAGTCTTAACCTCTGATTGACTCCACAGTCTAGATAACTTTACACATATGTCTCAGAATGAATCTGCAAAAGCAGAACTGAAATCACTGGCATTTGTCAATTGTAGAGCCCCAGGTGAGTCCATATATTAGCAAGTGCAGAGTTCCGAACACATCTGATATTATTACAAAGAGGAGTGGCTTTGGGTATTAGCAAAGCCAATGCTCTAGGTCACTAGAGGCTGGGTGTTGTCATCAACACACCTCAGTTCTGACTGAATGAATTATCAATAACTAAGTTTGGAAGAATTTATGTAAGTTTAAGAGCAAAATTCTGAGTGAAATAAGAATAGATCAATAAGTGTCTCTTGGTGTTACCGAGAATCAAAACATTTTCCAAAATAATAGCAATAAACTCTATGCAACATCATGGCCATTTTATAGAAGATTAAGTACAGGAAGCAAACAGGTAAAGTCTTAACAGAGCTACTTGTTGGCTCATCTTCATTAAATGTTTCACTTCTAACTTTACAATGAATATGTTCATGTCAGAAGCTTGACCTGCTGAGATGTATTTGACAACTATTGTTGCAACCTTCCTTGTGCTGTATTTCAGCAGACAATAAGATGAGGACGTCATTCTGCTGCACAGCTTTGAGAGGTCATATTTGATGGCTCAGTAATCTGCATTATTGTTTTGAGAGCCATGGTTCAAAGCCAAAGTTTCCTGAAGAGCATTGTGCCATGGCCCAGTGTCATTTTGGGCAATAATTCTATTAACCATACATATTTCTCTTACAGTCAGTAGTCGTCATGATATTTTTCAACAATTGTCTAACTATAACCCAGTTTTAAAGCAGAGAATGTTACTCCTATTGCCATGATTATAGTCCTATCCCCAAATAGGTCCCTGAATCATTTGCTCTGTGATTGCTTCTATGTCATCTATATGGTTTCTTGAAACATTATATGACAAGACACGCTCAAACTAATGTATATTTAGCAGTGTGAGCTTCAAAATGCAGCAAAGGATCGCACTTTTACATAACAGGTGTTGGGAGAGTTGTCTCACTTCTTCTCCTTCCACAACACACAAAAACACGCACTTCAGCTTGAAGGTTTTTGCTGATTTGCTAGACTCACTCATTTAGAAATGAAAGTATGGCTGCAAACCTCTGTCATTATAGAGCAGCACCAATGTCCAGCACCCCCACTCTGAAAGCTGTTCCAGCACCACTTCATTCAATGTTACTCTGGGGCTTTATGCAGGCACAGTTCTATGCGTGCTCTGCCCTATTGGCAGTCTCATGCAAATGTGCCAACAGTCCTGGCTGCAAAGAATAGTCGAGTCACCAGGAAGACAAAGACAGGTATGTGAGTTGTGAGAGTTGCATGAAAGAACATAAATATGCTTTTTCTGTTAATAACTCATAAGACTGAGAGTATACATCTCAATATCTTTGGTATTCTTTTTGGAGGGGAGAGATGATGTTAGATTCCATTCGGGACACACTAAACAAGAAAGAGCTGCTGGATCTCAGCCATAGGGGCTGATGTCGCTTGCCTCTGATGTCCAGAGGTCCGCCCCACTATGGCTCTGCAAATTGCCCAAAGTACAACGCCCTCAATACTTACCTCTCGTGGCCTTCCTAGTGTTAGGGTGCTTCGAGTTCAGGACTCAAAAAAACTCAGCCACATAAAAATAGAATGTTGAACCCAGCACTTGTCTGTGTAATCAATAAAGTACTTTAATACAAACAGAAAACATAATACTACAGACGACAGTTAATAGATACGGGCATTCTACTAGTGCTAGACCACTGCATCCAAGGACTGGTAATTCCCTCACCTCTCCTCCCTTCCCTATTTCTGGGTTTGAGACTGTCTGTATGCAGGTGTAGGTACCAGTCATGTGCAGTGCTACTTCTCACTAGGAGCAGCATCAGAGTCTGACACCCAGAGATTGTGCATGGGTACAGTCTCTGTCATATTTGCAGGTCTCCAAATAGTCACAAACATGCTTCTGGGTTTTGGGTTATTTGAATGTGAGCCAACAGGCCCAGGTCACTGTGCTAGATTACTGGTGCAAGCCGCTCAGGTTCAGTCAGTCATCCAGATGCCTAGTCTACTCGGCACACTCCAGGCTGTGGGCAGCCGCATCATTCGCGTAGGCTCAGGAAGACTCATCGGCCTTCCTGCAGCAAAATGATCTAAATGAATTTGTCAAGGAAACTTGTCTCATCTTTCCCCGTTTCAGTGTATCGATATCCTCACATCATTTCACGTATGTCAGCAATACTCTTCCACTGTCTTGGAAAACAACCTCACATCTATCTTGGGCACATGAACAAGCCAGGGGCTTATAAAAAGGAACCCACAGGCCTCCATTTTCCCGGTTTGCTAAAAGCACAATGTATGCACAATGCAGGTTATGCACCGACACACACAGGGATGCACTGGGATGTTTGCACTAAGACATGGGTTTCCATCTAGCAGTCGAACTTTACAAGAGTCGGTTGGTAGGAATCCACTCCTGGCACACGGAGAAAAAGGTCTAGTCACCACCACAGATTCACAGCATGGTACTCTGCCACCACGGTTCTATACACTAAACACGTGGAATGGACAGTAGTGTACTGTTTAACCAGTAAGAGCACTCTTTGTGCACCCCTCCTGATCCAGAAAGGGTCTAGGACGTCCCTCATGTCAAGGGACAGGCCTAGTCTTTTTCCCACATATCCAGTGCTTTAAATGGGCCGGTACTCTCCGGTACTGAGTACCGGCCCTTTTTTATTTTGAGAGGGAGAGTACCGGCATATCTCAAGAAAAACGTTATACTTTTAATTGGAGAGTACCGGCGCTTCTCAGAAACAAGCAGGTACTCTGCTACAGAGTACCTGCACTTCTATTTTTCCATTTAAAGCACTGCACATATCCTCTCTGTCTACTAGTGCATCAGCGCACCACATAAGGGTAGTAAACACTATGTAAATGCTGCAATAGAATACCATACTCTATGTGCTAGTATGTTTTTATCTTGCCCTGTTGTCTCTTCATGGTTTTCTTGTTGCTTGCTTGACACCACAGTGTTTTTGCCCCCATAGCCTTTCTGTTCAAATGATAAGCATTTCTTCATCTGATGCACGAGTGAAATAATCACTTAATAACCTGTAGCCAATAGCATGGGTTGATGTCACAGATGAAGAAACCATTTCGCGACTTCCACTTTCCGTAGGGCCCCCTATGCCGTCTACAGTTTAATCCACCTATGTCTTCTCTTCCCTCCCCCTGAATCGATGAGTTTCGCCATGGGAACAGTAAGGAGATGGTGCTTGTTTTATTCGGTGTGCTCTTTACTGTTTATTTCATTGAGAATTGCATTCAAAGGAAAATGGTCTTGATGTGATTTCCAGCTTTGGTGGATAGCGGCGAAGTCCTTGGTACGTGAATCTGTCTCTTGAACTGGAAGGTCGTGAAGCTTATACAAAGCAGGTCAAGTGGACCCAACCAGTTGCGATCCAGCTTTCTGAGTCAGAAGCAATTTCTTTCTGGTCCTTTGTGATAGCAGCCATTTAAAGAGTTGAGCCCACCGCGCTGCGGAATAATACAGAGCAGCCCCTTCACAGCCTCTCAGGGAGCTCTGCTGCGTGACACTGCAGAATCCCTGGAGGACGCAAGCGTCTGGCATTCGCATTTACCTGCTAGCCGAGCTTTTCAAGAGATTCGTTTCGTATGAGGCAACAAAAGCAGGGCTGAGAAATCGGAAAAAAAAAAACAGCTCCGAAGGACGGTTTGCATCAAAACGTGGGCATTGTAAACAGACATGTGCACGACACGTGACGGGTGCTTAGATTACAAGATGAGGAGGCCAGGAAGGGTGGGTGATGTGTGCGATGAGCACGCGAAATGCCACGTACTACCCACCTTTATGAGACACCTAGAAATGATTGGCCTAGAATGAGAGCTATACATAAGTAACTGTGGGCTCTAGGGCCTTTTGTAAAGGGGTTGAAAACTATTATTTTTCATTACTGATGGTCCATTGAGTGTGCCATCTGCTCTGAAAACAGTACGAGCAAACTGAAGTTTTTTTTTTTAATGTCGTGATAGTCACTGAGAAAATCCCTCAGTGGAGTGGTTAGACTATTTGCTAGCAGGCTTCCCATTAACTCTTGGGTGACTGATTGCCAGCAGTATTCCTGCAAGCATGGGCTGACACAGCTTTCCAAGCCTACTACTGTCAATGATTGTGAATTCTAAAAAGTAGTAGATTTGCACCCATTCGGGGAGTACTTCTAAGAGAGCAGATTTACTACCTTTTTGGTAAACTAGTTGCTATATGTACTTAAGATCACGATGCAAAAAATATAAACAAGTTAAAACCACTGAGTGAGATGAAAACAATAAGAAAAACTGATGCAGGCCTAGCAGACTTGATACAGGTTCCCAAGACTCAACTACCTAGTCAAGAATGCATGTATTTGGCAAGTGTGACACTCCAAATCACCCCCGCTGCTCATGAGGGTGAATTTTTTCCTAAACCTGGAAGTGAAAAAACTGCATTAACCTTTTTTTTCAGTATACCTGGAAAAACATTAATTTTAGCCGGGTTTTGGCACATTTGTAAGAAAAAGGAAATGTATACAACTTAATTTTCTTTGGAGGCATATTTTGCATGATTGTTTTTTCTATGAATATTTTCATGACCCTCAGATAATGAGCATGTGTGGAGTTGTGATCTCTCAGCAGGCATACAATAACTTCTCCTAGCAGCTCTTACATATTTAATCACTGGGGCATCTCCCTCAGTGCATCGAAACAAGGCACTTTAGGTGCCATTATTTTCTCTCTCCAGAAAGTAAAGCTTCACCAGCCATCTTTGTCTATCAGCCTTAGAGTGGTCTTCCTCAAAGTATTTTGCCTTACTCCTCCTTTTTTCACTGAACTCGTTTTTTATTGGCCTTGGGACTCTGCATACTTCCCCAGTGCTAACCATTGCTAAAGTGTTTGTGCCCTGTCCTTTAAACATGATGAAATTGGCTTATACCCAATTGACACATTTAATTTACTTCTAAGTCCCTAGTAAAGTAGTACTACATGTACCCAGGGCCTATAAATTAAAGGCTACTAGTGGGCCTGCAGCACTATTAAGCCTCCCACCTATGTAGCACTTTAAACATGTCTCAGACCAGCCACTGCAACCTACATGTGCAGTTTTAAACTGCCATTTTGACCTGGCAAAATTAACCCTTTGCCAGGCCTAAATCATCCTTATTTAATACAAATGACATTCCCAAAAGTGGGCACTAACTAGCCTTTAGGGCAGGGTGCAGTGTATTTAAGAAGTAGGACATGCACTTTCAAATTTTACATGTCCTGACAGTGAAAAATGCCTAAATTAGTTTTTCACTACTACAAAGCCTACCTCTCCCATAGGATAACATTGAGTTATCTCATTACATTTAATAACTGATTTTCAATTGGGAGCAGTTAGGGAGGTTGGCGTGGTGTATAAAGGGCTGTAATTTAAAACTGTCTTTAATGGTAGCGTTAGATTTTTATTCACAATTCAGAAAATGCCACTTTTGGAAAGTTGGCCTTTTCTTGTCTAAATTATTTGGCGTCTGCATCCTGTATCTAGGGTCCCATGACTAGATGTAGCTGGAAGTTAGTCTTTGTGTATTTCTCCCAGACAGTGAGACAAAAGGGGAATAGGTGTTGGCAGGATGGGTCATCTCTGAGTTGATGGGTGGAGGAGCTGTTGCACATCACAAAGACTTGCCTCACTACTCTCACAAAGTGTTTCACACTAGTCTTTTGTGCCCCCTCGTCAAGCTGGGGGCAGGTCAAGGAGCTGAAGCTTCCAAGGAAATTTGGGGTGGAATCCTTTAGAAACAACCTCTTTTTCAATGGTGGCACCAAGTATAAATATTTGACCCTCAGACCAACTATTCAGTACACTTCTGGACTGGTGGATTCTATAGAAAAATGCCCAGCTGCACTGCTGATTGAGGTCTGCCTGCATGCTGAGAAGGAGGTCTGGACTTGTATCCTTCATTCCAGACTGAAATGACTCCATGGGTCAGCTGACTGATCACCTGCTCTGAGCTACAGGGACATAACAAGCTCAAGAGGACTCTCTGCTACTGCCCAGCTGACCTGTTGCCTGTACCTGCAACTACACATGCACCTGCAACTGCTGGCCTCTGCCAGGGCAATTTCCTGATCCCTGAGAGGGGCCCCTCGGGTCCTGGACCCCTGCTGTTGCATCCACTGAGCTCCTTCTTGAAGAAAGAAGAAATCCTGAAGTTTTGGGCTCTTTGCAACCGTGAATGGGCCTATTTATGCCAATATCCTGCTGCCAACGCCTACCACCAATGCAAAGCTCCAGTTAACCCAGCACACAAAGGTATTGTGCTACAGCGATGCCCATCTGTAATGCCTTGCTTGCTCTTTGCACTACACCTATGACCCTCACGGCCTCCTCCACCACAAACTGAACTCTTTGAGCTAGACTTTCGAACATAACTCTTTCAGCTGGACTAACCTGGTCCTTTTATCTGGCAGGTGCTCCATCGTGGTTCGCCTGACCTTGTGACTTTCACCAGGGTTTGCAAAATCAGATAGCCGCGAGTTGCTCTTTCTTCTTTTAGGCTCTTTACTTACCCTAAATCTCTTATATTGCATATCTTTGATTCTAACGATTGGATTTCTGTCATTCTGGTGTTAAATATGTTATAAAAATGTTCTCTATTTTTTAAATTTGTGGGAAATCTTTCTGTTGTTGTGCTTTCCCTTTATTACTGTTTGAATTGCTGCACAAATACTTTACACATTGCCTCTAAGTTAAGCCTGACTGATTTTGTGCCAAGCTCAAGAAGGTTGCGCACATGTTATTTGGGGTTTACTTGTGTTTCACCCTAAAAAGAACTGTGGTTGATGCTTGAGTAGCGCTTTGCTCCCCCCTCAGCCAGTAGCCCTATTTCCTGCAGTGTCCCACTCTTGTTCACTGTCCGGAGTCGGCCATATCGACTTTTACTCAGTGCTTAATCTCAGCTGGTGGGTTCCGGTGCGTGGCACTGGCTTGTAATTCCCAACACTGGCACCTATGCTAGCCCACCACCTGGTGGCCCCGTATGTCTGATTTTGAGGTAAACATAACATTTTTTTAATATACATTCAAAATTAATAATACCTGCCACCAACACCATTCTTATAACTTTGTGTGGTCTTCAATAGTTGAATTGTAACACATTAGGAATGCAATGGTTAGTAGTGATGTAGCAGAAACTGTAGTACTGTCCCTCATGTCACAGTGATCATCTGTATGTGACAGTTTATGCATTATGTTAACCAAAGTACTAATAGTTTGATTGCAATGTGATGCACTGAGAAGCCATGTTAATGTGCGTTCACCTCAGATGATTTACTGAAACCTATGTGATATTGAGATCAACCTACATGTTTGAGAAATTAATCTGTCATTGTGTTATATTTTAGAGTCTAAATTAGTAGTCTGCATTAAAATGATATTAGATGTTTGATGAAAAGGATTTTAAATTTGTATGCAAAATTGGAGAAATGTAGTTCTGTGCTATATTCACTGAAATGCATTAACAGAGTTTTTTTGCTTAAAGTTATTGTAACATGAATGTTAATGAAAGTTTTTTAAAGCTGAATTTATAGTATGTATATTAAAATGTGCATTACTTGAATGATTTAATTTGCTCTTCTAATTCACTTGCATGAGCCTACGTGAGGCCTGCTATGCCCTGTATTTGTGGCTGTGCAGAAAATGTTGTCATCTTGCTAACACATACCTTTCTTCCAGATTTCTGCCCCAGGAGTATGCTTGCTTGGTAATTGATGCCTATTGTTTTATACATAGTTAGTTTAGGAAGTTGTCCTTGAAGAAGGAACATTTAGGACTGTGGATTGTCAAATTATACATTTGTTACAATCTTGCATGGACGAGTATAGATGGACACTGTTCTCATAACAAATCTGGGGAACCATACCAATGTTTCAGTTTGGAGTCACCCGATCGTTTTCTATTGGATGTTACTCCTTCAACGTCAGGTGGACTGATGAGATGATGAACCATCTTGCCCTATGAACTTTAATATACGTTCCTCAGCTGTACTAGAGTTAGAAGAATCCAAAAGATGCCGAATCTGCACTTCCTCTTGCAGAATCCTTTTGCCCTTCATCCTGCTTGATGAACCCCTAGGACTCTGTGAGGTAGAATCCTCTTTGCCCTTGCCCATTTGAAATACCTTGCTGAGATTTAGAGATTTTCCCCTTAACCCAGAGAAGACTCATGACTGAGTTTCTGAAATGCTGACGCCTTCCCTTTTTACTTACCATTTGCCCACTCTAGTTAGTGACCTGCGGCCCAAGATTACCCTTTTCAAATTTTTGTTGTCTGTTTTGTCCTTTGTGTATTTTGCCCGCATGTGTTCTGCCCAGCACATGTTTTTATATGATTGGCTAATCTGTAGGGTGCTCCCTTGACCAAACTAGCTAAACCTTTTTGATTTGAACTGCCTTGATGCTTATTGAAACTGAGCAATGCCTGTTTTCTGTTCATCAGATAATTCTTTTGCTATTTTGTATTTAATTTGTAGAGTGTCCAGTTCTCTTAAAGTTAGTTAATCTGAACCTATTTCATCTCCTTGGTCAACGCTTGGTGATACTGTATCTTTATAAATGTATCTTGAAATTGTCTACATTACTTTGAGCTTGAGCTTGTAATTAAACCCCTTAACTTTATTCCTGACTGTAGTTTTCCTTGTATAGCCAACTTGGTCATAGTATGTAATTGAATTAGTATGTACTGCTGTTGTTTGGTTTTCCACAACCTTTTGCTGGGTCCAAAGATTCATTGACCTTGCCCAGAGTTAATTCTTGTGAAATTAGAAGCACCCCAACAGTAGTTATGTTGGTACTGTCATTGGCAGCACTAGCAGAGGCAATGGGTGGTGTAAACTGCAGTTTCCTCCTCAGAGGGGCCCTGGTACCTACTTTTTCCACAAAGCACTGCTTTAACTTAAATATGCCAGTAAAACTTCACGTGCATCACAGGTGGTGTCAAGCATGAGATTCCTTAAATTTCATGCAAAAGGTTCCATGTTTGGTGTTCCTGTCCCCTTCAGATTATGGCACTGACTTCGATGGTGGTGGTAATTGAAAAAACAACTTATCCAAAAAGCAGCTGAACTTTTTTTTAAATTCTAAGATGTAGGTGTTCATTCACCTTGTCCTTACCCCCACATATTTAAAAACGTAGGACATTTTGATGCTTGTTATGAGCAATTTTATTTTTCTCTCCTGTGTAAAACTCATTGATGTGTGTTTTTTCTTCAATGGAGTCAAATTAGTGGGTATGCCCAATACGCCGGTGGCAACCATCTGACTCTCATCAACTCAGACAAAAATGTTCTAGCAGAGAAACAGAGATGATATTGGTCAGCTGTGCATTAAAAGGCATTTATTAGAAATTATAGTTTTTCAACTTGAATTTAGAATAATTCCTGCCCGTCGCCCTGACAATAATAATATAGTGAACTACAAGGCATGTCAGTTGTCATACGTACCATTTATGTTGCCTATATGCTGAATATGGAGCAACAGTATAGTCTGTAAAAGCAACTAAAAGAGAGGATTTCTTACAGTGCACATCCCAAACACTCCTGAATGTGCTCTTTTGTGCAAAATGAAGGCACAGGAGGCAGGTGAAATAAAATGTTTAACTGTGGTCACCAAGTTTGGAAAAGTAGGGACGCCAGAACTGATCCTATGTTGTCTGGTTTCTCATTGTGCAATTCAGCCAATAATTGGGGATATCTCTTTCCCTTCCATTTGTACATCAACGGTTAATTGTTTTATTTAATTGTGGCACATGAGGTTAGAGATTGGGTGGCATACAGAAGCTACATGAAGGCTCTTCTCGTTTTGGGATTGAGAGTGCGTGAGGACCTTGAGGTGAGCTACAGCAAGGCAGCTTGTTGACCCAGGCTTTGTACTTCACTGGCTCACTTACCTCTAGAAATGGCTTTAGACAGATTGTTCATAGGAACACATGATTGATATGAGAATGGAGGACATTGTTTGCCATATCGTGTTCCATTATGCAGCATGCCATTGGTTGGCTATAGAACCAATAATTTGGATGTATACCGAAATATCAAAGACAACAGTGTCAACTGGCTTAAATATATAGCCATAAATTTTGTTTATACATATATTGTCCCATTTGGTATAGAGGTTCAATTGTCAATTCAAATGGCGCAAAATGACACAAAATTATAGACAATATTTAGATTGTGATGTTTACATCTGATGATATTCTCACAATCATTTTCTAGTACAACACCAATGCTTCAAATAGTTTATGTGAAGCAGTTAATGAATCTGTAGGAAGTCTATCGTAAGGTGTCATCTAATACAAACACCCTCTACTTTAAGGATTGCCTCAGTATTATTATTCAGGCCACGACCCACTAGCCTCTTGTACAGGGATTGGCCGATGCGAAGGGGAGTTTTCTCCAGTTTCTTTACCCCAGTTGTCCCCAGTTGTCCAGAGCACTGAAAATGAATGCTGGTGGGAGTGAATTGGACACATTGAAGTGGGTAAAAAAAAGTTGCCCTGGAAAGTGTATGTGGTTTTCGGTTTGGCTCAAAGTTTTTCTGTGTGACTGCATATGGCGTAGCCCCAGTGTAGACAGTGGATAGACCCAAAGAGGCAAACAATATGAACAAACATCTTAGGCACAATTCCAGTCCTGCAGTAATGGAAGTCACATGTTCGCAAGAAAGGTTGCACACCACAATATAATTCTCGTGCCTGCATAAGGGCTTCTAACAAAACAACACTGTATGGGTTTTAAAAGTAGAGTCATCTCCTACTTCACAATGAGAAGGTATCCATTGAGACTCTGATGAACACTGTTTTGACACTTTGGGCCTGATTCTAACTTTGGAGGACGGTGTTAAACCGTCCCAAAAGTGGCGGATATACCACCTACCGTATTACGAGTTCCATAGGATATAATGGACTCGTAATACGGTAGGTGGTATATCAGCCACTTTTGGGACGGTTTAACACCGTCCTCCAAAGTTAGAATCAGGCCCTTTGTGACGAGAGGAACACTTGTTTTGGCTCCAACTTTACAACAATAGTTTGGTTGCTCAGTGTTCACTAATGCACTCTTTTGGGTAATTAGTCTTCACTCATTCTTTGAAACTTCTTATTCTCTGGTGCATATGTTGGCTATAACTAAATGTATACGTTGATAGCAAGCAAATGTACAGCGCGTAGCTTAATGATGGTCTAGTGCACGATAAGCTTTACCTTTGTACGTTCACCTAGCTGTGCAGGCAATGGATGTTAAGAGATGTCACCCTGCATGCTCAGGACTCACTTCAGACTAACCCTGCAACTTCAAAAAAGCTGGGATATATAAGGTAAAACTACTGAATTCACTTCCAAAGGCTATCATTTTATAAACAGTTAATGTGAACATTATTGATGGCCTTGAGAATTATTTTGTAACTAAGCTGTCAAAAACTCCTGAATCATCACCTGTGCTGACATCATCACTCCCATTAAGACCTTTAGACACTGGAGATCCACCAAGCAGGCAAAATGGTCCACAAAGGAACTGAGAACAGCAAAATGCCACTGCAAGCAAAAGGAAAGAAGATGGTACACAAGCAAGGACACCTCAGACAGGACCACCTTTAATACCTCCCTCAACTTCTACCACTAAGACAAAGAGGAAAGCCCTAGCTGACCTCATCACAGCTTTTCAACCTCGTTAGAGAGTTTTCCAACCATGCAGCCACAGAAAACAGCATCACCCCCACATGAACTATGTGACAGAATTGGCAACTTTTTCTATGACAAGATCACCACCGTCTATAAGGACTTTGAATGCCAGCCAAAGCCAGCCCAAGCACTCACACTCCCTTCACCTTCATGCACTCACCCAAATCAACACAGACCACTGGCTAATATGATAGAACCAGCTCAACCCCCAGGATACCTCCACCATTGTGAACTCCATTCACTCAGGAGCTGTCGAGGACCCCTGCCTGTATTTCATTTTCAACCTCAAAAGCCACAGGATGAGTAGCTTGCTCACCACCCTCTTTAACTACTCACTTGCAATGACCACCTTTCCTGAAGACAGGAAACATACAAACCACTCCTCGAGAAACTATCTGCTGATCTGAGTAAGCTCAAAAACTACTGCCTCCTTCTTTCTTTCCCACCAAATTCCTGGAGAAGCCACCAACTGACAACTCAAGAAATATCTGGAGCAGAATCTTCTCCTACACACCTCTCAATCTGGATTCTGCGCCCTCCACAGCACTGAGACTGCCTTTCTCGCATCCACTGATGACAGCAGAGCCCTCCTTGACCAGGGAAAAACAACAGCCTTGATCCTTCTAGATCTCTCAGTGGCCTTTGACACATATCTCATCACACCCTGATCAGAAGATGGCATCACATTGGTATCCATGGCATCACCCTCAAGTGGCTTGCCTCCTCCTCACTGGAAGAATGCAGAAAGTCTGCCTACCTCCATTCACCTCCAAACCAAACGGCATCATATGCGTTGTCCCTCAAGGTTCCTCTCTCAGCCCCCACCCTCTTCAGCATTTATATGACCCCTTTGGTCAACATCGTCAGATCCCACAAACTACACATCATATCCTAAACAGATGACACCCAGCACATCCACTTGCTGTCAGAGGATCCCACCAACTCAAGAACCAACTTCCGTGTGTGTGATGAGCATCGCCAACTGGATGAAGGACAACTGCCTAAAGCTCAAAACAGACAAAACCAAAGTGCTGAACTGTGACAACAACACCACCCCTTAGAATGACTCCTGCTCACCTTCGGAACCAGGGCCATCACCTCGACCATGGCAGAAACTTCAGGCATAATCCTGGACAGCAAACTGACCATGAAGTTCCAGATCATTGTGGTAGGCTTTGCTTGCTTTTGCACACTTTGCATGTTATGAAATGGATTCAAACGGTTCCCCCGATCACCACATATACTGTCACTCAGGCTCTAATCACCAGCCAGTTAGACTACCACAACACACTCTATGCTGGGATCACCACACACCATCTGCAGAGACTCCATACCATACAAAATTCTGCAGCCTGACTCATCTTTGACCTCCCAGAGGGACCCACATAACCCCTCAACTCAGAAAACGCCACTGGCACCCTATACAGAAGAGATGCAAATCAGGCATGATCCACCCCTACAAAGCACTGCACAACCAAAGATCATCCTACATAGACTGTCATCTGAACTTCCACCACTCTACGAGACAACTATGCTCTGCCTCCTTCTCACTCACCCGCACCCCCCTGCATTCACCAAAGCAATAGCGTCAAAATCCTGGAATGATCTTCCATGGCAGCCACAGACCTCCACATCTTTACTGAAATTCTGGTGAGCACGCAAGTTCTGGCTTTTCAACTGAGTCACCCGAACCATCATGACCCTCAAGTGTCTTAATAACATCTCAGGTAATTAGTCGCTCTGTATAAATTCACTTGACTGACTGTTTGATTGATTGCTTGATTTTGTAAATATAATCTGTTTCTATTAATAAACACATCACTCATTTCACATAGACAATGGGGAAAAGAAGCCAACAGACATATATATATTACATATTACTATAATGCAATAATAACGTTCACAAAGTGCAAGTGTGATAAAAAGTTCTGCTATCTAGATGTTGTGGGGTATAGTCCTTCAAATGGTGACAGGTGCACCCCTACACTGAGTGCCACAGTTGCAACAATAGCTTGATCCCTGGTGCTGATTTTTGGTCATAGGCAAAGACTGATCATGTGTGACCACTATGACCCAGGCCTGTCTTTCGGATTATGATCTTTGATAGACCACAATGGGCATCCAAAGTGCTACTCTTGCAGTGTTGGTAGCACAAGTAAGGCAGTGGCAGCATACCATGTTTTAGTAATAATGTTTAGTGGTGCGAACATGCCTTTTTACCTGTGTCACTGAAGTGGGGCCTATCAGCCCAATTATGTAAAGGTCTGCTTCTGTGTGCCTAACTTACCCTTGATCTACTTCATGTTACCAAGTAGCACTCTGCAGCGCACATGTGTTTGCATGTGTGTAATCTGTGGGTGGTACAATACCTGGATGCCTGTGGGTTCAATATTTGAAGCCCAGAGCCTTGGGAATGCATGTTGAGGATCCCTCACACAAATTGTGGATTGCCACATTCCTGAAAGCTGGACAGGACACACAGTGGAGGAACCTGAGAGCCAAGCTCCCCTGTGCACTTAACAAATCTCTTTGCTTTTGAAAAATCCTGATCGGTTGGGCCAGGTCACATCTCAGGTAGGAGATAGGTTTGATAAAGGAATCATGAGCAGTTGGGCTGGGGGATTTTTTAACCTTTTTGTTAGGCATATATTGGTGAGATTACATTCAGGTGTGATCCATGAGTAGCTCTCATCACCTGTTTTGTGGGGTTATCTGGGTTGGAGTTCCTTCTTCTGTGACAAACTGCTTCCTGGAAATAGGACAGAAAAGAGGAGTGGGCACTTCAAAGGAGGCACCCCTACAATGTGAACTTCAAAGCATGAGACAAAATCACATCTGTGTCTGGAAATTAATTATAAAAAGTAGTCTCCCAAATGGTAAACTGTCAAGCAGTCAGCTGTCACTGTACCTTGAAGTGGTGAAGCTCAGCAAGACTTCTGCCTTGTGAGATTGTGGATTGGGGATCAAGGCCTGCAAGTCACCCTGGGTAAGGAGACATCACCCAGAAAATTAAATACCACCTGCCTTGGCGCTCTAGCATCTGCCTGCCTGCCAAGGCCAACAGACTCTGAGAGAAGGAGAGTGCCTGGAGGGAGTGAGGTTGAGTGGGGGGTCCTGGTGAGTAGATCACTGGAATGAGGTTAAAATAATTGGTGCTGAACTGATTGGGTGTCCACCCATGTGCTGATACAAGTCGGCAATCCTGTATGCCAGAAAGGACCACCGTGGAGGCATAACTGCTGCTAAACTGATCAATCTTTATCTGCCTATTTGTTGAACAAAGTTGTCATCCCCGTATGCCAGAGGAGGCACCCCTGAAGATATTTGCTGCCACACTGATCTGGCCACCTGCGTGTGTGCTGCCAAAAGTCGGCAACTCCTTACGCCAGAGGGGGCCACCATGAAGATATTCGCTGCTCCACCAATGGAACCATCCACTCATGTGCTTCTCAAAAGTCGGTGATCCCATATGCCAGAAGGGGCTGCCATGAAGAGCATTGTCTGTCACACCATTTGCCAAGATAGAGGAATCTCACTGTGTACCATGTGACTGCAAAGAACTGCCAGTGCTCACCCAGGTGCCCAGAGCCCTGACTGAAGGGGCAGGAGCTGAGTGACTTCCATTGATCTGCCAGCATGCTCAAAAGAACTTCCCTCTTCATTAAAGGAGCATTGTGGACCCAGACACTTTGCCTGCATTGACGAGAATACCACTCATCACTGGTATCTGCTCCAGTCCACCGTAATGCCACTGTCCTGAATGCTCCCAGTCGTACAAGGAGGAGCGGGTATGACTAATCACTGGGCCAGAGAACCAAGAGGGAGCTTCCTCTGCTTCATAGCGATACATCACTGGAACTATTTGACTTTTAGAAAGCAATAGTAGAACTTCTAAGACTCTTTTGTTTCTGAACCTGAATGTTACCTATTATAAATGGGAAATAATCATTGCCAATAGATGGGGATGTGGGATTCATGACCTTTCCCAGACATCGCTAGACTGCCACCTTAGGAGGACTAGCTATGCTGTTTGAGTGTGTCATATTTCACTTTCTGTTAATATATAATTACTGCGTTTGTCAGAAAAGTGATCATATGGCTGCACATTCATTTACTTGAGGTTCCTGGATGTATTTTGAGCCTTAAGCCTGTGTTCACCCTAACCTCCCTCCTAAAACTTTAAACTGTTGGATCAGAGCTACCGATTAGCTCAGTTGCTCAGGACCCATAGTAGGTCAGGCCCTGGGACTTCAGAAGTAAAAATACTCAATCACCACATTTGCCCCATGGCAATCTCAGGGGTTCTGGCAATTGACAACAATTGATGTGATTCCTAATGATTAAAAGTCCAAGATCCATTTGCTGCATTGTTCATTTCCATTTTATGCCAGTAACACAATAAGCCCAGTCTTCACACAAATAATGGAGAACAGTGGGTTAGACCTTTGCACCATGTCCATAGATCAGATGAAGGCTCTATGTAGGGATAGATTGTGGTGAGTTCCCGGAAGCAGGGATAGAGAGGTCCTTGCTGATTTCATTAGGGGCTAGTTTGAGAGACTGGGTGAAAGGGAAAAGGCTTTAGTATACTCTTGGGAGAGAACCATTATAGGACAGAGAAGTAGAAAACTGTGGAATCATAATCGGTGTCCCCATAGCTTGGTTCTATCCCCAAAACACCCCTAGAGTGCCCCCTTTTGTACTTTCTAGAGTTTTTTCGACACACTCTGCTCATTAGTTTTTCCTGAAGTGTGTACACAGTCTTTAATTTCTGGAGTACCACTGTTACCAATTCCAGGAGTAAGTACATTGAGTGGGTTGAGTCTAGCACATACCCCGAGCTTCCATTTGGAACTCCAGAAAGCTATAGCTGACTAGGAGGAGCAGGCTGGGGAGTTTGAGAGGAAGAAACTGATGCCAGATCACCAGGAACAAGAGTAGAGGAGGTGAGAGAGACAGGAGGGATGGGCCCAGAAAAATAATTTAAGAGAGTGGGAAGAGAGGCTAAGAGAGTGGGAAGAAAAGGAAAGACAGCTGGAGAGGGAAAAGATAGCCCTTGAGAGAGAGAAACTTAGGATGGCAGCAGTGACTCCTCCATCTGAGTAAAACGACTCCACCTCCAGTTCAGGCCAGATTGTAGTTAGTATAGCTTGTACACATATATGGGAAGGAAAGCTAGCTTGGAATGGTTTGTAAGCTTTGAAGTAGTTTTAAGGGGCAGGCTTTGAAGAAGGTGTATAAGGCAGCTGCCTTAATGAGGCACTCGTAATGAGACCCTTTGGAAGGGACAGCTGCCATTGGAAGGATGCCTTTAGAAGTTCACATGGTCTATGAGGAAAAGGAAGAAGCTTTGATTAGAAGGTCTGTACTGAAGCCAGCTCTGAACCTTTACAGTTTCAAGGAATGCAAGAGAGAGAATGGCGGTCTGTTTGAGACCTGGATTCAAGGTGCATTGTGTGAGGCCATGGATTTTCAGTCCTTTAACCAGTTGATGGTGATGGAACAACTCAAGGAGGACTGCTTTACCCAAACTAAGCAATGCCTGTTAGATCTGGATGACAAGGTTCCAGAGAAACTTGTAGTCTTGGCTGACAAATGGTTAGCTAACATGGTTTACAAGGGGCTGACATAGCACAGTTCTAAGCCAAACTGTATGGTAAGGACCAGGGTCATTCCCATGAGACCCAAGGAGGGCTTAGACAAAATGGGAAGAGTAATGGTGCGTCTGGGAATGAGCATCATGAGAGGGGAGGACAGGAAGGTTCCCTCACGTCTAATGTGATGAGTTGCTATGAGTGCTACAAGGTGGGACACTACAAAAGGGACTGTCTAGTGAAAGACCTTATACCAGCTGCACGGTGATATCGAGCATGCCACACATGGGTGAAGGGACCTAAGAGGGCCCAGTTGTGCTCAACCTAGTAATAATGGACACCTGGGAGATTGATGCTCTAAAGTACCTTCATCCTAATACAACTGCTTTTGTGCAGAAAGCTAGTGTTAATTTTGGAAAAGTTGATGTCAATGTTTACATATAAAAACAAAATAACATCACTATTATCGAATTCACCCGTCATGAACGCTCCATTAACCCTGACTCAGAAATACTTGGTCAGGCAGGCTCTGAGACCTAGGACTGAGGTTACTGATTAACACGTCACAGGTGGGGCAGCACCGAGCCAGCAGACAAACATGTGAACAGGAAAGTCAGATCAATCCCACAGTTAGGCGTAGAAACACCACATTGGTCCCAGGAGATTAACCCCAATAATGCACACATGGCTGGAGGGGTGCACACATTCCCAAAACACTATGAAGTCAGCTGCCACATGAAGTTAGGAACACTCAGCCAATCAGAGCACAACATGCACAGTAACACGCAGTGATCATGCGCCCTTATGCCGGACATCTGAACACATTACCCACTGGCCCTCATTGTGTCCACGCAAGGTCGAGGCTCACCTGCATTTGTTATCAGGGACCTTAGTTATGACTCCAAGACAACTGCTCATATTCTTTTACCAAAAAGGAATGCTGTATTTGTTTTATAGTACCCAGAGAAATTTATAAAACATCATTCAGTTAAATTGTACTTTGAGACAGAGATTCTTCCTGGTGCCAAGGATACAGGTTTGGTGGCCAGTGGAAGGATATGGAGTACCCTCTTTCCCGGTTTGAGATTGAGCTCAATGGCAGGGTGGCCATGGTCAGTGTTGGGGTAAGTGAAAAGCAAGATGCTTGTTGCCTCTTGGGCATATGATTTGATTGCCCCTGTCTTAGCCAGGACCAAAAGCCTTTAATCCAGCATCCGTGTTGAGCAGAGCACGAGCTGCACTTCAGTTTCAGAACGTGACTGGGACCTTTCCTGATTTGCATCGACCAGAACATGGTAGTTTTCAGGAAAGGCAGACTCTCGGAGTGCACAGGCTGTGGAGTTCATCGCTTCTGCTCCAGGCGTAGAGCTCCAGGCGTAGAGGAGGATGATACTCCTTAAGCAAACATGGCGCTGAAGTCTGAGTTGCTTCCAAGGATGCAGGGTTTGTTAGCAGTTGGAGGACCTGTCCAGGATGAGTCCCACAGGCCACAGGCAGAGTCCCTTAGGCTTGTGGTCCTTCACAAGGAAGCCCAGAAACAGGTCAGAAAAGGAGTGGATGGGAAACACTATGTTGGCTAGGAAGATGACCTACTCTACAATGAGTCCGTGAATCTTGTGCCAGACTCTTGCAGAAAGCTAGTGGTTCCACCAGTGCATAGGAATTTCCTGTTGCTACTGGCCCACGAAGTGCCCACAAATCAATGTTTGCTGGAGCAGTTTAACAAAACACAGAACAGCGTGATGGTAACTCTTCCAAAAATCTTCAGGAGGAAGTGGGATCTTCTCCTGCCATTTCTATTGTTTGCCTACCAACAGATTCCAAATTGGGTGTAGAGTTCAGTTCCTTTGAACATCTGTATAGACACCTGGTGCAAGGTCTACTCAATTTTATCCGAGAAGGTTGGAAAGGAACCTCAAAGTCTCTACAGAAGGATGTGATAAACTGTGTGACTGGCCCCAGGAAGTTGATGGTTCAATATGTGTCAGGTAGAGAAAAACCTTTAGGCTAGCTAACTGCTGATTTAGTAATGGTATGACCACAAAGTTACACCAACTGGATATCAGAAATGTCAGGAGGTGTTGTGCTAAAGCCTATTTGTTCCAGGGCTTTGGAGGACAAATGGAGGTGGCCACACAAGGTAGTTCAGAAGATTTCTAAAATTAAACTACTTGGTAGACACAGGTGTCACAAGGGAACCCAAGGAGATGTTGTATCTGAACCCTCTGAAACCTTACCTCTGTAGCAATTACACAGTGAATGTAAGAAATTTGGTCTCTACTTGGCAGAGGTATACACCCTGTCCAAGTAGGGGCCACAGTCCTATTCATGGTAAGTCAGATACACAACTAGAATTAACCTGTGCTCACCCTCTGGTAGCTTGGCACACACCAGCCAGGCTTAACTTAGAAGACAATGCATAAAGTATTTGTGCAGCACTTAATTACAGTAACACAGTGAAAGGCACCACAAAAAGGCTCAACACCAAGTTACAAAAATAGATAATATTTATCTGACTAAAAGAAGACCAAAACGATAAAAATCCAATCAATAGAACTCTAGATATGAATTTTTGAAGGTTAAATGTGAAAACAGTCTACAGCCATGAAAAGGTTACCAGAGGTCGTGAGGGATTGTTGCAAAGTCAAAATCCAGGTCAACCGTTATGGAGGGTAGGTCAGCTAGAGAACCCATGCAAAGTCTGCTGAAACATTACCTTGAGAGGAGTTGTGAGACATCGGCAGGAGTATGATGTGTCAATATTCATCCCGCACTCAGGGTGATGCTCCATTGTCAGATACTGTAGAAGTAGATACAATCCATTGTCCGCTGGCCAATCAGAGTGTCGTTGTTGGGACGTGCTGTAGTAAACTCACTGTCATCGTGTAGCTGCTGCGTTGTAACAGGAATGCAAAGAGTCAGTTTTTCTGCCGCTCTTGTGGCGATACCTCACTTTTTGGAGCTGTGGTTGCAATGCGTAATTTTCTTGAGCCTGCTCATCAATTTTTCTGCTGCACTTGGGAGATGCATCACTTTTTGTAGTATGCAGAGGCAGAATCCATCTCTGAGAACTAGGACTGGAGAGGGGCACCTCAGGCAAGGGTAGGACTCACAGGGCAGAGTCCAGTAGTACCAGGAGAGTTGCAAGCAGTCTTTGATGTCCGTGAGACTGCAGAGAACAGAGGGCAAACCAGAAAGCCTGTGGAGGTTCTTGGTTGAAAGGATGTAGAGAGCAAGTCCAGTCCTTCTCACTTCAAGACAAAAGCAGCAAGCAGCAGGCCAACACAGCAAATCAAGCAGCAAAGTGGCAGTCTATCCAATAGCAGCAGCTGCTGGCCAGCACAGCAATGCAGTTGAAGTGAGGCAGTCTCTCCTGGCAGCACAGCAGTCCTTCTTCCTGGCAGAGTGTAATTGGTTCCAGTAGAGATAATATTTGAAGGGGTTTGAGGTCCAGTACTTATACCCAAAAAGGCATTTGATGTGGTGGAGATTTCAAAGGAGTTCTCTGAAGTACACAAGGACCCCTTTTATCCCAGCCATGTCTGCAAGGCAATCTGTAGGGGGAGATCAGACCTTCGTATGAAGATAGGACACCACCTATTGAAATGTAAGTGTCAAACCCGTCCCTTCCTTCTGCCCAGGAAGACCCATGAGTATGCAGATGAATGCAGGTGAGTATCCTCTGTCTGTGGCTGCCAAGAGGGAATTCACAAAATGTAGCTGTCACCAAGCCCAGCTCAGATGTGTAATCAGAGACAGGATAAGGAAAAGAACAGGTTAAGGTACGAAAATGCTTAATTTCTAAAAATGGCATTTTCAGATTAACAGTTGGAAATCTGACTTCACCATAAAGTGTGATTTTGAAGTGTGACTCCAGAGATACTAAACTCCATATCTCTATCTCTTCCCAATTGGAAATAACACCTACAAGATTATTTATGGCAATAGCAATGCTATTTTATGGTAGAGATAAACCTTGAAATAGTGAAAAACTAATTTAAGAGTTTTTCACTATCTGGACATGTCAATCTAAAAAGTACATGTTCAGTTTTTAAATACTCTGAACCCTGCACTTGAGGCCAATTAGGACCCACATTAGTAGTGACTTACATGTAATAAGAAGGAAGTTTTGGCCATGGTAAGTAGGTACATTTGCCAAGTCGAAGTGACAGTTTGAGCTCTGCAGTGAAAGGCTTGAGATGTTTGGGAGGCTACTGTAGTGGGTGGCACAACTAGTGCTGCAGGCCCACTAGTAACATTTAGTTTACAGGCCCTGGGCCCACATAGTGCAGTTTACTAGGGACTAACAGGTAAGTTATATATCCAAATTGTGGAGAAGATAATGTTACTATGTCTTAGAGTACAAAACACCTGCACTCTACCAGTAGTCAGCTGTGGTAAAGTGCACAGATTCCCAAAGCCAAGCAAAAATGAGCCAGAAAAACAGGAGGTCAGAGGAACAAAAGTTAGGGGAAACCCCATCAAGGATACCAGGTCTAAAATATTGGTTATGGCAGAGAACGTTGAGGAAGATAATGTGTCTCTTTCTGACTTGCAGCATAGTGACATGAAGGATTGCACTGTGGAAGCAGTTAAGGTAGCCCCTAAGATAACACCTGTGTAGCAGAGAGACCTCTCCAACTCCTTCTTGCTTGCTCCAGGGTAGACAACTGTCTGTGTGCATGACATCGACAAAGGAGACAGTATGCCAATGAAGGTTAGAATGTACAGAATGTCTGCTTGGGTTCAGAGATGCATTGGGGAGAAAGTTGCCAAAAGGATGCACCTGGGAGTTATTAAGAGCATGATCCATGATCTAATCCTATGGTACTTGTCCCACAGCAAGGGTCTACAGACTTGCAGTTCTATTTTGGCCAACAAGCCCCTAATGAGGTAACCTAGGCCAACGCCTATCCAAAACCAAGAGCAGATGACCTAGTGGATCGGCTAGATGGTGGAAGGTACTTGAGCATCTTTGATTTGACTAGAGGGTACTGGCAGATCGTCTCAGCATCAGATCTAAGGAGAAGACTGAATTTTCTATGCCAGAGGAGTTGTATCCATTTAAGTTGATGACGTTTGGTGTGAAGAATGCTTGTGGTAGTCTTCAGACCAGGTGAACCATGTTCTTTCAGGGCTGGAGCACATCTGCATCATCTCTTTTAGAAATTGGATTGATGCTTGACTCAACTATGAGCCTTGGTCAAGCAGCAATCACAGTCTTAGTCAAACCTGAATCAACCTTTGCTCACCATCTGGTAGCTTGCCACAGAGCAGTCAGGCTTAACTTAATAGCACTGCGCAAAGTATATGTGCAACACTTCAAACAATAGAATTTAATAAGTAAACAAGACCTAAATTACAAAAGTCCAATAATTAGAACTGGAGATATTGAATTTCAAAGGTTTAGGTTAAAAATAGGGCCAAGAAAAACAAAGCACTATTGTGGAAAGTCAGTCCGGGACAAAGTCACAAGTTTAGGGCCATAGACCATTAGGCCCGCTGAACAAAGCACCTCCAATCCTGGTTATGGAGTGTTGTGTGGATCCACATGGAAGATGCTGTGCACAGCCGAGGTGATGTGTCAGTTCAGAGATGTGGTGAGGCTGCAGTGTGAGGTCTTGCTGCGTTGATGTCTAGGATTCTGTTGATGGGGCTTGCGATGCGAAGGACGGTGTTGAGGATGCATTGCGCAATCAAGGCGATTCATTGGTTCTGATGAGCAGTGAAGCCGAGATGCAGAGTTTCAGTGTCATCGTCGACTGAACATGTGGGAAGCTTGTGCAGGGAAAAGCATCTTGTAGTGGTGGTTTCAAAGGTGATACATTGCAGTCAACATGTAGGATGCAGTGGCAATGCACGCCTTTTGCAATGGGTCCAATCCATACAGCATTGGCGATGTGTCAGTTCTGCTCGAGGATGGGCCGCTCAGCTGAGAAGATGTGCTGGTTCTGCTCAGGGATGCGCCCCTCAGCATTGATGATGGATCAGTTGTGCTGGCAAGCACTTTAGGCCCACTTCGAAGGATCCAGGACAAAGGTGACATCACTTAGCAGGATATACTCACAGCTGGCAGAGTCCAGTTGACGAAGCAGGATGGTTGGAAGTCTTTTATGTCCCTGAGCCTTCAGATCAAGAGGCAGCCAACTAGCTTAAGTGAAGGTCCAGTCCTTCTCACCCAGGCAGAGGACAGCACGCATCAGGTCCAGCAGAGTGGCAGTCCTTCAGCAGTACAGCAGTCCTTCTTCCTACCATATATTCACAGGTCCAGAAGTGTATTGAAGTGGTGGTGTCTGAGGACCAGTTCTTATACCTAATGGTGCCTTTAAAGTGGGGAGACTTAAAAGACTCTGAAGTGTACAGAAGTCCTCCCTTCCTGTCCTGGCTCACTTTGGGGGATATGAAGTCTGTTGTGTGGGGATCGGACACAGCCTATTCAGGTCTAAATGAGGCTGGGTCCAGCTCCCCCCCATCCTCCCAGGATGGCCCATCTAATCACACCAAAGCTCCGATTATGTGTGGCTGTCTAGGGGGAATACACAAAGTCCAGCTGTTATCCGTCCCAGACATGCGATCAGAGACAGGCAGCAGGCACCCTATAGCTAAAGTAAAAACAATGCTAACTTTCTAAAAGCGGCATTGTCAGAACTGCAATTTAAAATCTGACGTCACTATCTATTTGGATTTTAAATTGTGATCCCCAAGAGAAACCAAATTTGAAACTTGATTATCTCTTCCCATTTGTAAATTATGCTTATAAATCATAGTAAAGCAACTCCACTGTCATCCTATGGAGAGCTAGGCCTTCCAATAGTGAAAAATGAATTGAAGAATGTTTCGCTACCAGGAAATGTAAAACTTGAAAGTACATGTCCTGCTTTTAAAATACATTGCATCTGCCCTCTGGGGGCTAGGGTTTGGTGTGAATTCAATACGAAAAACACAGCTTGGTCTACCATGTGGAATAACACAGCTTGGAAAGACACAGCTCATCTGCAATGTCTCAACTGTAATGTCTAAGTCCACGTTAAAGCCAATAGGCAGCTAACCTATATACCAAATGTAATGTCTAATGCCATGTTAAAGCCAATAGGCAGCTAAACTGAATGCAGAATGTAATGTCTAATGCCATGTTAAAGCCAATAGGCAGCTAACCTAAATACCAAATGTAATGTCTAATGCCACGCTAAAGCCAATAGGCAGCTAAACTGAATACAGCATGCAATGTGCTCCTGATTAACATTGAACAACTAATATGCGCAGTGGTGAAACACAAAGTCATTGGTAAAACACAATTAATGGCATAACAGGTCCAATACATGAAGGCCTGTGGGTTTCATATTAGGGTCTTGAGATGGCATATGGAGATGGTGGAGTCCCCCTGACAGATGTGTAAATTGCCACATTTCTGATAGATGGTCGAGGCACACAATGGAGGAAGGGAGAGCCAGGCTCCCTGTGCACTTCAAAAGAGCCCTTTAATTCTGAAGTGATCACTGGTCAGTGGCGCCCTGGCACATCTCAGGAAGAAGGGGTTTGTCAGAGCCCAATTCAGAGAACCACGTAGGAGTTACTGGACCCAATCATGATGGCTGAGGCCTTGCTCTCCTGATGTCCAGTGGCCTGACTTTCTATGGATTCTGGGTAACTTGCCTAAGTACGCCTTCTGCATTTGACTCTCAGGGTATGTGTGATCTGAGCAGCCCAAACCTCCCTCCGGGGAATGTGTGGATACAGGATAGAGAACACAGTCTCACAATTCAAAATGCATGCAGCACCAAATATATCTGGAAAAAAATGAGGGCTAAATAGATATATTGTATTTCTACTGCAACCAACATAAAGGAAAAATACGACAATAGCTAACAATTTCGCAAATCACCCTGAGGTCGTGGCTCTAGTGTTTCTCTGGACAATGCCTGTGTCACTCCCTCCTCACATTTGCAATTGTGGGTATTCCTCATTCACTATTGGTAAAATCCAGGGTATTCCACACTACCAGTCCACGTCTCGAGAGTATACTTTGATTCTAAGACAAAGTAAACATTGTTTCAACACCCAAACCACTAATTTCAGCATGTTGCCCCAGGGCCAAAAGGACCAAACCAGTCATGCCTGTGCTGGCAGGTGTGAATCATTCCAAGTTCCTGTGTGTTCCCCCCTGCAGGTACTCACAGTGACTACAGCTAATTTGAGGTGAGTTGAGCACACATGGCCTCAGCTGCAGCACTCAGCAGGAGCAGTCTCTCACTTGCAGTCGTGCTCTTGAAGTGATCAGAGGCTTTTTGCAACTGTTTCTGAGGGTGCAGAATAAGTGTTCAGTTGGTTTCCGGATGGGGGTAGCTACAACGCTCCTGTCTAGGGTCCCTCACCTGGGTGATTGTGTATGGGTGCTCCCACGGTGCTCTCCTTTCTCCAGTGGGGGTAGAACAAGTCACAGTCCTTGGTGCTCCAGGTAACCCCCTCTGCAATGCATAGTCCATGGACTCTGGCCCGATCAGCATGATGATATTTTCTACCACGGCTCCTCCTGGTATGCAGGGTCACCACCATGCTATCCTACAAGGTTATAGCCTTTGCTGCACAGAAGTATTTTCTACCACAGCCCCTCCTGCACACAGGGACACAGCCTCACTACTACGCATGGACTTGGTCTGATTGGTGCATCATTACACACTGTTAAATTCATGGCGGCCCCTTCCTGGCCTACGGGTTAGCTAATTTTGTTCTGCACACAGGCAATGACCAGACTGGTGCAGAAGCCACTTCCTCACAGTTACACAGTAAGTCCACTCATCAGGGCTCCTCACTCAACCTCAGTCCCTCCAATGCTCTCCTCTTCCTCACAGAACACATTGGTTTTGGCAAGCAGACAGGAGCTGTTGCTCCAGGCTCAAGGGCAGGAGGTATTGGATTGCATGGGTGATGTCCCCACCCACAGCAGAGAGACTAGCAGGCCTTGGTCCCCAGACCTGGTCACAGGCAGATGTATTGCAGAACTTCCTCCTTCACACAGCCAGTCTGCCTGCTTGCCAGATGACAATTTTAGGGGTCTCAAACTCCCCTTGTTGCAGTCCGTTTCCAGGCACCAAGTGTGATTTAGGGTCTTAGCCTTTCAATTTTTATGTCAGAGTTCTGCTTCTTTTGAATAACCCATTCCAATGCTCCCACAGCACCTTGAAAAGCAGTCTGTCACAGCAGCAGTGTCTCTAAAGCTGATAGTCCCACAACACAGGTCATGGGAGTGACTATAGTTCACACCTAGATGTCAACCACAGTGATATGTGCATCAAAAGGTTACTCCAGGGTCCCCAGCCATACTCTTTATAATTCTTTTACCTGCCACATCTCCTTCCTGAAAATGCCCAAGCCCCTTTCTTATTAAATCTCACTGAATCAAAGAGTACCCTTTGAAATGCAAGAGGGAGCTGGTCCTCACCTCCCCAATGTGTGTTCCACTCAGCTTTCAGGAATGAAGCGATACACAATACTGTCCAAGGGATCTCGTTACCTCCTCTCAATGCTTCACCAAGCAGTCATGGGTCTCCCAAAATGGAACCCTCGACCTTCCATATATTTTACCATACACAGGCATACATACACTCAGTGCATGTGCATAGCATTCTCACACTGCATAGTATTGTATCCTTCATGTACTGTGCTACTCAGAGACAGACTTGGATTTATCACTTGCATTTAAAATGCACACACTTCCTGGCACTGTATCCTTCATGTACTGTACCACTTATTGGCACACATACATCTATCATATCCACTTAACATTCATGTGATGCATCCTTCACGTAGTGTACAACTCACAAGTACACATACATCCTTCACGTATTGTACAGCTCACAAGTACACATACACCCAGCACATGCATTTATCATACATGCATTGCATTCTTCATATATTGCACCTCTAACGGGCACACACGCACCCAGAACATACGTTTACCCTGCACACACTGCACAGCACTTCATCCTTCCAGCACTGTAGCACTCACAGGCACATTTACATCCAGGACATGCATTTACCATGCACACAGTGCTCAGTAGTGCATTATCCTTGTATTGTACCCTTCCTAAGTACATATACACCCAGAACAGATACACCACTTTTGTGTTGTGCAGCACTTCACACTCGTAGCAGAGTAGGGTCTAACCTTGAATGTAAAATAGCATAAATGGGGAATAACCACTGCCAGTAGATGGGGAAGTAGGACTTAGGGCCCTGCCTAGACAATTCTGAAGTGCTAGCCTTAGGAGGGCTGTGTAGATTGTTTGAGTATATCGCATTTTAGTTTGTGTATGTTTATAAATACTACTTTTGTAATAAAACAAGTATCTGGAGGGTTAATTAGCCCAATAACTGAGGAACTTTGGTAGGTTGTGCCACAGGACATCAGGAGGAAAAGGCCTTAACGAACATTGTGGAGCCCATTAGCTCTTGCTTTCCCCCTGGCCCTCTGAAAAAGGTAGATATATAGTTGAACTTGGCCCTTTCTGCAGAATCAACCCCAAAACTATTTACCTTCAACCTTTTGTTTTCTAAACCCATTTATTTGGTTCTTTAGGACCATGCACACGTTACCACTGTTAAACAGCCGCACCACTTAAAAATGTAGAGTACGGAGGCCCAGATGGCAGGAGAGGAAGTACTCACCCCTGTCTCCTGTTTAGCCTCAGGATACAGACGCTGGGATAAAAAACACACAGGGGCATACGATTGGCCCCTTGCACCACTATAGAGCCACTTTTTGTTATGCTCTGGTGGTGCAAACTACAAAATCAGATCTATGACACCACACAGAGCCATTTTGCATGGCTTTGAATGGCCTCATAAATTTGGAGTAAGGCAAGGCAGTGCAAATCTCTGCATTTCCTTACTCTGTGCTCAGGAGGTGTTCCATGGACATTGTGATGGGTGTTCACATGCAACACCCATGGATTTTGATGCTTCTGCAGATTTACAAAACCATGTAAGCCATGTGATGTGCCAAAACCTTGTGCCTCAGTGGTGGGGCATAAAGAGGAGAAATAACTTCATTTCTCCTTGTTTTTACCTTTTTCAAAGGAAGAAAAAGTTTCTCAGCATTGTTTTTATGCAGGAAGAGGCCCCTTCCTGCATAAAAGCAATTCCACCAACAACACAAACACGCTTGCACCATGGTGCAAGGGTGCCGGCATTGGTGCCAGCACATGGGGAAAGGACATGAATGCACCGTATTGCATAAATACAGTGCATTCCTGCCCTTTCCCTTTGTCATGGGGCCGTGCAGCAAGGTGACTTTCTGTTCTGCTGTACGCCAAATCCCCATAAATGAGGGCCACAGTTTTAGGATATGACCCATGATCTGGTGGGAGGTAGAGTGGAAGTAGGGAACCTAACACCCAGGACTGGTGACCTCCACTCTGTGAAAACTCAATAATGAGAAAAACTTCAGGAGCCCATAGGGAACCCTTGCCAGCCCCAGGACTGGAAGAGATGCCTACCTAATGTCCCTGCTTGGAGTTTCCACCAGACAGTGAATGGTTAGGGGTCTGGCTCTTGACTCTGACAGCTGTCTCTGACCTCTGTTGATTGCTGTCCTTATGGAAAGAGTTTTCATTAAATTGGAGTCGGGAGTATGATCCAATAAACAGAATGGACCACATCACTTTGTTGCCCATGGTGGTATTGTCTGCTTAATGAGATGCATCTGTGAGGAAGTTAAGATAAGGAGCTGCACAGATTGGGTCCACAGATGAGGAGAAGAGTTTTCCATGGGTCAGTCCAGCTGCTCGAGAGAATGGAATGTAGACAAAGGGATTCAACTGAGTTGTATAACTAAAAAGTGCTTCTACATAACAGTGTCTTCATCCATGTTCCATCGCCTGACCAGGGAAGTACATAAAGATATTGATTAGTCTACCCTGGCTTCTGGCTGGACAGCGGTCGCCTTAGACCTCGAAATAATACCAAAGCAAAAGTAGTTCTGGCTAAAGAGAGCTGCACAAGTACTAGTTCTACAAGGTAATAGTGGTCGGTAGTCACCCTTTAATGGTCAAACTACTCTAAAACCATAAGTACATTTAAACAGAAGAACACACAAAAGGGAGTGTCTCCAGAGTCCAACAATTGTATCACAGAGTTTGGTTTCTTTGTTTCCTCTCCCCTTCTTTCACGAAGTACACATAGTTCAACGGTGACAATATCAATGTACTCTTCTCCAATATCACAATAAGATTGGAGCCGTGGTATGAAGTTTCAAAACAATTCTCTTTATTATTCTTCAATACATCCAAGAAACAGCCCGGCCAAAGCGTTTCGCCCTCTGATAGGACTTCATCAGGGTTAATGTATTTCTTTACAGCATTATCACATCGAAGTCTAAGTGTAAAATAGATCAGTTTTTCCCCACATTTTTGAAAAACATGTAGTGCTTCTATATTGTTGTAGAGAAATAACAGGTGACCATATATAAATACCACAGCTTAATATCCACACTGCATTGGATTCTGTAAGCTCAGACCGAATAATCTGAAGTGCTGCCACCTTCTTTGACCTTCTTCTCCTGTTAGACTTGACTCTTTCTGTGCGGTCATCCTCCAACATTTTGCCTTCACTCTCCTGTGCTCTGAACCTGTTTTTGTTGGTGATTTAGGACTAGGCCTGGGCAGTTTGAACAGAGCCTGGCTCCGCGGAATTCCACGGAGCTGAAAAAAAAACTCCATAGAAATCTGCAGAGGCAGAGTTCTGGTCAGCAAGGCCTGACCCTGCTTAGCGCTTCCGAGATCGGGTGCATTCAGCAGGGTAGTAGAAAGTGAAAGCTGCCATTTCAGGCCTTTTGTGCACTGGCCTGTCCCGTGTGCACTGCATTCAGGCCAGGACCGTAGGCAGCAAAAGCTGCCAGGCCTGTTGTGTACCGGACTGCCTCATGTGCAGTGTACATGGGTTAGGGGCCGGTGCACAAGAGACTTGAAATGGCAGCTTTTAGTGAGTTTAGGTTAGGGCCGTAGGCAGTGAAAGCTGCAGTCTCAGTCCTTGTTTTTGCATCAGTGTGCACAAACAATGGCAAAAGACTCAGAGACGAGGGCTTACTTGGGTCTTCCCGGGGATTCTCCTCTCCTCCTCCTTCTACAGCGACAAGTCTTCAGCGGCTGCCTCCCTCTAGCCTCTGCCACAGGCATGCTGCAGTCCAGTTATGGACTGCACAGCAGAAGTGCAGACTGTCTTTGCTCGCACTGTGTAGTCCATACTGGGCTTCAGCGCACATCGGGTGAGAGGATTTTTTTTGATAATTCCAAGCTTCAAGTGCAGCGCGGTGTACCAAAACCTCCCTTAGCTCTGCCAGCGGAGTGGAGCTCCCCGCACAGGCCTAATTAGGACTCAGCACACTTTATCACTGGCAACCACATTTTTATTGGCAGTTTAGGACTCTGCTCACTTCACCTCCGCTGACCAGTACTAAAGTGTTTGTGCTTGCGCTTTTAAACATGGTAAAATTGATTTGCACGTAATTGGCATATCTAAATTAGCCATAAGTCTCTAGTAAACTGGTGCTACATGTACCCAGAGTCCGTAAATGTTATGCTACTAATGGGTCAGCATCACTCATGGTGCCCTCGCTTAAGTTGCCTTTTAAACATTTCTCAGGCTTGCCATTGCACCCTGTGTGTGTAGTTTTACAATGGCATTTCGACCTGGAAAGATAAACCTCTTGCGCAGCCCAAAGCTCTTTGTTTAATACAAATGTCACCTCCAGAGAAGGTCGTACACAGCCTAGAGAGCAGGGTGCTGTGTTTTTCAAAAACTGGACAGGTACTTACAAGTTTTACATGTTATGGTTGTGAAAACCTTTTCAATTCGTTTTTCACAACTGTGAGGCCTACCTCTCCCATGGGAAATCATTGTGTTCTCTAATTACATTTTATACATGGAAATTTCAATTGGGAGAAGAAATAAATCTTGAGTTTGGTGTCTAAAGAATTGTAATATAAACTGTCTTTAATGGTAAGGTTAAATTTGTAAGTCACAGTTCTGAAAATTGTATTTTTAGAAAGTTGCCATTTTCTTGTCCTGACCATTTGATGCATTTATCCTGGGCCACATGTCTAGGTGTAACTGACAGTTTGTCTATGTGTATTGCTCCCAGATAGTGAGGCGAAGGGAGAATAGGTGTTGGCAGGATGGGCCATCTATGACTTAACAGGGGGGCAGGGCTGCCATCTACCATACTTGCACATCACACAGCTTCTGACTGAGCAAACTCACAAAGAGTTTGACACAAACCTTTTGGGCCCCCAGACAAGCTGGAGCCAAGGCATGGAGGCAGGAAATCCAAGCATCTCTGAGGTTAAAAGCCTCTATAAACTTCTTCTACTCCAAAATGGGCACCAGGTATAAATATTGGACCCTCCATACACTCCTGAACTGGTGGATACTACAGAAAAAGGACTGCTGTGCTGTTTTGCTATCGAAAGGACTGCTACTGTGCTGTCCAGCTACTGTGCTACCCTGTTGCATGCTCTGCTGCTTGCTGAGAAGGAAGACTGGGCTTACACCCTTTATCCCAGGTTGAAGTGACTACAAGGGCCAGCTGACAGACCTCCTGTTCTGCCTAGCTGACCTGCTGCCTGGACCTGCTACCTGGACCTGCCTGAGCCCTGTTGACTTCTGTTGGAGTGTGTTTCTAATCCTCAAAAAGGACCCCTCAGGTCCCAGACATTTTGTGTTGCATCAGTAGTACTTTGTGCCAAAGAAAAGAAGAAATCCTGAAGTTCTGGGCTCTTTATGACCGCAAACAGGTCTGTTCATGCTGAACTCTTGCTGCCCATGGCGACCACCAAAGCGATATTCCGGTGAACCCTATTCTCCACACTACAGTGACTGCCAGTGACGACTGGAAATGGGATATCAGCACTTCATGCTACAACATTGACAGCACATGGTAACTGCCAATGCAAACCTCCAACAACGACCGACCCGGACACCTGATAGAATCTTCGCACTACAGCGGTCTGCTCTACACGGTACAGCAATGACCATCGACAATGCTTTCCTTGCCCCTCGTGGACCAGCAAGAACTGGACTCTTTGCACTAGACTTTGAAGGTCCTAGTCCAGCCCGAGCTCCATTGCGGTAGACTTCAGCTTTCACCTGGTCTCCCAAGACTAGAAAGCCACGAGTGACGCTTTGCACTTGGAGGCACTTTACCTACCTGAAATCTTCAAAATTGTATTTCTCTGGTTCTACTACTTTCTTTTGTCATTATGATCTTAAATAATTTAATTATATTTACTCTATTTTTCTAAATTGAGGAGGGAATTTTCTTGTTTTGTATTTATACTTTTTTACTGCTTTAAGGGCTGCATAAAAGCTTTACACATTACTTCTAAGTGACGCCTGACTCCTTTTGTGCCAAGCTATCAGAGGGTTAAGCACAGGGTAATTTGGGGTTGCTTGTGTTTCACCCTAACAAGAATTTCTGCTTGAGTAGGGTTGCTGCTTGAGTAGGGTTTCATCCCCCTCAATTAGTAACCAGGTTTCCGACACATAATTCTCCTACTCCAAGTACACACTTTATAGGTCTCAACCTAAAATAAAATTGAATTTATTTGATAGCATTTCTGGGTATGAAATAATGTTCAGTAAAATGCATGATTTTTCCCATAACCCCAAATTAGAGGCATCCTGGGGGGCCTTTAAAACCTCACTTGGTCTGCCTTAACTTTTTTCTCTTTTTGTTTAAGCAGCTGGAGATGTATATACTGAATGTGCACATGTTCCTCTGTGGGCTTTTGCACTTCCTCTATCCTGATTCAATCTCATGTTTTACCTCTTCAGTGTTCTTTGTCCAGTCTTCTATGCTATTTTATAATTTTATTTTTGTATTATTTTCAGTGTGTGATGAATATGTTCAACTGGTGGTTTTCTGTTTTACTTGTTTTATTGCTCCTAAATTGGGTTTGTACCCCTCTCAGAATTTGATTTCGCTTTGGATATTTCGAAATAAAAGCAAAACACTCACTAATTCAAGACTCCTTAAAATATCTCTGGTATTGCTTTGAATATTATTTTTTGTTTCTGTCTGATTTCCTTTGCTGACACTTGCATCAATTGATTGCTCTTCCTTTCATATTATGTTATGACCCTTTCAACATAACAGGTTGAAGTGAAGTCTCTCGTATATTTGAAGCAATATTAATTTCGTTAAATGAAGATACAGTGAGAAATTACACTGATGTAGAAATCCCTAGGCTATTTTGTAGGCCTTCTCTCTATAATTGTTAATGAGGTAGGGACACAAACCTCTGCTAACCACTCTATTCCAAGTTTTAATAAATGGCATTTTGCGTTGCTTAATTTATCCATCGCTCTTTTGCTTTTAATACGAGTCACTATTTCAGTATCACTTATATATATATATATTAGGATTATAAAATGTGCATCTGCTAATCAGTATCCCAGAACATAATTTTTATTGTGTATTCAGTTCTGAGCTCAAAACTACCTGGGGGTCACACCACATCACACTCAGCACTGTAGGCAGGACTGCCTTCTAAATATTGCAAGTACAGCAAAGTGCGTACTATCGATTGCTCTCACACTCAAATCGCGGTGGAAATGCCGAGTTTACAATGATGTGTATTGGTAGGGCCAGGACTAGTTCATATGGGGAACTGAGGTCTACTTGCCGTTCAAACCTCCAGTTCAAAGCTGACACTGTATTTTTCCTGCACCCCCAATGTGCAAAGCGCTTCATGGGTTACCGGTTGTTTCCCTTCTGGACAAAGCTTCAGGTTGTACTATGCTTATCACTTTTTTGCAACATTTTTTGTTAAAGAAGCCAAGCATTAAAGATCAGTTACTCGATATTGAACATTTTCAAGATGCGCAGATGGAATACCATGCATAGCATACACATACCAAGGACATTAAATGAACTACACAACTTTTAACTTGCAACACCAACAGTGGTAAAGTCAGACATGGATCGATTGAAAATACATAATACATAACGTGATGTAATGCTTTATCTGGTATCCTAACCAGATATTCATTTGTAGGGGAGGGAGCTGGATAGACAGGAATTGGAGTCAGACCCTTAGAGGAAACATGTCAATTTCACCCCACTACCCAGTAGTTCAACCCTACTGCAGAGGTGAAACAACCTAAGGTCATTCAATCACCCCATCAGATCTTGGTCTTGTAGTGGCAAATAGTACAAATGTCAGGGAGTAAAATTCGTTGTTATTTTGCATACAATGCCAGCTCAGTTTGGACCCACAACAATGCCCTGGGACGCGACCAAAGAAATTGCCAATGGCTGAGATTAATTCAAACATCCTATCCAATACTTTTTGTATACTTCCGTGTGACACCCTAAGTGGGATAGGTATGTCCAGACGTTGGTCCTGATCACAATGTGGCACTGGAAGCAAGCTAAACCATCACTGGTGAGCCCTAATGAGGTTGAAACCAGTCTTGAGTTTCTTGTATTCCAGTTCGGGGAGACCTGGCCTGGCAGTTCAGGCTGGACTGTTCCCATTGGAGCAGAGTCAAGACTGAGTTGACACGGTGTGCAAAATACGAATGGACAGGGATATGGACAGAGTAATTACCAGTAATTTAATTAATTCCAGCATTCCATCCATCAGATTTTTGTACTCGAGTATGATGCCCTAAGTAGGACGGGTATGACCACAGGTGGGTCCATGGACACGGTCCCACTGGAACTCAGAGCTATCCACCTCACAAGCCCTAATAAAGCAGAAAATGGTCTTGGAATGCTTGTGTTCTGGTTCAGTTAGGACCTGGCTGGGCATTTCAGACTAGACTTTTCCCACTAGAGCAGAGTCAAGACTGATTTGCATATGGCTGGATACAAACTGAGGTGGCATGGTGTGCAAAATAATGATGGATTGGGATGCAGCCCTGTGTAATTACAAGTGTTTGAGATTAATTCAAGCATTCCATTCATCACTTTTTTGTATATGTTGATGTGACTCCCCTTGTGGGAGGGCTATGCCCAGACATAGTTCCAATGCACAATATACAAATGGGACCCAGCTATACTCAAGTGACAAACCCTAATACGGGCAAAACCGAAAATGGGTTGCTTGTGTTGTACCTCAGGGAGGACCTTGCCTGGCAGTTTGGGCTGGACTGTTCTCTTTATAACAGGGTTAAAACTGATTTGCATATGGCTGGGTCCAGGTTAGCTCAAGCATTACATCCATCACTTTTTGAATACTTCAGTGTGACACCTTAAGTGGAACAGGTTTGCCCAGATCTGGGTCCCCTGCACACTGTGCCTCTGCAACCACAATGTTTCTGGCTGACAAGCTCTAATAAGGGCAAAACCAGTCTCTGGTCGATTGTGTTCCATTTCAGGGAAGGCCTATAGTTTGGGTGGGACTATTGCAACTGGAGTCGAGTCAGGACTCAATTTCATATGGATGGGTACAAACTGAGGTGACTTGGTGTGCAAAATAACAATGGACTGGGATGATGTCCTGAGTAATTACCAGTAGGTGAGATTAATTCATTCACTCCATCTCTTTTTTTAATACTTCAGTTAGACACCCTAAGTGGGACAGGTATACCCAGACGTCGGTCCTGAGCACTTTTTTATATACTTTGCTGTAACACTTTCTTGAGGCAGTATTTATGTTTGGTATACTTCCATCTTTGTGGAAGTGTTAGTTCATATTCACTAGTTTCATCTTGCCACAAGCAAAGACTTTTTGCAAGGACTGTTTGCCCTGTTCCGACCATTCTTTCCAAATAAAAGTAATTGCTACCAATGACAAGACCCAAGTAGTGGCAAAAAGTAGCATTCAAGTGTACTAGCTTGTATATAGCTTAGCTCTTTTGCAGTAAGCACCCATACTTTAGTAACAAATGCAACATAAATAACTAAATTCCTACAGAATTTTAACAATATAAATCCACAATTGTATTTCTTTGCCATTATTCAACAGGTTTTTCTCCCATTTGAGCCAAACAGGTTTGTGTTAGTTTCTTCATAAAGGTAAGGCAAGTGTGACAGCTGATGCTCTTTATCGTAGAAATTATGGTTGGAGGGTGCGAAGTGTTCAAAGGCCTCCTAAAGTAAAGGTCGCATGAAGTTGCAACATTTGAAGCCTGCGTCTCATGATTTCACAGATGAACAATTTGATCATTTCTTGAATTTTCCACAGTAGAGCTATCATGGCATTTAGTGATAGCACCCTAAAAATCATAATAAATCTGGATCTGGTGGTTGTCATTATTTTTAGATTCTATACCCCGCGCCAAAACAACAGGTTCAACTTAAACCAGGGAGTAAGGTCAACAGTCATGAAGCCCAGCAAAGTTGCATGTTGTCAAAGACTATGTTTAGAAGGCTTTAATTGGGAAAGGCACCTAGCTTCTGGTGGTTTTTAGGCACCACTTAAATGTTAGACTTGGTAGCTATGTTTCCGTAGCAGCTCTGGCCATAGAAAGAACTTCACACTTGCCCCAGTTGATTTTGTGCCCATCTTTAAAGAGCAGAAATTAAGTCATCAGTGTTAGATATATTGCATAGAACATTACATTATTGTGTCCAGCGGAGGTGTCTGTGTCACTCCTGTACTGAGACAGACATATGTCAGCCACAAACATTTCTAGAGTGGAGGAAAAGTATGGGGGGGGGGCAGTAGGCAGCCTTGTCTAGTTTCCTTCCTTAGAATGGTTCAAATAAGAAACCTCCCAACTGACCTGGGCTGTCACAGCTTATTAGAGCATTCTGACTGGTCATACAATTGGATCCCAAATATGCTCTTTCTGGTGTCCTGAATATATAGACCCATTCTACGTAATTAAACAGTTTCTCCTTGTCTAGAAATACATCAACTTATAGTCATCCTCATTGTGAAGTTGCCAGAACAGGTGATAAATGGTGCACAGACTGATTCTTGATAAATGTCCTGGTACACAGCCTACTCAGTCCATGTGAATGAGCTTCATTATTACTGTGCATAGTCTTGTTGCTGGAACCTTGGCCAACTTTTTATTCTCAGTGCTGAACAGAGATATCAGCCTATAGCTTGAACAGTAATGAGGATCTTTACTAGTTGTGGGTAAATGACAAATACTGGCCTTGTTGAATTCTGGCAAAATTCTGACAGTGAATTCCCATTCTTCAGAAACCTAGAAAGTATGGAGGCAAGCCTGATCTTATCAAGTTATTATTCCACCTGGAGGCTGTCTTCAGCTAGGGCATTTCATGCAGACATGTCATACGTTTTGATATCACTTCATTGTGATGCTCCCTTACAGGCTCACACCTTCTTCCTGTGATAAGCTGGACAGGCCTCTCTGATGTAGAAAGTTTGTTTCCTTTAATGAAGTATGTGCTTAGCTCAAATACATAGTCGTTTGTAAAATGTTGCACACTCCTTTTGATGTCCACAGGGTGTATGATTAATGTTCCAGAATTAGAGTGTACAGAATTAACGGCACAGCTAAGCATGTTAAATCAAGTTGACATAGGAAGTCTTTCTAGAAAATAGTACAATGTTAAGGGGAAATGGAGCACTCAGTTTGTATGCTTGCATTACGTTTTCCCTTATTTAAAAAGCATTGGCTATGCTAGTAGTTCTGGCTTTAAAGGAATGCTGTATGGTATTGTGAAGCATTATAAGTAGATAGCATGGGAATGGATATGTAATTGTGTGGATGTAAAGAACTATGGAATAATATTGGTGTAGTTTAGAAGGTCAGGTGACACTTGCACTGTCAAGCCAGACCTAAAAACCCATGTAGATTAATAACTGCCCTCCTTCCATCTGTGCTGCTGCCAGAGGAAAAGAAAAAATATCTAGTTATCTAAGGCACTTTAATGACACTACAAATTCATGTGTGTACCCTGGAAAGTTCAAGCTCATTCAGCTGGACAACTAAACAAAATGATCACAGGTGCATGGAGGGGAAGCACTTTTTTGTGGAAGTGCACAACTTCTTCTGCTCGATCAAAACATGTACTTGTGGCTCCCAACATATGGGTTGAGGCAAAGCCCCTCTCCTGGTGACTCTCCTATAAAGGTCTGGTGACATCTGCGCTGTCAAGCCACACCATAAAAAGGCTCAAATGTTAGGAAAGAAGCACCACCTTAGTGAAGACAGTTGCGCGTTTTAGCAAAACAAAGAGATCTAGGAGATTCCACAGATTTACAAGTTTTCACAGAGACACAAGATTCTGCATTTGTTTTGACGGGATCTGTGTGCATCTTGAGCTCGGTCCAAGCTACCTGACATTTAAAGCCTCACTGGGTGTAGTGTTTCATTTCTCTGTAGTGCTCAGAGGAAATACAACTTCAGGTATGCTCACCAGCGCACCAGGAACACTTTCCTCTTCAAGCTCTTTAAAAGGGATTTTGTCAACATTTCAGGCCAATGTTATTGGTATTTAAAGGTTTATAAAAGAAGAACAGACTTTTAAGCTTAAATTATTGCTAGCAGTAGCTTAGAATGCATGGAACCTTTTACTTGTAAGTCAAGGCAAGGAAAGTAGCTCTGAATGAGGCTCCTCGATCCCACAAATATTCTGTCCTATTCCGGTCTACATATGCTATGTGTTATGCTATGCCTTCTTTGGCAGAACAGCGCTGCTGGTGTGGCTTTTGATGCCAACATCCCAGTCAGATGCCCAGGTGTCGATGATAATAGAAAAGAGGGTAGCTTTCAGAGTGTACAGAGGGATTGATTCCTAAAGGTAAAACTACATGTGTAGTTTTACTTATTTATAAACCCGCTACTGAACCCATTAGTAAATGTACGCTTCTTTTGCTTTTCACCATTTCCGAGGCTAAATGTATTAGTGGGTGCAGACATACATGTCTCTAACCTCTCAAGACATGAAGGGGAGCCTGTAAATAACAAACCCTGACTATCATGATGTACTTAAATTTTAGTTCGTAAAGGTGGATAATAAGGTCTCCGCACGTAGGTTTGTGAATAGCATTTTGCACCATCTTAGTAGCACTATTGTAGCACTATTAAACATATTACAAAGGTCGGTTTCTGAATAAGCCCCAAATGCTTTTGAAACTTTCATGCAAGTGCAGTAAAATGACGATTTTCCCAAACGTTAGCAAAGACCTCACACTGTCACACGAGGCTAAAAACTTTTTTGTATTTTTGATTATTTCCTATTGTAATCTTTCACACATAACTCACACTATCACACATGTGACTCTGGTATCTTTGCATTTCACAGAGAGACAGTTCTAAAGGGCTAATCATGGAAAATACTGTGGAGTACTGTCAAAGTGCTCAGTCATGCAATGCTACTGATTTTTCAAATTGTCCAGTTATTAAATAGACTGTTTGAAAAATCACAAGCATAACATCCCTCTTCAAGCACTTTAACAGTATTCCTCTTCATAATCAGAAACGCAAAAAGACCACAGTGCTGATCAGCATTTGCGAGGTGTGGAGCTTAGAGAATAAGGTGAGTGCACTGGGCAGAGGACACACAAGAACTAGGCTTGTTTATGGCTCAAGAATCCAAGAGGACATTTGGCCACGTGAGAGTCAGATATCTGGGCCGAGCCACGCTCAATTCTTTAGCGAATCCAAGAGGACATTTGGCCACGTGAGAGTCAGATATCTGGGCCGAGCCACGCTCAATTCTTTAGCAGGTCACCCACCTCAGCTTGAAAGCAGGGAGGCACATATGGTATCATCAAGCCATTCCTAAACAATAATGCAAACACATATACATAAATCTCAGGTGAGGTGACCCCTTTCAGTTCCTCATTGCAACTACACTATTTGTATGTCACTATTTAGAGGTCAATCGTATCAATGTAAATTTTTACTGAATCCAGTACATTGTGCCACTGCATTGTCATGGTAAATATATTATGTTATCATAAACTAACTTCACATCATCTACCTAACCTTATTATTGCATTCACTTTTTATACTTACCTATGGTTATTTTGCAATGTAGTGGTTAGGTCAATATAGTAGATGCAATACACCTGCCCTGCAACATAATACATTCAATATAGTATGATTATAATTATGACCCTTTACCAAAATGAACAATCACAGTGGAGCCTAGCTGCCAGAATAAGAGAAGTGTCACAGAGGAGGAAGGAGACATAGTGGTCTGGTATGTAGTAGAACATTACAGAGTACAACATTCTTTGTTCTACTAGTGCAGCTGAGAACCAGGCCGTGTGGCATTTTCTTCACTGCAATACCACAAACTTCTGCCTCCCAGTCAGCCACAGGATTTATCCATTTTGTCCTACTGCTCACTGAGTGTTAACATTTTGGAGTCCTCCTCAGACTGACAGGGGCAAGATAGCTGAAAATCTCTTTCTGTCCCCTCAAGACAACAAGGTCACATAGCTTCAAAGTCGAAGACATTGTTTTAATCTGTTATTCGGTCTTCATGCATGTGAATGACACCTTCTCAGATATTAGGTTACATTTCGAAACATCTACCCAAAAACATTCGTATTTCATAGAGCTGACATGTACACAAGTCTTTAACTTTTAAAAGATCTTTCAAATACAGAACAGTGCTTATGCAAACAATTTCCAAACCCGAAGCTAAATAACAAAGTTTAACATTAAAGAGCTGCATTGGTATTTCCTCCTCAGAGCAAACAATATTTTGCTATGGAAAGGTTCCTTTTTCCAAACTTTGCATCACTTTGTGTCAGGAGGGCATTGCTGAGAAGGATCAGCACAAACCCCTATAGGTTTTGATGCAAATCCTGATCTACTAAGCTAGCCACACTGGGCTTAGACTTAACAATTACCGCACCTTGAATCAAATGTTATTAAGGTTAAATGTTTTAATTTCTCAAACAAACTAGGCCTGGGCAAAATTAAATTATGCTGGCTTTTCACGCAGAATTTCTAAAACAATGCTGTTATACCTTGGAATAAAATTAAGTGCCAGTCACGGTACAATTTCACCATGAAACAGCAAGAATAACAAGAATAGTGAAAAAACAAGTGGCTCTTGCTTGAGCCTGTTGTGTTTTACGTACAGTAAAATTCGTCCTCACATCAAAAATCGACCCAAGAATGCATCTTATGCTCAAAACATAGGACTAAATGATGGATTTGTATTCTACATATTTGCATGTAATGTAAAGTAATTTTCCTAAAGTTTGATGTCATTAAGCAAACACACAAATTACCAGAACAACTACCAAAAAACCACAATTCCATGTGTGGAGGATTGTACAGCAAATATCCATTTAAGTTTGTCTAGCCGTATGGATTTGCACTGGAAGGGTATACTTTCAGTACAAATCCAATGCTAGAGAGCACACACTAACCTCTGTGCAATAGTGCAAGGCTGTGCATCCTGCATGACAGCCTTATTAGAGCACAAGGGAAGTGGCAGAAGGCCAGTCTTAGTAGAAATGGTTCTGTGCTGTTTCCCCCTTATTCAACACTGTAAAGTTTGTTACTGCACTGCATTTCATGAAACTATAATAAATGTGGCCCTTTGTTTTGGTCTATGAATCAAGGCATAACAGGGAAGTATGAACAAGGTTTAAATATGCTGTGCTATCCAGTCCTGGTTCTAGAGACTATGCAATTGAAAAGCCCAATAGAGATCATGCAGTGGCACAAAGGGAAGCAAAGAGCTGCATTGGTATTTCCTTTCCAGGGCCAACAATATTTTTTCAGAGAAAGAGATGCTCTCCACAAATAACGAGTGTAAAAGAAAACAAACTCTCTGCAAAGGTCATAGAAGGCTAAAATGTTTACTGCAGAAATAGCCAGCAAGCATCAATAATATTCTGAATAGAAATACCTGTTTCAACTGACCAGCAATTTGCTGTGTGAACAGTTAGAGTACATAACACTAATTTCTACACATTTTCGCTCTTTCTTTACACAATTTATGTCAATGCAGTAAGAGGAGGACAGAACACGTGATCTAAAAGAAACTTCTGCTAAGCTCGAACAAACAGGTGCCAGGATCTTCTGGTGGGAAGAACGTGTGAAGGGCATGAAAGAAAGATACAAGCTACAGAAAAGGGTAACCACTAAATCTGCAGCCCTCGCTTCATTGTGCCAACTTCAGAACAAGGCGACCCTTATTGAAGCAGTCAGGCTAATTTGGTAATGCACAACATGGGATAGCAGATGGCAGTGCGTTTAAGATACGTGCAAATGTCAAGAATGCTAAGGCTCTATGGTGTTTGAAGCAGGTATAAAACAAACTCACAAATGCTATTATAAACCGTCAATGCCACATAAAATTGTATTCTCATGTGGGAGAGCAATTTTAGTAATTCTAATTTAAACATTTTCATATTCAGTACCAGTGAGCTAAAGCAAAATCTACTTGCATAGGTTGTTAAAAGTAAAGCAACAATGGTGGTTCGAGTTCTTTTCGGAATGATATCAGGTTTGATGAACTACTCTGTCACTCTGCAAGTCAGAAATTAAAATGAACTCCCACATCTTTTACAACGTAGAAAATATAAAATACAGTTTCAATACTTGCAAAAGGAAATTCAGAAAGGACAGTGATAAGCACACTGAAAAAGGAGATTCACAGATTAAAAGAAAATTATGTCTCCAAAGGGCCCCAATTCTACATGGAGTGAACTCGGACGGGTAGTAGCACAGTGACACTAGAAGAAGGGGGTCTGCAGCACCAACAAAGGGACTTGAATTATAGCAGCCTGTGTCAGAGTTGAAAGACACTGATTTTAGCAAACTACGGCGCATTATTTTTCTTTCACGTATACATTTACATTTGTCTGATTGTAAAGTGGAAGCTCATTATCCCCTTTCTTAACCACAGAGAATTGTAAAGCACATTTGAAAGTTTCCAAACATTTCGAAATAAAGAGCTAATAAGACACATTGCCGCATAATGCAGTACAGTAAAGGGAAACATATTTGAGCAGAAAAATAAATGCTCCACCAAACCTTTCTCTTTATCTGATGTACACAAGACTGAAACTAGCCTGTTTGCCATTGCTGTATTGTTTAAATATCTACGTGTTCGGTTGAAAGTGACATGACTGCAGAACAACACATAAGTGTCTTTTAAATAACATAGAAAATCTAATGCTATAAAAATACTATGTCATCAGACTTTCAGCTGTAGCATTACTTGTTTATACTGTTTGAGGAAGTCCTGGGTTGGAAGCGAGGCACATGAGCCCACCTAATTAAATTACAAGAAATTGCTGCAAAGCTGCCACTTGGGCTTGGAGTCCTCTGTGGGTTTCTTGAGACTAGCCAGATATATTAATAACCTTCACATTAAAAGACCTCATCACGTTGTCCCAACTGCTTGAAATAACGTAAGGTAGCTATTAAGAATATGGAACTTGGGCTGAAGAAATATTTCACACACTAAAAGTACAGTTGAAGTAATTTGCACTTGTAAATTCTTGATTCCCAAAATCAAGTTTGTCAGAATTTTTAGAAAGAAACAAGTTATTTATGCCATTGGAATGTGCACCACAAATGTGAAATTTCCAGGGTAAAAAGGAGCATTCCTGATGTATTAAATGGAAGCTCACGGGGTGATCATAGTGGACATTCACAAACTTTTTTTATGCTTTCCCACACTCATCTGGACTTATAAATTCACATATAAATGTACAAACATTAAGCGATATACTACGTGTTGGAGAGTGGGACCATATACAACAATTCTCCAAAAGACTATTCAAGGAGAATATTAATCTATGAAATGGAAAAAAATATTTCATAAATTTCGCTAATTTTCCCATTTGGTTTCTGGTCATGAAAAGAGAAATTTAAAAATATGTTTAACATCTTATGGAAAATTATTTTCATGAAAAGACTTTCCTTCGCATTGCTTCTATGAATATTGAGATCTTCAGTGTGCTGTCCCATACTGAAAAGCGAAGGAAAGTTTGGGAAAATATACAATACACTGTTATTTCATGAAGATGTAAGGGAAGGCTTGACTTGCCAGTTGGGCTATCAGGCAATCATCGAAAAGAATGGAGTAAAGGTAGTCAAGCCAACACATTTACTGGGGGAGCGCTGGATTGGACCTTAGAGCCCATGCACAAGCAGAGCCCTGAAAATGTCTGCTAAGTAAATCACACAGCAAACCACATAAAATATGATAAAGCCTCTTCAAAATTCAAGAAAGTGTATTTTCTTAACATATGAAGCTTTGAAATTATTTAATCACATTATAGCAGTGCACCAAGAAGTACTTACTAAAAATGACAGTTTTTGAACATGAACCATTACTAGACTAAAAAGAAAGGCAAGTGGAACGTGAACACTTCAAGTGACCAAGATTATTATAGTCTATTAAATTAGGCACAATAGATTTTTGTATAACTGATATTCTGAACTCAAATATTTGAAAGTGCTTTCATATGCATTAATGAAGAAAAATAGAGTGTTAGTGAACTAAAATATTTGCCTGAGATCGCACAATTTAAACAGGGAAGCTGTGAATTATCCAGGGTTTATGGTTTCACTTTGTACAAAACAGCCTGGAAATGGACATCTATTTATTTTTTATTTTGTTAAGGACTTGTTTTACCTCAATATGCTTTTTCTGCTTTTTTTTTATATAGTGATCCGGCGGTTGACACTAATTCTTGAGCCCGATGAATCTTTTCTGAGTTCAGAGGGGTGAGGAGGCAAATATCAAATTATTTAACTTTAACTATAGTGCGACCCATTTGCCCACACATTTAATGTCAGAGACCAACTTGAAGTTTAAAAGGGAATTATTACAGACTCAAAGTCAAACTTACATAAATGAGTCTCAAAAACATGTCATAAATGCATGGAATCACTAAAAGAGAATTAAAGCTACACACAACAGTAACCTTTATCAACATATGAAAGAGCAATATTTAAATAGCGACAATGCAGGAAATAAGGAATAGTGTATGATGCTTTGAATTCAGGCTTGAGCTCTCCTGCCTAACCATTTAATCTATGTTCCTGACTATTCTAATGCTTATATGAATTTCAGAGAAAAATGACAGCACTACAGAAACCTCTGTAGAAATTTCTGTCACGAGAAATGAGCAGCATAAAGCCACTTAGGGCTTTATTCCAAGTTTGGCGGTTGAAGTGGTGGTAAGTCAGCCATCAATTCGGCGGTCTCACCACCGTCGTATTACGATGTTTCGACCGGGCTGACCAGTCAGCCTGGCTGAAACAGTGCTGCGGCATTGGCCTCATCACTCTCAGGAGGGCTAGGCCAAAGCCGTCGCACACAGCACCCCCTGGATGATCACTGTCTGATAAAGCAGACAGCGTGCATTATGAGGGAGCTGACGGGGGCCCTAGCACTGCCAACAACATGGTTGTGAACACTGCACAGTCCCCCCTATGGCCCCAAACTCTGCAGTTCCACCAGCCTTTTCATGGCAGGGACCCCACCATGAAAAGGCTGGTGGAAAGGAAAATCGTGATCAGCACGGCGGTGCTGGACTCAACACTGCTGTGGTTGACCATGACTTTCACTGCTGCCAACCCACTGGGATCCTTGATCCCAGGAGAGGCGGCAGTCTCCTGGTGGTCCGACTGCCAGGATCATAATCTGGCAGTCGGAATGCCAGGATTGTGGCGGTTGGACCACCACCACAATTTTGGAGGTCTCAGGACCGCCAAACCCATAATGAGGCCCTTTGTCCAGTAAAGGAAGAGAGATCTGTACCTCTGTGAGATCCACTCTGATCAAGGGGCAAAAGGAATTGGAATCTGCAACTGACTAACAACACATAAATCTTGAATGTTCCAGGGGCTGACTGTGAGAAAGTAGCCTCTTTCTAGCCTTGTTACCCCCACTTTTGGCCTGTTTGTGAGTGTATGTCAGGGTGTTTTCACTGTCTCACTGTGATCCTGCCAGCCAGGGCCCAGTGCTCATAGTGAAAACCCTATGTTTTCAGTATGTTTGTTATGTGTCACTGGCACCCTGGTAGCCAGGACCCCAGTGCTCATAAGTTTGTGACCTATATGTATGTGTTCCCTGTGTGATGCCTAACTGTCTCACTGAGGCTCTGCTAACCAGAACCTCAGTGGTTATGCTCTCTCTTTACAAATTGTCGCTAACAGGCTAGTGACCAATTTCACCAATTTACATTGGCATACTGGAACACCCTTATAATTCCCTAGTATATGGTACTGAGGTACCCAGGGTATTGGGGTTCCAGGAGATCCCTATGGGCTAAAGCATTTCTTTTGCCACCCATAGGGAGCTCTGACAATTCTTACACAGGCCTGCCACGTTATTTCACAGCCATTTACCACTGCACTTAAGTAACTTATAAGTCACCTATATGTCTAACCTTTACCTGTTAAAGCTTGGGTGCTAAGTTACTTAGTGTGTGGGCACCCTGGCACTAGCCAAGGTGCCCCCACATTGTTCAGGGCAAATTCCCCAGACTTTGTGAGTGCGGGGACACCATTACACGCGTGCACTATACATATGTCATGACATATGTATAGCGTCACAATGGTAACTCCGAACATGGCCATGTAACATGTCTAAGACCATGGAATTGTCACCCCAATGCCATTCTGGCATTGGGGAGACAATTCCATGTTCCCCCGAGTCTCTAGCTCAGACCCGGGTACTGCCAAACTACCTTTCCCGGGGTTTCACTGCAGCTGCTGCTGCTGCCAACCCCTCAGACAGGTTTCTGCCCTCCTGGGGTCCAGCCAGGCTTGGCCCAGGAAGGCAGAACAAAGGAATTCCTCAGAGAGAGGGTGTTACACCCTCTCCCTTTGGAAAAAGGTGTCAGGGCTGGGGAGGAGTAGCCTCCGCCAGCCTCTGGAAATGCTTTGATGGGCACAGATGGTGCCCATCTCTGCATAAGCCAGTCTACACCGGTTCAGGGATCCCCCAGCCCTGCTCTGGCGCGAAACTGGACAAAGGAAAGGGGAGTGACCACTCCCCTGACCTGCACCTCCCCTGGGAGGTGCCCAGAGCTCCTCCAGTGTGCTCCAGACCTCTGCCATCTTGGAAACAGAGGTGCTGCTGGCACACTGGACTGCTCTGAGTGGCCAGGGCCAGCAGGTGATGTCAGAGACTCCTTCTGATAGGCTCTTACCTGTGTTGCTTGCCTATCCTCCTTCCTAAGTAGCCAAACCTCCTTTTCTGGATATTTAGGGTCTCTGCTTTGGGGAATTCTTTAGATAACGAATGCAAGAGCTCATCAGAGTTCCTTTGCATCTCTCTCTTCACCTTCTGCCAAGGAATCGACCGCTGACTGCTCTGGAAGCCTGCAAAACTGCAACAAAGTAGCAAAGACGACTACTGCGACCTTGTAACGCTGATCCGGCAGCCTTCTCAACTGTTTTCCTTGTGGTGCATGCTGTGGGGGTAGTCTGCCTCCTCTCTGCACTAGAAGCTCCGAATAAATCTCCCGTGGGTCGACGGAATCTTCCCCCTGCAACCGCAGGCACCAAAAGAGTGCATCACCGGTCCTCTGGGTCTCCTCTCAGCACGACGAGCGAGGTCCCTTGAACTCAGCAACACTGTCCAAGTGACTCCCAAAGTCCAGTGACTCTTCACTCCAAGTTTGGTGGAGGTAAGTCCTTGCCTCCCCACGCTAGACTGCATTGCTGGGTACCGTGTGATTTGCAACTGCTCCGGCTCCTGTGCACTCTTCCAGGATTTCCTTTGTGCACAGCCAAACCTGGGTCCCCGACACTCTAACCTGCAGTGCACGACCTCCTGAGTTGTCCTCCGTCGTCGTGGGACCTTCCTTTGTGACTTCGGGTGAGCTCCGGTTCACTCTTCTTCGTAGTGCCTGTTCTGGCACTTCTGCGGGTGCTGCCTGCTTCTGAGTGGGCTCCTTGTCTTGCTGGGCGCCCCCTCTGTCTCCTCACACAATTGGCGACATCTTGGTCCCTCCTGGGCCACAGCCGCATCCAAAAACCCTAACCGCGACCCTTTCAGCTAGCAAGGCTTGTTTGTGGTCTTTCTGCACGGAAACACCTCTGCAAGCTTCTTCACGACGTGGGACATCCATCCTCCAAAGGGGAAGTTCCTAGTCCTCTTTGTTCTTGCAGAATCCACAGCTTCTACCATCCAGTGGCAGCTTCTTTGCACCCACAGCTGGCATTTCCTGGGCATCTGCCCACTCCCGACTTGATCGTGACTCTTGGACTTGGTCCCCTTGTCCCACAGGTACTCTCGTCTGGAAATCCATCATTGTTGCATTGCTGGTGTTGGTCTTCCTTGCAGAATTCCCCTATCACGACTTCTGTGCTCTCTGGGGAACTTAGGTGCACTTTGCACCCACTTTTCAGGGTGGGGTATTTTTCTAACCCTCACTGTTTTCTTACAGTCCCAGCGACCCTCTACAAGGTCACATAGGTTTGGGGTCCATTCGTGGTTCGCATTCCACTTCTAGAGTATATGGTTTGTGTTGCCCCTATCCCTATGGGCCCTCATTGCAATCTATTGTGACTGTACATTGCTAGCATTGCTTTCTATTGCTATTACTGCATATTTTTGGTATTGTGTACATATATCTTGTGTATATTTGCTATCCTCATACTGAGGGTACTCACTGAGATACTTTTGGCATATTGTCATAAAAATAAAGTACCTTTATTTTTAGTATATCTGTGTATTGTGTTTTCTTATGATATTGTGCATATGACACCAGTGGTATAGTAGGAGCTTTACACGCCTCCTAGTTCAGCCTAAGCTGCTCTGCTAAGCTACATTTTCTATCAGCCTAAGCTGCTAGACACCCCTCTACACTAATAAGGGATACCTGGACCTAAGTACCCCTTGGTACCGACTACAAGCCAGGCCAGCCTCCTACACTGACATCACAGCCAGAAATGCCCTTTGAAAGAACAGGGTTATAAATCACACATCTAATTGACATTTTAATCCTTTCAAGCTGCACCAGTTTGACCCTGGATCACTCATGTGCTCTGGAATGTGGAGGGGAATTCAGCTTCCAGCTCCAGTTTACTACTTCCAACCTTCATAACACATCTTCTCAGGCCCCCTTATCTAACCCCAACAATAGACTCCTTCATTGGTACTGTTGCATCTGCACTTTAGGAAAATATGCAATAAAACAAGCTTCACAGTGAAGGTTAAAAACACAGAAAAACACTTGTGCCTTCACTCTGGCCAGGCTAACATAGACATAAATGCACAATTGATTCAAATGAGTTTCCACACATTTCCCATTATCCTTGTGAATATAAGATGATTATGGAAATAACATTTCTGAAATACTCTAACATAAACATACTCGTAACTTGACTGATAAATGTGGTTTACATGAAACATTTACAGAATTGTACTCATGTGTGCACTTTACTAGTATGAATTTTCAGTGCACCATGTGTTTATGAAAGCCATTTACACACATTACATAGATAGATGATTACTCTTTTATTTCAGGTTCTAGAAAACATAATGGCACAGCAAAGTTATGCTCTCTCAACTGCGTGGATCATAAACTCAAAGCTGTTCCCAACAGGGCCCCCAAAAATACGTCTGTCCCAGTGCCCCCAAAATCCTTAAAATGTCCCTGGTTCCACATTCGCAGGGGAACAAGAGGGAAGGCTGTAATGAGGACAAAGGGTATGACAGAAGGAGCCTGTCGCCTTTTATGAAAACTGCTAGTGACGGTTGTGCGTGTGTTGATTAAAGCATGGCTGCTACATATTCACTGCAGGCCCTACGCATGCTTTTTGACACCCACAGCAGAGACATCCAAGGAATTTATCGGGGGGAAGAGGGATGAAGTAGGTGAGCGATTGTATAGCCGACTATGAACACATAAAGAAAAGTGTAAACACTGTTTAAATGGGATCTGCTCATCCAGGCCTGGTTCTGTCTTTGCATTATGTTTCTTGTACCTCAAACTGTGTATCGAAAATGGGGAGAGTAAAATAATAAGTTTCATAATGCAAAGATAAAAACAGGACTAACTATTCTCTAGCAGCGTCGGTCTGACCTAGAGGGCAACCAGGCACTGTCCGAAGGGCTGGTCTGATAGGCCAGTGTGTGGGCTGGGGTTTTGGAGGTCTGTGGGCCTGATTTATGGTCTGGTGGGCTGGCTTTTGCTTTTGGTTCCCCTTCTATTATCACAAACATTGCCTGTAGCGCGCACAAATGAATGCAGTCTCCCACGCCTTGCAAACCACCTATATAACGTCTCTTTACAAGCTGAAAAACTGCCCTGTTTGCCAATATGTCAACCCTATTGGCTATGTGATTCGTTTATAGCGACCACTTTTATTTTGGTGCCCTGGCCTATTTTCTTCTCCTAGTCAGACCCTGGCTCCTAGCAGCACACATGGTTCCTCTCTATACGTAGTTCTAAAGTCTAGTTTTCCAGGGACTTTGCATTCCCCCATCTCTTCTATTTGCGCAGTTTTATGTTTTTTTCACATAACTTTGCCTTTATTTGGACAAATTAAATGCTTGCTGTTGGAACAATAAAATCCTCTGCATGGTAAAGACTTGCACCCCTGCCCTGAGTGCTCAACTCTACTGTTGCCTGCCATGAACCTCATTTATGGTTCAACAGGGGTCGCAATTCCAACGCCTGGCTTTTCTTCCTGCTACCCCTGGCAGTGCCCCTGCGACCCACAAAATACCAGGGCTCTCATGAGCTTTTGAAACTCACCTTGGCCTGCAGCGAACTCGAGTTTAGGCTGCCTGAAACAACACTGCGAATAAACAATGTTGCCTCCTTGCATATTTTGGTGGTTCTGGCCTGAGCTTTTTTTGTCATGGCAGAACCGTGTTCTCAAACAGAAAATAAAATAAACTTGCAACATAAATATTTATTGTTGTTGCTTGAGCGAGTCAGGTAAAAAGGCGTCTCAGTGTAAGTTTGCCTGTCCTGTTTTCAATGGAGAGGGAAATAAGGTAGAGACGACCAGCTAGAATAAGGGAAGATACGTCAGACACTGATGAGGCACAGAGAGGCAAATATTTGTGTGTGAGTCTGAGAGCGAGAGGGAGAGAGAGAGAAAGGGATAAATAAAAAGTTTAGATGGAGGAGAAGACAGATTTTGGAAGACAAAGATGGGCGAGACAGATGAGAGAGGTAATGACGATGGAGAGAGGCTAAAAAGAGACTACAGAAAGCCAGAGAGAGGAAGGCAGTTGAGAGATGTGACAGGCATGCAGATGAGAAAGACATCTAAGTCAGACAGAAATAGAGGATGAGACAGGTGTGAGAAAGAGGTGATAAAGAGACAGCCTCAATGGAGACATCAAGGAAAAGTTGAAAAAGAGACATCCAACAGATGAGAGGTAGATCAGAGGCAGGTCAGAACGAGACTGAGAGGGATAGCAGGATAGAGGAGTAAGAGAAGTGATAAACAGAGACTGGTGTAGAAGAGCTCAGAAGGAGTGCAAGAAAGAGTAGGACACATGTGAGAGAACTGTGTAGTGAAGAGACAAATGGGACAGAAAGAAAGCGCTGCAAAGGGAAGGAATGCACAAATGGAAGATAAGGGTCACCAAGGGTCCCAGCCGCGGCCCCCTGGCTTGCTGGCACTGATTTTCCAACCCGTAGCCTCAAGATTGCAAAATCAATGACAAGAGCAAAGGGGCATCTCACATTTGTGTGCATTTTGGCTTCACCTTTCTTATTTCCTGCCCATTTTTATTATGCTAATAATTAATTATATATTATTCCTTATTAGTGCAATTGAAATGAGGCACCAGGCATTGTCTGACAGCTAATGTAAGTAAAAGAACATGCTTTTAAATTTGTTTTGTGCTTGCGTGCAGGTGAATGTGTGTTTGTGTAAGAGAGTGTCTGTATGTGTACGCTCTTTGTGAGAGTGGGTGATAAGTCGAGTGATCCTGTATCAGAAATTGAATGCGATTGAGTTAGAGTGAATGAGAATGAGGAAATTAACTAATTAATTACTGGAAGTGAGTGAGAATGAGTAAGTGCAAATAAATAAGAATGATTGTGAGGACTGTTAGAGAGTGTAATAGGATGAGAATGAGTGACCGAATAATAATTAAAGAGTTTAACTGTGAGAATAAGAAGGACTGACAATGAGTAAGTGAGGATAAGAGCGAGAGAGTGAGAAAGTATGAGTGAGTGAGAGTAAAAGGGAATGGGAGCTACTGAGAAAGAGAGTGAGTGAATGAATGTGAGTGTGACGGAGAATGTGTTCTTTTTCTTGCGAGTCTGCAGTTAGCCTCAGTAATCTGAAGTTAGCACATGGCTTTTGAAGGCACCAATGGCAAAGTGGCGGTACTGGCATATCAGAGACAATTGTTATCATGAAAGGTACCTGTGACTGAATATTGGCACTGACATACCAGAGGTGATACTTGGCTTATGGGAACACCCTTGACAAAACGCTGCTGGTGGCATACTGATGGTACGTCTTGGTATAGAGGCATGTGTGGAAAAATACTGGTGCAGACGTACTGGAGGAAATTCCGCGTAGGGCACCCATGGCAAAATGCTGGCGTATTGGAGATAATTATTTGCAGAGGGGAGGATAGCGGAGGAACTGTACTATAAAGAACAATGGGGCAAACAACAAAACACGGTCCCAGACATACTGGAGATAACTTTTGACATAAGGGCCATCTATGTTTCATGGACAGCACTAATGACAAGATTCTGGCACTGGCATATTTTATGAAAGTTTTGGCCTTGGGGACACCCATGGCTTAGAGGGGCCACTCATGACAAACTGCGGTCCCTGGAAATAATTTTGACATAGGAAGGCACATTCAGCATATTTTGAAAAATATATAGCCTACTTATGGAAAGCACCCGGTTACAATAGCCTGGTTCCTCATGAAAGATCTGAATATTTAATGAGTGCACTGTCAGGGCCTACTTTTGTTTGTAAAATTTTGTGAAGTTGTGATTCACAATGCACTATTTGGCTCATTTTTTAAACATTTTCTGGAGAGGAGAGAAGCCCCCTCAAACACTTCCTAAAAGAAATTGGGCTCACTCAATTCACTCTCTACCCCTCAGGGCAAGTGTCATCATGTTCAAGGTCACGGGGCATAATTTAGTGGGTCAAAGGTTAAATTATGTCACTGCCTGTGATGTAATTAAGGTTAAAGGGTGTGTGATGTCACTTCTGCTGCCTTGGGCATTCTGGTGAAATGACATTCATGTTGTCTGGATCTATAATGCTGATATTTTTGTCATAGGCGAATACGGATCATGCCTGTGCACCATGATGTTCAGCCTGTCCCATGGTTTGCGGTCTTGTTGGACAAGGAGGGGCACCCAAAGTGCTACCCTCTAGCGATGGAAAGATACTGCTGTCAACCAGCAACTCACTAAATTCCTCGAGACACACCTCATCCTAGACCCATCCCAATCAGGATTCAGAAGCAACCACAGCACTCAAACCACACTCCTAGCAGCCACCGATGACATTCGCATCATACTAGACTACTGAGGCACGGCCGCATTCATCCTCCTCGACCTCTCTGCTGCATTTGACACCGTCTCCCACTCTACCCTTGGCTCCAGATTACACAACGCCAGCATCCAAGATAAAGCACTGGATTGGATCAGGTTCTTCCTCACCGGAAGAACACCAAGTGTCAAACTACTGCTGTTCATGTCAGAACAAAGACACATGCTGCGGAGCACCCCAAGGATTTTCACTCAGCCCCACACTTTGCAACATCTACAAGGCCCCGTTTGCCAAGATCATCAAACAAGACGGGATAAACATAGTCTGCTAGGATGATGATACCCAACTGATCCTCTCCCTATCCCAGGACTCTGCAAAGGCCAAGAAAAAGTTCCACAAGGGGATAAGATCAGTCGCCACGTGGATGGAAGCTAGCTGCCTCAAACTCAGCTCTGACAAGAGAGAGATCCTCGTAATCAGTGCCACCCCTTCCACCTGGAACGACTCCTGGTGGTCCACTGCACTGCGAAATGCCCTCTCCCCCATGGACCACGCATGCAACCTGGGCATCATCCTGAAATCCTCTCTTTCTATGACCCACCAAGTCTGCGCCATCTCATCATCATGCTTTCATACCCTCCAACTCCTGCGAAAAATTTTCAAGTGAATATCCTCCGAGACGAGGAAGACAGTCACCCTATTCACTTGTCTCTAGCAAACTGGACTATGGCAATGCACTCTATGCCAGCAACACAACAAAACTACAATCAAGACTACAAAGAATCCAGAATGCAGTAGCCAGACTCATCCTGGACATCACCCGACACAGCTACATCACCTCCCTCCTCAGAGACTTACACTGGCTCCCAGTCAACAAGCTCATCACATACAAACTCCTGATCCCCACCTACGAGGTACTGCACAACATAGGACCGGCATACCTCAACCACCGCCTCGCCTTATATGTGCCCAACAGACATCTTCGTTCTTCCCAGCTCACCCTTGCAGCCATTCCCAACATACGGAAAAGCAAAGTAGCAGGAAGATCCTTCTCCTACCTAGCATCCCGGACATGGAACACACTATCCTACAAGCTCAGGCAAACAGCATCACTGAACCATTTCAGGAAGGGCCTCAAGACCTGGCTCTTCGACTGAGCAGGACACCCACAAAAAGCTCCTGGAGACCCTATGGGTGATTAGCCGCGTTTTATAAATCACTGATTGATTGATTGATACTGCCTTCACCAGGAGGTAAGCAGCACACGTGTAGTGATCATTACTAGTGATCAGAACCTTTTTACCCTGTGTCACCTGAGTGAGGCTCACCAACCTTTTTAAAGGTTCTGCTCCTATGTGCGTTACTCACCTTTAGCCTACATCAGGAGATGTACAGTGCTCCATAGTGCAGCAGTAGTGATACTGGGTGGTTGTGTTTATGCCTGGGAAGGTTACAGTACAGGGATAGAGCAGAAGTGTGCAATACATGTGAGACTGGTGCATGTGCTGAGTGTATGTATGCCTGTGAGGAATACATGACAAGAAAGATGTAGTGCTGTACAGTGTGTGTGCAATGAGGGAATGTGCTGGGTGTATGTACTTACGTGAAATAGAATATATGAAGGGTGAAGTGTTATGCAGCGTGTACATGGTAAGTGTGTGTGCTGGCAGTCTGCATGTTTTAAAATATGCATACCCTGGATGAATATAGAAAAGCTGAACAGTGCACGCAGACTGATATGTGTACTGAATACAGGTGTACATGTAAGGATACAATGCATAGTGATTTTAGTGCTGGACAGTAAGTGTGCTGTAGGTGCACACTGAGTAAATGTGTCTGCAAGGGTACATCATATGAAGGACACTGAGTTTCATTTTGGGAAGCCCAAGCTTGCCTAGTGAGGACACGAGGAGGGGAGGAATCCCTACAGGCAGATTTGTGGACTGCTGTGAGCTAGGAAGGACACACACTTGAGGGAAGGGAAAGACTTCCTTTGCACTTCAAGAGGTTGCTATTTGATTAATTGATACATCACAATGAAAGGACCTGGATACATCTCAAGAAGGAATATGGGGCTGTTAAGGGAATATTAAAGAGTAGGGTTAAGAGACTGGGATTACATTTTTGATGCACATATTACTGTGGCTGATATCCAGCTGTGAACTCTGGTCACTCCCATAAATTGTGTTCTTGGCCAATAAGCTTCAGAGTCTCTCCTGCTGTGACAGATATCTTTCATGAGGAAAGATGGAAAAGGGAAGTGTCCACTTCAAAAGAAGCAGAACCCCTACATAAAAAAGACTCAGGCCCTAAATCACATGTGGTGTCTCAAAAAGGATTATAAGAGGAGGTTGAGTCCCCAGAAATGTGTGAGAAGGGGAAGCTCTGCAAGATATCTGCCTGTGACCAGGGCTGGGGGCCAAGGCCTGCTAGTCTCCCTAGTGGTTGACAGACATCACCCAGAGAAAACAAGACCACCTGCCCTGATCCTAGAGCACCATCGCCTGCCTGCTTGCCAAGATCATTATGCCCTTTGAGGAAGATGAGAGAGTTGGAGGGAATGAGGTCCAGTGCAAAGCCCTACTGCAATGGTCCCTGTGCGAGGTATGAGGATTCAGCTGTGCACTGATCGGGCTGTAGCCTCTGTGCAGGACTGTTTCTGGTGACCCCCTAATGCCAGGAAATGGTTGCTAGGTATCAAGTGCTGTGCAGAGGGCACCAAACCTATATGGTCTCATTGCAGTGATCTCATATGCCAGGGGGGCCACCAGTGAAGAAGTTGTGAGACTAGTGTGCCATGGCTCATGAACGCCTTAGTGGTGACCTCATATGACAGGAATATGTTAATATGCATTTATTGCTGCTTGCAGCCGAATAAAGTAATTTTTGATTCGCTCTACACTGGACCGACCACAGCTGTGTCCACTTCACATTCCGACGCGAGACCCGCCACCTCCGCACTCAACCCATCCCTCGTCGACAGTGGAACAAGATCCCCGAAGAGCAACTCTTCTCCGCACTCGCCGCCAACCATGGGTCTTCCATATGCGGGTAGGTGGCTGGAACTAGTTGAGTGGAGAGGTTTTGTGGGGGAGTAGAAGGTGATGTGGTGGTTGAGTATCTCAGTCTTGTTAGAGTTTAGCTTGAGGAAGCTATCCTTCATCCAGGTGGCGACGGCTTCCAGCTTGTTGTGGAAATTCTTCTTGGCAGTTGTGAGGTTTTTGGTCAGAGAGATGATCAGCTGGGTGTTGTCGTCGTAGGACACGATGCACAGCCTGTGGTTCCTGACAATGGATGCCGGCCTTGTAGATGTTGAAGAGTGTGGGGCTCAGGGAGGAGCCCTGTGGAACTCTGCAGCTGATCTCTGTAGGTTCTGACTGGTAAGGCGGGAGTCTGACTCTCTGTGTTCTGCCGGACAGGATGGAGCATATCCATTGTAAGGCTTTTCCATGGATGCCAACTGCTTGGGGTCTGGACCAGAGGGTGAGGTGCAAAACTGTGTCAAAGGCGGCTGATAGGTCCAGTAGGATGAGGGCTGCTGGATGGCCATGGTCAAAGAGTGAGTGGATGTCATCTGTGGCGGCAAGGAGGGGGGTCTCCATGCTGTGGTTGCTCCTAAAACCTGACTGGGAGATGTCCAGGATGTTGTTGTGCTCAAAGTGCTTATGGAGCTGAATGTTGATGTCCTTTTGGATGACCTTGGCTGGGAAAAGCAGTAGAGAGATGGGGCGGTAATTCTTGAGGTCCAGAGGGTCAGCCGTGGGTTTCTTCAGGAGTGGGCAGATCTCAGCATGCTTCCAGTCCTCTGGGAAGGTGGCTGTATCTATGGGGCAGTTGAGGGTGTGGCAGAGCTCGGGTGCGATTTAGGTGTTGGCTTTGTTGAAGATGTGGTGAGGAAAGGGGTCCGTAGGGGCTCCGGAGTGGATGCTGCTCATGAGGGTGCTGGTCTTGTCTGTGGTGAGGGTGGTCCAGCAGTGCAGGATCTGTGATGATTCGGGGGTCAGAGCTGGGGTATTATAGGAGGGCTCGAAAGGGTGTTGGAGTATGAAGCTGTTGTATATGTCTTTGATTTTCCAGTGGAAGAAGGTGGCTAGTCTGTTGCAGAGGTCTTTAGATGGATGGATGTTTGCTGGTTCCGATTGGGGTTTGGCAGACTCCTTCACCACAGCAAAGAGCTCTTCAGTGTTGTGAGCAGTGGTGCTGATACGGTCCTGCAGAGCGGTTTTCCTGGTGACTCTGATGAGGAGGTGGTGGGATTTGGTGGCTGAAGGCCTAGAAGTCTTCCGGTAACTTGCTGTTTCTCTTAATATGATAGTGCTCTCAAGTTTTAACAATTCAATGCTTGAGTAGTTAATCCAGTCCATGATTTTTCTTTGCATTGTGGTACCAGAATTGTATTTTACATTGTTGCATTACCTTACCTCCACCAGAGTGTCCTGAACCAGTTCTAAATTTTTAATTGTGGAAAAAGGACTACGAGGGCCAGAATGCAAGAACAAATCCTGAACTGCATGAGTTGCAGACATATGGAATCTGGAACTTTTGTTAGCTGTATGAGGGACACACAGATAAAAGAAAAACATTACATTTATTAGGTAAATATGAGTTATTGGAGTCAAGAAAAAAGCCATGGTCTATTGCAGAACATTTCAAGGAAGCACAAATTTGGACTTCTTAAAATCAGGAGAAGCTGATGGAATGCCAAGTGGATGATATGAATATATTAAACATGTTTATGCAACATTGAAATGAAATGAAATGCCAAGTCTTTTCATTGCACTCACAGTTAATTTACAGTCAAAACCTAATGTTGCTCCTTCATGTGGATGGTGGTTGTACAATGCGGCTTGGACGCACCTAGTCCATCCTATGCCTGCCTCTGATCCTCACAAAGCAATTTACTTAACCCCAATAAACAGCACACATTGTGTCTGTCAGACTAGTCATCATGTGACAAATGTGATGAAATCTGCTTTTACCAGCATACCTATTATTCAGTTAATATCCCTTTGTAAAGTGTTTCTCGTTTTTGACAAATGTCTCTCCTTGAATCTCCTGTACGTCCAGAACCACAGGGTTCTGTCTGAAATTGTGTTGATTCAACATTACCATCTGGGCATGCCATCTCCAAGACACTGTCATTAGAATAGATAGAAGTGGGAATGTTATTTTGTTGCCAAAAATGGGAATTATGTATCAACCCAAATGTGTTCTTTTAGGCTCTCTTTATGTGCACTGCTTCCTGGTGTGTTAAAGACACTGTATTGGTCTGTAAGCTCTCCCACCATGTATTGTGTTCCAAATTACACAAAACTACTAATTCAGAGCCCTAATGCAATTGCCACAGCTCTGCCTGAGGTGTTCCTGAATGCATTTACTCAACTCTCCTTGCAGCTCCAATTGAACATGGCCTGATCACCAATCCACCTTTATCACTAGTTTTGTACAAATGCTGATGTCTTGCCTGCCTCCTCCCCGAAACACTATCGAAACTTGGTAAGTGATTCATGTCATAGTGCCCCCTGTTTTTAATCCCTGATTCCCACACTCTAGCCACGTTTTCTGAAGTGCTCTGAATCGATCTATCACCCTCGCCACTGTGTCACTTGTATCAAAATCCAAACTATCTACCCAGCTTTTTTGCTAAGGTGATTGGAAGGTTAACTAAACTTTGAGCCACTGCTTTTGTTTCATCCACCTACAGGGTGACCTTGTATACTGCCTCCACCACAGGGGTATGTGTTGCAATTTGAGGAGAGAATCTTTGTCTTCAGGTGGGCATCAGCAGACAGCCATGTCTCCAGGGTAATGGGAAAGAGAAAATGCAACCATGGTCTATAGTAGTGCAGATCCTGTTTGTTATCGAACATTTTTACAAAGTTTAGGTGCCCATACGTTACAACACATCTGTTGCCCTGATGTGAACAATCTAGCCAGAAAAAAAGTTCTGTTGAGATGACTAATACTAATATAAAGCAATGCAGCACTCTAATAAAGATGTATTAATAGTCGAAATTCAAAAGTGTAAATAACTTTTTACTGTCATTTAATTTAACATATAAACTGAATAAGAAGGACACACAAATATAGTTCAATAGAAATAGATCAATCTACATAGAACTCAACTTTCTCCTACATTACTTTTACATAAAATATTGTCCTTGAGATAAATGATGATTTGTATCCATCAAATTGTGAAAGTTGTAATCTGTGTGAATGATCCTAGTCGAGTTGAAGATTCAGCCGACACGTTTTTCGTCCCTATTGAGAGGCTGAAAATGAAAAATAATGATATGTTTTCAGACCTGAATGATCGCAACTGAAATGATCTCATTGTGTCCCGACCCATAACTGTTGTTTCTTAATATTTCATGCATTGTACAACATATTTTTTATATATTTAATCACCAGAGAACCATTGATTGAATCAACAAAGTTGAGAATCATTACCCGGTGATAAAAATATTAATACACCGAAAAAAGAGCCAAAAACAAAAGAAAAGGAGACAAAAACACGATACTGTGCAACATAAGTCTAGACCAACCTTCTTGAAGGTGTGAAAAATATACTGCATACTCCCAAATAATAAACGTAAAAATTCCATTAATAAATCAATAGGCGTGCAAGAAGATAGAAATCAACATCATAGAATACAAAAAGTAAAAGAGATAAAACTACCCAAAATGTCCTGAGTTTACCCAATGTAAATAAAACGCAAATCTTACCAATAAACTGCATCACATACATTTTATTCAAGGAAGACGAAAAGTGAATATGGATCCTAGAAACATCCTTCTCTAATGTAATTCTCTGTGTGATACAATGAATACAAGGGGTAAGTATATATTCCTTCCTAAAGAAAACACCACAAATAATTACACCAATATATATAAAACGCTAACCTTCAAATTACCAGATGTATAAGTCAAAGATCCTTCATAGGAGCAATGGCAAAAATCCCTCGTTTTGCAATCGAAAAGCACAAAGAGTTACATTTCTAATCAATACTAATCAGTGAAGTTGTATGTCGGAATTCCTAAGTAGCAACCAGTGAAGAGCCTTGATAAGCCTCCTGGTTATAATCTCTGTATTGAAATAAAATGAAAGACAGAGTCTAAGTCAGTCAGAAATCTTTCAGCCGGAAAAGTCAAATCCATAGAAAAGCAATGGAATATAAAATGAAATCAAAGTGTATCAGCAAACTCTTCAAGACATAATGTAAAGAGCTTCCATCAACCTATATTTCCTAACAATACATTTTTGTACTTCATATAAGGAGTATTGAGTTACTCGTTAAGTTCCACAGCCACAAAAACCATTTGAGCACATATACCATGTGATATTGAGGGGCAAGAAAAAGGTCTATTTCTTGTTTGACCTACAAGAATTTATCCACAGCCAGTCCAAGATTAGCAACTTTACAAACGGTATATAACCATTCCCGTTTGAAAAGTGCTATTTAAAAGTAAGGCTTGCATGCCCCTCAGCTGGTGAACGGTGCTTAATGTGCGTTCTGTCCTCAGAATGCGCCTGCCACTAAATCTTCACTGGTGTCCGGGTTGTACGTGTGTCGCGTACATTACGTAAATCACTTGTCACAAACTCCTAGGCAATGCCCAAAGTGTGAGCGAGGCACGCAAATACGTCAAACCACTAAGAATCGAGATGTACTCATACTATAAGGATGATCCACCATTTAAAAGACTATTGACCTCCATATATCACTAAGCAATAACATCTATCCACATCCGTAAGCAATACTCAGAAAATTAAAAGGAAAATGAAAAATTGTGATCAAACGTTACTGCGCACCTTTAGGGGCACATGTCAGTCAAAAAACGAATAAATGAAAGAAAGCAGAAACATTATAAAGAAAATGAAAAACTGAAAAATGGACCAGAAAATAGTGATAGAAAAGTATACATGACCTTTCATTTATAGAGTGCCAGCCCAAACCAAAAAACATATTAAAAAATGTATACAAATCTTGTGTAATAGAAATTGTCACTGATCATAACAAGCTTCACATATATAACAAATAGGTCAAAGAGAATAATAACTGTTGTGTTTTAAAAAATCATTACACAAAATCAATATTTGCACAATTGGATAACCATTCTGGTAGTAATCAATGCTCACAAAAAAGGATATAGCTCATTATCATGGTTCATACCTCTCTTTGTAGCCCGTAATTTGATAATCCATTGGGTTTCATTTTTTTTCAGATTTGCCATGCGATTCCCTCCCCTCAGCTGGGATCTCATGTGGTTTATTCCTAGAAATGTAATAGTGGGAAATTCCGCTCATGTGTGTGTTTCATTCATATGTCTAACTAATGGAGAAGTCTTGTCATTATTACGCAATGCTCTCATATGTTCTTGTATTCATTCCTTAAGCGCCCGGATTGTGCTATCTACATATATAGTCCCAAATGCACATAAGAGTACAGACACTACACATTTTGTATTGCAGTTTATGAAAGAATCATTCATGCATCACCAGACTGCATATTTTGCAATTTCCACATTTAAAGAATCCCTTAGAGATATTTGGTAACCTTGCCTCGATGTAAAGGAGGCAAGAAACTGTTATAAATAAGACCCTTTAAATGTGGAAACTGCAATATGTGCAGTCTGGCGATGCATAAGACAAATCATGTTAGTTTCAATCAGAGTAAATCAGCCGAGGGGATATGCCAGCTCTACGTGCAAGTAGCACTTTTCAAACGGGAATAGTTATAAATGGTTTGATAAGTTGTTAATCCGGGACTGCCTATGGATAAATTCTTGTAGGTCGAACAAGAAATAGACCTTTTTCTTGCCCCTTCATATAACATGGTATATATGCTCAAATGGTTTTTGTAGCCGAGGAACTTAACGAGTAACTTAATACTCCTTATATGAAGAACAAAAATATATTGTTAGGAAATGTACGTTGATGGAAGCTCTTTACATTACGCCTTGAAGAGTGTGTTGGTACACTTTACTTTCATTTTCTATTCCATTGTTTTTCTATGGATTTGACTCTTCTAGCTGAAAGATTTCTGACTGCCTTAGACTTTGTCTTTCATTTTATTTCAATACAGAGATTATAACCAGGAGGCTTATCAAGGCTCTTCACTGGTTGCTACTTAGGAATTCCGACGTATGATTTCACTGACTAGTATTGATTGGAAACATAACTCTCTGTGTTTTTCGATTGTAAATAGAGGGATTTTGCCATTGTTCCTATGAAGGCTCTTTGACTAATATATCTATCTGGCAATTTGAAGGTTAGCACATTATATATATTGGTGTAATTATTTATGGTGTTTTTTAGGAAGGAATATATACTTACCCCTTGTATTCATGTTATCACACAGAGAATTACCTTAGAGAAGGATGTTACTAGGATCCATATTCACTTTCCATCATCCTTGAATAAAATATATGTGATATAGTTTGTTGCTAAGATTTGTGTTTTATTTACATAGGGTAACCTCAGGACCTATTGGGTCATTTTTATCTCTTTTACTTTTTGTATTCTATGATGTCGATTTCTATCTTCTTGCACGGCTATTGATTTACTAATGCAATTTTTACGCTTAGTATTTGGGAGCATGCAATATATTTTTCTCACCATGGAGAAGGTTGGTCTAGACTTATGTTGAACAGTATCATGTTTTTGTCTCCTTTTTCTTAGTTTTTGGCACTTTTTTTGGTGTGTTGATATTTTTATCACCGGGTAGTGATTTTCAACTTTGTAGATCCAATCAACGGTTATTTGGTGATGAAATATATAAAACATTTGTTGTACAATGCATGAAATATTAAGAAACAACAGTTATGGGTTGGGACACAATGAGATCATTTCAGTTGTGATCATTCAGGTGTGAAAACATATCATTGTTTTTCATTATCAGCCTTGAAGGAGTCTCTCATCAGGGGCAAAAAATGTGTCGGCTGAATCTTCAACTCGACTAGAATCATTCACACGGATTACAACTTTCACAATTTGATGCATACAAATCATCATTTATCTCAGGGACAATATTTATATAAAAACAATGTAGGAGAAAGTTGGGCTCTAAGTAGATTGATGTAATTCTATTGAACTACATTAGTGTGCCCTTCTTATTCAGTTTATTTGTTAAATGAAATGACAGTAAACAGCAAACAGTAGCAGTCCCTCAATCCACCCCAGCTGTTTCTGCCATGATGAAGTGGGGCTGAGGGATATAGCCGATTATATAAGAATGCAACTGTTAGAAATGGGGTTTCTGGTTGGCTAGGGTATGCACCTCAGCCAGGCAGAACTTACCCACTCTAGTCAGGGCAAGGGAGTTACATGTCCAAGATAACCCCTGCTCACCCCCTTGGTAGCTTGGCACGAGCAGTCAGGCTTAACCTGGAGGCAATGTGTAAAGCGTTTGCACAACACACACAACACATGTGACGCAATATCCCCACCACAAAGGAAACACAAAACCAGATTATATGAAAATATACTGTATTGTACACAAGGCAATTATCAGACCACACATCACATATCAGTACTATCCTGCTACCTTAGCAGTTGTCAGAACATTACACATTAGTTACTCTGCAACCTAGCAGTAATCACACATAACACACAGGTTACTCAGTATTCTGCAACATAAGCAGTAGTCTGGAAAACACGTTATTACATCACAGCACTTGTCATAAGAATATCATAAAATGCCCATAGTAGGAACATTAGAAAACATATGGCAAGTTAGAAAAACATATTAGCAAGCATGTCCATAAAAAGAACATTTGCATACACATATGTAAAAACATCAAACGCAGGTAGGTAATATATGAATCAAACAAAAGTCTGTAGAAAGAACTTTGGATTGCAACTATATTGGTCCTTTAAACAGTACCTGGTTGGATGAAGGCACCTCCAGTGCCTAGAAGGCGAACAATGGGGCCCCCGGTGCTCCTATGCGCAAAACGGGGGCCTCCCTTATACTCTGGGGTCAGAGGAGGGCGACATGCACCTCCTCTCTTTTATAGACAGGCCCCTCCGGGGACCGTGATTACTGGGGGGCCCCCCAGGGCCTCAACCGGCCCTCACCAGGGGGGCCAAAGCCAGCAAAAACAACTTAGGGAAGGAGGGGGGCACCACGCACCCCCTCCGGTTTAATGACAGGCCCCTCATGGGAGCTTGCGATCTCTGGGGGCCCCCCCGGGCCTCCACTGGACCTTCCACCAAGGGGGGGCACACTATAATGCCCGTTTTACCTAACAGCAGAAAAGGAGCGTCCTGCTCCTAACGCAGAGGCCAGGGGGAAGGGGGCACTCCCCGCGCCTTCCCCTGGTCCTGCCATGAAGCCACAAGAAGATCGGACCCCTCCTGGGGCCCGAGCAGACACTCGCCTGCACCCGATGCGTTGCTCGAGTGTTCTTCCAGCTTCCCGGGCCGCTGCAGTGATCTTATTTAAAGGGGCGCAATGCAGCAAGGAGCCTACAAGCTCCCAAGGCTCCAGAAGCGTGCTGCAATCAGCGCTATGGCAGCTGCAACCACGAAGAAGCACCCCCCATGAAGAAATGGATGCAGGGGTTCAGGGGCCACAGCACCCTGCCCCTGGGGAGCAGAATCTTAAGACAAGGTCCTCAGGTGGAGGGCCCAGCTACAGGACAGCACAAGGGAAAGGCAGCAAGTGGCAAATCCTTCACAGTGGCCAGGCAGGTCACAGGTCAGCACAGCAGCAGCAGTCCATGGTGGTTCCTGGTGAGTCCTTTCAGCCTTTGGTGTCCAGTTCCAAGATGATTCCAAGAGTCTCCAAATTGTGGGGAAAATTCCCCTGTATTTATAGTCAGTTCTTACAGTGTTTTACAATGGTAGGGAGAGGAGGTTCCAGCCAGTTACAACTGGTTCTGGGAGTGCCCCCTCTCTTCTTTCAGCACAGGCTCCAAACATCAGTGGGGGGTTAACGACCCTATTGTGTGAGGCCAGGGCACAGTCTTTACAAATGCAGGTGTGCCCCGCCTCTCCCTTCTCTCAGCCCAGGAAGACTATTCAGTATGCAGATGCACCTCTGTGACACCTCCACCCTCCTTGTGTACAGGCTGTCTGAAAAGTATGCACAAAGCCCCAACTGTCACTCTGCCCAGACGTGGATTGGAGTCAAGCTGCAAAACACCAGAGTCATAAGCACAGATAAATGCGCACTTTCTAGAAGTGGCATTTCTGTGATAGTAATAAAAAATACACCCACACCAGTAAGCAGCATTTATTATCACCATCACAACCATACCAAACACGCCTATGCTACCCCTCATAAATCAGACAATACCCCTTACACATAAGGCAGGGCATTTCTAATGCAATCCTATGAGAAGGCAGCACTCACAGCAGTGAGACACCAAGTTAGGCTGTTTGTCACTACTAGGACAGGCCATGCAATATGGCACATGTCCTGCCTTTCTACATACATGGCACCCTGCCCATAGGGCTAGCTACGGCGTACCTTAGGGGTGACTTACATGTAGTAAAAGGGGAGTTCTGGGCCTGGCAAGTAAATTTAGATGCCAGGTCCTTGTGGCAGAAAACTGCACACACAGGCCCTGCGCTAGCAGGCCTGAGACAGGTTTGAAAGTCTACTTCAGTGGGTGGCGCAAGCAGCGCTGCAGGCCCACTAGTAGTATTTAATTTACAGGCCCTGGGTATAGAGATACCACTGTACAAGGGACTTATAGGTAAATTAAATATGCCAATTAGTTATAAACCAATCATACCAACTTTAGATGGGAGAGCACCTGCACTTTAGCACTGGTCAGCAGTGATAAGCCAATCATACCAACTTTAGATGGGAGAGAACCTGCACTTTAGCACTGGTCAGCAGTGATAAAGTGCTCAGAGTCCTAGAGCCAACAGCGAGAGGTCAGAAAAACCAGGAGGAAGGAGGCAAAAAGACTGGGGATGATCCTGCATAAGGCAAAAAGTCCAACACAACCCCCTACCAGCGAAAAGCCAGGGGAGAACAATCAATACCTCGATGTACTTCCCTGATTGGGGCGATAGAACAAGGACCCAGGCCCACAACAGCAGGGGCATGTTCCAGTTCCACGCCTTCCTGACTCCACTTGTATCTCTCTGTCAATGCTTCCCAGGCAGCTTAGACCAACCCACGGGGGTTCTCTAGCTGCCAATGGCCAGAACCAGGCCCCAGGCCATCTAGGAGCCTCTGGTCTCTGAAACCATAACGAGTGGGGGGCGGTAGCCCCAGGTGCAAAGCAACCTGGCTCCACTCCACTTCCAATCAGTTCAGGGGCTCTACCCTGCCACTGATCCACCAACCTAGGGTTCGCACCGATAGGTTCTACAGGGGCTAGAGGCGAGGCTCTCGTCCCTCTACCCCTCCGTCTAGGATCCCGCCCTCCTCTCCTAGGAGGGGTATCACCAGAATCCACACTTGCCAGGGTGCTGGGTACAGCAGCCCTGCACAACTCTCTCGCCATCCCAGGATCACTACCTGGCGACTGACCACCCAACCTAGGGACGACACCCTTGGGTTGCACCTGGGTCTGGGGCGGGCTTCCACCTCCTTGAACCCCACTTCCAGAGTCCTGCATCTCCCCACCTCGGGAGAAGCCACCAGAAGTTTCACACGGGGGGGTGAGCACACTAACCGCCCCCCCCAACCAGGTCAGAGTTTACCCTCTGAACCTGTCTATCTAGTCCAGGGACGACACCCTTAGACTGGACCATTGCCCAGCGAACCAGGACTTCCTTGGGAGCACACCTACCCCCTAACAGATCAGAGCTTACCCCCTGAATCTGGCAATCCAACCCAGAGTCACTACCCTGCGGTTGAACCACTGCCTGGCGCACCAGGACTTCCTTGGGAGCACACCTACTCCCCATCAGGTCAGAGTTTACCCTCTGAACCTGATCATCCAACCCAGAGTCACCACCCTGCAGTTGAATCATTGCCTGGCACACCAGGACTTCCTGGGGGGCACACCTACCCCCCACCAGGGAAACACCTTCCCAAAGGGCCACACATGAGTCTGGCTGGTGTAGGTCTCCTGACCTCTGCCCATCTGACAGAGTCTGGATCCCCCCCAGCCCAGAAATGGTCTCACCAAGGACATTCCTGGGGGGCTCTGCTCTCAGAGCTGACCCCTGACCCTCCAGGTTCTCCACTGGGCCCCTCTCAACCCTATGCCTGGATTTCCACCTCCTCTGCTTTAGAGCGAGAATACCAGACACCAGGACCGGCGGAACGCTATCACCAGCCACCCGCCCAAGTCCTAATGACAAAATGGGATCCTTCTGAACAGCTGGCCCTGCGGCACAGGCTAAGCTCACCTCCTGGCGTTCACTCATGGAACCTTCCAGGATCTGGGACTGGAGCTCGGGTACCCTAGGCCTCAGCCCAACCCCATTCCCTCTCCTCTGAGACTGGACATGGGGTGCGTTACACGTCCCAATACCCAGGGACCTACCTGGGACACAAGCCTTTCCCACCACACCTGGTTGGGAAACACCTAGACCACTCTCATTAGGAACACCCCCTAATGCCACACCAGACCCTCTGGTACGCAACCAGAAGTCTGCCTCCTTTGCAAACTCCCTGGGGTCAGAGAGCTCACACACTGACAAGTGTTGGCGTAACTCTGAAAAACAACAACGAAGCAGGTGCTCTCTGACAATCAGATTAAACAGCCCTTCAAAATTGCTTACTGTGCTACCCTTCACCAATCCATCTAGTGCAATGCAGCAATCCTCCACAAACTCCTCCCAAGACTGGTGGGACAGTTTCTTACCACCCCTAAACCTTTTTCTGTATTCCTCAGAGGAAAAACCATACTTCACAATCAGTGCATTTTTTACAGTGGAGTACCCCTCCCTGTTACTCTCTTCTAGAGTCAGTGGGGCATCCCTCCCCTCCTCAGAAATAAAGCTCCCTAGGCCAGTTCCCCAATCCTCCTCAGGGATCCTGCGCTCTACCAGAGCCCTCTCATATTCCTTTAACCACTGACGTATGTCACCCCCCTCTTGGAACCTAGGTACCAGATCTATGGATATGTGAGGAACATCTTTGCTACAGCACTGTACATTGCTGCCACCACTGGACTTCACCTGCAGCGCTGGTGACTCCAGATCTTCAGACTGCGCTCTAGAGCGAGTCTTTCTCTGGCAAAGGCCCTCTCCGCCTCTGCCATCCTCTCCTGTACTAAGGCCTTCTCTACCTCAGCCCTTCTCTCAACAGCTAGGCGCGCTAACTGTAACTTCAGGTCCCTCTCTTCCCGCCTCTCTTTTAGCTCATCAGGCGTCAAGGAATGAGAGGTAGCCCTGCTTCTTGCACTGGACCCAGCAAGGGACTCCCTATCACTGGGGCCTTCCCTGTCAACTGGCATCCCCAACCGTTCATTCTCACCCTCCTGATCAGTCTCTCTACCACTCTCTAGGGATGAGGTCTGGGAGCCCTCCCATTGGGAACCCTCGCTACACTCAGGATCCTCTGGGTACTCCCTAAGCACACTCCCTCCCTGGGTATATGTCACAAACCTTTCAAAGAAATTCAGAGATCTCCTGAGGTCCCCTTCTACAGGCAGCCCTCTCTCTCTACAGAACCCCTCTAATTCCTCCTGCATGTAAAACGGCAGGTCCTCTAAATCAAAGGTAAGCCCCATCTTGAAAAGGTACAAATAACTCAACTGTGACAACCACAATACCCAAGCGTGAGAACTGAAAACAGGAAAAATGACCAAAGAGAGAAAGTTAAGAGAAGCCAAACATGTGATGGTCTAAACGCAATCCTTGTAGTGAAATAATGAGTCACAATGGTATTGTGCAAGCGTAAGTCCTATCCTCACCGCTGACGACCAATGTTAGAAATGCGGTTTCTGGTTGACTAGGGTATGCACCTCAGCGAGGCAGAACTTACCCACTATAGTCAGGGCAAGGGAGTTACATGTCCAAGATAACCCCTGCTCACACCCTTGGTATCATGCCACGAGCAGTCAGGCTTAACCTGGAGGCAATGTGTAAAGCGTTTGCACAACACACACAACACATGTGACGCAATATCCCCACCACAAAGGAAACACAACACCAGATTATATGAAAATATACTGTATTGTACACAAGGCAATTATCAGACCAAACATCACATATTAGTACTATCCTGCTACCTTAGCAGTTGTCAGAACGTTACACATTAGTTACTCTGCAACCTAGCAGTAGTCACACATAACACACAGGTTACTCAGTATTCTGCAACATAAGCAGTAGTCAGGAAAACACGTTATTACATCACAGCACTTGTCATAAGAATATCATAAAATGCCCATAGTAGGAACATTAGAAATCATATGGCAAGTTAGAAAAACATATTAGCAAGCATGTCCATAAAAGGAACATTTGCATACACATATGTGAAAACATCAAACGCAGGTAAGTAATATATGAATCAAACCAAAGTCTGTAGAAAGAACTTTGGATTGCAACTATATTGGTCCTTTAAACAGTACCTGGTTGGATGAAGGCACCTCCAGTGCCTAGAAGGCGAACAATGGGGCCCCCGGCGCTCCTATGTGCAAAACGGGGGCCTCCCTTATACTCTGGGGTCAGAGGAGGGCACATGCACCTCCTCTCTTTTATAGACAGGCCCCTCTGGGGACTGTGATTACTGGGGGCCCCCCAGGACCTTAACCGTCCCTCACGAGGGGGGCCAAAGGCAGTAAAAACAACTTAGGGCAGGAGGGGGGCACCACGCACCCCCTCCGGTTTAATGACAGGCCCCTCCCAGGAGCTTGCGATCTCTGGGGGCCCCCCCGGGCCTCCACTGGACCTTCCACCAAGGGGAGGGCACAATAATGCCCGTTTTACCTAACAGCAGAAAAGGAGCATCCTGCTCCTAACGCAGAGGCCAGGGTGAAGGGGGCACTCCCCGCGCCTTCCCCTGGTACTGCCGTGAAGCCACAAGAAGATCGGACCCCTCCTGGGGCCCGAGCAGACACTCGCCTGCACTCAATGTGGTGATTCCAAGAGTCTCCAAATTGTGGGGAAAATTCCCCTGTATTTATAGTCAGTTCTTACAGTGTTTTACAATGGTAGGGAGAGGAGGTTCCAGCCAGTTACAACTGGTTCTGGGAGTGCCCCCTCTCTCCTTTCAGCACAGGCTCCAAACATCAGTGGGGGGTTAACGACCCTATTGTGTGAGGCCAGGGCACAGTCTTTACAAATGCAAGTGTACCCCGCCTCTCCCTTCTCTCAGCCCAGGAAGACTATTCAGTATGCAGATGCACCTCTATGACACCTCCACCCTCCCTGTGTACAGACTGTCTGAAAAGTATGCACAAAGCCCCAACTGTCACTCTGCCCAGACGTGGATTGGAGTCAAGCTGCAAAACACCAGAGTCATAAGCACAGATAAATGCACACTTTCTAGAAGTGGCATTTCTGTGATAGTAATAAAAAATACACCCACACCAGTAAGCCGCATTTATTATCACCATCACAACCATACCAAACACGCCTACGCTACCCCTCATAAATCAGACAATACCCCTTACACATAAGGCAGGGCATTTCTAATGCAATCCTATGAGAAGGCAGCACTCACAGCAGTGAGACACCAAGTTAGGCTGTTTGTCACTACTAGGACAGGCCATGCAATATGGCACATGTCCTGCCTTTCTACATACATGGCACCCTTCCCATAGGGCTAGCTACGGCGTACCTTAGGGGTGACTTACATGTAGTAAAAGGGGAGTTCTGGGCCTGGCAAGTAAATTTAGATGCCAGGTCCCTGTGGCAGAAAACTGCGCACACAGGCCCTGCGCTAGCAGGCCTGAGACAGGTTTGAAAGTCTACTTCAGTTGGTGGCGCAAGCAGCGCTGCAGGCCCACTAGTAGTATTGAATTTACAGGCCCTGGGTATAGAGATACCACTGTACAAGGGACTCATTGGTAAATTAAATATGCCAACTAGGTATAAGCCAATCATACCAACTTTAGATGGGAGAGCACCTGCACTTTAGCACTGGTCAGCAGTGATAAGCCAATCATACCAACTTTAGATGGGAGAGCACCTGCACTTTAGCACTGGTCAGCAGTGATAAAGTGCTCAGAGTCCTAGAGCCAACAGCGAGAGGTCAGAAAAACCAGGAGGAAGGAGGCAAAAAGACTGGGGATGGCCCTGCGTAAGGCAAAAAGTCCAACAGCAACCTTTATTGCTCTGGCTAAGAGTATGGCTAAATCCTGAAGCCCACTTGTGCAGATCTGTGACCAGGGGCTGTTTGTCACTGGTGCGCTCTACGGATATCCCTTGGATTAGATATGTAAATTCCATGTTTTCGCATCTTGGGGCAAAGGAATATTTCCAGAATCCTAACTCCTTGCCAGGAGAGGGGTTATACAGATAACTAAGGGTCTGTACTCGCACTTGAATCATAACCAGGATTCAACTGATAATATGTCTGGGGCTCAGGTGCGTCTGTTTTTAAAGCCATTACTTCCCAAGTTATATCTTAGTTTGATCACCTCTGAATGGCACAGGTTTTTAGTTACTAGGTTCTGTCTGATATCTATAAATTTGTTATTGACATTTCCTACTCAAGGTACTTGGTTCAAGAATCTGCCCCCATGTGGTTGTGATGGTAGTTCGCTTCAAAGTACCTTTCATTTTATCCTCTTTTGTAATCTATACAGAGTCTCCAGAAGAAGGTTTTTACGCCCGGCCCTTCTTCTCTCAGGTATCAGATGCATCTACCCTGCCTTTTTCTATTTACCGGATTTGGGCAGACTGGAGACAATAGAGGCTGTGCTAAATTACATAAATGCTGCTATCTGAATTCGTAATTGCTCTTAACTGTTTTAATCTGTTTTTATATTTGACACTGTTATTTTATTTATTAAGTTTTTTGATTATGATGCTTGTAATTGAATCCGTCTTTTATGGCTCTTTGAGCCGAATAAAGTACTTTGATGATGATGACAGTAAACATTTATTTACACTTTTGATTTTCATCTAATAATACATCTTTATTAGAGTGCTCTGTTACTTCATATTAGTAATGGGGAAGAGAATCTGCTCCTTCCTAACTCTAAAATGATTTTGGAAATGTAAACACCAAACATAAATCCACATTTACGTTTCCAGGACAGACACACATTTTTGCTTCTCATTGCTTGGACCACTCCTAGATCTGAACTCCACTCCTCATCTAACCAACATCACATGTACACATTCCTGGACACCAGGAAATATCAGTGACTCCTTTCACACCACCCAGATGACACAGATGCTCCAGAGCTCTCACACTGTCCCCATCTGTCTACCTGATCTAGCAGTCTAACACTATTTGACTCCCCTGCACAGCTGTTGTTTCCATCACTCCACCGGAACTTTGGATCATTGGGATTGTGCACCCCCCTATAATCATACTCTGGATGGTTGTGGCCATGCACCACTATTCCTATGTGTCACCTTTGGGGTCTTGACCAAGCATGCATTTTGAATGGGCCAGCGTCAGAGTTGTTCAAAGTAGGGAAAGGATGTTTTCCAGCAGAAGGTATCAGTTGGGCTGAGCCAAGTTTTATTAGAGCAGTAAACTATGGCAGCCAATGAAGCTTGACATTCATTTACAGAAATAATTATTTGAACCAGTCCACAGTGGAGCTATAACACCTACACATGCATGATATGTAAGCTGACAAAAGAATGGCACATGACTGTCCTGCACATGCTGCCAACTCTTGCAGTAAGGAGGCTGCAAACTGCAACAAGACTAGGCAGGCATCACAGATGGGGAGTGATGAGTGCCACAAGGACATTATCTGAAAGGTGCACATCATGTTCCCTTTGAAAGACCGTAGCTTGGCTCTGCTCCTACATCTCTGGAAAAAGAATATGAAAGGGTGATCATTTGCTGGTGGTCACAATTTGTCGGTCACATTTTGTATTACATTTAATATAATCATAAAATATCTGTACTGCACTGCGTTTGAGTGGAGTGCATCTTTGCAAATGTCATGTAATCAATGTTCTATGAATATCTATTTGAAACTGTTGTTTTAAAAGAATTATTTTGCATACTCATCTTGTATATTCTTATATGTAGTGTTTACAGTTCATTCAATTTGAAAGTATATTTGTGTTTTATTAACTTGGCTGGAGTGAAGGCCTACACATAAAATTTTCTTTTTATTAACATTCAGGCCCTCATTACCACTCAAACCGCCACTTGACCGCTGTTACCGTCAGGACACCACCAGTCGTATTCCGACTTCACCGCAGGGCCGGTGAGTGGAAACAGTGTTTCCACCCACCGGCCCTGCAGTGAATAGGGCCTTAACATTGACGCCGGCTAGGAATCGAGCCGGCGCTAATGTGGCAGTGCAGCGGGTGCAGCAGCAACGTCACGCATTTCACTGCCCGTAATTCGGGCTGTGAAATGCGCAACAGGGCTGTGCAGGGGGGGCCCCCGGCACCCCCATTCTGCCATATTTTCCACAGCGGTGTGAACCGCCATGGAAAGGCTGGCGGAATGGAACTCGTAATCCGGCGGCAGCACTGCTTGCAGCGCTGCCCTGGTGGATTACAACCGCCGGGACCGCCAGGCTGGAGTCCGTCTCCAGCGTGGTGTGTCAGCGGTATTCCCGCGGCGTTTCGGCTGTGGTCGGCTTGTGGCAGATCGGACCACCGCTACTGCGGCGGTCGGATGGCCACCCCAGGTCTGGCGGTCTCAAGAACGCCAGACTCGGAATGAGCACCTCAGTGTGGAGTTGCTTGTCTTAAATGTTTCTTTCGAGATGCAGGTGTTAGGAGCAGAGACAGACTGAACAAGACCCTCATTGTGCATGAAAGATAAGAAAGTCTGAAACTAACTATTCCAGGAGGAAGAAGGTCCTGCTCTGGAAGTTTGGCAGTTGTAACGCTTTTGAATTTGCTGAGACTGAAAAGTATCAAGATGGGATGCGTCAGGGGTTAGAAATTGTAACTTCCAATTAAATTTAATTAGGGTTTCAATTGAAAAGCTTCAACTGTGATGTAATCGTTTTGGAAACTGTGATTTAAGGAAGGTTTAGTTAGTGAAAGATTCAGACCATTTCCCATCCTTAGAGGTGAACGGCCCTTCGGAAGTACAGACCTCATACTTCATGCCATCACACCTCTCTTAAAAGCATATCCTACTTAATTTTTGATTGTGAACCTTTCTCAACTATTCCCTTAATAGTAGAATACTTAGGTTTTAGGTTAATGGTTAGGCAGAAGAACTTGTTTCTAGTGACCAAGAATCATATGCTTTTTCTGAACTTTTGCATTGTTGCAATAGAAGTTTCAGGGTCTGATTTATGAAAAGGGGCGCTGCACTTAGTGCAGCACCACTTTTCTAGTACACCTTAGCGCCCCCTGACGCCACCATTTGTGCGCATATTTAATATATGACACACCATGGTGGTAGTTAGGGAACTAGCGTTGGAATTATTTTTAACTAGTTCGGCGCTTTGCTGGATTACAGTAAAAGATTCTGATGCTAATCCTGCAAAGCACTGAGAGGCCCATTGAAAACAATGGTGTGCCTCCTTTTAATGCCTGCCCTGAGCAGGCGTTAAAAGTGCTAAAAAAAAAAATTGGTCCCCATAATGGGGGAACGCCCCCTTTTCCTAGATTATGCCTGATGCAGGCATAATGTAGCGCAAAGGTTTACAAAGTGGTGCAATGCATACATTGCACCACTTTGTAAATCTGGTGTGGTGATTTTGGCCTTGTTGGGACACATTAGCATAACAAAAAATGATGCTAATGTGGTGCAAGAAGGAACTAGTGTCTCTTTCCTCTGCCCCTTATTCTTGTTTATGCTGACCAGGTTTAACATTGTACAATGCTATAATCTTCTTTGATGATTTTATATATTTACACAATGGTTTTGAGACTCATTTATGTAACATTGACTTTAATCCTGTAAAAAATCCTTTTAACCCAATGAATTGACTCCGAATGTTATTATGTAACATTTGGGTTGTACAGAAATTGTTTAAGGGATTTGATAACTGTTACTCATCACCCCTTGAAACTGAGAAGTAAAGATTCATTGGACCTCAGAATTAGTGGAAAGGCCCCAGACTCTCAGATGGTAGCACTAATGGTTGGTTCTCTTTCCGAATGGGAGATAATTGCAACCGTGTTCTAGAGTAGGTAGTCCACAGAGCCCAGTTTTCAGTGTCCATGCCCAGAAGTGGAAAATCAGCGGAGTTACAGAAAGGTAAAAGAGAGTTGATCTGACAGGATGCGGAGTGCAGCAGTACGCAATTAGATTGCTGTGAATGTGAAGTTTCATGGTGTTTTGCGGAGATGTTTTGAAGGTTGTGTGAGTGTGGTAATTTATAGAGAAGTTGAAATGCTTATTGGGTCTGAAGTGGACTTAGATCCTGGGACAGTTTAAAAGGTGCAGAAGACACCATATTATATTGTCTGCTGAAGATTTGCGGTCATTGTGGGACGTCATCAATGGCCAGGTTAAAAAATAAGTTCACTTTTTTGTGAATGTGAGAGAATTGGTGTAGTGGATCCTATTGCGCAGAGACAAACTGTTCTGGTTCAGATGTTACCCCGCAGGTCAAGGTCTCATCAGAAGCTATTGTGAACTTTCTTGTGTGATTGAAACTGTTTATTCTTTAGCCAAGCAGACAAGGGTTTATAGTATTGTATTTTGTATGCGTGTGTTACAGGTAGATTATAAAGGAGGGGAACTGCTGTAAGGAGCGAGGTCTATGTCACAGTGTACCGCATTGGTATAGGTTGGTGGGTGTTGTAGTGGATTGCCATTGGTGAATGACATTATTGGATGGCACACTGTGATTGGTGATTGCAAGAGAGCAAGATATTGTGGATACAGCACTATTTTGAATTTAATTGAACTGAATTTAATTGAATAAGCACAACACATTTGGAAAGATTTAGGGGGTCATTTTGACCCCGGCGGGCGGCGGGCGCCTGGAGGGAACCGCCATATGGCCGCTCCGCGGTCGAAAGACCGCGGAGGCCATTCTGGCTTTCCCGCTGGGCTGGCGGCCAACCGCCAGAAGGCCGCCAGCCAGCCCAGCGGGAAACCCCTCCCCACGAGGAAGCCGGCTCCGAATGGAGCCGGCGGAGTGGGCATGTGCGACGGGTGCAGTTTGCACCCGTCGCGTATTTCAGTGTCTGCTAGGCAGACACTGAAATACCCAGTGGGGCCCTCTTACGGGGGCCCCTGCCGTGCCCATGCCATTGGCATGGGCACGGCAGGGGCCCCCAGGGGCCCCGCGGCTCCCCCATGGGGGATTCCCAGGGCAGCGGAAAACCGGCGGGAGACCGCCGGTTTTCCCTTTCTGACCGCGGCCAAACCGCCGCGGTCAGAATGCCCTACGGGGCACCGCCAGCCTGTTGGCGGTGCTCCCGCCGACCCTGGCCCCGGCGGTACTGAACCGCCGGGGTCAGAATCACCCCCTTAATGTTTTTAAGTAATACAAGACATGTTTAGAGGAGATGTTTATATCCTTAGTAGGGAGGGAGAAGTGACACCAGGCCATTATATAGCGACAAATGTAGGGCTTCACAAGTGTGGTTGGCTTAGTCAATGGTACAAGATCACAGAAAAGGATGGTCCATTGAAATTCCCGCAATAAGTCACACTTAATTTGTGAATTCTTGAGAATTTGAGAAGAGTGCTTTACGAAATAAAGACACCTCCTAGACCTGCCCAATGTGAAGCGCTTCTTGTCTGGGAACGTGTTGCTCATGAAAAAGAAAGAGAGAAATATCAAGGTAGGGTAAAGAAAGTGGTGCAGAGTTATGCAGATGCTAGATAAGACGCTGACCAGTAGAGGTGTAGAGCAGACATGATAGAAGGAGTCAAGCCTTATCCAGCTCTAACTACTGAAGCGGTTGAGGGAGAGGGGGAAAAGAAAATCCATGAAAACTGAAAGAAAGGAAACCAGAGGAGCCTGATGACATGCATGTGGCTAGTGATGGGGATTCCGTAGATAGTATTTTGGACATGTTACTTTCAGAATGTCCTCCCCTTTATAATGAGATTGGAAATCAGAATGTTGGTAGTAGTGGTCCAGTTGCTATGGCAACTGCCCCAACAAGTTCAACCCCTAGCCCGGTGGGAGTTCCTCTACTGGGACAGTTGGTGGGTCTCGGAGAGGAGGACAGGGAGAATGTTTTCCCATTGATACTAAAGTGAGTACTGTATATACTCCTATAGTTGCGGTCACTATTGGTCCAGTGATTCCTATGTACAAGACAAAGGTTTGGGGAGAAATGTGTATTATCGGAATGTACCTGGGAACACTGAAAGACAGAGTGGAGTCTCAAATGTTTTGAGTGCCAAGGATTTAGTTCCTTTAATTCCAATTTATGCTAGTACTTCATGTGGGGCAAGTGTAGATACAACAATGAACATGTTAGGATATGATTCCATAGGGTAATATCAAAAGACACCTACTCATACTTCTCCCATCGTGGAACCACCTTTGAGTCAGGGAAACAAGTCCACTCCAAACAATCCTGTGATTACACGATCCATAAGTGCCAAGGAGATGGATGGATGGGTACCATTCTTTAATGGAAATACCCACTTAAGGAGAATACGGATACAGAGGTGAGTGAGGGAATGCTTCTATCACCCCTTTGTGAGAGACTTTTAGATGTGATTAAATTAGTGTCAGAACTGGACACGGTGATTGTTGGAAATTTTGGGTTGGAGATGCTAGATACGTATCAAGAAGATGAGATTGCTTTCATGTGTAGGGACATCACCAATCCAGCAGGCCAAATGCATTATAAGTTGGCAGAATTAACACAGAAATATGAGGTAGATTTGAACAAAACAAAAAACTTGCAAAGAAGTTATTGGGTGTGTTTTAATGACAAATATATCTCTGAGATGAGGACACCAGGATTAAAGACCTAGATTAAAGAACTGATTCATATCATTAGGAAATGGAATTATTTGGATAAGTGGGAGACCAAATGGGTGAAAAAGAAAGAGGTGAAGAAACCTTCAGGTGAACCACCTCTGGTTGAAACAGAGGGAAGCATCAAAACTTTCCCTTTGAGAAAAGTGCCTGATGGACTAGGAGTGTCCATGTGCCATGAGTAGGAGTGATTTTGTGTCATTTACCAATGACTTCCCAAAATTGGTAGAGAAGCCAGTTGAATTATACAAACAGTTTGAAAGGTTTGTGAAGATTTCACAGGTGTTGTGGGCTGATTTGAACATGTTGTTCATCATTGTTGTTCTGAGTAATTTGAGGGTGGAATGTAAGATAGCTGATCACTGGCTTGAGAAGGAACCACCTAGGAATCTAGTGACCAAGGGTCCCTCAGCATTGGTTATGAAGAAGTACCAGAAGGTAGTAATTCTTCTGAAAGGAAAGGTGCCCCTCAGGATGTTGATTGGGTCAAAACTGACAACACAACTCAAGAACCAAAGAAGAACATTCCTATTATGAGAGATTGCTGCAGGCATTCAAACAGTACAGTAGTATGGAGACTTAAGATGCAAATTATATGGCACATTTTGAGTCGTGGTTTGTGGTAGGTGTGAAACCAGAAAATAGATTGATGATCCAGCAGCATTTGATTTGTTGTAGAATAAGTCCATTGAAGAGAATTTGCGTTATGCTAAATACTGCCATGATGAAATAGAAATGAAACAGAAAAAGTTCAAGGAGAAGTTGCTTGCTCAGATGAAAGCAGTTTAGAGAACTAGCCTGATGTCCATAGCTGTGAGTAATGCAGGTGTAATGCAAGGTGTAATTCACCAATCACAAAATCCAGGTTGAGGTGTCCCAATAGATCCTAGTATAGGAATGGATGTAAATAGTTTAAAAAGGTCAACCCCTTGTCATGTTTGTAACAAACTGGGACATTGGAAGAAGGAATGTTTAAATCCTGATAATCCAGCTCAAAATGCAGGGTTTGTACCTTTGCAGAGTAATAATTTTAACCAAAAGCAGGGTGTACAAAGGCCCAGGAGTCAAAATTTCAATGTGACTCAAGGTCTGACCATGCACATCCCTCAAAATCCAATGCTACAGCAAAATGCTACTGGCATGCGCCAACATACAAATCAAGGTCTGAGGATGAGAGCAAATTGAATGCAGAATGGAAATCCTTTCCAACAATATCCATTGTGTTATTTGGGTGAAGGAAATGGTTCAGATCACTCAGCCGTACGGTGCATGAGAAGGGAGGTAGACTGCATACTTGGTGCAGCCTTAGAGGTAGACCAGAGTGGGCCATTTGTAGATAGTGAAGTGGAAGGCCACCCCATGTCATTTTTGGTTGAAAATGGTGCTACCCGTTCTAATCTGAGAACAGTATAAATCCCAAACCTACCCTTCTCGGGAAGAACAATCCAAGTTGTTGGATTGGAAAATAAACGGGTGACCGTTCAGGAAACCTCCCCAGTTTCAGTTCAAATAGGATCCTTTGAAGACAGGCACAAGTTCATATTGTGTAACCTTAGTCCAGGGAATCTCTTGGGAAGAGATTTGTTGGCGAAATCAAATTGTATCATCTACTGTACCCCAGCAGGAATAGAGGTTCATAATCAAGATGAAGATGCTGCCTTTCAGTTGATGAAAATGAGGCATATTGCAAGTTACTGGCTCTGTTAACAATTGATGTTCTACCCTTGGATTTGAAAGAAACTGTTAAGCATGAATTGTGATATTATTCAGGAAAGGAAATCAGGCTGATAAAAGGGGTAGAACCTGTCTGAATCACTGTCAAACCAGATGTTGAGTTTACAAAGACTCCGCAATATAATGTGACCCCTGAGATGATTCTGGAATAACTCCAGTAATCGAATTGAGGATTCAGCATGGAATTCTGAAGGAGATTATGTTAAGTCCTTGTAACTCCCATCATAGGTCTTCAAAAACCGACAAGAAAGTACAGGATTGGACAAGATTTGAGGAAAATAAACAATATCATTGTTTGCTGTTGCCATGTGGTGCCACGTCCAGCAGTCATATTGTTTCAGATTCCATGTGAGGCAGAGAGGTTCACTGTCACTTACCTGTGTCAGGCCTTCTTTTCGATACCGCTGCATGAGGACAGTCAGTTCCTTTTTGTGTTCCGGCTCGAAAACAAGGTCTAAAGATGATTTTGTGTCCCACAAGAGTATACTGAGACTCCATCAATCTTTAATCAGATTCTAAAGAAACATCTGGAATCTCTGATTATGCCTTGCATTTCATTCTTGGTTCAGTACATTGACGACTTTTGAATACTCAAGGATGCATGCAAGCAGGATACTATTGCATTGTCAAGCCACGTGGCTGAGAATGAGCATAGAGTATCCCCTGGGGAATTGCAGTATTGCCAGAAACAGGTTCAGTACCTGGGGCATAAAATTGAGAAAGGAGTGATAAAGGAGTGATAAAGGTGTCACAAGAAAGGATTTCAGCTATACTGAAAATGGGTCCACCAGTTAAACAGAGAGAAGTCAGGACGTTTTTTGGAATGGTATGCTACTGTAGAAAGTGGATACCTAACTTTTCCCTAGTGGTCAGGCCTATACAGAGGCTGACGCACAAGAATCTGATCTGGTACCGTGGGACAATATGGGCCTTGCAGCATTTCTTGAGCAGAGAGAATCTCTCTGTCATGCCTCAGCTCTGGGAATTCCCAATTATAATAAATCCTTTGTACTTTTCTGCAGTGAGTGGGAGGACTGTGATTTCTTAGTGTTGATACAAACGCATGGAAATGCCAATAGACCAGTGGCCTAATTTTTTTGCTATGTTGGATCCTTTTGCGTCTGCTTTGTCTGGCTCCCTTAAAGGAGTAGCTACAGTTAGCACTTCAATTGAGAAGTGTGAAAATATTGTTATGAGTCATCCACTAATTGTGTATATGCCTCATTCAGTTCTTATTGAGGAAGATAAGAACACAATATCTTAGCAGTAGACTTAAAAAGTACAAGCAAGTGATTTTGGCCACAGAAAATGTAACAGTCAAATGATGTGGAATTTTTAATCCTGCTACTCTATTTCCAATAGTGAGTCAAGGATCAGTTGAATATTGTGAGGGAGACCATGATTGCCTTGATGTCATTGAACTATGTACGAAACCTAGACCAGACATACGAGACAAACCACTGTCCGAATCTGATTATGTCTTTTATGTTGATGGTTTGTGTTTGAGAGACAGTGGAGGAAGTTTGGGAGCACTCTATGGTGTTCGTACTTTGTCTGGAGTTATCGAAGCTTCTTTGCTTTAAGGAATATTTGTGGCTTAAGTGGCTGAGCTGATTGCTCTTACAAAAGCATCCTGTGTTTCTGATCAATTGAAAGTGACAATCTTTACTGATAGTGTAATTCATGACTTTGGGCAACTGTGGTCTCAGCGAGAATTCATGACATTCTCTGGATTACCAATCAAAATCATGACCAGGTGAAAAATCTCCTCAGTGCACTCCAATAGCCTGAACCGGTTGCAGTGGTCAAGTGTTCTGCACACCGCTCTGGAGATGATCATGTGACTTTGGGCAATCAGTACGCCGATGAGATTGTAAAGTATTGTGCACAGAATGTTTGTATATTTAATGGAGAAGTCATGAACAAGGGAATGGATGAGACTAACTTTAGGCTCTTGTTGACAATAGCTGACACTTGGGATGAGGTAAAGAGGTTACAGGAAGGGGTGCCTGGGGAAGAACAACAAGGTTGGGTTAGAGCAGGTTGTGTCAAAAGAGATGAAGAGATTTGGATTTCAATGTATGGAAGACCTGTGTTTCCAAATAGTCTGTCATTACCTTTTGCTCAGCATTTCCATGGCCCTGCTCACATTGATTGGGATGCTATGGTGAGGTTGTTCAGGCAAACTTGGTTCAATCCTAAATTCACAGTAATGGCTGAAGCGTTGTGTCATAGGTGTGTTTTGTTGAAACAACGATGGGAAGAAGACAGCAGTTACGTTGAGTCACATAGGGAAGTTGGGAGGACCCTTTAACTGAATTCAGTTGGATTTAATTGAGATGCCTGTGTGCAGTGGATTGAGGTACATTTTGGTAATTTTGTGTGTATTATCCCGTTGAATTGAAACGTACCTGACTAGGCGAAATGATAGTCTTACTGTTGCAAAACTTTTTATTGAGAGAACTCATCCCGAGGTTTATCTTCCCAACCTCTTTGGAATCAGATTGAGGAACTCATTTTAATAATGAGGTCCTAAAATTGTTATGTGCAGCATTACAGATAGACCTGAGACTACATTGATAGACCTGAGGCTTCAGATCTTGCTAAACAAGTAATTGGCTCGCTGAAATTAAGATTGGCAGAGGTGTGTGCTTCAACATCCCTGAAGTGGCCGGATGCTTTGGCTCCTTGTTGATGAGACTTCAGAGTGTACCTAAGCGAAAGAATGGGTTGTTCCCCATGAAAAACCGCCAGCGATTCCTGCGAATGCACTTGTGAATATAACTGATGACATGGTTTATTGCAAGGGACTAACTGATGTGGTGCATTCTGTGTCTCATCAGGTTGGACCCGTCACAGCCTCCCTACAAAAGGAACAGTACCATGACCTCAGTCCTGGTGACCGGGTCTCGGTGAAGAAACATGTCAGCAAGACTTGTCTGGAACCTTGTTGGCGTGGGCCTTATCAGGTGGTCCTGGTGGCAACAACTGCTGTCAACTCTGGAGGTCTCTCTTACTGGATCCATGCTTCTAACACTCGCAAAGTGGAGTGTCCCTTCCACAAAACACCCCCTGTCCCGGTAGAGCCAGTAGTGGGTGAAAGACAACCAGAACAGGTCAAACAAACTGTCAGGGACTAACCTGAGCCTGAAATAGCACTCAACCAAGCAGAAGAGGGTCTAGAGCAAATCATATTTGGCTCTGAAACAGAACCGATCAATGTTTGTCCTGAGGTGCAGGAATCAGACTCAAAATCAGACCCTAGTGAGGGAATGAGTGCTACTGGAAAGTGAGTGGAAGCTGGAGGCTGATGGCCTAGATGACAGGACCCTGAAGGAGTGAATCTACCTAAAGAGCATGTGCTATCAACCATTTCTGAGGAAACAGAGAATTCCAATTTGATTGAAAGTGAAGTCAAAGGTGTAAAACAGAGGAGGTCGAAAAGAACATGTTTACCAAGTCATAGGGACGTATATGTGACAGAACAACTAGGTCCTAAACAACTATAGCCTAAACCACTACTGCTAAACAACTAAAAAGTCTCTACAACTAAGTACTGAACAACTACTGTCTAAACAACAATTGTGCCTGAACAACAATTGCCTGAACAACTAATTTTAATATATATTCTAAACAACTAATAAACCATAAAAACCAAAAAGAAAACCTTACCCTAAAATGAGTTGTTCAGACAATTAATATTCAGGCACAATTGTTGTTTAGACAGTAGTTGTTCAGTACTTAGTTGTAGAGACGTTTTAGTTGTTTAGCAGTAATGGTTCAGGCAAGTAGTGGCTTAGACCTAGTTGTTCAGGATGTTTCCCATAGGGACTCTTCACTTGAATGGGCCTACCTTGCGAATGACTGAGACCAAGAATTCTGGGAATGTTGGCATCAGCATACTGGTTCAACTGAGCTTCCGTGAACTGGACTTTGTGATTGAGCCGTATTTGGAACTTTCATTGTCATCTGATAGCGTACTTTGTGCATATATAAGAGACACTTATATTGATTGGGATTGAGAACTTGAGAAAACACCTAGGCCCCAGAAGAAGAAAGAGGGTTGTTAGTTAGAAGAGCACAGAGTAGGGTAAGGAGGCCTCACACAAATGTATATGTATTGGTACTGAATGAACATTAAACTTTAAAATATTTAGTTTTATTTTCCTAATCGTATTGAAATAATCAACAAAGAGGCATTTATTACTGCCATATTTTGCTTGATAATATATCTGATTCTGAAGACATAATGGAGATAAATCAAAGAAATAGATGTAGATATATATTAGGTGCTTTACAGCTTGTTCTGCTTATTATATTTATAACATTGCTAGTAGGAGTGTTTCCCCCACTAATCCTATGGAGGGAGGGATGTCATCTGATATTCCTTCCTGAGATATTAGCCCTACGAAAGGCAATAGGGAAGGGACTGCCATGTATGTACTCAGTTGCCTGCATCTGCTTCAGAAGGTATTACTTATCATCACATCCCTGTGACATATGGGATTTCATGTAGTCTGTTGTTGACATATGGGATTTCATGTAGTCTGTTGTTGAGTGGACAGGACATTATCAGTATTATTTTCCTAACTATGATATGGTTCTTCCAGAAATTCCTAGGGTTAAACATTTGAATAGACATCCAGCCTTTTTGGAAATAAAAATAATGGCGAGATCTTTTAAACCTGTTTCTACTGTTGCGTGGGTTCTCATTATTCTAAATGAGACTACTGGATTTCTAGGTAGCAGGATCGATAACGGTGTGGGGGACTGAGTCTGACCCACGTGTAAAGAACTCTGTCACCCTAAATCCATTTTTTGCTCCGGCTAACTAGCAGTGCCTCATTTCTCCCATGTGGAAGGAATGATTTGGCAGCCGAGCGCATGACATCTTTGGAACTTCTCAGGGAAGTCGTGGTTACTCAGATCCAAACCAACCCTCTTATTTCCAATATGATCTCATATACAAATGACAAAGACAGTATAAGTTTTATATAATGTTTTAATAAAACGACTGTATTTTAGATATTAAGGCGTGAGCCGCAATAACCAGAACGATACAACACAGTAGGATTGTAATAGTTACCAGGAGAGTAAAACATAAAAACAAAGCTATCATATTGTCAAACAGTTTCTACTCTCCCTCAGCTTGTTCTATCTTGAGCACAGCATGTTAAGCTTCTAGCTTGCCTATTAGAATCACTGTGGAGATATCAGCCCTCATACCTGAGCAAAGACCTGTGATCTTGGTTCAGCATCTGCAACGAGGCAGTCAGCGTCAAGTTGTGGTTCCCTGGTCGGAATCTCCCTCTTGCGTGTATTGGGACAAGGAAGTGATTTTATAACTAACATGCCATCGTGATCACAAAATGTCCCTACGCAGGAATGCCAAGTCTAAACTCTTACCACGTCTATCGGCAATGTACCAGACTGTATCCTTGACTGAAGCACAGAGTAAATATGTTATGGAGAACTCCAGTGCTGAAGTAGGCAAAACAGTGTGATATGAATAAAAAACAACACCGTAGAACTGGCTATTTGAAAAATAACAGTACGAAGCCTAATAAAAAAGCATGTAGAGCAGAGTGCACAGAGGCTCTAAGCTGTCAGCAAATGAATAAAATATATTCAGGGCAAAATGCACAAAGGCCTAAAGGCTGAAGCTAAAGCGCAATGAATACGTAAAACTAACCACACTACACCCTCCCCTTGTCGGTAGCAAGTGGTTCCAATAATATAAAAGGATGCCCTAAATATAAACAATACCTAAAACAAGTATTTCGACAAGGTGAGAAGACAACAAAGTCATAAATTTAGGTAACATGTGGTCATAAAACCAAATTCAATATAGTGTCAATTTCGTAAAAATCCAATCGTCAGATAGAAGCAATAGAACGCAGGAGTTCCTCCACTTCGATATATGTCAATATCGGAAGATCCACGCCACAAAGTACCATGGAGCAGGTGTGATCCAAAGCCCCAAAACCATTCAGGGCGGCACCCCGTGCAGGGCCTATGAAAGAGACAATACCATCTTCCTCCAGGAAGGGAATCTCATAAACTGCCTCACGAAGCAAGCGCATCCGTAGTGCACAAGTCTGGGAATGAGCCCTAATCGGGAACATCAACAGATCAGTATCGACCATTGGAGGGCGCTGCAATGAGAGACAGAGAGCCAGTGCATGTTCAAACGAGCACCAAAGGCATCGAAACACGGGTTGCACACAATCCAAAACCGGTCTGAATGACAGAGATGAGTCGCACTCCAAATGTCCCAGGAGTGTTGCTCCAAAATGCTGCATCATTCGTTCACGACACAGCTGCGCTGATGGGAGCAGCAGTACAGGATCTCGTTGTGACGGGACAGCCATTGCGAAAAAATAGCAACAACAGCAAGACTCCAGCCAATAAAGCCAAAGTAATCAGGAAACCCCCAAAAATGCTTCCGAAAATAGAATGTATAGCCGAAGGTATCAAACCGAATATGGAAGAGAAGGTATGAGCAAAACCAACACCAACGACTTTGAAAAAATGTGCAATACCAGCGGTGCTGGATGCATTAAATATACGTCCCACAAGTTCACCGAAGTGATTCGGAAAGTTAGTATTCAAAAGGGACTGTATCTCCGCCGATGACCTTGCCACCTGAAGTGTGTAGGTCTCGCTAGCAGATGTAAGGGCCACATGCTTTTGAAACAATAAAGCTTTTAGCTGACTCAACTTGTCGAAATCAACCTTGGAAGTAGCAATATGAGGCCAAATGTCTGCTACCTCCCTAAATTGAGTGGGGGGAAACAACACATTCCCGCAGCACGTAACGGCCTTGTTGACAAAGACGATGTAAACTATTCCGGCACGCATGCCACAGCAGCGTTCGCTGTTAAGAACAATGTAACTGCCGTTAGAAAGCACCTGGAAAGTGTTTTTAATAACCGGGACTGGAACTCCCTTCAGATAACAAGCTAAGTTAGCAATCGAAGCGTTACACGCCCCGTGCAAGGACAGCTGTTTACAAACCATTGAATGGCTGACAGAAGCTTCGCATTCGCTGCCGCTAAGAAAAACCTCCTTCAAACCATTAACACATCTGTACTGAAAGGGAAGGTCCCACACCTCGTGTATGTAACTGTCTCCCAATAGTTCATATCTACCCACCGGAATGTGCTTCAAACACGAAGTAAATTGTAAAGTAGAGATAGGCAAATTAATAACCCCATGGATCAACCATTCAGCTGACGGAATCTCAGCTACCGTGAAAGGCAGTTTCTCTAATTTCTCAATATTTAACATAACATATGTCACTTCCTTTTTAGCCATCAGTTGTTGTTGACGAGTCAAATTAAAAGAGATAAAGATCTCTCTGGCACGAACGTGTTGCCATGGAACGCGACCCGCCTTCAAGGTCTGAAGAGTCCAACCCAGCTGCATGATGGACCGCGTCTGACTCTACCCATGATATAAAGAAGACATGTCCGATTTAATAATGTCAATGGCAGAGGAAACAATGCTGTCAATCGTGTAAACACGTTCAGAAAGGGTATGCATGCCATTATCAACAACAGACAAAGGGGGTGATTCTGACATTGACGGGCGGCGGAGGCTGCCCGCCAATGTTCCCCCGTCAAAATACCGCTCCGCGGTCACAAGACCGCGGAGGGTATTTTGAGATTTGCCCTGGGCTGGCGGGCGGCCGCCAAAAGGCCGCCCGCCAGCCCAGGGCAAATCTACCTTCCCACGAGGACGCCGGCTCCGAATGGAGCCGGCGTAGTGGGAAGGTGCGACGGGTGCTGTTGCACCCGTCGCGTATTTCAGTGTCTGCAAAGCAGACACTGAAATACCTTGCGGGGCCCTCTTACAGGGGCCCCTGCAGTGCCCATGCCATTGGCATGGGCACTGCAGGGGCCCCCAGGGGCCCCGCGGCACCCCCTACCGCCATCCTGTTCCTGGCGGGAGACCCGCCAGGAACAGGATGGCGGTAGGGGGTGTCAGAATCCCCATGGCGGCGGAGCGCGCTCCGCCGCCATGGAGGATTCCCCCGAGCAGCGGAAAGTCGGCGGGGGACCGCCGACTTTCCGCTTCTGACCGCGGCTGAACCGCCGCAGTCAGAATGCTCATGGGAGCACCGCCAGCCTGTTGGCGGTGCTCCCGTGGTCGGTGGCCCTGGCGGCCACCGGCCGCCAGGGTCAGAATGACCCCCAAAGTCTGCATCAGATTTTCTTGATCAATCTGCCTCAACCGGGCTGCATCCTCTTGTTGTGAAAGCTTCCAAATCTCATTATAAACCTCGTATAAGAACCTTTTCTTCCGTGGTACTTTGGGACCTGACAAAAAATCTTGTAAATTAGTATTATTAGACAGTAACATGAGATGTGACTTAACTGCATCCAGCGTGGATGACTTCAACCATTGCTGACAAAGCTTCCCCACACTGTATGTAGTTATAATATCAGCATGTTCTGGTGAAACGTAATGAGGGTCTGCCCTACTAGTCCTGAACCCCCCTGAAGAGGTGACAAAACATTGATGACACATATTAGTGTCCACAGGCCATAATAACCACCCGCCTGGATGTAACGATGAAGTGTTAAGCGTACCATTCTGGACCCAATGTGTAAAGTCACTGAAAGTAGCATTCACATAGTGCTGCCAATTTTGTAATTTAGAAGGGACAGGTATACTAGGCAAAGTTAACTCCCTAATCGTCGCTAAGCCCAAACAGCTAGTCTGTTGTACTGTGTCATTGAGGAAAATCATCTGCACAGGGATAATACATGCTCTAAATAACGTGTCCCTGCCTTGCATTTGCCAATTTTTCGTACCCCAAACACTTTTCAAGTCAACAGGTTTGAACCAGTATTCATATCCCTCGACCGACAGTTTAGATACAAACAAATTGGAATACAGTGATTTAGTATCGGTCAATAACATTTGCTTATTAGAATACGGTGTAACTTTAAAATAGTAGGACCTAGCATTACGTGGATCATGGCCCGCAAAATATGAAAATTTTTCATAATATGTTTTTGAACTCCCTTGTGGAGGAGTCGAGCAATGTTCCCATTGCACATAATTAAACATGGGCTTAGGGCTACTAGCTTTATGAATAAAGTGGTGTCCATAATAGTTGTAACAAAACATGTCACCATGATTATCTCTAAACTGGTAAGCATCTTCATCGTCATAGACAGTATAATATTGCAAATCCGTTAGCATAGAATCTACTGTCTTCACATCCCAATCATCAGAAACAATGCCAGGTATAACAATATCATTCATTGATAATTTGAGGACATACGGTATTTGAATCAATTCAGCGGGACCATATGTATCAAACATTACTTTATCCCACACAATTCCATCCGGAACTGGTATAGCAGAAATGTTCCCTGTGGACAAGTCTCTTCGAACCATATGAGACGAAAAATGTGGTTTCAACACAGTCTCCACGTGCTCAATGTCAGATCGATCAGGAAGAAAATGACCATGTATTATCAGAAAAAAAGTAACCACAAATTCCAACCATAATAAAATAGTCATCACGGCCAAAAACAGCCAAAAATAGTTCCAAGGAAAAACAAAATATGTTCGTTTAAGCCATCCCAGCAGCCGTCGTGGACCGTGGACAGAAGACATCAAAGACGAGGAGCCGGACCCATCATTATCAGCGTCGTTGAAGCAGCCAGAAACAGTTCTAGCAAAAGGTGCAACTGTGAACGAAGAAGCAGACGGAGGCTCTCGCCGTGGCACGCTATAAACCACATGTTCAGAAACGTCAGTAGAACGTACAGCAATTTGATCACAAGATTCCATATTAATCGCCGTCGGTGGAACAATCGCAAGATCATCATCCACCCTCCCCAAGCTCGGAGAGGAAACAGTGTCGGTGAAAATCACTTGCAGCGGGACCTCGTCCCTAGTAGTGAGAGGGATTCCGGAACTACTGGGTGTCCCTCTTGGTCTGCTGTGCAGAATCGGCCACATGTTGTAACTTGACATTATCAATGGAAACAAAGCGATTTCCTTTGGCCCCTCGCAGCGGCGGTAAAATCACAGTTCTCGTGCCGCTTACCCCTAACACAGGGACAGGTTCTCGATAGGAAGGACCAAATTCTTTTTTAACTGCGACCTTTTCACGCACTAGATCCCCAATCCTGGGTATCCAACCAGTAGGTGTTACTGGCTCATCCTTAATTCCTGAGGAGGCAGCACTGGCAGAAGAGTTATCTTCACGGAATTGTTGTAAATCCTGCAAAACAGTGACACGATCATTTATGTCAAAGGGCGTATCTGCCGCCTCCACACCAGGACCATCTAGATCAGGAACATACATTCGTGTTCCAAACAGGCCCTCATATGAAGTACGACCCCCCAGTGACCTTCTAGGCAAGTTATTAAGTGCTCTCTGTCCTCCATATAGGTGGGCTAGCCAACCACGACCCGTACCTATAACTCTGGCCGTTAAGGACTGCTTTAAATCACGATTTAAACGCTCCACGACAGAATTTCCCTCGGGATGAAATGGAGACGAGAATTGGAGTTGGACCCCCAACGAAGCCATGGTGTCCCTGAATGCCTTAGAGGCAAAAGCAGGGCCCTGGTCCGAATGAAAAGCCGCAACTGCAAATATATCGACAAAGATGCGCAAATCTTTAATAACAGTTCGAGCGTCAGCCGAGCGTTGTGGCCATACCCATACAAATCTGGAGCACGAATCTACAGCAACCAATATATATTTGAATGCACTATCTGGTGTCAGCGGACCACAATGATCCAAGTACACACACTGTAATGGTTTGTTTGAAATCAGAAGGGGCGTCTGTTGCGGGCGTCTAGCCGACGAAGCTTTAATTTGTTGACAAACGTCACAACAAAGGACATACTGCTTCGTCTCTTTATAGAGACCAGGCCACCAGTAACGAGCCTGTAAAAGTGAAATTGTGGCAGCCACCCCAGCATGTGCAGAAGCCACCCCCTCATGTGCTGCAGAAATCAATCGAGGTCTCTCAATTTTATTGGGAATTTTACGCACACCAATGCCTGGAATTGTAACAGTAGCATTTAGCGCACCATTCAAGCAGTAACTATATTTTGAAGGAAATCCTTTAGGAAAAGGCGTGCCATCAGCCGTAGCTTTTATGGCAGCTGAAATGTCTGTGTCTAGTTTAGAACTCGAACGAGTCACTGCGGCCACAGTGGCGACAGCCACTGCCGATTTCGCAGCTTCATCAGCCAAAGTATTCCCAGCAACGTGTATTCCAACGCGCTGGTGTCCAAGTGTATGCACAACATGGACTTTAGGAAGCGTTTCCTTCAGATCCGCAACCTTACCCCACAACATTTTATGCTTAATGGTGTTGCCTTTAGAATCTCTGAACCCATTCATCTTCCAATAGTGTAAATATTCGTTGAAAGACTGCACACAGTAGTAGGAGTCACAGACCAGCAAGGTTAAAAGTGCTGGATCCGCGTGCTCCAACGCTAACAATAGAGCTTTGAGCTCAGCCAGCTGTGCCGTGCAATCTCCCAAGGTTTTAGTATAAGTATGTCGGGGGCAGAACACTTCCCCCTCCATAGTGCCGCTCACCACCGCACATGCAGCAGAATACTATTGTTTAGTCCCAACCGCTGGTTGCGCAGAGCCATCAGTATACATGACCACTTCATATTGGTCAATAGGCAATGTACCAGCAGGAACAGGGTATTCTGTTTCATATTGAAGAAATTCTTGAGTCTGCAGTTTGGGGTCAAATACATAATCTACATCAGTGGCTGTCAAAGACGTAGCCCATTGTATCCATCGCGGGTGTAAAGCTTTCGAATTAGGAACACTCGCTTTTGTAACAGTCTCTAAGGCCGGAACCGGGGAAACGACAACTATGCATTGACCCTGGGCCAGCGGTCTTTCTTTAATAACAGCCATCTGTACTGCAGTGAGAATTTTCTCAGTTTGTGCAAAACGTTGCTCTGCAGCTGAATACAAGTGAGACTTGTATGCAATCGGGACAGTCTCCCCTTCATTAAAGGTGACATAAGTAAACCCAACAGCCCCAGGTATCACCCTGATCACTAAATGTGTCTTATTGTCCCGTGTGTGTAAGTGTTTAACTGCTAAAAGATCACTCTGTAATTCTCGCAGTATATGTGTATGTTCAATCGTCCAAGATTTACTCGAAAAATTCAGGCGAATCAACTCGTATAAGGGTTTTATACGCGTTGCATAATCAGGAATGTAAGTTCTGCCAAAATTCAGAAACCCCAACAATGACTGGAGCTTCCGAACCATATTAGGAGGCTGCAATAAAGCAAATTTCTCCAAAAAATGTGGCGCTAGGCTCTTGCCCTCACTCGACAATCATATCCCAGGAAAATGACGCTGAGGAAAGCAATCTTTGATTTCTTAAAATGAAACTTATAGCCAATATCAGCAAACCCCACAACAATGCGCGATACACGCCTTAGATGTTGCAGAATCTCATCATCTGTCAGATATATGTCATCAACATATGATAATGCTTCAGGGTCGAACTCATGCAGCATTTCAGTTACACGAGCCGAAAACAGTCCTGGGCTATTCTTATACCGCTGAGGCAAACGACAAAAAATTTTCTGAGAGCCAAACGCACTGAAACAGGTATAGTCCCGACTCTCGGGCGCTATATTCTGGCAGAAAAATCCATTCGAGATATCCAATGTTGTTTTGTATTTTTTACGCACTATATTATTCATAAGCGCTGCGCTATGTGAATTTTGTATTGCATATGTGCGTGTATGACTATTCAAATGTCGGTAATCCACCACTATCCTATATGAATGGTCCGGTTTAGCAACCGGAAACAAGGGATTATTCATCGGCGAGACACAGGGCTCAATTACACCCTGATACTCCAATTGTGTAAGAATTTTTCTAACCGATGCCCTAGCTTCAAATTTGATAGGATATTGCGGTTGTGGCTGAGGTTCGCCCTTTATCGGTATTACATGATAAGGTGATTGTCTGTCCCACCCCACGTTATTTCTATACAAGGCGGGAGCCTGTGCTAGAGCCCATGATTTACTATAGGACTCTGCGAGTTCTCTCGGAACAAGTGGTGAGAAGGAAGGTTTAATAACCTCCTCCCCAACTGGACAGTCGCGAACAAAGTCAGGTGGCCAATCTTGTTCGGCCAACAGAACATCATATGATTTTACCACATGGTCCCAAAAAATGGCGTTTATAACACGGTCAATGTCCCCTTCCAATCGCAGAGTCACTTCATATACTCTATCAGGATCAGAGACACGCATATCCGCCGTCTCGACTTGTATGAAGTCATCAGTTGCTTTCACCTCCAGATGCTCTAGAAGACTCCGGCGAACTATTGTGACCTCTGCCGCGCTGTCTAACAGTGCTAACGCCCATGTCTTGTTCGTCAAGAGAACTCTCTTCTTGAGCGGCATGTCTAACTGAGACAGCTGCCACTTTCTTCTTTTTAAATTGCTGTTTCTGTTGCAGCGGTTTCTCTTCTTGTTTAATAGAAACCTCCGCTGAGCGTTGTGAATCCTGTCTCGGTTTCACGTACTCCGTCCTCCGCTCTGACCACCCACCTCTCTCACTTCTCTTTTCCGAGGAGTCCTGAAAGGAACGAGATTGGCGTGTATCAGTATATTGATATCTATCAGGCGTCTTCAAAGTATCCCTATTCCTGAGATTATATTTATTCTGTGGGGTCTCCGGTTGCGGAGACTGCCCACCATTCTTCTTAGGTGTTTGCTGTTTCTTTTCCCAGCGCTTTTTCGAACCCTCAGGTTGTTGCTGTTTAGCATTATCTTTATTATTTTTACCCTGTAACTGGGGTTTTTGTGGTCTAGCCCCAAGGCTATCACGACCAATACTAGAATATGTTTCCGCTATTATTCTCGGAAGCTCCCGCTCCTGATTAAGCAGCGGAACATCCCGAAGACGCATACGCACTGCTAGTGCTACTGCCTCTCCTTTGAGATTACTCAAAATAATAGAAGAAACTGTGGCAAAATTGCCCAGCAACTGCATGCCCAAATCCAAAGCAGGGGCAGCCCCATATTCATCCTGAATCTGTTTAAGTACGTCCGGTAAATTAGCTAATGTTGGTGTACCGTGTGCCGTAGTGTAGAGCGCGGCAAACACCGTGCCCCAGGTATTAAAAGGGTCCACCGGAGGAACCATCCCGTACGGCAAACACATCGTCAAAATTCTATGTTTATCCTGAGGTCCCGTATGGGGAAATACTGCTTCCAGCGTATAAATTTTTTGAGCCAGCCAAAACGGAGTCTCCTCTCGTTTAGCCGGTACTTTACCCATAACTGAGTGTACAGTGGCCGGATTAAGACCCGGAACCACCGCCTGTGGGTGCGCTGGAGTAGCACGCGCTGCATTCGTATTTAATGTCTGCATCACAAACTGAACTAATCGTCTATATGTAGCCGTTAATTCTGTATATAAACGACGAACTTCAACCACTGCCAATTGAGCAACCGCAGGATGTGGTGTATATGTAGCCACTAAAGGCCAGGTAGGACCATCATTACTCAGTGGACCTAACCTAACTTGTGCTATTGAGTGTGGGAGGGCGCCATCAAGCCAATTATGGTGTTCTTGATAAGATAGAGGTATTTCTAAATAAGCGTAAGCCCTGTATTGTCCAGAGACATTCGCAACTGTATATTCGTGAAAAGTATTTGTTCCCCCATCCACTGCTGGAAAAGTGACCCAAGAATAAAAAAGTTCCGTTCTATAGGCTGCATGGGCGTCCACCACAAAAGTGACTGGACCCCCCTGGACTGTCAGTCCATGTGTCAATAGATGTCCTGTGAGCGGATGTCGCATATTAATTGCTATGTTCACTACATTAGGATTCGCCATTTTATAAAAAACGGCTGCAGGTCAGAGAAGGCAGACCAATATCGGGGTTTTTTCCTTTCAAAGTTCAAGCTTGAACAACCAACCACTAAGCAATAGGACACCTATGCCGTGGCGGCGGAAACCCTCAGCCCCACGGACGTCTCCGTATACGGAACCAAGGAGTCAAAATATATATGAGACCAAGAGAGTCAGTCGGACCTAATCATTAGAGCCAGACCAAACGTTGCCGGCGCCATGTCGCGTGGGCTCTCATTATTCTAAATGAGACTACTGGATTTCTAGGTAGCAGGATCGATAACGGTGTGGGGGACTGAGTCTGACCCACGTGTAAAGAACTCTGTCACCCTAAATCCGTTTTTTGCTCCGGCTAACTAGCAGTGCCTCATTTCTCCCATGTGGAAGGAATGATTTGGCAGCCGAGCGCATTACATTTTTGGAACTTCTCAGGGAAGTCGTGGTTACTCAGATCCAAACCAACTCTCTTATTTCCAATATGATCTCATATACAAATGACAAAGACAGTATAAGTTTTATATAATGTTTTAATAAAACGACTGTATTTTAGATATTAAGGCGTGAGCCGCAATAACCAGAACGATACAACACAGTAGGATTGTAATAGTTACCAGGAGAGTAAAACATAAAAACAAAGCTATCATATTGTCAAACAGTTTCTACTCTCCCTCTGCTTGTTCTATCTAGAGCACAGCATGTTAAGCTTCTAGCTTGCCTATTAGAATCACTGTGGAGATATCAGCCCTCATACCTGAGCAAAGACCTGTGATCTTGGTTCAGCATCTGCAACGAGGCAGTCAGCGTCAAGTTGTGGTTCCCTGGTCGGAATCTCCCTCTTGCGTGTATTGGGACAAGGAAGTGATTTTATAACTAACATGCCATCGTGATCACAAAATGTCCCTACGCAGGAATGCCAAGTCTAAACTCTTACCACGTCTATCGGCAATGTACCAGACTGTATCCTTGACTGAAGCACAGAGTAAATATGTTATGGAGAACTCCAGTGCTGAAGTAGGCAAAACAGTGTGATATGAATAAAAAACAACACCGTAGAACTGGCTATTTGAAAAATAACAGTACGAAGCCTAATAAAAAAGCATGTAGAGCAGAGTGCACAGAGGCTCTAAGCTGTCAGCAAATGAATAAAATATATTCAGGGCAAAATGCACAAAGGCCTAAAGCCTGAAGCTAAAGCGCAATGAAGACGTAAAACTAACCACACTACACTACCATAGACACTGTGGGGCTCATTCTGAGCCCGGCGGGTGGCGGGAGCCGCCCACCTGGAGGGAGCCGCCAAATGACTGCACCGCGGTCAAAAGACCGCGGCGGCCATTCAGACATTTCCTCTGGGCCGGCGGGCGCTCTCCAAAAGAGCGCCCGCCGGCCCAGAGGAAATGCCCCTGCAACGAGGACGCCGACTCAGAATTGAGCCGGCGTAGTTGCAGGGGTGCGACGGGTGCAGTTTGCACCCGTCGCGTATTTCAGTGTCTGCATTGCAGACACTGAAATACACAGTGGGGCCCTCTTACGGGGGGCCCTGCAGTGCCCATGCCATTGGCATGGGCACTGCAGGGGCCCCCAGGGGCCCCACGGCACCCCCTACCGCCATCCTGTTCCTGGCGGGCGAACCGCCAGGAACAGGATGGCGGTAGGGGGTGTCAGAATCCCCCATGGCGGCGCAGCAAGCTGCGCCACCATGGGGGATTCCAAGGGCAGCGGAAAACCGGCGGGAGACCGCCGGTTTTCCTTGTCTGACCGCGGCCAAACCGCCGCGGTCAGAATGCCCTGTGGGGCACCGCCGGTCTGTCGGCGGTGCTCCCGCCGACCCTGGCCCGGGCGGTCTGAGACCGCAGGGGTCAGAATGACCCCCTGTATATGCACAGAAACACAACTTAACTTGTCTTTTATCAGATGCAGAAAATATGTTTTTAAATTATAGTCGAAGACAGGAGGAGAGAGTTGGAAGCTGAATCACCAATATATTAGCTATTCCTAAGTCAGAATAAATGGACAAAGTAAGAAATAGAGCATCAGTTAGCTGGAAACTTAGCTGCTTTAGCTCTAGATTGGGAAATAAAGGGAAATTGTGCATCTGGATGGAAAGGTCTGCCACTGACAATGTGTTCTTGGGAAAGAGTGAATTTCAAGTTGTATTTGGATGGGGAAGATTAATTGATTTCTGGTGCTTATTTTGTTTGTGGTAAGCGAGCACATTTTAGATTACCAAAAGGATGGTATGGTACATGATATTTGTATATTGTTTTCCCTAAAATATATCATGTGGAGTACTTTGATAATCCTGGTGTGAGTGCAGCAGAAGTAGTAGGAGACATTGTTTGTGCTATGATTCCATCTAGTTGAGTGATTTTGAATGATCTCAAAATCAGAAGGTTGTCTACTATAGTGGGTAAACTAGCCACTACTACTCCTGGAGCACTATTGGTTGTCAATACTGAAATTATAGCGATGAGGACAATGGTTTTGCAAAACTGACTTGTCCTAGACATGTTGCCCACAAAAGAGGCCGGAATCTGTTGGATGCTTAAAGTTCAGCATCCTCTGTGGCGTCTCAGTGAACCTCAGGGAATTCATTAGGTGCAGATCATGGCATACGGCTTGACCCACTGGTCACAGCAGTTCTTCTTTGGTTTCTGTGGCAGCCCAAACTCTATGCCAAAGTCATGCCTCCTGGCATGTGGGGTTGCAGCGGTAATCCCAATCCGATCGCAGACTCTCCTGATGTGATGTCACTCACTACTGTGGCCCCTCCTGGCATACGAGGTCACTGATCTTAGCTGTTGCACGTCCTGTACACCTGGCCCAAACTCAGTTCATCAGTGACCGCCTTTGGCGTAAGGGGTCACAACAGTGCAGCAGTGCAGATTGGTGCTTCCCACCCACCGCTTCGACACAGCTCAGAAGAATGCAGCAATTTCTTGACATATGAGAATAGCCGAGCCGATAATCCACACAGCAACGATCAGTGCTCAGCCTCATACATCACACAGGGAATCCTTGTGCAGGGCTTCCACTGGAATTTACTCTCTCAAATGCTCTCTTCTACCCCACGAGGCACACTGGTCTTGGCAAGCAGGCATGCAAAGGTGATCAGGTTTCAGGGTAGGTGATATTGGTGTCCTAGATGATGTCCCCTCACCCAAAAGGAAGACTAGCAGGCCTTCTCCTACAGTTCTGGCCACAGGCAGAAGACTTGCACAGCTCCCCTTCTCATAAAGCTTGTCCGGCTGCTTGCTAGATGACACACTTTTGGAGACTCATCGTCCTCTTCTTATAGTCCTTGTCTAAACATCAACTGTAATTTAGATTTAGGGTCTGGCTCTTTGATGTTTTATGTTGGGGTTCTGCTTCTTTTGAAGTGCGTACTTCTCCTTTTTATCTTTCTTTTTGAAAGGGGTCTGACCCAACAGGCACAACTATGAAGCAGATTGTCCATAACATAATTCACGGGAGTAACCAGAGTTTCTTCATGGATGTTAGTCAAAGTAAAATGTGCATTAAAATATTAATCCCAGGCCCTCAGTCCTATCTTTCTGATTCTCCTATCAGCCCTGTTAGACCTGACAGCCTTAGGGTGGTCATCCTCCAACTTTTTGCCTGCTTCCCTCCACTTTTCTGACACTGTTTTTGCTGGTTTTAGGACTCTGCACACTTTGCCACTGCTAACCAGTGCTAAAGTGCATATGTTCTCTCCCTTAAACTGGTAATATTGGTTCATTTGATTTACTTGTAAGTCCCTAGTAAAGTGCACTGCATGTGCCCCGGTCTGTAAATTAAATGCTACTAGTGGGCCTGCAGAACTGATTGTGACACCCACATAAGTAGCCCCTTAGCCATGTCTCACGCCTGCCAATGCAAAGCCTATGTATGCAGTTTCACTGCCACTTCGACTTGGCATTCAAAAGTACTTGTCAAGCCTTAAGCTCCCCCTTTTCTAACTATGTCACCCCTAACGTAGGCCCTAGGTAACCCATAGGGCAGGATGTTATGTAGGTAAAAGGCAGGACATATACCTATGTGTTTTATATGTCCTGGTAGTGGAAGACTCCTAAATTCATTTTCCACTACTGTGAGCCCTGCTTCTTTCATAGGCTAGCATTAGGGATACCCTCATATACTGTTTAAGTGGTAGATTCTGATCAGAAAGGGGTAAATAGGTCATGATTAGTATGGCCAGAATGGTAATGGAAAATCCTGCATGTTGAAGAGGTTGGATTTTATATTACTATTTTAGAAATACCACTTTTAGAAAGTTAGCCTTCCTTTGCACTTAAAATACAACTGTGCCATAGAGCCTGTCTCCAATCAATGTCTGAGCTGGGCAGGTTGACAGCTTCCTTGTGAATTTCATCCAGACAACCACACACACAGGATACTCAGTCACACCTGCACTCATCTGCCTTCTGAATGGGGCTTCCTGGGCTAGAAGGGTGAAGGGACCTGACACTTACATTTCAAAGGCTAGTGGCCTACTCTTACACAATGGACTGCCAAACCCCCTACTGGGACTCTGGCAGACAGACCTGTACTAAAAGGGGACCTTGTGCATTTCAAAACCACTCTTTGATGTCTCCCCCACTTCAAAGGCATTTGTGGGTATGTAAACTGGGTCTCTGACCCCACCAAATCAGACACTTCTGGACCTGAACCGGCAACCTGTCAAGAGGAACTACTTGGCTGCCCAAAGAACTCACCTGGACTGCTTTGCTGTTAAAAACTGCTGTCTGGCTGTTGCGCGGCTGCCTTGCTGACCTCTGACTTTGCTGAGAAGAGCTCTCCAACGGCTTGGTTTGAGCTTGCCTCCTGTTTTCTGAAGTCTCAGGGCCAAAAAGAATTAGGCCCTCATTATGAACCTGGCGGATGGTGGTAATATGTTGGAAAGTACTGGCAACAGGTTGGCGGTACTTTCCACCATATTATGACATTGGCAGTTTGGCTGTAGCCAAACTGCCAATGTACCACACCGTCGGCCATGGCGGTAACAGCTGCTGGACTAGAGGTCTCAATCTCCAGCCTGGCGGCCGTCACTGCCTGCCTGCGGGATAATGACCCCTCCTACCACTATGGTTTCCGTGGCTGCCTTATCGCCACAAAAACCATGGCGGTAGGCACTATCAGTGACAGGGAATTCCTTCCCTGTTACTGAGAGAGGTCTCCCCCACCCCAACCCCTTCTCCAGATACCTCCCAAACCCCCCACATTCACACCTCCCCTACACACACACACACACACACACATGCATTCACACACCTATACCCACATGCATCCACTCATTTATACATCATTCACACACACACTTTCATACATACACGCATACATGCATTGACATAACACAACATACACGCACTCACACCTCCATACATGCAAACACATTCAACATGCAAAACACACCGGCATACACGCATGCATAAACATACACTCCCTCACACACACACAAACACACAACACCTCCTCCCCTGTTGAAGCACCCACTTACCTGTGGCAGGAGACGGGGCGCTGCTGCCACCAAAAGCGTCTGCCAGCAGAACACCGACAAGCCATATTATGGGTCATAATATGGCCGGCGGCGGTCTACTGGCGTGGTGCTGCTGGTGGCAGCAGCACCACCTTACCGCCATCCACCGGCATGGCCACAGCTGGATTTCCGCCATCCTTCTGGCGGGAACCCGGCTGTGGTCATAATACAGCAGACAGCTGGTAGCCACGGTGACAGTCTTTTGGCGACCTTTGCTGCAGCGGTAGGTGGTTTTTACCGCCAATATCATAATAAGGGCCTTAATCTCTTCAAGATAATTACTTGTGTGCTGGAAAATGATACACAGCCTGCCGGAAACGACGCACAGCCTGCCCTATGATGAGAAAATTGCCGCACCACCAAACCGGAATGACGCAGCCCCAACTTCCTGAGTGAAGATCGATGCAGCGCCTGCGTTGCGAAAGGAAATTCGACACACAGCCCTACCAGATTGACACACAGCCGAGCCGGAACAACACAGCTCGACTTCCTGAGTGAACAATCGATGCAGCATCTGCCGAGCGACAGAAAATTTGATGCATCGCCTAGCGGATCAACGCAATGCCTGTGGCTCCATCTCACACGCTCAGGATTTCCACGCATCATCCCTGGGTGTCAAAAGATCGCCACATCATAGTGAGGAACCAAGTCTGCATGCCAGAAATCAACACAAAGCCCCTTGCAGCGTGGAAAGAAATGACGCACTGTCTGTGCCATGTCAGAAAATCCGATGCACACCTTATTTTTCAACGCATCTCCTAATCTGTGGTCTTCGTGCATGATAATTTTGACACAAACCAGGTACTTTGTGCAAACGAGACAACTGTTGATTTTTAAGATCTAAGACTCTTTTTAATCATCTCGCCAAAGTGATATTTCAACTTGTGCTTGTTTAATCTTTATCGTTTTTACCTTAATTTAACTAGATAACTCTCATATATTTTTCTAGACGTGTGTGGTGTATGTTTGTGGTGTTTTGACTGTGTTATTGCATTATTTATTGCACAAATACCTTATACATTGACTTCTAAGTCAAGCTGGCTGCTCAGTGCCAAGCTACCAGAGGGTGGGCACAGGATAATTTGGAGTGTGTGTGACTTATCCTGACTAGGATTGTGCTCCCTACTAAGACAAGGGTGTATACCTCTGCCAAATAAATACCCCATTTCTAACAAGCCCCATCTCCTTTCCTGAGATGTGTCCAGGCCTCTTCCTTGTGATCTATCAGTGAACAAAAGAGAAGTCTTTTGAGATGTAAAATTAGTTTCTTCCTTCCCTCCACTGTGTCCCCACCCAGCTTACAGGAATGCAGCAATACACAAATATGTTGTGGGGGAATCCTCTCCTCCTAATATCTTCATCAGGCAGGCCTGGACTTTCCCAATTGAACCAAAGGTTCTCCATACCATTGCAGACACACTCACTCAGTATACATGTATAGCACACTTTCTATTCAGCACTAACACCTCTATGCATTGTAACCTCACATGTATCAATGCATCCAGCACACACACTCAGTCTGAGAGCACTGTTCAGCACTGAAACTGATGCTTTTAAAATGTGTGTGAACATGTAGTCTTCACTCCATTGACAGAGGGTAAAAAAGGTTCTGGTCACTACTACTACACTGTATACTATATCCTTTGCAATGTTTTTTATTTTGTTTAAAAAAATGTATAAAATTGTCCATTCGGATTACTTACAGATTTCTTTGTATTTCCATTTGATTCTTTACATTCAAGGGACCTTTGTTCCTTCAGAAACAATATACCCCCGGTCCCTTGATACCCATGGGTTACCCTTATTTCTTATAAATAATTGGAGGGCAATCACAGTATTGCAAGGGTTATTATTAGTCCGACATCTAAGTGGGTGGCTTTCAGCTTTCTCCTGTTTCTTTCTCCTCCTTGTTCCTTTCTTTCTCCTTCTTTTTCCCTCTCCCCTTCTCTATTATTCCCTGCTCCCTGTATCTACATATATGTATCTTTTATATTAGTTTACTATGTCAGACCAGACTTCGCTATATTTTGATGACTACATCAAAAAAACTTTAGAGAGTCCTTCGCTTTTTCTGACACAACTGAATCCCGTTCAATCTGTTGGTTCCAGCTCAGCTGAACAACTTGAAAAACACAAGAAGTACAGTAGATTACAGTTAATGTATCACATGTTAACTGAGTATCTCAAAGCTGACACTATTCCAGTTACCATCCGAGTTAGAAATATCCCTGGTGTCTTCACCGATGATAAAAAGTATTTGTATGGATTTAGTTCGTTAGGGACCATGTGCCCTAGGCACTGGATGGTGCTATGCATCGACACGGCTATTGAGCATGCAAGGAAACTTACAGAAGAAATCAGTGACTTGGAGAAACAGATTAGAGAATTTAGGGCCAGATGTAGCAACCCTTTTGCGAGTCGCAAACGGCGAAAATCGCCGTTTGCGACTCGCAAACGTGGGTTTGCAATGCACAAATGCATATTGCGAGTCGTTACCGACTCGCAATATGCATGTGCGACTCGCAAATAGGAAGGGGTGTTCCCTTCCTATTTGCGACTCGCAATGGTATGCAATACCATTTGCGAACGCATATGCGGTCGCAAATGGCATCGCAGTTACCATCCACTTCAAGTGGATGGTAACACAATCGCAAATTGGAAGGGGTCCCTATGGGACCCCTTCCAGTTTGTGATTGCACCCAAAAATAGTTTTTCAGGGCAGGGAGTGGTCCAAGGGACCACTCCCTGCCCTGAAAAAAACGAAACAAAAGGTTTCGGATTTTTTTAAAATGCAGCTCGTTTTCCCTTAGGGAAAACGGGCTACATTTAAAAAAAAAAAACCTGCTTTATTGAGCAGCAGGTCGCTAACATGGAGGCCTGCTGACGTCAGCAGGCCTCCATGTTAGCGAGTGCCCATAGTCGCTATGGGGCCGCAATTTGCGACCCACCTCATTAATATTAATGAGGTGGGTCTTTGCGACCCCATAGCGACTTGCAGAAGGTGTCTGAGACACCTTTCTGCATCCCAAATTGCGACTTGCAATTTGCGAGTCGCAGAGACTCGCAAATTGCAAATCGCAATTTGGTTTTTTCGTACATCTGGCCCTAAGTGTGATCCCTGATGCTAAAAATCCTTTGGAGAACATAGACAAAACAGTAGCTGAATTCAACAGAATTGAACATGATAACAAGACCATTAAAGTAAAAAGAGACAACAAAAAATATAGGGTTGAAAGGACAAACCCTTACCCCACTGATGACTTTTATACCAATAGAACATATACCACACCAAACCTGGGACGCCCGCTAGGCAGATTTGACAGACAACAGACCATTGTTACCTTTTCTGATACCCCTGCAGAATCATCAGATAAATCAGACCCAGCCGAAGGAACAAGTTCCTCCTCCAACACACACAGTAAAACCCTTTTAGGGAGAGGACGAGGGACGACCTCCCAGATGATTGAGTCGATGATCGCGGTGCTGGTACAGTACTCCAGGGGCGGACAGACACAAAAGAAATGGTACCAGTGGTAACAGTGGGTGGTTCCACAGATAGAACTTAACACACTATGGATAACCTCCCCACCGTACCCATTTTCAAACTATCTGCTCACCAACTGTCATCAGCTGAAATTTTTTTTTTGCTTAATAAAGGCCTCTAGTTTGTTCCAACTACTCACCACAATTTTCTAGAAGTCCAAACTGAGATGTTACGTTTTTTAGGAAAATTCGTCTTCGTGTTTTCTTTTTGACTAATCTGGGCAATTCATGAATGGCTAACACGAATTTTCATCCTTCTTCCTCATTTTCACCACCCTATAGTGGTTTACCTCTAGAAAGTCCCACCTTCGTGAGATATATTCTTAATGAAATTTCTAAGCTGGAAAATAAACAGAAACACAACTTCATTCCTTTTAATCTCCCTAAAGAGGAAAAACATGCATTGAAACAGCTCAAGCTCATTTCATCTCTTATTATAAAACCAGCCGATAAGGGTGGTGGGATTGTTGTCCAAGACGTTGACATGTACAAGGCTCAAAATGCCAGACAGCTTGACAATACTGACCACTATTCAAGACTAGGCTCTGATCCCACAAATGAAATTCAGCAATTGATTCTTGACCTTATTAAAAGAGGGAGGCATTAGGGTTTTCTGACCAGAAATGAGTTTCAGTACCGCAATACAAATTCCAAGGGCACCTGTTATTTACACCCTCCCTAAAATACATTGGAGCAATGCAGCACTACCAGGGCATCCAACTGTTTCGGGCTGTGGTTACATTCTAGAACCACATAAACGCTATGTGGACTTTTTTATAAAAGCTTTTGTACACATGTTATGTTAAATATAGTATGGACATGATCAACCTGGAGGAATGCCTCCCATTCAATCCTGAACCAAGTATTCCCAGTACCCTGAATGTAGAGTCCCTATATACTAATATTCCACAGAAGGAGGGCATTCAAGTCATCGACAAAATCCTTGACTGCAGAACACATCCGCATTCTATCCCACTTCTTTCATTATAAAACTTCTTGAACTATGCTTGAATAGGATTTTTTTCCAGCAGGTCAAGGGGACATCGATGGGGGCCGCATTTGCTCCAAATTTTGCCTTACTCTTCATGAAAGACCTACAAGTTAACATCATTCTCTCATATCACAATCCTTTTCACAATAACATCATGATCTGGACGTGAAAATCGATGACACTTTCATGATTTGGCACGGCTTTGAAGAAACCTTTACAGTGGCTTAGTTCTAACTGCAGTGGGCTTATTCACCCTTACACACAGTTGATCTAAGATTGTCTTCTTGGACCTCCTTTATAGGGACACATGACTTTGAACTATTCACAGAAGTACACTGCAAACCCACAAAAAGAAACACTCTCTTTTCATGCACAAGTAACCACCTGGGTGCATTGAGGTACTCTTTACCATTCATTCAGTTCCTGCACATTTGCAGGAACTGTTTTTTTAAAGAAGAATTCTTCCAGGAGGCTAATAACTTGGCCAATAAACTGTATGCCAGAGGCTACCGATGTAAATTAGTGAGATAGTCAATGAAAAGAGCAGGGCATTGCCATAGGGAAATACTCCTTCCTTCCAAAATGAAAGAAGACAATGACCATCTGGTTTGTGTTGCAATATTTCCCCCAGTTTCCAACCAGTTGAAAACATTTATTGTCAAACACTGGCAGGTTCTCAATGCTGGTGAAATGAATCTTGAATGTCCATTGTTTGCATTTTCTAAAGGCAAGAACATTAGAAACCATTTGGTCAGAGCAGGTATACCAACTAGAAAAGGTAACCAGACACTCACTGACTTGTAGGGGTTAACCCCTGTTATTGGACATGCCAAGTGTGGTAATTGCAGTGTGTGTCAATTTACAATCAATACCAAAGAGTTTGTACATGACAATGTTAAAATCATTCTGAACCAATTTTCGAATTATAATACTGCTAAAGATATCTATGTGGTTAAGTGCCCAAGCAATAAGATTTATATTGGCCAGACTACACAGAATGTCCACATTTGCATCTGCCAACACAGGAGTCGAATGCGCTGTAAAATTGCCAATGCACCCTTAGTTGACCACTTCATGGAGAAGGGACACACTGAAAAAGACTTTCAATGGCAGTGATCACCGTGGTTAAGCTGCCCCTGAGAGGTGCTGATATCACAGCCATACTCAACAAGGAGGAACTTAAATGGATATTACGCACAAACAGCTTGCATATGGGCCTCTACTGGATGGACGATTGGACCTCCCTTGTTTAACAGCCCATCCAATTCACTTGATGATAATTCTTTTGTATTGACTCCTTACACTGATGATGGTTGTCTCTCAAATGAAAGATAGTTCCCCTTCTCGCTAGCTCAATCTTTCCTCGTTACTGACTTTACTTCATTCATTTGTACTGATGTTTTTCAGTATTTTTATATAGTTTGGTTTTGCAATGGTCACCATTTCAACATATATGCTTCACATGTATTTCTACTGACTTTGTTTCATTCCTTTGTTCTGATGCTTTTTCTGTATTCATAGATAGTTCGGATTTGCAATGGTCCCCCTTTCAACATGTTTGACTCACTTGTATTTAGACTGTGTTGATTTTACTAATCATTATGTGACATGTTTGCTATAGTTTATTTTTGTTTTATTGTGTTATTGTGCTATTGTACTATCTTGAGGTATTCCTTAGCCTGAAGACCATTTACTTGTTCTTATTTTTTACTCTCTGTATTCTTTACAAGTAATCATTTGTGTTCAGCACTCGTCACTCGATCGGAGACGCATTGAGCATTTTTCACTGGCTATCTTTTTTAAGCATGTATTTTCCCAACTTTCAGTTTGTTTTCACTTAATTTCTTGTAATTTGTTACATTTCAATATGGCGGCACCTCTACCGCACTCACGTTTGAAACTTCCCGTTCCTCGCAGTGACCACTAGTACCCCTCCACGTGCATGTGCACACCCTTTTTAAATCCAGTTTCTCACGGTCCCCGAGGCGTATTGTTGCCTTAGCACGCGGGACTTTGCACACCTATTATTCTCTTGTATTCTGCTAAGTCATGCTGCCATTTGCATGTCCCAGTCTCTTACGGTCTGTTTAGGGAGTACTGATACTTTTGCCATTTCTTTACTTTTTCTACCTGTTAGAAATGGGGTCTTTGGTTGGCAGTCAGGTTACCCCCTGTCCAAACAAGGACCCTCACTCTAGTCCGAGCAAAGGATAAACACACCCAGTTAACCCCCCACTGACCCCCTTGTTAGCTTGGCACAAGCAGAAAGGCTCAACCCAGAGACAATGTGCAAAGTATTTGTACCAACACACACAGTAATTCAGTGACAATACTACATAATTACTCAACATCAGGTTAGAAAAAGAGCCAATATGTATCTAAACAAAACAAGATCAAAACGACAAAAATCAGACATACACAAGTCAAGTTATTCATTTTTAAAGATGAAACACAAAAATAGTACTTAGAAACACAAAGGCTTCGATTAGGTGATATCACTGCGTTGTGACACAGTCGTTCCTAACAACCGGATCCCAATGACGCCGGTCACTGAGTCACACGGACCCCCAGGTACAGTACCTTGTGCAAATACAGAAACAAGCCAGTGAATGGAATCAGTGATGCGGAGCGAAGGCCTCACGAAGAGGCATTGGGTCATTGCTGCGTAGTGATGGAGGTGAGGCAGCGGTGGTGCAAAGCGCTGGATCTGCGCACTTCCAGCGGGGTTGATTTCCGGGAGTCACACCGTGGTACGGCAAAGTCAGGTGTCACAGACGTCATTGACACAGCACTATGGGACTCATGGAGTCATGGACTTCAGTAGTGCTGCTGCGGCATAAGACCTGCTGGGTCGTCGCACTCCAGCAAGGACCATGGCTTCAGGTGCAGGCAGCAGCGCAGAATCCGGCAGCGGCGTCAGTCCGGGGTTGATACACTTGGTTTTCTTCGGTTTTCCACCAGATTCTCCTTTTAAGGGCCCAGGTTCTGAATTGGGCATTACTTAGCAGGGCAGGAGTCTCAGCAGAGAGTCCAGGTGCTGGCAGAGGAAGTCTTTGATGGCCCTGAGACTTCAGAACAGGGGGCAAGCTCAGTCCAAGCCCTTGGAGATTCTTCTCAAGCAGAAATATACCACAAAGTCCAGTATTTGTCCACTTTCACAGGCAGAAGTAGCAACTGCATGATAGCCCAACAAAGCACAGTGACAGGCAGAGACAGCACTTCTCCTCAGCTCTTCAGCTCTTCTCCTTGGCAGAGGTTCCTCTTGGCTCCAGGAGCAAATCTTGAAGAAATCTAAAGTCTGGTGTTTTGGGTCCAATACTTATTCCCAGGACCTTTCTTCTGGACCAAAACCTTTCCAATCAATGAGGTAATATAATTTTCTTTTTTTAAACTTTGAGTCTAAAATTCTATTCACTTAATATTCTAAATGTGAATCTACTTGGATAGGATTGGGAGGGGTGGTTGTCCTAACATTGGGAGGGCTTCTTTTAAGTAGTGAGACATGGAATACTGGATGAACCTTAATCCTAGGGGGCAAGGCGAGTTTGACTGTTACTAGAATTACAATTTTCTTTATTTTAAAGGGTCCTACATATCTAGGCTATAATTTTTTGTTCCCTCTGAAATGTAAATCGTGAGTGGATAGCCAGACCTTCTCACCCTCTCAATAACCGGGGTTGCCTCTCCTCTTTTTGTCAGCATGTTTCCTGTAAGAGACCTTCCCCTTGGTCAAGTGTTCTCTAGAGGATTGGTAGGTCTTTTGAATTTTCTTACTGAATTTATTCATAGCTGGGACAGAGCCTCCTGACCTTCCTAAAATAATGTTTGGGTGCCTACCAGAGTTCAAATAGAAAGGAGAATACCCAGTGGAGGCATGAATAGCATTGTTGTACGCAAATTCTGCTGTCCAAATGAAATCTAGCCAATCATTATTTTGGTCCAGAAGATATAAGCGTAGGTACAGCTCTATCTCTTGGTTAACTCTTACTGTCTGTCCATCCATTTCCGCATGATAATTGGTCTTATTCCAAGTTGTTTCATAAAGGCCCTCCAGAATTGGGAAACAGTTTGGGGATCTCGATTTGAGATTACAACCACCGGAATGCCATGAGGTCTCACTATGTGCTTTGAAAATAACTGTGCTAACTGAGAGGCTCGAGGAACCTTCTTCAGAGGGATGAAATGACTCCTTTTAGGAAAGGTGTCTACAAAATCTATGATTGTGTCAAAACATTGATTGAAGGTAAATCTACAATCAAATTCATAGTAATGGTCTGCCAGGGATAGGGTTCAATGGGAAGAGGCTGAATTTCACTTCAGGTGCTAATTGTGTTGTCTTCCCCCGAATGCATTTATCACAGGTTTGAACATATTGTATTATTTGAGTGATCATGGCAGGCCACCAGACATACCTCTTAAATAATTCGGTAGTCTTCAAAATTCCTTTATGGTCAGCTGAAGGATCATCATGACACGCTTGTAGCGCCAGTTCTTGCAACTCACAAGTTGGCAAATATAAAGTATTTTCAACAAAATGAAGATTTTCTAAAACCCTTCTTCCTTCTTTTTTGTTGGCCCAATCTGAAAATTTCTTGGTCAGACATGGATTCTCGAACCTTCCTTTTTATTTCGGAAAATTGTAAGGTACAAACAAACTTGTCTGCTGGAATAATTGGAATCTTTTCAGCTTCTCCGGCTCTAGGTATATTATTCATTCTTGATAACGCATTTTCCTTACCATTGGCAGAACCAGGTCAATAGGTAATGGTAAAATTAAAATCTGCAAAGTACAAGGACCATCTCAATTGCCTTGGAGTTAATGTCTTAAGAGACTTTAAAAACTGAAGATTTTTATGATTGGTGAACACAGTGACTACATGACGCCCCTAATAAATCATGCTGCCATTCCTGAAATGCAATAGCTCTTTGTCAGCAATTTGATCATTTATTTCAGGAGGAGTTAATTTCCTGGATCGAAAAGTCACTGGGTGAAGTTGACCTGTTTCCTTGTGCCTCTGAGACAATACACCACCAATCGCTTGGTCGGAGGCTTCAGCTTCCACAAAAAATGGCTCCTCAAGGTTAGGATAGAGAAGGATCGGGGCTGTTGTAAAGGCTCTTTTGAGGAACTTAAAAGATTCTTCAGCATCAGTTGACCAATGGAAGGGTACTCTTTTTTTCTTTCAAATGTTTTGTAACGGGGACCACCTTTTTAGAAAACTCTTTTATAAATCAGTGGTAGAAATTGGCAAAGCCAATAAAACTTTACACTTCCTTCACCATTTTAAGAGAAGGCCAATCCAGGATTGTTTGAATTTTATCAGGATCCATGGAAATTCCATTTTCCGAAAAGACGAATCCCAAGAATTCTACTTCCTTTGCATGAAAGGCACACTTTTCTAAATTCACATGTAGGTTATTTTCCAACAATTTCTTTAGAATTGCTCTCACGTGATCTACATGGTCTCACAAATTTTGGGAGAAGATTAAAATATCATCAATGTAGACTACTACAAATTGATATAAAAACTCTCTCAGAACATCGTTCACAAGGTGTTGGAAAGCGGCTGGCGCGTTACATAGCCCATAGGGCATCAGTTGGTACTCGTATAGATCAAACCTAATGCAGAAGGCTGTTTTCCATTCATCTCCCTTAGAAACTCAAATTAAATGGTACGCTCCGTGAAGATCTAGTTTGGTGTAGATGTTTGCGTCTTTTACCTGATCTAGCAGTACTGAAATCAAGAGCAGGGGGTATTGATTCTTCTCCATAAATTGATAAAACGCTCCATTATCTATGCAAGTTCTTAATTCTTCCTTCTTCTTCTTCTTTGAGACAAAAAAAGGGGGAAGAGACTGAGGATTGAGAGGGACGAATAAAACCGTTTGCCAAATATTCTTCCAAATATTATTTTCATAACTTGTTCTCCTTTTCTGTAAGGGCATAGATTCTACTGCAAGGTAGATTCACACCTGGCTCAAGTTCAATCCTGCAATCATAAGATCTGTGGGGAGGTCTTGGTCAAACACTGCAGACAATTCTTTATATTCTGGGGGAATGACAACCTTTTCTAGAGCACAAACCACATTGGATTTAGTAGCTAAAACTTGAGCAGGAGATGGTGCACTACTTATCTCTTGAGGACTATTATAATGCTTCCGACAGTAACTTAAATTTAATTGGACAGTCCTCTTTTCCTAATTAATTTCAGGTTTGTGTTCCGTAAGCCACGGTAAGCTCAAGATCAGTTGAAATGGAGGAGCATGTATAAGATTGAAAGATTTTTTTCTTGGTGTCCTAGATGATCTTTCAGAACTATAGGTTCAGTTTCATCTGTGATAGGGCCTGAAGACCAGTTTGTTCGATCCACCGCACAAACAGGCTCTGTTATTCTCTTTTTTACAAAATGTATTCCCATTTTTGTGGCATACTGGATGTCGCAGAAGTTTCCCGTAGCTCCTGAGTCAATCATCACTGAAACCGCCTGCAGCTTCCTTTCTCTGAAGATGAGGTCAAACGTGATGGTAAGATGAGGGGAAGCAGATTGTAAGGTGTTTGTCATTAATTGGAATTCAGGGTCTGGTTGGTGTTGTAAGTCAACCACGGCTACACTCTTGGTAGAATGAGTTTTCTCTTTTCCTGAATTATCTTGTTTAGGCTTCTTTGGGCATTCTCTTACAAAATGTCCAGACAACCCACAAACGTGACATCGATTCTTAGATCTTCGCTTGTCCTTTTCCTCTTTAGACAGGGGACCTGTAAGACTGCCATTTTGCATTGGTTCTTCCGAAGAGTGTGTCTCGGAGGTCTTGATACTTTCCACTTTACTCCTATCGAAACGTGGTGGGATAGGACAACATTTTCTCTTGCGTTCAGCTTTTCTTTCAAACAGACGCTGATCAATCTGTAAAACTAGATCAATTAATTTTGACACATCAGTAGGTCGATCTGGATTTTGGGCTAATGCATCTTTTAGTTCTTCTCGTAAACCTTGGTAAAAAACTGCAGCCCTTTTGCTCTTTGTCCAACCAATCTCCACAATTAATTTGTTGAATTGGGCCAGATAAGAGATCAAATATCTGTTACCTTGTTTTAAGTCTAGTAATTCATTAACTGTGGCTTGGGAAATTGTTCTGCGGTCAAAGATTCAAAGGAATTTGGTTTTAAAGACTTCAAAATCATATAATATAGGGTAATTTCATGACACCAAAGGCATGGACCATGATGCTGAAATGAACGCTGTTTATGACTGATCTTCTGTAAAAATAACTGGATGACGAAGGAAGTTTAAGGAGCACTGGGTTAAAAATATCTGTGCCTTGTAAGGATCTCCACTACGTTCAGGTGGGGCAAGGGAAATAATAGCGGAGATGGAATGAATGACTTGTGTGGATATTTCTGAGGAAGAGGTAGGGAAGGTTTTACCTGAAACCCCACTAATTCCTGCAGTATTCCCAGAGTGAAGTTATTTAATTTGTCCATGAGCTGTTGGGTCTCAACAAGGGATCTTTTTCTTTTCTCTCTCAAGTTTTTGTTTTCATCCAGGGCAAGGGTTAACTGTTTTGCATTTCGTCCATAAGTGCCACACTAACATGTCTGAAAAGCAAAGAGTTCTTGAATACATATGTACATATATATATATATTGGCAAGTCTGGAAATCATACAAAAGGATTCCTTACTGCAGTTGCTTGAAGTTCTGTTAAGCCAAAACGAATTTGCCTCAGAAAGCCGATCGCCAGTTGTTGGAAGAAGGAAAAAATTCAGCTTCTTCAAAAGGGAAAAAGTAGCTGGTGTGCACACCGTAACAAGAAAAATAATTAAGTACTTAAAACTGGAAGAATTCTCTATGAAATGAAGCACCTCAGGAACACTGTTCATTCTCCTCAGGATGACAGTTGAAGTGCATGGCTCTCAGAGACAAACAGCTGGAAGGAAGCTTCAGCACGAGACTAAGGTAGAAACACTAGAGTGCTGACCTCACAAAGATTTGCGGCCACCATCTTGAGTGGCAGTTAAACCTGAAGAAGCTAGTTCTAAGTACAGCCTCCACAAGAGCTACCTGGAGTGATGAGGCCACTGCAACCAATGTGGGTATAAGGAAAAGGGGAATAGTTTCTGCTGAGGGAAGAACTTAACAGCGCTGGCAATAGTTTTCCTGACACTTTCTAAAAGCGACATTTTCAAACTAACAATCTAATAACCAACTTCACTAAAAAATGCATTTTTAAATTGTGAGTTTGGAGACCCCAAACTCAACATCTCTCTGTGCTCTCAAGGGAAACTGCACTTTAAGGATATTTAAAGACAGCTCCCAAGTTACCCTATGAGAGAGACAGTCCTTGCAACAGTGAAAAACAAATTTGGCAGTATTTCACTGTTAGGACATGTAGAACCAGTGCTTAATTTGTAAATAACAAGGTGCCGGTGCTCAAAGCTCTCCTCTTAAACATGCGGCTGCTGCAATTAAATGTGGGAAACCGGAATACTGAGGCAGTGTAATCCTGAAGCAATCTCAGGCCTCTTTAATCCATTCAAAAGCCACTCCCTCCCCCTTCAGATCACTCTTGCAGCTTTTTGCTTTCTCCCATTGTGCCGCTTTTTCGTTTTTCTCTTCCTCCGTCTTTCCCATATGTGTCTTTTGCTCGCAGCAAGTGCTCAGGGGCGAAGAATAAGCACCGGCCCACAATAATAAGTGCCGGTGCTCAGCACCGGAAACCACAAGCACAAATTAAGCACTGTGTAGAACACATCAGTACATGTTCCACCTTTAACATATGCTGCACTCTGCCCAGGGGGCTACCTAGGGCCTACCTTAGGGGTGCTTTACATGTATAAAAAAGGAAGGTTTGGGCCTGCCAAGTGGGTACACTTGCCAAGTCGAATTTACAGTTTAAAACTGCGCACACAGACACTGCAGTGGCAGGTCTGAGCAGTGTTTACAGGGCTAATCATGTGAGAGGCACAATCAGTGCTGCAGGCCCACTAGTAGCATTTGATTTACAGGCCCTAGGAACATCTAGTGCACTTCACCAGGGGCTAACTAGTAATTCAAATATGTTCATCATGGAAAAGCCAATTACACATATGATTTCACATAGGGAGCACTTGCACTTTAGCATTGGTCAGCAGTTGTAAAGTGTCCAGAGTAACAAAAACAGCAAAAACAGAGTCCAGCACACAGCAAGAACCTGGGAAGCAGAGGCAAAAGGTTACGAGAGGCCACACCAAGGACGCCAGGTCTGCCACTGTTGCAACTTGGTCTATTTATACCAGGTTCCTTACGTGTTTGGTTTAGTGCTACTCCATATTATCAACACTAATTGTATCCAAAGGTTTGTGGCTATCCTGCTATCGCCTCAAATATTCTGATTGGGACCTCAATAGAGTTTGGTTAAATATTTCTTATTGTTTACAGTGTTGTGTATTCGGTGCCCATTTTTTTTTTTTTACTATGGCACTCCTTCTTGCGGTTAACACCTTACTCGATATATATGACTTCCTATTTTCCTTGGTCAGTCCCTAGATTATTATTAATATATATATATATATATATGTGTGGTCCTTAATTTTTCGTGGTTCTGTTTGATGCTGCAGATGCACTCTCTTCTTTTCACAATATTAACTCCACAGAGAGCTGTGTGACTCCTTCTCACTGTTTTGTCTCACTGTCTGATTTTTCACACGGCGTTGACACTATTTTGTTACTCATAGTTTTAGACATCCCCCATATTTACAAAGTGGGCAGATCTGCATGTATTCACTTATACACATCTTGTATGGTGCCTCTCTGACTTATGTTCATTATGGAATCCAGCTTTCTATGTATCGAGAAAGTGGATTTTTTTATGCATGGATATATCCAGACACCTCTTGCATGGATATATCTAGTGGTGTGCCCACTGTTCTTACTTGTCATGATTCAGTGTTTATTACCTAATAGAGTTTTTTCCTCTGTTTTTCTTCCCTCCTATTCCTTTTCACCTTTTCCCTTTCTCAACAGGCTTTTGGGTTACATATAACTAGTATCCCCTCAATCGTTCTTAGGCATAACTTCTTTTGTCCTGCTATTGATCCCGATATTTGGCTAGGCTATCGAAACCTCGTCGAACAGAGTACCTTAACTTAATTTGTTTTACCTGTTTATATGTTTACATAAACATGGGTACTGTTAGTTATTGACTTCACCATTATGTTATTTGAGTCACTTGTGAAAATGCCCGAGCATTGACCTACTTCATAATCTTGCGTTTGGATGTTTTACCACTGCAAAGTTTCTTTTTTATTTTGTTTCAATATATGTATAAAATTGTCCGTTTGGATTACTTACAGAAATCTTTGTATTTCAATTTTGATTCTTTACATTCAAGGGACCTTTGTCCCTTCAGAAAGTAGCTCTTGGTAAAGGCAGCAGTCTTCGACAGTTATGAGGATAGCGCTTCGGGCGTCCCTCCCGGTCGGTCCAAGAAGACAGCAACCTGTGAGACAGGTCTATGTCATGTGTTCATCTATGACAAAAAAATCAGCATTGGTGAGCCAGACAATGGTGCAGTTGGGCACTCAGGGCAGGGGTAGACGTCTTTAACAGGCAGACAACTTTCGTGTCCCAACACTGGTCTTGCGAATGTCAAATATTTCTGCAAGGTGTATGTAGCGGGAGTACAGATTCTACGGGTTGGAAATCCAACCTCTGGCGATACCTTCTGCTTCTTGCGCGCGCCTTGTACCTCTGGGAAAGAACGGGAGCTTTGGGACTGTGAGGGATTCCATATTCTTCGTTCCCGGAAGCTCCCCCTCCCGAATGGAGTTGTCAGGCGGTGAGCCCTAAGAAACCCCCTCCTTTTAATAACCAGAGCCCAAATTTGACAGCAAAGATGAATGGTTTTAATCACGTTGCTTACAGCGCACCATCTGAAGTCCCGTGTAAGTTATGATAGCGACAGTTTGCACGAAAATTGTATTTCCAGGCTTCATTGACTGGCTTAATGAGAATCTTTACGTGTCAGATATTAAATTAAGAAATTAAAGAGATGTTTTAGTGTGTATATACTCTATCTTTCTCCCTCTCACGCTCTGTGTCTGTGCATCAATCAGAAACATGTCTTTAGAAAGAATGGGATAACTTTTTGATTTTCTGTCATGGGGAGAACGGAATTTAATGCACGCTGCCGCCTAATTAAGGTTTTATTAAAAGGCACGAGATGGTTGGAATCGCGGCTGCCAGGGCGCATTGCCTCGTCGTCTTCCTCACTCTGCCTGGGTCCCGCTTCTTCATCTTACTCTATTTACATCACTGATCGACACTCTATCCCACTCCTTTCACGTGCAGCCTCTCTCACTGACGCGGTTCCACGCTCTCACTGAGTCGCTACCACAACCATCCCATGCCCCTGACGGGCGGCTTCTTTTTCATCTGTTTATCACTAAACGCTGCATTTTCACGTCTCTTTATCACTGTTGCTTTCCCTCGCCTCTCTTTGTCACTGGCGGGCGATTTTTCTCTCCTCTCTTTATCACCGACTGCTGATTTCTCTCCCCTCTCTTTATCACTGACTGCTGACACCCCCGTCTTTATCAGTGTCTCCTGATTTCCCCTCTCTTCATCGTTCACCGCTATCGTTTCTTTCCCTGTGCACCACGAAATGAAAAATCTGCCATGAATCCGCCCGCATCTGCAATTGCACCAGTTGTGCAAAATCCAAGGATTAGAATTCCGGAAATCGGCCGATATTCTGCTGTGGAATCTAGGACGCTCTGTTTCTACTTCCCCCAACTTTTGGCGCATTAACAAACTTCTGGGTATTCCCCAGCGCCACTTTCCGATGGCCTCTATAAAAGGAGAATACATTTTGTCATAAAATGAGGCCTATGACAATGGAAGGGAATGGTGTGTTAAGAGCATGGGCTGCAGGATCTATGTAACGGGTTAACGAATGAGGGAAACATATTAAAGGCTTTGGTGGGAGGAAAGGATTAAATGTGTATCATTCTCCATCCTGTTAAAGACAACACGTCATGACATGATAGCAGTGATGGACACAAATCAAGCATTCTCAAAGCCAATACGTCTGACTGGCTATAGTGTAAATAAACAGAACAAAAAAAGTTACTTTCTGTATATAATTGGAAAATAATACAATATGTAATGATAAGAATCAGTCTAATTTTAGGACACAGAGGGCCTGATTCGCAATTTTGTGTAAATTCACAATTATGTGGTATTCACAAAGGGATTTACGAGTCTCCGCACATAAAAAGATGGGACTGTTTTATGCGAATCAGGCCCAAAATGTATGATGTACAAAGAATTGGTCTGCAAAATCACGCTGCAATTTTGCTGACAGAAAACAACTTTATGAACTGATCTATGCACTAAGTATGATATGGAGTTGGTTGCAATCCGACCGACATCATGAATATTATTAGCAAATTGCAACTCACTCTGATTGACGGCCATTACTCGAAAGGTGGCCTACCAGTCTCAGAAGACCACCTTGCCTATGCTTTCCTCTGAAAAAGACATTAAGAAAAATCCTGCTAATTTTCCCTAAAGGAAATGAGCTGCATTTTTTTTTTTTTTTTTAAACCACCTCTTTCTTTTAAAAGTTTGTTTAAGAATTGGCAGTGGTCCCCTGGAATACTTTCTACTCCCAAAACAAATCTTTTTTTAAAAGATTTATCAGAGGGAGGGATCCCTTAAAGACTCCTTCTGTTTTGCAAATTGGTCCCTACAGCGATTCAGGAGGTGATCATTTTTCAATGTTTTGTGACTGAATTACAGTTGCAAAACACTGATCCATCTCATATTGATTCACAATTTGAAGCAACACCTATAACACATCCCTTCCCACATTGCAAATAGGTTTATGACAAGGAGCATTGCTTTTAAAGAATAGTCAAAAACACAACAAGGATTTTCTGAAGAACTACATTTCTATAAGTGACAAAATGTACACATAAACTATGGCTAACAAGAGCTAACATGTATGTGTGTAAGTTCTTGATGGTATTCAAGTAGACATATTTGAATGTTTTATTTTAGGACATACCTGTTAATGCCCCATTGGGTTCCATGGACAGGGAACTTCCGGTTTCACATCTAGCAAGCTGGAGGAGAACACGTTGCATCATTGGGAGCTGCTCATTCAAGACTGCAGATATGCTTTTAAGGAATAGTGAAGCATTTTATTTTCCTAGCAGCGCACAACCACAGGTTCAAGGACCTTTTTTATAAAGGCCATTTGATTATTCCCTCTTTTGCTCCCTGTGGAACTTGATCACTTTCTCATTTCAGCAGAAAAAGCTGACATCACTGCAATTGACTTCGAGACGTTGCCTGGCTCCTCATAAGGGATGTCTGATAGAACATTGATTACAAACATATTGCATGGACAGAATATTGTGTTAAAAATAGCAAGTGTCAAAGAGGCAGTTAAGCGAGAAAGTAAGAACAAATAGATAAGTATAGATTTACTATTCTTAACTACCTTGTATATTTATTTATGGTCAAGATACGTGTATGTGGAGTTAAGTATAGTACAATTTTACTTTCCCATTGAAACCTACCTTCACAATAATTTTGTACTCGCAATCGACACAATATTTATCTACACAATATGGTTTCCTCAATATTTTGTCTAAACACTGCTCACAGGTTGTCAATGTTCTATTGTGTTTTAGCGGTTTTGGGTAATTGTCTGTCTTTCTGGAAACTCAAGAATCAACTTCTGTGTATCTGCAAATTTCACAACAGCGAACAGATGTGTTTGTCGCATGTGTAGTGCTCTAATGTTGTTTAGAGAAGAGGAGGCACTAGGGGCCAGATGTAGGAAACGATTTGCGACTCGCAAACTGCAAAATTTGCCGTTTGCGAGTCGCAAATGCGAGTTTCCTATGCAGAAATGCATTTTGCGAGTCGGGACCGACTCGCAAAATGCATTTCCGACTCGCAAATAGGAAGGGGTGTTCCCTTCCTATTTGCGACTCGCAGTGGGATGCAATTCCATTTGCGACCGCGTATGCGGTCGCAAATGGAGTCGCAGTTACCATCCACTTGAAGTGGATGGTAACCCACTCGCAAATTGGAAGGGGTCCCCATGGGACCCCTTCCACTTTGTGAATGGACCCAAAAATATTTTTTCAGGGCAGGGAGTGGTCCAAGGGACCACTCCCTGCCCTGAAAAAATACCGAAACTAAAGGTTTCGTTTTTTTTTTAAGTGCAGCTCGTTTTCCTTTAAGGAAAACGGACTACACTTAAAAAAAAAAAAACTGCTTTATTTAAAGCAGTCACGAACACGGAGGTCTGCTGACTACAGCAGGCCTCCATGTTTGCGAGTGCCTTGACTCGCTATGGGGCCGCAATTTGCGACCCACCTCATGAATATTCATGAGGTGGGTCATTGCGACCCCATAGCGAGTCCCAGTCGGTGTCTGAGACACCGTACTGCATTGCAAATTGCGACTTGCAATTTGCGAGTCGGATGGACTCGCAAATTGCAAGTCGCAATTTGCAATATTGCTACATTTGGCCCCATGTCACTATGTACGAAAGAGGTTACAGCGTGGGCTGCAAGTGCTGATGCTGCCACGTGTTGTTGTCAGTAGGGTTTGCCTCTTCAGGTAGTATAACAATGTTTAGAACTTCGCTTTCTTCTGTAACACTTTGTTTCTTCTGCTTTGAGAAGACGCCGAGGAAGTTAAGGGTTCTGTCCTACTGCTGCTTTGTGGCTGCCACTGATTTCTGATGCAGTAGTTGGAGTTGTGTAAAGCTGTACTGTGCAGGAGGATTTTCAGGAACTCTGCTGCAGCAAGATTCTCCACAATGCACTGTTGGCAGACATGCAATCTGACAAGTCAAAGTGAAATCATTAAGGTCACCAAGACAGGTTTTAACCATGTATATTGATGAAAGTGTTGTTGTTCTGCAGTTATTTGACTACCAAGTTGTAAGGGTGGAGTGTGCAATATCCACATGTGTACCAGTGATGGCTTCCTGTATAGTAATATAGGACCCATAGACGTGTGCATATGATCGTACTAGAAATGTGCTGTACTTAGGTGTGAATAGTTTTTCTTCTTGTCATTTGCATGTGTCATAATTTTCCGTTCACGTGTATATGCATGTAATTATAATGTAATACTTCATTTGGGGTACTCATGGTTTCAGCATGCCACTTTTTAATGTTGCTCCCATTTACTTAATATTTTAATAAATGCCATTGTGCTATTGAGTTCCATTTTTGGGCCTATGCATAACATGTACAGGGTGTTGCATCGCTGAGTTAAACAAATTGTTAGAAATGGGGTCTTCGGTTGACAGGTTACATGCTGTCCAAACAAGGGCCCTCACTCTAGTCAGGGCAAATGAGAAGCACACCTGGTAAACCCACACTCACCCCCTTGGTAGTTTGGCACGAGCAGGCAGGCTTAACTTCAGAAGCAATGTGTAAAGTATTTGTACCAACACACACAGTAATACAGTGAAAACACTACAAAATAAACGCACCAGTTTAGAAAAATAGGCAATATTTATCAAAATCAAACAAGACCAAAACGACAAAATCCAACATACACAAGTAAAAATATGAATTTTCAAAAGAATAAGAGTCTTAGGACCATATGTATGAAGACATTTTCCCATAGACACAGAATAGGTAAAACCCTTTGATACATCTGGCCCTTACTCCATAGAAAACAATGGAAACATTGATTTTGCACAAAGTACCTGGTTAGCATCAAAAATAAAGCCGCACGGGCGAGCATGCATCGGAAAAGGCAGCGATGCGTCGATTCCATCTTTGCAAGGGAGGCCATGCATCATTTCTTCTCCGGTTGGGTCAGCAATGTGTTGTTTTTCTCCCTCGCAAGAAAGCGATGTGTCGATTTGCAGATAGGCCACCTCGAATCTGCACAGTCAGGATGACTTTGATGCCCAGGGATGATGCATGGAAATTCTGGTCACTTAGTGTTAGGAAAACGTGCTGCGTGGGGTTTGCGTCATTATCAGCAGCCGCAAGCGGGTGTTGCTTGTCGTTTATCAACCTCATTTCATGTGGTGCATCGAAAAAGTCCCTGCACTGCATTCTGTGTATGGATTTTCAGCGCTTGTTCTGCCAACTTCACCTTTCAAGGGCCCAGAGACTGGATAGGACATCGGTTGGCAGGGCAGGAGTCCCAGCAGAGAGTCCAGGTGCTGGCAGAGGAAGTCTTTAATGCCCCTGAGACTTCAAAACAGGAGGCAAGCTCAGTTCAAGCCCTTGGAGATTCTTCACAAGCAGGAGTACACCACAAGGTCCATTATTTGTCCCCTTTCACAGGCAGAAGCAGCAGCTGCAGGATAGCCCAACAAAGCACAGTGACAGGCAGGGCCAGCACTTCTCCTCAGCTCTTCAGCTCTTCCTCTTGGTTTCAGAAGTGATCTAATTTTCAGGGGTTTTGGATCCAATGCTTATATCCCTTTCTGCCTTTGAAGTAGGCCTACTTCAAAGGAAAGTCTCTGTTTTTCACAAGATCCTGCCTTGCCCAACCCAGGGCCCAGACTCACACCAGTGGGTTGGAGACTGCATTGTGAGAGGGCAGGGACAGCACATTCAGGTGTAAGTGACCACTCCTCCCTCCACTCTAGCACAGATGGCTCATCAGGATATGCAGGCTACACCCCAGCTCCCTTTGTCTCACTATCTAGAGGGGATTCACAAACAGCCCAACTGTCAAACTGACCCTGACAGGGAATCCATAAATAGGCAGAGTCACAGAATGGTTTAAGCAAGAAAATGCCTACTTTCTAAAAGTGGCATTTTCAAACTAACAATCTAAAAACCAACTTCACTAAAAGATGCATTTTTAAATTGTGAGTTCAGAGACTCCAAATTCCAAATTTCGATTTGCTCTCAAAGGGAATCTGCACTTTAATAATATTTAAAGGCATCCCCCATGTTAACCTATGAGAAAGATAGGCCTTGCAACAATGAAGACTGAATTTAGCAGCATTTCACTGTTAGGACATTTAACACACATCGGTATATGTCCCACCTTTAATATGTACACTGCACCTTGCCCATGGGGCTACTCATGGCCTACCTTAGGGGTGCCTTTTATGCATAAAAAAAGGAAGATTTAGTTGCCAATTCAAATAGGGAGTTTTAAACTGCACACACAGACACTGCAGTGGCAAGTCTGGGCCATGTTTACAAGGCTACGCATGTGAGTGGCACAACCAGTGCTGCAGGCCCATTAGTAGCATTTGATTTACAGGCCCTGGGCACCTCAAGTGCACTTTACTAGGGACTTACTAGTAAACCAAATATACCACTCATGGATAAGCCAATTACACATACATTTAACATAGGAGAACTTGCACTTTACCACTGGTTAGCAGTGGTAAAGTGTCTAGAGTATTAAAAAACAGCAAAAACAGTCCAGCACACGTCAACAACCTGCGAAGCAGAGGCAAAAGGTTAGGGGAGACCACGCCAAGGATGGTAAGTCTAACAAAGGGGTACTGTCTGTACGATATGCATGCAAGTTTACCTGTGTTCATAGCTCCTTAAACTTTGATAATACCTTACATGGAAGTTATATGCATGTCCTGTGTACCCGAAATTAAGACTGGAGACCAAAATCAGCCCTGCCAGCACCAAACATGCAGGCAGACGCAACTAGAATGGGGCCACTGTGACATGGTTTGATCATGGCAGCCAAAGGCCTAAACTTGTGATTGGTATCACATGTGGGGGTCATTTAGAGCTGAGTGGTAATGCGTCATGCATTAAAAATTGACAATTGTCCAGTCCTCTCGGCTTACATTCCTCTCAAACAGGGATGTACCTTGTTTCAAACAGCAGAGTCTCGGCCAGCTGGGCTGTTGACAACACCCTGTCCACCACACACATGCTGGATGACATGGCCATGTCAGCTGCTTTTTTTGCAACATGTCCAAGGGCATCATGCATTGCATGACGGTACAGGGCAGGGAAAACAAGGGATGTCTCCCACATGCTCTGACAAAAGACATTGCAGCAATGGCATTGAGTTTTTTTCAAAAACAAAACACACTTTGGGTATTTATCTTTGGGAAACAATAAATGCAGATCAACCATCATGCCACCATAGCATCGCAAACTGTGTGTTGTTGTTTGCTTGTACTAAATCTGTTCGGCTAGGGCAGCAGGAGCAGTCAGGTAACAATTTACCAACCAGGTGCTATCTTCTCCCATGAAATCACAATTTGGTCTTGTAGTTTTTCTGCAGATTCAAAAAACAGGTAGGTCCTACAGCAAGGGGCCTCTGATTTTCGATCTCTGAAGTGCAGCTTTTTGTTAACAGGTATAACACTCCTTTCTATTGACCCTAAAATCTATTTCATAACTTCTATGGATAGCTGGACTTTTCGTCCTCTTTTGTTCGAACTGCACACGCATAAGGCAGTCGTGTACAGACAGTACATAGTAAATCAAAGTACACAGTTCTGGATAGCGTCGGAATAGTCATTCAAATCATTGGAATAAAATCCATTCCTTTCTTGAATTAACAAAACATATTTAAGGATGCTCATCGAAGGGATAGTCTGGTCCAGCATTCGCTAAAATGGGCCTAGTTCTACCTTTTCTCCATTTTCACAGTGGTTTTGTAACTAATTGCGCATTCTTTTTGGAACTGAAAGAAGAATGAAAGGTCTGGGCTCTTGTTTGACAATGTGCTGCACGGTGTGATTCCATAACCTTGCTGTTGAATATTTAAAACTCTATAGACTAGAAAAAAAAGCATAATCTGCAGCAATCGAAGTAAAAGAGAACTAATAATACAGAAAAGCCAAAACATGGAATGGGCACATTATACGTAAATAATCAAGCTGTCCATTCAACAGAATTTAATTACTCTCTGTTATGAATGAGGAGCTTGACCTTTCAGGGAGTGTTAACGAAATCTCCTTGTCCTTCCTACTGTATGCCCTTTTCACAGTCACAATAGAGATCTCAAGACTAAATCCAAATATATGTATTTCCCTAGCTTTCTGTCAAAGCAAGAAAAATCACTCTTCAAGACCCCTCAGCAAACCATTCATCTTCTACTCACATGCTATAGATCCCGGCTCTTTTTTTGGTGGGGAAAGTTTCAATAAACAGCTTAATTTGGCACCAGTGTGAGCCCAGACATTGTGCAGCGTGTCACCTATCGATTTGCGTGATTACTGCACCATCAGTCATACCCGCTTTTTCTTCCTTTTTTTCGCCCCTTATTTTTAAATAATAAATCTAGAGTGCTAAAACTGTACTCAGCCGGGAATGAGTAATTGCAGCTCGGAGCCGAAGCGCTGCAAACACAAAGTCCTGCGAACGCCCAAAGGCCTGGTTATGAGAGTGAGGAATGGGGGCCTCGAGATAGAAAATAAACCAAATCTGAGGCGTTTGTGTCGGCCAAGTCCGAAGCGTGCATTGTTAATTCCAGAGATAGGCCATAAAAACCGCCTACTGGGATACCGAGAGGTGTTCTGAAAGGGATAGAAGCAGGGGCAGCTACTTCGCTATGGCGAAGGATCGTGGTCCCACTGGCTGAGCCAGCAGCAGGAAAATAAAACAATAGCCCTTTTTTAGGGTCGAGCCTGCGTTGCATGCGCTCGCGCATGCGTATTGCAGCGAGACGCTTTGGGGTTTAGAAAAGGGCTCGAAGCCCTGTCAACGTCATGTTAGTGTTTTTCATTGGTTAGTGGTCTTGCCTATTAAAATCTGCTTGCTTTCATTACTCGGAGGCCTGCATACGTCATGCCTTTTCAGGTGGCTAGCCCTCCTCGAGCGCATCGACCAAGTACAGAAAACATGCTAGGCTTGCTGTTTTCTGTCCGGCTCGTGGACTACTTTTTCTCTAATTTGCCAGCGCGATTTCGCGTGGCAGAAGTCGAGCGCTTTACATAGTTAAATGCACTTTTTCGGCTTACGTACATCAATGCACTTTTGCCGATAGGTGAAAAGTCGGGTTAGGAGTTTACAACACTATCAGCTCGAACATGAGCAAACGCGAGACCCGTTGCATTGCAAATGCTTGTTTTTTCTGCTGCTGGCTCAGCCGGCAGTGCAAGGAGAGGTGTGGCTGGGCCACAGAAGTTGGGAGGGGGGAGGAAGAGAGAAAGCACCTAAGTGCGCATGTTTGTTTGGCTCAGCATTTCATCCTTCGCAGGAATCAATGCACAACGAGGTCAACTGATCTTTGTACCCAGCGTAGAGGTGTGGAGCACCAAACAAAAACTTTCAATACAAATCGATTAGACTACACAGCAATTCCAGTCAGGAAAACAAGGACAATTCCAGTCAGGAATAAAGTTAAGGGGTTTATTACAAATTTGAGTTCAAAGTCATATAGACAATTCCAAGACAAAGTTATAGAGATACAATATCACCAAGGGCTGACCAAGGTGACAAAATAAGTTCAGGCAAACAACCATTAAGGGATCTAGGCATTCAACAAAGACAATACAGAACATCAGTAAAATTATCGGATGGATAGAAAACAAGCATTGCTCAGTTTTAATAAGCATTAAGGCATTTAAAATCATCAAGGCTCAGCTTAGTTTGGACAAGGGAACTCTCTACAGAAGAGCCAATTAGGAAATAACATGTGAGGGGCAGAACACATGTGGGCAAAAGACGAAAAGGACAAAAAAGGGCAGAGAGCATTAGAAAAAAGGTGATCTCAGACAACGGGGCATTTACTAAAATTAGCAAACTTAAGTAATAAGGAAAAGCACCAGCATATCAGATGCCCGGTCAAGAGTCTTCTTCTTTGGGTTAGTGAGATTTTTCTAAATCTCAGCAAGGAATTTCACAGGGGCAAGAACAGGGAGACCATTATCTCATACTATCTGTGTGTAAAACAATACACATTACCAAGCTAGCCTTCACAAGGGAACAAAGTCTGAAAGAAAGGTACACGTTAGCAAGATGACTTAACATTTTCTTCACAGTCACAAATGCAGGGTCTAGCAGGCCTCACTTTGGCTAGTGCAAGTGAATTAAAATATCAAATTGATACATTAAAAACACATTTTAAAATGCAAGCTATAAATTTAACATTGATGAATCTTCATTCACATTCAAGTTACAGTAATTTTCAAAACATAATAACTTTGTTAATACATTTCAGTCAGTGCAGTGTAGAAGTGCATCTCTCTATCTTTTCCCACACATTTGAAACACTGTTTCATTAGACATTTAGGTGCTCAATATGAGCTTGGCGGTCCCCAGACTGCCAAGCCGGTGACGGAGCACCACCGCAGACCTGGCATAGAGGACTGCCATATTATGACCATGGCTGTGTTCCCATCGAAACACAGTCAATACACCGCCAGTACTGCCAGTGTGGATGGACAGCCGCGGAAGGTGGTAGGCATCTCCAGGCCAGCGGAGAGCATGTTCCCACTGATCATATTACGAGATTGCACACCACCAGGATTTCCAGCACGGTGGCACCGCCACCAAAAGCCTGGCAAAAATGAAGAGTATAAAAGGGAACACTAACTTTCAGGAAAGCAGACACGTCTGCAGCCGCCATGGAACTCGAACTTGAAGTCTTCCTAAAGCTCCTGCTGGTCAGACAACCACAGAACCAGTGACGGCGACGTAGACATCTGTAAGTACACATGTCTAGTACACACTGGAAGGAAGGTCATTAGTTCATACCCACACACAACAAACACACTCAGCGCGGATACAGATGGACACACACACATGCAAACAAACACCCATACCAATACACATACACACACACACCCAAACATTACACACCACGGCCAACATACATGTGCCATACCCACACCACCCCTACCGCATCGCACACACATACACACACACACACCCCACACCTACTAAACATACATACACAACACCATTGAGTCATATAATGCCAACACATACACGTGGAAGGAAAGGTAGGAAAGAATGGGAACCTCAACACCAACGGTACTGTGGTGCAGATGTATTGAACATCATAAAAATATATAAATACATTCAAACTATTTACAACACAGGCCTACTGGCCAGTCCAAATCCTGGTAGTGCCCCGGGCACACTGGGCAGGGGTAAAGGCCCCAGCCTGACTCCTGACTGCAAAGTGGCCTCCACATGTCAAGGGCATCAATGCGGCAGGTAGGTAACTCAGGGGTAAGGGGGAGTGGCGGGGTGGGGGCCCTAGGTTTGCTCGGGGTCCTTAGGCTTGGATTTTGGCTTTGTCGGGGGTTGGGTTTGGTCCTTTGTTTCTGGAGAAGTGCTCTGGACTTTGACTTGGGATGGGCAACCTTGGGTTTGGGGGCACAGATGTTGCAGGGGGAGGGGCAGAACAAGGAGGGGCCTGGGAGGACTGGGAGGTAGAAGGACTGGGCTTAGGAGGGAAACAGAGTTCTTGGGGAAAGTATGGGCTGGGTCAGTGGGAGGGAACAGGCAAACTCTCTGAGGAATCGTTTTTTAGGGAAACAAGGTAGGTTGTGGGAAAAGGGATTGAGAGTGAAGTTAGAAGGAATGGTTGTGAGGTGTGTCTTTGGATGTGCCTTGGATACAGGTGCATGGGTGGAAGTCATGTGCATGCTGGGTGCGTGTTGGGTGAGTGTACGAGTTTAGGTGTTTTTGGAGGAGGGGAGGAGTTGCAGGGAGAAGCCAGGGTGGATGTGTGAGTGTCTGTTGGGGTGGTGCCTGCAGGTAAGGTGGATGTGCTGCATGTGGGGTGTTTGTAGTCGTGGTGAGTGTGCATGTGGTGAATGGGTTAGATGTATGCGGGTCTGCTGTGGTGAAGGTGGATCAGAGGTGACTTGTGGCTGGATCTGGGATTTTTAGTCTGCTGAATGCAGGTGTGATTCATGAAGTGTCTGTGAGGTAGGAGGTGGTGGAGGAGTCAGTGTAGGGTTTGGATGTTGTTGTGTATGCATGTGTGTGTTGATTGTGTGCATGCCGGTGGTGGATCTTGTGGTGCCTGTGTTTGTCTTTGCAAACCGTGTCTGTTGTCATGGAGGAATGCTGGTCAGACTGTGTGCTTCTGATGGCTGTGGGATGGGCACAGGTAGCTGGATGGGGGACAGAGAATGAAGGGACACTGGCTGCGGTCAATGAGGAGACCAGAGCCAGAAAAGATCTCGGCAGGCCAGACAGGGCACCATGAATTCCTTCCAGGTAGGTATTAGTTAGTTGCATTTATGACGCCATACCCTGGAGGACATTCACGATGGTTGACTGTCCCATAGAGAAGGCCCTCAGGAGGTCAATAGCCACTTCATTGAGGGCAGCAGGGCTGGCTGGGGCAGGAGCAGAATTGCCTGCGGCGAAGAAGACACCCACCCTCTTGGGTGAGCGGGAATGGGCAAATGGGTGGGGAGCTACAGGGAGGGCAGTGCTGATAAGGGTGGTGGAGGACAAGGAAGAATCTGTCTTGGTCCCAGACAGGTCCGCCACCACCAGGGTAACACCTATTGTCGATGTGCAGCTACCAATGGGATATACCTCATCTACCAACTGCTATTTAATGCATTACCGATACAAGGCCAAAGATTAAAGAGGTTTATGTTTGTACTCACCCCCTTGTGGCTGCTGTGTTGCCCTCAAATGCCCATCCAGCTCAGGGTAGGCCAGCGCCACAATGTGAGCCATTTGGGGAGTCAGGGTTCAACGGGCACCCCTCCCATGTTGAGAGGCCGTCCCCAGCTGAGCCTCTGTGGTCTTGCAGGCCCAGCGTCTCAAGTCCTCCCACCGCTTCCTGCAGTGGGTGATCCGCTGGCTATGGACCCCTAGGGTCTGCACTTGCTTGGCAATTAAATGCCAGATCCCTTTCTTTTGATGGGCGCTGACCTGCAGGGGACACACAGACAGAAGGGGAGAGTCATGTGGAGTGACATCACAGCAACAGCTTTGACCTACACACAACAAACATTTATCAGTACACACGCATACATTTGTAAACAGAACAAACACACTCACTCCTGTGCTACAAGCATTCATCCAATTTGTGTGCACTGTCCCATTGCCTTCCGGCCTCACACATAACACAAATTGACAGGACAGTCATTTTGGATATACCTGATGCTCTGGTGCTCCATACAACCATCCATACAGGGGTAGAAACTCATCCACCAGATTGTCAAGTTCCTCGGGTGTGAAGGCAGGGGCCCTATCTCCTGCAGAACGTGGCATCATGGGTCCCAGAGACAGAATGCAGCAGCTCACGCAGTGGAGGTCTTGCTTGCATGAGTGTCAGGAGTTAAGTGAGATGGTGACTGTCGCCGTTTAAAAGAGTGTCACCACTGGTGATTATCATAAATGGCCCGAGTCTCCCAATGTTATCCAATACGGAGTTGCATGGAAGATGGGACCGCCTCCTGCCATGACGTCTAACGCCGGCAGAATGAGCTCACCTTCATCTGTCCTGTGCATGTGGTTCAGGCAGCTGCCATTTCACATGTCATCTGTGTATTGAATTTGAAATTTAAGTGTGTCATGGAGGATTATTGAAGGTTAGTGTGCTGTTTAAGAATGTTTGCACAACAATCTCGGGAGCACACATGTAACATATATGGACAGTGAAGGTAGATGTACTTATGACTATGACAGGCCATGTGCATTCAAATGCTGCTGCATAGACACATTTATGAAATCTGTATGTGTGAAGTTGAAATGAAGGTGATAACCTGGGAAACAAGGCTGTTGTTACGGGGAAGTTACACATATGTCATGTGTCGCAACCAGTTTACCTGGCCCTTGCACTGATATCTGGATGGCGTTAACATTCAGTCTCTTTCCCAATTTAATATATCCATATGTTAGCATTCTATCCACGGTACTGTACTATGCATCAAGTAGTGAGCCAGTTGGCATGTGAGCTGTCAATATTAACTAGTGCCTGTCCTCTCGCTCATTCCTAGATACCGTGCAATGTTGTAAATGAGACCTCCACCGGTGTACCGACCTCTAGTTGAGCTTGCTACAATGGAGAAGCACCACATATTTACTACCTATCGTCTGAACCATCAGACCATTTGGGAACTGTGTGCCCTGTTGGAGCCATATCAGTTGACTGTCATCCGCAACCCCTATACCATCACTCCCACAGTACAGGTCTTATCAGTGCTGAATTTCCTCGCCTCAGGATCGTTTCATGTTATAGTGGGCTTGGCTGCAAGAATGTCACAGGGATGTTCAGTGTAGTGTTGCAGGATGTGCTATGTACCTTACTCAAACACATGGACAGCTACATCAGGTTCCCACAAAGTGCTGATCTTCCCACTGTAAAATCAGACTTTTATGACCTGGCTCACATTCCACATGTGATAGGGGCCATTGATGGTACCCACATCGCTTTGGTTCCTCCCAGGGCCAATGAACAGGTATACTGGAACAGGAAAACTTCTACTCAATAAATGTCCAGGTGGTGTGTCTTACTGACCAGTATATTTCACATGTTACTGCCAGATATCCTGGATCTGTGCATGAGTCTTACATCTTGAGGAACAGCAGTGTCCCACACATGAGACCTCTCAAATACAGAGGGAGAGGGTCTGGCTCATTGGTTTGCATACCGTAGTATGTCTTCAACTGAAATGTAACCTCTCTTCACAGTCAGCTCTGTGTCTCTCACAGATTTGTAATCTGTCAGACCTGTGTCCACACAGGAAACTCCTGCTACCCCAACCTTCCCTGGCTGTTGACACCGGTGAGGTACCCTACAACTGACGGGGAGTTCCGTTACAATGAGGCTCACGGCCGAAAGAGGCATGTCATCGAAAGGACCTTAGGGCTGCTGAAAGCCAGATTTCAGTGTCTACATGTCTCAGGAGGTGCCCTGTTCTACAGACCACAGAAAGTCTGCCAGATCATAGTTGCATGTAGCATGCTACACAATCTTGCCCTGAGGTGACACATGCCATAGATGGATATGGAGGAGGTGGCAGCCAGACCAGTGGCTGGTGCTGGTGATATAGGAAGTGATGAGGAGGCAGATGAGAATGATGCAGCTGACTCTAGGACAGAGTTGATTCAGCAATTCTTACAATGAATGTCAGGTATGTTTGAACTGTATAATATCTAACCTTTACCCCTGTCTGCCTTGTGACATTACCCCTCCTAGTGTGTGACATCAGTGGAGATATGTGCAGTGTAGCCATCCCTCTGTGTGAATTTGGTGGGAAACACACTGTCCATCAGGTGAGTTGTGACTGTTGAAATGGTAGAGCTATGTGGCACATGCTGTTGTCTAGCATCACATCTACCAGGGTTTGGCCATGTTGTATAGTCCCAGGACTGCAATATAACCTCTAAGGTCTCGCCAACCTCAGTGACATGACAATTGCGCTAGCCATCCCCACTGTACCCAAAGGAAGGAATACATGGTACTTAACTGTTTTACACAGTGCAACATGCATTTTCTGTGGGAGATGTCAACTGTGAGTGATAGATCATTGGGGTGCATGTGTTGGGAATGTCGACCTACCATGGTGGTACCATGGTGCTCCTCCTAGTCTCCATCTCAATCATCTCTTTTCCCCTTTTACTCTTGGACATTTTCTCTTTCAGCTCCTTGAACAATTTGTATAGACCAACTGCAACTAGGGCACACAAGGCCATTTCAATAGGGGTCTCAAAATGGTTCCAACAATTCCTCTCAGACTTCCATACCACCTTTCAATCACTGAAGAACCATTACCTATTACTTCCCAGGCACCTGTTGCTGTTAACTCCTTCAGATCCTGTCTCAAGTACTTTCATATTAGCAATGCACTTCCTTATCTCCTTACTATTATCAGGAATATAAGTACAATACCGTTGGGCTTGCAATATTTAGCAAACTCCACCCTCCTTTGCGAGAAGAATGTCTAACGCAAGGTGATTGTGTAAAACCATTGATTTTACGGAAACCATTTCTGTGTCCATCAACAAAATGGCGCCTGTGGTGTACTGTTATTGATAACTTCCTTATTTTAAGATCATTCAAGATAACACCTACTAATGGGATTATGGTACCAAAAATACCCCCTACATTCTCTGAAGCACTAACAGCTCTCTTGACACTGATGTATGATTTCTCATCCCAGACTGGATGATTAAAATGGTCCACATGATAAATGTTTGGGAAAATCTATTCCCAGGACACATATCCCGTACTGGCCTTTCGACAGCTTGTAATAATCACTAATTATGAAATAAACACCTGATATGGCAGGGTCTTGTCCATTCAACATAAAGGTCCACACACTATTAAACAAATACATATGCCTATATTCACACGTTTCTACAAAAAGTGTGTCAGTCTTTGGTCTATGTTTATAGACACATGATTTCCCTTCATAATGCCAAACGTAAGCAAGAACTCTTTAATCCCCTACTACTGAATGTGTTTAATCTTTTCCCCGATTTTGCAAAACTATTCCCTTTACTATTTTAGTTTTCATAGCTCTTCTCCTTTCCTCAACTTGTCCAATGAGCGCCTTCTCTGCTGGGATAAGTATACAGATCAGATTATTTTTGTGAGCATAAACTGTACCAAATGTCAATATAGGGTCAAAGAAACCTCCCACTGTGTCCGTGTGTTTTGTATCTGCAGTGCTGTTCAAATGTTTCATGATGGGGAAAATTGAAAAACCAAGGTCATAATTTGAGTAACAATACTGATAATACTCCTGCTGACACAAAAGTGTTGGTAACAGGCTACTGGAAATTCCATCAGTTAGGGGTAAACTATGGTAGGTGATTCCCTCACTCACTGATGAAGGCAAATGTGTTGGCATGCAACAATTTCTAGATTCCATGGGATCTACATATTCATACACCAACATCTAATATACATTTGCAGATAAACCACCTTTAGAACTGTCAGCGTGTCAGTATTTCTCATCATATACAGGGAAGTTTGATCTGCAATGGGATTTGCTAAACTCTGGGCACTTGTAGATGTAACCTTCTCTGAATCTGTTCTTGTAGATAGGCTCAGTCCAGTGATCAACAATAGAATCATGATAACTGTCACAACCCGTAAACATATATATGTATTTTCATTTACTACCTCCATTTCTATTTGACTCCATAGTTCTCTCATTTCAGACCAAAATTTGAATAAAAAAATTGTAAAATAAAACTGTAAAGTGATGTTAATGTATCACTGTCTCTTTTTAGTCATTGTTATTTATGAGCAAAGCAAAATAAAAAATAGTCTTTTTAAAGAGTTGACATTATTCAGAAAAAGTTCCTTGATCTTCTAGAACGTTAATCAAGAGCTTTCTGTACTAGCAAATGTTCAAAAGCCTCTACAAAAATTTCAAATGTCTTGAATAACGGCACGGCTCATAATCACTAATAATCACCTCCAAAATGTAATGTCTTTGTTCATCATGCAACAACGAGATTTCAAAGTTCAGCTCCACCACAATTTTAAAAACAAGAATATTGAACTGGATTTGAATTGTTAAAGCAAAAGGTTGTAAACGCCTTCTCCGAGTCAATGGCTGTAAAATATGTCCATTCAGGTGCTGAGTATTTTCTGACTTGGTACTCTCTTTCTCTTTGTTCTTCAATTTACTCGGCCCTCAGCATCACTGACACTTTGGCTTGACTCTTCATCAGTCTCCTCAACAATAGAAGGGGGCACATGTACAGCTGGCATTGTTTGCTCAATTGGCCAGTTGTGTTCTGATACAGCTCTTTTATCTACAGCAACTGGTCCTTCATCAGCATCTGAGCTCACAGGAGTCAACTGATTCTGTCTTGACCCTTCTGTACCAACCACTGTTGTTGACTCGCTCAGATCCCCCTCAGACTGTACTTGTGCTGTAGCAGCCACTTTTCCAGCCCCCAGCAGCTCGAATGATCCCTCTACCTTACTGTAACAGGCCCCTCTAGAAACATGTGTTGTATCACCTAGGGGACCTGGAACTTCACAAGTGTGGCTCGCATGTACCCAGTTAGGGAGACCAGCTCACTTGACAGCTGTGGTAGCTATCAAATTCACCTGGTAGAGACCCTTCCAATGGGGTTCCAAGTAAGATTTTCCTGTATGCTTCTTCACTGTTGTCCATTAACCTGGACATAGGCCATGGCAAAGCTCCCGCTACAGCTGTACTGTAGCTTCTCCAACCTGATGAGACAAAGAACAAACCACATCAGACAGTCTTTTGCAATAATCCAGCACCAAGTCATCTGTAATGTTCACAAGCACATTCCTAGTCACAGCATGTAATCTCATTGGTTCTCCCCATGATGATTTCATGTGGGGACAAACCAGTCTTTCTGTTAGGTGTACTGTGCATGCTCACCACCATATGAGGCAACGTGTCTGGCCATTTCAGAGTGGTGGATGCACATTCTTTTGCCAGTCTAATCTTCAGAGTACCGTTAACTTGCCCAACCAGTCCAGAAGTCTTGGGTCTGTAGCCGCAGTGTAACCTTTGTTCAACTTGTAGTGCCACACACAATAATTTCAGGACCTTACTATTGAAGTGGTTTCCTTGGTCCTACTATAGAGACGTTGAGAATCGAAATCTTGGTATGAGCTCCCTCAGTAACAGCTTTGGTACTGTGAGACTGTCATATCTCCTGGTCAGTTAGGCTTCAATCCAAAAAGAGAAAATGCATACAATGACTAAAACATCTCAGTCCATTGCACATGGGCAGCTCTATGAAATATAGCTGCATCCTGTTGAATGTTCCTCCTGATATGCTTATGTGATTCAGTGTAGCTAATGTGCATTTTCCTGCATTCATCTGCTGGCATGTGACACACCCGTGGCACACGGCTTTTGCAATCACTCTGAACCTGGGGTTAAATCATGTCTGTCTATATGTGTCTGTCCATAACATATGTTAGTCATGGGGGACAACAAGCTGTTCAGCAACACTGCTCTTCCATTACTTGAAACCCAAATATTATCCCCATTTCTCTTGACACAACTTTCTCTGACCCAACTTTGCTGCTCCTCTTCTGTCACTTCTTCCTGCAATCTTTTAACTACCTCTCACGTATCAACAGCTTTAAACAGGAAATTTTGACTTGCCTCATCACTTGTATCACTGTTCCACTCTCCATTAAAGGAGGTACAGCTTACGGTGCAGTAACCTCGCCACCTCATTAGCATATGTACTATCTAAAGTTACATAATTAGTAGATTTTTGTGAGCAGCACACTTTACAACAGAAATGGTTGCAGGCGCCTGAATGCATTCAACAGATTATACATTTTGGCCCTCATTACAACCCTGGCGCTAAATCCCGCTTACCGCCTTGCTGAAGGCCGCCAACATACCGTGGCCGCAGCGGAAATCCGCTACAGGTATTAAGACCCACATCTCGTAATCCCCCACAATACAGACACCCACACAAGTCCCCCACAACAAAGGTCAGTTATAAACTGGCGATAGCAAAACCCACACCATCACGCCAACAGGAATACGCCCACACTATCACGACCCACGAATCAACGCGGCGGTCTTTCAACCGCAGTAATCCATTGGCGGTACACACAGCTGCGCTCAAAATACACACACATTTACAAAACATAACCACATTGGACAATTCTAAATACACACACCTGATACACATACACACACCACACCTACAAACCCACACCACTATAAAACACACACCCACATTACCCACAACCCCTTACAATGGCATTTTTGTGAAGAAGCACAGAGAGAGAATAGTCAACACTACACCAGAATCCACAAGCACACCACACCATCACTCATACAACATCCACGCACCTCAAAGAACACACACCAACACAACTTTTCACACAGCACAACAAACATCACCTCACACATCACCCACACCACATCATGGCACCTCAAAGACACCCCAGGTTTTCTGAGGAGGTGCTCAGGGAAATGGTGGAGGAAATCATCTGGGTAGATCCACAGCTTTTCGGATCACAGGTGCAGCACACCTCCATTGCTAGGAAGATGGAGCTATGGCGGAGAATCGTCGACAGGGTCAACGCAGTGGGACAGGATCCAAGAACACAGGATGACATCAGGAAGAGGTCAAACGACCTACGGGGGAAGGTGCGTTCCGTGGTATCCAGACACCAGATTGCTGTACAGAGGACTGGCGGTTGACCCCCACCTCCTCCCCCACAACTAACAACATGGGAGGAGCAAGTCTTGGCAATACTGCATCTTGAGGGCCTCCCAGGAGTAGCAGGAGGACTGGACTCTGGTAAGTCAAATCTTAATTACCATATCCCCCCACCCCACCTGCATGCCATTCCATACCCCCACCCTCCCCCTCACCCCCATCACTCCAACACCTCACATATGCCCCACTATCACAACCCAGCCATCCCAATACCAAGCCCTGCATGCAACACCAAAGCATGGACACCCATTGCCAAAGCATGTCCAGTACAGACACCCACACAGACCCCAAAACACTAATCACACAATTGCAAACACAACAAGGCAAGCACAGGATGGCACACACAGATACTAAAACTATGCATTTGCATCCCAACAGGACCCATACCCAACGTCACCGGACACGATGTGCCAGACATATCCAGTTCCACCCACAGAAGAGGCCCACAGTGACGACAGCAGCCCTGCATGCCTGGATCTGGATGACCAACCCATCCCATCAGGGACCCCTGGACAGTCAGTTCTCCTGCCACAGTCACAAGCCACCACAGAGCCTCCCCCCTCAGGAAACACCAGCACAGCACCCACCCAGCGGGCACATCCCTCTGTCCCCAGGACACGTCAATCAGCAGTGTGTCCACCACTACAGGGACCCCAGGCAAACCCACCAACACAAGACAATTAGGGACCTGGGGTCAGTGGCCACACGGTTCAAGGGACAGAGGTACAGGATAACAGGGAAGCTGGGAGGACTGCTGTGCGACAGGGAGAGGACAGGCCCAGGGAACCCACTCTCCCCAAGGCACTCTTCAACACCATGGGAGAATACCACCATTCCCAGGAGACCATGGGCACGGTACTGGACAAGTTTCAGGAGACCCAGCCGCTGCAGGAGGAACACTACCTGGGGATCAGGGAGGATTTGAAGTCCATCAACACCACCCTGGTCACCATTGCAGGGGTGCTGGCAGACCTGGCCAACACCATGAGGGACACATTAGCACACAAACGAGCCCCTGACACTAGCCTGAACGATGAACAGCCCTTCACCTCTGCCGGCACTAGCGAACAGGAGGCCCGCCACAGGAACAACAGGCCTCCAGCACCCTACCCCCTGCAGAAGGAGAACCAGCCCGCAAACGGTCCCTGAGATCCAGGAACAAGACAGAGAAATAACACTCTCCTGATTGTTACCCTTCTGTCCCACTATGTCACCCTGCCCACCTTAAACTGCCACTGCTCCTCTTCCTATGCCCCCTTGGACAATGCACCTGTGAGACCAAGAGACTGAACTCTACCATGGACATTCCTCCACCATCACCCCAGCCCATTGCACATACCCTTCCACTTATTAGCACAGAAATAAACACCCTTGAATTACAAATCAATCTGGAGTCAGTCTGTACTTTTACAAATGTGTAATTGCAATATTTCGGAAATAAAGCAATGTCAATGTTCATGTTCACATACCAATGTTACACAGTTGTTGGGCAGCAGTAAACATAGCAGAGGGCACAAAGTGGGACCCAGATCTGTGAAATGGAAAGCCAAAGTGACATGTCAGGGTCCATACACAGAGGTAAAAAGGCAGATATATGCTGTGTCCTACTGTAGGATGAGATGTGAGAAGCAGTGCCATCCTCTTACCTGGGTCTCACTGGAAGTATTGCGTGATTATGTTGTTTCGGTTGTCTATATCTTCTTCTTCTGCCTCCTCTTCTTCACTGTCCACAGGCTCCACAGCTGCCACAAGACCATCCTCCTGCAGAAAAGGCACCTGGCATTGTAAAGCCAGGTTGTGCAACATACAGCATGCCACGATGATCTGGCACACCTTCTTCGTTCAGTAGTATAGGGAGCCACCTGTCAGATGGAGGCACCGGAATCTGGCATTCAGGAGGCCGAAGGTGTTCTCTATTATCCTCCTTGTACGCCCATGTACCTCATTGTAGCGTTCCTCTGCCTTTGTCCTGGGATTGCTCACTGGGGTCAGTAGCTATGAGAGGTTGGGGTAACCAGAGTCACCCGAAAATATCGAGGGACAACTGTTAGACATCCTCCAACCATTAGGGACTCTCCCATACCCAGACACCTATTTAAACTGTGTGGGGACCTTGGGCTCACCTATTAGCCACACACGGTGCCTCTGGAGTTGGCCCATCACATAAGGGATGCTGCTATTCCTCAAAATGTAAGCGTCATGCACAGAGCCAGGATACTTGGCATTCACATGGGAGATGTACTGGCCTGCTAAACACACCATCTGTATATTCATAGAATGGTAGCTTTTCCGCTTTCTGTACACCTGTTCATTCCTGCGGGGAGGACAAATGCCACATGTGTACCATCAATGGCACCAATAATATTGGGGATATGTCCCAGGGCATAGAAGTCAGCTTTCACTGTGGGCAAATCCTCTACCTGAGGGAACACGATGTAGCTGCGCATGTGTTTCAGCAGGGCAGATAACACTCTGGACAACACGTTAGAGAACATTGGCTCTGACATCCCTGATGCCATGGCCACTGTTGTTTGAAAGGAGACACTTGCCACTAAATGGAGCACTGACAGGACCTGCACTAGAGGGGGTATTCCTGTGTGATGGTGGATAGCTGACATCAGGTCTGGCTCCAACTGGGCATACAGTTCCTGGATTGTGGCACGATCTAGTCTGTAAGTGATAATCACGTGTTTGTCTTCCATTGTTGACAGGTCCACCAGGGGTCTGTACACCGGAGGATGCCGCCATCTCATCACCTGCCCCAGCGGACATGCCCTATGGAGGAGAAGGGTGAGCAGAGGGTCATACACCACATAGGTTTCACAAGGCTGTTTAGCACAATCGTGAAATAATCTTTGTGTGCCTTTGTCTGTCCGTATTCCTGGCCAAAATTGCTGTGATTGCAGTTAGTTGGCGTGCCATGTGGCCACCTGAAATGGTGGCTGCCTGACCTGTAAGGAGGGACAAGGGGAAATGAGGTAACTGCGCTGGCGTTGTACAGCGTCGCGGGAGGCGGTCAAAGACCGCTGCTCAATTCAGCATTGGTTATCATTGTGCCCTATGGGTTCCAGGAGCCAATGACGATGTACGCCGGCGGTGACGGTACGCACCGCTGTGGACGTGACCGCCATTTTCTATCAGTTCCCTCACTTGATACCTGACCTTCAACAGGAGAGGACCTACACTGCAAGTGCTGCTGTGACATGCGTCTGCCTTCACTGTGGAGGAGTTGGACAAACTGGTGGATGGGGTCCTCCCCCAGTACACGCTACTCTACGGTCCTCCAGACAAACAGGTGAGTAAACTGTGTGCAATGTGGATGGCACATGATTGTATGGAGTGTTGTGGATGAAAGAGCCGGGGCACAGGGCAGCATGTGAGATGGTGAGTGTATGTTTTTCTGGGCCAGGGTGGGAGGTTTGTGGCCAATGAGTGAGAAGAACTGTACGGGGGAGTAACATCCATTCTTACTTCACTTTTCCTCTAGGTCCGCGCCCACCAGAAGAAGGGTATTTGGCATACCATCGCCAAGGAAGTGCGGACCCTGGGGGTCTACCATAGACGGAGCACCCACTGCAGGAAAAGATGGGATGACCTGCGCCGCTGGAGCAAGAAGACAGCGGAGGCCCAGCTGGGGATGGCCTCCCAACGTGGAAGGGGTGCCCGTCGCACCATTACCCCCCCTGATGTACTGGATCCTGGCAGTGGCATATCCTGAGTTGGATGAGCGCTTGAGGGCATCACAGCAGCCACTGGGGGGTGAGTACAGTATCATTCAGCTGACTCTGCACGCTTGACGAGGTGTCTGGGTGAGGAAGGTACATCCATTGTTTTGCAGGCTCAGTGCCACTCCAACCACAAAGATGGTTCCAGCTGTGCATGAAATGGGTTTACACAGAGTCCCCCATGGGCATGTGCTTTTCCTCTGCACTGTTAGTGCATGCGCTAGTGCATAGGGCTGCTCCCTGTATGTTGTGTCCGCCAGCGGTAGTGGTGTTGCAGGCATTGACCATGTGTCTCTTGTGTCGTTTCCCCCTTTTTGTTTTGTCACCCTGTCCTTATGTGCATTAGCATCATCTGCCCGAGGAGCATTTGCACAGGAGACGGAGGGAGCTGCAACCCACATGGCCCTGGAGTGTGAATTTACGGACTCTAAAGGCACCAGTGGGACTGAGGTTGAGGGGAGCTCCACGACGGGGACAGGAGCAGACACCAGCGACAGCGACTCCTCCTCTGATGGGAGCTCCCTTGCGGTTGCAGGCACCTCTGTGCCCACTGCAACAACAGGTACAGCCACCACCCCCCCTACCAGCACCGCACTCCCAGCAGCCCCTCATTGAGTTTCCTGTGCCCGCTCACCCAGGAGGGTGGGCATCTCCTTCGCCCCAGGCACCTCAGGCCCTGCCCCAGTCAGCCCTGCTTCCCTCAGTGAGGAGGCTATTGACTTAGGGAGATCCCTCACTGTTAGGCAATAAACCATTTTGAATGCCATCCAAGGTGTCGAGAGAAATTTGCAGCAAACAACTGCATACCTGGAGGGCATTCATTCTGGCGTGGCAGCCCAACAGAGAGCATTTTTAGGCTTTGGCCTCAGCACTGATGGCAGCCATTGTCCCTGTGTCCAGCCTCCCCCTCCAACCTCCACTACCCAGACCCAATCCCCTCTACCTTAGCCTATCCCAAGCACACCTTCAGACCAGCATGCACACTCCTCAACACACAAGAGTGGACATGGCAAACATAAGCACCAAACATCCCACAGGCACTCACACAACCACCATCCCCATGCAGACACACCAACATCCATTGCCTCCACTGTGTCGCCCTCCTCCACGTCTTCCTCCTCCCTCCCAGTCTCGTCTCCACTCACACCTGCATGCACTATATCCTCATCCACTACCTTCATTACCAGCACGCCTGTCACGACACACCGCTCATGTGCACTCACCACCCCCACTACCATGCACACGTCCCCTGTTTCCTCTCCCATTGTGTCTGTGAGCCCTCCTCCAAAGTACACAAACGCAGGCACACACCCACCCAACAGCCATCCACCTCACAACAGCCTCCGGCCCATGCACCTTCACCCAAATTCAGCAGACGTATACCTCCTACAACCACTACCTCTTCCTCCACTCCAAAAACCCCTCCATCTTCCCGTCCCAGTGTGTCTAAAAAAAAATTCCTGGCTAACATTGACCTCTTCCCTACAGCTCCCCTCCATCCTTCCCCTAGGGCCAGGATGTCCAGGTCCCAAGCCCAGCATCTCAGCCACCAAATCCTCCAGCACTGTGGTCTGAGCAAGTCTGGTCACATCACGGGCGGCACCCAATCAGGGCTGCCAATGTGCCACCTAGCGAGGCCAAAGATCAGCCCATTCCGCCACCTGCCAAAGTTAAGAAGGTGCCCACATGCCGTTGGGAAAAGCCACACCAACCACCCAGCAAGGCCTCCTCCAAGCCAAAAGAGGACAGTGCCAAGGGACCAGCAGCGACATCCAAGGTGGGGAAGGGACACAATGCGAAGGGGAAGTCAGGACAGGGCACAGAGCCTCCGGCTGAGGGACTAGAGTCACCCCTTCTGGCAACCAGAACAGCAACCTGTACGGCGGTGGACACCGCCACCTGCCCCGCCACCTGCACATCTGCTGCCTCAGCAACAGTCCCCAGCATCATCCCCAGGGGGCAGTCGTCCTAGGCTGCAGGAGACGGCCTGCTGTCTCCCTCCACAGGTGCTGACACATTCACCACCGGCAGCATCTCTACCACAGACACCACCGCAAACACCGCCACCAGCTCTGCGACGTGCTCAGACAGTGCCACCACAGCCGGCATGGCTAACATTACCAGTGGATAGCCATCCCAGGCTGCAGGAGACGTCCTGGACCCTGCACAGCGTACATGAGGCACTACACCCAGCACTGTTTGTACCAGCAGGTGGCAGGCAAAGTCGCAGCAGGGTGGAGTGTGTCTCTGCCTCCATGGGGTATCATGTTACCTCTTCCCAGGCAATCTCGTGGCACACATACCCAGGTGAGGGAATGGGACCTGCCACACTACATGTGAAGCACTCTGGGCACCAAGCCCCCTCCAGAACCAGTGGAGAAAAGCTTCCACTCGCAGAGTCCTTGGCAGGATGAAGCACTCTGGGCACCAAGCCCCCTCCAGAACCAGTGGAGAAAAGCATCCACAACCCCAATCCTTGGCAGGATGAAGCACTCTGGGCACCAAGCCCCCTCCAGAACCAGTAGAGAAAGGCATCCACAACCCCAATCCTTGGCAGGATGAAGCACTCTGGGCACCAAGCCCCCTCCAGAACCAGTGGAGAAAAGCAGCCACAACCCCAATCCTTGGCAGTATGAAGCACACTGGGCACCATGCCCCCTCCAGAACCAGTGGAGAAAAGCATCCACAACCTCAATCCTTGGCAGGATGAAGCACTCTGGGCACCAAGCCTCCTCCAGAACCAGTGGAGATAAACATCCACCAGTGAGACTGTAGCCTTGCACTCCCCAGGACCAATCAGTGAGCAACCCATCCACTTGAGTGACTTGTGAGACTGTGGCTTTGCACTCCCCAGGATAAAGCAGTGGGCAACCCACCCACTTGAGAGACTTGAGAGACTGTGGCTTTGCACTCCCAGGATAAAGCAGTGGGCAACCCACCCACTTGAGAGACTTGAGAGACTGTGGCTTTGCACTCCCCAGGACCAATCTGTAGGCATTGAGCCCCCTCATGGAGCAGTGGCGTCGTCCGTTCATCCGGCTGAGGTGCCCCCCTTCCACTCCCCCTGAGGTGCCTGTTTATTTTCGATCTGATGCCTGTTCTGCCTTCCTACTTATCTCGTATCAGAGCTAACAGAACCACTCTGGAATGCACTTCTGAGTTCAAAGAAGACCTTTATTGTTGTTAATTCTTCCCCACCCACAAGTTCTTGAGAGACGAATTAATAGACTTTAAGCACATGTTCAAATGAGTAAAAGTAGTCGTAGCAATGAAAACAAAATATATCACAGTACTTCCCAGTTGCAATGTACACAGCAGATTATATATTCAATGCAAAGCATATAAATCAAAATGCATCACCGTATGAGACCTATCTTCACCTTCATCTTTCTGGGTTCTGCAAGTTGATGACTCTGGTCAACTGCGAGAAAGAGATTATCTACCCACACGGGAGACTGGCAACTGGCGCCTAGTTCCAGCCTGAAGTCAAGCAGATTCGAATCTAAAGCTCTGAAGCCCCGAGTCATCCTTACAAAAGCGTGCCCCCTCCTCTCAGACTCGGGAAAACCACGCAAGCCTTTGGAGACTGGCCAAATCTCCTAGACTTCTCCTCTTCCCAAGCCTGAGCAGAAAGGAAAACGCCAAATCTACTCTCTCTTATCAGGTCTAGTCTGGTGTGAAGAAAACAGCTTGGTTCATCTTGTGGAAAAATACAGCTTGGATTCTCAACTGCAATGTCTAACTCCACGTTAAAGGCAATAGGCAGCTAACCTAAATATCAAATGTAATGTCTAATGTCATGTCAAAGCCAATAGGCAGCTGAGCTGAATACAAAATGTAAGGTCTAATGTCATGTCAAAGCCAATAGGCAGCTAACCTAAATATCAAATGTAATGTCTAATGTCATGTCAAAGCCAATAGGCAGCTGAGCTGAATACAAAATGTAAGGTCTAATATCATGTCAAAGCCAATAGGCAGCTAAGCTGAATACAGAATGTAATGTCTAATATCATGTCAAAGCCAATAGGCAGCTAAGCTTGAATATAGAATGCAATTTCTAATATTATGTCAAAGCCAATAGGCAGCTAAATTGAACAAAACATATAGGCCCTCATTCCAACCCTGGCGGTCTCTGACCGCCAGGGCGGAGGGCAGCGGAAGCACCGCCAACAGGCTGGCGCTGCTTCCAGGGCTATTCTGACCGCGGCGGTAAAGCCGCGATCAGAAAAGGGGAACCGGCGGTTTCCCGACGGTTTTCCCCTGGCCCAGGGAATCCTCCATGGCGGCGCTGCTTGCAGCGCTACCATGGGGATTCCGACCCCCTTCCCGCCAGCCTGTTTCTGGTGGTTTTCACCGCCAGAACCAGGATGGCGAGAACGGGTGTCGTGGGGCCCCTGGGGGCCCCTGCACTGCCCATGCCACTGGCATGGGCAGTGCAGGGGCCCCCTAACAGGGCCCCATACAGATTTTCACTGTCTGCTTTGCAGACAGTGAAAATCGCGACGGGTGCCACTGCACCCGTCGCACCCCGGCAACTCCGCCGGCTCCATTCGGAGCCGGCTTCCTCGTTGCAGGGGCTTTCCCGCTGGGCCGGCGGGTTGCCTTTTGGCGGTCGCCCGCCGGCCCAGCGGGAAAGCCAGAATGGCAGAATGACCGCCATAATGTGCTACTGGTGAACATTGAGCAACTAATATGCGCAGTGGTGAAACACAAACTCATTGGTCAAACACAATTAATAGTATCACAATGCCCCAGCAGTGTTCTCTCCGTTTCGAGTAAGGTATCATGTGTGGGCTTCGCCCATGCATTTTGGGACCACTGGTCCACGGACAATGATTAGAACAGTATCCGGACTTGTGTAGTTGCTGTACATTTTTGTATATACTGATGATTTTAAGTTATCTTGGCCAATCTGAATTTTCGATGATTACATTCGTTACAATCATTTCATTTTGTCCTTGCGTTCTTCCAGGGGTTACGGGGTATAAATGTAATGTTGATGCATGTGTTTGTGTGTATGGTGTTGTGGGTGAGGGTGGGGGTGGGGGTGTTGCGTGTTGTGTGTGTGTGTGTGTCACTCTCTCTTTCATCCCCCGTCCCCTGTGTGCTAGGTGCAGTACTCACGTGGTCGTCGCCAGCGTCTTTGCTGCTCCTGGTACAAGAGGAGGTAAACCAACATGGGCAGGACCTGTGGTTTCCGTTCCAAGTCCTGTTTCCGCCGTGCTTTTGATGGCGTTGGTACCACCCCGGAAAAGGTGGCAGATAGGCCTGTTGTAATACAGTGGGCGGTACATTGTGTTCCGCCTGTCTGTTGGCGGTTACCGCTGCGGTGTTTGTTTCTACCGCCATGGCGGTCGGAGTGTTAAAGTGGTTGTCTATGTTGGCGGTTTCCGCCATGGTCTTAATTCCATTTTTTTAACCGCCGGCCTGTTGGCGGTATTACCGCCGCTTTAACACCGACCGCCAGGGTTATAATGAGGACCTTTATCTCTATTGCAGATAAGTGATCCAAAGGAGTTCATGAACCCTCTCTGGGACCACAGCTGTCTTAAATCATGTCAATACCAAAAGCATACTGACTATCCGTGAAGATTGTAACTTTCAGCTGTTCAGAAACACAGCTTGCTCTAGTAAGAGCAACCAGCTTTGATACTTGGGCACAAAAGACTCCTAAAAGCCAGGAGGCTTCATTCATACCTGAGACTGTGCAAACAGCATAACCAGCTCTCAGGTTACCTTCTTTGTCTTTTAAACTGGAAGTGCAACAAATATAACGTAATAATTTTCAGTTAGGGGAAGATCTTGAATGTCAGGTCTTGGTTTGGTGCACAATTCAGTCACATCAAGACAGTCATGTTCAACCTCATCCATACATTCACTAGTATTTTCAATGGGGTTAGGCAACACTGCAGCAGGATTCAGAACTGTACATCTCTTTAAATTAACATTGGACACAGTGAGGATGACCTGCTCATAATGGGTCAAACATGTACTGGTGAGATACTGTGCCTTGATCTGGGTTAATAATATTTCCACAGAGTGGGGAATAAAAGTATTCATAGGGTGACCCATAACAATCCATTTAGTAGTTCAATGCTGACGCATAGGGCTTCGACTCCCTTCAAACACCCAGGCAGCACAGAAGCCACACGATTAAGGGTGGTAGAAAAATATGCGACTGGTTTGTTCGCATTTCCATGCAACTGTGTCAAAACTGAGAGAGCACATTTATTATTTTTACTGAAAATCAAAGAAAAACATTTGCTGTAATCAGGCATTCCCAAAGCTGGGGTGTGACTTAGGCGTTCTCTCTGCTCTGTGAAGGCACATATGCAGTTGTCATCAAATGATACCGGATCAGACACATCTTTGTGTGTCAGCCTATGTAAAGGCTTTGCCTGAAGGGAAAAGTTTGAAATCCACTGATAACACTAGCCAACCATTCACAGGAACATTCAAACTTCTTTCTGAGTGACTAGGGGATTCATTTTCATAATTACTGAGATTCTTTCTTGCAACACCTTCCACACATTTTTTTCGCTATATGGTGACCTATGTAAATGACTTCTTTCTTGCATTGCAATACTGCAGTATGGCAGGGGAAACTTTATGTCTGCTTCCTCCTAAATGATTTAAGTGCCCAGATGTGTCTCTTCTGAATGCTTCTTGCATGTTTGATGCCACAAGTAAGTCATCTCTCTGCTGCACTATGACTGAATGATTGGGCATTTTAAATAACTCCAGATTTTTTTTCAAAATCTGGTTACATTTCCCTAGACACTGGGTTTACCATTGGGGGTATACAAATGCCGAATTCAAAAGTGAAAAGGAACTGGTTTCCTCATGCAATGGCATAGCGAAAAATGCTTAGTACAGATCAATCATGGAGAACTATTCTTCTTCACAAGGAATTTGGAATAAAATTACTGCAGGAATCAGTACCACAGGACAACATGGCACAACAATCTTATTGATTTTTATCAGATCCTAAACTATGCAGTACTTTCCATTGGGCTTCCGCAGTCCTAGAATAGGAGAATTACATGGACTTTTAATTGTCTCCTTCAGAATACCATGTTCAATTAGGCAGTTTATCAGGGGAGTTTTTCCAGTCATTTAGTATTGGAGAATTTTTAATACACTGCACTTGGCTTTGCTGTTATTTTTACAGGCTCAGCTCCTTCAATGAGTCCAATTGCTTTTCCTAACAAATCTCAAACCTCAGGTGTCACTGTGTCTTTTAAATATTTGGACAAATCATTAAATGTCAGCATTGGGTACCATGTGATCCTTGGGTACTGCTTCACAATTTTACACGGCACATCTCCATGTTTGTCTGAATTATGATTCCTTGGTGTGTGCAGCTAATAGAACAGTTTAGCTTACACAGTAGGTCACGTCCAAGCAAGCTTACAGGACTTGAATCACAGACCACAAATTGGTGCTCATCTTCAAATGAACCTATTTTCACAGGGACAGATTCTGTTACAGGGATAGTCAACTGTTTATTTGAAACTCCTATTATCCTCGATTCTTTTTCCTGAAAGGGGCAAATTTGGGTCTTCTGCTGTTCTGATAGTGGAGTGTGTAGACCCAGTGTCAGCCAAGAATGACCCATGGTTACCCATTTCATCAGCATCTACATAGGGACCACGTTGATCTACCTCGAAGGATGCATCTAGCATGTAATCCTCATCATCTGAGCCATTCGCATGAAGAATTTCTGAAAAGTCCTCATCACTCTTATACATTAGGGAAACTGCGATGTTAACTGATTCACATTTGCATTTGCAGTTTGGTGTAGATTCTATTAGGGAACAATCATTCACTGTTGAGTCACAAGGCTTGCGGAATTTGCATCTGCTGTCCTTGGGGCACATTTACATTTTGCATTTTTGGTCGTTAAACCTGATTATTGATTTGAATTGAATTCTTGTATAGTGCAACTGCCACTCCCAAAGAGCATCCTGGTGCTCTGTGATGAAGCCATTCAATCATGTAGAACTGAACTCAGGAATGCTCCACATCAAAGAATCAGGGAGTAGCAGAGTGAATCAGGGATCAATAAAAGCCAGTTCTTTGCTTTGTAAAGATTGTCTCTGTGTCAGTGAATCTTAAGGCAGGGGGTAGTTTATTTTACCACCTCATGTCCTGAGTCTAAAAGGGACCAGCTTGAGAAGGTTTGCCTGGGTGGATCTCATGGGCCTATTTGTGGTATAATGACTACATCTGGCTGATAAATATCTCAGACCTTTTGACCAGTATACTCTGAAAATTATTAAAATGAGTTTAAAAAACACCCTTTTATGTACTGGCAGCCAGTGTAAGGCCATTAACGCAGCTGAGGCAGACAAATATCTGAGGAGTCTTAGTACCAATCTGGGGGCAGTGTGATGCACAATTTGGAGTTTATGGACAGCCTGTTTGCAGGATACAATAGTCCAATCTGAATATTATCAGTGTGCAGGCCACCATCTTTCTGGACACCAGTGGAACATAGTCAAAGAACTTCTTCAATGATTTTATTAAATTGAAACATATCCCTGCCACTGCGATGCTTGTGGTCAGAAGGACAAGGTGACATCCAAGTTCACTCCCGAATTCCTGAAGGTCACAACTGTGGCAGAGGAAGAGGGTGCAAAATCAGACCACCACAGGACCGGATCAAAAAGGCTTGAAGTATAAACAGCATGATATCAGTTTTGTTGGTGTTACACCTTAAGTGACTGGATTTCATCCACCGGATGACTGCAGTAAGGCAGGTTTTGAAATTGAGCTCTTACCGATCAATCAATTAATCAATCATTATTTGTAGAGCACGGCTACTCTCCTGTGAGGGTCTCAAGGTGCTGGGGGAAGGGGAGGGCCCTCATTTAAAGAGCCACGTCTTGAGGTTCTTCCCGAAGATGGTGAGCAACCGGCTTTGTCTGAGATGCAGGGGGAGGTTGTTCCAGTTCTTCGCTGCAGTGTAGGTAAAAGATCGTCCTCTGGTGGTGGTTTTGCGGATATGAGGGACAGCGGCCAGGGCCATCTGGGCAGAGCGGAGAGATCTGGAGGGGGTGTGGAAGGAGACAGGGTCATTCAGGTAGACTGGTCCTGCTTTGTGTATAGCCTTGTACGTGTGGGTGAGAAGCTTGAAGGTGATTAGCTTCTCGACCAGTAGCCAATGGAGGGTCCTCAGGTGTTAGGAGATGTGTTCTCGGCGAGGGAGGTCCAGAATGAGTCTGGTGGCAGCATTTTGGATGAGTTATTTGATGTTTCTAGTTGAGGTGCCGGTGTAGATGGCGTTGCCGTAGTCGAGCTTGCTCGTGACTAAGGCGTGGGTGAATTGTCCTGTGACAGTCTGCTGGGATCCATCTGAAGATTTTCTGGAATTTGCTGAGTGTATGCCAGCAGGAGTATGTGACAGATTTTACCTGGTGGGTCATGGATAGAGAGGAGTTAAGGATGATTCCTAAGTTGCGGGGTGCTTGGTCAGTGCAGGGGGGGTGCTGAGGGATGTGGGCCACCTGGAGTCATCCCAAGCTGAGGTGGCGTTTCCAAAGATGATGAGCTTCATCTTGTTGCAGTTGAGCTTGAGGCAGGTTACTCTTATTCAGATGGCGACGGCTTCCATTCTTGCGTGAAAGTTCCTTTTGCCTGTGTCTGGGTCTTTGGTGTGGGAAATGATGAGTTGTATGTCATCGACATACGACACGATGTTCATACCATGGCTTCTGACGATGGCAGCAAGAAGGGCCATGTATACTTTGAATAGTGTGGGACTCAGTGAGGATCCTTGGGGGACTCCGCAGTTGACTCCTGTGTCGTGGAGTCTGTTGCACAGAGTGCTGTGGGAGACCGTGTCGAAAGCTGCTGAGAGGTCGAGGAGTATGAGTGCTGCGGTGTGGCCGCGGTCTAGGAGTAATCGTATGTCGTCGTTGGCTGCCAGGAGTGCTTTCTCTGTGCTGTGATTGCTGCAGAAGCTGGCCTGGGAGCTGTCTAGGGAGTTGTTGGCCTTGATACAATTCTGTAGTTGTGCGTTGATTGCTTTCTCTAGTACGTTGGCGGGGTAGGGTAGCTGTGAGATGGACTGGAAATTCTTTAGCTCTGATGGGTCGGCTGAAAGTTTCTTCAAGAGAGGGCATATTTCGGTGTGTTTCCAGTCCTCAGGGAAGGTACCCATGCTGATGGAGCAGTTGATTGTGTTACGAAGCTCGGGCGATGGATGCGCTGGCTCTAATGTATATGTGGTGCGGGCAGGGGTCCGAGGGGGTTCCGGAGTGGGTGCTGTTCAGTTGACTATTTCCTCTGTGGTGAGCATGGACCAGTCTTGGATTGTCTGGGCGTGTTCCGGGGGGTGGATCAGTTACAGGTTCCTGTGCCAGGTGACAGGAAGCTGTTGTAGATGTCCTGGTTCTTGTAGTGGAAAAATTAGGTGAGTTTGTCGCAGAGGTTCTGTGATGGGGGACGCTAGTGGCTTCGGAGTTCCTTCTAGTTGTGTGCGGAAGAGTTGATGCGCTCCCAGAGTGCGTCCTTCTTTGCATTCTTGATTTTTCATCGGTGGGAGGCGGTTACAGCTCTGAATGAGGTGAGGTCTTCGCTGGATTGGCTGTTCCTCCATTTTTTCTCTAAACGTCTGCAGGTGCGCTTTGATTCTTTGAGTCCGGTGGTGAACCAGCTCGCCTTCTTAGGTACACGTTTGGCCGATGTCAGCCAAGAGGAGCTAGAATATTGGCGCATTCGGTGATCCATGCAATGAGATTGTGTGCTGCTGAGTTGGCGTCGTCAGGGGGGGGGGGGGATTTGGTGAGAGATGAGGTGAGTTGCTCATTGGTGAATTCGTTCCATTTCCTATGGGGTGTCTTAGAGGTGGGGGTGCGGCTCCTGGGTGCAGTGATTGTGAAGTTTATGCAGTGGTGGTCGGTCCAGTCTGGGGTGGAGATGGTCTCAATGGTGATCTGGACGTGTGAGGCGAAGATGGTGTTCAGTGTGTGTCCTGCGATATGTGGGTGTGGAGACCAGCTGTCTGAGGCCGAGAGTGGTGAGGTTGCCAAGTAGAGTGGTGGTGTTTGTGTCAGTGTGGTCCTCGAGGTGGAAGTTCAGGTCACTGAGGAGGAGGTAGTTGACTGGCACCAGTGGCTGGGGTTTAGCGATGTCTACAACTTTATCTATGAGAGCTGGGCCGAGGCCGGATGGCCTGTACATCAGGGTACCGTGGATGAAGGAGTTGTGGTTGGAGTGGACCAGAAAGTAATGGTGTTCCATGGTGGTGCAGTGATCTTCTCGGACGGCCTTGACTCGTAGTGGGGACTTGTGTACAATAGCGAGTCCTCCACGTGGGCGGGAGGGCCGGTGCCTCCTTAGGGTGCTGTAACCGTCAGGAATGGCGATGTCTGGACCCAAGGTGCGGTTGGTCCAGGTCTCAGTGAGGAAGACGATGTCCTGTCGGGTGGTGTCGATCAGGTCCTACAGTTCGGTGGGGTGTTTGTGGAGGGAGCAGATGTTCCGGAGCAGGTAGTTGATGGAGTTGTGGAGGTTGCTGGTATCATTGTGTGCAGGGAGTACCTTCGGTTTGTTGAGGTTAGCACTGAAGTTACAGTTCCTGCAGGTGAAAGGTCTGTGGGCGTCCTTGGGGGAGGTGGTGCAGCAGTTGTTGAGACGTCCGGTGTTGAGAAAGAGGAGGGTCTTGGAGTCGTAATGGAGGCAGTCCAGGGGGTGGTTTAACAGGGATACAGGGTTCCTGGAGGTGGGCGCAGTCCAGGTGTGGACGGGTGCAGACGTGCTTGTCTTTGGCACACTGCCATTAAGAAGGAGAGTGGGGCCGGGGATCCGTCAACAGGGAGGCAGGAGGCTGGGAAAGGGGCTTCGCAGAGGGAGAGGGGGCAGAGGAAGAGGGGAGAAAGGAAAAAGCACTAGGGAAAAACAAGGGATGATAGAAGAAAAAAGGCAGCAAATTCAAGAGTGAAAGAGCGACAGAGAGAAGAAAAGAAAAGGAAAATACTTACTTGTGATGGCCACTAGACCACTAGGGATGAGGCGCAGGGACGCACCTGCAGATGGAGGAGGGCCTCGAACTGAGAGTCAGGAGACTCTCAATTCATCCTCGGCAAGAGGCAGATGCAGCAGTAGCAGCAGCCAGAGAAGCTGGGGAGGGCAGCAGACGCTGACCATGAGGTTAGTGCAGTTTACCTCTCAGAGCGCTGCCGCTGCCATTAAGAAGGGGATGGGAGCAGGGGGAGCAGTCAGCTGCGGGGCAGGAGGGCAGGAAAGGTGCTTCACAGTGGGCGGAAGAGGAAGAGGGGAGAAAGGAAAAAGCACCAGGGAAAAATTTGAGATGATAGAAGAAAAAGGCAGAAAATGCAAGGGTGAAAGAGCAACAAAGAGAAGAATGAAGGGGAAAATACTTACTTGAGATGGCCACTAGACCACAAGGGATCAGTTGCAGGTAAGAGCCTGCGGGTGGAGGAGGGCCTCGAACTGAGAGTCAGAAGACTCTCAGTTCGTCCCAGGCAAGAGGCAGAGGCAGCAGCAGCCAGAGGAGCTGGGGAGGGCAGCAGACGTTGCCCAGGAGGTTAGTGCAGTTGCCTTATCCCTTATCCAATGATAAGATCAGCTGTGCATCATCTGGATTAGAGATGGTTTTGATGCCAATGAAGGTGATCAGGGAGATCAGTGGAGACATGTCAATTTTAAAAAGGAGCGGACTCAAAGATGAGCCCTGTAGAACCCTGATGTCACTACCGTTTCTGCAGATGAAAACCATCTCAACCGGACCATTTGTCTGTGATCCATGAGAAATAAATGAATCCAGGACAAAACAAGTCCTAAAATCCCCCAGTCTTGGATGCGGTGGAGCAAGATCTCATGAGAGATGGTATCAAATGCAGAGGATAGGTCACGGATATAAACACTGCACTTTTCCTTGTGCCCAAATTAATTTTTACCTCAAACAGGGCAGATTCGGTAGAATGTTTAAGACTGAAACCTGATTAACATTGATGGAGTAAGCTGTCATTTTCCAAAAATTCAGTTAATTAGATGTTAGCCAATTTTTCCAGCATTTTGCTCATTGCAGTAATAGCGAGATAGGGTGTAGGTTGGACAGCACCGTTGGATCAACTAAGGGCTTTTTCTACAGAGGATATTCTTTGCTTGTACTTAAGTAACTCCATTATTCTGTACCTGATTATTCACATTATTAAGGGGATACTCCCTTCTCCAATGGTCCAAATTTCCGTACTCATGGCATGTATTAGTTCTCTTCAAAGCCTAGACATCAACATCACCTCCACTTTGATCTACCTGAACACCATGTCCTCTACCGAAAGCCTGAATGATATTAATTCCCTGCTGTTGCACACCTTGCAAACCAACACCATTCACCATCATCTGCAGGTTTTGACTAACTATCTGTGCGGAATTCAATTTCATGACTGTAACCTTCTGTTTCAACTTTTTCTGCTTCAATTCCAATTCATTGCTGCAGTTTTTTGATTACCGCAGGATCTCATCAAGTGGGTTGTTCTGCCAACAAATCAAATTCTGCTGGATCTTGTCACTTATATCTGGTTTCATACCCTGGAAAAATATAAACAGAAAATGACCTATATCTTTTGCTTCTATTGTCTCTGTAACACTGAAATGTTTGAAAGCCTGTAACAATCTCTCATAATAGGCATGAATCAACTCCTTTTATTCCTTTGTTTTCCTGTCAACCCACTGCCAATCAAGATCTTTCAGGGACACCTTGTTTTCAAAAACTCATTCACTTTGTAATAATTTCTCATCACCTCTTTCAACAGTGAGCCTGTTACTGGATCTCTTGGGGGTTTGCGGTCTGGCCAAACAACATTAACCTTACATTCAGTCCATTTAGTCCACAAATCACTCAAAACCACGATGTCAAACAATGTATTCAAATCTTCCCAAAGGCTTTTTGAATGCTTCACAAATGTCTTTGTTTGAACCATTCCACTTTTTTCTCTCAATCTCGGGTAGTCATTTGTGAATAACAGAATATCATTCCTACTCCAAGGTACACGAACAGAACCTCCACCTGGTATTTCTCTCATTGGCAGCATTTTTACATTGACCTCAGCTTCAATTGCTACTGCCTGAGGCACATTTAGCTTTGCTCTCTTCTGATCTCTTTTCTTTGCCCAACTACCTTCCCACTTATCTATAGATTACTATTTCTGAATATACATGATTAATTCTTTAATGTGCGTTTTCATTCCAGAGGATCTCATGTTCACTATGTCTTTTGTGCTGCACTTCAATCTGTGACTTCTCTTTAAGGGCTTTGATTTTTTTCAAATCTACATCATATTTCTCAGCTACTTGATCTAATCTTTCATAAGCCTGTCCTGCATTTTGTGTAATATCTTTGCACACAAACTGCAGTTCATCTTCTGTGTATGTTTCCAATTGGCTTTGTCTAAAGATCCTAATATCATTTAATTTAATTACAATTTAAATATGGGTACCTTCACTGATCTATCTCTCTCTGGTGTCTCTTCTGTTCTTGTATTGCAGTTTGTTATACCTGTCGCTCCTTCAGGAGTCAAATTATTTAGGCAATCATTTAGCTGCTGTGCAGTGAAACCTCTCAAGCTTACAGGATTAGTCTGCAACACTTCTGCTCTTAACGGACTTACAGTCTGCTGGTTTGGGGTATTAAAAATAAACACATCTGCTGGTGTGTTAAAGAGTACTCCTTCTTGTGGAGTGCTGCAAGTAACATTCTGGATCTGCTCTGGGCACAAAATAAGGTGAGGCTCCGTTATGAAACCTGGTATCAGGGGTAAATCCTGTTTGATTTGTCACTGGGGTCAGATCTGCAACACATGTAGAGTTCAACGGTCTCACAAGGGAACCTGCCCTCGCCATTCCTGAGTTGCTAGAATATACTAATCTCTGCAAACCAATTGGTGACATCCCAGTGGGTGTAACTGTTGTATGAGCGACTGTCAGGACATTTAATGAATATGCATTGCTTCCAGATGTACCTGGAGCATACAAAGGATAAACACGACTTCTGCTCACAGGAACTGTTAAGGCATCTGGACAAATCTGATTTGTCTGATTCTGAGGAATTGTCATTCCTACACTCTGTCCTGTTAGGACAGTACTGACACTCAGGGCCTCAGACTGCCAATATTTTACCTCCAGTCGTCCGCCTATGCGGCCAGGAACCCGCCGGCTGCATTTGAACATCCCCGTTGGGCCGGTGGGCAGAAAACAGAGTTACCGCCTACCAGCCCAGCGGGGAGCAGGGCCCTAACATTGCAGCTGGCTCCTAATGAGCCGACGGTAATGTGGCCGTGCAGCGGGTGCAGCAGCACCTGTCGCGCAATCCACTGCCCGTAATTCAGGCAGTGGATTGCGCGATCGGGCTGTGCCTGGGGGCCCCTGCACTGCCCCTGCCAAGTGCATGGGCAGTGCAGGGGCCCCCGGGGCACCCCGAGTCCCCTTACTGCCAGCCTTTCCATGGTGGTGTTCACCGCCATGGAAAGGCTGGCGGTAAGGGGAGTCAAAGTCCCCAGGGCAGTGCTGCTGGCAGGGCTGCCCTGGCGAATTAAGACTGCCGGGACCACCATGGCGGTATTCCGCCGGTCCCGGCGGTATGACAGTGGCGCTTTCGCCACAGTCAAAATACGCATGTAGTACCGCCAGCCTGTTGGCGGTGCTACCGTCACATTTCCCTTCCTGTTTGACTTAGTGAACTATTTGGTATTAAGTGATCTACTCTAAATTTGGCACAGGCGGATTCACAGAAGGTGTCTTCAACATCTGGTTCATATTAGAATTTGGCCCAATCTGATTCACAATAGGACTTGCCACAGGCTGTACTGTGTTAAAACTCTGACCTGGTTGATTCGCTTCAAGAATTTGTGTCACCGAACTTGCAGGTGTCCCTGGAAATATCTGATTCAGGGTTTGTGCAACTGGAGCAGCAGGCACACTCAGAGTTACATTTTCTGCAGCTTTACTTCTTGCTCCTACAGCAAATGAATGGTATGGAGGCGGAGGATTTAACAAGATCTGATTTATGAACTCATCATCTGAAGTACTCTCAGACTTCACTGCATTTTTATCTTCAGTATCTATAGTCTACTCTGCTTTACCTGTCTTTTTCATAGTCTTAGGGTTAGGACTTTCTCCATCTTCACTAGAAATAGTTGGATATATTCTAACTCTTTTGATTATGTCTGATCTCCAAGTTTTCTGTTGTGCATCCCATCTTGCTTCAGCAAGTGTCTTTATTACTTGCTGCATTCTGTTTTCATATTTAGTTATCATTTTCTGACATGCTATTAGTTCCCAAATACTAAGGGCTTCAAATTGTGTGGGTCTTGGAGGTGGTTTCATCTCATAACAAACTCACCTCAGATTGTCTAGAATACTTAGGTTAAAGGTTCCATAAAGGGAAATTCTAAGGCACCTTCTTTCTCAGTAATCTTATTCCATTGTTCAAGCCATGTGAATGCATGAGAACCTCTTTCATATGCTACGTAATGACTTGGGGTATGTTTGGTGGGGTCTCTGTAGCCTCTCTGACTGGGATAAACACATCTTCCTTCGATGCACCTTTTTGACGCTTTAAAGAACTTTATTTTTAATCAAATTAAAAAAACACACTCATTCAAGGAAAATTATTGCTACTGTCTCATGACAAGCACATTACTACAGACATTAAGTTAACAAAGTATCTTCTACACTTGTACCTTTTTCCGGGACCTTAGCCCACAAAAGACCCATCAACAACAGCAACAACTGCAAACAATTTTTAGCAACAAGCGCCACAATCAAATGAGTAAGGCAACTCTGTGAAACACTTCACAACATCACACTTTACTGCAATATTCAAGCCAAAAGTAATGCAAGTGCAAAACCCTATTAATATTTACACATTCATCTTTCACAGGAATGGCGCTGGAACTTCATCAATCTTCACCAAGGACAATGGGGCAGAATTTGGAGTGAACAAAATGTGGACTGAGCAATCGCATAGGACCAATCCTATCTCCATAACACTATACTTAAATGGTTCTCCCCCCTCGTGGGGCTAACCATTCCTCTACTACCAGATTTGTTGGAGTATTTCATGCTTTGCAGGAATCAATGCCCGAAGAGGTCAACAGATCTTGGACCCAGCATAAGAGTGTGGAAACCCAAACAACACAATTTCAATACAAACCAATTAGATCACACAGTATGACCAAAATGGCCATACAAGGAAAACTCCAGTCAGGAATAAAGTTAAGAGGTTTTATTACAAATTTAAGCTCAAAGTCATGTAGACAATACTCAAGACAAAGTTATAGAGCTACAGTATCATCAAAGGCTGACCAAGGCGACAAAACGCTCAGGCGAACTAACATTAAGAGAACTAGGCATTCATCAAAGACAATACAGCACATCAGTAAAATTATCGTATGGATAGAAAACAAGTGTTGCTCAGTTTTAATAAGCATTAAAGCAATTTGAATCATAAAGGTTCAGCTTAGTTTGGACTTGGAATAACCCTACAGGTTAGCCAATTCAGAAATAACATGTTCAGGGTAGAACACCTTAGGGCAAAAACAAAAAAGACAAAGAATTTGGAAAAAGGCAATCTCAGACATCAGATTACTAACTAAAATGGGCAAAAAGTAAGTAAAAGGGGAAAGCATCAGCATATCAGAAGGTCGGTCAGGAGTCTTTTTCTTTGGGTTAGGGAGATATCTCTAAATCTCAACAAAGCATTTCACAGGGACCAGGGCAGAGAGACCAATACCTCTCAGAGTCCAAGGGATTCAGCAGGAAATATGAGATGAGGCAAAAGGATCCTGCATGGGGAAGTGCAAGTACAGCATCTCCTGGATTCTCTCTTGGTTCCGAATAAAGCCCTGCTGGGCATTGGTGTTTAAAGCTCTTAGGGCAAAATTATTTGTCAGTTTGTTAGTCCACCTGACGTTGAAGGGGTAACATCCAATTGAAATTTATTATGAGGCTCCAACTTGAAACATCAACATGGTTTTCCAGGTTTGACATGGGAACGGTGTCCATCTGTAGTCTTCAAAATTTAAACAAATGTTTAAATTCAGTCCACAGTGCAGGATGTTCCGTCCTCAAGGACATTTTCCTGTGCTATTTATGTGTCAAACAACAGACGTGTATTACCAAGGTAGTCTTCTCATGGAACGAAGTCTGAAAGAAAGGTACATGTTAGCAAGATGACAACATTTTCTAAACAGTCACAAATACAGGGTCTAGCAGGTCTCACTTTGGCTAACGCAAGTGTATTAAAACAGCATATTAATACATTCAGTGTGAATCCTTGTGTCACATTATACGTGTGCCATGTATAATGCATGCAAGGGGGGCGTTCCTCCGTGAGGAGGCCCAACAAAACGGTGCAGTGATAGTTACAAGATTTCAATGCACCATTCTAACATCATTTTTTAATGCCTACTAAGGGCAGGCATTAAAGTGGCACTAGACTATTTCCTATGGGCCATTCAGAGCTTTGCTGGACCAGCATAAAGGTTTTTGGCGCTAGCCCAGCAAAGCACCACAATAGCATAAAACATTTTGATGCTATTGTGCTAACGTGTGCCATGGTGCGCTGTATAGTAAATACAGCACTACCATGGTGTCATTAGGAGGGCACACGGCAATGCAAGGAAACTGATGTATTGGAGCCAATGTGCCAATTGCTTGTAAATATGCCCCCTAGTGCCATGTCAAGCATAGGGATTCCAGCCTGCTTGCCCAGGGACATCCTTCACCAGGAAATTAGCTCAATTAAACTTTTCATCAGCAAAGTAGACAAACTTCACTTGTGTTTTTGCAGAGTGATGTTTCCTGTCTCTGCCTGACTTTTAAAGTCAGGATTTATCCATTGCAGTTCCTACTGCCACGCCTGTTTTCAGAGGGCAGGGACAAGTGTTGAAAATCTGGAGTGAAATCAGAAAAAAAGTCAATCTGCAGGTGGTACAGAAAGGCAAACTAAGAGAGCTCCTTTCCACATTTACATACAATGGCATTGCCTACATCTTTTGAACCTGGAGCATGATGTGCTAAATTATTTTGTAAGTGCAAACCCGGCGATCCACAAGATCACTGTGTTTATGACTGCAAAATCCCTATTTGTTATGCACAAAACCTGTTAAAAGTCAGAAAAGTTTCTGACTCATTGTTAGAAATTAGGTTTCTGGTTGGCTAGGGTATGCACCTAAGCCAGGCAGAACCCACCCACTCTAGTCACGACAAGAGAGTTACACGTCCAAGATAACCGCTGCTCACCTCCTTGGTAGCTTGGCACGAGCAGTCAGGCCCAACCCGGAGGCAACGTGTAAGCGTTTGCACAAGACAGACAATACACGTGATGCAATAAATACACCACAAAGGAAACACAACACCAAGTTCTATCAAAATAAATTTTATTGTACACAACATCATTAGACCAAACACAACATGTCAGTAGTACCTTCTACCCCAAGCAGTTGTCAGAATGTTACACAGTACTGTTACTCTGCAGAAATCAGCAGTAGTCACATGTAACACACAGGTTACTCATTATTCTGCAACATAAGAAGTAGTCAGGAAAACATTACTAAAGATATGCACTTGTCATAAAACCATCATAAATGCCTAAAGAAGGAGCATTAGCACATTATCGCAATCATCATAACTGTGCATGGTGCAGTAAATACATAATTAAGCAGAAAGCACATGCAAGTCATGGCAAATAAAATAAATCACCCTAGCTGCAAAGATCAGAAGAGAAAACCTGACCATGGTGCTAAAAACTATCAGCAGTAATGCCTATGTTATGGAGCAATATTTTCACCAGATCTGGTGAGCATGGTCTGCTGCCCACCCAGGTGCAAAGCAAGAGGATGTTGGTAAACACGGGGACGTCCATGACCCACCTTGGGAGCTGTCACGCTCCGTTCATGGCCCCTGGTGGTGCAATAGCGTAATTGTTAGTAGGCCAGACACCTCCATCAGGGGTTAGGTGCCACCAGCACAACCAGAAGAAAAAAAGGGGGGGGGCCTGTGACCTCTCCTAGCTACCAGGAGGCCTCTTTGGGTCTCCCAAGCGGAGCTGGATGCTTGGCTGCTATTTTGGCAGCCACCCGTGTATTTGTGGTGTGGCTGAAATCTCAGGGCTCCCTTGTCCAGAAGGAGGAGGGGCATAGGTTACTTGAGCCTCCTGTCTCTAAGAGGAAGCCCCGTGCTCCCGCCAGGCTGGTAGGTCCTCTTACCAGCCTAGCCAGCAGGGTCCGTCCCAATGCTTGCCCTGGGGGTCACACTCCCAAAGCCCTCTGGGCGCCGCTGGGTCCATGTCCCTCGCCCGCACTAGATGTGGTGAATGAGGGAGGCTCTGTGCTATCCCAGGCCACAGCAGTGATGGAAACCAGTGCATTTCACCCCGGGGCACCATTGAGAGCACGCTCCCTTGGTCCTACACTTGCGGTGCCCCGGGGGCACAAAGCACAGTGTGCTTTTGAGGCGCTCGACGTTCTCCAAATGTCCATGTCGCAGCAGTGATTCCTTTAGTACAGAAAGCACAGGAAGCTCTCCCAGACACCTAGTATGTCAAAAAAAGGTGCTCTCAAGGCGCTCCAAGTTAATAAAGAAAAATGCTCCTCAGGCTCTCTGTAATCAGGGCACAGCGCTCCTTTGTGCTGAAGAGAAAATAGATGTAGCGGTCAGAGGCCACAGCACCCAGCCCCTGGAGGACACAAGGTGGAGCACAGGGTGGTAGGGCCCAGCAACAGGCCTGCACAAAGTGGATGCGGTCAGTGGCAGTTCCTCCTAGTGACCCAGCAGGTCACAGGTCAGCTCAGCAGCAGCAGTCCATGGTGGTTCCTGGTGAGTCCTTTCAGCAGCATTCTGTGTCCAGTTACAAGTATGTTTCTTGTGTGTCTTTATGGGGAAAAATCCCTTCTACTTATACTCAGTTTTGCAAAGCATTTCAGTAAGAGGTAGAGGAGGTTCCAGCCAGTTGCAACTGGTTCTAGGAGTATCCCCTCTCTCCTCCAGCACAGACTCCAGACATCAGTTTGGGGTAAATGAGCCCTTTGTGTGAGGCCAGGACACAGCCTTCACAGTTGCAAGTGTGCCCCGCCTCCCCTTCTCTCAGCCCAGGAAGACCATTCAATATGTAGATGCACCTCTGTGACACCTCCACCCTCCCTGTGTACAGGCTGTCTCAAAAGTATACACAAAGCCCAGCCCAGCTGTCACTCTGCCCAGGTGTAGATTGGAGTCAAGCTGTAAAACACCAGAGTCATAAGTACAGAGAAATGCTCACTTTTTTGAAGTGGCCTTTCTGTAATAATAAAAAACACTTACACCAGTAAGCAGCATCTCTCACTACCATTACAACCATACAAAACATGACTACGCTACCCCTCATAAATCAGACAATACCCCCTAGACCTAAGGCAGGGCATTTCCAATGCAATCTTATGAGAAGGCAGCACTCACAGCTGTGAGAAACCAAAATAGTCTATTTGTCACTACCAGGACAGGCCATGCTACCAGGCACATGTCTTGCCTTGTACACACATAGCACCCTGCCCATATGGCCTACCTTAGGGGTGACATACATGTAGTAAATGGGGAGTTCTGGGCCTGGCAAGTAATTTTAGATGCCAGGTCCCTGTGGCAGCAAACTGCGAATGCAAGCCCTGTGCTAGCAGGCCTGAGACAGGTTTGAAAGGCTATTTCTGTGGGTGACGCAAGCTGCGCTGGCATTTAATTTACAGGCCCTGGGTATAGGGATACCACTGTACAAGGGACTTACAGCTAAATTAAATGTGCCAATGATACCAAGTTTACAAGTGAGAGCACATGCACCTTAGCACTGATTTGCAGTGATAAAATTACCAGAGTCATAGCGTCAGCCAAAAAGGATCAGAAAAATTAGGAGGGGAAGGCAAAAAGTTTGGGAAATGACCCTGTAGAAAGCACCAGGTCCAACACTCATAAAATGGGTTTCAGGACCAATACCAAATTACAATTTTGAAAGAGTGTGAAAGGGACATTCCTTTCAAATTGCAGTTGAATAAACTATGTATCAATGAGTTGCAACTGCAATTCCATTTGCAAACCATTGATTGGTACTGGTTTATGTCCCTCGGGAATCCTATTGGCAGCCTCTGAGCTATTAGGCGAGGGATCACTGCCTGCTCCTTCTGAACTCTTCCCAAATACCAAGCTTTCTGTTTTTTAAAGCAGGATGGTTCCTTCAAGTAACTCAAGCTGCGTTAAGAAAATAGTTTCCAATGTGGTCTGCTGCTCCTTGCAGGGCAACGTCCCTGTGTTTGCAGTCAATCACAGGGAGTTGCAATTTTCCAACTGCCTGATGAATATTATTTAGGCATGTCAATCTGCAACCACGTCCGAATCATGATCTTGTATAGCGACTTAAATATATATTGATTGGTAGGCAAAATCAGAATATATTCGCAGGAAATTGATGTGAAATTTGCAGTCACCTTTTGCTAATACAATTTTAGTACATCAAACCCTAGAGCTTCATCACCCTTATGTTGCAAATGAATGATTCATGGTCTTCTGTCATGGACTGTCGTTACTAAGTTCAGATACTGTTTTCTGTATGAATGCAATGTCCGAACCTGCTAGGAAGTAGCCAGAAGGGGGCAGGTAAGTATTATACAAACACCTACATATTAATAATAACAACAATCTAATAACTATACCAGCACAGACCCAACCACAAGAAGAATAACAACAACATAAGGACCAGTGCTTTAAATGGTCAGGTACTGTCCTGTAATGAGTATATGCATCGCTTTAATTTGAAAATCAAAGTACCTGCACTTCTCAGGGGTGCTGCGATACATTTAATGGGAGACTAGGGGTACTTCTCGAAGTAAACAGGTGCTCTAAAGAGTGAGTTCCAGCACATGCATATTTCCATGAAAATCACTGAGTAAATGGAAGAATCTTTGTGAGTGTACGGATGGATAGACAATGGGTGCATGGATGGATTATTGGATGGACGGATGTTTGGATGCATGGGTGCTTGGATAAATCTTTGTAAATGGATGGATCCTGGTGGGTGGATAGCTGAATCGACAGATGGGTGCATGAATGGACACACAGAACACTGAAGGCAGAATGAATGAGTGCTTGGATGGTTGAATAGATCTGGGTGAGTTGATGGATCTCTTGATGGGTGGATGTATGGATCTTGCTTGGTACATGAATGGATAGCTCGACAGGTAGATGGATGATGGGTTCTTGGATGGATGGACTGATAGTTGGGTGGATTCATCTTGTGGTACATTGATGGATGATGGACAGATCAAGGTGGATAGATGGATCTTGGTGACTGGAAGAATGGATCTTGCTGTGTGCATGGATGCATTGACAAATAGATGATATGTGTTTGGAGGAATGAATCTGAGTAACAGGATGGATCTTGGTGGATGGATAGCTGGATGGACAGCAATAGTACTTAGTAAGTGCATTGATGGAAATACAGAAGCATGAATGTGTGGGTGCTTGGATGGTTGGATAGATCTGGCTGGGTAAATATACATGAATGGGTGGACCTTGATGGGTGCATGGATAGATAGGAGGATGGCTGGATGGATGTGCACATTCTCTGGATGCATACTGTCCACATGCTTTACTTTGTATTACAGAAGCTGCAGCTTGCAGTATCAGATGGAGGCTGAGAGCTTCTGGCTTGGGAATTGATATAAAGAAGCTGCTGATACCCATAGGGAGGTCTGTGCGCAACACCAGAGGTAGTTATAAAGCCTTTGGTGCCTGCACTGAGACATACAGACATGTTATTTAGGTTTCTCGTGATACAATCCAAGTGAGCATCTGACAGTGGTAAAGTAAAATTACAATGTTATCACATCATTAATGTGTCAAAGTTGTTTGTCTAATGTGACACAATAAGAATAGGCCAATTCTCTTCCCAGCAAAATGCTCTTGTACCCGCCACTGCAATATTTAAGCTGCATTGAACAGGAAGGTAGACCTTAGCTAAGACCCTGTTTACATTTAACCGCCGGAAAAGGCTTTATAAAAAAACTCAAGTTAGCAAAGTGGAAGTGTTCAACTTCCATAAACTGCATTATGCTAAAAATATCAGGTCCAGCTTTAGAGTTACATTCTGGCTGCCAATGTAGCTCTCTAGAATGCCTTCCACAGGTAGGATGCCCACATGACCACTAACCAAACAAAATGTCTATAAATTGAGCCTAATGTCCATTGTCTGTTATTGATTTGACAACAGATAGAATGTGCCCATAATGTCAGCACTGTTCAAATATTCTGTCGGCACTATTCAAAAATCCTGTCTGGCCAATGGCCTTATACGTATACAATAATGTTTACTAACTGGATTCCTAGCCTGCCTTTGGCCAATTGATTATCTCTTTTCCTCGTATGCACTACACTTATTTTTGATGTTTGTTCTTCCAAAGAGCCAACTGACCTATGCATTGATCAACCTAGGCCTACCCTGGCCAAACCAATAGCGGGGCAACCATCCCAGATCCTGCCCGGTCTCCACAAACACCACCACCAATGAGCTTCCAACGTTTGTCAATGTGTGACATTTATTCAGAATTCCATGCTAAGGGCATTAGTCGGCATTGTGAGGGAGAGAATATGGCAACTGTTTTGCTTGACACAGACTAGCTGCCAATTGAGAAGAAGATTCATTTAAAGGCACTGGCACTAGAACAAAATGTGACATGTGGTACAAAATCTGCATTCTTGCAAACAGACTAGAGATTTACAATTCATTGTGAGAAGGCAAAACTCACCTTCCATGTCTGGATGGCAAACAGGTACGAAAAAATTAGAAATTATACTGATAATGATTGTCATTATGGTTGTGACCTCTCCTATGTGCACAGAAAGTAAAGTGTTCATTGATAAGGTAAATTTATTTAGTAAAGTTCTTGATGACTGCCCTTAGACAGCCTTCGGGAAGTGTTTCAACAAATACATACACATACGATTCATTCATGATATGCGTTAGGGTTCTGCAAGAGAAAAATATGGACATGAACTGGCTTAGCAAAAGAACAATTGTGTTTTTCAAATGTGCACTGTTTCAAGCATTATCATTTGTGGGAAGGAAGTAGTATTGTGTGAGAACTTTCCCTGATGTTAGCTGTCAAATGTTGCTTAGTGTGCATATGTTTGCTATATTTTTTATCTTTAAGTAACACAAGCTACACGTGAATGTTTGTAAGTACTGCTATGTAATATACAAGCAAAAGACCATAAACCTATTTTTACTTTTAGTTGTGTCAGCTGGCTATTTAGTTTCTTTCACATTATTGAACCTACTATGACATGAGCTACCCTGTGCCCATAAAATTGACCAATTGTCCTGAATTTTTGCAGTTACTGTCCAGAAATTGCTTTAATGACAGATGGTCACCCTATTGTGGGAAACGTCTGGGAGAGGACGCGGTCAGGTAAGTGGGGCTGGGGGGTTGTTTTTAGGGCAGTTTTGTTTTTAGAGCGGGAGTGGGGGGGTCGGGGTAATTTTTTTCTTAGGGGCGGTTTGGGGGTTCGGGGTTATTTTGTATTTAGGGTGGGTTTTTAGGGATGAGGCGGGGTGGAGGTAATTTTATTTTTATGGGTGGAGATGGGGAGTCGGGGTAATTTTGTATTTAGGGTGGGTTTTAAGAGGCAGGATGGGAGTCGGGTCAATTTTTTATTTAGGGCGGGTGGGGGTTAGGTTTTAAAGGGCAGGGTTTGGGGGGTCGGGGTCATTTCGGTTTTTGGGGTGGAGTTGGGGGGGTTGGGTAATTTTGTATTCAGGGCGGGTAGGGGGTGGGTTTTTAGGGCAGGTTGGGGGATTAGGGAAATTTTGCATTTAGGGCGGGTGGGGGGTTGATTCTTAAGTGGCGGGAGACAGGGTAATTTTGTATTTAGGGCAGGTGGGCGGGTCAGGTTTTTAGGGGTGGAGTGGGGTGTCAGGGTAATTTTGTTTTTAGGGGCAGGGGTGGGGAATTGGGGTAGGACGCGGTCAGGTAAGTGGGGTTGGGGAGGGTTGGGGTAGTTTTTAGAGGTGGGGTGGTTGATTTTTTTTAAGGGGTGAGGGTGGGGGGTCAGGATAGTTTTATTTTTAGTGCAGGGTGCTATTGTTTTTAGGGTAGGGTGAGGGGTCGGGTAATTATGTTTTTAGGGGTGGGGAGTCGGGGTCATTTTTGTATTTAGGGCGGGTGGAGGGGTCGGGTTTTTAGGGGCAGGGGTGGGTGGTCAGGGTCACTTTGGGCCAGATGTATGATCAAACCCCTTTGCAAATCGCAAATAGCGATTTTTAAGAAATCGCTATTTCTCAGTCCCAATATGCTATGTAACATATTTGCGATTTGGAATTAGCGATTTCTTAAAAATTGCTATTTGCGATTTGCAAGGCCCAAATACTGAATCACAAAAAAATTGCGATTCGGTATTTGAAAATCGCAAATTGCGAGAACACACACCTGGCAGAGCCTGATGACATCACAAGCAGGAAGTGAGTCATCCCAGGCAGTTTGCAGGTGCCACACCCAAAGGAGCAGTGAGAGAGACACAGCCCAGCCACAGGGAGCAAGTCTGTGAACAAGGCAGGACTGCACATCAGCATGGACAACTCTGCAAATGGAAAGGAGAAGGGAGAGAGGAAAAGAAAACTCAAGTTCAGTGAGCAGGAACTGGAGGTGCTCACTGAGGAGATGGTGAGGAGCCATGACCGGCTGTTCGGGAATAGCTCACTCCAGGTCCCTGAGAGTGAGAAGCGCAAACTCTGGTCAGACATACAAAAAAAAATCTGCGCTGTGGGGGTTGCGCAGCGCTAAGTGGAGGAGATCAAAAAGAGGTGGTACGACCAGTGTTCCCATGCCAAGGAGAGGGTGGTCAGAAGACTACAGGAGGCAAGGAGCACGGTAGGCGGACCATCCACCGAGACACCCTCCACCCCCATGGGAGACCTGGTGGAATCAACACTCCTCCCAGAAGCTGTCAGTGGGGTCACTGACATAGACACATCTGGCACACCAAGCACCAGCAAAGGTAAGTGCAATATTGAAATGTAACCCCATATGTGTATGTACAAATGCCCCTTAGGAATTAGCAATTAGTGCCAAGCATTGTAATAAGTAGTCCATTCCACATCTTAGAAGTGGCACAACAATGCCTTATGGAAGTGGTAGTCCACAACCCAGAGCTGAAAGTAGCACATAGAATGTAATTAAGTAGAGTGACACTCAGAAGAACACAACACCCGCTACATAGTGATATGATGTAACTGTACATTTATTACCATTGTGTAACCTTTGGTGATACATACATAAATGACATGCTGCACATTGTCGTTGCAGATGGCGCAGGCCCAGCAGCATCGGCATGTTCCGTTGTGGGGACCCTCCATCAGACTCCAACACCAGTGAGTCAGTGAATATTGCACCTATCAGAAGCAGGGCAAGGGCTGTACCGCTCCCCGAATTCAGCCAGGACTCAGATGACATGAGGGATGACGGCCACACACCATCCCCAGATGGCAGATCCACTGTAATGCAGCAGTCCCAGCCCCAGCGTAACTCAACACCCCGCAGGAGGCCTCAGTATGAAGGCACACAGCACATGGAAGCAGGAGAGGGCTCATCACTATTCGGTGGCCTGGAATCCTCTATGCTGAAACTGCAGCACCTGCAAAATAAGAAGAGAACGGCAATGCATAGGCAGATGCAGGCACACAATGCCAACATGGGGGGGCTGCATTGGCAGTTGGAGTGCCTTAATTCTAACATTTCAAAGCTGCATGAGGGACAGATCACAGCTTCTGAGAACACAAGGGAGCTCACCAATGCAGGGAGGGAACTCTGCACAGAGCTAAGGCATGACAGAGTCAGCCACCGCATGCATGAGAGGCAATTTATGGGCATGTTTGATGGATTCTGTCAATTGGTCAATCGCCTTGCAACATCAATGGCCCTCGTATCGCGCCGTGCTATGGCCGCACAGGTGGAGGCGGCGCACAGCAGTAGGGATGTAGCCCAGGGACTGGTTCAGATAACTAATGTGCTGGATAATATGCTGGGTAACCGCTCTGCTACACCCAGTGAACTTGGACTTGGGGAGACTGAGGACTCATCTAGCCTCAGCAGCGTAGCAGTGCCCACTACAGATCCTAGGTGTCGCAGTGCCAGGCACAGCACTGCCACTGAGGCAGATACCAGAGGTGCCGGTGAGGCCACTGCGCACTCGAGTGGCTTGCGTGGCTGTAAAAAGTGACTGTAATGGCACAGGGAACTGTCTTTTTTTTTAGTTTTACAGTGAACTATGAAGAAATAGTGAGGCTCTGTTAACTGCTTATTTTATGACACATGTTGATTTTTTTTTGCTAGTGACACTTATGTTACCTGACGTTAAGGTAATAAAGGTTCTAACTACCAGTACACATGTCAGTGAAGTTGTGTTGTTATTACTTACATCTGAAATGGTTGTGCGTGATGTCAGCAGGCCTTTGCCTGCCCGCTGCTGCACTGGTCCTGTCTGCTGGCTGTAGGGGGGTATGGGATCATCATCCTCATCTGAGTCTGAATAAGATATTTCCACAGGTATGCCCCTGGTTGTAGCTATATTGTGCAGGATTGCACATGTGGCCACTATTCTACAGGTCGTGTCCGGGCTGTACTGTAGTGCCCCTCCACTTTTGTGGATGCACCAGAAGCGACTCTTCAGCAGGCCAAAGGTGCGCTACACTACATTGCGGTTTGCCCTGTGTATTGAATTGTATATCCGCTCTGCTGGTGTTGTAGGATTTAGGTAGGGCGTCATCATGGAGGTTCCCACTGTGTAGGCACTGTCTCCTGGAACGAACATAGGGTATAATGAGTAAGTGAGCCATCTGACGTCACAACGCCATCAATGCACCAGTGTACAGCGGAACAATACCTAGTAGATATCCTTCACCAAACTCCCCAGCTAGCAGTCTTGTGTGAATCCCGCTGTGATGAAAGATGTATGAATCATGTGTGCTCCCTGGGTACCTGGCCACGATATCAGTTATGATGTAGGAGGCATTGCATATCACCTGTATATTCATTGAATGTTGGTATTTACGGTTGCGGTACACATACTCTGTGGCCGATGGTGGACAGATTGCAACATGTGTCCCATCTATGGCACCTAGGACGTGGGGAAAATGTGCTATCTGGTAGAATTCTATTTTTGTCTGCTGTATTTCCTGTGGGTTGTGGGGGACTCTGATGTACTGGTGTATCCTACTCAGCATGGCGTTGATAAATGCTTTGGAAAATCTAGAGAGGGCACTCTGTGATACTCCTCCAGCTGCTGCTATGACCCCTTGATAGCTCCCTGAAGCAAGTAGGTGGAGGGAGCATAATACCTGCACATGGGTGGGTATGCTATTAGTCCTATGTGTTGTGCGCTGCAATATGGGTTGTAGCTCAGCTATCAGGTCAAGTATCATGGCTGAGTTCAACCTGTACTTCTCATATATCTCCTCCTCAGTCTGGTCAAAAAGTGTAATGCGCACTCTGAAAATGCACTCCTGTCTCCTCCTCTCTCTCCTCAGACCTGCCAAGATCCTCATTCTCCTCGCCATGACATAGAGTGCAGCCATTGTGGAAGAGTCTGAGGCATTCTGGGCCTCTCTATATAGGTTGCACCTGGTTACCACCTGGTTTCACCTCGTGGTAATTTGCATGTACAAAAGGCCATTCTGCGAAAATTAGCAATTTGCGAATTTTTTATGCATCGAATTGCGACATGGTTTTGCATGTCGTATTTTGCGTCTCACAATTTCCAACTTGAAATACCGAATCGGTATTTGCGAGACGCTATTCCGACTCTCAATTTGCGAAATGGTAATTGCGATTCGGTATTTCATGTTGCAAATTGCGAGACGCAAAATGCGACACGCAAAACCATGTTGCTTCGCAAAAAATCGCAATTTTTGCGATTCCTTATTTTTGGTCTGCGAATGCCTTTCACGCATCGCAGACCACGTTTTTGCATTCGCAAACGGCCAAATTTTGCGATTCGCACCGTTTGCGAATGCAAAATGGTTTGATACATCTGACCCTTTGTTTCTAGGGACGGGGTAGTATTATTTTTGGGGGTGGGGTCAGTTGTTTTTAGGGCTGGTGGGGGTGGGTAGGTTTTAGGGCTGTGGGTGGGGTATTGGGGTAGTTTTTAGGGGTGGGTGGGGGGTCGGGGTAGTTTTATTTTTGAGGTGGGTGGCGGTCATGGCAGTTTTATTTTGTGGGAGGGGGTCAGGGTAATTTTATTTTTAGAGCGGGAGGGGGTGTCAGGGTAGTTTTATTTTTAGGGCAGGGTGGGGGGGCAGGGTAATTTTGTTTATAGGGGTGGGGTAGATTTATTTTTTGGGGTACGGGTTAGTTTTTAGGCTGGGTAGGGGTAGGTTTTAGGGCTCTGGGTGGGTGGGGGTTATCAGGGTAGTTTTTAGGGGCGGGTGGGGTGGTCGGGTAGTTTTATTTTCAGGGCGAGTGGGGGGTAGGGGTAGTTGTGTTTTTACTTTTCTTTTAAACATCTTTTTATTAAATCATAGCTCAGTTCAGTACAGTATTAGCAAATATAGTCAACAAATACACCTTGGTCAGAGGTATCAGTTTTCATTGGAACAATCATGTCTACATAGGAAATCACAGCAATTGTCAAACCTTCTATTCATATAATGCCCTATGGCCCTTTATAAAGTGAGACCCCTTGTGGTACAGCCTCCTCCCTCCATTTCCCCCTTTGTTCACCCTAGGCCCTCACCTTATAAACTTCTAAATCTACCCAATAGAAGCCATATCTTGTCAAATTTCCAGTGACAATCCCTGCCTTGGTAGATCACTCGATCTGCATGATGTCTTCTCCGCCAGAAGCCACGTCACCTTCAGCCACACCACCAAACTCCAATGGACCGACCACCTTTGTGTCCACTTCACCTTCAAGAAACCCACCACGCACCACCACCCACAGCATATCTCCTGCTGCAGCTGGAAAAGGTCACTGAAGACCAACTGATCTCCACCCTCGCCCGAGTCCTGCCACCCATCACGCCTACCCCAACACAGCCGCCCGCAACCTCAGACAATGGATAGACCACTGCGCCGACACCCTCGCCTCGATCAAGAAACCCTCCAACAACCGCACCAGCACTAAGGCTATCTGGTTCACCGCTGACCTTCAAGCTTCCAAACAGCAGTGCCAAAAACCCAAGAAGAAGTGGTGCCACGAGCAAACAGAGATCAACCACACTGCCCTCAAGAACGCCATCCGCAAGCACCACCAGCTCATCCGGACAACCAAGAGATCCTCCTACAAGGAACGGATCGACAACAACACACACAACAGCAAAGGGCTCTTCCAAATCGTTAAGGAACTTGCCAACTCCAGGTCCTGCTCCAACGACACCCCACCTTCGCAAGACCTCTGCGACTCCCTCTCCACCTTCTTTCACCGCAGGATCACGGACATCTACAACAGCTTTAACACCTCGACCCCCATGACAGCCGCTGTCACCACAGCCCTGACTCACCAGACCCCAGCCACACCAGCCTCCTGCTCTCCTAGACCCACATCAATGACGATGATACCATCAAAACCATGTGCACCATTCACTCCTGCTCACCCTCCGACCCCTGACCTCACCAAGTCTTCAACAAAGCAAGCTCCATCATCGCCCCCCAACTCCTTCGAGATGGCCTCCTTCCCGGAAAGCTGGAAGCACGCCGAAGCCAACGCCCTGCTAAGGAAACCCAAAGCAGACCCAAGAGATCTCCAGAACTACCAGCCCATCTCCCTCCTCCCCTTCCCGGCGAAGGTCATCAAGAAGATCGTCAACGGACAATTAACCCGCTTCCTTTAAAACAACAACACTCTGGACACATCTCAATCCGGTTTCCACAGCACTGAGACAGCCCTCATTGCCGCCACCGACAACATCAGGACCATGGAAGACAGAGGCGAAACTGCAGCCCTCATCCTCCTAGATCTCTCGGCTGCCATTGACACCGTCTGCCACCACAGCCTACGCACAAGCCTCCATGACGCAGGGATCCACCACAAAGCCCTGGACTGGATTACTTTCTTCCTCTCCAGCAGAACCCAGAGAGTCCGCCTCCCTCCCTACCTATCTGAAGCCACTAAGACCATCTGCAGTGTTCCCCAAGGATCCTCCCTCAGGCCAACCCTTTTCAATGTTTACATGGCACCGCTCGCCAACATCGTCCCATCACACAGCCTCAACATCGTCTCCTGCGCCGATGACACCCAGCTGATCCTCTCACTCACCAAGGACCCCTGCCACCGCCAAAACCAACCTCCATGACGGACTGAAGGCCATCATCAACTGGATGGAGAGCAGCCGCCTGAAAGTGAACTCAGACAAAATGGAGATCCTCACCCTCGGCTCCAACCCCTCCACCTGGGACGACTCCTGGTGGCGGCCACTCTAGGAACTGCACCGACGCCCACCAACCACGCACGCAACCTAGGCTTCATCCTGGACTCATCGCTCACCATGACCCAGCAATCAACGCCGTCTCATCTTCCTGCTTCAAAACCCTTCGCATGCTCCGCAAGATCTTCAGGTGGATCCCCACCGAAACCAGAAGGATGGTCACCCAGGCCCTGGTCAGCAGCAGACTGGACTACAGCAACGCTCTCTACTCTGGAACCACGGCCAAGCTCCAGAAAAGACTGCAACATATACAGAACACCTCCGCACGCCTCATCCTCAACATCCCACACCACAACCACATCTCAGCCCACCTGAGAGACCTACACTGGCTCCCCATCAACAAGAGGATCACCTTCAAGCTCTTCACCCACGCCGACAAAGAACTCCACAACGCCGGCCCTGCTTACCTCAATGAACGACTCACCTTCTACACTCCCAACCGTCAACTCCGCTCCGCCAACCTCACCCTCGCCACCGTTCCTCGCATCCACTGAACTACAGCCGGCAGAAGATAATTCTCCCACCTTGCCATCAAGACCTGGAACACTCTCCCCGTCCACCTACGACAGACCCAGGGCCTGCTGACCTTCAGGAAACGCCTCAAGACCTGGCTGTTTGAGCAGTAGCACCTCCCCAGCCCCCCCAGCGCCTTGCGACCCTCGCTGTTGAGTAGCGCACTCTACAAATGAATGATTGATTGATTGATTGATTGATGTCATCATTGGGATGTTTCTCTCCCAAATATGGACGTCTGGTGGTTCCAATGTCCCCCAGGTTTAGACAGTATCTTGTTTGGCTACCCCGTCTGCCAGTATCAGTCAAGTCTTTTGATGTCTCGGCCAGGTCTCCTCCCCCAAGATCTGGAGTATTAGGCATCTGGGCTCCCTTGGATCCGAAAGCCCCGTGACCTGGGTCATAATATGTACTAATTTTCCTCAAAACTGTTGTATTATCGAACAGACCCGTAAAATATTAAAGAATGTCCCCACCCCACCGCACCACACTCCCTTTGGCATAGGTCTGAATCCCATGTCCCATGCGGTGCAAGAGGGGTCTAGAATAATATGATCTGTGAAGGATTTGCTGTTGCACAATGTTGAATCTCGTCTAGATTGCCACCTCTCTCGGGCTCTGAAGGTCATCTTGACAGTCATCATCTTCGATGTGTCCTACATCTCTCTCCCATGCTTCTCTGAGAGATTGTCTGGTGTCGGATGAATTATTCATCAGTTTTTTTATAGATGAGAGAAATCGCTTTCTCCGGCATGGGGAACATTAGTAGGCGGGCTTGCAATGGGGAGAAGTCAGTATTTTTTGCCCCTACATGGAGATGTTTCCCAACCCAGTTGAATATACTTAAAATTCTCTCAGGGTCCCAGTTCATTTTCAGTTTGTAGATCCGCCAGAGCAATCAGTGAACCACCCCTCCAATCATCTCCAAATTGATTCAAACCGAGTATCCCCAGCTACAGAATCACTTTAATGTGCGAAGCTTGTGTAGTTGGTCACTACACCAAAGTCGAGTCTCAGCCGTCAATTTACCATCCCAGCCCAAATATTTAGTGGCCTCTCTCACACGATCACTCCAGCTTGTCTGTGGGGTGGGTGCAGGTCCTCCCCTCTCTGGGAGTACACCACTGAGGGGGATCCCCTTTCTCCCATTGACTCCCTGTCTATTCGATAGGCAGGTTCCCCTACGTCTGCATACACCAAGTCACACACTGAGATTAGTTGGGCTGCCCAGTAGTACATCTCTATATTAGGGACTGCTATACCTCCCTCGTATACCTCTTTCTGCAGTTTAACCGGGGATATCCGCGGACATCCTCCTTGCCACAGGAGCTTCCGTATTTCGCTATTGATCTTTGTGCAAAAGTCAGGCGGTACCTTAAACACATAGAGCAGGCAAGGCATGGATATCATTTTAAATAGGGTGGCACAGCCCATCAGAGACAGGGGGAGCTTTTGCCAATGCAGGACATCCGCTCCAAGTCGGTCCAGTTGTGGATATAGGTTCTTCTTGAAAAACTCGGTTGGGCTCCTTGTCACAAAAATTCCCAAATACGAAAACCCCTCGGTATTCACTGGGGTCAAGCACCGCACCAGAAGGGAGAGGTCCCCGGCTGTCAGAGGGAAGACCAGGGACTTGTACCCGTTTATTGGATACCCAGAGTAGGTGCTAAAGAGCTAGAAAATTTTCAATAGTCTATCTATGGACCAGTGGGGCTTTGAGACATAGAAGAGAATATCATTGGCGTATAAAGATATCCAGGCTTCCCACCAGCTTCCCTCAGGTACCTCCCACACCAGGGGATCCTGGCATACCCATGTGGCCAGCAGGTCCAATGCAAGGGCAAATAACCATGGCGATAGTGGGCAACCCTTCCTAGTTCCTCTATGGAGATAAAGGGGTGGGACAATACCCCATTCACCCTGACCCGAGCCTGGGGGCCAGTACAGTATATAGCAGATGGACCCAAGCACAAAATCCGGAGCCAAAACCCCAGCCTGGCTAGGACAGCATGGAAATAGGGCCATTCAATAATGTCAAAAGGCCATCCTGGCGTCCAGTGAAAACACTGCTGCCTCTTCCGCCCCTGGGGCCCTGTAGTATGCAAGATCCCATATAGGTGCCATAGATTTAACCTTGTGCTTTTGTGTGGAATAAAGCCAGTTTGATCCTTATGGATTAATTTGGCCATGTGGGGACGTAGTCTATTAACCAGAATCTTTGCTAATACCTTGACTTCCGGGTTTAGTAGGGAGATGGAACAATATGAACTACAGGACATTGGGAGCTTGCCTTCTTTTTGTAGGACCACTCTGGTGGCAAGTCTTTGATCCTCAGGAAGAACTCCCTCTGTCTTAGCTGCCTCAACCATTTCCAACATATGGGGAGCCACAATATCTCTCATGCCCTTAAAGAGTTCCACTGGAGGTCCACTAGGGCCCACCGCCTTCCCTGATGCAATCTCTCCCAAGGCCTGCTATACTTATTCCACTGTCAGTTCCTGATCTAATAGCACCCTATCAGTCCATGACAACTCCTCCAGTGGGAGGTCCCGTAGTAGCTCCTCACAGTCCTCTCGGGTAGTGGTTGTCTGGGAAGAGTATATACATTAATAATAGGTGGCAGAGGCCTCTGCTACACCTTCACTTGTGGAATGCCATACTCCCCCCTCATCACAGATCTCTGCAACCCAGTTCCTGCTGCTATCCCTTTTTTTTAGCCATGCCAATAGTTTATTCGCATTGTCTCCAACCTCATAGATCTGCCTTTGTGTATCCCGATCATGGGCTTGTGCCCCATTGGTCCCTAGATCCTGCATTTCTTTTTGTTTAAGTTGGTCCTTGTGGCACTGGTGCGGGTCAACTACCCCCCTCTAAGTGTCACCGCCTTCAAGTCAGAGACCTTCCTCTCCAGTGTTGCATATTTACTATTCCGCTCTTTTTTATGGCCCCCAATTAATGCCTGGGTCTGCACCCTGAGAACCGTCTTGAATGCATCCCAGAGTGTACTTGTTGAGTCTACTGTCCCACAGTTTTCAGAGAAGTATCTCTCTGCCCCCTCCCACGTCTTTCCGTATAAGCCTTCCTATCTTAACCACCATGGATATAGTCTGGGCATCTGTATTGTGTCCCTCATGGCTCCCCTCAATGTAGAACCAACAGGACAATGATCGGAAATGTCTTGCGCTAAATGGGTTACCCCGTGGAAGCTACCTACACTTGAGTGGTGGGTGAATAATTAGTCTAGACGTGAGAAGGTTTTGTGAGATGCAGGCAAAAAGGTATATTGCTTTGCACCGGGGTTATGGGCTCTCCATAAGTCCGTTAAACCCTTTGAGTCTGCGAAAGATTCAAAATATAGTATCTCCCCCTGCCCCTCCCATCGGAGTCGACTGATCACGTATTGGGTCCATAGTATCATTCATCTCACCCTCCAAGAACAGAATCCCCGGGGGCAACTGCAGCAGCAGCTCCCCAAGGGCTGGAAAGGTATCTGAATGTAGGTGAAAGGGTATGTATACAGAGCATAGGTTGAGGGCCCGTCCATGCCAGGTTCCGGTTTGGGCCAAAAACCTGCCCAGGGGATCAGTCCAGATGGGACCAGGAATAAACAGTGCTGCCTTCCTCAGTAGGATTCCCACTCCTCTTGAGGCAGCAGTAAAGCCAGAATGCGCCAACATAAATTACCCCATTCTGTCCAAGGCTTTATGGTGATTACCCTTCAGATGAGTTTCCTGTGTGAAGTCTGGTGTATGCCTCTTGATATACTGTAGGACTACAGTGCGTTTAATTTTGTTGTCGAGGCCATTTACGTTCCACATCATGACCTTAATTGGCAAAGACTTAGTGGTCGTCATGTCAGATCCAATACTTTCGCATCTCAAGACTATTGGCCCCTGAAGACTGAGCTCTGTCCCGAACCTCCCTACCAAGGCTTCCTCTCTTCTTCTGAGTACTAACTTTGTGATCTCTCTGTAGATAAACATTAACTATTGTGAAGTGACTAAACACCCATCTTCCCAACTAGATCCACTCCTCCCTGCTACTCTGCATAGTAGGCTCAGGATTCCCACCCCCTCAACTTGCAGAGTGCCTGTTGTCCCAACTCTAACATTAAATATGTTAGGGGTTGACTGGCTCCACTCAGACATGCTAAACGATGCCCGGATAAGTCTCTCCTGTTGATTTGATCAGTCAGCTTATTTTGAAACATTTTGCCTGCTTTCCTCTCGTATCTTTGCCTTAAGGTTCACCCCTTCCCATTTCCTCCAGAGCGCCATGGTCTTGGGGTCGTCCGGAGGAGCCATCTTACTGCTGAGTACTCATGTGTACATCTTTCCCTTTCTCACAGGTTCGCCGGCCTCCCTGATGCCAGTCTCTGATCCAGTCCCACGCGTCCGCTGGTGAGGACCAATACCAAGATTTGCCCTCCCGTATCACTCAGGACATTGCTGGAAAGAGAATCATATATTTAAGTTCCTTGGCATGCAGTCCTTTTTTTACCTTTGTCAAAGCTACGGCCTTGTTTCTGAACTTGGACTGCATAGTCTGTAAAAGACCTAACGATCGCATTTTCATACTGCAAGTCCACATCAGTGCAAGCAGCCTGTAGAATGGCATCATGATCCCGGTGGTTGAAAATTCTGGCGATGATTGTTCTTCGAGGAGCCCCAGGTCTCGGACGTGGCACTGGTGCCCTTTCCACAGAGAAAAAGTTTGGTAGTCTTTTGGGGCAGAGGGTTTTCAATATAAGATCTTCAAGAAAGAGGTTCACACTACCCCCGTTGCCCCTTCCGGGACCCCGACTACCCGAGTATTATTCCGGCTTGCACGGCCTTCCTGGTCTTCCAGCCTGGCTGCTATTGTTGCTTGCTGCACAGTGAGGGGTCACACTGTTTTTTCCAAGCTCTTGGAGGTCGACCTGAGTGCCTGTATGTCAGATTCTGCTGTGGACATCTTGTCTGCCATCTTCTTTTGATCCGCATGCATGAGGGAGATGTCAACCGTCACTGTGTCCAACTAGGGCTCTAATGTGGACTTGAGATTTGAGATTGCCGTCATTATATCTCCCAGTGAAGGTTCTGATGTCCCTAATCTAGCTGAATCTTGCCCTGACAAAGTCAGGCCTGTTAGGCGATTGCATAATTGTCCATTTTGTTAGATTGCGGTTTGTCTTGAGTTTTGGGTTTTACCATGATATGTGGCAAAGCAGGCCTCTGCCCTGCCTCTCTGCATTGTCTACTCTTTTAGCCTCCTATGTCTTTCCATCTCCACTGGTAGCTCCGCTCTCACTCTCGGGTCCCTTCACTTGCACTCCTGTTTCTAAGTCTCTTCACTGTGGCGGGTGGTCCACACAGGCCTCCCTGTCCGGGGTGGGTTTTCCTCTCTCGGAAGCCTCTGTTGATGGGACCAGTGCTCCTGCATAGAGGCCCCTTCATCGCGGGCCCGACCATTCTTCCTCGATCGGCCGGTTTGAAAGACTTCTGGCCTCCCCCACTGCGCAAGCCATCCACCGGTGGCAGTGCCTGTCATTGCGGATCAGGACAAAGGGGCTCAAGCACATCACTCCCCTCCGCCTCCTCTCCCGACATGCCCTCCTCTTTGCCAGCCCTCTGTAGCTCCGCTCGGAGGGTCGCCCTCTTCAGCCTGCCACTATTGCTTGCTCAGGCCATCTTATCGCTCTCTCTCTGCGGTCTGGATGAGTCTCCCTTGTTCCTGTCCCTCATTTTGCACCCGCTGCTTACAGACCCCTCCGACTCCGATGCACTGGCCAGACGCAGGTACACGGCCGCACCTGTTGTTTAGGGCCGCTTGCCTTCATGCAGCCACCTGTCCCGGGCCTTCGCAGTTCACTCGGCTCCTCTTGCTGCCTCTTTCAAGGAGTCCAGCCAAATCCCCTCAAACTCTCACCCACCGGGTCCAGGACCTGCAATTCTCTGTTGCTGCATCCCCCTCTGACCCCCGGGCCCAGACACCCAACAGTCTCACATGGGGGCTGCTCGCTGCCATGCGGCCTTCTGCCCCAGCCCGCTCGAGTCAGTCACCTCCTTGAGCCTCGCCCTCCTTACCGCTCTTCCAGGGCAGCAGGGCGAGTCCTCACCGTTGCCTTCCTCTGGCCACCTAGTTGGTCCCAGGCCTGGGGCTCGGCACCTGCTCACATTCCCCTCAATCAGCACTACACACACTGGGGCCCAGGCACTCACTCGGCTCCACTCTGGGGCGCTGTTCGCCTCCTCTCACCGTGGCGGCCCCCGGGGCTGTTTTTGACTTTTTATGGGCCATGCACATCAGCCGTGCACTGAGTTTCTTAAGCCCTTTTTCCTCAGGGCTGGATGTCGCCGGATGATGTCTGAATTTCAGGAGTTTTATTGTGGAGCCGTGGAGCTCGTTTGGATGGTGTCCATCTTCACATGAGCAAAGCCACACCCCCGGTAGTTGTGTTTTTAGGGAGGGTCGGGGTGTTTGTGTTTACAGGTTCAGTGGGGGGCGTGGCATGCGAAAACCACACATGCCTTTACAACAAAAATTCGTTGTAAAGGCATGCATGGTTAAGGCATTTGTCGAAACAACGCGGTTGTTGTTCCAACCGCGTTGTTCAGGCATGCGTGGTTGGCACATGCGTTGTTCCATCATACAGCCACCTATTGTGCATCCCAGCCATAGAGTACGACATGAATGTGCAAACTGTCTTTGACCCTGAACTCTTTTTGCATTTAATGGTAATTATAAGCTGTTATCTTCATTTCACTCACAGAACATGGAACACTAAGGTTTAGCGCAAACACGATGCACTACACAAGGGAGCTCTCTCACTCACTCACATCAGTGTCATTTGCTGACCTTTAGAAAAGGCATTCCATTTCAACTAAACAATGAAATGATGTACAGCTAGGTATTCGTGGAGGTAATTTAGGGATCTCCAGGGGTCGCAATTGCGACCCCTGGCTTACCACTATCGACCCCTGGCGCTGCCTTTGCAATCTCTAACCTCGGAGGTGGCAAAATGAGTGTCTGGAACACTGGACTAGCACCTCCTAATGGAAGTTGGCTGGAGTCCCACTTTCCTGGTATTCTGTCTTTTTTTTTAGTACTCAAATAGTGAATAATAATATTCACTCTTTGTGTAATAAAAAAAGGAGTACAGTTAGCTGTAATGTGATCCTATCTGGCAGCTAAGGTAAGTAAAAATGCTGTTTAATGTATGTTGCACGCACACTTGCCGCTGAGAGTGTGTTTATGTGTGAGAGATTGTGTGAATATATGTGTATGTATAAGCATGTGTGTGTCAGTCAAAGTAAAAGTAAAATGGCATGAGTTGTGATGTCACTTCCGCTACCCCAGGCATTTTGATGAATTGACGCCCATGCAGGTATTGTTAATGTGTGTGCACTGCTAAACTTATTACTTTAGTTTTTCACTCATTCAAATCATTTTAAGGAAAATGAATATCTTCTGATTCGTCGAATCTTAACCTGGAGAAAAACAGTTACACTGATTGCGGCGCTTACAGAGCTCTACAAACATATTTGTCTGTATAAGTTGAAGAAAAAATCCCTGGTTCAAATGGTCCTCAGTTAGGTTTTACTATAGAAAATTAGTTACATTGGGCTCAGGCGCTTTTTTCTGTCGGGTTTGTACTAATTTTGAATGATTTCTTCTATTTGAACACTCTATTAGCTAGTGTTAAATTGATCCATAAAACCAATGCATGGCAGCACAGTTTGTAATCACTTTGTAAAGACCACAGAGGTACAACGAAACACAAAATCCATATCTGCCTTTTGTTAGTGCTGCATTTAAGTATAAATGAGTCATAGCTCATGACTGCTCATAATAACTTTCAAAGGCTGAGGGACTGTTCTAAAACACAAACTCGCTGGGAAGTGAGCTTGTATCCTTGAAACTGTACCCCGGGCTGTGTTGTGCACTAGTCCACTGGACGAACATGCACAGGAAGAAAGCATATTTTTTACTGGAAGGAACTGCATCAAGATTGAAAGATCCACCATTGCACAACTTTCTCTTTCATGATGACTAGTTGAACGTTTTCACCAAAACTTAGTCGAAACCATGATTTCACTCACTTAGGGTCAAAATACCGTAGCAGTCATCATCAAAACTTGCACGAAAACCCTTGCCTCTGAGTTTTCAACAGAAACCACAATTTAGCCGTGCTGTCATTAGACGTCTATGGTGAAGATGCAGGTCTAAGAGTTGCTGCGCTCATCTGCCCAAGACTCTATGGGAAGCCTGCCATTTCCTCTTCCAAGTCTGGAGCGAATAGTCTTGAAAGGGGAACTTGGAATGTAAGAGTGCATCAGTGAGCCATGTTTTTGCTAAATAGGACTTGAAGAACGAAACACGGAAGTAGTCCATTGAGGCTATGAGTAGCAGCTGGCACAGCTTGGAGGAGCAAGAGGATGATGTGTTATCGAACATGTGCACGCTTGACACGTGGTCAAACCAGAAAAATAATTTTCTTTCATTGTAGATCACCCCACATGCTGAGGGTAAATGCAAGTGGGACTATCCCCAAGAGATATGTCTTCACAAGGACAATGAGAACCCAGAGTTGTGACCGTGGTTGGTCATGTTATCTAAAAAGAGTTTGAGTTTCTGGAAACCCAGGCTGGCATCACATCATGTGAGTACATATATAACAGTACACAGTCATACAAAGTCCTCCAAGCTACATAATCACAGGGGCCACTGAAATCCTCAAAATGTGGGACAGCTGAGGTGTGCTGGTAAGCAGTGATCACAACCAATCATGTAAGGTGCGCCACATGTAAGCCTGTGAACCCTCTGCATTAACGAGGAAAAGGAGCTAACTTTTATGTCAAGGAAGCTGTCTTAGTCGTGTCTAGCTACTGTACAACACAATTATCGCTGGCATATGAAGACTAAACGGCCAATCAAAGTTGTGTGCAAACATAACACTTGTAATATCTCAAAATCAAGAAAATATATTTACAGCATTAACTGTAATCGAAATATTGGAATTACATAAAAAATAATAAACAACCCTTTACCATATGGTAATCTTCAACCAGACTTTAATCACAGGAAAAAATGGTTATCTTCAATGAAAATGACACTCTGAGGCAAAATATGGTATTCACAAACTACACTTGGAAATCACAATATAGCAATCAACACTTGATTCCGTGGTAAACACTGTAATTATCCAAGAAGCATGGCCCACACGTAAAATGTAGGAACGTGGAACAATGCAACCAGTATGGGAATTGAAGTCCAGTGAAGCTTTATTTTAAAATGTCTGATATTGGTGAACAATAAGCAGATACTCTATCAACACGTATGCTCAATCTTTTACCAAATACGTGTTGGTTTGGATCTTGTGATAATTAGAAGGGTAATGACCCCAGGTGCTCCCTGTGGCTCAATGTGTGTGCTGACTTGAGGTAGAATAAAGGAAGTTATTTCTACCTGCCTGTACCTGTCCCAGTACGGACTCATCTTCTGGTAAGGCGTAAGGGAGGGATCATGAGGCTCCTGTCTATTGTTGGCGCTTAGTATGGCTGGTAGGTAAACAATCACAGCATAGCATTCTTCCTATCCCTTTGCTTTCTTGGTCATTGTGTTCTATGACTGATGTGACTAATGCACATCTAACATTAAGTAAAAACCAGAGTGGCTCTGTGTTGTTGTTATCTTCCACCCCCTTACTCCCGGCTCTGATTGATATCCTTATCAAGTATTTCTGCTCTTTGGGCATTGTGTTTCATTTATAGAGGCAGGTCGTACACTTTTACAGACTTTCTGGAACATTTTTAAAGTATATTTGTGAGGTCTTGGAATAAGAATCCCAATTTATATTTGTCGGATTGAGTTCATTCACGTAATGTTAATTAATTAAAGGACTTTTAAGATGGACATATCCACTCTTTCCTTTCCCCTGACCTATAGTTTTAATGTGAGGTAGCTACGTTTATGAGAGGAAGTGGGTATTTCTGAGGTGCTGTGCCTACGCCTCTGTGCCATCTTTGGGAAGCTGAACTAGTATTTTGCAACACCCAATATAATGGCATAAGTCTTTAGCGAAAATACATTTTATATCAAGAAAAGAACAATATACACTATCAAAATCATTAGTATACTGTCCTCTTCACTTGTTCCCAGTGATGAGCACAGGATCATTCTACTTTAATCATCTGAGAAACGTCACTCAAGTGAACTCGAATTGACAAGGCAGTATTCTTATTTAAATTGATTACCAAGGCAAAAGCAGAGTGTGCAGATAAACAAAGCGTCAAATTGAACCTGAGAACTTCTTCTATAGTAAGGGATTTCTTCCATCTATCTTCATTTTCTTCCACTGTGCAATTAACACTGGACCCCTCACAGTCAGGCTTCCGGAGCAACCACAGCACCAAGACCGCCCTCCTCACCGCTACGGATGACATACGCATCCTCCTAGACAGGGGTGAGACCGTGGCTCTCATCCTCCTCGACCTGTCCGCCGCCTTCAACACCATCTCCCACTGCATGCTACAGACTCGTCTCCGCAATGCCAGCATCAGAGACAAAGCAGTAGAATGGATCACCTCCTTCCTCTCCGACAGGACCCAAAAAGTCAGACTCCCCCCTCCTACTCAGAGGCCACCAAGATCATCTGCGGCGTCCAGCAAGGCTCCTCTCTGAGGCCCATTCTCTTCAACCTCTACATGGCTCCCCTAGCCACCATTGCCAGACACAACACACTCAACATTGTCTCATATGCTGACGATACTCAGCTAATCATCTCCCTCACCAATGACCTGCACAGAGCCAAAACCAACTTCCACAACAGAATGAGGGCAGTCGCCGCCTGGATGGAGGAGAGCTACCTCAAGCTTAACACCAAAAAACAGAAGTCCTTGTCATCAGAAACTACCCCTCAGCCTGGGACATCTCCTGGTGGCTCACTGCCCTCAGAAGCGCTCTGACCCCCAACGCCCATGCCCACAACCTTGGCTTCATCCTGGACTCAGCACTCTCGATGAATAGTCAAGTCAGCCCAGTCTCCTCCGCCTGCTTCAACACCATACGCATGCTCCGGAAGATATTCAAATCAATCCCAACAGAATCTAAAAAAACAGTCACCCAGGCCCTCGTCAGCAGCAGCCTAGACCATGGAAACGCACTCTATGCCGGAGCCACCACCAAGGTACAGAAAAGACTGCAATGGATCCAGAACGCCTCAGCTCGACTCATCATGAACTCCCCCAAACACAGCCACACCTCCGCTCTACTGAGAGACCTGCACTGGCTCCCAATAGACAAGAGAATCACATTCAAGCTTCTCACGCACCCCTACAAAGCCCTCCACAATGCCGAACCAGAATACCTCAACCAAAGACTCCACTTCTACATGTCCACCAGAAAGCTCCGCTCTGCCGACCTCGCATTCGCCACCATCCCACATGTCTGGAAGGCCACAGCCGGAGGAAGATCCTTCTTCCACCACGCTGCCAAGACCTGGATCTCCATTTCCATCCACCTTCAAGATCTACCACCCTATCGCAATTCAGAAAGGACCTCAAAACTTGGCTTTTCATCTGATCCCCTCTGTTCTTCAAAAGCCTCTCACTTACTGCCCCCAGCCTCTCCCCAGCACCTTGAGACACTAGCGGGTGACCAGTCGTGCTTTCAAGTATTATGATTGATTGATTGACACAAGAGCTCTGTAATAATATCTCATTAACTAAGAACATTTTACATACCTGCCTGCTGGAGAGCTCCTGAGCTTCCACCACTGTCTCAGTGATGTTGTGGAGCGGACTGGGGCACCCAGCAGGAGAAGCCGGTCTACAAGGACAGGGGTAGCCCCTCCAAGCATGCCCGGATTTGGGGTAAACAATGGGAACATTTTGGGCTGGGTCTGCCACAGTAACTGCAAATGTATGACCAACATTCATTTCCTCTGCTGGTTCCATTTTGGATTTCCTGTCTTAGCTATACTCCGAATGCCATGTACTGCCCTTGCTCTATGAGTACTGAAAACAATGTGACTGATTTTGTATTACAACCAAAAATATTGTTTATCCAAAAAAAAGAACATTTTAGAGCGTTATCAAGCTGTCACTTTTTCAGGTAACTTACTACATGACCCTTCGTTGGATACCATTTAACATTCCATATCGGTTTACTTTTTGAATTTCCATTTCTCTGTGAGCTGGAACCTAAAGCCTTTCTGGACTGGAGCAAATCTGGATCTATGGGTGATTCTTGTCACATGAATATGTAGGAGTCTTTAGAAACAATTGTATTCCCATTTCTGACACTCAGGTTCCGTTCTTCATTCTGTAACAGCTTTTTGACCTCAGCAAAGAACAATTCCGTCAGTAAGCCATTCCTGGGAAAAAAATATTTTGGATCCTAGTGTCCCCTTAATATTCAGGTTATTTTTCCAACTTACAGGCAAAGTGAAATAGCACACTAAACATCTAGCACATGTTTAAGGAGCTATCTGGAATCATTTTGCCTTTTTACTCACAGCAGGTTGGTTCAACAACATCCAAGGTAGTGGAATCAATTGTAGCACCCACCTAGTTGTATTAATTACAATAGATGCAGGTGGTGCTGGCACGTTGGTCATTCTGGACCTTCCCGTGGCTTCCAATATTGTGGAGCACACCATCTTTGTTAGTCACCTTCCTTCTCCAAGAAGAAATTCTTCACTCTTCGATCCTGTCACACTTCAAATGACCAATTGATTGTAGTGTTCTAATGGTTCCTGTTTGACACTGATCTTGTTTAATTCCTACATCCACCCTCACATAATTCTCCAGTTGTTCCAGTTGTTCAGCTTCCATTTCTATTGATGTGTCAATGACACCCAAATCTTTCTTCGTTTAGAGCATGGACTGGATGCTTGGTTGGGAAATCTGAAGCACATACTGCTAGCTAATCTTAACTAGATGGCACCAAGTCCTCCTAGGTTACATGTCAATAGAAGAGAGATGTTAGATGCCACAAGCAAGTAAATTGCCCAGACACTACAAGCTAATTTCAGCCTTTGGCGAATAACCAGTTGCATTTGTGGAACATCCAAGCTTTAAGGTTGATCAGCACTAACTTGTAGAATTCCAATTCATTTGTTGGGCTGGGCTCAACATCTAATCTATACATCTCTTGAAAAAGAGTATTCACTTTTTTTCTCCTAATCAGTACCAACAACAGGGTAACACGTTTTTGTGATTGCCGACTCTGGAAACTTTTTGTAATCAGGGCTACTGGCATCACAGTTAGGCAAACTGCTGGTTATCCTGAATGCTACAGTTTGCCATGAATATGGTTTAAAAAATATGATCACATTTCTTTTGAACTGTCAGAAACTCACTTGGCTGTCAATTCTGAACGGTATTCTTTTGGAAATACTTTGCACATGGTTAGTCATTGAAGTGTGTATCTAGTTTGTAGCTCCTGCTTTGTGCACAAACATAGGCTGAGAGACCCTTCACAGCTTATTCTAAGTCCACCCTTCTCTTAGGAGTGCCAATGGTCACAAGTCTAATGGAGGAGTACCACAATTTTCGCTCCCAGAATTTGAACACTCTTCTTATTAGTATTTTTTCCTTATTGCATCACAATTTTCTTTTAGTGAAGTCTTTATGGTTTACATGTTCAAATAGATAATCCATGTCAGTTCAACTATCTGACACTCAGCAACTTTTGTACTAGTTTGATAAAGCTTTCTAACAGTGGCCAAAGGTTAAAACTTTAGACCACAGCTAGAAGGATCCAAAGACAACAATATGTGAAGGTTCATTGACAAACATGCAAAATGGAATATGTAACTCCAGAACTGCCTTTCGCTCCATTGTTCCTTCATTCAAGACCCACCTTTCCACAGACCTTTTCCTGTCCTCCAGTCGTGGTCTCATGCTAAAACTAGAGGAAACACCAAATGATGAGATTAGTAATGTGGTATCACAAATAGTGCCTAATTTGAGTCGTTAATTGCCGGTGGGGTGCACCAGCACTTATTTTAGGGGGGCAGCATTTACTTTTCTGCATCAGGTAACTATTGTAACCAAATGACACATATGGGAAAAACTGAGGAAGATAAAGACGGAAAAGTGTTACAAAGGAAGAAAGCAGAAAGCTGCAAGAGTCAGCTGAAGGGGCAGGGAGTGGGTGTAAATGGATTAAAGAGGCCAGAGGTGCCTTAAGGATTATGCTTGCCTTGCTGCCTGTGCTCGGACATTTAATTGCAGCATCCTCGTGTTTCAGATGAGAGCTTTGGGCACCAGCAAATTTTTATTTACAAATAAAGCATTGCAAGTACTTAATTGATCTCTTCAGTCCTGGGCCTCATGTACTAGGAGACGAAGGGCCTCATTAGGAGTTTGGCGGTCGGACTGCTGGACCACCATGGTGATGGTCTTTCCAACTGCACCAGGCCAATGGTCCCAAGACTACCGGATGACAAGTTCCCCATGGGGCTGGCGTGACTGGGGTGCGATGGCAGAGGGAAGTATTATGGAGCTACTGTCAACCATGCATCCGTATCTGTCGGCACACGAGACGGACTGTGCCTGTGCACCATTTTGTGCAAGGGACACAGTGCACCCCAGAAACCCAAATTTTTTGGGGGCCCACATTGACCTCTGCCTCACCCTCATGGAGCCATAATCAATCAATCAATCAATCAGTGATTTATAAAGCATGGCTAATTACCCGGAGGAAGATCCTTCTTCCACCACGTTGCCAAGACCTGGAACTCCCTTTCCATCCACCTCCGATATCTACCAACCTATTGCAATTCAGAAAGGACCTCAAAACTTGGCTTTTCACCTGATCCCCTCTGTTCTTCAACGGCCTCTCACTTACTGCCCCTGCCTCTCCCCAGCACCTTGAGACACTAGCGGGTGACCAGTCGTGCTTTACAAGTATTGTGATTGATTGATTGACACAAGAGCTCTGTAATAATATCTCATTAACTAAGAACATTTTACATACCTGCCTGCTGGAGAACTCCTGAGCCTCCACCACTGTCTCAGTGATGTTGTGGAGCGGACTGGGGCACCTAGCAGGAGAAGCCGGTCTACAAGGACAGGGGTAGCCCCTCCAAGCATGCCCAGATTTGGGCTAAACAATGGGAACATTTTGGGCTGGGTCTGCCAAGGTAACTGCAAATCTATGACCAACGTTCATTTCCTCTGCTGGTTCCATTTTGGATTTCCTGTCTTAGCTATACTCCGAATGCCATGTACTGCCCTTGCTCTATGAGTACTGAAAACAATGTGACTGATTTTGTATTACAACCAATAATATTGTTTATCAAAACAAAAAAAAAGAACATTTTAGAGCGTTATCAAGCTGTCACTTTTCAGGTAACTTACTACATGACCCTTCGTTGGATACCATTTAACATTCCATATCGGTTTACTTTCTGAATTTCCATTTCTCAGTGAGCTGGAAACTAAAGCCTTTCTGGACTGGAGCAAATCTGGATCTATGGGTGATTCTTGTCACATGAATATGTAGGAGTCTTTAGAAACAATTGTATTCCAATTTCTGACACTCAGGTTCCGTTCTTTATTCTGTGACAGCTTTTTGACCTCAGCAAAGAACAATTCCGTCAGTAAGCCATTCCTGGGAAAAAAATATTTTGGATCCTAGTGTCCCCTTAATATTCAGGTTATTTTTCCAACTTACAGGCAAAGTGAAATAGCACACTAAACATCTAGCACATGTTTAAGGAGCTATCTGGAATCATTTTGCCTTTTTACTCACAGCAGGTTGGTTCAACAACATCCAAGGTAGTGGAATCAATTGTAGCACCCACCTAGTTGTATTAATTACAATAGATGCAGGTGGTGCTGGCACGTTGGTCCTTCTGGACCTTCCCGTGGCTTCCAATATTGTGGAGCACACCATCTTTGTTAGTCACCTTCCTTCTCCAAGAAGAAATTCTTCACTCTTCGATCCTGTCACACTTCAAATGACCAATTGATTGTAGTGTTCTAATGGTTCCTGTTTGACACTGATCTTGTTTAATTCCTACATCCACCCTCACATAATTCTCCAGTTGTTCCAGTTGTTCAGCTTCCATTTCTATTGATGTGTCAATGACACCCAAATCTTTCTTCGTTTAGAGCATGGACTGGATGCTTGGTTGGGAAATCTGAAGCACATACTGCTAGCTAATCTTAACTAGATGGCACCAAGTCCTCCTAGGTTACATGTCAATAGAAGAGAGATGTTAGATGCCACAAGCAAGTAAATTGCCCAGACACTACAAGCTAATTTCAGCCTTTGGCGAATAACCAGTTGCATTTGTGGAACATCCAAGCTTTAAGGTTGATCAGCACTAACTTGTAGAATTCCAATTCATTTGTTGGGCTGGGCTCAACATCTAATCTATACATCTCTTGAAAAAGAGTATTCACTTTTTTTCTCCTAATCAGTACCAACAACAGGGTAACACGTTTTTGTGATTGCCGACTCTGGAAACTTTTTGTAATCAGGGCTACTGGCATCACAGTTAGGCAAACTGCTGGTTATCCTGAATGCTACAGTTTGCCATGAATATGGTTTAAAAAATATGATCACATTTCTTTTGAACTGTCAGAAACTCACTTGGCTGTCAATTCTGAACGGTATTCTTTTGGAAATACTTTGCACATGGTTAGTCATTGAAGTGTGTATCTAGTTTGTAGCTCCTGCTTTGTGCACAAACATAGGCTGGGAGACCCTTCACAGCTTATTCTAAGTCCACCCTTCTCTTAGGAGTGCCAATGGTCACAAGTCTAATGGAGGAGTACCACAATTTTCGCTCCCAGAATTTGAACACTCTTCTTATTAGTATTTTTTCCTTATTGCATCACAATTTTCTTTTAGTGAAGTCTTTATGGTTTACATGTTCAAATAGATAATCCATGTCAGTTCAACTATCTGACACTCAGCAACTTTTGTACTAGTTTGATAAAGCTTTCTAACAGTGGCCAAAGGTTAAAACTTTAGACCACAGCTAGAAGGATCCAAAGACAACAATATGTGAAGGTTCATTGACAAACATGCAAAATGGAATATGTAACTCCAGAACTGCCTTTCGCTCCATTGTTCCTTCATTCAAGACCCACCTTTCCACAGACCTTTTCCTGTCCTCCAGTCGTGGTCTCATGCTAAAACTAGAGGAAACACCAAATGATGAGATTAGTAATGTGGTATCACAAATAGTGCCTAATTTGAGTCGTTAATTGCCGGTGGGGTGCACCAGCACTTATTTTAGGGGGGCAGCATTTACTTTTCTGCATCAGGTAACTATTGTAACCAAATGACACATATGGGAAAAACTGAGGAAGATAAAGACGGAAAAGTGTTACAAAGGAAGAAAGCAGAAAGCTGCAAGAGTCAGCTGAAGGGGCAGGGAGTGGGTGTAAATGGATTAAAGAGGCCAGAGGTGCCTTAAGGATTATGCTTGCCTTGCTGCCTGTGCTCGGACATTTAATTGCAGCATCCTCGTGTTTCAGATGAGAGCTTTGGGCACCAGCAAATTTTTATTTACAAATAAAGCATTGCAAGTACTTAATTGATCTCTTCAGTCCTGGGCCTCATGTACTAGGAGACGAAGGGCCTCATTAGGAGTTTGGCGGTCGGACTGCTGGACCACCATGGTGATGGTCTTTCCAACTGCACCAGGCCAATGGTCCCAAGACTACCGGATGACAAGTTCCCCATGGGGCTGGCGTGACTGGGGTGCGATGGCAGAGGGAAGTATTATGGAGCTACTGTCAACCATGCATCCGTATCTGTCGGCACACGAGACGGACTGTGCCTGTGCACCATTTTGTGCAAGGGACACAGTGCACCCCAGAAACCCAAATTTTTTGGGGGCCCACATTGACCTCTGCCTCACCCTCATGGAGCCATAATCAATCAATCAATCAATCAGTGATTTATAAAGCATGGCTAATTACCCGGAGGAAGATCCTTCTTCCACCACGTTGCCAAGACCTGGAACTCCCTTTCCATCCACCTCCGATATCTACCAACCTATTGCAATTCAGAAAGGACCTCAAAACTTGGCTTTTCACCTGATCCCCTCTGTTCTTCAACGGCCTCTCACTTACTGCCCCTGCCTCTCCCCAGCACCTTGAGACACTAGCGGGTGACCAGTCGTGCTTTACAAGTATTGTGATTGATTGATTGACACAAGAGCTCTGTAATAATATCTCATTAACTAAGAACATTTTACATACCTGCCTGCTGGAGAACTCCTGAGCCTCCACCACTGTCTCAGTGATGTTGTGGAGCGGACTGGGGCACCTAGCAGGAGAAGCCGGTCTACAAGGACAGGGGTAGCCCCTCCAAGCATGCCCAGATTTGGGCTAAACAATGGGAACATTTTGGGCTGGGTCTGCCAAGGTAACTGCAAATCTATGACCAACGTTCATTTCCTCTGCTGGTTCCATTTTGGATTTCCTGTCTTAGCTATACTCCGAATGCCATGTACTGCCCTTGCTCTATGAGTACTGAAAACAATGTGACTGATTTTGTATTACAACCAATAATATTGTTTATCAAAACAAAAAAAAAGAACATTTGAGAGCGTTAGCAATCTGTCATTTTTCAGGTAACTTACTACATGACCCTTCCTTGGATACCATTTAACATTCCATATCGGTTTACTTTCTGAATTTCCATTTCTCAGTGAGCTGGAAACTAAAGCCTTTCTGGACTGGAGCAAATCTGGATCTATGGGTGATTCTTGTCACATGAATATGTAGGAGTCTTTAGAAACAATTGTATTCCAATTTCTGACACTCAGGTTGAGTTCTTTATTCTGTGACAGCTTTTTGACCTCAGCAAAGAACAATTCCGTCAGTAAGCCATTCCTGGGAAAAAAAATATTTTGGATCCTAGTGTCCCCTTAATATTCAGGTTATTTTTCCAACTTACAGGCAAAGTGAAATAGCGCACTAAACATCTACCACATGTTTAAGGAACTATCTGGAATCATTTTGCCTTTTTACTCACAGCAGGTTGGTTCAACAACATCCAAGGTAGTGGAATCAATTGTGGCACCCACCTAGTTGTATTAATTACAATAATAGATGCAGGTGGTGCTGGCACGTTGGTCCTTCTGGACCTTCCGGTGGCTTCCAATATAGTGGAGCACACCATCTTTGTTAGTCACCTTCCTTCTCCAAGAAGAAATTCTTCACTCTTCAATCCTGTCACACTTCAAATGACCAATTGATTGTAGTGTTCTAATGGTTCCTGTTTCACACTGATCTTGTTTAATTCCTACATCCACCCTCACATAATTCTCCAGTTGTTCCAGTTGTTCAGCTTCCATTTCTATTGATGTGTCAATGACACCCAAATCTTTCTTTGTTTAGAGCATGGACTGGATGCTTGGTTGGGCAATCTGAAGCACATACAGCTAGCTAATCTTAACTAGATGGCACCAAGTCCTCCTAGGTTACATGTCAATAGAACAGAGATGTTAGATGCCACAAGCAAGTAAATTGCCCAGACATTACAAGCTGATTTTAGCCTTTGGCGAATAACCAGTTGCATTCGTGGAACATCCAAGCTTTAGGGTTGATCAGCACTAACTTGTATAATTCAAATTAATATGTTGGGCTGGGCTCAACATCTAATCTATACATCTCTTGAAAAAGAGTATTCACTTTTTTCTCCTAATCAGTACCAACAACAGGGAAACACTTTTTTGTGATTGCTGACTCTGGAAACTGTTTGTAATCAGGGCTACTGACATCACAGTTAGGCAAACTGCTGGTTATCCTGAATGCTACAGTTTGCCATGAATATGGTTTAAAAAATATGATCACATTTCTTTCGAACTGTCATAAACTCACTTGGCTGTCAATTCTGAACGGTATTCTTTTGGAAATACTTTGCACATGGTTACTCATTGAAGTGTGTATCTAGTTTGTAGCTCCTGCTTTGTGCACAAACATAGGCTGGGAGACCCTTCACAGCTTATTCTAAGTCCACCCTTCTCTTAGGAGTGCCAATGGTCACAAGTCTAATGGAGGAGTACCACAATTTTCGCTCCAAGAATTTTAACACTCTTCTTATTAGTATTTTTTCCTTATTGCATCACAATTTTCTTTTAGTGAAGTCTTTATGGTTTAAATGTTCAAATAGATAATCCATGTCAGTTCAACTATCTGACACTCAGCAACTTTTGTACTAGTTGGATAAAGCTTTCTAACAGTGGCCAAAGGTTAAAACTTTAGACCACAGCTAGAAGGATCCAAAGACAACAATATGTGAAGGTTCATTGACAAACATGCAAAATGGAATATGTAACTCCAGAACTGCCTTTCGCTCCATTGTTCCTTCATTCAAGACCCACCTTTCCACAGACCTTTTCCTGTCCTCCAGTCGTGGTCTCATGCTAAAACTAGAGGAAACACCAAATGATGAGATTAGTAATGTGGTATCACAAATAGTGCCTAATTTGAGTCGTTAATTGCCGGTGGGGTGCACCAGCACTTATTTTAGGGGGGCGGCATTTACTTTTCTGCATCAGGTAACTATTGTAACCAAATGACACATATGGGAAAAACTGAGGAAGATAAAGACGGAAAAGCGTTACAAAGGAAAAAAGCAGAAAGCTGCAAGAGTCAGCTGAAGGGGCAGGGAGTGGGTGTAAATGGATTAAAGAGGCAAGAGGTGCCTTAAGGATTATGCTTGCCTTGCTGCCTGTGCTCGGACATTTAATTGCAGCATCCTCGTGTTTCAGATGAGAGCTTTGGGCACCAGCAAATTTTTATTTACAAATAAAGCATTGCAAGTACTTAATTGATCTCTTCAGTCCTGGGCCTCATGTACTAGGAGACGAAGGGCCTCATTAGGAGTTTGGCGGTCGGACTGCTGGACCACCATGGTGATGGTCTTTCCAACTTCACCAGGCCAATGGTCCCAAGACCACCGGATGACAAGTTCCCCATGGGGCTGGCGTGACTGGGGTGGGAAGGCAGAGGGAAGTATTATGGAGCTACTGTCAACCATGCATCCGTATCTGTCGGCACACGAGACGGACTGTGCCTGTGCACCATTTTGTGCAAGGGACACAGTGCACCCCAGAAACCCAAATTTTTGGGGGGCCCACATTGACCTCTGCCTCACCCTCATGGGGCCATAATCAATCAATCAATCAATCAGTGATTTATAAAGCATGGCTAATTACCCGGAGGAAGATCCTTCTTCCACCACGTTGCCAAGACCTGGAACTCCCTTTCCATCCACCTCCGAGATCTACCAACCTATTGCAATTCAGAAAGGACCTCAAAACTTGGCTTTTCACCTGATCCCCTCTGTTCTTCAACGGCCTCTCACTTACTGCCCCTGCCTCTCACCAGCACCTTGAGATACTAGTGGGTGACCAGTCGTGCTTTACAAGTATTATGATTGATTGATTGACACAAGAGCTCTGTAATAATATCTCATTAACTAAGAACATTTTACATACCTGCCTGCTGGAGAACTCCTGAGCCTCCACCACTGTCTCAGTGATGTTGTGGAGCGGACTGGGGCACCCAGCAGGAGAAGCCGGTCTACAAGGACAGGGGTAGCCCCTCCAAGCATGCCCAGATTTGGGCTAAACAAAGGGAACATTTTGGGCTGGGTCTGCCAAGGTAACTGCAAATCTATGACCAACGTTCATTTCCTCTGCTGGTTCCATTTTGGATTTCCTGTCTTAGCTATACTCCGAATGCCATGTACTGCCCTTGCTCTATGAGTACTGAAAACAATGTGACTGATTTTGTATTACAACCAATAATATTATTTGTCAAAAAAAAAAAAAGAACACTTGAGAGCGTTAGCAATCTGTCATTTTTCAGGTAATTTACTACATGACCCTTCCTTATATACCATTTAACATTCCATATTAGTTTACTTTCTGAATTTCCATTTCTCAGTGAGCTGGAAACTAAAGCCTTTCTGGACTGGAGCAAATCTGGATCTATGGGTGATTCTTGTCACATGAATATGTAGGAGTCTTTAGAAACAATTGTATTCCCATTTCTGACACTCAGGTTGAGTTCTTTATTCTGTGACAGCTTTTTGACCTCAGCAAAGAACAATTCCGTCAGTAAGCCATTCCTGGGAAAAAAAATATTTTGGATCCTAGTGTCCCCTTAATATTCAGGTTATTTTTCCAACTTACAGGCAAAGTGAAATAGCGCACTAAACATCTACCACATGTTTAAGGAACTATCTGGAATCATTTTGCCTTTTTACTCACAGCAGGTTGGTTCAACAACATCCAAGGTAGTGGAATCAATTGTGGCACCCACCTAGTTGTATTAATTACAATAATAGATGCAGGTGGTGCTGGCACGTTGGTCCTTCTGGACCTTCCGGTGGCTTCCAATATAGTGGAGCACACCATCTTTGTTAGTCACCTTCCTTCTCCAAGAAGAAATTCTTCACTCTTCGATCCTGTCACACTTCAAATGACCAATTGATTGTAGTGTTCTAATGGTTCCTGTTTCACACTGATCTTGTTTAATTCCTACATCCACCCTCACATAATTCTCCAGTTGTTCCAGTTGTTCAGCTTCCATTTCTATTGATGTGTCAATGACACCCAAATCTTTCTTTGTTTAGAGCATGGACTGGATGCTTGGTTGGGCAATCTGAAGCACATACTGCTAGCTAATCTTAACTAGATGGCACCAAGTCCTCCTAGGTTACATGTCAATAGAACAGAGATGTTAGATGCCACAAGCAAGTAAATTGCCCAGACATTACAAGCTGATTTCAGCCTTTGGCGAATAACCAGTTGCATTTGTGGAACATCCAAGCTTTAAGGTTGATCAGCACTAACTTGTAAAATTCAAATTAATATGTTGGGCTGGGCTCAACATCTAATCCATACATCTCTTGAAAAAGAGTATTCACTTTTTTCTCCTAATCAGTACCAACAACAGGGAAACACTTTTTTGTGATTGCTGACTCTGGAAACTGTTTGTAATCAGGGCTACTGGCATCACAGTTAGGCAAACTGCTGGTTATCCTGAATGCTACAGTTTGCCATGAATATGGTTTAAAAAATATGATCACATTTCTTTCGAACTGTCAGAAACTCACTTGGCTGTCAATTCTGAACGGTATTCTTTTGGAAATACTTTGCCCATGGTTACTCATTGAAGTGTGTATCTAGTTTGTAGCTCCTGCTTTGTGCACAAACATAGGCTGGGAGACCCTTCACAGCTTATTCTAAGTCCATCCTTCTCTTAGGAGTGCCAATGCTCACAAGTCTAGTGGAGGAGTACCACAATTTTCGCACCCAGAATTTGGACACTCTTCTTATTAGTATTTTTTCCTTATTGCATCACAATTTTCTTTTAGCAAAGTCTTTCTGGTTTACATGTTCAAATAGATAATCCATGTCAGTTCAACTATCTGACACTCAGCAACTTTTGTACTAGTTTGATAAAGCTTTCTAACAGTGGCCAAAGGTTAAAACTTTAGACCACTGCTAGAAGGATCCAAAGACAACAATATGTGGAGTTTCCTTGAAAAACATGCAAAATGGAGTATGTAACTCCAGAACTGCCTTTCGCTCCGATGTTCAGTCATTCAAGACCCACCTTTCCCCAGAGCTTTTCTTGTCCTCCAGTCGTGGTCTCATGCTAAAACTAGAGGAAACACCAAAAGATGAGATTAGTAATGTGGTATCACAAATAGTGCTTAATTTGACCTGGTAGTTGCCAGTGGGGTGCACCAGCACTTATTTTAGGGGGCCGGCACTTACTTTCCTGCATCAGGTAACTATTGTAACCAAGTGACACATATGGGAAAAACTGAGGAAGATAAAGATGGAAAAGTGTTACAAAGGAAGAAAGCAGGAAGCTGCAAGAGTCAGCTGAAGGGGCAGGGAGTGGGTGTAAATGGATTAAAGAGGCCAGAGGTGCATTAAGGATTATGCTTGCCTTGCTGCCTGTGCTCGGACATTTAATTGCAGCATCCTCGTGTTTCAGATGAGAGCTTTGGGCACCAGCAAATTTTTATTTACAAATAAAGCATTGCAAGTACTTAATTGATCTCTTCAGTCCTGGGCCTCATGCACTAGGAGACAAAGGGCCTCTATTAGGAGTTTGGCGGTCGGACTGCAGGACCACCATGGTGATGGTCTTTCCAACGGCACCAGGCCAACGGTCCCAAGACCACCGGATGACAAGTTCCCCATGGGGCCGCCATGACTGGGGTGGGGAGGCAGAGGGAAGTATTATGGAGCTACTGTCGGCCATGCATCCGTATCTGTTGGCACACCAGACGGACTTTGCCCATGCACCATATTGTGCAAGGGACACAGTGCACCCCAGAACCCCACATTTTTTGGGGGGCCCACATTGACCTCTGCCTCACCCTCATGGGGCCATAATCAATCAATCAATCAATCAATCAGTGAGTTATAAACCATGGCTAATTACCCATACGGTCTCAAGGCACTGTTTGTGGGCGTACTGCTCAAACAAGGAGCGAGGTCTTGAGGTCCTTACTGAAGTGCCTCAGTGATCCGCTGTGCCTAAGCTTCAGTGGTAGCGTGTTCTATGTCCGGGCTGCTAGGTAGGAGAAGGATCTTCTTCCTGCTGTGCTTTTCTGGATTTTGGGAACAGCTGCAAGGGCGGGCTGGGAAGAACTGAGATGTCTGTTGGATACGTAGAAGGCAAGGCAGTGGTTGAAGTATGCTGGCCCTCTGTTGTGCAGTGCCTTGTAGGTGTTGATCAGGAGTTTGTATGTAATACGCTTGTTGACTGGGAGCCAGTGTAGGGTCCCCCTTATTGGCCCCCTAACCTGCTTGACCGCCAAGCTTTCCATGCCAGTGGGATTGCCATTGAAAGCTTGGTGGTCTTGCCAGTCGTAATGGCCATGGCGGTCCCAATATCTGGATCTCCAACAGTGGCTGCCACAATCAGGACCAGCGCAGTCCCCGCTGCATTGACTAAGGCGGTGCCAGAGGACTGCTGGCGGTCTTCTGGTGGTCCGACCACCAAACTTGTAAACTGGCAGTCCGACAGCCAAAGTTGCGGCAGTCGGACCGCCACTGCTACCATGTGGTCCACAGACCACCAGACTTGTAATGAGGCCCTAATGTAGTGCACCTAGGAAGGCATATTAAAAAGGAGTTCTTGCCCTGCCCTTTGTCAACAAATGTACCAAATAAAGGCACAGCAATAAATAAACCACATACTAACGTGGTCTGTATAGCACGCACTATAAGCCGAGGAGGCCTCTCTGAGCTATTAAAAGCTCTTGCCATTACCCACCATAATGGTATAGTACATGCGAAATCTGAAACACATTGAGTTGCATCCTTCACTAGGATATGAAGAGCTGTTTCCAGAGTATGTACACACAAATTGCTACAGTAATTACATTATCCTATTCAACTAGAATACCAGTTACATACAATACGCAGGCCTAGCAGTGAGATGAAAGCTGACTGACAGTGGTACTCCATGAGCCTTCAGGGATTCACTCGGTCCACTCATCGGTATTCTGATGGGGCAGGCCACGAGTTAATTCAAGTAGGCTGTGAGGGAGAGGGTTAATAAAGGCTTCTGTACAAGACAGGTTATTAATTAACTCTCTGGCGATAACAATCAAGATCTCGCATTGATTGACAGTTTTCATTTATTTGAAATTAGCCGAAGCATATGGCTTGGGCTGTCAGTTAGCGAGAGGGTCGTTATGAGTTGCTTCCAGTGAAGAAGTTGGTATCCACTGCCTGGAGATTTGTCATTAAAAGTCGAGCTCGGCAAGCAAGCCGTAAACCCTGCGATAGGAATTCACGTTAAACAGTCAGATGTGATTACCCTATTATTTGGATTTATTTGTATAGTTCTCTGGTCCCCGCGTTTGTTCGCAGACGCTCGCAACATTGATTGGCTAGGAGGGCCCAGAGACGTGCGCGAGACAGCCGGCTTTGGATTTTGAGAAAAGTTGTATTTTAAACACGATGTGAAGGATCCAAGTTTTAATACTCTGGAGCCAGATTAACTTTCTCTGCTTCTTAAATAATGGTGCTGCTTGTGGGTAGGATGGTGGGGAGGGGGCTCGCACAGCCAGTAACAGCATCACAATATAGAAACGCGTGAAAGGGCAAACGCTGTGTCTGTCTTTCAGGGTAGAACGCATTTTTCCCACAGCAAATCATTTTTACTGTGAGGAAATAATATTAAACAGTGTTTAGCAAACCAAAGGTCAGTGAGTGTGGGGGTGTGGTCAAGGGTGTGGCTAAAAACAAAGGTACTCATTTATGAGGATTTGGCATAGGAGAGTGCCACAAGTCTTCTTGCTATACTGCCCCACGCCAATTCAAAAGGGCAGGAATGCACCGTATTTATGAAATACAGTGCATTCCTGTCCTTTCCCCCGCGCTGGAGCAGAATTGTTGCCTAGCGCCAATATAGGCAGGATTGTATTTGTGCAGGAAGGGGCACCTTCCGGCGCAAAAACAATCCAGAGAGGCATTGTACCTCTTTCTATATGTGCGGCAGATAGCAACACACATGGAAAGAGGAAAAAACAATGAGAAAGAAAACATTTCTCCTCATTATGCCTCTCTGGGGAGGCGTAAGGTTTTGGCACTGCTCCAGTTTATGTCATTTTGTAAATCTGGGGCAGCGTCAAAATCCATGCGTGTTGCATGGGAACACCCACCACTACTCCCATGGAACGCCTCCTCGACGCAAAGTAAGGCAATGCAGCAGTTTGCGCTGCTTTGCCTTTCTCCATATCTACAACACCATTCAAAGCCACTCAGGAAGGCTTTGCGTCACCTCATAGGTATGATTGAGAGGCCTGTGCTGCTGGAGCATCAAAAAAGGTGATGCTCCAGCAGCGCAAGCCTCTCATAAATAAACTCAAAATATTCTCTACGTTTTTTTTAGGTCTTTCACTGTCAGATAGCTACATATAAAATAACAGCCAGCTTAAATAAAAATAAATAAAATAAAGTTGTTACTTATTGGTAAATGCACTGTAGTGCATTATGAAACCTCTATTAGTTAAAGCACTGCAGAGGTCTGCGTGTAACCAGAGAGCGACAGAATGAAATCTTGGTTAGTGCAGTTGAGAATAGTGACTTGTGTATTTTTAGTGCCATGAGGTCACAGACTGTGACAGAAAGCACTGTGAACATGTAAGGCATTATTTTATACTTGCATTACATACAGTATAAGATAGGCAACTACAAAAAGGTTTAAGACAAAACTGTGGTTCCAAAATGTAGATTTAAGTAATACCAGAGCATATGCAACACCTTTTTTTTTTTTTTTAATAGCTGTCCCTTCAACACCTCCAGGTGAAGTAAACACTGTGGAAATACAATTACAATTAAAGCAGGCACTTCACAGCCCAGTTGTTAACTCTTTGCACTACCCTCAAAAAGAATAAATATTTTTCGTCCCAAAGCTTTGAGTGATTCCATCATTTAAAGCTGCTCCCAAGCACCCTTTATATTTGCAGATGAGCTCATAGAGCACATTTGCATTTAATTCAGGAAGCAGACCCCTGGGAAGGCCTCAGCTGTCTATGCGGCTTTCACAGCACAGGAGACTCAAAGTTCAGCTGAGGCATTTTGAGGATCGGCTGGGGGACTGCGGGACCCCCTTTCCAGGACTCCACAGCCCCCCTGGGGGTCCCGACCCCCAGATTGAAGACCTCTGCTCTAGGTGCTTGTAACACGCCCTTGTCAAGCCCATGAGTTTGGTTGGTTCCTGGGGTTGCCTTTTACAATTCGCTTCATTTCATTAGTGGAAGGCATGTATACTGTAGGCCTTTTCCGGTTTTTAGCCCTCCTCCAGCGCACCGGCCAACTACTGAAAACATAAGAGGCTCCTTGTTTTCCGTACGCTTTCTGGACTAATTTTTCCCTTTATTTCATAGGCAGCGCCCTCTCGCTGGGCAGCAGTCAAAGACTTTGCATGACATCGAACCTGTTACATGGCTAACTGCACTTTTGCTGGTTACATGGCTAATTGCACTTTTGCAAGTTACATGGATAATTGCACTTTTGCCTGTACAGTTCACTATGAGCGAACTTCTGTTTCCAGGGCTCGCTTAAGTGAAACTGTTTTACTTTTCAGTTCATGTGGCAAGAAAAGTCTGGTTAGGAGTTTAAAACGCGACTAGCTCTCACTCAGGCAAACGCGAGACCTGTTGCATTGCAAATGCTTGTTTAATTTATTCTGACATGGAGGTGTGAGGAATCCAAAGGACATTGTCTATGGAATCTGAAGGACACCGTGTGCAAGCACCCTGCAAATCTGCAAAGCAACAGGCATGTCTGTGTGCAGGGGAGTAGCATCAGGGGGTTGTTTGGGGTGGTACTCCCCCCTAATAAATGTAATTTTCAATTAATATTAGCGAACTGGTGCTTTTTAGTTAGGTATGTGTGGTGTCTGCTAAATTTCACCTGGGATTTTGACATACACACAGACAAAACAGGCACAATCTCTCCTTCTCTCTCTTCTGAAAGTCCTCAAAAATGATATTTTTTCTCTGTTAGTTCCCATACCAGTCTGCATCCCTCTCCCTTCAAACTGTCTCTTAAGCTCCCTGCTTGTCACATAATATATTTTACAATTATATCCCAGCGTGATTGTTAGAAAAGCTGAAGGACACCCTCCAATCTTACTGACCACGCAACGCCCCTGCTGTGGTTAATAGGAAATTAAAAAACAAGCACTGGCACAGTCAGTAGGTCTCACCTTTGTGACCTATTTGCTTTCGCAATTGCTTTCGTATACCTGCACCAGGAATAGCAGCACCGGCCTGATATAGGTTCACTCAGGTATGTGCTGACATACAGCTTATAAACTGCTTTTAAAAGGCAATAGCAACATGGAACCAGCAAATCTGTTATAAACGGCATCACACCAAAAAATACCTTCTTGCTGCAAAAAACACGAACTTGGCAATTACGGCAGGGCTAGGGGACGGGGCTCAAGCTAATGTACAATACTGAATGGCAGCTGAAGGGGAAGGGGGTTTTCACATAAACCTGTTGGTAAAAGAAACGTGCAAAGCATCACTGCTATTTTTTGAATGGGCCTTGGTCGTGGAAAGGAGGTAACAAACAGGGGCTCTGTGGTAGCTGGAGTATGCAAGTCTCTACAGGCTTGATGTAAACTAAGGGCTCTGTAAATCAACGGGATTTGCTGTTACATGAAAGGTTAGTAATGCTGAAAATGCGTGCATGCCAGTGGTGGATTAGTTTTGCAGGCCTTTGAGTCAGCCTAGGCTTGCTAGGGTTGCGTGGTTTGTTAATTGATAGTGTGCTATTGCAGCGTTACTATGCCTCGTCTGATGGCTGGTCAGTTTAGCGGGGTACCATGTTATCTGGTGTTTAATAGTACAGTGTGATTTGTTACTTGCTTGTGGAGAAGGGCTCTACTTTGGGCATTGGACGTTTCATATTATCTTGGGTTCACCTGTGCAGCTAGGCTCTGGGAGGATTGTTAGTTCAAAAATGCATCATCGATTGTGCTAGCCAAGTACTCATTTGTGCAGCATGATTGTTGAATAACTTGGGGTTCTCTATGAGCCAGTGAGTCTAGAATGTGGCTTTGCTAACTCAGCTGGTTGGGATGTGCAGCGAGGCTGTTCTCACTGGTGCATTTGGTGCTCTGTGTTAACATAGCAATGGTTCGCTACGGAACAGGAGTCAGCAATGGGTCAACAGGTCTCCTGGTGGGCTTTCGCCAGTAAAACAGCCTGCATAGGAGATGGGATGATCTGATTAGCAGACAATTCGCCGGTAGATACAGGAGCTTTCGAGTAGAAGGGTGTGTGTGTTGGGGGGAGGAAAGGAGGGTCGCAATCCACCGATAGCTGTGAAGCAATGCTTAATCTGTAAATAAAAACGTGCCGGTGCCCAACGCTCTTCTCTGAAACACATGGCTGCTGCAATTAAATGTGCGAGCATGGAATACCGAGGCAGCGTAATCATAAAGGCATTCTTGGCCTCTTTAATCCAATTACAGCCACTCGCTGCCCCTTCCGCTCACTCTTGCAGCTTTCTACTTTCTCCAATTGTGACGCCTCTTCATTTTTCTTTCCTCCGTCTTTCCCATATGTGTCTTATACTGGCAGTAAGTGCTTGAGGTAGAAGTATAAGCGCCGGCCCTCAAAGGTAAGTGCCGGTGCTCCGCACCGGAAACAACAAGCACAAATTGAGCACTGCTGTGAAGGCTAAAGATGTGCAGAAGTTGTGGAAGTTATATTGCATAGTGCTGGGGCTGTACATGTTGGAAGGGGTGCAAAGCCCTTAGGAACCCAATCGAAAGGGTGGTGATTGTTGATGTACCCAGCAGAGCTGGCTTGCTGCTTTCTCTCACTCACCTTTGACCCCTGCGGCACCAGACTTCCAGGAAATGGTGGCATGGTTCCGGCTGGCGGCAGAGTCAGGCCTGCACTGCAGGAGAATGACCCTTCATCGGGCTTCAGGGGCAAACAATGCAGCTCAGTCTGATTCAGACTGTGGGGGGAAGGAGGGCAGGAAAGGATAGACGTGAGGCAAACAAAAGGGAAGTGAGAGAGGAGTTTAATCCCTAGACAGAAGTCGGAGCTGAGAGGGGTTGGGTAAGGAGCTGGGGCCTGTGAGCAGCTGAGGCGGGACTGGGAAGCAGGCTCTGCCTCTGCAGTTCGCTTCAAGCAAAAGAAAGTATTGGCATTGGTTCTCTGTGTGCCTGTAAAAAACACTATCACTCACAGCAAAAACAAACTCATTTTTAAAGATTGCTTTGGCTGAGCGCATAACACAAATATAAGATTTACAGGCAATAGTAAAAACTAGCAGGGATAATGTCAAATGAGTGCATAACACAGATACAAGATTTACAGGCAACAACAAACACAAACAGGAAACCAAGACAAAAATAGTCCACCAAATGAACAAATAAACACAGGAGCATAAACATACCAATAATTGGGCGGTGCTCTGTGGGTGGAAACAATGCACAAGAAGGAGGGACAAAGAGGAAGGATTAACCAGTAGCAAGCAAGCATTTCTGAAGGGCAACTGAAGGGCCGAAGAAAAAGGCAAGGGGCAGGCCATAGGAACACAGAGTGGATACAGCATGTAACAAAGAGACAGTGCATGCGCTCCCCAGTCCCGACCTAAAAAATAGCCAGGGCCCCCAGAGATTTTACAGGATTTTACCACTCACTGCTGAAGCTGTCCACTGCTGTCATTATCATCCTTTCCTTTTTTATGACATATTTCCTGCCTCTGCCCTATTGTTATGTATAGTAATCCATTGATCCTCAACTACATGTATTCAGCACTATACAAATGCCTGGGCATAATTTATATTTTGTCATTTGTTTCACATCCATGGTATTCCACATTCATTGGAGTAGGTTTGATACAGGGATTTTCCTGGTCCGGTGTAAGTCATATGCTGTATTTTTCCACAGTCTGGTGTTTTTAGCCAAGCATTAATAATGAAGTGTTCTAAATCCCAATCTGGCTGTTGCCATTATTATACAAACAGTCAGTCCCACATCAGTGAGTGGTTTAGCAAGTGGTGCACTGGAAGTCCAGCTCTGGAATGGTTCACTTATGCTCGTCAGTCAATGCTAGATGATGCAGTGGCTATGTATGTTTTGGGAAAGGTCTTTGAGCCATTGGCGTCTCTTGGGCATAGGAAGTGTGGGGGATGCTGGGGATTTATCCCCGCCCCCAACTTTGAGGTGTGAGAACACAGAGTGCAAGGGTGGGAGATGAGCGAACAAAATAATTTTCCCTCCCAGCTTTATTATTTAGAGGACCATTACGGGAGGACAGCACTAACTGTACTGGTACTGCACTTGACCTGTTGACTTCCTACCAGGTATCTGTGACTAATCTAATGGTCAAAGAATGAAGGTGATGTCACGGAGGCCACTACCACCGTCTACCCTTTCTTTGTGCTGTAACCCTCCAGTAAATATCTGACCTCACCACCACAAAATGTCCTATGTACAGCTATCTGCAGTTTTCATCTGCTAGGCTAAAGGGAGAGAGGATGAGAGACCTGCTTTTGTGGATTGCTTTCTGAAATCAGCCACTCCTCGTCCTTACCCTACCTGCTGCTTTCAAGACTCACCCTGAAGGCAAAGGGAAAGATTTGAAAAAGAGAGCTCAGTGTCTCTCAGACTTAAGAGTGCAGGATTCAACGGCAAAAAAAGAGAACAAGTGATTTTTTAAATTCAGTATTTGAAATCATACCATTAGGTGAAATGGGGAAGCAAATATTGATCACAGATTTTACTGTTTCATAGTACATAATTCAGCCACTGGAATGGTATCTCTTTCTGACAGTGTTTTTGTTTCTAATTATTGATGGTTTAGATTAGAATGTTTTATTTAGGGCAGTTTTATCAAGCATGAACCTCGCCCCCAAACATACTAGTGTTTGGTAACAGACACAAATTATATGACACAAAATTACTTTGGCCCACAAAGCTGAGGTCAAATGTGGATGCTTACACAAATAGTGTACCTTCTGTGCTTGCTCTGTATCTAATGGAAGCTGGCACTAATGTTGAGCGTGATGCACTTGATTTGTCTTTAATGGAAGCTTATATTGTTTCTGCGCTCTTTTTGTGCAAAATGCAGCCTGCCACAAATTCACCCACTGTTTCTATGCTTTGTTAGTGAGGGAGGCTTGTATAGATACAGCCCGTGCAGTGACTGTTTAATATGCGATGAAAACTTTAACTGCTGTGGATTTCATGGCGAATACATAAACATCTTAGTTTTATCGAGATCTTAATCTGGCCCATCTGGTCCATTTTCAACTTCTAAAATTTACACACACAAAAGTGGAGACGGATAACATAAAACTGCCACAGCTATTGAGGCATTGAAAGGTTTAGAAATGTGTAGAAACCAAACTTTCAGTACATCTTCCTCAGCTCTGGCTCATCATTTGGCTTCAGTTTGAATGTTGCTATCAACAACACTTGCCCCTTCCTGTCCATGCCAGCCAGGCCTTTTCTGTTTTCAAGCAAAAATGCAACACAGGTGCATTGTCTTACCATCTTAGCCCTGTATAGCTATAATTGATCAAAATGAGATAACCCACTTGCTTATTTTAACCATATTGTTGGTATTTCTTTATCCCAGCTCCCCTTCCAAAAAATGTGCTTCTCTGCTTTTTCTCTTCAATTCTCTTCAATTTTTTCTGTCCCTGTTTATGGATCTCCGTCTTCATGCACCCAAAGGTTCCATCTTTACATACATGTGATATTTACTCATAGTCAGTGCCACAGGAATTACACAATTCTGTTTTCCGCATGATTATAGATTTGCCGCATTTGCCTCATAATCCATTATCTGCTACATAATCTGAAGGTTTTAACAAAATAAATATTTTGTTTGTAGCTCAAATAGATGAAACGTTACTAGAATCATGGCAACCTGTGTTGCAATCCAGTGAAAAGACTCATCCAAAGGCTGACCGGTTATTTTACATTTGCTGATGTTAAACTGGTATTAATGAGGCAAAATCGTTTACCAGGGTGTCAACAGGGTAAGAAATTACAAAATTATTAAGAAATAATATCGCAAAATGTGTTGCATTAGGTCACATAATTTGACTGTCCTTGGCATGTAATTTAGTCAATCCTGCTGCATAATTTAGGCCTCCCTGTCACATAACTTCAGTGACCCGGCTCATAGTGAACCAGATGTATGTTATTCTGCATTTGGCTAAAAGGTTACTCTGAACTTCACTTGGAGGATCAGAAGCTGTTTATTTTTTACTACTGGCAACTTCACAAATCTGAGCGAACCCATCCCTTTCTTGCTCTTTCGGGGACAAAAAGCAAAACTTCCCCTCCTGCGAACACACAGTCTCGTCCAAAATGTGACTCTGAATTTGCTGTACACAGGTTCTATCACCACAAGCAATGAAAGACAGGGTATGCCTGGACCCTCTGCAGAGCAATGGTCACTCCCCCTTGCTTGGCACCAGGTCAGCAACATCAAGGATCATTCACAACAAAATTCCCACTCAATAAGCAAAGTACAGTCAGTACAGCAGCATTCAGGTTAAATGGCCTTTTTTTGTGTCCAGCATCTGTATCTAATTCACAAGAGGTTATATATGTTTTGGACATGCTTTGAGATATATAGGCATGCAGAATTCAAACATACATGCCCTCATTTTGACATTGGCAGTTAAAACCGCCTACCGCTGCGGTGACGGGCGCCTAAAGACCATCGCCATGGCTACCAGCTGTCTGCCGTATTAAGACCACAGCCGTATTTCCGCCAAAAGAAGTGTGGAAATCCAGCTGTGGCCATGCCGGCAGATGGCAGTAAGGTGGCGCTGCCGCCGCCAGCCGTATTATGACCAATAATACTGCCTGGTGGTGTTCTGCTGGCGGGTCCTGCTGGTGGCAGCAGCGCCCGACCCGTCCCCTGCCAGAGGACCCCCTGAACACAGGTAAGTCGGGTCTCCAACAGTGTAGGGAGTGGGGGTGTTGTGTGTGTGTGTGAATGTTTGTGGGTGGGTGGATGTGGGTATGTGTTGTGTGTTGGATATGCATCCATGTGTGCATGTATGAAGGTGTGAGTGCGTTCATGTTGTGTTATGTGAATGCATGTCTGTGTGTATGTTTGAAATTGTGTGCGCATGTGTGTGTGAATGGGTGTATGACTGTGTTGAAGCATGCGGGAATGGGTGTGTGTATACGTGTGTGAGTGTGTGAAGGGGGGCATGATTGTATGGGGGTGTGTGGGTTTTGGAGAGGTGAGGGGGTGAGTACCTGGAGAGGGAGAGGGAGAGACCTCTATCAGTGGCAGGGAAGGAATTCCCTGTCACTGATATGGCCTACCACCATGGTTTTCATGGCGTTACGGACAGCACGGAAACCATGGCAGTAGGCAAGGCCATAATCCTGCAGGTGGAACAGTGACGGCCACCGGGCTTGAGATGAATATCTCCAGCCCGGCGGCTGTTACTGCCGTGGCGGTCGGAGTGGTACAATGGTGGTCATAATATGGCGGTACTTACCGCCATATCAACGCCGACCGCTGGGGTTGTAATGAACCCCACGGTCTCCTGATATGACTGTTTTCTTCTACACCAAAGAAACTGAAAGTGATGCATTAAACATAATCTGGTCCTTACCTCTATTAGTGTAGTTTTATTTAATTGATGCACCATACCCAGTCAAATTGCGCATGGTTTCTTTAAAAGCTGGGTCACTTAAGGAGATAATTTGACCACAAGCTGGTAGCCTTTTACAAACTCTATGGAAGAGGTCTGAGTACAGTTGGTAAAGCTATTCTGCTCAGGAACTTAAATGTGTGAAAGTCCTGAAACATATTTAAAAAAGCCAAGCAAACTTTCAAAGGGTGATTTAAAGATGGGGTAGTTTCCCACAATATGATGTAGCTTCTGAAAAGCCTTGAATGGGACTTTTCAGTTTTAGAAAGATGAAACTGATGGAGGATACTTCCTAATCCCCCATGACAGCAAGAGGCAGCCGACTCAGAAGGTTCCAGCTGTCTTAGTACCTGCTGTATAGACTTCATCTCTCAAATTTACATAATTAGAGAAGAGATAAGACTTGTAATTCATTGATCTTCCCCCACTGTGTAACCTTCATCATAACCTTAGCAACACAAAGGGATGATGGACGGAGTGCTTAACAATGCAGTTTGGACCTAGCCATATGCAAATCAGTCTTGACCCTGTTCTTCATGGGAACAGTCCAGCTCAAACTGCCAAGCCAGGTCCTACATGGACCTGAAACAAGCATCCTGGGACCGGTTTCAGGGTGTCACCCTTCATCAGCCAGGCTAGCTTGAATTCAGTGGCACATCGAGCACGGGACCAACGGCTGGGCATACCCTTCCCCATTAGGACAGCTTTAGCAACACAAAAGGATGAAGGACGGAGTGCTGAACAATTCAAACACTCACCCGCAGTCACAGATCTGGGTTTAATCCATTGTTCTTTTGCTCACCATGCCACCCCTGTTCGGACCCAGCCATATGCAAATCAGCCTTGACCCTGTTCTTCATGGGAACAGTCCACCCCGAACTGGCCGAACCTTCATCATAACCTTCTGCAGCCCTTCCTCATATTTCCCAAATGGAAATGTAGATTCAGAGATGGAAGTGCCAACCTTTGCAGGCCATACCCCTTCATTCACAGGCAATCACAGAGGGTCACAAATTGTGCCCTGCTTTATTATTATTCATTAGGTAGATCATTTAGCAATCCCTGTGAATAGATAATCTGTGATGTTACCCAATAATACATATGTCACATTGCAAATGGCGCACCGATTCTGAAACCAGTCAGTGTGCAAAGTGCACATCCAGCAAATGCAAGGTTCAGCATATTTTTTCACGTAGTCTAATTACTTTGTGAATTTGAATAACAATAAAGCATACCTGTAAATTGTGACCACATGCCTGCTTTTCTCACTATTTTTATTCAGAATTATGCAGTTGTATAAATGTATTTATTGATTTTCAGCCAACAGGTTATTTGAATAGGGTTGTCCCCCCTCCCAGGGAATTGTATGTCCTACACCCCACTGGTCATCATGGCTCCTTTGCCCTTGGAGTAATTCCACTATTGAATTAAAAATGTGCGTGTTTCATTCACGTTTAGTAATGCTGCTCAGGAACCGTTGTTCTTTCATGCAAAATGTACAACTGTCTGGCGACTGCACATTCACAGAAATGAAGCATCCCTGCTAAATCCTAGTTCACTACTTTTTAAATATTTATTTTCTTTGAACATGTAGCACAAAAATCAACAAAAAGAACAGTCACAGTACCGCTGCCTTTAAATACATATACTGATAGCCTCAGAGACACCCATGCTGTATATATGAACACCCCCATTCAGCATACATCATAGTACCTCACGACATACATTTTATCCTGTCTATTGAGTGTAAATATTATGGCTTACTGCAGTGCTCAGCACACCCATTTCAATAGCCATATTCAGAGACTCCTCCGCGTGATTTCCGTGCCCGCACGCCATCAAAGCATTCCCTCTCTAGTGTTATAAAAATAATTCTGGGGGTGAGTCATCAAAAACACCTGCTCAAAGTAGCTGTGCATGTTACTAATTTAGGATCGTTCTCACTATAACTATTCATCTGTCTCTCTTCTTAACCTATTTCTCTTCAAGGGGTGTAGATATCATTAGTGCAGCAGGTGCACCGGTAACGGTACCCCTGATGCGATGGATCCATTGCAGTTTTAGTTGCCTTTTACTACCGAAGCAGTGGGATGATGACAGTAGGACAGGAGGGCTAATTTCCTCATTTGTACTAGGGTCCAGTGCCCCTTGTCTGTGTACTCGAATTCACTGTGTTCACTCTCCCTCTCTTTTACTTAAATTCCACTCAATCTAGCACTCTCCCTCTGATTTTCTCCTAAACACACTCTGTTTTCACCTCTCATTAAAATCTTTCCTGTTTGGAACCTTCTCTGTGTTTTACGCACTTTCTCTCTCACATTTCGTTTCTCAAGGGCTGCAACAATCACTGTTTAATTCTCTAACACTTTGGGCCTACTTTACAAGGCCTTTGCTCCACCGCTGCATTATTTTATTTTTACGCACTACACTGCTCCACATTTACACACTGACGCATTGGGCCCAGTGCGTCAGTTTGTAAAGCCTTCCGTCATATTATACCTGCACCAGGTATAATGTATACTGTAAAATGTAGGCTTTCCCACTTGAAAAGCCACACAGAACTGCAGCAGGGAAATTTATAACAATTCACTGCATCATTCTGCGACGTTACTGCTAAAATGTTTACCCCCTGCTCAGAGCAGACATGAACTAGACACAGGGCTTTAACCCATGGGAGACTTCTCATGTTGCTGGATTTCCATCGGTTTAGCTTCACTACTCCAGCAATGCTTGAGTTTAGTGCCAACAGTGGTGTAAATACAGTGCATCCATGGTGTTGTTAGGGGATGTGCGGGAAGTGCAGGAAATCTGACACATCAATGGCAATGCATCAGATTCTTGTAAATGAGGCTCTTTATCATTTTCTCTTTTTCTGTTTCTCTTGCTAGCAACAACTCTGTTCTTCCTTTGCTTCCCCTTATCTCTTTTCTTCATAAACTCCCTGCCATGTTCTTACACTTACTGTCTCTTTCGCACCCTTTGTTCTCTCTTTTTAATCTTCAACAACCATCTCTCTCCTGTCTTCTCACTCTTGCTGCCTCCTTTTTCTATCCTACCCTTTAGCTCATTTGGTTTTGCACATGCTCTTACCCTTGTTCCCTCTGTATAAAGTTTAATTTATTTTTTAATCTCTCTCTGTTGGAGGCTGGGTACTAGTAGAGGTAAATATACATCTACCACTAGCATTACACCACCAGACAGTGTTAGGCTAAGTCAATGTCTCAAAACATTAGCCCCTGGCTCAACACCTGGTAGGATGGCAATGAGCAGCAGACCCAACTTAGAAGACAGTTATGTAAGGCATTTAAATACACCAATACAGTAAATAAGTAAGACACAACACACATAAAAAATCCCACATCAATTTATAAAAATAAGAAATACTTTTATCTTTAAAATGACATCAAAATGGCAAAAATCAAAAATAGAGAACCAGAGACTTTTACACTTACTTCCAGAAGTGTTTCCTGATGCAGGAATGTGATCCCAACCCCAATCCAAGGCTCCAGAATCTCTGAGATGCTACTTGGGATGTTGGGATTACAATTCCCACAATCCACCTGGCAAAATCCTTGCAAGTCCACTGAGCGCACTTCAGGCTAGGGACTTTTGTGGAAGCTAGTGCAGGGACTCTCTTTAAACCTGTTGCCTTCAGGGAGTCCACTCCCTAGTCCTTTTAAAAGAAAGGCAAAATCTTTGGGGTTGTTGATCCAGAGTGCAACAGGAGCAGCAATACTACAGTATGTATTCCTCTGGGTTGCAGACCAGGGTTCAAGCTGGGCAGTCCTTCTTCTTCTTTTGGTTTCAGGCAGCGGATCTGAATTCCAATTAATATCAGCCACTTTTATTTAGTCAGCTTGAGGAGCAGTCAGTGAGAATCCTTGGCCAGTGAGCTGCAGGGTGCCACCCAGAGGCATGACAACTTCCTCCAAAGTGTGTCATCTTCTTGTTCCATAAAGCACTGCCCTTTAACATTCCAAGGCGGATGATTTTCCTCCAAATGAGTAAGATCTGGCTAAACCTTGGAGTAGCTCATTTCCATTTTTGCTCCCTCTGTACATCTGAAAATTCCTTTCCTAAGCCCACAATCTATCTGAGGGGCACAGGGGTGAGAGGGCAGGCCTGACTTCATTCCTTTCTGACTGGTATCCTTTTGAAGCCTCAGCTTGATTTACCCAGCCTCCTTCCTGGCCTGGCTTCACCATCTGCCTACCTCCCCTATCAGGTAACCTCTGGTCAGTGCAGGCCACTTATCACCTCTTCAAAACAGCCTGGCTAATCAGGAGAGACCAATAGCAGGCTGGGATCCGTCTTACAGAAAAGAACGTCTTATAACTTTTTTTCTGCATAAGTTATGATAAATGTAACAATTTAAATAGTTGCATTCATCATTACCATTTATTTGAGTCCTTTAATGGAATTTTAAAAATCTTTTTCCAATCAATATTTAGGCTTATGAAAAAGATTTCCATTATAGCCTATGGAGCCAACTTTCCACAGTGGGGAAAAATGAAAGGTGCGTTCTTTCCCTCACCAGGGCAAATAAAACATATTTTATAATGTTCCTGCCTATAGTTTCATGGAACCCAACACCTTGGGCATCTAGGGAAGACCTTGGGGGAGTGGGGGTGACATATGCAAAAATAAGGTATATTGTTACTTTGGAAGTACCTTTAATTCCAATGTCGAATTTGCATACATTTTAAGTAAAGTCTGCTAGGCAGGGCTGCCTTTAAAAATGACAGCAGGCACACAGCCATGCACACTCCAGTGCAGGAAATCTACTCGGCCTCTAAACTTCTCTGCCTTATTATCTACTAGGGACTTACAGGTTCTGTCATTCCCAATTGGAATTATAACATTGTGCCATTAGACCATATACCTTTCTTTTTAGAGAACTGGCTCTGGGCCTGTTAAGCAGAGCTCAGGGCACAGTCAGGGTCAGTTATCATCAGTATTAGTCAGAAACATTGTGATGAGCATGCTAAAAGGGTGACTTTCTCACAGTCTCTCATTTTCTCTTGTACTTACCACCACTCTTTTTACCTCACATTTAATCTCCTTTTCACTTTCGCAAGCATCAATCTTTGCTGTATTTCTCTTTTGTCCACTTCCACAGACACTTTCTTTCTCTTTCTATTTCTCTTTCTATTTCTGTATTAAAATCCTTTTTCCTAGCAGTACCGGAGGGGTCATGAAACTGATGCCAGACAACTTAACACCCGTGGTTAGAGACACATGCATGAATGAAGCAAGTCTGGCAAGTCTAAAGTTGCCCCACAACTGGAACTGTATCTCTCCTTCTCTCATTCCCCTCTTCCTTGTTGGATTGGAGCTATTCCATATACTTTAGGTTCTTGGGCAGCGTGAATCCAGCAAGGGAACAGGGGGCCAGATGTAGGAAAAAAGCAAATTGCGACTTGCAATTTGCGAGTCCGTGCGACTCGCAAATTGCAAGTCGCAATTTGCTATGCAGAAAGGTGTCTCAGACACCTTCTGCAACTCGCAATGGGGTCGCAAAGACCCACCTCATAAATATTTATGAGGTGGGTCACACTTTGCGACCCCATTGCGAGTATGGGCACTCACGGGGATGGTGGCCTGCTGGAGACAGCAGACCACCATGTCCGTGACTGCTTTTTAATAAAGCAGTTTTTTTTTTTTCTATCTGCAGCCTGTTTTCCTTAAAGGAAAACGAGCTGCACTTAGAAAAAAAACCGAAACCTTTTGTTTCGGTATTTTTCAGAGCAGGCAGTGGTCCATAGGACCACTACCTGCTCTGAAAAATTGTTTTTGTGATCATTCACAAAGGGGAAGGGGTCCCTTGGGGACCCCTTCCCGTTTGCGAATAGGTTACCATCCACTTCAAGTGGATGGTAACAGCGATTTCATTTGCGACCGCTTTCGCGGGCGCAAATGAAATTGCATAGCATTGCGAGTCGCAAATAGGAAGGGAACACCCCTTCCTATTTGCGAGTCGGAAAAGCATTTTGCGAGTCGGATCCGACTTGCAAAATGCATTTCTGCATAGCAGAGAGGCTTTTGCGCCTCGCAAACGCCGTTTTTCGCCGTTTGCGAGGCGCAAACCCTTTGCTACATCTGGCCCAGGGTTCTTTGCATCTAAGAAGTCATCTTCTCCCATGGTGCAAGCACATCAGGTGAAGATGTTGTGATTGTACCATTATTTGAGAATTAATGTTATACGACCACAAGCTCTAGAAAATGATATATCAAACATCTTATGAACTATCTCATAGCTGTATTATCTGACACTGAAAATTGACCTACACCCAGCTCATCCTACAGAGTATAAGAGACAGCGTCAAAGTAAGCAGCAGAGAAGACAGGGATCACGTGGTAGAAGGAAGTAAAAGCAAGAGAGAAGCAAATATGTTTTCAGGAGTAATTTAAAATCCCTCCTTTTTCCTAGCAGTACCGGAGGGGTCATGAAACTGATGCCAGACAACTTAACACTCGTGGTTAGAGACACCTGCATGAACGAAGCAAGACTGGCAAGTCTAAAGTTTCCCCACAACTGAAATTGTCTCTCTCCTTCTCTCACTCCCCTCTTCCTTGTTGGATTGGAGCTATTTCAGTTACTTTAGGTTCTTGGGCAGCGTGAATTCAGCAAGGGATCAGGGTTCTTTGCATCTAAGAAGCCATCTTCTCCCATGGTGCAAGCACATCAGGTTAATGTGCCACCTGTCTGACAATTGCACTAGATGGGGCACAGGTAATCATTTGCAATCGGGAGCTATCTGGGTATTTCAAAATGAGTCATTGCTTAAAACTGATTTTAAGTCTTTCACCCAATGGTGTGGTTCAGGCAGTTATATTCGAGCTAAATTGACTTTAAGGGGCTGATATGGTGGGTATATTGCTGTTATGTCATCTTGAGGTGATCACGGAGGAGCTTCCCCAATTTTTTGTAAAGTGGCCAAAAGTAGAATGTGGAAAATCACAAGTAAATCAAGTAAAATTAAATGAAGAGTTTCATTCTACATTAGGCAAGATGGATTGATGGGGCCCTTTCCCTTCAAAGCAATTATTGAAAGGATTAACTATACAAATCGCTATCATAAATCATAAATAGTATCTTCAGAAGAAATCCTTATTTATTTTATCTTTAGAGAATGAAGAAAGCTAACCCTAAATCTTCTGACAGATTACTGCCTGAGAGCTGAGATTTTTAGATTTCTCCGTCCAAGGAATACTTGCAAGGATTAAAAGTAATGGAGGAAACTGCTTTTTTGTCTTCAAATGTAAATGGATTGCCCAATATCCTTAAATGAGTGTCAAGATATTTTGGTACCATTATTTTTAAAATGCGATGTTCCTATTAGTGAACCTACTGTAAACGTAATGGTAAATAAGCATTTTTTCTTTTGTAGCAAAAGGCATCAGCCACTTTTAGTCACTGTAAAAAATTCCCGCTCCTCTTTGTAACTGTACTTTATTATTTGGAATAGTGTACTTGTTTCAGTTTAACAAACTATGGGATTATTTAGACTTCTGAGTACCTGTACCCCAAATTTAGAGTTGTACGCCAGTTCTCTGGACAACTCAAGTCATTGATAGGAACTGCCTTTATGTTAGATCCTGTGTGTAAGTTAAAAGTTTGATGGACAGCTCCATCACACATGACAGCCACCCTTCAAACGTATAAATTGTTTTTGTTTTTTCGAAAACAAAATCCCTAAAATGGATTTTGTGTTTAAAAAAAAAAAAAAACTATTAACCTCCACACAATGGGAGAGTTCTCTAATGGAATGGGAGTAATTTAAATGTTTTTACATTCCCTTGCCACAGGGTGTTTCACAGAGGTAATGGATAGTAAAAGCTGGCCATTCGACCACCCACTCTAAATCGGGTGCGCTGTTGAATGGTCAAACCTCCAACAGCCCTTAATCCTTGGGCAGTCTGTTAAGCATGTCGGTTACAGAGATTGAGTAAACTCTGTTTCTGATGTAATGGTTATTTGATGTTATTAATTTTATAAAGCATAAAAATGCCCAATGGTGTCTAGGTGCTACAGAACTCTATCAAGGCTAATAAGTAAAGATGTGGTTACGCAGAAAAAAGTTAGGTTTTAAGATGTTTACTGAACAAGAAAATATTGGACTGGTTTCTTAGATATTCAGGTAACTGGTTCCAGAGCAAGCAGGTAGAATATGAGAAACTTCTCCCGCCACCAGGTGAGGTTATGTATTTTAGGGATGATTACCTTTTTTGCTGTCATGGAACGTAGGGATCTCGAGGGAACATACCATGCAATATTTGTTGTCAGGGGCTTTTGGTCCACCTCATCTAAGGTCCTGTGAGAGATGCAGAGACTGCTTCATATTTCTTAATATTTTTCAAAAGCCTCACAGTTGTATTTTGTAATATCTGGAGCATTTTTTATAACGTCCAGTGGTGCCCCTACGTAGAGGGCATTACAATAGTGCAATTTGGACAGAACAAGGGATGTGACCACAGTATTGTGTAGCTCCTGGGGAATAAAAGGCAACACTTTGTGCAAAGTTTTTAGAAGGAAGCAGAGGACGAAGATTTGCCTGATGGGAAAAATTAAGCTTGACATCAATCTGCACTCCCAGGTTTCTGGCTTTTTCCACTTGGTTGGGAGGGCATCCAATGACCGAGGCCACTAGGAATCATTCCAAAAATGTGTGTTGTGACCATACAGCAGAACTTTGTTTTTTTCCAAATTCAGTATCAGGCAGTGGCTGCTCATCCATTTAACAATTTCCATCATGCAGTTGCTAAAGTGTGAGGCTACCTCTTCCGCATCCTCCAGCACCGGTATCACAATTTGCATGTCATCGACATAGGACACAGTTGAGAAGCCAAAGAACCAGGAGTGGGGCCATGTATATTGAATAACCTGGGGCACAAGTAAGATCCCTTCGGTACGCCACATGGCAAAGTGAACGGTTTTGAAGAGAAGTTTTCCAGAGCAACAATCTGTTCTCTATTCTCCAGAAACTCAAAAGCTTCCAAGCTGTGCCTATAACACCAATTTCTGCTAACCTATTGTTGTGATGTAGTTAGTTAGTGTAGTATTATTTTATCACAATAGTGTAGTATTATTTTATTACATATTTATAGTGGCATATTAATGTAAATATGTGTTAGAGTAACCAATGTGTAGGAATGGTATTTCCCTTCTGCCTTTTCCCCCTGTGTTATATTTTGGGTTGATCGGAATGTTGGGAATGAGGCAAAGAGTAGGCTGTGAGGGAACGTGAACGGTTGGAGAGAAGACCTGTGAAGAGAGTAGGCAGTTGAAGTATTGGAGATGGAATAAAGTCTCACCTGAAATTTCTTCAGACTCCGTCTTTATATCACTGGCGACGAGTTGGTGTGTGAGGGGACATGGCCATCTCCACCCCTCTTTTCATCATTCTTCAATTGCTGTCTGGAGGCTTCGTGAGTTGGAATTTCGTCGTTACACATTTGAGAAAATTAATTTTGTTCTCTCGGTCCAGCTGACAATTATTACAGAAGCGTGCTCTCTATAATATTTATATTTTCATGGTTCTTCAATTGCTGTTTGGAGGCTTTGTGAATTAGAATTAGAATTTCGTTGTTGTACATTTAAGGAAGATTATTGTTCTTCTCTCAGTCCGGCTGACAGCTGTCGCAAAGGCGTGCTCTCTTTGAGGTTAACGAGTAAATGTATTTGTTCTTTTTGACCGCATTATATGACTGAACAGCTAGCGGTAAGAACTCCGTTTGACACTGATCTGAGGTAACCTTTCTGCGAGTGCGCGCGTCGCTGAGAGAGCACTCCGCTCTATTTACAATCGCAACTGAAGTTACTAGAGATATGTGGTAGCCTAATTTCAACAGCAGGTGGCGGGCTCGCACAGATTTCAATTAAGCTTTAAGCATATTTTTTAACCGTAGAACGAACGCTTTTAACCTAGCTCTGAGGAAAAATTCCTTCAAGTCTGTCAGCGTGGCACGCGTCTGAAAGGCGTTCCACACAATCGTACACATTCTTTCACTGAGCTCAGAGACAACGGCATTTTCTGCGTATAGAAATTTCACAGTGGTCTCAAAAGGCACGCAGGTTTTATTGACTCAAGGTTCTCATTGAACAGGACCTGAGAAAAGCTCAGGAAAGCAGGAACTCTCCGGTAATAAGCGCAAACGAAGCCTGTTAAGCACGCTGACAGGCACAGCTTTACCTTTTTACATTTAACAATCCAATGATAGTCTTCACAATTACACATATTCAAGCAAATATTTGTAACATGCTAATGAGTCTACTGATTTATTACTGTTAACCAAATTTAATTTAGGATTTTCATGGTACTTTCTTTTCTTTACAACGTGAATATTCACTTACAATTACAGTTAATTGTGTATTGATTTGTACAGTTAATCTCAAGTTAAACTTGATTGTACCAATGAGTAATTCCTGTAAAATGGCAGCTGCAGGCATGTCTCAACCAGTACCTTTATTGAATGAAATGGGGGAACCGAATGTGCCATGGAAAGAATGGATAAAAATATTTGAATCGTATTTAATTGCTATTGGTGGGGATAAATTCAATCCAATTAGGAAACAGCATATCCTTTTACATAATTTGGGTACCCATGGAAGGAAAATATATGAATCCCTACCGGAACCCCATATTCCTGAAGGGCAAGCGCAAGATGAGTATGTCACCACATATGTAAAGCTTGAAAAACAGTTTGGAGATAGAATTAATGTAGTTCTTGAACGCCACAAGTTTTTTTCTCGCGTCCAAGGAAGACAAGAGAATGTAGTCAGTTACATTGCTGCATTAAGAGGTCTAAGTTTGTTATGTAATTTCGGTGAATTAAATGACTCCCTCATTCGTGATCAATTAGTTAGGTGCACGAATAACATTAAGATACAGGAGAAATTACTCCAGAGACAACCTGAGTTACAAGAAGCAATTGAGATAGCAAAATCTATTGAGCACACGGCCATTTGCCTGCAGGAAATCAGGTCCTCATCTGCTATCGAGCAGGTGAATGAGATTACAGATAACATACCTAGTGAGAATGTCCTTAAGGTGAAAACTAGTGATAAGCTTACACACAAACAAACCAATATCAGAAGTGGGCTATTGTGTTTTCGTTGTGGGACTAATAATCATTTAGCCAATTCTTCCTTTTGCCAAGCTAAATCGGCAGTCTGCAGGAAATGTAACAAAAGAGGCCACTTTGCTAGGGTATGTAAGAACCCAACCAGTGTAGAGTCCGATAATAAGAAGTGGGAGGATAACTCCCAAACAATTAAGAAGATTGTGCTTCAAGTCAAAGGTAAAGATTCTGCTCTTTCGCAATATCCTGAATGCACTATATCGGTCAATAACAAAAACATAAGGGTCTTTGCTGATTCGTGTTCACCGTTCACCATGGTAAATGCTGATGATTTCAAGTATGTGACGAATGACAGTGAGATTGAGTTATCTAAACCGGATGTCAACCCTAAGGGTTACAATAAGGATCCTATTCTCCTCAGGGGCATGTTCAAAGCAATCATTTCCTTTAAGGGTCGCTCTACAGTAGGGAAAATTTACGTGGTAGAGGAAGGGTCTAGTTTACTAGGATGGCAACATCAAAGGGAACTAGGAATAAGGCTAGATCTTAATGATCCCGAACAAGTTTTAGTTGTAGACACCTCTATTGCTGATGATCACATTTTTCAGAAATTTCCTGAAATTTTTTGTGAAGAGTTGGGCCTTCTTAAAAATTTTCAGCACAAAATTAAACTGAAACCTAATTATGAACCTATAGTACACAAAACCAGACCCATTCCTCATTTATTGAAAGATGCAGTCAAAAAAAGAACTCGAAAGACTGCAATCTTTAGAAATTATCCAACCTATTGAATGCTCAGAGTGGTTAGCCCCCATAGTCGTGGCTAAGAAAACAATTGCAATGACATTAGGATATGTGTGGACCTTAGAGATTTGAACAGGAACATCTGGGTAGAAAGGCATCCCCTTCCTAGAATTAATGAATTGTTAAGCACAATGGGTGAAGCTGGTTACTTTTCTGTACTCGATCTGTCGAGTGCATATCACCAGGTACAATTGCATCCTGAATCCAAAATACTTACTGCTTTTACCACTCCTTTCGGTTCATTTATGTTTAATAGGATGCCCTTTGGGCTGGCTTCTGCAGCGGCAGTATTTCAAAAAATTATGCAACACGTTATTGGTGATGCTAAGTGCACACTCTGTTTCCAAGATGACATCCTAGTGTATGGAGCCAATGAGGAAGAGCACAAGAATAATCTGATGAATGTATTGGATAAGTTGAAAGCAGGAGGTCTTACTTTGAAGAAAGACAATTGTCCTATAGGAGTTAATTCTGTAGAGTATTTAGGCCACATTATTACCAAGGATGGATTCAAACCCAAATCTTCATTGGTGGATGCAGTGATAAAAGCAGAAGCTCCCAAAAATAAAGATGAATTAAGATGTTTTCTGGGACTAGCTGAATTTATGGCAAAGTACGTGAAGAATTTTTCCTTGATATCATTTAGTCTCAGAGAGTTACTCAAAAGTCATGTTCCATACGACTGGTCTGAACATCATGAAAATGCATTCAAAGAAATTAAATTAGCCATATCTAATGCTCCTTGCCTATGCACTTTTGACCATAAAAGGAAAACAATCCTCACCACGGATGCAAGCAAACGGGGTTTAGGCGCTACATTGTCTCAAATTGTGGATGGCAATGAAAGGATTGTAGCTTTTGCGTCCAGGGCTCTGAGTAAAGCAGAAGCTAACTACTCGGTCATAGAGAGGGAGGCTTTAGCGTGTTATTGGGCCATCAAACATTTTAAATTTTTCTTATGGGGCATTCAATTTGACTTGAGAACTGATCACAAGCCATTGATTTACATTTTCTCGTCCAAAGGATTTCCCAACAGTACACCTAGAATTGCTCGTTGGATTTTAGGTTTAGAAAATTTTTATTTTAAAATTGAATACCTCCCTGGCAACATAAATACAGCTGCTGATTTCTTATCCAGAGTCCCATTAAACATTAAAGAGGACTTTGAAGTTGAAGAATTCCCTGTAACGATGATCAACATTCCTTCAATCAGTAAGGAGGAATGGATGTCGGCGTCAGAACTTGACGAGTCATTAACTTTACTTAGGACCAAGGGATGGGTGGCCAACGTCAAAGAAGGACGTTGAGGAAATCATCAGCAATTATTGGGAGGTGAGGTACGAAATCAATGAGCATAATAATCTAATATTCAGGAATGATAAAATTATTCCTCCACAAAATTTGAGACTCAAGATCATTAAGTTAGCTCATGAAGGTCATTTAGGCAGAAGCCTTACCAAAGCTAGATTGAGGGAAAGGTTTTGGTTTCCCAACATGGATGCTATGGTTGAGCATGAAGTTAAAACTTGCTCAATTTGCGCACTTAGTGAAAAAAGTAAAATAGTTCACAAGATCCCGATTTCTCCTGTCGAAGTACCTGATAAACCATGGTCTAAAGTAGCCTTTGATATCATCGGTCCTATCAATCTTCCAGGTGTTAATAAAAGATTTGGCTTAGTTCTGATCGATTACCGATCTCATTGGATAACTACCAAATTAGTCAATCAAATAAATACTGATGCTGTTATTAATTTTCTCAAGGACTCCTTTGCGGCGGAGGGTATTCCGGAATGTCTCATTACGGACAATGGAGTTCAATTGACATCCTTAGCAATGAAGAACTTCCTTGAATCCATTGGTGTAAAACACCTTACTACAGCTCTTTATTGTCCAAGAGCTAATGGTCTAGCAGAGAGGATGAATCGTATGATCAAAGATTGCATTCAACTAGCGAGTATCAATCATTTGAATGTAGAGAATGCTATCAGGGATATGTTGTGGGCATATCACACCACTCCCAATTCCATCACAACTATCTTGGAAGCAAGTTCCAAAGGAAGTTGGGACTTCGACAAATCAACCCCCCAATATGGCACAAAGACTATGAAATGACCTCCAATATAACATAAATTAACATGGTCCGATAACATTTTGGAAATGGTAATCTTATCATTTAATATATGAATATAAATATGGTTGTAATTTGATTATATAGTTGTAATCCGCTGTTAGTTATTTGTCACCCTGTCTTTTTATTATCAGATAACCTTATTAGCAAAAGGTCAATGTGTTATATCAATATTCGTTAAAGGGGAAGATGTGTAGTTAGTTAGTGTAGTATTATTTTATCACAATAGTGTAGTATTATTTTATTACATATTTATAGTGGCATATTAATGTAAATATGTGTTAGAGTAACCAATGTGTAGGAATGGTATTTCCCTTCTGCCTTTTCCCCCTGTGTTATATTTTGGGTTGATTGGAATGTTGGGAATGAGGCAAAGAGTAGGCTGTGAGGGAACGTGAACGGTTGGAGAGAAGACCTGTGAAGAGAGTAGGCAGTTGAAGTATTGGAGATGGAATAAAGTCTCACCTGAAATTTCTTCAGACTCCGTCTTTATATCACCTATGTTTCAAACTATGATGGCTCATGGTGTCAAAGGCTGAGGATAGATCTAGTGAGATCACTGCTGTTTTGCCACCCTCATCCAGGATGCATCTGACTTCTTCAGTGCAGCAGTAAGTGCTGCCTTTGTGCTATACTCTTTCCTGAACCGAATTGGTCACCATCCAGGATGTCATACTGACCTAGATAATCAGCTAAGGTGGAGTTAAAGTATCTTTCTAAAAGATTGGCTAAGAACGGGAGCCTTGAGATTGGTCTATATTTATTTTCTTCTTGGGAGTCGAGAGAGAGGTTTTTTTAACAGCGGAAGAATGGAAGTCATTTTCCATTCTGTAGGGAAGAGGCCCATGTTCAGGATGTTTTTTTTAGCAGAACTGAGATTGGGGGCTGCAATATGTTCTGAGACTTCTTGAAACAACTTGGCCAGAAAGGATCCAATGGAGAGCTGGATTTTGTAAGTTTTATTAGATCAATTACTCTCTCCACTGAGAGGGGGGGATACTCAAGAGTTAGATGTCTTTGTTCACAATAACCAGGCCACGGGGGTCATCCCAATGTACTTTAGGTACCTTGCTGGTGGCTTTTACTACTCCGTGATAGATGGTCTCAACTTTAATTTGGAAAAAAATGGCTAAATTATCGCATAACTCTTGAGGTGGAGCTAAGGATGGAGGGACTGGTGGAGATGATAACTCCTGGATTGTTTGAAAAAGCTCTCTAGAGGAATTGCTAGCAGAATGAATCTTGTTTGTAAAATAAACGGTTTTCCCAGCAATGATCTGTTCATTGTATTCTTTTATTGAGTGTTTATACTTGAGTCTCTCATCTGGGGCATAGATAATCCACCAAGCTCTTTCCTGTCTATGACGTTTACTTTTCAGTAGTTTGAGTTCGGTGGAATACCATGGGGGAGATGGTTTTGATGGATCTTAAATTCCTTTAGAGGGGCCAGTTTGTTAACTGCATTGTTGAACCACTTATTGAAGCGAACAGTCACATCTCTTAGCTCCCTTTCAAGAGGTGGTCAGAATGATATCAGAATGTCTCCTAACTCAGCCCGTTTACTTTTTTACAGGACCTACCCTGATAGCAACTGTTAGAGAGTTTAAGCTGCATCATTTTAGCTGTGGCATGTACATGAAACTGAACTTCCAGGTGAGCAGACCACAGCACCTAAAGGACATCATCCATGAATTGCTCAGGGTGGTTAGAAAAAATGCTATCAAGTATTTGTCCAGCCAGGTTTGTGGGCTTGTTCACTATTTGATTCAAACCAAAATTGAAAAAACTGCAAATGAGAGTACTGATGTCTTTGTTTTCCCGGTTATCTAAGTGGGAATTAAAGTCACCTAAAACTGTGAAGTTGCCGAACGTCATGCTTCATTTGATAAAATTCATTATTGCCTCTAGAAAATATGTTCTCTGACCAGGAGGTCTGTAAACTAGCAAGCCCTGGAATGAAGTGTTGTTATTAATGTTGCAATTAAATGATAGAGCTTCAGAGAAATGTATACTGGCTGACTTGCAACGGAATAACAAATGTTCCATAAAAACAAGGTCTGTCCGAGTATAAATCGCTGTTACAATGGAGTATTTTCTCTGACAAGCTCTGAATCAGCCCCGTTTCTGACTAAATAAAACTCATTTTTACTAACACCATTACTAACACCATTTTATTAATGTTGTGTATGTATGGTGAGTAAGATATTGATTGTGAATGTGGACTACGTGAGAAGTGTTAAAGTGTGAGGAATGCTGAGTAGCAGCATTCATTCTGTGAGTCACTGCAGTCGTTTAGCTGAATTTGTGCATGAAGTTAGCAAAGTTAGATTATGTACATGTGATTGTGCCTAACACTTTTGGTTGGAGAAATTTGGTTCCAGACTGGATATGCTCTTGGAACATCCGTTGAAAATATACTTGGTTCCTTTTCTTGGTTGGTACAAGCATATGCCATTTTCCTTCCTGAATTCCAATTAGTCTTGTTTTTTTTTTTGTCTTAGCAAGAGAGAATGCCATCATTTTGCCATCTATACTGAGAAGGTGGTTTCACCGAAACAAATCTTCTTGTAGGGTAATGGTCAGCTTGTGCACCATTCTGCAGCAAACGGTCCAGTTCAAAAAATTGAATTAATTGAACTATCTATGTACCTTTTTCATAGATAGCAGAGTGACAAGAAGGAGACATGTTTGTTCCTAAATAGCTAGTTAAATGTTTAGTGTATTGGTGTGATGTGGTCATGTATGCACTGGTCTAGAAACTGTTGTAGGTTGGACTTGGCCATCTCTGCAGAGGCACCACCAAAACGTTTACCTTCATCCTCTTTTTTTCTGAATTTGTTTTCATTGCCCTTAGGACTGTGTGCACTTTACTACTGCTAACCAGTGCTGAAGTGCTTGTGCTCACTCCCTAAACATGGCAAAATTGGCTTACACCTCAATGGTATACTTAATTCACCTATACATCCCTACTAATGTGGTATATAGTACATTCAGGACCTGTAAATTAAATGCTACTAGTGGATCAGCAGCACATATCAAGCCACCTACATACATAGCTCTTTAACACATGTCTGCCATTGCATCCTGATACAGTTTTAAACTGTCAATTCTACTTGGCAAACAAACCCCTTGCCAAATCTTAAACTCCATTTTATTACATGTGCTACTGCTACTGCTATGGTCGGCCTTAGGCAGTCCATAGGGCATGGTGCATTGTAATTATAAGGTTGGACATGTAGCTTTAAGTTTTACATGTCTTTAAATTGAAAACCTCATAAATGTGTTTTTAACTACTGTAAGGCCTACCTCTCCCACAGGGTAACATTGTCTTGCCTTATTACGTTTATTAAGAGTTAACATTTAATTGAGAACAAGTAGCGATTTCATCTTTGGCATCTGTGAAATTGTAATATAAAATCCTATTTAATGATAAAGTCAGATTTTAAGTTGCAATTTTGAAAATGCCAGTTTCAGAAAGTTGGCATTTTCCTGCCCTAGCCGTTTGGTGCCTGCAGCCTGTCCCTGGGTTACATGACTGGGTGTAGTTGCATTTGGACTTTGTATATTCCTCCAAAACAGACACACAATAAAAGGACTAGGTGTGCTTTATTGGGCTGGATGGGGCGGAACTGGGCACAGCCTCACTTGCAAATCAATTGACTGTGCCATGCTTTCACACAAAGAACTTCACATTAGTCCATTGTGCCTACAGCCAGTCTGGAGCCAAGACAGGGGAGGCAGGGAATTCTAAGATCTTCAAAGAGAATCTCTAGAAACTTCTCCTTACTTCAAAGAAGGCACCAGGCTTAAAAAGAGGACCCTGAACCCACTCTTTAGTTCACTTTCCCGACCTGCAGAAGGACTGTCAGAGAACTGCCTGCTGCTGTGGGCTGCTGTGTACTTTAGACTGCTGCCTTGCTGCACCTGCAAGAGCTGCTCTGCTGCGTAAAGCCTGCCTTGAAACTCTCAGAGGCCCGTCCTGCTGCTTGAACCCTATTCCACTGCTTGAGCCCAGGACTACCAGAGTGACTCAAGGGCTAATTGGCTGGCCTCCTGAACAAAGCCTCAGGGACAGAAAATGCTTAACCATTTTAAATCCACATCTGGACCTAGCCTGAGTGAGTCCTAACCCTCCACGCAGTGCCCCCCACCAGTTCTGGACCACTGGAAGTTGTGCTTATGGTGTTGAGATAGCCAAACTCCAAAACTTGGGACTTCAACAAATTGTTGCTGAAAAGTGCTGTGACAACTGAGAGGAGATTGGGTCTTACCTGCTTGTGAGTCCACCCAAGATGCATCACCGGTCAGCCTGACATTCCAGTGGCTCCCTCTATGTTCTTCTCCAGAGCAAATTCTATTTAGTAGTCTTTTGCAGAATGAGTGTTCAGCTTATTGGAGCCCTTGTCAGCGATGGCTTTCAGGGTTGCATCCCTAGAGATTTTAAACTACCAATAAAGAGACTAATAGCCTGATTTAGAGTTTGGTGGATGGGGTTGCTCTGTCACAAACGTGAAGGATGTCCTGTCCACTGTTTTATGATCCTATTGGAATCATAATACCAGGACAGGATATCCGTCACGTTTGTGATGGAATAACCTGTCTGCCAAACTCTAAATCAGGCCCTAAGTCCGAATGTGGAAATTTTCACTACAAATTCGTCCATCAGCTCTCCGATGGTGACGCTTTCCTCTCAGTCACAGCCTGCAGCCTTGCCCCAACTAATTTTACCTTCTCAGACATTGTTTCATGACTTTTCTTATAAGTCTGAAGCTAAGTACTAACCGGAACCTATCCACTCCTTGTTTCCATCCCACTCAACCAGCAACCCAATTTCTCATATCGGTGTTCAGTGGTGGAATCCAGTACTTGTGTTTGTGCAGCATCATAAAGTGATTTGTGCAATACAAAAATCCCATATAAATAATTTCATAGCAGATTCGATTTTTTGTCATTTCTCCCTGATTAACCATATTTTTCCGTTTTCAAATGTAATTCCTGACTCACAATTTCATTGCCTGTGACCCTTGCCTGCAAAGATGGAGTTGGACATTTACATAATTGAAAGCTACAGTATAGCTGAGCTGAAAAATCTGTGCAAGGAGAGAGGTATAAAACCAGCTAAAGACTTGCCAAAGTTTAAGTATCAGATAGCCCTCAGAGCCTGGGAGAAGGTCTACAGAATCCAAACAGCATCACTGGAGGATGATGACAAGGAAGATGAAATAATCATCCATTTCAGGAAATATAGGCTGAGGAGGATAACTTTGCAACAGCTACAGAGCTGGAGAAAGAGGATATCCTGAAACTGGTCCCAGGATGCTTGCTTCCAGTCCAGGGAGGACCTGGCTTGGCAGTTCGAGCTGGAATGTTCCCATGAGGAACAGGGTCAAGACTGATTTGCATATAGCTGTGTCCAAACTAGGGTGGCATGGTGAGCAAAGGATTGATGGATGTACTGCCATTTGTTAAATTTTGTTTTGACCAATGACTTTGTGTTTCACCACTGCGCATATTAGTTGCTCAATGTTCACCAGTAGCACATGGTATGTTTTGTTCAGTTTAGCCGCCTATGGGCTTTGACATTGCATTAGTCATTACATTCTGTATTCTGCCTATTGGCTTTGACATGGCATTAGCCATTACTTTCTGTATTCAGTTTAGCCGCCTATGGGATTTGACATTGCATTAGTCATTACATTCTGTATTCTGCCTATTGGCTTTGACATGCTGTATCCAGTCTAGCCGCCTATTGGCTTTGACATTGCATTCCTATTGGCTTTGACATGATGTATTCAGTTTAGCTGCCTATTGACTTTGACATGCCATTAGATATTCTGCCTATGGGCTTTGACATGATATTATATATTGCATTTTGTATTCAGCTTAACTGCCTATTGGCTTTGACATGATATTGTATATTGCATTTTGTATTCAGCTCCGCTGCCTATTGGCTTTGACATGATATTATACATTGCATTTTGTATTCAGCTCAGCTGCCTATGGGCTTTGACATGATATAAGACATTGCATTTTGTATTCAGCTCAGCTGCCTATTGGCTTTGACATGACACTAGACATTGCATTTGATATTTAGGTTAGCTGCCTATTGCCTTTAACATGACATTGCATTTGATACTTAGGTTAGCTGCCTATTGCCTTTAACGTGGAGTTAGACATTGCAGTTGAGAATCCAAGCTGTATTTTTCCAAGCTGTGTTTTTGCACAAGATGAACCAAGATGTTTTTCTCACAGTAGACTAGACATGATAAGAGAGAGTACATGGGTGTTGTTTTTCTCTTCGCTTGAGCTTGGGAACAGGAGTAGTCTTGGAGACCTGGCCAGTCTCCAAAAGGCTTGCTCAGTTTCCCAGGTCTGAGAGGAGGGGGCACACCTTTGTAACGAATGTAACAGGCTGCAGAGAGTCAGATTCGAATCTGCCGGACCTCGTGCTGGAGCTTGGCGCCAGCTGCCAGCATCCCGTGTGGGTAGATGAAACTCTTTCTCGCGGCTGACAGGGGTCATCAGCTTGCAGACCTTAGAAAGATGTAGCTGTAAATAGTTCCTACACGGTGAAGTATTTGTTTTGCTTTGCATTCAATATCTTATAAATATAACCTGCTGTGTATATTGCAAACTGATATATTTTGTTTGATTAACGCGGACTTGAAAGCTACTAATTCGTCATTCATAAATATTAAGAATTAACAACAATAAAAGTCTTCTTTGACCTCACAAGTGCATTTCTGTTGTGTTATGTTAGTGCTTAGAAACTAAATAAGAGGAAAGCACTACAATGGATTAAACCCAGATCTGTGACTGGGGGTGAGTGTTTGCATTGATCAGCACTCCATCCATCATCCTTTTGTGTTCTTCAAGGGCTTGGACAGAGCTTGCGTCCTGTTAGGAAGTCTCACGGACATTAAACACTTTACCTGCCATTGCTGAGGCTCTCTTGCTGAGGGTCTTGACTCACCAAGTGGTGCTAAACCCAGTTCCTGGGCCCTTTGGATTGAGTTCTGGTGTAACAAGGAAGAAACTAGTGCATCAACTTCCAGAACAGCTTTGGAACTGCTGCCACTCTTTGAGCCTGCACCGGAGCTGGGGTTTCTGCTGAGTGTAACGACCACGACCTACAACGCAGGCCCGAGACCACTGCAGTGCTTCCGAAAGCCCCCCACAGCATGAGCCCAGAGTGTTGTGTCACCGATGTCCATAGCACCTGAATCCAACTCCACCGCATCACTTGTGGCACCGTAGTGTGATTGCAACACCACAAATGTGACGCCTAATGTCTTGACCTGCTGGATTTATCAACCCTGCACTGTCAGAAGGAACTACCTCCTTGTGCCAAGGCCGCATCACCTCCTCTGCAACAGTAAGGAACCAACTCCTCACCTCCGCTGCCTAGCAGTAAGGAATCAACACTTCACCTCCCCGGCTGCAGTAAGAAACCAACGCCTTACTAGGCTTCAGTGACGCCTCACCTCCCCAACTCCATGTAACGTCTTTGTTTCCTCATCGTTTTCCAAGGTACTGTAACCAGGGTCTACACAACTCCGTGGCCAGCCACACTCCCTCACAGGTGGTGCCACACTATTGGAAGAGACTCCGTCATGCCGTTTTGATAGCCCCAGTTGGAGGTATTGTATTTCTAAGTGCTTCACTAAATTTAATCTTTGAAAATATGTATCTTTACTTGTGTCTTGTTTTACTCAGATAAATATTGACTATTGTTCTAAACTGGTGTGGAGTCCTTTTCTTATGTTTTCAGTGTGCTAGTGTGTGCATTGGTACAAATACTTTACACATTACCTCTGAGATAAGCCCAACTGCTTGTGCCAAGCTTCCAAGGGGGTGAGCAGTGTTTATCTTAGCTGTGTGTCTCCCTTACCCTGACTAGAGCGAGGGTCGCTACTTAGACATGGTGCAAACCACTGTGAATCAGAGACCCCATTTTTAACAGTGGGCTTTAGAGAGGTAGACCCCAGTGGCAAGTGGTAGTCTCCATTAGTTTATAGATTGATTCAGAAGGTAGGCTGGTGATCCCTGAGGGTTGGAGTCATCACTTCCATTATATCATAGTGAATGAGATCCCTGTCACTGCTGTGAAGGATACTGGTGCCAGCCAGTCCATTGTAGTGGAAAGTTTGGTTTTATCAGATCAGTACACTGGACAGGTGAGGCAGGCCCTTGGACAGGACCTTGTCTACCCCATAGCTCTGGTAACCCTAGTATGGCGTGTGGAAGTGGTCCTAAGGAAGTTCGTAGTTCATCCCTAAATGCCCATTGACTGCATTCTGGGAAATGAGTTACCATCTGTAGTAGAAGAGCTCACAGGAGAGTCCACCAAGGGCACGCTAAAAGTTCTGGTGTTTGGAGATACTACTCCCACAGGGAGAGTGCAGAGGCCCAGTTGGAGTGGCAGGAGGTGGAAATGGTCCACATTGGGAGGACCATTGAGCCAGGGGTTGACAGCCCTGAAACCGGAATACCCCATGACTGACCCTGGTGAGGCCACTTCTGACTGGGGATGCTTCCTATGCTGTCACAAAACAGAGGCCTGCACGACACATGCGTACTTAACCTCCTGAGGTATTTTTCTGTGAAATTTCTTTCATGCCTGAAGGTAAGTGCCATCCGGGTCCAATCCACTTCTAGTTTCTAACCTGTGCTCCATCACAGTCTGCCATACTTTTTGTCTTTGACCCAGTCTCGCACAACTGGATGTCCACGGTTGACACTTTACTTTAAAAGTTATTAATTCATAACTCTGGGTCTACTGATTGAATTATTGTCATTTTTGTGTCAAATAGTTTATCAAAATCTTCTCTATTTTCTAAATTGATGTGGGATATTTCTGTTGCATTTTAATTTTATTACTGTGCGTGTCCTGCATAAATACTTTACACATTGCCTCTAATGTTAAGTGTGAATGGTTTTGTTCAAGCTACCATAGTGTTAAGTGATTGACAGGGGTTATGGCTGTTGCATGGTTAAGGTTACCCCATTCAACCCAGATCCAAATTTCTCACATTTTGCTTATGCTTGTGGATTCTTTGAAGCCTTTGGAATTGGGTGATAGGTTATCCTAAGAAGAGAATGTGTGTGTAGTCTGGTCAAGAAAGGATAATGGTGACCAATGGTAGCCTTTAGCTTACTTTGGTATCTTTGATGTAAGTAGATATGTCGAAGAATGGAAAGTGGTTCTTGTGCATTTGTAGACTTGGGGAATAAGTGATAGGTTAGAGTGGATAATCAGTCCCTGTTTTAGGAATGTTGCCAGTGGTTGGCCAAGTTCCTGTAGTGAGATAGCTGTAGGCTGGTAGTTTTTCTATGGTCACCAGGTCAGTATCTTGACATTTAATTAGTTTGGTTTAGGATGGACCTTGGCATCCATTGGTCAAAGACTCAGAGGTCATGAACGATTTATCCTCTTTATCTAGTCTTCACTGATTGTAGGTTTTCCTGCTTCACAATAATCTGTGTGTCATTGGTGTAGTTGTTGCTGGTTAGGTGGTGCACATTGATGATTTGTGGTACAAAGCTCGGGTAAGCATAAAAAGAAGCATTGAAATTTTGAAGAGTATAACCAATGCTTTGCACCGCCATTTTCTTATCTGGTCACATTAACATAATGGAAATAAGAAGACTTTCTTCACAACATGTTTGGTGTGTTCTTTTTTTGGGGCATTTTCACACACTTTAGTTACAGAAAATCATCTACTTAGGATACACATAATGGCATTTTTCTATGCAGCCATACATTATTTTTTCTTGGATCATATCACAGATGTAAGTTCTTTCCTCTGAGGGTATATGTGACTTAGGGCCAGATGTAGTAAAATTTTGCGAGTCGCAAATGGCCCGAATCGCAATTTGCGACCCCGCAAAATCAGAAATGGGATGCAAAAATCCCATTTCCGTAGTGCAAATTGCGATGCGAGCCATTACCGACTCGCAAATTTTGCGACCTGATTTTGCGACCCGCAAATAGGAAGTCGCAATTTGCGAATCGCAAACCATATGAAAAAGCCACTCGCAAATTGCGACTAGTCGCAAAAAGCCCATTTTGCACACCCAAATTACCACTAAGTCAGAGCAGGTGGTAACCAGAACCAAAGTATAAAAGGAGACCCAGAAGGCATCTGGATGACTCAAAATGGCTGAAATATATGTGATAGCAAGAAGGAGGAGAGTCCACGCCGCACAGAAGAGAGGAGGAGGAGCCAGAGACAGGAGAGGATATACAGAACCAGGCAGACAGTTTTCCAACAAACTGAGGAGGAGATATATGACAAATACAGACTCAGCAGTGCAGCAATATTAGAATTAATTGATCTACTCAAACCGCAGCTTCAACGCCAGACTGTGCGCGGCAGCGCCATCCCCACACATGTGCAAGTGCTATGCTCACTGCACCTCTTGGCCTCGGGTAGCTATCAGGGAGTGATTGCAGCGGCAGGTGGGGTACTCCAAAGTGCACCCTCACAGTTCTTCAGATGTTTCCTAGATGCCTTACTCACACACATGTCCAAATACATATACCTACCCAGGAATGAGGCAGAAATTAACAGCACCAAGTTGGAATTCTACAGAATTACCAACTTCCCTCATGTAATAGGGTGTGTGGACGGGACACATATACAAATTTGCCCTCCTGCAAATCTGGAATATCTGTTCCGCAATAGGAAATGTACCCACTCACTGAACATCCAGGGAGTATGTGACGCCCATTATGTCATCACTGACATTGTAGCCAAATTTCCAGGGAGTACACATGACTCTTACATTTTCAGGCACAGTGGGATACACCAACGCCTAGAACGTGGGGAGTTTGGAGACGGATATCTCTTAGGTATTGCTGACTACACCCTGAAGCCATACACACAGGTCTCTGTAGAAACCATCCATGCCCTGCTAACATTGCTTATTTTTGCCAAACAGGTGACAGTGCATATGCGCTACGACCATGGAAACTAACCCCGTACCTAACACCTAGCAATGAGAATGAGAGGCGATATAACTGTGCACATAGGCGGACCAGAAATGTCATAGAGAGGACCTTTGGACTGTTAAAGGCAATATTCCAATGCTTCCACAGAAGTGAAGGTGCCCTCCAGTATGCCCCAATAACAGCATTCAAGATAGTTGGCGTATGCGCAATACTACACAACATTGCCACCAGACGTGAGCTACATCTCACCCCTGCAGACCCAGATTCGGAGGAAGAGGAGCAAGATCTACCACATCGGCAGCCTGGAGATAGAAGCATAGCAAATCAAGGCAGACAGAGACGGGACCACATTGCAACCCAATGCTTTGGAAGGTACATGGCAACAGACACCACACTCACCAATGTCACACACAAAGAACCCAGTTATGTAGTGGAACAGACAAAACATTTTAATTAGTGAACCTAATGACGAAAGAACATAACTGTCCGTAAGGGGCTGCACATGTCCATTAACTGCATGTGCCTCATGAGTCCTGCAGTGTTTGTGCCTACATCCTCCTCCTGGTTCGCCCAGCATGGCTTGTCCCAGGTGGGTCAGCTGACCCCTGACGTGCACTTCCACTCCTCAGTACACGTGTGTCAGTGGCAGATACACTGCTGATAGTGGACCCCTCCTCACTGTCCTGAGGGGTCTCACCCGTGCCCCTTGCCACCTGCCTGGCCTCCAAAATGTCCACTGCGTGGCTAATGCGGCCCAGTCCCCGCGCCACATCCCCTGCAAAGTGGCCCAGTTCCACCTGCAGACTCACGGTCCGTCTTGACAGGCCTGTAGTGTTCATGGCAAGACGGCCAATGGACGCTGGCATGCGGTCAAATCTGGTAACTAGATGGCGCTCACGGCGCCTTGCGCTATGTCTCTCAGCCACCAGTTCCGTCACCAGTTGGCGGATTGACTGTGTAAGTTCGCTGACATTGTCATTTAGTCTTGTGAACTGTGTGTTCACATCAGCCAGGCCATATGTCATATTGTTTTCCAGTCTCTGCATTGCACCTGATATAATCCGTAATTGCCTTGTTTGCAGGTGCTGACCGGAAAGGAGGGATGCCTCGACTGCAGACATTGATGCCTCGCCTATTTCCTCCTGGGCCACCGCCTGGACTTGAATCTGTGTCTGCGACGCGGTTGTGCTGCTGGCTCTGGATGTCTCACTGTGTGGCTGGGGCCAGGGGTCGTGTTTCCTTCCTCCATGTCCTGTACTTCTTCTGGAGGGGACTGTGGTGGTGTCGTGCTGGGCCCTGTAATGGCTGCTGCAGTCTCCTGCACTGCCTGTGGCCTGCTGTCTTCACCCTGGATGGTGTGGCTGGTGGGGGTGGCTTGTGGGAGACCTGTGGAACATAGGGAACACACTGTCAGTCTATAACATCTGTTGTGTGCCTCATAATAAACATTTGCCTATATGCTGACTACTGCACTACATTGCCCATAATGCACCATTCTGGTGGTTGCTAGTTTGGAATGGAGCTAGTCTGGTTGTGCATGCTGCTGTGTGCTGGGAGAGTGTGGATATGGCATTTGTAGGTGTACATGCATATTTCATGGTACTCACTTTTGGATGTCCCTTGCGCTGACGTGTCCAATGCTCCCATTCCTGACACAGCCTCAGGCTCCAGTGTCTGCTCCACCAATTCCTACATGGCTGTGGGTGGTGGGATGGTGGATGGGCCTCCTCCTGTGCCCCTCATTTCCCTGAGGCGCTCTGCCACCCTCTCCTTTGTCCTGGAGCACAGCTCGTACCACCTTTTTTTTATTTCATCAAGGCTTCGGTGGCTCACCCCAATAGCATTGATCCTCCCCTGGATTTGCTGCCAGATCCTCCTCTTCTCAGTGTCTGGGACACTCAGGGCTGCCTTGCCAAAAAGCGGTCATGGTGCTGGCAGCATCAGTCTGTCAGCACCTCAAGTTCTTTTTCTGAGAATTTTAGTTTCCTTTTCCTTCCTGCACTGCCTGTGTCTTCCATGGTAGCAGAAGTTCCTCTCACCAGGTAGTTGCACAGCAGTTTGAAAAGGGTGTGGTCCTCCCTCCTCCCAGGTGTATTTGATGACTTCCTGGTTCTGATGTCCTCAGCAAGAGCCAGGACGTGTTTTTCCAACTGTTTTGCTGCACCTGCATGCAATTTGCGGGCCTGTCGCAATTTGCGACAGCCGACTTGCAAATTGCGAGTTCGCTTTTAGCGAGGTCGCAAAAAGCGACCTCGCTAACAGCGGACTCGCAAACTGCGGTGCGACATCATTTGCGAGTCGCAAATTGATGTCGCTTTTTTTTCTTGGATCCCATTTTGCGAGTCGGAAATTGCGATTCGCAATGACTCGCAATTTCCGACTCGCAAAAGTTTTCTTACCTACATCTGGCCCTTAGTAAGTTGAAGAGCTGTGGCTCCCAGATATCCCAGTTGGGTGAACTTGAATTGAATGACCATCATATTTCCAGGGGTTACAGTAGCGACCATGCTAGGCTCAGTTCTCCATTTCAGAGCTCTTGCTGTGACACATTCTGAACAAAAGAAACCTGATGCATGGAAATGCTTTATCCTCATTCTATTAGTTTTTATTAGTGAGGTATACATTGAGATTACCTGTGACCTATGTTAGCTGTGCCCATGACACTGAGGGTGACTCAAAAAGCCAAAATATATCAAATAAGCTGAATCACATCTAGGGGCATATTTATACTCCGTTTGCGCCGAATTTGCGTCGTTTTTTTCGACGCAAATTCGACGCAAAACTAACTCCATATTTATACTTTGGCGTTAGACGCGTCTAGCGCCAAAGTTCATGGAGTTAGCGTCATTTTTTTGCGTGAACACCTTCCTTGCGTTAATGATATGCAAGGTAGGCGTTCCCGTCTTAAAAAATGACTCCGATGCTATTGCGTCGGATTTATACTCCCGGGCAAAAATGACGCCCGGGAGTGGGCGGGTCTAAAAAACCTGCATTAGCGCCGGATTTTAGCGCCTGGGTCAGGGCAGGCGTTAAGGGACCTGTGGGCTCAGAATGAGCCCAGAGGTGCCCTCCCCTGCCCCCAGGGACACCCCCTGCCACCCTTGCCCACCCCAGGAGGACACCCAAGGCTGGAGGGACCCACCCCAGGGACATTAAGGTAAGTCCAGGTAGGTATTTTTTTTTATTTTTTTTTGTGGCATAGGGGGGCCTGATTTGTGCCCCCCTACATGCCACTATGCCCAATGACCATGCCCAGGGGACAGAAGTCCCCTGGGCATGGCCATTGGGCAAGGGGGCATGACTCCTGTCTTTGCTAAGACAGGAGTCATTTCAATGGGGGATGGGCGTCGTAAAAAAATGGCGCAAATCGGGTTGTGGCGATTTTTTTGCCTCAGCCTGACTTGCACCATTTGTGGACACCCATACGCCATTTTCCCCCTACGCCGGCGCTGCCTGGTGTACGTCGTTTTTTTTAACGCACACCAGACAGCGCCGGCGGCTAACGTCATTCAATAAATACGGCGCCCGCAAGGCGCTTCAGAATGGCGTTAGCCGGCGCGAATTTTTTTGACGCAAAACTGCGTTGGCGCAGTTTTGCGTCAAAAAGTATAAATATGGGCCCTAGTGTTGTTTATATTTCTGTTCAAAGGGAGCAGGGCCTAGGAGTTTGAGCTTGATTTTCCGCATTCAATATAGCCAATGCTGATTTGTGTAAGATTGGCACCAGTGTATAAGCATAGACAATTTATACACTCACACATGGGATAGCAGCTAGAGACTTGGCTCACCTTCACCCATTGGGTATTCCAAAAGTGAACAATCCAAAGACTATCAACAGAAAAAGCAACATCCGCCAGTCCTCCCCACTGTGTTAGGACAGTGCCAAAGTGGTAGTCTCAAGGTTTCTGCAAGGGAACTCAGAATAAAGCAGTTGTAGTTAATCAGGGGGTCCAGATATTGTAATAAAACTACCTCTGGATTAATCCGGGAGATTCCCTTTGTTCAGAGAGTACACAGGGCATGGTAAAAAAACAGATAAATCTGGGTGTTTCTGGTTGTTTATAAGAGTCAATGTTCTCAAAACACCCATCATGTTAAATTTAACCAACATGGTTCAGCCATCAGTAGGGTCCCTCTTTTGACAAAAAACCTGGGGGTGAGGGTCCAGGGCCTTCCTAATGGCATAGAAAGTACCCCTATAGTCCGTCCTGCATGTGTAGTCATGTACTAAGGTAAGAGTAGGTCTTACCTTTAAATGTCAAAATAAAATCAATGTCTCATACCTGGAAAAGAAAAATATTTTACAACCTTAATCCAATCTGGATACTTTATCCACAGCAAATTACAGGAGAAATTGAGATGAGACACTTTTAGCAGGCAGTTAATCGATCAGTCTAAACTCTAGTGTCACACATCTGATGCACTTCTATCTTATGTATTTCATGCATAAAACACATGCGCATGCACCACTCATGCTGCCACTTACCCTGTCATCTCCAGGGTCCAAACAAATTAGTCATAACATTGTGGGGCCACCCCTGTAGTCACACACTAAAACAGATATTGTCCTTATTTTTAAACAAAAGCTTACACTATAATAGCATTTGAGATAGGGAAATTATGCGAGGGAAATACTCTGAGCTCTACCATCCCAAGTTGTCTAAACATAGCCGAAAATCCATCGCAGTGTGACACATTCAACATATTCCGTATAATGAAGATTATATCACTGTTACTACAGTTCATGTCATATTCGTGAAGTATTGTAAATATACAGGAATAAATGCCTATGAATCTAGATGATAACACTAGTGAAAACACGTACATTCTCTACTCTGCTAGAGGTGTTAAATTATCTGTGTCCCCAGTAGCTCATTGCTGGGGTATAGGCATCCCAGTGCAGTCTCTGAGAGAGCACGTCTTTCCCAAACCAGGAATCGTAAGACCATTCATAAATGTATGTGTACCCTTCGCTCATATTTAATACTAGTTGTGGCTGCCAAAATCAATGTAAATGCATTACTATGTGGTGTTATGATGCAGGCTGTGAAATTCAGATCGTATGCCTCATTACGGCTATAGGAAAACAATGCAATCCTATTACTATGTGCCGGTATGATCTTTGGTTCTTTGTTTAGGAGTATGGGAATAACATATAGACGACGGTGGTCCAAGTCACTAGTTGCCATATTGTATGTGAGTGTACTGATAGTGTGGAGGAAGTTGCTTCTTCTATCCCTTTATTGTGAGTATCACAGACAATATAAACCTAATGCAACATTTCTTACCAAAGAATCATAAGGACCCAAGACTTTCAGCCAATCACATTATTTACTAACTGCCACAAACTCATTGCATATCTTCTATCTATCCTATTGGCTGCCCTATCTCGATGCTCGATTCATCTGACGACATCCAGATCCCGCAAAATAGCTTCAGGTATCTTGGGGTTTCTATCATGTCAGATACACAGATGGCATGAGATAGGAATCTTTACGCCCAAGTAGACAGGATGAGCAGGGATTTAAATATTTGGCTGGCATTCCCAAAGTCTTTTTTGGGTTGCTCATCAATCTACAAGATGGTAAACTTGCCGCCCCCACCATACCAGCTCATGTGAATTTGCGGGCCCTATTGAACAGTATTTAAGGGATCAGCTGGTAGTGAATTGTTTTGATCACAAGGTTCAGGAGAGATTATTATGCAGTAGGAACCCCACATTAGCAGAAACGTTACAGATTGCCAGAGGGAATGAGAGGTCTCAGTTAGCTTCAAAAGTGTTGAACAAAAACAAGATCTTGTGTGAAAGTGTCAATGCAATTACATGCAAAACGAGACCCACTCTGCAGAACAAAGTTGAAAGAAAAACAAATGAGAAAAGTAATGCATGTTTTAGGTGTGGGTCTCACAGTCATTGAGCCAATTATGTTAATTGCCCTGCGGTAGGCAAGTCATGTTCCAAGTGTAAAAAAATGGGACGTTTTGCAAGTGTGTTCAGGAATTCTTCTGGAATAATGGTTGTGGAGAACACTGACACACAGGAGATTTCCCAGGGTTTGAGTGGAGAGGGTCTCAGTAAAAAAGTGGTGCTTTTGATTAAAATGGTTGACACCAGTGTAGATACAAGTGGGAAGGTTGGAGACCCAATCTGTGAAGTAAAAATGGGTGAAAGTTGTATTAAGGTCACTGTTGGCTCTGGGTCACTTTTTACCATTATGTCGGATAAACTATTTGTTAAGAGGTGGCAAGGTTTTAAATTGTATCCTCCCAGGCCAAGGTTAAGTGCAGGTATGATGATCTCATGAAAGTGAGGGAGGTTGATTTTGAAAGTGGGGACCGAGTAAGAGTAAGAAGACCTTAGAAAGTTAAAGGTTCTAAATACTTGCCGGCAACAAAAGTGGTTCAGGTTTCGAGGCACTCTGTTTAAGTTGAGGGGGGTAAGTGGTGGATTAAGAGGAAAGTAGCTAAGGTGGATAACGTAGTAGATGCTCAAAGAGTCCAGTTGGTGGACAAGGAATCTGGCGAAGTCTCAGGAGGACTGATGAGTGAAGTTTGCATTGGGGATGGTGCATTTGGGAAGGAAGAATGGGATGCTGGAGATTGTGGAGTAGGTGGAGGAGAGACACTGGTGGCGAGTAAAACTTTTGCCAATAAGCATGAGGAGAGATTGGATTTTGATCAGGTGTGTGATGATGAGGAGGGGACAGGAGAAACAAATAACATTGTGGTTAGTGAAAATTCTAACTGCGGTTGTACGGAAATCGGGGAAAGGTTCATGGTAAGTTTCAAAAATGTAAATGGGTGATCAACAAACCAAAATATCTGGAGGATTTTGTTTTGGATTCGTTTTTAAGTTTTTGTGGGTCCAATTTTTTTGTTTGTTATTTAAGGGGGAAGATGTGTTGTGATCTATTTTCTAGAGTTCTCGTGAGCACTCATGAGTTATGGCGCTGCTCGAAAACTCTAGGTGGAATGTTAGGGTTTGTGTGGGGAGCGGGATTCCAGGGAGAGCGTTTGGTGGTTTGGTGGCCCTGGGATGCCGGTCGCTGAGGGACACGTACATTTGTGCTTGTAAAAATAAAGGTAGCAATATCTCCTACCTCCGAGTGTCACATTTTCCTTTGCGCAACCCCAAAACAGACATCCTCCCAACCACACACCCTACATGTTGTAGCATGCTACCCATGTAGGCAAGCGCTTCAGCGCCCTACATAAAAGTAGTCAGTGGTATACAAATGCTGCAACACAATACATCCAAAGAAATACTGTTTCAGTGTCTAGTTCCTAAAAAACATTCATGCTCAAATTGCAGTCTTCATGCTGAAGTGCAGCTTTTTTTTATGTATTTGCCACAGAAAAACTGCAAAACAAGAGTCGTGTGTCCGCAGGAAAATTTGAAAAATGCAACTATTTTTCCCAACTAGACATTAAAACAGTTTAACTTCAGCTTTAAAGAGCAACTTCGATCACTCTTTTATTCCTATTATTGTAATTGTGCTTCATACAACTGTTTCTCTGTGTGGGTCTTTGTAAATAAATGTAAAAAGGGTCGCAAATTAAAATACATGCTGTGAGCAAACATTTGCGTACATGGTATGTCACTAAAATGAGTCGGGTACAGTATTACAACACAAGTGACTATTACACACCAAACACGTCTCACTGTTCAATCCGAGTTAGTAATTTAAATATTTAATTACCAGTGTATAATGAAAGTACAGTACAAACGAGGCAGAAAAGTGGAATCTAGAAGTCCCTATCCCCATCTACGAGCTATAATAAGAACAGATTAAAGGTGGGGCACAGTTTTATAGTCTGTGAAGTGATCCTTTCAGGGCAAAAGCTAATGCTTGGGTTGCAAACAGAGGAAACGCCCACTCTTCTGGATTATCAGGTTACCCCAGTCTCTCAGTGAACCCTATCGCTCCTTATTCCACTCCTCTGCATAATTTGCATGTGCTATGCCCTTCCCACAGATTCCTGCGTTTTAGAGTAAGTATTTATGTTTATTTTAATATGGGGGATGAGCTGTAATATAAATTTACACACTATTCAAGTCCACATTTACTTGATTGTTTTCTCGCCTAGACCTGAACTTTTATTCAGTACTCTTAATGTCTCCTCAATTTGTTCAGTAAATAATGTTTGATGTGTGTATGCACGTGGTACTTATATAACAATGACCTACCTCAAAGGCATCAGCGTGCTGTGTATCTGTCCAACACATACATGGAACATCTTGAAGGAGTAATTTCACAATTAATTAATTCAAACAATAAAGTGAATGTTATCAAAAGAATCCAACCACTGATTTCATTGAAAGTGTAAAGGAAATAGAGCCTGATGTACGTATTTAGGGCTTGTAAACCCTCAGAATGAGAAGCTGTGAGGTTTAGTGACCGCTAGTACACTTTTTGTAATGTACTAAACCCAATTATTGATTCAGAAAGGGATTTCTGAATTCTTAAATAGGTTAGGTGAACATTTGGAAATCAATATTTGGAAGGGGTGTGTTCAGGGCATCCGTTCCAAACACAGATTCCTTAGGTATGTATCAGTGCTTGGTGGCTGAAATCTGGTCGTAAAACATTAATATTTTACCACCTATTCACAATTGATGGTAAGGGATTTGCAGAGACACTTTTCCTTTTGAGAACGTTGGCAAAACTTGTTTAGGGGTATCCAGTGGCTTTTCACTTTTTTAAAAAAATACACATCCGTTATTCCTTTTAGGAACATAGGGGGTCATTCTGACCTCGGCGGTAATAGTCGCTTACTGCCGGCCAGAAGGCCGCCATAACACCGCCGCGGCCGCGGTAAACCGCCACGGTCATTCTGACCCGCAACTGGCAAACCGCCAATAACCCGACATCCACAAAAATCCGCCACACCAAAGGTCAGCGAAAAAATGGCGCTGACCAAACCTCCACCGTCACGCCAACAGAAAAACGCCCATACCATTCCGACCCACAAATCCACGCAGCGGTCTTTCAAACGCGGTATTCCATTGGCGGTACACACCGCCGCGGTCAAAATACACACACACATAGAAAACTCAGCAACATTGGTCAGTTCGAAATACGCACACCTGATACACATACTAACACCACTCCCACGCACCCAACACAATATAAAGCACACACCCACATCACCCACAAGCCCCTACGACCCGAAATCATTGATGAAGGCGAGAGACAGAGCACAGAATAGAGAATCCCACAACACAGAGGCACACAACACCATCACCCACACAGAATCCACGCACCAAACACCACACACCACCACACGCACCACACTCATCACCACAAACGCCACCCCACACCTCAACCACACCACCCCATGGCACCCCAAAGACACCCCAGGTTCAGTGACGCTGAACTCAGGGTCATGGTGGAGGAAATAGTCCGTGTAGAGCCCCAGCTCTTCGGGGCACAGGTTCAGCACACCACAATTGGGAGGAAGATGGAGATATGGCAAAGGATAGTGGACAGGGTTAACGTGGTGGGACTGCATCCACGCAATCGGGAGGACATCAGGAAGAGATGGAACGACCTACGGGGGAAGGTGCGTTCATTGGTATCAAGGCACAACATTGCGGTGCAGAAGACTGGCGGCGGACCCCCACTTACTCCCCCAGAATTTACCGCGTGGGAGGAGGAAGTCTTGCACATCCTGCATCCTGAGGGCCTCACAGGAGTAGGCGGAGGAATGGACTCTGGTAAGGCAAATCTTCACTACTGCTTCCCACCCCCACCCCACCTGCATGCCAAATCATACCCCCACCCTCACCCCCTCCCCCATCACACCAACCCCTAGCAAAAGGCTCACCATCACAACCCACCCATCCCAACACCAAGCCCTGCATGCTACCACAAAGCATGGACACCCATCACCAAAGCATGCCCACTGCACACACACATCACCCCCACAAGCCACCCTCACAAAAGCCCCCACAAGGAAATGCCTGCACATGGGTACACGGACACCCACCCATCACACGAAATGCCACACACAGAAGCAATAACCATACCTTTATACCCCTGCAGGACCCGAACGCCACCACACCGCCACGGAGGGTTGAGAGATGTCCATCCCACCCCCAGAAGAGGCCCCCAGCGATGACAGCAGCTCTGTCTCCCTGGAGCCAGACGACCAGCCCGGCCCATCGGGGACCTCTGGACAGTCGGTTCCCCACAGACAGCCACAGGCTACACCAGACCCAACCCCCTCTGGGAACACCAGCACAGCTCCCACCCAGCTGGCCCATGCCTCTGTCTCCAGGACACGTAAATCAGCAGTGTGTCCACCACTACAGGGCACCCAGGTTGACCCACCACCCCAACAACAACAGGGACCTGGCGCCAGTGGTAGTGGGCACACCGTCCAGGGGACAGAGGCCCAGGAACACAGGGGAACTGGGAGGGCTGCTCCGCGACAGGGGGGGGACAGGCCCGGGGAACCGACTCTCCAAGAGGCCCTCTCCACCATCATGGGAGCATACCACCGCTCCCAGGAGACGATGGCGATGGTACTGGCCCGGTTCCAGGAGATCCAGGAACTGCAGGAGGAACGGCACATGGGGTTCAGGGAGGAACTGAGGAACATCGGTTCCGCAATGGGGACCATCGTCCTGGCCCTTACCCAGATCGTCACCACATTGCGGGACCATGTGGCACCCCAAAGGGCCCCTGTCACTAGCCCAGGCCAGGAACAGCCTACCACCTCCGCCGGCGCTAGTGGACAGGAGGCCCCCACACAACGACAGGCCACCAGAACCCCACCTCCTGCAGAAGATGAACCACCCCGCAAGCGGAACCTGAGATCTCACAAGAAGACAGAGTAGGATTGCAAGACCCCCGCCAGCCTAAGATACCCCCTGATGTCATCCCACTGTCCCACATTGTCACCCTGTCCAACCTTGAACTGCCCTTGCTCCATCCTTCCACAGGCATATGGACAATGCACCTGTGCGACTGAGAACTGGACTCTGCCATGGACATTACTCCACCCCCACCCATCCCCGCTTCCCAATCATTTACCTATATGTAGCACTTAAAATAAATCACTTATTCCACTTAAAAAAACAGGAGTCTGCTTGTATTCTTAACAAATGTATTACACATAACGGGGCAATAATGGCCAGTTACTTTGTGATGACAACATACCAATTTCAATAAGCTTTAGTCCATGGGCAAACAAAGCTGAAGTCAGGCAGTGGGTCATACAGCTCTGAAAAGGGAAGGGAAAGTCACAAATCAGTTAACAGGAACTGGGGGGAAACACAGACAGTGGAGACGCATGAGGCCTCAAGTAAATGTAAATTGGGTGGCTGTTTCTTACCTGTGTGCTACTGAAAGTTTTGTTGTATGACTGTATCCCTGTTGTCCGTGTCGTCCCCGTCGTCTTCCTCCTCTTCACTCTCCACAGGCTCCACAGCTGCAACAACACCACCATCTGGACCATCCTCCTGCAGAAAAGGCACCTGCCGTCGCAATGCAAGATTGTGAAGCATACAGCAGGCCACGATGATCTGGCACACCTTCTTTGGTGAGTACATGAGGGATCCCCCTGTCATATGCAGACACCTAAACCTGGCCTTCAGGACCCCGAAGGTCCTTTCTATGATCCTCCTAGATCGCCCATGGGCCTCATTGTACCGTTCCTCTGCCCTGGTCCGGGGATTCCTCACTGGGGTCAGTAGCCACGAAAGGTTGGGGTAACCAGAGTCACCAATTAGCCACACACGGTGTCTCTGTAGATGTTCCATCACATAAGGGATGCTGCTATTTTGCATGACATACGCGTCATGCACTGACCCAGGGAACTTGGCATTTACATGGGAGATGTACTGGTCAGCCAAACAGACCACCTAGACATTCATCGAATGATAACTTTTTCTGTTTCTGTACACCTGCTCACTGGTTTTGGGGGGAACCAAAGCCACATGGGTCCCATCAATGGCACCAATGATGTTGGGGATATGTCCAAGGGCATAGAAATCACCCTTCACTGTAGCCAATTCGCCCACCTCAGGGAAAATAATGTAGCTCCGCATGTATTTCATCAGGGCAGACAACACTCTGGACAAAACCTTAGAAAACATAGGCTGAGACATCCCAGATGACATGGCCACTGTTGTCTGAAAAGACCCACTTGCCAAAAAATGGAGTACTGACAGAACCTGCACCAGAGGGGGAATCCCCGTGGGTTGGCGGATGGGGGACATCAGGTCTGGCTCCAGCTGGGCACATAGTTCATGTATAGTTGCTCTGTCAAGCCGGTATGTAAGTATGATATGTCGTTCTTCCATTGTCGACAGGTCCACCAGCGGTCGGTACACGGGAGGATTCATCCTTCTCCTCGCGAGTCCCAGCGGACGGTGCCTAGGAAGGACAACATGGAGCATAGAGTCAAGCAACCCACAGGTTAATTCACACAGCTTGCACAGTACACAAATCGCTATGCATGGAACGGCTTGTATGGGTGGCTATGCAAGGCCTAGGCCTGTGTGACGCAGTAGAAATCATGCCATGTGGGCCCTTGAAATGGCGGCTGCCTGACCTGTGAAGTGTGACAGTGGGATGTGAGGTCACTGCGCTGGCGTGGCACACCGTGGCGGTAGGCGGTCGAAGACCGCGGCGCAAAGCAGCATTGGTTAACATTGAACCCTATGGGTCTCAGGAGCCAATGACGATGTGCGCCGGCGGTCGCGGTACGCACCGCCGCGGTACGCACCGCCGCGGGCGTGACCGCCATTTTCTATCTGATTAATCACTCGAGACCTGATCATCCACAGGAGAGGACCTATACTGCAAGTGCTGCTGTGACCTCGGTCTGGGAGATACAATGGCTGCTGCGACTGGGGAAAGGGCCCCTGCCTTCACTGCCGAAGAATTGGAGGAACTTGTTGATGGGGTCCTCCCCCAGTATGCGCTACTCTACGGTCCTCCAGACCAACAGGTTAGTACACAGGGTGCACGTTGAATGGGCTATGCCTGTGTTGAGTGGGGTGCATGTAAGATGGTGGGGAGGGGAGCGAATGAGGAGTGCAACACACGAAAGATGAAAGCATGTGCCACATGGCAAGGTTGGGGAGGGGGGGGCCACTCACATTGACCAGGCAGAAAACTGATGCGATTTCTTTTACCACCCTGTACATGTCACATAGGTCAGCGCCCATCAGAAGATCGACATTTGGCGTGCCATCGCCAAGGACGTCCGGGCCCTGGGGGTCCACAACAGACGGGGCACCCACTGCCGAAAGAGGTGGGAGGACATCCGCTGCGGGACCAGAAAGACCGCCGGGTCTCTGCTGGGGATGGCCTCCCAACGTAGGAGGGGTGCCAGCCGCCAATTGACCCCCCTGATGTCCCGGATCCTGGCGGTGGCCTACCCCGATTTGGATGGGCGCGTGAGGACATCACAGCAGACACAAGGGGGTGAGTATCAGCACATTCTGCTATCTTTGCGCGCAGTGAAGGTGTCTGGGTGGGGGAGGAGGGCTGTGGCTATCTCCAGGCCAAGGCGCATTCTGTAGGCTAGGCCCCTCCGTTAGACACGGCCCTGTGCCCCCGCCCCCCACCTCTGTAGGGTGCCAAGTACAGCTATCCATGGTCCGGCCTCACCCATGTGTGCATTTGTCGTCCATAGACCCGTAGGACTAGTGACAATAACTGAGTAGTGTACCCCCATTGCGCGGCCTAGTTCTGGGGGCTTCTGTGTCTGTCCTCTCCGACAGCGGTGTTGCCAATGCATGCACCCAACCTGTCTTCATTTCTCCACCCCCCCCCATTTTCTTTGTCTTCCTGTTCATGTGTGCATTAGCATCATCTGGCGGAGGAGAAGTGGCATTGGAGCACGAGGGAGCTGCATCTCACATGGCCCCAGAGGGCCATACAACAGACTCCGAGTACACCAGTGAGACGGAGGGCGAGTGGAGCTCCACAACGGGGACCCGTGGAGACGTCAGCGACACCGACACGTCCTCGGAAGGGAGCTCCCTAGCGGTGGCGGCAACATCCGTGCCCACCACCACAACAGGTACAGCCGCCACCCAGCGCACCAGCCCCGCCCTCCCAGCAGCCCCTCAGCCTTCGCTCCATGCCCGCTCGCCCAGGAAGGCGGGCATCTCCTTCGCCCCAGGCACCTCAGGCCCTGCCCCAGTTACCCCTGCTGCCCTCAGTGAGGAGGTCATTGACCTCCTCAGGACACTCATTGTTGGGCAGTCTACCCTTTTGAATGCCATCCAGGGTGTAGAAAGGGAGGTGCATCGGAGCAATGCATACCTGGAGGGCATTCATTCGGGTCACGCTGCCCATCAGCGATTGTTCAACGCTCTGGCCTCAGCACTGACGGCAGCCATTGTCCCTGTCTCCAGCCTCCCTCTTCTGACTCCCTCCACCCAGTCCCAGTCTCCTGTTCCTCTGCCTATCCCATCCACACCATCAGACCAGCCTGCACACACCTCTACACCCAAGGGCAGCTCATCCCGACATAAGCACCACAGATCCCACAACCATTCACCCAAGCAACATCCAGATGCAGACATGCCAACAGTCACTACCACCTCTGTGTCCCCCACCTCCTCATCTCCCTCCTCCCTCCCTGTGACGTCTCCACTCACACCTGCATGCACACCACCATCAGTCAGTACTTCCATCACCAGCACACCCTCCATTACAGTCCGCACACGTGCAGTCACCACCCCCACTGCCATTTACACGTCCCCTGTGTCCTCTCCCAGTGTGTCTGTCACCCCCTCTTCCAAAGCACACAAACGCAGGCAGCCACCCACCCAACAGCCATCCACCTCACGACAGCCTCCGTCACAAGCACCTGCACCCAAAGACAGCACACTTGACTCTCCTACAACCACATCCTCTTCCTCCACTCCCAAACCCACTACACCTACCCGTCCCTGTCCTCCCCAAGTCCTTTTCCTTTCCAACCTTGAGCTCGTTCCAATCACTGACCCACCCCCTCCATCTGGTAAGACCAAAAAAAGCACCTCAGCCACCACCAGCCCTGCATCTACTGTGACCATAGTGCAGGGCTATTGGAGTCCACCAGATCCTAGGGCAGGAACATCGGCCAGCAGCAAGGGGACTGCCAGCCCCCCCCCCCCCGGGAAGAGGACAAGAAAGAAAAAGGCCCGGCGCGACAAGCCTGAGACGGCTGCCACCAAGGACAGTAGCCTTGCCCCGTCACCTGCCACATCATCCAAGGGAGCCAAGGGCCACAGAGCTCCAGCGAAGGAGGGCAAGGGCAGCAGGGCGGAGAAGTCAGGCAGCAGGCGAGCTGCCCAGGAGGGCCCCACCAGCCCCATTCCGGGTGTGACGGACGACACCCACGGGCCCAGGACTCCATCACAGGAGGGCGCCGCGACCGCAAGTTCGGATGGTGAATGAGCGGGAAGTCTTGCCCAGGTCTGGCTCCCTAGACACACAGGACAAGCACCGCTGAACGGGCCCCGCCGGGACAAGAACCGCTGAACGGGCCCCGCCGGGACAAGAACCGCTGAACGGGCCCCGCCGGGAGGAGCACCGCTGAACAGGGCCCCGCCGGGAGGAGCACCGCTGAACAGGGCCCTGCCGGGACAAGAACCGTTGAACAGGGCCCCGCCGGGAGGAACACCGCAGAACAGGGCCACGCCGGGAGGAGCACCGCAGAACAGGGCCCCGCCGGGACAAGAACCGCTGAACGGGCCCCGCCGGGAGGAGCACCGCTGAACAGGGCCCCGCCGGGAGGAGCACCGCTGAACAGGGCCCCGCCGGGAGGAGCACCACGGAACAGGGCCCCGCCGGGACAAGAACCGCTGAACGGGCCCCACCGGGAGGAGCACCGCTGAACAGGGCCCCGCCGGGAGGAGCACCGCAGAACAGGGCCCCGCCGGGACAAGAACCGCTGAACAGTCCCCGCCGGGACAAGAACCGCTCAACGGGCCCCGCCGGGACAAGAACCGCTCCGCTGGGCCCTTCCTGTCAAGCACCGCTCCGCTGGGCCCTTCATGTCAAGCACCGCTCCGCTGGGCCCTTCATCTCAAGCACCGCTCCGCTGGGCCCCGCCGTCTCAAGCACCGCTCCGCTGGGCCCTTCCTGTCAAGCACCGCTCCGCTGGGCCCTTCATCTCAAGCACCGCTCCGCTGGGCCCCGCCGTCTCAAGCACCGCTCCGCTGGGCCCTTCATCTCAAGCACCGCTCCGCTGGGCCCTTCATCTCAAGCACCGCTGGCCCATTGACAGTGCCGGTTCTGTGTCGAGCAGGGCTTCAGGAAGCACTCAGGGCACCATGCCTCCTCCAATAACAGTGGAGTCGGTAATCCATCTGATGGACTGTGGCTTTGCACCCCCCAGGATGGGACAGTGGGCATGGAGGCCCCTCGTGGATCTGGCGTCGTGGACTCATGTGGCTGAGGTGCCCCCCCTTCCCTTCCCCCTGAGGTGCCTGTAGTTTTATCAGCTGATGCCCCTGCAGTGTTCTCTCCAATGGTATCTGGTCTCCTGTGTGGGCTTTGCCCATGTGTTTGTGCACATTGGCCCACGGACTATGGAACTTTGACGGAATGTGCAGGACTTTTTGCCTATGGATATCTTGTTGACTATGTTCATTCCGTATTTTTTTATCTTTTATATGGCATATTTGCCATTCCTTCAATGGAGCTATTTATACATATATTTTATGGATAATTTAAATTGTGTCTTTGCATTATTCTGGGGGGTTTGTGTGGTGTCACTCTGACTTGTTGCTCGGCATTGGGGTGTAGGTATTTGTGGTGGGGGGGTGGGTGTATGGCGCATGTGTGTGCCCGTAAGCTTTTCTCCTCCCACCTCCCCTGTGTCGTAGGTGCAGTACTCACCGTTGTCGTCTGCGCCGGCGTTCGTACTCCTGGTAGATGAGCAGGTAGACAATAGCTGGTAGGATGTGTAATTCGGGCTCCATGCTGTCCTCCGTCCTCGTGGAGTGTGTATAGGTGAGCGTTTTCCCGTTCGTAGTCTGTTTCCGCTGTGTTTTTATCGGCGGGGCTCCCGCCCCGGAAAAGGTGGCGGATTGGTGAGTTGTGATAGGGTGGGCGGTACAATGTCTGCCGCCTGTCTGTTGGCGGTGACCGCCGCGCTGTTTGTCGGTTCCGCCGTGGCGGTCGGAGTGTTAATGTGGCGGCCTGTGTTGGCGGTTCCCGCCAGAGTTAGAATACCATTTTTTTGACCGCCGGCCTGTTTGCGGGTTGGCCGCCGCTTTATCACCGACCGCCAGGGTCAGAATGACCGCCATAGACTGTATTTAAAAAGATACTATATTTAAAATCAGTCACAGACAATGTGGTCTGTTGACCCCAGCAGGCTACCATGATTTTTGTCAACTATAGTGGGTTGCAATTTGCCACCTGCCTCATGGATATTAATAAGGTAAGTTGAATTGCAACCCACAACAATTCCGAATTTTGTGAAGCAACCTGTAAGTACATAGGTCAGTTAAAAAAATACATTTTCATTTGCATCAACTCAGTGCGCAATTTTTATCATCTTTTTGCAAGTAGAAAATGTGCACAACAGACCAGTTTATATAGATGACTTGTGTAAAGGTGTGCAAAGGTTGAAATTGATGTTTTGTTGATGTTTTAGTATCTTTAATTCAAGAAAGTACTTTAATTCATCGACAGGGTGTTCAAAGAAATAAAATGGCCGACCCTCTTTGAATCTAGGTATTCACATAAACTGTATACTTACTTATCCGCAGGAGTGGAATACCAGCAATATCAATAAATTTCCAATACAAAATTGGAAACAAACACTTAAGAGGGGAAGAAGGCACTCTGCAGTCGTGTAAGCCATGAGCTAATCAAGGGTGGGATAGGAGAGGGAGCTGGTTTCTTTGAACAAAAGTAGATTTTGATTTGACAACTAATACACATCATAAAACAAAATGCAAAAAGTTATCATCAAATAATTAAAATTCTAGGGTGTGCATTCTACAGCTAATACAGTGCTCTGTTAATATCTGAAAAAACTTCAGCCAGATCTGCAAAGGTGTCTGTTAGACTTGGCATCCTTGGTGTGGTCTCCCCTGACTTTTTGCCTCTGTCTCCCATGTTGCTGATGTATGCTGGACTCTGTTTTGCTGTTTTTTTTCTTACTCTGGGCACTTTACCACTGCTATCCATGGCTAAAGTGCAAGTGCTCCTAGGTAAAATGGATGTGTAATTGACTTTCCACAATTGGCATATTTGATTTACTAGTAAGTCTCTAGTACAGTGCACTAGAGGTGCTCAGGGCCTGTAAATCAAATGCTACGTGTGGGCCAGCAGCCCTGGTTGTGCCACCCACATTAGTAGCCCTGTAAACATGGCTCAGACCTGCCACTGCGTTGTCTGTGAGTGCAATTTTAAACTGCCAATTCGACTTACCAGACCTAAACCTTCTCTTTTTATATATGTGAGGCACCTCTAAGGGAGGCCCTAGGTAGCCCCATGAGCAAGGTGCCGTGTATGTTAAAGGTGGGACATGTACTTAGGTGCTTTACATGTCCTAACAGTGAAATACTGCCAAATTTGTTTTTCACTGTTGCAAGGCCTATCTCTCTTATAGGTTAACATGGAGGCTGCCTTTAAATATTATTGAAGTGCAGATTCCCTTAGGGAGCAGATAGAAATTTGCAGTTTAGGATCTCCGAGCTCACAGTTTAAAAATGCATCTTTTAGTGAAGTTATTTTTTAGATTGTGTGTTTGAAAATGGCACTTTTAGAAAGTGAGCATTTTCTTGCTTAAACCATTCTGTGACTCTGCCTGTTTGTGGATTCCCTGTCTAGGTCAGTTTGACAGTTGGGCTGTTTAAAACTAGCTCTAGACAGTGACACAAAGGGAGCTGGGGTGTAGCCAGCATATCCTGATGAGCCATCTGTGCTAGGAGGGAGGGGAGGAGTGGTCACTTCCACCTGAAAGGACTGTGCCTGCTCTCACAAAATGTAGTTTCCGACCCCCTGGTGTTTGTCTGGGGCCTGGCCTGGGCAAGGCAGGAACTTACAAAGGAGAGAGTTTCTTTTGAAGTAGGCCTACTTCAAAGGCAGAAAGGGGTATAAGAAGATCAAATCACTTTTGGAATCAAGAGGAACCTCTGCCAAGCAGAAGAGCTGAAGAGCTGAGGAGAAAAGCTGCCCTGCCTGTGACTGCACTTTATGGTGCTATCCTGCAGTTGCTGCTTCTGGCTGTGAAAGGGAACAAAGATTGGACTTTGATCTGCATTTCTGCTTGAGAAGAATCTCCAAGGGCTTGGATTGAGCTTGTCCCCTATTCTAAAGTCTCAGTGCCATCAAAGACTTCCCCTACCAACACCTGGGCTCTCTGCTGAGACTCCCACCCTGACAAGTGGTACCCTATCCAGTCCCGGGGCCCTTGAAAGGAGAAGGTGGTGAAAATCCAAGAAAATCGACTTCGGGCCACTCCGGACCAATGCCGCTGCCGAATCCTGTGACACCGCCTGCAACTGACTCTGTGGTCCTCACTGGAGTGCGACGACCATCGCAGGCCCGACAACGTTGCAGCCCGCCGAAGTCCGCTACTCTGTGGAAGTCGCTGCATTATGTTGTGACTGCCGGATATCAAGTCCGCCCAAAGTGCAAGGATTCAAAGCTTCGCACTGACAACGCCTCACCTCCACCGCGCCACAGGAAGGACCCGATGCCTCTTCATGACACATCCGATCCTTCGCCCTGCAGCACTGGAACTGACGCTGCCTCGGATTCAGCAAAGCCGCGATCACAGACTTTGCGCACTGGCTTGTTCTCACATTTTACTAAGGTACTGTACCTGGGGGGCTGTGTGACTCCGTACCGGGTGCCATTGTCGTCGGATAGTTGGGAACGACTCCGTCACAATGGAGGTACCCCAGTGCTTCAGAGCCTTCCTACTGGGTCTGGCTCATGATGTGCCTTTAGCTGGACATTTGGGGCAGGACAAGACCTTTGATCGGCTTGTCACCCACTTTTATTGGCCCCAAATGCACAGGCACGCAGATGCTCATTGCAGGTCTTTCCAAACTTGTCAGGCAAGTGGCAAGAGTGGGGGGAAAAGCTGAGGAAAAGTGCTGCCCTGCCTGTGACTGTGCTTTGTGGAGCTATCTTGCAGTTGCTGCTTCTGCCTGTGAAAGAGGATAAAGACTGGACTTTGTTGTGCATTCTTGCTTGAGAAGAATCTCCAAGGGCTTGGACTGAGCTTGCCCCCGGTCTGAAATCTCAGGTCCATCAAGGACTTCCCCTACTAGCACCTGGGCTCTTTGCTGAGACTCCTGCCCTGACAAGTGGTGCCCTATCCAGTCCCTTGGCCCTTGAAAGGAGAAGCTGTTGAAAATCCAAGAAAACCGACTTCGGACAACTCCGGACCGATGCTGCTGTCAAATCCCGTGACACCGCCTGCAACCGACTCTGTGGTCCTCACTGGAGTGCGGCGTCCCTTGCAGGCCCGATATCGCTGCAGTTCACCGACTCTGTGGAAGTCATTGCACCATGATGTGACCACCGGATATCGACTCCACCCAAAGTGTGCAGATTCAACGCTTTGCACCAATGCCGCCTTACCTCCACCGCTCCGCAGCAAGTATCCTATGCCTCTTTGTGATGCCTCCACTCCTTCACCCAGCAGCACTGCCTTGGATTCAGCGACACCGCGATCCCCGACTACGCGCACTGGCTTGTTCTCACATTTTACTAAGGTACTGTACCTGGGGGTCTGCATGCCTCCGTTCCCGGCACCATTGGCATCGGATTGTTGGGAACGACTCCATCATGGCGCCCTGTTATCACCTCATCGAAGCATTTTGTGTTTCTAAGTGCTATTTAATCTTTAAAAACTCATAACTTGATTTGTGTATGTCGGATTTTTGTCGTTTTGGTTTTGTTTTGTTTAGATAAATATTGGCTATTTTTCTAAACCTATGTTGAGTCATTTTGTGGTGTCTTTACTATATTACTGTGTGTGTTGGTACGAATACTTTACACCTGGTCTCTGAAGTTAAGCCTGCCTGCTGGTGCCAAGCTACTAAAGAGGCGAGAGGGGGGTTAACTGAGGGTGATTCTTCTTTGCCCTGACTAGAGTGAGGGTCCTTGCTTGGACAGGGGGTAACCTGACTACCAACCTAAGACCCCATTTCTAACAGTGTCACAGAACACAACGCAGCACCTAAAATTACTGTAGTGCATTGCATGACAGGTAGAGAACAGGAGAGCACCATCCCTACAGAGATATGGCTTTTTTCTACTCTCTTCCTAGAGCTGGCGCAGACTTTTGCTGGCAAAGGCCACACACACCTTTGCACTATGGTGTAATGTGTGCATGAGTCTATCATACGTTTTGTACTGGAAAGGTACACTTTCAGTACACAATACTATGCCTAGATAAGTTCAAAGTATTTTCTATGTTGTGTGTATACTGTACAGTGCAGCACACAAGCAAAGTCAGAAAAGAAAGGAGAAATAAAAACTTTTCTCCTTTTAATACCTGCTTTCCAGCAGCTTTATTTTTTTGGCACAAAATCCTGTCTACTAATGTTGGTAGATAGGGTTTGGTGTCAAAAGGCATGGGTGGTTGCATGGGGATGCCCATGTCCCACCCATGTAATGCGTCCTTGGCACTAAGTAGTGCAATGCAGTGCTTCGTGCTGATTTACATTACTTTTCTTTGCAAACCAATGCAAATACAGAGTAGGAGATAAGAAGGGAGGTCCACAATTTCTGAAATGTTCTCATTATTGCCGTTAGAAAGCACATAAAGGCATAAAGTATGTAGTAATTGATCTGAAATAATATTACATAAAAAAACAAGGCAGCCTTATGCAGGTATCAAGCCCAGTGGAAAACACCAGCACTATGTTGACCCAGGAATCTGGCCTCTAATGAGCATGGGTCCAAATAAAAGCATAGCAGGAAGGATGATCAGACCCGTTGAATATCCTTAGATATTAATTCCTCCTGTTTAGGAAACTAAACCAGGTGGCAAAAATACACAGTTTGTTCTTTAAACTAATTAAATAAGGGGTACACTACTTTATCAAAAAGTCCCTGTTTGACATTGAAATTGGCATTTGTAAGCCGAAGGTTAAATGTTTTTCAATCTTGGCAGTTCACCAGTCTAATAATTCCAGCTTTAAATAGCAACTTCAATGATGATCAAAAAATACAAGTGTGCTAACTGACATATGCAAATTTGTATGCATTGATGTAGTGCGTTGTAAAGAGGAGGACGATGCAAATTCATTTGCGTGTTGCGAATAAACATTTGTGCACAGCATGAAATCATGATTAAAACTCCATATAAGACAATTGAATATCACACACCAAATAGATAGGAATGTCCAGGCGGCGTTATTACTTTAGAAAGGAATAACGTTAATTATCACTTTACAATGAATGTTCAATATGCATGACACAGAACATGGAAAGTTGTAAGTCTTCACTTCTTTTAAGAGATGTGCAAGAAAATAGCTTTAACATATGTTCCTACTTTGTAGTCTGCAGAGTTATTAGTTCAGTGCCTTTGCATAACAAAGTTGGCCTGGTCCCTAATGTAAGCAACCTAATTTCTCAGTCATCTCTGGTACTCGTTAACCTTGACTGCATACTTCATATGTGATAAGCCCAGGTACACACATTTTTGTGTTTAAGGTTATGCATTTATATTTATTTAAACATGGGAATATGGTCACGTGCCTAAATTGCTGCTTAAAAACTAAAAAGCTAAAGGGGTGATAGCACAGCTTTCCTATGACAATATGGTGTGATCACTGGTAAATGATTTGGTTATTCTTTTCTTCAATTGCCATATTGGTAAAAATGTGAGAACATAATTTAGCAGCATGCACATTTGTCATATGATGGTCTTGTTCATGATACTAGATGTTAATAGGCCCTTGGGATTGCCGTCAGGGGTTACCATCACCTACCAGGACTAAGGCTTTGTCATCTTTCAGCTATGGTCAAAATAAATAACCTTCAGTTGCATTGTCCCTAATATTGTATAGGTTAGACATTTTAAATAGCTGGTGCAGATGAAAGGATTCCGGTGCAATTGTCATCGAGGAAGATCTGGATATCATTTGTTTAGGAGACCCCTGAATCTTGGGCAGTTAAACCCTCTGTAAGTGTTGATAATCCCTTTTTGGTTCAACAGCTTCAAGTTCTGGATTGACTCCCCCAGATGCTGGGGAGGATTAGGGCCCTCCGTACCTTCAAGATGCAGACTGTAAACTTGGCCCATTTAGTCAGAACGTGTTTTTTAATCTGGAGACACAAGAAAAAGCCGGCTAGTTGACATAGACGGGTCTGCGGAGGGCCTTTTGGAGTGTGGCTCAGGTCACCTCTTGCACACTAAAGAAGGAATGTTTCTCCTCCACTAAGGCAACATTGGCCAGAGAATGTGGAACGTAGCAATGTGAGGGAGATGCACTGTTCCACTACAGACAAAGGGCCTGATTCTAACTTTGGAGGACGGTGTTAAACCGTCCCAAAAGTGGCGGATATACCACCTACCGTATTACGAGTCCATTATATCCTATGGAACTCGTAATACGGTAGGTGGTATATCCGCCACTTTTGGGACGGTTTAACACCGTCCTCCAAAGTTAGAATCAGGCCCAAAATTCTCACTGTTGTAGTGAAATGGGCGTGCCAAACAGAGTAAAGACTTCAGGACGTTTTCATGTCCTTCATTTGTCAGCCATCATGGCATCTTGCACGGTTACGCCATGGTTCACTGTGTTTGTTACAGCAGAAGCAGGGTGACGGGAAGGCGATTCCCTTGTTTTTAAATAACTAACATGTCAGACAGGCAGAGCAGCAGGGCCTTTGATGGGTTGCTTCAGGATTGGTTGTTCGTAGTGTTGGAGTGTGTCTTTTAAAACGAATATTAACATGAAAAGCTTGCAATATATTGTGTGATGAAGCTGCATAGAAAATGTGTTAACGTAGAAAATAATGCACATGTTTGAAATGTGCCCACGGGGAGTGGCTACCAATGTATACGAAGACTAATGAAAGTTATTAATTTTTAATTAATTATGTACTAATGTTTTGAATTTGTATTAGCATATCATAATTAAAGCCATGTATTAGGAGTTTGCTTATTAACCATTAGGCCTTAGCTTAGCGAGGGTCTGGGCCTAGCTGCCTGGTCTCACATTAAACTGTATTTTTCTAACGTGCAATGTGCTGTTTTCCTGAAAGACACGAAGCTGTACTTTTCCAGAAGTTAGATGTGTGTATGTAGCCATAGTAAATTCTTCCTCACCAGACCAAACTTGCTCAAAGAGACCTTCTTGCTGAATTCAACAGTGTAATTCGTAACAGGTGCAAGGCTTCTTGGAGTAGGACAAAACAATGGAGCCACTGACTGGAGCGTAAAGTGTAACTTTTCTTACCTGACATTCCAACCGATGAAGACGTCAATAACATGGGCCAATCAGCGACATGAGAACTGTGTTTGGTGGAAAATTGTGGGAAAGTGAGTGGAAAATTATTGGACAGAGATAACGATGCACCTATTATTACCCAATGAGGAATTAAGGGGCGATTATACAGTTTTGATTTAACCGCACAACCTAAGGAGAAATTGGGCCATTCTTTTGAAACTTTGCCGTTTATTCGTCCTGATACTCTAAACCATCCTCTACCTGTTTCTTACCTGATACTTACTTCTCCTCCCTATGAGGGACGATCCTATCCCTTAGCTATACTATATTGAGACTTTGTCCCCATCCTATCTCTGCTGATGGTAAATCGACTGATGTCCTGAGGACGAAGACTGATGCTGTTTGCTGATCTGTTGGATTGGTAACTATCTAATGAAAAATTGTAATTGTCTGTTTGCCTTTCTTTCTAGGTACCAACTGCTCTTTTGATAGAGGCCATAGTTAGATGTTTTCTAAATTCATGTTTACTAAATTGTTTTGCATGAAGCCCAACATGCCAATGCTAATTTGAGGTTAGTTAAGGTGTTCACAATATCGAACGCAAATAGACAAATGACTGAGTTCTTTCTTTGCTGAATTATCCATTGACGAATCTTTGCTGAGGTGCATCATATTAATGATGTGCCTAAATACTGAATGAATGTTCTCTATGCATTGATTAATTTGCGTTCTAAGTACTAATTAGATGAGCTTCTAATGAGATTGATTGCCAATGTGATTAACAAAAATGACTTTAGATTGTAACCAATAGAGAAATAGATATCCTAACACTCAACTAAATTGGTGTCGTTATTCATGGCTGAAAGGTCAGGGTGTGTTCAACTTATTGATTCTTATTGAATATTATTGATTATCTCGTTAATTAGTTACTGTGATTATTGATTGGGTTATTGATCTATTGATCTATGATGCCAAAAAGATATCTCGTACTGGGAAGTCCCCGAACGTGGTCCAAAGGTTCATCGAACTAAGTGCGTCTCCTTGTAAGTTTACTTATTAAGGTCCTGACGCGCTAACAGTAGTCTAGTTGAAACAGGTACCTTCCAGGTTACAGAATAACCAGCAAAAACAATCACAGGTCAACACATGTCTTTGTTCGAACCAAAGCACATTGATGTACTGGCTCACTGGAGGCAGTACATCTTCAAAACAGCTCAAATTAACATTGGGGTAGCATTAAATAACTGACTCCCGATCATCGCTCAGCTAAAAAAAAATCTGTCTGAGCCAGGATGCTTATTCTAATCCCAAAACAGACTTGAACAAAAAAGGTTCCAGAACATTTTATTCACAAAATAACCAACTGTGTTAGCTTGATCCCAATAGAACATTTCTGGGGTGAAAAATAGTAGGGTTCTTTTCGTAACCATTTTCTCTCAAAATTTTCACAATCCATTCTTCATCCATTCTTTTTTTCCACTTAAAGCTAACAGAAATGATAAATCCAAATGCATCCCCGCCACTACCCCGGTGTGGATTCCTACCTTTTATGGTGTATGAATGCTCATGCAGTTGATTTACTTTGCAAAGGTTCACTAAATTAAGACTGCCTTCAGTAACTAGAAAAATATATGGCATAGCTCCCCTGCCAGCTGTTTTGTCCTTGGCTCAGTTTAACTTCATCTGAACTCAGTAGCAGTCATTGGTGCACTCTCAACTGCCACTGACATCGATCACACTACAGGACATTACTCCGACCCTGACACTAATTCTAAACTTAATTCTCACAATAACTCATTTGTATCCTTACCCTTAAAAAGCTAAACCCTGAATCTAATGCCGTCTTCAACCTTAACTCTCAACATAATCTTAATCCTATCCCCAAATTTGCCCCTTGCCTTAATCCTACACCTTACTATAATCATAATCCTAAATCTCTCACCCATTGCAAAAATAGTTCTAACCCAGCTCTATTCTTAGCACTAAAGCAGAGACTCGCTCTCAGCTTCACACTACCACTTACCTATGAGGTTTATTACAGCAGTGTGTTTGGAGTCACATTTTTTTATTACAAGATTGTTTAACATCGAGATTTTTTACACTTTATAAAGTATTGCACAAGTAAAACAACTTCACCCATGATGTGCCTTCCTCCTCAGATTTCTCAGACTTTTTCATGCCCTTCTTGGAATTCCTGGCTATGCAGGAAGGTATATGAATTCCCTGGCCCAAGATGAACAGAATATGCACAAAAGGCGGAAGGCCATAGCAGACTGCCACATCTATATTACACAGCAAGCTTTGCAGACACACAGCCGTACCAAACGGCATATTTATTCACAGCAACCATCTTGCGGGGTTACAATATATTCAGAGGTGTACACATATTTTACTTCTGTTAATCTAGAAACCGTCTGATTCATCAGCACATCAATATTTAGGAGAAGAGCAGTCTTTATATGTGTGGAAGCAAAGTAGATAACATGACCAAGGTGTTTTATTCGCATCTAAAATGTGATTGCAGTACGATGCTCCAACCCTGGTGTTTGAGGGAGTTTCGATTTACTAGGGAGAGAATCTTCAGTTCTGTTGTTTTACCCCCACCTTTTGCTAGTGCACGTGTGGTGACTGCTGCTTGACACTATTGGTAGTTGGGCACAACACATGAGAGTGTACTTTGCACTCGCCACTATATGGGCACCTGACTGTAATTTAAACAGTTTGGATGCGTGGATTATATACTCTCACCCTTGCGTGGAAGTAAATTGATGTTATTATTTGTCTTACAGGTAATTGCTGAGCATTTGTACTAGAAGTGGAAAGTAAGGTCACTGCTTGAGGCTCCACCACTTATCGCACATATTTCTGATAAGGAGGTCTAGGGATCTGAGTGCTGAAGAAGGCCAACGACCTAGAGTGGCAATAGATAGGCTGAAACATGTGACAGCAGATAAAATGACGGGCAATAATCTCCTAAGGTCATCACAGGAGATGTTTTTTACCCTGCCTCGGACCCAAAATAAAGTAGAACAGGGGCACTCCTAAGATGGTTTTAATTGTGTAGATTGCAAATGGTGTTTTTTTTCAAACTACTGAAACAAAACCCCATTGCTTCACTCCTAGTGTTGGTCTGTGCAAGGGTGTTGTAGCACACCACTAAAGCATGCCACTAATAGTGGATGTGGGCAATGTAAAAATCATTTATGGTTTCCCAGAGGGTGATATCCTTTTAACTTTACATCGTCATCCCTTTTGTGTGTGCTAGGTTATTGCTCAGGGAAGACAGTTGAAGAGTTGTACCTCTCAATACTTTTTCTTTTGTGTAGTGGGTTACAATATATCCTGTAACTTGTTTCAAACACAGCTACAAAACAGGCAGCCCTTAATGAGGTTTCAATGGCCAATCCGTTCTCAAGGTCACACTGGGAGAAACATTTTGGTTAGTCCTTCTCCCAACGACAGTCTAGCCTGTTGAAGGAGCGCCACTGTGGCTGCTTTCCAAGTGGTACTTTGGACAACAGAATCAGCATAAATACCAAAACAGGGGTAATCTGGCAGAAAACAATAAAAAACATGCTCTTGCAATATGCAGTAGATGCTTTGAAAATAAGCTAATCAATTAAAAAAATATCCCGAGGCTTACCCCAAAAAGGGCGAACAACATTTAAGGGAGATCAAGGTGGGACCGACACATTGCAAGATTTTGCGTTACTTGGTAAATATCTCCTCTTTGGAAGGCATGGCCTACCTGCTGCAAAGCATCATCCCCACCTGGTGGAGAGGTGATCTTGTTTCAGTGCGAGCTGGTGATGGGTGTGGCCTAAGGTGCTTTTCCGCTCACCCAGTCCTCTCTTAGATGCAGTGTATATTTTTTTTAGAATAATATAGATCCTATTTTTGTGATGTGTGAAATGTTTTGCTATGTACCATATTTTAACTTTCTTTCTGTTTTGCAAGAGCTGTCACCCTTCGCATGTATGGTATTTCTTTGAGATGCCCTATTGTATGTATAGAATTTCTGTGAGATGCCAAGGGGGATATAGTATTTCTGTGAGATGCCAGGTCACTCTTGCATCTCACACAAATACTATACATACGAGAGCAATGTTTTTCGGACCTCAAAAAGGGTGCCGGCAGCATTCCTTAGAGAAGCTGCAAATAAAAAGGGTTGGGATGGTCATTCTCCTTGGCACCTTTACCCACCTCTGTGCATGTTCAGTGGTGCTTTTGAGATATTGGCCCTTCGGGGGGTCGGATGATGTGGTTTGTACCAAGGGACCAACGCATGGCGCAATTTCCCAGACTGGCTCTCTGATGGAGTGGGGGATGCCCCAGAAAGCGTTGCTATGGTGTGAGTAGGCCTCCTATATGTTTTTTAGTTCAGTGACTTCCTGTATGGACTATTGTCCACTGGTAGAGACAGGAGTGCAAGGATTTTTCACATAGTAGCAATAATCCAGACATGCGCTGTGAGCCCTTAAGAGAGCTCTTTGCCTCTAGATGTAGAGGTCCATGGTGGACTGGGTTGCAGGCCAACCATAAGCCGCTGACCACAAAGGGCACCCTCTAATACATATTTAGGTTCGGGAACACGGAAGAAACAAAACATTTAATAATAAATAAATATTCCCGCTCAACCTACCTACATTAATGAGTGAAATATACCCAACATAGTCACTGACCCAAAAGCATAAAGTTAAATTTGACTTTTTTATATTGTCACATTTCTTTTTGAATTTATATATCTTTGTATTTGTGTAATTCATAGAGCACAGTCAACATTTTAATTAATTAGTCAACCTGACAATGCAGTGCAAATGTTAGATCATAGTTAAACATCACTAAGAATATAAAAACTCACCATCTCGCTCATTCCACAGTACATTCATCGACACTTATAACATATTTTTCCTAGGATCCCCAGAAGGAAGCTTGTTTTGTTCAAATTGGCTCAATACAGAGACCACTTTTTATGAAGTCTTCCATGACTTGAGCCTTGATTGAGGATCTCCACATGAGATTGGTCAAAGCACATTTTGGTAGACCACCTTCATCAGGGCCTATAAACAGTAGATTGTCTTCCTACCCCTAGGAAAAAAGCGGGGTGGATGTAATAAAATAAGGAAATTCATAATTTACGGTCAGGACAAAATATAATCACTGAGTCATAACATTAATAGTCCTAAATTAATCATTTAACACCTCAAAACAGATAATAACCAATCATTAGTCTACCAATCACTCTGTGTAACAGACCATTAGTGCTATATCAGACATGCTGAATAGTAATAATGCTTGAATCAAAAGATGTACAAGAACCAACACCACGGATAACCTCGTAGTTAAACACATTTCCAATTGACCACAGACTTAAGTGTATTAATCATATATCTCCACCAATACCAAAGCACCTATGTTTTCCCAATGTCCAGCTAGTACAGGTTCTCAGGCATAGAAACTTTAGATGGAAAGGTCGCTTCAGTTGATTACACAATGGAGCTTTAGAACCTGTATGTGGGACTACTCACATAAGCTGGTTCCAGACCTTCATTGTGTAGTCAATTGCAGCTGGCACCCATGTTTCTTCCTTGTTGAAAACGTTTCAACCATAAGCCCACAGAATGTTCTGCACAGAGAGGTAGTGAGAATAGGTGACTAGATCTAGCTACGTTAAACACAGGATCTATTTAAAAGTCATGTAAATAATTTGAGGTGTGATGTCTCTGTAGTGCAGAAGATATTGAGCTCTTACTCGGTGTGTTTTATACTTAAAATACGGCCTGAGATTGTAAGACCTCTCACCAAATCTTTGTGGTCACAGCCTGCCAATATGGAAGAAGGGTGAAGGGAAAAAATATTCCTTGGGAAAGTACCATAGAGGCAGGTTACTGAGGGCCTTGACCTGTCCCCTCCCATAATCAATTCAACCTCTAATAAATGCACTGTTTAGATTGACTGGACTGGATCTAAGGCTCTTATCATCTAGAGATTAGATTAAATTCTCACCTAGTCAATGACTCTAGACTACCCCTATGAGGATGGTCACTTATGTCAAGATAGTCAGATCTCCAATAAGCACACGTTTAACACGATGAACCTTTGAATCCTTTACATCTAAGGGGCTCCAACCCTCAGATAACACTAGTCTACTGGACTCTGGCTGCTCTTTTTCTAAGTGACCAAAGCGTTGAGACTCTCCTAGTGCTGGATTTCTAATCCAAGTATATTAAGGAATTAAAATGACAGCAGTGGGTAAGGAATGTTCATCTTCCTAAAATCCCCTGCATCACTCCTGAAACTGAATTGTTTTGTGATTAAATAGAATACAAATTAAATCAGCTGTGGTGCGATATGTCTTCCGGCATCTGGGCCTCGAGGGACCTTAATTAACTCTGCGAACCAAGCCTATCCTAGCTGTGATGAGTGTTGCATGTGAATTTGAGGGGAATGTGTGGAGTGTGGCTGTGTGTGCTTGAAATGGACAGGGGAACAGTTGCAAGATGGTCATGTAGACAACAAGTGGTGTTTTGTTTTGTTCTAATTCCAAAGACATCTCTTGGAATACACAATGCCATTGTTCCTAGAAAACTTTGTCCAATTACTTCATTGGTGTGGATACATCTCTGCAACAGGTGGCGAAAGGTGAATTCAGTTTCCACTGGAGGACCTGCATAATTCGTGTTAGAATTTGGGTGTTCATCAATGCAGTATGCCAGCCTTGTATGTTAAGTGTGTTTATTCCACAGGGCTGGAGTAAACAGAGGTATTAAAATATGGAACTGAGCACTGCTTTGGCTGCAGCCTTTGTTTGGGCAAGGTTAGTGGGAGGATGCCATCAACAGCTACTGTGGCGGGTCACATGAGCAAGTCAAGTCACACGATGGAGGCCACTGTGTTGAAGCATTGACTGATGCTCTGCAATGTAGTATGTTTCTGCCATCAGATCTGTCCAATGTGACTACATGAGAGAAGGAGATCCGCTGTGAGTGTTATTAAGATTTTAAATTGAATGCAGAGATCTGGACCACCAGCAAACTGTGTGTTGATCACTGACTTGTGCACTGATTGATGATTGTATTTTACATTATCAAAGCAATGATCAATCAAATATTTAAGATAGTATTTGAACTGGTCCAGGGATTACATCACTTGATGATGATGAGCAGAGAGGGGAATACTTTTCTTATATTCGTTTATTATATTTATTAGGAGAAAATGTAGGTAGTGAGAGCTGCCACAATGGTGACCTCTTTGCTTAGCTTAGCTATTTTCAGTTATTGCTAAGTCAAATTATATGTAGCATGTTGAGCATTCAGCCACCTCCAGTGTTCCCTGGGGAAATCAGCGAACGGCCCATTGAACAGGAAGTTAGGTAACACACACCACAGCAACAGTTCTCACTGCTGAAACATTGGGGCTGTTGGTCTAAATGAATTTGAGAATGTACCTTGCACCCCCTTGAAGAATCCTGGCAATATAAATGATTACCAGAGATACAGGCGCAGTGAAGTTACTGCAAAAAGTAAACAGTGACCTAGGGAAGACACAATTTACTCAAGGGACCAAAAGGAAGGCAAGACCATTGATCAATAAACTGTAGTTTTGAGATTGATGTATGGTAATGGTGATGTGCAGCATATTAAGGGCCTGATTACAACTTTGGAGGAGGTGTTAATCCGTCCCAAAAGTGACGGTAAAGTCACAGATATACCACCAGCCGTATTACGAGTCCATTATATCCTATGGAACTCGTAGTACGGCTGGTGGTATATCCGTCACATTTGGGACAGATTAACACCTCCTCCAAAGTTGTAATCAGGCCCTAAGTGTTCTCAGGGTTTATGTGACATTTTAATGAAAACTAAATCCAAACAAGTGCAAGGGAGATTCTGATCAGGCCCTGACACAACTCTCAAAGTTGCAGTCAACGTTGCAAGAACTGTCTGAAAAATATGTCCAGGAACCATGGAAAGAGACTAGTATAACTGGCATAGTGAATGCCCTCTCCAAAAAAGGGAGAGGTGATGAGGCTAAAGTAAATAAAAAGCATATTACCGGTAGTAGTGGGGTTCATGATAAAGGCAAGCTTTGGTCATCTGGTCAATTTGAGTAACTTCTAAGCCTTGAATAGGGTTTGTAATAATTATAAATGTAAGGGCCATTTCTCAAGAATGCACAAGAATGGCACACAGTGGTTGCATTGTGTATAGGACGGGGCACAGGAGGCCCATGTAATTATAGGTTTTAGCTAAAACAGTGGTATGAAAAAAGATGGCAAAGCATTTACTACTTATAGTCTGGGTGTATGTGTACAATATGATAGACTCATAGGTGTTTGAGGTGAAATATGTGTTTGAGAGATTGTGGATGTGCAGGAGGTTGTTACACATTAACATGTGCCTGCTTGGTTGGAATGTCCATAACTGTTAGAAATGGGGTCTGTGGTTGGCAGTCAGGTTACCCCCTGTCCAAGCAAGGACCCTCACTCGAGCCAGGGCTTGGTTAACCCCAACTCACTCCCTTGGTAGCTTGGCATGAGCAGACAGGCTTAACCCAGAAGCAATGTGTAAAGTAGTTGTACCAACATACACAGTAATACAGTGAAAACACTATAAAATGGACACCGCAGCAGTTTAGAAAAATAGGCAATATTTATCTAAATCAAACAAGACCAAAACAACAAATAACCCAACACACACAAGTTAAGATATGAATTTACAAAAGAAAAAGAGTCTTACGCCATAGAAAACAATGGAAATGATGGTTTGCTCAAAGTACCTGGTTAGCATAAAAAACAAAGCCGCACAGGGAGTGCGCATAAGGGAGTCAGTGCATCATTTCTTCTCCGGTCAGGTCAGCGATGCGTCATTTTTCTCCTTCGTATGAGAGTGATGCATCGATTTCTGGATGGGACACCTCGGATCCGCGCAGAGTTGAGTTGACTTTGACGCCTAGGGACGATGCGTGGAAAATCCTGTTGCACAGTGTTAGAAAACCCTGCTGCATGGAGTTTGCATCGTTATCAGCAGCCGCAAGCGGGTGTTGCGCGTCATTTCTCCAGCCACAATGCATCGATCTCCCAGCTGCGATGCAGGTGGACTGTTGATTTTAGTCGTGAGGCCTGTGGCGCATCGTTTATCAGCCGCATTGCAGATGATGCATTGAAAATGTCCCCACACGGTGTTCTGTTCACGGATTTTCAGTTCTTGTTCTGCCTACTTCACCTTTCATGGGCCCAGGGACTTGGCAAGGCAGGAGTCTCAGTAGAGAGTCCAGGTGCTGGCAGAAGAAGTCTTTGATGGCCCTGAGACTTCAAATCAGGGGGCAAGCTCAGTTCAAGCCCATGGAGATACTTCACAAGTGGGAATATACCACAAAGTCCAGTCTTTGTACCCTTTCCCTGGCAGAAGCAACAACTGCAGGATAGCTCAACAAAGCACAGTCACAGGCAGGGGCAGCACTCCTCCACAGCTCTTCAGCTCTTCTCCTTGGCAGAGACTCCTCTTGGTTCCAGAATTGATCTAATTTTCCAGGGTTTTGGGTCCAATACTTATACCCCTTTCTGCCCTTGAAGTAAACATGCTTCAAAGGAAAGTCTCTTTTGTTCACAAGATCCTGCCCTGCCCAGGCCAGGCCCCAGACACACACCAGGGAGTTGGAGACTGCATTGTGAGTGGGCAGGCACAGCCCATTCAGAAGTAAGTGACAACTTCTCCCTCCACTCTAGCACATATGGCTCATTAGGATATGCAGGATACACCCAAGCTCCCTTTGCCTCACTGTCTTGAGGGGATTTACAAACAGCCCAACTGGTGGTGGCTTAAACAAGAAAATGCCCACTTTATAAAAGTGGCATTTTCAAACTAGCAATCTAAAAACCAACTTCACTAAAAGTTGTATTTTTTAATTGTAAGTTCGGACACCCCAAACTCCACATTTCCATTTGCTCTCAAAGGGAAGCTGCACTTTAATGATATTTAAAGGCAGCCCCCAAGTTAACCTATGAAAGAGATAGGCCTTGCAACAGGGAAAACTGAATTTAGCAGTATTTCACTGTTAGGGCATGTGGCACACATCAGTACATGTCTCACCTTTAACATACGCTGCACCGTGCCCATGGGGCTACCTAGGGCCTATCTTAGGGGTGACTTATATGTATAATATAACAAGCATTTGCAATGCAATAGGGTCTCACATTTCTCCGAGTTAGAGCTATTAGCAGTTGTAAACTCCCAACCTGATTTTTCTTGCCACATTAAATGAAAAAAAAGAGCGTGATCGCGCTGCTACAGTTCACTCGTAGTAAAACCTGTCGGCATAAGTGCAATTACCTACATAACCAGCAAATTACAATATAAAATGCAAGTAAACATCAAGTTACACACAGCAAACACGAATAAGAGGTCCTGAAACTGTATTCTGCCATTTTACACACAGGATCGCCTTGCCATGCACCGGCGCTTCGTGACCCGATGAGCTGTCTATTCGGCTGTTGTTTTTACATTAACCAGCTTGCTATAGCGAGACTCGCGTTTATCTGTGAAGTGCTCAAGTTGATGAGGATGCGCTTTTCTTTTCTATGGAAGCCTTAATTTGTAAAAGCAGTAAAGTTGTTGTTATAATAATTACCCTTTGTCTGTTTGCACACCTGTACAAATATGTAGTTAGCAAAATCGGTTTCAAAATTACAAAAAAACAAAATGCTGGATAAAAAAACTAAAACAATAAAATATCCTGAAGTCTTCCGTCCCGGGAAATCTTTGTATTACTAAAAGGTAAAACAAAGTGTACATAGATCACGAAAGCCACATGTAAAAGAAAATGCATCACGGAATAACACAAGATTAGGAATCACACTATGTTCTTGGCATCACAAAAAAAGTTTAGCAAAAGACACTTCCAACAAAGCTTTCTATTACTAAATCATGAAGGAATTTTCGGCTGCTTTAACTGGGCTCTCTGAAAGCCTGTCAAAGGTGCACTGAAAAGCCGGGAGCACAGATTCTGGAGCGGAGGGAAAGGAAGGCACAGACAGTGAAGGGGTGGGCGGCAGGAGTCTGAGTAATTTTTTTTACATTTAGGACCGAAGGGCATGCTATGTTATATATGCCTACTTCATTACTCCTCTCTCAATTTAACTAAATAGGAAAATGTTTTCCGAATGCCGATCCCTCACGACCCCTCCATGTATTGCTCTTACTGGCAGAACTAACTGGAAATGGACAGTTGAACACGGCATACAGGTGGAAAAGAAAATTGAAAAAAAGAGCCAAATCGCGCTGCTACAGTGCACTCGTAGTAAAACCTATTAGCAAAAGTGCAATTATCTACGTAGCTGGCAAAAGGGAAATCAACTATGTAACAGGGTCGATGTCATGCAAAGCGCTTGACTTCTGCCAAGCGAGATCGAACTGCAAAAAAAAGATTAAAAGTAGTCCACAACCCTGATGGGAAACAGCGAGCCGCGTATGTTTTCAGTACTTGGTCGCTGCGCTTGAGGAGGGCTAACCACCGGAAAAGGCATGACCTATGCGTGCCTTCCACTAAAATAAGCAAGCAGATTTTGGCAAGACCACGAACCAATGAAAGACACTGACGTGACATGGACGGGACTCTGAGCCCTTTTCTAACTACTAAAGCGTCTCGCAAGCGAAAAGCATGCACAAGCGCATGCGATGCAGGCTCAACCCTAAAAAGGGAAGGTTCAGGCCTGGCAACTGGGTACACTTGCCAAGTCGAATTGGAAGTTTAAAACTGCACACACAGATACTGCAGTGGCAGGTCTTAGTCACGTTTACAGGGCTACTCATGTGGGTGGCACAACCAGTGCTGCCGGCCCACTAATAGCATTTGATTTACAGGCCCTAGGCACCTCTAGTGCAATTTACTAGGGACTTACTAGTAAATCAAATATGACAATCTTGAATAAGCCAATTCCACATACATTTTACATAGGAGCACTTGCACTTTAGCACTGGTTAGCAGTGGTAAAGTGCGCCATGTATCAAAACAGCAAAAACAGAGTCCAGCACACATAAACAACCTGGGAAGTAAAGGCAAAAAGTTAGGTGAGACCAAGTCAAGGTTGCCAAATCTAACAATAACAAATAGATAAAATGATTTGGGGGAAATTTCGAGTTCAAGGGAAGAGCACGGAGGTAAGTATATGTGGTTGTGAGAGGTGAACAAATTTTGAGATGGCCACATCAGGAGGAGCTGGAAATACGATTAGATTCTAGAACCAAACTGCTAGTGTATGTGATGAGTATCGCTAGGTGTTGGAAACAGTCGGTATTTGAGTCTAGAAGATGAGTTCTTGGAAGTGTACATGAATGATTCATGTAAGGGTTCCAGCACAAAATTGTACTCAGGCAGGATGCTGTTCCAGGTAGACAGCTTATGCAAAATATATAACTCAACTACATAAGTAAAATGATGGAGGTTTTATGCAACGTATGTAATAAAGAACTAATTTAACACCATGATAGTTTGAATTTGTTGTCATCTGTACTGTTTTCATTGGAAAGCACAGGTGATCTAACACCATACAGAAACTTAATGTGTACATATGATGCTGTTAAGTTTGATGCTTTCCTGCTTCCAGTCTCTGGGCAATGTTTTCCTCTGTGTCAGATGCTGGACTTTTTTCCACCAAAAACCTTACTAGTTTGTGTGATCAAATTGAATTAGATAAGAGTTCAAGACATTGCACTGCTTTCATAACACCAGAAGTAGGATAACAGTACAAGAGAATGCCATTTTGTCAGGCAAGTGTTTCTGCTGTTCCAAAGGTTCATGGCTTAAATTATTGAAGTTTCTGGAAGACCCGAATGACTTCTAAGGGGAAATCTTAGGCCCATATTTATACTTTTTTAGCGCTGCATTTGCGCCGTTTTTTGATGCAAAAACGGCGCAAACCTACAAAATACAATTGTATTTTGCAAGTTTGCACTGTTTTTGTGTCAAAAAATGACGCAAATGCAGCGCTAAGAAAGTATAAATATGGGCCTTAGTATTTTGGAAAAATACAGTGGAGCACAATGCTAATATAAAGAAGAAATTGGTAGCATTAGAAAAATATTTTTAATAGTCAAATACAATAAATGCAAATTTGGTCTTCAAATGTATAAATTTGCATCACAAAGTTTTGAAGAATGAGAGACAACCCAAGAATGATGATGTTACAATTCACAAAGCACCTGACTAAGATTCTATGGAACACTTTATCGCCATAGTTTGGTGTAAATTAGTTTGATACTAGAATTATAGAGAACTATGTGAGTGAAATGGAACAATTATTAAAGTTATTTTATTTAATTGCAAGCAGTCAAAAGGAATGTTTGGTGTTAAACAAAAGGGAACAAATACAGGACTCATATTTGAAACTGTTGTGATGGGGAGGAGAACTCAATAGCAGATGATGCACTTAATTATGGTTTGAGTGCAGTGTTGTGGAAGAGGAGGGAAGGAGAAGAGTAGAAGGGCCAGATGTAGCAAACTTTTGCGAGTCACAAATGGCCCGAATCGCATTTTGCGACCCCGCAAAATCGGAAATGGGATGCAAAAATCCCATTTCCGACTCGCAAAACGCGACACGAGCCATTACCGACTCGCAAATATAGCGACCCCATTTTGCGACCCGCAAATAGGAAGCCGCTATTTACGAGTCGCAAACCATATGAAATAGCCACTCGCAAATTGCGACTAGTCGCAAAAAGCCCATTTTGCACTTCCAATTTACCACTAACTCAGAGCAGGTGGTAACCAGAACCAAAGTATAAAAGGAGACCCAGAAGGCACCTGGGTTACTCAAGATGGCGGAGATATATGTGATAGCAAGGAGGAGGAGAGCCCACGCTGCACAGCAGATGAGGAGGAGGAGCCAGAGACAGGAGAAGATATACAGAACCAGGCGGACACTTTTCCAACAAACTGAGGAGGAGATATATGATAAATACAGACTTAGCAGTGCAGCAATCCTAGATTTAATAGATCTACTCAATCTGCAGCTTCAACGCCAGACTGTGCGCGGCTGCGCCATCCCCACACATGTGCAAGTGCTATGCTCACTGCACCTCTTGGCCTCGGGTAGCTATCAGGGGGTCATTGCCGTGGCAGGTGGGGTATCCCAAAGTGCACTCTCACGGTTCTTCAGAGCATTCCTAGATGCCATACTCACACACATGTCCAGATACATTTACCTACCCAGGAATGAGGCAGAAATCAATAGCACCAAGTTGGAATTCTACAGGATTGCCAACTTCCCGCATGTAATAGGGTGTGTAGACGGGACACATATACAAATATGCCCTCCTGCAAATCTGGAATATCTGTTCCGCAACCGGAAGTGTACCCACTCACTGAACATCCAGGTGGTATGTGACGCCCATTATGTTATCACTGACATGGTTGCCAAATTTCCAGGGAGTACACATGACTCCTACATTTTCAGGCACAGTGGGATACACCAACGCCTAGAATGTGGGGAGTTTGGAGACGGATACCTCCTAAGTATAGCTGATTACACCTTGAAGACATACACACATGTCAATGTGGAACCCATCTATGCCCAGCTAACATTGTACATTTTGTTCCTAACAGGTGACAGTGCACATGCACTACGACCATGGATACTTACTCCGTACTTAACACCCAGCAATGTGAGAGGCGATACAACAGTGCACATAGGAGGACCCAAAATATCATAGAGAGGACCTTTGGACTGCTGAAGGCAAGATTCAGATGCCTCCACAGAAGTGGAGGTGCCCTCCAGTATACCCCAATAACAGCTTTCAAGATCGTTGGCGCATGCGCTATACTGCACACCATTGCCACCAGACGTGGGCTACCTCTCACCCCAGATGACCCAGATTCGGAGGATGACGAGCAAGAGCTACCACATCACCATCATGGGGATAGAAGTATTGCAAATCAAGGCAGACAGAGACGGGACCACATTTCAAACCAATACTTTGGAAGTTACGTGCTAACTGTCACCACACCCACTAATGTCACACACAAAGAGTCCAGGTGTGAAGTGGAACAAACAAGGAATTTAATAATGTGCACCAAAAAACTATTTACATAAACTACAGTTCAGGGGCTGTAAAAGTCCACCTGGCATGAGGAGACATTAACGTCATGTGCCTCCAGTCAAGGACAGTGCGAAGCTCACACTCTACGCTGTGCTCACCGAGCATGGCTGGTTCCTGGTGTGTCAGCAGTGCCCTGCCTTGCGCTACCACTGCGCAACACCCTGGTGTCTGTGGCTGACACACTGCTAACGGTGGAGCCCTTCCCACTGTCCTGCGGCGTGTCTGCCGCGCCCCTAGCCACCTATCATGCCTCCTCTAGATCTACTGCATGGCTGATACGTCCCAGCCCACGTGCCACATCGCTGGCAAAGTGGCCCATGTCCACCTGGACGCTGACCGTGCTCCGTGACAGCCCAGTGGTGTTAACAGCCAGCCGGACGATGGAGGCAGACATGCGGTCCAGCCGGTGGATGAGCTGCCTGTCACGGCGCCTTGCACCCTCTCTCTCAGTGATAAGTTCTGACACCAGTTGTCTCATTGAGAGCGCAAGGTCACCAACATGGGCATTTAGCTGTTGCAGCTCCGTGTGTGCCAGTTGCAGCCCTGTGTTCTGGTTCCGTTCTATGCGCCTCATGGCCCCTGATATGTTTCTTATCTCTTGTGTCTGCAGGTGCTGACCACGTAGGAGTGCAGCCTCAGCGGTGGACATGGAGGCGTCCCCTGCCTCACCCTGTGGCACTGGAGGGACATTTAGACGTCACCTGCGACGCAGTGGAGGTTCCATGTCCTGTACACCGGCACTGTGGCTGGGACCGGGTGCTGGCTCACTCTCCAGTATGGCCACGGGCGCATCAGGAGGGGACTGAGTTTGGGTGGTGCAGGTCCCTGTGGTGGCTGGTCCTGAGTCCTGTGCTGGCTGATAGCTGACCTGTGGCCCCTGGATGCTGTGGCTGGAGGTGGTGTTGTGTGGGAGACCTGTGGGACATAGGGAACACACTGTCAGTATCTACCATCTGTTATCTGCTTCCTAATAAACTGTTGCCTATCAACTGCCTACTTGACTACATTGCCCATAATGCACCATGCAGGTGGTTGCTACTCTGAAATGGAGCTATTTTGGTTGTGCATGCTGCTGTGTACTAGGTGGGTGGGGGTATGGCAGATATGGGTGTACATGCATGTCTCATGGTACTCACCGGTTGATGGTCCTGGCGCTGACGTGTCCAACTCTCCCATCCCGGACACTGCCTCTGGCTCCAAGGTCTCCTCCACTCTTTCCTCCAAGGGTGTGGGTGGTGGTATGGTGGATGCTCCCCCTCCAGTGCCCCTCATCTCCCGGAGCTGCTCTGCCACCCTCTCCTTGGTCCGGGAGCGCAGGTCATACCACTGTTTCTTCAGTTCCTCGATACTCCGGTGGCTCACACCCATGGAGTTGACCTTGTCCTGTATTTCAGTCCAAATCCGTTTTTTTTACACCTCTGGCACACTGAGGGCTGCCCTCCCAAAAAGTTGTTCATGGTGCTGACAGCATTCCTCAGTCAGCACCTCCAGTTCTTTTTCAGCAAATTTAAATTTTCTCTTTCTAGGAGTGTCTGCCATGGTAGCTGCTGTTCCTCCTGTTGTCAGTTCAGCAGTTTAAAATGGGTGTGGTCCTCCCTCCTCCCAGGTGTATTAGTTAACTTCCTGGCTGTGATGTCATCATCAAGAGCCAGGAAGTGTTTTCCAGAGTGTTCTGCTGCACCTGCATTTAATTTGCGGCACAGTCGCAATTTGCGACACCCACTCGCAATTTGGTGTTCGTTTTTAGCGTGGTCGCAAAAAGCGACCCCGCAAACAGCGGACTCGCAATCTGCGGTGCGACTTCGTTTGCAAGTCGCAAAATGAAGTCGCTTTTTTTTCTTGGATACCATTTAGCGAGTTGGAAATTGCGAGTCGCAACGACTCGCAATTTCCGACTCGCTAATTTTTTCCTACCTACATCTGGCCCATGGTATCCTATGCTTTTAGGACATTACATCCTACGGAAAGAAATTATTCTGTTATTGAATGGGCAATGAATGTATGCATTTGGGTGACTGAGCACTTTGCCTCTACCCTGCGCCATGGTGCGCTGTATTTCAAATACGGAACATCCATGGTGGTGGTAGGGGTATTATGAGGGGTGCAAGGAAAGTGGCGTTGCACAGGGTGCAGCGCCACTTCTCATAAATCAGCCCCTAAGCTTCTGAAGCACAAAGCCTCTGATCAGAACTGATCACGAAATGCTAGTATACTTGGTGGCTCCTGGAAGAGGTAATTGTTTGATTAAATCTTGAAAAAGTATCTTTAAAGTTGCAAACTTATTATCTTCTTATTGAACATATACCTGGCGCTATGAATGGACAAGAGGGTGGTCTGCTTATATTAACTCACAGCATTGATTTGGGGGAAAATGATGATAATAATGATAAAATAGATTTGTAATGCATAGCTATTACTCTAACAAGGATATCCTGGCGCTACAAGACTGACATACCAATTCATTTAATGAAGTGACAAAGGAGCTGAGGAGTGTGAGATTGTGATCTCACGCATGGATGTGTGGGAAGGTGTTGTTGAGTGTGATAAAATTATCTTATAAGACAGTAAGTGGATGCAGAAATTGAAAAATATATGTATTGAGGAAAGTTGAAGAATACTAGGCAAGGGTGCAGCTTATTGAGAAAACCCTAAAAGGAAATTGTGCTATGTGTAGTAGCATCAGGGATAAACTGATGGCAAACCAGGGGGTCATCATAAAGGAAGATGACTGTACACCATGAAAGTCTTAATAGGGACATTACCATGTGATGCCATTTGGGCCAGAGTGGGATTTCAAGTACAAAGAGAAAACAAGAGAGAATTTCTGGAAGCTAAGCTTGTGAGGACTGTTGTAGGAATAAAAAGTCTGCCAAGGTCTGCAGTATTCTGGCAGGATCTATGAGATTGCTAAAAGGGTCGTTGAGAAAGTTGATAATTGACTTGATGGGTCAATTTTTAGTCCTTCCTCAAAACTCAGTCATATGACTGAATACTACTCTATGTGGCCAGAGGTTGTATTTGGTAGTTAGTGTTACCACAGAGGTACTGATTGGATTTTTGGAGAATTATTTTTTACAGGGTAAGCATACCCAGGTACGATGTTTTGGATAATGTGTGCAGTTTACTTCAGAGAAAGTGTAAGGTTTTTTTGAGAAGTTGTGAAATCATACATTCACATGTGGCATACCACCATAAGCCAAAAGGAAGGACAGATAAAAACTTTTAATAGAGTGTTGAATGATTCCATCCAGCTGTCTGTCAAGTGCCATTGCTTGCCAAAGGTTCTCACCATCATTCTCATTCACCTTTGGTCATGGGTATTATTGGCTGTCCCTTCCACCCTTTGGTCAGGACATTACCACTCAGGATGTCACCTGCGTCTGTGCGACAGAACTCATGTGGCATAGTATTGTGGCTGCTACATTTTTGTTTTGCTGTCCAGTTACAAAAACAACTGAATTTGTAAAGGCTTTCTGTGTTGGCTTGATCCACAGAAGGTGGGAGAGGTTATCAGATAAGTATTCAGTTGGTGGAGTTTGGAAACCTCATGGGGGGTCATTGTGTCAGGAGGGGGAACATCCGGAACAAAGGACTCCTGAACCACGACATCATTGTTAACGCAAGTGGAACCACGCTTGCATTAACAAAGACTCCCCTTTTCGCTGCCTTTATCACGCATGTGCTGAACAACGCACATGGGTGGTTAAGGCAGAGAAAAAGGGAGTCAGCATTGGGACAGGGTGCGGTGAAGTAAGTGGGGCTGGGGCAGGGTTGGGGGTTGGTTTTTAGGGGTTGGGGTTAGATTAAGGGCTTGGGGTGGGGGGAGGTCGGGTAGTTTTTTTTTTTTAGGGGCAGGGTGGGGGGATCGGGGTAGTTCTGGGTTTTAGGGGCAGAGGATCGGGGCAGTTCTGTTTTTAGGGGCTGGGTGGGGGAACAGGGTAGTTTTGTTTTGGGGTGGGGGATTGGGGTAGTTTGTTTTTGAGAGTGGGGCGTCGGGGTAGTTTTTTTTGGGGGGATGGGGGTTCGGGTAGTTTGTTTTTGGGGTGGGGTAGGACTAGTTTGGTTTTTGGGGTGGGGAGATCTGGTTACTTAGGTTTTTGGGGGTGGGGGATCAGGGTAGTTTTGGTTTTTGGGGGGGTCGGTGTAGTTAGTGTTTTTGGTGTTGGGGGTTCAGGGTAGTTAGTGTTTTGGGAGTGGGGGTCGGGTAGTTAGTGTTTTTGGGGTTAGGGGTCGGAGTAGTTATTTTTTGAAGGTTGGGGGGTCAGGTAGTTTTGTTTTTGGGGTGGGGTCAGGGTAGTTAGTGGGGTGGGGGTCGGGTTAGTTAGGGTTTTGGGGGATGGAGGGGTCGGGGTAGTTTGGTTTTTGTGGGTGGGGGGATCAGGGTAGCTTGTTTTTTGGGGTGGGGTTGGTAGTTTGATTTTTGGGGCGGAGGGGTCGGGTAGTTTTTATTTTGGGAGTGGAAGGGTCTTTGATTTTGGGGGGTGGGAGTCAGTGTAATTTAATTTTTAGGGGCAGGGTAGTTCTATTTTTGGGGGTGGGGTCAGTTGTTTTTAGGGCGGGTGGGGGTTGGGATAGGTTTTAGGGCTCAGAGTGGGTTGGGGTATCAGGGTAGTTGTATTTTTAGGGCAGGTGGGGGGTTGCATGCGAAAACCACACATGCCATTCCACACATGCCTTTATTAGGCATGCCTTTACAACGAAAAATTGCTGTAAAGGTATGTGTGGTAAAGACATTTGTGGAAACAGCGCGGTCATTGTTCCAACTGCGTCGTTCAGGCATGCCTGGTTGGCGCGTGCGTTGTTCCATCAAACATTTGTCAGGAGAAGTGGGCATTGATGTAGTTCTGGGGAGAGGAGAAAAGGACGGATGTAATATTTTCTTTCCTCAGTGGATGATGGCTCTAGTGCTGCTGGCAGCAGCGAATCTACTAGTTCAGAGCAGTCTAGTACTCACATGATTGACTGTGAGCCTTCTACTTTGGCGTGATTTGAATGTTAGGATTCCAAGTGTAAGATCAGACATTGTATGTGGGAACACAAGCGTTCCAAGAGGTTTGATGATTTTGTTTTAAGATAGTGCATCTTGGTGTGAATGTGTGCAGTTAGAAACGGTGTGTTGAGTATTGTAAGTGAGTGGGGGAGATCTGTTGTGAGTGTTGCATGTGAGTTTGACACAGCGTGTGGATTGTGGCTAGGAACGAATGAGGTATGTGCTAGAATGCATTTTCACAATTGAACAGTAGCAGTTGGCATTTGTGTTGAGTGCAAGGGGTATTCTGTGTCTCTGGGACTAATTCTTGAAATAAACCTTAGTTCGATCTTTCATGTGGCTATGCCCTTACTCCTTGCAACACTTGCCCAGGCTGGTATAAGTCAAAGGTTCACAGCAGGGGTGACACATCTGATAGGAATGTGGAAAACTTCCAGGCACGCAGGTGTCACAGAACGTTGGGCAGTATTGGCATTTGGCTAAATCTGGTCTATTTTTAACAACATTTCTGAGGCACCCGCCTGTCATAAAAATCTCCTTTTCTTTTTCACAAGCCCGCCACTTCTCCGGTAAAGCTCAGCGAGATCTTGCCCCCACATGTCTTGGCGAAGTGGAAATTAGAAATTATAAGTGTTCATGGTTCTTCACACTTGACTTCTAGGAAAGCGAAGCTCTCCTCTTAGATCTCCGTCAGATTGATCAGTTAATTATCTCTAGGCGACAGCTGTATATTGGTTTCGGATGAAGTGACGGGTCAGAAAGCCGACTATCACCTCTTCAGACAGAGCAGGAATCTTCGACCTGCTTTCCAGTCTGTAACGCGGCAATTATGTGTATTCCTCAGGGAGGGAGGTCTCTGCTGATGACCCTCCCGCGTTTCAGGCCGGAAGGCACTTGCGTGGGCCCCGCGAGCCTGGCAGGTCATTGGAACAATTTTGGAATGCAGGAAATACTGCGAAGGACAGTGGGCGCCTAATCACCGCGCATCGATTCAGCAAATGCCCGCGTGTCCATCGTACGAGTTGCTGTCCCGAAACTCGAAATGACACGCACCTCAATGCAAAATAAACCTCTTTTTTCACGCGATAATGGATTGTGACGAGCATTTTAAACAGCCGGGTGTATTCATAACCCCGTGGTATTGGCCCGACATTAACATGGGCGAGATGAGATGCCGTGGATTGCTAGATACTTTATTCAAAGTGCATATTACAGTACGGTGACACTGACAGCCCGGCGACTTCTCTATTGACTTATGTGTGAGTATCTGTGGTCAAAAGATAGTGCAGACATACTGACCATCCTACAGAAACACCCATTCATTAGCATGTAACATTTACTTTTCCAGACCTATGACCAACAATGGTGCAGCAAAAGTGTCATGGAAAGGCATCCAGGTGGCCCTGGTCCCACCCGCTGCACTTTTTGCACCGGTGATAGCTACGTCTCTGGCAATTATTTTGAAGAGAAGGTTTAAAACTGAAGAAAAAAACATTGTAATGGTTTTCTGAATGTGGCTACTGAGTACGCTATTGGGTACCTCTGAGAATAAACAGATTGCGGTCTCCAAAGCCACTATCTCCTTGTTGGAAACTATGGGAGATTATTTAAGGGATGCTACATACATGATTAGCACATTCCTCCACTACATTCTATGTCATCCACAGATGGTAGAAATGTGGTTCTAAATAGGGTTCCTGAGGGCAAAGAGGATCAAAAGAAGCTAGTGTAACAGATTAGGTGGCTGCTGGGTGGACTCAATGTACTTTGCATCATCATATGATTAGTTTCTAAATGTCCATAATTTCCTATACACTTCTCAGGATATGTGCAAGAAGGCATTTCTCAAGCAATTGAGAACTTTTTACATATTTGTACAATATTCTGTGCGGTTCTCAGAAATGCTCTTGAGGTAAGTGAAGAAAATGTAAATTTTTACACATGCAGACAGAAAAAGTTTTATTGAATGAAAGTTTGTACCATATTTGGACTTTACCAGAGTACAAACAGCACTCTAATTTTCCACAAATAGGCATTCCTTCAGTAGAACTGTTTTCTTTACTTGCCTTGCTGAGCGGATATTCCTTGAGGTAAATTAAATCAGCTACAGTGCTCAGCCCTTCAAACTCACACCCACGAATGGGCTGGAGAAATACAGGTCTTACACAAACAGCTTTTCAATCTTTCATGGAAACATATTCATAGCAAGGTTGATAGCTACCTTATTTTCCTGGGATCTGCTGGACCCGAGCCTTACACAGATGTGCACGATGCTCCGAATTTTTCTTGGAACTGAATTTGGCGATACCAAGTACCTGTACAATCAGTGAAACATCATGCATTCCACATTGAGTGGTATCCTTGGAACATGGTCTGAGGCAGAAGCCTGCCCTTCAATGTCCTTAAAAATATTCTTGTATAACTTGGAGACCAATTAAGGTCCAGCTCATGAGATTTGTTGTGAAGGTTTAGTCAAGAATACTATAAACAGTTCAAATTATGCTGACATGCTGGAAGGCTAAACTCTAGCATTAAAGCTTTGTATTGTGGTTACATCACAGCCAGAGGTGTTTGTGTCAAAGATCGAAAGTTTCTAGGAGCTTTACTTGTGTCTGGTAGGGACCAGGAGCATCCCTAACCTCAGGACTTGAATTTATATTCCAAACTGCAACGTGGATTTGAATGTCCTGTCATTGAGCTCAGGGAATAGAGAATCAGAGCCGCAGGAGCCAGACAGTGGGGATAAGGTATGGGGGCAGAAGTGAACGCCTCAAAAGAACAAAATGTACACTTACACAAGAAAGTATATTTGAAATGGAAAGGCACCATCTGGAGTTAGTTCACCTATTTTTGGAACAGTGTACACTTTACACTATTACTACTTTGGGAGACCGTACAATGGACCAGCAATCTCCCGGTCCCTCCCCCCCCTTTTTGGATTTTGTTAGTTCACCTTCATCTGGGTAATCAGTAGGGGTCTGTGAAATTCCTGAAATTTGCTTTAGAATAACGACTTGAAATTTCAGCAAGATTACAGAAAATGACAAACCATCATCGTTAGTTGTATTTTAGTGTGACATTTCATGCTTGTGTCAATTTCTGATCAATAGTGCATTTCATGCTAAAAATAGTGCAAAACACAAGAACACCAACAGCCACTCATTTTCTGTGGTTCAGTGTGATTGTGATGTTTTTGTACTTCAAACTGATGTTGCATAGTTATTCGATGTGGTATAATAGTGTAATTTCAGGAATTATGTGTAACAAGTACAATTCAAAGTTCACAAAATTACTCAAATAACACTGGCGTTTTTAAAGTTTCACCCAGTCCTATTCATCAATTCTTAGGGTGGTCACAGATGTAGCGATTTTGAGGAGTCCTCTGGTTCTTTACCTTTGTCATTGATAGTGCCAGGTAGTCAGAAAAAGGCCTCTGGAAGTCAGAGGATGCACCAGGTCCTTCACTGCATCACCCAGGAATAATCTTAGCATGGGAGAGGCAAGGCACTCAGCTCAGGCATTCAGGAACAAACACAATTCCACAAAAGTCACATCAGTAGTAGTACAAAGTACTGGCTCGTAAAAGGTACATCTATATTTTGTTTTCAGGTGAGTTTGGCAAGGTATTAGTTTCATTCGAGAAGTAGAGAAAACACATTTGTGGGATTTCTCTCAAAGATTTCTGAAAAGGTATTTCTGGAGCTGGACTACGAAGTGGAAATTGATTCTAGCTCCCATGCCTGGTACTACCTTACCACACTAAAAATGAAGTGATTTCTTTCTCATGGTAGGACATTTTCATGGGTCGTTTCCCAAATTTTGTGTAGGCTACTGGTTTGGCAGGAATCTATGTCCTATGACACAACACTACGTATTTGTTTAGTATTAGGGCAGGCGAACAGGGGATGACCAGAGTGTGGATGGTGTGTGTAGGTGTGAATCAATTAAAAATAAATTTAAAATCATATCACGGATTAGACTCAGGAAGGTAAAAAGTCATATAGCACATAAGTACTCCATGGCTCCTCCACCACTTTCTAGATGGGAAAAGGGGTTTGGGATGCCATACAAAGCTAGAAAATATAGATGGATTTCTGACAATAATGTGGACTTTTCCACCATGAGGTCCAAGTGACTTTACAGCAACTTGTGCTTCAATCTTGTAGTCTATGTGATGTTGCTTTGAACCTATAAGTGGAAAGCAACCTTGTTATTCACAGTTATTCATCTATATGTATATATTGTTCTAAAGGAAACCAGCAGTGTGCAACAATAAATAAAATCCTGATAACTCAATAGTGTAAAATCACTGAAATTCCCTGCATTGAACAGCAAAACTTTTCTTCACAGTACTGACATCAATGATGTGAAATCTTTGTCTTCTCCTGCCACTGGACTGCTGACGGAGGTTGTGTAAGTCTTTCTTGACTCCCACTTCTTCTCGACCTGTTTCATGGGGTCAGCATGAGGCCAGGGGAAGATTCTTCTACAGAAAAAAACGTTATATTCAGAGCTGGGTGGCTATTAAAACGGGACTGCTTTGCACCTGTGTGCTCTGAGGGGCTAAATTGGCCATTGCTCTCGTAATCTATGATGTTGCATGTCACCCTAGGTGAAAACAGCTCTCAATTTGTAACTCTACATAAATCTGTTGCCACAATGGACCTTAAGAAGACATTTAGGGGGTCATTACAACCCTGGCGGTCCGAGACCGCCAGGGCTAAAAGGACGGAAGCACCACCAACAGGCTGGCGGTGCTTCCAGCCCTATCACGACCGCGGCGGAAGCGCCGCGGTCGCACCGCCGGGGCCGGCGGTTTCCCGCCGTTTTAGCCCCGGTGGTGATAATCCGCCAGGGCAGAGCTGCAAGCAGTGCTGCCCTGGGGATTATGACACCCCTACCGCCAGCCTGTTTCTGGCGGTTTGCACTGCCAGGAAGAGGCTGGCGGTAAGGGGTGTCCTGGGGCCCCTGGGGACCCCTGCACTGCCCATGCCACTGGCATGGGCAGTGCAGGGGCCCCCTAACAGGGCCCCGGCCAGCTTTCACTGTCTGCATGGCAGGCAGTGAAAAGCGCGACGGGTGCAACTGCACCCGTCGCACGGCCGCAACACCGCCGGCTCCATTAGGAGCCGGCTCCTATGTTGCGGCCTCATCCCCGTTGGGCTGGTGGGCGCAAACTTGGTTTGCGCCCACCGGCCCAGCGGGAATGTCATAATGGGGGCCGCGTGAGTGTGGCCACATTGGCGGCCGCACGGCGGTTACCGACTGCCGCCAAGGTCGTAATGACCCCCTTAATTTGATGACTGTGCTAAGCTGCCATTGCAAGGAACGCTAATCGGTTTGTAGGTTGCTGTTGCGAAGATACGTGGCCAGTTCTTGCTTTGAGTAAAAGATGGTGGCCCCAGCTGCATGTCCACTGAAGGAAGGCCAAAATACATACTCTTCCCGCCCTCTTGACAAAATGGAGCTAGAACATCTTTCTTTCATGCATAAACACCACAGATCATTATTTGATTTACACACTTGAATATGTATGGGCTGTTTATCGCAATGTTCAATGGACCTTTACATTGCATCCCAGGGTTCCCCAGCTGACTAAACAGACTGGATATTTCAGCTAGGGAGGAAGAATAGACTCTATCTTCTCCAAGCATTCACAAATTTAAAATACAAATGTACAGTGGTAGAAAAAAGGAATGGGACCCCGCTGACTAGAAAGGCAGTAATAGTATCTAAACGTGTTCTTACTGCAAATAAAACATGTTTTGGCATTTACATAGCCACCCATGTCCCTAAACAGATGGCACACCCAGTGGTAACTCATTTATTAATTTATTTATGCAGTTTTACATAATGTAAACCTGGCTCGACGGCGTTAAAGTGCATTGTAGGAGAACAATATATTTATAAAGAAAACTGACCCAATATCAGAGTACGCAATGGACGAATACAGAAAAGCTGAAAGTAACACAATAAAGGGAAACGCAGCAGAGTATATACATAAAGGTAAACATACTGAATTTCAAAATATCAGTTAACGATAATCATCAAGTAACAAAAGAAGGAGTCATTACAGTCGAGTGGACATAAAAAATAAAAGAACAAGGAGTGGACCAACCAACAACAGTTGTATGAAATTAACCAGGTGGCAAAAAACACAGAAGCCTAAACCATCAGACAGATAATAAGAGATAAGGAGAAAAGCTGATGACAGTATGAAGTTGGATATCAGAAGAGAACCACAAGACTAAGAGATAAAGATAATAGTAAAGTAGAAGAGACAGAGGAAATCTAGGTATGAGAAGGAGGAGGAATAGACGGGTGAATGGCTGAGCAACAGGAGCTAAGGGTAGTGTGAAGAGAAGGAGACATGAAGGGAAAAAGGGATCATAACGGTAAATTTAACTGGATGATGCCTGTGACCAAAAAATAAGTTGTTTCAGCTGAGTCTTAAAGTTAAGCAGGCAGCACTGCTAGATAAGGATTGTGCCATTATAGGTCCTTCTTGAAATCTGTAGGTTCTAGTAGTGGTGTTTCTGCACTGTATGACAATCTAGATGCCCACAGTCACCATCAGCTTTGGCAGGGCCAGCTTTAGAGCCAGTGACATCCGGTGCAACAGCCTTTTCTGGTGCCCCCATTACCTATTCCATGAATTCCTTAACTACCTCCCTCCAGCAGCGCTCCTCATCTCTCCACAACCCCTCTCTGACATACATTTCATTCTTTTATACCACTCATAGTTCACTCACACTCCATTTTGTGATCCGCATGGTACACATTCATTGCAGCAGATGCATAAACCCTGCTCTACTAATGATGATTCAAAACTGCCACTAGCCAAAATTCAGATCTTTCACCATCAGAAACATTAACCACCAGAATTATCTTGACATTTTTATTGTTGCCTGAAAACTGCTGGATCCGCAAGGAGGTTCATGTGCTTTTAAACCCATAAGTTATTTTTAAACACAGGGCCCACCACCAAAGTCAACACATGGTGCGGCTGCCCCAGTTGCACCACCCTAAAGCCAGCCCTGAGCTTTACTGCATGGTAATGTGGGCTATAGGTGTGTAGAACCTTGTCATGCACCACACCTTATAGAAGGCTTATTCCACTTAAGTTAGCCAATGCACAGTCAGTCACATGAAAATTATATGACCAAAGATGTTTTGCTCCCAAGGCAAATTGTGCAGTGGAGTGTAACACTGCCTTTAGTGGGCCAATTTGAATTTTGGGAAGTCCATTCAGAAAAGCATTGGTGTTAGACCTGACACACTAAGGTGGCGGTTCCCTAAACATTTTTAGTTTTTCTAGTAGGCTTTGTTGATTCTCTTTGAGTGTGTGCCCTTCCTACCTCTGCTAGGAAGCAGTGCCTGCCAACATGTGCACACTTGCACATTGGTGTTTTCATAGGTATACTGAGCCCGGCACAACCTGCCAGTATGTGCACACTTGCACATTGGTGTTCTCATATGTATAATGAGCCTGGTAAAAGTTGCCAGTGTGTCCACACTTGCACTTTAGGGTTTTTATTTAGGTACCGAGCCTGTCACAGCAGGCCTGTATAGACGTACTTTCACCCTTGTGGTGTTCTCAGAGTTTGTGTCCAGCCTGCCCCTGCAGGTTTGTGCATGCACCAGGGAATATGTGCCCATGGAGTGAAGAATGCCCATGTGTGTTTTCACTACAATCGAGAGTTGCACCACCCATAGTTTAATATGGGGAAAGGTTATAATTAATCCTATCTGCAATAGTGGATTGAAGTAGAGCAGCTGTTTCATGTTTACTATCATTAGATCCCATAAAGACAAACTCTTTACAATAGTAAAGGTGGCTTTGTCAGTAATATCTTGGAAATGCTACTTCTAGAAAGTGGGCTTTTCCATTTTCTAAAATCCCTTATGTGTGCTTTTTTAGTCCAAGCTTCATTCCCCTGGGGGGCAGGGGAAACCACATCTGTGCATTCCCCAAGGACAGCTATAAAAGTTAGAGAACTGAAATGGCAGACCTCTGGCTAGAGAGATTAGGGGGAGATGTTTTGACACTTAGCCTCTTGGAGTCAGATCTTGGCACCACTAAAGATAAGGATATACATTTCAGGGCCCCATGGCAGACAGGACTGAAATTCAGGAGAGACATCTGTGGTTCAAAGGGGAGTCCTTTGAACCACCCCCAACTTCAAAGGCCCATTTCTGTATTACTAGGGGAGGCACACTTCAGCAATTCAGAGATACACTTGCAGGACTGAAGGACAGAGTCCCCATACGGCATGGTGTACACTGCCAGTGGAATCTGTTGTGCACAGGAGTATTTACTGTCCTGGGAAGTGTGCCAAATTTCTCTTGTGCGACCACCAACTGCATGCTCATTGCATGCGGTGTGCGTGTCACTGGTTGTGACCCTCGGAGGTGGGGGCATATCCAGAATAGTGCTGCATTCTACCTCCTGCGGTGCAGCTGAACTGGCACCTCTGTGTGTGACTGGATTTGTCTAGTGCAAATGAAGTCATCATGCCCCAAACAATGCACCTCATTCCAGGGAGGCATGGAAAGGGAACTGATTGTATGGTCAAAAGTACTTGGTGCAACTTAAGTCATCGTGCACCAGGAGATGCTGCAGTGGTAACTTTTCATGCAGTGGGATTGTCTGGTGTGACTCGAGTCATCGTGCACCAGAGATTGTGCCTCACTCCTTGGAGGCATAGCAGTGGTAACTTTTTGTGTACAGCGGGACTGTCTAATTCGACTCAAGTCATCGTGCACCAGACCTTGTGCCCATACCAGGAGGGGACTAAACTTGGTAAACTCTTCGTGTGAAACCGGAATGCCTGGGACGGTCCAAGTCATCGCCCCCCAGTCGTAGTGCCTCCTATCCTGGGAGGTGCCAAATTCATAACTATCTGCAAAGTGGTGTGTTTGGCTTAGCAGAGCACCACCGTGAGAAGCATGTCCCAATGCTACCCTCCTCCTGTGCTTTGCAGACCGGGGCCTGTGCTGGAAGCATGGTGTGGAGAGCCTTGAGTGAACTTCCCAAGTGGGACTAAAACCACCATTTGCTGACTTGCCTGTTCAGCCAATCTTTCCTTCTTCCCCATACCTTTGTCCCGAGATGTTTCTTAAGTCAAACCACTGGCCACGAGTGACCTAGTATCCAGGGAAAGGATCCTGCATTTCTTACTCTGAGGGCGGTGGAAATTGGTTGGGGGGTGGAGGTGGGTTTGGGTTCAAGAGGGGTCTGCAACGCATTTACATCTCACCTACCGGTTTTAAGTGCACTGCATTAGGTTGCTGGAAGCGAGTGTGTGCGATTACATGTAGACAAGGGTGACTGACATATGTGGCACCGCATAGCGGTGCAGAGTGAGTGTGTTGGAGTGGGTGTGCAGGGTTGATTTCACATAGTTTACTATAGTGGTTTGCATTCGCGTTTACTAGTGTGGCCGCGGAGCTATTTTAAAAGTCCTGTAGTTCTCTGGATGTATACATTTCATGTTTCATATTGGGATCTGGGATGAATCCTAGAATGGTTTTAGATTGAATTCGGGTGATTGGTGCGGTGAGTCTTGTACTGCCAATGTGGTAGCAACACATGTGGGTGCTGGGAGGGAAAGTATTTGTTTTCTCATGTGTACATGTTGTTGAATTCATATTAACACTGTTGGGCATCAAACTATTAGTGATATTTTTTATTGTGATTTATGCCCAGATTTACATGGCGTTCATGTAGTGTGATCAGCATAGGGAAAGGTGCGGAAGCATAGGGTTAGTTAGCTTGAGCAGTGTAGATGAGCGTGAAGCCTGCTGAAACACCCCGAACAACGTGGAAAAGTTCATGATATTATTTTCAAGCTTGTTTGTGTAGAAGACTCTGTCTCAACCTTGAGAACGAGAGTACAGGGAGAAGATGGAATGAAAACAAAGGCTGGGGAAGGGCAGAGCAGCCAAGTGCTGATAACATAGCTAGAAAATGCCAGAAAGAGATAGAATCCAAGCTTCGAGTTATTTAAGCACTGGAGTGTGGGTGAGGGACTTGAAGCTCGCAGATGGAGTTGAGAAAGCTGCCATGGCCCAGCGCTGCCTCCCTGTTTTGCTGACCTTGATGCTTGAGGGGGAGAGAGGTCCAAGCAGGTGGTAGAGGGCTTCCCAGCATTTCATGGACTAAGTTAAGTTCCACACAGGGATGAAAGGCCTTTGTTTCTCTGCTCTATTATTATGATTGATTATTTATGCTTGCACTGTGTTTATTACCTGAAGTATTCAGCTCGTTTATATTTTGCTTTCTAAACATCATAGTGTGAGCCTGCTGCAGTAACTGAAACATGCATTTTGGTGTGCAGTAAATCAAAACTTATCTGAAGTATTCAGCTCGTTTATATTTTGCTTCCTGAACATCGTAGTGTGAGCCTGGTGCAGTAATTGAAACATGCATTTTGGTGTGCAGTAAATCAAAGCTTATCTGAAGTATTCAACTCATTTATATTTTGCTTCCTGAACATAGTAGTGTAAGACATTTTGGTATACAGTTATTCCAAGCTTATATCTGTCAATGAACTCTTTGCTCATATGTATACATAGATGCTCTTTGTAGTGAACTTATATATAAACAGATGCTTTTCATTGCTATTCTTATTCTGTCAATGAACTCTTTGCTCATCTGTATACATAGATGCTCTTTGTAGTGTATTTATATATAAATAGATGTTTTTCATTGCTATTCTTATTCCACTATTGTTAATGTGCTAAATGCCTACAGTTACCTGAAATTCTAGTAAAGCTAAATTGTAATCATAATTGGCGTGTGGTCCTTCATTGAGCGTCCTTCTTGACTTATACCGAACAGGTGTCAACCAGTCACTTGGATAAGACATAGGGGGTCATTACAACCCTGGCAGACGGTGTTAAAGCTGCGGTAATACCGCAAACAGGCCGGCTGAAAAAAAAGGAAATTATGACCGTGGCGGAAACCGCCAACATAGACAGCCACTTTAACACTCCGACCGCCACGGCAGTACAGACAAGCAGCGCGGCGGTCACCGCCAACAGACAGGCAGAAGACAAAGTACCGCCCACAGTATTACAACACACCAATCCGCCACCTTTTCCGGGGCGGATTCACCGTGGATAAAAACATGGCAGAAACAGCTTTTGCAATGGGAAAACGCTCACCTTAACACACTTCATGAGGAAGGAGGCCACCATGGAGCCCGAACTCAAAATACTCCCTGCGCTTGTCTTCCTCCTCCTCTACGAACACCAGCAACGGTGGCTCCGAAGACAACGGTGAGTACTGCACCTACGACATAGGGGAGTGGGGAGGCAAAAGTCAGGGACACGCACACGCAACACCCCCACCCTCAACCCAACCCTCGCACACTACAACACACACACCAATGCATTTCCAAACATCACAGGAACAACCCACAACCCCCCCGGAAGAATGCAAAGACAAAAAGGAAGTCAGTACAACCATTGTAATGTATCAAAATACAGTAAGCTCATATATAAAGAAATATATACACATAAAAAATATATACATAACGATTGGTAGTGCAGGTATGCACATTTCAATGTCCGTGGACCACTGGGCCCGCAATGCATGGGCAAGGCCCACACTAGATACCTGTCCACAAACGGAGAGAACACTGCAGGGGCATCAGAGAGAAATACAACAGGCACCTCAGGGGGAAGGGAAGGGGGGCACCTCAGCTGGATGAGTGCACCACGCCAGATCCACAATGGGGCTCCATGCCCATCAATGTATCCTGGGGAGTGCAAAGCCACAGTCTCTCAAGTCTCTACAGTGGGTGATTTGCCCACTGTACCATCCTGGAGAGTGCAAAGCCACAGTCTCTCAAGTCTAACAAGTGGTTGGTTTGCCCACTGTTCCATCCTGGGGAGTACAAAGCCACAGTCTCTCAAGTCTAACAAGTGGTTGGTTTGCCCACTGTTCCATCCCGGGGAGTGCAAAGCCACAGTCTCTCAAGTCTCTACAGTGGTGGGTTGCCCACTGTACCATCCTGGGGAGTGCAAAGCCACAGTCTCTCAAGTCTCTACAGTGGTTGGATTGCCCACTGTACCATCCTGGGGAGTGCAAAGCCACAGTCTCTCAAGTCTCTACAGTGGGTGGTTTGCCCACTGTACCATCCTGGGGAGTGCAAAGCCACAGTCTCTCAAGTCTCTACAGTGGTTGGATTGCCCAATGTACCATCCTGGGGAGTGCAAAGCCACAGTCTCTCAAGTCTCTACAGTGGGTGCGTTGCCCACTGTACCATCCTGGGGAGTGCAAAGCCACAGTCTCTCAAGTCTCTACAGTGGATGGTTTGCCCACTGTTCCATCCTGGGGAGTGCAAAGCCACTGTCTCTCAAGTCGATGCAGTTCTCCACTGGTTCTGGAGGGGGACTATTGCCCAGAGTGCTTCATCCTGTCAAGGATTCAGGTAGTGGATGCAGTTCTCCACTGGTTCTGGAGGGGGACTGGTGCCCAGAGTGCTTCATCCTGTCAAGGATTCAGGTAGTGGATGCAGTTCTCCACTGGTTCTGGAGGGGGACTGGTGCCCAGAGTGCATCACGCTCCCCGTGACGGTCCCAGTCCCGTCACTGTCCCAGCTGCACATGGGCTAACGGTGCTTGAGTTGGTGGTCTTTGCCCTGTTCAGTGGTGCTTTGCCATGGCGGTCTGTGCCCTGTTCAGCGGTGCCTCGCCATGGCGGTCTTTGCCCTGTTCAGCGGTGCTTGACTTTGCTGTCTCTGACCTGTTCAGCGGTGCTTGCCATGGCGGGCTGTGCCCTGTTCAGCGGTGCTTTGCCATGGCGGTCTTTGCCCTGTTCAGCGGTGCTTAACTTTGCTGTCTCTGACCTGTTCAGCGGTGCTTGCCATAGCGGTCTGTGCCCTGTTCAGCGATGCTTTGCCATGGCGGTCTTTGCCCTGTTCAGCGGTGCTTGACTTTGCTGTCTCTGACCTGTTCAGCGGTGCTTGCCATGGCGGTCTGTGCCCTGTTCAGCGGTGCTTTGCCATGGCGGTCTTTGCCCTGTTCAGCGGTGCTTGACTTTGCTGTCTCTGACCTGTGCAGCGGTGTGTGGCATGACGGTCTTTGCCCTGTTCAGCGGTGCTTGACTTACTGTCTCTGACCTGTGCAGCGGTGTGTGGCATGACGGTCCCTCAGTGCCCAGCGTGGCTGTGACTGCCGGTGCCCCCCTGGGCACTGACTCTGGCAGTGGTCTCCAGACCAGTGACGATAGTGCTGCCCTCTTGGGCACTGACTCTGGCGGTGGTCTCCGGACCAGTGATGATAGTGCTGCCCTCCTGGGCACTGACTCTGGCGGTGGTCTCCGGACCAATGACGATTGTGCTGGCGGTGGTGTCCTGGCCAGCGGGGAGGATGGTGGCCTTCTCCGCCGTGCTGCTCTTCCCAGACTTTGGAGACTTCTTCTGCCCCTTCACCACCTTGTGAGGAGTCACAGCTGACTCGGCACTCCCCCCGGGACCCTTGTGAGCGGCTTTGCCGGCAGGAGCCTTCACCCTCTCCCGTCGGGCACTGTCCAACTTCTGGTGCTTTACAGGGGGTGGACTGACAGTGCTTTGGCTCCGTGTCACACTGGCTGCCCTGGTGCCCGGTGCACTCCATATACCTCTAACACGCACCACTGGAACCTGACTTTTTTTGGCTGAGGTGCTAGTACGGGACCTATGAATTGAAGGGGTGGGGGTGGTGGGAAAGAGGTCAACGTTGCTCAGGAAAAGTTTCTGACGAACACTGGGATGGGTAGCTGGAGGGGGTCTGGGAGTGGAAGAAGAGGAGGTGGTTGTAGGAGGTGTAAGTTTAGATGTTTGGGTGCAGGTGCAGGTTCTGGAGGCTGTCGTGAGGTGGATGGATGTTGGGTGTGTGGATGTCCGCGTTTGTGTACTTTGGGAGGGGGTATCACAGACACACTGGGAGAGGACACAGGGGACGTGTAAATGGTAGTGGGGTGGTGAGTGCAGGTGAGCGGGGTGTGGTGCTGGGTGTTCTGGTGCGAGTCCTAGTGGCTGTAGATGTTGTGCATGCAGGTGAGAGTGTAGACGACACTGGGAGGGAGGAGGGAGACGACGACGAGGGGGACACAGTGGAGGCAGTGGATGTTGCTGTGTCTGTATGTGGGTGATGCTTGTGTGAGTGCCTGTGGGATGTGTGGTGCCTATGTTTGCCTGAGCCACTTTTGTGTGCTGAGGTGTGTGCATGCTGGTCTGATGGTGTGCTTGGGATAGGCTGGGGTACAGGGGATTGGGTCTGGGTGGAGGAAGTTGGAGGGGGAGGCTAGAGACAGGGACAATGGCTGCCATCAGTGCTGAGGCCAGAGATTGCAGGGTTCGATGAAGAGCAGCCTGACCAGAATGAATGCCCTCCAGGAATGCATTACCGTGTTGCAACTCCCTTTCTACACCCTGGATGGCATTCACAATGGAAGACTGCCCAACAGTGAGTGACCTGAGGAGGTCAATGGCCTCCTCACTGAGAGCAGCAAGGGTGACAGGGGCAGGGGCTGAGGTGCCTGGGGCGAAGGTGATGCCCACCCTCCTGGGTGAGCGGGCACAGAGCGAAGGCTGAGGGGCTGCTGGGAGGGCTGTGCTGGTAGGGGGGTTGGCGGCTGTACCTGTAGAAGTGGGGGGCACAGATGGTGCCGTCACCACAAGGTAGCTCCCATCGGAGGACGAGTCCGTGTCGCTGTCCGCTGATCCGGTGACCGATGTGAAGCTCCCCTCGCCCTCCGTCCCACTGGTGTATTCGGAGTCTGTGGTGTGGCCCTCCATGCCATGTGGGATGCAGCTCCCTCGTGCTCCGGTGCCACTGTACCTCCGCCTGATGATGCTGATGCACAAAAGAACAGGGAAAGCACAAAAAGGGGGTGGAAACAGAAGAAAGACAGGTTGAGTGCATGGCTTACCACTACAGTTGGCGGACAATACAGACACAGCAGCCCCCTGCACTACGCCGTGCTCTTGGCCTCTACAGAAGCAGTTCCTGGGATATGGCCTACATGGCTATGAGTGTCATCTGTCCACATAGATGACACAGGGGCATGTATACCTGTACTTGGCACTCTACAGAGGTGGGGTGGAGTGGCACATGGCCTGCATTACGGAGGGGCCTAGCCTACGAAACTCTCCCTGGCCTAGGGAAACCCACAGCCCTCCTCCCCCACCCAGACCCCTCCACTGCGCGCAAATGCATCAGAATGTGAGTGTACTCACCCCCTTGTGTCTTCTGTGATGCCCTCAAGCGCCATCCAACTCAGGGTAGGCCACCGCCAGGATCCGGAACATCAGGGGGGTCATGGTTCGACGGGCACCACTCCCACGTTGGGAGGCCATCCCCAGCTGAGCCTCTGCCGTCTTCTTGCTCCAGCGGCAAATGTCCTCCCATCTTTTACGGCAGTGGGTGCTCTGTCTCTGGTGGACCCCCAGGGTCCGGACTTCCTTGGCGATGGCACGCCAAATATCCTTCTTCTGGTGGGCGCTGACCTACATGACATGTACAGGGGAAGAAGAGAAGTCATTAGCAACAGCACCGTCGAAGTGAGTGGCCCACATCCCTGCCCTTGCCGTGTGGCGCATGCATTCACACTCCTTCATGCTCGCATAACTCTGCCCCCTTCCTACTTACATCCAGCCCTCTCCACCCAGGCATAGCCCATACAACTTGCACCCTATGTACTCACCTGTTGGTCTGGAGGACCGTAGAGTAGCGTGTACTGGGAGAGGACCCCGTCCACGAGCTTCTCCAACTCCTGTGCAGTGAAGACAGGGGCCCTTTCCCCAGACGCACGTGCCATTGTCTCTTCCAGACCGAGGTCACAGCAGCACTTGCAGTGTAGGCCCTCTCCTGTCGAAGATCTGGTATCGAGTGAGTGAACAGATAGAAAATGGCGCTCACGTCCGCGGCGGTGACGTCCGCGGCGGTGCGTATCATCACCGCCAGCGCACTTCGTCATTGGCTCCTGGGACCTATAGGGCCCAATGTTAACCAATGCAGCATTGCGCCGCGGTCTTCAACCGCCTACCACGACGGTGTACAACGCCAGCGCAGTTACCTCACATCCAACTGTCCCAGTTTAGAGGTCAGGCAGCCGGCATTTCAGGGGCCCACATGGCTTCATTTACAACTTCGTCACACATACCTAGGCCTGGACTCAACACACTTACAGACAACTTTTTGGATTATGTTTTTTGTACTGTATAGCTGTGGGTACATACCTCTGAGTTGCTTGACTCTGTGGTCGCTGTTGTCCTTCCTAGGCACCGTCAGCTGGGACATGTGAGGAGATGGCGGAATCCTCCGGTGTGCCGACCGCTGGTGGACCTGTTGACAATGGAGGAGTGACATTTAATCATCACCTACAGGTTTGACCGTGCCACAATCCAGGAACTTTGTACTCAGTTGGAGCCTGATCTGATATCACCAATCCGCCATCCCACAGGAATCCCCCCTCAAGTGCAGGTGCTGTCAGTACTCCATTTCCTTGCAAGTGGGTAATTTCAAACAACAGTGGCCATGGCATCAGGGATGTCCCAGCCTATGTTTTCCAACGTATTGTCCAGAGTGTTGTCTGCCCTGCTGAAATACGTGAGGAGCTACATCGTTTTCCCTCAGGTGGAGGATTTGGCTACAGTTAAAGGTGACTTCTATGCCCTCGGACATATCCCTAACATCATAGGTGCCATTGATGGTACCCATGTGGCTTTGGTCCCCCACCACAGGAGTGAACAGGTGTACAGGAAGAGTTATCATTCGATGAATGTACAGATGGTATGTTTGGCAGACCAGTACATCTCGCAAGTAAATGCTATGTTCCCTGGATCAGTGCATGACGCCTACATCCTGCGGAATAGCAGCATCCCGTATGTGATGGGTCAACTCCAGAGGCACCATGTGTGGCTATTAGGGGACTCTGGTTACCCCAACCTGTCATGGCTATTGAACCCAGTGAGGAATCCCAGGGACGAGGAACGCTACAATGAGGCCCATGGGCAGACTAGGAAGGTGATCGAACGCACCTTCGGCCTCCTGAAGGTGTGCCAGATCATCATCGCCTGCTCGATGCTTTACAATCTTGCTTTGCGACGCCAGGTGCCTTTTCTGCAGGAGGATGGTCCAGATGACGGTGTTGTGGCAGCTGTGGAGCCTGTGGACAGTGATGAGGAGGAAGCAGAGGAAGAAGACATTAATAACAGGGACTCTGTCATATAGCAATATTTCTAGTGACACACAGGTGAGAACACATTTTTTTACTATTACATTTACTTTCACACTTCTACCTCTATCCTGTCTGTCAATTTGAAGCAGTATATGCTAACTGAGTGGTACATTTCCATTACGGTTTCACAGGTGTGGTTACCAACGTGTGTCATCTGCTTGCATCCTTCATGGCCTTGTGATGTGTGACATAGGTATGTTGACATTACATTTTCGAACGGATTTTGTCATTGTCATAGCTAATACACATTTTCTAAACCACAGACTGACTCCAGATTGTTTTGTGGTTCAATGGTGTTTATTGAAGTGCAAATTATTGGAGGGGGTGGCAAAATGGTGATGGGTGATGGTGGAGGAATGTCCATGGCAGGGTCCAGTCTATTAGTCTCACAGGTGCACAGCCCATATGGGCATAGGAAGTGGAGCTGGAACAGTTCCAATCTGGACAGGGTCACAAAGTGGGACAGTGGGATGACAATCAGGGTGGTCTCATTTCCTGGCGGGGGTCTTGCCATCTTGCTCTGTCCTGTTCCTGGATCTCAGGGACCGCTTGCGGGGTGGTTCTCTTGCGGGGTGGTTCTCCGTCTGCAGGGGATGGGGTGCTGGTGTGGTGGTCCTGTGGCGGGGCGTCCTGTCCACTAGCGCTGGCGGAGGTGGTGGGCAGTTCATCGTCCAGGCTAGTGTCAGGGGCCCCTTGGAGTGCCACGGTGTCCCTCATGGTCTTCTGTATATCCTTCAGCACCCCTACTTTGGTGCCCAGGGCGGAGCTGATGGTTCTGAGCTCCTCCCTGAACCCCAAATAGAGTTCGTCATGCATGCGCTTGGTCTCCTGAAACTTTGCCAGGACCGTCGCCATCGTCTCCTGGGAGTGGTGGTATGCTCCCATGATGGAGGAGAGGGCCTCGTGGAGAGTGGGTTCCCTTGGCCTGTCCGCCCCCTGTCGCACAGCAGCCCTCCCAGTTCCCCTGTGTTCCTGTGCCTCCGTCCCCTGGACCATGTGCCCACTACCACTGCCCCCAGGTCCCTGTTGTTGTTGGGGTGGTGGGTTATCCTGGGTTCCCTGTAGTGGTGGACACACAGCTGATTGACGTGTCCTGGGGACGGAGGTATGGGACCGCTGGGTGGGTGCTGAGCTGGTGTTACCAGAGGGTGGAAGGTCAGTGTTGGGCTGTGCCTGTGCGAGGGGAACCGACTGTCCAGAGGCCCACAATGGTCCGGGCTGGTCATCTTGATCCAGTTGGACAGAGCTGCTGTCATCACTGTGGGCCTCTTCTGTGGGTGGGGTGGAGCTGTCTGGACCCTCCTGTCTGGTCACATTTGGTAGTGGTCCTGCAGGGGTATAAAGGCATGATTATTGCATGTGTGTGTGTCATGGTGTGCAACGTGTGGGTGAGCGTGTACCCCAGTGCTAGCTTTCCTGTGTGGGTGTCACGGTTTTCAATGGGCTTACCGTCGAAGTTGAGAAGAGTTGGGGAACGACCCCGGTTCCGGCAGGTTCTGCTGTGGCCGAGGTAGGGGCGACCCCTTCCGGTATCCACAGTGCTGTTTGACAATAGCAAGCCACTACAGTCCGTGCCCTCCAGAAGGAGTCCCAGAGGAAAAACCCCAGTAGGGTAAAAAACCTCCAACGGGAACTCCCTGAAACAAAAGGAGGACACCAAGGCGTTAGAGATGAAGATCCGGAGTGCAGGAAGACTGGAAACGAAGACAGGTCAGGAAAATACTGGATTCGCAGGAAGAAACCAGTCAGAGCGTGACTACCACCAAGGAGTGTTGCAACGCAATGAACAAGCAGCTGGATTCCCCTTATATACCTCTAGGCAGGAAGTAGGAAACAGGAAGTAGAAACACCACCATCTTGGATTGGGGAAAAGAGTATAATAGTGAATCAGGTACATGCGTCCAAACAAAGAAAAACAATGCATGCTGGGAAGAGAGGAAGTGGGTAGCATGCTGGGAAAGGAAAAGGCAGGCATAAAAACACCACCATGTGCAAGGGTTCAGATTTTGCCTGGAGACATTGGTAAGTGCCCAAAGTACATGCTGTAAGAAATGTAAAGCGCATTAATGCGCTGTGCGCGACAGGATCAAGACCTAACTCGAGGTCTTTCTCCCGCCGCGTTTGTCTTTCCAATAGAGACAAAAGAAGGGGGCGCGGCGAGTGCCGCGACCCCTGAACGAACTCGCGGCTTTCCCCGCGGCCTGTACACAAGCCGCGGCTTCTCCCGAGGCTTGCACACAGACCGCGGCATGAAGGGAATGCCGCGCTGCGGCGACCCGAGCCCGCGGCCGCGGCTGCCGTAGGAGCCGCGGCGGCCGCGGCGTGACAGTATGTCCCCCCCCCGAGGCCCCGGGTTTGTGAGGGAAGAGTCGAAAAAAGCGACGGACCAAAAGAGGGGCATGAACTGAAGGGGCATCCTCCCAGGAACACTCACTCATAGGGTAACCTTTCCAATGAATAAGATACTAGAGGCGCACATGGAAAAGCCGAGAGTCACAGATTTCCTGGACCTCGTACTCGGGCACATTATCAACTAACAGAGGAGGGGGACAGGAAAATTGTCTGTGAAAAGGATCAGGAAGGTAAGGTTTAAGTTGAGAGACATGGAATACAGGGTGAATCTTCCACGTCCGAGGTAGGCGAAGACGCACAGACACTGGGTTAATCTTTTTGAGAATTAGGAAGGGACCATAAAAGCGGGGTTGGAATTTGTTCTGAGTGAGTCGGAGAGGTAGGAATCTAGAGGAGAGCCAGACTTTATCCTGGACCTGATATTGAGGAGCCGCACAGCGTCTCCTATCCGCTATCCTTTTCATGCGAGACTTAGTGGCCACAAGGTTGGACTTGGTAACACGTTGGATACCTCGTAGCTGTCGGACATAGGAGGAGATGGCAGGAAGATTGGAATTCTCTCTCAGGGGAGATGGAAAGGCCTTGGGATGGAAACCGTAGGAGCCATAGAAGGGAGAGACCTTCGAGGCACTGTGTATGGAGTTGTTATAGGAGAATTCTGCAAGCGGTAAATAGGTAGCCCAATTACTCTGCGTAGCATTGCAGAAGCTACGTAAGTATTGTTCGAGACCTTGATTGAGTCGTTCCGTCTGTCCATTGGTTTGAGGGTGGAACCCAGATGATAAGGCCACTTTGATTCCCAATGTCTTACAGAATTGATTCCAGAATCGGGAGATATATTGAGGACCCCTATCCGATATAATGACCTGAGGTAATCCATGAAGCCGAAAGATCTCTTGTGTAAAGATTTGACCCAATTCTTTTGCCGTTGGTAACTTTCTTAAGGCCGTGAAGTGAGCCATTTTGGTGAAGGAGTCTACGGTTACCATTATTATGTGATTTCCCATTGAAGAGGGTAATGCGCACATGAAATCTGTGGAGATAGTGTGCCATGGGCCTGGGGGAACTGGTAGTGGGAGGAGTAATCCTACTGGTTTGGTACGGGGTGTCTTGGCTGGAGCACATATAGGACAAGATGATACATATTCCCCAATATCTGTCTTGAGTGTTGGCCACCAGAAGGAGCGAAGCAGAAGTTCTTGAGTAGCTTTCATTCCTCGATGACCCGCGATAGGGAAATCATGGCACATACGTAAGGCTTCAGTCTGTACTATTTTAGTGGGTAAGAATAGGGCCTTATCATGATAATAATAGCCTTGATCTATATGCAGTTGCGGACGCAACTTATTCAGCTCTGTCTCTTCTAGACTGGCATATTCGGACTTGACTTGGTCTAAAAAAGTCTGTACTACACCAATGATCTTATTATCGTCAAATAGGTTCTGTACAGTAGAATCGTTACACTCAGGGTAACGTCGGGACAAGGCATCCACCAGGATGTTCTGAGAACCAGGGATGTAAGTGATATAGAAGTCATATTGGCTGAAAAAGAAAGCCCATCGAGCCTGCCGGCTATTTTGACACTGAAAGTTTCTTAAGCACTGTAGATTTCTGTGGTCTGTCCGGGCTTCAAAAGGTTCTTTTGAGCCCATCAAAAAGTGTCTCCATTCTGTGCAAGCGGTTTTTAAGGCGAGTAATTCACGTTCTAACACGGAATAGTTCCGCTCCGAATCGGATAAAATGTGTGACAGGTAGAATACAGGGTGTTCTAAATCATCATCGTCTTGCCTTTGCAATAAGGCAGCCCCAATGGCTCTTTCTGAGGCATCTGCAACAACAATGAACTGTTTGCTGGTGTCTGGCTGTCGTAGAATAGGGGCTTGAATAAAGGCTTTCTTTAAATCCTGAAAGGCCGACTCTGCGTCTTGTGTCCAACAAAAGCCCTTCTTTAGATGTTCTTTTTTAAGGGTTTGAGTAATGTAGCTGGTTCTCTGGGCAAAGTCTGCTATGAATTGTCGATAGAAGTTGGCTAATCCCAAAAAACACTGAGTCTCCTTGATGGAAGAAGGAGATGGCCAATTCAATATAGCTTGCACCTTGTCTGAATCCATGGCTACTCCAGTTTGGTTTATGCAATACCCCAAGTATTTTACTTCCGACTGATCAAACTCGCACTTTTCAGGTTTGCAGAATAAATGGGGTTGTCGGAGTCTCTCTAAAACTTGGCGAACATGCTTAGAGTGTTCCTCTGGATGCACAGAAAAGATTAAAATGTCGTCGAGATACACCACTACTGTTTGTTGCAAAAGATCAGAAAAGATAGAATCCATGAACCTTTGAAAAATGGAAGGGGCATTGGTGAGTCCGAATGGCATTACTCTATATTCATAGTGACCAAAGGGTGTTCTAAAAGCGGTTTTCCACTCATCACCCTCTTTAATTCTTAGAAGATGGTAGGCTCTTCGAAGATCCAGCTTGGTGAATCTCTTTGCCCCTCTGACTGCTTCTAGGATATCCTTTATGAGGGGTAGCGGGTACCGATCTTTAATAGTGATCTTGTTTAATCCTCTGAAATCAATACAGGGACGCAAATCTTTAGTTTTCTTAGGCACAAAGAAGAGAGGAGCCCCCGCAGGTGAAGAAGAGGGAGTAATCAACCCGCTTTGTAGGTTCTCATCAAGGTATTCTTTAAGAATCTGCTTCTCCGGTTCTGTGAGAGAGTACATTCGCCCGAAAGGAACCACTGTATCTGGTTCTAAAGGGATGGCCAATAGTATTCTCTATGGGGTGGCAGTTCAGGTTTTTCTGGCTTCTGGAATACATCAGCATATTCCTAATAATGCCTGGGAACTCCCTGAAGGACGTTAATAGAGCATCCCACCTTAGGGGGTGCTGCTAAGAGACTTTTTGGAGGCCAATAATCCCCTGCGGGATAGCAGTGGTGTTGGCAAAAGTGAGAGGATAAGGAAATAGTTCTTGTTTCCCAGTTGATGTAAGGGTTGTGCCGTGTGAGCCATGGAATTCCCAGGATCATGACGTGGTGTGGTGATGAAATTAAATCAAACGAAAGATTTTCTTGGTGTTTCCCAAACTGTAGACAGAAGGTAGGGGTGGTATATTGTACGGGTCCTGAGGCCAAGAGTGATCCATCCACTGTGTGTACCTGTTCTGGTACTTCCTTAGGTATTTGTGCTATCTGTCGTTTCTTGGCCCAGGCTTCATCTAAATAGATGCCACTGGCTCCGCAGTCCAATAAGGCCAAGGTTCTTTCTTCCCGGCCTTCAGTTAAATGAAGGATAACTGGTAAAAGAAAAAGAGCAGTTCCTTCCTCCCTGGAAGAACAAATGGAAGGTATTTCACGATATCCCGTCCTCACCCTTCTCACTGAGGACAGGAGTTGGCGTTTCCCAAGGGTTTGGTTGGACGAATGGGGCAGGTGCGAATGAGGTGACCAGCTGTACCACAATATAGACAAGACCCCTTTCTTCGTCTATGTTCTCTTTCACTAGCTGATAAAGGTCCTCGAGCTGTGTCAATTTGCATTGGCTCTTCCTCGGTATTCCCCTTAGGTTCAGGACGGACTTCCTTGGTACGATGAGAGAAGGTGCGAGACGTCACTGAGTGAGATGGCAAACGACTCTTCTTTTTCTCCATTCTTCGTTCGTTCAACCGATATTCTATCGTCAGAGTCTGATCCATCAATCCTTTAAGGTCCTCTATTCTAGCAGAGTGCACCAATTCGTCCTTAATGTCCTCTCTGAGTCTTCTACGGAACAGTGTCACCAAAGTACGTTCCACCCAGGATGTTTCTGCTGCTAATTGTCTGAAATGGGTGATGTATTGTAATACATCTTGATTCCCTTGTTGGATTTCGCAAAGAGCTTCTTCTGCAGATGCCTCGAGTCCAGGGCATTCAAACATCTGTTTAAAAGTAGTGATAAAGGTGGAATAATTAGATAGGCAAGGATCATTTCTTGTCACTAAAGGAGTGGCCCAAGCCAATGCTGGCCCCGATAAGGCGCTAATCAAAAACCCCACCTTGGTCTTGTCTTGAACGAATTGCGAGGGGCGGAAGGCAAAATAAACCGTTAAGGCATCCAGGAATTCTTTTAATCTGTTAGGATCCCCGGAGAAACGGGGTGTAGTGGCAGCTACTGAGGGTACATCTGTGGTCCTGGATGCAAAGGCTTGTCGATAGACGGCATTTTCAGTACGTAGCTGTTGGAGTTCTTGAGCCTGTTGTTGTATCGTCATAAGCAGGGTCTGGCTCGTAGGTTCCGTATTTGCCACTGGATTATCCATGGTTCCGGACTGCAACTGGATTTGTGGGCGTTGCAATCTGTCACGGTTTTCAATGGGCTTACCGTCGAAGTTGAGAAGAGTTGGGGATCGACCCCGGTTCCGGCAGGTTCTGCTCTGGCCGAGGTAGGGGCGACCCCTTCCGGTAGCCACGGTGCTGTTTGACAATAGCAAGCCACTACAGTCGGTGCCCTCCAGAAGGAGTCCCAGAGGAAAAACCCCAGTAGGGTAAAAAACCTCCAACGGGAACTCCCTGAAACAAAAGGAGGACACCAAGGCGTTAGAGATGAAGATCCAGAGTGCAGGAAGACTGGAAACGAAGACAGGTCAGGAAAGTACTGGATTCGCAGGAAGAAACCAGTCAGAGCGTGACTACCACCAAGGAGTGTTGCAACGCAATGAACAAGCAGCTGGATTCCCCTTATATACCTCTAGGCAGGAAGTAGGAAACAGGAAGTAGAAACACCACCATCTTGGATTGGGGAAAAGAGTATAATAGTGAATCAGGTACATGCGTCCAAACAAAGAAAAACAATGCATGCTGGGAAGAGAGGAAGTGGGCAGCATGCTGGGAAAGGAAAAGGCAGGCATAAAAACACCACCATGTGCAAGGGTTCGGCTTTTGCCTGGAGACATTGGTAAGTGCCCAAAGTACATGCTGTAAGAAATGTAAAGCGCATTAATGCGCTGTGCGCGACAGGATCAAGACCTAACTCGAGGTCTTTCTCCCGCTGCGTTTGTCTTTCCAATAGAGACAAAAGAAGGGGGCGCGGCGAGTGCTGCGACCCCTGAATGAATTCGCGGCTTTCCCCGTGGCCTGTACGCAAGCCGCGGCTTCTCCCGAGGCTTGCACACAGACCGCGGCATGAAGGGAATGCCGCGCTGCGGCGACCCGAGCCCGCGGCCGCGGCTGCCGTAGGAGCCGCGGCGGCCGCGGCGTGACAGTGGGGGCTTATGTGATGATGGTTAGGGGTTGTTATGGGTATGTGCAGTGGGCATGCTTTAGTGAGGGGTGTCCATGCTTTGTTGTGTCATGCAGGGCTTGGTGTTGGGTTGGATGGTTTGTCTTATTAGTACATTAGTGAGGAGTTGAAGTGATAGGGGAGGGGGTGAGGATGGGGGTGTGTGATAGCATGCAGATAGGGTGGGGGATATGATAGTTAAGATTTGACTTACCAGTGTCCATTCCTCCACCGACTCCTCCAAGCCCTTCTGGATGCATAATGGTCAAGACCTGCTCCTCCCATGTTGTTAGTTGTGAGGGAGGAGGTGGGGGTCCGCCGCCAGTCCGCTGAATCGCGATGTTGTGCCTGGAGACAACGGAACGCACCTTGCCCCGTAGGTCGTTCCACCTCTTCCTGATGTCCTCCCGATTTCTTGGGTGCTGTCCCACTGCGTTGACCCTGTCGACGATTCTTCGCCATAGCTCCATCTTCCTTGCTATAGAGGTGTGCTGCACCTGTGATCCAAATAGCTGTGGCTCTACCCGGACGATTTCCTCCACCATAACCCTGAGCTCCTTCTCCGAAAACCTGGGGTGTCTTTGGCGTGCCATGGGGTGGTGTAGGTGATGTGTGGGGTGGTGTATGTGGTGATGAGTGTGGTGATGTGTAGTGGTGTGTGGTGTTTTGTACGTGGATGTTGTATGAGTTATGGTGTTGTGTGCCTCTGTGTGGTGGGGTTGTCTATTGCCGTGCTCTCTCTCTGTCGCCTTCGTCTCTATTTTTTGGTTGTAGGGGTTTGTGGGTGATGTGGGTGTGTGTTTTATATTGTGTTGGGTGTGTGGGAGTTGTGTTTGTATGTGTATCAGGTGTGTGTATTTTGAATTGTCCAATGTGGCGGTGTTTTGTAGATGTGTGTGTATTTTGAGCGCAGTGGTGTGTACCGCCAATGGAATACCACGGTTGAAAGACCGCCGCGTGGATTCGTGTGTCGTAATAGCATGGGCGTGTTTCTGTTGGCGTGACGGTGGAGGTTTTGTTTTTGCCAGTTTATCACTGACCTTTGGTGTGCCGGACTTGTGTGGGTGTCTGAATTTCGGCGGATTCCATGATGTGGGTCATAATAGCTGTGGCGGTATTCCGCAGCAGTGTATTGGCAGTCTTCTGCACGGCGGTAAGCAGCTTTTACCGCTGATGTTGTAATGACCCCCATAGTGTTTAGTCATGTGTGTGCTGAACATAGCTTTATTGACATGCTGCTCATGTGAAGTCTCATTTGTGATGCTCAGTGTACTTATTCTGTGAAAGTGCTGATGCTTTACACATTGCCTCTGTGTTAAGCCTAACTGCTCTGTGCCAATCTATCCAAGGGTGAGCGCAGGTTATACAGTGAGTGTAATCACCCACCCTTAATGGGAGATGGTGCCACCTTCAATAATTGGCATTAGTCAACATCTAGACATCAACACTCATTTAATCAATCTCAGAATAGAACACACAGCCAGACTTAGGTCAATTATTTACTGGTTGTTCCAAGATCTCTGCAGGGGTTGCTAAACCTAGGGAGCTTACTAAGTGATAATAGGGTAGAAATAAGGATGAATCAATCCCTGAACGTCCCTCCAAATGTCCTAGGAGAGAAATATCATGATGAGTTATGAGCAATGGTGGTTTTGTAGAAGAACACTACCGAAGCCTTTCATTTTATGCATAAAAGAGCATCACGGTGGAAATAATTTCTGTATTTGCTGCACTCTAAGAGATAACGAGAATCAGTGTGTGTGGTAGTCATGTTAGAGGGAGAGAGTGGCAATACAACACACCACTAATTATGATTGTCACTTACACGGCTAATTTGAGGTAGGGCGAAATGGGTGACTGTTGGTACCAGTAAAATGTGCACATTAAAACGGGTGAAAGGGAAATATCCCTCTTTCAAGCTGATCTAGTTTTCTTCCAGTCACTTCTCAGAAGACTTAAAGCAATTTTTTACTAACCAATAGTAAAGGATGATAAACGGGAAGGGAGAGAAGGGAAGGGCAGGTAAGGGGGATGATGATGGGTAAGAGAAAGGGGAAGGGAAAGGGAAAGAAGGTGAAGGGGAATGGAGGGAAGGGTTTAATGGGGTGACTTGATGACGAAATAAACCAGGCAATAATGGGAAAAAATAGTAAAAAAATGGATAGAAGGAAAGAAACAGTGGCAGAGAAATACATCTGTATAAGAGAGAAAGGAGAAAGAGAGAAAATAGAGAACTAGAGGGGGAACATACAATTAACGAATAAGTGAAAGCCATTTAATGGAAAGGTTAAGAAAATAAACCCATTAGCTGAATGGAAACATGCAAAAAAACAATGAGGAAGATGGTGGTCGACTGAATGAAACTATACTATACATGGCCGGTCGCAAAGTGGGAAAGGCAAAGGAGGTAGAAAATAGTCTGATGCTGGCTACAAAGGTACTTATTACAAGGCAAACAATTTAGTGGTATGGCGGAAATCAAGATCTTCTCTCATTGTCCTAAGGCAAATGGGTTGTACTGGGAATTACCAGTGTTACATTCAGCATGAAGTTACTTTTGGATTTTAAGGGCTTAAAGATCAAAGTGACTCTGGACAATCGAAACGGGACAGGACGGTTCAAAAGTTTGAATACCAAGGAAGCCCTTGGTGTTTTGGGTCACTCACAGCCCATAATCAATGTTGATCTCTCTGCACTGAACAGGAGGGAATGACGAGCGATTGAAACATTACTTCTTCTTCAGCACCACACACCAGTAAAACTGAGAAACTAAAAAAAAGTTTGTTACTACTGAGCAAGAAAAAGGAACCCAAGAATAAAATGGACAAAATAGTACAACATACCCTGTGAGCTGTAGCTGCTTGTACATTAAGTTGTTGGAGCTTCAGGATTCTGAAGTCCAGGCATTTTTTCCTATGCAATTAACACTACTAACAATGTTTCAAGTAAAATCTTGGTGGGTGATTCTATTGCCATCACTCTCATTGATATTTTGTGTACTTACAGGACCACTGTATTGCTGCTGCGGTATATCCTGGTTCTGCTGTTGCAACACATTCTCTAGTTGTGAATCTAAATATCATCTTTCTTAAACATAATACTTTGCTATATATCAGTAACTGGCTGCCTGACCCTAGGTTTAAGGTGAGAGAGTAAGGCACTGATAAGCCAGTCATGTACATATGCATCAAATCTCTATGGCTCGGTAACATCATTACGCTTGTCTTAACCTCTTTACAATGCTTGTTTCCTATAAGGAGAAATGACGAGTGATTTTCACCAAAAGTAAGTTCTACAACAAAAGGAAAAAGACCATGATCGATGTGACTGTGTATTTAATCTTAGCCAGTTGCCACAAAGTTGTTTCACCAGTGCTTAATTTGAGCTGGTGGTTGCTGGTGGCACTCTTTTGTGGGAACTGTTAGAAATGGGGTCTTTGGCTGAGAGTCAGGTTACCCCCTTTTCAAGCAAGGATCCTCGCTCTAGTCAGAATAAAAGAGAATCACCCTCAGCTAACCCCTGCTCACCCCCTTGGTAGCTTGGCAGAGCAGTAGGCTTAACTTCAGAGTGCTAGGTGTAAACTATTTGTAAAAACACACAGTAACTTGATAAAAACACTACAAAATGACACAACACAGGTTTAGAAACATAGGAAATATTTATCTAAACAAAACAAGACCAAAACGACAAACATCCACAATACACAAGTCAAGTTATCAATTAAAAAGCAAAAAGAGTCTTTATGTAGTTTAAAACACAAACTAACACTGTTAGCGTGAAAATGTACCTTGGATGCGTCAAAAATAACCTTGCACGGGCGAGTGTGCGTCAAAAAGGGCTGGTGATGTGTCGATTCTACTCATGAGTCGGACCTTGTGCTGTTTCTCCTTTCATTGGGTAAGGGAGCGTTGTTCTTTCTCTCCGCAGGAGAGCGATGAGTCGATCCGGTCAGCACTCTCGGCCACTCGCCCAGTGGTGCTTGCTTCAGAAATCCAACCGCACGCTGATCCGAAAACCACGCAGCGCGGGTTGCAATCTCCCAGCCTCCGTCAGCGATGCTGCGTGTCATTTCTCCAGCTCCATGGGTCGATTCTTTGGTCACGTTTCTGGCGAGCGTCAATTTTCAGCCATGAAGCCGACAGCGCATCGATTTTCCAGCCGCAGATCGGAGTCACATCGATCTTTTCCCTGCACAGTGTTCTGTGCATGGATTTCTTCCTCTTAGGCTGCCAGTTTCTCCTTTCAGGGTCCCAGGAACAGGTTGAGCACCACAGGGCAGAGTAGGAGTCTCTCCAGAGACTCCAGGTACTGGCAGAGAGAAGTCTTTGCTGTCCCTGAGACTTCAAACAACAGGAGGCAAGCTCTGATTCAAGCCCTTGGAGATCTTCACAAGATGGAAGGCACACAAAGTCCAGTCTATACCCTCTTGTTCTGGTAGAAGCAGCAACTGCAGGATAGCTCCACAAAACACAGTCACAGGCAGGGCAGCTCCTCTTCCTCAGCTCCTCAGCTCTTCTCCAGGCAGAGGTTCCTCTTGGTTTCCAGAATTGTTATAAGGTCTGTGGTTTTGGTTGCCCTACTTGTACCGAATCTCTCCTTTGAAGTAGGCTTACTTCAAAGCAAAGTCTCTCTTGAATGTAAAATCCTGCCTTGCCCAGAACAGGCCCCAGACACTCACCAGGGGGTTGGAGACGGCATTGTGTGAGGGCAGGCACAGCCCTTTAAGGTCTGAGTGACCACTCCTCCCCTCCCTCCTAGCACAGATGGCTCATCAGGAAATGCAGACTGTACCCCAGCTCCCTTTGTGTCACTTTCTAGTATGAGGTGCAACCAGCTCAACTGTCAAACTGACCCAGACAGGGAATCCACAAACAGGCAGAGTCACAGAAATGGTATAAGCAAGAAAATGCTCACTTTCTAAAAGTGGCATTTTCAAACACACAGTCTTAAAACCAACTTTACTAAAAGATGAATCTTAAAATTGTGAGCTCAGAGACCCCAAACTCTACATGTCTATCCGCTCACAAAGGGAATCTACACTTTAATCATATTTAAAGGTAGCCCCAATGTTAACCTATGAGAGGGACAGGCCTGGAAACAGTGAAAAACGAATTTAGCAATATTTCACTGTCATGACATATAAAACACATTACTAGATGTCCTACATTAGCCATACACTGCACCCTGCCCTCGGGGCTACCTAGGGAAATCTGCCTGATAAATCATTAATGTAGCTTAGTGGCATAGTGTGCTTGCTACAGAGAACTCTGCAGTGCATAGGTTGGAATGCCTGGAGACTGCACTCAACCTTTTAATTTTGTTGAGGTAACTTCTGTTTGGTCTAGGCCCCAAGTTGGTTAGGCCCTCATTTATGGGGATTTGCCATAGGGTAGCACAGCAAAGTCACCTTGTTGCACACCAAAGTGAAAGGCTAGGAATGCACAGTATCCACAGTATTGTATTGTAATCGTATTGTAATCGTATTTATATAGCGCTTACTACCCCTGACGAGGCGTCAAAGTGCTTTTCGGTGAGTAGCACGCTACTCTGGAACCTAACAAGAATTAGTGATGGATTAGTATCAGGAAATAATGAGTAAAGTTTTAGTATTATTATGAGTTAATTTGAGACGAGGGAGAGTTTGTTAGTTAGATTGACTGGAGTAATGGAGGGGTGGAGGAGGAAAGAAATCCAGAAGTGTTAATTGGGAGTATATCCTTAATTTACTCAACCCAAAGGCTTGGGATGAGTAAAGGGGGGTGGAGGAGGGAAGAGTATGTGGAAGGGTTAGGGAGAGCATAGTAGCAGGGTGAGATAAATGTGGGAGAATTTAGTAGGGTTGTGTGGGAGGTCACGGTAGTAGAGAGGTTTGGTGAGTTAGATGTGGAAGCGGAGGGAAGAGCTTAGGCAGAGTTATTTAGGAGATGGAAGTAGTAGAAAGGATTTGGAATGAGTCAGAGTGAGAATGGAGGATAGTTTGATAGAGACATGACATATGATGATGGGTAGATAAGTGTGATAAGATGAGAGCAGGAATTCATAGATATCTAGTATAACAACCCACCCAGGAGCCATGCAATGACCCACGAACATGCCAAGCACAGAAACAACACATACACATACATACAAATATATATATATATACATACATACACACACATATGCACATACTATACATAATTAGAACCATGGGTAAAATATACTTAGTCAAACAGGTTTAAAGAGTGTGTGTGTATTTTATTGTTATGACATAGTAGCAAAACATATTTTCTAAAGAAACTATAAATAACTAGAAATATACACATAATCTGAAAAAAATATTTATCAACATAGGCATATGCAGTTCATAGTTGTTTGAATATGGTGGTTATGAAGGAAAGAGCCAAGTCTTGAGTAGTTTTCTGAAGACAAGAAAGTTATCTGTGGCTCTTATAGTTGGTGGTAATGAGTTTGGCTGCTTGAACGGAGAAGGATGTACCACCTATAGTCTTTTTCTTGTATGGTGGTGCTAATCTTGAGAAAAGGATTCTTTGTTGGATGTATTTGGTAATTTTGTTTCTGATAAAAAGCGGTCCTGTTCTATGTATAGCTTTGAGGGGGATACAAAGCAGCTTGAAAGTGCATCTTCTGGCAACCGGTAACCAGTGTAGTGCTCTCAAGGCAGGGGAGATGTGGGCTTGCGGCTTTACATGTAATAGTAGCCTGGCTGCAAAATTCTGGATACATTGTAGTTTTTTCATAACAGATAGAGATGATCCATGGTAGAGGCCATTGGCATAATCCAGTTTGGATAGTACAAGCGAGATAGTAGCTTGCACCTTGTGTGGAAATCCGATGTGGGGGAAGATGCGTCATAAAGTCTTCAAGGTGATGAAGCTTGTTCGTGCTAATTTGTCCACTTGGGCATTCATAGTTAACTTGGGATCCATGGTGATTCCTAGGTTTTTAACTTCCTTGGATAATTGAGGAGGTGGTCCGAGATCGTCAGGCCAGACACACAGAGGGTCATCATTTTTCCAGTCACCACATATGAGTATTTCTGTTTTGGAGGTATCTAGTTTGAGATGGCTCCAGGTCATCCACTGATCAACGGCTCTGAGGCAACTGAAGAATTGTGAGTTTTCAATGTTTTTGGAGCATTCTAATTTAAGTAGTATTTGTGTGTCATCTGCATAGTTGAAGCATGTGAGATGGAAATCATTGATCAGTTCTGGTAAAGATATAATGTAGATGTTGAAAAGCAAAGCTGAGATGATTGACCCTTAGGAGACCCCTGCTTTTGTGAGGTAGGGTTCGGACGAGAAGGGGGGGCGAGTGGATGATATTAGATCTTTTTTGAAGATAGGAAGTAATCCAGTCGAGAGCAATCCCTTGTATGCCGACTTTGTGGAGTCTTTGAGTTAGGGTGTCATGGTCAACTGTATCAAAGGCAGCTGAGAGGTCCAAGAGAAGTAGTGCAGCAACTCCATTTCGGTCGACTGTGTTTTTAAGATCATCCCAGATTGCTATGAGTGCCGATTCAGTGCTTCTTCCTAGGCGGAATCCAGTTTGGAAGTCTGAAAGTATAGAATTGTTTTCAATGAATTGTGACATCTAGGTGAATGCTGCTCTTTCTATCAATTTGCCCAGGAAAGGTCCATTTGTGATTGGTCTGTAGTTGTTGCGGTCTTGCGGGTCTAGGTTTGTTTTCTTTAATAAAGGTCGTATGTATGCCTTTTTCAGGTCTACAGGAGTTGTTGATGATTCTTCTTACAGGAGTGGCAGCAGAAGTAGATAGAAGAATGTTCTTGAAGATTTGTGGTGGGCAAGGGTCAGAAGGGCAACCAGAAGGTCTGCTTGCTTTGACCAAATCCATAAATTCATCCTGGGATATTTGTTTGAAGGACTGTAGAGGTTGGGTTGGTTTATTCTTAGAGGGTGTTTTAGGAAAGGGGTTGGTGCTGATGTTTTTCTTGTTTTAAATAGGTGTAGTGAGTTGCCAATTTGTTTGTGAAATCTTGAGTAGTGGGATGACTTCCTTCCATGCATGTAGGTTTTTCTAAATTCATTGAGAATTTTATAAAATTCCTTGGTTGTAGATTGAGCATTTTGAATTCTGTCTGAGTAGTACCTTTTTTAGCTGTTTGTTTGATGATTTGTATATCCTGTTAAGTTTGTGTAGCTGCAGTTTGTCTTGACTGTTGTTTGTTTTGAGCCAGGTCTGCTGCAACGTTCAGATTTGTTGCTTTATCTTTTTAAGTTCTGTGTTTCTCCAAGGTGTTGGTTTTCTTTTGTTGTGTTTAGTTTTTCTGAGTGGTATTAGGACATCAAAAGGTTCCTGTAGCCACTCATAAAGTTTTGGCACAGAATTAATTGTATCTAGATCTGTGTTTGCTGTTAGTTGTGTTTCTAAGTGATCCAAATTGAGTTTGCTCCATGGTCGATAGGTGTATGTATGTAAGTAGTTGTGGGGTGTGTTGATTTGTGGAGTTGTATGTTGGAAAGGTATCATATGGTGGTCTGACCAAGTGATTGGCGTGATGCTATGAATAGTAACTAGTTCAGGCTTAGTAAAAATGACATCTAGGGTGGGACCATCGATGTGTGTGGGATTGTGTACAATCTGATGTAGGTTCAATGTGACTAGGCCAGTGGTGATAGCTTTTGGATGGGGCATATTGGGTTTGTCAAACCAAATGTTTAGATCCCCAAGAATGCATAGGTTGGAGTATAGTGTAATAAGGTTTGAGACTGTGTCTAGAAAAGCATCTGGGAATGTGGAGTTGTTAGGTGGAGGTCTGTAAAGGAGGAGAAAGTTACAGGAGGAAGTTGGAGTAGGGTGGCATCTGGTAAGGAGGGCTTCACAACCTTGTATGGAGATGTTGTCTGTTTTACTGAGGTTCAATGCCTGTTTGAATATAATAGCTATTTCACCTCCTCTCTTGCCTATACGGTTTTGAGTGATGGTTTGATAGCCCAGAGGAACAGCTTCATGCAACACTGGGGCCATGTCATCTCCCAACCAGGATTCAGTTATGAATAGTAAGTCAGGTTGTGTGCCTGTGAGCAGGTCGTAGATGTGGTGCTTGTTTTTTGAGAGTGATCAAGCATTTTTGAGCTGGCAGTTTAGAAAAGGTGTGTTAGTGGTAGTGTTGTTTTGTTTAGGAGAAGGGTAAGTAGTATAATGTAAGCTTGAAGCAGGAGTATTGCTAGTTGTGATAACCGTTTGAGGCTCACAATAGTCTTGCCTTTCAATAGAGTGTTCCTCTTCCAGCAGGTTAAGGAGGCATTTTGTTGGGTCTGTGTGTGTGGGTGGTGGACTTGGTGGCGGAGGGAGCCATGAGGAGTGTACTGTTTTTTGTAGGGTAGTTTTATTATGCAATAGACAAGGGGATGCGAGGTTCCTATGAGTGGCATGTTTTTTATTTTTTTTGCATTTGTTTAGTGTGGATGGAGTATGGGTTAGAGGTGGTGGAGGAGCATGTGGATCATGATGTAAGGCTCTAAATTGTGAAATGGAGGAGAGGCAAGTGAATGAAAGTTGCTGGGTTGTGGAGCTTGTGGTAGGTGTTTGTAAAGAGTGAGAAAGTAGGGGTGGAGATAGGATAGAATGTAAGTTTGTGTTGCTTTGATGTGCTGATGTTTGTGGTCGGTATTGTTTTTGTGGAATAGTGAGAGGGGATACTGGTGTAGTTGTTTTTGGTGAGGGATTTGTATGTGAGTTAGTGCTGGTAAGTGGAATTTGAGTGTTAGATAGGGTGTTGATGTGTTTTGGAGATTAATGTACGAGGTGTGTAAGAGGTGATGGATGTGTGTCAGGGGAGTTAGTATTAGTTGCGATGATTGAAAGAGGTAATATGTGTGGTGGAGTGAAATGTGGGGATTGTATGGTTGTGTGTAATTGGTCAAGAGAGGGGAAGAGTGTTTGTAGATGGTGCGTTTGAAGGCAGGGTTTGGGCATTGTTATGATGACAGGTGGTCTGTGTGGAGCAAACAGCGGTTAGTGTTGTTGGTTAGTATGAGCAGAGAGTGTGTATCTGGAAGGCTGAGACTGAGAGAAATGTATACTGTAGTTTTGTGTTGTGTGGGTGATGGCAGGTTGTGTTAGTGGGAATGGACAGAGTAGTGTTGGCTGTGAGAATGCAGGTGTTTGACTGTAGAAGTTGTGGGGGATATGTGTATATGTGTTGTATAAAGGGTATTGTGTTGGGTGATGGGGCAATGCAATCTGTCTGTGGTCAGTTTGTGATGAATGAGTTGGATGCCTTTGTTGAATATCTGTTTGCATGTTGAGGGATGTGTAGGGGCTGGAACCAGTCTTGGTCCATTGAGAACTGGGCAGCATTTCTGGCCCTAGTCCCTAGTCCCTACCTGTCCCTAGTCCCTACCTGTCCCGAACAGGCACAAACAGGCAGCTGCCCTTGTCCTCTCCGCCCTTTGCCTCGACGCCCGCCCTGAGTCCTACCCTTTAATAGCCCTACTGGCCAATAAGAAGCTGGTCCTAACCCTAGCCATTCCAATTCCAAACCCTGATTCAAACAACTAATGGGAGACCCAGCCCTAATCACCAATCATAGCCCTATTCCTGACCACCCATCACAGCCCCAGCCCCAAAACCAGCAACCAATCAGAATCCCGGCCCTATCCACCAATCACAGCCCTAGAACCAACAGCCAATCAGAATCCCAGCCCTATCCACCAATCACAGCCCTAGGACCAACAGCCAATCAGAATCTCAGCCCTAGAACCAACAGCCAATCAGATTCTCAGCCCTATCCACCAATCGCAGCCCTAGAACCAACAGCCAATCAGAATCCCAGCCCTATCCACCAATCACAGCCCTAGGACCAACAACCAATCAGAATCTCAACCCTGGAACCAACAGCCAATCAGATTCTCAGCCCTATCCACCAATCACAGCCCTAGAACCAACAGCCAATCAGAATCCCAGCCCTATCCACCAATCACAGCCCTAGAAACAACAGCCACTCAGAATCTCAGCCATATCCACCAATCACAGCCCTAGAAACAACAGCCAATCAGAATCCCAGGCCTATCCACCAATCACAGCCCTAGAAACAACAGCTAATCAGAATCTCAGCCCTATCCACCAATCACAGCCCTAGAAAGAACAGCCAATCAGAATCTCAGCCCTATCCACCAATCACAGCCCTAGAACCAACAGCCAATCAGAATCTCAGCAGTATCCACCAATCACAGCCCTAGAAACAACAGCCAATCAGAATCTCAGCCCTATCCACCAATCACAGCCCTAGAACCAACAGCCAATCAGAATTCTCAGCCCTAGAACTATCAGCCAATCAGATTCCCAGCCCTATCCACCAATCATAACCCCAGCCCTGGAGCCAGCAACCAATGAAAGACCATCTCCCAACAACCTATCACAACAACATATGCAACAACTAATAGGAGCTTATTTAAGGAGCTAGTTAACTGAAGTCCAGTCCCTGTGGTCAGGGGGAAAGGCAACTGCTGCTCTATTCAGAATCTCCTTGGATACAGACAGGCTGAATCCACACTTCCAAGCTAGCAGAGTCTACTTTCCAGGTAAGGGAGAGATTGTTTAAGAAACAAACACTGGAATAGTGCTGGGCACGCACTCTAAAATCGGGCTTTTTTAAAGGCAAAAATACAGGGGGGCAGACAGTTTTTAAGCACAATTTAAATCACAGAAACAGATTAAAACAGTCTCCTAAAAACACACTCTGCAAGATGTATGTAGCCTTTTTACTTAGAAGAGAAAAAAAGGGGGGGGGGGGGTGAGGGGTGTGCCACAAACTAGCAAGGCAAATCACACAGTTGCGGCAAAAACGAATAAAAAAAAAACACCACTTTTAAAGAGGCCAGGCTGCCTGAAACGCAGAGAGTCCACAGTAAAACAGACACAGGTAGCTGAAACAAACACTTTTGAACAAATAATACTATTTATTTACCCATAAAAATCTCAGGGCTCCTTACCTAGGTCTTTTTGCAATCCTTGAACACTGGGCTGTATCAGGACACAAGGGAGATGCACAGAGGCTCACAAAATGGAGGTGGCTGTCTTGGGCTTCCCTCCACAAACTTAAGAGGCCAGAGCAGGTGTGGAGGGCGGGTCTCAGGTGCAGCAGGGACTCAGGGAGCCAATCAGCTAAGTCCAGTCCCTGTGGTCAGGGGGAAGGCAAATGCTGCTCTATTCAGAATCTCCTTGGATACAGACAGGCTGAATCCACACTTCCAAGCTAGCAGAGTCTACTGTCCAGGTAAGGGAGAGATTGTTTAAGAAACAAACACTAGAATAGTGCTGGGCACGCACTCTAAAATCGGGCTTTTTTAAAGGCAGAAATACATGGGGGGGGCAGGCAGTTTTTAAGCACAATTTAAATCACAAAAACAGATTAAAATAGTCTCCTAAAAACACACTCTGCGAGATGTAGGTAGCCTTTTTACTTAGAAGAGAAAAAAGTGGGGTGGGGGGCAGGAAGGTGTGCCACAAACTAGCAAGGCAAATCACACAGTCACTGCAAAAACGAATAAAAAAAAAAAAAAACACTTTAAAAGAGGACAGGCTGCCTGAAACACAGAGAGTCCACAGTAAAACAGACACAGGTAGCTGAAACAAACACTTTTGAACAAATAATACTATTTATTTACCCAGAAAACTCTCAGGGCTCCTTACCTAGGACTTTTTGCAATCCTTGAACACTGGGCTGTATCAGGACACAGGGGAGATGCACAGAGGCTCACAAAATGGAGGTGCATTCCTGTCCTTTCCCCTTTCACTGGCACCATTTCATCAGCCTGCAGGATTAGTTTTGTGCAAGGTGGGGCATCTTCCTGCACAAACACAATCCTGAGAGGCATTTTCCTCTTTCTATGTGTGCTGCAGAATGCAGCACACTTAGACAGAGGCTACAAGAAATAAAGTCATTTCATAAAAAGAAAAACAAGGAGCAATAAAGGTATTTCTCCTTGTTACGCCTCAACTTGGGAGGCGTAAAGGTTTGGCTCATCACCAGGTTTACATGGTTTTGGAAATATGGGGAAGCATCAAAATGCATGGGTGTTACGTGGAAGCACCCACCACAACGCCTATGGAACGCCTCCCTAACGCAAAGTAAGGCAATGCAGTGATTTGTGCTACCTTGCCTTACTCCATATGTATGTGGCCATTCAAAGCAATGCAAAGTGGCTTTGTGTGGCATCATAGATATGATTTTGTAGTTTGTGCAGCAGGAGCATCAAAAAAAGTGATGTTCCGGTGATGCAAGCAGCTCATAAATATGCCCCTAAGTTTATTAGCAAGATGATTTTCGTTAAGCTGCTCAAACTCAGGTGAGAATGCATAGGGATATTTAGGGTTTCTTTTTAATTGAGTGGCAGCACTTCTTTGTGGGCCTGTACGAATGACTAGCTGTTTTTTGTATGGCCTGTCATTGTGACACTTGTATATCCTTTGACTTGTTCATCCTACTCATTCCTTGTCAGTCTCAATCATAACAAATAACTGAGAACCTACTTTTAAGGGGTTAGATGGAAAAAATGAAATGTAGAAAGATGTTTTTGAAAATCAGTAGTTTCCTGGTGTATTTGCATTTCTTTACTGTCAGCAATACACATAGGTCTAACCAACTTTTTTGGTAGTTACTCGAAAAGGCTACGGTTTTATCAGAATTTTGTGAAGATGTTCTTGGGAATATTCAAAATCCCCAGTAAGGCAAAGCTTGTTTGAAACAACATAAATGTGCTCATTTAGCGCCTCTAGATTCTTTTCTATGTGTAGTTTGTGCCGTAGAATGTGCCATTTTGCTCTGTTTGTTTTCAAATATTCTCAGGGCAGAGTTACCCCACCCGTAAACATTCTACAAAAATTTCAGGCTCAGTCGCTCCACTTGCTTACTTGTTCCATTTGGAAGAAGGGATTTGCGCTCCACTACTTTCAAAGTTTCCATGCAGCCACTTCCTGTACAGATTTTTAATATACAGTATTACCATCATCTGCCAGTGCTGTATCTCAGATTGTAGTCCTTCATGATCCTGTTGCATGATGTTTTACGGCCAGTTTATGCTGCTTGCTTGCTGTGTCTACTTCCTGCCTTTGTCCCTATGGTTTTAGCTTACAAGCACTTCTCAAATATGGCAGCACACTTAAGCTGAAAAAGGGCTCAAAGTGTCTGGTACCAGCCCCACCTGGCACATTTCAGTAAGTCAGGCTCAGGTATTTGATGAATTAATCTCATCACCTCATGTGTTGCAGGGCACCATAAATAGCATGATGACTGGATAGACACATCAACATTTTGCAATCTCAGTGCTACTGTTTGTGGTGACAAACGGGTAGTGATGCTGGTGAGGAAAATAGCATTGGTGATCTTTTTATGTAACTGGCCCTATTAGCAATGTTGTACTGATTCTGGAGGTTGTTTACCATCAATGATGTTCCACGTAAAATCTTGGTGGGTGATTCTGTTGCCATTATTCTCTTTGATATTTTGGAGTATCTACAGGCCCACTACATAGCCCCACCAGCATCTCACATTTCTGCTGATGCAATACATTCTCTAGATGTTAATCTAGATATTAAGGACCTGGGTACCACTACCAGTGATGGGGCCCATCCTCTTGATGCTGATACAGAAACAGGCGTTACTGCTGGTGTTTCTGGTCCACAATATGTCACAATAGTTTCTGTTGATTTAAGTGATACTGCTTCCAGTCTTGGTGTTGCTGATAATCATAATGCTTGAAAGGCAGAACCTCAACTTTTTTTTTCAGGAGATAAGAATTGTTGCATTGTATTGTGATTTCAGTATGTCCGTTGCTGCTTTCTCCTACTTAATCAATACTGGTCGCTACTCAGAAACCTCATTGATGCAGGCTAATACCTCATTCTCACATTTAGCCAGACCCTTCACTGGCGCTAATGTGAAGGATGCAGGTTCGAATATGCACACTACATTTGGATCTCTTTGTTATATTGACCTCCAGTATTGGTTTTTAGTTTCACAAAGTCAGTCGTTCTAATTACAGTAGCCACTTCCTTCCCACCCTCAAACTGTGATGTTGTGTTGCAGCTGTGAGGTGATCATTAATTGCTACAGGAGACTGTCACTGAAGCAGAGCTCACTTGGGAAAAAGCAAGGACTGAAACTACATCACCATACTTGTGAGTGAGATGGTGATGATTATCAGCCAGTTTATGGTTGTTGTGCCTCTTATAGGCACTGTAATCTGCTCTTCTGTTGGTGTGCTGATGTCACCGATTGCCATTGAGGGCTCTGCATTCCTCCCTGCCAGTATTACACAAAGCCAAGCTGAAAAGGTTTAGTGGACAATGAAATAGGAACTCTGGGGCAAAGTGGGGGTAAAGAGGGGGAAATGGATAAAAAAATGGAAACAGAGCTTGAGTAGTGTAGAAAAGGGGAGATTAACAGGGGGGAAAAGAAATGTTGCATATGTGTTCAAGGGAGTGAAGAGGAGAAGGGGTGGTAAAGGGGAACAAGAAGCACAGCATTGAGAAGTAGGGACATTTAAACAATGGGTAGGCTAGAGGGTAAATCAATAGGGCTTTACTTCTGCCCTACATTTCCTGAAGCTAATTTTCTGGCTGCCACTTGTTGTGCTGGCAGTAGTCCCTCCTGTTTTTTTTCAAATTTCATTAACATAAAGTTAAGGGTACCCCCCAATTAGTTAGTCCTACATTATTGGGCTTGCAGCAGGGGGAGTTAAAATAAAAACGTTTCATGTACATAACACAACACATCATAACATAACGTACAAAACTTAAGGACATGGACAGTGCCCGGGGATTTTAATGAGTGAATCCAAATATTAATAAAAAACGATTGATTAACAACTCTTATAGGACACTAAATAATTCCTCATGTTAGTAATAAGAGCTACAGCACTTCACATACCAACATTTTTCAAATCATGCAAGGCTTGGAAAACCTGCATTTAAAAAACAGATTCTGGAATATAAACCAGACAAGAGATGCACTTTAACAGTGGTTAGGTTTAAGCTTCACACGCTATCATTTGTCAAATCTCACATATGAAGCAGTCAGTAAACAAAACATCCTCCAGACTAACACTTTATTTCAGAAAATTTGTAATTTCAGCAAATATACCTGGTATGAAAGGGATACAACAACACAACAAAGTCTCAGTATTAATAAATCCCAATATACTTGATGATTAAAAAAGAGCGAAACTTAGTGCCTGATTTAGATATTAGAGGATGGGTTACTCCATCACAACGGTGACAGATATCCTGTCTGCTGAATTCTAAATCCCATTGGAAATAATGGAATTTAGATTGCGGCGGACGGGATATCTGTCACTGTTGTGACAGAGTAACCCATCCGTCTATATTTCTAAATCAATCCCTTGGTCTGTCCAGTTAGATAATCACACGCAAAGGAAGGAGTTATAATTACATTTGACGATATTAACACATCTAAGTCCACATTGAGTCAGAACTGTACTGAAGTTGAGTCTAATAACTACATGAAATCGTGGGAGATAGTGATGGCTGCTTTCATCACAAACCTTGTTTTCTGGTATGGGAATTGTAGCAGGTATGTTTACACACGCAATACTGCTTCCGAACTATTTAGACCATAAATAGCCTTTCAATCAAAAAGGCATCCAATTATTTTGAGTTTTACTAGCTTATTGACTCTTTGATGGCACTATTTTAAATACGCTCGAAGGGGACACTTTTATGTGTCCAAAATATATATGAACACTTATTGGAAATGTATAGTTTTGTTTACACGCCCACCATTGAAGAAACCAAGAAGATGGATTTCTGGGATATGGTCATGGGTGAATCACTGTAGCAAATCAAGGATTCGAAAGAAAGTATGCCATATCACCCAGAAGGGAATAGACAGGTCCCGGGAACTAGTGCTCCGGAGGCAGTCACATCCAGTGAAAGGGAACGAAAGACTGAGTTTGCCTCCAAGGGATAAGACTTCAAGGCATCCATTCTAAACACTATCGAGGAGGGGAGGGAATTTGATCAATCCAGGAGCAAGCCAAAAGAAAATAAATGCTTGGATTTGGGCAACAACTGTATGAGGCTGTGGACTGCGAGGAGACCTCAAAGTGAATATTTCTGCAGCGGATACCTCTTGAACAGAAACTCAAAAGAAGGAAAATAAACCATTGCAACCAAATCTGAGGCGACAGTGGTGTTCAAGTTGCTGTCTCTCAACAAAGCCTGCAGGCCAGATGGGCTCACAGAAGCTTTTTACAGGCGATTCAGCAGGGAGCTATACGTCCCATTAGTTAAGCTGTTTAAATCATTTTTAGTAAGTGCAATAATCACGGAAAGCATGTTGGAAGCTGTTGTCTCAGTGATACCCCAACCAGGCGCACTGCTGGGTGATTGTTCGTCTCACCAGTCTATTGCTCTCCGAAGTTATGATGATGCTGGGTGTCACACCAATGTTGTCTCCAATAAACTGGATCCTGCTTTCAGTTGATAGGCCATGTACGTTTATTAAGAATAATGAAAAATATGAAAATAACTGAGGAACCCACATGCCTGCTTTGACAAGAGATAGAAATTACATCTGCATTTTTAATATAAGATATGAAAAATTCTTTGGCGAGGTAAATTTCTCAGAACTTTATGAAACTAGGGGGCATATTTATACTCCGTCTGCGCCGAATGTGCGTCAAAAATTTTGACGCACATTCAGCGCAAACGTTGCCCCGTATTTAAACTTTGACGCACGACCCCGCGGACAACAAAATTCCGCCACGTGCGTCATTTTTGGGATGTGGCAATCCGCCTGGGGTTAATGATATGCATGGTAGGCGTTCCCGTCCAAAAAATGACTTAAACTGCTGTGCGTCGTATTTATGCTTTCGAGCAAGAATGACTCACGGCCGGGAGGCGGAGCCAGAAAATGATGCACAGCCCGATTTGCGTCAAAATTTAACGCCTGGGTCAGGGCAGGCGTTAAAATGGGGCAAACACACCTCTATTTAATCAGAACACACAGAAGCAACAGCAGAGCAGCAGAGCAGCAAAAGGGAGACATGGAGGTGATTCTTATCCAGCGTGCAGGCAGACGCAGAGCCCAGCAGCTACAACAGCAGCTACAACAACACCAGCAGGGACCCCAAAGGCAGCGCAGAAGGCAGGAGAGGATATTCTGCCCCAGAACAACCCTTCATGGCCTCAGGGAACATGACATCATCCAGAGGTACAGGTTGAACTGGCAGGCCATTCAGCAGCTGCTGCGAAACATTTAACCGCAGTTGGCACCCTCTTTGCTGACACCCCGCACCATCCCAATAGAAACCAAGCTGCTTGCCGTACTTCACATGCTGGCAAGTGGCTCTTTTCAAACAACTGGTGCCCTGGTTGCCGGAATATCACCACCATCATTCTCTGCCTTTTTGCCCTAAGTACTGGATGCCATCATTGGACTTACATCTGCTTCCATAACACACTGCAGAAGCAGCAGGAAACAAAACAGCGGTTCTACCTCATTAGTGGCTTCCCACACGTCCTTGGTGCAATTGACTGCACACATGTACGCCTTGTGCCACCTGCTGCAACTGAACACCTCTACCGCAACAGAAAGCACACACATTCCATCAATGTGCAGGCCATTGTCGATCACCAGGGATTGATCACCAACATCGTGGCTAAATATCCTGGGAGTGTCCATGACTCCTTCATCTTCCGTCACTGCACCATCAATGAACACTTCCAGGATGGACGGCATGGCAATGGACTACTTGTTGGTAAGTACAAAAACCTACTTAAATATACACTGCACAGCAACCCTCTAGGACACACAACACATATACCACAACAGCAACATGTGAACAGGAACACACTGAGGTCGTGACATCGCTAGCCATGTTTCTTAGGTCACCATTGAACCTGTCACACATCGGAAATTAGTGTGCAGTCTAATGTTAAGACGTCAATGATCACAACGTGTGGAGTGGGTTGCCTAAATGTCACCTTGCAAATTGTAAGTGTCCCAATGACGTTTACATTAATCCATTGCATAAGTCTTAAAGGTATGGGATGTCCAGGGTACATTGATATGAACATGTTAACAACACTGTAAATTTTAACCTGTGTATGGAACTATCATCTCACCCCCAGTGAAGACACAGGGACACCTGTATCACAAGTCACAATGCTAGTGAGGGCACACTGTACTGCAAATCCCAAAACATACTGCTGACAAACGGTCAGCAGACAAACACTCGTTCAGCCAAGGAAACAACACAATGCAGATGGTACATCCTAGAAGCCTAGGATGCGACATTATAACACAAAAGAGTCACAGACAACACAAGACAACTACTGTCATGAAAGGTCATTTCAATAGGGCCAGCTACATCAACATGATCCCATTCATTTTCTCTTGCAGCTGATCAGGGGTATGGCATCCAGCCATGGATAATGACACCTATTGGCAACCCGAGTACTGCAGCAGAGCGTGCCTACAACGACGCACATAGGAGGACATGCACCATAGTCGAGAGGACGTTCGGCGTCCTCAAGTCAAGGTTCGGGTGCCTCGACATCACTGGTGGTAGCCTCCTATATTCCCCGGAGATGCTCTGTAAGATCATCCTAACATGTGCAATATTGCACAACATTTGCATCAAAAGGAACATTCCCCTCCTGGAACCAGAGACACACATGCCTGAAGAGGAGGAAGAGGAGGATGGTGGCCTGCGACATGAGGGGGAACTACAGAACACGGCCGCTGGCATACGCAGGCGGCAACATATCGTCAACAATTTCTTTTAAATATAATCACCATCACCACTTTAATGAACTAATTTAAATAAACACCTATAATAATCACCATATCATGGTCTGGCTAATCATTTTTGCACACCTTCATCTCTACTTATTAGAATAAGAGTGTTGCCTCATAGAGCATTGCTGATATACTGATTAGGACACTGAAAATCCCAGAGCTAATGTGATGCGTAACATACAATGGTCACATACACACACACTGTAAATGACATATATCATGTACATTTCTCCTTTGAAGGCCAATAGCAGACAGTAGGCACATTTCAGTTATCTACTGCACAGTTGATATGTCACATTACCCAGAGACAGATTTGTTGTGTAAGTGTTATTTATTGAAAAGTGCTGTAGTGCTATCTGTACATTGTCCATGATTGTGAGTCCATTATAGTGACATCTTACATTGTGATCCTACACAAGGGGTTACGGAAATGCTTTTGACATGCTGGGGTGATGTTTCAGACAGTGCAGAGTTACAGGATTTGCCAATGAGTAGGAGAGAGACAATCATTGGGCAGGCTGACAAGATATACAGTGGTAAGCAGAACAGTCATTAGGTAGAGTTGTTGCAGGACTGGCATGTTACAAAGCGCAGGACCTTTTTAATAGTTGGCCATGTGGCAGGGACTAGTGCTTCCGGGTACTTTTCCTTGTAAATGTGATCTGTTCCATGTCTTCTTCTTCTGATGTGTGTGTTGCCTCCTCTGTCCTTGTTGTTGGTGGTTGTGAAGGGGCAACACACACCTCAGTGTTAGAAGACGTGGAGTCAGACATCCCGGTAGCTGCTCCCTGTGAAGGTCTTAAGGGCAGTACTGCAGCAAGGAGGATCTGCTGGTTTTTGAGAATAGCAGCCACATCACGATGGTAGGCCGCCCGGTCGGCCCTGAGGGGTTCAATGTTGCATTCGTGCACGCGTTGACAGGATTACTGTTGTAGGTGTTGGGTCAACTGTATTACTGCTGTGCTGATTTCCTTCTGGGTTTTTTGCTGTTCCTGCAAGATAGATGTAAGGGCTTGCATAGCTGCTGCCTGATCTGCAGATGACATCGTGCACAAACGCACCCCCTCTAGGCTGGCTGCCATTGTTTGCATCCCCACCCGCACCTCCTTGGCCAGCTCCCGCTGTACTCCAACTACAGTTCTCTCAAAGCTGGTGCCAGAGTCGCCTGAGTCCTCAGCTGTATTGGAGCTGGCAGGTCTTACAATTGGGGTGGTGGGTGGATCCTCTGCGATGGCTGCTTGTTCTGTGCTCCTCCTTGTGACTGAAGTTGGGGTCTGGAGAGTTTCAAGGACCTTTTGGATAGTCTCCTGGGGAATGTTAATCAGCTCGTCATCCATGTCATCAGGGTAATCTGGGACAGGCATATCCGCAGGAGATCCATCTTCCTCTGCCATGAAACAGGGTACAATTAGTGTGTCTGTGTTGTGGCATGAGTGATGTGACATGCCTGCCTTGCGATGAATTCACATTGTGATCTTGTTTTGTGTTCATTGCTCCAATCCTTCAGATGGGTATTCTCCCAGGCCTATGGCCCACCTGCATGTCACATGTATGTTATTGAGTTATTAGACTTGTCAGTATCATCTCTTCTAGGTGTTGGTTTTCGCCAAATAGAGAATTGCCACCTTCTTGTCCAACTCAAGCATCCATCTACATCCATTTTCATGGTGAGACCTTTCACTGGCTGTGGGTGCTCTGATGGCACTGCCAGCACATTTAACAATCTGGACCTGCCCCAATTTCTGATCTTTCACATCCACTTAAATGTATTTGACATGTGGCATATCCTATGCATAGCAATGTTATGACACAATATGGATGTTGGCATTGGTAATGTGTACTGCTGATGTTGGGGAACGTGTGGTACATTGAATTGCCCTGATAGTCGTAGCAGTGTCCTATTTCCTCCTCTGACTGTGCAGGTGTATTTCAGTGACCGGTTTACCTGTGCCCCCCCCCTCCAATGCTGTTGTCTGAGAAGTATGACATTTGGGATGTTACATTATGACCCAGGCACAGGATGGGCCCTGACATATGCAGCATGTGTAGCTCCTATTGTTGTTTACATTGGCTGATGTTTGCAACAACTATGGGCATTGACATTTGACAGTACTGGGGCCTTTGTCTTGTTTCAGGGGATTGTTGAAGTTGTCATCCTCAACCCCCTAATTTAGGTGTGTATGATCCATGGGGAGGTTACTGCCATTGGCTACTTGATCTGCACACAGAGCGGAAGTGGTAGTGGCAACTGTTGTTGCAGTTACATTACAGTTGTCGGTATGGCTAGAGGTTGTTAAGAGGGCCCTAGTTAATGTAGGGGGTATGGTGGCTGACGTGTGCCGGGATGTCAGTTTGAAGTTGTGGCCTTCCCTCCTGTCGTGGATTTCCCTTTGCTCCATCGTTAGCATGACAGCATGCCCCCATGGGACTGTTGTTGGTGTAGTGTAATGGAGTACCCCAGCTTCTGTTTGTGCAGGCCATGCCCCCATGCCATCCCCCTTTACCCATGCCACTCCATGTATATGATGACTTCCATGCATTTTGTGGTCGGTATCCCCCCCTGCTTACAGTTGACATTAGTGCATTTTAATTCCCCATGCGACTTACCCTGCATGTGCGTTGTCTCCTGGTAGTCTGCGCTGTCCTGTCCTTGAATCCCTGTGACGATCTCCTCAGGGATGACGGCTGCAACCATCTCCTCCATGTGGTCCAGGGCCTCATGGTGTGCTGGACTCCCACCTCCAGTCTGCAGTGCTGCCTTCCTGTTCCTGGCCATCTTTTCCTTTGTCCTGCGTTTGCAGTCATGCCAGCGTTTCTTGCACTCGATGACTGTTCTGCGTACTTCTGCCACACTATTAATCTTATCAACAATTTGTTGCCATATAGCCTCTCTCCTACTGATTGGCAACTTTGAGGTGACAAACAGTTGGTGCTGGTGTTCCGTCACCTCTTTAACCAGAATTTCCTGCTCCTCTGCACTGAAGCGACACATTCTTTTCTTCTTATAAGTGTCCTGGTTCTTGTGTGGGTCCTCCTGTCTGGTTCCTGGTCTGTAGTCATCTTCCTGGGGTCTGTAGTGGCATCTGGGATCCATTTTGGCTCTCCTCTGGTGAAATGGCAGTGTTCGTGTTTTTTTTTACGCTATTGCATCAAAAAACTGCGCATATCTGGTTTGCGGGGTCGTAAATCGACGCACAGGCATTTCCACCGCGTTAGCGTCATTTTGCTTTACGACTTGACATTGCGATGTGCGTCAAAAATAATGACTCCCACCTGTGGTTTGCCCCGCCGTGCATCAAAGTATAAATTTGACGCCCGCACGGCACACCAAAATGGCGTTAGCCGGCGGTAATATTTTTGACGCAAATCTGCGCAGGCGCATTTTTGCATCAAAAAGTATAAATATGGCCCTAGGATCACAAAAAAATAATGCATTAGTTGATTTGTCAACAAAGCAGCGTTAACATGATACCCCAATCAAAAGAAAGGCCCATAGAAGGAGACCATATCATGGCATTATTAGCATGTGCATATCTATTGTTATGATTACTATCATTGTTTTATGAAAAGAGGCAGTAAGGAAAGGTGCCCTGCCACCTATGAATGAAACCTTGGTAACTGAACTGTTCATTCAGAGGATTAGAAAAGAATGTGCAACAAATCATAGACATTTAGCTTAGCATGGATGTTAGAAATGGGGCTCTAGTTGGCATAGGTATTCACCTTTGTCCAAGTAGGGACCACAATCCTAGTCAGGGTAAGTCACACACAATCCAAATTATCCTGTGCCCACCCTCTGGTAGCTTGGCACTGAGCAGTCAGGCTTAACATAGAAGGGAATGTGTAAAGTATTTGTGCAATAAATCATGCAATAACACAGTTAAAACACCACACAAATACACCACACAGTTTTAGAAACATATAAGATATTTATCTGATTAAATCAAGGTCAACATGATCAAGATTTGATAAGCACTATTTGAAATATCACTTTTGCAATGATAAGAAGAGTCTTAAGTATTTATAAATCAACAATTGTCTCTTGTGTGCACAAAGTACCTGGTTTGCGTCAAAATGACATGCACTGAGACTGCAGAGGAGGCGATGCGTGGAAAAAGGAAGGTATGAGTCAGATTATCTGATGTGGCACAGACGATGCATCGTTTCTTCCCATGCTGCAAGGGCTGTGCGTCGATTTCAGGCACACAGGGGGTTATTACAACTTTGGAGGAGGTGGTAATCCGTCCCAAAAGTGACGGTAAAGTGATGGAAATACCACCAGCCGTATTACAAGTCCATTATATCCTATGGAACTTGTAATACGGCTGGTGGTATATCCGTCCCTTTACCGTCACTTTTGGGACGGATTAACACCTCCTCCAAAGTTGTAATAACCCCCACAGTCTTGAGTCATCACTGCGATGCGGGGTCTTTTGATGCCCAGGGACGATGCATGGAAATCCTGGGCGTGTGGGAAGTAGTCATAGGTGCTGCGTCGATCTGGTGGGGATGGATCGGAGTTTCTGTCGCATGGGAGGTGCTGCATAGAAAGTCAGGAAGTCAGACCGCGTCATTCCGGCTCGGAAGTATGTCGATCCGGCATGGCTGTCCATCGAAGTTCCAGCTGCCACGCAGGCGCTGCATCGATCTCCACTCGGGGAGCCGGGCTGCGTCATTCCGGTTCGGCTATGCATCAATTTTTTCACCGCTGGGCAGGCTGTGCATCTTTTCCGGCAGTCTGTGCATTTTTCGCCGCACAAGGAGTTTCCTTGAAGAGAGGAAGTCTTTTTGGCCCTGAGACTTCAGGAACAGGAGTCACGCTCAATCCAAGCCCTTGGGGAGCACTTCTCAGCAAAGTCAGAGGCCAGCAAGGCAGAAGTGCAACAGCAAGGCAGCAGTCCTTCACAGCAAAGCATTCCAGGTAAGTCCTTTGGGCAGCCGGGCAGCTCCTCCAGACGGGTTGCAGGATCTGGTCCAAAACGGTCTGTTCAGGGAAGTGTCTGATTTGGTGGGTTCAGGGACCCAGTTAATATACTTAAAAGTGCCTTTGAAGTGGGGGACACTTCAAAGAGTGGTTTGGAAGTGCACAAGGTCCCCTTTCAGTACAGGTCTTTCTGCCAGGGTCCCAGTAGGGGGTTTGGCAGTCCGTTGTGTAAGGACAGACCACTAGCCTTTGAAATGTAAGTGTCAGGCCCCTCCACCCTTCCAGCCCTGGAAGATCCCATTCGTATGCAGATGAGTGCAGGTGCGACTGAGTATCCTGTGTTTGTGGTTTTCTGGGTGAAATTCACAAGGGAGTTGTCAACCAGCACAACCAAGATGTGGATTGGAGACAGGCTGTAAGGCACAGATGGAGTTTAAGTGCATAGAAATGCTCACTTTCTAAAAGTAGCATTTCTAAAATAGTAATATAAAATCCAACCTCATCAATTAGCAGGAATTTCTATTACCATTCTGGCCATACTAAACATGACCTGTTTATCCCTTTCTGATCAGGATCAACCACTCAAACAGTATATGAGGGTAGCCCTAATGTTAGCCTATGAAACAAGCAGGCCTCACAGTAGTGGAAAATTAATTTAGGAGTTTTCCACTACCAGGAAATATAAAACACACAGGTATATGTCCTGCCTTTTACCTGCACAGCACCCTGCCTTATGGGTTACCTAGGGCCTACCTTAGGGGTGACTTAGATGTAGAAAATGGGGAATTTAAGGCTTGGCAAGTATTTTTCAATGCCAAGTCAAAGTGGCAGTGAAACTGCACACACAGGCCTTGCAAGGGCAGGCATGAGACATGGTTAAGGGGCTACTTATGTGGATGGCACAACTAGTGCTGTAGGTCCACTAGTAGCATTCAATTTATAGGCCCTGGGCACAAGTAGCGCACTTTACTAGGGACTTACAAGTGAATTAAATATGCCAATTGGGTATGAGCCAATGTTACCATGTTTTAGGAAGAGAGCACAGGCACATTAGCACTGGTTAGCAGTGTTAAATTGTCCAGAGTCCTAAAGCCAGCAAAAATGAGGTCAGAAGAGTGAAGAGGAGGAAGGCAACAGGTTTGGGGGTGATCCTGCAGAAAGGGCATTTCCAACAATGGAGTAATATAATCTCTTTCCACATATAGGGGCTCATTCCGAGTCCGGCGGGCAGCGCCCGCCGGGCGGAAACCGCCCAAAGACCGCACTGCGGTCAAATGACCGCGGGGGTCATTTTGACTTTCCCGCTGGGCCGGCGGGCGATCTCCAGAAGATCGCCCGCTGGCCCAGCGGGAAAGCCCCTGCAACAAGGAAGCCGGCTCCGAATGCAGGGGTGCGACGGGTGCAGTAGCACCCGTCGCGATTTTCACTGTCTGCATAGCAGACAGTGAAAATCATGGTGGGGCCCTGTTAGGGGGCCCCTGCACTGCCCATGCCAGTGGCATGGGCAGTGCAGGGGCCCCCAGGGGCCCCACGACACCCGTTCCCGCCATCCTGTTCCTGGCGGGTTTTACCGCCAGGAACAGGCTGGCGGGAAGGGGGTCGGAATCCCCATGGCGGCGCTGCAAGCAGCGCCGCCATGGAGGATTCCCTGGGCCAGGGGAAAACCGGCGGGAAACCACTGGTTCCCCTTTTCTGACCGCAGCTTTACCGCCGCGGTCAGAATAGCCCTGGAAGCACCGCCAGCCTGTTGGCGGTGCTTCCGTTGCCCTCCACCCTGGTGGTTTCAAACCGCCAGGGTCGGAATGAGGGCCATAATCTTGTATCACTGAAATTAGCAGTGCCATACACTGGAAAGGGTTGAGAAGTGCTGTGATGCAGCTGAGGTATAAAGTAATTAATTCAGGCCCTCATTACAAGTTTACAAGTTAGGCTGAATAAACATGTGGCATTTACCATGGATTATAAATATTATTACTTCAAGGTGTGGAATTTACCAGGGGCTCTCTTACACGTAGAGCTCACTTTCTCTGTATACGCCGCAGCACCCTTAAAACCGGTGTGCTGGGTGTAAACAGAGAAAATGCGCTCTATTACATTGAATGTGCACCCCCTGGGCAGATGCGAACTCATGCTGCACCCAGGGCAGCACAATCACATGAAAAATAGATTGGCTTTGAAGCAGCTGCTCAGCGATTCACTGTGCTGACATCAACCCATCTGCACTGTTAAGGAGAATTAGAAATCCCCTTGCAGGCGGGTGCAGTGACTAAATGCACCCACCTGCAAGGGGATATCTGGGGGGTCCAGAGGCCCCGCTTTCCACCGTCCCGAGGGCTGCGATTAGGGGGCGGACTGACAGCTTCTTTGCCTCTGCATCCGAATCTATAATACAGTGCAGGCGCAGAGGTAAAGGGATTCCCTCAGTTGCATGTGGCTACACCCTCATGCAAATGAGGGAACACCCTCTGTTGATAGCATTGGTGCTACATGTGTGCCAGCACTATGTGTATTACAAAAAGAGCTGCACAAGCATCTCCGGCCCTTTCTGTAATAAGAAAGTGCCCCAGGGTGTGCAAAGCGCGCGCACATATCCATGGGACCCTCCGGGCACTTTGGATAATGCAGTCCCAGGATGGCTAACTACCTGCTAATCTGAGTTTTCAAATTGAAAATAAGGCAAACAATGCAGAGTCAGCCTTTTACACACCAACTTCCCCATGTTTTGCTTTTTTAGAGACCGTTACCCCAATACGTTTTGGGAGGTTTGTCCTTCCAGAATCTATCAGACAAAAACTGTGATGGTGTGATAATTAGACAAAAACTGTGATGGTGTGATAATTGTCAATCAACTAATAATTCCTTTCCCTGTGCCCATTCTTGTTTGCACAGGAATTGCAGTTTAGTCCTGAAATTGAAATTAAGTCTTATGTAGACTGACCTGACGGGCGAGCAGAAATGTGTAGTATGTAATGACTAATGCATACATTATTGATTTCAATGATTTCTTACCTCTTTCACATACCTAGCAGTTGACATCATAAAATCATAAAATTATTTTTCCTGTTTGGAATAAGTTGACAAACTATTGCTAATTGACAAGTAAAATATCATGGATAAGTCGCATAACAAGTAGTAGAATTAGTATTTACAAGTCAAAGGTTCTGAAAATAAGATCCTATACAGAATTCAGTTATAATTTGCATTTAGGTAAATAATACCCATATAGATTCTAACACTGGTAGGAGCAAAACAGATGGGGACATTGGCATTATCAGAAGAAGTAAATATAATACTGCATTTACTTTGATACACTATCATCAGTGCATTTAATGCTATTTTAATAAAGAAAAAAGCTTTTTAGGACAGAAGGTTTTAGAAATATGTCTTTAGGGGCTGTATTGTTCCTAACGAAGCAGGATCAAGACTGATTTGCATATGACTTGTTCTAAACTGAGGAGACACAGTAGACGAAGGATCGATGGGTTGAAATGCTACCTAAGTGCCAGTGATTAGCTTTATTGCAAGCATTCCTCGCACCACCTTTTGTGTGTTTATTGGAATGTCTTACATGGCCAAGGTTATGCCTACACATGGGCCCCATGCTCACTATGCCATTAGAACCCAGCTAAAACTGACTGAAGAGGCCAAAACATGCCAAAACTGGTCTTGGGTTGTTTGTGTTCTGGTTCAGAGAGGATCTGGTTTGGCTGGACTCTTCCTATTGAAGCTGGACCAAGAATGATTTGCACATGTCTGGGTCTAATCTGAGGAGATACGGTGGACAAAAGAGCCCTGATTGAAAGTAGTTCGAATTTTTGCAAGCCTTCCTCCCATCATCCTTTGTGTGTTTGAATCTTAGGACTGAGTCAAGTCTGGGAACAATCTAATTAAATCAAGCCCAAAGAAGGATTAACTGTCTGTGCTCTTTTGGATTAACCCCTTCGGTGCGCATGATGGAATGGTTCCATCATGCACACCGGTGCTCATGTGCGGAGGATAGAACCATTCCATCCTCATCACATGAGCAACAAATCCCTCTGCTGTTTACAGCAGAGGAATGGATTTGTTTTTTCTAAAAACAGCCTCGTGAGCAGCTCTCGGGCTGTTTTTGGTTTTCAGTGAAATGATGAGCAGCGGGTATGGCTCGCTGACATTAGTTCACTGAAAATTAAAGTGAAATGAGCCGATCGACTAGCTCAGCCCCCGAGCACCTTGGCAGATGGGAGAGGCGTCATTGGAAAGAGGAGAATCTCCCCTTTCCAATTATACCTGTCCCTCATGGATCAATGGATCCCCGCTTGAATATTGCTGCAGTAGGGCAATCCCAAAGCAGGGATCCGCCCACTAGAAACCAGGGAGGGCAGATTGGTCGCTTGGGCAAGGGCTTTTGCGCCCCCTTTTTTGCCCATATTCAGTCTTTATGACCCCTGGGGGGGCAGATGGAGGCAATAGCCCTTGATCTGCCCCTCCCAGAGGGCAGAAAGCACACTAGGCATTAGGGACTATGTTTATTGTTTTAAAATAGGGGTGGAGGCTGCCCACTATGGACATAAATCCCACTAGGCCCCAAGGAGTATTTTATTTAGCCAGTGTAGGGTTGGTGGATGCCCAGAATGGGCATGCTAATCCCCCCCACGGCCTCCTCATAAAAATGAGCAAAGTCTTTCTGCCCCGCTGGGGGGTAGATATGGGCAACAGCCCTGACCTGCCCCCCTGGGGGGGCAGAAAGCCCACTAGGCACCAGGAACAGTCTTTCTGTCCCCCGGGGGCAGATGGTGGTTAATACACCCAATATGCCCCCTCAGAGGAGGGTGACAGAAAGGCCACTAGGCACCAGGGATATGTTTATGGGCACGTCAGGGAGTGGTTCCATAGACAAGGGTTGCTCCTCTTTTTTGGGTGCACATTTTGGCCATTGCAGACCCCCTTGGGAGCAGATCACCACTAGTTACCAAGGAAAGTTTCTGTGTGTGTGTGTGAACTGGAGTTCAACACCTGGGAGAGTCCAGGGAGGTGTGGTTTGCATGGATCCCCAAATGTTTTCTTACCCAGAATCCTCTGCAAACTTCAATTTTAGCTAAAAAAAATAAATGTCCTCACATTTCTATGTGAGATCACTGTGCCTGCACACATTTCCTACCACCCAATGTTCCCCTCAGCCTCCTGATAAAAATGATACCTCACTTGTGTGGGTGTCCAAAGCAGAGTCAACCTAAAAATTGGTTGAAAAAACTGAGCTTATGAACATTCTTTGTTGCCCTCTCAATATCTGCACATGTTTGGCCCTTCTCTCTTGCTGGTACTTGGCCTACCCACACCAGTGGAGTATCATTTTTATCGGGAGATCAAGGGGAACGCTGGGTGGTAGGAACTGTATGCCTGCGCGGTGATCCAGCATGAAATGTGAGGAAAATATGATTTTATTTTAGCTAAATGTGAGGGTTGCAGAGGGGTGTTGGGTAAGAACATTTTGGAGGATCTACGCAAGCTACACCTCCTTAGACTTTCCCAGGTATCTAGTTTTTAGAAATGTCTGGGTTTGGTAGGTTTCTCTAGATTGCTGCTGATCCCGGGACCAAAAACACAGGTTACGCTCTTTGCAAACCAGTTTTTTTTTGTAATAGATCATTTTTATGTCTCCACAATGAGTTTTAGGCTGTTTCCTGTCACAGGCACTAGGCCTACCAACACAATTGAGGTACCATTTTTATCAGGAGACTGGGGTGGAATGCCGGGTGGAAAGAAGTTTGTGGCCTCCCTCAGATTCCAGAACTTTCCATCACAGAAATATGAGTAAAATGTGTTTTTTCAAGGGATTCCTTGTAACACAGCCTGGTGACAGCCACACAAGTCACCCCATCCTGGATTCCTCTGGGTGTCTAGTTTTCAGAAATGTCCAGGTTTGCTAGGTTTCTCTAGATGTCGAGTGAGCTAGGGCCCAAACTCCACAGCTATGCACATTGCAAATTAAGGGTCAGTTTTGGGTGGAAAAATGTGAAGTGTCCACATTGCATTTTGAACCATTTCCTGTTGCCGGCACTAGGCCTACCCACACAGGGAAGGTACCATTTTTATCAAGAGACATGGAGGAACACAGAATAGTGCAACAAGTGTTATTGTCAATTGTCCTTCTCTTCATTTGTACCTTCCAAATATAAGGCACTGTGTAAAAAAGAAGTCATTTTGAGAAATGATCTCTAATTCACATGGTAGTATGGGTAGCCACAAATTCAGAGATGTGAAAATAACTACTGCTTTCAAAATCCATATTGCATGCCCAAAATTTTCAGAAATAGATAGGTTTCCTTGATACCTATTTTTCACCCTTTATATTTTACCAAATTAATTGTTGTATACCTGGTACACAATGAAAATCCATTGCAAGGTGAAGTTCAGTTATTGGCTCTGGGTACCTCAGGTGCTTGGTGAACCTACAAGCCCTATATGTCCACACAACCAGAAGGGGCCAGCAGAAGTAGCACTGAATTGCTTTCAAAAATCTGCCATAGTTGAAACAAGTTACAGATGAAAACATAGACACACATTGCTGTTTTTGTTAAACTCAAATTCAATATATTTTCATTTCAACTGTTACTTTCTATAGGAATACCGTGAAGAATCGACACAAATGACCCCTTGCTGAATTCAGACTTTTGTCTACATTTCAGAAATATACAGCTTTCTGGGATCCACCATTGGTTTTAAAGCCATATTTACCACTAACTGGAAGGAGGTTGAAAGCACAAAAAATGGGAAATATGGGCTATGTCCCAGTAAAATGCCAAAATTGTGTTGAAAACTTTGGTTTTCTGACTTATATCTGCCTGTTCCTGAAAGCTGGTAAGAAGGGTCTACCCTTTGTTGATGCCATTAGCAAAATAAAAACATACACTTTCTTTTGCAGCATGGTGTCCCATTTTCCCGCCCCAAAATTTTCTTTTGCTGTATTTTGGCTAATTTATAGGCCCTCTCCAGGGGAATCCACAAAACCTGGGTACTTTTCAAATCCCTAGGATGTTGGTAAAAAAGGATACAAATGTGGTGTGGATAACTTTTGTGGACAAAAGGGTATGGGAGCCTAAGTGTGAAATACTCCACTCCGAATAGTAAAAAAAGGCTTACCACGGGGAGAAGTCAAAGCAGCGAAGGGGTTAAGTAGCAATAGTAATGTTATAAATATAATATCTCCTATTGCATAGGAGTGGTGGGGGGGCAACTTTGAAAATTCACAAAATCTGTTCCTCATTAGCTTACAGTGTTTTAAGATGAAACGCTATACATTTCTAAAATGTAGACATTCTAACACTTAGGCAGTGGATCGTGCATTTCTCACCTTGTGTATATTGGTGCTAAAACCTGAAACACAAAGATCCAAGACATGTTTGAATTTTGCCCTCTTTGATGAGTGGGGTAGGGATGTCAATAGCAATCAGCAGGAAATAGAAAATGAAAACATATCTTTGATACACTGTTTAACTAGGCCTTTCTGCATAGCTTGCATAGCTTTGTATGCTGTATTTCATTCTCAAGTTTAATATTCTAAAGTAGTCCTCAATTCAGAAATATGATTGAAAAGGCTGGACAATATAAAGCACAAGTCTTGCCTGATAAACCTTTATGAAATACTTTGCAGAATAGCTCTGCATGAACCCCATAGACCAGCATATTATTGTATGAGTCATATGTTCTCCTTTTTGTCACTATTTTATTCAACAGCTTGATCAAAAGCAAACTGAAAATTACATCAGGCAGCAAGACAATAAATGCAATTGGAAGACAGGATGGTAAAAATAGGTAGATTAAAGTAGAGGTATTGAGAGTAATCTGGTCAAGATTTGCAGAATTTAATTTACATCAAAGTATGCTTTTCACACACCATAGTAGTTGCTTAATCAGTGTCAGCACTCATAATCTTTCACAGATGTCATGCATGTCATGGAGTTTCAAGATGGTCCATACTATCTCATCCCTAGAGATTTTATATAAAATTCAGAAGCCTATATTTTATTTATTTGTCAGGTATGTATAAAGTGCACACATGGACCTAGAAGCTAGCACAGTACTGGACGCAGGAAAAAGATACACACAAGGACAATATGTAGTTATGTTTATAATGAGTAGTTAAGCCACAAAAAGGAAAAATTTACAGGTATAAGCTCAATAACTAAGACTAGAAGGGGCAAGAGTGCTTCAGTGATCGAGAAATTCTGAAGAGCATAGGTTGGTCATTCATGAGTCTGGGAGTAGAAGACAAAAAAGTCTGTTGGCCTATTCATTCTTCGTAGGTCTTATTGCTATCCAACCTGGCAACAAACCTGTTCCTTGTTAGACACCGGCCATTGGATGCCTTGACATTAGATGCTAAATAGCCAGGTTTTTCAGATAAAGTCCTTTTGAAGATAACACAACAATGTTTAAACTAGATTCTAGCAGGGAGGAAGAGACAATGCTGCTCCTTCAATGAAGGGGAGGTGTGCTCTAACCTTTTGCAGTTGGTGATTGTAAGAAATTGGGTTACTGGTCGAGGGGTAAAACCTTACCCAAGCAACAAACACAATTCTCTGTTAGGATGAAGTCACCAGCAAAGCCCAAATTAACCCGTGATCAACCCTCTGATAGCTTGGCACACAGCAGTCAGGCTTAATTTAAAGGCATTGTGTAAAGTATGTATGCAGCACTTCAAACAGTAATAAAGTGAAACACAACACCAGAAAAATCCCACACCAATTTAGGAAAATAGAACAGAATGATAAAAATAATTTAAGACTAGAATAACAAAAATCCAATCAGTAGAAGTGGAGATATGCAGTTTTAAAGTTTTAAATGAAAATAGTGCCAAAAAGCACAAAGTGCCAACTATGGTTATCTGGCCATGCCAGACCTGGACAAAGTCACAAGTTAAGGCCAATCTCAATGGAGCATGGGGCAGTTATAGGGACCAAATTAGGCCGGCTGAACAAGAGTTCCCTAAGTCATGTTTGCAGAGTGTTGTGAGGTCCCTCGTTGAGGATGTGTTGATAAGCCAAGAAAATGTGAAGACCTGAAGAGGAGATGCATTGCACAGTGGCTGTTCTAGAAAGCTGCAAGGCTGTGATGCGAGATCTTGCATTGTCCTTGAGGATGCAGTCAACGAGGGACTTCTTTTGTGAAGTCCTGCATCAAAGGTGTGTCACGCACTGGCTTGTTCTGAAGAACTTGCTGGGCTTAGAATGTGGAGTTACGCTTCAGCATTCAGGATGCTGTCGACAAGGGGCTTGCGATGCAAAGACCTGCCTCAAGGTTGTGTCGTGTAGTAACAGTTCTGAGGATGCTGTGGGATGTGATTTAAAGTCCTTCACTGAGAATGTGTCACATAGAGGTTCCAGTGCAGAGTCTTATGAGGTGATGTGCAGCACAGCAGCCCTGATGCAATGTTGCTGGGCGATGAGGCAATGGTTCTACTGGCAATACAGTTACGCTGGCTGAGCACCTTCTGGCCCATTTCCAAGGGTCCAGGACTGGGGAAGCACCACTTTGGGGTTGGACTCGCATCACATAGAGTCCAGGTGCTGGCTTGAAGGTGATTGGAGCCTTCTGTCCCTGAGGGGCTGGCCATGGGGCAAGCCAACTAGTCCTTGGATCACTCTGGTGGTCCTGTGTTCAAATTGCAGGTTAAACTCACTTAGGCAGAAGGGCAGCAGGGCAGCAAGGAGGGCCACAGAGTGGCAGTCCGTCTTCCAACAACACCGCAAAGCAGTCCTTCTTCTGAGTCTTCCACAGGTCCAGATGGGTATGGAAGATTTGGGGTTTGAGGGCCAATAATTGTACTTGGTGCCCACTTTGAAGTAGAGGTTTCTACTACCATGAGGCGTCAAGTATTCCCTTCCTCCCTGCCTTGGTCCCTGAAGGTCTGTGGTCACAAAAGACTAGTCAAAACCTTTCTGAGAGTGCTCAGCAGAGCCTTTGTAATGTGTAAGTGTGGTCAGTGACACCTCCTCCCCCTCATGAACTCAGAGTGGGCTATCCTGCCATTACCTATCTTCCCTTTGTCTCACAGTCTGGGAGCAATACACAATGATAAACTGCCAGTTACACTTAGTCATGTGACTTGGAATCAGGCTCCAGGCACCAAATGGTTAGGACAAGAAAGTCTCAACTTTATAAAATTAGCATTTTCAGAATTGTGATTAAGACTCTGACTTTACCGTTTAAAAGAGCCTCCAATTGCAATCCTTTGGGCACCAAACTTGACCTGTCTATCAGCTCCCAATTGAAAGTTGTCACTTATTAAATGTAATAAGGTAACTCCTTGTAATCCTATGTGTTAGAAAGGGGGTCTCTAGTTGGCAGTAGTTTGCACCCTGTCCAATTAGGCACCCTCATTCTAGTCAGGGTAAGGGAGTCACACAGCTAAAATAATCTCTGCTCACCCCCTAGGTAACTTGGCCCTAGCAGTCAGGCTAATCTCAGATGCAATGTGTAAAGTATTTGTAGACACACACACAGAAACACAGTGAAAACTGTACAAAAGTACTTCATACCAGTCTAGCAAAATTCCCAATATGTATGTGAGTAAAACAAGACCATAACAACAAAAATAAAACATATACAAGTAAAGATACACATTTCTAAAGGTCAAATCTTAGTAAAGTGCTTGGAAACACAATAGCTCCAACTGGGGCTATACCTGCATTTTGACAGACTCATTCCCAACAGTCCAGCACCACTCGTGAGGGAGTGTGGGACAATCAATGAGTCACACAGACCCCAGGTACATTACCTTGGAAAACAATGAGTAAACAAAGGTGTTGCCTGTAAGGGGGAAGGTGAGGCGTCGCTGGAGCCAGTGCGGCGTCGGTTCCTTACTGCTACTGGGAAGGTGAGGCATTGGTTCCTTACTGCAAGGTAGGGAAGTTGAGATGTTGGCTCCTTATGGTTGCAGGGGAGGTGATGCAGCATCGGTAGTGAGGTATCAGTTCCTTATGACAATGCAGGGTCAATTAATCCAGCAGGTCAAGATTTGAAGTGTCGACTTTGTGGTGTCGCTAGTACACCATGGGCCACAGGTGTGCAGATGAGTTGGGTGTCACAGATGTTGGTGACACAGCACTCAGGACTCACACTTTGGTAGGACTTCAGAGGTGTTGTGGCAGCATCAGGTCTGTGTTGCAGGTTGCGGTCATTGCACTCAGCGGGGACTAGGGCTCCGGTGCAGGCAGCGGCGTGGAGTCAGACAGAGGCACGGTTTCAAAGTCACTCTGGAGTCTATGTGCTTGGTTTCCTCTTAGTTGCACCAGAGCTCACTTCCAAGGCCCGAGGACTGGATATGACACCACTTGGCAAGTCAGGACTCTCAGCAAAAGAGCTCAGGCGGTGGCAGCAGAAGTCTTCAATGGCCCTGAGACTTCTTAACAGGAGGCAAGCTCAGTTCAAGCCCTTGGTGAACCTTAGAAAGCAGGATGTAGAAAGCAAAGCCCAGTCATTTCACTCTCGGGACAGAAGCAGCAAGCAGCAGGCCAGCAGAACAAAGCAACAGGCAGAGTGGCAGTCGCTCCTACAGCATCCAGCTCTTCTTCCTGGCAGCATGTCCTCAGGTCCAGAAGTGTTCCAACTGTGTGGAGTCAGAGATCCAGGACGTATACCCATTTCTGTTTTTGAAGTAGGCAAACTTCAAATAGAAGTCTTTATAGTGCAAAAGGCCCTACATTTCCCTTCCTATGCCTCAGACACAATCCAGGTGGTTGGACATTGCTTTGTGAAAGGACAGGCACAGCCCTATTCAGATTCAGGTGTCAGCTCCTCCCACCACTCTAGCTCAGGAAGAGCCATCAGCCTGGTGATGGGCCATAAGGATATGCAGGGCACACCCCAGCTCCCTTTGTGTGACTGTCTAAAGTAAATGCACAAACAGCCCGACTGTTATCCTGACCCAGATGTGTATTCAGCAGACAGGCAGAGGCGCAGAATGGTTAAGCAAATAAATGCCCACTTTCTAAAAGGGCAAAACCAACAGATGATGAGCGGAATTCAGAACAAATCACACATTCACCCCTAGTCACAGATCTGGGTTTAATCCATCTGTTTTTTTTGCTTGTCATGCCATTTCTGTTTGGACCCAGCCATATGCAAATCTGATCTTACCCTAAGGGAACAGTCCAGCTCGAACTGCCAGGCAAGGTCCTCCCTGGACCAGAAACAAGCATCCTGGGACCAGTTTCAGGGTATCACCCTTCATCAGCCAGGCTAGCTTAAATCTGGTGGCATTGCAAGCACAGGACCCACATCTGGGCATACCCTTCCCACTTGGAGTAACAAATGCAAAAACAACAGATGATGGATGAAATGCAGAACAAATCACACATGCACCCCCAATCACAGATCTTTCTTTGCTTTTGTTGCCATAAGTGCACCAGGTATGCCCAGGAGTGGGTCCTGGGCTCACTATGCCACTGGATTCAAGCTAGCCTGGCTGATGAAGGGTGATACCCTGGAACCGGTCACAGGATGCTTGTTTCTGGTCCGGGGAGGACCTTGCCTGGGAGTTTGGTCTGGACTGTTCCTATGGGGAACAGGGTCAAGACTGATCTGCATATGGCTGGGTCCAAACTGGGGTGGCATGTTGACAAAAAGAATTGATGGATTAAACCGAGATCTGTGACTGGGGGTGAAAGTTTGATTGGTTCCGCATTCCATCCATCATTTGTGTTTCTTTGTTTTCTAAAAGTGGCATTTTCAAATTTACCGTTCAAAAACCAACTTCACCAAAAGATGTGTTTTTAAATTGTGATTTCAGGGATCCCTAACTCCATATCTCTATCTGTTCCCAATGGAAAATTACACTTAAAAGATATTTCAAGGCAACCCTCATGTTACCCTATGAGAGAGATAAGCTTTGCAAAACTGAAATACAAATTTAGCGGCATTTCACTATTAGGACATGTAAAACCCACCAGTACATGTCCTACTTTTTAAAATCACTGCATCCTGCCCATGAGGATGCATTGAGCCTACTATAGTGGTGAATTACATGTAGTAAAAGTGGGTGAACTTGTCAGGTCAATATGACAGTTTAAAACTGAACACACAGGCATTGCAATGGCAGGCCTGATACATGTTTACAGAGATACTCATGTGGGTGGCACAATCACTGCTGCAGGCACAGTAGTAGTATTTGATTTACAGGCCTTGGGCACACATGGTGCACTATGCTAGGGACTTACTAGTAAATCAAATATACCAATCATGGATAAACCAAACACCAATCCATTTTAGTCAGAGAGCTCTTGCACTCTAGAACTGACTGGCAGTGGTAGAGTGCCCAGAGTCCGAAAGCCAGCAAAAATTAAATTCAGCATGGGATCAAAAATAGGAGGCCAGAAGCAAAAAGATATGGGAAACCACTCCAAGAGCTGACAGGTCTAACATCATGGGAGGGGTAGGCTTTGCAGTAGTGAAAACACATTTATGTAAAACTCAAAAGTACCTGTTCAACTTATTTAATACATCGCACCCTGCACTCTGGGCAATTTAGGCCCTATTCTAGGGGTGACTACTAAATTAAAAAGGAATTTTTAGGCCTGGCAAAGGTTTATTTTGCCAGGTCAAAATGGCAGTTTAAGATGGCAAACACAGGCTGCAATGGCAGCCTGATACATGTTTAAAGGGATACTTAAGTGGGCACAATCAGTGCTGCAGACCAACTAGTAGAATTTCACTTACAGTCCCTGTGTACATGCCTTCCCAATGTACTAGGCACTTACAGGTAAATTAAATGTGCCTATTGGGTGTAGGTCAATTTTCCATAGCCTTATAGGTGAGAGCAGAAGCCCTTTAGCATTGGGTTGCAGTGCTAAAGTGTCCGGAACCCTAAAGCCAGCAGAAACAAAGTTAGCCAGACAGGAAGTGGAAGGCAAAAGGCTAGGGGAAAACCAGTCAAAGGATTTCAGGTCTAACAGTGATTAATTGCATTTATACATGGAAAAATGTTTTTGTTGTTGTCTGTGATGGCTCATGGAGGCTACCAAGTTGAGCATTATCTTTGTCTACGTGTCACAGGATGAAAGCCTGAACTGTGCACTGAAAATCCATTGGGAGGAAAAAAGGATTTAATTTTGTGCAGCAATAAAAGCTGGTAACCAAGGCCCATATTTATACTTTTTTGTGCCGCATTTGTGTCATTTTATGACGCAAAAGTGGCACAAACTGAAAAAATATAATTGTATTTTCTAAGTTTGTGCCACTTTTGTGTCAAAAAATCACGCAAATGTGGCACAAAAAAAGTATAAATATGGGCCCAACTGTCTGAGTTTTTGGATATATTTATCTAACATCATGCTAAAGTATCTTTGGGTTCCATTAGTACATACCCTCTGAAATAGAACTTTACCCCATACTCTGAGTTTAACTATTGGCCACCACTAACCATGGCCCTGGGATTTGTATAAGGTAGTTGTTTGTGAAGGTGCCAAGTCAGTTAACTCTCAGATTCACACATTAACATTAAAAAATTTTTTTAAAAGGGTGATCAGTTGCTTTTTATAGCAATGAAAACCATTCTGGCTACACAGGTGAACAAGCGGTCTTCTGTGGCTCAGTGGCAGACCCATCTATCCCTGTTCCATGTATCCTCATTTGGGAAAAGTCCTTCATGTCATACCTCACTGCTACACTGTCTCTATCTGCCTCTTCTACAGCCTCAACCCTTGCACCCAAGCAGTCTGCTGCTGTATAATGGCACCCCCTACAGCCCTATGCATGATCAGTCTCCATGGGCACAGCAATCCCCCACACCTACCATATTCTTTGCTGCAAAACACCTGTAGGGGTGGGCATAACTTGCATAAATCAGTGTAGCATGATCACATGGAATTTCCTAAAATGTTTGTGAGATTACACTTGAATTATGCAAGAAGTGTAATTCTGCATTTAGTGCAAAAATGGATGTGAGGATGCATTTCACAGTATGAAATAGTGATAAATACAAAAGAAAATGAATACTGAGAAATGTGCTCTTGGGTAAGATTTCCCCCCAATTTACTACTGACATTTAGTGCTGTTTTCTTTGCAAAAAATTCACCCTCACATTAAAAATGGATGCGAGGATGCATTTTGCGCCAAGAAACAATGCTAAATGTACCAGAACACAAAAAGAGAGCAGCCGCTTGTGCTGCTAAATGTGCTGTTGCGTTAGGATTTTCCCCCTACGTTACCCTTAATTATGTGAGGAGGACTACTAGCATCATTATCAGTAATCCCACATCAAAGAGTAAAGCAAAATTGCTGAATGTACTCCAGTTACTCTAGCGTAATTGACACTCCGTCCAGACCTAACCATCAGCCCCTCGTTCCCTGTTGCCCCCTCCAGCCCCTTCATCTTTGTACCACATACAAGTGCAGTTAGGAGTTGCAATTAGCTGCCTCGGGGTTTCAGGGCAAGATTTATGCATGGAACCTCCTGTGACAGGAAATCAGGTTACCAACCAAGTTTACTTTTAGCTTGGGCAAAGCCTGATTCACAAAGGTAAACTTTTGACCAAAAGTCTAAGTTTAGACCAAATGTTTAAACCTACACCAAAAGTCACATTTTACTTGTAGTAAAGTTAGACTTTTGGTCTAGACTTACACCAAAAATCTAAATTTAGACCAAAAGTCTTAGGGCTGAATTTAGGAAAAGTGGCGCTGAATCCAATGTCAAAATATATTAGTAACATTAACGTCAGCATTTTTGACGCTATTGTGGCACTTTACTCCACTAGCGTCAAAAATGTTGACGTTGGTGGAGCAAAGTGCAAGGAGGCTCATTGATTATAATGGGTGCATCCTTTTAACGACTGCTTTGAGTGGGCATTAAAAATTGCGCCAAAAGTGGCACAATTAAATCTTGTAGATTTCACTGTGCCATTTTTGCGGACCTCCTTGCTTCGGAATTTGCCCTTTGCCTACATTATGCATTGTGCACGCATAATGTGGCACAAAGGTTCGCAAAGTGGTGCAATGCATGCATTGTGCCACTTTGTAGACATGGCGCTGTGATTTTGCAAGCCTAGTGCCACATTCTTTTTTTTTGTTTAAATGATGCTAATCTGGCGCTAGGCATTCTTAAATTTGGGCCTTACTTTACTATGAGAAAAGTTAGACTTTAGGTCCAAACTTAAACTTTTGGTCTAAACTTAGACTTTTGGTCTAAGTTTACCTTTGTGAATGAGGCCCAATACTTTTTACCCACCTTCTCTAAGAACAACATTTCGGCCTTGGCTCCACTTTGCAGAAACAGTAAAAGCTTGCATACTCCTAGTGTAAAGTGAATGCCGCATTCCCAACCATTCGATAACAGCAATGCTTCAGTGTTAGCATAGAGTGCACCCAGGTGGTGAATTACTAACTGAGGCTGGTGACACATTTTGAAGTTTAAAAAACGATGATGATGGACAATGGGATACACCAATAATCCAACGTGTTGCTTCGAGCACAGAGCATTATTCCATTAGCCCTGAATCACAAACACCACTTGCAAAGAGAAGCGCTAGTCTAAGTAGAAATTTGTACTGAATGCGAGACGCATACAAATGTATGACGTTTAAGAGAGGGTGGATTAAATCCTTATTGACTGGATGAAAGATGAAAGATTGCTGATCATTCCACATATATAGCGCCTTGCGGGGTTTGAGGCTCCATTGGCGACGTTCTAATGAGAGAGAGTGAACAAGTAATAATGGTACTTAGCAGAGGCAGATGGCCCAGTGATTGAAAAACGGGTAATGGGGTATGAGACGCCAAGTGTTCATCCAACTGTCTCGAAAAGGGTTGTCAAGAGTCAAGCTGGTAAAGCCAGAGAAAGGACAAAACAAACCAAGATGTAAGGGAGATAAGGAAAACAATAGAGAGGTGAAAAAGATCAAGAGGAAAGAGAGGAAGTATGAGGTAGTACATGGACTCAAAGAGACAAACGGAAAGAAAGAGGATAGTTTTTAGCGAGGAATAAAAGACTTACAGAGGCAGAAACGAGTGAAACGTGTACATTTAATACTAAGCAAAAGAAAGTTAGCAACGTGAAAGGTATAATATTTAATGACACGCGTGAGAGGGGAATAATTAAGTGGGAATATTAATGTTTGTATGAAATTTTAAATATGGAATGGAATATAGATTAAAAGGAGGAAGGAAGGTAAGAAGGAAGAAATTAATGGAAGGAGGGGGAGGGACAGAGGAAAGGAAGGGGAGGAGGGGAAAAGTGGGGAAAATGGAGGAAGAAAGTGAGCAGGGATTAAGGAGAGCGAGGAAGGAAGCAAAGAAGGAAGGAATGAATGGGAGGAAGTAAGTATGGGAGAGGGAGGGAAGGAAGGAGTGAGGGCGCGAGGGAGGGAGGGAGGAGAAAAGTGGGAGAAATTGAGGAAGAAAGTGAGCAGGGATTAAGGAGAGCGAGGAAGGAAGGAGCCTTCTCTAGGATGGAAGGGTCTGTGTGCCTGTCAAGTCAGACGCATCGCACCTTCCCTTTTACAGCCCTGTCACTTCCCCGGCACACAGAAGGAGAAGTCTGGGGCTGCCGCCAGTCACAGCATCGTACAAGCGTTTGGAGCTGAGCATCCTCCCTGCAGGAGGAGCGGCTAACGCCTCCCCCGGCACAGTGTGAGCCAGGCAGCAGGGGTACAAAATAATGAATCCTTGCTGTAATTAATCTTTCCTCTTTTTGTGCGCGTGGGCCCCCCTTGCAGCGAAAGTTACGCAAGCAACGAAGCAAAACCCATGGTAGTTCGAAGGGAGGGGTCCGGGGCAGGGAGAGGCAGACACAAAACATAACAGGGTTTTTTTTGTTCCATTTTCTAAAGATTGCTTTTGCTGTGAATGCAAGACACTGAAGGCGGTATGCGCTGGGATGGTATTATGTTTATGCCCACTTATTTCCCTGCGGAGAATTGCGCTACAAAGGCTGCCCATGTGTGCATCAGGATAGCAGCAGAGAGCCCGGCCAATTCCTGCCGGGGCCACAAAGCCAGCCAGCAGAGACTTCTTTCTTCCCTCTTCATCTTTTCTCTCTCTCTCCTCCCTCCACATAATTGTGGCTATAATCGGTTGCTTATGTCCTTGAAACCGTCTCTGCAGGAGAGGGTAGTTTAAAAAAATCAGAACTCACATTTTTTTTTTATAGCTACTGGGGGACGCTGCATGTCAACAATACTATTTTAACATCGACCATTGCCACAGCGCACAACACACTTTGAACGGTTTTTAGGCACTTGCAAGAATCACTTCAGCGGGATCAAAAGCCTACGTCCGGCACGATAGACGTCAAACCTATGTTAGGGAGGGTGAACACACATTTCTGGAGCGGTTGCACAACCAACTCAGCTCTCTCAACAAGGTAAACAGCGGTACAATAATGGTAGTAGACAGAGGACTGCAGCTCTTGCCATAGACAGATCCATAGACAGATGCGAAGGCGCATGTCCTGCTAACGACACTGAATGGCAGCCGCACAACTGGAGCTATTTTCATGTATTTATATATTTATTTAGCGAGAAATGTTGTTTCCTGCAACACTGCGACCTCACTTGACACTAGGCTCTTTCACAGATTGCAAGGCGTGGGCTGAGCAGAACCATTGAGTACATGTGGGACAATGTGTTTTCAGCATGTTTTTGTAATTGCTAATTTTACTGCAGATAAATGTAGACCTGAACAACAGAGTTCATTATGTTCACATGGCTGCGATTATTTTTGAACGCCTGTTTTAAAAAAAATAATAAATTGAGACCAGCATGATGTTAAAATTTAGGCATCCCGAGTTCATCTCCTAGGTTAATCAACTATCCAAATTCTATAATCCCTGGAAAATCGCTTTCTCTCCCTGTTCCTCGATTGCCCGTCCGGTCATATGTAAATGCTTAGAAACAACAAGGCCGATGAATATAGGGGTTTATGTAAAACTCGACCGTTACATTAGTGCATTCTCTCTCGTTTTCTGGCATTTTCCTGAAACCTTATATATTTTATTTAGCAAACACACGTATTTATTATTTCTCTTTTTCTGCCGTTCTAATACCTCTCACTCTCGCTCAGGTGTTCCTCTCCCCACCCCCTTTCTCTCACGTGTTCCTCTCTTCTCCCTCTCTCTTCAGGGTCAGAGGCCGCGATTCCCCGTCAGCTTCGGGACAGCTCCGTACAGAGCAAAATGCCGCACGCGGCTCCTTCAGATGCTGGACAGGGCTCTGCACGGCCAAAGGCTGTAAACCTTCATCAGCGGCCGGAGCGCTCCCTTCGGGGCAATGGCCTGGAATTGCCCAACTGTCCCTAGACGGGAGTCAGCACGACTAGGGGCTGGTAGTCAGGAGGGTTTCTACGGTGTCCCAGAGAGTTAATTCCCAGTCCTTAATCCGACACTTACCTTCACGGTTAGAGGCTGAAAGTCCCAATCAGCACTTGGACAGCTCCTACTGGAAAAGCAGGTTCAGTTCACCACATAAACTCTGATTACTAGGGACATGGGTACCCTGGATGGTTTGATAACAGTTGTTTCTGTTCCCGTCGGGATTACAAAATCTACGGGGACACCGTAGGTTTTTTTGCCACCACACCTGGTCTGCTGAAGCCAAAATTGATGCAACCCCGTAGAGAAATGGGAGAGCATACAGGAATCAGCTAGACACAATTATATCTGAATTTTTTCCACAAACATATGCAATGAGGTGCATTTCCCTCGCCATCGGAATTATTAGGATGCTGCAGTATCAGTAACTCTGAAGGGGTGAGGCAGGACTCCAGGTCATTTTCCCGCCGACTTGTTGTGAGCCACTAGTTCGATCCCTGCAAATACAAGGCTATAATTTCGTTTAACAGCGGCTAGAACTCACCAGCTACCTGCAGACCAAAGGTTGCAGTGAAGTCTGCGCTCAGCCAAACCATGAATGATTTTGGGACTAATGCTTTCAAATGGTTTGTTTGCAAAATGTAATACAGGTTCTCGAAAGGTCTATTTGTCAGGACAAATATTCAACTTCAACTCAAAAAATTAGGATCTGAAGACATTTTAGCCTGCAGTTTGAATTTACGAAGGGCTTTTTTTTTAGAATGCGAGTCCCCCCACCCTCACCCCCAAATTGATATAACGGGGTCACCCCTAAACGTGAGATTCTTCTCTATGTTAATTTCCAGGTGTCTGATGCATTTGCCCATACAACGTCGTTCGGGTTTTTTACCTCATTGTGCAAACTGCAAGATCTCATCCATAATCAGATGCCTTTAACTAGCTATGAAATAACTTCAAGGATCATGTTTTCATATACCAAGAGTTGTGCAGCGTTATCAAAAAAAGTATCATTCATACCGTATCTGCAGTACGTAAAGTACCCTGGCATTGACTAGGCCCATGCTATACAAAACCACTAAAACACATTTTTTTTAAATAATCAGTGTGGTGAATTTTTCCACGTGCTATGTTTAGGCGTAGGAATGGGAACGTTTCCTGGTGAATGGCAGGGGGTAATTATTATGATGGCAAGGCAAACCCACAAACTGTAACTTTCAGGATTTCCATATACCCCTCTATGGTTTACTCCTCCATTTACACAAACGCAATCCAAAAATAGAGTAAGTGCTTAAGTATGGTGTGGGAAGAAGTGTCTTCGCAGTGAGAATGCTTAACCTTTGGAGAAAGAAAAGTCTGTGCAATGTAACACTGCACATTTCCACAGCAGCACCTCCTTTAGATTGTCCGCATTGGCATGAAACGCCGAGTAGTTGGTGCAAGGACGTAATAGGTGCGAAGATCAGTGACTTAGATAGTTTACAACATAAAGGGCTGAAGATTTTCGTGAATCTCTAGAAAGCTGGAATAAGTGTAATGAGGGAAGTTAGACTACGATTCATGGATTTTTGACTATATTTAACACTTGTTATAATCGGTGCCTAAGAAACCAACGGGCATATTTACAAGAAAGTAAAGCATCAACTCTGATGCACCCCTTTTCTTGCGTCGCCCTGTGCCCTCCTAACATCACCACGGTAGTGCTGTATTTACTATACAGTGCACCATGGCGCACGTTAGCGCAATAGCGTCATAGTTAATGATGCTATTGTGACACTTTGCTGGATTAGGGCCATACATTATGGTGCTAGTCCAGCAAAGCACAGGGAGGCCCATAGGTGATTGTGGGAGCGTCACTTTAACATTTGCCCTGCGCAGGTGTTAAAAGTGATGTAAGAAATGGTGCAGTGAAATCTTGTAAATTTCACTGCATAATTCTTTTGGGTCTCCCTGCGTGGGAATGCCCCGTTGCATGCACTATACCTGGTGCAGGTATAATGTGGTGCAAGGGGTTACAAAGTGGCACAATGCATGCATTGTGCTACTTTGTAAAAATGGAGCACAGTGGGGGCCTCCTTAACACCTCCTTAGCATAAAGAAATGATGCTAGGGAGGCACCAAGTCCCCAAAGTGCCAGCAGCATGACTGATACCAGGCTGGAGGCTATACAAAATGCCCTGGAGTACATTCAGCGGCATGTGGCCTCCCTCCATGAAAACATGGCTGCCTACCACCGTGATGTAGCAGCAGTTTTGCAAAACCAGCAGTTCCTCCTTGCTGCGGTGATGCCTTATGCATCCCCACAAACGGCAGCTGCCGGGACCTTTGATTTCACATCACTATCCCCTGATGTGTGTGTGCCCCCTCAATTTCAACAGCAGCACCACCCATGGCACAGGAGGCACCACATACATCAGAGTATGAAAATGTGGAAGGAACAACATTCACACGGAAAACCACCTGGTAGCTCCAGTCTGTGCCACATGGACAGTTTCTCTTTAGTTCTGTGCTTACGATCATGCCAGTGTTGTGACAGCTGGCAATGTGCCATCTTCACTCTACCACTGATAGCCTACCATGTATGGACTGTCATTGTCTCATTTTCTACCTATTGTCAGTTTAGACACCTCCTCACTAATACACACCTCTCCTACATATGTCTTATGACTTGTCCCTCACCCTTGGACTCTGACTAAACATTCAATGGCTTGGGATCTCTCATGGGGTCAGGGAACAGCACTGGAGACAAAACTTGCACATGTAAATAAATCACCATAATCAAGTGTGTCCTACTTTTTTCAGTGTTCCATCAAAGCCTATGAATGTATGCATTATGTGAAGCTATGTCAATGAGTACAGAACTAAATCACGTGTGGCTTACTGTCAGACGCAAAGGCACACACTAGGACTCAGACTTAATAAAGGTGACTGATAATATTGTGTACTACAACCAACAATCTGAGGCTTCAAAGCATGTATCAAACAGAAATCGTGCAAGTTGAAATATGGCATGTGTGGTTCAGAACACCAGTGACCAGAAATTACCCTGATGATTGTACCTGTACAACAAATATGCGAGAAACAGAAAAGGCACATGTATGACTGTGAGGGGCAGCTGCTAGTGTGCCACTATCCATTCCTCAAATGAGGTGGAGTTTAATGTGCTAAATGTTTCTAGAATGATTGTTACAGATCCTAGCAATGGCAATTGATGTTGCATTATTACCTGTCAAAGAATTAGTATCCATACACAATCCGAGTGCCAGGAACTGCTCGGAAAACTGTCTTGAGTAGTTGATGTCATACAGCTGTGAATCAAACAGCTCCTTGGTCATAGGGGATACACATAGTCATACATGTAAATCCGAACTGAATGCATATCCTAAGACATTCCTCTAACAAGGCCTGTGCAGACACAAGAACACCTAGTCAATCAGCATGGACACCTCATTGCCTTAAACTAACAGGATTAACACTTAAAAACACAACCTATTAAAAACCCAAACTATACAATAACCTACACAAAGCCAACCTATACTAACTAATCTTAACTTACCCCTACAGCAATTTATGCTAATCTAAACTTATTTTATACATGTAACACCACACAATAAACATTGTCCCCCACCCTCCTTAAGAGACAATAGACGAGTGGGACAACATGAACTAAAGCTCCATATAGACAAACTAAACCTATTGCCTAAACAAATATATATTTTTTGTCTTTTTTTATTTTCTCTATTTTTTTGTTTTTTACATAGAACCCCTATCCAACCCCACTAAAACAATAAAATACCAATAACCCACCCCCAACTATACTAACTATGTCCTACAACTAGCCTAATCTATGCTACCTAACCTACAACTACCCACCTAAAACTCACTAAAACTATATACAATATCAAATAGGGGAAGGGAAAAAGTTGGAAGGTCTCAGTTTTTCAAATTCAAAGCTTTTTCAGCTTTTTCTTAATGTACTTAAGTAGTTTATAGTTGTTGGCATTGTCTTGCTCAAGTTTTGCCAACCTGGCCTTTACATCTGCCATGTCCCTTCTCATGTCAGCCTCAAAAGTGGAGATTGTGGCAGCTGGTGGTGGCTGTTGTTAAGCGGGAAACGTCCTGAACAACGCATTGTAAACAACGCAGATGTTTCCTACGCAAGCGTAACCACGCTTGCTGGAACAACGTCTGCCTTTTTATGTGTCCTGACCACGCATGTGACAAACTATGCATATGCGTCGTTAAGGCACAGAAAATGGCAGAGTGAATCAGGAGAGGACGAGGTGAGGTAAGTGAGGCTGGGGCAGGGTTGAGGAGTGAGGTTTGGGAGTAGGGGTGATTGAAGTGCTTGCAGTGGGTGGGGGTTCAGTTTTTTTTTTAGGGGGGTGGGAGGTTTGGGTATTTCGTTTTTTAGGGCTTAGGGTGGGGGTCACACATTTTTATTTTTTAGGAGCAGGGGTGGGGGTTGGTTATTTTTATTTAGGGCTTAGAGAGGGGGCAGGGTAGCTTATTTTTAAAGGGGTGGGGAAGGTTAAAGGAAGGGTGGGAGGAGGGAGTTAAGAAGAGGAGGAAGGATCGGGAGAGGATGTGATGAGGTAGGTGGGGTTGGGGGAGGCATGGGGTAATTTTTAGGGGTGGGGTGAATTTAGGGCTTAGGGTAGGTGGGGAGGTCAGGTAGTTTACTTTAGGGCTTAGTGAGGGGTCGGGGTAGTTTATTTTTAAAGGGGTGGGTAAGGTTTATGGAAGGGCGGGAGGAGGGAGGATAGAAGAGGAGGAAGGATCGGGAGAAGATGTGATGAGGTAAGTGTGGTTGGGGCAGGCATGGGGTAGTTTTTAGGGGTGGGGTGAATTTAGGGCTTAGGGTAGGTGGGTAGGTCAGGTAGTTTACTTAGGAGGAAGGTTTTGGGGCTCAGGGCGGGTGGGGGGGCCAGGGTTTTTTACTTAAAGGGGAAGGTTTTAGGGCTCAGGGTGGGTGGAGGGTGTTTGGGCAGTTTTGTTTTATGGGGCAGGGTTAGAATGTAGGGGTCAAATGCATGCTTCTGTGCTGGGGTCATTGTGGCAGCTAAAACATGAGGAGAACATGACATCCAAAATTGCATTGGGTGAGGAAGAACAACCATGCAATGTATACAGCATCTTCAGATGACACCTGTCGTCCACCAAACATACTACAACAATGTCAGGATCCAAATCAATACAAATCTGCCTACCAGACATCTACGGTATCTAGGGCCCAGATTTAAGTTGGACTACTGCCTCCTTGTGTCACATCAGGGTTGTCATTATTTTGAGGCTGATGTGACCCAACAAGGCCAAAATACCTGTTCCATAGTAACAAAGTGGCACTAAGGATGATCGCGCTACTTTGTCACCTCTTGTGTTACATTATGCCTCGGCCAGGCATCATGTATGTAAGGTTGGTTTCACCCAGTAAAGGGGCCTGGAAAAATGGCGCTGGCTATTCTAAGAGATTCCACAGCGTCATTTATTTGTCTCCTTTTAACACGTGCTCCGAGCAGGCATTACAAGGGGGCACACCATTGGTACAACGGGCCCCTATGTACTGTACAGTGTTAGTGCCAATATATTTTGCCCTAAGCCTGAACATTTCATCAATAGTGTCTGCAAATTTACCCTATTGGACCCTACCCCGTGCTATGGTTTGCCGAATTTCTAATGGGGTGCACACTGGGTGGCGCTAGGGGTGCACTAAGGGGCACAGGAAAAGTTGTGCTGCACTGGGTGCAGCGTCACTTTTCTTGGATATTTACCGATCTGTGCACATGCCTTTTTACATGTCCCAAGTACCAGGTAAACACTTACCATGCACATCTCATACACACGTGATGTGACCATGCTCGCTCACAATCATTATGATGGGTACATCATGTAGGTTAATCTGCACACATCTTGTTTGTTATAATCCTTAGACATGGCCCATGTCCAGAGTAAATTAGTGCAACATGTGGCACACAGTGTTGCAACGTGCTGTGACAAGTATGTTGGCAACATCCATATACTTCTAAAAGCCAGGACTTCTGATACATATCTTAACTGTCATCACTGTGTTTGTGGGCATAATTACCTTTTCATAATACCGACAATTCCATTGCAGCACACGTTGGTACCTGTGCATCAACATCTCATTCCACATCCTCAACATCACATCAGACATGTTGTTGCTGCCCAAGCATAGATGATGGTTTCTTATTTGTCAAACATGCCATTTTCACATGGCATAGCACACATCATACCCTCTCACACACAACCCTGGGTCTTGACATGCGACATACAAGGTGACACTTAGTGGCTGCTTTGGAGTCTTCAACTGGGAAACCTCTCCAACAGTGTAGAGGTCCATTTGCAAGGCATGACAGGAAAACAAAGCTATGTGATTGGTGAACAAATAAAAGCATGGACAACTGTTACACATTCAACTTGTTTAGCGGAGTGAGCTATTCAGCTTAGTGTTAGGAATGAACAACTGGCAACTATTACATGTCTGTCAGAAAAACAAATGGCCAGATTTAAAAGGCCCTAGAGCCACCAGAGTGCTTTTCGATGCACCAGATGTACAAGGAGCTGTAATGTCACTTTTTGTGGCATAAGGCCTCCTTGTAAATATGGGCCATTATGATGCAGTTTTCTGCATCAGAGGGGACTGCAATGGGTGTTGCAGTGGGAATCCCATAACAATAACCATTACTTTTGATGATGCTGCCTCAGATTTATGAGATATCATACATTGATGGCAGCACCAAAAACATACCACACCCCAGGTGCAGCATTAGCATGGTGAAACAATGAGGAATGCTTCCTCCTTGTTTCTAGCTTTTTCTAAATGTGCTGTATTCTGCAGAACACACAGAAAAAGCAATATGCCATGGATGTTTGGTTATGTGCAGGAAGGAAACTGCTGCACAGCCACTCGACCCAAAGACTGAAATTGAGGAAGAAGGTTACCCAAGCTTTACCTATATGAAATGGAGGGGCACTGCGAGCTGCTTGGAGAATCACATCCCGGTATTGGAAGTGGATGAGTCTTACTATGATGGGACGAGTGGATGGTGCACCTCCAGTGTTACTATGATGGTGCACCTGGGATGCGGTGGCCTTGCTCCACCTAAAAGATTTTGGAAAGTCCACATGTTTGCAGCTGTTTCGGGATGAGATCCTCGTCGAACAGATTCATGGTACTACCAGTAGCCATACATTATTTTATCAGGAACAGCTCACCACGTCTTCCAAATTCTCTCTCAACTGTTCTACTGTAACTTCACATCATTTGTTATACATGGCCACATACTCACATTTGCATTCCACAACCTATGTCACATTCACTATGAGTGTATTTTGGTACTGTGATTACTTATGTCAACTATGAGGAGAGGGAAAGATACAATCAAACTTTCTGTATTATTCTTCACACATACAATTTGCCAAGGGTCTGTGACATGTTTGTACATTGCTTGACTTACATGCACATTCCTAAATAATTGGGTGTGATACACATATATATTTACGTGTATAGTTCCCTGTCTTGCTAAAACATGGGAGGGGCACTGAGGAGTATGTTCTCAGTACTCACATGTGATATTGCTATTCAGACTTTGCCAGGTTACGTAACATACACAAACCTGACATTGTAGGTAAATAATAGTCTTTTTCTACCTAGTGCATACATCTGTACACAGTCTTCACGTATATTTCCAGGATTGCTACAGGTATATGTCAAGCCAACACACTTGTGTGATATGCGTGTGACAATGTAAAATGTATTTGCTACAGACTATCCCTACATTCCACCCACAGAATCATGTGGTAGTGAATTATTTTAAATTGTTTTTTGTTCCTGACTATGGGGCAGATTCAAGAAAAGTGGTGCTGCAACCAGTGCAGGGCCATTGTTCTTTTGGCCCTTAGCACTCACCTACCTCCAGCATGTCTCGGCCGTATTTTAAAGACTGCGCACCATGGCACAGGGTAGGAGATGGTGTAAATGAGTACTAATTACAAGCAAAAAGAAAATATTCTGACAGATAGATGTGAGCGACATTCTCAAGACTAAGGGAAACAAATTGTTTAGCCTGCCAATAGTTGACAAAAACGTCATACTTGAAATTCAATGTCACCACACCGCTTGTGATTAGTATTTTGTTGTGAGGGCGTGTGGTGTGCTTCCCTCTCATTCTCTCATTGTGTTTAGTCGGTGTAAATGAGTACGCCATGAGCATTCTGAGTTTACGTGATTTTATTGAAATATTTACATTGTCGTTCTTGGAGTACAGTTCTATGTGAAAATAATTTGCACAATTAGAGGGTCATTCTGACCCTGGCGGCCGGTGGCCGCCAGGGCCACCGACCACGGGAGCACCGCCAACAGGCTGGCGGTGCTCCAATGAGCATTCTGACCGCGGCGGTTCAGCCGCGGTCAGAAGCGGAAAGTCAGCGGTCTCCCGCTGACTTTCCGCTGCTCTTTGGAATCCTCCATGGCTGCGGAGCGCGCTCCGCAGCCATGAGGATTCTGACCCCCCCTACCGCCATCCAGTTCATGGCGGGAAAGCCGCCATGAACAGGATGGCGGTAGGGGGGGTCGCAGGGCCCCTGGGGGCCCCTGCCGTGCCCATGCCAATGGCATGGGCACGGCAGGGGCCCCCGTAAGAGGGCCCCGAAAAGTATTTCAGTGTCTGCCTTGCAGACACTGAAATACGCGACGGGTGCCACTGCACCCGTCGCACCTTCCCACTCCGCCGGCTCGATTACGAGCCGGCATCCTAGTGGGAAGGTCGTTTTCCCCCTGGGCTGGCGGGCGGTTTTACTGGAACCGCCCGCCAGCCCAGGGGAAAACTCGTAATACCCGCCGCGGTCTTTTGACCGCGGCGCAGTAATTTGGAGGGCGGGATCCTGGCGGGCGGCCTCCGCCGCCCGCCAGGGTCATAATGAGGCCCTTAGTTCTCTTCTGAGTTCTGCAGCAGCAGTGTTTTGTTGTTTCCCCTCCTCCAGTTGTTCACCATTGTTGTCATCCTCCTCATTGGTGACATTGACATGTTCATCCCAGGTGACATTTGTGCGTAGACAAATGTTATGCAATTTGGCACACACAAGAATCATTTTGCAGTCAAGGGGTGCTGCATATAACTGTCCTCCTCCTATAAGATGTAGGCACCTGAACCTTGATTTGAGGAGGCCAAATGTCCTCTCCACCACATTTCTGGTCCTTCGGTGGCCTTCCATGTATGCCCACTCTGCATCCATTGTAGGATTTCCAAAAGGTGTCATGACCTAGGGCTGGGTGCCGTAACCCTGGTCCGCTGCAAATGAATGTGTGAACATGTGTCAATCATGCATATTAGTTATTTGGTAGGTGCCATGGCATGTATTTGTCTTGAGTGGAGTGGTGAATCAGACTTGCATCTGGTATTGTGTGTTCCTGTGTGAATGGATGGTTGCTTAGGTGTGTGGTGGTACACTTTCCTATCATATGTTGTGCCTAAGGTACCTGGTGATTGTAATCTAAATTCTTGTCTGACAGTTCACACATGCCAAATATGTGTGGTATTGCCTAGATTTCAGCCTGGGGCCCAAATTTAAGAGGACCTAGCACCTCCTTGCACCACCCTAGCCTAATTTTACACACACTATTGTGGGCCAACAAGGCAAAAAACACAGCCCCAGGTTTACAAAGTGACACTACTCATGCAGTGCAAAACTTAGTGAACCTTTGCACCACATTATGCCTGTGCAAGGCATCATGTATGCAAGGGGTGTGTTCCCCCATTGGGGGGACAAATGCAAAAATGGTGCACAGGAATTAATGAGGTTCCAATTCATCATTTTTATCTGGTACTTTTGATAGTTGCACAAGCAGGTTTAAGTAGGGGGCACCCCATTGCTTTCAATGGGCCCCTATCTACTGTGCCGGATAAGCACCATACATTTGGCAATATTCCTACACAGTCCATTTATGGCATCCATTATTTTTACACTATTTCACCTATTCTGCACCATGGTGTGCCGTATGTTGAATACAGCACACACATGTTGGGGGTGGGGTGGAGCTAAGGGGTGCAAGTAAAGTGGCACTGCTTTAGATGCTGCACAACTTTTCTGACAAGTGGCCCTTAGTACCTTGACTTTAGACCTGCAGAAGAGTGATGTTGTGAAAATAAGTACCTATTTTGTGTTTTGTGTGCCATGTAACATGTGTAGGGCCCTGTGTGTTGCATGTGAATCCCTCCCCTTTGCCCTTGAGATACCGCTCTTGCACAGTGTTGTTGTTGGCAATAGCTGGCTGTCATATGTATGTGCATGAGGTACGTATGCCCAGAGTGGCACATTTCTATGGGATGTATTGTGATGTATGCAAGATGTTTCAGACCGCTGTGGAACAGTCAGGGCATGCTGTGCTTTTCAGCACTGCCTTGAATCAGGAGTCTAGCCCTGCTAAGTTCTATGTATCCTTATTTATATGCATTTCTGGCCTCTTCCTGTACATTGTTAGTAGTTCATCTGCCACAGTCCACTGTTGTCACCCTTGTATCATGGTATGGAGATGTGGGATTTATGGGTATGTTTTGGTGTGCTGTGAGGTATCCATTCTTGCACATGATCTTTCATTCATAGGGAAAGTTGAACAAAATTAGTATATATGCTAAGTTTTGCTGATATGTAGATGGGGATGGGACCACTCGGATGACAATTAATATCGGTGCTGTCTGAGGTTCCTACAGCGTGGTAAATGTGCGGCATTGCCAATATTTGAGTTGTTTGACAGTTGAATGGCTGTTGTATTTCACATAGCAGAGTGATTCTTTGGTAAGTGTTATGTGTGAAGGATTTGTGTTTTGTGGACACATGTAGCTGTTTGAGGGCTGCTTTTGTATTCAAAGGTGACATTGCTCCATCTTTCCCTCCTGTGATATGTCAGTCATGTGGTGCAAGGGACGTTTACATATGGGTGTATGTAAGGGTGATGTGCATTGAATGTGGTGTAGTGCGGCATGTGGCATGTGACATATGTGTTGTGGTCTATACATCTGCTTTTCCCTGTCCATGTGTGTTTAGTGTAGTGTATGTATTGTTTTCACCACAAGTTTGGTGTGTTGCCTGTGGTATGATTTGTATGCTATCTTGCTTACAAGTAGGCCATTGCCATATTGTCCATCATGGAATCTTTGGTTATAGTAGAGTGCTTAAAGATGTAAGCATCATAGACGCTGCTAGGATATTTGGCTAGGATGTTTGAGATGATTTCACAGTGGTCCACGGTAGCTTGCATATGGATGGCGTGTGTATGTCTGTGGTTCCTGTAGAGGTGTTCGGTTGCAGCAGGAGGGAAAATCTGGACATGGGTGCAGTCCACTGTATCCAGCACATGCGGGAAGCCTGCAATTTGATAGAAACCTTGCTTGGTCTTCTGCTGCAGTTCCTGGGTGTTGGGGAACCGGATGTGGTGGGCTGTGAGTCTGATGATGGAATCTAGGTCCTTCCAGATGTAGGCAGAGACGGATGTTTATGAGATCCCGCCCACTAGTGCTGCAGTCGTCTGGAATAAACCTGATGCAAGCAAGTGGAGGACAGCCTGGAGTTTGGTCATGAGTGGTATTGCTGTGTGACTCTGCACTCTTGCTGTGATGTCTGGCACAATGTGGTGGAGCAGGCGTACGATGGACTACTGCCTCATATGGTAGAGTCTGGTCATCTCGCCTTCCCTGAGGGCCAGGATGGTTGCATGCTGGCGAAAGGCCCTCTACTGCCTTCTACGCTGCTTTTGTGGCTGCTGTAGTGGTGTTTGAAATTGCTGCGGTGGTGCTGGTGGCACTTGGCATCATTGCTGTTGTCTTCTATAGGTGCCAAGCTGTAGCAATTACAGGTCCATGTTGTTCAGTTGCTTGAAATGTTGCTTCTGTGTGTTTCTCTTATATAGTGGTGTGCAGGCCTCATTTTAATGCCTGGTCTGACCAGGCATTAACATTTTGATGCTAATCGGACTTAGAGTCATTTTTGGGACCCAGTCCTTTGGGTGCATCATTTTTCTGCCAGGTTCTAAACATGGCGCTAGGAGCCTAGCATCATTTTTTAGGAGGGAACTCCTACCTTGCATATCATTATCGTTACAACAATGCAAGGTGAGGTAGCGCTCCCAAAAAATGATGCTAAGTCAAAAATGTTGACGCTAGACTGAACTGGCAACAAAATGTAAATATGGTGTCGTGTTAGCGCCGCTTTTGCGTGAAACAAAATGGCGCAACAGCAGCACAAAGTTTTCTGTAATCAGAGCCTAAATGTTTCTGGAGCTACTTCTATAGGTACTTTCCAGAGGATCCCAACAACTAAATCTCCTGTTTGGGAGCCACCTTTAATTTCTACTAGTGGTACCCCAGAAAATAATATGACTAAAATTCCTGCAGTGACTTGAATCATTAGTGTAATGAAATAGATGAGTGGGTGAGTACAGAACTGAGTCAGGGAACAATTCCATCACCACCCAGAGAATAGTTAGTGGATGAATTGGATGAGATGATTAATGGAAATCTTGATTTAGAGCAATTGGATACCTACTATGAGAAGGAACTTGAGTTTATCTGTAGAGACATTACCAAGCATATGGGCCAGGTCCATGGCAAGACAGAGCAATTAGGCCAAAGGTATGAAATAGATGTGAATAAAACTAAAGCTTTGCAAAGAAGTATATTTTAATGAGAAACATATAATTGACATGAGAATTCAGGAATGAAAATTCAAATTAGGGAACTGGTCCACAATATCCAGAAGTGGAATGAATTAGATAAATGGGAAGCTAAGGGGGCAAAAACGAGAGAAGTAAAGAAGCCCCCGGGAGAGCCGGATCCTGCAGGAGCACAGGGTGGCATTACTAACTTCCCTTTGAGAGAAGTGTCTGGTGGAGGTTATGTTCATGTGCCTTGGAGTAGAAGTGATCTTGCAGCATTTGCCAATGAATTCTCAAAGATGAGAGAGTATCCAGTGAAGTGGTATAAACAAGTTGAGAGGTTTGTGAAAATGTTGCAGGTCTTGTGAGTTGATCTGAATACGTTATTTGATTTTGTTGTTCCAAGGGGTCTAGTGGGCACAATGAAAGATAGCTGTTCAGTGGCCTGAGGATGAGCTGACGGAAAGTGCCATAATGAAAGGTCCCTTGCAGCTAGTGATGAAAAAGTATCAATGAGAAAATTGCAAACTTAAATAATTTTATAAAGAGAACACAGGCTGATACACAATAAGTTGTCAACACTCTCAAAGAGAATGTCGAACCTATTTTTGACCTTTAGGATTTGATCAAAGATAGGCCGAAAAGAGGTTAGGATAGACGTAGGCTGAAGCAGTCCATGAAGAGGCACCACCCATAATGGAGCCGGAGGGGCTGCAGTGTGGAAATCTTCCCGGCAGTAATAAGGAAGGCCTTGGGGCCGCTGGCTCTGACCCTTCAGTGGCATCAGTACCATTGCCAGGTTCACCAGAATATGACAGGACTCAGCAAAGTAGGGATGGCCCTCTGAAATCTAAGAGTTCTACAGAGAGAAAGGGTTGTAACAAAAACCTCCCAGTGTTAAGCAGGTCGGCATCCTATCTTATTTAAATAAAAGATCTAGACCGTCCCTCTTTCCTAGGGATGCTGATTCCCATAAGCAATAGATGGACTTGGATAGGGAAGAGGATTTATTGTTAATGGCCACCACTAAGCACATTAGCCCTCTGAATGAAACATACAGCTGTGCTGGAGCCGCCCAGGAGGCCGTTTCGCTGGTTACTTTGCCCTCAGCCATGGTAAATCATTCTGCCCCACAAGAAATACCATCATAATCCATTTGCGCAAATGATCCATTAATTATGCAGGAAGGTACCATTATGAGGCCTCCCCCAAACATTAGGGTTGGGCCTTGCATGGAAGAAGGGGATGCACCTTTATGTACTGGGGCCAGGGTTGCTCTCCTTAATCTACAAAGGCCTTTTATCCTCCCAGTTAGGGTTTTTCACCTTAAAAGTGAAACTGCAGATAGTACTGGCTGGGAGAGCAGAGTGCAGTTTACAACAGTGTTACAGGAAGCCCCCAACGAAGAATTGAGAGATTCACAAAATTGCCTTGCATATTATTCCACCCAGAATACTTCTCTAGGGTCCCTTTTGATATCCTAAACAGAGGTAACATCCTCAAGCTTATTCAAGCACTGGACGGGATGGGGAGGTTGCTTCAAAAGTTATAGGCGGTCATTCCTACCGCGGCGGGCGGCGGTCGTCGCCCGCCTGGCGGGAACCGCCAGAAGACCGTACCGCGGTCAAAAGACCGCGGCGGTCATTCTGTCTTTCCCGCTGGGCTGGCGGGCAACCGCCAAAAGGCCGCCCGCCCGCCCAGCGGGAAAGCACCAGCAACGAGGAAGCCGGCTCCGAATGGAGCCGGCGGAGTTGCTGGTGTGCGACGGGTGCAGTTGCACCCGTTGCGATTTTCAGTGTCTGCCAAGCAGACACTGAAAATCAATGTGGGGCCCTGTTAGAGGGCCCCTGCAGTGCCCATGCCAGTGGCATGGGCACTGCAGGGGCCCCCAGGGGCCCCACGACACCCGTTCCCGCCAGCCAGGTTCTGGCGGTGAAAACCGCCAGAACCAGGCTGGCGGGAAGGGGGTCGGAATCCCCATGGCGGTGCTGCTTGCAGCGCCGCCGTGGAGGATTCACAGGGGCAGCGGGAAGCCGGCGGGAAACAACCGGCTTCCCTTTTCTGACCGCGGCTTTACCGTTGCGGTCAGAATAGCCCCAGAAGCACCGCCAGCCTGTTAGCGGTGCTTCCTCCGTCCCCTACCCTGGCGGTCTCGGACCGCCAGGGTAGGAATGACCCCCATAGTGTCAGTTGAATTCATTGATCCAGGCCCTGGACAACGAGGTAAATCAACTAAAGTAGTAATGGGCTCCATGGAGATGGCTCAGAAGATCCTTAGTGAGGCTGAGACCATTAAAGGCTGGGGAATTATTATTACACCTTTTAGGGAAACAGGATATCCTCATGTCCTTGAAATACAAAAATAGGGTGGTTTAACACGGGCTCGAACAAGGACAGTGTACTCTGTCTTAAAGAATGCATGGCATAATTCCCTATGCCTCTTAATGGCAAAACAGCCCTGTGGCAGGCCAATCATTGAACCAGATATGACAGCAGAGCAGGGCTGACTGTTGGGTCCTTGAATACAACTAGACTCTTACAGTGCCATGATACCTGTCCAACTCCGATCATTGATAAGGCACTCAGGGTTTTCTCCTGGAACATCAATGGTCTGGTCCACAAGCTAAAAGATCCAGAAACTTTTCAATACCTCTGCACTTTTAAAGTAGTCCTTCTTCAAGAAACCAGGTCTCAAGTCGCACTTCACTTGGAGGGCTTTACACATTTATAAACTCCTGCAACCAAAAACGCATAAATATGGACACTGTAGGGTGGTCTGGTAATATATATTTCTGCTGCTAGTAAGATTGAATGCCGTGAGCAAGGCGGCGACAAAGCTGGTTTTCAACTTGTACAAATGTTTTTCATGACACCAAATGGCCCGTCTCAGAAAATTACAATGGCAAACATTTACATCCACCCCAATGCTGCATCTAGGGCTCAGCTAACTGATAAGTTGATTGAGAAGATTTGCCGCAAAGACTAAAGGGATTGGACAATGAACTAATAGTCACTGGTGACTTTAGCAGGTCACAAATGAGTAAACTGCCCAAGAATTAGGTTATTGAGACCCAGGATGCCCTTTAGATAACTCCAACTCAGGAGCCTCCCCAGTGATTAAAAGAAGATAAGTGAGGCAAAAGACTACAAGGTAATCTAGAACATTTAGGCCCATATTTATACTTTTTGACGCTAAACTGCGCTAACGCAGTTTAGCGTCAAAAAATTTAGCGCCGTCTAACGCCATTCGGAAGCGCCATGCGGGCGCCGTATTTATGGAATGGCGTTAGCCGGCGCTAGCAGACCGGCGCTGCCTGGTGTGCGTGGAAAAAAACCACGTAGACCAGGCAGCGCCGGCGTAGGGGGAAAATGGCGTTAGGGCGTCTTAAAATGGGGCAAGTCAGGTTGAGGCAAAAAAATCGTCTCAACCCGATTTGCGCCATTATTTTCGACGCCCAGACGCCATTTAAATGACTCCTGTCTTAGTAAAGACAGGAGTCATGCCCCCTTGCCCAATGGCCATGCCCAGGGGACTTATGTCCCCTGGGCATGGTCATTGGGCATAGTGGCATGTAGGGGGGCACAAATAAGGCCCCCCTATGCCTCCCAAAAAAAATTAAAAAATATAAAAAATTATACTTACCTGAACTTACCTGAATGTCCCTGGGGTGGGTCCCTCCATCCTTGGGTGTCCTCCTGGGGTGGGCAGGGGTGGCAGGGGGGGTCCCTGGGGGCAGGGGAGGGCACCTGTGGGCTCATTTTGAGCCCACAGGCCCCTTAACGCCTACCCTGACCCAGGCGTTAAATAGTGGCGCAAATGCGGGGTTTTTTGACCCGCCACCTCCCGGGCGTGATTTTTGCCCGGGAGTATAAATACGACGCATTTGCGTCGCCGTCATTTTTTTAGACGGGAACGCCTTCCTTGCATCTCATTAACGCAAGGAAGGCGTTCACGCAAAAAAATGACGCTATTTGCCCATACTTTGGCGCTAGACGCGTCTAACGCCAAAGTATAAATATGGCGTTAGTTTTGCGCCGAATTTGCGTCGAAAAAAACGACGCTAATTCGGCGCAAACGGAGTATAAATACGGGCCTTAGGCCTTAGAGCCTTAAATGGTCAGTACAACCCCGACAAACGACCTGGGCCTTCGTATCTAACTAGTTCTGGAACATCACTCATTGTTTGATTTGTGAGCCTCCACTACTGAAAGTTGTCACAGCTTAAGGATTGAGTGAGAAACTGGCCACAAGAAATCACTATGGACATAGGCCTAGAAGCTCATGCACCTGCAATGAAATAGGGAATTCCAGGTTATACAATCAACCTTAAACATATAAAGTGTACGGTTCTAAATATATAAAGTGCACGGTTTTCTCCTTACCAGCATTGGCACAAACTGCAAAACCATTGTTGACAAACTTAAAAACAATGGGTGAAAATCCACTGATCATAAGGGAAAGGTTGAACACAAAATGTGCAGATCAATTCACAAAACCGGTCAAGCATGTCACAAATAAAAGGAAATGGTAAGTGAGCAAGGGAAACTTCCTGAAGAGGAGGTGGTGCATCCCCATGATCAAGATGACAAAAAAGAAAGTAAATCACCTCTGGTGGGCCCTGAAAAAGTCACCCATGGATTCAGTCTAAATGATCTTAAGGCCTTAAGGCCTTAAGGTCATTATAATCTATGGCACAGGAGAAACAACTTAGGCACCTTTCTGTTGACCTGGATCCTGTAAGTACATCACAAGTCCCCTACAGGGAGTTGGTCCGTACATTATCCCGGTGCACTGTCAGCTCATGCTCTGTCCAGAGGCAAATCGCTAGAGGATGCAGTGAAGGGGTGTTGGGCCCGAATGGTTTTACGCCAGCTATCTATAAAGAGGACCCTTCATTTTTTGGCAGCTCCACTAGCCACTGTCTATAATGCCAGTGTTCAGCACCACAACATTCCATCTTCATAGAGGGGCTTAATGCTCACACCAGTATACAAGAGAGAGGATAAGGGTGTCACTAGAAATTATCACCTAGTACCCCTAATTGACAATGATGCAAAATATTACACAGGCGTTCTCTTGGAGGAATTACAGCATTGGGCTGAGGCAAACTCCATTATTCCTCCAAATCAAACTGGTTTTATAAAACAAACTGGGACGATGGAAAACATCATGATACTCTTGTTGCTGGTTGATTCCACCAAAACAAATAAGTACCCAGTCTACTTGGGATTCATTGACTACAAATCAGCATTTGACAGGGTTGACTGGGGAAAGCTCTGGGGGAAACTGGCAATGGGGGAAACTGGCCATTCTTAACATCCAATGATAGAATTAAGTTAGTAAAAAGCTTCAAGTAGCTTGGAGTTCATCTGAATGGAAATGGATGATATAGCGACCAAGTGGAGGAAATTAGGAAGAAGGGAGATGCCTTGGTGCATTGGAAACTGAAATGTCATTTTAATCCGGCTAATCGGCTCCAAAATTCAGGGTTTGTGTCACCACAGAATGCTAACACTGCACAAACGCAGAACGTACAGAGACAGAAAAGTGATAATTTTAGCATATCCCAAGCACTGATGATTAACAGCCCCCAATGTCACAACAGAATGCAATGACTCCTAAACCCTATGCTAATCAGGTTCCAAATGTGAACATGAATGCGATTCAGAGAGGGAATGCTTTCCAACAATTTCCTCTATTTAAAATGAAAGAGGATCACATCTTTGGTCAGTCATCCTAACAGTGCCTGAGAGGGGAGAAAGGCTACATGCTTGGACCATTTATTAACATCAAGGTGGATTGCCACCCCCTGCCATTTTTGGTTGACACTGATGCTACCCACTCTACTTGGAGAACAGTCGAGTTTCCAAACCTACTCCACTCGGGAAAATTAGTCCAAGTTGTCGGAGTAGCAAACAAGCAAATGACAACCCAGGAAACTGAACCAATTTTGGTGAGAATAGGATCTTTTGGAGACAGACACAGATGTATGGTGTGTTATTGTAGCCCAGTAAATCTCTTGGGAAGAGATTAGTTCTGCAAATTAAATTGCACCATCTACTGTATTTCAGCAGGCACAGAAACTCAAACCCATGATGAGGACGCTACCTTTAAAATGGCAAATGATAGGTCCTTTTGTACCATGTTCATGTTGTTGACTATTGAGGATTTACCTCTAGATTTGAGAGACACAGGTAAAATTGAAGTGCTGCTTAAAGGAGTTGTGCCTGTCTGAATAAAAGTCAAGCCAAATGCTGAATTCCCAAGAACACCACAATATAATTTGACACCTGAAAGGATTGCATGGATTTGTCCGGTGATCGAGTATATGATGGAGCAGGGAATCCTAATGAAAATCATTGGCAGTCCTTGCAGTTCACCTATTCTGGGCTTACAGAAGCTGAATGGGAAGTATGGGATTGTACACGATCTGCGTAACTGGAACAATATAGTAATTTTTTGTTGTCTCGTGGTACTGAATCCAGTTGTGATTTAGGTCCAGATTCAATGTGAGGCTGAATGGTTGTCATTGATTTATGTCAAGCCCTTTTCTCAATACCGTTGCATGAGGATAGTCAATCCCTCTTTTCATTTCAGTTCGGAAATTGTGTTTTGGCATGGTGCAGAGTCCCACAAGGGTACACAGAGAGCCCTTCCATTTTCGATCTGATTCCTAAGAAAAATCTGGAATCTTTGGCTATGCCTTATAACTCAGTCCTGATACAATACATTGACGACCTAATAGTGGCATTGAATAACTAGGAAGCATGCAAACAGGATGTTATTGCTCAGTATAGCCACCCAACTAAGAATGGACATAGAGAGGCATATTTGTACTCGATTTGCACGGAATTTGCGTACTTTTTAATGCCAATTCTGTGCAAACTTAACTCCCTATTTATATTTTGACGCTAGACCTGTCTAGCATCAAAATATTGGAGTTAACGTAATTTTTTGGATGCGTGAAACCCCTTTGCGTCATTGAGATGCAAGGTAGGCGTCCCTGTCCAAAAAATGACTCAAAGCCCCTAGTGCCTTATTTATCCTCCTGTGCAAAAAAGGTGCACAGGTGGGAGGTGGGCCTAAATAATGGTGCTAAGCATGCTTAGTGCCATTATTTAACACCTAGGTCAGAGCAGATGTTAGGGGACCTGTGGATCAATTTCCATAGTCAAAAAACATAGAAAGGGCCCACAGGTACCCATCCCAAACCCCAGGAACACCCCCACCCACACCAGAGGAACACTAGTGGATGGGGGACCCAATTCTAGGTAAGTAGGGTAAGTATAGGTAAGTATTTTTAAAAATGTTGTTAAGTGTCATTGGGGGCCCTGAAATTGACCCCCCTACATAGCACTGGGTGCAATGGCCATGCCCAGGTGGTCCCCTGTGCTGGCCATTGGTGTGGTAGGCATGACTCCTGTTTTTTTTAAGATAGGGTCATGTGGTATGGATGGTTTTGCATCAGGAAATGATGCTAGGCTGGTTAACTGCATTTTTCTTGCCTCTAACCAGCCTAGCATAACTTTTTAAGGCAAAACTCCCTTCCCCCGTACCACCACCCTCACCCGGCTAACGTGATTTTACCAGATGCTAGCCCACCCTTAGCACCAGCTTCCGGGATTCCATAAGTTTGGCGCCCGGCTGGCACTCTGGAATGATGCAAGCCGGCACTATACTTTGTGATGGAAAACTGCAGTGGCACAGTTTTGCTCAAAAAGTATAAATATGGGCCAGAGTGTCCCCAGGAATGTTACTATACTGCCAGAAAGAAGTTCAATATCTTTGTAATCACAATGAGAAATGAGCTAGAAAAGTGAAACAAGAGAGAATTTCAGCCATCTTGAAAATTAGCCCACCAACAACACAAAAGGATGTGAGGATGTTTCTGAGAATGGTGGGCTACTGCCGCCCGTGGATTTGCAACTTTTCCCAGCCAAGAACAGATTTATGAGATGATCAATTACCTGAATCTGCTTATGTAATGGTTCATATTTAAGAGACAGTGGAGGAAGTGGAATTGCGAAAAAGTGAGAAACCTCCTCAGTGCATTACAATTGCCTATACAGGCCACAGTGGCCAAGTACCCCACCCACCATACTAATACTAGCACTGATCATGTGATTTTGGGCAATAATTACGCTGATGAGGTTGTAAAATACGGTGCACACAATCTTTGTGCCTTCAATGTGGAGTATACCAAAGAAGGAATGAATGAAATGAACAACAACCTTTTATTGACAACAGCTGATACATGGGAGAATGTAAAAAGACTTCAAGAGGAAGTGTCAAAGGAAGAACAGCAAAGCTGAGTCAGAGCAAGTTGTGTCCAAAGAGATGATGACATTTGGGTCTCAATGAATGGAAGACCAATATTACTAAATATTCTGTTACCCCCAAAGGCTAGACATTTCCATGGCCCAGCTTGTGTTGGTAAGGATGCTATGGGAAGGTTGTTTAGGCAAACCTGGTTCAATCCAAAATTCAGATTGATTACTGAAGCTTTGTGTCACAGATGTGTTGTGTGTCAGCAGAATAATTCTGGAAAGAGAACTGCAGTCACACTGAGTCACATCAGGAGGTCAGGAGGACCTTTCAACAGGATGCAGTTGGACTTTATTGAGATGCCTACGTGTAACGAGTTGAGATGTTTCCTGGTGATTGTGTGTATCCTCTCAAGTTGTGTTGAAGCATGCCCGTCTGGAAGAAATGATAGCCTTAGAGTAACCAAACTGTTGTTGAGGGATCTCCTTTCTAGATTTGGTTTTCTAATTTCTTTGGAATCAGATCAAGGGACTCATTTGAATAATGAAGTCCTGGGGTTATTGTGCACAGCATTACAGGCTGAAGAGAAGTTACATTGCAGCTATGGACCTGAGGCTTTGGGTCTTGTTGAGCAGGGAAATGGTACACTGAAACCAGATTGCCAAAAGCGTGTGCATTGACATCTTTGAAGTGGCCTAATGCATTGCTTCTTTTGTTGAGAGAGTGTACCTCATTGAAAGAGTGGACTCTTCCCCACAAGATCATTATGAAGAGGGCGATGAGACAGCCAGTGATTCCTGCAAATGCACTTGTGAACATTACCAATGATATGGCCCTGGACTATTGCAAATGCCTGGTGGATGCGATGCATTATGTGTCTCATCATGTTGGAGTATCTGCAATTTCCCTGCATCAGGAGCAGTGCCATGACCTCGGTCCTGGTGACTGGGTCTTGGTGAAGAAACTCATCAGGAAGACCTGTCTGGAATCTTATTGGAGTAGGCCATACCAGGTTATCTTGTTTGCAAAGACTGCTGTGAGGTGTAGAGGTCTCCCCAACTGGATACATGCTTCCCATACTCACAGAGCTAAATGTCCCCTTGATACAACAATGGCTGTTCTAGAATTGCCAGTAGTTTCAGAGATAGGAGAGGAGCAGATTGGTCAAGCGGTTGGGGATCAAACAGAGATTGAAATAGCACTTGATTAGTCTGAGGAGGGTCAACAACAAGCCATTGCCGACACTGAAGCTGAAGCTGAGTAAACTAATTCTTGTTTTGTAGTGATGTATGAATCAAGTTTAGGCTCAGACCCTGACAAAGGACCTATTGCAGTAAGAAGGTGAGTGGAACTTGGAGACCGACGGCCCAGAAGACAGGGAAGAGAAAAGCGACCTTACCTAAAGAGCGTGTGCCACAGACAATATCCAAGAATATTGGGAACTCTAATTTAAGTGAAAGCAAGGACTAGAGTGTGACAGGGAGGAGATCAAGGAGAAAAGTTGGAGGTACTCTTCACCTGAGTGGACCTATTTTGCAAAAGATGAAGATATAGAGTTTTGAAAATTTGGGGTTCATGATTCAAGTTCAACTGAGCCTCCATGAACTGAACATTTTGCTTGAACTGTACCACAGATTTTCATTGCCATTGATGAGCTTGAACTGTGTAATCATTAGAGACATTTATTTTGATTGGGATAGGGAATTTGGAAGAATACCTAGGCCCGAGTAGAAGAAGAAAAAGGGTTTGTTAGAGGGAAATCTGTTAATAAAATAAGACATATCAATTTGACAAAGTAATATATGTTTAATCGATTTTCAGCTGGGAACAACAGGCAGTCTCAACATAGAGGCCATTACTGAAGTTCAAACTTCTAGTTCACAAGCAGTGGTATTTATACTGTAAAAACCACAAAAAACTACGGTCACAAGTTCAGTATTGACGTAAGCAAGTACAAGCAGTACAGATAAGATAAAAGGGGAGAGGTACCTCTTGACAAGAGCACATGCACGATTATTGGTCGAATCATGGGCGGGTAACAAAAAGTGATTATATGTTACATGATGCTCACGGTAGCCCTGCTTGTGCAAATGCTTATCTGACCCTTACACAGTTCCCCTCACTAAGATATGAATGACTTGTGGGTTTTAGGACCCTTGCACTAAGGTAGGATACACCCTTTTGTTCCACCCTGTTCATGCTAAGTGAAGATTTTGAAAGCGACAGTTGGTGCAGCTCCAAAGAAAAACTCTCATTCTAATGTGGATTGGGCCTCTTGTGTGTTAGAGCACAGCTAACTTAACAATGCAGCATGTGTATAAGTTTCCTAAGTAATAAGTGTTTGTTTGTCCTAAATATGATCTGCCTTTTCTATTGAACCCACAGTCTGTCATTTTTTAACATGTCATGTATTAAGCCTTTCACTACTTACATTGGTTTACAACTATCCCTAAACTACAATGTTTGTATTGGGGTTTGGGAACTTATGTTTGTATGTATGTGATGTATATGATGTGTTCCTATTCTCCCTACATCATTCCCCCCTCTAGTTGATTATTCAACTACTTTTCCTACCTTCCCCTTGTTTAGGGGCTGCCACTAAAGCTACTAATGCAGCAGCCTGGGCTGAATATTGAGATGGCAAAGTTATCTGTTCGGTTATCAGCAGTGTGTCTGAAGAGTTGTGCTGCATCGCTCAGACCACTGCAGCACCTATATGTCTTACCCCTGTGTCCTAATCTATTGTGGAAGACCCATCCACAAAATATACAACACTACCAGGAATGGGGTCTTCTCTTGCTTGGCTACAGAAGGTAGCAGGATTGACTATGTGGCATTTACCCACCTTCAAGGATGGTAATGATAACAATATCTCGTAGCCTGATACTCTCTGTGTTGTTAGTGTTGTTTTAGCTTTCTGAATTATTGCAAACACATCATGTTCAGCATACAGTGTCAGAGGTGCCCCCATGACATTGGGGGCACTTTTCTCTACTGCAAAGGCTGCTGTGGCTAGTGCTTGTTCACAAGGGTAATGGCTTTTCATGACAGAATCAAGTAGTCCACTAAAATATGCAATTGGCTTGTGGCCTAAAGGATACTTTTGGGTGAGGACAGCCGTTATCAACTGGCCATTACAGTGGCATAAAAGCAAAAACTCTTTGTTGTAGTCTGGTGTTCCTAACACTGGTGCATTTGTTATCTTTGTTTTTAGCTTACTGAAGGTTTGTTCCATCTCCGTAGTCCATGTTATCCTGTCTTTCTGTGTTTTTGACTGTTTGATAGATGCAAGCAGTTGGGATATTAAATTACTGTAGTCAAAAACCCATTGTCTGACATAATTACATAAGCCTAGGAACTTCTGCATTCCTTTCATAGTCCCAGGCTCTGTCATCTGCCGAATGGATTCTGCTCTCCCGGGCATAATTCGGCGGCCTGATGCTGACAGTAGTTGCCCCAAGTATTGAACTTCTTCCTGGCAGTGCTGCAATTTGTTCCTGTCCACCTTGTAGCCTCTTTGAGCAAGGGTGCACAACAGGGACAAAGTATCCTTTCTACACTGCTCCTCTGCTGGACTATAGATCAGTAGGTCATCGACATACTGCAACACTGTGCTGTCACATTGAAAATTGGTGAGGTCATTCTTGACCGTCCTGTTAAAGACACTAGGGGACTCACAGTACCCTTGAGGTAATCGGGAATGAAGATACTGTGAACCGCAATAGGAAAATGCAGTCAAATAGTGACTGTCTTGGTGCAGGGGAATGCTGAAAAATGCATTCTTCAAGTCTATGACTGAAAAGTATTTAGCATCTTGGGGTATGTGGGTTAGGATGATGGAAGGGTCAGGTACTACAGGGAATTCTGGTATCACTATGTCATTAAGGGGGCGCAGGTCTTGGATCATGTGCAACAAATTTCCCTTGGCCTTCCTTATAGGGTATATTGGGGTGTAGCAGGGGGATACACCTGGGTATATGACTCCCTGCTCCACCAATGCCTGTATAACAGGTGCCATGCCCTCCTATGCTTCTTTGGATAGAGGGTATTGTCTCACTCTTGGCAGTATTGCTCCTTCCTTCAAAATTATTCTAAAAGGTACTGCTGTGCGGACGAGGCCTACATCATAAGGGCCTTTTGTCCACAAGTTGGAGGGTACCTGCGCAAGGTCATTATCTTTGATAGGACTGGAGACATTTATTGGTATCACAGGCCTTGTCTCCAGTGTGGTGCGTAGAGGTATACTGTTTTGAAAAACAACCTCTGTCCTTCTAAGGTCATCAGCAAACAAATGGTCATCTGATATGTCGCCCACCTGCATGTTGGGATCATATAAGATGACACATGCCCACATCGCACCAGTGTGGTCACTTGCCATCAGTGTCCCATATGTGTGGGACACTTCTAGAGCCTCTATTTCCAGAATTAGGTCTTTGTCTAATATTTCAAAATAGGGGCCCTGTCGTCTAAAGAGAAAGCTCTTGGGTAATTCAACTAGATTCCCTGTCAGTTCCGGTGTTTCTGCTATATGTTGTACACTGCTCTAGTAAAGGCTAAAATGTCTACAGGTCTGGCTCTAACTTGGTTACCATCAGGGGTGTGTGTAACCATTGTCATGATGCGTGTACTAGATACTCCAGGTGTTGAACAGATCATAGTCCCATCCTCTTTAAAGTGAATAGTCATGTTTAATTTTGCTATGAGGTCACTTCCTAGCAGATTAGCTGGTGCATTTGGGGAGAATAAGAAACATCCATCAACATACCTCCCCCCTATCTCCATCTCCACAGGTTTAGGGAATGGAACCCTCATTACAGCCCCAGAGAACCCCTGTGTGTCCATTGATACATTTGACAATGGCAGTCCCCTCTCACGGATATAGGACCTAGTGGCCCCAGGGTCGATGAGAAAGGTGTACTCCTTGTCATTTATGGCAACCATCACAGTGGGCTCCTCGTCTGGTCTGTGGATTACCAATAAGACTGGACACATAAGACTTCTCCTTGGGCACCTTCATTGGGCATATCCTCCCATGTAGTTTTGCTGGAATGGGTTCCCTCCCTTGACAGTTACCCCTCCTTGTAAGTTTTGGTGCTGCAAGGTGGGCTGCACTGACAGCTGTGGCCCATACTGTATTTGTGACACTGATTGCTGTAACTGCTGAGGCTGCATCTGTGGTTGAGGCTGCAGTTGTATTTGGGGCTGTGGGAGAAATATCAGTTGGGGACTCATGGCAGGTTGTTTTACAATGCTACCAAGCGGTGCCATTTGTTGGCCATAATTTGCCCTTGTCTGGTTACTAAGTTCATCTTCCTTTTTAAACCTACAGACTCTAATGAAATGGCCTGTCATCTTCCAATAGTGGCATGGCTGTCCACTCTGGAATGTGTTTACTCTATTTCCCCCGAATCTTCCTCGCCCTCCTCTTCCATTATTCCTGGTATTGCTTCTCTGGGCATACTGGTGGGGTTGCATTGGGGTGCCTGAAGGGGGCACTCCCAGGGACACTGCAGCTAACTGGGTGGTGGCAATTCCTTCTCTGTTTTCTTAGCCAGTTTATGCTGGACCAATTTAGCTGCTGCTTTCTCTATTTTATCTTTCTTGCTCTTTTCCTTTTCTTGTCTCTTCTTACAAAAATGTATTATGTGTCTCTATCCATGGTTTGGCCTCTAAGGCCACTATATTATCTAATTTATGCTGCACTTCAGCTGGCAGACCCTTTTTCACTATGTTGTGAAATAGTATTGCATTCTGTCCAGTTACATCCCAACTCTCCCCCACTTCCTGTGTCCATTTGTCCTTCATTCTGCTAAGGAATTTGACTGGGTCCTTATTTGGCTGAATTGTTTGTGCCATAAGGGACCCAATGTCTGGCCTGTCTGGATACATTTTTCTCAGTTGTTTCTAAACAATTCCCCTTACTCTATTAAAGGGTGCCCCATCACATTTTGTGTTGGTCAATGTCACATCCTTTACACCTGCCTTTGTGAACAGTAGGTCTGTCTCATTTCCTATAAGGGAACTTATTAAACTCTTAATGTACCCTATTGCAAGAGTAATCCCTGCGGTATGTTTTTCCAGAGCTGCTATCCATTTCCCAGCACCCTCAGCAAGTTGTGGCAACTGTTTTTTAAAGATTTTCTTTGTCCATCTGGGGCCATGGTATATCCTGAGGTGCCCCTGGGCCCTTGAATATCAAGGGCAGTTGTGACAGGACTGTAGTCTTATTGCCAGTAGGGTGACGAGAGTCGTAAAAGGGACAACATTATACCAACTATTTTCATACTGAGCTACTATTTCATTGGGTGTCAAATTATTGCCAGGGCACACAAGGAATGCATGTGCAATGTCTTTCCTCAGTGTCGTTTTTCCTGCCATATCAAATGTTCCCTTTCTCTCATATGGGCCTGCATGCGCCCCATCAAATACTAATCTCTGTAATTCTCTTGGCTTCTTTTGTAAAGTCTGTCCTGTTTTATTGTTTTCTTCTCCCTCACAGGCATACTGTGACTGTTCCCTGTCATGGTCCTCAAGAAGGGACATTCTTTTAACATGTCCAGTGATGTCATCTAATGCCCCCCTCTGATCCTTTGTAGGATTTTTCTAAATCCAGATCTTCTTCACCTCAGCTGCTATGTGTTGAGACTGTGGTGGTCATTACAACCCTGGCGGACGGTGTTAAAGCGGCGGTAAGACCGCCAACAGGCCGGCAGTAAAAATTTTGGAATTACGACCGTGGCGGAAACCGCCAACAAAGACAGCCACTTTAACACTCCGACCGCCACGGCGGTACAAACAAACAGCGCGGCGGTCACCGCCAACAGACAGGCGGGAGACAATGTACCGCCCACACTATTATGACAGGCCAATCCGCCACCCTTTCCGGGGCGGACTCACCGCGGATAAAAACATGGCGGAAACAGGCATTTCGAAGGGAAAACGCTCACCTCTACACACTCCACGAGGAACGACAACACCATGGAGCCGGAACTCCATATTCTTCCTGCGCTAGTCTTCCTGCTCCTGTACCAGGAGCACCAACGCCGGCGGCGAAGACCACAGTGAGTACTGCACCTACGACATAGGGGAGGGGGGAGGCAAAAAACAGGGACACACACACGCAACACCCCAACCGCCACCCTCACCCACTACAACACACACACTAATGCATATCCAAACATTACAGTAACACCTCCCAAACCCCCCGGAAGAATGCAAAGACAAAAGAAAATTAGTGTAACCATTGTAATATATCAAAATTCAGTAAGCAAATATATACATATATACACTATTAACATAATATACACCACGAATAGTAGTCCAGGTATTGCACCATTCATAGTCCGTGGACCACTGGGCCCAAAATGCATGGGCGAGGCCCACACAAGATACCCGAACATGACGGAGAGAACACTGCAGGGGCATCAGATAGAAATACAACAGGCACCTCAGGGGGAAGGGAAGAGGGGGCACCTCAGCCGGATGAGTGCACGACGCCAGATCCACAAGGGGGCTCCATGCCCATTGATGTATCCTGGGGAGTGCAAAGCCACAGTCTCTCAAGTCTCTACAGTGGGTGGTTTGCCCACTGTTCAATCCTGGGGAGTGCAAAGCCAAGGTCTCTCAAGTCTCTACAGCGGGTGGTTTTCCCACTGTTCAATCCTGGGGAGTGCAAAGCCACAGTCTCTCAAGTCTCTGCAGTGGGTGGTTTGCCCACTGTACCATCCTGGGGAGTGCAAAGCCACAGTCTCTCAAGTCTCTACAGTGGGTGGTTTGCCCACTGTTCAATCCTCGGGAGTGCAAAGCCACAGTCTCTCAAGTCTCCACAGTGGGTGGTTTGCCCACTGTACCATCCTGGGGAGTGCAAAGCCACAGCCTCTCAAGTCTCCACAGTGAGTGGTTTGCCCACTGTTCCATCCTGGGGAGTGCAAAGCCACAGTCTCTCAAGTCTCCACAGTGGGTGGTTTGCCCACTGTTCCATCCTGGGGAGTGCAAAGCCACAGTCTCTCAAGTCTCTACAGTGGGTGGTTTGCCCACTGTACCATCCTGGGGAGTGCAAAGCCACAGTCTCTCAAGTCTCTACAGTGGGTGGTTTGCCCACTGTACCATCCTTTGGAGTGCAAAGCCACAGTCTCTCAAGTCTCTACAGTGGGTGGTTTGCCCACTGTTCCATCCTGGGGAGTGCAAAGCCACAGTCTCTCAAGTGGATAACAGTCTCCACTGGTTCTGGAGGGGGACTGGTGCCCAGAGTGCTTCATCCTGTGCCGTTCTGGAGGGGGACTGGTGCCCAGAGTGCTTCATCCTGTGCAGGACAGACGGAGTGGATGCAAGTCTCCACTGGTTCTGGAGGGGGACTGGTGCCCAGAGTGCTTCATCCTGTGCAGGACAGACGAGTGGATGCATGTCTCCACTGGTTCTGGAGGGGGACTGGTGCCCAGAGTGCTTCATCCTGTGCAGGACAGACGGAGTTGATGCAAGTCTCCACTGGTTCTGGAGGGGGACTGGTGCCCAGAGTGCTTCATCCTGTGCAGGACAGATGGAGTGGATGCATGTCTCCACTGGTTCTGGTGGGGGACTGGTGCCCAGCGGGCCTCATCCTGTGCAGGACAGACGGAGAGGATGCAAGTCTCCACTGGTTCTGGAGGGGGACTGGTGCCCAGAGTGCATCACTCACCCCATGACGGTCCCTGTTGCATCACTGCCCCTGCCGCTCATGGGCTAGCGGTGCTTGAGTTGGCGGTGCCTGCCCTGTTCAGCGGTGCTTGCCCTGTTCAGCGGTGCTTGAGTTGGCAGTCCTTGCCCTGTTCAGCGGTGCTTGCCCTGTTCAGCTGTCCTTGCCCTGTTCAGCGGTGCTTGCCCTGTTCAGCGGTGCTTGACTTGGCGGTCCTTGCCCTGTTCAGCGGTGCTTGCCCTGTTCAGCAGTGCTTTCCCTGTTCAGCGGTGCTTGACTTGGCGGTCCTTGCCCTGTTCAGCGGTGCTTGACTTGGCGGTCCTTGCCCTGTTCAGCGGTGTTGTCCTGTTCAGTGGTGCTTGACTTGGCGCTCCTTGCCCTGTTCAGCGGTGCATGACTTGGCAGTCCTTGCCCTGTTCAGCGGTGCTTGCCCTGTTCAGCGGTGCTTGACTTGGGGGTCCTTGCCCTGTTCAGCGGTGCTTGACTTGGCGGTCCTTGCCCTGTTCAGCGGTGCTTGCCCTGTTCAGCAGTGCTTTCCCTGTTCAGCGGTGCTTGACTTGGCGGTCCTTGCCCTGTTCAGCGGTGTTGTCCTGTTCAGTGATGCTTGACTTGGCGGTCCTTGCCCTGTTCAGCGGTGCTTGACTTGGCGGTCCTTGCCCTGTTCAGCGGTGCTTGACTTGGCGGTCCTTGCCCTGTTCAGCGGTGTTGTCCTGTTCAGCGGTGCTTGACTTGGCGGTCCTTGCCCTGTTCAGCGGTGCTTGACTTGGCAGTCCTTGCCCTGTTCAGCGGTGCTTGACTTGGCGGTCCTTGCCCTGTTCAGCGGTGCTTGACTTGGCGGTCCTTGCCCTATTCAGCGGTGCTTGACTTGGGGGTCCTTGCCCTGTTCAGCGGTGCTTGACTTGGTGGTCCTTGACCTGTTCCGAGGTGCTTGCCCTGTTCAGCTGTGCTTGACTTGGCGGTCCTTCATTGCCCAGCTGGGCTCGGGCTGGCGGTCCTTCATTGGTCAGCTGGGCTGTGGCTGGCGGGGTCCTCCTGGTCAGCTGGGCTGTGGCTGGCTTTGCCCTCCTGGGCAGATGGGCTGTGGCTGGCGGGGCCCTCCTGGGCAGCTGGGCTGTGGCTGGCGGGGCCCTCCTGGGCAGCTGGGCTGTGGCTGGCGGGGTCCTCCTGGGCAGCGACGATGGGGCTGGCGGTGGCCTCCTGGCCAGCGGGGATGATGGCGGTCTTCTCCGCCGTGCTGCCCCTCCCAGACTTTGCGGGTTTCTTCTGCCCCTTCCCCACCTTGGGAGGAGTCACAGCTGACTCCACACTCCCCCCGGGACCCCTGTGAGCGGCTGAGGTGGCTGGAGTCTTACCCCTCTCCCGCCGGGCACTGGCCAACTTCTGGTGCTTCACAGGGGGGGGGACTGGCTGTGCTCTGGCTCAGTGATACACTGGCTGGCCTGGTGGCCGGTGCACTCCAGATACCTGTGACAACAGGCACCACTGGTCCCGGTAATTTTGTGGCTGAGGTTCTAGTACGGGACCTATGAGTTGGACGGGGGGTGGTGGGAAATAGGTTAAGGGTGGACAGGAAAAGTTGTTTGGAGACACTGGGACGGGTAGCTGGAGGGGGTTTGGGAGTGGAGGAAGAGGTGGTGGTTGTAGGAGGTGTAACTTTTGTGGCTTTGGGTGCAGGTGCATGCGCTGGAGGCTGTCGTGAGGTGGATGTATGTTGGGTGGATGTGTGCCTGCGTTTGTGTATCTTGGGAGGGGGCGTCACAGACACACTGGGAGAGGACACAGGGGACGTGTGAATGATAGTGGGGGTGGTGACTGCACATGAGCGGGGTGTGGTGGTGGGTGTGCTGGTGTGAGACGTAGTGGCTGTAGTGGTAGTGCATGCAGGTGTCAGTGTAGATTAGACTGGGAGGGAGGAGGGAGACGAGGAGGAGGGGGACACAGTGGAGGCAGTGGATGTTGGTGTGTGTGTGATGCTTGAGTGAGTGCCTGTGAGATGTGTGGTGCTTATGTTTGCCTGAGCTTCCCTTGTGTGGTGAGGTGTGTGCAGGCTGGTCTGATGGTGTGCTTGGGATAGGCAGAGGTACAGGGGATTGGGTCTGGGTGGAGGAAGTTAGAGGGGGAGGCTAGACACAGGGACAATGGCTGCCATCAGTGCTGAGGCCAGAGTTTGAACGGTTCGATGAAGGGCAGGCTGGCCTTGATGAATGCCCTCCAGGAATGTAATTTGTTTGTTGCAACTTCCTTTCTACACCCTGGATGGCATTCAAAATGGTAGACTGCCCAACAGTGAGGGACCTGAGGAGGTCAATGGCCTCCTCACTGAGGGCAGCAGAGGTGACAGGGGCAGGGGCTGAGGTGCCTGGAGCAAAGGTGATGCCCACCCTCCTGGGTGAGCGGGCACGGGGCACACGCTGAGGGGCTGCTGGGAGGGCGGTGCTGGTAGGGGGGTGGCGGCTGTACCTGTAGTAGTGGGGGGCACAGATGTTGCTGCCACCAAAAGGGAGCTCCCATCGGAGGACGAATCTGTGTCGCTGGTTTCAGCACCTGTCACTGCCGTGGTGCTCCCCTCGCCCTCTGTCCCACTGGTGTATTCAGAGTCTGTAGTGTGGCCCTCCATGGCCATGTGGGACACAGCTCCCTCGTGCTCCGGTGCCACTGATCCTCTGCCTGATGATGCTAATGCACACAAGAACAGGGAGACCGCAAAAAAGGGGGGGGGGAAGAAGAAAGACAGGTTGAGTGCATGGCTTACCGCTACCATTGGCGGACAAGACAGACACAGAAGCCCCCTGCACTACGTCGCGCTGTTTGGCTCTACAGTGCAATTCCTGGGAAATGACCTACAAGGCTATGGACGACATCTGCACACATAGATGACACAGGTGCATGAATACCTGTACTTGGCACTCTACAGAGGTGGGGTGGGGGGCCACAGGGCCATGCCTTACGAAGGGGCCTAGCCTACGTAACTCGCCCTGGCCTAGGGAAACCCAGAGCCCTCCTCCCCCACCCAGAACCCTCCACTGCGCGCAAAGTCAGCTGAATTAGAGTGTACTCACCCCCTTGTGTCTGCTGTAATGCCCTCAAGTGCCCATCCAACTCCGGGTAGGCCACCGCCAGAATCCAGAACATCAGAGGGGTCATGGTTCGACGGGCACCCCTCCCACGTTGGTAGGCCATCCCCAGCTGAGCCTCCGCCGTCTTCTTGCTCCAGCGGCGAATGTCCTCCCATCTCTTCCGGCAGTGGGTGCTCTGTCTGTGGTGGACCCCCAGGGTCCGGACGTCCTTGGCGATGGCACGCTAAATATCCTTCTTCTGGTGGGCGCTGACCTACATGAAATGTACAGGGGAAGAAGAGAAGTCATTACCAACTGCGCCGTCAAAGTGAGTGGCCCCCATCCCTACCCTTGCCATGTGGCACATGCACCCACCTTCTTTCATGCACTCAGAACTCTGCCCCCTTCCTTCTTACAACCAGCCCTCTCCCCACAGGCATAGCCCATACAAAATGCCCCCTGTGTACTTACCTGTTGGTCTGGAGGACCGTAGAGTAGCGTGTACTGGGGGAGGACCCCGTCGACGAGCTTCTCCAACTCTTCCAATGTGAAGGCAGGGGCCCTTTCCCCAGATGCACGAGCCATTGTCTCTTCCAGACCGAGGTCACAGCAGCACTTGCAGTGTAGGTCCTCTCCTGTCGAAGATCAGGTATCGAGTGATTCAACAGCTAGAAAATGGCGGTCACGTCCACGGCGGTCACGTCCGCGGCGGTGCGTACCATCACTGCCGGCGTACATCGTCATTGGCTCCTGGGACCCATAGGGTCCAATGTTAACCAATGCAGTATTGTGCCGCGGTCTTCGACCACCTACCGCGACGGTGTACAACGCCAGCGCAGTTACCTCACATCCCATTGTCCCACTTTAGAGGTCAGGCAGCCGCCATTTCAGGGGCCCACATGGCCTAATTACCAACTGTGTCACACATACCTAGGCCTACTCTCAACACACATACAGGCCAGTTTTTCTGTATGAATCGTGTTCTGTGTAGACTGTGGGTACATACCTCTGACTTGTTTGCCTCTGGTCGCTGTTGTCCTTCAAAGGCACATGTCCGCTGGGACATGTGAGGAGATGGCGGAATCCTCCGTGTACCGACCGCTGGTGGACCTGTCGACAATGGAGGAAAGAAATCTGATAATCACCTACAGGTTTGACCGTGCCACAATCCAGGAACTGTGTGCCCAGTTGGAGCCAGACCTGATGTCAGCAATCCGCCATCCCACAGGAATCCCCCCTCAAGTGCAGGTGCTATCAGTGCTCCATTTCCTTGCTAGTGGGTCTTTTCAAACAACTGTGGCCATGGCATCAGGGATGTCCCAGCCTATGTTTTCTAATGTATTCTCCAGAGTGTTGTCTGCCCTGCTGAAACACATGCGGAGCTACATCGTTTTCCCTCAGGTGGAGGATTTGGCTACAGTTAAAGGTGACTTCTATGCCCTCAGACATATCCCTAACATCATAGGTGCCATTGATGGTACCCATGTGGCTTTGGTCCCCCACCACAGGAGTGAACAGGTGTACAGGAAGAGTTATCATTCGATGAATGTACAGATGGTATGTTTGGCAGACCAGTACATCTCGCAAGTAAATGCTATGTTCCCTGGATCAGTGCATGACGCCTACATCCTGCGGAATAGCAGCATCCCGTATGTGATGGGTCAATTCCAGAGGCACCATGTGTGGCTATTAGGGGACTCTGGTTACCCCAACCTGTCATGGCTATTGAACCCAGTGAGGAATCCCAGGGACGAGGAACGCTACAATGAGGCCCATGGGCAGACTAGGAGGGTGATCGAACGCACCTTCGGCCTCCTGAAGGTGTGCCAGATCATCATCGCCTGCTCGATACAATCTTGCTTTGCGACGCCAGGTGCCTTTTCTGCAGGAGGATAGTCCAGATGACGGTGTTGTGGCAGCTGTGGAGCCTGTGGACAGTGATGAGGAGGAAGCAGAGGAAGAAGACATTAATAACAGGGACTCTGTCATATAGCAATATTTCTAGTGACACACAGGTGAGAACACATTTTTTTACTATTACATTTACTTTCACACTTCTACCTCTATCCTGTCTGTCAATTTGAAGCAGTATATGCTAACTGAGTGGTACATTTCCATTACGGTTTCACAGGTGTGGTTACCAACGTGTGTCATCTGCTTGCATCCTTCATGGCCTTGTGATGTGTGACATAGGTATGTTGACATTACATTTTCGAACGGATTTTGTCATTGTCATAGCTAATACACATTTTCTAAACCACTGACTGACTCCAGATTGTTTTGTGGTTCAATGGTGTTTATTGAAGTGCAAATTATTGGAGGGGGTGGCAAAATGGTGATGGGTGATGGTGGAGGAATGTCCATGGCAGAGTCCAGTCTATTTACTCATAGGTGCATTGCTCATATGGGCATAGGAAGTGGAGCTGGGGCAGTTACAATATGGACAGGGTGGACAAAGTGGGACAGTGGGTTGACAATCAGGGTGGTCTCATTTCCTAGCGGGGGTCTTTTCATCGTGCTCTATCTTGTTCCTGGATCTCAGGGACCGCTTGCGGGGTGGTTCTCTTGCGGGGTGGTTCTCCGTCTGCAGGGGATGGGGTGCTGGTGTGGTGGTCCTGTGGTGGTGCCTCCTGTCCACTGGCGCCGGCGGAGGTGGTGGACAGTTCATCGTCCATGCTAGTGTCAGGGGCCCCTTGGAGTGCCACAGTGTCCCTCCTGGTGTTGAGTATTTCCTTCAGCACCCCTACTATGGTGCCCAGGGCAGAGCTGATGGTTCTGAGTTCCTCCCTGAACCCCAAATACTGTTCCTCCTGCATGCGCTGGGTCTCCTGAAACTTGGCCAGGACCGTTGCCATCGTCTCCTGGGAGTGGTGGTATGCTCCCATGATGGAGGAGAGGGCCTCGTGGAGAGTGTTTACCCTTGGCCTGTCCACCGCCTGTCGCACAGCAGCCCTCCCAGTTCCCCTGTGTTCCTGGGCCTCCGTCCCCTGGACCGTGTGCCCACTACCACTGCCCCCAGGTCCCTGTTGTTGTTGGGGTGGGGGGTTATCCTGGGTTCCCCGTAGTGGTGGACACACAGTTGATTGACGTGTCCTGGAGACAGCGGTATGGGCCCTCTGGGTGGGTGCTGTGCTGGTGTTACCAGAGGGGGAAGGTCTGTGGTGGCCTGTGCCTGTGTGAGAGGAACCGACTGTCCCGAGGCCCACGATGGTCTGGGCTGGTCATCTAGATCCAGTTGGACAGAGCTGCTGTCATCACTGTGGGCCTCTTCTGTGGGTGATGTGGAGATGTCTGGACCCTCCTGTCTGGTGCTGTTGGGTAGTGGTCCTGCAGGGGTGGAAAAGCATGATTATTGCATCTGTGTGTGTCATGGTGTGCAATGGGTGGGTGAGCCTGTACCCCAGTGCTTGCATTCCTGTGTGGGGGCTTGTGTGATGATGGTTTAGGGGTGTGTATGGGTATGTGCAGTGGGCATGCTTTAGTGATGGGTGCCCATGTGTTGGTGTTGCATGCAGGGCTTTGTGTTGGGATGGGTGGTTTGTGATATTGGTACATTTGTGAGGAGTTGGAGTGATAGGGGAGGGGGCGAGGGTGGGGGTATGTGATAGCATGCAGGTAGGTAGGGTGATATGGAAGTTAAAGGTTTGACTTACCAGAGTCCATTCCTCCACCGACTCCTGCGAGGCCCTAGGATGCAGAATTGCCAAGACCTGCTCCTCCCATGTTGCTAGTTGTGGGTGAGGAGGTGGGGTTCCGCCGCCAGTCCGCTGAACCGCCTGGTGGTGTCTTGAGACCACGGAACGCACCATCCCCCGTAGGTCGTTCCACCTCTTCCTGATGTCGTCCCGATTTCTTACGTGTTGTCCCACTGCGTTGACCCTGTCGACTATTCTTCGCCATAGCTCCATCTTCCTTGCAATTGAGGTGTGCTGCACCTGTGCTCCAAATAGCTGTGGCTCTACCCAGACAATTTCCTCCACCATGACCCTGATCTCCTCCTCCGAAAACCTGGGGTGTCTTTGCCGTGCCATGGGGTAGTGTAGGTGATGTGTGGGGTGTGGTGATAAGTGTGGTGATATGTAGTTGTGTGTGGTGTTTTGTGCGTGGACGTTGTATGGGTGATGGTGTTGAGTGCCTGTGGATGCTAGTTTGTGGATGGTTTTGTCTCTCTCTGGCCTTCTTTCGGAATTTTTTGTCATGGGGGTTTGTGGGTGATGTGGGTGTGTGTTTTATATTGTATTGGGTGTGTGGGAGTGGTGTGTGTATGTGTATCAGGTGTGTGTATTTCTAATTGTCCAATGTGGTGGTGTTTTGTAGAAGTGTGTGTATTTTATGCGCAGCGGTGTGTACCGCCAATGGAATACCACAGTTGAAAGACCGCCGCGTGGATTCGTGTGTCGTGATAGTGTGGGCGTATTTCTGTTGGCGTGACGGTGGAGGTTTTGTTTTCGCCAGTTTATCACTGACCTTTGGTGTGGCGGACTTGTGTGGGTGTCTGAATTTTGTCGGATTTCGAGATGTGGGTCATAATAGATGTGGAGGAATTCTGCGGCCGCGTGTTGGCGGTCTTCTGCATGGCGGTAAGCGCCTTTTACCGCCAATGTTGTAAGGACCCCCTGTGTCCTTTAGTCCTTCTTGTTCAATCATTTGTGGCCCAGTGAGGGCCCTTGACTGCCTCAAGGGCCATTCCTCCTTTTCCCAAGTCACTCTTTGGTCTACCTGTCCATCTTCCTGCACTGTGACCCCCTTGCCTACACTATTCATCTCTGCTCCTGGGTGCATGAACCTCCAGCACTCTGTGGGGGGACCTTCTGGTGAGTAAGATAACTTTCTTGTCTCATTTTTAATGTTGGTACTTGGTTTTTGCAAAACACCTTTCTTTTTTCTTTCCCCATCCTTTCTCTGTGCCTCTCTTGACCCCTCATTCGGTATACCTTCATTTTTCCTAGTGGGGAACATCTCGTCCTCTAAATGAAGGTTAAATGTGGCATCTACTATCCCTATATATTTAGTACTTTTCCCGTGGTGTACTGGCCATTTAAGGACATGGAGATGGATGGACATATTCTCTATGTTCAGAAAAAAGATTCTAATGGTGGGATATACTCGGGTCTGTATATCCCACAGCAGGAGGATGTGAAGAGGTGGGTAGTGAGTGAAGGGTACCAGGCTGCATTGTATATATGCCCTGTACCTTTGCTCTGCCTAACCTTAATTGCACGTCTTGATAGGGGGGTGGAGGAGCCGAAGGGAGGGTCTGAGGCTTTGTCTTTGACTCATTCATATTTCTTTCACAAAAGACCCTCCATAGGTCTAGTGTGATCTTCCTTTTCTCTAGTTTATTTCCCTTGAATGTACTCTATAGGAAGGTGGCCATGTGTTCTATTTTTGTATTATCAAATGCGCCCTCTTTGGTCCACGCATGTGCAAGTTTTAATGTTGCTTTGTGCCATTCCTTACAGTATTTTCATATCCTGTCCTTGTCTCCTAAGAACACTTTAACCATGTGTTCTAAAGGAGACCCCATGTCTGTCTAGTGAACTTAGGGGGTCATTACGACCTCGGCGGTCTTTTCAATAGACCGCCGAGGGACCGCCATACGGAAGACCGCCAGTGCTGGCGGTCTTCCGCATGGGCCATTCTGACTGTTGGCAGCGCTCCGCCCGTTTCCGGACGAAGAGCCGCCAACAGCCATACTGGCGGCAGGCGGGGAAGTGGAGGTAGCTCCACCTCCACCGCCACGCCAACAGAACACCGCCCAGCGAATCACGACCTGTAATTCGCTGTGGCGGTGTTCTGTTGGCGTGTCGGTGTCGGCGGAGCTGCCCGTTCCCTCCCGGAGGATCACCAGGAACAGGTAAGGTGATCGTCCGCTAGGGAAGGGGGGTGGGGGGGTGTTGTGAGTTGTGTGCGTGCATGGGGGTGTGCATGTGTGTATATTGAGGGGGCGTGTGAATGCGTGCATGAATGCGGGGGTGTGTGTGTATGTGCATGAATGCATGCATGAATGCGGGGGGGGTGTGTATGTGCATGAATGCGGGGGGTGTGTGTATGTGCATGAATGCGTGCCTGTATGTGTGTATGTGTGTGTATATGTTGGGGATCGGGGTGGGCGACGGGGGTCCTGCAACCTTTTGGGGGTGGCAGGGGTGGTGGGGGGGCAGGGGAGGGAGTCGGGGTGGGGGTTGGGGGTGGTGGAGACCCCTATCAGTGCCAGGGAAGGGATTCCCTGGCACTGATAGTGCTTACCGCCATGGATTGCATGGCGGTCCCCAACCGCATGAAATCCATGGCGGTAAGCCGGGGTCAGGCGGGTTGGAATACCGCCGGCGGTATGTGACGTCCGCTGGGCTGGAGACCCAGGTCCCCAGCCCGGCGGTCGTTACGGCTGTGGCGGTCGGAACGGTGAAGCGGCGGCTGACCATGGCGGTAACCGCCACCGTCAGAATGACCCCCTTAATCTTTTGCACGATGTGGTTTACACTCTAACTGGACTTCTATTTACTTCCTGGGGTATTTCCAGACTTCACATAAACTGTTACTATGCTGTGAAGGTGAACATCAGATATATATATCCCTAATCTCTGAAAGACTTTGTTCATATATATATATATATTAGGTAGGTGCATTTATGTGTGGTCTAAGTGGATTGTTTGATTGACACAACAAACAATAATGTTATTGTGATATATATACATGTTTATAAGTTACTAATATCTTAAATTCCACACTGGGAGGTCCCTAATAAATGCATACAATAGGAGGTCTAATGCTAAATATGAGTCTGTTATTATTAAAGGGAATTCACATGACTGTTGTCCATGGTTCCACTGAAAAATTGCAGTGACTTCAATATATTCACTTTCTGGCCACAAGGTGGCACCAGTGTCACACATGAAAAATTAAACGGAAAATTTTAAAGGCCTTCAAAGGGGTGCCTCACTCTTGGAAAGACAACTGCAACAGGTTTTGTAAATTTCCAAACAAACTCTTTTATTCTAATTATGCGAAGGTCCTGTTCACATCTATCCGAAAGATAGTTAAATATATTTGTATGTATAGTAGCTGATAATTATTCTTCTATTTGTATACCCTCAAGTTATGTGTATATGTCCCAGTCTATACTGTTTGATAATTCATCTTGCCTCTAATCTTGAGGCTCTCTAGTTCCATAATGGGGATACTAGTTAGTAGTGTCAGTATTTGTTATGGGGTTCATGAGGCTACTACACTGCATTTAACTTGGAGGACAATGTCCTTATATTAGTTCTTTGAATAATTATTTTTAATTGTCTAACGGACATTTCTCTTATGTTTATGTAGGTTGTTTTAAGGCCTAGAGGTGATATACTATAAATACCTAGGCATTCATAAACTTCTGTCTTGAAAATAAATGATTCTATGGTATTGATATTACTTGTCTACTAAGGTCAGCTCTGTTGCAGAGGGCGACAGCCTGACCATTATAAAAATGAATAATTAATTCAGGGATGTGGAATTAATTAGTTGACTTTTTTGGGACATTTGCTCAATCCAGTCAATTACTTTACTTTTGAGTATACTGTTATAACTTAACTTTCATAAGAATAGGAGGTCTGATACTTATTCGTAAACTATGCACTAAATAACATAAACTTATATATTGATATTATTATGCGGCCACATTTCTATCTATACATGCATATACATACACAGTAATTCTTAATTTCATACTAGGGCAAACAAAATACTACTGGTCACTTCCCTTCGGATTCAAAGAGGGGACAACGTTTCACTATTTGCAACTACAAATTGTGACTTCCAGACTTAAGGTCTGGGGTAGGTTGACTTGAGTGTTCTTTAGAACATACACTGATTGCTCAGCCCCAAGTCCAACACTACTCTTGACCACTTTTGACTTACTTAGTTAAGTTCCCTGTATTTTCCAGACTTACCACCGGGATCCCTTAATATTGAATCAATTTATACACAATCTTGCATGCAAACACCAAAATTATACACATTACAGTGTCAACATTGTAAATGTCTTTATAAAAATTAAAGGAACAGACCTCGTACTTTGTCCACCTTAATACTAACACCTGAGTCCCATCTGTCCCCACGAAATCAGAGATTTTTACTTAAATGTTGGCATCTACCATACCTCTTTAAAAAGTGCACAAATCACCTCGTGGAGACAGGCAGAGCCCCCAGTCCAGCAGTTTGTGAGATCAAAGTAGAGCCCCTGGCTTAGCTGGCCAAAATGTTAGAAGGAAATCTGTTAATAAAATAAGACATATCAATTTGGCAAAGTAATATAGGTTTAACCGATTTTCAGCTGGGAACAACAGGCAGTCTCAACATAGAGGCCATGACTGAAGTTCAAAGTTTTAGTTCACAAGCAGCGGTATTTATACTGTAAAAACCACAAAAAACTACAGTCACAAGTTCAGTATTGACGTAAGCAAGAACAAGCAGTACAGATAAAATAATAGGGGAGAGGTACCTCTTGACAAGAGCACATGCACGATTATTGGTCGCCTCATGGGTGGGTAAGCAACACTGATGTCATTCAGCATCTCTATCTTTCTGCACAACAAGTGATTAAATGTTACATGATGCTCACGGTAGCCCTGCCTTGTGCAAATGCTTATCTGGCCCTTACACAGTTCCCCTCACCAAGATATGAATGACTTGTGGTTTTTAGGACCCTTGCGCTAAGGTACGATACACCCTTTTGTTCCACCCTGTTCGTGCTAAGCGAAGATTTTGAAAGCAACAGTTGGTGCAGCTCCAAAGAAAAACTCTCATTCTAATGTGGCTTGGGCCTCTTGTGTGTTTCAGCACAGCTAACTTAGCAATGCAGCATGTGCATAAGTTTCCTAAGTAATAAGTGTTTGTTTGTCTTAAATATGACCTGCCTTTTCTATTGAACCCACAGTCTGTCTTTTTTAACATGTCATGTATTAAGCCTTTCACTACTTACATTGGTTTACAACTATCCCTAACCTACAATGTTTGTATTGCGTTTGGGAACTTATGTTTGTATGTATGTGATGAATATGATGTGTTCCTATTCTCCCTACATCAGGTTACCCCTTAGAAGAACACAGAGTAGGGTTAAGAAAGTCTCACAAAGATTTGCATATATTTCTGAAACCTTTTAAACTTTGTTTGCTGTTTGCACAGGTGGAGTTAATGGAGAAATCTTCTGTTGCTGCTGCATTCCACCTAATTTTAGATTTGATCTTAGAGAAGTAATGAAACCAAATCGGAGAAGTAGACATAGGTACATAGTAGGTGTAATATTGCTTATCCTCCCCACTGTATTATTAGCAGGGCTATTAGAAATGTTTTCCCTACACCTTCTATGGAAAAAAAGAGTCTATCCTTAGAGTTCCGCAACAAACATCCAACCCTAGAGATAGTATCTTTTATAATTTAGATGAGAAAGCTTTACACTTAGATGCATCTAGAAGAGATTATTCTGCAAATGTATAGTTTAGGCTTCTTTATGAATATATTGACATGATGAAGACAAGGGACAGTTATATGCACATAATTACCTGCTTCCATGTCAGACGGTACTACATATCACCATATCCCTGTGACTCATTGGATTCCCTGTATTCTTTTGTTAAATCTGTTCTATGGGAGAGGACATTATCAATATTATTGTTCTAATTATGATTTAATTCTTTCAGAGATCCCTATAATTGAACACTTGAACCGAGGTCTGACTCCTTTAGAGTTGAAAATAATTGCAAGGTTCTTCCAACCTGTTAATATATCAGACACAGTCTCCACACACCAACACAATTTAACATGCATTTTGACAGAGGTTGAGAAGACGTTTTTTAATTTAGTTGAAGACCAAAGATGGGAATGAAAAGTTAGCTCAAAATTTGATGAGAATATTCAGAACCACAATAAATGGACTAAGGAGGATATTGGACATCAGTTACCTGGTAATTTTGCTGCATTAGCATTAGATTGGAAACATAAGGGAAGATTATGTATTTGGATTGAAAGATCTGAAACAGACAATATATTTGTGGGAAAGAGCAAATGTGAACATACTTTTGAAGTCTGAGGGAATTACAAGTTGTAGTTAGATGGCAAGGATGCTGTCATCACTTGAGTTTATTTTATCTGTGGAGAGCATACTTACTTTCAGCTGTTCAAGAGATGGTATGGTACATGTTACTTAGGTGTAGTTTTCCCAAAGGTTTATCAATCAATCAGGTAATTTATATAGCGCGCTACTCACCCGTCAGGGTCTCAAGGCGCTGGGGGGGTGGGGGAAACTACTGATCGAATAGCCATATCTTGAGACGTTTCCTGAAAGACAGGAGGTCCTGGGTCTGGCGTAGATAGAGTGGTAAGGAGTTCCAGGTCTTGGCGGCAAGGTGAGAGAAGGATCTTCCTCCGGTGGTGGTGCAGCGATTGCGGGGGGACGGAGGTGAGGGCGAGGCTGGCAGAGCGGAGCTGGCGGATGGGGGTGTGGAAGGTGAGTCTGTCGTTAAGGTAGGACTGACCTGTGTTGTGGAGGGCTTTGTGTGCGTGGGTGAGTAGTTTGAAGGTAATCCTCTTCGATACGGGTAGCCAGTGTAGGTCTCTGAGGTGGGCAGAGATGTGGTTGCGGCGTGGGACGTTGAGGATGAGTCGAGCGAAGGTGTTTTGGATACATTGCATTTTTTTTTTTTAGTTTGGCTGTGGTTCCTGCATGGAGTGCATTGCCGAAGTCCAGTCGGCTGCTGACTAGGGCGTGGGTGACTGTCTTTCTGGTATCGATGGGAATCCACTTGTGGGTCTTTTGTGAGGGAGATGATCAGCTGGGTGTCGTCTGCGTAGGATATTATGTTGATGTGGTGGGCTCGTGCGATATTGGCGAGAGGAGCCATGTAAACGTTGAAGAGTGTTAGGCTAAGGTAGGATCCCTGGGGGATGCCACAGATGGTTTTGGAGGATTCAGACAGGTAGGGCGGAAGGTGGACTCTCTGGGTTCTGCCGGAGAGGAAAGAAGAGATCAAGTTGAGGGTCTTACCGCGGATCCCGGCATTGTGGAGGCGTGTTCGAAGGGTGTGGTGACAGACGGTGTTGAAGGCTGCGGAGAGGTCCAGAAGGATAAGCGCTGCAGTTTCTCCTTCGTCGAGCATGGTTCTGATGTCATCTGTGGCAGCAATGAGTGCTGTCTCCGTGCTGTGGTTCTTGCGAAATCCGGATTGGGAGGAATCGAGTGCTTTCCTGTCTTCCAGGAAGCGGGATAGTTGGCTGTTCATGATTTTTTCAATGACCTTCGCAGGGAAGGGGAGGAGGGAGATAGGCCGGTAGTTTTGGGGGTCATCTGGGTCCGCTTTGGGTTTCTTCAACAGTGCATTGACGTAGGCGTGTTTACATCTCTCCACGTAGGTGGCTGTCTCAAGGGAGCTGTTGATGATGGTGCAGAGGTGGGTGGCGATGATGTCACTGGCTTTGTTGAAGATCTGGTGTGGGCAGGGGCCCGAGGGGGAGCCGGAGTGGATGGAGGCCATGGTGTTGATGGTGTCTTCATTGTTGACGAGGGTCCAGGAGCATAGAGGGTTGGTGTTTCTTGGTGCATTGGGTTGGTGGTTATTGGTGGTTGGGTGGGGGTCTGGGGTTTGAAGCTGTTGTGGATGTCTTCGATCTTTTGAGGGAAATAAGAGGCGAGTGAGTTGTAGAGCTCCTGTGATAGTGAGGGTTTGTGGGAGCAGAGCTTGGGGTTGGAGAGATCTTTGATGATGCCGAAGAGCTCTTTGTTATTGTGGGCATTGGTGTTGATGCGGCTTTTGTAGTAGGTTCTTTTGGTAGTGTGGATCATCTGGTGATGTTTGCGGATGGCAGTCATGAGGGCGATGTGGTTGGATTCGGTGGGTGCAAGGCGCCAGGTCTTCTCCATTCTTCGACATTCCCTTTTGGAGGCCTGCAGCTCGGGGGTGAACCAGCTGCCCTTGGGTCTGTGGTGGATGTCTGAGGGTTGTCTGAGTGGTGCAAGGGTGTTGGCGCAGTCTTCTATCCATTGATGTAGGTAGGTGGCGGCTGTGTTGGGGTCCCGGGTCCTGGTAGGGGGTGCCTGGGCGAGGGTGAAGTTCAGTTGTTCTGTTGAGATTCTGTTCCAATAGTGACGAGGGGGTTGAGTGGTGAGGTGATGAGTGACCGGCTTCTGGAAGGAGAAGTGGATGCAGCGATGGTCGGTCCAGTGGAGTTCGGTGGTATGGCTGAAGGAGACGTGGTTGCTGGCTGAGAAGATGAGGTCGAGTGTATGTCCTGCGGTGTGGGTGGACGATGTGATGAGTTGCTTGAGGTCGAGGTTGTTGATTAGGTTGGTGGTGTTGATATCATTGTTGTTTTCTAGCTGGAAGTTCAGGTCGCCGAGGAGGATGTAGTCCGTTTTGGCAAGGGCTTGGGTGCTGATGGTGTTGGCAATGCCGTCGCAGAAGTGAGGTCGGGGCCTGTGAGTCTGTAAACCAGTGTTCCTCTGAGGGTGGTGTTTGCGTTGATGAGGATTTTGAAATGGAGGTGCTCGGCGGAGTTGATGGTGTCATGGGAGCTGGTGGAGACTCTGATGGTGTTTTTGTAGACTATGGCGATTCCTCCTCCTGGTTTGTTGCTGCGGTCTCTTCTGGTGATCTTGTAGCCTTCAGGTATGGCTATGGCTATGTCTGGTTCTGAGGCCGAGTTCATCCAGGTTTCGGTGATGAATGCGACGTCAGGTGATGATGAGGTCAGTAGGTCCCATAGTTCGATTGTGTGCTTGTGGACGGAGCGGATTTTGAGCAGAATGCAGCTGAGGTGGTGTAGTGCTTTCCTCTTATTTTAGTTTCTAAGCACTAACATAACACAACAGAAATGCACTTCTGAGGTCAAAGAAGACTTTTATTGTTATTTTATTCTTCCCCAACCACAATGTTTATGAATGAATGACGAATTAGTAGCTTTCAAGTCCGCGTTAATCAAACAAAATATATCAGTTTGCAATATACACAGCAGGTTATATTTATAAGATATTGTATGCAAAGCAAAACAAATACTTCACCGTGTAGGAACTATTTACAGCTACATCTTTCTAAGGTCTGCAAGCTGATGACCCCTGTCAGCCGCGAGAAAGAGTGTCATCTACCCACACGGGATGCTGGCAGCTGGCGCCAAGCTCCAGCACGAGGTCCGGCAGATTCGAATCTGCCGGACCTCGTGCTGGAGCTTGGCGCAGGCTGCCAGCAATCCCGTGTGGGTAGATGAATCTCTCTTTCTCGCGGTTGACAGGGGTCCTCAGCTTGCAGACCTTAGAAAGATGAAGCTGTGAATAGTTCCCACACGGTGAAGTATTTGTTTTGCTTTGCATACAATATCTTATAAATATAACCTGCTGTGTATATTGCAAACTGATATATTTTGTTTGATTAACGCGGACTTGAAAGCTACTAATTCGTCATTCATTCATAAACATTGTGGTTGGGGAAGAATAAAATAACAATAAAAGTCTTCTTTGACCTCAGAAGTGCATTTCTGTTGTGTTATGTTAGTGCTTAGAAACTAAATAAGAGGAAAGCACTACAATTGGTACCTGGAGTCGTGGGGTCGGTCATTAAGAGGTGATTAAGAAGGGGTTTGACGAGTTAGTAGATTTCTAAGTGCACACTTTAGAAAGTGTAATTGTTTTTTTTTTTGTTTGGAGAATTACAGAAATTGTTTTCTGTTTGGAGAATCACAGTAGCACGGCAGACCATGTCTGAGAATACATGTGTTGATGAACTGCCTGATGGTGCTAAGAAAAACTGTGAATTGTTTTCTGTTTGGGGAATTACAGAAGAAAATGCATGTGTAGCTAAAAGGCCTGATAATGTTTTGAGAAATAATTCTGGTTGTATATATGTAGAAAAAGTGTGTTTTGGAAGTAATGATGACAGAAAGGTCTGGATACCTTTATCTGCTTACAGAGAAATGCAGGAGAAATGTAGGAAGTTGGAACATGAAAATAGGAATTTACGTGAGCAAATTAGCCAGGATACAATAATTCAAAATAAGACTGAAAGTTATAAAAGGGCTGTTTTTGAAGAATCTTTCTTGTCCCATTCCAGTAATGAGGGGGTTAAGACAGCTCCGAGCTGCACTGAGTTTCCGTGTGAGCCAGGGTTTTTGGCAGCCAAAATGCATTCCTTAACTGATAACACGGAGGAGAGAGACCAGAATGTGATTTACGAGTTACCGTTGCAAAATGCACAAGTAAAAGGAAAGATTTTAGAGAAAGAGACACCGAGTTTCATTAGCTTGTTTGATTTTTGGAAAAAGAATAGCCCTCATTTGAGTGAAATCCTAACACTTTTGTATATGGTCACTGTGAAAAATAATATGCAGCTGCGCGCGTGTGATTTGGCAAATGAAATAATGCAGACTTTAGGTTTCTGCGCAGTGCAAGAAGGAAATACTTATGTACATGTAATTCAAGAACAAGGGAAGAAAATACTGCCCCTAGCTAGAATCATACAATGGATCTGGTACTTGCAAGACAGGGCTAGAGTACCACAGGTAAAAGAATTATCAATGAAATTGTGTGCACCATTTGAATTCGTGTCTACTGAAGATAAAAAGCATGTTTGTTTTACTAATGATTCATTGACTGAAATGTTGCTTTCTGGCACAGTAGAAGGAACAGAGTTGTATAATGTGTGTCAGATTTTAAAGCAAGAGCTACATGAGATGTGTCATTTTTATGCTGATTTTTGGTTCTTTGATAATGTTTTAGCACCTAACTGGTTCAATTACCTTGCAGATGTTAATGAGAAAAATGCAGAGAGAGAAGTGTTCACCCAGAATTCTGCCTTAGTGGGGATGGCTATGTGGGTGCCCCAGAAATGTGAAAAGGCCACTTACAGGTGGGCAGAGATGAGAGAGATGCACATTCCCCTAGATTTGATAAAAACTGTGCAGCACGCACAAAAGCAATCTGTCATGCAAGCAGTCACAGAGCAGTTGGGGAGAGGAAAGTTGCCAGAACAGAAATGGCAAATTGATCAGGTTTTAGGGAGAGTGATTGCTGCAAATTACCAAGGAAAAATCGAAATTATGCTGATACCTAGAAAAGAATCTGATTCATTCATACAAATTGGAGACAGAATGGCCCAAATTGACAAAAGTGCAGTGAATGGAGGTTTGGTAAAGAAGGAGTCTGCCCCAGCCCTTCTGACAGTGCAAGAAAAGGGAAGCTGTGGTGCAGCAGATAAAAACCTCAGTACTGATGTGTGGGCTGAAGCCCCAAGTGACCCTCCAGAACCTGCAGAAAATAGAACAAAGGGCCTCAAAAACGTCCTGCTGATTATAAAACAGGGAAAGAAAGAGGAAGGGTGCAGTTTAAATGAAAAATGTTATTTGCAAGAAAAGTCATACTTGTTTCTTTTGCAGATCCGACCACGTTTCGCCACTGTCCCTGAGTGTGCTGTGTGGTCCCCCTTCCGGTGTGTGCGTGTGGGGTCGGGGAAGGGACCGAATCCCCAACCTGAACCTGGCTGAGTAAAGTGCCAGCACCATGGATCCATTTTGCGCAAACTGCGCCTTCAGTTCAAGTTCAACTTGTTTGCTGTGTTTTTTTTTTTTTTTCCCTCTCGTATGGAACTCTGACTTTTGCTTACCTTCCAGCACACCTTTCAAGTGGACCGTGCATCTTTACATCAGCAGAACTCATGCCACATCAAATTGCTAACACTGTTGAATTAGAGACTCATTCAGAGTATAAAAATTGCCCAGTCTTTTTTTTTTATGTAGATGTATCTGATGTGAAAGGTTATGAAATCAACGTGTTAATTCACTTCTATTGCTTTACAGGGATTGCTTTGATCATAATGTTTTTTTTTTGTGCTGATGTTTTTTTTTTTTTTGTTTGTTTGAAATATGAGATATGTGAAACAAAAATTCATTGGTCAAAGGGCGGAATGTCCTGCCATTTGATAAAGTTTTGTTTTGACCAATGACTTTGTGTTTCACCACTGCGCATATTAGTTGCTCAATGTTCACCAGTAGCACATGGTATGTTTTGTTCAGTTTAGCCGCCTATGGGCTTTGACATTGCATTAGTCAGTTGAGCCGCCTATGGGCTTTGACATTGCATTAGCCATTACATTCTGTATTCTGCCTATTGGCTTTGACATGCTGTATCCAGTCTAGCCGCCTATTGGCTTTGACATTGCATGCCTATTGACTTTGACATGATGTATTCAATTTAGCTGCCTATTGACTTTGACATGCTATTAGATATTCTGCCTATGGGCTTTGACATGATATTATATATTGCATTTTGTATTCAGCTTAGATGCCTATTGGCTTTGACATGACACTAGACATTGCATTTGATATTTAGGTTAGCTGCCTATTGCCTTTAACATGACATTGCATTTGATATTTAGGTTAGCTGCCCATTGCCTTTAACGTGGAGTTCTGTATTTTTCCAAGCTGTGTTTTTGCACCAGAGAACCAAGATGTTTTGCTCTCACAGTAGACTAGACCTGATAAGAGAGAGTACATGGGCGTTGTTTCTCTTCCCTTGAGCTTGGGAACAGGAGTAGTCTTGGAGACCTGGCCAGTCTCCAAAAGGCTTGCTCAGTTTCCCAGGTCTGAGAGGAGGGGGCACACCTTTGTAACGAATGTAACAGGCTGCAGAGAGTCAGATTCGAATCTGCCGGACCTCGTGCTGGAGCTTGGCGCAGGCTGCCAGCAATCCCGTGTGGGTAGATGAATCTCTCTTTCTCGCGGTTGACAGGGGTCCTCAGCTTGCAGACCTTAGAAAGATGAAGCTGTGAATAGTTCCCACACGGTGAAGTATTTGTTTTGCTTTGCATACAATATCTTATAAATATAACCTGCTGTGTATATTGCAAACTGATATATTTTGTTTGATTAACGCGGACTTGAAAGCTACTAATTCGTCATTCATTCATAAACATTGTGGTTGGGGAAGAATAAAATAACAATAAAAGTCTTCTTTGACCTCAGAAGTGCATTTCTGTTGTGTTATGTTAGTGCTTAGAAACTAAATAAGAGGAAAGCACTACAGGTGGTTGTCTATAGCTTTGTGTTGGAGCTTGGTGGTTAGGTTGCAGGTGAAGTTGCAGGCTTTGCAGGAGAATGGTCCTTTGGTGTGCTCTGGGGTGGACTGGAAGCAGATGGGGGAGGGTCCTGGATTGAGGGCGTGGAGGTCATTGGTTGAGTAGTGGTGATTTGTTTTGCGGTAGGCACGTGGGCCATGGGGACTGGCGCTGGGTGCGGTCTTGGCGCGGACGGGCGCAGACGGGCTTGCCTTTGGCGTGTCAGCAGAGAGTCCGCCATAAGAGGGGAGGAGGGAGGTAGTGGCAGCTGGGAGGAGGTAGGGGGTCTGTGAATGGGAGAGCAGGGGGGGGGCGGGCCGCAGGGCTCAGCGGCGGGAAGAAGGCAGTGAGAAAAGAGTGGAGGGAGGGGGGTGGGGACGCGGGTATGAAGCAGCTGGGGCGTGGGATAAAAATAAACTACTGGGGCTCGGGAAGAAATACCGTGAAGGCACCTGGAGTGGCGGCTGCAGAAGCAGCGGTGCAAGAAGCGACCTGCCTGCCTGAAGCAGGGTCAAGGGTCATGTGGAACATTTTAATGAGCCTGTCTGGGCCAAAGGTTCTAGACCCAAACAAGATGATAGTGTTGGAGAAGTGGTGGGTGACATATTTGGTGTATTGAATCCATTTGTGGAGGAGGTTTTGAATGACTTGAAGATCAGAAGTCTGCCTACAATAGTGGATAAATTAGCTACTATCACAGCAGGAGCTTTATTGGCCATTAGTTCTGAGAAGTAAGTGATAAGATCTATGGTTTTTCAAACAGAGTTGTGCTAGATATGTTGCTCACAAAAGAGGGTGAAGTCTGTCAAATGTTGAAGGTTCAGCAATGCTGCACTTACATCACAGACACAAGTTAGGATCTGGAAAAGTATATTCAGAATATGTCTAGGTTGGCAAAAGATTTGAAGGAGTTGGAAGCAACAGGTGCACTGGAAGCAATTCGAGATAGATTTTCTGCTATAGGCAGGTGGTCTGGAAAATTAAGAAGTGGAGTTGTAGGTTTAGTTCTTAAGCCATGGTTGGTTATTGCCATGTGTGCATTAGTTTTGATGGTAGTAATATTTTCAGCAAGTGAAGGTTCAGCAGGGAAAGAAAAAGAAGAGAGCTGAAGTTGAATTGGAAGGCAATCAGTGTAAATATTATGATGATATGAAATGTCTGGAAGATTCTAGGCAAAAGCTAATGAAACCAACAAGGTTCTACAGAGTTTCTGCGAGGGAAGGAAGGTTTGTGATGGCTTAATATGTCATCAGAGTGGAGTTGGAAGACCATAATGTGGCAATGCCATTATGCTTTGAGAAAGAGCAATCAACTACATATATAAAGTGGGAAAACCGCTTTTATGTAAATGTGGTACACTGCAAAATATATTGAAGTGCACGTATAAGTAGAAGCCTGTGAACATCTCATGTAAACCTCATCTATGTAAACATTATTCAAGTGTATTGGTGTTATAATGCCTAGAAACAATCTATTCCGATAACAATTTTCTCCTTATATTGTGTTTCATGTACAACTTTGTAATCAAATGTATGGTCAAAGTTTGTATTGAACAGGCTGGAGTTAAGACCTGAGTTTTATTTTGTATTTAAACATTCAATGCAAGGTCTGTTCTTGTTGTTTAATCCTTTGATTTCCAGGTGCCTCTGTGCTAGTCTTCAGTTATTGAGAAGCATATTGTTAGGTACAGATAAGCTAGTGTGAAGCTGGGTTGCCAAGGTTGTGGAGCAGTAATGAGGAGCTGTAAGAACAAGTCCCCTTTCGGATTCCTGAGCATGATAGTAATCCAAGGTTGCACAGCTGTTTACCTGAGAGAATAAATGTTAATTGGATGTAATTCACAATTGTGCCTTGTCAGTGGAAATTTCCTTGGCTGTGATGTCAGCTACTGTGAAGTTCAGAGGTTGTTTAAAGTGTTGTTTGGTTAATCCAGATTTAGATTCCCTTTGACTCTTGACTAGAGCAGACCTTTTAGAAAGGTGTAGACGTCTTTTCTTTTGTTATATTAAGTGGCCTTATGGTACGCACATCTCTCTTTGGCAGAACCTCTACTGAGGTTTCTGTAATGTTGACACTTTCTCTGAACTTATCCTTAGTTTATTAGAATAGTTAGAAACTTAGATTGAATGATTAGGCAGGAAAATCTCAGCTTGAATTCAAAGCATTGTATTTTGTAAGCTTTTTCTTATTTACTGTTTTGTTTCCATTGAGATATTAGTCCCAGATTTAAGAGGGCCTAGCGCCATTCCAACATCACATTAGCATCATTTTTTATGATAATGTGGCGCTGGAAGGCCAAAATCGCCACGCCATATTCACAAAGTGGCGCAAGGCTTACATTGCACCACTTTCTAACCCCTTGCGCCACATTATGCCGGCGCCTGGCCTAATGTATGCAAGGGGGGTGTTTCGGCACATGGGGGACCGAAAAAATGGCACAAAGAAATCTAAGAGATTTCTTTGTACCATTTTTATCAGCATTTTTAACACCTGCTAAGAGCCAGTAGGTAGTTATAGTTAGGACCAAGTTGCCATAGAGAAAGCATTTTTGACTTGCCTATATCTTTGGGAACCATTTGACAAATCTTCACAAAATTGTCGAAAAAAGTGCCCTGGTGATTTTTGTTGCAAATGAAGGTTTTAGAGTGATCCGTCAAGTGAGGGCTGAGAAAAATGGGGGATCAGAAAAGCTTTGTTTCTCATGTTAATGCCTTTGAACCTTTGAACACAGCTACAGCCTGAACCGCTGGGCCGACTTGCACCAAATTTGGCAAAAAGCTAGTTGTTGGTAAGCTGACTGTGCTTTTTCGGTTATTTGGTGTAAATCTGTACAGTAATTTAGGAGAAATTAAATGAAATCACATTTGTATATCTCTGGCTGCAAATAAATCTCAAATATTCAGGAATTTTTGTGAATGCGTGCGCAAATAGAAGCGCTATATTTGCCTGGCCACAATCTGACTGAAAAGTTCCCACTGCCATTTTCTGTTATGCATGCGGGTCCCTGGGGTGCAAAATAGCAATGATAAGTGGTATAATGGTTCAGAATAGATGTACCCTTACCCCAGGTGTGTTATATAGGAGTGTTTGAGGGTCAAATTATGGGTTTAAAATGTTTTTTCTTTACCATGCATGATACTCACAAATATCTTTGAATATCCTTGAATATTCAGGGATGTATGAGGACATTTGAGGATGTTTGAGAATATGCACAAAAAACGTTAAAAAAACATTCACAGACTCATTCATACACTAATTCATTCGCTCATACATGCAGCTAGAGACTCATGCCCACTCACACACCCAATCAGACACTCATGCACTGACTCAGACCCACTCATAGACTCACACACCCACTTTCAGACCCACTCAGACATTCACGCACCCACTCACAGTCCACTGACTGAGACAGACCCTGTGGCCAAAGGCCACGCACGGCATGGGACTGGATGGTTGTAAGGGCTTGGCCACAGGCCCTCAAAAGGTCCTGCACAGCATTGGTAGGATTAACGTATAGTAATTAAAACACTTTCATGTCAAAAAACCATAGAAATTCACTGAAAAAACAAAAATGTTATAGGGACGTTACACTTAGGTTCTGAATTTACTCGTACAAAACCATAAGAATTCAGCATTTATAGTTAAAGCTATTTCAAGTAACTATTACTCGTGCCATCAGGTAACTGTAACTTGTGCCTTCGCCATGCACAGCTAACTACTCCACATATTATATCATTGATTACATATTTGGCATCTTTGATATTATCACTGCAAGATTTGCAATAAAATTATTGATAACGAAACTGTGCATGGCTAGGGCGTGAATAATAGTTACTAGTTATAGTGAGTGAATGTGGTTTCTCCTTGCCTCTAGGGACTCATAAAACGATTTGCCTGACTAAGAAGATTGGAGAAAGGCAGATCTGGATTAATAGTATTACTTACCTCTATTTGTAGGCAGAAACCTGCACCCTCCTCAATTCACTTTCCAGATGCACTCTTCCCTAAAAAGAGCTAAGTTTCCATGCTTTATGTCTACTTTGCATTCCCTAAGAACCACTTCAGCGAAGACCTTAGATCACAATGCAAATTTTTGCTGTTAAGTGGAGACAAAACTCATCCAAATGGGGTAATCCCTTCCTCCACAGCCTAGTACCCCAGTTATATCAAGCTACAAAACAGACCCAACACCATTAGTACGGGTATCATCCTCAAAATCATCTCAACTACATTATTGCTGCCATTTTGCAAAATTCGCGCCATTCTTAGCATTTATCTAAAAACTTTGCTACACCAGAAAACCTTTCATTGTTATGGTATCACTTACATTTCATGGCAACTAAGCCTCCTATTACCATTAAGTATTTCTAAAACATATAGGGCCTTATTTCTGACCGTCTACTAATACAACATATTGGCAGCTTTACCCAAAGCTCCTTCAAAACTCGAAAATATCATCAACTTTTAAAGAACCATGCTCTCTACAAACTTGAATCATAATAAAGGCAGTTGACTGTAAAAGGAGCTCCAAAGCGAAAACTAGAGCAGCCTTTTCAAGATCAGGCATTTTACTTGGTAGAACTCAGTGTGACTTACTCAAGTACTACTCTCCATTTTCCAACACACAATACAAGGAACAAAACCTACAATTCTGCCCTATAAACAAATTCTTCTCTCTGAAGACCATCCACACCCTCTAGTGTCACCACCTCATGCTATAACGAGACACAACCTCAAAATTAATCTGGCCAAACTTCTGACCGAGGACTGATAGCGCCAAGCTATGGTTCTGATGTTGAGTTCATTTATTCAAATCGTCATTATCTGGACCCGTGGAGGGTATGTGCATACAAGTCTTCATGGGTGTGTGTGTTTATGCGTGTATGTGCTTTTGCAAGTGTGTGAGTGTGCATTTTTGTGTGTGTGTGTATGTGTGTGTGTGTGTTGCTTTCAGATACTGTACTGTGCCAAGACATAAAAAAGAGAGAATATGCATTATATAAAGGCTAAAACACATTTAGGGCCTCATTTACGGGGCCCTTATGCCACCGGAGCGTCACTTACAGCAATGCTCCGGTGGCTCAATGCCCTGTACCATATTTACAAGGTGGTGTTAAGCCACTTTTTGTGGCTTAACGCTGCCTTGTAAATGCAGCCCCTTTACACGCATCTCTTAGCGTGAAAGGTGCGTGTAGTAGGTGCTGCTGTGGGCGTTCCACAGAAACACCTATTGCTTTTGACACTGCCCCAGATTTATGAGGAATAGTAAACCTGGGGCAGCACCAAAAACCTAACGCCACCGCACGGGTGTCGTGTGCATGGCGCAATGAGGAGAAATACTTTTATTTCTCCTCGTTTTTCCTTTTTCTATGTGTGCTGCATTCAGCACACATAGAAAGAGCAAAACCCCATTAATGATTGTTTATGTGCAGGAAGGTGTGCAGGAAAGGACACCTTCCTGCACACAAACAATCGTTCCCTGCAACGCAGGCACCCAAGGACGTCTGCGTTAGCGCTGGCCAGCCAGCTATTTTTAGTGCTAGGGAAAACACAGGGGTGCGCTGCATTGTCATAAATATGGCACATCTTTGCGTTTCTGAAGTGACGCAGTGCTGCTAGCGCCACAACACTTCGTTGTGAATGAGTCCCTGAGTGCCCCGACAGGTTACTTTAACACAACTGGGTTTCTGACTAGCACAACTACACAGGGAAAATGTTTGTGGTTTAGCTTTTAAACAGGGTTGCCAACATTGTTTGAAATATTACTGGGAATGTTTATATTTCAAATCTGTCCACCATTTTCACAGAGATAGTGTGCAGTACAGCCCTTGTTCTTGTCTAAATTGAAATATCACACATAATTGCCATTTTACTTCAATATAGATTTTACAAGAGAAAGAGCAAAATGCTTCAATTAAAGTATTCATCTATTCACCTATTGATAAACAGATTAGATTTTATACACTCTATTATACTAAACAAACACTGGCTAAGGCAACAAGCCATCTTTAACTTGTCAGGGCATGTAAACACAAGCATACTGACATGGGTGAATGACGTGCGAGGGATGAGGGGAAATACCCACCCCAGATTTTGGAGATGGGACACGGGGGACAATGGTGAGGGGAACGAGGGTGACAAATGACCCTAGAGTTTAAAAAGAGGTAGTCCTTGATTAACCTTCATTCATTTTTCAGTGCATTAAAAGCATGGGGGCTGAACTACCAATGATGTTTAAATGGGCTGCTAACTTAAGTTCAGCGTGTCTCTTTTCCCTGAACTCAAGTATGTAACTCCCATTGCACTAAAAAGGCTTAAGATCCCCTGCCCTACCCTCATCTTGAGCTGTAGCTCAGGCTGATGCAGCTTGTATGGCAATGGCTTATAAGGTGATATGTGTGCTGGACTCTTGTACTTCATAGGTCATCCAAAGACCTTTTAACCCTTAAGGTGCTATGCCTTAGCCCCTCTCCCGAGTACTGAGTCCTTTTTTGGCTATTCGGGGTAGCTCAAGCTTAGGGCTCCATAACTTTTTTTCAGATAAGGTCAATATGTGTACTTTTATCCTAACATCCTGGGGATTCTAAATGTACCCAGGGTTTATGGTTTATCCTGGAAGGGACTGAGAAAATAAGTCAAATATAGAAAGATTTTGAGTTTTTTTTTAGAAAAATAGGAAAAAAGTGCTCCAGATAAAGTGTCTGTTTTTTTCTAAATAAATGGGATCCATGAATGGCTTGCTGTACTAATGTCACTGTCTTCCCAGGTTTCATGAACATGCAGAGCTGTTTTGGATTTTTTCTGGGAGGTAGCCCATTTTCCCTATTTTTTGTGCTCTCAACCTCCTTTCAGTGTGTGGTGAAAACCAGGGTGAACCCCATCGGTGAGCTGGAAAAAATATAGATTTCTGTAAAGTAGGCAAAATTTCAAATTAAGAAAGTGCTGATATGTGTAGCTCCATCAAGATTTTCTCTAGGAAAATAACTGTTGAACACAATAAACACTGAAAATGATTAGGAAAACAGTCATTTGTGACAACATTTCATCAGTAACTTTTGGTCACAATGGCACATTTACAAAAGCAATATACCATTATGTTCACTAGATCGTTCTGGTTTCGGGGCTATATGGGTTTGTAGGTTGTCCAAGAACCCAAGGTACCCACAGCCAACAACTGAGCTGCATTGAGTACTGAGTATAGACCAATTCATATAGCGGAATAGGCACAGTGAAAACCATGTATTTTTTTAAATGGTCACAAGATATGGAGCTTAGGAGCAGTTGTTATTTGTGCATCCTGAATTTGTGGGTATCCGTAAAAGTGTACGATTTAGAGGATATTTTTCAAAATGTCATCTTTATTATACACTGCTTATGTTTGAAAGGAACAAATGCAGTGAAATCCAATTGGAAGTAGCAAATGTTTTACTGTTCTATACTCTCACAAGTCTTACAATACAAATGGTATACTTGTGTGGTAGACCTAGGAGCCACCACAGAAAACGTTCCAAAGCGCAACATGGAAGCATTACATTTTTCCACCCAAACCTGACCCCTTTTTTCTCAATGTGAGTAGCTCTAGATTTTGGATCCCAGCTCAGCCAGCACCTAGGGAAACCTAGGCAACCTGTACATTTTTTAAAAAAAGACATCAAGGGGTGTCCGGGTCGGCTAGCTTGCATGGCTTTCACCACGGTTTTTACCAAGAATCCCATGCACACCTCAAACTTTAACTAACAAATCTAATTTTCCTCATATTTCTGTAATGGAATGCTATGGAAAATGTGAGAAGCCACAAAGTTCCTTCCACCCAGCATCCCCCAAGCATCCGATCAAAATGGCACTTCACTTGTATGGGTAGACCTAGTGGCCATGACAGGAAATGGCCCAAAACACAACATGGACACATCACATGTTTATACCAAAAAGTGATCTTTTTTTTTTAAATGTGATAGCTCTAGGTTTTTCACCCAGCACAGCCAGCACCGAGCCAACTTGTACGTTTTTTAAAACGAGTTACCTGAGGGGGTTCTAGGGTCAAATTTTGTTTACCCAGAATCCCTTGCAAACCTCAAACATTGGCAAAAAAACACATTTTCCTCAGATTTCTGGTATGTAAAACTCTGGAATCTGCAGTGAGACACAAACATACTTTCCCCCATATTTCCTCATGTCTCATGATAGAAACAGTACCTCACATATGTGGGTAGACCTGGTGGCTGTGACAGAAAATTTCCCAAAACACAACATGGACACATTGCATTTTTCTACTGAAAACTTGTTGTGTGTTTCCAATGGGGGTAGCTCTAGATTTTGGACCGTAGCTCAGCCATCCTTAGGGAATCCTAGTCACCATTACATTTTTTTAAACTAGACTTCTAGGAGTATCCAGGGTGGGCTGGCTTGCGCGGGTCTCACCAAGTTTTGTTACACAGAATCCCTCGCACACCTCAAAATTTGACCTAAAAACAAAATTTCCTCACATTTCTGTATTTAAATTCTGGAATCTGTGGGAATCCACAAATTTCCTTCCACTCAGCATTCTACCAAGTCTCCCTATAAAAATGGTACTTCATTTGTGTGGGTTTACGTAGTGCCTGTAACAGGAAACAGCCCAAAACTAAAAATGGACGCATCACATTTTTACACGGAAAACCAAGCCTTTTCTCCTATGTGGGTAGCTCTAAATTATGGACTCTAGATCAGCCAGCACCTAAGAAAACCTTTTTAAAAAGAGATAACAAGGGGTATCTAGCTTGAGCTGACATGCATGGCCCTCAGTACATTCCTTTACACAGAATCCCTTGCAAATCTAAATTTTTGACTAAAAACACACATGTTCCTCACATTTCTGTGATGGAAAGTTCCGGAATCTGTTGAGAGCCACAATCTTCTCTCCACCCATCAATCTCCCAATTCTACCAATAAAAATTGTACTTCTCTTTTGTGGGGACGCCTAGTGCCCACAAGAAGAAATGGCCCAAAACACAACATGGACACATCACATTTTTCTACTGTGAGCTGACCCTTTTTCCAATGTTGATAGCTTTTGGAACATACCTCAGCCGGCACCTAGAGAAAGCTAGCCAACTTGTACATTTTTAAAAACTAGTAACCTAGGGGTATCCAAGGTAGGCTGACTTGCATGGGTTTCACCACGTTAGTTTACCCAGAATCCGTTGCAAACCTCAAAATCTGACGAACAAAACCCATTTTCCCCATATTTTTGTGATGGAAAGATCTAGACTCTGCGGGGAGCCACAAACATCTTTCCACCCAGCATTCCCCTTAATCACCTGATAAAAATGGTACCTCACTTGTGTGGGTAGTCCTAGGGACCTTGGCAGGAATCGGACCAAAATGCAACATGAATGCATTGAATTTTTCCACCTAAAACTGACCCTTTTTCCCAATGTGGTTAGCTCAAAAACTAGACAAACTGCACATTTTTTAAAACTAGACACCTAGGGATATCCAGGGTGGGATGATTTGCATTACTCTCACCAGAATTTTTGTACCCAGAATCCTTTGCAAACCTCAAAGTTTGACTAAAAAACACATTTTCCTTACATTCCTGTGATGGAAAGTTCTGGAATCTGTGAGGAGCCACAAACTTCCTTACACCTGGCATTCCCTTTAGTCTCCTGATAAAAATGTTACCTCACTTGTGTGAGTAGGAATAGTATCTGTGACCGAAACAGGCCAGACAAAGGTCAATAGAAGTCCTCTGGTGAGGGCTCCCGCTGGCCTCAGTTTGAGCCATTAATTTAGTGGGCAGTAGGCCTAGCTTTTCAAGTGGGAAAGCAATTATATCAGGACAAGTGGGGAGATACTGAGTGGTGGGAATTTTGTGGATTCCTGTAGATTCCAAAACTTTCCATCAAAGAAGTGAAAGGTAAATGTGTGATATAAGTCAGAGTTTTCGGTTTGTAGAGCATTGTGGGCAAGAAGGTCCTGTGAGAGCCACACAACTCACACCACCCCAGACATTCTTCATTGTCTAGTTTTTAAAAATATCTGTGGTTCATAGGTTTGCATGGGTGGTGTCACAGCATGGCCCCAAACACTGCACCTACCACTATTGCTTATCTCTCAACATAGCAAGTTAGGGCCTTTTGTGTCCTTTTCTCTTGGGCCGTCCACACAACTAGGGTAGTGGTGTAACAAAGGCTCCTGCAGCCCCTGCAGTGCAGGGGACCCCTGAGGTCCAGGGCCCCCCTCAGCACAGTACACTGTGCAAGGGCAGCAGGCCCCTGACTGAGTCCAGGGGGGTGGGGGTTCCCTACAGGTACTTTGTAGGAAGGACCCCTCAAGTTTTGTTACGCCATTGAAGTAGGGTATTATTCTTATCAAGAGGCATGTGAGAACTCAGGGTGGTAAGAAACCTGTGGTTCGAGGCAGATTCCATGTCTTTACGTCACAGAAATGAGATCAAAATGTATGTTTCTTACTACAATTTGACATTTGCAAAGGCTTTTAGGTAACATTATTCTGGTTGTCTAGTTTAAAAAAAATGTGCAAGTTTGCTTAGGTGCCAGCTGAGCTATGGCCCAAAATCCACAGCTACCCATAGTGAGAAAAAAGGAGTTCTTAGTAAGAGCCATCTTACAGCCACAGATATAAATCTGGTACTCATTTTGTAAACCACTCACACTGGTTGATTTTAGCACCTCCAGAAATGATGGCTTCAAAGCACAAATACTTATCAAAGTATCTGAATATTGAAACCAAGACTTTTAAAGGTGAGCCATAAAGCCATGTCAAGGCACCAACTGCTTTATGGTCCATTCATACTTCATTCATGCACCACACACAACACTTTCATACGGCCAATCGCAGGTCCAATCCAACCAATCAGTGCACTCAGATCAAAATACCACTGCCATGCACGGGCCGACCACATTCATACGCCACAAGAAGGAATCAGTGACTACATTTTACCACCTGTCATGTAACCACCTCCTTCTTTCTGAACATTATCAAATGCATGCATAGTGAACTTTTACTAATTGCTCCTATGACAGCCATATGAGGCTAAGAAAGACATGTCTTACATGCACCATCAGTGCACTTACGGTACAAAATCAAACTTCTTCCAGTTTGTCGATGAAAGTTGGAGGTGTCCTGGAATGCCTTCTGAGGCCAATTCCTTGAACTGAGTGAGCATACCTACTGTTGAAACTAAGGCAAATGTTGGGGAATACTGCCTAAGTTCCCTAAAGTAATAGGCCAAACAAATGTCCTGTGGGACTCATTCACCAACACTTCTACACTGCTTTGAAAGTGTGAAAACTCAATTACTAAATTGTACCATCCCTAATGTTATTGAAAAAAGGGTACATGACACAATTGTTTGTATGATGTTTGTTTTCAAATCTTTTACTAAAGATGTGAAAACAATCTTCATACAAGATATTGTGTTCTGTACCCATTTTCAATAACATTGGTTATGATAACAGTTCCTAATTGAGTTTGTACACTTTCAAAGCAAGTAGAAATGTTGGTGAATAGTTTGACTTATTACACTTAACTATAGCTCTTGTGGGCAATCAGTGTGGTCCTTGTGTAGTATGCATGAGATCCCTAAAAAGTACATTAAAATCTAGTCAAACCTTTAACATTTTGCTTCACAGGGTACTTCATGACAATGTGTCACATATTCTGTCCACCAGTATGTGCAGTGTGGGGACTATAATGCACTTGTCAGTCGGTGAACAGAATACCTACCATGTTCTGATGCCAGAGAAAGGTGTTGAGAAGGCCATAAGGAAGTCCATGATTTCCTCAAGTAGAGGAACTAAAATTCTGTGGCTGCTTGCCTAGCCAAGTAGTGTCATATGGATGGTAGGTATCCATGCACAACCATTGAAAGGCGTACCTAACGGCAGCTCCACCTGAGTCAATTTCCCAGTACTTCACCTTTGTATGATACAACATAAAGCAAGTAGGAGGACACAGGGCTGGCTGAGATGTGCACTGGGGACAGTAAACACAACTCTCCTGCCTCTTTCTCTGCTTAGAGCAGACTTTACAACAAGGACATGGATCAAGCCCTTTTATGTGTTTCAGGAATGTGATAAGAAAAGTGTCACTCCTACAGCCTTGCCATGTCCTCCAGAACATATGAAAAGGAGGCATCTGCTTCTGTAGCAGCAAGACTTTTAATGACGGACAACTGAAAGTCAAGATAAGACATGAGTCTCCTGTGGTTGTGTGACAATAAACAACATATGCATTGTATGTTGCTTCTGGATCACGTAGGTAAACAGTTTCTTGTACCAAGTGCGAGTTGTATGACTCACATTGTACGGCTGAAGAACGTGGTCATTCTTATCCACTCCACCCATGTACTTGTTGTAATCAATTATACAGGTGGACTTGCAAACTTCAGCCATTTAACCCCAAACTGCAACAGGGAAAGTGCTCTCATCATGAACTGTAGTGAGCAGGTACACATCACACTTATCAGAGAACTTGACTGCGAGCAGTTCGTTTACAAATAAGCTCCTGGGGGAATCTTTTGCAGTGACAATGAACTGTACTGCAGGCCACAGTGGCAGCTTTGTACAGCTTGCTGAACAGCTCTAGTATATAGAAATTATCCACATAAAGGTTATAACCTCTGTGAAGGAGTGGCTGGATAAGCTCCCATGCAATATTTCCTGTGACTCCTAGCATGGGAGGGCAACCTACAGGGTTTAGAGTGGAGTCTTCCATGTATACACTTTCAAACTCTGTACATGACCAGAAGATCTCTCACACACCATGTACAGCTTGATACCACAGTGAGTTATTTTTCTAACAATGTACTGCCTGAACAGCAGTCACACTTTAACCAGAATCAAGGACACATCAATGGATATATTCTTTCCAGGAGTATAAATCTCTGGAAACCTGGCAGACAAATGTTCCACTACCATTACCTGCGCTATAATACAAATGAAATGTATGTGGTGGGGCTATGGAGAGATGAAGGGCACGTTTGCTGGGTGGTAGTGAGGTAATCCGAGGAGGAGGTCATGGGAGTGGAAGCACCAATAATGATTGTTGGGCTGGGCGCTAGAGGTGCTAAAGACTGTGACAATTGGTATGTGACAATGTGAAGTAATAGTGTGGTTTTTTTTTCAGTGTCTTGAAAGAATGTGCTGATTGGGGGAAGAAGAGAAGATAAGGTGACATCTACTGTTGCACATATCACACACTCTCACACACACACACCCACCAGCAATTTTGTGAATGTCTACATAGGCTAGTGTTTTAGAGCCACAGATTAGCCAGTAGCAGAGATGGCATCTCGTTGGATGACCGCTGCTCAAGCCCTCACTCGGGTTATAGAAGACAGCTCTGATGTAGGATCACAGACAGAGACAGCAGATACAGAGACAGCATCTGAGGGATAGGACAATGTCTCAGACTCTGGGAGTGATTTTTCAGTCGGAGGAGTCCCATTCGATAACTCCTCTTCCACTGATTATGAGAGAGGTGATGAGGACAGTCCTGCTGTCCCTTCGCAAGCACAATCTGCGCAGCGGGACAATAGCTGGATAGCCCAAGCAAGCGCAGATAGAGTGCTCTCTTTGGAGCTCCCCACTTTAGTTCAGCCCCAAATTCCACCGCCCAAATCGTATTATGGAGACATCAAAATTATCTATCACAAAACAACCTGGTTTTGTAAGGTAGGTACCTGCATTTTTGGTCCTGTGCTCGGCGACCATATAGGGAAACCTACCAAGCCCAGAAATTTCTGGAAACTAGACATCCAGTGGAGTCCATGGAGGCGTTACTTGTGTGGATTCCCCAAAGTTTTCTTACCCAGAATACCCTGCAAAGGTGAAATGTTGAATAAAAACTCAATTTTTTCTTGCATTTCTGTCACATAAACTACAGGAATATGCTAGGATCCACAAAATTCCTACCACCCAGTATTTCCCCACCTGTTCTCATATAAACGCTAACCCACTTGAGTGCTTGTACCTAGTGCCTGCATCAGGCATAGATCACACCAGGGAAAACAGTTGCCCTCATATAAGGACCAACATTGACCGTTGTGTGATCTATTCCTGTCGCAGACACTAGGCCTATCCACATAAGTGAGGTACCATTTTTAATGGGAGATTTGGGGGAATGCTGGGTAGAAGAAAATTTGTGGCTCCTCTCAGATTCCAGAACTTTCTATCACCAAAATGTGAGGAAAAAGTGTTTATTTTGCCAAATATTGAGGTTTGCAAAGGATTATAGGTAACGGAACCTGGTGAGAGCCCCACAGGTCACCGCATTATGAATTCCCCTAGATGTCTAGTTCTAAAAAATATATGGGTTTGCTAGGTTTCCATAGGTTCCGGCTGAGCTAGAGGCCAAAGACCACAGCTAGACACTTTGCAAAAAACAGGTTAGTTTTCTTTGGAAAAATGTGATGTGTCCATGTTGTGTTTTGGGGCATTTCCTGTCCCGGGCACTATGCTTACCCACACACGTGAGGTACCATTTTTATCGGGAGACATGGGGAAATGCTGGATAGAAGAAAGTTTGTGACTCCTCTCAGATTCCAGAACTTTGCAGCACCGAAATCTGAGGGAAAATTGTTGATTTGCCAAATTTTGAGGTTTGCAAAGGATTCTGGGTAAAAGAACGTGGTGAGAGCCCCACAAGTCACCCCATCCTCGATTCCCTTAGGTGTATAGTTTTCAAACATGCACAGGTTTGGTAGGTTTCCCTAGGTGCCAGCTGAGCCAGAGGCCAAAATCCACAGCGAGGCACTTTCCAAAAAACAGGTCAGATTTTTTCAGTGTAAAAATGTGATGTGTCCATATTGCGTTTCCTGTTGCTAGCATTCGGCCAACCCATGCAAGTGAGGTACCATTCATATCGGGAGACTTGGGGGAACACAGGATAGCAGAACAAGTGGTATTGCCCCTTGTCTTTCTCTACATTCTTTCCTTCCAAATGAAAGACAGTGTGTAAAACAGACATCTATTTCAGAATGCCCTGAAATTCTCATGCTAGTATGGGCACCCCGGAGTTCAGAGATGGGCAAATAACCACTGCTTCTCAACACCTTATCTTGTGCCCATTGTGGAAAAACAAAGGATTCCTTGACACCTATTTTTCACTCTTTATATTTCACCAAATGAATTGCTTTACACCCGGTATACAATGAAAACCCATTGCAAGGTGCAGCTCCTTTATTGGCTCTGGGTACCTAGGGTTCTTGATTAACCTACATGCTCTTTATATCCCTGCAACCAGAAGAGTCCAGCAGATGTAACGGTATATTACTTTTGAAAATATGACATTGCAGGAAACAATGGAGAAAAATTGCAGTTTTTTTACCTCAATTTCAATATTTCTTTATTTCAGCTGTTATTTTCTGTAGGAAAACCTTGTAGGATCTACACAAATGACCCCTTGTTGAATTCAGAATGTTATCTACTATTGCGAAATGTTTAGCTGTCCAGGATCCAGCATTGGTTTCTCACCCATTTCTGTCACTAACTGCAAGGAGGCTAAAAGCACAAAAATAGTAAAAATATGGTATGTCCCAGTAAAATGCCAATATTGTGTTGAAAATGTGGTTTTCTGATTCAAGTCTGCCTGTTCCTGATAGCTGAGAAGATGGTGATTTTAGCACCACAAACCCTTTGTTGATGCCTGTTAGAAATGGTTTGGCAGTCAGGTTCCCCTTATCCAAGCAAGGACCATCACTCTAGTCAGGGAAAAGGAGAATCACCCTCAGCTAACCCCCAATCACCCCCTTGGTAGCTTGGCATGAGCAGGCAGGCTTAACGTCAGAGTTCTAAGTGTAAAGTATTTGTACCAACATACACAGTAACTTAATGAAAACACTACAATATGACACAACGCAGGTTTAGAAAAATAGGAAATATGTTTCTAGAAGAAACAAGACCAAAACAACAAAAATCCAACATACACAAGTCAAGTTATTAATTTTAAAAGCAAAAGAGTCTTAAATCCTTTTGTAAACAGTGAAAACACTGTTAGTGTTGAAAAGTACCTGGGTAGGGTCAAAATAACACGCACGGGCGAATGTGCATCGAAAAAGGTTAGTGATGCGTCAATTTCTCACCCGCAAACGAGACAGTCTGTCGTGTCTCCTTCTCCGGTCGGGTCGGCGTGCATCGTTTTTCCTCTCTGCAGGAGAGCGATGTGTCGATCCGGGCAACACTCGGGTCCGGGCAGGTGTTGCGTCATTTTTCTGTGCCCAGCAAGGTTTGCGTAGAAAATCTTGCCGCACGGTGTTAGCAAAACCGCGCTGTGTGGGTTGTGAAGTTACCAGCCTCCTTTTGCGATGCAGCGCATCGTTTCTCCAGCAGCGAGCGTTGATCTTCCAGCCGTGCTGCAAGCGATGCGTCGATTTCAGCTGCAGAGCCGGCGGCGCGTCATTTCTTCACCCGCGTCTCGGAAGTTGCGGTGGAAATTTCCCCGCACGGCGGTCTGTGCGTGGATTTCCAATCTGGTCTGCCAGCTTCACCTGTCAAGGCCCCAGGAACTGGATAGGGCACCACTTGGCAGGGCGGAGTCTCAGCAGAGTGTCCAGGTGCTGACAGGGGAAGTCTTTGATGGCCCGGAGACCAGGAGACAAGCTCAGGACAAGCCCTTGGAGATTTCTTCACAAGCAAGAATGCACAACAAAGTCCAGTCTTTGTCCCCTTTCACCAGGGAGAAGCAGCAACTGCAGGACAGCTCCACAAAGCACAGTCACAGACAGGGCTGCACTTCTCCTCAGCTCTTCAGCTCTTCTCCAGGCAGAGGTTCCTCTTGATGTCCAGAAGTGATCTAAAGTCTGTAGTTTTGGGTGCCCTTCTTATACCCATTTTGGCCTTTGAAGTAGGCTTACTTCAAAGGAAAGTCTCTTATGTTTGTGAAATCCTGTCTTGCCCAGGCCAGGCCCCAGACACACACCAGGGGGTTGGAGACTGCACTGTGTGAGGGCAGGCACAGCCCTTTCAGGTGTGAGTGACCACTCCTCCCCTCCCTCCTAGCACAGATGGCTCATCAGGATATGCAGGCTACACCCCAGATCCCTTTGTGTCAAGGTCTAGAGAGAGGTCCAAACAGCCCAACTGTCAAACTGACCCAGACAGAGAATCCACAAACAGGCAGAGTCACAGAATGGTTTAAGCAAGAAAATGCTCACTTTCTAAAAGGGGCATTTTCAAAAACACAGTCTGAAACCCAACTTTACTAAAAGATGTATTTTTAAATTGTGAGCTCGGAGACCCCAAACTCCACATGTCCATCCTCTCCTAAAGGGAATCTACGTTTTAATCATATTTAAAGTCAGCCCCCATGTTAACCTACGAGAGGGATAGGCCTTGCAACAATGAAAACTGAATTTGGCAGTATTTCACTCTTAGGACATATAAAAAACATAAATATATATCCTACCTTAAACATACACTGCACCCTGCCCATGGGACTACCTAGGGCCTACCTTAGGGGTGTCTTACATGTAAGAAAAGGGAAGGTTTAGGGTACACTTGCCAAGTCGAATTGGCAGTTTAAAACTGCCCACACAGACACTGCAGTGGCAGACCTGAGACATGATTACAGAGCTACTAATGTGGGTGGCACAACCAGTGTTGCAGGCCCACAAAAACAGTGATTCACAGGCCCTGCGCACCTCTAGTGCACTGTACTAGGGACTTACCAGTAAATCAAAATATGCCAATCATGGAGATCCAAGTACATACACATTTTATACAGGAGCACTTGTACTTTAGCACTGAATAGCAGTGGTAAAGTGCCCAGAGTAACAAAAACAGCACAAACAGAGTCCAGCACACATCAACAACCTGGGAAACAGAGGCAAAAGGTTAGGGGAGACCACACCAAGAATGCCAAGTCTAACAATGCAATTTTCAGGGGGAAAAAAACACATGCTTTCTTCTGCAGCATTTTTTTCCTTTCTTCTGAAAAACAAAACAAAATTTTAGCTGTATTTTGGCTAATTTCTTGGTCTCCTCCAGGGGAACCCACAAACTCTGGGTACCTTTAGAATCTCTAGGATGTTGGAAAAAAACGATGCAAATTTGACGTGGATAGCTTATGTGGAAAAAACATTATGAAGGCCTAAGCATGATCTACTACAAATAGCCACAAAAGGGCTCAGCAGGTGGGGAGGGGTGGGGGGGGGGGGGTCCCAGCAGATTAGGGGTTAATAAAGAGGTGAGAAAGCCACAAAACAATTGGGTGAGCTGAGACAGAGCAGAATGAAAAGTCTGGTGTGGCTCTTACTGCCTGTGCATGAGATGATCCCTTAACATGTCTGGTATAAAATCATACAACAAAAATCACTTTTAAATATGATAAAGTCTCTTCAAAATTCAAGTGTATTTCTTTAACATGTAGAAGCTTTGGCAATAGTATATCACTATATCACATTATAGTACTGCATTTAGTATTTATTAAAAGTAACAGCTTTTAAACATGAACCTAGAACCATTCCTTTTCTGACAGTTGTAATGTGAATCCTGTATGCAGCATGTCACACACTCACCTGGTTCTAGCTGCAGAGATGATGGTGGACCTCCAATCTCTCCAAACACAGGGACTGAACAATGGTAGAGGCAACCCTCATACTCACACTGCCTCCAGAGGGAAGGAGGACTGGGAAAAAACAGGAAAAGATGAACTTGCTTCACTGGGGCTGCTCTGCCATCTTGTGCCACTTCCAAGTAGGGTTAGAACTCCCAGGACTTTGTTAGCATAGATGCAGGTGGGGAGCACTAAAGACAACAAGAAGCAAGGTTTACAACCAGTTCTCAACTTAGAATGTTTTAGCAATTGCTCACAAGATAATGTACACCTACAGACTTCATCACAAATATTACCTGAGAGAAAGCAGAACAATTTCAATAATAAACTGGAGTTTTCTGGCACTCTGTAACATAGAATGCTCAGATCAAAATTCAGCTATACTTTCAAGCTCTGGAAGTTTCTACAAAAATACTGGATACAACTTGTCAAGAAATGCAGTAGCAAACCTTTCAGTTTGGGTACAATAAAGTTCAGAGCGCTCAATTGAAAAGAGTCCAATGTACTGGGCCTTATAGGGAATAAAACTCCAAGAATGTCCAAAATCAAAAGACGTGCTCACGCCTTCATGAAAATCAGTCTTGGAGTTATCAAATAAACTATGGATTAGAGCACACTAAACTGAGGGTAAAGAACTTGGCCTTGTCTAGCACTTTAACTACAATCTGAAGATGACAGGAGACTGTGGCGCATGAAGCCCAAGAGGCGGGGGAATTGTAAATCATGAAGGAAGACACAAGAAGTATGGCAGAGGCTAGGGTCACCAGATCATCAGGGATCATCAGGAAGGCTTGGAAGGCTAGAGTGCTGGAAATTCCTGGTGATTCAACAGGTGAGTACAATTGCTGCACAGGAATGGAACAAGGCCCAGTGCCAATGCAGGGTCAGAGGGGGGTTTTTATGCTGAAAGGAGACAATGTCTCTCTCCTTTCCCATGTGGAAGCGTGGAATACTCCAATAAACCTGGATAAAATCACGTGTTACACACAAAGGAAATGAGGCCCTGCAGGTGTCAGGTACAAATGGCAATTGTAAGCAATGAACAAAGTGTAATGGAATCAGTGGTGAATAAAGGTACAATTCAATAGGTCAGAGCGGATATCGTTACTTGCCCAAAAGACACATGATTAATCTGCAGGTGCAAAAACTGACTAAACTTGCGTAGCAACAGTACAGGATGTTCGATGATACAGGCTTTCTGGGAGGAGGGCCGTGGAGTGTTCGAGACAGAGAGGCGCCACCTGGGAGGGATGACATGAGCCCGGAGTTTAAAACCTACAGCACAAAGGGCACAATATGGAATTGTGACACAGCACACATTCTTATGGAGCAACATTATAGTTTACTAAATGAAACATGATAGATTTTGTACAGCTGTTACCCTGAACTCATGAATGTAAAGGTGCTTTCATATGTGATAGAGAAATAAAAGGAAGATGGATGATGCCAAATATTTGTCTTGGATTACAAAATTTGGTTAAGCAGAGTGTCTTTGACATCAGAAACCCTCAAATGATTCTATGACTTAAAGCCTGTACTGGCTCCAAAGATATCCTTAGATTTACTTATTAAACAAGCAAGCTTTATGCATTTGTATGACCTATCATGCTCATAGTACATGTCTTTTTTGTGAATATGCTACACGCACAAACACACACACACATATTGCATATTGTTTTTGAAGGTATCTCACATACTAGACTTCATATATCTCTTCCTTTCACATTTGTAAAGAACGTATCACCAATACACACACACACAATGCACCTTATTTTGCGAGCATCTCACACAAAAGGCTTATTTCATCTCATGTCTGTCTACATCGTCAGCTTTTCCATCTGTGAGTATTCTACACTCATGGCATCCATCTGCACTAATTGTTCATGCAGATTAGGCAGCAAAATGTAAAGTTTTTTATAATCTGTTTTATATTATGTGCTGCATTGAATGCATACAGTGTCTTGATCTCCACCTTCCAGCCACAGGAGAGCAAGCAATACACTTCAACTGCCCATGATAATATCCTCACCCATTGTACTGTGCAATGCTAATGCAAATGGCAGCAAAGTTACATATTGAAAACATTATTGCCCACGATTTTGTGAACAGGGAAGCAGGTAATAATAATATGTGTTTCTGTTTCCACATTGCCAACAGCACTGCAGTAATGTTGGGGTAGGTTCTGATGAAAATACCCAAATATTGCCCCTTTGAACAAATGCCATTGTTGGGAGCCCTGTAAAAATGTTAATACAGTCCTTATTATGTATTACTTTTATTATAAAAATAGAACCTGTATTAGAAATCGTAGAGCTCTTTGGCTAAAACATACACACAGCACCACATTTAATGGAATGCTGCTATCTGCTAACCCTAGTGAATTGCCAACTGGAGGTCTGGTCAAGGTTTTTTAATTCAATTGTTTTTAACTGCTTTTATTCTTTGACAAGCAGATTGTTAAGTCTCGCCTAGAAGCCTGGCAAAGTAAGTGGCTACTGATTGATGGATACTGTAAGAAATCGGGTTCTGATTGAGGGGAGTGAAAATCCTTCTCAAGCAACAACCACAATTGTGGTCACAAAAGTCAATAAAAAACCTGTGCTTAACCCTCTAGTAGCTTTGCACAAAAGCTGTCAATCTTAACTTAGAGGCGCTGTCTTAAATATTTATGCAGCACACAAACAGTAATAACTTGAAAACAGAATACAAGAAAAAATCAACTCCATTTTAGGGAATAGAGTAAAATGTAATGAAACAACTTAGACCAAAATGACAAAATTCTAATCAATAAAATCAGAGATATGCAATTTCAAATGTTTTAAAAAAAGCAACAGGAAGCAGAAAGATCTAACTATGGGCATCTGGTCGCTAGACCAGGACAAAGTCACATTTTCAGGCTGACCACTATGGAGTGTGGGACAGATACAGGTACCAGGTTATTCCCACTGAAAAAGGTTAGCTTCTCAGATTCCTGCATGCAGAGATCAAAACTTCATAATTTCACAGGAGAATCTTATCTGATGCCAGCCAAGGGTCCAGGTCCTGGGAGGCACCCCATGGGCTTCAGGCACTCAGTCCAGCAGAAGTCAGCTGGGCTCAGGCAGATCCAGTTGCAGGTCAAGGCAGGGGCAGTCGCAGCAGGTATGCTGGGCTGTTGCAGGGAGGGTTCCGGAGCTTGTGTGTGCCTTTAGCTCAGAGCAGGAGGTCAGTCATGTGACACTTAGGGCCATATTTATACTTTTTGACGCAAAACTGCGCTAACGCAGTTTTGCGTCAAACAAATTAGCGCCGGCTAACACCATTCTGAAGCGCCATGCGGGCGCCGTATTTAATCAATGACGTTAGCCGGCGTTAGCCGCCGGCGCTGCCTGGTGTGCGTGGAAAAAAAACGACGTACACCAGCCAGCGCCGGCGTAGGGGGATATGGAGCTTGGGCGCCAAAAAATGGGGCAAGTCAGGCTGAGGCAAATTTTTCGCCTCAACCCGATTTGCGCCATTTTTTTCTACTCCCAACCCCCATAGAAATGACTCCTGTCTTAGCAAAGACAGGAGTCATGCCCCCTTGCCCAATGGCCATGCCCAGGGGACTTCTGTCCCCTGGGCATGGTCATTGGGCATAGTGGCATGTAGGGGGGCACAAATCAGGCCCCCCTATGCCACAAAAAAAAAAAAAAAAAATGACTTACCTGAACTTACCTTAATGTCCCTGGGATGGGTCCATCCAGCCTTGGGTGTCCTCCTGGGGTGGGCAAGGGTGACAGGGGGTGTCCCTGGGGGCATGGGAGGGCACCTCTGGGCTCCTTCAGAGCCCACAGGTCCCTTAACGCCTGCCTTTTCCAGGCGCTAAAAAACGGCGCAAAAGCGGCCGTACGTCATTTTTTTTGACCCGCCCACTCCCTGGCGTGAATTTTGCCCGGGAGTGTAAATACGGCGCACATGCCTCGGAGTCAATTTATTAGACGGGAACGCCTACCTTGCATATCATTAACGCAAAGTAGGTGTCCAATGACGCAAACTCCATGGACTTTGGCGCTAGACGCGTCTAACGCCAAAGTATAAATATGGAGTTAGTTTTGCGTCAGAATTGCGTAAAAAAAAACGACGCAATTCCGGCGCAAACGGAGTATAAATATGCCCCTTAGAGTCACTCAGGTAGACACCTGGGTTCAAGGAGTTGGCACTCTCTCCTTCAAGCAGAAAGGCAGATAACAAGAAGCAGGGTAGTCCTCTGAAGAACAGGAAGGCCTCAAAGAACAGGGCAGTTTTCTGGTGAACAGGATAGTCCTCAAGCAGCAGGGTAGTCCTCTGGTGGTTGCAGGATAGTCCTCTGTGAAGTGAGACAGATCTCAAGTTGCAAGACAGTCCTCTGAGGAACAAGCAGTCCTGTAGTCTTCCACAGGTTCAGGAGTGTATTGAAGAGCTAGTCTGAGGATCCAATATTTATATCTGGTGTCAACCTTTGAAGTGGGAGAAACTACTAAACTCTCCCCCTGGCTCATGCTGCCAATACCTAATCCTCCTTTGTATCACTGTCTGTTAGGAATCCACAAAGGCCAACTGCCAACAACACACAGTTTTGTAACCCAGGGCACAGGCTGCAGGCACCAAATGGTTAGTACAAGAAAATGGCAACTTTCTAAAAGTGGCATTGTCATATTTGTGACTTAAAATCCAACTTTACTGTTAAAGAAAGTTTTAAATTAATTAATTTGAGACCAATCTTGACATGTATACCTGTTCCCAATTAAACATTAGCACTTATTAAATGTAATAATGTAATCCAATGTTATCCTATGGGGGACGTAAGCCATGCATTACTGAAAAATTAATTTTCCATTACAAAGACATGTAAAACTTGAAAGTACATGTTAAATTTTTTAAATACACTACACCCAGCCCTGTGGGTGGCTTGGGGACTACACTAGGAATGATTTATATGTATTAAAAAGGCAGGTTTAGGCCTGGCAAAAGGTTTATTTTGCCAGGTCAAAAAAGGCAAACCTGCTTGATAGGGCACCATTGCAAGTGTGAGACATATATTAAAGGGCTACTTTACTGGGCAGCACCATAAGTGCAGAAGGCCCACTAGCAGCAATTAATTTGCAGGCCCTCTGGACATGTAGTACCTATTTACTAGGGACTTATAAGTAAATGTAATGTGCCAGATTGCACAAGCACTTAAGCACTGGTTAGCTGTCCTAAAAGCTAATTAAAACAGGTTCAGAAAACAGGAGGGGAGAAGCAAAAAGTTAGGGGTGACTGCAGAGAGGACCAAGGCCAACAGGTAATGTTTTCAATATTGGTGTCCCATTTCATAAGATACTCTTAGGTTCCAATTAAATAAGCCTTTCTACAACTAACTCTACAAAGTTAGCAATAGTGGGCTGTCATGGTTTACCCAAGGTAATAGAGTGAGAGGGATTTCCTTACAGCATGATACTTTAATCCCACCCAATAAAATTCAATGCGTGATTACACTTATATCTTTCAAAAATACTGAGTGCTTATTGTTGAGAATCGCAATATGGACTGAAACCTTAAAATTGGAATCAGAGACACACACAAGAAACCATTGCTCAATACCAATAAATTGACTCTTTGCTACATTCAGCTCAGTTAACTAAATAATGAAGTATGCTTAAGTTATCTTCAGGGCTAGAACTTGCAGAAATACTTTAAAAAATGCTTTCAACCATGAGCTTTTTTATATAGGTTGAGAAGCTACATCAGATTCTCTTTTTTATTCCAATTTCTTATTTGAGGCTGAGTAGAAACTTCATTAGTATCCACCAACTGAAAACTTGGATAAGGTTAACTATGTCCGAGAACAGACTGAGGCCCTCATTCTGACCCTGGCGGTCCTAAACCGCCAGGGCCACGGGCAACGGAAGCACCGCCAACAGGCTGGCGGTGCTTCAGTGCCCATTCTGACCGCGGCGGTAAAGCCGCGGTCAGAAAAGGGGATCCGGCGGTTTCCCGCCGGATTTCCCCTGGGCCAGAGAATCCTCCATGGCGGCGCTGCTTGCAGCGCCGCCATGGGGATTCCGACCCCCTTCCCGCTATCCTGTTCCTGGCGGTAAAACCCGCCAGGAACAGGATGGCGGGAACGGGTGTCGTGGGGCCCCTGGGGGCCCCTGCACTGCCCATGCCACTGGGATGGGCAGTGCAGGGGCCCCCTAACAGAGCCCCACAAAGATTTTCACTATCTGCTATGCAGACAGTGAAAATCGCGACGGGTGCTACTGCACCCGTCGCACCCCTGCAACTCCGCCGGCTCCATTCGGAGCCGGCTTCCTCGTTGCAGGGGCTTTCCCGCTGGGCCGGCGGGCGATCTTCTGGCGATCGCCCGCCGGCCCAGCGGGAAAGTCAAAATGACCCCTGCGGTCTATTGACCGCAGTGCGGTCTTTCGGCGGTGCCCGCCGCCCGCCGGGCTCAGAATGAGCCCCTGAGTCATGTCGCCATATGCAACACATATAAAGACACGATTAAATGATTTAACATGCAGACACTAACAAAAGAATTCGTCCTCCACACAGAACAGAGCATGAAAATATATGTTTTTTCAAAGAAAAGTTCAGGATTTTATTATAACTGCCAGCAGCAAGAAAGAATGTTTTTCTGATTAGTCCAGTTGCATTTCGAGGTTTAGGAATGTTCTAAAAATGTTTTGAGTTTTCTTCTTTTCTTCTTCCCACCCTTGTTTGCTTGGTACATGAAGATGAAGGTTCATGCTTTATCACATATTTTCCAGCTACTTTCCAGAACATACTTAACAGTAAAGCATATGTATAAGACAACATGCCCTCCATTCTTGCTATTTCAGTTCAGAACTATGCAATTGTGTGAGTTTATCAAAGCCTGTGGCTCTCAGATGATAGGCATTTTGTATACGATCAATAAAAAGCCCACAAGGCTTTTCCTGTTCCCCCATCCCAAAAAATTCAGTGTCTCCTTCACCCCTGGCATACTCAAATGAGGGGCATATTTAGGAGCCCCTAGCGCCATTCCAACGCCATATTAGCGTCATTTTTTAATGCTAATGTGGCGTTAGAAGGGCAAAAACAGCACGCCATATTCACAAAGTGGTGCAATGCATGCATTGAGCCACGTTGTAACCCTTTGTGCTACATTATGCCTGCCCCAGGCATAATATATGCAAAGGGGGCTTTCCCCCGTTAGGGGGGCCAAAAAATGGTGCAAGGAAATCTAATAGATTTCCTTGTGCCATTTGTTGGCACTTTTAACGCATGCTCAGAGCAGAGGTTAAAAGGAGGCTTCCATTGTTTACAATGGGCCTCAGGGTGATTTGCAGGATTAGCATCAACATTTTTTATGCCAATCTTGTAAAGCGCCAGACTTGCATAATTTTTTTTGACTTTAGTCCCCTAACTACCGCCATGGTGCACCATATTTAAATACAGCACACCCATGGTGACAATAAGGGTGGCGCTAAGGGGCGCAAGAAAAGTGGCCCTGAATATATAAATGCTATTTTTCACATTAAAGCTTGTCCAATTGCCTTTGTCAGTTACGTGTAAAAAAAGGTATCAGAAAGGATTTCTTTCTGTATGGAATGCATGTACGGGATAAAGAACTGCATGTTCCTACAAGTGTGATGATTGATTATATTTTACAGATGCAAAAGAGTCTCTCATGCATTCCACTCGAAGCTTGGAAGGCAGAATGTTACACCAAATAGCCAATACCTTTCGGTTCGAGGTGATCCTCCTCTGGATGGAGCCAAAACCCACGCTTGTATAGGTTAAAGAATTAGTAACAACACTCCTGCCTACAGCTGCGCTGTCAAGTCTGACTTAAAAATGAATAAGGGTTCTACATTTTAAATTTGAACATAAAAATGCAATTCCCCTTAGTTATTCTACCTGTGTGAAATAGAGACAAGCAGCATTAGGTACTCTAGCTGGCATGCATTATTTATGAGTCTGTCAAAAATAATTTTGTAAAAGAAAGAACAAGATAGAGCAATTTAAAGCACTTACGACCTGGTTCATTGGTGAGATTTTATAAGCAACTTCTGAAGTATTTGACATTATTCCGTAAAGAATTGAACAAAAACGTCTGATTTTAAGGATTTCTGCGTCGATTTATTTGTCAAAATAGATTTAAAGTTGAATAAGTTTGATGCATTTAAAACCAGGATGTAATGGTGCATCATAAAGCACAATTGGGCAAATGATCATGAAGTGCGAGAAAACCGCTGCTAAGGTATCCGTCCAGCAATATGAAATTGCCAGAACCGACGTATGGTATTATGAAAATAAAATTGTAATTTCATTTGTATGGAGTACACTAAATACAGAATTCTAATTTACCACTAAGGACCACATCTATAACGCGTTATTACGGTTGCATAACCTCCGATTCACAGAAACATTTACATATGTACGAGGCCCAAATTTGCGATTCAGAAAGGCGTTTCCTAATTGGAAAATAGGTTTAGACATTATTTCCGAATTGGTGCATGGACTGGGAGTTTTACGGATATCAATTCCAAATTGCAGTTTCATAACCTTTGTCTCAGTAGTCTGCGACCACAATTATGGTTCCAAAACATTGATAAAACTGACCCCCAAGTTGGGTTTTACGCTGATGATGTCCTCCTCTTCTTAGTGAACCGTCGCCTCACATGCCACAGTATTTCCATCTCCTCGAGCTCCATGAGGGGCCCTCCAGTCTTCGAGAAAACTAGGGGAAATCCTTATTGGTTCCAATTGATGGTGACAGTGTGGTTAACCAATGGCAATCGTCATTAACTATTAAATGCCTATGGGTTAAATACCAGGAATCTACATCTCATGTATAACGGAGGTTAGCTGGACCCTTAATATGATACCCCTTATCACTGTGGTGAAATTGGACCTTCAATGCTGGGCAACTCTTCTATTCACTGTGGTGGGTTGTGTGGGCCTATTAATAGTGATGATCCTACCACCGTACATATATCTTCTCCAGAACTTCCCACTCACGATCCCAGACAGGTGATTTAGGGACCTCACTTCCACAATAAGAGCTTTCCTATTGGCTGACCGGCCACCTCACATAGCCTTGAGTAAATGATGAGTGTCAGTTTATGAAGGTGGTATGGAAATGACGGTCCTTCGGTTGTACTACAGGGCTACACAGCTACTGGGGGTCAAGGAATGGTTATCAGGGGTTGAGACGATTCCACGTACTGCATTGTGCTCTCCCTTCTTGGATTCAACAACATAATAGGGCCACTGTATATGGATCCCCCTGCCCCCACATGGTGGCTCCCAGAATTTACTAGTGTCATCTTTCTGACTTGGCAGGCGGCACCAAGGGTTCCAGGCATTTGGCAAAATTAGCATCATGAACCTGGGTGACATCTGCAAGGGAACCACATTTGGTCATTCCAGGACCTTCAGGACCAATATGATCTATCAAAGACCCAGTTGCATAAATATGTCATGTAAAAGGACGGTCTTTAGGGACTCTTTGAATACAACCCATTAGAGCCTAAATTACTGATGGGTAAGCTGAATGGAGGAGGCATCTCTTGTATATACAACACCCTAATTGATAATGTATTGATGTCTTTGCTCTCCTGAGGTGGAAATGGAAGAGCTGGGTGACTTAGATTGTCAATTTGTTTGCCTAGCCCTGAGTGGACTTGCCATATCCTCCTCATTCAGAATAATCCAGTGGAATTACTTATGGGGTACCTACCTTACTCTCCTGAAACTACAACACACAGGGAAACTATTCAACTTGACCTGCTTCCACTGTTCAACCAAGGAAGCAGACTTTTTCCATATAACCTGGCAATGAACCCAATTAGCGATTACTGGGGACAGATGGCCAGTTACCTGACTCTGGTCCTGGGCTACCCTTTTAAACTGACACCCAAACATGCTCTCTAGGGGATACTTCACCATCTAGGAAACACCAGAGAAAAATATACTTCAAAAGTATGGCTACTGTGATGGTCAGAAGAGACATTGCCGGGAAATGACAGACTGCAGACCAGCCCCCGCTGGCTGAAGAGTGAACAAGTATGGACTGGAGAGCGAAATTGGAAAAGCCCATCTACAAGCTGAGGGGCTGTCTCCACAAACACGCATAATTTGGGTAAAATGATGGCATTATTATGGTCTAGGGGTCTTACTAACTTGGTATCTGATTGTGTGACCCTTCACGGGACGTTTATTAAAAACAATAAATTTACTGCTTCATGACCACCTCGAAATCTCACTCTCATCCACTGATCTTCCGGGTGGTTACTGGCATTGGAAGGAGTGGTACAAGGCCACGAAGCTTGAGGTCCTGTTGTTACAGGGATCTCATGATTAGTGGAAGGCTTCAATGATGGTGGTCCCAGGTGCCCCAGCACCACAGGTAATATTTTATGTAGGCCAGGGGAAGAGGGGAAGCCCATTGTCTACCTACACCTGACCTTTCATGTCCAGATTGACCATTCCTCAGCCTCCACTTGAGTCTCTTGTTCATGACTGAGTGACTCTCTTTCCTGGTGCACCCTTTCTGTTGGTGAATGCGAACTCCTTCTTTCTGGTGGTGCTGGTGTGTTTCTCCTGTACCCACATAGGGGCTTACATCCTCCTTGTTCTCCACCCTAGGTTATGCTCTGTCCTACTTTGGGTGCCTGCCGAAACGAAAGTGAATAATGAGAAAAAAAATCACGTGTGTTTATATCTTGTAGGGCATTTAAGTAAAAATACAGCTTTATAAATAATAGTATGTGTGCCAAAAATTGAAAATGTTACATAACCCACTCACCACTTGTCTTCTGTTAATTTGTTGGATAACATACAGGTAGGTGGTGAAAAGCTGCACTATGGATACGACTGCATCATGCTACAGGTGCAATCATTCGACTGCATGAACCTGAGGAGCCCAGTTGAATCCTAAGATGGATGCCACTGTTTGTGGGCAGAAACCAGACTCACAGATCCCAATGATCCAAAGCATAGTTGGAGGGAATAAGGTGGGCAATGTGATGGTGCTTCATGGGAGTCCCTCCTGCTTAGGATAAGGATTTAGTGACATTCTATTACCATACCTGGAAATGTGTGTGTGCCAGAGAATGGCTGTTTTTTTTGGTGATCATTATGAAGAAAAGCGAGCATTGTTCTAGACCTCTTAAGCTTTGATAGCAACTTTTTCAATGGAGTTGAAAGGCCTTAGAGAATGGGTAACTTATTGCAGTCTAGGGATTGGAGAAAATGTGGAACCAGTGATAGTAAAAACGAGGAAGAAAGAAAGTCTCTGATAAACTCAGTATTTGATAAGCACAATAATTTTTTCGGGAAATCATTGATAGCTGACCTGGAAAACTCCGCACCTGCAAAGAAAACAAGTGAGGTGCATAATGGTTGTCCAGCAGCTTGATCTTCAGTTTTTATTTCAACCAGTTGTTGGGGATGTCATTTTGCAAATGTCGACTAAGGTCCATGATAAAGAAAGCTTTCCAGGAAAATCAAGCAGCCCAAGGATGGTTAATTCACATTCCTCCTCCTCACCCTTCTGTTCCGGACAAGACCATATAAAGGGCAATACCTTTCACATGGTTTACTTTAGTAGGGATTAGAATAGATTAGGAAGAACCAGAGATTCCAGAACAGAACACAGGCACCACTATTGGCAGTAGGCTTTTCCACCATTTTTACTGTGGCCAAAAATCCATACTTTCTATTCATTAAATAAGATGTGATTCAGATGGTAAGTTATTGTTTGTTGTAGGTTTCAGTTTCACTCAAGTTATAAGTTTATAACCTGCAAGGTGCATTAACACACATGCACCATTCAATTCAGATGCATTTCACTGCGTATTCCCTCTATTTTGCAGAAAAAGTATCAGTGATAGTGGAAGATGTGACCCATATCACACAGAATCTGGAGAGATTCTTGAAAGAGGCATATGAAGGGTTGAATACTATGAAAATGCAAGTAGGGAACTATGGCCCTCATTCCGACTCTGGCGGGCGGCGGTAGCCGCCCGCCAGGCGGGAACCGGCATTTGGCACCTATTACCGCCAGCCTCTTCCTGGTGGTGAAAACTGCCAGAAACAGGCTGGCGGTAAGGGGGTCAGAATCCCCAGGGCAGCACTGCTTGCAGCGCTGCCCTGGCGGATTCGCCCAGCCGGGGCAAAAACGGCGGGAAACTGCCGTCCCTGCTTTTCTGACCGCGGCTTTACCGCCGCAGTCAGAATGGGCTTGGAAGCACCGCCAGCCTGTTGGCGGTGCTTCCGTCATTCGTGGCCCTGGCGGTCTTGGACCGCCAGGGTCAGAATGACCCCCTATGTGACTTGCAAATCCCAGATCAAGGAAAAAAATAGTTTAAAAAAACACACCACAACAAGCACACAACTTTGCTGAATAATTAGCCATCCTGAAGGTGGAAGTGAAACCCTTTCAAGTTTTTCTTTTGATCATCTCAGAGCATCAGTTTTAGCACTAGGGGCCTTGAAATGAAGCCGAGGACTGCAGGACGATGTTTGATTGCTTTTTATTTCAAGTAGAAGTCAATACACCCCATCAACCACACTTGTCTCTCTTCCCAACCGCTTTTTTTCTTAAATGCCTCTTCGGAGCTCCATTAGAACCGCCATGTCACATTCCAAAGACAAGTGGGATGAATATATACATATATAAAGAGGAACTTACCACATATCTCCCTCTTCTTAACACAACAAAATAAAACTGAGGATTTCCATTACAAGAAACAAAGATTATAGGTATGAACATTACATAACATATGTAAAAGGCTTAAGCTAAATATATATATTTTGTTTTTAATATAGCTCTCGAGAAACTTGGGTTTCTAGCTCAACCTTGAGCTTCTTCTTAGCTTGTGACCATTCCTTATGCCCTTTGCATTTCTAATGTTCTTCTCATCTTTTCCTACAGCTGTTTCCCGTTCCATTGATGTATCCATCGAAGTACCTAACCTAGGAGATTCTTTCACCATTCTTCCCAAATTCCATATCTTAGAATCATCTGTCTTCACAGCATTTTCAAAGACTTTAATCACTTTCTGGGAGCATACATTTTTGAATGTGTCTTTGAAAGCCCCATCCTGGCATTCCTAATCTTAGCTATGTCACCAACCTGAATTATAGTTTTCTTAACTGCTTTTCGATCGTCAAATCTGTTTTTCCTTTCTGACATCCTCATTCGCTCTCTATTTTCCTTTATTTTTCGTTCCATTCTAGATTTACTTTTTGTCCAGATTTTTCAGTTACCCAAGATGGGCAAAATATTGTGTTAGGTTTCCTCCTTTTAAGCAGTTTGAAAGGAGAAATGTCTGTGGTGGAGTGAGGCATCAATCTATAGTTTTTTGATCTTACACAGTAATTCTCTTCTACAGCACTCATTGTTAGCTATGGATCTCTGTATAGTTTCTTTCAACACTCTGTTCAGCCTTTCGACCATGCCATTAGTCTCTGGATGGTATAATGTAGACTTCTTGTGTTTAATACCTCTGTCACTAAGGTATTTCTCCATGTCATGTGACACCAGTTGGACGCCATTGTGGAGGTAGGAAACCTCTCCCTTTCAAACACTATACCAAGAAAATTCTTCACATCCTGTGTTTCTACCGAATTGGTAAGTCCCACTTCAGGCCACCTTGAGTACATGTCTATTAGGACAATTATATATTTGTCCGTATGAGAGTCTTTAATTGGACCTAGAATGTCGAAAGCAACCTCAAGCCACGATTCTATTGGTATAGCTCTCATCTTCATCAATTGAACACTGCAATAGAGCATTTTGTCAGCATTAATGTACTCTACTCAATTTCTAAGACATCCTTCCACTTGAACATCCATGCCCGGCCACCAGTACATTGACTGGATTCTCTCTTTCATTTTAGAAATTCCAAGATGACTCTCATATGCCAATGATTTGAGGCCTTCTCTTAGAGATGCAGGAGGAATTAATCTAGACCCTCTTAAAACTATGTCACGCTGCAATGACAATTCATCCTTAACTCTCCAAAATCCACACAACTGGTCATTATGCTTTTCACATCAATTCCAAAAATGTTTAATCTTCTTAATCATTTGTTGTATCTCTACATCTTTACTTAGTTCCTCCACCCACTCTTCTTCCTTCACAATCTCTTCTTTGATCAAACACACTTCAAAATCCTCACTCTCACATTCAATCTCCTCTTTTTCACAAATAGGCCCTCATTCTGACCTTGGCGGTCGGCGGAGAGGCGGCGGTCGGACCGCGAACAGACCGGCGGTCCAAAAAATGGCATTCTGACCGCGGCCGTCACCGCCGCGATCGACCGCCACTTCCCCACTCCGACCGCCACGGCGGTCATGACCGACGGGCTGGAGTTTGCGCACTCCGGCCCGGCGGTCGCCCCAAGACCGCCACCCGTATCATGACCCTGCTTACCGCCGCGGTTTCTGGCGGTCGGGAACCGCCATGCGAACCATGGCGGTAGGCACTATCGGGGCCCGGGAATTCCTTCCCTGGCACTGATAGGGGTCCCCCCCACCCCCCACTGCCCCCCGGAGTCCTCCCCCCACCCCCTCCACCCCCCTGCCACACCCCAGAGGTGGTACGAACCCCCTCCCCACCCCCACCCCGAAATGCACATACACGCACCCCGACATGCACGCACCCCAACATGCACATCTGCACACCCCCATGCACGCACACATCACACAACACCCCCCACCCCCTCCCCTCACGGACGATCAACTTACCTTGTGCGTTGGTCCTCCGGGAGGCGACGGGAGCCATAGGGACGTGACCGCCAACAGCACACCGCCAACAGAAGACCGCCACACAGAAATGTGGGTTGTAATTCTGGGGGCGGTGTTCTGCTGGCGTGGCGGTGGAGGTTGACCAGTCTCCACTTTCCCGCCGACCGCCAGTCTGGCTGCCGGCGGTTTCCCGGCGGAACGCTCCCAGCGGTCGGAATGCGCACAGCGGCATACCGCCGCGGTCGGCGGTCTTCACCGCGGCGGTAACTCAGCGGTCTTGCGAAAAGACCGCCGAGGTCAGAATGAGGGCCATAGTGTCTTTGTCTACCAGACCCGAACAGCAGTCAGCTATACTATTCATCAACCTCACATGATGTACAAATGCTGATTTCAATTTTTTCCAGGGTATAGATGGGTCACCAGGATTCATTAACAAAAATGGAGGGGTTGTTAAATTTTGCATGCTGAAAAAAAAATCTTAGATAAAACACACACACAGAAGAAGATAGTTAATAGTCCTAAGTACTCAGGTGTAAGTAAATAGGACGCAAAATATTGCTTTGCATTAGGATTTGACTTCAGAGGAACAACAATTGATTTGTGATCAAACCTGTTTCTAAATTAATAATGTGCATGTATAGCCATTTCTAAAATAATGGTGTGCTCATCACCATTTGGCACATTGATGAGACAAAGAAGAGGAGTGCGCTATTAGTTAAGTTGTTTTCAAACTGGTGTGCGTATCACAGGCAGACACGTCAAGGTAATCCAAACGCACAAAACACACAATAAATAAATAATAAAAAGTAATTGTGTCAGAACGAAAGCAGTGAGTGCTACTAAATACCAGTCATGCACATCATTATTCCGAAAATTAGTATTACTCAAAAAATGGTGGCGTGCACATCACTGCTTGGCTGTGTCGTGGAAATGTTACACAGACGATGTGTGCACTAATATGTCATTAACAAATGAAACTGACACTAATCCGATATGAGTAGCATCCCCTTTTGACATGCCAGAATAATGAGGTTCCTTAATGATATTGCAAGCTCCTGTATGCGTGCAATGTCAACATAGAACTGTAACTTAGCAGCCTCGTTGTTACGCGCAGCCACATTGTTGCACACACTTGCCATAATACTTTGCTGAACCTTGGCGTGATTTCAATCTCTGGATATGTCTTGACATTGTGACGCTGCAGCCCTGTTTCTGATGGCTGCAGATGTGTTGGAACCTCTGCAAAAAAATTGGAACAAGGCTCACGGAAGATGCACTAAACGTGCAAACCCGTTGAAACTTGAAGGGCGACAGTGACAAAAAATCTGTTAAAAAGGTACAAACTCACCACTTGGTTTCCTAATTGACTGAGCGAAAGACAAGAGTTCAACTCTGCTCCTAAAATGTTCCCAGTGTAAAAATAGTATAACAGAGAATATGTCTTTGTCTTCTTAACATGCCGCTCTATCCGTTAAATAAATTCCAAAGTGGATTGAGTAAATGCATCAGCCAGTCATTGTGATTACACCAGATCTCTGCTGGAATTTTCTATGCGGTGGAGTGTGAGTTGAGATTTATTTGCTGTAGAATGCTAGCTGTAGGATGATTCTCTCTCTAAGTTGTCACCAACGAAATTAAGCAGAGGACTGCAGGATAAGGTTTGATTGCTCTTTATTTCAAGTAGAACTCAATACCCCTCAGCCACCACACTTGTTTCTCTTCCCAAATGCTCTATTTCTCAAATGCCTCTTCAGGTCTCATGGCAGCTGCTCAGAGGCATTTCATTAGAACCTCCATGTCACATTCCAAGTGGGATTAATATATATATATAAGGAGGCAGTTACTACAGGCCTCCATTTAAATCTAGTCATTTGTTTGATGTACTACTGGATGTAAGAAGGTGTGGTAAATAGTGCCATGCACTATTCTGGTCTACTTATTATTGAACCACAGTTAAAAAATGTATAGAGCACGCTTAGAAAGAGAAAAAAAGAACTTGCCTAACCTTCACAAAATTCAACACAACTCCAAAGGTTTTAGAGTTCTCACGGCATTAGTCAGGCTAGCTCAAACTTCATAGAAAGGACATTTTAAGGCATATATTGAGAGTGCCTTAAATAGGGCCTGCCACTCCTTTTATTTTGAAGACGATGTGTTCCTGCAATACAGGGTGACGATGAGAATCATTCTCTAGTACTGGTAAAAAGGGCAAACTGTAGATTCTCTGATTATGTAATAGTTTTACTGGATCGAGTGTCTCCCCTCCATGAACATGAATAATCAACACATCATCCCCAAAATGCTGACATAAGAAGGGAGCTGGTTTAGATTTAGATTCCGACCAGGGAGAAGTCAATGCATGCTGGTTCCAGTAGGTTTATTCTGTGAATCCGCCTCTGCTGTGGTCTTATGGACAATTTTCTTGTGGACAACTTGGAAATATTATTGATCTGAACGCTCTCAACCACTTTATTTGGGTCATCCTAACATAGTTCCATGTTTGAATTTGCTGAAAGGTCCAGACTTTCCGCAGTTAAAAAATGGCAATTAGCTGCTCTACCCTTTTGCTTCAAACCTTCCCCACATATATTTATAAAAGTCTGGCTATCATTGCAGGCAACGTGTCTGATGAAGGCAGGATGATTCGGAGGTTCATGATTCTTTCACGGGGAAGCAAAAGAGATAATCAAAAATATTGAACCTAGTTTAGGAGCATAAAATACTGTGGACATCATTTCAGGATATTAACTTAATTGAACCTTGGTTTGGTACTCATCTGGACATGCCATTGCTATAGGGAAGCAGAATACATTTGATAAGGCTCCACGTATTGCACCTAATAGCCACATACTTTTCTTCTAAATGATTAGGTACTCAACAGTTGAGCCAGATAAGCTACGGTGATTTCGGGGGTCCAACACTTCAGAAGACTTTCTACAATAAAACTGTTTGATCACCATTATTCAGTTTTTCAGGTTTTGTGTAACTTCGTGGATTTGAGGTATTGAGGTTGTGAGGAGGAACGTGTGATGCAATTTTCTTTTGAACCTGGTTAGGTAACATCTATACTGAGAATTTAATGAGCAGCTACAGAGGCTTTTTAGGACCATGAAACAATCTATCAAAGCCATAGTTCTATACTTCCAGCACATTTGACAGGTTACTAAACATTAGTTTCTACATCATACTCCGTTTGTTGATAAATACTCTACTAGACCTCCGGGCTCTACAGAAAATTATTTTGAGAATCATGTTGAGACTAGTGTAGTTCTTGCAAGCACTTATGTCTACTAGACAATTCAGGAAGATGGCACTTCTCATAGGAAGAACACATTTATTGCTTTTTTAATAAAAACCATTGCAATATCCGAATACACAATATGAACATGACACATAAAAAGAGATAATAAAATGGCGTAAAGCATATTTAAAAACATCACAGCTACCTTAATGTTTAAAATATATTCCATTCCAGTACATCAGCCTCTCCACTAATTTCTTTACTTTTGACATAAGAGGAATGCACACTAAGCAGCACATTTAATGGTACCATCGACTCTTTCAGTGATATACACAAAAGAACCCATGTGTAATGAAGTAATGGGCAGAGACCTAAAGAAGGTATATAGGTCTTCAGAACAGTAAGCCTAAAAATATTTCCTTATGCAATAGCTCCGCAATGCAATAATAGTTGTACTTTGCAGGAACAGTGGCAAACATTATTGTGCAACCCACAGACACATTCCAAAGTACAAAAACTAAAATGTGCCATTCAAGCACACAGACATCAATATTCAAAAAGTTGATAATACTAACGATCATAGTTAAATATTTGCAACCTTAACCTTCAAGTACCATATGCCAAGAAACATATCAGGCAAGTCCAAGTTCTTAACATATACACAGTAATGCTGGTCCCGGATACAAACTACAGAAACTTATTAGTCAGGCACCCAGGTATGATAATTGTAAAACAGATACAAATGAAATTTCTCTTTCGAGAATCTTTCCAAAACTTTTTGTCCTAGGCATTTTGGGGTTCAGGTCCGATGGAACCTTTATCCTTTAGGGGATCGCCCTGTCCCTCCTTAAAGTGGGTTGAAGCTTTGACATCTCAGAAGTTTGTGTACAGTCATTCATTTGTTAATTTTTAATTTGTGCTTCCAGAACTACGATTTTGCTTGCTAAGAAAAATGTCACGAAACTGCGAAAACATTGTAAACTAGCCAAGCACATTTTATAGCCTGGAGTGAAAGAGTCTGCAGTTTTAAAATAAAATGACATTGTGTGCTAGAAGCTTGGAATTTCTGAATCACGCTGACAGCAGTTCGAGGTAACTGTACGTGGCATGTATTTTATTTCAATGAGAGGGTACTGTGGCCGTATTAAATAACACAGATATAACAACGTACTCTATTTCAAGAGCATGTCGGTAACTGAGCAGGATGACTCCAATTTAAAAGTACTCTTCATAGCTGTCACAACTTAATGCAAATACAGCTTGTCATTGACTTACCAAGGAAAATAGGAAAAGGCACTTTTTACATGAACTTTGGCACAGTATCCTTTCCCGACAAAAGTCTGTTTTTTCCGAGTATATTTGGAGTGTATGAGGCCGGAAGTATGTTGGGTATGGGTAAGAGGTCGCGTCTTAAGCAACGTGTACCATCACATTCTGCGTCGGGGGTGCGGGATGGGTTGAGGGGTGACAGAAGATTCCAGGGAAGGTATGGAGTATGGGAGGGGAAGGTGTTTCACGGAGAGGGACTGGGAGACGGTGCATTTTTTTTAATTATTTTGCAGACTATTCATACTCATGCGAAATAGTGCACGTCATAAGCAATACCAAAATTAGGCTGGTCATCCTGAATGGTAAGCGAATGAATGCCCTTATTAGACGTATTAGGATTCAGCAAGAATTGCGGGCTTTTCATGCCGGTATTGCGTGTTTGGTGTTTGCAGGAAACTAGCCAAGAATAGGTTGCTGCATAAACAAGAGGCGCAATAAATAAATGAAATAGCCCAACTATGCCTCGCGTAAGGGGACAAATATATTACTGCTTAATACCTGGTATCAGATATTGAAAAGCCAATTGCATTCTGGGGGTAGATGAGCTCTAATGGTTATAAAATACAAAGGGCCTGATTACAACTTAAGTGACGGTAAAGTGACGGATATACCACCAGCCGTATTACGAGTCCATTATATCCTATGGACTCGTAATACGGCTGGTGGTATATCCGTCACTTTATCGTCACTTTTGGGACGGATTAACACCTCCTCCAAAGTTGTAATCAGGCCCAAAGACATTATTATTAACCTGTGATCTGTTTACGGGACTAATATGGATGACTTCTACTTATTTTATGATGCACAAAGTCAGCTTTTAACTAAGCCACGGGGGAATATACTTATGGAGGACTTCAACTGCATCCAATCATTGACACCATACAACTAGGGCTGAGGATAATTTTAATTACATCGCAGTAATTCGGTAATTTTTGTTACTATGGTGACACATAGTTATCGATTTCACTACCATGATGGCACATCGTGTTTCCTATTCTCCCTTTGGGGGAACATTGGAATGCGGAAAGCACTGAAACAATGCAATAGAATGAACACCTGCGTTTGTTCTATTTTGGCCAACCAGATCAGACCATTATCGTCGTTTTGAACTCAAGCAACAATACTTTAACGCAGATGACCGCACCTCACCATTTCAAGTAGATTTGTTATTCGAGATGCCAGAAAATTAACTTGAAATGAATTTTAAAGTTGCTTTATCACACAAAGGGACCATTTAGCTATAGCAAAAAATGCAAATAAAAAAAATAATTAAACAGTAAGGACGTACCATAGAGATGGTGAGGCTACTGAATATACTGCAGCAATTTCCCCTTCCTGGCTTGAAGACTTCTCCCACTGTTTAGTCCAGCTTTGATCACTTTGGATTTGGTTTTCAGAGGGAAACCATCACTGTCTTTGTCTGCAAGCTCGGCTTCCATATGCTGTAATCCATACTCTTGAAATCATATCCTTTTGGTAAAATCAATTTAGTTCATAGCAGCAGCTTGGAAAAGTTTGTTGTTTGAGGTAGGCCACGCACCAGTATTTTAGTTCCTTTTTTTTAATTTTGAACGTTTGTTAGTGAGTAGCCTGGAGTTTGAACTGGAGTGGGGGGCATTGTAGGATTAACTCTATTTTAAGGAGAAATTGCTGCACTTTTTATGGTGGAGGCCTGGATTTAGATATACTTTTTTTGCTATTTTGTTGTGTGGGTTTTGTGAATTTTGTACTCATTTGTTTAGCATTTTACTGTGATGTTGCTTTTGTGTATGCGACCTAGCTCTGCTCTGCAATGGACTAAGGGCATATTTATAATGCCCAAACGCCAGCTTGCACCACATTAACGTCATTATTATTGACGTTAATGTGGCCCAACGAGGACAAAATCCCTGTGCCGTATTTACAGAGTGACGCAATGCATGCATTGCACCACTCTGTAACCCTTTGCGCTACATTATGCCTGCACCAGGCATAATGTATGTAAGGGGGGCATTCCCCTATTGGGGGAGCCAGAAAATGGCATAAGGAAATCTATGAGATTTCCTGGCGCCATTTTTTACGGCGCTTTTAACGCCTGCTCATGAGCAGGCGTTAAAAGGGGGCTTCCATTCTTTGGAATGGGTCCCTATGTACTCTGCAGGAGTAGCACCAATATTTTGGCGCTACTCCTGCAGAGTACAGCAATAGCATCATGAGAAATGATGCTACTGCCCCCTATCATGCGCCATGGTGTGCCGTATTTTAAATACAGCGAACACAGGATGGCGGTAGGGGGTGCTAAGGGGCGCAGGGAAAGTGGTGTTACAATCAGTGCAGCACCACTTTCTATAAATCTGCCCCTTCATCTATTTTTGATGCATTTTCCCCATTCTCAATACTGTTGTGTAATATGGTTTTTAAAAACATGTAGGTGGTTTTGGTGGATTAATTGCAAAATGTATATTATTCATTGTCTGCATGTGTCTGTTGGTGACTATGGCTGGGGTGGATCCTGGAGTGCAGGTCCATGCAGCCAGATATTTTCATTTGTTCTCAACTGCCTTCTTCTTGCCCACTATGGGCCTCATTCTGACCTTGGCGGGCGGCGGAGGCCGGCCGCCAAAGTACCGCCGTCAGAATACCGCTGCGCGGTCAAAAGACCGCCGCGTTAATTCTGAGTTTCCCGCTGGGCTGGCGGGCGACCGCCAGAAGGCCGCCCACCAGCCCAGCGGGAAACCCCCTTCCACGAGGATGCCGGCTGCGAATGGAGCCGGCAGAGTGGAAAGGGTGCGACGGGTGCAGTTGCACCTGTAGCGATTTTCAGTGTCTGCTATGCAGACACTGAAAATCTTGGTGGGGCCCTGTTAGGGGGCCCACGACACCCGTTACCGCCAACCAGGTTCTGGCGGTCAGAACCGCCAGAACCAGGCTGGCGGTAAGGGGGTCGGAATCCCCATGGCGGCGCTGCCTGCAGCGCCGCCATGGAGGATTCCTCAGGCCAGGGGAAAACCAGCGGGAAACCGCCGGTTTCCCTTTTCTGACCGCGGCTTTACCGCCGCGGTCAGAATTGGTCTGGATGCACCGCCAGCCTGTTGGCGGTGCATCTGCGGTCCCCGGCCCTGGCGGTCCATGACCGCCAGGGTCGTAATGACCCCCTATGTGTCTGAGGTTGTTTATGTGTAACGGTTGATATTGTGGTTGGGGAGTTTTTCAACTTAATTTTCATTTTTTGCACTGCTGATTTAGGGGGTCATTACAACCCTGGCGGACGGTGTTAAAGGTGCGGTAATACCGCAAACAGGCCGGCGGACCAAAAAAAGGAATCATGACCCTGGCGGAAACCGCCAACAAAGACAGCCTCTTTAACACACCGCCCGCCACGGCGGTACAGACAAGCAGCGCGGCGGTCACCGCCAACAGACAGGCGGAAGACAATGTACCGCCCATAGTATCAAAACCTGCCAATCCGCCACCTTTTCCGGGGCGGATTCACCGTGGATAAAAACATGGCGGAAACAGCCATTTCAATGGGAAAATGCTCACCTGAACACATCCCACGAGGAAGGAGGACTCCATGGAGCCGGAACTCCAAATACTCCCTGCGCTTGTCTTTCTGCTCCTCTACGATCACCATCTACGTAGGCGCCGAAGACAATGGTGAATACTGCACCTGGGACATAGGGGATGGGGGAGGCAAAAGTCAGGGGGACACACACGCAACAACCCCACCCCCACCCTCGCATATTACAACACACACACCAATGCATTCACAAAAATCACAGTAACAACCCACAACCCCCCCAGAAGAATGCAAAGACAAAACAAAATCAGTCCAAACATTGTAATGTATCAATATACATATCTCAAAAATATACACATATATTAGAAATTCATACAAAAGTATATACATTCCGAGAAGTAGTGCAGATGTGCACATATCAATGTCCGTGCACCACTAGTCCAAAAATGCATGGGCGAGGCCCACAAAAGATACCTGTCCATACACGGAGAGAACACTGCCGGGGCATCAGATCGAAATACTACAGGCACCTCAGGGGGAAGGGAAGAGGGGGCACCTCAGCCGGAGGAGTGCAAAGCCAGATCCACGACGGGGCTCCATGCCCATTGATGTATCCTGGGGAGTGCAAAGCCACAGTTTCTCAAGTCTCTACAGTGGGTGGGTTGCCCACTGTTCCATCCTGGGGAGTGCAAAGCCACAGTCTCTCAAGTCTATACAGTGGGTGGGTTGCCCACTGTTCCATCCTGGGGAGTGCAAAGCCACAGTCTCTCAAGTCTCACAAGTGGGTGGTTTGCCCACTGTACCATCCTGGGGAGTGCAAAGCCACAATTTCGCAAATAGATAACAGCCTCCACTGTTTCTGGAGGGGGACTGGTGCCCAGACTGGATTGGTCTCCCCGTGGAAGTTGCTGTCCCATCACTGTCCCAACTGCACATGGGATAATGATGCTTGAAGTGGTGGCCTTTTCATTCTTCCCCGGTGCATGCCCTGTTCAGCGGTGCTTTGCCATGGCGGTGTCTTGATTGTTCAGCGGTGCTTTGCCATGGCGGTGTCTGGACTGTTCAGCGGTGCTTTGCCATGGCGGTGTCTGGACTGTTCAGCGGTGCTTTGCCATGGCGGTTCTGGACTGTTCAGCGGTGCTTTGCCATGGCGGTTCTGGACTGTTCAGCGGTGCTTTGCCATGGCGGTGTCTGGACTGTTCAGCGGTGCTTTGCCATGGCGGTCTCTGGACTGTTCAGCGGTACTTTGCCATGGCGGTTCTGGACTGTTCAGCGGTGCTTTGCCATGGCGGTGTCTGGACTGTTCAGCAGTGCTTTGCCATGGCGGTGTCTGGACTGTTCAGCGGTGCTTTGCCATGGTGGTTCTGGACTGTTCAGCGGTGCTTTGCCATGGCGGTTCTGGACTGTTCAGCGGTGCTTTGCCATGGCGGTGTCTGGACTGTTCAGCGGTGCTTTGCCATGGCGGTCTCTGGACTGTTCAGCGGTACTTTGCCATGGCGGTTCTGGACTGTTCAGCGGTGCTTTGCCATGGCGGTGTCTGGACTGTTCAGCAGTGCTTTGCCATGGCGGTGTCTGGACTGTTCAGCGGTGCTTTGCCATGGCGGTTCTGGACTGTTCAGCGGTGCTTTACCATGGCAGTGTCTGGACTGGGCATTGGTGTGTGGCATGACGTTCTCTGGACTGGGCATTGGTGTGTGGCATGACGTTGTCTGGACTGGGCATTGGTGTGTGGCATGACATTCTCTGGACTGGGCATTGGTGTGTGGCATGACGTTCCCTCATTGCCCAGCGGGGCTGTGGCAGCCGGGGACCTCCTGGGCACTGACTCCGGCGGTGGTCTCCTGACCAGTTTGTGCCCCCTCCCACTGACACCAGGGCCATCATTGTCTGGGAATTGCAATGTTGATTCATGCCCCTGTCCGGTGGGCACACTGATGTCTGATGTGACCTTGGGACACAGGTTAGGGAAGGTGGGCTCTGCTGTGCAATGGATGCCACAGGGGAGGTGGTTTCAGGTGTGGGCAGGGTGAGGCTGGTGGTGGTGGACTGACCACTATTGCCTGATGGGCCAGGTACATCATCCCTGTCAAGACATCCAGGGGATTCCTCCTCTATTGGACCTGCTTCCAGGCTTGGGCTTTCTGTCACTGGCATCCCCTTCGGTGTGGCAGTACTTGGGAGACCTGTGGAATGAGAGGATTGTGTCACATGATGGTATTGTACAAGTGATACACATAGTTGTATGCCATCATTGTCTGGATTTTCAGGGCAGTAATGGCATTGACAGTTACTAGACTACTGCTTGTGTTTCCATCAGTGGAATGATGCAATGGTCCTATTCTGGTCAACAGTTGGTATTGGTCTTGCCACTGTCATTGCCATGTACTGATGTGCATTCCAACTACTTGTTGGTGAATTGGGATGACATGGTTTTACGTGCATTTGCAGAGATGTGAAGTGGATTTAGCAGTAATGCAAGGGTAGGAAGTGTTGCATTGTGGTGGTTGTAGTACTTGCTTCAATTTTGGTTATCCATGCACTAGTTGGGCCTGTGAGGGAATGGTGTTAATAGGGAGTTGTGGCATGCAAGGGTGGGTATTAGATCCATGGTGGGTTTGTGCACATTAGGGTGGTGTGAGGGGGTGAGAGGATGGTGGGGGTACATGCTGTGCAGGGGTACATGTTGGCCCGGGAGTGTAGTTGACTTGCCAGTGTCCAGTCCACTAGGTATTCCCGTCAGCCCTTTTGGGTATAGAATGTCGAAGACCTTCTCCTCCCACCAGTCCTCATGAGGGTGATTTAGTGCCTGAATGCCATGGCCTGTACCTTCCAACCATAGGTCATTCCACCTCTTCCTAATGTCCTCCGATGTGTGTGGATGGTTTCCCACAACGTTCACTCTGACGACGATCCTCTGTCATAAGTCAGTTTTCCGGCCTATGGATGTCTGCTGGACCTGTGCTCCAAACAGTTGCGGCTCCACTCTGAAAATTTCATTGACCATGATCCTCAGATCCTCGTCTCTAAATCGTGGGTTTTTTGTGGTGCCATGGTGGTTGTGTTGTGGGTGGTGGGGTGTGTGTTGTGCAGGGATGCTGGGTGTTCTGTTCATTGGTGTGAATTGGAGTGATATGTTGTTTGTGTGGTTTGTGGTGTTTGTGTGAAGTGGTGATGTGTGTGTTGTGTTTCCCTTGATTTTGTGTGTTGTGTGATGTGTGTTTAGTATGATGGTGCCTGAGATATCTAGGTTCAGTGTCTTCTGTCAGTGTGATCTTGCCTCGCTATGTCAACGTTTCTGAGTGCAAAGGGTTCTGAGTATGTGGGGGGTGTTTTGTAGTGCTGTGGTCAGGTGTGTGTGGTGTGTGTATGTGTATCAGGTGTGAGATATTGGTATTGTCCAATGTGGTGCAGTATTCTGGTGGAGGTGCTTTTTACCTGTGGCATTTCGGACCACCAATGGATTGCCTCCATGCTAAGACTGCGGTGCTGATTTGTGATTTGTGGGCGGGATGTTCTCAGCATGGCGGTGCTGGTGGTGCAGACACCTCTTTCACGCCGTCGTTCAAGCCGACAGTCTAGTTGTTTTGGTAATTGTTTTGCGGTGTTGTGCTGGTGACTCCTAATACGGCGGTCTTTAGACTGCCATCACTGGCGGTCTTTCATCTCCTGCATTCACGGCGGTCTTCAGTAAAGACCGCAGAAGTCAGAATGACCACCTAAGTGTCAGCTGTCACTCTTAAGAGGATGGCTACAAAGAAAGAGGGTACTGCCAAGAAAGTGGTCACTGTGGAGGAGAAGACGAAAGCGGTTTCCATTACTGCCATCAAGCCATCATTTTTTTAATGAAACATGACATACTTGCTGCACCAATCACTGCTTAGTAAGAGTCTAAGAGAATCACTCCTTCATCAATGACACCACCAGAACCTAAGGTCATGTCTCTTAGCGCTGCAGTGTCTGCAGTCATGGGGAGCAGTGAATCTGAAATAGAATTGTCTCACCTGCAAACTGAATCATTGCAAGGAAGTCGACAAAATGAGCCACAATCAACAACATATCTTCTGGAAATAGAAGCAGAACAGCATAATGAGGGCCCCAGCTGGGCAAGATGTTGTTGAAAAAATTGCTCTTCCCCATCGCCTTCATGATCTCTAGAAGGGGAAAAAAAGTACTCCCCATCTCCTCCAAGCCCCCACCTTCTGATTATCTGGACATGGATTGGACTATGCCAAAGTGTAAAAAACAAGGAAAAGGAAGCTTCTTGAAGGCCTTGAAAGTGAAGAATGTGATGATGAAGATGATGATGACGATTCAGTATTTAGCACTCTGGAGTGAAGCACAGAGGAAGTACAACTCAACTCTATTCAACCTGTTCAGAGGTATGTGGTTCCACCAAGATCACAGGCTCCCATATTTGCAAGACCCCAGGAACCTGCAACCACCACCACAACCACCCCCACCAAAGTTGCAGCATGCTCTACAAAAAGGCAGACAACACAGCCACCTAGCTTTACCTCCAGTTCTTTAAGCTTTAACACAATCAGAAAGCTCTTCTACCCAGTTTGAAACTTCTTTATACTTAGCCAGCATAAGGATAGCTTTACAAAAAGCTCCATTTGCCACATGAATGTTTGCCGTGGTAAGTCAAGTGTGCACTACCATATTGGAGGCCAACTGTTCCATTAGAAAAAACATCCCTCATTTGTGAGAGGAGCACCTTACAACATAGCTACTGGTGATTTAAGACACCCACCAGCCGAAGTGATAGAAGAAGATGGTGAGGACGAAGAAGTGAATGCCAGCAGCAGCATTACGCAAAACAGCCCTGTAAGTCTCTCCCATAGTGTACAATCCTGACCCACAGCAGCCTCTGCATGGCACAAGGCACAAAGGGATACAGAGACTTTCATCCCAAAAGTGCTCAGGCAGCTTACCTACCACTGGTACCTGTAGGTCATTTGTGCCATTAGTATTTGTGGGTGATAGATTCTGCTCCACTGGAGGTTGGCCGAAGTTTGGCCACTTCATGTTACGCTCTTAATTGTAGAGCAGTGGCCAAATTCTGCCAACTGCCTCACGCCAGAGTTTGCTCGCAGCTTACCAACAGTAAGTTGACAAGTGCGAGCAAGATATTATTCCAATAGCACAATTATTACTAGGAGGGCACCCATCAATTTTTCTAAAACGTGGCAGTCGCGACCTTTCGCGGTCAGAAAGCTGCAGCTCAAGTAGAAAATCTACTCAAGCTGAAGCAAAATCAGCTCGAGAAGCAGGGCCCTCTTGCATGCTACATGGGGCTGTTCACGCTGAATTTTTAGTGTGGAATGTGTTCCTGGTACTAAAAATCAGTGTGAGCAGCTTGACATGCCTATTTCCACTCATTGGGGAACTCTGCAGAATCTCACAGAGTTTTGATGTAACTCCATGGAATTCTGCAAAACGAAACTCTACATATTCTGCTCACCTCTAGCCATTAGTACCACATCAAAACAGCCTAGTATTAGAGCTTATCAAGGAGTGGCTGTACCACCTGAACCTCAAAAAAGGCTGTTCCTACAAATTAAAGCTGGCTAAAATGTTAGTGCTTGACCTCCTACCGTTTTCTTTTGTAGCAAGAGTAGGCTTTCTGGAATTTGTGGAGGCCCTCTGCTCAAAATGGAAGGTTCTGAGCCTGAACTTTTTTGCCAGAGCGGATAAGTCAGTGCTGCATCATGAAGTGCTGCAAATTGGTTGACAGCGATATGAAGCAGAGCACTGCTCAGTCCATCTATTTTATGACAGACATGTGGATTAGTTGTCAAGCAACTGATTGCATGTGCATTACTGCAGACTGAGGCCCTCATTCTGACCTTGGCGGTCTTTTCGCAAGACCGCCGAGTTACCGCCGCGGTAAAGACCGCCGACCGCGGCGGTATGCCGCTGCGCGTATTCCGACCGCTGGGAGCGTTCTGCAGGAAAACCGCCAGCAGCCACACTGGCGGTCGGCGGGAAAGTGGAGACTGGTCAACCTCCACCGCCACGCCAGCAGAACACCGCCAGAATTACGACCCACATTTCTGTGTGGCGGTCTTCTGTTGGCGGTCTTCTGTTGGCGGTCACGTCCCTATGGCTCCCGTCGCCTCCCGGAGGACCAACGCACAAGGTAAGTTGATCGTCCGTGAGGGGAGGGGGTGGGGGGGTGTTGTGTGATGTGTGCGTGCATGGGGGTGTGTAGAGGGGGTGTGTGAGTGCGTGCATGCGGGCGGGGGGTGCTGCTGTGCCTATGGGCAATGTGTGTAGTTCGGCGGGTGCGCATGTTGGCATGTATGTGTGCGGGTATGTGCCCCCGTTGTGTTTGTGTGTGTGTAGGAGGTGTGCATATGTGCATGTTGGGGGTGCGTGCATGTCGGGGTGCGTGTATGTGCATGTCGGGGTGGGGGGGGCAGGGGGTTCGTACCACCCCTGGGGGGGTGGAGAGTGTGGGGGGAGGACTCGTGGGGGGTAGTGGGGGGTGGGGGAGACCCCTATCAGTGCCAGGGAAGGAATTCCCTGGCCCCGATAGTGCCTACCGCCATGGTTCGCATGGCGGTTCCCGACCGCCAAAAACCGCGGCGGTAAGCAGGGTCATGATACGGTTGGCGGTCTTGGGTCGACCGCCGGGCCGGAGTGCGCAAACTCCAGCCCGTCGGTCATGACCGCCGTGGCGGTCGGAGTGGGAAAGTGGCGGTCGATCGCGGCGGTGACCGCCGCGGTCAGAATGCCATTTTTTGGACCGCCGGTCTGTTCGCGGTCCGACCGCCGCCTCTCCGCCGACCGCCAAGGTCAGAATGAGGGCCTGAATCTCTTTCCAGGAAGTTCAGCAAAGGCTAGTTGCTGATCTCACCGCTAATGATGCTTTTCAGGGCCTTTTGTGGCATTCAGCAGTTGCAATGTTCCCCATAAAGAAACTGCATACAGCTGCAATCATCTTGGAAGATTTTATTACCAAGATCTTTGAATGGCTTAAATCCAGAGGTCTCACAACTGAATTTGTGCCACAGACAATGTCAGTAATATAGCCAAAACCTTGACCGGTGGTGGATATTTCAGAGTCCTGTGTTTAGGACATTGCATCAACCTAATTGCGCAGGACTTTCTAACAAAAGATCATGTAGTCTGCAAAATATAGGTCACCTGTCAAAGAATATACACTAATTTAATGCATTCATTCAAAGCCAGAAGCAGATGAGGATCCTTCAGTGTGCTAATAAACTTCCTGTAAAAGCCTTCCTACAGGAGATGCCAACACTTTGCAACTCAACCTACTACATTGTTCAATACCTGTTTGAGCAGTACAAGTCTATCTATGATTATGTACTTTAAAGGACAGGGAATGCAACATCAAAGGCATTGCAATAGAGGTAGACAATGATAGCTATTGGAGTTCCTAATACAGATGCTTCTTCCTTTCGAGGGTATAAATCGGAATTTAGCAATCAGGACAGTACCACGAGGATAGTTTGAAAAAGGTTGAACAAATGCTCTCTTTGTGTCAATGAAGAATCAGCTTCTTTGGTGAATAGCTTAATCCTTCATTCGACATAGTTGACACAGTACTGGATCATGATGCAAAAAAGTGCTGCCAATTTAATTCCTTTTACTGAAACAGGTGTCTCAGTTTACAAGACTTTGGTCATCAGTGAAAGGGGGTCCGCATGGTCCCCCTCCTTTTTTTAAAAATAAAGCCCTGTGTATGTGGTGGTTCCTGGGGCTCAAAAAGGCCCTATAGAGAGGGGGTTTGGGGACCCCCCTCAAACATTTTAAATAAAGCCCTGGGGAGATTGTGGCCCCTGGGGCTCTAAAGAGCCCTGGAAGGGAGACCCTGTGTGCCCCCTCATTTTTTTTAAATACCCCATGCCTCAGGGACTTGGCCCACCCAGGGGCTAAACCGAAAATTAGCAAGGGAGAATGGGCTTGCATTTAAAAACAAAATGCCATGGATTTGCAAGTCTTCAGTGATTTTGAGGCAAACATTTAAAAAAAATGCTTTTTGTCCTGGTGGGGTCACATGGAGACCACAGCACCAAGGCTAGAAAGTCAGGATATACCTACCCTGTCCTCCTTTCTTTAAAAAAAAAAATATTTTTGTATGGGATTCAGATGACCCAAAATGTCCCAAAAATGACTGCCAGCACTTCTTGGTTGAAATGCCGGCATACCGTCAGATCTCTGCACAAGATCAGGAGGATCCACAAAGAGTTTACGGCTCTAGATATACAAACCTGTTTTTCTTTTCTTGAATATCTCAAAAACTACTGAACTGTTTACATCAAATTCTAAAAAGGATGCTTTCTGGACCAAGAACTACATTCATGACTAATTTGGTGTAATTCCGTCAAGTGGTTCAAGCTGTAGTCGTGTCAAAAATCCCTTTGGGAAATTGCATTGGGGCACGCATTTTAGAATCCCTCTTTTTTCTCAGACTCTGCTTGACAAATCACCCTCAAACATTCAAGACAGCAGTTCAAATGAGTGAAAAACGAGTTTTGTAAATTTTCTGATGGTTCATCAAATAGCGCAAAGTTATTGGCAAAACAAAAAATGCTTTTCCTATGTAAATTGGATCCTAACTATAACTACCTACTGCCGACATATATATAAATGTATATACATATATTTACAAAAAAAAAGCTAAACCGTAATCTGCATACCAACAGCTACCTTTTTGCCAGATTTGGTGTAATTCTGTCCAGTGTTTTGGACTGTAGTTGTGTTCAAAGTTCCTATAGAAAGTAACATGGTAAACACAACTTTTTTTGACCCCCCCCATTGTGTCTGTCCCTGCTTGACAGATCACACCGAAACTTTCCGTATGCAACAACAATCACCGATGACCACCAGTAAAGTAATATATGGTTTTTTTTTAAACTAAAAAATCAAAGGTTAAAGGGACGTTATAGTTAGGTTCAGATTTACACACAAAAAAACATAGAAATTCAGCATTTATAATTATACTTATCTCAAGAAACTATAATTTGTGCCCTAAGTTAACCATGACTTTCACCCCTGCCATGCACAATTTTCTCATCAATAGTTTTATTGGAAATATTTCAGTGATATTATCAATGAAGTCTTAGAAGACATCATGACTGATGTAATATGTAGGGTAATTAGCAGTTCATGGTGAGGGCGCAAGTTATAGTTACTTTAGGACGCAAGTTATAGTTACTTGAGCTAACCATAACTATAACTGCTGAATTTCAATGGGTTTGTGTGTATAAAAAAGTAGGAAATATTAAACATGACTTAGCACCAGCATCAATAGGCATCAAGGCTGTGTCTGGCCCATGGCTCAAGTCGGTGGGAGGATGGCTGTTGTGGGCTATTCTCAAACCAGAACAGACAAAGAAGCTGCAGATAAAACAGGGGCCTACTTGACTACCCACATAAGGATTGGGAAGGGAGTATACTAATATAAACAAAAATAGTTACAGCTCTTGGCCCAGTTAATTCTGATAAGCGAGGTATACAAAAAGGAGTTTCAGGTACATTATCAGTCACTATACGCTACTCAACCGTCCGGCCTCAACACTGAAATCACTAGTTTTTATACCTCCTGCAGGAGGATCAAATAGACCTGAGCTCTCTGATTACAACTCGCAATTTACCCTATGAAAACTACTCTGAGAGGGAAAGCCACTGGTCCCCATGCCATACCCATAGACGTAAATCAGTATTTGACTCCCCCAATGCTTCCATTATTTCATGTATTAAATTGAAACTCATGGCAAGGTGGCCAACTTCTTGAGCCATGGAGCTTTGCTAAAATTATGGTGTTCTCTAAAAAAGGTAAATCGCCTTGGCAGCTGGATAGTATCATCCAATTTCACTGTTCTGTTCAGATTACAATATCTATATTCAGTTACTTGCAGGGAGAATCAATTCTGATATCAAACAGTTTTTTTCACCATGGCAACATGGATTTACCCCTGAGGCGATACCATGGCCCACACAATTTAGCAGTAGTATTAACTGCCTGGGCAGAAAATACCAACTTCTCTTTATCACTATTTGTACCCAATGCAGACAAGACATTCAACCGAATAGCCTTTTTTATTTGAGATAATTAATCATACAGGGATCCCCATAAGAATATCCACAATGATGCTGTCAACAGCAGGTCATCTGGATCACAGTTGGAGAGTTTTCTTGTGTAGAAAGGCCTACTGACTTCAGAAGGAATGCCAGTTTGTAACTGGAAATCTAATATTGCTCCAAAAATAATATCTAGCAGGAAGGAAAAAAGCTGAAGACTACAAAACAGTTCCAGCTGTCCAGACAGGGCACCAAGGCGAAAGCAAGATCAGAACAAGCAGAAACTGGCAAAGGCAGAGAACTCATGGAGTCCAGAAAGTTAGCATTCAAGCAAGAACATTTGCAACACAATGGGTCTCAAATGGACCATCAGGTTCTAGTTCTAAATAGGATGTGGTATAATTCAGAAGAGGCCATCTTTGATTGAGAAAGTATAAAGCAACTTGAGAAGGAATACATAGAAACTGCTGTTCAATTACATGTCACATTTAATCAGAAGAACTTTACTATTTGATTTTGTACTGCACATGAAAAACATTGTGGGACTTAAGAGTCTCTCTTTATGTGGCCTTTTACAGGCACTTTCATGCAGGGAAGAAATATCTTCAGAATTCCCTGATCACTTTTCGAGACATTCAATAAGAGAAGGTGGGCTGTGGCAGACCCGAAAACTTGAAATGCAGGTCTAAGGGGCTGTGAGTGGGAACATCAACAGGCTGACATAGCCGAATAGTCCACACAGGCCTGCTGCAGTAAAGTGGTAAGAATAAAATCCTTACAGTTTGCCTACCTTTAGGAGCTCCTGGTTTATCGGGAAATTTCGAATAGAATTGTTTAACCAAATAGCATGAACCTGATCTGCTGATTCCCATGACTGATCAAAAGAGTTAACTTATTGAGGCTTCCCTTTAAAGTACAGAGAGTCACCGATCTCCTGAACTTCATACTCAGGTTATACATCAATGAGTATGGATTGGGTCTTTTGTTACCTTGATGACTTCTATAAGGAAATAGGGGGTCATTCTGACCCTGGCGGTCATTGACCGCCAGGGTCAACGACCGCGGGAGCACCGCCAACAGGCTGGCGGTGCTCCCAAGGGCATTCTGACCGCGGCGGGACCGCCGCGGTCAGAAATGGAAAACCGGCGGACTCCCGCCGGTTTTCCGCTGCCCTGAGGAATCCTCCATGGCGGCGCAGCTTGCTGCGCCGCCATGGGGATTCCGACCCCCTCACTGCCATCCTGTTCCCGGCGGTTGTGACCGCCAGGAACAGGATGGCGGTGAGGGGTGTCGTGGGGCCCCTGGGGGCCCCTGCAGTGCCCATGCCAATGGCATGGGCACTGCAGGGGCCCCCGTAAGAGGGCCCCTAAAAGATTTTCAGTGTCTGCCATGCAGACACTGAAAATCGCGACGGGTGCTACTGCACCCGTCGCACCCTTCCCACTCCGCCGGCTCCATTCGGAGCCGGCTTCCTCGTGGGAAGGGGTTTCCCGCTGGGCTGGCGGGCGGCCTTTTGGCGGTCGCCCGCCAGCCCAGCGGGAAACACAGAATAACCGCGGCGGTCTTCTGACCGCGCAGCGGTATTCTGGCGGCTCCCGCCGACACCGCGGTTACCGCGGCCGGCGGGAGTCAGAATGACCCCCATAATCTTTTAAATAGGAAACATGGAAAAGATGAACCAGCCAGGAAAGGTGAAGCTTGAGTCCTACAATGACAGGACTAATGATTTTTGACATGTCAAAAGACCTATAAAATCTAAGCAATAACTCTGATCTACGGACAGAACAAGGTTGATTGGTGGAGGAAAACCAGACCCTATCTCCTGTTTTATAAGTAGGAGCTGGTCGCCTGTGTCAATTGTCCTGTAATTTCTGCTTTGGTTTAGCGATTTCCAAATTCTGAATTAATTTCTCTTCAACGGTCTTTAACATTTCCAAAGGCTTTTAAAATGCAGGTACCAGATTATCTGTTTTTAATGGATGAGGAAAGGTTTGAGGATGAACTCATGCTGAGACAAAAATAGAGAATAGCTGGTGGAAGTATGGATTTTGTTATTGCATACAAACTCAGCTGCAGGTAACAGAAATTTCCAACTGTCTTGGGCAGCAGAAATGTAGCTGCTTAAGAACTCTGCAAGAGTTCAATTTGACCTATCATTTTCCCATTTGCTTGAATGTGGAAGTCGCATGTTATTGCCCTTTAACTGCCAAGTTTCTGACACAGAGTTCCAAGATTTGGAGAGGGATTGAGGCACAAGATCAGAAATCATATAAAGAGTAATCAATGGAGTCGAAATATGTCAGAGTAGAAAGTCTCTGCAACTTCTGCTGCAGTTGGCAATTCATATATATCAGAAAAGTGAGCCATTTTAGTATATAAATCCACTGTAATTATTATTGTGATGCAATTTCCAGATGGAGACACTTCAACTATAAAGTCAGTAGAAATGATTCCCAAAAAGGCTGGAGGGAATGTCAGATGTCATTAATAATTCAGACTTTCCCTGCTTCAGATTTATTTTGTGTGCAGACTTGTCAATACTTTGTGAGATTTGTTACACTGTGATGAAGAATAGACCACCAGAACTTTCACCAGATTAATTTCTCTGTGTCTCTACTTCCTCAGTGTTCAAAGTTCCAAGAATCATCGTAATGTTGGAGTATTGTTGTGAGAAAACAGGGCTCATTTCATAGGCCCCCTAACTTTTTGCCCCCATTTTCCACTTTTTGCTCGTGTTTTTGCTGCTAACCAGCACCAGAACCTGTGCTCTGTGTAAAATGTGTATGCAAATTAGGCTGAGTATAATTGGCTTTGTCATCCTACCTATAAGTCCCTAGTATATGGTAGGGCATGTAGATTTAGGGACCCCAGCATAGGTAGTGCACCCAGAGGTGCACTGCGGAGGTGCCCAGTGTCATTTTAAAGGCAGGCCTGCCTTGCTGCCTGATTTTAAACTAAAGTTATATGCAAATTCAACTTTGGAATTAAAAGTACTTCCAAAGTCTTAAACTACCTTATTTGTACATATAAGGTACCCCTAAGGTGTGCCCTATGTGCCCCTAAGGTTGGGTGCCATGTAACTATGAGCAGGGTCCGTATAAAATGTAGCAAATGACCTCCATAGGCTAAAATGGGGGCGCTTTATTTTAATTAATAAAATAAGTGTCAGATACCTTGCATTTGGTATCAAGTTAATTGTTATAATAAATCCCAGAACTTACAATTGTTGGATTTAATATAACTAATTCAGGTATAGAGTTTTAAAACTCTACACGAAAGTTGCGAACTTCAGCTCTGTATTGCCCTTCTCGGATTGGCAGCCTCTGGCAGCCTGGCCAGGCTTCCTTGATGAGGTGTGAAATGGCCTGGGCTGAATACAATATATGTGCCTGGGGGAGGAGATCTGCCTCAGCAGATGGGGAAGCAGGAAGGGGGAGGGCAGCCAAACTGGTCCTCAAAGGCAGGGAAGGACAGTTGGAGCAGCCCAACACCCCCCTCACATCCTGCAACCCCATAAAATTAGGTGCCATCTTGATTAGATTAGGAGAGGTAATGAGAGGGGTGTGTTTAGGATTTTTAGCCACACCAGTGGGTGGGCTCAGCCAGATCTAACCTCCAAAAATCACCTTCAGACATGTTAGATTTTTGAGGAATTTTGCTCCATGTGATTGATTTTTGCCACACTTCCCAGGAAGTGGTCATCAAAGGAGGATGGAGTCTGTCAGTCATTGGATGCCCAGGACCCCTGGTTTTTCACCCAGGAGCAAGGATAAATGTGGCAGAGCTGCACCCACACCTCAGATCCCTACAAGGAAGAACATCAGAACAAGAAGGACTGCCCTGCTGGACCCCTGATCTGCACCTAGACATTGTACTCTGAAGGACTGCACCAGCTGCACACTTGGGCTTCACCACAAGAAGGACTTTGCCTGGCACTCCCTGTTTGCTACAGGTGAAAAGTAGCTAACCAGAGTCCCCTACACCAAATCCTGAAGAAACTGACCAGCTGACCACTGTCCGGTGGCCATTTTGGAAGTTGAGCTAGGTGCATTCTGGTAGTTGGAGTCTGCATCCTCAAGGAGCAACTCAGAGCTTCTGGAACCTTTGGGTGAGCTGTGGATTCCTAAATGACCTTCAAATACCTTCTGGAAGAAGATCCAGAGGTTTGGAGAATATTGGTGAACGTTTTGGAAAAAGCTCCATAGAGGGACCGACCCGGTGAGTCTAGCCGGCTTGCCTCAACCACGACACGGCCTGACCTGCAGGTTCGTCTCGCTGAAGAAAATCTCCAAAACAGTGACTAAGTCCGAACGTAGAACGTTCACCGGGACCTTCTGCGAAGTGTATCCGAAGAGGGTTCTAGGGACGTCAGACCACGATTCAGGTTTGGCCTGGTCAAAGGATTTTCATTTCGAGAAATCATCTAAGTCTGAACGTAGACATCTTCACTGAGGTCTCCTGCAACGTGTATCCGAGGAAGGGCTTCAGGGAGGTCGGATCGGACTGGTGACTTTTTCCCATTGAGGAAAATCTTCAAGATAATGACTAAGGTGGTCATTCTGACCGCGGTGGGCGGCGGTCGCCGCCCGCCATGCGGTCACCGCCAAATGGCCGCTCCGCGGTCAGGAGACCGTGGATCCCATTCTGGCTTTCCCGCTGGGCCGGCGGGCGACCGCCAAAAGGGCGCCCGCCAGCCCAGCGGGAAAGGCCCTGCAACAAGGAAGCCGGCTCCGAATGGAGCCGGCGGAGTTGCAGGGGTGCGACGGGTGCACTTGCACCCGTCGCGATTTTCACTGTCTGCAAAGCAGACAGTGAAAATCTTCATGGGGCCCTGTTAGGGGGCCCCTGCACTGCCCATGCCAGTGGCATGGGCAGTGCAGGGGCCCCCAGGGGCCCCACGACACCCGTTCCCACCATCCTGTTTCTGGCGGTAAGAACCGCCAGAAACAGGGTGGCGGGAAGGGGGTCGGAATCCCCATGGCGGCGCTGCAAGCAGCGCCGCCATGGAGGATTCCCTGGGCCAGGGGAAAACCGGCGGGAAACCGCCGGTTCCCCTTTTCTGACCGTGGCTTTACCGCCACGGTCAGAATGGCCCTGGAAGCACCGCCAGCCTGTTGGCGGTACTTCCGTGGTCCCCGGCCCTGGCGGTCATGGACCGCCAGGGTCGGAATGACCCCCTAAGTGTGAAGGTAAACCTTAGACGGAGGTCTCCCTCTTGTTGTAGCTGAGTAGGGCTCCATCGCGGTCGGCCTTAAACTTTGACTTTGCCCCGGTCGAGGTGCGCCCAGATGACCAGTTTGGCGCTATTCGTTTCTGTGCCCTAAAAAACACGAATTCTTTAAAAATTCATATCTCCAGTTCCCCGCATCCAATTTTAATAGTTTTGGTGTAATTTTAAAGATAAACATATAATCTATTTTTATAAATTGGTGTCGGATTTTTATTCTGTTTTGTGTTGTACTTATTTACTGTTTTGTGATTTTTAAATGCTTTACACACTTGTCTCCTAAGTTAAGCCTTGTCGCTCGTTGCCAAGCTACCAAGGGTTGAGCTGGGTTTAATTTATTGAGACCTAACTGGTCATACTTATAGGTTAGTGTCCTATTGGTAAGTGTAGGTATTTATCAGCCCTTACCAATAATCCACTTTCCAACAATTGTTTTTTGCAAACTTTTTGACCCTAATAAAGAGTATATTTTGAATAAAACTCATTTGTATTCTTTATTTGAAATCAGAGAAAGATGTCTTTCCAGGTCATGAAGATTAGCTTTTTCGGTTTCTTAATGAATTAATACAAGAAATGTGGAGGTGGAAATAGAAATGAACGCTTGAGGCAATGATCTTCTCTATGGTCCATGAATTCTGTAATTCAGAATATTGTCTAGACAAAGCATCAGCAATCACATATTTTGAGCCGGGAAAAAAATCTAACTATTGGAAAAAGAATGCCAAGCAGGCTTGCCTACTATTCCAACATCTAACTTGTTGGACACCTTGAAGATTTCTATGGTCAATAAAGACATTTACTACAAAATGAGCTCCAAGTAAGAGATGTTTCTATTTTATAAAAGCTGATTTTATAGCAAGAAGTTCTTTTTCTAGAACAGAATAATTTTTCTCTCTGATGGTGAGAATTTTTCAGAGAATAATGAGATTACCATCTGAACCAAGCTGAATTAAGACTGCTCCCACAAGTTAATCAGAGGCAGCCCTCTCAAGTATAAATGTGTTGGAAATATAGTATTCCTATGAACAAACTTTCTCATAAGTTTTTTTAAAGGCCATGGTAGCACAACTATCAGTCCACTGAAAGATTTTGTTCTTTTTTAGTAGATCAGTGGTTGTTAGAGTAGCTTGCAGAACATTCTAGAATTAGATCTTAAAAAACTGAATTTATAAAGCTCTGGAAAACAGCAGGGCCATTATAGTGGCCAAACAGCATCACAAGATAGTCATAATGCCCAAATGCTGTGTTCCATTCATCACCATATTGGGATAAGGTGATAGGCTCCACTCACATCCAATTTAGCGAATACTTTAGGTCCTCCAACATTCTCCAGAATGTCAAATATGAGAGGCAAAGAATAACAGCTCTTTATTGTTAGAAGATTTAAACCACTGAAGTCATTACAAGGGTGAAGTTCTGATGTAACATTGTTTGGTAAAAAAAAAATAGAGCTGCACCACCAGGGCATTTAGATAGAGTAATCAGACCATTCTTTACTTTTGCATCAAGGTATTCTCTTAAAGCTTGTCGTTCCAAGGGGGGCAAAGTAAAAAACACACCAATAAGAAACTATTGCCTCAGGAAGAATTTTAATGGTGCATTCAAAGGGATGATGAGGAATTATGTAGCACTTATGAGCTTTCAGTAGATGAAAGATGGTCTGCTGTACAGTGCAAGACATTCAACTCAGATCCCAGGAATGAGGGTTTTGATGACCAGTTTATTTAAGGGTGGTGTCTAGCTAGCCATTTGAGGACCAGCATTATAGAATAACAACAGGAGAAAATCAAATCAAAGGTGAATTTCTCATAAGGGGCAGCAATCTGGAGGGGCAGCGGTTGAGTTTCCTCAGCAACTCAAACAGAAACCACAAAGTTTCATCTGCAGTTTCTACAGCAACTGAAACATCTTTCTAATTGAATTGGTCTGAAGCCCAGTGAATATCCAGATAAACACTGGAAGTTCCATAGTCTACAATAACTGGCAGTAAAATACAATGAGTCTAAATTAGTAGTTCCTCTTGCATAAGGATGAAACTAGACGATTTCAGTGGAGGAGGCAGGCTGGCTGATTATTACTTGCCTCTATTTTCTGCTTTAGGGATTAATGAGTCCTTAGGAAAAAAATAGGTGGACAGAACAAAAGCTCAGAAGATTATCTTTCTGGTTGCAGTGTAAACACAACCCTTGCTTACGCCACTTTGTCTATTCTTCCTCAGTCAAAGGACCTTTCCAGTTCGGAAGGCTTAGATGGCATCTTGAACACAGGCCTGGAAGTGGGTCTTGACAAAGATTGTGTACAACATTCCATTTGTCTTTCGTGAAGATGACTGTCAATCTGAATAGTGAGTTGAATAAGATCTTACAGGGATGCTTGCATTGCCATTTTTGTGAGCTTGTCTTTTAATTCATCATTCAACTCCTTCAGAAATTAGGTGAAGAGATAAGGTGAAGAGAACTGAGTCAGTCCATTGAATTTGGAGATGTAGAGATGTTGAAATGCAGGTCCAGGGAACCTTGGCTGAGTTCCAGAATCTACACCTGAGCAGAGCACTTACGGTCTTGGTGGCTGAACATCCTTTTGAATTCTGTAAGGAAAGCAGGGGTGTTTTCTAGAAGTGGACTGGCATCTGAAACTAAAGGCAACTGTTGGACAGTCTTCTTCCGGGGCAGGAAGGCCTACTCGCTCCAGAAACAATGCTAGACACATGGTTGTATATGAAAATCTAGCATGGCTTCAGAAATAATATCCAGAAGAAAGGAAAAACTAAAGACCAGGAAAACCTTGAGCCCCCACCATGCACAGTATTTTTGTAAAAAAAAACCCTATGAGCACACAAGCTTACACAGTGCAAAGCCTCCACCCTGGAGCACCGGAGGTTGCCCACAAGACCGGGCCTGCAGCTAGACCCTGCAGCCAACCTCCCTAACTACCCAAACCCATGCTGCGCATTGCCCTTTGGCCATGCACAGCGGGAGTTGCATGGCCTCTCTGGGTGTGAGAATAGGTGTGAGAGGGGGTAGCTTGGGTGAGAGTGGCCGACAGATTGGCTGGGTGTGAGAGTGCATAGATCAGTGTTCTAGTGCGTGTATCAGTGTGTGTGCGGGTCTGTGAGTGGGTGTATGAGGGTGTGAGTGGGTTTGTGAGTGGGTGTGTGACAGTCTGAGTAGGTGTTTGAGTGGATGCATAAATGTCTGAGTGTGTCTGTGAGTAGGTGCATGGGGGTCTGACTGGGGCTTTGAGTGAGGGCATGAGGGTCTGAGTGGGTCTGTCAGGAGGTCCATGACTGAGTGGGTCTGTGAGTGGATAAGTGAGTGTCTGAGTGGGTATGTGAGTGGGAGAAATTAGTTGAAAGAGAGAGGGAGAGTGACAGAATTTGTTAGGCTTTGATGTCTGATATACTGAGAATGAGATATTTGTGTAAAATTTAAAATAAAAATGTATTTATTATTTAAAAAAAATATAAAAATGTATTTAAAAAAAAGAGAAATGAGTCTAGCTGGACTTGAACACCCAATGCTCAATAAGAAGGCCTGCGACCTTCATACTGAGCAACTGATTTTTTTATTTATTTTTCTCAGCCCTTTATGGGCTATCTGGGACCACAAGGGAGCCCTCAAGGGCTCCCCTGTGGTCCCTACTGATTTATGTTCTTATTTATAACTTTTTACTTTATATATATATTTTTTAATAAAAGCCATTTACGGGCTATCTGGCACCACGGGGGAAGCCTTAAGGCTTCCCTTACGGTGCCATTTCTTCAGCAAGCATGGAGCTGCTTTGACAGCAGCTCCACGCTTGCTGACACATGTCCTCTCTTTCCTGAGCACGCGTTCAGGGGACAGAGATAAAAGCGCTGCGTTTTGACAGTGGGACCTGCTTTAGAGGTCCCACTGTCAAACAGCAGAGTGTTTGCTGTGGCTTGGCTGCAGAGCTGCAGCAAACAACTATTTTCCAGGGGTGGCCATCCCACGACATCTGTGGCTCATATTTGCATGCAGGAAAGGCACATGAAAACTCCCCTTTCTGCAAGTGAGAGCTGTTTGACAGCTCTCACTTGCAGAAAGCGAACTTTGTTTGCTATCAGCTCCCACCAAGCAAAAGCAAACAGCTATGTCCTGGGTGTGGGCATCCCATGTCATAGCAGGAGCCAGTCCTGGGGAGTGACGGTCTCCAGGGCCATCATTGGCTCTTGGATGGGGGATGCACGCCTCTCTCCAACTGTAATGTTAGCCCAAGGGAGATGGGGGTCCCTGAGGCTGCAGGGGGGGCCACAATGCCCCCTGCAATTGAATAGAAGGAAGCTGTGGGGAGGTAGTGGTGTACACCCCCCACATTAGATTCAACTCGAGTCCAGGAGAGGTGGCGGTTCCTAAGGCTATGTTGGGCGCGCAGTCCCCCACATTATATTTTTGTAAAGCCTCAGGGAAGTGGCTGTGTATTGGCTGTGGCTGTGTATTAAGCCCAGGAGTGTGCCTCCCTCGCCCAGAACCCTCCGAACGAGCCCACCGACCCAGACACCGCGGCCTGCAACTTCAGACAATGGATCAACAACTGCGCCAACATCCTCGCCCCACTGAAGAAACCCCCCAACAACCCCACCAGCAAGAAAGCCTCCTGGTTCACCGACGAACTCCTGGCCTCCAAACGCGCCTGCAGGAAACTGGAAAAGAAATGGCTCCAAGAACGCACACCGGACAATCACGCTGCCCTCAAAGACGCAACCCGCCAACACCACCACCTCATCAGGACCACCAAGAGGTCCTCCTTCAAAGACTGCCTAGACAACAACGCACATGACAGCAAAGAGCTCTTCCGCATCGTGAAGCAACTATTCACCCCCAGCACCAACGTCAACGACATCCCGCCCTCTCAGGAACTTTGCGACTCCCTCGCCGCCTTTTTCTACAGCAAGATTGCCGACATCCACAGCAGTTTCAACACCCCGACCGCACCCTCCTCCGTCACCACCTCGTACCCTAGCATCGCCAACCCCATCACCGCCTGGTCCAACGTCGACGACAATGCAACACGCACAATCATGAACTCCATCCACTCCGGATCACCGACTGACCCCTGCCCCCACCACATCTTCTACAAAGCCGACTCTATCATTGCGCCCCAACTCTGCAAGATTATCAACGCCTCCTTCGAAACAGGCACCTTCCCAGAAAACTGGAAGCACGCAGACATCAACGCCCTCCTCAAGAAACCAAAAGCCGACCCCAAGGACCTCAAGAACTTCCGCCCAATCTCCCTCCTCCCCTACCCAGCTAAAGTCACAGAAAAGATCGTCAACCTTCAGCTGACACGCCACATCGAAGACAACAATGTTCTCGACTCCTCACAAACCGGATTTAGACTCAACCACAGCACTGAGACCGCCCTCATCGCCGCAACAGATGACATCAGACGCCAACTCGACCGTGGCGCGACCTCCGCCCTCATTCTCCTAGACCTCTCAGCGGCCTTTGACACAGTCTGCCACCACACCCTACTGTCACGCCTCCAAGAAGCCGGCATCCAGGAAAAAGCCCTAGCCTGGACCTCATCCTTCCTCTCCGGCAGAACACAGACTGTTCGCCTCCCACCCTTCCGCTCAGAAGCCAACAACATCATCTGCGGCGTCCCCCAGGGCTCCTCCCTGAGCCCTACGCTGTTCAACATTTACATGCCCCCCCTAGCACAAGTGGCCCGCCGTTTCGACCTCAACATCATCACCTACGCCGACGACACCCAGCTCATCCTCTCCCTCACCAACGACCCTGCCACCGCCAAAGCCAACCTCCACGAGGGAATGAAAGCAGTTGCCGACTGGATGAGAAATAGCCGCCTGAAGCTCAACACCGACAAGACAGAAATCCTCATCCTCGGGACCTCCCCCTCCGCCTGGAACGACTCATGGTGGCCCGCCACCCTCGGAACACCCCCGACGCCCACCGACCACGCCGCAACTTGGGATTCATCCTCGACTCCGCACTCTCCATGGACAGACAAGTCAACGCCGTCACCTCCTCCTGCTACAACACCCTCCGCACCCTCCGCAGGATTTACAAGTGGATCCCGACCGACACCAGGAAGACAGTGACCCACGCCCTCGTCAGCAGCAGACTGGACTACGGCAACGCACTCTGTGCAGGAATCCCAGCGAAACACCTACAGCGACTCAAACGCATCCAAAACGCCTCAGCCGACTCATCACCAACGCACCCCGCCACAGCCACATCACCCCTCACCCCTCACCTCAAAGGACTCCACTGGGTCCCCGTCAACAAAAGGGTCACCTTCAAGCTCCTCACCCAGGCACACAAAGCACTCCACAACACCGGCCCCTCCTACCTCAACGACAGACTCAACTTCTACACCCCGACCCGCCAACTGCGTTCCGCGAGCCTCGCCCTCGCCACCGCCCCCCACATCCAACTAACCTCCTCCGGCGGCAGATCCTTCACCTACCTCGCCGCCAAGACCTGGAACACGCTCCCTACCTACCTCCGACAGACCCAAGACCTGCTGGCCTTCAGAAGACTCCTCAAGACCTGGCTCTTCGAGCAGTAGCAGTCCCCTCCCCCCTCAGCGCCTTGGAACCCTAGCGGGTAAGTAGCGCGCTCTATAAATATCTGTGATTGATTGATTGATCTCTCCTCTTTTTTTTATTTGCCCCCAGGACCTGGCCCACCCAGGGGCTTCGAAAAAACTAGCGCAGGAGATTGCACTTTTTTTTTTTTTAATTGCCACAAATTTGCAGCTACAGCACATATTTGTGTCAAAAATGCTTTAAAAAAGTGCTTTTTGCTCTGTCGGGTCCCTCTGAGACCCCAACACCAGAGCTAAGGGGCCCGGGTGTCTCTACCCTGACCCCTTTTCCTTTGTTTTTTGTTTTTTGTTGGGACTTAGCTGAAGCCGAATCCCAAGATGGCCGCCCACACTTTCCTGCCTGAAGTGTTGGCAGACAATCAGAGCTGTGCATTTCCCTGCACAAACTCGTCATTAAGCGCAAAGTAATTGCAGCCAAAGATATACAAATCTGTTCTCCCCATAATTTCTTGAACATTACTGAATGGATTTATACAAATAAGCTAAAGCGAAATCTGCGGACCAACAGCTAGCTTTTTGCAAACTTTGGTGTAATTCCGTCCAGCGCTTTGGGCTGTAGTCACGTTCAATGGTCCTATGGGAATTAACATGGGAAACACAACTTTTTTGAGTCCCCCCTTTTTGTCTTCTCCCGCTTGACGGATCACCCCGAAGATTTCTGTGTGCAACAAGATTCACCGGTGACCACCAGTAGGTTTAATATATATATATAAAACCTACTGGCAGCAGTCGGTAGGAAGTATAATTAGGACCTAGTTTCTATTGAAAAAGTATTTTTTCACTTGCCTTTATCTTTGGCACCATTTGACGAATTAAAAAAAGAAAAAGTGTGCAGAGAATCTTGATGTGCATGGGAAGGGTGATTTGTGAAGCAGGGGTCGAGAAAAAGGGGAGGTAAAAAAAAGTGCATTTCCCAATTCCCATAGGAGTTTGAACAAGACTACAGCCTAACTGTGGGATGGAATAACACCAAATTTGTCACAAAAGGTAGCTTTTTGTCCAGAAAGAGGCCTTTTTGTTATTTGGTGTAAATCCGTTAAGTAGTTTTTGAAATATTAAAAGAAAACAAATTTGTGTATTTGGAGGTGAGAAGGCTTCGCCAATACTCCCGATCTCGTGCAGAGATCTGATTGGCTGTCAACACTTCAACCAGGAAGTGTTGACAGCCATTTTGAGACTTGGCTTCAGCTGAGTCTAAAAAACAAAACAAAAACCAACTAAAAGGGGCAGGGTACTGTTACCATACCCCTCTAGCCTTGGTGCTGGGGTCCCCTAGGGACCCACCAAGCCTTTATTGTTTTTTTTTCTTAAATCCATATCCTCAGGGCTTAATGAAACAATGGAGCAGGTGCCATGAGGGTCTGCCACTCCCCAGGGCTACCTCCCAAACTGACAGCTCCCACCAAGCAAAAGCAAACATAAATCCACTTTTTGCAAGCAGGAGCTGTCAAAGAGTTCCTGCTTGCAGAAACCAGAGTTTTAATCTGTTTCCCTGCATGCAAATATGCATGCATGGAAACAGCCAAAAACATTGCTGCCACATGCAGGGAGCTGCTATTTAAAGCAATGCAGGCGCCCGCAGGAGCCAGCTGGGAACACAGGGTCCTTGAGGCTCCCCCCAAAGTCCACCAAAATTAACAATAAAAAGTTGAAGGATCAAATCCTGGCATCTCATTGTAGTATGTCTGTTTATTTGTTCATAATTTTAATCTCAAACATTCCTAGTGATGGAACATTGAGGTATTTTTCCCATCACAATTTTTCGGTTGCATGTCATAGTTATGTCTGGACACTGCACTGTATGCAGCCACCTATAGCTTAGTGGCTAAGGTCTCCAACCCTCACACTGAAGTTTGAGAGTTCTAGTTTATGTGTGTTAGTTATCATTTTCCTGCTTTACTTTCTTTTGAAATCCAAATATTTACGTACCAAAAGGTCATCAAACTCTTTTTACTTGAGAAATGCATGTTTTTTTTCAATTTGTTGGAAAATATCTCATTCTAATTATATCATTCATCAAAGAGAGAGTTTGTTATGTCAGTGGTCTCTCTATGCAATGGTGCAGGGGTTGGGTGACTACAAGGGGTTGGCTGCAGGAACTATGCATGATGGGGGAGCGAGTTCTAGTTACATTAGGCTGCAAGTTATAGTTACTTGAAATATTTCTAACTATAACTGCTGAATTTCTGTATTTCTCCTGCACTTGTTTCAGTGAAGCCCCCAGGTGGGCCAGGCCCTGGGAGCATTTAAATTTTCAATGCAGAGGAGCTGCCCCCCTGCTGCCCTTGAGACTGCCACCTCCCCAGGGCTAATCTTTCATCAAATGCAAGGTCTGTCTGGTCCGTTGCAGGCCTGGGGACCACCACATTCCCGGGTCCAAAGACATTCTGTGGGCAGGGGGGCCAACCGGCCCCCTGCAGGACCAAGGACTGCCTCGCCCCGGGGCCATTCAAATTATGAGTGCAGGGGACCATGTGGTCCCCTTCAATCCCTGGTGACCACCACCTCCCCAGGGCTAAACTCAATATGTGTGTCGGGGGTCCTCCAGGCTTGCCCACAGCCCTGGGGACCACCACTTCCCCAGAGACTTTGAAATTATGAGTGCAGGGGCCACATGCCCCCCGCAGCCCCAGAGACTGACACCTCCCCAGGGCCATTAAAATTATGAGTGCAAGAGGCTGCTTCTCCCCTCCTCCCCCCACATCCCTGGAACTGCCACCTCCCTGGGGCCATTGAAATCATGAGTGCAGGGGCTGCCTGCTCCCCCTGCAGCCCTGGGGACCGCCACCTCCCCAGGGCCATTGAAATTATGCGTGCAGAGCGCTGCGCTGCCCTTCCACAGCCCCAAAGGCCACCACCTCCCTGGGGCAAACATACAATTGTGTGCAGGGGGGCCCTAGGCCCCCTACAGCCCTGGGGGCCAACACCTCCCTGGGGCAAATAGAACATTGGAGAGGGGCTGTGCAGCCTCCCTTGTGGAGCCATACATGACACTGGGTAAAGCAACTGTGGCCCCCAACCATTTTTGCTGGGTGCCCTAGGGGGCTCCCAAATTACATGGCTGGGAAGCGAGGTGCACAACCTCTCCCCTTTTAAACATAATCAGCCCGGGGCTTTGATCCCCAGGGCCTTTTGAGGCTCATGGAGGGGGAGCTGTGTGCTCCCCTCCCATTATTTTGTATTCAACTCCAGGGGATGAGGTCCCCATTGCAATTTCAAATTTTGGGAGGGGGCCAGGCACCCCTCTCACATTTAACATCCTGTTGGCCCCAGGAGATTGGACCTCTTGGAGGTTCAGGAATATGGGCCACATGATCCTTCTCTGCTAAATATTTAAATATGCTGCCGCCTCTGGCCCTGACCCAACCACAGGGTGTTTTATTGATAGAGAGCTTTTTATTCAAATGTTGCATTGAATTAATGGATCCTTTGTGAATTCACAATAATTTTTAAAGTGGTTTTGGACCCATGGGGTGTACCTTTAGATCCCCACCATTAGGCCGAGGGGGCATCCCGATGCTATCCACTTATACTTTTAACTTACTTTCCTTCACTTTTTCACTTTTTTTAGGACTTGGGACTGAGACTAAGGGCCATATTTATACTTTTTGACGCAAAACTGCGCCAACGCAGTTTTGCGTAAAAAAAAATTGCGCCATCTAACGCCATTTGGAAGCGCCATGCGGGCGTCAAATTTATACTTTGACGTACGGCGGCGCAACCAACAGGTGGGAGTCATTATTTCGTGACGCACACAGCGTCGGTCTGTCGTAAAGGAAACCAACGTAAATGCGACGCACATCACTGTGGGTCGATTTACGACAGCGCAATCGTGAAAACGCCGTTTTTTTTCACGCTATTGTGTTACATTTTTGCGCGAAAACTGCCCTTTCAGGAGAGGAGACCCAAAATGGATCCTAGATGCCCCAACAGACCCCAGGAGGATGAGAGCAGACCAGGAACCAGCCAGGAGGAAGCATACAGGAACCAGGACATTTAAAAACAAAAAAAAGAAAGTGTCGCTTCAGTGCAGAGGAGCAGGAAATCCTGGTGAAAGAGGTGACGGAACACCAGCACCAACTTTTCATCTCCTCAAAATTGCCACTCAGTAGGAGAGAGGCCATCTGGAAACAAATTGTGGACAAGATTAACAGTGTGGCTGAAGAACGCCGGACAGTCACTGAGTGTAAGAAACGCTGGCATGACTGCAAACGTAGGACCAAAGAGAAAATGGCCAGGAACAGGAAGGCAGCAATGCAGACTGGAGGGGGGAGTCCAGCACAACAGGAGGCCCTGGACCACATGAAGGAGATGGTCGCAGCCGTCATCCCGGAGGAGATCGTCACAGGGATTCAAGGACTGGACAGCGCAGACTACCACGACACAACGCACATGCAGGGTAAGTCGCATGGGGAATTCAAATGCAATAATGAGGATTGTAAGCAGGGGGGGGATACCTACTACACAATGCATGTAAGTCAGCACATATATGAAGTGGCATGGGGAAAGGGGCACGGCAGGGGGGCATGCCCAGTACTGACCGAAGCTGGGGCACGACAAAATACAGCAACCACAACAGTCCCACGGGGGCATCCTGTAATTACAACAAGAGAGCCAAGGGAAAGCAGTGACAGGTGGGAAGGACACTACCTCAAATCCACATCCAGGCACTTGTCTTGCAAAATCTATTCCCCATCAACTAGGTCCCTACCTGTAATGCTGTAGCAAATACAACAACTGCAACTTAACTGCCACCACAGTTGACAATAACACCTCTCATCTCTGTGCAGCTATAGCACCAAATGGCAGGAACCCCACCCTGGAACATACATACATAAATTGGGGGTGAGGATGACATCTGCAATTACTCCTAGAAATAAGACAAAGGTACCAGTACACTCAAATGCCGAATGTCCATAACTGACACATACATAACCCTAAGTAAACAGCAATAGGAGCCACACAGCACTAACGACACACACATGCTGCATACGTCAGGGTCCCTCACGTGCCTGGCTAACAAGGCTACATCACTAATGTCATACTGCTCAGACAACAACATTGAGGATGGGACACAGGCAACTGGTCACTGAAACACATCTGCACAGTCTTACAAAAAAATAGGACATTCATACGATAAACAGGCCAATCCAGTAAGACACACATTATACCCCATCATATACAAACATCAACAATGTTTACATCCATACCACATCCTAACATTGACATGCATAGGTAATGCCACGTAACATGTACAGTTCATGCAATGTGAATAAAAAGTGTATGGGGCAGGGCCTGAGAGGCAAGTGTGCTGGCAGGGCAGTCACAACACCCACAGTCAGTCAAAGTGTAGTGTGGCAAGTGAAACGTATACTTTGCGCATTAGCCTCAGGCTGGAGGCCTTTGTGCATCTTACCCTGAATGTACTAATACTCATTTGCTCACATCTAAGAGCCTCAGAGCACTTTGCACTAAATGATTCTCATTGCCCTTCCTATCAGTTAATGTAGCAAATAGTCAGTCCTAGGGTGTTGTTAATTAGTCAAATCACCCTGTTTTGCCTACTTCTGCACTGGAGTTTGCCAGAACATATTCACTCTGTGCCCCAGTCAAGGATACCGTCTGGTACGTTGCTGATAGATGTGGTAGGGTTGAAGGTCTGGCATTCCTGCGTAGGGAAACCTTGTCATCACCATGACATATGTCTTTTAAATTCACTTCCTCGTCCCAAGACACGCATGGGGGAGTTTCCAAACATAAATTCACAACTAGATGCTGCCTGCCTTGCTGCTGATGCACAACCAGATCCCAGCCCATTCCTCTGATATGAGGGATGATGTCTCCCCTGTGATTCAGACAGGCAAGCTCCAAACTTAACATGCTGTGCTATACATAGAACAAGCAGAGGGAGAGTAGAAACTGTTAGGCACCATGATAGTTGTGTACTAATGTATTAGTCTCCTGCGGACTATTTCAATTCTAACAGTGTGTATTGTTTGGGTTATTGGGGCTCACACCTAAATTCCTACAAGTCAGTTGTACAATGAAACTTCATATCAAACAAATACTGTCTTTGTCATTTGTGTATGGGAACATACCGGAAAAGATAGAAATGTGTAGGACCTGAGTGACCACCACTTCCCTGAGAAGTTCCAAAGATGTCATGCGCTCGGATGTCTAAACATTCCTTTGATGTGGGAGACCAGAGGCACTGCTAGTTAGTCTGAGCTAAATTGAATATCTGGGTGACAGAGTTATATACAAGTGGGCCAAACTTAGTCCCCCACACCATTAGCTATCCTGCTGCCTAGAAAGCCAAGAATCACATGTAGGATAATGAGAGCCCACCCAACAAAATGTCCCTCCATAACAATAGTGAAACAGCGAGGGAGGAGTAGGACAAAAAAACGCCTATTTCTAAATAATTACAAAGCAACACCTAGAGGCGACCTGCCAGACATGTCTGAAAGATCCATATCATACATGTGACACACAGGTGGGCCATAGGCCTACAACAATGCCCTATGACGGACAGCAGATACCAAGACAAACACAGAGTACAAAGTTAAGGCATCCAAAGGCTTGTATCTTAAAGCAAAATTGTCACAACACAGACACACTAATTGTACCCTGTTTCATTGCAGAGGAACACGGATCTCCTGCCGATATGCCTGTCCATGAGTTCCCTGATGACATGGATGACGAGACCATCAACCTCCCACAAGAGACCCTTGACATGGTCCTTGCAAGCCTCCAAACCCCACCTTCAGTCACAAGGAGGAGCACAGAAGAAGCAGCCACCACAGTAGAACCACCCGCCACCCCAATTGTAAGACCTGCCAGCTCCAACACAGCTGAGGACTCTGACGACACTGGCACCAGCTTCGAAAGAACCGTCGTTGGGGTCCAGCGGGAGCTGGCCAAGGAGGTGCGGGTGGGGATGCAAACTATGGCAGCCAGCCTTGAGGGGGTGCGTTCGTGCATGTTGTCAACTGCTGATCAGGCAGCTGCAATGCAAGCCAGAACATCGCTCTTGGAGGAACTTCTAAAAACACAGAAGGAAATCTGCACAGCTGTCATCCAGTTGACACAACAACTCCAACTGCAAGCCAGTCAACGTGTGCACGAATGCAACATAGAACCCCTCAGGGCCGACCTGGCTGCCTACCATCGGGATGTGGCTGCCAGTCTGAAAAACCAGCAGGCCCTCCTTGCTGCAGTACTGCCCTTCATTACTCGACAGGGATCAGCCCCCGGGATGTCTGCCTCCATGTCTTCTAACACTGAGGTGTGTGTTGCCCCTTCACAACCAACAACAACAAGGATACACCAGGCAACACACACATCAGAAGAAGAAGACATGGAACAGATAACATTCACACGCAAGAGTACCCGGAAGCCCTAGTCCCTGCACCATGGCCTACTCTGACCAAGGTCCTACGTTTTGACACATGCCAGTCTCACTACAACTACCCTCAATGACTGTTCGGCAATCCACTGTATGACTTGTCCCCATTGCCAGTGAATGTCTCTCTCCTACCATTTGGCAATTCATGTTCCTCTGCACCGTCTGTGACCTCACCCCAGCATGTCAGGAGCATCATCCACACCCCGTCTGTAGGATCACCATGTAAGAATGCACCAGAACGGACTCAGCTAACATTGTGAATGGACATTTTGCATTACACCACCTACAAATAAATATCACTTGCACACCTATTGTGTCTCTGTGTCATTTCACACTTCAACTGTGCAGTAGATAACTCCAAAGTGGCTGTGTGGCAACCATGTAGATTCTCTATACTACTGTCCTGATTTCATGTATACTGAAACATCTGTGCAGTGGCCAGGATTGCATCATAGCTTCACTATACTGAGGAAAATAACTGATGAAGGGACTAAGCACACACAATCATGCTGTGTTGGACAGAATGATGCACCATCTACAGCTATTCTAGACAACTAATGGTGGCTGAGAAATGTAGGCACCATGCGATACTAAAATTGGAAATTATGCTGTAAAATGAAAGGAATGATAAGCAAATTACACTGCATCATTCACTCTTACGGCGTATACTTCCATGAAGGAAAGTCATGCTGAATCAGTACACACATGATGTAGGTCAGCAATGACAGCAACAAGACAAGAGTGTGAACAAATCCTCATCTACAAAGCTCTCCCAGAACTTCACAATGCTGTCCGACCTATCTATTTACCTACAATAACAAGTCGGGAAGCACTCTTTGTGAAGTAGGATACATACCAACCCCAAACCTTGATGATCAATGCACACTACCAATGTTGGCTCTCCCACATGGTGGATACTTACCAAGTTAGCACACGGGTAGCTGGCATGTTAAACCTCATTAGCCTGGGGATAGCGAGCATGGAACACAAATGTCGTACTAAAACTTTCTGCTACACTGATGTCAAGGCTATGAAAAGGTAGCAACTAACGCATCAGGTAAAGGGTTAACATTTTTTTTATTTCAAAGTAGTAATAAAAGAGGCAACTAAGGGAAAGGTAAACCTACACTGATCTAACCTGACTACTACTAACCCACAACTGTCCCTAACTAACCTAAGCTAAACTTACTCTACACATGTAACGAAACGATCTAAACATCAACCCCCCACCCACCATTAAGAGACAAGACACATGCAGGACAACACTTACTAACCTACACACATACTATACTATCCTAAACAAACATATATTTTTTTGTAATTTTTTTTTGTAGAATTTTTTTCCTTTTTTTTTTTTTTTTTTAATTAAACAGGAATCCCAACATTGCCCCCCACCCACCCACCCACTCAAAAATATTCGATAGAAAGAATAAGGACCCCCCACCCTCTTACCTAACACTAACTAAGCTAATTTCCTATACTTATCCTATAACTAACCCCCCAAACCCAACTAACAGTATGAAAAAGGAAAGAGGTGAGAGGGGAGGGGTAAAAGTTCAGGAGGGCAAAATGACTACAGATTTGCCCTCCGTAGTGTGCGCCGGATGGAGCGCACCTTCTTCTTCACCTCATTCATGTCCCCCGCAAGGTTGTCAACCTTGCGGATCAACCTGTCCAATTTTCTGGACAATGCCTGGAAGGCTGCAGGGTCAATATGAGGGTCAGTGCTGGTCTGGGTGCCGGTGGAGGTGGAGTTTGTTGCTGGAGTGGAGTGGCCACGGGACAGCCCTGCTCCCAACACACGGCTGGGTCCAGGTCTGGATGAAGATGCCTGGTCCGTTGCTGTGTCCCCTTGGGCAGACCTGGTGGATGTAGTGGCGGTGGTTGTTGGTGGCACCGTTGGGGGAGCCTGTGGTGTGGCATACCACGCCCCGGAGGCCCGATCCGAATTATATCTGTGGGCCATCCTCCGATACCCACACTGCACCTGCAGGATGTGGCTGTACCTCATTGCACGGCGCTCGAAATGGTTGCGCTCTGCGGCACTCAGGTTTGCAGCTGTGAAGAGAAAAGGGAAATATTGAGCATTGAATTTACAGTGGGTTGAATACCACCATGGGTCATTTGTCCATTACTAGAAATGTATTTTTTGCAGCAATTGTTACAACATAGTTCACGGAAAGGCTCAGAGGAAGTACATGTGAATCCTGCATACCTAAGGGCATATCACACCTAGCATATACATGTCTCTACATGATGGATGACATCACACTAAACTACTCAACCAAATCATACCTAAGGCATGAGACATTATGGCACCAGCTCTTCCGCATACTGACTTCACTACATATGTCATTCTATGTGATAACAATCACACTCCTCACTCAATGGCATTTGGAATTAGTTGTGTGCTAAGATTGAACCCCTGGCCCAGAATCATATGTCCACACTAGGGGTCAGATGTAGGAATCTTGAAATAACAACTAGCAATTATGCAAAGCAGAACGGTGTCTCTGACACCGTCTGCGAGTCGCTATGGGGTCCCGAAAACCCACCTCATGAACATCAATGATGTGGGTTCCAAGTTGCCCCACCGTAGCGACTATGGGCACTCACGGGGATGGAGGCCTGCTGGGACCAGCAGAAATCCATAGACTTGACTGCTTTTAAATGAAGCAAGTAATTTTTCCCCAAGTGTAGGCCGTTTACCTGAAAGGAAAATGAGCTGCAATTAGTTTAAAAACACAACAATTCAACTAGGAAATTTTCACGGTAATTATTGGTCCCTTAGACCACTGGCTGTTTTGTGCAGGATTATTTTGGTCCACTCACAAAGGTGAAGGTTTACAATGAGGACCCCTTCCAGTCAGCAAGTTGGTTACCATCCACTTCAAGTGGATGATAACAGCTACTCACTTTGCAACCACGTACTTGGTTGCAAATGGGATTGCCTACCACTGTGATTTGCAAGTAGGTCTGGTAAACCCCTTTATCATTTCCATTTTGAAAAGCATTTTCCTAATATGTACATGACCACCAAATACATTTTGGAATAGGAAACAGACGTTTGCAAATCACAAACATATATTTATGCCATTTGCAACGTGTAGACATTTTTCTCACTCTGGCCCTAGGTACTAACTCAAGTCACAAAAGGTGCTAAGTACGTGTAACATACTGGTTGCTACAGTCCTAGGTACCCTGTTTCACAGTAACATCCCAGTCTTTGTGGGTGGTGTGGGAAGAACAACCAACAATCCCATGTTCAATGCACACCCAGGAGTGTACAGAAAGTTCAACAAGTATGTGCCTTCACACACAACAACTATGAAGGGCTAGCAACACGTTGTAGTCAGCCCAACCTTGTCACATCCCAGGTCCACACATGTCAAAATGATATGACTTAGCCCAACATAACATACTATTAGTGAGGCATGTTTAACAACACACACAGAGGAGGTAGAACACCCATTCACATGATTCAACTGAACACCTAGGCCATTGCACTCAAGTCACATACACTTCGAGTTCACCTTGTGGAAGTACATGGCCCTGGAAGATCCGACCTACAGTGTACACAGTCCATCCTCAACTAGGAAGAAACACTTGTCATCAAAGCCATGTGCCTAAGCTATCTGGGAGACTGTCAGTCTGATATGCAGACTCAGTTGATGGCAAGTCCCTGACCAAGTCTAACATTGACCAGTGTATTCCAAATGAGTCATACCATTCCCAATTGCCGCCCTAATTGAATGGGCTACAACCCCTCAATCTGAGAGATGACTAGGTGTTGCTTTACAGAAACATTATTCAAATTTGATATCACACTAAAACAACAAAGCCAATGAACGGCCAGCACATCAAATCATGAATTCTCTTGAACACACAGTAATCCATCATGCTTCATTACCAAACAATGTAAATAGCACTCAGGCGACACTCACTGTAGGTATCAGGGTCGTCAAAATGGGCCACCTCTCCCACGGTGTATGGGGCTGGTCCACCTGTAAAGCATGAAACAAAGATTATACTCAGACTGGGTGAACGGACAAATAATTTCTGTTACAATGACACTGTGTGAATATGACATGGTAATGATAGACTTTCACACATGCCCATCCTGCATGGATGACTTTGTATTCAACATTCTCATTGGATGAGTCTCCTGCTCCAGTGTCACACCCTACTACACTCATGCAGTGGCCAGGACAGTCATGTGTCGTCCAAGTTAATCCTCCATTAGTATGCCCCAACAATAATGTTAACCATACATCTCAGCATGTGCATCCCAGAGAAACATTCCAAAACTGGTTCCATGAGGACTGCATGACCACTCACAATCAAACAGGCTATGTGGACAGGTTCAACACACAGCAACCAGACACACATGTGACATATGTGTGAACAACATGACTAACTTCATGTGACGTGAAGGCAACACACATGTATAGCATCATCATGTGTTTCCAATTTTCTGTCTAGCTATGGCGTCTGCATATGTAGGTATGTTGTTTCTACATGACGTACTCACTGGCCATTATGACCAGTGGAGTACATATAGAGCAGTTCACGTGTTGCTTTTCTGACACAAATGCAACACTACATTACATGCAGCTACAGGCATCTGGTATGTGTTGCAAAAATGAGCCATCGGACTGGTAGCATAGGTCTTCATACACATTCTGCAACAAATACACATTAGGACACATATGTATACCTTGGTAGCGCAGCATTTGCAACATTTTGTGACGCAGAGAGGGGGCGACTTAGCAAAATACAAATAGATGTTGGATTTTAATGCTGTTATTGCGTGTACATGTGTTGCAAAATATGGGGATTTATGTGTATAACCATGGGCCTAGGTTTCCCTAGCATTACACACAGTCAGCTACTTATTTTGCAGATTGGCTAACAATCATCACATGTTCACACACAGATTTCTATCATTCCCATTTAATAGATTTGTACTCACCAACATGGCCACCAATCCGGAGTCCCAGGTGGTCCAGCAGGTCCTGTTCCCTGGTGATCAGATCTGCCCAGCGGTGCTTGAGTTGGTGTACATTTCTCAGACTCCCGTGGACCCGGACCAGGTGATGGCGCACCTTCTCCCACCGGATTTTCCTCGCCTCCGTGTGATACCCCTGTATCACACGGCCCCCAGCTTCCAGCATTAGTGGGAGGAAATGGCTTACTAGCCATAGGAACCCCCCCAATTCGTCTTCACCCATCCTGGACAGGCGAGGCCTACCTGACATATTGAGAGGACTAATGCTGGACAAAATAAATATGAAAGTAAAAGTGGGAAATGGGGAAAGGTAGAGGTGTGAAAGAAAAAGAAGAAGGAGAAAAATAGCCCAACTAACCCCCCAAACTATGCTACCCACAACAGACTCCCACTGACAATACAAACTATCACAGGTATAGACAAAATAACACTAAACAGACTGAGACAATGTTATACAACAATAATAGATTGACACTAAGACAAAATACAAGGCACACAGGACACAAAAGCAGTAAAACACAGGACAACACCTTTCACACAACCACACAGTCTAGATAAATCTGAGACTGCAAAGTGAAAGTGAAAGTTAACTCCCAGTACAGATTTTGTAAACAGGATATCCTATTACATCACTTCCTGCAGAAAATGGCCGCCGTTTTTATTTTCCCGTTTTGCGTCATATTTTCACGCATACACAGTTGTGCGTCATTTGTTTTTGACGCATTACAGTGCACATGATGCGGAGTGAAAAAATATGATATGAATATTAATATTTTATAATGTACATGAGATGACCAACATATTGTCCATGTAGCGTCAATTTTACCACGCATACAGCATGGGCGTATTTTTTTTTACACGTACAGTAGTGCACATGATGCGGAGTGAAAAAATATGATATGAATATTAATATTTTATAATGTACATGAGATGACCAACATATTGTCCATGTAGCGTCAATTTTACCACGCATACAGCATGGGCGTCATTTTTTTTACACGTACAGTAGTGCACATGATGCGGAGTGAAAAAATATGATATGAATATTAATATTTTATAATGTACATGAGATGACCAACATATTGTCCATGTAGCGTCAATTTTACCACGCATACAGCATGGGCGTCATTTTTTTTACACGTACAGTAGTGCACATGATGCAGAGTCAAAAATATTGTGGATGTAAATTATACTTTGAAGGCGAAATATTAAGACACTTTTGGATACATTTGTATTTGACTCTGCATTGTGTGCACACATGTACGTGAACAAATTATGACGGCCATGCTGTATGCGTAGAATATGGAGCAAATTTATCCTTATGTCTTCATGTTTTTAGCTTTGGAAAGGTGATTTGTCATGGTCAAACGGTGCGATGTGATACACATATGTGTTTGTATATGACACATGTCCGTTGTTTTATGTATAGAAGGCATTCACACTGTAATGTTTGGGATACGTTAACTAATGTATTGACCATATTTGACGACATATTTGGTGTAATTGCTGATGGCTATTTTGAAATGATGGATGGGATACCATTATGTATTCCGTCTCCAAAATGTGTCCACATTTATGATGGAGATGCTTTTATCTGTAGTCCTAACAGGGAGTGGGAGAGTCACTTTCAGTTTTTATGGGGCTGAGCATGTCCCATTATGATTTTGTGTTTCAGATTTGTGTTGGACTTGTGACATGGAGGCCACACATGTGCCTTATGCATGTGTTTAGTTCACAAGTACATGATTCTTGTATGTTTTGGGGGCGGTAGAGGTGGACTTAGGCCCCCAGCACCCTAGGATTTGACCATCCAGAATAGCTACTGTATCCATAGAGTATATTTATTATATCATGGCAAACCTGCAGCAGCGGGCTAATGTAAGGCCATATGGTATGAATGACTGTTGACCATTCATTGATCTCATTAGCCCATTTGACGTTTGCAGTAATGATGAATTGGAGCAAACTTGCATACCATTTTCCTATGACTATGTTTGCAAGACTCTCAGCGTTCCCGATGTGATAATGAGAAGAATATTTTGGTTGTCTGTGTCCCTTTCTGCATAAACTGGTTTAGTGTCATGTTACAATCTTCCTGCTAGGTTCAGACTGGGACACAACTATGATGGTCTACTTTCAAATATTAGATTGATTGTATGACATATGTGTACATGTGTGTGGGAATGTGGATCCACTATCACCTGTCTGGGTGTATGTTGTCACTGTAACTTCAAGGTCTCCTCCTGAGTTAGTGGCAGCTGATGTTGTAGCTATTGTGTATTGCTCATATCACACACTTGAGAGAAGCCATTGATGACATGGTCACGTACACATGGATGGTCCCACCCAGTCTCTGAACACGTGTAATGTGACTTTCAAATGATCTCCAATTTTGGGCTGGATGAGAGACTGTTTCAGTTGTTTGGATCCGGCATGTGTAATTGTCACATTTGTACTCTTCTTGGGATCTGTGTATGGTAATGTATCATGCCACATCCTACCCTCTGTGCATACAGTTGTGATGTTTATTTTTGGTGTGATGAATTTTAATGGCATTCTTGATCAATGAGACGACATTCATCTTCAGCTATTTCAAACTAAAGGTGGTCAGAAATGAATAGGCCAAAGCATGATGTGGTGTTTGTTATCTGTGTTTATTTACAACTGTGGAATACAAGTGATTATAATAACTTAAGTAAAAAAATTGTTCACAAGCGGTTGGCCCCTACGCACTCCTGCTGCCGTGTTAGATTGTTCCCCCTCCTGTTGCAGGCCAGCATCCTCCTCATCATCATCCTCAGGCATGTCTGGGTCCGGTTCAAGGAGGGGAATGTTCCTTTTTACACAAATATTGTGTAATATGGCACAAGTGAGTATGATCTTACAGACCATCTCTGGGGAGTATAGTAGGCTTCCGCCGGTGATGTCAAGGCAGCGGAACCTTGACTTTAGGATCCCAAAGGTCCGCTCCACAATGCTGCGTGTCCTCTTGTGGGCGTCATTGTATGCCCGCTCAGCAGCAGTATTTGGGTTCCCATATGGTGTCATTATCCAAGGCTGGATGCCATACCCCTGATCAGCTGAAAGAGAAACACCGAATGGTATCAATTAGATGTAGGAGGCACTGTTGTACATATCTTTGATGGAAGTAGTTGTGTTGTGCTGTCTGTGACTATTTTGTGTACTAATGTGACAACCTATGGTTGTTGGTGGAAACTTTGGCATTGTTTTTTTTCCTTGGCTGAGCAAGTGTTTGTTGGCTAACTGTTTGTCAGCAGGATGTATCGGTTTCTCAAGTACAGTGTGCCCTCCCTTGCATTGTGACTTGTGACACAGGTGTCCGTGTGTCCTCACTGGGGGTGTGATGATAGTTCCATGCAGAGTTGAAACATGAAAGTGTATTAGAAACGTTCAATTGAACATACCCAGGCCATCCCATCCCTTAAAACTTATGCATTGTATTAGTGTACAGGTTATTGTGAGACTTCCAATTTGCAAGGTGACATTTAGGCAACCACAGTCATGAATGTCTTCACACTAAGCTGTAGAGTAAATTCCAATGTGTGAGAGGTTCAATGGTAACTTGTGAAACATGGCTAGTGATGTGAGTACCTCAGTGTGTTCCTGTCTAGGTGTTGCTATTGTGGTGTATGGGTTGTTTATCCTAGAGGGTTTCTGTGCAGTGAGTATATAAGTAGATTTTTGTCCTTACCAACAAGTAGTCCATTGCCATACCGTCCATCCTGGAAGTGTTGGTTGATGGTGCTGTGACGGAAGATGAATGCGTCATGTACACTCCCAGGATATTTAGCCACAATGTTGCTGATCAGTCCTTGGTGATCGACTATGGCCTGCACGTTGATGGAATGTGTGTGCTTCCTGTTGCGGTAGAGGTGTTCACTCGCAGCAGGTGGCACAAGGCGTACGTGTGTGCAGTCGATTGCACCAAGGACGTGCGGAAAGCCACTGATGGCGTAGAACCCCTGTTTAGTTTCCTGCTGCTTCTGCACTGTGTTAGGGAAGCAGATGTGGCGGGGTGTCAGTCCAATGATGGCATCCAGTACTTTAGGCAGGAATGCGGAGAAAGATGGTTGTGAGATTCCACCAACCAGGGCACCAGTTGTCTGAAAGGAGCCACTTGCCAGCATGTGAAGTACGGCAAGCAGCTTTGTTTCTGTTGGGATAGTGCGTGGAGTCACTAAAGTGGGGGCCAATTGCTGTTCAATATTTGTCAGCAGCTGCTGAATGGCCTGCCAGTTCAACCGGTACCTCTGGATGATGTCTCGTTCCCTGAGGCCATGCAGGGTTGTTCTTGGGCGGAATATCCTCTCCTGCCTTCTGCGCTGTCTTTGGGGTCCCTGCTGTTGTTGTTGTGGCTGCTGTTGTTGCTGCAGGGCTCTGCGTCTACGTGCACGCTGAAGAAAAATCACCTCCATGTCTCCCTGTTGCTGCTCTGCTGCTCTGTTGTTTGTTCTGTGTGTTCTGATTAAGTACAGGTGTGTTTGCCCCATTTTAACGCCTGCCCTGACCCAGGCGTTAAAATTTCACGATATTCGTGCTTTGCGCCATTTTTTTGCGCCGCCTGCCGCGCGGGAGTAATTTTTGCCCTGAAGCATAAATACCACGCACCGCTATGTGCGTCTGTTTTTGGACGGGAACGCCTACCCTGCATGTCATTAACGCAGGGCGGGGTGCCGCTTCCAAAAACTGGCGCACATAGCGCCATTTTCCTGGTACGCCGGATCGGGCGTCAGGGTTTAAATATGGGGCAACGTTTGCGCTGAAAGTGCGTCAAAATTTTTGACGCACATTCGGCGCAAACGGAGTATAAATATGCCCCTAACTATTTTTATTTTTAAAACATGGTTGGTGGTGACCTTGCCCCTTCTTGGTGCACCACGAGACTCTAAATATAAGTAAAACACAATTCAGGGCATTATGGGGCACTCACTTTCTGTGGCAGTAAATAATAAATGAGCAGCTGCTGCCTCTCAAATATTATTCCCCTTTTTTTTTTTTTTTTACATTCTTTGGTGCCTATGTGCCCACCCAGGGCATCCAAACATTTTTAAATGTTGAGGGCTGTTGGGGAGCCCTTGCAGCCTCTGCAAGCTCCCCTCTAGCACCCATACCGGTGCTAGTATTTTTCCCCCATTTTTTATTAAAGTAGTTGGCCACCCAGGGCGCACACACCACACCAAAATAGTTGGGGACTGAAGGGGGATCCCTAGAGTCCCTTCAGTTCATGCTAGCTCCCCAGCCAACACCATACTGGTTGCTGGCAGGTTGACAGCTCCATTACTTTGCTCCTCCCTGAGCAGGAGCAGCATTTTTCACTGCTTCTATCCAGGCAGAAGAAAAGTTAGTTTGGAGAGTGTGGGCAGGGTAAGCTGCACTATCTCGGACAGGGAACCTTTGAGTTCTGGGTTTGCGATCCCTAGGATGCTGAAATAATATCAGGCCACAGGGGATCGGATCCCTGGACTTGACCATTGACTAGTGGATGAGGGTCTCATGCTCCCTCTCTGGAAATCAACTGGCCTAGAGGGGTGGAGTACCCGGGCTGTACTATTGTTCTGGAAGGGGGATTCATTGCCCTCTCCCCTTCGGTTCTAAAAATGGCCCAGGAGATGGGGTTCTCGGGCCACATGGAGGCTCAGGGAAGGGGCCTCCTACCAAAAAGTATGCTTGCCATCCCCCTGACCCACCCCAGGAGGGGGTAATGAACAGGGGGAAGCTGCCATTTTTCTTGTCAGAGCCACAGATCTGTGGATCTTTCATTGGTCAGCAGCGCCATTAGAACTATTTTGCAATTTTTGGCTAGCTACCAGGTCTAGGGGGGCAAGGTACCTCCACCCCTTATTTTAACTTTTATCATGGGGAGGGGCTGCTGCCACGTCTATGGCTGCGGCTACATCTTTCTTAATGTAGTCGCAGCCAATCAGATCTTATCTAGGGATCTTTTAATCCTTCCTAATGTTACTCCTAAATGTTACTAGTACTTCTACACAAGAGATAGCACAGAGGGACTACCCGTCTACCAGACCTTTTGGAAGGATCTAACCCCATACCTTGGCACTATGGCCCTCATTCTAAGTTTGGCTGGCGGCGGGCGCCGCCAGCCAAACGGGAACCGCCAAATGGCCGCTCCGCGGTCAGAAGACCGCGGATGCCATTCTGGCTTTCCCACTGGGCCGGCGGGCGACCGCCAAAAGGGTGCCCGCCGGCCCAGCGGGAAAGACCCTGCAACAAGGAAGCCGGCTCCGAATGGAGCCGGCGGAGTTGCAGGGGTGCGACGGGTGCAGTGGCACCCGTCGCGATTTTCACTGTCTGCAAAGCAGACAGTGAAAATCTTTATGGGGCCCTGTTAGGGGGCCCCACGACACCCGTTCCCGCCATCCTGTTTCTGGCGGTGAAAACCGCCAGAAACAGGCTGGCGGGAAGGGGGTCGGAATCCCCATAGCGGCGCTGCAAGCAGCGCCGCCATGGAGGATTCCCTGGGCCAGGGGAAAACCGGCGGGAAACCGCCGGTTCCCCTTTTCTGACGCGGCTTTACCGCCGCGGTCAGAATGGCCCTGGAAGCACCGCCAGCCTGTTGGCGGTGCTTCCGTGGTCCCCGGCCCTGGCGGTCATGGACCGCCAGGATCGGAATGATCCCCTATGTGTCAGGGAGCCAGCCTTAGTGCATTAACAAATGCAGCCATTTAAATGTACAGCCTGAAAAATTCTCTTGCGTGGCTATCTTCTCTCTCAAGATGAAGGTTAGGATCTAGCAGGGCAGAATCTCAGTCACAGTCTTTCCATGATATCTTCAGTGCAAAGTGCCTCTCGCTGACTTCAGCATGGAATTGGTTTAGATAATAAAACAGTATCTTTATCATACTGTGCCAGAGGTGCAAAATAGCGACTTTAGTTAGTCTGGAGAAAAAGCACTGCCTCCTTCGAGCACAAAAATATAAGAAGGGCATTGCATTCTAAGTGTGTGATCCTAGAACTAATTGTGTAGACTACAGGGAGACAATGCTTACAGGTAATGAATGTGTGTGTAGCACATTCTCGTAGTATGGGAAAAACATGTGCAAACCACCATTGAGAAGAAGATGCTAAGTTAAACAAGCATTTCCAATGCAATGGGTCTCGCGTTTGCTCGAATAAGAGCTATTAACATTGTAAATTCCTTACTGGATTTTTCATGTCACATAAATTTAAAATAAAAAATAAAACAGTTGACATAAACACCCGCAATGAGAGTGAGAGTTATTGGTTCCTTGCATGAATGTCTAGAGAGGATCGCTGCAAGGATGAAAGCCAAACTGAATCCAGAGGGGGGCCATCACATGCTGTAACCGGAGGAAGCGTGATGTAGTGTGATGGCCAACAAAAAAGATCTCTTAGTGAAATCCCTTGGGAGGCAACTCAGCACACAAAGTAGTGACATTTTACAAAATGAGCTAATAAAAATGAAGGATTTAAAACAAGCACAACAAAGAATGAATAGCAAGAGTGGGTGTGGTTAAAAGCCCACAGAGAGATTACAACAGGCTAGAGTACTTGTGTGCTCGACCGTAAAAAGAAAACTAAAATGGAAGTTAAATAAAGCCCTAATAAAAAAATAAAAAATTCCCCGTAGGGATATTAGACAATGCCACAGCAAAAAATTCCGAATAGATTAACACCAAATTTTGCAGAAACCTTCATCTTTACTCAAAAAGTGTAATTTGTGTGATTTGGAGCAACATTCCTCCACAATGGAAGCTTTCCCCTGTCACTCAAGCTTTTGGGAAAGAAATGCGATCACTTCATCCAACAAAGAAAAATAAAATACTCATTTCAATAACGCACACAACCTCGAAACGCCTCTCATCTACGTGCTTAGCCTTAAATCTTTTTTTTTTTTTAACTGCTTATTCTTCTGCACACCAAGGTTCCCATGCAACCTCCGCTCATGGTCAATTAGAACTAGCTAAAAAAATATAGTTGGTAAAAGCTAAATGCATCACATGCCGATAAAACAGTCTACATCAGATCACACAACGCTTATAAAAAATCTAAGCAAAGTAAATACAGTATCAGAACGAAAATAACAATCTAATCAGAAAACAAGCATTGCCAGTGCCATTGGAACTATACAATGGTGGAGAACCAGATTATGCGGCAGTGTTGACTAAATTATGTATCAAAAAGACAAATTATGCGACAGCACATTTTGTGATTGTAATATTTCATAATTGTATCAGTTATTCACATGTTAACACTGTCTTGGCAAAGGATTCCCCCAAAATAGGACTAGTTCAACAGCCAAATAAAGTACCAGTCATCCTTTTCACAGGGCTTTCCAATATGCAGCAACATGGGTCACCGCGACAACTTCTGATCTGCTTGAACTACAAACATATTTATTTTGGTAAAATCAGAAGATTATGCAGCAGATGATGGGTTATGTGGCAAACGCAGCAAATTCATGATTATGCAGAAAACACCACAGGCAAAGATAGCATAATTCTAGTGGAGATGGCATTAGCCAAGCAGAGTCAATACGTTTTTGCTTTAAATTCCAAAGCTATTGGCTTTGACAGTTGTTGCTTAACCACCATGCATTAAGAGGCATGCACAATAGTAGAGAGGGTGTGGATTTGGCGGAAGTAAACAACACCAAGGGGGTGATCCAGGGTCGGCGGGAGCACCCCCCGCAGGGCATTCTGACCGCGGCGGTTCGGCCGCGGTCAGATGCAGAAAACCGGCAGTCTCCCGCCGGTTTTCCGCTGCCCTTGTGAATCCTCCATGGTGGCGGAGAGCGCTCCGCCGCCATGGGGATTCTGACACCCCCTACCGCCATCCTGTTCCTGGCGGGTCTCCCGCCAGGAACAGGATGGCGGTAGGGGGTGCCGCGGGGCCCCTGGGGGACCCTGCAGTGCCCATGCCAATGGCACCCGTCGCACCTTCCCACTCCGCCGGCTCAATTCTGAGCCGGCGTCCTCGTGGGAAGGATGATTTGCCCTGGGCTGGCGGGAGGCCTTTTGGCGGTCGCCCGCCAGCCCAGGGCAAATCCCAAAATACCCTCAGCGGTCTTTCGACCGCGGAGCGGTATTTTGGTGGGGGAAGTCTGGTGGGCGGCCTCCGCCGCCCGCCAGACTTAGAATGACCCCCCAAGTGGCGAAAGGTGAGCAAGTAGCTTTTAAAAAACACATGCATAAAACTCTGAGTGGGATTGAGAGGAGTGAGGGAAACAACGTCTAGAATTGGAGTGAAAGGAATTTGAGAAGAAAGTACTATATAGGGGAGCTAGCAGGAAAAACACGACCTCCCATGGAGAGCCAAATGTGAAACAAATAAAAGTCCCCTGAACTAATCAGAATAATTTGAGACCTAATGTTCCTGGTTGAACAAACACAAGAATAACTAAAAAAGCCATTGAATCACGAGTAGGGAAGTAGAATGGAACAAAGGCAATCCAATCATGAACAAGGTAGAGACTCAAAGCCCACTCTGTATGTATTAGAAAAAATAAGTCATTGACAAATAAAGCTGTTTAAACTGATTTATGTCAGGCTCGTTTACATTTCATTTTTATTATTAGATGCCACTGAATTGTTTTTCTGTCATTGGCTTATATTACCTGCTTGAATCTCAGGCTGGATTGCAGTTGCTTCAGTGCCTTTCTTAAACTTGTTAACCTTTCTAGACAGTGGTAGTAACCTTTTTTATGGGACAAGCAATCAAGTGGATGGAGTCTTTAACCCTTTGCACTCTAGACTTTGTGGATCATTTCCAAGAATAGTGAAGTGAACACCATAAAAGGAGTGCTGTGAGTCATTGTGGCAGCCATTTTGGGTGCCACTTCAGTTAGTTGGAGCAGGTGAGCTACATCATGACTCCAGCGGCTGGTGAACAAAGGTGTGCCAAAGGAGCACCAAAGGCAAGCCTATCTACGACCAGATCCCAACCAGTGGCCAACCATGATGCCCGTTTTCTCCCTTCATCAACAATATATATAAGCACAATTGTGAGTTTTTACTAGATCAGTATTCTTTGACATGTGATACAGAATGCAATAATAAATAGTGTATTATGAAGAAAACAGATAGGTGCCTAAAGCTAACAACTCTTTTATTCTTCCTGACATCTGTTGATTTCTGAAACAATATAAGATAGACACTCAGCCGTAAAGAGTGCCTTGTTTATTACTGATTTATTGTAAGACTTACATTATATTTGCTGCTACACACAGTAACTTGGTTCACTGATTTATCCATAGATGAATTTACTTACATCCCTTCCATGGCTAGATTCTCCATGTGACCCATTGTTCCATCTAAATGTTGTAGTTGTGCATCTCTCCAAACTCAGAATAGGCTCACGTGTATTAAGGTGGACACCACAAGTAAATCATGTTTGGAAGTTTTGACCTGAATTTCAGCCTCAAATATTTCTATGAACCCTTATAGTTGTTTATAGACATATGTCAACAGAAGAGGAGATCTTAGAAGCCTTGGACTCACCTCTTCAAATGTTCTTAGTTTTACCTACAGAAGGCACAAGACCCAGATTCTCTAGGGCAGCTTTGAGACGCTGGAAATACTACTATTAACGTTAATCTCTAAAACCAACCTCCCTCATTTCTTCAAGGTTCTGAGGACCTGGGTATTTGTAAATGGTAAGCAGTGATATTTCATTTCTCTTTGCAGCTCGTAAATCTGTCAATACTCCCAGCACGATGAGACATAACTTTGTTTGTTTCTTTGCATTTTACAAACACCAAATAAATAAACAAATGCAACTAAAACAGTCTGTACTTGAAATATAAAAAGGAATGCAAGACAAAAAAACATTCGTAACAAACATAGAACGGCCCTGTTAAAAAATACCTCAACATAAGTACACGTAGACTATTCTAACTTAATACAGTATGACAATGATCATCACTCTTAACTAAGGCAATAAATATGCTGCAGAAAATCTTACTCCTCTGCAGAGTTTCTTATGGGCCATATGAATAAGTACTACCATATAACATAATGACAAACAGAAGCATGTGTACAAATTGTGTGTGATACTTATGAGTGATACTCTTTAGCGTCACTGATCACTAAATGTGTAGTGCTGGAAAATGTGTCTTTTTGCAGGATCACCCCCTATTTTTTGGGCTGATGCTGCTGGCTTTTGACTCTGTCCACCTGGACTCTGCCAACCAAGCCCCAGTGCTCTGGCTCCAGAAACATGTCAAAATTGGCTCTACTCCTAATTGGCATAATTAACGTACCTAAAAGTCACTAGTACACAGACAAATGGTCTGCACGTTAAATGCCACTATTGGACTGTAGAGCCATTGTGCCACCCCACACAATGGCAGTGCAAACATAACTGCAGGCCTGCCATGGAAGTCTAGCTCTGCAGTTTTAAAACTGCAAATCCAACCTGTTAAAATAACCCCTTTTTATAGGCCAAAGCTTTCTTTTTAAATATGAATGTCACCTATAATTAGGCCATTCCACCCACAAGGTAGGTTGCATGCTATTTAAAAGTAGGAAAAGATTTAGGGGGTCATTACAACATTGGCGGTAAAAGCCGCTTACCGCCGTGCAGAAGACCGCCAATACACCGCCGCAGCCGCGGAATTCCGCCACAGCTATTATGACACACATCTCGGAATCCGCCGAAATCCAGACACCCACACAAGTCCACCACACCAAAGGTCAGTGTTAAACTGGCGAAAACAAAACCTCCACTTCCACGCCAACAGAAACACGCCCATGCTATTACGACCCATGAATCCATGCGTCGGTCTTTCAACCGCAGTATTCCATTGGCGGTACACACCGCCACGCTCAAAATACACACACATCTCCAAAACACCGCCACATTGGACAATTCCAAATACACACACCTGATTCACATACAAACACCACTCCCACACACCCAACACAATATAAAACACACACCCATATCACCCACAAACACCTACGATCAAAAATTAGTCACGAAGGCCAGAGAGACAGCACAGAATAAACAATCCCACCACACAGAGGCACACAACACCATCACCCACACAACATCCATGCACAAAACACCACACACCACTACACATCACCACACACATCAACACTGACACTGCCCCACACATCACACACAACACCCCATGTCACGCCAAAGACACCCCCGCTTTTCTGAGGAGGAGCTCCGGGTCATGGTGGAGGAAATCCTACAGGTACAGCCACAGCTATTTGGCTCACAGGTGGAGCACACACCCATAGCCAGGAAGATGGAGCTATGGCGCAGAATCGTGGACAGGGTCAACGCTGTGGGACAGCATCCAAGAAATCGGGAGGACATCAGGAAGAGGTGGAACGACCTACGGGGGAAGGTGCGTTCAGCGGTCTCCAGGCACAACATCGCGGTTCAGCGGACTGGCGGCGGACCCCCAACTCCTCCCCCACAACTAACAACATGGGAGGAGCAAGTCTTGACCATCATGCATCCAGAGGGCCTCGGAGGAGTCGGTGGAGGAATGGACACTGGTAAGTCAAATCTTAATTATCAGATCCCCCACCCTACCTGCATGCTATCACACACCCCCACCCTCACCCCCTCCCCTATCACCCAAACTCCTCACTAATGTTCTAAGAACACAAACCACACATCCCAACACCAAGCCCTGCATGACACAACTAAGCATGGACACCCATCACTAAAGCATGCTCACTGCACATACCCATAACATCCCCTAACCATCATCACACAAGCCCCCACACAGGAATGCTTGCACTGGAGTACCCGCACACCCACCCATTGCACACCATGACACACACACATGCAATAATCATGCTCTTATGCCCCTGCAGGATCACGAAGGACCGTCACCACACCGGAGGGTCCAGACAACTCCACTCCACCCACAGAAGAGGCCCACAGTGACGATAGCAGCTCTGCCCTACTGGATCTTGATGACCAGCCCGGACCATCGTGGGCCTCGGGACAGTCGGTTCCGCTTGCACAGGCAAAGCCCAACACTAACCTTCCACCCTCTGGTAACACCAGCACAGCACCCACCCAGCGGGCCCAAACCTCCGTACCCAGGACAGGTCAATCAGCTGTGTGTCCACCACTACAGGGAACCCAGGATAACCCACCACACCAACAACAACAGGGACCTGGGGGCAGTGGTAGTGAGCACACGGTCCAGGGGACGGAGGCACAGGAACACAGGGGAACTGGGAGGGCTGCTGTGCGACAGGGGGCGGACAGGCCAAGGGAACCCACTCTCCACGAGGCCCTCTCCTCCATCATGGGAGCATACCACCACTCCGAGGAGACGATGGTGACGGTCCTGGTCAAGTTTCAGGAGACCCAGCACCTGCAGGAGGACCAGTATTTGGGGTTCAGGGAGGAGCTCAGGACCATCAGCTCTGCCTTGGGCACCATCGTAGGGGTGCTGAAGGACATACAGCAGACCTTGAGGGACACCGTGGCACTCCAAGGGGCCCCTGACACTAGCATGGACGATGAACTGCCCACCACCTCCGCCGGCGCTAGTGGACAGGACGCCCCACCACAGGACCACCACACCAGCACCCCACCCCCTGCAGATGGACAACCACCACGCAAGCGGACCCTGAGATCCAGGAACAGGACAGAGCAAGATGGCAAGACCCCGCCAGGAAATGAGACCACCCTGATTGTCCTCCCACTGTCCCACTTTGTTACCCTGTCCATACTTAAACTGCCCCAGCTCCACTTCCTATGCCCATATGGGCAGTGCACCTGTGAGACTAATAGACTGGACCCTGCCATGGACATTCCTCCACCATCACCCCTCACCATTTTACAACCCCCCTCCATTTTTGAGCACTTAAATAAACACCCTTGAACCACAAAACAATGTTGAGTCAGTCTATGATTTGGTAAAATGTATTATCAATGACAGTGTCAAAATGCGTTTCTAGTTGTAAAGGCAACATACCTATGTCACACATCACAAGTCCTTGAAGGATGCATGCAGATGACACACATTGGTAAGCACACCTGTGAAACCGTAATGGAAAGGAACAACTCAGTTACCAAATAATCCTATGAAATTACACACAGGATAGAGGAAGACGTGTGACAGTGAATGTAATGGTAAAAATGAAAATGTTCTCACCTGTGTGTCACTGGAAATATTGCTGTATGACTGACTACCTGTTGTTGTTGTCTTCTTCCTCAGCTTCCTCCTCATCACTGTACACAGGCTCCACAGGCTCCACAGCTGCCACAACACCGTCATCTGGACCATCCTCCTGCAGAAAAGGCACCTTGCGTTGCAATGAAAGATTGTGAAGCATAGAGCAGGCGATGATGATCTGGCACACCTTCTTCGGTGAGTAGAATAGGGAACCACCTGTCATATGGAGGCACCTGAACCTGGCCATCAGGAGGCCGAAGGTGCGTTCGATCACCCTCCTAGTCCGCCCATGGGCCTCATTGTACCGTTCCTCTGCCCTGGTCCTGGGATTCCTCACTGGGGTCAATAGCCAGGACAGGTTGGGGTAACCAGAGTCCCCTAATAGCCACACACGGTGCCTCTGAAGTTGACCCATCATATCAGGGATGCTGCTATTCCGCAGGATGTAGGCGTCATGCACTGAGCCAGGAAACATAGCATTTACCTGCGAGATGTACTGGTCTGCCAAACATACCATCTGTACATTCATGGAATGATAACTCTTCCGGTTTCTGTACACCTGTTCACTCCTGTGGGGGGGACACCAGAGCTACATGGGTGCCATCAATAGCACCTATGATGTTGGGGATATGTCCAAGGGCATAGAAGTCATCTTTCACTGTAGCCAAATCTTCCACCTCAGGGAAAATGATGTATCTCCTTACGTGTTTCACCAGGGCAGACAACACTCTGGACAGCACGTTGGAAAACATAGGCTGGGACATCCCTGATGCCATGGCCACTGTTGTCTAAAAAGAGCCACTTGCAAGGAAATGGAGCACTGACAGCACCTGCACGTCAGGGGGGACTCCAGTGGGATGGCGGATTGGTGACATCAGGTCTGGCTCCAACGGGGTACATAGTTCCTGGATAGTGGCACGGTCAAACCTGTAGGTGATGATTAAATGTCGCTCCTCCATTGTCAACAGGTCAACTAGCGCTCGGTACACCGGAGGATTCCGCCATCTTCTCAATTGTCCCAAATGACGGTGCCTAGGAAGGACAACAGCGACCACAGAGTCAACTTTTTTCCAGGTATGTACGCACAGTTACACAGAACACGACACCAAACACAAAACCCTTCCTGTATGTGTGTTGAGTGTAGGCCTAGCTATGTGTGACGCAGAAGTAAATGAAGCCATGTGGGCCCCTGAAATGGCGGCTGCCTGACCTCTAAACTGGGACAATGGGATTGTGGGGTAACTGCGTTGCCGTTGCACACCGTCGCTGTAGGCGGTTGTAGACCGCGGCGCAATGCTGCATTGGTTAACATTGGACCCTATGGGTCCCAGGAGCCAATGAACAAGTGCGCCGCCGGTGATGATATGCACCGCCGCGGATGTCACCACCATTTTCTATCTGTTCAATCACTAGATACCTGATCTTCGACAGGAGAGGACCTACACTGCAAGTGCTGCTGTGACCTCGTTCTGGAAGCGACGATGGCTGCTGCGTCTGGGGAAAGGGCCCCTGCCTTCACTGCTCAGGAGTTGGAGAAACTAGTAGACGGGATCCTCCCCCAGTACACGCTACTCTACGGTCCTCCAGACCAACAGGTTAGTACACAGGTAGCACGTTGTATGGGCTAGACCTGGGTGGAGGGGGCTGGTTGTAAGAGGGAAGGGGGCAGAGTTCAGGGAACATTAATGCATGTGAATGAATGTGCCACATGGCTAGGGTAGGGAGGGGGGACACTCACATCGATGGTGCAGTTGTTAATGACTTCTCTTCTTCCCTTGTGCATGTCATGTAGGTCAGCGCCCACCAGAAGAAGGGCGTTTGGCGTGCCATCGGCAAGGACGTCCGGACCCTGAGGGTCCACCAGAGACGGGGCACCCACTGCCAGAAAAGATGGGAGGACATTCGCCGCTGGAGCAAGAAGACAGCGGAGGCTCAGCTGGGGATGGCCTTCCAACGTGAGAGGGGTGCCCGTCGCACCATGACCCCCCTGATGTTCCGGATCCTGGCGGTGGCCTACCCGGAGTTGGATGGGCGCTTGAGGGCATCACAGCAGACACAAGGGGGTGAGTACAACCTCATTCTGGGTACTTGGCGCGCAGTGGAGGGGCTGGCTGAGGGAGGAGGGCTGTGGGTGTACCTAGGCCAGGCAGAAATACATAGGCTAGGCCCCTCCGTAATGCAGGCCATGTGGCACTCTACCCCACCGCAGTAGAGTGCCAAGTACAGGTATACATGCCCCAGTGGCATCCATGTGTGCAGATGTCCACCATAGCCATGTAGGCCAGATCCCAGAAATTGCATCTGTAGAGGCCAGAAGCACGGCGTAGTGCAGGGGGCTGCTGTGTCTGTATTGTCCGCCAACGGTAGCGGTATGCCATGCACTCAACCTGTCTTTCTTCTGTCTCCCCCCCCTTTTTGTGCTCTCCCTGTTCTTTTGTGCATCAGCTTCATCAGGCGGAGGTACAGCGGCACCAGAGCACAGGGAGCTGCATCCCACGTGGCCATGGAGGGCCACACAACGGACTCAAAATGCACCAGTGGGACAGAGGGCTAGGGGAGCTTCACGTCGGCCACAGGATCACCAACCAGCGACACAGACTTGTCCGCCGATGGGAGCTCCCTTGTGGTGGCGGCACCATCTGTGCGCCCCACTTCTACAGGTACAGCCGCCACCTCCCCTACCAGCACCACCCTCCCAGCAGCCCCTCAGCCTTCGCTCCGTGCCCGCTCACCCAAGAGGGTGGGCATCACCTTCGACCCAGGCACCTCAGGCCCTGCCCCAGTCACCCCTGCTGCCCTCAGGGAGGAGGCCATTGACCTCCTCAGGTCACTCACTGTTGGGCAGTCTACCATTTTGAATGCTATCCAGGGTGTAGAAAGGGAGTTGCAACACGGTAATGCATTCCTGGAGGGCATTCATTCTGGTCAGGCTGTCCTTCAGTGAACCCTGCTATCTCTGGCCTCAGCACTGATGGCAGCCATTGTCCCTGTGTCTAGCCTCCCCCCTCCAACCTCCTCCACCCAGACCCAATCCCCTGTACCCCAGCCCATCCCAAGCACACCATCAGACCAGCATGCACAAACCTCAACACACAAAAGTAGCTCAGGCAAACATAGACACCACACATCCCACAGGCACTCACACAAGCATCACACACATACAGACACAGCAACATCCACTGCCTCCACTGTGTCCCCCTCCTCCACGTCCTCCACCTCCGTCCGAGTCTCGTCTCCACTCACACCTGCATGCACTACATCCTCAGCCACTACCTCCATCACCAGCATGCCCATCACCACACACCGCTCATGTGCAATCACCACCACCACTACCATGCACACGTCCCCTGTGTCCTCTCCCAGTGTGTCTGTGAGCCCTCCTCCCAAAGTACACAAACGCAGGCACACACCCACTCAACAGCCATCCACCTCACAACAGCCTCCAGCCCATGCACCTTCACCCAAACTCAGCAGACGTACACCTCCTACAACCACTGCCTCTTCCTTCACTCCCAAACCCCCTCCATCTTCCCATCCCAGTGTGTCTAAAAACCTTTTCCTAGCTAACATTGACCTCTTCCCTATACCTCCCCCCTAGGGCCAGGATGTCCAGATTCCAGCCCAGCACCTCAGCCACAAAATCCTCGAGCACTGTGGTCCCTGCAAGTCCGGGAACATGGAAGGCGGCACCCATCAGGGCTGCCAGTGTGCCACATAGTGAGGCCAAGGATCACCCTATTTCGCCACCTGCCAAGGTGAAGAAGGGGCCCACATGCCATAGGTAGAAGCTGCACCAACCACCCAGAAGGCCTCATCCAAGACAAAAGAGGACAGTGCCAAGGTCCCAGCAGCGGCTTCCAAGGTGGGGAAGGGACACAAGGCCAAAGGGAAGTCAGCTCAGGGCACGGAGCCTCCGGTGAGGAACTAGTGCCACACCTTCTGCAAGACAGAACAGCAACCTGTATGGCGGTGGCTACCGCCGCAACCACCGCCACCTGCACCACCACCTGCATGTCTGCTGCCTCTGCTACAGTCCCCAGCATCATCCCCAGTGGGCAGCCGTCCGAGACTGCAGGAGACGTCCTGGTGTCTCCCTCCACAGGTGCTGACACCTGCACCACCGACAGCATCTACCCCGCAGACAACACTACAGCCACTGCCACCTGCCCCGAGATGTGCCCAGCCAGTGCCACCACAGCGGACACCATCAGCATCCCCAGTGGGCAGCCGTCCGAGGCTGCAGGAGACGTCCTGGACCCTGCACACACTACATGAGGCACCACAACCAGCACTGGCAGTACCAGCAGTTGGCAGGCTAACTCGCCGCAGGGTGGAGTGTGTCTCTGCCTCCATGGAGTATCATACTACCTGTTCCCAGAAAATCTCGGGGCTCAGACACCCAGGTGAGGGAATGGGAACTGCCACACCCCAGGTGCAGCACTCTGGGCACCAAGCCCCCTCCAGAACCAGTGGAGAACTGCATCCACTACCCCAGTCCTTGGCAGGATGAAGCACTCTGGCCACAAAACCCCCTCCAAAACCAGTGGAGAACTGCATCCACTTCAGAGACTGTGGCTTTGCACTCTCCATGACCAAGCAGTGGGCAAACCACCCACTTGAGAGACTGTGGCTTTGCACTCCCCAGGACCAAGCAGTGGGCAAACCACCCACTTGAGAGACTTGAGAGACTGTGGGTTTGCACTCCCCAGGACCAAGCAGTGGGCAAACCACCCACCTGAGAGACTGTGGCTTTGAACTGCCCAGGACCAAGCAGTAGGCAAACCACCCACTTGAGAGACTTGAGAGACTGTGGCTTTGCACTCCCCAGGACCAAGCAGTGGGTAAACCACCCACTTGAGAGACTGTGGCTTTGCACTCCCCAGGACCAAGCAATGGGCAAGGAGCCCCCTCGAGGAGCAGTGGCGTTGTACTATCATCCGGCTGAGGTGCCCCCCTCCCCTTCCCCCTGAGGTGCCTGTGTTTTTTTCGACCTGGTGCCTCTGCAGTGTTCTCTCCGTTTTGAGGCAGGTGTCATGTGTGGGCTTCGCCCATGCTTTTTGGGACCACTGGTCCACGGACATGTGATGGAACAGTATACGGACTTGTGTACTTACTGTTAATATTCGTATATACTGATGTTTTAAAGTTATGTTGCCCAATCTGGATTTTCGATGATTACACTCGTTACAATCATTTCATTTGGTCCTTGCGTTCTTCCAGTGGGTTACGGGGTGTAAATGTAATGTTGATGCATGAGTTTGTGTGTCTGTTGTTGTGGGTGGAGGGTGGGGGTGTTGCGTGTTTGTGTCACTGTCTTTTACCTCCTCCCCTCCCCTGTGCGCTAGGTGCAGTACTCACCGTGGTCATCGCCGCTGTCTTTGATGTTCCTGGTAGAAGAGGAGGTAATCCAACATTGGTAACACCTGTAACTCGGGCTCCATGGCGTCCTGGTTCCTCGTTGGGTGTCGAGAGGTGAGTGGTTCCCCTTCTGTGTACTGTTTCCGCCGTGCTTTTGATGGCATTGGTACCGTCCCGGAAAAACTGGCAGATTAGTTCCTTGTAATAGAGTGGGCGGTCCATTGTCTTCCGCCTGTCTGTTGGCGGTGACCGCCGCGGTGTTTGTTGCCACCGCCGTGGAGGTCGGAGTGTTAAAGTGGCTGTCTGTGTTGGCGGTTTCCGCCATGGTCGTGATTCCATGTTTTTTACCGCCGCCCTGTTGGCGGAATTACTGCCGATTATCACCGACCGCCAGGGTTGAAATGAGGGCCTAAGTCTAAACGTTGAAATCTTTACAGGGTGGAAGCGCAAAAGAATCTGTCTAGCCGAGGGACCTTCCATGGCCATGAATTTTCAATTTTCCCGCTTGGAATTTTCCCACCAAAAGTCAATACCATTCCTGAGCATTCATCCAACCTCTATATGGCATTGTGGAGCCCTTGTCAGAAACGGCCTGCTGCCTTGCCCCGTGGAGGTTTTTGACTTCCATTTCAGAGACTAAGGGCCTCTTTTACAATATTTTTGTGCAGAACATGTAAGCAAGGCTGCTTGCCGCACTGCTGTGCATCAAAAGAAAAAGACAGGAATGTGCTGTATCTATAAGATACAGCTCATTCCTGTCCACTTCCACTGCCAGGTGCACAATTGGCTGCCATGCACCAACACAGGCACCCTTGCACCTTGGTGCAAGGGTGTCTGTATTGTAGGAATGATTGGTTTGTGTAGGAAGGGACACCTTCCTGCACAAAAACAATCAATGGAGTTGCTTTCCTCCTTCTATGTGTGCTGCAGAATGAATCACAAATAGAAAGAGGAAACAACGAGGAGAAATAAAGCGATTACTCCTCAATATCCCTCCCGTGAGGAGGCATAGGCTTTTAACGCATTCCCAGGTTTGCAAGTCCTTATAAATGTGAGAATGCGTCAAAATCCATGGGTGTTGCATTGGAACATCACCACAACACCTATGGAATGCCTCTGTGATGCAGAGTAAGGGAACGCAGTGACTTGCGCTGCTTTTCCTTACTCCATGTCTACAAAGCCTTGAAAAACCATCTAAAGTGGCTTTGCATGGCCTTGCATATGTGGGTCAGCAGCCTGCGCTGCCAGTGCATCATAAAAAGTGATGCAGCACCGGCACAAGCCACTTGTAAATATGTCCCTAAGGGCCGAATTTATATGTTGCTGGAGAGGGAACTCCACTGAAATTTCTAAAGTGTTCCCTCCCTGCGAACATTGTGATCAGCCTACCCAATTTAAATGCGGAAGAACCATAGATTTATTCACTGCAGAGACTATTCTGTCTCTGCCATAATTAAACCCCTCTGACAGTCCTGCCGAATAAGGCCATCGGAGGTGGACCTGTAATTTTGTACTCCTATTTAGATGCAAACATTTAGAGGGCAGTTTTAATTGCCTGCCCCCACCAAAATAACCTTTGTGGTAAGGGGCAGTGAAAATTGCTAAATGCCCCTCTTGTCATGGGAGAGGACTCCCATGACAAGGGGAGCATTGTATTTTTTACTTTCAGAAAGAAATTCCCACTTCAGGATTGTCTTTTTGAAAATGAAAAAGAAACCGATTAGTTGCAAGGCTCCATCATGTTGATGGAGCCCTTCCCCAAACTGTGAAAAGCCTTGACAGGAATCACTCTGATGGCCATTCCTGCCAATGCTGTATGAATGTCTGCCACCTCGACGTTCATTTCTCCGTTAGTTGGGTGGCATCTCCATCAGAGCGATGGATTAAATTACTCCCTCGCCATGACAGAGAAATGAGATGCTCGCATAAATTTAAATTAGACCCTAAGGGGGTCATTACGACCCTGGCGGACGGTGTTAAAGCTGCGGAAATACCGCAAACAGGCCGGCGGACAAAAAAAGGGAATTACGACCCTGGCGGTAACCGCCAACAAAGACAGCCACTTTAACACTTCGCCCGCCACGGCGGTACAGACAAACAGCGTGGCGGTCACCGCCAACAGACAAGCGGGAGACAAAGTACAACCCACACTATTACAACACACCAATCCGCCACCTTTTCCGGGGCGGATTCACCGTGGATAAAAACACGGCGGAAACAGCCTTTGCTATGGGAAAACGCTCACCTCAACACACACCACGAGGAACGACGACTCCATGGAGCCGGAACTCCAAATACTACCTGCCCTTGTCTTTCTGCTCCTGTACGAACAACAGCGACGTAGGCGCAGAACATACCGGTGAGTACTGCATCTACGACACGGGGGAGGGGGGAGGCAAAAGTTAGGGGGACACCCACCAAACACCCCCACCCCCACCCTCCCATTTACAACATACACACCAATGCAGTCAAAAATATCACATTAACAACCCACAATCCCCCCGGAAGAATGAAAAGACAAAGCGAGATCCGTTCAAATATTGTAATGTGCCAATATACATGTCATATAAAAATATACTGAATCATATCTCGAAATCTGTCATATTTATATATACAATACAAGAAGTAGTGCAGATATGTACACAACAATATCCGTGCACCAACAGTCCAAAAATGCATGGGCGAGGCCCACAATAGATACCTGACCAAAATCCGAGAGAACACTGCCGGGGCATCAGATTGAAACACTACAGGCACCTCAGGGGGAAAGGAAGGGGGGGCACCTCAGACACATGACTGCAAAGCCAGATCCACAACGGGGCTCCATGCCCATTGATGTATCCTGGGGAGTGCAAAGCCACAGTCTCTCAAGTCTTTACAGTGGGTGGGTTGCCCACTGGACCATCCTGGGGAGTGCAAAGCCACATTGACGCAAGTAGATGCAGTTCTCAACTGGTACTGGGTGGGACTGGTGGCCAGACTGGATGAGTCTCCCCGTGAAAGTTCCTGTCCTGTCACTGTCCCAGCTGCACATGGGAGAAGGATGCCTGATGTGGCGGCCTATTCATACCCACACGGTGTTTGCCCTGATCAGCGGTCTTCACCATGGCGTTCTTGGCCTTGTTCAGCGGTGCTTTGCCATGGCTGGCTATGGACTGTTCAGCGGTGCTTTGCCATGGCGGTCTTGGCCTTGTTCAGCGGTGCTTTGCCATGGCTGGCTATGGACTGTTCAGCGGTCTTCACCATGGCGGTCTTGGCCTTGTTCAGCGGTGCTTTGCCATGGCTGGCTATGGACTGTTCAGCGGTCTTCACCATGGTGGTCTTGGCCTTGTTCAGCGGTGCTTTGCCATGGCTGGCTATGGACTGTTCAGCGGTGCTTTGCCATGGCGGTCTTGGCCTTGTTCAGCGGTGCTTTGCCATGGCGGTCTTGGCCTTGTTCAGCGGTGCTTTGCCATGGCGGTCTTGGCCTTGTTCAGCGGTGCTTTGCCAAGGCTGGCTATGGACTGTTCAGTGGTCTTCACCATGGCGGTCTTGGCCTTGTTCAGCGGTGCTTGGCATGGCTGGCTATGGACTGTTCAGCGGTGCTTTGCCATGGCGGTCTTGGCCTTGTTCAGCGGTGCTTTGCCATGGCTGGCTATGGACTGTTCAGCGGTCTTCACCATGGCGGTCTTGGCCTTGTTCAGCGGTGCTTTGCCATGGCTGGCTATGGACTGTTCAGCGGTCTTCACCATGGCGGTCTTGGCCTTGTTCAGCAGTGCTTTGCCATGGCTGGCTATGGACTGGTCAGCTGTGCTTTGCCATGGCGGTCTTGGCCTTGTTCAGTGGTGCTTTACCATGGCGGTCTTGGCCTTGTTCAGCAGTGCTTTGCCATGGCGGTCTTGGCCTTGTTCAGCAGTGCTTTGCCATGGCTGGCTATGGACTGTTCAGCGGTAGCCTGAGATGGCGGTTCAGATACTGACATTGGTGTGTGGCATGACGAACTCCACACTGGACATTGGGGTGTGGCATGACGAACTCCACACTGGACATTGGGGTGTGGCATGACGTTCCATCATCGCCCAGTGGGGCTGTGGGATCCTGGTCCCTCCTGGGCACTGACTCCGGCGGTGGTCTCCTGACCCGTGACGATACTCGGGCCCTCCTGGGCACTGACTCCGGCGGTGGTCTCCTGACCAGTGACGATACTCGGGCCCTCCTGGGCACTGACTCTGGCGGTGGTCTCCTGACCAGTGACGATACTCGGGTCCTCCTGGGCACTGACTCTGGCGGTGGTCTCCTGACCAGTAACGATACTCGGGCCCTCCTGGGCAATGACTCTGGCGGTGGTCTCCTGACCAGTAACGATACTCGGGCCCTCCTGGGCACTGACTCTGGCGGTGGTCTCCTGACCAGTGACGATACTCGGGCCCTCCTGGGCAATGACTCTGGCGGTGGTCTCTGGACCAGTAATGACGGTGCTGGCAGTTGTGTCTGGACCGCCGGAAATGATGGCACACTTCTCCGCCGTGACACTCACAACAGGCTGGGCAGACTTCCTCTGAACCTTCCCCACCTTCTTTGGATTTACAGCTGACTCACCAATCGCCTTCGATCCCATTTCACTTGTTGTCCCACCAGGAGTCTTGACACGGTCCCGTCGTCCACTCTCCAATTTCGGTGCCTTTACAGGGGGTGGGCTGACAGTGCCTTGGCTCCAGGTCCTACTGCCTGCCCTGGTGGACGTTGCACTCCAAAAACCTGGAACACGCACCACTGGTACTGGAGGCTTTTTGGCTGAGGCGCTACGACGGGACTGATGAACTGGGGGGGGGGGCAAACAGGTCAATTTGACAGAGGGACAGTTTCTGACGGACACTGGGATGGGTAGTTGGAAGGGGTCTGGGAGTGGAGGTAGAGGAGGTGGTTGTAGGAGGTGTCACTTTAGGTGTTTTGGGTGCAGGTGCAGGTACTGGAGGCTGTCGTGAGGTGGATGGATGTTGGGTGAGTGATTGCCGGCGTTTGTGTACTTTGGGAGGGGGCGTCACAGACACACTGGGAGAGGACACAGGGGACGTGTAAATGGCAGTGGAGGTGGTGAGTGCAGGTGAGCGGCTTGTGGTGCTGGGTGTTCTGGTGCGAGTCCTAGTGCCTGTAGATGTGGTGCATGCAGGTGTGTGTGTAGACGAGACTGGGAGGGAGGAGGGAGAAGAGGAGGAGGGGGACACAGTGGAGACAGTGGATGTTGATGTATCTGTATGGGTGTGATGCTTGTGTGAGTGCCTGTGGTGTGTGTGGTGCCTATGTTTGCTTGAGCTACTTTTGGGTGTTGACTTGTGTGCCTGCTGGTCTGTAGGTGTGCTTGGGATGGGCTGGGGTACAGGGGATTTGGTCTGGGTGGAGGAGGTTGGAGGGGGGAGGCTGGACACAGGGACAATGGCTGCCATCAGTGCTGAAGCCAGAGATTGCAGGGTTCGCTGAAGGACAGCCTGACCAGAATGAATGCCTTCCAGGAATGCATTGCCGTGTTTCAACTCTCGTTCTACACCCTGGATGGCATTCACAATGGTAGACTGCCCAACAGTGAGTGACCTGAGGATGTCAATGGCCTCCTCACTGAGGGCAGCAGGGGTGACTGGGGCAGGGCCTGAGGTGCCTGGGGCGAAGGTGATGCCCACCCTCCTGGGTGAGCGGGCACGGGACACATGCTGAGGGGCTGCTGGGAGGGCGGTGCTGGTAGGGGAGGTGGCGGCTGTACCTGTAGAAGTGGGGCGCACAGATGGTGCCGCCACCACAGGGGAGCTCCCATCGGCGGACGAGTCCGTGTCGCTGGTTGGCGATCTGGTGGCCGACGTGAAGCTCCCCTCGCCCTCCGTCCCACTGGGGAATTCAGAGTCTGTGGTGTGGCCCTCCATGGCCATGTGGGATGCAGCTCCCTCGTGCTCCAGTGCCACTGTACCTCCGCCTGTTGATGCTGATGTACAAAGGACAGGGAGAGCAGGAAAAGGGGGGAGACAGAAGAAAGAGAGTTTTAGTGCATGGCATACCGCTACCGTTGGCGGACAAGACAGACGCAGCAGCCCCATGCATTACGCCGTGCTCCTGCCCTCTGCACATGCTATTTCTGGGATATGGCCTACATGGCAATGGTAGTAATCTGCCCACATGGATGGCAAAGGGGCAACTATACATCAACTTGCCTCTGTTTTGAGCTGGGGTTGAGTGCCACATGGCCTACATAACGGAGGGGCCTTGCCTACCTAACTCGCTCTGGCCTAGGGACACCCACAGCCCACCACCCCCACCCAGACACCTCCACTGCACGCAAAGTCCATATGATGAGGTAGTACTCACCCCCTTGTGTCTGCTGTGATGTCCTTAAACGCCCATCCAACTCCGGGTAGGCCACCGCCAGGATCCTGAACATCAGGGGGGTCATGGTGAGACGGGCACCCCTCCAACGTTGGGAGGCCATCCCCAGCTGAGCCTCCGCCGTCTTCTTGCTGCAGCGGCGAATGTCCTCCCATCTCTTACGGCAGTGGGTGCCCCGTCTCTGGTGGGCCCCCAGGGTCCGGACTTCCTTGGCGATGGCACGCCAAATGTCCCTCTTCTGGTGGGCGCTGACCTACATGACATGCACAAGGAAAGAGGACAGTCATTACCTACTGCACCGTCGTTGTGATTGGCCCCCTCCCAACTCTATCCCTGTGGCCCATTCACCCCCATGCATAACTGTTCTATGTACTCTGCCACCTTCCCTCATCCACCCAGCCCTCTCCACCCAAGCCTAGCCCATACAACGTGCTCCCTGTGTACTAACCTGTTGGTCTGGAGGACCGTAGAGTAGCGTGTACTGGGGGAGGACCCCATCCACAAGTTTCTCCAACTCCTGTGCAGTGAAGGCAGGGGCCCTTTCCCCAGACGCAGCAGCCATCGTCGCTTTCAGACCGAGGTCACAGCAGCACTAGCAGTGTAGGTCCTCTCCTGTTGAAGGTCAGGTATCTAGTGATTGAAGAGATAGAAAATGGTGGTGACGTCCGCGGCGGTGACGTCCGCGGCGGGGCGCATCATCACCGCCAGCGCACCTGTTCATTGGCTCCTGGGACCCATAGGGTCCAATGTTAACCAATGCAGCATTGTGCCGCGCTCTACAACCGCCTACCGTGACGGTGTCCAACGCCAGCGCAGTTACCCCACAATTCCATTGTCCCAGTTTAGAGGTCAGGCAGCCGCCAATTCAGGGGCCCACATGGCTTCATTTACTTCTGAGTCACACATGCCGAGGCCTACACTCAAAACATTTCCCGGATGGGTTAATTGTCTGTTGTAGTCTTGTGTGTGACTGTGGGTACATACCTGGAGGAATGCTGACAGTTTCTTTGCTGTTGTCCTTCTTAGGCACCGTCAGTTGGGACACATTGGAAGATGGCGGAATCCTCCGGTGTACCGACCGCTGGTGGACCTGTTGACAATGGAAGAGCGTCATGTCATGGTGACCTACCGGTTTGACCGTGTCACTATCCAGGAACTATGTACCCAGTTGGAGCCAGACCTGATGTCACCAATCCGCCATCCGACTGGAATCCCCCCTGACGTGCAGGTGCTGTCAGCGCTCCATTTCCTTGCAAGTGGGTCTTTTCAGACAACAGTGGCCATGGCATCAGGGATATCCCAGCCTATGTTTTCCAACGTCTTGTCCAGAGTGTTGTCTGCACTGCTGAAACATGTAAGGAGATACATCATTTTCCCTGAGGTGGAGGATTTGCCTACAGTGAAAGGTGACTTCTATGCCCTTGGACATATCCCCAACGTCATAGGTGCCATTGATGGGACCCATGTAGCTCTGGTCCCCCCCCTGCAGGAATGAACAGGTGTACAGGAACAGGAAGAGTTATCATTCTATGAATGTCCAGATGGTCTGTTTGGCAGACCAGTACATCTCACAGGTAAATGCTATGTTCCCTGGCTCAGTGCATGACGCCTACATCCTGCGGAATAGCAGCATCCCTGATATGATGGGTGAACTCCAGAGGCACCGTGTATGGCTATTGGGGGACTCTGTTTACCCCAACCTGTCATGGCTATTGACCCCAGTGAGGAATCCCAGGACCAGGGCAGAGGAACGGTACAATGAGGCCCATGGGCGGACTAGGAGGGTGATCGAGCGGACCTTCGGCCTCCTGAAGGCCAGGTTCAGGTGCCTCCATATGACTGGTGGATCCCTATTCTACTCACCGAAGAAGGTGTGCGACATCATCATCGCCTGCTCCATGCTCCATAACTTGGCATTGCGACGCCAGGTGCCTTTTCTGCAGGAGGATGATCCAGATGACGGTGTTGTTGCAGCGGGGGAGCCTGTGGAGCCTGTGGACAGTGATGAGGATGAAGCTGATGAAGATGAAAACGACAACAGGGAGTCAGTCATACAGTAATATTTTCAGTGAGACACAGGTGAGTACATTTTCATGTTTCACATAATATTAACTTTCACACGTCTACCTCTATCCTGTACCTACATTTCACTCCCTATTTGTTAACTGAGTTGTCCCCTTCCATTTCAGTTTCACTAATGTGGTAACCTACGTGTCAAAAGCTTGCACCCTTGAAAGGCTTGTGATGTGTGACATTGGTATGTTGGCCTTCCAATGGGTAACCTTTTTTAACACTGTAATTGACAATACAAAGTTCACAATCATTGACTGACTCCAGTTTTATTAGTGTTTCAAGGGTGTTTATTTAAGTGCATAACAATGAATGGGGGTTGTGAAATGGGGATGGGTGATGGTGGAGGAATGTCCATGGCAGAGTCCAGTCTATTAGTCTCGCAGGTACATTGCACATCTGGCCATTGGAAGTGGAGCTGGGGCAGTTCCGATTTGGACAGGGTAACAAAGTGGGACAGTGGGAGGACGATCAGGCTGGTCTTATTTCCTGGCGGGGGTCTTACCATCTTGCTCTGTCCTGTTCCTTGATCTCAGGGCCCGCTTGCGTGGTGGTTGTCCGTCTGCAGGGGATGGGGTGATGGTGTGTTGGTCCTGTGGCGGTGCCTCCTGTCCACTAGCGCCGGCGGAGGTGGTGGGCATTTCATCGTCCTGGCTAGTGTCAGGGGCCCCTTGGAGTGCCACGGTGTCCCTCAAGGTTTTTTGAATGTCCGTCAGCACCCCTACAATGGTGCCCAGGGTGGAGCCGATGGTCTTGAGCTCCTCCCTGAACCCCAAATACTGCTCCTCCTGCAGACGCAGGGTCTCCTGCAACTTGTCCAGTACCGTTGCCATCGTCTCCTGCCATGCTCCCATGATGGAGGAGAGGGCCTCGTTTAGAGTAGGTTCCCTTGGCCTGTCTTCGCACAGCAGCCCTCCCAGTTCCCCTGTGTTCCTGTGCCTCCGTCCCCTGGACCGTGTGCCCACTACCACTGCCCCCAGGTCCCTGTTGTTGTTGGAGTGTTGGGCTACCCTGGGTGCCCTGTAGTGGTGGACACACCACTGATGGACCTGTCCTGGGTAGGGAGGTTTGGGCCCGCTGGGTGGGTGCTGTGCTGGTGTTCCCAGAGGGTGGAAGTTCGGTGTTGGGCTGTGGCTGGGCAAGGGGAACCGACTGTCCTGAGGCCCACGATGGTCCGGGCTGGTCATCAAGATCCAGTGGGGCAGAGCTGCTGTCGTCACTGTGGGCCTCTTCTGGGGGTGGAGTGGTGTTGTCTGGACCCTCTGGTGTGGTGACGTTCCTTCGGGTTCCTGCGGGGATATGATTACATGATTATTGCATGTGTGTGTTTCATGATGTGCAATGTTTGGGTGTGCGTGTACCCCAGTGCAGGCATTCCTGTGTGGGGGCTTGTGTGGTGATAGTTGGGGGTGTTGTGGGTCTGTGCAGTGGGCATGCTTTAGTGATGGGTATCCATGCTTAGTTAGGTCATGCAGGTCTTGGGGTTGGGATGGGTAGTTGGTGTCATGGGTAGATAGGTGAGGATTTGGAGTGATAGGGGAGGGTGTGAGGGTGGGGGTGTGTGATAGCATGCAGGTAGGGTGGGGGATATGATAGTTAAAATTTGACTTACCAGTGTCCGTTCCTCCAACAACTCCTGCGAGGCCCTCAGGATGCAAGATGGACAAGACTTGCTCCTCCCATGTTGTTAGTTGTGGGGGAGGAGGTGGGGGTCCGCCGCCAGTCCGCTGTACTGCGATGTGGTGCCTGGATACCGTAGAACGCACCTTGCCCCGTAGGTCGTTCCTCCTCTTCCTGATGTCCTCCCTATTTCTTGGATGCTGTCCCACAGCGTTGACCCTGTCGACTATTCTTTGCCATAGCTCCATCTTCCTGGCTATTGATGTGTGCTGTACCTGTGATCCAAAAAGCTGTGGCTCTACCCGTAGGATTTCCTTGACCATGACCCTGAGCTCCTCCTCGGGGAAGCGGGGGTGTCTTTGGCGTGCCATGGGGTGGTGTGTGTGATGTGTGGGGTGGTGTATGTGTTGATGAGTGTGGTGAGTGTTGTGGTATGTGGTGTTTTGTGCGTGGGTGTTGTGTGGGTGATGGTGTAGTGTGCCTCTGTGTGATGGGGTTCTCTATTCTGTGCTGTCTCTCTCTGGCCTTCTCTCAGAAATTGTGGTCGTAGGGGTTTGTGTGTGATGTGGGTGGGTGTTTTATATTGTGTTGGGTGTGTGGGAGTGGTGTGTGTATGTGTATCAGGTGTGTGTATTTGGAATTGTCCAATGTGGCGGTGTTTTGGAGATGTGTGTGTATTTTGAGCGCTGCGGTGTGTACTGCCAATGGAATACCGCGTTTGAAAGACCGCCGCATGGATTCGTGGGTCGTAATAGCATGGGCGTGTTTCTGTTGGCGTGGAGGTGGAGGATTTGTTTCTGCATGTTTATCGCTGACCTTTGGTGTGGCGGTGTTGTGTGGGTGTCTGAATTTCGGCGGATTCCGAGATGTGTGTCATAATAGCTGTGGCGGTCTACCGGGGCCGCGGCGGTGTATTGGCGGTCTTCTGCACGGCGGTAAGCGCATTATACCGCCAAGGTCGTAATGACCCCCTAAGTCTGAAGGTAAAACCTCAGACTGAGTCACATCTGGTTTCTGTATCCAACCAGCGATCCATCAAAGTTGACCTAAATCTATTCTAGGTGCCCGTCAAGTGCAACAAGATCACTGCAGTTGGTGTTTAATGCTTTTTGGTGCTATTTTCATTTCAGTTGTAAAAAATATTTCTGGTTCTACTTATTGGATTTTTGATGTTTTGGTGTCAATTTGTTCACTAAACGATTAACTATTTATATACATTGGAGTAGGATTGTTATTGTGTTGTTTTTTTGTCTTTTTAACTGTTTTGATACTTTTAAAAGCTTTAGACATTTTACAAAGCTAAGGCTTTCTGCATTGTGCCATAACCATCATTGGCTGAGCTCAGGTTTATGTTACTAATACTTTTAGTGGACCTAAAAAGAAAAGTGCCATTATTACTTGTGTTGGTCCACCATGGTGTCTAACTAATAATCCACTTTCTCACAGGTGGGAAGAACCTAATTCACTCAAACTAGATTCTGAAGAGATAAGGAGCTTCGTGTACTAACCCCACCCTGGCAGAGCCAGCATTGTGCTGGGATTTTCAACAACGGAATTACAATGTCTCAAAATGGCAATGTTAGTCACAAATGCCTTTGAAACTCACAAGGCCAGGACTGTGAATCATTGTGAACGACATGAATAAAGGGCAGTAAAAAAGGTGTCAACTTCTTTTTGATTTGCACAGAAATGCAATAATGGTTTGTCATGAGACAGAAAGTCCGGTAATGGATGTGTACCCCCCGAAGAGCCTCAGCTGCTGTAATATCAAGATCATTGGTAACAATTGTTTGGCCATCAGTGGACACAGATCATGCATGTGTGCCATGACCCAGGCCTGTCTTATAGATTACACTCCTGTTAAGATGGGGGGGGGGCTCCCAAAGGCTACCGTTAGGTGGTGCAAGGCTTGTGTCTTCACCTGGAGTTATGTAGCATAAGCACAGTGTTTTCAGTAATAGTGATCAGTAGAGTGAGCAGACATTTTTACCTGTGACACTAGAGTGGTGCATTCAGGCTCTCTCTGGTCAAGTTCCACTGCCATGTGCTTAACTCATCCCTAACCTGCATTGGTTTGAATACAGCACCACACAGCGCAAGTGGCATCATCAGCACGCACGTTTGCATGTGTGTGCTGGGAAATGCTTGTGCCTGTGAAGTGGTGCAATACATGAGAATCATCACACATCTTCTCTTGTATGCACTAGAATGTGTGAGTGCCACTAAAAGAGTACAGTATGTGGGAGTCAGAGCACATGACAATATATGTGCTGTGGTATGTATATGTCTGTGATGGGCACGAAACATGGAAGTCTCTGGATTCCATTTTGAGAGACCCAGGACTTGATGAAGGACCTTGTGGAGGCAGAGAAGCCCCATCTGTGTGGATTGCAGCACAACTTCTGCCTATTGTGACCAGGCCTGTATAATAAGGGTCTTCCAGTCTCCCTTTTTGGGTGAGGAGAAATCACCTGAGAGAATCAAGAAGACTCGTCTTTGAACCTGGAGCACCAGCTTCTGCCTGCCTCAAGATCAGTAGGCCCTGAGAGAAAAAGATCACCTGGAGGGTGCGAGTTTTTGTGGGGATCCGTCCACGTGGATCTGAGGAAGGGGAGTATGAGATTCTGGTCCATTGAAATCAGAGCACGGATCAGGTTGACTACCAGTGTGTGCTGTGGCTAACCCCTCTATAGCCTCTGTATGTCTGTGGAGAGGATTGGACCACTGCACCAATCAAGCTGCCCACCCCTGTGCATTGACCACAACCCCTGTATGCCAGATGTGGGCCACAGTGAAGCTTAAGGGCCATCACCCTGGTCAAGATAGAGCTATTGACCTGTGCAGTGTTACGACCCAAACAGAGACTTCAACTTGAGTGTGCAAAATGCAACCCCAGTATGTCACTGGAGGCTGTGTGAAGCTTAAAGGCCAACATCCTGGTGCAGAACTGTGATGAGGAGAGGGTTGTCGCTCTGTACAGTCCTGTGACCCGAAGAGCAGTACCGCCTTAAGTTTGTGGAATGTGACCCCAGTATGCCAGGTGGGGGCCACTGAGCAACCAGAGAACCATTGCTTGTGAACAGTGTTCAACTGTAAACTCAGAGTTGCTTCTTTGTCTTTAGCACTCAAGTAGCACCCCAGGTCTGCCATCAGAGACCAGAAATACTTACTGTGGCAAAGGAAGGGTGCCATAGAGGTCTATCCCGTGCTGGCCACACAACGAGACTACCAATCATCGTTGGCACCAGCCACAGTTGACCTTAACCCAGAACTGTTGAACACTCTTGGGCCTTCTGCCTCATCTCCAACAGGAGTGGGTCAGGCTGAACATTGAGTTGTACAAACCTTGGGGGGGAATTCACTGACAAAAGAGTCAAAGGCGTTGAGTCACTTGGAGTTTGAATAGCCATAGTGGGAAATCTTAGACTTATATTCTCTAGCGGGCCTATCCTGGATGTTGCCTCACATAAATGGGGACTAAGCCATGTCCATAGCTAGGAGAGTGGGACGCTTGTGTCAGCGTGGACAGTGCCAGAATACAGACGCTATAAAGAGTGTGTTATTATTTAGTGTCTAGAGCATTGCACTTTGTGTGTGTGTGTGTATAAATACTACTTTTTATAAAAAAGAGTATTTGGCTGGACATTCATTTGTTTCGTTTGCTGAACTTACATTGAGCTGTGAGCCTGTTTATTCATTGCATCTACCTCCCCTTGGGAAGCCTTGAACAGCTCAACTTGCTCTACCACTGAGAGTCAAGTGCTGAAGAGGTACTTGGCCCAGTTGCTCAGGGCATGTAGTACACCAGACTCTGGGGCATCAGTAGTAAATATCCTCAACCGCCAGTCAATAATGCTTGCCCCATGGCCCTCCGAAGTAGTTCTAACAGTCTGTAAACCCTCTGAGGTAAGAAAGCGCAGAAAGGTTGTTAGCTGTCATTTTCTTTCAGCCACTATTGACACAAGGAGGCTTTCCAAATGGGACAGTTTCTTATGGGTGAATCACAACTCTTAGCATAGGGCAGAAAAGACAGCGATAGCAAGACAGCAACACTCTTCCTCCCATGTTCCTTTTACAATATGCCAATTTGTGGCATTGTAGCACCCTGTTGTGATTGCAATAAAGCAATGAAATGAAATGTGAAAGCAGAGATGGAGAGGTGTGACATACCTTAAAGGCCTTTGTCACTGTTTTCGAATTTGGGTGCAAAGATTTTCAAAAGGAATCTTGCATCAGGACTCCAAATGAGGCAGAAAGTTTGCAAATCATTGCAACTAACCTCTTTCTACTCTGCCTGAGTAATACATTAATCACAGCTCAATTAATTTATTTATTTTTTTAATGCGTTTTTATATAGCGCGGACTTTACCCGAAGGTGTCAGAGCGCTTCACAATAGGCAAGGTAAAGATACAAGAGGAGAAGAATTACAAGTGTGCCTGTTACAAAAACACGCGTTACATTACATGAGGCAATCGTGATAATTGTGCACGTATCAAGAGCAAAAAATAAACGAGGTAGCCAACGATACGTTATGAAAGGAAAAAGTGACGTGTGCAGGTTACAAGAGCAAATACAGTACGAGTAGAGGTAAAAAAAATTGCAATAAATGGTAGACACTCAAAACACTAAAACAATAGTTACGATACATGAGGCAGTGGTGGCCGTTGTGCATGTATCAAAAGCAAACAAGAAATAAGAGGTAGCAAATGATACGTTGAAAAGGAAAGGTGCCGCGTGCATGTTACAAACGAGTACAAAATACAATGAATTGGCCAGTGCGAATCACAGATGCTATGCAAACACAGTGCTGTAATGCGACCTACCAAATACAATTTTTGTCCCTGGGGCAGTGCCAACTCAGAGTGACCATTATGAACTGTAACAATCGTGTATATGAGTTGTTTATATGTGTAGTTAAAAGAATCTGCATCTGTGAAATCCTTTGCCTTTTTTAACGTTTCTCTTGCCTAGTGAATAGGAGTCTCGCGGCGTTACCATTTGCACATCCATGTGTTCTGGAAAAGAAAACTTGTTTTATGACGTCACTGTAATTATTATTTATGTTGTTACATATATATTTTTCATTAAACTCCCACCAGAACCAGTGGGCACAAGCCATTGCTCTTCTATACATTTCGAGGTGAACTCCATTTGGCTGCCAGCATTTGGTGCACTGGCCCTGGAGGGTAATGGCAGGTCATAAAACCAAAACTATTCTAATCTCTGAAGCCCATAAGAGTAAATCTCTTCATCATACAGCCAGAGTCCTCAAAAAGTTTGCTCTAGGCCTCTGCACTGCCTGTCTACGCCTCTATTGACGCTCCCTCCAGAATGTGTCAGAGACAGCAAAAACAATGAACCTCGTAGTTCCCTGCTCTAATTACGCTTTAATGCAGTTCTGCATCGTTCCTCGCTTTTAATTAGATCCGTTCTTTCTCTCACTGTACTTGCTTTTTTTCCTCGCTAGCCGACAAAATGGTTGACGGCTCTGCTGACACCCCTTTCAGAAGAGGAGAAAGAGGAAATGAGACGTTGGGAGGGAGTGACTGACAGGCGGCGCGTTTGAATGATAAGACCTGAAAAAAAGCCACGAGGGTATCAAATTAGAATAGATTTTATTCTGGCTGAAAATTGCTGGGCAAGCAGAATCCAACACAAACTTGTTTTCAGTCGTATTTCTACCGTTATGTTTCTTTTTTTTTTTTTTTTAATGGAGGGTTTGGGGTGGGAGGGAAGGGAAGGGCGAGATGTCAAGGGAAGCGTTAGGTGTCTTCCTTCTGCTCCCAGGAGGAAACGCCTAATGAACCTCCTGCTGCTTGCCAGCCCTTAAAATAATGAATGTTCCAGTGAAGTTGCTCATCTTTCTCTTATCCCTCACTCTTGGGTGGTGAATGTGCTCGCTGACGTAACCCATGTAAGCCAATTTGCTTATGCAAAATACCTATATTGTTAGTCTGGAGATGGTTCTGTAAGACGTTGCTGCAAGCAAGTGCATTAGCAGGTTTCCCCTCAGGGGTTTTCATGTGACGCCCTGTCAGCATATTTCCATTTCTTCCCTCTCATGCCACACCATTCTTCTGTTCTTCTCACACTTTGGTTCCTTCTCCTGTATCCAATCGCACTAAAAATCCCCTTCGGCCTCTATGTCTTAACTCGCCCTAGGTGGGTGACCCGGTCAAAGCTTGCTCCTTGGGCACTGCAGGAACCCCTCCCTGCCAACAAACAGACAAATGATGCAGACAGCTGTAGTTAATTAGCAGTAAGTCAGAATCACATGGTTGTCGTGAATCATCATGGCAATAACCCTTTCATCATTCATTTCTGACTCAGTCACTTGATGGCGTCATCCATAAATAATTTTCTCATGCCATCATGACTCACGTCAAGACAGCACTTTCCTGCCCCGTTCCAGTCCAGTTAGTGGCAGAACCCCTTGAGGTTGCATTGCGGCTTCCAGGCACCCAATGTGTGACATTGGTGGCCAGTCGGGCGGTGCCGTGCTGCAAGCATGGACGTCATTTAGGGGTCGCCAGGGGTGCGACCCATGGCTTGCCCTTTGCGAATCCTGGCACTGCATTTGCGACCCCTGACCTCAGAGGTGGCAAATTCAGTGCCAGGAACACAGGGGCAGCTCGGCCTTATTGACGTCAGTTAGGACTCCACTCTCTTTGTTTTCTGTCAATTTTTATTACACTAATAGTGAATAATAATATATCTTTCACTATTAGTGTAATAAACATGTAGTACAGCTAGCTGGAATATACCTGTCCATGGCAGCTGAGCTGGGGTAAGTAAAAAATGCTTTGAAATGTATTGTGTTTGCGTGCTTGAGGGTAAGAGTATGTTTATGTGAGAAAGAGTGTATGTAAATGTGAATTTGCATGTATGTGTATGTATGTATGTGTGAGTGAAAGTGAAGGTCAAGGGGCGTGTGATGTCACTCGCTAACCCTGCCATTTCGGTGAATTCACGTCCAAGACTGCAAGTGCTGTTTCCACTCTGCAGTTAACCACTTCATGGCTCTTCTTTGGTGTCCCTGCTTTGAGGCATCCCAAGGACACTGTTCTGGCATTCCTTCCCTCCACTGGCCTACTGTCCGCCCCACTGTGTTATTGTTGCCAATTAAACAGTGCTGTATCCACCACGCTATCAGTGATTCCATGGCCTCTATCTGCTCCCCCAATCTAATGCTTGCCTACACGTACAACAACCCTAGATTAAAAGAGCCCCAACTGTGTTCAGAAGGAGCATGTCCATCCCTACCACAGAAAGGTGAATCTTGTTTTTTGCGTAATTTCCAAGACCCCTAGATTGATGAGCCCATGCCTGATGAATTCCCAACCCATGCCTTCGCAGAATTAGCTCATAGATGTATTAAGCTTCCTTCTAGATCTTTCAACTGCGCTGTGGTTCTCTTTGTCCTTCCATTCAAAACAAGCTATTGCCTCAGATCACAGGATGTTAGCTGGATGAGCCAACCTTGCAACTTCTGTCAAATCAGCTTTCATGGTCTTGTGCAGTTTTCACCTGTCCAGAGTGGAGAGGTATCCCCCGCTGTGGTGGATCAAGGTGGCATCTCGTCTTCCGCATGACTCAAGGGTTCTCTGGATTGTTGGCACCAGTTCTGCCCACCTCATCCTGAGTCTATCCATTCAAAGGAGGTTGGTGTTGCAAAGCCATGTACCAACATACTTCCTCAGCACCCCAGCCCACTGCTACGCCCTCGAGATGTATGGTTACCCTAGCAGCCAAGCTGTCTACCCTAGGTCTGCGCCCCTTTGAAAGAAAAAGAGAAAAGGGTGGGGGGCTGGATCTTAGCTAGATTCCAGTCTGATGTAGGCCCTGAATGCCTGGGACCTCCACTGGCCCCACTTTGTCCCCTAGGCCATGAACTGCTACTGTTGTGGATGTTCCTATGCAGTAACAATTGGGTACCGAAACACTGTGGTTGCAAACACACATATTCCAGGGCCTTTACCGGCACAGCTGAAAACTGGAACCTACATAAGAGTGTGCTATCTGGTACAAGAACAAGTTCGGCCCACCCTGGGGTCTTACCTGTAAATAGTCACGGATCAAGCACAATAGGCATCATTCAGGCACATTAAGGCAATCTATGCCCAACAGCTTGCCTTTGGGTTATTGATCAGTTTTTGAGTGCTATAGCCACAGAGAGATGTAAGTGTCGGTCAAGAACCCGTTCCATTGACTGCATGCAGGAGTGGCCCACTTTCTTCCTTGAAGGCACCATCACTTCACTGACCCTTTATACCCCAAAGAATGTCACTGCAAAGGCTGTTCTAAAGAAGGCCAATTCGAAGGACTCACAGCAAATGACTTGTAGAGACCCCAGTAAAGTCTGTAGCCTGTTGAAATCAATGGGGAACCTCTTGTCCCAGGGCCTAGTTTGATGAAGCCCCAACCCTTTCAACACTGCCATACAGCAGAAGGACTTTGCTGGATTGTCTTCTGATTGGAGCATCTCATAGATAGCCACTGCTGCTAAACACACAAAAAAGGGAGCACACTGCCTCACACTCCAGCATAAAATAGCCCCAATGCATCATGGTAAATTTACCATGATGCATTGGGGCTATTTTATGCTGGAGTGTGAGGCAGTGTGCTCCCTTTTTTTGTGTGTCTTATTGACGGCTCCCGTGAGCCTACGAGCTGACGAGCTCTGGTGATGCACCTGTTCGCCTACTGAGTGGTACAAAAACCTGTGAAGACGTTCGGCGGCATTTCAAGCAACCCCTTCAGATATATTTTCTCTCTGCTGATGACGGCCGAAAGCCAGAAACACGTGTCCAGAGATACAGTACTTTCTGCACCTACTTAAGGTGAAAGACTTTTTGAAAAATTTCTCCATCTTTAAAACAAATGACTGCATTTACCATGATGCATTGGGGCTATTTTATGCTGGAGTGTGAGGCAGTGTGCTCCCTTTTTTGTGTGTTTTTTTGTACTGCTGCTAAACATAAACACACCTGTGCCCATGCCTTGCTCCTTCCATTGGTAAAAGTCCACACAATGAACCTCTCCACCCTGATTGTTGCTTGCATGCCACTATGGACTGTTATGCCTGTAACGTGCATGAAATGGGCCTGGCACTTATGGTATTTTGTCAGTCTTTGTTGGTGCCAGTGCCCTGTCAACCAGCATAACTGGGTGCGGTCTATTAGGTGCCAGAGTTCCATGGGAATGCTGTCATCTCCTGGTAGCACGCTGCACCAGTTGCCGAAACCTGGACCATTGAAATCAAGAAAGAGCTTCAGCAATTGAGTGATCATAACCCAGTAGGTTCCTAGCTCTGATTGCCATGTTTGTGCTCAGTTTGCAGCTGACCAGGTGACACAACAGTCCCAGGAACCTCGGGCATGATGAAGAGTCATAAATCACTAGCTGTATGACCACATGATTGTCTCACAGAGGGTCACCTGTTTGTTCACAACTCTCTCGTTCCAGAGGAAGAATGTGACAAGTATAGGGAGCATTTCTAGCAGTTATTTTTTTGTGATACCCTATTTGTGCCAGCCAGTGCGGGTCATACCAGGTATTGTCCAGTATCACACCAAACCCTTGTCTTTGGGTAATATACAAACCCCTTTTATTGAGTCCAGCTCAAAGCCCATGAAAATTAGCCTGGTTGTAGGACCCAATATCTTTGCATGTGCCAAGGGTATACCCAACTTGTTCAACAATGAGATGAATTGGTTTAGAAGGGCATGGCATTGGGTTGAGTTGGAGCTTGCCAATGAAAAGGAAGTCATCCAAGCAGTGCAATTTCCTGCCCTTAGGGTGACACTTGTTTAACTCCCATTCCAAAAATGTTCTACAAGCCATGAAGTGGGAGCAAGAGGTTTGCAACTCACGGGCTGGCATTTGTCAAATTAGAAATAACCCTCTAGCAGGCAGCCCAGCAAGTGAAAGCTATTGAAATGGATAGGGAGCAATCAGAAGGCTGACTCAATGTTGGCTTTGGCCTTCAAGTCCTTTTTGCTGATGTTTCTTAAGTTATCCATAGGGTCATAAAAAGTTGCATAGGAAACCAAGCATTGGTCCTGGGGCTGCCAATCACTGACTTAAGTCTCTTGGGGATGTGTAAGGTGGTGAATTAGTCTAAACTGCCCATCATCTTTCGTGAGCACCACTCCTCGTGGCAACATTATGGAGTGTGCCAGGGATAGGTGCCAAATGGAACCCACTATGGGATTCAGCCAGGGCTCCTTTGTGATTTTCTGCCTATCAAGGTCAACAGGTCCTGATACTCATTTAAGGTTCCGGCTGAGGTGCTCTCTTGAGGTCCCCTGTACGGTATGGAAACCATCTTCAAAACCTCTTGGTAGTAGACGTGCATCTTCTTCTCTGTGGTAATTCTTAAGGGGTTGCTTTAATAGGTTCATGTTGATAGGTGTGGGCACCCTGAACATGTCTCTCTCTCCTTTCCAGCACCCCTCTTATTGTTCCCTGTCACTAATGTTTCTTTGTGGGGTCTTTCTTGTGAGTCGGCTCCTTCCATTTTCTGCATTTGTAAGCTGGGTGAGCCCCCACCCCACAGCACCTGCATGCGTATCTGAACTTGCATGCTGCCTCCCCATCTGCAATCATCTCAATCAAACCTCCAACATGTGGTCACCAGCACTTTGCCTGTTTTACACCCTGAGTAGGGGTTTGACTTTCCACTGTGGTGAACCCACTCCTGCTTTGTTTTGCTGCCCTAGGGAAGAAATGAGTGGTTAGCCTTACTCGACCCTTCACAGGCGGCTACCATGATGTGAGTAAAATCCGTCACATCTTCACTGTCCCACTCAGTGATGCGGCATGTCTACATCTTCTCTCTGAAACCCTCATCATATTTCAGCCGGCGCCACCCTGATATTTGCAGTATGCATCATGGATAATTTGCTCATAGAAAAAAGGTGCAACTGTGTTTTGTGGAAACTTTTCTATTGTGATGCAGATCATTGTCCTAAAGGCATGGAGCCAGTTTTCTATAGGCCTCTCAATCCTAACTTTGCACTTCTATCTTTTATCTTTGTCCTTCTAATGCTGCATTACTTGGACTAAACCCATTTGCCTAGTTTCTAGGAGAAGAAGATATTCATGAAAGCCTTTCTCTAAATCCTCTCTTTTACTGTGAGAGGTACAAAGCTCGCCAGCCCAGTCTCCCTACCTATCATAGGCAGGTTACCAAGGGAAGGCTTTATGTATTCGCTAGCTGGTTTACAATTCACTGTGCTTTATCGGGGGCCCTGAGCCATGCTGTGGTTGGGGTTTGTTAAACCCCCTGGCTATCACTTCTCCCCCCCTTTTGGTGGGTGAGTTGATCCTGCCTGCTGTGGCAACAGATGTTTTCCACTCTCCACCCCGATCGGTCTTCCTTCCTCCTGCGATTGCGTACTCCCCACACCAGTGTGTAGATTTCCCCCAACAGACTTCAGGCCCTGCTGGGGGAGGCACACCTTTGTGTATCTGTGTCACATGTGCTGGCTAGTGACCTGGACAATAGCTTGCCACTGTCAGTGAGTAGACTGTTGGGATAAAAGGAAGATTGGGAGCGCCCGGCAACTGCCAGCGCATCATGGGTAAAGTGTGTTATTCTGTGGGATGTGAGTTGAGAGAGCTGTTGTCTTGCAGCCAACCTTGTATGCCAAACCCTCCTAAGTTGTCACCCAGCCACTGTGGGAGGAGCCAGCTACTGAAATGCATGTGGTGCTCAGTTGTGCTGGGCCCATGTAGATATTGGGGGCTGACTTGTTATTAAACAGGAAGTTCCCTGCTCCGACTTGCGTACTATAGTTTGAGATCCCTTGATAATGGGGTAATTTGTTTACTGGGAGCCTAGGCTTTTACAACCAGCCCTCAGTGTTACTGTTGCTCCAGCTCTCTCACCAGTTGTTTTGCACTGTTCCTGCATTCTGGCTGTGATGCTCCCTTTGTGCACTGCTGTGTTGGCATCAGGTGCATTTGGATTACGAGCCTCACTGGCCGTCTTATCCATATTACAGTCCTCAATCCTGTAGATGCTGAGGAGCCATCGCCTCTTCATGGGCACTGCCATACTGGCTGCAGGGGCCAGATTGGCAGGCCAAGTGGGGTCTTACGAGCTGATGCTGCCTGAGCTCCTCAAGGTCTCCCACACTCGCTGCAGCATATCGCACTGTTGGTTTTTATTGCTGTACCACCAGCTTCTTAGATGGGCCTCAGCTCCATAGTCAGGTTACGCCTCCGTTGCAGGGCTCCCCAGGACCTGCTGGACAAACCAGTCATGGCTATGTGTTCTGGCTGCCTCCAGTGCCCACTCATTAAGGTGCTGTAGCTTGTCCTGGTCGTTGTGGGGCCTATAGTGTCTTTGATATCATGTGCGCTAGGACCCTTGCAGCCTTGGTGGACTCTAGGCAGGAATTATGTCATCTAATGGGAGGTGATAAGGTGGGATTATGAAAGTTAAGATGCAATCCGTGCAGAGCGAGAAAGTATGTTGAGGAATAAAGACATCCATTGCAGAGCTCCATGGGTGGCTCATTCATTTGCATGCTTCCAGGCTAGAGAAGACATTAGAAGGCCCTCTATAGCTCCAAGCCGACTTGTCCTCCCTGAGCTTTCCCTCCACCAGTAGCTGACAGATGGGACGCTGCTGCCTAGCAATGCACTCCTCATTGCTATCTCAGTAGCGTGTGAGTTTCTCTCCCCATGGCCTTTGTAATGTCATGCGTATGATGAAAGAAGAGCACAAAAGGGGGAAGGACCAATTGGCTGCCATCCGCAGGGTTGGGCAGCTTGTGTTACCTGTGTTTTTGGCCCCGTGGTCTAGTCCTGGGTCATGTGTAAGATAACTAATAAATAAGGGACCCAGAGAAGTGGGGAGTTAGTTGTGACTCACCATCAGGACTCTGATCACCATACTGAGCCTGTCTGAGTCTTTGTGGGCCTCCTCCCTGCGTCAGCGCTGCACACTGCACAATCGACACATGAAGACCAAGGGGCCAGAGAGGTTGAGGCTACCCCAGCCTTCGACACAACAAACTGGCGACATGGGCAGGATCTTCACCTCGCTGTAACACTGCACAGCCCCAGAGTGCCAACAAAAGGTGGCAGAGAAAGCCGCGAGGAAGAGCAGTGCACATGGTAGATAGGTCATGCCCCCATGAATGGGAGTGACAGCGCAAAGAGTGTAAGACAAGCGACATGGCAGGAAACAAAACAAGTGAAAGCACAGATGAACCCAGGGATGCCGGACAAAGGTTCCCATGCCCAACCCATCACACCTCAGGAGTGATGGGTGACATTTTGTTAAACGCTGTCGCTGCTCAGCACGGGTGAGAAGTATGCGATAGCAAGGCCTCATGCAGCAAGTGCCCCCCAAGTAATAATCATTCAAAAGAATAAAACACTGGCTCTCTGGAAACCATGAGCCCTCAAAATAAAAAAATAAAAACATTGCGACCCCGTGAGAGCCCAGTGGCAGCTTCCACAACTCCCAGGCCTGCAGTAACAGTGCTTCAGTGACCCACCAAGAGTCACAAGTCACACACAAGCAAAGTGATCATTTGACGCCATGTGGGCACCCAGACCAATCATGAACACAGTGAAGTGGAAACACATTGGAAGACCACCCAATAACCAACAGCATAACTACTGTGGCCAACATACCTCCCCAGAGCCATTTATTGTAGAAGGGGCCCTGTCTGTACAAGTGTCCAGATGGAAAGACTGGATAGAACAGCTGAGCCTCTACTTTGATGCCATGAAGATTAAAGTTGACAGAAAACGTGCAATGATTCTCCACCTAGGGGGCAAAGAGTTGCACTGAATTTCCAAAACAGTGCCAGAGGCAACCCCCAAAACACATGTCACCCTAGTAACATCGCTCAATGCATATTTCGCACCCATGGTCAACAGAGATTATGAGAGGTTCATCTTCAGGCAAGCCAGACAACAAGAGAGTGAGTCCCTAAACATATAGTACATGAGGCTGAGGGAGCTAGCAAGCACATGTCGCTTCATGGATGAAGGGGAGGAGATTCGGGGTCAAATCATCCAGGGCTGTGGATCAGCTAAACTACGGGAATGCATCTTGGAAGAACCTGGAAAACCCCTAGCTGACATTCTAAAGATGGGCAGAAACAAAGAGTTAACCAAAGCTTGCACATTGCATATGGAGACTGACCTTCAAAGAACCATCAAGACTGAGACTGTCATTGCGGTCACCGCCACCCCACCACTAAGAGGACCTGAAGTGAAAGGAGCGTCACGAAAGTCATGTGGGTATTGCTGTGGTCCCACACACCATCCTGCAGACTGTCCAGCAAAAGAAAATAAATGTGCGGCCTGCAGCAAGACCAACCACTTTGCGAAAGTATCCTGCTCCAGCAGACAAGGGCCCACCAAAGCTGCCTTCAATGTGGTAGCAGACCCACATGGTGAGATGGACGAAGAGACTGAGCAAATTGTGTATGCCATATTCGCCATAGGGATGGCAGCCAGGTCTCAAAGCCATCTCCCTCAATGCCAAGTACACATAGGGTCACACCCTGAACTCGCCATCATAGACACAGAGTCATCCATCAACTCACTGTTGGGAAAAACCTACCACACAATGCAACCACCACCTGCTCTTCAGAAGACACTGATCAAAATCTTCACATATGGGTAACGCCAACCACTGGCTATTGAAGGAAAATTCCACACTTCTATCACATATGGAACTGAATCCTGCAACACTGTCGTTTACATCACCGAAGAAGGTAGTGATATCCTACTAGGATCCAAAACAACAGAGGCCCTAGGGATTATCAAGTTTGCCCTCTGAGTCCACCAGGAAGGCATCAACTATATCCTCAATGAAGGAGGTGTTCAATGGAATTGGAATCCTCAAAGGAAAGTAAATCACACTTCACATTGACCTGACGGAAAAGCCAATAGCTTTGAGACATTGCAGGATCGCCTTTCACCTGAGGCCACAAGTAGGGAGGGAACTGAAAAAACTGGAAGTCAAAGGAATAATGAAAAAAGTGTCAAGACCCACCCAGTGGGTGTCCTCGATTGTTGTGACCCGAAAACCAAAACAGCCAGGAAAGGTGTGTATATGTGTGGACATGAGATTGTCCAATATAACCATCAAGAGAGAATGACACCTCGCCCCCACCGTGGAAAACCTTCTAGCAGAACCGAACGGATCATGCTGGTTCTCCAAAGTTGACTTGAGGTCAGAAGATCACCAGCTCACACTGGTTGAGGAATCCCGATATATAACCATCTTCTCAACTCATGTTGACCTGCAGGGATATCATCTGCACAAAACTAGGGGAAACCCTATAACCCTAACCTGCCCAGGGTAAATACAACATGGGATATCATGGCATCTCCAGTGTAGCCGAAATGTTCCAAAATATAATCTGAGAGATTCTAGAGGGCCTCCCAGCGTAATGTCAGTGATGACATCCTCATACATGTGAAGTCCATTCAAGAACACAACAGTCAACTCCGAGGAGTGTTCCAATGATTCACAGACTCAGGACACACCCTCCACAAGGCAAGTGCGAATTCTTAACCCAATGGATCAGTTTCTTTGGGTACACCTTCTCATCGGAAGGTAGACCACCAGACCCTGGAAAGTTATGAGACATCAAGAATGCTGCCCGCCCACCACCGTGTCAGAAGTCTGCAGTTTCTTGGGGATGGTGAACTACTGAGGCAGGTTTTTCCCAGATCTGACCACTCTGACATTGCTGCTATGAGAGTTAACAACATCTTCCATAACCTGGCACTGGGGTGAGGACCAGGAGCGAGCATTTCAAGCAACCAAAGCAGCCATATCTGCTGATACCACCCCCATGTACTACGATCCACAAAAAGAGACTACAATTGCCATCAATGATGGGCTGAAAGGGCTGAAAGGGCTGCGGGCAGTGCTCATACAGTGAACCGAAGGAGGAGACTGGCCCCCTGTGCTCTCCATGAGCTAGTCCCTCACGGACATGGAACTGCTGTATTCACAGACTGAGAAAGAAGCAATCGCTAGCCACTGGGGATACCAGCACTTCCATCTGTATGTGTATGGCCGGCCGCTCGTGGTCACAACCAAACACAAACACCTCATTCCCCTCTTTCGAGGGACCGCCTCAAAGCCACCCCGCAGATTTGAAAAATGGATGCTGCAGCTGCCACGTGGAGTATCGACCCGGCTCAGCCAACGCAGCAGGCTACTTGTCTAGCCCGAGAGCAACAACTCCAGGTGAAGAGGACAAAGCCAGAGAAATTGCAAAATGTGTATGACATGTGGTAGACCGGTCACGTCCTCTACCCATCTCCATGGATCAAAACACAGCAACCCACCGCTCAGGATGAATATCTTTAACAGACCTTAGAAGCTGTGAGAAACAACCAGTGGAACAAGTTCAAAGAGAAGTGGACCCAGAAGACCCACAAAGCACGTCACATCATGGAAAACGTGTATCACGTCTGTCAGGAGCTGGTCGCTGACCCTGAAGGATGCCTTCTACTAGGCCATTGCCTCGTCGTCCCTTCCAGCCTCTATAGTCAGGTAATCCAACTTGCCCACGCGGGACACTAAAGCATGGTCAAGACCAGGAACCACCTACAGAAAAAGGTATGGTTTCTGCTAATGGATGAACAGGTCAAAAGCCTAGTGAGGTTGTGTCAATGGTGCCAAGTCACTGGGGCCGCTCCTGCCCTTGTCCCCGTAATCACGAAGAAGGGTCTCAGCCTAGACTTTGACAGCTTACCAGATGGAAGATTCACCATGGTAGTCATGGACGACTAGTCTAAGGACCCGAAGGTGGAAATCCTATCATCGCTAGGTGCCCATGAAGTGCTACCTAAGCTTGAAATAATTGGTGCGACAAACAGAATGCTTAAAAAATTGAGAACTAACAATGGTCCCCTGCTCCAAGGGTATGAGATGGCTGAGTACCTCAACTCCTGGAACGTTACCCACCGAAAGATCACCCTTAGATGGCCACAAGCCAAAGGAGAAATTAAGCAATTCATGAGGACACTGAACACAATGAACAGAAGTGCCCACTCCAACCAGCAGCCATATGAGTGGGCAATTTATGCCTTCTTGAGAGAATACCGACAGGCACCTCATTCCACCACGAGACAAGCTCCGGGAGATCTTCTGGTGGGAAGAGTGGTGCAAGACTTTTTTTCTCATCATCTGGCGGTAGACGCCTGCCCCACTGGATGAACAGCAGATTCTTGACAAACTCCCGGAGTTCAATATAAATGTTAGCCACCGCCGCACAACATGATACTCCATGCTCCGAGTCAGAGATAAAGTACTGCTCACAGACCATTGCTTTGGCAGCAAGTTCCGGCTGCCGTTCAAAATGTCCCCATGGACAATCACGCACCTCCATGGCCCTCGAGTGACTGTCTGGCGGAGGAGTGAAGTGGTGTCCAGGAACAGTTTGCATGTCAAATGACTTCATGCCTCCACGTCCTGATGTCCAGAGGCTGATGAGGAAAAACAGGCTGGGGATGACGGAGACAACTTCTCACCAGCAGGGCCCCCATCTGATTGTCCTCCGTCGGAGAGGATGAAGGGAGAAGGGAGTCGGCAACAAGGCAGTCCAGTAGAGAGAGACATGGCCTTGGTCCCTTCCCAGCCTAGTGGGAGGAGTGAACGTACCCAGTACCACCTGCAAGACAATCCCTTCTCCTGCACGCAGCTAAAGAACCACGTAATGTATACCTGAGCACCCTGGACTAAATCTGAGTGATGTTTGTTTCTTTATTTTGTGTGTTGACATTTTTCTGAAATATGGAAGTAACGTAATGTCGCATGTATTATGTAAGGAATGCGTTAAAGAGGGAAGGACCGATTGGCTGCCATTCACAGTTTGCATTACCTGGATTTTTGGCCCCATGGTCTAGTCCAGTGTCATGTGTAAGATAACTAATAAATAAGGGACCCAGAGAAGTGGATAGTTAGTTGTGACACATCCTCGGGACTCTGATCACCATACTGAGCCTGTCTGAGTCTTTGTGGGCCTCAGCCTAACAACAGCGCTGCACAAGAGACACCTGATGACCGATGGGCTGAAGAGGTCAAGGCTACCCCAGCCCTCGACACAACAGTCTTGTGACTGTGGTCCCGACCCTGCTTTTCTTTCTTATTTTCAGCATCTGTCGAGTGGTACTACTCGGCTTGGGGGCGCTCCTTGCTCTGCTTCTCCAGCAAAGTTCCCAGGATGTGATTCCTCTCTTGAGCGCTGTACTCCTAACATAGTTGGGGGATCTTCACACATTCGAACTAGGCAGCGGCACACCAAGTTCAATGTTGTGGTCAGTTGCATGACTGTGGCCCAAGCTGGCCTCTCCTTTTGAACTTTTTTTCTGGCACACCATCTTCCTTTGGATTGATCAAATCAAATGACTGGAGCAATCCCAGGTGTGTAATTTCCAGGCTCCAGCTGCCAATCGCCCATGTCTCTCTGTGCCCCCAGTGGTGCGTTAGCTACATTCCCACTATGGTTAGGTGTTGCCTCCCTAGACCGCTTCTCATCTCACCTCGTCCATTCTAAAATGTTAATCACATGCTTTTGCGCTTTTCCAACTAATCACACTCCAGTATATCTGTTGGTTGGGCATTGCCTCTGAACTCCAGTCCACAACAGAGATAGCTGTACTTACCAAGGAATAAACATCGAATTCTGGTTTATTGGACGAAGATTCAGAGCAGCAGACTTCCAGCTCTCCTCTTGCATTTGACTACCCTGAAGACAAACATATTCCAGGGATAGTGGAAGTTTATTATGTCATGTACCTCGTGCTATTACAAACTGACCACATGCCTCTCTTTTCAGCCATCAATGAATGGAAAACAACAGGAGTAGGGCTTTGATCATAGTATACTTTCTGTTCCTGCTGCTATCTTTTGAGCCCTGACATCAGAGTTACCACGATCAATATCAAAATATGCATCTTTTGAGGAAAACAACAGCTGCTATGGAAATTCTCCTTGAGATTTGCAATTGCTGTTTCTTGCAACTGTAATTTAGTTAGATTAGCTGAGGCGTTACCGAGCATCATAACTATAAGGTCTCCCAGATCCACACCACCAAAAGGCATGCATGTGCTTGGACTGGTGGTTCCTAGTAATGAGCGGTTTTCCAGCCTGGCCTGCATAGAAGGAGGTAAAGCTTTTTTGTCTTCAGGTGTCTCAGTGCTTTCAGACCCTTGCAGTTCTTCTGAGGCTCTGAGCTGTACTCTAAAAAGCAAAACATTTTTGCATGCTGATCAAATGTCAGACATTCTTGCAGTCAACATGAGTGTTTTCGCTTAACTTCTATTTATGCCACAGCATGTGAAGTTGATGGCATAGCTGCATGTAGATACCAGCACTGGAATATCCATTATGCCTGCTGTAGGTCAGGATTGAGATGTATGCCAGAGGTATTTGTAGGTCCCACAACTGAAAAAGCAACCATCAGTGCTACATATCAGGACAGAGGTGTGTCACGGAGCTGCTTGTGTGCCTCACTACTCATAACAGAGGTGGGCTCTGCAGGTCAGGAGTGAGGTATGTGGCACACATGCATTTGGATTCTAGTACTGAAACAGCAATGGCTGATCAGGACTGCGACCAAGCTGAGTGTGGTTTCCAGTACTAGAATACCTGTGATGAGTGTGGCAGGCTAGGTTCGGAGTGTGTAGCACAGCGGCTTGGGGGCCCTACTAATTCAAGAACATTGGGTGGGTGATGTAGGTCAGGAATGGTTTGCAGAATTGTATGTAGGTCCCAGTCGTGCAATATCAGTGGGTTACTACTGTAGGTCTGGTGCTGCACATGCTGATCAAGGTCCATAGCAGAGCAGTACTTTGGTTTCTATACTGGAAATGCAGTTCTGGGTGGTATAGGTGAGGACTGAGGCAGATGGGTAACTTGCTTATAAGTCATAGCACTAGAACAACAGTGGTTTGTAGTGCTAGTCGGGAGGTGTATGGCAGAGCTTAATGTGGGTTCTAGCACAGAAAAGCAGTGGATGAAATCTGGGCTCACACTAGGACAGAAAATAGTTCTAAGAACCAAGTAAAAGTTGCCACCATCAGTGAATTAGATAGCCAAAAAAGTGGCCTATGTTTTCAAAGTGAGGTAGTTTTAAAACTAAAGATATTGGTAAAATATGCTATATACAGGTTTTGCAAGATATGGAAGACTGCATGTTTTTGAACTTGCTTCAGGCAATGCTTGTTTTAATAACATGGAAATCAACAGACAAAACTGGCCCAGCAGATCATTAAACAGACCCACAGTCAGGCCAAAAAAAAGCAAAAAAACGGCCCTCACACTGACCTGCCAGACCAGCCATTCGGGCACTGCCTGATTGACCTTTATGAGAACCCGTCCCTGGTGAAATCTACAGGTAAGGTGTGGGATGTATTAGCAGCAGGGCTCCCAGTGTCCAAGTATGTAATATTAGTGAGGGTCTTCAAGCAAGGAGGAGTATGGCAGAGTAGCCTTTCTGTCCCTGCAGTTTGACAGCACTCAGTGGCAGTTAGTGGTCAGTTTTCAGTATATGGCAGATCTGTGTGGGCGTCCAAGAAGTTATCATGTAAGACAGAATGCTATACGTGTCGAGGCACGGGCCACGGCGCGAGCCAAGCATTCGGCTCAGGGCTCGCCCGTGGTCCGCGGCGGCTGGGCTTTGCCGTGCCCCTGCCATTCTATATTTTACTGGAGGCCCCAAATTGGGCATGGGGTCTCGACGAGTTATGGGCGTGGCACACCCTCACTAGTTCCTGTATTCTCTCTCCACACACCCTCACTTACCTTATGTTCTATCCTTCTTTTTTCCTTTCTTCTTTTCTTCTTTCTTCGTTTTCTCCTGTATTTATGCTGTTTTCCAGCTGCCATGTTCTTTCTTCTTCCCAGCATGCCTTCTTGTTCCCTGCATGCCTTTGGAAACTTTTGTAACATAGTGTCTTTCTCTATATGTTTCTATGATTTATTCTCAATCCAATATGGTGCCTTTTTTACTTCCTGTTGGTCACTTCCTGTTTTGGGGGTTTATAAGGTGTGTGATTCCTGTTCTTCTTGCGCTGCAACACTTCCTTTGGTGGTGATCTTCGCTCCTGCTTCTTTCTTAGCCAGTTATATTTTTCCTAGCCTGTTCCAGCTTTTTTCAGCACTATTTTGTGTTCTATTGTTCAGATTTACCTTTTTACTTTTGTTTTTGTTCCAGGGAGTTCCTGCGTAGAGGTTTTTTTTCCCTTTTGGGTTTTTCCCTCTGGGACTCCTTCTGGTGGGCACGGACTGCTTTTGGCTTTCCCTCCATTAGCAGCACCGTGGCTACCAGAAAGGGCCCCCCCTACTTGGTTCAAGGCAGAACCTACAAAAATCAAGACCTTTCTGCAGTTCCAGTGGGCCACAGACACAGACAACGAGTAGTCCGTGCCAATACGTAAGGTACAGATTTTGGTGCTGAACTTTAAGGATGGCTAGTGTTTATTTCCTAGGAAGATGGTAACGCTACTCCTTACTCACTACAGCGTATCCGGATTACAGCATCTAGGAATGGCACAAACCACCAGCATTTGATAACAAGTCATACCCAGCAGCTAAGTAATGCACATCTAAACCTGTAAGTCTGAGAATGAGTTCAAGCACTCGAAAGTCACCCTGTCACACAGATTGTTCAATTAGTGCATACCTGTACTTGACAAGTAGGGTTTAGTGTGGAAATAGATGGGATGGAGAGGAGCAGCCTCCCCAACCCTGGGAATCAGGAGTAAGACAGCAGTGTCAAATATGTTTGTTTCAGACACTGTGTTGCAAGTGTACCTTGTGCGACAAATGTCATGGGCAATAAGTTCAAAATTCCCTATAAGAATCACCCACCAGAATGTGTTCATACATGTTTTTTCCTGAGAACAGATTTTTCACCTGCTTGAAAGCACAGCGTGTCTGTGACAACCAACCAACCAATTTTCCTCTTTGGCAAAGATTTGTAATTGTCTCTGCTAAGAATCTCAATTTACAGGTGCTGCCAGCTTCTCCCCCATACCTTTATTTTCCCAGAATCACATCTATGGGTGTTACCTAGTCTCATCTCTTTCTCTGATATGCCTACCAGGATCAGTCTACTTCCCGATATGGCTTGTAAATGGTCAAATGACAATTGTTCCCTGTTTTGGATTGTTAGCCAACAGTACTCTGCAAATAACGACTTGTAGTATCACTTTTTTCTTTCCTTTGCATCTGTAAACTTCAAACGTCCACCATGCAAGGTGCTAATGCCACCACTGGCTGAAGGTCTCATACATGAGAGAGGGAATAACTTGTTGCATGTGCCCCTGGTGATGATGGCACCACTGCCTACCACGTTCCAGACACATGAGGAGTGCTTTGCAGATCCCCCCCCTAGAGCTTGAACTGTGACAAACCCAGCAGAGCTACAAGAGGAATAGCTTACCAGGGCTTTAACTCTGTGTATGTTGTAATCCAGTCTTCCTCCGATTACCAGGCAGCCAAAAGGAGGGCCTTTCCCTCTATGAAAGCAAGAGAAACATGTCGCTTCTGTATGTATCAGCATGCCAGTAAAGCTGTTTTTTTCACTAGGAAGTTGGTTATCCATGGGTGACATAAAAACATGTGTAGTCTTTATGACTCCCCTCACTCCACTAACAGCTGCTTTTTTCAGCTTCCTGCTTTAATTTGGGCCCCCAGATGTCCTGTGTTCCAGGAACCTGCATATTTTGCCCTATACGGATGGGTCGGCCCTACACAGACTGTTTCTCCATGACTGAAGTGTGTGTCATTAGATAAGAAACATGCAGCATTATGTTGGTGTGATGTAGTTTTGGAGAAAGCGACTTAAAGGCACCCCGCTTATCTTCATGTATGATCAAATTTTTTTACGTGAGTATGGTTCATCATTTATCGCTAGAAATCACAGTGAGATCTCAGACTAACTTAAGGAAAGAGGTTTGAATGCTGACATTTGAAAATGAAAATGTCACCCTGAAAACGTTTTCTGGGTATGCTTGTCACAGTTTTATTTTGAATGTCAAAACAAACATTCTATGCCTTAGAATTCAGTATTTCTAATTTGCTTAGCTTCTATACCTGCTTTTCTTAATTTTTTAGCTCAGAATGTTTTGTTGGGCACATAGTATTTGCACAGCACTCTTTCATTTGATATAATATTGCTGTAAATAATGTATGATTTTTTATTGTTTTTTAATGTTTTATTAATTTTAGTGGTGTAAGCTACTATTATTTGGTGTTCTTAATCTAGATTTATATTTTAGGAAAGTTTAGCTTTTATTGTGTGGAAAAACATTTAAAGAATTTTATCAAATTGTATATATTTTCTAGTTATTGGAGGGTTGATGGGATTATAGTGGAAAAGGGTAGGAAGTGTTCTAAAATGCAAATATTTTATAATATTTTCTACATTGCTAATTAATCGGGCTATTATTTATTTTAATTATTTGGTTAGTTTCATGAGTAAGCTATACGTATGCAATATATTTTTAATCTATTTAATATAATGTTTTTATCAATTATTGTTTTTAGCATAATACTGTGTGTCTTTTAATGTAACATTTTAAATTAATTCATTAATTAATTTATGAATTGTTAGGATATTTCTATGAGTATTTTGTTGTTTTCTAAAACTTAGTAAACTATATAATTTAATACTTGCATAATGTATTTCCAAATATATATTATGATTTGTTTATGTTTGATGAATTATAGTGATACTTTTACAAAAATAGTGCATTGTTTGGTCTTTAGAGAAGTAGGCTATAAGTATTTTTAAATATATTTTTATTAATTGCATTTACTTAATGTGTACCCTATTAATTGTTAAAAGTTCTTGATAGATATTTAAATTTAGCCTTTAATAACATTACATTGACTTTATACAGTTTCTGTTATATTTTTTCATCTTTCATTTATATACTTACATTTTTATGTAAGTTACATTTTTATCATGCATATCTTTGATTTTCTATTTATTTACATGTAGTAATTTCTTCAATTTACTTTATTATTAAAGTTTCATGTTGTGATTTTAAAAAGTATTTACATTGATATATATTTATTTTAATTACCTAAATGCAATGTGTTTGTTATGCTTATAGTGGATATAATTTGTTACTTTTAATTTGTATGTTTTTGTATGTAGTTTCAAATTTGATTCTATGTAATTATTTTTATTATATGGGTTTGGGAATAGTATATGTGTTTTTAGAGGTAAAGACGTTTTCTACTGTTGGTAAGGCTGGATTGAGAAAAGTATGTCCGACCTCTTCAAAGTCCAGCACTTTCTCACCTGTTGTATATGTTGTAATGGGAATAGTACATATAACCCCTCTTAAGTCCAACATTTTCTCTACTGTAGCTTATGGTGGAGCAGGAATAATAAATTTGACCCATCCAAAGTCCCACAATTTCCCAACGTTGCTTATTGATAATGAGTCATAATTCTAAACCATCCAAAGTCAAACACTTTTACCAATGTTGCTCAGTTTAATGCACGGATACTAAAACTGACTCCTCCAAAGTCAGCACTGTCCTAGCTGTTGCTTATGTAGAAGTGGGAATAATAAATCTAACTACTCAAAGTCCAACACTTAAACAAGTGTTTCTAAGTTTGAAGCAAGGATAGTACATCTGACCCCATCAAAGGCCAACACGTTCCTTGTTATTGCTCAATTTGGGGTGGTAATAATAAATTTGACCCCACTAAAGTACAACACTTTCCTTACTGCTGCTTAAGTTGGAGCAGGAATAGTAAATCTAATCCCACCAAACTCCAAAAGCTTTTCTCCTGCTCCCTATGTAGGGGTGGGAAAAGTAAACCTGGCACCTTCACGGTCTAACACTTTCCCTACTATTGCTTATCATAAGGTGAGAATGGTAAAGCTCACTTGTCAATAGTCGAATGCTTTCACCAGTGTTACTCAAGTTGGAGTGGAAAAAATAAATCTGCCCCTTTCAAGTTCTTACTCTTTTCCTACAGTTGCTTCTATTGGAGTGAGAATGGTAAATCGGAAACCTCCAAAGTAAAATATTTTCTTTCTATTTTTGCTTAAGTTAGAGTTTGAGTAATAATTTTCATTTCATTTGCTTTATGGGTTTTATACATTTTGTTTGCATGTAGTTATGATGGTGTGTTTCTTATATATTAAATGGGAATTACAATGAATGTATTTCTTTGTTTATAAGTTGTATGTATATTGATGTTTACATTTATACAAGTACTAGATAATGTTTTTAGGTAGTCTTATATTTGAATGTTTTTTTTTTTTTTTTAGATATAAAGTATGCCATTTATTTTTTTACGTATCATTTCAATTCAGTGTACTATTTATATTTTGTGATCTTAAAATGTTTGTGTTTTAAACTTACTTTTAATAATGCATTTTTGTTTTATTTTTATAAACCAACAATTATATTTGATATATTTTTTTGTTTATCAGTATCAATTAGAATGTATCACCTACTGGTTGTTGCCTGTTGGTAATTATAGCTAGAACTTAGTTTCCATAGAAAAAGTGGTTTTTGGTTTGCTAATAACTTTGGCGCAAATGTAGATGAAATTTTCCAAAGTAGTTTGCCACTCACTTCAGTCGCTGTCAGGAAAGTTTTGGGTGATTCATCAAGTGGGAACCACAAAAAAGGGGGGGCCCAAAATACATTTTCACCCATGCAATTTCCCATAGGGTATGTAGACACAACTACAGACCAAACTACTGGGGGGAATTATACTAAATTTGGCAGAAAGGTGGATCTTTGTTTAGAAAGATTCTTTTTTTTAATTTGGTGTAAATCTGTTTAGTAGTTTTTGAGTTATTAAAGAAAAAATATGTATGCATATCTAGAGATGTGGATCCACTGTGGATCCACTGTGGTGGATCCAGAGATCCATGTAGCAACAGCAGTGCCTTGATTGGCTGGCCGCAACCTAACAGGAAAGTTGCAACTGCAATTTTGTGTATCGGGACCCGCCACTAGGGAAAAAAATTTAACTGAAAAGTGGTAGAAAGGGTCAGGGTAGAGGTACTAATGGAGGCTGGGACTGATGGAGGTGTCTGTGAGGGACCCCTCATGGGCAAGAAATTGTGCAAAATGATATTATGGGGCACACGACAATCTGTAGATCCTCTGCAATGCTCAGCATGGCCCTCCTTGTGATGTTGCAATAAATCCGCACCTCCAGACCCCAATTAAAAAAACTCATGCACCCACTCACACACTCACTCACTCACACACCTACACAACCACTCACACATCCATACAGCCACTCGCACACCCATTAGACACTGACATATACATTCAGAGATCCAGAGAACCACTCACACACTGACTCACAGACCCAAACAGGCACTCACATACCGACTCACACAGTCACATAAACATCCATACAGCCACTTACACACCCACTCACAGACGCACACAGTCACTTGTGCATCCACTCACACACCCATAGAACAAAGCCACTGACACACCCACAGAGACCCACACAGGCATTCACACACATTCATACACTCACACACATTGACACAGTTACTCACACACCCATACAACCAATCTGACACCCATTCAGATAGCCAGAAAACCACTCAAATACCCAACTTACATTTCCACATAGCCACTCACACACCCACTTACAGATCCAGAGAACCAATCACACACCCATTCACATAACCACACAAACATTAACACACCTACCCACACACCCATCACACACACACCCAAACAACCACTGACACATCCACTCACACACCTATACAGCCACTTATACACCCTTTTACAGACCCACACAACCAGTGACACACCCACTCACACACCCATTCACACACTCTCAGAATGCTTACACAGCCCCACAGCCACATGCACATCTGTTCATACACCTATACATCCACTTAAACACCCACTCACAGGTTCAGAAAACCACTCACACACCTATACAGGAACTAGACAACTTCACACACACCCACATAGTCACTTACACACCTACTCACAAACCCACACACATGCAGTGATACAGTTATATAAATTGCAATATGATATGTTTGTATTAAATGTGTTGTTGTTTTGTATTGAATGTGTGCTTTTGGTTTGGAACGGATCCACAGATCTATTGTGGATCCTCCCACAATATAACAGGAAGACATCTTATTTGGTTGGGGATCCGCGGCGGATCTGAGTTTAAAAAAAAAAAAAGGATTTGAAAACAAAAATAACCAGTGTTTGGGAAAAGGGATGGCTCCGAAAAGAGCCTTTGTATTTATAGTGTGTAGATGATAATTACACATAGAACAGGATGCAGTCTTTTAAGTTGTTAAGGAACATCCTGTTGCCTCTGTGAAACAGGCTCCATATTTTTTATATATTTTATCCATACTGAAGCGTACATTTTTATGGTATATAGAGCCCATGTTGTGGTCTCAGAGAAATGCAGAAACAGAGTTATTGATATGTTTCCCTGGATTTTTCTATCTATTGGGTTAACCAATCCAATGCTACTTCTGATGGAGAACATCAAGGTCCTATGTGGGAAAAGTAATTTAGCAAAGGTATCCTTCATTAGAATCTACAGTCCTATCCCAATAATTGTACCTAGGTCATTGCCATCACAGTGCACAATCATAAGGTCTAAATGTTGGCAATCTTTCAACCATAGGCAGCAATCAATACCACTTTAACTCACTCTGGTCAACCCAAGTAATGTCTCCATTACGTAAACCTAGGTCCCTGTCAATGCCCCTCTTTCTAGCACTCTCTCTGTCCCAAAACACAAAACTATGGTTCACAATCCAGATTCTGACCAATTTAAAAATTAATACACAGGAAAAGGCAGAAGCTGAATGAGGCAGTTTCAAAGGTAAACGGTGGTAAAAATGGAGGACAGCAAGTAAAATAGAAAATAAGATGTTCGATTGGATGGTGGAGTTGTGCGGAGAACTAAAATCAGGTAGTGATTTTACGATAAAAAGTAACTAACTCTGTGATTGGCTTTAGAAAAATAAATAAGAGTATGGTAATTTGGGATATGCTTGGAATTGTAAACAGAAGCTACTATTATTTTAAGAGACAGTTTTGTGAACATCTCAACTACTGGTAGACAGATATTACTGGAAACATGGTTAATATTGAAATGGTGCTAAAAGATTGTGTTGGAAGGGAACAAAAGAGACTGCAGTGTGAAACTGAAAAGCAGACCGTTGTACAAAAACATTTTCAGTAGGTAGTGTATGTATTGTAATTGATAATATTTTACAACATAAAAAATATAAATGAAAAACTTTGACAGCAGATTGTTTAGAGCTTTTAAGGGTTGTCATGTGTATCAGAGGACCCATTGTGGACCACACAAGAAGGTCACGCTGAGCCCCTCAGTGGATCACTGGATCCATATATATGGAAATACTACCAAATTGGGCTTATTTACAGAAAACATGTGGCCCATTTAGAAGTGGGATAACAAATATAGAAGATGGAAGGAAGTCTGAGATTTGCTAAGTACAGGAGTATGAGTGAGAGCACAGTGGGAAGAGTAGCCATTATTGGTACTTCTCTACTGAGAGTGGAAGACCATTTCCATATTTCTGACTTGAGATCTGCAGTAGAAAACAGTTCTTAACTTGTTAAAATAAAAGATTGGACAACAGCAAAGAGAATTTACAGGTAAGTTAATTTGGTTGTACTATAAAATTATATCTAAAACATACAAGTGTATATAAGCTGAAAGAAAATGTGTAGCTTCTAAACATTACAGAAAAAAGCAAAATAGAAGAGAAGTTAGATGAGAATATTAAGTAAAAATATAGTTGATGAATCATCAATTTTTTTTCCAAATTAGACGGTTCAGTTGCTATGTTGAAAGTTTCAGGGTGATTCGCCAAGCAGGGGCTGAAAAAAGGCAGGGGTACCAAAACACTTTTTCCCGATGTAATTTCCTATAGGGATTTTGAGCACAACTCCAGCCCAAACCACTGGACTGAATTACACCAAGTTTGGCAAAAAGGTAGATCTTGATCCGTAAAGCGACTTTTTTGTTATTTGGTGTCAATCCGTTCCATTGTTTTGGAAATAATAAAAAAAAGAAATTTGTTTATCTGGACAGTTGTTGTTCAAATATGCACTGATTGGCCAATTTAAAGTAAACTAGTCAATCCAGATTAGTTGGTGACAACCTGAACAATACGTCTTGGCAGCCATTACAAGACTCAGGGACTTGTTCCCTGTGTCCTGAAAATGAATTAAAAAGTATGTAAGTGGGCAGGGTGAGCACACCCAGGCCCCAAAGGGCATATAATGGGGTCCCAAATGGACCTCCTCTTCCCTTTCTTGTCTGGCGACAACATGGACAATATGCAGTGGCAGCACTATACAGGACTCTAAGGCATGGTCCCCATTGAAATGTATTGTAGTGAATGGCAGGTTTTGAGGGTCACAGAAAGGGTGATAACAGATTTAATTTACAATATCAATCTTTTGTTGATGATATCATACTAATTTTATGGATTGTGGTGTGCTCTAAGGTGATTTTACTTTGTGAAAAAGCCTTCTGTTGGGATTTCATGAAACATGTTTTTAGAGAAAACTGTTTTCTCAAGATTTTCCCATTGAGGTTATGGAAGGTGCTCCAGGAGCTAAAATGACTGTAAAATAATACTTCCTTTATATCTTCTTTAGAGCAGTAAACAATTGATTTTGGTTCCTTAACCCCTTTACCGCCACAGACGTAATGGTTACGTCTGATGGAGCGGCGCTGAGGAACCACAGACGTAACCATTACCTACTGGTAGAGGCCCTTGAGGGAAGCGCTAGTGCTCCCCCGAGGGCCTCCACCCCAGGGCAGGCTGGAAGGAGAATTGCATCCCCTTACACCCCTACCCCCCAGTGATGTCTGATGACATCAAGGTGCAATAGCACGCTGACCTCATCAGAGGTCGCCTCCCATCACGCTGGAAGCCATCCTTCCAGAGTGACCGAGGAGAAACAGATTAGTTTCTCCTCAGTATGGGGGCAGGGGAAGCAGAGAGGCATGAAAAGGGAAGGAAAGGCTTTTCCTCCCCTTTTCATGTCTCTCTGAGCATTCCATATCATGCTGCAGGAATGCCACTAGACACCAGGGATTTGTTTATTATTTTGAATGTGTCATGGGGTCAGCGACTCCTTTGGCAAAAGTCGCTCCCAGGGGGTATTTGTTTTATTAGGCCTTTTCTGCCCCCAATGTGGGCTGATCGCCCTGTATTAATTAGGACAATCTACCCCGGGGGGCGGTAGAAGCCACTAGACACCAGGGATTTTTCTTAATTCATATTGATAAGGGGAGCGACCCCTTAGGCAAGGGTCGTTCCCCGGGGTTTGGCAATTTTTTTATTAGGCCTTTTCTGCCCCCTGGGGCAGATCAGCCTATATTAATTAGGCTGATCTGCCCCAGGGGGACGAGAAGCCACTCAACACCAGTTTTTTATTTCTTTTTTACATTGATAAGTCAAGGGTCATTCCCCTGGGGGGGGAATTTATTTTAGCCATTTCTGCCTGCCTTGGGGGCAGATTGGCATATTTTTCTTAGGCCAATCTGCCCCCAAGGAGGGCAGAAACCACTAGATACCAGGATTATTTTTTTGCACCAATTTCACGCCAGGGGAGCGACCTTGGGGGCAAATTTATTTTAGGCCATTTCTCCCCCCATTGGGGCCAGATCGGCCTATTTTTTAAAGGCTCATCTGCCTACCTGGGGGGGGGCAGAAAGCCCACCAGACACCAGGGAAGATTTGTTTTTTTTTTAAAAGAGGGTGAGGGTATGGCCATATCCCCACCCCAATAAATGATACAAAGTTGTTCTGCCCACCGGTAGGCAGATGGGGCAATTACCCCCAATCCACTCCACAGGGGGCAGAAAGCCTACTAGATGCCAGGGAATTAAAAAAGAATAATAGTGGGTGGTGGATACCAACCAGTATGGGTATGGCTATGCCCCCACCCCAACTAAAGGGGGTAATAGTCTTTCAGCTCTCCCCCTGCACACTAAAAGATCTTATCCCAACGGCAAGCAATAAGACATTTGATTATTTTGGGTTTTGGTTTTACATTTGAGCCATGAGAGCTTGTCTAACTCTCAAAATCATCCCAATTCGAATGGTGAGGGCTGCATTTTTTGGACTATGGGGCGCTGCCATCTAGAAAAATCTACAAGACCTAGACACATCTGTAAAATAAACATCTGGATGAGTCCAGTGTGGTCTGCTTCACATGCACCCCACACTATTTTCCTACCCACAATGCCCTGCAAATTTCCAACTTTGCTTGAAATCACACATTTTCCCCATAATTTTGTGATGGAACCTTCCGGAATCTGCAGGAATACACAAAATTCATACCACCCAGCATTGTTGTATATGTACCCATAAACATTCTGCCACACTTGTCAGCCTAAAAACATTTTTTTCAAAACTGCTTTTGGAACCGCTTTGGTTCCCCATTTTCAACATGTTTTTGGCTCTTCCCAGTCACAGGCACTTGGCCCACCTACACAAGTGAGGTATCATTTTTATCGGGAGACTGAGGGGAACTTTGGGTGGTAGGAAATTAGTGCCGGTGCGGTGATCCCACACAGAAATGGGTAGCAGAACCTGGTGAGAGCCCCACAAGTCACCCCATCTTTGATTCCTCTAGGTGTCTAGTTTTAAAAAATGCACAGGTTTGGTAGGTTTCCCTACGTGCCGGCTGAGCTAGAGGCCAAAATCCACACCTAGGCACTTTCCAAAAAAACACATCAGATTTCAATGTAAACATGTGAAGTTCCCTTGTTGAGTTTCATGTTTCGGGCATTATGCCTACCCACACAAGTGAGGTTCTATTTTTATCGGGAGACTTGGGGGAACAAAGAATAGCAGAACAAGTGTTATTGCCCCTTGTCTTTCTCTACATTTTTTCCTTCCAATGTAAGACAGTGTGTAAAAAGACGTCTATTTGAGAAATGCCCTGTAATTCACACACTAGGATGGGAGACCCCGGAATTCAGAGATGTGCAAATAACCACTGCTGCTCAACACCTTATCTTGTGCCCATTTTGGAAATACGAAGGATTCCTTGATACATACTTTTCACTCTTTATATTTCACCAAAGGAATTGCTGTATACACAGTATACAATGAAAACTCATTGCAACGTATAGCTCCTTTATTGGCTTTGGGTACCTAGAGTTCTTGATGAACCTACAAGTCCTATATATCACTGCAACCAGAAGAGTCCAGTAGATGTAATGGTATGTTGATTTTGAAAATATGACATCGCAGGAAAAAGTTACAGAGTAAGACGTGGAGAAAAATGGCTGTTTTCTATCTCAATTTCAATATGTTTTTATTTCAGCTGTTATTGTCTGTAGGAAAACCTTGTAGGATCCACACAAATGACCCTTGCTGAATTCATACTGTTGCCTACTTTTTGAAAATGTTTAGCTGTCTGGGATACAGCATTGGTTTCACATCCATTTCTGTCACTAACTGGAAGGAGGCTAAAAGCATAAAAATAGTAAAAATGGGTATGTGCCAGTAAAATTTCAAAATTGTGTTGAAAATGTGGTTTTCTGATTCAAGTCTGCCTGTTCCTGAAAGCTGGGAAAATTGTAATTTTAGCACCACAAACCCATTGCTGATGCCATTTTCAGTAAAAAAACACAAGCCTTCTTCTGCAGCCGTTTTTTCCCATTTTTAAAAAAACAAAATTTATTTTGGCTAATTTCTTTGTCTCCTCCAGGGGAACCCACAAACTCTGGGTACCTCTAGAATCCCTAGGATGTTGGGAAAAAAAGGACGCAAATTTGGCTTGAGTAGCTTATATGGACAAAAAGTTATGAGGACCTGAGCGCAAACTACCCCAAATAGCCAAAAAAAGGCTTGGCAACTGAGGGTGAAAAAGGCCTGGCAGAGAAGGGGTTAAACAACATGTGTAAAGTTCTATTTTGCTCAAAATTATAGCAAAACATTGTAATTAATGTAATTCTAAATGTACATTATCACAAGTGGTTTGCAAGAGCCAATCAGGAAGTACAACCCCCTCACAGTTCGCGCAGAGGATTGGGCATCCAACTCTTGCATGAGTTTCGCGACAGCCATCACTTTAAAAAATATATATATATCCAATCATGTTTTATTCACTACTCTATTTTATAGATTAGCATTAATTTACTTTACAAAAGCTTAGAAATTCCCTGAAAAAAACAAAGGTTAAAGTATTGTTATAGTTACGTGTAATAAAAATATCTGTTTTTATTTCTAAAAAGAAGTGATGTCATCAGTGATGTCATTTGAGCTATAGTTGTTATGATGATAGTTATACTTACATTATGAAACTATCACTTGTGGCTTAAAGTTACTTTCCGGCACAAGTTATAGTTTCTTTAGATAAGTATAACTATAACTATAAGTATAACTATAACTGCTGAATTTCTATGGTTTTGTATGGGTAAAACGTCAACCTAACTATAACGTCCCTGTAACCTTTGTTTTTTTCAGTGAATGTCTATGGTTTTTTTAATGCACACATTAATACTTATGTCAGCTTGCGGCAAGCCATACTGGGCCTTCCTTTTCCCCTGGATCCAAGGTAGATCTGTGGAGGATCCTCGAATCAGCCAGAAACAAAACAGCCAATTTTTTGCTAATTAGGGCTCCCTAAGGGACCCCTCCATGTGTGCTATGGGGCCAGATTACCGGTATCATGACCCCTTATATGTTTTTACATAGTTTTTTCCACTAGCCCCAAGCAATGCAAGAAACAAAATGGTAGCTGCAACTTTTCTGTCAGGTTGTGGCTAGCCAATCAGAGTCTTGCTTTCCCTTTGAATCTACGAAGGACCCAAGGACGATCCAAGGAGGATCCGTGTCCCCATATATATATATACATTTGGTTTTCATTTAATAACTAGAAAACTACTGAATAGATTTACATAAAATAACAAAAAAGGCCTCTTTCTGGACTAAGAGCTACCTTTCTACCAAATTTGGTGTAATGCCGTCCACTGGTTTTAGCACTATGGCTGTTCAAAATTAGGCCTGGGAAGAGTTTCCGGAGTCCTGCTATGCCGAACTCCGAAAAGTGCCAAAAAACTCTGCAGTGCTACGTGAAGTTAACGTTGGTGAGTGACAGAAAAACACCGTTCTGTGTCACTTTGCAGAGTTTTTCAGAACTCCTCACTCCACGTGAGGAAAACTCTGCCAACTCCGCGGGCAGATCGGAATTCTTCGCCCACACCTATTCAAAATCGCTATGGAAAAATGAATGGGAAAATCATGTTTTAGGACCCCCCTTTTTGTCAGCCACCACATGACGGATCACCACGAAACTTTCTAGACGGCAGCTATTGTGAGCTGGAACATATTTGAAAAAAGTTTGTGAAGATTCATCAAACAGAACTAAAGTTATTAGCAAAACAAAAACTGATTTTTCTATAGAAACTAGGTCCTAACTATAACTACCTAGTGGCAACCGCTACTAGGTAATAAATATATGTGAGTTTTTGAGTTGGCTATATCTTTGGCAATGTTTGAGAAATCTTCATGACATTTTTCAAAAAAAGTATCCTCTAGGGTCTTGTTCTGCATAGGGAATTTTGGGGTAAATGCAAAGCCAGGGCTGAGAAAGAGGAGAGGGTCCGGTTCAGAAAAGTGTGTATCTCATGTTAATTCCCATAGCTATTTTGAATATGACTACGGCCTGAACCACTGTACAGAATTACACAAAATTCTCTAGGTCCAGAAACCTAGGACCAGATGTGTGAAGTTCCGATTTTGCGAATCGGAAATTGCGAGTCGATTCGCAAAATCGGATGCAGAACGGTGGGCCAGATGTAGGAAGCATTTTGCATGGTGCAATCTGCGAAAATCGCAGTTTGCGCCATGCAAAATGCTCATCGCGATGCACATTCACAATTTGCAAGTCGGTACCGACTCACAAATTGTGAATGCCACTCGCAAGTAGGAAGGGGTGTCCCCTTCCTATTTGCGACTCGCATTGCAATGCTAAATTGCTTTGTGACCGCGAATGTGGTCGCAAAGCAATTCGCAGTTACCACCATTGTCACACTGGTGGTAACCCATTCGCAAAAGGGAAGGGGTCCCCATGAATGTTGCCCAAAATGTGAATGTTGCCCAAGATGTTTTTTCAGAGCAGGCAGTGGTCCAATGGACCACTGCCTACTCTGAAAAACGAAACCAAATGGTTTAAGGAAAACGGGCTGTAAAATAAAAAAAAAGACTGCTTTATTCAAAAAGCAGTCACAGACATGGAGGTCTGCTGTTTTCAGCAGGCCACCATCCCTGCAAGTGCAGGGACTTGCTATGGGGTCGAAAAATGCGACCCACCTCATTAATATTAATGAGGTGGGTCTTTGCGACCCCATAGCGAATCGCAGACGGTGTCTGGGACACCGTTCTGCATTCAATTTTGCGATTCGGAAATTGCGAGTCGCACGACTCACAATTTCCGATTCGCAAAATCGGAACTTCCTACATCTGGCCCGGTGTCTCAGACAGCTAAGTTCCAAACAAAAAAATAAAAAATGAATAAAAGGGAGCTGGATCTAAACACTCTAAACCCCTAGCCTTGGTTCAGGGGTCCACCTTGGACCCCGCCAAGGCAAAAAAGCATTTATTTAAATATTTGTTGCCAAGACTTTGCAGCAAATTCAGGGCATTTTATTTTATAAACAAGTACGGACTCCCATGCTTGTTTTGAAAGAAACTCCCCTGTTGGGCGAAGTCCCAGGGGCACACCCAAGAATATAATAGAAAAGGAGGGGGGTGCATGGGGCCCCGCTTCTAGGGCTCTAAAGACCCCCCAGGGATCACCACCTCACTGGGGCTTAATATTCATTTTGGGGGCGGGCCATGCAGATCCCACTCCATGGGCTCTAATGAGCCCCAGAGACCACCACCTCCAAGGGACTTTTTTAAATTAATGGAGGGGGGCCGCATGGACCCCCTCTTGGGCTGTTTTAAGCCCTGGGACCACCACTTCTCTGAGGCTAAATGAGAAATACTTATTGGGGGCTACATGGACGCCCCATGCAACAAGGACCATGACCTCCCTCGAGCCATTTACATTTTTGGAATAGGGAGGGTGTCACACGGTCCCCCTCCCAGACCATATACAGCCCTGGGGACTCACGCCCTAGGGTAACTACAACTCATGCCCCCGCCATGCACTTCTAATTACCCCAGCTATTACAGCACCCTTGACATCTTTTAAAACATCATTAAAAATATCAATGTAATATTAGCAGTCAAATTATTGATGAGATGACTGTACATGGCGAGGACCCAAGTTATAGTTATTTTTTTTTTTATAACTATGACTATAACTGCTGAATTTCTATGTTTTTTGTGAGTGTAAATTCTGAATAAATTATAATGTCCCAATAACGTTTGTTTTTGTCAGTCTACATATATATATATATATATATATATATATATATATGTTTATATATGCATATTACCTGGTGGCGGCTATAGTTAAGACACTTAGGACCTGTTCACAAGTTTGGTGGTTGGACGAGCCAACCGCCAAACTCAAGGGGATGAGACCACCATCAACCTGGTGGCCTCACCCCAAGTCGCATTACGATGTTCCCACTGGGTTGACAGTGGGAGCATCATATTGCGACGTTCCCGCCGGTCAGCCCAGCAGGAACAGTGCTACAACAACAGCACCTTTGGAATGTGCACTGCCTGCAAAGCAGACAGTGTGCATTCTGAGGGTGCTAGTCGGGGTGGCTGCACTGCCCACTGCCCTCTGGGACCCCAGCACCAGAGCTAAGGGGTCACAGTGTCATTACTATGGCCCATTTTCTTTTCCCAACATGGCTGCTAGCACTTCCTTGTTGAAGTGTTGACAGCCAATCAGATCTCAGCATGAGATCGGGAGGGTTTGCGGAGCCTTTGCGTTCCCATATATACAAATTAGTTTTTTCATTAATTTACACCAATGGATTTACATCAAATATCAAAAAGGATGCTTTCTGGACCAAGAGAAATCTTTCTACCAAATTTGGTGTAATTTTGTCCAGTGGTTTCGGCCCGATTCCTGTTCAAAATCCCTATGGGAATTAACATGGAGAAATCACTTTGTGGGACCCTCCCTTGTTTTCGGAGCCTGCTTAATGGATCACCACAAAACTTTCCAGACAACAAGTAACGTGAGCATCATATTTTTTTGGAAATTTAAATGAGGGTTCTTCAACCGGCACCAAGTTATAGACAAGTAAAAAACACTTTTTCTATTGAACTTAAGGGCCTCATTATGAGGCCACCGTGCTGATCACGAGTCTCCTTTCTGCAAGTCTTTTCATGGCAAAAAGGAAGTGCTGGGGGCTACAGCGGGCAGGGAAAAAGATGAAAACAATGGCCATTATGCCCTTGCCATGTGCAGTTTTTTCCTCAAGAATTGTTACTGCATACATTACATTGATATTATCAATAATGTTATCAAAGATGTAATGAGTGCTGTAATTCGTGGGGTAATCAGCAGTGCATGGCGAGTGTGTGAGTTATAGTTACCTTAGGGGACGAGTTATAGTTACTTGAGATTACTCTAACTATAACAGGATTAATTTCTGTGGTTTTGTACATTTAAAATGTGAGCCTAACTATAACCTCTCTGTAACCTTTGGTTTTTGTGAACTACAATTTAAAAAAAAAATCTATTTTTAACTATAATGTCCCTGTACCAGTTGTTTTTTTCAGTGAATATCTATGGTACTTTTAACATAAAGTAAATGTAATTACTATGGAGGTCATTATAACCAGGGCTGTTTTGGAGGAAGCACCGCCAACAGGCTAGCGGTGCTTCCAGGGGCATTACGACCACGGCGGAGGTGCCGCGGTCGCACCGACGGGACCGGCGGTTTCCCGCCACATTGGTCCCGGCGGTTTCCCGCCACATTGATCCTGGTGGTTTAAATCCCCCAGGGCAGCGCTGCTTGCAGCGCTGACCAGAGGATTACGAATCCCCCTCCCGCCAGCCTTTTAATGGCAGTAAGAACCACCATGAAAAGGCTGGCGGAAAGGGGAGTCGTGGGGCCCCTGCCACGGCCCCATGGAGCTTTTCACTGTCAGCTATGCAGACAGTGAAAAGCGCGACGGGTGCAACTGCACTGGCGGCCGCCCGGCGGTTCAACCTTGGCGGGCAGCGGTTGCCGCCTGCCAAGGTTGTAATGAGGGCCAATATGTTAATTCAACCATCGGGGCACACAGCCTTTAGCCATGCATAGTAGAGGTTGGTTGCAAGGCCTGGCTTTTGGCCAGGTCCTGCAGTGGACCTACTATAATCACCCAAGAACGCATTGTGCACAACCTTTGGCCTGCACGGAGGTTTTGGGTTTAAGCAGCAGTTGAAAAGAAAGTTCCCACTCATCACAGTCACTACATGAGATGATGCGCTGGAAAAGGCATGGATGCAAGTACCTTCATCAAGGATTACAGATATGTTTTTAGGTGAAAATGCAGAGAAAACACACTTGCTTTGCCTTGGCTATGTGTCAGATACCTGGAGCAGAAGATTGGTCCTCTATCCAAACCCAGACTACTCGCAACAAAACTAATCTCCAAATTCAGCACCCTGGAAAGGGAAAGTGGAATGGGATTTAGAGAGACTGCCTCAGAGATGATGCTTCATCAAGGCGCGGACTGACACTTCACTGTTAGTTTAGCTGGTGAACGGCACCTGAAAGATTATTGTAACAATTAATAAGGACACATAATAACATACCAATTAACTTATCAACTATTCATTTCAATCCAGCCATACTATAATCACTCACTCTGCTGATCTCTGGGAAATTGCCTCTCTCTCTGTTTATCTAACTGTTGTTATTAAAATGAAAATAAGTCTTTTAGAAAATAAACTCTCTCTGTTCAAATAGAAGAATTGTTTGCTTCTCCAGTGATAGATTATTTTTTAGTCATTTTCCTCTGCGAACTTTTATTTTCCTTAACTCAAGGGAATACCTTCCCTGTCACCAGTAGACGGCTCCCCTAGCCCCCCAGCAATCACCTGAGCCCCCAACCCTGATCCCCTAGAGTCACATTGCCCCCTAAGCCCCACACCCATCCCCCCTAGGGTCACAGCACCCCCTAACACCCACACCCCTTCCTGGCATACATGCACACACACACCCACATGCACCACACATACACCCATTCACCTCCACTTCCATACACGCATTCACTCACACTCATCCATACATGCATTCACTCACACATACTCACACACATTTAGGGACACATCCACACTAACATTCTCACACGCATACACACTGAGATGCAGACATGCATTAAGTGTAACATTCATACATGCATTCACTCACATGCATACAACCACGCATACACCACAACACTCACAGACACATTAACACATGCACACACACATTCATACACACATGCAGACATCACACATAATACCCCCCACCCTCCCAACCCCTCCCCTGTCTGATGCCCGACTTACCTTGTCCAGCGAGGAGGTCGTCCGGCAGGGAACGGGAAAGGGCGCTGCTACCGCCTGTAGCACCCCGCCAGCAGGACACCGCCAAGCCATGTTATTGGTCACTATACGGCTGGTGGAGTCCTTCTGGCGGGGCGGTGCAGGTGGTAGCACCGCCCAGGAGCCTCCAACCTCCAGCATGGATACTGCCAGATTTCTGCCCAAGCTGTGGCAGAAATCCGACAGTATCCATAATATGGCAGTCGGGAGACCACCAAGACTGGAGGTCTCCTGGCGCCCGTGGCTGTGGCAGTCTCGATTTGAAACTACCTAAAGCCATAATGAGGGCCTTAGTGTAATTCTGTTCAGCAGTTCATGCGTGCCTAAACAAACAACGGGAAAATGAATGGGGAAAAAATGCATTTTGGGGTCAATTTTTTTTCTTCCCCCGCTTGGCAGATCACCCCAAAATATTCGAGACAGCAGCTGAACCGACAGTTGTACTCATTTTGAAAATTTAATAGAAATTCATCAAGCAGCACTAAAGATCTTGGCAAAACAAAAAAACACTCTTCCTATGGAAGCTAGGTCCTAATTATAACTACCCAGTGGCAGTCATAAGAAATGCCTTTTTTGTTGTGCTAATAACTTTGGCGCCATTTAACGTAACTCCACAAAGATTTAAAAGAATGCTACTTTTTTGACTAGTAAGTGCATGGAAAGTTTCAGGGTCATCTGTCAAGTGATGGCCAAGGAAAAAGGGGAGGGTCCAAAAATGTCTTTCCCCATTGATTTTTTCAAAGGAACTTGAGACACAGCTACAGTCCATACAACTGAATAGATTTACACCAAATTTGACAGATAGCTAGATCTTGGTCAAGGGTGCTATTTGTGCCTTGGGGTAGATCTGTTCAGTTGGTTTGGAACAATTAAGGTTAACAATTATTGTACATATCAAACCATGGAGGAACCTCACAGCTGAAAGATCTCATCATGAGATCTGACTGGCTGCCACCACGTCAACCAGGAAATGGTGACAGCCACCTTAGGAGTTGGGACTCAGTCCGAGTCCTAATAAAAAAACACAAAAAAGGTCATAGGAGCAGGGAAGCGATACCCTGACCCCCTAGGCCTGGAGGTGGGGTCCCAGAGGGACCCCAACTGGAACCAACAATTGTATTTGTTTTTTGCATCTTGCATAAATTCGCAAAGGATCCACAAATCTGTGGTAAAATTCAATTTTTTAAAATAAGTGAGCGCTGCCGGCCCTTTTTTTATTAAAACTTATTTTAATTAAAGGGGAAGGGGGCCCTGAGGCACATCTCTCTAAGCCAGGAGAGGACCTAGGGACCATCTCCCCCAGTCCACTGTTTTAAATACATATTTAGAGAAAATTAGGTATACCCCGTATCCCTAGAACCTGGGTAGTTAAATAAGCAATTAAAAAATGGTCCTACAGGGGGAAATAAAACTCTTGTCTTCCTGGTAAACAATTTTTAAACAATCTTCAAACATCTGCAAATTTTGTCAACAATTCATATTTTATGATATCTTTATTAAAAACACAATTATTCTTGATTTTGAATTCAATCCTTACTGTGCTCCTATAGTGATGGCGCACTGAAAATGAATATATATTGTACAGAGCACATTTGCACAAACGTTTTTCACTATATTCACTTACACTGCGCCATCACTATTGGAGCACCGTATGGATTGAATTCAAAATCAAGAATGACTGTGTTTTTTAGTAAAGATATAATAAAATATGAATCGTTGACAAATTTTGCACATGTTTGAAGATTGTTTAAATTTTTTTACCAGGAAGACAAGGGTATTACTTCCCACTGTTTTAAATACAGGCAAGGGGCCATGCAGCCCCCTCCATGAGCCATAAAAAGGACCTCGACCCATCCCCGAGGCCAGCTTAGTGATGATATCCTAAGGTCCCAAGCCCCTGGAGCACCATGTATTTCCTTGCCCACGTGCAGGGAAAAGTGCAATATTCCGCCACTAAGGGGAGCGCAAAGCTGTTCCTGCCCAGTGGGAGAACAAAGCATTTCCGTGCCCAAGCAAAAGAAAACTGCTCTAGCAGAGTTGAAGCAATGCTGGCTCCAGCTGCACATGCAATGGGTGCAAGCAGGGCAACCACTTGGGCTGGGGGTCCCTTTGCCTCCTCCTGCAGCACCACTGAGGCACTAACTATGGGGGTGCTCCGGTAGGGCACTGGTAAACCACACTTAAATAAAAATGCAGGAACTGGTTGTGGTGTGCCTCAGGTGGGCACTGGGGCATGCCACTTTCTGAAAGAAAAAAAAAACATACAATATTGGTGGGACCTGAGGGACCCTGCGGCTTGATTCTGGGGTGCCCATGGGTGGGCACAGGAGCTCCCCTGTAATTAAAAATAATTGATGACTCCTGCATAGCCCCATAGGCCTGCTTTGTGTCTGCAATCAGGGTCAGAACACTTTCTTGGGCGCAAGGGGCCAAACCTTCCCGCCTTTCTGCTTGTAGACAGTATATCACTGTTGGCTTCTTTGTTGTGCTGCTGAACGCAGGGCACAGTAGCAATTCATCCACAGCCAGAGCATAGCCATTCTCAACTTGCCCACATGAAATGAGCAATAACTTACCAGTAATTTTCATTACCCCGTTTAAGGTCCTCCACATCCCAGTCATTACAGTATTAGGCAGTCCCCCCTCCCGAAAGAGACCCTAATACACTAGTATTTTTTTATTTCTGTCAAATAAAGGTCCCTCCCATCTGTCTCCAAGCCTGCTTTTAACAAGACCAGACACAACAATTGAGGGGGCGAGGGAGGGGATATGACTGAGACAAGGAAGAGTTTAATCGGGGTACTGAAAAGTACCAGTAAGTAATGGCTCATTACCACCTCGTAAGACCGCCTTGTCCCAGTTAATGCAGTATGAGACAAGCTCCAAAAACAAGAAATAAGCTTGACACAGAGACAGTTTGAAAACCCAACTTTAATAAATAAGGCTTATGACACTGCTGCCTTCACAACACCAACAGCAACATTATCCATCAAAGCATGCAGTACATCAAGTCAATAGTGCTTAATAAAAGTGTTATGTGAATGCCAGGTGGCAGCCCTACAAATTTCTTATATAGAAACTCCTGAAACTTCCGCCCAAGAAGCGGAAACAGATCTGGTAGCATGTCCCTGAACCTGAACAGGAGGATCCAGACCTAAGGATTTATAGAAGTGACAAACCCCCTGTCTCACCCATCTACTAAGTGTAGAGGTAGCAACCTTTTTCCCTTTAGTAACCTCACCAAAAGATAAAAACAGAGCAGGAGAAAAGCAAAAATCCTTAGTGCGCTGCAAATAGATCTGGAGAGCCCTTCAAACATCCAAAGAGGAGGGAACCTGATCGTAACCTTCACCAGGAAACTCAGGAAGAATAACCTCCTGTTGCAAATAGAACCATGAAGAAACCGTAGGAATAAAGTCCGGATTCAACCTCAGAATCTCTCTATCAAGCAGAATTTGTAGATTGGGATATGACATTCATCAGTAAAGCCCCCAACTACTGCAATCTCAGAGCCGAAGTAATGGCAAGGAAAAAAGCCATTTTAGCAGAACATCACATCAAGTCAACCTCAAGCAAAGGTTCAAAAGGGTGCAATTGAAGACAATGAAGAACAGTAGGCAAGTCACAGGTCGGAACAATTACTGGAGACACTGGGCAATGAAGCTGAAATGTCTTTAACAAATGCAACATCAATGTAGCATTACCATTTAGATAAGCTCCAGACCCTCTACAAGCTCTAATAGCAGCCCACTGAGAAGCCAAACGAGAGGGGTACACATTATTTAAAAAAAAATCCCTCAGAAACTCAAGAATCTGCACCGGAACCCTGTAACAAGATCCACCCTATGAACCTCACACCACTTCACAAAGGAGCCAAAGTTTCTACTATAAGAATCTTTATGGGACTTCTGAATATCCGCTGCCAACAAGTGCACTCCATCTTCTCTAATACTAAGGGCAATGACAGAACTAGAAACTGAAGTGGGGACGGGATCACTGGCAACCTGACAAAGTTTTCCCCGGACAACTGGAGCAACAGAGGGAACCAAAGGCGACAAGACCAAAATTGGGCTTTCAAGATCACTGGCACCTTCTCCACCTGAATCTTCTGCAGTACCCTCAGGAGGAGAGGAATTTAAGGTAACGCATACAGAAGACCCGAGGGCCAAGGAATAAAAAGAACATCCACCACCTAAGCTTGTGGACAAAGCACCTACAAGCAAAACATTGAGAGGAGCGCATTGTGGGGAGAGGCAAAGAGGTCAGTCCATGGATCCCCAAACAGGAAACAAAGGTCACTGAATAGGGGCCTTGACAGAGCATAAAGGACAGAGGAGGGATGATTGTGGCTCAAGCAGTCATCACGATGATTGAGCTGACCCTGGATGCCACTGGCCCTCATTGCTATGAGATGAGTCTCCCTTCATGAACAAATCAGGTAGGCCAGATGATTCAGAGGGGCACCCCACATACCTCCCTGGTGATTAAACTAGCAACAAGTCACCTGATTGTTAGTATGGATCACCATATTTGCCTACAAAAACTGGGTCTGAAACACCTGAACTGCTTCGCAATCTGCAGCCATCTCCCACCAATTGGAGGATCAGACCCTATCCCTCTGAGACCATTGACCCTTTGCTTCCAAAGTCCCCAGAGTGGCTCTTCAACCCTAAAAACTAGTATCCATTGTCAGTAACAACTGAGGAGGGAGCTAAAAACTGACACCCTTCTCCAAGTTGGGAGTGTGCACTCACTAACCCTAGTCCTGAATCAGAGAAGTGGGACAACAGATGATTGATGAGAGGTTTTAGATGCAGATGAGTCCATGGAACAACAGCAGTGGTGGACGCAATCAATCCTTGGAGCCTCAACCAACTCCTGGCTAGAATATACTGCAGGGACGAGAGAACTGTCAGAAGAAAACTGAGTGTCGAATATCGCTCCAATAAACTGCAACCATTCCATTCTTTAGCAAAGATTTATTTTATGATGTCATGCATAGGCAAATCGTCCACAACAGAACTGTAATGTGAATAAAACCCATCGTCCACCGGGGTTTTTGGTTCAAACCCCAGCACCTCATGAATATGTGGCAACATATCTGAAAAAATATTCCCTGCACAAACTTGACTTTAGGGGAGTTGTCCATATGCTCATCAGCATCACCCTTCTGGTTTTTGGCTTATGGCTCACTTAGAGCAGCCTGGACCGCAATATTAATAAAATCCTGCAAATCAGATTGTTAATTTCCACAATAAATCATCCTTCTCCAACTCCTGTACATGCTTCCTCTTCAAAGGCACATTTGCACAATCATCAGCAGGCTCCATGTGCACAACACAAACAGCTAGCAAGTAAAGCAAGAAGTGAGTTGTGCTAAAAACACAACTTCCTTATTTATACCTTTACTAAGCAACAAAGTCTCATTCAACAAGACTTGCACGCTTATAAAATAGGCTTCAGACTCCCCCGCATCCACCCACACAGAGGACACAGCAGCAGGGAACAACTGCTGCCAGAAACAACCTAGCACTTGACCACCCTCCCTGTGGACGACTGGTAATGCTCCCTGCCCCAGACAAGCACATGGAGCTGAACTGCGGACGGTGCAGAAAGCATGCACACACTGCGCCCTCGATAAGCATATGCGACCATATAATGTTGGTATTATGTCAAAAACAACACGGTAAGCAAGAAAAAACATAGACATAAATTAGCATGTTTTCTTACCTGTTGTTGGACAGGGAAACAAGAAGCATGGAGGTGGGTGTTAGGGGCCTTTATGTGATTGAAATGAAAAAACAAAAACATACAATCATGTTAGTGTGCAAGTCAGGAGGCAGGACCGCCTCATAGTGTAATGACTGGGATAAGGAGGTAATAGCCATTAGAGTCTGCAGCCGCATACCTTTAAGCATGTCATGTGATGCCAGCTGTAGGATAGGATATTTGGAAGATTTTGTTCATCACTGACTGGGGCTTCAGCAACCAACTTCCATCTTGCTCAATGGTCAGCAACCCATTCATTGTATTTTTTTTTTTATGAGAAACAGGAGTCATTCATGTACTTAAATGTGAAAGAGGGTGTAATATTGAAATAATTACACAGAATGCCTAGTTTATTTTACAAACTATACTGTGCTTTAAAAAAAAATGTATTGACATTGTACAAGCAAACACATATAGGCCCTCATTATGAACTTGGCAACAACTACCGTCAACCGCAGTGCTGTCGGTGAACAAAAGACCGCCAGTGGTGGTGAACATCACACTGCCGAATAATGATGCCAAAAAGTCAAACATCCAAAAATCCTGCAACCTCCACTCGCTGCCAGGGCCAATGACAGCAGAAAGGCAGTACACCTCACCCGGTCACCGCAATGCAGACAAACGCCCCACCCACCAAATAATGATGCACAAATGAGCTTTGTGGACAGTGAATGTCAAACGACCATTGGTGGTATGGAGTGCCACAGCCAGCAATGAGACCCACTAACAACAACTGCAAACATTGGCAAGTCTGAAACCCACACACCTGACACACATCCATAACACTATAAAACACATACATACACACCCCACAATCCTTTGCAATGCCAATAGCACAACAGATATTGACAACACAACACACATACCCTGAAATAACCATCACACAAGTCACAAACACTAAAACACCACCAAACCTCATACATTGCACAACCGCCATCACAAGCCACACACCCAACCACATAGCAGCACCTCACAATTCACCTACAACACACCACCCACAACACACACCATGGCACCCCCTAAGCACCCCGGCTTCACAGACAGAGAGTTAAGGACCATGGTGGACGAAATACTCAGGGTCGAGCCACACCTATTCGGGGCACAGGTGCAACAGACACCCGTGGCCAGGAAGATGGAACTATGGCAGATGATTGTCAACAGAGTCAATGTAGTGGGAAACCATCCACGCACAAGGGAGGACATCAGGAAGAGATGGAACGACCTGTGCGGGAAGGTTCGGTCATGGCATCCAGGCACAACATTGCCGTGCAGAAGACTGGTGGTGGTCCCCCACATCCTCCCCCCAAATACACCAACTGGGAAGAGAAAGTCCTAGCTATCCTGCACCTGGAGGGCCTCACCGGACTCACTGGAGGACTGGACTCGGGTGAGTGAAGTACAATATCTTAACAGTCACCACACCTGTAATGCATGTCTCACCCCATACCCTCACTACCACCAGGACCCTATCCCCTACACAGTCCACAACACTCACACACCCACATCCAAGTCCCCTGCATGCCCACAATCCCCCAAACAAATCACCATCCAGCCCCCTGTGCACAGTCACCTACCCCTGCATGTAATCCCAGTGGCACTACAGCACCCACAATGCACCTCCACCCCCCACAAAAAATGCACCTAACTGTACATGAAGGGACTTTTCATGACACGACATGGGAATGTAAGCATCAATTAGTGCTGACCAGTGCTGCAATTGACAAATATGTACAGGACACCTGCATCTCTATTCTCTCACACACAAGCACCACCACCCATGCCACCCAGACGGACATGTCAAAGAGTACCAGTCCTCCACCTGAAGACAGAGGCTCCACTCAGGAGAGTGCAGAGGGATGTCTGGACACCGAGGAAATCTCTGGCCCCTCACTCACCCCTTGACAGTCACCCTCCAGAAGCCCCACCGAGGACACCACTGACACCCCTACCACTCAGCCACCACCATCAGCTCTGACCAAATGACCCCACGCCAGTGTCACTAGGCCACGGACTGGCTACCCACATGTACAGAGGCCAGAGTCTCCACCTACCAACTGGGGGGATGATGAAGGGCCAACTGCAAGTGGAACTGCCAGACCTGTTCAGGGGACACAGACACAGGGGGCTAGGGCCAGTTAGAGGGCATCAGTGGCCCAGGGGGGTGGCCAAAGGATGAATTCAGCAGCCCAGGAGGTGATATCTGAGGTCCAGGGAGCATACCACCATTTCCTGGAGAGGATAGGCCAGATCCTGGCCACCCTCCAGCAGAATCAGAGGCTGCAGATAGCATATCACCAGGAGGCCATGGAGCAATGGAAACAGCTCAAAGTCCACCATGCCCTCCATTGCATGGGTGCTGCAGCATCAGTACCACAGCCAGCCTGAGTCCTCCACCCACCTGCAGGCCCCTCCCAATAGCCAGGACACTGTGCTGCCATCTACATCTGCAGCATCCACTGCTGAGGGTTTTTGCCTGACCTGGGTGGGAGTGTCTGTGATGCAACATGTACCTATTTCAGGGATTTGACATACTCTTTTATTGTTTTGTTTCCCCACCCCTGTGCTCTTGTGTCCCTGTGTACATTAGCATCATCTGGTGAGGGAGCTGAGACACCGGTGAGTGGGGATGCAGTAGCCCACGGTTCAAAGGAGGCAGAGTCGACCAACGCCAAGGGGACCAGTAGGTTGGAGGGCGAGGGGAGTACCACGGGGGAGGCAACTACCACTTGAGGTAGTGACTCTGATACCTCCTCCGATGACAGCTCCCTGGTGGTGGCAGACCCTACTGGGCCCACCCATTCTTTGTCATCTTCTTCCACCCCCCATAACATCACCGCCCTCCCAGTTGCTCCCCACCGAGTTGCCTGTGCCCACTCACCCAGGAGGGTGGGCGTCTCCTTCGCCCCAGGCTCCTCATCCCCTGTCCCAGTCAGTCCTGCTGACCTCACAGAGGAGGCTATTGACCTCCTGAGAACCATCTCTGTAGGGCAGACAACCTTTGTGAATGCCATCCAGGGATTAGCATCCCAGATGCAGCAATGCAATGCATTCCTGGAAGGCATTCACAGTGCCATGTCTGGCCTACAGAGGTCTTTTCAGGCTCTGGCCTCCTCTTTGAAGGCAGCCAATGTCCCTTGTCTTTTCATCCCCCCTCCCACCACCTCTACCCCTTCCAGCACCCAACTCCCTTCACCCATCACAAGCACACATTCAGACAGCCATGCACACAGATCAACACACAAGAAGCACACAGAGAAACACAAGCACCACACTTCTCACCACAGGCAGGCACACACCCAACATACCAAAGCACACACAGCAACATCCACCTCCCCCAGTGTGTCAACCTACCCGCCACCCTGACTGTCACCTCAACATGCACACTCATATGCTCCCCGCTCCGCCGCCCAGCGCTGCCTCCTCACCTTCCTTTCCTGCCGCTGTGTCCCCTGTGGCACCTCCCGCCTCCCCCTCCTCCTCACTGTCCTTTCCTTTTTCTCTGTCCAAATTCCCCTACCGCTGTGTCCCCTGCTGCACCTCCCACCTCCCCCCTCCTACTCACCATCCTTTCCTTTTTCTCTGTCCAAATTCCCCTGCCGCTGCGTCCCCTGCGGACCCTCCCGCCTCCCCCATACTCCTCACCATCCTTTCCTTTTTCTCTGTCCAAATTCCCCTGCCGCTTCGTCACCTGCGGCCCCTCCCGCCTCCCCTCTCCTCCTCACCGTCCTTTCCTTTTTCTCTGTCCCAATTCCTCTGCCGCTGCATCCCCTGCGGCCCCTCCCGCCTCCCCCTCCTCCTCACCGTCCTTTCCTTTTTCTCTGTCCAAATTCCCCTGCCGCTGCATCCCCTGCTGCCCCTCCCACCTCCCCCCCCTCCTCACCGTCCAGCCCTCCCTCCTCTCAGCTGCCACTCCCTTCCTCCCCCCAATTTATGGCAGCCACGGCGCAGTAACGAGGAGCAACCCTTGACCCTGCTTTAGCAGGCAGGTCGCTCCCCGCTCTGCCACCCAGCGCCACCTCCTCACCTTCCTTTCCTTTCCTTTTTCTGTATCCAAATTCCCCTGCCGCTGCGCCCCCTGCGGCCCATCCCGCCTCCCCCCTCCTCCTCACCCTCCTTTCCTTTTTCTCTGTCCAAATTCCCCTGCCGCTGTGTCCCCTACGGCCCCTCCCGCCTCCCCCTCCTCCTCCCCGTCCTATCCTTTTTCTCTGTCCAGATTCCCCTGCCGCTGCGTCCCCTGCATCCCCTCCCACCTCCCCCCTCATCCTTACGGTCCTTTCCTTTTTCTCTGTCCAAATTCCCCTGCCGCTGCGTCCCATGCGGTCCCTCCTGCCTCCCCCTCCTCCTCACCATCCTTTCCTTTTTCTCTGTCCAAATTCCCCTGCCGCTGCGTCCTCTGCGTCCCCTCCTGCCTCCCCCCTCCTCCTCACCATCCTTTCCTTTTTCTCTGTCCAAATTCCCCTGCTGCTGTGTCCCCTGCGGCCCCTCCTGCCTCCCCCCTCCTCCTCACCGTCCTTTCCTTTTTCTCTGTCCAAATTCCCCTACTGCTGCGTCCCCTGCAGCCCCACCCCCCCAGCCTTCCCATTCATCCAGCCCTCCCTCTTCCCAGCTGCCACCCCCTCTCTCCCCCCCATTTATAGCAGCCGTGGCGCGGACGCGCCGCTTGCGTGCCGAAGGCGCGCCAAAGGCAAGCCCGTTTGCGCCTGTCCGCGCCAAGACGGCGCCCAGCGCCAGTCCCCCTGGCCCTCTCAGACAAACCTACTCCACCCTCACCCTCCACTCACTCAACCCAGGCCCTCGCCCCACCTGCACCCTTTCCAACCCCACACACGCTTGCCTCACCTGTCATTTCTCCTGCTCCTCATCCCTCACACCAGACACCAACAATAGCTACCCCTGACAAAACACACAACACCCCCAACGCAACACACACCTGCTCTGCCCCCACCCCCACCCACCAGTCCGCAGCACACCACCCCATAACCAGAACACACCCCGCAACAACACCCTCATGCACCACACCAACACCACCCACCACAACCACCTCAACTGCCAGCTCCTCAACACCCTCTCCCTTCACAAACATGCCATAGAACACTGGGACCTCACCACATCACACTCACCTGACATCGCCTTCCTCACTGGACCAACCCCTCCTCGGAACCCGACATAGCCCTCACCACCCCCAAGGGATACAAACTCCAGCGCAAAGACCGCCTCAACAGGCCAGGCGGTGGCATCGCCATCCTACACAAGGACACCATCAAAGTCACCACCAGCTCCCAAGACACTATTGACAACTCAGAACACATGCACTTCCTAATCCACATTAACAACAACTCCACCCTCACACTAATCTACAGACCACAAGGACCACGCCCCGCCTTCTGCGACACCATCGCTGACACCATCAGCTCACACACCCTCACCTCCACAGACTACATCCTCCTCGATGATTTCAACTTTCACCTGGAGAACCTACAAGACCACAACTCTACCTCCCTCATAGACAACCTCACCAACCTCGGACTCAAACAACTGGTCACCGAACCCACCCACTCAGCAGGACACACACTCGACGCAATTTTCACCTCAAGCCAACACATAGCTTACACCCACACCACGAAATCCTCTGGACTGACCACCACTGTGTCCACTTCCCCTTCATCAAACCCCCCACACACCACCATCAACACACCACACCCTACCGCATGTGGGAAAAGATCCCCACAGAACGCCTGAACTCCCAACTGGCTCACAAACACCCCCCACACCAACAACCCCAACGCAGGAGCACAAAACCTCTCGAAATGGATCACTACCTGCGCAGACACACTAGCCCCCCTCAGAAAACACATCACCACCCGCAACATCAAGAACGCCCCATGGTTCACCCCCGAACTCCAAGACTCCAAGCACAAATGCTGCCAAGCGGAGCAAAAATGGCGACAAGAACCCTCTACAACCAACTTCTCCACCCTCAAAGCCACCACTCGCACCCATCACCAACTCATACGCACTGCCAAAAGAGATCACTACAAGACAAGCCTTGACAACAACTCTCAAAACAGCAAAGAACTCTTCACCATCATTAATGAACTAGCCAAACCCAAAGCCAGCAGCATAGACCACTCACACACACAACCCCTATGTGACGCCCTCTCCAACCACTACCACCACAAAATCCTGGACATCCACAACAGCTTCATACCACACACACCCACCACACACACCCCTCAACACACCCCTCACTCACCCAACTCAACCCCCACTCATGACCCCCCCACCACACTCACCACCTGGGCCCCCACCACACACAAAGAAACCGAAAAAATCATGAACTCCATCCACTCCGGATCCCCCTCTGACCCCTGTCCTCATCGCATCTACAACAAAGCCAGCCCAACCATCTCTCCCATATTCTGTGACATAATGAACTCTTCTTTCGACTCCGCCACCTTCCCAGACCCCTGGAAGCACTCGGAAATCACTGATCTCCTAAAAAACCAAAGCCGACCCATAGACCCTCTCCAACTATCGCCCCATCTCCCTCCTCCCTTTCCCCACCAAGGTTGCCGAGAAGCTAGTCAAGGCCCGCCTATCCCTCTTCCTCGAAGAAAACAACACTCTCGACCCCTCACAATCAGGGTTCCGCAAGAACCACAGCACGGAAACCGCCCTCATCGCATGCACTGACGACATCAGGACCAAAGTTGACAAAGGCGAGACTGTTGCACTCATCCTCCTAGACCTTTCCGCAGCCTTTGACACTGTCTGCCACCACACACTCTGCACACACCTCAACAACACAGGAATTCGCCACAAAGCCTTAGACTGGCTCACCTCCTTCCTCACAGACCAGACCCAGAGAGTCCGCCTTCCTCCTTTCCACTCCACCGCTACCAAGATCATCTGTGGAGTACCCCAAGGGTCCTTCCGCAGCCCCACACTCTTCAACATTTACATGATCCCCCTAGCCAACATCCTCCGATCACACGGAATCACCATCCTCTCCTACGCAGATGACACCCAACTCATCCTCTCCCTCACCCGCAACCCCACCTCCACCAAAACCAACCTACACGCTGCTCTCCTCGACACCGCCAACTCGATGTCAAATAACCACCTCAAGCTTAACTCCAACAAAACTGAGATCATCATCTTCGGCCCCAACAAAACCATATGGGACGACTCCTGGTGACCCATCGCCCTAGGCCCCGAACCCACCTCTGCAAACCACGCACGAAACCTCTGCATCATCCTGGACCCCTCCCTCTCCATGACAAAGCAAATCAATGCTCTAACCACCTCCTGCTTTCACACACTCCGCACTCTAAAAAAATCCTTCAAATGGATTCCCCCAGAGACCAGGAAGACAGTCACTCATGCACTCATCAGCAGCAGACTAGACTACGGTAACGCCCTCTACGCCGGCACCACACTCAAACTCAAACTCCAGAGAATCCAGAACACAGCCACGCTTCGCCCTTGGCCTCCCCCGCCACAAACGAATCCCACCACACCTCAAATCCCTTCACTGGCTCCCCATAGACAAGAGAATCACATTCAAGATCCTCATCCACGCACACAAATCCCTCCACAACACCGGCCCAACCTACCTCAATGACAGAGTGAGCTTCCACACTCCCACCCGTGACCTCCGATCAGCCGACCTCGCCCTAGCCACAGTCCCCCGCATCCATCACACCACCACAGGAGGCAGATCATTCTCCTACCTCGCCCCCAAAACCTGGAACTCCCTCCCCACCAACCTCCACAAAACCAAAGACCTCCTGCTCTTCAGAAAGAACCTCAAGACATGGTTGTTCGAACACCGACCCTCCCTGCCCCCCTTTAACCCCCCCAGTGCCTTGAGACCCTCACAGGTGAGTAGTGCGCTCTATAAAAAGATTTGATTGATTGATTGATATGCACTGCACCCTCAGTCACTGCTGCTGTCCCCATTCATGCAGTCACCACAACAGCTAACATCTAGACATACACCTCAGACACCACACCTGCACTCACCACGACTACATTCACAGACACTTACAGCACACTCACCAGACCTGCAGGCACCCACACAACATCCATCTACACTGGCAGCCAGTCATCTCCCACTGTGTCCACCCCCGCCTCCCAAAACACTCAAACGTTCACACACATCCACATCACACACATCCACCATACATAAGCATACTAAACAGGCACCTGCATCCACGCCCGGCACACATACACCTGGTACGACCACTCCCTCCAGCACCACTTTCAGACCTGGCTCCAGATCCCCTCCAACTGTACCTAAGAAGCTTTTCCTATCCTGTGTTGACCTGTTTGAACCCATGGCCTACCCCGTCTTGTCCCTAAACGTTCCCATGCCCTAGCCCAGTCCACTTGTTCCTCGTCAAAGTCTGCCTCAGTCCACCATTCCCGTGCCCCTTCCCCAGGGAGGAGCAAGCCCGTGTTGCCCCAGGTCCCTCCACCACCCCCGGTCCAGGCCCACTCAAACCTCCTAAACCCAAAACCCCCCCTTCAAGACCTGAGTCTCCACCCCTGCCACTCCTGGCCCCTGTTCCCTGAGGTGCCTGGCTGCCCCATTGATGCCCCTTACCAGTGGAGATTCCTTTACACACGTGGGTGTCACGTTTAGGCTGTTTTTGCCCTTCAGGAACTTTATCAAGGACTGGCCAATGGCCTTATTTGGACATTCCTTTTGTGAGCTGGAATAAAATATGAGTGCCCAGCAGTGCTGTTAGTGCCATCTAGAGACGTTGTGCAGTGTTTCACTGTGGGGGTGTGGTGTGCACCGGTGTGTGCATTGGTGCAGGTATTTGTTGGCTTGTGTCTGGTAAGTACATTTTGTTATGGTATGTACGACTTGGGATGGTGGGAGGGGTTGGGAGTGCATTGTGGGGTGGGTGGGGTGGGTGTGTAACTGTGCCCTTTTTTCCCATGTGTACTAGGTTGCGTTACTTACCATCGTCGTCTTCGTCGTCGGTCACGGTCCTGGAGGAATATGGCAATGAGAAGCACTGGCATTATTTTCAACTCTCCCTCCATGTCTGCATCTGTGTGTTCTGTGCACCTCCGGTGAGTGTTTCCTTTTATATTGTTTGTTTCCGCCACGCTTTCCCTGGCGGTGGTTCCCGCCCCGGAACTGATGGCGGTGTGTTGTTTCATTATTTGGTGGGCGGATAGGGCCTTTCCGCCTGCCTGGGGGCGGCCTCCTCCATCGTCGTCGGGACTTCAAAAATGGCGGTCTGTGGATGGACTGCTACTTGTTTGTAACTGGCTTCATTATTTGGCGGTCCGGACTGTCAGACTGTTGGCGGTAGTTACCGCCATGTTGTTAATGACCACCATAGTAACTGAACCGCAGTATCCTAATGCACACCAATATTTTATATATATATATATATATATATGTATATATATATATATATATTAGATCACATCAATTTTTTCCTCAGAGTTTCCATTCCAGTACCCTTGATCTTGCGATAGAAATCACCACTCTCCTCAACATTAGGCCTAACAAAAATTAGCAGAGCAATAAATAACTTGGGCAACTCACTAGCTAAGTTCTAGACCAAGGAAAATTAAAGGATTTGATTACAAAAGTTATAAATTAAGCATTACAAATAAATGCAAAAATATGCCATGAAGTCTCAAATACAGAGTACGTAGTCAGAAATCAGAATTATTCTAAGACCCAATAGAGAGAAAAAATCGTAAGAGGAATGGACAGACTCCCTAGAAGCAAGGGGAAAATCTCTGGTTCACATCCAAAATAAAGGGATTTTTTTAAATAAAAATATATGAATAGGTAGTGAGCAAGAATTTCAAATTAAGTATGGCATGAGTAGGAATAACACATAACACTGAGCAAATCACTAACCCATTTCCAAGGAAAAGGAAAACTCCATCTGCTTCGACTGCAACAGCAGCATTTTCCTGAGAAACACAACACTGTATGAAACATTTTCAAACAAAGACCAAAACACCAGTGTATGCTTGAAGGTCCACATCAGAACCTCTAGAAAAAGGACCTTGTAAAGTTAATACTTTAATTGCACGAAGAAAAGCCTATTCACAACACATGCACTGGAAGGAAAATAGCCAATTATGTCACAGTGTATTGTGCTCTGCAAAGACTGTGGAGAGAGAATACATCCAGGGGGATTGTGATGGGTAATGAGCAGGAGCGATATGAACAGAACACCAAAACACCATCCATTTTAATAAAATGGTGTTTGCAAAAATGTGGCACAACTTAAACTACGTGAATAAACGCATCCCCAAATATCTAATCCATATTGTTTAAAATGCAGTATTAATCATTCATCAGTTACAACTATATTTATTATGCAAACCATGAGCGTTCAAAAATAATTTTGTCACCCAAAATTGCAGATTTAGATAAAAATTTAACACGCAGATACAATGATCATGTCTAGTTTCACAACTTCGTTAAACAGTGAGAAACTTGAAATTCAGCCTCGTTAACGTATAGCCTCTGTAATTAAAGTATTCTATTTTGTGGCAATTTGTTTTCTGAGAGCTGTCAGTTGAATATTAAATAATTCCGACCCAATGAGAGAGTTAGTTACGATATTAATTTGCGGGACTCATGAACAACGATGGAGCTATAAAGGGTATGGGCAGGGGGATATGATGAATGCAGGTATAACTCATTAGGGCCAGGGCATAAACATCCCATCTGCCATTTCTCCTAGGGGGCTGCGTCGCACATCTGCTTACTGGATGCATGATTATGTTGGTGCATGAAACATTGGGTTATTCATTTTTTGGTTGTATATGTATGATTTATCCTCCTATTATCCTTATTGAGGCCACTCATCTTTCTGAGCATCAGTGACGTAACAATGGCCCCGCAGCCCCTGCAGTGCTGGAAGCGGGGTGGCCCTCGGCACAATACCCTGGCCTGGCCTAATAGCTTCTGAGCCTGGAAGGGGCACTACAAGTAGTTTGCAGAGATGCCATCTCAAGTTTTGTTACGCCACTGCTTAGCCTGTGTGGTTAGCAGTTTGGTATCCCACTATGCGATACTGGTTCTGTCTTTTCTTCCCCTGTTCAGACCATTTAATAATGTTATTTCGGCTCTGATCCATTTCTGGACATCTGCTGACCATGGTTTCAAATATGGCAGGTGCCATTAGTATGGCACGCTTGTCTACCTCCAGTCCAAGGCCGATGATCCTTCATTTTTGCTTGGCTGCCTTCAATATCTGCATCTGGCCTAGAACTGAGGATAATATGCGCTGGTGTATCGATTTGCCTAAACGTCCAACAGGATCATTACTACCTGAGTCCAGTGTTGTGTAATTATTGCACAGCTACACACCTTAAGAATAAAATCTGCTTGTGGTGTTTGACATGTGGGACAGATGTCTACAGACCCTGGACACATCTGCGCTATTTTTTTCAGTGTTAGCGATGACTGTTGTAGATCTTGTGTTTCTTGTGACTGTTCTGGTGTATTGTACTATCTTTTCCCGTTGTCTGTCTGTGAGCTCCCTTGTGAGTGTCTCCTCTCCATGGGCTCTTGTAGCATCTAAATTAGTTTACAGAGCTGTGGAAATATTGTATAGATGAGATGTGGCTCTTCTACCTGCCCTATATATTAATTTCAACTGTTGGGTATAGTTTGGGGATGGTTCTTTATTGCCTTTGCCCCATATATTATTGGCTGTCATTATTAAAGCATTTTATGTATGAAAGTGGCCCATGCCAAGCTCCCAGAGATCTGTGAGGTTCAAATGCCACCTGCTTAACATTCGACATGCTAATGACCATCGGCCCAGTAGAACAATAGAAGAAGAGAACATTATAATTTCCATCTGTGCTGCATAGGCACCAAGGGCCATGGAGGTGCTTGATTGCGACACGTGAGCTTGCGCCTCAAGCCCAAGCTGCCTGTCACCTGATTTCACATACTCTGCCGGTGAGTGAGCAACCAACCTGTCTGGTCTATGTGTAGAGGGACTATTGACTGTATGGTACTAATTCCATTGTAGATAAAGAAACACACTTTTGAGAGAAATAATGAGGCATCCAGAACTTTATAAAAACGTGGCATACATGTTGTTATGGAGAAGACCTCCCTATTTGCCAATGGTTGCTTATCATATTTGTTAGAAATGGGGTCTGGTTGGCAGTCAGGTTACACCCTGTCCAAGCAAGGACCCTCACTCTAGTCAGGGTAAAGGAGAATCACCCTCAGTTAAACCCCACTCACCCCCTTGGAAGCCTGGCATGAGCAGGTACACTTAACTTCAAAAGCAATGTGTAAAGTATTTGTACCAACACACACAGTAATACAGTGAAAACACTACGAGATGGACACCACACCTCTTTAGAAAAATAGATAATATTTATCTAAATCAAACAAGACTAAAACGACAAAAATCCAACATATTTGGTTGGCAGTCAGGTTACCCCCGGTCCAAGCAAGGAGCCTCACTGTAGTCACGGTAAAGGAGAATCACCCGCAGTTAAACTCCAGTCATCCCCTTGGTAGATTGGCATGAACAGGCAGGCTTAACTTCAGAAACAATGTGTAAAGTATTTGTACCAACACACACAGTAATACAGTGAAAACACTACAAGATGGACACCACACCAGTTTAGAAAAATAGATTATATTTATCTTAATAAAACAAAAACAAAATGACAAAAATCCAACATACACAAGTCAAGATATGAATTTTCAAAAGAATAAGAGTCTTAGGGTGTCATTCCAACCCTGGCGGTCGGTGTTAAAGCGGCGGCCAACCCACAAACAGGCAGGCGGCCAAAAAAATGGAATTCCGACCCTGGCGGGGACCGCCAACACAGCCCGCCACTTTACCACTCCGACCGCCACGGCGGTACAGACAAGCAGCGCGGCGGTCACCGCCAACAGACAGGCGGCAGACAATGTACCGCCCACCCTATCACAACTCACCAATCCGCCACCTTTTCCGGGGCGGGAGCCCCGCCGATAAATACACGGCGGAAACAGACTTCGAACGGGAAAACGCTCACCTCCATACACCCCACGAGGAATCTGGACAGCATGGAACCCGAACTACACATCCTACCAGCTATTGTCTACCTGCTCCTCTACCAGGAGCACGAACGCCGGCGCAGAAGACAACGGTGAGTACTGCACCTACGACACAGGGGAGGGGGGAGGAAAAAAATTACGGGGACACACATACGCCACACACCCACCCCCACCCTCACCCACTACAACACACACATCAATGCAGAGCAACAAGTCTGAGTGACACCCCCCAACCCTCCCGGAAGAATGCAAAGACAAAATAAAATGATCATTAAAAATGAAGGATATTATAGCATAATTGAAGTTCAGTGAAATATGAAAATATAAATAAAATATATTACATCATGAACAATATATACATAGGTCAAAAGTCCGGCCCATATTGGCTATCATCCATTGTTCGTGGGCCAATGGGCCTAAACACATGGGCAAAGCCCACACACGAGACCCGATTCCATTGGAGAGAACACTGCAGGGGCATCAGATAGTAAAACGACAGGCACCTCAGGGGGAAGGGAAGGGGGGCACCTCAGCCAGTTCAGTCCACGACGCCAGATCCACGAGGGGCCTCCATGCCCACTGTACCATCCTGGGGAGTGCAAAGCCACAGTCTCACAAGTGTCTACAGTGGGTGGGTTGCCCACTGTACCATCCTGGGGAGTGCAAAGCCACAGTCCATCAAGTGGATTACAGACTCCACTGGTTCTGGAGGAGGCATGGTGCCCAGAGTGCTTCGTGAAGCCCTGGCCGACACAGATCCGGCCCTGCCAATGGGCCAGCGGTGCTTGAGATGAAGGGCCCAGCGGAGCGGTGCTTGAGATGAAGGGCCCAGCGGAGCGGTGCTTGAGATGAAGGGCCCAGCGGAGCGGTGCTTGACAGGAAGGGCCCAGCGGAGCGGTGCTTGAGATGAAGGGTCCAGCGGAGCGGTGCTTGAGATGAAGGGCCCAGCGGAGCGGTGCTTGACAGGAAGGGCCCAGCGGAGCGGTGCTTGACAGGAAGGGCCCAGCGGAGCGGTGCTTGAGATGAAGGGTTCAGAGGAGCGGTGCTTGAGATGAAGGGCCCAGCGGAGCGGTGCTTGAGATGAAGGGCCCAGCGGAGCGGAGCTTGAGATGAAGGGCCCAGCGGAGCGGTGCTTGACAGGAAGGGCCCAGCGGAGCGGTGCTTGAGAGGAAGGGCCCAGCGGAGCGGTGCTTGAGATGAAGGGCCCAGCGGAGCGGTGCTTGACAGGAAGGGCCCAGCGGAGCGGTGCTTGAGAGGAAGGGCCCAGCGGAGCGGTGCTTGACAGGAAGGGCCCAGCGGAGCGGTGCTTGACAGGAAGGGCCCAGCGGAGCGGTGCTTGACAGGAAGTGCCCAGCGGAGCGGTGCTTGAGATGAAGGGCTCAGCGGAGCGGTGCTTGAGATGAAGGGCCCAGCGGAGCGGTGCTTGAGATGAAGGGCCCAGCGGAGCGGTGCTTGAGATGAAGGGCCCAGCGGAGCGGTGCTTGACAGGAAGGGCCCAGCGGAGCGGTGCTTGAGAGGAAGGGCCTAGCGGAGCGGTGCTTGAGATGAAGGGCCCAGCGGAGCGGTGCTTGACAGGAAGGGCCCAGCGGAGCGGTGCTTGAGAGGAAGGGCCCAGCGGAGCGGTGCTTGACAGGAAGGGCCCAGCGGAGCGGTGCTTGACAGGAAGGGCCCAGCGGAGCGGTGCTTGACAGGAAGTGCCCAGCGGAGCGGTGCTTGAGATGAAGGGCCCAGCGGAGCGGTGCTTGAGATGAAGGGCCCAGCGGAGCGGTGCTTGACAGGAAGGGCCCAGCGGAGCGGTGCTTGAGATGAAGGGCCCAGCGGAGCGGTGCTTGAGATGAAGGGCCCAGCGGAGCGGTGCTTGAGATGAAGGGCCCAGCGGAGCGGTGCTTGAGATGAAGGGCCCAGCGGAGCGGTGCTTGACAGGAAGGGCCCAGCGGAGCGGTGCTTGAGAGGAAGGGCCCAGCGGAGCGGTGCTTTAGATGAAGGGCCCAGCGGAGCGGTGCTTGACAGGAAGGGCCCAGCGGAGCGGTGCTTGAGAGGAAGGGCCCAGCGGAGCGGTGCTTGAGATGAAGGGCCCAGCGGAGCGGTGCTTGACAGGAAGGGCCCAGCGGAGCGGTGCTTGAGATGAAGGGTCCAGCGGAGCGGTGCTTGAGATGAAGGACCCAGCGGAGCGGTGGTTGAGATGAAGGGCCCAGCGGAGCGGTGCTTGACAGGAAGGGCCCAGCGGAGCGGTGCTTGAGAGGAAGGGCCCAGCGGAGCGGTGCTTGAGATGAAGGGCCTAGCGGAGCGGTGCTTGACAGGAAGGGCCCAGCGGAGCGGTGCTTGAGATGAAGGGCCCAGCGGAGCGGTGCTTGAGATGAAGGGCCCAGCGGAGCGGTGCTTGAGAGGAAGGGCCCAGCGGAGCGGTTCTTGACAGGAAGGGCCCAGCGGAGCGGTGCTTGACAGGAAGGGCCCAGCGGAGCGGTGCTTGAGATGAAGGGCCCAGCGGAGCGGTGCTTGAGATGAAGGGCCCAGCGGAGCGGTGCTTGAGATGAAGGGCCCAGCGGAGCGGTGCTTGAGATGAAGGGCCCAGCGGAGCGGTGCTTGAGATGAAGGGCCCAGCGGAGCGGTGATTGACAGGAAGGGCCCAGCGGAGCGGTGCTTGACAGGAAGGGCCAAGCGGAGCGGTGCTTGAGATGAAGGGCCCAGCGGAGCGGTGATTGACAGGAAGGGCACCGCGGAGCGGTGCTTGTCACTGCGGGGCCCTGTTCAGCAGTGCTTGTCACGGTGGGACCCTGTTCAGCGGTGCTTGTCACGCCGGGGCCCTGTTCAGCGGTGCTTGTCACGGCGGGGCCCTGTGCAGTGGTGCTTGTCACGCCGGGGCCCTGTTCAGCGGTGCTTAACATGTGTTCCTAGGGAACCAGATCGGGCCAATATTTTCCGCTCAGTCGCCATCCGACCTTTCGCTTGCGGGGCCCTCCAGTGCCGGAGTCCTGGGCCTGTGGGTGTCCTCCTTCACACCCGAAATGGGGCTGGTGGGGTTTCCTGGGCAGCTCGCCTGCTGCCGGAAATGTCCGCCCTGCTGCCCTTGCCCTCCTTCGCCAATTCTCTGGGGCCCTTGCCTCCCTTTGTGGATGTGCCAGGTGACGGTGCCAGGGTATTGCCTTTGGGGGCTGCCGTCTCTGGCCTCTCGCGCCGGCCCTTCCCTTTTTTAGTTTTTTTCCCCAGGGGGTGGGCTGGCTGTCCCCTTGCTGCTGGCCGATGTTGCTGCCCTAGAGGCTGGTGGACTCCAAAAGCCCTAGACTATGGTCCTTGTAGGTGCCGGGCTTGTGGTGGCTGAGGTGCTGTTTGGACTCTTACGAGATGGAGTGGGTGGGTCAGGTGATGCAAAGAGGTTAATTTTGGAGAGGAAAAACTTTTTAGAAGCAGTGGGAAGGGTAGGTGCAGTGGGTATGGGAGTGGAGGAAGAGGATGTGGTTGTAGGAGAGTCAAGTGTGCTGTCTCTGGGTGCAGGTGCTTGTGACGGAGGCTGTCGTGAGGTGGATGGCTGTTGGGTGGGTGGCTGCCTGCGTTTGTGTGGTTTGGAAGAGGGGGTGACAGACACACTGGGAGAGGACACAGGGGACGTGTAAATGGCAGTGGGGGTGGTGACTGCACGTGTGCGGAGTGTTCTGGTGGGTGTGCTGGTGATGGACGTACTGGCTGATGGTGGTGTGCATGCAGGTGTGAGTGGAGACATCACAGGGAGGGAGGAGGGAGACGAGGAGGTTGGGGACACAGAGGAGGCAGTGGCTGTTGGCATGTCTGCATGTGGATGTTGCATGTGTGAATGCTTGTGTGATCTGTGGTGCTTATGTCTGGATGAGCTGCCCTTGGGTGTTGAGGTGTGTGCAGGCTGGTCTGTAGGTGTGGCTGGGATAGGCAGAGGAACAGGGGAGTGGGACTGGGATGAGGAAATTGGAGGGGGGAGGCAGGAGACAGGGACAATGGCTGGCGTCAGTGCTGAGGCCAGAGCGTTGAACAATCGCTGATGGGCAGCCTGACCCGAATGAATGCCCTCCAGGTATGCATTACTCCGGTGCACCTCCCTTTCTACACCCTGGATGGCATTCAGAAGGGTAGACTGCCCAACAATGAGCGTCTGGAGGAGGTCAATGATCTCCTCACTGAGGGCAGCAGGGGTAACTGGGGCAGGGCCTGAGGTGCCTGGGGCGAAGGAGATGCCCGCCTTCCTGGCCGAGCGGGCACGGGACGAACACTGAGGGGCTGCTTGGAGGGCAGAGCTGGTGCGCGGGGTGGCGGCGGTACCTGTTGTAGCGGTGGGCACGGATGTTGCCGCCACCACAAGGGAGCTCCCTTCCGAGGACGTGTCTGTGTCGCTGACGTCTCCACGGGTCCCCGTTGTGGAGCTCCCCTCGCCCTCCGTCTCACTGGTGAACTCGGAGTCGGTTGCATGGCCCTCCGGGGCCATGTGAGATGCAGCTCCCTCGTGCTCCGATGCCACTTCTCCTCCGCCTGATGATGCTAATGCACACATGAACAGGAAGACCACAAAAAAGGGGGGGGGGGAGAAAAAATTACATGTTGAGTGCATGCATTGGCGACACCGTTGGTGGAGAGGACAGACACAGAAGCCCCCTGCACTACGCCGCGCACTCGGTGTACACTACTCATTTATTGTGACTTGGCCTACAAGTCTATGGACGACAACTGCACACATAGGTGACCCAGGGCCATGGATAGCTGTACTTAGCACCCTACAGAGGTGGGGGGCTGGGCCATGCCTTGCGGAGGGGACCAGCCTACAGAAGTCGCCCTGGCCTAGAGATACCCACAGCCCTCCTCCCCCACCCAGACACCTCCACTGTGCGCTAACATAGCAGAATGTGCTGGTACTCACCCCCTTGTGTCTGCTGTGATGTCCTCACGCGCCCATCCAAATCGGGGTCGGCCACCGCCAGGATCCGGGACATCAGGAGGGTCAATTGACGGGAGCCACCCCTCCTACGTTGGGAGGCCATCCCCAGCAGAGCCTCCGCGGTCTTCCTGCTCCCGCGGCAGATGTCCTCCCACCTCTTGCGGCAGTGGGTGCCCCGTCTGTTGTGGACCCCCAGGGTCCGGACGTCCTTGGCGATGGCACGCCAAATGTCGATCTTCTGATGGGCGCTGACCTATGTGACATGGACAGGGTGGGAAAATAAATATCATCATTTTCTGCATGGTCGATGTGAGTGGCCCCCCCTCCCCAACCTTGCCATATGGCACATGCTCTCATCTGTCGTGCGATGCATGCCTCATTCGCTCCCCTCCCCACCATCTTTCATCCACCCCACTCAACACAGGCATTGCCCACAAAGCATGGTCCCAGTGTACTTACCTGTTGGTCTGGAGGACCGTAGAGTAGCGCATACTGGGGGAGGACCCCATCAACAAGTTTCTCCAATTCCTCAGATGTGAAGGCAGGGGCCCTTTCCCCAGTCGCAGCAGCCATTGTATCTTCCAGACCGAGGTCACAGCAGCACTTGCAGTATAGGTCCTCTCCTGTGGATGATCAGGTCTCGAGTGATTAAGCAGATAGAAGATGGCGGTCACGCCCGCGGCGGTGCGTACCGCGGCGTTGCGTACCGCGACCGCCGGCGCACATCGTCATTGGCTCCTGAGACCCATAGGGTTCAATGTTAACCAATGCTGCTTTGCGCCGCAGTCTTCGACCGCCTACCGCCACGGTGTGACACGCCAGCGCATTGACCTCACATCCCATTGTCACACTTCACAGGTCAGGCAGCCGCCATTTCAAGGGCCCACATGGCTTAATTTCTACTGCGTCACACAGGCCTAGGCCTTGCATTGCCACTCATACAAGCCATTCAATGCATAGCGAATCGTGTTCTGAGCAAGCTGTGGTTACGTACCTGTGGGTTGCTTGACTCTGTGCTCCATGTTGTCATTCCTAGGCACCGTCCGCTGGGACTTGCGAGGAGATGGAGGAATGTTCCCGTGTACAGACCGCTGGTGGACCTGTCGACAATGGGAGAAAGACATGTCATACTGACATACAGACTTGACCGAGCCACTATACAGGAACTGTGTGCCCAGCTGGAGCCAGACCTGATGTCCCCCATTCGCCAACCCACAGGGATTCCCCATCTGGTGCAGGTTCTGTTAGTACTCCATTTTTTGGCAAGTGGATCATTCCAAACAACAGTGGCCATATCATCAGGGATGTCTCAGCCTATGTTTTCTAAGGTTTTGTCCAGAGTGTTGTCTGCCCTGATGAAATACATGCGGAGATACATTGTTTTCCCTGAGGTGGGCGATTTGGCTACAGTGAAGGGTGATTTCTATGCCCTTGGCCACATCCCCAACATCATTGGTGCCATTGATGGGACCCATGTGGCTTTGGTTCCCCCCAGTGAAAGTGAGCAGGTGTACAGGAACAGAAAAAGTTATCATTCGATGAATGTCCAGGTGGTCTGTTTGGCTGACCAGTACATCTCCCATGTAAATGCAAAGTTCCCTGGGTCAGTGCATGACGCGTACATCATGCGAAATAGCAGCATCCCTTACGTGATGGAACAGCTACAGAGACACCGTGTGTGGCTATTTGGTGACTCTGGTTACCCCAACCTGTCGTGGCTACTGACCCCAGTGAGGAATCCCAGGACAAGGGCAGAGGAACGGTACAATGAGGCCCATGGGTGTACTAGGAGGGTGATAGAGCGGACCTTCGGCCTCCTGATGGCCAGGTTTAGGTGCCTGCATATGACAGGTGGATCCCTAATGTACTCACCAAAGAAGGTGTGCCATATCATCGTGGCCTGCTGTATGCTTCACAACCTGGCTTTGCGACACCAGGTGCCTTTCCTGCAGGAGGATGGTCCAGATGGTGGTGTTGTAGCAGCTGTGGAGCCTGTGGAGAGTGAAGAGGAGGAAGACAACGGGGACGACACAGACAACAGGGACACAGTGATACAACAGTATTTTCAGTAGCACACAGGTACGAATCAACCCCGCCATTTTACATTTACTTAAAGTCTCCTGCCTCTCTACTGTCTGTGTTTCCTGTTAACTGAGTTGTGACTTTCCCTTCCGTTTTCAGAGCTGTGGGCCCCACTGCGTGACCTCTGCTTTGTTTGCCCATGGACTACAGCTGTGTGACAGTGGTATGTTGTCATCACAATGTAACTGAACATTTTGGCACCGTTATGTCTAATACATTTGTTAAAAATACAAGCAGACTCCAGATTTTTTAAGTGCAATAAGTGATTTTATTAAAGTGCTAAATTTAGGGACATGATTGTAAAACGGTGATGGGTGATGGTGGAGTAATGCCCATGGCAGAGTCCAGTTTTCAGTCTCACAGGTGCATTGTCCATATGCCTGTGGAAGGATGGAGCAGGGGCAGTTTAAGTTTGGACAGGGTGACAATGTGGGACAGTGGGATGACATCAGGGGGTATGGTTTGCTGGCGGGGGCTTGGCATCCTACTCTGTCTTCTTGTGAGATCTCAGGTACCGCTTGCGGGGTGGTTCATCTTCTGCAGGAGGTGGGGTTCTGGTGGCCTGTCGTTGTGTGGGGGCCTCCTGTCCACTAGCGCCGGCGGAGGTGGTAGGCTGTTCCTGGTCCAGGCTAGTGACAGGGGCCCTTTGTGGTGCCACATGGTCCCGCAATGTGGTGACTATCTGGTTAAGGGCCACGACGATGGTCCCCATTTCGGAACTAATGTTTCTCAGTTCCTCTCTGAACCCCATGTACTGTTCCTCCTGCAGTACCTGGATCTCCTGGAAGCTAGCCATCGTCTCCTGGGAGCGGTGGTAGGCTCCCATGATGGAGGAGAGGGCCTCTTGGAGAGTGGGTTCCCTGGGCCTGTCCCCCCCCCTGTCGCACAGCAGCCCTCCCAGTTCCCCTTTTTCCCTGGGCCTCTGTCCCCTGGACCGTGTGCCCACTACCACTGCCCCCAGGTCCCTGTTGTTGTTGGGGTGGTGGGTCAACCTGGGTGCCCTGTAGTGGTGGACACACCGCTGATTGACGTGTCCTGGAGACAGAGGCATGGGCTCGCTGGGTGGGAGCTGTGCTGGTGTTCCCAGAGGGGGTTAGGTCTGCTGTAGCCTGTGGCTGTCTGTGGGGAACTGACTGTCCCGAGGTCCCCGATGGGCCGGGCTGGTCACCTGGGTCCAGGGAGACAGAGCTGCTGTCATCACTGGGGGCCTCTTCTGGGGGTGGGATGGACATCTCTGGACCCTCCTGGGCGGTGTGGTGGCGTTCGGGTCCTGCAGGGGTATAAGAGTATGGTTATTGCTTCTGTGTGTGCCATTACGTGTAATGGGTGGGTGGCCGTGTACCCCAGTGCTGGCATTCCCTTGTGGGGGCTTTCATGACGGTGGCTTGTGGGGGAGATGGGTATGTGCAGTGGGCATGCTTTGGTGATGGGTGTCCATGCTTTGGGGAGGCATGCAGGGCTAGGTTTTGGGGTGGGTGGGTTGTGATGGTGAGCCATTTGCAAGGAGTTGGTGTGATGGGGTGGGGGTGAGGGTGGGGGTATGATTTGGCATGCAGGTGGGGTGGGGGGAATGAAGTAATGAAGATTTGACTTACCAGAGTCCATTCCTCCGCCTACTCCTGCGAGGCCCTCAGGATGCAGGATGTGCAAGACTTCCTCCTCCCATGCTGTGAATTCTGGGGGAGTAGGTGAGGATCCGCTGCCAGTCCGCTGTACCGCGATGTTGTGCCTTTATACCATGGAACGCACCTTCCCCCGTAGGTCGTTCCACCGCTTCCTGATGTCATCCCGATTTCGTGGATGCTGTCCCACAACGTTGACCCTGTCCACTATTCTGCTCCATAGCTCCATCTTCCTGGCAATGGTGGTGTGCTGCACCTGTGCCTCGAAGAGCTGGGGCTCTACACGAACTATTTCCTCCACCATGACCCTGAGTTCTGCGTCAGAGAACCTGGGGTGTCTTTGGGGTGCCATGGGGTGGTGTGGATGAGGTGAGGGGTGGTGTATGTGTTGTAGAGTGTGGTGAGTGTGGTGGTGTATGGTGTTTTGTGCGTGGAAATTGTGTCGGTGATGTTGTGATTTGCCTTTGTGTGATGGTCTACTCTATGCTGTGCTGTCTCTCTCTGTCCTTCAGTCGCAATTGTGGTCGTAAGGGTTTGTGGGTGATGTGGGTGTGTGTTTTATATTTAATTGGGTGTGTGGGAGTGGTGTGTGTATGTGTCTCAGGTGTGTGTATTTTGAATTGTCCAATGTGGTAGTGTTTTGTAAAGGTGTGTGTATTTTGACCGCGGCGGTGTGTACGCCAATGGAATACCGCGGTTGAAAGACCGCTGCTGGGATTTGTGGGTCGAAATGGCATGGGTGTATTTCTGTTGGCGTGACGGTGGAGGTTTGGTCATCGCCAGTTTTTCGCTGGCCGTTGCTGTGGCGGACTTTTGTTGATGTCGGGTTTTTGGCGGTTTTCCAGTTGCGGGTCAGAATGACAGTGGCGGTTTACCGCGACCGCGGCGGTGTTATGGCGGTCTTCTGACCGGCGGTAAGCGCCTTTTACCGCCGAGGTCAGAATGACCACCTTAATCCTTAGAAAACAGTGAGAATGCTGTTGTTACACACAGTACCTGGTTAGCGTAAAAAATAAAGCCGCACAGGAGAGCTTGCATCGGAAAAGTCAGCGATGAGCCGGTTCTGTACTTGCAAGCAATGCCATGCTTCATTTCCTTCTTCAGTCGGGTCGGTGATGCATCATTTTTCTCCCTCGCAAGAGGGAGATGCGTCGATATCCAGATGGGGCACTTCGGATCTGAGCAGACTTTGCGTCGACCTTTCACACTCAGCGATGTTGCGTTGAAATCCAGTCTCATGGTGTCAGAAAACCATGGTGCATGAGGTTTGCGTCATTATCAACCTCCGTAAATGGGTGTTGTACATTGTTTATCCAGCCGTGATGTGTCGATCTCCCAGCCGCAATCCAGATGGAGCGTCAAATTTAGCCACGAATCTGGTGGCGCGTCGTTTATCAGCCACGTTGCGGAAGGTGCGTTGAAAATTTCCCTGCACAGCAGTGTTTGCGTGGATTTCAGTCCTTATCCACTAGCTTAAACTTTTAGGGGCCCAGGGACTGGATGGGGCACCACTTGGCAGAGTCGGAGTGTCACCAGAGATTCCAGGTGCTGGCTGAGAGAGGTCTTTGATGTCCCTGAGACTTCAACAACAGAAGGCAAACTCACCTCAAACCCTTGGAGATTCTTCTCAAGCAGGAATGCCAAACAAAGTCCAGTCTTTCTCCTCTTTCACAGGCAGAAGCAGCAACTTCAGGATAGCCCAAAAAAACACAGTCACAGGCAGGGGCAGCACTTCTCCTCAGCTCTTCTCCTTGGCAGACGTTCCTCTTGATTCCAGAAGTGATGCAATTTTCAGGGGTTTTGGGTCCACTACTTATACTCCTTTCTGCCTTTGAAGTAGGCAAACCTCAAAGGAAAGTCTCTCTTGTTTGTAAGATCCTGCCTTGCCCAGGCCTGGCCCCAGACACACACCAGGGGGTTGGAGACTGCATTGTGTGAGGGCGGACACAGGCCCTTTCAGGTGTGAGTGACCACTCCTCCCCTCCCTACCAGCACAGATGGCTCAACAGGAGAGGCAGGCTACACCCTACCTCCCTTTGTGTCACTGTCTAGGGGAGAGGTGCAAACAGCCCAACTTTCAAACTGACCCAGACAGGGAATCCACAAACAGGCTGAGTCACAGAATGGTTTAAGCAAGGAAATGCCTACTTTCTAAAAGTGTCATTTTCAAACACACAATCTAAAAACAAACATTACCAAAAGATGTATTTTTAAATGGTGAGTTCAGAGACCCTAAACTCCATCATTTTCTCTGCTCCCAAAGAGAATCTGCACTTTAATAATATTTAAAGGACCCCCCATTTTAACCTATGCGAGAGATAGGACTTGCACAGTGAAAACCGAATTCAGCAGTATTTCACTGTTAGGACATATAAAACACATTAGTATATGTTCTACCTTAAACATACACTGCATCCTGCTCATGGAGCTACCTAGGGCCTTCCTTAGGTGTGCCTTACATGGGTAAAAAGGGAAGGTTTAGGCCTGGCAAGTGGGTACACTTGCCAAGTCGAATTGGCAGTTTAAAATTGCACACACAGACACTGCAGTGGCAGGTCTGAGCCATGTTGATATGGCTACTCCTGTGGGTGGAACAACCAGTGCTGCAGGCCTACTAGTAGCATTTGTTTTACAGGCCCTGGCCACCTCTAGTGCCCTGTTCTAAGGATTTACTAGTTAATCAAACATGACAATCACGGAAAACCAATTACACATACATTTTACATAGGAACACTTGCACTTTAGCACTGGATAGCAGTGATAAAGTGCCCAGAGTATCATAAACAGCAAAAACAGAGTCCAGCACACATCAACAACCTGGGAAACAGAGGCAAAACGTTAGGGGAGACCACGGCAATATTGTTTACTCATCATAACAAGAGGAGGGCCTATCAGTCCTTTTCACATTAAAACTGTATAATAAAATAATTTTGTCTTTATCTTTTCTTGGAGCAGGCATTAAAATGACTCACCCATAAAAACCTATGGGCCTCCTTGCAACATTTTTGACGCTGTTGTACTATGGACCGCCATGGTGCACCATATGATAAATATGGCGGAACCATGGTGTTGTTAGGTGCCGGTGGGGGTGCAGAAAAGTGTCGCATCATAACTGATGCGCCACTTTTTCTTAAAAATGAATTATATTTTTTATTAAAAAGCTTGTGAACAATGGACGGACGTTTTCAAGTTAGCTGTGCCAGTACTTGCTTAAACAGCACGTCTCGGCAAGGATTTGAACCAATGCACTGCAAGTACTTCTAAGAAGGAAGCAGATACTCTCAGCCAACCAGTAAGTGTACTTCATTCTTTTCACATTCCAATTACTGACTTGAAATGCCTCCTTGAATTCTGATCTGTACCTACAGAGATGTCAATGAATTTCAACTCCAGTGTATACCTTTTCCAGAACCTCCTTTGGATGGACTCGCTCTAATAGAAAATAATAGATCTATTTGTCTTTTGAGCATTTTTTAACCTAAAGAAATCTATTTTTTACAAAGCTGGTACTTTTTCCTGTCTGGTTCTTTGTTGAGTGAACCGCCTCCTTCCATAGCCATCAGCCATGCCTCTGCTCAACTATTCTACGCACCTCATTTAGCAAAATATTTTCTGCAACCCAACCCACCCCAAATACAGACCCAAGTGCAACGTGCGCAGTCGCTTGCTGCTAAGAACAGTTGTAAACATTTCCCACATCAGTTGTTCTCATTCCACCCACAAGAGAATATGCTGATAGGCTATGTAAACTTAGGTGTGTTTAAAACTCCTAAGGTTAAATGCAGTTCTCTCTAGCAGGAGCAGTAAGAAACTGAGCTGTCTTACTGGTCGATTACATAAGCAACAGCGAGCCTGCCGAGGAGCTGAGTGTTTGTAAAGGCCTCCGCCCCCTTATTCTTTCTCTGTCTTCACCCCAAACACTAGATACCCACAAAAGACGACATTGGAAGAGTGTATTTTGCATCAGCGCCATTTGTTTCACTCTCTAACGGTGCTAAAATCAAACTTACCATTCACAGACCGAGCCAATCCTGTTCAGGGCTTCTTAGAGACGGACAAGGGCCGTAGCCATGGGGTGGGCAAGGGTGGGGATGAGGCTGGGAGTGGTAGCGGGGCCCTGCCAGCCCAAATTCCAGTCTGGCCCCCTAAATTACTTGCCTTGAGTTTATCAATATTTTATTTCTTTGCAATTTATTTTAGTGAGTACCTAACTCTGTTTCCTTTTTCTGCTGCAGGCCACTCTTTGGGCCCGGCTGGTTGGATGTGTGCAGAGTGAGGTTCATCGGTGGGTCACGGACCATGTGGGGAGCAGGAGGAGACACCACGGCAGGCCCTCTTTCCTGCTGGTGTTCAAACGAAAGTGAGAAGGAGTGTAAAGTGAAGGTGTGGGCCCCAGTCTAGGGGAGGTGAACAGGCCTCACTGCTCCACTCGGTTATGACAGGAAAGTCATGGGGCCACTGCTGCCTGACAACCACATAAATCTGCACCAGTGAATGGGAAACCACCAAGTAGAGGTGATAGTTCGTCAGAACCTTGATAAGTAAACTTACAAGGAGACACATCTAGGCCAATGAACCTTTTGACCACGTTTGGAGACTTCCCAGAACGAGGTATCTTTTTGGCATTACAGTCAATAAGTCAATGACTATCAATAAGCACAATAACTAATCAATCAAGCTAATCATTAACATTTAATATAGATCAATACAGCGAACGCACCATGACCTTTCAGCCATGAATAACCACCACAAGTCTAGTAAGAGTTAGGATATTTATTCCCTATTAGTTACAATCTAATATCATGTTTATTAGTTTCAACAATAACAAGCACATCAAAACAAATATAACTTGGCAATCAGAACAAAGCTTTATCAAAGCATAGATCATGAGCATTAGAACAAAGCACAACATTAACATAAGTCACTTGAGCAGAGCATCATTCATACATTATTCAACAAAGCAAGAATTTAGTCATTTGTCTATTTGCATCCGATATTAGTGAACTCCTTAACTAACCTCGAATAAGCATCAGCATGTTGGGCTTCATGCAAAACAATTTGGCAACACAAATTTGGAAAACATCTAACTATGGTCTCTATCAAAAAGCAGTTGGTACCTAGAAAGAAAAGGCAAACAGACAATTACAATTTTCATCAGATAGTTACCCATCTGAATGAGTCAGCAAACAGCGTCAGTCTTCGTCCTCAGGACATCAGTCGATTCGTCATAAGCCAGGATAGAATAGGCAAGTCTCAGTAGGGCATAGATAAAGAACAAGGCTCTTCCCTCATAAGGAGGAGAAGTGCATATCGGACAAGGGGTAGGATGAGGATGGTTTAAAGTATCTGACGGCTAAAGACAAAGGGGGTTATTACAACATTGGAGGAGGTGTTAATCCGTCCCAAAAGTGACGGTAAAGTGACGGATATACCACCAGCCGTATTACGAGTCCATTATATCCTATGGAACTCGTAATACGGCTGGTGGTATATCCGTCACTTTACCCTCACTTTTGGGACGGATTAACACCTCCTCCAAAGTTGTAATAACCCCCAAAGTCTCTCAGAATGGCAAGGGGTGATGAAGAATGGCGAAGAATGGCTGATTTCTCCTCGGGTCATGCCGTTATATCAAAACTGTCGAACAAGTCTCTAATTTCCCATTGGGCAATATTTGGTGCATCATTATCTCTGTCCAATAATTCTCCACACACCTTACTAGAATTTTCACCTAACCCAGTTCTCATGCAGTTTTTTGGCTCCTGTGATTGACGTCTTCATCGGGTGGAATGTCAGGTAAGAAAAGTTACACTTTAGGCTCCAGTCAGTAGTTCCATTGTCTTCTCCTAGTCCAGGTGACCTTGCACCTGTTGCGAATTACACTGTTGCATTCGGCAAGAATGTCTCCTGGAGCAAGTGGGTCCCATGAGAAAGAATTTAATACAGCTACACACACATATCTCTAGATTCTGGAAAAGTACAGCTTTGTGTCCTTCAGGAAAACAGCACATTGCACGTTAGAAAAACACAGTTAATATGAGACCAGGCAGCTAGGCCCAGACCCTCGCTAGCTAAGGCCTAATGAGTAAGTTAGCAAAACCCTAATACAACCCTTAATGCTAATACAAAGTCATACATTAGTACATTGTTAATTCATCATTAGTCAGTTTCATTAATCATCGTTATATATTGGTGGCCACTCCCTGTGGGCACATTTCAAACGTGTACATTATTTTTCTATGCTAACACATTTTCTATGCAGCTTCATTACACATTATATTGCAACCTTTCATGTTAATATACATTTTTAAAGTCACACTCCAACAGAGGCTGTGGCCCCAGTGCATAGTCTGGTGGTAGTACATCTATTGTGTCCTGGGCATTTGGAGCCCAGCAGGTGAGTCTGGCTGCTATGGGTCTTTAGCAGCTGAAGTTTCTAGGTTTTGTGGCATTTCTAATTTGGTACTATATTTTTCGATGATGTTTGTATGCTTAATGCATGACATTTTCAGTTGCTCCTGTAACAAACTGAAAACCGTTGCACGTAGAGAGCTTCATTCGAGTTTTGGTTTCCATTCAGGACACGTATGGGGCTGGGGTGTGTGTGTGTGTGTGTGTGTGTGTATTGACACTGTTGAAACTACAAGCAGCAGAATGCAATACAAACATGATTAATTGATCTGCTTACATGAGATGAGACAACTAGGGAACTAGAGTTGTGATCTTGGCCGTTGTCCTGCATCAGTCTGAGCTTGATTTTGTATCTGAGGCTGACGCTCATTTCTGTAAAATCATCAGACCTAGAATTAAAGCAAACGAATATTCAAATGTGTCTTACAAAATAGAAATATGTCAGTTATCGACACCTCACCTTGTTCTTTGCCAAGTTTGAGAAGTCAATTCAGTCCTTTGGTAAATAAGGAGAAGCTACATGGAGGTCTAAATTCTGAGCCCTGTTTTTACCCTTTCTGTTGAGCTCAAATAAAAAATCAATGGCCAGTGCCCTACCATGGAAAACTGACATCACTGCCCACCCTCACCTAACCCTTGGCCTCTCTTCTCCTCCAGGTGGCCCTTTCAACCTTGCTGCATTCAACTTGTGTCTCCTTTAACTGCTGTTAGAGTGCTAATATCACTGCAGTTACCCTATAGAACATCTCTGCAATGGTGGTGGGATTTCCACTTACCATGGGACATCTCTGCAATGGTGGTGGGATTTCCACTTACAGGTGCAAAATTATAAGAAGTTACTTTACCCTTATAAATTCTGTTGTAGAAGACTGCACCCCTTGTTTCATGGGGGTTGAGACTTGTACATCTCCACCTGAGTATAGATCTACATTCGGAAATGGTGAATAATAAAAAGGTGTGGACTTACAACTAGGTTTAGTAGTAAATATGCAAGTGAGCAAATATACATGTGTATACTTACCTTTGTGAATAAGGCCCTAATTATACATGCACACTAGGTTCAAGCATTAGAAACCATGGATGTGTAAGTATTCTTAGTATATGATATGTTTTACTATGGCTAACATAAAATTACTGCTATATCTGATATCTGTAGCATCGTCACCCCACAAACATTTTGCCTTTACTCATCTTTCTTTTACTGAATTCATTATTGCTGGCTTTAGTACTCTAGACACTTTAGCACTGCTAACCAGTGCTAATGTGCATGGGCTCTCACTTTCAATTGTGGTAAAATTGGGACACACCCAATTGGCACTTATAATTTACTTCTAAGCCCCTAGTAAATGGTGCTAGCTGTACCCAATGTCTGTAAATTATACACTACCAGTTGGTCTGCAGACCCCCTTGTGTTAACCACTGAAGCAATCTTTAAAAACATGTCTCAGGCTTGCCACTGTAGCCTGTGTAAAGTTTTAAACTGCCATCTTGACACTTTGCCAGGCCTAAAACTACATACAAGTCACCCCTTAGGTAGGCCTTTAACAGCCTATAGGGCAGGGTGTGGTGTATTAAAAAAGTTGGACATGTACCTTTACTTTTTACATGTCCTAATTGTGAAAAACTCCTAAATGTGTTTTTCACTTTTGTAAGTCCTACCTCTCACAAGGGACAACATTGGGTTGTATGTGTACATTTGATAAGTGATAACTTTTGATTGGGAGCTGTTGGAAATGGGGTCTCTGATTGGCAGTCAATTTGCACTCTGTCCAAGCATGGACCCTCAATTTAGTCCGGGTAGGGAGATACACACCTGTGATAATCCCTGCCCACTCCCTTGGTAACTTGGCACAAGCAGTCAGGCTTATCTCAGAAGCAATATGTAAAGTATTTGTAGAAACACACACATTAACACAGTTAAAACACCACAACAGTACTCCACATAAGTTTAGAAAAATAACCAATATTTATCTAAATCAAACATGACTTAAATGACAAAAATCCAACATACACAAGTAAAGAAATGAGTTTTTGAAGAAAAAAGAGTCTTAATCCATAGAACTCAATAGATGAGTTGTTTTAGCACAAAGTATCTGGTATGCATAAAAAATAATGCCACACGAGTAGGCATACATCGGAAAAGCAAGCAATGCATCAATTCCTTACTCTCAAGTGAAGTTGTGTGTCCATACTTTCTCCACCAGGCAAGCGATGTGTTGATTCTTTACCCGCAAGGAAGAGCTGCATATATTTCTGGACAAGCAGCCTCAGGTCTGCGCTGTGATTTTGCAGGTTTTGACACCCAGGAATGATGCATGAAAAATCTAAATGCACAGCAGTAATGAATCCACACTGAGTTGGCGATGCGTCGATTTTACCAATGATGCGTTGATTTCTCAGCCATGGTACAGGTGCTGTGCCGATTTTTCTGCCACTCGTCTCCGCTGCATCAATTTTCTCCTTGGATTCACCAACCTCTCCTTTCCAGGGCCCAGGGACTGGATGTGGCACCACTTGGGGGTCTCAGCAAGAGATCCCAGGTGCTGGCAGGGGGAGGCTTTGATGGTCCTGAGACTTCAGAACAGAGGACACGCTCAGTTCAAACCCTTGAAGAATCTTTACAAGCAGGTTACACAACAAAGTCCAGTCTTTGTCTTCTTTAAGGAAGAAGCAGCAACTGCAGGCAAACCCAGCAAAGCACACACAGCAAAGGGTCAGTACTCCTCCCCCAGCTCTTGAGCTCTTCACCTTTGTAGAGGTTCCTCTTGATCCAGAAGTATTCTAAATGTGTGGGGTTTCGGATCCACTACTTATACTAATTTCTGCCTTTGAAGTAGGCAAACATCAAACAAAAGTTTCTGTTGTTCACAGGATCCTGCCTTGCCCATGCCTAGCCCCAGACACACTCCAGTGGGTTGGAGCCAGCATTGTGGGAGGGCAAGCACAGTCCTTTCAGGTGCAGGAGTCAGCTCCTCCCTCCCCACTATAGGCCAGGAGACTCATCAGGATATGCAGGACACACCTCACCTCTCTTTGTGTCATTGTCTAGAGGTAATTCACAAACAGCCCAACTGTCAGTCTGACCCAGACGTGGATTCCACAGGCAGGACGAGGCACAGAATGGTTAAGCAAGAAAATGGCCACTTCCTAAAAGTGGTATTTTCAAACAGACAATCTAAAAAAACAAGTCTACCAAAAGATGTATTTTTAAATTGTGAGTTCAGAGACCCCAAACTCCACATCTCTATTTGCTCCCAATGGGAAACTTCACTTAAAAGATATTTAAAGGCAGTCCCCATGTTAACCTATGGGAGAGACAGTCCTTGCAATAGTGAGAACCAAGGGTAAGATTTAGGAAAAGTGGCGCTGCACCCAGTGCAACTCCACTTTTCATGCATCCCTTAGCGCCCCCTACCACCACCATGTGTGCGACGTATTTAAAATACGGCACACCATGGCACAGGGTATGGGGCAATACGGTCAAAGCTTTTGATGCTATTGATGCACTGTTCAGGGTTAGTGTCAAAATGTTGGCGCTAACTCTGAACAGTACATAGGGGCTCATTATAAATAATGGTGTGCCCCCTTTTAACTCCTGCTCTGAACAGGCATTAAAAGTGCTACACAAAAGTGTGCAAATAAATATTTTAGATTTCTTTGTGCCATTTTTTCATCCCTCCTAACAGGGGAACACCCCCCTTGCACACATTATGCCTGGTGCAGGCATAATGTTGCATAATGGGTTACAAAGTGGCACAATGCATGCATTGCACCATTCTGTAAATCTGGAGTGGCGAGTTTGGCCTCGTTGGGCCACATTAGCATAAAGAAAATGATGCTAATGTGGTGCAAGAAGGCGCTAAGCCCTCTTAAATCTGGGCCCAAATCTGGCAGAAGTTCACTAACAGGACATGTAAAATACACTGCACCCTGCCCCTGGGGTTACCTAGGACTTACCTCAGGGGTGACTTTTATGTAGTAAAAGAGAAGGTTTGGGTCTGGCTGTGGGTACACTTGCCAGTTTGAATTGGGAGTGCAAAACTGCATACAGAAGACACTGCAGTGGCAAGTCTGAGACATGTTTGCAGGGCTACTCATGTAGGTGGCACAATCAGTGCTGCAGACCCGCTACTAACATTTGATTTACAGGCTCTGTGCACCTCTAGTGCACTTTACTAGGGATCTACTGAAAAATCAAATATGCCAATAAGGGATAACCAATCATAATCTCAAGTTATACAGGGAGCATTTGCACTTTAGCACTGGTCAGCAGTGGTAAAGTGCCCAGAGTACCAAAACCAGCAAAAATTAAGTCCAGCACACAGTCCACAATACAGGAAGTAGAGTAAAAAAGACAGAGGAAACCACGCCAAGGATGCCAGGTCTAACAGGAGCAGATAGAAATTAGGGTTGGGTGAAAAATTCGGCACTGCTTGCAGAGTTTTGCCCACTCCTCATTCTGATTGGATTGCAGATTTCTGGCACAACATCTGCACACAGCTCGCCAACATTAAGCTGGTGAATGTGACAGAGAACTTGCACCCCCTAGTCTGATTTTGAGTGCTAGAATACCCCCTGTGGCATTTCTCGCATTGAGAAAGATGCCACTCGAGTAGAATATTTACTTGAGCAGCAGAAAGAAACAGTGCTCTCGGGCACACTGCGTGGTGCAGTTCCGGCTGATTATACAACTCAGAAGAAGCTCCTGGCACTGAAAATCAATGCAAGCAGAGCAGCATGCCCAATTTTTGACCGCTCATGGAGCTCTGCAGAAACTTTCCGAGTTTTTATGTAACTCAGCCGAATTCTGCAGAGTGAAATTCCACATGTTCCGCTCACTCTTAATAGAGATATGCTTTTTACTCTTAAGTGAATTGTAATTTAAATCCTCTTTAATGGTAAAGTCAGATTTTTTAAAATTATTTTTTGTTGAGTTTTTCAATATAAGACACATAAACAATGACATTGGAACGATCTCTCTATGATACACATGCACAAGACATCACAATTATGCTGTTCAGTGTTGTTGCTCACTGGTGCATTATCTTTTCAACTTGCTAGTCATTGCCCGCACTTCCATCAGTGGTCTCAGAGGGACTTCAGTCATCAGGTAAACTCAGATTTAAAGTCGCAATTCTGAAAATGCAATTTTTAGAAAGTTGGCATTTTCTTATCCCACTTGTGCATGTTGCCAGTGCCCTGGGTCACATGACTGTGAATAGCTCTGCTGTTGGGCTTTGTGTATTGCTTCAAGGCAGTAACACAAACAGAGCTTAGGTGTGGTTAATGGGCCATCATGGCAGGATGACTGGGGAAGAGTGGTACCCAGCCCCATTTACACTTCAAAGTGGTTTGCCTCTTGTAGGCGCAAATGAACCTAACACCACGCCTGCCCTGGATTTTATCACTCCCAGGCAGTTTGGAGCTTTGACTGGGGAGGGGAAGAACGTTTCAGAACTAGTTGTGGGGGTAGAACAGGGAGACCTCCCACACAAAGGCTGGCACTAGATGTAAATATTGGACCTCCAGAGCCATTCATGAGAACACTCCTGGACCTGTGGAAGTTACAGCAGAAGGACGGTCCTGCTGCCAGAGAACATCCCTGCGGCTTGAAGGACTGCCTTGCTGTCTGAGAAGGAAGACAGGACCTGCTTGCCTTCATCCCAGGCTAACCAGTGCGACTCCACTGATCCACTGATCAGTTGGGTGAGAGATTCTGAAATGTGGGCTTCTTGTAACTGTGAACAGGCCTGTTAGTGCTGAAACATTGCCACCTGTGATGATCACCAATGCAAAGCTCTAGTGAACCCTGCTATACACATCAAAATCAGCAGTCTGAGGTGACCAGCAGTGTGAGACTTGCTCTTCGCTCTACAGCAACAATAGCCAATGCTAAGCTACAGCAACAACAGTCTGAGGTGAAAATTTAAATTTTCCCACTGTTTAGCCTCTGCCTCCATAAAATCTTTGAAGGAAAACTATAAACCTTTAAAAAGTCTCTTTAAATATTGTTTGCTTTTCACCACTGTTGCAGAGCTGATGGTCTTTCAATTATATAATTGGTCACTAATTTACCAAAGGTCTCTTGTAGTAGAAAAAACGTGAAGCATTTTTAGTCCATTCTACTTTCAATCAATGAGTTGAATTCACTGGGCTTCAAAGTGCACCATTTGCCACATGTTGTGTCATAATTTCTTTGGTGTAAAACCCCATATAAAGGTGTTTGGATTATCTCACAACGAGTGTGACAACCCATATCAGCAACAGACTCTTGGATTCCCAGTGGAACTATTGGCACAAAACTTGTTTAATTTCCTTTTGTGTAAATACACAAAATTATGGCACAATTACACGTAATCACACAAAATACAAATCTGTTATTTCCCTCTTTATTTTAGCTTGCAATGCACCCTTGCTTCAATTTTTAAGATTTTAATACAAGGATACATTTCAACAGCACCATAAACAACAGACAGTCGTGTTCTGTTTTTCAAGCGCAATTTACCAGGAATTGCACCATTCACCAAAATCTTTTACTACATATTGCACCTTTCACATAAATGTTTTACCATGAATGGTGCATAATAACATGAAGTTGTGTAGTTTATGATGGTATAATTACATTTTGCCCAGGCTTATATGGAACCAGATTTTTCGGGATAAAGAAACTTCAGCTTTTTTGTGGCATGATTTATCATAGGTAACTTGACTCTGTCGGACAAAGATAATATTGTCAGGATGGACTCGATGTTCCATTGAGAGAATTCTTAATAAAGTAATACTGGAAAGAAGAGAGGTCCAGAGCTTTATCATTGTCTCAGGGTAAACAGACGGGTATTTCATTTATTAGTGTGGGTACATCAGGTAAAATAAAAAAGAAAATATGAGGAATGCCTAATGAGCACTATGACTCATACATCCTCACTGCTTGCATGATTTAGTACTGCCCTCAGGGGTCAGAGGTCTTCATCAGGGCTAAGGTAGATCCCTACCTTGCTGCTACAGGTACTCACACACACAAAGGCCGGATAGGGAACACTTTTTTTTTATCATATCGCAGGTGGTAGTAAGACGACAGAGGATGCAACCTAAAGAGGTATATAAATATAGTGAAATAAAAACCTATAAACTTTGCATACACCACTTGCATGCACGCAATTAAAATGTGATGTTTTCAAATTGATAAAACATGCAAACAATACAGATCAAAAAGGTACACACGGAGAAAGGTAAATACATGCAGTCTCTGTCCTACAACTGGTACCATGTTGGCATGGTCTTAACTAGAGAGGCACCCTCTGTAGTCAAACACTTTTATGACTAAAATGTTTTTAGTTCATTCTCAATATCCTTCAGGCTTCACTGAGTGTGGATATGATATCAGTAATCCTTCTAGTCATGGTTACGACTACATACTTAGCTTCATCCAGAGTCTATGGTAATTAGGTAATTATCATGATTCATACAATCAATCAGAATTCTATTTATTGCAAACAGCAAAGTCTCTTGTTCCTTGAGCCATTTATTTAGACTGTATAAAGTCATATGGTACCCTCCATTGTGTAGTTTGTAACTTTTCTCAATTGCAATCACGTTAACCAGGTCACTGTGGAATTCGTAACACACACGCATGCAACATTCAGGCCACTTACTTGATCAAGAGGCTATGCCCATCTTTTTGTGCCTAACACTTGTCAGCTATTGCCTTAATAGTCGGACTGACTGAACATTTTATTTGGTTGGCATACTTGATTTTCCAGTCTGTCAGTCTATTGTTCCATGATGGAATAAGGTTTTCTATGATGACGCATGCCACAATAAAGTGACTGAGGTTTATCTAGAAATATCTTGTTCCATTCAGACACCACATGTCTGGCGCTCATACAAGTTGTTACACTCCTTGTGAGATATTGAATTGATAAGGAAGTTATGCAACAGTTAGTGGTGGGTGTAACTCACATAATTTTCTGCAATGTAATTATGCAAATTTAGCACATCATTATGCAAGATCACTCGGAATTATGTGAGGAGTGTAACCCTGCATTTAGGTCTATTTTCGTAGCACAAAAGGAATCCTTGCATCCAAAATGGACTGGCAGATGCAATTTGCCTAAATAAAATGCCTCCAAATACATCGGAACACAATTAGCAGCGGCTACTCACTATCTGTTCCTGTGGTTTGGTGGTAGGTTTGTTTGGCCCAAATCACTCTAAATAACATGAACAGGAGTAAGCATGAATATGTTAATTTGCATCCAGAGTAACACAAGATTACAGGGTGTTCTCTGACTACTCCAATGCAATTAGAATTTTGCCCAGGGCTAGTGACAATTTCTTCTTTTCCTCTCACTCTACTTGGGGTGGATCAAGAGTTTTACATTCACACTAATATCCTCTGCATTTCTTTGTAAAAGACCCTGATTCACCCAAAAAAATGCCTTAAAATTCCATTTGGTTTGCAAACATGATTTAAAACTTTATTTACCACACACACATTCCCCAGTATTCCTTAGCGAAGAATAATTCCATTCCTAAATTGTAAGGCAATAGAACCCTCTGATTTTCTCCCTCCCAGCCTGAATCTACCCTTCTTGTTGTAATCATTGGGCGCCATGCACCCCCAAGGAATTGCTCCTGGCTACGTCCCTGCACACCACTCCAAGAGAAGCACACCTCTCACCTTTCAGCTAAGTTATTCAATTGAAAGCCCTGCCTCTGCTTCTTACTACTGAGCGGAAGGATACTTTGATGTCTGGCCATGCCGGAAGCGACACGCAGTACCAACTCTGGGCGCTTTCTTTTTGTGCTTGTCCTCCTCTGAGGTAAGCTTGTAAACTCAGGAAGTGTGTTTTAGGCTGCCTGCGGTGTTTAATTTGTAAAAGAAATAAATACAGTTACAGAAAATGTATGTGAGGTTGCTGCTGCTCTCTCGTTTGGTTTCTGCCACAGTTTCCATGGCACTAAGGATTCGGGACATATACATCGACACCCATTTTACTAGTGTAAAAGGCCATTTATTAGGTCAGGCTTGATCTTCATAACAAAACATTAACATAACTGGAACTTTAAATGAACACTTATCATCTTTACCTTTGGAACTCCCACGTCTTCCATTCTCACTTCATTCCCCACTTTTTCCTCTGTTCACCCAACGTCCACTTCCATTCTCTCACACGTCCCTCTTTTGCTTTCGTCTCCTGTCTGAATTGGGCATCCCCCACTCTGTTATCCTTCACCTGCTTCTTTCTCCCCGCTGGAAGGGTGGCCAGGCCTGCATCTGACTCTCCACCCTCCCCCATCTACTGCCCGCACCGTGCAACCTGCCCTAACACAGGCAAACAAATCCCCTTTCCCAACACACATCACCCCCATTCACACACCTCACATCATCATCACTCAGCACTTTTGTCTTGTAGGGTGGGCAGGTGGCCAACCTCTGTGCAGCGCGACAGGCTGCGCAGAAGAGGCCGATCCCCAACCCAGCCCCTCCCTATATGCATTTTCCTAGACCCTCTGTAGGAGGCTGGCCTGGCTTGTAGTGGATACCTTGTGGTACTTACACCTTGTGCCAGGTCCAGTTATCCCTTTTTAGTAGAATAGAGGTGTTCTAGCAGCTTAGGCTGATAGAGGTAGCTATAGCAGAGCAGCTTAGGCTGAACTAGGAGACATGCAAAGCTCCTACCATACCACTTATATCACATAGCACTATATCATAATAAAACACAATACTCAGAGTTACTAAAAATAAAGGTACTTTATTTTAGTGACAATATGACAAAAGTATCTCAGAGGATATACTCCCTTAGGAGGTAAGTAATTTACACAAATTATATGCACACAAACCAAAATCAGGTAAGTAACAGTTAGAAAAGTAGTGCAAACAATGTAGAATCACAATAGAATGCAATAGGGAGAAATAGGCCTAGGGGCAACACAAACCATATACTCCAAAAGTGGAATGAGAACCACAAATGGACCCCAGGCCTAGTGTAGCGTGTAGAGGGTCGCTGGGAGTGTAAGAAAACACTAAGGGTGTCCAAGATACCCCACCCCAAGACCCTGAAAAGTAGGCGTAAAGGTACCCTACTACCCCAGAGAGACAGTAAAGTCGAGATAAAGGATTCTGCAAGGACAGCAACTGACTGCAAAACACTGAAGACGGATTCCTGGACCTGTGGACCTGTAAAGGAAGGGGACCAAGTCCAAGAGTCACGCAAGTGTCCAGGGGGGGCAGGAGCCCACTAAACCCCAGATGAAGGTACAAAAGGGCTGCCTCCGGGTGGAAGAAGCCAAAGATTCTTCAACATCAGAAGGTGCCAGGAACTTCTCCTTTGGTCAGAAGATGTCCCATGGCGTGCTGGAGGATGCATAGTTCTTTCTATGCAGAAAGACCGCAAACAAGCCTTGCTAGCTGCAAGAGTTGTGGTTAAAGATTTTGGGTGCTGCTAGGGCCCAGGAAGGACCAGGAGGTCACACCTTGGAGAAGAAGACAGATGGGGCGCTCAGCAGCAGAGAGAGCCCATGCAGAAGCAGGCAGCACCCGCAGAAGCACCTGAACAGGCACTTGGAAGATCTGAGGACAGCAGTCGATGCAGAGTCACAAAGGAGGGTCCCACAACGTCGGAGTCCATCTCAGCGAATTGGGCAATGCAGGAAGGAGTGCTGGGGACCTGAGCTAGGCTGTGCATGAAGGAAGTCTTGCAAAAGTGCACAGAAGACCGAGCAGCTGCAGTTCACGCGGTACACAGGATTACTGTCTGGCGTGGGGAGGCAAGGACTTACATTCACCAAATTTGGACAGAGGGGCCACTGGACTGTCGAAGACACTTGGACCCAGCTCCTGTGTTCCAGGAACAACGCTCGTCAGGAAGAGAGGAGACCCAGAGGACCGGTGATGTAGAAGTTTGGTGCCTGCGTTAGCAGGGCATGATTCCGTCGACCCACAGGAGATTTCTTCTTGGCTTGTAGTGCAGGGTGAAGGCAGACAGCCCTCAGAGCATCTACCACCAGGAAACAGTCGAGAAAGCCGGCAGGATGAGGTGCTACAATGTTGCTGGTAGTCTTCTTGCTACTTTGTTGCGGTTATGCAAGCGTCCTGGAGCAGTCAGCGGTCGATCATTGGCAGAAGTCGAAGAGGGAAGTGCAGAGGAACTCTGGTGAGCTCTTGCATTCGTTATCTGGTGAGATGCCCACAGGAGAGACCCTAAATAGCCCATAGAGGAGGATTGGCTACTGAGAAAGGTAAGCACCTATCAGGAGGGGTCTCTGACGTCACCTGCTGGCACTGGCCACTCGGAGTTGTCCATTGTGCCCTCACACCTCTGCATCCAAGATGGCAGAGGTCTGGGACACACTGGAGGATCTCTGGGCACCTCCCATTGGGAGGTGCTGGTCAGGGGAGTGGTCACTCCCCTTTCCTTTGTCCAGTTTCGCACCAGAGCAGGGCTGGGGGATCCCTGAACCGGTGTAGACTGGCTTATGCAGAGAGGGCACCATCTGTGCCCTTCAAAGCATTTCCAGAGGCCAGGAGAGGCTACTCCTCCTAGGCCCTTCACACCTATTTCCAAAGGGAGAGGGTGTAACACCCTCTCAGAGGAAATCATTTGTTCTGCCTTCCTGGGACTAGGCTTCCCAGGCCACAGGGGGGCAGAAACCTGTCTGAGGAGTTGGCAGCAGCAGTAGTTGCAATGGAGACCCCGGAAAGTTAGTTTTGCAGTACCCGGGCTCTGTGCTGGAGACCCGGGGATGCATGGAATTGCCACCCCAATACCAGAATGGTATTGTGGTGACAATTCCATGATCCTAGACATGTTACATGGCCATGTTCGGAGTTACCATTGTGACGCTGCATATTGGTATTAACCTATATGTAGTGCACGTGTGTAATGGTGTCCCTGCACTCACAAAGTCCGGGGAATTTGCCCTGAACAATGTGGGGGCACCTTGGCTAGTGCCATGGTGCCCACACACTAAGTAACTTTGCACCTAACCTTCACCATGTGAGGGTTAGACATACAGGTGACTTATAAGTTACTTATGTGCAGTGTAAAATGGCTGTAAAATAACGTGAATGTTATTTTACTCAGGCTGCAGTGGCAGACCTGTGTAAGAATCGTCTGAGCTCCATATGGGTGGCAAAAGAAATGCTGCAGCCCATAGGGATCTCCTGGACCCCCAATACCCTGGGTACCTAGGTACCATATACAAGGGAATTATAAGGGTGTTCCAGTATGCCAATGAGAATTGGTAAAATTAGTCTAGCCTGCAGTGACAATTTTAAAAGCAGAGAGAGCATAAACACTGAGGTTCTGGTTAGCAGAGCCTCAGTGATACAGTTAGGCACCACAGAGGGAACACATACAGAGCATATTTTATGAGCACTGGGGTCCTGACTAGCAGGATCCCAGTGACACATAGGCAAAAACAAACATACATATAGTAAAAATGGGGGTAACATGCCAGGCAAGATGGTACTTTCCTACACCCTCCCCTTCTATCCCCCCCCAAGCCTATCCCCTCTATGGCCGTCTCCTTCCAGCCCGAAGGTTCCCGTGGAGAGACTGGACTGCGTCCTTCTCTCCACAGGGCCCTACATTCTTTGCTTTGCCAGAAAGTAACATCTATAGTACTGACATACTTCGTACTGGGGAGAGACTGTTGAAACAGAAGTGTAAACCAAAATAATTGACAAGCACTAATAAAAGAAATTGAAGCAACAAGCTCCATAAGAATTGTAAGACAAAATATCATTAACAAATATTTGTCTAAGATAAATATCATGGCCTAAATATTAATAAAAAAATATTGATCCACAGGGTATAGGTTTTGCATTACTAACTTCAATGGGGTGATATTTTTGTAAACGATAATTAAGGCACAATGGGCCAGATGTACGAAACAAAAAAATTGCGAGTCGCATTTTGCGAGTCAATGCGACTCGCAAAATGCGACTCGCAAATTGGTATGCCAGGAAAGAAACCGGTCCGATTTAGCGACTCGCATCCGGACTCGCAACGCTGTGTGCGAGTCCGCAGATTGCGAGGTCGCTGTTTGCGAGTGTGCAAAAAACGAACTCGCAATTAGCGAGTTGGTGTCGCAAATCGTGAGTTCCCTCAAAATTGCTTGCAGGTGCAGCAGAACACTCCAGAAAGCACACCAAAACACTCTGGAAACACTTCCTGGCACATGATGATGACATCACAGCCAGGAAGTTAACAAATACACCTGGGAGGAGGCTGGACCACACCCTTTTACAACTGCCAGTCTGCACACTGAGCTAGCTGCAGCAGCCATGGAGGGAACCCCCCGAAAAAGGAAAATTAAATTCTCAGAGAGGGAGCTTGAGGTGCTGACCGAAGAATGTTGTCAGCACCATGATGAGCTCTTTGGGAGAGCTGCCCTCACTGTTCCAGAGGCCACCAAAAGAAAAATCTGGCAGGAAATGCAGGAGAAAATCAATGCCCTGGGGGTGAGCCACAGGACAATTGAGGACATAAGGAAGAGGTGGTATGACCTCCGCTCCCGGACCAAGGAGAGGGTGGCAGAAAGGCTCCAGGAGATGAGAGGCACTGGAGGGGGACCATCATCTGTGCCACCACCCACACCCCTTGAAGACAGGATTGAGCAAACCTTTGAGCCGGAGGCAGTGTGTGGATTTGGGGACCTGGACACTTCAGAGCCCAGCACATCAACCGGTGAGTACCATGTGATAAGCCTGTACCCCTATCAATGTCATACCCCACCCACCATGTACACATGTGCATGCACAACCAAATTAGCTCCATTTCAGGGTAGAAAAAGCCAGAATGATGCATTATGGGAAATGTAGTCCAATAGGCAGTGCATGGGCAAATGTTTATTAGGAATTGTGCAACAGATACTAGACACTGACAGTGTGTTCCCCATGTCCCACAGGTCTCCAGCAAGACACCCCCTACACCCCAAGCACCCAGGCCCAGGAGGACACCCCAGGACCCTCCAGCACCCCCACATGCACAGTCAGCAGCATTCCTGCAGTTGTAACGCCTGCTGCAACAGCAACGCCAGGAGCTGCCCCAGCAACAGCCAGGGAGGATACAGGTGCGAGGACAGGGCAGCCACCACTGCGCAGGCGTCGCAGGGCAAGAGCGTCTGATATCCGGAATCATCCTCCAACCAGCAGTGAGGCACATCTGCTGCGGGGTCAGCGCCTGCAAAACACAACATTGGGCAGGATCAGTGGGGTGCTGCACCGCATTGAAAGACAAAACCAGGCAAGCATGCAGCACCTCAACAGGCGGATGGACCTGATGTGCCAGAACACTGGGGACATTGCCTCTGCCATCAGGGAACTGGCGGCCGGACTGCTGGGTCAGGCAGAGGCTGGGCGGCGCAGGGATAGGCAGATTATGTTAAGACTGGACAGGATGGCCACATCAATCGGCAGGCTAGCCATCAACACAACAGGCCTGTCGAGGAGGACAGTTGGCCTGCAAATTGAGATGGGCCATTTTGCTGGGGATGTTGCCAGGGGCCTGGGACGTCTCACACATATCATTGAACTAATGGAGACACGTGAGATGTCGAGGGCCACCGGGGAAACACCCCAAGATAGTGAAGAGGGCTCCACAGTGAGCAGTGTATCTGCCACTGACAGTAGGGTGCTAAGGAGTGGGAGGCAGAGCACCATAGATGCGGCTGGGACCAGCCAGGCTGGCAGGAGGGGCAGGAGAAGTTAGCCAACAGTCCGGACAAACAAATGTGGCACATGGCTTTAATGTGCCACATGAGTGGTTGGCATTTCCCTGCCCATGGACAATTGAATCATGTATATAGTTCATCCATTACATTATTAAAACTGTTATTTCTCTTCCACTTAACAAAAGGAGTGTCTTGTTAATGGGTGAGTATGGTGGGAGTTTTCACGTACCGTCCAAAATATTGCGTTGCGATGTGTTCCCGTCTCAGTCTGCCTTGATTAGCTAGACTCCTATCCCCATGATGGCGGTGTGGTTGTTCTTGCTCTTCCTCATCAGGATCTGGGTCTGCAGGGGTGAGAGGTAGCCCACGTCTGGCGGCTATGTTGTGGAGGATGGCGCATGCGACCACAATTTTGAAGGCGGTAATGGGGGTGTATTGGAGGGCGCCTCCGCTGCGGTGGAGGCATCGGAATCTTGCCTTCAAGAGTCCAAAGGTGCGCTCGATCAGGTTCCTGGTCCTCTTATGCGCACTGTTGTATCGCCTCTCTGATTCATTGCTGGGTGTTAAAAATGGAGTCATGATCCATGGCCTTAGAGCATATGCACTGTCACCTGTTGGGCACAAAAGTACACTGTTAGTAAGTCCAGATAGTCGTGCACAGTGACCTGTGTGTGTGTCTGCAAGGTGTATGCAGCTCTACCTAGGAGGTATCCGTCTCCAAACTCCCCACGTTCCAGGCGTTGATGGATCCCACTATGTCTAAAAATGTAGGAGTCATGGGTACTGCCTGGAAACTTAGCTACGATGTCCGTGATGACGTAATGGGCATCACAAACAACCTGTATGTTGAGTGAGTGGGTACACTTTCTGTTGCGAAAAATATGTTCCAGATTAGCGGGGGGCATATTTGAATGTGTGTCCCATCTACACATCCAATGACCTGGGGGAAGTGGGCAATGCGGTAAAAGTCCAGCTTCGTGCTGTTAATTTCTGCCTCATTCCTTGGTAAGTATATGAACTGAGACCTGTGCGCTACTAAGGCATCTAGGAATGCCCTGAGGAACCTTGACACTGCACTTTGGGATACCCCACCTGCCACGGCAATGACCCCCTGATAGCTCCCTGATGCCAAGAGGTGCAGTGCGCATAGTACTTGCACATGCGTAGGGATGGCGCAGCCACGCAGGGTCTTGTGTTCTAGCTGTGGTTTTAGTAAATCTATTAATTCTAGAATGGCAGCGCTGCTAAGGCGGTATTTAGCATAGATCTCCTCTTCAGTTTGCTGGAAAAGGGTCTGCCTTGTTCTATATATCTTCTCCTGTCTGTGGCCCCTCCTCCTCCTCTGCTGGGCTGCGTAGACTCTCCTCCTCACTGCTATCAGGTATATGTCCGCCATCTTGAGTGACCCAGATGCCTTCTGGGTCTCCTTTTATACTTTGGTAATGGTTACCACCGGCTCTGAGTTAGTGGTAAATGCGACTTGCAAACTGGGTTTTTTGCGACTAGTCGCAATTTGCGAGTTGCAATTGCATAAGCTTTGCGAGTCGCAAATTGCGACACGCACATTGCGGGTCGCAAAAGGGGGTCGCAACGGGTGCGACTCGCAAACGGGGCACATCGCTTTTTGCGAGTCGGAAATGGGCTTTTTGCATCCCATTTCCGATTTTGCACTGTCGCAAATTGCGATTCTGCCCGTTTGCGAGTCGCAAACCTTTGCTACATCTGGCCCAATATTTTTTCAGACAATATTCATGCCACATTATTATGGCACCATGCCGCCACAAGATCCTCGAAAATATGGTGACAAACTCCGAACGAGGGCGGTCCAACATGACATTCTTCATCCAACTCTCTGGTGTCATGAGGTGATAGTTTCCCAAAATCAAATACAATTTGCTACTCACCAGAACACTATTAACTTCAGCATCCTTTCAGGTCTATCTGTCCCTGTAAAATAGAGGTCTACATACTGTGTGTAAGCTCCCCCTTTGGGATCAATGTCTATGTTCCCAGGGGGTGTAAGTGCCTCAGCAAGTACTTGTAAATGAAGATGGCCTTGAAGTGCAATTTTATTTGTCACATTTCCAGGCTCGCTTCATTTACAAGAGCATAAAATAAAGTGTGACAACTGGTCTGCCAAGTGCTGTGGTAGTGGGGTCACAGAGGTCGTTAAAAAGGACAAAATATTTTACAAGTATTTTGTTGTTTTTCATGTTTAGACAAATGCAGATCAAATAATGAATCCAAAGACCAGAACAGTGTACATTATAGCACAAAGTACAGTCTGGCAAATCACAATGTAAGTTTAATCAGATGTGAGGATGCCATTTGTAAATGAAAAAGAAATGCAGATTAAACTAATCAGTGGGAGAGGCACGCTTTTAATTTATAAAACCTCAGTTGGTTATTGCAATCACTCCAGATGCCTGTTTGTGAGACTAGAGAGTCACAGAATTGAATCCTGGTCAATGAAGTTCAAAATAGTGATATGTATTTATTGCGCTGTAAGGTCCGGGCCTGTAATAGATAGAACTGCGTTCTTATTCTAAAGTTGTATTACGCACTGTATAAGAAGGGACAATGGAATCATGTGGCAGGAGAAGAACAATTATGGGGCAAGGTAGACTAAATGATCTGGCAATAGACTTCAAATTAATCAGCATAATGAAGGCCATTTTGTGAAAGTATTACTTCATTTAGAAGAATCACATAATACCAGTGTCCCTGATTATGACAGAGGATGCAACACAATTATTTAGGGCCTCATTACGAGTTTGGCAGTAGGACCACCAGAACGCTATGTTGGTGGTCCTAAAAAGACCGCCATGTTGGCGGTCTTACAGACTGCTGTATTACGAGTAAAACTGCACGATTGCCAAACAAAAAAGGGCAGACCGGCAGTGGACTGGAGGCCCGAAAATAGGAGGTCTGACTTCCAGCGCTGACAGCACCACGACCAACCACTGACCAAAGTAGCAGTGGCAATCACCCATGTCGGTCAGCCAATGGCGGTCCAAACCATAGCGGTTTGCGGTCACCAAAGTAATACACAACAGCACATTTGATGGATTTGAAAACAACACAACTGACACACATTGTCACATTGGACACACCTGCAGAGAACGCTATAAAACACACCACTTCACACACTATAATCCTTTACATTTACACTGAAAAACCCTGAAGCCAGAGCAAATTATTTACCACACAGCACAGATACTAGGCACTGCTTTTTTCTCACCATCTCTTTTCACACCAAGCACACACTTTTGTCCAGTCACACCCTTTTGCATCTCGTGTCTTTAGTAAGTCACTGTTATATTTATTTTTCTTTTCCACCATGTCACATTCTAAAAACTCTCATTTTTCTGAGGATGGGTTGAGAGTCATGGTGGATTAAATCATAAGAGTAGAGCTACAATTGTTTAGAGCACAAGTCCAGAACACTCTTCTCAGTAGGAAAATGAAAAGTTACATGACTGTAAAGACTAATTGGCCCTGTTTCCCTTGTCTAAATACACCTGTTAGTGAACTCTCAAATAAAGTTTACACACCTGGGAGGATACTATTTGTCAAGTGCAAGTAGAAGAGAGAGTGACATGACTGCAAAGCCCAATAAGCACTGTTTCTGTAATTTCAAACACCAGCACAATGTATACTTGTCCATATACTTTTGTTTGCTAACTAAAAAATGAAGTGTACTCACCTGGTGTGATAACATATAGATGGTGTGCATAGTAAGGGGACTGACATGAATGCAAATCCCAGGAGGCTCTGATACTGTTACCCCAACCACCAGCACAGTGTCCTCCTCTCGAAATACCTTGTTTGGTAACTCACAAATGAAGTTTACTCACCTCGGAGGATGACATAGGTATAGTGTGTATAGTAGAGGGAGTGAAATGACTGTAAATCCAAGGAGGCACTATTTCCTTAACCTCAAACACCAGCATAGTGTTCCCTTGTCAAAATACCCCTGTTTCTCAACTAATAAATGAAGTTTACTCACCTGGTGGGATGACATAAGTATAGTGGTGAAGTGGAGGGAGTGACAGGACTGCAAAACCCAGGAGGCACTGTTTCCATCACATCCACACACCAGCATAGTGTTCCCTTATCCAAAGACCCCTGTTGTGTTCTCAACTCCCAAATTAAGTTTACTCACCTGAGGGGATGACATTGATCAAGTGTGTGAAGTAAATAGAATAACCTGACTGCAACTCACAGGAGGCACTGTTTCTCTGACTCCAAGGGCCAGAACAGTGTACATTATAGCACAAAGTCCAGTCTGGCAAATCACAATGTAAGTTAATTCAGATGTTAGGATGCCATTTTTAAAGTGTGTGTAGGAGAGAGAGTGACCTGACTGTGAAGGCCTGAAGGCACTGTATCCCTCACTCAAGACACAAGCCCAGGGTCCATATGCCCAAATAGCCATGTCTGTGAAATCCCAATTGAAGTGCCCTCCTCTGGGAGGATACCATATGGAAAGTGGTGGGAAGTAAAGGGAGTGGCCACAATGCAAATCCCAATAGGCCCTGTTTACTTAACTCCAACAACAAAACATGTTTCACTTGTGCAAATCCATCTAGTAAAGAACTCCTGAATGAACTCCACACACGTGGGAGGATGAAAATTGTCAAATGTGTGAATAGAGACAGTGACATGACTGTAACTCCCAGGAGGCACTGTGTCCCCAACTCAAAACACCACAACAGTGGTCACTTGATCAAATACCCATGCCTGCTAAGTCAAATTTGAGGTTTGCTCACCTGGGAGTGACTAGGATACAGATCATGCCCAACTCTGAGATGTCTCTGGCTAACTATCTCCATTTTTACCTGCTAACCCAAAAAGTAACTTTTAAGGACAGGCAGGACACTTTACCCAGGCGCAAACAATAATCCCAAAGGCATTGAGATGCATCACCAGAATGGCATTGGCAGCAGATACATTACCACTGCAGGAACCACATTATGACTACTGTCACCTATAGAACATACTCCCGGGACTGCCTGCATTACATTCAAACAGGCCTCAAATTAGCCAAGAACCTAGCTTGTCTAGCCATTGTTTAGCCTGCACTGGTGGCAAGATGACATTCTCAGTCCATCTCCACAAGGGACAATATTTTGCACATCTCACCAGCTGTTTCAGGCAAGGAGATCAGTCATGCTCCACAAATCTCATGTCAATAGAACCAATACCATGTGTACCTGCCACAATAGGATTACTCGCAAATCAAATATGTACAAGGTCTTTGTGAAATGTCACTGTGAAGTTATGTAGGTAGATGTGACAATACAACCAGTAACATTGTATATTTTACATCAACAGGTCGGGTTGCCACTGGCCACACTGAGCCACTGAAGAGACTGTTATTGCCCCTCTGGATGAAGCCCTCAGTGATGAAGACACTCATGGACATCTGGACATGGAGGACGATTCTGGTCCATCTGGGCAACCTTGTCAGACACCAGCAGTGAACTTCACTGTGACCACATCAACACCTCCCTACCCAGTTGCCTTTACATCACAGGCAACCATGCACCTCCCAACCTGTGTACTGAGCACAGCTCAACCATCTCATGCCCACCTAAAGTGTTTGCTAGAATTATGGGGGAATTTCTCCTTTATGGAAGAAGTGGTCTCACACACATAATTGTGTCATGCTTAATCACAGACCACCTCTTCCCACCTTGGTAGGGCAATTCCACGTGGATGGACTCAACCTCTAACAAGGGTCGAAGGTAGGATCTGAGTGTGTATTTCATGTTTTTGTTACCATTGTATTGAGATAGATGTCAGTTTTCCACATAACTAAGAATCCATAGCCCTGAAGAATGCCCCAGACCTGTACAGGTTCAGAGTGAGGGCAGAAATATGTTGGCTGTTGTAAAGACAGGCTGAGCTATTATACTCATGCCAGCTGTCGACCCTTGCTTTTAACCATGCCAATGGACACCCATATTAAAGGTAAAAATTACCGGTAGTATGTTAGGTATTTTTACTGATTTGGATCCCAGTATTATCCAATAAGCTTAATTTAAGTACTCCCACTGGTGTGTCCTAACCAAGAGATTGAGTCCGCCCGGGTGACATTGCCCTACCAGGGTGGTGAGCAGTGGTCTATGATGAAGCATGACACAATTACGTGTGTGAGACCACTTCTTCTGTAAAAGAGGAATCCCCCATAGTTCTACCAAATACTTTAGATCCCCTATGGAACTACTTATGGTGTTAGGGTTACAACCCAGAGAGCGTGCTCCTATTAATTAGCTCTCCACCCCTTTTGTGTCAAGGAACACATACCAAGGTACAGCCCCTCAGACTATTAAAGGAAGGGCCCTGTCAGACATTGTACTATAGATTAGTCAAACAGAAAAGTGGATGGTGTCACCAGCTTGAGCCTTATCACATACCACACCAGAGTAATCCACCATCACATGAACCAAGGTACAGACAGAGGGCAGTACAACAGTCCCTGACCACAGGCCCATCATTATCCAAAGACCATGCATCTGGTGGTATGATACAAACAAATGTCAGTGTTGCAGCATAGACATTGTGGCCTGCAATGATGAAACACATCTTCAGGTCATACAAGAACAGTGCTTAGCCAATGTGAAAGGTGAATGCCTTGCTCACAGTTGATGATTACAGATTACATGCCCACATGATGACACACGTGATGCAATTGGCCCAAAACAGCACACTAAACAAGTACAATGTGCACTTCAGACTTTCCACCCAAATAATATTCCAACTGCCTTGACATAGGTTTCATATAACTCCTAATCTGTGACCTACATTACCTGGGACAATCCATGTCCACTTCAATGTCAGAATAGCAATAGATACCTGCCAATGTCACAATTCTGAAATGCCCCCATGAGGATGTAATGGTATAAGTACCTGTACAAAGACAAAACAAAGAGTATGGACTTGAATTACCTATTACACAAATCACATAGCAAGCATCTGGAAATGGAATAACATTGCAATGAGACTGTTGCAAACACAGCAGTATCATCAAAGTGGGGATATGTCAAAGGCTAACTCATCAAGCACCATTTGGCTGAATATTGTGGAGTATTAGCTCCATAGTTGTTGCCAAAATACTCAACTCTACACATTCTCAGACCTAGAGTACATTGTACAGTCACAGTCATGGCATCACATGACATACTTACACTCATGAAAAGTTGTTGTTGAGGAGATCTTCCTGCAAGTCAGATTCTTCCTTTTCTCCGCTGTCATTCTCTCTTGGCATTTCAGGATTCTCACCCAGTGGTCTTGCATGCTGCCCCTCCTCTGGGATGTATGGTATTTTTCTCCGCAGGCTAATGTTGTGGAGCATGCAGCATGCCACAGTGACTTGACACACTATTCTGGTCAAGAAAGCAGAGTCTGGCCTTCAGGAGTCGAAAAGCCCACTCTACTACCTTCCTTGTTCTTCCATGGGCCTCACTGAAGCTGTCTTCCCTAGGTGTAGTTGGATTCCTTATTGGCATTAACAACCAAGTATGGTTTGGATATGCAGAGTCTCCTGTTAAGACATGGGACTTCTGTGCAAGAATGAGTCACTCACTTCATTACTGTAGCACCAGACATTGAACACATACACTCAGGACACATGTGACTTGCAGACCAGCCAGGACCTCTCTGAGTACAGTTGTGACATCAGCTGGGGTGTGGTGCTGTTCTGACTTACGAAGTAATCATAGGCGTAACCCAGATAACGGGCACAGACCTAAGAAATGTAGAGATTGGCCAAACCTACAACTTGCACATTGATGGAATGTAATTTGTTTTCTGTTGCAGTGTACTTGTTCATAGGCCTGCAGTTGGACCAATCCATTATGTGTGCCATCAATGGCCCCACCACATGTGGGATGCATGCAAAACCATAAATGTCAGCCTTCACATGGACTAAATTCTGATGTTGGGGAAACTGGATATAGCTGTCCAGGTGTTTCAACTTTGCTGAGAGGACATCTTTCAACACCAGACTGAACATAGGTTGGAACATGCCAGCAGCTAGGACCACTGTATGTTGGAAGAACCCTGTGGTCAGGAAGTACCATACTGATATGACTTGTACAATGGGAGGTATGCTGGTTGGATAACTAATGGATGGCATCAGATCTGGTTCCAGCTGATGACATAAGTCTTCTATTGTTTGCCTATTCAGATGGTAAAGGAGGATAATGTGGTGTTCTTCAATGGTTTGAAGGTCTGGCAGTGGATGGTAGAGAGGAGGTTGTTGCATCCTTCCTCTCTCTGGGTACCTATGTATAACAAGACATGATTTCTAATATTAGTCAGTGTGTCCACACAACATACATTACGCATGTCAATGAGCAGCCACAAGGGGGGGAGTACAGGGCATATTCATGCCTGTTACCTGACCAATTGAATGAGTTAGGTTCTGACAGCTCCCCCTGACAATTAGGGATGAGCCATGTATCACACAGTAGATGAGTGATAGTTTGTGTAGACATGTCATGTGGTGCATACTGATGTGCCTTGCCTTTTGGCCCAGAGACCTAGGACACAACTGGGTAGACTCCACAAACTACTTGCTCTCCAGGTACGACATATGGCTGAGTACATTGATCAATCAACTACTGTTTGTTGTTGCAGTGTGTGTAATTTCCATGCATCAGATCACTATTCCTTAAAGTTATAGACTAAACATAAGTAAGTGATGGATCATTGTCCTCAGCCATGTGTCTGGGTAAATGAATATATACGCATCTGCCACCCAGAGGTTAGTTGTCTTCAGTGTATGGCGGGTGCTTGTACCTCACCGCAGTCTGTAATGTAAAGATGGCCAACATACATGTGTCAGAGCTTACCTTGTTCTTTGGATCAGCTATTGATCAATAATTCCCCTTGGTAAGTGGGGAATGTCCATTGACATGATTTGTGTGCCATCACTGATTCCAACATTCCTTGCGCCTACATGTCAGCATGTGTCCCTTTCTCTTTTGAGAAACATTTGTATGCTGCTGTTTCATGTATGCTCCACCTGTGTTGATGGGATGGTGTCTATTTTCCCTCACATGAATGTGCATGGCAAACTGTGTGGAATGAGACATTTACAGTGGGTCTACATTTCATGTTGTGCCACAGATAGAAGTCTGTCACCGTTGTTTATTGGCTGACACATTCCCTCATGCATCAAAGCATGTCATTTGGCATGTACAACTTCAGTAGCAATGAAGGACATGACAGGTAGTCCTAGAGTTTTGAGCCACAATGTGAAATATGTGCCTTTGATGTGGCATCATGTGAAAAAGTGTATAATGGGTACAGTTTGTGAGCTGACTGTTGGCCAGCATCATGGAATGACTTGCAGTTATGTTGGAATGACATGTGTTTGGGTACAATCACCCATCCACAGAGAGACATCTAAGTCTGCATGATCGTAATGGAGACAATGATGTAGCTTCCAGTTGGGCAACATGTTGAGGGCCTACTAGAAGTACTTGCAAATTTCTGGGTCTCTCCAACATTCAAGGGACTAATGGCATCTACTGATTCACTCAAAGTATGTCATTGGAAGGGGTGCCAGACATTAGTGGTGATTACCCTGAGGCTTGCTGATTGATTGTGTTGTGGATTTTGGGACATCTCTCCCTGACATATTGCACATGATGTCCACAGTGTCCATTTCCATGCCACTTGTGTGGCCTGTCTATGCAACATTAATACTACCTCCATGACTCTATTGGGGCGAATATCACTAAGTGTGCATAGTGAAACTGCTTCCAGTGTGACATGAGTATTTGTATGTCACCTTTTCCAGACTATTGGTCTTATATCATCCACATGGCGGGATTTTGGAGCATCATTTCTTAATGTTGGGCCATTATGTCTGTGACAAATAGATGTGTGCATGACCTTGTATGGGATCTGTGGGAATGTATTTGGCATTGGCCTACTATTGTATGACAACAAGTAACTTAGGTCTGCTCCTCACACCTTCCTCTTCCCAATCCAAATCCCCTCTCCCACTACCTAGAAGAAGCACATAAACAAATCCACACTCATCTACTTCAACACACAAGAGCAGCACACACAGACACAAGCACCACAATACACACCAGCACGTGAGCAAACAACAGACACCCACAGACCAAACAATAGTCACTACTTCCCCAGATACCCCTACCACCGCCATCATTACACACACATCTTCTAGCATACCCACAGACATCGCCCCAACAGTCAATGACTATGCCACCACACCCAGCTTTGCCGCAGACACCACAAGAACAGACACCCTGACATCCACCACAAGCACCATAACCACTAACACCATCCAGACAGACACAAAGACAGTCATCACATCCAGCAAACCTGCAGTCACCACCCCAACAGACACACACACACACATCTACCACTCCATCACCCAGCACCTACAACTCCCAGACCCACAAGGCACACAAATGCACTCACTCACCCACCCAAAACACACTTACCAAACACAAGCATACCTTTCAGAAGCATGCACCCACAACATCCACACCAACACAGCAGATAACCACTCCCTTGACCTCCAAATCTATAGCCCCTTCTGCTGCCTGCCCCGTGTCCCTAAGAATGTCTTTTGTTTGACCTTAACCTTTCCCCTATTCCCTCCACCCCATCCCAAACCCAAGAAACACCCACCCTCTTTGCAGCCCCTCCTTTCCACCTCCAAGGCCGCCCCTGCAAGGACCCATACCTCTACCCTCGAGAAGAATCCCACCCCCGAAAAAAAGCAGACCACCCCTCCCAAACTCAAGACCAACGCCCCCTCCCAAACACTTCCCTCCCACCTGGATGATCCCTGAGGTGTCTGCCTGCCCACTTGATGCCCATTACTGTTCCCTGGCATTTAGGAGTCAAGTGTAGGCACAGTGATGTGCATTGCTCATTGAATATGGACTGGCCAATGGCCTTGGACATTTTCATTTTTCTAATCAATAAACCTAAACAGTTGTTTTGTTACACACACATTTGTCCTGCAATTCCTTTTCTATCTTTATGTTGTCGTGAGTAACTTGTGTTGTCTGCCTACAGCTGGGTGTGTTTCAGCCTGCTTGCTGTTCCATCAGCTGTTGTTTGCAGTATCTGACTGTGTGGGAAGTGTTAGTGTCCCCTTAGACAAGGGTAAATGTAGAGTGTATCGATATGTGTGTATAAATGCATTGGTGATGTCATGGCATTGTGTACTGTTTGTTTTTGTAAGTATTTCACCTTGTGTTGTCCAATGTGAGCATGTTTGGTTTTAGACTTGACCCCCTGATATGGATTATGTATTAATCCGATGTGCATCAGATTGAGTTTTGTTTGTGCAGACATGGAGTGTGTTAAATTGTGCTACCTTTGTTTGCATTTGTCTGTGCATGTGTCCATTTAGCTGTTTGTACCTTGCAGCTACTTCACGTAGAGGTATGTCCCATGCAGTTGGAGTTGTTGACTTTCACTTCCACATTGTGCAGATAGGCCTGTCGTTTTAGTCTAGTTTATTTGTCCCAGGAATACCTGAAGAGCCAGTTCCTGTGCAATAGCTGCAAGGTGATATGTGTCCCAGTGCAGCCTCCTTCCCTGAGTGTTCCTGCTGGCCCCATCCCTATTGTGCAGGTATTGTTTTCAAAGTGAGCTTTGTATATTCGTCTCTCTGTCTAATGTGCATCCCATTGTATATCCATTGTGTTGCAATGTGTGTGATGAGTGTGTCCATTGCAGGGCTGTTTACTGGAAGTGTTGTTTGTGTTCCATGCCACATCCATACATATATGTGATGAATGTGACGACAGTCCATGGCACGTGTGTAATGTGAGTATGTGAGTTGTATTTGTAGATGTGATGTTGATGTGTTCTTGGTTGTGTGGGAGGCAATGTTGTATACACTTCACTGTCCCTGTGCCCCCGATAAGTGGATGTGTGTTTTTGTGTAGTGTTGCGGTGCAGTGTGATTTACCTTCACAAAGGGGGTGAATTGTGGCTCTGCATGTGTTTTCTTTGTGTAAAATTATGAACTGGCACACAATGAGACATTGTACTTGGTGCCCGTACTGTGACCCCATGTCAGGTGGACAATGGCGCAATGATCTCTTGGTGCAGTTAATAACACAGCTAGATGTGTGTACTTACGGTTGGTTGCACCCAGGGCGGCATGGATTTTGAGCACCTTTGATGATCATTAGCAGCGGCAGGACGTGTGTGATACTCTCCATGCCAGCACCGGATATGTGAGGCTACCTACATATGAGTGTCTCCCTTTATAGTCCCTGTTCCCACCTGCAGAGACATGGTGGTTGGACCGGCTCAGTCGCATTGGCGGTGTGCAACCTCATGTGTCTGGCGGAAACACAGTCTCCTTTGGCCTGTTTATGCTGTCTTGTGACCGCGGCAGTCTGTGCTGCCTGGCCAATCTAGTGGGACTGTGGCGTTCTGTGCTCCATAGGCCACCATTGCTCATAATCTGAGGGTCCCACTGAAAACCCGGTGGCGGTCAGACCGTCAATGCCGCCATGGCAGTCTACGGACGGCCAAACTCATAATGAGGCTCTTAGGGGGAGATTATGGAGCCACTTTCCCTGCACCCCTTAGCACCCCCCTACCGCCACCATGTGCGCACCATATTTAAAATAGGGCACACCATGACGCAGGGTAAGGGGCAATAGCGTAATAACTTTTGACGCTATTGATGTACTCTGCAGGTGTAGCGCCAAACTGTTGGCGCTACTCCTGCAGAGTACATAGGGGCCCATTCTAAAGAATGGAAGCCCCCTTTTAACGTCTGCTCTGAGCAGGCGTTAAAAGTGTCGTAAAAAATGGCGCAAGGAAATCTCATAGATTTCCTAGCACAATTTTTTCAGTCTCCCTAACAGGGGAACGCCCTCTTTGCATACATTATTCCTGGGGCAGGCATACTGTATCACAAAGGGTTACAGAGTGACGCAGTGCATGCATTGCGTCACTCTGTAAATATGGCACAGGGATTTCCGCCTTGTTGTGCCACATTAACGTAAAAAATTATTACATTAATGTGGAGCAAAGTGACGCTAGGGCATTATAAATATGCCCCGTAGTTTTTAAGATAAAAGAAGCTTACTCAAAGAATACATTTTAGATATAGGCATCAGACTGTACCTAGTGCAAACGTTTTTATAAGTCAATTAAAAATAGTGCACTGGGGCTCAGAAGTGTGAGAAGCCCACTCCATCACAATTATGACTGTCTTACTTTACAAGAGAGGCATGGGGACACATTTTTCTTGCTAAAAAGCGATGGACAACATCTAGGAGCTTCTTTTTTCTGAAAGGGAAAGGCATTCTGTTTAAAGATTGGCAAGATGGTCAGGCATGAAGGGGAAGAAGTGAAAGAGGTAGAGGAGATAACCTATTACTCAAGGCCACAGCTATCATTAGTGTAGCAGTTGCATTGGGGCCCAGGATAGTGAGGGGCCCTCAACATCCCAGTTTTGGGGAGAAGTGTTTTTGGTCAATTTCTGTTTTTGTTTGATGTATTTGTTCTTTTATAAGACTCACATTCACTGTGGATTTTGAGTTAAAGAAAAGTACCCACTGCAAAGATCTCATAAGCCTGCCCCTTGCGATCAGCCAAGCCCCTCTAGCTCCACCAAGTCTTGCCATAAGGTTTTGGGGGTCACAATTTAAAAACATTTTGCTTAGTGGGGCTCAGAGCAAAAAAGCAGCAAGACCCCTGCTTCAAAAGGTTGGTATGGGCTGCTGAGGGCAGCCATCTGTCATGCACAAGGCTATGTGTACACTGTAACGCTGCCTGAGATTTGACCCCTGTAGTCACTTACGAGAAACCTGCCTCATGGAACAGAAAGGTCCTTTTTCCAAATGTCATTTGGTGGAAAACAAACTCCCAATACATTTCAAGTGATGCTTTCTCTGCATTGGTTGGTGGAGCACAAGCCTCAAGTCCATTCCACTAATGCTTCCTGCCTACAGAGTGCGAGCTGCCAATGCATTCTCCATCAATTTTCTTAAGTTACATAGATACTTTGATTGTGACTAAGAATAGTGTGCACTCCTCTAATGTCTAGGAATGATTGCATTATCAATAGACCCTCCACTTCTATTTCCCCTGGTACTGTGTTGGCCCAATTGATGATGCACTTTACAACTACACATAACATACATATAATATAACATAGTTCCTTACCGCTCTTAGGGGGTCATTCTGACCCTGGCGGCCGGTGACCGCCAGGGTCACCGACCACGGGAGCACCGCCAACAGGCTGGCGGTGCTCCCGAGGGCATTCTGACCGCGGCGGTTCAGCCGCGGTCAGAAAGGGTAAACCGGCGGTCTCCCGCCGGTTTACCGCTGCCCCAGTGAATCCTCCATGGCGGCGGAGCACGCTCCGCCGCCATGAGGATTCAGACACCCCCTACCGCCATCCTGTTCATGGCGGGAAACCCGCCATGAACAGGATGGCGGTAGGGGGTGCCGCGGGGCCCCCGTAAGAGGGCCCCAAAAAGTATTTCAGTGTCTGCTTTGCAGACACTGAAATACGCGACGGGTGCAACTGCACCCGTCGCACCCCTGCAACTACGCCGGCTCAATTCTGAGCCGGCGTCCTCGTTGCAGGGGCATTTCCTCTGGGACGGCGGGCGCTCTTTTGGATAGCGCCCGCCGGCCAAGAGGAAATGTTTGAATGGCCGCCGCGGTCCTTTGACCGCGGTGCGGTCATTTAGCGGCGGTACCTTGGCGGACGGCCTCCGCCGTCCGCCAAGGTTAAAATCACCCCCTTAATTTCCTTCTGAATACATTTTTTTATTAACCTTTTGACTCTTCCCGGCTCTTCCCTTTTTCTCACATTTCTTTTACTTTTCGCATTTTCCTTTTCATTGGTTTGAAGCTGATTTACCTCTCTTTTCTGTTTTTGATTGTTTTTACACTGTTTTGGACGTTTTTGATTTTGCTATTAATTATTTGTAACATGTTTTAGTTTCTTTGTAAATTTACATCGCTCTCTAGAAAACTGTATAAATAAATAAGCAATATGGACTCCCTATAAACATACATTGGAGAAACACAAGTTCCAAGGTATTCTATGAAATATCTTGCACATAGGATGGTGAAACTCAAACGCTTAATGCATTCCAATCACACCACAATGCTAATTTTCACCCACATACTTATCAGCACCACATCATCCTCAGTAAAGAAGTCCTCTGGAATCACTCTGGCTAGGCTTCTAATGTGTCAGTAGAATACTGTATATTTTGCCATTTCAGCTTGTCTGGCCAACATGCCTGGCACAGCAGTGAAGCCCAGAAGACCAGAGCGCACTATACATTGTCGTAGTTTGGACTCTTGCTGTAGGCAAGACTGCTGGTTTAAGGATGACAGTACTTTTGTTTGTAGGTGACTATGCCTAACCTACAACAAGTTGCAGCTGTCGCCCCAACCCTTCCGGCTCACTAGCAGCACCTCACCAAACACAATAGTAAAAGGTGATTTGTGGCAGCCTTTACGCATGGACTCGAGAGTAAGACATCTCAAGGAGTGTTGTGGTAAACGGAGATTACCCCTTTCTCACAGATACATTATGTCTCAACCAAACACAGGCAATAACGAAGATGCAGTAAAGTTTCAATAGTTTTTATTTAACACAACTGCAATTTGCGATATGTTGCATGGGCTGCAATGATTAGGATAATGAACAGTGCAAGAAACAGAATTGTGAAGACAAGAGTCATTATTACAAAGACCCCCACCATCTTGCAATAGCATGTAAAAGACATAAGAGGTGTAATATGCCCTAATACCCTAACATGAAAGGCCTAACCTCCTACCTAAAGGAGAGCTGGGTTTGTTAAACCTAATCTGCCAATGCCATGTCCATGAGAGGAGCCCCCAACCCTCGTTACCTTGGAATGAGGTCTCTATCTCAGCCTCCGCAGGGACACGAAGACTGGGTTAGCGTCAAGATGACGTGCAGCATCGATATTAGCGATGGTGGAGATGCCCTCTGGTCGGAATCCCTCTGATTATCTGTCTAAAGTGCGATGTATTTATACAGATCTACCAGTATCCCTGACGTAGGTGTGTTCCCAAACAATAGATAACAGACGTGCTTGGGATGGCAATTATTATAAACAAATCCCTCGAAAGTATAGAGAGGGAAAATACTTAAGTGTGAACACCTACTGTTTGTCTTTGTCGCTTGATCTTGACGCCTTAGCGCGGTGGCACTGATATTGCAAAGCATAACAAGTGGCCTAACTATAAACAAGGCAGCCGTCTTAGATGAATCAAATAATTAAATGGACTAAGACAGAGCAAGCTAAGTAGGTTAAAATTCACTAGGTGACGGGGCACAAGTCTGCAAGCCAAAGGCTAAGCTAACTCCTGTTATCTCATTAAAACAAACTAGGATTCACTAAAACATGACAGCTTTACCTCTGCCAAAGGCCCACCCCAAGTGAAGAATTCCTCTGGAATCACTCTGGCTAGGCTTCTAATATGTCAGTTGACTGTTTATTTTTCCATTTCATCTTATCTGGCTCGCATGCTTTGCCCAGCAGTGAACATCAGAAGCCCAGAGTGCACTAGGCATGACAGCTGTAGCTCTGCCAAAGGCCACAAATGTAGCATCTGTTAACTGGAGCACAGAGAGGCAAAACAGAGAAAACCAACAAAGATTGGTTTGTAAGGCTGCCTCTAGCCAAAGCTCAAAGCCCTACATTATCAAATCTCATCCTCATTCCCTATGTTTTCAGTGATAGTGGATACAGCCACCATGATCAAAGTAATAATGCTATATTGGTTCCATGTCAGCCCCAGCAAAATCCTCCAGCATCCTGTTGTAAAAGGCATTGTTTTAGGCCTAAGCTTTCTGCACAGTGTAATTCACCTGGCTCGACACCCAAGAAGGAGGGTGAAGTGTGACTTGCCCCCGAGGATTGCCTGAGTGATGCGGGAACTGCTTCCATCATCCCCAAGAGGATAGCAGGTGTGACTCTCTTGGATGCCGCACCGCTGCTCGGCCTGGATTAATGTGGCCAGCACTGCCGTGAGGGCCCTGGGTGTACCTTCTGGTTCCTGGTTGGTGACGGATGATGGAGCTACAGACTGGTGGTGGCTGTCGCCCATCTCTTCCCCACTCTTCCGGCATGTGACTGTGTGTGTGTATCCCCTGGCCCTCTAGGCTACCTAGCCTTGTAGTCGGGAGAGACTTTGCTGGGGAATGGGAGCACCCCCTCCTTTGGGACTTCTGCACCTTCAATTCCCCCAGTTCTCCTGAGGGCCCACACATGCTGCATGATCCTATAATATGACCCTAGACCCCTGCCCCAAAATGTGGTGGGTCTGGTGGACGCGTTGGACCTGTGGGTCTGGTAATCCATTGGACTCGCTCCATCTGTGTGGCCTAGGGTGTGTGCCCTCTGCTTGTGTAGTCTTCTGGGCATGCAGATTGCCTCATCTCAACCTGATCGTCATCTTTGATGTGACGCTGGTCCTTGGAGGGAGCGCCTGACTACTGCTGCAGGGGCCAGTGTGCTGTGGGACCTGGTGCAGTTGCGTTCCCCCCTCTCCTGGTGGCCATAGAAGAAATGTTGGAGTTGTGATTATGCCTCAGGGGTGAAGGACGGATTCCTGCACATCCTTGTTGTCCTCTAGCCGAAGTTGAATCCCCTCATGATCTAGGGGCCATCTGGGGCCCGACTGGACACTGCAGCAGAGAAGGTGTTGAGAGCATGCAACTCCCTTGATAGCTGGGGGTGAAGATGCTGGTGGCCTTTGGGTGTCCACGGCAGGGCTGCTCGATCCTTTAATCTTTCCTTATTGGGAGGAACAGACAGCTGGCTCCATCACAGGGAACACCAGGGAACAATACACTACGCTGGTGCCCACTTCGCAACGACACATGTGCCACACTACTCATAAAGGAGATCAAGACCTTTGGGAAGTCTGCTGAAGAACCTTCCAAGGCGGAACTGCTGGCTGCTATACAAGTCTCCAGGGTGGCCCTCGAGGGAAAAAATAAAAAAATAGAGACAGTGGAATTTGGGGTGACACTCCTCTGTACAGAACTCTATAGGTGATTGGACAAGTGTGGCTTGTGGAGGGTACTATTGCAGAACTCCAATCCGAGTTTGCCACATTGAGGAAGCAGGTGGCCATGGTTACCTCCAAGACAGGGGCCCACCACAAAAAATTCTGTTTTCTGGGATTCCTGGAGCAAGCCGAGGGGAATGCCCTTGAGAGTTTTGTGGAGCAGAGGATCCTGTACGTGTTGAATTCTACTGGGCTTTCCCCACTTTGCGATAGAAAGGGCACATTGAGCGTTGGTGGCACTGCCCAGATCTGGGGTACCACCTCAGGCTATCATAGCCCACATTTTCAATTATAAAGGCAGAGATTGCATCCTGTGGGCAACCTGGGAGACGGAAGAAGTCTACTTTGAAAATCACAGGATTTCTATTTATCCAGATTACACTAATAAGGTCCAGGGGCCCCCCAAGGGCTTCTTAGAAGTCAAAGCCAAGTTACAATAGATGGGTCTCCGCTACATGTTATTGTACCTGGCCAATTAGAAGGTCTTATCTGGAGACAAGTTCCATTTCTTTGATACCCCAAAGGATATTTAGAGGTGGCTGGAGGTATGGGACAAGATGCCCAGAGAGAAGGTGGGTCCCCGACAAGTTGGGTCTGGAGGTGCCTGGGAGGCCTGCAGTCCGAACTGGAAATCATGGAGGAGCCTGCAACTGTAGAGTCTTTGGCGCCTAGTGGGAGTAGCCTGACGAGAATAGTGATCCAAGGCAATGGAACCATGGAATTAGCTTCCCAGGACAATGAGGTGGATGCTGGAGAGGGTTTGCTGGCCGAAGACTCTTGCCTGGAGCTTGAAGACTTCACTGCCTGATCTACAATCCTATGTTCTAACCTGCAATTCTCTTTTTTGCTCTCTCTCTCTTGTTTCTTTCCTCTATCTCTCTCTTTTTGAGGGGTGGAGTGTGTTGGATGCAGGGTGCATTTGGAGCTATGTATGTTTGCTATGTTAAACACATGCTGTGCTGATATGTGTTATGTTCCTGATACAGCATTACTTCCTGATTGGGGTGCCTTTTCCACAGTTAGTAATAGTCCATGGTTGGGGGTTCTGAGTTTAGGCTGTGGATCTTGACAGCAGGAATTATGATAAATATACTGTATGAGTTGTTATTGTTTTACTGTCTAGCCGGGGGTGGGGTAATTAAGGGTGTTGAAACATCTCAAGCCACAGTTCACTAATGCAATGATTGGCTCAGCATGGGAGATGTTCATCAGTTGTTTTTTGATTTACCCCTAGTTCCTGTAGAGTTTTGGTTCCCAGGCGCAGAGCAGGTGCAGGATGCAAGGTGCCCCAAGGGGAATGTATGTGTTGTTCTTCCTCTCTTTACGGGGTGGACAGACTGGACTGGTGGGGGGAATCACATTTATTCTATGGCAGATGGTACTAAGATTATAACCTGGAATGTTAGATGGCTGAAGGATTACACAAAAAGATAGAGAGCCCATTCACATCTCCAGCATATTCAAGTACAGATTGCTTGTTTGCAGAAGACACATCTCATGGGCAATGAAGTCCAGAAGTTGGCAAGAAAATGGAGGGGACAGCTTTTAATGGCAACCTACTCATCCTATGCCATAGGGGTGGTGATCTGGGTTGCCACAGAGGTTCAGTTTTATCATAAGTATAGTGAGGCCGATGTAGAGGGATGCTATGCACTTCTTCAGATCACACTGGATGGCCGGGTCATCACCATTCTGAACACTTACAGCCCCAATACTGATGATGGGAAGTTTTATGGGACTATATAGGACCTGTTTGAGAGTAGTGTAGGGTCCCCAATAGTGTGGGCAGGTCCCTTAAATTGTATCCTGGACGGAGACAGGGACAGTCACCCTTTGCGATTAGGTACAAATCCCCTGATGACGGAGTCACTTGTTAAGGGCATGTTCAATTTGGGATTTCTTGATTGCGTTCATCACCCTCAGAAGAGGGATTATACATGTCACTCCCTTATGCACAATACATATAGTCAGCTGGACCGTTTACGCATGGCAGGGCCAGATCAAGAGGTGTCGAAAGGGGTTGACCATTTGGGAAGGTTTCTTTCTGATCATACACCGGTGCTTCTTCAGATGCAGTGGGGGTGGAGATGCTTGTGCTGTTATGTGACAGTGAATGCGGCCTAAGCTCCTGACAGACCCTGCTATCAGGGAGACATTGGCTACCACACTTTAGGACTACCTGGAGCACAACTGGGGCACTATCACTTTCAGAGCTATCGAATGGGATGCCCTCAAGGCGGTGATGCTGGTGATATGCATAAGGACCACCTGAGGAGTCCGGCCACTACTACTAGTGGATATTGGGGATCGGGAGTGACAATTGGCTGCTCTTCAGAAGGCAGAGCCTAGCTTTGTCGCACCACATGGGGAGGTGCTCAGTGTCCAGCATTCCTTCTCAGAATTATGGGAATCCCTGGAGAAGTACACTCTTGCTGGCAAGTCTGCATAGGGAAGGTGATAAATTCATCCAGCTTCGGGCTTGGCTACTGTAACATCAGAGGGAGGTCCCCCAATACTGCATTTATGAAATCCTGCAGGTTCTCGTGGCACACTCCCCAGGTGTTTATCGTGCTGAAGAGGAGGACCATCTGAATGTGGCAGATGCGTTCCTGGTGGGGATAGACCTTCTGCACCTCCCTCCTGATGAGGTGACTGCCCATGATGAGGCTCTCATAGTGTAGTAGCTGAGGCCTGCTTTTCATGAGCTAAACATGGCAAAGCCCTGGGGGCATGGTTTCCCTGTGGAGTTTGTTCCGGCCTACGCTGCAACTGTAATGGAGAAACTTCTGGAGATATCTGTGAGGCGCAGAGGGCCAGGACCTTGACTCCAGCATACAAGAAGACACTATGGGGCCAGATGTAGGTCGGTTCCGATTTGCGACTTGCAAATTGGGATTCAGTGCGACTCGCAATTTGCAAATCGCAAATCGGAATGCAGGATGGTGTCCCTGACACCATCTGTGACTCTCAAGGGGGTCGCAAAGGCCCACCTCATTAATAATAATGAGATGGGTCACAATTTGCAACCCCCTTGAGACTCGCGGCACTCACAGGGATGGTGGCCTGCAGGAGACAGCAGACCACTATGTCTGTGACTGCTTTTAAATAAAGCAGTTTTTTTTAGGTCCAGCATTCAAGACCTCCTGTACATACTTTAGTATATACTTCTATACTTCTTTGTGGGGTCGCCGCTTTTTGATTGGTTTGTTTCAGTGTCCTTAAAAATCCTTGCTTGCTAGTGGTCAATCCTTGCTCTTTGTCCCACCTATTCTACAGTTGTACACTCCCCTGGAGCATGGCCCTAGTACTTGTACCCTTCCACTTGTGCCTATGTAGCATGTGCTTAGGGATTACTTTTTTCTTAGGCTAATAGCATTTGACCAGAGCGCTGGATGTTTCAGTGGCTCCACTCTGTTTCTGTTAACAGGGCTCTAAATTATGTTGTTCAAATGCTTGTTCTTTTGATTTACAGCGCAATTTAAAGCATGCCTGTAAATCTTGTCAAGGTGCTGCTTTCATGTTTCACCATCACACAGTTAGAATTGCTCCTGTCCACAGCTGGTCATTGGCACTGCAATGACTTCGGTATCTGAAGTCTCACCCCAGGAGCCTGCGATCACAAGCCTCTTGTTAAGATTCACAGGACAAAGAACCTTTCAGGCTGTGTTTACACTGTGTGGGATGGTTCACTATTGGGTTAAAGGCCAGGCTTGCTTATTTTGTTTTTCCCTAACCCTGTGCTTAGACACTCAGTACTTTAATTAGTCCCAGCTGTAAACTCTCCTCCTTACTGTCACCACCCCTTTTCTCTGTTCACAACACTTCCCAGTGCAGGATATGTTTACTCTTGCCCCTAGTTTTACCACACCCCCTTCCTCCCCCAAACAGCCCCCAGCCAATCCTTCCCGGTAGTTGGCATTAGCTTGGTTTTATTTTGCCTTTGCCAATGCTTGATTACTTGTTTCAGATTGCCAATGCTTGATTACTTGCTTCAGAAGCATTGCCAAAGGCTGTATGGCTCCCACGTGCCAGACTCGGACTTCAGAGCTGAGGAGACCCGTCCCCCATGACTGTCGACATCTCAGAATTGTTGCTGCTGTTGCTCCACCCCAGGGCATGCAGCCACTTCCTCACTGTGCTTCTAAATCTCTTATCAGCTCACAGCCTCACGTCTACCAGGGCACATGAGCTGAGGTACCAGGAGCGTTTGTATTGATTTTGGTGCAGATCTGTGGTAATGCTGTTTTGGAAGGAGAGAGGGCTCCTTCCTATCAACTTCCCACCGGTGCCAGGGAGAGCAGCGAAAGGGGGCAGGGATTGGCAACTCTTGTTGCAGGCGTTCTATACATTCTCTCTAATGGTAAGTTCAAGTAAAAACATGTATGATGTGACCCCTATGGCTAAACGCACTGCTACAGGGTGTCAGAGACCCATAGAAATCACTGTTCTGCTCCTGGGCATCATCTCAGCTTTATCTAAGCAGTTTAGAAGTGCTGCTCATGTGGAACTGAGAAAACATTTCTTTCACTTCTTCGTCACACAGCACATTACAGAGACTAGGTCTGTGTGCAACCCATTATTGAAACAAAATTGTACCTCTGCCGGCAACATGGCAGTAACCTGATTTCAAATAGCGCCAAGTAACACGCTTCTGCTGTTTGTGAACACTATAAAACAAGTAAATTGTACTATTTCAGCACACGTGACCAAAAGAAATATGTTACGATAGTGCTTAATGTAAGGTCCTTGCTCTTCATCTGTTGTGTGCATAAAATGAAAAGCATGTCTGGCTTTATTAGCACTCGAGTCTTAAAAGAATATGAAAGGATTTGCTGTCTTTTCATCTTTCTTTTCGCATAGTTGTCTCTCAATCTTACTTTCATTACTCTTACACTTAATTCTACCAGCACCAACTTTTCCTACTTATGCCTACGGTTACTCCTAAAGACACTCCTACTGATTTTTGTTTCTACTCATAGGTTTCATTCTGACTCTGCTACCTAACCTCTTAATTTTACTTACTTCTTTCTCTTACACCTCATTTTGTCCCTACTCTTATGTTTTATTATTCCAACATGCTCTTACAGACCCTTGCTTCCACTTACAACATGTTATGCCTATTTCCTCATGCTCCTACTCGTTTATCTGCTTTCTCCTATTACTTCTACTTACTGCTGTTCTTTCTTTTTTACTTTTACTACTGTATTTTCCTATTCCCATATTGCTGTTGCACTTAGTCTTACCTACTCCTACACCTACTTACACTCTTACTCCTACATGCTCCTGTTTGAACTTACCTTCTACTATTTTTACATACTTAAGCTCTTCTGCTTAGCCCTTTGTATGCCTATTCTTACTCATACTTACATTCTTCAACCTTTACACTCTTAAATGCTTATATTTTTGTGCTACTTCCTCCTACTTTTCCTCCCACTCTTCTACTTTTTGCTACATACTACTTATTCATGCTTGCACCCATACTCTTGCTTGCATTTTATTCTTTTACTCCTACTTAGTCCTACTTACTCCTACGTACTTTTACCTACCTCTAATAACTCATTTTACTTTTGCTTACCACTGTTCTTCATTACTTCTAATCTTTGCTCTTTTTCACACTTAGTCGTACTAGCATGTCTACTTAGTCCTGCTTACTTATACTCCTACAGCTACTCTTAGCCCATCTTGTCCCTAATTTTACTTTTTCTTACTCCTACGTACTCTTACCATCTTGTTCATACTCTTAGTTTTTATTTCCAACTACTCTACTCCTGCCTACTTTCATACTTAGACTTTTTTTGCTCATGCTCACACTGCATATTGCTTCTATTTATGCCTATTTTACTTATTTCCACTCTTACTTGAACCTGCTCCTACCTTTTCAAATGTATGCTTACATTTATTCCTGCTCCCACTCCTTCCTACTATTATCTATACATACTCCTGATCTTACTCCCACTCAATCCAATGTACTTCTGTTCAAATTCTTACCCCATTCTTACCCCACACAGATTCATACTTACTCCTAGTCCTCAAATTACCCCTACTCTTTCTCCTTTGCTTACTTCCCCTTATGCCTTCTCTTATTTTCACATACTCTTACTTATACCTGCTATTTCAACTGCTACTCTTGCTCCTACCATTGCCTACCTGCTACCTACTCCTACTTGTTGGAATCTGTGTTTGCTCAGCTCACAGCAGAGCATTTTTACGAGATCTATCCAAATCTTCACAGGGGAGAGGTTTGTCTGCCCTAAAAGATGGCTGCTGTTTTAAGTTTGCACTGTCATAAATAGACGAAGAGCCAGATGTGTTTTTACTGTCTGGATTTAAACTTGCTGTTGCAAGTTGGCGTAGTTACTAGTGGGTAAACAATATACGACCAACACTTCACAATTAAAATATCTAAGCCGAAGTACACCGGAAGAACTTGTGAACTATTGCTTATTCTGGTTCTCTTCAAAAGAGATCACTGATCCTAGCTCAAAGGAGGAACACTTTACTGATTCCCAATGCCTAAATTAACTTCAGTAGGATTTCTGGGTCAAATTAGGATTTCTGGGTCAAAGCAACGCAGTACAAATTATTTATTCCCTCTTCAAAGATGCAACTCTAATATGTAGCAAGTATTCCAATTACACGTAAGGCATTCATAAAGTTATGCTTCCAGAGCTAGAGGGATATTGATGTACGGAGTACAGATTCCTAACTCACAGGAGGAGTTACTGACTCCCCAAAAAGCAGCTTCAAACCCTAATGAGTCATTATTCAAGATGTACTTCTCTGTTTATGAAACCCTTGCAAAAGAGGTGGGTGGGGACAGAACATAGTCCTATGAGGTGTACAGAGAAGGCAGAGAGAGGAAACCTTTGCTTACACTACCGATCCTTACATACCTAAACACCCACCTTAACCAGTCCCTACTTCCCCTACATTCTGGACTGCACAACTCACCTGAAATACTTGAGGATACCTCAGCACCTACACTCCCCCAGGCTTTCATCAGGTATAATGTTGCAATCACAATAGTCATAAGTGCGTAGGGCTTCTGTAATTCACTATGCCACATAATTCCAATACACAAATATACTCCACACCACACAATTCCACTCCAAACAATTCCACAATTAACAATTCCAATACAATGCACATAATTCCACTCCACACCACATACATCCACTACACTCTAAAGCAAAACACATAAGTAAAACACATTGACATTTACAGTGCCAATAGCTCTAACTCTCAAAAATGCGAGACCTATTGCATTGCAAATGCTTGTTTGTAATGTAGCCCGTTTTCCTTAAAGGAAAACGAGATGCATTACAAAACTAAAAATGAAACTTTTTTTGTTTAATTTTTTCAGAGAAGGTAGTGGTTCATAGGACCACTGCCTGCTCTGTAAAACATTTTTTTAATGACATTCATAAAGGGGAAGGAGTCAGGCTTTCATCAGGCATAATGTTGCAATCACAATAGTCATAAGTGCGTAGGGCTTCTGTAATTCACTATGCCACATAATTCCAATACACAAATATACTCCACACCACACAATTCCACCCCAAACAATTCCACAATTAACAATTCCAATACAATACACATAATTCCACTCCACACCATATACATCCACTACACTCTAAACTAAAACACATAAGTAAAAAACATTGACATTTACAGTGCCAATAGCTCTAACTCTCAAAAATGCGAGACCTATTGCATTGCAAATGCTTGTTTGTAATGTAGCCCCTTTTCCTTAAAGGAAAACGAGATGCATTACAAAACTAAAAATGAAACTTTTTTGTTTAATTTTTTCAGAGCAGGCAGTGGTTCATAGGACCACTGCCTGCTCTGTAAAAAATGTTTTTATTGCCATTCATAAAGGGGAAGGGGTCCCATGGGGACCCCTTCCCTTTTGCGAATGGGTTTGCACCCATTTGAAATGGGTGCTAACTGCGATTGGTTTGCGACTGCGTTCGCGGTCACAATGCAATCTGGCATTGCACTGTGACTCACAATTAGGAAGGGGACTACCCTTCCTAATTGCGACTCGCAAACCCGTTTTGCGATTAGGTAAGGTTACCGAATCACAAAAAGGGTTTTGTGCATTGCAGAGTGCAGTTTGGACGTCGAAAACAGTGAAAATCGTTGTTTGCAACATGCAAACTGTTACCTACATCTGGCCCTATATGCTTAATGCTAAAAGCAGGCAGTTGTGCATGGCCTCATACACAAGGACCACTTTGGATTCATGCCAGCACGCAACACAGTGCACAACATTAGGGGGTTGACTCACGTTCTGCATGAGACTGCAGGAATGGATCAGGATACGGCATTTGTATCACTTGAACTGGAGAACGCCTTTGATACAGTCAAGTGGAGCTATTTCAAGGTGGTGTTGCAAGGAATGGGCTTCGGCGTGACCTTTCTAGATTGGGTGCGACTACTCTAAACAGGTCTCACTGCCCAAGTCAGAGTGGTAGGGGAAATTTCAGAGGCCTGGTCTGTGGAGAGGGAACCTCTCAGGGACGTCCCCTTTCACCACTCCTATTTGCCCTCTCAGTGGAGCCTATGGTGATTCTGCTGCATAGGAAATTGGAGCCCTGGGGAATAAGAGTGGGTGAACAGGTGCACATTGTCTCATTGTATGCAGATGATACACTGATTTAAGTCCGGTTACCGGTAGAGGCAGTGCCCCTATTGATGAGGCATATGGAGGACTTTGGTCAGATTTCCAGCTTAAGTGTCAACATTAGGAAGACTTTGCTATTACCACTGGGGACACTGGCCCCAGTACCACAAGAACAGCTGCCAGAACTTGGGCTGCGATGGGAGGGTGAAGGTTTCCGGTATCTGGGACTGATAGTCACACACATGATAGCTGTGCATCAGTGTCTCAATGTGGACACAGTTCTGAATGGCCTGACTGGGTTGAACAAGCTCTGGAGGATGTTGCCCCTATCAGTTATAGGACGGGCGACAATCATCAAGATGGTCTTCCTTCCTTGGTGTCTATATATAGTAAAGAACTCATTGTACCCTCTTGGAGAAAACGTTTGTCACAAACTCATTAGTTTGCTGATTTCCCTAATGCGGGTAGTAAAGTGCAGCCGGGTGGTCCTGTCGGCCCTAAAGCATGATATGGAGGAAGGAAGTTGGCTGTTCCAGATATGCAGTTATACTATTTCACAGCACACTTGCAACATGAGACCCGATGGTTGATGGACACTGATAACTGGGAAAAGAGGCTGCTTTGGGGAGCACTGGGAGATGACACCCCGGCACGCATACTGATGAGGATGGGGGCATTCAGGGGATCTGGTTCCATATCTGGTACGGCATACAGCACAAATATAGGAAACTGTGGTAAAGAAAGTATTGAAGAGGTCCTCATTTGACAAGGAACTGCGGTTGTGCGACCTAGATCCCTTTAGATCCATAGAGCAGGATATGTTAGTGGACAGATAGAGTGAGGGGGGTGCCTTTAGGACACTGACATAGAAAATACAGCAAAAGATATATGGTACACTCACCCGGTGGCTCTGTCTTCCTCTCAGACATTAGGGGGATTGATTAGATGGGAGGGGAGGGACCTCATTACGCTCTTCTACAGGGCCATCAGGGGGATAACGCAGTACCCATATCAGGCGAGAGTAGCCTGGGAAAAGGATTTAGGGGCACCACTCGGAGAGTCTGATTGGTACCATGCTTCCGGTATAGTAGGAGCTGTTTCCTGCAATAATTGGTTGAAGCTCTTACATTTCAATTATCTACACCAAACTTATATGACCCCCCCCCCCCCGGCTTAATACAATAGACACTAGCAGGGCAGCAAAATGTTTGCATTGGGCATTGATGTACCCTGTACCCCTGGGGTATGCCTATTAGGCATAATAAAGAGACCCTAGGGCTGCAAGATATTGTATAAATACCTTCAGCCGGTGCTGCTCTTGGCAAAACCTAGGGTGGCCATTAGATAGATGGGGTCCTGGGCACCCATTGTTGGCATGCGGGTTAGGTATGCATTGGAATGGGGGGGTCGGAGAAGAGCAGCATATACATCTCTCCTGCACAGATGACAAAGCACCAAGGTTGTGGCCACATGAGATGCACAGAATGACACCTGCACTTGTGGATATATACAGACTGAATGTTCTGTTTATTTGTTATCTTAAATGCAATGCTAAAGACTAAAAAAAAAAAAAAAATTTAATTGCCTTTATTAATTAAATTCCATGTAACAATACATCCTCATTTCCCTCCTTCTCCATCTGAAACTGTCCCCAATGTAATAACCAACCACATATTTGCCCCTTCCTCTCTGTTCCACATCTCACAGGGTTCTACAGACTACGATGATAATCTTCTACTGGTGTTTAGCACACAATAGCAATATTTATATATATATATATATATATATATATATTTAAAAAAATCTTAGGGTTGTAGGGACGTTATAGTTAGCATCTGAATTTACTTGCACAAAACTATAGAAATTCAGACGTTATAGTTATGGTTAGCTGAAGTAATTGTAGTTCGTGCCCGAAGGTAAGTATAACTCATGCCCCAGCATGCACAGTTTTATTCTCAATAATTCTACTGCAATTCTTACATGGATATTATCAATGAGGTTATCAAGGATGTCCTGTGTGATGTACTATGTTGGGTAATTAGCAGTGCATGGTGAGGGCACGAGTTATAGTTACCTTAGGGCAAGAGTTGTATTTACTATAACTGATGAATTTCTTTGGTTTTGTCTGAGTAAACTCAGATCCTAACTATAGCGTCCCTGCAAGTGTTGGTTTTTTAAGTGAATTTATATGTCTTTCCTAGTTCTATTTCCTAATTATAATGGCCCTGTAACCTTTGTTGTTTCATTAAATTTTAATGTTATTTTTCAAACTTAAAGTAATTTTAATTACTATTGTTAATCCAACCACCTCTGCACAGCACCCGCTATACCCACCAAACCCTGCTCCACACACAGCCTTTGGCTGTGTGCTTTGGTGGTAGGCTGCAGGGCCTGGCCCTGCTACAGGCCCTGGGTGCCCAACCACTTATAACAACCCAACCCCGTGCCACGCATGGACTTATGCTGTGTTTGGCTGTAGTTTGCTGAAGGGCCTGGCACCTCTATAACCACCCAACCTCACACCACACACAGCTGTGCACAGAGAGGGCTTACCTGAGGTTAGGTCATGCAGCTAACCCCCTATAATCACCCAACACGCATGCATAATTCTCTGAGTTGGTCTGTGAGTGTGTTCATGAGTACTTCAGTGGGTTTGTCAGTGGGTGCATGGGTCTGTGAGTGGGTCTGTGAGTGGGTGCTTGAGTCTCAGAGTGGATGTGTGAGTGAATGCATTACTCTTTGAGTAGGTCTGTGAGTGGATGCATGACTGTCTGAGTGAGTCTCTGAGTACTTACGTGATTGTCTGAGTATGGCTATAATTGCATGCATGAGTGTCTGAGTGCGTCTTTGAATGGGTGTGTGAGGGTCTGGGTGGTGTGTGAGTGGGTGGGAGAGTGTCTGAGTGGGTCTGTGATTGCTTGCGTGAGGTCTGAGTCAGTCTGTGAGTGGGTGTCTGAGTGGGTCTGGTAGTGGGTGTCTGAGTGTCTGAGCAGGTCTGTGAGTGGGTACATGAATCTCTAAGTGCATCTGTGAGTGAGTGCATGAGATTCTAAGTGGGTTTGTGAGTGAGTGCATGAGTCTGTGAGCAGGTCTGTGAGTGGGTGCATTAATGTCTGAGAGGGTCTGTGAGCGGGTGCGTGAATGTCTGAGTGGGTCTGTGAGTGTGTGCATGAGTATCTGAGTGGGTCAGTGAATGGATGTTTTGAGGGCCTGAGTGGGTCCCTGAGTGGGTGGGTGATTATCTGAGTGGGTCTGTGAGTGGGTGCATGAGTATCTGAGTGAGTGTCAGAGTGCATCTGCACATGGGTGTGTGCGTGTCTGTGTGGGTGTGTCAATAGCTGTGGCAGTGACTTGGCCTGCCCTTTTATTCAACAAGAGTTCTGAGCTTTGCACAAAATATCTACCCAAGTGAAGTTCTTTCTGTCTCTTTTGGTAAATGTCCAGTATGTATTCTACACTACAGCTGTGTAATAGAGCACAAGGAAATGTCACCAGTGACCATGTGTGCGTTTTGGCAACATGATTGTTCCTATTGCATCTTTCTCTAGAATTCTGTGATACCATGAATCCTTCTATAGAGAGGCCAACGAGACTACAAAGATGTAAATCTCCACCAAACCAGGGGCCTTCCTCTTATTTATATGACATAAGTGCTTTTATGTTTTGTGGCCTGTCCTCATATTCCTTGGCATAAAGAATGCACCACTAAAATCATTGGGAAATGCACTGGGGGCCCTTTGGTAAGTTGTACATCATCCTGGCAAAAGTATGGGACGACATATGCATGCTACTGAGATAGACAGTGTGGGGCCAAGTGGGTGCAGCTTTCATGTGATTTGCACATTTGCCTGCTTTTAGCAATTCAGGAGGAGAACCACGGACTCTGCTCTCACCAGGAGATGACAAGAAAGATTCCACTCATCACAGTCACATACAATTGCGTTCTTATAGCTTAGTGATGCATTCACCTCCACAAAGGAGTTCAGATTATTTTTCAATTTGGAATCGCTGATTAAACACAATTATTAGATGAGAGGGGTCCAGTGGCCCACCTCCCCAGGCTGATCTCAACCCCAGGGATACCAACCCCGGGCCCCTGCTTTCATTGAATAGGGGAGGGGTCATGAAGCTCCCCTCCCCAGGCTGATTTTGGCCCCTGGGACACCAACCCCCAAGTCCCGGCTGTAAATAGATTTAGTAGAGGGTGCCATGGTCCATCTCCATGGACAGATTTTGGCTCCAGGGACCCCATCATGCAATTGCAGGGGGAGCTCCATGGCCCCCAAGGCCCCAGTCAGCTCCTCGCCTCCTGCAGGAGCCAGCATTGCTATTGCACACAGGAAGCTGCTAAACGTGCAGCTCCCTGTGTGCAAGAGAAATTGTTTCATCTCTTTCCCTGCCTGCATCTCTGCAGGCAGGAAAACAGATGAAACCTCTGGTTCCAGCTGGCTGGACCACTTTGACATCTCTCTCCAGTTGGAACCGGAGTGTTTGCTCTGACTTGGTAGGAGTTGTCAAAGCTCCCACCAAGTCAGAACAAACAGCTAGGTGGCACCCCGGGGCATAGCAGGAGCCTGCCCTGGGGGTGGTGTTCCCCAATTGGCCATTATTGACTCCACGAGGGGGACGTGCAGCTCCCCTCTATTGTTTCTATTCAGCCCTAGGGAGGGTGGTGGTCCCCGGGACTGGGGGTCTGTGACAGACCCCCTATCTTATTTTATTTCAGCCCTGAGGAGGTGGTTGTCCCTGGGGCTGCGGGTGGAGGGTGTGGGTCCCCCGGCATTAATTTGCTATAATTTGCCCTGAGAGGTGATTGTCCCAAGGCCGCGGTTACACCCAGTGGTCTCCCCGCATACATAAATTAAGTGCTCTGGGAGGTGGCAGTCCCCTGGGCTGTTAGGGGGACACGTGGCCCCCCTGTATTTATTTATTAAGATTTATGCCTGGGAAGTCGTGGCCCGTGGGGCTACAATAAGGACTAAGAAGGAGGCCTAGTGTGCCCTCCTACTTTTTATGGCCCCAATGTCCCGGGACCTGGCCCACCCAGAGACACAAAGGCAGAGCATTGGAGACTGTGCTTTTAAAAAAATAATCTGAAAAATCCACGGATCCATCCACAGACTTTTCTGAGATTTAAAAGAAAAATGCTTTTAAGCCCTGGCAGGGTCCCTTGGGGACCCCTGCACCAGGTCTAGGGGCTCAGAATCTCAAAAAATGGCTGCCAAACAAAAACAAACATAACTCTGCTTTCTGCAAGCTGTAGCTGTCAAACCGAAAAAATCGGAGTTTTCATCTCTTTCCCGCACGCGAATATGTGTGCAGTGAAACACATGATAACATTGAAGCACAACAAGCAGAGAGCCTCTATTTAAATCAGCTTCCTGCCTCTGGGAGCAATGACAGCTCCCGCAGGACACAGAAAGCCAATAGGGGCCTTGACGTACCCCCTGTGGTCCCCTGCTGTCATAAAGCATTTTGCTTGTGTGATGCTCTGAAGTCATTCTATGGAGAGACCATCAACATAACAATAGCCCCTCCATAGAAGGACTTCAAAGTGAAGCACGAGCAAGATGCTTGGTTCAAATGTTATATTTTGAAGCACAGTAGAACAGAGTGATGTCTAGCCTACTGGTGAAGTTCTTGGACTGTCACTGAGTAAGTTGATGGTTTGAGACCTGGTATCTAATGGCAGTGTGTCTGTTTATTTACCAGTGTTTTTAATTGTAAACATTCCTTGTGATGAAATAGTGAAGTGTTTTTCCTGGCAAAATCTTTGGGTTGAATGTCATAGTAATGTCTAGACAGTGAACAATCAAGAGTAACCTGTGGTGTAGTGGTTAAGGTCTTAGACACTCACACTGAAACTAAAAGTTGGGGGTTCTAGTAGAATTGTGTCTGTGGTCATTTTCGTGCTTGAATTTCTTTTCAACTTCAAATTTACTATAATATCCCATTCTAAGTATATCATTTATCAAAGTCTAGAAACACTCTCTCAATTTCCCTTTGTCAAAGTCTTCCTCTAAATGTCTATCTCTCAATCTCTCTCTCTCTCTCTCCTAACCTCTCATCTTCTCTCTCTTTCTCTCTTCCATCCCATAATGGGATGGAAGAGAGAGCGAAATAGATTGCTATTGTAATGGTCTCTCTATACAACGACTTCAAAGTGTCACACTAGCATGATATTTGAATTTGAATGGTATACCTATGTTTTGATAAAGAGTACAGCAGAGTTGCTTGTAACCAACTGGTAAAGTTCTTGACCTAGCAATCAGTAGGTTGAAGGCTTAAATCCTCCTATACCATGATGGTGTGTCTATATATTTAGTAGTGTTTGAATGTTAAAAAGTCTTCATGATGGATCATTGAGGTCTTTTTCCTAGGAAAATCTTCGGGTTGTGGCCAACCCCCTATAACCACCCAACCCCAGGTCAGGCCATGCGGCCAACCCCAGAACAGCATGGCCCAAGGCCATACATGACATGGGGTTCGGTGGTTATAAGGGGTTGGATGTAAAGCCTGACTGCAGGTGGATAAGTAAAGAGGCCCTCATTATGACATTGGTGGTAAATCCCGCTTACAGCCACCATGATGGCCACCAACAAACCGCTGAGGTGACAAATATCCGTTCGCCATATTATGACACACACACATCAATCCGACAGAATACTGCCACTCACACAAATCCGCCAGCCCAAAGGTCTGGCGGTACCAACAGCCATATCGTTATGCCAACAAAACAACGCCCACTACATCATGACCCACGAATCACCACGGTGGACATTCAGTGGTGGTAAACCATTAGCGGTACACACTGGTGCGGTCAGAATGGACACCCAAATACTAAACCACACAACATTGGCCAATCCCAATAACACACACCTGACAGGAGGCACTCACCAAGATCCTGGGTGCCTACCAAAAATCCCAGGACACGATGGGCCAGATCCTTGACAACATGCAGGAGAACAAGCGGCTGCAGGAGGAACACCATTAGCAGATCAGGGAGGACTTGCAGGCCCTCAACACCACCATGATCTCCATAGCAGGGGTGGTGGCAGACATGGTCAACATCATGAGGGGATAGACAGCACACCAGCGGGCCCTTACCAGTAGCCAATCTTTTGACCAGCCCACCACTTCTGCTGCAGCTAGTGGGAAGGAGGCCCCGCCACAGGACCCTCAGGCCACCAGCACCCCTCCCCTGCAGAAGGTGAACTACCCTGTAAACGTTCCCTGCGACCCAGACAGAAGCCAGATACACTTGCCAAGACCAAGATCACTGCCATGAAATGAGACTCTCCTGATTGCCCCCTTGTGTCCCACCCAGTCACCTTGTCCTCTTCGAACTGCCTTTGCTCCCCTTCCTATGGCCCCTTGGACATTGGACCTGTGCTAGAAACAGACTGGAACAATAACCTGGACTTTCGTCTACCATCACCCAATTCCATTGCACTTTTCCCTCAATTTTATAGCACTACAATAAACACCCTTGAACACAACTTGACTGATAGTATTTTATGTGTTGAGAATGTGCATTTAGGGGAACCGTCACATCTGGTGCAAATGATCTGAACACTGTGACAACATACAATTAATGACATGTAACTGTCTGTAGTAATCGCATCAGGATACTGTTGTCAAAATGACAAGCCATAGGTAACAGTAAGTTGAGATGCAAAGGAAGTGAATGCCATCATGCTCCGGTCACACAAATGACATCAATAGTCAGAGTAATGATCAGTTCCACTGTCTCACCTGTGTGTCATTGGAAGTATTGACGTATACCTGATCTGTTCACCACATCCTCATCCTCTGCCTCTTCATCCTCACTGTTTTTAGGGTCCAATGCTGGCACAGGGGCATCACCAGTCTCCTCCTCCTGCAGAAAAGGCACATGTTGTCTGAGGGCCAGGTTGTGTAACATGCAGCATTCCACTGCTATCTGGCAGACCTTCCTGGGTGAGTAGCACAGGGATCCACCTGTCAGATGGAGGAACCTGAACCTGGCCTTCAGGAGGCCAAAGGTCCTTTAAATTATTCTTCTGGTTCGCCCATGTGCCTCATTATAACGGTTCTCAGCCCCTCTCCTGGAATTCCTCACAGGGGTCAGGAACCACGATAGGTTTGGGTAGCCAGAGTCACATGCAAGTATAGAGGGACAAACATTAGCCTAACACAATGCTATGGGGATACCACCTAAAGGCATACACTGACATACAGTGGGTGGGGACTCTGGCTCACACATTATCCACACCCTGTACCTCTGTAGTTGGGCCATCACATTTGGTATGCTGCTATCCTCAGGACAAAGGTGTCATGCACCGACCCAGGATACTTGGCAGTGATGTGGGAGATGTACTGGTCCACCAAGTACACCATTTGCACATTCATTGAGTGGAAACTCTTCCGATTCCTGAACACCTGTTAATTCTGGTGGGGGGGTGGCAAATGCAATATGTGTTCAGTCAATCGCCCCAATAATATTGGGGATATGCCCATTGGATAGAATCCTGCCTTCATAGTGGCCAAATCTTCCACCTGGGGGAAAACAATGTAGCTGCACATGTGTTTCACCAAGGCAGACAAAACCCTTGCCAGCACGATTGAGAACATTGGCTGTGACATTCCTGCTGTCAAGCCCACTGTCACTTGGAAAGAACCAGTTGCCAGGAAATGGAGCACTGATAGCACTTGCACAAGAGGGGGGATCCCAGTGGGATGACAGATAGCTGATATCAGGTCAGGCTCCAATTTGGCACACAGCTCTGTGATTGTGGCCCTGTCCAGTTTATAGGTGAGTATAATGTGCCTGTCCTCCAGTGTAGCCAAGTCCCCAAGGCTTCTGTACACGGGGGTTGTCTCCTCCTCCTATTTATCTGCAGCGGTAGGCATCTAAGGGACACAAGAGTAGTAGGCTGTTACAATTTGAACAATGGAACTACAACCTTAGTGTACATACACCATCAATGTGATGTGACAGTGGGTATGGCAATGTATGTGCAATTCTAGGCAATGACACAGTTATGGTTAACCTATGGTTAATCTGATCATCGCTGTCCACCACCATGAAATGGTGACTGCCTGTCCTGTATTCTGGGACAGGTGGAAGTGAGGTAACTCTGCCGATATTGGGCGTTGTGGCGGAAGGCAGTCTTGCACCGCCGTACAATTCCTCATTGGCTAATATGGAGCTCTATGGAGTACAATAGCCAATGGAGATCAGCGCCCGTGGTAACGGTGAACACCGCCATGGATGTGACCACCATTTTCTATATAAATCCTCAGTTGTTTCCTGACTTTCCACAGAACAACACCTATGTTGCGTGTGCTGCTGTGACCTGTGTCTGAAACCTACCATGGCCTGTGTGACTGGGAAAAGGGCCCCTGCCTTCACTTCAGAGGAGTTGGAGCAACTGGTGGATGGGGTCCTACCCCAGTATGGCCTGCTGTATTGGCCTCCAGACCAACAGGTGAGTACACCTTGGGCACGATGCGTGTGGGAAGAATGCATGGAGATGTGTGTGCAAGCATTGTGTCATCAGGGGGAATGTCTTGTGGTAGTGTACATGGTGGGCGCCGGGCAATGTGTGTGCCAATGGTGATGGAAACAGGATTGGTGGACAATATGTGTGACAGACTGGATTGTATGTGTAATGGTGTCCTTCTGTCTGTATCACCTCTGCAGTGAAGTGCCCATCAAAAGAAGGGATTGTGGCATGCCATCACCAAGGACGTGCGGACCCTGGGGTTCAAGCAGGCGGAGCATCCACTCTCAGAAAAGGTAGGAGGTCCTGAGACGCTGGGCACGGAAGACTGCAGAGGCCCAGCTGGGGATGGCCTCCCAATGAGGAAGGGGTCCCCGTTGAATCCTGACCCCCCTGATGGATCCCATACTGGCGGTGGCCGACCCAGAGCTGGATGGGCACTTGAGGGCATCACAGCAGCCACAAGGGGGAGAGAACAGTTGGCATTACAACAATAATTGGTAGATGGCATGAGATCCAGGTGGTGGGTGTGAGTTAGTGGGTGCTCCCTAATGCCAGGACAGACATTGCAGCGTGTGTTCCAGCTCAAGGGTAATAGTTGTATAGCAAATCCAAGTAACCTAGCTAGGTTGCACACCATGTCTGACAGAACTTAGTGGGTCCCAGGAGGGGTGCAGTTGGCAGTGGTTGGCCCACATCTTACTGTAGCATCTAGCCACTTGAATGCCAGTGCAATGCATAGTGTTCAATCCAGATCCCTGTGTGTGATTGTACTGTGTATGCCAACTGTGGAGTTGGTGCTGTAATTGACCCAGTGCTCCCTTTCTCTCCCTCCCCCACTTTTCTCCTTCTGTCATCCTATTCATGTGTGCATTAGCATCATCTAGTGGAGGAGCAGGGGCACCGGCAACAGAGGGAACTGCATCCCACAGGACCCAGGAGGCAGAGTCCACCAACGCCGAGGGAACCAGTGGGATGGAAGGCAAGGGGAGCACCATGGCAGGGACAGGAGGTGACAACACTGACTCAGAAACCTCCTCCGATGGAAGCTCCCTGGTGGTGGGGGACACCTCTATGACCACCACAGCTGCATGTACAGCCGCCAACCTCCATAGCAGCAGCGCCCTTCCAGGAGTCCCTCAGCGAGTTGACCGTGCCCGCTCACCCAGGAGGGTGGGCATCTCCCACGCCCCAGGTACTTCAGGCCCTGCCCCAGTGAGCCCTGCTGCCCTGAATGAGGAGGCTATTGACCTTCTGAGATCCCTCTCTGCAGGGCAGACAACCATTGTGAATGCCATCCAGGGGCTGGCATCCCAGATGAAGCAATGCAATGCATTCCTGGAGGGCATCCACTGTGGATTGGTGGCCCAACAGAGATCGATTCAGGCTCTGGCCTCCTCTCTGATGGCAGCCATTGTCCCTGTTCCCACTGTCCCCCCTCCAACTACAACTTCCCAGTCCCAGTCTCCTCAACCCAAACCCATCCCATGCACACATACAGACGAGCATGCACACAAGACATCACAAAAGATTGGCACAGTCAAACACAAGCACCACACTTCAGCCCGCAATCACTCACGCAAACACCAGACAGTTGCACACAAAAACACATCCACTGCCTCCACTGTCTCCCCATCCTCCTCCTCCACTTCTCTCAGAATCACATCCACACTCATACCTTCATGCACTGCTTCAACATCCACCCCCAGCATCACCACACCAAGCAGCACACACACCTCACTTGCAGACACCTCCACAACATCCATCCACGCCTCCCCTGTGTCCTCTCCCACCCTGTTTGTCCCCACTCCTAAAGGACACAAACACAAGCACTCAGACACCCAACAGCTATCCACCTCACATCAGCACACAGCCCATGCACCTGCACCCTAGCCCAGCAGACGTACTCCTCCAACAACCACTCCCTCAACCTCCACTCCCATCTCTCCTCCCTCATCCTGCCCACCATCCCTAGGAAGCTTTTCCTTGCCCAACTTGACCTCTTCCCCTCCCCTCCCATACTGCCCGTAAGTGCAGGGTCCCAATGACCCAGCCCAGCACCTCAGCCAAACAGTCCACGGGGACAGTGGAGGCACCTCCTAGTCATGGAGGCAAGACAGTGAAGAATCCCACTCCACCAGCCAGGAAGGGTAAGGATCCCACTCCACCAGCCATGAAGGGGAAGGAACCCTCACCTCCTGCCAGGAAAGGGAAGAAGCCCTCACCTCCTGCCATGAAAGGGAAGAGGCCCTCACCTCCTGCCATGAAAGGTAAGAAGCCCTCACATCCAGCTGAGACACAGCAGCCCTCACCTTCAACAGAGGCTGCCCAGGAGGCCCCTTCCCCTGCTGAGATGCAGCAGCTCTCACCTCCTGCAGAGGCTAGCAAGGTTCCAACACCACCACCAATGAACATGGGGCCCTCATTCTCTGCTGAGACACAGCAGCCCTCACCTCTAGCAGAGGCTGCCCAGGAGGCACCTTCTCCAGCTGAGACTTACAGCCCTCACCTCCAGCAGATACTGGCATGGTACCAACACCACCACCACGGAGCCCTCACCTACAACTGAGACAGTGCAGCTCTCACCTCCAGCAGAGGGCATGTAGGCCACCCTCCAGGGACTGCTGTACAAGAAGCCCCCTCCAGAACCAGTGAGCAAGTCCCCCACCTGAGACACTGTGACCTTGCACTCCCCAGCAAAGGATAATTGGCATGGGACACCTTCCAGAACCATTGGGCAAGTCCCCCACCTCAGAGACTGTGATCTTGCACTCCCCAGCAAAGGATAATGTGCATGGGGTCTCCTCCAGAAGCAGTGGACAAGTCCCCCACCTGAGAGACTATGACCTTGCACTCCCCAGGAAAGGATAATGGGCATGGGCTGCCTAAAGAAGCAGTGGGCAAGTCCCCCACCTGAGAGTCTGTGACCTTGCACTCCTCAGCAAAGGATAATGGGAATGGGGCCCCCCTCCGGAACCAGTGGGCACGTCCCCCACCTGAGAGACTGTGGCCCTGCACTCCACAGCAAAGGATAATGGGCATGGAGCCTGCCTCCAGAAGCAGTGGTCAAGTTCCCGACTTCGGCTGAGGTGCCCCCCGCCCCCTCCCCCCTTAGGTACCTGCCCACTTCCAAAATGATGCCCCATGCACAGTTCTGTGTGGATGTTGACAGTAAACAAGTTGAGCCTTGGACTGTGCCCTGTGGCCATGTGGGCCCTTAGTACTTTAGAGTGGGCATTGACCCTTTGTGGACAATTGTCCATATCTCTTTGTTATCCAATTGGTTCATTTGGTGGCTGTTCCCTTTCAATACATTCTCAGTACTGCCTTATTGCTGTCCTTGCATTATTATGATGTGTGTTGTGTGCCATTGTTTTTTGTCTGCTGCTGAGTGTGTGCATGGTGTGTGTGTTCTGGTGTGTGTTGTTCATGTGTGTCACTCTCCTTTTCCTCCCTCCGTCCCATGTGTGCTAGGCGGCTGTACTAACCGTCGTCGTTTTCGTCGGCATTGGTGTTCCAGGTGGAGAATGGCAAAGGAAAGCATCGGGAAGCCTTGTAGTTCCAGTTCTATGGTGGTGTTGTTCTTCTCTGTGTCTCTGATGGTGAGTCTTTGGTCTTCTGTGCAGTGTTTCCGCCAGGCTTTTAATGGCGTTGGTACCGTCCCAGAAATCGTGGCGGATTGCAGTGTTATGATATGGTGGTCAGTACCGTGTCTTCAGCCTGGCTGTTGATGGCTACCGCTGTGGTGCGTGGTGTTAAGGCCCTTGCCGATGGTGTGGTACATTGACTGTCTATGGGAGTTATCACCACCATAGTCATAATTTGGGGGTATTTCCGCCACTTTATCACTCACTGCCAATGTCATAATCACCACCATAGTAATTAAAATTACTTTACATTAAAAAAATTGAAATCCATTGAAAAAACAAAGGTTACAGGGATGTTATAATTAGAAAAAAGAATTTTAAAGGCCATAGAAATTCACTGAAAAACCAAAGGTGATGGGGCGTAATAGTTAGGCTCAAATTTTAAACCTAAAAAACCATAGAAATTCAGCTGTTAGAGTTATTTCAAGTAACTATAACTCATGCCCTAAGGCAACTATAACTTGTGCCCTCTCCAAGCACTGCTAATCACCTCCTATATTAAAGAACTCTTGACATCTTTTATAACATCATTGATAATGTCACTGGAACATTTGCAGTAAAAGTATTGATGAGATAATTGTACATGGAGAGGGCGCGAGTTATAGTTACCTTAGGGCATAAGTTACAGTTACTTGAAATAACTATAACAGTTGAGTTTCTATGGTTTTGTATGTTTGAAATGTGAGATAACTATAATATCCCTGCAATATGCTTGAATTGTAATGTTTTTGGATTGGTACCCCAATATTGTGACATTGACTCCAAGTCCACTAAACCTACATTTGAAATGATCAATGACAATAAATCATACACAAGGAATATATACCTTTTCCATATTGATTTGATCAAGATCCTGAGGGGAAAATAGAACAATTCATTGTGCAATACGACCACTCATGCAATACATATCAACTTATTTTTGGAGTTAGTGTAGGAATCAAACTAAGCCTACTCCAGCTTCATCCGTTTCACAAAGTTGCTTTTATATTTAAAAAATAGTGTGGACAAGTACTACAAAACTGAGATATTTATGAAACAAAACATTTTGTTGGAAAATTCTTTAGTAAAAAGTTTTTTTTCCCCCTGGGCGACAGTATGCTTATGGGATAACCAGTGTAAGTAAATGTGGTGTGCAACTTTATGAAGTCTTAATGATAGCAACTTCATTCATCTTTGCTGATGGGAATTTCACTTCACAGACTGAGAGGCGTGATAGGTTAATGGCCTGATTTGTACCTGAGTGTAATAGTTTACATTTGGCTGTGTTGATGTGTAATAGCTCTTTCTGACAGAAAATTCCAAGATAACAATAGCTAACAAAGGGATTAATTAAGTTAAACCACTCTGTATTAACTACAGATGGCAAAAGCTGAGTTCCTATACCATTAGTACATGCAGCAGCTGAGGTTGCCTCATCCAACTGAGAATTTTAATCATTGGTATGGATATCAAATATTAGCCGACTAAGACATAGCCTTCACACCATCTAGGACAATGTAAAAGTGATCAATTAAACCAGATATGAGCCACTGATATCAAAATTAGAAATATGAAATACTTAATTTAGAGAGTAATATATTCTGTTGGCAATCATGATTCCGAAAATATTGCTGGATCTCCAGGATTGAGTGTGATTTGGAAATCTCAAAATTCTGTGCATAGAACACCTTGATTTATCCATAAAAAAAACCTTCTTGAGCGTCAAAAGAAATCCTGTGAATTTTTCAATTGGAATTAAGCAACAATAATAGATTCTTTGGGCATTTCTTTAACCAGTTAATAAAAAATATGACTGAATTGTGGCTTCACTACTCATGATGAACTTCAGGTCTAAAATCGAAATCCTGAACCATGGTATAAGTCTAAGAGAGGGAAAACTACATCATCTTGGTCACATAATTTACTGGATACGCCCAAATCGTGACTACCCATATTTATTAGCTTATTTAATTGGTTTCACTGTGCCCAGAATTAAACGAAAATATAGAGAGGGCAAGAGATCCATCTGTGAGAAGTCAAATTGATGGATACTGCATTCTGGGATATCGAGAGGAGTATTCCATTCATCTTTAATGATGAATTAGACATATTAAACTTAATTACGTTTCTCAGACTTTTTATATAAAGACCTCTTGGCATATTAATTGGCCTGGTGACTTGTCAGATTTTTATTTTTTAATGCATCTAGCAGTTCTGCTTAGGAGAAAATGCAAGTAATTTGCTTGCACTTGGATCTAACAGAAGTAATAGATTCCCTGAGTGTCTTGCAAACTCGTTAACGTGCATATGATAGGACAATAACCAAAGCACATGAGATACATTAATTGTTATGGAAAACTTGAAGAAAAGTGACGGTAAAAGGCCACCAATTGTATAAACAGGGGCATTCCTGTGGTAATAGTATTCGTATTGCTCACAGTTTCCCCTATCAATACTTTAAATTGAGAGATTAGTTTCCATTTTAAATTATGTTCTAACCCTTTGGGGAGTCTTATGAATTGTAAAATAAATCATATAGTGGTACTCTTCAGCTCCTCATGTTTTAATTGATTTGCTTTCATATATGCATGACAACCACTTGTCTAATTTGGCAAGCTTATTTCAAAAGCTTAGTGTTTAAGTATTAATAACATGCACTATTTTTTGATAACTGATTTAGGGGATGCATATGGATATGTAGAGTTTCTTTTCTTTTGGGAAATAAGTGACAGAAAACGATTTGATGAGAAGACTTGAGAAAGGGAAGATTCCACTTTGGTCTTGATGAGGGATCTATGATTAAGATAATATTGAATTTTCATATTAATCCAAGATTTGATAATTTCCCCAAAAATGTTATTATCTATAAAACATGTACATGCTCAAAGTCTTTAAAAGATCTGATATACATTGTCCTGTTTTTCTTCTAAAGTGTTGCCATATTCCTAAACCCGATGTAATGTGGGATTCAAAAAACGTAATTACAGTTACCCCTACCTTTAACTTAATATTAGTTTTTCCAGATTTTTAAATGTGAATAAATATTTTTATTTGCAGCCATATCAGCTGTGTGTGTTAACACAGTAGAATAGTATGCAGGAAGCATTCCACTCACCGCCCCCGTACTTACACTGGTCTTCATAAATGCATATCTCATAATTACCTTACTTGTTTTCTTGTGTATGTTTTTGTGCTACAATTATGCTTAAGATGGTTCTGGATGGAGTCCGTTCTTCTCTTTTGGTCTACGAATTCCTTTTTGGCTCCAGTGGTAGACATTGAATGATAATAGGCCAGAACTATAGCTCTTGTTTCTGCATCAAGAAAACTCTTTTGATGCTAACAGTCTGTTCCAAAGTTGGTGTAGGTCCACACCTCTGCAGTGGTGGCCTGTCCTTTAGGGCGGAGGGGCCAAGCCCCCCCCACCCTTTGCCCCTCATGAAGAGTGTCTGTCAGGCTGAACAAATGCCAGCCTGACAGACACTCTTCATTTTCAGCTCAGACAGCCAGGATTGAGCCATGCGCGATTGGCGCAGACTCCTGGCTGCCTGAGCTGAACTTTGCTGGGCTGAGGAGGTCACAGCTCCTATGGGCGTGACCTCCTCGGCTCAGAAAAGGTGCCTTGAGGCCCTCCCCTGGGTGACGAGGAAAGCGTCACCCACTGACACTCGCCCTGGGCGCTTCAGGTTTAAGCACTGAAGCGCCCAGGTCGAGTGTCAATCAGTGACACTTCGTCACAGAGTGGGGTGGGGTCAGCAGTCTCCCTTACCCCATCCCACTCTGTGACGAGGATGGGACTGCTGCCTTCCCTCATTGGCTGACCTAAGGTCTGCTGCCTTCCCTCATTGGCTGACCTAAGGTCAGCCAATGAGGGAAGGCAGCAGTCCCAACCCTCCTGGGACCTGGAGGCTGAAGGTAAGTGTGTGTGTGTTTGTGATGTTTTAAATTGAATGTTTGGTGCGCGCGTGCATGTCTGAGTGTTATGAGTGTTGTTAATGGATGTGCGTGTGTGCGTGCCTGTGTGTGTGAAATAATGTGTGTGTGCGATCTTTTAAAATGAATGTTTGGTGCGTGTGTGCATGTTTGAATGTTATGAGAGTTAGTGGCTGTGCGTGCATGCGTGTGTGAAAGAATGAGTGTTTGGTGCGTGCGTGCATGTTTGTATTGTATGAGTGTTGTTGATGGATGTGAGTGCGTGCGTGTCTGTGTGTGAAAGAATGAGTGTGTGTGCGTGTGTGTGTGTCTGTGCTTCCCGTCTACCCCCCTCCCTTCTAAAGCTGCCGGCCGCCACTGCACCTCTGTGCCTCAGATGTTTGAATATCGTAGTGTTCCCTGTCACACTTGCATTCATATCTTTGTTCAAAGCTGCCAACACCATCTCCCTGTCCAGAGTTGTATGCAGAGTCTACACTGCTGTGGCAGTCACAACCTTATCTATGCATCAGTCAAGACAAAGCACCTGTAAGTGCCCTCTTTCTATGGGTCCTTCCTTCTGGTAGTTATGAGGCTGCAGCCTGCCAAGGCAGCATCTGGGAGCACGATCAACTGCTGGCATTACTGCTACTCTTTGATTCTCCTTTCCTCTGAGCCATTAATGACTTCATGTTCTCTGTCTCTTTCTGTCTGAATTTCAGATGATTCTTTGGAAGCCATGCTCATAATTTGATTGAATGAAAGTTTATTTTGGAATTATTGATTCAAAAACCAAGAATACAAAATATGTACAGAGTACAAATAGACAAGTTTGTCCAGTTTAGTCAAATACACTTGTACACTGATGAAACCATCTAGTATCCATGAGGATGCAGTCAGTCACTGTAAAATGTACACACTCTTAAAAAGAAGAAGGTCTTTAGCCTTTACTTGCAACATCTTAGGAGGTCATTTGCAAGCTCAATGTCTAGAAGCGGCTTGGGCAACATAGGCAATCAGTCAACATTCATCAATGATTGTTCATTAGGATTTTCAAGAGGCTAACAGTTTAAGGAGGCCAGAGCAATGACAGGAACAAACTGTCTCATACTCCAATTAGAACACTGAAGGGCAAATTCACAAGCCCTTAGCACCACAGGGGTATCACTTTTTGTGATGCTCCAGGGGCACTGTGCACTGTATTTACAAGGTGGCCTTAAGCCACTTTTTGTGTCTTAACACCACCTTGTAAATGCGGCACTGTGACACGAAGCACTTCTTGGAATGGACGTGCAATGGGTGCTGCTGCAGGTGTGCCGCAGCAACACTCATTGCATTTTGACACTGCCCCAGATTTACAAGAAACCATAAATCTGAGGCAGCGCCAAAATCTAATGCCACTCCAGAGGTGGCATTATCATGGTGCAATGAGGAGTCATGCTTTTATTTTCCCTCGTTTTTTGCTCTATGTGTGCTGCATTGTGCAGTACACATAGAAAAGGAGCAGATTGGGAAACATGGGAAACATGGTATTTTTGTAAATATGGTGAATCCCAGCTTTTCAGAACTGATGCAGCACAGCACTGCCAATCTTAGCAGAGCACCACACTCTGCCAGTTGTTTGTAAATATGCCCCTAAATATATCTACCTTTATGCTAGCGCTGATGAAAATTGATATAAAATGTGCAGGTATATCAGAACAAGTAGGGAATAGGTTGTGGGATTGTCTACCTCGACAGCAATACACAGATATGCCTTGTCATCTGAATACATCTTACAGTTGCCTAGACCAGATCACAGATAGGACAGTCCTGGTCCTGTACAGCCCCATTGTTATTACTACGTGCTGTCAATGCAAGATGATCAAGACCAATGAATATGCACTAGGTGTATACACACTTCTTCTTGGTTCATTCTCAAAAGACTATGGCTCTCAGATGTGCCCACTTGACAACAAGAACCTCATTTTCCAAGAAAATTGGGGACACGGAAGCAGATTTACGACTTTCTAGTTTTTACCAGATAAATCTCCAACATTCTAATCTTTTCAGGTATGCTTAGGAAACAATGTTATGAAATCCTGGCTATACCTGTACATTACATTTTTCATCACCATAATCTTCCATAGTGTAAAATGCACCCTCCTAGAATTCCACCACCATTTTGCCCTAACACATATTTTTCTAAGTTTGTCATATTTTTGCCCTCTGGTGAATCTCTTTCTCTAAAGCCTGCAAAGGGTCTGAATGTTCCTTTGCACTTCCCACCGTGCAAAGACATTTACTACCGCAATTGAGAGGAGTAAATCTCTGGCCATTGGTCATGAATTCGAGGCGAACCATGGCTTGAAATGTCTACTCTCCCACCTTTTGCGTGGGATTCACTCTTGCTTAATATTAAATATTGTGTTAATGTTAATGTTACAAAGGACCTAAAGGACTACAGGACCGTCATTTCTAAACTGTAAATCCAGTCATTTGGGTCATAAACAGAATCACAAGCACAAATGGCTTTGTGATTCAGAGCCATATTTACAAGGCCCATGGAACAGGGTGGTGCAGCAAGTGTCTTGCAGCGCCGCCCTGCGCCATCGGGGAAGGGCAGAAATGCGCCATATTTACAAGTTATGGTGCATTTTTTTCCTTTCCCCCTGCTCTGGCGCAAAAATTAATGTAACGCACTAATGCAGGCACCCTTGCACTATGGTGCAAGGGTGCCTGCTTTGTGGTGGTGATTGTTTTTGTGCAGGAAGGGACATCTTCCTACACAAAACAATCAATGGAGGTGATTTCCTCCTTCTATCTGTGCTTCAGAATGCAGTACACATAGAAAGAGGAAAGACAGTGAGAAATAAAGATTTTTCTCCCCGTTGCATCACTTTTATGCCACCACTAGGGTGGCGTTGGCTTTTGACGCATTCCCAGGTTTACAAAACCTTGTAAATCTGGGAATGTGTGAAAATCCATGCATGTTGCATGGGAACACCCACGGGAATGCCTCCTTGATGCAAAGTAAGGCAATGCAGAGACTTGAGCTTTGTTGCCTTACTCCATATCAACAAGGCCATGTAAAGCCATGCAAAGTGGCTTTGGGTGACCTTGTAGATATGGGTGCGTAGCCTGCACCACCAGAGCATCACAAAAAGTGATACACCGGAGGCACAGGCCGCTTATAAATATGGGCCTCAGTCCTGTGCGTGTAGATCCTTGATGTGTAATGTTTCCATAAATATAGGTGCCAACAGATAGGTCAACCAGGCTGAGTCCTTCCTAAGATAATTTGTTGTATACATTTCACTTAAATGATCTGGACATAAATGTTGACCTAGGGACCAACTCAAATCATCCTTCGTGCAAAAAATTTCTTCTTTTTTAAAGAGTGCTAGAAGAAATAAAGGCAGCTGTAGAACAGTCTGTCTTGACCCTGGCACTTTTTGAAGACGAGAACATAACCCCAGATTTTGCATCTCTTGTGAACCATACCAACCTTTCAGAGTCAGTGGCCTGCGAGGATATGTCACAAGAGCCAAACAGTCCAAGTCATATTCCTTCCACTGCATCGTTCGGGCTGCTCGAAGAGAAAAAGCCCATGCGAATACTGCGTTATATGGCACTGCTGTGGAGAAATGGTCCTCGACGCCTTTCTAATGAAATTTGCACCAAAGTAGTCAAGTTTATAAGCTCATAACTATAAAAACTGTACTACCCAATTAACATTTAATAAAGCACATTAAATATCCATTACTGGACTTTTAGTATCAGCTACCCAGAACTAAGTAGCTTAGAGTCTTTTGCTTCCATGGACCCTTTTTTAAGCAGAACTGTAAAACCACGAGAAAAGTACTGAGGCCAGTTTCCACATCACAGGGTTCATAACTACATTTAGGCCAAGAAACAGTAGAAGAAAAGTCACAAAAATTGGTAATTAAAATCTGCTTTGAGATAAAAGGTTTGTCAAGGTGTAAAAACTTGGTTATTGGGTAAGGGGAATGAAAGCCTCACTTAGGGAACAACTATCCTTGTCAGGGTGAACCAAAAAAGTAACTAAATTACCTATACCTAACCCTCTGGTAGCTTGCTACAAAAGCTGGCAGGCTTAACTTAGAGGCAAAGTGTAAAACGGAGAGGAGAGAAACAGATACCCAATTAGTGGCTGAGTTAGAAGGCTTCCCTGCTTAACGAAGCTATGTGATTCTAGGCAAATATTTTAGTTCACCAAGAATCCTTTTTCTACATTATAACATTTGAGAGCGCCTTCAAATAAATGCATTCAGGATAGGATATGTGCTATATGCAACCACCTCTTGCTTTTTGTTTATTAAACTGTAATGTTGCTACGTTTGCCACAAAAAGCTACACCACATATGTATAGGTGGGCGAGCCACTGAAAGCTTAAACCAGCCCCCATCCTGAAGCTTGGCACTGGCTCAGCTCAGGGGCTGTTGGATATTCAAGCCCATAACAAGCCAAGATTCCATGTGGATTCTATCAGCCAGCCTCACTTTACCCAGGATGTGGTATTATAGCCAGAGCTACTGACTTTGAAACTGGGGATTCAAGTCTCAACTTCGGCTCAAAATCCTGTAATTCTGGGCAAATCACTTAGGGGGTCATTCCAACCCTGGCGGTCGGTGTTAAAGCGGCGGCCAACCCGCCAACAGGCAGGCGGTAAAAAAAATTGAATTCTGACCCTGGCGGAAACCGCCAACAGAGCCCGCCATATTAACACTCCGACCGCCACGGCGGAACAAACAAACAGCGCGGTGGTCACCGCCAACAGACAGGCGGGAGACAATGTACCGCCCACCCTATCACCACCCACCAATCCGCCACCTTTTCCGGGGCGGTAGCCCCGCCGATAAAAACACGGCGGAAACAGACATTACGAACGGAAAACGCTCACCTCTACACACTCCACGAGGAATATGGACAGCATGGAACCCGAACTACACATCCTACCAGCTATTGTCTTCCTGCTCCTCTACCAGGAGCACGAACGCCGGCGCAGAAGACAACGGTGAGTACTGCACCTACGACACAGGGAAGGGGGGAGGCAAAAAATTACGGGGACACACATACGCGACACACCCACCCTCACCTTCACCCACAACTACATACACATCAATGCAGAGCAACAACTCAGAGTGACACCCCCAAACCCCCCGGAAGAATGCAAAGACAAAAATAAATGATCATGAAATTTGAAGTATATTGTACGGCTAAGTAAAAAAATATATCAAACATCTAAAACTATATATACATATGTAAATTGTCCAGTCCAAATTGGGTATCAGCCATTGTTCGTGGGCCAATGGGCCTAAACACATGGGCAAAGCCCACACAGGACACCGGGCTCCAATGGAGAGAACACTGCAGGGGCATCAGATAGCAAAACTACAGGCACCTCAGGGGGAAGGGAAGGGGGGGCACCTCAGCCAGATGAGTCCACGACGCCAGATCCACGAGGGGCCTCCCTGGCCACTGTTCAATCCTGGGGAGTGTCTCACAAGTCTCTACAGTGGGTGGATTGCCCACTGTGCCATCCTGGGGAGTGCAAAGCCACGGTCTCACAAGTCTCTACAGTGGGTGGGTTGCCCACTGTGCCATCCTGGGGAGTGCAAAGCCACAGTCTCACAAGTCTCTACAGTGGGTGGATTGCCCACTGTGCCTTCCTGGGGAGTGCAAAGCCACAGTCTCACAAGTGGATTACAGACTCCACTGGTTCTGGAGGAGGCATGGAGCCCAGAGTGCTTCGTGCAGCCCTGCACGACACAGATGCGGGCCTGCCCCTTCTGCCAATGGGCCAGCGGTGCTTGAGACGGCGGTGCTCAGCGGAGCGGTGCTTGAGATGAAGGGCCCAGGGGAGCGGTGCTTGAGATGAAGGGCCCAGCGGAGCGGTGCTTGAGATGAAGGGCCCAGCGGAGCGGTGCAGAGACGGCGGTGCCCAGCGGAGCGGTGCTTGAGATGAAGGGCCCAGCGGAGCGGTGCTTGAGATGAAGGGCCCAGTGGAGCGGTTCTTGAGATGAAGGGCCCAGCGGAGCGGTGCTTGAGATGAAGGGCCATGCGGAGCGGTGCTTGAGATGAAGGGCCCAGCAGAGCGGTGCTTGAGATGAAGGGCCCAGCGGAGCGGTGCTTGAGATGAAGGGCCCAGCGGAGCGGTGCTTGAGATGAAGGGCCCAGCGGAGCGGTGCTTGAGATGGCGGTGCCCTGTTCAGTGGTTTTTGAGATGGCGGTGCCCTGTTCAGCGGTTCTTGACTTGAAGGGCCCTGTTCAGCGGTTCTTGACTTGAAGGGCCCTGTTCAGCGGTTCTTGACTTGAAGGGCCCAGTTCAGCGGTTCTTGACTTGAAGGGCTCAGTTCAGCGGTGCTTGAGATGGCGGTGCCCTGTTCAGCGGTGCTTGCCTTGGCAGTCCTTGCCATGTTCAGCGTTGCTTGAGTTGGTGCTCCTTCATTGCCCAGCTGGGCTGTGGCTGGCGCTCCTTCATTGGCCAGCTGGGCTGTGGCTGGCTGGGCCCTCCTGGGCAGCTGGGCTGGGGCTGGCGGGGCCCTCCTGGGCAGCTGGGCTGGGGCTGGCGGGGCCCTCCTGGGCAGCTCGCCTGATGCCGGATTTGTCGGGCGTGCTGCCCTTGCCACCCTTCCCTGCTCGTCTGTGGCCCTTTCCTCCCTTTGCCGGTGTGCCAGGTGGCACCCCATTCCCTGACGGTGCCAGGGTAGTGCTTTTGGAGCCTGCTGTCTTTGGCCTCTCGCGCCGGGCACTGGCTTTCTTGGCTTTTTTTGCAGGGGGTGGGCTGGCCGTCTCTTTACTCCTAGCCGAAGTAGCTGGGCTTGAAGGTGGTGGACTCCAAAATCCTTGGACTATTGTTTTTGTAGGTCCAGGTTTTGTGGTGGCTGAGGTGCTGATTGGAGCCTTATGAGATGGAGGGGGTGGGTCAGTTGATGGAAAGAGGTCAAGGTTGGAAAGGAAAAGCAATTTAGTAAGACAGGGACGGGTAGTTGTAGTGGGTATGGGAGTGGAGGAAGAGGATGTGGTTGTAGGAGAGTGAAGTCTGGTGTCTTTGGGTGCAGGTGCTTGTGCTGGAGGCTGTCGTGAGGTGGATGGCTGTTGGGTGGGTGGCTGCCTGCGTTTGTGTGGTTTGGAAGAGGGGGTGACAGACACAATGGGAGAGGACACAGGGGACGTGTAAATGGTAGTGGGGTGGTGACTGCACGTGCGCGGAGTGTTCTGGTGGGTGTGCTGGTGATGGACGTATGGCTGAAGATGTTGTGCATGCAAGTGTGAGTGGAGACGTCACAGGGAGGGAGGAGGGAGACGAGGAGGAGGGGGACACAGAGGAGGCAGTGGCTGTTGGCATGTCTGCATGTGGATGTTGCTTGGGTGAATGCTTGTGTGATGTGTGGTGCTTATGTCTGGATGATCTTCCCTTGGGTGTTGAGGTGTGTGCAGGCTGGTCTGATGGTGTGTCTGGGATAGGCAGAGGTACAGGGGAGTGGGACTGGGTTGAGGAAGTTGGAGGAGGGAGGCAGGAGACAGGGACAATGGCTACCGTCAGTGCTGAGGCCAGAGCGTTGAACGATCGCTGATGGGCAGCCTGACCCGAGTGAATGCCCTCCAGGTATGCATTACTCCGGTGCACCTCCCTTTCTACACCCTGGATGGCATTCAAAAGGGTAGACTGCCGAACAATGATGGTCCTCAGGAGGTCAATGACCTCCTCAATGAGGGCAGCAGGGGTAACTGGGGCAGGGCCTGAGGTGCCTGGGGCGAAGGAGATGCCCACCTTCCTGGGTGAGCGGGCACGGGGCGAAGGCTGAGGGGCTGCTGGGAGGGCGGAGCTGGCGCGCTGGGTGGAGGCTGTACCTGTTGTTGCGGTGGGCACGGATGTTGCCGCCACCACAAGGGAACTCCCTTCCGAGGACGTGTCTGTGTCGCTGGTGTCACCACGTGTCCCTGCTGTGGAGCTCCCCTCGCCCTCCGTCTCACTGGTGAAATCAGAGTGAGTTGCATGGCCCTCCATGGCCATGTGAGATGCAGCTCCCTCGTGCTCCGATGCCACTTCTCCTCCGCCTGATGATGCTAATGCACACATGAACAGGAAGACCACAAAAAAAGGGGGGGGGGTGGAGAAACAAAGACATGTTGAGTGCATGCATTGGCGACACCGTTGGCGGAGAGGACAGACACAGAAGCCCCCTGCACTACGCCGCGCACTTGGGGTACACTACTCAATCGGTGGGACATGGCCTACAAGTCTATGGACGACAACTCCACACATAGATGACACAGGGCCATGATTAGCTGTACTAGGCAACCTACAGAGGTGGGGGGCGGGGGTACAGGGCCATGTCTAACGGAGGGGCCTAGCCTACAGAAAACGCCCTGGCCTAGGGATACCCACAGCCCTCCTCCCCCACCCAGACACCTCCAATGTGCGCAGAATCAGCAGAATGTGCTTGTACTCACCCCCTTGTGTCTGCTGTGATGTCCTCACGCGCCCATCCAAATCGGGGTAGGCCACCGCCAGGATCCGGGACATCAGGGGGGTCAAAGTACAACTGGCACCCCTTCTACATTGGGAGGCCATCCCCAGCAGAGCCTCTGCGGTCTTCCTGCTCCCGCGGCGGATGTCCTCCCACCTCTTCCGGCAGTGGGTGCCCCGTCTCTTGTGGACATCCTCATTGGCTCCTGAAACCCATAGGGTTCAATGTTAACCAATGCAGCTTTGCGCCGCGGTCTTCGACTGCCACGGTGTGCCACGCCAGCGCATTGACCTCACATCCCACTGTCGCACTTCACAGGTCAGGCAGCCGCCATTTCAAGGGCCCCCATATCTTAATTTCTACTGCGTCACACATACCTAGGCCTTGCATCAACACTCATACAAGTCATTCAATGCATTGAGAATCGTGTATTGTGCAAGTTGTGGGGACGTACCTGTGGGTTGATTGACTCTGTGTTCCAGTTTGTCCTTCCTAGGCACCATCCGCTGGGACTTGCGAGGAGATGGAGGAATCTTCCTGTGTACAGACCGCTGGTGGACCTGTCGACAATGGAAGAAAGACATGTCATACTGACATACAGGCTTGACAGAGCCACTATACAGGAACTGTGTGCCCAGCTGGAGCCAGACCTGACGTCACCCATCCGCCAACCCACAGGGATCCCCCCTCTAGTGCAGGTGCTGTCAGTACTCCATTTTTTGGCAAGTGGGTCATTTCAAACAACAGTGGCCATTTCATCAGGGATGTCTCAGCCTATGTTTTCCAAGGTGTTGTCCAGAGTGTTGTCTGCCCTGCTGAAATACATGCGGAGCTACATTGTTTTCCCTGAGGTGGGCGATTTGGCTACAGTGAAGGGTGATTTCTATGCGCTTGGACATATTCCCAACATCATTGGTGCAATTGATGGGACACATGTTGCTTTGGCCCCCCCCCCCAGCACGAGTGAACAGGTGTACAGGAACAGAAAAAGTTATCATTCCAAGAATGTCCAGGTGGTCTGTTTGGCTGACCAGTACATCTCCCATGTAAATGCCAAGTTCCCTGGGTCAGTGCATGACGTGTACATCATGCGAAATAGCAGCATCCCTTACGTGATGGAACTACTTCAGAGACACCGTGTGTGGCTAATTGGTGACTCTGACTACCCCAACCTGTCCTGGCTACTGACCCCAGTGAGGAATCCCAGGACAAGGGCAGAGGAACTGTACAATGAGGCCCATGGGCGTACTAGGAGGGTGATCGAGCGGACCTTCGGCCTCCTGAAGGCCAGGTTTAGGTGCCTCCATATGACAGGTGGATCCCTAATGTACTCACCAAAGAAGGTGTGCCATATCATAGTGGCCTGCTGTATGCTTCACAACCTGGCTTTGCGACGCCAGGTGTCTTTCCTGCAGGAGGATGGTCCAGATGGTGGTGTTGTGGCAGCTGTGGAGCCTGCGGAGAGTGAAGAGGAGGAAGACGAAGAGGACGACACAGACAACAGGGACACAGTAATACAGCAGTATTTTCAATAACATACAGGTAAGAATCAACACCGGCATTTTACTTTTACTTAAAGTCTCCTGCCTCTCTACTGTCTGAGTTTCCCCCCAGTGTATGTTGACTGAGTTGTGACTTTCCCTTCCAATTTCAGAGATGTGGGCCCCACTCCGTGACCTCTGCTTTGTTTCCCCATGGACTACAGCTGTGTGACAGTGGTATGTTGTCATCACAATGTAACTGGACATTTAGGCACGGTTCTGTGTAATACATTTGTTCAAAAATACAGGCAGACTCCAGATTATTTTTGTGCAATAAGTGTGTTTATTAAAGTGTTACATTTTGGGAAATGGTTGCAATTCGGTGATGGGTGATGGTGGAGGAATGTCCATGGCAGAGTCCAGATTTTCAGTCTCACAGGTGCATGGTCCATATGCCTGTGGAAGGTGGAGCAGGGGCAGTTTAAGGTTGGACAGGGTGACAATGTGGGACAGTGGGATGACAATCAGGGGGTATCCTTTCCTGGCGGGGGTCTTGGCATCCTACTCTGTCTTCTTCCTAGATCTCAGGCCCCGCTTGCGGGTGGTTCTCCTTCTGCAGGGGGTGGGGTTCTGGTGGCCTGTTGTTCTTGTGTCGGGGCCTCCTGTCCACTAGCGCCAGCGGAGGTGGTAGCCTGTTCTTGGTCCATGCTAGTGACAGGGGCCCTTTGTGGTGCCACATGGTCCCGCAATGTGCTGACAATCTGATTGAGAGCCACAACGATGGTGCCCATTGCGGAACTGATGTTTCTGAGTTCTTCCCTGAACCCCATAAACTGTTCCTCCTGCAGTACCTGGATCTCCTGGAACCTGGCCAGGACCGTCGCCATCGTCTCCTGGGAGCGGTGGTATGCTCCCATGATGGAGGATAGGGCCTCGTGGAGAGTGGGTTCCCTGGGCCTGTCCCCCCCCTGTCGCACAGCAGCCCTCCCAGTTCCCCTGTTTCCCTGGGCCTCTGTCCCCTGGACCGTGTGCCCACTACCACTGCCCCCAGGTCCCTGTTGTTGTTGGGGTGGTGGGTTAACCTGGGTGCCCTGTAGTGGTGGACACACCGCTGATTGACGTGTCCTGGAGACAGAGGCATGGGCCCGCTGGGTGGGTGCTATGCTGGTGTTCCCAGAGGGGGGTAGGTCTGCTGTGGCCTGTGGCTGTCTGAGGGGAACCGACTGTCCCGAGGTCCCCGATGGGCCGGGCTGGTCATCTGGGTCCAGGGAGACAGAGCTGCTGTCATCACTGTGGGCCTCTTCTGGGGGTGGAATGGACATTTCTGGACCCTCCTGGGCGGTGTCGTGGCGTTCGGGTCCTGCAGGGGTATAAGAGTATGGTTATTGCTTCTGTGTGTGCCATAGCGTGCAATGGGTGGGTGCCCGTGTACCCCAGTGCTGGCATTCCCTTGTGGGGGCTGTTGTGACAGTGGTTTGGGGGGGATAGGTATGTGCAGTGGGCATGCTTAGGTGATGGGTGTCCATGGTTTGTGGTTGCATGCAGGGCTTGGTGTTGGGATGGGTGGGTTGTGATGGTGAGACATTAGCAAGGAGGATGTGTGATGGGGTGGGGGGGAGGGTGGGGGTATGATTTGGCATGCCGGTGGGTGGGGGGGGATGAAGTAGTTGAGATTCGACTTACCAGAGTCCATTCCTCCGCCTACTCCTGCGAGGCCCTCAGGATGCAGGATCGCCAAGACCTGTTCCTCCCATGTTGTAAATTCTGGGGGTTGAGGTGGGGGTCCGCCGCCAGTCTTCTGCACTGCGATGTTGTGTCTGGATACCATGGAACGCGCCTTCCCCCGTAGGTCGTTCCACCGCTTCCTGATGTCGTCCCGATTTCGTGGATGCTGACCCACAGCATTGACCCTGTCCACTATTCTTTGCCATAGGTCCATCTTCCTGGCAATGGTGGTGTGCTGCACCTGTGCCCCGAAGAGCTGGGGCTCTACCCGAACTATTTCCTCCACCATGACCCTGAGTTCAGCGTCTGAAAACCTGGGGTGTCTTTGGGGTGCCATGGGGTGGTGTGGATGAGGTGTGGGGTGGTGTTTGTGGTGATGAGTGTGGTGAGTGTGGTGGTGTGTGGTGTTTTGTGCGTGGATGTTGTGTGAATGATGGTGTAATGTGCCTGTGAATGCTCTGTACTAGCTGGTGGTGTCTCTCTCTGGCCTTAGTCAATAAATGGTGGTCGTAGGGGTTTGTGGGTGATGTGGGTGTGTGTTTTATATTGTGTTGGGTGTGTGGGAGTGGTGTTTGTATGTGTATCAGGTGTGTGTGTTTCAAAATGACCAATGTGGCAGTGTTTTGGAGCTGTGTGTGTATTTTGACCGCGGCGGTGTGTACCGCCAATGGAATACCGCGGTTGAAAGACCGCCGCGTGGATTCGTGGGTTGGAATGGAATGGGCGTGACGGTGGAGGTTTGGTCATCGCCAGTTTTTCGCTGGCCGTTGGTGTGGCGGACTATTGTGGATGTCGGGTTTTTGGCGGTTTGCCTGTTGCGGGTCAGAATGACCGAGGCGGTTTCCCGCGGCCGCGGCGGTGGTATGGCGGTCTTCTGACCGGCGGTAAGCGCCTTTTACCGCCGAGGTCAGAATGACCCCCTTAATCTCCAAGTGCCTCAAAAAATGAATATGACTTTGTGTGATGTAACCAGTGCTCATCAAAAGCCCTCCAACACCTTTGGAGCAAAGTATGCGATGTACAGAAACTGCAGAAAAATTCCCAAAAATTTCAAAACAAAGCATTAACATAAAAAATAGAGAAAAATAGATTCTCATTTAATGGCTGGTTAGTACAACACGAAACATGAAAACCGGAATAAATTGAACGTCCCCGCTTAAATTGTGTGACCTTAGGCAAATAATTTTTTTCACCAAAACTCCTTTTTTCCACACATGAAAGCACTTTCAATTGTGTGAGTTCCAAAGACCAGCTGCACAAAAACCTATTGTGTTTGATTTAAAGATAATAATGTTGGTCTACAATAACCTGGGCCATACAAGGTTCACATGACAAGTGTTTTGTCTATTGGTTAACTAATGGCACTATCACCAGTGTTGGGATGAGACAGGAATGATTCTAAGTTCATGTTTAAAAACTATTGCTTTTAATAAGTTTAATAAGTTGTTAGAAATGGGGTCTTTGGTTGGCAGTCAGTTTGCACGCTGTCCAAGCAGGGACCCTCACTCTAGTCAGGGCAATGGAGATACACACTTAGATAACCCCTGCTCACCCTCTTAATAGCTTGGCACAGTCAGGCTTATCTCAAAGGCAATGTGTAAAGTATTTGTACCAACACACACAGTAATACAGTAAAAACACTACGAAATGGACACCACATCAGTTTCAGAAAATAGGGAATATTTATCTAAAACAAATAAGACCAAAATGATAAAAATCCAACATGCACAAGTCAAGATATGAATTTTTAAAAAAGAGTCTTACTCCATTAAAAATAATGGAAATGTTGATTTTACACAAAGTACCTGGTTTGCGTCAAAAGTAAAGCCGCAGGGGTGAGCATGTGCTGGTAATGTCAGCGATGCATCGATTCCTTACGCGCAAGTGAGGCCATGCATCATTTTTTTCTCCAGTCTGGTAGGCGATGCGTTGTTTTTCTCCCTCGCAAGAGACCGATGCATCAATTTCCAGACAGGGCACCTTGGATCTGGGCAGGTTCACAATGACTTAGACGCCCAGCAATGATGTGTGTTAAATCCGGTCGCATAGTGTTGGAAAACCACGCTGCGTGGGTTTTGCGTCATTATCCGTAGCTGCAAGTGGGTGTTGCGTCATTTCTCCAGCCGCAATGCTTCAATCTCCCAGCCGCGTTGCAGGTGGAGCGTCAATTTTAGCAGCAAAGTAGGTGGCATGTAGTTTATCAGCCATGTTGCAGATAATTCATGGAAAATTTCCCCGCACTGTGTTCTGTGCCTGAATTTCAGTCTTGGTTCTGCCAACTTAACCTTTCAAATGCCCAGGGACTGGATGGGGCACCACTTGGCAGGGCAGGAGTCTCAGCAGAGAGTCAAGGTGCTGGCAGGGGAAGTCTTTGATGGCACTGAGACTTCAAAACAGGAGGCAAACTCAGTCCAAGCCCTTGGAGATTCTTCTCAAGCAGGAATGCACAAGATCCAGTCTTTGTCCCCTTTCACAGGCAGAAGCAGCAACTGCAGGATAACCCAATAAAGCACAGTCACAGGCAGGGGCAGCACTTCTCCTTGTCTCTTCTCCTTGGCAGAGGTTCCTCTTGAATCCAGAAGTGATCTAAAGTCTGGGGTCTTGGGCCCAATACTTATACCCCTTTCTGCCTTTGAAGTAGGCGAACTTCAAAGGAAAGTCTCTATTGTTTACAGGATCCTGCCTTGCCCAGGCCAGGTCCCAGACACACACCAGGGGCATGGAGACTGCAACCCAGGTGGCTCATCAGGATATGCAGGCTACACCCCGCTCCTTTTGTGTCACTGTCTAGAGGAGATTCCCAAACAGCCCAACTATCAGTATTTGATCCAGACAGGGAATCCACAAACAGGCAGAGTCACAGAATGGTTTAAGCGAGAAAATGCCTACTTCAGAAAAGTGACATTTTCATACTAACAATCTTAAACCAACTTCACTAACAGATTTATTTATTTTAAAATTGTGAGTTCAGAGACCCCAATCTCCATATTTCTATCTGCTCTAAAAGGGAAACTGCACTTTGAGGATATTTAAAGGCAGCCCCAATGTTAACCTATGAGAGAGCTAGGTCTTGCAACAGTGAAAACCGAATTTGGCAGATTTTCACTGTTAGGACATGTACAACACATCAGGACATGTCCCACCTTTAACATACACTGCACCCTGCCCAATGGGCTACCTGGGTCCTACCTTAGGGGTGCCTTACATGCATAAGAAGGGAAGGGGTAGGCCTGGCAAGTGGGTACACTTGCCAAGTCGAATTGGCAGTTTAAAAACTGCACAAACAGACACTACAGTGGCAGGTCTGAGACATGTTTATAGGGCTACTTATGTGGGTGACGCAATAAGTGCTGCAGGGCCAATAGTAGCATTTGATTTACAGACCCTAGGCACATAGAGTGCAATTTACTAGGGACTTACTAGTAAATCAAATATGCCAATTACGGAAAAGCCAATTACACATACAATTTCACATAGGGAGCACTTGCACTTTAGCACTGGTCAGCAGTGGTAAAGTGTCCAGAGTAACAAAAACAGCAAAAACAGAGTCCAGTACAAAGCAACAACCTGGGAAGTAGAGGCAAAAAGTTAGGGGAGGCCACACCAAGGATGCCAAGTCTAACATAAGTACTTCTCAGTACAGTGCTGTAATGTGAGGTATTCATATTAAAGCTTACACATGTTAAAGATATATACTTTTTGAATTTTTACTTAATCATATTTTATGAAATGTTTGTTGTATGATTTACATACCAAACATTTTCATGGCTCGGCTCGTACATGGGCTCTATGAACCAAGCCAGACTCTTGGTTCGGCTCTGGCTCAGCTCTGCCTGTTGAGTTGTTGGCTTGCTCCCTTTACAGATATGTTGGATACACATGGCAACAGATTTGTCTTTTGCCTCTTAGTTCACTAATCCTATTGTCAGGAGGACGGGGAGGTACTCTGGAATGCATAGTTTTTAATTGTAAAAGCTATCACTTTTAATAACTACTTTCCAATTCAGTTATATGATTTGTAGCACTGAAATAATCCCTCAAGCTAAATAGAACACTTTGTTAAAAAAAATTAAGTGAATTTATCATATTTTAACATGAATTTCATTCCATGAATTACATGCCAAATATTTTCATGGCTCACCTGGTGCACAGGGTCTTGGAGCCAAGCCAGATCCTTGGCTTAGCTCGTCTTGTTAATTTGATGACTCTCCCACTTTTGCCTGCACTATTGACATACAAGCCAAACTTGAGGTCAAAACAGCAACTAATTAAATACCTGCCTTTTGTGCACTAATTTATGACCTCAAATGGGTGAAAGTCTGTCGTTGTTGCCTAACTCAACCATCTAGGGCCTTATTCACTATGATTTTGCTTCTGGTTTTCATCACTTTTGTGGGCAGCCTTGACACAAAATCCTTTTTGGCATTTACTACACATTTCCATTGTTTAGCAAATGCAAAGCAACACAGCGCATAGTGCTGGCTCATGGTATTTTGCATCAGGTGGGTTTTACCTAGGTCATAGTTCCGCAAAGTCGGTCCTGGAGAGCCGGGTCCATGCCAGATTTTTAGCATATCCACATTTAGAAAAAAGATGTTTCAGAAATCTACAGTTTTCTAAATGTGGATATGCTAAAAATCTGGCATAGACCCGGCTCTCCAGGACCGACTTTGCAGAACCTTGACCTAGATGGAGCTGGTGCGTGCTCAGGCATCCACCTATCAATTCCGATGCAAAACCAGATTTATAGAGGCGTAACAAGGAGAAATGTATTTCTCCATGTTACTTCTACTTTCCATCTACAGCACACATAGAAAGAGTAATATGTCTCTAAGAACTGTTTTGTGGAGGAAGGTATCCCTTCCTGCAAAAAAAACAAGCCTGCTTGTAATGCAGGGACCCTTGCACCATGGCTCAAGAGTGCCTGTGTTGGGGCTAGGCAGCCTCAAGTATGCCAGTGCTTAGTAGATATTGTTCTATTCAGGTCTCTCCCTTTCATGCATGCTAGGCAGCCCATTGTGCGCCAGCTCAGGAGTAAAGCACAAGAATGCACTGCATTCCTTAAACTCAGTGCATTCCGGCTCTTTCCCAGAGATGCAGTGCGGTCAGCAAAGCGGCTTGCTGCTCTGCACTGGGCCGATTTTGTGTAAATCTGACCCTGCTTCTTATTGAGAAGGTGCAGTACAGAAGGAGGTTGAAAGCCTTCAGAATCTATAACGTGAATATTTTAGGGTCAGTGGGCAGGCTTAATACTGGAGGTGACATAGCCGACACGTTGTAAAACGAGAGAGGACCCCTATTCCTCACTCATCTTTGAATGAACTATTTGCCACCAAGGTACATTAAACTGGATTGCTCCCCTAGTTATACTGTTCTGTTAAGAAATTAGAAGACTCCCCGACAGGAGATGCCTCTGTAAGGCCAGTAGTGCTGGGGCTGAGACAGTCGCACCTCAGGCTCCTGCTGACACAGACAGGTTAATCCAGGCCGTGCTCCGGGCTGCAGTTTGCGGGGACAGAATGCTGAAGTGCTCTGCGGCTGTTTCCCTTTTCCCTGGCATTTCACATCGAAGGCCGTTTAAGACAGCTCATCTTTTAGTGCCAATCAGTGTCACCAGCCAATCCCCAGCTGTCAGAATGAGGAGATGACAGTGCTGTAGGAACAGAATGTCTCCAAATTTAGAACAGGGATAATTGTTTTTTACTTTGCTTTGCCTTCTCCTCCTGCTGTCACATCCTCCTCGCAGGCCTGTCAGACATATGGCGCTCCCTCCCACGGGCATTGCTATTCCGTAGTTAGTGTCCACTCGGTGATGTATGTACACATGTGCATACACAGAGGTGCGCGCGACAAATCACTCGGCAAGTACCCTTGGGTGTCACTGAGTCCAGGCAGCCGTACACAAGCATGTGCTTCTATACACACTCTCTCGCTCTCTCTCATGCTCGTACATAGGCACAAATGCATAAACTCACACTCACGCAGACTTTTGCACATACACACACACACACACACCAACTAGAGGGGGGCCCTTTGTGTTTACAGGCCAAAATCTGACTGGTTAGCCCAGTGTGGTGACCTGCCTGTTACCACTTGAGGAGGGCGGCTCAACAAATTAACAAAGAGAGCGGAGCCAGTCGAGGCAAGAGGCTGGCTTGGTTCTTAGATTCCACACCTGAGCTGAACCCTAAAAACGTTTGCCATGTATATCATACAACATCACATATGACGAAGACTCTTCAAAATTCAGAAAAGTGTATTTTTCGTGTAAATGTTGACATTAATACGTCACATTATAGCACTTCACTTACTTATTAAAAGCGATCGTTTTTAAACATGAACTTGGAAGCATTTCGTTCCAGCCCTCCCACCATAATGACAGTGTCATTAGTGAAATACTCATCTATTTGAAGGTGCTTCCAAAAAGAAGGATCAGTAACCTAAAATATTTGCTTATGATCACACAATTTGTTAAGCATGGAAGCCGCCATTAGTGCAGGTTTTCTGGTTTCACTTTGTACAAATCAGTCACTAAGTTGATATGCATTTGTCTCGTCTTTTCACCTAGAATGTTATGATTTGTTTTTACTGCTGTGCATGAGGGTGGGTGACAGGTGTTGGAGTGTGATTTTTATAATCAATATGAAAATGAAAAGCTTGCAATGTAATGTATAATGAAATCGCATAGAAAGTGTTAATGTAGTACTGAGTTTGAAATGTGCCCACGGGGAGTGGCCATCAATGTATACGATGATTACTGAAACTAACAATGAATTAATACTGTACTCATGTATGGTTTCATATTAACGTATTCTAATTAGAGTTATGTATTAAGGTTATGCTAAATTACTCACTAGGCCTTAGTTAGCAAGGGTCTGGGCCTAGCTGCCTGGTCTCATATCAACTGTGTTTTTCTAACGTGCAATGTGCTGCTTTCCTGAAGGACACGAATCTGTACTTTTCCAGAAGCTAGAGATATGTGTGTAGCTGTATTAAATTCTTTCTCATGAGACCCGACTTGCTCAAGGAGAGATTCTTGCTGAATGCAACAGTGTAATTCGCAACAGGTGCAAGGTCGCCTGGACTAGGGGAAGACAATGGAATTACTGACTGGAGCGACAAGTGTAACTTTTCTTACCTGACATTCCGCCCGTTGAAGACGTCAATCACAGGAGCCAATCAACTGCATGAGAACTGTCTTAGGTGAAAATTCTAGTAAGGTGTGTGACGGATTATTGGACAGAGATAACGATGCACCAAATGTTGCCCAATGGAAAATTAGAGACTTCAACAACTTTGATATAATGGTGTGACACAAGGAGAAATCAGCCATTATCGAGCCATTACTTTTGCCACCACTGAAGCCATACTTTGCCTTTCTGAGAGACTTTGGCCCTCATTCCAACAGGGTGGCTGTCCACGGAAGCACCGCCAACAGGCTGGCGGTGTTTCATGTGGTATTCCGACCACGGATGTAAGGCCGCGGTCGCCCAGCCGGGTCCGGCGGTTTCCCGCCGGGTTAGCCCCGGCTGGGAGAATCCTCCATGGCGGCGCTGCAAGCAGCGCCGCTTGGGGATTCCGACCCCCTTCCCGCCAGCCTGTTTCTGGCGGTTTTCACCGCCAGAAACACGATGGCGGGAACGGGTGTCCTGGGGCCCCTGGGGACCCCTGCACTGCCCATGCCACTGGCATGGGCAGTGCAGGGGCCCCCTAACAGGGCCCCAGCATGATTTTCACTGTCTGCATAGCAGACAGTGAAAATCGCGACGGGTGCAACTGCACCCGTCGCACCCCTGCAACACCGCCGGCTCCATTCGGAGCTGGCTTCTGTGTTGCAGGGCCTTTCCCGCTGGGCCGGCGGGCGCTCTCTTGGCGACCGCTGCCTGCCAAACTTAGAATGACCCCCTTTGTCTTATACTTTAAACCATCCTCATCCTATCCTGTCCTGATATTTACTTCTCCTCCTTATGAGGGAAGAGCTTTCTTGCTATGCCCTATTGAGACTTACCTGTTCTATCTTGGCTGATGGCGAATCGACTGATGTCCTGAGGACAAAGACTGATCCTGCATGCTGACTCATTTGGAGGGGTAACTATCTGATGATAAATTGTGATTGTCTGTTTGCCTTTTCTTTCTAGGTACCAACTGCTCTTTTGATAGAGGCCTTAGTTAGATGTTTTTCCAAATTCATGTTGATAAATTCTTTAGCATGAAGCCCAGCATGCTGATGCTAATTAGAGGTTAGTTAAGGAGTTCACTAATATCGGGTGCAAATAGACAAATGACTGAATTCTTGCTTTGTTGAATAATGTACTAATGATACTCTGCTAAAGTTGACTCATGTTAATGTTGTGCTTTGTTCTAATGTTCATGACCTATGCTTTGATAAAGTCTTACTCGAGTTGCCAAGTTATAGTGGTATTGATGTGTTTATTGATATTGCGACTAATAAATATGATACTAGAGTGTAACTAATAGGGAATAAATATCCTAAATCTTACTAAACTTGTGTGGTTATTCATGGCTGAAAGGTCATGGGGTGTTTGATTCTTGTTAAATGCTATTGATTCATTTTGGTTGATTAGTTATTGTGAGTATTAATGAGGGTATCGATCTATTGATTGAAATGCTAAACGGATATCTAGTTCTGGGAAGTCCCCAAACGTGGTCAAAAGATTCATTGGCCTAAAACGAGTCCCCTTGTAAGTTAAATTAGCATGGTTCGGACTCGTTATCAGTTCTGGTAGTAGAGGACGGTTTTGGCCCTATGGGGCCCTAGGACGAGGGACCATTGTCTGGAAATTGTTTTTGAGATAATGCAAATTGAAAAGATGGTGTGCCCCTAAGTCCCAAATGACTTTCTGCAATCTCAGAGCTTGCTGAAGTGAGTTGGGGATGTTCTCGGCGATCTAGTGATAGTGTGAGTGATGTAGGGTTTGCGCTTGCACAGCTTATGCATACTGCAGGTGAATTGTGAGGTTTGTGAGAATTTTAGGCCAGATGATGTTTTAGTAGGAGTGTGCGTACTCCGCAGTATGAGAGTAGGGAAGTCGGCGAACCTCATGTGAGTGTGGCGCTTTGCGCAAAAAAATTGTCCACGTGGTTGTTGGTGATGTACGGACCCTGCGTGGTCTAAGACTCCGGAGTATACTGATGGTTTATGTTGTAATTTGCGCAGTTTAATAGGTCAATTGGGCGTGGTTGACGAGTCGAGTTTGAGTCAAAGTGAGTGAGTGAAAACTTCGATGGAGATTTGGCAAGTTCTAAAGTGCACTAGAACAAACCATTGACAAGTCGAGAGTAAAAATTTGCGGGTCAAATTTTGCTTGCAAGTGCGGGATCTCAGAAGGAGAGAGTAGCGATCGAGGCTAAAAGCAAAATCTCTGTAAAGTTCTGAAGCGATTGTGTTACCCTTCCTGTAGTAAACCGGCAAATTTGAGTTTTGTTGGTGCTCGCAATATTGCATTAGTTTTGTGTGAGTCGAGAGTGAGGAAGACAAGCCGCAAGACTTTATCAGCCGCAGTGTGTGTGAGTGTGACATCATAGGAGCTGTGCTGGGGTAGGTCAGTTAGTGAGAAGGGTCATGCATGGATTGGCAGACGTCCGTGAGAGGCAATTGGTTGAGAAGGTGGGCGTAGAGAGTTCTGGGAATTAAAGTCACTTCCTGATTCAATATTTAGAAAATAAAAGACGCAAAAATGATGTTTTTCAATGCGCTAGAGAGTGCTTTGAGGGGAGATGTGTACATTACAGCTAGTGTGGGGGAGCCTACACTGCCAGAGGATACTCCGACTTATGCCATAATGGAGGAGAGAGGAGTCGCAGCATGTCTTTGGCTAAAGCAATGGTGCAAAATGACAGAGAAAGACTGGTCTTTGGCATTTCCGGAGCACGGAACGTTCAATATAATGATTTTGGAAAATTTATGGAAGGCGTTAAATTAACAAAAGCCACTTCCGAGGCCAGTACAATTTGAGGCTTTAGCAATTTGGGAATTGATGGCCATACGACAAAGGCAGCAGAAATTTGAGAGAAGGATGAGGAAAGCAGAAAAGGCGCTAGCGGAGGCTAGGTGGGATAGAGAGCACAGGATGTGGAGAAGGGAGATAATAGATGGAGTTAGGATGTTTCCGGCAATATCTCAAGACGCCGGACCTCAAGGAAGGAAAGCCACTTGTAAAATGGATAAGGGGTCTAGCAAAGAAAAGGAGACTAAAAAGTCTTGGGCAGAGGCAGATGACTCAAATGATGATGAGTTCCTTAATCAGTTGCTACATGATCGACCACCGCCATATGCCTTAGACGATAATAGACCAAGTACTAGTGCAGGTCCTGTAAATTCGACACAGAACCGGGGGACAACAAACACGGTACAGGTGAATACAGTTGCAACCCCAGTTCCGATACAGAATGGTGTCAGTGTGTCTGCTGCTCCAGAGGTGCATCCTGAGCTACAGCCACCACCGTTTCAGAGGGTCTACCCTGATGTCCCAGTACTACAAACTACAAGTTTGATGGTGCCGTCAGATCCGGCATATACCAGACCAAAGCTAATACAGATTGAGCCAACTCCACTTTTACTGCCTCAGGCACAGCAACAGATGGTTCTGAATTACACCTCAGTCATGGGACCACAGTTAGATACAGCACCGATAATGAATCAGAACATGGGAGCTAATGCTCCACAGGGTTTGGGAACCAGGCAGTCACCAGCCGCCATATCCTTACCTATTACAGTTGGTCCACTAGTACCATTGTATGCACAGGCGAAGTCTAGTGTATGCGATCAGGGAGTAATGACCCAAGAGGTGACAAGAGGAGGGTTCATAGGGAGCTTTCAAGGGATGACTCCAGTGGAACAGACAATAGACAGATCTAGATCCCTGTTAGACTTCAGTCCGATTGGGGTTCCTCGAGATACCATGAGACAATCAGGTTTGGGACTGCTGACTCCACAGATCTCAAGTGTGAATGTACCACAGACACCGATAATGCAGGCTGGAAATATCTCCTTGCAAGGCTTAACTGCGCAACAATTGAATGAATGGTTAGACAAGTTAAATTCACCACAGACTACTCCAGCAACAGCAGAGCGGTCGGAAAGAGAGGAATACCTGAATTTTGTGAGGTTGGGGATGGAAGCAGCTGAGCTAGTAGAAGGGAGTATTGGGGTGAATAGACTAGAGTCATACACTGAAGGGGAATTGAGGTATCTGTGGCCAAAGATAACTAAAGAAGTGAGCAAGGTGCACCAGAAATTTGCAAACCTGGCAGATAAATACGGCATAGACCTAGACAATGCTAAACATCTGAAGAGAAGTTACAGGTTAGACTTTGAGCCCAAGGATTTTGATCACATGAGGTCTACTGGAATGGAGGCACACCTTAAAGAAATACTGCAGAGTGCACAAGTTTGGGTAGCCTTAGAGAAGTGGGAAGGCAGATGGGCAAAGAAAAGAGATAAAAGGAACAGTGACTGCTCGGAGCAGCAGCAAGCGAAACCATCACCGGATACCGGTACAATAAAAATGTTACCCATGAGAGAGACAGCTGGAGGGGTTCTTGTCCATGTACCATGGTCTAGAGGTGACATTCTGTCATTCACAAATGACTTTCCCAGGCTAAGGGAAAAGCCAATAGAGTGGTATCAGCAGGCAGACAGGTTTGTGAAGCTTGCGAAGTATCTTTGGGATAACCTGACTACCCTGTTTGAGATTATAGTTCCAGCTGATTTGTGGCTTGAGTGCAAGAGGAGTGTTGATTGGTCAACAGTGCAGCCAGCAAGGGACAGAGCCACAGGAGCACCGTCTCCTGACGTAATGAGGTACTATTATAAGGTGACTGAGTTTTTGAAGCAGAAAGTGTCACCGCAAAACATTGATTGGCAAAAGATTGATTGAATGGCACAGGAGGCCAAAGAGTCGATACATGCCTACTATGAGTGGTTGTTGAAGGCGTTCGAGCACTACAGTGGTACGTAGGTCATGGAGGCAAAGGACATGAATCACCTTGTGTTCAGATTTGTTGAAGGATTGAGACCCGAGATTAGCCAGATGATTAAGAATCGTTTGATCTGTTGGCAAACAAAGCCAATTGACGAGTTGTTGCGGTATGCAAAATACTGTAGTGACAAAATTTAGTTGAAGCAGAGAAAGTTTAAGGAGAAAGTGATGGTAATGCAAATTAAGGCAGCACAAGTAGGGATGCAGGGAAATGGTTTACAGCAGATGGTGCAACCGCACAAGGAAATGGGATGTTTCAGGCGCAAGTGAGAGGTAGAGGTCGAGGAGGTTTTGTGAACCGTGGTCCAGATTTGAATACTGTAGTGGTCCAAAATGATGTGCAGGGGATGAAGAAGGTGTTACCTTGTCATGCGTGCGGGGGCGTTGGACATTGGAAGCGGGAATGCCCGATGATGGTGCAGGAGGGCGTTGTTCAACAAGGCAATGATGTCAATGCATTCCAAAATGTTAAAGGACCAAGAATGAGGGGTCAAAATCCAAACTTCCAAAATAACATGGTTCAGATTCAGGGTCGTGAAAAAAGAAAGGTGCACTGTTCCAAATAATAACTAAGTGGGATGTATTTTCTACAGGAGCGAGAACCCTCAAGCATCACATTGGATGTAAGATTTCATCATTGGGATAGCTCCTCGTTAGGCCGGTGCTGCAATGCCTAACGGGCTCCGCTGAGGGGGCTCCTAACCGTATATGCCCTACTGATAGTTAGAGGTAATAATCAGTCTGGAGGGGTATCAGAGATTACCCAAGCAATATAGGAGAGATAACAAGAATACAATTGGTTATCCATCTGCATTAGATAATCATAGTTTTAATCAGCATTACTGTGACGGAGACCAAGGTTAAAAACAAAAAGGGGGAGTAAAGTTGAGGTATAATGCTCATCTACTCTCACACAAGTTATGAATTTTGAGAAAAAGACCCAAAAGTGGCTTCTCAAAAAGGGGTCTACATGTTTTGCGTCTGGTGGTCCATACGGATCCCTCGACGCTTCTTCAGGACCGTAAAAAACTTCTCCAAAAAATCAAAAGTCCAATTAAGAACAAAAATTAATCAAGGAAAACACAGTCAATTTACTGTGGAGTTGTTATATGTCAGTCAAAGTCGCCCTAAAAAAATAGATAAAGCAACAGCATGTTGAGAATAAAATGCCCATTAGTTAAACAAGAATATAATTAGATTGAATACATCATGTGAGAAACAAAAGTAATCTCAATTATAAAAACATTTATTGAGGCTTACCATCCCCGGTCTGTGGATAAAACCCCATGGGAATCAGATATCAGTAACCGGAACAGACAATCTAAATGTCATAGTAATGTAGAAGAAAAAATCAGGAGTAATACTAGAAACCATCAAAAATCAAATAAAACAGTTGTCTTAAATGTAGGTGTTATTGAAAATCAAGATGGACAAAAAGGAGTATTGTGTAGGTCCAACTATAACAAAATCCAATGGCACAAGAGTTTAGTAATAAGCTATAACAGTTGATCTCACCCGTGTAGTCCAAGAAATAACAGCGATCGCGGTGAGAGAAGTAAAAACTCTCTCCAACATCGAGATCCTGTGGACATATTCAGGGGATTTTTGTAGCAGCGCTGACGGACACAATTCAAAAAAGGAGAAGAAGTACTTACTTCTGTAAGCGGTATGTAGGGCATCTAGCACCTACCCTACTGATAGAGTCCCCGTGCCGACATCGACGGGTGTCTCTGCGGTCCTCAAATACGTCTTGAGGACCCGGAAGTAACCAGCGTCTGCAGGCGCGTCCCGCGTAGTTTGTTATAGTAGTCATGGGAAAGGAACAAAACACAAGCGACGGACTAGAGCTCCGTCGGCAATGCGCGTGGCTCGCGCTATCTGGTAAGTAGTCGCAGAAGCACAAGATGCGAGATCAAAATGAAAGACGGACACAGTGTTCCATCAGCGTTTTTTTTGGTGGTGGACAAAAAACCAGATTCCCGGCTATTTAGTACATGGAAAGGGAATAACTAAAAGGTTAGAAAAACCTATGTTATGGGGAAGAGACCGCACAAAAATGTGTGTAACCAGTGTCAAGAGCTTAGATGAATGGGCAATGGAAAAAGAAATGTCAAAAGCCTTAAACGACAAGTGGAGTCGTTAGAAACTTATAGAGGAGTCACAATTAAAGTGATTTTGTCATAAAAAGATATTATAATGAACGGTATATTATAGGTCATATAGGGTCAACAATGTGTAAATTATATCGTATTAAAAATTACAAAAATGGTAAGTGTGTTCAATTAGGAAATGTCAGTTGCTGGTAAGAAAATTAATTTATCTGGGGCTCAATGTGGACCATGGAATATCATCATTCAATCCCCGGGTTGAGGTGCCCAGTCTAAAAATCCAACGTTGTTCGATTCTAAAAAGGAACTGGGTGACATTTTGTTTCACTCTTGGTGCTTCTAGGATCACCCACCGTAACTCATCAGGGGTATGAGGGAAGTCAATGAAATGAGCACTGAGTTTGGTAGTAATTCTGCAGCATCTGATGTTGCTCCTGTGTTCATTAATGCGTATCTTCACAGGACGTGTGGTCATCCCTACGTAACGTAATCCACAAGGGCAGGTGATCATATAAATGCAATTCTTTGAGTTGCAATTTGTATGTTTTTTTAGAAACCATCTACCGAAGGGATCTAAGTCCAATGATTGTGTTTGGTGGGTCAGTGTACATACATTACAATTACCATACGGGTAGTGGCCCTCAACTGGAGGTAAGTCCCATAATGTTCTTTGGGTAGAGGTATCATGCCGTGTACGCGGACGTGTATGGACCACCATGTCCTTAATGTTAGCAGTTCGTCTGAAAGCAAATAAAGGTTTTGGCATTAAAGTACCTCCACTTTCTAATATTGACCAGCGTTTGTTGATCAATTTTTTAATATCGTTGGAAAGGGGGGTAAATGTAGAGACACAAGTAATGAATGTCTGTGGCGCCTTCTCTTTGTATTCTAGTAGACTCTCCTTATGGTTATTCCTAGCTCTTTTGCGAGCCAAGTTGACAACCTTGGATGGATAATGACGTTCGTGAAGTTTGGTTTGCAGAGCACTAGCTTGTTGGTCAAACTGTGTAAGGGTACTGCAGTTCCGTCTAAGTCGTAGAAATTGACCAAAAGGTAGATTGTCTCTGAGTGCTTTCGGATGATAGCCCTCATACAGTAAGAGACTATTCCGATCTGTAGGTTTATGATATGTGCTAGTTGACAAGCGACCATTATCAATGGTAATCATTAGGTAGAGAAAAGGTAAATGAGTCGATGATATGGAAGCAGTAAAATTTAAATAAGGATCAAGGGAATTAATCCAGGTGGTAAAATCGTCTGCTAAGGATAGTGGTCCTTGCCATATTATCAATATATCATCTATATATCGTTTCCATAATTTGATATCTCTCTGGAAGGGATTGTTTGCTGTCAAAATAAATGTCTTCTCAAAATTATACATATAAAGACAGGCCAGGCTAGGCGCAAATGTACTACCCATCGAAGTGCCTCTGATCTGGTGGAAAAATTGTTCTTCAAATTGGAAATAGTTCTCAGTGAGGGCCAGGGTAGCGCATTGCATGATAAAGGGGATGGGGGTGGAAGGTAAGGTTGAATCATTCAAAAGTTCTGTCTCTACTACATGTAAGGTGGCCTCCTGGCGAATGTTGGTATAGAGTGCTTCAACATCTAAGGTAATTAAACCCTGGATGTCTCCGGTCTGGCTCACAGTTTCAATGAGTCTAAGAACATCCTTAGTGTCCTGTAGATAAGTCGAATAATTTTTCACTAAAGGTTGAAAGAAATGGTCGCAGAAAATTGACAGGGGCTCTAAAACCGAGCCTATGCCTGACACAATTGGTCGACCTGGGGGTGGATTAATACCCTTGTGAATTTTGGGTAAGCAGTAGAAGTAAGGTATTTTAGGGTCGGAGGTATCAAGAAACTCAGCCTCCTTGGCAGAAATCCAGGTATTGTTTTTCGCTTCCTCTAAGAGGCTCCTGATCTGGATCTGAAGTCTCTTAGTGGGGTCGGTAGTAATCTTAGAATAATAGGTGGTATCGTCCAACAATCGTAGACATTCTTGTCTGTAGTCCTGGGTGTCCATGATAACTATTGCCCCACCTTTGTCGGCCTGTTTAATCGTGATGTCAGGATCAGTTGATAAAGATTGTAAAGCCTGTTTTTCCTTTTTAGGTATATTGATGTAAGGGTGCTTAGGTTGTAAGCGAGATATATCAGATAGTACGGCTTTTTCAAATGTTATCACCTCGCTAGGCATCATGGAGGTTAATGGTGAGAAAGTCGAAGGTTTCTTAAGGCCGGAATCCCGGATTTGAGGTTCCCCTGGTTTGTCTTTGAAAAAAACGTGAAGATTAATTTTGCGGAAAAATTGAGCCATTTTGATCTGTAGTCAAAATGAGTCCTCATCAGGCGTCGGGATAAAACCAAGGCCTTTATTGAGAAACCTGGTTTCATCTATTGATAGTTGTTTCTTAGACAAGTTGACAACTAGGTTCTCGATATGGGGCTCTTGGATTGGCTCCTGGTCACCATTTGTGGCTCTTCCCTTGACCATCGAACGTGCCTGCCTCTTCCTCTTCTTCTGCTTCTGCCTCTGCCCCGGCCTAAAAAAGGCAAAAAGGGCATCGGGGGCGGGGTTGGTAAAAAGGATATGGTGATTGCCAAGCCATGGGATGGTTTAAAGGGTAAGGTGGGTAGTTGTAAAATGGACGTGGGGCGTTCTCATCGGTGCTCCATCCGTCAGATGATGAACCACTGTTGGAGTTCCGTGGTTTTTTATATGAGGTGGTAGAATCATCGGAGGAGCGTGATTGGTTATCAATATCGTAATCCTCCTTGATGTAAGGGTAAACCTTCTCCCTGCTGAACTTAGCAATGTCCCTTTTGGAGTTTGGTAATCTTTTGTTGGGTTAAAAACTCCTTTGTCTCATTTAGTTCAGCAGTGATTTCAGCCAGGCGATTTTTGAAGGCTGTGATCGAGATTGTAGTTTTCAAGGTGTTCTCCATGGTATTAATTTGGATAGTAATTGAATCTGCCAAACGTTTGGAAGTATTGATGATTAAGATTAACCAGTCCCTGGTGCATTTCCATGCAAATTGAGCCCAGCCCTTCCTGAAAGCTAAGTCTTGCAAAAAAATTCTAGGAATGTTTGACACTAGAAGTCCATTGGGGGCTATGTTGGCGCACAGGTATTCCGTCATGATGGTCCCATGCATGACTATTTTTATGAGTTCTCGTTTTAAAGTTGATAGTCTGTTCCAGTCCTCCTTAAGGCTCCCTGATGGGGATGTTCCATCAGTATCAAGGATCGAAGGTGCCTGGAGAATGGCTGATACCATCTCATCATCATAGCTCAAGTCCTGAAAGTCCTCCATTGTGGGGTTTCTTAACAGGTAATCTGAGCGCAAAAAAGAAGAAACGGATAGTAATTAACTGAGATCCGTTTAGACAAAAGTGGTCCCACAGCAAGGCTGCTGTACATGAAACTGAAAACAAAGGAGGGGGACCTGGGAGGTTGGTGGTCCAGTGCACAGTCTCCCATAAACAGTAGTGAAAAAAGAAAGGTACATTTAAGACAACTGTTTTATTTGATTTTTGATGGTTTCTAGTATTACTCCTGATTTTTTCTTCTACATTACTATGACATTTAGATTGTCTGTTCCGGTTACTGATATCTGATTCCCATGGGGCTTTATCCACAGACCGGGGATGGTAAGCCTCAATAAATGTTTTTATAATTGAGATTACTTTTGTTTCTCACATGATGTATTCAATCTAATTATATTCTTGTTTAACTAATGGGCATTTTATTCTCTACATGCTGTTGCTTTATCTATTTTTTAGGGCGACTTTGACTGACATATAACAACTCCACAGTAAGTTGACTGTGTTTCCTTGATTAATTTTTGTTCTTAATTGGACTTTTGATTTTTTGGAGAAGTTTTTTACGGTCCTGAAGAAGCGTTGAGGGATCCGTATGGACCACCAGACGCGAAACATGTAGACCCCTTTTTGAGAAGCCACTTTTGGGTCTTTTTCTCAAAATTCATAACTTGTGTGAGAGTAGATGAGCATTATACCTCAACTTTACTCCCCCTTTTAGTTTTTAACCTTGGTCTCCGTCACAGTAATGCTGATTAAAACTATGATTATCTAATGTAGACGGATAACCAATTTTATTCTTGTTATCTCTCCTATATTGCTTGGGTAATCTCTGATACCCCTCCAGACTGATTATTACCTCTAACTATCAGTAGGGCATATACGGTTAAGAGCCCCCTCAGCGGAGCCCGTTAGGCATTGCAGCACCGGCCTAACGAGGAGCTATCCCAATGATGAAATCTTACATCCAATGTGATGCTTGAGGGTTCTCGCTCCTGTAGAAAATACATCCCACTTAGTTATTATTTGGAACAGTGCACCTTTCTTTTTTCACTACTGTTTATGGGAGACTGTGCACTGGACCACCAACCTCCCAGGGCCCCCTCCTTTGTTTTCAGATGCAGGGTCTTCAACCCATGCAACAAGTGCAGATGCCACGTGTACAACCAGTGCAGATGCAACAAGTGCAACAGCAGGTTCCTTTGGTACCTAGACAGCAAATGCAGTTGCCCTTAGCACCAATGGGACAGCAACAGGTGATGCTTCCTCAACAGGTCACAGGTCAAGGAATGAGTCAAAATAACACAGTACAACAGTTCCCATTGCGTGGTGAGAATGGAATAAATGATGAGTGGTCAGATGAAAGCTCAGATGGTGAGTAGTGTAGACTTGCAGCATCCCTAGAAGTAGATCAGAGAGCGCCCTGCGTGCAAGGGAAAGTGATGGGTCACAAGGTCTAATTTTTGGTTGACACAGGAGCTACGCACTCTACAGTCCGAAGTGCAGAGATTCCGAAATTGCCTCTTTCGGGACGTACAATAAATGTGGTAGGAGTAGCAAATCAGCTCCTGACTAACCCGATCACAGATCCGGTTCAGGTTGAAAAAAAAAAGTGTGGGATTTGACAGGAAAGGAAGTGGGACTGATAAAAGGAGTGGAATCAGTTAAGGTCAGAGTGAAGCCAAATGCTGTGTTTCCCCAGGTACCGCAGTACCATATGGCGCAAGATGTCCTCATACAGGTAACGCAGATAATTGCAGATTTTGTGAAGCAAGGGGTCCTGAAAGAAGTGATGAGCAGTCCATGTAATTCACCTATAATGGGACTGAGAAAGTTTGAGTTGTCCAAGACTTGAGAAAAATCAATGACATAGTGGTGAAATGTTGCCCAGTGGTGCCAAATCCAGCTGTGATCATGTTTCAGGTTCCATGTGATGCAGAATGGTTCTCAGTCGTTGATTTGTCCCAAGCATTCTTTTTTGTGCCTCTTCATGATGACAGCCAATTTCTCTTCAGTTTCAAATTCTTGGACAAGGTCTACAGTTGGTGTCGAATTCCTCAAGGGTTTTCGGAATCACCTTCCATCTTCAATCAGAGACTGAAGAAAGATTTGGAGTCATTGGAATTGCATTTTCAATCGACTCTAGTGCAGTACATTGACGATTTGTTGATCACATCCAAAACAAGAGCTAATTGCAAGTACGATACCATTGCCTTACTAAACCACTTGGGAAAGAATGGGCAAAAGGTGTCCCTAAAGAAGCTGCAATATTGTCAGAAAGAGGTGAAATACTTAGGTCATCTAATTAAGAAAGGGCCGATGAAAATATCCAAGGAAAGAGTGACCGCCCTATTACAGATGAATCCCCCAACGACACGAAGAGACATTAGGATGTTTCTGGGAATGGTGGGCTACCGTCGCCAGTGGATCCTGAACTTCTCAGTCATCTCCAAGCCATTGGTAAGACTGATGGTTAAGGAGGTTAAGGATGGGCCTGATGTCAGAACTTTGTCCGAGAAAGAGATGAAGGCAATCATTGAGCTGAGGGAGTATATGTGCAGGGCTCCAACTTTAGGTATGCCAGATTACGCAAAGCCTTTTGTCCTGTTTTGTCATGACCGTGATGCACGTTCTTTGCCTGTCCTGACACAGGTCCATGGAGGTGCAAACCGACCAGTAGCATACTTTTCAGCTACTTTGGACCCAGTCGCAGCAGCCTTACCAGGTTGTCTGCGTGCAGAATCAGCAGTTTGTCAAAGCCTCGCACAATGTGAATGCATAGTGATGGGACATCCTTTAACAGTTATGGTCCCACACTCAGTTGAGATCTTGGTAACCCATACCAAAATGCAGCACATGACAAATGCAAGACTGACAAAATATGAAACGATTATATTGGGGTCACCAAATGTAACTTTGAAAAGATGTACAGTGCTGAACCCGGCAACTTTGCTTCCAAATGAAAATGCAGAAGTTGAGGATGCTGGTGAGGTAGAACATGATTGTCTTGAGGTAACAGAAATGTGCACCAAACTGAGACCTGATATTAAAGATACCCAATTGGAAGAAAATGACCACATTATCTTTGTTGATGGCTCATGTTTGAGAGACTCAGTAGGAGTGCTGAGAGCCGGATACGCTGTATGTACAATCACTGGTATCCTGGAAGCGTCTTGGCTTGAGAGAGTGTATTCTGCTCAAGTGGCAGAATTGGTTGCTCTTACCAGAGCATGTCATGCCGCTGCAGAATTGAAAGTGACTATCTATACTGACAGCAGATACGGATTTGGAATTGTCCATGATTTTGCCCAGCTATGGTCACAGAGGGGTTTCCTGACCTCTTCTGGTTCTCCAGTGAAAAATGGTGAAAGAATTAAGGAGTTGTTGCACGCGATTCAGTTACCTCATGAAATTGCTGTGGTAAAATGCAGCGCTCATGTGAAATCACAAGACTTTGTTTCAATGGGAAATGGATATGCGGATCAAGTCACAAGGTTTTGCGCATTGAACTTTATATCGTTCAAGGATCAGTGGGAATTGTTACCTGAAACAGAAAATTAGACATGCACAGGTTACGCTTTAAGGGTGGTTGACACGTTGAAGGAATTAAAATTGTTGCAGGGACGTGCCAGCAGAGATGAGAAACGCACTTGGCTTAAGATGCAATGTGGACAAAGACCAAATGACTTGTGGATTTCAGATGAGGGGAAAATGGTTTTGCCGAACAGTCCACTGTCACAGTTTGCAAGGTTTTACCATGGGCAAGCACATATTGGGAGAGATGCCATGATCAGTTTGTTCAGAATTGATTGGTTTAAGACAAGCCGCAGAAGTGATTTGTCACAGGTGTATCATCTGTCAACAGATCAATGTGGGGAAAGGGACATTGGTGAACTTGAGCCACATTGCGAGAGCAGGAGGTCCATTTAGCAGAATGCAACTGGATGTTTTTGAGATGCCCCTGTGTGGAGGTCTGAGATACGTGTTGGTGATTGTGTGTATCTTTAGTCACTGGATTGAAGCTTATCCTACACCCAGAAATGACAGTCTCACAGTTGCGAAGCTGATGCTTAGGGAATTGATTCCACGTTTCGGGTTTCCGATCTCTTTAGAATCAGATAGGGGAAGTCACTTCAACAACGAGGTGGTTAAGCTCTTGTGTGTAGCGTTGAACATTGAACAGAAGTTACATTGTAGTTACCGCCCTGCAGCATCAGGATTAGTGGAGGAGATGAACGGTGCCCTGAAGTCAAGAATGGCAAAAATGTGTGCAGCTACAAATTTGAAATGGCCTGATGCGTTGCCATTAGTGTTAATGTCAATGAGAAACACACCTAACAAGGAAACAGGACTGTCTCCTTACGAGATTCTCATGGGCCGAGCTATGAGACTGCCCGCAGTGCCTGCAAATGCTCTTGTGAATATCACGGATGATATGGTATTGGACTACTGCAAGGGTCTGGCTGAGGTGGTCCGCTCTTTCTCTCACCAGGTGGACCACCCAGCCACTGATAAGTGATCCAGGTCACAACCTGAAAGCTGGTGACTGGGTTGTCATCAAGAAACAAGTAAGGAAGTCGTGTTTGGAGCCACTTTGGGAGGGGCCATATCAAGTAATACTAAAGACTACTACTGCTGTGAAGTGTGTGGGAATTCCAAACTGGATCCATGCCAGTCACACGAAAAAGGTGACATGCCCAACTGATGAGGAAATTGAGTTGGCAAAAGTGACAGAAAAGGAAGTCTCAGGGCCGGAGAGCAATCAAAGAGGAACTGAGACAGAAGTAGAGCCCGTTGAGGACGGCTTGGTCACTCCAATAAGTGACGAGACCCAGATGGGTGACGGTGAGCCTATCTCAACTGAGGCGCCTGGAGGACCGACCCAGAGAGAGGTTCTCAAAGAAGCAGACGTAAGCGATATTGAAGTAGAGCCCCTGACAGACCCAGAAGGTGAAGGAATTGAGGCGGAAGAGAGTCAGAGTGTCCAGACTCCTACTGAGCAAATTGCAGGTCCATCAAGAGAAAACACCAGTCAGAGGAGGACAACAAGCTGCCACAAGGAAGATGAAAGACCAGAAAGACACTGAAAGGAGATAAGTGGCCAGAATCTCGAGTGACAAAAGGAGAGGTGGTTGTCCATGATGCAATAGAGGAAGAAGTTGATACAACAAGGAAGGAAGATCTGAGTGAAGGAGAGTTGCAAGGTGATCGCAAGTTGAAAAGAAAGAGAGTAGCAAACAGAAGGTACGCAAGACCCGAATGGGCATATGCAACGTCAGCTGAGTGGCAGCAAGAGTTCTTGGCGTTCTGTTTTGATCGAGAAGTTCCAGGTCAATACTATGATACCTGAGCCTGGCCAGAGAAAGAGGCTGTGTTGATGTGAAAAAAAAAAAAGAGTTAAAGAGAACTGAGAAAAGAGACTGATAAATTACCGGATGTGACACTGCTAATCTGAATTGACTTTTGAAAATTGATTTTGACAAGCTGCTAACCAGAATTGACAAAGATCCTGGGAGTGAATGTAAAAGCTGTATTAATTGCTGAAAGAAGCTTTAACCATCCTCAGTTGGTTGTTGTTTGAACTTATAGCACTTTGCTTTCTGATTCTGTACAGATCATGGCTAACACTAGAGATGATAATAGGGGAAGTAGGCGCTGTAAATGTTTGGGTGTTGCTTTGGGCGTTGTATGTGTGGTATTCATTATGGTTCTGATTGTGGGTATGCCTTTGGTAGATAAGAGTGAAACTAACAATGCTACAATTCCTGAGACCACTGCTACACCAACAGCTTGGGAGAGGTTTGAGCAGGACACAAGATACTTGCATGAGGGAACTAACGTAAAAGGGGAACTATCGACTAATGTTTTCTATTGCTTGCTGAGTGAGTATGTTGACACTATGAATGTGAAAGATTGTTATCTGTGTACACAAGTTCCTGTTTCAGTGCAAGAGGGAGTTACCTACCATAGTTTGCCTTTGACATATGGGACAAGCTGTATTTTGTTACTAACACGATTCTATAACCAGGAAGAGATACAGTACTTTTACTCTAACAATGATCTTGTGTTTTCTTATGTGCCTATCATAGAGAAATTAAATAGTGTAGCGAAATATTATAACATAAAATTAGTTAACGGGTTCTTTGAAGCGACATTAACAATTAGTACATCTTATGCACACCGCAATAATCTAACATGTTTGCTTACACCTGTAGATAAAAGCTTTCCAGATCACATGGAAGATAGAAGAAGGGCATTGAAGGGGAAGTTGGAGAAAGGATTGCAGCAGCGAGCTTTTATAAATAGCGAGAGCTATAGTGCAGTTAGGGAGCAAGGGAAATTAGCCTTAGATGCACTACACGTAGGGAAGCTTTGCATAACGCGACCAAAGTCATATTCTGATAATGTGTTTGTGGGAACGAGTGAATGTAAGCATGTATTTTTGTTTCAGAGTAAGTGGACCTCCATGTTAAATGGACAGGATCCAGCGATCCCTGGGATCTATTACATATGTGGACTTAATGCTTATTACCGTCTTCCAAAGGGATGGTATGGGACATGTTCTTTGGGGATAGTTTTTCCAAAGATATATCAGTTAGAGGACTTGAAAAAGCTTCCGAAATTGTCTGAGTTACATCGTACTAGACAAAGGAGAGAGACTGCTGCTGGTGTAGTAGGAGACATATTTGGAGCAATAATTCCTTCAGTGGGAGTTATCTTGAACTCCATAAAGATTCGAACGTTGTCTACTATTGTGTATAACACGTTGACAAATTTTACAGGGGCTATACTCCTGATGGATACTGAACTTGCTGCGGAGAGGGCTATGACTCTTCAAAACAGGCTTGCTTTATACATTCTTTTAAAAAATTTCAGAGTTTGTAAGATGCTTAATGAGCGACATTGTTGTGCTTATATACCTGACAATAGTAATGAGATTAGAAGTATGCTTACTAACCTAACAAGAGATAGTACAGAATTGAAGGTCTGAAAGAACCTGGAGTTTGGGAAAAGGTTGGAAAAGGACTTGCTAAAGTGGGAAGCTGGTTTAGTAATATTTGGCATGGGATACTGGGAAACATAATACAGGGAATATTGATTGTTTTAGGTTGCTTATTTGGAATATGGCTGTCATGCTAAATTAGTAAAAGAATTAAATTGAAAATGGCGAAAAATAATAAGAGGAGGGAGGAAAAGAAAAGGGAGAAAATGTTCAGAGCAAAATTAGGAGGGGCGAAATCGAGGGAAGAAATCGAGATGAAGGAATTTTAAAGATGCAAAAAGTTGTAAAGAGAAAGAGTTTGTGTGATGACAAGAGTCATCAGAGGAGGGATTGTTAGAGTGTGATTTTTATAATCAATGTTAACATGAAAAGCTTGCAATGTAAGGTATAATGAAATCGCAAAAAATATGTTAATGTAGTACTAATGCACACGTTTGAAATGTGCCCACAGGGAGTGGCCACCAATGTATACGATGATTAATGAAACTAACTAATAATGAATTAATAATTGTTGGATTTTTTTTTGCTTATGCAGGGTCATCCCCACTCTTTTTGCCTCCTGCCTCCTTTTTTTCTGACCTGTTGCTGTTGGCTTTTGAACTCTGAGCACTTTACCACTGCTAACCAGTGCAAAAGTGCATATGCTCTCTGTGGAAATTGTATTGGTAATTGGCTTATCCATTATTGGCATATTTGATTTATTAGTAAGTCCCTAGTACAGTGCACTAGAGGTGCCCAGGGCCTGTAAATCAAATGCTACTAGTGGGCCTGCAGCACTGGTTGTGCCACCCACATAAGTAGCTCTGTAATCATGTCTCAGACCTGCCATTACAGTGTCTGTGTGTGCAGTTTTAACTGTAAATTCGACTTGGCAAGTGTACCCACTTGCCAGGACTAAACCTTCCCTTTTCTTACATGTCAGACACCCCTAAGGTAGGCCCTAGGTAGCCCCAAGGGCAGGGTGCAGTGTATGGTTAAGGTAGGACATATAGTAATGTGTTTTATATTTCCTGACAGTGAAATATTGCTAACTTTGTTTTTCACTGTTGTAAGGCCTGTCCCTCTCATAGGTTAACATGGGGGCTACCTTTAAATCTGATTAAAGTGTAGATTCCCTTTGAGAGCAGATGGATATGTGGAGTTTAGGGTCTCTGAGCTCACAACTTAAAAATACATCTTTTAGTAAAGATGATTTTAAGATTGTGTGTTTGAAACTGACACTTTTAGAAAGTGAGCATTTTCTTGCTTATATCATTTCTGTGACTCTGACTATTTGTGGATTCCCTGTCTGGGTCAGTTTGACAGTTGGGTTGGTTGCACCTCACACTAGACAGTGACACAAAGGGAGCTGGGGTGTAGCCTGCATATCCTGATGAGCCATCTGTGCTAGGTGGGAGGGGAGGAGGGGTAACTCACTCCTGAAGGGGCTGTGCCTGCCCCCACACAATGCAGTCTCCAACCCCCTGGTGAGTGTCTGGGGCCTGGCCTGGGCAAGGCAGGATTTCACAGTCCAAAGAGACTTTACTTTGAAGTAGGCCTACTTCAAAGGAGAAATTGGGTATAAAAAGGGCACCCAAAGCCACAGACTTTAGAAACACTTCTGGAACCAAGAGGAACCTCTGCCTGGAGAAGAGCTGAATAGCTGAGGAAGAAGAGCTGCCTGCCCGTGACTGTGCTTTGTGGAGCTATCCTGCAATTGGTGCTTCTGCCAGAGTAAGAGGGCAAAGACTGGACTTTGTGTGCCTTCCATCTTGAGAAGAAATCTCCAAGGGCTTGATCTAGAGCTTGCCTCCTGTTGTTTGAAGTCTCAGGGACAGCAAAGACTTCTCTCTGCTAGCACCTGGATTCTCTGGAGAGACTCCTACTCTGCCCTGTGGTACCCATCCAGTTCCTGGGACCCTGAAAGGAGAAGCTGGCAGCCTAAAGACAAGGAAATCCACGCACAGAGCGATGTGCGGGAAAAAAATTGACGCAACTCCGATCTGCGGCTGAAACAACAACACACTGCCAGCTCCGCCGCTGAGAAAACGACGCTCGCATGAAACGCGACCGAAGAATCGACGCACAGAGCAAGAGAAACGACGCGCAGCTTCTCTGACGGAGGCTGGGAGATCACATCCTGCGCTGCAGGGATTTCAGATCATCGTGCGGCTGGATTTTTGACTCACGTACCGCTGTGCAGAGTTATTTTTGACGCACACCCGTCCGTGCTGGGTTATTTTTGATGCCCACCAGGTAAATTTTCACTCTAGCAGCGCTAGTGTGTGTCTAAAATTACTGAAAGGCTCTTTTTGCATTTTTATTGATAACTTGACTTGTGTATGGTGGATTTTTGTCGTTTTGGTCTTGTTTTGTTTAGATAGATATTTCCTATTTTTCTAAACTGGTGTTGTGTCATTTTGTAGTGTTTTCATTAAGTTACTGTGTGTGTTGGTACAAATACTTTACACCTAGCACTCTGAAGTTAAGCCTACTGTTCTGCCAAGCTACCAAGGGGGTAAGCAGGGGTTAGCTGAGGGTGATTCTCTTTTACCCTGACTAGAGTGAGGGTCCTAGCTTGAACAGGGGGTAACCTGACTGTCAACCAAAGACCCCATTTCTAACAATAACGTACTCATGTATGGTTTTATATTAACGTATTCTAATTAGAGTTATGTATTTGGGTTATGCTAAATTACTCACTAGGCCTTAGTTAGCAAGGGTCTGGGCCTAGCTGCCTAGTCTCATATTAACTGTGTTTTTCTAACGTTCAATGTGCTGCTTTCCTGAAGGACACAAAGCTGTACTTTTCCAGAAGCTAGAGATATGTGTGTAGCTGTAGTAAATTCTTTTTCGTGAGACCCAACTTGCTCAAGGAGACATTCTTGCCGAATTCAACAGTGTAATTCGCAACAGGTGCAAGGTCGCCTGGATTAGGGGAAGACAATGGAACTACTGACTGGAGCGACAAGTGTAACTTTTCTTACCTGACATTCCACCCGTTGAAGACGTCAATCACAGGACCCAATCAACTGCATGAGAACTGTCTTAGGTGAAAATTCCAGTAAGGTATGTGACGGATTATTGGACAGAGATAACGATGCACCAAATATTGCCCAATGGGAAATTAGAGACTTGTTCGACAACTTTGATATAATGGCGTGGCACAAGGAGAAATCAGCCATTATCGAGCCATTCCTAGCCATTACTTTTGCCACCCCTGAAGCCATACTTTGCCTTTCTGAGAGACTTTGTCTTATACTTTAAACCATCCTCATCCTATCCTGGCCTGATATTTACTTCTCCTCCTTATGAGGGAAGAGCTTTCTTGCTATGCCCTACTGAGATATCCTAAATCTTACTAAACTTGTGTGGTTATTCATGGCTGAAAGGTCATGGGGTGTTTAATTCTTCTTAAATGCTATTGATGAATTTTGGTTGATTAGTTATTGTGAGTATTAATGAGGGTATTGATCTATTGATTGAAATGCTAAATGGATATCTCGTTCTGGGAAGTCCCCAAACGTGGTCAAAAGATTCATTGGCCTAAAACGAGTCCCCTTGTAAGTTAAATTATTAAGGTTCGGACGCGTTATCACAGGCAGAAGCCACATGAAAGATCAACTCATTCTGGGCTCGAGTTTCCAACATCACGTAGAGCTGAGCCAGAGCCTGATTTCAAGATTGAGCCTGGCTCGAGCTTTCAGGAGCCCACCCACCCCTAGTAAACAGCATTTTTTCACCTTGCCTAAATCACCTAAAGGTTACCCTCACTTACACCATACTGAAAGTGAGAGGCTGATTTGGGGACAGGGTGAGAGGAAGGTGAGAAGGTGTAACCGAGGAAAATAAGTGAGGGAGGACAAAATGGAGTGCATTTACAGGCGGCCGGAGAGCTGGAATAAAAACATGATTAAAAACAGTTTGTTAGGTCAGCACCATGTGCGCCCTCCTGACTCTAAGCTCCCTAGACCTGGATCCAGTTTGCCTGTGCCTAAAGATGGCCTTGGCCCTGAATTTCTTAGTTGAGACTAAGAACTGTCAAAGAAACGTGGATGGTGATGTCACCTCCTCTACCTCCTCTTTATGGGAACCATCTATATAAAATGAAGTTATTTATAGTCCACAACCTAATTAAAAAGTGTTGAAGATGTGGGGAAACCATGCCAGAGGCCTCTGCTAGGTGAGATCCTTATTGTTCTACCAGTCTATCACTTACTTCAACCCAGGTACTATCATATAAAGTCCTGGGGATTCCCAACAGGGTACTATTGTCTTTTCCCCAAAGACTGGCAACTATGCCACACCAGTTCTTTATTTATTTCTTCAAATACTGATTTGAAATGTATAAATACACAAAATAAGTGTTCCTATTTTTATTTAACATATAATACTAGCAATAAATTAAGAGTGAGTCAGTGGCTCATAGCTGACGTTAGAAGTCTAAATCCCATTTGATTTGCTGGTCTCGACTATCACAGAGATTTTAGCTGCCTGTTAGCAATAGCCTCAAAGCGTTAAAGTGGGCTTAGAGCCCGCCCATTATTTATAATTGGTTGCTTTTTTTGTCACCCTCATTTACTTGGTTCTCATTCGGTGGCTTGCTTTCCTCTCCTTTTAGTTGTCTCTCCCCAAGAGCATTGCCTCTTTACCATCCTTTAGATAGGTTGACTTGTATCCTTCCATTGCTTATATTTAGGCAACTACATTTTCTTTTTGGATTAAGCCTGCCTGACAGTGCATATGTTTGTTGCACTTTCTTGTGCTGCTTTCCCTCCCCTTAGGCACCCTTCTCCATTCATTAATTTCCCTTTACCCATCCCCTCCCCTACCACTCTTGCATTGCTCCCCTACCTCTCACAGTAAAATAAACACTTTCATTTTCAATATTACTTTCAGAGGGCTGAGGAGTTGTCATATATTGCTGCAGCAGTCCTTCAGCCATCTCTAGATCGCTTTTGCATACCTCCATCCATTCCCCATCGGTTACTTCCAGCAGAACTGCACCCACACATACCTGCATTGCTTTCTCACCCTTGTGGTCCAGTAAATATTTATTTAACATTTTTGCAGGACCCAGTAGGTGGCATTTGCTGTTGGGCACTCCACATTGCGAAAAACACTTTTATAACAAAAAAACAAAAAAAATGGTACTCGCGTCTTATCTCTGGGAGGTGCATGCTTGGTGATGCATGTGGAAAAAAAGGCAAAAGATGACAGAGGCTGAGCTATGGTGTGGTTAATGTTTAACTGTGGTTTCCTGTCAATATATACACACATGCATGAAGATAATGGGGGATACATAGATTGCAACGATGTAAGATGATCCAATATTGAAGGTCCCGTGGTTTGTAAATATCCCTAGCATCCTGAAACAGCAATAAAGAAACATTACACATTGCCCTATTATGTATTTTTCTTAAGGTTGCTTTTGAGAAAGTTACTTTAAAATTTCTATTTTCTTTAAACCACAGCTAACACTGGACAGTAGCTGGAATTAGAATGTTTGGGTTTTGGTTACCTTTCATTAATAAATTGCTCACTAATTTAACAATAAATGGTACATGATGTAAATTGTTGATAAAACAACCAAGAGAGCCTGTGAGTGTAGGCAGTTTTGCGGCTGCAGCTTTTACCTCATAGTGTGACAAATAATTATGAATTACTTGCATTTGGCTCATAATTTGAAGATTTCACAAAATGTTTTTGTGGCTTGAACAGATGTAACTGCCAGAGAACGTGCTGCATAATTTGGTCTTCAACGTGGCATTATCCAGATATCCATAACAATGGTAAATCTCTACTAAGTGGTTTGAGGGCTGTCATTTTGGAGATAACCTTGAAATATTTTCCATATTTCCATATTTCAAGGCTGATATGATTGAAAAAATGAGAGGTCCAGAAGGCTAAGCTGAGCTTTTTGGGCCGAGTGTTTGGGGAGAGGTAAGGATGGTTGTATTGTGTTATAATGAATCTACATAAAAGATTCTGCAAAACGGGAGAGCCAGTTGGTATACTTTTCTAAGTGAAAATTCTTCACATCAAAAGAACTTTGCAGTCACCATGTTGGTCACAGGCAGGTCATGTTGCACTTTCTTTTGAAAACAGGAAACGAAATTACAGTGAGAGCAGTTTGTTTTGTTCAACCTTTGTGCGTGCTCCAAAGCCATGGGTACATGATTTAAAAATAATAACAAGAAGTGACACCTGTAGATAATGCACCTAGGGGGGAAAGATGTGAAATGGCCCACTTCCATATCATAAATGGCTGACATTTTGTATTCTGTTCAAGTTTTCAAAGAAGAAGCTCAGATGGCCACATCTCAGTGATTAAGGACCACCAGAACAGAAATTAAAGGTGATAACAATTATATGGCTCTTTGTAGGAGGTTGCTGATTTAAACACATCTGAAACTCGGATCTAGGCCGAAAGCAATGTGAAGAAAAACTCTCCCGATTTCTAGTAGCAGAGAAGATATGCAGCATGATAGGTAACGAGTCAGTGCAGGGGTGGTTCTTCTTCAGGGTCTTCTGGGAATATCCCTGCCACCCATGAGCCCGATCGAACCTCTGCCCACACGTGTCATAATTGTATTTAGTGGTGGTTCATGCAAACACAACTTTTGTGTTTACATGAACTCTGCAGTGCGCAGGTCAGCCCTCTTGGAATTTCCTCCAGGCTCTTGATGACAGGAGTAGAGGGGCCTGATGGGATGAACAACAATCTAGCTACAGAGTGCTCTTTTTAAAAACAGTACTCTGTAAATAAACTCCAGAATTGTGCATGTGAGGGATGGAGTTCAACAACGATCCTCTAGCACCGATACAATCCTTTTTAATTAGCAAATCTACTGCACAAGCCTCAGGCACCACAGTGTATCTGCTAAAATGGGGCTGTCAGGGCTCACATCAGTGTATCCCGAAGGTCAATGAAATGCCACAGAGAGCACATAAGTAGAACCACAAGCACTATCTCATCTTCTGACAAGTCTATTTCCAGCCCTATCAAGAAGCTGAAAGAGGGGTTTGAGGTGGGTTTTCCTCTTAAACCTGGCCTTGCTGCTCTGTCTTGCTCCAATTTATAAATCATAGCTTGCCAGTTCGGATGTCAGTGTCAGATTCCTGCTCTGCTGATTCAATGAAGCCTCTGAATGGCAGCAAAAGAAGAAAGGTAAGTAAAAAAATAATTCAGTGCATGTGTTAGTGAAAGCGTGTTTGTGAATGGAAGAGAGTGAATGCAATTGAGTGAGTTTCTGTTAGTTTAGTGTGTTTGAGAGTGTAAATGGGAGTGAAAAGGTGAGAATCAGTGGCTGAGAGAGACTGAGTATGAATAAGTGAAAAAGAGGGTGAGGAAGTGAGTAAAGCAGTGTGAGTGAGTTAGATTGAGTGAGTGAAAGGGAGATTGTGAGAGGGAGTGGTAGTGAGTCCAGGGTGCCTCCATAAATGGTGCAAAAAGAACTGATTATGGACAGAATACTGATCAATGGAAACATTCACCATCAGTCACAAAGATCTGGGTTTAATTCATCGGTTTTTTGCTCTCCACACCAACCCAGTTCTATAAATAGTGCAAAAGGTGCCATTGCCCCAGGGTCCAGAGACTGCACAATTAAAGTAGAACATGGGGTTTCTGGTTGGCTGGGTTATGCATCTAAGCCAAGCAGAACCCACCACTTTAGTCAGGGCGAGGGAGTTAGACACACAAGATAACCCCTGCTCATCCCCTTGGTAGCTTGGCATGAGCAGTCAGTCCTATCCCAGAGACAATGTGCAAAGCGATTGCACAACACACTCAACACATTTGACGCAATAAATACACCACAAAAGAAACACAACATCCAGTTATATAAAAATACACTGTATTGCATAAAACATAATTAGACCAAAATCAACATGTATTAGCAATACCCTGCTAAACAAGCAGTTGTCAGAACATCACACAGGTTACTAGTAATCCGCAACAATAAACAGTAGTCAGCTAAACATATAGATTACTGTTTATTCTGCAACACAAGCAGTAGTCAGGTTGTCATTACCAACAAAAATGCACATGTCAGGACTAACATATCACCAAAGATGCTAAGACATTATCATGAATGCACCTGCACTTATATTATACCAAGGGCAGTAAACCCCGGCCTCATATGTGAAATTCAGGAGCTCCTACACTCTGAGTGGGGAACACCCAGAAATAATGATGGCAGGGCCGGGGACCTTTGTTGAGGGTTGCCACCCCAGCCCAATACCAATGCCACCAGCAAGAAGGGGATTATCACTGGGGGAGGGTCGGTAAAGGTGACTGGGCTGGCACGGGACCTCCGTCGACGTTCTCCTCCCGTTCCACCAGCCGTCTCCCTCCATCGTTGGAGACCACATGCCTCCAGTAGAAGCACGTGGGGTGGAGTGAGCCTCCTGACATAGGACCCCATCCGGCCCAGAGTCAGACCCTCGTCTCCCTCAGGCACGACTAACCGTCGTCCTTATACCTGATGGCTCTCGACTGCACGACAGCCCTTCTGGAGTCACCCAGGTCGCTGCAGTGATTTCTCAGGAAGCAGTTCCTGTTTGTGCCCTGGGGACAAAGCTGGAAGCATGTTTGTCTGCGCTTGCTCCTCCGCTCCTTGTGACCCCTTTCACCTCGGGGGACCTATACCGGGTACACGGGCACTTCCTTGCACTGAGGGGGATGAAGTGAAGCGCTCTTGACATGCATTAGAACAAACAAAATATAGCACTCTCCACAAGCTTGGGTTAAAACTATAATACATTGCTCTTCATGCACTTAAAAGGGAGAATGCAGAGCGCTCTCCCTTGCAAGTAATCCAAATAGGGAGAAAATGGGCACACCAACCAGTCCCTGGAAACAGCAATGGGGGCACAAGACTGCAGGACCTCAGCAAGCAAGCCAGCACAAGGATTCACAGGCAGTCCCTCTCATGACCTAGCAGTTCACAGGTAAGCACAACAGCAGCAGTCCCAAGATGGTTCCTGGCAAGTCGTTCCAGTAGCATCCAGTGTCCAGTCTTATAGTCCTTTAGTGCCTAAAATGTGGGGGAAATCCCACCCCCTGTACTTATACTCATTTTGTGTAGCTTCCACAAAAGAGGGAGAAGTACTAATCGGTTCCAAGAGTGTCCCCTTTCTCTTCCAGCAATAGCTTCAGACATCAGAGGAGGGTAAACAAACCCTTTGTGTGAGGCCAGGGCACAGCCTTTATAAATGCAGGTGTGTCCTGCCTCTCTCTCTCCCAGCCCAGAAAGACCACCCAATATGCAGATGCAGTCTTGTGACACTGCCACTCTTCCTGTGTATAGGCTGTCTGAAAGGTATGCCTAAAGGCCAGCTGTCACTCTGCCCCAGACGTGGATTGGAGGTAAGCTGCAAATATCAGATTCACAGGCACAGTGAAATGTCCACTTTCTAAAAAAAATGGCATTCCTACAATGGTAATTAAAAATCCACCTACACCAGTAAACAGTATTTCTCACTACCTTTACAACATACCAAACATGCCTACTGTTAGAAATGGGGTCTCTGGTAGGCAGTCAGTTTGCGCTCTGTCCAAGCAGGAACCCTCACTCTAGTTGGTAGCTTGGCAGAAGCAGTCAGGCTTATCTCAGAAGCAATGTGTAATGTCTTTGTACCAACACACACAGTAACACCACACCACAAAACTACTCAACACTGGTTTAGAACAATAGACAATATTTTTCTGAGTAAAACAAGACAAGAACAACAAAAATCCAACCTACACAAGAAAAGTTATGAATTTTCAAAGATTAACATGCAATATAGTGCTAGGAAACACAAATGCTTCAATTTGATGTTATCATGGTATCATGATGGAGTCCTTCCGAACAATCCAATGCCAGTGGGGCTGGTCACGAAGTCAGGGAAGCGAGGTGTCGCTGGATCCCGTGAGGCATCGGTACCGGTGCTGCGGTGCACTGGAATGGAGGCGTCAGAGCAAAGCCTTTGGGTCCTTGCTACGGAACAGTGGAGATGAGGCGGTGACGGTGTGAAGCACTGGTATCTTACCCTTCAGCAGAATTGATGTCCGGCAGGTCAGGACGCAGTGGGGTGACCTCACATGGTCATGGTCACACTATGGGGTTACAGGCGCTGCAGCAGAGTTGGGTGACACGAAAGTGGGTGACACAGCACTCAGACTTACCAGGTCATGGGACGTCAGCACGGCTGCAGAGGTGTCAGGTCTGAGATGTCAGTCGGGATCGTCGCACTCCAGCTAGGGTCACGCCTTTGGGTACAGGAGGTGCTGCGGGATCAGGCAGCCGCATCAGTCTGGGAGTCTTCTGATATTGGTGCACTTGGTTGTTCTTGGTTTTTAACAAGCTTTCACTCCCAAGGACCCAGAAACTGGAATAGGCACCACCTGGAGAGTTAGGGTCCACAGCAAGTGAACCCTAAGGCTGGTAGGTGAAGTCTTTGCTGTCCCTGAAACTTCTTAACTGGAGGCAAGCTCAGTCGAAGCCCTTGGAGAAACTTCACAAGCAAGATACACAACAAAGTCCAGTCTTTGTCCTCTTTAAGGCAGAAGCAGTAACTGCAGGCCAACCCAGCAAGGTACACACAGCAAAGGAGTAGCACTCCTCCTCCAGCTCTTCAGTTCTTCTCTTTGGCAGATGATCCTCTTGATCCAGAAATGTTCTAAAGGTCTGGGGCTTTGGGTCCACTACTTATACCCATTTCTGCCCTTGAAGCAGGCAAACTTAAAAGGAAAGTCGATGTTGTTGACAAGATCCTGCCTTTCCTAGGCCTGGCCCCAGACACACACCAGTGGGTTGGAGACTGCATTCTGTGAGGACAGACACAGCCCTTTCAGGTGCAGGTGTCAGCTCATCCCTCCCCACTCTAGCCCAGGTGGCTCATCAGAATATGCAAGCCACTCCTCAGCTCTCTTTGTGTCATTGTCTAGACGGAATTCACAAACAGCCCAACTGTCAGTCTGACCCAGATGTGGATTTCACAGGCAGGCAGAGGCACAGAATGGTTAAGCACGAAAATGCCCACTTTCTAAAAGTGGCATTTTCAAACTGACAATTTAAAAACCAACATGACCAAAAGATGTCTTCCTAAATTGTGAGTTTATAGACCCCAAACTCCATATCGCTAAATGCTCCCAATGGGAAACTGCACTAAAAAGATATTTAAAGACAGTGCCTATGTTAACTTATGGGAGAGATAGGTCTTGCAATAGGGAAAAACAAATTTGGCAGTATTTCTTCATTGGGACATGTAAAACACACAGTACATGTCCTACCTTTTAGATACAGTGCACCTTGCCATTGGGGCTAGCTAAGGGCATATTTTAAGGATGCCTTACATGCAGTGAAAGGGAAGGTTTGGACCTGCAAGTGGTTACACTTGGCAGGTTGAATTGGCAGTTTAAAACTACACACAGACACTGCAGTGGCAGGTTTGAGCCATGTTTACAGGGCTACCCATATGGGTGGCACAATCAGTGCTGCAGGCCCACTAGTAGCATTTGATTTACAGGCCCTGGGCACCTCTAGTGCACTTTACTAGAGACTTACTAGAAAATCAAATACGCCAATCAGGGAAAAGTCATTTACACATACAGTTTACACAGAAAGCACTTGCACTTTAGCACTGGTCAGCAGTGGTAATGTGCTCAGAGTACCAAAACCAGCAAAAATTAAGTCCAGCACACAGTCAAAAATACAGGAAGCAGAGGCAAAAAGACATGGGCAACCACACCCAGGATGCCAGGTCTAACACTACTCCACCCTCATAGATCAGACAATACTACTTACACATATGTTAGGGCATTTCCAATGCGGTCCTATGAGAAAGGCAGCTATCACTGTAGTGAGAAACCACATAGGCTGTTTATCTCTACCAAGACAGGCTACACAACCAGGCCTGCCTTTTACCCACACAGCACCCTGCCCATATTGCTAGCTAGGGCCTACCTTAGGGGTGACTCATATGTAGTAAAAGGGGAGTTTCGGCCTGGCAAGTAAATTTAGATGCCATATCCCTGTGACAGTCAACTGTGCATGAAGGTCCTGCTGTAGAAGGCCTGAGACGGGTTTGAAAGGCTACCTCTGTGGTTGGAGCAAGCTGTGTTGCAGGCCCACTAGTAACATTTAATTTACAAGCCCTGGGTATAGGGTACCGCTGTACAAGGGTCTTACAGGTAAATTAAATGTGGCAATTAGGTGGAAACCAATCATACCAAATTTAGAAGGGAGAGCACATGCAATTTAGCACAGATCAGTAGTGATAAAGTGCTCAGAGTCCTCAAGCCAACAAAAGAGGTCAGAAAAAATAGGAGGAGGAAGGCAAAAATGTTGAGGATGGCCCTGTAAAAAGAGCCAGGTCTAACACCCAGGAGTTCAAGTCAGATTCCCGGTACACCAGTAGTTGTGAATGAGGGTCATTGACTGTGAAAGTGTGAGTGAGTGCAAGCGCATTTGTAAGTGAGAAATGGTGTGAGTATATTTGTGTATATTCGTATGTGGAGCATAGAGTTAGTTGGGTGACAATCAAGATGCAATATGTAAAAGAAATGTTCTTATTTAAAGGGTACAGAAGAGTATAACAAAGCAAAGAAGCTGGTCTTGTATGTATGAATCTGCAAAGTAATACTTTCTCCCCTGGTCCCTATGTGTTTGTTGTACTTAAGAATCTGCAAATTATGCACAGAGAAACATGTCAACATTTTAATAGTTTGGTCTTTGTTTTATGTTTATTAAACCTGAGATACTTTTGAGCAGAGATACTCAGAGCTTCTACACCATTAAATATGAGTTTTGGACACTTTGAACACTCAAGAGGAACTACGGGAAGAAGTTCCAGAAGTTTGGAGAAGTATGGAGCAGATTTTGGAAAAAGCTCCATAAGTGGACCGACTCACTGTCGTGAGTCAAGCTGACTACCCTCAACTGCGACCTGACCAGGATTTCAGGTTCATCCCACTGAAGGCTCTGGAGCTCCAGACTTCTGGAATTTGACCAGGGCCTTGAGGAAAAGCAGTCCAAGGACGTTGCACCAAAATTGGCTGTCTGCGGAGGACCGCACGACGTCAGGAGAGAAAAGCTCTAGAAAAGTGTCCAAGTGCAAAGGTAACATTTTGAGCACAGCCTCCCGTTCAGTGTATCCGAGCAGTGCTCCATCGCGGTCAACCTCAAACTTTGACTTTGCCCTGGTCAAGCGCAACCAGATGTCCCCAGGTGGTGCTATTGATATGTAAGCACTAGAAAACACTTTTTTTGTTTGATCATTTAAAAAAAAAAAAAAAACATACTTCTGGTTCCCTATATCGGATTTGTGTTGTTTTGGTGCCATCTTAAAGATAAAAATATTTACTTTTTTATACATTGATGTGGGATTTTAATTGTGTTTTGTGTCTTACTTATTCACTGTATTGGTGTATCGGCACATGTTCAATACAGATCATATTGTGAAGAGCATGTGTTTTGGCAGTTACAGTTGGAGCAAGTGGAGTACAATGTGCATAATCAACAAGCATTGGTTATAATAAATGAGACATAAGCATTGATTATTGAAAACTTGATATCCAAGGATGTAATGAATATACCCAAATAAGTCTGAACGTTGCACGTAACAACCTCTTACTGTATTTGAGCTCTTGGATGTGCTAGTGTACCCACAAGATTATAGATACATGGCACCCCATTCCTGGGGCTCCTAGGGAAGACTTTAGGGGTACCTTATCTGTAAACGTAATGTAGATTATCACTTTGGAAACATCTTTAATTCCAAAGTGGAATTTGCACTCATTTTACTTTTTAGAAACAGGCTGCAAGGCAGGACAGTAACCAACACTCCAGTGCAGGAAAAATACAGGGCCTCAAACTTCCCTGCTCTATTATTTACTAGGGACTTATAGGTAATTTGAATCCCCTGTTGCTCTATTATGTACTTGGGACTAACAGGAGTCTGTCATGGCCATTTTTTATTATACTATTTTACCATATTCCTTTTATTCAGAGCACTTGCCCTGGGACTGATTAGCAGAGCCCATGGCACAGTCAGGGTCAGTTACTACCAGTATCAGTCAGAAAAAGTGGGGTGAACATGCTAAAATGACTTTCTCACACCCTCTATACTACTTTTTAGCACTGCCCCTGTCAATCCAGTGCCAGATGGTGGTGCAGCATTATACTATGAGCCCTGTGATGTGCGCATCTCTTATCTTCGTGAGGTGCACTCTAGATCTTTCTAATCTAAGGGATTATCCTCAAGACCATTAAAATATTTATCAAGCCAGTGAACATGAACTTTATCATTGGTGTATCTCTGCTCAAAAGTATCTCAGGTTTAATAAAAAAACTAAAAAAAAACATACTTCTGGTTCCCTATATCGGATTTGTGTTTTGTTTTGCCCCGGTCAAGCGCAACCAGATGTCCCCAGGTGGTGCTATTGATTTGTAAGCACTAGAAAACACTTTTTTTGTTTGATCATTTAAAAAAACAAAAAAACATACTTCTGGTTCCCTATATCGGATTTGTGTTGTTTTGGTGCCATCTTAAAGATAAAAATATTTACTTTTTTATACATTGATGTGGGATTTTAATTGTGTTTTGTGTCTTACTTATTCACTGTATTGGTGTATTTAAATGCCTGTCTCCTAAGTTAAGCCTGCCTGCTCATTGCCAAGCTACCAAAGGTGGAGCCAGGGGCTGATGTTTTGAGACCTTGACTGGATCTAACATTGGCTTGGGGGAATTATTGCTAGTGGTATGTGTGTATTTATCTCTACTAACACTCAGCCTCCAACTGAGGGTAAGAGTAGCAACACGTAAAATAGCATTTTTCCCTCCTCTCTTTCTCCTTCTACTTGTAAGAACAATGATGATCATAAACACAGAAGATTACTCTAAATTGCTGACACAGACCCATCCGGTGTTGCTCCTACGAAGTGATCACCACAACTGTTTCATCATATCTTTTAAATGTATTGGACTGGTGTTTCTCTGCTTTCTTCCTGTTGCCATATTAATGAATATTGGTCATGTAATCAAGGTTATGACACCTATATTACCCAACCAGAATGTTTGAATTAGTTTGGGCTGCTTGATAGTTTGCAAAATTTGAAAGCAGAATTTTGTACTGGTGGTCTATTCTGTCTTCATGTATTTGCATTTGAGGTTGAAATAATCAAACACATAATCCCTTCTATTGGCCTCTCACAATAAATGGAATATGATCAGCTCTCAATATGAAAGCATTCCATAGATAGTTCTTGAATACCATTCCCTTACAAGGTCAAGATTAAAGGAGTGATATTCGACTTCTGGGGGTTAATGGACAAACAATTCAGCGCCATGTTCTGCACTTACAACTGCTATGTCAAATATTTTGGAAGAACATATTTTTTTCAATAATATGATGACTAAAGCTGTTATTAGCTCAAAAAAGGTATTATAGTAATTGTTACTTCCTAATGCTGAGAATTTGCCAGAGACAGTGAACCTTCAGAGGAAGATTCTCACTAGATGCTCATCATGCAGTCAGTTGAAAGATGGCACACTAGACTTTTGGATGGTTATCCTTACATCTAAGACCACTCCAGTGTTTCTGCAGTTGTGACCATCCAAAGGGGTGCTCCATTAACTTTGAGTGGTGTTGAACAGAAAGGATTGCAGCAGGACTGGGGTGTTCTGCATCAAGTGAAAGATGCCAGTCTCTGGCTTCTTCTTGACATACTTAGTTGATGCCATGTGTTAGGAAAGAGAAGTGTGAGTAACACTTTTCAATTGCCCTTTCAAAAATGGTAGTCAGTCCAGATATTTCTGAGAAGTTCTGAATCCAAGATAAAGTTGTGTCTTTTCTTGTGATTCCTGTTAGAAGAACAAATGAAAGAGACACTACAGAATGAAGGATGTGTTGCAACACATTAACTCCTAAACTTTTCGATGTATTCATCATTGCTTTGCTTCTGTTTTTGTTCATCGTTTTTACTCTTAGTAGCCTGAATTTGTTTTAAATCTTCTACTAGATGTCTTTGTCTCGCACATTTCCTCTATGCTGATGTTAAGGAGAGCGCATTCTCATTGCGTTATAATTTATGTCTGCATATTCTTTATCTGAAATCAATAGACAAAGGATTGCCAAGGAATTTTACGCCCGTTGTGGCTTGCTCCTCCTAACTGGAACTCCCTTATGGAGACACTTGACATATTTCACCTGTGTCTATCAAGTGTAATGTGGCATCATGGCTACTGGGAGGAGCTGTGCTATCTTTAGACAATTAGGAAGGAAAACTTGACAGACATTCACAGCCTCATATCCTTCATAATAATGCTGTTTTGTTGTTGAGAACCTTGATAAAAACTTCATGACATTTCAAACTCTCCAAAATTCAGCAGCCAGATTACTTACATCTTTGTCGAGATTGATCCATTTTATACTCATTCTTCTCAAACTCAATTTTTTGCTGTAACAGAAATAAATTAAGGAATTGCCACTAACACACACAAAAAGCATCTGCTGTGGTGCACCGGACCAGCTGAAAAAAGATGGAAGCTACATTCCACCCAGAAGACTACACAGTCACTAGAAATTCCTCCTAAATATTACCAACATGAGCAGAACATGATCAGGTGGCAGGTCTTTTGCTGTAAATACCCATTATCTTTGGAGCTCTCTATCTGCTGGGGCCTGAGAAGGAAATAATCCATTCTGCTATTCTGGGAACTGAAACTGCACTCTTCCAATTAATTAATTCCTGGAATGTTGTTCAGCACTCTCTAAACCTTTGTGAGTTAGATCAGTGATGTGGAAATGAGCCAATGATATTAAGAGCAAATACTGATATATACTGCAGAGTCTACCATTCTACACAACCTTCAGACCACCTGCATTAACATTATTTTGTGTTAACCAAAACCTTGTTACCATTTACCAAAGGAAGGGAGATCTTACTCCAATGCAAACAACTGGAAATGATCCAAGGGTTAGGCAAGAATCCAGATTACGGGTTGACCAAAGAAATATTTTGTATATGGGTCTCACTAAGAAAGTGATCCTTCATGTTGAAGTAATCCAGAGCACAGTTGCATGAGCCGTACCTCGAGGCACATCCACCTATCATGTTTTAACACAACTGGCTCCCATTAAGCATAAGGGTTGTCTTTAAAGTTCATACACTGATCTAAAAATGTTCAGATCAAGGATCCTAAGTTTAACAAATATTATATTTCTATATAAATCATGCAATTATAATGTTTAAAATTTGAAGTAGGATCAGAAATAGTCTAAATATTTTCCATCCAAAAAGCATTAAACTAAATTTTTCAACTGCATTCCTTGTGCGTTTTAACTTTCATAAGATACTCAAGACACACTATATAGGATACACCTTCTACTCTTGCCTATTGCAGCTTTGTTCTTTACACCCTATGGTGCACACCTGGGTTTACCATTTGTATGACTGCTATGAATGACATAGCCCTTTTCAGAGATCTCCCAGTGAGCATCAGATAAGAGCATTTGTTCATTTGGTTTTATGTCAGGATAGAGAATACAGAAATATTGTCTGACATAAATATCATGTCCTAAATATCGTTTATAAAATATTGTACCATTGGTGCATTAATGTCAATGGGGTGATATTTTGGTAAATTATATTTAGGGCACAATATTTATTTTAGACAATATTCTGACTACAATATTCTGGTACCATAGTGTTGAGAATAGATGTGCATGTAAACACAGTTTAACGATAGAGAGGCGGGGTCATTAGAACCCCTCGTATGATATCCCATTTAGAAGGAACTATGAGCCCATAGTTTGTGATAATGCAGTCAAGGACTATCATGTCAGGAGACATATAGTATGTGACTTGAATCCAACACGACCTGTGGCCACCCAGCACATTATTCCAACTACACACCATTTTGATTGCAGCTAATATTCCCCTTTTATCAAAGCTTCCCATAATAGAGAAGGGCCACTTTAGATGCAACAGCAAATTTAGCGAATGTAGGATATACCACCTACTCACACTAATTAGAGAGAGGACATAGCCAGCCACTTCTTGGTTTTAACTTTTGCAATCAATGGATCTTTTGCCAGTTGAGGGAGTGGCCATGACTGCCCACATCAATTGAGATGTAAGGCTATGTCAGCAGTAAGAAGTCCAGGCCTAATCCCTAACCTACTCTGTACATCCAAGGCTGATCAGTGCAATCAATAAATGCTTGCACAACAATTGGAGTGCATTATTGATTTTGTAGCACACAGCTATTTGCAGCTGTCATGCTTCATTCAGGTAGTGTGGAGATGGACGGTTTATCAGCAAATCAAGACAATTTCCAACAATACAGTGCCTTTCAATGGCTGGTACAGCTCGTGCAAGCTGTGTTCCTTTATTAAAACTGAAGACATCGAGACCGTGATGTGTTTAGTATTGTTCCATTTCTTCTTTTGTGCCATGACATGTGTCAGTGCTGGTGCTTATCTCTATACCACCTCTAACCTTTGTTGGAGTGTGTTTTTCAAAAGCAATATTAACATGAAAAGCATGCAATATATTGTATAGTGAAGCTGCATAGAAAATGTGTTAACATAGAAATAATGCACGAGTTTGAAATGTGCCCACGGGGAGTGGCTACCAATGTATACGAAGACTAATGAAAGCTTGTTAATTCTGAATTAATTATGTACTAATGTTTTGAATTTGTATTAGCATATCATAATTAGAGTTATGTATTAGAAGTTGCTTATTATATTATAAGGCCTTAGCTTAGCTAGGGTCTGGGCCTAGTTGCCTGGTCTCGTATTAAACTGCATTTTCTAAACGTGTAATGTGCTGTTTTCCTGAAGGACACGAAGCTGTACTTTTCCAGAAGTTAGATGTGTGTGTAGCCGTGGTAAATTCTTTCTGATGAGAACCGACTTGCTCAAGGAGACATTCTTGCTGAATACAGCAGTGTAATTCGCAACAGGTGCAAGGCTGCCTGGAGTACGAGAAAACAATGGGGACACTGATTGGAGCGCAAAGTGTAACTTTTCTTACCTGACATTCCAACCGATGAAGACGTCAATAGCATGGACCATTCAGCGACATGAGAACGGTGGTTTGTGGAAAATTCTGGCAAAGTGCATGAAGAATTATTGGACAGAGATAAAGATGCACCAATTATTATCCAATGAGGAATTATGGGCTAATTAGGTAGTTTTGATTTAACAACAAGACCCAAGGAGTGATTAGGCCATTCTTTTGAGACTTTGCCGTTTATTCTTCCTGATACTTTAAACCATCCCCTATCCATTCTTACTTATACTTACTTCTCCTCCATATGAGTAAAGAGTCCTATTCCTTAGCTATGCTATATTAAGACTTTGCCCCGTCCTATCTCTGCTGATGGCGAATCGACTGATGTCCTGAGGACGAAGACTGAAGCTGTTTGCTGATCTGTTGGACTAGTAACTATCTGATGGAAATTTGTAATTGTCTGTTTGCCTTTCCTTTCTAGGTACCAACTGCTATTTTGACAGAGGCCATAGTTAGATGGTTTCCAAATTTGTGTTTGCTAAAATGTTTTGCATGAAGCCAACATGCCAATGCTAATTTGAGGTTAGTTAAGGTGTTCACAATTATCCAGTGCAAATCGACAAATGACTGAGTTCTTGCTTTGTTGAATCATGTATTAATGGGACTTTGCTAAATTGCTTCATATTAATGATGTGCCTAAATGCTGAATAATATTCTCTATGCATTGATTAATTGTGTTCTAATTGAAGATCTGAAGAATTATTAATGAGATTGATTGCCAATGAGATTAACAGAGATGATATTAGATTGTTACCAATATGTCTCCTTGTAAGTTTACTTATCAAGGCTCAGACGCGCTATCACATTCACTGGACTATCGGGAACAGTCAACTGCATGTATGCACTAAACATGTATCCTTAAAAGTTGATGTCAGAAAGAGACATTGCTGCAAGTGTGTGGACCAGAAACACAAGTACAGCATGTGCCTCTCATCCTTCATGGTACAAAATACCCAATCTGATTCCATTTCTGATGGTTGAACAAATAGTTGAGTCCAAATGTTGACGGTTAAGACATTTTAAAAAAAGGCTGAGACCGAGTTCGGATACAGGGCTGGTGAAAGAGTTATTGTTTTATTTCACATTTTGTTTCAACTCAGCCCCGAGTACTAACCAAGTAATGGTTTGCAAAGTGTCGCGATCCAAAATGCGGCCATTTTCTTTTTATTTGTCCGGGCCGACCGCAAACCACCGAACACATTGCTTTGTTTATCGAAGCAGAGATCACTTGGTTTGCAGAAGCGAAGTACATTTAACACCACCCCCTCCTCCCCCACCCCAGTGGCCAATGAATAACCGCGAGATGGATGTGAATTCTGCTTGTTTTAAAGTTGGCCTAGGTTTTAACCTGAGACCTACAAGCCAGATGGGGAGCCCGAACTCCAGCAAACCCCTCGAGCTACCCGACTCCGTGCACATCTTTCATAGCTTGTACACACGTTGAACACTGAGACACAGTCAGCATTCCATGTTTTATTTGTGTGCGGTAAAATGTGCTGACAGCACAGCACAAGGGGACGAGAGGAGCGCTACCAGCAATACGAACTCCCCCGGGGGGCTTAGTGCTGTGAACGTCGTCAGGATGCAGGTTGGAAACGAAATGAGCACTGATATATAATTTGTTTATGTCGTTTATTTACATGGCTGCTTTCCAAATGTTAAACAAACACACGGTTTAAAACAAAAATGATGCACAAACAGAAATTAACTCAGAAGCAGAGAGAGGCACCGCTGCTAACGTTTTCTTGGCCATGTGGTACATGCTTCACCTTCCTCCTACCCCGTACACAGGTTATTATTAGGTAACATTATAGAGCCTTACGTGTCATCTTCACAGCACAGAACGCTTAATAGGTAAAACAGAATTCATTAAGCGGGAGCAGATGTGACTAGTCAGTTAAGGTAGGAATTCAGGTGCAAGTGCACTTAACTCCTTAATGGTCACAAGTCCACCAATGTTCAAAACCAGCGGCTTAGAGCCTGTCACAACGTACAAAGGGTAATGACGTCGTTAGATCTGTTTCCTGCCCCCTTAATCGCAATTAAGTTTATGTAAGTCTATTAGGGAGGCCAGAATTTTAAAGCCAAAAACCGGGACATTTCACAAAAATAGAAGGACTACAATTTTGCTTCAACCGAGCGCACGGAAAGACAGCGCTCATCAGCATAGAACAGCAGGGGCACTAAGAAGATAAATAAAATGCAATGTATGAAGCCAGTATCATGCCTTTTAACTAATTTGCTTCCAGCTGCTAACTATCCCTGCTTTGGAAAATGTAAAAATGCACCTCCCACCAGTTTCAGTCGAACCTTTCTGAAAACCGGGGCATGAGCTACATTTCCCGAAATCTGCCAGGACACGTGGTGAAAAATCGGGACTGTCCGGCAAATCCAAGACACCTTGTCACCGTAAACTATATGTAACATACACTGGAAGCTGTCGCCCTGGCATGTTTTCACCTTGTCAATTGGTACAACGGCACTCTGGAATCTCCGCTTGATGTCATTCCCCCAAGACAACTTTTATTTCTAAAAACAGTCGGACAAAGGCTACTTAAAAAATGTCATAGAGCAGGGAATGAAAATATAGGGATGCGTGCCTCTATCTCTTCATTTGTAGCCCAACGCTGGGGGTCGCTCAAAGCCCCTGCCTGATGCATAATGAGTCACAGTGACATATTGCAAATTTGCAATTTGACTGCTTTATAAATTAGTGCATCACCCCTATCACAGATTAAGCCCAGCTCACAAACCAGCCGTGTGCAAAAAAAAGGTAGATGGCGACCTTTCATCAGTTCTATGTTTTTCAATCGTGACCGCACTTAGGGCATGAAGTTCAGTTAAAAGCTACTTTGAAAAAAATTGATTTGAGATATTTCCTTAAAATCATGTGATTTTATTCAGCTTGCTAAGGTCCTAACGTAATACCAGAAAAAAAAAAAAAAACATGTTGAATACTTCACTATTATTCTGGTACGAAATTAGCGCCTCCATGCCTTTTGAATACGGAGGTAAAGTTAAGTGAATACAAACAGCATAAATAAAAGTAACCTTGAGCCAGTGAAGTGGGAGCATTTGGAAAAAGAATACTCTCAAAGCTTGCCCTTTCATCACCCCAAATTTGCTGACACTCATCATTGAACATGCAAGATACCATTCAGGTGACCAGAAAATACATAGAAAAAATTGCATTGCTGTGGAAGCTGGAATTTAAACGGCAAACTTACATACTCAGTAGCCCAGAAGACGTATAGGGAACAGAACCTTCATACTTCAAGAGAGATTGTGGTGTGTAGGGAAAAGCACATTTTAATCGATGGGGAGGCAGATTGGTGTTATGTATATGTATGTAACCAAGGGCCAGATGTAGCAAAGGGTTTTTCCCATTCTGTGTCAATGGGAAAATGTGTTCGTACATATGGCCCCAAGTACTATGTGTAAAGGTCTAGACTGTGGAATGTTTGTTTTCAGGAGTACTGGTGACTTGCAGCGTTCGAGGCGAGGACAGTAGGCTGACGGTCGTGGCTTAGGACGGTTGTGAGGACACCGTGCTGACTGTTACTGTGGAGAATAAAACTTCTTGGATATATTTTACTCCGAGTAGTGTTTCTTGATGTTGGATGACACAACATAACGTGGTCACAAGTTTGTCAGCATCGGTTTTCGAACCTATGCTTTTAAGATATTTGTCCGGCTGACTTGGAGTCCTCATATGCCGAATTTTCCTTCGTCTTGCTGCTGGTGTGGTAAGGTGATTGGTGTGGGAGCTTGTCAGTTGCCATTTTCGATGCTGTGAAGGGGGGCTTCTCTATGCCATTATGTTGCTTTAGTCTGCGCATGCCTACAAGACAAGTGTAATCTACCGGAGTTCTGTCATTGTGGTGCTGCGATCTGCACATGCCTACAAATTTCAAGCCCCACGAGCATTAAAAATTACGTCATATGACATGGTCGGCCATTTTGGAACCAGGAGTTTCAAGAGTTACAGCTACAGGTATGCTTTTTTACCAGTGCTGCCAACATGGAATTATATTTTCAGCGATAGGCACACTTTTTATGCCTATTGCATACAGTTGTTTATATTTAACTGTGGTCAAGCTTTACAGCGCCAGGCATGCTTTTTGCCTGTGCCATGAACATGGAGATACATTTTCAGCAATAGCAACACTTTCTATGCCTATTTGTTTGTCCTGTGAACGTTGAGTTACATTTTCAGCGATAGGCACGATTTCTATGCCTATTGCATACAGGTGGTAACATCTACTCGTGGTTAAGTTTTTCTGCAACAGGCACACTTTTTGCCTTTGCTGCGAACATTGACTTACATTTTCAATGATAGGCACGCTTCCCATGCCTGTTGTTGTATACAGTTAGTAACATTTACTGGTGGTCAACTTGTATAGCGACAGGCACGCTGCTATCTGCTTATCACATCACATTTAAAATTTAAAATATTTTACTGAGGTGGAAATTTATATTTATTGCATATTGGGTCAAAGGTATATGTAAACATGCAAACAGTTAATCTTCCTTTATCTTTTCTTGCAGAACCTGGTGCGCCTAGGTTGAAGTGGCTGCATTGGTTCAAAACCCTTGAAAGTTATTTAGTAGCTATTGAAAGAAAGCAATTTTGTATAATTTTATGGGTCCGTAGGGTCAAAGGATTTTTGATCATCAACCACAGTTATTTTCTCCTTCTTCTTCTACACAGTGGGATGTATTTACAGAAGCAGTAAAAAGGCTCAAAAGTCATTTCAAAGATGACCTCAGTGTCATTGTGGAGAGGCATACGTTTTTCACAAGGAAGCAGATTCAACATGATACTATTGATAATTACCTAGCAGAGTTAAGAATCTTGGCTTCCACATGTGAGTTTGAAGGTCCTTTAGACAAATATTTAAGAGACCAGCTAGCTGTTAATTGTATTGAAAACAGAATTCAGGAGAAGATTTTGTATTGCAGAAATCCCACGTTAGAGATTGCAGGAGGGATTGAACTTTCTGTTATGGCCTCCAGAGGGTTAAGTAAAACAAAAATGGCTCAGACAAATAATGTGACTGTAGGGACGCTTAGGCACAAACCCTCAAAGAATGACTTAGGTGAACTGAAGAGGGGTAATGCGATTACAACTTGTGTTAGGTGTGGCTCTAAATCACATCTGGCAAATGCTAAAAAATTTCCTGCAATAGGCAAGGCATGTGCAAAATGAAAAAGAATTGGACATTTTGCACATGTTTGTAAGAACACAGCTAAAGTCATGTTACTTGATTCGCAGTATTCAAGAGGTGGGAATCACTTTGATTTGGCAAATGAGGCTGATGATTTGAATCTTGAAACAAAATGTGTATTATCGATTAACATGTTATCATCACCTCATGAGGTGGAAGGTGGTAAGTCACATGGTAACAAAGGTCCTGTCTGTGAAGTGACAATTGGAGCCAATGTCATGAGAGTCACAGTGGACTCATGGTCGCCCAGTACGATCATTTCTGAGAATTACTTCTATTCTAGGTGGAAGAGCATCACATTGTTTCCACCAGATATTAGGACAGTTGCATTTGGGGGTCAGGAGATAAATACGATCGGTTATTTTGAAGAAAAGATTCTGTTTCAGCACAAATGTGAAAGCTAAAATATATGTGGCCAAGAGAGGGTCCAATATTCTGGGGTCGAGAGACCAGGGAAAGTTTGGAATGGTGCTCAAACCTGGTACTGATTAACTAATTGCCTTGTTAGGAAATATTGAAGTGAAAGCAGGCTCGGTACAAAAGGTTCTTAAGAAACTTGAGACCATTTTTCAAGACAAATTGGGTCTGGTGAAAAGTTTAGAACATAAGATCATCCTCAAACCTGATGCTGTTCCTATTCTTCACAAAGTTCGAAATGTCCCGTTTAGCATCTGAAGGAAGTTGAAAGAGCACCTTAAAAGTCTCTGCGATGATGGTGTCATTAAACCTATTGAGTCTTCCCAATGGATTTCACCTGTTGTGGTGGCTCTAAAAAAAAAAATGGCAACCTTAGACATTGTATTGACTTGAGATCATTTAATAAAAACATACAAGTTGATTGTTTCCCACTTCCCAGAATCCAAGATATGCTAGCACAAGTGGGAGGTATGAAAGTTTTCACTACCATTGACTTGAAAGCTGCTTATCACCAATTGGAACTGAGCATGAAGTCTCGTTCCCTCACGGCGTTTGTTACACCCTATGGAGCATTTTGCTTCTTGAGCATGCCATTTGGTTTAGTGTCTGCGGTGTCAGTATTCCAGAAACTCATGTATCATCTGTTTGGGGATGTGGAAGGGGTGTTGGCTTACCAAGATGATATTCTAATTGGTTCTGATTCTGTTGATGAACATTTGATGAAGTCAGACGAAGTCTTAGGAATATTAAGAGATCACTGTATCACTGTAAAAAGGGATAAGTGTAAGTTCATGGTAGACATATCTGAGTCACAGAATTTTGGTTTTAGGTATTTTACTCAAAAAGGATCTAATTTTGGCAATTGAGAAAGTGCATCTCCTAGTAACAAAGATGACTTGAGATCATTCCTTGGTCTTTGTGAATATTATTCACATTTTGTCCAAAAGTTTGCATTACAAATGGAGCCGTTGCATACATTGTTGAGGAAAGGTGGAAAAATGTGTATAGGAAAGTGAGCAAGAAGAGGCTTTTCACACACTTAAGGCGCTTATTGTTGGGGTGCCAGCTTTGCAATCTTACCAAGACAATAGTACACCCATAGTAACGGTTGATGCGAGTGGTGTTGGATTAGGTGCTTTTTTGAGCCAGTTAGCTGATGGGAAGGAGAACACAATAGCATTTGCATCCTGGCAATTGTCAGAGGCTGAAGTAAATTACAGTACAATGGAAAGGGAGGCGTTGGCTTGTCTGTGGGGTGCTCAGCATTGTGCTACATATTTATGCGGTAGGAGGTTCATTTTGGTTACGGATCATAAACCTTTGGTTTGTTTGTGGAATTTCAAAACATTTGGTTAGGCCAGCCCCGGATTAACAAGATTGTTGTCTAAACTTTAAGATTTCAACATTGTAATGAAACATGTGGTTGGAAAGGAGAATTGCAGGGCATATTTCTTATCCAGATGTCCTGTGGCTGAGGGTGAAGGTGAAAATTTGATCCCACAGGAGGAAGTAGTAATTTGTGCAATTAGCGGGGTGAGTGTATTGGAGGGTGTTATTTTGCAACATTGCTGGAAGGAGTTTGCGAGCAAGGATAAGTGTCAGATTGTTCTTGCAAAATACATCTCAATTGGATGGCCTAGGGAAGGGTCATTATCTATGACCTTGCAACCTTATTTCCAAGTTAAGGAAGAGCTGAGGGTGGTTTGTTAATGAGGGGAGAGTGTTTAATCCCGCCTGTGGGTTTGAGTGGTAGGTTGATAAAGTTGGCTCACAATGGTCATATGGGCATCACTGGTACGTGACAGGTTGTAGTATTGGTGGCCGAGAATGGACTCGGAAATTGAGGTGATGGTGAACAGTTGTAGGGAATGTGGTCAATCGGATAAGAGATTGTGCACTCACAATGTACTTTTGTGCCCAGTGCAGAGACGGTGGAGAAAGTAGGAATGGACTTCATTGGACCCATTGGTGGTTTTTGTGAGGGAAAACGTTTTGTGCTAGTGGCAGTAGATTATCATTCTAAATGGATACATTATAAGTTCTGGAGAGAGCCTAATGCTGAAGGTGTGGTGAAATTTTTAAAATAATTGTTTTGTAACAAGGGGATACCAGAGTTTGTAGTTACAGACAATGGTGTACAATTTGTATCACGCATGGTGGAAGGATTTTTGGAAGGGTTGGGTGTTAAGCATCTCACTAATACTTTGTATGGTCCTCAAGGAAATGGGTTGGTCGAGAGAGTCAATAGAATACTTAAGGAGATCATTCAGGTGGCCAATACTTCAGGTAGAGCAGTGCAGGATGCAGTAGCGGAAAGGGTTTGGTGTTATCATAATATGCCACATCCTACCACAGATGTATCACCAAGAGGGAGACATTCAAGTAATGAGTTGTCTCCGACATGAAACTAAGGTGAATGACAGAATCCCTAATTCAAGGCAAATGAAGGCATGAGTTGATAAATCCCTAGTGGCCAGCAAAATATGGTATGATTTACTTTAAAATGTGAGTGAGGTGCATTTTAGAAAAGGTGTTAGAATTAAGGTGAAGCCCAATAGGAAGGTTCTAGATTTTTTTCCTGAAACTAAGGTGGTGTGTGTATGCAACATGCAGTTAAGGTGGAGAATGGGAAATGGTGGAACAAGAGAGACATTGTCAAAATCCCAAGTAGCAGTACTTCTTCCCGGAGGTATGAATGCAGGTCTTGTGGGCAAGGAGAGTTTGGTGAGTGTGGTGGATACATGAATGCTATGAATTTACTTCAAGGGGAAGATTACTTTGATATGAATGAGAGGCAGGTAGGGAGAATTAGTGATGTGGGTAAAGGAGATAGTGATGCATCTTCACTGGCTGAAAGGAATGCAGCAACAAGTGAAGATGCATTGGTTGAGGTTAGGGACAGCACAGGGAATGTACAAGACTATCTTAGAATTGATCCGGTGGATGCAAATAGGGAGGTGAATAATGCAGGTCTCAAGTGGATGAAAGGGAGACTTAGAAAGTGCATCAATAAACCTAAACATTTGATTGATTATTAAATGTTTTAAATTTATTTAAAAAAAAGAATGTATGTATTTTTGTGTGACGGTTGTAAAGGGGAAATATGTGTTATGTATATGTATGTAACCAAGTACTATATGCAAAGTTTTAGATTGTGGAATGCTTGTTTTCAGGAGGACTGGTGACTTGCAGCGTTCAAGGCTACGACAGTTGGCTTACGGTCATGGCATTGGATGGTTGTGAGGACACCGGTGCTAACTGTTACTGTGGAGAATAAAACTTTTTGGATATATTTTACTCCGAGTCATGTTTCTTGATGTTGCATGACACAACAATTGGATTCTTTCATAATTGAATCGATCAGAAGGACAACAGAAAACTCACATTATTTAGCCAGATTGTAGATAGAAAATGTGTACACTTAAGGGAACATGCAAATTCTGGGAGACGCTAAAGTTTATGGGAAAAGTGCAGTTGATAAAAAAGTCACTTGAATTGGGGAAAATGACATTTCGTTGAATACAAGGAACCTGCCCACTTCAGAAGAGCTGTGAGCCATGCACACTGCCTTAACTATTAGGGAAACAGCAACAAATAGATGTGTGATCCTTAAGTGTAATTCAGGTACGCTGCCATTAATTATTGGTGTTATGTGTCAACTTTAAATCTGAATGTTAAGTAAGTTTTCAGTAAGTAATTAGCTTCTGTACTACGGGCATATTGTACATCTACTGGTGGTGCGGTATGATAGAAATCGAGAAAAGCTTCTACATTGTGAATTTCCAAGCTATCTGCATACCTCTTGCAGTTTAGGTCTGGAACTGAGGAGGAACTACTGTGCTTAGACACATGAAAGTCTAATATATATATATATATATATATATATATATATATATATATATATATATATAGATAGATAGATAGATATATATATATATATATATGTGTACCTGGTGTAGCCAAGTACATACTTTTGAATGACGTGAACTCAAAACTCTGAACATGGTCTTAGTCCAGTCAGTGTTCCATTGAAGAGAAAGGGGTTTAGAAGGTGTGCATACTAAATATAGAAGTCAGAATATCACTGGTGCTAAATATTGAGGATAAAATATTGAAAAATTAATTGACAGGCATGCCTAGATTGTCCATACCTAACTCTGGAGGTGGCAGAACAAACTAGATAAATGTTGATTTTCAGTAGCACATCATTTAGAATGCAAGGGCGCCTGCCTTAATCTATCTATCTATCTATGTATCTATCTATGTATCTATCTATCTATCTATCTATCTATCTATCTATCTATCTATCTATCTATTAGAAATAGGGTTTCTGGTTGTCTAGGGTATGAACCTAAGCCAGGCAGAACCCACCCACTCTAGTCAGGGCAAGGGAGTTACACGTCCAAGATAACCCCTGCTCACCCCTTGGTAGCTTGGCACGAGCAGTCAGGCCTATCCCAGAGGCAATGTGTAAAGCGTTTGTACAACACACACAACGCACGTGATGACTATCCCCACCACAAAGGAAACCCAACACCATTTTATGTGAAAATATACTAGACCAAACACAACTCGTCAGTAATATCCTGCTACCTTAGCAGTCGTCGGAACGTTAACATAGCTACTCTGAAGAACTAGCAGTAGTCACATCTAAGACACAGGTTACTTAATATTCTGCAACATAAGCAGTAGTCAGGAATCACATTACAAACGAAATACACTTGTCATAAAAGTAACATAAAGGCCTATACAAAGAGCCTTATAAAGCAAATGGCAAATGAAAAACATGACATAACAGGAACGTCAGCACATATATGCAGCACATCATCATTAAAACAGGTCAAAATATAAATCATTAATGTCCATCCCAGGAACATTATAAATCATGTGTCCTTTCAAAGGTACCTGTTTGTCATGATTTAAAGGCACTCCTAGTGCCAAGAAGAAAACAAACGGGGCCCCCTGTGCTCCACTGCACTACATGGAGGCCTTTTGGTAATTTTTGAGGGGAGAGGCAGTGACACGCACCCCCTCCTACTTTTATATTGGGCCCCCTCCTGGGGTCCGCGATCTCTGGAAGGCCCAGCAACACGGGGAGCCTCTGATGAGGTTTCGCCCCACCCACCCTTCATGAGGATATTAAAACCGGGCACCATGGGGCCCGCGTTCTCTGGGGGCGTCCCCCTGGGCCTCAACTGTCCCTCCAAAAGGGGGGGGGGGGGCAAAGCCAGCAACCCACAAGGGGGCCCATCAACAACCAGGGCTCCCTGGCCGAAGGACGGGAGCTTCCTGCTCCTTAGGCAGCGATCAGGAGGGAGAGGGTCTCACCTTCTTCTTCTTCCCATCGCCTGCTATCTATACGGCCCTGGGGTGTCCAGAGGAGCCTCCGATGAGGCTCCCCTCCCACCAGGGCTGTCCACTCATCTGCACCCGACTTTCTGCGTGAGTGTAGAGCCAGCACCCGGGCCGCAGCGGTGAGCAGACACCAAAGCAGTTCCTCAGAGTGCGCTTCACCCCGGGGGCACGGTAGGAGTGCGCTCGCTCCTTCTCTCCAATCGATGGTGCCTGGGGGATTCCAGGGGCAGGGCAACACTCACACTTACAGGAAGCAGCACGCCCGGGCTGCGGCAGTGATTCTGGACATCGGCACATCGCTTACGAGCACCGGGCATGCTCAGAGAGCCCGGGTTGCGGCAGTGATACTTGGCAACAGAAAGCGCTCTTGAGCACTGGGGAGGCAGTTCCTTGGCCACCAGACCGCACTTTCAGAGCACGCTGCAAATCATCAGATGAGCGCTCCTCCAGGTGCTAGATTCTTGATGGGAAAGTGCTGCTCAAGCACTATAGGAGGGAGAAAACGCTTGAAGCTGACCGTTGCAGGGGTCAGAGGCCATGGCAACCTGCCCCTGGGGGACAATAGCAAAAAGGGAGCACAGGATGGCAGGGCCCACCAGCAGGCCAGCACAAGATGGATGCAAACAGTTGGCAGTTCCTCCTAGTGACCCAGCAGGTCACAGGTCAGCACATTAGCAGCAGTCCATGGCGGTTCCTGGTGAGTTCCTCCAGCATTCTGTGTGCAGTTCAAAGTGTCACCAGTGTCTCCAAATTGTGGGGAAAACTCCTCTGTACTTATTCTCAGTTTTACAGTGTGTTTACAAAGAAAGGGGAAAAGAGGTTCCAACCAGTTACAACTGCTTCTGGGAGTGCCCCCTCTCTCCTCCAGAACAGGCTCCAAACATCAGTTGGGGGTAAACAACCCTATTGTGTGAGGCCAGAGCACAGCCTTTACAAATGCAGGCGTGCCACGCCTCTCCCTTCTCTCAGCCCAGGAAGACTATTCAGTATGCAAATGCACCTCTGAGACACCTCCACCCTCCCTGTGTCCAGGCTGTCTGAAAAGTATGCACAAAGCCCAACTGTCACTCAAACTGCAAAACACCAGAATCATAAGCACAGAGAAATGCTCACTTTCTAGAAGTGGCATTTCTGTAATAGTGATAACAAATCCATTTACTAAATCACAAATGTGAGTACGGGGTTCTAGAAAACATAGGTAGGTCAAAAGTGTACTAATTGTGACACTAGACCACTCGTGTACCTCGACTCGAGGTAAAAAGAGGATGCGCTGTGAAGTGGTGTCAGGTCTGGGGAGAGAAGGAGGGGAATTTCCTTTACGGACTAGGTGGTCTCACACACTATATAGTGTCATGCTTCATCATATGACCACCTAGCCCCACCCAGGTAGGACAGTGCCACCTGGGCGGACTCAACCTCGCTGTTATAGGAACAGGAGGGAGTGCGTAAATTAATTTAATTTCTGGAAAATGGGATCCAGCTATGCTAGGGAAACACTTCACAGCGCATCCTCTTTTTACCTCGAGTCGAGGTACACGAGTGGTCTAGTGTCACAATTAGTACACTTTTGACCTACCTATGTTTTCTAGAACCCCGTACTCACATTTGTGATTTAGTATTGTGTTTCGGTGGGAGTTGAGTACGACGTGGTTTTCCTCTTGCTCCCTTGTACTCTCCCATTGTGTAATGTAACAAATCCATTTACACCAGTAAGCAGCATTTCTCACTACCACTACAACCATACCAAACATGCCTATGCTACTCCTCATAAATCAGACAATTCCCCCGAGACATAAGGCAGGGCATTTCCAATGCAATCCTATGAGAAGGCAGCACTCAGAGCAGTGAGAAACCAAATAGGCTGTTTGTCACTACCAGGACAGGCCACGCAACCTGGCACATGTCATGCCTTCTACATACATAGCACCCGGCCCTGCTAGCTAGGGCCTACCTTAGGGGTGACTTACATGTATTAAAAGGGGAGCTCTGAGCCTGGCAAGTACATTCAGATGCTAGGTCTCTGTGGCAGAAAGCTGTGCACACAAGCCCTGCGCTAGCAGGCCTTTAGACAGGTTTGAAAGACTACTTCAGTGGGTGGCGCAAGCAGCGCTGCAGGCCCACTAGTAGCATTTAATTTACAGGCCCTGGGAATGGAGATACCACTGTCCAAGGGACTTACAGATAAATTAAATATGCCAAATAGGTATAAGCCAATCATATCAACTTTAGAAGGGAGGGCACCTGCACTTTAGCACTAATCAGCAGTGATAAAGTGCTCAGAGTCCTAGAGCCAACAGCGAGAGGTCAGAAAAAAATGGGAGGAAGGAGGCAAAAAGTCAGGGGATGAACCTGTCACAAGGGCAAGGTCCAACTCTATCTATCTATCTATCTATCTATCTATCTATCTATCTATCTATCTATCTATCTATCTATCTATCTATCTATCTATCTATCTATCCATACACACACGTTTTACCTTCTGGCGGTCGCCAGTAGATAGTTACAGTTAGAACCTAGTTTCCATGGGAAAAGCATTTTTGTCTTGCTAATAACGTTGGTGCCATTTGACAAATCTTAGCAAATGTTTCAAAACTAGTTTGACCCTCACTTTAGTTGCTGTCTGGAAAGTTTTGGGGTTATTCGTCAAGCAAGCAGGGGCCAAGAAAAAGGAGGTGGGTCCCAAAACACATTTTCCCCATGCAGTTTCGTATTTGAGACACCATTACAGCCCTAACCACCGGACGGATTTACACCAAATTTGGCAGAAAGGTAGATCTTCGTTCAGAAAGATCTCTTTCACTACTTTTGTGTAAATCTGGTCAGCAGTTTTGGAGTAATTAAAGAAAATAGATTTATGTATATCTAGCACCGCAGCTCTACTGCTGATGCACCGCAGTGCATCCTTGGATCCGCATGCCAACTCAGTGCCATGATTGGTAGGCCACACCCTGAGTGAAAAGTTGTGGCCACCCTTTTGTGTATCATGACTCAGTCCTGGGATAAAAATAAAGCTAAAAAGTGATGGAAGTGTTTAGGGTAGAGGTACCCTGATCCCGTGGGACTACAGCAGGGGTCTATGAGGGAAATCTCATGGGCAAGAAATTGCCAAAAAATGTATTTTTTGGGAGAGAGTGCAACATTTAACAGATGCTCTGTGGCGCTCAGTGCAGCCCTCCCGTGAATCTTGGATGGATCTGTGGGTCTAGAACCCAATTAAAAAAACTTACACCCCCTCACTCACCCACTCACACCCCCACACAGTGACTCACACACCCTCACACATCGATAAGGACACTCACACACCCACTCACAAATCTATACAGCCTCTCACACACTCATAGTCACTGATACATCCACATAGAGACCGAAAGAACCACTCGCAGACCCACACAGGGACTCACACAACCACATAGATATCCATACATCACTTACACATCCACTTACAGGCCCTACAGCTACTTGTACACCCACTCACACACCCATACAGCAACACCACTGACACACCCACTCACACACCTTGACAGACACTGACACACCACTGAGAGACCCACAAAGTAACTTACCCATCTACTTATACACACACCACACACTCACACATCCATTTACACACCCACACAACCATTAACATACCAACTCAGAGAATCAGGAAACACTCACACACCCATACTGCCACTCACACATCCAGTGACACATCCATACAGCCGCTTACATAGCCACTCACACACCCACACAATCACTGATACAACCACTCATAGACCCAGAGTACCACTCACACACCGACTCACAGGCTCACACAGCCATGTACACACTCAGGCAGCCACTTACATACTGATTCATTGACCCACACAGCCACTTACACACCCACTCACACACCCATTCAGCAAAGCCACTGACACACCCATACAGCCACTGACACACCACTCAAGGACTCAAACGGCTAAGTACACACCCACTCATACACCCACCCAACGCACACTCACACACCCACACAACCACTCACATACCCACTTAGAGACCCAGAAAACCACTGACATACCCACTCACACACCCATACCACCATTCACACACCCAGTCACACATCTATACAGCAACTCTTACACCCACTCACACACCCCCGTACAATCCCTGATACTTCCACTCAGAGATCTAGAGAACCACTCACACACCCACTGACAGACCCACACAGACACTCACACACCCACTCACACACTTCCACACCCTCTTACACAGTCACTCACACACCCATACAACAGTTACACACCCATTAGGACACCCGGAAAGCCACTCAAACACCCAATTTACACACTCATACAGCCATGCACACACTGACTTAGAGACCCAGAGAACCACACAGACCCACATTAACACACCCACTCACACACCCTCCACACACTCACACACATACCCAGTTACACACCCATACAACCACTCACACACCCATCCACACACCTATCCAACCACTTATATACCCACTTAGAGGCACACACAGTCAGTGACACACCTACTCACACACCGACTCACATACTCACAGAACACTTACCCAACCCCTTACATACCTGCTCACAAACCTATACAACCACTTACACATCCACTCACGGATCCAGAAAACCACTAGCACACCCATACAGGCACTAAACAGCTACTTAACACATCCACACAATTGTTTTCTCAGCTACTCACACACCCACACATAGGTAGTGAGACAGTTATGCAATAGGATATGTCTGTATTAAATTTGTTGTTGTCTTGTACCAAATGTGTGCTTTTCATTGGGAACCAATGCATGGTTCCATTGTGGATCCTCTGCAATATCACATGGGATTTGAAAACAAAAAACAGTGTTTGGGAAAAGGGTTGGCTCTGAAAAGAGCCTTTGTGTTTATGATGTGTAAATGGCAGTTATAGATAGAACAGGATGCAGTCTTTTAACTTGTTGAGGAACACCATGGTACCTGCATCTGTGAAATGGACTCCGTCTTTCCGATATATTACGACCAAGCCAAAGCATACGTTGCTATGGTATATAGAGCCCATGTGTGGTCTTGAGGATATGCAGAAACAGCTTTATTGACATGTTTCCTGGATTTCTCTATTTGTGGAAAAAATTGGGTTGATCACTACCACTTCGTTGTTGGCAAATGTTGGTGGACACCTAGGCAGTATGTGGGAAAAGTGACCATCATTTAGGAACAATATTTGTCATTAGAATTTCCAGTTCTTCCCAAGTAATTGTGCCTAGGCCATTGGCACCACAGTGCACAATCATGAGGTTTGGAAGTTGGCAATCTGCAATGCTTTCAACCAAAGGCAACAATTGATGCCACTTTAACTGTCTCTGGCCAATCCAGTAATGTCTACAGTAGGTAAACCTAGGTCACTGTCAATGCCACTCTTTCAATCACTGTCTCTGGCCCAAAACACAAAACCAGGGCCCGCAATCCACACTATGACCATTTTGGAGACACGCAGGAGTAGCACACAGGAAAAGGATGCAGCAGAATGAGTTAGCTATGAATATGAAAGGCAGTTAAAATGGAGGACAGCAAGTAAAATATAAAAAAAACATATTTGATTGGATGGTGGAGATATGCTGGGAACTAAAATTAGGCAGTGATTTTAAGAAAAATAGTAACTAATTCTGTGATTGGCTTTTGAAAAGTAAAAAAAGTTATGTTGTTCAGGATATGATTGGAATTGTAAACAGTCAACCATACCCGCTGCAGGTAATGTGAAACTAGTATACTGTTGCAAGAAAGCCTAATGAACTTTTGACTTAGTGGTAGGCAGAGACTTTTGGAAACATGGTACCTATGGAAATGGACCTAAAAGAGTGTTGGGGGAAGGGAATAAAACTGAAATTGTAGTGTGAAACTGAAAAGCGGACTGGTGTAATAAAAATACTCAATAGAGAGATTTAACAATAATTTACAATATAAACTATAAATGAAAAGCATTGACAGTAGATTAATGAATGCTCTTAAGGGCTGTCACATCCATGGATCCTCCACAGACCACGCCAGGAGGGGTGGGCTGTGCTGAGCCCCACGGTGGATTCTAAATTTCACAAAAAACCTACCATATTGGGCTTCTTTACATGAAACATGAAAAGGGTTACAAATAGTGACCATTTAGATGGTGTCACAAAAAAAGAAAGGAAGTCTGTGATTTGCTAAATACAGGAGTATGAGTGATAGCAAAATGAGAAGGGTAGCAATTATTCGTACCTTTCTATTGAGAGTGGAGGAGCATTGCCTTATTTCAGACTTGCGATTTGCTGTATTAAGCAGCTGTTAACATATATGAAAATATAGGTTGGATAGCAGCATAGATATTTTAGAGGTATGTTAATTAGGTTGTACTATTAAAAAGTATATTTAAACATACTATGTGTATATAAGCTGAACGATAATATGTAGCTTCTTGACACTACAGTAAAAGGCAAAATAGAAGGGAGGTTGATGAGAACATTATGTAAAAATATAGTGAGCAGCAAAGGAGGAAGAGGATTTGCTATATTGAAAATGTAGTTATTTTATTAAGCCAGTATGAGTGAATTTGTTTCTCATTAGATGTGGGTGCTTACTTATAGTATGTCATTTAATAGTATGTAATTTACACTTCCTCACACAGTCAGGCCGAGTGCACTCCCACAAAAGCACTAATGTAGCCACCACTCATATAGACAAACAGTGGCTGACATACTCAGTCACAAACCCATAAAACCATTCACACATCCATTTACTCACCTATACATCCACTTACATTGTCATTCACACACCAAATACAATCATTCATGTACCCGGCTCTAAGCTGCTAATTACACATGCAGTTATATACCCATACAACCAGTTATACACACAGTCATCCACTCATACAGCTACTCACATACCTATTAACAAAATCATACAGCCACTTACCCACCCAGTCAGAATGCAACAGAGGCATTTATATATCCACTCTCATACCCACACAGCACTGATGTATCCACCACTAACAGAGCCACTTGCACATACAGTACAGAAACACACCCAAACATCCACTAGCACAACCAGTTACCAACCAATACAGCTAATTACATACCCATTTAAACATTCATACATTCACTAACACACCCAGTCACACCCCCATGCAGCTACTACACACATCCAATGACACACTCACAGAGGCACTTATAGATTCACTCACATATCCACTCAACCGCGTACACACCTAGTCACTCAAACCAACCATCCACTCATATACCCATTGATACACCCCTACTCAGACGCTTACACAGCCATTTAAGCACTGATATAAACACTTAAGTTATGGTATGTAATCTAATTGTATGTAATGTAAAGCTAAAGATATTCTCTGTTTGCTCTCAGATATCATTTGTGTTTAAAGAGGAATGGAAGATGGAACAATGAGGTGAAAAAATGTGACAATTATGCTTATGGACAGCATCCATATACTGGGCAACAGATGACATTTTTAGTGCAACTGGCATATGGCAATTGCCACAATGACTGACCATGTCTTGCAGTTTTGGTGAATCACCAAGGATGGTAACCATCTGGTCAGGTGAAAAGGGCCCCAAAGATGGTCCAGCTGCTGATGAGTATGCACCGCCTTTCCTCTCTCTATAATCCTGCGATGCATCCTTCAATTTATGGTTTTCAGGTGATTTCAAATAGAGGATGTGCCATGTGAATACTTCTTCACCATACCACTTGACAGTTTTTGGTCGCATGTATTCCACTGAACACATTTTGGGAGAACTTTCTTTTCTCCTGAAGGGATGGAGAAATATTTGCAAATGTTGGGGGAATTATTTGGAGGTGATAAGTCTTCTTCTCCGTCCTGCTCTTCTCCTTCTCTTCTGTTTTCAGGAGAAGACATGTTAGCTTTGAAACTCTCTTCTTTTCAAGGAAAGCCAGAAAAACGATTGGGCAGTGGTTTTCAGTCTGTCTCCAGACAGATGTGAAACCCAAATAACTGATTTAGGGTGTGGTTTGCAATGTGGATGACTGAAGACTTAGGGCCTGATTTATGAAAAGTTTGCGCTGCCTTAACGTCATTGTTTGACATAAAAGCGGTGCACATTTACAAAATATAACTGGATTTTGTAAATTTGCTCCTCTTTTACGTCAAAAAATGACATTCAGGTGACGCAAACTTTCCATAAATCAGCCCCTTAGTGTATCCAATGAGAAGTTGAGGTTTGGGTGTGATCCTGGAATTGCTGTAAACTAATGGTGGTATCGTGGCAGATACATAAAATGAATACAAAAAAGAGAGACTTGCTGTATTGCATTTATAGAAAGTTTACATTTTAGCTTAGGTTGATTTGTTAATTGTTAATTGTTACTTTTGAACTGTATAATAAGAATAAGGCCCTCATTATGACATTGGTGGTAAATCCCACTGACTGCCAGCAACATACCGCCGTGGACATCCGTTCACCATATTATGTCACACACCAATCCGTCACTATTCAGCCACATATACAAGTCCACCATACCAAAGGTCAGTGATAAAGTGGCGGTATCAAAACCCACACCGTTACGCCAACAGAACTATGCCCATCACATTATGACCCACGAATCGCCATGCTGGACATTCAATGGTGTTAAACCATTGCCGATACACACCGCCGCGCTCAAAATACACACAAACAAAACAACAACACATTGGACAATTCAAACAATACACACCTGACACCCATACACACTCCACACCCACACCACTATTAAATACACACCCACATTACCCACAGCCCCTTACGAATACAAACCATTGGCACGAGACAGACACCACGACTACTGACAAAACCAGAGCCACACATCACCTATACCTATACACCACCAACGCACCCCACATCACACACCCCAACACATCACCGTACACACCCTCACCTACACACCTCACACAACACCCATAGCACCACAAAGATACCCCAGATTCTCAGAGGAGGAGCTAGGTGTCATTGTGGAGGAAATCATCAGGGTAGACCCGCAGCTATTTGGAAAACAGGTGCAGCAGATATCCATTGCTAGGAAGATGGAGCTATGGCGGAGGATCATGGGCAGGGTCAACACCATGGGACAGCACCCCAGAACAAGGGACGACATCAGGAAGAGGTTGAACGACCTATGGGAGAAGGTGCATTCCATAGCAGCAAGACACCAACTCGCTATACAAAGGACTGGCGGTGGACCCCCACCTCCTCCCCCACAACTAACAACATGGGAGGAGCAAGTCTTGGCAATCATGCATCCCGAGGGCCTGGCCGGAGTAGGAGGAGAACTGGACTCTGGTAAGTCAAATCTTTACTACTGTCACCCGCCTACCTGCATGCAATCACGTACCTCCACCCTCACTCCCATCACTCCACCACCTCCCACACACCCCACCATCACATCCCACCCATCCCAATGGCAAGCCCTGCATGCACCACCAATGCATGGACATACTCACAGCCCTGCATAGACACCTATCACCAAAGCATGCACATTAGAGAGAATCAGCTATCCCACCACATACCAAACTACACAAGTTAAAGCTGCCAGGGCAAATACAAACAAAGAGGGCAACCCACTGATGCACAAAATGTCACACACAGAAACAATAACACAGCACTTACACCCCCAAAGGTATCCCAGCCAATGCCACCAGAAAAGAGGTGCCACGAATATTCAGTCCCCCAACTTAAGAGACCTACAGTGATGACAGCAACTCTGGTCGCATGGATCTGGATGACCAACCTGGCCCATCAGGGACCTCTGGACAGTCGATTACCCAGGCCCAGTCACGCACCACCACAGAGCCTCCCCAATCTGGTAACGCCAGCACAGCACCCACCCAGCATACCCATACCTCTGTCCCCAGGATATGTCAATCAGCAGTGTGTCCACCTCTACAGGGACCCCAGGGCATACCTCATACCCAAGAAAATCAGGGACCTGGGGTCAGTGGCAGTGGGCACACGGTTCAGAGGACAGAGGCAGAGGACAACAGGGAAACTGGGAGGACTGCTGTGTGCCGGGGGAGGACAGGACCAGGGAACCAACTCTTCAGGAGGCACTGACCGAGATCCTGGGAGCCTACCACCATTCCCAGGATACGCTGGGCCAGACCCTGGACAATGTGCAGGAGAAAAGGCAGCTGCAGGAGGGACAGTACTAGGGGATCATGGAGGACTTGCAGGCTATTACCACCATCCTGGTCTCCATTGCAGGGGTGCTGGCATGGCCAACATTATTAGGGAGGCAGTCTCACACCAGCGGGCCCTTGCCACTTGCCAGACATCTGAACTGCCTTCCATCTCCACTGCCGCTAGTGAACTGGAGGCCCGGCCCACAGGACCAGTAGGCCACCAGCACCCCTTCCCCTGCAGAAGGTGAGCCACCCCTCAAACGTTCCCTGCTATCCAGTCAGAAGCCAGGAACTATTGCCAAGCCCCCCTCCAGGAAATGAGACTCTCCTGATTGTCACTCTTGTGTCCCACTCAGTCACCCTGTCCACCTTGAACTGCCATTGCTCCCCTTCCTATGTCCCCTTGGACTATGCACCTGTGCAACAAATAGACTGGAACTATACCCTGGACTTTCCTCCATCATCACCCCATCCCAATGCACTTGGCCCTCTTCTTCTAAGCACATCAATAAACGCCCTTGGAAAAAATACAAGTATGGAGTATGTTTATCGAGGTTCAAACATTGCAATTCAACTGTACAGTAATGTTCACATAGGAAAGACCTGTAGTTTCCGTCAGTGATCACACCAGGAGCGATAGTGGGGCACCAACATCTGCAAAATGAATTGCCAAAGGGTACAGTGAGTGGGCATATAAGTGGGAAATAACAGCATGCCAGTGCAAAGATCTTCTAAATAATGACAATGAAATGTGAAGTAACCCTGCCTTATCTGTGTGTCATTGGAAGTATTGTCGTATCACTGCTGTTCTGTTGTCCTCATCCTCATCCTCTGCCACCCCACCCTCACTGTCCACAGGGTCCACTGCTGCCACACAGGCATCTCCAGCCTCCTCCTCCTCCAGAAAAGGCACATGGCGTCTGAAGGCAAGGTTGTGCAACATGCAGCATTCCACGATTATCTGGCAGACCTTCTTGGGTGAGCAGCACAGGGATCCACCAGTTAGATGGAAGCACCTGAACCTGGCCTTCAGGAGGCCAAAGGTCTGTTCGATTATCCTTCTTGTTCGCCCAGGTGCCTCATTGTATCATTCTTCTTACTTTTTCCTGGCATTCCATACAGGGTTCAGTAGCCATGATAGGTCGTGGTAACCTGAGCCACCTGCAAATATTGAGAGACAACATTTAGCCACACACTATCCTATATGGACCACACCATACCCATACACCAACATACGCTGGGTGGGAACCAGGGCTCACCTATTAGAAACACCTGGTGCCTCTGTAGTTGGGCCAGCACATTTGGGATGCTGCTATTACTTAGGATAAAGGCATCATGCACAGACCGAGGATACTTAGCATTGACATGGGAGATGCACTGGTCCACCAAGCTCACCATCTGTACATTCATGGAGTGGAAACTCTTACGATTTCTGAACACTTGTTCCTTCTTGCCAGGGAAGGGCAAATGCAATATGAGTTCCATCAATTGCCCTAATTATGTTGGGAATATGTCCCATTACATAGAAGTCAGCCTTCACTGTGGCCAAATCCTCCACTTGGGGGAAAACAATGTAGCTGCACATGTGTTTAATCAGGGCAGACATCACCCTGGTCAGCACTATTGAGAACATTGTCTGTGACATTCCTGCTGCCAAGCCCACTGTCACTTGGAAAGAACCAGTTGCCAAGAAATGGAGTACAGGTAGGACTTGCACAAGAGGTGGGATCCCAGTGGGGCGACGGATAGCAGATATCAGGTCAGGCACCAGCTGGGCACACAGCTCAGTTATTGTGGTCCTGTCAAGTCTATTAGTGAGGATAATGTGTCTGTCCTCCATTGTTGCCATGTACACCAGGAGTCTATGCACGGGGGTATATCTCCATCTCCTATTCATCCGCAGTGGTTGCAGTCTAAGGGACAAAAGAGTGAGGAGCCAGTCACAAATGGAACATTGGAGCCACAACAGTACAATGCATGATGTTAATTAGTAATGGTAAAGTGGGATTTGTCTTGTATGTCCAATTTTTAACTGTGACACAGTTATTATCTAGGGCCTGCCACCCCCCCCCCAAAAAGGCATCTGCCTGTTCTGTGTGGAGGGACAGGTGGAAGTGAGGCAATTCCGCTGACATTGTGTGCTGTTGCAAGAGGCGGTCGGGAACCGCTGTGCAACTCCTCATTGGTTAACATTGGGCACTATGGGGTATGATGGCCACTGGAGATCTACGTGGGTGGTAAACGTATGCACCGCCGCGGACGTGACCGCCATTTTCTATCTGATCACTCACTTGCTACATGACCTTCAACAGGAGAGGACCTACACTGCATGTGCTGCTGTGACCTGTGTCAGGAACCTATAATGGCCCGTGTGACTGGGGAAAGGGCCCCCGCCTTCACCTTGGCAGAGTTGGAACGACTGGTGGATGGGGTCCTACCCCAGTACGGACTGCTGTGTGGGCCTCCAGACCAACAGGTGAGTACACTGTGGGCACGAATCATGTGGCATGAATCAATGGAGTGGTGTGTGTGAAGGCCTCGTGCAGGTCCCCTGGGCATCGTACATTTTGTGTGCTGGGCCATGTGTGTGTAAATGGTGATATGAAGGGGTATGGTGGGCCATAAGTATAACAGGCAGGACCGTCTGACTCATACCATTTCCTGTGTGTATTTCCTCTGCAGGTCAGCCCCCATCAAAAGAAGGGTATATGGCGTGTCATCGCCAAGGGCATGTGGACCCTGGGGGTCTATGGTAGGTGGAGCACCCACTGTCGGAAACGGTGGGAGAAGCTGAGATGCTGGGCACGGAAGACGATGGAAGCCCAGCTGGGGATGGCCTCCCAACGAGGAAGGGATGCCCGTCGAACCGTGACCCCCCTCCGGTGGCCTATCTGGAGCTGGATGGGTGATTGAGGGCATCACAGCAGCCACAACGGGATGACTACAGTGCCCATCATTACAACTTAGGCATGGTAGGGGGGTATCCGGGTGGGAGATGTGTGTTAGTGGGTGCGCCTCTGCCAGGCCTGACATTGCTGAGTATATCCCATGTTGGCCAGGGTTCTGAAGTGATAATCCTGCTACCTAGCTCGTAGGCATCCACAACTGGTAAGGGCTGTGTGGGTCCCAGGTGTGCTACAGTTGGCGGTGTGTGCCCCTCCTCATGCATTGGTGGCTAGCATTATAACTGGTAGTGCAATGCATAGTGAGCAGGGCTGTTCCCTGTGTGTGAGGGTGGTGTGTACGCCAACTGTGGTATTGGTGCAGCCATTGACCCAGTATATCCTTTGTCTCTTCCCCCCCTTTTTGTTTTGTCACCCTGTCCTTATGTGCATTAGCATCATCTGGCGGAGGAGCAGAGGCACCGGTGACAGAGGGAGCAGCATCCCACCGGACCCAGGAGGCAAAGTCCACCGACAGTGAGGGCACCAGTGGGATGGAGGGTGAGGGGAGCACTGCAAATCCAGTGGGCATGACACCCACCTATGAGACTGTGACCTTGCACTCCCCAAGATCAAGAGCACAGCGCACCGTGCCCCCTCCAGAACCAGTGGGTAAGACACCCACCAACCCCAGCCTCCCCAGGATCAAGAGCACAGGACACAATACCTCCTCTAGAACCAGTGGGTAAGACACCCACCTGAGAGACTGTGGCCTTGCACTCCCCAGGATGGAGCAATGGGCATGTTGCCCCCTCCAGAGCATGTGGGCAGGTCACCCACTTGAGAGACTGTGGCTTTGCACTCCCCAGGATCAGGCACAGTGCATGTTGACCCTCCAGAACCAGTGGTCTTGTTCCATCTGCCGGCTGAATTGCCCCCTGTTCCCTGTCCCCCTGAGGTGCCTGCCTATTTTCCAGCTGATGCCCCTGCAGTATTCTCTCCGTGTTGCTGCAGGTGACAGGTGGGGCCTTGGACTGTTACCTGTGGTCCTGTGGCCCACGCACAATGAGGAATGGGCAGTGTCTCTTGAACTGTACATATGTATATAACAATTACATTGCATTTTCGTATTTCTACTGTGTTGATATTGATATACTCACTTTAGCACATTCCTGTTGTCCTTGCATTATTCCTCAGGGGTACGGGGTAAATATGTTTTATTGCTGCAGCTGTATGTGTGTATGATGTTGGGGGTGGAGGTGTGTGTGTCACTCTCTTTTTCCTCCCCCCTCCCCTGTGTGCTAGGCGGCTGTACTCACCGTGGTCATCTTCGCTGTTGTTGGTGTTCGTGGTGGAGCAGGACGTAGAAAATCATTGGAAATATTTGCAACTCGTGCTCCATGGCGGTGTGGTTTTTCCCTGTGTCTCCAAAGGTGAGTCCTTTCCCTTCTGGGGTCTGTTTCTGCAAGGCTTTTGATGTCATTGGTACCGCCCTGAAAAAGGTGACTGTTTCCTGTCTCACAATATGGTTGGCGGAACATTGACTTCCACCTGGCTGGAGGCGGCTACAACCCTGGTGGCTGTTGTTTCCGCCCTGGCGGTCGGTGTGGTAAAGTGGCTGTCTATCTGAGTTCTCACCACCATGGTCATAATTTGACAGTAGTTACCACCAGCCTGTTAGCGGTATTACCACCACTTTATCACCGACCGCCAGGGTTGTAATGAGGGCCAAAATGTATTAATAAAATGTATTTATAAACGTATAAAATTTTATATTACAAAACTGAACTTGCAAGTGAAATTGTAGTACAATTCATACTAAACAAAATGGTGAAATCCACCAAAAACCAAAGTTTACAGGGATGTTATAGCATAAAAAAACATAGAAATACACAGCAAAAAACAAAGCTTACAGGGACGTTATAGTTAGGAAATAGTTGTAAAAAAATAATTTGAGATATCATCAATGGTGTCACTGACATGCCATGAGTGATGTAACATGGGACGTCATAAGCACTACTTTGCAGGGGCACAGGAGCATGAGGCACAAATAGCTTATATAACTATAACATATAACTACTGAATTTACATGGTTTTGTGTGAGTAAAATCTGAGGTTAACTATAACATTATAACATCCCTGTAACACACACACACACACATATATATGTATATACAAACATATAAACACACACATATATATATATATATATATATATATATATATATATACTTACATTTATATTTACTGTCAGCAGCTTTAAAGTACAGAGAGGCCAGCAAAAAAGAGATGACCAAATTCGGATCACAAACACTCAACTTTTGGAAGAAGACATCTAAGTTCTAAGAACTGGCAGGCTTAGAGTAGTCTTCCTCCAGACGTTTGGTGTTCCTCCTCTGAATTTGGTCATCTCGTTTTTACTGACCTCTGTTCACTATATAGCTGCTGACTAGTGTTAAAGTGCATGTGCTCAGTCCTCGAAACCTGGTAACATTGAATCCCCATTTGACATAATCAAGTCCCTAGTAAAGTGGAATTATATACACCCATGACCTGTAAATTAAATGCTATTAGTGGGCCTGAAGCACCAAGTGTGCCACCCACTTAATTAGCCTTTTACACATGTCCCATGCCTGCCATTGTAACCTGTGTGTGAAGTTTTAACTGCTACACTGACCTGGCAAAACAAACATTTCATCAGGACCAAACATTTCATTTTAATACATATAATTCACAACTAAGGTAGGCTTGGACAGCTCAGAGGGCAGGTGTGGTGTATTGTAAATGTTGGACATATATTTTTAAGTTTTACATGTCCTGGTAGAGGAAAACGCTTACATTTGTTTTTCACTACTGCAAGGCCTACCTCTCCCTTAGGATAACATTGGAGTTACCTTATTACATTTAATAAGCTATAATTTCCGAATGGGAGCATGTAAGCAATTCAAGAGGTATGTTATTGGAACTGTATAGAAAAATACTTTCTTGCAGAAAAGCCGAATTTTAAATTACAATTTTGAAAATGCAGTTGGTGTATTTCTGCCTTAGCCATTTAGTGCCAGTAGCCTGTATCTGGGTCAAATGGCTGGTTGTAGCTGACAATTGGCTTTGTATAGTCCTCCTATTCAGCCATACACAATAGAGAGCTTATATGTGCCTGGATGGGCCATCACTTGCAGGATGGGAGGCGGAGCTAAGCACAGCCCTACTTACCCTTGAATAGGCTGTTTGGTGCCTCCACACAAAGGCCTTGATCAATGACGATTGCCTAGTCTCTTCACCATTCTCAGTGTTGTCTCAAAACCCCTTTGAACTATGCGTCGGCTTTAGATGTAACAACCCATTTTCAGTTTCTTCTGACACTGCCCCCCTCCTTTGCCATTACACCTCCCTAAGTGCTATCCTGTACAAGTATTTACCCTACTCTATTACCCAAGCGCATGACATCATCAATCGCCCATAATAAGGGTCCCTGAAAGTTCATTTCTATGATGACACCAAGTTGGGTAGTAAAATGTATTGAAACATCATTTAACAAGATGGATCTTTATTGTGAACCAATGACAGTTTTAACCCCTGCCCCAAAACACAGTTAAATAGCCTACAGTTCTACATGTTTTGTTCAGGAAATGTCACACAGTAAATTCATATTGTATTGGAGCGCATGACTTTTCAGCATATGCAACCCTGAATGCTTATGTAAATGGGGAAAAGAACAGGTTGTTTTTATCATCGATCAGACTGCTCAGGGTGTGTTGCTCTTTCCACATAGAGCTGTGCTTATAGGAGTGGTTGTCCGTCTGAGTACCCTGTATATTTTGTCTGGGGTATTGACGGTGAGCAGGGCCATTCATTCTCTTAGGTTGACAACCTTTCAGTAAGTGTAATGCACTCATAGTGTTGTCCCTATAATGCTGTTTTCCACATCCTGCCACCCTTTCAAGGGACCACAGCAGGGTATGACTCTTTAAAAGCAGGCGATAGATGTTGTGCACACGGTGATAATCACATCCTTGGGAGAGTAGAGAGGGCTTGTTGTACTGTTGTGCTATGAGTAATAGAAATTACCATTGCTATTTAGACCTGCTGTACTGGAGGAGAGATGGTGTGTCTGGCAGTGCTGAGATGATGCAGTGTGTGTCACATCTGTCTTTAGTTTGTGTTGGGCAACAATGCTTACAAAGTACTTTTTTTTAGTACTATCATCAATTGTGAAAAATATGTAACTATTATTCAGCATTCATTCCCTGGGCTCAATGAAAATGTAACTATTGACCATAAAAACTGATGTACTGCAGAAGTTCTAGTTTAAAATAAGAGCAACAGACTGTAATTTGTGAGTTTTTTCAAAAGGCCAAAAGAAGTTGCATAAATAGCAATACATTAAAGTAATTGAAATTCAATGTTCTCCAGAGAGGAACCTGGGAGCAGCTCCCCCAAATCAACAGCACCACCCCAACCCAAGCCCAAGACCATATCTACCAGTGAGGCAGCCACTGCAATCATGGCGACGCTGACGAGCAGTGAATTTGAATTGGATTTGTCCCTTTCACAAAGCAGTACCCAATTGCTTGAGGAAAAAGAGTAAAATAAGACAGCAGTCTCAGCTAGATCTTCCCAAAGTTGGAACTGAACAGGAGGTTGAGCTTCCTGCTGAGCAAGAACCTTTTCTTTTAGAATCAATGGGTCCCAGATCTCCAGCAAGAAAAAGACATCACACAATCCGGTAGGAGGACCACGTTCAAAAAATGTCTCAACATGTTTGTGGTGGTAAAGGTGAGGAGAGCAGGAAAATCAGCATCTGTCTGCCCGAAATACAAGGTTTCAAGTCAGATCTATTTTGCCATAGTTGCTGTTCTGGTGCTGCATCTCGATGTGCTGCAATTGGTTGGGCAAGCTTTGCAGCAAAGTGCTGTCCACACTATCCACCTGACGAAAGACATGTGGACCAGTTGTCAGGCGACTGCTTACATGTGCATCACAGCACACAGGATTTTCTGGGGGAAAGCAAAAGCTATCTACAGGTCTTGGTCCTAAAGAAAGTTTTGAGACCGTTTGGCGACATGTTCGACATTGCCATGTTCGACATTGAGAAATCTCGCACAGCTGCAAACATCTTGGAGGAATTTAATAGCAAGGTGTCTGAATGGCTGTGACCCAGAGGTCTTTGAATTGGATGTGTTGTCACTGACAATGGTAGTAGCATAGTCAAGGCAATGACAGATGGTGGCTATTTCAGAGTCCTCTGTTTGGCGCACTGCATCAACCTGGTTGTGCAAGACTTTCTTAAAAAGAAGACATAGTCAGCAACATACTGACCACCTGCAGACGTATCTGCCTAAGCTATTGATTGGCTTGTAATACAAGCATGCAAAATTACATCATCTCATCCAAAGAGTACATCTGTGCCAGCCTACTTGATCCATGCTACAAAAAAAATATTTCTGCTATCATTCCTTTTTCTAATGGGGGATGTTTCACAATATAAGCAGTGGATTGATGAGCAAGCAGGAGAACTGGAAGAAGAATGTCTGGAACTTAGAGTCCCACTCCACAGTTCTGGGGTGCTGCCTTCATCCAAAGAGTACATCTGTGCAGTCTACTTGATCCATGCTGCAAAAAAAAGATATTTTGTCTATCATTCCTTTTTTTGATGGGGGTGTTTCACAATATAAGCAGTGGATTGATGAGCAAGCAGGAGAACTGGAAGAAGAATGGCTGGAACTTAGAGCCCCACTCTACAGTTCTGGGATGCTGCCTTGAACTTCCAGAAAAGGCATTCTTGTCTCACATCCGCCAACCCCAGCAACAAGAAAACTGGCAACAACAGCAAAAGTAGAATCTGACCCAACCACTGCATTGGCTTGATTTCAAGTGGCAGGTCCTAAGTCCAGTGCAAAGGCAAAGACAAAAACAGATGAACAGGTGGCAGCACCAATGACCATTCAGAGGATGTTCCAGAAGTATCTGGATGACCTAAAGAGGTATATGTGGATCAAAACACATTGGTGTATTGTATGGGAAGATGTGTCAATGGCCAGAGCTCAGCAGGCCGGCAATAAAGTTTCTGGATTGTCCTGTAGCCAGTGTATCTACTAAACTTGTGTTCAGTGCAGTTGGTGTAGTTGTTGCAGTGAGAAGGACCAGTCTCTCACCTCAAATGTGGGGAAACTGACCATGATCAAAATGAACTAGCATTTTATACCAACTGGTTACACTGTTCGTGAAACACCACAGTAGGAGGAAGAGGATGATTAGGCATGTTAGCTGACCAACTTCTGGGAGAACCAGCAGAGTCTGAGGACCACCATAGAAGTTTTTTATTATTTGTCGTCTCAGCTTCTTTTTCTCTTTCTTTCTTTGCAAAAAAAGGAAGAATAAATGCTAGTGCAACATTATGTTTGTGTCGGATTTATGCTGCCCCACCATTGATTTTATAGTCACATAAAAGCCCAGATTGGAGTTGGACCCGTGTGCTTCCAACAGAAGATCATTGATTAAGATACTGCCAGGGCCAATGTCTAATTCCAATGTGTGAATATCACCAAAGAGGGGGTATTTTGTGCAACCACTGTCCTTGGATTGGAAGAGGTAACTAAGTAAATATTGCACCAGTGAGGGAAAATGTTTTAATTGATTGTGATTGTGAATTTATGGGTGATGATTGGTGTATGTGGGGCTGACAGTGAGTGAGGGAGTTCAAACAATTTGTAAACTTGTTTCTGATGATTTCCAATGTTTGGGGGCTGATGGTGATAATTTTTTCCTGAAAGTGAGTGGCCGTTCAAAAGTAGTGAAATTTACCTGCAGAGTCCTCTCCTTTTTTTCTGGTTCCTCATAACAAACCAGTCTCTTTAGTTACCAAACACAAATCTACATACAAAATACTCCAGTTCTGTTTCTCACTCTGTTCTTCAACAGCAGTACACTTCAAAGGTCTACCTTGCTCCGTTTGGGACTGGGACGGAGCTACTCTGAATCTGGAGGAGGAAGTTGGAAGGACTCAGGGTAGGACTACTGCAACAGCTAGAAAGGAGAACGTTTTTAAATTCAAAGAGAACTCATGATGATGGCACAGATTCTGAGGCCTAGTACTCACTCAGCTCTATGAACTGGAAAGAGGTGCAGTGATTTGGGAATGCTGTTGAGTATGTGTTTTCTGCATTGCTAGCTCAAAAGTAAAGCTCCTCCTATTTTCTTGCTGTGCCTCTGAGTCTTCTTGGTACACTCCTAACTCTTCATTAAGCTTACCTTGCTTTCTTTTGTCCTTTTGCTTTACTCCATAATAAAGCAACTTTTTTTTCAATACACAGGCCTTTTCCTAGTCCTCTCCTGCATGAACAAAAGTTGGGAAGCTTAAGGTTCCACCTTACCTACCAGACAGGTCCCGACAGGCACCAAAGTGATGGACATTGTAAGAAGAATGGAGATGCCTCACCCAATTTGGCAATACAGTCTCCTTTTCCTTTTAACAGTCAACATTTTTAGAACTGGGTGGGTTACATTCAATCTTCCATATTTCAAAACTAGAGGACATAACACTTAGGGTATACTATCTGGGGTCTCTCTGGGGCAGAAGGACTGTTCCCTATGAATTAACAGAAGTGCGTCATACTTACTTATCCCTTCATTACCTTCCACAACAGATTGATGATGGTGTGCTGCTCAGCGCCCCAACAAATATTGTTGTGGTTTATTTTGTGTTTTTTTAAATCTTTGTCACATCTTTTCCTAAATCCCTTTTCCCATCCACTCATAGAGCCCCTAACCTCCTCTCCCCAGGCTGCGTGATTTAATGAGGTGTGACCTAATTTTACACCATAAATGAATCACACACTTGCTGAGGAAGATGTGGTAAAAGCAACACCAACTCAGTACATGACCTTCTACCTTCACTTACCTGAGCAATATTTCACACTGGCCCCACCAACTTCTTCATTCATGACTAGTGTGTGTGTTCAGTCAATGCTTAACCTGGTCCAAACAGTCTTGAGTCTGAGCCCACGTCCCCTGACTTCATGATTTCCTTTACTAAGTTTAGTTTCATGCTATAGCTCCCCACCATTGCTCATAAGAACTTGATATTGCTAGATTGTATTATCATATCAGGACTTCTTTGCTGTGTTTCAAATACTGTATTTGTGGCAGTCTTTTTCAGTCTTCCTACAGTTACGATAATATGATGATGACCCACTAAATCTCTGTTTACTTTCAACAGAGTTATAAGTGATGGATAATGCTTTAATTCTGTATTTGAAGTTCGCATTGGTGTGAGTGGCTCCTTCTGTCACATTATGTCTTCCCTGTCAGCATGCTTGCCTAGTACTACTACTACCTACCTACCACCCCCTTAAGATGACATCTTGGGAAAATCCCTGCAGTAAGAAGACTCCCTCGCTTCATCTATTCAGGTAAGAGAAAAACTATGGATTGAAGTGAACTTGTTTAGTTAGTAATTCACTTCTACTGAAGAAGATGTCTGTGTCCTGATTTTTGTAGGCAATATGGGGAAGAGCAATCCTCTCTGAGTGGTCAACAATAGATGCAGAGGGCAATAGAGCAAGGTCTAAGTAAATGACATATACCTTTTTTAGCAAATTACAATTAACAGTCTATACTAAAAGACAGCAAAGCGCACTTACAGTCTAAAACACAAAAATGAAGATTTGAGATGCAAATTAAGTAAAATGAGTTATCCCCCTTATTATTTACAAATAGAAAACCCTCCCTCTCCACCAACAACAGTCACCCTCTCCCTGAAAAAATAATCCTGTCACCAAAAAATCCCAAATTGATCAAAATCCCTCCCCACCCTCTCTACCTACAACAAGTCCCTACCACCAAGACAAAACAATTTAAAAAAGGGCTTAAAAAAGGGCACTGTCAATATGGCTCTGGAGCTGATTGAGGCTCTGTTCAATGCTGGCGAGATGGCTCTCCATTTGGTCCATCTGCTGCACGATGCATAGTAGCAATTCCCTGGTGGAGGGGAAGGGTGCAGCAGCATGTGCAGTCAGGGACCCTGACTGCTGGTGGCGGTGCTGACAATGTACTAGCCGTGAGGCTGGCATGCTACTCTGCTGGGTCCTGGGTCCGAGGCAGCAGTTTTGGCTTCTTGCTCCTGTAGGATCACCATTCGCCAATATTCTGCCTGAATGTTCTGCAGCCTCTGCTGCCGCAAACAGGCTGCTTTCTCCTGCCTGGTTGGTGGTGGTCATTGGGCAGGAGTAGCAATATCAAGAAAAAGTAGAATTACAAAAGACACATTTTAAACAATGCTCTGAACAAACACTTTTTCAAAGGATAGATAGTGGGTGGCACAGTAGCACTACATTCCTGGTCCCCTAGGGACATTGGAATTTGATGTCATTATTTATAATAAGGAGAGTCACAGGGCCAATATTTTATGTTTTTACCTGCAAATGCCTCACAGAAGAAGCACTAACTGTCTGGTAGAAAATAATTAAGGAAGAATAAGACCAGATTAACAAGGAAGTGATTTCATACACATTTAGTGGAAAAATAAAAATTAATTACCTCTCATTATGATGAGTATGGCATTATACACTATGGAGTACAAGTTGTTGTGCCAAATAATTGAAGGCATGGTAGCCAGAGCTTCAAGTATGTTGCTACTGTCTGCAGCTTGGCAGCTGTATCTGACAATTTTCTATCTTTAATTCCAATGGCCCTGCTCTACCCCACATGCCTTTCACTTAGTTTAGCTTCTACCCTGACTCCAAAGAGGCAGATGAATGAATAAGATACATCACACATGTCATGTATAAAAATGCAGATATATTTATCCTGTCTGCTGTAAATAGATGGGGGTGGGGGAAATGATGTACTGCACTACAGGCAAAAGAATGGGCTAGATAGATTGTATTTGGCACGTTCATAACAAAGTATCCCCCTGGCTAAATTTGAAAACAAATCAAGCACTTACTAGCCCCACTTTACTGACTGGTCTCGCCCACCATCACAAATTCTTTATAGCAAATTGATATGCTGGGTATTAAGGACCTTAAAGAAACTTGACCTACTCCACTGCAGAGTAAGGCAGATGGGTAGGTGGAGCTTTTGCTATAGAAGTATAGAGAGGCTTCACTGATCTAGCTACAGAAGAAGAGCTCCCTTCTTTATTTGTCCAAGCAATTATTCAATTGTCCCTTCAATATTGTCCTATATATACCTTTAGCCACCATAATTTGAGCTTTACTTTCTTTCATCCAGTCTTGCACGCAAATTCACAATCCTTTATTCATCCATTCAGTACCCACACTATCCACCCTTTCTGTCAATCACCCTTTCACCCATCCATCCATTTACCCAATACCAATACTCAGCCACGCTTCCTTTTCATCCACCCCTGCATCCTTTCCTTTCACTCTTTTCGCCCATCCTTTCTTTTAACCTACAGTTCTTTCAAGTTTCTATCAAGCCACAATTTACGTATACATAATGTGTGCTTTTGTTGAGTTGCAGATAGAAGAGGCCATAAGTAACCCAACAACCATTGTAGCTGTAGTGTGGGGGGGTTCATGAATCAGATCAGGACTACACTCTTGTAGATAGTGAGTAAGAGTAATTGTAAATAAGCTAACAATGTGACTTGACCAGCACTCGTTCCTGCCGCAGCTGCATCTCCCCCGATCCATCTGCTCCTGCAGTGGTCAAACTTGAGCCGGCTCCACTAGTTGGTGTGGCTATAAAAAATAGTATACAGTTTTTAGATGCCAGTTACACCTCCCATTCTTAATGGTTTACATTTTTTTAAATACAACCGCAATCGGTACAGTTTGGTTAGCACTGAAGTATCTTCTGTTGAAAAATCATTCTGGGCATTTTGTTGGAATGTTAGAAAAGCAGTAGTCAAGCCAACCAAAAGCTTTGCTTAATAGAAGGGTAGAGCTATATCCTATGATTGACAATGACTTGGAATCATTGAAGAGCAATGAAGGGGTGGTGTCTTATCCAGGTGACTGGTTGACTCCTGTTCGGTATAAGTCAATAAGGACGCTCAATGAAGGACCACACGCCAATTATAAATACAATTTAGCTTTACTAGAATTGCAGGTAAAATGTAGGCATTTAGCACATTAACAATAGTAGAATAAGAATAGCAATGAAAAGCATCTATTTATATATATAAGCAAAGAATTGATTAACTGTATACTAAAATGCATCGCACTACGATATTCAGGAAGCAGAATATAAATGAGTTGAATACTTCAGATAAGCTTTGATTTACTGCACACCAAAATGCATGTTTCAGTTATTGTAGCAGTTCACACTAAGAGGTTTAGAAAGCAAAATATAAACGAGCTGAATACTTCAGGTTATAAACACAGTGCAAGCATAAATAATCAGTCATAATAATAGAGCAGAGAAACAAAGGCCTTTCATCCCTGTGTGGAAACTTAACTTAGTCCACATGCTGGGAAGCCCTCTACCGCCTGCTTGGACCTCTCTCCCCCTCAAGCACCACAAGCAAACCGGGAGGCAGCGCTGGGCCATGGCAGCTTCCACAGTTCCATCTGCGAGCTTCCAAATACCTCACACACACTTCAGTGCTTAAATAACTCGAAGCTTGGATTCTATCTCATTCTGGCATTTTCTAGCTATGTTATCAGTACTTGGCTGCTCTGCTCTTCTCCAGTCTTTGTTTTCATTCCATCTTCTCCCTGTACTCTTGTTCTCAAGGTTGAGACGGAGTCTTCTACACAAACAAGCTTGAAAGTAATATCATGAACTTTTCCACGATGTTTGGGAGGGGGTTTCAACAGGCATTACACTAATCTACACTGCTCAAGCTAATTAACCCTTCGTGTTACAATGTCTTCCGCATCTTTCCCTATACTGAACAGGTGGAATGCAAAATGGTCAAAGAAAGACAGAAAAAAGATAATGCAGGGATAAGAGGAATTAAACAAAACTTGGATAGGAGAATTGGAAGAAAAGGGAGGCAGTATTAAAAAAGTAAACAAGGCAAAATGAAAAGTAGTATAAAAGTGGGAAGAGGTAACATTTAGGGAAATAATGATAATAATAATAACAATAAATAATAGGACTTACTGGGATAAGCAGCGCTATCAGGATCAGTGCTGGTGGTCGGCTCCTCACCAGCTCCTGCCAGACCTGCGGGCACAGTGCCCCTCTTCAGGGCCATGGGTGGTGATGTAAGATTAGAAAGAAGATAAAAAATACATTAGTGATACAGTTAATCTCCACAAAATTACTATATAACATGCAAATGCAATAACATTGTACTTAAATCAGATCCCCTACAGCAGTAGTTCCCAAACTGTGCGCCGCGGCACCCCAGTGCGCCTCCAAATATAGATAGGGGTGCCACGGTCACAGTTGCTTTGTAGAGTCCATTAGGAATTACACCGACTTCTGGAGTGCTTGCCGGGTGTGCTGCGTCTCATGCCCACTGGGTGGTGCACTTGCTGCCTCTTAAAACATCTAGTATGAAGTGTTCCTTAAAGTATTTTGTTTCATTCTACAAAAATAGAGCAGTATCTCAGACTTACCATAGTAGGAAGGGATGGTGCAAAGTTATGCTATTACAAGTGTGCGTGCAGGACACGGATTCACTTATTGTTACCTGACATTGTTTTTACCTTTTCCACCGCGATGCTAAAAGGGTGAATATGGCACCTACACAAAATCACGAAATGGTTAGCCAGAATCTGTATTTAACACAATGCAAGTTGTTTTTCAAAACAGTGACATTTTGAAAAATACCGCTTTTAATGAACAAAAAATTTGTTTGGTAGCAAACTACTACAGAATGTGGCAATAAATGCAGTTTGGCGATATGTTTACATATTGCAGGAGATAGGAATTTGCGTGATGCACTAACTGGACCAAAGGCACCTTTGGGACAATTTAAGATCTTTTTACTTTTTTTCTGTGCTTGCAATCTTGGAAAAAGTAAAAGCAGCAACATGTCATGGAAAACGTGTTTCAAAAGACAGGATTAAATGATGTGATTATTACTCTATGTGAGTGCATTGAGATTTGATCAAGTCATTAAAAGAAATATACTCTTTGGAGTACGGTCACTGTGAAGCTGGTGGGAGATTTTTGTTACGTGTTTTAATGAGGAGGTAACACAAAATGACAGGACCCCTGCAGAATATGAAGAGCGTCCACCTGACCTTGGCATATGTTCATTAGTCTTCAACTAAATGGGGACCCCTGAAGTGTCCCTCACCCGTGCCGCAGGGGTCTGCACTATACCCAAGCTTATTTCTTGCACCAGACACCCTCCTCAAAGTGCCCGCTATGCCTTGGGTAGGAGTCTGCCTCTAGCAGCTGCTTCATATTAATTGAAAGCTGTGTTCCTGCCACAACAATGTAATAGAGGCGTGAAGCCATTGTAAATGGGCTGTGCAAAGTAACAGTACTTGCTATTGTAACCCATCAATACATCTGACGGGCTAACCTGAGCTAAAGCACCCCAGATACCCTGTGTAATCTGAGACACGGAAATAAGTAAAACTCATTCAGTTGGTTGGCATTGCTTCACACCACCAGGCCCATATGTAGTCTGATTTTAACATGCTTACAGCCCCTACTGAGTACACATTTTTAGACTAATGCAGGGATTCAATACTTTCTGTTGTTTTTTTGTAGTGGATGACCATTTGGCAGAACTATACAGTGTCCACGTTCACTGGAAAATATATATATGGCTTTAAGGCATAGCTATCTCCATATGTATTGATGTACCCTTTATTTTGAATAATGGCCATGGATCGGACTTTAATGCCACCCAGAGATTAACCCGCTCATCACAGGTTATGGGAAATCATTCCACTTTCTATTAAGTACTTACACTGGAGTGCATCATGGGCTAGTTTACATCTAAAAAGTACCTTTAATCATCACCTCATATTCAGTTTATCTCCCATGTGTATTATATGCAGAAGAAAAAGTATTTTGCTACTGCCCTACCATTACCCTAGGGAAGACCATGGGTGCACGCAGTTCATGCAAACAGAATTTATGAAAACCTTTGGCTCTGTAATGCCCGGCCTGTTGGCTTTGCAATTGCTTGTGCTTTCTGGGTTATAATTAATGGTGCTGCATTATAAGTTTTCATATTACTGGTGTTCTGAACCTTGTACCTATATACCCATAATCTGGAATTTTGAAATCCCAGCAGTGATACTAGGTATATCCTTTCTTCCACTCTTCTAGGTAGCTATGCAAATGCCTACATAAGAGTTGTAGAGTTCTTAACAAGTTATGTCATATCTAGCAGTCATACTGGAATAGTCGCCTGAATTTGCTAATGGACTTCAGTTTGGTAGAATATTGTGGATGTTTCTTACATTTCAGTTTGACACCATTAATTATCCAAAAGTCCTTTGGCTTGCTGGAAAGGGAGTAAAGTCCTGTATTTTTATCTCTCAACTTGTGTTATCACTTTAGTCCAAGCATGGGACCGGATTCCATTTTGCAAAACAGATTCATGAAATCCATTTTATGACCTGCAGTGCTGATCATTGGATATGAACTGATCACCCATTTGTTCATATGAGTAATGTGGGGTATGAGTATGTAACCCAGTGATTCCCAAACTCTGCGCCGCAGCAAATCAGTGCCACTGGCTGGTTTTGGCTGGATGTTGCCAGCTCGAGGCTGAAAGCGCATGAACAGGAAACAGATGCAGTTACTGCATGGCCTATGGGTGCACAAATATTGTGAAAAGAGAGAGCAGACACATCCTTCCATTGCACGCACTATTCTCCATACCTTCATCCCAATTATTATCAAGGTTTAAAACAGAAGTACTCCCAAGGCTGGGTTTAAAGCTCCCACCCCCTAAAATCCCCCCACACCACACCGCACCGCCAAACAAAGTCATGTAATGGGGAGCCGTGGCCAACATCCAATTGGTCAAGGGGGCCGCATGTCAAAATAGTTTGGGAACCACTGCCCTATAGTACAAGACGAGTATGATTAAGTATTGTTGAGTTGACTATACTTCTAAAATCCCTATTCCAAATTTCCTTAACAAAACTTACATTTGGAACTAATGCATTGCATTTGCAGTGAATGATCTTTCATTGATCGACCAACTCAGTCTCCCTTTTTTGCAATGCTTGCATCTCTGTGAAATTGCTTGGACTGTATGAGCTACATAAAATCACAGAGAACGTTAACTCACTAATACCACTAAAGCACTATGGAGACAGGAGGACAGAGGAGTCTGCATTGCAATGGCTTCTTAAATAATCAGCCAAAGTGAGTACCTACCTACGAGTTCGATGATGTAGCGAGAGCACCTGCGTAGCTCTAACAGGATCACATGATAAATAATATTCTTAATGTAAACGTAACTTACCTTCTGGAAGCCTCATGCTATTCCAAAAACAAAGTTAGCATTGTAGAACACAAACACAATAAAAATATAATACTTACCAAGCCCCGGGATCTCAATGCCTAGCAGGTCGAGGAGGTCCGGCTTATGGTCGATGATATCCACCCAGTGGTGCGTCAGCTGCTGGGTTGTGCGCTGGAGCTGGATGGAGGCCCTGACCAACCAGCACACTCTAGCCCAGCGCTGCGGACATTCCCACAGGGGTTAACCCCTTCCAGGCCTGCCCCCTGCTGCCAGCATTGAGGGGAGATAGCACTGCACATGAAAAAACCTCCTGCTACCTCCTCCTTGCTGAAGATCAGCCGAGACTGCACCCCTTGATTGCAGCACTGCCCACAAGGCATGCGGTCACTGTTGCCCTGCTCTGCCATGGTGCTGAGGGGGTTACTGGGATAGAGTGAAGAAGAGAAGAAAAGAAAGAGGAGGAAAAGGAAGGAAGAAATAATGGAAAAATAAAGAGAAATATAAAACGTTCCAAAAAACGCAAAATTAATTATAACATTGTGTTGGACCTGGCCCTTTTTGTGGGTTCATATCAGACTTTTTGCCTCCTTCCTCCTATTTTTTGTGACCTCTTGCTGTTGGCTCTAGGACTGCTGATCGGTGCTAAAGTGCAGGTGCACTCCCTTCTAAAGTTAGTGTGATTGGCTTACATCTAATTGGCACATTTTAGTTACCTGTTAGTATCTTGTGCAGTGGTATCTCTATAACCAGGGCCTGTAAATGAAATGCTAATTATGGGCCTACAGCGCTGCTTGCGCCATCCACTGAAGTAGCCTTTCAAACCTGTCTCAGGCCTGCTAGTGCAGGGCCTGGGTGAACAGTGTTCTTCCACAGGGACCTGGCATCTAAATTTACTTGCCAGGCCCAGAACTCCCCTTTTACTACATGTAAGTCACCCCCAAGGTAGGCCCTAGCTAGCCCAGGCAGGGTTCTATGTGCTATGTAGGTAGAAGGCAGGACATGTGCATGGTTGCATGGCCTGTCCTGGTAGTGAGAAACATCCTATTTGGTTTCTCACTCCTGTCAGTGCTGCCTTCTCATAGTATTGCATTGGAAATGCCCTGCCTTATGTGTAGGGGGTATTGCCTGATTTATGAGGGGTAGCGTAGGCATGTTTGGTATGGTTGTAATGGTAGTGAGAAATGCTGCTTACTGGTGTAGGTGGATTGTTTATTATCATTACAGAAATGCCACTTTTAGAAAGTGAGCATTTCTCTGTGCTTATGTCTCTTTTGTTTTGCAGCTTGACTCCAATCCACGTCTGAGCAGAGTGACAGTTATGCTTTGTACTTACTTTTCAGACAGCCTGTATATTTGGAGGGTGGAGCTGTCACAGAGGTGCATCTGCATTTTGAATGGTCTCCTTGGACTGAGAGAACGGGAGGCAGGGCACACATACATCTGTAAAGGCTTTGTCCTGGTCTCACACAAAGAGCTCGTTTACCCCCAACTGATGTCTGGAGCCTGCAGTGGAGGAGAGAGGGTTCACTCCCAGAACAGTTGTAACTAGTTGGAAACTCCTCTCCCTCTCTTTGTTAAAACTTTGCAAAAATTAAGTATAAGTACAGTGGACTTTTCTCCACAATTGGAGACACTTGACACTTGAAACATGCTTGTAACTGGACACAGAATGCTGCTGGAGGGACTCACCAGAAACCGCCTTGGACTGCTGCTGCTGTGCTGACCTGTGACCTGCTAGGTTATTTGGAGGAACTGCCACTGTCTGCATCACCTTTGTGCTGGCCTACTGCTGAGCCCTGCCTCCCTGGCCTCCATCCTTGTGTCCGACAGGGGCTGGGGGCTGTGGCCCCTGACCACTGCAACTGCCTGCATAGTGCCTGGAGAGCCCTCTGTTTAATTGTCTTAAAGCACCTTAAGAGCACTTTTATTTTATCTAAATTGCCTAGCACCAGTCGGAGTGCCAGAATCACTGCCACAACCATGGTGTTTTTTAAAACCTGAGCACATCAAAAGCACACTCCTTGAAGTGCCCCTGAGGCATGAGTTAGTTGAAGGAAGGAGCAGGAGCCCTCTTGGTGGTGCCCTCGGAAGCGGGAGGCCGTCAAGAGGAGCCCCCAGGGCACAAGCAGGCATCCGCTTCTGGTGCCTTTTTCTCCTGCGGCCTGGCCACTGAGTGAGAGGAGCTGGCTCACCCTGATAGCTCCGGGAAGGCTCCCCGGGTTCGGCCAGCCCGATTTGACGGAGTGTGCAGCCCTGGGCGCGCTCCTCAGGAAGGACCGCAGCATGCTCGGAGACCATCCATGAGTGCAGCCGCCGCGAGGATCAATACAGCAGGACACAGGAGTGGAGGGTAAATCCCTCCCCCCGGCCACTGTGCCAGGGGTGCGAACTCCCCCACCGTACTTTTGGCCTGTCCTCAGGTCCCCCCAGGAGAGTCAGTCGTGGCTTGGGGGGGGGCACAAAGTCAGGAAGTGCCCGGCTTGGGCGCCTGCTCCAGGAGGGGCCCCATACAAATGCAGAGGGGGTGCGTGCTGCTCCCCTTCCCCCAGCCATAAAACAGCCACTGTTTTGGTGAGGAGGAGCACCGGGCCCCCCTTTTCTTCCTCGTGGCACCAGTGGTGTCCACAACATAAAGAGACAGGTACTTTGGGTAGCAATATATTCCTTTAGTGCCTTTCGGCTGATATGTTTCCTACTTGCCATATATATTTCTCATGTTCTTTTAAGGGCAGTCTGGTAATATTATGCTAACCTGTTTTCTTTTTATGATGTTCCATATGCTTGCTAATGTTCCTGTTATGGACATGTATGCTGATCTGTGTTTATGACTTGCCATGTTTTTCCTAATCTTCCTAGTATGGGCATTTATGATGATCTTGTGATGTGCATTATTGTAGTAATGTTTTTCCTGACTACTGCTTGTGTTCCAGAATAATGAGTAACCTGTGTGTTATATGTGACTACTGCTGGTTTCTGCAGGGTAACAGTACTGTGTAATGTTCTGACAACTGCTTGGGTAACAGGGTATTACTGACATGTTGTGTTTGGTCTACTGATATTGTGTACAATACAGTTTATTTTTATATAACTTGGCGTTGTGTTTACTTTATGGTGGGGATAGTGCGTCACGTATGTTGTGTGGGTTGGGCAAACACTTTACACATTGCCTCTGGGATAGGCCTGACTGCTCGTGCCAAGCTACCAAGGGGGTGAGCAGGGGTTGTCTTGAGTGTGTAACTCCCTCGCCCTGACTAGAGTGGGTGGGTTTTGCCTGGCTTAGGTGCATACCCTAGCCAACCAGAAACCCCATTTCTAACACATCTTAAAAATAATAAAACACAAAAAGACACACTAATACAAGAAATAACAAAATAGGGATAGATAAACTGCTTATTGTACATTTGGCAACAAATTACTAGTTTTGTATTAGTTTCATATCTGTCTGTTTTCACACTACAATGTCCATATTTATTTTATCTGGCTCCAGCCATACTATCTCTTTCAGATTAAGGAGCAAGGTACCAAGATTTAAGCAGTTTTGTACACGGGGAATGGAGTGACAATGTAATGTAGGGAAAAATTAGCTTCTGCAATATTTCAGAAGGATATTGCATGGAGCTCTGGAGCTTCCATGACCTTACATACAAATTTGGCCTATGGCCTCATTCCTCCATATAGACATTTATTTTCTTGGTGGCTTGCAATATCCATATAATGTATGGTACAGAGTACTTTTTCATAAATATGTGTTATTAATATGTTACTGAAGCCAATAAAACAATTCTGCCTTGCAATTGTGTGGCATTAGAAGGCATATTTATTTATCATGCTGGCTGTCAATTATGCAAGTTATCTAGTGCGCAAAGTGTCTACAGTTAAGTCAATTTAGCATGCAATGCAAATACATATTGGGCCAGATTGACTCATTCTTCATGCCCTGAAACGTGACAATGCTCACTCTTAATGGCATTTTATACCACACATTGGTGGTCTGTCTCTACATGATCCCACACATCCTGCTCCAAAGGTCTCCTTACAATAGTTGGATGCAGGCAAAAAATAACATGTCACCCCATCAAATTATATTTCAGATGCAAACACCAAGCTTATAAGTATGAAGCAGGGATCCAACAAAATCTGACTGTTGGAAGGTGGGTTATTAGGAGGGGCAAGTGCATACCTACCACTAGCAATAAGGCCACCAATCCAATGTTAGGTCCAGTCAAGGTCTCAAACCGTTAGCCCCTGGCTCAACCTCTGGTAGCTTGGCAACAAGCATGCAGCCTTAACTTATGAGACAGGTATCTAATGCATTTAAATACACCATTACAGTAATGAAGTAAGACACAGCACACAATAAAAATCCCACACAAATATATAGACATAGGAAATATTTTTATCTTTAAAATGACACCATGGAGTTATGAATTTTTAAAGATTAAATAAAGAAAATGTGCTTTCTAGTGCTTAGATTTCAATAGCGCCAGCCGGGGACATCTGGTCCTGCTATTCCAGGACCAACTCACAATTTGAGGCCAACCGCGAAGGTGCCCTGTTCGGATACACTGAGTGTGAGGTCTCAGTCAAAATTTTACCTTCAAAGAAAGTTTTATGGCGTTGTTCTCTCTTGATGTCGTGCAGTCCTCTCCAGCAAGCAGATTTCAATGCAGTGTTGTGGGATTGCTTTTCTGGGAGGACCTGGTCAAATCCTGAAGTCTGGAGCTTCGGAGCTTTCAGCGGAACAAACCTGAAATTCAGCCCAGGTCGCGGTTGAGGGTAGTCAGCTTGACTCACAACATCGGGTCGATCCACTTATGGGGCTTTTCTCAAAGTTGCTCCAAACTTCTCTAAACCTCTGGAACATCTACCTGAAGTTCCTCTTGAGGGTTTAAAGTGTCAAAACACAAAGTCAATTGTCTAGAAGCTCTGAGATGGTCCTTGGAAGTTAAGGACCATAATTCCCACAAAGCACCTGGCCAAATCCTTAAAAGTCCACTAGACATACTCCAGGCTGGGAACTTTCGTGACCTTTGGTGCTGGAAAGCTCTGATAACCTCTTGCTTGCTTAGTCCTTTTTGTAGCAAGGAAAAGTCTTTAGGGCTGCTGTTCCAGTGTGCAGCAGGTGTAGTCCTTCAGAGTGCAGTCCTTTGGTTTGGAGATCAGGGTTCCAGCAGGTCAGTCCTTCTTTTCTTGGTGGTTTCAGGCAGCACATCTGAGTTGCAATGCAGCTCCCAGATATTTGTTCAATCATCTTGGGGGAGAAGCAGGAGGCACCCCTGCCAAATGAGATGCAGGGTGCCACCCAAAAGCATGACAGCTTCCTCAAAAGTGAGGCATGTTCTTGTCCCGCAAAGCACTGCACTTTAAAAAGATGGACAATCTCCCTCCAGGGGAACAAGACCTGGCTACCCCAACCTACTGGTATGGCTCATTTCCATTAACCCTTCCCCTTCAGTACATCTGCAAATTCCATTCCTGGGCCTGTCATCTGTCTGTGGGGTACAGGGTAAGAGGATAGGCCTGGCTGGCATTCCTTTCTGTCCTGTTCTCTTTGAAGCCCAGTTAGATTTAACCAGCGTCCTTCTTGGCCTGGCCTCTGCAGCTGCAGAACTCCCCCCATCAGATAACATCTGCTCAGTGCAGGCCACTTATCACTTCATCAAAGCAGCCTGGCTAATCCTGTTAAGGCTGACTAATCAAGAAAGGCTGGATTTTGGCTTATAGAAAAGAAAGGCCTTCAACTCTATATTACTCATGATAAATTCATCATTGGAAAGTTGCTTGATTTGTCATTTTGAATCTTTTGAAACGTTTCATTACACATTTAGCTCCTTCCTACCAATAATTGTTATATATGCTTATATGAAATATTCCAATGTTACAATGTTAGTCTATGGAGCTAAGCATCTTTCCTTCACCAGGTCACATAATACATATTTTATAATGTCCCTGCTCATAGGTGCATGGCACCCTTGGGGCACCTGGGGGGACCTTAGGGGTGGCTTATTTATAAGGTAGATTGTCACTTCGGAAGTACCTTTAATTTCAAAATCAAAATTGCATATATTTTACTTTTTAAAGAAAGCCTGGAAGGTAGGGCTGCCTTTGTAAAAGACAGCAGTCAACACAGGAGTGCGCACTCCAGTGCTAGAAATCTCTTGGCCTTTAAACTTCCCTATCCCGTTATATCCTAGGGACATATAGGTAGTTTGAATCCCCCTTGCCCTATTACATACTAGAGACTTCCAGGGGTATGTCATTGCCAATTCTAATTGTACCACATTTCCATATACCTTTTGATCAGAGCACTGGTCCTGGGCCTGGTTAGCAGAGCCCAGGGCACAGTCAGGGTCAGTTACTACCAGTAACTGTCAGACAAAATAGGGGTAAACATGCTAAAGAATGACATTCTGACATTCCCTCCTCCCAAATGAAAGGTTATGAGTAACTAACCTAAACCCTGGCAGTATTCATCAGCTAAGTAGAAAAACCTTGAAAGTCATTTCACATTAGCATAAACCACACATGATCTGTGTTTCACTGTGAAGTCCATCCCCTGTAGGGAAATGGACCACCTCAACAGATTAGGATTTTCCCTCTTCATCTGCATGAGCCATCTGAGAGGTTTGTGGTCAGTTTGAACACAAACGTGAGCACCAAGAAAATATGGACTTAGCTTTTTCAGGGACCAAACCACTGCAACGGCTTCCTTCTCAATGGCACTCCATCTTTAGTCCCTGGGGAGTAGTCACCTGCTAATTAAGGCAGCTGGTTGATCAAGGCCCTCTTCATTTACCTGTGCCAGCACTGCCCCAATCCCATGCTCTGAAACATCTGCCTGAACTACAAATTCCCTTGTGTAGTAAGGGGTCCATTGCGAGTTTGGCAGAACCAGCACCACCATTCCGTAGTTGGCGGTCATGCTGCCAATGGGCCGGCGGAGAAGATCGCCAAATTATGACCATGGCGGTCTTCCCAATAGAACACAGCCAAACAACTGCCAGTACTGCCAATGTGGTCATGCCACCATGGACAGCTGTAGCCTCCTTCAGGCTGGCAGGGACCATGTTCTCACCAGACACATTACGAGGCTGCACACCACCAAGGTTTCAGTCACAGTCGTGCCACCACGAAAACCCTGGCAGAAACCAATGCTATAAAAGAAAACACTCACGTTCTAGAGCACATACCAGTCTGGAGGCCCCATGGAACCCGAACTGGAAGTCCTCCTACTGCTCCTGCTCACACAATGACTCCGGATTAAACCCAAATCTGTGACTGGGGGTCAATGTTTGATTTGGTCTACATTCCGTACATCACCTGTTCTTTTTGCATTTGTTGTCCCAAGTGGGAAGGGTTTGCCGAGACGTGGGACCCGTGCTCACTATGCCACCAGATTTAAGCTAGTCTGGCTGAAGAGGGGTGATACCCCGAAACTGGTCCCAGGATGCTTGTTTCTGGTCCAGGGAGGACTTGGCCTTGCAGTTCGGGTTGGACTGTTCCCCTGGGGAACAGGGTCAAGACTGATTTGCATATGGCTGGGTCCAAACTGGAACGGCATGGTGAGCAAAAATACTGATGGATTAAACCCAGATCTGTGACTGGGAGTGAATGTTTGATTTGGTCTACATTCCGTCCATCAACTGTTCTTTTTGCATTTGGTGCCCCAAGTGGGAAGGGTATGCCCAGACGTGGGTCCCGTGCTCACTATGCCACCAGATTAAAGCTAGTCTGGCTGAAGAGGGGTGATACCCCGAAACTGGTCCCAGGATGCTTGTTTCTGGTCCAGGGAGGATTTGGCCTGGCAGTTCGGGCTGGACTGTTCCCATGAGGAACAGGGTCAAGACTGATTTACATATGGCTGGGTCCAAACTGGAACGGCATGGTGAGCAAAAAAACTGATGGATTAAAACCCAGATCTGTGACTGGGGGTGAATGTTTGATTTGGTCTACATTCCATCCATCAACTGTTCTTTTTGCATTTGTTGCCCCAAGTGGGAAGGGTATGCCCAGACATGGATCCCATGCTCACTATGCCACCAGATTCAAGCTACTCTGGCTGAAGAGGGGTGAAACCCCGAAACCGGTCCCAGGATGCTTGTTTCCGGTCCTGTGAGCACCTGGCTTGGCAGTTCGGTCTGGACTGTTCCCATGAGGAACAGGGTCAAGACTGATTTGCATATGGCTGGGTCCAAACTGGGGTGGCCTGGTGAGCAAAAGAACGATGGATTAAACCCAGATCTATGACTGGGGGTGAGTGTTTGACAATGTTCAGCATTCCGTCCATCACTTGTTGTTTTTGCTTTGTCGCCCTAAGTGGGAAGGGTATGCCCAGACGTGGGTCCCGTGCTTCCCATGCCACTGGATTCAAGCAAGCCTGGCTGATGAGGGGTGAAACCCCGAAACCGGTCCCAGGATGCTTGTTTCCGGTCCAGTGAGGACCTGGCTTGGCAGTTTGGTCTGGACTGTTCCCATGAGGAACAGGGTCAAGACTGATTTGCATATGGCTGGGTCCAAACTGGGGTGGCATGGTGAGCAAAAGAACGATGGATTAAACCCAGATCTATGACTGGGGGTGAGTGTTTGACAATGTTCAGCATTCCGTCTATCACTTGTTGTTTTTGCTTTGTCGCCCTAAGTGGGAAGGGTATGCCCAGACGTGGGTCCCGTGCTTCCCATGCCACTGGATTCAAGCTAGCCTGGCTGATGAGGGGTGAAACCCCAAAACCGGTCCCAGGATGCTTGTTTCCGGTCCAGTGAGGACCTGGCTTGGCAGTTCGGTCTGGACTGTTCCCATGAGGAACAGGGTCAAGACTGATTTGCATATGGCTGGGTCCAAACTGGGGTGGCATGGTGAGCAAAAGAACGATGGATTTAACCCAGATCTATGACTGGGGGTGAGTGTTTGACAATGTTCAGCATTCCGTCCATCACTTGTTGTTTTTGCTTTGTCGCCCTAAGTGGGAAGGGTATGCCCAGACGTGGGTCCCGTGCTTCCCCATGCCACTGGATTCAAGCTAGCCTGGCTGATGAGGGGTGAAACCCCGAAACCGGTCCCAGGATGCTTGTTTCCGGTCCAGTGAGGACCTGGCTTGGCAGTTCGGTCTGGACTGTTCCCATGAGGAACAGGGTCAAGACTGATTTGCATATGGCTGGGTCCAAACTGGGGTGGCATGGTGAGCAAAAGAACGATGGATTAAACCCAGATCTATGACTGTGGGTGAGTGTTTGACAATGTTCAGCATTCCGTCCATCACTTGTTGTTTTTGCTTTGTCGCCCTAAGTGGGAAGGGTATGCCCAGACGTGGGTCCCGTGCTTCCCATGCCACTGGATTCAAGCTAGCCTGGCTGATGAGCGGTGAAACCCCGAAACTGGTCCCAGGATGCTTGTTTCCGGTCCAGTGAGGACCTGGCTTGGCAGTTAGGTCTGGACTGTTCCCATGAGGAACAGGGTCAAGACTGATTTGCATATGGCTGGGTCCAAACTGGGGTGGCATGGTGAGCAAAAGAACGATGGATTAAACCCAGATCTATGACTGGGGGTGAGTGTTTGACAATGTTCAGCATTCCGTCCATCACTTGTTGTTTTTGCTCCGAGGGAGGAATTGGCCTGGCAGTTCGGGCTGGACTGTTCCCATGGGGAACAGGGTCAAGACTGATATGCATATGGCTGGGTCCAAACTGGAACGGCATGGTGAGCAAAAAAACAGATGGATTAAACCCAGATCTGTGACAGGGGGTGAATGTTTGATTTGGTCTACATTCCATCCATCAACTGTTATTTTTGCATTTGTTGCCCCAAGTGGGAAGGGTTTGCCCAGACGTGGGTCCTGTGCTCACTATGCCACCAGATTCAAGCTAGTCTGGCTGAAGAGGGATGATACCCCGAAACTGGTCCCAGGATGATTGTTTCTGGTCCAGGGAGGACGTGGTCTGGCAGTTCGGGCTGGACTGTTCCCATGGGGAACAGGGTCAAGACTGATACGCATATGGATGGGTCCAAACTGGAACAGCATGGTGAGCAAAAAAACTGATGGATTAAACCCAGATCTGTGACAGGGGGTGAATGTTTGATTTGGTCTACATTCCGTCCATCAACTGTTATTTTTGTATTTGTTGCCCCAAGTAGGAAGGGTATGCCCAGACGTGGGTCCCGTGCTCACTATGCCACCAGATTCAAGCTAGTCTGGCTGAAGAGGGATGATACCCCGAAACTGGTCCCAGGATGCTTTTTTCTGGTCCAGGGAGGACTTGGTCTGGCAGTTCGGGCTGGACTGTTCCCATGGGGAACAGGGTCAAGACTGATTTGCATATGGCTGGGTCCAAACTGGAACGACATGGTGAGCAAAAAAACTGATAGATTAAACCCAGATCTGTGACTGGGGGTCAATGTTTGATTTGGTCTACATTCCGTCCATCAACTGTTCTTTTTGCATCCGGAAACAGCGACGGCAATGAAGACAACAACCATGAGTACACACACTTACCTAACATTGTAGGGAAAACCCAAAGTACACACACACACACTGCATACACATCTGGGGCGGCAGGCGACGGTGACACACACATGTAACCACACACCCATATGCACATACACACACACCTACATACACGCATGCACACTCATGCTACACATGCCATGGCCAATACACACATGCAATACAAACAGCAACTCGCAGATACACAGCACTGGCACAGTCGAACACAACAATACGCAACAGCACCAATTCACACAATGACACCACAACCGTAACTACAGAAATGCTTCATCAAGCTATTTCAGTACACACCTCCATAAGACACCACATATATACTACAACATGTATCAACACCTAACAACCAAGAAACAGAATCACACAGCCATACAATGAAACATACGTCATACCACGCTAACACAACACATAACACATTGGACATATTGATCACCACACACATGCACGCACACAAGTAGCCAATAAGTGATGCAGCACTGCAATTACTATGGCATTGGCATACATGGCATTAATATTACACATTTTGAATGATGAGGTCTGTCTGGGCACTTACCATCTCTAGTACTATCCCATTGTGTTCAACGCTTCATCCCCACAAGTCTGGCACTGAGAAATACATGATGTTTGCAATCAGACCGTTTCAAAGCTACATTTCAAATGTGCCTACTTGACCAACCATCACAGATTCAATAGATAGCAGATTACCAATATATGGGGATACAACTATCAAGCCTTTAGTCCAGTAATATACAAGCCATATCTTTGTGGGAAATGTAATGACTGACCCACATGGAGTCTACACCATTACCAGTACCTGATTCCTGTTGTCCTAATGATAAAAGTAGTGTCACACAGTTGCAGAGACAGGTATGCCATACTGATGCGAGTGTACAGATACCTTAGAACCACAAATGCCCAAATGTCCAAATGCAGAGGGATGGAGTGGGTCATACTCAATGGGTAGGGTGGTACACAAGCTCACATCCATAGTAAAGGCAGGATGTCACACATGTCCCAATAAAATTTGACAATCTCCACAATACAAACATGTAAAATACTGGATATGGGAGATGTATATCCACTGATAGCAAACTATCAAGACACATCTACAGTGAATGCTCAGGCCGTGTGGTTTCTACCCATTCCCCCCAAGTCTACATACATGTTGCATTGACTACATTTTCACATAAACTACAGTGAGGCAGCTAATCCTATATAACCCAAGCCAAGTTCCAGGATACAGTCAGTACTCACCCCCTTGTGATTGCTGTGCTGCCCTCAAATGCCCATCCATCTCAGGTTAGGCCACTGCCAAAATGCGGGCCATTATGGGGGTCAGGGTCTGACAGGTACCCATCCCTCATTGAGAGGACATCCCCAACTAGGTCTTCCGGCCCAGTGTTTCAGGTCATACCACCGCTTGCAACAATGGGTGCTCTGCTGGCTATGGACCCCCAGGGTCTGCACTTCTTTTGCGATGGCACGCCAGATCCCTTTCTTCTGATGGGCATTCACCTGCACGGATGACACAAACAAAAGGAGAAAATCATGTACACTGACACCATACTAACAGGAGAGACCTATACACATCGGACTCACCAACTGCACACACATACCCATCTTTTCTGCCCACACGCTCTTACTTCATGCCCTCTGCATACATCTACACTCCCTCACCGGTACACTTACCCCATTCACCATCACACGCACCCCTATCACACATGACCATGGGATTAGACTCACATGTTCCTCTGGTGCCCCATATAGCTGTTCATCCAGAGGTAGGACCCCGTCCACAAGCTTCTCCAGCTCTTCTGGTGTGAAGGCTGGGGCCCTAGCACCTGCAGGACCTGGCATGGTGGCTCCCAGAGACAGTACACAGCAGCTCAGGTTGTGGAATCTTGCTGGCGACAGTGTCAGGAGTGAAGTGAGCAAGGCTGCAGAAAATGGCGGTCACGCAGCTGCCACATACAGGACCATCACTGCCAGAAGTCATCGCCATTGGCCCCAATCCCCCATAGGCAGCAATGTTAACCAATGACAAGTTACACAGCAGTAGCGACCGCCTACTGTCATGACGACATACGCCGGTGGACATAGGTCATTTCCATCTGTCCAGTGCTGCAGGACAGGCAGCTGCCATTTTATGCACATTTCATGCATTGATATGCCAAATTGAGTGCGCCATGCACACATTAGGACAAATTGGGGAGTAACCCCATGTTGTGCCATAATGGCAGTGCTGACCCATGTGACATGTGTCCTAAATGACTTACAGGTTCAGCATTGTGCTGCAAGGCTGGTGTCCAAAGCAGTTCTGCATGCCCATTTTTTGATATGTCAACAGTGCTATGCATGTCAAACAGTGTTAGGTGTGTGCCATTTTGACATGTTCAGATTACATGTGGCAAGTGCATTTCTCAATGTAGATTCTCTACTCTCTACAGAGATATCCTGCCATGAGGAGATTGAGACAACCACCAGTGTACCGTCCACTAGTTGACCTGGCAACCCTGGAGGACAGATATACATCATACATCATGGATCTATGTACACAGTTGAGCCAGATATCTTACCAGCCATTCGCAATCCCTAGTCAATCCCTCCCACAGTGCAAGTCCTGTCAGTGCTACAATTTCTTGCAGGCTCCTTTCAGAGTACAGTGGGCTTGGCAGCAGGGGTGTCACAGCCAATGTTCAGTATAGTGTTAAAGGATGTAGTATGTACAGCTTGAATCCAGCTAGCCTGGCTGATGAAGGGTGATACACTGAAACCGGTCCCAGGATGCTTGTTTTGGGTCCAGGGAGGACCTGACTTGGCGGTTTGGGCTGGACTGTTCCATGGGGAACAGGGTCAACACTGATTAGCATATGGCTGGGTGCAAGCTGGGGTGGCGTGGTGAGCAAAAAAAAACAAATGATGGATTAAATCCAGATCTTCATGACTGGGGGTGAATGTTTGCATTGTTCAGCATTCCGTCCATCATCTGTTCTTTTTGCATTTGTCACCCTAAGTGGAAAGGGCATGCCCAGATGTGGGTCCCGTGCTCACTGCACCACTGGATTAAAGCTAGCCTGCCTGATGAAGGGTACCCTGAAACCGGTCTCAGGATGCTTGTTTCAGGACCAGAGAGGACCTGGCTTGGCAGTTTGGGCTGGACTGTTCCATGGGGATTAGGATCAAGACTGATTTGCTTATGGCTGGGTCCAAATTGGGGTGGTGTGGTGAGCAAAAAAACGATGGCTTTAACCTAGATCTTTGTGACTGGGGGTGAATGTTTCCATTGTTCAGCATTCCGTCCATCATCTGTTCTTTTTGCATTTGTTGTCCTAAGGGTAGAGATAGCATTCAGGGTGGTGTTGATATTCCTCAGCACCCCTGCAATGGAGGGCATGGTGGTAGTGTGGGCCTGCTACTGCTGCATGACCTCCGGGTGGTATTCCCTCTGCAGCCTTTGGTTTTCCCCCAACATGGTTATGATCTGACCCATCCTGTCCTGGGATTGTTGGTATGCTCCCAGGACTTAGGAGATGGTATTCTGGTCAGTAGAGTCCCTTGATGCCCCCATCCTCTGGCCCACAGCTTCCCTCCCTTGCCCCCATGTGCCTGTGCCCCTGAAACGGTGTACCCACTCCCAGTGTTCGCAGGACCTTCATTGTCTGGGGTGTGAGGGGTCAACTCAGGTCCCTGTACTGTGGGGCACACAATAGTTTGATCTGTCCTTGGGACACAGGTTTGGGGACGAAGGGTAGGCTGTGATGTTGAGGTCACAGAGATTGGGGGGGATTGATGTAAGCAGGGGGAGGCTGGGAGTGGCAGATTGGCCAGGTGGCCCGGATGTGCCAGGTAGGCCCACATAAGTAGCCCCTTAACCATGTCTCAGGCCTGCCATTGCAAGGCCTGTGTCTGCAGTTTCAGTGCCACTTCGACTTGGCCAAGCCTCAAACTATCCTTTTTCTACATATAAGTCACCCCTAAGGTAGGCCCTAGGTAACCCATAGGGCAGGGTGCTAAGAAGGTAAAAGGAAGAACATGTACTATGGCCCTCATTACAACCCTGTCGGTAAATCCGGCTTTCCGCCATGCAGAAGACCACCAACATACTGCTGGGCTGTGGAATTCCGCTACAGGTATTACAACCCACAGCTCGGAATCCGCCACAATACAGAGACCCACACAAGTCCGCCACACCAAAGGTCAGTGATAAACTGGCGATACCAAAACCGACACCGTTATGCCAATAGGAATACGCCCACAGTATCATGACCCACAAATCAACGCAGCGGTCTTTCAACCGCGGTATTCCATTGGCGGTACACACCCCGCGCTCAAAATACACACACATTTACAAAACACAACCACATTGGAAAATTCGAAATACACACACCTGATACACATACACACTCCACAACCACACATCCAATCCAATATAAAGCACACACCCACAAACCCTTACAACCAAAATTTTGTAAGAAAGCCAACAGGACCCCTACCCAACGTCACCGGACAGGAGGTGCCTGACATATCCAGTCCCCCCACAGAAGAGACGCACAGTGATGACAGCAGCTCTGCACGCCTGGATCAAGATGACCAGCCCGGACCATGAGGGACCTCAGGACAATCGGTTCCCCTGACACAGCCTCCTCCCTCAGGAAACACCAGCACAGCACCCACCCAGTGGGCCCATCCCTCTGTCCCCAGGAGACATCAAGCAGCAGTGTGTCCACCACTACACGGAACCAGGCAACCCCACTAACACAGGACAATCAGAGACCTGGGGCAGTGGCACTGGGCACACGGTTCAGGGGACAGAGGCACAGGATAACAGGGAAGCTGGGAGGACTGCTGTGCGACAGGGGAAGGACAGGCCCAGGGAACCCAATCTCCACGAGGCACTCTCCAACAACATGGGAGCTTACCACCATTCCCAGGAGACCATTGGCACGGTACTGGCCAAGTTTCAGGAGACCCAGCGGCTGCAGAAGGAACACTACCTGTGGATCAGGGAGGACTTAAAGTCCATCAACACCACCCTGGTCACCATTGCAGGGGTGCTGTCAGACTTTCTCAACACCAGGAGGGACACAGCAGCACACCAACTGGCCCTTGACACTAGCCTGGATGATGAACAGCCCTCCACCTCCGCTGACGCCAGTGGACAGGAGGCACCGCCACAGGAACAACAGGACACCAGCACCCCACCCCCTGCAGATGGAGAACCACCCCGCAAACGGTCCCTGAGATCCAGGAACAAGACAGAGAACATTGCTAAGACCCCCGCCAGGAAATAAGACCCCCCTGAATGTCACCCTTCTGTCCCACTATGTCACCCTGTCCATCCTTGAACTGCCACTGCTCCACTTCCTATGCCCCTTTGGAAAATGCACCTGTGAAACAAATAAACTGGACTCTGCCTTGGACATACCTCCACCATCACCCCAGACCATTTTAAACCCCCCTCCACTTATTTGCACAGGAATAAACACACTTCAATCACAAAACAATCTGGAGTCAGTCTGTGCTTTCACAAATGTGTAATTGCAACATCTCTGAAATATAGCAATGTCAATGTACTTGTGCACATACCAATGTTACACAGCTGTAGGCCAGGATTAAACATAGCAGAGGGCACAAAGTGGGACCCAGATCTGTGAAATGGAAGGTCAAAGTGACAAGTCAGTGTCCATACACTGAGTGAAAATGACAGACTTATGCTAGCTCCAACAATAGTATGAGATGTGGGAAGCAGTGACATCTTCTCACCTGTGTCTCACTGGAAGTATTGCATGATGATGTTGTTTCGGTTGTCGATATCCTCTTCTTCTGCCTCCTCTTCTTCACTGTCCACAGGCTCCACAGCTGCCACAAGACCACCATCTGGCCCATCCTCCTACAGAAAAGGCACCTGGCGTCGCAAAGCCAGGTTGTGCAGCATACAGCAGGCCATGATGATATGGCACACCTTCTTCGGTGAGTAGTATAGGGAACCACTTGTCAGATGGAGGCACTGGAATCTGGTCTTCAGGAGGCCGAAGGTGCGTTCGATTATCCTCCTAGTTCGCTCATGTGCCTCATTGTAGCGTTCCTCTGCCCTTGTCCTGGGATTCCTCACTGGGGTCGGTAGCCATGACAGGTTGGGGTAACCAGAGTCACCTGCAAATGTCGAGGGACAACTGTTAGACACACTCTAAGGAGTTGCCCCATCACATAAGGGATGCTGCTATTTCTCAAAATGTAAGCGTCATGCACAGAGCCAGGATACTTGGCATTGACGTGGGAGATGTACTGGTCTGCCAAACACACCATCTGCACATTCATCGAATGGTAGCTCTTCAGGTTTCTGTACACCTATTCATTCCTGCGGGGTGGGCAAATGCCACATGTGTCCCATCAATGGCACCAATGATGTTGGGGATATGTCCCAGGGCATAGAAATCACCTTTCACTGTGGGCAAATCCTCCAATTGAGGGAAAACGATGTAGCTGTGCATGTGTTTCAGCAGGGCAGACAACTCTCTGGACAACACGTTAGAGAACATTGGCTGGGACATCCCTGATGCCATGGCCACTGTTGTTTGAAAAGACCCACTGGCCAGGAAATGGAGTACAGTCAGGACCTGCAGTAGAGGGGGTATCCCTGTGGGATGGAGGATAGCTGACATCAGGTCGGGCTCCAACTGGGCACACAGTTCAGGATTGTTGCACAATCAAGTCTGTATGTGATCATGATGTGTCTCTCTTCCATTGTCGACAGGTCCATCAGGGGTCTGTACACCAGAGGATGCCGCCATCTCATCACCTGCCCCAGCAGACGTGCCCTATGGAGGAGAACAGCGAGCATAGAGTCATCCAACACTGAGGTATCACAATGTGTTATTTGCAGAAACGTTATTAATCCACAATGTGCTGGTATCTGTCTGTTTTCCCGGCCTAGATAGGTGTGACGCAGTTATTATCCATCCCATGTGGCCCCTGAAATGGCGGCTGCCTGACCTGTAAGGTGGGACAAGGGGATATGAGGTAACTGCACTGGTGTTGTACACCGTTGCGGTGGGCGGTAGAAAACGTCGGCGCGATTCAGCATTGGTTAACATTGGGCCCTATGGGTCCCAGGAGCCAATGACAATGTACGCTGGCGGTGACGGTACGCACCGCCACGGGCACGGCCGCCATTTTCTGTCTGTTCACTCACTTGATACCTGACCTTCAACAGGAGAGGACATACACTGCAAGTGCTGCTGTGACCTGTGTCTGGAAGTGACGATGGCTACAGTGTCTGGGGAAAGGGCCCCTGCCTTCACTTCAGAGAAGTTGGAGAAACTAGTGGATGGGGACCTCCCCCAGTACACGCAACTGTACGGTCCTCCAGACAAACAGGTGAGTACACTGTGAGCATGCGGCATGGGCAATGCCTGCTTTGAGTGGTGTGGATGGAAGATACTTTGGGGGGCTGAGGCCTGCATGTGCGGATGGTGAGTGTATGTGCATCAGGGCATGGGTGGGAACTGGTGGGCAATGAGTATGATGGTCCAGACAGGTGAGTAATTTTCTTTCCCCCTGTAGCATTCCTATAGGTCACACCCACCAGAAGAAGGGTGTTTGGCATGCCATAGCCAAGGACGTCCGGTCCCTCGGGGTCTACCACAGACGGAGAACCCACTGACGTAAAAGAAGGGAGGACATGCACCGCTGGAGCAAGAAGACGGTGGAGGCCCAGCTGGGGATTGCCTCCCAACGTGGAAGGGGTGCCTGTCGCACCATGACCCCCCTGATGTCCAGGATCCTCGCGGTGGCGTATCCAGAGTTGGATGGCCGCTTGAGGGCATCACAGCAGCCACAAGGAGGTGAGTACACTCTCATTCAGCTGACTCTGCGCGCATAACAAGGTGTCTGGGTGGTGTGGGGGAGGTGGGTAGTGGGTTCCCCTAGACAGGGCGAACTTGGTAGACAAGGTCCCTTGTGAGGCAGGCTATGTGCACCCCAACCCCACTAGTGGTAAGAGCCATCTACACCTAGTCAGGCTCCTGTGACTTCCAGGTGTGCAGCAATTGGGCTTAGGCCTCGTACCCCATGGTCAGCTGAAATTTCTAGGAACTGTTAGTGCATGGCGTAGTGCAGAGGGCTGCTCCATGTGTGTTGTGTCCGTCAACGGTAGTGGTGTTGCATGCACTGAACATGTTTTTCTTCTGTCTCCCCCCCCTTTTTGTGGTCTCCCTGTTCATGTGTGCAATAGCATCATCAGGCGGAGGAGCATTGGCACTGGAGCAGGAGGGAGCTGCAACCCACTTGGCTCTGGAGGGTGAAGCAACGTAGTCTGAAGCCACCAGTGGGACGGAGGGCGAGGGGAGCTCCACGGCGGGGAAAGGAGCAGACACCAGTGACATCGACTCCTCCTCTGATGGGAGCTCCCTTGCGGTGCCGACACGCCCCGTGCCAGCACCCCACTCCGAGCAGCCCCTCAGCGTTGTGTCCCGTGCCCGCTCACCCAGGAGGGTGGGCATCTCCTTCACCCTTGCACTTCAGGCCCTACCCCAGTCAGCCCTGCTGCACTCAGTGAGGAGGCTATTGACCTCCTGAGATCCCTCACTGTTGGGCAATCTACCATTTTGAATGCCATCCAGGGTGTTGAGAGGCGTTTCCAACAAACAAATGCATACCTGGAGGGCATTCATTCTGGGCAGGCGGCCCAACAGAGAGCATTTCAGGCTCTGGCCTCAGCACTGATGGCAGCCATTGTCTCTGTGTCCACCTTTTCCCCTCCAACTTCTTCCACCCAGACCCAATCCCCTGTACCTCAGCCTATCCCAAGCACACCATCAGACCTCCATGAACACACATCACAACACAATAGTGGCTAATGCAAACCTAATCACCACACATCCCACAGGCACTCACACAAGCACCATACCCATGCAGACACACCAACATCCACTGCCTCCACTGTGTTCCCCTCCTCTACGTCCTCCTCCTCCCTCCCTGCCTCGTCTCCACTCACACCTGCATGCACTACATCCTCAGCCACTACCTCGATCACCCGCATGCCCATCACATCACACCGCTCACGTGTAATCACCACCCCCACTACCATTCACACATCCCTGTGTCCTCTCCCAGTGTGTCTGTGAGCCCTCCACCCAAAGTACACAAACGCAGACACACACCCACCCAACAGCCATCCACCTCGCAACAGCCTCCGGCCCATGCACCTCCACCCAAATTCAGCAGACGTATACCTTCTACATCCACTACCTCTTCCTCCACTCCCAAACCCCCTCCATCTTCCCGTCCCAGTGTGTCTAAAAATCTTTTCCTGGCAACCCTTGACCTCTTCCCTTCACGTCCCACCCCCGTCCTTCCCCTAGGGCCAGGCTTTCCAGGTCCCAGCCCAGCACCTCAGCCACCAAATCCCCAGGCACAGAGGTGCCAGCAACAGTGGGGTCATCGAGTGCGCCACCCATCAGGGCTGCCAGTGTGCCACATAGCGAGGGCAAGGACATTCCACCACCTGCCAAGGTGAAAAAGGTGCCCACATCCCACAGGGAGAAGTCGAAACTACCAGACACCAAGGGCTCAGCAAAAACAAAAGGGGATAGTGGCAAGACAACTGCAGCACCATCAAAGGTGGGGAAGGGCCAAAAGCAGAAGAGCAGGTCAGGAGAGGGTATGGTGGCACCGAATGAGGAACCAGTGTCACACTATCTGTCTTCGACCACACTAACTTGTACAGCGGCGAACACCGCTAGTTGCCCCGCCACCACAACTGTCACCTGCACCGCCACCGGCACGTCTACAGCCTTAGCGACAGTCCCCAGCCTCTTCCCATTGGGCAGCCATCTGAGGCTGCAGGAGACGTCCTGCTGTGTCCCTCAGCAGGTGCTGACTCATGCACCGCCACCAGCACCGTCGCCACAGACACCGCCGCAAGCACCACCACCGGCCCCGCGACGTACTCGAACAGTGGCACCACCGCTTACATGGCTACCATCTCCAGTGGTCAGTCGTCCATGGCTGGAGGAGAGTTCCTGGACCCTGGGCAGCTTCCATGAGGCATGACTACCATCACTGTTTGCACCTGCAGGTGGAAGGTGAAGACGCAGCAGTGTGGGGTATGTCACTGCCTCCATGGCGTATCATGCTACCTGTACCTCGCCAATCTCGTGGCATGCCCACCCAGGTGAGGAAATTGTACCGGCCACACTGTACGTGGAGCACTCTGGGCACCATGCCCCCTCCAGAACCACTGGAGAATGACATCCACTACCTCAGTAACTTGGCAGGATGAAGCACTCTGGGCACTAAGCCCCCTCCAGAACCAGTGGAGAAATATATCCACTACCTCAGTCCTGGCAGGATGAAGCACTCTGGGCACACGGCCCCCTCCAGAACCAGTGGAGAATGACATCTACCACCTCAGTCCTTGGCAGGATGATGCACTCTGGGCACTAAGACCCCTCCAGAACCAGTGGAGAAATACACCCACTACCTAAGTCCTTGGCAGGATGAAGCACTCTGGACACAAGTTCCCCTCCAGAACCAGTGGAGAATGACATCCACTACCTCAGTGTTTGGCAGGATGAAGCACTCTGGGCCCTAAGCCCCCTCCAGAACCAGTGGAGAAATACATCCACTACCTTAGTCCTTGGCAGGATGAAGCACTCTGGGCACCATGCCCCCTCCAGAACCAGTGCAGAATGACATCCACTACCTCAGTCCTTGGCCGGATGAAGCCCTCTGGGCACAAGGCCCCCTCCAGACCCAGTGGAGAATGACATCCACTACCTCAAACCTTGGCAGGATGAAGCACTCTGGGGACTAAGCCCCCTCCAGAACCAGTGGAGAAATACATCCACTACCTCAGTCCTAGGCAGGATGAAGCACTCTGGGCACAAGGCCCCCTCCAGAACCAGTAGAGAATAACACCCACTACCTCAGTCCTTAGCAGGATGAAGCACTCTGGGCACTAAGCCCCCTCCAGAACCAGTGGAGAAATACATTCACTACCTCAGTCCTTGGCAGGATGAAGCACTCTGGGCACCATGACCCCTCCAGAACCAGTGGAGAATGACATCTACTACCTCAGTCCTTGGCAGGATAAAACACTCTGGGCACAAGGCCCCCTCCAGAACCAGTGGAGAATGACATCCACTACCTCATTCCTTGGCAGGATGAAGCACTCTGGGCATTAATTCCCCTCCAGAACCAGTGGAGAAATACATCCACTACCTCAGTCCTTGGCAGGATGAAGCACTCTGGACACAAGACCTGCACCGCCACCGGCACGTCTACAGCCTCAGCGACAGTCCCCAGCCTCTTCCCATTGGGCAGCCATCCAAGGCTGCAGGAGACGTCCTGCTGTGTCCCTCAGCAGGTGCTGACTCATGCACCGCCACCAGCACCGTCGCCACAGACACCGCAGCAAGAACCACCACCGGCACCGCGACGTACTCGGACAGTGGCACCACCACTGACATGGCTACCATCTCCAGTGGTCAGTCGTCCATGGCTGGAGGAGAGTTCCTGGACCCTGGGCAGCTTCCATGAGGCATGACTACCATCACTGTTTGCACCTGCAGATGAAAGGCGAAGCCGCAGCAGTGTGGGGTATGTCACTGCCTCCATGGCGTATCATGCTACCTGTACCTCGCCAATCTCGTGGCACGCCCACCCAGGTGAGGGAATTGTACCGGCCACACTGTACGTGGAGCACTCTGGGCACCATGCCCCCTCCAGAACCAGTGGAGAATGACATCCACTACCTCAGTCCTTGGCCAGATGAAGCACTCTGGGCACTAAGCCCCCTCCAGAACCAGTGGAGAAATACATCCACTACCTCAGTCCTAGGCAGGATGAAGCACTCTGGGCACAAGGCCCCCTCCAGAACCAGTGGAGAATGACATCCACTACCTCAGTCCTTGGCAGGATGAAGCACTTCCCATTGGGCAGCCACCCAAGGCTGCAGGAGACGTCCTGCTGTGTCCCTCAGCAGGTGCTGACTCATGCACCGCCACCAGCACCGTCGCCACAGACACCGCCGCTAGCACCACCACCGGCACCGCGACGTACTCGGACAGTGGCACCACCGTTGACATGGCTACCATCTCCAGTGGTCAGTCGTCCATGGCTGGAGGAGAGTTCCTGGACTCTGGGCAGCTTCCATGAGGCATGACTACCATCACTGTTTGCACCTGCAGGTGGAAGGTGAAGCCGCAGCAGTGTGGGGTATGCCACTGCCTCCATGGTGTATCATGCTACCTGTACCTCACCAATCTTGTGGCACGCCCACCCAGGTGAGGGAATTGTACCGGCCACACTGTACGTGGAGCACTCTGGGCACTAAGCCCCCTCCAGAACCAGTGGAGAAATACATCCACTATCTCAGTCCTAGGCAGGATGAAGCACTCTGGGCACAAGGCCCCCTCCAGAACCAGTGGAGAATGACATCCACTACCTCAGTCCTTGGCAGGATGAAGCACTCTGGGCACTAAGCCCCCTCCAGCACCAGTGGAGAAATACATCCACTACCTCTGTCCTTGGTAGGATGAAGCACTCTGGGTACAAGGCCCCCTCCAGAACCAGTGGAGAACGACATCCACTACCTCAGTCCTTGGCAGGATGAAGCACTCTGGGCACTAAGCCCCCTCCAGAACCAGTGGAGAAATACATCCACTACCTCAGTCCTTGGCGGGATGAAGCACTATGGGCACAAGGCCCCCTCCAGAACTAGTAGAGAATGACATCCACTACCTCAGTCCTGGGCAGGATGAAGCACTCTGGGCACTAAGCCCCCTCCAGAACCAGTGGAGAAATACATCCATTACCTCAGTCCTTGACAGGATGAAGCACTCTGGGCACCATGCCCCCTCCAGAACCAGTGGAGAATAACATCCACTACCTCAGTCCTTGGCAGGATGAAGCACTCAGGGAACCTAGCCCCCACCACAACTAGTGGAGAAATACATCCTCTACCTTAGTCCTTGGCAGGATGAAGCATTTTGGGCACAAGACCCCTCCAAAACCAGTGGAGAATGACATCCACTTGAGAGACTGTGGCTTTGCACTCCCCAGGATAATGCAGTGAGCAAACCACTCACTGGAGAGACTTGAGAGACTGTGGCTTTGCACTCCCCCTGATAAAGTAGTGGGCAAACCACCCACTGGAGAGACTTGAGAGACTGTGGCTTTGCACTCCCCAGGATAATGCAGTGGGCAAACCACCCATTGGAGAGACTTAAGAGACTGTGGCTTTGCACTCCCCAAGATAGAGCAATGGGCATGGAGCCCCCTTGTGCAGCAGTGGCGTTGTGCGTTCATCTGGCTGAGGTGTCCCGCCCCCCCTCCCCTTGAGGTGCCTGTATATTTTCGATCTGATGCCCCAGCAGTGTTCTCTCAGTTTCCAGTAAGGTATTTAGTGTAGGCTTTGCCCATGCATTTTGGGCTCAGTGGTCCACGGACAATGATTGGTACACTATCCGGACTTGTGTAGTTGGTGTACATATTTGTGTATACAGAATTTTGAATTTTGACTATCTGATTTTTCATGATTACACTGGTTACAATCATTTCCTTTTATCCTTGCTTTCTTCCAGGGGGCGTGGGGGGGGTGTATATGTAATGTTGCTGCATGTATTTGTGTGTATGTTGTTGTGGGTGAGGGTGGGGGTGGGGTATTGCGTGTTGCGTGTGTGTGTCACTCTCTTCCCCCCCGTGTTGTAGGTGCAGTACTCACCGTGGTGGTCACCGCCACCGGTCATACTCCTGGTAGATGAGAAGATACACCAACATGGGCAGGACCTGTAACTCAGGCTCCATGGCGTCCTGGTTCCTCGTTGGGTGTCGAGAGGTGAGTGTTTTCCCTTCTGTGTACTGTTTCCGCTGTGCTTTTGATATTATTGGTTCGGCCCCGGAAAAGGTGGTGGATAGGAGTCTTGAAATGCAGTGGGCAGTACTTTGTCCTCCTCCTGTCTGTTGGCGGTTACCACCGCAGTGTTTGTTTCTACCGCCGTGGCGGTCAGAGTGTTGAAGTGGCTGTCTATGTTGGCGGTTTCCGCCATGGTCGTGATCCCATTTTTTTTTCCGTCGGCCTGTTGGCGGTATTACCGCCGCTTTAACACCGACCCCCAGGGTTGAAATGAGGGCCTATATGTTTTACATGTCCTGGTAGTGAAAAACTCATAAAGTCATTTTCCACTACTGTGAGGCCTGCTCCTCTCATAGACTAGCATTAGAAATACCCTCATATACTTTTGAGTGGGTGATTCTGATATGGACGGAGTGACCCTGTCATGTTTTGTATTGCCAGAATGGTAATAGGAAATCCTGCTGACTGGTAGATTTGGATTTAATGTTACTATTTCAGAAATGCCACTTTTAGAAAGTAGGCATTTCTCTGTATTTACTGCCATCTATGCCTTACAGCCTGTCTCCAATCCACGTCTGGTCTGTAGTGGTTGACATCACCTTTGTGCATTCCACCCAGAATGCCATAAACACAGGACACTCAGTCACATCTGCATTCATCTGCATACTGAATGAGTCTCCCTGGGCAGAAAAGGTGGAGGGGGTCCTTCTTACATTTCAAAAGCTAGAGGCCTGCACTCAGAGAAAGGACTGATAACCCCCACAGGGATCCTGGCACACAGGTCTGGGCTGAAAGGGGAACTTGTGCACTTCAAAACCACTCTTTGAAGTTTCTCCCACTTCAAAGGCATTTTGGGGTATATAAACCCACCAAATCAGACACTTCTGGCTCTACACCTGAACTCTGTCAGAGGAACTGCCTGTCTGCCCAAAGGACTCATCTGGACTGCTTTGCTGAGAAGGACAGCTGCCCTGCTGTTGCCCTGCTGACTGCTGGCCTCTGGCTTTGCTGGAATGACTCTGCCTTCCCCAAAAGTGCTCTCCAGGGGCTTGGATTGATCTTGCCTCCTGTTCTGAAGTATCAGGGACAGCAAAGACTTAGGTGGTCATTATAAATATGGCGGGAAAGACCACACCGCCGGCGGTGGAGGTAACTACTGCCAACAGGCTGGCGGTCCGGACCGCCAAATAATGAAGCACATGAAAAACATCCATTGTGAAAACCATTCACCACCAGCAGAGGAGTGCCGACATCGACAGAAGAGGCCGTCTACAGGCCGACAGAAAGGCCCCACCCACCCAACAAATAATGAAGCACAAGACCGCCCTCAATTCCGGGGCGGGAACCACCACCACGCAAAGCCTGGCTGAAACAAACCAAATAAAAGGAAACACTCACTGTAGGCACACACAACATGCCGAAGCAGACATGGAGAGAGAGTTATAAATCATGCCAGTGCTGCTCCTTGCCATATACCTCCACAACCGTGACCACCGATGAAGACGACAATGGTAAGTACCGCAACCTAACAAACAAGGGAAGAAAGGGCACAGTTACACAACAACCCACCCTACCCACCATGCAATGCACCCTCAACCCCTCACACCATCACAAGCCATACACACCAGAACAAGAGGTACTTACCCGACATAAGGCCAATACAACCTGCCCAAAGTACACACATGTGCACACCACCACCCCACAATGAAACAATGAACCACGTCTCCAGAGAGTGCCAACAGCAACACTGGACACTCAAACTTTAATAATAATTGAAAATTCAATGTCCAAATAAGGCCATTGGCCAGTCCAAATGTACAAGGCTGAAGAACCCAAATGGCCCGAACTTGACTCCCACATGTGCACATGGTACTCCAACATAAAGTGACATCAATGGGGCAGCCTGGCACCACAGGGAACAGGGGCAGGGGGTTGCAGGGGTGGGGACTTACGTCTGGGGGGGGGGCTTGGGCTTACGTTTGGGAGGTGGAGGGGGCTTGGGGTTGCCCTTGGAAGGTGGGGGAGTGGGCTTGGACCGGGGGGTGGCAGAGGACCTGGGCCAGCATGTGGCTTCTTGCTCACTGGGGAAAGGACAAGGAATGGCGGACTGGGGCAGACTTAGACGTGGAAGGAGTGGACAGGGCAAGGACGTGGGCACGTTTAGGGATGAGACGGGGTGGGCTAGAGGTTTCGAAAAGGTCAACACAGGACAGGAAAAGTTTTTTAGGGGCAGTTGGGGTGGACATGGAGGAAGGTATGGGAGTGGAGGTAGAGGGAGTGCTTGTGACTGGTGTAGGTGTGTTGGACGTGGATGCAGGTGCTTGTACCGTATGCTGAGGTGTGGTGGATGTGTGTGATGGGTGTCTGGGAACGTGTGAGTGTTTTTGGAGGGGGGGTGGACACAGTGGGACAAGACAGGCTGCCAGTGTACATGGATGTTGTCAGGGTGTCTGCAGGTCTGGTGAGTGTGCTGCATGTGTTAGTCAATGTCGTTGTGGTGAGTGCAGGTGTGGTGTCGGGGATGAATGACTGGATGTCTGATTTTGTGGTAACTGCAAGAATGGGGCCAGCAACAGTGAATGAGGGTGCAGTGCTTGTGGGTGTGCATGCTGAGGTGAGAGACAGGGAGGCGGGAGAGGTGGACACACTGGGGAAGTGGATGTTGTTGTGTGTGTTTTTGTATGTTGGCTGTGTGTATACCTGTGGTGGGAAGAGGAGGCCAGAGCCTGAAAAGATCTCTGTTGGCCAGACATGGCACCGTGAATGCCTTCCAGGTATGCATTGCTGCACTTGGGATGCTAGCCCCTGGATGGCATTCACAAAGGTTGTCTGCCTTACAGAAATAGTCCTCAGGAGGTCAATAGCATCCTCCCTGACGGCAGTAGGGCTGACTGGGGCAGGAGATAAGGTGCCTGTGGCGAAGGAGACGCCAAACTTCTGGGTCAGTGGGCGCGGGCAACTGGGTGGGGAGCAACTGGGAGGGTGGTTATGGTATCTGAATGGCGGAAGACAACACTGAATGGGTGGGCCCACGAGGGTGTGCCACCACCAGGGAGCTCCCACTGGAGGATGTATCAGAGGCACTACCTCCAGTGGTAGTAGCCTCCCCGGTGGTACTCCCCTCGCCCTCCAACCCACTGGTCCCCTTGGTGTCAGTCGACTCTGCCTCCTTGGAACTGTGGGCAGCTGAATCCCCACTCGCGGTGCCTCTGCTCCCTCGCCAGATGATGCTAATGTACACAGACAACACAAGAGTAAAAGGATGGGGAGACAAAACATGAGAGATATCTGTAAATACCTGAATGGATGTGCAAATTTGGTTCACTCACAGCCTACACTCCAACATGCTGCACCTACAATTATAGTCATGCCTATGCCCCTGACTAGTGGCCACAATCCTAGCATACAACACTTCTCCCATATGACACAAGGACGTGATGAATTGCAGATCTGCCCCTAAACATCTCAGTGCCCATGGGGGCTGGATTGCTGTTAGACACCTGTCAGAGTACCTGGCACTAGACAGCATACATACTACAGCACCCTCAGACATCCATCAAAGAGGCATGATATGGTGGTGGTACTCACCCCCTTGTGCCTGCTGTGCAGCCTTCAAGCGCCCATCCAAATCTGGATATGCCACCATCAGAATGCAGTGCATTAGGTAGGTCAGGGCTTGACGGGCACCGCTTCCTCGTTGGGAGGACCTCCCTAGCTGGGCCTCACAGGTCTTCCTGGCCCAGCGCCGCAGGTCCTCCCACTGCTTCCTGCAGTGGGTGCTCTGTCCGTTGGAGATCCCCAGGGTCTGCATCTCCCTGGTGATGGCTTGCCAGAGTGCCCTATTCTGATGGGCGCTGACCTTTATGGGACACACAGAAAAAAAACAGAGTTCAGAAAATGGCCATGTGATACCGCTGACTATACATTCCCTATGGGACGGACACTTCACAAGATCATTTCACCACCTCACTCACGGTACTTGCTACACAATCTGCACCTGTGCAGGTACATACCAACCACACATGCATACAGGCATTCACCACCATCACACACAACCATGCACGTCATCGGCCTACTCACCTGCTCCTATGGTCGCCCATATAACTTGTAATACAGGGGTATGACCCAGTCCACCAGCTTCTCCAGCTCCTCCGTGGTGACGGCCGGGACCCTTTCCCCTGTGACAAGTGCCATTTGAGTAACCAGAGTCAGTACACAGCAGCACACTCAGTGGAGTACTTCCATGCATGGGATATGGGAGTCAAGTGAACCTGGGGTGACGACATGGCGTACGCTCCACAGCGTAGTGCACCGTCACCACTGGCGGCGATCATGATGGGCCCAGGTTCCCCATCGACAACCATATTAACCAATGAATGGGTGCACTACGGTGAACGCCGCCTTACGCCATGACAACAACCGCCAGCGGAATGAGGTCACTTCCACTGCTACATATCTGGATGGCAGGAGGTTGCCATTTTGCTAGCACAACACTGATATTTCCTGGTCATGGGCCCCATGCAGGCCCTATGTACCCTAGCCCTTAGTCGCATGCCCACATGAGTGTTTGTTCCCCAACACAGTCCAGATGTATCACTTCATACATGTCCCTACAGATGTACATCATACATCGCTTGTGTGTTAACTACATATTGTACAGCAATTATGCATACACAACATGTTGTGCATATGTAAGTGTGTCCCTCACATGTGTTCTCTCCTGCCCCTAGGTACAGACCCCTGTGGTGAGAGAGGGCCCAATGTGTGTACAGACCTCTTGTTGATTTGGAGACCATGATGGAACATCACATCATTGTCAACTACAGACTCAATCGTGCTACAGTCCATGAGCTATGTGCATTACTGGATCCAGTACTGAGACCGGCTAATCGGAATCAGCATGCCATCCCTACTGAAGTGCAAGTGCTCTCTGTACTCCATTTCTTGGCCATGAGCTAATTTCAGGTGACAGTGGGAATGGGTGCAGGGTTCTCACAGCTAATGGTTAGCCTCATCCTTTCCAAATTCCTGGATGCATTTGTAGTACACCTGCAGTCATATGTAAAGCTTCCCCAAAGGGATGAACTTCCTGCCATCAAGTCTGACTTTTATGCCTTTGCTAACATTCCCCAAGTGGTTGGTGCCCTCGATGGCACCCACATAGCTCTCATCCCCCCAAGACTAAATGAACAGGTGTACAGAAACAGGAAGAACTTCCACTCAATGAACATACAATTGGTGTGTACTGCAGACAGTACATATCACATGTGAATGCCATGTTTCCAGGATCAGTCCATGATTGATGTGTCCTCAGAAACAGCAGTGTACCACACATGATGGATCACACAGGGGACAGAGGATGGCTCATAGGTGAGTGTGTATGACACTGGTTCTGTACATAGCTGACAGCCAGGCTGTCTGTAAGTAATGGCAGTTTGTTACAGTCCTGTTTCAAACACTTTTGCAGGTGATTCTGGCTATCCCAACATGCAGTGGCTCCTGACACCTGTGACAAATCCTGGGACAGATGCAGAGAGAAATTACAATGAGGCCCATGGACATACTAGGAGGGTGATAGCATGCACTATAGGTCTCCTGAAGGCTAGATTCCGTTGCCTCCATCTCTCTGGGGGTTCCCTGTGCTATGGCCCTGAGAAGGTGTATAGAATAGTGGTGGCCTGCTGCATGCTGCACAATGTGGCTGTGAGGAAAGCTATTCCCCTACTGGAGGAGGACGGTGCCGTATATCCAGACCTGATTCCTCTGAGAGGGGATGAAAGTGATGGTGAGGATGAAGAGGGGGAAGATGTCTACTCCAGGAACCAGCTGATCCAACTATACTTCCAGTGACTATGAGGTACTGTTCACTGATGATGGTGCCTAAAATGCATAATGTCTCTCTGACTTATTCACTATAGGGATGTGGGGTCTGTATTAATTGACACTGTTACCTGAATATTAAGGTGGCATGTGCTATGGGGACAAACATGGTGTACATTTCTGTTTACTCCACACAATGTTGTGCATGTGGTGCCATTCCTGCAATAAAGGTCTGAATATAAAATTGACTGGCAAATTCATTCACATTTACAATTGATTCAACATTATGACAGGGGACATACGAATTGGTGTACATGTGTTTTCTTTGGTGTCCTTAATGCATTGATGCGCTTTACAGAGATAGGGAGTGGGCTAATGTTAGATGTCCATACTAGGTACATGGGCTGAGCGATTGGTAGCAGTGGTTATAGGTCCATCTGTCCCTTGCAAGTTGTTATGTTGCTATTGGCGGGCAAGGATGGTGGCACAGTGGCACACTTGGGAGACAGTCCATGTCAGAGTCACTTCTTGGTGGGGGCCTTGGTCTTGGCAGGTGTTCCTGTGTCATATCTGGGTCTGAGGGATCATTTGAGGGTCTGGTGCTAGGCTGCACAGGTAGGGGTACTGGTCTCCTGTGTGTCCTTTGCCAGTGCCACCAGTCCAGTTGCTGCTGCTGATGTTGATGGCTAGTCTGTGTCCTGGCCAGTGGTAGGGGCTTCCTGGTTTGTAGGGGTCTCAGGCTGGGTTAGGTGGTGGTGCTGCAGCACCCCTGCTATAGTGGCCATGGTTGCATTCAGTTGTTTCCACTGCTCCATGGTCTCTTGATGTTGGGCTATCTGCAACTTTTGACTCTGTTCCAGTGTAGTCAGGATCTGGCCCATCCTGTCCTGGGTATGGTGGTATGCTCCCAGGATCTCAGAGATCATCTCCTGAGCTGCAGCATACATCCTTTGGCCTCCTCGCTGGCCCACTGATACCCTCCCACTGGGCCTAGCCCCCTGTGCCTGTGTCCCCTGCACAGGTCGGGGGTACCACTTGTACTGGGACCATCGTCATCCTGCCTGTTAGTAGGTGGAGACTGTGGCCTCTGTACTTGTGTTCCACCAGTCTGTGGGCTGGAGACACTGGTGTGAGGTCTTTGGCCAGAGCTGACGTTGGTGGCTGGGTGGTAGGGGTGTCAGTGGAATCCTGGGTGGGGCTGCTGGAGGTTGACAGTCCAGGACTTTGTGACGGGCCAGGGTATTCCTCACTGTCCACACTTCCCTCTCCAGTGTCCTGAGTGGGGTCTCTGTCTCCACGTGGGGCACTGGCTCTCCTTGGCCTTTCTGTCAGGGTGACATGGGTGGTGATGCCTGTTTGGGGGAATGGACATGTATGTTACATGTACTAAATCAAATCAGGATGCACAGTTCTGCCCTATTTTGTGAAGTTTATTCCCCTGTTGGGCCATGCAGGGACATACTGTGGGGTTGCCATTGCATTTTGCATGGGATGTGGAGGTGCATTGTGGGTGGTGTAGTGCCATTGTGATTCCTTGCAGGAGTAGGTGGCTGTGCACAGGGGGAGGGATGTGGGCCTGTTAGTGGATCTGTGGGCATGCAGGGTGACTGGATGTAGTGATTGTGGTCTGGGTGGGGTAGTAGTCCTGGTGGTAGTTGGAGGGGTGGTGCATGCATTACAGGAGTAGTGGATATGGGGTAATTGTAGATGACTTACCCGAGTCCATTCCTCCAGTGAGTCCAGTGAGGCCCTCAGGGTGCAGGATGGCCAGTACCTTTTCCTCCCAGTCAGTGTATTTGGGGGGTGTAGGTGGAGGTCCTGCCCCAGTCTTCTGGACCTCAATGTTGTGCCTCTATGCGATGGACCTCACCTTCCAGCGCAGGTTGTTCCTTCTCTTGCGGATGTCATCCCTCGTGCGTGGATGGTTTCCCACTGCGTTGACCTTGTCATCTGCATAACTCCATCTTCCTGGCGATGGGTGAGTGCTGGACTTGTGCCCCGAAGATTTGTGGCTCGACCTTGAGTATTTCGTCCACCATTGTTCTTAGCTCCCTATCTGTGAAGCGTGGGTGCTTAGGGGGTGCCATGGTGTGTGTTGTGGGTGGTGTGTTGTGTGGGTATTAGTGAGGGTGCTGTTGTGTGGTTTGGTGTGTGACTTGTGTGATGTTGTGTTCTGTATATGCGTGTTGTGTTGTCAGTCTCAGTTGTCCTATTGGCAATGAAAATGATTGTGGGGTGTGTATGTGAGTGTTTAATAGTGTTGTGGATGTGTGTCTGGTGTGTGGGTTTCAAACTTGCCAATGTATGCATTTCTTGCTGAGCTCCTCCGCCATCGCGATTAGCCACCACTGAATGTTCAGGTTACATGGTGATCCAATCCTTGACCTATCTTCATTGTTCACGGAGTGATTGTCACATAGGCACCATTTGTAAATATTAACTATAACTATTTCCAACAAAATCATCATTGATACTCAGTTATATCAAACTGCTAATATGCATTACAAAAGCAAATAACTTTCATTTGTTTTAGGTACATTTGTTGTTGTGAGATATATGTGGATGTAATTACAGAAAACTCACAGAGGCACCTAAATACTGTCACAAGATGAGCAGTATGAAGCACAGAATTTTATTTCCCGTATGTTAAACCACTTACATAGATAGGTAATTCCCCTCTTAGGACCCCTCACCTTTTTAATTCCACTTAAAGCACTGTGGTCCTCAAAAGGATTTCACTTACTAAAAGCTAAAAGTTGTCCGTGGGTGAGATCTAAAAATCCTGATGATTTAAAACTGTGGCGTCCTTTCAGTGAAATGTAAAACATGTGGATCAGGTAGTGCAAGTGATTACTTTGTTCCTCCATGCTTTTCCTCTGCAACATCTCTGGGAAGGTATGAGTGCAGTTGGTGCTACACATCAGAAAAAAGAGTAATTCATTTTGGTGAAACTAGGCAACACCAGACACTGAGACCCCACAGAGCGAGGCTGTGAGTCTTGGGCTCATGCAGTCATCACACCCCTTAAGAAGTGGAGAAGCAGTATTTGTTCCTCATCAAAGTTCATCCAAAAGTTGTGAAAGTCTTTTACTTCCTGCCATCCTGAAAACCTGTTCCCTCTTTGATCTTCATAACTCACCAATGTCTCTTCCCATTCTTTCTCATTACAGAATCCTGGAGCCGGGTCTGCTGCTAAATTACCTCTTGTCCTTTGTTTAGCCATGTCTATGCATCTAAAGATTCCCTACGATCAGGACACCTGATGCTTTATGAGAATGGTGTTAAGCATCAGAGCACTCATGCATTTCTTACTGTGGCTATTACAGCACAGTGCATTTGTCTCTTCACAAATTGTGTGCACAAGGAGATAACACAATCTGTTAAATCATCTTTTTTAACTTACATCTAAAGATATGATACATTTTGGTGGACAACTAGATATAAGAATCTAATGTCTCTGTCCCAATTAACAATAGGCAGTGTAATATAGCATTCAATCGCACTAATTCAGGAGTGCCATGACAAGACCCTCATTGAGAAGTTTCTTGAGCATGCAACTGCGTCACGTACTGACACGAGTGATGGGCAGAAAATGATGGTTGTCAGAAGCGTACTTCCCTGTGCAGTGCTACAATGTTTGCACCAGAGCCTGACTAAAGTGTCCCCCTTTTGAGTGCTGAGGTGTGAGCACCGCTACCTGGCTGGTGAGTGAGCATCAGTGCCATGCTGCTTTGTGTTCGCTTGTGGCAGGCTGGAAAGTGCGTCCGTGTGCCGTGCTCCCTTGAGGAACTGGAATGAACCAATACTAAAACAAAATCTGTACTCAAAACCACATGTATAGAAACCCAGAAACCTATGGTCATCCTGTCCACAGAGGATCATAGAGCCGTGTGTCACAGGTGACAGAAGACCACCAGTGCTGGAGGGGGGGGGGGGCAAGGTCAGTCTACCTGGAGGGGGATAGGGGAAGGGGGGTGATCTAACTGGAGGGGAAGTGGGGGGACCGGGCGATCTACCTGGAGGGGGGTTGGGGGAGGGGGAATCTACCTGGGGGGATGGAGGGAGGGAGTTTGGGGGAGGATTGTGCTTGCGGGGTTGGGGGAGTCATCTGCCAGTGACAGGGAAGAGATTCCCTGTCACTGAGAGCCTTTCTGCCATGGTTTTCATGGCGGTGCTACCACAGTGGAAACCCTGGTGGAATGGTGGCTCATCATACCGCCAGTGGTCTTCTTTGGACAGCCGGGTCGGAGATGCTCATCTCTGGCCCAGTGGGTCCGACCGCCCTGGCGGTATGAGCGGAGATGTGGCGGATTGGCAGAGGCCAACCTGCCACACTCATAATGTGGTGGTCTGCATAGCCAGCCTGTTGGTGGTGAAACCGCAACCGTGGCCCTGGCGGTCATAATAAGGGCCATAGTTGGCAACACTGTTCATCTTAATGTGCTTAACAACATTGAACTTTAAGTGCTTCAAAGCGACAACAACCTAATGTCATGAAATTGTTAACTCCTGGCGCTACTGAGAATGTTGTGAGGTATATATATGTAGCGTCTACCAACTTAACAAGCATTGGCAAATCCAATAGGTTTTGACTTTATTTTCTCTTTTGCATTCTACCTTACCTGGATTATAAGTATTAGAAAAAGGCTATAATAATGTTTGTTTTAAATTTGATAAATCATTTATAGTTGTTTATGTTGTGATCTCTGTTGAATTACTATCCCAGGGCTCACAACTCGTAATTTGTACCTTATTTAAATCTAGCTGCCAACTTTGAACAATCACTTTTCAAGCATGCTTCCACGTCTGTGCTGCAAGTACGAATATGTAGAGCGTCATATTGGTCGAAGCCAGAATACTCTAAGTGGGAGCAGCTTCTCATATACACACAGGAAATGGATTTGCGATTCCTCCTGCCTGGTGCAGTATCTGCAATGCCTATCCTGGGCTTCAAAATGTCACCGACCATACATGTATGTTTTAAGTGAAATTAGCCCCAAATGCAGTGTCTTTAACTCCTGCTTGAGGGCTGCACTAAACAGCAAGGAAAGATAAACAGGCAAGGCCCCTGGCTCGCAAAGAGTGGCCTCCCACTTACCGTGAGCGAGTTTCTCGATTGTCTTGCAGTCCTGCTCCCTGGAGATTAACTTTGCTTGCTTGGTTTTTAATCTACAGACTGTTGGCACTGGGAGACCTCTTATCCAGATCTCCCTAACCTCAAGGATAGTCTGATAGTTTTTTTATTGTTTCCCAAATTATGCTTTTTAATGTGCCTTTTTTTTGCCTGTTTGGCTTTTGCACAGTGTATTAAAAATGTGGCTTTAAGAAACGCGTGCTGGGAAATCAGACAGAACACTTGCAGAAAAGATCTTTCTCAAAATGGCTTCCCCTTTGAAAGCCAGTTCGACTAGACCGGATTACATCTCTGCCAAGCTTGGAGCTCTGTGTTTAAAATGCTAGCAAAGCACTTCACTTCTGTATCAAGGAGCACAATTAGCCTATAATCTGCAGGAGATGACCTGGTTCCCTTTTTTGTATTGGTACAAGTAGTGAGCCCCTCTATTACTCAGGAATGACTGACCCCAGCAAGTATTGTTAGAAAAGGGGGGCCATAGTCGAGGCCCATCTCATTGGAGCCCATTTATATACTGCAGCCGGGATGCCACTTAAACCAGGGGCACCCCTTGTACGCATTGTTCCAATTACCTTCTTTATTTGGGCCGGGTGATTATTGTCAAGTCACCAACCCGAAGAACTTGATGATCTTGGAGACAAATGTGAGGTTTTGCCACAGCCCGCATTGTCATTTCCTTTTGTGATAGTGACTTCTGTCTGATCCCTATAAAGACTTGAGGCATATAGTTTCCAGCCTGATGGAGCAACATTGCCACCTTTCACCTGAGGCTTTTGTGGTGAGGGTTTTATTAATACACCTCCAGAATTTTCTTTGATCCTTTGATTTTTTTTATTTGCTGTGAATCGACCCACTCCCTTGTTACTTCCTCCTTTTTTTAGAGGTAGCGAGCCTTTCTAAATTTTTTCCTTAGCATGGAGATCTGGTATTGCAGCCACTTATTCTCTCCCTTATTTTTGATTCTGATTTTCAATGCTTTATTTAGTTGTTGTTTTAGGGCCCGTGTTCGATTTATGCTGGTTCTTACTGGAGTAGGCTTGAATGATTCCTTAAAACCAATGTTTCTAGTGGGAGAACCATCTGTCTCCATTAAAAATGTAGCCAGGCGCCCAAAGGTTTAGCTGCGGGAGTACTTCACCCTCAATCAGAATCATCTAGAGGAACTCGTCCACAAGTGTTCCATACTCCTCTTGATTTTCCATATTCCACCTCATTCTATTAATTGCTTCCAGATCATCTTGCCTTCCAATAAGTGCCACCTTAGCATGGTCACAGAATTAAGGCTTCACAGCTAAGAATAGCAAGATTGCATGCCAAAGTCATGCATATTTCAAATTTACCTATAAGGTGCAGATGGGCCACAGACACCCAGATATAGTCGAGGGTAGCCATTATGAAAATAGAGGAGTTTGTGTAGGCCGTAGGGATGCCCTGTGGCACTCTACCATTTATGATGCAAAGACCCAATTGATTTAATTGCACTGCTATATCTTTGCCTTGTTTGTCGGTCCTTTGAAATTGTGCAATACGTGTCTGGAAGTCCCAGAGCTCATCATTGAGATCTACCAAGCTGTTATTCAATCAATCAATCACATTTCTTAAGCGCGCTGCTCACCCGTTAGGGTCTCAAGGCACTGGGGGTAGAGAGGGGGTGTTTTTGCTCGAAGAGCCAGGTTTTGAGGCGCTTTCTGAAGGTTAGGAGGTCCTGTGTCTTGCGTAGGTTGGTGGGGAGGGTATTCCAGGTTTTGCTGGTGAGGTGGGAGAAGGATCTGCCACCGGAGGTGGTGCGTTGGATGCGCGGGACTGTTGTGAGGTCCGCGGAGCGAAGCTGGCGGGTCAGGATGTGGAAGTTGATTAGTTCTTTGAGGTAGGCCGGTCCGGTGTCGTGGAGGGCTTTGTGAGCGTGGATTAGGATTTTGAAGACAATCCTTTTGTTGCTGGGCAGCCAGTGTAGGGATCTCAGGTGGGCGGTGATGTGCTCATGGCTAGGGAGGTTGAGGATGAAACGTTCTGGATGCGCTGGAGTTTTCTCTGAAGCTTGGCTGTGGTCCCTGCATAGAGGGCATTGCCGTATTCCAGTCTGCTGCTTATGAGGGCGTGGGTGACCGTTCTTCTGGTTTCTATTGGAATCCACTTGAAGGTCTTGCATAGAATGTGGAGGGTGTTGAAGCAGGAGGATGATATGGTGTTGATTTGTTGAGTCATTGAGAGAGATGAGTCTACTATGATGCCGAGACTGCATGCGTGGGAGGTGGGTGGCAGGGGTGGTCCTAGGGTGGCAGGCCACCATGAGTCATTCCATGCTGTCTTGTTGGGTCCGAAGATGATGATCTCGGTTTTTCCTGAGTTCAGTTTGAGGTGGGTGTCATCCAACTAGCGATGGCGAGGAGTCTGGCGTGGAGGTTGTTCTTGGCGGTAGATGGGTTCCTCGTGAGGGAGCGGATGAGCTGGGTGTCGTCGGTGTATGAAATGATGTTGAGGCTGTGGGGCAGACGATGCTGGCGAGCAGAGCCATGTTGTTAATGAAGAGGGTGGGGCTAAGTGAGGATCCTTAGGGGACTCCACATATTGTCTTGGAGGCTTTAGACCAGAATGGAGGGAGGTGAACTCTTTGGGTTCTTTTGGAGAGGAAGGAGGTGATCCAGTCGAGGGCTTTGTGGCAAATCTTTATTCAAGTCCTCTTGCATTAAGTTGCAATTGACGTCTTCCATGATTATCCACATCTCATCTGGGTAAGAGGTGCTTAAGTCCCGCAGGGTTGGAAGCAATAACGTCAAGGTTGCATCTCTTCTTGGGCTGGAGGGGTGTAAATATATACTGCCTACAATGAGGGTTTTACTTAACCTCATAAGCCCACTACAAGTCTGGGTTCTTTGCACAAAAATAAATCCCTCTTCCCCGCTTTTAGTGCCTTAGTTTTTGCCTCTAACTCATTCTTTAAATAAATTGACCCCTCTCCTGCCACAGAGGTATGGCCCCTTGCTTGTGAGTCTATTGCGGGGGATTTATATTCAGTGAAATCAGGTCAGGGAGAGGTGTTTATTGCCCATGTTTCTTGAAGAGCAATAATGTCTTCGATAATATTTTTCTTGACCGTACAATCAGTTAGCCCTCTTATGTTACATGAGCTTATTTTCAAGCCAGGCGCTCATTGACGTCTTTTGTTTTTCTGGGGACCGGGGCTAAAGGTTGGAATGAAATTCACATGATAGCCATGCCTACTCTATTGGGGCATGCTGCTGGGATATGCAAAGTCATTCTTCACCAGAGCTCCTTATCAGGTTTATTTGCTTCTTGTCCACAAATTCCCCAGAACAGCTTCCACTTGTGGTGCCCTTTAACACTGAACCAGTGGCTGACACATTCCTGATTTTGGGGTTATCCTCCTGGCTCCCTGCTTTTTTCGAATGGGTGTCCGGCTCCAAGAAGCATGTGGGATACTTGCTTGTCCCAGGCTTGGTAAGTTTTATGCCCCATTGTTCAAACCAAGTCTTACTTTCCCACAGTGCATTAACTAAATTTGGCCTTTTAAAAGTAATTGCAGTACGTTCATAAGTCTCACCCCTTCCCGGGGTAAAGAAGACTACCATTTCGATGTCACAGGAGCACGTTTGTTCCAGGCCTGCTATATTTGCACATGGCTTCAGGAAATTCCCCCTATTAATAATGTCCCATGTACCCCTCGAAGCATATGCTGGGTAAAGGATTATTTGTTATCTATACCAGCTTCGGTTTTCTCTGTTTCTGGGATACGGGCATTCCTGATCAAGCTTTCCTTGGGTTCCCCTGCCCATCTGATCACTCTGTTTGTTCGCAAAGCCCACTCCGTGGTGGGTATACCATCCCTCCGGTTCTCGCTCCTATTGAATCCCTCCAGTTTACTGATGGAGGGGGTTGTAGCAGCTGGTAAATGACTGACTCACCTACGCTTCCCGATCATCTCTGGTTTCAATTATTGGCATTGACTGCGTTGTTTGGGACCCTACTGAGGGCCTTGCGGAGGTGGACGAGCTAATTGCACTAGGCTGAATTGCCTGAGTTGGTTGCCGTAGTTGGAATTCTGACATTTTTGCTGATAGACTTGTAAGGGCACCATCTTCTCCCAAAATTACGGACCCATTTGATATTTCTTTATAGTCTGGTGGTTGCATTTGGCCTGGGCCCCCTGAGTCAACACAGTTCACCGCTTGTGTGGGTTTACCTTCCTCTTTATCCTTTGTCACCTATGTGGGTTCTGCTTGTAGCCATTGGAGGAGAATTGATCTCCTGTTATTCTTGCTTTTGTTTAATATCCTGAATCTTTTCTTGTTTTTATTAGATGGGAAGGGGTAACCTACCCACTGATGATGTTGATTCATTCTTTCAGTTGTGGTGTCCCTGCACAAGACTAATCTGGTTTGAAATGCTGCCATGCATAGGCGGGGAATTTTCTCTCTTGGGGTGACCCCAGGGGATGCTACTGTATTTGTCATTCTTACTCCCTAAGTTGTCTGAGATGTAACCTCGTCTGCCTGGGTTTGCTCACAGGCTGGCCTGATAGTCTTGCTGGTGGCATTCTAAGAGCCTAGGCTTTGATAGGGGCCTAGATCATTTCTGTAGTCCTAGAGAGTGAATCATTGAGATCATTACAGATGGGAGAAATTGTAGTTTTTCTATTATTAGCCCAGAAGCACATGACTCTTGCTTTAATTTAATTTGAATTGAGCCTTGAGCTCTGATGATTAGATTACTTAAGGCAGCCAATTTGCAATTGATTTCTGTGATTAGCATGACGATAACTTTCAGGATGGTGATCAGCACTTCCAACTTGTCTGCATGTAGACATGGAGACTGGGCCACTGTTTCAAGCGTGTTATTGATGTGGATGATTGCCGCTATTTGCGGCATGGTTTCTGGCTGCTGTCCTGCCCTACCGGTTGCTTGCTCAGGATCCTGGTGATAAGTGAAACATGAGCTTGAGAATTCAGAGCACCATCTGGACAAGGAGCACCTCACAAGTCCAGTCTCACCAGTCAGAAATGCATGCGCTTGTTGTCTAGGAGGCATTTCTGTTGGTGATGTCCCTGTTGTTACAGGGCCAGCGTGGGAGGAAAGATAAATACTTTCTCTGGTATTATCGTCTTTTATACCCCCCTCTTCTCCTGTAGCACTGGTGTTGCTTCTATCTCATGTATCTAGTGGTTCTTTTTGTGTGGATGCAGATACAAGGATGCCAACTGGGGTGGCTGAAATAACCTAGGCGATCCTCTTGAGCTCCTCTGGATAAGAGGTTTACCAATGTCCCCGCGTACTCCTTATTTTGTTATCCATAGTGGACTTGCCTTTGATTACCTGTATCTCAGGGCATAATGGTATCACTCAGCCTACTGCCTGGCCAATTAAGGCCATGTCAAGTACCTTTTCCATAGGGGCTTGGTCTCCTCTTCTAGGGGTTGCCTTTATGAGTGGAGAGGATCCCCAACTCTGCACTCTCCTTTTGGCCAAGATATATTCCGGGTTGTGCGGTGTAGAGGTGGCCATTTAATTGTCATTTACCTTTAGATGTTGTGATAAACTAAACGAGTAGAGCAATTCGGGCACGTCCGATTCATCTTAGATGGCATTCAGGGGCCTTGTGTCTGACCCCCTACAGCCAACTTCATGCTCATGTGTTGGGCTTATGTATGCTAAGATTGATAGTTCTGGTTTGGAGTCCAGTTTGGAGCCTTGCACAAAGTACCCTCTAATATTAGCATTAGACATTCCTCTAGGAGGTGAACTTTATCCCCTGTTTCTTTGTTAGTCTGTGGTGCATCCTCCTTGTGTGAGTCCCAAGCCAGGGTTATTTTTACCTTGGTAAATCCTTGGAGACTTCTGGGTTCTTGTCAATTGAAGTGCAAGAGAGATTTATGAGGTCTTTGGTGGGCCTGGGAGAGGGCCAATGCAGCACTATATGTCTGCATTTGTTACTGTAGTTCAGTATCTTAATATAATTGTGAATGTCCCCTCAGGACTGACTTCAAGCTTCAAGCTTCAGGCTGACTTCAAGCTTTAAATTCCCCTAGTGAAGCTGTGCTATCACACTCCTCAACCCAACTTTTCCTTTGCTGCAAAGGGATTGGGGCACAAGCATGCACGCCACACAGCACCACACGCCTATGGCTAGGCTGTTTTACACTTACATAATACATCTGGATTCAGTCTTCAGGCTTTAATTTTTCCTAGCAAAGCTGCGCCGCCCGCCACTCTCCTCAACCAGACTTTCAAACTTTCCTTTCATTTGCATCAAAAGGAGGTGGCATGAGCAAGCAGACCACACAGCACCTACTTCTTCTTAATTCTTTAAGTATTTTTTTTAAATTTCTGACTAATTTGGGACAGCCATGATGGTCGTCATGGAGGGTACTGGTAACTGGCAACTGATGGCTAACTGGTGTCTGATAAATAATAGGCTCTGCTCTGGCCTGCTCTAACCTTATTCTGCTTGCTATTGCCCCAATGTCCCCTGGAGAGCAAAAAAGTGCTGGGCACCCCAGGAACAGCAAGCTGAGCATGTATGGAGAAGCAGAGGTGTGGGCAGACTGACGCATGCCAAGTGGTGTAAGGTGGGGCGGCTGGCAAAAAGGGGTCCTGGACCAGCTCCCGCCACCCTGGACCAGCTCCCGCCACCCAAACACCACCCAAACAGGCGTGCCTGGATGAAGCGAGGGCACGCGGATGCAAGAGTGGCTCGGGTGAGGTTAAGTCTGGCACTCAACCTCGCTCGCTCGCTCTACCTGCCCAGCACCTGCTGTCCACTGCCCCTGTCCTCTGCCGGAATGTAGCTGGCAATCGCTGATTATCTCACCCAAACTCAGGCCAAGGCCGCACAACATGCGCCACTCCTCCACACTTCCTCGCCGCCTGCCTGACGCACTGTCTGCCGCTGCACCAGCTAACACAGGAAGCAAAAATAGTACTGATGTAATGATGTGAAGATGAGAACCACAGACTCAGAAGGCTGCACCTAATATAGCAATATTAGGTGTTTAGATGAGTTATGACAACTTTTGGCCCCGGTGCCACTGCACCTGATGCATCATTCAAATCATGACCTTAGTGCCTGCAAGATAACTGCACTTGTGACTGCCTGTTTAGTAGTAGAATGAAGTAATAATTTGTGTTTAGTTGGGTTCTTAGAGCTTTTGGCCACGGTTCAGTTCCCCTGCTGCACCATTCAAATCATGTCCCTAATGCCTGCAGGGTAACTGCATTTGTGACTGCCTGTTTAGAAGTAAAACAGCAATATTTGGTGTTTAGTGGCGTTCTGACAACTTTAGGGCCTAGTGCCACTGCTGCTGCTATGCCAATCAAATCATGACTCTAGTGCTTGCAAGATAACTGCACTTGTGACTGCCTCTTGAGTTGTAAAATATAGCACTGATCAGTGTTTAGTGGGGTGCCTAGAGCTTTTGGTCTCGGTGCCACTGCACCTGCTGCACCATTAAAATCATGACCCTATTGCCTGCTAGATACCTGCACTTGTAACCACTTGTTCAGTGATAACATATAACAATAATCTGTGTTTAGTGTGTCCTTAGAGCTTTTGGCCCTGGTGTCACTGCACTTGCTCCACCATTCAAACGTGCCCCATTTAACTGCAAGGTAACTGCAATTGTGACTGCCTATTTAGTAGTAAAATATAGCAATATTAGGTGTTTATGGAAAGCCCACTCCGTGTTGGGTATACCATACCTACGGTTCTCGCTCCTATTGAATCCCTCCAGTTTACTGATGGAGGGGGTTGTAGCAGCTGGTAAATGACTGACTCACCTACGCTTCCCGATCATCTCTGGCTTTCAATCATTGACATTAACTGCGTTGTTTGGGACCCTACTGAGGGCCTTGCGGAGGCGGACGAGCTAATTGCACTAGGCTGAATTGCCTGAGTTGGTTGCCGTAGTTGGAATTCTGACACTTTTGCTGGTAGACTTGTAATGGCACCATATTCTCCCAAAATTACGGACCCATTTGATGTTTCTTTATAGTCTGGTGGTTGCATTTGGCCTGGGCCCCCTGAGTCAACACAGTTCACCGCTTGTGTGGGTTTACCTTCCTCTTTATCCTTTGTCACCTCTGTGGGTTCTGCTTGTAGCCATTGGAGGAGAATTGATCTCCTGTTATTCTTGCTTTTGTTTAATATCCTGAATCTTTTCTTGTTTTTATTAGATGGGAAGGGGTAACCTACCCACTGATGATGTTGATTCATTCTTTCAGTTGTGGTGTCCCTGCACAAGACTAATCCGGTTTGAAATGCTGCCATGCATACGCGGGGAATTTTCTCTCTTGGGTTGACCCCAGGGGATGTGACTGTATTTGTCATTCTTACTCCCTAAGTTGTCTGAGATGTAACCTCGTCTGCCTGGGTTTGCTCTCAGGCTGGCCTGATAGTCTTGCTAGTGGCAAGACTTTGCCTAGGCTTTGATAGGGGCCTAGGTCATTTCTGTAGTCCTAGAGAGTGAATCATTGAGATCATTACAGATGGGAGAAATTGTAGGTTTTCTATTATTAGCCCAGAAGCACATGACTCTTGCTTTGCTTTAATTTAATTTGAATTGAGCCTTGAGCTCTGATGATTAGATTACTTAAGGCAGCCAATTTGCAATTGATTTCTGTGATTAGCATGACGATCACTTTCAGGATGGTGATCTGCACTTCCAACTTGTCTGCATGTAGACATGGGGACTGGGCCATTGTTTCAAGCGTGTTATTGATGTGGATGATTGCCGCTATTTGCAGCATGGTTTCTGGCTGCTGTCCTGCCCTACCGGTTGCTTGCTCAGGATCCTGGTGATAAGTGAAACATGAGCTTGAGAATTCAGAGCACCATCTGGACAAGGAGCACCTCACAAGTCCAGTCTCACCAGTCAAAAATGCATGCGCTGGTTGTCTAGGAGGCATTTCTGTTGGTGATGTCCCTGTTGTTACAGGGCCAGCGTGGGAGGGAAGATAAATACTTTCTCTGGTATTATCTTCTTTTATACCCCCCTCTTCTCCTGTAGCACTGGTGTTGCTTCTATCTCCTGTATCTAGTGGTTCTTTTTGCGTGGATGCAGATACAAGGATGCCAACTGGGGTGGCTGAAATAACCTAGGCGATCCTCTTGAGCTCCTCTGGATAAGAGGTTTACCAATGTCCCCCGCGTACTCCTCATTTTGTTATCCATAGTGGACTTGCCTTTGATTACCTGTATCTCAGGGCATAATGGTATCACTCAGCCTACTGCCTGGCCAATTAAGGCTATGTCAAGTACCTTTTCCATAGGGGCTTGGTCTCCTCTTCTAGGGGTTGCCTTTATGAGTTGAGAGGATCCCCAACTCTGCACTCTCCTTTTGGCCAAGATATATTCCGGGTTGTGCGGTGTAGAGGTGGCCATTTAATTGTCATTTACCTTTAGATGTTGTGATAAACTAAACGAGTAGAGCAATTCGGGCACGACAGATTAATCTTAGATGGCATTCAGGGGCCTTGTGTCTGACCCCCTACAGCCAACTTCATGCTCATTTGTTGAGCTTATGTATGCTAAGATTGATAGTTCTGGTTTTGAGTCCAGTTTGGAGCCTTGCACAAAGTGCCCTCTAATGTTAGCATTAGACATTCCTCTAGGCGGTGAACTTTAGCCCCTGTTTCTTTGTTAGTCTGTGGTGCATCCTCCTTATGTGAGTCCCAAGCCAGTGTCATTTTTACCTTGGTAAATCCTTGGAGACTTCTGGGTTCTTGTCAATTGAAGTGCAAGAGAGATTTATGAGGTCTTTGGTGGGCCTGGGAGAGGGCCAATGCAGCACTATGTGTCTGCATTTGTTACTGTAGTTCAGTATCTTAATATAATTGTGAATTTCCCCTCAGGACTGACTTCAAGCTTCAAGCTTCAGGTTGACTTCAAGCTTTAAATTCCCCTAGTGAAGCTGTGCTATCACACTCCTCAACCCAACTTTTCCTTTGCTGCAAAGGGATTGGGGCACAAGCATGCAGGCCACACAGCACCACACGCCTATGGCTAGGCTGTTTTACACTTACATAATACATCTGGATTCAGTCTTCAGGCTTTAATTTTTCCTAGCAAAGCTGCGCCGCCCGCCACTCTCCTTAACCAGACTTTCAAACTTTCCTTTCATTTGCTTCAAAAGGAGGTGGCATGAGCAAGCAGACCACACAGCACCTACTTCTCCTTAATTCTTTGAATATTTTTTTTTAATTTCTGACTAATTTGGGACAGCCATGATGGTCGTCATGGAGGGTACTGGTAACTGGCAACTGATGGCTAACTGGTGTCTGATAAATAATAGGCTCTGCTCTGGCCTGCTCTAACCTTATTCTGCTTGCTATTGCCCCGATGTCCCCTGGAGAGCAAAAAAGTGCTGGGCACCCCAGGAACAGTAAGCTGAGCATGTATGGAGAAGCAGAGGTGTGGGCAGACTGACGCATGCCAAGTGGTGTAAGGTGGGGCGGCTGGCAAAAAGGGGTCCTGGACCAGCTCCCGCCACTCTGGACCAGCTCCCGCCACCCAAACACCACCCAAACAGGCGTGCCTGGATGAAGCAAGGGCACGCGGATGCAAGAGTGGGTCGGGTGAGGTTAGGTCTGGCACTCAACCCCGCTCGCTTGCTTTACCTGCCCAGCGCCTGCTGTCCACTGCCCCTGTCCTCTGCCGGAATGTAGCTGGCAATCGCTGATTATCTCACCCAAACTAAGGCCAAGGCCGCACAACATGCGCCACTCCTCCACACTTCCTCGCCGCCTGCCTGACGCACTGTCTGCCGCTGCACCAGTTAACACAGGAAGAAAAAATAGTACTGATGGAATGATGTGAAGATGAGAACCACAGACTCAGAAGGCTGCACCTAATATAGCAATATTAGGTGTTTAGATGAGTTATGACAACTTTTGGCCCGGTGCCACTGCACCTGATGCATCATTCAAATCATGACCTTAGTGCCTGCAAGATAACTGCACTTGGGACTGCCTTTTTAGTAGTAGAATGAAGTAATAATTTGTGTTTAGTTGGGTTCTTAGAGCTTTTGGCCACGGTTCAGTTCCCCTGCTGCACCATTCAAATCATGTCCCTAATGCCTCAAGGGCAACTGCATTTGTGACTGCCTATTTAGAAGTAAAACAGCAATATTTGGTGTTTAGTGGCGTTCTGACAACTTTAGGGCCTAGTGCCACTGCTGCTGCTATGCCAATCAAATCATGACTCTAGTGCTTGCAAGATAACTGTACTTGTGACTGCCTCTTGAGTTGTAAAATATAGCACTGATCAGTGTTTAGTGGGGTGCCTAGAGCTTTTGGTCTCGGTGCCACTGCACCTGCTGCACCATTGAAATCATGACCCTGGTGCCTGCTAGATACCTGCACTTGTAACCACTTGTTCAGTGATAACATATAACAATAATCTGTGTTTAGTGTGTCCTTAGAGCTTTTGGCCCTGGTGTCACTGCACTTGCTCCACCATTCAAATCAGGCCCCATTTTAATGCAAGGTAACTGCAATTGTGACTGCCTATTTAGTAGTAACATATAGCAATATTAAGGGCCATATTTATACTCCGTTTGCGCCGAACTAGCGTAGTTTTTTTCGACGCAAATTCGGCGCAAAACTAACGCCATATTTATACTTTGGCGCTAGACGCGTCTAGCGCCAAAGTATGAGGAAAGAGCGTCATTTTTTTGCGTGAACGCCTTCCTTGCGTTAATGAGATGCAAGGTAGGCGTTCCCGTCCAAAAAAATGACTGCGCCGCAAATGCGTCATATTTATACTCCCGGGCAAAAATCACGCCCGGGAGTTGGCGGGGCACAAAACCCCGCATTTGCGCCGCTTTTTAACGCCTGGGACAGGGCAGGCATTAAGGGACCTGTGGGCTCAAAATGAGCCCACAGCTGCCCTCCCATGCCCCCAGGGACCCCCCTGCCACCCTTGCCCACCCCAGGAGGACACCCAAGGATGGAGGGACCCACCCCAGGGAAATTCAGGTAAGTTCAGGTAAGTATAATTTTTTTTTTTTTTTATACTTTTTTTTGGCATAGGGGGGCCTGATTTGTGCCCCCCTACATGCCACAATGCCCAATGACCATGCCCAGGGGACAGAAGTCCCCTGGGCATGGCCATTGGGCAAGGGGGCATGACTTCTGTCTTTACTAAGACAGGAGTCATGTAAATGGCGTCTGGGCGTCGTTTCAAATGGCGCAAATCGGGTTAAGACGATTTTTTAGCGTCAACCTGACTTGCGCCATTTTAAGACGCCCTAACGCCATTTTTCCCAACGCCGGCGCTGCCTGGTGTACGTGTTTTTTTTCCACGCACACCAGGCAGCGCCGGTCTGCTTGCGCCGGCTAACGCCATTCAATAAATACGGCACCCGCATGGCGCTTCAGAATGGCGTTAGCCGGCGCAAAACTTTTTGACGCTAAACTGCGTTAGCGCAGTTTAGCGTCAAAAAGTATAAATACGGGCCTAGGTGTTTATGGAAAGCCCACTCCGTGGTGGGTATACCATACCTCCGGTTCTCGCTCCTATTGAATCCCTCCAGTTTACTGATGGAGGGGGTTGTAGCAGCTGGTAAATGACTGACTCACCTACGCTTCCCGATCATCTCTGGCTTTCAATCATTGGCATTAACTGCGTTGTTTGGGACCCTACTGAGGGCCTTGCGGAGGCGGACGAGCTTATTGCACTAGTCTGAATTGTCTGAGTTGGTTGCCGTAGTTGGAATTCTGACACTTTTGCTGGTAGACTTGTAATGGCACCATCTTCTCCCAAAATTACGGACCCATTTGATATTTCTTTATAGTCTGGTGGTTGCATTTGGCCTTGGCCCCCTGAGTCAACACAGTTCACCGCTTGTGTGGGTTTACCTTCCTCTTTATCCTTTGTCACCTCTGTGGGTTCTGCTTGTAGCCATTGGAGGAGAATTGATCTCCTGTTATTCTTGCTTTTGTTTAATATCCTGAATCTTTTCTTGTTTTTATTAGATGGGAAGGGGTAACCTACCCACTGATGATGTTGATTCATTCTTTCAGTTGTGGTGTCCCTGCACAAGACTAATCCGGTTTGAAATGCTGCCATGCATAGGCGGGGAATTTTCTCTCTTGGGGTGACCCCAGGGGATGCGACTGTATTTGTCATTCTTACTCCCTAAGTTGTCTGAGATGTAACCTCGTCTGCCTGGGTTTGCTCACAGGCTGGCCTGATAGTCTTGCTGGTGGCATTCTAAGAGCCTAGGCTTTGATAGGGGCCTAGGTCATTTCTGTAGTCCTAGAGAGTGAATCATTGAGATCATTACAGATGGGAGAAATTGTAGTTTTTCTATTATTAGCCCAGAAGCACATGACTCTTGCTTTAATTTAATTTGAATTGAGCCTTGAGCTCTGATGATTAGATTACTTAAGGCAGCCAATTTGCAATTGATTTCTGTGATTAGCATGACGATCACTTTCAGGATGGTGATCTGCACTTCCAACTTGTCTGCATGTAGACATGGAGACTGGGCCATTGTTTCAAGCGTGTTATTAATGTGGATGATTGCCGCTATTTGCGGCATGGTTTCTGGCTGCTGTCCTGCCCTACCGGTTGCTTGCTCAGGATCCTGGTGATAAGTGAAACATGAGCTTGAGAATTCAGAGCACCATCTGGACAAGGAGCACCTCACAAGTCCAGTCTCACCAGTCAGAAATGCATGCGCTTGTTGTCTAGGAGGCATTTCTCTTGGTGATGTCCCTGTTGTTACAGGGCCAGCGTGGGAGGGAAGATAAATAATTTCTCTGGTATTATCTTCTTTTATACACCCCTCTTCTCCTGTAGCACTGGTGTTGCTTCTATCTCCTGTATCTAGTGGTTCTTTTTGTGTGGATGCAGATACAAGGATGCCAACTGGGGTGGCTGAAATAACCTAGGCGATCCTCTTGAGCTCCTCTGGATAAGAGGTTTACCAATGTCCCCCGCGTACTCCTTATTTTGTTATCCATAGTGGACTTGCCTTTGATTACCTGTATCTCAGGGCATAATGGTATCACTCAGCCTTCTGCCTGGCCAATTAAGGCCATGTCAAGTACCTTTTCCATAGGGGCTTGGTCTCCTCTTCTAGGGGTTGCCTTTATGAGTTGAGAGGATCCCCAACTCTGCACTCTCCTTTTGGCCAAGATATATTCCGGGTTGTGCGGTGTAGAGGTGGCCATTTAATTGTCATTTACCTTTAGATGTTGTGATAAACTAAACGAGTAGAGCAATTCGGGCACGACCGATTCATTTTAGATGGCATTCAGGGGCCTTGTGTCTGACCCCCTACAGCCAACTTCATGCTCATGTGTTGGGCTTATGTTTGCTAAGATTGATAGTTCTGGTTTTGAGTCCAGTTTGGAGCCTTGCACAAAGTACCCTCTAATGTTAGCATTAGACATTCCTCTAGGAGGTGAACTTTAGCCCCTGTTTCTTTGTTAGTCTGTGGTGCATCCTCCTTATGTGAGTCTCAAGCCAGGGTCATTTTTACCTTGGTAAATCCTTGGAGACTTCTGGGTTCTTGTCAATTGAAGTGCAAGAGAGATTTATGAGGTCTTTGGTGGGGCTGGGAGAGGGCCAATGCAGCACTATGTGTCTGCATTTGTTACTGTAGTTCAGTATCTTAATATAATTGTGAATGTCCCCTCAGGACTGACTTCAAGCTTCAAGCTTCAGGCTGACTTCAAGCTTTCAATTCCCCTATTGAAGCTGTGCTATCACACTCCTCAACCCAACTTTTCCTTTGCTGCAAAGGGATTGGGGCCCAAGCATGCACGCCACACAGCACCACACGCCTATGGCTAGGCTGTTTTACTCTTACATAATACATCTGGATTCAGTCTTCAGGCTTTAATTTTTCCTAGCAAAGCTGCGCCGCCCGCCACTCTCCTCAACCAGACTTTCAAACTTTCCTTTCATTTGCATCAAAAGGAGGTGGCATGAGCAAGCAGACCACACAGCACCAACTTCTCCTTAATTCTTTGAATATTTTTTTTCAATTTCTGACTAATTTGGGACAGCCATGATGGTCGTCATGGAGGGTACTGGTAACTGGCAACTGATGGCTAACTGGTGTCTGATAAATAATAGGCTCTGCTCTGGCCTGCTCTAACCTTATTCTGCTTGCTATTGCCCCGATGTCCCCTGGAGAGCAAAAAAGTGCTGGACACCCCAGGAACAGCAAGCTGAGCATGTATGGAGAAGCAGAGGTGTGGGCAGACTGACGCATGCCAAGTGGTGTAAGGTGGGGCGGCTGGCAAAAAGGGGTCCTGGACCAGCTCCTGCCACCCTGGAGCAGCTCCCGCCACCCAAACACCACCCAAACAGGCGTGCCTGGATGAAGCGAGGGCACGCGGATGCAAGAGTAGCTCGGGTGAGGTTAAGTCTGGCACTCAACCCCGCTCGCTCGCTCTACCTGCCCAGCGCCTGCTGTCCACTGCCCCTGTCCTCTTCCGGAATGTAGCTGGCAATCGCTGATTATCTCACCCAAACTCAGGCCAAGGCCGCACAACATGCGCCACTCCTCCACACTTCCTCGCCGCCTGCCTGACGCACTGTCTGCCGCTGTACCAGCTAACACAGGAAGAAAAAATAGTACTGATGGAATGATGTGAGGATGAGAACCACAGACTCAGAAGGCTGCACCTAATATAGCAATATTAGGTGTTTAGATGAGTTATGACAACTTTTGGCCCCAGTGCCACTGCACCTGATGCATCATTCAAATCATGACCTTAGTGCCTGCAAGATAACTGCACTTGTGACTGCCTGTTTAGTAGTAGAATGAAGTAATAATTTGGGTTTAGTTGGGTTCTTAGAGCATTTGGCCACGGTTCAGTTCCCCTGCTGCACCATTCAAATCATGTCCCTAATGCCTGCAGGGTAACTGCATTTGTGACTGCCTGTTTAGAAGTAAAACAGCAATATTTGGTGTTTATTGGCGTTCTGACAACTTTAGGGCCTAGTGCCACTGCTGCTGCTATGCCAATCAAATCATGACTCTAGTGCTTGCAAGATAACTGCACTTGTGACTGCCTCTTGAGTTGTAAAATATAGCACTGATCAGTGTTTAGTGGGGTGCCTAGAGCTTTTGGTCTCGGTGCCACTGCACCTGCTGCACCAGTGAAATCATGACCCTAGTGCCTGCTAGATACCTGCACTTGTAACCACTTGTTCAGTGATAACATATAACAATAATCTGTGTTTAGTGTGTCCTTAGAGCTTTTGGCCCTGGTGTCACTGCACTTGCTCCACCATTCAAACATGCCCCATTTAACTGCAAGGTAACTGCAATTGTGACTGCCTATTTAGTAGTAAAATATAGCAATATTAGGTGTTTATGGAAAGCCCACTCCGTGTTGGGTATACCATACCTACGGTTCTCGCTCCTATTGAATCCCTCCAGTTTACTGATGGAGGGGGTTGTAGCAGCTGGTAAATGACTGACTCACCTACGCTTCCCGATCATCTCTGGCTTTCAATCATTGGCATTAACTGCGTTGTTTGGGACCCTACTGAGGGCCTTGCGGAGGCGGACGAGCTAATTGCACTAGGCTGAATTGCCTGAGTTGGTTGCCGTAGTTGGAATTCTGACACTTTTGCTGGTAGACTTGTAATGGCACCATCTTCTCCCAAAATTACAGACCCATTTGATGTTTCTTTATAGTCTGGTGGTTGCATTTGTCCTGGGCCCCCTGAGTCAACATAGTTCACCGCTTGTGTGGGTTTACCTTCCTCTTTATCCTTTGTCACCTCTGTGGGTTCTGCTTATAGCCATTGGAGGAGAATTGATCTCCTGTTATTCTTGCTTTTTTTAATATCCTGAATCTTTTCTTGTTTTTATAAGATGGGAAGGGGTAACCTACCCACTGATGATGTTGATTCATTCTTTCAGTTGTGGTGTCCCTGCACAAGACTAATCCGGTTTGAAATGCTGCCATGCATAGGCGGGGAATTTTCTGTCTTGGGGTGACCCCAGGGGATGCGACTGTATTTGTCATTCTTACTCCCTAAGTTGTCTGAGATGTAACCTCGTCTGCCTGGGTTTGCTCACAGGCTGGCCTGATAGTCTTGCTGGTGGCATTCTAAGAGCCTAGGCTTTGATAGGGGCCTAGGTCATTTCTGTAGTCCTAGAGAGTGAATCAATGAGATCATTACAGATGGGAGAAATTGTAGTTTTTCTATTATTAGCCCAGAAGCACATGACTCTTGTTTTAATTTAATTTGAATTGAGCCTTGAGCTCTGATGATTAGATTACTTAAGGCAGCCAATTTGCAATTGATTTCTGTGATTAGCATGACGATCACTTTCAGGATGGTGATCTGCACTTCCAACTTGTCTGCATGTAGACATGGGGACTGGGCCATTGTTTCAAGCGTGTTATTGATGTGGATGATTGCCGCTATTTGCAGCATGGTTTCTGGCTGCTGTCCTGCCCTACCAGTTGCTTGCTCAGGATCCTGGTGATAAGTGAAACATGAGCTTGAGAATTCAGAGCACCATCTGGACAAGGAGCACCTCACAAGTCCAGTCTCACCAGTCAGAAATGCATGCGCTAGTTGTCTAGGAGGCATTTCTGTTGGTGATGTCCCTGTTGTTACAGGGCCAGCGTGGGAGGGAAGATAAATACTTTCTCTGGTATTATCTTCTTTTATACCCCCCTCTTCTCCTGTAGCACTGGTGTTGCTTCTATCTCCTATATCTAGTGGTTCTTTTTGCGTGGATGCAGATACAAGGATGCCAACTGGGGTGGCTGAAATAACCTAGGCGATCCTCTTGAGCTCCTCTGGATAAGAGGTTTACCAATGTCCCCCGCGTACTCCTCATTTTGTTATCCATAGTGGACTTGCCTTTGATTACCTGTATCTCAGGGCATAATGGTATCACTCAGCCTACTGCCTGGCCAATTAAGGCCATGTCAAGTACCTTTTCCATAGGGGCTTGGTCTCCTCTTCTAGGGGTTGCCTTTATGAGTTGAGAGAATCCCCAACTCTGCACTCTCCTTTTGGCCAAGATATATTCTGGGTTGTGCGGTGTAGAGGTGGCCATTTAATTGTCATTTACCTTTAGATGTTGTGATAAACTAAATGAGTAGAGCAATTCGGGCACGACCGATTAATCTTAGATGGCATTCAGGGGCCTTGTGTCTGACCCCCTACAGCCAACTTCATGCTCATTTGTTGGGCTTATGTATGCTAAGATTGATAGTTCTGGTTTTGAGTCCAGTTTGGAGCCTTGCACAAAGTACCCTCTAATGTTAGCATTAGACATTCCTCTAGGAGGTGAACTTTAGCCCCTGTTTCTTTGTTAGTCTGTGGTGCATCCTCCTTATGTGAGTCCCAAGCCAGGGTCATTTTTACCTTGGTAAATCCTTGGAGACTTCTGGGTTCTTGTCAATTGAAGTGCAAGAGAGATTTATGAGGTCTTTGGTGGGCCTGGGAGAGGGCCAATGCAGCACTATGTGTCTGCATTTGTTACTGTAGTTCAGTATCTTAATATAATTGTGAATTTCCCCTCAGGACTGACTTCAAGCTTCAAGCTTCAGTTTGACTTCAAGCTTTAAATTCCCCTAGTGAAGCTGTGCTATCACACTCCTCAACCCAACTTTTCCTTTGCTGCAAAGGGATTGGGGCACAAGCATGCAGGCCACACAGCACCACATGCCTATGGCTAGGCTGTTTTACACTTACATAATACATCTGGATTCAGTCTTCAGGCTTTAATTTTTCCTAGCAAAGCTGCGCCGCCCGCCACTCTCCTCAACCAGACTTTCAAACTTTCCTTTCATTTGCTTCAAAAGGAGGTGGCATGAGCAAGCAGACCACACAGCACCTACTTCTCCTTAATTCTTTGAATATTTTTTTTTAATTTCTGACTAATTTGGGACAGCCATGATGGTCGTCATGGAGGGTACTGGTAACTGTCAACTGATGGCTAACTGGTGTCTGATAAATAATAGGCTCTGCTCTGGCCTGCTCTAACCTTATTCTGCTTGCTATTACCCCGATGTCCCCTGGAGAGCAAAAAAGTGCTGGGCACCCCAGGAACAGTAAGCTGAGCATGTATGGAGAAGCAGAGGTGTGGGCAGACTGACGCATGCCAAGTGGTGTAAGGTGGGGCGGCTGGCAAAAAGGGGTCCTGGACCAGCTCCCGCCACCCAAACACCACCCAAACAGGTGTGCCTGGATGAAGCAAGGGCACGCGGATGCAAGAGTGGCTCGGGTGAGGTTAAGTCTGGCACTCAACCCCGCTCGCTCGCTTTACCTGCCCAGCGCCTGCTGTCCACTGCCCCTGTCCTCTGCCGGAATGTAGCTGGCAATCGCTGATTATCTCACCCAAACTAAGGCCAAGGCCGCACAACATGCGCCACTCCTCCACATTTCCTCGCCGCCTGCCTGACGCACTGTCTGCCGCTGCACCAGTTAACACAGGAAGAAAAAATAGTACTGATGGAATGATGTGAAGATGAGAACCACAGACTCAGAAGGCTGCACCTAATATAGCAATATTAGGTGTTTAGATGAGTTATGACAACTTTTGGCCCCGGTGCCACTGCACCTGATGCATCATTCAAATCATGACCTTAGTGCCTGCAAGATAACTGCACTTGGGACTGCCTTTTTAGTAGTAGAATGAAGTCATAATTTGTGTTTAGTTGGGTTCTTAGAGCTTTGGCCACGGTTCAGTTCCCCTGCTGCACCATTCAAATCATGTCCCTAATGCCTGCAGGGTAACTGCATTTGTGACTGCTTGTTTAGTTCTAAAATATAGCAGTGAAAAAGTGAAGTGAGTTAAGGGTCCATTAGTCAAGAAAAAATCAACAAAAACATGCAAATAAATATCCAGTTGGTGTCTGCTGTGTATATTGTTTAACTAGTGCAAACATCCTTGTTGGTTTGAGCTGTTTGTTCCTTGCTTTCAGGTTTCTAATTAGGTTGTTTTATGATGTTTGTTAGCCAGAACCTCTTCCTACTTTCTTGTAAAGCGCACTGATTCCTGTGGGGCAACAGTTCACAGTATGTTAATTTTTTATGAAATGAATGTGCCTGGTACTCTGCAGCATTTCCACAGCATGTGTACCTTATACATACAAGGCTGATTTTGAGAAACCAGCGACTTTCGCCTTTGCACCTCTTAGACTAGTGCCCCAAAACACCCCCTGGAAGCTGCTTGCAAGTGAATCCTAAAAAAGGGCCTAAAGTGCCCTTCCTATTTTTTAGCAGATTTTTTTTAACCTAATTCCTATGCAACAGCTGTGCCTGTTTCTCCCTTGTCTGTACCTAGCGTATGTGGCAGTTCCAGAGCTTACAGGCAGAGGTCCCCGCCACTCCTGCCTGATGTATGTATCGCGGACGGATATTCTTGGATCCTAATGCCCAGTGTTCCTCGGTTCAGGCATAATAAGATATCCATGTGTTTAACTGACTGTCATAATTTACAATAGTCAAGCTTTGTGAGCAAGTTCCTGACAGAGAACAACAATCTGCTTTCATTCTGGAAGGTGGTCATCACTTTACAGGTGCATCATTCAAAGTGCTGGGACGACCCTGCCACTGCAGCCACACAACTCCTACACAGCAATCACACTCCAAGTGGACATTGCAGTCTGCACAAGTGCGTAGATAGTTTTCGTTTACTTAAATTCTTTTATTACATATGTGTATGTATATTTTTCCACGTATCGTATGACTGAATTCACAGAGTGCTCAGGAACAGTTAGTTGCATTGATCCTGTGCACTGGAAATGAGAGCACTGTTAACCAAGCAAAGTTGTCTGTAAAGAAAGCATGGAATATGCCTATTCCTACTGCTTACAGCCACACAGTCCTGCTTGGGACCTCTGTCGGTGAGCCTTGGTATTGCAGCACTTATTAGCAGCTGCTGCATAACTTGAAGGAAAATAAGCAATATTTAAATTTATAAAATAGCCTTCAGTTCCGAAAATATAATGAAAATAATAGATTAAACTGCATTTCAGGCCGCATGGTTCAGTTTTTTTTTCCTTACTGTACTCCAATTTCAGTAAAGGTATGCACTGCTTGTTGCTTATTTTTCTGATTGCGCTTTTTCCAAATGCAACACCCCAGCAGTGTGGTGCAGAAAGAAGACAGGGCCAACGTGGAAAGGGGAGACTGATTATTAACACATGTAGTGTTATGGAGTGCTGGGAAGATAGTGAAGACAGCATGCAGCATGGATAAGTGTTTGATAGGAAATTAAAAAAAAGAGGTACCTTCAGCATCGCAGCCAGAGGAATGACACTGGCCAGTAGTCAATGGCAAGTGACTGGAAGGAGTACTTGGTCCTGAGGCAACACGATGGCATGGACGGAAAAGAAGAATGCAGGAAGTGAAAGTAGATGAAGTGCTGGCTAATCAGAAGCATGTAAATTAGGGTGACGTTGAACTGAGAGAATGGTAGTTTCAGATAAGTAAGGGGTGGTTTCTAAGTCCCTTTTAAGTTTTTTTAGCAACAAAGAATTGAGCAAGCACAGCGCGCAAGTGTGCTTGTGCAGGCAAAACTTAAAAATGTAGCTTTTTCACATGGTAAGGACAGGCATGTGGTATGCTCGAACCTGGGATCACCGTTAGAAAAGCGGGTTGGTTTACTTGGCCTGACCCCCTCATTCACAAATCAGCCAGTCACGTTCAGCAACACTTAAGGGATGATTACCTGAGAACAGTGGGACTGCAGCTTTTGTTGTTCAAGTTGAAGAAGCTTCCAGTTATTCCTTCCCTTTTTTCTCTATTACTGTCTGGGAAAGGAAGATGATAGCCATGTGCAGAAACCTAACAGTATATTTTTCTCATTTCGTGGGTACTCCAGTTTGGAGACAGAGCTACCTAGTTCCTAGAGACGTGCTTACGAGAGAGGGGGAAGCAATCTGCCTGGCCCTGTGTGATGAGAAACTGTCCAGGCAGAGAAGCCTAGTGTGTTCCTCTTCTGATAAACACCAGTGAAAGTGGACTGCTAAGAGGGAAGCTACAAGTGACCCATGCTGCAAAGGATCTCCCCATCTTTCTGTGACTTATGGGGAGAATCAATAAAGTCTAAGGGGGTCATCACAACCCTGGCTGACGGTGTTAAAGCGGGGGTAAGACCGCCAACAGGCTGGTGGTCTTTTTTTGAGTATCATGACCATGGCGGTTACCGCCATGGTCATCCGCCGCTTCTCCGCTCCGCCCGCTGGGCTGGAGACCTGGGTCTCCAGCCCGGCGGCCGTCACAATACCGCAGCCGGTATTGTGACCCGGCTTACCGCCGTGGGTTTCCAGCGGTAGGAACCGCCATGAAATCCATGGCGGTATGCACTATCAGTGCCAGGGAATTCCTTCCCTGGCAGTGATAGGGGTCCACCCCACCCCTGCCACCCCCCAAAGGTGGCAGGGCCCCCCTCCCCACCCCGACCCCCGACATTAACTTACACATACACACCCGACAAGCACGCAGGCACCACCAACACACATACACGCACACACACCGACATACATGCCAACATCCACACACACAGTCAGACACGTACACCCACATTCACACATTCACGCACACATCCACACAGACATACCTACAGACATACACGCACTCATTCCCAAAACACACAACACCCCCGCAAGCATACATGCACTCACACCCCCCCTACATACACAGACGCACACCCCCATGCACCCACACAACACACAACCCCCCCAACCCCCTCCCCTAACGGATGATCGACTTACCTGTTCTGTCGATCCGGCGGGAGGGGACGGGAGCCATGGGGGCAGCTCCGCCGACACCACACAGCCAACAGAACACCGCCGCGCAGAATCACAGGACGTGATTAGCTGGGCGGTGTTCTGTTGGCGTGGCGGTGGAGGTGGAGCAACCTCCACTTCCCCGCCGCCCGCAAGTATGGCTGTTGGCGGCTCTCTGTCGGAAAAATGACGGAGGGCAGCCAACGGTCATAATACGCCGAGCGGCAAACCGCCACTACTGGCGGTCTTCCACACAGCGGTCCCTCTGCGGTGTTGTTAAAAGACCGCCGAGGTTGTAATGACCACCTATGTGCCTTAGGAGGTTATTACAACTTTGGAGGAGGTGTTAATCCGTCCCAAAAGTGACGGTAAAGTGACGTATATACCACCAGCCGTATTATGAGTCCATTATATCCTATGGAGCTCGTAATACGGCTGGTGGTATATCTGTCACTTTTGGGACGGATTAACACCTCCTCCAAAGTTGTAATAACCCCCTTAGTGTACTGAACAACCCAGTTGGGATAGCAATTGCCTCAATATATTTATTGGCGTGGTTGGGGTTGGAATGGCCTTGATGTACTCACTGGTTCAGGAGAGAGCCACAACAGCTGTGGTGGGTATCTGCACTATGTCCCAGAGCCCAATGACCAACATCGGATCAAACTGGGCCACTGAGCTCAGAAAAGATGTTGACCATGCCTGATTTCCAATTTGGCTGTCCTCAATTTTCATGAGAACATCATGGGCCTCCGCCTGTGCTGGGAGTGAACCTCTGAGGTTGCACTAGAAAAGTGTGAAGAAGTAAAAGACTAAGGTCTTGGTCTAGTGGTTGGCAGATGGAGTAAAGGCCATCAGGGGGGTGGAGAACTTTACATCCACCAACCTGACTTTCAATCAGTTTAGAGATCACTGCAACCTCCATGGTCTCCCAGACTCCACTCTGGCACCCTACATGTATGAAACATCCAGGGCTAAATAAATATAATCATTTAATCCCCATCCTGATGGAAGTCAATTGCTTGCCCTTGCTGGCCCACAACTTCTTTAAAGCCAGCTGCACCATTTACAAAGTCATTATGTCAGCACCCCAGTTTTTCTTGAAGGTAGTTTCAAAATCTTGCGTAGTTCTCGGCACATCCATAGCCAGTACTCAATCAGACTGCAGGCTAAGAAGTATAAAAACAAAATAAAGAAGACTTTCACATCTATGTGCCCAGCATCTTGAACTGCATCTCCATATCCATCAGGACCACCCCAACGCTGTTCCAATTAAAGGAAGCGCAGAAGCCTTGTCTTTTTAAAGAATCCACAACCCAGCTAAATCTCCTATCACTTCTTGACTTTATCCTTGTCTACGACCCTGTACAGTGCTCCACTGCCAATGTACATACATAAGCTACAACAAGTCCTGTGGGGGCTCCATCTTTACTCCAACTGTCCCTCTCTCCAAGTTTCCACACCACACACCGACGTTTCATTACGTCATCCACTCTCAACATTCCAGACACAAGCTAATAAATGCAGTGGATAAGGATTGATAGGATCTGATCAGTATAGGGAAAGGTGCGGAAGACATTGTGACGCGAAGGGTTGATTAGCTTGAATAGTGTAGATGGGCGTGATGCCTGCTGAAACCCGAACAACGTGGAAAGGTTCACAATGCTGTTTTCAAGCTTGTTTCCCAACATTCCATAGATGAAATTATTCGCAGCTGCATGTGTAAGAAACAGGATGTGTAGGAGTGGAAGAAGGAGGTCGTCTTAACCTTGAGAGCGAGAGTACAGGAAAAAGATGGAATGAAAACAATGGCTAGGGAATGGCAGAGCAGCCAAGAGGCACGTACTGATAAAATAGCTAGAAAATGCTAGGAAGGGATAGGATTCAAGTTTCAGGTTATTTAAGCACTGAAATGTGGGTGAGGGGATTGAAGCTCGCAGATAGGGTTGTGAAAGCTGCCATCGCCAGGCCCACAGCGCTGCCTCCCTGTTTTGCTGTTCGGAGACCGTGACGCTCGAGGGGGAGAGAGGTCCAAGCGGGCGGTAGAGGGCTTCCCAGCATTTCGTGGACTAAGTTAAGTTCCACCCAGGGATGAAAGGCCTTTGTTTCTCTGCTCTATTATTATGATTGATTAATATGCTTGCACTGTGTTTATAATCTGAAGTATTTAGCTCGTTTATATTTTGCTTCCTGAACATCGTAGTGTGAGCTTGATGCAGTAATTGAAATACTCATTTTTGTATACAGTTAATCAAAGCTTATATCTGTCAATTAACTCTTTGCTCATATATAAATAGATGCTCTTTGTAGTGTGCTCATATATAAATAGATGCTCTTTATTGCTATTTTTATTCTACTTCGTTGATGTGCCAAATGCATACATTTACCTGAAATTCTAGTAAAGTTAAACTGTGTTTATAATTGGTGTGTGGTCCTTCATTGAGCGTCCTTATTGACTTATATTGAACAGATCAAGTGTCAATCAGTCACCTGGATAAGACAGGATCCTATACGTTTTTGCCCTTACCACCTAGGAAATGGATTTACTTTCAGCCTTGGCAAGAGTAAATCTCTGTCATTATGAAAATGAGGAAGGTAGGTCTACTCACTCTAGGTTTTCCTCACAAAACATATTAACAATACATAGAAAACCTAGAAGAAAAGCTAAGGCTATCATTACAACCCTAGTAGTCTTCAGACTGCCAGGGGCGCGGTGGAGGTCTGACCGCTGCCAGAAAAGTGGTCGGCAGTCAGATTGCCACATTATGTCTGGGTGGATCAGCCACAGTCGGACCGCCAGCACCACCAGTTTCCCTCCACTGGTGATGCTGGCAGTCCTAATATGCCAGGGCAGCACTGCATGCAGTGCTGCCCTGATTACGAGCCCCCTGGCCTCCAGCTTTTACATGGCAGTTGCACCGCTATGTAAAATCTGGTGGAGATGGGGTGCAGGGGGCCCCACGGGGCCCTCAACTGCCCATGTACTTGGCATGGGCAGTACAGGGGCCCTCATGGACAGCCCGTCACGCCTTTTCACTGTCTGCCTAGCTGTACTGTTGCACCCTACGCACCACAACATTGCCGCAGGCTCCATTATAAGTCGCCGACAATGTTGTGGGTGCTCCCTGCTGGGCCAGCGGGAGGAAACACCCTTTCCACCCACTGACCTAGCGTGTAACTTGTAATGAGGCACAAAGGAAGGCAGCCGCACTGGAGGCAACCTGACCACAGGAGTTTGGCGGGCAGGCTTTTCCGCCCACTAAACTCAAAATGACCCCCTAAATGTATGTTACTATTGGGATACTGGGGTATCCCTACCATGCATATACTTGCCTGTTTGGCTAGGACCTTACAATAGTCCAGAAGACGTAGACTAGAAACAATTCAGAAAAAAGATGAGGGCACAAATAAAGAGAGAAAGAGGTAAGAAACATGAAAAGGTACCTCAAGACTCTTGGCAAGCAAGCAAGTCCACAGTACTCAACAGACGTTACCACAGTGATGATGACAGTGAGTAAATCACTAATATTTTATTGGAGTGGGAAAGTCTAAGGAAATGGTTTGTATATACCCACAAACGTGAAAGTTTGAAGGCATTTATACATTTTCTTGATTTTCCTACCCTGAAATGCTGAATTCTTTCTCACATGTGGGGATTTATCCACACAAACACAACTGCACGAGTAAATCATTTTATATGTATAAAACTGATTAATGTAACTTAACTCTGTTTTGCCCACAATTATTTATGAAGAAAAATTTGAGACATCTTAATAGCTAGTCAGTAGTTTTGAAATCTCGTAGACACACATATTGGCTTCACTTCTGATTGTTCTTTTACAGCAACTACGTTTGATCAGTGTAAATCACAGTGAGCAACTGAAGGATAAGCAGTTTGTGGATTGTTATCAGCTGCTACCACACCCAGTTAATTAACTTTTAAGCCTGTTGTCAATAGAGACAGATACTATGGTGTGAACAAAATACATTCACTAGCGGCGCTATGACAGGGCTGCCATAGGAGTCAGAAAGAGTGTGATCTTTGGGTGACGCATGAAAATGTGTGCATATGATTGGAATATATGTGTACAGGTGACCGAGAGACTGTATCATATGTACTTGTAGCGCAGGGTGTACCTTTTGCCATATATGGCACCGTTACATGTATAACACCAACATACAACCATTATTTTAAATGGATGAAATTTAAAGTGCAGAAAAATGTTTGCAAAAATGTTAGGAATATGGGACATTTTTCTTAACTTTAAATTTACCCGAGTTAAAATAATGACTATATTTTCCACCTATTAATATGTGAATATGTGGAGAAGATTAAACTGAAGAGTTAACTTTGTTTATATTGATTCCATGAAACTCATCATTCAGATTTTCTCCCATTTCTAAGTGTCACTTTTATAAACACCAGGCATCTTGCTTTCAGTGGCCTGTAGACATGGTGCCATATTTATAACAAATCAATACATTTGTTTAAATGGGAGGACTTTTAAGTGAAGAATCCTGTTTCATAAAACATTGAGACATAGGGCCTGATTTAGATATTGGCGGATGAGTTAGCCCGTCATAACAGTGACAGATATTTCATCGGCTGAAATCTAAATCCCATTATGTACAATGCGATATAGACTTCGGCGTGGAATTTAGATTTCGGCATATAGGATAGCCTTCAGTATTGTGATGGAGTAACTGGTTTGTCAATATCTAAATCAGGCCCTTAATTGGCTTAATTGAAATTGGAGAAAGACATTAATGGCCTCTTTATGAATTTGGTGGTCCCACCACAGGACTACAAAACTCGCGAGGCAGAGACTACCGCCATGGCGGTGGCGTTCCCCCCTGCCCTATTATAACTTTGTAATAGAGCTTTCCCATCGGTCAGCCGGCAAGAACAGTGCTATGAGATAGCACTATGCTCCCTTATAGGAGCTGTGTGCTATCTCTTAGTACAGAGGGGTCCGACCAGCACATTTGGAATGCGCACTGTCTGCAAAGTAGTGCATTTTTATTTAATTGTTAAAAATTCATAACTTGTCTTGTGTATGTCGGACTTTTGTTGTTTTGGTCTTCTTTGACTCAGATAAAGTTTGGCTATTTTACTAAATGGGTGTGGAGTTTTTTTGTGCTGTTTTCACTGTGTTACTGTGTGTGTGTGCACAAATACTTTACACATTGCCTCTTTAGTTTAGCCTTGCTGCTCTGTGCCAAGCTTCCAGAGGGAGAGCACAGGTAAACTTTTGGTGTGTATCGTTCTTGCCCTTACTAGAACTGTGGTCCAAACTTGGACAGAGTGCAAACGTCTACCAACTAGAGACCCAAAGAGAGAAGTCCATGAGCACTTGCATGCATGCACGTGTGCAAGCAAAGAATGAATACGTTTTGGCATCTGTAAGCACTGAAAATAGCATTAAAAATATCAGGTGTTAGTATTACCCATATTAATGTTATTGAATTTACTGACTGCAAAATAACTAATTTGTCCTAGAATCTTAACTTGAATACTACAGCAGATGTCATCTGTAAGTGTTTTGCTCACCAAGTCACCATCTATGCTGTAATGCTTCCTCAATCCCTTGGAAGTTGGAGCTACTAGAACAGGTGTCTCCAACTAGTCATTTGTGAGCTGCCAGTAGCTCCCAGACACCATCTGTGTAGCTCGCAGCCTTGAGTTCATTTTAAAATAAAAACGGGCTCACATTTTTCTTTTAAAGTTAAGGGAAGGCTGTGTTTACTTTACATTAATATTATCAGGCTGCAGATAACAGAGCCTGATGATGAGCCAGATTTATGGGCCAGGCTGGGTCACAGAGGTGAAGAACTGAAGCACTGAAGTATTTAACTCTTGAATAAAAGCTCTTGTCAACTCCATATTTGAGTGTGAGAAAAAAAATGATGTTTCTGAATACTTTTTAATCAGAGAAAATAAAAATGAAAAGTTACCTTAATGATTAACTTTTCATTTAATTTTTCTCCCATTTCAAAGTGGGCTCTGTGGTTGTGCTGAACCGGGGCAAATCCGTAAGTTCAGTCCAACTGCGATGGCACGCGAGCCGAGTACAAGAGTCATACAGTCCCACTAACAGTATCTGTGTTGCATTGATGCTCGGTGACAATGCATTAATCAAGAGATGGGGCTGTGTTGCATTTGCAGGCAATGCATTGTTTCCTGATAGGGCAGCATCGCTGATGCGTCGAATTCCAGAAGTGATGAGTAATGGTTCTCAAGTTTCAGTGCTGTATCAGCCAAGCCGGGGCTGCATTGTAAATGGGGGTCATTGCGCAGTAAGCGAACGGTACCCATGGCTTTGGTGCAGGCAGCAGCAAAGCAGCATTTCGGCAGTGGGATGATTCGGTTCGAACTGACGTGCGTGTTGTTGCCTCAGTTTTTGTGTTGCAGCACCACACTTACCGCTAAGGGCCCAGGACTGGACTTGGCACCACTTGGCAGAGGACTCACAGCAGAGGAGCCCAGATGCTGGTAGAAAGATGCAGGTGAAGTATTAGGTAGTCCTGAGACTTCAGGAAGAGGAAGAAAGCTCAGTCAGGCCCTCGGAGAAACATTAGATATCAGGATGTAGAGAGTTAGATCAAGTCCTCTCACTCCCAGGCAAGGAGTAGTACGCAGCATGCAAACACAGCAGAGCAAACAGCAAAGTGGCAGTTTCTCCTGACAGCACAGCAGTCTTTCTTCCTGGTAAAAAGTCTTCAGTCCAGAAACACTCTGAGTATTTGGATACTTATACCCAAAATGGTCTTTGATGTAGGGATAAAGTCAAAATAACTTTTTGAAGTGCAGAAGGTTCCTTTTCAACCCAGCCCTCTACCAATAGGAGGTGTTCAGCCCTTTGTGTGAGGGCAGGGCACAGCCTATTCAGATGTAAGTGTAAACTGCCTCTCCCTATTCAGGACGACTATCAGTATGCAGATGAATGCACATGTATCTCCTGTCACACCCAGCCTTTCAAGTTTGTGGCTGTCTGGAGAGAATGCACAAATGCAGCTTTTACCTAAACCCAGTTGTGTATTCATAGACAGGCTAAGGCGCAGAATGGTGAAAGTAAGAAAATGGCAAGTTTCTGAAAGTGGCATTTTCAGCCCTGCAATTTAAAAACCACCTTTATCAAAATATGTATTTTAAAATTGTGAGTCCAGAGACATCAAACTCCATATTTCCATGTTTTCCCAATTGGAAATTACACTTAGTAGATGTTCCAAAGTAACCCTAACGTTAACCTTTGGGAGAGATAGTCCTTGCAATAGTGAAAAACAAATGTAAACGTTTTTCACTACCTGGACATGTTAAACTTAGAAGTACATGTCCAACTTTTTAAATACTCTGCACCCTGCCCTTGGGGCTAACCAGGGCCTACTATAGGGGTGACGTGCATGTAATAAAAAGGAAGGTTTGGGCCTGGCAAGTGGTCACAATGGCAGTTCAAACTGCATATTCAGGCTCTGCAATGGCAGGCCTGAGACATGTTTGAAAGGATACCATAGTGGGTGACACAACTGGTGCTGCAGGCCCACTAGTAGCATTTGACTTACAAGCCCTGGGCACACAGAGTGAACTTTACTAGGGACTCACTACTAAATCAAATATGCCAATCATGGCGAAGACAATGTTACCATATTTTAAACACATAGCACATGCACTTTAGCACTGGATAGCAGTGGTAAAGTGTTCATAGTCCTAAAGCCAGCAAAAAACAAGTTCAACACACAGTCAAACCAGGAGGTCAGAAAGCAAAAAGTCAGGGGAAACCACATCAAAAGATGCTAGTTTTAACAATCTCCATCCTAATTCAACATGGAAATGGCAATTTGCATTCCATGTACCATACATTAAAGCCTTCTGGCCTTAATCTTATAAAACATTTTTAGTAGACAGTGACATTTCATGCCTAGAAGAGCAAAAGGAAAGAACCAAAATAAGAAATGGAGACGAAAAGATAAAGCATGCCCTGGCAAAGCCAACATGTCTTACCTTTATAATGCAAGTGCCAAGCTGTTGGCTTTGCCAAAGTTTGTAAAATATTGTTTTTTAAAAAAAGTAAAAGAAAACGTTTTTGAATGTTTTTCACTCAGAAAACCTTGAACAAAATTAAAATAATTTAAAAAGTGTCAGATTGTGAAGAGAAATGGTCTCCTAATTTACTTTCCGAGGATTCAGTAATTTACTCATTTTCTGTGGTAGCTCAGGGAGCAGTTTTATGGGCCTTCAGGAGAAGTGTAATGCTAATTACACCTTCAGCCTTAGATGCCAGCTAAGTGAGTGCAGCAGATGGTCCAACTCAAGTGCCCATAAAAGTGTATGCATTCCAAAGATTGTGCTTTCAGTTCTGCTTTTAGCCTCACTCTAGGAAAAATATCTCTGTTGCTGTGCTTTTAAAGATCAGTTGAGAGGGACAGGGAGCAAAGCAGTGCAGTGGGGTTGGTATTTGAGAGGTGCCAGCAGCGCACAAGGAAGAGAACTTGAAAACACATGCACTCTCATGAAGTACCAAGAGAAAAATACAGGCCCAGATTTGTGCCATATTATCGTAATTTTATATGACATTAATGTGGTTTAACGAGGCCAAATTTGCTGAACCAGATTTACATTGTGCCACTTTGTAATCCCTTGTGCCACATTATGCCTGCTCCAGGCATAATGTATGCAAGTGGGGCATTCCCCTATTAGTTGACCGCACAAATGGCACAGTGGAATCTAAGAGATTCCACTGAGCCATTTTTAGTGGCTATTTTTAACGCCTGCACAGAGCAGGCATTGAAAGGGTGCACACCATTATTCTCAATGGGCCCTTATGTACCTTGCAGGATTAGCGCCAACATTTTTGGTGCTAATCCCGCAATGTACTGCAATGGCGTAAAAAATTATGACGCAATTGTCCCTAACCTGCGCCATAGTGCACCGTATGTTTAATACAGTGCACACATGGTGGTGTTATGGGTCACTGATGGGCGTAAGAAAAGTGGTGCTGCATATAATGCAGCTTCACTTTTCTGAAGTTTGGGCCATAGTTCACTAAATGTGAGCAGTGGAAGGATGCAAGTCATCTATTCTAGATGATCATAAAGAGGCCATGCTCCAGGGAAAGGACAAATACAAGGGGACAAATACAAGAAGAAGGTAAGACATTGAATAAGAAGCAACCAAATTAGATTGGTAGTAAAGCCAACATTAGTAAGCAATAGAGGAGAGCTGTACACCTAAAACTAGATCGACCTAAAAATGAAATGCCCGCAAATGAAAACTCTTCAGGTTAGGAGAATCAATCCAGTCCTCTTTTGCAGAAAAGTTGTAATTTTACGTGCTTCTATCAACAAATACCTACTTTCTTTCGCAATATAAATTAATCATCTCACGTACATTGCATTGGAAAGCTGAAAACTGCCTGCTTCTTCTTCCAAAATGTTCAACAATTTAAAATCAAAGGTCTCATTTATAGTTTGCTGGGCGATCTGCCTTTCATCAGGTTGGTGGAGAGCGTTACTCCTGTCACCTTGACAGACTACTGACCGCCATATTCAGAAATCATCATCGACTCAAAACGCTGCAATCTTGGGGTCGCCATCTTTCATGCGGCCCTCAGCAAACTTTTTTGTTTTTATCAAACAAATTCACAAAGTGGGAGTTTGTTGGCAAAAATCAGCAAAACGATTTACTCCCGCGTCTTGGGAACTTTCCTTTTTTTTTCTGTTTGAGAACTGACGGTCAATGAACAAAAAAAAAACAGACCATGTGCTCTAAGCAGGGCCATCAGTTTGATGACTTTACTCCGGGGGGGACATCTCTGTTAGACCTTCAGATTAAGCTTTTCAAGAGAATAGCGAGTGATTGTACCGCCATCAGAAAGTTGACTTTCTGTCCAACTTGTGCTTTGGTTTGAGGGACAGGGCACTGTGTTACGTTTGTGCCAGTATACCGTGTCAGCCAATATCTAAATAGGGCGTATAGCCTGAAAATGCAGTTATGGCAAGGTTTTTTTGGAAATAAAAAAGTCTACAGAAGATATCCCATCGGCTGCTAACTTCTGTTAGTCTGACTATAAAGAATAGTTCTGCTTTCTGATGGAACCCGCATGTTTTACACCTCACTCTTGGTTCCATTTGCCATGCGTGATTTAAAGTTTATTTCGGATATGAGACACCTTTTATTTTTCCCCCCACAAAAGTCTTTCTCATCACTCCTAAAGCACTGCCTTTAAATGATTGTCATTGTACTTCAGACATGGCATAAATTTAACAAACCCCAGCTACCAACCAAGGTACGTTCTTGCCCTGCATTAGAACAACTGTGTGCATTCATTTCTGCTTGCTCACTTATTGTCATATCCATAAGTCCTCTGGAGCAACCTCCGGCTACCTCTGTCTGCAGACTAAACAAATAAAATAACTGAATAAAAATAATAAAATTAATTCTGACTTTGGGCCAATAAATTCTGTCAACAAAATAACGACTAAAAAACCCTAATCTTTCCAATTCTCCTTCAGTTCAGTTCCTGTGCACATGCGACGGCCAGTAGTACGCGTTAAGCATGAATTCTCCTTGACAGGAACATTAGGAAGCCAGGGGGTGTTTCTTTTGGTTCATTCATAACTGTCCAACTCACGCTATAATTGCACCTTATTACTCTGCCCGGGGTGGAGTAGGGAGGAGAGGGAGGAGGTGAAGGAATTTCTCTAGCTCAGGAAGCTGTGACCGCTTCTTCATTGCCGTCAAACACTATTAACCTACAAGACACGAGATTGCTTTTCACTGCAACCAAAAATACCATGTTCTTTAAGTCTCTTCATGATGAAAACAATTTAGAGATTTACTTACAAACTACATAAAACCATGATTTCAATAGCAGAAAAGCAGGCAAAATTTCGCATTATTCCAGTGTTCCTGATTGTTCTGTTTCGTTTCTTGGCATGTAACGAGCTGTCACACCTATTTGCATATGATGTTTTGTTTCGTAAAATGTCTCTGCCAAATCAACCAGCATTGACAAAGCCTAAAGATATGAATTTTGAATAGTGCATGAACATAGAAACACCCATCAAATGCGTACACATGCCCACAGAATGTGCATACATTTATACATACCAACATACCTACAGAACCAATTTTCAAGTCCAACAAATATATATATATATATACCTGGGTGCTCAGACTAATAATGACTGGCACAAAGATCAACAGTCATACATAATACTATTGAGCGGAAGGCACAATGTAGTGTGTAGAGGGGAGGGATCAGTGATCTTCAGCAGGAAAGAATAGGATGAAGTGCGCTTGGAGGCACCAGGAGATGTGTACTAGGAGAGTGCTTGGTAGTACATTTCATGAGAGCACTGGGTGATGTACCTCATGTGAGCCCTGGGACTCCGTATCCAGTTGCTACTTGGGCCGCTGCTTTTAGCAGAGCACTGGATGTTGTAAATGATCTGAACATTGGTGGTTGTGCATCAGGAAAGCCCTGTGTGATATAGACATTATAAGTATGCAGGTGCCTGCAGTTTTGGGGGACACGTTGATGCCCAGAAGTGGCACAAGTTGTTCATTGAGGTGAATGGTGATGAATTTCTAGGGAAGTACATCGAAGTGCAGTACAAGGCCACAAGGTGGTGTCAGAGACGACTCAGGTTGCTCCTTAAACACATGACCTCATCCTGTTTCTTGAATTGTCTAATTTATAATTTTCCAAACATAAACGCATGACTCAGATGCGATGGCAAGAAAATAAAACTTGATAATCTATTCAAATCTCATATCTTCAGTTTTGAAGCTAAAGAAGATCAGTTTCAACTTGTAATCCAAATGCATTTGTGTAGGTCGAACCTACCAGCCAGTGCAACTGTCTACATACAAAATGCATATATGTAGCTTATCAAGAACGTACAGTGGTCTTAAAGTCTGCCCATTACTTACCATTGATTGGCCTTATTGTCACTCTCATTTATTTACTTCTTATTCAATGGCTTGCCTTGCCCATCTTGTATGTGCACCTCTTCTGAGGCGTAGCCTCTTTACATGTGTTCTTCCACTGCTCACTTTTAGATAGCTCCTTTTTTTCTTTTTGCTTGCACACTCAATGAGAGCTCACGTGGTTTCCAGTAGCCTCGTCCTGTGCTTGTCTCCCCTCTGTGCTCTGTGTTGTCCTCTCCGCTCTGTTCTTCCCTCACTCCACCCTCTGTATCGCTCTCTCTAACCTCCTTCTCTCACTCTCCCCTCACAATATCTATTGCTGTCTCTTGCTTGTGTGCTTCTCCCCATCTTTTTTGCTGCTCTCACTCGTGTGCTGCTTTTCCACTCCCTGCCCACTTCCTGTTGCTTCCTGCCTTCACCGGCTCCTCCACTGTCTCCACCCCTGCAGTTCTATTTTTTTGAAAGTTTTATTTGCACTTGTTTGCGGGGTCCAGTCAGCAAATTGCTGACAGCCTTCCCACTGTCTAAAGAAAAGTGTTTTCATACTACTCCATTTTGCTATTTTCTTTATTTACCAATCCATTTTGGATCGGCAAATAAAGCACAACCATTGGCAAAGCCAATAGGTCTTAGCGATGCAAGAGCTATATGCTTTCTTAATGTCAATGCCAATGCTCGACTGCCTCAAGGTAACTTTAACTTCGTACCATTAGGGACAACATAGCTTGGCGGATTGATGCATCTGCTGGAGAAATATATGCAGCCTGAAGGACGCCATGGGGACAGATCTGTTACTTGTTTCTGCTCAGCACAATATCCTTGAGGGAGAATATAATGTAGAGTATGTGGGGCGTGTGACATAACTATTTTTATTACAGTGCCTCCCCTAAAGCACATCGTGATTCTGGCCTTAACCCCAGAGCCCTAACTCCAAAGTGATCTAGCATCCTGGCTCCAGCTGCTTAGTGCTTACACACACCTCAATCTTGTTACCATTTCTTCTACGGTGGCAGGGGAAGGAGCAAGGAGGCATGCGAGTAGAAACAAAAGTAGGACTATCAAGACTGTGTAGATCCGTGTGGTGCAAGCTGATCGCTCAAATACTGAAAGAGGTGTCTAGAAATATAGGCCCTCATTACGACCCTGGCGGTTGGCGGAGAAGTGGCGGTCTTACTGGCAACAGTCTGGTGGTAAAAAATTGGAATCATGACCATGGCGGTTACCGCCATGGTCATCTGCCACTTCTCCGAACCGATGGCCAGACCGGAGACAACCGCTGGGCTGGAGACTTGGGTCTCCAGCCCGGCGGCCGTCACAAGACCACCGGCGGTATCATGACCCGGCTGACCGCCATGGATTTCATGGGGTTGGGCACCACCATGAAATCCATGGCGGTAAGCACTATCAGTGCCAGGGAATCCCTGGCACTGATCGGGGTCTCCCCCACCCCCCACCCCCACCCCAAGTCCTTCCCCAACACCCCCACACCCCTGCCACCCCCAAAGGTGGCAGGACCCCACCCCCCACCCCTACCCCCGACATCACTACACAGACAAACACCTGACACGCATGCAGACACCACCAACACACATACCCCCACAAACACGAACAAACATGCCAACAGACACATACACAGTCATACACGCACACCCACATTCAGACATACACGCACACATCCATACAGACATACATACAGGCAGACACACACATATTTCCAAACACACTACACCCCCCACATGCATGCACGCACTCACACACCCCCTCTTCATACTCACACCCCCATGCATGCACACAACATACAACACACAACAACCCCCCCTCCCCTAACAGACGATCAACTTACCTGGTCCGCTGATCCTCCGGGAGGGGGCGGGATCCATGGGGGCTGCTCTGCCGCCAGCACACCGTCAACAGAACACCGCCACGCCGAATCACGTAACGTGATTCGGTGGGCGGTGCTCTGTTGACGGGGTGGTGGAGGTGGAGCAACCTCCACTTCCCCGCCGACCGCCAGTATGGCTGCTGGCGGCTCTCCATCCGAAAAAAGACAGAGGGCTGCCAGCAGTCATAATTCGCAGAGCGGAAAACCGCCACCACTGGCAGTCTTCAGCACGGCGGTCCCTCTGCGGTCTTGTGAAAAGACTGCCGAGGTTGAAATGACCCCCATAGTTTTCCTGTTCACTCCCCTTAACTATTACAGATAATGTTAAAATACCAGGTAAATCAAACACTTCAATTAATGTAAAAGTAGTAAGTAAAGCAAGTGACAAAACTTGATTTTATTTTCAATTGTTTTCTAAAAATAACCTCAGAAACAAATAACTGAACAGTGTACTCAGTTTTATCAACGATTTCCTAAACACATTTGATTTAATGCATTTTATATTGTGCACATCATAACATATCACATCAATTAGGCCGCCACCTCTATCATATGTGGGAGGACAGCTTCAAGGGTCCATACTTGTAAAGTTCTCATTGAGCTGCAGTCAAAGTCTAATGTGGGTTTCTGTCTTGAAACAGGTGTTACTGCCCCATCTTCCCATTCACCATAAGTACATAAAAATACTTATTGACAAATCTCAATCAATCGGCATGCTCTGAATTTACTTTTCCACATAATCTCCACTCTTTAAAAACAGAATTGACTCAATGAGTACTGTCTTAATACTGTTTTTTTATAGTCATTTAGGAATCGTGGACACTGAGGCCCTGATTAGGAATTCAGCGGATGGGATGACCAGTCCACCAAACTCCGGATGGGGAGGTTGCTGCAGTACTGGTTACCTCCCCCCAGACCCATTAGGACTTTCTCACTAGGCTGACACCCTGTGGCCCACTACACCTGTTCTCCACCATCTTTTTCATGGCAGTAATACCACCATGAAAAGGCTGGTGGCGAACCAGCTTGTAATCAGCAGGGCGGCACTGCATTCAGCGCCACCAGGCTGATTCTAACCTCCGCCACATCAGCCCGTTGGGATTGTTGGAATGTAGCTTTTATAATCAAAAATTAAAACGAACTGCTTGCAATTTAATATACACTGATGCCGCGTAAAAATGTATTAATGTGCTTCTAATGTACGCGTTTGAGATGCGCCCACGGGGAGTTGCCACCAATGTATACATTGATTAATGAATTGACTAATGACGAATTAATGATGTACTAATGTGTGAATTTATACCAGCTTTATGAATCATGTAGTAAGGATTTGCTAATTTAATCTCTAGGCCTTAGTTAGCAAGAGTCTGGGCCTAGCTTCCTGGTCTCATATTAAATGTGTTTTTTTAACGTGCAATGTGCTGTCTTCCTGAAGGACATAAAACTGTACTTTTCCAGAAGCTAGAAATGTGTGTGTAAACCGTAGTAAATTCTTTCTCATGAGACCCGACTTGCTCAAGGAGACATTCTTGCTGAATGCAACAGTGTAATTCGCAACAGGTACAAGGACGCCCAAGCTGGTAAAGACAATGGAGCTTCTGACTAAAGCAAGGAGAGTTACTTTTTCTACCTGACATTCTACCCGTTGAAGACGTAAATCACAGGAGCCAATAAACTGCATGAGAACTGTCTTAAGTGAAAATTTAGTGAGGCGATCAACGGATCATTGGATAGAGATAATGGTGCACTAAATACTGACCAATGGGAAATTAGAGACTTCTCTGGCACATTCCATTTAACGACGTGTCACAAGGAGAAATCAGCCATTTTTTCTTAGCCAAATTTTAGCCATTCTCGCCGTTCCTTGTGGATACTCTTATTACTTTTGTCCTTACTTTAACCATCCTCTATTTGCCCGACATTTACTTCTCCTCCTTATGAGGAAAGAACTTTCTGCCCTAGTTTCTAAGGCTTTGCTGCTTACCCCGGCTGATGGCAAATCGACTGCTGTCCTGAGGACGAAGACTGACTCTGTATGCTGACCCATTACGGAGGGTAACTATATGATGATGAAATTGTAATTGTTTGTTTGCCTTTTCTTTCTAGGTACCAACTGCTCTTTTGACAGAGACCATAGTTAGATGTTTTCCAAATTTGTGTTACCAAATTGTTTTGCATGAAGCCCAACATGCCAATGCTTTTTAGAGGTTAGTTAAGGAAGTTCACTACTAAAATTGAGCGCAAATAGACAAATGACTGAATCCTTGCTTTGTTGAATAAATGTGCTAATGATACTCTGCTAAAGTTGATTCATGTTGACGTCATGCTTTGTTCTAATGTTTGTGATCTTCGCTTTGATGAAGTCTTATTCAAGGTGCCATATTGTGACATTATTAATGTGTTTTCTGGTATTGAGACAAATAAACTTACTAGTAGAGTGTAACAAATAGGGAATAAATATCATAAATCTTACTAAATTTGGTGTGGTTATTCGTAGCTGAAAGGCTATGGTGTGTCTCGATTCTTATTAATGTCATTAACTAATGTGATTGATTTGGTATTGTGAATATTGATGAGGCTATTGATCTATTGATTGAAATGCTGAGTAGATATCTCGTGTTAAGGTGTCTCCAATCAGGGTCAAAAGATTAATTGGCCTAAAACGAGTCCCCGTGTAAATTAAATTATTAAAGGCGGGACACGTTATCAATTCTGGTAGCAAAGGACGGTTTCGTCCCTTTGGGGCCCTAAGACAAGGTACCATTGTTTTAGAATTGTTTTTGAAATAATGCAAATTGGGGGGATGATGTTCTCCTAAGCCCCAAATGACTTTCCCGGGACCCATGAGCTTGCCGAAGTGAGTTGGGTATGTTCTCGGCGTTCTAGTGATGGTGTGAGTGAAGTAGGATTTGCGCTTGCACAGCTTATGCATACCGCAGTTGAATTGTGAGGTTTGTGAGAATTTTAGGCCAGGTGATGTTTTAGTAGGAGTGGGCCTACTCCGCAGTATGAGAGTAGGGAAGTCGGCGAACTTCATGTGAGTGTGGCGCTTTGTGCTAAAAAATTATCCACAAGGTTGTTGATGATGTACGGACCCTGCGTGGTCTAAGACTCTGGAGTATATTGATAAGTGTATGAGACACTTGGTTTATGTTGTAATTTGCGTGGTTTAAATAGGTCAATCGAGCGCGGTTGACAAGTCGAGTTTGAATCAAAGTGTGTGAGTGAAAACCTTCAATGGAGATTTGGTAAGTTCTAATGTGCACTAGGACGAGCCATTGACAAGTTGAGAGTGAAATTTGCAGGTCAAATTCTGCTTGCGAGTGCGGGGTCTGAGAAAGAGAGAGTAGCGGCCGAGGCTTCAAGTGAAATCTCTGGAAAGTTCTGAAGCGATTGTGTTACCCTTCCTGTAGTAAACCGGAAAATTTGAGATTTGTTGTTAAAGTGCTCGCAATATATTGCATTAGTTTTGCGTGAATAGAGAGTGAGGAAGACAATCCGCACAACTTTGTTAGCTGCAGTGTGTGTGAGTGTGACGTCATTGGAGCCGCGCTGGGATAGGTCAGTTAGTGAGAAGGGTCGCGCACGGATTGGCAGACGCCCGTAAGCGGCAATAGGTTGAGGAGGTAGGTAAAGGGTGTTCTGGGAATTAAAGTCACTTCCTGATTCAGTTATAAACAAAATAAGAGATTCAAAAATGAAGTTCTTCAAGGCTCTAAAGAGCGCTTTGAGGGGAGATGTGTACATTACTGCGAGTGCGGGGGAACCTACAAAGCCAGAGGAGACTCCGGCTTATGCCGTGATGGAGGAGAAGGGAGTCGCGCCATGTCTTTCGCTAAAGCAATGGTGCAAATTAACAGAGAAAGATGGGTGTTTGGCATTTCCAGAGAATGGGACGTTCAACATAGGGGTTCTAGAGAATTTGCGGAAGGTGTTAAATGAGCAGAAGCCGCCTCCAAGGTCAGCACAGTTCGAAGCATTAGCAATTTGGGAATTAATGGCCACACAATAAAGGCAGCAAAAGTTTGAGAGGACAATGAGAAAAGCAGAAAAGAAGCTAGCGGAGGCTAGGTGAGACAGCGAGACCAGGATGTGGAGAAGAGAAATAATAGATGGAGTCAGGATGTTTCCAGCTATAACTCAGGAAGCCAACGCACAGGGAAGAAAGGCCACTTGCAAAACAGACAAGGGTTCTAGTAGAGGGAAAGAGAATAACAGGTCTTGTGCTGATTCAGATGACTCAGATGACGATGAGTTCCTTAATCAGTTGTTACAGGATTGTCCACCGCCATATGCCATGAATGACAACATACCAAGTACTAGTGCAGGTCCCGTAAATTCAACACAGAATCTGGGAACAGCGCATACAGCTCAGGTGAGTGCAGTTGCGACACCAGCTCCAGTGCAGAATATTGTCAGTGTGTCTATTGCCCCAGGGATGCAGACACAGTTGCAGCCACCACCGGTTCAGAGACTCTACCCTGATGTCCCAACATTAGAGATCACTACGAATTTGATGGTGCTGCCAGATCAAGCATATACAATATCAAAGTTGGTACAGATGGAGCCAACTCCACTTCTGCTGCCCCAGCCGCAGCAACAGATGGTTCCAAATTACACTTCGGTCACAGGACCTCAGTCAGTCACAGCACCTGGAATAAATCAGACTATGGGGTAAATGCTCCCCAGGGTTTGGGAAACAGGCAGGTGCCAGATGCTATATCTTTGCCAATTACAGTTGGTCCACCCGTACCTCTGTATGCACAGGCAAAGCCTAGTGTATGTGACCAAGGGGTAATGACTCAGGAAGCTCTCAAGGGATGACACCGGGAGAACAGACAGCAGAGAGATCTAGGTCCTTGGTGGATTTCAGTCTAATTGGGGTTCCTCTAGAGACAATGAGACAGGCTGGGTTGGGACTGCTAACTCCACAGATACCCAGTACGAACATGTCGCAACCACCAATGATGCAGGCTGGAAATATCTCGTTGCAAGGTTTGACTGTGCAACAATTGAATAAATGGCTAGACAAGCTGAGTTCGCCGCAGACTACTCCTGCAACAGCAGAGCGGTCGGAAAGGGAGGAATACCTGAATTTTGTGAGGTTGGGCGTGGAAGCAGCTGAATTAGTTGAAGGGAGCATGGGAGTGAATAGGCTAGAATCATACACTGAAGCAGAATTGAGGTATCTGTGTCCAAAAATAACTAAAGAAGTGAGCAAGGTGCACCACAGGTTGGCGAATCTAGCAGATAAATATGGCATAGACTTAGACAATACTAAGCATCTAAAGAGGAGTTATAGACTAGACTTTGAACCTAAAGATTTTGATCACATGAGGTCTACTGGGATGAAGGCACACCTTAAAGAAATTCTACAGAGCGCACAGGTTTGGGGAGCCTTAGAGAAATGGGAAGGCAGATGGGCAAAGAAAAGAGATAAAAGGAAAAGTGACTGCTTGGAGCTGCAGCAGGCAAAACCAGCTCCGGATACTGGTACCATAAAATGCTACTCATGAGAGAGACAGCTGGAGGGGTTCTTGTCCATGTACCATGGTCCAGAGGTGACATTTTGTCCTTCACAAATGACTTCCCCAGGTTGAGGGCAAAGCCGATAGAATGGTATCAGCAGACAGACAGATTTCTGAAGCTTGCGAAGTGTCTTTGGGAAGACTTGAATACATTGTTGAGATCATAGTTCCAGCCGATTTGTGGCTCGAGTGCAAGAGAAGTGTTAACTGGCCAACTGCTAAACCGGCAAGGGATAGGATTACCGGAGCACCCTCACCAGAGGTAATGAAGTATTACTATAAGGTAATTGAGTTTTTGAAGCAGAAAGTGTCGCCGCAGAATATTGATTGGCAAAAGATTGATCGAACGGCACAAGAAGGTAAAGAGTCAATACATGCTTACTATGAGAGGTTGTTGAAAGCATTCAAGCATTACAGTGGTACGGAGGTCACAGAGCCAAAAGATATGAATCACCTTGTGTTCAGGTTCGTTGAAGGGCTGAGACCAGAAATTAGCCAGATGATTAAGAATAATTTGATCTGTTGGCAAGCGAAGCCCATTGATGAGGTGTTGCAGAATGCAAAATACTGTAGAGACGAGATTGAGTTGAAGCAGAGAAAGCTGAAAGAGAAGGTGATGGTGATGCAAATTAAGGCAGCGCAAGCAGGGATGCAGGGAAACGGAATACAACAGTGGTGCAACAGCCGCAGGGAAACGGAATGCTTCAGACGCAAATGAGAGACAGAGGTCGGGGAGGTTTTGTCCACCGTGGGCCAGATTTGAATACAGTAGTGGTTCAGAATGATGTACAAGGGATGAAGAAGGTGTTGCCATGTCACGCGTGCGGGGGCGTGGGACACTGGAAGCGGGAATGTCCGATGATGGTGCAGGAAGGTGTGGCTCAACAAAGCAATGATGTTGGTGCATTTCAAAATGTTAAAGGACCAAGAATGAGGGGTCCTAATCCAAATTTCCAGAATAACATGGTTCAGATGCAGGGTCTTCAGCCCATGCAACAAGTGCAGATGCCACGTATGCAACCAGTGCAGATGCAGCAGGTGCAACAGCAGATTCCAGTGGTACCTAGGCAGTAAATGCAGTTGCCCTTAGCGCCAATGGGACAGCAACAGGCGATGCTTCCTCAACAGGTCACAAGTCAAGGAATGGGTCAAAATAATACAGTAAAACAGTTCCCATTGCGTGGTGAGAATGGAATAAATTATGAATGGTTGGATGACAGTTCAGATAGTGAGGAATGCAGGCTTACAGCGTCCCTAGAAGTAGATCAAGTATGTACAAGGGAAGGTGATGGGACACAAGGTCTCATTTTTGGTTGACACAGGAGCTACATGCTCTACAGTCAGGAGTGTAGAGGTTCCGACGTTGCCCCTTTCAGGACGCACAATAAAAGTAGTGGGAGTGGCAAACCAACTCCTGACCAACCCGATCACGGATCCGGTTCAAGTCGAGATTGGGGACGGTCACGGAGAGAGTGTGAGACTTGACTGGAAAGGAAGTGGTTTTGATAAAAGGAGTGGAACCAGTCAAAGTAGACGTGAAGCCAAATGCTGTGTTCCCCCAGGTACCACAGTACCATATGGCACAAGACGTCCTTATTCAGGTGACGCAGATAATTGCAGACTTTGTGAAGCAGGGGGTCTTGAAGGAAATAATGAGCAGCCCATGTAACTCACCTATAATAGGTCTGAGAAAGCCCTGTGGGAAAGTCCGAATTGTCCAAGACTTGAGAAAGATCAATGACATAGTGGTAAAGTGCTGCCTGATAGTGCCAAATCCGGCAGTAATTATGTTTCAAGTTCCATGCTACGCAGAATGGTTCTTAGTCGTTGACTTGTCCCAAACGTTCTTTTCTGTGCCTCTTCAAGAGGACAGCCAATTTATTTTCAGTTTTAAATTCCAGGATAAGGTTTACAGTTGGTGTCGAATCCCTCAGGGGTTTTCAGAGTCACCATCTATCTTCAGCCAAAATTTGAAGAAGGATTTGGAGTCATTGGAACTGCCTTTCCAATCGACCCTAGTGCAGTACATTGACAATTTGTTGATTGCTTCCAAAACAAGAGATGACTGCAAGTACGATACTACTGCCCTATTAAATCACTTGGGAAAGAATAGGCATAAGGTGTCCCCAAAGAAGTTGCAGTACTGTCAGAAAGAGGTGAAATATTTAGGCCATTTGATTGAGAAGGGGTCGAGGAAAATATCCAAGGAAAGAGTGACTGCCATACTTTAGATGAATCCCCCGACGTCTCGGAGGGATGTTAGGATGTTTCTGGGAATGGTGAGCTACTGTCGTCAGTGGATTTCGAATTTCTCAGTTATCTCCAAGCCCTTGTTGAGACTGACAGTTAAGGAGGTTAAGGATGGCCTAGATGCCCTAACTATGTCCGAGAAAGAGATGAGGGCTTTCATTGAGCTGAGGGAGTGTATGTGCAGGGCTCCAGCTTTAGGTATGCCTGATTACACAAAGCCTTTTGTCCTGTTTTGTCATGAACGTGATGCTTGTTCTTTGTCTGTCTTGACACAGGTCCATGGAGGTGTAAACTGACCAGTAGCATATTTTTCAGCTACTTTGGACCCAGTCGCAGCAGCCTTACCAGGTTGTTTGCGTGCAGTTGCAGCAGTTGGTCAAAGCCTCACTCAGTGTGAAGGTACAGTGATGGGACATCCCTTAACAGTAATGGTCCCACATTCAGTTGAAATACTATTGACCTGAATTAAAACCCAGCACATGACAAATGCCAGACTGACCAAGTACGAAACAATTATATTGGGGTCACCAAACGTGTCACTGAAACGATGTACTGTATTAAACCCGGAAACTTTGCTTCCTAACGAAAATACTTATGTTGATGATGCTGAGGAGGTAGAACATGATTGTCTTGAGGTAACAGAACTGTGCCCCAAACTGAGACCTGACATTAAGGATACCCAACTGGAAGAAAATGATTATATTATCTTTTATTGATGGCTCATGTCTGAGAGACTCAGTAGGAGTACTGAGAGCCGGATACGCTGTATGTGCAATCACTGGTCTCCTAGAAGCATCTTGGTTTGAAAGAGTATACTCTGCTCAAGTGGCTGAATTGATTGCTCTTACTAGAGCATGCCATGCCGCTGACAAATTGAAAGTGACTATCTATACCGACAGCAGACATGGATTTGGAATTGTTATGATTTTGGCCAGTTTTGGTCCCAGAGGGGTTTCATGACCTCTTCTGGTTCTCCAGTGAAAAATGGCGAAAGAATTAAGGAGTTGTTGCATGCGATTCAGTTACCTCTTGAAATTGCTTTGGTGAAATGTAGCGCTCATGTGAAATCACAAGATTTTGTGTCAATGGGAAATGGAGATGCAGATCAAGTCGCAAGGGTTTGCGCATTGAACTGTATATCGTTCAAGGATCAGTGGGAATTGTTACCTGAAACAGAAAATGAGACATGCACAGGTTACGCATTGAGGGTGGTTGACACAATGGAAGAATTACAATTGTTACAGGGTTGTGGCAGCAGGGAGGAGAAACGCTCTTGGCTCAAAATGCAGTGTGTACAAAGACCAGATGATTTGTGGGTTTCAGATGAGGGGAAAATGGTTTTGCCGAACAGTCTTTTGTCACAATTTGTAAGGTTCTACCATGGGCAGACACATATTGGGAGAGACGCCATGATCAGGTTGTTTAAAATTGATTGGTTCAATCCAAAATTCAGACCAGCCGCAGAAGTGATCTGTCTCAGGTGCATCATCTGTCAGCAGATGAATGCAGGAAAAGAGACAGTGGTAAATTTGAGCCACATTGGGAGAGCAGGAGGTCCATTTAGCAGAATGCATTTGGATTTTATCGAAATGCCTGTGTGTGGAGGTTTGAGATATGTGTTGGTGATTGTGTGCATTTTAAGCCACTGGATTGAAGCTTACCCCACACGTAGGAATGACAGCCTCACAGTAGCGAAGTTGCTGCTTAGGGAAATGATACCACGCTTCGGGTTTCCGATCTCTTTAGAATCAGATAGAGGAAGTCACTTCAACAATGAGGTGGTTAAGCTCTTGTGTGCTGCACTGAACATTGAACAAAAATTGCGTTGCAGTTACCGCCCTGAAGCATCAGGACTAGTGGAGCAAATGAATGGTACCCTGAAGTCTAGAATGGCAAAAATGTGTGCAGCTACCAATTTGAAATGGCCTGATTCATTGCCCTTAGTGTTGATGTCAATGAGAAACACACCCAACAAGAAAACAGGACTGTCTCTTCACGAAATTCTCATGGGCCGAGCTATGTGATTGCCCACAGTACCTGCAAATGCTCTTGTGAATATCACAGATGATATGGTGTTAGACTACTGCAAGGGTCTGGCTGATGTGTTCCGCTCTTTCTCTCACCAGGTGGAAGCAACCACACTCCCACCAATAAATGATCCAGGTCACAACCTGAAAGCTGGTGACTGGGTTGTTGTCAAGAAACATGTGAGGAAGTCGTGTTTGGAGCCACGTTGGAAGGGGCCGTATCAAGTGATACTAACAACTACTACTGCCTGTGAAGTGTGCGGGAATTCCAAATTGGATCCATGCCAGTCACACAAAGAAGGTGACGTGTCCAACTGATGAGGAAATTGAATTATCGAAAATAACAGCTACAGAAAAGGAAGTCTCAGGCCCGGAGAATAATTAAAGGGGAACTGAGACTGGAGGAGAGCCCGTTGAGGACAGCCTGGTCACTCAAAGAGTAAACGAGATCCAGAGGGGTGACGGTGGGCCTATCTCAACTGAGGCACCAGAAGAACTGACCCAAAGAGAGGTTCTCCCAGAAGCAGACGGATACGGGTTTGAAGTCGAACCCTTGACAGACCCAGAAGGCGAAGGAGTTGAGACAGAAGGAAGTCCGAGTATCCAGACTCCTCCTGAGCCACTTGCAGGTCCAGCAAGAGAACACCATAGCACAAGAGGAGGGCATTGAACAGCAACCAGCAAGGCCGAATGATAAAGGGACACTGAAAGGAGATAAGTGGCCAGAGTCACAAGTAGCAAAAGGAAAAGTGGTCATTGATTTGATGAAACAATTGAGGAGGAAGTTGATACAACAAGGAGAGAAGACTTGAGCGAAGGAGAATTAAAAGGGGATCGCAAGTTGAAAAGAAAGAGAATAGCAAACAGAAGATACTCAGGTCCTGAATGGGCATATGCAACTTCAGCAGAGTGGCAACAAGAGTTCCTAGCATTTTTCTTTGATCGAGGTCAATACTATGGTACCTGAGTTTGACCTCGAGGAAAAGAGACTGTGTTAAGCTGAAATTGAATTAAAGGACCTTGAAAACAGAGACTGATAAGTTACCGGATGTGTCGCTACTAACCTGAATTGACTTTTGAAAACTGATTGTGACAGGCTGCTAACTGAATTGACAAGGTCCTGGGAGTGAATGAGGAAGCTGTAAATACTTGCTAAAGAGAGACTTTGCTTAGCCCTGCTGTAAAAGAAAAAAACAAGAGAGAAAAAAAGGGCTTTCAGCCATCCTCTGTTGATTGTCGTTTACACTTGTAGCATTTCACTTTCTGATTCTTTACAGATCATGCTTAGCACAGGAGATGATAGTGAGGGGAGTAGGCGTTGTACATATTTGGGTGTTGCTTTGGGTGTTGTGTGCGTGATATTCATTATAGCTTTGTTTGTGGAGATGCGATTGGTGGATGAGAATGAAGCTAAAAATGCTACAGTTTTTGAGACTGCTACACTAACACCTTGGGAGAAGTTTGAGCAAGATACAAAGAATCTGCATGACAAAACTTATGCAAAAGGGGAACCGTCTATTAATGTTTTCTATCACTTGCTGAGTGAGTATGTTGACACTATGGATGCGAAAGCTTGTTATGTGTGTACCCAAATTCCTCTCTAAGTCCAAGAGGGAGTTACATATCACAGTTTGCCACTAACCTATGGGATTAGTTGTAGTCTGCTACTAACGCATTTCTATAACTAAGGCTAAGAAGGACAATATTTTTACTCTAACTATGACCTTGTATTCTCTTATGTGCCTATCATAGAAGATCTGAATAGTGTAGCTAAATACTATGCCATAAAATTGTTTAAAGGGTTCTTTGAACCTAGAGTAGCGATCAGTACATCATATGCACACCGCAATAATTTGACATTCTTGCTTACACCCGTAGAGAAAAGCTTTCTAGATCACACTGAAGATAGAAGGAGAGTTTTAAAGGGGATATTAGAAAAGGGCTTGCACCAACGATCTTTTCTTAATAGTGGTAGTTACAATGGGATTAGGGAACAAGGGAAGCTAGCTTTATATGCAAAACATGTAGGTAGGCTTTGCATAACACGGCCGAAGTCATATTATGACAATGTATTTGTGGGAACGAGTGAGTGTAAGCATGTGTTTTTGTTTCAAAATAAATGGACCTTCATGCTAAACGGAATGGATCAAGCGATCCCAGGGGTTTACTATATTTGTGGACTTAATGCTTATTACCGTCTTCCAAAGGGATGGTACGGGACATGTTACTTGGGGATAGTTTTCCTGAAGATTTACCAGCTAGAAGATTTAAAGAAATTCCCGAAAGTGACTGAATTACTCCGTGCTAGACAAAAGAGAGAAACTGCTGCTGGTGTAGTAGAAGACATATTTGGAGCGATAATTCCTTCAGTAGGGGTTGTCTTAAACTCCGTAAAGATTTGAAAGTTGTCTACTATTGTGGATAACATGTTGACAAATTTCACAGGGGCTATACTTATGATGGATACTGAAATGGCTGCGGAGTTGGCTATGACTATTCAAAACAGGCTTGCTTTAGACGTTCTTTTAGCGAAGAGTGGCAGAGTCTGTAAGATGCTTAATGATCATCACTGCTGTGCGGACATACCTGACAATAGTAATGAGATTAGAAGTATGCTTATTAACCTAACAAGAGATAGTGCAGACTTGAAGGAATTGAAGGAACCAGGAGTTTGGGAAAAGGTTGGAAACGGACTTGCTCATGTGGGAAGTTGGTTTAGTAGTATTTGACATGGGATGTTGGGAAAATTAATACAGGGTATAGTGATTATTCTGGCTTGTTTATTTGGACTATGGTTATCATGCAAAATTGGCAAGAGGATTAAAGCAAAATTGGCAAAGCATAATGCGAGAAGGGAAGAAAAGAAAAGGGAGAAAATGTTCAGAGCAAAATATGAAAAGGCAAAACAAAAGGAAGAAATTGAGATGAAAGAGATAAATAAATGAAAAGGTTGTTAAAAGAAGGATTTGTGTGATGACAAGGGTCATGAGAGGAGGGATTGTTGGAGTGTAGCTTTTATAATCAAAAATTAACATGAACTGCTTGCAATTTAATATACACTGATGCTGCATAAAAATGTATTAATGTGCTTCTAATGTATGCGTTTGAAATGTGCCCATGGGAGTGGCCACAAATTTATACGTTGATTAATGAATTTGACTAATGGCGAATTAATGATGTACTAATGTGTGAATTTATACCAGCTTTATGAATCATGTAGTAAGGATTTGCTAATTTAATCACTAGGCCTTAGTTAGCAACAGTCTGGGCCTAGCTGCCTGGTCTCATATTAAATGTGTTTTTCTAACGTGCAATGTGCTGTCTTCCTGAAGGACATAAAACTGTACTTTTCCAGAAGCTAGAGATGTGTGTGTAACCGTAGTAAATTCTTTCTCATGAGACCCGAGTTGCTCAAGGAGACATTCTTGCTGAATGCAACAGCGTAATTCACAAAAGATACAAGGTCGCCCAAACTGGTAAAGACAATGGAGCTACTGACTAAAGCAAGGAGAGTTACTTTTTCTACCTGACATTCTACCTGTTTAAGACATAAATCACAGGAGCCAATAGACTACATGAGAACTGTCTTAAGTGAAAATTTAGTGAGGAGGATCAACGGATCATTGGATAGAGATAATGGTGCACTAAATACTGACCAATGGGAAATTAGAGACTTCTCTGGCAAATTCCATTTAACGACGTGTCACAAGGAGAAATCAACCATTTTTTCTTGCCCACATTTTAGCCATTCTCGCCGTTTCTTGCAGATACTCTTATTACTTTTGTCCTTACTTTAACCATCCTCTATTTGCCCAACATTTACTTCTCCTCCTTATGAGGAAAGAACTTTCTGCCCTAGTTTCTAAGACTTTGCTGCTTACCCTGGCTGATGGCGAATCGACTGCTGTCCTGAGGACGAAGACTGACTCTGTATGCTGACCCATTACAGAGGGTAACTATATGATGATGAAACTGTTGTCTGTTTGCCTTTTCTTTCTAGGTACCAACTGCTCTTTTGACAGAGACCATAGTTAGATGTTTTCCAAATTTGTGTTACCAAATTGTTTTGCATGAAGCCCAACATCCCGATGCTAATTAGATGTTAGTTAAGGAAGTTCACCACTAAAATTGAGCGCAAATAGAAAAATGACTGAATCCTTGCTTTGTTGAATAAATGTGCTAATGATACTCTGCTGAAGTTGATTCATGTTGATGTCGTGCTTTGTTCTAATGTTTGTGATCTTTGCTTTGATGAAGTCTTATTCGAGTTGCCATATTGTGACATTATTAATGTGTTTTCTGGTATTGAGACTAATAAACTTACTAGTAGAGTATAACAAATAGGGAATAAAATCATAAATCTTACTAAATTCGGTGTGGTTATTCATAGCTGTAAGGCTATGGTGTGTCTCAATTCTTATTAATGTCATTAACTAGTGTGATTGATTTGTTATTGTGAATATTGATGAGGCTATTGATCTGTTGATTGAAATGCTGAGTAGATATCTCGTCTTAAGGTGTCTCCAATCAGGGTCAAAAGATTCATTGGCCTAAAACGAGTCCCCGTGTAAATTAAATTAATAAAGGAGGGACGCGTTATCAGGATCACTGATCCCGGCGGAGAAGGGGGTATCCTGGCGGTCAGAAATGTGACAGTCTGACCCCCACCGCGAGGCTGGTGGTCTCAAGATCTTCAGCCTCATAATGAGGCCCAGAGATTACTTCTTTCCTTTACGTGACAGGCACTCCTGCATGAAGATCTTGCTGCTGACAAACCGGATTGGTCTGCAGCTTCTTCGGTCTGTTTATGCCGAGAAGCAGGGGAGGAATCGAGATGCTGTTCTGCACAAGGAGTCTACAGTACAAGAGGAGGGAGGATGGTAGTCACAGAGCAGGGTTACACAGATTTCAACGAGTAACAAATATTGTATGACACAGGTTGCTTTGCCTACAAAAATGAATGCGTCCTTGTGGAAAGTAACTCGTGCTCATATAAAGCACTGCAATAATACTTTCAGGTGGTGTTCGCTCTGTATAAAACTGCATAAAATAACAGGGGATGGAGGACGGAGCAAGTGAAAACACAGGCACTTGTAAGGAGTGCCCCAAGACAAAGAAAAAGTAGCTCTCAAAATGGGATCAGTGGATGGACACAAGTACTTGGTCCATGCTCGGGGGAGGGCCACATGCAGAAAGAGGCATGATGCATTCATGCCATGGACAAACGGGGACAGGGGATTTGAGAGCAATGATGGAGCGAGCAAAAGGGATCCTATGGGTGGGCTGAAGCCCACAGATTAAATACAACACATCTCTTTGCATGCGCTGTCTAGCCAAGACTCTAAAAACAATGGCTGAGAAAGCATCATGATGCATGTGCAGACGTTTACACCTCGTGGCTGTATCATCAAATTTTTTTTAGACTTTTGTTTGTGCTTTATAGAAAGAAGAAAAGACATTGGCAGAGTTAATAGATCACAAATGCAAGACCTGTTGGCTTTTCCAATATTTGTTAGGAAAAGCTTCTTGATAGCCACTCATGCATACAGTTAACACACAAGAGGATAAATAAAGGTATGCACAAATCACTTAGAGGCTCACATCTGCCCCTACATAGTTGCATTGACATGCTTGTACCTTCACACAGTAATATGTTTTGGAAAGCTGCACTTATTCTGCGTAACTTTGCCTAAAATGCAGAGTTACCTTGCCTAATGTTCCAGAACCTGCTCAAGGTGTGAGATATGACAGCTTCTTGGCAGCTATATGAATATTGACATGAAAGGGGAATTAAAATAAGTGAATTTTGTCAGCATTCTAAGCACAGAATGTTTCACTTACTTTTATTCACTGCACTTCTCTAGAATATTTTTATAGCCAGAAATTAAATCTTAAAACAAGCACAAATGTTACTCTGAAAACAATCTCTGTTGCAAGTTCTGAATTTATGAAAGGAAGTAAATGTTGGTTCCCACCCCACATTCCATCAACAAAACTCTCAGTGAAAAACACAACACTCAATTCACTCCATATTAATGGCATTGGCAGATAGTCAGCTATGGGATGGGGAAGGTGGTGCCAGCCAGGCACCAAGACTGCTATGAGACTAATCTCTTTCAACCCCACTGATGTGCAGCGGCAGGAGGAGCCGTGGGAGGGGCAGGACTGGATCAATGGTCTGGAATGCGTGTATTTGGAAAGGGAAAGAAATGCTCATGTACATGGATGCCATAAGCTGCAAGGAGTAAGCAAAGGCAGGAGGATGTGCATAGGCCAGGGCCATGGCAGCCTGTGAGTGTAAGTATCATGTCACTGAAGTGATGTCCTCCTGCACACTTACACAGCGGCGGCTGCCAAAACATATCAAGGAGAGGGGTGGGGTGGATGACAACAGGAGAGGGAGGAATACATTTAGAAAAAAAAACACAGTTCCTCACCGCCGTCCTCTCCTGCCGCCTCGCTCATCCTCCTTTCTTGTCCTGGTGTCCCAGCATCTCCCAGCCCTACATGGACACCCATTACTAAAGCATGCACATCGTAGGGGAACTAACAATCCCACAATACATCAACATACATAAACCAAGGTGGCAGGGCAACAGCAACGATAAAGTGGAAGCTAGGGATGTACAATATGTCACAGGCATGAAGCAAAACACATCACCTACATCCCCACAGGTGCCCCAGCCAATGTCAGCGGAGAGGAGGTGCCACGACTATCCAGTTCCCCAACAGAAGATGCCCCCAGTGATGACAGTAACTCTGGACTTCAGGATCTGGATCAACAACCTGGCCCATCAGGGACCACTGGACAGTCGGTCGCCCCAGCCCCCTCACAGACCACCACAGAGCCTCCCCAATCAGTATCCAACACCACAGCACCCACCTAGAGTCCCCACACCTCTGTCCCCAAGACACGTCAATCAGCAGTGTGCCCACCTGTACAGGGACCCCAGTCCACACCTCACACCCAAGACAGTCAGGGACCTGGGTCAGTGGGCACACTGTTCAGGGGACAGAGGCACAGGGGATCAGGGACAGTGGAAGGCCCGTTGTGCACCAGGGGGAGGACAGGCCCAGGGAACCGACTCTCCGGGAGGCACTCACCAAGATCCTGGGGGCCTACCAACAATCCCAGGACACGATGGGCCAGATCCTTGACAACATGCAGGAGAACAAATGGCTGCAGGAGGAACACCATCTGGAGATCAGGGAGGACTTGCAGACTCTCAACACCACAGTGATCTCCAAAGCAGGGGTGCTGGCAGACATGGTCAACATCATGAGGGAATCAACAGCACACGAGCAGGCCCCTACCACTAGTCAGTCTATTGACCAGCCCACCACCTCCACTGCAGATAGTGAGCAGGGGGCCCCATCACAGGACCCACAGGCACCATCACCCCTCCCCCTGCAGAAGGTGAACCACCCCGCAAATGTTCCCTGCGACCCAGACAGAAGCCAGAGACACTTGCCAAGACCAAGACCACCGCCAGGAAATGAGACTCTCCTGATTGTCCCCATTGTGTCCCACCCTGTCACCTTGTCCACTTTGAACTGCCTTTGCTCCCCTTCCTATGGCCCCTTGGACATTGCACCTGTACTACAAACAAACTGGAACAGTACCCTGGACTCATTCCATTGCACTTTTCCCTCAATTTTATAGCACTACAACAAACACCCTTGAACACAACTTGACTGATTGTATTTTATGTGTTGAGAATGTACATTTAGGGGAACAGTCACATCTGGTGCAAACGATATGGACACTGTGACAGCATACAAGGTTTGACACTGTTGTCATATCACCAACATCTGTTAAATGACAAGCCATAGGTGACAGTAGGTTTAGATGCAAAGGAAGTGAATGCCATCATGCCACAGTCACACGGATGAAATCAATATTCAGATCAATGATCAGTTCCACTGTCTCACCTGTGTGTCCTTTGATGTATTGACATATGACTGATGTTCTTGTGTCCACATCCTCATCCTCTCTCTCCTCATCCTCACTGTCCTCAGGGTCCACTGCTGCCACAGGGGCATCTCCAGTCTCCTCCTCCTGCAGAAAAGGCACATGTCGTCTGAGGGCCAGGTTGTGCTACATGCAGCATGCCACTTCCTGGGTGAGTGGCACAGGGATCCACCAGTCAGATGGAGGCACCTGAACCTGGCCTTTAGGATGCCAAAGCTCCTTTCAATTATTCTTCTGTTTTGCCCATGTGCCTCATTATAACGGTTCCTCAGCCCCTGTCTTGGCATTCCTCACAGGAGTCAGGACCCACAATAGGTTTGGGTAGCCATACAGTGGGTGGGGACTCTGGCTCACCTATTAGCCACACCCTGTGCCTCTGTAGTTGGGCCATCACATTTGGGATGCTGCTATTCCTCAGGACAAAGGCATCATGCACTGACCCAGGATACTTGGCAGTGACGTGGGAGATGTACTGGTCCACCAGGCATACCATTTGAACATTCATTGAGTGGAAACTCTTACGATTCCTGAACACCTGTTCATTCTACCGGGGGGGATGAACGCAATATATGTACAGTCAATTGCCCCAATAATATTGGGGATATGCCCCATTGCATAGAAATCTTAACAGTGCACAGATCCTCCACCTGGGGGAAAAAATGTAGCTGCACATGTGCTTCACAAAGCCCTTCCCAGCACGATTGAGATCATTAGCTATGACATTCCTGCTACCAAGCCCACTGTCACTTGGAAAGAACCAGTTGCAAGGAAATGGAGCACTGATTGCACTTGCACAAGAGGGGGGATCCCAGTGGGATAATGGATGGCTGATATCAGGTCAGGTTCCAATTGGGCACACAGCTCTGTGACTGTGGCCCAGTCCAGTCTATAGGTGAGTATTTTGTGCCTGTCCTCCAGCATAGCCAACTCCACAGGGGGTCTGTACACAGGGGTTTGTCTCCTCTTCCTAATCATCCTCAGTGGTAGGTATCTAAGGGGCACAATAGTGAGTAGGCTGTCATAATTTGAATAATGAAACCACCACCTCAGTGTACATACATCATCAATGTGATGGGACAGTGGGAATGGCAATGGATGTGATATTTTAGGCAATGATGCAGTTATGGTTTATCTGATCGCTGTCCACTACTTTGAAATGGCGACTGCCTGTCCTGTATCTTGGGACAGGTGGAAGTGTGGTAACTCCGCCGACGTTGGGTGTTGTGGCGGAAGGCAGTCTTGCACCACCGTGCAATTCTTCATAGGCTAATATCGGGCTCTATGGAGTACAGTGGCCAATGGGGATCAGCGCAAGCGGTGACAGTGTACACTGCTGCGGACATGACCGCCATTTTCTATCCAAATCCTCACTTGTTTCCTGACTTTCCACAGGACGACACCTACATTGTGTGTGCTGCTGTAACCTGTGTCGGGAACCTACCATGGCCCGTGTGACGGGGAAAGGGCCCCTGCCTTAACTTTGGAGGAGTTGGAGTGACTGGTGGATAGGGTCCTACCCCAGTATGGACTTCTGTATGGGCCTCCAGACCAACAAGTGAGTACACCCTGGGCACGATGCATGTAGGAAGTATGCATGGGGATGTGTGTGCAAGCATCGTGTCTTCAGCGGGTGATGTCTGGTGGTAGTGTACATGGTGGGCGCTGGACAATGTGTGTTGCAATGGTGATGGAAACGGGATTGGTGGACCATATTTGTTACAGGCTGGACTGTATGTGTAATGGTGTCCTCCTGTCGGCATTTCCTCTGCAGGTCAACACCCATCAAAAGAAGGGATTGTGGCGTGCCATCGCCAAGGATGTGTGGACCCTGGGGGTCAACAGCTGGGGGAGCACCCACTGCAGGAAATGGTGGGAGGACCTGAGACACTGGGCATGGAAGACTACGAGGCCCAGCTGGGGATGGCCTCCCAACAACAAAGAGGTGCTGAGGGAACCTGACCCCCCTGATGGCCCGCATAATGGCAGTGGCCTACCCAAGCTGGATGGGCGCTTGTGGGCATCACAGCAGCCACAAGAGGGTACAGTGGGCATTACTACAATAATTGGTAGGTGGCATGGGATCTGGCTGCTGAGTGTAAGTTAGTGGGTGCTGCTTAATGCCAGGCCAGTCATTGCAGCGTGATCCAGCTCAAGGGTAATGGGTGTATGGCAAATGCAGGTAACCTATCTTGTTTGCATTCCATATCAGTCAGGGCTTTGTGGGTCCCAGGAGGTGTGCAGTTGGCGGTGTTTGGCCCTCATTTTGCTGTGGCATATACCCAAATCAATGGCAGTGCAATGCATAGTTCTCAATCCTGATCCCTTTGTGTGATGGTCCTGTGTATGCCAACTGTGGTGTTGGTGCAGTAATTCACCCAGTGTTCCCTTTATCTATCTTCCCCCCTTTTATCTTCTATCATCCTGTCCATGTGTGCATTAGCATCATCTGGCGGAGGAGCAGGGGCACCGGTGACAGAGGGAGCTGCATCCCACAGGACCCAAGAGGCAGAGTACACCGACGCTGAGGGAACTAGCGGGGTGGAGGGCGAGGCGAGCACCACGACAGAGACAGGAGGTGACATCACTGACTCAGATACCTTCTCCGATGGAAGTTCCTGGTGGTGGTGGACACCTCTGTGACCACCCCAGCTACAGGCACAGCCGCCACCCCAGAACCAGCACCGCCCTCCCAGTAGCCCCTCAACGAGTTGCACGTGCCCGGTCACCTAGGAGGGTGGGCTACTCCTTCAGCCCAGGAACGTCAGGCCCTGTCCCAGTCAGCCCTGCTGCCCTGAGTGAGGAGGCTATTGACCTCCTGAGAGCCATCTATGTGGGGCAGTCAACCATTGTGAATGCCATCCAGGGGCTGGCATCCCAGATGCAGCAAGGCAATGCATTCCTGGAGGGCATCCACAGTGGATTGGCGGCCCTACAGAGATCGATTCAGGCTCTGGCCTCCTCTCTGATGGCAGCCATTTTCCCTGTTCCTCCCAACCACTTCCAACTACCACTTCCCAGTCCAAGTCTCCCCAACCCCAACCCATCCCATGCACACATACAGATGAGCATGACCATCAGACAACACACAAGAGTGGCACAGTCAAACACAGGCACAACCCTTTAGCCAACAAGCACTCATGCAAACACAAGACAGTTGCACACACAACCACATCCACTGCCTCCACTGTCTCCTCCTCCTCCTACTCCTCCTCCTACTCCTCCTCCTCCCTCACAGTCATGTCAACACTCACACCTGCAAGCACAGCTTCAACATCCACCACCAGCATCACCACACCAAGCAGCACACACACCTCACTTGCAGACACCTCCACAACATCCATCTACCCATCCCCTGTGTCCTCTCCCACCCTGTCTGTCCCCCCTCCTAAAAGACAAAAACGCAGGCACTCAGAGACCCAAAAGCCATCCACCTCACCTAGCACACTTCTCATGCACCTGCACCCAAGTCCAGCAGACATACTCCTCCAACAACCACTCCCTTAAGCTCCACTCCCATCCCTCCCCCCGCATCCCGACCCACCGTCCCTAAGAAGCTTTTCCTTGCCCAACTTGGCCTCTTCCCTCCCCCCATCCTTCCCGTAAGAGAAGGATCCCAATGGCCCAGCCCTGCACCTTAGCAAAACATTCCACGGGGACAGTGGAGGCACCTCCTAGGCGTGGAGGCAAGACAGTGAAGGATCCCACTCCACCAGCCAGGAAGGGGAAGGATCCCACTCCACCAGCCACAAAGGGGTAGGATCCCACTCCACCATCTAGGAAGGGGAAGAATCCCACTCCAGCAGCCATGAAGGTGAAGGATCCCACTCCAACAGCCAGGAAGGGGAAGGAACCCTCACCCCCTGCCAGGACAAGGAAGAAGCCCTCACCTCCTGCCATGAAAGTGAAGAAGCCCTCACCTCCTTCTGAGACACAGCAGCCCTCGGCCTCCAAAGGAGGCTGCCCACGAGGCACCTTCCACAGCTTGGACACAGCAGCCCTCACCTCTAATGGAGGATGCCCAGGAGGCACCTTCCACAGCTGAGACACAGCAACCCTCACCTCCAGCAGAGGCTGGCAGGGTACCATCACCTCCACCACCAGTGGTCACGAGCCCTCACCTCCAGCTGAGAAGGTGCAGCCCTTACCTTAAGCAGGGGACATGTAGGCCTCCCTCCAGGGACAACTGTATAAGAAGCCCCCTCCAGAAGCAGTGGGCAAGTCCCCCACCTCAGAGACTTTGACCTTTCACTCCCCAGGAAAATGGGCATGGAGCCCCCTCCAGAAGCAGTGGGCAAGTCCTCCACCTCAGAGAATGTGACCTTGCACTCCCCAGCTTTGGGAAATGGGCATGGAGCCCTCTCCAGAACCAGTGGGAAATTTCCCCACCTCAGAGACTGTGACCTTGCACGCCCAGCTAATTGTATAGGGCATGGAGCCCCTTCCAGAACCAGTGAGCAAGTTCCCGACTTTGACTGAGGTGTTCCCCACCACCCATCCCCCTGAGATGCCTGCCCACTTCAGTAATGATGCCCCTGCACAGTTCTGTGAGGATGTCATCAGCAAGCGAGTTGGGCCTTAGACTGTGCCATGTGGCCATGTGAGCCCTTAGTACTTTGGACTGGGCATTGGCCCTTTGTGGACAATTGTACATATCTGTTTCATGTGCTGGCTTTTGCCTTGCTAGTACATTTTCATTACTTCCGAACTCTAGTCCTTGTATTATTATGCCATGTGTCCTGTGCCATTGGTTTATGTCTGCAGCTGGTTGTGTATGGTGTGTGTGTGTGTCTGGTGTGTGTTGTGCGTGTGTGTCACTCTCCTTTTCCTCCCTCCCTCCCTTGTGTGCTAGGCAGCTGTACTCACCGTCATTGTCTTAATCAGCGTTGGTGTTCCAGGTGGAGCATGGTGTAGAAGTGCATTGGGAAGACTTGAAGTTCCGGTTCCATGGCACCGTTGTTCTTCTCCGTGTTTCTAATGGTGAGTCTTTGGTCTTCTGTGCAATGTTTCCGTCAGGCTTTTGATGGCATTGGTTCCGCCCTGGAAATCATGGTAGATTGCAGTGTCATGATATGGTGGGTGATACCTTGTCTTCCGTCTGACTGTTGATGGCTACCGCCGTGGGGAGTGGTGTTAACGCCCTGGCAGATGGTGTGGTACATTGGCTGTCTCTGGGAGTTCTCACCGCCCTGGTCTTAATTTGGCGGTAATTACCGCCAGCCTGTTGGCAGTACTTCCACCACTTTATCACTCACCGCCGATGTCATAATGACCACCATCTTTTTAATACGATTTTTTAGGCCTTAGGTAACCGGCAGAACAATAAAAGTGTCTGGTTATCTGCTTAGGGGAAATTGTTATTGCTCTGTTTCATTTGGAGGTTGCTAATAGTTAACAAGCAACAACTACAAAGTAATTATCAGAATGTTTCCAGTTACTAAAAAGTATCAGAAAACATAACTGTCAAGATGTGGTAATTACTGTTGGTTACCATGTTAATGGAAGTTATTCGCCACATTTATTGCATAGTTTTTGACAAGGTTTTTTTGCCTAAAAATGGATTCAGAAATTGCATCTGACCATAATATCATGGGCAAATATCATTACTACAAAAATATTGTGGACCATAATATCGAAGATAAGTAAATAATTAATAAAGGGCAATGTTCTGCCTAATTTCAATAATTCGTCAGATGTAAGTTTAGCGAGTAAAAGTGCTAATCTCTATTCATGAAGCATTATGATTTCATACCTTTTGCATTCAAGCCAATATAAAGCCAGCAGTTCTACAAAGTTCCCTCTGCTGATCTTGTGTAAATGTTTCAAGCAAAAATCAATGAACCTAATCAAAAACAACAAATATTGATTCAAAAATATAATCTGGCCATAATATCATGGCCAAATACAGTTACTACAGAAGAATTGTGGAACTAAATATGAAAAGGAAGCAAATAGATTGTTAAGTGTTTAACTAGAACATTGCAGTTTAGGTTATTCCATAGTTTAATAATACTTTTATTGTGAGTCAAAGTCGGAATTGGCATTTTCTTTTAACTCTGCTAGTCAGAAAATTTGGAGGTGGAAGGTCACTGACCTTCAAAAGATCCCTACCGTAGCATAGTATCTCAAAATATATTGCATGTTAGTTTTGGGATTGCTATCTGTGACTAAAGATAGGTACTTCAGATGTGGAGCACTATAAAAGAGGGGACAAATAGAATTGTACCCATGTGGGAAAAAGGTCAATCTTTCCCATAGGTCATGGTTCTTGGAGCACTGATTATCAGACAGTTTCCATGACGACTGCCGCAATTTGCAATTGGTGTTCAGGGTTTGTGGTGCTATTGCACATACATTTAACTTAAGGTCATTCGCTTTATACCCTTGAACTGTCAGAGCAGTATAGCTTTTTAAAAAAAATAACAATATTCCCTTTTACAGGTAACGAGGGCAGTTAAGATAATCCAGAAACCCAAAAACAACATAATCTGGAGAAGAGAATCAAACTCACTCAGTACTTACATGGTAAGTGCCAAGGTTGCACTAATCTGCCAATCCAGTACATGGTAAGTGTCAAGGATGCACTAATCTATCAATCCAGTTTCACCAGGAGCAATGCTAGTATTCACACGTTTCTGAACTCACTGGCGACCATGCAAAAGATATTAATGCCAATCAGCAGTAGACTGAGGTAAAGTGGAATGGAACAAGAGAGAGACACATGGTGACGCTGCATATCTGTGCACTGGCTTTTCCAACTGCTGGTCTCAACCTGATCTGCAAGGGTATTTATATCTACAACAAAAAATACTTTTTTTAGTATATTGCCAGTTACGTTACATCTCTATACTATGGTATACAACACACTTTTTGACAATATCTGTTGAGCCCACTCTCTTTGGTTAGTGACAAAGCTATGGCCACCTAGCACTGAGAGAAAGAAATCACTTTGATAAATGCATGAAATAAAATGATTCGTAATACACTGTATTAGAATGCCACATACCTAAATAAATATCAGTATGGGCTGCAATGTTCCCTCTAATAAATGTATTTATTGCCAGTTACCTTACATCTCTATATTATGGTATATGACACACCTTGTGACAATATCTGTTTAGCCCACTATCTTTGGTTAGTGACAACGCTATGGCCACCTGGCACTGAGAGAAAGAAAACACTTTGATAAATGCATGAAATAAAATAATCCTTAATACACTGTATTAGAATGCCACATACCTAAATAATTATCAGTATGGGATGCAATGTTTCCTCTAGTAAATATATATATGTATTGCCAGTTACCATACATCTCTATATTATGGTATATGACACACCTTGTGACAATATCTGTTTAGCTCACTATCTTTGGTTAGTGGCAATGCTATGGACTCCTAGCGCTGAGAGAAAGATAAAAACTTTGATAAATGCATGAAATAAAATGATCCTTAATACATTGTAATAGAACACCACATGTCTAAGTAAATATCAGTATGGACTACAATGTTCCCTCTAATAAATATATTTATTTATCCATTTCTCCTTCTTAATTCTAATTAATCCATACCTTCATGTGTCCAATGTCACATATGTGTTCCTCTTCTCAAGGTACTTGGACCATTCTTGAGGTACCTGCCTTCTCTCCATCAGGATGTTCACCTCAAGAAAATAGAAGTAAGACATTAACAAACAAAAACTTTTCCTTCTTCCTTTTTACTCTTACATTCTTTAATCCTTCCTTTTATTTTAGGCTTATCTGCACCTTCTTCTATGTACAGTTCATATCACATTTATGTTCTTCATTCTATTTGTTCTATCACCTTTCACTTTTCCTCTTTTTCTTTCCTTGGTTCTGACAGTTCGATTTTTTTAATCCCTTTTCTCTGTCTCTACGGAATGTGGGCGTTGAGAGAAGAAAATCTTTCTTCCAAGCAGACCAATTTAATACTTTTAAAAGGCAATGTTTTTTTTCTCAGTAGTATTAAATACCTATGTATATCATGCAATTCACCCTCTTAATTTTCAACTGTTTTGCTCCATATGGCACTTGCCTGCCCATGACCAATACTCAGGTCATAAGAGTCTGTCAAATGCTTATCCTGGTGGAGCTGGAGGACGCCTATCGTCATCTTTGACATCCTTTAGTGCCTCTGGAAGAGCGTTTTAACAGAATATTAGATGCAGAATTAACGTGTAGAAATAACATGTAGGCCTGGAAACGACAGAAAAATGCATGTATTTTTCCTTTCTGTGCTATCATAGCAGCCGAAAAAGCACAAATCAACAACATCTGTAGTCGTTAGTTTAAGAATGCACCATTGAGCTAATATTTTATTTGATTTGTCATTAGTGACCTAGGCTAACAATCAATTATGAATAATTGCTAAAACTTGTTTGGAACATTTAACAATGATCCAAGCTGTGAGATATATTCTTTTCAAACATTCATACGTTTATAGAATGAATAAAATGCTCAATTTAAAATCACAAAATCTGTTTCTTTATGAATAAGCTGAATAGAAAAGAGTGATTTGGAAAGGAAATGTGATTTGCAAAATATGCATTACACTGATCATGAACTTCTCTTCTATTTCTCATGGAGGTAGGAAACAGCGTACAGCATATGGTTTAGGTGCAATGTTAGCACATGACAGATAAAGTGTTTCATAGGTGCCTTGCTTAGCTAGATTAGTCTGTGGAAGCTGTCCTGTTCTCATGAAGACATCAAAGTGTTATTGGATGAACCAGTTGGTGGAGACGAAGAAAGAATTTACAAGTAGGAAAATTGTATTATTAAAGGTTCATGTTGCTAAATTAGTGTAGAAAAAGAGAGGCTTGGAATCAGTCTGCTCCTATTTCCCATTCTGAACCTTCTTGTAGAGGCTCTCTGAGATAATCCTGAGACTCATTTTCAGCTGCTTTAAATTTGACACTTAGGTTCATTCTGAGACTCTTGACCTGAAACTTATTTTGCACTAAAACTCTACTGAGTTTCTCTATGCTTTCACATCTCTAAATTGACGAACTCTTTATGGATTCCTCTGACTGATTGATTATCTTTCTTTTAAAGAACTATCCTTTAGATAAGACTAGGGAAAATTAAATAGTATGGAACAAGCTTTATGCATTGTTCTGTTTAACACTGATTTATTGTTCTTTGATATAAAAATGTGATTCTGTCAATAAACATGAAAAACTAAGAAAACCGATAATAAAAATGCTAAATCTGCTTCTAACTCTCATTATTGACTCATATAAAAATGTCATTGATTATTGGAGAATTGTTAATGGTTCGATTTGCAGCTTCTCTATGCCTCATAACACACCTCCATGATCCATTGCCTAGGGTCCAGTAGCAAAGCAGAAAACTTTAAAACTATTTATTCTGAATCTCTGATCTCACACCTCAATGAGGCTTAACCCTGCCCAGGCTTACTCATGTTATATGGTTGGTCATGTTACCACTTTTCACCTCAACTGGGCATGAGCATTTGTGGGGTTGGCATTGTGTGTTTTCCCCATTGCATGGTTTGGCTCCCTTAGCCTTTTGGGTTCCTGGCTACTGATTTCCTCTTCCCTGTCATCCTCCCAATGCAGTGTTTTCTAACCACATTTCCCCTGTCCTAATAATAATCTGTCAACACCGTTCTACTACTCTACCTTTTATTCCTTACTCTTACTCTTCCTTATTCTGTTTCTTACATCCACTTTCTATTGTCCCTCTTTCTCTTTCGGTACTCCTTTTACTAGTATTCTTCAAAGTTGATTTTCTCTGTCTTTGTGATACCTGGAGAACCCAGACTCCTGTCTTAACCGCTACCTTGCCTACCAGGTAAGAACTCCTCTCTTAGCCCTTGAGATATATGTTCCTAGATAGATAGATGCCTTCAGTGAATTGCAATTAAATCTTTGATCTGAATGATCCTCAACATAGAAAGTTCAACCAGCTGTAAAATAATAAATGCACATTAGAATTGCACTTTCATTACTGAAAATATTCATTGACTTCCACTCCACTGGTAATACCTTAATAACTTACATAATTTGAGTAATATAAGAAAGTCGGTATACACTGAGAAGTCTCCAGTTCCTCCTGAACAAGTGCAATGGAGGTCATTATCCTAAGAAGACCAACTACATTGCAACAGAGTTCATAATCTTTGGAAGGTTGACTCCAGTACCAACATGCACAAAAAAGTCTAAATCATTGATCTCAAGTATTATGCTTATACTTCTAAACCAATGAGTCCTTGATAACTCCTAATGAAAACACAATGAGTTCCACTCTCCTGACAGTAAGGCTCTAGCTGTATGCGAATAGGTTACATGAATGTGTAGCAAGCAACACTCTGAAACACAAATAATTCATATTCTCTACATCAAAGTTGGCTGCCACACTTTCTTTGTCTTGGCGGGGGTCCCAGGCTTTAGTCAGGAACAAAAGGTTATTTTTGAAATGTGAAAAGATGTAAACATGTGTATTGTTGTGTAGCCATTTTAGTTATAGCTCCGTGCATGTTTTTTTAGCACACTAGGCCTGCCACTGTGTACTTTAACCTAGATATATTTTATTCAGCTTTGTTTATTGTTTTAGCAATAGCCACATTTGCGGTCTTGTTTTATTTCTCTCTATCTAGCTGTTCTTTGCCTTGGCCAGCACTGCGTTCTTAAACAAGACATTTCTTTCACTCTCTGCTTCTCTCAAGGCTGCAGTAAGATAGGTTGCTGGTAAACATGGTAACGCTTTGTTTCTGGTATTCATAGAAACATACACATCCTTACATAGGGACATTTTCTCAGAACATCAGCTGTTTTATTATAAAAAACACTTCTCTATCCCATACACGTTAGAGGGAGATTCCAGCCAGATGACCACAACTGTATGCTGATTGCTGAACGCTTCGCTACAGCTGCGTATGCAAACTTCAGGCCTCTTGCTCAGGGGGATGGGGGATGATGTCTTCCAAGGGGAACCTGAAGGGCAGAACCAGAGCTTAACATAGCCTAGGAAGGAATTATATTAGTGACCATATGGTAGCGTTATTTTTATGCTTTACTCTCCTTGTCTCAATTTTAATCCTGTTATGCTTCATCGTCCTGGTTATTGCAGTACATTCTTTATTACTTAAGATGCAGTTGCTTCTTTAAAACCTTATTGAAACATATACTGCCTCTGACTGTCCTTGCACATGTGAGACTAATGTAACTGAGAGAAACGGATGCGATCTGAGTGACCACGATTTCCCTGAGGAGTAAATTGTGTCATGCGCTTGGCTGCCCAATCATCACTACTCTAGGGTGGAGATCAGGCACTGCTAGTTAGCTGGAGTAAAATCTGAATTAGGCCGACAGGTGTCACCTCTAGTGGGTTAGATTCAGTCCCCCACACTGCTGGCGATTCTGCTGCTCAAATCCAGTAGTCTTATAAGAATAATGGGAGCCTACGCGACATAGCGCCGCCAACGTTTTGTCAGGCTCTAATTTTCGGGTCCTCCTAAGGATCTCTGTCTCACTACATACAAAGACACCTTAGCACTATATACACAGACGTCTGTGGTATTGAGGATTTTCCTCCTCAGCTAAGTAGGGAGTAGCTAACTAATGCTGTAGGTTCTTCAAGCTTGAACTCTAAAAAGATAATCCTCATTTGGTGTGCCTATCTCTGAATAAAATTTAACATTCATTATGGCAATGGGTAGCAATTGCAGTCAATATGCGACCACCCCTTACTGCACACTTACTGGCACATGGCCTGACAGCCCATGGGGCTCCAGTTACATTTGTTGTTGAGGCTCATCCAGCCTATAGAACAGAATTGTTTTATTCTTGGGTCACATTTCCAGCAGCTGATGGGAACACAAATACATTTCATAACTATACACCTGAAAATACCTGCACAATACAGAGCATATGCATAACTAGAAATACCCATATCTTATCAAGAACATAATAATTGGCTTTATGGCGTCTTACCCCACACAATTTTACACGTTAGGTTAGGTCCTCTAAGCAATGATGGTCCAACCTGGCCTTTACTGGTCACTTATATACCTCATCCTGATGCAGCAACCTTGATAGTAGCTGGCGGAAATATTTAGACGATTAGTACAGTTTGTAATGCAAACATTAAATACAAACCCATCATGTGTTGCTCCGGCACTACCACATGCAGTGACGCCAGGCATTAATCCTGCGACTGTGCATTCGATCATGGGTAAAGTATCCGCCAAACAAGAAGAAATTCCATTCTGGTTAGCTAAAAAAATAAACACACTGGAAGCAGTATTTCCCATACGGTACCTCAGGATAAACACAGAATATTAACTATGTGGTTGCCATTTGGGATGGTCCCCACAATAGATAACTGTAATACCTGGGACACGGTATTTGCCTCGCTCTATACTACCGCACACGGAACACGGACACTTCCCAATTCAACAGAAATGTTGAAACAGATTCAAGATGATTACGCGGCTGCCCCGGCCCTGGATTTGGGGATGTAACTAATGGGTAAATTTGCCACGGTATCCTCAATTGCATTAAGTAATTTTGAAGGGGAAGCAGTTGCACCAGCAGTGCATATCCGGCTTCAGGACGTTCCTCCACAGGATCAAGAACGTGAGCTGCCAAAGTTTATCGCGGAGACCTACTCCAGCATTGGTCGAGATTGTCTGGGGGCCAGACCTACAAAAAACACAATTCCAGGGTATTTCTAATAAAGATTCTACCAAGCAAGCTCCTGAGGGTACAAAGAAATGCTGGGATATAAAAAAAAAAAACACCTAAGAAAGAAAGGGAAGAATCTTCGCATACAGAGACCCCACAAAATAGATATAATCTCAGAAATAGAGAGAATATGAAAGCGCCTGACAGATATCAATATACTGATACACGCCAATCTCGTTCCTTTCAGGACTCACCGGAAAAACGCAGTGAGTGAGGGGGGCGGTCAAAGCAAAGAACTGAGTACGTGAAACTGAGACAGGAATCACAATGCTCAACAGAAGTTTCTATTAAAAAAGAAGAGAAACTTCCCCAACAAAAACCCCAATTCAAAAAGAAAAAAAGTGGCATTGGTTTCAGTTCGACATGCCACTCAAGAAGAGAGCTCTATTGAAGAACAAGAAGTGGGCATTAGCGCTATTAGCACGGCAGAGGTCACAATAGTTCGCCAGGATCTTCTAGAGCATCTGGAGGTGAAAGCAACTGATGATTTCCTACAACTAGAAACTGCGGACATGCGTGTCTCCATGCCTGATAAGGTGTACAAAGTAACAGTTAGAAGGAGACTTTGAATGCACAATCAACGCAATCTTTTGGGACTACGTCATAATCATATATGATATTCTACTAGCCAAAAGGGATTGGCCACCTGAATTTGTCCGTACCTGCCCATATGGGGAAGATTTTATTAAACCTTCTTTCTCACTCTTTGTTCCCGAGGAGCTTGCAGAATCCTACGCCATCAATTGGGCATTGGCGCAGGCACCCACGTTAAATCACAACAATGTAGGATTTGATAAACATTCCCCCTATCATGTAACTCCTATTAAAAATCAACCACAACCCCAATATTGAATGAAACATAATGCTAAAACACCTGTGAGGGAAATCCTCACACAGCTGGTGTACCAGGGTGTGATCAAACCCTATGTCTCACCAATGAATAATCCCTTCTTCCCAGTAGCTAAACCGGACCATTTATATAGAATAGTCTTAGACTACAGACATTTGAACAGTCATACACGCACATACACTATACAAAACTCACATAGCACAGCACTCTTGAACAACATAGTGCGCAAAAAATACAAAACAACACTGGACATTTCCAATGGTTTCTTCTGCCAAATATAGCACCTGAGAATAGAGACTTAACCAGTTTCAGCGCACTAGGCTCCCAGAAAAAATTCTGTCATTTACCCCTGGGGTGCAAGAACAGTACAGGACTGTTCACTGCTCTTGTGACTTTAATACTGCACGACATTGACCCTGAAGCATTGTCCTATGTCGATGATATTTATTTCATGGATGATGAATTGCTGCAACATTTAAGACGGGTAGCCCGCATTGTTTGGGGATTTGCCTAGTTTGGGTGCAAATTCAATTTAAAAAAAAACAAGAAGAGCCTTCCTTAGCATCCGGTTTCTGGGATATGAGCTATCAAGTGAAGGAAAGAGGATAGCACCACAATTCTTGGAAAAATGTGCACAGTTACAACCTCCAAAAACAATTCAAAAACTCCAATCCCTATTGAGTCTTCTAAATTTTGGAAGAACTTACATTCCTGATTACCCATCATGCATAAAACCTTTTTATGATTTAATACGTCCAGACTTTTCAAGTAAATTTTGGACAGTCTAACACACACACATTCTCAGAGCTTTGCAAACAGACATGCTTGCAGCTCAACACCTACGCAAGGGACAACAAAAAACATCTGGTCATCAGAGTAATTGCTAGTGCCATTGGGTTCACCTACGTAACTTTTAACGAGGGTGAGACAGTCCCGATTGCATACAAATCACATTTTTATTCATCAGCAGAACAACGCTTTGCTCCCACTGAGAATATTCTCACTGCTGTTCAGATGGCTGTCATTAAAGAAAGACCACTAGCACAAGGCAAATGCGTTATTGTCGTCTCTCCAATCCCAGCCCTTGAGGTTGTTACCAAAGCCAGCGTTCCTAATGCTAAAGCATTACATCAATGTTGGATTCAATGGGCAACATCTTTGACAGCCACTGATGTTGAGTACATTTTGTACCTTTTTGAACTAGAATACCCAGTTCCGGCAAATGCACTGCCTATTGATCAATATCAAAGAGTCATGTACAGCGATGGCTCAGCACAACATGCAATTGACACAAAACATCAATACTCCGCTGCTTGCACAGTAGTAAGTGGCTACATGGAGGATAATACATTTTGTCCCCAGCATACATACGTGCAAGCCCTAGGGGATTGCACAGCACAATTAGCAGAGCTACAGGCTCTGGTGATAGCACTGGAAGACACACGGATCCTGCACAGCTAACACTGATTGCTTGTGATTCGTACTATTGTGTCCAGTCCTTCAATGAATACCTGCATTACTGGCGCCAGAATTGGTTTAGAGATTCCAAAGGCAACACCATCAAGCACAGACTTCTGTGGGGGAAAGTAGCAGATCTAAAGGAAACACAACCAAACGTCCATGTTGTATATACACTTGGACACCAGCACGTTAGAATACACGTTTCTGGAAATACACTGTCTGATGAAGCAGCCAAATCAGCAGTAGCTATGGCTGCTGCAGTAACCCGTTCTGGAACAAACCTGGACGATGACATATGGGCTGCCTTGAAAGCCACAGCTGAAGGCACGCCTGAAAGGATCCGCCGTACACACCCAGGTAACAGGATAGGTTTATTTGTAATGTAACCAGGAGGGAGACTCTCAGCAACTGCTGAGGTCCTCCGTTCCAAGCCACTACTGTACTATGGAATGTCCATGCATCATTCTGCAGCGAAAGGCTGCTTCGTAAAACAATTACACTTAAATAGTACAGCACCCTATCCAAAAACATTTCCTGCTAAATATTCATACCCAATCAGAGGCCGCCTTGATGCTGAAGTAAAAATACCAGGCGTGGGGTTTTGATTAATTTCCAACAAAGATATACGATCAGTGTTGATTAAAGCAGCGCATGGCGCTTGAGGGGGTAGCATCTGTCCATGCTGGTGTGGCGCTACAATAGCATTATTGCAAGCACGTTATTGGTGGCCAGGCCTATACAAACAGGCCAAGCAATATGTCCTTTGTTGTGACATCTGCCAACAAATTAAGGGTCCCACCGGTAAACACCCACTGCAGACACCCTTCCTAATTTCCAACAAACCATTACAATGTGTACTTGGAACATTGTGGTCCCCTAACACCAGACAGTTCATACAAGTACATCTTGGTCGCTGTTGACTCTTGCTCTAGATTTCTATGGGTGTGGCCACAATGCTAGGCCAACACTCGGACTGTTATTAAAGAGTTATCAGTACATATGCAGTTGCAGCTTTCCACTCAGACCATGGCCCTGCTTTTGCCTCAAGGGCATTCAGGGACACCATGGCTTCGTTAGGGGTCCAACTCCATTACTTGTCTCCATTTCATCCAGAGGGAAACAGTGTTGTGGAGCAACAAAACTGCGATTTAAAGCATTCCTTAACAGCCAGAGTTTTAGGTACGGTCGTAGTTGGCTTCACCACATATATGGAGTCCAGAGAGCACTTAACAATCTGCCTAGAAGGTCCCTGGGGGGTTGCACTTCATACGAGAAAGAAAGCCTCCGTGTTCTTCCCTGCCCTCCAAGAGTCCAAGTGCAACTGCAGATGGTTCGAGAAAAGATGGAGGAGCAGCAAAACAGTGGCAGACCACACAGCCTTCAAAACCACCGTCACCGCACACCACACCTCATCAGAACCTTAAAGAAAGCAGCCATACAGGAATGCATCAACGCCAATGCGCACAACAGCAAATAACTCCTCACCATAGTTAAAGAATTCGCCAAATTCAAAACAGAGACAGCAGATATTCCCCCTCTCAAAAGCTCTGTGACAAACTTGTCACCTTCTTTCACCACAAGATCAAGAAGATCTATGACAGGTTTGCAACCCAAACCCCACCTACACTTTCTACAATCACTGCACCCAATGACTCCAGAACCCAGCAGATCTTACCACCCTCACCTCTGACAACACCCTCTGGATCATGAAAAGCAACCACTCCAGAGCCCCCCTCGGAACTCTGCCCTCACCACATGTTTAACAGAGCCAGCACAGTGATATCATCCAACCTCTGCTGCACCATCAACAGCTCCATCAAGTTCTCCACCTTCCTGGAAGATTGGAAGCACACAGAGATCAACCCCTTGCTGAGGAAATCCTCTGCTGACCCGACAGACCTCAAGAAAAACAGAGCCATCTTGCTGCTCCCCTTCTCAGCCAAAGTCATTAGGAACGCTATCAACACCCAATTGTTCTAGTTCATTGAAATGAACAACATCCTGGATCTCCCAATCGGGCTTCAGAAGCAACCACAGCACCAAGACCATTCTCCTCGCCACTACAGATGACATCTGCACCCTCCTTGACAAGGCCAAATCTGCTGCCCTCATCCTCTTAAACCTCTCAGCAGCCTTCAACATTGTCTCCCATCAAACCCTCTGCGCAAGACTCCACAATGCCGGCATTTGCGACAAAGCCCTAGAAAGGATCCGCTCCTTCCTCATGGGACGAACGCAGAGAGTTAGACTTCTACTGAACCCCCCCACACCCACGGAACATGCACGAAACCTCACCATCATCCTGGACTCCTCACTCTCAATGAACCACCAAATCAATGCTATTTTGTCCTCCTGCTTCCACATGCTTCACCTGCTTCGAAAGATCTTCAAGTGAATCCCCACTGAATCCAGGAAAACGGTCACCCATGTGCTTGTCAGCAGCAGACTCGACTACGGATATGCATTCTATGCCGGCACCACCGAGAAACTCCGGAGGAAACAGCAGAACATCAGAACACATCCACCAAACTCATCCTGAACATCCCACATCCCACATCACAGTCAGATCACCGGCCACCTGAGATACCTTCACTGGCTACCTATCAACAAAATAATTGCATTCCAGCTCCTCATGCACACCTACAAAGGCCTCTACAACACCAGACTTGCATACCTCAACCACCGTCTCTCCTTCTACACTCTCACCATACATCTTTGCTCTGCCCAACTGGCAGTCGCCACCATCCCATGGATCCACAAGACCACGACTGGCTCCTACCTCACTGCGAAGAGCTAGAACTCCTTTCCTCTGCACCTCAGGCATTCACCATCGCTGCCACAATTCAGGGAGTCCCTCAAGACCTGGCAATTCAACTAATCAGCGATTCCAACCCTCTAACCCCCACTTAGTGCCCTGAGACCCTCACGGGTAAGTAGTCACGCTTTATAGGAACCCTAAAAAATCGACTTAAATGTAGGTGCTTTTTCAAACATAACATCATTTTTATTAATTGATTTATGGTTAAAGAAATATTATTCACATCATTTTTGTGTACAATGCCACATGACCCACACACTTGCCTAAGAGAGGCAGACAATGATTCTACAGAGATGAACCATCAGATTTTAGAGGGAGAGATTTTATAGTGAAGAGCCAGCATGTCTTGCCTTCTCAAGGGCCTGAAACCATACCCTAGATACAGCTACCACCAATCTGCCGGTCACCTCTCTACAGCATGGCATGAGGGGCAGTAACCAACTCTTGACTAGAAGAATGAATGACTCTTGATGTCCATCCTTATTAGGACAGGCTATGGCTCTTCTGTTGAATGTCTGCAAACGGTGGACCACTTCTAATGACTCACAGGTTGTCGATGCCACTATGGACAAAACACATAGCAAGCCAGAAAACATTTATTTGGGTCAGGGTGGACCCACACACAGTCAATAAAATACTTTTGTGTTCGAAAATGGTTTATTAGTAAGGGCAGGTGGGTACCTACACTTAGTAATAATACCACAACCACAAATAAGGTCCAGCCAAAGTCTCAATACATTAATCCTCAGGAGAAAGGTGTGTACAGTTTTTTTATATCAATAAAACAGAAAATAAGTAAAACACAACACACAATAAAATTCAAAAACCAATTTCGAAAACTGGGACAAATTTGTATCTTTAAGATGACACCAAAATGACAAAAAGGCAATGTAGGGAACTGGAGAAATGAATTTTTAAAACATAAATCAAATAAATTACTTTCTAGCTCCTAAAAATGAAAAGCACCAACCTCAGCTATCTGGTAACACCTAGACATTTCAAAGTTAAAAGTTGGGGCTTGCCGCAATGGAGTCAAAGTCGGATGTGTTGAGCGTCAGGCCTTGGTCTAAATTTTACCTTTGTTCTTAGTGACTTTTTTGGTTCTTTTTACCTCGATGTCAAGCAAGGCTGCTCGGCAGGCCAGGTTGCGACTCATTGTCATCATCTTGGTTCAGCGTGAGGAATCGGTGAAATCTTGGAGATCTTGGTTCTTGTAGTCGATTGGCAGAGCTCTGGAACTTTCAGTGGGGCGAACATGAGTTTTGTGGTTTGACATCACCGGATTGACTCTTGTGGACGGGTTGGTCTCCTTAAAGATTGTTTTTGCAAAATGTCTCCAAATATCTCCACACCTCTGGATCTTCTTCCAGAATGTCTTTTGGGGTATTGAAGGGCCCACAATGCCAACCAAGATCCCAGAAGCTCTGAGCCACTCCCTGGGGAGTTTGGGACTACAATTTGCACAATGTACCTGGCCAGATCCTTAAATTTCCACTGGCCTCTGGTCAGCTGGGCTCTTCTTGCAGGAGTTGATGCAGGGGACTCTTGGTAGCTCCTTTGTACCTATTGCTAACAGGGTATCCTGATAGCAATAGGACCTTGGAAGCAAGCCAAAGTCCCCTTTGTGCTCCTTTAGACTGCAGTCCTTGGTGCAGACAAAGGGTTCAGCAAGGCAGTCCTTCTTCTTCTGGTTTCTTCTAGGAGGGATCTGAGTTGCTAGGCATCTTTCCCAATTTTATCAAGGTTCTGGGGTGGCAGGTAGGGCAGACACCCCTGACCAATGGTATACAGGGTACCGCCCTCTGTGATGACCACTTCCTGCGAAGTGTCGCACAATATTGCCACAGAAAGCACTGTTTTAAATATAAAAATTTGGGGAAATCTCTCCAGGAGGCTCAGGTCTGGCTAAGCCTACCCATAGGTGTGGCTACTTTTTTTTACACTCCCCTTCCAGCCACTCTCCTAATCTAATTAGAGAGGTTCACACCTGTCTAGCGGGGAGGTCTGGTTTCTGTCCCAACCGTCATTCCCCCTTTTGAAGACCAGTTTGGGTTCTCAGCCCCCTTCCTGCTCTAGCATCTGCTGCTGCAGTTCTCCTCCCACTAGATGGTTCCTTTGTCTCAGCTCAGGCCACTTCACACCTCATCAGAGCAGCTTGGCCAGCCTGTCAAAGGCTGACCAATTAAGGAAGGCTGCTAAGTTGGGTAACTTTAGGAGAGAGTTCTAAAACTCTTTCCCTGTGATAGTTATGACAAATCTAACATTGGCAAGTGGTTGAATTTATCTTAACTATTATTGTGACAATGTGAATCATATCTCTAGCGCATTTCTATCAAAACATAGACTTTATTGGTTTTAAATAAAGCATTCCATGTTAGCCTATAGAACTAATGTACTACAATGGGGAAACATTAAATTGACATATCTCTATTTGTAAAAATAAGGTAGGTTGAGACTTTGGTAGTACTTTTAATTCCAAAATCGAATTTCAGTTTTATTTTATTTTACAAGCAGCCTGCAAGGGAGGACTGCCTTTAAAATGAGAGCAAACACCATAGCAGTGCACCCATAAGTGCCTTAACACCACTGGGGTCCCTAAACCTACATATACTAGCGACTTACAGGTAGATTGTGAGAGCCAGTTATAATTATGTCTAATTATCACATTCTTTTTAAACTGAGCACTGGACCTGAGCCTGGTTAGCAGAGCCAAAGGCACAGTCATGGTCAGTGACCAACAGTATCAGTTACAAAAATGGGTGTGATCAGGGCAAAAAGGATGACTTTCTCACACTGCCCCCACCAGGCGAAAGGTAATGGGTAACTAACTTATACCCTGTTAGTCCTCATCAGCTAAGTGGAAAAACTTTGGAAGTCCATCTGCATTGACATGGGCTTTCCCAGGTCTGTGTTCCTGGAGGAAATGGACCACCTCAACAGTTTTGGAATCTCACCTCACTCATCAGCATGAGCCATCTGAGAGGAATGTGGTCAGTTTGAACTTGGAAATGAGTACCAAACAGGTATTGTCCCACCTTCTTCAGAGACCAGACCACAACAAAGGCTTCCCTCTGAATGGTGTTCCCTCTTTGTTCTTGTGGGAGTGGTCAACTGCTAATGAAGACAAATGGCTGATCCTGGCCCTCAACATTTGCCTGTGCCAATTCTGCCCCAATCCCTTGCTCTGAAGCATCTGTCAGGGCCCAGTAACAAAGGTTCTGGACACATAGCCTCCTTCAGAGTGTGAAAGGCCTTCTGACACTCTGGGGTCCAAATGACCTTTTAAGCTATTTATTTTAAGTGAGTTCTGTCAGGGGGCCAGAATAGTCCCATAAATCTTCACAAATCTTCTGTAAAACCCAGTCAGGCCAAGAAAGGTTCTGACCTGTGTTTTGTTTTAGGAGCCGCCCAATCCAGGATGTTCTGAATTTTCAGCTGGAGAGGCTGTACATGACCTCCGCCAACTAGGTATTGTAGGTACATCACTAAACTCTGTCCTAGCTGGCTGCCTTGATAGTCAGGCCTGCATTTTGCAGGGCCTGAAGCAATTCCTGCAGGTGGACCAGGTGATCCTCCCAAGCGGAACTGAAAACAGATATATCAGCAAGATAAGCTGCACTAAAGGATTCCAACCAAGACATGACTCTGTTCACCAGCCTTTGGAATGTGGCAGGGGAATTCTTCAAACCAAAGTGCATGACCTTGAAATGAAAGTGGCTCTCCAGAGTGGAAAAGGCTGACTTCTCTTTGGCTTCTAGACTTAGGGCAATCTGCTAGTAACCTGAGGTCTGATTAAATGTACTCAGGTACTTTACAGTCCCCAACCTATCAATGCGCTCATCAGCTCAAGATATGGGGTGAGCCTCAGTCTTGCTGACTGGGAAAACATCCCACAAAACTGCTCCAACACTTGTTTGCAGTCTTTTCACCGCTGGTCTATCACCTTCACTGACCCATTTGCAGATTGTTGAAGAGAAGAGCTGGCAGAGCCTCACTCTCCTCCTCTCTCCCTTCATCTGTGACCATCAGCATGGTCACGTCTGCCCTGTCTTGGTGGGGTTTCAGTATATTGACATGCAGGGTCTATTGGGGATTCATGGGATGCCAAGGTCCCCTAAGTAGGTAAACTCACTCTTTTTTAAATTAAATGGGGTAGGGGCCTGTTAATTTCTCCTGAAGGGTACTGGATGTCACAGACTCAGTTCTCAGGCATAGTAGCCTTCTGGTTATAGCAGAGATTCATAAGCACTTGGCTGGCCTCCATGTTTCTGCCTTTCTTCCTGGTATGCTCTGCTATGCAAAACCATAGGCCTAGCACACAGTCCAGGACATTCAACTTGGATTCCTTGAGAGACTTCTCCCAGGGCTCTGTTACCAAGCACACAGGCCCTCTTACAGGGTTGCCAAGAGCAATTAAAAGGGGCTAAAGCCAGTCCCCCTCTGTGGCACCTTCCTGTATGCAAATGGCAGGCACAGGAGAAGAACATCCCATCTCCTCCTGAATTATCATTCTCTTCAAGGTCGTATTGAATCTTTCCACCAGACTATTGTTCTAGAGATGATACGGGGTGGTGAACGTTTAGGTAACGCCACATTCATCCCACATTGTCTTCAGATTGGCACACATAAAGCTTGTGACCCTGAGACCACCTCCTTTGGGTAACTCACTCTGGTGAACACACCAGTGACCCTAGCCACTGTGGGAGCAATGACTGTTCTGAGGGGTATTGCCTCTGGACATCTGGTGGCATGCTCTACTACCACCAAGAAATATCTGTTGCCTGAGGCAGTTGGCGGGTTTAGGGACCAACAATATTGATCCCTACCCTTTCAAAGGGAGTCCCAACCACTGGTAGTGGGATTAGGGGAGCCTTTGGCTTGTTCCCTGTCTTGCCACTGGCCTGACATGTGACACCGGAGCCACAGAACTCCTTCACTTTGGCAGAAATGTTGGGCCAATAGAAATGGTTGACCAGTCTATTCTAGGTCTTGGTCTGACCCAAATGTCCTGCAAGGGGATGTCATAGCTGAAAGTGAGAAGAAAATCTCCATAATTCTGGGGGACCGCCACTCTCCTGGTTGCCCCTGGTTTTGGGTCCCTTACCTCAGTATAGAGGGCTCCATCCTCCCAGTAGACCCTGTGAAATCCACTGACATCACCCTGCTCTTGCCTGGAGACTGCCTCAGATCCTCAAGTGTGGGACACTCTCTTTGTCCACCAGCCCCTTGCACTTCTGCTAGGTCAGACAGATCTTGCAGGGGTAGAGTCCCTTCCTCAAATATCAGATCCTTCCCCTCGAGGTAAGATTTCTCTTGCACATCTTGACTTCTTTGGGCTCGCTCACCAGACCCTGTGCCCTTTCTCTTGCTTCTGGAAATTGGTCCATTGTTCCAAGGTCCAGGTGTCCAGGACTTCCCTGTTGTGCGGTCTGTGACCTGGTCACACCACATACCCACTCAGAGAGGTCCAGCATCTGCACATGTACCTTCCTTTCCACCCCTGACTATTCAGAAGCTTCAAGATCACTTCCCAGTAGACACTCGACTGGGAGAGCAGGAACCACAACTACTTTGTTAGTGCCAGTCATACTTTCCCATTCCAAGCTCACCATTGCCATGGGATGAAGCTTGGCTCTGCTGTATAAGTTATCTTGTGAAATACACCAGGCATAATCTGCTCTGGAGTACCAGTTTGTCCATCAGCATGGTCATACTGGATTCCTGTATCTCTCCTCTCAGAGCCTCAACCTCAGTACTGTTGATTTTAGCCCTCTCTCTGTACTTCTCTATTCTTGGAGGTAAGGCTGCCAGGGATGCAACTTCAACACCTCCAACGGCCACTAAGGTTACCTAGGTGTATCCCTTCCCCATCTCTGGACCAAAGTCCACACACACACTTAGCCTAGCAACCCCCTAGGACTGCTCACAAGTGGGGGGTTCATTGAGCCAACAGCATCTCCTCTTTTGTGTCCTGGCTGCAAGCAGTCAAAACACTTCCCTGCCTTTGAAGGGTGAAAGAACTTCCCAGTCCTTTCAGCTTCCCCTGCTGCCCGCTCCCCAGTAAATAAGTAAAACACAACACACACTAACAACCCAACACCAATTTATGAAAATAGGAATGTTTTTTATCTTGAAAATGACACCAAAATGACCAAAATATATTTTTTAAATTAAATCAAAACTGTGCTTACTAGTGCTTAAAAGTGAGAATTGACAAACGTTGCCATCTGCTCACAGATGAAACTTTGACTTTGATCTGGTCAGGATTTTTATTGTGTGTTGTGTTTTACTTATTTACTGTTTTGTTGATATTAAATGCTTTACACCTGTGTCTCCTAAATTAAACCTGACTGCTCGTGAGCCAAGCTGACAAGGGTTGAGCAAGGGTTAATTTATTGAGACCTTGACTGGACCTTATTTGTGATTGTGGTGTTGTTACTAAGTTTAGGTGCCTACCTGGCCTTACTAATAAACTACTTTCCAAAATGTTGTCTACAAGCTTCTCAAAATGTTATGTGGTTGGGAGGTTTGGGCTGTAGGAAGGGGAGGAGAAGGTGTGCAGAACTAGAAGTTACATGGTCTTTGGACGTTTCATTGTGGTTATGGTGTTCATAGCTGCCACCAAAAGAACAATGGTCCATGAAAATTAATTTTCTTTCAGCAACATGTTAATCTTGATATGGGAGTTCTACTATGGAACAGGTAACGTATTACTTAAAGAAAATTTAAAACATGCTGTTCATCTGCATACACAGCAAAGGGGGTAAACACATTTTAATGACCTAATTGTTAGAAACTACAAATGGTAGATGAGTAAATATTTTTTCATGATCTTATATTTACAACTAAGTTGTAAACCTATGTGACTTATAATCAATGAGGAATATCTATTCAACCAGTAATGACAGTTGCCATCCGAGTCAGTATTCCAAAATTTACCCCACGTGGTTTTTCAAAGAACACATTTCGCAAGGTTCAACCCGATCAAATATATCTGACGAAAAAAATGACCCACAATATGGGAATTACTAGCAGAAATGGGTGCAACAAAAATGCCCAAGCCTAACCTCCATTCAGTAAGGGGGAAATGCAATAAGGATGTAGTAATACCACACATTAAGGCCCAGATTTATACTTTTTTTGCGCCCCATTAGCGTCATGTTTTGCGGCGCAGGAGTGGGGAGTAGGGATAGGGAGTGAGGGAGGTGGGTTGGTGTTGGGGGGTTACCCCTTAAGAGGTGCCTCATTTTGCCCAAGGCTAATGAATATCTGTCAGATATCCCATTTTCATTGTCATTTTCCCAGGGGGGAGATCATTTTACTTTATGAGATGATTCTAACATCATCCATACACAGTCAAGCCCCAGAAACCACACAAGCAAACAGACCCCTTGGAAGCACTGTCACTCACAACCAGCATCAGCCAGCTCACTTCAGAGGCAAACCATCCCTGTCAGTCAAGGAGTTAGAGATCTGATTCTCCTGGACACATTATATATAAAATACTATTTTGCAACTGCAGAAATTTTGGATTGAAAGGAGATTCACTTTTCAGGTGATAAAAAATTATAGAAATATTTCATTAAATCTTTCCTATATGTGAGAACTCTCTTAAATTGCATTTTGCCTAAAGGGAAAATTTAAAAAATGATTGCTTGTATTTGTGCTTGGAAGCTTTCTTTCGTACCACAGAAAAGTTTCTGTACAGGTAAGATTAAAAATGTCTGTCTGAAATTTCATCTCCAATGTGAGCTTTTGGCGATTGTGAAATTTTGTACAAGGAAAGGCAACCAGGAATTAGATCATCAGACCCACCTATCCTGACAATCTTCCTGCATTCCACCTGATCTTTCCCTTATTAATGCCAAATTCAGTCCTTTTAAAACCCTCAAAAGGCATGCTCTTTATGAAAAATACAATAAAAATGTATAAAATATACCAGTTATTAATCAGCTTTGACATTAGGTTCATGGTATAACAATTAGTCCAATACTTAGCTGCTTTCCTACTCATAGATATTTTAAGTCGTAACAGAAAATATTGAAGGTCAAGCTGTCATTGGAAAAAACAGAATAAATAAGAGTAGTGGAGATGGGTGAAAGTTTATTTTCACATGCATAGACAATATCATACTTCCCAAAGAAGTACAAGTTTCCCTCAATTTGCCAAGAACAGCACATATAACTTTGTCAATCCCCACTGCCAGAGATCCTGTCCAAGATGGCGGTCATATAAGGTTAAAATAATTGTTTTTCTCCACTGTCAAGAATACAGTGACTGTGGGCTGGATGCTTGAACTTCTGATGGGAGCAGGAGCCTGAACGATGCCACTCTTCTCTATGCCATAAGCAGTATCATAGCCGTGAGCTTACTTATCCCTACTGACAATCATTCTACATAACTATTAATGTTATGAGTGGCTTTTAGAATACTTCAAAACCAACCATTGCCAATACTGTCTGTAGTGTGCAGGAAAAGCCAGGCGAATTAAAGGAATGCAGCATTTAGGTTTCAGCTTCTGGCACAGTTTGAATTGTCTCTTACTCCGAGTTTCCATAGATCTTATGTAAGAATTTTATATGAAGCAATCTTAGCTTATAGTTAGGAGAGCATGCTCACATTTGGGCTCAGAAGAACTTCTGCTGTACATCTGTGATGGCAAGTCGAATTCAGCATTTAATTTGTCTCTTACACCTGACATGTAAAATTGGTGCTGTGCTCTGTGTCACAGCATAGAACTGGGATACCAATCTCTTGGAGGAGCAGAAGGAGGCAATTATCATAAATCCCAACACAGCATTAGCTAGGGAATCCAGCTGGTACAGCAGTGGGAAAATAATACAAAGATTGTGGGAACTAGAGTGCCTAGGTTTGAAGCCTGACTGATTTGGTCTGATTACCTTCAGAGAATGGGAAATATTAGATTAGCCAACCATTTAGCTAGAATTGCATTATCAGTATGGATCAGAGATAGTGGATGGTAAGGGCTGGAGCGCTCCAGTGGTTTATCTGGCTTTAGTATTGTTATGTGTTATTACAATTAAGGCCTCCTATTGGAGGTGTCAGTTTCTCCTTCCATACTACCAGAAGATGGTGCCCCAGTTTCTGATCAATTCTTTTATATATTCAGCAGGAAGCCCTTCAGGCTCAGAAGCCTTGCCATTCAGGAGGCTCTAAATATCTTGAGTTACAACTGTGTTTATTGAGACATCCAAGTTTGAACAGTGCTTATTGTCAAGCCATGCCAGCTCAGTGATGTCAAGGAAGGAATTATTATCCTCCAAGGTAGGGTTGGCTTTAGACATATAAAGAGAAGAAGTTTTTTGAATTCCTGTAGGACATTTTCAGCTCCACAGACTGGTGGGGCAACACCAGAACCAAGCTCACTAATATCTGCACTAGCCCAAGAGTATCTAAGCAAATAAGCCAATATTTTTACCAGTCAATCACCCTTGCCAGACATTCTGGTTGTCATTTTCTTTCCCAGGTAGTTAACCTCCCATTCAGATGCTTCTTTGAACCATTCAGTTTGATGTTAATTTCACACAGCACATGTGTATTCTCCAAAGCACAATGATCTATTCATGGGCCTGGATTTCGTATAAGTCCAGACTGTTTTGACATGCATGGTAACTACCTTGAACGCCTCCCATCATATGCTGGGAATGCCGAATGATTGAGCTTTGAAGGTGAAGTGCTCCAGAATGGCAGCATTAATTTCCACATGAAATACAGGATCTCCTAAAGTATGCTGTGGGTGCACTAGATTGAATCCTTATGCTCCGGGCCCAGAAAGACAAGATCTAAAATGGACTGGAGCATGATCATTGGCTTCAGTTTTAGGTTGGTGCTGCAAAATGAGAATGTTTTGGATACTGGTGCCACCTAGGAACGCTGGATGATTTCTCTTACCCAGGGATTATGAAGTCACGTGATCTATGCGAAAAATGAAGCTGCCAAAACACATGTGGTTCTCTAGCTGGCTCTAGTTGAACACCTGAAACACTAGACTAGACCAAGAACTCATCTATGACATGGCATCAGGCAGATGACTACATTTGCCAGAACAATGTCTTTTTTTTATTTTGGAGCTGTATCATATGAAGCTTTGTACATCTCCCCAATCAGGAGTGATATAATAAATATGGCTTTCATTCTTTTTGTGTTTTTTCCCATTAAAATATCAATGAAAATAGTTACACAAAAAATGTCAGCGGCATGGCTGGTGGGCCTACATCTTTTATTAACTTCTAATCTATTCAACAGGTTTGCAAACAAATATGAAAAACAGACCATTGCCTACATACCAAGGCTGAGCCTTTTGACTCAACCTAGCTAGCGAGTGTGATGGGGTTTGACGGCCATGGTCAGTGACAGGAATTTCTTTCCACTTCTTTCAGGCGTGACCAGCCAGCTGGATGTTTTGGATTATACATTTTTCTCCAACATGACGTATCTTCAACTGTGCTTCTTGCTCTGTCCTGCAGCAGCTTTGGTGCACCAGCCACAGTCACAAGCCACCCAATGTGTTGAACATCACACCACAATTTTTTGCTTGTGCTTCTGTCCTCTCAGCTGCAGTATGTGTGGTATGTTCTGGTAGACATCTGCTAGAACTGTCTCTCCTCTTACTTCTATACCATCGACTTGTGCACTGGGTTGCCACCAGGGGGAGCTACAAAGGGGGTAAGTATAACCTGTGGGGGCGAGTGGCTAAGCCCTTATCTATATCATTAACATGCCCTTCTCTGCAGAGTGTGGATGGCTTACATAGTACACCACGCACTACTGGTATTGGATGCTTGTTATCTTGAAACTAGGGATGGGTGACAGTAAACTCAGCAACACAGCAGTTGGCAGAGTTTTCGCCATATTCCATACTGCAAGCCAAGGGCGGAGTGGCAAAACCCCACAAACACCACCAGTGGAGAGGAGTTTCCAGCCGACTCCTAGTCATGTTATTATAATTTTATTGAAACACAAGAAGAGAGTGTCGGGAGTGGCTCAACCCCACACATGCTCCCGTTTTGGCACGAAAATCGTAAATACACAAAAGGAGGGAACTGGACTATTAGGCCCTGTTCAGGAAGCGCTAGTTGGGTACGTATTTTTCAGGTAGGGATGGGTTAGGAACTGGCTGTGCCTTTGAGGGAGTTCCCTTTACGGACTAGGTGGTCTCACACACATTATAGTGTCATGCTTCATCATTTGACCACCTAGCCCCACCCAGATAAGATGATCCAACCTGGGCGGACTCAACCTCGTTGTTAAAAGAACTGCAGAGGGAGTGCTGAAATTAAATCTAGCTGGATAGTACAAGGGATCCAGATAAAGAATTGGTGAATAAAATTACCTTACAAATCACCTGTTTTGTTTGGAGATTATTTAATATAGGTGTTTGTAGGTAAGAATGAAAACCAGGGTTAGGACTCTGTTGAGAATGATGGCTCACAGAGTCTAAAAGTAAGGGACCAACATGTTTCTGCCTGCACTAAGAGCTGAAAGGTCTGGGGCATTCGTCAAGGTCGGGGATCCCTATACGACAAGGAGCATGAAAGCATGCTCGATAATATGAAATGTGCTCAAGTTAAATAAATAAATGTCAGGCCTACCTGAACATTTTGTTTTGGGGGGGGGGGCTAAGAAGAAGATAAGAAAAACAGTGGTGAAACAAAGGTGTCACTTCAATCCAAAACACACTGCACACAGGGGTGTCAAAAACATGCCGTGAATATCACATGCAAACACATGGAGGAGAACAACAGGCAGGGGAGCCTAACTAAGTGGACTTACCCTGCGAGAAAAAGCAGATAGCCTCTGGTCTGGAAGATAACGGAGGGGGGGTTGCCCCTTATAGTCACACTCTGTTGAAAAGACGGAGCAAAAAAACTAAAAAGGCGAAAAGCTAGAGAAAGGTCATGCCAGATAATGGGTGTTAACAAAGGAACCAGTATCAGTGGAGTAAATATGTCTATATGCGTAATGCTGGATTGATACAGGAATAAAGTATTCAGTAAAGAAGCATAAAGAACCAATATGCTTTTTGTGGGGCTGATCACTGATCGAAAAATGCTCTTCATAGGGATAGAAACAATATCCTATTGTGAAAGAATCAAAGGGGGTTCGGGGGGCGGGAGAGTTTCAAAACTTACAACTCCAACGGGTCCAGCTGCTCAAGTAATGCTGTTAGCGAGCACTGGGAATTTAAGGACCAGGCAGGTGCCAATTAAGTGCTGATTAAACAGTTAGTCAAACACAGCTGATGCAGTGCAGTGCCAGTACCCGCTAGGGAGCGATGCTTCAGAAATGGCCTCACGGGGTTGGGACCCCCGGAAATACTTGGAAGACGCGAAGCGTCTTGTCGAGCCTCGGACAGCTGGGAAACATAGTCCCCGGCTTCCGAGGATTGTATGTATCACTGGTTGCAGTAGCAACCAGAACGATTGTGCGCTCCACTTAGAATAAGAGGAGATGCACAATCTATTTTTCATGTCATAGCTCTGCGGGACTATCACAGGCGGTATTGGGGAGGGGGGAAGAGAGAAAAAGAGGAAGGGACAAGGAGAAAAGGAGTGGAAAGAAAAGGGAGGCGGGGGAAGGGAGGGAGAAAGGGGAAGGAAAAAAGAGAGGGGTGTGTGGAAAAGAAACGATGACCGGAAGGAAAATTAGGGGGAGGGGAGGTAATGTTGAGAGGCAAAATGAATAAGGGCCAACACAGAGATGGCCATGGAAAGCAGGAGGGAAGGGGTAGTTTATCAGGGGAGGAGGGAGGAATAAGAAAATTGGAAAGAAGGGGGAGAAAGGAAGAGAAGAGCAAAAAGAAAATTAAAAAATTGAAGGGACTGAGGGAAAAAATTATATTGGTACAGGAAAAAGAGAGAAAAAGAGGCCAAAGAAAGGAAGTAGAGTGGACACAAGAGGAGGGTTGAAAGACAAGAGAACAAATGAAAGGAAGGGGGGGGAGAAGGAGACGGGGAGAATAGAAAAAGGTAAAAAGGGGGGGCTAGAGGAGAGAAGGATAGTGGGGGAAGGGAACGGAGGGTTTATAGGTGAAGGTGGGAGTGATACTGTTATTACAGGCCTGACCATTGGATATTGTCGTTCAGTCCCATGGTATCGGTATGTAGCCTCCACACCCATCTCTGTTCATAGAACAGTAATTTTTGCTTCACGTTCAATGTTGGGTGGTTGAGTTTATTGATGACACACCACTCCATGTCGTTAGGATTGTGGTTGTTTGTGATGTAATGTTCAGTGAGGCGGGTAGCATCTTGTTTACATCTGATTGTACTTCAGTGTTCCCAGATGCGAGTACCTACTCTCCTGGTGGTCATGCCAATATATATGAGTCCGCACGGACACTTTATCATATAAATAACATTCTTGCTGTTGCAATTGGTGAAATTCCTCAGTTCCCATGGTGTCTGTAGACCCAATTCTAACTTAAGGGTCTTCTTTGTAAATTGACAGACACTGTAATTCCCACACGGGAAGTGTCCTTTCGGTGGTGGTAAGCCCCATAAGGTCCCTTGCTTGCTGATAAGGGGCCTATCTCGTGGTCGAGTATGGATGATTATGTCACAAATGCTTTTAGCCTTTTTGAAGGCATTGAGGGGGGGCTTGAAGGGGAGGCCTCCTGAAGTTAAGATTTTCCAATCCTCTTTAATTATCTTTTTTACTGTATTAGATACAGGATTAAAGGTTGTTACACAGATCATACTGTCTTTATTATCGGTCCTTACAAAGGGTTGCAGTAGCGTATCCCTATGACTTGAGCGAGCATACTTTTCGGCTCTTCTCGTGAGATGTGTGGGATATCCTTTAGCCCGTAGTTTATTGGTAAGCTTCTTGGCATGTTTGTTGTAATCCGTTATTTCTGTACAGTTACATCGCAAGCGCAAAAATTGGCCCACTGGTAAGATCTCCTTTAGAGAGCGTGGATGCAAACTTTGGAATTGTAACAGATTGTTCCTATCAGTCAGTATGTAAAAAACTTCTGTCTTAAGGAAGCCATCTTTTTCCGTGATGAGAAGGTCAAGGACGAACATTTATGGGTTACCTATAGTTGATGTAAGTTTAAAAAAGGGATTTAAAGTGTTTAGCCAGGTCACAAAAGTGGTTGCTTCCTCCTTTGTGCCTTTCTGAATCAGGAGGATGTAATCAATATAACGCTTCAATACCCTTATTTTGTCATAGTATGGGTTTTCTTCAGTCAAAACGGATTCTCTCTCAAAGTGACCTACATACAAACAAGCTAAACTTGGGGTGAAGGTACTGCCCATCGAGGTACCGTGTAATTGTGTCCCATGACAGTGACTGGAAGTCCTGTAAGAATGGGCTTATCTCAAGGACTAACTGCATATGGGCACAGTATTGCAGCAATGGGTTAGTTTGAAATTAACTTATGTGGTTTCAAGACTTACAGGTCTTGATGCTATTGTATTGATTTGTTCTAAACTTTGTGGTGCTACATTTTTTTGTATCAACAAATTGTCATGTGAGAAGTATGGTTTATCATCGTGTAAGATGGTCAAGGATGAATAATCATGAATTGAAATTGAGAGTTACTTCTGATAAATGAGTGAATTGCATGTTTTAAACAGCAGTACTGGTCACGTATTACAAGCACTTTTTCAATTGCATGTTGTGGTTGTATATGTGTTTTGTATAATTAGCTTTTTATTTGTAAATATAATATATTTATGTATTTTAGAAAACAAATTATAAAGCCCAAACATGTTTATTTTTGTAGCCCTGATGAAGCTCTCAGTGTTGGAGAGTGAAATCCTTTGACTGTTTGCTGTTGTTCTCAAAGAAGCAAACTAATTGGGAATTTCTAGAGAACTTGTCTTATTAAATTTATGAATAGACTGATTGTTACAGATTAGTGCCCAGTGATGTTGCTTCTCCATTAGTTGAAGTGATATGGGGCCTTATTTATACTTTTTGGTGCAAAACTGCACTAAGGCAGTTTTGCCCCAAAAAGTTTTGCACCGGCTTGCACCATTTTTTAGCACCAGCTGGGCACCATATTTATGGAATGGTGCAAGCCGGTGCAAAGGGTAGGCTAGCTTAAAAAAAAATGACGTTAGGCAGTTTTGAGTCAAAATAAATGATTCTGACCAGATTAGCATAATTTTTTTACGCTAAGGGGCGTATTTATACTCTGTTTGCACTGAATTAGCGTCATTTTTTTAAAACTCTAATTCAGTGCAAAACTAACTCCATATTTATACTTTGGTGCTAGACCCATCTAGCACCAAATTTATGGAGTTAAAGTCATTTTTTGGAAGTGGAAACCTACCTTGCCTTAATGAGATGCAAGGTAGGCGTTCCCGTGCAAAAAAAATGACTCTATGGCCTTAACACCATATTTATACTCCCATGTAAAAATGGTGCAAGGGAGGGAGGAAGGGTCAAAAAATGGGGCAAAGCGTGCTTTGCCCCATTTTTTAAGACCTGGGTCAGGGCAGGTGTTAGGTGACCTGTGGCCCTATTTCCATGGTGGAACACCATGGAATAAGCCCAGAGGTGCCCTCCCTAGGCCCTAGGGGCACCCCCACCCACACTAGAGGGACTGCGAGGATGGGGGACCCCATCCCAGGTAAGTACAGGTAAGTGCATTTTATTTTTTAAAGTGCCATAGGGGGCCCTGAAATGGGCCCCCATACATGTCACCGGGTGCAATGGCCATGCCCAGCGGACCCCTTTCCTCTGTGCTGGCCACTGGGGTGGTGGGCATGACTCCTGCCTCTTCTAAGGCTGGAGTCATGTGGCATGGTAGGTATAGCACCATAAAATGACGCTAATCTGGTTAGAGTCATTTTTTTTTACTCTAACCTGCCTAAAGCCATTTTTTGGTGCTAAACCCTCTTCTTCTATACTGCCAGCCCCACCCGACTAAAGTAATTTTTTAAAACTATAGCCTACCTTTTGCACCGGCTTGCACCATTCCATAAATATGGTGCCCGGCTGGTGCACAGAAATGGTGCAAGCCGGTGCTCAACTTTTTTGGTGCAAAACTGAGTTAGTGCAGTTTTGCAGCAAAAAGTATAAATAAGGGCCAATATTTTGTAAGTTTGCGCCACTTTTGTGTCATAAAATGACGTTAATGCAGTGCAAAAAAAGTTTCAATCAGGGCCTTGGTGCTAGATGGGTCTAGCACCAAATTATAAATATGGAGTTAGTTTTGCACCGAATTAGAGTAAAAAAAAATGACACTAATTCGGTGCAAACAGAGTATAAATATGCCGCAGAGTATAAATATGCCCCTAAATATGGTGTTAAGGCCATAGAGTAATTTTTTGCACGCGAACGCCTACCTTGCATCTCATTAAGGCAAAGTAGGACTCCACTTTCAAAAAATGACTTTAACTCCATAAATTTGGTGCTAGAGGGGTCTAGCACCAAAGTATAAATATGGAGTTAGTTTTGCACCAAATTAGAGTAAAAAAAAATGACACTAATTTGGTGCAAACAGAGTATAAATATGCCCCATGGTGTTTTGGGTCCAGGACAGTTGATCATGGCAACTGGGCAATATTTCCATTCATTGAAGGACGTATTGTGTGATGTAACTGTTTGTTTACCTTAATTGCCCGTTTAGCTGTGAAACAAAAAAAATGCCTCCACCTAAACATGGTGACCATGTGCTTTTAATAAAATTTTCAAACATTAAAAAAATCTTGCCATATAATTTTACTTTCATTTAGAACATGTGCAGAAACCCTCAAAGTATGTCATCGGAAAATATGATTCTTTTTGGCCTAAAGGAAAGGTACTATTGGTTTTAAATTACTGCAACCGAATACATTGTTTAAATACAAATTGGTGATAAAAAAAGATAAAGAATAGAAAGCAAATAAACATTGGCAAAGTAAAGTGTTGGCCCATTAGTTCTTTCAACTGTGTGCAGTTCATTTTAGGAGGATGTACTCAAGGAAAGGTAGTCACTAACTGCACAACACAGCCTAAAACTGAAGTATGTTGTTCATTGCCACATGCTAAATGGCTGCAGCAGCCCCTCTACGGTTTTCCTGATGTGAAGAGTATCTGTCAGGCTGAATTACTCTTCTGGCCCAGGTCAGGCAGCCAGGAGTTTGATATGCGCTAAATGCGCAGACTTCTGGCTGCCTGAGCTGAATTTTTCTGGGGTGTCAAAGTCACAGCTCTGTGGGCATGATCTCTTCCACCTAGCAAAGGTGCCTCAAGGCACTCCCCCTCATGACGAGGGGGAACATCACTGATTGCCTCGGACCTGGGCTGTTCAGTTTTAAGCACTGAAGCGCCCAGGGCCGAGTGTCAATCAGTGACACCTCACCATAGAGTGGGGTGAGGTCAGCAGCATCACTGTGATTATTTGGGACTGCTGCCTTCCCTCACCAAATGTGGATGACAGTTGAACGTACCAAAAGATGAAGAGGGCCAACCAAAAGCCCCTTTTTGTATGTACACATATATGTATTTTTCATGTTTTATTTTGATTGCATCAGGCTGGCGAAACAGTCAAAGCTGTCTCTTGGTCAAACTTAAAAAATGATTCCTAGTGTTGGAGTCCTCTCTGTTAAAAACTTCTAGCAACCCCGTCATGTAAAGCCTTATATCTTCATTAATATAACCCTTCTTTATTGTGGTTCTTCAAAATGCCCATGCTGAAAAACGATTAAAATAGACAAACAGGAAAAATACAGTGGACATGTGAACGTTATGCAAAAGGTGTGACTTTACTTTTCTTATGACAGTTATTATTTTTTCAAATAAAATGCAGGCCAGTCCTCCGTAAGATGATAGTTATTACAAATGTTAAATGGGATATATTTTTGTCAAAAATGGCATAAAACATTCTTACCTTTGCTCAAATCTGTAGTATTTTAGTTATCATGCTACAAGAGGTAAATTATCTCTCAAAAAGTTATTTGTTTTTCTATTGGCACAACATTCTAAAATAAACAAACAGGGCACGATGCTCAGCCTCACTTCTTTCCCTGTAAGGTTTACAGATTAGGACATACAATATAGTGTTTTGTACTTACTTCTTTTAGAGGAACAGTGGTTACAGGGCTGGCATTTTCATAGGATCTACATCCTTGCAGTGTGGCAAACAGAGAACGCCAGGAAGGAGTTGCAAGAGCCTGTCCTTCTAAAGCAGAAGGGAAGAGGACGCTTGAAATAAGCAAAATTACTTTTGATAGTGGAAATGCTTGCAACGTTCCAGTTTGGGTAGGGGCGAATTGGGAGACAAAAGGAAACTTGCTGAAGTATGCTCAGCTTGTAACACATGAAGGTTTAAACCAATGGGGATATGGTCATGGTCTGAAGGCTTAACTAAACTTAAGTAAATTTGTTTACTTTCACAGAAGTAATTTCAGTGTGTTCCAAAAGAGAGGCAGCAGTGACCAAGAAAACTCTAGTAGATCACCCTGACAATGTTAAAAAACAGGTGGAGATGTTGTCTGAAAGAGCTAGGGTCAGATTTAGCAAGCCATGCCAGGCCACCTTGTGTAGATCTGCGTGGCTTAATAAATTAGAGAAACTGACACAGAGTAACACAGATCGCTGCCTTTTCTTGGCAGGGAGGCATTCCATAGGTGGAGCATGGGTGTTCCCACACATCCTCTTATGGATTTTGGTGCATTCCCAGATTTACTATTAGTGGAGTACATGGGAATGCATCAAAATGCTACACTTCCCCAGGTGAGGTGTAACGAGAAGAAATCTCTTTATTTTCTCCTTGTTTTCCCTCTTTCTACATGTGCTACATTCTGCAGTGTACATGGGAATATGAAAATGCTTCATAGGATTGTGTTTGTGCAGGGAAATGTCCCTTCCTGCACAAAAACAATCCTGCCTACAACTCATGCAGCCTTGCACCATGATGCAAGGGTGCCTGCGTTTGAAATGAATCTTTCAGTAAACTGAATTTTAATTGTAATTTAAAATCCTCATTGATGGTAAAGTCAGATTTTGAGTTACTATTAATAAAATGGCACTTTAGAAATTTTGCATTTTTCTGCGCAAACCAAATGTGCCTTTCTGCCAGAGTCCATGGTCACATGACTGTGAAAGGTTTGCCTATCATGTTTTACGTATTCCTTCCAGACATGGGGACAAAAGAGCCTTGAGGTGTGGGGCAGGGCGTTCCTCCCCTGAGCAGGATGTCCTGGAGGGTTGTACTATATCTTCCTGAGCATCAAAAGGATAGGCTTAGGGTTTTACCACTCCTTCCCAATGTATAATGGTTAGTCACCCTGCCACTGACAATGGCAGCTCACACCTAGTCTTTGTTACTCTAGACAGTTCGGAGTCAAACCCAGGAAAAAGGGAAAGTTAGACAAAAGGGGCATCTCCCACCCACAGACTGGTAGTGGACGAAAATGGCACCTTCAGAACCTCTCATCAGAACACTACCTGACCATTGGAAGATTAAGAAGAAGGACCACCCTGCTTTCTGAAGAAGGAAGACTGGACCTGATTGCATGGAACTAAGAATTACACAGATGAGACTCCTTGGGTCAGTTGGTTGATGCCCTGCTTGAGCTACAGGGACACAACAAGCTTCAAGAGGACTCCCTACACCTACCCAGCTGGACCAGTCTGGATCTGTCTGAGACTTGCTTCTTGCCTCTGCTGGAGTGACTCCTGATCCCCAAGAGGTCCCCATCAGATCCTGGACTTTTGGTTGGCTTTAGAGTGTACTCCTCCTGAACTCAAGATGAAAGTAAAGTGGTTTTGGGCTTGAAGACCAAAGCAAAATAACTTGTAAAACATTGTATTCATCATTAACTTATTGTCAGAAATATGTACTCCTACCTACCTCTCTTCCTAGAGCACTTCTTACTACTTCTATCATTATATCAGTTTACCCTTGTCTCATCACAGTTAAGTTTTTCAACTTTTCAAGATAAAAAGAAACCAACTTTTTAAGGAGTTTGAGTCATTAGAGCCATGCTGTATCAACCTTGAACTCATGACCTTGCTGCTAGTTGAGGACAAAGGCAAATTCAAATCCGTTAGGGTTACACAAAGATTACAGACAATGGCCTCACCTACCTCTGCACCTGAAGTCACAGAGTTTGTCCTCAAGGAACATGATAACATCGTCAATATGCTTGTGTCCTGTCTATGACTAAGTTGCCACAGATATGCAGTGCAGGCATCCAACATGCGGACATTACTTTTTATTACCAGGTCGAGAGCAAAACAACGTCCTACAGTACCGATCTGTAAAAAAATGAAACAAAACCGGCTAAGAGATGTTATCTGACTATGATTACATTACTCTTAAAACTCGGATTTAAGTTACAAACTTCTTTTTCACCTTCCCACTTAAACTGTTTCACCTGCCTCTTTCCCACATCTTCCCACCACGAAATCTGCATCTACAATAAAATAGATGCGACTGAAATCCCTAAAATGTAATTGAACATACTAGTTTATTTGCACATTATTAATAGTCCTAGGTGAAAAAAGAGTGGCAAGAACCAAAATGTTGTGTTAAAGTTTGCAGTGTTTTCTTAGCAGAGACCTCAAACCCTTTCAAAACGCGAAATTCTTGCGAATGTAATGGTGCTGTAAACGTTTTTGGAGGGGATGCTGCCATCAGTGTTATATCACTTCAGCAATAGGGATTGTGATACTGTGTGCAGTTTGGCGCACACTGTTGCAAATATATTAGTATTGAATGGTGTTGTAGCACGCTGTCTTTTTCAGACAGCATGTTTCCCATTGACGTGGCCACAAAATTCGCACTGACATGCAGTTTTACTGATAAAACTAGTGCACAAACAATAATATATAGAAATCCGGTTTCAGCAAATATTTGAAATTTGCACATCACAAAGTAAGGTGTCTTGATTGTTTTGATCCAATTAAAATATTTGGGCTTTATTTAGAGTTTGGTGGATGGAATATTCCATCACAAAAGTGACAGATATCCTGTCCACTGTATTCCAAGTGCATTGTATCCTATGGAACGTGTACTGAGGCGGACAGGATATCTGTCATGTTTGTGACAGAGTGCCCCACCCTCCAAACTCTAAATCAGACCCTTTGTTTCCATCGCACTTCAAAATTACAAAAAATGTGCTTCATTTGTGCTAGCCTAACTACTGATATGTTGAAATATTAGTGCAATGTATTTACTGGTATTCAATTTTTCTTGTGTATTTTTTTTTTTATGACATATTATTGCCTTTAATTTCACACTCCCTGAACTTCAGCAAAATTGTCCAATAGTTCACTTTACAAACTCTTCTCACTTTGCAGCTAGACAAAGAAAAGTAAACATTAACCCCCGTATTAAAAGAATAAGCAGCAATTTGGTAGAAGGCACATTTGACTTCTGCCTTTGAACACATAGCAAATGTGACAAGCTAAAAACAGAATTGTCTGGAATCTCTGTTGTGCAGTCACCTTCTAAAATGCAGCATGATTATTTTGGAGTGCTGTAGTACCTCCGCACCGGTACTTCCAGAGTCTATGGCCCATATTTATACACTGGTTGGGCCGGATTAGCGTAATTTTTTTTACGTAAATCCGGTGCAAACTTAACTCCAAATTTATATTTTGACGCTAGACCTGTCTAGCGTCAAAATATTGGCATTAACGTCATTTTTTGCCTGTGAAAAAATAGCTTGCATCAATGAGATGCAAGGTAGGCATTCCCAGGTAAAAAATTCTTCTAAGGCCCTTCCACCTTATTTATCCTCTCATGCAAAAATAACGCATGGGAGGAGGAGGGCCTTAAAAAATGGTGCTAAGCCTGCTTAGCGCCAGTATTAACTCCTGGGTGTGGGCAGGCGTTAGGGGACCTGTGGGCCATTTTCCATGGTCAGAGACCATGGAAACAGCCCACAGGTGCCCTTCCCTGCGCCCAGGGACACCCACCCCCACCCACACCTGGAGGACACCTAAGGATGGGGGTACCCATCCCAGGTAAGTTCAGGTGGGTTTTTTGATTTTTTTTTTAAAAGTGTCATGCTACATGGCACTGTGCCCAATGTCCATGCCCAGGGGACGCTTGTCCCCTGGGAATGGCCAGTGGGCTGGGGGGCATGACTTGTGTCTTTACTAAGATAGGAGTCATGTCCATTTGGGGTTGTGCATCAAAAACATTACACTAGTCAGGTTAGAGTCATTTCTTTTACTCTAGCCTGACTAGCGCCATTCTTTCCCGCACAACCTCCAGTTTGCCCGACGCCTCCCCTACCCGGTTAGCATCATTTATTTTGACAGTAACTGGGCCTTAGCGGTGGCGTGCACAATTCCTTAAATATGGCATCCTGCTGGCATCCTGGAATGGTGCTAGCCAGCGCTATACTTTTTAACGCATCCCTGCGCTAACGCAGGGTTGCGCCAAAAAGTATAAATCTGGGCCTCTGTGTGATTCCAAAAAACACACCTAGAGAATGTAGGTCTGCTCATAACTCAGCTCCTGTATCAGTCAGTTCCACCTGTAATCTAGTAGTGCTGTACGACACAAGCCTAACCTTCAATGGCCTAACAAAACAACTTGTAAAACGTATTCATCATCAACATAGTGTTATAAATATGTACTCTTATCTACCTCTCATCTTAGAGCACTTCCTAGTAAGACTATCATGCATTTTAACAGTACAGCCTTGTCTTACAACATGTACGTTTTTAGGGGTGAATGCAAAGCGCTCCGTCCCGTGTTGTAATCTATCTTTGGTTTTCAAACTATGCCCATGTCACCTCAGTCTCTTACATTGGTTTGTGGGCTTGCCTTTTAAAATGTGCTTGCTTTCATTAGTGAAAGGCATGCATATGCCATGCCTTTTGTGGTGTTTAGCCCTCCTTGAGCGCAGCGACCAAGTACTGAAAACATACGAGGCTCCATGTTTCCGGTCCAGTTCTGGACTACTTTTTCTCTTTTTTCGCAGTGCAATCTCGCTTGGCAGAAATCAATCGCTTTGCATGACATCAATCCTGTTACATAGGTAATTACACTTGTGCTGGTTACATAGATAATTGCACTTTTGCTGGTTACATGGATAATTGCACTTTTGCTGATAGGTTTCACTCTAAGTGAACTTTTATTTCCCTTTGTGTGTCTGCCTTGCGCTGATGGCGGCCATCAGCTCGCTTATGTGAAACTTTTACTTTTCAGTTTATATGGCAAGAAAAGTCCAGTTAGTTATGTGAAACTGTTTTACTTTTCATTTTCAATTTATGTGGCAAGAAAAGTCTGGGTAGGAGTTTACAATGCTAATTGCTCTAGCTCGAGCAAATGCGAGACCCATTACATTGCAAATTCTTGCTTCTTTTCTTGGGGAGTGTAGTTTGTACCTCTTTGGCCAACAAAGAGACAAAAACAGTTTCAGGAGTTATCCAACAATCATAGGGACGTCTGTCACTACACCCCCTGGAGAAGGAAACCATAGTTGCAGTATCTGCTTCCTGATGCCAAGACTGCCATATAACTTGAATGCCTGTTCACAATTATCCAGTAACCAATTAAATTAATCTCAAAGAACTTCGTGGGCAAAATAGGTAGTCAGTGTTTTGCAGCTGAACTTGAAGCCTAGTCTCTTTTCCCTCGTGAAAGAAAGAAACAGATGTCTATTTTAGGTACTAAAAAGCTATGTAAAGCCTTATTTAGAAATTTTCGGACAAGCTACTTTGTCAAACCCTTAATTTATGTAGGCTATGCTACAACCAATTCCTTTTATTACAAACCAGTAATGTTTAGGATGTGTAAAGAAGTAGATACCCAGAGTGTAGCAGGCCCGTGGTTTGAAAGGAGATGTGCACCAGAAGGATTTTTTTACTACAGAAACTGGAGTATGTGAGCCTGTTTTCAGTTTTGGCATTAGGACGTAAGTCACCGTTGCTCCTCCACCTCCTGTGTGGAACCAATTGGTACACTTGAAAGTAATGTTGTAATCACTTTTAAGCAGATTGATAGAACAATTTAATCAGGCCATCCCAGGAAAAGTGTCAGCTGCAAATGTACGATATGTCAGAGACGTTGTTAAATAAAGCACACAGCCAGATTTAAGAACAGTGGCGCTACATTATATGTAGTGCCACTTTTCTTGCGGCCCCTTGCGCTCCTCTAACGCCACAATGTGTGTGCTGTATTTAAAATATGGTGCACCATGGCGCAGGGTGGGGGCAATAGCATCAGAATTTCAGGCGCTATTGATGTACTGTTCAGGATTAGTGGCAAAATGTTGGCGCTAACCCTGAAGAGTACACAGGGGCCCATTCAATACAGTGGCATGCCCCCTTTTAATGCCTGCTCTGGACAGGCGTTAAAAATGCTTGAAAAAATGACTCAAAGAAATCTCTTAGATAGTGCAGGCATAATGTGGGGGAAGGGGTTACAAAGTGGCGCAATGCATGCACTGCACCACTTTGTAAATATGGTGCTGAGTTTTTGGCCATCTAATGCTACATTGGCATACAAAAATGACTCTAATGTGTCTTAAATCTGAGCCACAGATTTGATTTTGACTTTGTTCACCCAAATGTGTAAATTACTGTCCTGAGCTTTTATTGACAGAAACATCAGTCCCCCCCTCCCCCCGTCTCCCCCCTCCCAGCAGGATCCAAGTGATTTTTTTTTTTGCTTTACAAAAATGTATTTTAGTTTCGGAGAGAACAATGAAGGCGAAGGCGGAAGCACAGTAATTTTAGCAGATAATAGGTTTGCATTGTTATTACAATTGAACAAACATCTTCTATAAAACTCAATTTGTACTGCTGTCATATTCTTCTTTTGCAGATAATAATCAAAGACACAATTTCCTTGAGTGTCTGATTAAAGAAGTGGCCAGTTGATGAAGCAGTCCTATCTAATTCTAGAAAAATCATGCCCAGGCGTGTGGGAGTAAAACTGCTAAAGTTCTTTTGGTTAAGAAAATGTCTCTGCCAGCTCATGCCTGTTCCTGCACTGCTGGAAATGGAGAAAGGGGGGCTTTGGTACATATTTCTAGGAATAAATAGGGAGTGGGTGTGGTACCTTAGTAAGATCTTCGCTTAACCAAATGTTGAGGAGCCATGCCAGGAAAATGAAGACTGCACAAACACTTAATGGACATTTAATAAAACTTTGAAAATTGTCTGAAAAACTTGGTAGTGGCCACCTGATTTATTCTACTAAGACATAGACAATGCCCACACCTATGGGCATTTGTTCTTGGTTAGATGTTGCCTTGTGCTCTGGTCCAAAATTTGATTTGCATCAGACCAGAAGCTTGCTTCCAAAATTGTATTTTACACCTTTCACTTTCCAATGAAAACGTTTTAATTTTATCCATGCAGTCCAGAAGTTTGGCAGGGTCATTTATTTTCTTTTTGTCCTCCTGTAGCATCCTCTGTTAGTTGTGGGACCAATAGCCTAAATAGCTAGTGGTGCCACTATGGCTATTGGTATCCCTTCCTCAAGTAACAATAGAGGGACTAAGGCCATCGTTAGGAGCGTGGCGGACTGTTGCACTCCAGGCGGTCTGACTGCCACATTACAACCCTGGCAGGCTGACCTGCTAAAGACCACTGTCCCTGCCAGGAACATGGGTTCCGATGTGGTGACGGCAGTCTGAGAAATAAAGTTAAGTGGTTTTATTACTAACTTAAACTCAAAGTTATGTAGACAATTCACAAGATAGAGTTATAAAGATACAGTATCACAAAGGCTTAACCAAGGCAACAAAACAAATTCAGGTGTACTAACATTAAGAGAACTAAGCACTCTACAAATACGATACAAAATATCAGCAGAATTATCTGATGGGCGGAAAACATGCATTGCCCAGTTTTCATGAGCATTAAGGCAATTCAGACCATCAAGGTTCAGCTAGTTTGGGCAAGGGAAGACCCTACTAATTAGCCAATTATGGATAAACATGTATTGGACAGAACACATGCAGGCAAAGACAAAAAGAACAAGTGAAACAAGCATTTGCAATGCAATGGGTCTCACATTTGCTCGAGTGAGAGCTATTAGCGTTGTAACTCCTAACAGGACTTTTCTTGCCACATAAACTGAAAACAAAAAGTAAAACAGTTTCACATAAGTGAGCTGACAGCCGCCATCAGTGTGAAATGGAAGACACACAAAAGGAAATAGAAGTTCGCTTGCAGTCAAACGTATCGGTATAAGTGCAATTATCCATGTAACCTGCAAAAGTGCAATTATCCATGTAACAGGGTCAATGTCATGCAAAGCGCTCCACTACTGCCAAGGGAGATCACGCTGCATAGGAAATAAAGAGAAAACGTAGTGCAGAAGCCATTCGGAAAACACAGATCCTCGTATGTTTTCAGTAATTTATCGGTGCTGTAGAGGAGGGCTAAACAACGGAAAAGGCATGACTTATGCATGCCTTTCACTAATTAAATAAAATGAATTTTAAAAGGCGAGCCCACAAACCAATCAAAACTGATGGGTGTGACATTGGCATGGTTAAAAGCCCACTGAGAGATTACAACAGGAGCCAGAGTGCTTGTGCATGCTCGACCCTAATAAAAAGGACAAAAAGAATTTGAAAAAAAATATCTTGGGAAACACGTTACTAACTAAGATGGACAATAAAAATGAGTGAAAATGGAAGGCATCAGCATTTCAGAAGCGTGGTTGAGATTCTTCTTCTTTGGGTTAGGGAAAATGTCTAAGTCTCAGCAAGGCATTTCAAAGGGGCAAGGGCAGAGAGGACAATGGGGGTCATTCTGACCCCGGCGGTCTCAGACCGCCGGGGCCAGGGTCGGCGGGAGCACCGCCGACAGACCGGCGGTGCCCCACAGGGCATTCTGACCGCGGCGGTTCGGCCACGGTCAGACAAGAAAAACCGGCGGTCTCCCGCCGGTTTTCCGCTGCCCTTGGAATCCCCCATGGCGGCGCAGCTTGCTGCGCCGCCATGGGGGATTCTGACACCCCCTACCGCCATCCTGTTCCTGGCGGTTCGCCCGCCAGGAACAGGATGGCGGTAGGGGGTGCCGCGGGGCCCCTGGGGGCCCCTGCAGTGCCCATGCCAATGGCATGGGCACTGCAGGGGCCCCCGTAAGAGGGCCCCACTGTGTATTTCAGTGTCTGCATTGCAGACACTGAAATACGCGACGGGTGCAAACTGCACCCGTCGCACCCCTGCAACTACGCCGGCTCAATTTGGAGCCGGCGTCCTCGTTGCAGGGGCATTTCCTCTGGGCCGGCGGGCGCTCTTTTGGAGAGCGCCTGCCGGCCCAGAGGAAATGTCTGAATGGCCGCTGCGGTCTTTTCACCGTGGTGCGGTCATTTGGCGGCTCCCTCCAGGCGGGCGGCTCCCGCCGCCCGCCGGGCTCAGAATGAGCCCCAATATCTTTTAGAGTCCAAGGGGCTCATCAAGCAGGATAAAGGGTGAAATGATTCTGCTTCTTCTCTTCCAAGAATCTGACCAAAGTCTAGCTGAGGATTGGTATATATCAAAGTTCACAGGGCAAAGTGTTTGTCAGCTCATTAGTTCACCTGATGTTGAATGGGTTAACATTCAATAGAAATAGATCATGAGACTCCAACATGAAACATTGGTGTGGTTTCCCAGCTTTGCCATGAGAATGGTGTCCATCTGTACTCTTTCATGGAAGATTGCAACATTTGTATAAATTGTCAGTCCACAGTCCTAAATTTTCCAAACTTAAGGACGAATTCCTAAACTAACTATGTGTAAAGAACAGACATCTATTTGCAAGTTAGCATTCTCACGGGAACAAAATCTGGACAGAAGGTACATGTTAGAATTATGACTTAAAAGTTTCTGCACAGTCACGACTACAGAGCCTAGCAGGCCTCACGTAGGAAATTTCAAGTGCATTAAAACAGCACATTAAATTCATGCAAATAAAATACATTGTTAATACGTAACCTATACCTTCCTCAATACATTTCCATTAATGCAGTGCAAAACTGAAGTTCTCAAATTTTGCGTATGATTTTAAAACACTTTTCATCAGGAATCTAATATCATTTTAATGCAAACTGGTAGTTTAGACTTTAATATATAGCAGAATGACAGATTAATTCTTCAAATGTGATTTAATACCAGTACCACACAGGTTTAGATGACTGGTCTATGCTGAATGCACAAAAACATAGCTTCTCCGTGCATCACATTCCAATGTAACTATTAGTACGTTGATTAACATACTGCATAGACTGTCACATATAGATGATCACTATGACATGAGGGACAGTAATGACATTTTTACTCTGCCAGTGTTTAACGTTTGGTTGCTATATCTTCTTTTGTCCCTGTGTCTTCGAGAAAGGCCCCAAATGGAGCAACAGCAAATAGAGGCTTCACCAGTGAAAGAAATTTTGAAGGAGTTATCAAAACGTGGATGCTATCATGGAATGCTTAAACATAGGTTTCTTCTGAGTCAATTAAAGACTATGGGGGTCATTCTGACCTCCGCGGGCGGCGGAAGCCGCCCGCCTGGCGGGAACCGCCAGAAGACCATACCGCGGTCGAAAGACCGCAGCGGTCATTCTGAGTTTTCCGCTGGGCTGGTGGGCGACCGCCAGAAGGCCGGCCGCCAGCCCAGCGGGAAACCCCCTTCCATGAGGATGCCGGCTCCGAATGGAGCCGGCGGAGTGGAAGGGGTGCGACGGGTGCAGTTGCACCCGTCGCGATTTTCAGTGTCTGCTTGGCAGACACTGAAAATCTTGGTGGGGCCCTGTTAGGGGGCCCCTTCAGTGCCCATGCCATTGGCCTGGGCACTGAAGGGGCCCCCAGGGGCCCCACGACACCCGTTACCGCCAGCCAGGTTCTGGCAGTCAAAACCGCCAGAGCCAGGCTGGCGGTAAGGGGGTCGGAATCCCCATGGCGGCGCTGCCTGCAGCGCCGCCATGGAGGATTCCCTTGGGCAGCGGGAAACCGGCGGGACACCGCCGGTTTCCCGTTTCTGACCGCGGCTGTCAGAATGCCCATGGGAGCACCGCCAGCCTGTTGGCGGTGCTCCCGCGGTCGTTGGCCCTGGCGGTCCATGACCGCCAGGGTCAGAATGACCCCCTATGTTGCTGCTTTTAACATGTTAATAGTGAATTGCAATTCCGAGAATCTCAACAATGATTACGTTCTTGTGGATCAAATACTTATGCAGAATCATAGCAAATAAATACACTAAATGTTATGGGAGGTGTCATATTTCAAGTTAAAGACAGCAAATGAGTAAGCAAAGATTATGTAGCAATCAGAAAAAAATGGGAAAGAGATAAGAGGAATGAAGAATAGGGAGGTTAATAGTGTCACCAACAACTTTAGTGGTAAGAGACACAAGAAGAAAAGTGATGAACCCTTTAAGCCTGAGCAAAACAATGGATAGGCACTTTATTGATGCAGCAGCACCAATCTTATTAGGAGTTCAAAAAATTGCCCTGCTATCAACTGATACTGCAACAAATGGAAGAGCAAGAGACATGCTAGGGTGGTAGGGTCAATATGGTTTCTGACGTTCCTGTGGACTGTGACATGAATAATGCAAGTTTAAATCCCAATGCTGCTATGAGTGTGAATTTCAAAAGAAAATACAAAGGATTGCTAATGGTTAAGATTCTAATGAACCGGGTGAATGGCGAAGATTAAGTGGACTCTTGTGCTTGATTCACCATATTGAGTGTGACTTTAGTCCAGATATTGTGGAAATACAAGAGTTTTTAACCATTGCGGTCAGACATGGTAGGAATACTGAGCATTAAAGAAACATATTTAGGTTCATATGTGCTAAAACATTTTGCAAAAGACACAAAATGGGTCAAACCTTTGAGACAATCTGGTTCTTAGATATTTGTGTGGGTGATATGATTTATTGAGGGAGGAGAACATACTGCAAAATATATGTGGTGGAAAATGTTTATATTAAGGTAGTTTCATCAGAAGGAAATGGGGATCAGGATAAATCTAATAGCAGATCCCCACACACACATGCACATCATTGAATTGTGTGGTGTGTACAATCACACTGACGAGAATGCATATGCGAGGAAGTTGAGAGAGAAACTCCATGATGTAATTAGCAATGCATTAGAAGGGTCCACAAATTTAAAACAAAATATCATATTGAATGATGATACCATTCCTGTGAGACATAGAATGTGTAATACCCATCTGTACCTGGATAACCTTGGGGGACTTATAAATGACCTTTGCGCTATAAACATAGTTGAGACAATATAATCAACTCTGTGAGTTGACCAATGGTGATCTTAATCAACAATTCTCCTAAAGTGCGTCTCTTTATTGACCTGTGATGTTTTACTAATACCATCTGGATTGACAGGCATCCACTCTAGATTATGTGTGAGATGTCAAATTTGGGGCTGGGGTGGAGGTGTTCTCTACAGTTGACCTTGGAAACGTCTAACATTAGGTATTATTGATGAGTGATCCAAATATTTAATGGTGTTTGTGACAGCAGACGGGATACACAAATCCTTTAGACTTGCATGTGCTGCATACAGAGTGTTATGAAAGATACACTATAGGGGTTTAATGACGCCACTGTTTTCCAGGATGGCCAACTCATTTTTCATAAGAACAGAAAAGAATATGACAATATTCAGAAAAGAGTACTTCAAACCCTTTTGACTAAAGAGCTTATACCTAAACATGGGAAAAGTAAATTTGCATGTGAAGAGGTAGGTTATCTGGAATATATTAGTATTAGAAGACGGTTCTTGATGCCCCTATTGTTGGCTCAAGAGAACAGTCAATGTTATTTTAAGGAATGGTGTATTTTACTAAACATTTATTGATGCAAAGTTCAACTTATTCCTTCCCTGTCACTTATATTTCTGGTGATATATGGATCAACCATTTTACCAACATTTACAGATTTGAATGCCCGCACTTTGAGCACAGTGATGACTTCTTGCACTCCCCCTTTGTACTTTGGTTTTTAGAAGGTAAGAAAGCTGTTAGAGCATGCAAGGCAGGTCCTGAGGTTCAATGGGTTACCAATAAGAATATGTTGCTCTTTCAGCCTGATCTTAATTAATGTGATAAATGGCACTTGGAAATCACTTTTACTTATTTCATGGTCATAATCTATAATCATCCTGTTTTTTAAGTATATGACTGAGGTGACCCATCATGCTATCAACCAATTTCCCTTATTTACTTAGTAGTCAGAGGAATAGGCAGGATTTGTACTGTTCAGCACCTAGATGTGGGTTCAGGCACATGGGCTATTAGACATAGTTCAGCATGATTGTAGCACAGGACTTGGTAGAGTAGAGCAGTGTTTAATTTACATATGTTAGTTATTGTATATATGTACATAAACAAGGTTTTTTTATCCCTGTTTTTTTCCTGAACTGATCTTGGCATTCAACTGGCTTTAATAGAACAAAGGTAGCTTCTATGGTGTTGTTTCAAGCCATTATCAACTTTAAGAAATGCACTGTGATTTGCTGGCAAAAGCTAGGTTCAGGGCCAGTAGTGAATATTCAGCTTTGTTCTAGCTCTAGTAGTGTGCCAGGGATGTGTCCGGTGTCCTCCTTGGTTACTATGCATACGGACCATTTGGAAGTTGCTTTGAAAAATAAAGAGAGGGACTCTCCAGAGTGGTCAACAATACCGTACCAATTTTGCTGTACAGGAATGCATTTATATATAAGGCAACCAATGGTTCTAAGAAATGATAAGACTGTATATCTCTTTTGTGAATGACCTAGACATAAACCCAAACCTCTTAGAAGGCTTTTTCCTAACCATGTCCCTTAAATACACTAAACAGAAACTCATTGTGGTATTGTTAGGTTATGTTGTTGCTATTTTGTGAGATCAATGTCACAGCTATTGAAATGTTCTGGCCACTGAACCATGAGGGTGGAGACAGTTGGTTGGGGCATTGATCAGGGAAGATGTGCATGCTTGTTCTCCCTTTGCTCTGCCATTAAACCAGCTTGTAACTATACAAGTTGTGTGGCCTCGTCACTATAAATTGGCAACAGGTTGCGAACCATGCCGAACCCAGCTGCAAACTCATGTTGGAGTTTTGGGTCAACAGATGGAGATTTCTCTGCTAACATTCGGACTTTAGAGCAGCATACTCCTGCTATCGACACTGCTTCTGCCAGGGGCTTCTCGTACTGTCCAGGCACATCCCTCCTCTAATTTTGCTGGAGAGGTGAAGGGGGAAGAGCAAGCGATTGACAATTTGGGTCTCGCAAGCCAAGCGCAAGCCATTGCACAGGAGGGAGCTCAGCATTAGCATTCCCATATCTCACTGAAGAAATACGGTGTATGTGTGACAAAGTACAACTCAGGATGTCACACATGTAGCCATCTTGAGAGTTGTGCGTAAAGCTTGGCAAGCTGTATGTAAGTACAACATGGATGAAAAGCAGCTACCTCAAACCAACAAAATGAAAGTACTGATCTTCAGGAAGAACATCTCCTTATGAGACCACGGCTGGTGGCCAGCAGAACTTGCACCAATGCCCTCTCCAGAAGACCATGCATGAAACCTCGTCATCATCTTCGACTGCCAACGATCCATGAATTGACACGTAAACTGAGTTGTCTCCTCTTGCTTCTATGTCTTCCGTATGCGCTGCCAAATCTTCAACTGGAGCCCTATCTACAACAGAAAGACAGTCACGCACAACCATAGTCACCAGCCGCCTTGACTATGGAAACACCCTCTACGCAGGAGTGTCCTCCTGGCCACTTAAAAGACTCCAGACTCTACAGAACACCGCAGCCACACTCACACTCAACCTCCCCAAGCACTCAAGCATCACCCCACACCACAGGAACCTCCACTGGCACCCTGTCCAGAAGAGATGCCAATTCAAAATCCTCACACTCGCATACAAGGCTCTCTACAACCTAGGGCCAACCTACATCAACCATCGACTGAGCTTCTGCAGCCCAGCAATACAATTAGACTCTGCCTCGCTAAAGCTCATACCCCCCCCCATCCATCACAGCTACAGTGAAGGCCGCTCCTTCTACCCAGTAGCCAAGCCCTGGAACAACCTGCCCCTCCACCTCTGAACAGCTCCATCCCTGACGGACATCAGAAGAAGACTCAAGACGTGGCTTTTCAACTGAGACACAACACCCTTGGTGCCCAGGTACCCTCAGGGGTGATAGTGCTGTACTTTACAACTGCTATGATTGCTTGATTGACTTTACACTTTGTGCGGCGGACATCTTTAGAGCCTGGCTGAACCATCCTTGCAGACTTGGACTACTTTGCATATAATCAGGGAGTCCTCACCTTCTGTGGTCAGCCAACATTACTTCACTATGTAACACAATGTTGATGATGATATGCACACCACATCTATCTGCAGAGCATATTGTAAACTGTCAGTTAACTGTGACACACACACTAGTTGAACATGTCTCACATTAAGGCCTGATCTTCAATGAACACAGCTGTGATACACACACTCATTGCGGCATGTCTGAGCAGGAAACATTGCAGTGATACACACATCAAATGCAGCATGTAAGCCATTTCAGCGGTGATACACACGCCTCATGTGCAATGATTTAATGGTAGCACTCACATTCACTTTGGTGAAGTTCATGCAACCGTGGTTCTCAATTGTTGTGACACCTTTTTGGAATTGTGCCATATGGGGGACAATAGGTATCAGTGATACGTGCATTAGTACATTTTGGACTATATAGTGAAGTGTTGCATTCCACTGTTGCTAGTACTGTCACAATTATTACAGTGATGTGCGCCCAAATGTTTTCTCTCACTCTGCCCCTGCCATTTTTCCCTATCATGGAGAACCCCAAATGAAATGGCTGAAGTGGAAAAATATTTTATAAATTACATCTCAGTCACAGAGGATAAAGAATCTGAAGAATTTTCTGCTCCCAGGAAGAAGTTTCTCTTACATAGTCTAGGACTAGAAGGGTTACAAGTGTTTAGGCAAATGGAAAAGAAGACCAGGATAAGAGGGGAAAAGAATGTGTTTCTACATGTGTTGGAGGACCTTGACAATCATTACCAGCCAGATGTATTTGCAGGATTAGATATGTACAATTTATTTCAGAGAAAGCAGGGTAAATCAGAACCTATTGAGAATTACGTTTCTGCACTCAAAAGACTACCAATTTGTTGTACTTTTGGCACATTACAATATGAATAAATATCTGTGACCAAATTATCATGTACATCAGTGGTTCAAACTTACAAGACAGGCTTTAGGTAAATAGTGATTCATCTCTTAAAGACATCATTGCCATTGTTAAAAACAGTGAACTCTCTAACAGACGCACCAAGCCACAACAGCTGCTACTGCCTCAGACCCTAAAGAGGGGGAGAATGTGTCAGTATGTACAATTTCAAATAAATTGAAGGAAAGTAATGGTGCAAAACAGAAAACAAAAGACCTTCCATGGATGAGAATTTTAAGTGCTTCAGGTGTGGTAGTAAAGATCACCTTGCTAGGGACAAGAATTGACCTGTTCTTAAAGCCAAATGTTTGTTTTGTTGGGTCACGGGAAAATATGCTAAGGTATGCAGGAAAAAGAGCAAGAAGTTACAAGTGTGAAACTTATATTAGAGAAATCAGATTCCGAATACTCAGCTGAGGACAACGTTAATGAAACGGAGGAAGTGGTGTGTGTTGAGTGTTCAGTATTATATTTGGATATGGAACCTAAGAACAAAACCATGTGTAATATGACTATTGGTGGAGTCAGAAGCCTTATTGGGTATGTGTTAAGCTTAACAAAGAAGCAACGAAAGATGACAGTCACTTCTCTGAACCATTCAGAGTGAGTAAAGTGTATTATTGTTCAAACAAGCTAAGCAATGGGAGGATGACATTTTAGCAAACTTTTGAAATACAGTAACATTTTGTCATGGAATTATGGTGGCTCTGGAAGTTCCAAACCATGGTTATGGGAAGAGAATGGGGTATCAAGTAATGTATCTCCACCCGCTCCACAGAATTGAACTCTGCCAACTCCATCCGTTCTGTCCTTGAATGAGGAAAATGTAATTCCATCCTTAAACATGAGCACATCTACTAGTAGTGTGGGAGAATGGGAACATTCTTCTTCTTGCAGCATAGATCCAGTAAAGTCTATTTCAGTGTAAAAAAGAAGATGTAGCCATTGCTGGCATTTGTAGGGTGGCTCTGTCAGGAAAGGCAGCAGCATTTCTGGTAAAGTTATTTTGATTTCATGGTGGGGTGATATTATACTCATGCTTGTGTTACCTTTGTGATTTTTCTTAATGTATGTATACAGTGATTCTATGTTTTATGTTTTTAGATTTTCTTTGTATATTTTGTTTATTGTAAAGGGGGAGGTGTGTGCTGTTACTAAGCTATGTTGTTTGTATATTGTGGGATGGATGTCACAGCTAGTTACATGGTTAGGCTTCTGGCCATGGAACCATGAGGGTGGTGACAGTTGGTTTGGAGATTGATGAGGGAACACATGCACGATTGCACTCCCTTTGCTCTCCCATTAAACCAGCTTGCAACTATACAATTTGTATGGCCTCATCACTAAACCCATCTATAGTAAGGTGAAAATCCTGAAGATTGTAACCCCCTTTTTATACCTTGATATATCATTCACCAATACCAAGAGCTTTGCCTCATGTTTGGGCAATAAGCCCATTAAACAGATGAAGAGCTCTTACTTTAGTAAATCCCCATTGCAACCCAAGGTACAGGTGTTTGGGGCTTAAGAGACACCTGTAGTCTATAAATTGAAGAAAATAGATTCTGTAGGTTTCTGCTGAGTTCTTCATCTGCCATGAAGAACAAGAGCAAATTGGCACCATCTTCTTACCTACTTCAGTCTGGTCTAATCCTTTTGCCTGTTCGAATAAGGTCATCATCATAGTAAAACTGGATATCATAAATAGGAGTCTTTTGTTTGGATATGTAAAATCAGTTTTGTTTTGCCTTTGGTTGTCCTGAACCGTACCATAAACCATAGAACATTCAGGGAAGAGATAATTTGTGGTTGACTAAAAGGTTTATAAAATAAGAAACCTGTTTAGATGGACTAAACATTGAATGGTACAATCTTATATTGCTGTAAACTTTGCATATTGCCTGAGCCTTTTTTGGTAAGGGTAAGCAACACCTATGAACCTCACTTACTGTCTGGATTCAGAGTAGTCATTGACCATCACATTCTTTGAATGGACATTTACTAGTACTGTTTATTAATGCACTTGCAATGACTGCTCGATAACAACCATTAGGCATTTTAGTTCCTTCTGTATCTTTTTCATACCCCATGTATTATTTATTTTATTTTGTACTTCTGTAACTTTTACATACAGAATGTATTATTTATTTTGTTCTGGTACAAAGCCATGGAAAATGTAAAAGCTACATAGTGACTTTGTTATACCTTCAGATGTTGTCTTCAGTTTTGGTAAATTTTGCAGTAGGGAACTTTTTAAACAGGTAGATAGAATATTGTATAGATCTGATTATACTGTTACATAATTGATTTTATTTTTTATTTACTGTGTTTTATGGTATAATTTTTCAAGATAAACTGATGATGATGTTTTAACTCACTGTTCACTGAAGATTATCCTGTTAAGGTTGAAACTTTAAAACTTTTATTAAATTAAAATGTTAACTTTCAGTCTGGAGAGAAGCAAGAAAAATACTTCCAAGTCACTAAACACAGACACCTTTTGTGATTGTCAAACATTGTATTGTGAAGTTTGTCACTAGCAACTGTGGTTTGGAAGCTGCCTTACATCAATGGGATTCCCAAAAAAAGTGGTTTGTAGCAGTCCTGATGGCTGAGGGATTACTCAGTTATTAAGAAGGAGCAGCTATCCTGTTCTTGGGCAGCTGGACATTTTCGAGTTTTCGTTTGGGGACAAAATGCATTATTAGAAATGACCATAAGCCCCTGTTTAATGTGCTGTCACCGGGTGAGGGCAAGACAGTTACAGCTATGTTTGCTAGAATGACAACCACGTTCCAGACTTTTCAATTTGATATTGAGTACATTCCTGGAAAGAACAACCAGCATACTGAGTGCATGTTGAGTGTGCTGTTGTCAGTTGGTGAGAACACATTGAAGAGAAAGAATGTAAAGTAAGTTTCAAGAGTAAATATGTGGGGTCACCCGTATAGTTTTTAATGTGGAATCTCCTCACTGAGAAAGATTATCATTGGCTATGGAAGGGGATAATTGTTTAAGCAGATTCTTCAGTACATCAAATGGAATACCCAAGAAAAGTAAGCTATAAGGAGAGCTGAAGTATTTTATCAAGGTGCAGTGTAAAATAGCATAGATAGATCATGTTCTCCTGAGAGGAAACATAGTAGTTCCAAACAATGTGTGAGAAAAATGATCATAATAAACAGTCATAATGGGAACCTTCTATATCTGGCAGAAAATGAAGATTCTGCAATACTTTTGTGGCCTTGAGAATAACATGGTCAGTAAGTGTGTAAGAGAATGCAGTCTTTACAACAGAAGTGAAAAGCCTGCCAAACCATTTGAGATGTCTTCCATGCCAGTACTGTTGCTGGACGGGCTATGGAGGAAGTGGGTTTAGATGTAATTGATTGTTTTTGCATTCTTTCATAGAGGAATATCCAAACCCTAGTCCTGGTGGATTATTATTCCAAGTTTCCGAAGGTGAAAATAAAGGAGAGTCTCATGACAGACTAAGGGCCTGATTTTGATCTTTGTGTATGGAATACTCCGTCACAAACGTGACGGATATCCCACCCGCCTTATTACGATCTCCATAGGATATAATGAGATCGTATTAAGGCAGACAGGATATCTGTCATTTGTGTGACAGAGTATTCCCCTCCACCAATATCTAAATCAGGCCCTTAGTCATTTGTTTTTAGAACATTATTTTGATGAGAGGGGCATCCAGAATGTTTGACATCTGATAATGAGCATCAATTTACAAATGTCAATTATTTGGGGAGTTATCAAGCCAAAGAAGATTGTAGTATCGAGTCCTCAAGTGACTTGACATCAATTTACAAATGGGTGATCAAAGAAGTGATTACATTTACATTGGGACTGGGAATATTGTTGATATTGTATTTTCGATATTCTGTCCTCAATATTCTTTCCCATTGATATTGTTGAATTAATTTTCAGGGGCACACCTTTAAATAGTACACTACAACTGGTATTAAATACACTAGTATATTTGTGAGACTAAAAGGTCCAAGCCCATCTACTGGGATTCTTGATTGAAACAGACTTGGATATCTAATGCAAGAGTAATAGTTCTCTCTTGTTAGAAATGTCTGTATATTTAAAGCATTGAGTGCAGCTAAAAAAGAACACCACCATCTCTCTTTTATTCAAACCCTTTTTTAATCCCACTAAAGGGGTGACATAATGTTTTTGACAAAGGCACAGGAAAACAGGGAACCATTCCCAAAGTTGCATATCCAGGAACAAAACAGACAACTCTCCCAGATTAAGTGAAAGGATCACCTGCCTGGTTCCTTGCTCTTGGGCCCGTAACTATCCAGTCAAGGATTCTGCCTGGATACGAAAACCCGACAGACAATCAATACACACACAACACCTCTTCCCAAAGAGGCACAAAGGGTGCAATCACTTCCATTAATCATGTTTCTAAGTACATTGTGTACCTTCATGCAAAATGCATGTTCAAGTCGGTGGGCAGGTCACAGAAACCCTCAGCAATTCCAGGTATACCTGAGTCATCGCAACAGGTGATGTACCGTTCTGTTTTTTTCAAAAGTACACTTTAAAACCGTAGGAAATGAAGACGTTAAACAGCAAGTCTGAGGGCCCTGTGAGGGTCCTATTAAAAGGCAATTTCTTCTGTTGTTTCGAAAGAAGTCAAAATACCAAACCCTGCCAAGCACTAGAAGGGCACTAAGGGTACCTATGCCGAGTAAGCTTTAAACTACACAGTTGATCTTTCAAATTAAGCACTCCTGCACTTTTCATGTACTTTTGAAATTGCTAATATTACATTGCAACAATTTCTGAAATGAATCCAATAGACTACATAAACCTAGAAATGTACTTCCAAAATCTGCTTCTATTTTAATACAACGCAGACATCCTATAATTTCAGAGTAAAAACTATTACCAAAGGTAAATTTACACGAGTAAATATACACAGGAAAATGTACTTTACACTTTGTAGTAAATACACTGTTTTGGGTAATCATCATTTATGACTGTGTAAATTTGCTACAAACTGTAGACTTACTTGTTTTCACCCCCTGTAAGAGGAGGTGGAGCCAACTTTATGACTGTAAAGTTACGACAGCCAAAAAGGACTCAAAACTGTTGTAAAAGTATTCCAGTTCAGACATGGAATATTCCTAGGATGATACGTGGCCAACCACTGATAATGCAGCTCTCTCCCATAGAATATAATAAATGCTGGGTCTTAAAATAAAGGCACAAAGAAATAATGTTCAAATACATTAATTCATTTTGACTTCTTAAACTCATAAATACATTTAAATTACTTTAGGTACTACAAAATGCAGTTTGTGAATTGGGACCTATGTATCTGGGCCCTCATCTTTTTTTATGCCAACTAATTATATATTTTTAATTTGTTATATGTGATATGTGCTGTAAAATAAAGTAATACGAAAGATCTTACATTTTCAGCTAGTATTTTACAGGTTCTCCTTTGGTCGGGTCCCTTCATGAATCGTAGAGCCAAAAGAGGAGAATTTAGGTCAGAACAGGGTAGCACAACTCCACAAGACTATCATTTCTTCAATTAAGGTATGGTCATGTTATGTATAGAAAAACTGACTGCCTCATTTACAAGCTTTTGGCACAGGGCAGCGCCATAAGCATTCTTGCTGTGCTGCGCTGCCCTGTGTCAAAAGAAAGGGGCAGGAATGCACCATATCCATAAGGCACATTCCTATCCTTTTCCCCTGCGCTGGTACACAAATTGCTGTCATGCGCTAACGCAGGCATCCTTCACTATGGTGTAAGGATGCCTTCATAGTGGGGCTGATTGTTATTTTTGCAAGAAGGGACATACCTTCTTGCAAAAAAACAATCAGGAGAGGTGTTTTCCTCCTTCTATGTGTGCTGCAAATTTCAGCACACATAGAGGAAAAAATGGGGAGTGATAATGTCAATTTTCCCTTTTGCGTCACCCTTACGCCACTCCCTGGGGAGGCGTAGGCTTTTGATGCATTCCCAGGTTTACAAAACCTTGCAAATCTGGGAATTCGCCAAAAAATATGGGTGTTGCTTGGGAACACCCGCCCATCACCCATGGAACACCTCCCCGAGGCAAAGTAAGGCAACGCAGTGACTTGTGCTGCGATGTCTTACTCCATATTGACAAGGCCATGTAAAGCCACACAAACTGGCTTTGCAAGGCCTTGTAGATATGGGTCAGCAGCCTGCATGGGCAGCTTGTTAATAAGCCCTCGAATCTGCACTATAGTGCTCAATTTACAAATTCAGTAATCTCTGCCTACGTCTTATTGTGCAAAGTAAACTAAAAAATATTTGCTAGTCCCATGATCATTTTATTGAAGTAACATAGAAAGCAGTACTTTAGGTAACTAATGGATGTCTTGTCTTTGTGCAGTGCATGACACGATCAGCAAATACGTCACCCAGTGGTTGAAATGACTTATTCGAACAATTGTAGGGAAAATGAAGTAAAATCTGTCTTGACACATTGAAACCAACATCCAAATGCCTTTTTTGAGATCGCCCAGAGCAACTGGGTCAAAGGGCAATGGCCAACACCCGCCAATGTTAAAACAAGAGTGGGGTGCATCCTTACAGGTTGATCTGTGGGTTTTTCTGCAGGGAGACCTTTAAGCTCATGCCCATATTGACGCATGTTCATACACTTTGCTTAGAAAATCCTTTGTGATTCTTGCACGGTTTTCTGCATGGCATCTTCTTTGCAGCCATATTTACGAGGGCAAACCAGGACGCTTCAGTGTTATTTAATGGGGCTGTAAAGGCGACAGCAGTGACTTTATGGCTATCCATTAATCTTCCAGAGTTTGAATCACTACCCTGTGGAGGCACTGGAAGGAGCCCTAACAGCAAGTGCACACCAGTTTTGATGCTTGGCAGGGTGCCAAACAACCAGTCATTTAATCTTTCAATAATCCCTGCCGTTCTAATTAATGATGAGTAGACTATTATGTGTGTATAAAGGGGAGGAATGGAGTCTCGTTTGTATAAAGGTCACACCCTCCTCCCCATACAGTGTGGATTATGATATTAACATGAAAATGTTGCAGTGATCAGTGGCATTCATCTCAAACTATACCAAAAAATGATGAGTGGGATGCTGGAATTATTCTCAGTCACTGGTAATTATTCAGGCCGCATCGCATTCCATCGTTCTGTTGCCCACAATGCCACCTCTGCTTAGCCCCAGACATATGCAAATAATCCATGATCCTGCTCCAATAGGAACAGTCCAGCCCAAACTGCGAAGCCAGATCCTCTCTGAACACAAGCAAACCAATACCGTTACCACCCTTGTTGGGGCTTGTCAGTCTGGTGCACCTAGGTTCCAGTGACAAAGTGAGCATGAGACCCACATCTGGGCATATCAGCTGCACATAGAGCGTCACACTGAAGTGTACAGAAAGTGATGGGTGGGATGCTTGAAATAATCCTATCCACTGGTAATTACTCTGGACTGCATCTCATTCTACTGTTCTTTTACCCACTATTTCACCACAGATTAGACCCAGCCATACGCAAATCAGCCTTCATCCTGCTCCAAAACGAGCAGTCCAGCCCAACTGCCAAGCCAGGTCCTTTCTCACCTGGAACACACGCAACTTTAGACCTGTCTCACTCCTCCTGGTGCTTGCCAGTCAGGTGTAGCTTGTTTCCATTGGCAAAGGGAGCAAAGGGACCCATGTATGGGCATGGCCCGCAATGAGTGTGAGTGTCACTCTGAAGTATACAAAAAAGCGATGGATAGGATGTTTGAATTAATCTCAGCCACTGGTAAATTCTCGGGGATGCATCACATTGCATTGTTGCCCACAATGCCACTTCTGATTAGACCCAGTCAGATAAAAATCAACCTTGATATTGCTCTAATAGGAACAGACAAGTCCAAACTACCAGACAGTCCATCTCTGAACCAGAACACAAGCAACCCAACACAGGTTTCAGTCTTGCTAGGGCTGTCAGTAGGATACAGCTTGTTTTCTGTGGGAAAGTGAGGACGAGACCCATGCCTTGGCATACCCATTGCACTTAGGGTGTCACACTGAAGTATACAAAAATGTGATAAATTTAATGCTTGAATTAATCTTAGCCACTGGTATTTACTGAGGGCTGCATCCCATTACATAGTTCTCTTGCCTACCATGCTACCTCAGATCAGACACAGCCATATGCAAATCTGCCTTGATCCAGCTCCAAAAGGATCAGTCTAGCCCAAACTGCCACGCCAGACTGACAAAAATCTCAAAAATATTACCAATGGAGACCACAACAAGAGTGAACAACCTAGAACCCAGTACAGACACCGTTTTGGACATAAGGTTCCCTTAAGCCAACTGAAACATTTAGAAGTAAACAAACCATTCCTATTTTCAATTTATCAACCTATATTCTATCTTCCATTGAGATCTCTTTTCTAAGCAAAGGTTCATCCTTTGTCCCCACAGAAGATACTAGTTTCTTGGAACTCTGAACTGAATTTACTGAGGTTCTTTAGAAAGATGAGGCTTATTTTTTTTCTGAACATCATTCTAGCTGAAAACAGGATACTATTGACCTATGGCCACTCTCTACCTTTTCTCCCCCAATCAGTACTATCCCATCAGAAATCCTTTCTTTTGAGAAGCTTGTTTTGCAGTATATTTGAGAGATCATACATTCACACCTTTTAACATCTGACGTCAGGAAAGACCTGCCCTATGTACACTCAAATTCAATAATTCCGTGATTATAAAACCCTCTGACAGGCATGGCAGGATAGTTCTGTAAGACAGGAACACCTGCAAACTTAGGATGATGAGACAATTAATGAATACAGACCATTATGTTAAATAAACCGCAAACCCTACTAAAGAAATTCAACAAACAAACCTTTTGTATTTCTTAAAAGAGGGTATGGAGGAAAGCTATTTAAGCCAAAAGGAGTCACCCATTCTTAATATGTATAACCCCTGCACTTCTGTGGTATACAAACTCTCAAAGGCAAATTTAGAGTCAACCCCAGGGAAACCAATTGTATACGGCTCTTGCAGTATTCGGTAACCCTTTGGCAAACATGTGGACTTTTATTTCATCAAAGACTATCACTATCTGTTACATGAGAAATAACATGATTTTTATTAATGTGCTCAAACAAGAACCTTTTGACCAATCAGATCTCTTCTTCGTTACAATGGATATTAAGGAGCTCATTGGGTCACAGTGACTGTCTTGCCAGCACTGCCAGTTCTCCTCCACAGGTGGGACTGGGGGTCCTAATCCACCAGTGCAGTGGTGCAAGCAGCGCCACCCTGGGGATTACAACCCCACTCTCTCCGCCAGCTTTTACATGGCGGTGGAACCGCCATGTAAATGCTGGTGGAGACGAGGTGCAGAGTGCCCCAGAGGGGCCCTTGCACTGCCCATGCGCTTGGCATGGGCAGTGCAATGTCACCTCTGGCCAGCCCTGTCAGGATGTTCACTGTCTGCTTTGAAGACAGTGAACATCGTGACGGGTGCTGGTGCACCCTACGCCATACAGCATTGCCGCCGGATCTATCATGAGGCTGCGCCAATATTGTAGACTGTTCCCTCTAAATGGGGCCAATGGGAAGGCGGGCGAACTGGCGGCAACCTGACCTCGGGACTTCAATGGATGGTGAAAAACGTCTGTTGAAGTCGTAATGATCCCTAAATCTCTTGATACCATCATCCCGCAGTCGGAGGGTGTTGGTGTCATTCCAAAGGTTCTGGACAATACACCTACAACCCAACAGGTCCTCACATCATTTAGCATTGAATTACTAAATTTAGCATTAACAAAGAACTTATTTTTGTATGGCAATGAATATTACTTACAGATTAAGGAAATGTAAATGGGAGCAGTTTTTACTCCCAGCTTTGCCATTTGGTTTATGGACAATCCAGAGTCAGAGCTAATCCTAATCCCGGTGAATCCTTTTCGCAACCACATGATTATTCAGAAAAGAACATAGATTACATTTTTCTGAGCAGGACCCCAAAATCTGATGAATGGTTTCCATTATTGGCTGAATATCAATGGCAAAGGGCTTAGATTTACTTTACAGTGCCACAACAACAAAAGTATTGACTTTACATTCAAATCGGAAAATAGAGAAGTGCGTACTACACTTTACTGTAAACCCACAGAAAGGAATATTCGTTTGTCTTATTCCAGCCATCATCCTTTGGCCTTGTGTGACTCTCTTTCCTCAGGATCAGAAGAAACTGGTGACTGAAGAAAGATTTCTTTAAAGAAGCAGAGGTATTGTTTAAAAAATTAAGGGCAAAGGGATAATCCGAAACTTCTAATCAGAAGGTCATTAAAAAGGGCCTGGTATTATTTCTGCGAAACGTTGCTGACACCTAACTCTAAAAAGAATTCTTTATCGTATATTATGAGGAATTACATATTGATGTGTTTTTTGTATATTGTAGTAAAAAATCCATCTGACATGATTGTTTGAATCTTTCCTGGTATCTCGTGCAGTGAGTACGTGCTATCTCTTCTGGAATTGCTATATATTGATTATTTATTGCAATTGTTTGGAGTGCTTCGCTACCTTTTTTGCTCTACTTGGTTTGGACAGAGATTTATTTGCTCAAAACATTGACATCCCGGCAACGGATGTTTGGTAGTGTGCTGAGTACCATCGTGGTAATAGAAGATAGATTAAGAGAGATGTGCAACCAATATATCGATGTTGCTGTTTTTTACGTTTACTAACAAGAATGAGAACAAACTTGTATATGTAATTACTTTTTTTGCCCATATCAAACAAAGTCACAAACTGTATCACAGAGCACTGGGAAGTTCAAACAGTGGGTGTTGCTGCACTTGAGAGGCCAATATTCGTATTCTGCAATGGGAAAAACCTTAAGGAAAACTTACTTTGCGCTGCATTGCCACAAAACAAACTGCAGCGGACTATTGATGACATCGAAGGAATTCCCCCTATGACCGGGCATTTCAAATTTGGACAATGCAATATCTATCCGCTCACTATTAAAATCAAAGATTTGCGATACATGAATTTCCAATTGACTTAAGGCAATTTTCCAGTCATACTAAACTCACTGTGAATAATGCAATATTCTGCCCCTGTGATTTAGGGGGTCATTCCAACCCTGGTGGTCATCGACCACGGAAGCACCGCCAACAGGCTGGCGGTGCTTCCCTGCCCATTCTGACCGCGGTGGTAAAGCGGCGGTCAGAAAAGGGGATCCGGAGGTTTCCCGCCGGATTTCCCCTGTCTGGTCGGAATCTCCATGGCGGCGCTGCAAGCAGCGCCGCCATGGAGATTGCGACCCCCTTCCCGCCACCCTGTTTCTGGCGGTTTTTACCGCCAGGAACAGGATGGCGGGAACGGGTGTCGTGGGGCCCCTGGGGGCCCTTGCACTGCCCATGCCACTGGCCACTGGCATGGACAGTGCAGGGGCCCCCTAACAGGGCCCCAGCATGATTTTCACTGTCTGCATAGCAGACAGTGAAAATCGCGACGGGTGCAATTGCACCCGTCGCACCCCTGCAACACCGCCGGCTCCATTCGGAGCCGGCTTATATGTTGCAGGGCCTTTCCCGCTGGGCCGGCCGGCGCTCCTTTGGCGGGCGCCCGCCGGCCCAGCGGGAAAGCCAGAATGGCCTACGAGGTCTTTTGACCGCAGAGCGGCCAAATGGCGGTGACCGCATGGCGGGCGGCTACCGCCGCCCGCTGCGGTCAGAATGACTGCCTTAGTGTACATTGGTGAAACAATGCAGACAATTTTCATCAGAATCTTGCAGGCAGGTTGCTTCCTCCTCACCACTGCTCCGGTAAGTGCTGCTATTGTTTTCGGCTTGTTTGGGCTTGTTTAGGCTTATCTGGGCTTATTTGGGCTTGTTTGGGCTTCTTGGCTTCTCCTCTCCCGGAAGGCCTCACCCCCCTCCCTCCTCCTCGGAGCTCTTCCCGCTCCTGACTGCTGCTGCCCCCGCCCCTCGCACTCCCATTGGAGGTTTCCCTCCCTCCTCCCAGCTGCTACTCCCTCCCACCTCCCCTCTTATTCCGGCCGCAGCACGAGGTTAGAAGCGACCTCTGACCCTGCATCCTAGCAGGCAGGTCGCTTCCTCCTCACCACTGGTCCGGTAAGTGCTGCCATTGTTTTGGGCTTGTTTGGGCTTGTCTGGGCTTGTTTGGGCTTCTTGGCTTCTCCTCTCCTGGAAAGCCCCGCCCCCCTCCCTCCTCCTCGGAGCTCTTCCCGCTCCTGACTCCTGGTGCCCCTGCCCCCGCACCCCCATTGGAGGTTTCCCTCCCTCCTCCCAGGTGCCACTCCCTTCTACCTCCCCTCTTATGCCGGCCGCAGCGTGGACGTGCAGCGGACGCGCAGCGGGCGAGCCTGTCTGTGCCCGTCCGCGCCAAGACCATGCCCAGCGCCAGACCCCCTGGCCACCATGCCTCCCGCGCCACCAAACACCTTTACACTGCCAACGAACTCCATGCCCTTAATCCAGGACACTCCTCCATCTGCTTCCAGTCCACACCGACGCGCACCAAAGGACCCTTCTCCTGCAAAGCCTGCAATTTCACCTGCAACCAAACCTCCAAACTCCAAATCAAAACAGACAACCGCCTAAGATGCATCCTACTTAACACCCACTCCGTCCACAAACATGCAATTGAACTCTAGGACCTCCTGACCACATACTCACCCGACGTCGCATTCCTCACCGAAATCTGGATGAATTCGGCCTCAGAACCAGACATAGCCAGAGCCATACCAGAAAACTACAAGATCACCAGAAGAGACGGAATCAACAGACCAGGAGGAGGAATCGCCTTAGTCCACAAAAACACCATAAGAGTCTCCAGCAACTCCTACGACACCATCAACTCCGCCGAGCACCTCCACTTCAAAATCCACATCAATGCCAACAACACACTCAGAGGTACACTGGTCTACAGACCCCCTGGACCCAGACCACAGTTCTGTGCCGACATCGCTGACGCCATGAGCTCCCAATTCCTCGCCTCAACAGACTACATCCTCCTTGGTGACCTAAGCTTCCACCTAGAAAATAACAACTATATCAACACCACCAACCTAATCGACAACCTCGCCAAATTCGGCCTCAAGCAACTCGTCACTACACTCACCCACTCCGCAGGCCACACACTCGACCCCATCTTCTCTGCCAGCAACCACGTCTCTTTCAGCCACACCACCGAACTCAGTTGGACAGACCAACGCTGCATCCACTTCTCCTACCAAAAACCAGTCACTCACCATCACCGCACACAACCCCCCCGACGCAACTCAGCAAGTATCAACGGATCAACTGATCTCCACACTTGCCCGGGCCCCACACCCTGGGACCCCGGACCCCAACATAGCCACCACCAACCTGCGTCGCTGGATAGAAGATTGCACCAACACCCTCGCACTGCTCAAAAAAAAACCAAACACCTCCCACAGAATCAAGGCCAGCTGGTTCACCCCAGAACTACAGGAATCCAAATGGCTATGTCGCAGAATGGAAACAACCTGGCACCTTGACCCTACCAACTCCAACCACATCGCTTTCAAGGATGCCCTACGCAAACATCACCAACTGATCCGCACCACCAAAAGGACCCACTTCAAAAAACGCATCAACGCCAATGCTCACAACAGTAAAGAGCTCTTCGGCATCGTCAATGAGCTCTCCACCCCCAGGACCTGCTCCAATGAACCCCTGCCATCACAGGAGTTCTGCAACTCACTGGCAACCCACTTCCGTCGAAAGATAGAAGAAATCCACAATAGCTTCAAACCCCAGACCCACCAGCTGACTACGAACACCCAAGAACCCAACGCTCCAAGCAACACCCACCTCATCCACACCTGGACCCCAGTCAACATAAAGGACACCGCCGCCACCATGGCCTCCATCCACTCCGGATCACCATCGGACCCCTGCCCACACCATATCTTCAATAAGGCAAACATCATCATCGCCCCCCACCTCTGCAAAACCATCAACAGCTCCTTCGAGTCAGCCATCTTCCCAGAAAGATGGAAGCACGCAGAAATCAACGCCCTGCTAAAGAAACCAAAGGCAGACCCAGACGACCCCAAGAACTACCGGCCGATCTCCATCCTCCCCTTCCCAGCCAAGGTCATCAAAAAAAATTGTAAACAGCCAACTATCCCGGTTCCTGGAAGACAGCAAGGTACTTGACACTTCCCAATCCGGATTCCGCCGAAACCACAGCACTGAGACTGCACTCATTGCTGCCACAGACGACATTAGGACCATGCTCGACGAAGGAGAAACAGCAGCACTCATCCTCCTGGACCTCTCCGCAGCTTTCGACACAGTATGTCATCACACTCTCCGCACACGCCTACACAACGCTGGAATCCACGACAAGGCACTCGACTGGATCTTGTCGTATCTCTCAGGCAGAACCCAGAGAGTCCGTCTCCCACCGTTCCTGTCAGAAGCTTCCAGAATCATCTGTGGAATTCCCCAAGGATCTTCGCTCAGCCCAACGCTCTTCAACATTTACATGGCCCCCCTCGCCAACATCGCACAAACCCACCACATCAACATAGTTTCCTATGCAGACGACACTCAGCTCATCCTCTCCCACACAAAAGACCCTACAACTCCAAAGAACAACCTCCACAACGGACTTCACGCCATCGCCAGCTGGATGGAATCAAGCCACCTCAAGTTAAACACAGACAAGACAGAAATCCTCATCTTTGGCACCAACCCCTCAACTTGGAATGACTCCTGGTGGCCCACCTCCCTAGGAACCGCGCCCTCCCCCACCACCCACGCACGCAACCTAGGCTTCATCTTGGACTCGACACTCAGCATGACTCAGCAGGTCAATGCCATCTCCTCTTCCTGCTACAACACTCTCCGCAGGCTCCACAAAATCTTCAAGTGGATTCCCGTTGAAACTAGGAAAACTGTCAACCATGCCCTGGGCAGCAGCCGATTGGACTACAGAAACGCCCTATATGCAGGAATAAAAACCAAAGTCCTAACAAAACTGCAAAGAATCCAGAACGCATCCGCCCACCTCATTCTGGACATCCCACGCCGGGACCACATTTCCCCCCACCTCAGAGACCTTCACTGGCTACCAGTATCAAAGAGGATCACCTTCAAACTCCTCATCCACGCACACAAGGCCCTCCACAACACAGGCCCAGCCTACCTGAACGACAGACTCACCTTCCACACCCCCACCCGCAATCTTCGCTCCGCCAGCCTCGCCCTCGCCTCCACTCCCCGCATCCGCCGCACCACCGCCGGAGGAAGATCATTCTCTCACCTAGCCGCCAAGACCTGGAACTCCCTACCACTCCACCTTCGCCAGACCCAAGACCTCTTGACATTCAGGAAATGCCTCAAGACATGGCTCTACGACGAGTAGCTCCCACCCCCCAGTGCCTTGAGACCCTAACGGGTGATTAGTGCGCTCTATAAATCCTTGATTGATTGATTGAATGATTGAATCTGCCAACATCGTAGGTAACTTAGGTGTAAGGTCACAACCACACCTCTGATTGAGTATTTTTTAGGTAAAAATCACACAGAGGATGACTTTCACTGCCAAGTGAATACAGTAACTATGCCCTAAGCAGAAGTAGTAACATCTCGTCATTTCTGAATAACAAAGAACTAGATGGATTTTACTACTTTACATCTTGAATTCAGATCTGAACGGAATGAAGGACTGGACTAACTTACTGTAACAATTCAATTCTTACAAATAGCATGTCTCTCTTTGTCTTTTCGGGCAATCTGTAATAATGATCTGCTGTGTCTTACTGTCTTTCTTTCTTCATGACACTGCTATATGTTAAGAAAGAATATGCTCTACTTTTTGCTTCTCTGCTTTCTTTAATGTCAGTTTTTACTTACTTGCTGACCATGCTCATTAATTCCCTTTAGCCCCTTTAGGCAGCCAATATCATAATTTGTTTTGCCTATTTCTACAATGCACTTAACACTTCCAAGAAGGTGTCTGCTGGTTTAAAACTATGTGGCCTAGTTCCAGTTCTGTTTTCTCTTTGATCCTCATGCACATATTCACAGAGGGCACCCGCAATGCTATCTTCTGGCCCTGCTTGCTTCTCTGTGTGTTTGCAAGTGTTGCTATCTTCTCGACAGTCTTCAGCAGGACATACATCTCAGCACACATTGAGGTTTACTGATTCTAAGGAGCAGTTGATGCTTATTGTCCACTGCTCCTTGAAAATGCTACAATATTACAGGTACATTACTGTCACCTTTTACTTTCATTCCATCCCCGTAGTCTCAATCAACCCATTTGTTATTGTTACCCAGCCACCTCATAAGTTTGTGTCACTGGACCACCCTCTCACTGTGGCATAAACAAATCTCCCTAAATTCTCAGTCAGTGCATTGCACATTCTGGTACGTCTTCCCCAAATATTCTCCAATTGGATCTTCCTAGTGGGTACCCTACCCTAAAGCTCATTCTGTGCTTCATCTCTCTCTTCTAGATGCATTGGCATCCTCCACTTAAATAAATATTGTTTTACCACCATAAATAAGTAAACTCACTCTAGTATTGATATGTATAGAAAAGTATACACTCTGCAAATTGTGTCAATCTATTTATTATAACATACATCTATGATTGCATTTTTTATTTTTCTCTGCATAATTTTACTTTATATATTTTATATAACATTATCTCAGGCCTACATTGAATTTTCTCCTGATGATGATGCCACATGATGAAACGTAATTGGCAATTTATACAAACTAAGTTTAATAGGGTTTATTTGTAAAACAATGGGTGATAATTATACTACGAGCATTGCGATACAAGAAATGCATAAATCAGACATATGTTTTATCCTTGCCCTAGCACCAAGCACATTTTTGTCACTTCAAGTTTTGCTCATCTCAGTCTTTATTTTGTATCTTTTGTGTGTTATTCATTATTTAGTATTGAAATATTGTTTTAAATTCACCAATGTATGAATATCGAGTGAACACTATTGCTGACATAGAGACTTTAGTCTGTAAACAGCTAGAACCAATCAATCAATCAGCAATTGTAAAGCACAGGTACTCACCTGTGAGGGTCTCAAGGTGCTGGGGGAGGGAAGGTTGTCTCATCAGAAGAGCCACGTCTTGAGATTTTTCCTGAAGATGGTAAGTGATGGGCTTTCTCTGAGGTGCAGGGGGAGGTGGTACCAGCTCTTTGCTGCAGTGTAGGTGAAGGATCGTCCTCTGGTAGTAGTTTTGTGGATGCAAGGGATGGTGGCGAGGGCCATCTGGGCAGAGCAGAGCAGCGGGATTTAGTGGGGGCGGGAAAGGAGACTTGGTGGTTCAAGTAGGCTGGTCCTGCATTGTGTATAACCTTGTACACGTGGGTGAGAAGCTTGAAGGTCATTTGCTTCTCGACCGATAGCCAGTGGAGGGTCCTCAGGTGTTGGGAGATGTATTCTCGGCGAGGGAGGTCCAGAATGAGTCTGGCAGCGGTATTCTGGATGAGTTGTAGTTTTCGATGTTCCTAGTTGAGGTGCCGGCGTAGAGGGCATTGCCGTAGTCAAGATTGCTAGTGACTAATGCGTGGGTGACTGTCCTGCAACAGTCTGCTGGGATCCATCTGAAGATCTTCTGAAGTTTTCGGAGTGTGAGCTACAGGAGGAGGCAACAGAGTTTACCTGGCAGGTCATGGATAGGGAGGAGTCGAGGATAATTCCTAAGTAACAGGCGTGCTCAGTCGGTGCAGGGGGGGCGCTGAGGGATGTGAGCCACCAGGAGTCGTCCCAAGCTGAGGTAGCATGATGAGTTATGTATCTTCAATATTTGACACAATGTTCATACCGTGGCTTCTGACGATGGCAGCGAGAGGGGCCATGTACACATTGAACAGTGTGGGACTCAATGAGGATCCTTGGGGGACTCCGCAGTTGATTCCTGTGGGTCTGGAAATGTAGGGTGGGAGTCGGACCCTCTGCGTCCTCACGGAGAGGAAGGAGTGGATCCATTCCAGGGCTCTTATGCAGATTCCTATGTCATCGAGTCTGGTGCACAAAGTGCTGTGGGAGACCATGTTGAATGCTGCTGAGAGGTCGAGGGGTATGAATGCTGTGGTGTGACCACAGTCTGGGAGTAATCAGATGTCATCGGTGGCTGCCAAGAGGGCTGTCTGCGTGCTTTGGTTGCTGCGGAAGTCGGACTGGGAGCTCTCCTGGGAGTTGTTAGCCTAGATGAAATTCCGCAGTTGTGCATTGATTGCTTTCGCCAGTACTTTGGTGGGGTAGGGTAGCAACGAGATGGGCCAGAAATTCTTTACTTCTGATGGGTGGGCCGAAAGCTTCTTCAGGAGAGGGCATATTTCGGTGTGTTTTCAGTCCTTGGGGAAGGTGCCCATGTTGGTGGAGCAGTTGATTGTGTTCCGGAGCTCAGGGGCAATGGATGTGCTGGCTCTGATGTATATGTGGTGCAGGCACGGGTCCGAGGGGGCTCCGGAGTGGGTGCTTTACATGATGTTGACTGTTTCCTCTATGGTGAGCACGGACCAGCTGTGGATGGTCTGGGTGGGGTCTGGGGGGTTAGTCCGTCACAGGTTCCGTTGCCAGAATTCTCAGGGAGGGAGCTTCAAGGACTTATTTAAATAATATCAAAATGGTAAAGTTGGATTTTAAATTATTGTTTTGGAAATTACACTTTTTGAAAGTTGTATTTTTCCTACCTAAGCCAAATGTGTCTTTTTGCCACTGTCCAGCGTCATCTGACCTCTGAAATAGTTATATGTATTAGTGCCAGACAGTGGACAAAGGGCCTTGGGTAAGGGGAAGGATGTTCCTCTACTGAGCGGGATGGAGTAGGAGCTATATACAGTCCCTGTCTGAGGTTCAAATGGTGGCCTGGAGAGCTGTACCCAGCTCTTTCCCTGACTTAAGAGGAGGACTACCCTGTCACTGGCAGATGCAGTTTACACCTTGGCTTGCCTATCCTTTGTCTCTCTAGTCAGGCTGGTACCAAATCCATTGGGGGTAAAGGAACTGACCAGAACTGGTAAATGGGATGTACAAAGGTTTGTCCTCAATTCAGAGTGACCCTGGCACAACAAGTGATCCCATTGACATCCTCTCAGAACACTCATCTGTTTGTGAAGATCAGAAGATAGTCTATGCTCCTGTCTATACTGAAGGAAGACTAGACTAGCTTGCCTTATATCCATAACCCTTGAAGTAGTTCTGAGGTTCAGTTGGCTGACCTCCTGTGTGATCTACAGTGACACAACATGCTTCTAGAGGCCTTTTCCTGCAACTTCCTAACTGGGCAGTTCCAGCTGAACCTGTCATAGACCCTGGTGCTGGTCTCTGCCGGTGTAAGTTCTAACCCCCAAGGGGGTCCTGGAGCCATGACTGGTGGTAAAGTGTACTTCTTCTGTCCAAACTGCAAAAGCTCGGACTTAAAAACTTTTTTCCAACTATTACTCCAATGAACCAACAGGAGACTGTGACGGCTATTGACCTAAGTCCGTTGATGTTACATCGGCAGTGTGATTGAACTTGCTGGTTTCCACGTTGCAGTAGATCTGACTTGCGGAAAAGCTTTAAAGTCTGATCTTAGATGGCTTCACTGAGCCCAGCGCTGATCCAAAGCTGAGGCCTTCTTGGACAGGGACTCTAGACTTCACCCACTCAGAGCTTTCCTGCCTTCATTGCAACTGCTCAGAGACCCTACTGTTTAGCAACCTGCTGTAGTCAAGCCTTGCATATCACCCAACTTGCAGCTTTCTCCCCTGATGACTCACAAAGAAATCCAACAACTTGCACATTGTTATTGAGCAATGAATTTTGAATCTTAGCATATACACTCATTTCTGAATGTTACACACACTATCTCAAGAAATTGTCAACACATCCTACATTTCGCAATATCCACAATACATTAAACATCATGGTGGATGACAGCCATTAAACATATGTTTAAATTGTGCTAACTACAGTTCCTCAAACGTTCTTGTACTGCAACACTATAAACCACAATCATTCCCAGAATGATTTGTACAAACTGATCAGATGGAACCTTTTATACAACATTGAGAGTAATTGTACATTAAGATGCAAAGGGATTCTCCTTCAAGATTTTGTCTGAAAGGTGGATTGCTAGACCAGGTTCCCCTCATATCTATATATGAAAATATAACACCCTTATAATCCTAGATCTGCCAACCAGTATCTATTCTTCAAAACACAGCCATTCTTGTGCCATAGTGGACATGTGACACCTATCTAGGTATTCACGTTTCTGTGTCATGAGTGAGAATGAGCCAACAGATCTCTTGAATCTTATCATCAACTGTTTGTACGGATCATACATGTGGCAGTTGTAAAGATATTACACAATACTGCACAAACAAACAAGCCTGCATTGCAGACACCCTTGCAGAAGATGTGAACCCAGGCAGTACACAATCCACCACAGCTAACTGTTATATGGGTGTAGGTCCTGTGTCACTTATTGAGATTTAATGATATACATTCCCTTTCAAAGCACACACCAATAAAATTTGGCTTGCAGGGCTCCATTACATGCCAATGTAATACAGAGGTCCAGTGTTTGCGTGAAGCCATATTTTTGTGCATCACCAGTGATCTGGTGACATGTAGATATTTACTAAGACACATACACATCTGTCCTGTGTGTTACAATATATCTCTACACATACACACCCTCACTTCATTACCCTATGTGTGCTTACATGTTAGAGTTATTTGATATATTTTTAAGTAGTCACATTGGTAATTTAAACGTATATGTTTCATGCAATGTGTTATAACTCACCCTGTACATTTAGTAGGTCCTCAAGTTCAGCACTGTCCATGCCCTTGACTCCTGCACCCAACTCAGTTGAAATGACTCCTCCAGTGGGAGCAGGTGGCATCACCTCATAGCAGCCTTCAGGTTCCTGGCCAGCTTCTATTTTATCTTGAATTTGTGGTCATTACACCTTTTTCTACATTCAACTACAGTGCTTCTGCAGTTGATCTAGTCCACTATTGGATACCATAAACCACCACCCTTCTTAGCTAATGGTAACGTTGAGAAGACAAACAAAAGTTTCGAATTTTTAGAGACCTCATTGATCAAACTGTGGCATTCCTCCTTCCTTGGTAAAATGTGTTTTTCTCTATCTTTTGGACTGCATGGCAGCCCCTCCTACATTCCTGATTCCCCTCCCATACCTCCAAAATGGTGGTTTGGTAGTGAACAGAATTGTTTAGGACTAAGTGGCTTCTTGAACTTAGGTCCTGCACATTGGACTTCAGTATGACGCACAGCTGACTTGCGATACTTAAAGGTCTCTTGTGGCATGCAAGTCAGCTTTGTGTCATTCAGGAAGGGGTTTTGTTGTAGGGCATTGCAGTGAAATGATAAACTTGTGTCATGTCACATAATGCATCTTGCCCTTGCAACATGGCACACCGTATAGTAAACACAAAGCATCCATGAATCATGAAAGTAACATGACGCAGTGCAACACATTCTCACACATCGATATTCAACACAACTCATTTATATCAGTTGGGTACCTAAATATATCAATCAGGTACTGAAATCTTACCAGTTAACTTTTTCAAAGTGTTTATCACCATCTTGTTCGTCTACATTCTATTTGTATCTTTTGGACAGTTTGCCTGGAAACTATTTCTCATTTTTAAATTGATTGTTTAGCTATCAATGGAACATGTGGCAGGTACAATAAATCCACAATTATATAGAAAATGCAGCTGCGCACAATTTCATAATTCCAGAGGATCCGCATAAAAGAAAATAAAACAAAATAAATTAATGATTTACTGTAAAGAACTATGGGCCAGATGTAGTAAACTCCAATTTTGCGACTTGCAAATTGCGAATCTGACCGACTCGCAATTTGCAACTCGCAAAATTGGATGCAGAAAGGTGTCTCAGACACCTTCTGCGACTCGCTATGGGGTCGCAAAGACCCACCTCATCAATATTCATGAGGTGGGTCGCAGTTTGCGACCCCATAGCGAGTCCCTGCACTCACAGGGATGGTGGCCTGCTGTAGTCAGCAGACCTCCATGTCTGTGACTGCTTTGACAATAAATCAGTTTTTTTTTCATTTTGCAGCCCGTTTTCCTTAAAGGAAAACGAGCTGCAAAATGAAAACTAAACAGAAACCATTTGGTTTCGTTTTTTTCAGTATTCACAAAGGGGAAGGGGTCCCGTGGGGACCCCTTCCCTTTTGCGAATGAGTTACCACCAGTGTGACACTGGTGGTAACTGCGAGTTGGTTTGCGACCGCATTCGCGGTCACAAAGCAACTCTGAATGGCGATGCGGTCGCAAATAGGAAGGGAACACCCCTTCCTATTTGCGAGTCGCATTCCCAAATTGCGAGTCGGTACTGACTCACAATTTGGGGATGAGCATCGCGTTCGGCCTTTTGCATGCCACAAATTGCGTTTTTCACAGTTTGCGCCATGCAAAAGGCTTCGTACATCTGGCCATATGGCCCTAATTACAACCCTGGCGGTCGGTGTTAAAGCGGCGGTAATACCGCCAACAGGCCAGCGGAAAAAAAAAATGGAATCACGATCATGGCGGAAACTGCCAACATAGTCAGCCACTTTAATACTCTGACCGCCACGGCTGTAGAAACAAACACCGCGGCGGTCACCGCCAACAGACAGGGGGAAGATAAAGTACCGCCCACTGTATTTCACGACGCCTATCCGCCACCTTTTCCGGGGCGGAACCAACACGATCAAAAGCATGGCGGAAACAGTACACAGAAGGAAAAACACTCACCTCTCGACATCCAACGAGGAACCAGGACGCCATGGAGCCCAAACTACACGTCCTGCCCATGCTGGTGTATCTTCTCATCTACCAGGAGTACAAACGGCGGCGGCGGCGATGACCACGGTGAGTACTGCACCTACAACGCAGGGGAGGGGGAGAAAGAGAGTGACACACACATGCAACACACAACACGTAACACACAAAACCCCCACCTTCACCCACAGCAACATACACACAAATACATGCAAATACACAAATAGATGCAGCAATATTACACCCCCTCACCCCCTGGAAGAACGCAAGAACCAAAAGGAAATTATTGTAACCAGTGTAATCATGAAAAAGCTGATAGTCAAAAATCAAAAATCAGTATATACAAATATGTACACCAACTACACAAGTCCGGATAGTGTACCAATCATTGTCCGTGGACCACTGGGCTCAAAATGCATGGGCGAAGCCCACACTAGATACCTGACTCAAAACGGAGAGAACACTGCTGGGGTATCAGTTCGAAAATATACAGGCACCTCAGGGGGAGGGAGGGCACCTCAGCCAGATGAACGCACAATGCCACTGCTGCACGAGGGAGCTCCATGCCCATTGCTGTATCCTGGGGAGTGCAAAGCCACAGTCTCTCAAGTCTTTCCAGTGGTTGGTTTGCCCACTGCTGTATCCTGGGGAGTGCAAAGCCAAACTCTCTCAAGTCTTTTCAGTGGGTGGTTTGCCCACTGCTCCATCCTGTGGAGTGCAAAGCCACAGTTTCTCAAGTCTTTCCAGTTGGTGGTTTGCCCACTGCTGTATCCGTGGGAGTGCAAAGCCACAGTCTCTCAAGTCTTTCCAGTGGGTGGTTTGCCCACTGCTCCATCGTGGGGAGTTCAAAGCCACAGTCTCTCAAGTCTTTCTCCACTGGTTCTGGAGGGGGCTTTGTGCCCAGAGTGCTTCATCCTGCCAAGGACTGAGGTAGTGGATGTATCTCTCCACTGGTTCTGGAGGGGGCTTTGTGTCCAGAGTGCTTCATCCTGCCAAGGACTGAGGTAGTGGATGTGATTCTCCACTGGTTCTGGAGGGGGCTTTGTGCCCAGTGTGCTTCATCCTGCCAAGGACTGAGGTAGTGGATGTATCTCTCTACTGGTTCTGGAGAGGGCTTTGTGCCCAGAGTGCTACATCCTGCCAAGGACTGAGGTAGTGGATGTGATTCTCCACTGGTTCTGGAGGGGGCTTTGTGCCCAGAGTGCTTCATCCTGCCAAGGACTGAGGTAGTGGATGTGATTCTCTACTGGTTCTGGAGAGGGCTTTGTGCCCAGAGTGCTCCACGTGCAGTGTGGACGGTACAATTCCCTCACCTGGGTGTGTGAGCCACGAGATTGGTGAGGTACAGGTAACATGATACGCCATTGAGGCAGAGACATACCCCACACTGCTGTGGCTTCGCCTTCCACCTGCATGTGCAAACAGTGACGGAAGTCATGCCTCATGGAAGCTGCCCAGGGTCCAGGAACTCTCCTCCAGCCTCGGACGACTGACACCTGGGGATGGTAGACATGTCAGCAGTGGTGCCACTGTACGAGTACGTTGCGGGACTAGTGGTGGTGCTTGCGGTGGTGTCTGTGGTGGCAGTGTCTGTGGCAGCAGTGTCTGTGGCGGCGGTGTCTGTGGTGGCAGTGCTGGCAGTGCTGGCAGTGGTGCATGGGTCAGCACCTGCTGAGGGACACAGCAGGACGTCTCCTGCAGCCTCGGACGGCTGCCCACTGGGAAAGAGGCTGGGGACTGTCGCTGAGGCTGCAGACGTGCCGGTGGCGGTGCAGGTGGCAGTGCAGGTGCAGGTGGCGGTTGTGGTGGTGGGACAGCTAGCGGTGTTTGCCGCCATAAAGCTTGGTGTGGTCGTGGACAGAAGTTGTGACACTGGCCCCTCAGTTGGTGCCACCATGCCCTCTCCTGACCTGCTTTTCTGCTTTTGGCCCTTCCCTACCTTTGATGGTGCCGCAATTGTCTTACCTCTATTCCCTTTTATTTTTGCTGAGCCCTTGGTGGCTGGTAGTTTTGGCTTCTCCCTCCGGGATGTGGGCACCCCTTTCTCACCTTGGCAGGTGGCGCACTGGCAGCCCTGATGGGTGGTGCACTCGATGACCCCGCAGTTGCTGGCACCACTGTGCCTGGGGATTTGGTGGCTGAGGTGCTGGGCTTGGACCTGGAAAGCCTGGCCCTAGGGGAAGGACGGGGGGAGGTGAAGGGAAGATCTCAAAGTTTGCCAGGAAATGTTTTTTAGACACACTGGGACGGGAAGGTAGAGGGGGTTTACGAGTGGAGGAAGAGGTAGTGGTTGTAGGAGGTGTACGTCTGATGAATTTGGGTGAAGGTGGATGGGACGGGGGCTGTTGTGAGTGGATGGCTGTTGGGTGGATGTGTGCCTGCGTTGGTGTACTTTGGGAGTAGGGCTCACAGATACCCTGGGAGAGGACAAAGGGGATGTGTGAATGGTAGTGGGGGTGGTGAGTGCACGTAAGCGGTGTGTGGTGATGGGCGTGCTGGTGATGGAGGTAGTGGCTGAGGATGTAGTGCATGCAGGTGTGAGTGGAGATGAGACAGGGAGGGAGGAGGGGGATGTGGAGGAGGGGGACACAGTGGAGGCAGTGGATGTTGCTGTGTCTGCATGTGGATGGTGCTTGTGTGAGTGCCTGTGGGATGTGTGGTGCTTATGTTTGCCTGAGCCAATCTTGTGTATTGATGTTTGTGCATGTTGGTCTGATGGTGTGCTTGGGATAGGCTGAGGTACAGGGGATTGTGTCTGGGTGGAGGAAGTTGGAGGGGGAGGCTGGACACAGGGACAATAGCTGCCATCAGTGGTGAGGCCAGAGACTGAAATGCTCTCTGTTGGGCTGCCTGCCCAGAATGAATGCCCTCCAGGTATGCATTTGTTTGTCGCAAATGCCTCTCAACACCCTGGATGGCATTCACAATGGTAGATTGCCCAACAGTGAGGGATCTCAGGAGGTCAATAGCCTCCTCACTGAGTGCAGCAGGGCTGACTGGGGCAGGGCCTGAGGTGCCTGGGGCTAAGGAGATGCCCACCCTCCTGGGTGAGCGGACATGGGACACACGCTGAGGGGCTACTGGGAGGGCAGTGCTGGTACGGGGTGTCAGCTGTACCTGTTGATGCGATGGGCACAGAGGTGCCCGCCACTGCAAGGGAGCTCCCACCAGAGGAGGAGTTGCTGTCACTGGTGTATGCTCCTGTCCCCGTCGTGGAGCTCCCCTCGCCCTCCTTCCCACTGGTGGCTTCAGACTCCGTTACTTCACCCTCCAGGCCAAGTAGGTTGCAGCTCCCTCCTGTTCCGGTGCCAATGCTCCTCTGCCTGATGATGCTATTGCACACAAGAACAGAGGGACCTCAAAAAAGGGGGGGAAAGACAGAAGAAAAATATGTTCAGTGCATGCAACACCACTACCATTGGCGGACACAACACACATGGAGCAGCCCTCTGCACTGCGCCATGCACGAACAGTTCGTAGAAATTTCACCTGACCATGGGGTACGAGGCCTAAGCACAATTACTGCGCACCTGGAAGTCACAGGAGCCTGACTAGGTGTAGATGGCTATTACCACTAGTGGGGTTGAGGTGCCACATAGCTGCCTCACAAGGGACCTTGCCTAGCAACTTCGCTCTGGCCTAGGGGAACCCACTGCCCACCCCCCCACCCACACTCCTCGTTATGCACCCAGAGTCAGCTGAATGAGACTGTGCTCACCCCCTTGTGGCTGCTGTGATGCCCTCCAGCACCCATCCAACTCCGCATATGCCACCGCCAGTATACGGAACATCAGGGGGGTCATGGGCAACGGGCACCCCTTCCACATTGGGAGGCCATACCCAGCTGGGCCTCTCATCTTTTACGGCAGTGGGTGCTCCGTCTGTGGTAGACCCCGAGGGTCTGGACGTCCTTGGTGATGGCACTCCAAATAAACTTCTTCTGGTGGGTGGTGACCTAGAGGAATTGCTACAGGGGGCTGCGGCACAATCCTGCATTGGTTAACATTGGACCCTATGGGTCCCAGGAGCCAATGAAGATGTACGCCGGCGGTGACGGTATGCACCGCCGCGGACGTCACTGCCATTTTCTCTCTGTTCAATCACTTGATACCTGATCTGCGACAGGAGAGGACCTACACTGCAAGAGCTGCTATGACCTCAGTCTGGAAGATACAATGGCTCGTGTGTCTGGGGAAAGGGCCCCTGCCTTCAGCACGGAGGAGTTGGTGAAACTAGTGGATGGTGTCCTCCCCCAGTACACGCTACTCTTCAGTCCTCCAGACAAACAGGTAAGTACACTGTCAGCATGCCGAATGGGCAATGCCTGTGTGGAGTGGTGTTGATGAAAGATTTTGGGGGGGGGAGAATGAGGCATGCATGATACGACGGTGAGTGCATGTGCATCATGGCATGGGTAGGGATGCGGGCCAATGCCTGTGACGGTGCAGACGGTTATATCTTCTCCTTTTCCCCTGTACTATTCCTATAGGTCAGCGCCCACCAGAAGAAGGATATTTGGCGTGCCATCGCCAAGGACGTCCAGACCCTGGGGGTCTACCACAGACGGAGCACCCACTGCCGTAAAAGATGGGAGGACATTGGCCGTTGGAGCAAGAAGACGGCACAGGCCCAGCTGGGGATGGCCTCCCAATGTGGGTGGGGTGCCCGTCGCACCATGACCCCCCAGATATTCCGGATCCTGGCGGTGGCGAATCTGGAGTTGGATGGGCGCTTGAGGGCATCACAGCAGCCACAAGGGGGTGAGTACACTCTCATTCTGCTGATTCAGTGCGCATTTTAGGTGTCTGGGTGGGTGAGGTGGGCTGTGGGTTCCCCTAGGCCAGGGCGAGCTTAGTAGGCAAGGTCCCATCTTAAGGCAGGCCCTGTGGCACCACCACCTCAGCTGTGTTCAGACCCAACTACACCTAGTCAGGCTCCTGTGACTTCCATGTGTGCAGCAATCGGGCATAGGCCTTGTAACCCATGTCCCTGTGATTAATTAGGGAACTCTAAATGCACGGCGTAGTGCAGGGGGCTTCTGTGTCTGTAGTTTTCACCAACGGTAGCGGTATTGGATGCACTCAACATGTCTTTCTTCTGTCTTCCCCCACCGTTCTTGTGTGCATTAGCATCATCAGGTGGAGGAGCAGTGCCAACGGAGCAGGAGGGAGCTGCCCTGGAGGGTGACACAACAGAGTCAGAAGCCACCAGTTGGACGGAGGGCGAGGGGAGCTCCACGGTGGGGACAGGAGCTGAGACCAGCGACATGGACTCCTCATCTGATGGGAGCTCCCTTGTGGTGGTGGGCCCCTCTGTGCCCACCGCATCTACAGGTACAGCCGCCACCCCCCCTACCAGCACCGCCCTCCCAGCAGCCCCTCAGCGTGTGCCCTGTGGCCGCTCACCCAGGAGGGTGGGCATCTTCTTCGCCCCAGGCACCTCAGGCCCTGCCCCAGTCAGCCCTGCTGCCCTCAGTGAGGAGGCCATTGACCTCCTCAGGTTCCTCACTGTTGGGCAGTCTACCATTTTGAATGCCATCCAGGGTGTAGAGAGGCAGTTGCAACAGACCAATGCATACCTGGAAGGCACTCATTCTGGTCAGGCAGCCCAACAGCGAGATTTCCAGACTCTGGCCTCATCACTGATGGCAGCCATTGTACCTGTCTCTAGCCTCCCCCCTCCAACTTCCTCCACCCAGACCCAAACCCCTGTACCTCAGCCTATCCCAAGCACACCATCAGACCAGCATGCACACACGTCAACACACAAGGGAAGCTCAGGCAAACATAAGCACCACACATCCCACAGGCACTCACGCAAGCATCATACACATGCAGACATACCAACATCCACTGCCTCTACTGCGTCCCCCTCCTCCTCATCTCCCTCCTCCCTCCCAGTCTCGTCTCCACTCACACCTGCATGCACTTCATCTTCAGCCACTACCTCCATCACCAGCACACCCACCACCATACCCCGCTCACGTGCAGTCACCACCCCTACTACCATTCACACATCCCATGTGTCCTCTCCCTGTGTGTCTGTGAGCCCACCTCCCAAGGTACACAAATGCAGCCACACACCCACCCAACAGCCATCCACCTCACAACAGCCTCCAGCCCATGCACCTTCACCCAAAGTCAGCAAACGTACACCTCCTACAACCACTACCTCTTCCTCCACTCCCAAACCCCCTCCATCTACCCATCCCAGTGTGTCCCAAAAACTTTTCCTGTCCAACCTTGACCTCTTCCCCTCACCTCCCCCAACCCTTCAGTCTCCTAGAGCCCGCCTTTCCAGGTCCCAACCCAGCACCTCAGCCACAACATCTGCGGGAACAGTGGTGCCAGTAGTAACCGGCTTCTGGAGTGCGCCAAACAGCAGGGCAGCCAGTGTGCCAAGGAGCCAGACCACGGACAGTCCCCCACCTCAAAACCACAAAAAGGTGGCCAGTGTCCAGCGGGAGAGAGGCAAAACATCTACCACCAAAGCCTCTCCCAGGGGTACAGTTGGGAGTGGGAAGACAGCTGCACCACCATCCAAGGTGGGGAAGGGGCACAGAAAAACAGGCAAGTCGGCAAAAACCTGCACGGCGGAGAAGACTGCCACCAGCACCGCTGCCAAGGACACCGCCACCACAAGCACCACTGCGAAGGACACCGGGATAAAGCAGTGGGCAACCTACCCACTGGAAAAACTTGTGAGACTGTGGCTTTGCACTTCCCAGGATGCATCAGTTGGCAACCCACCCACTGGAAAGACTTGTGAGACTGTGGCTTTGCACTCTCCAGGATGCAGCAGTGGGCACCCCACCCACTGGAAAGACTTGAGAGACTGTGGCTTTGCACTCCCCAAGATAAAGCAGTGGGCAACCCACCCACTGGAAAGACTTGAGAGACTGTGGCTTTGCATTTCCCAGAATACAGCAGTGGGCATGGAGCCCCCTCGTGGATCTGGCGTTGTGCACTCATCCGGCTGAGGTGCCCCCACTTCCCTTCCCCCTGAGGTGCCTGTTGTATTTCTATCTGATGCCCAGCAGTGTTCTCTCCGTTTTGATCGGGTATTGAGTGTGGTCCTCGCCCATGCATTTTGGGCCCAGTGGTCTACGGACTATGATGGTGGAATACCTTGGACTTGTGTTCTTGGTGTATATATTTGTTTATAGTGTAAATATATATATACATATGTTTCTGATTACTGTATTTGAATAGATTACAAACGTTCAACTAATTTCCTTTTGTCCTTGGATTCTTCCAGGGGGGGTTGAGGGTTGTAAATGTAATATATCTACATGTACTTGTGTGATTGTTGTAGTGGGTGAGGGTGGGGGTGGGAGTTTTGCGTGTTGCGTGTGTGTGTCACTCTTTTTTCCCTCCCCCTCCCCTGTGTCGTAGGTGCAGTACTCACCATGGTCTTCGCCGACGTCTTTGTTGTTCCTGGTAGAGAAGCAGGAAGATAAAGGCTGGGAGTATCTGGAGCTCGGGTTCCATGGCGTCCTGGGTCCTCGTGGGGTATGTAGAGGTGAGCGTTTTCCCTTCCAAGTCCTGTTTTCGCCGTGTTTTTGTTCTTGGTGAATCCGCTCCGCAAAAGATGGTGGATTGGCCTGTTGTAATACAGTGGGCGGAACCTTTTCTTCCGCCTGTCTGTTGGCGGTTACCGCCGCGGTGTTTGTTTGTACCGCCATGGCGGTGAGTGTTAAAGTGGCTGTCTATGTTGGCGGTTTCCGCCACGGTCGTGATTCAATTTTGTTTACCGCCGGCCTGTTGGCGGTTTTACCGCTGCTTTAACACCGACCACCAGGGTTGTAATGACCCCCTAAGTGTGGATTCCTGTGCTTCGTCCTTTGTAAGCCCCCAGTGGGCCAAGTCCCAGGGGCAAAGCTTATTCCAGTTTAAATGCAGGGGGGCCACCTGGCCCCTCCCGTAACTACGGGGGCACCACCTCCCCAGGGCAACAATTAATAAATGGCTATAAAATGACCTTTTGTGGTAACAGTACCCTCTGTCGGACATTAGCTGTCCTTGGTGAATGTGGTATATGCTGTGGTTTTGATATTTTGACATCAGAATACATTATTTGGTTACAGTAGGAGTTCATAATATTGTTCTGAGATAGTTCAAGATGGCCAACACTTTTACGCTGAGCTAGAGCACGTCCTATATGAGATGTTGTTTTAATTAGGGTAGATGGTGGCAAGATGTAAAGCTTGTTTATTGCACTATTAATAACAGGGCATACTCTGTGGCTTTGACAATGGTGTAGCATGACTAACAGCTTTTATCCACAGTATAATACATGGCTGTGGTAGTATTTCTTAATTTTTGTCTGATATACCTTAAGATGGCTGACACTGTTATTTCAAGTTATAGCACATCCTATATGGGATGTTCACACATTAAAGAGATGATGGTAGTGGTATGTAAAGTTTGTATTTTGTATCATTACAGCATGGCACACTCTGCATTTTTGATATTTTAAAACCACAATACAATATTTGGTTGTGGTAGAAGCTTGAATCATTACTCGTACAAGCTGAGTGCTTTTTTTTTTTTAATCATTTTATTTCATGGCAAATGTGCAAATTGCAAGGTGCTAGAGACAAACTAGCCTCAGTGTTTCACCAGGAAGCCTTCAACTGGGCCATCACGTGATACGGTGTCAAGTGACTATTTAAAGGAACACAGTCCTCCTCCCAACACCCAATATTTAAAAAGACATATATACCGCATTTTAACATTAAAGCCAAACGATCACTTCATCAAATTAAATCTGTTCATGCTTTCACTGTTATAAATACAATACTTATAATAAATATGTATTTTTGACAAAGGATGGAGATAGTAATAGCAAAACAGGAATTAAATGCATTTCATCAAGTGTTCACCAAATCTCCCCATAAATGCTCATAAAGTGCTGGATGCATGTTGAGGATAAAAAACAGCAAATTACTGAGTATATCTCGATAACCAGAGGCCCAGAAAGGTGTGTGCAAGAAAATACTGATACCTCAAGACAGTAAAGTCCTGTAAATTTTAAAGTACACAGTGTAGCAAAGGGCTCAATGCTAGATGGTGAACCTAAAAAATGCTTAATACATATGGCCATGATTACAATAAACCATTGGAACTGAAACTCTAAAAATCCAAACAGTAAAGTACTTGTGCACATAGATCCTACAGGAAGCTGTAAGCAATAGTCACCAGTAGACCAGTAGGAAATTATAGTTAGGACCATGTTTCAATACAAAAAGCGTTTTTTGACTTGCCTATATCTTTGGCACCATTTCTTGAACATTCACTACATTAAAAAAAAAAATAGTTCCAGTGTTTCTTGTTGCGCACAGAATGTTTTGGAGTGGTCTGTCATGCAGGAGCCGAGAAAAGGGGGTGGGGTCAAAAAACGTGTGTTTCCCATGTTAATTCCCAGAGGAGCTTTGAACATGACTACAGCCCAAACCATTAGACGGAATTACACCAAATGTGGCAGAAAGCTAGCTGCCGATACACAAAGCTGCAGAAATCCATTCAGTAGGTTTATAAGTATTAAAAGAAATCCAAGATTGTATATCTCTGGCCATGACAACTTTTCAAAAAATGATGTGCTCATGCAGGGAAATGCACAGCTCTGATTGGCTGTCAACACTTGAAGCAGGAGGTGTTGATAGCCATCTTGGGACTCGGCTTTAGCCGAGTCCCAACAAAAGGCGGTAAATAAAAGGAAGACGGGCCGGGGTCGGGACACCCTGACCCTTTAGCTCTGGTGTTGGCATCCCAGAGGGACCCTGCCAGAGCAAAAAAGATTTCTTTTTAAATTTTAGCAGTGAATTCACAGCAACTTCACAGCAAAATAAAAAAAAAACAAGTGCAGGCTCCCACGCTGTTTTTTTTAAAGCCTCCGGGTGGGCCAGGTTGTGGGGGTATGTAAAAAATAAGGAGGGGGGCACATAGGACCTCGCTTCTGGGCTTATTGTAACTCGCGGGCCCACCACCTTCTCAGAGCTTTAATGGAAAGTAATGGGAGGGCCACATGACCGCCCTGGCAGTCTGAGGGACTTCCACCTCCCCGGGACTTTAATGAAAAGTGATAGGGTGGGCCACGTAACCCCCCCCAACAGCCCTGGGGGCCACCACTTCCCCAGGATCTTAATGTAATGTAAGGTGGTGAGGCTGCCTGACCCCCGTAGACCCAGGGACTGCCACCTCCCCGGGGCTCAAATTAAATGTGATCCATGGGGCCATGTGCCCCCTCGCACTCCAGGGACATTCACTTCCCAGGGCAAACATACAATTGTGTGCAGGGGCTGCGCAGCCCTGGGGCCACCACCTCCCTTGGCAAACATACAACTGAGTGCGGGGTCATATGGCCCCCTGCAGCCCTGGGGACCACCACCTCCCCAGGGCAAATAGAAAGGTGGAGAGGGCCATGTGGCCCAACTCCAAGAGCCACAGATGGGCCTGGAGACTACCATCCCCCAGGGCTTGCTTCTGCTATGTCTCTGGGTGCCCACTCCCAGGACATAGCTGTTTGCTTTGATAGCAAACACTATTCTTGCTGCGAGGGAGAGCTGTCCAACTGCAGTCCCTCGCTGCAAGTGGAGGATTCCTCTGTTTCTCTGCCCATGGAGAGGCATGCAAGGAGACGGAGGAAACATTGCTCTCACAGAAAGGGAGCTGTTTTAGCAGCTCCCTCTATGTGACAGCAATGCCAGTTCCCTCAGGAGGAGGGAAGCCAGCTGGGACAGCAGGGGACTTCAGGCTTCCCCTGCAGTGCCCAACATTGTGACTGGGTACCCTGGGATGCATCCAGGTCACATGGCAGGCTCCCTGGGGATAGGGTTCCAGGGGATGAGATCGGCCCTGGAAGGGGGGGCCATGCGGCCACCCTCACAGAGAAAAATAATATATAATTAGGTTGTGCCCCAGGAGATGGTGTCCCCATGGCCAAGATCGGCTTGGGGAGTGGGGACGCACAGCCCTCCTGCCAACCAAAAAACAATAATTAAGCTGGGCCTTGGGGGATGTGGTCCTGTGGTCTGAAATCAGCCTGGGGAGGGGGAGTGCATGGCCCCGTTCCTAAACAAATATATTTTAGAAGGCCAGATCCAAGGGAATGTGGTACCTGGGGCTGAAACCGGTTGAGGGGGGCCTGCAGACCCACGGCCAGCCCAGCTGCTCAAGGCCGAAGGCTGTGCGCAGTACAGGGTTGGGTGGTTAAAGGGGTTGGCTGCAGGGCCTGGCCACTGGCCAGGTCCTGGAGACAACTGCTGTCACGCACAACCTTAGGTGGTGGTTGATTTAACATACAGTAATGAAAATTACTTTATGTTAAAAAAGCTTTAAAATGCACTGAACAAAAACAAAGGTTACAGGGACATTATAGGTAGTGAATAGAATTTAAAAAAAGCATAGAAATTCACTTAACAAACAAAGGTTACAGAGGCAATATAGTTATGTTCTGAACTTACTCGCACAAAGCCAGAGAAATTCAGCAGTCATTATTAGAATTATTTCAAGAAACTATAACTTGTGCCCTAAGTTAACTATAACTCGCGCCCCTGCCATGCAGAGTTATCTGATCAATAATTTTATTGCAGATGGTACAGTGACATTATTAATGATGTCATCAAAGATGTCATGAGTGCTGTAATTTGTAGGGTAATAACAAGGTATGGTGAGGGCGCAGGTTATAATTACCCTAGGGTGGTCAGGCCCTTCAACAATCCCCTATAACCACTCATCCAAGTGCTGCGAATCGGCCAGGCCCTGCTGCCAATTCTCTATAACCACCCAATCCTGTGCCACACATGGACTTTGGCTGTGTGCGGCATGGGTTGGCCAGGACCTGTGGCCAACTCCTATAACTACCCAACTCCATTCCGGGCCTTTGGCTGTGCACAGCGGGAGTTGGTTGCAGGTCCTGGCCTGTGACAAGACCCTGTTGCCAAGCCCCTATAATCACTCAACTCTGTGCTGCACACAGCCTTTAGCCATGCACAGCATGGGTTGCTTGCAAGACATGACCTGTGACCAGGCCCTGTGGCCAGTTCCCTGTAACCACCCAGAGAGTTTTTGAAAACTTAAAAAAATGATACGGTTAGAATGATATTTTAGGACAAATTGAAAGGAAAAATGTAACTTTCAAGTAAAAGAGTGAAATCACCTTTCAGTATGTACTGTAGTTGAAAACAGGGAAATGACTAGTGACACACCTAGGCTTGAGCCCTCAACATTCAGTGTGAAGATCTGACACCTAACCACTATGCCACAGGTGATACCCTACTAAGCAGTGTCAAGACATAAATATGACATTCAAACTAAAGGTTTTTGCGTGAAAATATGTAAATGTTCCATGACTAGGAATGCTGAACATTAAAACAATACTAAATAAACAAACACACTACCATGACATATCAAGATTTGAACTTTCAGCCTGCAGATTGATAGTCCAAATACTTTACCACAAGGACGCAGGTGACTCTGTTATGCTTCTCAGCAAAACATTGAAACCAAACATTTTGCTGGTGTCATACTTTGAGGTCATTGTATGGAGAAACCATTGCAGTACGAGTCTTTCTCTCACTCTCTCTCTCTCTTTCTCTCTCTTCCATCCCACTGTGAGATGGAAGAGAGAGAGAGAGAGAGAGAGAGAGAGAGAGAGAGAGAGGGCGTGAGAGTGACAGGAGTGCGGGGCCTTCACCATGGGGGAAACTGAGGGCCCTGCAGTCCTAGCCACTTCCCAACTCCTGTGGGAGCCGGCATTGCTTCTGCAAGCAGGGAGCTGCTTGAAACAGCAGCTCCCTGCTTGCAGGAGCAATGTTTTCATTAGTTTCCTTGCACACATATTTGTGTGCATGGAAACAGATGAAAACTCTGCTTTCTGTAAGCAGGGGATGTTTAACAGCACCCACTTGCAGAAAGTGGAGTTATGTTTGTTTTGGGTTGGTGGGAGCTGTCAGATCCCACCAAGCAAAAGCAAACAGCTATGTCCCAGGGGTGGGCACCCCAGGATATAGTAGGAGCCAGCCCTGGGGTGGCTGTCCTCAGGGACATGTTTGGCTCCATGAGGGGGCCTGCATGGCCCCCTCCAAAGTTTCATTTGCCCCAAGCTGGTGGTGGTCCCCGGGGCCTGCAACAGACCACATTCATTCTTTTATTTTAGCACTGGGGATGTAGTTAACCTTTGGACTGTGGGGGGGAGGCTGCGCAGCTCCCTCTAATACAGGTCAACATTTGGCCCGGGGAGGTGGTAGTCCCTAGGGCTGCAGGAATACTGTGCACCCCATTGCATACAATTCTATCTTAGCCAGGAAGAGGTGTCAGTCCCCATTTCTGCAGGGCGCCATGCAGCCTCCCCACCCACAATTCTATTTTTGTCCCAGGGATGTGGCTGTCCCCAGGGCTGCAGGGGGGGATGTGTGGCCCTCCTACTTTTGTTTTTTATCTCTGATCATCCCAGGGAGGTAGAAGTCCCCGGGGCTAGTACAAGCCCACTGGAGAGGGCCATGTGTTCCCTCCTTTTTAAAGCCCACAATGCACCCAGAATCTTGCCCATTTGGGCAAAAAAAAAAGAAAAGGATGGGAGACCTCGCTTTTTATTTTTAAATGTTGTGGAAATTTGCAGATCTGGATCCGTGGATTTTCCTGAAATCTTTGAAAAAATGCCTTTTAGCCTTGGTGGGGTCCCTGAGGGACCCCTAGACCAAGGCTAGTGGCTGAGGGTGACCCTACTATGGCCCCTTTTCTTTTTTTTCACTTTTTTTGTCAGACTCGGCTGAAGCTGATTCCCAAGATGGTTACCCATACTTCCTTGTTGAAGTTCTGGAAGACAATCAGATATCAGCACGGGGACAGTTGGATCAGCGAAGGATCTGCATCACTAGATAGCTATATTTTTTAACCTCTAATATTGCCAAAACCACTGAAGGGATTTTCATGAAATCATAAAAAGCACTGTTTCTAGACCAAGAGATAGCTTTCTGCCAAAGTTGGTATAATCCTGTTCAGTGGTTCAGGCTGTAGTTGTGTTAAAAAATGTGAAACATCGTATTGATGTAAAATGGCAAAAAAGTATTTTGAGACCCCCGCTTTTTTCTAGTCTTGATAGATCACCCCAAAACTTTCAAAACAGCAGACCAAAGTGTATGTTTTGAAAATTTTGTGAAGATGCATCAAACAGTGCCAAAGTTATTGGTAGGACTGGGTGGAGCACACGGAGTTGTACTCTGCTGAGCTCTGCGGAGTTGGTAACAAACTTGATAAAGAGTTGGTAATATCCCTGATCTCTGAAGCACTAAGCAGGCTCAGGCAGCCAGACCTTGCTAAGCTTTTCCAAGATCGGGTGCTTCACACTTCTGCGAAATCCAAAATTCACAAATTCACAGAAAAAACATTTTAAAGAAAACAACGGGCTCCTGTGCTTGCTTTATTTTAAAGCCCTTGAGTGGGCCATGGCATAGAGAAAAAGTAAAAGATAAGGAGGGGGCTGTGTGACCCCCCACAGCCCCGGGGACCCCCACCTCCTCAGGGTTTCCTTTTATTTCAATGTCAGGGGGCTGCAGGCCACCCCACATTCACAAGGACCACCACCTCTTTGAGTCAAACATGAAAAAAGAAAGGGGGCCTGTTTTGGACCTCTGCAGCCCCAAGGACCACCACCTTCCCAGGGTTTCCTTCTATTTCAATGCGGGAGGGCACGTGGCCCTTCCGCAGCTCCAGGGAGCACCACCTTTGTGGGGAAAACATGAAAAAAAAGAAAGGGGATCTGTTTCAGGCCCCTGTAGTCCCCGAATAGAATTTACTGCTATAGGATTCATGAAATATACTGTTGAATAGGCAAACTGACTAAACTTGTTTTGTCTAGAAAGATCACACTCTGTTTGATCTAAGTTTGATCTAAGTTTCAAGATTCAATTGCCCAGAAATTATTGCGCACCTTATTGCCAGACTACGCATCAAGACTCAAGTACCTGGAATGATCGCGCGCTCTGCCGATCTGAACTGCAAGGGTTAATTACCAAGAATGATTCGCGCACACTGCTGCCGATTCAACCATCAAGATTCAAATGCCTTGAAATGATCATGCACTCTGCCGATCCGAACTGCAAGGGTTAATTGCCAAGAATGAATCGCGCACACTGTTGCCGATTCAACCATCGGGATTCAAATGCCTTGAAATTATCGCGCACTCTGCCGATCCGAACTGCAAGGGTTAATTGCCAAGAATGAATCGCGCACACTGTTGCCGATTCAACCATCAAGATTCAAATGCCTTGAAATTATTGCACACTCTGCCGATCCAAACTGCAAGGGTTAAGTGCCAAGAGTAAATCGCACATGTGGTAAATCACAAAGCCAAAAACTCAATTGTTTCTAGAAAACGGAGTCGAGGTCTATCCCGAACTCTGCCTTACCGCCCTGCTTGAAGATCAGAAAGGTGATGAGGACAGGGCCAGGAAATGTCCCAAGGGTAGGTCGCTCCCCCTGCCGCTGCAGCTCCTCCAGGTTCCTGAGTTCCTGAGACCCACCTCACAGTAAGTACCCCCCCCTCCAAGCCCCTCGCTCTGCCCCGCGCTACTCACCCTCTCTCCTGCTCCTGCTTCTTTTCTTCTTCTCTGTTCTTCTGTTCTTCCTCCTCGCTCCTCGTCTGTAATCTTCTTCTGTACTCTTCTTTCCCCCGTCTTCACTCTTCTTCTCTTCTTCCTCATCTTCTTCTGTGGTCTTCTGCCCTCTGTTCTTCGTTTTTCTGTATCTTCTTCTGTGTTCTTCTGTGTTCTTCTGTGTTCTTCTGTGTTCTTCTGTGTTCTTCCGGTCTTCCTTTCTTCTCTCCTTCCGGTCTTCTGATCTTCCTTTCTTCTCTCCTTCCGGTCTTCTGTTCTTCTGTTCTTCTGTTCTTCTGTTCTTCTTGTCTTCTGTTCTTCTTGTCTTCGGCTCTTCTGCCTCCTCCGTCCTCTTCTCCCCGCGCCTGCCCTCCTGCTCCTGCCTCATCCCCCTCCCCCACTCGCATCCCCCTCTCTATCTCTCCTATCTAACCCGTTCACTATCTACCTCCCTCACTCCTCCTATCTACCTATCTCTCTATCTCTCTATCCCACTATCTAACTCCCTCACTCTCCACCTCCTCCTATCTTCCTATCTCTCTATCTATTTCCCTATCTATCGATTTCCCTATCTATTTTCTCTATCTATTTCTCTATCTCTCACCCCTCCCTCACCCCCTCTATTACCTATCTTCCTATCCTCTCACTCTACCTCTCACCCTCACCCACCTCTACAACCCCCCCTCCCCTATCTTCTCAACCCTACTCCTATCTTTCTCCCTTATCTCCTAAACCTCCTATCACTCACCCCCCTCCACCCTTAGACCCCCATCCCCCAGCTCCTCTCACTCTACCTGTCCCCCCCTCCCTCGCGCTTTCCCGCCACGACCTCCTGCACGCCCCTGCCCCCCAGCTCCCATTCGCCCCCACCTGACCCCTCCCCCCCCTCCTACCTCATATGGCGGCCGCTGCGCGACAGTGGTAGCGACCCTTGACCCAAGGGTAGGTCGCTCCCCCTGCCGCTGCAGCTCCTCCAGGTTTCTGAGTTCCTGAGACCCACCTCACAGTAAGTACCCCCCCCAGCCCCTCGCTCTGCCCCGCGCTACTCACCCTCTCTCCTGCTCCAGCTTCTTTTCTTCTTTTCTTCTTCTCTGTTCTTCTGTTCTTCCTCCTCGCTCCTCGTCTGTAATCTTCTTCTGTACTCTTCTTTCCCCCGTCTTCGATCTTCTTCTCTTCTTCCTCATCTTCATCTGTGGTCTTCTGCCCTCTGTTCCACGTTTTTCTGTATCTTCTTCTGTGTTCTTCTGTGTTCTTCTGTGTTCTTCTGTGTTCTTCCGGTCTTCCTTTCTTCTCTCCTTCCGGTCTTCTGATCTTCCTTTCTTCTCTCCTTCCGGTCTTCTGTTCTTCTGTTCTTCTGTTCTTCTGTTCTTCTGTTCTTCTTGTCTTCTGTTCTTCTTGTCTTCGGCTCTTCTGCCTCCTCCGTCCTCTTCTCCCCGCGCCTGCCCTCCTGCCTCATCCCCCTCCCCCACTCGCATCCCCCTCTCTATCTCTCCTATCTAACCCGTTCACTATCTACCTCCCTCACTCCTCCTATCTACCTATCTCTCTATCTCTCTATCCCACTATCTAACTCCCTCACTCTCCACCTCCTCCTATCTTCCTATCTCTCTATCTATTTCCCTATCTATCGATTTCCCTATCTATTTTCTCTATCTATTTCTCTATCTCTCCCCCCCTCCCACACCCCCTCTATTACCTATCTTCCTATCCTCTCACTCTACCTCTCACCCTCACCCACCTCTACAACCCCCCCTCCTCTATCTTCTCAACCCTACTCCTATCTTTCTCCCTTATCTCCTAAACCTCCTAACACTCACCCCCCTCCACCCTTAGACCCCCCTCCTCAGCTCCTCTCACTCTACCTGTCCCCCCCCTCGCGCTTTCCCGCCGCGACCTCCTGCACGCCCCCGCCCCCCAGTTCCCATTCGCCCCCACCTGACCCCTCCCCCCCTCCTACCTCATATGGCAGCCGCTGCGCGACAGTGGTAGCGACCCTTGACCCAAGGGTAGGTCGCTCCCCCTGCCGCTGCAGCTCCTCCAGGTTCCTGAGTTCCTGAGACCCACCTCACAGTAAGTACCCCCCCCAGCCCCTCGCTCTGCCCCGCGCTACTCACCCTCTCTCCTGCTCCTGCTTCTTTTCTTCTTTTCTTCTTCTCTGTTCTTCTGTTCTTCCTCCTCGCTCCTCGTCTGTAATCTTCTTCTGTACTCTTCTTTCCCCCGTCTTCACTCTTCTTCTCTTCTTCCTCATCTTCTTCTGTGGTCTTCTGCCCTCTGCCCTCTGTTCTTCGTTTTTCTGTATCTTCTTCTGTGTTCTTCTGTGTTCTTCTGTGTTCTTCCGGTCTTCCTTTCTTCTCTCCTTCCGGTCTTCGGATCTTCCTTTCTTCTCTCCTTCCGGTCTTCTGTTCTTCTGTTCTTCTGTTCTTCTTGTCTTCTGTTCTTCTTGTCTTCGGCTCTTCTGCCTCCTCCGTCCTCTTCTCCCCGCGCCTCCCTCCTGCTCCTGCCTCATCCCCCTCCCCCACTCGCATCCCCCTCTCTATCTCTCCTATCTAACCCGTTCACTATCTACCTCCCTCACTCCTCCTATCTACCTATCTCTCTATCTCTCTATCCCACTATCTAACTCCCTCACTCTCCACCTCCTCCTATCTTCCAATCTCTCTATCTATTTCCCTATCTATTGATTTCCCTATCTATTTTCTCCATCTATTCCTCTATCTCTCCCCCCTCCCTCATCCCCTCTATTACCTATCTTCCTATCCTCTCACTCTACCTCTCACCCTCACCCACCTCTACAACCCCCCCTCCCCTATCTTCTCAACCCTACTCCTATCTTTCTCCCTTATCTCCTAAACCTCCTAACACTCACCCCCCTCCACCCTTAAACCCCCCTCCCCCAGCTCTTCTCCCTCTACCTGTCCCCCCCCTCGCGCTTTCCCGCCGCGACCTCCTGCACGCCCCCGCCCCCCAGCTCCCATTCGCCCCCACCTGACCCCTCCCCCCCTCCTACCTCATATGGCGGCCGCTGCGCGACTGCGCAGCGGGCGCCCCAGAGGCAAGCCCGTCTGCGCCCGTCCGTGCCTGGCCCGCGCCCAGCGCCACGACCCCTGGTCCCCAGCTCTCCCAAGCCCCGCTGACCCGCTACGACCCCACCACCCTCCACGCCCTCAACCCAGGACGCTCCAACACCTGCTTCCAAGCTCACCCCAAACGCACCCATGGACCCTTCGCCTGCAACTCCTGCAAACGCACCTTCCACCACGCAACAACCACGACCACAAGCCCACGCGCCATCAACCACCTCAAGTGCATCCTAGTCAACGCTCGCTCCGTCCACAAACACGCCATTGAACTCTGGGACCTCCTGGACTCCATAGCACAGGACGTCGCCTTCATCACAGAGACCTGGATGAACGCCTCCTCGGCCCCTGACATCGCCACTACCATCCCCGAAGGCTACAAGATCTCCAGAAAAGACCGCACCAACCAGGTAGGAGGAGGTATCGCCATCGTCTTCAAAGACTCCATCAGCGTCACCACCTCCACCGAAGACACCCCTCTCGCCGCTGAACACCTGCATTTTCAGATTCGCACCGATCCGAGGACCACCCTCAGAGGATCCCTCGTCTACCGTCCTCCCGGGCCACGCGCCCCTTTCAGCGACGCCATCGCTGACTTCATCTCCCCGCACGCCCTCGCCTCGCCGGACTACATCCTCCTAGGTGACCTCAACTTCCATCTGGAACAAAACAACGACCCCAACACCACCACCCTGCTCGACAACCTCGCCAACCTCGGCCTCAAACAACTGGTGAACACCGCCACCCACATTGCCGGACACACGCTTGACCCCATCTTCTCCGCCAGCAAACACGTCTTCTTCAGCCACGCCTCCGCCCTACACTGGACCAACCACAGCTGCGTCCACTTCACATTCCGACGCGAGACCCGCCACCTCCGCACCCAACCCATCCCTCGTCGACAGTGGAACAAGATCCCCGAAGAGCAACTCTTCTCCGCACTCGCCGCCAACCAACCCACCCTCACCACCGACCCCAACGACGCAGCCCTCAACCTCACAAACTGGATCTCCAACTGCGCAGACATCCTTGCTCCCCTCAAACGCACGCATCGACAGACCAACACCAAAAAACCTCTCTGGTTCTCTGACACCCTCAAAGAATCAAAGAAAACTTGTCGCGCCCTTGAGAAAGCCTGGCGCAAGGACCGCACTGCTGACAACATGACCGCCCTCAAGAACGCTACCCGCGAACACCACCACCTGATCCGCACTGCCAAAAGGAACTTTTTCACCGACAGACTGGACAAAAGCAGACACAACAGCAGAGAACTCTTCAGCATCGTCAAGGAGTTCTCCAACCCCAGCGCCAACGCCAACGCCGTCACGCCCTCACAGGATCTGTGCGAATCCCTCGCCACTTTCTTCCATCGCAAGATTAGCGACCTCCACGACAGCTTCGGACACCAGACCCAACCATACACCACCGAACCGGCATCCACGGCCATCACCCTCAACAACTGGTCCCACATCAACACGGAAGAAACCAAATCCATCATGAACTCTATCCACTCCGGCGCCCCTTCGGACCCCTGCCCGCACTTCATCTTTAACAAAGCCGACGACATCATCGCCCCGCACCTCCAGACCGTCATCAACTCTTCTTTTTCTTCTGCTACCTTCCCCGAATGCTGGAAACACGCCGAAGTCAACGCCCTACTAAAGAAACCTACGGCTGACCCGAGCAACCTAAAAAACTTCCGCCCCATCTCTCTTCTGCCTTTCCCAGCCAAAGTAATAGAGAAGACCGTCAACAAACAGCTGACCACCTTCCTGGAAGACAACAACCTGCTCGACTCCTCACAAACCGGATTCCGAACCAACCACAGCACTGAAACCGCCCTCATCTCAGTCACTGACGACATCAGAACCCTGATGGACAACGGTGAAACAGTCGCCCTCATTCTGCTCGACCTCTCGGCTGCCTTTGACACCGTCTGTCACCGCACCCTAATCACCCGCCTACGCTCCACCGGGATCCAAGGCCAGGCCCTGGACTGGATCTCCTCCTTCCTCTCAAACCGTTCCCAAAGAGTTTACCTCCCTCCGTTTCGCTCAGAACCCACCGAGATCATCTGCGGCGTACCCCAAGGCTCATCACTCAGCCCGACACTCTTCAATGTCTACATGAGCCCCCTCGCCAACATCGTACGCAAGCACGACATCATCATCACCTCCTACGCCGACGACACCCAACTTATACTCTCCCTCACCAAGGACCCCGCCAGCGCCAAGACCAACCTACAAGAGGGTATGAAGGACGTCGCAGATTGGATGAGGCTCAGCCGCCTAAAGCTGAACTCTGAAAAAACGGAAGTCCTCATCCTCGGCAACACCCCGTCCGCCTGGGACGACTCCTGGTGGCCCACGGCCCTCGGCACCGCACCGACCCCCACAGACCACGCCCGCAACCTCGGCTTCATCTTGGACCCTCCTCTCACCATGACCAAGCAAGTCAACGCTGTGTCCTCCGCCTGCTTCCTCACCCTCCGCATGCTCCACAAGATCTTCCGCTGGATCCCCGCCGACACCAGAAAAACCGTGACCCACGCCCTCGTCACGAGCCGTCTGGACTACGGCAACACCCTCTACGCCGGGACCACAGCCAAACTCCAAAATCGCCTGCAACGCATTCAAAACACCTCGGCCCGCCTCATCCTCGACATACCCCGCAGCAGCCACATCTCCGCACACCTGAGACACCTGCATTGGCTCCCTGTCAGCAAAAGGATCACCTTCCGACTTCTCACCCACGCACACAAAGCCCTCTACGACAAGGGACCGGAATACCTCAACAGACGCCTCAGCTTCTACGTCCCCACCCGCCTCCTCCGCTCCTCTGGCCTCGCACTCGCACTTGCTGCTGTCCCTCGCATCCGCCGCTCCACGGCGGGTGGGAGATCTTTTTCCTTCCTGGCGGCCAAGACCTGGAACTCCCTCCCCACCAGCCTCAGGACCACCCAGGACCTCTCCGCTTTCCGGAGACTCCTAAAGACCTGGCTGTTCGAACAGCGATAACCCCCCCCCCTTTTTCCCCTAGCGCCTTGAGACCCGCACGGGTGAGTAGCGCGCTTTATAAATGTTAATGATTTGATTTGAAGTAGGCCTCCGGAACAGGAGCCCAGGAAAATGCTGCTGCTCTGCAGTGGGACCTCTGAATAGTGAGCACGTGGAGCTGGGCTGGGTTCCTTAAATAGACCCAAACCCCGCCCACATGCCACACCCAACAAAGCTGCAGGAAAGGCTTGAAAATGAACAATACATTACAAACAGCATTAATGACATTTCAAGATAAATACCTGCAATGCAAAAAGTTAATATGCAATACCAACACACAATGCATGAATTATTACATTGCATAAGGTTTGTCATTTTGCATTATGTTGCCCGTAGTGCACGCACTGTCCTGGTGTTGACACTGAGTAGGCTGAAGGTTCAAATCCTAGTAGCACGTGGCAGTGTGTTTATTTATTTACTGGTGTTTTGACTGTTAAACCTTACTAGTGAAGGAACATTCACATTTGCTTCCAATCACATACATGGGTTGACTGACAGAGGTATGTCTGGAAGCATCACAATAAGGACTAAACTATGGTCTAAAGGTTAAGGCACACTAAAAGTTGAGGGCTCTGCTCTCAGTGTGTCCATGGTCATTTTCCTTCTTTAACTTCTTTTAAACTTCAAAAGTTTAAGGTTCATACAGAAAGGTGATCTCCCTCTTTTTAATTGACAAATACATTTTTCTTTTCAATTTGTTCAGAAATATCTTATTCTAAGTATATCATTCATCATAGTCTAAAAAACTCTCTAATTTTCTCCCTCTCTTTCTGTCTCTCTCTTTCAATCTCTTTCTCCCACTCACACACCTGCTCAGACTCTTATATACCCACTCACACACTCACACACCCACTCACTGACCCACTTAGAGACTCACCCAGCCAGTCACAGACCCAATGAAACCCTCTCGCATCCCCTCACAGACTAACACAGACAGACACACCCACTCACAGACCCAATAAAACACTGATGAACCCACTCTCACACCCAGACACTCTCATAGCCACTCTTATACCCAGATACACCCTGTCACACCTATTCTCACACTGAGATAGACAAGCTGCAGCTGTGCAGTCACCCTGCGTTCAAACAGAATGATGCCCTGGAGAGGTGGCGGTCTCTGGGACTGTGCGGGGGCCAGGAAGATGTCTGCTTTGAAATACAATCAAGCCCTGGGAAGGTTGTGGTCCCTGGGGCAGGAGAGGGGGCCACACGCCTCTCTCATCAAATGACAAATAAGCCCTGGGGAGGTGGTAGTCCCTGGGGCACTAAAAAGCCCAGGAGGGGAGGCCCATGCACCCCCTGTTTACTTTTTACTTTGACCCAAAGACTTGACCTACCTGGGGGCTTTAAAAAAAGCAAGCAGAGGAGACCACACTTTTTTTTAAAAGTTTTTACTGTGAATTTCAGATTTCTTTGCAAATTATTTTAAGAAAAATACTTTTTTTGTCATGGTGGATTCCCTCTGGGATCCCAGCACTAGAACTAAGGGGTCAGAGTGTCCCTACCGTGGTCCCTTTTTTCTTTTCCACATATTTGTTGAGGGACTCAGCTGAAGCCCAAGATGGCTGCCAACACTTCCTGGTTGAAGTATTGACAACCAATCAGAGCGTATATTTCCCTCCACAAGCTCATCATTATTTGCACAGTTGTCACGACCAAAGATATACAAATTAGAATTCTTTAGAGTCAGAATCCTTCTGGACTGAGGAAGCTCTGCCAGGAAGAAGAGGTGGATGCTGTAGCAGGGACTGCCTCTCTGCCTGTTGCTTTGATGTGCTGGCCTGCTTCTTGCTGCTTCTGTCATGGGAGTGAAAGGACTCGACTTGCCTATCTACATCCTACTTCCGAAGGTTCCCCAAGGGCATGGAGTGAACTTGACTCCTATTTAGAAGTCTCAGGGACATCAAAGCATTCATCTGCCAGTGCCTGGGCTCTTCTGCTGAGAGTCATAAATTGCCAAGTGGTGCCCTCACCGCAGTAAGAAACCAAGTCCACCTGTCTGGAAATTGACGGATCGCCTTTCTTGTGAGTAAAGAATTGATGCATCACCTCCCTTGTCAGTAAGGAACTGATGCATAGTCTCATCTGCGAGGAAAGAATCGATGCAGCACCTCCCCTGCACAGTAAGGAACCAACACATCGCTTTGCTTTTTCTGCACCTCACCTCCCTTGTGGCCCACATCGTCTTTGTTTTTTATGCATCCCAGCTACTTTGTACTTAATCCATTGATTCCTATGGATTATGACTTGCTTAAACTTTTATGAAGAGATATTTTGACTTGTGTATATTGGATTTTTGTTGTTTTGGTCTTGTTTTACTAGGATAAATAGTGTTTTTTAGACTTGGCATCCTTGGTGGGGTCTCCCCTAACTTTGTGCCTCTGTTTCCCAGGTTGTTGATATGTGCTAGACTCTGTTTTTGCTCTGTTTGTTTCTCTGGGCACTTTACCACTGCTATCCAGTCCTAAAGTGCAAGTGCTCCTTTGTAAAATATATGTGTAGTTGACTTTCCATGACTGCCATATTTGATTTACTTGTAAGTTCCTAGTACAGTGCACTAGAGGTGCCCGGGGCCTACAAATCAAATGTTACTAAAGGGTCTGCAGCCCTGGTTGTGCCGCTCACATCAGTAGCCCTGTAAACATGGCTCAGACCTGCCACTGCAGTGTCTGTGTGTGCAGGTTTTATTGCTAATTTGACTTGGCAAGTGTACTCACTTGCCTGGTCTAAAGCTTCCCTTTTTATACATGTGAGGCACCCCTAGGGTAGGCCCTAGGTAGCCCCATTGGCAGAGTGCAGTGTATGTAAAAGGTGGGACATGTGAATAGGTGTTTTACATGTCCTAACAGTGAAATACTACCAAATTCGTTTTTCACTGTTCCAAGGCCTATCTCTCATAGGTTAACATGGGGGCTGCCTTTAAATATGATTAAAGTGCAGCTTCCCTTAGGCAGCAGATAGAAATATGGAGTTTAGGGTCTTTGAGCACACAATTTAAAAATACATCTTTTAGTGAAGTTGTTTTTTAGATTGTGTGTTTGAAAATGCTACTTCTAGAAAGTAGGCAATTTCTTGCTTAAACCATTCTTTCACTCTGCCTGTTTGTGGATTCCCTGTCTGGGTCAATTTGACAGTTGGGGTGGACCTCTCTCTAGACAGTGACACATAGGGAGCTGGGGTGTAGCCTGCATATCCTGATGAGCCATCTGTGCTGGGAGGGAGGGGAGGAGTGGTCACTCACACCTAAAGGGCTGTGCCTGCCCTCACACAGTGCTTTCTCCAACCCCCTTGTGTGTGTCTTGGGCCTGGCCTGGGCAAGGCAGGATTTCACAAACAAGAGAGACTTTCCTTTATAGTAGGCCTCCTTCAAAGGAAAAAAGAGGTATAAGAAAAGCACCCAAAACTCCTGAAAATTAGATCACTTCTGGAAACAAGAGGAACCTCTGCCAAGGAGAAGAGCTGAAGAGAAGTGCTGCCGCTGCCCCTGACTGTGCTTTGTTGGGCCATCCCGCAGTTGCTGCTTCTGCCTGTGGAAGGGAACAAAGACTGGACTTTGAGGTGTATTCCTGCTTGAGAAGAATCTCCAAGAGCTTGGGCTCAGCTTTCCCCCTCTTCTGAAGTCTCAGAGCCATCAAAGACGTCCCCTTCCAGCACCTGTACTCTCTGCTGAGACTCCTGCCCTGACAAGTGGGTCCCTATCCAGTCTCTGGGCCCTTGAAAGGAGAAGCTGGTGAAAATCCAAGAAAACCGACTTTGGATGACTACGGACCGATGTCGCTGCCGAATCCCATGACTCCACCTGCAACCAACTCTATGGTCCTCCCTGGAGTGTGACGAACCTCGCAGGCTCGACATCACTGCAGCCCGCAGAATTCCATGACTCCTTGGAAGTTGCTGCATCACGTGGTGCCCGCCGGATATTGACTCTGCCCAAAGTGACCCCTGACCTGTCTTAAGGCCAGGTTTAACTCAATAGGCTGAGCAGCTCCACCTGTCTGCCTCTGTGCCCCCGACCCTGACCTCGCTGCTGCCGCAAGTTTGAGGCCCTCCACCACCCACAGGCACCCGCCTGCACCTCATCCCTGGTGTCTAGTGTTGTTGTAAGTATTGTGTGTCTGTCCTGTAATTGTCTGTGCGTTAGTTGTGTCGTTTTTCCTCTTGTTGTGCCTTTTTGTGCCTTTCTGTTCTCTGACTTTACTCTCTGTGCCTTTTCTGCTCTTAGGCTCTGTTTTGTGACTCTCCTCGTCTTTTTTTGCTTTCGTCGTCTTTTGTGCCCATTTTCAGCCGATTTTCGGCTCGTCCACCCCGTTCCCGCCGCTGCTTCCCCTGTGGCCCTGCCCCCCCATGACCCCATTTGCCCACTGCTCCCCGCCTCCCGCCTCCCAGCTGCTCCTCCCTCCCACCTCCCCTTTTTAATGGTGCCCGCTGCATGGTGCTGAGAGTGACCCCTGACCTGTCTTAAGGCCAGATTTCACTCAACACGCTGCGCAGCTCCACCTGTCTGCCTCCATGCCCCCAACCCTGCCTTCGCTGCTGCCGCAAGTTCGAGGCCCTCCACCACCCGCAGGCACCCGCCTGCACCTCATCCCTGGTGTCTAGTGGTTGTCGTAAGTATTGTGTGTCTGTCCTGTAATTGTTTGTGCGTTAATTGTGCCGTTTTTCCTCTTGTTGTGCCTTTTTGTGCCTTTTTTTGCCTTTCCATTCTCTGACTTTACTCTCTGTGCCTTTTCTGCTCTTAGGCTCTGTTTTGTGACTCTCCTTGTCTTTTTTTGCCTTCGTCGTCTTTTGTGCCCGTTTTCAGCCAATTTTCAGCTCGTCCCCCGTTCCCACCTCTGCTTCCCCTGCGGCCCAGCCCCCCTCGCACCCACATTTGCCCACCGCTCCCCACCTCCCAGCTGCTCCTCCCTCCCCTTCTTAATGGCGGCACTGCACGGTGCTGAGAGTGACCCCTGAACTGTCTTAAGGCCAGGTTTCATTCAACACACTGCACAGCTCCACCGGTCTGACTCCATGCCCGACCCCACCCTTTCTGCTGCCATGATTTTGAGGCCCTCCACCACCCGCAGGCACCCACCTGTGCCTCATCCCTGTCCTGTAATTTTCTGTGCGTTAATTGTGCCGTTTTTCCTCTTGTTGTGCTTTTTGTGTCTTTTTTTGCCTTTCTGTTCTCTGACTTTATTCTCTGTGCCTTTTCTGCTCTTAGGCTCTGTTTTGTGACTCTCCTCGTCTTTTTTTTGCCTTCGTCGTCTTTTGTGCCCATTTTCAGCCAATTTTCGTCTCGTCCAACCCCTTCTCCCGCCGCTGCTTCCCTTGTGGCCCCACCCCCCACGCCCACATTGGCCCACCGCTCCCCGTCTCCCGCCTCCCAGCTAGTGACCCCTGACCAGCCTTAAGGCCAGGTTTCACTTAACACGCTGCGCAGCTCCACCTGTCTGCCTCCGTGTCCCCGACTCCGCACTCGCTGCTGCCATGAGTTTGAGGCCCTCCACCGCCCCCAGGCACCCACCTGCGCCTCATCCTTGGTGTCTAGTGGTTGCCGTAAGTATTGTGTGTCTGTCCTGTAATTGTCTGTGCGTTAGTTGTGCCGTTTTTCCTCTTGTTGTGCCTTTTTGTGCTTTTCCGTTCTCTGACTTTACATTTTCTGCTCTTAGGCTCTGTTTTGTGACTCCTCATCTTTTTTTTACTTCGTTGTCTTTCGATCCCATTTACAGCTGATTTTCGGCTCATCCCGCTCTCCCCGTTCCCGCCGCTGCTTCCCCTGTGGCCCCGCCCCCCTTGCGCCCCCATTTGCCCTCACTCCCAGCTGCTCCTCTCTCCCACCTTTCCTTCTCAATGGCGGCCGCTGCGTGGCCGCGCCCAACACCAGTCCCCCTGCCCCTCGCACCCCTATGGCACCAGATGCCGCTACACCACAGAAGAACTCCACGCGCTCAACCCCGGCCACCACACCGCCTGCGTCCAGACCTCCCCTAGGTACACTCATGGACCCTTCTCATGCATGACGTGCCTCTTCACCTGTGCTCAAGCCACCAAGCACCACAACAGTGCCACCCACCACAACTACCTCAGCTGCATCCTCCTCAACACCCGCTCCATCCACAAACACGCTGTTGAACTCTGGGACCTGCTTTTATCTACCTCCCCAGACATAGCCTTCCTCACCGAAACCTTGATGAACCCCTCCTCGGAACCTGATATTGCCATAGCCATCCCTGAGGGCTACAAATTCACCCAAAGAGACCGCACCAACAAACCAGGAGGTGGAATCGCCATAGTCCACAGGAGCTCCATCAGAATCTCAACCAACACCCACGATGTCCTAGATGCCGCTGAACACCTGCACTTCCAGATCTACATCAACGCCCTCACCACCCTGAGAGGAACCCTCGTCTACAGACCCCTCAGCCCCCACCCACAATTCTGCGATGCCATCGCCGACACAATCAGCACCCACGCCCTTGCCTCCACGGACTACAAGCTCCTCAGCGACCTGAATTTTCACCTGGAAAACACCGTCGACAGCAACTCCACAGCTCTACTGGACAACCTCAACAACCTCGGCCTCAAGCAACTTGTTACAATGCCCACCCACTAAGCCGGCCACACACTCAATGCCATCTTCTCCACCAGCAGCCACGTCACCTTCACCCACACCACTGAACTTCACTGGATTGACCACTGCTGCGTCCACTTCTCATTCCAGAAGCCCACCGCCCATCACCAACAGCATCGGACCATGCACCGCAAGTGGAACAAGATCTCCAAGGACCATCTGATCTCCACCAGCACCCACGCCCGCCAGCCAACACCAGTGACCCAAACACCGCCACCCTCAACCTCAAGCAATGGCTCGACGACTGCACCAACTCCCTCGCTCCACTTAGGAAAACCACCAACACCTGCACCAGCAAGACAGCTCCCTGGTTCACAGCAGACCTTCAGGCCTCCAAGCGGGAGTGCCAGAAAGCCGAGAAGATCTGGCGCCAAGAACAGACAGAAAGCAACCACGCCGCCCTCAAACCCGCCATCCGCAAATATCACCAGCTCATCCGGACCACCAAAAGATCTTTCTACAAAGAATGAATTGACAACAACACACACAACAGTAAGGAGCTCTTCAGCATCACCAAGGAACTCATCAACCCCAAGTCCTGCTCTGCCAACCCCCCACACTAGCAAGACCTCTGCGACTCCCTCGCCACCTTTTTTCACCGCATGATCACAGACCTACATGCCAACTTCGCACCACCGTCCCCCACCACCACCGCCAACACCGACCCCAACGCACCCATCCACACCAACATCCTGAGTGCATGGACCCACACCAACGACGAGGAAACCACCAAGACCATGAGCACCATCCGCTCCGGTTCACCCGCTGACCTCTGCCCTCACCACATTTTCAATAAAGCCAGCCAAATCATTGCTCCCCAGTTCTGGACCATCCTCATCAGCTCCTTCAAGACCGCCATCAGCCCGGAGAGCTGGAAACACGCCGAAGTCAACGCCCTGCTCAAAAAGCCAAAAGCCGACCCTGAAGACCTCAAAAACTACCGGCCGATCTCCCTACTCCCCTTTCCTGTGAAGGTCATCAAGAAGATAGTCAGCAGCCAACTATCTCGCTTCCTAAAGGACAACAGCCTGCTCGACATCTCCCAGTCCGGTTTCCGCAAGAACCACAGCACCGAGACCTTCTTTATTGCTACCACCGACGACATCAGGAGCAGGCTTGACAAAAGGGAAACCGGTGTCCTCATCCTCCTCGACCTCCCTGCGCCTTCGACACCATTTGTCACAACACACTTCGCACATGCCTCCACGATGCTGGAATCCACCACAAAGCCCTGGACTGGCTCACATACTTCCTCTCTGGCAGAACCCAAGGAGTCCGCCTCCCCCTGTTCCTGTCAAAAGCCACCAAGACCATCTGCAGAGTCCCACAGGGATCCTCACTCAGCCCCATCCTCTTGAATGTCTACATGGCTCTGCTCGCAAACATCATCCAATCCCACGGTCTCAACATCATCTCCTACGCGGACAACACTCAGCTGATCCTCTCTCTCACGAAGGACCCCGCAACCGCCAAGAACAACCTCCACACCGGACTTCACGCTATCACCAACTGGATGGAGGCAAGCCACCTCAAACTGAAATCGGAGAAGACCGAGATCATCATCTTCGGCTCCAACAAATCAGCATGGGAGCCCCCCATTGCCCACCACCCACGCACGCAACCTCGGCTTCATACTGGACTCAGCGCTCACTATGATCCAGCTAATCAACGCCATCTCATCCTCATGTTTTAACACCCTTCGCATGCTCCGCAAGACCTTCAGATCGATCCCTATTGAAACCAGAAGAACGGTCACCCACGCCCTTGTCAGCAGCAGACTGGACTACGGCAACACCCTCTGCGCGGGAACAACGGCCAGGCTCCAGAGAAAATGTCAGCTCATCCAGAACGCCTCTGCACGACTCATCCTCAACCTCCTTTGCCACGAACACTTCTCAGCCCACCACATACACCTCCACTGGCTCCCCAGCAACAAAAGGATAATCTTTAAACTCCTAACCCACGCTCACAAAGCTCTCCACGACGCTGTACCTACCTACCTCAACGAGTGTCTCAACACATCAGCTCCGTTCTGCCAACTTCGCCACCATCCCCCGCGTCCATCGTACCACAGCCGGCGGCAGATCCTTCTCCAACCTTGCCTCAAAGACCTGGAACTCCCTCCCTGTCAACCTACATCTGACCCACGACCCCCTGACCTTCAGGAAGCGGCTCAAGCCCTGGCTCTTCGAGCAGTAGCACCCCCCCAAGCACCTTGAGATCCTACCAGGTGAGTAGCGCGGTTAAAAAATTACTGATTAATTGATTGAAGTGCACTGATTCAATGCTTCGCACCGACACCGCCTCACCTCCACTGCTCCACAGTAAGGACCCGATGCCTCTTCGTGATGCCTCCACTCCTTTGTCCCGCAGCACCGGAACCAACGCTGCCTCGGATTCAGTGACGCCGCGATCCACCAACTTCGTGCACTGGTTGTTCTCACATTTTACTAAGGTACTGTACCTGGGGATCTGCGTGACTCTGTACCCGGCGCCATTGGCATTGGATAGTTGGGAACGACTCTGTCATGACATCGTGTTGTAACCTCATTGAGGCATTTTCTATTTCTAAGCGCTATTTTTGAGTTTAATCTTTAAAAATTCATCACTTGACTTGTGCATGTAGGATTTCCATCATTTTGGTCTTGTTTTGTTTAGATAAATATTGGCTATTTTTCTAACCCTGTGTTGAATCATTTTGTGGTGTTTTTAATATATTACTGTGTGTGTTGGTACACTTACTTTACACCTGGTCTCTGAAGTTAAGCCTACCTGTTCGTGACATGCTACCAATGGGTGAGTGGGGGTTAACTGAGTGTGATTCTCCTTTACCCTGATGAGAGTGAGGGTCCTTGCTTGGATGGGGGTAACCTGACTGCCAACCAAAGACCCCATTTCTAACAGTGTCTATTTTTCTAAACTGGTTTGGAGTACTTTTGTGGTGTTTTTACTGTGTTACTGTGAGTGTGTACAAATCCTTTTCATATTGCCACTGAGATAAGCCCAACTGCTTGAGCCAAGCTGCCATGGGGGTGATCAGGAGTTAATTTAGTTGCATGACTTGAACAGGATGCAAACCCCTCCCAACTAGAGACCTCTTTTCAAGCAAATAGCAATGCATGTTAGCACAGAAAGACACTTTGAACCACATTCACATACATACATTTCATCCTAGACTTGTGTTAATGACAGAAACTACTTTCTTTATGCATGCCAAGAATCCACAGTTATGCATGGCATACCATGAATGCAGATAGAACTGCACTACCAAATATCACTTAAGTGGTGGAAAGAGGGACCATTAAGATTCATGTAGTTTGTGGGCATACCCAAACAGCATTCCAACCTCTTTAAACCATGGAAACTGTGAAATAAATCCCAAACAAAGGGCTTGAGTAACTCATCTGCAAGGGTGGAAAGGGATCATTCCACATTTGGTGGGGGTCAAGGGGAAGGGCTTTCTTCTCAGGGAAAAATATGTTTTCATTTAGACTTGCATTGCCTTTATTGAGAAATCCAGATAAGGAGTTTGCCATGCAGGGGAGAAGGAGACCTTGGAAATGTCACATGACTTTCCAAGATGTATGCCTCAAAACATTCCCCAGCTGAAGCTTTGTAGGTGTACTTCTTGGAATGTCTGTGAATTCCAAAATGTAGTAAATTGGGACCTGGACATAGATATCAATCTATGTGTCATTGACCACAAAAGTTCACCACATGTGTCTATCCTTGAAGATATCACAGTTGTCACGAATTCTGTAGTTGGCACTCAATTTTTCAAGGTATCTCATCAGCTAGTGGGTTGTTCAGTCAGGCTAGAAAGAGGTACACTGGCACTAGATAAGAATTCTGGAGGACTGGGGAATCTAAAAGTCCAGCAGCCATGGGAAAGACTCTCAACCTCATTATGACTCTGGCGGTCTACGGACCGCCAGACTCTCACAGGCAGTCGGACTGCTGTCCTGGTGGTCTGACTGCCAAATTTCAACCCTGGCAGTCAGACCACCAGAGGACCTCCTCCACTCCCAGGAACACGGTTCCCGACAGTGTGGCAGTGGTTGGAGTCGTGGTCAACCAATATGGTGCTGAGTTCAGCACCACCATGCTAATCATGAGTCCAGCTTCCACCAGCCTTTTCACGGTGGGAAGCCTGCCATGAAAAGGATGGCAGAAAGCCAGTGCTGGGGGCCACAAGGGAACCTGCGACCATGGCACCTATGATCCCATCATCCACTGCAGCAAGGCAATGTGACATTATGTTATTTTTGCAAGGGACAGGCCAGTACTGTCACTTGTCCTAGGAGGAATGGGTCCCTAATTCCACGTCTGAGTACTCCAAAGGACAACAGGTAAGTACACATAAGGTAGGTAACTCCTGTATTTCCTCTTCACATTCTAACATATAGGGGGTCATTCTGACCCTGGCGGGCCAGGGTTGGAGGGAGCACCGCCAACAGGCTGGCGGTGCTCCACAGGGTATTCTGACCGTGGCGGTTCAGCCGGGGCCAGAAAGGGAAAACCGGCGGTCTCCCGCCGGTTTTCCGCTGCCCTGTAGAATCCTCCATGGCGGCGCAGCTCGCTGCGCCGCCATGGAGATTCTGACACCCCATACCGCCATCCTGTTCCTGGCGGCTCTGCCGCCAGGAACAGGATGGCGGTATGGGTTGTCGTGGGGCCCCTGGGGGCCCCTGCAGTGCCCATGCCAATGGCATGGGCACTGCAGGGGCCCCCGTAAGAGGGCCCCACTTTGTATTTCAGTGTCTGCAAAGCAGACATTGAAATACGCGACGGGTGCCACTGCACCCGTCGCACCTTCCCACTCCGCCGGCTCAATTCTGAGCCGGCGTCCTCGTGGGAAGGCTGTTTTGCACTGGGCTGGCGGGCGGCCTTTTGGCGGTCGCCTGCCAGCCCAGTGTAAAAGCCAAAATACCATCAGCGGTCTTTCGACCGCGGAGCGATATTTTGGAGGGGGGAACTCTGGCGGGCGGCCTCAGCCGCCCGCCAGGGTGAGAATCACCCCCATAATCACTTACATTACACTGTCACAATGTCACACATACACAGGTATCTATATACACATCAGTGGACTATGCCCACTGTAACATGACACATAGCTATACTTCATACATTATCTCTTACATCCAGGACCATTGTAAAAGTGTAGAAGGTGATATTCCACCATTTTGCAGTCTTTTACATTGGTCCTCATACATTAGGGTCCTTGCGTCAATCTGAACTGACGCATCACCTCAGATCTTTGATGCATTGCTCAAGTTGCGTCAGTTCTGACACCATCTTCAGCCATATGTCATTTTTGCAGGGGATGCCTTGTGTCATCCTTACCTTAGATGTGTCAGTATTTCTGATGCATGCTGGGACCCTACACCATGAAGCGTTGTATTTCAAATACAATGCATCCAAAGCATTGTAAAATAAATTCCCCTCAGCACACATATTTCTGACATATTTCTGCTTCTACGCAGCAATGCATCAGTTCCTGTAAATGAGGCCCCCAATTCCTCTGCTTCACTCACACAACTTCCCGGTTCCATAGGGAAGCTCTCCTTTCCTTACATGGCAAGTATTCTCAGCAGATGTACCTCACTCTGCACCTAGAGCTGCAGACGCAGCATTAGAGTAAAGCTCAAGGAAAAGGCAGGGAAAGCACAAAACTATGGAGACTGCATTTCGGAGCACCACAGCTGCAAATGATCAGCTCACAGCAAACCCTCCCCTCACAGTCGGCAAAGAGTAGCCCTCAGCATAATCCATTTTATACAGCGCTTCAATTGCATTTTTTTTTATTCTAAGCACTGTAAGCAATAGGAGATCCTAACACTGTGTATTCTCCTCTCACTACCCACATCTTGTTGACAAAAAGGATGCCCCAAATATAATAATATGGATAACATGTTTTTACATAGCGCTTCAAACCACAATTTGGCAGTTCATGACCCCTGAAGACAGAGACCCTCGCCTGACACAACCTCCTTTTCCTACTGTCCATCATCCCTTGTCGTGATCCCCCCAAAACAGTAATAGGTTGTTTTCTTAAATAGGACTTCACATTGCATTTCCTCTGTTTTTCACGGCTGTGTATAACAGGTCAGTCACATGGCGCTAAGGAAAGTATTCTTAATTTCACTGGGGATGCCATTTGGTGGCTTCAATGACTGTGAATAAAACAAAAAAAACATTGAAAAAGCCAATAGCTCAGTATGGGAGAGACCCATTGGTTTTGCCAATGCTTGTTTCAATATTGGTAAGTGTCTGGCAGCTTCCCCAACAATAAAGTTTTACAAAATCCTTGGCAAGAAATAAAACAGTCATTGACAATGCCAAAAGGGTGTTAGGCAGTGCCAGACCTACACAATAGACTTTGCCAATGCTTGCTTACACTTACGCCTGGAATAGAAATAGACATATGCAATTAGATATAGAGAAAGACATCATAGGCATACATATACACATACTTTGAAGGAATCTGGGTCAGCTCTCTTCCACACATTGGTGTGTTCGGGTGTCATAACCTTTTTGCTTCCGCCATCTCTGCATGCAGCCTCAGGGCATGAGTCAGCCACTTCATCCATTGCTTTGTTGCACTGTCAATAACGGAATTTTGCTTGATCATCTGTATATATCTCTGCTAATACTCTACTTTGTCAATTACTTTTTTCCCCAATCTTTATCTTTTTTAGTTATACTTGTGTTTTTACATTTGCATTGCAAGCATTTGGGAGCTACGTTTATAACAGCAGCATGTTTTATTTTCCATTTCTTTTTGTTTTTGTGGCACATGCCAATAAAACAGATAAGGACTTCTGAAAAGAGGTGTGACAGTTCTGCAGCAGTAGTGTTATTTTTATTTTAAGAGCAGTTTGGAGTTCAGAAGAAGAAATTACATAGCGATGCCAATTAAGTTATAGCCGCGCTTTAGAACTTTTCCTGCATGCGCCTATTTCTTATTCTCCATGATAAGTGACACAATGTGGGGAGGCATTGCAAACAAAGGAGATGCTGTTGCAATGATCAAGAGGAACAGAGAAGAGCTAAAAATGATGGCATAATTTGCAGCAATAGGTGGGAACAAGGGCTTTTGAAGCAAATGAATCTGACCTGACACAGGGAGTTGCTCTATCAACTCCAGAGTGATTCTTGACTCCCACGGCTCAAATAATGGAACCAGATGAATTACAACTGTCATCATTCGATGCCTGTTCCAAGAAGCGCTCCCTGTTAGATCCAATATCTTCTGTTATCAAAACTTCAATGAAGCTGTATGTTTTGAGAAACACTGTAGGGTTAAAATGCCAAGTTTGCTTTTCGTATATAATGTGACTGTGTTGTATTTGGAAAGCACAATCATGAAAAGGCACTTTGACCTGCCTGCTGGACAATTTTATCAAGTCTGCCATGGACAGGAGCTGCCTGAACCAAAGTGGGAATTTGGAAGATGCTTCCCTAAAGCCATAAGATCTTTTAACTGGTAACTTGTTTGAACAGGTGCATCATCTGATGGTTAAGGAATTGGGAGATCATTAGTGGACTAGTCTTTGCTGTGAACCTGCACTAGGTCCTGAGCTGGCCAACAATGTGGAACTGTAAATGTTTTTCAGACGTTCAGCCCTTGATAATCGAAAGGATCTCACAGGTATCATTTGAGGTTATGTTCAAACAAGTTAGAAGAGGGGAAGATGACATCATTTGAAGGACTCAACGGTGAGCAGGTATTTCAGCCCCCTTTTTCAATGTCCACAGAGAAAGGTACACATCAACGTTGTCAGGTATCCCTTTAAGGGGGTTATGATTATGAGAAAATACACAAAGGATAAAAGCGTCCTTGAAATAGTGCAAATCTTGATTGGAGAAGATTAATAGTGACGTAATGTAGCACACCTAGAAAGGATGCAATGCATAGCAATAAAGCAGTATGCAAAAGGAGTCCTCACAGGCACACCACATGTCTGGCTGCTAAACTCATCTAACTCTAGATTGACAATGCACGCCACACACAATCCTTTCGGCACGGTAGTAAATGCACAAAAATAAAATAGAGCCCTCACTGACTACTACACCCAGCGTTAAGCCTCCCCTCCTGACTGATAAACAGAACACATTAAGACATACCTGGACACTACAAACGTCCCCGCTTTATCATTACAGAAAAGAGGAGTCTTGAATGCAGATATCATATCTTCAAAAATCAAAACAGCCACAGAACAGTTAACCAGGGAGAAACAACTGAGATCAGACGAATTCCCAGTGTAATTCTATATAACTTATTCCGCACAATTGGTGCTCCTCTCACTAGTGATGTATGAAACAGCAAAGCAAAGCCACCTCTCCTAAATGTCTAGGGAAGTAATAATAGCAGTTTTAACTAAAAAGGACGGGAACCCAAACTAAAATCGGACATTACCTCCCATTATCTATGTTTAACATGGATTGCAAAATACCTAATAAGGTAATAACCAATACTATCACTACATACAAGGGTAGTACAATATGTGGAAATGCATGTGGTGGACACATCAGCCAATAATAGGCCAATGGCAGCAATGGCATTACTTGACATCGACTAGGCCTTCAACACTGCATATTGTTCATATCATTATACTGTCTTTAAAGAGTGTAAACCCTGAAATCCTAACTTAGAGTGTTCTGCTTTACTCAAACCCTTTTTGCCCGAGTATTCACTGGCGGTATAATCTCTCAACGGTGTAAAATAGACAGAAGCATCATTATGTATGGCATCTGTCCCCGATACTACTCATCTATGTAATGGAGCCCTTGGCTGGCATATTAAGAGCCAGGAGCTACGAATGAGTCATTTCATTGACCAACAGGTATCCCGCAATATAATTATATGCAAGCGATGTTCTGTAATACCTAAGGGATGCAGAGAAGGACTTGCCAGCAGTTAGGAACACCTTATCAGAATTCATTGTGATGTTGGACTTTGAAGTCAACTGCAAGAAGTCCAGTTTGATCCCATTTAAAGATGAAGAATGGGTCTGTTTATCAATAGCTTAACTCCACTGAGAATGGGGGACATTAAAATGCCCTGGGGTGCAAATATATAAGCGAGACAAGCAAATAGTTGACTGAAATGTTGGCAAAGTTATAACATCTGTACGCAAGTCTATTCTGTTTTGGTGTAAAGTTTTGGTCTCACCTCTGGACACAATTGTGATGTATAAGAAAATTGTTGTGCCCAGAATATAGTATTTTTTGCAGCATTGCCTGTGATAATGAAGAGGAAAATCTTCTGAGAAGTGCATGCACTGTTCTCAGAAATTATCCAAAGTCAGGGGAGAAAGAATGTAGCGCTGAACAAAACACAGCTATCCATTCCCAATGAAGGGCTAGTGACACACAACTACGAGAATTATTACCCGGCAGTCCAAATACAATGGCTTGCCGGGTGAGGCGGGAATACAGCAAAACTAGAAAACTAGATATTTAAGCCAAGCTAACAACTACAAATTGATAATAAACAGTGCCTGTGGGCACAGTTGAGGCAATTACGGCCCCAAATCTTGTGTGGGTAGCCAGATGTTTCTGGCAGAGATGTACTTAACTCATGGATACCGCCACAGGCTATACTTCTGAGATCTCAATATGGTTCATATTACACTTCAATTAGGTATTTCAAATTAGAGATGGATGCCAGGCAAGATGTGAGACTGTGGGAGACTTATACAGTGGAAGGATAAAACACTTCTTTGAGGAGTTGGTGGACACCTACAAAGGAATGCCCAGCCAGTTCATGTTGCATAATATTCTCGCAAGAGTAGTGCAACACAGTTGGAAATCAGAAATAAGAAACCCCTATTTTTCCAATCTTACAAGTTATTACTAACACATGTGGAAGATAGGAAAACAATAACATTACTGACCTGTGCTCTACTGGAAATATCACAAGCAGATATCACTACAATCAGGCAAAGACAGAAGAAAAACATTTCCAGAGATCTAACAAGCATGGAGTGACGGGAAAGTGCAAGACCATGCAAAATCTAAGCTAAAAATTATACAATTCAACTTCTTGCACCAAACCTATCTGTCAAGTATAAGAAACATGTATCTCGAGGTAAGCAATCCATGACTGAATGAAAAACTAATGACCAAAACTTTTACCATATGTTATGGAAACATACACAGATTTATATGAATATTGAATCGCAATAGTGTCAATGATAGGAGAATCCATAGAAATTAATGCAGTGATTAACAAGGCACCAAAGTCCTCAACATAGCAAGAATATAAAAAAACAGGCATAAAAGCCAGAAGTAAAATCCAGTGCAAGTTGCAACTGTGACAAGAAAACTTCAGGGACAAAAACAATAATAAAGGGGCGAAGAACCTGGAAAGGACTCCTTATGTATGATTCAAATAGAAACTGAAATCACTGGAAAAAACTCTGCTGTATTTTGAGATGGAAATTTCAGATAACATCCTATGGACAAACCACCACCTTGGAAAGGGCAGTTTACAAGTTTTACCCATGCCTGTTTCCTGGAATTCGTAGTGTTTGTTTGGCTAACACAGAAGAAGCCCAGAGGGGAGCCTGCCTCAAGTGACTCACTGTAAGAAAGGACCACCATGGGACAGAGTGGAAGAGTCCTGGTTCTCCAAAATATGTACTGGTGGGCCCACTGGCACCCCGGCGCAATGTAACCACTGGGTAAAGAGAGGGCACTGTATGGCCATAAAGAAAGAGGGGTGGGTAGTTATAAAGTAAGGTTTCATTTTAAGGTGTAAATTAGCATAGGGTCAATACACTTACTCTTGAATCTATTTTACTCAATGTAGTGGTAATCTCAGAAATGGTAATCTCAGTGGTAATCCCTACAGTGGTAATTTCAGTGGTAGTGATCACAGAAGTGGTAATCTCAGCAGTGGCAATCTCTTCAATGGTAATCTCAGGGGTAGTAATCACAGAAGTGGCATTATCAGGAGTGGTAATCTCAGTGAAAGTAATCACATCAGTGGTAATCTCAACAGTGGTAATCCCTGCAGTGGTAATCTCAGAGGTAGTAATCCCAATAGTGGTGATCTCAGCAGTGGTAATCCCTGCAGTGATAATTTCAATGGTGGTAATATCAGCAGAGGTAATCCCTGCACTGGTAATCTTGGAGGTAGCAATCACAGTAGTGGTAACCTCAGCAGTGTTAACCCCTGCAGGGGTAATCTCAGAGGTAGTAATCACAGTACTGGTAATATCACTAGTGGTAATCTCAGTGGTAGTAAGCACATCAGTGGTAATCTCAGCAGTGTTAATCCGTGCAGTGATATACAACCCTTCGTGCTGGGTCCTCGGTCTCATATGTTCATTGCATTTGCAAGTGAATAACGCTCAAACATTTTCTGTTTACAACAAGAACATGTTTTAAACCACTTCCTCCTCAGTGAGAAAAAAGACCTCTAAACTGACTTCAGCACAGAGCCTTCCTGAGGGGCACCATCCCTATCTAAAGGTAAACATTGTCATTTGTTTAGTTTTTACTCTGCAGACTAGGGCCTTATAAAGCAATGGGACTCTGATAGAATCTATTTCACAAGCATTTGCAATACAATAGGTATCACGTTTACTCGATTTAAAGCTCTTAGCTTGTAAAGTCCTAACCGGACTGAAAAGTAAAACAGTTTCACATGAGCGAGCCAACGGCCACCATGAGCGCAAAGCAAACACACAAAAGGGAACAGAACTCCACTCACAGTGAAATTTATCGGCAAAAGTGCAATTATCCACGTAACCACAAAAGTGCAAATATCCATGTAACAGGATCGATGTCATGCAAAGCGCTAGACTTCTGCCTAGCAGATTCACACTGCCTACAAAATAAAAGAAAAAGTGCAGAAACCATGCGGAAAACATGGAGCCTTGTATGTTTTCAGTAGTTGGCCAGTGCGCACGAGGCCGGCTAAACACCGAAGAGGCATGAAATATGCATGTCTTCCACTAATTAAATCATGCTAATTTTAAAAGGCAAGCCCACGACCCAAACAAACGGATGGGCTTGAAATGGGTATGGTTCAAAGCCCACAAAGAGATTACTCCAGGGATGGAGCGCTTTGCGCTCGACCCTTAAGCAAAACAAGGTACATTTCCTTGGTGACTGGATGGTTGTTATTAATAGTGTAATATGTATGAACTGGAACTACACATATACAGTAAAGGCAAAAAAGAATAGGTGTCTGAGTATTGTGGTGCTGATCCCAATTTGCCAGTTTTAGACAGACACACTACTGAAAAAGCAACATAGCCGTCTTGCAGATATTCAGCTTGGGTCTCTAAATTGAATCTCTAATGGCCACTTTCAATATTCATTTTTGTTGTTTAAAATGTCCGAGCTTTCAGAACTGCGGAAACATATGTTTTAAAGTAGAGGAAGTCCAAAATGGTTAATCATGGATTCCGTTTAAATGTTACAAAGGGAATTTCAAATATGCAAATGGTACATTTGAGTATTTCCTTCAGGTAGAAAAATGCATACTTGTAATCAAGAACATATGTGCGTTCATTTCTTCGTCCCACAGCAAGCAATCACTTGAACCATGTCTTTAATGGCATATGTTACTGCGCACGCCACGTGTGTCTCCAGGCCTCGCCATGAATTTGTATGAGTACTTGAGCTCTAGAAAGAGGCCGATATGTGGTTTACGGTATGATACAACATGTTTTCACACAGCACTGTCGCTTAATCCGTTCTTATTTAAAACTCGAGGCTGGCCCTTGTGAGTGCCCATGGGACTTAGTCCGCGAGGGATGGATTTCTGTGCAGTGCCCCTCTCCATAGGTATGTGCACCATGCCCCGCACACCTTCAGCTGTCACGGTTGCCCATGGAATAAGAGGAATCCGAATTTACCTGCTGTGCATTCAGGGTTGAATTATTTATGGGTATACTGGACAGCAGTAGCTATCCACACAGTACGAATGTTCCTCTGACTACTTTTACAGTTTGAACTAAATTTTGCTGAAATGTATAAACAGCTCAAGACACATTTGTTTTCCGACTTGTAAAACACCTTTCATTTCAGCATTTCTGCTGAATGACTCCACCAACCAGCAGTACAACTGGCTGCAAGTAACACTGGCCCTGCCACCTTAAAGATTTCCATCTCTTTTAAGGCGTTTTCCCGGAACATTCATATGAAAAAATATACTTTCCAATGGCTTGGTTTAGTTTATTTTGTCTGCTAGGGGACACCATTTTCAGTTGCTCACCTCACTTGCTCCCCCAAGAGCTAGAGAAAAGATTTTTTGCAGTCGAAACATGCATTATTCAATGAAGCACACACTGCTATAACTCGAGTTAAATATCACATTTAACAACCCACGCTGCCTAGCCTGTCTAGAGAGCCACCCGGGCTCTCCCATACTTTGTTGCAGTTGAAGGATACGAGGGTGGGTTTGCGGCCAAGGTTATATAAATAAAGCAAGGACTGCGCTTGAGCAGTTCCTTATACACCGTGACCCGAGTGTGTGTCCTTAATGCGCGCTGGGGAGTGAAGGGGCACATTGCACTGGCGATGAGGGGCGGATATCAAGTGAGCCCACTGGCGACCCCCCCAGCGGGAAGGAGACGCGTGCTTCGCACACCAGGCGTCGGCCTGAAAAAAAAATGACGAAGAATATCGAGGATGACAGCGGCGCCTTACCTCGTCTCTGCCGACATCCTCGTTCCAGGTAAAGCCGCTCAAGGGGGTCAGGCAAGACCCAGGGATGCCCACAGTGTCGACACAATGTCATCTTCCTCCAGAGTGGGAGAAGTTCTATGCCACGGCTCCAGAGTAAATGGCCGTGTCAGGCAGAAAGACACAGGAGGGTGTCTGCCACGATGTCTGCATGGGCCAGAGCAACACGTGTGATGACACTAGCCAGCTCAAGGCGGTGAGGCATGCACACTGGGCAAAACCCAGCAACAAAAATAAATAAATAAATTTAGCAGAACGCCTGGTTTTAAAGTCCATGTGATCAAAAAGGAATGAAAAGAACAGAAAAAAAAGATTTAAACAACTCTACGAGGAGTCAGACACCTGCCAATCATCCATCACGTGAAGGTGAGCCAGCATACACTCCAAATAAAGCCACGTTATTATATTGAGGGACACCAGCGATTGACAGAGCGGCACGCAGCAGTACGAGCGCCCCAAATCAGGAGCGAGAGCAGCTACCAGCACCTGCCTTTCCAAGTGCACACTCCTCGGTGGCTGCACTGCCCTCGTTTCGTCAGCTAATAGACCCTGCCACGGCAGCGCCACTATGGCGCCTCTGGTTAGGCCGTTTGGATAACTACTTTTGTGCCATGAGGGAGACGGATGGGGCGGTGCGCAGATCTCTGATGCTACTTATGGGAGGCAACGAACTCCATGAACTCTTTGACTCGCTCCCTGACACGGGTGACAGGACGTATTATGATGCCGTGGTGGCAGTGCTCAAGAAGCATTTTGATCCTCAGTTGAACCCTGATTATGAGTGCTTTAAGCTGTGTCAGGTGCAGCAAATGTACGTTGAGTCGGTTGACAGGTTCTACGCAAGAAAGCTTGCGAGCATGTGTGTGGGCCTAAATCAACACGAGGAGATCGGAGCTCAGATCATCCAAGGGTGCTGGTCCAACATGCTCCAGAAGTTGATCATGCATCAACCAGGCATCTCCCTAGATGAAATATTAATTCTGGCATACTCTCAGGAACTGTCTGCAGTCCGAGCTGACGCCATGGCCGCCGTGAGAGGGCACTCCTTGTCGGCGGCATCAGCAGCGCACCTGTCCCCGGTGAAGGAGGAACAGGTTGACGCCATCCAGCCACTCCAACCTTCTGCGCGTCGTCTGCCCGCCTCAAGACCAGGAGAGGAGGCATGTAGCAGCTGTGGCTGTGAGCACAAGACGTTGGGTGGGTGCCCCGCAAGAGGAAAATCGTGCAAGTGTGGCAAGAACAACCACTTCGCCAAGATGTGCCAGACGGGAAGAGGCAAACAGTGGGAATCAAAGGGGAAAGAAGCCTTGATGAAAAATGTAAGCCCTGACGACAACGCATCATGTGGACAGATGGCTACCAAAATGCCGATCTTTGAGGAGGAAGAAGAAGAGGACATTTCCGTCATCTCGTTCACAGGATGGAGGCAGCACAAGAGGCGACCACCCCCCATGAGAACAGTAAGGATAAATGACTTCCCTGTGATGGTGCTGATTGACACGGGGGCATCAGTCAATGTGATGGACAAGGCTGTGTACCGACAACTATCTCCCAAACCATGCCTCACCACGAGCAACACCAAGATCTAAATGTACGGCGAACGTGACCCGCTTCCCCTGCAAGGCACGATTGAGGTACCAATATCTAATGGACAGCTCTCTACTCGAGCGAAATGCTACGTGGTCAAAGGAGATCGAGGCACCTTACTGGGATGCCACACAGCGGAAGACCAAGAACTAGTCTTTTTCGCTCACCAGGTGTACGAGTCACACACGGAATCCCTTCTCAGTGAGTTTCCGCAGTTATTTGGAGGATTGGGGAGGCTCAGAGGCAAGCGTGTTAAGTTACACATCGACCCATAGGTACTGCCAGTCGCACTGAGACACCGCTGGGTGCCCTTTCATCTACGGCCGGCAGTGGAAAGAGAAATTCAGCTGTTGGAAGACCAAGGGGTGATTTAAAAAGTTGATGGGCCCACACCATGTGCCTCGCCGTTGGTTATCGCACCTAACCCCAGAAAACCTGGGGCTATGCGCCTCTGTGTGGACATGCGTCTTCCCAATCATGCCATCCAGAGGGAGCGGCACATCACGACTACTATGGACAACATAATAGCAGACCTAAATTGCGCACAGTGGTTCTCAAAGTTGGACCTAAACTCTGGTTACCACCAGCTTGAACTGGACCCAGACAGCAGGAACATCACTACCGTCTCAACCCATTGCGGGTTCAGATGATTTAAAAGGTTGAGCTTTGGGGTGTCCTAGGCAGCGGAGGTGTTTCAGAATGCCATCAGGGAAACGCTGTCAGGTCTATCCGCGGTTCTCAACCTAAGTGATGATATCTTAATCTACTCAGAGACACAGGAGGAACACCATCACCTCTTGAGAGCCACTATGCAGAGACCGCGGACGTGGGTCTCACACTGCGCAAATGAAAGTGTGCATTTTACTAAACATCCATTGAGCTTTTCGGGTACCTGTTCTCAAAGGAAGGGCTTCTGGTAGACCCACAGAAAGCAGGTGCCATATGTCAGGCCCGCCCCCCCAGAATGCCACTGAAGTCAGAAGCTTCTTGGGGATGGCAACATACTGTGGCCGATTCATACCTCAGGTAGCCACCATGGCAGAACCACTCAGGCAGCTCACTAAGGTGAATCACCGGTGGGGGTGGAGCTCTGAAGCAGACAAGGCATTCCAGGATGTGAAGGCGGCACTACTTGACAAAGTGACAATGGCGTATTTCAACCCCCGGAAGCGGGGGTAAGTCTGGTGGGTCTGGGTGCGGTTCTGTTGCATGAACATCATCATCAGGAGTGGGCCCCAGTGGCATATGCCAGCAGAGCCTTGTCAGCTGTGGAGACCCGCTATGCCCAGATCGAAAGGGAGGCTTTGGCAATTCGATGGGCGTGCAAGCATTTCCACCTCTACCTGTACGGCCAGGAATTCCAAGTGGTGACGGACCACAAACCACTGGTCTCACTATTAGCAGGGACCATGCGCCTAGCGCACCCAAGGATCGAACGCTGGGCTGTCCTGCTCCAACCCTACCAGTTCAGAGTCGTTTATAAGCCTGGCGTGAACAACCCGGCTGATTATCTGTCCAGACACCCCTCCGCTAGTACACTCGATGACTCCCAGGGAGGGTATGAGGAGAGCACAGAGAAATTTGTGAGCATGGTGGTCCAATTAGCCTGCCCTGTGGCTCTGACGATGACGGACATTGCGACGGCTGCTGAAGCAGATCAGGTGCTCAGTCGTGTCAGTAGGAGGCAGTGGAAACACTTCCTAGGTGGAGTAAGAACAAACGATCCAGAGGAAAAGACTATCATGCAAGGAATGTGGAGAGTAAGGGATGAGTTATCAGTGGGCAATGAGGGTCTTGTCGTAAGGGGACGAAGAATAGTACTGCCTCACTGTCTGTGGAATTGAGTGGTGGAGCTTGCTCATCAGGGTCACCAGGGAGCTGCCAAGACAAAAGCACGGCTCACGTTTTTTGAAAATGTGAGACCGGTACTGGACAAAACATTTACAGTCTTTGGACTTCCCGACGAAGTCCGAACAGACAATGGACTCCCTTTTCAGGGACAAGAGTTCAAATCATACCTTGACAAACTCGCCATATGTCACCGCAAGATCATGCCCTACTGGCTCCAGGCAAATGGGGACATCGAAAGATTCATGAGGACCCTCAACCGAGTGTTGAGAATAGGCGTGGAGCGGAGCAAAGAGGGAGAACACTGTCTGCACCAGTTGCTGGGAGCGTATCGGCAGACACCTCATAGTACGACTGGCTGTGCTCCAGCAGCATTGATGTTCAAGACTACCCCATGAGATTGCATCCCGGCTGTAAGGAAATGCCTCCTTGGCATGGTTACCCCCTGACTTTTTGCCTTTGCTGATGCCAAGTTATGATTTGAAAGTGTGCTGAGGCTTGCTAACCAGGCCCCAGCACCAGTGTTCTTTCCCTAACCTGTACCTTTGTTTCCACAATTGGCACACCCTGGCATCCAGGTAAGTCCCTAGTAACTGGTACCCCTGGTACCAAGGGCCCTGATGCCAGGGAAGGTCTCTAAGAGCTGCAGCATGTCTTATGCCACCCTGGAGACCCCTCACTCAGCACAGACACACTGCTTGCCAGCTTGTGTGTGCTGGTGGGGAGAAAATGACTAAGTCGACATGGCACTCCCCTCAGGGTGCCATGCCAACCTCACACTGCCTATGGCATAGATAAGTCACCCCTCTAGTAGGCCTTACAGCCCTAAGGCAGGGTGCGCTATACCATAGGTGAGGTCATAGGTGCATGAGCACTATGCCCCTACAGTGTCTAAGCAAAACCTTAGACATTGTAAGTGCAGTGTAGCCATAAGAGTATATGGTCTGGGAGTCTGTCATACACAAACTCCACAGCACCATAATGGCTACACTGAAAACTGGGAAGTTTGGTATCAAACTTCTCAGCACAATAAATGCACACTGTTGCCAGTGTACATTTTATTGTGAAATACACTCCAGAGGGCATCTTAGAGATGCCCCCTGAAAACATACCCGACTTCCAGTGTGGGCTGACTAGTTTTACCAGCCTGCCGCACACCAGACATGTTGCTGGCCACATGGGGAGAGTGCCTTTGTCACTCTGTGGCTAGTAACAAAGCCTGTACTGGGTGGAGGTGCTTCTCACCTCCCCCTGCAGGAACGGTAACACCTGGTGGTGAGCCTCAAAGGCTCACCCCCTTTGTTACAGTGCCCCAGGGCACTCCAGCTAGTGGAGATGCCCGCCCCCTCCGGCCACGGCCCCACTTTTGGCGGCAAGGCCGGAGGAGATAATGAGAAAAACAAGGAGGAGTCACTGGCCAGTCAGGACAGCCCTTAAGGTGTCATGAGCTGAGGTGACTCTCACTTTTAGAGATCCTCCATCTTGCAGATGGAGGATTCCCCCAATAGGATTAGGGATGTGCCCCCCTCCCCACAGGGAGGAGGCACAAAGAGGGTGTAGCCACCCTCAGGGCTAGTAGCTATTGGCTACTAACCCCCCAGACCTAAACACCCCACTAAATTGAGTATTTAGGGGCTCCCAGAACCTAGCAACATAGATTCCTGCAACCTGAAGACAAAGAAGGACTGCTGATCTGAAAGCCCTGCAGAGAAGACGGAGACACCAACTGCTTTGGCCCCAGCCCTACCGGCCTGTCTCCCCACTTCAAGAAAAACTGCAACAGCAACGCGTTTCACAGGGCCCAGCGACCTCTGAAGCCTCAGAGGACTACCCTGCATCTAAAAGGACCAAGAACTCCCGAGGACAGCGGCTCTGCTCCAAAGAAGAAATATCTTTGCAACAAAGAAGCAACTTTTAAAGACAACACGTTTCCCGCCGGAAGCGTGAGACTTTGCACTCTGCACTCGACGCCCCCGGCTCGACCTGCGGAGAAACAACACTACAGGGAGGACTCCCCGGTGACTGCGACCCTTTGAGTAGCCAGAGTTGACCCCCCTGAGCCCCCCCCAGCGACGCCTGCAGAGGGAATCCAGAGGCTCCCCCTGACCGCGACTGCCTGCTTCTAAGAACCCGACGCCTGATAAAGACACTGCACCCGCAGCCCCCAGGACCTGAAGGATCCGACCTCCAGTGCAGAAGTGACCCCCAGGTGGCCCTCTCCCTTGCCCAGGTGGTGGCTATCCCGAGGAGCTCCCCCCCCCCTTGACTGCCTGCTTCGCTGAAGAGACCCCTGGGTCTACCCTTGAACTCCATTGCAAACCCGATGCTTGTTTGCACTCTGCACCCGTCCACCCCCGTGCCGCTGAGGGTGTACTTTTTGTGCTGACTTGTGTCCCCCCTGGTGCCCTACAAAACCCCCCTGGTCTGCCCTCCGAAGACGCGGGTACTTACCTGCTGGAATAAACCGGAACCGGGGCACCTCTTCTCCATTGAAGCCTATGCGTTTTGGGCACCACTTTGACCTCTGCACCTGACCGGCCCTGAGCTGTTGGTGTGGTAACTTTGGGGTTGCTCTGAACCCCCAACGGTTGGCTACCTTGGACCCAACTTTGAACCCTGTAGGTGGTTTACTTACCTGCAAAACTAACAAACACTTACCTCCCCCAGGAACTGTTGAAAATTGCAGTGTCTAGTTTTAAAATAGCTTATTGCCATTTTTGTGAAAACTGTACATGCTATTTTGCTGATTCAAAGTTCCTAAAGTACCTAAGTGAAATACCTTTCATTTAAAGTATTACTTGTAAATCTTGAACCTGTGGTTCTTAATATAAACTAAGAAAATATATTTTTCTATTCAAAAACCTATTGGCCTGGAATTGTCTTTGAGTGTGTGTTCCTCATTTATTGCCTGTGTGTATGTGCAACAAATGCTTAACACTACCCTCTGATAAGCCTACTGCTCAACCACACTACCACAAAATAGAGCATTAGAATCATCTCTTTTTGCCACTATCTAAGGGGAACCCTTGGACTCTGTGAATGCCATTTCTTACTTTGAAATAGTACATTCAGAGCCAACGTCCTACACCGGCTGATCCCCAATGGGAGTCTCCAGAACTGGATGTGGAGGCCACCCAACAGCGCCGGCTGCGAACAAACCAGAAGGCGAATGAGAAGAGGAGAACCAGTCGTTGTGATCTTCAGGTGGGCGAACATGTAGTCATGAAAAACCGGCGCTCCGGAGGAAAGTTCCAGACACTGTTTGAGCCGGAGGTGTGGGAGGTGGTAATGGTCCAAGGATCCATGGTAACCGCCCGCTGTGGAGAACGGCGAGGGACGAGAAATGCATCACATTTCGAACGAGCTGGTGTCGTGCAGGTGACCGAATTGGAGGAAGAAGACGAGGGTGCCGTTGCACCAGAAGGAGGGGCAGATGGACCGACGGACACCCAAGAGGCGTTGCCCCAAGCGGGGGTAAGCAGGTCAGGCGAAACGGATGACAGAGTATCAGTCAGTTGGAATGAGCGGTATCATCTCCAACCCAATCCTGCACCCAGCAGACGGCTGAACGATTTTGTTTGTTGAGCTAAAGTTGTTTGACCAGGTGAACCCCAGCCAAGGACAATGAATCTAAACTTCCTGGTTTTGGAGAACAGCCTGATGGTTCGGACCCACTAGGTGAAGGGACTGTCTCAACCTAGGTGGTTTTTGTTTGAGCATTTTGTGTCACTGAGCATTCCTTTTGTTTTCATTTTTATAGTTCTTTCATATTAAAAAATGGGAGGGATGTAGAGAGCTACCCGGGCTCTCCCATGCTTTGTTGCAGTTGAAGGGCACGAGGGCGGGTTTGCGCCCGAGGTTACACAAATAAAGCAAGGACTGCGCTTGAGCAGTTCCTTATACACCGTGACCCAAGTGTGAGCGAAGGGGCCCATTACACCCTGCACAGGAGACTTTAATCCTCGATTTATCCTACTCAGCAACAGCATTCCAATAGTTGCATCGCTGCAACGTCCGTTTCTGATAAGTGGAGTCTCCAGTTATGAATCGTCAGGTTTCCATATGTGGATCTTGAATATTGTTTTGCTTCCTAACGCCTATCATTTCACAGACAACCATAAAAACTCAAAAACTCAAATTGGTGGAACGTCTGTTATATGCAGTGCAATTGTTTGCCAGATATATCAATACACATGCAATTAGTCTAATACCTGCCTTTCTCCTTCAAAAGGTGAAGGTGCTTGACTTGACATCTGAGCCCAACAATGCATACATATAGCGAATGGCTAGAGAAGTGCTTTGTTTATTCTTTTAGACACCACTGAGCGAGGCGTTCGGCTGCCCAGTGCGCTATGGTGAGTTCTGCTTCTAGGGTGGTTTCATGTATGCCCAGGTGAAGGACTGAGCGAGTTTAACTATGATGTGTGCTCCACAGATGGCTTCTTGAAGTCACTTTTGTCTGTCTGAAGAAGAGGGAGTGCAACCATTAAGAGAAACACCCGAGGCGACATATTTTAGTAGCATGAAAGGGAACTTGAGAGTCTCAAGAGACACCATCTGGGCATCTTCGCACTTATGACGAATTTACTGGACTTATTTTTTAGTGTTGTTACATTTTTGTATGTCATCTTTAGAATAACTACAAAAGTACAAACCAGTTCTAAACTGCTGTCTTAAAACAAGAAAATTAAAGTTACTGTAGGAGCAAAGCAGAATGTAAACAATATCCACTGAATCATGAAAGCTTTATGTAAACTATTATATTTCCTAACTAGGAATCATACGTATCTTTAAAGAGAACGTAATGTATATAATCAGGTTCCCCAAAAACACACCGATTAACACGTAAAGACGGAAGAAATGCTTTATTGCACCCTCCCGTAGGGACGGTCTTCCCAAACAGTGCTTTGATACAACTGACCAGCAGTCGAAGTCACAATCGAAAAATTAAATATCAACACTATCTATTACAGGGCTGTATTCTAAATAAGAAAATCAGTTTGGCGAGACATGGACTAAAACATGCAAGGCCTGAAACATCTCCGTTTTTAGTCAACAAAACCACACACACAACTGACAAAAACATCAACAGAAGAACAACTCCCCACAAGCATAAATATCACGAAGAGAAAACATATCTCCACACAAACCTTCTAAAAAAAAATAGGATAGCTCTTGACACGGGCAGATGTCCACGCCTCACAAGTTTTCTCTGTCAGCTTCTCTTTTAGGATGATGATGCTTGACCTTTGCCACTACTTTCCCAAATTGAAAAACATTGATTTTGACACTTGTTTCTCAATTTGCACAGACTTTATTTCAAATCTCCCTTTGAAGAATCACTTCCTTGTTTTATTCTCACGGTCTGTCCTACCTTAAGTTATCTTTTTTAGATACACTGCAATATATGATACATCTTCATGCTTTTCTCTTGTGCTCACGTCACTCTTTTCATTTGCTTCTCTCCACGTCCCCACACATCCCTCTAGGCCTGCTAACTGGTAGCCATCCAATGTAAACAAACACAACACCCCACTGTGCTCTAAAATCTCAAAATTTGAGTCTCTTTTTGTAGTATGTGCATCATTTTGCAATGATCCTAAAACGTTTTTTTAGAAGTAATCCGTCTCAGGCGCTCCAACGGCATCTGCTAAACCTCCTCACCTTCCTTTTACCATTTTCTACTTGTTAGAAATGGGGTCTTTGGTTGGCACTCAGGTTACCCCCCTGTCCAAGCAAGGACCCTCAATCTAGCCAAGGTAAAAGAGAATCACCCTCCACATTCCCCTGCTTACCCCCTTTGTAGCTTGGCACGAGCAGTAGGCTTAACTTCAGAGTGCTAGGTGTAAAGTATTTGTACCAACACACACAGTAACTTAATGAAAACACTACAAAATGACACAACATAGGTTTAGAAAAATAGAAAATATTTATCTAAACAAAACAAGACCAAAATGACAAAAATCCACAATACACAAGTCAAGTTATCAATTAAAAAGCAAAAAGAGTCTTCATGTAGTTTCAAACACACACTAACACTTTTGGCATGAAAATGTACCTGGGGTGTGTCAAAAATAACCCGGCACGGGTCAAAAAGGGCGTGTGATGTGTTGATTTCACTCACGAGCTAGACCTTGCATCATTTCTCTTTTCGTCGGGTTGGGGCACGTCATTTCTTCTCTCCGCAGGAGAGTGATGCGTCAATCCGGTCAGCAATCTCGCCTCCGGGCAGGCCTTGCATTGTCTTTACATGCCCAGCAGTGCTTGCGTTGGAAATCCAGCCTCACAATGATCTGAAAACCACGCAGCGCACGTAGCGATCTCACCAGCCTCCGTCAGCGATGCTGCACGTCATTTCTCCAGCTCCGGGCGTCGATCTTTGGGTCACGTTGCAGACGAGCATCGATCTTCAACTGCGAAGCCGGCGGCGCGTCAATTTTTCAGCAGCAGACCAGAGTCGCATTGATCTTTTCCGCACACGTTATTCTATGCGTGGATTTCTTCCGCTTATGCTGCCAGCTTCTCCTTTTGGGGCCTAGGAACTGGATGGGCACCACTTGGCAGGGTAGGAGTCTCTCCAGAGACTCCAGGTGCTGGCAGAGAGAAGTCTTTGCTGTCCCTGAGACTTCAAACAACAGGAGGCAAGCTCTAAATCAAGCCCTTGGAGATCTTCACAAGATGGAAGGCACACAAATCTAGTCTTTGCCCTCTTACTCTGGCAGAAGCAGCAACCGCAGGATAGCTCCACAAAGCACAGTCACAGGCAGGGCAGCTCTTCTTCCCCAGCTCTTCAGCTCTTCTCCAGGTAGAGGTTCCTCTTGGTTTCCAGAAGTGTTCTAAAGTCTGTGGCTTTGGGTGCCCTTCTTGTACCCAATTTCTCCTTTGAAGTAGGCCTACTTCAAAGCAAAGTCTCTCTGGAATGTGAAATCCTGCCTTGCCCAGGGCAGGCCTCAGACACTCACCAGGGGGGTGGAGACTGCATTGTGTGAGGGCAGGCACAGCCCTTTCAGGTGTGAGTGGCCACTCCTCCCCTCCCTCCAAGCACAGATGGCTCATCAGGAAATGCAGACTACACCCCAGCTCCCTTTGTGTCGCTGTCTAGTGTGAGGTGCAACCAGCCCAACTATCAAACTGACCCAGACATGGAATCCACAAACAGTCACAGAAATGGTTTAAGCAAGAAAATGCTCACTTTCTAAAAGTGGCATTTTCAAACACACAATCTTAAAATCAAGTTTACTAAAATATGTATTTTTAAATTTTGAGCTCAGAGACCCCAAACTCCACATGTCCTTCCGCTCTCAAAGGGAATCTACACTTTAATCATATTTAAAGGTAGCCCCCATGTTAACCTATGAGAGGGAAAGGCCTTGCAACAGTGAAAAAAGAAGTTAGCAATATTTCACTGTCAGGACATATAAAACACATTCTTATATGTCCTACCTTAACCATACACTGCACCCTGCCCTTGGGACTACCTAGGGCCTACCTTCGGGGTGTCATACATGCAAGAAAAGGGAAGGTTTAGGCCTGGCAAGTAGGCACATTTGCCAAGTCGAATTTACTGTTAAAAACTGCACACACAGACACAGCAGTGGCAGGTCTGAGACATGATTAAAGAGCTACTTATGTGGATGGCTCAACCAGTGCTGCAGGCCCACTAGTAGCATTTGATTTACAGGTCCTGGGCACCTCTACTGCACTGTACTAGGGACTTACTAATAAATCAAATATGCCAATCATGGATAAGCCAATAACACACACATTTTGTATAGGAGCGCTTGCACTTTAGCAATGGTTAGCAATGGTTGCAAAAAGTTAAGGGAGACCACGCCAAGGATGAAAAGTCTAACACTACACATCTGTTAGCCTGGAGATTGTGCAAACTACTTTTTTGTTTAATAAGTAAATTTTCTCCATAAATCTTTCTCCATACCATGAAATTAATTGATCGCAGTTGCCCAGTATTAAACATGGCCATCGTTTGTTCAATCCCTCTATTGAAAATATACCTCACCAAGGAAATCAATACCAACCAATGGTTTGTATTTCTTGAAAATATCTCCTCTATCCATCTATAAAAGTAGTTAATTAGCATCATTTCATAATCAGAATCCAGTTGAAAGACATGAAGTGGGTCATGAAAATCTGTCCTTAACTTCTCCCTTCTCTCCAGCAACTCAATCAAAACCATAGTCTCTGCCCTAAAAAATAAAGGGCATATTTATCGTGGTGTTGCATCACAATTGCACCAAGCAAAGGGGAACAAGGGTGAAGAAAAGCCTAGAGTGACATTTACCAAGCCACACAAGGCCACCTTGTGTGACCATGTGTGGTTTGGTAAATGTGGAGTAATGCAAGACAGGGCAAGTCACTGCCTTGCATTACTCTGCCCAGAGAGGCTTTCCATGAGAGGAGCGTGGGTATTCCCATGCATCCACCCATGGCTTTTTGTGTATTCCTAGATTTACAATTAGTGGTAGACCTAGGAATGTGTCAAAATGCTAGGCCTCCCTAGGGAAGGCATAACGAGGAGAAATTTACTTGTTTTTCCCAGTTTTTTTCCTCTTTCTACGTATGCAGCATACGCATAAAGAGGAAAAAGCCTCAGAGGACTATTTTTGTGCAAAGATGTGTCCCTTCCTGCGGAAAAACAATCTTGCCTACAAGCCAGAATTGGTTCTAGGCAGCAGTTTGTGCGCCAGTGCAGGCAGAGAGCAGGAATGCACTGTATAACTTTAAATATGGTGCATTCCTCCCCTCTCCGTTTCATGCAGTGCTGTGACTTGCTGTGTTGTGTGAATATTTGATAAATATTCCCCTAAACCTATTTCAGACAACTGACACATAACACACTTCAAAATCATATCCTCTGTTTCTCTAGCCCTCAATGACCATCAATACTTCTCCTAAACATCCTTTTACTAAGGCCATCATTAAATCTCCCATATGGGCAAGATTAGTGAATTGTTCCTTACTTGGAAAGGCAGAACAACTTCTTCCCCTTGCATTATAAGGCAAACATCACAAAAGAATCTTAGGGGTACATTTGAATCATGTGGGAGGCTGGCCTGGTTTGTAGTGGGTACCCAAGGTACTTACACCTTATACCAGGTCCAGTTATCCCTTATTAGTGAAATGTAGGCAGTGTTCTATCATCTTAGGCTGTCTAGAAGTAGCTGTAGCAGAGCAGCTTAGCCTGAACTAGGAGACATGTAAAGCTCCTGCAATACCAATATAGTTACACAAAGTACTTACACACAATAAAAGACAATACTCAGTGTTACCAAAATTAAAGGTACTTTATTTTATGTGATGCAAGGCCAAAAATATCTTAGAGACAATACTCCTTCTGGAGGTAAGTATTATACACATATATACACTAGAGACCAAAATCAGGTAAGTAAATAGTCATAGAATGATGCAAACATTAGAAAATACAATGGAAAGCAATAGGCCTAGGGGCAACACAAACCATATACTGAGAAAGTGGTATGCAAATCACAAATTCCCCCCTAGGAAAGTGTAGTGTGTAGAGGGGCACAGGGAGTGTAAGAAAACCCCAAAGGTAAGTAAAATACCCCACCCCAGAGCCCAGAAAAGTAGGATTAAAGTACTGCAAGTTTCCTCAGGACATGCTACAAGTCGTGACAAGAGTTATTGCAAGAACCAAACAAGACTGCAAGCAACAAATGGTGGATTCCTGGACCTGAAGACATGTGAAGAGAGGAGACCAAGTCCAGAAGTCGCAGAAGATTCCAGGAAGCGCAGGAGCCCCTGCCAACCTAGAAGATGGTGAAGGAGAGGATTCTCAGGTTAGAAGTCTGCAGAAGACCACCAAAGAAGATGGCTGCGGGTTCCTGCATGGTGCAGGAGATGTCCAATGTCAAGATGCTGGATGCAGGCTGTTTGTGTCGCTGGATTCGTCCAACAAGCCGTGGTTCAAGCAAGGTTGCAGTTTGCGTCAAAATGGCGCTGCCTCGACCCAGGAGGGGCGTGGGGGCCTCAACTCATACTGAGGAGGCAGAGGGGGCTCCCAACACTGGAGAGAGCCCACAGATAACCAGGCAGTACCACGGGAGTCCCAGGACATGGGGAGAAAGAAGGTGCAAAATGCGGTTGGTGCAGCATAACAAAAGAAGGTCCCACACCACCGGAGAACAAATCAGTGAGTTGTACATTGCAGGATGGAATGCTGGGGACCTGGGCTATACTGTGCAGAAAGGATTCTTGGAAGAAGTGCACAGAAGCCAAAGGAGCTGGAGATGACGTGGTGCACAGGGGTACTGTCGCAAACCGGGAAGGCGAGCTCTTACCTCCACCAAACGTGGACAGCTGGCCCTTAGGACAGTCTGGGTCAGGTTGGTCTACCTCCTGTGTTTCAGGGAGCACACTCACCATCAGGAGAGGAGTCCCAGAGAAACAGTTGTCATCGCAGAAGGTGCCTGCAGGAGCAGGGAAGTGACTCCGTAACTCCACAGAAGATTCCTTCACTTCTTCTGGTGCAGGGTGAAGACTGGGAGTCCTCAGAACGTGCACACCTTGGAAACTGTTGCAAATGCTGGCTGGAGCTGAAGTTGCAGATCATAGGAGTCATCCTGGATACTTTGTTGCAGTTACAGTGGTTCCTGGAGCAGTTTTGGGTTGATCCAACATTCAGAAGCTGAAACAGAGGATGCAGAGGATTCCTGGAGGAGGCTTGCAAGCTGAATCTGAAGAGACACCCACAGGAGAGACCCTAAGTAGCCCTGAGAGGGGGATTGGCTACCAATCCAGGTATGCACCTATCAGGTGGGGTCTCTGATGTTACCTGCTGGCACTGGCCACTCAGAGATGTCCAGAGTGTCCCCACACCTTGAAAAACAAGATGGCTAATGCCAGGGACACACAGGAGGACCTCTGGGCACCGCCCCTGGGGTGGTGATGGACAGGGGAGTGGTCACTCCCCTTTCCTTTGTCCAGTTTCACGCCAGTGCAGGTCCCTGAACCGGTGTAGACTGGCTTATGCAAGGAGGGCACCATTTGAGCCCTTCAAAGCATTTCCAGAGGCTCTGGGAAGCTACCCCTCCCAAGCCTGTAACACCTATATCCAAAGGGAGAGGGTGTAACCCCCTCCTCTCAAAGGAAATGCATTGTTCTGCCTTCCTGGTACTGAGCTGCTCAGACGCAAGGAGGGCAGAAACCTGTCTGTGAGGTGGTAGCAGCTGCAGTGCAAACCTCAGAGTCCTGGTTTGGCAGTACTGGGGGTTCATGGTGGAGCCGCTAGTATGCATGGGATTGGCCCTCCAATACCAGATTTGGAATAGGGGACAACTTGATGATCTTAGACACCTCACATGGTCATATTCAGAATTACCATTGTTAAGCTACATATAGGTATTGACCTATATGTAGTGCACGCATGTAATGGAATCCCCGGACTCACCAAGTCTTGGGATTGGGCCCTGGACAGCGTGGGGGCACCTTTAGAGTGCAAGGGTGCCCTCACACTTAGTAACTTTGCACCTAACCTTCAGTAAATGAAAGTTAGACATTTAGGTGACTTATAGGTTACTTTAGTGCAGTGAAAATGGCTATGAAATAGTGTGGGCACTACTTCACTCAGGATGCAATGGCAGTCCTGAAGAAAGGTTTTTCTGAGCTCCTTATGGGTGGCAAAAGAAATGCTGCAGCCCATAAGGATCTCCTGGAACCCCAATGCCCTGGGTATCTATGTACCATACACTAGGGCTTTAAAAGGGGGGGGGGGGGCAGTGTGCCTATAGTTATTGCAATATGAAGTCACTAAACTATAGTGACTAATTTGGAAGTAGAGAGAGCATAAGCATTGGGGTCCTGGCTAGCAGGGTCCCAGGGAGACAGGCAAAACACACTGACAAATAGGGTTTTTAACCATGAGTACTGGGGTCCTGGCTAGCAGGATTCCAGTGGGACAGTAAAACACACTGACACACACTCACAAACAGGCCAAAAGTGGGGGTAACCATGCAAGAAACAGGCTACTTTCTCACAACTCAATGCCAAACACAATTTTGCCACCTCCAGTCGAACATAATCCATCTGTTTTAGCAAAAGTCTTTTAACAGACCCTTCCTTCAGTTCTGTTCTGAGATATATTTTCCCTCTTTATTATCTATTATGGCTGTAAGGCAGTCTGTATTTCTATCTATGGCTTTATCCTTCAGTTCATCACAGTCTTCTAAAGGCAGACTATGAAAGTAATCTGTTGCATTGTATTTTCAGTCTGCGATCTGTTCTACAGCATAATTATATTCCATAAACTTTGTACTCACTCTTGTCAGCTGAGCATTAGACTTATCAAAACGAAAAATAGTTCTCTTATATATATATATATATACATATATATATATATATATATTAAGAGTTTGTGGCTGGTCCTAAGGGGTGACTCTAGCTCAGTTTTCTGAACAACCATACACAAGCAAACTTCTCCTTCTCAATGGCTGCTTATTATACTACCTAGGGTTGTGAGGTCCATGACCAAACCCCATTGTGTTGTTCCCGGTTTGAGGTTGATGCTGATCCCTAGCCCATGTTCACTGACATCCAAAGTGGTACAACTGGGTAACCGTGCTACAAAAGGCTGCAGACTGCAAGCTGGTTGGTTGCAGCAATTTCTGTTTGATTCTGGCAATGACAGCCTCTTTCTTTTCCCTTAAACAAATGTAGTTTCTTATTTGAGCAAATAAGCAATCAGGTAAACTAGCGTGGTACACCTGGAGGCAAATGTGGCTTAAACCTCTGGAGAAACACTATTCTGTTTTAATGCGCAGACATCAGAAAGCAGTAAACAAATTACTCTAATTACTTCAATTGTTTTACAGAACTCACTTTGTGTGCGGAGTTGTTGGAGTGTGACTTTTATAATCAATATTAACATGAAAAGCTTGCAATGTAATGTCTAATGAAACCGCATAAAGTGTGTTAATGTAGTACTAATGCACGCGTTTGAAATGTGCCCACGAGGAGTGGCCACCAATGTATACGATGATTAATGAAACTGACTAATAATGAATTAATAATGTACTCATATATGGTTTGTTTTAACGTATTCTAATTAGAGTTATGTATTAGGGTTTTGCTAAATTACTCACTAGTTCTTAGTTAGCAAGGGTCTGGGCCTAGCTGCCTGGTCTCATATTAGTTGTGTTTTCTAACGTGCAATGTGCTGCTTCCCTGAAGGACACAGAGCTGTACTTTTCCAGAAACTTGAGATATGTGTGTAACTGTAGTAAATTCTTTCTCATGAGACCCGACTTGCTCAAGGAGACATTCTTGCCGAATGCAAAAGAGTAATTCGCAACAGGTGCAAGGTCGCCGCGACTAGGGGAAGACAATGGAACTACTGACTGGAGCGACAATTGTAACTTTTCTTACCTGACATTCTACACGTTGAACACGTCAATCACAGGAGCAAATAAACTGCATGAGAACTGACTTAGGTGAAGATTCTCGTAAGGTGTGTGACGGATTATTGGACAGAGATAACAATGCACCAAATATTGCCCAATGGGAAATTAGAGACTTGTTCGACAACTTTGATATAACGGCGTGACACAAGGAGAAATTGGCCATTAGCGGACATTCCACCGACCCATTACTTTGCTATCCCTTGCCCTTCTGAGAGACTTTGGGGGTCATTCTGACCCTGGCGGTAGGCTACCGCCAGGCCAACGACCGCGGATGCACCGCCAACAGGCTGCCGGTGCATCCATGGGCATTCTGACCGCGGCGGTACCGCCGAGGTCAGAAACGGAAAACCGGCGGTGTCCCGCCGGTTTCCCGCTGCCCTGGGGAATCCTCCATGGCGGCGCTGCAGGCAGCGCCGCCATGGGGATTCCGACCCCCTTACCGCCAGCCTGGCTCTGGCGGTAACGGGTGTCACGGGGCCCCTGGGCCCCTGGGGGCCCCTGCAGTGCCCATGCCACTGGCATGGGCACTGCAGGGGCCCCCTAACAGGGCCCCACCAAGATTTTCAGTGTCTGCCAAGCAGACACTGAAAATCGCGATGGGTGCAACTGCACCCGTCGCACCCCTTCCACTCCGCCGGCTCCATTCGGAGCCGGCATCCTCATGGAAGGGGGTTTCCCGCTGGGCTGGCGGGCGGCCTTCTGGCGGTCACCCGCCAGCCCAGCGGGAAACTCAGAATTACCGCGGCGGTCTTTTGACCGTGCAGCGGTATTCTGACGGCGGTACTTTGGCGGGCGGCCTCCGCCGCCCGCCAAAGTCAGAATGAGGCCCTTTGTCTTATACTTTAAACCATCCTCATCTCATTCCTTGCCTGATACTTAGTTCTCCTCTTTATGAGGGAAGAGTTTCTTGCTATGCCCTGCTGAGACTTACCTGTTCTATCCTAGCTGATGGCGAATCGACTGATGTTCTGAGGACGAAGACTGATCCTGCATGCTGACCCATTTGGATGGGTAACTATCTGATGATAAATTTAAATTGTTTGTTTGCCTTTTCTTTCTAGGTACCAACTGCTCTTTTGATAGAGGCCATAGTTAGATGTTTTCCAAATTCATGTTGACAAATTGTTTTGCATGAAGCCCAACATGCTGATGCTAACTAGAGGTTAGTTAAAGAGATCACTAATATCGGGTGCAAATAGACAAATTACTGAATCTTTGCTTTGTTGAATAATGTACTAATGATGCTCTGCTAAAGTTGACTCATGTTAACATCGTGCTTTGTTCTAATGTTCATGACCAGTGCTTTGATAAAGTCTTATTCGAGTTGCCAAGTCATAGTAGTATTGATGTGCTTATTGATGTTGCGACTAATATATATGATACTAGAGTGTAACTAATAGGGAATAAATATCCTAAGTCATACTAGATTGGTGTGGTTATTCATGGCTGAAAGGTCATGGTGTGATTCATTCTTATTATATGTTATTGATTAGTTTGATTGACTAGTTATTGTGAATATTGATTAGGTTATTGACCTATTGTTTGAAATGCTAAACGGATATCTCGTTCTGGGAAGTCCCCAAACGTGGTCAAAAGATTCTTTGGCCTAAAACGAGTCCCCTTGTAAGTTAAATTAACAAGGTTTGGATGCGTTATCAGTTCTGGTAGCAGAGGATGGTTTCGGCCCTTTGGGGCCCTAGAATGAGGGACCATTGTTTGAAAATTGTTTTTGAAATAATGCAAATTGGAAAGATGATGTGCCCCTAAATCCCAAATGACTTTCCCGAATCTCGGAGCTTGCTGAAGTGAGTTGGGTATGTTCTCAGCATTCTACTGACAGTGTGAGTGACGTAGGGTTTGCGCTTGCACAGCTTATGCATACTGCAGGTGAATTGTGAGGTTTGTGAGAATTTTAGGCCAGATAATGTTTTAGTAGGAGTGTGCATACTCTGCAGTATGAGAGTAGGGAAGTCGGTGAACTTCATGTGAGTGTGGCGCTTTGTGCTCAAAAATTGTCCACGTGGTTGTTGGTGATGTACGGACCCTGCGTGGTCTAAGACTCCGGAGTATTTTGATGGTTTATGTTGTAATTTGCGTAGTTTAATAGGTCAATCGGGTGTGGTTGACGAGTCGAGTTTGAGTTAAAGTGAGTGAATGAAAACTTAGATGGAGATTTGGTGTGTTCTAAAGTGCACTAGGACAAATCATTGACAAGTCGAAAGTAGAATTTGCGGGTCAAATTTTGCTTGCGAATGCGGGATCTGAGAAGGAGAGAGTAGTGTTACCCTTCCTGTAGTAAACCGGCAAATATGAGTTTCGTTAGTGCTTGCAATATATTGCATTAGTTTTTGTGCAAATCGAGAGTGAGGAAGACAAGCCGCAAGACTTTGTCAGCCGCAGTGTGTGTGAGTGTGACGTCATTGGAGCCGCGCTGGGATAGGTCGGTTAGTGAGAAGGGTCGCGCACGAATTGGCAGCCCTCTGTGAGAGGCAATTGGTTGACAAGGTAGGCGAAGAGAGTTCTGGGAATTAAAGTCACTTCCTGATTTAATTGTGAACAAAATAAAAGACGCAAAAATGAAGTTTTTCAAGGCTCTAAAGAGCGCTTTGAGGGGAGATGTGTACATTTTCGCGAGTGTGGGGGAGCCTACACCATCAGAGGATACTCCGGCTTATGCCGTAATGGAAGAAAGGGGAGTTGCGCCATGTCTTTGGCTAAAGCAATGGTGCAAAATGACAGCAAAAGATGGGTCTTTGGCATTTCCGGAGCACGGAACGTTCAATATAATGATTTTGGAAAATTTGAGGAAGGTCTTAAATGAACAAAAGCCACCTCCGAGGGCAGCGCAGTTTGAGGCGTTAGCAGTTTGGGAACTGATGGCCATACGACAACGGCAACAGAAATTTGAGAGGAGAATGAGGAAAGCAGAAAAAACGCTAGCGGAGGCTAGGTGGGATAGCGAGCACAGGATGTGGATAAGGGATATAATAGATGGAGTTAGGATGCTTCCGGCAATAACTCAAGAAGCCGGAACTCAAGGAAGAAAAGCCACTTGTAAAACGGATAAGGGGTCTAGCAAAGAAAAGGAGACTAAAAAGTCCTGGGCAGAGGCAGATGACTCAGATGATGATGAGTTCCTTAATCAGTTGCTACATGATCGACCACCGCCATATGCCTTAAATGATAACAGACCAAGTACTAGTGCAGGTCCTGTAAATTCGACACAGAACCAGGGGACAACAAACATGGGACAGGTGAATACTGTTGCAACACCAGCTCTGATACAGAATAGTGTCAGTGTGTCTACTGCTCCAGAGATGCAATCTCAGTTACAGCCACCACTGGCTCAGAGGCTCTACCCTGATGTCCCAATATTAGAGACTACTACGAACTTGATGGTGCCGTCTGATCCGGCATATATGAGACCAAAGTTAGTGCAGATTGAGCCAACTCCACTTTTACTGCCTCAGGCACAGCAACAGATGATTCTGAACTATATCTCAGTCACGGGACCGCAGTGAGCTACAGCACTGATAATAAGTCAGAATATGGGGGTTAATTTTCCACGGGGTTTGGGAAGCAGGCAGTCGTCAGCCGCCATATCCTTACCTATTACAGTTGGTCCACCAGTACCATTGTATGCACAGGCGAAGTCTGGTGTATGCGATCAGGGAGTAATGACCCAAGAGATGACAAGAGGAGGGTTCGTAGGGAGCTCTCAAGGAATAACTCCAGTGGAACAGACAATGGAGAGATCCAGATCCTTGTTAGACTTCAGTCCAATAGGGGTTCCTCCAGATACCATGAGACACTCAGGTTTGGGGCTGCTAACTCCGCACCAGATCTCAAGTGCGAATGTACCTCAAACACCAGTGATGCAGGCTGCAAATATCTCATGTCAAGGTCTAACTGCGCAGCAATTGAATGCTTGGTTAGACAAGTTAAATTCACCACAGACTACTCCTGCGACAGCAGAGAGGTCCGAAAGAGAGGAATACCTACATTTTGTGAGGTTGGGCATGAAAGCAGCTGAGCTAGTTGAAGGAAGCATGGGGGTGAACAGACTAGAGTCATACACTGAAGAAGAATTGAGGTATCTGTGCCCAAAGATAACCAAAGAAGTGAGCAAGGTGCACCAGAAGTTGGCAAACCTGGCAGATAAATACTGCATAGACCTAGACAATACTAAACATCTGAAGAGGAGTTACAGGTTAGACTTTGAGCCCAAGGATTTGGATCACATGAGGTCTACTGGGATGAAGGCACACCTTAAAGAAATACTGCAGAGTGCACAAGTTTGGGGAGCGTTAGAGAAGTGGGAAGGCAGATGGGCAAAGAAAAAAGATAAAAGGAAAAGTGACTGCTCGGAGCAGCAGCAGGTGAAACCAGCACCGGATACCGGTACCATAAAGATGTTACCCATGAGAGAGATGGCTGGAGGGGTTCTTGTCCATGTACCATGGTCTAGAAGTGACATTCTGTCATTCACAAATGACTTTCCCAGGCTGAGGGAGAAGCCAATAGAGTGGTACCAGCGGACTGACAGGTTTGTGAAGCTTGCGTAGTGTCTTTGGGAAGACCTGAATACCCTTTTTGAGATCATAGTTCCAGCTGATTTGTGGCTTGAATGCAAGAGAAATGTTGATTGGCCAACAGTGGAACCGGCAAGGGACAGAGCCACAGGAGCACCGTCTCCTGATGTAATGAGGTACTACAATAAGGTGATTGAGTTCTTGAAGCAGAAGGTGTCGCCGCAAAATATTGATTGGCAAAAGATTGATCGAACAGCACAAGAGGCCAAAGAGTCGATACATGCCTACTATGAGAGGTTGTTGAAAGAGTTCAAGCACTACAGTGGTACAGAGGTCATAGAGGCAAAAGACATGAATCACCTTGTGTTCAGATTTGTTGAGGGATTGAGACCAGAGATTAGTCAGATGATTAAGAATCATTTGGTCTATTGGCAGGCGAAGCCGATTGATGAGGTATTGCAGTATGCGAAATACTGTAGTGACTAAATTGAGCTGAAGCAGAGAAAGTTGAAGGAGAAAGTGATGGTAATGCAAATTAAGGCAGCACAAGCAGGGATGCAGAAAAATGGTTTACAGGAGATGGTGCAACAGCTGCAAGGAAACAGGATGTTTCAGGCGCAAGTGAAAGGCAGAGGTCGAGGAGGTTTTATGAACTGTGGTCCAGGTCTGAATAACGTTGGGGTTCAAAATGATGTGCAGGGGATGAAGAAGGTGTTACCTTGTCATGCTTGCGGGGGCGTTGGACACTGGAAGCGGGAGTGCCCGATGATGGTGCAGGAGGGTGTTGTTCAACAAAGCAATGATGTCAATGCATTTCAAAATGTTAAAGGACCAAGAATGAGGGGTCAAAATCCCAACCTCCAGAATATCATGGTTCAGATGCAGGGTCTCCAACCCATGCAGCAAGTGCAGATGCCACGTGTACAGCCAGTGCAGATGCAGCAAGTGCAACAGCAGATCCCTGTGGTACCTAGACAGAAAATGCAGTTGCCCTTAGCACCAATGGGACAGCAACAGGTGATGCTTCCTCAACAGGTCACAGGTCAGGGAATGAGTCAAAACAATGCAGTACAACAGTTCCAACTGCGTGGAGAGAATGGAATAAACGATGAATGGTCGGATGACAGTTCAGATGGCGAGGAGTGTAGGCTTGCAGCATCCCTAGAAGTAGATCAGAGAGGGCCCTATATGCAAGGGAAGGTAATGGGTCACAAAGTTTCATTCTTGGTTGACACAGGAGCTACATACTCTACAGTCAGAAGTGCAAAGGTTCTGAAATTGCCTCTTTCGGGACGTACAATAAAGGTAGTAGGTGTGGCGAATCAGCTCTTGACTAACCCAATTACAGATCCGGTTCTGGTTGAGATGGGCACTTTTCAGGGATTGCACAGATTTGTGGTTTGCGACTCAAGTCCTGTGTCCCTACTGGAAAGAGGCTTACTGTGCAAGACGAGGTGTTCTATCACCTGTTCCAATGAAGGGATTGAGGTGCAGACAAACAGTGACGATGAAGGGGATGACGTACAGATCTCAGAGCCTGAGACGGAGACCACAGATGAGGAGTACCCTCTGATAAGCTTCTTCCCAATGTTCACAGTGACTGATCTGCCAGCAGATTTGCAGGGGACAATAAGGGAAAGAGTGTGGGATTTGACAGGAAAGGAAGTGGGACTGATAAAAGGAGTAGAACCAATTAAGGTCAGTGTAAAGCTAAATGCTGTGTTTCCCCAGGTACCGCAGTACAATATGGCGCAAGATATCCTCATACAGGTAACGCAGATAATTGCGGACTTTGTGAAGCAAGGAGTTTTGAAAGAAGTGATGAGTAGTCCATGTAACTCACCAATAATGGGACTGAGAAAGCCTTGTGGGAAAGTTCGAATTATACAAGACTTAAGAAAGATTAACGACATAGTGGTGAAATGTTGCCCAGTAGTGCCAAATCCAGCTGTGATCATGTTCCAGGTTCCATGTGATGCAGAATGGTTCTCAGTTGTTGATTTGTCCCAAGCATTCTTTTCTGTGCCTCTTCATGAGGACAGCCAATTTATTTTCAGTTTCAAATTCTTGGACAAAGTCTAGAGTTGGTGTCGAATTCCCCAAGGGTTTTCGGAATCACCTTCCATCTTGAATCAGATATTGAAGAAAGATTTGGAGTCATTGGAATTGCCTTTTCCACCGACTCTAGTACAGTACATTGACGATTTGTTGATTGCATCCAAAAGGAGAGATGATTGCAAGTACGATACGATTGCCCTACTAAACCACTTGGGAAAGAATGGGCATAAGGTGTCCCCAAAGAAGCTGCGATATTGTCAGAAGGAGGTGAAATACTTAGGTCACCTAATTGAGAAAGGGTTGAGGAAAATATCCAAGGAAAGAGTGACCGCCCTATTGTAGATGAATCCCCCGACGACATGGAAAGACGTTAGGATGTTTTTGGGAATGGTGGGCTACTGTAGCCAGTGAATCCCAAACTTCTCAGTTATCTCCAAGCCATTGGTAAGACTGACGGTTAAGGAGGTTAAGGATGGGCCAGATGTCATAACGTTGTCCGAGAAAGAGATGAAGGCATTCATTGAGCTAAGGGAGTGTATGGGCAGGGCTCCAGCTTTAGGTATGCCTGATTACACAAAGCCTTTTGTTCTGTTTTGTTATGAACGTGATGTATGTTCTTTGTCTGTCCTGACACAGGTCCATGGAGGTACAAACCGACCAGTAGCATATTTTTCAGCTACCTGGGACCAAGTCGCAGCAGCCTTACCAGGTTGTCTGCGTGCAGTAGCAGCAGTTGGTCAAAGCCTCACACAATGTGAAGGCATAGTAATGGGACATCCTTTAACAGTTATGGTCCCATTCTCAGTTGAGATCTTGTTAACCCGTACCAAAACGCAGCACATGACAAATGCAAGATTGACAAAATATGAAACAATTATTTTGGGGTCATCAAATGTAACTTTGAAAATATGTACAGTGCTGAACCTGGCAACTTTGCTTCCAAATGAAAATACAGAAGTTGAGGATGCTGATGATGTAGAACATGATTGTCTTGAGGTAACAGAAATGTGCACCAAACCGAGACCTGATATTAAAGATACCCAATTGGAAGAAAATGACCATATTATCTTTGTTGATGGCTTATGTTTGAGAGACTCAGTAGGAGTGCTGAGACCTGGATACGCTGTGTGTACGATCACTGGTATCCTGCTTGAGAGAGCGTATTCTGATCAAGTGGCAGAGTTGGTTGATCTTACTAGAGCATGCCATGCTGCTGCCGAATTGAGAGTGACTATCTATACTGATAGCAGATACGGATTTGGAATTGTTCATGATTTTGGCCAGCTATGGTCACAGAGGGGTTTCCTGACCTCTTCTGGTTCTCCAGTGAAAAATGGTGAAAGAATTAAGGAGTTGTTGCACGCGATTCAGTTACCTCATGAAATTGCCATGGTGAAATGCAGCGCTCATGTGAAATCACAATACTTTGTCTCCATGGGAAATGGATATGCGGATCAAGTCGCAAGGTTTTGTGCATTGAACTGTATATCGTTCAAGGATGAGTGGGAATTGTTACCGGAAACAGAAAATGAGACATGCACAGGTTGCACTTTAAGGGTGGTTGACACGTTGGAGGAATTGAAATTGTTGCAGGGACGTGCCAGCAGAGATGAGAAACGCACTTGGCTAAAGATGCAATGCGTACAAAGACCAGATGATTTGTGGGTTTCAGATGAGGGGTAAATGGTTTTGTCGAACAGTCTCCTGTCACAGTTTGCAAGGTTTTACCATGGGCAAGCACATATTGGGAGAGATGCCATGATCAGGTTGTTCAAGATTGACTGGTTTAACCCAATGTTCAGAAAAGCTGTAGAAGTGATTTGCCACAGGTGTATCATCTGTCAGCAGATGAATGTGGGGAAAGGGACAGTGGTGAATTTGAGCCACATTGGGAGAGCAGGAGGTCCATTTAGCAGAATGCAACTGGATTTTATTGAGATGCCCGTGTGTGGAGGGTTGAGATATGTGTTGGTGATTGTGTGTATCTTTAGTCACTGGATTGAAGCTAACCCTACACGTAGAAATTACAGTCTCACAGTAGCAAAGCTGCTGCTTAGGGAGTTGATACCACGTTTCGGGTTTCCGATCTCTTTAGAATCAGATAGGGGAAGTCACTTCAACAACGAGGTAGTTAAGCTCTTGTGTGCAGCATTGAACATTGAACAGAAGTTACATTGTAGTTACCGCCCTATAGCATCAGGATTAGTGGAGCAGATGAATGGTCCCCTGAAGTCAAAAATGGCAAAAATGTGCGCAGCTACAAATTTGAAATGGCCTGATGCGTTGCCCTTAGTGCTAATGTCAATGAGAAATACACCCAACAAGAAAACAGGACTGTCTCCTCATGAAATTCTCATGGGCCGAGCTGTGAGACTGCCCGCAGTGGCTGCAAATGTTCTTATGAATATCACGGATGATATGGTGTTGGACTACTGCAAGGGTCTGGCTGACGTGGTCCGCTCTTTCTCTCACCAGGTGGAAGCCACCACACTGCCACCGATAAATGATCCAGGTCACAATCTGAAAGCTGGTGACTGGGATGTCATCAAGAAACATGTGAGGAAGTCGTGTTTGGAGCCACTTTGGAAGGAGCCACATCAAGTAATACTGACAACTACTACTGCTGCGAGTGTGAATTCTAAACCGGATTCATGCTAGTCACACGAAAAAGGTGACGTGTCCAACTGATGAGGAAATTGAATTGTCGAAAATAACAGCTACAGAGAAGGAAGTCTAAGGGCCGGAGAGTAATCAAAGGGGAACTGAGGCAGAAGGAGAGCCCGTTGAGGACGGCTTGGTCACTTCAGTAAGAGACAAGACCCAGAAGGGTGACAGTGAGCCTATCTCAACTGAGACGCCAGGAGGACCGACCCAGAGAGAGGTTCTCCCAGAAGCAGATGGACGCGTTATTGAAGTAGAGCCCCTAACAGACTCAGAAGGCAAAGGAGTTGAGGCGGAAGAGAGTCAAAGTGTTCAGACTCCTCCCAAGCAAATTGCAGGTCCATCAAGAGAAAACACCATAGAGTCGGAGGAGGGCGACGAGCTGCCACAAGGAAGATCAAAGACCAGAGAGACGCTAAAATGAAATAAGTGGCCAGAATCGCAAGTGACAAAAGGGAAGGTGGTTGTCGATGATGCAATAGAGGAAGAAGTTGATACAACAAGGAAAGAAGATCTGAGTGAGGGAGAGTTGCAAGGTGATTGCAAGTTGAAAAGAAAGAGAGTAGCAAAAAGAAGGTACGCAGGTCCTGAATGGGCATACGCAACATCAGCTGAGTGGCAGCAAGAGTTCTTGGCGTTCTGTTTTGATCGAGAAGTCCCAGGTCAACTATGGTACCTGAGTTTGGCCAGAGAAAAGAGACTGTGCTAATGTGAAAGTTGAGTTAAAGAAAACCGAGGAAAAAGACTGAGAAAATTACCGGATGTGACACTGTTAACCTGATTTTACTTTTGAGAACTGTTTTTGACAAGCTGCTACCCTGAATTGACAAGGATCCTGGGAGTGAATGTGAAAGCTGTAAATAATTGCTGCAAAATTGCTTGCTTTAACTTGCTGAAAAAAAAGAGAGCTTTAACCATCCACTGTTTGGTGTTGTTTGAACTAATAGTAATTTACTTTCTGATTCTTTACAGATCATGGCTAACACTAGAGATGATAATAAGGGAAGTAGGCGTTGTAAATGTTTGGGTGTTGCTTTGGGCGTTATATGTGTGATATTCATTATAGTTCTGATTGTGGGAATGCCTTTATTGGATAAGAGTGAAGCTAACAATGCTACAATTCCTGAGGCCGCTACACTAACAGCTTGGGAGAGGTTTCAGCAGGACACGAGATATGTGCATGAGGGAACTGACACAAAAGGGGAACTATCAATTAATGTTTTCTATTGCTTGCTGAGTGAGTATGTTGACACTATGGATGTGAAAGATTGTTATGTGTGTACACAAATTCCTGTTTCAGTACAAGAGGGAGTTACCTATCATAGTTTGCCTTTAACTTATGGGATAAGCTGTAGTTTGTTACTCATGTGATCTATAACCAGGAAGAGATACTTTTATTCTAACAATGAACTTGTGTTTTCTTATGTGCCTATCATAGAGGACTTAAATAGTGTAGTGAAATACTACAACATAAAATTAGTTAAAGGATTATTTGAAGCAACATTAACAATTAGTACATCTTATGCACACCGCAATAATCTGACATATTTCCTTACACCTGTAGAGAAAAGCTTTCTAGATCACACGGAAGGTAGAAGAAGGGCATTGAAGGGAAAGTTGGAGAAAGGATTGCAGCAGCAAGCTTTTGTAAATAGTGAGAGCTATAGTGCAATTAGGGAACAAGGGAAATTAGCTTTAGATGCACCACACGTAGGCAAGCTTTGCATTTCGCGACCAAAGTCATATTATGATAATGTGTTTGTGGGAACGAGTGAATGTAAGCATGTGTTTCTGTTTCAGAGTAAGTGGACGTTCATGTTAAATGGACAGGATCCAGCGTTCACTGGGATCTATTATATATTTGTGGACTTAATGCTTATTACTGTCTTCCAAAGGGATGGTATGGGACATGTTATTTGGGGATAGTTTTCCCAAAGATATATCAGTTAGAAGATTTGAAAAGGTTTCCTAAATTGTCTGAACTACATCAGACTAGACAAAGGAGAGAGACTGCTGCTGGTGTAGTAGGAGACATATTTGGAGCAATAATTCCTTCAGTGGGAGTTATCTTGAACTCCATGAAGATTTGAAAGTTGTCTACTATTGTGGATCACATGCTGACAAATTTTACAGGAGCTATACTCCTGATGGATACTGAACTTGCTGCAGAGAGGGCTATGACTCTTCAAAACAGGCTTGCTTTAGACATTCTTTTAGCGAAAAATGGCAGAGTTTGTAAAATGATTAATGAGCGACATTGTTGTGCCTATATACCTGATAATAGTAATGAGATTAGAAGTATGCTTACTAACCTAACAAGAGATAGTACAGATTTGAAGGAACTGAAAGAACCTGGAATTTGTGAAAAGGTTGGAAAGGGACTTGCTAAAGTGGGAAGCTGGTTTAGTAATATTTGGCATGGGATATTGGGGAAAATAATACAGGGAATATTGATTGTTTTAGCTTGTTTATTTGGATTATGGTTGTCATGCAAAATTAGCAAAAGAATTACATTGAAAATGGCGAAAAATAATAAGAGGAGGGAGGAAAAGAAAAGGGAGAAAATGTTCAGAGCAAAATTAGGAGGGGCAAAATTGAGGGAAGAAATTGAGATGAGGGTATTTTAAGATGAAAAACCGTAAAGGAAAGAGTTTGTGTGATGACAAGAGTCATCAGAGGAGGGATTGTTGGAGTGTGACTTTTATAATCAATATTAACATGAAAAGTTTGCAATGTAATGTCTAATGAAACCGCATAAAGTGTGTTAATGTAGTACTAATGCATGGGCTTAAAATGTGCCCACAGGGAGTGGCTATCAATGTATACGATGATTAATGAAACTGACTAATAATGAATTAATAATCAACTCATGTATGGTTTGTATTAACGTGTCCTAATTAGAGTTATGTATTAGGGTTTTGCTAAATTGCTCACTAGGCCTTAGTTGGCAAGGGTCTGGGCCTAGCTGCCTGGTCTCATATTAATTGTGTTTTCTAATGTGCAACGTGCTGCTTCCCTGCAGGACACGGAGCTGTACTTTGCACATTAAAAAATTAAGAATAAGACACAATTAATTTGGAAAAACATCAAATTATGGTGCCAGACAAATGTGCTTGGATTTCTAGAGGGTAAAACCTACAAAGGAAAAACACATGCACATTTGTTATACCTCTCCTAAAGGAGACACCAGCCAGCAGGGTCTTTATCAGTGGAGCACAGGAACAGGAGATCTTCAGCAGTCAGCATCAGAAACATGAAAAGGGCAACAGTTCAGTAGTGTTGAGCCTAATGTAGCTGAACTGTTAAAACCATAAGTAGCTAGATAAGAAATGACTAACATAACTGAACGGAACAGGAGCTAAACAAAATCTAAACTGAACTGCACTGACTCTAAACTGAACTAACTTGCATCACCTAAAGCTTTGCTAAATTCAAGTCTCAAAAGTTACTAGTTGTGCTTCTATTGGACAAGACTATGAGGCGTGTTAGTGCTCAGCCTATTAAATTCAATCTGGGCTTCAGTTGTATTTTTCTTCATTCATTCTCAAAGAAAGAGGGGGTCATTACAACCCTGGTGGTCGGGGTTAAAGCGGCGGTAAAACCGCCAACAGGCCGACAGTAAAAAAAAATTGAATCACGACTGTGGCTGAAACCGCCAACATAGACAGACACTTTAACACTCACACCGCCATGGCGGTACAAACAAACACCGCGGCGGTAACCGCCACAGACAGGCGGAAGACAAGGTTCCGCCCACTATATTACAACAGTCCAATCCGCCACCTTTTCCGGGGCGGATTCACCGCAAACAAAAACACAGCGGAAACAGGACTTGGAAGGAAAAACGCTCACCTCTACACACCCCACGAGGAACCAGGACGCCATGGAACCCGAGCTCCAGATACTCCCAGCCTTTAGCTTCCTGCTCCTCTACCAGGAACAACAAAGATGGCGGCGAAGACCACGATGAGTACTGCACCTATGACACACAGGAGGGAAAAAAGAGTGACACACACATGCAACACTCCCACCCCCTACAACACACACACAAGTACATGTTGATAAATTACATTTACAACCCCCAGCCCCGCCTGGAAGAATGCAAGGACAAAAGGAAATGAGTTGAACGTTTGTAATCTATTACAAAACAGTAATCAAAAATATATATATTTATATGTACACTATAAACAAATATATACACTAAGAATACAAGTCCAAGGTATTCCACCATTATAGTCCGTGGATCACTGGGCCCAAAATGCATGAGCGAGACCCACACTCAATACCCGATCAAAACGGAGAGAACACTGCTGGGGCATCAGATAGAAATACAACAGGCACCTCAGGGGGAAGGGAAGAGGGGCACCACAGCTGGATGAGTGCACGACGCCAGATCCACGAGGAGGCTCCATGCCCACTGCTGTATCCAGGGGAGTGCAAAGCCACATTCTCTCAAGTCTTTCCAGTGAGTGGGTTGCCCACTGCTCCATCCTGGGGAGTACAAAGCCACAATCTCACAAGTCTTTACAGTGGGTGGGTTGCCCACTGCTCTATCCTGGGGAGTGCAAAGCCACAGTCTCACAAGTTTCTCAAGTGGGTGGTTTGCCCACTGCTCTATCCTGGGGAGTGCAAAGCCACAGTCTCACAAGTCTTTACAGTGGGTGGGTTGCCCACTGCTCTATCCTGGGGAGTGCAAAGCCACAGTCTCACAAGTCTTTACAGTGGGTGGGTTGCCCACTGCTCCATCCTGGGGAGTGAAAAGCCACAGTCTCACTAGTCTTTACAATCTCTCAAGTGGATGCCTTACTCCACTGGTTCTTGAGGGGGCTTTGTGCCCAGAGTACTTCATCCTGCCAAGGGCTGAGGTAGTGCATGTGATACTCCACTGGTTCTGGAGGGGGTCTTGTGCCCAGAGTGATTCATCCTGCTCATGGCGGCCTCAGTAGCGTCGGAGTCTTTGGTGCTCATTGGCCTGCGGTGCTTGTGGCGTTGGTGTCCTGTTCAGCGATGCTTGTGGCGGCGGTGTCCTGTTCAGCGGTGCTTGTGGTGGCGGTGTCCTGTGCAGCGGTGCTTGTGGCGGCGGTGTCCTGTGCAGCAGTGCTTGTGGCGGTGGTGTCCTTGACAGCGGTGCTGGTACAGCAGTCTCCTGTGAAGCGGTGCTTGTGGCAGCGGTGTCCTGTGAAGCGGTGCTTGTGGCAGCGGTGTCCTTGGCAGCGGTGCTTGTGGCGGTGGTGTCCTTGGCAGCGGTGCTTGTGGCGGCGGTGTCCTGTTCAGCGGGGTGGGTGAGGTGAGGGGAAGAGGTCAAGGTTGGACAGGAAATGTTTTTGGGACACACTGGGATGGGTAGATGGAGGGGGTTTGGGAGTGGAGGAAGAGGTAGTGGTTGTAGGAGGTGTATGTTTGCTGACTTTGGGTGAAGGTGCATGGGCTGGAGGTGGATGGCTGTTGGGTGGGTGTGTGGCTGCATTTGTGTACCTTGGGAGGTGGGCTCACAGACACACTGGGAGAGGACACAGGGGATGTGTGAATGGTAGTCGGGTGGTGACTGCACGTGAGCGGGGTGTGGTGGTGGGTGTGCTGGTGATTGAGGTAGTGGCTGATGATGTAGTGCATGCAGGTGTGAGTGGAGACGAGACTGGGAGGGAGGAGGGAGACGAGGATGAGGGGGACACAGTGGAGGCAGTGGATGTTGGTATGTCTGCATGGGTATGATGCTTGCGCGAGTGCCTGTGGGATGTGTGGTGCTTATGTTTGCCTGAGCTTCCCTTGTGTGTTGACGTGTGTGCATGATGGTGTGCTTGGGATAGGCTGAGGTACAGGGGTTTGGGTCTGGGTGAAGGAAGTTGGAGGGGGGATGCTGGACACAGGGACAATAGCTGCCATCAGTGCTGAGGCCAGAGTCTGAAAAGCTTGCTGTTGGGCTGCCTGACCAGAATGAATGCCCTCCAGGTATGCATTCGTCAGTTGCAACTGCCTCTCTACGCCCTGGATGGCATTCAATATGGTAGACTGCCCAACAGTAAGCGACCTGAAGAGGTCAATGGCCTCCTCACTGAGGGCAGCAGGGCTGACTGGGCTAGGGGCTGAGGTGCCTGGGGCGAAGGAGATGCCCACCCTCCTGGGTGAGCGGCCATGGGGCACACGCTGAGGGGCTGCTGGGAGGGCGGTGCTGGTAGGGGGGGTGGAGGCTGTACCTGTAGATGCGGGGGCACAGAGGGGCCCTTCCACCGCAAGGGAGCTCCCATCAGAGGAGGAGTTGTGTCGCTGGTCTCAGCTCCTGTCCCCGTCATGGAGCTCCCCTCGCTCTCCGTCCCACTGGTGGCTTCTGACTCCGTTGTGTGTCCCTCCAGGGCCATGTGAGATGCAGCTCCCTCCTGCTCTGGTGGCACTGCTCCTCTGCCTGATGATGCTAATGCACACAAGAACAGGGAGACCACAAAAAGGGGGGAAGACGGAAGAAAGACATGTTGAGTGCATGCAACACCGCTACCATTGGTGAACACTACAGACACAGAAGCCCCCTGCACTACGCCTTGCACTTAGAGTTCCCTAATTAATCACAGGGACATGGGGTACAAGGCCTATGCCCGATTGCTGCACATATGCAAGTCACAGGGGCCTGACTAGGGGTAGTTGGCTCTGAACACAGGTGGGGTGCCACAGGGCCTGCCTTAAGAAGGGACCTTGCCTACTAAACTCGCCCTGGCCTAGGGGAACTCACAGCCCACCTCCCCAGGCAGACACCTACAATGCACGCTGACTCAGCAGAATGAGAGTGTACTCACCCCCTTGTGGCTGCTGTGATGCCCTCAAGCGCCCATCCAACTCCGGATAGGCCACCGCCAGGATCTGGAACATCAGGGGGGTCATGGTGCGACGGGCACCCCTCCCATGTTGGGAGGCCATCCCCAGCTGGGCCTTCGCCGTCTTCTTGCTCCAGCGGCGAATGTCCTCCCATCTTTTACGGCAGTGGGTGCTCCGTCTGTGGTGGACACCAGGGTCAGGACTTCCTTGGCACACCAAATATCCTTCTTCTGGTGGGCGCTGACCTACATGAATAGTACAGGGGAAAAGGAGAAAATATAACCGTCTGCACCGTCACAGTCATTGGCCCGCATCCCTACCCTTGCCATGACGCACATGCACTCACCGTCGTATCATGCACGCCTCATTCTCCCCCCCCTATCTTTCATCAATACCACTCCACACAGGCATTACCCATTCGGCATGCTCACAGTGTACTTACCTGTTTGTTTTGAGGACCATAGAGTAGCGTGTACTGGGGGAGGACCCCATCCACTAGTTTCTCCAACTCCTTCATGCTGAAGGCAGGGGCTCTTTCCCCAGACACATGAGCCATTGTCTCTTCCAGACTGAGGTCACAGCAGCACTTGCAGTGTAGGTCCTCTCCTGTCGAAGATCAGGTATCAAGTGAGTGAACAGAGAGAAAATGGCGGTCACGTTCGCAGCAGTGCATACCATCACCACCAGCGTACATCGTCATTGGCTCCTGGGACCCATAGGGCCAAATGTTAACCAATGCAGGATTGCACCGTGGTCTTCGACCGCCTACCGCGACTGTGTACAACGCCAGCGCAGTTACCTCATATCCCCTTTTCCCACCTTACAGGTCAGGCAGTCGCCATTTCAGGGGGACACATGGCATTAATTTTGACTGTGTCACACATATCTAGGCCTTGCTTAAACACTAATACAGCCATATATCGATTTTCAAACATTTTGGAATAAAGTTGTGTTTACGTACCTCAGTGTTGGTTGACTCTCTGCTCGATGTTCTCCTCCATAGAGCACATCTGCTGGGGCAGGTGAGGAGGTGGTGGCATCCTCCAGTGTACAGACCGCTGGTGGACCTGTTGACAATGGAAGAGCGACATGTAATTGTCACATACAGACTTGATCGTACCACAATCCTGGAACTGTGTGCCCAGTTCGAGCCAGACCTGATGTCAGCTATCCGCCATCCCACAGGAATCCCCCCTCTAGTGCAGGTCCTGTCAGTACTCCATTTCCTGGCAAGTGGGTCTTTTCAAACAACAGTGGCCATTGCATCAGGGATGTCCCAGCCTATGTTCTCAAACATGTTGTCCAGAGTGTTGTCTGCCCTGCTGAAACACATGCGCAGCAACATCGTTTTCCCTCAGGTGGAGGATTTGCCTACAGTGAAAGGGGACTTCTATGCCCTAGGACATATCCCCAACATCATAGGTGCCATTGATGGGACACATGTGGCCTTGGTCCCCCCGCAGGAGTGAACAAGTGTACAGAAACCGGAAGAGTTACCATTCTATGAATGTGCAGATGGTGTGTTTGGCCGACCAGTAAATCTCCCATGTAAATGCCACGTTTCCTGGCTCAGTGCATGACGCTTACATTATGCGGAATAGCAGCATCCCTTATGTGATGGGGCAACTCCAGAGGCACAGTGTGTGGCTATTAGGTGAGGACATGGACCCAATACAGTGTGACTAGGTGTCTGGGTCTGGGGATGTCCCTAAGAGTTAGTGTGTGTCTAACAGTTGCCCCTCGCCATTTGCAGGTGACTCTGGTTACCCCAACCTGTCATGGCTACTGAACCCAGTGAGGAATCCCAGGACAAGGGCAGAGGAATGCTACAATGAGGCCCATGGACAAACTAGGAGGATTATAGAAAGGACCTTCAACCTCCTGAAGGCCAGGTTCCGGTGCCTCCATATGACAGGTGGTTCCCTCTTCTACTCTCCAAAGAAGGTGTGCCAGATCATCGTGGCCTGCTGTATGCTTCACAATGTTGCTTTGCAACGACAGGTGCTTTTTCTGCAGGAGGATGGTCCAGATGGAGGTGTTGCGGCAGCTGTGGAGCCTGTGGACAGTGAAGACGAGGAAGCAGAAGACGAGGACATAGACAACAGGAACACGGTGATCCAGCAATACTTCCAGTGAGACACAGGTAAGAAGACAACACTGCCTGCTACATCTGATTTAATTCTTCTACCTCTCATCTGTCTGTCATTTTCACCCAGTGTATGGACCCTGATTTGTCACTTTCCCTTTCAATTTCACAGATGTGGGTCCCACTGTGTGACCTCTGCTTTGTTTCCGCATGGACAAGAGCTGTGTGACATAGGTATGTTGACAATACATTGGATATAGCATTTTTCCACAGTTATTGCAAATACACATTTTCGAAAGCACAGACTGACTCCAGATTGTTTTGTGATTTAAGGGTGTTTATTTAAGTGCTAAATAGTACAGGGGGTTGTAAATGGGTCAGGAGTGATGGTGGAGGAATAGTCCAGTCTATTAGTCTCGCAGGTGCATTGACCAAAGGGGCATAGGAAGTGGAGCTAGGGCAGTTTAAGTATGGACAGGGTGACAAAGTGGGACAGAAGGATGACAATCAGGGTGGTCTCATTACTTGGCGGTGGTCTTGGCATTGTTCTCTGTCTTTGTCCTGGAACTCAGGGACCGTTTGCGGGGTGGTTCTCCATCTGCAGGGGGTGGGGTGCTGGTGTCGTGGTCTTGTGGCGGTGCCTCCTGTCCACTAGCGCCGGTGGAGGTGGTGGGCAGTTCATCATCCAGGCTAGTGTCAGGGGCCCCTTGTTGTGCCACAGTGTCCCTCCTGGTGTTGATGACTTCTTTCAGCACCCCTACAATGGTGCCCAGGGTGGAATTGATGGATTTGAGTTCCTCCCTGAACCCCAAATACTGTTCCTCCTGCAGCCGCTGGGTCTCCTGAAAACTTGGCCAGTACCCTTGCCATCGTCTACTGGGAATGGTGGTAGGCTCCCATGATGTTGGAGAGGGCCTCGTGGAGAGTGGGTTCCCTAGGCCTGTCCTCCCCCTGTCGCACATCAGCCCTCCCAGTTCCCCTGTGTTCCTGGGCCTCTGTCCCCTGAACCGTGTGCCAACTACCACTGCCCCCAGATCCCTGGTGTTGTTGGGGTGGTGGGTTAGCCTGGGTTCCCTGTAGTGGTGGACACACTGTTGCTTGACGTGTCCTGGGGATAGAGGTATGGGCCCGCTGGGTGGGTGCTGTGCTGGTGTTTCCAGAGGGGGGAAGCTCTGTAGTGGCCTGTGTCAGTGTGAGGGTAACCAACTGTCCTGAGGTCCCAGATGGGCTGGGTTGGTCATCTTGATCCAGTTGGACAGAGCTGCTGTCATCACTGTGGGCCTCTTCTGTGGGTGGAGTGGACATGTCTGGACCCTCCTGTCCGGTGACGTTGGGTACGGGTCCTGCAGAGGTGTAAAGGCATGATTATTGCATCTGTATGTGCCATGGTGTGTAATGGGTGGGTCACCCTGTACCCCAGTGCTTCCATTCCTGTGTGGGACCTTGTGTGATAATGGTCTAGTGGGGTGTATGGGTATGTGCAGTGGACATGCTTTGGTGATGGGTGTCCATGCTTTGGTGTTACATGCAGGGCTTGGGTTTGGGATGTGTGGTTTGTGTTAGTGGGACATGTGTGAGTAGTTGGGGTGATGGGGGTGAGGGCGAGGTTGGGGGTATGTGATAGCATGCAGGTAGGGTGGGGGATAAAGTAGTTAAGATTTGACTTACCAGAGTCCATTTCTCCAGCTACTCCTGCGAGGCCATCAGGGTGCAGAGTAGCCAAGAACTGCTCCTCCCATGTTGTTAGTTGTGGGTAAGGAGGTGGGGGTCCGCCGCCAGTCCTCTGAACCGCAATCTGGTGTATTGAGACCACGGAACGCACCTTCCCCCTAGGTCGTTCCACCTCTTCCTGATGTCATCCCGTGTTCTTGGATGCTGTCCCACTGTGTTTACCCTGTCCACGATTCTGCGCCATAGCTCCATCTTCCTAGCTATGGTGGTGTGCTGCACCTGTGATCTGAATAGCTGTGGCTCTACCCGGGTGATTTCCTCCACCATGACCCTGAGCTCCTCCTCAGAAAATGTGGGGTGTCTTTGCGGTGCCATGGGGTGGTGTGGGTGATGTGTGGGGTGGTGTGTGTTATGATGTGTGGGGTGATATTTAGGGGTGTGTTGTGTGAGGTGCATGGATGTTGTGTGAGTGATGGTGTTGAGTGCCTGTGGATGCTAGTGTTGTTTCTGGTGGTGTCTCTCTCTGGCCTTCAGTCACAATTGTTGTCGTAGGGGTTTGTGGGTGATGTGGGTGTGTGTTTTATATTGTATTGAGTGTGTGGGAGTGGTGTGTGTATGTGCATCAGATGTGTGTATTTGGTATTGTCCAATGTGGTTGTGTTTTCTAAATGTGTGTGTATTTTGACCGCTGCAGTGTGTGCCGCCAATGGAATACTGCGGTTGAAAGACCGCCACGTGGATCCGTGGGTCGTGATATTGTGGGAGTATTAATGTTGGCGTGATGGTGTCGGTTTTGTGATCGCCAGTTTATCACTGACCTTTGGTGTGGCGGACTTGTGTGGGTGTCTAAATTTTGGTGGATTCTGAGCTGTGGGTCATAATAGCTGTGGCGGAATTCCGCGGCTGCGGCAGTATGTTGGCGGTCTTCTGCACGGCGGTAAGTGGCTTTTACTGCCAATGTTGTAATGACCCCCAGTGTCATGTTCACGCTGCTTTACGGATGGCAATTTCTGTGTAACAATAACTTTGTTAAAATAGTAGCACAGAACATTTCATTTAGCTAATGTTGCTTCCTTTCAGAAACAATGGCCCTCAATATGAACCTGGCAGTAAACACCGTCGACCGCCGCGGCGACGGCAAACAGAAGACCACCATTGGCGGTGAACAGAAACCCACCATATAATGAATCAGAAATCTGAATCTGACAAAAATCACCCTGCCACCAGTCACCGCCAGGACCTTGTTGGCTGAAATGCTGGACCTCCCACCCCGCCACCACCGAGCACACCAACAACCCGCCAATCAAATAATGAAGCACAAATCACAGCAGCGGTCAGTGGAAGTCGAACGACCGTTGGCGGTGCAGACCGCCACGGGGGGCAAGTGGACCCAACAGTAAGAAGTGCACACATTGGATAAGTTAGAAACCCACACACCTGACAAACATCCACAACACTATAAAACACTAACAAACACACCCCACAATCCTTTGCAACAAAAGTAGGCCAACTAAGACAGACAACGCCAGAAGCAGACACCGACCGCCACAATCCACGATACTTACACCCAACCACACAAGAGCACCCTCACCTAGATCCACACAAGACACCATTCACAACACTCACCACGGCACCCCCCAAACACCCACGCTTCACAGAAAGGGAGCTAAGGACCATGGTGGATGAGATCCTGAAGGTCGAGCCACAACTATTTGGGACACAGGTGCAGCACACACCCATCGCCATGAAGATGGAGCTATGGCAGACAATAGTCAACAGGGTCAATGCAGTGGGACATCATCCATGCACCAGGGACGACATCCACAAGAGATGGAACAACCTGCGGGGAAGGTCAGGTCCATGGCATCCAGGCACCACATTGCACTCCAGAAGACTGGGGAAGGACTTCCACCAACACCACTCGACTACACTGACTGGGAGGAAAAGGTACTGGCTATCCTGCACCCTGAGGGCGTAACTGGACTCACTGGAGGAATGGACTCGGGTAAGTCATCTACAATTACCCCATATCCATCACACCTGTAATGCATGCACCACCCCACCCCTCCAACACCCACCAGGACCCCTACGCCATGCAGCCCACAAGCACTTAATCTAGTCCCCCTGCATGCCCACAAACCCACTAACAGGCCCACATCCCTCCCCCTGTGCACAGCCACCCACCCCTGCAAGGACACACAATGGCCTACAGCACCCACAATGCGCCTCCACATCCTAAGCTAAAAGCAATGCTAACCTCACCAAAGCATCCTGCATGGCCCCAAAGTGTGTACCCTGCACAAACCCCCCCAGGCCTGTGCAACCCATCCGACCATGCTAATGTAACAGACATGTCCATTCCTCCCAACAGGCACCACCTCCCATGCCACCCTGACGGACAGGACAAGGAGTAGCAGTGCCCCACAGGGAGACAGAGGCACCTTCCTGGACACTGATGATCAGCCTGGCCCCTAACACAGTCCTTGACTGTCACAATCCAGCAGCCCCACCCAGGATACCACTGACACCCCTTCCACCCAGGCAATAACATCAGCCGAGGGCAACCGTCCACACACCTGTGTATCCAGGCCACAGACTGGTGGAACACAAGTACAGAGGCCACAGTCACCCCCTACCAACAGGCAGGAAGACGATGACCTCAGTACAAGTGGTACTGCCAGACCTGTGCAGGGGACACAGGCACAGGGGGCTAGGCCCACTGGGATTGATCAGTGGTCCAGGGGGGAGGCCACAGGATGCATGCTCCAGCCCATGATGTGATTTCAGAGGTCCTGGGAGCATATCACCATACTCAGGACAGATTGGCCCAGATAATATCCACCCTGGAGCAGAGTCAGAGGATGCAGCAATCACACCACCAAGAGGCCATGGAGCAGTGGAAACTGCACAATGCCACAATGGCCAGCATAACAGGTGCGCTGCTGCAGCTTGTCCAAACACAGCCTGAGGCCCACACAGAACAGGAAGCCCCTACTACAGCACAGGATACAGACCGGACAACAAGAGCATCAGTAGCAACTTCACATGTACGACCCTCTGAGGACACACAGGGGACATCCATCTCAACCCCTACAGGCCAACAACTGGTGTCCAAGCGGACCCTCAGACCAAGATATGGCAGCTAGTCTGGATATACAGCACCCTCCTCCTCCAAGAGGGTGATTGAATTTCTCACATCCATGTTGTGCAGCATGCAGCAGGCCACCACTATTCTGCACATCTTCTCATGCCCATGGGCCAGGGAACCGCCAGAGATATGTAGACAAAGAAATCTAACCTTCAGGAGACCTATTGTGCGCTCTATCACCCTCCTAGCACATCCATGGACCTCATTGTAATTCCTCTCTGCATCTGCTCCAGGATTCCTCACTGGTGTCAAGAGCCAACGCAAGTTGGGATAGCCCGAATCACCTAGAAAATGGTGCAAAACAGAACTTTCATTGACAAGCCTCTGAGGCAGACAGCCTGGCTGTCTGCTATGTGAGAATAAGTGACATAAAGACCTACCTATGATCCACCCTCTGTCCTCTTGTAGTTGTTCCATCTTGTGTGGCACACTACTGTTCTTCAGCACAAATGAATCATGGACTGAACCAGGGAACATGGCATTCTCATTTGTGATGTACTGGTCTACAGTACAAACCAATTGAATGTTCATGGAATGAAAGTTCTTCCTGTTTCTGTACACCTGTTCACTGACTCTTGGGAGGATGATAGCTATGTGGGTGCCATGGATGACAGCTATCACATGGGGTATGTTGGCAAAGGCATAGAAGTCTGACTTGATGGCAGGCAGGTCAGCACTTTAAGGAAACCTCACATAGGACTGCAGGTGTCGTACAAATGTATTCAGGAATCTCGGCAGTATAATGCTAAACAGTGGCTGTGTAAAACCTGCACCCATGCCTACTGTCCTGTGAAATGAGTTCAAGAATAGTTGAATGAGTGAGTCTGTAATTGATAATGATGTGAAACTCCACCGTGGTCCGCAAATCAACAAGTGGTCTGTACACTGATGGGGCCCTTCCTCGCCACAAGGGTCTGTACCTAGGAGGAGTTGAAAACACGTGTGAGGAACACACATACATCTGCACACATTGTTATTCATTCAGCACTGCTGGCATGATTGCCGTCGACATTAATGCATAGTGTGTGTGACATAACAGGCAACATGACCACAATGATAGATCAGGGCTGGTCAGGTGAGATAATGTTGATGGTCACATGACTATGGGTGTTTGGGGAACAATGGGGCCTGCATTGTGCAGATGAGAGTTTTACAAATGCGTAGTTTTGGCCAAAATGTCTGCCCCCTGTAATCCAGAACTGTTGTTGTAGAAGTGACCTCATACCACTAGCGGTTGACGTAACAGCGTAAAGCTGTGTTTACCGCCGTGCGCAAATTCATTGGTTAACATGGATGTCAATGGGGAATCTTGCATATCATGATCGCCACCGGAGGTGACAGTGCACACCGCTGCGGTGCGTAAGTGAACTCGTCACCCCAACTTCACTTGACTCCCTGATCTCGTGCAAGCAGGTACTCCACTAAGTGTTCTGCTGTGTCCTGCCTCTGGTCATGGAAGTGGCACGTGTTGCAGGGGAAAGGGCCCCAGCCTTCACCCAAGACGAATTGGAGAGGCTTGTGGATGGGGTCCTGCCCCTGTATGCCAAGCTCTACGGATGGCCAGAGGTGCAGGTGAGTAGGAGGATTGGGGGCTATGGATGCGTGTAGTGCTTGGTGTTGGCTGCATACATGTGTGCACCTCTGACACTGGATGGTCCAGGGTTCCTGACATGCTGCGTGTGTGCTATTAGTCGGTTTGAACTGTCAGTCCCATAGTGGACGTATAGCCAGCTGTTTATGAATGGCCAGTGGCTGACCTCTGTGTTACATTTCTGTGTGTCCTTTATAGGTAAATGCCCACCAGAAGAGGGGACTTTGGCATGCCATCGCCAAGGAGGTGTGGACCCTGGGGATCTACAACCGACAGAGCACCCACTGCAGGAAAGGTGGGAGGACCTGCAGCGCTGGGCGCGAAAGATCTGCGAGGCCCAGCTGCGGCTGTCCTCCCAACAGGGAAGTGGTGACGTCGGACACTGACCCCCCTTATGCAATGCATCCTGGTGGTGGCGTACCCGGACCTGGATGGGCGCTTGAAGGCTGCACAGCAGTCACAAGGGGGTGAGTACACCTACCATATTTTTGACCCTTGATGGATGTGTGTGTGTGCATTCGGATTTATGATGCCTAGCTACAGGTACAATGACTGCTGTCCATCTACATTATTGGCCCGTGTGGGGAGTAGGGGTGTTTAGTCAGGTCTACTACATGTCAGGTCCTTAAGTTTTTTGGGGAATGGCTGTAGAGCAGGGTTCTGGCCACTAGTCAGGGGCATAGCCATAGGTATAGCGGTAGGTGCTGCCTGTTGGAGGGTTTTCTGGGTGGGTGTATGTGTGAACCACTATTGTACCTCCATTCAGCTATTTACAAAATCTATCCTGTTTTGTCCCCCCATCCCTGTTCTCTTGTGTTGTCGGGGTATATCAGCATCATCTGGCGAGGGAGCTGAGGCACCGGCGAGTGGGGATGTAGCAGCCCACGGATCCTCAGAGACAGAGTCGTCCGCCGCCAAGGGGACCAGTGGGTTGGAGGGTGAGGGGAGTACCATGGGGGAGGCAAGTACCACTGGAGGTAGTGACTCCGATACCTCCTCCGATGGGAGCTCCCTGGCGGTGGCAGACCCTAGTGGGCCTACCCCTACTGTGTCATCTTCGACCACCCCCTGTACCATCACCGCCCTCCCATTTGCTCCCCACCTCCCAAGACACTCAAACGCACCAAAACACCCACCCATCACACCTCAGCATACTGTCCAATCACCTGCACCCACATCACGCACACCTACACCACTTACAACCACTCTCTCTACCTCCACTCCCGCGTCTTCCTCCAGGTCCACCCCAATTGCACCTAAGAAACTTTTCTTCTCCCGTGTTTACCTATTCCAACCCACTTGCCCACCCAGTCTCATCACTAAACGTGCTCACCTCCTTGCCCTGTCCACTCCTTCCACGTCACAGCCTGCTCTGTCCACCCTACACACTCCTGTGCCCCTTCCCCAGAGAAGAAGCAGCCCCGTGCCGAACCTGTTCCATCTGCCACCATCCGGTCCAAGCACACTCCCCCACCTTCCAAGGCCAAACCCAAACCCCCTCGACTTTCCGAACGAAAATCTAAGCCCCACCCCGTCCGAAATTCTCACCCCCGCCGCCACCTGCCCCTGTTCCCTGAGGTGCCTGGATGCCCCATTGCTGCCCCTGTGAGGTGGAGTACCGTAGCACTTGTGGGAGTCAGGTTGGGGCCATTGTGGCCCATCGGACTTGTTTTCTGAAGGACTGGCCATTGGCCTTATATGCACTTCGGTTGCTCAGTGAGCATTATAAAGGTTAATGTGTGGCCTGTGTTGTTGGAGGCACACTCTGGAGCCGTGGTCTCTCATTTCATTGTTTGTGGGTGTGGGGCACATGTATGTACTTTGGGCAGGTTGGATTTGCCTTGTGTCGGGGTGTATGGCCTGTGCTGCTGTGAAGGTTTGTGGGAGCATTGCAGGGTGGGTGGAGTGGGTGGGTATGTAACTGTGCCTTTTCTTCCCTTGTTTAGTAGGTTGCGGTACTTACCGTCATTGTCTTCGTCAGCGGTCTCGGTCGTGGAGGTAAATGGCAAGGAGCAGGGCTGGCATGATCTGCAGCTCTCTATGCATGTCTGCTTCGGCATGTTGTGAAAGCCTCCGGTGAGTGTTTCCTTATATTTGGTTCATTTGTGTTGCAGTGGTTTCCGCCCCGGAACTGACGGCGGTCTAGTGCTTCATTATTTGATGGATGGGTAGGGCCTTTCCGTCAGCCTGTAGGCAGGCTCTGCAGTCGTTGTCGGAAGTGAGTAGTTTTCAGGATGCCTGTGTTTCAGTTGGTTAATTATTTGGCGTACGGACCGCATGTCTGTTGGCGGTTGTTACCACCACCGCCGTCGGTGCAGGTTCACCGCCATGTTCATAATGAAGGCCTAAGGCTCATTAATAAACCTTGCAATATTTATCACAAGAAAGTACATAATGAGCGGGACAGAGAAAGCAGTAGCTTTCCACTGTGAGTAAACAATGTTCGCAAAAGCATTTCAGTAAAGTCAGCATTACATTTCAACATTGAAAAATACTAAAACTTTTTACTAATTATAATACATTAAGAATAAAACATTTCTAATATTAATTTCACATCATTAGTTTTGCTCATTTATAGTATTCATCCTTTGTCAGTACATGTAATTATAATTAATCAAAATTCATGTTCACAGTCATTTATTATTTCACATAGAAATTCTAGGTGATGGACACCATGTCAACCACATCTTAAACATGCACGTTTTATTTTTCTAACATACGTTTCTCTATTTGGGCCTTTTAGTACATGTTAATCTTTTCATTTTAGTTACTCATTTTTTTTAATAATGTTTGTTCTCTAACAATCCCTCCTCTGATGGTAATATGTGCAGTCACAAAAGAATATTTAATTAATGAGACAATTCAAAACTTAGGCCCTCTTTATGAGTTTGGCAGTCCGAGGACCGACACAGTGGATGTGGTGGTCACACAGCCCCAGGCCTGGCAGAGAGGACCGCCATATTATGAGCAGGTGTTCCCAAAAGGAAACAGCCAATAGATCGCCAGTACCGCCAGTGTGGACAGACCACTGTAGCCGGCAGCAGGCATTGTTAGTCCAGAGGGGACCATGTTACCTCTGAGCATATTACGAGGTTACACACCACCAGAATTGCTGGCATGTTGGACCGCCACCAAAACTGTGGCGGAAATGACCAGTATAAAAGGAGACACTCGTCTGCAGGAACACAGACACCTTTGGAGCGACATGGAACCTGAACTTGAAGTCTTCAGACTGCACCTGATCGCCCTATGACTCCAGAACCAGCGACGAAGACAACAACTGTGAGTACACCTACCTAGCACACACTGGAGGGAAAGGCATTAGTACACACCCACACACAATACACACATCTAGGATGGCTAGTGACTGCCACACACGCAACCTAACACCCGTACCAACACACATACACACACTAACATACACACACACACACACACACAAAACCACACAATGCTATACAACACCATCACAACACATCACACCATGTATAATGCACAAAGAAACAACACAACACATGCTGCAACACAATCACATCACATACACTAAACTAACACAAAACTAACACAAACTAAATTGCAGCAGGTCAAAACATACATCACGAATGAAAGGCAGGACATGTATTTCTCCATCAAGACCAACAGGTGGTTGGCCCATATACATCATAAATGTGTATTTAAAATATCCAACAAGTACAAAATGGGCCAACTGGCCAGTCCAAATAGTCCAAGTGCCACCAGGCACATATGGCACTTGTGAAAGACCCAACTTGACTCCTGACTGCAAAGTGGCCTCCAAATGGTAGGGGCATCAAGGGGGCAGGCAGACACCTCAGGGATGATGGGGTGGTGATCGGGGGGTTGGGTTTGGAAGGGGGGTCCTTGGGCTTTCCCTTGGTTTTGGGGGAGGAGGATTTGGGCTTGGCTTTCGCCTTAGTCTGTGGCTCCTTAGGTTTGTCCTTGGGAGGGGGGGAGCTTGGGTTTGGGGGGTTAATTTTTTGGCAGGGGGAGGGGCAATGACAACACCAGGGGGGGTCAAGGGAGGCCTGGGAGGTTGGACGGCTGGGGTTGGGGAGGGATACAGTGCGCTTTGGGGAGTCACAGGGTGGGAGAGTGGTAGGGAAGAGGGAAAACTTATATAGGAATCTTTTCTGAGGGACACAAGGACAGTCATGTGAAAAGCGTTTGGGAGTGGAGGGAGAGGGAGTGGTTGTGAGGTGTATTTGTGAAGGTGTCTTGGGTGCAGGTGCGTGAGTGGAAGGCATGTGTTTACTAGGTGTCTGTTGGGTGTGTTACTGCGGGCGTGTAGGCGTCTTGGGAGGAGGGGGTGGTTCTGGGAGATGCCATGGTGGAAGGGTGACTGTCTGTTGGGGTAGTGCCTATAGGTAAGGTGGATGTGCTGCACGTGGGGGTGTTGGTAGTTGTGGTAAGTGTGCATGTGGTGAATGTGGTGGGTGCATGTGGGTCTCGAAGTACGGTGACTGTGGGTATGATAGGACTAGTGGCTGGATCAGGGAGCATTGGAATTGTGCCGGCAGGTGTGAGTGGTGTAGTATCTGTAAAGGAGGGGGTGGTGTGGGGGTCAGTGTAGGGAGTGGATTTTCTTGTCTGTGCAGGTGGGTGCTGCATGTGTACATGCCAGTGGTGGGTCTTGTGGTGGCTGTGTTTGTCACGGCGAACCGTGTCTGTTAGGGTAGATGAATGACTGTCTGATAGTGTGTTCTGGATGGATGTGGGGAGAGAGGTATGGGATTGGGTAGAGGTAGCTGGAGGGGGGGATGAGATTAAAAAGGACACTGGCTGCCGTCAGCGAGGAGGCCAGAACCTGAAAGGATCTCTGCAGGGCAGACAGGGCACCGTGAATGCCTTCCAGGAATGCATTGCTCTTCTGTACCTGAGATGGCATTCATGATGGTGGTCTGGCCCACAGAGATGGACCTCAAGAGGCCAATAGAGGTCACTGAGGGCAGCAGGGGCCTGCAGCAAGGGAGACATCCATCCTCCTGGGTGAGCGGACATGGGCAACTGGATGGGGGGCAACAGGGAAGGCGGTGCTAGTAAGGGGCGGGGAGGACATGGATTGTGCTGTACTGGTTCCATATGGGTCCACCACCGCTAGGGAGCATCCTTCAGAGGAGGAATCTGTAGATGATGCAGAAGGTCCCATCTTCCCCTTGGCACTCCCCTCGCCCTCCATCCCACTCATCCCTTCGGCTCTGCTGGTGTCAGCCTCCTGGGTCCCGTGGGCTGCCACTTCCCCACTCTGCAGTGCTCCTTCTCCTTTCCCTGATGATTCTGATTCACACAAAGACAGAGGAGGCGAGGGAGGGAGGGAGGGAAAGAGAGAAAAGTATGGTGGAAAAGAATCATTACCTACCAACCATTAACACAGATCAACATGTACATCTCTCCAATTACATTATGGTATGCCACACCATTGCAATGTCACTGCATTTAAGAAAATACACAATGTGAATTGCAAGATGCTGTGCTCATAATCCAGCTATTGCGGGAACATTTTGACTTAGGGAATTGGCAAGGCTGAAACACTGCATAGCAGCATTGTGTTTGCCAGGACGATGTCATGCATGACATTTAAACAATAGGGTTAGACTCCAGGGACCTCCCAGAGGATTTACCACATCTACTACCATACCATAGTTGGAAGGCTATACTACAGAATGATAGCTGCTACAATATATATTGCTGTGTTATTTGCATACATACAGTCACATGTAGCAGAATGCCATGGTTGTTTCCCTGCACATATCTTACACTCTTAGGTCAACATATGTCAGCATGGTAAGGAATCATGTCCAGAGTACTGTCCTATTTATGCCATCCATGTTGAGGGCACCTGATGCTCCCCAACAATCAGTCCATGGCAGCTACTGTGCAAGATAGAGATAGCCTCAGTCATAGTGGGAGACACATACTGATGTGATAGCACTTACACCTCGGGTACATTGATGCAGATGGAAGAAGCTGGTCTGACACAATGCGTACAGTGTCTACGCTCACCCAACCATAAAGATTGTCCATTGTATATCCACTGACAGCACTGTATTGCCACACATGGCCAATTCAGAGCCTGGCAGGGTGACTGATACCCACTGTGGATGTGCATTGACCACTGATCACATGCACATCTGCCCACAAGTAAGCCACCCTATCTCAAACAAGGCCTATCATGTGGCAGGTACTTACTTGCGGCTGCTGTGCTGCCCTCAAGCGCCCATCTACTTCAGGGTAGGCCACTGTCAAAATGCAGGCCATTAGGGGGGTCAGAGTCTGATGGGCACCTCTCCCTTGTTGGGGGGACGTCCCCAGCTTGGCCTCTGTGGTCTTCCGGCCCCAGCGTCTCATGTCCTCCCACTGCTTTCTGCAGTGGGTGCTCCCCCAACGATTGACCCACAGGGCCTACACTTGCTTGCCAATGGCATGAAATATCTCCTTCTTCTGATGGGCGTTGACCTGCATGGGTGACACAGACAGAAGGAAAAAGTAATGTAGAGAATGGCCACACATCAGCAGCAGTGGAGTACTCGCATCATACACAGCACATGCCCACACCAATATGTTTTCAAGGCACAAGCGCATGTACTCCCTTGGCCCCTGCATGCATCCACTCCCTGTGTGGCGTAGAAACACCTGACAGCCTCACACACCCCTATCACACAGGACAATAAAACTGGGCTCCCCTGCGCCTCTGGTGCCCCATAGAGCTGTCTATACAGGTGTAGGACCATGTCCACAGGTGTCTCCAGCTCCTCCTGGGTGAAGGCTGAGGCACATGCCTGTGGCATGGTAGCTCCCAGAGGCAGTACACAGCAGCTCACGTAGTGGAGGTCTTGCTTGCACGAGTGTCAGGAATAAAATGAGCTAGGCAGCAGAAAATGACAGTTACGGACGTCGCATACATGACTGTCAACGCCAGTGGTGATCATCATTGGCTCAAGTCGCCCCATAGGCATCAATATGATCCAATAAGGAGTTGCACAGCAGTTGTGACCGCCTATCGGATGACAACATTCGCCGGCGGAATTAGGTCACTTCCATCCATCCAGTGCATGCACAACAGGCGTCTGGCATTTTAGGCACATATGATGATTTGCAAATAATAATAACTGCGTCATGCCAGACATATGTACCAAATGCAGTGTAGGCCTATGTGCAGCCATCATGGCTGGGCCCAAGAATGTAATCATCATGATACAGTGATGTACGAGGGACGGGTCTCAAATCCAGGGCATGACAAGCGGCTCGGTACTTCATAGGCGGTGTAACCATATGAGGCAGTGGCATATGTACATACGTGGGACGTGCTGAACAAATATGCAGCTTTTACATGGGCCATTGGACATGTGATGTGTGTGTCATGCTGTTGTCTTGGCCCTGTAACAGGCAGCTACGTTGGTCTGTATGGTCCCTCTACATGACCATTGTGGTATGTGGTGACTATTGTTGAGTGGTCATCAAGTTGTGAAATCTTTCCTCTCAATCCTAGAGACCTGGTTTGGGGGAGAATGAGACATGCAACAGTGTACCGCCTCTCAGTGGACCTTTCAAGCCTGGAGGAGCGACACATCATCCAGACCTACCATCTAAATCATAATATCATAATGTAACTATGTACCCAGTTGGAGCCAGCTCGGTTGCCTTCTATACATTATCCCTATGCCATCCCTCCCACAGCACAGGTCTGTCTTGTCTGTGCTACACTTCCTTGCCTCTGGCTCTTTCCAGATTACAGTGCGTTTGGCAGCAGGGATGTCACAGCCCATGTTCAGTCATGTGTTGGCAGATGTACTGTTGGCTTTACTGAAACACATGGACAGCTACATCATTTTCCCGCAATGTGTGGATTTGCATACTGTTAAGGCTGACTTCTATCATTTTGGATGCATCCATCATGTGATTGGGGCCATAGAGGGCACCCACATTGCTTTGGTCCCTCCCAGGGCCAATGAACAAGTCTATAGGAACAGGAAAAACTACTACTCCATCAATGTACAGGTGGTGTATCTCGCGGACCAGTACATCTCCCAAGTAACTGTCAAGTATCCAGGATCTGTGCATGACTCCTTCATTCTGACAAACAGCAATGTCCCTCACATGATGGTACAACTACAGAGAGAAAGAGCGTGGCTCATTGGTATGTTTGCAATAGGATGAGTGTCACTGTAATGTCAACTGTCATCCCTTTCAGCCCTGTGCCTCTACCGGTATTGTGACAGGTCCTATCTTTGTGCACACAAGTGACTCTGGCTATCCTAACCTTCCTTGGCTGCTGGCACCAGTGAGATACCCTGCCATGGATGGGGATCACCGTTTCAATGAGACCCACGGCATGACAAGGCATCCTTAAGGTGAGATTGAGGTGCCTCCATGTCTCTGGAGGTGCTCTCCTCTACAGTCCTCAAAAGGTATGCCAGATCATAGTTGCCTGCTGCATGCTACACAATCTGGCCCTGAGATGACAGATTCCATTACTTGCTAATGAGGAGGAGGCATCTGGACCAGTGGCTGATGATGGGGACATAGAAATTGATGAGGATGCTGATGAGGAAGGTGCAGCTGAATCTAGGACTGGGCTGATCACTCATTACTTCCAGTAATATACAGGTGTGTTCTGTGTGTATTGGCAGGTGCATGGTTTCCAAATTGCCTCATGGCAGTGCTGCTCATGGTCACATACATCATTGGAGATGTTCAGTGTACCTATTCCTTGGTGTGACTTTTAGTGGGAGACAGACAGCCTATCAGGAGCTGTGATCCTAATTACATCTCACTGACAAGTGTGATGATGCAGATTGGTAGGTTGACAATTACTATGTACAGGCATGTGGTGTGTCATTTGTCCTGCAAGGTCCTGTGTAGATCATTTCCCAAATAAAGATTGTATAGTGTGTCTCACTCACTATCAAAACTGCTTGCTATGGCATTCAAGGACATTGTCCTTTCCTAACAGTAGAAAGTGTAGTTATTTACCTATTTCGACTGTGATATGCTGCGTAATAGTCATGTGATTCCTGATCTTGTGGGTATGACATTGTATTCTGTTGTCCCCTGTGCAGTTGCAAATCCACACTGTGCACGACAACAATGTACTGAATATGTGGTGTGGCTCCCACCACGCCTACTATCCTGATGTAAGTCCCTGTCTTGGTCTATTTGCAGGTTGGATTTGTGGTGCTACTCCTGTGTGCGGCTGAGCTAGAAGCTCACTTGCAACTGGAATTTGAACCCTGTCTGGTGTAGGATGTCACCTGAAGGGAATGGATCCCTCTGCTGTTCGTGTGACATACTTTTAGCGAATGGGAATTACCACACATTACATTTCACTAGGATTGACATTCGTACATGTGAGAATAAAGACATGAAGACAGTTCCGGTGTTCTATGGTGTTAATGTGGAAGAGTTGATGAGTGCGTCATGGTTAGAGTAATCATGAGAGAAGGTGGCCTAGCTGTAGCCAGTATATGTCCAGTATCCAAGGGCAATGTGAAAATGGAGTAATGATATTGAACAGCCAAAAGTGCATCTCACTGGCACAGAAGGGAGAATGTCCATAAGAGAGTCACTTCCTAGCATTGGGTTTAGTCTTGGGATCAGCTCCTGCAGGATGTCTGGATGGACGTCCACATTTCCGGGGAGAGGGATTCCTCAGCTGCAGAGGGCGGGTTGCCAGTGGCCTGTGGTTCCTCTGACCGGGCCTCCATTCCACTAGCTGAGGCTGATGGTATCTGGCTAGTGGAAGAGGCCTGCTGGTGGGTGGAGGTAGCACACACAATGGTTGTGAGCTCCTTCAACATCGCTGAAATGGAGGCCATGGTGGCATTGTGGGGCTGCTGCCTGGACTACCGGTGGTATTGCCTCTACAGCCTTTGCTTTTCTTCCAGAATGGTGAGTATTTGCCCAGGAATTGCTGTATGCTCCCAGGACTTGGGAGATGGTTTCCTAGCTGGTCAAGTCCCTTGGGACCTCATCACCTGCCCCACGGGGGTCCTCCCACGGCCCGTGACCCCCTGTGCCTGTGCTCCTGGCACAGTGTGCCCACCCCAGTTACCCCGGACCATCATTGACTTGGTGTGAGGGATCGACTCAGGTCCCTGTACTGTGGGACTCAATGCTGATTGAACAGTCCTTGGGACACAGGTTTGGGGAGCAGGGTTTGTTTGAGATGTGGATGCCAAAGGTTGGGGGAGTTGGATGTGGGTAGGGTGAGGCTGGGAGTGGTGGACTGACCAGGTGTCCCAAATGGGCCAGGTAAGTCGTCTATGTCCAGACATCCTATGATGTTGTTGTCACTGGGGCCATTATCCTGGTGAGGGCTGGCTGTCTTTGGCTTCCTTTCCATGGTGGCAGTGGCAGGGGTATCTGTAAATTGGGACAGTATCATATACTGGAGATGTGAATGTTGGTATCTGTGTCTGATACATACAGTGGCTTAACTTGATTCCCAGTTATAGCAATGACAGATGCAGCACTACTGACATTGTTTGTGGGTAATGCACAGTGATATGGGTAGCATGTTCCATTGAGGGTTGCTGTGTGAGGATTGCATTTCTGTCATTGCCATGTATAGGTCTCCAGTCTTAGCATGCTGTTGGTGTTGCAGGTGCAATAGTTGTGCATGCAGGTGTTGCACTGTGATGTGGACAGATCAGCTTTTCATGTGGATGCACAGGTGCATTGTGGGATTCACAGTGATGGTGTTTGTCTGTGCTATCCGTGCGGTGGTCAGGGACTGTCTGGCCACTGTGGTTGGGTGGTGGGGTGGCATGGAGGAGAGGGGCTTTATGTGATGGTATGGGCGGTGTAGTGGAAGATAGGTGACTTTCGGAGTGATAGGGTGGTGGGGTAGCATGCTTTAGGGTCGAACTAGTGCTGTGGGCGTGTGGGTACATTACCAGTGTCCAGTCCTCTGGGTAGTCCAGTCAGTCCCTCAGGATGCAGGATATCCAAGACCTTCTCCTCCTGCGATGCAAACTCTGGGGGAGGATGTGGGAGCCCACCTCCAGGCTTCATCACAGCACTTTGGTGCCTGGACGCCATGGAACACATATTCTCCCGTAGGTTGTTCCACCTCTTCTGGATGTCCTCCTTGTATGTGGATGATTGCCAACTGAGTTAACCTTGCTGACAATTCTTCCTGGCTCAGATGTTTGCTGGAACTGTGCTCCAAGCAGTTGTGGCTCTACCCTGACGATTTAATCAACCATGACTCTCAACTCATCATCTGTGAAGCGTGGGTATTTCTGACGGGACGTCGTGGTTGTGTTGTGAGTAGGGGTGTGTGTAGTGTGCAAGGGTGCAGTGTAGGGTACTTGGAGGGGTGGGGGTGCTTTGTGGTGTGTGTGTTGGTTGTTTGTGGTGTTTGTGTGCTGTGACGATGTGTGTATTGAATCAACGGTGCAGTTGTGTAGTGTGTCCTGAGTGTTATGTGTGATTGTGCGCATGGTGTACATGTGCAGTGTCTCTGGTATGTGTGGTCCTCACTGTTGGTGTATCTAATTTTGGTTGCAAAGGGTTGTGGGTTGTGTGGGGGTATATTTTATAGTGGTGTGTGTTGGTGTGTCTTTGTGTGTCAAGTGTGGGGTATTCGATTTGTCCAATATGGTGCTGTGTTCTGGTAGAAGTGTGTTTTTGGCTGTGACGGTTCACACTGCCAATGGTTTTACGCAGTGCAATGACCCCTGTGCTGATTTGTGGGTCATAATATTTAGGGAGGTAAGTGATGAAAGTCTGCTTCTTGTCCTTGCCATTTCTGTTTCTTCCTTCCTCTGTTTATTTTTCATCCTTTGGAGTTGTATGATTCCATACAGTGTGTAAAATCTGATAATACAAATGATGTACACAACCACTATTAAAAATGGTTTTATTATCTTTCCCACAGCACCCTCACCAGATTTCCCAACCAATTTCCCATTGCCTATGTATTTTGTCTATATGTTTCCACACACTTGATTGTTTCAGGTCCTTTAAGTCAGAATTCAAACTTGTTGGATTTATAATATAGCTTCTAATTCCTTTACTGCTGTCTGGGATAAAAGAGCAACAAAGTTGCACCCTAAGTATCTGACAGATTCTGCCCTCTTTTGCTAAAAGGATGTCTAACGCAAGATGGTTCCGAAAAAAACATTGAACGTACTGCAACCATTTTTGTGTCCATGAGAAGGATTGCCCCACAAAAATCTGTTAACATTTTGTCCACAATGGTTGACAGTTTTCTTATTTTCCTGTCATTCAGAACAACTCCTATAGAAGGAATAATTGTTCCAAATATATCCCCAATTATTTCTGAATGTATTTTCTCTTTTTGATCTTGGTCTTCGGTTCTCATGAGTATCATTTATGTTGTGAATCTGGTATATTTCAGGAAAAACCACTCCCAGGTAACAAACCCCACGCCATTGCCTTGGGAGGCAATTTTAGTCATTTTTACCACAAATATAATATAAACCAGGAATCAAAGGATCTTGTCAATTTAACATAGTCACATGGATTCTTAAATAGAAATACATGTCTGCATTCACTCATTTACACAAACTTAGTATCAGTTCTGGATTGAGGCCTGAATACACAAAGGTTCCTTACATGTTGATAATCTATAGCAAATTTTCCTTGAATGTTAGTTACACTATATGCAGTATCATTCTTGCAATTGCGTCTCACTAAGCCCTTCTCTATTTTCTCCTTCATTGCTTTCTTCTATCATCAGCCAGATTCAGGAAACTTTTCTCAGTATACATGTCAGGTTATTTCTATGAGTGTAACCGGTACCAAAAATCAATGTAAGCTCAAAGAAACCTCCTACAATGTCTATGTTTCTAGGTTTAGCAATAGTGCTCAAGTGTTAGTTAACTTGAACAAAAGAAAAGACCAAATCAAAATGTGAATAAAAATATTGTTTGTATTCTTAAATATAAAGCCTTGTTAATAAAAGACTGCAACTAATCTCATATGTTAGTGGTAAGCTATGAGATGTAAGCTCTTCTTGCACAGAGGAAGGAATCTGTGTACACAAATAACATCCTCTCACATCCATAGCCTCAAAATATTCATACAACAAATGATAATAAATATTAGAGAACTAAATGTAAGTAACTCTCATCTTTATAAAACGTGTCTAATTCAGAAAGTGTAGTAACCTCTTATATTGGAGAAAGTGTATAAGTAGTTTCAGCTTTATCAGAAACACTCATGCCTACAATAAATAACAAACTTATCAATACACACACAACTGCCAATCCCACACACACATACTTGCACCTAATGTTTAACTTGCGATTTGTATTCATGGCCTGTAAAGAATCAAAAAGTTGAAGCGAAGGAAAATAAAAACGTTAGTATGCAGCCACAACAAAATCAAAACTAATATTCATTTTTCTTTGTGATAATATACAGCAGCTTTCAGGCTCTCTAGAACGTTAGCAGCTTTGTCACAATCAGTTTCAAATGTCTATTTAGTAGACCACAATCTGCTGATCACTATTATTTCCAGTAAACAATGTCTTTCTTAGTCATTTGGCAATGTAATTTCACATCTCAGCTCAATTACAATTTCAAGCTCCCAAAGGCTGTACTGGATTCTCACAATCAAAACTAAAGGACATAAACATGTGTTCCCACTTATCAGCTGCAAGGTATGCCCTTTCAGGACCTGAGTTTCTTCGGCTTACAACTTTCTTTTATTTTGATTCCTACTCGTACTTATTTCTTCTTGACTCAGATCTGTTCCTTCTGTTGTTTGTGCTTCCTCATTTATGCTCGACAATGCATCAGAAACCTTTTCAGTTGCATGCAAGGAAGCCCATTTATCTCCTGCCACAGTTTTTCTAGACAGTGATGGCACAAATGGACTTATGATTCTTCTTGGTTTAGCAAAAATTTGACAAGTTCTTCTTTGACCTTCACTTGTTTCACTTGCACCACTAGCCACTTCAGGAAGAGTCAAGTATGTGTGATTTTGATTCAATTCAACTCCACTTTTGCCTACTTCAGGAAACAAGATCTGCTTTATCTCTTTTTCTCAATTTTCTGCTTCTGGGAGAGTCCTCCGGCTCATTCTTGACACTCCTGCTACATCCACATTCACTTCTGCTGATAGAGGAGTATCAGGATTGTCCTGAAATTCCTTTGTCAGAGGAGTACCTGGCACTATCTTTACTTTTGCATTCTCTTGTTCTGTCTTTGTCACTTTCTCTTCTTGAGACTGTACAGTTTCTGCTGGTGCTCTCAAGAACACTGGATCTTCATAATTCAAAGGATATGGCACTTTAAGAGTGTGGATGCCATAGATCCAGTTTGGAATTCAAGCTCACTTTACAGCAGACGTTGTTACTAAGATAACCTGAAAAGGTCCCTTCTACCTAGGCTCCACGCAAGTCTTTCACATGTGCTTCTTCTTGATCACCCCCCAATCACCAGCCCAAAAACAGTGACACTGGTCTTGGGATGGTGGCACGGCTGTAGCTTCCACCTGGTGAGACAAAGAGCAAACCACATCCGCTATGCCCTTGCAGTAATCCAGCACCAAGTCCTCTGTGATGCTTACAAGCGCATTTGCAGGAACAGCTGGCAATCTCATTGCTCTGCCCATTAGTATTTAACGTGGCGAGAGACCAATCTTTCTGTCAGGTGTACTTCGCGTGCTCATCTGAACCAAAGATAAAGCATCAGGCCATTTCAGATTTGTGGATGCACATATTTTTGCTAGTCGAGCTTTCAAAGTACCATTCATTTGCTTCACTAATCCGGAAGCTTCAGGGTGGTAGCTACAGTGTCAATATTTAAGGCTGAACATAGCATTTGTATCACCTCATTATTGAAGTGACTTCCTCTCTCTGATTCCAAAGAGGCTGGAAAACCAAATCTTGTGATTAACTCCCGAAGTAACTGCCATGCTCCTGTGAGGATTTAATTTCTATTTCTGGTGTAGGCTTTAATCCATTGAATATACAGATAATCACCAACACATACCTCAAACCACCACACACAGGAATCTCAAAGACTCCTGTTAAATGGACCACCTAATCCTCCAATGTGACTCAAATTGACAACAGTTCTCTTTTCCACATTAATTTTCTGGCATGTAATGCATCTGTGACAAATTGCTTCTGCACGTATCTAAACTTTGGTTTGAAGCAGGATTGCTTAAATGTTCGAATCATTTCATCTCTGCCAATGTGAGTTTGACCATGATAATATCTAGCCATTTCCATCAGTAGACAGTTTGGCAAGACTACCTGCCCTTCATTTGAAACCCACATTTCATCAATTTCTCCTTGGTTACAACCCAATTTTATCCAATTTCTCTTTTCATCATCTTGAATCCTATCTTACAATCTTTTAATTTGTTCCCAAGTGTCAACCACTGTCAACAGAAAGCTGTGACTTGTCTCATCAGTATCTGTTACATTTTGTCCACTCTTCGCTGAAGGTGGCACAATTAAGTGCACAATATTTGGCAACTTGATCAGCATATGCATTACCCATGGAGATAAAATACATTGCTTTTCGATGTGCAGTACATTTCACAACTGCGACTTTCTCAGGTGATTATAAAGCTTCTAGCAAATCATGAATCCTGTCCCTGTTTGAATCATGAACTACACCAAATCCATACAGGCTGTCTGTAAAAATCCTAATTTTAAGATGTGATGAAATACAGCATGCTCTAGTAAGAACAAGCAATTCAGCCACTTGTGCAGAAAATACTCCCTGAAGCCATGAAGTTTCGAGTAGGGTGGGCTGTGAGCTCCGCTGGCAGAGCTAAACAGTGTTTTTGGCATTCCACACTCTGCTTGGATTGCAGAGTTCACCCAAAAACTCCACTAGCCCTGCAGCTGAGCGGACCTTGCCACATGCGCACTGCACCCCAGTTATGGGCCACACAGCGCAAGAGCAGACAGTCTGCCCTTGCGCAGTTTAGCTCATAACTCGATGGCAGTGTGCACTCTCAGCCTGACTGACGTTGGCACAGCAGCATGAAGCTGCTGCTGGCACCAGCACAGATTCTCCATTCCTACAGCAGCCCGGGCCATGGCCGGGAGCAGGGGCCAGAAGGAGGCAAAGCACCAGGCTACTGGCATCGAGGACCCAGATGAGTCCTTTTAAAAAAATGTGCACACTTGTGCACAAGAAGCCTGAAACGGCAGGTTTCCCTGCCTATGGTCTACCCTGCGTAGTGCCTCTGAGAGCAGGCAGATTTGAGAGAGGGTGCCACACTACCACTCTGTGGCACACAGGATGCTGACAGGCCTCCATCGAATTCCACAGAGGTTTTTATCAACTGGAATTTTGTGTAGTGGAACTCCGTGAACTCCGCCCTGGCAGAGTTTTGAGTACACTATAAATGGTGCACACAGCATAACCAGGTCTCAATGTTCCCAAATTGTCTCTTAAACAGGAACCCTCAACAAGAATTATTTGATCATTTTTCTCTAATGGTGTATCCTGAATATCAGGTCTGGGTTTGGTGCACAGTTCAGTAACACCCAGCAGTCATGTTCCACTTCATTCACATTTTCTGAATCAGCAATGTCTATAGGCAACAAGGCAGCAAGATTTAGTACCCCACATATTTTGAATGTTATATTTGGGGACTTCAAAATCAACAACTTGTATCTTGTCAATCGAGCATTTGTCAGATATTGAGTCTGGTAAACAGGACTTCAACGGAGTGAGGGACCAGAAAAGTTAGAAGATGTTTCATCACAATGCTCTCACTTTGAGGAAAGCTTACACCAACCACAGCTGCCTGTTTCAGGCAGCCTGGTAAAGCAGCAGTAACCTGATCCAATGTAGCTAAAACATATGCTACAGGATGATTTACGGTACCATGTACCTGTATTAGGGCAGAAAGAGCACAAAAATCACGTTTGTGACAAAACAGTGCAAATGTTTTTTTGTAGTCAGGCATTCCCAGAGCTGGTGCCCTGCACAGACTCTCTCTCTCACCTCAGTGAAAGCTTCCATACAAGCTTTATCAAAAGGCACTGAGACGGTAACCTCTTTGGGGGTCAATCTTTGCAAAGGCTTAGAAATAATAGAAAAAATGGTAATCCATTGGCAGTAATAACTCACCATTCTCAAAAACATTATGACAACTCTTTGAGTAACAGGAGGGTTCATTTGCAATATAGCTGTAACTCTTTCTCTGGACACTTTCCTTTCACCTTTCTCTCTTTGATGTCCCAAGTACTTCAGTTCTTTTTGACAATACTATAGTTTAGCTGGAGACACTTTGGGGGTCATTCCATCCTTGGCGGGCGGCTACCTCCGCCCGCCAGGCGGAAACCGCCATTTGGCCACCATGCGGCCAAATATACGCGGCCCCCATTCTGACATTCCTGCTGGGCCGGCGGGCGCTAACCAAGTTAGCGCCCGCCGGCCCAGCGGGAATGAGGCCGCAACACAGGAGCCGGCTCCGAATGGAGCCGGCGGTGTTGCGGCCGTGCGACGGGTGCAGTTGCACCCGTCGCGCTTTTCACTGTCTGCTAGGCAGACAGTGAAAAGCTGGCTGGGGCCCTGTTAGGGGGCCCCTGCACTGCCCATGCCAGTGGCATGGGCAGTGCAGGGGCCCCCAGGGGCCCCAGGACACCCCTTACCACCAGCCTCTTCCTGGCGGTGAAAACTGCCAGAAACAGGCTGGCGGTAAGGGGGTCAGAATCCCCAGGGCAGCGCTGCTTGCAGCGCTGCCTGGCGGATTCTCCCAGCCGGGGCAAAAATGGTGGAAAACCGCCGGCCCCGGCGGGGCGACCGCAGCTTTACCGCCGCGGTCGGAATGGGATTTGAAGTACCGCCAGCCTGTTGGCGGTGCTTCCGTCATTCTTGCCCTGGCGGTCCAAGACCGCCAGGGTCAGAATGACCCCCTTTATGTCCATTTTCACCCAGATAAGGCAATATCATCTTGCCTGCATGCTTCTCGTGTCTTTGAAGCAACCATTAAATCATGAATGTACTGAACCAATGTAGATTGGAAAGACATTTCAAATGCTTTCCAAATCTTTTTCAACACCTGATTAAAGATTTATGGGGATTCTGAAAAGCCTTGAGGAACCTGCACTAGGAATACACACGATTGCAGAATTTAAAACAAAAGAAAAACTGGCTATCCTAGTGTAAAGGCACTGAGAAAAATGCTTGTGACAAGTCCACTACTGTGAACCATTCTGTGTCACATGGAATTTGGAAAAAAATCACTGCTGGATTAGGAACCACTGGACAGCATTTGACCACCATGTTATAAGTTGTTCTCAAATCCTGAATTATGCAAAATTTCCATCTAGTTTTTCACAAAACCACATATTAGGTGAATTACATGGGCTGCTCAGCACTTCTCTCGAAAACCCTTGTTTTCCGAGATCTGCAATTGCAAGAGTAACCCTTTCAATTACATCTGGTGCCATGTGGTATTGGGGAGTTTTTGGGAAAACTGCATGAGATTTAACTGTGACTTTGACTGGTTCAACTCCTTTAATCAGACCAATATATTTTCCAGAAAGATCCTACACTTTAAAAATAACTGTATCTTGTAAGTCATTTGGCAGGTCCTGTACTGTAAATGCAGGAAAAAGAGTAATCAATGGACACTCATCATTAATTAGATTACTGCCAATTGAGATGTATGATTCTTCATCATCACTATTTGTTTGAAAGACAATCCCATCATTTATGCAAGTAATCAAACATCTTAATTTTCACAAAAAATCTCTTCCCAGCAGACATACTGGACGTGGGTCACAGACTATACATTTGTGCATGCCTTCAAAAGTACCAATTTTAACAGGAATCGGTGATTTGCCAGGTGTTGATTTGCTACTTCTACAACCTGTGCTGATATCACAGAAAGTGGCACATTGGGAACTTCTGCAGTTCTGGCAGTAGAGCATTTAGCTCCTGTGTAAACCAAAAATGAAACTTCATGACTCATAACTGTTCCATTTACATAGGGACCACTCTAATCCACCTCTAATGAAGCTGCTAGCACATAGTCTTCTTCATCCGAACTCTTGCTCACAATTTCATCACTCAATTCATCCTCACTGTGTAAGGGGTAGTGTGTTATCAACTGCTGACTGTTTAGATTTAACTTTTAACCCATGTTCTGTTGAGGAACTACTACCTGCTGCTGTGCCATTAGAGCTTGAGGTATTTGCATTTGCTGCTGCTGTAGCATAATTTTCATCTGCTGTTGCTGTTGTAGTACCTGAAAACACGGCACCTGTTGTTTGAGAATTTGCATTTGATTATTCATATTCTGAACATTTATAGTAGGATTCTGATTTCTCTGTCCTCTCAAAATTGGTAAACGTTTATGTTCATATATCTGCACAGCACCTTCCTGCACCATCAAAGGACATTCCTGCTTCCAGTGTGCAAGGCCTCAGCATGCATGACAAACAGCATTTTCTTCATTGTGTGCATATCACCTTGGTTAACATTAGTATTCAAATGAACTCAATTTCCATTTTGATCGCGTCATCTTCCTCTCGTCTGTCCTTGACCTGTAATCACTTGCACTTTTCCCTGTTGTTGTGGAATTTACTGCATCCCTGATTGTGCTGCTCTAATCTACATCACCATTGCTTTTTCTTTCAATCCTTTCTGATTCATGTCAATTTCATCACTGCAATATCTAGCATACTGCAGTACCTCATCAAAGGGTTTCAAGCACATCAAATGTCTCTTAAGCATGTTACTAATGTCAGGTCTCAACCCCTGAACAAACCTGAACACAAAATAATTCATGTCTTTGGGCTCACTTGTCTCTGTGCAACTTTCATGCTTGAATGCCTGCAACAACCTTTCATAATATGCATGTATTGACTCCTTTGTTTCCTGAGCTGTCGTATCAATTATCTGGCAATCAATATCTTTATGGGAAATTCTTGATTTCAAAATTTGAATCACTTTGTAATAGCTTTTCATTACTTCAATAGACGCTGCATCTGAAACTGGATCTCATGGAGGATCTCGTGTCAGCCATTCAAAACTCTTTTTGCATTCTATCCATCAATCAACTGGGACCTCCAATTCTAAAAGAGAATTTAAAACCTCCCACAAACGCTTTGCAAGTTTCACAAACCTATCTGTCTGCTGATACCATTCCATTGGCTTCTCTCTCAATTTCGGGTAATCATTTGTGAATGACAAATAATCACTCCTGCTGCAAAGGACCTGAGCATAATTCCATCCAGGAGTATCTCTCATTGATAATATTTTTACTATCAGTCTGCTGAGTGTCAGTAGTGTTCAAGTCCACCGACTCTCTTTTCTTCTATTCTCTTTTCTTTACCCATCTGCCTTCCAATTTATGTAATGCTCCTGGTGTTTGAATACTTTGGATTAATTCCCTAATATGAATTCTCAGTCCAGGAGATCTTATGTTTCCAATGTCTTTTAAATCAAACTCTAATCTGTAACTCTTCCTTAATGACTTGGATTTTTCAATATCCACTTCATATTTTTCTAAAAGCTCTGATAATTTCTGATGTGCCAATTGTGCTCTGTTTGTGACATCTTTACCCAGGAAACACAACTCATCTTCATTACATGAGTCCATTATATTTAATTCAAGTGTTCCCTCAGTCATTTAATTTAATTCTAATTTTAATCTTGCCAGATTTACTGTTCTTTCCCCTTCAGCAACTGTTTCCATTGCTGATGTTCCACTCAGTTTCTCCAACCATTCTATCAATTGCTGAGTTGTCAAGTCTTGTAAAGTTACCTGATTATTCACATTAGGCACACATTGTGGAGTATTACATGGCGGTGAATTGTGGAGTTTTACATGGTGGTAAATTTGGCGGTGAATTTGGATATTCCAAAGTTTGTAAAATCCCAAAACAAGTTTAGTCTATAAGCAGGCCTGTTTTGTCGAAAGTCTGATTTATTGGAGACAAAACTCCTGCAGTGGCATTCAGTTTCTCCATTTCCGCATTAAAATTAAGAGGTGAAAACATTGTAGCATTAACTAAATTAGGATTAGGCATATTGCTCTCATTATTTCCCTGAGCATACAATGGAACAACTGGACCAATTGTGACAGGAACTGTTAATGCTTCTGGACTTAAGTATTCTGATTTCTCGAGTAAATTATTCCAGAACTCTGACCTGTAAATACTAAGGAACTCAATTTCAATATTGTCACTGGAGTATACATTAGCAATGTCTGAGCTTGTCTAACAACTTGCACAGGAGTTACTGAATTAGGTGTAGACTCCACATGACCCATCATAGGTTTCTGAATAATCTGTTGTGCCACTGGTACTGTGATACTCAGTGCAGAACTAACAGGAACTGTAGAATATATAACAAGCTGAGCTAAAGTTTGAATCATAGGAGTCTGAGCTACTATAATAGTAGGAACATTAGTTCTGACCTGAACTTGACTCTTTTACTACAACTGGAGGTGCACTTGTCTAGCACTACTATCACCTTGATTTGCCTCTTCTGCGGCATATGGAGGAGGACAATTTCTTAATAATTGTATTATAAATTCACCATCATCTAAATCACTGTCATAAGTCAATGATTTTCTAGTTTCATCTGAGTTCAACTCAGTCATTTCAAAATTATTTTTCTTTGTCTTTGGTCTGACACTGCCTCTTTTCTCTTGTGAATTTGCACAAAACATTCCAATACCTAATAAGGTTTCTGTTCTCTAATATTTCTGCTAATTGTCCCACTTGGCTACTAGCAATGATTTCTCAGCTTTTTGAATTTGTCTCTCAAATTGTACATTCTCTTGTTGTCTGCCTACCAGCCACCAAATAGCTAAGGCTTTAAAATGTGCTGGTCTCAGAACAGGCTTCAATTCATAAAGTACTCTACTCAAATGTTCTAAAATTCTCATAATAAACCTTCCATTAACAGGAAAAGCTAAGCTCCCTTCCTTTTCCGTAATTTTACACCACTGTTTTAACCAAATAAATGCCGATGGTCCTTCCTCCTCAATTACCAGGCATGTAGGTGGACCTTCGGGAAGAGCAATTTCTCCTATTCTAACTGGAAATGAAAGCATCTCCTCTTATCGCACTATTTTATTGCTGTGATTTTTTTTTTTTTCCTTGAATAGGGCTTAAACTACAAATCAAATTCAAAACAGGAGGTCTTTGAATCCCCAAATCCTTTTTGCTTGCTACTCTCAACCAGTAGGAGTTCACAGTTGTCCACCAATCCCTTGCACGGCTCTCGTTTCAGGAACCAACCAATCCCAGTGCAGACCCAGTGATGTCACACTCGCTCACACAGCGGCTGGCAAAGCCTCACAGCTCTTTTTTCAAACTCTATTCACACAGAAAACTAAATGCAAAATATTGTGAAAACTAAAAAAAAAAATCAACATAACCAACTTGTCTGCTTACTATAGGTAGAGCTCAATCACTTTGGAAGCTGTGTGGAAATTTTGACTGTGGCCTTTAGCTCAAACAGCTACTCTTCCAGCTATGGCTTTTACTCATGTGCAAGTAAAGTTCAACCTGCAAATTTCACCCTTGACTAATACCAGATTCCTATCTATGGCTCTATCCTTCAGTTCATCACAGTCTCCTGAAGGCAGACTATGGAAGCTATCTGCTACATTGTATTTTCAGTCTGCAATCTGTTCTACAGCATAATTATATTCCATAAAGTTTGCACCCACTCTTGTCAGCTGAACAGTAAATTTAGCAAAACAAAAAAAGTTATCTTAACTATAGATATTTAAGAGTTTATGGCTGGTCCTAAGGGGTGACTCTAACTTATCCTTCTCATTGGCAGCTTCTTATACTACCTACGGTTGTGAGGTCCATGATGAAAACCCCACTGTCTTTTATCCATTATTCCCAGTTTGGGGTTAATGCTGATCCCTAGCCCATGTTCACTGACATCCAAAGCGGTACAACTGGGTAACCCTGGTAGAAAAGGATGCAGGCTGCAAGCTGGTTAGTTACAGCAACTTTTGTTTGATTCTGGCAATGACAGCCTTTTTCTGTCCCTCAAACAAATATAGTTTCTTATTTGAGCAAATGAGTAATTGGGTAAACAAGCGTGGCACACCTGAAGGCAAATGTGGCTTAAACCTCTGGAGAAACTCTGTCCTGGTTTAATGTTCTCAGCAGACATCAGAAAGCAATAAACAAATTACTCTAATTCAGTTGTTTTACAGAACTTGCTTTGTGTGCAGAGTCTAAAGTGGTTCTTTGCCAGTACTTCAACAACTTCTTAACAACTTCTTCCTTTCCCAGCTCTGTTGGAACGCTAAAATGTCATCCTGAATAGAAGAAATGGAAGAATTTTATATTTCCCATTAAATAGTTCATGCATCAGATGCTAAAACTCAACCACTGCTGACATGATGATCATCACCTGGCACTGTGAACCTCCATTGGTGACTTACATCTATCCTCAGAGAAAGCAATGGCCAATAAAGGGGTGTAAGAATTTGGATAACAGAAATATCTGTGCAAATAGTGTTATTTTTAGGGGCAGTGACATCTACTACCCCAAATCCTTTGACAACAATTAGAATTAATAGCCATAAACAATCAAATATGAAATAAGAGTCAGTAATTTCTACACATCATGGCCTATGTGGTCATGAATCACCCAACCAATTTAGTCAAGTTTAAACATTTATTGCCTTTATAATAACAATGCTAAGGTCACATAAATGATGCCCAAAACCAAATGATAGCAAAACAGAAACAACACAGGCTATCCAAAGTGTATGATGAATCTCAGTCTTATAAAAGCAATTACCATTAGACACCCAAAAAGAGTTATGCAAAATAACAACAGAATTATTTGAAAAATGGAAACAGAATTCATTAGTTGTGCAGGTGAATCAATCACAATCAATCAATAAAAATGTAATCAAATATTCAGTCAGTCATTGTAACTACTAAATTCTATTTCGAAAAGCATGTGTGGGGCTGGACTTTGCACATGTAAAAATTAAAAATAAACCAAAAAGTATTTTGGAAAACATTTAACTAACGCGCTAACAAAAAATGCAGTTGGATTCTTAAAGGGAAAAACCTGCAAAGGAAAAACAAATGCACATTGGTTAAACCTCTCCTAAAGGAGACAGCAGCCAACAGAGTCTTCATCAGTGGAGCACAGGAAAAGCAAATCTTCAGCAGGCATTATCAGGAACATGAAAAGGAAAACAGTTCAGTAATGTTGGGCCTAATGTAGCTGAACTGTTAGAGTCACAAATAGCTACATAAACGGTGACCAACAGAACTGAACCAAACAGAAGCTAAACAAAATCTAAACTGAACTGCACTGACTCTAAACTGAACTGACTTGCATCACCTACAGCTTAGCTAAATTAAAGTCTCAAAAGTGTATTGGATAAGATTCTGAGGTGTGTAAGTACGCAGCCAATTAAATTTCATCTGGGCTTTTGTTGTATCTTTCGTCGTTCTTTCTCCAAGACAAGGTCATATTCATGCTCCTTTGGATGGCAGTTTCTGTGTAACAATAACTTTGCTTCCTTTCAGAACCTAGGGCTCATTGGTAAACCTTGCAACATTTATCACCTGGGAAGATTAATATAATGAGCAGGACAGAGAAAGCAGTAGCTTTCCACTGTGAATAAACAATGTTTGCAAAAGCTTTTCAGTAAAGTCTACATAACATTTCAACACTATGCTGCTGGAAAAATACTAAAACATAGGCCTTTTTACTAATGGTAATATATGAAGGATAAAACATTTCTAATAAAAATTTCACATCATTTGTATTGTTCATTTATATTAATCATCTTTTGTCAGTACATGTAATTATAATTTCTCAAAATTCATTTTCACAGTCATTTATTATTTCAAGTAGAAAATCTAGGTGGCGGACACCATGTCAACCACATTTTAAACAAGAATCTATTTTGTCATAACAATTGATTCACATGTTCATTTCTTCATTTTTGTGTACTTTTGCTTATTTTTGCTTCTTAACCTGCTATATTTATAACTAATATAGTTTGAAACATTTACATTCTTTATTTCTTGCCACTATTGTTTTTTGGCTAGTTGCTCCACAGGTAAAGCTACAATCTTCTCTGAAGAAGGCCTTAGTGTCTATGCCAAGCTACCAAGGTGACCGAAGGGTTCATCAGAGAAATCTACTATTATGGCAACTAAGTCACAGGAAACATGAATCCTGTGGTTTCCTCCCACATACCTTGGAAATTAGATTACCCAAAGAAACACTTTTCTTGAAGTTGTTATAAAAGCAGTTGAACCTGACAATTTTGAGCCTTGCGGATGGGATGAAGGTTGTTATATTGGCTTACACAGAAGTGGGAACTGCTGTGTCATTAGAGCTTTATTTGTGGCTTGATGGTTTTGAAGATTCCTGTAGTAAGCAAAAAAAGGAAACAATATACCAAATCAAAAATGTAAAAAGTGGATTTTTAACTTAGATGATTTTCTTCGGATATATACATGTAATATATGTGATAGAAAGATCAATGGGTACAGAATGGTAGTTGCAAATAAACATAAAATAAAAAAATCAATTAGGACAATGATATATATATATATATATATATATATATATATATATATATATATATATACATATATATATATATATTTGTATATATATATATATATATTGTGATGCTTTTAATTAACTGATGAAATAACAGAAATATTGGAGGAGTTACAAATATGGATTAAGTTACCTCTAACTGAACACAGTAAACAAAGGCCCTGATTACGACTTTCCCGATGGATCAATTATGATGTTGCTTTTAGCTGACATGACTGTGGGATTCCTATCACCACATCGGAGTAGGCGGATACAGAGGGATATGAGGAAGAAACTCACCTGCAGGCAGAGTCACACATTGTATGCCACCATGAAGACAATCCTTTACATCCTGCCTCAGCTTGTGAGGCAGCTTGAGGGTGCACAAAATCAACGCTTTCTTGTACGCAACTGATGGTAACCCAAATACTTACACAGTTGCTCCATCTCCACAGCAAATCAACTGGCCATCTTTGACCTGGTATGTGGCCTGTGCTCTGTGGCCCAAATATATTTTGTGTGCGAGTGGGCCCTAGGAAAGTTGTCTGGGGGTATGGGGTGAGTGGTGGCTGCGTATGTGAATTTTGGGGTGGTGTCTTGGGGCATGGGGTGTGTGGCAGTGGGTGTGAGTGGGGTGAGTGTCTGTTGGGTGTTTGCATGCTTGTGTGTCTTGTGGTGTTTGTGTGTGCTGCTTGTGGCTGTTGAGGTGTGTGTCTGCATATGTTTGAGTGTGTTTGGGACAGGTATGGGAATAGGGAAATTGTATTTGGCAGAGGGAGGTTGTGGGGAGTGAAAGGCTGCCATGATCTCTGTAGGCCTGTCATAGCATTGAGAATGCCTTCCAGGTAAGCAACCATCTGTTGGAACTGAGTGCCCTGCACCTGGATGTCATTCAGAATGGCAGTTAGACCCACAGAGATGCTCCTCAGAAGGTCAGTAGCTTCCTCACTCAGGGCAGCAGTGGTAATGGGGGAGGGGGTGAGGTGCCTGCCACAAAGAAGATGGCTACCCTTTTGGGGAAGCGGGCCCAGCCACCTAGGTAGGAAGCAACAAGGAGAGTGGACATGGAACTGGGTGTGGCGGACAAGTATGGAAGAAGTGTAGGTCCTGAGTGTTCCGCAACCACTAAGGAATGGCCACTGGAGGTCAACTCAGAACGAAGACAATATAGAGCCGTTGTCCTCAGTGACACTTCCCTCACCCTCTAGGCCACTGGGGTCCTCCATGTTTGATGTGTTGTGACCGGAAGTACTGTGGCCAGCTGCTCCCTAACTGATGTTGGCCTTGTCTCCTCTGCTAGCCTGTGATGATGCTAAAATGTCAAAGACAAATAGTGCCATTTCATGTGCCTGAACACACTTGAACAACAGCTTTGATTACAAAACATTACATTAATGTACAGCAGACCCCAGCCACAAGGTCCTCCAAAGTGTCTTCAACATTGGCAACACCACATGCATGCATGCTGTTTGAACTGCAAACAATGGCCCACAGGAAAATCAGATTCACAGACAACTCCAGTTGCAGGAGTAAAGTTGTCTAATCATAATACCCATGGATCAAGTATGAGATCTTGTCACCTTAAATGGTTTGGCTCTTGTAGCACCTCTCAGTGACTTTTTAGGATCAAATCTTATGGCAATGCCACGTTCAGGCTCACAAATTCCACATAAGGTCCTGCAATCAGCAAATGTTCATACACACAATACCACATCATGATGAAATGATGGGCAAATAATCCGGCCATGTTGCACTAAAAAGTACAGCAGCTGGAAGAGGGTGACATGGAAACACCCATGTCACATTGAAAAAACTCAGCAATGCTCACTTCATAATATGTCCATTCTCTAAATATCTTGCACATAAAAGCACACTGGGGACAATCTGGTCAAAATGTCTGGGAGATTTGTCCACAACTATCCACAGCACAATGAATCAGCTAGGTCTAGGGGAATCACCTGACTCGTTCGGTGCTGCTGATAACACCCTTCTAAAATTGCATAACTAAAAGGCAATAGTCCATTGAATGTTGTGAATCAGGGAATTTCCATTATCTGAAGAGGGCCTTTAACATGTTTCTCAATGGGAAGCCATGTCACAGTACCTTTTTGTCATGCAAACACAGAATCCATTATATTACTGAGTGCACACACTCAAACATGATTTCAACATGTTTGCATGTCACTCCCTAATGCATGCCAACAGTCAGGTAATCAACCTTCACCAATTAACATGTGCAAAGCTCTTAGCCAAATGATTCAACATCAATGCTGCTCGATGGTGCACATGTAAATGCACATTGTGAGCAATTACTGCAGGTCCACCTGTCATGCTTTTCTTTGCTTCAGCAATTTTTCATGACATGGAGTACTGGATTAGGGGATGTGTGAACCAACAAACAATGTTAGCACACTCCTGTCTGTGGTACCACATGAACTGTATACCTATCATATAAAACTATTGTCCAAGAGATTTTGGAATGCACACATATGTTATGGAATCAAGCATCATCCCATGAAGACCGGTAGATCATGTATGAAACTGTAGTGGAAATGATACTACAAAAGTGCAAGGTGCACATGCTACCAGGTAGGCCCAAATACTGATGTCAACTGTGATGTTAACCCAATCATGTATCTGTACATTACCTACTTACGAAGGGCAAGTATTGCTTAGTGACTGCACCCAAAGGACAATGTATGCTATGTCACAGATGTGATGGCCACCATCACATGAGAGACAGTAGTGATGTATCAGCACTCTTGGCACACTGAAGACAAGTGGCTTGTTGGGTACAGATGCCATTATACTCTCTTGAGCAGGCACACGGGTGAATACAGTAATCTATCACCTCATGTTGTTTGATGTTAGGACTGACACACTGAAGACACAAGGACTGTTGGTACAAATTACATCAACAATATGAAAAACATGAGCTGATTGACCAATCAATTAATCAACCAGCATTTTTAAAGCGTGACTTATCACCTTATCAACCGGAAGGTCTCACACCACTGTACTCAGCCATGTGTCTGCCCACTAGAGTATATTGGTAGTGGACTGTACTCTGTTTTGTCCCTGGCCATTAGGAGAATAGGTAAGGCACATCGTCATACATCAACTACCATACCTACACAAATGATAACACATCTTCTGTATCAAACATGGGCCATATCCGATATTCATGGGGTGATAACTGCCCCTAACACATCAACCTGGCAATGTAAGAGGTAGGACTCTTCCCTCTTGTAGCTACTGTGCTTCTCTCAAATGCACATCAAGCTCAGGATAGGCCACTGTCAGTATGTGGGCCATCTGGGACAGGGTCCGTTGTGTGCCCCTCCCACATTAGGAAGACAGCCCCAGCTGGACCTCTGTGATTTTCCAGGCCCAGCATCTCAGTTCCTCCTACCTTTTGCAGAAGTGGATGCTCCCCCGGCGATAGACCACCAGGGTTCGCACCTTTCGGGCGATGGCTCTCCAAATCCCTTGCTTCCATGCAATAGGTAAAAGAAGATGTCATTATTGCACTTTTTTTAGGGTAAGTGGTTGTTTAAGACATATTTTGGAAACACTTAGAACAAGAATTTTGTAACTGAAAACACAATACATGTGTAAAGCACACGTGGTGATGACTACAGTGACATAAATACACACTTTTAGAGTCATCTGTTGACTATGTACAACCTTGTTCATGGTCTACACTGACTAAGGAAGCCCACTGATGTCATGTAGCCAAGGGCCAAGCAACATTTACTGTGATGTGAGCCACTTTTGGAATCATCTGCTGACAATGCCCAACCCTGGTCATGGCCTACACTGACTAAGCAAGCCCACGGACATCATGTAGCCAGGGCCAAGCAACATGTAATGTGATGTGAGCCACTATGACACACAACACACCATTGTGACCTCCTGAAGAGTAAACTACTTGTGCATAACTGTACAGACACCTTTACATCCAGGCACATTGACTTGCTGCATAGGGTCCATACAGGCAACTTCCATGGTACAGACTACACCCTAAGACTTAGGTGACAATAAAAGGGCTGACATGGGTGTCACTGAAAGCTTCTTCTCTGTGGATGTGTCTACCTAATGGATTCTTATACAACTTCTGAGTGGGTTTGTGTGGTATGTACTAGCATCACAGGAGGCACCTTTTACCATATGTGGCACTCCTACAGAGATGACATTCAATATACCAAGGTATGTTTGGTCTGCTGGTTGCATACAACAAAGCTAGTGATTCACATGTCATGACCTCCCCTGAAGTAACAAATTATCTTCACTGTGGGTTTCTCACTTGTGCAATAGGCCTGTACTGTACAAACAAGACTTATGGGAAGGTGACAACAGACCCATAGGAGTAAGGGACCTGTCTTAAATCAATGACACACATTGACAATGAGCATCAATTGAAATAAGTACCAGGTCAGGTGGTTAGCTCAGTCCCCATTCCAATGTAGTCAATGCAAAAGCATTCAGGGTGAATCTTGCTTCTGAAGACTCATTTGGCCACATCAAAGGATCTGCAGGTCTACATAGAGTGGGCCTGGTGCCTCAGTTGCACAGCCACAGTTACTGTGCACCGGCCTGGGCTATGCTCCATACTGTGAAAGGGCTTTGACTGTCCTCACCATCTGCAGGCTGAGCATACAGAACTTATATGAACATCACATTTCCATCACTTCCATGCATGACAGTTCTTCCTATATGTGAGTTCAGGGTTTTGTGGCACTCTGAAGGGCTCAGTGAGTTTAACATTGTTCTCATATGACAGTTTGCTAAGGCCTGATCTGGATTGAGTGATCTGTGGGACTTTACACATTGCTAACAACATACTCAACTGACTCAAAAAGTATACATACACAACTCATGCTGTAACGCAAATACACTTAGGGGGTGATTCTAAGCTTGGCGGGCGGCAGGAGCCGCCCGCCAAGCGGGAACCGCCAGAAGACCGTACCGTGGTCAAAAGACTGCGGCGGTCATTCTGGGTTTCCCACTGGGCTGGCGGGCGACCGCCAAAAGGCCGCCCGCCAGCCCAGCGGGAAACACCCTTCCACGAGGAAGCCGGCTCCGAATGGAGCCGGCGGAGTGGAAGGGGTGCGACGGGTGCAGTAGCATCCGTCGCGAATTTCAGTGTCTGCTAAGCAGACACTGAAATTCTAAGTGGGGCCCTCTTACGGGGGCCCCTGCAGTGCCCATGCCATTGGCATGGGCACTGCAGGGGCCCCCAGGGGCCCCACGACACCCCATACCGCCATCCTGTTCCTGGCGGCCGAAACCGCCAGGAACAGGATGGCGGTATGGGGGTCGGAATTCCCATGGCGGCGCAGGAGGATTCCCATGGGCAGCGGAAAGCCGGCGGTACACCGACGACTTTCCGTTTCTGGCCGCGGCTGTACCGCCGCGGTCAGAATGCCCAAAGGAGCACCGCCAGCCTGTTGGCGGTGCTCCCGCGGACCACGGCCCTGGCGGTTTTTACCGCCAGGGTCAGAATGACCGCCTTAATGTGTCATTTACCATCATCAGATATATCTTTGTTTGGCTGTAAAGTGTATTTTCATAGATATATGAAAGCAACTGAAAGGGGATCCAAGGCTTATCACACATCACACAACATAATAGTCATTTAAAATACACAGAGTACAGGGATCCACAATCCACAACCTGTTCATCCTATGTATGGATCACAGATTGTGACAACAGGCATCCAAATAACTCACTGTGACTCACTCTGTAGCCTGTAAGGAGCTGTTGAACAGAGTCAAATATGCCAATGAGGTAGTTACCTGCTCCCCTGGTGAGCCATAGAGCTGCCCAAACAGGGGAAGGACCTCTTCCAAGAGCCTCTCCATCTTCTCTGGAAAGAAAGCAATGTTGATTTGCCTGGTATGATTGCTCCTAGAGACAGCACACAGCAGCTGAAGTGGTGGAGGTGTTGATGGCAGCAGTGTCAGGAAGCAAGTGAGTTATTTTCCAAACCACGGCATACATGGTACATGGTCATCACTGTTGACAGGCATTGCCACTGGACTGAGCCCATCATATTCAACAATGTTGGCCTGTGGCTGTGTCCACTGTGTTGAAACCGCCCAACACGTGGGCCACTTTCATGGCGGCATGAACTAAGTTAGGCATCTGCCATTTTGGCAGTTCAAAGTACAGTTTTGGTGACTGTTAAATGAATCACACTATCTATATATTAGGCTTGGGCAAAGTTTGCGTAGCCACGTTACGTGGAACTCCACAAGGTAAAAAAACAAACCTCTGTTGTGCTATGTGGGGTTCCAATAGCGTGAGGAGTTTCTTGCTGTGCCCGTTTGCATGACGTTTAACATTACTGGCAATGCAAATTACGTTCTTGCATTAGAATTCTCACATGAACATCACCACGCAGTTTTCTTGGGTGCTGCCTCTTGGTTTATTTGCTTGTTATGGTGCTGGGGCCTACATTTCTATCCCTCTATATCTCTCCCACCCCTCTGTTTTAAAACCCATTTTCCCCTAGTTTATTTTTAATTATATTACCTTTTCTCTTTCTCTTTTTATATTTTAACTTTTCTCCTAATTTTTGTGTTTTTTGTGTGACTTTTTTACTTTTTCATTTTTGTGCTTTACTTTTTTCCCTTCTTTTTTCCTAATCATTCCTTATCTCTTCACCCTCCAAGTCCCCAGCATGATGGCTCAGCAGGGGATCGGCAGCACCAGGTCCCCAACCACAAGATTCAGCCGCCTTCCTTGTGGGTGGCGGCGATGTCAAGGGGTGCAGCCCCACCCCATATTTTCCAAGATGGAGGTGGCTGCCTTGGTGTTCTATGTGCAGCGCCACCTCCCCTCCACCTTGGCAGCAGGGGCAGGCCAGGTTCTGGGTACCACCTAAGGGAGCACCAGCATTGCTGGCAGAGGGTGCGCCAGGCTGTGTGCCACAGCTCTGGAGTCCGGCACACCCAGCTACAGCTTACGCCTAACATCCTAGTGTGGTAGATGGACCTACTCAACCTGCTAGGCATCGAAGTTGCGGGGTTGGGTGAGTAATACTTAATTATTAGTTGTGTTCTGTGCTAATAGTTTTTTCCCAAATAGCAAACATGCTGATCATATGCAGGTAAGTTAACTTTATGTACAAATATAATGTTATGTGATCGTCATTTAGAGAGGTGCTCGGCACTACCTAATTTGTTTTTGGCGCTTGCTTGGGCTGATTAAGAAGTATGGAGGTACTCCTCCTATACCCTGTCTAAGATAGTCATTGTTAATATTAGTATTAGTGAGTTTGCATGTTCTCTCACTTCTCTGTGCCTTTATTTTTTGTAGCTCTTACAGTGCCAACTGCCAAGCAATTTCCCAGTGACGTGCAGTAGTTTTGCTTGCATTTAATCCATACATTGAGAGTTTGAGAATGAGATGAAAACTGTAGAAATCATTCATTGCAATTTATTAGAAATTCCATAATGTAGTTTAGGAAATTTGGAATAGGGTTCGAATATGTGGAATAGGATGGTCCATGATACTAGTATTATTATTATTATAAGTATACAGGCGCTCTGAATCTCTGATGTAGAAATGTTACTGCATTTGCCTTTTCCTTTAAAAAAAAAAATATTCGTGAGGAGATTATTGATTAACAGTACCACTAATCTTTTCTAAAAAAAATTCTTACATCATCCAGCATCCAGGGGCAGGAAGAGGGCTGGTGGTGACGAGTTGGGCGAGGCAGCTGAAGATGTCCCCTCCACAAGTACTGGGGCAGATGTCTCTGCTGGCCCTAGTAAGTCCTCCTGTTGTTGTTAATATTAATATTTATTTTCGTAACTTTTACAGCACCACACTTAGAATTATTTTCTATCTTTTTACTGTGCCTGTCTCCTAATTTTATCTGTTTTGTAAATTCTTCTTATCCCTGCATTATCCTATTTCCTAATTTTCTATTTCAAGTTTCTTTACTTCAAACTGTCTGGCTATACTAGCCTGTCTGTAGCTTGCTTTCTTCTGCTTTGTCAGTGAGCTTTCCCTCTCTCCTTATTTATCTTATCTTGGTGGTAAGGCTCAGAGAACACATGTACTGATGGCTGCATCCTCATGTAAGGTGTTCTACACATGTTTTGTGAGAAGGCTTACTTTTTCTTGCTCCAGCTCAGTCATTAATAAAAAATGGAAGAACAGTTGTTTTTGAGCATGGTCATGTAATTGTTTGTATCCTCCAGAGTTGTGTATGTACTATTAGTAAACTAGCAGTTGATGACCGTGCACCATGGTTGTAAATATGAGGAGAATGGCCCCATTGCATTAGCCAACCAAGCCCACATGTCCTTCATTGACCAATTCTTACACCCTTTTATTTCATTGCAAAAACTCAGATTCTTCAATAGCTAGTTCTGCCTCTCCATTACCAATTTTTTTTTTAGTTACTTGACTACTGGCTTTTAAAGAATTGTCAACCAACAAAATGCACACCTGACATTTTGATAGAAGAGAATCTGTAAACAAAATATAGTGATGCATCGCATGGTATTTTGCTATTACAAAAAAAACAATAGGGGGAGGCGTATGTGGCAACTAAAATATGTAATTCTTTTCTAGCCGCACCAACCACCAGTGCCCCGGCCAGCAGCGACAGCGCCAGCTCGGACGCCGCTGCAAGAGTAGTTGATGGGGGAGTCTCTGCGGCAGCAGTGGCATGTAATGGTAAGTCCTTTTGTTTGCTTATTGACAATTAGTAATAATATAGTCACTACAATGGTGTATCAGTGTTGTTGACTCACTCATCAACACCCTGCTTTAGCAGATGCAGTGGGAGTTAAGTAAGTATTAATGGCCTCTTCTATCAGCAACTCAGCAGACCAAGCTTTATAAAATGAACTTGAAATATGATGTGTTTTGGAAAATTGAAAGAAGGATGGAAGTAGAATGGATCAGTGAAATATGAGGGAAAGGATGTGTGTGTGGATGAAAGGATGCAAAATAATCATATAGTGTATGATGAGAAGGATGATAGGATGCATGGGTGGGTGAAGGATGGATGAAAGGGTATACGGGTGAAGGATACCAGCCCAGGTGGGTGACAGGGTATGGGTGAAAGGATTCCATGCCTGGATGGATGAACGGATGCCTGAGATGGGTTAGATCTTTTGGATGGATGAATGGGTAAAAGGATGCATGGGTGGATATTGGGTAAATGGATGTTGGTGGAAGGTTAGTAGAGGGCCATGCTTGGAATTTGGATGGTTTTAAATGGTGAAGAACTGGAAGAAATAATTTAACTTAGCTTAAATGGTGTGTATCAAAGCCAAGCAAGAGTACTAGAAGGGCACATTTGCAACGATGAATAGATAAATGCTTAGAATGAAGAAACAAGGGAGCTTTTCTGATAGGGAGGTTCTTCTCACCTACTTTGCTTTCTTGGAAAGTTTTTATGAAAGGTTTGATGCAAAGGTTTGGATGGTATTTTAGAATATTCCCTTGACTCACAGTATTTTTCAAGCGAGGCAGGCAATATGTCTCTCAGCATCCATAAATCATCGCCTTCCTTACTTTCCATGGCCTTTCACCAGTGCCACCCATGATGACGTAACAGCTGCATGGTTCAATTCAGTAGAATCTGTACTGCAATGTGTGTCTGTCAACTTAAGTTAAGTTAATGTGTCAAACACTTTTCTATGGATGGCAATAGAAAAACAGGGTGTGTTTCCCTTTCCTCCCAGTGCCCACTGTGCCAGTCACTTCCTAGTACTTCACTCCTTTAATCTTTCCTAAATTCAGTCCCAGACTTCTAAATAATTTTAAAAAATCCAATCTATGCTTGTGCCACATTTTTCAAGCCAAGTGATAAATATAATTGTCCCTTTCAACATTTGCGACCACAGTGAGTCACACTACTAGCAAAACCTTAGGCACATGATGATGATGAGGAATTGATTTATATGTAAATTGTGTACTTTACCTGCCTATCCTACCTCATCCTCCAGTTGAGTATGTTCAGAAGATTCCTTTCCATACTGCAAAGCAAATGTATTTATTTGGAAAAAAGCAGTTATTACAAAGTATGGTGGAGGAGGAGCATGGGGACAGTGAGTAAAGTGGTCCATAAGTAAGTGCCTTGATTATCCTGGATGGGATACTCTGTGATGATGAAAATGCAACACATACAATCCATATCCCATTCCTTAATCCGTTCCCTGTACTGCAGTGCATCACTTTTCCCACCGCCTACTTATGGCAGACAAGATGTCTCCACGATTGATTGTATTATACTATGTGGTGTGTTTCATTCTTAGTATTCATCTGCCTTGTAGTCTAGGTACAAAGAAGACCAGGGACATTGGAATAAAATAATTTTCTAGTACAGTTATTCCAGCTGCAAACAATGGCGAGTACAGCTAGGGCGTCAGCTGAGCTATCAATGCCATCATTAATTTAGCACAACAAGGGAGAGAAGAATACTTGTACTCCATAATGCATATTATGGCTGTGACAGTTATCACCTTAAAGTTGAAAGTCCTAAGTTGACCACCAAATGTACTACAACTGTGCCACTACATGACATGATTTTAAACAAGTGTTTTGCTCAGAACATTGTTTACAATTTCTCTTTTTTCTTTCTTGATATAGCTATTCCTGCTGGTCCACCATCACGGCAGGAAATAGAAGCCCGGCTGCAGTGGACAAAGCTAGAGGACATATGGGCCGAGTACCAGAGGCTGGTGATCCTTGAGGAAGAGGAGAATGAGGCAGTAGCGGTTGCTGCCAGTACTCAGGGTCCCAGCCAGGTCCCAGTGCTTCCAGACCAGCAACACCTCAGCAGCAGTGCCAGGTCAGCCGCCTGCCATTGTATCATCCCTGCTGCCCCCCTCAGAGACTGTGTTTCAACACCGTGTCCTTCAGAGGCTGGCGCAGTTAGAGGCCCATCAGACACGTATGGAGCGGCTCCGCAGAAGAATCCTGGCACGCATTTAGTACACTCCTCTGTCCCTTTTTAACCTTTTATTTTGGTGGGTGGGACTTGTTGTGGGTGGAAAGGGTGGGAATGGGTTTTTGCTGGACTTTTCTTTTTTGTAATACTTCAAGTCAACATGGACAAATTGACAATTATTTTTTGGAGCAATGATTGGGGAAAGGGACATTTGTTTTGGGATAGGGGTGGGCCAGTTGTGGGTGGAAAGGGTGGTTATGTATTCTTTTTGTAAGGAATGTGGTAAAATAAGTAGTTATTTACAGTTCTTTAAACCTAAAATAATTTTAGGGTGTTTTATTTTGCACTGCTGCCTTCATGCAGTCTGTTTCAAAATCTGCTGAAAGTGTATGCCTTTTAGCGCAGCATGTTTTACAGATCTGCTGACAGTGTATGACACTTTTTTTATGTGGTTAGGTAACCTTGTCCTAGTACTCTTCTAGTCTCTGCAGTGCATTCTGCAAAATTAGACCCATAGGAGTGGGATTGAGAGTTTTTTCATTGCCAATTATATTGCCTAAACTAAAAGCACAACCATGCTCCATAATTCTCATGCCTGAATGAATGAAATGAGGGCTGCATGGTTTCTCAAGGTACCATGGTGGTGTAGCAGTAGCATGCTAGCACACTAAGAGTAAAGGCATCGGAAGCAAAACCTCACTCCACCTAAGTGAACTCAAATGAAGATCGTACACACTAAGTTAAGATTGCTTCTAGCATACCGGCCCTACCAAGTGTGTGAATAATAAATGGTGTAAACTTATTTAGAAATACCTCAATAAATCACACAGCCTGAAGGAAGAGGGTTATGGATTTGATGAATGGATGGGAAAGGGATTTTGGGAAAGGTGTGACAAAAAGACAAAGAGTACACAAACACAATATCCATCTGGAAAATGATCAGCAGCCTGTTGTGGGTGGAATAGAAAAACTTGAATATGAATGGCACAGATAACTTTACATTCTATCAGCCAGAGTGAAACCCAAGTTGATTATATTTAAAAATGTTCGATCACCTACTTTCGCAAAATAGTACGTAGATATAATTAACACAAACAGTTCTGAAAAAAAGAATATTGAAAGAATATTGCTAGTCTGTATTGCTAAATTGGGTGGTGTATCCGCAATCTTCTTGGATTACCCCGTCAGTCTTCTTGGGTGCATGCCTGAAGTGATCCGATAAGGTAAGCATGAGTGTTATGGTACAGGAGAAGAGAAGGCCTGTGGATTATAAAACAGAAATGATTATCAAGATATTGCAGAATCAAGAAGGATGGAATGGAAGGTAGTCTTCATGAAGAGTAGTGTACCAAGAACACTCAGAGGTCGCAGAGCAAGAGCAAAGACCTTTGCAATCATTCACCAACAATAACAAACAGCATGTATTGGGATGATCAATCTAACAACTGTCATGCTCATTATAACATTTAGCCTAGAGCACTGCATAATGTGACATTATCATCCATCACATGTCTCCTCCAGTTTCCTACAACAGACCTCCCCATCCAACCACATAGTTTCAAGTTAGAGCCAGCCAGCAGACACACACAACAACATTACATTTCCCAAATCAAGTTATTGACACACCTCTCATCACCAGTCCACAGATTGGAGTAGGCCTTTTAGACTCATCACCCATGTTGAATTCCATGAAGTTGATAACTTTTTCTTCTGGCAGTTAAGTTGGCAAATCTCATGACGATTCCTTTTATCATCCTCAAGACTCTGATTAAAGATTATTATGTACAACTCCATACAATCTGCTCCCGAGAGTCACAGTCTCATGACCCAATTGAGATAAAGCGACCTGTAACTGTTTAACAACAAGAGAAACACTGAGTAGTTTTCTTTTCTCTGGGCTAGAATTTAGTTTGTTAGCTGAATGGACTGGTCTGGTCTGGTCTTCTCTGACAAATGTGAACCAGAAAGCACCAGAAAACAAAGCAGTGTGAAAACACTGGCAAACAAATTTAACTAAGTGTCAAAGGGGAAGGGAAAAAAAAATCACCTTCAGGGAAACAAATGGTCACCCATAATTATTTTTATGCCACTAAAATTGTAAATCGATCATGACACAAACACAGGCCAGAGTAATGTATATGAACAATATAAACACCCACTCTCACTATCTCCCACCACTAGACATGACCCTCTATTATCTACACAACCATCTCTATTCTCAACATTGAAACAAGTATCCCTCATATCAATCATTGAGGCACATAGCATTACTTATCTGTTCCAGTCAAGCAAAGTAGCACATTGCTGATCCAGATAGACCTCTGTTGGGTCTTCTAGGTAGGCCTGGATCATCCTCTCAGTAGTCATTGGTGTTCCACCTTGCTCAAGCTCTTTTGACTTCACCTCTGCAGTGGACTTAAGCCCTGCCTTTAGAAACCAATCAAGTGCAGATTTTGGGGCTGCTGCTCTTGTTCCTGTTGTTGGCATTGAATTTGGCTGCTGTGAGCCAACAGCACTGTCCACATGCTCTATGGAAGTTGTATGCCCCACCCCAGAAATTCTGCCAGTGAATGGGCCTCTAATTTCCAGTCGCTCTTTTTCTAGGTCTCTGGCTTCCTCAGAAATCCACGTCTTGTAGGTTGAAACATCCCATCAGAAAAATGAATTAAAGTGGGTAGTAATTGTTTGTACTGTGAATCCGGAATTGTGGCACAGATGTAATGTTTGGATGACAGAATGTTTCTTTGCAGCCTTGTAACAACAGATAATTGAAGGATTAAGCTCTCTGCCAACTCCAGCACATCTTCTTTTCATTCACACCTGGGTATGTTTCAGACAGCTCTGTTAGCTGTTTCTGCAGCAGCTGCACAAATGGGATAGCTTGGCCCATGGTACAGTCATCCTTGCTGACTTCCAGTGTGAAAATGTCAAAAGGAAGCAGCATCTCTGTCAGGCATTTGACCAGGCCTCATTGGTCGATCTCAATGATCATGCCTTTCTCAGTTGCATCCCCTCTTTGCATGACATATTCTTTGATCAGTTTGCATTGTTCAATGAATACAGATTATTCTGCGTGTGTATAGTAAGTTGCTGACTTTGCTGTGTAATGATATTTATGAAGTGCGCCAAACACAGGACCCTGAAGTAGCCCCCACCTGACATGGCCTTAACTATATTACTGCCATTGCATGTGGCAACAAATCCAATGTTAAGCCCTTGAGGTACAGCCATTCAAAGACCTTGTTGTTAATGCCATTCAGCATGTTTGCAGCTGTATGGGATTTCTCCATGGTGAACATAGCTACTGTTGCATTCTTACGAGCACCATAAAACATGTCAGTTGTTTCAACACCTGCAGACATAATTTCTCTAACCCCTACAAAAGAGATCTAGTGTGCAGTGATGCACATGTAATCAGTGGCTTGGAACTGGTCTACATGTCCTTCATCAGGTGGATTGTGTGGACAGCACTCTGCTTCAAAGCTGGTCCAACCAATTACAGGACATCATAATGTAGCCCTGGAACTATAAATCCAGCGAAATAGGTCTGGCTGGGAACCTTCCATTTTGGGCAGTTAGCTGCTACAAATTTTAGAAAACCCACTCCTTCCACTTAAGAAAAAGGGAGGAGGTCCAACGCTATCATTTTAGTCAGCTTCTCTTTTGTACAAATGTGCCATTGGGTGGTTGCTTTTCTACTGCCCATCCTTCCTAAACATGGCAGTAATAGTAGCCTGAATTTGTTTTGCTGGTTCCACTTATGCAGGTGATTTAGAAGGTGATGGTAGGCTCAATGTGCATCTCAGGGGAGCACCCACAGTATGTTCTTGCCTTGGTGTTTCGACCTGACTCTGAGTCTGCCTGTGCCATTGTGATGTTGTTGATGTGGACGACGATACTACTCCACTGCAGGGGACAGGGATGATTTGTGTAACAAAAATGTCACCCTCTTCTTCACCTTCACCTTCCACCATGATCAGATCACATTCCCTGCTTTTAACACCTTCACTAACACCACTTGCAAGCTTCTGGCTGCTATGGTGCGCCTCCCAATGGATTGCGTGGTATTTTCTCAATGGGTTGTTTGACCTCTTGTTCCATAGTTTGTACCAAGCTTACCCCGACTAACACTTGCTCAGCAAATGGAGCATATGGCAATGTTTGGCTCCTTTTTACTAACTGTAAAGAAGTCCCAAACTGGGGAGGTCAACTTTCTAACACTGGGGCAACTGCCGATGTCTAAAGGCGTGGTGGTAGGTGAATGTTGTTTTGATGACGTTTGCCTCTCTGCAGTGCCTTCTTCTACTGAGGTGGCTGTCGATGTGGGTCACTTGCGAGACCTTGTAAATATGGATGCTGGTGGAGTTGGAGGTAGTGAATCTGTGCCACATCCCTCGGAGGAGGTTGAGAAGATGGGGTAATGTTTGACTCCACTGGGGCTGGGCTCACATCCATAATGACTGGCTCATCACTGGCTCATTGTCAAACTCGTCATCCGCCTCTCCTTCATCCATAACTCTAACCCGTTCAGGAGGCTTCCTTTTCTCTCCTTGCCTTTCCTGGCATGTCTCAGACTGAGGTGGCATCCAAGTGGAGTCTTGATCATCAGAGGGGGTCTTGAAGGAGAAGATGGAGGAGATCTGGAAGACAGTGGATCTTGGGAAAGAGGGGCTTCTTCAGGTTCCTCTGCACGAAGCTCAACATCCTGATGTGCTCCTACTTCGGGAGGAACTGCTATTGCTGACTGTGGCTACTGTTGTCCACTGGCATCAGTTTCCGGCAACGAATGGGTACTACTTTTTGAGAAAGAGATAAGTCCAATTCAATGTCACTACTTGTCAGCCTTTGTGTGATTAGAGAAGTTGCCTTTGTGCCAGATATGGGATTGGGCCTCGTTTGGAATGGGGCCACTGATGCGGGAGTGCTGCTCCAAGCTTGCTCCCCAAAGGCTAGCATGGAAGGCACATGTTTTTGCCAAAAAAAGGTCTCAGGTGTCATACCAGTGGTGGTAAGCTCCTTCTTATCACTGGCCGCTTTCTTGGTAGCAGCATTCTTTGGGGCCATCTTGAAGTTGTCAGCTGGCAGTAGCACGTAGGTTCACAAGCTGAAGAGATGGCCTTGTGGTCGTGAGTGTCATCATGCACAGGCCTTCAGTCCGGCAGTACTGTGGGTGATGTTGCTTTCTCTTTGTGCACCTAAAACCAAACATGCAAGAATGATAAATCCAACGTGGCAATGTTGCAGTTGCATTAGTAGTAAAAACAATATCATTTAATGGTTACTTAAAATAATAAATAATTTTGAAACAGAGTGTATCCATCCGTAAAACCACGCCAACATTAATTTTCATCATCATGTACATTCATGAAGGATAAAAAAAGAGCAATAACTACAACATACAGAATGTAACTGTTAGCTTTATTTGTCTGCATCAAGTTGGCATGTGGCGCTCAGGCAGGTGTTGGTGGCAAATGGAATAATAATCCTTGAGTAATGTAATGTATTGCAACTGTACACCTATGGCAGAGATGGGGCTAATGGGGAAAATGGGGAAAAAAAAATATATACAAAATGTAAAATTAATTTTAAAAAAATTCTAAAACCAAGATAAAACAATGAAAAAATATTTAAATATGATCATTATTATTATTATTATTATACCATTATTATAATTTTACATTAAATACATTCTGTGAAACAAATTAGAAAAAAATAATAACTTTAAAAAAAAAATCAATTGCTGATGTACTACGGGAACGGGGGAGAACCACAGGGGTTTGAGAGGCAAGAAGTGGGGGAGGTAAAAAATGCAAAAAAATACATGATAAAATATAAACAAACTGCTCATACAATGCATTCAGTAAAAAACATTGACCTACTAGGTCTGTATAACACAAAATGGCTACCAGCTACATTGTCAAAAAACAACCAGCAAGGAGGCATGGCTACCACAACAAAGAAGAACACAGACAGGCCTAAAGCACACTGGCTGCATACACAAAATGGCCACCAGCCACATGGTCAAACAACAACCAGCAAGGAGGCATGGCAACCACAACAAAGAAGAACACTTGCGGGCCTTAAGTACACTTGCTGCCTACACAAAATGGCCGCCAGTGTACTTAAGTGTACTTGGTAAAAAAAACAGCAAGGAGGCATGACCACCACAACAAAGAAGAACTCATAAAGGCCTTAAGCACACTGGCTGCCTATACAAAATGGCCACTAGCCACATGTTCAAATACCAACCAGCAAAGAGGTATGGCCACCATAACAAAGAAGAACACATGCAGGACTAAAGCGCACTGGCTGCCTATACAAAATGGCTGCCAGCCACATGGTCAAACAACAACCAGCAAGGAGGCATGGCCACCACAACAAAGAAGAACACATGTAGGCCTAAAGCGCACTGGCTGCCTACACAAAATGGCTGCCAGACACATGGCCAAACAACAACCAGCAAGGAGGCATGGCCATCACAATAAAGAAGCACACATCCAGGCATAAAGCACACTAGCTGTCTACACAAAACGGCCTCCAGCCACATGGTCAGACAGCAACCAGCAAGAAGGCATGGCCACCACAACTAAGAAGAACACATGCAGGACTACTGGCTGCCCACACAAAATGGCCACCACCCACATGGTCAAACATCAAGCATGATGAATAGAAAACAAAAGACATATATAGGTATTGGACTATAATTGGATATACAAAAAGGGCCCCTGGCCCTATGGCAGGTGAACAAAGGAAAATGGTGGCCTATGACAAACACTCTCATGCAGTGGTCAGACAAAGAAGGCATTGGTACAAGAGAAAAAAACAGCATTAAGTCAGTAATTCCAGAAACAAAAATTAAAGGGGCTAAACATTTTACAACACACATCATACAAAGGCATCAAGTACTATAACCCCAGCATTCACTGTTGCAGAAATAAAATGTGAAATATAACCAAATAACTTTTTGTTATCTTTAATCCAATGGCATCCATGGTGTTTCAGTTCCATAGACGCCACAAACAGTTGTTTCACCATGTACCCATGACTAGTACTGGGGCTACAGCTTTGAAGACCTATTCAGCACACTAGGCCACTTAACCTTAACATAGTGAATTTAATGAATAGTACAAATTTACAAAACAAAACATGGAGAAAAAGTAATGAACCGTAAAACAGTTTTCCTTTGTAGGATAAAAATTGCATGTAAAACTATAAATAGGCCCCAGTGGCAGGACACCCACCACAATAAATTTAAAAACTGACTAAAATGCACATAAATCCTGGTGAATGCCTTTTGTCAAACAAACAAGTTGTACAATAACCTTATACAAGTGTTTTTTAACTTACTTGTAAATCTAAAATCCAATGAAGTCCTTAAATTCAATGATATATCCAAGAGGCACAAAAAGTGATCTTTCCAGCTTGAAATCCCAGTGAAAAGTGATCAGGAGATGGACAAAGCAGTAGGAGGAGCCTGTTGGACAGGAACAGGAAATCTCTGGGGTACTTCCTCTTGTTAGGGAAAAAATATCAATGTGATATTTGCCATGTGCAGCAGCAGTCCATCACGCGCACGCGCCTATGTCACAAAAGATGCGCTGGAAGTTGCTGGTGCAGCACTAGCTCTCGTGAGCAGGTAAAAAATCTTGTTTTTGCTCACATGAGACTGGAAGTCTCTTGTCTCATTTCTCGGCGGTGCGAAATTACAGTAAGTGCATGCCAAAGGGGGAAAAACAGAAGAAAACTCTGCTACGTTGCAGAGTGCAGAGTCTAGTTGTAACTCTGAGTTCTCCGCAGAACACAGAGTTGCCAAATTTTGCAAACTCCACCAGCAGAGCTGAGTTTTTCGCCCAGGCCTACTGTCCTGCTTTCCTTCTCTTATCTTATGACCGAGCTTACAGAACCTCTCTGGAATGCACTTCTTAGTTTAAAGAAGACATTTATTGTTATTACTACTTCACCACGAGGTTCCTGAGAGACGAAATTAGTAGGTTGGAAGCACACGTTCAAAAGTAGTCGCAGCAAAGAAAGCAAAATATATCAAAGTACTTCTCAGTTGCAATGCACACAGCAAATGCATGTGATTATATTTTAGCATAACTTCAAAGCAAAGCATAAAAGTCAAAATTGCATCATCGTAGGGTAGGGCTGTAGGGCCTATAACTCAGCTTCATCTTTCTGGGGCTTCAAGATGATGACTCCAGTTCAACTGCGAGAAAGATATTTTCTACCCAAACGGGGACATGCAACTGACGTTCGTTCCTGTCTGAAGTCAAGATAGTTTATATCTAACTCTGCTGTTGTCCAGAGCCATCCTTAAAAGCAAACTCAGTGTGAGAACCGAAGAAACTTGGAGAGTGGCCAATTCTCCAGAATTCACTCGCTCTCAGACTGGATTGAGAGGTAAACACAAAATCTATACGCTCTTATCAGCTATGGTCGGGTGTGAAAAACACAGCTTGGTCTACCATGTGGAAAAACACAGCTTGGAAAAACACAGCTCATCTGCAATGTCTCAACTGCAATGTCTAACTCCACTTTAAAGCCAATAGGCAGCTAACCGAAATATCAAATGTAATGTCTAATGCCATGTCAAAGCCAATAGGCAGCTAAACTGAATACAGAATGTAATGGCTAATGCCATGTTAAAGCCAATAGGCAGTTAAACTGAACACAACATGTAATGTGCTACTGGTGAACATTGAGCAACTAACATGCGCAGTGATGAAACACAAAGTCATTGGTCAAACACAATTAATAGCATCACACCTACTATAAATGTGTAGTAGCATATCAACGTATGTAAAGCTTCCTCGATATGTAGTTTGTCCAACACAGTCATCAGTGCAGTGCATTGCTGGTCACAGATGTCATATAACTGCAGTGCACTGTACCCCGCCGGTGACGGTATTCTTGGCGGTCAGAACATACTTTACAATATCAAGGGTCATAAGAGGAGCTGATATGTGTGTTGCATGCACATATAAGTTGTAGATACATGTCTAGACAACCATGGGGATCATAGCTGGACATTGAGTGGTAGACAGTTTTGATGTGTAATGAATGTAATGTATTTCCTGTCAGTAATATTTTGCCACATGACTTTGGTCTTACTCATCAGATATGCTGGTCTAGAAACAGTGACTTATGCTCCAACTCATTTCATTACACAAACAGGTACCCTGGGTGAGAGAGGATGTGACAACCTCCAGCCTACCGTTGATTTCGAGACCATGGAAGAACGTGACGTAATAAAGCAGTTTGGTCTGACATTTGGGCGCCTGAAGGCGTGCTTTTGCTGTCTGGTCAAGACTGGGGGAGCCCTCCTCTACCTACCCGGTAAGGTGTGTCAAATCACTGTGGTTTGCTGCATGCTCTATAACATTGCCATGCGCAGGAACATCATTTGCATCCTAGAAGAGGGTGAGCCTGTGGGGCCACTAGCTGAGAATTCGGAAAAGCTAAATGAAGATGATAGTGGTGAGAAGAAGGAGCTGACTTGTGACAAGACCTACAGTTATGCATGAAATTACTATTGAGGGATAAATCAGAAATATTTATCTCCACAATAATTTCTTATTTATTATTGGAAAGCACTGATTTGCTAAATCATCATAATTCACCTATCTATTGTTTTTCAGATAATATACAGCAACCAACACAAACACAGTCAAGGAAAAGACATTTCATCTAGTCTGCATGTACACTGTTGTAACACATACAGAATACAAATGTTACAATACACATGACATTTTAGGACATAAAACAACCAATTGTGATTTCTTTTATGAAGTCCACCCTTATCCTTTTATTTAATTCATATCTAATGACCAATGATCTACAGTCCAGCTGTTTGCTGGTCCGTTAAGCACGTAGTCCATTATCAGGAGCTTGTTGCCCCACCACACATTGCTTTTTCACACACCGTGGAAGCTCCTTTTCCAAATGTATTGGCTATTGGTTAGAGCAGTTTGTGGACTCCTTGAACAAAAGAATGTTGACGCGTTTCGGCACAATAATTTATGGTCTCCTCAGGACAATACAAGGAGCATGTGTTCCTTCTGGTATCGTATCAAGGGACATCTGCAATTAAATCATCTATGCAGCAGGGAACTAAATCTCCTCAACTTGCTTCACTGTTCCCTTAAAGACCACTGCATGCTTCAGTCACTGCTTCTCTTCTGTTACCTCCTCGACTCACCCGGTAAGGTGTGTCAAATCATTGTGGGGTGCTGCATGCTTCAAAATATTGCCCTGTGATGGAACATCAGTTACATCCTAGAGAAGGATGAACCTGCAGTGCCACTGGGTGAGAATCCAGAAATGTCAAATGAAGATGATAGCGGTGAAGAGGAAAGAGCTGACTTGTGACAAGATCTCATCAACAGCTTCTTTTCATGAGTGTAAGTAGGTCACGAGATGTGATGACTTTGACTGTACAATGAACTCTTGTGATGATGTGAGGAGTATACTTGTTGGAAATGTTTGGTAGTTGAAGCTCTGGCAAAAATTTGCACAGTGTGTCTGACGAGGAAGCTTTTGACACAATCACATTTTGGAGATGTTGCTTTGTTTGAGTGAGATTTATAACATGGACTTCATTCACCAGTTGTATGCTATGTGAATTGTGTCATATTTATGGTTTCATAACTGTACTCCTTGTTTTTGCATTTGTTCAGGTACCTTCACCATGACATCTTCTTTGGGACATTTCCAAGTTGTGACATTGGCAGGTATGTGATGCTATTGGGACATATGAACTGGACATTGATTATTCGTGGGAATGCAGGTCACAGACTTTGGGTGTCCAAGACCTTTGCCGAGACAGCTTGCACAGAGATAGGATAGAAGTTTAGAAGGATTGAACTTGTTCTTTTTCATGTCGGGGGCCTGATGCATCATGTGTGTCATCATGCCATCAGAAAATATGTAGTCTTAGGCCGAATTCATGTTAGTTTCCATTCACATTGGCTAAACACTATTTTGTATGAACTATGTGTAGCTGTTGATGTTTTCATCATTGTAGGCAAAAGTGCTTTTGGCACAAAACTGACATTTGTTTATGTCATACCACCAGATGCAGGAGCACTGGATTGTAATGACCCTGTGATCAGAAACTGTTGTACTGCAATCTATTTCATGCTTGCATTATATGTTGTTGGATTTCTTTTGTGAGGTAGGCAACATGGCTCCAGAGGATGACATCAACCAATTTCATGATTGCCTATTCTACAGGACAATTTCTGATATATTTCTTCCTTCCATAGTCTGGGGGTCTGTACCTGTAAATTTGATCATTTACCCATTATGGTTCAGTCATGTACTATTTGCTGTGTTTCAGACATATTGACAACCTACGAGCTGAACAATGTAATACAATTTCTTCTTGGACAAGGCACTTGTATGTATGTGTTTGTGTGGAATGGTTGTACTTCTGAGTTGGACACTGTTAGAATTGGGGTCTTTGGTTTGCAGTACGTTTGAACTCGGTTCAAGCAGGGATCCTCACTCTAGTCAGGGCAAGGGTGATACACAGCTCTGATAACCACAGCTAACCCCCTTGGTAGCATGGCACCAGCAGTCTGGCTTAGCTCTAAGGCAATGTGTAAACTATTTGTACCAACACACAGTAACACATTGAAAACCCCACAAAAGCAAGAAAAATAACCAATATTTATCTGAATAAACAAGTCCAAAATGACAAAAATTCAACATACACAAGCAAAGTTATGAATTTTTTAACATTATTCTTGAATATAGCGCTTAGAAACACAAATCCTTCAATTTGGTGTTATCATGACGTCTTGACAGAGTCGTTCCCAGCAATCTGACGCCAATGGTGCCGGTCACGGAGTCACATGGATCCCCAGGTACACTACCTTTTGAAAGGGAGGAAACAAGCCAGTGCACAGGCCGGGGAAGCGGGGCGTCGCTGGATCCGGTGCAGCGTCGGTTCCGGTGCTGCAAAGCAGTGGAGCGGAGGTGTTGGTGTTAAGTATCAGGTCCTAGCTGCAGAGCAGTGGAGATGAGGTGGTGCTGGTGCAAAGTGCCAGTTCCTTTAGCCCCAGCGGGGTCGATGTCCAGCGGGTCAAGATGTGGTAGGGCAACCTCCTGGTGTCGCAGTCAAGCCACGAGTTGTAGGTGCCACAGCGGAGCCGGGCGTTGTAGACGTTGGTGACATAGCACCCGGGACTCACAAAGTCACTGTACATCAGAAGGGCTTTGGCGGCGTCAGCCCTGCAATGTCAGTCGGGGTCGGGGCACTCCAGTGGGGACCACGGCTTCAGTTGCAGGCAATGGCATCAGTCTGGGCATCGCCGAGCATTGGTACACTTGGTTTTGTTTGATTTTCCACCACCTTTCACTCCCAGGGGCCCAGAAACTGGAATAGGCAACACCTGGTGAGTTAGGGCCCACAGCAAATGAACCCAGAGACTGGTAGGTGAAGTCTTTGCTGTCCCTGAGACTTCTTAACAGGTGGCAAGCTCAGTCTAAGCCCTTGGAGAAACTTTACAAGCAGGATACACAGCAAAGTCCAGTCTTTGTTCTCTCTAAGGCAGAAGCAGATGCACGGTCGTTTCAGATGCAGGTGTCAGCTACTCCCTACCCACTCTAGCCCAGGAAAATCACCAGGATATGCAGGACACTCCCCAGCTCCCTATGTGTCACTGTCTAGAGGGAATTCACAAACAGCCTAACTGTCAGTCTGTCCACAAGCAGGCAGTGGCACAGAATGGTTAAGCAAGAAAAGGCCTACTTTCTAAAAGTGGCAATTACAAACTGATTATCTAAAACACAACTTTACCTGAAGATGTATTTTTAAATTGTGAGTTCAAAGACCCCAAACTCCAAATCTCTACCTGCTCCCAATGGGAAACAGTACTTCAAAAATATTTAAAGGCAGTCTGCAAGTTAATCTATGGGAGAGATAGGACTTGCAATAGTAAAAAATGAATTTGGCAGTATTTCAATATTAGGATATGTAAAACATATCAGTGCATGTACTACCTTTTAAATTCACTGCACCCTGCCCATGGGGGATACCTATGACCTACCCTGGGGGTGCCTTACATGTACAAAAAGGGAAGGTTTGGGCATGGCAAGTGTGTACACTTTCCAGATCGAATTGGCAGTTTAAACCTGCACACCTAGACACTGCAGTCGCAGGTTTGAGCCATGTGTACAGGGCTACTCCTGTGGGTAGCACAATCAGTGCTGCAGGCCCACTGGTAGCATTTGATTTACAGGCCCTGGGCACCTCTAGTGCACTTTACTAGGGAGTTACTAGTAAACCAAATATGCCAATCATGAAAATGCCAATCACCAATAAAATTTACACAGAGAGCACTTGCACCTTAGCACTGGTCATCAGTGGTAAAGTTCCCAGAATACCAAAACCAGCCAAAAGGAAGTCCAGCACACAGTCAAAAATACAGGAAGCAGAGGCAAAAAGATAGGGGAAACCATGCCAAGGATGCCAGGTCTAACAGACATTGTATACATGCAACATATCCCTGCTTACACAAGTAGCTTGTTTTTTTATTGTATGGTTCACATGTTTCTACCTATCTACATTGCTAAATGTGAATTTTAAGACAGCAGACAATGCATTTGTCGCTAGTGAATGTATTATGGTGCTAAGGGTGAAAGCAAACTTGTGGGAAAAAGTAACATAAATGAAAGGTGAAGGGGTCTGTCATGGTGAATGAAATCATAGAAGTAGATGCCACATCATCGGAAGTCCAAAGTCCACAGTACTATTCCCATCAGAAACGGAATGGGGTTCAGGATCAGTTCACAGAGTGAATGTGTGACACACAAAGGAGGACATTAAGGGTGAAGTTTCTTGCTGGCAATGGTGGGTGACTTGCCAATCACACCTCCTGGGATTTTACATGGACATCCCCGCTTGTGAGGGTAGGGTGTTTCAGCTGCTGCAGAGGCAGAGGTGTCTGAGGCTGGTTGGTCCTCTGGCAGGGCCTCCATTCCTGTGGAGCAGATGTACTTGGGCTTTATGTAGTTGGCCTACAGGAAGGGATAGATGTTGGGGAAAAGCCATGCTCAGGGTTGTAAGGATGTCTCTCAACACTCCTGCTAGGGTGGCCATGTTAACATTTTGGTCATCTATTTCTTGGGTCATGTCCCTCTGCAGCTACTTGATTTCCTGGTGTTCGGTTAGCACATGACTCATCACACAGGGTGCACTCTCCAACTGGATCCTGGACACTCAGTGTCAGGATTGTTGATTTGTACATCAGGACCCAGGACTGAGGGGCACAAGACTGTAGCAACTGTGCTAGGTACATGGTTTGGGGGGCATGTGATGTAGAAGCAACTGGGGTGGGAAGTGTTGTTATGGGCACAGTGAGACTCATTGTTGCCATCTGACCAGGCTGTCCAGGTGGGTCAGGACTGTCATCCAGGTCCATATGACCAGGACTATCGTCATCACTGAGGGCTTCAATCAGAGGTCGGTTGGTCAATGGACAATGTCTGGCCAGGTGCTGTGCCAGCTCGACCGGTAGGGAAATAAAGTCCATTGTTATTGGTTGAACTGTGGATTCTACATCCCAAGGTTTTATTTGACTGTAAGTAGAGAGGGTGGACAATCTTAAGTGGTAGGTTTGCTGATTGTGCTATGTTACTGTGGTAGTGAAATTGTTGACTTGACATGTGTGAAGCTTGCAGAAACTATTAGACTTAAGCAGCTCATTAGGTGTGGTGATCAATTGCACTTTAGATGAGGGAATGAACAAGACATCTTACAAACAGGTAAGCCTAGTCAGTGGCGAGGAAACATATGTATTTGACCATTCCAAGGCGTAGTTGTGTAAAATACAGGCAAACGCACACCTTTGTGGTATACATAGCTGTAGCCATCATCTGAGCAATGCTGAGCCAATGTGTTAGCCGCCAATACCAATCTGATGAAGCAGCTTAATGCCTTAGGAATACTTGATGTACATACTTGGTAAGGTGTCATGTCTGTCCTCAATAGTTTAATTTTGGGGTACCAGGACAAGAGCAAGCTAGGTAAAGAGACATGTCTCTGAGTTGAGCATGATATGTAGATTGCTCACTCCCATGTCAGTGAACATTAGTTGAAAGATGGCAAACAGGGTGTATATGGGCAACTGCATAATGGTTTGTTGGTTTGAGTGACAGAAACAGGGCCTCTTGGTAGTTGGAGTCATGTCACTTGCTGACTCCCCACACTACACAAATGCTAAATTCCCGGGGACGGTACATCATTTAAGAGATGCCACACAGGTGTGTTTAGGCAAATGCAGAATGGCCTGTTAGTTTGAGTTACAGAAACGGGGCCTCTTGGTAGTTGTATAAATTAGGAAAACAAAAGATCTATTTTTCTGAACATATAGGTCAGACTCCAAATATTTCAGAGCAATATTTCTACTTAACAGCAGAGCTGTTGTGTCCCCAGACCCCACTACCTGTCTTTTCAGAAACGCTGCAATAAAGTCCTCTGCTTTTTTGCAGAGACAATTTGTATGATCTGAGAGATAGCACTGAAAAGATTCCAACACGTCAGTCTTTCTCTTCTTCCACCTCTATGTCCATCACTGATATCCATCTAGAAGACTCATTTGTTATTTATCTCCTCTTTCTGGCTCACCACAGGATCTCTGCCCAGCCAAGGAAATTAATTTGGTTTGACCATGCTGTAAAATCCTACTTTTTCAAATCTTCAGTTATTCCCTGAAAGTGATCTGTCAGAAAGTCTTTCTTAACAAATAACCTTCCCAGAGGCCACAGAGTTTAAATAATTTCAGCGTCACCTCTTTTCTGCTTTTTTTTTCAACAAACTCAGGCAAAAATAAACTTGAACCAGCTCCAGAATTTTGCTGAAGAAATGGCTTATTGGATCCGCATCCAGCTGTTTTATGGCCAAGGTACAGCACCAGGTTAGTGAAACTCTCAGGCCTCATTGAGACTATGGTAATAAGTGGATGGAGGAGCTGTCAGGCCCTTTTGTTTTTAGATCTATCAGTAGCTTTCGAAGTGGTCAACTGCAATATCCTGGTTAAAACTCAATTAGAAGTTGGATTTGATTGCCAGGTCTCAAAGTGGAATACATCTTTTCTGACTGGGTGAGACGAAATTGTATCACCTTGTTTTTTATTGGAAAGCAAACCTTTGCTATAGTGTCTCCATGTGTTAATTTTTTCCCACTTTCTGTTCAACATATTTGTGTAGACCATTGCCTCAATACTCCATTTGCTAGAGTCTTGTTTCTATATAGAAAAAGATGAAAACTAGCTCATATTTGACCTTTTCATCCTTATTGGCATGTACCCTGAACTTGAGATTGGAGCTCCTGGCCAAGTGCATGACAGATGTGACCAAGTAAAGGATGTCCTCAGGCTTTCTTAAATTAAACCCCAACAAAACCGAGATCTTGCTTAGCCCACAAACCACAGTTGCCTGGTCAAACAACCACCCTTTGAAATCTGTGTGCCCACCACCATTTGTCGCAACAGTAGTTTGTAAGTGAGAACTGGAAGGAGGAAGCGAGGAGAGAAAGAGAAAACACAAGTAATGAAGACTACAGAGAACCTCATGGAATTGAACAAAGATCACCTAAGAAAACAGGGATGTAGTAATTGTGTGTGGGTCTCCATTTGTGTCCGCAGTCGTGCACATGAACTTCTCTAGCACGAAGGAAATAATTGCCTGTATTTGCAGGAACCAAGAATGAAAAGACTAGCTCTGCTGCATGTCAAAAACATTGACGACATGTTTTTTTGCCTTTTCATTCGGAATTCGTTCACTCTTCATTCAAAGGCTGTCAGGATTCTGTTTAGCATCTTTCCTCTGCCGACTTCTGCAGCAGAGAATTCTTGACACGGAAATTGGTTTCTTTTGAAGATTACACAGGAGTATAACGCTCATACCTGGTTTAAGTATGTATGCGTGTTTCAAAGGTGCCTGTCTTTGTCCTGTTATGTGACAAAAACCATTTGGGGATTTTTGTGTTTTTGTTTTTTATAAAGATGAGTCTATGTCTTGGTAGGAAGCAGCAGAAAGCATGAAGCGCTCAGACCTCGGGGAATCTTGAGTCATTGATCTTGTGGACCATGTTACTATGCCCCGGCTTCACACATCGGTCTGAGACACGAGGAGAGATTGGGGTCCGAAGACATCCCGCTAAAGCCCGTCTTATTAGGTTCATATTTTGATGATGTGAGCAGCTATTTCTTCATTTATATTTTTATACAGATAATAGGTATCATTCACACCGAAAATTCAATCATTTTAGGCACACCCATGACAACCTGTTTATTTACCTCTACACTTAGGTAGAAACAAATGTTTTTGACATGAATAGGTCTGAGAAGCCAGATCCTGGGTGTTTCAAGAAGAGCAAATATGTGAGAGGCACAAGACCTTGTGATCTCTGATTTTCCACAGGGCATGTGTGAGAAATCGGGTTGTTGGTTGACTGGGGTGTGAGCCCTGGTCAAACAGCAAACACAATTCTTGTCAGGATAAGGAACAAGCAAACCCCAAATTATCCTGTACTCGCCCTCTGGTAGCGTGGCGCAGAGCAATCAGGCCTAACATGAAGGCAATGTGAAAAGTATTTGTGCAACACTTCAAACAGCAAAATAGTGAAAATAGCACACAAAAAGGATCCTGCACCAGGTTAGAAAAATAGAACTTAAATTATTTACTAAATAAAACAAGGCCAAAACAACAAAATATCTAATAAGTAGAATTTGAGTTATGAATTTTTAAAGAATAACCTGTAAAATAGCACTTAGAAACCAAAAGCTCCAGCCGGCCATGTCTGGTCACAGTTCAGACTGACTGTGATGGAGCCTGGGCCGGCTGCAGGGACCCAGTGGGCTTGCTGAACAAAAGTACCTTAAAATCCGAGTTGCAGAGCAATGCATCTTTGCCGAACCAGGCAATAGATGGTATGCGCCGCTGTTCTCCATGCAATAGTAGAGCTATATCGATTCCTATAAGTGGTGAGAGTGCACTGTGCATTCCTGATGCATTGACATTGAGGACATTGGCAGTCGAGGCAATGCGTCAGTTCTGATGAGTGCAGACTTTTGGTGCTTCCGCAAACCACGCAGTAGAGGTAATGCATGATGTGTTGATTCTGCTCCCACAGCATAGGATGCATTGGCTCTGCTGGGGGAAGCTCCTTAGGTCCATTTTCAAGGGTTCAGGACCAGGGTGGTACCATTTGGCAGGACGGACTCACAGATGGCAGAGTCGAGGTAAAAGAGCAGGGTGGCTGGAAGTCTGTTATGCCTTTGAGACTTTAGATCAGGAGGCCAGCCAATTGTCCTTGGAGTCACTCTGGGTTCTGTGTTGGAGAGATTCAGATCCAGTCTTCCTCACTCCCAGGCAAGAGGGCAGCAGGCACAGGTTAGCACAGCAAAACAGGAGACGAGCAAACAGCAGTCCAGCAAAGTGGCAGGCCTTCAGTAGCACAGCAGTCAGTCTTCTTGGCAGAGTATCCACAGTTACAGAATTATAGTGAGTTGGTGGTGTCAGAGGTCCAGTTCTTATACCCCGTTGGGCCTTTGAAGTGGGGGAGAGTTCAAAGACATGCCTTTGAAGTGCCCATCATCCCTGACCTTCCTGCCAAGGCTCCAGGCTCACTACAGGGGGATATGAATCCCTTTGTGTATGGACAAAACACAGACTGTTCAGGTGTATGTGAGACTGTGCATAGTTCCTCCCTCCGGTCATGTTCAGGATGGCCCACCAATACCCAGTAAATCACACCTAAACTTCCATTGTGTGTGCCTGTCTAGGAGGAATACATAAAGCCCAGCTGTCACCCCACCCCAGACGTGATTAGAGACAGGCAGCTGGCACCAAATGGCTAAGGCAAAAAAGGACAACTTGCTAAAAGCAGGAGTTTAGAATAGCAAATGAAAATACGATTCCACCATAAGTTAGGATTTTGAATTGTGATTCCAGAGATACCAGACTCAAGAAATTCATCTCTTACAGTTTCTGAATTACTCTTAAGAGAAGTGGCAAAAAACACATTTAAGAGTATTTCACCACCAGGACATTTAAAATGTAACAGTACATCGGTAATGTTTTAAATACACTGCACCCTGCCCTTGGGGCTGCCTAGGGCCTACCTATAGGGTGACTTATATGTATTAAAAATAAATGTTTTGGCCTGGCAAAATGATTACTTTGCCAGGTCGAAATGGCTGTTCATAACTGGACACACAGGCTCTTCAAAGGATATACTCAATTGGGTGTCATAATCAGTGTTGCAGGCAGGCCCACTAGTAGCATATAATTTACAGGCCCTAGGCACATGGAGTGCACTTTACTAGGAAGGTATAAGTAAATTAAATATGACAATTCAGAATGAGCTGATGTAACTGCATTTTTGGGGGAAAAGCGCAAGCACTTATAAAGCGCACAAAAAAACATAAGGCCAACCAAAATGAAGTCAGCAGAAACAGGAGATCGAAGGCAAAAGGTCAGAGGGAAATCACACCATGGATGCCAGGTCGAACAGTACGACAATTGTTTTTGAGATAAAAATGCCAAGCACATCCAGTTGTTAATGGTCGCCTAGGCAATGACATGCACCATCCGTCTGAGGAACCAGTAGGGCCTGCTGCATTTTAAGTAGTTGGAGTGTTGGAGACGAAGCTGAAGGCACCTGTTAGGTCCTGGAGTAAATACATGTCCAAGTAGTGTGTTCAGCTTGGACTAGGGTGCCTTCTAAACAGAGACAATGTCTGTGTATCAGATTAGTCTGTCTGCGATCTAGACAAGATGGCTGCAGATTGATATTTTCCATTTGTCACTACTTTGGTTCTGTCTTTCAAAGAGAATCGAGGGCTGATTAAAGGTTTTGTGAAAATAATGGATGATGAGGAAATACACAATGCTGTTGGCTAGTGGTATGTTGAGGAGACTAGTGCATTTTTTTTATAAAACACATAGGGGGCTGGAGAAGTATGTTGGAATGTCAGAGTTTGCAGAGGAAATCCCTAGCCGGTTCTTCAGGAATAGGAAGTACAGGAATAGTATACTGCACAAGTCTACAGGTTGTACTCACATTGAAAGACCGGTGAAGCTAGAGCTGCCTAATTCAAATTCTAAATTCTCCTGCTTTAGAAATGTGGTCAAGGTTGTTGCAAGTCTTGCCAAGTGCTAGGCTTGCTTGCCTTTAAAAGGGTGATAGGTTTGAAAACATTTATGTTCAAATGCCTAGACTGTCAGCCTCCAAAATGGCAGGAGTTTGTCTCTCTGTGAAAGACTAAGGCCCATGTTTATACATTTTTAGCGCCACATTTGCACCGCTTTTTGACGCAAAAGCAGAGCAAACTTACAAAATACAATTGTATTTTGTACATTTGCGCCGCTTTGCGTCAAAAAATGACACAAATACGGCGCTAAAAAAGTATAAATACGGGCCCAAGTCAAATCACTTGGCCCTGTATCACTCAGGCCTCCCTCATTGACAATAGACCCACCTCCCCAACCCATACCTCTACTCCCCACATTGTTAGGCAAACTTTCACACATCTTTTGGGTTAGGAGTTGTGAACCACCAGTCTAATTTTATTAAAACATAAAACGGTTTGCAGTTAAAACCACACACCGTATCCAATGTTTATATGCAGTAATCCTTCCTATTTACAGCTTTATTTACATATATTGATCATTAGCTTTAACAGAAATGCTAATGCATCAGATTTTCTAACTCTATCTACACATGTTCCTGCGTATCGCAATTTATGCCTTCAAGTGAGATCATGACTGGTCCTAATGGTGTCTCATGCTCCAGAAGCACCCTTTCCCTTCTATTTGACATGTGGTGGCTCCCTCCTTAGGGGACGACCTCACCCACCACTTCACCTCCCAGGGTACACCAGTGCAGGGGGCCCACCTGACCACCAGGATACCTATCTCAGGTAACCCCTAAAACAATTATTAACCCACCCCAGTGCTAGCTTCACACCAATTGTGCATGAACAGGTGTTTGACCAAAAAAAACATGCCAGTGATCACTCTCAACCCCGCACTCCTTAATCCTCCATTTGTCTCTCTGCCAGCTCCCCTTGTAGGGCCCCGTGACATCGCTGTCATGCTTATTTTAGGAAAGGTATGCTGAATTGTCCCATGAATCATGACCTCTCCCGCCAAAGGCCAGCATAGTTCCCCTACTATCAGGCCTGCTCCCTAATCAGCCACCCTACTGAGGGCGGTGGATTAGCCAGTCAGCATGTTCTCTAGGAACATTTCATTACCAATCTGTGACAAATCTATTCCATTTTGTAGGAAAAAAATGTCATCATTTATGCAACCATGGGGTATGGACAACAGCCTCAATGTTCTAAACAAGTTACCAACCTTGTAGTTTATTCGCTTCACAGAATTATTTAAAGCCCTTACCGAATTACCATCCATCCACTGCAATCTTGATATGATGTTAGACCATGCCAGCAAAGCCTGAAGGAATTTCCTCGCCAGCCAACCAATCTTAGAAATCAATAGTTCAAACAGATGTTTCCAGCCAATCTGCACCAAATTGTTGCCACCAAGATGAACTATGATGATACCAGGGGGCGTGTACCCCAAGGGTAACATTGTGTCCAGTGACCTCCAGTGGGCCAGCTGTGAAACTCCTCAACCGTAAAAGAACAGGTGGTAAAAACCTGCCACTCCCTGGCATAATATCCACCTGCAAAATAAACCTCCTTTGCGTGCCACGCATAGGAATGGCCTAAAACCCACATATCTGCAAATCCCGTTGCTTGTGTGATACGCACCAATGCCTCTAGAAACAACACAGTCCTTGAATGCTTAGCACCTTTTCGTGCACCACCAGACATTCCCTTAGCGCAAGCCAGGCAACAAAACAAAGTTGAGATAGCATGCAACCAATTAGGCACAAAAACTAAAATTCACCACTCAACAATATCACTGCTCAGGCTCAGACTGCCCCTTAGAACAAGAGCACCAGGTAACAGTTAATAGATGGCCTCCCAGGGCCATGAGGGGTCTTGCCCTTTACACCAGAGTAGGCTGACTGATTATACTGGACCCTACCCAGAGCTAATGAGCACAGTTGCCCCTCAACACAAGAAGAATAGAGGTTGATCAGCGTACAGGCCCACACAATTGCCAGAAAAATGCCCAAACCTGTTGCTCCAAAAAGTGCCTCCAAAGTTTAGCCCTCCCAACCGACAAAAGGGACCAAACAATGGCCCAACAATCGTCCCCAAATGCTATGTAAAATTAGTAGCTCCCCAATCCTCCTTCACCTCCACAAAACACTCAAAAATGCCTGACAATTTGCCAAAATTGCCCACTACAATGCCCCCCTCACCTGCAGCGACAGAGTTCCCGAGCCAGAGCCGCCACTGAGTACATAAAGTGCCCAGGTCAGGTGAGCCAAGCACGAACCCATGCGGCCCCCACGCAGGAAACAGCTGCACTGCTGACTGTCCCAATGTAGAGTGGAGGGCCTGGACCTGCAAGCAGACTAGAAGGGGGGGGACAACACAAAGAGACAAAAAACAAAGAAAATTCCTTGTTGGGTGCGGCAAATCCCTAGAGGGAGCAGGCAGCATCCCTGCGAGGTGCTGAGTGGGAGCGAAAGACCCACTCGGAGCCTTGCAGCCCTTTTATGGGCTGGACCCACCACTCGTACTGAGGGCATGTGAACTGGAATCACTTCAGGTGGTTGCGACCATGCTGTAGCCAAATGCCACCCACTTTACTTGGGCACGGTGGATCATTGCACTGCCGACCCCCAGATTCAGCCTGGAGAGGAATGCCATATGTGTGGCTCCCCCGATTTGGGGGAGCCTTCCACACTCACCTGTCAGATGACTGCCCACTTCTAGTGTTTCTTGTGTTTGTAGGTGCAATGGCCAATTGAAAATCTGATGCCCTAATATGCTAGTCTTCCTAATCAAAGGCGGTTTGCTCTCTTTACATCCTGCTGCAGATAACTAACCATTCTTCCCATGTAACTAATGATTGTCTTAGACCCTCACTAAGAGTAGCCCAGTGTTAGGTCCAATATTAATCGCACTTGACAAATAAGGATACATTGGGTAATGTAATTTATTGTGTATGATAAATAGCACCTAATAGAGCTTTCCCTTAAAGTAGTGCATAACGTGGCTTCATGGTGCTTACTGCCACCAAATCTGCATGTCCCATAATCCTAACGCCTTTTGAAATGTATTAGGAGGTGGATTTTATCTGAGTGCGATAAAAAATGCAAAACTCATAATTGCGATATGTGGGACCAAAAGTTATGACTCATATTGCAAATTATCAGGATACTCGTAATGAGGGCCTTGATCCGATTCTATGTAGGTATCATAAAATGGAAGTTCTCAACACTTGCACAACAGGCCTTGAAACTCATTGAAGAATATATATGTTTGCTATTAAGATCTGACTCAGGAACCAGATGTTACCAGAAGGAATTGAAAATATTTTGCGACAATAAGTTACAATTTTCGTCAAAAACAAAACTCCAGGCAAAAAGCAGCTGCATTTCTTTTAATGGACTTTGGGTATGCACTACACGCTTTTGTCATCGCACACGTCCTCCTTTTGTTACATGTTTGAATGTGTGAACAGTCTAAAACCGTTCACAACTAGCATTTCTACAAATGTTATCATTCATTACATTAACTACTAAATGGAGGTACCAAATAGCCACTGATTAAAATATGTTCTCATGCAAGATTGGAACCTCGGGCATGACTTTCCAATAGTCTGCACATATCTGTTCTCTGCAAAAAATGCATTGAATGCTGTTAGTGCGGAGCATATGGGTGTCAGCTTGGTGTATTGATCCTATTTAATGCAAATCACGCTTAAGAAGAATGACAAGCTTTGCTCCAGCATTTGTGTCATGTAAATAATATTTTAGGGTATGGACTGATTGCATAAATGATTCCACAAAAAATAAAGATAGTGTATGTTCGAACTTCGCCAATGAATATACAATTACAATAATACATCAAAAGCTACATTCAGGTTTCTTCCTCAATGATGTAGAAGTCACTATGTATATATGCGATTCTCTCCAACTTCCTTCGAACATACTGGTTTCCACAAGTTTTTACAAGTAGACAAGTGATTTTACAGTATTGGCACCCAAGACAAATTCTTTGACTTCTCCCATTCTTTCTTTTTTGTCAACTTTCTGTTCTTCTGTAAATTCATGCTTCTATTTTTTGCAGAAGATGCTGGGTTGTATATATTTGTATGGATATATGCAAGGTATTCATGAAATGCCACTGGAGAGTTTACCTGAGGGAAAGATTTGGTAAAAATGAAGCTGAGCCCTTTAACAGTGCTAAAAATAGATTTTTACTTCAAATGGAGAAACAAATATTGCACTAATGATAACGTGAACCATGTTGGGCATTGATTGACAATAACCAATGGAGGAGCAAATGGGTGCCTATTTTGAGGGCAAATTGAGTATGAACATTAAAATTAGTGTTGTCACTCAAGGAAGTGATTTCCTCAGCTGATCTTCGCGCTCCTGTAAGGGCATGCAAGGTACTATTGCCTCTTCGAGTACCCGTTGGATGAAACACAAAAGCTATGCAAAAGGCCATTAAACCCCTGTCCTGCTAAATCACACACTGGCTCCCAGTGCAGATCACGACTGAGGCCTTCTGCTTGTCATTGAAATGGCTGTCAGGTGCCGCTGGCTGCACTCATGTAAATCTACAACAAGTTCTTACCTGACACCAGCTGTGCTCACAAAAACCACCAGGTATGCAACCAGTCTCAATAAAACCTCTTCTTTTAAACCTGCTGCTCATCATTTTCAGCCATCACCTTCCAAGAAGCAGGAGCCTCAAATGACCTACCCACAATGCATGTACTGATTGCCCTCCCCAATCCTTTCAAAGATAGCTAAAACAAGACTATTTCCCAAGTACTAATATCGTGTCCTGTCCCATCGAAACAAATTATTCGACGCTTCCAATTAGAGATTCCGTGCAGTGCTGTAATCAAAGAACAGAAGACAGGTTCATGAGGGCTGACCCGAACCCTAGCTTCAGGCCCAGATGAATCAGGGAATAGCTCTAGCGCCGCTACACAAACACGCATACCTTGTCGGTCTGACATCCGGCACAATATCTTCCACGGCAAGATAAAGCCTGCAGTACATTCAGTTAACATGAGCCTAGACACACAGCAGCGAGATGTTATCGCCTTTTTGATGAGGTCCTTCATCCCGCCGCCAACATCTTGCGAAAAATGGCACTATTGTTGCCTAAGTGTCTTCGCGAGTCGATGGAGATGGACAGAGCCGCGCGGCACTTGCTACACTAATGAGTGCAAATGGAGCCTGTGATTTGCTTGCATGAAAATCCACAGCAATCAGACACAATTTCAGCTGGAGCTCTTCTGCGGTGAGAGTGGTGCTGGTTTCATATGCCCCCTGGGAGGAGGGAGGACAAAGGGAGATGGCAGAGGAACGAGAGAACGCTGCAGAGAGAAGACAAGGGGACACGGAAAGGTTGGGAGAGAATAAACACTAATGAACAGATCAGAAAAGAGTTTATGCAATCAACCAGCCAGAACACCAGAACCAAATGGAGTGGGAGAGGTAATAAGTTGTTGTTACTACATCCGTGTATCTTCACAGTGTTGTAAACAACTGACGTTACTATTGTACAAAAAAATGGAACTCAGTCGTCACATTTAGAAGGAGGAAAGACCGAGTTAGCTCCTTCAGGATATGAAAATGTAATTTACAGTTCCACAAAGCTTTTCCAAGTGGGTGCAATAACCTTCTAGCTGTTTCACTGGACATGGAAGTCTTATTACTAAAGGTGTAGAAATTACGGAGGATTGTGAAAGAGGCATACAACACGTTAGCCGTAAGAAAGAGATGGAACAAAACGAGCAGGGCAAAGAGGAGAAAGTGAGAATATGAGTAGGTGGATTGACAATCAGGGAAAATGGGTACGGGTGGTGGAATAGGGAAGCAGAGGTAACGACAGCAAACGAATCAGTGGAAAGGGAGCTACAGAGAGATGGAACATGGGGAGGAACAGAGTGCAAACACATTCGAAGAGGGAACTCATGAGAAGATGGTGAAGGAAAGGAAAAAAGAGAAAATCAGTTGGGGATGGTAAGTGAGTATGCCAGAGCACCCCTTAGACCTAATACAAAAGGCAGATCTGGGTATCCTCAAAAATGGCACTTCATGTGCTCTTTGCTTCTTCAAACAATACTCTGATAAACCAACATAATTCCTCAGATCCAAAAGCAGCATTATCAACCTATTTAAATAATGTATTCCATTTTGGCCACTATAAATCACTTGTTTCTGAAACCCACTTCCCAGTTCGTCTTTATATGAAGTCTTCCAAATGTCCTTTAAAGCTAGGGCACATTTTAAAAATGCATAGAACTGTTACATTTTGAAGCTCTGTTCTGAAACTTTCTTACCAAGCATGCCTTTGAATGCCCATAGAGTTTTACGAAAGTCTTGGCTTTCCAGTTAAAGACTCAAATGTGTTTCATAATCCCTAAGCATGATCCAACCATCAGGTAATTAGAATTAGGCGTGACACCCACAATGACAGCCCCACATACTTGCAAATAATTTCAGATGTTTTGTCACACATCACCTGTTTTGTAAATTCCCCTTTTTGCAACCCTCGGTCCTTACATTAAGCCACTTGTGAAGCTTGGAAGACAAGGGGTTTTAAAAACGTATTTTGGCTGCTATGAGAGAGGTATTCCTCTGGCAAATGCAATCCTCTGTTGGCCGTTTGATGGCATGAAGATACATGACTAGGGCATGGCAGACCATCAAAAAAAGGAACTTATAAGTGTAACTTAAGGCCATACAGAAAACTAAAACCTGCCTTAGAAAAAAGTTCACACCAGCCACTTACTGCTGATAGTGTTGACTAGAACAGATAGATGATGGTCAAGGCTGGGTGAAGGCAGACTCTTCTCTTGTCAAACCATCCTTCTAGCCTACAGCCCACTGTGGGAAAATGCTAGACTGGTTGGTAGGACAGAACCGACAGCCAGGAGCAGTTATGCTTCAAATCTTATCTCTGAAGCTTTAGGTGGAAACAGAAAACAACTATTGGCAAAGCCAATAGGTCGCACAGATATTTTGCATATGCTTGTTTGTAAATCACTCTTACAAAAAAAAAGAAAAAAATGAAAATATTATATAAAAAGCAAACACAAATTTAAAAGCATCTCAAAACCTTACATTCAATTCATTATTATTCAATCTTTAAAATAGTATACTTCACATTTTCAACACTTTTCAAGCAGGGAACTCTGAACAGAATTATTTTTTTTAAAAAGGACTATGGAAGTGTCAGACTTTAATCAAAATGCTTGCCAATGTTTAATTTACTTTCAACAGGACTGGAACTGAGACAAATGGCAAATGCTAGGGCCATTTGAAGCTCTGCAGTAGCCTACAAAGCAGATTTATGGGCCTCAGGAGATGAGCCATCTCCTTTTCTGCCATGCTTAGTACCCCTTCTGTCTTAAATGCTTCTATGTGAGTGGAGCAGCCCACCCCTCCACCAGCACCATAAATGCTGTCTGTGTGCAAATATTTGTGCTTTAATGCTACATTTGGAATGCAGGAGATAAAATAGAAACAGCTCAAAGTCTGCTCTTTATTGAAACAGAGGTAAAATATATTTTTGCTGCACTTTTATAGAGAGTTTGAGAGATGTGGTGACTAACATTGAGTGCGCAAAGGTTGTGATGGGTTAAGCAGCACACAATGCACTCCCATGAAGTCTTAAATGAAAAAGAAAAAGGTAGTTTCCGGAATGTGATCTTTAAAATAATAAATGTCATCCAATTAAAATGATGGTAAAGTAGTTGTAGCCCAGGGGAATGTAGACACAAGAAATGAAAGAAAGCCATTGAATAAGAAAGAAGCAAATGAGACTGACGAGAAAGCAAACCAGTGGTAAGCAGTGAGCTGGCACAAAGCCCAATTTACGTTTTGGTATATTTCCACAGATATCTTTTAACAACAAATAGCTAAGCAATGTCTGTAGGCAAGACTTACAACAATGGGGCATAATGTTGTGTTATGCCAGAAGGTATGAGGACTTAGGTTAAATGGACAAAGGCAACTTAATTTCAATTAAAGGAAAAATCCATGGGGTGTAGATTCACAAGTGTAATGTTTAATATATTTTTTACTGTTCTGAACATTCTCATTTTAGTGATATTTTAGATTAGGTTTTTGCCTTTCAGGAATGAAATTCCTCCTTTTGGGGTGTGCTGTGCTCGTTTACATGTAATGAAACTCTTGGCGAGTTGTCAGTGCAACAAAGTAATATAAATATAATTACAAGTTAGACTTACAGCTGTTATTCTCCATTGTGTCCCAGATCCTTAGTAATCTCTAATAATTCACCTTTTTTTCTGATAGATGAACTGGTTAATTTGTCTTATATTGACAATGGAGGTATTGTTCAGTTCATAATTGAATTCTGAAAGTGCCAGTCGCTCTGCCTCTTTCTTAGATGGTGTTGTACAGTTTACATATCATTACTATTTTTTAACTTTACAATTCAGGTCTAAATTGCAGTTTACAACCTAGCAGGTGACAGACATCTTACAAAAGTTCACATTTTTAAGGGGCCTACTAGTTTCTGTTTTTAGACCATCCATAAAGCTGCACATAGTGAACATTAACGTTTTCGCAAAGAAAGTGTTGATATGTCCAGTAGATAATGAAGAAAAATGTTTTCTCTTTGTTCTTCTTCAGCTAAAAAGCTGCATGTTGTACTATTGGTTTTTATGAAGCACTGCTACACAAAGCCCCGTTGTGGTTCTTAGGAACAAAGGATAAAGGTGATAGCAATCTGATGGAAGCACAAGTCACAATGGATATCTGCTTCAGATAGCTTGAATCAGTTAAAATGCCACAGGTTACATAGCAACAAAAACTAGCTGCAGTAAGTAGTGGGCGCTATCTCTTAGATAACCTGCATAATAGAAGCACCTATCCTAGGGTCAGGGAAGGTGTGTTCTTCAAGAATAATTGTTTGAGTGGCGGCCGGTGTATCCTGTCTTGCTCTGCAGTTAGCACACGCGATTCGTCTCAACCCCCATCAGGATCATGAACGAAGCATGGAGCTGGTGTCAAGAATCCTGTATATGATAGTAGAGGGATGCAGGAGCCAGCAGTAGCACCTGGATATGCCTGAATACACTGGGACAATTATCCTGAACAAGCGGTTCAACAAGAGGGATGAGGCCTTGCTTGCCTGGAATGTTTCCTCTCTCCAATGGCGGCTCACCTGCTAGGTGCTGCTTAGCATCTTGCCGCTGTTGCTGACTGTCAATCGCATGGGAAGCAGGTGGTTAGTGCCACCGGCACTGAAAATTCCTCTCTCACCCTGGCCCATAGAGCAAAAAGACATGTGTTGCAAGCAAAGTTGGCAGCTGCCTGGGCTAATCGCGGTCTCCAGTTGTGAATAGATTCTATGATGGTAGGGGGCCCTGTTGCCTGCCTGATTAGCAACCATAGGGAAGAAAGATGGAGGCTGATTAGAGTAAGCAGTGCTTGGTATCCGACCTAGCAATGAAATGCTCAATATATTGCTCCATTAGGATTGAATCTGTAGATCAAAATAATGAGATGCGAGTGGAGGCTACTCGATAGGCGGACTCGAACCAAGTTAAAGCTATGGAATATCCCTTGTTTTTGTAGGGCAAATTGACTGCATCTGCTTCTATGGCCCTATGTCAACCCGTGGCAGTAACAGTTCCCTTAGAGGCACAGGCAATTTCATCAATGGCAAGTCCGGGCTCTACCTGTGATGAGCTCTCTGTGTTACATTCATCGTCTCTCTCAAGCATATGGCCATTAGCTGGTCCTGAAGTATCCAGGACAAGCTATCACCCAAGGCATCTGTGCGATTACAGGCCTAGGAATGGCAGGATAAGCAGGAGGATCAGCAGCAAGAGCGTGGGCGGAGTGGAGGTGGTGAGGATCATTGCGTCAAAAGTATGCTCAACACTATTATGACAGAGATAAGGGAATTCAAGTTGTCACAGGTCATGAAATCATTGTGCTACATGAGAGGTTGTCTAAGAGTGAGGGGAGCATGATACAACTTCATGAAAGACTGAAGGAGGTTGAATTCAGAATATCCATATTCGAAGACAAAGGAGGTCATTATGAGTTTGGTGGTTAGAAAAGGCTGTCTGCCAAACTCTCCCGGTCAGGTTGCTGCCAGTGCAGCCACCTTCCTGTGGGCCCCATTAAGAGTTTCCCGCTAGGGCAGTGGGCAGAAACGGTGTTTCCACCCGCTGGCCCCGTAGGAAACTGCCTACAACATTGATGCCGGTTCATAATTGAGCCGTTGGCAATGCTGCAGTGCGTAGGGTGCACCAGCACCCATCGTGCTGTTCACTATCTGATCAGCACAACGGGGCTGGCCATGGGGACCCCTCCACTGCCCATGCCAAGTGAACTTGAGTTGAGTCCCACTATAAACGTCTTTGGCACTCATGATTAATCAGAGATGTTCCAACTTTGCTGTTCAAAAACCCAACTACTGAGGTTGGGGTAAAATTTCCTGCCTCAGAAGTGCTTATGGGATGGATACTTAAGGCTCTCCTCCCAGCTCACAGTTTGGTAGCTACTGCTGAGAGGGGAACTGGACATGTACAAAACTGCAGGGTCCGGCTCTAGTGTGAGATTTGTATTTTCTTCAGACAATTCCTGAATTCGAAATATTGAGGATGGGAAGAATACGTGGTAAATGGGGCTGTTATCCTTGTTCTGTTCTGTTTAGCAGCATCCATACTCCATTTTTTTCAAGGCCATTTATACACATATTATTAAGTTCACGGACAGCTAAGGGTAAGCCTAATGACAGATGTCCAAGGAGGAAAATAATTCCGAGGTTCAGTCTATTCTGATCATACCTCTTCTAATTAATTCTGATTGTTGTATACTAGTTGCAATTAAACAGCTGTAACGTTTTTTTCGGCGGCCAACAATAATTGTTTATTTCGAAAGATTCGTATACAAATATCCTAAATATATCATGCACTTTGATTTTTAAATAAGCTTCTTCTCCATTTCATCAATTAATTTAATCAACAGTGAAAACACATTTTCTGTAAAATAAGTTTTACCTGCGTCGAGAAACATGATATACATGTATTTATGCAGAACAGTTACATTTTTAAAGACAGAAAGAACAAAGCTAATTAAAAACTAATGAAAGGTAAAGTGATAGCGATCTCATTATTGCTATTCATATGCACATGATATTTGCAAGTATTTTCATTATTTAAAAAAATAACAAACACCAGACTGTCCCATTTGCCCACTGCCAGTGTATTATTTCATTTAGAAGGCGAGTTCAGTAGGCATAACTTCAATGTGCTGTGATTGCACCTAAAAACAAAATTACACTGCGTCAAGCCAGGTAGCTGCAAATGAGGTTGGGAAGATGCATTTCCAGACTACAGGGTGATAAAGCCAATAGAAAGCACCCCCAATATCAAGAACACAATTACACGCCCTCTATAAAGTATTTGAGAGGGCTGCCAGGATGAGGGACCCCAGAACTTTGGAAAAAAGAAAAAAAGTAGAAGAATTTCATGACAAAAGGAAAAATGCCACTGATGTTAAAGATGTACAGATGGTTGGAGAGTTTTGTCCTTACCATTGCTCCAATTTGCTTTGAGGTTGATAGTCCAGAATTGGAAAAAGACAAACAAATAGGGTGTTGTTTGCTTGTGGATGAATGTTAAAACGTATGTGGAGACACTGCTGACTCTGAGGATAAGGGCCATTGTTAGACCTGACATCTTTGCTTTGGTTTTCGCCCAATTATTTTGCCATAACCCTTAACCCATTCTTTTTGGCATTAGGGCTCTGTGCACTTTACTACCGCTAACAAGTGCAAATGTGTTTGTGCTCTCTCCTTAAAAAAGGTGCAATTGACTTACACATGATTGGCATATTTAATTTACTTATAGGTCTCTAGTACATGGTACTACATGTACACAGGTCCTGTAAATTAAATGCTGCTAGTGGGCCTGCAGCACTCATTGTGCCACCCACGTAAGTAGCCCTTTAAAGCAAGTATAACACATCACACATATAAGACACCCCTCAGGTACTCCCTAAATTGCCCACCGAGCAAGGCATATTGTATTGAAAAATTAGGGTGTTTTTTTGTTTGTTTTATTAATGTCTTGGATGTCAAAACCTCCTAAATTCGTTTTTCACTACTGCAATGCCTATCTCTCCCTTTGAATTATATTGGGTTACACTATTACACTTAGTAAGTGCTAGCATTTTATTAGGAACAGATAAAAATGCCAAGTTTGGACTCAAACAAATTGTAATTTAAAACCCTCTTTAATAGTAAAGTTGAGCTTTAAGTCACAATTCTGAAAATGCTACTTTCAGAAAGTTGCCTTTTTCTTGCCCTAACCTGTTGGTGCCTGCAGCCTGTGTCCTAGGTCACATGACTGTGAATTTCTTGGCAGTTGGCCTTTCCTTATGCCTCTGAGACCGACGGAGAGGGACTACATGTTGTTACGATGGGCCAATCTGCCAGGATGGGTGGGGAGGAGCTGTTCCCTGCCTCATTTACATTTCCAAGGGCTACCTCCAGCACATATGCAAAGGGACTTGACACCCGTATTTTGTCACTTCAGACTACTTAGAGCCTTGGCAGGGGGAGAGGAGAACATTCAAAGCCAAATGTGAAGGTAGCCCAACAATCACCTCCACTTCAAACGCTGACACCAGGTATAAATATCAGATCTTCTAAACAACGCCTTCATTACCCTCCTGGACATATCGACCGCAGATGAAAGACTGCTTTGTTCCCCAGAGGACGGCCATGCTCCTTGAGGCTGCCCTTGTTCTCTAGCAGACTGCCCTGCTGCTATCAGATGACTGCCCTGCTACTTGAGGTCTTCTTTGTTCCCCAGAGGTCTGCCCTGGTGCTGGAAGCCTGCTCTGGTCTCTAAAAAAGTGTATGGACCTGCTTCCTTCATCCCAGGCCACCTGAGTGACTCCAAGAGTCAGTTGGCTGACCTCTTATTCTGAGCTATAGGAGCAAAACTAGCTACAGTGGCTCAATGTCACTCCCCAACTGACCTGCTGCAACTGGATGTGCCTTCACCTGCAAATGGACCTATCTGAGCTCTGATGGCCTCTGCTAGGGTGAGTCCCTTATCCCCAAAATGTGCTTACCGTGTGTTGGACCCTTGGATGGCATCAGAGCTCACTCTTCTCCAAAGAAAAAGAGAAATCCTTAAGTTGTGGACTCTTTGCAAATGTGAATAGCCTGTTTGCAGTGCAACTCTACCACCCACGATGGCCGCCAATGCAAAGCTCTGTTGAATCTACCTCATCGTGGTACAGTGATCACTTGTGACAACTGGCAACACAATATCTGCACTTCCTGCTACAGAAAGGAGAGCCCGCGGTGACCGCCAATGTGAAGCTCCAGCAATGACCATCTGCGGTGCCCAACTAGACCTTCGTGCTACCATCCACCCTTCCAGGCCTGTGCTTTGTGCTTCAGCAATATCCATCGCCGACGCTCTCCATGCTCCTAGTGGGTTCCTCTAACTCAAACTGTACTCTCCCTGCCAGAGTTTGAGAAAGTAATTTTTTCAGTAGGACTAACCTTGTTTCTCGATCAGGCTTGTATTTAATTGCAGTCATCCTGAATTTGTAACTTCTCCTGTGAGTGGCACTTTGTGCTTTAAAACGCTATACTTACCTAAAACTGTGAAATTATGGGACATATTTATGAGCCTCTTGTGCCGCAGTTGTATCACTTTTTGTGATGCAATGGTGCGCAAACCTTGGAATCATATCTATGAGGTCACACAAAGCCATGATGCGTGGCTTTGAATGGCCTCGGAGATATGGAGTTAGGCAAGGCAACACACATACCTGCTTTGCCTTACTCTGCGCAAGTGAAGCATTCCATGGAAGTTGCAGTGGGTGTTCCCATGCAACACCTGTGGATTTTGACGCATCCCCAGATTTGCAAGACCTTGTAAACCTGGGGATGTGCCAAAACCTTACGCTTCCACAAGGAAAGAACAAGAAGGAAAAATATCTTTATTTCTCCTCACTTTTTTCTCTTTCTATGTGTGCTGCATTATGCATCAGGGAAAGTATTCCCTTTACTTCTTTGTCTCCATTTTAGAAATGCTAGCAGGGCATTATTTTTGCCTTGTTCTAAGTAGGCGTACACCTGCATAGGTAAGGGTACTTCCGTTTCCATGCAACATGCAATGAATTATTTATTCCTTGAAGAACATCATAGGTCTTTGCCACACTGCTGTGGAACGCCACTGAGGCACAACCTAAAATGGTGCTGTATGTGTTGATAGATCTTGCACTGACTAAAGAATATGAAATATGTAAAAATGAAAGTCAATAGTGATATAACTGGCGCGTGATAACAAAACATAAAAGAAGACATTAAGGGATATAGCTATCCCAATAAAAAAGGATTAACCTATGGGAGTTATACTAACAATGACCTATTTTGTTTAATAATGAAAAATGTGATAACAAGAGAGAGTTATGTCAAGGAGCCTTGATGGAATTTAAACGTATTTGCAATGCAACAGTGCTACTAAGATGCAATCCTTCTCTAAAAACAGTAAGTAGCACACTAGCATGCTAGTAATGATTGTTTAGGGGTTATTATGTCACAAATGGAAAAGGGATAGGCATGAATAAAAACACATTTACGTCTAGAGCATTGATAAATACAGAGTTAAATTGTTTGGTCATGCAGCAAGAGACACTGGCATGTTTCTGGGGAATAGATGTTTTGGTCAGTATGTGAAGGGTTCACAGTTTGCTGTCAGAACTGAACATAAACATTGATTAGCTTGCTAACAGCATATGAAATAGAAAGAGTGTCATCTAAGATGTCAAGTTTTTAGCTGTTGTTATTTGACCATAATTATATGGTGGAGCTCATTCCAGGTATGAATAATTCTATAGTAGTTTCCTTTGGTAAGGAACCTATTCAAGAATGAAGAATGCGAAGAGGGTGAAGAAGAGGAATGGAGTGTGAGTATGGTGGAATGAAATTACCGAAGCATAATTGAAGAAGAGACAAAGAAGGATGTAGTTAGAAAATATGTAATAGTGGAGAAACTAATGGGGTAGTGTGGATTTTGGGAAATTCATGAAGCACTGTCATGGAAGGGTTTTTAATGGGTAGAGAGGAATTGGGCTTCATTTGAACTGCAGTCACATTGAGAGGGACACTTGAGTCTTTGCAAAACAGAAAGGAGAATAACATGTTCCTGCTAAACATTTTCGAAGAGGATTCTTAGGATTCTTTATGGTGAGCCACTATAATTGGTGTAAGTTGTCCATAACTAATTCAGATTTACTTAGGATGTAGAGAGTCCTGCAGTTTTTGGAGGCGTCTAATGCTATTTTTTTAGATATGCCCAAGTAGGCTAGGTTGCCATAATCTAGCCTAGTTTGAACAAAGGCAATAGCTGTGACTAATCTGTATGAGAAAAGAGACAGGTGGGAAGAATCTATGTAGCACATGTATTTGTTTGAGACAGTTTTTATTGACTTGTTTCATTTGGCTGTCTACGTTTAGATCAGAATGTATAAAGTAAAGAAGACTCCTTATTGCTTTAGTCTGTTCTAGACAGATCCCATTGACGTGAGAATCCTACTGGTTCGGTTTAGTTTTTATATGGAGGATTTTCATTTTAGGAAGCGTTTAATTTAAGATAGCTTAGGTTTCGCTGGGTGCTTATAGTCTCTAGAGGCAGATTGATACTCATGGCTGGGTTGCCAGTATCATCCTCAAGATTGATCAAAGTCTGGGTATCATCGGCATTCAGGTATGTAATCAAAATAAAAGGATAAAAAGATGTAGAGTTTACTGAGCCTTGGAGGAACCTCAATGAAGGGGCTGTGGAATAGATGAAAAGGAGCCCAGACATATTGCAATCTATTGGAGATGAAAGATATTAGTCATTAGAGGGCACTCATCTTAATACAGACTTTTCGTAGCCTATTAATACATCATAATGAATAGAACTGCATGGGTCAGAGGGGTCTAGGGTCCAGGAGTATTTCCACCCCTGAATTGCCATTGTCTGCAAACATTCTTAGATTGTCAATGACCAAGGTATTCTTTGACCCCGTACCAAAACCTGGTCAGAAGCCAGTTTGATTTTCAACCAACAGGCTGTTTTTCGTCAATGAATAGGTGAAGTTGAGTGGTTGCTGCCCTCTCCAAAAGTATGGCAGCATAAGGCAATAAGGAGGTTAGACAATAATTTGAATAATTGCTGAGTCATTAGGATATAGGTTATGATTCTTTCTTAGGTGGCATATGATGGCAATTCTAAGAAAAGGGTACCCCTTCAGAGTGATAACAATTGTTAACAAAATAGTTAATATGAGTGGTAATTGTTTTAATTTGACTGTGGGGCAAGTATCTATTTGTGAGCCCTAGGCCATGATTGTTAGCATTGTGTTTTACACTCATCCTCAGATAAGGGTCAAAAAGGAAAAAAAATATGGGAATTAGGAGTGTAAGAGAAGAGTACTTGTTCTGATTTCAAAGTACTTGCCAGTGTTGGCTGCACTGGTTAATTTTGTAATGAGGAAAGATGATTCTTGTTTAGTAGTTATCTTATCTGGGTTAACTGACACAGGGGCCAGGGTATGTATAGTTGCCTTGACTTTGTTGTTAAAGGAAGCGTATATTCAGTTAACTAACTGTTAGTAGGAGTTCCTATGCTTTGGCTAGAATTAACACTTTAGTACTTTGCACCTGTGCTGAACAGTTAACCCTGCTTCAAGGAATTGTAATTTTGTGAAGCAAATTCATTTCTACCTTTGATAGTAGAGAAGAATTGGCATTGAAATACATGAGTGGTTGCATGGGAACATCCATGTCCCGCCCATGGTATGTCCTCTTTACACATAAAGTGTAAAGTAGTGTAAGGTAAAGCATAGTGCTTCTTCACATTACTTTATGGTACTTTCCAACAGAATTCAGGATTTGAACTGGAAGTAAAATTCAACTTAACACTTTGGCCAGGTTTGTATCTTATGACCTCGGGATGCAAAACTTAACACAGTGATTGGAGCTGTCTATACTAGTAAAAAAGTATAACTACCCAAAGGAAAGATGATGAAAGATTGAGAAAAAAAGCAGAAGGGTTCCAAACCTATGCTTTGCAGTTTGTGTGCAGCACTTTGATGCCAGTTCATAGCTTACTGTGCTTTCTATCAAGAATGGTAATTTATGAAGTGCATGTAATAGAATGATCTCTGTGACAAAAGCAGTAACCGCTGAACTGTCTCCAAAATATACAAATCTGTGATATACAGACTAAATGTGCTTTGTAGCAAAAAAATAACCCTCTATGCTACTTTAGCATAAGTCAGTACTATAACTAGACAAATCATAGATCTTTCCATCAAGTGCATTAATCATAAGAGTTAGCATGTTGTTGTTATTATCCCCTGAAAAATGCCGCAGACACAAAGATCTCTGCAGACTGCTCTTACCTCTCCTCTGCCTGTCATTCAAATGGCTCTCCCTCGACAATGGCACCAGTTGCAAAGCCCCCACTTATAAAACACTTTATCCATGAAAAATATGACAAGGCTATGGTTCTTCCAAAGAGCCATGCAACTGGCAGGCCGTGGATGGTTTAAAAGGATACAGGGTCAAGGGTGGTATTCAAAACAGAAACGCAGATGAAGAAAATCATTCTTAGTCCTCATAGGGTGGAAGAATTTAGAGAATGTGGTGACTTTTGAGTTAGAAGAGTAATGCTGATGGCTTGTCTCTTCTAACAATAGAGGTGGGGTCGGGTTAGGGCAGAAATCGAAGAATTAAGAAGAGGCAAGTTTTGAGGGTGGAAAGAGGAGGAGAAAGAGTGGGAAGGCAGAAATTGTGAGCACTGGACCCTAAGGGGGAAGTGAAAGAGAAGTAGAAAGAAGGAGAACAGAATATTAAAGGAAATAAATTAGAGACTGAACGGGAGGATTGGGAGGTGGGAGTGGTAAAGATGGTGGAAGAGAGGTGGAAATACAGGAGAGGGTACAAAAGAGGGTACAAAGGGAGGAATATGGAACAAATATAGACAAAATGGAAACCAAGAATGGTGGAGAAGGGGAGAGGCATGCCCCAATAGAAGAAATATATGGGAAAAGTTGGAAATTGTTCTGTTAGCCTTAGGTGGCATTCCACCAAGCTTTTTGCCTTACTCCTCCATTTTTGCTATCTATACCTAGGGCCTGTAAATTAAATTTTACTGGAGGGCTTGCAGCACTGATTGTGCCGCCAACTTAAGCAGTTTCACAAACCGGTGTAGCTTAAACTGCCTAGCAAAGTAAACCCCTTTCCTCACCAACCCTCCCATTTCAAGCCTTATAAGTCACCCTTAGGGTCGGCCTTAAATAGCCCACAGAGCAGAGTGCAGTGCATTTAAAAAGTTGGGTAAGTGCTTTTAAATTTTACAGGTCCTGGTAGTGAAAACTCTTACATTTGTTTTTCACTACTGCAAGACCTCCCCTTGGATGACATTGGGGTACCCTATTATATTCAATAAGTGTTAATGTTCAATTAGAGACAAGTAGGAAGAATGTTTGGTGTCTAAAGAATTTTAATTTGAGACCCTTTTAGTAGTTAAGTTAAAATTCTGAAAATGTCAATTTTAGAAAGTTGGCATGTTCTTTTCCTACCCGTTTGGTGCCTGTATCATGGTTCACATAATTAGGTGTACCTACCACAAAGGCTCTGCTTGGGCTCACTTATAAAGGGTTTGACACTAATCTTTTGTGACCCCAGACAAGCTGGGACCAGGGAAGGGAGGCAGGAAGCTCTAAAACACCTCTGTGGGGGAAGCCTCCAGAACCTTTTCCTACTTCAAAGTTGGCACCAGGTATGAATATTGGAACCTCGGACTGAACTCTTCATTACACCTCTGGACCTATGGAAGACTCTGAAGGACTGTTGTGCTGCTCTGAAAGAAGGACCGCTACTCTGTTGCCCTGTTGCCCCGCTGTCTGTAAGTGAGAAGTACTGGACCTGCATCTTGAACCCATGACCACAAGAGTAAATCCAAGGTCTAGTTGGATGACCTCCTGATTAGAACCTGAGAGACAGAAAAGACTCCAACCACCTTGTACCCTGCACTTGGATTCTGTCTGCTGTGAGTCCTACTCTCCAAGTGGTGCCACCCCAGTCCCAGATCCTTAGAAGTGGACCTGAAGGTGATCTGCCAGCCACTCTCTGGTCCTGGGGGCAGAACTGATGCAGAGTGATACATCTCCTTACAGCTCCACTTCAAAATTATCACATTGCGATGCATCTCGAACGCCAGACTTCGTATTGCAGCCTGCAGTCTTCTCGGAACCCAAAGCAGTAGTTTTTGCTCTAATCATTTTCCTTGCCTCTATTCTGTATCAACTAGATGTAGCACTGACACATCCTAGACACATTGAGACTCTTGCTGGCTTTGGCCCGCCGCCTCCTATAAAAACATCTCATCTGGATGATGACCCATTTCTAATTCATTTTGTTATATGGGTCAAAACGTCAACAAAACTGAATGCGGACTGTTTTTAAGTTGATTGTGGCTTTCCAACACTTGCACTATGGGCGTTGTCTATTACATCACACAATCCCTATCAGTTACATGTATATATTGCCTTGTGAGTAACACGTTATACTGACTTTCTTCACTTGCACTGCTCTGTCACTGAATTGGAGTACCTAGTATATAAATTGAAATTAAGAGGTTCTTTGAATCTTGGATTGTTTTAGAACTGCCTTGTGTACCTAAACTAAATAAAATGTATGATTTACATAAAAAACCCTACCTGTAGGGAGGGTTTTGTGTGACTACTGCTGTGAAGGTCAAGGGTTATACTTCCCCCATCAGGGGCCATCTTTGTTGTTAGAAATTGTCGTACACAAGTCCCCTCACTGATGGCATCCTCAATGACAATGCAGGAACCTGCATCATAGCCCTCCAGCTTCCTCACAACAACAGCTGCACAATGCATCCTCGACGTGGGATCTCACAACACTTTGCAACTAGGATTTAAGGTACTCTGTCCAGCATGCCTAACTTAGTCTCTGTATCCAGCCTGTGCTCCATTGCAGTTGGCCTGAACTTTTTCCCTGTCCGGCATAATCAAATAACCACAGTTAGAGCTTTGTGCTTATAGGCACTGTTTTTACCCAAAACCTAGAAATTGCACATCTCTGGTTCTACTGATTGGAATTTTGTCATTTGACCTCACATAATTTATTAAATTTTACTCTATTTTTTATAAATTGGTATGAGATTGTCCTTGTCTTGTGTTTTCACTTTATTAGTGTTTTAAATACTGCATAAATACTTTACACATTGCTTCTTACGTTAAGCCTGACTGCTTTTATGCAGAGCTACCGCAGAGTTGAGCACAGGTTGATTTGGAGTTTGCTTCTTTCTCACCCTGACAGAAACTATGGTTGCTGCTTGAGTAAAGTTTTACCTCCATCATTCATAAACCAAATATCCTAATGGAAGCTTGGTGCATAGATGACTAAGGTGGAGAAGGAGAAGAATGGTGAGGAAAATATAGAAAGCCAAAGTGGTAAAATTAAATAGCTGAAAGAAAGTTGGAGAAAGAGAGAGGCAGAAGAGAAAAATACAGAGCGAGAGAGGTGAACAAAAAACAGCCTGGTGGTCAGCTATTAAACAAACTAATTGACTGACAGGAATAGACCTCAGCTATATCTAAAGAGAAAAAAAATGGGATTGGAAAAACAAAGTGGGAGTGATAGAGAAAGGTACTGAGAAAGAACAACATAGACAAAAAGAAGGGCAAGAGATGGAGGTGTGGGGGCGGAGGGCATGAGTGGGAGGAGAGAAATGTCAACAAACTGTTGTATAGCAGCTTAAGAGAGATAACATATAGAGGACAGATGTGGTGAGAAAAGTGAAGAAGACAATTCTTTTTCTGCAGTTTTATATAAGGGCATTAGAGTGCTTTACATGACCACCAGATTACACTACAAAAGATCAGATGTTTTTATTTTTAAGGCACAAGTAAATTAAGTGGTCTGCCTTGAACCAGAACATGTTGTGCCGACTCCAGGATTCAAGCCTGATTGGAAAGAATACTTTGAATGAGAAAAGGTGATGCAAAAAAATACCAAAATAAAAAAATTAAGTCAAACATCTGGATATATTTTGAAATAAAATATGACATTCAGTACACTGGTACAGTGAGAGCGTTATCTCCAGGAAGAAGGGAAATCAAGAAATCCAGAGGAAAAAAACAGAAATATTCGGAGTTAAATTAATTCTTCATTCTCTCATGTGAATGATGTTTTCTCTTTCATTAGCACAGGTGTTGTTAAACCTGCCTGAACAGGAGGTAGGTGTGCATGAAGTAGAATCAAAGGGGGGGAGGGTGCCTGTTGTCATGCAATCATTATAATTGAAAATATCCATGCATTTCACTGAGGTAGAGATCATAGTTGTCTACCTAGCGGTGCACATAGATGGTATTTGAGCATTCACAGGTGGATATCGTAACAAATACTCACTCTCAAAGGTCAACTGAACCTTTGGACTTGATGACGAAGTCAGTAGTTAGAATCAAACAATCCACAAATCAATAACATAAAACCCAATACACATTATTAAACACCATCAATAAATCAACTAAAACAAAACTCCAAACTGAATAAAGTTTCAAAGCTTTATTACAATTCCCAAATCAATATCACAGGCTGACCAAAGCGTCTGAAGAGATTCAGTCTAGTAAACATAAATTCTATTAGGCACTGTAAAACAGTGATGTAGATTAGCAACAACACAATATACATATTATTGTCAGACTTCAAAGCAGATGATGGTGACATCAGTAAAACATCAAAATACAATTTTAGCAATTCAATTTTAGATTTCAGGTTTCAGAGCTGGGCCATTCCTAACGCTAACCAGAATTGTGACCTGCATGTATGGGAACGGGCTAACACATGCGGGCAAAAGCAAAATTAAAGAAGACAAAAATAATTTGGAAAACATCTAACTAGGGTAAATAACTATACAAATATGCTAGTGTAAGTTACTAACTGAAAAAAGAAGCAGGAACCACATTTAGTTATACCTCTCCTCATGGGACAGAAGACATCGTTGATTTGTCAAGCAGACCATTCAGCATCTTCTGGCATCATTTGGCAACAGCATCAGAACAGTGCAGAACACGAGCTGCACACAGGACAGATCAGTAGTTCAGAATTAGTTGGTGTTGTTATTACTGAACCACATAACAGAATAAAGCAGTTTAGACTATCTGAGAAATCTCATCAGGAAACTCAGAACAGAAATGTGATAGAGAGCAGACGCAAAACAGAGCTCTGGACAGCTTCGAGAGTGAACTGACTTCAAGAAAGTTCAGACAGGAAGCAGGTTCTGAGAAAGAATGGAGATGGCTGACACCAGTTCCAAAGTTCTACACTAATTAAAATAACCAAAATCCATTGATTGATCCTCATGGTGGGCACACACTGGGCGTTGATTTCAGCGTCCAATCATTGTAGACGGCACCACCAAGTTTTGATACATATAGAAATTCTCTCAGCAATAGTCGATTTTGTAATAATTTGTAACATGCAGTTCTTTTTCCATGGCCCACAATAAACTAAGCTAATATTCTTTCACATGAGCACAGCAGCTTCCTGCTCCATTCCACAGCTAGAAAAAGTATTTTTACCTTATTGCATCTGAAACATGTCTCTTCTCCTGAAATAGAATAGAACATTCAACATTACATTTGCTGTCTCAGGTCAAAGAGAATTAAATGAACAGGATATTTTCCACTGCTGCTTGCAGAAATTAACTTTCAGGCCTAGTCATGTTAAGAAAGCCTAATACACAGTAATACAATGAATACGTTAAAAAAACCTACTTCTCACCCATACTTCAATTCAAATACGCAAAGCAAATTATTTTATTAAACACCATTCATGTAATGTCAAAGCAATTTCAAACGTGTACTTATTTTTTAAACACATATTTCATAATGAAATCAATTTATTTATTCAAAATACATTTTATTTCTACTGTTTCTTCCTAAAATAATATTCCCATGTTATTGTTCATTGTTAATTTAATCAAATATAAATGCAAAATTATTTTCATGTGAAACCTGGTATCAGAAATATGAAAGGTAGGCACAATGTCCACCACATTTTAAATGTGCACGTTTTCATTTCTACCTTATTTTCCCGTTAGGCCATTAAAACTACAGATGTGTTAGCTGTCATGTGCTACTTCTATGCCACTAATTTATTACTAAAACATGATTGTTCTCAATGGGAAACACGCGGCAGGTGTTATTCTGCTGCATGTTGGGATGTTCTAGTAGGGGCATGCCAATTTAGAACTGCGTGCCTTTGAAATGGCACCGGAACCAAGAAAAATATGTCCTTTTCGTGTAGTCTCTCAGGTAATTAATACAATTGAAAGTAGACTTTGGATTACTGCACAACCACTCACCAGCCCTTTCCTATAGCCAACGTGATTAACATTGCTGTAGTGGTGCACCACGAGAGAGACCCACCATAAATCGATAGACCCATAAGGATACTAGGAAGTTTCCAGACAGACTGCACTCATAAAAAAGGCCAGTTGGGGTGGGATCGAGTCAGCCATGGTGACTTTCAGAAACATCTACTTGTCAGGAAGATGTTGGAATTTCCATGTGGCTTGTCCACATCATTGGGACATGGGGCTTTTCTCTGAAGCTACAGGACCTACTTTCAGCAGTGGGATTTGACGTTTACTAGGGAATTTATAATTCTAATCTGGCACACATTAAACCTTGATAACTGTACGATAAATGTTTTAATTGTATGATTCCGTGGTTAAAGAGAAGAGCTGCCAGAAATAATTGTGTGTATTTTTTTCTCTTTTTTAATACATATGTTTTTGAGGCAGTTGTGATTTAAGGTTGTCTGTCAGACTCTGCACAGATGTTAAGACTTTGAGCAGCGAGAGAGGGCCAATGAAAGGATACAAGTTACAACATTCTCGAGTATTGTGTCCAATTCTAGAGGTTACATCAAAAGAAAGATACAGATAGATGCGTGCAGATAAGTGCTTCCAAGATGGGTAAGGCCTTCTCCAGAAATATTTTGATTTATGGAAAGACAGGGTTTAATTGGAGATATACTAGAGACTATTGCAGTAAATATGTGTATGTATAAATATAACAGAAGTACGGCGCATGTTCTAGCAGACATCAGCAAGTAGGTGAAACTGTTGTAAAATACAACTTGTTGTCTGTGCCACAAAGAAATGGTAAGAGGCCAGTAAAGTAGCTTTTGAGAGGATGGTGGGGGTGCTGTGAGGGTTAAACATACTGATTTCAAAGCAAGTGGTAATGAGTTTTGTAAAAACGCATTACTAGATTTCTGCAAAAGTAAACTTGGCAAAAGAGAATATGTATGACTGTGGTTTGCAGTTTCTAGATCAACTCAACTTTCAGAGAGTTGTACAGGGTAGCACCAGTGGCAGAAGGACCTGTGGTGGCTATGGCATCAAAGCAAAGTAAGGTGCTGCTACAGTGTCCAGGTCAAGTGTTGTGTCTTCCATGTCAACATATATAGACAGATATTTACCACAAGGAAAGGATTTTACCTGGCAATACTTAACTTTGTGCGGGTTGCTTGGTTCCTTGCTAGTGTGGGCCATGCCATTTTATTTTCCTCCTTAGCCAATATCATGGGTTTGACCTTTGGGTGATCTGTGGGTTCTCACAACGCTCATCGGATTTCAGCTTCTCCAGTTTGTCATTCCTCTGCCTGCTGTTCTGGCAGCTTATCATCTTCCTTCTTTTCCACTTGTTGAGATGGCCCTAGGTCCATAGGGCCCTGAAGCGGGTGAGTAATAACGCAAAAGGAGAAAAAACTTGACTTATTTTAGTACTACAGTGTGTGCTGACATAACCTTACTAGTTAACAGTTATAGGGGAACTTTTATGGTGCCCTGTGGATTGTCAAACTGCCCTGGGAACCATACTAACCAAAAATGTTGTTTGAACAGTTGATCTGTGTCTCTCTTTCATCCCCTTCCCTTTCTACTCGGAACTGCCTCCACACCTGCTTACATTAACTCTAGATGTAGGTGAGTATACCAGGGAGTAAGGTGGATTGATGTCAAACTCACTTTGTACCCCACACCTTACAATGACTCAGTATGAATCTGAGTGACAACGAACAATAACTACCGGATCTGCTTGTGGTGTCCTGATAAGGGGCTACCGAACATGATGGTACTATCAAAGCCTTCAAGTATTCTTCTACAGGTGCCATCAGAGTGGTTAAGGGTATTGTGGTGGACCGTGGAGGTTTTGATGGCTGTAGATCCATCAACAAGTTAGAAAGACTGCTTATTATTTGAGTAAGGTTCTCTAGTGAACGAGTTGTTCTTCTTATGTTTTTCTTCCATTCCCTTATCTTTTCCCTTTCCCTCTCCCTTGCTCCTTTTCCTTGCAAAGTAGTGCTTGCCTCGACTGTCACACACAGCAGGAGACTTAAAATGCTGATCATCGAAGGAAGAGTACTAAATGGGGAAATAATTTAACTGACATTTAGTTTTGTCAGACCACTCCTGTTGTAAAGAAATAAAGAATTACACATTATCACATCACTATCAGTATTGTGTTGCTGCCAAATACTTCAATTTGTCATACTAACCCTTGGCGTTATTTTTCCAAAGCAGCAATTTAGGTATGTGCATGTAGAAGGTAAATGGTATACCACGACTTCAGGAACGTGACGAATGGGCTTTGATCCAACCCGCCCTGCCAACCCTAAAGCAGTCCCCTATACTTTAGCCCATTATAGGGTTTTCCAGGGTTTCATCTTTCAAGTCAGCTTTGGCTCAACACTACTGGGGAACTGTCAGAACAATAAGCTGCACCGGTTACTACACAAGAAAAATACACACACACCAAGTAAAAGTCAATAACAGATTGTGGATTTGTATTTTAAAAAGAACTTTACTACAATCAACACTTCAAGTAAAATGCAATTTATTTTTCGGACCTTTACAGTAGATATTGCTGCCGAAACGTTCATCAACCAAGCATAGAATATTCAAAATGACAATTTTAAGAGTTGCACTTTCATAAAAATATTTATATTTTTAATGCATGTTTTGGAGTATAACGTCATCTACTGAGTAAAATATCTTTTAATAATAAGGTTACGGCTCTTTATTTTTTCTAAATTTATCACGTTCATTGAACTTTATTCTAGCTAGCCACTGAAGTTAATGTAGAAATGTTGGTAGAGTTTTTACAAAGGACTGAGGTAGGCTAACAAAGCTATTCAGTGGGGGATGAGGTTGCCATGAATTACTGCGAACCTATGGGATGTTCCAAGTCTCTGAGGTCTCTCTGGCAGATGCAGGAGTGAGATCTTGTTGGTGTGAGGCATTTGCGCTTCCTGCTGAAGACTAGTACTGCAGGGTTTCATCCTTTAATAATATCAAAGGTCACATGATATAGGGCCACTGTCCTATTGTTGCTGGTGAAAATGGATTGTTGAAGTCCTACACTTAGGCTCCTAGGAAACGTGTTGTTTGATATTAAGGTTGACGCATAAATGTGAATAATGAATTATGATAAAGCTTTCCTCACCAAAAAATAAAAAACAGAAAGAGTGATATCACTTTAGCACAAGAAACCTTTCTCTTGGAACAATGCACTGTCTACTTCATTTGATTTCGAATTTCAGTAAAACACTCCACTTTACAAGATGAAATGACTTTGTTGAAAAATATCAGCATTTTTTAAGGACTGTGGTAAAAGGAAGCGTAACTAGCTAAAGCGCATAAATTATTAAAAAAATTAAAAATTCATGTATTTCCATGTTGCTTCTTCAATCTTTATAGAGGCCAATAATCATCAAAGGAAATGGGCAATATAGTGTTCCATAATGTCAGGATCAATAGTTTAGCTAAAATTCAGCATCTGTATAGCAGAATGTGTTGAGTACTTTATTAAGATGTTTGCTGTTTAGAAGAATATACCTAGAAAATTCTCCACATATATTGGATTCTAACACTAGTTTCATTCTACTATAAATTAGTTTCCAGAAGTCGGTGGTTTAGGACAGGTGTAAAGTAGACTGTTCAAGAGTGTTTCAGGTTTCAACATCGCTTATAATAGGTCATATTTATTAATATTTTCTTAGTCAAGTTAGCCAATGCCTAACACGTTTGTGGTGTAATGTGATTACTTACTACATTAGAGTAGGTGTAGTACAAAGTGTGAGTGAGGATGGATCCTTGGGGGATGAGTGTATCATGAGTGTTGGAACATGTGCATGTTAAATGGGCTTCAAGGGAAACGTATGTTGTACATGAACTTGGACTGAATGCAGGAAGCGGGGTATATAGCAGCAATGATACTGATGGCTGGACAATATCATCAAAATACACACCTGTGGTGGAGGATGTATGCAGGGCCTTGACACCCATGTGTCCCTGTGCCAAGAGGCATTTTTATGTGGCTTACATCCTGATGCACCACTTCAACTGTGATGCACTTTCAGTGTGCCTCCAAACAGCATCTTTATTTCTTCATCCTTGTTGGTGTTATGATCATAAAAATACAGTGTTACCTAGTAATCCTACAATGGAAACCAGAGTGTTATGTAAGCAATGTAAACAATATTTACTCTGAAATTGCCTATACATTTTTTTCTATTATGCAAGGGAAAAATAATAAGAATAGGATTGAGTTAGAGTTTAGTGGGTGGAGTTTACACCATTGGGATGGTGGAGGACATTACTTCTACCATCCTGTGGGTCTTCCACCTACTGAATCCATCTATATTGACAGGAACTGTTGTTATGGTGGTTTCTGCAAATATAGGAAAAGTGTATAGGCAGTAATATCAGCCATGATGGCCGGCCATCAACTTTTTCAAAATATTTTTGTTTTTTCAAAACAAACTTGCAAATTGGGAGTTTGTTTCAGAAAACAAATAACTAATGGACCCCACCATCAGAGTTTCTTCCCGGGCGTGTCAATCATTTATGTTTTTTTTCACTACCTCACCACCAGGTTTTTCCTGATGGTGACAAACAGGAATAAATGCATTATACCATCCATCCTAAGTAGGGCAGACTGTGTAATAACTCTCCTCCTCTGACTGGCCCTACTCCTTTGGCCTCCAAAGAAAATATTCCATTGCCAGAGCAAATAGAGTCTCTGTCAACAAATCACTTAAAATGTGTCCGTCTCTATGAGACGCGTAGACTGAGTATTTTGGATAGAGTATCCTGCTTGTCAAATTCTGAATCAGCCTAATATTACATTCAGATCTTAGTACCGAATTAAATGGTAGCAAGGTGCAGAAAGCTGTGCAATGGTGCAGGGAACATGTGCAGGCGACTAAAGAAGTGCAAACAAATTTGTACCATTAACAGCAAAGCACCACAATAAAAAAAAACAATATCAAAGAGATTTATTTAAGAAGGAAATCAAAAAGCTGCTAGCTCGCAAACAGTTAGAAAACCTGAATACATTAAGGAGCAAAAATTATTTACAAGCAAAGTAGTCAAACAATTGGACATCTGCTGCCACCGCAACATAAAGTGCTTAGTGTGTTTAGTTGGAATACAGGTGTCCAATTCCTTGGCTTACGTTCTTGCAGACTACCCTATGTTCTTGATTCATTATTGTTTTCTAGCTCATTTTTAAAAATGTTTTCCCCTTAAAAACAAATGTGGCAGCTATTTATTATTGTGTTTTTCCGAGGTCAACTGTGAAGTAATCAAAACTGCGCGCTTTATGAAAAGTAAGAGGCCAGTTTGTTCAACTCCCACCAACCAGCTGTAAATGTCTTCCCTGGATCACCAAACAGAGAACATTCTCAGAATTCCAGCAGCACACTGCAGGGCAATGCAGTTCCCAATATAAGATACTACACACATTTTATTATACAAGCAATATAAGATACAACATTTTTTGTGAAAGTCCCCCAGGCTAACCAACCCATCACCCCAAAATAAACTAGATGCAATGAATTCTCATGGAAGAAGTTTACTAACACAATAAAAAACTCTATAACCCAAAGTTCAATAATGATGTTGTGTTCATTAGAAGATAAATCTCAATTCATTAGTTCAGGTGAAATGGGGTTGTGAGTTAAAACCATACCTAGGTTCCATATTCTACCATCACTGGTTTTAAAAGCACTCCAGAAGACTTTGCCTACCCCCAGCTGTTCTAGAAATGTAGAAATATTCTTCAAGCTCACTTGGAAACAAATTGTAACTCTATCCTCCACACAAACATTATATTTCACGCACATTACTTCATGAAAGTAGCATTACTTTATTTTCCTCTTTCATTCTCCAACTATCCTTCACTGAAACATCAGCCACTTCTTCCCTTCATCCTAACTAATCAAGATGTGATTTGAAATAAGGAACACAGCCACAAAAGAACTCAAAAGGTTTCTTACCAGTATTTGAACAGGGTATATTCAATAACTAACCAGGCATTCCTTCAACACCTTCTTCCAGTCCAAAATCACTAGCTCTGGTAGGTTGTATGTGATAGAGCGAACCGTGGTAACAATTTACCTGTGTTCGGACGCTCTTTAGGCCGATGAATCTTTTGACTAAGTGGAAACTCTCTGTACTCTTAATCGATCAATCGCATCAAACCAATAATCAATAACGTACATAAGCAATACCTTGATCAACATAACACTTAATGATTAATCCAGAATACATTTCGGCGAACCCTGACCTTTCAGCCAGGAATAACCACACCAGTTTATTGCAAAGTTAGTGAATTTATTTCCCTATATTAACAAAGCTAGCACAATATAAATGTGTCTCAACACCAAATGATATACGTAAATGAACATTAATAGCTGTCCATAACGTTGAAACAAGTGTAATCTATGTAGCATTTGAATCACAAGGCATTCGATAATAGCAATGCAAAGCACTAATACGATAATCTGTAATGGGCTAATTGCATACATTTAGTCAGCATAACAAGATCTCAAATTGCATCGTGCAACATGTGGAATCCTCATCTAACCTCAAATTAGAATCGGCATGTGGGACTTCATGCAAAAACAATTTAGCAACATAAATTTAGAAAACTCCTATCTAGGGATCTTATCAAAAATCAGCAGTTGGTTACCTAAAAGAAACACAATGCAATTTTACAATTTCCTTTCATATTTACCAATTACGATCAGCATACAAGGAAGTCTTCGTCTCACAGGTACCGTTTCTCGATCAGCATGGGACGGGACAAAGGGGCAGGGGTGAACGGGGCAATTGCCTCACGGCGGCAACTTAAGACTACTACTTCATGCAAAGGGACAAATCAAAGTTAAAGTCTCTAGGGCAAGAATCATTAAAGTCTCTTTCTCTCGATTAGAGAAAGCATCAAAGTCTCTCAAAATGGCGTCGCAGCAAAGTGGGCCATAATAGCTACGGAGTGACGCAATGTCGGGCAATAGCTGGTAATGGCGCATAATCGCTACTTTCTTCTCGTGCACCTGGGTTTTATAGGCAACAGTTCGAATCCAGTAGGGTCTCCATTGGAGGGTTCATAGGTTAGCTTCAAATTGTCCAATCAAAAACGACAGTTCTCAAGCTTTTACTTAAGCATACATTATCCTTGGAGATGGGTACGCAAATCGCAACATTGTCTCCCAATTAGCTCACTTTCAGAGCCTCCATTGTCCGCACCTGCAAGTCGACCTTGAATTAAAGAGAAAATATGCCATGCTGGCACGAAACTTTAAGATAAGCATGTGAACAGTTTCTGTGGAAAAGTACAGCTTCAAGCAGAAATACACGTTTAATAGCACATTGGAAAAATACGAACATCTAAACCGTGAGACCAGGCCACTAGGCCAAAGCCTCCTCTAAAGTAATGCTAAGCTAACGCATTTCAAACAAGCAAATCGTAGCACATGTTTATGATTATGTCGGATTAGTGCAATTCTAATACACCACGTTATATAAAGCACGCGTATAAATGTTGGCAAACTACTCTGAGGGCACATTTTGTCCCCGTACAATCTTTATTAGTTCGGTTAATGTCACACATGATTATTTCACACTACGTTTATGCGTTAATAAATCAAAACCTTCATTTTCTGCTTCATCATATGTCATTCATCTGTGTCGTAAGGGGCTCAGCCATACCATTAGATTCTGGGTGGTACAAATAATCTTTTATGGGTAATACCACATACATGCACAGACACACAGGAATTTTTCTTCTTTGTGAAGACACAACTGTAGACCACTGTCTGTCAGAGCACTTTAAGAAACCTTTGCCTAAACAATTCTTCCAAAAACCAAATGACAGAACAAGAGGAAATGTGTCTCACACAAGACACTTTAGACCAATGAGAGCTTAAGGCTAGTACCACTGTCCTGTAAGGTGTGACACCTTCACTGGTGAGAGCACCAACAATCTCCAGTGCAGTCTTCTCTCAAGGACCATGAGGTAACAATGGTCTTGTGTTCTGCAGTATGATACCACAGTACTCAGCAAGTTCGTCCCTCACACACCAATGTGGTTGAAGATCAGAGCTGATCAGTTTATCAGTGAACACTTCTTGTGCAACTTACACAATTTACCTAAGTGCCACAGACTTGATAGTCAAGTTTGGTATGTAGTGACTGTAAAATTCAACCATACACAAAAATGACATAACTTCATCCCTAGTCATGGACACCTCAAGTTGGCAGGCAGTGTCCACCCACTCATTGCTATGCTTCTCACCTTCTCCTGATATTGTATGTCAAAGATAAGAAAGTTCCTCTATTTCAAATTGACACTTCACATTTCGCAAAATCAGGCCAGCCTCACGCAACTGGAGTAAAACCTGAGGTACTCAAAGATTTTGCTCATTCCATGTTTTTCAAAGATAAGTAAGCACACAACGTTGAAAGTATTTCACTCATATCTGTTGTTAGATGGTCATCACCCTTTGAAATGTTGATGCTGGCGACCCAAACCAAATGGCATTAGAAGTTATCTATAGGAACCCTGTGTTGCTATAGCTCAAACTAAGAGGAAACAATGCCAAAGAATGCAGCACTCTTAGCTAGAGCAATAAATGTACTAAGGCACTTCCCAGATATATCAAATAAAAAGCACACAAATATATGAAAATAAGCATATAACCTAAATTAGGTAAAGTTAAGTGTGATTATGCAAGAATAATCACAGAAGTTAAGCAATCACAGAAAGAAATGTGCAATGGATGAACACACACACATATATATCTATAAATATATGTGTAAGCTAAATAATCAGAAATGCATCGCCAATGTTTTTTTTCATCATTAGACTAGGTGAGATGGGATGCAGGCACTGAGGCATTACCTGGGCCTAGCTGGGCTTCACTGAGACAACAGGAGTGTGGTGCATCTCATGAATTTGCCATAGAGTCAGGGCACCTCCTGACAACTGGTACAGCACATTACTAGGCACGCGCCTCATGGACAGTCCCCATTATGATTAATGCACATGAGTGTGATCAATCCCCCGGGGGCCTGTGTGAGTGTGAGAGGCTGCAAAATGCAGTAAGGCAACGGCCACAATGAAGAGAGCTGTACCGGCAATGAGCAACTAGGAGGGTAGGGGCTGTAACCAGTCTGAATTACCCCTTGTGCACATGTGAAAGACTCTGGCTTGCTCTTGGAGTAGCTTGGTCACACCTCCATTTCAAATTCCAATGCACTGTAGCTGTGGGATACCTGGTCTCACCAGGCAACTGAGATCTCCTGACCTCTGTGAAGTGAGGACCTTAAGGTCCTTGACGTTCCTCTGTCCTCCTCAGGCATATCACTGCGCTGTCCTTGCTGGGAACAATGGGGAAAACTGATAAAACAAAGACCTCACCTCACATTTGAGTCTAAGCGCATACCTCGGCCACAACACCATGCGCTCCCTGACTCTGACATCACAGCTGCAGAACACCACCCCTCTTGAGACTACTCTACTAGTCATGCAGCAGAGCCTGCAATCCATTGACGGCAAGATCGACACACTGACATTGAGAATGGATCATATGGCTGCAGAGCTTGATAAACAGGTGACCTGCACTGGGAAGCAGAACAGCGAATATCAACTGTGGAAGATGAATCCCTATCAGTCGCCACTAAATGCCTGACCATGGAACAAGTGTTGGACTTGATTCAGGCAAAAAACAAAGATTTAGAAGCCCGCTCACTGCTAAATAATTTGTGAATAATTTGGGTGCCTGAGTCCACAAATACTGGCCATCTTGAGGATTACATTGAAACTATGCTGAAGGATCCTTTGGGCCTGAGCAACTGTCACCAATCTTGATAGTGGAGAGAGCGCAGAGGCCTTTAACAGTGCGCCTGCCTCCTGGTACTTTGCTGAGGCCTATAATTGCCCAGTTGCCTATTTACCGGGACTGTGATGCTGTCCTTTGGCTGTCCAGGGAGAAACAGACCATTAAATACAACAGCTATGAGGTGTTCTTCTATCCAGATTTTACTATCGCAGTGCAAGCTGCACGGAGGAAGCTTATTCAAGTGAAAAAGCTACAAGCAGCTAACATACCCTTTGCCATTCTATGCCCTGCCTGCCTCTGGATTGTAGACACCAGAACTCAGAAAACCTTCATCATGCCACAAGCAGCCATTGATTTCCTTAAAACTGTCCATACCTCCCAAAAAATCCCCCAGCACACTCCTTCTCCAACCCCGGACTTTTAGCAACTTTGGGCACTACGCATGGCAACCTATAAGTACGGACCACTGTATGTCTTATGAGTATATGGGAAGTTGCAGGAAAGCTGCTGAACTGGGCACCCTGTTTGTCTGCTTGATAGGGGCAACCAGCCCTCCCTGCTGAGCCTAAATGTGACCTGCTGACGATGGCCATACTATGGTCATTTGGATGTATTCCTGGACTCTTGGTTGTGGTCCATATTCGCTTACCCAGACCAGACATTTCTAGCATGCCCTTCAGTGTTCTAAGACTGATTTTCACAAGTCATCACTCACACCCAGCCACCCCTATTTATCAGGTAGGTTTAACGGCATCCAGCTGCCCTCTACGGGTGCACCAATGTGAAGTTTTTGTCATGGTTCTGACGACTCCTGCTGGTTGTCTGTTTTGATTCATTATTTTTGAGTATTGTATATGGAATATCTTTAGCTGCACATCTCTATGTCACATTGTGCTTAAATACTCCTACAACACAGTATGGCGCATGCATGCTTCCTGCTAACATGATGCATGCACTGGGTCACATTAGGCTACTCACAAGGAACATCCGAGGGCTCAACAATATTAAAAACATCTGAATGATGTTTGCGTATTTGGAATGCCACCAGGTGCAGATGGTACCACTGCAAGAAACCCATCTTACTCACTCTACTGACTCACATGTGGGGATTAAGTGGGCTGCAGTTACGGTGGCAACATCTTACTCATCATAAGCCAAGGGGTGTCCTTATTTTGATTAAAAAGGGCCGCCAGTTCACACTTACCCACTCAGAAACAGATAATCAAGGGCGTTCTATACTCCTACAAGGCAGTTTATGTGGTACAGCGGTGACTTTTATTAATACATATGGGCCTAATGTGGATGACGCTGACCTTCATAATTGTTTAGGGGGTTGACTATTTGCTCTGCAACCCATGACGATCATTTGGTGACTTTAACACGGATAAGATACTGAATGGGATCAGTCTGCCTCAACAACTTGGCAGGGTAAACACTCAGCCCAGGTTTGGAGTGTGAGGCACCTGGACATTAGAGAAGGGACCTAAGGCTCCTCAGTCCACAGGACATGGTCTAGACTAGACTACTGGCTAGTGTCTAGGGAGGTGGGCACATGGACAGCGTCTGTATCTTATTTGCCTAGAACACTCTCAGATCACTCACCTTTACTGCTAAAATTACAAATCCTCACAAATAGACCCACACAATTTCAATGGTGGTTACAGGCCTCGTCATTGCTGAACTAAACCTTCCATACTGGTGTACGCAAAACAATAGTGCACTATTTCAAAGACAATGGGGGCATAGTAGAGGGTGCTGGCACACTATGGGTTGTGTTTCAATCCACGATTTAGGGAATGTGTATGGGATTTAAGGCTGGGGTGCTCCACACCCTTCGTATCCGGATGCAGACTGTACAGACCACGCTGAAGGGTCTGAAAGAGTAGTCTGTGGCATGACCCTTCCCGAGAATTCTGACCATGGTACGAGATCACATTACTGAATAAAATGACACTGCTGCACAAGAAGGGAGACATATGTCCAGATACTGGGTGGCGAGATTCTATGGAGAAGGCGGGCACCCAGGCTGCAGCCTGGCCCAAAAAATAAAGAGCGGGCACAAGTAGAGACAGGGACCCAGAATGGCACGATCTGTCATGACATACTGACACAATTTACTGACTTTTTTCACCACTTTATATGGGGCATGTGACACTGCAGCTGTCACAGACATGGTCTCTTATCTTGATGATGTGGTGCTAGCATGGCTATCCTTGGGACAGAGGGAATTCTTAGCACAGCCAATCATGCTAGAAGAAGTGTGGGAGGCCATGCTCTCACTACCAAATGGGAAGACACTGGGGAGTGGTGGGTCTCCTAGCGAGTCCCATAAGGAATTTGCAGATCTAGTAGTGCTGACTCCCCACACAATTTATGTATGCCTATGAGAAGGGTGTCTTGCCCCTGACTCTGTGTGAAGCGGTCATAATAACTCAGTTCAAACCAAGCAACCTTCCAGTACGGTGTAACTTGCATAGACCCCTATCTCTCAATACTGATACTAAAATTCTGGCAACAATCCTGCCTTCTCGGGTTCAGCCTCAACTCCCGGCACTGGTGCTGCCAGATCAGTTGAGATTTGTTCCTGATTATTTTACCTTGCATAACCTGTGCACATCATTTGAAGTTCTACTTCAATCGGACCCCTCCCCAGGAGCGGCGGCTGTACTCTTAGATGCTGTTAAGTATTTGATTCTATACAATGGAGTTACATGTTCACTGTGCTTTATTGCATGGATATGCTGCCACTGTTGACACAGTTGATACACTTGTTATACACAGATCCAGTAGCAAAAGTGTGCATTAATGACAGCATCTCTAGCTTAATGAAGATCTGTAGGGGAACGCACCAAGGATCCCCATTATTTCCAATATTATTTGCCATTGCCCCAGAACCACTAGTGTGTAAGATTCAGCAGACGTATGCCAGCGCAGTGCTAAGTTTTCACCAACGTCCCCTTGCCATCTCCATCTATGTGGGTGACATGGTGCTGTATGCCTGTAATCCAGACACACACCTTATGCCCCTCATTTGCAAATATATTTGGTATGATAGATACTAGGGCCTGAATATACATTGGGGTAAATAAACCATATTCTCCTTAATGCAGTGCACAGAACCCCACAATCTTGACTTCCCTCTGGAATGGTGCATGGACCCAGTCAAATACCTGGATGTGTGGGTGCGTAGAGATCCCGAGATCATTGCCAGATGGAACTATGACCATGCAATCTGCAAACTAGAAGATCAGGTGACTTGATGGATAAGACTCCCTCTGTCCTTGGCTGACAGGGTGGTGATCATGAAGATGGTCATTCTGCCCCGGTTTTTATGTCTATCCGTTAACATCCCTGCACTCTCCTGAAAGTGTTTTTCCGCACTCTTCAATCATGTCTGCTAACGCTACCCTGGGTGGGGAAGCAGCACAGATTTACCTGGAAAACACTTACCAGGCCCTATGAACAGGGAGGCCTTGGCACTTCAGATATGTACCTCTACTATTTTTGTGCGCAGGCACCCTTTGCACACTATTGGTACTTTCCCATTACATAACTGCCATATCTAGCTATAGAAGGAGACAATACACATCCTATTCCTCTTTAGGCCATTTAACCACACCTACGGTAGGCCACCCCCAGTCAGGAAATCTACACCATCAACACCAACTGGAAGTTAGGGCAGGGAAGTCACCATTGTATGCACCGACACTGCTATTGCATTTCGGTCACTCAAGAGCCCAGAGCACTCTCTATATTGTCAGAGTTGGGGCTGAGAGAGATGCAATATGTGTATTCAGAGGGGAAGTTCATGTCACTTGACACTCTCTTCTTACAGCACTGCAGCAACCTCCCTGTTCGAGTTCATTTATCACTGCCTCTGGCAGTATTTCAAAGCACATTATCCACAATTTCCAGATGCTTCACCTTTGTTATGAGCTTTGCAAATGATGCTCACCTGCAGCTCATGCAAAAACCTCATAATATGATTGTATAATGCGGCTCAACAAGGTGTACCCATTACCCTGATCAACTTACTAGACGCGTGGAATGCTGGGTTGGATGCAACCACTCCCTCTCTGGAGGACTGGGAGTTCTGTTGTATGCTCACGAGAAGACTCACTCCTAATTGTAATATACGGACTATCCATTTGAAATATCTGCAGCAAATGTATTACACTCCACTTCAGTTGTATCACTATGGCCTGTGCACAGATGCCCTATGCCCGCATTGTGGCATCTTAGATGCAGACTTTCTTCATTTAGCCTGATCATGTGACCTCATGCATTGTTTTTGGGCACTGGTGACTCAAGCCTTATCTGCGATGGTAATGGAATGAATGGAATGCACACCACACATCTGTATGTTGGCTCTTGTCAAGTATCTACAACCGACTAACCGCAAGCTGGGGGTGATAACTCTCCTATTGGCTAAGAGTAGAGTGCCTTTACACTAGGGGAAATAAGCAGCTCCCAAATTTGAACATGTTTGAATGATGTAGCATATTGCAGAAACCAATTATACTTATATGCAGAGGAATTACCGGAGGCATTGCAACCTCAAAATATATGGCCACTGTTTACTACATATTCTCTGTCGATGGCGGCTGGAGACTAAAAGATGATAATTGAGCTACTTTATGTCGAGGTTATATGCTGATTCTCTGTTAAATATTCTGACTATGCTGTGCTAGAGCAAATGTGATGGACATCCATTGTGATTGCAGTCTGTTCTGATTTCGTTTAATAAAGTATAATAATGAAAAAAAATGATTAAAAGCTGAGTAGTTGTACATTTTCTGCAGTAGTAAGTTGATATTCAAGGACAACGGTCATGGTGAGCTTTAGGCCTGCTGTCTGCATAAAATCATTAAATACAAAAAGAGGGACAGGGAGATTACTGGTCCAGTGTACAGTCTCCCAAGATTAACTGTTATATAGAAAAGTACCCTGTTCCAAAAGCAAAGAGATGAGAATGCAGGGACGAAGTAAGTCAGAGATATCGTTGATATCAGGAGAGCCCTCAAGCACCAAATAGGGTGACAAGTTTCATCATGGTTAGAATGAGGGCCTCAATGTCTTGTTCATTGTATAGACCCATTTCCTTGTTGAATTCGGATTACAAATTGTATACAGGGATTTTATCTAGAAGACTGGGGAAAGCTATAGGCAACTTGATTCACTTGGATCAAAAGGGGTTTATGAAGGGTAGACAACTCCATGAGGTAACTCATGAGTTATTCGCTGCAGTAGACCTGGCGGAAGAAGAAAAGGCTCCATAAGCGATTCTGACTTTTGATGCAGCAAAAGCTTTTGATCGTGTTAATTGGTCTTTTTTGGAGGTCGTGTTGGAAATAGGGGGCTTGGGAATTCCTTTTATTAGGGCTGTTAGGGAACTGTATAGATGCCCTTCTGCGAGAGTCTTGGTTAATGGTCAACTATCACAGGAATTCAGGATTTGTCGGGGCACGCGACAGGGGTGTCCTTTATCTCCCTTGCTTTTTAATTTATACATTGAACCTTTGGCAATTTTATTACGGGCTTGTAAGGACATTCCCCCGTTTCGGATTGGGGGCTGGGAAAAGAAAGTAGCGTTATACGCGGACGATCTTATGCTATATACTAGTGATGTAATGACTATTTTACCTATGGTCAATATATTGATGGAGCAATTCGCCAGATTTTCAGGTTATAGTATAAATACAGAAAAGACAGAAATTATGTGTTGGAACTTGACTTATGTTTCTCCCTTAGTTAAACAAGAGATCAAATACTTGGGAATTCGGTTTAGAACTGATCTTAATGTTGTAGCTAAGTTAAATTTTGACATAACTTATAGGGAAACCAAAAAACTGTTAAAGGCGTGGGCTGCTCTTCCACTTTCTATAATCGGAAGATCTAATATCTTGAAAATGTGTATTCTTCCAAAATTTACCTTTTTATTTAACACAATCCCATTAGAGTTTAAGGGGAGCTGGTTTAAAAAATTACAGGGAGATATATCCTCGTTTGTTTGGGCTTCCAAGGGAGTAAGGATTTCTTGGAAAAAGATGAGTAGAAAGAAAGAGTGGGGGGGTATTGCATCTCCAGATTTTTTTAGGTACTATCTGGCTTTTCAACTAAAAAATACCAGAATGTTATTGAATAAGAAGTCAGAGTATGAATTGGTCTGGAGAGCTCTGACGTCACATCTTGAGGAAGGAGCTGATCATTTCTTATATAAATTTGGACACCCAAAGTACTTCAAGAAGGTGCGTTTGAAGCTCCCCAGACAGGCATGTAATGTTTGGATTTATTTTCGAAAGGTGCTAGGGATACCTTACTATTGTAGTTCTGCTCCTATCTGGGATTCACCCGGTACTCCCGAATGTCTTATTGACAAACTATCAATTCCTTTGAGAACAAGTGGGATGGTAAGATGGGGTCAGATTATAGAAGGTTCTGAATTGTTAAGCTGGTCTGCATTTCAGGAGCGTACTAGAGGGACAGTTTCTAAATTCAAGTATCTTCAGTTATCTAGTTGGGTGAAATCTCGACGAGCAGGAGAACTGGGGAGGAGCTCATGGGAAGGGAAATTAAACCAGATAGCCATTAAAAAAGAAGTTGCTCTGTGGTATCATGCTCTGTTGGAAACAGTAGATGATGGTGCATCCCTCCCCTTGTTGAAGTGGGGGAGGATCTTTCCAAACCTAGAAGTTACAGCATTGTGGCAAAAAGTCTTGTTCAGAACTGTGGTTTACTACTAAACCTGCAGGGTTGAAGAAAAACCATCTGTTTACACTACATAGGGTTTATTGGACACCTGCTAGATTAACAGCCATTGGGAAATTTAAGAAAAACTGTCTGCGGTGTGGGGAAGACAATGCAGATGATGTTCACAGGTTTTGGCAATGTTCAATGTTGATTAAATATTGGAAGGAGATAGGAAGTATTCTGAAGGTAATTTTTGATGTAAACTTAAGAATAAACCTTCTTATGGTGGTGTTTGGGGTTTGTGAACCGGGTATAAATTATCAGAAAATGTCAGTACAACAGGAGCACTTGTTGTTTGTACTGATGCTTTTGGCCAGACTTGAAATATGTCGGAAATGGGTGGATCCTCTGCCCCCCCTTATTCAGGATTGGCAAACATCTCTAAATCGACTGTGCAAAATGGAACAACGAGGTCCTCTTACTAGAAGAGACAATTTTTGGGTGGATTGGGAAAATGTTTATCAGTAGCTTATAAGTGTGGAGTAGTTTTAGTTATATAATTTGTGTTTTGTAGTTCTGTGTTTGGTCTCCTCCTCTTGAAATTTAAGTCCAGTGATTAGAACTCCCCTCACCTTATTGGGTGCTGCTTTGGTTATGATCAGGTCTTGAAGAAAACAGTAAGACTTGGTTGATGGCAGTCGATTGGGAAAAGTGCAATAAGTAGAACAGGTGGGGCGGCCCAACAGTGTTGCGGACTGCACACCTGGAGCCATACCATTATTTGCCTCAGCCATTGCATTTTTCCTCTTAACCAAAGCGTGGGTGGTGAAATGAGGACAAAAAAAAAAAGTTCTTCAAGGTTTTATGCTTTTTTTATAGCTTTGGGAGGGACAGTAACATAATGCCTTTGTCCTGGTCAGATACCTTTCCTCAGCCCCTCCCATGTCCACAACAAATGCAGGGAACTGGATAAAGTGGACCAGTTCTTATCCAATTTCGAGGGCACTGTTTGGCAGCCAGGGTCGATGCCAGGGTCTTAGGGTATCTGGATACAGACACAATGTGCACACTTCCTGAAAACGGTCTTGCCTGATTGAGACCAGTTCTCTGATCAACACCATGGGGATCCCACATAGGATTCAAGATTGTGCATTTGCTCTCCCAAGCACAAACATCCAAAGTAGTGGTATTCTATACCTGGTCAGATGTTGGGACAATACATCCTAGGCAGCCAAACTATTTTAAGTAATGTTTTTCTACACTGTAATCCAGAAAGCCTCTGTTTAAATTCATACATAGATTTGGTATTGAAAGAAGCAGGTGTTGCTCTAAGAACAATAATAGCAAATTGACCCTGTTGAGGTGAACCATCCGTTTTTACAATATGTAAAGATGCATCAATTAATTCTACTTATGTCTCCATGCATACTCCAAATAAGCACAAGCCTCTTCCCTTGTACTCCACCAACCATTAAATTCACTTTCAAATTTGATGGGACTGTTGTCACCCTGGATACACCAACCACCCAGTCAATCAGAATCTAACACGACTCAGTGACCAAAAGAATACACTTTGTTAATCCCCAGTGGGATCAAGAAGCCATGCATTGAGCAGGATAATCAAAAAGTATGCTGGAATTTACAAAAAGAAAGAAGCAAGTTACTGCAGGACATTTTGTGTTTCAAGGGGCCAGGCTAGCTTTTTGTGGATGTCGCAATGAGTAGGTTTTGTCAGGCAAAAATTGACGATGAATGTCTTTTTACATTTGTTGGAGTATTGCAGATTTGCTGACTCTCAGACAACACACACTCATGCATTTGTCTTGCTCGACAAATAAGAGAGCCATATTGAATAAATAGACTGAGCATGAACGAAACATCAGTCAAGTGCTTATGTTTATATTGACACATTTAGTGAACTGCAGAGAACAAAACGTGAATATGTCATTTAAATGCATTTTTTAAATGTATAGAAAGACATAGGCAATTCAACCTAGTACGCCTAATTAGAGAATTCTAATACAATTAAAACATTAGCAACTTATTCATTACAGTCTGGCATAGTGAAATCTACAAATACAGGCACCGTACAGAAGATAAAGAAAGAAGCACAATCACGCTTTCAACATAGCAATCTTTAGACAAAAGTTCATTTTTCTTTAAGGATACATTACATAGCAAGAAAGAATCCAATAGCAACTGGGAATACAACATTAAAAAAAAAAAAAAAAAATCTATGGGAGGAAACAGTACCTTGATTATTATGGCTCAAAGGTAAGATGCATGAACCTCCACAATACTGATTCATAAATCACGATGGCAACCTTATCTTAATTTCAGAATCAATATCAACTATGTATCATACTGACACTTCTTCAGTTTGCAATTTGGTATGAATCACATTTGCAATTTTCCGATTTTGAAATAACAAATCAGTAAATTGTGAATTGGTACCTAAGAATCGCAAACTACAAAAAAGTTGTATTCAGTTTGACCACATCACAATACGGAAGTGATTTAAAGGCATGCTATGTAGAGGACCCTGTAACAGAGAGGAAGGAAGGCATTGTTTCCTGAGCCAACCAAGAAGCATTTTGTTGGAGTGCTTTTATACTTTATGTCATCATGCCCCAAGAGAAGCCAGAGAAGGATGGTGGAGGAAGAAAAAGAAAACTTATGTTTAGTGAAAATTTGTGTTGGACTTGGCCCTTTCTGCAGGGTCATCCCCAAACGTATTGCCTCTATCCTTCTGTTTTCTGAACCCATTTTTGTTGGCTTTAGGACTCTGAACACTTTACCGCTGTAACCAGTGCTAAAGTGCTTGTGCTTCTCTCCTTTAAACGTGGTAAAATTGGCGTACATCCAATTGGCACAACTACATTACTTATACGTCCCAGTAGTGGCTTCCAACTTATAAAACTGGTGGGGTGAATATTTGACCAACTGATAGGCACTGATAAAAAAAAACAGCAGTGCCCTCAGGCTCAGCACCAAACCGCCCAATCGTGGTCCGTTTAAAGCAGAGCTTTTAACAGGCCACGATTGAGAGCTCTGGAGTTGAGAGTAAAGGCTCTCCAAGTTTCTCACAGTACCTATCAGTGAGTTAAGTTACCTTCAAAAAAATGAAAAGGTTTACCTACCACTGCCTCTGTGCACGGTGCTCTTCTACATCTCAACAGTCCATGACTGCAGCACAGGCTTCCAGAGCCTCAGCCAGCTCCCTTCAACCAATCCAAATGCTGCTCTCATGCTGCTGAGGCAGCATGAGAGAAGCACCAGGATTGGCTGTAGTGGACTGGCTCGACACTCGCTCAGGCAATGGGGGCCTGTGTCTACTCTCCTCCCAGCTAAGACAGCTTAGGTTGGAGAGGTTTAAAGTGTGCATGCCACTTTGACCGTCTCAAGACAGACAGCCAAAGTGATATGCACACTTAAAACTGAAGTGCACACTGCTCCTCCCTGCTGCCAATCAGCAGCAATGACCTCACCCTCAGACGCGGCTCCCAACACAAAAAATAAAATGATAGTACATTTATTTTATTACCATTTTATTTTACATGTTTGCTGCATTGGCAGCAGAGGGGCGATGCTCCTCCGCCCTAATGGAGGAAGTAGTAGCGATAATTTCACAGTAGACTAGTACTACATGTACCCAGGGCCTGTAAAATAAATCCTAATCACTTATGTAGCCCTTTCAGCCTGTCTCAGGCCTGACATTGCGGTCTGTGTATGCAGTTTTAGACTAGCATTTCGACCTAGCAAAATAAACCTTTCACCAGGCCCAAACTTTCCTTTTAAATACATGTAGGTCACCCCCAGGGTAGGCCCTAATTTAGAAAGTAGGACATGTACTTTTAAGATTTAAACATTTTGGCAGTGAAAAACTATTAAATTCATTTTTCAATACTGCTACTCCCATAGCATAACATTGGAGCTACCTTATTAGAGTAAATAAACTGTTACCTCTAAATAGAACATTGCCTTGCCCAACGCAATTCATCAGAACCAACCCTGTGTGATATACCTCTCCGCAAGGACATCGCCTTGCCCAACACAGCCCATCGGAACCACGGCTGCACAATGTATCTCCATAAAAGGACATTGCATCTAACTTTTCAGCTCCCCTGAACTGCTGTTGCGCGACACAACTCCTCACCTGGACCTCGCATTGCCTTTCCAGGGTGAGGCATCCTAAACGCTGGACTCCACATCTATTCACAGCCATATTCACGTTCTTTGTTTAGTGGGCCTAAGTGTATATCTTCGGTTCTACTGATTGGATTTTTGTGATTTGATCTTGACGTGTTTGCAAATTTACTCTATTTTTCTAATTTGGTTTGGGATTGTTTTTGTTTTGTGTTTTCACATCATTATTGTTTAAATGTGTTGCACTTATGCTTTACACATTGCCTCTAACTTAAGCCTGACTACTCTGTGCCGAGCTACCTGAGGGTGCAGCTCAGATTCATTTTGGGTTTGCTTGTGACTTAGGGTTCATTCCCCTCAACCAGTAACCCAATTTCTCACACTGGTGATTAGCAATGAGGATTAGGATTTATGGTTGTGGAGTGTCATACAGTAATTTTGTGCTACACTGGAAATCCCATAGTCCGAGACCAAGTTGAGTTTTTAATTTCTCCTTCATTGGCCTTTGTTTGTGTCTGTGGCTTCACCTGACTGTTCTGTGACAAGCTGCCATAATGTTAACCACAGATTAGTTTGGGGCTTGTTTGTGACTTTATCCTGGCAGGGGTTGTGGTTGCTGCTTGAGTTGGGTTTCACCCCCCTCAACCAGTAACACAATTTCTCACAAATAGTTTGAAGTGTTAACAGACAAATGACTGGCATATAATGATAAGCTTTTTGAGAAGAGATCATTTAATGTTCCTGATTCACAAAAAAACAAACATTTTGAATAGGATCTGGTATTGAATTAATTCTGTTGGAGTGACATAGCATACCATTGAGGAAATAAGGAAACAGTGGTATGATCTGCATTCAGGCACAAAGGAGAAGGTTAATCTGTCTAAGGCCCGTACAACTAGTGGGGAACCCTCAACTCAGCCACAACCCACACCTCTTGAAGATGTCATTGAGTCGACTTTGCAGCCAGAGAGTATTGTCGGCCTAACTGAGATAGACACATCCAACCGACTCAGTAAATCTAAAGGTAAGTATTAAATTAGTACTGCTAATTTTAAGACATGGATTACATATTCAAGTGACTAGCATCTCAAAAAACAATCCTGACTAATGCTTAGTTCTGATGCATTATGTGATATGTAGTATATACACTTTAGTGGACTTTTGCAAAGCAATTTTTTTTTATGAGAAAGAAATAGACATTAAAACATGTCACAGAAAACACTTTAAAGGTGCCTTTCTTAATTACTTATTAGTATTATGTTTTTGAAACACAAATGCCTTAAGCTTAAATTTCAAAACATTAACATGCATATGGATACATCACAGATATGCCATCCCAGCAAGGACAGAGTGCCAAACTAGAAGCACCGCAAGACAGGCCATCAGACATTGATGAAGCCAATGATCTTGGTGGCCTAGAGGCCTCAACGTTGACAGTTCAGTGCTGACAAATTAAAACATAAAATGCTGTAAATAAGTAATTAGTGGGCATGAATAAAAATATTCAGGCGAAGAAGGTGGCGGATGCCAGAGAGTGCTTGCACATCTGCAAAGCGTATGCCAATAGTGAAATCCTAGCGAAGTAATAACATTTAAACAATAAGGTGTTGGGTGCCAGGCTAGCCCTAACACCTGCCACCACAGGTGTCGGAGGGCCACACACTGAAGAGTGGGTGGTTGCCTAAATATTGAAAGAAGAGTGGCCAGGGCACACCAATAGCATGAATCCTGATCCTGATAATGTTCAAGAATAAATAGAAAGTTTGTTCTTGGAAGATGATGTGTAGATATTTATTATAAGTGCAGGTAGAAAGTAGAAATCTCAATCAAAAGACTGCGTTGTACAAAATGACCATGTGTCCAGAGCAGCCAGATGGTGATAAATGGTCAAAGTTACAATAGGATATTCGAATGTAACAATAAGTCCATACAGCAAAACAGCCAACACGTGTTTCGTCTTCAAGACTTTGTCAAGGCTTCAGATGTATATAAAACATTATGGGGGTCATTCCAACTTCGGCGGGCGGCGGAGGCCGCCCGCCAAAGTTCCCCCGCCAGAAGACCGCACCGCGGTCAAAAGACCGCAGCGGTCATTCAGCCTTTCCCGCTGGGCTGGCGGGCGACCGCCAAAAGGCCGCCCGCCCGCCCAGCGGGAAAGCACCAGCAACGAGGATGCCGGCTCCGAATGGAGCCGGCGGAGTTGCTGGTGTGCGACGGGTGCAGTTGCACCCGTCGCGATTTTCAGTGTCTGCCAAGCAGACACTGAAAATCAAAGTGGGGCCCTGTTAGGGGCCCCTACAGTGCCCATGCCAGAGACAACCGTTCCCGCCAGCCGGCTTCCCTTTTCTGACCGCGGCTTTACCGCCGCAGTCAGAATTGCCCTTGATGCACCGCCAGCCTGTTGGCGGTGCATCCTCCAACCCCGGCCCTGGCGGTCCATGACCGCCAGGGTCGGAATGACCCCCTATATGTAAACACGAAAGGTACATAGATCAAGCTGCTGGTAGTCATGAGTCCTTGGGAGAAATCAAATAGTACAGGCAAATGATGGCCATGATAAGCCTCAAGTATTTGTGGAGCGAATAAACCTGTGCCGTGCGCGTCGGGGTTTTGGCAGAGTTTATTGCCTGTACTATTTGATTTCTCCCAAGGACTCATGACTACCAGCAGCTTGATCTATGTACCTTTCGTGTTCTTGAACATTATCAGGATCAGGATTCATGCTATTGGTGTGCCCTGGCCACTCTTCTTTCAATGAATAAAAATATTGCCAGTATAAAAAATGGCTTTGAAAAAGCTCACCTACACCACAGAGGAGGGACAAAAATGTACTGCAGAGAAATGTGATAAAGTTAATAGAGGCTGTAACCACAGTATGAACAGTTTTGCAACAAGAAATTTTGCACATAGGCACAGATATCATCAGCATATGCACACATAGATGCAGCTTCACAAGGTCTGTAAACAGCCTGGCACATGCCAGTTTGTCAGGTGAGAAAGATCACATTTTATAAATCAGTTAGTGGCATAGACGTAGCATAAGGCAGATAATAAACCTGCAGGTTAAAGGCCTAACAGAGGAGAAAATAATGTAGAAATGAAAACGTGCAAGTTTAAATTGTGACAGACATTTGTGCCTACCAGTCATATTTCTGACACTACGTTAATATGAAAACATTTAACATTATGTTTGAGTGAATTATTAATAAATATTTACATGAAAGTATTATTTTCGAGTAGAAACAGTAGAAAAGAAATGTCAGTTGAGTGTTAAATGAATTCGAATTAAACACACTTTTGATGCTTAGAAAATAAACGCATGTTTAAAATTGCTTTGACATAACAAGCATAATATTTGAAATAAAGTAGTTTGCTTTGCATATTTGATCTGAAATTTAAAGGTGCAATAAGAAATGTATTCATGTAAACAGTCATGGAAAATTGTACTTGCTCACGCTGTCGTCTCTAATCTGGATTATTTTCTCTAGGCAACAAATGTACAGTTAAATGTTCTATTGTATTCCAGGAAAAGAACATGTTTCAAGTTTAGTTAATGTAACAATATTTGTTCTATCTGCTGAATTGCACAGGAAGATTCATGAAGCTTTTGTGAAAGAATATTAGCTTAGTTTATTGTGTGCCATAGCAAAGGAAATTCATGTAGCAGATTATTAGAAAATGTAATATTTTGGTAGAACCCTGTAACTGGAGGAAGATGACAATGCACATTTGTGGTGAACTTCTCCAATTGCATCAGAACTTGGTGGTGCCGTCTAAAATGATTAGATGCTGAAATCAACACCCAGAGGGTGCCCATTGGAATAGATTTTGGCTATTTTAATTAGTGAAGAACTTTGGAACAGATGTCAGTCCCTCTCATAACTTGCTTGATCAGTTCCCTCTTTGATTCTGCTTTCATCAGTTTTCTTCCCGTTCAATGCTGTCCAGAAACCAGCTTAAGTGTGCTCTTTTCATATTTCTGCTGTGTGTTTCCTGATGGGTTTTCTCATCATAGTCATAATTACCCTATTCTGTTATGTGGTTCAGTTGTAACAAGGCCAGCTAATTTTGAACTGTTATTTTCTCCTATGTGCATCACTTGTTCTGCACTGTCCTCCTGCTGCTTTCAACTGACACTGGAAGAAAGTGTTTGTTCCTGTGGAATCATCCTGTGTGCTGTCTAATGAGGAGAGGTATAACTGAATGTGTTTTTTCTTGTATCCTTTTGAGCCTAGTCACTTACACTGGCATATTTTCATAGTTAATTATCCTAGTAAGATGTTTTTCAAATTATTTTAGCCTTCTTTTATTTTTGCTCTTGCCCGCATGTGTTAGCCCATTCCCGCACATGCAAGTCACAATTCTGGTTAGTACTAGGAATGGCGTAGCTATGAAATTGATTGTTAAAACTGTATTTTGGAAATATTCTAATGTCACCGCCATCTGCTTTGGAATCTGGTAATAATGTGCATATTGTGTTGTTGTTCATCTATATCATTCTCTTGGAGTGTTTAACAATATTGATGTTCTCTAGGTTTAATCTTTTTGACATTTTGTTCAGCCCATGGTTTTTATGTATGTGTGTAATTTAGTTCTGTGCACCATTTATGTGACATTGATTTTGGAATTGTAAAACAACTTTGGAACTTTATTTGATTTGGAGTTTGATTTAGTTTTGAACTATTCATGGTGTCTAAAATATTGTTTATTGGGTTTTATGCGACTGAATTGGGGCTTGTTTGATCATAACTACTGACTTTGTTATAAAGTCCAAATATGCGGTCGACCTTTGAGGGTGAGGAATTTGGATGGTGTCTCACCTGAGCGCTTGCAGTTCCTGAACCCAAGGTGGGAAGGAGACCTCAGCGAGCTGCTCCACCACACGGCACCTGTGAACATGAAGGTAGAGATGGGCACAATAGTAGGGATGTGGCATGTGGCCATGGGCAAGACACTAATGATTTGGGGAATATCCAAAGAAGCTAAATATCTGGTACTGATGAGTTATTTTGGGAGAGACTGAAGAGGCTTCAAGCCTCAGTAGCCTTTCAGTGTCTGAAGGCATGAGTGTGCAGCAAACATGCAGAAAAACAGAAGTGATGGGAAATTGATAAAAAACATTAAGAACATGTCTTGCCATTTAACTTTTTTGTGTGCCATTTGTAAATAACAATGCCATTCAAGAATGTAAACTTTGAAAAACTTTGTTTTAATGTTTTATGAGGAGTGCATAACACATTTCAATATTAACCAAAGTTATTAAAATGTGTATTTGGTTTCATTCAACTGAAACACTGTTAGCTCGTGTTTTTTACAAGTGCATTTTTCACGTTTACCTTAAAATTATTAGGTTGTTATGTCTTTACAACATGCTTTGCCTTCACAAGATTAAAAGGCATCTTGGGGTAGATGGTCTAGAGGACTGACCTCTTCAATATCTGAATCTGAATCTAGTTCTACAAGGGGGTAGGCCCCTTTGTGTTGCTGTGTTATGTAGCAATGTGTAGGCTGCAATGATTTTGCAGCTGATGTCTGGAATATATTACAGCACACCAACACTCTTTTTAAGAAACCAACATTTGCATTTAAAAAAAACAAATGTTCGCTCAACTACACAGTGTGTGCACTTGTGGATTCTCTTTGACCTTCGCTTTCCTCTAGTCTTTTGGTTAAGTTACAGTGTCAATATCCATGAGTGTGAAGCACAAGCACTGTCTCTTAGAAACAAACAATTAAATATTACATTTTATCCAAATACACCCAAGCTATATATGTGCAGGGAAATTAAAAGCATTGTTCTAAAGCTTTAACCAGCACCAAAGTCTCCTCGAGATAGACGATTACATATCCAACTGTGATTATGAATTATGTGTGATGACTGGAAAAGGTGCAACAAGGTCTGTTATTACACAGGATACATTACACACAACCTTTATAATTAATGAGTATTTTTCTTATTCCGAAATAAATACTCATTAACAGATGGTGGGTATATTAGTACGAGAGAAACATTACACAACCAATAACATGGGGCAATTGGGCTACAGTAAAATAAAGATTTTGTCCTTTGTGAATCCTGTTGCGTATTAGAAAAATGTACACTCTTAAAACAAATTAGTTAAGGTATTTTGGGAAACCCAACCTACTATTGGAATTACTCACTGGTAACTTCCACAAGCTAGCAGGAAAGGTACTAGACGGATCAGCTATTAAGCCTAAAATAATGTAATGACTAAACCTATACTTATCAAATATCTCCTCCTCAGTTTCATCAAAAAGAGTAATCCCGAATTTTAAATTCCTTAAATGTCTCTTCCTTCTCCTCTGCAGGACAGCCAGTAATGGCATCCTCCAGAAATTACATACAAAACAGCCATGGTAATAATGGCGGATGCATTCTGGGGCTGCTTATTTAAGTTGCAACTGATTAGCACCTGTGGTGATAACAAATTTCACATGCAAAATACTCACATTGCAACAAGCTGCAATTTGAGAAAGCTTCATACATAGAAATACCGAATTGCTGTGAGGAAATTACTAATAACGATTCACTATTTGGAGTCGCTAAATGAGTGATTAAGGGCCAGATGTAGGTAGGTTCCGATTTGCGACTTGCAAATTGCAAGTCAGAGCGACTTGTAGGATGGTGTCCCTTACACCATCTGCGACGCGCAAGGGGGTCGCAAAGGCCCACCTCATGTATATTCATGAGCTGGGTCACAATTTGCGAACCCCTTGAGACTCGTGGCACTCACATGGGGGGTGGCCTGCTGGAGACAGCAGACCACCATGTCTGTGAGTGCTTTTAAATAAAGCAGTTTTTTTTTTTTTTTTTTAATGCAGCCCGTTTTCCTTAAAGGAAAACGAGATGCATTACAAAACTAAAAAATGAAACGTTTTAATTTCATTTTTTCAGATCTGGAAAAATGTTTTTAATGCCATTCACAAAGGGGAAGGGGTCCCATTGGGACCCCATCCCTTTGGCGAATGGGTTAGCACCCATTTGAAATGGGTGCTAACTGCGATTGTTTTGAGACCGCGTTTGTGGTCACAAAACAATACAACATCGCGCTGCGACTCGCAATTAGGAAGGGAACACCCCTTCCTAATTGCGAGTCGCAATCCCGTTTTGCGATTCGGTAACCAGGTTACTGAATCGCAAAATGGGGTTTGGGCATCGCAATGTGCTTTTTGCATGTCGCAAAAAGCAAAATTCACTGTTTGCGATGTGCAAAAAGCTTAGTACATCTGGCCCTAAGACTTCGTTCACTTTGCTAAAAATAGCGAATAAAAAGCTTTCATACATACGAAAAACATATTTTAGTGGTTGGTAACCAGTTTACAGCTGATGACAAATCACTAAACATTCGTACATCTGGCCCCCAGAAATTTGATCCAATATAGCTATGTCATATAATTTACAGTTAAATGGGGAAAAGCACACTGGTACATTCCTCAAATATCCAGCATTTATGGCTTTCATTAATATTAGATGGCACTCCAGCAGTATAGATCTTGAGTGGGATTCTGTTAGAAATGTCATGCCTTGCATATGAATAAATATGTTTCAGTGTCAAACAATATGAACATGTGTTTGCAATGAAAATATGGGAATAAGAAACACATTAAAAAATGTGGTAATGGCAGTGTTTAATTTGAGCCGGAGGTTGCCAGTGGGGGCCACTGGAGCTTATTATTGAGGGAGGGCACATATTCCTTTACATTAGGCATTTACTGCAAGCAAAATACACATATTGAAAAGACGGAAGAAGAGAAAGACGGAAAAGCGTCACAAAGGAAGAAAGCTGCAAGAGTGAGCTGAGGGGCAGGGAGTGACTGTAAATGGATTCCAGAGACCTAAGATGGCTTTAGGGTTCCTCAGCCTCAGTATTCTGTGCTCAAACTTTTAATTGCAGCATCCGTGTGTTTCAACTGAGAACTTTGTGCACTGGCACCTATTTATTCTCAAATTAAGCACTATATAATGGAATGGAAACATTTAACTTAAACATTTAACCTAATGAAAAATTAAGGAACATAAATTATCATACAAATTTTGTTTATTAGCATGCAAAAAATGTATTTTATTGTTGTGTGCCTAAAGCAAGTGTTAAGAGGAAACACTATAGAATAATAGCACTACAGAATTACCAGTGCAATGTAGATAGCACGTGTATTGTGTCAATATAACATAAATGTGTGAGACTTATTTAGACAGGCAAAGCAGATGTGCATGCTGCTGGGTTTGAAGGTAACTGCAGTTTGAAAGGACAGAAATCAAAATGAATACAATGGAACAAAGATGTCAGTCAGTGCTACAAATGTGGTAGCTCTGAACACTAGACAAGTGGCAGCAATGCTCATGTTCAGGGCAAGTACCTTGAGGAGTGGGGTGAAATAGGCAATTACGCGCGGATAAACATAAAGATCCGCAATACACAGAAAAGAGGCCATATACAAAGACAAGATGAAGAGAGATCCGCTAAAGAAGACATGGTGAGTGACAAAGATGAAAACGTTATGTCTTCCGCTTCGAGTGCTGCTATTCTAGTTACTTGGTAAAGTAGGAGTGACATCACTTGTATTCAGGGACTGCTTCCTATAGTTATAGCCCTGCACCTCTGGTACAAGAAATGGAGATGAAAGAGCTAAGGTCTTTTATCAACTTTAGTGAATACTAATCTATATTTGTAGAGAATTTATCAGCAAAAAGGTAAGCTTGTCGCAAGCTTTCAAATGAGTTTGTTGAATTCTACTGGGGTTCTGTGCAAGCATCAAAAACATCATAACTTTAAAAAAAAACATTTGCAATGCAATAGGTCTCGCATTTGTGAGAGTTAGTGCTAATGGCATTGTAAATGACAATGGGGGTCATTCTGACTCCCGCCGGCCACGGTAACCGCAGGGCCGGCGGGAGCCGCCGAATGACCGCACCGCGGTCAAATGACCGCGGCGGCCATTCTGAGTTTCCCGCTGGGCTGGCGGGCGACCGCCAGAAGGCCGCCCGCCAGCCCAGCGGGAAACCCCCTTCCATGAGGATGCCGGCTCCGAATGGAGCCGGCGGAGTGGAAGGGGTGCGACGGGCGCAGTTGCACCCGTCGCGATTTTCAGTGTCTGCTTGGCAGACACTGAAAATCTTGGTGGGGCCCTGTTAGGGGGCCCCTGCAGTGCCCATGCCATTGGCATGGGCACTGCAGGGGCCCCCAGGGGCCCCAGGACACCCGTTACCGCCAGCCAGGTTCTGGCGGTCAAAACCGCCAGAACCAGGCTGGCGGTAAGGGGGTCGGAATCCCCATGGCGGCGCTGCCTGCAGCGCCGCCATGGAGGATTCCCCAGGGCAGCGGGAAACCGGCGGGGCACCGCCGGTTTCCCGTTTCTGACCACGGCTGTACCGCCGTGGTCAGAATGCCCATGGGAGCACCGCCAGCCTGTTGGCGGTGCTCCCGTCATTTGAGCCCTAGCGGTCGTCGACCGCCAGGGTTCGAATGACCCCCAATGTCTTTTACCTATGTTTTTTGGTTTGTGTCAACAGAGATGCAGCTGCAGCATGGTCTAGAGGACTAAGATTAGGGAATTACCACTGAGAACAAAGACACAGCTCCAGCACTGCCTAGAGGAGGTAAAATGGAGGAGTTACCGACGGGAACAAAGAAGCAGCTGCAGCTCTGTCTAGTGGACTAAGAATGCAACTTGCAGCATTGTCTATAGGACTTAGAATGAGGAATTACCAACAAGACCAGAGAAGCAGCTAGCAGCACTTCCTAGAGGACTAAGAATGAGGGATTACCACTGAGAGCAGAGAAGCTGGTGCAGCACTCTGTAGAGGACATAGAATGAGGACATATTTATAGAACCAGAGAGGCAGCTTGCAGCACTTCCTAGAGGACTAAGAATGAGGAATCACCAGTGGGCCCAGAGAAGCTGCTGCACCAGAGGTCTTAGAATAAGGGATTATCACAGGAGCCAGATAAGCAGCTGCAGCATTCCCTACAGGACTAAGAATGAGGACCTACCACTGGGATCAGAGAAGCAACTTGCAGTATTGTCTATAGGACTTAGAATGAGGAATTACTAGCAGGACCATAGAAGCAGCTAGCAGCACTTCCTAGAGGACTAAGAAAGAGGAATTACCACTGGATCAGGGAAGCCGCTGCAGCACTCTGTAGAGGACATAGAATGAGGAATTGCCACTGGGTCCACAGAAGCAGTTGATGCATTATCTACAGAACTAAGAATGAGTAATTACCACTGGGAACAGAGACATAGCTGCAGCACTGCCTACAGGACTTAAAATGGAGGAGTTACCCACGGGAACAGAGAAGCAGCTGCAGCACTGTCTACGAGACTAAGAACGAGGAATTACCACTGGGTCCAGAAAAACAGCTGCAGCATTGCCTACAGGACTGATAATGTGAAATTGCAATGAGGAATTGCCGACAGAACCAGCGAAGCAGCTAGCAGCACTGCCTAGAGGACGTAGAATGAGGAAATGCTGGCAGGACCAGAGAAGCAGCTTGCAGCATTGTATAGAGGACTTAGATGAGGAATTACCACTGGGACCAGAGAAGCAGTAAGCAGCACTTCCAAGAGGACAAAGAATGAGGAACTACCAGTGGGGCCAGAGAAGCAGATGCAGCACTGCCTAAAGGACTTAGAATGAGGAATTACCACTTGGACCAGAGAAGCAGCTGTAGCATTGTCTACAGTACTAAGAATGAGGAATTACCATGGGATCAGAGAAGCAGCTAGCAGCACTGTCTAGAGGATTTAAAATGAGGAATTACCGTTGGGACCAGAGAAGCAGCTAGCAGCACTGCCTAGAGAGCTTACAATGAGGAATTATCATCCAACCTTATCATCAGGGGGACCATCCGCCCTGGCGGTCTGAGAGGGGATGTTGCTACTTGGCAGAGGTCAGAGAAGCAGCTGAAGCACCATATGAAGGACTTAGGGGCAGATTTATGGAATGTGGTGCTGTACTCAGTGCAGCACCTCTTTCCCTGCACCCCTTAGCACCCCCCAACTGCTACCATGTGTACGCCATGTTTAGAACACGGTGCACCATGGCACAGGGCAGGGGGCAATAGCGTCATTTCTTATGACGCTATTGATGCACTCTGGAGGAGTAGCGCCAAAATATTGGTGCTACACCTGCTGAGTACATAGGGCCCAATTCTAAAGAATAGAAGCCCCCTTTTGACACCTGCTCTTGAGCAGGCATTAAAAATACCGTAAAAATTGTGCAAGAAAATCTAATAGGTTTCCTTATGCCATTTTTCCAGCTCCCCTAATGGGGGAACACCCCCTTTACTAACATTATGCCCGGCTTAGGCATAATGTAGCGTAAAGGGTTACATTGTGGCGCAATACATGCATTGCGCCAACCTGTAAATATGGTGTGGGGATTTCGGTCTTGTTGGACCACATTAACACCAAAAATAATTATGTTAATGTGACGGAAGGTGGCGCTAGGGTGTTATAAATATGCCCCTTAGAATGTGGAATTACCTTTGAGACCAGAGAAGCAGCTGCAGCATTGTTTACAGGACCAAGAATAAGGAAATACCACTGAGACCAGAGAAGCAGCTAGCATCACAGTCTAGAGGAATTAGCATGAGGAATTACCGACGGGACCAGAGAAGCAATAAGCAGCCCTGCCTACACGATTAAGAATGAGGATTTACCTTTGGTGCCAGAGAAGCAGCTACAGCACTCTGTAGAGGGCATAGAATCAGGAATTGCCAATGGGTCCACAGAAGCAGCGGATGCATTACCTAACGAACTAAGAATGAGGAATTACCACTGGGAACAGAGACATAGCTGCAGCACTGCCTAGAGGACTTAAAATGGAGGAGTTACCCACGGGAACAGAGAAGCAGCTGCAGCACTGTCTAAGGGACTAAGAACGAGGAATTACAACTGAGGCCAGAGAAACAGCTGCAGCATTGTCTACAGGACTGATAATGAGGAATTGCAATGAGGAATTGCCGATAGAAACAGCGAAGCAGCTAGCAGCACTGCCTAGAGGACTTAGAAGGAGGAAATGCTGACAGGACCAGAGAAGCAGCTTGCAGCATTGTATAGAGGACTTAGATGAGGAATTACTGATGGGACCAGAGAAGCAGCTAGCAGCAGTTCCTAGAGGACTAAGAATAAGGAAATACCACCATGACCAAAGAAGCAGCTGTAGCACTGAATTGAGGACTTAGAATGAGGAATTACCACTGGGACCAGAGAAGCAGTAAGCAGCACTTCCAAGAGGACAAAGAATGAGGAACTACCACTGGGGCCAGAGAAGCAACTGCAGCACTGCCTAAAGGACTTAGAATGAGGAATTACCACTAGGACCAAAGAAGCAGCTGCAGCATTGTCTACAGTACTAAGAATGAGGAATTACCATGGGATCAGAGAAGCAGCTAGCAGCACTGTCTAGAGGATTTAAAATGAGGAATTACCGTTAGGACCAGAGAAGCAGCTAGCATCACTGCCTAGAGAGCTTACAATGAGATATTATCATCCACCCTTATCATCAGGGGGACCATCCACCCTGGCGGTATGAGTGGGGATGTGGCTACTTGGCAGAGGTCAGAGAAGCAGCTGAAGCACCATATAGAGGACTTAGGGGCAGATTTATGGAATGTGGTGCTGCACTCATGGCAGAGCCTCTTTCCCTGCACCCCTTAGCACCCCCCAACTGCTACCATGTGTGCGCCAGAACACGGTGCACCATGGCACAGGGTAGGGGGCAATAGCGTCATTTCTCATGACGCTATTGATGCACTCTGGAGGAGTAGCGCCAAAATATCGGCGCTACTCCTGCTAAGTACATAGGGCCCCATTCTAAAGAATAGAAGCCCCCTTTTGACACCTGCTCTTGAGCAGGCGTTAAAAATGCCGTAAAAATGGTGCAAGAAAATCTCATAGGTTTCCTTACACCATTTTTCCAGCTCCCCTAATGGGGGAACACCCCCTTTACTAACATTATGCCCGGCTCAGGCGTAATGTAGCGTAAAGGGTTACAGGGTGGCGCAATACTTGCATTGCGCCAACCTGTAAATACGGTGTGAGGATTTTGGTCTTGTTGGACCACATTAACACCAAAAATAATTCTATTAATGTGACACAATGTGGCGCTAAGGTGTTACAAATATGCCCCTTAGAATGTGGAATTACCTCTGAGACCAGAGAAGCAGCTGCAGCATTGTTTACAGGACCAAGAATGAGGAATTACCACTGAGGCCAGAGAAGCAGCTAGCATCACTGTCTAGAGGAGTTAGCATGAGGAATTACCACTGGGACCAGAGAAGCAGCTATCAGAACTGCCTAGAGGACTTAATATTAGGAATTACTGATGGGACCAGAGAAGCAATAAGCAGTCCTGCCTACAGGATTAAGAATGAGGATTTACCATTGGTGCCAGAGAAGCAGCTACAGCACTCTGTAGAGGGCATAGAATCAGGAGTTGCCAATGGGTCCACTGAAGCAGCGGATGCATTACCTACCGAACTAAGAATGAGGAATTACCACTGGGAACAGAGACATAGCTGCAGCACTGCCTAGAGGACTTAAAATGGAGGACTTACCCACGGGAACAGAGAAGCAGCTGCAGCACTGTCTAAGGGACTAAGAACGAGGAATTACAACTGAGTCCGACAGGGGAAGGGTGGGGGATGTTGTGTGTGCGTGTGTGAGTGGGTGTTGTCTGTGTGTGTGCATGTATGTGTGTATGTCTCTCTGTATGGGTGTTTGTATGGGTGTGTGCATGGGTGTGTGTATGCAGGTGTGGATGCATGTGTGACTGTTGAAGTGAGTGCGTGTATGAATGTAAGTGTGTATCGTGTGTGGATGTGCGTGTAAATGCGTGTGTGGATGCATGTTTGTCTGTGTGTGTGTATGTATGTATGAATGTTGAAGTGAAATCATATAGGAAGGTTGAAATGAATGAGTATGAGTATTGAAGTGAATGTGTGTATGTATACATGTGAGTGAATGCATGTATGTCAGTGTTGGTGAATGAGTGTATGCGGGGTGCATGTGGGTGTCTGTGTGCCTGTGCATGTATGCGGGGAGGGGGTGCTGTACCTGGAGGGGGTAGTAGGAGAGGGTTATTGCGCTTGCTGGAAGGGGTGGGGGGGTCGTCTGATGGTGACAGGGAAGAAATTCCCTGTCACTGGTAGCCTTTCTGCCAGGGTTTTCCTCATGGTGCTACCGCCGCAGAAACCCTGGTGGAAAGGCAGCCCATAATACCGCTGGCGGTCTTCTGTGGACCGCGGGGTCAGAGATGCTCATCTCCGGCCCCAGGGGTCCAACCACCCTCGTGGTATGAGTGGGGATGTGGCAGGTTGGCGGTGATCAACCTGCCACACTCATAATGTGGCAGTCTTCAACCCCAGCCTGTTGACGTTCATAATGAGGGCGAAAGTTATCTTAATCCTAGTTGCTGACGTTTAGGAGTGGCACTGTGGCAGTGTTTTGGCATGAAGAATAAAATAACAGTGCGTGACTCTGGGGCATTAAAACTAGCTGAACTGAACTTTGCACTACTGAAAGGGATCTATGACCTGTTCATAGACTATACAATTTAGATGTTACAAGTTGGCTGTAAAAATTGAATTTAAGACGACCTAGATCGCTCAAAAATATTTTGCCTTGTGCGGTAGTGGAGCTGAGAATGTATCCACAATATTGGTCTGAAAAGCAGCACAAATGTCAAATTACAACTATGACGTAGTGTATATTTTAGGTATTACCAGACAAAAAGTCTGGATGAGAGGAAGCGGTAACAAAGTTACAAAGATCATAACCACTTATAGCGGTCTGCTGAATATATCAAACTGCCAAGTCCGAAAGAGGCAAAATAAAAAAAGATATTACCACACAAATTGGTAACTGCGGTTAGTGACAAGTATAACATTAGACAGGTTAACATAAGTGCACTTACTAAAATTACAAAATTCATTTTGCAGGAATCTCACAGCAAGTATATAAGGACTTATGCTAACATATCTATATATTTAAATTTTTACTGGTAGCCTGACAAACATAAGGAGATGGTGCTTCTGAAAAGGACTTGCACTGCGCGTCGGAAAAGTAATAAAGTACTGAAGACCAATGAACATGTTTGCTTTAAAGTGGAAAGCCTGGATAACTCATGGGAGGAACCATTAATGGACTATGGAATTTCAATAAGTAGGTTGACAGGTAATTAAATATATTCAATTTTTTGTAACTACCGTTTACAATGATTACAGATTAGGTTCATGTGACCCTGGTGGTATTGCAGAACTTGTTAATCATATTTTAACTAGAGAATATATTTTATCTTCTGACAATGGGGTAAACATAAATGGATATGCTTGAAGGAGTACCTAAGGGTCAAGGGAAAAATCGTGTGGGAACTATTTTGTACCAACAACCTAAAGATGGTGAAGAGAAAAGGTTTACATGTGTCATAATAGAGTGCTACAGTGCCTTGAGTTAGCTAAGTGGATCATGCTGTCGTCAAAACGACATGGGCCTATTGTGTGCCACATTTTCTTTTTAAACTCTATACTTTACCTTTGTTCAAGTTTAAGTTTACCTTTTATCCTCTTTAATGTCCACTTGGGTGATGCACGTTTCAGGCGCCCTATTTCAGTTCTGTAACAATATTTCAGGTTCTGTAAAAATATTTCCACCGGTAAGATATTTCTCCCATATAGTTGGCACACTTATTTGTGTTAAACAATGGCAATACACAAATCATCTTTATTTTTTAGTTTTATGACCAAGTGTTTCTTTTTTCATAGTGCAATATTTTTTTTAGTTATACAATGGTGTGCATTGGGGGAATGGTATTGATTTATTTTACTCAATATTTACATGATTTTTGTTGATCATAAACTTTGGTGACACTAAAGGATGCAGGTTGTGTAGCATTTTATGTGCTGGCTGTGACCAGAAGGAACAGAGGGGCTAATAATAATTTGCAAGAAAGAAAGAAGAAAACACAGCTTGTGTTGACAAAATAAAGGAAGGATTGTTAGTGCTGATGAAGATATGACTAAAACAGTTTCTCCAGGTGCTGGGTTAAATGTTACATTCTCCAAACCAGTTTGAGCTGTAGAAGTAAATGGTACCACTGTGGCTACAGATGATCGCAAAAGGTGCAATACAGATTGTACGTCAAAGTACCGAATTGCAGTTTATTCGATGGCTTTGATGGTGGAGAAAAAGGCAGTAATAACCCTGCTAAGATGACCTGATATGAGGCAGATGATGTTTGCAACAGTCACAGTGGGCAAGTTAATGTGTTAAGACCAACTTGAAAAACGTTCAAAAATGTGCAGCTCAAATGCCATCAACAATATGTGGAACGGGAGAGGGGTGTGTGCGTGTCTGCATTGTAATGGCCCTTTCACATGGCACCAGTTATTCAGTGTAAAGTACTTTTAATAATTTTTCACATATGTATGCGCTCCTTTAACACTCTTAGCCCCCCTTTGTTGCCCTCCGATCACCATCTCACCTCCTGCCGCCACACGTCATCAGCTTCCCTTTCCATGCTTCAGCATGATGGAGCTAATCTGCGTGTGATTCAGTTGAGATGGGGGCGGGAGAGTGAATGTGCTTCTGATCAGAGGCCAGTCACTGCTGTATTTAGAAGGCATACAAAAGGGGCCCCTGCTGCCTCATTTTATTCAACAGCGAGGGTGCCATGTATCTGGCCAACCAGTACACTATCCGTTCAAGGGTGTGTAAGTGTGTGTGTGCGCATGCATGTGAGCAAATAGGAGTGTATGATGTGAGTGTGTGGATGTGCACTTTTGAAGACCTCAGGGTCAAGTGCATCTTGTGAGTGGAGGGGGTGGATGCATGTATGGAGTGCTTGAATTTGCCTCAATGTCGGATTTAGTGAGATTTGGTAAATGGTAATAAGATAATTGTCCTAGGGAACTTCGCAGAAATAAAGCCTGCATTATGAATCACTCACTCATGTGTTTCCATCTCAATTTTTACAGTTCTCTTCCCTGTGACATGTATCTACTCAATGCCTCCACACTGCTTACAGCCTCCACAGGGCAGGTTACGTATCCTTCCTGATGCTCCATGCATAACAGAGCTAACGTGCTATATTATACATTAATTTTCAAGCATAGCTCTAGCAATAAAGGGCCTCTTGGCATTCGCTGGAACCTTTACATAACTACTTATTTGCAACACAAAAATGAGTTTTGTCCCAAATAACATTAGCTTAAATATCTGATGGGCATTTTGCCTCCAATGGTATTACACTGGGACTACCAGAAGACCGAGAAGTTTTAAGTGCTCCAGAAACTAACCACCTCAGAATAGATCATCTGGTCCTGCAGGGTTATGTGTTCTGGTGCAGCAAAGTCAGTAAAAGGAAAAAAGGAATTATTAATTGAAGGCACTAGTGTCTCAGATTAATGATTGGTTTCAAAAACATCTGTACTCTTAGACATGTTGGTTTTCTTGACTTTTTTGGACATGACATTTTTATAGCACTATCTTGGCCCCACATAGCATCATGGAATGACCCAATTTACTTTAATTGAAAAGGAACGAATTATTTTAGAGCTAAGCCCCCTCTTGATTATCAAACATAGGTTTATTCTTTTCTTTTAGATTTTGTCTTCAATACAATGACGTGGCCTGGTCGGAGTTTGTGAAGTTCTGCTATGCGGAACTCCGCTAAGTGCAGAAAAAACTCTGCTGCGCTATGCGGAGTTCCGCGAGCAGTGGAGTTTGGGTAAGGAGCTCTGTTTGCACTCAATTTCAGTGCAGCAGTTTCTCCTGTGCTGTAAAACCAGTCCGAACTGCATCACGCGGAGTGCCAGAGGGTGTTAACTTCATTTTGATGCTTGAGTAGATTTTCTACTCGAGCAGCAAGGTCCTCACTGCGGCCTACCTTGACTGCTCGCATTCAGAAATCTTGCTCAAGCTCGTCAACTTAGCGATCCATGCAGAGTGCACAGTGGGAAAAACTCTGCAAACTCTGCCAGCAGAGCGGAATTCTTCCCCACCCCTTACAATGACATCTTTTCTTTTGATTTGGATGGACTGGGCAAAGCTTACTATTCCTTTACGTTGGTCATCTTTTATTACTAATTCTGCCTTCGGCAAAACATATAACTAGAGGGTCATTAGATGCCCATTATTGCCTCTTTGTACTAGGATCATTAATCTTTATTAAGAAGGTACTAGGTCGAGTGCTTCCAAAGCTTTGATTAGCCCTCACAGCTTCTGATGGTTGCCCAAGAAACCTGCAATGCTACTGTTTGTAAAGTGTGTTTGATTGATAGATTTCCTTGTATGTGGCATTGTTAAAGAAATTCTGATTTCAATGATTTTGCAAAAGATATTTGATATCACTCCCTAACATGGCTAGAACTATAACTGTGGTATTAATAGGAAATAATGACATTATATGCAAATTAAAGGAAGTGCACCAGAAAACAACCACAAATTAACTGTGCCTCCTGTACCAAACACCTGTCAAATTTTCCCATTTGTACAGAATGACAATGGGTCCCAGATCACAATCAGGTGAAACTTGTGGATATCACTCTGAACACTGCAGGGTAATACACAATCCCATATTTTCACTCCACAGGTACTCCCCTTGCAATTTCTTTCGACAGGGTAATTCTCCTCTCCCACATCTCAAACCAAAGAATACCTCCCTCTTTCAAATTCTCACAACAGGGTATTACTCTTCATCAAATCAGCACACCACAGGCAAGTACCCCGTGCAACTTCTGCCACAGGACACTACACTTCGCCACGCTATAATTCTGTGGGATACTTCCCTATGTAAATTCTCACAACAGGTTACTAAACTTCCCCAAATGCGGATAGCATGAGGTGCTGCCTCAGATCTCCTGTAGCGACAGGGTACTCTTCTTTACTGAGTTCACAACAACATACACACATATGTACACTTGCACATGCACAACTAACAAGTATCTACACAATAAGAAGCAGGTGGGCACTACACTCTTTTATCCAAACTGAGAACTAGATTCCATGTGGAGTTGAAAGTAAATAGTCACACAGTACTGGCAAAGTGATCTAGAAGTAAATTATTGAAACTTTCCGACCTGTTTTCCAGCACTAAGGATTCAGCACACCACAACCATAAACATTAATGGCAATACCTAAATATTATAAATCACTTTATACTGAAACGTACTAACCAGACACATGCATTACCAATAAGGTGTAGATGGAACATTTTAAAATGGAAGAATCATCCACTAAAATGTTCCTCAACCTAATAAATCTCAGTTATTGGAAAACAAGGCACATTATTTTAAAAACAGGCACATATTATGATATGAACTCCATAAATTCCAAATAATACAATTGATTAATTACCAGAATGATATATATTAATATCACAATTGAACAAATGCCAGGCAGAATATGTTTCAACCTCCCATGATGTCAGGGCACATTATATCTTGAACACCACAGTTGCATTTCTATATCCAATGTGCTTGGGGATAGTACTACTTCATATTCTAAAGTAACCAGGAGAACCCAGGAAGTCTTTCTTGAAAGTCCCAGACCAGTCCTAGTCAAACATCAGCTTCCTACCCTTTATTTTAATGTCAAAGCCTACATAGCCAGCACTTCCACTCAGATACCTGGGTCTGGATTCCAAGACCTTGGTGGAACCCTCTCACGAGTAAATTGTGCTGCTGTGCCTCCAAACACCAGAACCTCTTCTTCCAGTCACTAGAGGCTTGCAGCAGAGATTAAAATGACAATTTACCTGGAAATTATGCATTGTTAGAAGACTTCTGTCCATTGCCTTGACCACAGTGCTTGCATGAGCCACATCATCTCCTTTTGTCACTTTGTGCTGAGCACCATATAATATGCAGAATACACACAAGGACCTGTCTCCTTCTCAACTGAACTGGGAAATCTTTCTGTGCACTCATCAGTGGTTCTCCCTGTGTCACATCACTGTTGAATGCATTACAGCCTGAAGCTCCATGGGTCATTTCAGAGTTATGGTCTCTTTAAGGAAATTTCCCACTGTCTCAACAGTGCTTGTTCTCATAACATTGTCTCCATACCATTGCCCTTAAGACTTAGTGAGTCACACCTCAGTTAACTCCCATCAGCTTGCTCTTTGTTATGGCCAAACCTTGACCACTGCTCCCACTGGGCTTTTCCTGTAAAGCAGATTTGAGGATGGACGTCCCTAAACTGGTCTTCCATGGTCACAGACCCATCTTCTTACAGCAGGCCTCCTCTGTTGGCAAAAATAGCCCATGACTGCCATCAGAGTCTTGCTGCAGTTTCACGCAGGTCTTCAATAACACATTGTCAAAACATTTTTATTGGATGGCAGGTTCTTCACTCATGAGTCCGGAGGCACCGAGGTAAAAGGTAAGTTATATATTACATGTTAGGCCCCTAGATTACAGCAACAGCAGAGAGATCCTGTCTGTGCTTCATCCACCCCCTTGCTATTTCTTAGATTCAGCTCCGCACCAGCATTCCATACATCAGTCACTTTCAGCAACCCAGGCAACAGCTAAGACATAGAGGGAAATGGGCGCACGTGGTGCTACTTGGTGCAACCTAAAAAAGAGGTTGTAGGTAGTGCATTTTGGAAGTGACGGTTCTTTGATAGATTAACTTCAAAAGACAGCTATTTTTTTTCATCCAGAGGCATCTTTAGTATTGGTTGTGTTGGTGCTTCAGCTTTCACGCACTGATTATTTGCATTTTCTTCTTAGGAGAGATTGGCGTGCCAATGAGAGGTAGCACACGTGCTGCTAGGGTCCAACCCACTCAGGAACTGAGAAACTTTAAAAAAAGATCTCAGGATTGCTTCGTATTTTGTCGATTGATGGGCCCTAAGGAGGCAGCATTCTGCCGGCGAGCGAGGTGCTACGAACTGACAACATAAACTTGACAACAGGAAAGTAAACCCTGCAAACAGCAACAAAAATGTGGTGATTCACGTAATTACACGATAAGAAACATCAGGGGAGGAAATAACGTTGGCAATGATTGTGGACGCTTTACAGTGTTTAGCTAAACTGGTTATTTCTCCCGCCGGCTCCCTGGCAGCCCGGCAGTTCCACTTTATATTCCGTCTCATACCGACGGTGCTGGGGGTTGGCAGCAAGACACGCTTCAGATAAGCATCATACAGACGCAAATGGACACAACCCATCCTTCTGAACAGCTCTCTCTATATCCCCCTATTTGCGGGATAATGGGCTTTCACTGTGTCAGCCGACCCATTCACGAAGCGCCATTCCTCACACATTCCGGCCGATTGGATCTGTCTCATCCGCTTTCATCTTCGCCGCTCGGGATTCTTCACAAGACGAGGCCTCTCCTAATGCTTTTTACGCGCCTGCGTCTGCCAGAAATACTTTGCGGGGCTTTGCCTCGCCCCCGCCCAGTATGGAGCCATCTGAAGCTTTGCCGAGTTATTCATTTTGCATTAGCATCCACTCTGCAAAACACAGAGCGTCTCCATTGATAAATTATTGAGAGACACAATGCTACAAAACATGCATAAACGTTCGCTAAGTGGCCCTCGGAAGCCAGAGTTCGGCATGTCCTGCTATGCCTCCCAAGCACCTCTTCTACGGACGGTGCTCCTTTTAACACGTGCTTTCATTTGAAAGAACGAAATTTGTATGAAAGTATGCAGAAAATATTTTTTCACCAGGCTGTTTTTCAAGAATCTTGTATAAAGGCCATTGTTCCATATTCTGTTTATTTACTACTGTTTTTTTTTCTTCATATATGTGAGCAAAAGGAATGCCCAATGCTCTACGCCCTTTAAAACCAGTCATGCCCACAACAAATGCCACTCCAACTCCAACTAACATTTGAGGCACAAGAAGTAAGTGAGCCTACAAGGAAATAAGGAGATTTTCCAAAAGGTCATTGACTAGAACAGCTAGGAGGACTGGGAAAGAGTCAATCCTATTGACAGAACTCACCCTTCACAGTTTGATATGACAAAACGTACCCAGTGTGCATTTTAGGAGCATGTAATGATTCAAGAGAGGATAACATGAAATTCAGAAACAGTCTGTGAGAAATTAGGTTACTGATTATCTGCAGTGTGAGCCTTTGTCAAGCAGCAACCACAATCCTTTTCAAGGTAAGGCACAAGCAAACCCCAAATTTACATGTGCTCAAATCTCTGGTAGCTTGGCACACATCAGTCAGTCTTAACTTAGAGGCAATGTGAAAACTATGTATGCAACACTTCAAATAGTAAAACAGTGAAACCATCACAAAATAAGATACCATACCAAGTTAGAAAAATAGAGCAAAATGTAATAAATAAATAAAAAAGACCTAAACAACAAAAATTCGATTTGTAGAACCAGAGTTATACAGTTTTAAAGAATAAACTGAATATAGTACCAAAATGCACAAAGCACCTACTAAAGTTATCTTGTCACGTTGGAGTGGGTCAAATTCAAAAGTTCAGGCCAACCCAATGGAACACAGGTTGGATACAGTCACACGTTAGTCTCGCTGAAGTCTTGCCTTCTCAAGTTTTGTTCCAAAATTCCCATTGGACATGGCTGCGAAAAGCAAGAAGAGTGTTGTAGGAGGCTGCCGGCATGGGCGAACAGTAGGCCCGGCGTCACAGACGGGTGTGCTGGAGCTTTGCGATTGCGGTCCCATGTGAACGATCAATGTGGCAGTGCAAAGAGATGGGCTGGCAGTGCTTCACTTTCACTTTCAGTGTTAGCGGTGCAGTCTCATTACGAATGGGTCCCTACATGGTTGTGAACAGACCAAAAGTTTGATTTAAGCTTGCTGAACCACACCAAGTGTCCAGGACCTGAGAGCCACCACTTTGGTGTCAGGAACTCACTGCATCTTGGTCCACGAGCTGCCTGGGGAGCCTTTTATGTCTCTAAGGCTTAGATCGGAAGGCCTGCAGACTAGCCGTTGGAGCACTTTCGGGTCCTGGGTTCAAGATGAAGTTTCAGGTCCAGTTCTCCTTCCCCAAGCAAGAGAGCAGCAGGTCAGCAAATTAGGGCAGCAGTTCCTTTAGAGCAGCAGTCCAGCAGAGTGGCAGTACGTGTAGCAGCACAGTCACCCTTCTTCCTGGCAGGGTATCCACAGGTCCAGAAGTGTATGGAAGAGTTAGTGTAGGAGGCTGGCCTGGCTTGTAGTGGGTACCAAGGGGTACTTACACCTTGCACCAGGTCCAGGTATCCCTTATTAGTGTAGAGGGGTGTCTAGCAGCTTAGGCTGATAGAAAAGGTAGCTTAGCAGAGCAGCTTAGGCTGAACTAGGAGACGAGTGAAGCTCCTACAGTACCACTAGTGTCATATGCACAATATCATAAGAAAACACAATACACAGATATACTAAAAATAAAGGTACTTTATTTTTATGACAATATGCCAAAGTATCTCAGTGAGTACCCTCAGTATGAGGATAGCAAATATACACAAGATATATGTACACAATACCAAAATATGCAGTAATAGCAATAGAAAACAGTGCAAACAATGTGTAGTCACAATAGAATGCAATGGGAGCACATAGGGATAGGGGCAACACAAACCATATACTCTAGAAGTGGAATGCGAACCACAAATGGACCCCAAACCTATGTGAGCTCGTACAGGGTCACTGGGACTGTAAGAAAACAGTGAGGGTTAGAAAAATAGCCCACCCCAAGACCCTGAAAAGTGGGTGCAAAGTGCACCTAAGTTCCCCAAAGAGCACAGAAGTCGTGATAGGAGAATTCTGCAAGAAACAACAACACCAGAAATGCAACAACGATGGATTTCCTGACGAGGGTACCTGTGGAACAAGGGGACCAAGTCCAAGAGTCACGATCAAGTCGGGAGTGAGCAGATGCCCAGGAAATGCCAGCTGTAGGTGCAAAGAAGCTGCCACCGGATAGTAAAAGCTGTAGATTCTGCAAGAACGACAAGGGCTAGAAACTTCCCCTTTGGAGGATGGATGTCCCACTTTGTGAAGAGTCGTGCAGAAGTGTTTTCGTGCAGGAGGACCACAAACAAGCCTTGCTAGCTGCAAGGGTTGCAGTTAGGGTTTTTGGATGCTGCTGTGGCCCAGGAGGGACCAGGATTTTGCCAATTGCGTGAGGAGACAGAAGGGGCATCCAGCAAGACAAGGAGCCCTGTCAGAAGCAGGCAGCACCCGCAGAAGTGCCGGAACAGGCACTACAAAGTGGAGTGAACTGGAGCTCACCCGAAGTCACAAAGGAAGGTCCCACGACGCCGGAGGACAACTCAGGAGGTCGTGCACTGCAGGTTAGAGTGCCAGGGACCCAGGCTTGGCTGTGCACAAAGGAAATCCTGGAAGAGTGCACAGGAGCCAGAGCAGCTGCAAAACACGCGGTTCCCAGCAATGCAGTCTAACGTGGGGAGGCAAGGACTTACCTCCACCAAACTTGGACTGAAGAGTCACTGTACTGTGGGAGACACTTGGACAGAGTTGCTGAGTTCAAGGTACCTCGCTCGTCGTGCTGAGAGGAGACCCAGAGGACCGGTGAAGCAGTTCTTTGGTGCCTGCGGCTGCAGGGGGAAGATTCTGTCGACCCACGGGAGATTTCTTCAGAGCTTCTAGTGCAGAGAGGAGGCAGACTACCCCACAGCATGCACCACCAGGAAAACAGTCGAGAAGGCGGCAGGATCAGCGTTACAAGGTCGCAGTAGTCGTCTTTGCTACTTGTTGCAGTTTTGCAGGCTTCCAGCGCGGTCAGCAGTTGATTCCTTGGCAGAAGGTGAAGAGAGAGATGCAGAGGAACTCTGATGAGCTCTTGCATTCGTTATCTAAAGAATTCCCCAAAGCAGAGACCCTAAATAGCCAGAAAAGGAGGTTTGGCTACTTAGGAGAGAGGATAGGCTAGCAACACCTGAAGGAGCCTATCAGAAGGAGTCTCTGACGTCACCTGCTGGCCCTGGCCACTCAGAGCAGTCCAGTGTGCCAGCAGCACCTCTGTTTCCAAGATGGCAGAGGTCTGGAGCACACTGGAGGAGCTCTGGGCACCGCCCAGGGGAGGTGCAGGTCAGGGGAGTGGTCACTCCCTTTTCCTTTGTCCAGTTTCGCGCCAGAGCAGGGCTGGGGGATCCCTGAACCGGTGTAGACTGGCTTATGCAGAAATGGGCACCATCTGTGCCCATGAAAGCATTTCCAGAAGCTGGGGGAGGCTACTCCTCCCCAGCCCTAACACCTTTTTCCAAAGGGAGAGGGTGTAACACCCTCTCTCTGAGGAAGTCCTTTGTTCTGCCTTCCTGGGCCAAGCCTGGGTGGACACCAGGAGGGAAGAAACCTGTCTGAGGGGTTGGCAGCAGCAGCAGCTGCAGTGAAACCCCTGAAAAGGTAGTTTGGCAGTACCCGGGTCTGTGCTAGAGACCCGGGGAATCATGGGATTGTCTCCCCAATACCAGGATGGCATTGGAGGGGCAATTCCATGATCTTAGACATGTTACATGGCCATGTTCGGAGTTACCATTGTGAAGCTACACATAGGTAGTGACCTATGTGTAGTGCACGCATGTAATGGTGTCCCCGCACTCACAAAGTCTCGGGTATTTGCCCTGAACAATGTGGGGGCACCTTGGCTAGTGCCAGGGTGCCCACACACTAAGTAACTTAGCACCCAACCTTTACCAGGTAAAGGTTAGACATATAGGTGACTTATAAGTTACTTAAGTGCAGTGGTAAATGGCTGTGAAATAACGTGGACGTTATTTCACTCAGGCTGCAGTGGCAGGCCTGTGTAAGAATTGTCAGAGCTCCCTATGGGTGGCAAAAGAAATGCTGCAGCCCATAGGGATCTCCTGGAACCCCAATACCCTGGGTACCTCAGTACAATATACTAGGGAATTATAAGGGTGTTCCAGTATGCCAATCTGAATTGGTGAAATTGGTCACTAGCCTGTTAGTGACAATTTGTAAAGAGAGAGCATAACCACTGAGGTTCTGGTTAGCAGAGCCTCAGTGAGACAGTTAGGCATCACACAGGGAACACATACATATAGGTCACAAACTTATGAGCACTGGGGTCCTGACTAGCAGGGTCCCAGTGACACATAACAAACATACTGAAAACATAGGGTTTTCACTATGAGCACTGGGCCCTGGCTAGCAGGATCCCAGTGAGACAGTGAAAACATCCTGACATACACTCACAAACAGGCCAAAAGTGGGGGTAACAAGGCTAGAAAGAGGCTACTTTCTCACACAACCCCCCCCCCCCAAACGAAGAACAATAAGGCTAACCTTGGCCAGTTGAGACTTTATTGTCTAACTGGTGATAAGTAGAGAGTAGCTCTGCAATAGACTGGTTACTCCCTTTATCATCCACTATATGGTTACTTCCCTGTGGGGATGTAAACCACCCTGTTTGAAGTTTTTTAGCTAAGCAACAATGTGAAGATATATTTTCAGAGTTTCTATCAGTAAGTTTTAGTTTAGAGCAGTGGGAATTATCCACTTAACCTATTTCTAGTGATGAGAATGCCAGACAGGGATGCTGTCTCAGAAAAGCTATAGCTGGGCAAAAACTTTGGCCATATGGCTGGAAGAGAGAACAGGGATGCTGTTTCTCTTTAGTTGGAGCAGGGCAGGAATGCTGTCCTATGAGCTCCACACTAGGGCAGGGATGCTGTCCTAAGTGTTGTGAGGCAGTGCAGGGTTTCTGCACTAAAGTTTCTCTGGGAGGGTTGGAGGGATGCTCCATGTAACTAAAATGGTGCTCTTTTTCTCACCAATGTTAGTTATCCCATAGAGAGGTACTTCCACCTCAGGGAGTACAGCTATGCCAGCTGATGATTCCCTTGGAACAGGTGCCACCCAGGGAGAGGTTTCTCCCACCACAGGAATGGTATCCTGAATGGCAGGTGGTTAGGGGATTCTGTGATACCCTTTTTACCTGTTGTTGGAGAGGGATCCTGAGTTTTCAGACCTTCTCTCCTTTGCTTTTTCATTTCAGTAGAAATGAGAGGGAACAATTCCTCAGGGATACCCAGCATGGCTACATGGGCATACAACTCTACCTCAGCCCAACCTGAGGCCTCTAGGTCATTACCTAAGAGACAGTCTACAGGTAAGCTAGGTGACACAACCACCTGCTTAGGGCCAGTAACTCCACCCCAACTAAACTGAATTATAGCTAAGGGAAGAAACTTAGTGGAGTTATGGACATCAATAATCTTATACTGTTGTCCAATGATGTGTTGTTCAGGAGGCACTAGGTTTTCAGTCACCAAAGTGATACTGGCACCTGTGTCCCTGTAGGCCAAGGCCTCAACACCATTTATGGTACTTATCCATTGTAAGGGGACAAGCAGCCAGTGTGGCAAGACCAATGCCACTAGGTGTGACAGAAACTGTCTTGGGACTGACTACCCCAGTTTCTATGATGGACCCATAAGTGAACCCAACTACACCGTTTGCTTGACTGTTGCCAGCAGTCCCACCACTAGTACCACTACTGCTAGGGGCACTAGAGCTTGATGTATTAGTGGTGGTAGGCTCAGGGGGTTTACCTGGACAGGACTTATCCCCTGGCCTATGGCCTCTGTTTTTACACACAAAGCACCAAGGCTTTTTATTGTGTGCAGGTTGTGAAGAAGAGGAAGAATTTGTTTTATCCCCATTCCCTGAAGAGTGTTTAGGATTTGAAGAAGGATCTTTGGTTTTACCCTTGTCCCCATGCTTATCCTGAGATTTCTCACCATCTTTCTTCTTGCCATCCTTGTCACCACCTGTATGAACTTTTCTGTTCACTCTTGTTCTGACCCATTTGTCTGCCTTCTTTCCCAATTCTTGGGGAGAGGTCAGATCTGAGTCCACTAGATACTGGTGCAACAAATCAGACACACAATTATTAAGAATATGCTCTCTCAGGATTAAGTTATACAGGCTTTCATAGTCAGAAACTTTACTGCCATGTAACCACTCCTCCAAGGCCTTCACTGAATGGTCAACAAAGTCTACCCAGTCTTGTGAAGACTCCTTTTTGGTTTCTCTGAACTTGATCCTGTACTGTTCAGTGGTTAAGCCATAACCATCTAGGAGTGCATTCTTAAGAACTGTAAAATTATTGCCATCACTTTCCTTCACAGTAAGGAGCCTATCCCTACCCTTTCCACTGAAAGATAGCCATAGGATAGCAGCCCACTGCCTTTGAGGGACCTCCTGTACAACACAGGCCCTCTCAAGTGCAGCAAACCACTTGTTAATGTCATCCCCCTCCTTGTAAGGGGGAACTATCTTGTGCAGATTCCTAGAATCATGCTCTTTTACAGGATGACTATTGGGAATACTGCTGCTGCCACCATGGGGTCCAAACCCCAACCTCTGTCTTTCTTTTTCTAGGTCAAATGCTTCCCTGTCTAGATCCAGCTGTTGCTTTTTAAGCTTCAGCCTGGACTCTTCCACTCTCAATCAATTGAGTTCCCTTTCTAACACTCTGTCTTCAGGGAGGGTGGGTTGGGCATGCCTTGACACAGAAGAATGGTGTGAATGAACAGAGGGAGACCTGTCCCTAACAGATGGCACTCTAACATTCTGACCTACAGAAGTAACACTCCTACTGTGATGGGAACTCACACTCTTGCTGTGATGAGAAGTCACATTAGTACCAGCCATGCTAGGTGGCCTGCTAAGGGGCAGGTTGGGAAGGTTTCCTTCTAACTCTCTTACTAGGGGTGCCCCAGAATCAGAGTGGGAACCATCAGCTAATTTCTCACCAGAAGTGCAAACAAAGGTCTTATCTTGTTCAACGAGCAGGTTAACTAATAGTTCTCTAGAGGGATTCTTCCCTACCCCTAAACCTCTTTCTACACAGAGACTCCTTGCTGCCTTCCAGCTAAGGTGGTCATAAGCAGTCTTGGACAGATCCAGAGTTTGACCTGTACCAGACATAATAGAAAAGGTTTAAGGGACAGAAAAAGAAAGAAAAAGTTTTCAGAACTTTTTAAAGGACAGAAAAAAAAACTTTTAAAACTTTTTAAGAACTTTTTGAAAGTTTTAGAGGTACTTTTCAGCACTTAGCAAAAGAGTAAGAGAAGAAAAGCAAAACCTTTTGGTTAGGTGTACATACACTGAACTTGTTTTGTATATTTTTCTCTTATGAAAAGTACAATATGACAAAGTGGTAAGTAGTTGCAAAGTACTTATCCCACCGCTGCACAACCAATGTAGGAGGCTGGCCTGGCTTGTAGTGGGTACCAAGGGGTACTTACACCTTGCACCAGGTGCAGGTATCCCTTATTAGTGTAGAGGGGTGTCTAGCAGCTTAGGCTGATAGAAAAGGTAGCTTAGCAGAGCAGCTTAGGCTGAACTAGGAGACGAGTGAAGCTCCTACAGTACCACTAGTGTCATATGCACAATATCATAAGAAAACACAATACACAGATATACTCAAAATAAAGGTACTTTATTTTTATGACAATATGCCAAAGTATCTCAGTGAGTACCCTCAGTATGAGGATAGCAAATATACACAAGATATATGTACACAATACCAAAATATGCAGTAATAGCAATAGAAAACAGTGCAAACAATGTGTAGTCACAATAGAATGCAATGGGAGCACATCGGGATCGGGGCAACACAAACCATATACTCTAGAAGTGGAATGCGAACCACGAATGGACCCCAAACCTATGTGAGCTCGTAGAGGGTCGCTGGGACTGTAAGAAAACAGTGAGAGTTAGAAAAATAGCCCACCCCAAGACCCTGAAAAGTGGGTGCAAAGTGCACCTAAGTTCCCCAAAGAGCACAGAAGTCATGATAGGGGAATTCTGCAAGAAACAACAACACCAGCAATGCAACAACAATGGATTTCCTGACAAGGGTACCTGTGGAACAAGGGGACCAAGTCCAAGAGTCACGATCAAGTCGGGAGTGGGCAGATGCCCAGGAAATGCCAGCTGTGGGTGCAAAGAAGCTGCCACAAGATGGTAGAAGCTGTGGATTCTGCCAGAACGACAAGGGCTAGAAACTTCGTCTTTGGAGGATGGATGTCCCACGTCGTGAAGAGTCGTGCAGAAGTGTTTCCGTGCAGAAAGACCGCAAACAAGGCTTGCTAGCTGCAAGGGTCGCGGTTAGGGTTTTTGGATGCTGCTGTGCCCCAGGAGTGACCAGGATATTGCCAATTGTGTGAGGAGACAGAGGGGGTGTCCAGCAAGACAAGGAGCTCTCTCAGAAGCAGGCAGCACCCGCAGAAGTGCCGGAACAGGCCCTACGAAGTGGAGTGAACTGGAGCTCACCTGAAGTCACAAAGGAAGGTCCCACGACGCCGGAGCACAACTCAGGAGGTCGTGCACTGCAGGTTAGAGTGCCAGGGACCCAGGCTTGGCTGTGCACAAAGGAAATCCTGGAAGAGTGCACAGGAGCCGGAGCAGCTGCAAAACACGCGGTTCCCAGCAATGCAGTCTAGCGTGGGGAGGCAAGGACTTACCTCCACCAAACTTGGACTGAAGAGTCACTGGACTGTGGGAGTCACTGGGACAGAGTTGCTGAGTTCAAGGGACCTCGCTCGTCATGCTGAGAGGAGACCCAGAGGACCGGTGAAGCAGTTCTTTGGTGCCTGCGGTTGCAGGGGGAAGATTCCGTCGACCCACGTGAGATTTCTTCGAGCTTCTAGTGCAGAGAGGAGGCAGACTACCCCCACAGCATGCACCACCAGGAAAACAGTCGAGAAGGCGGCAGGATCAGCGTTATAAGGTCGCAGTAGTCGTCTTTGCTACTTTGTTGCAGTTTTGCAGGCTTCCAGCGCGGTCAGCAGTCGATTCCTTGGCAGAAGGTGAAGAGAGAGATGCAGAGGAACTCTGATGAGCTCTTGCATTCGTTATCTAAAGAATTCCCCAAAGCAGAGACCCTAAATAGCCAGAAAAGGAGGTTTGGCTACTTAGGAGAGAGGATAGGCTAGCAACACCTGAAGGAGCCTATCAGAAGGAGTCTCTGACGTCACCTGCTGGCCCTGGCCACTCAGTGCAGTCCAGTGTGTCAGCAGCACCTCTGTTTCCAAGATGGCAGAGGTCTGGAGCACACTGGAGGAGCTCTGGGCACCTCCCAGGGGAGGTGCAGGTCAGGGGAGTGGTCACTCCCCTTTCCTTTGTCCAGTTTCGCGCCAGAGCAGGGCTGGGGGATCCCTGAACTGGTGTAGACTGGCTTATGCAGAAATGGGCACCATCTGTGCCCATGAAAGCATTTCCAGAGGCTGGGGGAGGCTACTCCTCCCCAGCCCTAACACCTTTTTCCAAAGGGAGAGGGTGTAACACCCTCTATCTGAGGAAGTCCTTTGTTCTGCCTTTCTGGGCCAAGCCTGGCTGGACACCAGGAGGGCAGAAACCTGTCTGAGGGGTTGGCAGCAGCAGCTGCAGCTGCAGTGAAACCCCTGAAAAGGTAGTTTAGCAGTCCCCGGGTCTGTGCTAGAGACCCGGGGAATCATGGGATTGTCTCCCCAATACCAGGATGGCATTGGGGGGGCAATCCCATGATCTTAGACATGTTACATGGCCATGTTCGGAGTTACCATTGTGAAGCTACACATAGGTAGTGACCTATGTGTAGTGCACGCGTGTAATGGTGTCCCCGCACTCACAAAGTCCGGGGAATTTGCCCTGAACAATGTGGGGGCACCTTGGCTAGTGCCAGGGTGCCCACACACTAAGTAACTTAGCACCCAACCTTTACCAGGTAAAGGTTAGACATATAGGTGACTTATAAGTTACTTAAGTGCAGTGGTAAATGGCTGTGAAATAACGTGGACGTTATTTCACTCAGGCTGCAGTGGCAGGCCTGTGTAAGAATTGTCAGAGCTCCCTATGGGTGGCAAAAGAAATGCTGCAGCCCATAGGGATCTCCTGGAACCCCAATACCCTGGGGACCTCAGTACCATGTACTAGGGAATTATAAGGGTGTTCCAGTATGCCAATCTGAATTGGTGAAATTGGTCACTAGCCTGTTAGTGACAATTTGTAAAGAGAGAGCATAACCACTGAGGTTCTGGTTAGCAGAGCCTCAGTGAGACAGTTAGGCATCACACAGGGAACACATACATATAGGTCACAAACTTATGAGCACTGGGGTCCTGACTAGCAGGGTCCCAGTGACACATAACAAACATACTGAAAACATAGGGTTTTCACTATGAGCACTGGGCCCTGGCTAGCAGGATCCCAGTGAGACAGTGAAAACACCCTGACATACACTCACAAACAGGCCAAAAGTGGGGGTTAACAAGGCTAGAAAGAGGCTACTTTCTCACAGTTAGTGTTGAGGTCCATAGTTTATTCATCATTGTGCCTTTGAAGTGGGGAGAAGCTTCTAGAGGGATGCCACTGAAGTGCACATATGCCCTGCTGACCTGGCTGTGTCTCAAGACTAACACAAGGGGTTATTCAAACCTTTGTGTGGAATATGTTTATAGTCTAACAGGGAGCATATAAAAGTGGTTTGGTTTGTCAAGGTCCAATGATTATGTTTCCTCCTCCCTATCTCTCGTTAGACTGGGTGGCGCGGGTATACCATTTACCGCTTGAAGTCTATATGAGAGAAAATGGGGGCTCGTCGGCAGGATGGGCTCTTCCCGGAAAATGGTGCCAGGATCAACTATGGGGCTGATATAGGGATTTCTGTGAGGTGTATGATGACTAAAAAAAAATTAAAAAAAACTTTGTGTGGAGTCAGGACACAGTCTATTCAAGTGTAATTCGGCCTGGGCCCACCTTCTCCCGCCCATCCAATCATGTGCTGGTCCATCCAGTCACATCTAAGGGCTTCATTGTATGTATGCTCTTTAGGAGGAAGACACAAAGCCCAGCTATCATCTACACCCAGTAAACCCAGGCAGACCACATTCACCAAATGGCTAAATTAACAAAAATGCCAACTTTCTAAAAGTGACATTTTCAGAAATGTAATTGAAAATCTGACTTCACCATAAGTAAAGTTTTTAAATTCCAATTCCAGAGACACTAAACGTGAACTGTTTAACTGTTCCTGTTTTGAAATAACATTATAAAATGTAATTAGGTAATTTCAATGTCATCCTATGGGAGAGGTAGGGCTTGCAGTAGTGAAAAATCAATTTAAGACCTTTTCACTACCAGGACATGTGAAACCTAAAAGTACATGTCAAAATTTTTTATTACAGGGCTCCATGCCCTTTGGGCTGTCCAGGACCTATCCCAAGGGTGACATATGTATTAAAAAGGAAGATTTTGGCCTAGCAAGAGGTTTAGTTTGCTAGTTCAAAATGACAGTTTAAAACTGCACACACACACAGGCTGCAAGAGAGTTGTTTAAAGTGCTAATTAAGAAGGTGGTACAAATAAAAAGAGCAGGTCCACTAGTAGCATCTAATTTACAGGCCCTGGACAAATGTGGAGAACTTTTCTAGGGACTTAACAGTAAATTAAATATGCCAATAGGTTATATGCCAATCAAAACCATATTTCAAGGAAAGAGCACATGCATTATACCATTGTTTACCAGTGGTAAAGTGCCCTGAGTCCTAAAACCATTCAGCAAAAAGGGAAGGGAAAAGGCAAAAAGTTTGGGAGTGACCCTGCAGAGAGGGCCTTGTTCAAAAGTAAGGTATGAGTAACAGCACTTGTATTCAGGGGCCGATTCCTATTTTTTGCTTTGCACCTCTGGTATGAGAAAGGAGGATGAAGGAAATGAGATCGTTCCTCATCTTTAGTGAATACTAATGTATATTTGTAAAGCATTTACAAATATTGTCCCTCCGGTGAACCCCAGTAATTACACAAGTTTTGGATGTGGTCAGTACCGTCAAATCTCCTGTGGTTGATGTTCACAGAGATTTCTCCGTTTCATATGGGGCAAAACTAGAAGGTTGGGAAAGGAAATGGAGGGCAAGGATAATAAATTTTAAAGATTGCATTAAAGCGGTCTTTCTGAATACTAAGCTAGGATGTGATGAGAGGAAATTTCAGTAGAGATAGGTAAACTAAAGCAAACACAGATGCTCATAGTTTGTTAAATAATAATGTTGGCGTCACTAAAGCACAGGAAGAGTTTGTAAGGAGGAAAGCATGATTCGATTTCTTGACCCAGACAGTGTTCACTCTGTAGTGTATCAAGCAAAGAGAGCATATCTAAGTTGTTCTAAGATGGAAAGTCATTTGGGAAAAAAACAGAGCAGAATGCTATCCTTAAGCAATAACTAATTTTGATTTACAAGATAATTGTGCCTCCTACAAGATGAACTGGAATGGAAGAACAAAGGGAAGCGTTACAGGTTTTAGACAGCTATTTCTTTTAAATTGCTAATATGCAATGCTGTCACTCAAACTGAGCAACACTCTTCTCTCCTCTTGATAAGGAATGTTCCCTGTAATTACATTTTTTGAATACCTCTTGCTTTTAGACCCACTAAAAGTAGCCTTTTGCCATCACTGATATTTGTATGCTTTCAAACACGCTTCCCCTTTCATAAACCACACTTCATTCTGAAAGGAAATGAGGAATGTTCAGATGTGACTCTATGAAAGAGTCAAATGAAAGAACCATTATTATGTTTTGTTATTGAGTACATCTATAGTGCAGCATTCAGCAATTACTTTTCATTTTAATGTGCTGTTCAGACTTTGATCTGTGGATGTGAATGTTCCTGTCCGAGTTTCTCCACTGTGAGATTTAGTTCCTGAATCATGTATGTTGGGGCTACGTGGGTTAGACTGTGTAAATACTCCCCATGGCGCTGTTTGGTGCCAGTTCAGTCTTGTGACCTCGCAGCCTAACTCATGAGAATGGACTGTGTGTAGTGTAGTGTCTCTGTCTGGTAACTCACAGTGGAGGTGCGAGTCTTCAGGACCTGAACTGTGTCAATTATCGTTTGCCTGACCCTGGTTGAGCTCAGACGAACATCATGAGGCAGGGGCGCTTTAATACTCCGATGGATTAGTGTGGCTAAAGCGTGATGGTTCAGTTAGTTAACCAGTTATGTGGTGTTGTATTTCCCATGCAGGAATTAAGGTCTAGGCATGCCAACAGTTGTTCTGAGGCCCCAGTGCCTTGGTGTTAGCTGCTTTGAGGCATTTTCTCTGAGAACTCTGGTGCTTAGGGATTATGGTAAATCTTTAAGATCACATGCTTTATTATCTTGTTCTGTTTCATAACCATACTCTGTGGAGATGAGGTGGATTCCTATGGTGGACTGTCACTGCTACCATTGATTGCATGAACAGTTCTGTAGAGCTGAACAGTATATGTGTAACAATAGAGTAGGACAGGCTTCTACAACGAATAGCTTGTGAGCTCCTGGTAGCTCTCCATCTACCTGTGAGGAGCTCTCCTGTGTGCAGCCGAGCATTTTAAATTAGAAGCTTTTGATTGGTTGAAGTAAGATATGTATACTAAAATTGAAAATCATGTGCACAAGATGAAAATATGCGTATTTACAGAAGTCATGCTGATGATTGGACAAAATGGTTGAATCTGCATTTAAAACTGATGCATGAGTTATGAATTTTGAGGCATTAGGAGACTTGGCTCATATTATTACCTTGGTGCCAAGGGCATTTCAGCTGGTGGTAGTATGTGTTACCCACGTAAAGACATTTGAAATTGACAAAGGCTTTTTGACATTAGAGCCGGTAGCACTCCCCTAGGCACTGAGGTGATTACTGCTGGCAATCTTTGATGGGGTTTCCACTAATGTAATCTTGACTGGTGCAGTCACTATTACAATGATCATAATAGTAGCTTGGGATGATTTTTATTGAGCATAAGTAGCTCTTATTACAGAACAGGTTGGAGACCCCTGGAACAGGGATTTTGGTTGATAGTGGAGGAGATGAGGGGAGAGACAGTGTGTGTGTGTATGTGTGTGAGAAAGAGAGAGATCAGCTAAGACTGAGTGAAGTGGGCAGGCCTGAGGTGTACAGCATGCCCTGCTGAGATGGCTGAACAACATGTTAATCGTTGCCTGGTGTTGGTCAAACTGCAAAAAAGCAGTCATTTGGTAAGTCTTATGTGGTGCTGTGTAAGAGTGTTTTAATGTTTGGTGGTTTGTTTGTGTGTAGAGTGGCATGGGGGTATGGTGTGTTGGTTTACAAGGTGGTGAAAGGTGATTGATCAGTGGGGCTCTAGAGTATTTCTGGGGCTCAGTGACGTGGTGTGGCAAGATGAAGTGTCGTCTGACTGTGAAGTTTGTTGGAGGTTATTCATCTATCTCAGTGGGCTCTGGTGAGAGAGCAGAGACCAGTGAGGCTGTTTGTAGGCTGCTATCTCGGTGAAGGGACAGATGCACTATTACACAGGGTGTTTTCGCAACTGAGAAAGAGCCCTTATTGGCATAGTACACTGCTGTGCTGGGCAGTCTGTGGAGGCATTCCATGAACCAAGTACACTCTAATCGAGCAAGGGAAAACTGAGTACTCCACAGGAAATCCTCGGTACTCTCAGCCATACACATGAAATACTACAAACGTCTTCCTAGATCATACTCACTTCACTTTCACACTTACTCATTAAAACTATTTCAAACCTTGACGCTGGACAAACTGTCTGCTAACTACTCACAGTCAAACGCTGTCAACTCAAAAGACAATGTAAGCAACAATTCCCAGGTTTGCAGGAAAGGATGACCAGAAATAGAATGAGCTACAAGACTGTTAGTGCTACACAACTGCAAGTAACATAACCTAAAGCTAAGGTCAGTTGTGAAAAAAACAGAAAGCACATCACTGATTTCATACAGTCACTAAGGCAATAATATGCTCTCAAGCATGGGAGGACATTTGTAATGTTTCCTTTTCTCACAGGAATGCGGTGTGATTAAAGAACTGGTATAAAGGGAGACTCTTTTTGTCAAGGACGTGCTCTTCAGCCTTCAGTTTCTATTTCTTTTGACGGGGAGCAATATTTTCCTTCAACAGCTTTGTTGTGACTACTTTTGTATAACAGTTTTCAAAATTTGTTTAAAAAAAGCTCACCTTGGCTGGTGAGCCCGTGATAAAAATACACAATTTTAACGCTTTCCTTTTCTCAGCAGCTGTTGCCATAACAGGGATACCAACATCAGCATGTACATGCTCTTCACAAAGGGTACCTCCTCGAAGCTGACTCTGGAACAATGCATATTATGACTCAATCAGTGAGATCCATGATGGCATGTAAAAGAGCTCTGTTGTCCCCTTACTCTTCATGTTCCTCTGACCGACCTATCAGAAAAAGTGAATGGCCTACTGTTGCTCGAAATTTGTCGACATAATCAAACTCACCAAAGTATCAAAGCTATAACATCTTACAAGTGGGCGTGAATTGGTAAGAAACGCCTAGTTCAACCGGCTGGTACCTTTAGTGGAGACTATAATATGAACTGCAAAGGGGTGCTTTATCAAACAATCATCGACACATTTTGGCTTCTCAAGATTGAAAAGATTTTGATCAACTACACTAATATACACCATGGGTCCAAGAATGGCCAGCAGCAATGTACGCTTCCCCAACACAAAGAATAGGAATAACGCTAAGGGTCAGATTTAGGAGCCGCTAGCGCCTCTCTGCGCTACATTAGCATCAAGTTTTTAATGCTAATGTGGCCCAACGAGGCCAAAATCGCAGCGCCACATTTACAAAGTGGTGAAATGCATGCATTGCGCCACTTTGTAACCCTTTGCTATACATTATGCCTGTGCTAGGCACAATGTATATAATGGGGGCGTTCCCTCGTTAGGGGGGCTGAAAAAAACTGGCACAAAGAAATCGAAGAGATTTGTTTGCGTCATTTCTTTTGCCACTTTTAATGTCTGCCCAGAGCACACCATTGTTTATAATGGGCCTCAATGGGCTTTTCAGGATTAGCATCAACATTTTTGAAAAAAAATGTTGACACTAGTTCTCTAACTACCGCCATGGTGCACTGTATCTTAGATACAGCGCACACATGGTGGCATTACAGAGGCACTAAGGGGTGCAAAAAAAGTGGGGCTGCATTGGGTGCAGCTCCACTTTTCTTAAATCAGGCCCAAAGTGCTCAACAGCTTCAGCCTGTGCAACACAGAACTCGTGGAGCACAAGCAGTAGTGCTGCATGTTTCCTCACATATATAAAGCGTGTACAATAACATTGCAAGTGTCTTTCAAATGCACATAACAGTTTCAGCAGCTACAGTGCAAGCCTCCCTTACATAAAAACAACCATTCAGGAAGGCAGTAGCACTGCACGTTTCCTCACAGACACCTGCAGAGCACATAATGTAGCAATGCAAACGTCTGTATACAAAGGGCAGTTACAGCAGCAGTTTCTCAGGTAACCTGGCAATCTTTAATTCATCTGCCCTTTCTTTAGTCACATTAGGGGGATGTTCTGAGTTTTGATTATTTCCGTACGTTAATGATACACAGATTTGTCTGCACAATGATGCCCTAAATCTTATATTCCAGTCCTGCAAGGGTGTCTTGAGAAGGTTCAACTGGGGATAAATCTGAACTTTGTCAGACTGAATGGGCATAAACTAGAGGTGCTTGTGATTGGAGGTAAAACTGTCTATGACCCAAATCACTGGCAGGGGCATATATATTTTATTTTATGTAGCGCAGCAAGCCACCTTCCTGTGCTGCATGAAAGGGAAAGGGCAGGAATTTGACATGATACCCTGATGCAATGGTGCCTGCATTGCAGATAAGATTTGTTTTGCACAGAAATGGCACCTTCCTGCACAAAAACAAACCTCAGAGACATTTTCCTCTTTCAGAATGCAGCACACTTAGAAATAGTAAACAACAAAGAGAAATAAGGATATTACTCCTGTTTGCACCTCCCTTGGGTAGGCGCAACATTTTGATGCATTCCCAGATTTACCTGTGTTGGCAAATCAGGGAATGCTTCAAAATCCATGGGTGGATCCGTGGACACTTATGCTCCACCAGCGGAACTCATCCCTGGGTCAGGATAACACAAGGCAGAGATTTGTGCTGCCTTGCATTACCCCAGAAATGACAAGCCACTTAGGGCCATGCAAGGGGGCTTTGCATAGCTTGATAAATCCGACCTAGGTTTTGTGTAGCCCTTATGACCCCTTGCGTGGCACAAGGGAGACACAAAACCCAGATAAAATATGTCCCTACATTTTTCAGTTCCTGATTGAAATGAAAGTCCTTCCCTCCTCAATTGAGATGAGTATAAAATGAATCTGGTGGCAAGGACTGACTACTATAATAACCTTTCTGTCTGTTGCTAAGGTACCAGGACATAATTTAAGAAATGTGGTGCTGCATAATATGCAGCACCACTTTTTTTGTGTCCCTTAGCGCCCCCCTGATGCCACCATGTGTGCACCGTCTTTAACATACAGCGCACTATGGCGCAGATTAGGTACAATAACGACAAAAGTATTGACGCCATTTTTGTACATTGCAGGATTAGCCCCAAAATGTTGGGGCTAATCATTCAAAGTACATAGAGGCCCATTATAAATAATGGTGTGCCTCCTTTTAACGTCTCCTTTGTGCAGGGGTTAAAATTAGCCACAAAAAATGGCACAGTGCACTATTTTTGTGGTCCCCCTAATGGGGGAACGCCCCGCTTGCAGACATTACACCCTATGCAGGCATAATGTGGTGCAAGGGGTTACAAAGTGATGGAATGCATGTATTGTGCAACTTTGCAAATCTGAAGTGGTGAATTTGGCCTCGTTGAGCCACATTAGTGTCATAAAAATGTACACTAATGTGGCACAAGGAGGTGCTAGGCCTTGTTAAATCTGGGCCCAGATATCTTAGTTACAGCATTAGCACAATGCAACGGCTCATGAGGTCAAGACAGCTGTAGTACGTCTTTGCAATTCAAAGTCAAGTACATTGGCTGCTGTTGGAACAGGACACAACGTTTGAGTAGTACTGAAACAATCTACTAATTTATTCCCCCGTTACAGAATCTTTGATTGTATCCCATTACAGAGTTTAGTTACTAGGCAGTAATCATAAACCCTAGGGAAAATTAGTCATCCACGTAACAGTTGATTTTTGTGTTATTACAATTATATTTTTCCTTGTTCTAATTTCATGTATGACATTTTTTAAAATCAGCCAACACCTACAATATAGGAACAAACAATTCACTAAACGGATTCACTCCTGCAGACCAATAGTAAAATTATATTGCATACCAGAATGTACAATCTAATAATCCTAGGATACTTTGATGAAGCATGTTAGTTTCCTATCTCCAAGCTCTCAGTCCTCATAATAGATATAGAAGATTGCACTTAGAGCCCAAGACAATTAAACAAATGGATTCTGTAAAACTACAATTTGATACAGAACACAGACAATGAGGCAAACAAAGACTGTCTTCAATCATACTTTTCGAAAAATTTGCATGGCAAATTAAAGCAAATTTGATTTTAAGACTGCCCAATGCACAATACCGTCCAGCGGACCAGGAAAAGGGATAGATGACTAAAATAGTTTGTGGTGAGTCACAGAGGACTGACATTGACAATGGTCAGAAGGTACATACTCTTCCTGAGCTATATCTCTATCTCTATCTCTGCCATGGTGGTAGAATAGCTGATCCCTTCCTCCTAAGGATTTACTCTGATGACGATGCTCAGGATGTTATTCGATAAAACATCTATCAATCTGTGTAACAGTTACTGTAGCTCTTGCTGGCCCACTGCTCAACAAAGATGAAGAGTTATCACGAGTAAACAGAATCCTAAAGCATCTTTCAGCAAGGCACCACCAGCTTCCCCTTCTCTGCAGCAATCAGATTGTTGTTTCTTTATGAAAGCCTAACACAACAAATATCAGAGTTTTGGGTTTGACAGATGCAGGTTTTTGGTCCCTCTTCCCCTAACCACTAACGCATCCGCACACATGCTTGGAATACAAAATAGTAACCCATTACACCTAAAAAAGAAAGTGTGCAGAGAAAGCGAGACTGATTACAGTGATTTAACTCAGCATTTAAGAAACAGCACTGCATTTTAAGAGAACAGATGGTACTAAAGGCGGCAAAACAGGCTGGGACAGGAGAATATACGGGAGAATACTGGGAATGCATAGTGAATCAAAAGATAATCGGTTGATTAGCCGAGAATTCACAGTGACATTTTACCCACAGGAGCCAGTGGTAGCGTCTTTCTCAGCATTTGTGGCTCAAGATGCAGCCATCGTCCGTGGCTTAAGTAATTTCCAAATGGGAGACCTGGGAACCACGAGAGACAGTCAGCTTGACATCCACCAGAATCGCGAGTGACAGCTTCAGCTGTTAATAAAGAAAACATCTTCAGATCAGGCGGAGGCTGAAAGGGGGCGAGGAGAGAATGTTTTCCCTGTGATACTTACTTCTTTTCTGCATGCTAATTCAAGATGAATATGGAACAGGGTGCAATTATTGGAAAGAATCGTTACTCGGCTGAGGCAGCACAAGATGCCTGCAGGCTCAGAGGAATCAGAGAGTTTTCCTGTTTTGTGTTTAATATCTCTATGAAATAACAAAGGGCGGCCTACAAAGAGGCTTTCTTCTGTCAAGTAAGTAAAGAACAGAGAGAAAACAAGCACAGAGGGGCAGAATAAAAGGAAGACATGCTTTTTCAAATTATCAATGCCGCAAATTTACGCCATTAAGGGATGTGTCTTTACTACTGCTGAAGGTTCATATAGCACTGCTGCTACAAATATGACTGTGGTATAAATTTGGAAAAGTTATGGAGGGCCTGTTGTTAATATGCTTGGCAGATGGAGCCCTGATTATAACGCGTAGTACTTTTTATATTTGATTCTAAGTGGGGCAGATTTGGATGATATATGTACCTAGTCACATTCGGTTAGTGATTTTTGTAGGAGGTATGTGGTATACTTAAATAACCCAGACAAGTTACAACGTGACAGACGGATCTACAGAGAACGGAGAACAATAGTACAGAGCAGAAGATTCAGACTGTAGAGTGGAAGAAAATAAAGCAAAAACGATACAGAGCGATTCAGAATTAAAAAGGGAGAATAGGGACTATAGGAAAAGGGAAAGTAGGTAAGAAGGGGACAGTGGATGATGTGCTGCCCAACATGAATGCTAGGTTTAGAAAGTATCCCTCCATATTTCACGGTAAATAACTTGTTTATGTGTTATTAAGAGTAGGAGAGGTCGAGAATAGGCCCCCATGAAATTTGTGAAATTCACAAATTTCATGTTGGGAGAAATTCCAAACATTCACAAAAGTTTCCATTATGCAGCTTTTGATCATTCTTGGGTGAGTGCGAGACATTTTCTACCAAACACAGGGCCAGATGTAGCAAGATATGCTTTTGCGATTCTGAAATTGCTAGTCGGTGCGACTCGCAATTTCTGAGTCGCAAAAGCATATGCAGAATGGTGTCTCAGAAACCTTCTGCGAATCGCTATGGGGTCGCAAACACCCACCTCATTAATATTAATGAGGTGGGTCGCATTTTGCGACCCCATAGCGATTCCCTGCACTCACAGGGATGGTGGCCTGCTGAAGACAGCAGACCTCCATGTCTGTGACTGCTTTTTAAATAAAGCTGTTTAAAAAAAAAAAAAATTGCAGCCCGTTTTCCTTAAAGGAAAACGAGTTGCAAAATAAAAAAAATACCAAAACCATTTGGTTTCGTTTTTTCAGTGTAGGCAGGACCACTGCCTGCTCTGAAAAAACATTCTGGGCAACATTCACAAAGGGGAAGGGGTCACGTGGGGACCCCTTCCCTTTTGCGAATGGGTTACCACCTGTGTGACACTGGTGGTAACTGCGAATTGCTTTGCGACCGCATTCGCGGTCACAAAGCAATTTAGCATAGCGATGCGAGTCGCAAATAGGAAGGGGGCACCCCTTCCTATTTGCGAGTCGCATTCACAATTTGCGAGTCGGTACCGACTCGCAAATTGTGAATGTGCATCGCAAAAGGCATTTTGCATGGCGCAAACTGCGATTTTCGCAGTTTGCACCATGCAAAATGCTTTCTACATCTGGTCCACAGTCTCTTACAGTGTATTTTGTGAATTTTTTCCATGAGGTAGGCCTTTAGATATGAATCTTACACAAAATACAGGCAAAGTACTTTTTGAGCTATTTGCTTAATTTTAAGTAACTATGGGGGTCATTCTGACCCCGGCGGTCTCAGACCGCCGGGGCCAGGGTCGGCGGGAGCACCGCCGACAGACCGGCGGTGCCCCGCAGGGCATTCTGACCGCGGCGCTTTGGCCGCGGTCAGTGCAGGAAAACCGGCGGTCTCCCGCCGGTTTTCCGCTGCCCGTCAGAATCCTCCAAGGCGGCGCAGCATGCTGCGCCGCCTTGGGGATTGTGACACCCCCTACCGCCATCCTGTTCCTGGCGGTTCGCCCGCCAGGAACAGGATGGCGGTAGGGGGTGTCGCGGGGCCCCTGGGGGCCCCTGCAGTGCCCATGCCAATGGCATGGGCACTGCAGGGGCCCCCGTAAGAGGGCCCCGCTTGTATTTCACTGTCTGCATAGCAGACAGTGAAATACGCGACGGGTGCAGTAGCACCCGTCGCACCTTCCCACTCCGCCGGCTCGATTACGAGCCGGCTTCATGGTGGGAAGGTCGTTTTCCCCTGGGCTGGCGGGCGGCCTTTTGAAGGCCGCCCGCCAGCCCAGGGGAAAACTCAAAATACCCGCCGTGGTCTTCCGACCGCGGTACGGTATTTTGACGGCTCCCGCCGGGCGCGCGGTGACCGCGCCCGGCGGGAGTCAGAATGACCCCCTATGTATTTTTTTAATGACATTTCACAACATTGTATGAAAACAAACATTCTGTACATAAAGTCGAAGCTAGAAATCATGATTCATGTTGCTACAGGTTTCCACTTAGCCAAGTAGGGTCAAATGTGGAGGGTAAGACTTGAACTGAAGCATGTGACTTCACAGTCAACAACACTTCTTCAAATATACATTGATAATGTTTCATTGGAAATAAATAGATGCTTTCTGATTTTTTTTGAAGAACCAACACAGCTCCGGGTGACTGAGGCCATCATAACAATTTCTGTGCTATTAAAATATGGCACCCCTTTCCCTTCTTTTAAAAACAATGCATATTATTTAAAACATTTAGGGCCACATGTAGTAAAGTCCGATATTGCGACTCGGAAATTGCGAGTCTGTGCGACTCGCTATTTCCGAGTCGCAATATCGGATGCAGAACGGTGTCTCAGACACCGTCTGCGACTCGCTATGGGGTCGCAAAGACCCACCTCATAAATATTAATGAGGAGGGTCGCTTTTTGAGACCCATAGTGAGTCCCTGCACTCACAGGGATGGTGGCCTGCTGAAGTCAGCAGACCTCCATGTCTAGGACTGCTTTTTAAATAAAGCAGTTTTTTTTTTCATTTTGCCGCCAGCTTTCCTTAAAGGAAAACGAGTTGCAAAATGAAAATAATTACAAAACCATTTGGTTTAGTTTTTTCAGTGTAGGCAGTGGTCCATTGGACCACTGCCTGCTCTGAAAAAACCTTTATGCCCACATTCCCTTTTGCGAATGAGTTACCACCAGTGTGACACTGGTGGTAACTGCAAATTGCTTTGCGACCACATTCGGAGTCACAAAGCAATTCTGAATTGCAATGCGAGTCGCAAATAGGAAGGGAACACCCCTTCCTATTTGCAAGTCGAATTTACAAATTGCGAGTCGATACCGACTCGCAATTTGTGAATGAGCATCGCATTAGGCTGTTTGCATGGCGCAAACTGCGATTTTCGCAGTTTGCACCATGCAAACGGCTTCTTACATCTGGCCCTTATTATGTATATCAATTGCGACTTTTGGGCTGTTGAACTATATCCTTGAAATATGTTCAAAGTGTTGTGGAAATAAACCTTGGTGTTGAGTCGTGTGCGTGTTTGCACGGCTTTAAGCTCAGAATGCTAAAGAACACACACACACACAACGGCAGTACGGTGATCTAACTTGGCACCAAAATGCCAAGCACTTTTATTCCCTTTGCTCCTTACGTCAGGAGCAAACCAAAACCACCCAAACGCGAAGGGTGGCCCTGCACCGCAGTGTCCGTGGAGCACCCAAAATAAACCCCTGCCAAAAATGAAACACATGGTGTGAACATATCATTCTTCCTTAACTTTAAATAAAATAAACTAAGACTCCGACATACCAGATCCAGATGAAACAAAACAACATCATCACCCCATGAAAAACACATGTCAAAACATGGCAAACATAATTCATCAAAACATTGTCTACTTGCACACATAGTCTTTCAGTTTCAGAGTGGCAGCAGGTCGAGGACACAGATTGTATCAATCCAACCCTCTCCTCGTCACTGTGTCAAGTATAGGACTATTTGTTGGGAGATTGTGAGTGACAACCTCCTCCGCATCCACACCCTCCATTCGGAATGGTGTTCCTGAAGGCACACGTGAATCACTTGTAGACCTCATTGGCTCAGAGAGTGGGTCTCCATTTGCAAAAGGTATCCTGTCCAACTCGTCCTCTTCAGTTAACTGGGGCATGGGCACTGCTGACATGTCTGACTCAGTTGGGGGCAGGTTATAATGCTTAAAGAAAGACACATTCCTAGTCACTATCTCAGTACCTCGTTTGGCCGTCACTAATGTGCCCTTTACCTTGACTATTGTCCACAGAGTAGGTTCAAAAGGGAGTTTGAACTTTCCCCCTGGGTACCGGTTCTTCACCAACACCATATCTCCCACTCGTAAGTGTCGAAAACGAGCTCACCTCTTCTGGGACATACTGTCATTCTCCACATGGTGGTTATGTAGTCGGGTAGCTACTTGATCATGAAGCCAAGTGAATTCATTCACCTGGGGAATGGTGTCTCTCACACCACGTAGCATACAGACCTTGCTGGGGGCAACACCAGTAGTGACATGAGGAGTTAGATGATATTCCCTCAAAAATTCAAACAGGGCACAGTCCAGGTTCTTGCCCTGAGATACTGCAATTCACATCACTTTATTTAAAGTCCTCATAAAACGTTTGGCTTCCCCATTGGCTTGAGGCCAGCGAGGGGTGAGTTTTCGATGATGGATGTCATGGGGAGCCAGATAATCGTTACTCGAAAAAGGGGGACCATTGTCTGTACTTAGTTCCTGAATAATCCCATGGGTGGACATAGTTTTCTCAATACAGATACGATTCGCTCAGTTGTGGTAGAATCTAGAACCTCCACCTCCGGGTACTTAGAAAAATCATTGGTGACAACCAGCATATGTCGACCATCAGGTAAGCTATGTAAATCCGCACTAGCTCGATGCCAAGGAGTTGAAGGAATAGGCTCCGTGATGATGGGTGCTGAAGGATCGGCCGGACTAAGGGGCATATTTATACTCTGTTTGCGCCAGATTTGAGTCATTTCTTTTTACTCAAATCCATTGCAAACCTAACTCTATATTTATACTTTGGCGCTAGACCCGTCTAGTGCCAAATTTATGGAGTTTGAGTCATGTTTTTACCGTGGCAACCTACCTTGCATTAATGAGATGCAAGGTAGGCGTTCCAGGGCAAAAAATGACTCTAAGGCCTGTGTGCCTTATTTATACTCCCGTGCAAAAATTACGCACAGGAGTGGGAGGGCCTTTAAAAAATGACTCTAAACTGGTATAGAGTATTTTTTTAATGCCTGGGTCGGGGCAGGCGTTAAGGGACCTGTGGGCTCATTTCCATGATCTCCGACCATGGAAGCAGTCCACAGGTGCCCTTCCCTGCCCCCAGGGACACCCCCTGCCACCCTCGCCCACCCCTGGAGGACACCCATGGATGGGGGTACCCATCTACGGTAATTAGAGGTAAGTAGAGGTAAGTATTATTTTATTTACGTAGAAGTGGCATAGGGGGGCGTAACTTGGGCCCCCTACATGCCACTGTGCCCAATGGCCATGTCCAACGGACAGAAGTCCCCTGGGCATGGCCATTGGGCAGGGGGGCATGACTCCATGATGCTAACCTTACGCCTCCGCTGCCCGGTTAGCATAATTTATTTTGACGCTAACCAGGCCGCAGTGCCGGCTACCGTCATTCCATCAATAAGGAGCCCAGCTGGCACGTTGGAATGGCGGTAGCCCGTGTTAAACTTTTTGATGCAAATCTGCGGTAGCACAGGTTTGCGTCAAAAAGTATAAATATTGGCCTGACTGTTTGACAGGTTTGACAGTGTTGTATTGTCTCTTCAACACGGACATCCAGACCTCGAAACCATACTTTGCTTCGCAATCTTGCCTTAGTTTTCACTACACCTTGATGAGAGACGTGAGCTAAGTCAATTGTCCTCTGTCACAATGCCTCTGGTATGACCAAAACGATCATCCCTCAGTAGACATTCTTCTGATGATACGGCCAGCTCTTGCCGAACACAGTACAACGAGGACAACATTGCACTCACCTCCACAGTTCTGCGAGATAAATTTTGTTTTAACAAATGCCACTTCCCATTGTGGACGCACAATATCACCAACTGCAGAGCCTCATCTGCTTGGGTAGCTTCTTAAATTTCTTAGATGGATATGGAAAGTGGTCTTCACCTTTCCACAACTAGCCTCATGTACTCTTCAACATCATCATACTCATTTTCTTCCTGGGCCGTGATTGGTCTGGCATGCCTTGACAGATAATCTTCTGGATTTTGTGCGCCGGATCTGTACACCACTGAAAACTGATATTCCTGCAGTTGGAGAATTCATTTCTCTATCCTGGGTGGGGGTTGAGGTGGATTTGTTTAAAAGTGGTATAAGTGGCTTATGGTCAGTGTGTACAACAAATGGATGACCATATATGTACAGGTGTGTAGGAAAGTACCATCTTGCATGGCATGTTACCTCCATATTTACTGTATGTATGTTTGTTTTTGCCTGTGTCACTGGGATCCTGCTAGCCAGGACCCCATTGCTCATAAAGTATTCCCTGTATGTGTTCCCTGTGTGGTGCCTAACTGTATCACTGAGGCTCTGCTAATCAGAACCTCAGTGTCCATGCTCTATCTGCTTTTAAAATTGTCACTGCAGGCTAGTGACTAATTTTACCAATTCTGATTGGCACACTGGAACACCCTTATAATTCCCTAGTATCTGGTACCTAGGTACCCAGGGTATTGGGGTTCCAGGAGATCCCTCTGGGCTGCAGCATTTCTTTTGCCACCCAGAGGGAGCTCAGACAATTCTTACACAGGACTGCCACTGCAGCCTGAGTGAAATAACGTCCATGTTATTTCACAGCCATTTTACACTGCACTTAAGTAACTTGTAAGTCACCTATATGTCTAACCCTCACTTAGTGAAGGTTAGGTGCAAAGTTACTTAGTGTATGGTCACCCTGGCACTAGCCAAGGTGCCCCTCACATTGTTCAGGGCCAATTACCTGGACTTTGTGAGTGCAGGGACACCATTACACACGTGCACTACACATAGATCAATACCTATATGTAGCGTCACAATGGTAACTGCAAACATGGCCATGTAACATGTCTAGGATCATGGAATTGTCACCCCACTACCATTCTGGTAGTGGGGTGACAATTCCATGCATCCCCGGGTCTCCAGCATAGAGCCCGGGTACTGCCAAACTAACTCTCTGGGGTTTTCTCTGCAGCTACCGCTGCTACCAACCTTCAGACAGGTTTCTGCCCCCCTGCGCACATCCTCCGGTTGCTTTGGCTTGCGAGTGACAACAATAGGCGAAACCCATGGTGTTGGCCCTTCAACCCTCTCAATGATGCCTTTTGCAACTTTGTTAGTTCAATTTACACTTTGGGGTGGAGGTGAAATGCTATGCATCTGTGTTTCAGTGCTGCTGGTTCAATGGACTTGTCAATGTGTAACTTCACCTGTCATTCCTTTAGGCAGCCAAGGCCCTTGAAAAGATCAGAGGCTCCTCTTCCAAATTCTCGAGAGAACCCAAGTGTGTGCTGAACGCAAACGCAACCAGTTTAAGTTCCTCTGCTGTGTGACAACTTAGCAGCATTCCTGTTCCAACTTTTGTGACATATATCTTGGCGCGGGTGGTTGCATCTTCATGCACAATGTCTGTTGTGAATACCCCTGCTAACTGAATCGGGGTCGCCGACCCGAATACAAACACTTGTGCTGTGGTTGGGCGAAGCTGGGGGAGAGTCGGTAATTGCTTGAACACCGACTGAGCTAAAATATTTATTGAGGCTCCGGAGTCAATGAGGGCCAGTACCTGGTGACCTGCGACCTTTACTCAGCACTTTGGAATTCTTTTCCGGAATATATGACCTGGTTGGGTGGTATGATTGACATACACCGTCCCCTTTGATTTGTCATTATCATCCATATCTTGTGTATCTTCCTGGTGATGGATTGCTTGTGTGGCATGTGCCGTCTTCGGTCCATCTGACTTTGGCATAGGGGTCGAACGCCAAACCTTGGCGAAATGGTTGAGGCGTTGACAGTTGGTACATTGTTTCCGTACTGCTGGACGTTTGCCTTGGTGCGGGTACACTCCTCCACACATATAACAGGTACGACTAACACCTGCTGACTTCTTCTTATCTCTCCATTTTGCTGTTGCCCCCACCGTGATAGCATTGACGGGTTATGTCTTTATTGTTTTTGTGAGCGCTGACTCCATGTGCGCCACCCGCACACAACACAGTACCTTGGATCGGCCCATTGTCAACATGTCCACCATTGACATGCCCAGGACTTGCAAAATGTGTTCTTGCAGTTTAGTAGAATGACACCCTTGAATAAACTGTGCATGTATCTCATCCCCTGTGTCTGGCAGTGTGCACATGCTGGCCAGGTCCCTAAGTCAAGAAGAGAAAACATCCACCGACTCCTCGGGGAGTTGCCTGGCTTGCCTGAGAAGAAAACGTTCATAATCCGGATTTGCCAATGGTTCAAAATAGGCTGTGATTGCGCGTTTCAAAGTCTGATAGGAAAAAGTAGGGCCCTCCTCGACCACCAACTTGCTGATTTTATGGATTGCGGGGCCACCCAAATGTAGAAGCATTAGTCGTTTCCTGTCTGGGTTTAGCACCATTGCTGCGAAGTAATTTCCAAGGCGCTCCACCCACATTTTCCATTTAGCCGCATGTGCTGACGAAGCCCATCCACCAGGAAAGGTTCCAGAGCGGGAAAGGAAGCCATGGTGTCACAGTGGGAGTGTGCGACAGAGACAGATTCACCAAAGTAAATGGAGCTCCACCCGTTGATGCCTGATGCTACTGTAAGTTATGGATCGTTATTAGCATTGTGCTCTTTGTTATGTATTTTTTTTTTGTTGATTTTTCCTTTTTATTTTTTGGTTGCAATTAAGATGTCTTGTGTAATGTTAATTAGTTGGAGCAAACTCCCTGTTGTGGCCGTGTGTTGTTCCTGATTTCCACCCTCTGCGACTTCTTGCCAAATGAGTTTGCCCTCCAAAACTGCCCTCAACTCACCGAGTGTCCTGAAGAGAGTCGATTGCCTGGCAGACGGCCTCTGCGCTCCGCACGCTCTTCAAAATGATGGCGGCGTGGCCACCTCCAAGCAAAACGGAGGCCGCTCTCCGAATGATTGGAGCGCCAATGCGATTCCAGGTCTGGGCCGCCCTGTGCGGTGTGCACCAGTCTAAAGCCACACGACAGAAGTGGGGTGGGTGCCGCAGCAGGAGATTCCTCTCGGTGCGGCGAGCACCACGCACTGCTGGCCGGAGTCTCCTCAGCTCCAAGAGCCGACACAGCCGCTCACTAGATGCAACCGCGCCCCATCAGTATCGAACTACAGCCTGCACCAATGCAGCGGCAGCCAAGGATGTGGAAGAGCTGTCTCCCTGGCCTCGTCGCCAGTTTTGTTGAGGAATTTGCGTGTTTGCATGACTTCAAGCTCAGAACGCTAAATAACACACACACAATGGCAGTACGGTGATCTAACTTGGCGCCAAAACATCAAGCACTTTTATTCCCTTTGCTCCTTATATCAGGAGCAAACCAAAACCACCCACACGCGAAGGGGGGGTCCTGCACTGCATTGTCCGCTCAGCACCCAAAATACATCCCTGCCAAAAATAAAACACATGGTGTGAACATAACACTTGGCAGCCTTTTTGAAGGGCCTGAAAATAATTTTTGCGGGTTGACTGTGCGGTTGTAGGCTCAGCCATAGTATTGTAAAACACAATTTGTAAAGCACTGGATCTATTATGTGCTTGGCAGACTGCTTAAGCATACTCTATAATTAGCTGAAGTCAAATTTACAGATTTTGCATAATTTCCCTAGCCTTTATTTTCTGTGTTGAAAACCTCCAGTCTTCCTTTGGGGGAGTTTGGTTCTCTCTTTCTTGTCTGGGGATTAGGGAATGTAAAAGTTTTGTTCTGAAATAGTGCTTAATACAAGTATCTGGCCTATTTTGAGGTACCTCTTGTATTTGCAGATAAGGGACATAATTAAACGATTTGCCCTGAATTGAATAAGTTTCCAAGCTTAGATTAAATATATGATTTATGGGTTCCTGTAAGAAATGACCATCTGTTGTGTGTTTCGTGCCCTCAGATGTTTGTCTTAACTGTTTCTGATGGCTGCAGATCTCTGTGCATGTTAGCCCTGCAGCCCAGTAATTAGTTGACTGTTGTATCCAGAATCTGTAAGTTAGTTGTCACTAGCAAAATGCAGCACCTATTGAGCTGTTCACTACAGTTAGAGTGCTAAACATGGTGAGGGGTCTCCAACCTTTTCTGTAATAAGAGCTACTTATGATCAAGGAAAATCATCCCAAACTACTGATATTATTAGTGTTGTAGTAAGGGCCACCTCAGGCAAGATTCTGTTAGTAGTCATCACAGTCAAGATTACGCATGTAATATAAAAATGCTTTTGCAGTTTGGAATGCTTTTGCATAAGTAATACATAATAGTTATAACTTGAATGCCTCTGGGACTAAGGCCAAGGCCATTTGAGAATTCAAACATTTTTCTCCAATCACAAGCTTATGAGTTCTGAAAATACATTTTTGTCTTGAATACAAGCTTTTCAATTTCTTTCAATGCCAAAACTCTGTCTGAATGGTTGATGGACTAAATTTCAGAATTACAGCAAACAAGATATTTAGAGATTTTCTTCACACCATGGTGTTCAAGATTAATGTGGTTTGGTGTATAATAATCCATTTTAGTTGGGGAGACCTTGTGCTCGTTTTCAGTCAAGTGATTTAACCAAGCAAATGTATCCAGTTTACAGTCCTCTTTCGTCTTGGATGCTATTAACAAATCATCAATATAATTGAGTTACATGTCAATGTTAGACTCATTAAATATTTCTTCAGGATGTGGGAGAAAATTTAAGAATTTACAGAATACCCTTGTGGGATTCTGCACCACACAGGAACTCTTTTCAACAACTGCAATGCGGAGAGGAACTGTGAGACATCATGTAACAGAACTGAGAACGCAATACATAAGTCAATAACTGTATACCATTCTGCTTCTGATGGAATGTATTTCTGCTGGATTCCATACCACTCAGCAAAGAACAACACTTTTGTTTATCTTTAAGAGACACTGTATGCTTTTCTATTTGCCATTCGGCTTTTAATTCCCATCACTAGAGAATTGCAAGGACTACCAGGCACTTCTCAGATAATTCACTGCTCTCTCATTTCCTCAATCACTAGTTTCATTCCTTCCTCTGCCTCTTTTGCCAGTGTATACTGCCTTCTTCTAGGAAATATTGCATCTGGATTAATCTTTATTTTTACTGGTTGAACTCATTTAATCAATCCAATCTCTTTACCAGTGTTATCCAATATCCCTTTTTGATAACATGTCTTAAATCCAGAAACAGAATTGTTTTTCTCAAAACTAGCTACAATTCAACAAGCAGATATTCTGAATTAAGTTTAAAAACTGAATCCTCATTCTGTGTTTCAATTGCAAAACTATCAGGTGTGTAATATATCACAAAATCTATATTATAAAGAAGGTCCCTTCCAAATAAATTCACAGGGTTCGAATCACATAATATAAACTGATAATTACTCTTCATTTGACCTATTTTAGCTGGAACATCTGCTGTAACCTGATTAACACTTTGTTTACTGATGATCTCTACAACTTGGACTTCTCTTTCCAAGAGGAGTAGGCTTTTTGGGACTTCTACTGAATGACCTGTGGAAAGGGTAGCCCCCTTATCAATCAGAAATGAAATAGGGTGGCTAATAACTTCTCTATCAATATATGCCACACTATGGTCTACCTCCAGGACAGCACTAATGAAGCAATACCACCCCCTCAGGTAGCATCACTGTGAATTACTTCCTGCCATTCATCATTCAACATCATAGTATTTTGTTGGTATCCTGCATTATATGGAATTGTATTCATCATGTTTTGTTGCCTTACTGACTCTATTAGCCTGGGCATTTGAAATCTCTTCTGATTCTGCATTTTAAGCTCTGAATTCTGCATGTATGACATCATATTACCTCTCTGTGCCTGCTTAATTTGTTCCAGATTCACCTGAATCCTTTTAGGAGTATGTGTACCCTCTCTTTTTCAATGTTCAATGTTCAATCCTCCCACAACAATGGCATGCTGTATGTTTTTTCAATAGCTCATCATTTGCATTCAATCCATCTCCTTTGCCTTCTTGCACAACTTGATTTATTTAATTCATTCCAATATGCACAAAATCCACATTTGAACCTATTTAATTCTGCAGCCCTCTCTCCAACTGGTATGTCAGTAATGGCAGTGTGCTACCACACCATGCATACACCACTTTAAACTTCTTTTGCCTGGTCTCAAAATAGTCACTACTATTGTTTTTGCCAACATCAAGATCCCTTCAATGCCATTTGTCTGTCAACACTGTTGAATGCAAGTTTCTAATCTCTGATCTCAATTAATTCACAAAAGCAAAAATAAAACTACCAATTCCATTTTTCTCAGGGTTTTTGACTCTGCTATGTTTCTTGTAAACCAACCATAGTAGAAATGCACTGATTCCTTAGGTTCCTGTGCCATTCTTAAAACCCTATTCCAATGTATAACCTTTTCAGGAACTCACTTTTTCAAATACTCAGTCAACGCCTTTTATTTTTCTGCTATCTCTAGTGTTGGTGTATTATTGGGACCAAGCCTAGCTGGTCCTTGAGTTGGTCATCCAACAACAACATTACAGTCTAACCACAGATTTCCAGGAATGACAGCTGCAAACGACATATTGAAATCAGTGCACAACATTGGGAAATATGATTCAACTTATGTATTTCATCACACTACTTTGATGTGTGTTGTAGCACTTTTTGAAATGTATGCTTAAAGGCATACAAATCATGGGCCAAAATTCCCTTCATGAAATTCCCTCAAAAGGAACTCTGTCACTGAATTTGTCCCTGGTTCTGAATCACTTGCAATATTTCTTGTCTTCCCTCACTCCTTTCATTTTCTTTTCATTCTCTGTCCCTTTCTTCCATCTTAATATTTCTTCAAGTCATTCCAGTATCACAGTTTTTCAATTAAATCTTTAGTATGAGCCCTTAAGGTAATCAGCCCTATTTCTTTAATATCATTATGGCCCTCATTATGACATTGGCGGTAAATCCCGCTAACTGCCACAGTGACAGCCGGCAACATACTGCCATGGTGGCGAATATCCGTTCCCCATATTATGAAACACACAAACACACCCAAATTAGACAGAATACAACCACATACACAAATCCTCCAGCCCAAAGGTCAGTGCTATAGCAGCAGTACCAACAAAACAACGCCCACCACATCATGACCCACAAATCACCGCAGGAGACACTCAATGGCGGTAAACCATTGGCAGTACATATGGACACCCACATGCAAAACAACACTACATTGGCCAATACTAAAAACACACACCTGACACTCATGCACACACCACACCCACCCACCCACAGCACCATAAAACTCACACACACTTTACCCACTACCATTTATGAACAACAATTACTGTCAGGAAATTGACACGAATAGCACAGAGACAACTAGACAAACATACCACATACACCCATACATCCCTCACGCACCCTACATCACACACCCCACGACATTACTCAACACACTCTCACCAACACACACCACACAACACCCATGTCCCCACTAAGGCACCCCCGTTTCAAAGATGAGGAGTTGCGGGTCATGGTGGAGGAAATAGTCGGGGTAGAGACACAGCTCTGTGTTTGGAGCACAGGTACAGCAAATATCCATTGCCAGGAAGATGGAGCTATGGCAGAGAATCATCGACAGGGTGAAAGCCATGGGACAGCATCCAAGAACAAGGGACAACATCAGGAAGAGGTGGAACGACCTACAGGGGAAGGAACGTACCGTGGCAGCTGTGCACATCGGGACAGTGCGCGCTCTACGGGCGACGTAAATGCGAAAACCCAGTCCTTATGCAAAATCATGTTTCATGCATTGTGTTTCTATGCAGTATGTTAACCTTTTGCATTGCAGAGCTTTTACCTTGAAAAGTCGTTAATGCTGTTTGTAATTCATTGTTCATTTTCAAGGCTTCTTTGCAGGACTACAGGGTGTGGTCCTTTATTCTAAGACTTTCTTGAAGCCTTTCTTGCAGCATGGTTGGGTGTGCCTCGTGGGCGGGTCTTAGCTCTATTTAAGGGAGCCAGCCCAGCTCCACATGCTCACTATTCAGAGGTCCCGGTGCAGAGCAGCAGCATTTTCCAGAGCTCCTGTACCAGAGGCCTTTCCAGTCATTTCTGGACCTTGGTCTCACCTATTAGCCACACACGGTGCCTCTGGAGTTGGCCCATCACATAAGGGATGCTGCTATTCCTCAAAATGTAAGCATCATGCACAGAGCCAGGATACTTGGCATTCACATGGGAGATGTACTGGTCTGCCAAACACACCATCTGCACATTCATAGAATTGTAGCTCCTCCGGTTTCTGTACACTTGTTCATTCCTGCGGGGGGTACCAGTACCACATGTGTACCATCAGTGGCACTAATGATGTTGGGGATATGTCCCAGGGCATAAAAGTCACCTTTCACTGTGGGCAAATCCCTCACCTGAGGGAACACAATGTAGCTGCGCGTGTGTTTCAGTTGGGCAGACAACACTCTGGACAACACATTAGAGAACATTGGCTGGGACATACCTGGTGTCATGGCCACTGTTGTTTGAAAAGACCCACTGGCCAGGAAATGGAGTACAAACAGGACCTGCACTAGAGGGGGATTCCAGTGGGATGGCAGATAGCTGACATCAGGTCCGGCTCCAACTGGGCACACAGTTCCTGGATTGTTGCACAATCAAATCTGTATGTGACCAGGATGTGTCTCTCTTCCATTGTCGACAGGTCCACCAGGAGTCTGTACACCGGAGGATGCCACCATCTCATCACCTGCCCCAGCAGACGTGCCCTATGGAGGAGAACAGCGAGCAGAGAGTCATCCAACACTGAGGTATCACAGTGTCTTATTTTCAGAAACTTTATTAATCCGCAATGTGCCGGTATCTGTCTATATTCCCGGCCTAGATAGGTGTGACGCAGTTAACATCCATCCCTTGTGGCCTCTTGAAATGGCAGCTGCCTGACCTGTAAGGTGAGACAATGGGATGTGAGGTAACTGCGCTGGCATTGTACACTGTTGCGGTGGGCGGTCGAAGACCGCGGCGCAATTCTGCATTGGTTAACATTGGGCCCTATGGGTCCCAGGAGCCAATGACGATGTACGCCGGCAGTGACGGTACGCACCGCTGCAAACGTGACTGCCATTTTCTGTCTGTTCCCTCACTTGATACCTGACCTTCAACAGGAGAGGACCTACACTGCAAGTGCTGCTATGACCTCAGTCTGGAAGCGACGATGGCTCATGTGTCTGGAGAAAAGGCCCCTGCCTTCACTTCGGAGGAGTTGGAGAAACTAGTGGATGGGTTCCTCCCCCAGTACACGCAACTGTACGGTCCTCCTGACAAACAGGTGAGTACACTGTGAGCATGCTGCATGGGCAATGCCTGTTTTGAGTGGTGTGGATGGAAGATACATGGGGGGGCTGAGGCCTGTATGTGCGGATGGTGAGTGTATGTGTGTCAGGGCAAGGGTGGGAACTGGGGGGCAATGAGTATGACGGTCCAGACGGGAAAGTAATTTCCTTTCCCCCGTACCATTCCTCTAGGTCAGCGCCCACCAGAAAAATGGTGTTTGGCGTGCCATCACCAAGGACGTCAGGACCCTGGGGGTCTACCACAGATGGAGCACCCACTGCTGAAAATGATGGGCGGACCTGTGCCGCTGGAGCAAGAAGACGGCGGAGGCCCAGCTGGGATGGCCTCCCAACGTGGGAGGGGTGCCCGTCGTACCATGACCCCCCTGATGTTCCGGATCCTGGGGGTGGCCTATCTGGAGTTGGATGGGCACTTGAGGGCATCACAGCAGCCACAAGAGGGTGAGTACACTCTCATTCAGCTGACTCTGCACGCATTATGTGGTGTCTGGGTGGGGGAGGTGGGCAGTGGGTTCCCCTAGGCCAGGGCGAACTTGGTAGGCAAAGTCCCTTGTGAGGCAGGCTATGTGGCACCCCAACCCCACCAGTGGTAAGATCCATCTACACCTAGTAAGGCTCCTGTGACTTCCAGGTGTCCAGCAATTGATCTTAGGCCTCATACCCCATGGTCATCTTAAATTTCTAGGAACTGTTAGTGCATTGCATAGTGCAGAGGGCTGCTCCATGTGTGTTGTGTCCGCCAACATCAGTGGTGGTGCATGCACTGAACATGTCTTTCTTCTGTCTTTCCCCCCCTTTTTGTAGTCTCTCTATTCTTGTGTGCAATAGCATCATCAGGCGGAGGAGCATTGGCACCGGAGCAGGAGGGAGCTGCAACCCACTTGGCCCTGGAGGGCGAAACAACGGAGTCTAAAGCCACCAGTGGGACTGAGGGCGAGGGGAGCTCCACGGTGGGGACAGGAGCAGACAGCAGTGACAGTGACTCCTCCTCCGATGGGAGCTCCCTTGTGGTGGCGGGCACCTCTGTGCCCACGGCATCAACAGGTACAGCCGCCACCCCCCCTAATAGCACCGCCCTCCCAGCAGCCCCTCAGCGTGTGTCCCGTGCCCGCTCACCCATGAGGGTGGGCATCTCCTTCGCCCCAAACACCACAGGCCCTGCCCCAGTCAGCCCTGCTGCCCTCAGTGAGGAGGCTATTGATCTCCTGAGATCACTCACTGATGAGCAATCTACCATTGTGAATGCCATCCAGGGTATAGAGAGGCACTTGCAACAAACAAATGCATACCTGGAGGGCATTCATTCTGGGAAGGCAGCCCAAAAGAGAGCATTTCAGGCTTTGGCCTCAGCACTGATGGCAGCAATTATCCCTGTGTCCAGCCTCCCCCCTCCAACTTCTTCCACCCAGACCTAATCCCCTGTATCTCAGCCTATCCCAAGCACACCCTCAGACCAGCATGCACATTCATCAACACACAAGAGTGGCTCAGACAAACATAAGCACCACACATCCCACAGGCACTCACACAAGCACCATCCCCATGTAGACGCAGCAACATCCACTGCCTCCACTGTGTCCCCCTCCTCCACGTCCTTTTCCTCCCCGTCTCATCTCCACTCACACCTGCATGCACTACATCCTCAGCCCTGCCTCCGTCACCAGCACGCCCATCACCACACACCGCTCAGGTGCACTCACCACCCCCACTACCATTCACACATCTCCAGTGTCCTTTCCCAGTGTGTAAGGTGTCAGTGAGCCCTCCCCCCAAAGTACACAAATGCAGGCACCCACCCACCCAAAAGCCATCCACCTCACAACAGCCTCCGGCCCATGCACCTTCACCCAAATTTAGCAGACGTACACCTCCTACAACCACTACCTCTACCTCCACTCCCAAACCCCCTCCATCTTCCTGTCCCAGTGTGTCTAAAAAACTTTTCCTGGCAAACCTTGACCTCTTCCCTTCACCTCCCCCCGTCTTTCCCGTAGGCCCAGGCTTTCCAGGTCCCAGCCCAGTACCTCAGCCACCAAATCCCCAGGCACAGTGGTGCCAGCAACTGCTGGGTCATCGAGTGCGCCACACATCAGGGCTGCCAGTGTGCTACGTAGCGAGGGCAAGGACATTCTGCCACCTGCCAAGGTGAAAAAGGTGCCCACATCCCGGAGGGAGAATCCGAAAGTACCAGCCACCAAGGGCTCAGCAAAAACCAAAGGGGATAGTGGCAAGACAGCTGTGGCACCATCAAAGCTGGGGAAGGGCCAAAAGCTGAAGAGCAGGTCAGGTGGGGGCATGGTGGCACCGACTGGGGGACCAGTGTCACACTTTCTGTCAAACGACCACGCCAACCTGTACGGCGGCGAACACCGCTAGCTGCCCCGCCACTACATCCGCCTCCTGCACAGCCACCTGCACTGCCCCCGGCACGTCTACATCCTCATAGACAGTCCCCAGCCTCTTGCCCAGTGGGCAGCCATCCGAGGCTGCAGGAGACGTCCTGCTGTGTCCCTCAGCAGGTGCTGACCCATGCACCACCGCCAGCACCACCACCAGCACCGCCGCAAACACCGCCGCAACAGACACCGCCGCAAGCACCGCGGCAACAGACACCGCTGCAAGCACCGCCACCTGCACCACCCCTGGCACGTCTACAGCCTCAGTGACAGTCCCCAGCCTCTTCCCCAGTGGGCAGCCATCCAAGGCTACAGGAGACGACCCGCTGTGTCCCTCTGCAGGTGCTAACACATGCACCGCCGCCAGCACCACCGCTAGCACCACCGCAACAGACACCGTTGCAAGCACCGCCACCAGCCCCGCAACATCCTCGAACACAGGCACCACCACTGACATGGCTACCTTCCCCAGTGGTCAGTCATCTGAGGCTGGAGGAGAGTTCCTGGACCCTGGGCAGCTTCCATGAGGCATTTCTCCCATCACTGTTTATACCTGCAGGTGGGAGACGCAGCCGTAGCAGTGTGGGGTATGTCGCTGCCTCCATGGCGTATCATGCTACCTGAACCTCGCAAATCTCGTGGCATGCACACCCAGGTGAGGAAATTATACCGGTCACACTGCACGTGGAGCACTCTGGGCACCAGGCCCCTCTAGAACCAGTGGATAGATACATCCACTACCTCAGAACTTGGCAGGTTGAAGCACTCTGGGCACCAGGCCCCCTCCAGAACCAGTGGAGACTGTTATCCACTTGAGCGACTGTGGCTTTGCACTCCCCAGGATAAAGCAGTGGGCAGACCACCCACTGGAGAGGCTTGAGAGACTGTTGCTTTGCACTCCCCAGGATAAAGCAGTGGGCAAACCACCCACTGGAGAGACTTGAGAGACTGTGGTTTTGCACTCCCCAGGATAAAGCAGTAGGCAAACCACCCACTGGAGAGGCTTGAGAGACTGTGGCTTTGCACTCCCCAGGATAAAGCAGTGGGCAAACCCCCCACTGGAGAGACTTGAGAGACTGTGGCTTTGCACTCCCCAGAATAAAGCAGTGGGCAACCCACCCACTGGAGAGACTTGAGAGACTGTGGCTTTGCATTCCCAAGGATACATCAATGGGCATGGAGCCCCTTCGTGCAGCAGTTGCGTTGTGCGTTCATCAGGCTGAGGTTCCCCCCTCGCCCTCCCCCTGAAGTGCCTGTATATTTTCAATCTGATGCCCCAGCAGTGTTCTCTCCATTTCCAGTCAGGTATCATGTGTGGGCCTCGTCCATGCATTTTGGGCCCAGTGGTCCACGGACAAAGATTAGTACACTATCCGAACTTGTGTAGTTGGTGTACATATTTGTATATACTGAATTTTGACTTTTGACTAATGGATTTTTAATGATTACAATGGTTACAATCATTTCCTTTTGTCCTTGCGTTCTTCCAGAGGGTGGGAGGGTGTATAAGTAATGTTGCTGCATGTATTTGTGTGTATGTTGTTGTGTGTGAGGGTGGTGGTGTTGCGTATTGCGTGTGTGTGTCACTCTCTTTCTTCCCCCGTCCCCTGTGTTGTGGGTGCAGTACTCACCATGGTTGCAGCCGCCACCGTTCGTACTCCTGGTAGAAGAGGAGGTAAACCAACATGGGCAGTACGTGTAGTTCGGGCTCCATGGCATCCTGGTTCCTCGTTGGGTGTCGAGAGGTGAGTGTTTTCCCTTTTGTGTACTGTTTCTGCCGTGCTTTTGATAGTGTTGGTTCTGCCCTGAAAAAGTGGCGGATAGGCCTCTTGTGATACAGAGGGTGGTACTTTGTCTCCTGCCTGTCTGTTAGTGGTGTCCGCCGCGCTGTTTGTTTCTACCGCCGTGGCGGTCGGAGTGTTAAAGTGGCTGTCTATGTTAGCGATTTCCTCCACGGTCGTAATCCCATTTTTTTTTTCGCCGGCCTGTTGGCGGTATTATCGCCGATTTAACACCGACCACCAGGGTTGTAATGAGGGCCTTAGTTGCCTACTTGGCTAGTTTTAATCGGCTGATAGCAGAGACATCAAGGCCTGAAGAAAAGCAAACAGCCCTGTTCTACCAAGGACTCAGAGAAGAGCTAAAAGACATTCTAGCCCAGATTGATCCCCAACCCACAGATTGTCATGATCTGATAAAACTTGTTTTGAGAATAGACCATTGTCTTGCAGAACGACAAGGAACACTCAAAAAGATTGAGAAATATTCCTGGCGTGTTCACGAACGTAGAGAATCAAGAACTCAGAAAGAAAGTAATCATGAACCAATGGAAATTGGAACAATCAGGCGGCCTTTGACAAAAGATGAAAAAGACCTACGTAGGAACAACGGACAACGTCTTTACTGTGGGCGCAAGGGCCACTTCGCCAAAGAGTGTCCAATAAAACCAAAGAACAAACAAGGTCCAATCAAGAAGATTGCAGCAAATACACAAACTGAGCAGGAAAACTAGATCACCCAAGATGTTAAGAAGGGTTGCTCTTGGGTGTAACCATGGACCCTTCACATTCAAGGCATCTTAAGTTAGACATCGAAGTACAAGTAAAGAAGAAGAAATATTTTAACAAAGCCTTAGTGGATTCTGGGGCTACTGGTAACTTTGTGGATGCACAATTGGTTCGAACATGGGGGAGGAGGTCTGTGGGTTTCCCTAGGCCAGGGCGAGTTCCGTAGGCGAGGCCCCTCCGTAAGGCAGGCCATGTGGCACCCCAGCCCACCTCTTTAGACTGCCAAGTACAGCTATTCATCCCCCTGTGCCATCTATGTGTGCAGATGTCGTCCATGGCCTTGTAGGCCATTTCCCAGGAATTGAACAGTGGAGCCCAAGAGCGCGGCGTAGTGCAGGGGGCTTCTGTGTCTGTCTTGTCCGCCAACGGTAGCAGTAATCCATGCACTCAACATGTCTTTCTTCTGTCCCCCCCCACCTTTTGTGATCTCCCTGTCCTTGTGTGCATTAGCATCATCAGGCAGAGGAGCAGTGGCACCGGAGCACGAGGGAGCTGCATCCCACATGGCCCTGGAGGGCGAGACTACGGACTCGGAATTCACCAGTGGGACAGAGGGCGAGGGGAGCTTCACGGCGGGGACAGGAGCTGAGACCAGCGACACGGACACGTCCTCTGATGGGAGCTCCCTTGTGGTGGCGGCAACATCTGTGGCCCCGCATCTTCAGGTACAGCCGCCACCCCCCCTACCAGCACTGCCCTCCCAGCAGCCCCTCAGCCTTCGCCCCGTGCCCGCTCACCCTGGAGGGTGGGCATCACCTTCGCCCCAGGCACCTCAGCCCCTGCCCCAGTCACCCCTGCTGCCCTCCGTGAGGAGGCCATTGACCTCCTCAGGTCCCTCACTGTTGGGCAGTCTACCATTTTGAATGCCATCCAGGGTGTAGAAAGGCAGTTGCAACAAACCAATGCATTCCTGGAAGGCATTCATTCTGGTCAGGCGGCCCTTCACCGAGCTTTTCAAACTCTGGCCTCAGCACTGATGGCAGCCATTGTCCCCGTCTCTAGCCTCCCCACTCCAACTTCCTCCACCCAGACCCAATCCCCTGTACCTCTGCCTATCCCAAGCACACCATCAGACCAGCATGCACACACCTCAACACACAAGGGAAGCTCAGGCAAACATAAGCACCACACATCCCACAGGCACTCACGCAAGCAACACACACATGCAGACACACCAACATCCACTGCCTCCACTGTGTTCCCCTCCTCCTCGTCTCCCTCCTCCCTCCCAGTCTCGTCTACACTCACACCTGCATGCACTACCTCTACAGCCACTACGTCCCTCACCAGCACACCCACCAGCACACCCACCAGCACACCCCGCTCTCGTGTTCAGTCACCACCCCCACTACCATTCACAAGTCCCCTGTGTCCTCTCCCAGTGTGTCTGTGACGCCCCCTCCCAAGATACACAAACGCAGGCACACACCCACCCAACAGCCATCCTCCTCACGACAGCCTCTAGCGCATGCACCTGCACCCAAAGTCACCAAACGTGCATCTCCTACTACCACCACCTCTTCCTCCACTCCCAAACCCCCTCCAGCTACCCTTCCCAGTGTGTCCAAAAAACTTTTCCTGTCCAGCCTTGACCTTTTTCCCACACCTCCCCCACCCCGTCCATCTCATAGGTCCCGAACTAGCACCTCAGCCACAACATCTCTGGGATCAGTGGTGCCTGTAGTCACTGGTATGTGGAGTGCACCGGCCACCAGGACAGCCAGTGTGGCATGGAGCCACAGCACAGACAGTCCCCAACCTGTGAAGCATCAGAAGTTGGCCAGTGCCCGGCGGGAGAGGGGGAAGACTCCAACCACCAAAGCCGCTCCCAGGGGTCCCGGTGGGAGTGTGGAGTCAGCTGTGACACCTTCCAGGTGGGGAGGGGCCACAAGACACCCGGCAAGTCAGGGAAGAGCTGCACGGCGGAGAAGACCGCCATCATCCCGCTGCCCAGGAGGCCACCGCCAGCCCCAGCCCAGCTGCCCAGGAGGCCACCGCCAGCCCCAGCCCAGCTGCCCAGGAGGCCACCGGCAGCCCCAGCCCAGCTGTCCAGGAGGGCCCCGGCAGCCCCAGCCCAGCTGCCCAGGAGGGCCCCGCCAGCCCCAGCCCAGCTGCCCAGGAGGGCACTGTCAGCCCCAGCCCAGCTGCCCAGGGTGCCACCACCAGCCCCAGCCCAGCTGCCAGGAGGGCACCCTCAGCCCCACCCCAGCTGCCCAGGAGGGCACCGCCAGCCCCAGCCCAGCTGATCCATGAAGGACTGCCAGCACAAGCCCCGCTGGGCCATGAAGGACCGCCAGCACAAGCCCCGCTGGGCCATGAAGGACCGCCAGCACAAGTCCCACTGGGCCATGAAGGACCGCCAGCACGAGCCCCGCTGGGCCAACTCAAGCACCGCTGCATAAGGCACCGCCAACTCAAGCACCGCTGCACATGGCACCGCCAACTCAAGCACCGCTGAACAGGGCACCGCCAACTCAAGCACCGCTGCACAGGGCACCGCCAACTCAAGCACCGCTGAATAGGGCACCGCCAACTCAAGCACCGCTGCACAGGGCACCGCCAACTCAAGCACCGCTGCACAGGGCACCGCCAACTCAAGCACCGCTGAACAGGGCACCGCCAACTCAAGCACCGCTGAACAGGGCACTGCCAAGTTAAGCACCGCTGCACAGGGCACCGCCAACTCAAGCACCGCTGAACAGGGCACCGCCAACTCAAGCACCGCTAGCCCATGAGCGTCAGGGGCACTGACGCAACTGGGTCCGTCACGGGGTGAGTGATGCACTCTGGGCACCAGTCCCCCTCCAGAACCAGTGGAGACATCCATCCACTACCTCTGTCCTACACAGGATGAAGCACTCTGGGCACCAGTCCCCCTCCAGAACCAGTGGAGACTGTTATCCACTTGAGAGACTGTGGCTTTGCACTCCCCAGGATGGAACTGTGGGCAACCCACCCACTGTAGAGACTTGAGAGACTGTGGCTTTGCACTCCCCAGGATGGAACAGTGGGCAACCCACCCACTGTAGGGACTTGAGAGACTGTGGCTTTGCACTACCCAGGATTGAACAGTGTGCATGTGGCCCTCTCGTGGATTTGGCATCGTGCACTCAAGCGGCTGAGGTGCCCCCCCTTTCCCTCCCCCTGAGGTGCCTGTTTAGTTGCTGTCTGATGCCCCTGCAGTGTTCTCTCCGTCATGGTCAGCGATCTTGTGTGGGCCTCGCCCATACCGTGTGGTCCCAGTGTTCCACTGACTTTCTTTGTGCAGTACCTGGACTACTATGCCTGGTATATATTTTGTACATGGTGTATATATATATTTCTGCCTACTTGTTTGTAATATATTCCGATGGTTACACTAATTTTCTTTGGCCTTTGCATTCTTCCGGAGGGGTTTGGGGGGTGTAACTGTGATGTATTGATATGCATTAGTGTGTGTGTTGTAGTGGGTGAGGGTGGGGGTGGGTGTGGGGTGTTGCGTGTGTGTGTCCCTGTTTTTTGCCACACAGACAACTCCACTGCGTGCAAAGTCAGCAGAATGAGAGTGTACTCACCCCCTTATGTCTACTGTGATGCCCTCAAGCGCCCATCCAACTCCGGGTAGGCCACCGCCAGGATCCTGAACATCAGGGTGGTCATGGTGCGACGGGCACCCCTCCCACGTTGGGAGGCCATCCCCAGCTGAGCTTCCGCCGTCTTCTTGCTCCAGCGGCGAATGTCCTCCCATCTTTTCCGGGAGTGGGTGCTCCGTCTGTGGTAGACTCCCAGGGTCCGGACGTCCTTGGCGATGGCATGCCAAATATCTTTTTGCTGGTGGGTGCTGACCTACATGAAATGTACAGGGGAAAAAGAGAAGTTATTACCAGCTGCAGCGTCAAAGTTATTGGCCCCCATCCTTACCCTTGCCATGTGGCACATGCATTCACCGTCTTTCATTCACGCAGCACTCTGCCCCCTTCCTTCTTACATCCAGCCCTCTCCACACAGGCATAGCCCATACAACATGCTCCCTGTGTACTTACCTGTTTGTCTGGAGGACCGTAGAGTAGCGTGTACTGGGGGAGGACCCCATCCACGAGCTTCTCCAACTCCTCCGATGTGAAGGCAGGGGCCCCATCCCCAGACGCACGAGCCATTGTCTCTTCCAGACCGAGGTCACAGCAGCACTTGCAGTGTAGGTCCTCTCCTGTCGAAGATCAGGTATCGAGCGAGTGAACAGATGGAAAATGGCAGCCACGTCCGCGGAGGTGCGTACCGTCACCGCCGGCATACATCGTCATTGGCTCCTGAGACCCATAGGGTCCAATGTTAACCAATGCAGCATTGCGCCGCGGTCTTCGACCGCCTACCGCGACGGTGTACAACGCCAGCGCACTTACCTCACATCCCATTGTCCCACTTTACAGGTCAGGCAGCCGCCATTTCAGGGGCCCACATGGCTTCATTTTCAACTGCGTCACACATATCTAGGCCTAGTCTCAACACACATACCGGCCACCTTTTGTGTATGATTGGTGTTCTGGGTATACCTTTGGGTTGTCTGACTCTGTGCTTGCTGTTGTCCTTCATAGGCACCGTCCGCTGGGACATGTGAGGAGATGGCGGCATCCTCTGGTGTACCGACCGTTGGTGGACCTGTCGACAATGGAGGAGTGACATTTGATAATCACCTACATGCTTGACCGTGCCACAATCCAGGAACTGTGTACCCAGTTGGAGCCAGACCTGATGTCAGCAATCCACCATCCCACAGGAATCCCCCTCAAGTGCAGGTGCTGAAGGGGCTCCATTTCCTTGCAAGTGGCTCTTTTCAAACAACTGTGGCCATGGCATCAGGGATGTCCCAGCCTATGTTTTCCAACGTATTGTCCAGAGTGTTGTCTGCCCTTCTGAAACACATGCAGAGCTACATCGTTTTCCCTCAGGTGGAGGATTTTCCTACAGTGAAAGGAGATTTCTGTGCTCAGGGACATATCTCCAACATCATAGATGCCATGGATGGGACCCATGTGGCTTTGGTCCCCCCCCCACAGGAGTGAACAGGTGTACAGAAACCGAAAGAGTTATCATTCTATGAATGTACAGATGATATGTTTGGCAGACCAGTACATCTCCAATGTGAATGCCATGTTCCCTGGCTCAGTGCATGACGCCTACATCCTGCGGAATAGCAGCATGCCTTATGTGATGGGTCAACTCCAGAGGCACCGTGTGTGGCTATTAGGTGAGCACCTGGAAGCAAGTCAGTGGGAATGGTTGTCTGGGTCTGGGGTTATCCCTCCAGGTTAGTGTGTGTCTAACAGTTGCCCCTCACCATTTGCAGGTGACTCTGGTTACCCCAACCTGTCATGGCTACTGACCCCAGTGAGGAATCCCAGGACCAGTTGAGAGGAATGCTACAATGAGGCCGATGGGCGAACTAGGAGGGTGATCGAGCGGACCTTCGGCCTCCTGAAGGCCAGGTTCAGGTGCCTCCATATGACAGGTGGATCCCTATTCTACTCACCAAAGAAGGTGTGCCAGATCATCATGGCCTGCTGTATGCTTCACAACTTGGCTTTGCGACACCAGGTGCCTTTTCTGCAGGAGGATGGTCCAGATGGTGGTGTTGTTGCAGCTGTGGAGCCTGTGGACAGTGATGAGGAGGAAGCAGATGAAGAAGACATGCACAACAGGGACTAAGTGATCCAGCAATATTTCCAGTGACACACAGGTAAGAATACAATCCTGCCTACTACATGTACTTTAACACTACTACCTCTCTCCTGTCTGTCGTTTTCACCCAGTGTATGGTCACTGAGTTGTCACTTTCCCTTACGGTTTCACAGATGTGGGTGCCACTGTGTGACATCTGCTTAGATTCCTCATGGACTAGAGCTGTGTGACATAGGTATGTTGACATTACTATTTCAAAAACATTTTGTCACTGTAATTGCTAATACACCATATCGAAATCACAGACAGACTCCAGATCATTTTGTGCTTTAGGTGTGTTTATTTAAATGCTCAAAATTGGAGGGGATAGTAAAATGGTGAGGGGTGATGGTTGAGGAGTGTACATGGCAGAGTCCAGTCTATTAGTCTCACAGGTGCATTGCACATATGGGCATAGGAAGTGGAGCTGGGGCAGTTTAATTATGGACAGGGTGACAAAGTGGGACAGTAGGATGACAATCAGGGTTGTCTCATTTCTTGGCGGGGGTCTTGGCATCGTTCTCTGTCTTGTTCCTGGATCTCCGGGACCAGTTGAGGGGTGGTTCTCCCTCTGCAGGGGGTGCTGGTGTGGTGGTCCTGTGGCGGGGCGTCCTGTCCACTAGCACCGGTGGAGGTGGTGGGCAGTTCATCGTCCATGCTAGTGTCAGGGGCTCCTTGTAGTGCCACAGTGTCCCTCCTGGTGTTGAGTAGTTCCTTCAGCACCCCTACGATGGTGCCCAGGGTGGAGCTGATGGTTCTGAGTTCCTCCCTGAAGCCCATATACTGTTCCTCCTGCATGCGCTGGGTCTCCTGAAACTTGGCTAGTACAGTTGCCATTGTCTCCTGGGAGTGGTGGTATGCTCCCATGATGGAGGAGGGAGCCTCGTGGAGAGTGGGTTCCCTTGGCCTGTCCGCCCCCTGTCGCAAGGCAGCCCTCCCAGTTCCCCTGTGTTCCAGTGCCTCCGTCCCCTGGACCGTGTGCCCACTACCACTGCCCCCAGGTCCCTGTTGTTGTTGGGGTGGTGGGTTATCCTGGGTTCCCTGTAGTGGGGGACACACAGCTGATTGACGTGTCCTGGGGACGGAGTTATGGGCCCGCTGGGTGGGTGCTGTGCTGGTGTTTCCAGAGGGGGGAATGTCTGTGGTGGCCTGTGCCTGTGTGAGGGGAACCGACTGTCCAGAGGTCCCCGATGGTCCAGGCTGGTCATCTAGATCCAGTTGGACAGAGGTGCTGTCATCACTGTGGGCCTCTTCTGTTGGTGGTGTGGACATGTGTGGACCCTCCTGTCCGGTGACGTTGGGTAGGGGTCCTGCAGGGGTATAAAAGGATGTTTGTTAAATCTGTGTGTGTAATGGTGTGCAATGGGTGGGTGACTGTGTACCCCAGTGCTAGCATTCCTGTGTGGGAGCTTGCGTGATGGTGGTTTAGGGGGGTGTATGGGTATGTGCAGTCGCCATGCTTTGGTGATGGGTGTCCATGCTTTGTAGTTGCATGCAGGGCTTGGTGTTGGGATGTGTGGTTTGTGATGTTGGGACATTTGTGAGGAGTTGGGGTGCTGGGGGTGAGGGTGGGGGTATGTGATAGCATGCAGGTAGGGTGGGAGATGTAATAGTAAAGCTTTGACTTACCAGAGTCCATTCCTCCACGTACTCCTGCGAGGCCCTCAGGATGCAGAATCGTCAAGACCTGCTCCTCCCATGTTGTTAGTTGTGGGTGAGTAGGTGGGGGTCCGCCGCCAGTCCGCTCAACCGCCAGGTGGTGTCTTGAGACCACGGAACGCACTTTCCCCCGTAGGCCGTTCCACCTCTTCCTGATGTCCTCCCGATTTCTTGGGTGTTGTTCCACTGCGTTGACCCTGTCCACTATTCTGCGCCATAGCTCCATCTTCCTAGCTATGGAGGTGTGCTGCACCTGTGCTCCGAATAGCTGTGGCTCTACCCGGACAATTTCCTCCACCATGACCCTGAGCTCCTACTCCGAGAACCTGGGGTGTCTTTGCCGTGCCATGGGGTGGTGTAGGTGATGTGTGGGGTGGAGTGTGTGGTGATAAGTGTGGTGATATGTAGTGGTGTGTTGTGTGAGGTGCGTGGAAGTTTTGTGGTTGATGGTGTTGTGTGCCTGTGGATGCTGTTGTTCTTGCTGGTGGTGTCTCTCTCTGGCCTTCATTCTGAATTTTTTGTCGTGGGGGTTTGTGGGTGATGTGGGTGTGTGTTTTATATTTTAATGGGTGTGTGGGAGTGGCGTGTGTATGTGTCTCATGTGTGTGTATTTTGAATTGTCCAATGTGGGGATGTTTTGTAAGAGTGTGTGTATTTTGAGCGCGGCGTTGTGTACCGCCAATGGAATACCACAGATGAAAGACCGCCGCGTGGATTCGTGTGTCGTGATAGTGTGGGCGTATTTCTGTTGGCGTGATGGTGTCGGTTTTGTTTTCGCCAGTTTATCACTGACCTTTGGTGTTGCGGACTTGTGTGGGTGTCTGACTTTTGGTGGATTCCGAGATATGGGTCATAATAGCTGTGGTGGAATTCCGCGGCCATGGCGGTGTGTTGGCGGTCTTCTGCACGGCGGTAAGCGGCTTTTACCGCCAATGTTGTAATGAGGGCCGAAGTTAGACTTAAGGGGTGCTTACCATTTAGTCAGAATGAGAGAAGTCGATGAATGGAAAACTGCCTTCAAAACCTGATATGGTCTGTTTGAATATACAGTCATGCCCTCAGGACTATGTAACGCTCCAGCAGCATTTCAATTCTTTCTGAATGACGTCCTTAGAGAGTATCTAGATCTATTTGCAATAGTTTACATCAACAATATCTTAATCTATTCAGACAATTAAGTCAAACATATACAACATGTCAAGAAGATTCTCACAGCCCTTCGAAAGCATAATCTGTATTGCAAATGAATCAAATGTGAATTCCATGATACCACCGTTGAGTTCTTAGGAGTCATCCTTACCCCTCAAGGTATGGTCACGGCAGAAAGAAAAGTACAAGCAGTAGCTGATTGGCACACTCTGAAGACTGTTCGAGATGTTCAGTGCTTCCTAGATTTTGTAAACTTCTATTGTAGGTTCATAGATCATTTCTCGCAGACAGTGGCACCAATCACCAAGTTGTTGAGAAAGAAAGAACCATTTGTATGGTCCCCTGGGTTCATAGATCATTTCTCGCAGACAGTGGCACCAATCACCAAGTTGTTGAGAAAGAAAGAACCATTTGTATGGTCCCCTGAAGCTGACAGAGCCTTTTCAACCTTAAAGGAAGCTTTCTCCACTGCCCCAGTCTTGACTCACCCAGATGTTGAGCGTCCATTCATAGTGAAAGCAGATGCTTCAGATGTGGCCATTGGTGCAGTGTTCTCACAAAGTAAGTAAGTAAGTAAGAAAGTAAAGATACTGGTCAACTACATCCTGTAGCCTACATGTCTAGAAAGCTGAACAAAGCAGAACGAAATTATGTTATTGCTGAGAAAGAGCTTCTGGCAATCTGTGATGCCTTCAAAGAATGGAGACACCATTTGTTAGGCGCCAAATACACTATCACAGTATGTACAGATCACCGCAATATCCAGTTCATGAGTTCAGCTAGACTTTTGACTCCTCGGCAACTCCGATGGATGCTGTTTTTTGCAGAGTTTGATTTTGTGGTAACCTTCCTGCCCGGAAAGGATAATCGCAAAGCAGATGCTTTGTCCCGTCAAGATTCTACTATGTTACCAGTGATTCAGTCTCCTAGGTCTATCATTGCTCCAGACAAGGTTCTGTGCATCATAAAAACTGAAGACCTTTGTGAAGAAATCCGTAATTCCTTCACCATTGAGAAATGGCAATAATGGGCTCAAGCAGATCCCTAAAGGTCAATCAAACAAGGACTACCTTTACATGATGCCCATTTATTTGTTCCAACTACCAATTTGCGCAAGTTGGTATTTCATTGGTTGCATGTTATACCTACGGCAGGTCATTCAGGTATTCTTAAAACTCTTGAATTAGTTCAACGCTACTTTTGGTGGCCTACTTTGATAAAAGACATCAAACAGATGGTAGCTAACTGTGAAGTTTGTGCTCGCATCAAGTGAAGTCATTCAAAGCCAAAAGGATTGCTACATCCTCCACCAACTCCACTTCGACCTTGGGAGCACATCTCATTAGACTTTATTACTGGTCTTCCCATTGTTCAACATCACTCAGTAATCCTTGTGGTGGTAGATAGTCTCACGAAATATGCACATTTCATTGCATGCAAGAAATTGCCCACCTCCAGTGAACTGGCAACAATCCTTTTAAACCGAGTGGTCCGATATCACGCATTACCAAAAGTGATTCCCTCCGATCGAGGATCACAATTTGCCTCTAACTTCTGGAAAACGTGGTGCAAAACACTTCAAATCACTTCTACACTGTCTACCAGTCATAATCCTCAAACAGTTGGCCAAACTGAGAGATTAAATCAGACATTGAAACAATACCGACGTGCTTATGCTGAGGAAGCACTTCATTCTTGGACATCGATGCTTTGGTTAGCTGAACTAGCCTATAATAACTTGTATCATACTTCAATTGGTGTGACCCCCTTTTTTGGTCTGTTTGGCTATCATCCTGCTACCCTGACAATCACGATTCCTCAACAAAGTACACTAGCCGTGTCAGAGACGATTCAACAACTCCATCAAACCCAGAAACAAATTCAGCAACACCTAGATAAAGCTAAACAAACGTATAAAACGCACTATGACAAGAAACATTGTGAAGGACCCCAATATAAGCCAGGTGATAGAGTGTGGCTTTCCACACGTCATATTGACTTCAAGAAAAAGCATATGTTTAATCCTAAATTCATAGTTCCTTACACAGTTCTTCAACAAATCAATCCAGTGACCTATAAACTGCAATTACCAAAGTCACGATGTATACATCCAGTATTTCATACTTCACTCCTGAAAAGAGCTGTCCAAAAAGTCCGCTCCCAACCAGCTCCAGTTCTAGTACAGGGAGAATTGGAATACAAAGTTAAACAGGTGCTGGATTCAAAATTTAGAGGTCGTAATCTCTGGTATTTAATATCTTGGAAAGAATACGGTCCTAAGAGCAATTCATGGGTTTCCGCATCTGACATTCATGCTCCACGACTAGTGAGGCATTTTCATCGCCTACATCCAGACAAAACCAGGCCCTAGAGCGCGTTTAGGAGGGGGGAGTACTGTCATCATCAGGACAGTGAGCGCTCTGCGGGCGCCGTAAATGAAAAAAACCAGAACTTATGAAAGTTAATTGTCACTAGCAAAATGCAGCACCTATTGTGCTGTTCACTACAGTTACAGTGTTAAACATGGTCAGGGGTCTCCAACCTTTTCTGTAATAAGAGCTACTTATGATCAAGGAAAATCATGCCAAACTACTGATATTATTAGTATTGTAGTAGGGGCCACCTCAGGCAAGATTCCATTAGTAGTCAGCTCAGTCAAGATTACGCATCTGACATGGTAGCCAGCAGTAATTTAAAATGCTATTGCAGTTTGGAATGCTTTTGCATAAGTAATACATAATAGTTATAATTTGAATGCCTCTGGGATTAAGGCCAAGCCCATTTGAGAATTCAAAGATTTTTCTCCAATCACAAGCTTATGAGTTCTAAAAATACATTTTTGTCTTGAATACAAGCTTTTCATTTTTTTTCAGTGACAAAACTCTGTCTGAATGGTTGATGGACTAAATTTCAGAATTACAGGAAACAAGTTCTTTAGAGATTTTCCTCACACCATTTTCAATATGGTGTTCAAGATAAAAGTTGTTTTGTGTATAGTAATCCATTTTAGTTGGGGAGACCTTGTGCTCATTTTCAGTCAAATGATTTAATAAAGCAAATGTATCCAGTTTACAGTCCTCTTTCGTCTTGGATGCTATTAACAAATCATCAATATAATTGAGTTACATGGCAATGTTAGACTCATTAAATATTTCTTCAGGATTTGGGAGAAAATTGAAGAGTTTTCAGAATACACTTGTGGGATTCTGCACCACACAGGAACTCTTTTCAACAGCTGCAATGCGGAGAGGAACTGTGAGACCTCATGTAACAGAACTGAGAACGAATGGCATAAGTCAATAACTGTATACCATTCTGCTTCTGATGGAATGTATTGCTGCTGGATTCCATACCACTCAACAAAGAACAACAATTTTGTTTATCTTTAAGGGACACTGCATGCTTTTCCATTTGCCATTCAGCTTTTAATTCCCATCACTAGAGAATTGCAAGGACTACCAGGCAGTTCTCGGATAATTCACTGCTCTCTCATTTCCTCAATCACTAGTTTCATTCCTTCCTCTGCCTCTTTTGTCAGTGTATACTGCCTTCTTCTAGGAAATATTGCATCTGGATTAATCTTTATTTTTACTGGTTGAACTCATTTAATCAATCCAATCTCTTTGCCAGTGTTATCCAATATCCCTTTTTGATAACATGTCTTAAATCCAGAAACAGATACTTTTTTTCTCAAAACTAGATACAATTCAACTATCAGATATTTTGAATTAAGTTTAAAAGCTGAATCCTCATCCTGTGTTTCAGTTGCAAAATTATCTGGTGTGTAATATATCACAACGTACCTTTTTGATAACATGCCTTAAATCCAGAAACAGATAATTCTTTCTCAAAACTAGATACAATTCAACTATCAGATATTCAGAATTAAGTTTAAAAACGGAATCCTCATCCTGTGTTTCAATTGCAAAACTATCTGGTGTGTAATATATCACTAAATTTATCTTATAAAGAAGATCCCTTCCAAATAAATTCACAGGGTTCGAATCACATAATATAAACTGATAATTACTCTTCATTTGACCTATTTTAGCTGGAACATATGCTGTAACCTGATTAACGCTTTGTTTACTGCTGATCTCTACAACTTGGACTTCTCTTTCCAAGAGGAGTAGGCATTTTGGGACTTCTACAGAATTAACTGTGGAAAGGGTAGCCCCGTATCAATCAGAAATGAAACAGGGTGGCTAATAACTTCTCTATCAATATATGCCACACTATGGTCTACCTCCAGGACAGCACTAATGAAGCAATCCTACCCCCTCAGGCAGCATCTGTGAATTAATTCCTGCCATTCATCATTCAACATTATGTATGTTGTTGGTACCCTGCATTATATGGAATTGTATTCATCATGTTTTCTTGCATTACTGACTCTGTTAGCCTGGGCATTTGAAATCATTTCTGATTCAGCATTTTAGGCTCTGAATTCTGCATGTTTGACATCATATTACCTCTCTGTGCCTGCTTAATTTGTTCCAAATTCACCTGAATCCTTTTAGGAGTTTGTGTATCCAGTCTTTTTCAATGTTCGATTCTCCCACAACAATGGCACGCAGTATGCTTTTTCAATAGCTCAGCATTTGCATTCAATCCATCTCCTTTGCCTTCTTGCACTACTTGATTTATTTAATTTCTTCCATTATGCACAAAATCCGCATTTGAACCTATTTAATTCTGCAGCCCTCTATAAAACTGGTATGTCAGTAATGGCAGTGTGCTACCACACCATGCATACACCACTTTATGCTTCTTTTGCCTGGTCTCAAAATAGTCACTACTATTGTTTTTGCCTACATTAAGATCTCTTCAATGCCATTTGTTTGCCAACACACTGTTGAATGCAAATTTCTAATCTCTGATCTCAATTAATTCACAAAAGCAAAAATAAAACTACCAATTCCATCTTTCTCAGGGTTTTCAATTCTGCTATGTTTCTTGTAAACATGAATCAACTAACCATAATAGAAATGCACTGATTCCTTAGGTTCCTGTGCCATTCTTAAAACCCTATTCCTATGTATAACCTTTTTAGGAACTCACTTTTTCAAATACTCAGTCAAAGCCTTTTGTTTGTCTGCTATCGCTATTGTTGGTGTATTATTGGGACCAAGCCTAAGTGGTCCTTGAGCTGGTCATCCAATAACAACATTACATTCTAACCAAAGATTTCCAGGAATGACAGTTGCAAACAACATATTGAAATCAGTACGCAACATTGGAAAATGTGACTCAACTTATGTATTTCATCATACTACTTTGATGTGTGTTGTAGCACTTTTTGAAATGTCTGCTTAAAGGCATTCAAATCATGCGCCAAAATTCCCTTCATGAAATTCCCTCAAAAGGAACACTGTCACTGAATTTGTCCCTAGTTCTGAATCACTTACAATATTTCTTGTCTTCCCTCGCTCCTTTCATTTTCTTTTCATTCTCTGTCCCTTTCTTCCATCTTAATATTTCTTCAAGTCATTCCAGTCTCACGGTTTTTCAATTAAATCTTTAGTATGAGCCCTTATGGTAATCTGCCCTATTTCTTTAATATCATTATGACCCTCATTATGACATCGGCAGTAAATCCTGCTTACTGCCACAGTGACAGCCGCCAACATACCGCTGTGGTGGCGAATATCCGTTCCCCATATTATGAAACACACAAACGCACACAAATTAGACAGAATACAGCCACATACACAAATCCGCCAGCCCAAAGGTCAGTGCTAAAGTGGCGGTACCAACACCCATACCGTTATGCCAAAAAAACAACGCCCACCACATCATGACCCACAAATCACCACAGGAGACACTAAATGGTGGTAAACCATTGGCAGTACATATGGACACCCACATACAAAACAACACTACATTGGCCAATACTAAAATCACACACCTGAAACACATACACACACCACACCCACCCACCCACAGCACCATAAAACACACACCCACTTTACCCACAACCCTTTATGAACAACAATTACTGCCAGGAAATTGACACGAACAGCACAGAGACAACTAGACACACACACCACATACACCCATACATCCCTCACGCAGCCTACATCACACACCCCACCACATTACTCAACACACTCTCACCAACACACACCACACAACACCCATGTCCCCACTAAGGCACCCCCGTTTCAAAGATGAGGAGTTGCGGGTCATGGTGGAGGAAATAGTCAGGGTAGAGACACAGCTCTGTGTTTGGAGCACAGGTACAGCAAATATCCATTGCCAGGAAGATGGAGCTATGGCGGAGAATCATCAACAGGGTGAAAGCCGTGGGACAGCATCCAAGACCAAGGGACGACATCAGGAAGAGGTGGAACGACCCACAGGAGAAGGGACGTTCCGTGGCAGCTGTCAACATCAGGACAGTGCGCGTCCTACTGGCGATGTAAATGCAAAAACCCAGTCCTTATGCAAAGTCATGTTTCATGCATTGTGTTTCTATGCAGTATGTTAACCTTTTGCATTGCAGAGCTTTTACCTTGAAAATTCATTAATGCTGTTTGTTATTCATTGTTCATTTGCAAAGCTTGTTTGCAGGACTACAGGGTGTGATCCTTTATTCTAAGACTTTCTAGAAGCCTTTCTTGCAGCATGGTTGGGTGTGGCCCGTGGGCGTGGCTTGGCTCTATATAAGGGAGCCAGCCCAGCTCCACGTGCTCACTATTCAGAGGTCCCGGTGCAGAGCAGCAGCATATTCCAGAGCTCCTGTCCCAGAGGCCTATCCAGTCATTTCCAGGCCTGCCCTTGTCTATTTGGTGATCTTCAAGCAGGGCAGTAAGGCGGATGTCGGGTTCGGCCCCCAACACCGTTTTCCAGTGACATTCGGGTTTTGGGCCTAAACTTAAAATCGCGTGTGCAATTGTTTTCATGGCATTTACTTCTTGGTATTCAGATCGGCAGTGTGCGCGATCATTTCATGGCATTTGTATAGTGAATTCCGAATCGGCAACAGTGTACGCGATTTGTTCCAGGCATTTATTTCTTGGCATTCAGATCAGCAGTGTGCGCGATCATTTCATGGCATTTGTACCGTGAATTCCGAATCGGCAACAGTGTGCGTGATTCATTCCAGGCATTTACTTCTTGGCATTCAGATCAGCAGTGTGCGCGATCATTTCATGGCATTTCTATAGTGAATTCCGAATCTGCAACAGTGTGCGCGATTCATTCCATGCCTTTACTTTGTGGTATTCAGATCAGCAGTGCGCGCAATCATTTCATGGCATTAGTATCGTGAATTCTGAGTCGGCAACAGTGTGTGCGATTCAATCCTGACATTTACTTCTTGGCATTCAGATCGGCAGTGCACGCGATCCTTTCATGGCATTTGGTTCTTGATAATAAAATCGGAAACAGGGTGCGCAATTCATCCTGGTGTTTAATCTTTGAAATACAGTTCGGCAGAGTGCGCGATCATTTCCAGACATTGAAATCTAGATGTGGAGTTTGATTAAGGTGCATAATATTCCTTGAGCATTTGAGTCTTGAAACTCTTAACCAGAGAGTGACGTAGCAGTGTTATTCATGATTCTAGTACAGTTCATTCATGCAGAGAAAAAAAAATAAAAAACATGTGTTCTTTGATTTACAGGTACCTAGATTCTTGAGGCCTAGTTATAGTGAAGCTTTAGGCCAGTCATGTTTTCAGCATAAGTGTTTATTTGAAACAAAACTTATTGAAAGTCATTTTGATTAATCTTGCAATTGTGTTGTTTACTCTTGCTTCCACAGGTCTCCTTCCCCGCTGTTCCCAACCCAAAACCCATGCCCCCACTTGGCCATTCTTTAACTCTGTGCTATATAACTAGTTGAGTTTGGAGCTGCCAAGAGGTGGACATGTTGGGAACATGCGCAAGCCCCGAGGATCTGGTCTCCTTGACAGTAGCAAGGCACCAGCTTGCCAGACAGAGGACTGGCGGTGGATCCTCACATCCTCCCGCACAGCTCACAGCTTGGGAGGAGCAAGTCTTAGCATTACTGCATCCTGAGGGACTCACTGGAGTTGCTGGAGGACTGGACACTGGTATGTCAACATTTGCCACTTATCACCCCCCATACCTGCATGCCATCACACCCCTTCACCCCTCACTCCCATCACTCCACTCCATCCCACACACTGCACCTACACATATGACTAACCCCAATGCCAAATCCTGCATGCCATACCAATGCATGGACAGTCATCCCAGCCCTGCATGGACACCAATCATTAAAGCATGCATAGCATAGGGAAACTAGCAATCCCACAATACATCACCATTCACAAACAAAGGTGGCAGGGCAACAGCAACGATAGAGGGGAAGCCAGAGATGTACAATATGTCACCGACAAGAAGCATAATACATCACTTACATCCCTACAGGTGCCCCAGCCAATCCCAGCGGAGCGGAGGTACCACGACTATCCAGTCCCCCAACAGAAGATGCCCCCAGTGATGACAGTAACTCTGGACTTCAGGATCTGGACCAACAACCTGTCCCATCAGGGACCACTGGACAGTCGGTCACCCCAGCCCACTCACAGTCCACCACAGAGCCTCCCCATCAGTATCCAACACCTCAGCACCCACCCAGCATACCCACACCTCTGTCCACAGGACACATCAATCAGCAGTGTGCCCACCTGTACAGAGACCCCAGTCCACACCTCGCCCCCAAGACAATCATGGACAACACCAACAACACCAACACGCCACACACCAACTATAACACACCCCACAACAACACTAACACGCTCCACAACAACACTAAAACGGTCCACAACAACACTAACACGCTCCACAACAACACTAACACACTCCACAACAACACCAACATGCACCAAAACAACAACAGCCCCGGCAACCACCTTAACTGCATACTCTGTAGACAAGCACACCATCAAGCTCTGGGACCTGATCATAACACACTCCCCTGACATCGCCTTCCTCACGGAAACTTGGATGAACCCCTCATCTGAACTCGACATAGCCATAGTCATCCCAGAAGACTACAATATCTCTCGTAGAGACCGTCTAAACTAACCGGGAGGAGGCATCGCCATCATACATAAAAGCACCATCAAGATCACCACCAACACCCACAACATCCTAGACAGCACAGAACACCTACACTTCTTAATTCAAATAAACGCCAACACCACCCTCAGAGGAATCCTCATTTACAGACCACCAGGACCTCGCCCCCTTTCTGTGACACCATCGCTGACACCATCAGCCCCCACGCCCTCACCTCCACAGACTACATCCTCCTTGGTGACAACAACTTTTCAACTGGAGAACCCCCACGACCACAACTCCACAACCCTGCTAGACAACCTCATGAACCTAGGACTCAAACAACTGGTCACCTCACCCACTCACTCAGCAGGACACACACTAGATGCAATCTTTACCTCCAGCAACCACATAGCATTCACACACACCACCAAATTCCACTGGACCGACCACCACTGCACCCATTTCTCCTTCACGAAACCCCCCACCCACTACCAGCAACACACCACACCCTACCGTATGTGGGACAAGATCACCACAGAACATCTGAACGCCAAGCTCGCACAAACTACCCCCTCGCCAACGACCCCAACATCGCTGGCCTCAACCTCACACAATGGATTACAACCTGCGCAGACTCACTCACCCTGCTGAAAAGAAAAAACACCACCCGCAACATCAAGACCGCCCCCTGGTTCACCACTGAACTCCAAGCCTCCAAGCTTGAATGCTGCTAAACCAAGAAAGCTTGGTGCCAAGAACCCTCCATGATCAACTTCTCCACCCTCAACAACACCATGCGCAAACATCACCAGCCCATCCGAACCACCAAAAGGGATTACTACAAAAAACGCATAGATAGTAACTCACATAACAGCAAGGAACTCTTTACCATCATCAAAGAACTCACCAAACTCAAATCCTGCAATATCGACCCCACTCACACACAACACCTTTGCAATTCCCTCTCCAACCACTTTCATCTCAAAATTTTAGACATACAGAACAGCTTCACACAAGCTGCACCCACCATCACTGACACAACCAACAACACCACACACACCCACTCCAACCAACTACACTCCTGGGCCCCTACCTATGATGAAGAAACCGAAAAAAACATGAACTCCATTCACTCAGGCTCCCCCACAGACCCCTGCCCCCACCACATCTTCAACAAGGCCAGCCCAATCATCACTCCCCAGCTTCTTGCCGTAATAAACAGCTCCTTCGATGCCGCCACCTTCCCAGACTCCTGGAATCACGACGAAGTAACCGCACTCCTCAAAAAACCCAAAGCAGACCTAGAAGACCTCACAAACTACCGCCCCATTTCTCTTCTCCCCTTCCCCGCCAAGGTCGCTGAGAAGCTAGTGAATGCCCGCCTGTCTCACTTCCTAGAGGAAAACAACGCACTTGATGCCTCCCAGTCTGGATTCTGCAAGAACAACAGCACTGAGACTGCCCTCATCGCCTGCACTGATGACATCAGAACCAGAGTTGATTAGGGCGAGACCGTCGCACTCATCCTTCTCGACCTCTCCGCAGCCTTCGACACTGTTTGCCACCAAATCCTCCAAACACACCTTTTCAACGCAGGAATCCAACACAAGGCCCTAAACTGGCTCGCCTCATTCCTCGCCAAAAGAACCCAGAAAGTTTGCCTCCCTCCCTTCCAGTCCCCAGCAACCAAGATCATCTGAGGAGTCCCCCAAGGGTCCTCCCTCAGCCCTACCCTCTTCAACATTTACATGGCCCCACTCACCAACATCCTCCGCCCTCACGGAATCACCATCATATCTTACGCAGACGACACCCAGCTCGTCATCTCCCTCACCAGGAACCCCACCACCGCCAAGACAAACCTTCACGCTGGACTCCTCGACACCACCAAATGGATGACAGCAAGCCACCTCAAACTCAACTCCAACAAAACCAAAATCATCATCTTCGGCCCCAACAATACAGTATGGGACAACTCCTGGTGGCCACCCCCAAAACCCTCCACCCACGCACGCAATCTCAGCATCATCTTAGACTTATCTCTCTCCATGGCCCAGCAAATCAACTCTATAACTTCTTCCTGTTTCAACACCCTCCACATGCTGCAAAAGACCTTCAAATGGTCCCACATAGAAACCAGGAAGACCGTCACCCATGCACTCATCAGCAGCAGACTAGCCTATGGAAACACCCTCTACGCTGGTACCAAGGTCAATCTTCAGCAGAAACTCCAGCGGATCCAGAACGCAGCCGCATGTCTCATCCTGAACCTCCCACGCCATGAACACATATCCGCCCACCTCAAATCCCTTCACTGGCTATCCATCAGCAAAAGGATAATTTTCAAAGTCGTCATCCACACCCACAAATCCCTCCACAACACTGGAACAGCCTACCTCAACAAAAGAGTGAACTTCCACACTCCCACTCGTCTCCTCTGCCCTACTGACCTTGCCCTCACCACAGTCCCCCGCATCTAACGCACCACCTCCGAAGGCAGATCCTTCTCCTACCTCGCCTCCAAGACCTGGAACTCCCTCCCCACCAACCTACGCAAGACCCAGGACCTCATGAACTTCAGAAAACACCTCAAGACATGGCTTTTTGAACAGTAAATTGGCATCCTCCCCTCTGTTTTTTTCCCCCTCAGCGCCTTGAGACCCTACTGGGACAGTAGCACGCTTAATACATTTTTTGATTGATTGATTGATTGATGGACCTGTGGTCAGTGGCAGTGGGCACACCGTTCAGGGGACAGAGGCACCGGGCAACAGGGACACTGGGAGGACTGCTGTGCACCAGGGGGTGGACAGCCCTCCACTTCTGCTGTAGCTAGTGGGCAGAAGGCCCAGCCAGAGGACCCACAGGGCACCAGCACTCCTCCCCCTGCAGAAGGTGAACCACTCCGCAAACTTTACCTGCGACGCAGACAGAAGCCAGAGACACTTGCCAAGACCACTACCAGGAAATGAAACTGTCCTGATTGTCCCCCTTGTATCCCATACTGTCACCTTGTCCACTTTGAACTGCCTTTGCTCCCCTTCCCATGTCCCCTTGGACACTGGGTCTGTGCTATGATCAGACTAGAACAATCTCCTAGACTTTCCTCCATCATCACCCCATTCCATTGCACTTTTCCCTCAATTTCATAGCACTACAATAAACACCCTTGAACACAACTTGACTACTAGTATTTTATGTGTTGAAAATGTGCATTTATGGAAACAGTCACATCTAGTACAAATGATCTGAACACTGTGAGAGCATAGAAATAATGACCTGTAGCTGTCAGTACTCATCACATTATCACACAGTTGTTATCTCACCAACATCTGTAAAATGACAAGCCATGGGTGACAGTAAGTTGAGATGCAATGGAAGTTAATGCCATCATGCTACAGCCACACAGAAAACATCAATAGTCAGAGAAATGGTCAGTTGCACTGTCTCACCTGTGTGTCATTGGAAGTATTGACCTATAACTGATGTTCGGTTGTCCTCATCCTCTCCCTCCTCATCCTCACCGTCCTCAGGGTCCACTGCTGTCACAGGGGCATCTCCAGTCTCCTCCTCCTGCAAAAAAGGTACATGCTGTCTGAGGACCAGGTTGTGCAACATGCAGCATGCCACTACTATCTGGCAGACCTTCCTGGGTGAGAAGCATAGGGATCCACCTGTCAGATGGAGGCACCTGAATCTGGCCTTCTGAAGCCCAAAGGTCCTCATGATGATCCTTCTGGTTCACCCATGTGCCTCATTATAACGTTCCTTAGCCCCTGTCCTGGCATTCCTCACAGGGGTCACCTGGCACGATAGGTTTGGGTAGCCAGAGTCACCCGCAAGTATTGAGGGACAACATTTATTCTCACACAATGCTATGAGGATGACACCTGAAGGCATACACTAACATACAGTGGGTGGGGACCATGGCTCACCTATTATCCACATCCTATGCCTCTGTAGTTGGGCCATCACATTTGGGATGCAGCTATTCCACAGGACAAAGGCATCATATACCGACCCAGGATACTTAGAAGTGACGTGGAAGATGTACTGGTCCACCAGGCACACCATTTGCACATTCAATGAGTGGAAACTCCTCTGATTCCTAAAACACCTTCATCCTGGCAAGTGGGGGACTAACGCAATATGTGTCCTGTAAGTCGCCCCAACAATATTGGGGATATGTCCCATTGCATAAATCTGGCCTTCACAGTGGCCAGATCTTCCACCTGGGGGAAAGCTATGTAGCTGCACATGTGTTTCACAAGGGCAAACAAAACTCTTGCCAGCACAATTGAAAACATTGGCTGTGACTATCCTGCTGCAAGCCCACTGTCACTTGGAAAGAACCAGTTGCCAGGAAATGGAGCATAATAGCACTTGCACAAGAGCGGGGATCCCAGTCAGATGACGGATAGCAGATATCAGGTCTGGCTCCCATTGGTCGGACAGCTCTGTGATTGTGGCCCTGTCCAGTCTATAGGTGAGTATAATGTGCCTGTCCTCCAGTGTAGCCAAGTCCACAAGGGGTGTGTACACGGGGATTTGTCTCCTCCTATTCATCCATAGCAGTAGGTATCTAAGGGACACAAGAGTGAGTAGGCAGTGAGTAGGCAGTCACAATTTGAACAATGGAACCACAACCTCAGTGTACATAGTGCATTTATGTGATGGGACAGTGAGAATGGCAAGGTATGTGCTAATCTAGGCTGTAACGCAGTTAAGATTGATATGATCATTGTCCACCACCATGAAATGGCGACCACCTGTTCTGTATGTAGGGACAGGTGGAAGTGAGGTAACTCCACCGACGTTGGGTGTCGTGGTGGAAGACGATCTTGCACCTCCGTGCAATTCCTCATTGGATAATATGGGGCTGTATGGATTACAGTGGCCAATGGGGATCAGCACCAGCGGTGACGGTGTACACCACCACGGATGTGACTGCCATTTTCCATCAGATTTCTCACTTGTTTCCTGACCTTCAACGGGAGAACACCTACACTGCGTGTGCTGCTGTGACTTGTGTCTGGAACCTACCATGGCCCGTGTGACTGGGGAAAGAGCTGCCTTCACTGCGGAGGAATTGGAGCGATTGGTGAATGGGGTCCTACCCCAGTATGGACTGCGGTATGGGCCTCCAGACCAACAGTTGAGTACACCTTGGACACAATGCATGTGTGAAGGATACATGGAGATGTGTGTGCAAGCCTCGTGTCATGGGGGGATTTCTTGTGGTGGTGTACATGGTGTGCGCCGGGCGATGTGTGTGCCAATGGTGATGGAAACGGGACTGGTGGGCCATATGTGTGACAGGCTGGACTGTATGTGTAATGGTGTCCTCCTGTCTGTATTACCTCTGCAGGTCAGCGCCCATCAAAAGAAGGGACTGTGGCGTGCCATCGGCAAGGACATGCAGACCCTGGGGGACTACGGCAGGTGGAGCACCCACTGTCGGAAATGGGGAGAGGGCCTGAGACGATGGGCATGGAAGACCACGGAGGCCCAGTTGGGGATGGCCTCCAAACGAGGAAGGGGTGCCTGTCGGAACCTGACCCTCCTGATGGCCCACATACTGGTGGTGGCCTACCCAGAGCTGGATGGGTGCTTGAGGGCATCACAGCAGCCACAAGGGGGTGAGTACAGTGGGCATTACTACAATAATTGGTAGGTGTCATGGGATGCAGGTGGTGGGTGTGAGTTAGTGGGTGCCCCTTAATGCCAGGTCTGACATTGCAGCGTGATCCATCTCAAGGGTAATGAGTGTATGGCAAATGCAGGTAACCTCGCATGTTAGCATTCCATGTCAGTCAGGGCTTTGTGGGTCCCAGGAGGGGTGCAGTTGGTGGTGTGTGGCCCTCATCTTGCCGTGGCATCTAGCCAAATCAATGGCAGTGCAATGCATAGTGCTCAATCCTGATCCCTGTGTGTGACAGTGCTGTGTATGCCAAATGTGGTGTTGGTGCAGTAATTGACCCAGTGTTTCCTTTCTCTCTCTCCCCCACTTTTTTCTTCTGTCATCCTGTCCGTGTGTGCTTTAGCATCATCTGGCGGAGGAGCAGGGGAACCGGTGACAGAGGGAGCTGCATCCCACAGGACCCTGGAGTCAGAGTCCACCGACGCCAAGGGAACCAGTGGGACGGAGGGTGAGGGTAGCACCACGGCGGAGACAGGAGGTGACAACACAGACTCAGATACCTCCTCCGATGGAAGCTTCCTGGTGGTGGCAGACACCTCTGTGACCACCCCAGCTGCAGGTACAGTCGCCACCCTGTACCAGCACCGCCCTCCCAGTAGCACCTCAGCGAGTTGCCCATGCTCGCTCTCCCAGGAAGGTGGGCATCCCCTTAGCCACAGGCACCTCAGGCCCTGCCCCAGTGAGCCCTGCTGCCCTGAGTGAGGAGGCTTTTGAGATCCATCTCTGTAAGGCAGTCAACCTTCGTTAATGCCATCCAGGGGCTGGCATCCCAGATGCAGCAATTCAATGCATTCCTGGAGGGCATCCACGGTGGATTGGCGGCCCAACAGAGATCGATTCAGACTCTGGTCTCCTCTCTGATGGCAGCCATTGTCTCTCTTACTACCGTCCCCCCTCCAACTACCACTTCCCAGTTCCAGCCTCCTCAACCCCAACCCATCCCATGCACACATACAGACGAGCATGCACACAAGACAACACACAAGAGTGGCACAGTCAAACACAGGAACCACACTTCATCCCACAAGCACTCACGCCAACACCAGACAGTTGCAGACACAACCACATCTACTGCCTCCACTGTCTCCTCCTCCTCCTCCACCTCCCTCACAATCACGTCCACACTCACACCTGCATGCGCTGCATCAACATTCACCACCAGCATCACCACCCCAAGCAGCACACACACCACACTAGCAAACACCTCCATTACATCCATCCATGCGTCCCCCATGTCCTCTCCCACCCTGTCTGCCCCCTCCAAAGGACACAAACGCAAGCACTCAGACACCCAACAGATACCCAACAGCTATCCAGCTCACATCAGCTCACTGCCCATGCACCTGCACCCAAGTCTAGCAGACATACACCTCCAACCACTCCCTCAACCTCCACTCCCATCCCTCCTCCCTCCTCCCACCCCACCATCCCTAAGAGGCTTTTCCTTGCCCAACTTGACCTCTTCCCTCCCCCCGCCCTGCCCATAAGAGCAGGGTCCCAACGACCCTGCGCAGCACCCAAACAGTCAACGCAGGCAGTGGTGGCACCACCTAGTCGTGGTGGCAAGTTAGTGAAGGATCCCACTCCACCAGCCACAAAGGTTAAGGATCCCACACCTCTTGCCATGAAGGGGAAGGAGCCTGCACGTCCTGCCATGAAGGGGAAGAAGCCCTCAACCCCTGCCAGGAAGGGTAAAGATCCAACACCTCCTGTCATGAAGGGGAAGAAGCCCTACTACTCCTCCTGCAGAAGCTGCCCAGGATGCACCTTCACCTGCTGACACAGTGCAGCCCTCACCTCCAGATGACACAGTGCAGCCCTCACCACCAGATGAAGCCATGTAGGCCACCCTCCAGGGACTGCTCTACAAGGGTCCCCCTCCAGAAACAGTGGGCATGTTCCCCACCTGAGAGACTGTGACCTTGCACTCCCCAGCAAAGGATAATGGCCCTGAAGCCCCCTCCTGAACCAGTGGGAAGTCACCCACTCCAGAGATTGTGGCCTTGAATTCCCTAGAAATGGACAATGGGCATGGAGCCCCCTCCAGAACCAGTGGGCTTGTTCCTGTATTTGGCTAAAGTGCCCCCCACCCCCCTGAAGTACCTGCCCACTTGCAAACTGATGCCCCTGAAGAGTTCTATCCAGATGAAGGGGGTCATTCTGACCCCAGCGGTCATAGACCGCCGGGGCCAGGGTCGGCAGGAGCACCGCCGACAGACCGGCGGTGCCCCGCAGGGCATTCTGACCGCGGCGGTTCTGCCGCGGTCAGATGCGGGAAACCGGTGGTCTCCCCGCCGGTTTCCCGCTGCCCTGCAGAATCCTCCATGGCGGCGGAGCGCGCTCCGCCGCCATGGGGATTCTGACACCCCCTACCGCCATCCTGTTCTTGGCGGGTCTCCCGCCAGGAACAGGATGGCGGTAGGGGGTGCCGCCGGGCCCCTGCAGAGTCCACCCAATTTTGGTTTCGGACTTTCTGAGGTGTTCCTAAATTTGACTCTGTATTCCTCTGTGGTGAGTTCAAATCCTTCTATCAAGGTTTCCTTCATACGCTGATAGGACTCAGGGACTTCTTCATTAAGGGTCAGAAGGGTATCTCTGCCCGTTACTGAGAATAACTCCCAAAGTAGAGAGTCTCAGTGTTGGTGACCTATCGTCCTCATTTTGCAGGCCATCTCAAAGGCTGCAAACCATTTATCAATGTCACCACTAGCACTAAACTTGGGGACAATCCCTTTGGGGACCTCAGAGTCAAAAGATTCCTCCTTTTCCCTATTTGTATTGCTTCCACTATCACTTTGGGCTTGAAGCCTATATTGACAATTCCTTCTTCAATGGCTAATTTATTTTCCTCGAGTTCCAGCTTTCTCTCCTCTAGTGAGAGCAGGTCAAGCCCTTCCTCAAAGCATGGTACCTCCTTATCAATGAGGTGTCTGCTAGAGTGACTCCTGTCACTTCCCTCTGGTGAAGGGTGTCTTGTAAAGGGTAGAGAGTTTTGATCTTCACCATCGTCCCCATTATCTTCAATTTAGGTTTGGGCATCATCCTTACCTTCACCAAAGCCTTAATCTGAGGAATGGGCCTCCCTCTCTGGTCCATGTTTCTCATAGGAGCTGAGGACTTTTCCAAATACCTCCTTTTTAGCTGTAACTCTATAGCTAATGCCCCTTCCTTTAGTCAAAACCCATGGATCACCAATCCTCAGGGCTGGGATGACTGGCAAGTCAAAATTCTTGCCAGTCTCCATGGTGCACTGACTTTTGCGTGAAAGTTGGGACCTTATTAAAATGTTGCAAGAATTTTTGTCTACCTTTCTAAAACTTTTTCAACTTTTGAAAACACTATTGGAATGGGGGTCTACGCAGGGCCCTAACAATTCCATTTAAACACTTGTTTTAAAAAATCTGAAAAATTACTTTGACTCTAATGCCAATTGATAATTCTCCTGTACTAAAACAGTTATGACCAACAGGTACTGTGAAACAAATTTTCAGGATCCCACCGCTGTAACACCATTGTAGGAAAGTGGAGTATTATGTAATGATGCTGGTTAGGCTTCACTATGTGATACTCTCACAATACCCCAAACATGGTCCTTGGATTCAAAATAATAAATCTGTGGCTCAGTCCTGGTAGTGTGACAAAGAGCAGTCAGGCTTTACCAGAGGAACATGTCTCAAATATTTCAGAATACTAACATGAATGATAAGTAATTGACACAATTCGAAAGAAATCTGGCATAGTTTATAAAAATAAAGCAATTTTAATGTTAATTTAGACACCAAAACAAAGTACATCATATACATATAACTGGAGTTAATAGGGAAAATCACTAGTGACACTCGGCCACTTGCGGGTTGCGTTCAGAGGAATCCACTTGTAGTTAAGGTGATGCAGTTCTCAGGACCAAGCTGTGACAGACAGACCAAATTTACCTGCCTTGTGGGGCCTAGGTTTCAAAGGTGTCCTGGCTGTCCTTGGTGCTGAACGCGGGAGCTGTGGGTGCTGAAAAATTGTAAAATACAGACAAATAATCAATACCTTGAGATCTTAGATTTACGTTGACTCTAGATAACCAACACAATTGAATCTGATAAAAAAATAATCTTTAAATGTGGTTTCAAAAATGAATAATACATCAAATTCAACAGTAATCAGTCCACCAACTGAACCCACGATCATCATCATGTGGCCAAGTAACTCAATACAGAAACAGAAATCTATCATTACAAACTCATACTCAAGGTAATTCACAAAATCACCTTCTCACTTTTTATATTTATACTCCAAATGTGTTAAATAATGCACAGATAATACAGCTCGTCACTTTCAGGGGCATCTGACACCGGAAAAAGTTGGTCAATTTCAAAAACTTTTTTCTTCTTTGATCTGGGCATTAAGAGCTCATAAACTACAAAAACCTTTTGGGGACCACTTTAAGAGGAAGTACTCCTGATCTAACCATCTTCTGCTACTTTGTTTTGTGGGAGAAGGACCCCAATCATTTTCTGAACCACAATATCTTATGCACCTCCATATTTACCTTAGGCATTTGAGCTCCAGGATGTCAATTTTGATCTAGGAACAAAATACTACACTCCCCCATCAATTAACTAATAATTTAGCAGGGTAGACAGAATAGAAGCTGGGGCTATTTAATAACCCCTTTCTAGATCAATTATAGTATTGTTCATAAAAACAATAAATTAAAATAAATATTTTGCCATGAAGGTTCAGATACAGAACATAGAACCACAAATAATCAAAACATTCCTATTTAGGCAATTGAATCCCTCCGGATTCTTGAGGAGGAAATGAAAGTCTCAAAATAATCGAACAGACTCTTAAGAGAATCATAAGAAGTCATCTTCAAGCCTTGAGGGGTTGTATCTACAATATATGCATACCAATTAACAAACCTGCAGATTTAGCTTGGTATGAACATGGTTAGATAACTCTGACAAATCTACAACAGCCTTGCAATAATTAAAACTTCTTAGCACTAGCCCATTTCTTCAGAAATGTTCCACTTGTTTCTTCAGCAAGTGCATTTCCACTTGTTTTCTCAGCAACTGAACTCTGTAGATAGACAATATTGTATGAAACATTTCTCAAACAAAGCTCATAGAATTATGTATGTCTGCACACCTGCATCAGAACTTCCAGTGGAAATCCTTCATAATGATATATCAGGTACATCATAGAAAGATTATTTCACAATGCACTCTTCATAATACAATTTCTCTTTTACATAATTGCATGTGTACTTTGCAAAAACTGCGAAAAGAGAAGACTTGCAGTGGGTCTTCGATTGGGGGGAAGAACATGAGCAAGATGAGCTAAACATCAGGAACCTCCCACTTCTATTAACATGGAGTCCTGCACAAAATTGTGGTCCAACTATACTACATTATTAATCACAATGTGTTTCAAGCACACTTCTCAAGCACACTTGAATTAATTCATCTGTTACAAACATATTCCTCATTAAAATCACTAATTTGCACAAGTAATTTATCACCCAAATTTGCTCATATCAAAAAAACATTAACAATGTCCTTACAGTCACTAGCACCTGAAGGCATTTTTTTGCATTGGATGGCCTAGCAGTCCTACATAGAGAGTACAGACTAAAATCCTAATATTGTATATCAATATAGGTACCAGCTAGAAAAGTCTCAAACCTCTCTTAGCTCCATTTCATCTTTGACAACTCTTGTGCTCCTACCCCACTACCACATTCGACTAGAACATAGCTTGATCCCTAACTCCACAAATCAAAATCTCCAGTACAGTACAGTACTCTGAAGATATAAAGGTGTTCTTCTGTGTATGGAGCAAATGATCCACTAGTAAGTGCTTCTGTCTGTATACCATCACAAAGCTCACCCTTACAGGTCGATCAGATATTTGCACTTGGTGACAGAGGCAGTAGTCAGAAATCATTCAACCACAAATCAATAATATAAAGCCATAAACAATATTTCAAACACCATGAACAATTCAACACTAAATCAAAACTCCAAACTGAATCAAGTTTCAAAGCTTTATTACTATTCCAAAACAATGTCGCATAATTGGTACGCAAAACTAAGTTATAAACGTACATGAAAACCATAGGCTGACCAAAAAGTCTGAAAAGATTTAAACTACTAAACATTAATACTGTTAAAACTCCAAAAGAATGATATAGATTAGCAACAACAACACATGAACATTATTACCAGATTTTAAAGCAGATGATGGTGACATGAGTAAATCACCAAATCATAGTTTTATCAAATTATTTCAGAGCTGGGCCATTTCTAACACTAACCAGAACTGGGATTTGCAAGTGTGAAGATGGGCTATCACACACAAGCAGAAGCAAATGTAAAAGAAAGACAAAAATAATTTGGAAAAACATCTATGGGACAGCAGACAGTAGCAATTCATCAAGACAGAGCGGTCACCATCCTCCGGCATCATTTGACAGCAGCATCAGGACAGTGCAAAACACGGGGCGCAGATAGGACATATCAGCAGTAGAGAATGAGTTGGGCATATTGGTGCTGAACCACATAAGAGAATAGGACACTATGATGAGGAAACTCATCAGGGGACTTAGAGAAAAGAATAGGACAGCAGACTTAAACAAACTTAGAACTAACTATACAAAATGCATTAATTGGTTCTTCCTGTGGGCACATTCTGGGTGTCAGTTTCAGCAACCAATTGCAGGCAGTGGTACCACAAAGTTTGAAACTTTTCAAAATCTTCTCAGCAAAAGTGGGTTGTCAACTGGTGACCTAACATGTCACTAACAAAATATTACATTCTCTGATAATTTGCAACTTACAGTTCCTTTCACATGACACACAATAAACTAAGCTAATATTCTTTCACATGAATACTAAAGACGTCCTGTCCGGTTCGACAGCTAGAACAAATATTGTTAGATTAACTAAACCTGAAACATGCTCTTCTCCTGCAATACAATAGAACATTCAACATTACATTGATTGCCTAGGAAAAGAATTCAAGTCAGAGGTGACAGAGTAAATGAGGATTTTTCCATGACTGCTTGCAAAATGAATCTTCCAGGCCCAGTCATGTTAAGAGAGCCTACTGCACATTAATACAATTAACACATTAATAAAATGTTTTGCACACCCTAATTATCAAATGTTTTATTTTAAATATCATTCATGTTATGTAAAAGCAATTTCAAACATATATGCATTTTCGATGCACATAATTCATAATAATGAAATCCATTTATTTTAATATAAATGTGTTTAATTCACATTAATTTAGTGCTCATAGTCAATTTTATTTCAACTGTCTTAACTTAAAAATAATACTTTCAGGTTAATATTTATTAATAATTGACACATTTATGAATGCACAATATTTTCATGTTAAACGTGAGGTCAAAATACGATTGGTAGGCACAAATGTCCACCTCGATTTAAACTTGCAAATTTTCATTTCTACGTATTTTTCTCTGTTAGGCTCCTAAAACTGCAGATTTTTCAGTTGCCATATGCTAGTCTATGCCACTAATTTATTGATAAAAACTAGCTCTCGCTCAGTACCAATACCATCATAAAAGTAGCTCCATCCATGGAGCTCAGAACCAGTTCAAATGCTTCACTAAGTTATTTTCACACGTCTCATTCTGAATTTCAAAGTGAATATAAAACTTGTCTCTAAAAACACAGTTGTGGGGGTGTGTTCAAGATGGCACCGACTGACAGCACCTTCCTTGAGCTCTGCCACTTGCTTTAGTAAATTAGCAGGAGCGGCGTGCCCTGGTCCTCTGCGATAACCTACCAACCCAAGGTAAGTAATTTGCAAGCATGATGCAGTGTTTTTAGCCTCTGACAGACTGCAGCATCACTGGCTTAAGTCCCAGCCTGTGGTAAGGAGCACTGATACCACCAAAATGGTGACTGCTGCAGAGCCTTCATCCACGTGGCTCCAGCAGGCCTAGCTGAGTTGCACCCACCCCTCTTGCAGAAATCCAGGGACCCAGGGCACAGTGGCAGTAAGATCGGCAGCAGAATTTGAGCACACATTCGTATTGAAGCAAAGAGCCTGGGGGTGGTGCGGAGGCAGGACCTGGCCCCTGCTGGGGACTGAGGTGGCAGAAGGCTGGAGGGGGCCACACTGAGATACTCTATGACTCTAACATAACTGTGACCACCAGGGACAGTGAAGTCACGCACAAGGCAGACTGAAGCTCTCAACAGCATACTGCAAGATGCCTAGGACTGGGGCAGACGAGATGCTGCTTGTCGAGGCCTTGGGTAGCAACTTGTGGCACCTGCCTACTGAATAGTGCAAGAACGGCCTGATTATCCTGCAGTTTTGGCAGTTAGGCTTACGTAGGAGTCACACAAATAATTTGTTGTACTCACAGTATCAATAACTGAAGTCACACACAAAAGAATAACTTGAGTACAATTTACAAAAAATAACATGGATTTTTATATAATCTTTCAGACCAAGAACTTTGTTACAAGGTAAGAAGTTTTTAAATTTAAATACTTTTCAGTTTCAAAGATCAACAGTGCAATTTTTAGAATCGTCAATGTTAACCTATGGGAGGAATACAAGAATGCAGTTTTGCAGTTAAGTAAACGACTTACAGATCCAGCCTTCAGGGTTAGAGGTCAACACCAGGCAAGGTTCAAATTAGCACCAAGAGCGCAGCCAAAGTAGCACAGGGGCGGCCAGGTGTAGGGGTCCAATTTCTTTTGATGCGCAGGTATCATTCCACATACCCAACAGTTAGTATTATTTGTAGCATTATGAGTATGATGCAACATCTGAATGAAAGTATTATTGAAGTACGATTGACGGTGCTTCTGCTCCTGATAGGGAAGCGTAAAGTAATAGTGATCCTCTCGTACTGGAGTAGTGGCAACAAAAAACTCAACTCAAAACAAACCAAGTGATTATTGCTATAATCACCAAAACAAGAACAAACCCCATAGTACTAATGATCAGTTTGTTATTCATTTTAGCAATAGTGATAATCGACCCTTTCAGAAATGAATTAAAAACAATCGTTGGAGCTCTTATCCCTGGGCAGACGCTGATTTCTTCACCACGGGCCAAGACGGGTGTCACTACTCTAATGCATGGGTGATCCCCCCCTTGCCACATTGGCTCTCCGTTTCACTAACCCAGGGTGGTAGCTCAACCAGTTTTTTTCAAATTATTTTCTGATTCTTTCCTCGGTCTCAAATTATATCGCAACACTCCAGAAGTCGTATGGTCCAGGAAGACCTCTGCAGATTCATCAGGTGATATAGCACAGTCTTTCTCCGTAGTCAAAATCTCTCGATGATCGGTCAGCACAGTAGGTTCCACCAAGGTAGGTAGCACTCTCTTGCAGTGAGTACTATGGACCCAATTATTTCGGTTCGTCACTCGAACTGCTGTCCTTGTCGCAAGGAGCACCTGTTCTGGGCCTTGCCACCTTGGTTCCAAGCTGCTTGATCTTTCAAAGGACTTAATCATCACCTGGTCACCAGGTCGGAGTTCATGGCCTTCACCTGTAGATCTGTCAGGAAGTGCTTCTCGAACCTGTTGATAAATAGAAACCAAATTGTCGGTTAACTGTGCCAAATAATCATTCATCAGGACACAAGGTACATCATATACAGAATTTGGCTTAGGAACTGCCCAAATGTTCATTGGCCTCCCTAAAACCACTTCATAAGGACTAAGGCCGATTAGAGAGTGTGGCACTGACCTAATAGACAATAATGCCAACGGTAATGCATCCGGCCAAGTTAAGGATGTGGAAGCCTGTATCTTCGCTAACTTCAGCTTCAAAGTAGCATTATACCTTTCCACCAACCCTGCTGATTGTGAGTGGAAAACCGCATGGAACTTTTGTTTAATCCCTAATCCTTTCAGGACATACTTAATAACTTCCCCAACAAAATGAGGTCCATTATCATTCCATAAAAGTCTGCAAACACCAAACCTAGGGAAAAATTATTTCAAAAGCACCTTCGCTGTGGTAATGGCAGTATTAGCCTTTGTGGGGTACGCCTCTATCCATTTACTGAAGGCACATACCACCACCAAGACATACTTTAAATTGTTGTAGAGTTCAAGCTGAATATAATCCATTTGTAGAACTTCAAAAGGTGCAGTTGGTGTAGCAAACCCTCCCGCAGGAGTACGTGTCCCTTTTCCAGGATTGTATTGTAAACAGATCAAACAAGACTGTACTACTCTCTTAGCTGTACAGGAAATTTCTGGATGCTCCCAAACTTGCGTAAGCAACTTTGTTATTGTTGAAGCTCCAACATGTGCCAGCCCATGTGCCATCTGAACCATAGGTTGCACAAAAGCTATAGGCAATTTCCATTTATCCATCTGCTTATTCCGCCAACAGCCCTCATCATCCAATTCTCCTTCTTCAGACCGTTGCTCACGTTCTTTCACAGAAGCAGATTTCTGTATATCTAATACGTCTTGTCTAGCATTATGCCAACGTTCAGCTTGTGACTTCACTACATACATAGAAGTAGTACTTCGCTGCATCGCAGTCTCACGTGCTACGCGGTCCGCAAGAGCATTACCTTGCCCTATCTTATCGGTCACTTTCTTGTGTGCACTACATTTCACAATAGCTAGTTTCTTTGGATATTGCAATGCAGTCAAGAGGTTATGCACTAATTCTCCATGCATTATCTGTATCCCGTGGGATGTGAGAAAGCCTCTCTCCTTCCAAAGCAAACCAAAATCATGAGCCACTCCAAAAGCATAGCGGCTGTCTGTATAAATGTTCACACATAAGTCAGTACTAAGCTCACATGCTCGTGTCAAAGCTATTAGTTCAGCTGCTTGAGCTGACTTCTGTGGTATACGAGCTATCTCCACTACTGTGTGTATTGTGGTGATTGCATATGCAGCTGAGGTCGTACCGTCTGGCAACTTCAAACAAGACCCATCAACCCACAGTTCCCCATCTACATCTGGAAGGGGCGTATCTTGTAAATCAATACGACCCTTTGTCTGTTCTTCGGTAAGGAATATACAATCATGTGTTTCTTGTGACTGAGGCTGAGTCACCGGATATGGCAACAAAGTGGCTGGATTTAGTGTTGCACATCTCTTCAGTGTAATGTGAGGAGCCAGCAATGTCAATTCATATCCTGTCATGCGAGCGCTAGTTAAATGTTGTGTCTTTGTTTGATTTAAAAGAGCATCAACCGCATGGGGTACTGACACCAACAGCTTATGTGACAAAACTATCCCTTCACTCTGACGTATTGACACAGCTGTTGCGGCAACTGAACGAAAACACCCAGGCAACGCTCGAGCGACAGGGTCAAGTACTGCTGAAAAATATGCACAGGGACGCTGCTTATCGCCATGTGTCTGTACTAAAACTGACAATGCACATCCATCTTTCTCATGTACGTAAAGTGCAAAAGGCTTCATGTAATCTGGAGTACCTAACACTGGTGCTGAACAAAGGGCTTGTCGTAGCTGCCGGAAAGCAGTCTCACATTCATCTGTCCATGAGAGGGGCATTGGAGTATCTTTAGTCAAAAGTGCTAGCAAAGGTTTGACAATGTGTGAAAACCATAATATCCATTGCCTACAAAAAGAAGTAAGACCACGGAATGCACGAACATCATTCTGAGTAGAGGGTACTGGTGTGTCTAAAATTGCTTGAATACGATCTGATGTAAGTGCACGGCCCTCCTTAGACAAAAGGTGACCTAAATAGGTTACCTTTGGTCTACAATATTGCAATTTCTTTCGTGACACTTTATGATGGTGTGAAGCACGAAAAGAAAGTAAGGACAAAATGCAATTTTCACATTGCTCAGGGGTATCAGCCGCCAACAAAATATCATCGACATATTGTATGAGAGCCACACCTTCAGGCAAAACAAAAGAATCAACGTTTTAACGCTTGACTATAAATACTTGGACTCTCAGTATAGCCTTGAGGAACTCTGCAAAATATAATTGATCGTTTATTCAAAGTAAAACCAAACAAATATCGGCTGTCAGGATGAATAGGGATCGAAAAGGAAGCATTCTTCAAGTCTATCACAGAGAACGTAGTTGCTGTCATGGGAACCAAAGTAAGAAGTGTCTTGATGTCAGATACCACAGGATATTGTGGTATCACAATCTTATTGACTTCTCATAAATCAATAATGAATAGGTAAATCCTGGTATCAGTATCCTTTTTCAGAATAGGAAGAATCAGACTGTTACAAACATTATACAGAACTTCCTCAACAACTCCAACTGCAATAAGATCATGCACAATTCGTGTGAGTGCTTCTTCCCCCTCCTGTGAAATTTTGTATTGAGGCAAACGTGACAATACAGCTCCCTCCTTGACACTAATATGTACTGGTGGAATAATCATTTGTCCCACATCAGTATCTGAAGTAGCCCAATAAGTACTAGGGAGTGAAGCTAATGCAATTTCCTCTTTAACAAGACAAACTCTTTCCATCACAGGATGATTATCATTTAAAATAACACACACCCCTTCAGGAGAGCATCGTATTGTAGCCCCTGAAATACTTGAGCATATCAAGACCCACAATATTGTCTGGTGTATTCGGAGAAAGCAAAAATGGACATGGAGCAGTAAATTTATCAACATGGAATGCAAGTGGTTGTGACAATGGGCTAGGGGAAGGTGTTCCATCGAAACCTATTGATGTAATGGTTAAGACAGACAGGGGAGCCCTTGGAATCAATTGTTTAGACAAGGCGCTACGAGTAGTTCCTGTATCAACCAGAAACTGATCAGTACAACCCAAAACATGTGCTGTAACATAGAGACCCCTCTGATCTACTAGAACTTCAATTGATTCCTTACCCAATCCTAGGCAATCCTATGCATAAGCAGAATCTTGGAAATCAGGCTGCACATGGTTAGACATCTGGTATTGGTTCTGTCTATCAAAAGTGTTAAACCCATCCTGCCCTCGTACATTAGCATCACCCCTAGCATGATCATTCGTGCTTCTTCTAGGTCCTGAATATCCTGAGCGATTTCTCATTTGTCCCCGACCACGTGAACACTGCTGAACACGTAGTGCTGGACAATCGGCAGCCCAATGCCCAAATTTCTTACAATATGCACACTGATCAACAGACAAATTCGAACGAGTGTAAGAAGAACCATAAGATCCACGTCCACCTCTATCACTACCTCTAAAAGGAGGACCATAAGCTTGAGCCAACATAACCTTCGTCTTTAATTCTTTAATCTTTTTATCCTCGCTACCTTTTGCTTCTAATTCTTGACGTTCATAATACTGAGCCATAGTCAAAAGAGAAACCGGAGTAGAGGTAGTCCATGAACTTTCACTAGCTTTTAGACGACTAGCTATTCCTGGTAACAGATTTGCAACATATTTATCGACAAACAAATGTCCGCCCGTATCATCTGACAATAACTGGCAGCTAAAATCATGAAATGCTTCTTCCAAGCGTGTAAAGAAATCAGAGACCGATTCATCTGCCTTTTGCTTACAAGACACTAAAACAGTCCAATCTATCTTTTTAGGGGGAATAATCGTTTTGAACTTAACTAATATGGCTGCAGGAAGATCTAGAATCAACTGATAAGGCTTTTTCGCAGGTTCCCTATCCCCGTCCATCTGTTCTAATTCTTTCCATGACGCCCCAAAAACTACACAATCATCAATTTTATGAACAGTTCTCCACATATCTGGTGGTAATATCAATCCGAAAAATAAATCAATGTCAGCCAACGTCATAGTACAAGAACTAATTGCTCCCTCAACTTCCTCATAAAAGGCGGCTGGATTTTTCCGCGGGTCAGGTAATGCTGTTTTAAGTGCCATTTATTATAAATAAAATAACCCTTAGCATCAACAGAAGTTTTATCATCACTTGTACCGAATCCTTTAGGAGGAACATACAAAGGCGCGGCCTCCCGCATTGGTTTCGCGTGAACTATCATAGTCTTATCTGTTCCGAAGATGGAAGCTTGCACCCCGCCGGTCTGAGATGTCCGTGCAACTAAGTCCACAGCCCTTTTCTCCTCTTGCAAACGGACTGCCACAACACATAATTTCACCAAACGCCTAATTGCATCAGCCACCTGGGAGAAAACAAAAAGACCATCACGCATTTGCTTATGATCAGCTGCTACATAATCGGGCTCTAACTCATCAGAATATTTCCGATATAGTTCAATAACTTCTGAGCCAAATGCCTCAGTAAAATATAGCTGCTCCTTTTCTGTCCACCCTTTCATGTTGTCTAAAAGTTCAGAAGCAGAGACCACGTTACAAATTGTTTTACGAGCAATGATCTAAGCTCAGACGCACGGTCAGCAGGCAACATAGAGCGACTGTCTCGCATCTTCTGTTGCTCCAAACTGGAGACCTTAGCTAACTCATGAGGGGCAGAAGGAACAACATACGGAGGTGGAGGGCGATCTAGTAACAAAAAATCATCATGTGGTTTATTAAGGATAGGATAGAGAGGTTGCCTAACGGTGTATTACGGTGTAAAACCTGTAGTTTACGTTCTTTCTCTTCTAGCTCCTTTAAGTCATTTATTTCTTTCTTTCTCATTTCCAATGCTTTCACATTTACATTCTTCCGCTGCTCTTTCTCAAACAAGGCTTGCTCACGCTTCACTCGTCCACGCACTTGTTTCTCCCACATTCGTACACAGTCAAACATATCTTGCCTAGACTTTCACTTACACATACATTGTTCCACATACTCAATCTTTCGCAAATCAAATGACCCATGCATGGGCCAACGTAACTCAGGATCCGCACAAGTGTATTTATTCCATATTGTGCTGTACATTATAGAAGAAAGACCATGTTTAACATACATATCTCTATTGGGCGTCCCCTCTGGAGGTGCCGGTTGCAATTCTTCCAGTCTCAAAGTGGTACCATTACAAAAGCAACACATCCTACGAAGTGCGCTAAAAACAGGCATGCCAAAAATAGTGCAGAATATGCAATATTATAATCAAAGTAGCACTTAAGGTGCCATTCAAATCAAAATTAAATTGGAGAAAATTCTCCTCATTACCTGCCTATATAAATTGCAATTTATATATCAATTCAAAGGACAAAAATTGACTAGTCACCCAAAACACGAGAGCCACAGTAAGTAGTGCTAAACTTAATTACCAAACAAAGGCATCAAAACCAACAGCAAGTGCCGTAAAACGGCTCTTACCAATCACAGGGTGTCCAGGTTCCAACTGCCAAGTTCTAAAATCGACCAATTGGTCACTGCATGACGAATGAACAAAAAGGATCTCAGTCGAGGACCGGCGCCACCTGGATGGTCAAATCAGAAAGAAGGGAAAAACGCTGTGGTTGCCAAAACTCGGGTCTCCTCAGGCATTGATCGTCCGCAGCGAGATCCCAATCCTTCGTCGCGACCAATCCGTTGGGCGTCCGAGTCGCCGATGAGTCCCTGTTCGGGCGCCAATTTGTTGAAGTAAGCCTCAGCAAGGCCTACTAGTGCAAGGGGTTCACCCTTCTCTGCACAAAGGCCTCAGACCATATAGGAAGAAGTTGGCACAGAAACTGAAATAAAAGACAAAGTTTATTAAACCTCATGAGGTGGTACTACAGTTCAAACAGCACCCTTCGGTAATGTTTGAAGTAGCACACTGAACTGAGAGAGCATGGTCCATTTATACCCACGCAGGGGCTAAGAGGAGGTGGTACAATTATAGAAGCAAGACTTGCATACATGTAAGGTCATGTGGAAATGCACAGTCAACAGGTAGGAGGGGCTAACAGTTTTCAAGGACTAACAGCTGCAGACCTTACTGGGCATGTGCGAAAGTGGGAGATGCTAAATATAACTTGTCACTAGGCAGATTTTCAAGAGTAGTTAACAGAAAGGTAGGACAGAGCACATGGTGAGCACATGGCAGCATGTGGCAGAGAAAATGGCTTCCATGAATACAAAATGGATTCCGCGAAATGTTCACAATAGTTACTAAATACAAGATGTCTTCTGCTAATGCTTAATCTAATCGCTGCTAAACTACAACAGGGTGATGATCACTCCTGATGCAGACACCCTCACCTCATAGGAGGGGACTTTAATTTGGTTCCAGATGGCCTCCTGGACAGACTGGCTCAGAGAACAGGGCAGACAGGGGCATCCACTACTATTGCATGCATTCAGTGGTTGAAGGTCATGGGTCTGGTAGACGTATGGCTCTTGCACCACTCAACAGTAAAAGATTACACATTTTTCTCAGAAGCCCACCAAACCTATGCTAGAATAGTCTTTTTTCCTACCTTGCAGTGCTTCACAACAGCCGCCACATTGGTAGACATCGGTGTTGCCGTCCTTCCCAACCACTCACACATGTTCATCACACCAGATACCACACTGCAATCTTGCATCTGGCACCTCAATCATAAATCACAGACATACGACTCAAAAGTTTTCAAAATCACTGACAAAACTCCTGACTTTTATGATGCCAATGAAACACCTGATACTCCTATCGCCTTATTATGGGACACACTGAAAGCAGTAGTACAAGCTATTTTATAAACTACAGCTGCCAGGCTTGACAGAGATGGAAAAGACAAGTGGCTTCATCTGGAGGAGTGGGTAAAAGACCTAGAGGAAGCTCATAAACATTCAGGCTCCCATAAGGTATGGGCTCAACTAGCACTGGTGTGCAAATAACTTAAAGCCTTAGACATAGACAAGGTAGAATACGCTTTACTGTGCACCAAGAAAAAGTACTACACTGGAGGCAATAAGGCAGTGTGCAAAGTAGCACACTGACCATGGCCCTCATTACGACCCTGGCGGTCGGTGATAAAGTGGCGGGCTGGGGGTAAGTACCACCAAATTATTACCATGGCAGTGATATCTCCGATTGACAGCCAACGTACCACACCGATCACCAGGGCGAAAACAAACGTCACTACTGAGGTAGCCACTGATAGCTGGGTGGAAGACAAAGTTCTGCCCACCATATTATGACCCTGCAAACCGCCACCTTTTCCAGGGCGGTACCAACGCCATCAGAAGCCTGGCAGAAACACATCACAGAAGTGAAAGGACTCACCATTGGAGACACAGGGAAGAACCACACCGCCATGGAACCCGAACTGCAAGTCTTTCCGATGATCTTCTACGTTATGCCCCACCTGGAACACTAACGCCGGTGAAGACAACGACGTTGAGTACCACCGCCTAGCACACAAAGGAGGGTGGGAGGAAAACGAGAGTGACACACACACACACCTACAACACACACCCCACACACACCATACACACAACCAGATGCACTACAAAAACAAATTGGCCACGAAAATCTGCAGAATAATGCAAAGGTAACAGGAAATTACCAAAATGATTGTAATCAGTCCGACGATAAAATCAACAATCAAATGTGACGATGAAACAGATCTGTAAACTTGTATAAAAAAGGGACACTTCCCAGTTCATAGTTCAATAGGCCCACATGGCCACAGGGCACAGTCCAAGGCCCCACTCGAATCCTGCACCAATCCGGATAGAACACTGCAAGGGCATCAGTTGTCAAATAGGGTGGCACCTCGGGGGGCACCTCAGCCGGATGCAGGAACCAGCCCACTTGTTCTGGATGGGGCTCCATGCCCATTGCTCTGTCCTGTGGAGTGCAAGGCCAGTCTCTGGCGTGGGTGATGTGCCCACTGGTTCTGGAGGGGGCTCCATGCCCATTGCTCTGTCCTGGGGAGTGCAAGGCCAAAGTCTCTGCAGTGGGTGACTTTCTCACTGGTTCTGGTGGGAGCAGGCCGCACAGTAGCCCTTGGAGGCCGGACTACATGCGCCCACCAGCGGTGATGGCTGCACTGTGGTGGTGGTTGTGGGAGGCTCCTGCTCAGCCCCTACACCCTCTGATGGCTGCACTGTGGTGGTTGGAGGAGGCTCCTGCTCAGCCCCTGCACCCTCTGATGGCTGCAATGTGGTGGTGGTTGTGAGTAGGACCCCTTCCACCAGTCGCTCCAACTCCTCAGAAGTGAAGGCTGGGGCCCTTTCCCTGGTTACACAGGCCATGGTTGATTCCAGACACAGGTCACAGCAGCACATGCAGTGTAGCTCCTCTCCTATGGAAGGTCAGGAAACAAGTGAGGAATCAGATAGAAGATGGCAGTCACGTCTGCGGCGGTGCATACCATTGGCCACTGTACCCCATAGGGCCCAATATAAACCAATGATGAATTGCAGAGCAGTTCACGACCGCCTACCGCCACAGCGCACAACATCAGCAGCATTACCTCACTTCCACCTGTCCCTACTCACAGGACAGGTGGGCGCCATTTCAGGGGGGGTGAACAGGCCTATCAATTATTGCTGTGTCACTGGATGAATAGGAACATACTTCACTAATTACACTGTCCCATAACATGTTTGCACATTGTGGACTGCTTTTGTGGCTCCATTGTTCAGTTTGTGACAGCCTTCTCACTCTTGTGTACCTTAGATACCTACCGCTGCAGATGAACAGGAGATGGAGACATACCCCCGTGTACAGACCCCTGGTGGACTTGGCTACACGGGAGGACAGGCACATAATACTCACCTATAGACAGGTCAGGGCCACCATCACAGAGCTGCGTGCCCAATCGGAGCCTGGAGTGTTGTCTGCCCTGATAAGACACATATGCAGCTACTTTGCTTTCCCCAGGTTGAGGATTTGGCCACAGTGAAGGCCGGATTCTATGCAATGGGACATATCCCCAATATAATAAGTGCGTTTGACAGAACATTATTTGTGCCCCCCGCCAGTATGAACAGGCGTTTAGGAATCGTAAGAGTTTCCACTCCTTGAATGTGCAGATGGTGTGCTTGGCGGACCAGTACATCTCCCACGTCAATGATAAGTATCCTGGGTCGGTGCATGATACCTTTGTACTGAGGAATAGCAGTATCCCAAATGTGATGGCCCAACTACAGAGACACAGGGTGTGGCTAATAGGTGAGCCCTTGTTCCCACCCAGTATATGTTGGTGTATGCCTATGGTATTGGCCATATAGGATAATGTGTGGCTAAATGTTGTACCTCAATATTTGCAGGTGCCTCTGGTTACCCAAACATATCATGCCTGCTGACCCCTGTGAGGAATGCCAGGACAAGGGCAGGAGAACGTTATAATGAGGCACATGGGCGAACCAGAAGGATCATTGAAAGGACCTTTGGCCTCTTGAAGGCTTCTAGGTTCAGGTGCCTCCACCTAACAGGGGGATCCCATGAAGGTCTGGTAGATAGTAGTACCATGCTGCATGTTGCACAATTCGGCCCTAAGACCCCATGTACCTTTTCTGCAGGAGGAGGAGACTGGAGATGCCCCTGTTGCAGCAGTGGACCCTGAGCACAGTGAGAATGTGGAGGCAGAGGATGAGGATGTGGACAACAGAACATCTCTGATATGTCAGTACTTCCAATGACACACAGATGAGACAGTGCAACTTTACATATCAATGACTATTGTTGTATTCTGTGTGACATTGCCATGCTGGCATTACCCTCTTCTTTGCCCTACTTACTGTTACCTCTAGATATTCATTTTGCAGATGTTTGTAATATGACATATTCTCCTAGTGTGGTCACAACAGCCAGCTACAGGTCATTAATTCAATGCTCACTCTATGTACAGTTAATTTGCAATGGTTGTAGCTGTTTCAAACAATACAAATTTACAATCAATGAAATACTAGTAGTCATGTTTTGTCCAAGGGTGTTTATTGTAGTGCTAAAATACAGAGGGGAAAGTACAATAGAATGGGGTGATGATGGAAGAAAGTCCAGGGTATTGTTCCGGTCTGTTTGTAGCACAGGTGCATTGTCCATGGGGACATAAGACGGAGAGCAATGGCAGTTCAAGGTGGACAGGGTGACTGAGTGGGACATAAGGGGGACAATCAGGAAAGTATCATTACCTGGCGGTGGCCTTGGCAAGTGTCTCTGGCTTCTGTCTGGATCGCAGGGAATGTTTGCGGGTGGTTCACCTTCTACAGGGGAGGGGTGCTGGTGGCCTGTTGGTCCTGTGGCAGGGCCTCCTGACCACTAGCGGCAGCGGAGGTGGAGGGCTGTTCAGATGACTGGCTTGGGGTAGGAGCCCGCTGGTGTGACACTGCCTCCCTCATGATAGTGGCCATGTTTGCCAGCACCCCTGCTATTGGGACCAGGGTGGTGTTAATGGTCTGCAAGTCCTCCCTGATCCACTGATACTGTCCTTCCTCCAGCCGCCTGCACGTTGTCTAGGATCTGGCCATTCGTGTCCTGGGAATGTTGGTAGGCTCCCAGGATCTCAGAGAGTGCCTCCTGGAGAGTCGGTTCCCTGGTCCTGTCCTCCCCCTGGCACACAGCAGTCCTCCCTGTGTCCTAGTTGGCCTGTGCCTCTGTCCCTTGAACCATGTGCCCAATGTCACTGACCCCAGGTCCCAGATTGTCTTGTGTGCGAGGTGTGGCCTGTGGTCCCTGTACATGTGAGCACACTGCTGATTGACGTGTTCTGGGGACAGAGGTTTGGGTACGCTGGGTGGGTGCTGTGGTGTTGGTTCCTGATTGCGGAGGCTCTGTGGTGGTCTGTGACTGTCCACCGCCAGTCCTCTGTATAGCGAGCTGGTGTGTTGCTGCAATGGAACAAGCATTGTAGGTCATTCCACCTCTTCCTGATGTCGTCCCTTGTTCTTGGGTGCTGTCCCACAGCATTGACCCTGTCCACGATTCTCCGCCGTAGCTCTATCCTCCTTGCTATTGATATCTGCTGCACCTGTGATTCAAATAGCTGTGGCTCTACCCTGATGATTTCCTCCACCATGACCCTTAACTCCTCCTCAGTGAAACAGGGGCGCCTTTGTGGTAGCATAGGTGTTATGTGATGTGTGTTGGTGAGGGTGTGTTGGGTAATGTGTTGGGGTGTGTGATGTGGAGTGCGTGAGGGGTGTATGGGTGTGAGTGGTGTGTGTGTACAGTTGTCGTAGTGATCTTGGGGTCAGTCTCATGGCAATGAATTGTATTCGTAAAGGGTAGTGGGTAATGTGTGTGTGTGTTTTATAGTGGTGTGAGTGTGTGGGCGATGTATGTGAATGGGTGTCAGGCGTGTTTTGTTTGAATTGGACAATGTAGTGTTGTTTTGTCTGGGTGTTCATTGTGAGTGCAGCGGTATGTACCGCCAATGGTTTACCGCAGTTGAAAGTCCCCCGTGGTGATTCGTGGGTCATAATGTGATGGGTGTTGTTCTGTTGGCGTAACAGTGTGGGTTTTGGGACCACCACTTCTGCACTGACCTTTGGTCTGGCAGATTTGTGTATGTGACTGTATTCTGTCGGTTTGGTGTGTGTGTGTCATAATATTGGGAACAGACATTCGCCAGCGCAGTGGTAAGTTGGTGTTGGTCAGCACGGCGGTAAGTGGCATTTACCGCCAATGTCATAATGAGGGCCTATGTGTCCAAGCACTAGGTCATGCAGCCACACATATGACCGCATTCCAGCTGACCCTCACATACTTTGAGGAATGGATCATAACCTGTAACTCAGACAAGAGACTTCTCTCTGACATATACACTTTCCTTAATACCCCAATGAATACTGCTAGATCCTTGCTAACAACAGTGATGGGAACAGGAGTGCAAACGCACTTTCATGTTCAGTGAATGGACAGACATTCTACACGGTGCACACACATCTGTCAGTTGTTCCTCTGGCAAGGAAACTTTACTAAAAAATTTATTTTATAGAAAATATACAGGCAGCTGACTGGAAACAGGACGGGGAGTAAGGCTGCTGGAGGAAATGCGTACACTTAGATACACTGACACATCTTCTCTGGCACTGCCCCAAACTACAACAATACTGGACAGATGTGATAGTGGACATTAACTAGATGCACAACACTGATCTATCCAGGTTCCCTAGCTAAATTTGGTTGGGTCTCCCCAATGCTCTAACAATGCCTAAACATAAGCCTCCATGGTCAGCGCAGGGGTGGGCTATCATTCTTGCCCTGTGTGCAGTGAAACAAGTCATATTGTCTAACTGGGGAACCGATGGTGCACCAAGAAGGCTGGATGGAATAGAGAAGCTGATGGTGGTGGTGGAACGCAAACAGCCATGCTTTGATAAGACCGGGGGACCATGTATATGATTAGCATCTCAGGAGTTCTGACAACTTACCTGCCAAGCTTACCTATGAGTCCTCTGCTTCACACAAATGGAACATAGCGTTGGCTGAGGAGTGACAACGATGTCCCAATCTGTACTTTCTATGTTGTGGCCAGAACACATCGCATTTCTTAACCTTTGGAGTTCTTGAGTAAATGCGTATTACTTCTCTTTAAACTCTTTCTTCCTCCTCTTGCACTTCCTGCTAGCCCTCTCCCTCCATTCCCTTCCTCTGGTTAATCCATACCTCTTTTCCTATACCTCACCAGCCTATGGATGTAGGTGAGGAGTTTGCCATGTATCGTTGCCTTTTTTTGAAAACCCCAAAAAACTGATTTAAACCCAAAAAACACAGTTGTAATGCAATTCAGGGCAACACCTGTGAGATTACAGTCTGATGCCAGTGTGTGCAAAACTATATTATGCATTAATCTACATTTCCAGCCATCAAACAACTAGCACACATTCACTGGATATAAGATGAATCAGCACCAAATGGTCATTTAGGATGTGGACTAGAGGGACACATTCCAGATGGTCCAATAAGGGATAACCCTGTCTTCAATTTCAAGCATAGCACAAAAGGAAAGTGCTTAGATGGACATAAAGAAGTGCTTATGCCCAGGCACAGTTCACAGATCCTGAGCAGGGTCCCATGTCACTGGCTGGTTGTGAGATTGATCTCCTCTGGCAGCCAAATTAGGATGGATGAGTCCTTTGTCCTTCAGCAGAGCTCAGGCAGGTCCTTAATGTGGGTTTCTCCAACTCTCCCAAAGGAGCTCAATGGCTTTAATGAGGAGAGCTAAATGCTGGCTGTCCATTTCAAATATATGCTTTTAAGAGAAAACTCCATCTGGAGTTCCCTCCAGACACAGAGCCCAATTGGATACACACCCAAACATTTGACACACACACAACATATATATTGCACCCCACAACCAATAGCATACACAAAAATGAAGTGATGGATCCCAGCTTTGGTGAGTTAACACATTTTCCCAAGGGGTCACACGTTCTCAACTGCTGTGCTAGTGCTTGAGTTGTCGTTAACCGTCAATGCTCCCATGACATGGTGAGGGGACACTGGTTTTCCTCCCTCTCAAGTAGGGCACACCGTCTTTCCATCAGTGAACAGTGAGCTGCTGACTAAGCAAGCCATGGAAGCAACAAAAATTGGTAAAGCCAATAGGTCTCGCCTATGCAAGAGATAATGACTTTGTGCAATGAGTTTTACTTATGTTGTACATCAGCATGGCTGCTGTTCAGCATGGTTAAAAGTTAGTGACATAGAGGAGAGTGGCATGGAGTGGAGTGTAACAGACACAAAGGACCTCATTACGACCTTGATGGAGGGGATATCTCTGTTCCAAATGTAACGGATATCCTGACTACCATATTACAAGTCCCATTATATTCTATGGAACTTGTAAAACGACGGGCGAGGTATCCGTCACTTTTGGGACGGAGTAATCCCCTCTGCCAAGGTTATAATCAGGCCCAGAGTAGAGTAGAGTGTTGCATAGTGGAGTGGAGTGGAGTAAAGTATAGTGGCGTACTATGGAATAGACTGCCTTAGAGTGCAGTGGCATAGAGTAATGTATATTGGAGTGGCATTGGGTTGCATACCATGGAATGGTGTAGAGTGGAGGAGTGAAGTAGTGTTGCAGAGTACAGTAGAGTGGAGTAGATTGGAGTGGTTTAGAGTGGAGTAAAGTGGCAGAGAGGGAACAGAGTAGAGTGGAGTAGGGTATTGTAGAGTGGAGTGTTGTATACAGAGTGGCGTGGCATAGAGCGGAGTGGTGTGACATAGAGTGGAGTAAAGTGCCGTGGAGTGGACGGACGTAGAATGGAGAGGCAAAGAGTGAAGTAGAATGTCATAGAGTAGAGTGGCATAGGGTGTTGTGGAATGGAGTGGCATTGAATATTGTAGAGTGTAGTGGCATAGAGTAGGGTACAGTGGAGTGGTGTAGAGTGGAGAAGTGGAGTACAGCGTGGTGGAGTGGAGTGGCATAGAGTGGAGTTGGGTGTGGTAAAGTGGAGTAGAGTCTCATAGAGTGGCCTATGATAGAGTGGAATGTCTTTGAGTGGAGTGAAGTAGAGTGGAGTAAAGTTGCATAGAAGGAATTCCATGGAGCTGAGTAGAGTGTTGTACAATGGAGTGGTGTAGAGTTCAGTAGAGTGTCATAGAGAGACATAGAGCCCTGAAGAAGTCTTGTGTAATACAATACATGTGCTGGCTGTTTGTATACCAAATCGGCTGTGGCCACACTACTAAATATGACTCTAGTTCTTTTGTCGATATTGTACAACTTCCTCATATCTTTTATATGGGAATAAAAAGAGAAACCTTTATAAAGTATATGATTGGGGACTGGAGATTTGAATCATTTCAAATGTTGTTTATCTTATGCCCTAGGAACATGCATTAAAAGAAATTTAAGTTTTGTAGTGTGCTAGAAAAAAAATCTTTCCTTTCTAACCCCAGTCTCCAGCAAGATTGTCACGTATATCCTCTCATTTTGAGGTCAGTGAAAGAAACGTAAACACCAAGTTCCCTCAAAAGACAGAGCCTGAATTTTACCTAGGTCTTTGAGTGCGAGGGAAATGTGCCGAAATAAGAATAAAATTGAAAGGCCTGTTTACAGAACGTGAAGACTTATGGAAGAATACAGAAAAAAGGCTATGCTCCATAGGAAGGACAGAGACATGCTGAACAGCATAAAACAAATAGAGCCATCAAATAGAAAGCAAGCAAATGTGAGTTACAAACCACAAAGTCAATGCTGAGCAATTGGTGGAATCCATTTTCAGGGAAGCTTTCAGAATGTCCCCAAGAATGCCTGTCTGGTGGACTTCAACCTAAACAAGCATTTGCATTATAATGTGTCTCGTGTTTGCTCGAGTTAGAGCTATTAGAGTTGTAAATTCCTAACAGGACTTTTCTTGCCTCAGAAATTGAAAATGAAAAGTAAAGCAGTTGACATAAGCAAGCCAATTCAAAGTGCCACAGCCGCCTTGAGCGTGAGCAAGAAGGAGAGACACAAAAGGAAAAAGAAGTTCGCTCCCAGTCAAACGTATTGGCAAATGTGCAATTATCCATGTAACAGGGTCAATGTCCAAGACGTTAACAAAACTGCCCCAAGGAGGAACAAACTTAATGCATTTACCAATTATAACAAAGGATTTTTGAAAGGTATGCCCATGAACGAGTGATAGTGATGGGCATGTGGTGGGCGTGGTTAAAAGAACACAAATAGATTACAACAGCTCAGAGCGCTTGGGTGCTCGACCTAAAAAGTGTGTGGAGAGAGGGCAACTTTGTTCAAAGTGTGAGGTTTGTCATCCCTACAGTGACACTGTATGAGTTATTGTAAAACCTTCAAGAGTAATGGAGGAAGGGTACATTGAGAATGTTCTAATAAACTGCTGGGAAAAAAATAGGATGGGATGCCATATCATGTCATGACACTAATAATGTTACTGCTTTTGAAGTGCCATTAGGGAAAAGCATGCTTATTCTTCGTGTGTGATAGAAAAATGCAGAGCTGGGTGTTAGCCTGAAGAGGTGAATGCTAGGATGTAATAAAGAGGACAGGTGGTCATAAATGAGAAATCCATTTTACACCCTCTAATCTGCCTTCAGCAACATTTGCCACCCATTTGTTTCTTAAAAAGTCTATCTTCTCTGTATCTCACATCACCTTCAGGAGCACAATGCCAGCGAAATCAATCAATAGTTTAAAGCAAAATCCTGATCTCCCCTTCTCCTGACTCACCACCCTTCCATCATAGAAATGCAAGGGCCGTTGGATGAATGGACCCACCTGAACCATAAGGGTCGAATCTGGCTAAGTTAGAAGGCTGGTGCCTGCACCAGATGGCATATAACGTAGCATCCAAATCCCAGCATACGAATCGACCCCTCCTGCTCGAAAAGGAAAGCAGTCTCCCTTGGAGGGACAGCAAGTAAGCAGAGGCTGACAAAGAGAGATGGATGGACACACTGAGCGAGAGTGGGGAGCAGAGTTCAGGTAACGTGCGCAGAGCAAGAGAGACAAATGTTAAGACACCAGACTGATCCATCATCTTTGAGAAAGGTGGCCTGTCTCCTGATGACATTAAAGAGATCTCTGCGCTTCCTTCCCATTAGGCGCAAAACCAATAGGAAACTGGCCAACTAACCCCTTCCACCTCACAGTAACTTTTAGCCACGGTGCCAACAGTATTAAAAGCTATGTTTGTTTCGCGCTTTGGGCAGTCAATGCTCTCTGTGTGGAGAAGCCCTGGCACAGTGTCGCCACTTTTTGTCTTGGCAGACAAACACCTGCGCTTCAAGGCGTTGGCAGGCGCGCGAGGCAAAAGGCATAATCGTGTATTTAGGGTTCACAACACGATCCTGACGTCTGCGGCGTTCTGTGAAAAATTGCTAGCGATTTGGCAATTTTTCTTGTGGTTAATTAGGCAGGGAAACGGTCCGTGCCCCCGTGGAAATGTCATGTCACTTGCATGGCGTCCTCTGTGATCAAGGCCGCGCAGTTCCCCGTCGCCGACAGGTCTGGTGTCCCGTCTGCTGAATGTACCTCCACGGCAACCAGGGCGCCTCCGCGCCTTCGCAGGCAGGTAGCATGACCCTTGCCTCAAAGCTATGTCCTAAGCAATCCATCTCTCGCGCACGTCGACAGCAAAGTGAAGTTGTGTAAAGTGCAGTGCCCTTTGAAGCAGATCCTGCCATTAACTAACGCTTCAAATGTACATTCATTCAAAGTACGTCTACCAGTGCCGGATGCATGCCAGATTTCAGGATAAGCATTGACTATGTAAATAATTTTCATTTCAGTCCTGAAAAGTACAATTATTTTACACAGCCATTGTAGGTTTATTGCTTTGATCTGGCCCTCCTGCTTCTGTGCTGGACGATGGAATCCATACCACCCCAACCCTTTATCTTACTCAGACTGGACAACTGAGGTGCAAAGATGCAACTGTAAAGTTTTTTTATAGCACTTAGTAATTGGTATTGCCTGCTTCTGAGCACTCCCACTTTTATCAGAGAAGAGAACCATGTGGTTCCGCCTGGATCAAAACATCTAGGGCCTCATTTATAGGGTCTGTGGAGCAGGTTGGCTTAGCAAGTGCCCTTCTGCGCTGCCCTGAGTCATTGGGAAAGGCAGAAATGCACTGTATATACAATATACAGTGAATTTCTGTCCTCTCTCCCTGTGCAGAAATTGCTGTCTAGTGCCAACGCAGGCACCCTTGCAAGGGTGCCTGCGTCGTGGGGGTGGTTGTTTTTGTGCACGTTTTTGTGCAGGAAGGGACACCTTCCTGCACAAAAACAATCACAGGAGATGTTTTCCTCTTTCTATGTGTGCTACAGTATGCAGCACACATAGAAAGAGGAAAAAAGAGGTTAAATAAAGGTATTTCACCCTGTTTTGTCACACTTATGCCACCCCTTAGGTGGCATAGGAATCTAACGCATTACGAGATTTGTAAATCTGGGAATGCATCAGAATCCTTCGGGTTCCATGGGTGTTGCATGCGAACACCCCTAGCAACACCATAGAAAAACACTTTCAGACAGTGTTATGCGGGAAAGGGGTCCAAAATTATAAGGCCATGGAAAGCCATGCAAGGTAGCTTTGCATGGCCTTGTAAAATATGTCCTGGCACACTCTGCCACCAGAACATGATGCTCTGGATGCGCAGTGTGCCACTAGGGCCTCATAAATGAGGCCCCTAGTTATGTAGCAGAGCTGAGGTCAGGGGATGCTCTCAGTGTTCTACAGTTATCTTCAGAGTCCATAAATCAGATCTGTTGTCTAGCTTTCCTAGTAGAATGTGAAAAATGTCAAAACTACTCACAACCAAGAAGGATTTTGAAGGTGCTGAGAGATGCTGGGGAACACCGGTAAGCAAGACATGATTTGAAATCCAAACTGTTGACAGAATTGCAGTTTGAAGGTGCCACAAACTGTGTGATGTCATAAGAATACCCATCTTCCAACCGAGTGTCATGAAGTAACGATTGTGCACCTCGTAGTCACTACCAAGAGCCAAGTAATGCATCCCTCATTTGGTTGTTGTCACATACAATATTATTAAAGTATCGTAAGGTCCCTTGGATACTAACATAACCTCTTCTGAACTCTCTGAGGATTTTCTGACTTGCTCTAGTCCCCTGGACTCCAGCACCGCACACTGGTAATGCACCCCATCTGCTTACCCAGCCCAAACCGCCTTGTCACTCTGTCAGACTTACTGAAGACCTTCTTCACTGCATTCTTTTTCCTCAATGCTCTGCCCTTCCCGAGTGATTCGGGGCCATCTTCCTTATTTATATTTTGGGTTACTTCTCACCTATACAGTGCTTTCTTGCTCATTACCATGATTGGTGCTACAGAAGTCACATATACAAAAATCATAAATAATTTTTTCAATATATTTCCAGAGGTAGAGGTCCTGGATAGAATATGCATCTTGCCAAGGAGCTGTCCGTGGTATCCGCGTAGTTGTGGTCAGTTTATTGCATACGAGCAGTGCTGGAATAGACCCCCTGGCAGCCTATAGGCAGTCAAAATTTTGGGCCCCCCCTCGGAAATTATCTCTTAAAACGTTTTTAATTTTACCAACCAACAATTAATAAACCAACTTTATTACACAAAACTAAATACTACATATGCATAGTTTTCAACATATTTTTTTACAAACTGACAGCTGACAGAAGATGAGCTTTGAAGAGACAAACTGTGATGTGAATCTGATGTCTATGGTTTATGTACTTTATGTTGTTAAGGGCTACATTACAGTAATGCAGTATTTTCTCTACAGTCTTTAATGTAAAGTTTTTGTTTCCTGTGTTGATTCATCTTTTTCTATATTTTGGAAACAATTTAAGAAAGCTTGATTGTAATTTTCTTTCAAGATCAAATCCACATTAATTTGATCCATAGTCGCGGGCCCCTAAAAGTAGTGGGTTCCATAGGCTGGCGCCTACTTTCACTATTTGATAATCCGGCACAGCATACGTATCTTGAGTGGATGGTTTAGAAATGCTCAATATGTCTCCATGATCTATAGTAAAAGGGCTAATGAACAGTTTACAACATTTTTTTGTTGGTGTGCATTATTATAGATGTTTGACTTCCCTGCAGAAGTCTTGAGGTAGATTACTCCAGAATCATACTTTTTTAAAAAAGAAATCCCTTGCGAAAACAAATGTTGGCAGTCTACCATATCAAATCGCTTTCATTCCAAAATACATTTTGACTTTCAGATTATAATGAGTGATTGACATTCCAGGGTAAGAACCGAAAAGTTCCTAACAAATTGTAAAGCCAGATTCGAAAAGAAAATGCACGCATAAATTTAAGGCAAATAAAAAGAGAGTGACAAATGTGGAGAGCAAGAGATAGAGCAAGCCAGGGGGAGATAAAGAGACAGAGTAACAAAATGGAACAGGAATTTCGTCTACCTGGTAATATAATTCAGACACGTGAATTAACGCTGTATTAAAAATAAGCTTCTAAAAAGAAAAAATAATAAAATCACCATCAGACATAAAAGACGAGAAGGAGATGTTTCAGCTTAACGAGAGGAGCTTAATGAGAGATTGTTAGAGAAAGGGGCCGGCTGCTGGAAACAAACTTCTGGTTTAGCAAATTGTTCCAAAACCAGCTGCCCATCAGTAGGGTGTCTCTGTACATAACGACTGTGTGCTCTGATCAAAGCATCTGTTTTGCTCTGCCTGCTACAATTTAAACAAGGGAATGCGCGAGATGAGAGAGGCACGTCTGCATGGCAGGTGCAGGGAGAAGCGCGAGCCTCTGGCCTAAAGGAAAACCAAATAAGCCGTTCTGATCCAAGCTCCATGAACCCTTAGTCATTCCGCAGGGGAATATCGTTGTGCTCTATAGGTATCCGTTAAACCTTTGCTTGGTCTGTTCTCTGTTGTTGCAATTTTGGAAGAAAAGGAAGGCGAGGCACAGTAAAATAAAGCGATGCGCACATGACCACACAATTTGGACAAGTATGCCAAGCAGTTAGGGTCCACTTCCATTTCTTTTTATGGATATGTCTCCACTAGCCGATCAACACTCAGCATGGTTGAGTGCTCAACCTAGCTAAGTACATTCTGCTGCTCAGGTGATCCGCTAAAGCCCTCCTGCTGGCTATCCCTCAGAATCCTAAACAGTATGTTTACATCAGCTAAGGATCAGCAGAATTTAACTTAGATCCTTAGAACAGTCATCTGACAGACTTGTGCTCTGAAGTGGTCTCAAGGTGACAGTTGTCACTGAAAATATACATTATGGAAGAGCTATTGGCCTTGCCAATATGTTTTAGCCATGTTGTACACCAGCGCGGCTGCTATTCAGCATGGCTAAAAGTTAGTGGTGTAGAGGAGAGGAGTGTGGAGGGTTGAAGAGTGGAATGGCGAAGAGCGTAGTAAAGTGTTGTAGAGTGGAGTAGGAGAGAGTGTTGTGTATTGGAGTAGCATAGTGTGGATTCACTTAGAGTGGCATACACTGGAGAGGGATAGAGTAGAGTGGACTGGTGTAGAGTGCAATGGAGTAGAGTGCTGCAAAGTATAGTGGCATAGAGTGCAGTGGCATTGAATTTAGTGGTGTACAATGCAGCGCCATAGAATCGAGTGATATAGATTAGAGTGGTGCATAGTACAGTGCATAGTACAGTGGTGTAGAGTGAACTGCCACCAAATGGAGTGGCACAGACTGGATTGGTGCAGAGTAGAGTGGTGCAGAGTAGTGTAGAGTGCACTGGTATAGAGTGCAGCAGCATAGAATGCAGTGGCATAGAGTGGTGCAGAGTGAAGTGAGGTAGAGTTGAGTGATGCATAGGGCAGTGGCGTAGAGTAGAGCCAAGTAGCATAGAGTGCAATGGCATAGAGTGCAGAGTAGAGTTGCATAGAATGGCGCAGAGTGGAGTAGCATAGAGTAGTGCAGGGAAGAGTACAGTGCTATAGAGTGCAATGGCATAGTGTGCAGTGGTGTAGAGTGGAGCAGTGTAGAGTGGAGTAGCGCAGAGTAGAGAGGTGTACATTTCAGTGGTAGAGAGTGCAGTGTTGCAGAGTAGAGTGTCAGAGTGCAGATATGTAGAGTGGTGCAGAGTTATGTAGAGAGCAGTGGTATAGAGTACATTGATGCAGAGTAGAGTGTAGTGATGCAGAATGCAGTGACTGAGTGCAGTTGTGTAGAGTGTATTTGCATGCAGTGCAGTGGCGAAGAGAAGAGTGGCGTAGAGTGCAGTGGCATAGAGTGGAGGGACACAGAGTGGAGTAGAGTGGCGTAGAGTGCAGCGACCTAAATTAGATTGCTTCAGAGTGGAGTGGGGTGGCATAGAGTGGAGTGGTGCAGGGTAGAGTGCAATTGCTTATAGTGGCATAGAGTGTAATGGCATAGAGTAAAATGGGGTAGAGTGCAGTGGCATCAAGTGTAGAGTAGATTAGAGTGATGCACAGTGGATTGGTGCAGAGTGCAGGGGCAACGCGCTTAGTGTTACAGATTAAAGTGCATTGGCATACAGTGTATTGGCATAGAGTGCAATGGTGTAGAGTGCAGTGTTGCAGAGTAGCGTAGAGTACAGTGGCATATAGTGGAGTTGTGCAGAACAGACTGGTATGGCCTAGACTGGAGTGGTGTAGATTGCAGTGGCAAAGAGTGAAATGATGTAGAGTACAGTGGAGAAGAGTGCATTGGCATAAGATTGAGTGATATAGAGTAGAGTAAAGAGGTGTAGCCTGAAGTGCTGTTAAGTGGAGTGGGGCAGAGTAAAGTGAAGTGGTGTGGAGTGGTGCAGAGTAGAGTGAAGTGACGTTGAATGCAGTATTCATGGTGTGGTAGGACACTGCCATTACAGAAAACACATTTTCAATTGAAATGTCCATTACATTTGCAAAGACATATAGACCCTCATTACAACATTGGCGGTAAACGCCGCTTACTGCAGTGCAGAAGACCGCCAACACACCACCGTGGCCGTGGAATTCCGCCACAGCTATTACGACCCACAGCTCAGAATCCACCAAAATCTAGACACCCACATAAGTCCACCACACCAAAGGTCAGTGATAAACTGGCGATAACAAAACCTCCACCGTCACGCCAACAGGAATATGCCCACACTATCATGACCCACAAATCCACATGGCGGTCTTTCAACCGCAGTAAACAATTGGCGGTACACACTGCTGCGCTCAAAATACACACACATTTACAAAACACAACCACATTGGACAATTCAAAATACGCACACCTGATACACATACACACACCACTCCCACACACCCAATACAATAAAAAACACCCGCCCACATCACCCACCTACCCTTACTACCAAAAATGTAGACGAAGGCCAGAGAGACAGCACAGCAAAGAAAACACCAGCATACAGAGGCACACAATACTATCACACATACACATCTACGCACAAAACACCACACACCCCTAAACATCATCCCACACATCACACCACCTCACACATCACCCACACCACCCCATGGCACCGCAAAGACACCCCAGGTTTTCTGAGGAGGAGCTCAGGGTCATGGTGGAGGAAATCATCCGGGTAGAGCCACAGCTATTCGGATCACAGGTGCAGCACACCACCATAGCTAGGAAGATGGAGCTATGGCGCAGAATTGTGGACAGAGTCAACGCAGTGGGATAGCACCCAAGAACACGGGATGACATCAGGAAGAGGTGGAACGACCTACGGGGGAAGGTGCGTTCCGTTGTCTCAAGACACCACTTCGCAGTTCAGAGGACTGGCGGCGGACCCCTACCTCCTCCCCCACAACTAACAACATGGGAGGAGCAGGTCTTGGCTATACTGCATCCTGAGGGCCTCGCAAGAGTAGCAGGAGGAATGGACTCTGGTAATTCAAATCTTAACTATTACATCCCCCAACCTACCTGCATGCTATCACATACCCTCACCCCCATCACTCCAACACCTCACATATGTCCCACTATCACAAACCACACATCCCAAAACCAAGCCCTGCATGCAACAACAAAGCATGGTCACCCATCACCAATGCATGGCCACTACACATACCCACACAGACCCCTACACAGGAGTGCAAGCACTGGGGTACAGGGTCATCCACCCATTGCACACCATGGCACACACAGATGCAATAATCATGCCTTTACACCCCTGCAGGACCCCTACCCAACGTCACCAGACAGGAGGTTCCAGACATATCCACTCCACCCACAGAAGAGGCCCACAGTGATGACAGCAGGTCTGTCCAACTGGATCTAGATGACCAGCCCGGCCCATCTGGGACCTCAGGACAGTCGGTTCCCCTCACACTGGTACAAGCCACAACAGAGCCTCCCCCCTCTGGAAACACCAGCACAGCACCCACCCAGCGGGCCAATACCTCTGTCCCCAGGACATGTCAAGCAGCAGTGTGTTCACCACTACAGGGAACCCAGGCTAACCCACCACCCCAAGAACAGCAGGGACCTGGGGGCAGTGGTAGTGGGCACACGGTTCAGGGGAGAGAGGCCCAGGAACACAGGGGGACTGGGAGGGATGCTGTGCGACAGGGGGAGGACTGGCCCAGGGAACCCACTCTCCACGAGGCCCTCTCCAACATCATGGGAGCCTACCACCATTCCCAGGAGACAATGGCAACGGTACTGACCAAGTTTCAGGAGACCCAGCGGCTGCAGGAGGAACAGTATTTGGGGTTCAGGGAGGAACTCAAATCCATCAATACCACCCTGGGCACCATCGTAGGGGTGATGAAAGAAGTACTCAACACCAGGAGGGACATTGTGGCACAACAAGGGGCCCCTGACACTAGCCTGGACGATGAACTGCCCACCACCTCCGCCAGCGCTAGTGGACAGGAGGCCCGCCACAGGACCACGACACCAGCACCCCAACCACTGCAGATGGAGAAACCCCGTGCAAGCGGTCCCTGAGATCCAGGACAAAGACAGAGAACAATGCCAAGACCCCCGCCAAGAAATGAGACCACCCTGATTGTCATCCTTCTGTCCCACTTTGTCACCCTGTCCATCCTTAAAATGCCCCAGCTCCACTTCCTAAGCCCCTTTGGACAATGCACCTGTGAGACTAATAGACTGGACTCTGCCATGGACATTACTCCACCATCACCCCTGACCATTGTACAACCCCCTCCACTATTTAGCACTGAAATAAACACCCTTAAATCACAAAACTATCTGGAGTCAGTCTGTGCTTTCACAAATGTGTATTTGCAATAACTGAGAGAAATAGCAATGTCCATTGTATTGTCAATATACCTATGTCACACAGCTCTAGTCCATGAGGAAACATAGCAGAGGTCACACAGTGGGACTCACATCTCTGAAATCGAAAGGGAAAGTGACAAATCAGGGTCCATACACTGGGTGAAAGTGACAGACAGATGAGAGGTAGAACAAGTGTATTAGATGTAGGAGGCAGTGATGTCTTCTTACCTGTGTCTTACTAGAAGTATTGATGAATCACGGTGTTTCTGTTGTCGATATCCTCTTCTTCTGCCTCCTCTTCTTCACTGTCCACAGGCTCCACAGCTGCCACAACACCTCCTTCAGGACCATCCTCCTGCAGTAAAGGCACCTGTCGTCGGAAAGCCAAGTTGTGCAGCATACAGCAGGCCACGATGATCTGGCACACCTTCTTTGGTGAGTAGAATAGGGAACCACCTGTCATATGGAGGCACCGGAACCTGGCCTTCAGGAGGCCGAAGGTCCTCTCTATAACCCTCCTAATTCGCCCATGTGCCTCATTGTACCGTTCCTCTGCCCTTGTCCTGGGATTCCTCACTGGGGTCAGTAGCCATGACAGGTTGGGGTACCCAGAGACACCTGCAAATGTCGAGGGACAACTGTTAGACACACACTATCCCTTAGGGACAATCCCAGACCCAGACAAATATTCACACTGTATAGGGTCCCTGTCCTCACCTAATAGCCACACGCGGTGCCTCTGGAGTTGCCCCATCACATAAGAGATGCTGCTATTCCTCAGAATGTAAGCGTCATGCACTGAGCCAGGAAACTTGGCATTCACATGGGAGATGTACTGGTCGGCCAAACACACCATCTGCACATTCATACAATGGTAACTCTTCCGGTTTCTGTACAACTCCTGCAAGGGGGGGGACCAAGGCCACATGTGTCCCATCAATGGCACCTATGATGTTGGGGATATGTCCCAAAGCATAGAAGTCACCTTTCACTGTAGGCAAATCCTCCACCTGAGGGAAAACGATATAGCTGCCTATGTGTTTCAGCAGGGCAGACAACACTCTGGACAACACGTTGGAGAACTCAGGCTGGGACATCCTTGATGCTATGGCCACTGTCGTTTGAAAAGTCCCACTTGCCAGGAAATGGAGTACTGACAGGACCTGCACTAGAGGGGGGAGACCTGTGGGATGGTGAATAGCTGACATCAGGTCTGGCTCATCTGGGCACACAGTTCATGGATTGTGGCACGGTCAAGTCTGTAGGTGACAATTACATGTCGCTCTTCCATTGTCGACAGGTCCACCAGCAGTCTGTACACCGGAGGATGCCGCCATCTCCTCACCCCAGCGGACGAGCTCTATGGATGAGAACAGCGAGCACAGGGTCAGCCAACACTGAGGTATGAAAACACAACTTTATTCCACACATTTGTCAATCCGCTATGTGCCTGTCTTTGTGTGTATGCAAGGCCTGGATATGTGTGACACTTTTAAAATTGATGCCATGTGGCCCCCTAAAATGGCGGCTGTCTGACCTGTAAGGTGGGACAATGGGATATGAGGTAACTGCACTGGCGTTGTACACCGTCGTGGTAGACGGTCAAAGATTGCGGCACAATCTTGCATTGGTTAACATTGGACCCTATGGGTCCCAGCAGCAAATGATGATGTACGCACCGCTGTGGACGTGACCGCCATTTTCTCTCTGTTCACTCATTTGATACCCGATCTTCGACAGGAGAGGACCTACACTGCAAGTGCTGCTGTGACCTCAGTCTGGAAGCGACAATGGCTACAGTGTCTGGGGAAAGGGCCCATGCCTTCACTTCGGAGGAGTTGGACAAACTGGTGGATGGGGTCCTCCCCCAGTACAGGCTACTCTACGGTCCTTCAGACAAACAGGTGAGTACACTGTGAGCATGCTGTATGGGCAATGCCTGTTTGGAGTGGTGTGAATGGGAGAATGGGGGGGATGAGGCGTTCATGTATATATTCTCCTTTTCCCCTGTACTATTCCTCTAGGTCAGCACCCACCAGAAGAAGGATATTTGGCGTGCCATCACCAAGGAAGTCCGGACCCTGGGGGTCCACCACAGATGGAGCACCCACTGCCGTAAAAGATGGGAGGACATTCGCCGCTGGAGCAAGAAGGTGGCGGAGGCCCAGCTGGGGATGGCCTCCCAACGTGTGAGGGGTGCCAGTCGCACCATGACCCCCCTGATGTTCTGGATCCTGGCGGTGGCGTACCTGGAGTTCGATGGGCGCTAGAGGGCATCACAGTAGCCACAAGGGGGTGAGTACAATCTCATTCAGCTGATTCAGCATGCATGGGAGGTGTCTGGGTGGGGGAGGTGGGCAGTGGGTTACCCTAGGCCAGGGCGAGTTTTGCAGGCAAGGACCCTTTGTGAGGCAGGCTCAGTGGCACCCCATCCCTACCAGTGGTAAGAGCTATCTACCCCTATCCAGGCTCCTGTGACTTCCATGTGTGCAGCAATCGGGCATAGGCCTTGTACCCCATGGCCCTGTGATTATTTAGGGAACTCCTAGTGCATGGCGTAGTGCAGAGGGCTGCTGTATCTGTAGTGTCCGCCAACTGTAGCGGTATTGCATGCACTGAACATGTCTTTCTACTTTCTTCCCCCCCCTTTTTGTGGTCTCCCTGTTCTTGTGTGCATTAGCATCATCAGGAGGAGGAGCAGTGCCACTGGAGCAGGAGGGAGCTGCATCCCACATGGCCCTGGAGGGTGAGACTACGGACTACGAATTCACCAGTGGGACGGAGGGCGAGGGGAGCTCCACGGCTGGGACAGGAGCTGAGACCGTCGACACCGACTCCTCCTCTGATGGGAGCTCCCTTGCCGTGGCGGGCCCCTCTTTGCCCACCGCATCTACAGGTACAGCCGCCACCCCCCCACCAGGACCGCCCTCCCAGCAGCCCCTTAGCGTGTATCCCGTGGCCGCTCACCCAGGAGGGTAGGCATCTCCTATGCCCCTGCACCTCAGCCCCTGCCCCTGTCAGCCCAGCTGCCCTCAGTGAGGAGGCCATTGACATCTTCAGATCCCTCACTGTTGGGCAGTCTACCATTCTGAATGCCATCCAGGGTGTAGAGAGGCAATTGCAACAGACCAATGCATACCTGGTCAGACTCTGGCCTCAGCACTGATGGCAGCCATTGTCCCCGTGTCCAGCCTCCCTCCTCCAACTTCCTCCACCCAGACCCAATCCCCAGTACCTCAGCCTATCCCAAGCACACCATCAGACCAGCGTGCACACACCTCAACACACAAGGGTAGCTCTGGCAAACATAAGCACCACACATCCAACAGTCACTCACACAAGCATCATACCCATGCAGACATGCCAACATCCACTGCCTCCACTGTGTCCCCCTCCTCCACGTCTCCTCCTCCCTCCCTGTCACGTCTCCACTCACACCTGCATGCACTACATCTTCAGCCACTACGTCCATTACCAGCATGCCCATCACCACACACTGCTCACATGCACTCACCACCCCACTACCATTCACACATCCCCTGTGTCCTCTCCCAGTGTATCTGTGAGCCTTCCTCCCAAACTACACAAACGCAGTCACACACCCACCCAACAGCCATCCACCTCACGACAGCCTCCAGCCCATGCACCTTCACCCAAAGTCAGCAAACGTACACCTCCTACAACCACTACCTCTTCCGCCACTCCCAAACACCGTCAATCTACCCGTCCCAGTGTGTCTAAAAAACTTTTCCTGTCAAACCTTGACCTCTTCCCTACACCTCCCCCACCCCTTCCGTTCCCTAGGGCCCGCCTGGCCAGGTCCCAACCCAGCACCTCAGCCACCACATCACCGGGGGATCAGTGGTGCCAGCAGTAACCGGCTGCTGGAGTGCGCCAAGCAGCAGGGCAGCCAGTGTGCCAAGAAGCCAGCACAAGGACATTCCCCCACCTCAAAAACTAAAGAAGTTGGCCACAGCCCAGAGGGAGAAGGCCAAAACACCTGCCACCAAGGGCTCTCCCAGGACTACAGTTGTGAGTGGCAAAACAGATGCACCACCATCCAAGGAGGGAAGGGCCAGAGGAAGAAAGGGAAGTCGCCACCAACCTGCACGGTGGACAAGACTGCCACATGCACCGCTGCTATCGGCACCGCCGCTAAGGACACCGCCGCCAGCAGCACACTCACAGAGCCAGCCACCAGCAACACCGCCCAGGACACCGCCACCAGCAGCACGCTCACTGAGCCAGCCACCAGCACTGCCGCCCAGGACACCGCCGCCGCAGCACGATCATAGAGCCACCCATTAGCAATGCTGCCCAATGAGCGCCGCAAGCACCGCCACCACTGAGGCTGCCGCCAGCACCGCCAGCGGCCACGCCACATCCTGTGCCAGTGGCACCACCGCAGACATGGCTGCCATCCCCAGTGGTCAGTCGTACGTGGCTGGTGGTCAGTTCCAGGGGCCTGGACAGCTTCCATATTGGCCCACCGTCAGTGGAGAATGACATCCACTACCTCTGTCCTTGGCAGGATGAAGCACTCTGGGCACAATGCCCCCTCCAGAACCAGTGGTGAAAGGCATCCACTACCTCAGTCCTTGGCAGGATGAAGCACTCTGGGAACAAAGCCCCCTCCAGAACCAGTGGAGAATGACATCCACTACCTCTGTCCTTGGCAGGATGAAGCACTCTGGGCACAAAGCCCCCTCCAGAACCAGTGGAGATTGACATCCACTACCTCTGTCCGTGGCAGGATGAAGCCCTCTGGGCACAAAGCCCCCTCCAGAACCAGTGGAGAGATACATCCACTACCTCTGTCCTTGGCAGGATGAAGCACTCTGGGCACAAAGCCCCCTCCAGAACCAGTGGAGAATGACATCCACTACCTCTATCCTTGGCAGGATGAAGCACTCTGGGCACAAAGCCCCCTCCAGAACAAGTGGAGAATGACATCCACTTGAGAGACTGTGGCTTTGCACTCCCCAGGATGAAGCAGTGGGCAAACCACCCACTGGAGAGACTTGAGAGACTGGGGCTTTGCACTCCCCAGGAAAAAGCAGTGGGCAAACCACCCACTTGAGACACTTGAGAGACTGTGGCTTTGCACTCCCCAGGATAAAGCAGTGGGCAAACCACCCAGTGGAGAGACTTGTGAGACTGTGGCTTTGCACTCCCCAGGATAATGCAGTGGGCAAACCACCCACTTGAGACACTTGAGAGACTGTGGCTTTGCACTCCCCAGGATAAAGCAGTGGGCAAACCACCCACTGGAGAGACTTGTGAGACTGTGGCTTTGCACTCCCCATGATAAAGCAGTGGGAAAACCACCCACTGGAGAGACTTGTGAGACTGTGGGTTTGCACTCCCCAGGATACCTTAATGGGCATGGAGCCCCCTCGTAGAGCTGGCGTTGTGCACTCTTCCGGCTGAGGTGCCACCCCTTCCCTTCCCCCTGAGCTGCCTGTTTTATTTCGATCTGATGCCCCAGCAGTGTTCTCTCCGTTTGGATCCAGTATCTTGTGTGGGACTCGCCCATGCATTTTGGGCCCAGTGGTCCACGGACTATGTAGGTGAAGTACATGACTTGAAATCTTGGTGTACATATTTGTTAATAGTGTATATATTTTTTTTTGACTAATGGATTTTTACTCATTACAATCGTTCAAATCATTTCCTTTTGTCTTTGCGTTCTTCCCGTGGGGTTTGGGGGGTGTAAATGTAATGATTCAACATGTATTTGTGTGTATGTTGTGTGTGAGGGTGGGGGTGTTTCGTGTTGCGTGTGTGTGTCACTCTCTTTTCCCTCCCTCCCCTGTGTCGTAGGTGCAGTACTCACCGTGGCGGTCGCCGCCATCGGTTGTGCTCCTGGTAGAGGAGCAGATAGAGAATGGCAGGTAGAATTTGGAGTTCCGGCTCCATGGCATCCTGGTTCCTCGTGGGGTGTGTAGAGGTGAGCGTTTTCCCTTCCAAGTCCTGTTTCCGCCATGTTTTTGTTCGCGTTGAATCCGCCCCGGAAAAGGTGGAGGATTGGCCTCATAATGGTGCGGGCGGCACATTGTCTTCCGCCTGTCTGTTGGCGGTGACCGCCATGCTGTTTGTTTCTACCGCATTGGCGGTCTGAGTGTTAAAGTGGTTGTCTATGCTGGCGGTTTCCGCCATGGTCATAATTCCATTTTTTTTACCGCCGGCCTGTTGGCGGTCTTACCGCTGCTTTAACACCGACCACCAGGGTTGTAATGAGGGCCATAGTTTTACTACTAAAACTATACAGTACACAAACAAAAATTCGTGGAAATTGCATCACCCAGTGTAATAATTTGCTTTGATCACATTAAAGTATTTGTTTCCCAAAAACATTTCAGAAAAAACAAAAAATTTGCTTCATTTTTGTTCCTAATTCTGATAAATATGAAATACACAGTTCTGTAGTGTGATAGAAAAATCTTCCCCCAATATTCAGCAAGATTGTCACACAAATTCTCTCACTTTAAAGTCAGAGAAAGAAAAGTAAACAAGCACCCTCAAAGACAGCGCCTGACATTTGACTTCAGTCTTCGAATGCACAGCAAATGTGATGAGATAACAAGATTTACAGACATTTTTACATAAAAGGGGCACCCAGAAGTATACTGTAAATAAAGTTTGGGCAAGTGAAGGTAGAACTCAGGCTGGACAGCCTAACACAAATAAAGCCAGCAATTGGAAAGCAGGAAAATGTGAGGTACAAACCACAAAGCCAATGGCAAGCAACAGACAGAAAGCATTCCTAAGTCAGCTTTCTGAATGTCCCCAAGGTGTTGTTAGCAAACCAGACAGTCATGCTGTCTGGTAGGCTACGACTTAAAAAGGGTCAAACTAGCCCTACACTGCAAGTGCCTATGACTAAAATTAGGCCATTGAGGAACGATTGAGTTTCATGCTTGATCTGTATGCACATGACAAAGTTACAGATGTGATGGCATTTTCCAGTAGCCCAAGGGTCAAAGAATTCCACCTTTTAAACAGGGGATGTGACTTTACAGTTTTATAATTAATAACTGATTTGAGATGGTTCTACTTTCAAGTGTCTTTTCCAATTTGCTCTCCACAGTTTTTGTGTAGAGTGAAGCTTCTTGTAGCCAGGAGCACTGGGGCAATTGCTAGATGAGCTTCCACAACACAAACACCTGGATGTCATCAGCCTCTCTGAAGCAGTTATCATGGAAAGACAAAAGGGCGTGCCTGACCTACAAACCTCCTCACCTAACTCAATAGAAACTTCAGCTGCTATTCCTCAGAATGTAAGCGTCATGCACTGAGCCAGGAAACTTGGCATTCACATGGGAGATGTACTGGTCGGCCAAACACACCATCTGCACATTCATACAATGGTAACTCTTCCGGTTTCTGTACAACTCCTGAAGGGGGGGGACCAAGGCCACATGTGTCCCATCAATGGCACCTATAATGTTGGGGATATGTCCCAAAGCATAGAAGTCACCTTTCACTGTAGGCAAATCCTCCACCTGAGGGAAAACGATATAGCTGCCTATGTGTTTCAGCAGGGCAGACAACACTCTGGACAACACGTTGGAGAACTCAGGCTGGGACATCCTTGATGCTATGGCCACTGTCGTTTGAAAAGTCCCACTTGCCAGGAAATGGAGTACTGACAGGACCTGCTCTAGAGGGGGGAGACCTGTGGGATGGTGAATAGCTGACATCAGGTCTGGCTCATCTGGGCACACAGTTCATGGATTGTGGCACGGTCAAGTCTGTAGGTGACAATTACATGTCCCTCTTCCATTGTCGACAGGTCCACCAGCGGTCTGTACACCGGAGGATGCCGCCATCTCCTCACCCCAGCGGACGAGCTCTATGGATGAGAACAGCGAGCACAGGGTCAGCCAACACTGAGGTATGAAAACACAACTTTATTCCACACATTTGTCAATCCGCTATGTGCCTGTCTTCGTGTGTATGCAAGGCCTGGATATGTGTGACACATTTAAAATTGATGCCATGTGGCCCCCTGAAATGGCGGCTGTCTGACCTGTAAGGTGGGACAATGGGATATGAGGTAACTGCACTGGCGTTGTACACCGTCGTGGTAGACGGTCAAAGATTGCGGCACAATCTTGCATTGGTTAACATTGGACCCTATGGGTCCCAGGAGCAAATGATGATGTACGCACCGCTGCGGACGTGACCGCCATTTTCTCTCTGTTCACTCATTTGATACCCGATCTTCGACAGGAGAGGACCTACACTGCAAGTGCTGCTGTGACCTCAGTCTGGAAGCGACAATGGCTACAGTGTCTGGGGAAAGGGCCCATGCCTTCACTTCGGAGGAGTTGGACAAACTGGTGGATGGGGTCCTCCCCCAGTACAGGCTACTCTACGGTCCTCCAGACAAACAGGTGAGTACACTGTGAGCATGCTGTATGGGCAATGCCTGTTTGGAGTGGTGTGAATGGGAGAATGGGGGGGATGAGGCGTTCATGTATATATTCTCCTTTTCCCCTGTACTATTCCTCTAGGTCAGCACCCACCAGAAGAAGGATATTTGGCGTGCCATCACCAAGGAAGTCCGGACCCTGGGGGTCCACCACAGATGGAGCACCCACTGCCGTAAAAGATGGGAGGACATTCGCCGCTGGAGCAAGAAGGTAGCGGAGGCCCAGCTGGGGATGGCCTCCCAACGTGTGAGGGGTGCCAGTCGCACCATGACCCCCCTGATGTTCTGGATCCTGGCGGTGGCGTACCTGGAGTTGGATGGGCGCTAGAGGGCATCACAGTAGCCACAAGGGGGTGAGTACAATCTCATTCACCTGATTCAGCATGCATGGGAGGTGTCTGGGTGCGGGAGGTGAGCAGTGGGTTACCCTAGGCCAGGGCGAGTTTTGCAGGCAAGGACCCTTTGTGAGGCAGGCTCAGTGGCACCCCATCCCTACCAGTGGTAAGAGCTATCTACCCCTATCCAGGCTCCTGTGAATTCCATGTGTGCAGCAATCGGGCATAGGCCATGTACCCCATGGCCCTGTGATTATTTAGGGAACTCTTAGTGCATGGCGTAGTGCAGAGGGCTGCTGTATCTGTAGTGTCCGCCAACTGTAGCGGTATTGCATGCACTGAACATGTCTTTCTACTTTCTTCCCCCCCCTTTTTGTGGTCTCCCTGTTCTTGTGTGCATTAGCATCATCAGGAGGAGGAGCAGTGCCACTGGAGCAGGAGGGAGCTGCATCCCACATGGCCCTGGAGGGTGAGACTACGGACTACGAATTCACCAGTGGGACGGAGGGCGAGGGGAGCTCCACGGCTGGGACAGGAGCTGAGACCGTCGACACCGACTCCTCCTCTGATGGGAGCTCCCTTGCCGTGGCGGGCCCCTCTGTGCCCACCGCATCTACAGCCGCCACCCCCCCACCAGGACCGCCCTCCCAGCAGCCCCTTAGCGTGTATCCCGTGGCCGCTCACCCAGGAGGGTGGGCAGCTCCTATGCCCCTGCACCTCAGCCCCTGCCCCTGTCAGTCCAGCTGCCCTCAGTGAGGAGGCCATTGACATCTTCAGATCCCTCACTGTTGGGCAGTCTACCATTCTGAATGCCATCCAGGGTGTAGAGAGGCAGTTGCAACAGACCAATGCATACCTGGTCAGACTCTGGCCTCAGCACTTATGGCAGCCATTGTTCCCGTGTCCAGCCTCCCTCCTCCAACTTCCTCCACCCAGACCCAATCCCCAGTACCTCAGCCTATCCCAAGCACACCATCAGACCAGCGTGCACACACCTCAACACACAAGGGTAGCTCTGGCAAACATAAGCACCACACATCCAACAGTCACTCACACAAGCATCATACCCATGCAGACATGCCAACATCCACTGCCTCCACTGTGTCCCTCTCCTCCACGTCTCCCTCCTCCCTCCCTGTCACGTCTCCACTCACACCTGCATGCACTACATCTTCAGCCACTACGTCCATCACCAGCATGCCCATCACCACACACTGCTCACATGCACTCACCACCCCACTACCATTCACACATCCCCTGTGTCCTCTCTCAGTGTGTCTGTGAGCCTTCCTCCCAAACTACACAAACGCAGTCACACACCCACCCAACAGCCATCCACCTCACGACAGCCTCCAGCCCATGCACCTTCACCCAAAGTCAGCAAACGTACACCTCCTACAACCACTACCTCTTCCGCCACTCCCAAACACCGTCAATCTACCCGTCCCAGTGTGTCTAAAAAACTTTTCCTGTCAAACCTTGACCTCTTCCCTACACCTCCCCCACCCCTTCCGTTCCCTAGGGCCCGCCTGGCCAGGTCCCAACCCAGCACCTCAGCCACCACATCACCGGGGGATCAGTGGTGCCAGCAGTAACCGGCTTCTGGAGTGCGCCAAGCAGCAGGGCAGCCAGTGTGCCAAGAAGCCAGCACAAGGACATTCCCCCACCTCAAAAACTAAAGAAGTTGGCCACAGCCCAGAGGGAGAAGGCCAAAACACCTGCCACCAAGGGCTCTCCCAGGACTACAGTTGTGAGTGGCAAAACAGATGCGCCACCATCCAAGGAGGGAAGGGCCAGAGGAAGAAAGGGAAGTCGCCACCAACCTGCACGGTGGACAAGACTGCCACATGCACCGCTGCTACCGGCACCGCCGCTAAGGACACCGCCGCCAGCAGCACACTCACAGAGCCAGCCACCAGCAACACCGCCCAGGACACCGCCACCAGCAGCACGCTCACTGAGCCAGCCACCAGCACTGCCGCCCAGGACACCGCCGCCAGCAGCACGATCATAGAGCCACCCATTAGCAATGCTGCCCAATGAGCGCCGCAAGCACCGCCACCACTGAGGCTGCCGCCAGCACCGCCAGCGGCCACGCCACATCCTGTGCCAGTGGCACCACCGCAGACATGGCTGCCATCCCCAGTGGTCAGTCGTACGTGGCTGGTGGTCAGTTCCAGGGGCCTGGACAGCTTCCATATTGGCCCACCGTCAGTGGAGAATGACATCCACTACCTCTGTCCTTGGCAGGATGAAGCACTCTGGGCACAATGCCCCCTCCAGAACCAGTGGTGAAAGGCATCCACTACCTCAGTCCTTGGCAGGATGAAGCACTCTGGGCACAAAGCCCCCTCCAGAACCAGTGGAGAATGACATCCACTACCTTTGTCCTTGGCAGGATGAAGCACTCTGGGCACAAAGCCCCCTCCAGAACCAGTGGAGATTGACATCCACTACCTCTGTCCGTGGCAGGATGAAGCCCTCTGGGCACAAAGCCCCCTCCAGAACCAGTGGAGAGATACATCCACTACCTCTGTCCTTGGCAGGATGAAGCACTCTGGGCACAAAGCCCCCTCCAGAACCAGTGGAGAATGACATCCACTACCTCTATCCTTGGCAGGATGAAGCACTCTGGGCACAAAGCCCCCTCCAGAACAAGTGGAGAATGACATCCACTTGAGAGACTGTGGCTTTGCACTCCCCAGGATGAAGCAGTGGGCAAACCACCCACTGGAGAGACTTGAGAGACTGGGGCTTTGCACTCCCCAGGAAAAAGCAGTGGGCAAACCACCCACTTGAGACACTTGAGAGACTGTGGCTTTGCACTCCCCAGGATAAAGCAGTGGGCAAACCACCCAGTGGAGAGACTTGTGAGACTGTGGCTTTGCACTCCCCAGGATAATGCAGTGGGCAAACCACCCACTTGAGACACTTGAGAGACTGTGGCTTTGCACTCCCCAGGATAAAGCAGTGGGCAAACCACCCACTGGAGAGACTTGTGAGACTGTGGCTTTGCACTCCCCATGATAAAGCAGTGGGAAAACCACCCACTGGAGAGACTTGTGAGACTGTGGGTTTGCACTCCCCAGGATACCTTAATGGGCATGGAGCCCCCTCGTAGAGCTGGCGTTGTGCACTCTTCCGGCTGAGGTGCCACCCCTTCCCTTCCCCCTGAGCTGCCTGTTTTATTTCGATCTGATGCCCCAGCAGTGTTCTCTCCGTTTGGATCCAGTATCTTGTGTGGGACTCGCCCATGCATTTTGGGCCCAGTGGTCCACGGACTATGTAGGTGAAGTACATGGACTTGAAATCTTGGTGTACATATTTGTTAATAGTGTATATATTTTTTTTTGACTAATGGATTTTTACTCATTACAATCGTTCAAATCATTTCCTTTTGTCTTTGCATTCTTCCCGTGGGGTTTGGGGGGTGTAAATGTAATGTTTCAACATGTATTTGTGTGTATGTTGTGTGTGAGGGTGGGGGTGTTTCGTGTTGCGTGTGTGTGTCACTCTCTTTTCCCTCCCTCCCCTGTGTCGTAGGTGCAGTACTCACCGTGGCGGTCGCCGCCATCGGTTGTGCTCCTGGTAGAGGAGCAGATAGAGAATGGCAGGTAGAATTTGGAGTTCCGGCTCCATGGCATTCTGGTTCCTCTTGGGGTGTGTAGAGGTGAGCGTTTTCCCTTCCAAGTCCTGTTTCCGCCATGTTTTTGTTCGCGTTGAATCTGCCCCGGAAAAGGTGGATGATTGGCCTCATAATGGTGCGGGCGGCACATTGTCTTCCGCCTGTCTGTTGGCGGTGACCGCCATGCTGTTTGTTTCTACCGCATTGGCGGTCTGAGTGTTAAAGTGGCTGTCTATGCTGGCGGTTTCCGCCATGGTCATAATTCCATTTTTTTTACCGCCGGCCTGTTGGCGGTCTTACCGCTGCTTTAACACCGACCACCAGGGTTGTAATGAGGGCCATAGTTTTACTACTAAAACTATACAGTACACAAACAAAAATTCGTGGAAATTGCATCACCCAGTGTAATAATTTGCTTTGATCACATTAAAGTATTTGTTTCCAAAAAACATTTCAGAAAAAACAAAAAATTTGCTTCATTTGTGTTCCTAATTCTGATAAATATGAAATACACAGTTCTGTAGTGTGATAGAAAAATCTTCCCCCAATATTCAGCAAGATTGTCACACAAATTCTCTCACTTTAAAGTCAGAGAAAGAAAAGTAAACAAGCACCCTCAAAGACAGCGCCTGACATTTGACTTGAGTCTTCGAATGCACAGCAAATGTGATGAGATAACAAGATTTACAGACATTTTTACATAAAAGGGGCACCCAGAAGTATATTGTAAATAAAGTTTGGGCAAGTGAAGGTAGAACTCAGGCTGGACAGCCTAACACAAATAAAGCCAGCAATTGGAAAGCAGGAAAATGTGAGGTACAAACCACAAAGCCAATGGCAAGCAACAGACAGAAAGCATTCCTAAGTCAGCTTTCTGAATGTTCCCAAGGTGTTGTTAGCAAACCAGACAGTCATGCTGTCTGGTAGGCTACGACTTAAAAAGGGTCAAACTAGCCCTACACTGCAAGTGCCTATGACTAAAATTAGGCCATTGAGGAACGATTGAGTTTCATGCTTGATCTGTATGCACATGACAAAGTTACAGATGTGATGGCATTTTCCAGTAGCCCAAGGGTCAAAGAATTCCACCTTTTAAACAGGGGATGTGACTTTACAGTTTTATAATTAATAACTGATTTGAGATGGTTCTACTTTCAAGTGTCATTTCCAATTTGCTCTCCACAGTTTTTGTGTAGAGTGAAGCTTCTTGTAGCCAGGAGCACTGGGGCAATTGCTAGATGAGCTTCCACAACACAAACACCTGGATGTCATCAGCCTCTCTGAAGCAGTTATCATGGAAAGACAAAAGGGCGTGCCTGACCTACAAACCTCCTCACCTAACTCAATAGAAACTTCAGTCCTATACTCCATGTCTACCATTAACCAAAATGCGGTAGTCAGTAGCCCATTGCTAATAAAAATCCACATGGAAATATAAAAGGTGACTCTGTCTCCATCCTTCCCACTTCAGTGTCTGGATCTCCACCCTCCAGCCATAAAAACATAGGCAATACACGTCTGCTGCCTGGGGAACAAGTCCTCATCATGCATCTTGCACTGTATGATGCAGAGGGCATCTAAATGGATCCAACTGTGACTGCTGGCTATTACCACAACTGTGAGTCAAGTTCTGAAGGGTTTGCGCTTGGCCCAATGTTCTCAGCCGCCTTGGCTGAGGCCTAGTAGCACACTGCTTGCCCCGTAGACCCCTTAAATGCGGTCTGATTTTATGTTTCTTACTTCTTGAAACTACTGATCTTCTACAGAATGCTGTAAATCAGAAAATGAAATGGATTGATCTATTGAGAAATAAATATTCTACAACTTGTAGCTGCTTCTGAAAGGCCAGAACGTACAGGGCTGGGACAGTGACATATCAGGCAAAGCCTTTCATCATCATTATAATAATATTTGTGGCTACATAACTTTGTATAAAACAGACGCACATTTTTCAGTGACCACAGAAACATAAAATAACAAGTCGTACACTCTCAGATTAAACGTGTGGCCTGCGGTTCGCACGGCTCTGCAACAGATACATAACCCCACTGAGCTATTCTTCTTTTGGAGCTCTCACGCTATCAACCATCATTCTTGTCCTTTGTTGTTCATTTGCTGCACCATGGATTTCCTCCGATCAGTCCTAAACTGTGTAATGATTATATCTGCATCCCCGTTTATGCTGCTCCTTCGCTGGCTTCTTGACATGAAGTGGGGCCGAACGACTGCAGTCTGGAGACATGAATCACGAGCAGCGAACAGATGGCTCAGAGGGAGAGAGACACCAAGCTTCATTACAGGCCAATATGGAACTTGTCATTTACCCTGGAAAAAGGGATAACGTGCTCGTTTTCCACGAGGAACGCAACATGGAGTGAACTACCCAGCCTAGTGTTAATGAGGGCTGAAAAGTATGTTAGGCAGAGGAGGTGAGGGGGGAGAGGAAGGAGGATAGGCGGAGGAAGAGGACTAAGAGAGATAAAGAGAAGCACAGAGAAAGCGACAAGGGGAAGACTGAAAAATAGAGAGAGGGAAGAGATGAGAAAGAGACAGAAAGAGGAAAAGGGGTATGGTGTTTATAGATAGAGGGTGAAATACAGGAGGAGGAAGAAAGGAAGATTCAGTGGGAAAGACAGAGAAAGAGAGAAAGGGAGCAGAAAAAGGAAATAGGGAAAGAAAAGGACCAATGTAAAGAGAACTTAAGAGGTGAAAGGAAGACAGTGACAGAGAAATAAAGGACAGGGAACAGTGATAAAAGGGAAGAGACAGAGATTAAGTGAAAATAAGATGCTCATTGTGAAACACTACCCAAGAACAGTGCCATATTAAAAGGCTACGTTCACCTGACCAGCCAAAGAAATGTTCAAGATGGACTAAAACAGGAAAACCCACCATCACCAGTCAACAAGAGCACTGACGTGCTACCTGCCTCGCTGTACAACATCGTATGTCCCTCCCTGCTTCTTTTGCCAATGAACATCCTGAAGAGCTCTCCCTCACACTATTGCTTGTTCACTACCATTGTTCAGTATATCACTTACCCCACCCACTACTACAGCCAAGCTAAATGAGCACCTCAGTGCGCCTGCCACATTTTCCCATGATCATCCTCTACACTCAACTTAGCCATTTTACTGACTCTCACATCTTCTCCCCAGCCGGCTCCTGCCACCTTACTTCCCACAATTGGTTGCACCCGTACTATTTCAGACCACGCAGTTAGCTGGCATGGACCCTCACTTCCACTTCTTAGCAACCACATCTGTCAAGCTCTTCTGTTATCACACCACCCATATTACTCTGAAAGGCAGTCTGAATTGGTAGCCACTATTGGCCTGAGCAGGAGTACGCAATATCCTTCTATACTATATATAAAGGGGGTTGGTGAAAAATTCAGCTCCACCGACAGAGTTCATGGATTTGTGCTCCAAGCAGACCGTGAAATTCCAGCAAGACTCTGCCAACCGTCATGTGGTGGAGTTCTTCTCACGTGTGGCTTGCCAATGTTACGTTAGCGAGCAAGAATTTGAGTCCTCTAACGCGATTTGTAGGCACTACGATGCCTCCCAGTGAGATTTCTCAATATGGGCAGGTGCGTCAGGTCACAAACATTCACAGTTAGAAAGTTGTCCCTCGAGTAGAAAATCTACTCGAGTGGAATAAACAAGCGGGGCCCTCTGGAGCTGCGTGGTGCTGTTCACACTGATTTTATAGTGTGGAACAAGCTCTGGTGCTAAAAATAAAATATATATATATATAACCACATATATATTACCTACTGATGGTCACCACTAAGTAGTTATAGTTAGAACCTAATTTCTATTTAAAAATCATTTTTTTACTTGCATATATCTTTGGTGCCACTTGACGAATCTTCACAAAATGTTCCCCAAAAATTTGCAAGTTCCGTCAGCAGCTGTGTGGGAAGTTTTGAGGTGATCCTTCCGGTAGTCGGGGGGGGGGGGGAAAAAGGGGGATCCCAAAACTCGCTTTACCCATTCATTTTTCCATAGCGATTTTGAACAGCGATAGCACAAAAACTACTGGACGGAATTACACCAAATTTGGCAGGAAGCTAGGTCCTGGTCCAGAAGGAGTGCTTTTTTTGTTTTGGTGTAAATCTGTTCAGTGTTTTTTGAAAAATGAAGTTGAAAACAAATGTGTATATCTAGGGATGCAGATCTGTTGCGGATCCAGCGCAAAGCGCCGCAAGTCTGTGTGCTACACAGAGGAGTTTGATTGGCTGGCTAGAAGCTCTTCAGAAAGTTGCTGCTGCCATTTTCTTATCCGGCAACAGTCCTGGGAGATGGATTTTATGTGTGAAATAGTTATTAGGGGTCAGGGTAGGGGTATTCTGAATCCTTTGAAATGATGTAGAGGTTTGTGAGTGATATGTTATGAGTTCAAAGAGGTAAAACATTTTCTTTGGGGAGATTGTAAATCCGTGATTCCGTCTCGGTCCTCAGCATGGCCCCTGCGTAGCATTGTGACGGAGTTGCAAATCCTGCTAATGAAAGAAAAAATATAAATATATTTCAACAGAAAATGGTGCACACATTGTTTCAGTTACTCTGAGAGACTTTTTTCACTCACTCACGAAGCCACTCAAAACCTCATGTTCATAGAAGTACTTGAAAGCTCAGGAACACACTCAGCGACTCCTATAGACACTTATGCACACTCTCTCACTTGTGGTCAAAAATATAAATTTCATCAGTTAACACTGCACACACTGTCTCACTTATTTGCAGACATCCTGAGAAACTATTTTAACCAGTCAGAAATCTGCTCAAAACCTCATGCACTCACAGATGCACTCAGATGGTGAGGGACGTACTCAGAGGCCCACATAGACCCTCATAAACCCACTCCCAGAGTCACTCAGATAGTAATGTACCCACTGAAAGACACAAGTAGACAGGCATGCACCCATTCACACTTCATCAAAAATATATGTTTGATTGGCTAAAGCTGCACACTCTGTCAGGTATAGGGCCAGATTTTGAGCTTGGCGGACTGAAAAGTCAGTGCGCCAAACCCCCGACAGGGTGCCCATCACCTATGCGGCGACCTCTTCTCCAGAGTTATTAAGAGTTTACCGCTGGGTCAGCAGGCAGAACTATCCCTGGTGTCTAGAAGTTTTCTGCCACCCCATGGGGCAGAAATGGCCTAAAAATATTTTGACGCCCACCCCTGGGGAGCGGCCCTTGTCCAAGGGGCCGCTCCCCTTATGTGTAAGTCTATATAAAAAATCCCTGGTGTCTAGTGGTTTCTGCCCCCCAGGGGCAGATCAGCCTAATTATATAAGGGGGGTCAGAAATGGTCTAAAAATAATTTGCCTCCCGGGGAGCGACCCTTGACTAAGGTGTCACTCCCCACATATAAAAAAAAAAAAAAAAAACTATCCCTGGTGTCTAGGGATTTGGCCAAATAATAATTTGCCCCACTTCGGGAGCAGCCCTTGCACAAGGTGCCGCTCCCCTCATTACAATTTCACAAAAAAAAAAATATCCCTGGTGTCTAGTGGGAATTTCTGTTGCCCGATCGCATCGTGATTGGGCAGCAGAAATGCTTGCAGAGACATAAAAGGAAAGGAAAGGAAAGGCATTTCCTTTCCTTTCATACCTCTGCCGGCCCCCTCCTCCTGAGCAAAAGAGAAATGCTAAACATTTCTCTTCCACATTTCCCTGGAAGCATGCTCCCAGTGCGATGGGAGGAGACCTCGGATGAGGTCAGCACACGATCGTTAGTTAGATAGTCACATATGCAATTACAGTCCAAGTGAGATAGTAATGTATCCCCTGACAGATTCACTGAGATACATGTATACCCATAGACAGATCCACTGAGAGACTCTTTCACCCACCCAGAAATCCACTGAGAGCCCTTTCTACCCAGTCACATAACCTGAGGCAGCTATTCACAGAATTACACAGATAGTAAAACACCCAGTCAGAGTTCTACTCAGATAGTCACATAGGCGCTAAGGAATTCATTGTGACAGCTATGCACCCATTAAGAGACCTTCTCAAACAGTGACTTATGCACTGACAGAGTGAGTCATATAATTATTCAGCCACTGACAGACATACTGGTAGATTTTTCACCCTCTCAAAAGGCTCGGTTTCCCATTGAGTAGGCAATGTTAATTCCTGTGATGTATTGCAAAATGTACGGTTATAGCGAATAAATAAAATTATATGATAAATATGTTGGTTGTCGTGTATTGAATTGTGTTTTTGGTCTGTGGATTCGGGAGGAAGTCGCAAAGCAATTTTTTTGTTAAAACAAGTAAATGAGGCTTCTTTTAAATTTTAAAAGTGTTTGATATGTAGAGTGGCTCTAAAAAGAGCCTTTGTGTTTGTTGTTTGCAGATGTTTAGTGTTGATATAAGTGAATGCACAGTTTTAGGTTACTTAAAAATACTCGGTTGCCCTGATCTGTGAAGTGTACTCCATCTCTCTTGTACATGCCACCCATGTCAAAGTGGAGGTTATTAATGTTGCCTAAGCCCATCATATGGTCTCTGAGAAATGCTGAAACAGTTTTATTGACATGTTTCCTGGCTTTGTATATTTGTGGACAAATTTGAGTTGAGCACTTCCATTTTTGCCCCTGGCATGTATTAGAGAACACAAAGTCAGTGTGGGGAAACATTTACATTAATTGAACAAAGGTATCCTTCATTAGTATTTGATGAGGTGAGGAGGCTGGGTACCTCGAATGCTTTCAACCAATGAAAGCAATTGATGCCACCTTAATCCTCTTTGGGCAACCCAAGTTATAACCACACTAGGCAAACCAAGGTGCTTGTAAATGCCACTTTTTCTTACATACTCACTAGCCCAAAAAACATAGCTGTGACCCACAGTCCACACTCTGAACATTTTTAAATAAAGGCACTGTTGCACAAAAGAGAAGGCTGCAGCTGAATGAAGGAGGTTCGAAAATATGAGGTGGTTAAAATGTAGGGACTTGCACATTTGCACATTTAAAAAAAACACATATATTTGATTGGATGTTGTTAAAACAGTTATGTATTAAAGTAGCAACAACAATATGACCACGGCACACAGTATAGTATGATTACAGTTCGTATTAGGGACAAGTGTCCCTGGTGTCCAAGTTCCGGATGTGGATGACAAATTTGAGTCGATGGAGTTGAGCGCAAGTAGTATTGATGTGAATGGCTGAAAGTAGGTAACAAGCGATCCAGTAAGAAGCAGGTGGGCAAGGTGGGCCTTGATAAGCCTCGGTTCAGGACCCTGTAACAGTGGTGAAGCGGTCGTCAATAAAGCTCGAGCGCGTCTCTATGTACACAGTATAGTATGATTACAGTTCGTATTAGGGACAAGTGTCCCTGGTGTCCAAGTACCGGATGTGGATGACAAATTTGAGAAGTCCTCAGTTGGTGATGTTGGCCCAGCCTTGATAAAGTCACTTGTGTGACGAAACACGTGTTGGCTGTTTCCTGTTGACAATGCGAGTTTGTGGCATATTGAGTCTACGAATAAAGACACTCACATCACCAACTGAGGACTTCTCAAATTTGTCATCCACATCCGGAACTTGGACACCAGGGACACTTGTCCCTAATACGAACTGTAATCATACTATACTGTGTGCCGTGGTCATATTGTTGTTGTTACCATTGTGTACTTGTTACACTTATTTGTGCCTATTGGGGTAGTTAGGCACCCGACCCATCGGGCACCAATGTTTCACTTTCACTGACTCTCTCTACTACATTTATTGCCACTCCACGGAAGTGCGGCTGCTCTCACCCTTACTACCTTCCATGTAATAAAGTAGGTTGTGACTAACATATAGAAGGTAGTACATTTGTGATTGGTTCTTATTTTTTTGTCAACAGTGAGTTTGTTTTTCATATGATTATATTTAGTGGTTGTAAAGCACACCTGCTACAGCATACACTAAAGCTAGACTGCTGCTACCAGTAAATGTACTGAACTTTTGAACTCCTGGTACAGTATTGTGACCATGGCGGTGTTCCCAATGTAACACAGCCAATACACCGCCAGTACCGCCAGTGTGGACGGACCACCGCGACTGGTGGCAAGCATCTAAAGTCCGGTGGGGACTATGTTACTGCCGAGCATATTACGAGGTTGCACACCGCCAGGATTTCCAGGGCGGTCAGACCTCCACTAAAACCCTGGCAAAAATTAAAGGTAGACACTCACTTTCAGGAACACAGACACCTTCAGAGCCGCCATGTAACCTGAACTTAAAGTCTTCCCACTGTTCCTGATCATCTTACTGCTCCAGAACCAGCGACGGCGATGAAGACAACAACCATAAGTACACCCACCTAGCACACACTGGAGGGAAAGCCATTGGTACACACCCACATACACATCAAGGACGGCTAGCGATGGACACACACACACATGCTAACAAACACCGGTACCAACACACACACCAACATACACATACACCACGGTCAATATACAGGTGCTATCCACACACCATCCGGCACACACACACACATCACTGCCCTTGTCTAACACGAACTGACACAACACCACAGACTCACACAATGACATCACTACTGCAAACACACATAGGTGTTGGTAAGGAGTAACAGTGCACACCTCTTGAAAACACATAGTGACAGCAACACATTACAACCACACACAACCAATCAATACCAAAACACTGCCATACAGTGTGTCAGATGTGACACCACATCTGCACAACACACAATCCATCACCACACACACTCATACACACACAACAACCACACAATGCCACGCAACACCATCAAAACACATCACACCAAGTATAAAGCACAGTTAAACCACATCCACCATGAAGGAAAGGAAGGACAAGTATGTCTCCATTGAGGCCAACAGGTGGTTGGCCCATATATATTAGGCATTATAAGAAAATACAAAACATATGTACAAAATAGGCCAGCTGGCCAGTCCAAAAAGTCCAAGTGCCTGAGGCACATATGACACTTGTAATTGCCCCAACTTGATTCCTTACTGCAAAGTGGCCTCCACATGGTAGGTGCATCAAGGGGGCAGGCAGGCATGTTAGGGGTGATGGGGTTGTGGTCGGGAGGGTTTGGTTTGAGAGAGGGGTCCTTGGAATTATCCTTCGGTTTTGGGGGGCTTGGGTTTGGATTTTGGTGATGTGTCTTTCAGTTTATCCTTGAGAGGGGGAGCTTGGGTTTTGGGGATTGATTTCTTGGCAGGGGGAGAGGCATGGGCAACATCAGAGGGGGCAAGTGAGGACTGGTAGGTGTAAAAACCGGGCTCAGGGAGGGACACAGTGCGCTTTGGGGAATCACAGGGTGGGAGAGTGGTAGGGAAGAGTGAAAACTCATAAAGGAATCTTTTCTTAGGGCCACAAGAGCGGTCATGGGAAAAACATTTGGAAGTGGAGGGAAATGTAGTGATTTTTAGGTGTTTGCGTATAGGTGTCTTGGGTGCAGGTGCGTGGGTGGAAGTCATGTGTGTGCTGGGTGTCTATTGAGAGCATGAGAGCAGGCGTGTAGATGTTTTGGGAGGAGGGGGAGAAGGTACAGGGAGATACCATGGTGGATTGGTGACTGTCTTTTTGGCAGCTGCCTGCAGGTAAGGTGGATGTGCTGCATGTGGGAGTATTGGTTGTTGTGGTGAGTGCGCATGTGGTGAATGAGGTGGATGTATGTGGGTCTGGAAGTGTGGTGACTGTGGGTATGATGGGACTTGTGGCTGGATCAGGGAGTGTTGGTGTTATGCCAGCAAGTGTGAATGGTGTAGTATCTGTGAAGGAGGGGGTGGTGTGGAGGTCCGTGTAGGGAGTGAATGTTGTTGTGTGTGCAGGTGGGTGTTGTCTGTGTGCATGCCAGTGGTGGGTCTTGTGGTGGCTGTGTTTGTCACGGCGAACCATGTCTGTTGAAGTGGATAAATGGCGGTCTGACTGTGTGCTCTGGATGGGTGTTGGGAGAGGGGTATGAGATTGGGCAGAGGTGGCTGGACTGGGGACAAAAGACAAAGGGACATTGGCTGCTGTCAGCAAGGAGGCCAGAGCCTGACAGGATCCTTGCAGGCCAGCCAGAGAACCGTGAATGCCTTCAAGGAATGCATTGCTCTGTTGTACCTGAGCTGCCAGTCCCTGGATGGCATTCACAGTGGTGGACTGACCCACAGAGATGGACCTCAGGAGGTCAATAGCCTCCTCACTAAGGGCAGCAGGGCTGACTGGGGCAGGAGAGAGGTGCCTGCAGCGAAGGAGACACCCACCCTTCTGGGTGAGCGTGCATGGGCAACTGGGGGGGAGCTTCAGGGAGGGTGGTGCTGGTAAGGGGTGGCAGATAAGGATGGTGTTTGGCTGGGCCCAGATGGGTCCACCACCACCAAGCAGCATCTACCAGAGGAGGAATCCGAAGATGATGATAGACCTCGGCTCCATGGATGTCAGCCTCCTGGGTCCCATGGGCTGCTGCTTCCCCACTCACCGGTGCCCCTTCTCCTTCGCCTGATGATGCTTCTGCACACAAAGACAGAGGAGGAGAGGGAGGGAGGGAGAGAGAGAAAGATAGGGGTGAAAAGGATCAATACCCACCTACAATCAACACAGATCACCATGTACATCGCTCCAATTATATTAAGGCATGCCATGCCATGCCATTACAATGACACTACATTTCAGAAAATTCACATTGTGAAATGAAAGATGCAAAGCTGAAAAACCTGCTATTGTGGGAACATTTTGACTTAGTGAATTGGTCAAGGCTGAAAAACGGCATAGCAGCATTCTGATTAACAGGGCGATGTCATGCATGACATTCAAACAATAGGGTTCGACTCCAGGAACCTCCCAGGGGACTTGTCACATCTGCCACCATACCATAGTTGGAAAGGCTAGTCCACAGAATAATAGCTTCTACAATAGATGTTGTTGTGCTTCTTTCCCACATAGAGTCACATTTGGCAGAATGCCATGGTTGTTTACCTACACATATCCTACACTCTTAAGTCAACATGTCAGCATGGTAAGGTATCATGGCAAGGTTACTGTCCCATTGAGACGATACATGTAACAGACCCCTGATGCCAAACCCACAATCAGTCCATGGCAGCTACTGTGCAAGATAGAGATAGCCTCTGTCATAGTGGGAGACAAATACTGATGTGATAGCACTTACGCCTCAGGTACATTGATGCAGAAGGAACAAGCTAGTCAGACACAATGTGTAGGGTGCCCACACTCACCCAACCATTGAATATGCCAATTGGATATACACTGACTGTCGATGTCCATCTACCACGGATCACATGCCCATCTGCCCACAAGTAAGCATTCCAATCCCAAACAAGGCCTATCATATGTCAGGTGGGAGCTTGTACTTATCCCATTGTGGCTGCTGTGCTGCCCTCAAGCACCCACCCATCTCAGGGTAGGCCACCGCCAAAATGCAGGCCATTAGGGAAGTCAGGGTCCAATGGGCACCCCTCCCTCATTGGGAGGGGATCTCCAGCTGGGCCTCCGTGGTCTCCCCCACCACCTCATGTCCTCTCACTGCTTTCTGCAGTGAGTGCTCTGCACGTTGTGGACACCCAGGGTCCGCAGTTGCTTGGCGGTGGCATGCCATATCCCCTTCTTCTGATGGGCACTGACCTGCAAGGGTGACACAGACAGAAGGAAAAATTCATGTAGAGTGGTACCATATCAGCAGGAGTGGACTACTCACATCATACACATCACATGTCCACACTAATGTGTCTTCATGGCACAAACGCATGTACTCCATGGCTCCTGCATGCACCCACTCCCTGTGCGGCATGGCAATGCCTTACAGCCTCACACACCCCTGTCACACAGGACAATGAAATTAGGATCACCTGCTCCTCTAGTCCCCCATAGAGCTGTCCATACAACAAGTCTGCAAGTTTCTCCAACTCCTCCTGAGTAAAGGCTGGGGCCCTATCACCTGCAGGAGTGACAAGATGGCTCCCAGAGACAGTACACAGCAGCTCATGTAGTGGAGGTTTTGCTTGCATGAGTGTCAGGAGTCAAGTGAGCTAGGCAGCAGAAAATAGCGGTCACGGCCGCTGCATACATGACCGTCAACATCGGCTCTGCTCAGCATTGGCCCCTGTCTTGCATTGGCAAAAATGTTGTCCAATGAGGAGTTGCATGGCCACACTAATGTGCCTTCATGGCACAAACGCTTGTACTCCATGGCTCCTGCATGCACCCACTCCCTGTGCTGCGTGAAAACGCCTTACAGCCTCACACACCCCTATCACATAGGACAATGGAATTAGGCTCACCTGCTCCTCTAGTGCCTCATAGAGGAGCATTGGCCCCTGTCTTGCATCGGCAACAATGTTATCCAATGAGGAGTTGCATGGCGGTTGCGACTGATAACTGCCATCACGACATAATCCAATGGAATTAGGTCACTTCCATATGTCCAGTGAGTGCAGGACAGGTGGCTGCCATTTTAGGCACATTTAATGGTTTGTGAAAGAAAAAGAAGTGTGTCATGCTAGACATATTACGGAATGCTGTTTAGCCCTATGTTCTGTCATCATGGTTGGGCCCATAATTGTGATAATCATGCTACCTTGGTGTATGATGGGAGAATGTCTATTCCAGGGCATGTCCAGCGGCTTGGTACCACATAGGCAGTGTAACCATATTAGTACATATGTGGGACGTGCTGGACATATGTGAAACTTTTACATGGAACATTAGACATGTCATGTGTGTGACATGCTGTTGTTCAAAGCCTGTGACAGGCAGCTAGGTTGGTTTACATGGGCCCTCTACATGGCCATAATGTTAAGTGGCAGATGTTGGGGCCTGTCTACAGTGTTTGTTGCGTGCAACAAGGAACGTGTTAGCTAGCATGTGTTGAGTGGTCGTCAAGTTGTACATTCTCTCCTCTATCATAGATACCCAATATTAGGGAGAATGAGTATTCACCAGTGTACCGCCTCCTTGTGGACCTTTCAACCCTGGTGGAGCTACACATCTTCCAGACCTATCTGAATAGTTATGCGATAATGGAACTATATACCCAGTTGGAGCCAGATCTATTGCCTGCTATTAGTAATCCCTATGCCATCCCTCACACGGTACAGGTCTTGTCTGTGTTACACTTCCTTGCCTCTGGTTCTTTCCAAATTACAGTGGGTTTGGCAGCAGGGATGTCACAGCCCATGTTCATTCTTGTGTTGACAGATGTACTGTCTGCTTTACTGAAACACATTGACAGCTACACCAGGTTCCCCCAACGTGTGGATTTGTGTACTGTTAAGGCTGACTTCTATCATATTGGCCACATCCCTCATGTGATAGGGGCCATCAATGGCACCACTATTGCTTTGGTCCCTCCCAGGGCCAATGAACAAGTCTATAGGAACAGGAAAAGCTACTACTCCATCAATGTACAGGTGGTGTGTGTCGCAGACCAGTACATATCCCAAGTGACGGTCAAGTATCCAGGATCTATGCATGGCTCCTTCATACGGAGAAACAGCAATGTCCCACACATGATGGCAGAAATACACAGATAGAGAGCTTGGCTCATCTGTATGTTTGGAATAGGATGTATGTCACTGTAATGTCAACTATTCAGCCCTGTGCCTCTACCGGTATTGTGACAGGTTATACTTTTGTACATACAAGTGACTCTGGCTTTCCTAACGTTCCCTGGCTGCTGGCACCAGTGAGGTACCCTACCATGGTTGGGTAACACCATTTTAATGAGGCCCATGGTACAGCGAGACGTGTTATAGAAAGAAAATCTGGGCTCCTGAAGGCCAGATTCAGGTGCCTCCACGTCTCTGGAGGTGCCCTCCTCTACACTCCCCAAAAGGTATGACAGATCATAGTTGCCTGCTGCATGCTACACAAGCTAGCCCTGAGAGATCAGATTCCAATACTGGCTAATGAGAAGGAGGCAGCTGGACCATGGCTGATGACTGGGACATGGAAAGTGATGAGGAGGCTGATGAGGAAGGTGCAGCTGAATCTAGGCCTGAGCTGATTAATCATTACTTCCAGAAACATACAGGTATGTTGTGTGCGTATTGTCAGGTGTTTTACTTCCAAATTGCCTTATGACAGTGCTCCTCCTGGTCAGGTACCTCATTGGAGATGTTCAATGTACCTATCGGTGTGACTTGTGGTGGCTGACAGGTAGCCTATCAGGAGCTGTGTTAATGATGTTATCTCACTGACATGTGGTCATTGCAGGTTCATAGGTTTACATTTCCTATGGTCAGGCATGTGGTGCGTCATTTCTCCTGCAACTTCCTTTGCAGATGTTTTCCAAACTAAAGATTGTGTAGTGTGTCTATCTCCCTATCAAAACTGTTGGCTCTGGCATTCATGGACATTGTTCTTTCCTAACAGTAGTAAGTATAGTTATTTACCCATTTCTACTGTATAGTAGTCATATGATCCTTGATCTCATGGGTGTGACATTGTCTTCTGTTGTCCCCTGTGCTGTTGCCAATCCACACTGTGCACGACAACAATGTACTGTATAATTGCTGTGGCTCCCACCATGCCTACTATCCTTATGTGAGTCCCTGTCTTGGTCTATTTGCAAATTAGATTTGTGGATCTACTCCTGTGTGCGGCTGGGCTAGTGACTCCCTTGCAACTGGAATTTGGACCCTCTATGGTGTAGGGTGCCACCTGCAGGGGATGCCTCCCCCTGATGTCCATGTGACATACTTTTGGTGAAGGGGAATTAACACACATTACATTTCGACAAGATTTACATTCGTACATTAGACAATAAAGACATAAAGACAGTTCCTATGTTCTATGGTGTTTATTATGCACAAAGTGTGGAAGAGTTGATGAGTGGGGTCATGGTTGAAGTAATCATCAGAGTAGGTGGCCTAGCTGTAGGCAGTACAGGTCCAGTATCCAAGGGCCATGTGAAAATGGATACATTACATTGAACAGCTAACAGGGTGTCTCAGTGGCACACAAGGGAGAATTTTCAGAAGAGGATCACTTCCTGACAGTGGGTTTAGTCTTGGAATCTGCTCCTGCAGGCTGTCTGGATGAACAACCACGTATCTGGGGGGCTGAGGGAGGTCCTTAGCTGCAGAGGGTAGGGTGCCAGTTGCCTGTGGTTCCTCTGACAGGGCCTCCATTCCACTAGCTGAGGCTGACTCAGTTGGTATCTGGCAAGTGGAAGGGCACTGCTGGTGGGGGAAGGAAGCAAGCAGGATGGTTGTGAGCTCCTTGAGCACCTCTGCAATGGAGGCCATGTTGGCATTGTGGGCCTGCCACTGCTGCATGGCCTCCTGATGGTATCACCTCTGTAACCTTTGCTCTTCCTCCAGAATGGTATTTGGCCCATCTTGCCCTGGAATTGCTGGTATGCTCCCAGGACTTGGGAGATGGTTTCCTGGCCAGTTGAGTACCTTGGGGGCCCCATTCCCTACCCAACAGGCCCCCTCCCGTGGCCCATGTGCTTGTGCCCCTGGCACGGTGTGCCCACTCATACTTACACCATGACCGTCATTGTCTTGGGTGTGAGGGGTCGACTCACGTCCCTGTAATGTGGGGTACACTGCTGATTGACTAGTCCTTAGGACACACGTTTGGGGAGACCAGCATTAAGTGGGAGAGTATCACATGGTGGAGATTTGAAAGTTGGTCTCTGTGTCTGGTGCATACAGTGCTTAACTTGATTCACAGTTATGGCAATGACAGATGCAGCACTACAGATATTGTTTGTGGTTAATGGACAGTAAAATGGGTAGCATGTTCCATTGAGGGTTACGGTATGAGGATTGCATTTCTGTCATTGCCATGTATAGGTCCTCAGTTGTAGCATTCTGTTGGTGTTGCAGGTGCGATAGCTGTATATGCAGGTGTTGCACTGTGACATGGACAGATCAGATTTTCATGTGGATGCACAGGTGCATTGTGGGAGTCGTAGTGATAGTAATTGGCAGTGCTATCTGTGCAGTGGCCAGGGACTGTCTGGCCATTGTGGCTGGGTAGTGGGGTGGCACGCAGGGGAGGGGTTTTAGGTGATGGTTTGTGAGGTGTAGTGTAAGATAGGGTGAATTGGGGAGTGATAGGGTGACTGGGTAGCATGCTGGAAGGGCTGAATTAGTGCTAGGGGCATGTTGGTTCATTACCAGTGTCAAGTCCTCCAGTGATTCCAGTCAGGCCCTCAGGATACAGGATGTCCAAGACCTTCCCCTCCCATGATGTGAACTCTGGGGAAGTAAGAGTGGGCCCACAGCCAGTTTTCATCATGGCAATTTGGTGCCTGGATGCCATGGAACGCACCTTCCCACTAAGGTCGTTCCACCTCTTCTGGATGTCCTCCCTTGTGCATGGATGGTTGCCCACGGAGTTTACCCTGTCGATGATTCTCTGCCATAAATCCATTTTCCGGACAATGGATGTTTGCTGGACCTGTGCTCCAAACAGATGTGGCTCTTCCCTGACAATTTCATCAACCATGACCCTCAACTCATCGTCTGGGAAGTGTGAGTGTTTTTGAGGGGACATGGTGGTTGTTTTTTGAGTGTGTGTGTGTGTTGTGTGCAAGGGTGCAGTGTGGGGAGCTTGGTGGGGTGGGGGTGATTGGTTGTGTGTGATGGTTGTTTGTGGTGTTTTGTACTGTGACGATGTTTGCATAGTGTTAATGGTGCAGTTGTGTGGTGTGTGCTGAGTGTTGTGTGTGATAGTGCGTATGGTGTACAAGTGCAGTGTCTTTGGTTTGTGTGGTCCTCACTGTTGGTGTATGTAGTTTTGGTCGCAAAGGGTTGTTTGGAAGTGTGTTTTATAATGGTGTGTGTTGGTGTGTCTAGTGTGTTTATGTGTGGCAATTGTGGGGTATTTGATTTGTCCAATGTGGTGCTGTGTTCTGGTAGATGTGTGTTTTTGACCGCGGTTCACGCTGCACTAAGTTTTTCCACTGTGCAATGACTGCTGTGCTGATTTGTGGGTCATAATATAGAGGGCCGAGCTTGTTCGGCATGGCAGTGCTGGTGGTTGAACCATCTTTATCTTGCCCTCAGTTGTCCTGACAGTGTCAAATTTGAGGCTGTTTTTAGGTGGACTTATTTGTGGACTCTTAACATGGCGGGTAGGAAACAGCCAACAATGGTGGTCTTTTTCCATCCACAACTGCAGCGGTCTTGCTAAAAGACCCTCATAGTCGTAATGACCACTACAGTGTGGGGGGAAAGAGTAGCTCTTAGGAGATAATCATGTATGACTAAAATAGATAATTTGCCGCAATAGGTTTTCAAAAAAATATTTTCCAAGATAAAGATTATGGCCCTCATTACAACCCTGGCGGTCAGTGATAAAGGGGCAGTAATACCGCCAACAGGCTGGCGGTAAATACCACCCAATTATGACAATGGCGGAAAGAGCTCAGACTGCCACTTTACCACACCGACCGTCAGGGCGGAATCAACAGGCACCATGGCGGTAGACGCCAACAGCACGGCGGAAGTTAATGTTCAACCCACTGTATTATGACAGGCCAATCCGCCACCTTTTCCGGGACGGTACCAACGACATCAAAAGCTTGGCGAAAACACTGCACAGAGGAGAAACTACTCACCTTCGGAGATTAAAAAAAAGAACCACGCCACCCTGGAGCCCGAACTGCAGATCTTCCCAATGCTTTTCCATGTCCTGTTCCACCACGAACACCAACAACAGCGAAGACGACCATAGTGAGTACAGCTGCCTAGCACACAGTGGAGGGGGGAGGAAAAAGAGAGTGACACACACACGCAAGACCCAATACCCCCACCCCAACACCATACACACCAGCAGATGCAGTAACATAACATATTTACCCGTAGCCCTCATGAATAATGCAAGGACCACAGGAATAGATTAAAGTGAGTGTAATAATATTAAACAGTAGAAATAAGAAAATTCAGTCTAAAAGTATATGCATATGTACAAACAAGGGACACTGCCCAGTCCTCAATGTGCGTGGGCCACAGGGCCACATTACAAAGTCCTAGGCCCCACTTCACTCCTGCAACAACACGGAGAGAACACTGCAGGGGCATCAGTTTGAAAATAGTCAGGCACCTCAGGGGGACGGAGAGCGGGAGGGCACCTCAGCTGGCAGATGGAACAACACCACTGGTCCTGGAGGGGGCAACATGCCCATTGCTCTGTCCTGAGGAGTCCAAGGCCACAGTCTCTCAAGTGGGTGACTTGTCCACTGACTCTGGAGGGGGCAACATGCCCATTGCTCTGTCCTGGGGAGTGCAAGGCCACAGTCTCTCAAGTGGGTGACTTGCTCACTGGCTCTGGAGGGGGCAACATGCCCTGTGCTCTGTCCTGGAGAGTGCAAGGCCACAGTCTCACAAGTGGGTGACTTTCCCACTGGCTCTGGAGGGAGCAACATACCCTGTGCTTTGTCCAGGGGAGTGCAAGGCCACAATCTCTCAAGTGGGTGTCTTCACCGCTGGTTCTGGAGGGGGCATAGTGCCTTGATCGTCATCCTGGAGAGGATGGGGTGAGCAGGTGCCATACTCACGGGTTCTGGAGGGGGCATCGTGCCCTGTGATCTCTTCTTGGAGAGGATGGTATGAGTGGGTGCCATACCCACTGGTTCTGGAGGGGGCATTATGCCCTGTGATCTTCATCCTGGAGAGAAAGGGGTGAGTGGGTGGGTGCCATATCCACTGGTTCTGGAGGGGGAATAGTGCCCTGTGATCTTCATCTTGGAGAGGATGGGTGAGTGGGTGGCTTCTCAACTGGTTCTGGAGGGGGAATAGTGCCCTGTGATCTTCATCCTGGAGAGGATGGGGTGAGTGGGTGCCATATTTACTGGTTCTGGAGGGGGCATAATGCCCTGTGATCTTCATTCTGAAGAGGATAGGGTGAGTGGGTACAATACCCAATGGTTCTGGAGGGGGCGTTGAGCCCCGTGATACACATCTTGGGGATTGCAGGGTCACAGTCTCTCAGGTGGGTGTCATACCCACAGGATTTGCAAGGGGCAGGCTGCACAACAGTCCATGGAGGTTGGACTACAGACTGTCTGCTGGCGGTGACTTCTGCTCAGTGTTGGTGCTGCTGCGGCTGGTGGTGGTGGTGGGTAGGCTCCTGCCCATCCCCTGCAGCATCAGACGGCTGCCCACTGCTGCTGGTGGTGATGGTGGTGGTGCTGATGCTGCTGGTGGTGGGGGAAGCTCCTGCCCATCCCCTGCAGCCTCAAATGACTCACCACCATGGTTGGTGGTGGGGGCTCCGACTGAGTCCCAGCACCAGGCCCCTTGTCCTTTCTGCCTTCTGACGTAGGCCCCTTGCCCTTCCTGGCAGCATCTGGGGATTCTCCTTCCTCTTCCTGGCAGCATCTGGGGATTCCTCCTTCCCCTTCATGGCAGCAGCTGGTGGTGGCACCTTGCCCTTACTGGCAGCAGCTAGGGGTGGCACCGTGACCTTCCTGGCAGCAACTGGGGGTGGCACTTTGACCTTTCTGGCACCAGCTGGGAGGGCTCCTTGCCCTTCCTGGCAGCACTTGAGGAACACACCCTTTCTGTGTGGGTGGCTGGTGGCCTGGATCCTTTAGCACCATGAGTTGCTGTGGACATTACTAGGCCAGTGGACTGGGTGGCTGAGATGCTTGCCTGGGTTTTGCACACCCTGGCCAGGTGTGAAGGATGGGGGGAGGGGTAGGGAAGAGGTCAATGGTTGAGAGGAAAAGCTGCTTAGGGACATTGGGGCGAAAAGAGGGAGAAGGACTGGGGGTTGAGGAAAAGGGATTGGTTTTAGGAGCTGCCTGTCTGCTGTGTTTGGGTGCAGGTGCATGGGCTGGATGCTGTTGTGAGGTGGATGGCTGTTGGGTGTCTGAGTGCTTGCATTTGTGTATCTTGGGAGGGGGTGACAGACACAGTAAGAGAGAGGACACAGGGGACTTGTGCATGGATGTTGGGGTGGTGATTGCCAGTGAGGTGTGTGTTCTGATAGGTGTGCTGGTGCTGGATGTAGTGGATGAGGGTGTAGTGCATGCAGGTGTGAGTGTAGATACCAATGGAAAAGAGGTGGAGGGCGAGGAGGAGGGGGCCACAGTGGAGGCAGGGGATGTTGGTATGTCTGCATTTGGAAGGTGTTTGTGTGAGTGCCTGGGGGATGATGTGTGGTGCTTGTGTTTGCCAAGTCCACTCTTGTGTGTTGACCTGTGTGTGTGCTTGTCTACCTGTGTGCTTGGGATAGGTTGGGGTTGAGGGGAATGGGATTGGGATTAGGCAGAGGAAGTTGGAGGGGGAGGGTGGAAACAGGGACAATGGCTGCCATCAGAGAGGAGGCCAGAGCCTGGATTGATCTCTGTTGGGCCGCCAAGCCAGTGTGAATGCCCTACAGAAATGCATTGGTCTGTGGCATTTGGGCTGCCAGCCCCTAGATGGCATTCACAATGGTTGACTGCCCAACAGAGATGGATCTGAGGAGGTCAATAGCCTCCTCACTCAGGGCAGCATAGCTCACTGGGGCAGGCCTGAAGTGCCTGGGGCAAAGGAGATGCCCACCCTCCTGGGTGAGAGGGGGTGGGCAACTCGATGGGCTGCTGGGAGGGCGGGGCTGGTACACGGGGTGGCGGCTGTACCTGTAGCAGGGGTGGTCACAAAAGTGTCCGCCACCACCAGGGAGCTTCCATCAGAGGAGGTATCCGTGTCCGAACTGTCCCCTCCAGTCTCCACCGTGGTGCTCCCCTTGCCTTCCATTCCCACTGGTGCCCTCAGCGTTGGTGGACTCTACCTCCTGGGTCCTGTGGGATGCAGCTCCCTCCGTCACCAGTGCCTCTGCTCCTCCACCAGATGATGCTAATACACATAAGGACAGTGTAACAAAACAAAAAGGGGGTGGGAGACAAAGGATACACTGGGTCAATGGCTACACCAACACCACCGTTGGTGTACATACCACCCTCGCACACAGGGAACAGCCCTACACACTATGCATTGCACTACAGTAACAATTCTAGTCACCAGGGCATGGGGAGGGACACATACCGGCAACTGCAGCATACCTGGGACCCACACAGCCTTACCCAGTAATGGATGCCTACTAGCTAGGTTCGAGGAATTTTCCATCAGATCCATACCAAACATGGGACCTACTCTGCAATGTTAGGCCTGGTCTAGGGGCACCCACAGACACACATCCCCCACCCGGATACCACCCCACCACGCATAAGTTGTAATGATGGGCACTTTACTCACCCCCTTGAGGCTGCTGTGAGGCCCTCAATCACCCATCCAGCTCCAGATAGGCCACCACCAGTATGTGGACCATCAGGGGGGTCAGGGTTCAATGGGCACCCTTTCCTCGTTGGGAGGCCATTCCCAGCTGGGCCTCCACCGTCTTCTGTGCCCAGCGTCCCAGGTCCTCCCACCGTTTCTGACAGTGGGTGCTCCGCCTGCCCTAGACCCCCAGGGTCCGCACGTCCTTGGCAATGGCACGCCATCTACCCTTCTTTTGATGGGCGCTGACCTGCAGAGGAATTATACACAGGGAAAAGTATTAGTTAGACCGTCTACCTGTTACATTCATGGCCCACTATAGCACTTCCCATCCCCTTTCGCACAGACATGGCCCTGCATACATGCTGCACACTGCCCAGGGCCCATCCACCAATGCCCCCCTACACGAGGGCTTCACACACAGCACTCCATGCATTCATGCCCCATGCATTGTGCTCACAGTGTACTCACCTGTTGGTCTGGAGTCCCATTCAGCAGTCTGTACCTGGGCAGGACCCCATCCACTAGTCTCTCCAACTCCACCAGGGTGAAGGCTGGGGCCCTTTCCCCAGTCACACGGGCCACGGTAGGTTCCAGACACAGGTCACAGCAGCACATGCAGTGTAGGTCCTCTCCTGTTGAAGGTATTGAACAGATAGAAAATGGCAGCAATGGAGGACAGGCACATTATCCTCACCTATAGAATTGCAGGGCCACTATCACGGAGCTGTGTGCCCAATTGGAGCCTGACCTGATATCTGCTATCCGTCACCCCACTAGTATCCCCCCTCTTGTGCAAGTGCTATCTGTGCTCCATTTCTTGACAACTGGTTCTTTCCAAGTGACAGTGGGCTTGGCAGCAGGAATGTCACAGCCAATGTTCTCAATTGTGCTGACAAGAGTGTTGGGTGCCCTGAATAAACACATGTGCAGCTACATTGCTTTGCCCCAGGTGGAGGATTTGCCCACAGTGAAGGCTGACCTCTATGCAATGGGACATATCCCCAACATAATTGGGCAATTGATGGAACATATATTGCATTTGTCCCGCCTCTGGCAAAATGAACGGGTCTTCAGAAATCGAAAAAGTTTTCACTTGATGAATGTGCAGATGGTGTGTTTGGTGGACCAGTACATCTCCCACGTCAATGCTAAGTATCCTGGGTTGGTGCATGATGCCTTTATCCTGAGGAATAGCAGCATCCCAAATGTGATGGGCAAACTACAGAGGCGCCGTGTGTGGCTAATAGGTGAGCCCTGGTTCCCACCCAGTGGATGCTGGTATATGGGTATGGTGTGGGCCATAAGGGATAGTGTGTGGCTAACAGTTGTCCAACGATATTTGCAGGTGACTAAGGTTACCCCAACCTATCATGACCCCTGTGAGGAATCCCAGGACAAGGGCTGAGGAATGTTACAATGAGGCACATGGGCAAACAAGAAGATCATTGAACAAACATTTGGCCTCCTGAAGGCCAGGTTCCGGTGCGTCCATCAGACTGGTGGATCCCTGTGCTACTCACCCAAGAAGGTCTGTCAGATAATAGTGGCATGCTGCATGTTGCATAACCTTGCCTTGAGATACCATGTCCCTTTTCTGCAGGAGGAGGAGGCTGAAGATGGCCATGTGGCAGCAGTGGACCCTGTGGACAGTGAAGATGAGGAGGCAGAGGATGAGGACAAAAGATCTGCAGTGATTAGACAATACTTCAAATGACACACAGGTAAGACAGTGTTACTTCACATTTCATTGTCAGTTTTTTGTTTCACATTGTCACTGGCATGCTGTGATTTCCCACTTCTATGGCCACTCACTGTACCCTTTGACAACTCTTTTTGCAGATGTTGGTGCCCCACTATTGCTCCTGGTGTTGTCACTGCAGCCAACTACAGGTCTTTCCTATGTTAATATTACTGTACAGTTGAATTGCAATGTTTAAACCTTGTTAAACAAATACATACTGAAATCATTTGAAATACTCCATACTTGTATTTTTTCAAAGTGTGTTTATCGCAATGTTATGAAGAAAAGGGAGAAGTGCAATGGTCTGGAGTGATGATGGAGGAAAGTCCAGGGTATAGTCCAGTCTATTTGTAGCACAGGTGCATTGTCCAAGGGTACATAGGAAGGGGAGCAATGGCAGTTCGAGGTGGACAGGGTGACAGAGTGGGACACAAGGTTGGCAATAATCTCTGGCTTCTGCTTGTATCGCAGGGAACGTTTGTGGGGTGGTTCTCCTTCTGCCGGGGGAGGGGTGCTGGTGGCCTGTTGGTCCTGTGGCGGGGCCTCCTGTCCACTAGCGGCAGCGGAGGTGGAGGGCTGTTCAGTATTCTGGCTAGTGGCAGGGGCCCACTGGTGTGACACTGCCTCCCTCATAATGATGGCCATGTCTGCCAGCACCACTGCATTGGAGACCAGGGTGGTGTTAATGGCCTTCAAGTCCTCCCTGATGCCCTGGTACTGTCCCTCCTGCAGCCGCCAGTTCTCCTGCACGTTGATCAGGATCTGGGCCAGCATATCCTGGGAATGTTGGTATGCTCCCAGAATCTTGGTGAGTGCTTCCTGGACAGTTGGTTCCCTGGGCATGTCCTCTCCCTGGTGCAGAGCAGTCCTCCCAACTTCCCTGTTGTCCTGTGCCTCTGTCCCCTTAACGGTGTGCCCACTGACACTGACCCCTAGTCCCTGATTGTCTTGGGTTTGTGGTGTGCCCTGGAGTCCCTGTAGTGGTGGACACACCCTCTGGTTGACATGTCCTGGGGACAGAGGTATAGGCACGTTGGGTGTGTGCTGTGGTGGTGTTTCCTGAGGAGGAGGCTCTGTGGTGGTGTGTAACTGTTGCTGGGTAATCGACTGTCCGGAGGTGCCTGATGGGCCAGGTTGGACATCCAGATCCAGGCGAGCAGAGTCACTGTCATCACTTTGGGCCTCTTCTGTGGGGGGACAGGATGTTGCTGATACTTCTTCTCCGGTGACATTGACTGGGATACCTGTGAGGATGTAAATGCAGTGTTATTGTTTCTGTGGGTGACATATTGTGCATGGATGGGTTGCCCTCTATGGTTGTTTTTGCCCTGCCAGCTTTCACTTGTGAATGTTAGTGCATGGTGGGATGATTAGTTCTCTCTTGTGTGCATGCTTTAGTGATAGGTGTCCATGCATGGCTGTGAGTGATGTCCATGTATTGGTGGTGCATGCAGGGCTTAGCATTGGGATGAGTGAGATGTGATGGAGGGGGGTGTGTGAGGTGGTGGACTGATGGGAGTGATGGGAGTGAGGGCGGGGCTATGTGATGGCATGCAGGTAGGGGGGTGATAGAAATTGAGAGTTGACTCACCAGAGTCCAGTCCTCCTGCTACTCCTGCCAAGCCCTCAGGATGCATGATTGTCAAGAGTTGCTCCTCCGATGTTGTTAGTTGTTGGGGAGGAGGTATGGGTCCACCACCAGTCCTCTGTACAGCGAGTTGGTGTCTTGCTGCAGTGGAAAGCACCTTCCCCGGTAGGTCATTCCTTTTATCCCTTTTTCATCCCTTGTTTTGGGGTACTGTCCCACGGCGTTGACACAGGGTCAACCACCATAGCTCCATCTGCCTAGCAATGGATATTTGCTGCACCTGTGCTCCAAATAGCTGTGGCTCTACCTGGATGATTTCCTCCACCATGACCCTTAGCTTCACCTCAGAGAATCTGGGGTGTCATGGTGCGATGGGTGTTGTGTAAGTAGTGTGGGTGAGGGTGATGTGTTGGGGTGTGTGTTGTGAGGTGCGTGTGTGGTGTATAGGTAATGATAGTATGTGGCTCTGGTTCTGTGGGTGGTCTTGCTGTCTCTCTCGGGTGGCAATTGTTTGTATTCGTAAAGGATTGTGGGTAGTGTGGGTGTGTGTTTTATAGTGGTGTGGGTGTGTGGGTGTGGTGTGTGTATGGGTGTCAGGTGTATGTAGTTTGAATTGACCAATATAGTGTTGTTTTGTTTGCGTGTGTGTATTTTGAACGCAGCAGTATGTATCGCCAATGGTTTACCACCATTGAATGTTCACTGTGGTGATTTTGTGGGTCATAATGTGGTGGGCGTAGTTCTGTTGGTGCAATGGTGTGGGTTTTGATACCGCCAGTTTATCACTTTGGTGTGGCAGATTTCTGTGTGTGGCTGAAATAGTGATGGATTGTTGTATGTGTGTCACAATATGGTGAACAGATATCCACCGCGGCAGCGGTATGTTGGCGGCAGTCAGCATGGCGGTAAGTGGGATTTACAGCCATGTCATAATGAGGGCCTATGTGTATTTTTATAACATAGGGAAAAGTGTGGAATAAAATAACTAGAAATATTTTGTTGTCTGTGACTGGATTTGCATCTTTGCTGTGAAGTTACATGGGGATCCGCCCAGTCAGACGCGAAGGAGGCGCGAATCCTGTAGCACACAGTAGGGATTTGGGCTTCTCAGGAGGACCACAAAATAGGTTTAACAAACAATAACCAGTAAAAAATATAGTAACATAAATAAAAGTTTAAATATAGTTTGTGATTTGCTAACTATCACAGTTTCACAGATAGCAAAGGTTAATAGGTTGCCATTACTGGTTGCTTGGAGTGAGAGTTTTTATTGAGCTAAAATCGTGAACTGAGATTGTGAATTTGATTTATCTATCATCAAAAGCCATTTAGAGGTATGTAAATTGAGTATTATTTTTGGAGAGAGATGTACCTCATAATAAAAGTAAACAAAACTTGTACATTATATGTAAAAAATAAAAATAGGTAATGTTTGAAATAGGAGATATATAAGGTATAAGAGGTATTGTGATAGTGCTGAAACTGTGTAGTAGATGGGATTGAAATTTGTGGTAAGATTGAGTAAATTATGTTAGAAGAAAAATGAAGATATGTTGCATAATGTAGTAAAATAGTATGAGTAATCTTGGACCTAATTAGTAACACTTCAAAACCCAAATATAGCAATATATCAAGAAAATAAATTGCTATGGAAAGAGCCTTACACTGAGGGGCAGAGTTTGTGGTGTATTATTTTCAATGTAAGAACAGTTTCAGCTCGAAAGAAAATGTTTTGTTTTTCTAAATACCTCCTGATTATGTAGCAGATGATGTATTATGTGGCAAGTGTGGCTATTGTGTTATAAGAAAATATTGGTGCTACCTTATATTTCAATTTTTTACTGCCCTGTCTATAGTATGTGAATATATACATCCAGAATTCTAGTGTTATGCTGTAAAGGAGTTTAGGTACTTATGTGTATTGTTGTTCAACTGTATCTTAACATATAAAAACATTAGAATATTTGTGGAACTACAATTAATTTCAATTGTTTACTATTGTGATGATGTTGAAAGTTATGTGGAAGAGGGGTGGAGAGAATGAATCAACCTGTTGCATAGGTTATTCAGTTTCGCAAAACAGTATTTTTGTAATTGAAACAATGAGAGTATTTTATTATGAAGGAATTCTAAAATACTTTTTATTTGTACAGCTATGTTTTTGTAGTGGAAGAGAAGTAAAAATTGCCAAATAAAATACAATAGAAAAAGAAAGTGCGCAAATTATATTAACTATTTGGAAGTCATAAGAAAGACAAACAACATGTGGAATATGGTAGTATATGCAAAGAAGTTGCCGGTAAACAAACACAAATATTTTTAAAACCTCTGTGTGCCAAACTGAGATGTTTGCAAAATGGAGAAAAGAAAGAGAAAACATGTACTTCCATTGTAGAAACTAAAGAAAGTTGTGACAATAGACAGATGAAGGTAAACAAGAAAGCTGAAAGATAATCCAGGAGGCAACAATAGTTCAGGGAAATTAGAGTGAGAATGTTTTGTGGAAGAGTAATTCAGAATCTTGTTAAGTGAATGAAAAAATACAGAAGGAGAACAGAAGTATTGAAACACAAAAAATGGGAGAGGATATAGTTGATAAGGCATTTGAGCGGAAGAAGGAACTTTTTATTTTGATTATAAATAGGGTGAGAGGCGTGGACAAAATGGTCTTGCATATCAAATGATGCAGCCAAAGGAAAAGAGTTGTTAATAAAAGTAATTTTTGTAAAATATTTGTCAGACAGTGGAACCATACACCCAGCACAGAACCTTTCTCTAATGAAGAAGCATATTTGCAAGAAAATGCATTAGTGCATGCAGTGGATTGAACTGGTCGATGTTATGAAATGAAGGAAAGGACTTCAATAGAAAAAGAAAAGTTTGTTCCAAGAAGTGATAAAAGATCCATAGCTGTAGATGTTCCAGGGAGATTTACAGAGTGCCCTGTTTACCAGTGGAGTTGTAGTAGTATTTGCAGCATACAGCAACTATCTATTGATTTATTAAGAGCTTTTGTACATGAATTTCCAAGTAGAACTCTGCAGAGAAACATTTCAATTTTGCAAGGATTGGATCCTTGCAAAGTAAGAAATCTAACACATTTACAAGGACATTCTTTAGCATGTTTATCTAGGAAAGTGTGCCAGAGCACCTTTCATCACTTTAGAATGCTATCAGTTCACCATTCGAAGATGAGACGTTTTGTTCAGAGACTTTACTATGTGAAGACTCCAGCGATATGCTTAGGAGAGATGAATGGAGTATTTTTGCATTGTGCTGTATAAGGGGTAGAAAACGTTTGTGACGATGTACAGTTTCTGTTCTTTGGTTATGAAAAAGATTGTATCATAAATGAAGAATTTGTAGGTAGAGATACTGTAGAAGAGAGTTCATAAATTGGTACTGAGAACTTCCAGGAAAAGATTACAAAATGTAATAAAACTAGTTGCGAAAAGGCAAATTATGTTTGCATTAGTTGTAGACTCACTCACTATATGATACACGTAGAAAATGTAGATATATTTTCAAAAACCAAAGGGGAAAACAAGGAAAAGTGGCAAAAACTTGCTGCATTTTATTTGTAGAAGAACAGTTTGATTTGTCAGTCTGATAAGTAATTTGTAAGTACTGCTGTGACAAGTTAGAAGGTCAGAGAACACCAGCTAGAGCAGTGTATTATTGTCTAGAACATATAACTTTTCCAGAACAACTAAAAGATTTAAATATGTATGTATCTATCCTTATAAAATCCGTACACCCAATTTTATGTTTGGAACCAAAGACAGGTAAATTGCATTCCGCAGAATTATTGAAAAGACCTTAAAGGAAGAGTAGTGTATTTGCCATTATATTTTAGGAAAAATGTTGAAACTATTGGGAGTTGACAAAGATAATGAAAAATTGACAAATGGTGTACCTACTAAAAATAAAATAATTTGGCAAGAGTTGGTTGATGTTAATAAAGTTAAACAAACCAAATTATACCTGGTACACAATAATGTTTATTATAAAGAGGTTGATGTGCAGAATTGTATTGAAAATATTGATGAATATGGTGAGTGTTTGACTGGAGTGGGACAAATAGAAAAAGTATATTCATCCCGATCAGAAAAAATCGATGAGCTCTCCAGCATTCACTCATTACATTTCAAAGAAATCATTGGTGATGCTATAGACCTTTACCAGATGAAACAAGCTAAGGGATCTCCTTTGAGTGTGTGGGAAAAGAGATTGGAGGTTCGTTGCTTACCAAACTTGTTTCCTACAAGAGTAGAAGGTCGGTTTGATGATCGGCCTATACAAATACCAGCAGCTGAATACCGATCAACAAGATTATACTCAGAAGATCCAATATTTAGACAGTGCATTCCATACATATTTAATTTTCTATTTGAAAGCAATTTGTCTGGACTATCATATGCAGTGAATCATATTTTAAAAACAGGAGTTAATCTTCAGAATATGTCTGCAAGAGAGTTTGCTAGCAAAGTTGAAGAAAAGGTTGAAAATTTGGAGTATAACAATTAATTTAATGGCGTGCCAACGTGGTACCTATGAATATTGGTTCCACCGTTATGGAGAGTTCAATTGTATGCTAAGAAACCTAGGACCACCAACATGGTTTTTGACAGTGAGTTGTGCAGAGTATACATGGGGTTATCTCATTGAATCTTTGAGAGAAGCAAACACTAATTTGAAAGATGTTAATTTGAAGACAGCTGGAGAACTCTGCTCATTAGACCCTGCTAATGTTTGCAGGTAATTTAATCACAGATTCAAAGCTATTCTTGTCTTCATCTACAACAAAACCAATCCTCCTCTTGGAGAAGTGATGTCGGGATGGGGCCACTCACCTGAAAAGCAGGATTTCTGCAGGGGCGATGGTATGCCCCCCAACCTCCTAGAACACCTCTCGGCACTTCCTTGTGGACACAGAAACCCCGGCAGGTGTTCCAAAAGGAAAGGGGGAGTGGAAGAGAAAGATACAAAACACTGCCACGTCTTGTCGGTCCAGCCAGGCACCCCGTATCTTCGGGGGGCAGGTTGTTGTTGACAGAGTGATAGTAGAGTTAGTGCACTCAACTTCCTTGAAACTGAATCTCTCTTTCTGATGTGGGCAAGGGAGCAGTAGAAGAACACCGGGATGCTCCAGCACTTTTTTGGGATAATAATAACTATTGGCACAATTACTACTAACACTGCATTACCAAAAACCAAAACTGAGTACCATCACAATAAGTACTGCGACATTAGGGCTGGCTTGACAGAGATTCACTGTTGCACTCTACAGTTAGAACTGTGGTTGCACTCATCATGCACAAGAAAGACAAGAAGGACATTAAATATATCACATATAACTTTCCTGCATTCATAGGGTTAAACTAAAAGGAACAAAAACAATCCAAGAAACACAAATGTCTACTCTGGGTTCAAACAGTTAGGCTGGCACAGTTTGGTTTGGTTTTACTTTGTGTGTGAAAAACCCTTCAAAAAGCAAATTCCTCAAACCTGAAACACAGGCATGAATGACACAATTTAAGTCCAAGAGTTATGCTATTAGAGAAAGAAAAGTTACATAAATGCTCTTATGAAATTGCACTGTCCCTTTTTGTAGTTCTTGAGCTTGAACAGATCTCCTGAAGCACATTTAGGCAAGTAACTACAATAATAATGTGGAATGTTCAGAAATGCATTTGTCTCTTCAAAATAAGCACTCTGCCGAAATACAAGGTCTGAAATACACCAGCTGTTCTAGAAAAGCGCAGCGCTCAAAGAACAAACTCCCTGGAGAATACTAGTCACTTAGCTGCAGTCTTTTCCAGAGTGCTGGAGGAATGCCTGGTGTCAGCTGGTACAGGAACGAAGAAAAGAATTGCCTCAAAAGTCCTGAATACAAGGATGACAGCAGGGGCTGGACTGCCAAATCAGATGCTGAGATCAGGAAGCAAAACAAAGCCAAGCAGGGAGGCATGCTTCACTCTGCTATTTATAGCCAATCAGGAAAGCAGTTGAGTGTCCACATGTGGATGAGTCACCACACCCAATTAGAAGCACATGTCTACACCACACCAAATTAGAAGCACATGTCCACACCTACTCACATTAGCAAAAAGCATTGGTAAAACAAGCATTGATAAAACCAATTGTGTAACACAGCACATTATATTTACTTAAAAACATGAAGGTTTAACCAAGAACAGTGACATGATTTAACCCAAATCCTTGGGGATGCTGACAGATAACGCAGGAGGCACATAGGGGATTCCTGAAAAGTGACAGATTTGTTTAGGCGTAATGAGTACCAGGCAAGAGGTACTCCTCATATTCAAATGCTACTAAGGATATAAGATGCACCAAAGTTTGGATCAGAAAGTGATGACTCTGTTTTGTCTTTTATGCAGCAGTATGTCACATGTGCTATATCAAAATAGACTGCTGACAAAGCTCTTGGAGAACAATTTTTGTGTTTTCAAACTCATAGATGTGGAAAGTATTGTAGATACAGATCAAAAGGCAAATTTTATACTCAATGTCGATTTGGTTTTCCACGACCTGTTATTTCAAAAGGAAAAGTGAACAACTTTTTGTCTTCAGTGAGACATACAACACAGAAATCACGAAAGAACATATATAATTGAAAAAGAATGGAAGATTCCAAATATATTAATGACTACAATACTCTAATTTTGAGAATATGGAATACTAATATGGACCTTCAATTTGTTGCAGACAACTCAATTTCTCTGGCTCAGTATGTAACATCATACATCACAAAATCTTTGAAAGTGAGATGAAAGAGATATGGGGGAGGTTTCTGCAGAGAAGACTCTAGCAAGAAATTGTATTAATTTAGCTTGAAAATGGGAAGTTGTGCGGCCTGTGGTAGTTTACGTTTGTCAAGTTTATACTAAAAATCTGAAGGAATTGTGTGGGTTAGTTTTGGTTTGTCTCACACAAGAAACAGAGTATTGATGTCTTGTCCTGAAATTCAGTATCTTGCAGAGTTTGTATCTGAAAGTACTGATATAGTGAAATCAAATATGTTAGATGCATACTATCCAAGAAGTCCACATCTAGAGGATACATGTCTTTATGAAATTCTTCAAAACTACAGGCATAAAAGTAATGTCTCAGAATGTAGAAGAAGGAAACATATGCTGTTCATGGTTGTGATGAATTCTTGCTAAAACATGTAAAACTAAATTTGATTAACCAACAGAAATTGACCTGTCAAATTCATGAGAAATTAGAGTTCTTTTATTTAGCACTCCTTCGATTGTTCAAACCTTGGGGTAGTGGAATTACTTGGGGATCACAACTGCTACGAAGATTCTTTTAATGCTGTCAAAGATAGTATTGAATGTCCTATGTTTAATAACTACTTAAAAATGCTAACTGATGAGATCCAATGGGAAGCAATGATTGCACCTGAGGTAGCTAAGGATAGCTCTCAAAGCAGCCAAAGCTCAGCACCTTCAAGTCAGCATAGTCTTGGAAAACCCACTATTGAAAATGACACTGAAATAGCTATGGGTGAATTGGAAACTGCAATGGAACAAGCTAGGCAAGAATTGGTAGATATGGAAGAGTTAGTTAAGCAACTGAACAATGAGCAAAATGACATTTATATTGAAGTAAAAAGCAAAATGGAGCATGGATTGCAGCATGAGAAGAGTGAATGCAATTGTTCATCTTTCAAGCCAACACTGTAATATGTTAGTAGTCAAGCTGTTACTGCAAAAAAGATGTTTAATTAACTTTATGTCAAGTTTTCAACAAAAGACTACAGATTCGAACTTATTGTGTGTGGTAACAACACCAACTGGACTAGCTGCACACAGTATCAAAGGAATTACTCTACATAGACTTTTAATGCTGCTAGTTGAACATGAAAATAAACTGCAATATCAGAAGTTATCAGGTGAAGCTTTTCATGAGGTAGGAGGAGGTTTGAAGAAAATGATGCTTTTGATTATTGATGAGGTGAGCATGGTGTCAAATCTAATATTTGCCTTTGTGCACCTTCGCATGCAGGAGATTTTAAAAACTGAATATGATGTCTTGTTTGGTATAAAGCATTTGATAGTTTTTGGCGATCTTTTACAACTTATTCTATTTAAAGGACAGGCTGTTTTCAAAACTCTTTCACATGAAGAAACACAAAATGGGCCCTTTTCTGGGAGCGGGGGCACCTGGGCCCATGTCAATGCTATGGAATGCACTCTGGCAGACTCTCATGTCACTCCCAACCCCTCTATCCTCCTCTCTTATCATACTGCACGACATGGACTCTCTACCATCCTTGTCACGACCGCAATGAAGACTGCTACATACAGCACTAGCAACTGCAAAAATATGTATCCTCCGACGCTGGAGATTGGTTACTCTCCCAACCCCGGAGGAATGGGTAGTAACAATAACTTGTACAGCTGCACACAAGAGAATCATTTATAACGTCCAGGACCAGGCTGCCCTATTTGCTCAGATATGGGCCCCCTTCCTTGCGGAAGCCCGCCACATCTGGCCTGCCTCTAGCTTCTTTCATCATACACCCCTCTGCCCCCCACGTTCTGGCTACCTCTCTCGCTCTCTTTCTCTCTCTCCCTCTCTCTTTCTGTCTTTGGGCCCACCTCAGCATCTTCCACCTCTCCCTCCCCTCCCCCGCCCTTCACCTAGAAGGTGGAGTTACGTAGGGCTTACTTAGGGCTGACACTTTGGGGACCCTGTCAACCAGCCACTTAGCCCCTCCCCCCTCTGTCCTCTTCCTCACCTCTCCCCCCCTACTTTATTCTCTTCTGTCTCTCTGACACCAGTCCACCCTTCTTCTCTCTCTGTCTCTACCTCACTTCTTCCCCCCTTTTTTTTCTCCTTTCTCCGCTTCTATCCCCCCTCTCCCGGCAAGAAAGACTGTTTCACTTGACACCGCAAAGACCTTAGTGAGTATCTCTCCAGGGGCGACGCAGAGCTACAGCACTACTTCATTACCCTTCAGTTTACCTCATGAGATTGTTTCTGGTCTAGGAACGGTTCTTCCTGCATGCGTCCCCACCCTATCATCTCACTCGCAACACCTGCTCCGTGACCTAACCACCCTCCACTCATCCAGACCCTCCTCAGGTTCCCGCACCCCCCCCCCCCCCTCTCTGGAGCGCTGCGGAGTGGTACAATCATGCGCAGACTTCCCAGACGTCCTGCAGTTGACAACCCACCCCAGTCTCCCTTTCTCCTTTTGCAACCCATACCTTTAATCGTGGGTCTCTGTGAGATGCAGCTGCAATACCGAAGGAAGACTCCTGCCTCCATACTGCCCACGAGTGCATAGCGGACACTACAAATACACTGACCCTCAGCAACAGGGGAAGCCATGCAAAGGGGTCTTTTAGCCACAAGAGGCGAGTGCATCCTGGAACACAGCCTAAACATAGTGCACAATGTCATATTTAGTAGCATAACGCCCTGCGACCTGTGCCCCCTACCCACCCCCCCCCTGTTGTACCTGTCCCCCCATCATTATTATTATTTATCCTTCCAACCACCACCGTCTTTTAATAACTGTTTGTAAATGCTGTTGAATGTATCTGGTCTACCCTGTTCCATATGAGACGGGGTTTGTACGACTTTCAAACTACAATGTATGGTAATTATCATATTTTGTCCATTAATGCTGTATCAATCCGTGTTCTTACCATTAATAAAAAATGATAACACAAAAAAAAAGTTCCATATCTGATTTGCGTCAAATTTACGTGCCATAAAACAGGTTAGAGGCCTTTTTGTGGTGTTAACGTCATTTTGCCTCACAACAAGGTGCAATTGTTAACGTCAACAAATTATTATTTTTAGCTCTGTCTTGCATCATGGTATAAATATGACACCCAGACCGCGCTAAAAAAATAGCGCTATCCAGAGCAGCTTTTTGACGCAAAACTCAATTTGTGCAGTTTTGTGTCAAACAATATGAATCTGGGCTGAAGTGCTTGCCTGTCCTACAACAAGGCTCGGAAATGTTGGGGTACTCTAACTGCAAGGCTTTTCAACATGATGAAAATTGCTTCTGCAGGAAATTGTTTTTGAGTTGGCCCGCTAGTCCAAGTCTGTTTATGCATGAGGACCTGGGCTTGGATTTTGCAGAAGATTATGCTAAAATTTACCCCATGATGCTGTGGATAGCAGTATGGAGTATGGAGTGCACTGCATTTAACAGAGAGGTTATTGAGGATTGCCTTGGGTGTGAGCTAGGTCATAAAATTCTGTGGCTTAATTACATTAGATCTATAGCCCTGTCAATGGGGCACCTTGAATTATTTTATAAACCAGAACTGCTAAAATGGGCAGAGAGAAAACTTGTGAAGGGGCTATTTCTTCAGCAAACAAGAAAGAGCAGATAAAACTTGGATCTGGGTAGTCACTCAACCAGGGCTTTGATGCTTCTAAATACTTGCCCTGGCTGGAACCTTATCTCTTCCTCATTATAAACCCATTGGAGAGACTCCTCCTCACCAGGTTCAAATTAGGTTCTGTCCAATATAGCCTCTGTTATCCCCCCGGGCAATATGAGCCGTCTTTGATTAAGGTCTGTCCTTGTGACAAAGCTTTGCTCCAGACTCTAGAACATCTGGTATTGTTCTGTAGTTATTATGATCCACCTAGAGGAATGTTTCTGCTGCCTGTCCTTAAAGCCAAAGGTTTCTATCAATACTGGCCCGCTTTTATATACTTACAAATGATTAATGAACCTATTGTTGACATGGCATTTTCCGGTTTTGTGAAGAGCGCGCTTTGCAGGAATACGATTATGAATTTTGGGTTTTAATTGGCTGAGGTTTTACAGTCAAATATATGTTTTGAACATTTTTGTGCCTATGTACCTTTGGTATTGATCAGATTTGTGCTTATATGAATTGTAAATGTTTGTTATAATCGTGTGCTTTTATGATTATTTTTATAATCAAAATAAAGGGTTTTCAATAATCAAATATAGAGTCAGTCACTCATAAAGGTACTGATGTACTCAGACAATCATTTAAACATTCACTCGTACAGACAACCTCTCACTGTTAGAGGCAGTTATATACAAAGTCACTGAGCCCTACAGATAGTCTTGTAGCAAGTCACCCACACAGGTATTTGCATAAGAAGTCAGTCTCTAAACCTACTCATTGTACAGTGCCACAGTGGCTGAATTAATTTATAGTAATTAAAATTACTATATGTTAAAAACACCCATAGAAATTAACTAAAAAAACAAAAGATACAGGGACGTTACAGCGAAGCTCACTTTTTAGCTGTACTAAACCATAGAAGTTCACTAGTTATAATTAGAGTTACCTCTAGTAACTATAACTCGTGCCGCAAGGTAACTATAACTCCTGCCCTCGCCATGCACTGCCAATTACTCCGCAAATCATGGCAATCATTCCATCATTCAGTGATACAGTTATTTATGCATCCTTTCGTTCACCCTTAGAGGTAGCTATAAATACTATTATTTATGCGTTGAGGAACTCATGCACCCGGTCACTCAGTTACAAATGTATTTATATATCATTCAACATCACATCACATTCAACATCACAGCTACTCAGGGTCCTATTCACTCATCTACATACACAATCATACACCTATATGTCAACCACATAGTCATTGACATACTCATGCACCCACTCACTTGCTGATAGAACCATTTAAGTATACATTCACTCACAGATACAGCAAAAAATGCAGTCATTCACTCACACATACAATTTCTAAGGTAGAAATGTAGCTAGCCAGAATGTTACTCATGTATCCATTGCATCATCCACACAGACACTCATAAATGAACTGATCCGCCTTTACAGGCACTTACAAAAGTCCTGAGTCAACCACACACCCACTTCTAAATACACTGACTCACCTAAAAAAGCACTTACACAGCTGGTCACTCACCCATACAGTCACCCATGCACCCTGTGATTAATGTACACAGCCAGTCATGGACCTAGTCGTTCAGCTATACAGCCATTGATGTACTGTCACTCACCCATACAGGCACTGAAAGATGCAGTGTCTGAGTAATAAAGCAACTTATAGAGCAATTTACTCACTAAGTCAGTCATTGACACATACATTAACTCTCCCAAACAGCCACTTATACTTTGATTCACCCACCCAGAGTTATTTATGTACCCAGTCACTTAATCATACTCTCACTTACATATCCTCTCACTCACCCATACAGTCACAGATGAAGCCACTCAGTCTTAGATTTAGGCTCTCATACACCCATTCAGTCATTTCTATACCCACTCTCACACCCACATACTCATCCATTCAGCAACTGATGGAAACACTGATGGAAACACTCAATTAATTATAGTCCCACTCACAAATATACTCAGTGTAGCATACAAATAGTCATTCCACCGTTAGTTTGACATGCATAGAATAACGCACCCAGTTACTCACTCATGTACACATTTATACATCCACTTAGTAAGCCATACACCTACTTACACTTCCAGTCATTCATCTGTAGAGCTACTCATATACCCATTCAGTGACTCACTGATGTACTCACACACTCAGTAACTTACTCATACAGATATCAATGCAGGCAGTGACTTCTGAATGCAGCCACTGTGTGACCCATTCAGCCATACATACACACCGAGTCAGTCATAAAGCCAGCAATACACTCAGTCATTCATTCATACAGATATCTAAACTGTCATTCACTCACTCTCACAGCTACTTAGTTAGCCAGTCACTGATGTATACAAGCATTCAAATTCACAGTTAGTCATCCATACACACACTGTTGCAGACATTAAGTCCTGTACAATCATTCTTACAGAACAATACTCACCCATTCATGCATCCAGTCACTCAACTATAGAGCCACTCTCAGATGTATTCAGTCAAACATACAAACAGTCATGCACCAGTGAGTCATCCATGCACACAATCACGTACCCAGCCACTCATAAATAACATGCACTGATGCATCAACTCACTCACAAATATAGGCACTCACACACTGAGTTACTCACTTCTAGAGTGAGTCACAAACCCAGTTACTCAGTCATACACGCACTTATCTAGACATTCATTATGTTAAGTAAGTTCTATTACAGGCACTCAGTCATCCTTTTTTGTAATAGATAAAAAGATGGTTTTAACAAGAACCACTTTTGTTTGTTTTGGGAACAGTTTTGTGGTTTTTTTGTACCTTTTTAACAATTTTGTAATTTTTGGGTATTTGTGTTTTTTTGATTAACATAAAAAATAACATTATTTGCAACTGCAAGTAACACAACTTTGGAATAATGCAAGAGGCACAGTAACAAAGAAAAAAAATAACATTTATGTGCATTTATAATTTGCACAATTATAGAGGCAGATAGCTCCCCTACAGCTAAAGTAGTTTTACATCTTGGGCACAAAATTCCTACTTTTCCAAGTTCTGGAATGCTTGGTGGAACAGTGGACACTTGAGTGGTGGGAGATGTCCCTGTGTCACTGGTTACAGATGTTCCTCCTGTTTCAGTTTCTAGTCTGCACATCTCTGCTTTTGTCAGCTGACCATTATGCATTGTACTGAGATGCTTGTACTTCAGCTAGTTCCACAGATGTACTTTTTTCACTGCCTCTTGAAAGGAATTTGTTACAGATATTGAAAGTCACTTTTCTGGTATTCACTTTTTGTTCTACTTGTGTGAAAGAAAACAATTCCCAAAGAATGAGGAGCTTCCTTTTAGATGTCTATTCCTCCTTGTCTCCTTCTTCTTCATCAAGAATAGGCTGTTCTGCCTCAGGAGCATTGCTTGGAGCAGCTGCCATATTTTTTGTGTCTCTTCCCTTCAGTTCTTCCAAAGCAACTGAAAGCATGTGCTGCCACACCCAAACTGATATTGAAAAGAGGTGGAACCTTTTCATATTTATGATGGAAAGGTGTTCCATCAATCAGAAGCCTTTATTTTGTAGTCACATGTGATGCGCAACCTCTACGCAGATCCAGCTCGGTGGGGTTGCGATGCCATAAAATATAAGAAAACTAATTTAAAAGTCAATATTTTCATCATGAATTGCAATTGTTTATGTCCTTTAATAAACCTCTTTATCTAAATCTTAAATTAGAAATCTCTTATATATACTACTTTTAATTCTGTAAAATACGCTGGATTTGCGTACCCAGCACAATTCCAGAAATACGTAGGGTGATGAGGCAGAGTCATTTTGAAATTTTATACTAAATTAGCATTAACCTTTGTTTATTTCATATTTGTAATGCATTAAGAAACTTCTTAGAGAACCTCTTGAGAAATAAAAGTTGTATGTACACTTTATATATGTTTTTGAATGAAACTGGAACTGTGCCAAAGTTGCTTACCAGTCGCAAAAGTGTGCAATGGGTACGCAACACCAATAACTTTATTTTAAAAAATCTATATACGCAAACAAATATATGTTTGAGGTACGAATTATTCTATATAGCCTATGTGGTTTTAATATAATATGTATATAAAATATTATTCTAATCTAAAATTTAACTTTATAGATTTTTATTTAAAAACAAGATAATAGTTTTATCAATAAACACATATTTCCTAAATATTATAATAATTATAAAAGAGATATACAAATCATAGAATATTAAATGTAAAATAAGAAATGTTCCAGGAATTATACATGTAGATAACCTAGTAGTACAAAAATTCTCTAAAATTATTAAAATAAATGAATACACTAATATTATAGTTATGAAATGTAATATAAAAAACCTTTGAAATTCACTGTAAAAAACAAAGATTAAAGTGTCGTTAAAGTTAGGATATATATTTTTTAAAACCCTAGAAATTCACTAAAAAACATAGGTTAAAGGAACGTGACATGTAGGAAATGTCACTCATGACATCTCTAATCAGTGATGTCATTTGAGATGTCATGAGTGATGTCATGAGTGCTGTCACTGACCATGTCATGAGTGAAGTAATATGTGAGGTCATAAGCAGTGTATTATGGGGGCACAAGGTGTAGTTAGCTGAGGTAACTATAACTGCTGAATTGTTTTTGGTTTGATAGTTATATCATTAAACACTAACTATAACGTTTAAGTAGCCTTTGTTTTTAGTTTTTTTAGTACATTTCAAAGTTTTTTATTTGTATTTACTAACTATAACATACCTTTAATCTCATATGTATATATATATGTATGTAATTTTTTGGGGGGATGACCCACCAAACTTTCCCCTTTTGTATTTTTGAGGGTACCCTCTGAGCCTAATTTTTTTAAATTAAATCCTCCTTATTCTCCATTTACAGCTACTCATATCTAAACCCTAAAATCGCCCTTACCTCTACCCAACCCTAAACCCTAAACTCACTTTACATTCCATTACCTTTTCCTACCCCTAAACCCTAAAGTCACCCTTTCCTCCCTTCACTTCTACATCCTAAATCCTAAAACTACCCTTATCGCCCTTCACCTTTACACACACCCTAAATCCTAAACTGCCTTACTTCCCTTCACTTCTACTCACCCCTTAACCCTGAAATCAACCTTACATCCTTTACCTCCATCTATTAACAGTAAAGTCACCCCTAATCTCCCTTCACCGCTACCTGCACCTTTATCTTTAAAAAAATATATATATAAAGTCATTTTAAAAAATATATACTGATCTGCAGAGTAAAATACCGCTTGGTAAAAAATGTGTGGTTAAGGTAAAAATGCACTAACTATATTTACCTGAGTGGTACATGCTTGTATGATAGAAATACATTAAAGGAACTGCTGCTTGTGTTCAAAACAATGCACTTGCATTCCTATTTCTACTCTTGCTATCAAAAATTACCTGAATGATTGGTTCAGTACAAAACCTACCTGAAATGACACCTGTGCACGAATAGTACATATCACTTTAGAATTTCTCACCAAAATTACACATTATGGCATAATGGCATAATCCTGGTAATTCATGTAAATTTCTTTATGAAAAATTACCCAAATTACACTAATTAAGCCACCATAATTTCACCCAGGCCTTCTTGCCACAATGGCAGACCCAGCAGACTTTTCCAAAAATAAACTGCTGAAGAGGGAGTTTGTTTTGAAAGACAAAAACATAATGACTGATACCCTAGGAGTTTTACCTCAAGTTGTGGGGGTCATTTGTATGTCAAGCCTACTAGACATCACATGTGCTGTCTAGTCGAGGCATATTGTTGCTTACCAAGAAGATAGAAGGGTTTGGGGCCCGTTCATTGCTTACCAATAGTTGGCTTTCCTTGTCATTCTCATTTGCCTGCTTCTTATTTGTGTCCCAGCTTGACAATCTTGTGTTTGTCCCTCCCATGGAGCATTGTCTCTTTACATTCTGTTCAAATGGCTGGCATCACTGCCTCTCTTCTTGCTTTCAAGTACTACTCTTTTTTTGTGTGAAGTGCTTCTTCAGAGTACATGTGTTTTAAAGCCATTTCCCTTGTGTAATCCTTCACCTGCACTTCGCTTTGCTCTCTGTTGCCTGATTGATTCTCTCTGCCTTCCTCCCTCTTGCATTCACACATGTACTTCTCCCCAATTTTTGCTCCAACTTGTGTCTTCCATGTTGCTTACCCCCAATCCCCTTGATGCTTTCGCTCCTGTCTCCCCCAATACTTTTGCATTTCGTCTTGCCCTTGTCTCTATCGCTTTCGCATTCTCTTACATGTTGCTTCAGCATACCCACCACTCTCAAATATGTTGCTACAATGTTCTCTCTCTCTCTTCCGTGTTGCTTTGCCATTACTCCACTGTCCCTTGGGTTGCTCCTGTGCCTCCCACCCTTCCCCGCGTTCCTTTACCAGTCCCCCAACCCTCTCCTTGTTTCTTCCAGTCACCTGCTTGCCTCTTTAAAAAATAGATGCCTTTGCACCCTGTATTTTGAATTTAGTTACCAATTTAACTCGACTGATAACTATAAAGAACCCAAAAAGCATCCATGTCAGTTTGTAGGCATGCACATGCATCTCAGATGCTGTGCTGGTTTGCTCAAAACTATTTGAAAAGTCAATAGGTCACCAAGGCGAGACCTATTGGCTTTGCCATAGCTTGTTAATTTATTTTGTTCAGGACTGCCAAGGTTTCAGTGGCACTCATAAACAGAAAAAAGTACATTAAACCATTCACTCTAAATAAGATGGATGAACTGATGTACTTATAATAAAAGCCCAAACTCCGTCAATAAAACATAATATTAAGATAATATAAATACAAATAGCAACTACCACCTGTTAGAAATTGTGTTTTTGGTTGGCACCCTATCCAAGCAATAACCACAATCCTAGTCATGGTAAGTCAGATACACATCATAAATTAACCTGTTCCCTCCCTCTGGTAGCTTCGCACAGAACATTCAAGCTTAACTTAAGAGACAATGTGAAAGATTTTGGTGCAACACTTCTAAAAGTAAAAGAATGAAAATCCTGTCCTCCTTGGGCCGGTCACAGCTGCCCAGCCACTACACAGCCTTCCCATCAGCTCTGCTCGCATTCCTGGTAGTGCGTACTCCATGCAGTGCGACTTCTGACACCATTTTACTGCCTCTGCTGCTCTCGCCATCCCACCTCCTGCCCATGCCCCTTTCCCCTCCATATCGTCATCTCCGACACCCAGTACACCATTTCCAAGCAACCCAGCACCACCCACCGAAGCGGGGGAAAGGTAATGGAGGACCTATGGACACAGGCCCAAGGCACCTTGCAACCCGAGCCCACACCAAACCTCAACCAGGCCGTTCAGAACTTCACCACCTGGATCACCAGATGCACCAACAGAGTTGCCCGCTGAAACCAGCAAAAACCAACAACAACTACAAGCAAGCAAGCTGGTACATGCCGGAGCTCAGAAACACCAAACCCAACTGCCACTGACTCAAGAAACAATGACGCATAGCTAAAGACCTCTCCAACAGAGCTGCTCACATGGCAGACCTAAAGAACTATCACCATCACATCAAGACAGCCAAGAGAGCAGCTATCATCCCCTGCATGGACACCGCAGCCAACCACATGAAGGAACTCTTCAAAATCATCAAGGCATTCTCAAACCAACAGCCACGGATGCCACCATTCACCCATTCCAGGAACTCTGTGACACCTCTCAAACTATTTCCACAGCAAGGTCACCACCTTCTACAACAACTTTGACCACCAAACCTACCGATCCACCCAGGATAACCTCACTCAAACAGTGATTACCAGCCATGCAATGACCACCTGGGCCCCGATCACCATACAGGCCACCGCAACCATCATGGTGTCTATCCCCTTAGGGGCACCCACTGACCCCTGCCCCTACCGTCTCTTAAACCTCAGAACCAACACCATCAACATGGAACTAACCAGAATCCTCAACACCTCCATCTCCATGGCAACCGTCCCGACTGGATGGAGGCACCCAGAGGTCAGACCCCTCCTAAACAAACCTTCCACCAACCCCAGCGACCTACAAAATTATAGACCTATCACCCTGCTCCCCTGCCAAAGTACTTGAAAAAGCCATCAACCAGCAGCTCGCCGAACACTTAGAATGAAACCACCTTCTTTGCTCCTCACAATTAGGATTCCATGCCAACCACAGCAAGGAGACCACTCTGATTGCCGCTACGGGTGACATTAGGTCCCTCCTCAACTGAGGAGAAATGGCAGCACTATTCCTACTGGATCTCTTCGCAGGGTTTGATACAGTCTCCCACCACACTCTCCTCAAAAGACTCCACAACATAGGTATTCAACAAAATGCCCTCAAGGGGATCACCTTTTTTGTCTCAGGCTGCGCTCAGAGCATCTGCCTTTCCACCTTCACCTCTGCACCCAAACCATCAACTATGATGCACACCAAGGATCTTCCCTCAGCCTCACGCTTTTGAATATCTACATGACTCCCCTTGCTGACATCATCAGATCCCAAGGACTAAGCATAGTCTCATAAGCCAAAGACACCCAACTGATCCTCTCGTTCACCGAGGACCCCCACAACACCAAAGTCAACTTTCTCAACCGCATAACCAACATAGCAGCATGGATGAAAGAAACCTGCCTCAAACTTAACACCAACAAAATGGAAGTCCTGACCTTTGGGAAGAACACCTCAGTATGTGACCATAGCTGGTGGCCAGCAAAACGTGGACCAACACCCTCTCCATCTGACCACACAGGAAACCTTGGCATCATCCTAGATAAGCAACTGTCCCTGAAACAGCAGGTAAACTCAGTCACCTCCTCCTACTTCTACATACTCGGAATGCTCTGCCCAATCTTCAAATGGATCCATACCAATACTAGAAAAACAGTCACACAAGCACTGGTCACCAGCCACCTCAACTATGGCAATGCTCTCTATGCTGGATTTTCCACCCAGCTTCTCAAAAAACTCCAGACCTAACAGAACACAGGGGCCAGGCATGAATCTTCCCAAGTGCGCCAGCATCACCACTCACCTCAGGGACCTCCACTGGCTCCCGATCCAGGAAAAGATGCCAGTTCAAAATCCTCATGCTGGCATGCAAAGTTCTACATAATCAAGGACCGGACTACATCAACCACCGACTAAGCTTTCCCATCCCGGCAAGACAGCTACATTCTGACACGGTCATCTTCACACACACACACCCTGCATCCATTGCACCCGCAGAAGTGGCCGCTCCGTCTTTTACCTTGTAGCCAAGTCCTGGACCAACCTGCCCCTACAGCTCCCTCCTTGGCAGTTTTCAGAAGAAGGCTACAGACATGCTTTTTTGATGGAGACATGGCATTCTCAGCGCCCAGATACCCACAGGGGTGATAGTGCTGTGCTTTACAAATGACTGATTGATTGATTGATTGATTGAAAAATACCATACCTGGTTAGAAAACTGTAGCTTAATTTAATGAACAAAATAAAAACAAAAATGACAAAAATCCAATAGGTAGAAGTGGAGACATGAATTTTTAAAGAATAAACTTAGTTGCAGTACTTAAAAGAATAAAACGCCACCAGGGGGTTATCTGGTCACACTAGACTAGTTAGAATCTGAAAAGTCAGGCCGGCTGCAATGGAGCGTGTATCAGATGCAGGGCTAGCCTTGGCCCGCTGAAAACAGCACATGGTTCGGAGTTGCATCGAATTTGAGAACAAGATTCAAGGAGCAAGGCGCTGGTGTCGAGCCAACAGATATAGGCAATGCATTGGCTCCGAGCCGCGCAAAGTCAGAGGTATGTCGGGAAGGGAGGCTATGCAACATGCAGTTGGCAATGAAGTTTTCCTGATCCTTGCAGCAGCAGCAATGCGCCAGCATCAATGGCGATGTGGGTTCCTTGATCTTCGCAGTAGCAGCAATGCATTGGTGTTGATGGAGATGAGCAAGTTCTGAATGGTGCAACTGCATCCATGCCAGTTCTGGCAGTTGCAGCACTTTATAACCATTTATTACAGACCAGGACTGGATTTGGCACCACTTGTCAGGGCAAAATTTCCAGAAAGCAAAGTCCAGGTGTGTTTCAGGGTGACGAGAAGTCTTTGATGTCCCTGGGACTTCAGAAGAACTGGAGGCAAGCCAGTAAGCCCTTGGAATTACTTTGTTTCTGGGTTGGAGAGATTCAGGTCCAGTCCTTTTCACTACCAGGCAAGGAGGGCACCAGGCAGCTGCCCAGCATAGCAGAGCAAGATTCCTGCAGAGCCCAGCAGAGTGACAGTCCTTTTATCAGCACAGCAGTCCATCTTCCTTGCAGAGTATCCACAGGTCCAGAAGTGTACTGAATTTGTGATGTCTGAAGTCCAGCATTTATGCGCAGCAGTGTCTTTGACGTGGGATAGACTTCAAAGAAAGGCCTTTGAAGTGCACAGAGTACCTGTCCTGTCTGTCCTGGCGCCAGACTAACTACAGGGAGGTAGGCAACCCTCTATGTAGGATCAGGACACAGACCATTTGGGTGTAAATGTTAGCTCCTCCCTCCCATCCTGCCCAGGATGGCCTGTCAGCCTTTGGATGCACAGGGGGGTAGGCAAACCTTTATGTGGGATCCACAGATAGTTAAAGTAACAAAATAACAACTTTCTAAAAGTGGCATCTTCAGAATTACATTTTAAAATCTGACATCACCATAAGTTGTGAACTCAGCTAGCTTCAACCTCAGTATTTTTTTTATTTAGACACAAGTCACTAGAGGTGTAACGTTAAATTAAAGGAATGGCGGCTGTTTTCTGATGTAGAAGCTGTGTTCAGATGAAAATAATTAGTATAAGCATGAGGCCATCCCTTAGTGATTGGACACAGTAAAACCATGCAGCTCAATAGCTGTAGCCAGAGCTGTGGTAATGGAGTACAGTTAGTCCAGGCAGCTGAGTCGTATTGCTTTTCTAAGGCAATCGGCTTCCTTAAAGTCAATGCCTACTGGTCAAACATTTTCTTAGACGTTAAGAATTGCTGTTTTTTCAAGTCAGACTTTGTTTCTCTCAAAGGCCTAACTCAGGTAGTTTCACTATGTGGAGTGTCTCAAAGTTACATAAAAACGTAGTGAAATTTTGTGGAGTTCCACCAACGGGCGGAAATAGGTATGTCACGCTGCCTGCGCTGATTTTTTGCACTGGGAGCTTGTTCTATACTGAAAAATCAGTGGAACAATACCACGTACCAACCCAGAGGGCAGTGCTGCTCGACTTGGTTTTGATGCTGCACGAGTAGATTTCCTACTTGAGCAGCAGCTTTACCAATGCAAATGGTCCTGACTGCCCAGGACCATCTGTGTTGGGAAAATCTCACCGGAAGCCCATGCGGTGAAGTGCGGAATCTGGCTAGAACTCCGCCTTTCACCTGTACTCTGCAAACTCGGCAGGCAGAGTGGAATTATTCACCCACCCCTAACTATAATTAGGTAGACTTTCAGTTTTACGTAGAAGAAGCTAAGCTCCTACAGATCACAGCAGGAAAGTGAAGGTATTTCTTGCATGAAGCAAGTTCTAAGTTCTAAGTCTTGTGGAATGGTTACCAGGTGTTGGGAATTTGACTTCTAGATGGATGAAGTGTGGCTGGAGCTCCTGCTTCTGTCACTGATTGACCTTTGCTCCTTGTGTCTATTCATAATTACTAGCAGGCAGGCTAGGGTGCAGGTACCAGCTCGGAGGGTAGGGGGGTTCTCTTTTTATTTAGAGTCTCTGGCCGAAAGTTTGTTTGCTTCTTCTTTGTAAGCTGAACAAGTGACTAAGGGATATTGGTCAAAATTCAAGGTGACAAATCAACCCAAGAAGAGTGAATATCAAGTGGAGGCTGTTTTAACTGGAAATAGTATAGCAGGTTGTGGCGTATGTCAAGTGGCCTCCAGAAGCTAGACAGGTTAAAATATTTTCTAGTAGGATACACAGAGGGCATGTGGGTGATAACAGAAGATAAGTTTAGTTCTTTATGAGAAGCAGTTGAAATAAATGGTCTCGTTTTTAGTTTAGCGGGTGGGCAACCAAAGAGAAACAGTGTATGAATCTGATGGCAGACTCTCCACCTACTCTAGAATTCCTAGCCATGATATTGAAATTACACTACTGGCTAGGTCATCGTGCATGGTTGCCCGGTAAGCACCATTGTTTTTCAGAAATAAACTTCCAAGATGGGGGTTTCCCTTATATGCTTGGCGTTTTCTTCCAGGGTGTGCAGGGACATTGCTGTTTTTCGGTGTTCATGAATAAAATGCCGTTATTGGAGGTCATTCATGGGAAAGTCTATACTGGAAGGCTTACCTTTGATAGTGTTAGCGCGTCAGACCTTATTAATTAAACTCACAAGGGAGACGTGTATAGGCCGATGGACCTTTTGGCTGCGCCTCAACTTGGTCCTTCCATGCAAGCCCATACCAATACAGATCAATAACAATAACAATCAATTACATCAATAATCAATGAGTCAGTAATTTCCACTCACCGTGACCTTGCAGTCATGAATAACCACACCTTTATATAAAAGTTAGAATGTTTATTTCCCTATATTAACAATGCTAATGTCACATAACTTAGTCTCAAAATCAAATGATAAACATACAAAAACAATACTGGCTGACCAAAGCGGCGATGTTCATTCTAAGGTTACAATACAAATTAATAGCACGAATATCTTCGCAAACAAAATAGCGTACATTTAGGTTCAGCAAAGAAAAGACATCAACTGTTATTACATCCAGTGAACTTCATCAGTGAGAACCCTAACTAACATCTGAATAGAATAGCATGTTTGGGCTTCCTGCAAAGCAATTTAGTCACACAATTTTGGATAAACACTTAACTATAGCTCTATCAAAATAGCGGTTGGAACCTAGAAACAAAATCAGTAAAATTTTCTTAGCCTGTCCTCAATATGGTTCAGCAAGCTGTGACAGTCTTCATCAACAGGACATCTGTTCGGTCAGCAAGACATCAGGATTTATCATCAAAGTTCAGAAAAGCAAAGTCTCTTTAAGCAGTAAAGTTAAGCACGTCTCTCATCAGGACAGTCAAGAAAATAAGGGCGAAGTGGCTCTCTTCTCTCGGTGCAGTCCGGCTAAATTAGATTCCCTAAAGCTACTTCCACGTCCCTATTGGTCAAATAATTGCATGTTTACATATATTCCAATGAAAATGAAACCCCAAATCTACTAATTTTCTAGTACATGGTTTACATGTCAATGATTGGCTCCTCTACTCTTGTTCTCATCATTTGGCTTGTCAGGTATCAATATTGTTTCAATTTTTACTCCAGTCAGTGCATCCGTCGTCTTCTCCTGTGAAGGCCACTCTTGCACATACTACATTGTACAATGTTTCTATAGCTAGCACAACATCTTCGAGCAAGCAGTTTCTCATGAGAACGAACTTCAGCTACCAGCACATGGTGAGTACAGTGGAAAATCACAATTTAATTCTCTAAGCAACCATTTTATAAATCGCCAGAAAATGCAACTTGACATGAGGCCGTGCAACTAGGCCAAGACTTCACTAATATAAGGCATATGATTAATGAAGCTAATACATAATACATAACCCTTAATATGACATAGTGCGACATTAATCACACATAAGCTCAACATTTTACATTATTAAGCCATTAATAAGTATGCTTTGTGAACATTAGCAGCCACTCAATTGGGCGCAACATCAAATGCGTGCATTATTTTTCTCTAAGTTAATTCATTTTCTATGCAAATTCAACACTCAAAACACATTAATATTAATTAGTAAAATTCAGCGTTAACAATAGTAGAGGTCTTATGCCATGGACATGGCAGTCCTGTAGCGGCTGGCAGGCCAGACGCTTGTTTCCCACAATATAGACAGTTGAGGTTCCACCATTTGAAAGTTGTCAGTTCTTATTTAGCAAGAGGAACCCTGAGTTGGGTGCGTGTGAAATGTGACAATTTCTGGTTAATGTTTGCATTATTGTCCTTCTCGAAATGAGACCCTATGTTCAAATTACATTTTTATTCTTCCCTTTGTTTACACTTTAGCTTCTGGCATAACTGGTGTTCAGGTGACCACATAGGGGATTCACGAAAAAAAGACGAATGTATCTGCAAAAATGGCAATTACAAAAGCCCTTTAACCATTTAAGGGGTTCACTTTTCGAAACCTAACTGACTGATAAAGAGAATAAACAAAAATACAATCAATTGCAATTTCATTGAAGAGTCCTTGCAGACGCTCACACAATCATCAAACGTTTTCTTGGCACTCGGGCCTACTATGGTTTCCAATGGAACTTGAATAAATATCAGTTAGTTTGCTATAAACCGATATTAAGGAATTAAATGGTATAGGATCCCATGGTCTGTGAAATTACGAATGGTGAAAATCTTCTGAACGTTTTTTTTATGGCCTTAGATTTTCACCTGTTTGGCCATAAATTGGGATTGTGTTCTGTAGCACCCACCAAACAGATCCAAACATGGAGGGTGCATTAAGAATGTTATTATAGTGAAAAGGAATCAAAGTTCAAGCGACCCTCAGCAACCAGCGTCCACGGAGCACAGCAGCAACTGATGCTCTCTGGAAAGTCGCCTCAAAACACAAAAGAAAACATTCCAACATAAAACACAAGCAAAGGTAAATGGTTACGTAAAAATAGGAGAAGAAGAACAAACTATAACCCATTACATACAACACATCTCCATACTTAAATGCAAACAAAAATTACAATGAACATAACACCCAATAACTCCCAAAAAAAAACTAAAATAATATCAAATGGTACTAAACAATACCATTCAATACATAATAAAGGTGATCATTATGACAATGATGGTGACTGTTAAAGTGGCAGTGACACGGCCAACAGGCTGGCAGTAATTACCGCCAACTTATGACCATGGCGGTGATCACTCCCATAGACAGCCAATGAACCACACCAACCGCCAGTGTGTAAAAACAACTGACCACGGCGGTAGCCATCAACAGCCATGGGGAAGACAAGGTATGGCCCACCATGTTATGACATAGCAAACTGCCAGGATTTCTGGGGCGGTGCTAACGCCATCAAAAGCCTGGCGGAAACAGAACACAGAAGACGAAAGACTCACCATCAGAGACACAGAGAAGATCAACGTCGCCATGGAACCGGAACTTCAAGTCTTCCTGATGCTCATCTATGCCATGCTCCACCTGGAACACCAATGCCAACGAAGACGATGATGGTGAGTACAGCTGCCTAGCACACGAGGGATGGAGGGAAGAAAAGGAGAGTGACACACACATTTTAACCAGAGTACAAAATTCCCACATGGCCACAAGGCACAGTCCAAGCCCCAACTTGTTCCCTAAAGAAATCTGCACTACACTGTGCAGGGGCATCATGTTGGGAATGGCCAGGCACCTCAGGGGGTTGGGGGCACCTCACCTCAAGTGGGGAACATGCCCACTGTTTCTGGAGGGGGCTCCATGCCCATTTCTCTTTGCTGGGGACAGTCTCTGAGGTGGGGAACCTGCCCACTGGTTCTGGAGGGGGTTCCTTGTACAACAGTCCATGGAGGGTGGCCTACATGCCCTCTGCTGAAGGTGAGGGCTGCTGTGTCCCAGCTGGAGGTGAGGTCTCCTTGCCCACTGCTGTTGGAGGGGAAACCCTGACAGCCTCCGCTGGAGGTGAGGGCTCCTTGCCCACTGCTGTTGGAGGGGAAACCCTGCCAGCCTCTGCTGGAGGTGAGGGCTCCTTGCCCACTGCTGTTGGAGGGGAAATGCTGGAGGTGAGGGCCCCTTGCCCACTTCTGTTGGAGGGGAAACCCTGCCAGCCTCTGCTGGGGATGAGGGCCCCTTGTCCACTGCTGTTGGAGGGGGCCTCTTGGGTGGTGGAGTGGGATCATTCCCTCTCTTGGGCGGTGGAGCAGGATCCTTTCCTTTCTTGCCTCCACGACTAGGAGGTACCTCCACTGTCCTCGTGGACTGTTTGGCTGAGGTGCTGGGCTGGGTCATTGTGACCCTGCTATTACGGGCAGGACGGGGGGTCGAGGGAGAGGGAAGAGGTTAAGTTGGGCAAGGAAAAGCTTCTTAGGGACAGTGGGGCTGAATGAGGAAGGAGGGATGGGCATGGAGGTTGAGGGAGTGGTTGTTGGAGGTGTATGTTTGCTGGACTTGGGTGTGGGTGCCGGGGCAGTGTGCTGATGTGAGGTGGATGGTTGTTGGATGTCTGAGTGTGTGCGTTTGTGTCTCTTAGAAGGGGGCAGACCGGGTGGGAGAGGACATAGGGGACACGTGGATGGATGTTGTGGAGGTGTCTGCAAGTGAGGTGTGTATGCTGCTTGGTGTGGTGATGGTGGCTGTTGATGCAGTGCATGCAGGTGTGAGTGCGAATGTGGCAGTGAGGGAGGAGGAGGAGGGGGAGACAGTGGAGGCAGCGGATGTTGTTGTGTGTGCAACTGTATGTTGTTTGTGTGAATGCTTTTGGCCTGAAGTGTGCTGCCTGTGTTTGTCTGTGCCACTCTTGTGTGATGTTTTGTGTGCAAGCTTGTCTGTATGTGTGCATGGGATGGGGTGGGTTTGAGGGGATTTGGACTGGGAAGTGGTAGTTGGAGGGGGGACGGTAGGAACAGGGACAATGGCTGCCATCAGAGAAGAGGCCAGAGCCTGGAACGATCTCTGTTGAGCCACCAATCCACCGTGAATGCCCTCCAGTAATTCATTGCATTGGTGCATCTGGGATGCTAGCCCCTGGATGGCATTCACAATGGTTGACTGCCTTACAGAGATGGATCTCAGGAGGTCAATAGCCTCCTCTCCTCACTGAGGGTAGCAGGGCTGACTAGAGCAGGACCTGAGGTGCCTGGGCGAAGGAGATGCCCACCCACCTGGGTGAGCGGGCACAGGCAACACAGTGAGATGCCACTGGGAGGGCGGTGCTGGTATGGGGGTGGAGGCTGTACTTGTAGCTGGGGTGCTCCCAGAGGTGTCTGCCACCACCAGGAAGCTTCCATCGGAGATAGAATCAGAGTCAGTGTTGTCACCTCCTGTCTCCGCCGTGGTGTTACCCTCCCTCTCCGTCCCACTGGTCCCCTCGGCATCAGTGGACTCTGCCTCCTGGGTCCTGTGGGATGCAACTCCCTCTATCGCCGGTGCCCTGCTCCTCTGCCAGATGATGGTAATGCACACATGGACAGGATGAGAGAAGAAACAAGCATTTGCAATGCAACGGGTCTCGCATTTGCTCGAGTTAAAACTATTAGCATTGTAAACTCCTAACCAGACATTTTTTGCCACACAAATTAAAAGAAAAAAATGAAACGCTATGTAAAATGCAGTGCAATTGCACTGAAATTTAAAACAGAAAAACAGAGCACGATCGCGCTATGTAAACCCCAGCGCAATCGCGCTGCATGCAAAATAAAAGGATAAAGTAGTCCAGAAGCCATGCTGAAAACATGGAGACTCGTATGTTTTCAGTAGTTTACCGGTGCTGTGTAGGTGGGCTAAACACTGGAAAAGCCATGAAGTATGCATACCTTTCACGAATTAAAGCAAGTGGATTTTAAAAGGCAAGCCCACGAACCAATGAAAGTGACTGACGTGACATAGGCTTGGTTAGAAGCACAAAGAGAGATTACTGCAGGGGACGGAGCACTTTGCGCTCGCCCCTAAAAGGGGGGGGTAGAGAGAAAGGGAGCACTGGGTCAATGACAGCACCAACACCACAGATGGCATACACATTACCGTCACACACAGGGACCAATATTGGGCAGTGTGCATCATACTGGCTTTCCGTTGGCTAGGTACCACAGCAAGATGAAAGCCAACTCCCACCAACTGCATCCCTCCTGGTAGTCACTAAGCCATGTCTGACATGGAATGCAACCTAGCTAGATTACCTGATTTTGCAATGCAACCATTGCCCTTGAGCTGGATCACCCTGCAATGTCTGACCTGTAACGCCCACTGTACTCACCCCCTTGTGGCTGCTGTGATGCCGTCAAGCACCAATCCAGCTCTGGGTAGGCCACCACCAGCATGTGGGCCATCAGGGGGGTCAGGTTCCAACGCCCCTGCCCTCATTGGGAGGCCATCCCCAGCTGGGCCTCCGGGGTCTTCCGGGCCCAGCGTCTCAGGTCCTCCCACCTTTTCCTACAGCGGATGCTCCACCTGCTGTAGATCCCAAGGGTCAGCACGTCCTTGGCGATGGAACGCCACAATCCCTTCTTCTGATAGGCACTGACCTGCAGAGGAAACGCAGTGCAAAACCGCCTTCCGCCATGACACCCAACGTCAGTAGAGTTACCTCACTTCCACCCGTCCCTAGATACAGGACAGGCGATCCCCATTTCATGGTGGTGGATTACATTCAGATAAACCATAACTGCGTCATTACTACAATTTGCACATACAATGACATTCCCATTGTCCCATTACATCAATGATCAATGTGCACTGAAGAGGCGGTTCCCTTCAAATTGTGACGCCCTACTCAGTCTTGTGTCCCTTAGATACCTACCACTGCGGATGAATAGGAGGAGGAGACAAGACCCCGTGTACAGACCTCTTGTGGACTTTGCTACACTGGAGGACAGCCACGTAATACTGACCTATAGACTGGACAGGGCCACAATCACAGAGCTGTGTGCTCAATTGGAGCCTGATCTGATATCAACTATCCCTCATCTCAGTGGGATCCCCCTCTTGTGCAGGTTCTATTAGAGTTCCATTTCCTGGCAACTGGTTCTTTCCAACTGACAGTGGGATTGGCAGCAGGAATGTGACAACCAATGTTCTCAATCGTGCTGGCAATAGTTTGTCTGCCTTAGTCAAACACATGTGCAGCTACATTGCTTTCCCACAAGTAGAAGATTTGGCCACTGTGAAGGCAGGATTCTATGTAATGTGACATATACCCAATATTATTGGGGCGATTGACAGTACACATGTAGTGTTTGTCCCCCCCTGCCAGAATGAACAGGTGTTCAGGAATCGGAAGGGTTTCCACTCACTCAATGTTCAAATGGTGTGCCTGGCTGACCAGTACATCTCCCACATCACTGCCAAGTATCAGGGTCGGTTCATGACGCCTTCGTCCTGAGGAATAGCAGCATCCCAAATGTGATGGCACAACTACGGAGGCACAGGGTGTGGCTAATGGTGAGCCTGACTCCCCACCCAATGTATGACAATGTATGCCTTCTGGTGTTAACGCCATACCATTGTGTAAGGCTAATGATTGTCCCTCAATACTTGCAGCTGACTCTGGCTACCCAAACCTACTGTGGCTTCTGACCTTTGTGAGGAATGCCAGGATAGGGGCTGAGAATCGTAATAATGATGCACATGGGCGAACCAGGAGGATTATCGAAACGACCTTTGGCCTTCTGCAGGGCAGGTTTAGATGCCTCCATCCAACAGGTGGATCCCTATGCTACTCACCTGAGAAGGTCTGCCAGATAGTAGCGGCATGCTGCATGTTGCACAACCTGGCCCTCAGACAACATGTGCCTTATCTGCAGGAGGAGGAGACTGGAAATGCCCCTGTGGCAGCAGCGGACCCTGAGGACAGTGAGGATGAGGAGAAAGAGGATGAGGATGTGGACAACAGAACATCAGTCATATGTCAATACTTCAAATGACACACAGGTGAGACAGTGGAACTGACCATTCCGCTGATTATTGATGTTTTCTGTGTGATTGTAGCAGGATGGCATTCATTTCCTTTGCATCTCTATTTATTGTCACCTATGGCTTCTCATTTTGCAGATGTTGGTGATATAACAACTGGGTACTGATGTGATGACTACAGACAGCTACAGGTCATTAAATGTATGATATGACAATGTTCAGATAATTTGCACATGATGTGACTGTTTCCATAAATGCATATTTTCATCACATAAAACACTTTCACTCAAGTTGTGTTCAAGGGTGTGTATTGTAGTGCAAATAATTGACGGAAAAGTGCAATGGAATGGGGTGATGGTTGAGGAAAGTCCAGGGTTTTGTTTCAGTCTGTTTGTAGCACAGGCCCAGTGTCCAAAGGGCTGTAGGAAGGGAGCAAAGGCAGTTCAAAGTGGATAGGGTGACAGGGTGGGACACAAGGGGGACATTCAGGAGGGTCTCATTTCCTGGCGGTGGCCTTGGTCTTGGCAAGTGTCTCTGACTTCTGTCTGGGGCGCAGGGAATGTTTGAGTGGTGGTTCACCTTCTTCAGAGGGAGGGGTGCTGGTGGCCTGTGGGTCCTCTGGCAGGGCCTCCTGCCCACTAGCTGCAGTGGAAGTGGTGGGTTGGTCAGTAGACTAGCTAGTGGTAGGGGCCCTCTGGTGTGCTGTTCATTACCCCAAGATGTTAGCCATATCTGCCAACACCCCTGCTATGGAGACCATGGTGGTGTGGAGGGCCTACAAATACTTCCTGATCTCCTGATGGTATTCCTCCTGCAGCCACGTGTTCTCCTGCATGTTGGTAAGGATCTGGCCCATCTTGTCCTGGGATTGTTGGTAAGCCCCCAGGACACTAGTGAGTGCCTACTGGAGAGTTGGTTCCCTGAGCCTGTCCTCCCCCGGCGCACAGCGGTCCTCACAGTGTCCCTGTTCCCCTGGGCCTGTGTCCCCTGAATGGTGTTCCCACTGCCACTAACCCCAGGACCCTGATTGTCTCGGGCGTTAGGTGTGGACTGGGGTCCCTGTACAGGTGGGCACACTGCTGATTGATGTGTCCTAGGGATGTTGGGTGGGTGCTTTGGTGTTGGAAACTGATGGGGAGGCTCTGTGGTGGACTGTGAGTGGGCTGGAGTGGCCGACTGACCAGTGGTCCCTGATGGGCCAGGTAGTTCATCCAGATCCTGAAGTCCAGAGTTACTGTCATCACTGGGGGCATCTTCTGTTGGGGGACTGGATAGCCGTGGCACCTCCTCATCGCTGAGCTTGGCTGGGGCACCTGTGGGGATGTAAGTGATGTCTTATGCTTCATGTCTGTGACATATTATCCATCCCCTAGCTTCCCCTCTATTGTTGCTGTTGCCCTGTCACCTTTGTTTGTGTAGGGTGATGGAATGTGGGATTGTTAGTTCTCCATGCTGTGCATGTTTTGGTGATGGGTGTGCATGCAGGGCTAGGAGGGATGTGCATGAAGTGGGTATCGCATGCAGGGCTTGGTATTTAGGATTGTTGTTTGTGTTGGTGCACTGTGTTCGATGGAGTGGAGTGATGGATGTAAGGGTGAGGGGTGGTGGTGATGGCACGCAAGTATGGGGGGACAGGTGGTAGATATTGACTCACCAGTGTCCAGTCCTCCGGCAACTCCAGTGAGTCTCTCAGGATGCAGCATTGCCAAGACTTGCTCCTCCCATGCTGTGAGTTGTGGGGGAGGAGGTGGGGATCCGCTGCCAGTCCTCTGGATAGCGAGCTGGTGCCTTGCTGCCATGGAAGGTACCTTCCCCTGTAGGTCGTTCCACCTCTTCCTGATGTCATCCCTTCTCCTTGGATGCTGTTCCACAGCGTTCACCCTGTCCACGATTCTCCGCCATAGCTCCATCTTTATGGCAATGGACTTCTGCTGTACCTGTGCTCCATACAGCTGTGGCTCTACCCTGACTACTTCCTCCACATGACCCGGAACTTCTCATCAGTGAAACTGGGGTGTCTTACTGGGTCATGGGTGTTGTGTGGGGTATGTTGTGCAGAGGGTGTTAAGTGATGTGGTGTGGGATATAGGGTGTGTGATGGATGGATGGGTGTTTGTGGTGTGTGTGTGTTTTTTTCTCAGTGGTCTTTGTGTTAGTCTTGTGTCGATTTCTGGTATACGTAAAGGGTTGTGTGTAATGTGGGTGTGCGTTTTATAGTGCTATTGTCACGACTTATGTGCTGCTTTACCCTGGAGGCCGCAGAGCGATTGGCGTGGATCCTGTTCTTGAATGTTCGGCCTTGGCCCAAGTAGGGGTGACTCTTTCTGGTAGCCACGGTGCTGCAGGCAATGGGTATGCCAAGAGCAGGCCGTGTCCCTCAGAAGAAGTGCCAGAGGGAAAAAAACCCTGAAAGGGAAAAAAACCTCCAAAAAGATAGGTTCCTGCAACAGGAACAAAAAGAAGAGGTAACAGCAGGAGCAAATACAGGAAAATACACTGGAACGACGAGAACCAGCACAGGAATACAAGGAAGCAGGAGCGAAGACACCATCCAAACAGAAAGTGTTGCAGCGCAAGAAGAGAAAGAATCACAGCCCTTAAATACCAACAAACAGGAAACGACCAACAGGAAGTAAAAGGACACCATCTTAGATAGGGAAAAGCACATAGAACAGAATGGACTAGTAACCATAGAGAGAAGGGAACAAGGAATGCTGGGAAGAGAAAGGTAATATGGGAAAGGGGAAAAAACATAAAGGAAGGCACAACCAGATGTCCAGAGAAAAGAAGAAAAGAAAAGAACAGGTGAGTGGGGGGTCAGACCTGCCTAGAGATGCGGTGCGCTAAAAAAGAACGAGGCCCAATGCCCAATTTGGGGCTTCGTAAGGTACAGAGCAGGCTGGTGGCGCGGCGCGTCTTAAGACCGCGTGCTGCGGCCGGGCCGAGCCGAATATTCGACTCGTGCCGTGCGCAGCGGCGCGACAGTAGGTCCCCCCCCCGAAGGCCCAGGTTTGTGCGGAAACAAGCGGTGAAAATGATGAATCAGAAAAGTGCGTGAACAGAAGATGCATTTTCCCAAGAGCATTCACTGAGAGGGTAACCCTTCCAATGAATCAAATACTGAAGACTTTTGTGAAAGATACAAGAGTCACAAATCTCCTGTACCTCACATTCAGGTACATCATCCACTAACACAGGAGGAGGACAGGGAAACTGACGAGAGTAAGGATCAGGTACATAGGGTTTGAGCTGAGAAACATGAAAGACCAGGTGAATCCTCCAGGTACGAGGCAATTGAAGACGGACAGTGACAGGATTAATCAGCTGAAGGATACAGAAAGGACCATAGTAATGAGGTGTGAACTTATTCTGAGAAAGCCGTGAAGGTAAAAATTTTGACGAAAGCCAGACTTTATCCTGAAGGTGATATTCTGGAGCATCCCTCCGCTTCTTGTCTGCTATTCTCTTCATGTATCTCTTGGTGTTCAACAAGTTAGCTCGAATCAATCTATGGATCTGTAAAAGTCGTCTGGAGAATGAAGTAACAGCAGGAAGAGAAGAGGTAGACTGAGGAGTAGTAGGAAAAGAGGTAGGTTGATAGCCATAAGAACAGAAATGGAAACCCGATGATAGTGCTATGTTGATATTCAGTGTCCTACAAAGAAATTTCCCAAACCAGGAGATGTACTGAGGTCCCCTGTCTGATACTATGCTGTGTGGGAGTCCGTGGAGACGAAAAATATGATGGATAAATATCTGACTTAGTTCTTGGGAATTAGGTATTTTTTTCAGGGCAGTGAAGTGAGCCATCTTAGTAAAGGAATCTATGGTGATCATGATAACCCGGTTTCCTGCTGATGGAGGTAATGAACACATAAAATCAATAGAAATGGTGTGCCAGGGAGCCGGTGGAACAGGTAATGGTTGTAGTAATCCTGCAGGTCTGGTACGGGGAATCTTTACTTGAGCACATATGGGACAAGCCTGAACGTATCTTTCGACATCCGATTTGCAGGTAGGCCACCAGAAAGATCGCGAGAGTAGTTCTTGTGTGGCCTTAATGCCTCGATGACCAGCGACCGGCGAATCATGGCACATTTGTAGTGCCTTTTCTCTGACTCCATTAGTAGGGAGAAACAGCAAGTTCTTATAATAATAATACCCTTGCATTTTACATATGTTCAGTTTCTTTATTTCCTTATCAGTCAGGTTGGAATATTCCAGTTGTACCTCATCCAGGAAGGACCGAGCTACTCCGATGATTTTACTGGGCTCAAGTAGATACTGTGATGGGGTAGAAGTACAATCTGGATAATGGTGAGACAGAGCATCAGCCAGAATGTTTTGGGATCCAGGAATATAGGTGACATAAAAGTCATACTGACTGAAGAAAAAGGCCCAACTAGCCTGACGACTGTTCTGGCATAAAAAATTACGTGAACATTGTAGATTACAATGGTCTGTTCTCACCTCGAAGGGCTCTTTGGAACCCATAAGAAACTGTCTCCACTCTAGGCAGGCTGTTTTCAGGGCTAACAACTCCCTTTCAAGTACTGAGTAATGTTGTTCCGACGCAGAGAGTACATGGGACAAATAGAACACAGGATGTTCAAGACCGTCATCTTCTTGTTGTTGGAGTAAGGCAGCTCTGATGGCTCTTTTGGAAGCATCAGTAACAACAATAAATTGTTTATTGGTATCTGGGTGTCTCAATATCGGTGCTTGAGTGAAGGCCTTTTTTAGACTCTGAAAAGCTTGTTCAGTCGCCCTAGTCCATACAAAGCTTTTCTTTAGACTTTCCTTCTTTAATGTTTGAGTTATGTGGCTGGTTTGTTCTGCAAAGTCTAAAATGAACTGCTGATAAAAAATAGCCAATCCTAGAAAACATTGCATTTCCTTAATAGAGGAAGGGGAAGGCCAGTCTAGGATTGCTTGTACCTTTTCCTGGTCCATTGCTATTCCAGTGGGACTAAGGTGATATCCCAAATATTTGACTTCGGTCTTGTCAAACTCACACTTTTCCAGTTTACAGGACAGTTGATGTTCCCGGAGACTTTGGAGGACTTGTTTAACGTGAGAGGAATGACGTTCAGGACGTCTAGAATAAATAAGGATATCGTCTAAATAGATGACGACCGTATGGTTCAAGAGATCAGAGAATACAGAGTCCATAAATCTTTGGAAAATGGAGGGGGAATTAGTGAGACCAAAAGGCATAACTCTGTACTCATAATGACCAAATGGGGTCCGGAAAGCAGTCTTCCACTTGTCTCCTTCTTTAATACGCAAAAGGTGGTAGGCTCCACGAGGATCCAGTTTGGTAAATCGTTGAGCCCCTCTGACTGCCTCTAGTATATCCTTAATGAGGGGCAAAGGATAACAGTCGTTTATAGTTATTTTAATTAGACCGCGAAAATCCAGGCAGGGGTGAAGATCCTTCCTCTTCTTGGGTACAAAAAAGAGAGGAGCCCCTGCCGGAGGTGACGATGGTACAATAAGACCACTATGTAAGTTTTCTTGCACATATTCCTTTAGAACTTCTCTTTTAGGTTCTGTGAGTGAATACATCCTCCCAAAGGGAACGATAGCTCCGGCTTCCAAGGGAATAGCACAATCGTAATCTCGATGTGGGGGTAACACAGGTCTGGTTGGTTTTTGGAACACATCTTGAAATTCTAGATAGTGATCGGGGACTCCTTGAACTGTATTGATGGAACATCCAGTAATAATTTCAGTAGGCATCAACCTCTTGGGTGACCAATAAGTGTCTGAAGCAATGCAGTTCTCATGACAAAACTGTGAGGACAAGGAAATAGTCCGGGTTTCCCAATTTACATAAGAGTTATGTCTTATGAACCACGGAATTCCCAAAATGATAGTATGATTGGGGGATGATATTAGATCAAAGGAGATGTGTTCTTGGTGGTTTCCGAATTGTAAATTCAGTGTCATGGTGGTGGTATCAACTGGACCAGAAGATATCAAGGACACTGTGTGAACTTGTTCTGGGATTTCTTTGGGTTGTGTTGGTATTTGTTGAGTCGTGGCCCAAGTTTTATCCATATATATGGCACTGGCACCACAATCAAGTAAAGCCATTGTTCTCTCTTGACAGCTGTCCGGTAAATGTAACGTCACAGGTAACATAAACAAAGTCGTGGCATGGTCCTTGAATGAACTGATGGAAGGTATAGCTGATGATCCCGCCCCCTCCCTTCTTACAGAGGACAGGAAGTGGCGTTTCCCGATGGCCTTTGAGGATGAATGGGCAGGTATGGCGCATGTGGCCGGCAGCACCACAATACAGACATAATCCTCTCCTACGTCTGTCTTCCCGCTCGCTAATGGAAAGTGGGCCTCGAGTGGTATCCACCTGCATAGGTTCACCTTCGGTGTCTCTGGCGGGAGGACGAGGTTCCTCCAGACGATGCATAAAGACACGTGAAGTGCTTAGCTGAGAAGATCCTCTACTCTTTCTCTTCTCCATACGTCGTTCTTGGAGACGGTATTCGATGGAAAGAGCCTGATCCATCAGACCACGAAGATCTTCAACTCGGGTGGAGTGTACTAACTCGTCTTTAATTTCTTCTTTAAGTCCTCTACGGAATAAAGTCACCAGAGTTCGTTCCACCCAAGTGGTCTCAGCTGCTAGCTGTCGAAAGCAGGTAATAAATTGGAGGACATCTTGTGAGCCTTGTTGGATGTCACATAAGGCTTCTTCCACAGAGTCCTCCAATCCTGGACAACTGAACATCTGTTTCAACCGATTCACGAAGGCAGGATAGTCTGATAATACTGGGTCATCGGAGGATACCATCGGGGTTGCCCAGGCCAAGGCAGGATCGGATAACGCACTGATAAGATATCCCACCTTTGTCTTGTCGTGGGAGAATTGGGTAGGTTGGAAGGCGAAATACACAGTTAATGCATCGAGGAACTCTCAAAGCTTAGTTGGTTCACCGGAGAAATGAGGAGTAGAGGTGGAGACGGCCGGAACATCCGCACTGCGAAAAGCCAAAGCTTGTCATAAAGCAGAATTCTCCTTGCGTAATTGTTGCAGTTCCTGAGCCTGTTGCTGAATGGTTGCCAGAAGAGATTGATCAGGATCTGCAGCAGCCGCCACTGTATCATCCATGATGTGAGACGACGTCAGGAGTATTTGGCGCTGCAATCTGTCACGACTTACGTGCTGCTTTACCCTGGAGGCCGCAGAGCGAGTGGCGTGGATCCTGTTCTTGAATGTTCGGCCTTGGCCCAAGTAGGGGCGACTCTTTCTGGTAGCCACGGTGCTGCAGGCAATGGGTACGCCAAGAGCAGGCCGTGTCCCTCAGAAGTAGTGCCAGAGGGAAAAAAACCCTGAAAGGGATAAAAACCTCCAAAACAATAGGTTCCTGCAACAGGAACAAAAAGAAGAGGTAACAGCAGGAGCAAATACAGGAAAATACACTGAAACCGACAAGAACCAGCACAGGAATACAAGGAAGCAGGAGTGAAGACACCATCCAAACAGAAAGTTTTGCAACGCAAGAAGAGAAAGAATCACAGCCCTTAAATACCAACAAACAGGAAACGACCAACAGGAAGTAAAAGGACACCATCTTAGATAGGGAAAAGCACATAGAACAGAATGGAATAGTAACCATAGAGAGTAGGGAACATGGAATGCTGGGAAGAGAAAGGTAATATGGGAAGGGCGAAAAAACATAAAGGAAGGCGCAACCAGATGTCCAGAGAAAAGAAGAAAAGAAAAGAACAGGTGAGTGGGGGGTCAGACCTGCCTAGACACGCAGTGCGCTAAAAAAGAACGAGGCCCCATGCCCAATTTGGGGCCTTGTAGGGTACAGAGAAGGCTGGGGGCGCGGCGCATCTTAAGACCGCGTGCTGTGGCGCAACAGCTATGGGTGGGTGGGTGTGGTTTGTTATCAGTGTCAGGTGTGTGTTTTTGGTATTGGCCAATATTGTGTAGTTTTGTATTGGGGTGGCCATTCTGAGCGCATCGATGCGTATCGCCAATTGTTTACTGCCATAGAAGGTTCGCCATGGTGATTTGTGGATCATAATGTGGTGGGTGTTGTTTTGTTGGCGTAGCAGTATGGGTGTTCTTACCTACACTTTACCACTGACCTTTGGGCTTGCGGATTTGTGTACATGGCAGTATTCTGTTGGTTTTGTGTGTGTGTGTGCCATAATATGGTGAACGGATATTCGCCACCGTGACGGTATGTTGATGGCCGTCACGACAGCGGTAAGTGACATTTACCGCCAATGTTGTAATGAGGGCCAAAGGTCTAGATTTTTGCAGTTCATCTTGAAACTTTCTTGGCTCAGAATCCTGATTCTCTTCCTGCTCAGTATCTTTAAATACTCGTTACTGACCTCAAACTGACCTTTCTCATTATAAGGCCTGCTTATATCTTCAGTTCAACTAGCATCCTCCATATCATTGCTATCTCCCCCATCTATCTCTTCAGCAAAGACAAAAGATCTTCCTTCTCTCACAATATCTTGCACACTTTTGCCTCTCACAACGTCTTGCACTCTTCTATCCTTTCTTCTGTCCTCAACTTTAGCATCCTCTGACAACATACTCTTGTTTTGATAATCACTCTCATCACTACTCATAACTGTTCTAGCCACTTTTCTCTTATTCCACCACTTGCCCCGTCCACTTTAACAGAATGTTTAGTCACTTGTATGATCTTTGTTTTGGGAAAAAAATTAGATCCCTTCATTTTGTAAGGTCTCCTTCTTTTTACCCGCTCTCCTACTTCAAAATCCACCTCTCTCACTTTTTTTAAGTTCATCATATCTGCTCTAAGCTTTACATTGATAAACATCTCTTTGCATTTCATGTAATCAAAACTTGGAATGCTCTTGTAAGGATCAGATTCCCCAGTCACCCATTTGGGGGATAATTCACTAAATGAGTGCCTCCCTCTCCATAAAGCAAAACTCCTGTTGTTGAGTGAGGAGTATTGTGATAACACCAATTCCTATCTCCAATCGCTTCTTGAACTGATCCATCAGGAGCAATAGCTAATTGCACCGTTTCCTTCAACATGTGATTGAGTCTTTCTACCATGCCATTACGCTGCAGACTAGAAAGTGCAGTAGTCAAATGTTTAATTCCCAAGTTGTTCAAAGATACTTTCAATTGATGGGAGATAAATTGTACCCCATTATTCATAACTACAAAAGCAGGGACCCCTTCTGATTGAGACAAATTCTTTAAAAACAGTATTCCACTTAAAGTATTAGGTTCTCTCAAAAATTTGTGTGACACCCACTTGGAATGATAATCAACGACCACCAACACAAATCTCTTTCCTTTGTTATTTCCTCCAATCGGTCCAATAAAATCAATACCAATTTTTGCCCATGGCAGTGTGCGGAATGCCACCGGACACAACGGATTGTTTCTAGGTCCTATAGACTTTTCAGCTTCTTTGCACACCCCACAACTATCAACCAAAACCTTCACGTTTATGTCCATCCCAGGCCACCAATAGTACAGCTGCAATTTTTTCCTGGTGTCTGTGATATCTACATATCCCTTGTGTGCTAATTTGATGAACCAACTCCTTAAATTACTTGGAGGAATCAACTTTGTGCCCCTCATCACCAAGTTTGTTTCCACATTCAATTCCTCTTTCACTTTCAAATATGGGTTTAAATCATCAGAAATTTGACCTTCTCTCGGCCATCCCCTCATTTTGTAATTCTTCAATGTTTTGAGGACCTGATCACAATCAACTTCTCTTTCCCAACATTCTCTAAAAATTACTCCTTCCAAAGCAACAATACCATCTATCATCCAAATCACCATCTCACTTTCCTCTTCACTTACATTTTCCACATCATTACCCTCAACCATAGGACACCTTGAATGAAAATCAGCTCTGCAGTTTTCTCCTCCTTGAATATATTTAATCCTGAAATTAAATTCATGCAACTTGGACAAACATTGAATCAATCTAGGACTAGCATTATTCAACTCTTTCTCATTCTACATGTACATTAATGGTTTATGATCAGTGATCACCATTAACTCTCTACCCCACAAATAAGTAGAAAAGTGATGGACACCCCAAACGCGAGCTACAGCTTCTTTCTCTATCATACTGTAATTTTTCTCTGATGCCGAAAGCCTACAAGATGCAAATGCCACCGTAGTTTCCTGATCTTTATGCAATTATGTGAGCATTGCCCAATCTCCAAATTACTGCCATCTACAATTACAATAAACATAGATTTTTCATTGAACGGTTGTATTGCTGGTGCCTCAACAATGAGTCTCTTTAAAATGATAAACCCATTGTTTTGTTCGTTTTCACAAAGGTTCACTCTGTACTGCAAAATTCTACAAAAACCTAGTATTCACATAATACCAGAAGAGATCTCAACTGATCCTTATCAATAGGCTGCGGACACTTCTCAATTGCTACAAACAGATTATTTTTAGGTTTAATTCCATCCACAAAAAAACTGTGGCCTAAATATTCCACTTCCTGCAACAAGAATTTACATGTTTGTTGTCTAACCGTTATCTCATGATCTTCCAGATTTCTTAATACTCTATGTAGTTTCTTCAAATGGGATTGTACTGAATTTGAGCATATCAAAATATCATCTTGATATGTGAACACCTTACTTTCCTCACCAAAAATCTGATAGATTAGTTTCTGAAATACAGAAGCTGCTATCGCCAGGCCAAACGGCATTCTTAAGAAATGAAATGCACCAAACAAAACAGTATGTTGAATGCTGTGAAGTTTCTAGAATCCGACCTAAGTTCAACCTGATGGTAAAAGGCTTTAAAATCAATTGTTGAAAAACTGTTATTGTCGCCAAGCTGAGCCAGCATGTCCTGAATTCTTGGCAGAGGAAAACAATACACTTGAAAGTTCTTATTTAAAGATCTTAAGTCCACAGAAAGACTCAATTCTCCTGATTTGTGACAGCCATCACTATAGGAGAAATCCACTGTGAGTATTCAATTGGCTCAATCAACCCATCCAAACACACAATTTGTAGGTGATCTTTACGTTTGTCTGATGCTCAATGGGACATCCCTTACTTTGCGAATAATAGGAATGGAAATAGGTTTTAAAATAATCTTGTGTATAAACAGTTTGATAACTCCCAACCTGTCTGCAAATACTGACTGATGTTTGAAAATGACATCCTCCAAAGATTTAACATGACCATCTATTTTATGAACCAAAGAAATTGGCTGTTCAGCCAGGTCTGAGAACCATCCACAACTTACCTTGATCCTTCATCTCTAAATGTTATATCCTCTTTTGGTTACATAAACCTTGAAGTGAATATACCTATCTTTATAATGCATGTTCTCCATAAAGTACCCAATCATCTCAATTTATTGACCTCCAAATGCTACTGTATGTATGTCAGGAGGATACAGCTTCAATCCATGCCATTTTTCTACAAACAATGTATCCAAAATAGTGGTAATGGGTGATCCAGAATCAGCAGTTACTTGAATGTTTATGTCACCAATCGTCACCTCACAAACTGGATCACCTCCCATCATTAACTTTTTGGAACCAGTTCTAATCATCTTTAAAGATAATACCATCCTTTAACTAGTATCATCTTCACCCATTAGAGAATCAGCTTTAGGCATGTCTTGATTGTCAATGAGCATTATCTTAGAAGAATTTCTGCACACTTGTGTAAAATGTCCAATCTTTTTACACTTAGAGCATGATTTGCCAATTTCAGGCCAGTTAGTAGCAATGGCCAAATTAGTTTTAGACTCACATTTAAAGTATGCATTACCTTTCTCATTTTTCTTTGCCTCCACCTTATTTGGTGTTGTTCTTTTAGTTTTACATTAAATTGTATTCACATTTTCACAGGAATACATTCTATTCTTACTCAACTCTTTTGACGCCAACACAGATCTTTCAAGTGTTTCTGCTAAAGTGGGATCCTTACTACATAATATCTTTCTTGAACCTTGGAATCAAAACAATTCACCACTGGCTGATCTCTTAAATATTGCTCGAGGGGTCCTACAAACTCACATAATGAAGCTAAGATTCTTAATTCAGCTACTAATTTATCAATTGTTTCATGCTCATATTGTTTGCATGTGAGAAATGTATGTCATTCAACAATTATGTTGGGTTCTTTGTCAAAATGTTTCTCTAATCTCAAAATTGTGTCTGTGAACTCATCCCATTCAGTAGATGTTTGTGATGTGAGTTCTGGCTGATGATCAAAAATTATCTGCCCTTCCATCCCTAAGCAATTGTACAATATGGCTTATTTCCTTGCAGCTGGAAAACCCACTCGATCTATAGCAACTAAATAACTGTTAAATGACCTGTACTGTTAACTCTGTTTAACCTTGGGCACACCTGGTTCAGTTAAAAACGCACTAGGTAAGTTTGCCATTTGCATGATTAAGGCAAACCACAATATTACCTTTAATAACGTACTTATATTTTCAACCTCTAATTAAAAAGTCGTATAACTATATATTGATAGCTTTAAAAATTCAATTATGAATTATATTTATCATGGTGTGCACATCACCAGGTTCCTGAGAAGCGTGCGCTCAAAGTCCCAAAAATTATTTTTCAGTTTCTCCTTTTGAAGTGTACGCATCACTGGGTATGGAAACAGCGCTAGAATTACCTTAATGACTAAGAATAACATTAGAAACAGGAGGTAATTCTGACCAGGAGGAGGAGAACGCAGAAGTTGCTATGCCTGCCCCTTTAACTGGAGCATGATAACCACCTTTAACGCGTGCTATGACTGCCCCTTTAACTGGAACAAAATAACACCTTTAACTTGCTGATGTCATCAAGTGTGCTCTGTTTCATAACCGAGCACACTCCTGTTTCATAACCGAAGAAGGAAGACCAATAAAATGTGCTCCGTTTCCCAACGCAGGAGGAAATAGAATGAAATAGAGAGAAAAATTCAAGCTGATGACGAATGAACATTAAGTGATTTTCACCGCCTCTTGAAAAATCACTGTGCAACTAGAACCATCCAAGCGCAATCCTCGCTCCTTGTCCTGGAGCAGTCCACGCTTTACATGATATCTTCAGAGTTAGCTTGTACCAACTCAGAAGAGACTTTCAGTAACATGCTCCAGATGGTAAATTCAAAGCTAACTTGTGGAGAGTCAGATGTTGATATCGCTATCAATGACTCATAGTTAATTACAGCAAAATAAAAACTATAAAAACATAACATTAACACAGCACCTTGATTTTAAATGGTGTATAACTACTGCATTTATCGCTAATGTTGAGGGACGCTAAGCTTGACAAAACCTGGGGGACCGACAGTGGTTCTTCAGCAGTGGAAAAGATTAAATCACTTGTCACCAATCTATGTTGGGTAGCGTCCATTAAACAGATCCAAACTTGGAGGGTGTATTTGAGGATTTTATTATAGTTTGAAAGGAATCAAAGTTCCAGCGTCCCTCAGCGACCAGCGTCCACAGAGCATAGCAGCAATTTACGCTCTCTGGATTGTTGCCTCAGACCACAAAAGAAAACATCCCAATATAACGCACAAGCAAAGGTCAATGGTTATATAAAAATAAGAGAATAAGAACAAACCATAACCCATTGCATACAACAGATTGTGAAATACGCTTGACATTGAGGGGATTATCTTGGGACAAAAGAACCAAGAGGATGGTGCTAAGACTCCTATAGTGAATGGCAAAAATGGAATTCCAGTGGAGTTAGAAACAGAGTGAGTGAGAATACTCTCTGAAAAGTACAGTGTGTAGTTCTACTTCTGTTCGAGCTCCAACACAAGGACTGCTTTTCACATACAACCCACAGAAATGAAATACCCAATTCTTCAGGAAACCATTCTCTTAGATTGATCCTGGAACATTGGAGTCCCGAGGGGGGGGCAAAGGGGTGGTGTTTGTCCCCTCTGGTTTGAGGTACAGCCTGGTGAGCAGGATCACAGTACAGCGCAATACTATGGCAGCCATAGTGTTACACTACCTGCATTAATACGGCTGCGGTCCCAGTTAAAATGATGCCCCCAACCAAAAACATTTCTACGAATGCCCATGTCTGGAAACTATGAAAAATAGCTCTTAGAAATGTGGAAATACTCTGTTAGCTTGGAGTGAGTCAGAAAAGCATCTGACTGCTGAGGGGGAAAATGGAGACATGAGTGAAAGAACCAATTTCATATCCTTCACTTTCTACCGATGGTGCACAACAGTCCGAGGAGAATTTACTCCCCAACTCCGGGTTCAACAACCACCGCTGTGCGGTTGAGACACCATCACCAATCTCACCCTCTGAGGTCGACTGAATCTTTGGACTTGGTAAAGAGTGTACTAGTCAGAATTATTGATTCAATCACAAATCAATAACATTATACCATAAACAATTAAAGTCCCCCAGAACAATATAACACTAAATCAAACTCCAAATCAAATAAAGCTTTAAAGCTTTATTACAATCCCAAAATCAATGTTACATATATGGTGCATGAAACAAAGTTATAAACATACATGAAAACCATAGGCTGACCAAAACTGTCTGAAAAAATTCAACCTAATAAACATCAATATTGTTAGACACTCCAAAAGTATATTAGAGATTAGCAATAACACAAAATGCATATTACTATTAGATTTCAAAGCAGACGATGGTGAGGTCAGTAAATCAACAAAATTCAAAAATAATTTTGAAAACATCTAATTAGTGCAACTCACTATAAAACATGTTGGTGTAAGTCACTAACTGAAAAAACAAGAAACCACATATAGTTATACATCTCCTCATGGTACGGCAGACAGGATGATTCCACAAGGATGGGCACCTCTTCAAAAGTCAGTTGACAGCAGCATCAGAATGGTGCAGAACATGAGCTGCATATAGGACAATCGGCAGTTCAGAATTAGTTGGCCTTATTAGTATCACACCACATAACAGAATGGGGCAGTTAAGACTACGATTAGAAACCTCGCCAAGAAATTCAGAGAAGAGGTGTGAGAGCAGACTGAAACAAGAATAGACAAAGTCCAACAGAGTTCTAAACATTACCAAGCAGGGGAGAAGACTGACTTCAATTCCAAAGTTCTTCACTAATTAGAAGTATGCACAATCCATTCAGTAGCCCTTCAGGTGGGTGCAGTTCCTTTCTCACCACCTACAACAAACTAAACTAATATTCTTTCACATGAGGTCTTTGAATTTCCTGTTCAGTTTGGCAGCTACAACAAATAGTGTTACATTATTGCATCTAAAACTTGTCTCTTGCCTACAAATCAATAGGGCCTTCAACATTACAATAGCAATATAGGGAAAGGATTCAGGTCAGAGGGAACAGAATAAACAAGTTGTTTTTCAGTTACTGCAGCAAATTAATCTCCTTCTTCAAGCCTAGTCAAGTAAAGGGAGCCTTAATACACATTAATACATTTCATACATTAATAAACCTATTGCACATCTAACAATTCATACATGCAAAGCAAATTATTTTATTACAAACATTATTCATATCATGTTAGAATTATTTTTAAATGTGTATTTATTTTTTGGCACATATGTAATTTATCTCAGTAAAACTCAAGTATTCTTTTATAAGAATGATTAATTTATATTCATTTTAGCACTTCAATTATTAATGTACATTTTAATAAAACATTCTTTACATTATCACATTTTAGTACTTTCATTTAAAATAAATGCAAAACTCTCATGTTAAAACGTGGTGCACAGTACGAATGGTGGCCACATGGCTCACTTTAATTCAAACGTGTACATTTCACAACTCATGTTATTTCGTCTGTTAGGCCTTAAGAGTTCAGTTTTATTAGCTGCCGTATGCTACTTCTATGCCACTAATTTATTAATGACATTTGATCTCTCTCACTACCGAACAATGCTCATAGTACTGATGGGATAGAGGCAGGGCCACTCTAATGATGTGGTAGGGGAGGATCAAATTTTGTGAGAAGAAAAGGTAAATTGTGTGGCGTAATGCAGCATCTTTTATGATAGTGATATTTCTTTATTTTGACATTTGTACATATGTTAACACTACCTGGGTAAAGATTTCCCCTTATAATAATCTGCAGATTATGCAGCACAATATGTGGTGATGTGGCACATCAAGTAGCCCTGGATATAGGCAAAGAGTCTGGAAAGCTAGACTCATATATTACAGTCAGAGTCACTGGAATTAAGCAGCAAGATTGACAAAACTATGGGGCAATAAAAGGCATACTATGTACCACAACATGCCAATTTATTTGGCAGTATGACACTGCTATTTTGTCCATTTTACATAAAATACTGTAGGGACAATGTTTTAATATCATTAGCATTCGTTTAAAATTTTGATACAGCAACCAGCAAATGAAAAATGACATGCCATTGCACAACAAAGGGCCTGCCACTGCACAGCAGCATGCATGGTAGTATGTTTAGTAGCTTTTCATAAAAAGCTGTAGTTTATGCAGAAGATAATGCATAATGATGCAAGTGTAGCAAATCTATAATCATGCAGAAACAATATTGTGGCTGCAGAACAGCATAATTCCAATGATCCTGGTTTTAGTGTACTGCATAGTGCATCCCTGTCAGACAGCAGTGGCCCGTCCTGAGGGGCCACAACCCCCACCTTTTGCCCCACAAGGAGAGTGTCTGTCAGGATGAGCAAAAGTCAGCCTGACAGACACATTTCATTTTCAGGTCAGGCAGCCAGGAGCTAGACATGCGCTATTTGTGCAGGCTCCCGGCTACCTGAGCTAAAGTTTTATCGGCTGAAGAAGTCACAGCCCTGTGGGCGTGACCTAGCAAAGTTGTCTCAAGGCTCTTCCCCTCATGATGAGGGGGAACATCACTGATTGCTTTCGACCTGAGTTCTTCAGTTTTAAGACCTGAAGCACCCAAGATGAATGTCAATCAGTGACTCCTCGTCACAGAGTGTGGTGGGGTCAGCAGTCTCACTGACCCCACCACACCCCAACTCGTCACAGATTGCTGTGACGAGTTGGGACTGATGCCTTCCCTCAATGACTGACCTTAGGCCAGCCAATGAGGGAAGTATGCAGTCCCAACCCTCCTGGGACATCCGAGGCCGAGCTGAAGATAAGTATGTGTGTGTGTTTTTTAATGAATGTTTGGTGCATGCATGCATGCATGCATGTATGTCTGAATATTTGATAAAGAGTGTTGTGAATGTATGTATGTGTGCGTGACGTGTGAGAATGAATGAGAGTGCATGTGTCCCTGTTTGTCCCGCCTGCCCCCTCCCTCCTAAACTTACCACCCGCTACTGTTGTCAGAGGCATTTAAAGTCCTCAGGGAGATGAATGTAACACCATGTTAGGGTGGATAAGAAAAATATATTTAACAATGAACTTTAGCATTGGAAAGGGTCCTCCCACAAATGTGAGAAAAATGTGAATCTTAGTAATATTGTGAACGTTTTTGCCTAATGTTGATATTATGTATTTTCTCTCCTTTCTCTTTCAAACTCAGCTCCATGGTTTGTGTGTGGGCAAAAAGGAGCTGAGGCTCTTTGATATAAACTACTTTTGTTCTTTGTTCAATGATGAAAGAACTTCAAAAGACGACTACTGTGGAACAAGTATAAACACCTGGCTCAAACAACAAAGATAGCAGCCACTTGCTTGAGAGACCTGATTGCTTTCTGAGTTGTCTTAATTAGGAGCTGCTTTTCCACAGCTGCAGGTGTTTTTCCTATAAAACAAAAAGCTTCTAAGGAAAAGAAAAAAATATAAATATTGTGAGTTACACAACAGTGAATGAAGCTGGTCCAGAAGAACCCACGTTTCAGGTTCTTATTCATCTCTTTGAGGTCCCAATAACCTAAACTAATATTTAGTTATTGCATGTTTACTGTGCTTGCTTTCACATCTCGTTGCTCTACGTTCCTTACATACCAGAAAATGTGCAGTTGCAGCAACATAAAACTGTCAAAGAAATGTGCTTATTGATCACAGATATATTTAGGGCAGCAATATCTAGGCAACTGAACTCCTCAGATAAATCAACAAGATCATTTGAAAGGTAAATGCATGCCAATGTTTTCAGAGTATTTAAAAAATGGTAGTCATTACTGTCTGGGAGTGGTAAATAATCTAGAAATCCAGCCGTTTGGAGTTGGTTAGAAGAATGTGATGACATGAATTTGCTATTGTGAGAGAGATCAAGTTGTATTAATTAATTAGTGGCATAGACGTAGCATATGGCAGCCAATAAATCGGTAGTTTTAATGGCCTAATAAAGAAAAATAACATATAAATGGAAATGTGCACATTTTAAAATTGTGGTGGACATCTGTGCATACCTTTCTTATTTCTGAAACCACATTTAAAATGAAAACATTTTGCATTCATAAAAGTGTGAATTTACAATGAATATTAACATGAGAGCATTATTTTTATGTAGAAACAGTTGACTTGAAATGTATTATGAGTATTAAATGAATAGAAAAAGAAATACATGTTTAAAGATTGCTTTGACAAAACATGAATGAAGCTTTAGACAAATAATTTGTTTTGCATATTTGATATGAATTAATGTTGTGCTATAGTTTTGTTAATGTATTACTTCTATTATTGTGCATTAAGATTTTACTAACCTGAAACTTCATTTTGATAGCAACAATGGAAAAATGTTGTTTTAATCTTCTGCTTTAATCTGAATTCTTTCTCTAGGCAGCAAATGTAATGTTGCATGTTCTATTGTATTCCAGGAGAAGAGCATGCTTCAAGTTTAGTTAATGTAACATGAATGGAGCAGGAATCCACTGCACTCATGTGAAAGAATATTAGCTTAGTTAATTGTGTGCTGTGGGAAAGGAACTGCAAGCTTCAAATTATTAGAAATGTAATATTTTGGCGGAACTGTATTAAGTCATAGTAGAAACAATGGACTTTTGATGAGAGTATTTCTGAATGTAACAGAACTTGGTGGTGCTATCTACAATCACTGGATGCTGAAATCAATGGCCAGTGTGTGCCCACCTAATAGATCAATCAAATGGATTTTGGTGAAGAACTTTGGAACGGAAGTCAGTCCCTTTCAGAACCTACTTGATGTCAGTCTGTCCTGAACCTTCTTGCCTCATAGCTGTCCAGAATTCTGTTCACACACTCTCTTCTCTAAGTTTCCTGGTGTGTTTTCTCATCATAATCTTAACTGCCCTATTCTGTCATGTGGTCCAGTACTAATAAGGTCAACTCATTCTGAACTGCTGCTCTGTCCAAAGTGCAGCTCATGTTCTGCACCATCCTGATGCTGCTGCCAACTGACGATGGAAGAAGATGAATGCTCTGCTTAATGAATCAACACTAGCTGCTATCCCAGAAGGAGAGGTATAACTAAATGTTGTTCCTTGTTTCCCTTGCAGTTAGTAACTTACACCAGCATGATTTTTATACTTACTTACCCTAGTTAGATGTTTTCCAAATTATTTTTGAATTCTTTTACTATTACTTTTACCTGCATGTGTTAGCCCATTCCCACACATGCAAGTCTCAATTCTGGTTAATATTAGGAATGGCCCAGCTCTGAAACCTGAAATTGATTATTAAAACAAAATTTTGATTACGTACTGATGTCACCATCACCTGCTTTGAGTTCTAATAATATTGTGCATATTGTGTTGTTGCTGATCTACATAATTCTTTTGGAGTGTCTAACAGTATTGATGTTTGGTAGGTTGAATCTTTTCAGACACTTAGGTCAGCCTATGTTTTTCATGCATGTTTATAATTTAGTTTTGCACACCATTCATATGACATTGATTTGGGGATTGCAACAAAGCTTTGAAACTTTATTAAGCTTGGAGTTTGGTTCAGTATTGAATTTGTCATGGTGTATAATATTGTTTATGATATATTGACATTGGTTTGTGGGATTGAACGATTCTAACTATTGACTCCGTCATCAAAGTCCAAAGGTTCGGTCGACATCTGAGGGTGAGAATTTATGATGGTGCCTTACCCGAGTGCTTGCGGTTTATGAACGTAAGGTGGGAAGAAGAACTTCCCTGGTGCTCCAGCATTGTAAATGGGCAAATGAGTCTGAATTTGAGATGGATGGTACTGGCCTAAACCATTCAAGTGACAAAGTGTTGTATTACTTACAATTCCTAGGAATGTTCTGAAGTATGGCAGTGAGGTAGAACAAGTGGAATTCTTTTACCTCTGCCATTCTGCCCTAGTGAACAGCCACCATGAAATTCTTCTGAGGTAACAATGGGTAGTCTTCTACACAATTATGCCCATTACCAAGAAATGTGAAAAAAATCATTTGGGCCTACTTTAAATCATTTAAGCATGTCACTACTTCTGCTTGAGTGCCTTTATTCTGCTGCAAGCTCCAAAGGTGCGAGACACAGTCATCAAACAAAAGTATTGTGTGAGCTTTATCACTAGGCGAGGTCACCAAAGACAATTATTGTGGGAGGTTTATCACCATGCTTGTGAAGTGTGAAGGTAGTGATGTTGTGATATGACATCAAAAATCCTAACACAAAGGTCTATCCTGAAGGAAAAGCTTTAGAGACGGTCAGGGAAATAGAACGTGTTGAAAAACAAATTGAGTACATCTGTTCAAATCTACTAGGTAGTTAAAAGGAAGATGAAAGCAATTATAATTCATGGGAGCCTGTATAAAAGTCAGTTTCTAATATACTAGTCATTAACTACTAGTTGTCTGTCATGAAGAAATAACATAGCTGCTTCACCGTAATAAGTTATTAAAGTTGGGCTCTGACATGGTAATGTCTGATGCCTGGGGCAAAAATGAAAGACATGTCACAGATCATAATTACAGCCACAGTTTAAGCAAGGAAAACTGGAACTGGATTTTTTCCTTCTGATCTGTTACTCTAAATGAACAGTGATCAGTAGAAAGAATACATTTATTGAAACATGTTTTTTCCATGTTGAAGGTCATGAAAGGAAAGACGGAGTCTTTGAGGGTTTCTGCACAATTTGATTTACATTAAAATGATTCTAACATATTTTTGCAACAACTTACTTAATGCTGTTTGATGTTTATTTACCATCAGCGCTTCTTTTTATATACTTCATATCTGCAACCACACTATCTCTTTCATATGAAATAGCGAATTGCCTAGGTTTTAAGTGGTTTGCAGGATACGATAACCACCCATCTGTAATTCATACAGACTGTTCGTAAATTAGCTCTGATGTCCCTTGTCCATAACACTTGTTCAAACGGATGACATTTGTCTGTAATTTTAGCCTTTATGCTAAAAGAAAAAGGTTAATTCTAATAGTTAAAATGCTGCAGCTTCAGAGAGAAGGGAGGCTCCTGAGAGGCCAAGGGAGAGGCGGGCTGCTAAATATACTTCTTCCCAGGGTGGGCTGCCTGAAAGAAAAGAAATGGTTATGTGTGCAATTGGTTAATCGGCACACGTAAAAGCTGCTGAGAAGCTGCAATTCCTTGGTTGTCACTTGAAGCTTCCTGAGGACAAGATTCATCCTTTTTGAGAGGTACAAAAATGGTATTCCAAACTGAGCAAAGATTGAGTGTTTTTAATGGACAGCTGAAAAAAAACACTCTTTTGTCTCCCTGATTACAGTGCAGGGGAATGGGCTTGTTGTAACCTGCTTTGCGCAGTTGTAAATGTTTTAGCTTCCTTCGTGTCCAGTGAGGGCTTTACAAACACAGCAGCACAATCAGAGGTGGAGACGCTAATGAAATGTCAGACTGTATTGTGTGATCCTAGTCAAATATGTTAATGGAAAGAGCCTCTTTTTTCATTTTGGCATTTTAGAGATTGGCAAGCTAGCATATTTACAAGGAAAGAGAGACAAGTGTCTGGCAGTGAGCTAAGAGCCCTTACACGAGCAGAGTCCTGCAAATGTTTGTCATGTATCAAAAAGAATCAAGTAGTATATGTAAAATCTATCCAAAGTGTACTTCCTCAACATGGGGAGGTACTTATTAAAAGTGATTGTTTTAAAACGGGAACTTGGAACTTGGAACCATTTCTACCCACTTCTGACTGGAGACAATTCCATTAGTTACCTAAGAGACAAGTCAGTTTTCATGTTCACCCTGTTTGTGGCCACATTCTCATAGTACCTGGTTTTCTAGTTTCACTTTGAACAACTCAATAACTAAATGGGTATTTATTTGTCTCTCCTTTTCGCATCAGATATTAATGTTTTGATTTTAGCTCTCTGTCCAAAAGGGTAGAGTGTTCATGGTGGGCAGAAGTCACATGAAAGGCTGCCCCATTTTGGGATCGAGGTTACACAAGGAGCTCTAACATCTGGCTCAATGGTACCTTAAGCTTTCAGTGACTAGCCCATGTCTGTGGTGCATGAGAACGCCTTCAGATATGTGAGTCTACCTTATGATTGCTTGGGTAACATGTATGCCCATTTGACCAATTGCTTTTTCTGAGATAAAAGTTCAGGGATACAAATACATTTCATCTGTAAAGGTAAGGGGGATTGTATCTGCAGTGATATGCCACTAAACTACCTTTCTTTCTCTACTGGAAATAAAATTGCATTTATCCCTTCATATAGCATTTTGATACACCATTTATTTATTTTTTTATTTTTATTTTTAAGAGTTTTCTATAGCGCTAGCAAGACCGAGAGGGTAACAGAGCGCTTTACAGCATGACAGGAAGTAAACATAAGAATAAACATGATAAACATAAGAATAAACATAAGAAACACAACAAGACAAGAGTCATTTTGTACAATGGGGGTACAAGTGGGTTCTCACGGATAGAAGGGTGGCAGTTCGGGGAAGGGGGGGTGGAGAGGGAGAGACCCTTATTACTGAGAGGGGTGGTTTAGGAGGAATTCTTTCAGTAGTTTCTTAAAGGACAGGTGGGAGGTGTTAGATCTGATGTGGATGGGTAAGGAGTTCCATATTCTCGGAGCGTTGTTAGAGAATGAGCATGATCGAGTTTTTTGCTTGTTGGGTTTCGGAAGGAGGAGGAGGAGAGAGTTTGTGCTTCTCAGAGATCTGGTTTGACCAGCTTTCACTAGCTTGTTAGCGAGGTATTCAGGTTTTCCAGTGTGAAGGGCTTTGTGTGTCAGGCAGGCAGTGCGGAACAGGCAGCGGGCCTCAATCGAGAGCCATTTCAGGTTCTTCAGGGCTGGGGAGATATGGTCAAATTTGTTAGTTCCTGTCACTAGTCTAGCTGCTGCATGAAGAGTGGACCTCATAGGGGCGAGTCGGGATTTGGCCGTGCCAGTGAGGATAGAGATCCCATAGTCTAGTCTTGAGAGTGCCAGTGCTTGAGTGGCCTGTTTGAGGTCATCGTGGGGTATGAAGGATTTGATTTTGTGAAGAAGTTTAAGGCTGCGGAAGGCATTATTAGCGTTTGACTTAATATGGTCCTGCAAGGTCAGGTTAGAGTCCAGAGAGATTCCCAGGGATTTGACCGTGGTAGATGGGGAGAGAGTGCAATTAAGGGCGTCAATAGATTTTAGCCATTCTTGCAGTTGAGGAAGCTGGTTAGATTTCGAGAGGAGGAGTATTTCCGTCTTTTCATGATTGAGTTTGAGGTGGTTATGAGAGAGCCAGCAAAGGGCTTCTTTAAGGGTATTGTTCAGGTGGTGGATGTCATCTAAGGAAGATAGTTCAATATAGAGTTGCGTGTCATCCGCATAGAGGTGGAAGGGGATATTAGCTCGGGTGAGGATAGTGGTAAGAGGGTCCATGTAGATGTTGAAGAGGGTTGGAGAGAGGACAGAACCCTGGGGGACCCCTCTGGTAATGGGGGAGGTGGGCGAGGTCGAGTTTAGAAGCTTTACTAGTTGTGTACGGTTTTGTAGGAAGGAGGAAAACCAGCGGAGGACAGTGCCTTCAATGCCTACTCTCTTTTGGAGGGAGTCGAGAAGGAGTTTATGGTCGACAGTGTCAAAGGCTGCTGTAAGATCAAGGAGAATGAGTAGGCAGGGTCTGTCAGAGTCAAGAGAGATGAGGAGGTCATCTACAATGTTGAGGATGGCGGATTCAGTGCTGCAGCCTTTCCTGAAGCCAGATTGAAGAGGGTTTAGGAGGCTGTTGGAATCAATATGTTGGGTTAATTGTTGGAGAGCACATTTTTCGAGAATTTTGGCCAGGAAGGGAAGGTTGGAGACAGGTCTGTAGTTGTGGAGGTTGTTCGGGTCTGCTCCTGGTTTCTTCAAAATTGGCGTGATTTGGCCTAGTTTTAGGCAGTCAGGGAACACGCCAGTCTGAAGGGAGCTATTTAATTATTATTATGTATTATTATTTTACAGGTTCATTTCAGGCATACATTATTGTAATCTCTTGTGACCTATTGTTCAGAAGAATGGTGGGATGCCTGAAGGTACTCTTACTGGATGTTTCTAGATGGCAGCCTGCAATATAAGGAAAAACAGAACAAATCCAGAGTACTTTTGTTTTAAGCACTGTCAATGAGCAAAGACTGGGTTCCTATTTTAACTGGCAATGTGAATTTCTGTGCTTGCTAAACTGAAGTCGTAATCTTCCAGACAGTGCCCTACTGGATGCAATATTAATAATCCCGATGTTATGGGATTCCTGGAAAAACATTACATTCCTAAGAGACTTAAATTGTATTTTCATATTAGGCACCCTTGATCATATTCTGGGTCTGACCAGCACATTATTGTGTTACAAAAAGCTAGCAAAGAAAGATACGCATTGGGATTGCGAGTTTTAATTTATTATATATTAGGAAAAGCTCATGGTGTTAAAATTACTGGAAGATGCCAATTAGGTTGTACAATCTCAAACACTGCTCAAATAAGGTGCATTTTAGCTTTCAGAAACTGCTAAAGGTATTCCTTTGGTTTGGGGATTAATATTTGATTTATTATTAGCTCCAGTGCTTAGGCTAAGAGTGTAATTGTATTCTACATTTATACCACAAATCGTATTATGGTGGATTCTCTCCTGAAAACTATTTCAATTACATCTTCCTATTCTTGACATACCTCTAATGGATGGGTCTAGCTCATTTTGTAAGTTGACCTATGAGCTCCTGTGTACCTTGGCCCTCACTGCTTGCAAGGCCTATATTTTTCACAAAGTCAAGCTAACAGAGTTAAACATTGTAGCCTAAGTAGAGACAGTGATATATCAAAATTTCATATTTTAAAACGGTTAATACTGAAAGTAACTACTTCCTTGGAATAGTACCTTCTTTCTGTGAATACAATTTGTTTTCTAACACAATGCCAGTTATACTTCTGGCACTGCACCACAAAATATACTGAGAGCAAAGCCAAGGTTATAAATCCTACTGCTGACCTTGATTGAGCACATAAAAATTGGCATTATTTATCTTCCAGTTTGACAATACTTTGTGGTTGATTATTTAAAAACAAAACAGGAATTCAGGATAATGCTTCCCATTTATATCTACTCATGCAAGAGAAATAAATTTGTAGAAGAAACCCTGTCACTGTCCTCTTTAGGCCAGTGTTTGCATCTCTACCATCGAACCACTGGAATGCAGGCAATACACTTCCACTTTCTGGGTACTTGTCCTCATCCTCCATCTTCTGCTAATACAAAGCAGAAGCATCCAAAAGGATCCCACTCTGCTTTGTAATGAATTTTTATCTAAATTTGAGGATGAACATCAGAGAACATCCTCACCACCATTTGCAGAATTCCCTTTTAAACATATACATTACTTGCCCATGTATTTTCTCACATTGCTATGACATTGAGGTTAATGTTTACATTGAGGGCAGCCTAAAGCTTTTGGTATTTCATGACAAATCTGTCCAGCCATTACTTTTCGCTTCCAAGCTTTGAGCAGATCAACTTAACTGGCTGGATTGGTGATATAGCATTAGCCTAGCAGCAGAAAGGCTGTTTTCTGGATTCTATATTTATAAAAATACCTGCAACAGCACAGTCTGCAAATACAAATAAAGTTTCATTCTACAGTCTTCCACCCTCAAAACTGCATGACTTATCAAAAATAAGTGATGTATACCCAAAATCCGGCATAAAAAACTGACCACAATAAAATTTCTGAATGTTACTTTTTCTTTTTTTTCAAAATAGTGACGTCCTTCCCTTTAATTCTCTGCACATCGCTTCTCTCTGAGCTCAAGCTACTGTCACATGGATATTTCACATAATCTCTATTCTAGTATTTCTGGAAATTTCTCACAATTTATTTACAAGAGCACAACCTCTCTTTCATCTGAAAGTCATTCCCCTTCAACCCCAAATACCTAGGCCATCATTACGAGCTTGGCTGTCATGTGATGATCTACCGGCTGTGGACCTGGCGGTAAAGACCACCGCATTATGAGCTGTGCAGTTTAGCCAAAGCCAAACTACCACAACGCTGCCAGTCCTGCTGGTCGTGTCGGCAGGCCGGCGATGAGGTCCTGCAGTCTGGCGGCAGGCCTAAGACCATATTAGAAGGCAGCAAACCACCAGGATTTTAATGGCAGTTCCCCAATTACTGTCGCTGGCACACGCACCCCCACATGCCCACACACATGCAGACACTCCCCCACCGGTGCACACACTTGCAAACACCCCCAACCAACCACACACATCCATACAAACACCCCCACCCGCTCTTACACTGACATACACACACCCCCACTCGCACTTACACATACGCACCCTCGCAATCATTTACACCTGACCCCTCTCCGCAATCATTCACACCCCTAACCCCTCAGCATTCATGCACACACGACACCCTTCATGCATGCATACATTCACACACTCACCCCTTCACATACGCATATATGCACACACACACCCCTTCATCCGCACACTTGCTTAGACACCCCCTCATCTGCATACATCCACACAGACACCCCCACTCGCAGACTTGCACACATGCACCCCCCACTCACATGCATCCCAATACACACACCTACTCACTCGCACTCCGACACCCCCCTCCGCATACATGCAGACACACACACACATACACACCCTTCATGCACACATACATACACACACGCACTCATGCACACCCATCCCGCTACACATACACGCATGCACCACACACATGCACACAACACCCCCAGCCTCTTTACCCCCTTTTCAGACAGTCCACCTACCTGTCTCGGCAATGCAATTGTCTGGGAGGGGATGGTTCTCGATGTTTTCCAGCACCTGCACCACACTGCCGTTCAGGAAACCGCTGTGCCGTATTACGTATTGTGAAATGGCGGGCGGAGTCCTGTTGGTGTGACAGTGGAAATGCCTCTCTTTCAGGCCAACGGGGTCAGATTTCCACCCCTAAATCGACAGATATCCGAATTAACTGCTATTATGGCGGTCTTCGGACCGCCAACACTGGTGGTCTTTAGGCACCCGGTACTTCAGCAGTCTTGTGATAAGACCATCAAAGTCGTAATGAGGGCCCTAATATTCTCTAGCTCAACTGTTAATCTTACCAAGCATGTGCATGAGTTCACATATCTCCCTCCCCCACTAAAGATCACAACTAACTCCTAATTATTTAATCCACCGCAAAACCCTTAAGTGAATTTATTAAATGGTCTCCTTGGGCACACAAGAACAAGTCCAGTAGCCAACAATAACCAATAATTCTGGACTAATCACTAATATTGGGTTCCGAAGAACTGACTAGTTCACTAGTGGCATTTTTGTTATGCTATGGGTGCAGGAATGTGTTGAAGTTCATGTTTAAAACCTATCACTTTTAAAACACAAACATATCAATGCAGTCTAGATAGACTGTAAACTTCCTATTATACTGTTGCTTCTACGATCTATCTAATGAAAGGGAAGTATGCTATATAAGATGTATGTAATACTTAATCAAACTTTTCAGCCAACACATGTCAAGTATTGGTCTGTTGCTATAATTCACATTTTACTTCCACCCTATAGTATACAGAATGAGGCACTGCAAAGGAGTCGATGTTCAAAATAAGAGTGCTGTTTCTGGTACCAACATTCATTGTAACGAGGTGAAATCCTATGAAAACTGCTCATTATATCAGTTAGTCAAATCTTGATTAGTGTGCATGTTTGCTAGTTTTTAAAAGCTTCAAAAGAATCCAGTTACATAAACATGTATGTTGAATAATGTTAGTATATTATATAGACCAAGTAACATAAAGCTATTTTGAATTGCACTTGTGTTAGATGCCTGTTTACTTAATATAATATTGAATGACTTCCACCGATATGTCTATAAAATTGGCCCTTTGTCCTGAATGTGTGTCTTGAATTGTAACCCTTTGTCCTGAATTGTTATATACACTTTGAAGAATTTGCCTCCATAGCAGGTGTTCCCCCAATTGAAGAAGGACAATGGTGTGAACATGAAATGAGGAATAAAATATAGGCCTGGGCGAAATGTGATCTAAACGTGCATAAATCACATAATTTCGGGATTTTCATGTTACCCTTCTTATGTGAAATTGAAATCACACCATTATGCATCTTGGCAGAATTATGTGGCATTCACGATAACAATATACTATGAATTTGCCATTCACTATAACATTTCCTGCAAACACATGATAACAACAGAAAGTGAGTGGCTTTTGTCTTTTTGCTCTTTTTTAATTCACACTGTATACTCACATCAAAAATTGATGCAAGGAGACATTTGCACAAAATAATAGGACAAATACTTGAGTTTAACCACTGGCAATAGCCTGGGTTAGCATTCCAACCACATGTTTTTTCAGTCAATGTGCTAGTCTGGACAGAGGCCCACCTAATGCAGGTCAGTACTGACACTGCTCCTCATGGGAACAGTCCAACCTGAGCAGCTGTGGTCATCTCACCCCCTCACCTGCAGCCTACTGCTTTTTTTAGTTCGGAAATTTGAGATTTTCACCCCTCAAATCTCACTGACTTAGCTACATCCCAGAACATCCTTATAATGTACAGCAGGGGGTACTTTATCCAATAAAATTAACAAATCATAATATAACTTTACTGTTTGCTAATGCAATTTACCCCATTTTGTAGGGCTTTAAATATCAAGTGCTCTGCTGCCCGCTAAAAGCTGCAGACTGAGAGAGAAGAATGTTTGAGTCAGTGCCAGTGTGCTTTGAAGCTATGACAAGTTATAGGTTCATTTTTTATGTAAACTCTGAACCACTCGGATTTTTGAATACTTGAGTTTTAATGAAGTCAGCCCGGATCCAGGTGCAGTCCCGCTGTTCTGAAAACAAAGTAGACAAACGTCTTGTATGTTTAGTATATGGATAGCAGCTAAAAATCTTTCTTCTGTGCAAAAAAAACACGAAAAGCTGCCAGTTGCTATCCATATGGTATGGAAGAAAAGCAGGTAGTATCTCTTCTATGCTTTGAAATACATTGTATCAGAAGATCAGCATGTTTTGAAAAGCAGGACTTCCTGGCGGCTACCCTTTCATCATTTATTTTTTTTAAATGTCAAACAGTGGTACAGAAGTTTCGCTCCTCCCAAGTAGCTATAAAATAAGTAAATACGATTTAGTTTGTGGCTCCCTAATTTCTTCAGAATATTTTGGGAGGATTTGTGCCCAAATATTAACCCATAATAAATAGTCTGTGATTCACCCCAGATCTCACGATATGATTAGAGGCAACGTTTTATATTGATTTGTCTATGATGACTTATGGCTTTCGAGTTTCTATGGAATTCTTCAAAGTGTGAAGTTACGGCCTAAACTACACTAGGGACTGCAGTTTCAAATTTTCTAATAATCACTCTTACTTTTTCACGCTCAAAAAATCAAAGTACGATTTAATTTCAGTAGTGCTCTAAAGTATATATTTTATTTGCTGTTTTTGTCCTTCATTTTAAACTTTCCAGGCATAATTGGAGTGCATTAAATATATTTGCACTCAAATACACAAAGGCACGCAAACATCCCCCCCTTCACCAGATTCACACAACCCTTAACCTATATACCTTTGCCTTCTGGAAACTGTAGAGGACTACGACTTACTAAGAGCCACAGATGAGCAAGGGTCTTGCTAAAACTTCTTTTTGGAAGACAAATATTTTCAGGCACGAACCCTTGAATTTATGTTTATATCTATCAGGATTTCTAATAGATGAACCTAGCTACAAAGCAACAGAGGACCCTATTAACTAATATTTAGCCTCATGGTTGCACCATTTTTGAGGCACATTCATGATGAAAAATGATAGTAGCTATTTACAGAGCCATGAAAGGTGCATTTTTCGTCGCCTTGTGTGGCTATGTGAAAAAAAAAATGTAACGCATTGCAGAGGCGTGCGCTGCATTGCATTACATTTCATTCTGGGAGGCGTTTCATGGGTAGAACATGGGCGCTTCCATCCATCCACCCATGGATTTCACGCAATCCAAGATTTACAAAAGTTTGTAAACCTGGTATTGTGCCACGCCTTCTAGATAATGGCCAAGCAACGAGAAAAATATTTTGTTCTCCTCGTTGTTTCCTCTTTCCATGTGTGCTGCAACCTGCAGCACACATACAAAGAGGAAAATGCCTCGAGATTGCTTTTGTGCAGGAAGCCATGCCTTCATGCACAAAAACAATTCTCCATGCAACGCAGGCACCCTTGCACTATGGTGCAAGAGTGCCTGTGTTGGCTTTAGGTTGCCTGAAGTGTGGCAGATCAAGGATGGAGCAGAACTGCTCCATATCTTTGTAATTTTAGATTTTCTTCCTTTTCCCTTTCACACAGGGCAGTATAGCAACTTTTCTTGGTGTCCTGTGTTGCGTAAAATTTTAGCAAATACCCCACCAGAATCTTAACTGATAAAGAAGCGCATGTTAGGTAGTGAGGGAGAATCGGGGTGTTTCCTAAGCTGTGGGGTGGAGAACTGGGAGCATGGGGCTGAGTGAGAATCCAAGGGGTATGACTAGGCAATGGCGTGTTATTCCATCTTCTTAGAGCCCTCTGCCAAAGCCTGAGGAGTCGTGTGGGTATTTGGCAATGAGGTGTTTTACGAACAGGGCCGTCAATTCTTTGCTGTCGTTGAGTTCCTTAATTTTAATTCGTGAAATTATTTAGTATGTTTATCTTGCTCGTGCTAGCATGAAGTACTACAGTTCACAGGACTAGCTGTAGTCTAGTGATTAAAAGAATGAATTCAGAAGCTGCGTCCTTGTGTTGAGAGAGGGAGTAGCTGCATTATATACTGAATTATTATTAATGGTCAAAAACATCCTTTTCCACTACATTAGTGGTCTTAGGGGTCCTTGCTATAATTTCAATTTGCTATCGCTACCTGTTTTGGAAACAACGTTTCCTTAGTAGTTTCTCACTCTCATAAAGGCACAAAGTAAAACACCTGAGGAGACAGAGTCAATTTTGTGGAAAAATAATGTTTTGGGGTTAACTATGTGCACGCTGCTTTGGATGATCTTCTGGGTAAATCAGGTGTATCAGCCCTGCTGTCTTTTTTCAACCTCACTAGTTCTGAGAAACCAAGGTGAGTGAAGTGCAAATCACACTCATTAGGAAACATGTGCCTGTATTTAACAATGAAAGTGACTGACGTTTGTTGATGCTAGAGGGCTCCAAGGCAACACAACAGAAGGAGTAGAATACGAAGATCAGCGAGAAGCTGTTAAGAAGCTAAATAGAGCTGCAGCACTGTTTGAGTGTCTCCTTGAAGTGCCTGTGACACGTTCCAGCTACAGCACAAATGAACATAAGGATGACAAACGCAAAACGAAGTTGGGCTAGATTTGCAGGAAAAATATAAAACAAGCAGTTACAGAGCCAGTAAGTCTGGTTTTGACTCTTACCCTGTTATGCTACCAGTCTGGTGGTGATCTATCTAGGTAAGCACATTATCAAGGGTTAAATATATACATATTACATATTATGTTATATGCTGTTGGACTTGGCCCTTTTTGCAGGGTCATCCCCAATATTTTTGTCTCCTTCCTCCTATTTTTTCTGACCTGTTTGTGTTGGCTTTAGGGCTCTGGGCACTTTACCACTGCTAACCAGTGCTAAAGTGCATATGCTCTCCGTGTAAATTGTATTGTTGATTGGCTTTACTATGATTGGCGTATTTGATTTAGTAGTAAGTCCCTAGTAAAGTGCATTAGAGGTACCTAGGGTCTGTAAATTAAATGCTACTAGTGGGCCTGCAGCACTGGTTGTGCCACCCACATTAGAAGCCCTGTAAACATGACTCAGGCCTGCCACCGCAGTGTCTGTTTGTGCAGACTTGCACTGCCTATTCAACTTGGCAAGTGTACCCACTTGCCAGGATTAAACCTTCCCTTTTTATACATGTAAGGAACCCCTAAGGTAGGCCCTAGGTAGCCCCATGGGCAGGGTGCAGTGTATGTTAAAGGTGGAACATGTATTTATGTGTTTGTACGACAGTGAGATACTGCCAAATTTGGGGGCATATTTATACTTTCTTTGCACTGAATTAGTGTTATTTTTTGTATGCCAATTCTGCACAAACTTAACTCAATATATTTATATTTTGACGCTAGACACGTCTGTATTTATCCTCCAGTGCAAAAATGGTGGACAGGGTGGGAGGCGGGCCTAAATAATGGTGCTAAGCCATCTTGTTCAGGGTAGGAGTTAGGGAACCTGTGGACCCATTTCCATTGTCAAACACCATGGAAAGAGCCCACAGGTGCCCACCCCAAGCCCCGTGAACACCCACACCAGAGGGGCACCAGAGGATGGGGGGACCCTATCCCAGGTAAGTAAGGTAGGTAGAGGTAAGTATTTTGAAAAAAATTTAAAGTGCCATTGGGGCCCTGAAATGCCCCCCCCCACATGGCACTAAGTGCAATGGGCATGCCCAGGGGACCTTTGTCCCCTGTGCTGACCACTGGGGTGGTGGACATGACTCCTGTCTTTTATAAGAAAGGAGTCATGTTGTATGGATGGTTTTACGCCAGGAATTGACGCTAGGCTGGATTAGGGCATTTTTGTTGCCTCTAACCAGCCTAGAGTAATTTTTTGCTGAAAAACCCCCTTCCCCATACAGCCACCCCACTGGCTAACGTCATCTTGCAATACGCTGGCCCACCCTTTGCGCCAACGTTTGGGATTCCATAAATTTGGTGCCCGACTGGCGCAGTGGAATGATGCAAGCCAGCACTATACTTTTTGATGCAAAACTGCGTTTGCGTAGTTGTGCGTCAAAAAGTATACATACGGGCCTTGTTTTTCACTGTTGCAAGGCCTATCTCTCTCACAGGTTAACATGGAGGCTGCTTTTAAATGTTATATTAAAGTTCAGATTCCCTTTGGGAGCAGATGGAAATTTGGAGTTTAGGGTCTCTGAGCTCACAATTTGAAAATACATCTTTTAGCAAAGGTTGCTTTTAAATTGTGTGTTTGAAAATGCAATTTTTAGAAAGTGGGTATTTTCTTGCTTAAACCATTCTGTGACTCTGCCTGTTTGTAGATTGCCTGTGTGGGTCAGTTTGACAGTTGGTTTGTTTGTGAGTCCCCTCTAGACAGTGAGACAAAGGGAGCTGGGGTGTAGCCTGCATATTCTTATGAGCCATCTGTGCTGGAGTGGAGGGAGGAGTTGTCACTTACACCTGAATTGGCTCTGCCTGCTCTCTCACAATGCAGTCTCCAACCCCCTGGTGTGTGTCTCGGGCCCCGCCTGGGCAAGGCAGGATATTACAAACAAGAGAGACTTTCCTTTGAAGACTGCCTACTTCAAAGGCAGAAAGGCATATAAGTAGTGGACCCAAAACCCCACACTTAAGATTTCTTCAAGATCGCTTCTGGAATCAAGAGGAACCTCTGCCAAAGAGAAGAGCTGAAGATCTGAGGAGAAGTGATGCTCCTGCCTGTGACTTTGCTTTGTTGGGCTTGTGCCTGTGAAAGTGGTCAAAGAATTGACTTTGTTGTGCATTCCTGCTTGAGAAGAATCTCCAAGGGCTTGAACTGAGCTTGCCTCCTGTTTTGAAGTCTCAGGGCCATCAAAGACTTCCTCTGCTAACACCTGGACTCTCTGCTGAGACTCCTGCCCTGTCAAGTGATGCCCTATCCAGTCCCTAGGCCCCTTGAAAGGTGAAGGTGGCACACAAGAACTGCATATATAATGCCGTGCGGGGAAAGTTTTGATGTACCTTCTGCAACAGGGCTGATAAACGATGAGCCACCTCCTTTGTGGCTGAAATCGACGCTCCAACGGCATCGTGGCTGGAAGATCGATGCATAGTGGTTAGAGAAATGATGCGCAACACCCGCTTACCGAGGCTGATAATGTCGCAAACCCCACACAGTGCGGTTTTCTAACACTATGCAGCCGGATTTTCAACGCATCATCCCTGGGCATCAAAGTCAACCCTAGTTGGATTTTAAGGGGGCTGCTACCCCATCTTGGTCTGCTGCGATGCAGTTTTGTATATATATATGTGGAGAGAAAGAGCGAAAAATAGAAATACATTTTATATTTGTGTGTGTGTATATATATATATATATATATATATATATATATATATATATATCTTATAGATGTCAAGAGTGTAATATGCAATTAATTATAATTACTGAGTGTGGGGGAGCAGCCATGGCTCACAAGTGTGGCTTATATCACACTTCACTGAAGAGCTACCATAGATATATTGGAGCAGTGCCAGAACTTGTTAGATGGTTAGCAATGCACAGTACCTGCACTTGTTAGCAACAGCGGCTGCCGCAGATATCAAGAGAAGGGACAGGGGAAGACGGGAAGTTGGGGACAATAAATAAAAAATAAAAAAAACTTACTGTTTGGCGCTGCCCTCTCCTGCCACCTCATTCCTACTCCCAACAATATTCAAATATTGTTTTATTTATTTGCTGCTGGGTCTTAGCAAGTGGGGCAACACCCCTGCCATTGCAGAGGAGCCACCCTTGCAGTTTTAGCATGACTGATTTAATGGGGTGTAATGGACAGTAAAAGCACCTCTCCACATGGTTTGTTTATTACTAATGCACAGTACTGGCACTTCAGGGCCGGCTGTTGTCCTTTTAGTAGGGCACAACGTATCAGCAACCCTGCGCACACATACTGACAAAAGTATCATCCCTTTCTGAAAAACGAGCAAACATTTAAAAGGACAACTGTATATAGTATCTGCAGGTGTCAGTCATTCTCTGCAATTCTGCCAGTTTTACGCTATACTGTACCAGTACTGCTTGGCAGGAATAAAATAGTGATTAAGCTATAACATTTGTTGTCTATTTTCAGCAGCAGGCATGATCAAAAGGTGCAACTGTTGCAAAATTTAAAATATTAGCTACTGCAGTTTTAAATGTGAAAACACAGGCATGCATTTTCGCACAAGCATTTAAAACATCAACTTCCAAATCTTTCAATAGAAAAAGTAGAATTAAAAAATGCTCCGCCGTCTCATTTCACTCACTTAATATGCTGTAATGAAACCAACCTAGAGTTAATTACCCTGATAATATAGTTAAGTGTCGTGTACTAGGCAGGTGAAGAACAGGTCACTTCCTTATGCAGTGGTGGCTCGCGGAGGTTGCAAGGGGCAGGGCAGAGCAAGGGGAGGGTGGATCTTATTAGCATAAACATAAAAAAATAAAAATACTTACCTGAGCTCCGCACCACCGCTCCTCCGTACTATTAGCAGGCACAGGCTCCCATTTTGCCCTGCGGCCAATCCTGATGCTGTTCTTTTGCGTTTATGGGATTACCACTTATGAACAGAGATAATTAATACTTTTTAACACAAAGCTAGGGTGCACTGTGCCCTGCTTGACCACGTCAGGACATGGGACATTGTTGCTGAAAAGTGTCTCTGCTTCTGTGAACATCATACAGTCTTTGGCCTAGAATGAAACAACATAGTGGATTTAGCATGTCTACAGCCAAGATAAAAGCAAGCATTTGCATTACAATGGGTCTCGCATTTGCTTGAGTTAGAGATATCAGCATTGTCAATTCCTAACTGGACTTTTTTTGCGACATAAATTGAAAATGAAAAGTAAAACAGTTGACATAAGCAAGCCGATTGGTGTCATGGCCGTCATGAGCTTGAGCACTAAGGAGAGACACTAAAGGAAAAACAGAAGTTTGCTCACATTCAAACATATTGCAAAAGTCCCAGTGTCCATGCAACAGGGGCAATGGCCAAGGCAATAACAAAATTGCTCACAAGGAGGAACAAACGTAAAGCATTTACAGATGTCATCGAAGGATTTCTGAAAGGCAAGCCCACGAATGAGTGATGGGCCTGAGGTGGGCGTGGGCAAAAGCCCACATAGATACCAAGACGTAGGAAATGCAGCGCTTGCGCGCTGCTATACTCAACATAATAAGATAAGCAAGCAGACAAAGGGCAGGTGCGCACTTCACAGGGAGGAGAAGAGAGGTTCCACTTGCAATACCCTTGTGATCTTGTCATATATAACTGTGCATATATTGCGTGGCCATCAGCTCTGCCACAACGTGACATACAAAAGCAGATATTTCATCCCATGGGTGCCACCAACTTGTGAAATGTATCTTAAACAAACTTTTCACCCTTCAAGAGGATAGTGCATTCTACAAGAACCCCCATGATTCATAAGTGTCACACTGGGTGACCTCATGTTGAAATAGAAGAGTTAGGGACATTTAGGCGCTCATTACAATTCTGGCAGTCCTAAGACTGCCAGACTCGTAGTGGCAGTCAGACCGCCGCCAAATCGGTGGTCTGGTCTCCACAATATGACCGTGGTGGAACTGCCACGGTCAGACCATCAGCACCACCAGATTGCCGGGGGTCGACAGCCTGGCCGTGCCAGCGGTCTTAACCCACCATGGCAGTGCTGCAAGCAGCACTGCCCTGGGGATTACGAGTCCCCTCTCTGCTGACTTTTGCATGGCGGTTCCACCGCCATGCAAAGGCTGGTGGAGACGGGTGCCAGGGGCCCCATGGGGCCCCTGCACTTGGCATGGGCAGTGCAGGGGCCTCCATGGACAGCCCTCTCGCTCTTTTTACTGCCTCAATTACAGGCAGTGGAACGCGTGACGGGTGCTCTCGCACCCTATGCACTGCAACATTGCCGCCGGCTTGTTATCAAGCCAGCGTCAATGTTGTGGCCTGTTTCTCGCTGGGCCAGCAGGAACCTCATAATAGGGCCAAAGGGTGGAAAACCGGAGTGGCAGTTTTCCATCCTAATGAGTTTGGTGGGTGGCAGCAGCTTAAAATGAGGGCCTTAGTGTTTTCTAATTCAGCTTCTGCTACTCCACATAGGTGCCATTTCACTTCAACAGAAAAGGTTAGACAAGTTCAATTTGGCCAAGTATTCATCTTCCAGGAATTAAACTACAAAACCCACCAGCCTGCAATCGCACCTGCTCTTGATGAGGCAGACTGCAATGTATCAAAAGTTGTATCTGAAAAAAATTGGTCCGAAGTTTTAACATGCCATAGAATTGGCGTAAAATCACCATTCTTTTGAAGACAATGAATCAGAGACTGAAAGTGTTCTAATAGGACTTGAATAGCATATGACGCGTAATTACCAACCCTGACAGTGAGGTTTGTTGCTGCATAAAATCATTTAAAGGCCCTCTCCACCAGGGGTGGAATCTTTTGTGACCAAGAAGAATGTTGAAGCCATTATGAACAAAATAGTGTTCCCTTTTGGGGCTTATTAAAACTGTTCAAAGTCCTCAATCAATACATTTTATTAAAAACATCTGCAAAAGCTTGCCCAGGTAAGCATTGCCAACGCCCTTCCACATTTTACATATAATCTTCTTAATTACAGCATGCAATGGTAAATTATCGACATTAAACCCACTGTATTGCACATGGAAGCCATTATCCTCTTGCAGCTTTTGTTCAAACCCCAAAACATTTTTGTTATATGTCCCATCAGGCTTCGCAACTGGGACCTCTACGCCTATTTACCACCAAGACCACTATCACTTCAACAAGCTGTTTTTTACAGGGAGTTCGTTCAAACATACAACCACTGCTTCCTTATTTACGACCTCCAAATCAGATCTTGAAATCTTCTTCCTTACCATCTGCATCACCATGATGCCATTTCTATGAACATTTTCCCTTCCACGATGACAGAGGAAACTGACACCCTACAGAAGCAGTACTTCTGCTATGAGGTTTGCCTAACAACCAAATTTCATTTCTCTACAGTACCCATAAAGCCTTCCCAGCACCCTCTCTAAAAGCAGAGCGCAGTGAGAGGATTGAACATCGACACTATGTGGATTCCTCGCTGCTCACTCTGACTACTGTATTCCACTCTCCAGCCCAGACAAACACACGAGCGCATAACAAGCTCTAGGATGGCGCACACTAGAACTATCCACCCAGCGAGATGAAAAATAAATAAATAACAGTGTTTTTTTACTTTAAAAATAAAGTATGTAGCATTCGCCATTAGGGACAGGGAACATGCAGGAAGTCTTACCGTTTCCAGAGAATGCCTACAAGCGTACTGTGCAGACATTCACAAACTTCCAAGTCTATCCACACTTTGAAACACCCATTTTCGGACTCCTTGAGTGGGGTTACAAGTGTGGAGAACTCTACACTTCTTAGATGATGGGTTGCCTAATCTATGCTGTTTACTGTTGGCTTAACAATGCAGCCACGTATCCAACCTTTACTGATTCCAGGATAATGCACTTTTTTAAACTTCCAGTCCCTGTGATTTCTCTCATGTGAGATTACTGCTGATGGACTCCGGTTGTCTCTGAACTCCTATCTTGGGAACAGGTCAATATCCAGCTATTGGACAGTAAAGGAAACGTGCAATATTAAACATGACGTCGTGTATTTTTCTAGTTTTCCCTCCCTAACTGAATGTCGTAGAAAAGGATGCAAGTGAGATCCACGATCTTATAGTTCTCCTTTACTCCATTTTAGGTTGAGCAAAGCAGCGCGAAAGCAGCTTTTCCAACGTGTTGGTATGTATCTGGGCTTCTAACTACCCTGGCAGCACGCCCATCACTATTACTTAATCATGGGCTTGCCTTTCAAAAATCCTTTGTTTTCGTTGGCAAATGCTTTATGTTTGTCCCTGATTGGGGCGGTTTTGTTGCTCCTTGGCCATTAACCCTGTTACATAGATAATTGCACTTTTGCAGATAACTTTGACTGTGAGTGAACTTCTTTTTCCTTTTCCTCTCACGACCATTTGAATTGGCTCGCTTATGTAGGATGACCAGACCTCCCGGATTTCCCCGGACAGTCTCGGTTTTTAAAGGACTGTACCAAATGTCCCGGTTTTTGGAGCAAAGGTCAGGTGAACCTGCGAGTCCGAACTGAAAGGTGTGCACTCCTTTCACATGCAGCTCTGGAGTCTTAAATAATTGAAAAAGTAAGTTATTGGTTTCTGCCACCTACGCGCTTGCCCGTTTGTCTCATGCGCATTTACAGGAAAGGCCAGATATAAAAGTGGGACTAAAGACTTTAGTCCTCATTTTATGTCTGACCTGTCACTGTTGCCTTTTCAAAATCTGGTCACCCTATGATGTAATGTATTGTATTGTAGTAGTATTTAAATAGCGCTTACTACTCCTGAAGAGGCGTCGTCAACTGTTTTACTTTTTATTTTCAGTTTGTGTGGCAAGAAAAGTCCAGTTAGGAATTTACAACGCTAATAGCTGTACCTCCAGCAAAATAGAGACCCATTGCATTGCAAACGCTTGTTTGAAAGTGAAAGTTCTCGCTTAGCTCAGACAGAAGAGATTTGAGTTCTGACAGCCATGTTTCTGTAGCACACCCTGAACTACAGAAGATTAGGTTTGGAAAGTTATTTTGTTAGCACGTTTAGAGTCTGACTAGCCTGAAACTGTGCATTTACTTAGTATTGGAGGAGGTGCTAGAATTTCAAACAGGGGTTGTTTTTCAGAGTGTTGGTTGTCTGAAAGGGGCAGGTTTTAATGTTTAATTTATGCAGCATTTTAATTATTTAAATGTGATCTGTGGAGGAGGCACCCTGTACCCACTGAAGGTTGTGAGCATCGATGTTATAGATTTCAAAGAGTTATTTCAGGTCAACAGATGAGCTGCCATGTTTTAATGCTCTTTATCGAGAGATTGGTTTTTGGGAGACCTCGGTATGCGTTACAATCGTAAAATAACGATTAATCACTGTCATAAATGTGTTTTGGGTTTATTCCATTTCTTTTTGAGCATTTTGTCAAACATTGCAGGTCTTTAATACATTGTCAATATTAAGATTGCGTTTTACTGCGCCTTCACAGGCGAGTACCTAGGTTTCTGCCTGTTGCCTGCGTTGTTTAGATATTCGGATTATTAGTAATCTGTGGATTTGAATAATTGACCTACAGCAGAAACTTAGTTTTGGCCCTTTTGAATCTGAATATCCAGACTTCGATTTGCTACAGGGATCCTCTGGTAGAATGAGAAGGGGTGAAATCTAGATGCTTGGTCACATAAATGGAAACCTTTAGCTTTGAGGGGCCTCTCAGATCTAGAGGGTTTCAAAGCATTTGTGTTCCCTAATTATGTGTGAAGGGTTGCAATTTAAATGATGTTCTGGGCTGCAGTACAAGCAGCGTCCCCCGCAATTCCAACGCCTTTGTCTTCTTGCTGCAAACCCCGCATGGACATCTAACTGAGATGTAATAATGCTCTGAATTTTCTATCCTTGTTTGGATGATCTCCCTTAGAGTCTTCGCATGTGTCACTATACTTTTCAATAATGTTTTTCAGTGTTTCAAATCAGGTGTAGCCATTCAAATGTTAATTGCACCTACCACGAACACTTCTTACACTCTAACTATTAATTTCTCCCACTCTATATATTTCAGTTTACAACTTAAAAAATATATTTTTCAATCATGATTTTGCAATCTGTACTCCATAGAGTCCAGCAACACATATGTCAATTCTGCTCAGCATAACTACTGCTTACATTTTTCCCCTGGGCTCTTTGTGTCCTTTAGCACAGTTTAACATCCCTTAATTCAATCCTCACCTCACTAAGCATTGCTTGCACTTCACTGACATGGCATCCCTTCATGATATAATTTGATCCTTCATTTTCTTACATCACCCATATGCTGATATTATGCAGATGTTTCCCTCTTTCCCTCGTTTTGCTCTTCTCCTCAGATTCATATCTGAGAATGTCTGACGAGCATTAGATACTGGATGGCTGTCCTTTCCCTCATGCTCATTTTATAGAAGCGAAATTACTTTCTTGCTTCCTCTGTGATAACTACTTTGTGGGACCCCCAACCTGATTCTCACAAACATGTGTACAGCATCCACCTCCACAAGGATCCTTGGCTTGCTAGTTTCGGCTTGAATTACTTTTCTCCTCTACATTCACAGCGTCCAGGCTTCCGGCTATAAGCATCTTAAAGATCTGCTCTCACCTCTACTTCCCGACAGTATACCCCCTCATCAATGAATCAGTAATAAGCAAACTTTAATTCTGGAAGAACTTCCTTCTGTATTCATAGATATGTAAATAAAGATACATGTACATACAATCATGCACCACAATGTCCTTGGAGACCATAAACGTCTGAGTTCCTTAAAGAAATGTGTATTCTTTAACACATTTGTGCCTCTCAAGTGACAATTACTCCAAATGAACTGACATCCTTTTCTTCTCGTCCTTCATTTATGCCAGCTTTAATTGGGAATCTAGTCCAAATTGAGGACCAGTGCTGCTGAATTCTCTACAGGGGTTGTACTTATTTTAATATATAAGGGAGTAGCCAGTAAAAAACATACCCCTATCTTTGAAACTATCCCGATTGACATTGAATGAGTGAGTGACTGAGCGAGTGAGTGACCTCAGCATTTATTTCTTTGCTTCCCTGAGGAATTCTAAACTCACTGTCACCAATTTATGCTTTTTACAGCAGCGTTCTCAACGAAATTGCTTATCTATCCCTAAATCCATCTTTTTCAATGTCCTTCCTTCCTTCTCTTATCATTCTATTCATCCACCCATCTTTCCCTTCATCCATACATCATACTTCTCTTCATCTTCCTGCTGTCCCTTAATCAGTACTTCTCTTCATCATTCATTCTTTCTTCTTTCCACCAATCCTCACTTCTCCCCACCAATCCTTTATCCTTAGTTTTCTCATGCATCCTTACTTTGCTCTATCCACTCAATATTCTTACTTCCATCATCTTTTTTTCAATCATCCTAAATGTAATCAATCTTTCTTTCTATTTTCCCATCACTCTCTCTATCTTTCTACCTATTCAGCCACCTATCACCCAATCACCTATCATCCACCCACCCATTGCTTCATCCCTCCATCGATCTCTCTATCTAATAATTCATTCATTTCACCATCTACCTTCCATCTCTCCACGCAGTCATCTAATTATCAATCTGTCCATTCCCTCCTTTCCCTTTGTGAGCTCTCTAGTTCATTTTTGACCCACTTCCAGCTTCCTATAGTGACTGCAATCAAAATCAAAGTAAACATGAACATTATTTAAAAGTTTTTATGTCAAACACACTGCCATAGCACCCATCCCCCACTAAAGCTGCTATAGTGGGAGATTCATGACACCGTGTGTGTGTGTGCGATTGGGTGTATGTGTGTGTGCTTGTGCATGTGTGTGTGTATAGCACAGCGATGGCACCCCTGGCCAGTGTGTAGTTATAGTTAGGTCAGAGTTTCTAAAGAAAGAGAATTTTTGTTCGAATGTATGACAACTAATGCGAGAACCAAGCATGCCTTAACAACGCAGTCAGAACAACAAACGTGTTGTTATCACAAATGTCTTTACCACGCATGTCTTTAAATGATTTTTCGTTGTAAAAGCATGCCTAGTAAAGGTATGTGTGGAAAAGGCATGCATGGTTCTAGCATGCCACCCCTCAACTGCTCTAAGGCCCAGAAGTATCCCACCCTAATTCTAAAACTACCCCACCCCTAAAATCAAACGTACCCCAACACCCCCCACCCATCCTGAGCCCTAAACACTTTTCCTGACCCCCCCAACCCACCCTAAAAACAACAGACCGCCCCACCCGCCTCTAAAAACAGAACTACCCCACCCCCAAAAACAAAGGTACCCTGATCCCCCGCCCCCAAAAATCAAACTACTTGACCCCTCCACCCCCAAAAACGAAACTACCCTGATCCCCCACCCTGCCCCTTAAAACCAAACTACCCGATCCACCCACCCGCCCCTAAAAACCAAATGACCATGATCCTCCACCCTGCCCCTAAAAACCAAACTACCCCGACCCCTCCAACCCATCCCTAAAAACCAAACTACCCTAACCCTCCCACTCCTGCCCCCAGAAAGCAAACTACCCCAATCCCCCACCCTCACCCCTAAAAACAAAACAACCCCGACCACCCACCCCTAAAAACAAAACTATCCTGACCCCCACTCCTAAAAACAAAACTACCCTGACCCCCACCCCTAAACCAAAACTACCCGAACACCCCTACCCCTAAAACCAAAACTACCCCAACTCCCTCACCCCCAAAAACAAAACTATCCCGACTCCCTCACCCCCACCTCAAGACCTTAATCCACCCCCACCCCTAAAAACTACCCCAACCCCACTTACCTGTCCGCATTCTCTCCCAATCCACTCTGCCTTTTTCTCTGCCTTAACCACGCATGTGTGCTGTTCAGCACATGCGTGGTTAAGGCAGAGAAAAATGCAGTCATTCCGGCAACTGTGGTTACGCTTGCGTTGTAGGCGTCATCATCCTTCCGGAGGCGTTGTTGAGGACGTTTCCCTTTTTGTTCTGCTAATAACTTTGGCTCCATTTTGCTCAAAGTTAAAACTTCACTCAGAAAGCAAGTTTGTTCCATGCTGTAAATCCGTTCTGCCAATTCTGTGAAATTAGCATTTGAAGAGCTTCTCTGGTTGGTCTTGAAGGGATTAAAAAGTTAGATATATCTGGACGGTTGGTCCCACAGGAATCTCACAGTACCATAAATATAAATAATGAGGCCCTCTGGTTGCCCAAGGGAGCTTTTTTTCCTGTTAACCAATCCAGTACCACAGGACTGGTGCCAGTCCCTATCTGCAGTACAAAGGGATCTGATTGGCTAACTGTAACTGTGAAAAACATGTTGTGGCTGTCATACCAGGACTCGGGGACCCAGTTCACACATCCTGAAAATGTTTTTCAAAAGTACTGTAAAGGGTTAGGACTGGGACACCCTCACCCCAGCCTATTGTACAAGGGACCCAGAGGTACAACCCAGAGCTCAAAATGGAAAAAACAAATAATTCAGGTCTTGGGTAACACAGTACTCCTGCAGATCTCCGGTCGACACTCTCACAATACCCGCACTTATGGTTCAGTACTAATAATATTGGAGTATTGTGCAAGCTTCTCCAGGGTAGCTTGCACAATACTATGGGGTGAAACTTTAGTGTGGGTACCAAGAGAGTGCCGCTGTACCTTGCGGGAAGGCCGCACCAGCTACAGTGGATTGTTAAAAACTCATATAGTACAACTCTCATGGCATGTTAAATGATGTAATTGAATACATCACTGATGACATTTCTTTTTTGGACAGTGGTCAAGGTTTAAAAATGGAGTGGCACTATTATACTCCATGGAGCCATTTTATTTGGTTAGGTGAGTGAATACCAGTAAAAAGAGGGTAACATACACCAAATGTGAGTGACTTGACAGGTATGCTATGTGTCCAGCATGTAATCAAAAGTTATGTTCATCACCTTGAGCTTGGTGATATAAAATTGACCACAAATGCAATGAGTTTCACTACTTCAACACCACAAGACCTGTAGGACACTGTCACAACAAGTGGATGATGTCATTAGTGATGTCACCAGTAATGTCATTTTAGATGTCATTTAACATGCCATGTGTGTTGTAATATTTGAGGTCGCAAGCAGTTCATGTTCGGGGCACACGTTATTGTTAGTTCACTAAACTATACATGGTGAATTCCAGTGATTTTCATGTTTTAATTGTTAGTTGCTACCTCATTTCAACACCTAAATGTGGCATCACTTTAACCTTTGTTTTTTCAGTGACTTGTTTTTTACGTATTCTAAATTGAGCATACCCCGACCCCCTCAGGCAATTCTTCTACAAACCTCCATGCTGCGCACTACCTTGGTGCGCCAACCTTTCCCCTTTTCAGATGGACAACCCCCTGTTGCACAGAGCCTTCAGCTCTGCACAGTGTGAGATTGCCCACAGTGTCTTGCATCCAACCAGGCCCTGCAGCCACAAATCTGTGGGTGATAAACCCCCCTCTGCGCACGGACTTCAATCATGTGCAGCCATGGGGCATGGTCTATGGCCGTGATCTATTCCAAACAAATCCCACCCCCCAAGGGTGGCCAACCACCTCATGCTGCTTGTAGCAGTTGCTTGGCCTCATGTCAAAAAAGGGTGCCAAGAAAAAAAAAATTCAGAACCCCTCTTTTTTTCAGCCTCAGTTTGAAAGATCTTCCCAAAACATTTCAGGAAGGAGTGGAGGTGGTGGAATTTTTTTTAAAGTTTTATGTATAATAATATTGACAAAAAAGGTGTTGTAACATCCTCTGACCCATTGAATTGATCATAAACAGATAGTGCCTTTGAAGGAAACACTTTAGTGGTGGGGTTTGGTTCTGTTGGTGACGGGTTGACTATATCCCATTGAACAAATACATTTTAGGAAAACAACTAGAAAGGGCTATGGTTATAAAACTTTGGTCCTTGCTTCAAATACTTATCTCCAAGAACCACCATATGTGCATTCTTTTGAATTTTAGGAATTAAAATAATTATTAAATTTTAATTGCTTTTCCACGCTCCCTAATGAACACAACAAAAGAGGAAACCCAATATTCAACGCCACGTGTGAAGTCTACTTGACAAACATTGTCCAATGAGAGCCCCATTAAAGACCAAGTGTGGATAAATTCTCAACTCTGAATTGCAAACCAGATGATAACTTGTAATGTACCACCGATATGAGAGGGAAGCTTGCACTTCTGCTCTTCATATGGTTTCTTAGTGGGTAGGAATAGGCTGAAATATTTACATTAATTTATTTGTGTATGGCTTGTGTAGTGGAGCCCATGTTTCTACAAATTTTTTTTCAGACTATGTTTTGACAAGATAACATCTTCTGAATCAAGAAGCCCTAGTGGTTGGGCCTCCAGGACAATTGGACTTGAAAGCCTTTCCTGAGCTGGGTGTATCCTCCACAGAATGAGTTTCTCAGCTTTTCTCTTACCCTGGTGCACCATTAGGTGACCCAAATCTAAATCAAAGTGCTTTGGGTCTAGAATATTTAAGGGCAGATTTATGAAAAGTGGTGCTGCACTTTGTGCAGCACCACTTTTCTTGCACCACTTAGTGCTCCCATAACGCCACCATGTGTGCGCGCATTTAAAATAAGGCTCACCATGGCAGTAGTCAGGGATAGTAGCATAATAATGTTTGATTCTAGTCCGGCACTTTGCAGGATTAGCATAAAAAATGTTGATACTAATCCTACAAAGCACCCAGAGGCCCATTGAAAACAATGGGAGCTGCCTTTTAACGCCTGCTCTGAACATGCGTTAACAATACATATAAAAATGATGCAAAGAAATGTCTTAGATTTCTTTGCGCCATTTTTTCAGCCACCCCTAGTGCTGGAACGCCCCCCCTTGCATATATTATGCCTGGTACAGGCATAACGTGGCACAAGGGGTTACAAAATGGCGAGACGTTTTTGGCCTTCCAATGCCACATTAGCATCAAAACAATGATGTTAATGTGGCATTGGAATGGCACTAGGCCTTCTTAAATCTGGGCCTTATTCTTTTAGCCATTTAAAGTCTGAAGTGTGAGTGGTACTAGAAGTGTCTCAAGCAACTTGCACAACAATGAGTGGATTTATTTCCAATAGCATGCAGATCTTCTAACTTGGATGTCAATGAAAAGCCAGGAACATATTTCCCTGCTAGATATTTGAAGGCCAAGCACCTCATACTTGAGATTTCCAGTAATTCTCTGGCTGTGCTATGTTGAAAACAAACAGGTATTTTGGGTACTCAGCACTTGCACTTCTGTCATATGTAAGGGACAGTACAGCACTTGTCAGGAGGGGTGCAGAACATTTAATGGAAGACTACTGGCACTTTCCAGTGGCCATTAGAACATTGGAATGTTCGGATCTCCATTGAAGACAATGGAGTGCTCCAGGCGTTTACTAGCCGGTAAAAGCCCGGAGCCAACATTCCAATGTTCTCTTTGTTCAAAACAACAGCTGTGAACAAAGCCTCACGGAGCCCGAGGGGATTTCAATCCCCTCGGGCTTCGTGAAGAATTTGTTTTATTTAATAGAACATTTTGCCCACGAGTGGCAGAATGTTCTAATAGACTTAGAACCCGCCGTAGCGGCTCTACTGGCCATTAAAGGCCCGCTCCCGCATTAAAGGCCCGGGTTCTAAGGCTATAATAGGTTCTCTTACATTTTGAGAATTTCTAGTTCTCTTCTACATTTCTATTTCAAGCACTGAATGTGTGGCCACATCTTCCACACAGAATGCTTTCCATGATAGGTAAATAAGGATGGCCCCTGCAATGGGATGACACATCAGAGTGGCAGCCAAGACACACGTGTTGATACACGGGGGATGGATGGTGCAAAACTCTCTCAGAAAGTGAAACAGGGCGAGATCTAGCTAAGTCGCCCTCTCTTCATCTATTCAGAACACCTCTTCACAGTGAATTAGAAGATACAATTTAATGCAGCAATGGGGTGTTATCTGGTCCAACGCTGAATGAGTTTGTATACTGTCGGAACCTCTGCCGTTCATTACATTAGACACTGGTATAATATTTTTTGCCTATGGGATATAGGTTATGTGCTCCCTTCTTTATTCTCTAGTGGATCATGGACCTGTTAGTGAGATAGTATTGTATTACCTTCACTTTTATCACATTCATCACATGATACCCGGGGGTCAATTACAATCATTTGTGGCCACAGGCTGGTACCTATTAGTTAGTACAACAACACAAGAGGTTACACAAGCTATGCAAAATATGTAGTATCCAGATACAAATATCAAATAGTGATGAAATATATAATTACCTTTCAAAAACATTTAATGAGCAATTCCCATAATCAACATAGTATAACAATTCTGTATAGCGAAAAGGCATTATTGTTTTGGCCAACAACTGATTTGTAACAAACTAGCCCATGAAAACCATAGGATAAGCATATCACAAATGTTCCTTTAATGTAAGTCCTATTATCCTTACACAAGGGACTAGCATCATACTTTTTTATGCTAGTCTGGTGCTTTGTAGGACTAGTGCTAATCCTTTGTGCCATTTTTCAGCACGCCCATTCGCCCAAACACCCTCCCTCCATACATTAAGCCTGGCATAATGTGGCGCAAGGGGTTACAAGGTGGTGCAATGCAAGCATTGCACCACTTTGTAAATATGGTGTGGTGTTTTTGCCCTTCGAACGCCACATTAGCATGAAAAAATGACGCTAATGTGGTGTTGGAATGGCGCTAGGCCACCATAAGCCTTGGCCTATGTTCACAACGATGTTTGTGGGGCAGAGGGCGGAAACATGCAGTGCCTGAGAAGGGTCAGGGTGATGCCAGTGCTTCCTGTGAAGAGAGACATTTAGGCTTGGACTGGGTGCGCAACAAAATGGAGAAGCACAGCAGGCGAAAGCCAGTGACTTCCCTATTGTGTCATGGGTCCTTCCTTCCTCCGTTTGGGTGGTACAAGACAAAATTGTGTTGCTATGTTGGATGTTTTTGAGCATAGTTGAGGTGCATGTATGACATTAACATTAGTGACTCACTTTCTTTGAAAATGCTCCATTTTAGCCCTTCTGCTCTAAAATTACCCCAAAAAGAATGAACATAACACAACATGTAAAAGTAGAAAGTCGAAGTCTCTCACAGTGCAAAAGGGCCCTGAGTTGAGGCAACATGACTCCCTTTCCCTTTTGTGGGGAATGCATGTGCACCTGAGTTGGTGGGCACAACATGATGTCTCTTTACAGACAGGACATGCACATGTGTGTCTTGTTGTTCTTCTTGCCTGTAGTCTCCATGCATACGTCAGCCATATTACCTATTTTGGTTGAGGGGATGCCTCATCCTAGAAGGTGTTATAGTGATGTCAGGACTCAGTGTCTCTCCATCTGTCATTGGGTTTTGTTGTGCTTCAGCTTTGTCACATTCCTCAGTGTCTCTGTGGTATCTGCCATGATGATGTTGCTTGTAGATTTTCCTTGTGTTTCATCATTGGGAGTCTCACCTCAGGCTGCCGTAGGTTTATCTATAGCAATCCCTAGCAGATGGGCCACTGCTGAGAAGGCCCAGATGTGGTAGCTTTTGTTATCATTTTCAAAATGCATTTCTGAAGAGTAAAGTCATCTATAATTAATTTTGTTGCACTGTATATGATCGTTAACTGGTCTGAACTGTTGGCATCTGGGGCAGTCGCTGGGGTAACAACCTGAAAAAAGGCACAAGAATATCCATCATGTTCAAACTGATTTTGTGTTCAGCCACCTTCAGAATATTCTCCTTGCATTTGCAGATATGGGGTAAATTCCAAGACATCTCATGGTTTGCTCAATTTCCTCAATCTCCTCGGGCCCAACACAATGGCCTCTATCTAATTTGATTGTGTCAAGGTCCCCGTGTATTAGCGTTAGAAAAGACCTGGAAGAATGTTATCAATGATACTGCTCTATGCTTCTTTCCGAAAGCCTCAAATTCATATATAATTTTTTCTAGAGTGATTCTCCAGGTCCTCAATATTCCTGGTGGTGGTGTCATTTTGATAATGGAGGGCTGTTCATTTGTCCATGAGGTTTAAGATTTTCTATTTTAGTGTATTAGTGTGGCATTCCATTTTCACTATTCTAGAAGTCCAGTCCTGAGACCATGGGGCTCATTCTGAGCCCGGCGGGCGGCAGGAGCCGCCCGCCTGGAGGGAGCCGCCAAATGACCGCACCGCGGGCAAAAGACCGCGGCGGCCATTCAGACATTTCCTCTGGGCCGGCGGGCGCTCTCCAAAAGAGCGCCCGCCGGCCCAGAGGAAATGCCCCTGCAACGAGGACGCCGGCTCAGAATTGAGCCGGCGTAGTTGCAGGGGTGCGACGGGTGCAGTTTGCACCCGTCGCGTATTTCAGTGTCTGCATTGCAGACACTGAAATACACAGTGGGGCCCTCTTACGGGGGCCCCTGCAGTGCCCATGCCATTGGCATGGGCACTGCAGGGGCCCCCAGGGGCCCCGCGGCACCCCCTACCGCCATGCTGTTCCTGGCGGGAGACCTGCCAGGAACAGGATGGCGGTAGGGGGTGTCAGAATCCCCATGGCGGCGGAGCGCGCTCCGCCGCCATGGAGGATTCCCCCGAGCAGCGGGAAGTCGGCGGGAGACCGCCGACTTTCCGCTTCTGACCGCGGCTGAACCGCCGCGGTCAGAATGCTCGTGGGAGCACCGCCAGCCTGTTGCCGGTGCTCCCATGGTCGGTGGCCCTGGCGGCCACCGGCCGCCAGGGTCAGAATGACCCCCCATATCTGTTCTCAAAGTCACTATCTATCCCCCCAGCTCTGATCTGAAGGTATGAAGCACTTTAGATATGCCTACCTCGAATTCTTCATGAGTTCGGATTTGAAAGGTTGTAGACTTTAGAGGAGCTTTCCTTTTGTTGGAGTCATGGGTGGTGATACATCAGTTGGGTCCACAATTAGCGCCTCAAATCTATTGCTCCACAGGTGAAATAAGAAGAATCCTGTGACTTTCTCCTGGGTGTGTCATTTGGGGAGCGTAGACAGGACTCCATGTCCGCAGGAGCAACCAAGCTGCCTATCAGTTGTTTAATCCAGAGAAGTGTCATAGTTAGTGAGGAGTCGAGCAACCTCGCTTCCCAGTCCCCAGTGCCACTGAGTCTTAATGGTTATTGGAGGGAAGTCAACCTCTCGCTGCGGCCCTCGCTTATGGTTTCTGGTGCATGAAGGTTGTTTGATTATGGCCAAATCTGGGTGTTTCACTCCAATTAGTCTGTACCAGAATATGTCTCTCAACCCTCTGTTTTGTCAAAGGGATGCATAGAGTACCTCAATAGGCTCCAGGTGGGTGAGAGTGTCAAAGTTCAATCATGTGTCAGCAGCAGTACACTGGGGTGGGCACATGGGCCCCAGTCTCATTCTGGCAGGCCTACTCTTTTTTGTAGCTTCATATTTTCACCTCCAGTGTTCTCACAGTGCCTCTTGGTTGGCTACATTGATAAACTTGCCTATGCCAAGTCAAATGGACTCTCTGTGTCACATATGTAACACTAAAGAGTCTCCCCACTACCCATCCGGCATCAAGCCCCACACAGCCAAAGGGCCAGTCCAATCTATGCTAATCTACTGTGGGACCCCAAGGACACACTTAGTACCAGGAGTCGCTGCTGGTACTGAGTGGTTATGTCTTGTGGTGTCCTGAGGCTCATTCTCTCTCTTTCTGAGCTTGAGGGGAGCTGGTAATTCATAGACCCACGGGTCTCTCCTATTCTCATTTTCCCCTACAGGTGCCAGGTGCTCTGGGCGCTGACCCATGAGGGCTGCTGGGGACCTACTGCACCTGGCCCCACCTGGGCAAGAGGAGTCGATCCCCAGCTGGGGGCCAGTGATCAGGCCTGTAGGCCTCTGGATAAATTGGTGCAGTCAGGAGCATTAATTAGGACCACGCGGACTCCCAGAATCACTTCATCAGTGCCATTTTCAGAGGCTGGCATTTGGGGTAGCAACTGGCACCCCACTCTGATGTCCCAGACTGGAAAGTGCTGCATGCCTCGGAGGGTCCCATATTATTTTTGTCAGCACTGCAGGAGCGGCTCACAGGGCTTTGAAGGGGCGGCGCAGCATGTGCGGGGAGCAAAGGGAGAATTAATTTTAAAAAAAAAAGAAACTTACCTTCACTCACCGTTGCCACTCCACCATGCCGCTCCTCTCCAGCAGGCTGCAGGCACAGGCTCCCAGTCTGCCCTGGGGTCAATCCTGACATTGCTCAGAGCATCGTAGGATTGCCTGGGAGCACCCGAGACGGCCAGCCAAACATGCATGCGCACTGAGGAGAGTGCTCTGTGCACTCCCCTCCATGGCTCTCATCCCCAATGCCCCGCACCTTTTACTACAAAATGAAAATAAACATAGTTTATCATCATTTTGTAGTAAAATGTTTGCAGCAAATGTGAGTTACCAACCACAAAGCCAAAGGTAAGCATTGGGCAGAATGCATTACCAGGGAAGCTTTCCAGATGTCCCCTAAATGTCTTCAGCAAACCAGAGCTGCACAGTCTGGAACGCTTCAACCTAACGAACTCAGCCTTCAGCCTCATTCCTCTATATGGTTATAGAACTTTTTATAATGTACGGCAGGGGCTACTTTATCCATTATATTAAGAACTGTGTACTGAAAGTTATAACCTCATGCAAGGCTGGGTGAAACTGCACACTGAACCTCCATACCCCCATTTCCTGGACTTGTGCACCATCCGCCACCCCTACATCACTTTGTGGGGCGCTATGTGAAATGGAAAATTCATGATGATTCAGTTATGATACAAGTCAGAAGACTGGCTGAGAGACCTTGCCCTCTGTGACACATATTAAAATATATGCAGCACTACCACTCCCTTCTTTGAGACCCAAAGATATCTGAGATCTGCTATGTCCTTTTTCATTCCACTCTGCTGAAGATGGCAATGCTAAACCATTGACCTCCTCTAGCCCAATCCACACATCGTAGTAAGGATTTTATGCCCATGAAATGCTGCCATTATTCTGAGATCTGATGGACTAGAATACAATATGCCATCTAACCACTGTAGCAGTCAAATTGTGTCTTGCTATTTAGGGCATTTTACATGTGCCCTTATGGGCATGGACTGCACTCACTGTATTTTTCTGTAACATTGTGAAATGTGTGCAGATTTATGCTAATGCGTTCATACAAACACTGTATTGCAGATGCCTTGCTCGGCTATCAACAGGCCCACTGGAATTATGTGTTTGTACTCTGCGTTCTTCGCATAATTATGGATTGTCTGCATTTGCCACAAAGTTCATCATCTTCTGCATAATCTGCAGATTTAAACAAAAAAAGTCTAATTTAAACGGTTCAAAAACTACAAATAACGCAGCAAAACGTGTTGCTGCACAGTGGCAGGCCCCTTTGGAAAAGTTGACTGGTAGCCTTTCTTTTGCTTGTTGCTATATTTAGGTGTTTAACTTGTACTAATGAGGTGCAATTTAAGCCCAGAGTGTTAAGAAGTGCAAAAAATGACAGAATAATAAAATATTATGATATGCTGTATAATTTGTCTATTCTTTTCAAATAATTTAGTCAGTCCTGAGAAATAATTTGTCCCTCTCTTGCCGCATAATTCCAGTGGCCCTATCACCAGATTATCCACATGTAACTTATTCTTCATTTGGCAATTCCTTCTGTTTCTACTCATGAAAATTGAAAAATTAATTAAAAAATTATTATACAAGTCAAACATGAATGTTAAAAACAGACAAGATAATATACTTCAATACATTTCAATACACTTAAGTACGTAACAATAACAACACAAATAATAACGCTAGGCAAAACTGACTGCCCAAAATTAAATGTGGCTTCTCCCTGGGTTTCCCACGCTGTAATCTATCCCTTTATTACATAGATCAAAAAACATTAGGTGTAAATGTTAGCAATAGATACCTTTCTAGTAGCTAAATTGTGTAGTGTAAAGGGTAAAATCTCGTCTCAGTCTCACCTTCCCTGTTTCACCAAACGGTGTGATCTTAGGCAAATACTGTATTTCACAGACTCCTTTCTAACCTGCAGGTGTCAGGCTGAGTGGGAGCTGAGGCTCCCTCTTTATATCTTCCTCATTTCCTGCAGGGCTTGTCTTCAAGACAGCAGGTAGGGGTAGGGTCGAGGATGGTAGCAATCAGCAAACACTTGTCTCCTCGACTCTCTCTTTTTTTTTACAGTTTCTTAATGGGAGCAGCTTTAAACGGCACAAACAGAAGGGCAGAGGGCATAGGTGGCCTCCTGACTCACCTTCATTCTGTGACCATCAGACTGGTCACTGATAACTGGCGGCAGGTCAGCTGTTCAAGTGCAGGGCCATTATAAGCATAGACTCATTTAGGAGTCGCCAGGGGTCGCAGCTTCGATCCCTGGCTTCCCCCTTGTGACACCTGGCACTGCCTCTGCGACCCCTGGCCTCAGAGGTGCCACAATCAGTGCCAGGATCACAAGGGAAGCTTTGGAGTCTGTTGGGGCTCCACTTCCTTGTTATCAATAATAGATTATTCACTATTGATGTAATAAAAACTTGGAGTACAGTTAGCTGGAATATGACCTTCTTGGTAGCTGAAGTAAGTAAAAAACACTTTTAAATGCATGTTGTGTGCATGCTTGTGGGTGAGAGTGTGTTTATGTAAGAGAATGTGTGTGTGTATGAGTGAATGTGTGTTTGTGTAATCATGTGTGTGAGTGAAAGTAAAGATGAAATGGTTTGTGATGTCACTTCCGCTACCCCTGGAATTTTGGTGAATTGACATCCATAACTATAAGTAGCGCTTTTGTCCTCCACTGGCCCTGCAAACAGGGCCGCCTTTTGGGTGGTGCAAGCAGTGCGACCGCACCAGGCGCTGACCTCCAGGGGGCACTGTGTTTAGCAATATCGTCCAAAACTTGTGATTTAAAAGCACCTGGTGAATGTTCCTTGTGCATTTAGCCTTCAAGAAACAATTAAAATGTCAAGATATCTCTTGTGATTAATGTTCCTGCTAGAGAGAGAGATGGGAGTTTTGCCTGTTGGCAGCTTTGACTCAACATAAAGTAGCATAGAGGGTTAATATGCCTGCTGCAAAACACAGAACTATGGGGCATGTTTAAGAAAAGTGGCACTGCACACAGTGCAACACCACTTTTCTTGCACCCCTTAACGCCCCCCTAATGCCACCATGTGTGCATCATATTTAAAATACTGTGCACCATGGCGGTAATTAGGGGAGTAGCATCAGAATGTTATACGCTAATCTGGCGCTGTGTCGGATTAGCATAAAAAATGTGGACGCTAATTTTGCAATGCACCCAGATGCCCATTGTAACCAATGGAAGCCTCCTTTTAATACCTGCTCTAAGCATGTGTTCAAAGTGCCAGAAAAAAGTGACGTGAAGAAATCTGATAGATTTCTTTGAGTCATTTTTTTTGGCCCCCCTGACGCAGGCATAATGTAGCGCAAAGAGTTACAGAGTGGCACAATGCATGCATTGCGCCTCTTTGTAAATATGGTGCAGCGTTTTTGGCCTTCTAACGCCACATTAGTATAAACAAATGACACTAATGTGGCGTTAGAATGGCACTAGGGGCCTCTTAAATATGCCCCTAGGGCAGTGCTTAATTTGTGCTTGACGTTTCTGGTGCGGAGCACCAACACTTATTTTTGAGGGCTGGCACCTATTTTTCTGCTTCAAGCATTTACTGTGAGAAAAAAACACCCATATGGGAAAGGCAGGGAAGAGAAAAACTAAAAAGCGTCACAATGCGAAAAAGCTGAAATCCGCAAGAGTGAGCTAAAGGGGCAGGGAGTGCCTGTAAATGGATTGAAGAGGCCCAAGATGGCTTCAGGATTGCCCACTAACACAACCATGTGTGTGTCATATTTAAAATACCTCGCAGCATGGCAGTAGTTAGGGGACTAGCTTTAGAATTTTTTATGCTAGTCCAGCGCTTTGCAGGATTAGCATAAAAAATGTTGACGCTAATGCTGCAAAGCACTAAGAGGCTCATTGTAACCAATGGAAGCCTCCTTTTAATGCCTGCTTCGAACAGATGTTAAAAGTGCCGGAAAAATATGACGCAAAGAAATCTGTCAGATTTCTGTGCGACATGTTTTTTGGCCATCCTAACGGGGGATGCCCCCTTTGCATACATTATGCCTGGTGCAGGCAAAATGTAGCGCAAAGGGTTACAAAGTGGCGCAATCATGCATTGCAACTCTTTGTAAATATAGCGCAGCATTTATGACCTTCTAACAGCACATTAGTGTAAAAAAATTACACTAATGTGGTGTTAGAATGGCACTAGCGGCTCTTAAATATGCTCCTATGGCAGTGCTTAGTTTGTGCTTGTTGTGCCCGGTGCAGAGCACCGGCACTTATTTTTGAGGGCTTGCGCTTATTTTTCTGCCTCAAGCATTTACTGCGAGAAAAAGACACATATGGGAAAGACTGAGGAAGAGAAAAACAAAAAAGTGACACAAAGGGAAAAAAACTGAAATCCGCAAGAGTGAGCTGAAGGGGCAGGGAGTGCCTGTAAATGGATTGAAGAGGCCCGAGATGGCTTCAGGATTACACTGCCTCTGGATTCCATGTTCACACATTTAATTGCAGCAGCCCCATGTTTAAGAGGAGGGCTGTGGGCACCAGCGCCTTTTTATTTACAAATTAAGCACTGCCCTATGGGGCATATTTTAAAAAAGTGCTGCTGCACATAGTTCTGCACCACTTTTCTTGCACCCCTTAGCACCCCCTATAATGCCACCACCAGAATTTTTTACGCTAGCCCAGCGCTTTCCAGGATTAGTGTAAAAATTTTTGATTCTAGTCCTGAAAAGCACACAGATGCCCATTGTAACCAACAGAAGCTTCCTTTTAATGCTTTCTCTGAACAGGCGATAAAAGTGCGGGAAAGAAATGACGCGGAGAAATCTGTGTGATTTTTTTGCGCCATTTTTTGGCCCCCCAAAACGGGGGAATACCACCTTTGCATACATTATGCCTGGCGCAGGCATAATATAGCACAAAGGAATTCAAAGTGGCGCAATGCATGCATTGCACCACTTTGTAAAAATGGCACAGCATTTTTGGCCTTCTAAAGCCACATTAGTGTGAAAAAAATGCTGCTAATGTGGCGCTAGAATGGCGTTAGGGGCTCTTAAATATGTCCCTATATTTTAAGTGGCTAGCTGAGAGGATTAGTAAAGTCAGCCTTTACAAGTGCTTTAAAACAAATGAATGTATGTGAAAGGGGAGCGTACAGAGAGATGAGGGGCACATTTGCCGGGTGGTAGTGAGTGAAACCAAGGACGAGGTCCTGGGGTTTGGGGGGCGCCACAATAAACTGTTGGACAGGGCGCCACCTGCCTGCAAATCATAGAATTCTTTTGTCCCTTGCCCCCCCCAACCATGTCCCCCGTATCCCCCACGCTCCAAATTCTGGGGGGTACATCCCCTACATCCCCCACACTTCCTACTCTCATAGGTTGGCGCAGTGTTAGTGGTGGTTTAGCGAAACAAGGTTTTAGGTGTTGCAGTTGTGTACCAGAAAAATAAGGACGGTGGGAGGCATACACTGCCTCCACAGCATTTCCATTGCTCTGCATCAAATTGTAGTGCATGTTGATGTAACGACTACATACTTATATTGAATGCAAACTAATGATTAACAAAAGATTAACGCTTTGCTCTTGCACTTTGGAGGCATGTAAATGATTTTCTGTTGCATTCCTGTTATACAACATTTCCTTCAGCAAATTTAGCAACTACATATGTCGATTTATTCTCTCTGAATGTGTTCAAGCGAGTGGAATTGCTAATGTAAATTCCGAAAATATACACAGAAAATGTGTTATGATGACTTAGATCACTGAGAGTACCAAACTGAAAGCTGACTAAAATTGTAACTTATTACTGCGATTAATACAAGGCAAAAGGCAATAAAATACAAAACTGATTTGATTACTTCCAGAATGATGCATCAAGCTAGATAAGCTTTTTTTCTTGTATCTTTCATTAAGAAAGTTTTGTTGTCTTAAGAAGAGGAATGGATTGAGTGAATTGTAGTCAAATCAAGCTCTTTTCATTCTGTGCCCGAACAGTAGAAGTGAATTTGGTGCTCGCGAAAGAGGCCGTATAAATAGCACTTGTGTCACACCATTGTGTACACTTCACGCTGCATACTGTACCTAGCTCATCATGATTTAACTGGTGATAGTTTGCCACAGCACTAGATGTTGTAATCCGTGAACCGTTGAGCTCCCTGCTAACTGAATACTGACTTTGTTATACCTATCAGAGTTAGGGTAGCCTTCCCCCATACTGGTTGTCTTACTTCTCCTGTTTTTGTTGTGTTTTTTTTTTTTGGGTGGCTATAGGACGCTGCACATTTTGGTGCTTGCAGCGTGTATCCTAGGTCACATGACTAAGTATAGCTGGCTGCAGTGGCAGTTGGCTCGTATTTACAATGGGGGGACAGAATGGGGGTTCAATAATAATAATGATTTAAAAAATGGCACTTACCTTAGGATGTCCTCCTTAGCTCTTGCCATCTCTCCTGGCTCCAACGTGCGACGGACCAAGGAAACTGCACTAGCCAATCCTGGGGCTGCTTTCATAATGGTAATCAGCATGAATGAAGCATCAGGATTGGTGGCAGCGGCCTCTCAGTGCTCACAAGAGCTGGAGGCCTATACTTTCTCTAACCCAGCTGTCTTAAGTGGGTTAAAGAAGTTTAAAGTGCACATGTCAGGCTGGCCGTCACACCACGGCCAGCCAAAGGGACATGCGCCCTTTAAACAAGTGTAAAGCTCCCTGCTGCAACTCGGCAGCGGGAAACGGCCTTAACCACGACTCCATAACAACGAAGTCGTGGACAATGAAAGCGGAACAACGCTTTAGTTAACCACGACTTCGTTGTTTCGTGCCTTAACCACGCATGTGCTGAACCACCCACATGCGTGGTCAAGGCACAGAAGGGAGGCGGCTGAGGAGGATGACGCGATCAGTCAGGTAAGTGGGGCTGTTTTAGGGACTGGGGGGTCGGGGTATTTTTAGTTTTAGGGGTGGGGTTGAGGTATTTTTAGTTTTGGGGCTCAGGGTGTTTTAGTGAAGGGGGGTTGGGTTATTTTTTGTTTTAGGGGCAGTTTAGGTTTAGGGGCGGGGGAAGGAGGGGTCGGGGTAGTTTTAGTTTTAGGGGTGGGGGTGGGGGGGTCAAGGTATTTTTTGTTTTAGGGGAGGGGGCGTCGGGGTGGTTTACGTTTAGGGGCGGGTGAGGGAGGGGAGGGGTATTTTTGGTTTTAGGGGTGGGGTGGGGGGGTCGAGGGATTTTTAGTTTTAGCGGTGGGGTTCAGGCGGTTTAGGTTTGGGGAGAGGGGTATTTTTAGTCTTAGGGGTGAGGGTGGGGGGTCCGAGTATATTTTTAGTTTTAGGGGTGGGGGATCGGGCGGCTTAGATTTGGGGAGAGCGGTATTTTTAGTTTTAGGGGTGAAGGGTGGGGGGCGGGGTATTTTTAGTTTTAGGGTTGGGGGTTGGGGTGGTTTAGGATTAGGGGTGGGGAGGAGGGTCAGGGCATTTTTAGGTTTAGGGGTGGGGTGGGAGTCGGGTATTTTTCATATTTGGGGGTAGGGGGTGGGGGTGCTTTAGGTTTTTAGGGGTGGAGTGGGGGATTGGGGTGGTTTAGGTTTTAGGGTTGGGGGTTGGGGTGGTTTTAGGTTTTAGGGGTGGCTTGAGGGGCCGGGTAATTTTAGGGGCATGGTGAGGGGGGTGGGTGGGTTTTGGGGTGGGGTGGGGGATTTCAGGTGGTTTTAGGTTTTAGGGGTGGGGCTTGGGGTAGTTTAGGTTTTAGGGATGGGGTGGGGGTTGGGGTTGTTTTAGGGGTGGGGATTGGGGTGGTTTTAGGTTTTAGGGGTGAGTTGGGGGTCGGATAATTTTAGGGGCGGGGTGGGGAGGTTGGGGGTTTTAGGTTTTAGGGGTGGGTGGGGGGCTCGGGGTAGTTTTAGGGGCGGGTGGGTTTAGGTTTTAGGGGTGGGGGTTGGGTAGTTTAGGTTTTAGGGATGGGTGGGGTTTGGGGTTGTTTTAGGGGTGGGGTGGGGGGTTGTTTTTTTTTTAGGTTTTTGGGGCAGGGTGGGGGTCGTGATAGTTTTAGGGGCGAGGTGGGGGTTGGGGTAGTTTTAGGGACAAGGGTGGGGAGGTTGGCCTGGTTTTAGGGGAGGGTGTGGGGGGTCGCAGTAATTTTCAGGGGTGGGGGCAAGAGGAGACGCATGCTGGAACCATGCATGCCTATCACTAATGCCTTTACCAGGAATGCCTTTACAACGAAAAATCGTTAAGTCATTTGTGGTAAAGGCATTAGTGGTAACAACGCAGTTCTTGTTCCGACCTCGTTGTTCAGGCATGCGTTGTTCTAGCAAGCATTGTTCAGACATACATTCCTCGGCAGCAATTGCCCCACCCTGACACTCTGTTCAGGACGGGTTGCTGAAAAATAAAATGGTAATAAAGAAAGTGTATTACCATTTTATTTTTCAGTTCTGGGGCATTTTTTGGCGGGGTGACACTCCCCCACTCTCTACTTTGTGTATTATTCCAAGACAGGGAGACAAGGGGGAGTAGGAGTTGGCAGGATGAGTCATCTCTGACTTGATAGGGGGTGGAGCTGTCCCCTACCACACTTGCACTTCACAAAGACTCTGCCTTTGTAGACTCAGAAAGGGTTTCACGCTAGTCTTTTGTGCCCCCAAGTAGGCTGGGTCATTGCCGGGAGGCAGGAAGTTCTGGTCACCTCTGTATGGGAAGGACTCTAAAAATGTCTCCCACTTCAAAGTGAGCACCAAATATAAATAGTGGACTCTCAGACGTAGACTTTGAGAGAAGAAACAACACAAATTCTAATTTTTACCAATGAATGTTAACACAAAACATGTCAGGTAAATGTTTCACATTGTTGAACTCATGCCAAGGTGATAAACTTCACCGGTTCATGAAACTGTAAACTATATCAGTTTCGCAAAACATTGCTGACCAAAATAATAATTACCTGCACCCATATTACTGCTTACCAATGCCCACTCCTTTCAGTGCCATCTAGTACCAACTGAGCATCCATTCATCTAGTGTCATCTCTTCCTTCCTTCACTTAGAGACAGTTTCTCAGACTTGCCCAATGCCACCGTCTTATAGAGCCTAGTCGTGTATATTCCTCTCACAGACCGCCCATGCCATCTGCTCAAACTATTGACCAGTATCAGGAACACCCACCCCACAATGAGAGCATCCCACACTAACTATAAATGGCAGCTCGTCACATTGCCTACTAATGCCAGCTCTTAAAGCTGCACAGGGGTGCTGGCTCCCTACACTCGTCACCAATACCCATCTTTGCACTGCCAACTAGTGCCACCAGCTCATAATGCTCAGTTGTATCAGATCCTCACACTGGCAAGCAGTGCCTGCTCCTCTATTTGCCCAATAATGCTTTCTTCTTGTGCTGTCTACCATTGCCCGCACCACACACTGCTCACTTGAGCCTGCCACACTGACAACTAGTGTGAGTTTCTGATAGTGCACGCCAGTATCAACTCCTCACAAGCCCTAGACAAAATGTAAATTATGCTGGCGTAATTCACGTAATTATCGAAATTTGGAATTATGCTTATTAAGTGAAATTCCAGAAATTATACCATGTTGTGTCATTTTTTGCATTCGCAGCAAAATTATAGTGCAAGAGCACGAGAGAAACAAAAATGACCAGAACACAATCAGATGTTGTTTGCAGCACTTCTGCTTTGGTGCTATTTTTCAGCTTGAAAAATATTCTTGCATTCAAAATGGATGCTAGGACACATTTCACGCTAAAATATAGTGCTAAGTGCCAGAATTGCATATTGCATAATTTTCCTGAAATTCTGTGTAATTATCCAAAAGTAAAGTATGATACTCCACTAGTTTGCACCAAGCCCAACAGTTGTGACTAATCACACTGCCCACCATGGCCTTATCCTCACACTGCCCACCAGTGCTGTCTGCTTATACTGCCCAAGGGTCTTGATTGCTTGCACTGCTCCCAGAGCCTGTTCCTCGAGCTGATCAAAAACATTTAGGGCCTGATTAAGAAGTCGGCGGAGGTGATTATTGTCACAAATGTGACGGGTATCCCGTCCACCGTGTTATGATCCCATTCTATCCTATGGGGATCGTAATAGGGCAGACAGTAAATCCGTCACATTTGTGATGGAGCGTTTCCTCCGCTGACTTTTACATCAGGCCCTTAGCCACACTCCCCACATAGTCTGCTATTGGCACTGCCCCTAGTGCATGGTCTATATTCCTCCCTTTAGTCCCGTATACATCCATTTCCTACTTATGGGAGCTTCTTTAATTTATTACCAGGAAAATCTTCTCCTAATTCCCAGTAGTGCAGATCCATCACATTGACCCTAAAGTCAGTGCCTCAAACTGCCAACCATTACATTTTTATCACATTTGCAACCACGTAGGCCACTTACCCTTCATTCCATTGCCATTTTTTTTTTTATAATACCCATAAGTGCCACTTTCTCACACTACCCTGCTCAACAATGCCATTTCCTCACATAGCACACTATTGCCAGTAAATCTTGTTCATGTCTTGTCTGTGCTTATCTGTTTCTTATCTGTGCTTTTAAAGACCAAGGTCAAATGACGGGCTCTGTCTTCCCATGGAGGTTGGTGTTGTTCTTTTCTTCTCTGGCTTCAAAGTGAGAGGATTTATATGGCAATCAAACTGGCTACTGGGGGTATGCTGGGGAATGCTATTTTTTATCCCTCTCAAAAAAATGTAAAAGAAATGTGCAGGTATGTAAGAAAATGTGTGGTAGAAACATATATTTGAATATGGTAAAAATAAATGAATACACAAGGTAATGACATTTCCACACATTAACGTTTGTGCACTACACATTTTTCTCAGTAAAACTCTATGTCTGTGCAAATGTAATGGTCATTTCAATTTAAGATATGTTGTCTGTAATGTCAGTGCGCTACCACACCATGCATACTCTACTTTACGCCACTCCACCACACTCGACTCTGCACCACTCTGATCTACACCTTTCTAGTCTACTTCATACTACTCAACTCTACGCCAATGCACTGTATCCCATTCCAGTCTAAGCCACTCCACTCTGCTCTGCACAGTCCTTTCTAAACCACTCCAATTCACAACACTGCACTCTCTTCCACTGTACTCTGCATTAATGCACTCTACTCAGTACCACTCCAGTCACTCCCAGTGCACTCTATGCCAATCTACTCTGTGCCACTCTAATCTACTCTTTACCACCGTACTCTGCGCCACTAGACTCTACACCACTCTACTCTATGCCACTACATTCTACCCTGCACCACTCCACTCTATGCCACCCTACTCTCCTCTGGAGCAATCTACTCTACAACACTGCACTCTACGCCACTCTTCTCCACACTGTGCTATTCTACGCCACTGCACTCTACGCCACGGCAATCTATGCTGTACCACTCCACTCTGCACTTCAGCACTCTACTCTACTCTACTCTACTGAAATCTACTCTAAACCAGTGCACTCTACACCAATGCACTCTACACCATTTTACTCAACAGGAATGCACTATGTGCCACTGCACTCTAAGTCAATCTACTCTGCACCACTGTACTCTATGGCACTTCACTCTAGACCACTCTACTCCACTCTGCAACACTTCACTCTAAAACATTACACTCCATGATACTCCACTCCGGCATTCTACTCAATTAAACTCTACTCCACTCTGTGGCACTGTACAACACTGTACTCCACTATATGACTCTCTATGCAACTCCCTCTAAGCCACTCTATGCTACTTTACTCCACTCCATTATATGGCACACTACTCCAATCTATGCCACTCTCCTCTATGCCATTTCAATCTATGATACTCTACTCCACTCTACGCCACTCCACTCTAAGACACTCTAAGACATTTTATGCCATTCCACTATACAACAATATACTACACTCAATGACACTCTATTCAAGTCTCTCTACGCCACTCCACATTACCTTACACCACTCTACGCCACACTTCTTTATGCCTCTCAACTCTTTGACACTCTGCAACTGCAGTCTACTACACTCTGTGACACTACTCCACTCTGCAACACTCTACTCTCTCTGTGACGCTCTTAGCAATGCTGAACAGTAACCATGCTAGTGCACACAAGGCTTAAACACATTGGCAAAGCCAACAGCTCTTGCTTAGGTGAGACCTATTGGCTTTGCCAATGGCTGTTTATAAGGTATGGAACTGTGAGGTGACTTGTAATATCCTTATCATGTATACCAGGGGGTACTTTAACCCGTATAATACATGGTCACACCATCAACTTTCCCACAAACCACTTAAAACCTTAGTGCGTAGCTTCTGTCACTATAAGCTACTATAACAGAGCAGAAGAAAGAAAAGCAACATTCCATTTGTTGCTTTAAACAGCTTCATTAATTATGGTCTGTGACCTGACCTGCCTTTTACTTTGGCTACTGGCAGAAGACATTGTGACATCAGAACTTGACTGTAATAACCTTATAATAGTCAAGTTCTGTTGTCTTTTCATTATAATCAGTGACCTGGTGCATCACATTATAAAGAAATTAGTGACCGCGATTTATACAGGGCTCATAAAATAGCACGTATTATATAGCCTGTAACACCAGGTGCTTCTTCAGTGTAAATGCTTCCAGTTTTGACTTTGTGGAGCTGAGCTGCCCGAGATCATACAGAGCAGTAGACGTGTTATTAGAAATATGGTTTCAAAGCACAGTTTACGATTATTGTACCTGATCACTTTGGATATCTATGGTGTGGTTTCAATTTGTATGAGGCGAGGGGCATGGTGGGTATGGGGCACAAAGAGTATGTTCTTCCTTTTTTGCAGGCTACCTTTATTTGCTTGGTTCACAAAGATGCAAGTTAATCAACATGTTATTTTCATATTTGAGCTGATTACTTTGTGAATGTAAATAACAATAAAAGATACTTTCAGACTGTGACAACATGCCTTCCTTTCTCCCTATTTCATGTCCATTCTATATGCTTGTGTACATTTATTGGAGCCTGCAGTTTGCAAACATTTGTACAGGGTCAACTGAAAAATCCACAAGGCCGTGCCTGTCACCTCAGAAATGTATTGTATCCTACGCCCTTGCACAAACCCTCTGTAGGAAGCCATCTCTGTATATACTATATCAAAATGAGATATAGTGGGCACAGAGTCCAGAGGTTCCCCAGAGGTTTAACAGATGCTAAAGTAGATAATACTAATGCTCTCTTTTGTAGTAGTGTGGTCAAGCAGTTAGGCTTATAAGAGGGTAGTGCAAAGCATTTGTTGTACAAACAGAGACAATAGAAAAAGCACACATTCAATGACTTAACTTTAGACTAAATGTTTTTAAATAGCAAAAATATCTTTTGATAATTTATTTCTAGAACCACAAGATTGAAGTTGTAGGTGTGTACATAAATAAATAAGTATTTCACCTATGTATTAATACCCCTTTGATTGGAATTGGTAAGTAGTACATTTTTTTAATAAAGGGCAATAATCTGTTTTAAAAGTTGACAGTGCGATGTTCAGAATAGTTCCTAGGGGGAAGAAAAGTTAGCACGTGTTACAGGTAAGTACAACACTTCCAGTCTCCGGAGACTAGGAAGTCCAAAAGTTGGGGTTCAAGATAACCCCAAACACCCACCACCAACAACACGGGTCCAGCTGAGTGCAGATTTCAAAGATGAGGCAAATTTACCCTGGGTCCTATAGAGACTTGGGGGCATTTGGAATCAGGTCTGCTTACAGGTAAGTACCCAAGTCTTTGAGGGCAGACCTTGTGGGTTTAGAGGACCACCGGGGGCCACAGGTAAGCACCAAACACACACCCTCAGTGGCGCACGGGCAGCAGGGTGCAAACACATCGTTGGGCTCCTGATGCTTTCCTAGGAGGGGTCACTTAGATGTTGGAGGCTGGGTCCAGGGGATCAGTTCAGGAAAACCACAGGCTGGACAAGTAGAAGGGCTGCCTGGTGAACGTTGCTGCACTAGAGGTCGGGTTCCCCAAGGCCAGGGAGCTGCGGGGGCAGGGTACCTTTTGTTGTTGGATATCTTCATCCGGTGCTACCGCGGTTAGCGGGGCCCTCTGGATTCACACTGCAGGCATTGGGGACAGGAGAGGTCAACCCAGGGGGCACACTTGCTTATAATCACCTAGGGATCCTCTCTAGTTGGTGTGGCCACCAGGACACAGGCCGTGGGCATTGGGTGCAGAGTGGTCAGGACTTGTGGATCCAGGAAGACTCTGGAGTCCTTGGGTGTTGTTTCTTCTTGGACAGCACCCCTGTGCATGGAAGTTCTTTGCCCTCTGTGGTGTAGGCAGTTCTTCTGGAAGCTTGGCAGAGGTTGATGGACTCGCAGGATGCGTCACCTTCTTTTGCAGAGTGTTTAAAGCAGGAAACTGGCAGGTAGAGCTGGGGCCAAGTCAGTTTTCGTCTTCCTTCTTCTGTGCTGGGGTTACAGCTTAGCAGTCCTTCTTTTTTCTTTCTTCTTGTGAGGTCGCCAGGAATCTGACAACTTGGGTTCAGGGGAGACCTTAAATCCTGGATTTAGGGGCATTACAGGGGTCAGAGGCAGTAGCCAATGGCTACTGTCCCTAAGGGTGGTTACACCCTTCCTATGTCCACTCCTGTTAGGGAGTGGGACACAGACCTAGCCCTGTTGGTCCCTGACCTCCAAACTAAGATGGAGGATTTTGCAAGGAGGGGGGCACCTAAACTCTGGATACCTAAGTGGTGGTCCCAGATAAGGTGGTCACTCCTCCCTGCTTTCCATAATTTTCCAGCAGGACTTGCCACCAAAAGTGAGGCTTTGTCTGAAGGGCTGGCACATCCACAAGCTGTAGTTCCCTGGGGCACTATAACAAGAGGCTTGAGCCTTTGACGCTCACTGCCAGGTGTTACAGTTCCTGCAAGGGGAAGGTGGAAAGCACCTCCACCCAGTGCAGGCTTTGTTTCTGGCCACCGAGAACACAAAGGCCCTCACCCCATGTGGCAGACAGTCCTGCACTAAAGGATTGGGTAAAATACAGGGAACATCTCTAAGATGCCCTCTGGGTACATTGTTCAATAAATCCAACACTGGCATAAGTGTTTATTGTGCTGAGAAGTTCCTAGTATTAAGTGAAGCCATTATGGCGATGTGAAGTTTGTAATGACAAACTCCCAGACCATATATTCAATATGGCTACACTGCACTTACGATATCTAAGAATGGACTTAGACACTGTAAGGGCATATTGCTCATGCAGCTATGCCCTCACCTGCAGTATAGTGCACCCTGCCTTAGGGCTGTAAGGCCTGCTAGAGGGGTGACTTACCTATGCAACAGGCAGTGGTTGGTGGGCACGGCACCCTGATTGGGGTGCCATGTCAACTTTAACTTTTTCTCCCCCTCAGCCACACAAGCTGCAAAGGCAGCGTGAATGTGCTTGGTGAGGGGTCCCCGAGGGTAGCATAATACATGCTGTAGCCATTTAGGACCTTCCCTGGCCACAGGGCCCTTAGTACCTTGATTACCTTTTTTCCAGGGACTTATCTGTGTACCAGGGGTGTTCCAATTGTGTAAGCAAAGGTACAGATTTTGGGAAAGGACACTGGTGCTGGGGCCTGGTTAGCAGGATTCCAGCACACTCTCAGTCAAAGTTGGCATCAATAGCAAGCAAAAAGTGGGGGCTAATCATGTCAACAAGGGCACTTTCCTACACACTCACATAAACCATGGGTAGACTTTAAGAATGAAAATCCATTATCAAAGATCTATACCTCAGCATTTTTGTGTTCAGGGCCATCACAAGAGGAAGTCAGCAAGGGCTCTTTGCCATGGATCCTGCACTATTTTGGGAGCCAGCGCTCCTGTTACAGCATGTTTATAAGTTCCTTTGTGATGCAGCTAGCATGGAAACACCACTAGGTGGTGCCAAATACTGTTTTTATCTGCTTGCACTGTGTATTTTTCCTTACATACTAACGGCTCCTGGGACTGGATGACAAAGAGAGGCCCCGTAACAATTTCGCACTGGCCACACAAAAAAGCTTGACATGACTGTTGTGTCCATTCTGTGCAAATGGGTATTTTAGAACACTAGTTTTCAATAGACTGTTTGGTAAGATGCCATTTATGTATTTAGATCCACGAAGTTAAGTCACTTACAGACACATACATTGAGCTTGAAATCCTTTAGGGGCATAGGGTTGAGAAAAGCATAATAGTACGCACGATGCTTCAGTTCTAGATTCTAGAAGTCATAAAATTTTTAGGTGCTCACAATTTTGGCAGGTAAGGTTTTTCAGGCTGGGGCGTAACATGATATACCTGAACTACATATATTTGACCAAGTGAAAACATCTGGTAGAAAACTCTGCAACCCTTGTTCTACAGTTAACAATTAAGCCAGGAGACCCTAGCCCCTCGTCCCCCAAACACCAACCTTTTGTACTTAAAAAGCACAGCAATATGCTTTTACATAAAAGACGAGTGTGACATTCTGTAGGAAAGTACCATCTTGCCTGGTATGTTACCCCCATATTTCACTGTATATATGTTGTTTTAGTGTATGTGTCACTGGGACCCTGCCAACCAGGGCCCCAGTGCTCATAAGTGTGCCCTATATGTGTTCCCTGTGTGAGACTAACTGTCTCACTGAGGCTCTGCTAACCAGAACCTCTGTGGTTATGCTCTCTCTGCTTTCTAAATTGTCACTAACAGGCTAGTGACCAATTTCACCAATTCACATTGGCATACTGGAACACCCTCATAATTCCCTAGTATATGGTACTGAGGTACCCAGCGTATTGGGGTTCCAGGAGATCCCTATGGGCTGCAGCATTTCTTTTGCCACCCATAGGGAGCTCTGACAATTCTTACACAGGCCTACCACTGCAGCCTGAGTGAAATAACGTCCACGTTATTTCACAGCCATTTACCACTGCACTTAAGTAACTTATACATCACCTATATGTCTAACCTTTACCTGGTAAAGGTTGGGTGCTAAGTTACTTAGTGTGTGGGCACCCTGGCACTAGCCAAGGTGCCCCCACATCGTTCAGGGCAAATTCCCCGGACTTTGTGAGTGCGGGGACACCATTACACGTGTGCACTATACATAGGTCACTACCTATGTATAGCGTCACAATGGTAACTCTGAACATGGCCATGTAACATGTCTAAGATCATGGAATTGTCACCCCAATGCCATTCTGGCATTGGGAGACAATTCCATGACCCCCCGAGTCTCTAGCACAGACCCGGGTACTGCCAAACTACCTTTCCTGGGGTTTCACTGCAGCTGCTGCTGCTGCCAACCCCTCAGACAGGTTTCTGACCTCCTGGGGTCCAGTCAGGCCTGGCCCAGGAAGGCAGAACAAAGGACTTCCTCAGAGAGAGGGTGTTACACCCTCTCCCTTTGGAAAAAGGTGTCAGGGCTGGGGAGGAGTAGCCTCCCCCAGCCTCTGGAAATGCTTTGATGGGCACAGATGGTGCCCATCTCTGCACAAGCAAGTCTACACCGGTTCAGGGAACCCCCAGCCCTGCTCTGGCGCGAAACTGGACAAAGGAAAAGGGAGTGACCACTCCCCTAACCTGCACCTCCCCTGGGAGGTGCCCAGAGCTCCTCCAGTGTGCTCCAGACCTCTGCCATCTTGGAAGCAGAGGTGCTGCTGGCACACTGGACTGCTCTGAGTGGCCAGTGCCAGCAGGTGATGTCAGAGACTCCTCCTGATAGGCTCTTACCTGTGTTGCTAGCCTATCCTCCTTCCCAGGTAGCCAAACCTCCTTTTCTGGCTATTTAGGGTCTCTGCTTTGGGGAATTCTTTAGATAACGAATGCAAGAGCTCATCAGAGTTCCTCTGCATCTCTCTCTTCAACTTCTGCCAAAGGATCGACCGCTAACTGCTCAGGACGCCTGCAAAACCACAACAAAGTAGCAAAGACGACTCCTGCAATCTTGTATCGCTGATCCTGCCGCTTTCTCGCCTATTTCCTGGTGGTGCATGCTCTGGGGGTAGCCTGCCTCCTTCTTGCACCAGGAGCTCTGAAGAAATCTCCCGTGGGACGACGGAATCTTCCCCCTGCAACCGCAGGCAACAAAAGACTGCATCACTGGTCCTCTGGGTCCCCTCTCAGCACGACGAGCGTGGTCCCTGGAACTCAGCAACTCTGTCCAAGTGACTCCCACAGTCCAGTGACTCTTCAGTCCAAGTTTGGTGGAGGTAAGTTCTTGCCTCCCCACGCTAGACTGCATTGCTGGGTACCGTGTGATTTGCAGCTGCTCCGGCTCCTGTGCACTCTTCCAGGATTTCCTTCATGCACAGCCAAGCCTGGGTCCCCGACACTCTAACCTGCAGTGCACAACCTCCTGAGTTGTCGTCCGGCGTAGTGGGACTCATTTTTGTGTCTTCGGGTGAGCTCTGGTTCACTCCTCTTCTAAGTGCCTGTTCTGGTACTTCTGTGGGTGATGTCTGCTTCTGTGAGGGCTCCCTGACTTGCTGGGCACCCCCTCTGTCTCCTCATCCAAGTGGCGACATCCTGGTCCCTCCTGGGCCACAGCAGGATCCAAAAACCCTAACGGCAACCCTTGCAGCTAGCAAGGCTTGTTTGCAGTCTTTCTGCGTGGGAACACCGCTGCAAGCTTCTTCACGACGTGGGACATCCATCCTCCAAAGGGGAAGTTTCTAGCCCTCTTCGTTCTTGCAGAATCCACAGCTTCTACCATCCGGTGGCAGCTTCTTTGCACCCTCAGCTGGCATTTCCTGGGCATCTGCCCACTCTCGACTTTGTCGCGACTCTTGGACTTGGTCCCCTTGTTCCACAGGTACTCTCGTCCGGAAATCCACTTTGGTTGCTTTGCTGGTGTTGGTCTTCCTTGCAGAATTCCCCTATCACGACTTCTGTGCTCTCTGGGGAATATAGGTGCACTTTACACCTACTTTTCAGGGTCTTGGGGTGGGCTATTTTTCTAACCCTCACTGTTTTCTTACAGTCCCAGCGACCCTCTACAAGCTCACATAGGTTTGGGGTCCATTCGTGGTTCGCATTCCCCTTTTGGAGTATATGGTTTGTGTTGCCCCTATACCTATGTGCTCCTATTGCAATCTACTGTAACTTTACACTGCTTGCATTACTTCCTTTTGCTATTACTGCATATTTTTGGTATTGTGTACATATATCTTGTGTATATTTGGCATCCTCATACTGAGGGTACTCACTGAGATACTTTTGGCATACTGTCAAAAAAATAAAGTACCTTTATTTTTAGTATGTCTGTGTATTGTGTTTTCTTTTGATATTGTGCATATGACACCAGTGGTATAGTAGGAGCTTTGCATGTCTCCTAGTTCAGCCTAAGCTGCTCTGCTATAGCTACCTTCTATCAGCCTAAGCTGCTAGAAACACCTCTTCTACACTAATAAGGGATAACTGGACATGGTACAGAGTGTAAGTACCCCTTGGTACCCACTACAAGTCAGGCCAGCCTCCTACACAGTCCCCCACTCACACTCTTGTAAACTGACCAGTGTTCCTTCTCTGACAAATTGGTCAACAAGAAAAACATAGCATCGTGCCAGTATACTTTTACCTAACTGTATAATGAGTCGCATTAAACTGCAATGCAGTACTGATAATGAATGTGAAGTTTTTTGAAATATTGAACCGCGTAAAGTACATTCTGTCTTGAAGATAATAAGCACGGCTAACCTGAGCTTTAAATGGAAATAGAAAGTGTTCACTATTATAAAGTACCTGCTTGCCTGTGAGAGGTAGTGGTACTGTCCCTTTCAAATGAAAGAAGTGTGGTGCTCAGTACCTGAGAGTACCTGCCCACTTCGAGCACTGCGGCGAGGATGATGCCCAATGCAGGCGCAGCAGAGGCGTTGACAATGCTGTCTTAAGAGGTCCCTTCGTCACTCAGCGAATGGACTTGAGGTGCTACGTTTGGGACTCAAGCCATTCTCCTGCCATGTTTGTTACTCTGCTTTGTTTGAAAGTTCTAAAGCCTTTCGCTTGCAGTGTTCCTTGTAGGGGCAACAGTGGCTGCTGCGCAGGACCGACCTGCTAGAACAAATTGAACGATGCCCATGTCTGGCCTTGAATTAGGTTCTGAATTTAATGTGACTCAGAAGAAGCATAATACGAAGTTATTTACATTCATGTATGTACATTGTACGCATATGCATGCTCGCATTTTCGAAATCCTTAGAAATGAACAGAATTACCATTTGAATGTTTCAAAGAGTCAAAGCGGCAGGCTGACGGCGATTCCTCCCTGCGCAATGAGAGCGAAAGAAAGAGACCGCGAATAAGCCATACAAACAATAATAAGGGTTTCTATTTTTATTTAATCTTGGAGCTTTTGAGAGCCGGATGGCTGCATTGTGCTCAGCACAGACACTGCAGCCCTAACAGAACATTCCTATTCACAGAGAACACAATCAGAGAGGCTTCTTTCAGGCTTAGTCTACACTACAGTGTGGAAGCTGCCGAGTATGACTGCCCCACAGCGGTGGGCGAGAGGAATGCAATAGTCAGCCCTAGGGTGCAGGGTAGAGGGCGTGACCTTTAACACATGAGACTCCCTGCATCCTCAACCTCCTTGTGAAGAGGCTGCACCTTCAGGTGCTGCTCTTGGAGGGACTGTCATAGCAGAGGAGGGGAATTTACCAGGAGCGGCTCCTCCGTTGGAATGGCGGAGTGTTGCCTCCCTCCCCCCCACCACCAGCAGCGGCAGATGCAAAACCTTTGAAAGAAATGACAATAAACTTTGTTTATTAACATTTTCTTTTAAAGGGGCGAGGTCTCAGCGGTGACCAGCAGTGAGAGGGAGTGCACAGCACTCCCCCTCAGAGCGCATGTGTGTTTGGCCGGCTGCCTCGGGCCAGCAAAACACACATGCGCAGAAGGCTCTCTTCAGCCCAGAAACACAGTTGCTGGGCTGAAGAGAGCCTGCACAGGCTCCCATTCTGCCTGGGAGTGCCCTGGGTGCTCCCAGCCAATCCTGACGCTGCTCTGAGCAGCTTCAGGATTGGCCGCAGGGCAGGCTGAGAGCCTGTGCCTGCAGCCAGCACAGGAGCGGATGGAGCAGAGCAGCGCAGCAATGGGCAGTGGACGTAAGTGTATTTAAAAAAAATTATTTTTAATTCAATTTTTATTTACCTTCCCCGCGCGCCTCCCTGCCCCTTCTGCACCCCTCAAGCCGCTCCTGAAATTTACTGCAGACTGCTTGGCTCGGACAGCTGTAAGAGCTGTAATAGAGTTAGTGACATTCCAGCCCCTCACGCAACAACCTCTCCCCCCCATACCTCCAGCAAAAAGTTTAGTTGGAGGGTCTCTAATGGAATTCCAAAAGGGCAGTTCTCTTTTGCTGCAATGACTTGGTACCCTGCATCTCATGAATACCAGACACCATGCTAGAAGCAGATATATCAAGCACTCCTGTAATGGAAACTGACACCCTCGCTTCCCTCTCGGCTCATGCTTAAGATAAATCAAAATCCTGTTTAATTTACAAATTTAAAAAACATAACATTATCAGCTGGATTCTAATCAATAATTCAGTCTAATTTACACAAAATACAATGAAAACAGATATCAAATATAATACATTAAAATATAATACAGAACATCTACTAATACAGTTGGTATAAGTTATTAAATTCTTCACCACCCTTTATGTCGGTGGGATGATTCGAGGCAAATAACTACGTGTCAGGGGAGCGATAATGTGGAAAAACTGACTTTTCTGAATAAAAACATCATCTTAAAACTGGCTTTATACAAATTCTCCGAAAAGTACTATAAAACTTTTAAAAGAGCAAAAAGTGCAAAATAGTTTCTGTTGGTGCATCCATTTCTATCGTATAACTTGTCACTCACAGGAGAGGTAATTCCAGTGCTTACTTTGAGCAGGTGTTTCCCGGCGGGGGGCACCGGCACTTATTTTTGCTGATAGGACATTTCCCGGGAGCCAAAGAAAGAAACACACACAAACGGGAAGAAAGGATGAAGAGCAAGACTGAAAAGCTGCAGGAAGGCAGAAAGCAGGGACCTGCAGGAGTGAGATGAAGAGGGGGGGGGGAGTGCCTGGCAATGGATTAAAGAGGCCTGGGGTTCATTCAGGGCTATACAGCGATGCTATTGAAAGTGCCGACGTTTCATTGCACCGACAGTAGGTTCCTGAGCGAGGTTTCAGGCACCGCCACTTTTGTCTTACAAATTAAGCACTGGGTCATTCACTCGATCTTGGTCAAGATAAGGTTTGTACAAATGCCAAGTCTGAGGGAGCGTCCTGCAAGGAGATTCCAGGCATCATTCTGTCCAGAAGAACCACCACTGTCATCCTTTCAGTTATGCACAAAGTCCTTCAGAAAACAAACGCAGTTTAGGATCACAGTACAAAGAACAAACCACCATAACAAGCTACCACAGAGGAACGGTTGAAATATTAAAACTGGGCTCCTCATCCTTTTTGCTCTTACAGGAGAAATTGTATCGTTTTATTTATCTATTTATTTGTTTTTAATTAGCTGAAGGTTCATATAAGGTCGAAATGTACTGGCGAGAACTAACATTTCCTGTTCAACAACAGTAAACAGGCCACAACCAGAATTTTTAGGGCTGCCACTTGTTGGAAGACTCGTCAAGGAGGCCAGTGAAGGAAGGGGAATAACACCCGCAGTTCTTTCTTTCGCTACTTTCCATCAGTGATGTGCTTCTCAGTAATACTGCTGTATTTCTGTCCGAACAACATTAGCACTTTGCAATATCGGTGCAATATCTTTCTTGGTACAGTATCAGCATTAGCCCCTATGTCGGCGTGGGCAGGAGACATGCTAATGGTCTGATATTATGTTGGGTAAATCATGGAGTCGTGAAGCTGTTCTGAACCTTCAGCCTTCAAAGTACACATCACCCTCTCTCGGAGAGCTGTGTTGTATTTTGATTCTTTTTCATGTCTTTGTCACCAGAGGGGTGGCTCCTTTATCTGATTCTTCAACCTGCAAATTCATTTTGGCCTTTCAATTAGTCCTAAAGCCGATGTATCCTTGCCAAAGTCGGATAGCTCTGCTGTCTGAACTCAGTACTTGTACAATTTGAGTAAACCAAGAGACGCGTTTGTCACTTGACGATGGCCGTGTTCTGTCAGACCGGGGCACCTATAATTTATTAAACGTGTGACATATCTTTCCCATTTCAGCGTGTAAATCCTTTACCAGTCTGCGTATCCTGGAAGACAGTGGACAGCGAAATCTGACACCTTCTGATCTGTGTACCCGTGTATTGCTCCGCTAAGCTAAAGTCCGAGCCTGTGAATTTTTACCCTCTGAGGGATGGCTGTGTTATTTATCTACCTATGCTGATTTGCTCCATCCTTTTTCTTTATTATAATTTATTGATTTGATTAGCGCTGTCTTGTGACAAAGAAGCTCCTTTATAGACACTTCTTGAGTGATGACTGTGCTCTCCACGATTTAACACTTTCAGATTTGTCAAACTTGAGTTGTGGCTTGAGTCTGTGAGAAGGATCTGCCAACATAGGTCTGGACTTGTGAGTCCTGTGTCAGTTGGAGAGGGTCTAGTGGGTACTTGTGACTTTAGCCGTAGCTTTGTGGCCTACACTCCGGGGACAAAACTTTAGGGCCCAACATCCTCTCCATGACTGCATTGTCTAACCAGAGCAGCCACCATCGCCACATGAAGCAGGATTCATTCCAGATGTAGCACTTGCACGTTCTATAGCACTAGTGGGCAACTTGGCTTCCTGAGGCTCATCCTGTGAGTTCTCTGCTACTTGAGGGATAGCTGTGCTGTATGAAACCAATATCCATTAATTTGTCCCTTAGACAATACGTTTGCTTCCGTTCTCTAAATCATATTAATTTGGGTAGTTTGAGAGATAGCACTTCTGCCATGTGCTCTACATCACTAGATTAGCGCTACCAACATTTGTATAACCTATAGATGGAGTTTGCTTTGGGTGGGCTCAACTGGCATTAAGATGGTGAAGCATTCCACCCTGGATGGGTGAATGCCGAGCGTCCTTGGTACTAAAACATTTAGACAAACTCTGATTTGCCAGTTAAGAATAGGGATCTCCTAAGGTCATTGATGACTTCTCCAAGCCACATACTTCCTCGGGCTAAATTAATGCATTAGAGCACACTCAGTCGATTTATGCCATACGAGACTCAAGCCAAGAGTCCAATATCAATTTCAAATGTTTCTTTCATTCTTCAGTCCCTTATTCTGTGAAAAAACAGCCACAGAGTTTTGTTTCTTTTCCGTACACGAACTTCTTCATGGTTGTGAACAATATGAATGTACACAACTTACATCTATAGGTACTTGTAGGAAATTAGGTTACTAATTGAGGGGAGTGAAACCCTACACAAGAAGCAGTCACAATCTCTGTGATGGTAAAATACAAGCAGGGCTTAATTTAGAGGCAAACTGTCAACTATTTATGCAGCACTTCAAACATTAATTAAGTAAAAACAAAATACAAGAAAAACCCAGCAATTTAGAAAAACAGAGTAAAATGTAATAAATTATGTAAGATCAAAATGACAAACATCCAATCAGCAGAACCAGATATACACAATTGTAAAGATTTAAGGGAAAATAGTGCCAAGAAGCACAAAGCGCCAACTCTGTTAATCTGGTCGCGCTGGACAAAGTCACAAGTTCAGGCCAACTGTGATGAAGTGCAGGCTGGATACAGGTACCAAGTTAGGCCTGCTTAACAAAGTACCTTATATCCTAGGCGCAGCGTTAAAAGATCCTGTGTTGAGAATGAGTGGCATAGTGGCAGTTCTGAGGATGTTGTGGGGCTGCGATGTGGAGTCCTACGTTTTCGACAAGGATGAGGTTCGAGGAGGGACTTGCGATGAAAAGTCCTCTGTCAAGAATGTGTCATATAGAGGCGGTTTCAATGAAGCTGCAACTCTGCAATACGAAGTCCTGCATTGTCGACCAAGGATATCATCGACAAAGGGTTTGAGATGCAAAGTCCTGAGATGCAAAGTCCTGCATCAGGTCTGCATCACGGAACAGCGCTTTTGAGACAGCTGCAAGCCGATGCGTTGTGCAGCTTACATTCTGCTCACAGGACCACAGTTGGACTGGCAGAGTACCTTCAGGCTCAGTTCCAAGGGTCCAGGACTAGGGTGGCACCACTTTTGGGGATACAACTCATTACTGAAAGAGTCCAGGTGCTGTGTCCAGGGTGATTGGAGCATTTTCTATCCCTGACACTGATCAGGAGGTTGGTGGTAGAATTTGGGTCTTGTTAAATCAAACGTACTGAGGAACCTGGCAGCTCGAAGCTGATCAATGAGCTCGTTATCTCTGGGGATACAGTGTGCATCAGCCTTAGTAACTGCATTGAGCCCTGGTCGTCTACACAGTACTGGAGTTTCGGTGCGACACTGGTTCGGCAGCCTTAGGTACTAGAACCACTAGACTGGACCAAAGACTGTTGGTGTTCTCAATAACCCCAAGCTCTAGCATCGTGGCAACCTTCTCCTTAATGCTAGCTCTCACTCTGTCAGACAACCTGTAAGATTTGTCCTTGACAGGCAGGCTATCCCAAGTGTCTGTATCATGGGTGCACCAGTGGATGACCCCTGGGGTGAGTGAGAACAGAGATGCCAACTGTCCTAGCAACTGGTGACAGTCTTTCTGCTGGTCTAGGGTCAGAGTAGGGGAGTGGCTCACACCCTCTTTTGGCCCATCCTGCTGTTTGGAAGATAGGAGGTCAGGGAGAGGTTCATTCTCCTCTTCGACCCCATCATCAGTGACCAAGAGCATGGTCAACTGAGACCTCTCAAATTGTGACTTGAGGCAATTCACGTGCAGCACCCTCAGAGGGTTCCTTGGAGTTTGCATGCACACAGGTAGGTGACATTGCTTTTGTGCTCCATCACCTCAAATGGGCCAGACCAGCGATCTTGATGAGCGTGGGGCTTCACGAGTGCCATTACCCACACCTTTTGACCAGGCTGAAACTCAACTAGAGTGGTATTCTTGTTGTACCAACATTTCATGCTCTCCTGGCCTGCTTCCAATTTCTCCTGTGCGAGTTTTAGGATGCAGGCTGTCTGGTTGTGGAAGGCCAGCATGTAGCTAAATATATTGTGGGGTGGCTTCCCGGGAGCTTGCTCCCAGCTCTTTTTCTCCAAACTGAAAAGTCCTCTCACATGGTGCCCATACAGAAGCTCAAAAGGGCTGAAGCTAATCCCTTTCTGCGGAACCACCTTGTAGGCAAATAGCAGACATGGTAGAAGAAAATCCCACTTATGACGCATTGGTTTGGGTAGACCCATTATCATGACTTTCAGGGTACCGTTGAATCTCTTAACCAACCCATTGGTTTGGGGTTAGTAAGGCATGGATAACTTGTAAGTTACTCCACAGGACTTCCACATGGCCTTCATGTACAAGGACATGAATTTAGTACCATGGTCAGAAATCATCTCTTTGGGAAAACCCACTCGGGTGAAGATTCCCATCAGTGCTCTTGCCACGACAGGCCCAGTCACTGTTCTCAGAGGGATAGCGTCTGGGTATTGGGTGGCATAGTCCACCAAGACCAGGACAAGCCTGTTGCCCGTGGTTATATTGGGATCCAGAGGCCCCACAATGTCAATTCCAACCTGCTCAAAAGAGGGGCTTAAGACAGGAAAGGGATGAAATGGGTTCTTGCATTGTCCCACCCAATCTTGCCACTCGCTTAGCAGGTAAGACAAGACCTGCAGAACACATATGAGGTCATGCTCATTTGAGGCCAATAAAAGAGGGTGAGAAGCCTGTAAAAACCCTTGTCCTGCATAAGTGTGAGTAGTGGGGATCTGGTGTTTTTTCTCACCATGGAGATGTTGCAACCCCCTGCCAGGGAGCTGCTTGATATGCAAAAGAGGAGACTTGGGGGCTGCGACATAGGGTGGTAGAGGGAGTTCTTTGCCCTTCCCTTATCTCACAACCATCTCCTTGAAAATAAACCCACAGATATATATGAGGCTGAGCTACAACTTTAGGGCTGGGCCATTCTCAGATACCCTAGTGAAATGCTTTACATATAGGCACAGGGAGATTAAGTGCTTTGCCCAGAATCATGGGATGGGACCCTCCTGCATACAAACAAAAGACCAAGCCCAGAACACCAGCTATCAACAGTCTGCAGGGAGAGAGACTCAAATGTGATCCGGCCTTCACCGGAGAAGCACAGAGCAGCCCAGCAGGTAAGGAACAAAATGAGATGCAATTTTTAGTATTTATAAAAGCTGTCATCATTAAACAGATTCCTGTAATTGTTGATCAGGAAGTGCATGGGTGCATGTGTTGCAGTGTGTCTGTGATCGCGCATGTGTGTAGTCCTCAAGGAACTATTTTTAATCATTTTCAGCCATACAGCAGGTCTGTACTAAGTTTGGATTTAGGTTCTATGAAGGAGCCCAACCCTCTTGCTTCCACCACACTCCTCAGGAACTTTGACAAGTTGGCCATTTTCTCAGGTCTGTTACAATTATTTTCAGAATGGAACAGCATCTCTTTTAAAATTGTATCTGAAGCACTGTGGCGATAATGGTTTCACTTCTGTGGCTGCCCCTTCTCACCTAAGTGGTAACTTAAGCAAACTATAGTCCATTAACTTCCCCCCTACCACCAGATTTCCCTCAGCTGCTTCACCACCTCACAGGTTCCCAAATCTGCTTTTTATTCTTCTTTGACCTCTGCTGTACATCTTGGTTCTGAGACAGAGTCAAACAACACCCAAATGGCGCGCACTCCATCTGTGCCCTTCAACTCTTTACAGCAGCCCATGTCTCAGCAGGTGTGTGAAGGAGGCAGACTCCTTCCTCATAGTGAGATAACTGAACATCAAAATACACATCTTTACCTCTTTCCGTGCCACACATAGAAGTTCAGAGTGCCTACTGAAGCTGTCATGTGTGAAAGCTGGCATGAGTTGCAGTGGGGGTGTGGGCAGAGCAGAGCCATGACCCACAAATGGAAGGCACTAGCCCGATGGGTAGAGCAGTGTGAAGACAGCAGCAAACAAGTTCACAGCCAGCCCAAACTGATTAAAAGCTCCCCAACCTGACATGCTGGGTCTGCTCATCCTCCTCATCACCGGAGCAACCTTGAGGCCTGCAGACTCTGTCTGAGCCTGATGCCAAGATCCAAAAACAGAAAGTGGAGCCACAGGTGTGAGAGGAGACAAGGTGGGGCAGAATACGCTGGACTGAGAGGTAACCAACCAGTGAAAGTGTTTAGCTAAGAGTCACATTTGACAGTACACAGGAACAATCAGATAAATCCTCCTTGCTCCATAACATATATATTATGCACATGGAGCCAGTAACTCAGCCTGCTTGCGGAACTCTGTGGAATTTGGTGGAGGTTTTTAGCAACTCCGTGGAATTCTGCAGAATGAAACTCTGTGAGCTCTGCCCAGGCATAGTCCTGCCCCAAATGACCTGCAAGTGACACATCATGAGCCAGATCCAGTAGGAAAGCTCTGAAGTGCAGGAGTATTAGCAGCACACGGGCTCCCCCAGGTTCAGAAGCCTCAAGCTCAACTCACAGGAGACCAGTCTCCCAATAAATCAGGTGCTTGCCAGAGTAGTCACCAGCTGCCTTCGCCTCAGCTGCTACCGAAGGCCCATGAGAGCAGGGCACTCCCTCCGCGCTGTGCGGAATTCCTCCCTGGAGGGACCTCCTTCTTATTGCCAATTGGTCAGCTCAGGCAGGTTCCCCAGTTCGGCCATGACTTCAGCTGTAGGTTCCGGGGCATCTCTTTCAAGGTCAGCCCCCTCCCGGACTGTGGTCATTTTCAAGAGTGGGTTTTTTCTCACCCCTTGCCCTTCCTCTTCTTTGCAGACACCTGGGACTTTATCTGCCTTCTGTGCTTTTCAGCTCCAGCTCCTTCATGCTCAGCTCATGAACTAAAAGAATTTCCTTTTCCTCAAAGGCCAATCACTTCTCCTCCACAGCTTTCACCCGGTCATTCTCCATTTTGAGCTTTGCCAGCTCCAACATGAGCCTCCTGGCTTCCCTGTCGGTCCTCCAATTCCTCTGGGGACAGACCTCTGGAGGAAACAATGTTACCTTCTTTAGAGGGGACCCTCTCTTCATTGACACTGGCCCTTCTCCCCGCAGGCAGTTCTGGACTCTCCAACAACTCCAGATGAATATCCTCCTCACCATCCATAACACTGCCCTCCTCTGAATGCCCAGCTGTTTCCTTGGCTTCCAACCAGGCCCTCAGAGCGTTTTACAGCTCTTCCTTTTAAGCAAGGCCTTTAAAAGAGCACTTAAAATCTCTGCAGAAACTTTTGAGCTGGGACACATTGTAGATTTCTAATTTCTCCTGCTCAAATTACACTCCTGCAGTTCAAGCTGTTGGCTCTACAGATTGAGAAATGGTTGTTGCAAAGACTCAAAAAAGTTGCTAAAGAGAAAAATAATATATATTGTTACGTAATTGTTGGTCCTTGTCTTTTCTGCGGGTTCGTCCCCAGACTTTTTGCCTTCTTCCTCTTATTTTTTTGACCTTTTGCTGTTGGCTCTAGGACTCTGAGCACTTTATCACCGCTGATCAGTGCTAAAGTGCAGGTGCTCTCCCTTCTAAAGTTGGTATGATTGGCTTATACCTAATTGGCACATTTAATTTACCTGTAAGTCCCTTGTACAGTGGTATTCCTATACCCAGGACATGTAAATTAAATCATACTAGTGGGCCTTCAGCTCCGCTTGCGCCACCCACAGAAGTAGCCTTTCAAACCTGTATCAGACCTGCTAGTGCAGGGCCTGCATGCGCAGTTTACTGCCAAAGGAACCTGGCATCTAAATTTACTTGCCAGGCCCAGAACTCCCCTTTTACTACATGTAACTCACCCCTAAGGTAGGCCCTAGCTAGCCGTATGGGCAGGGTGCTTTGTATGTACAAGGCAGGACATGTGCCTGGTTGCTTGACTGTCCTGCTAGTGACAAACAGACTATTTGGTTCCTCAATGCTATTAGTGCTGCCTTCTCATAGGATTGTATTGGAAATGCCCTGCCTTATGCCTAGGGGGTATTGTCTGATTTATGAGGTGTAGCATAGGCATGTGTGGTATGGTTGTAATGGTAGTGAGAAATGCTGCTTACTGGTGTAGGTGGATTTTTTTATTACCATTACAGAAATGCCACTTCTAGAAAGTGAGCATTTATCTGTGCTTATGAGGATGGTGTTTTGCAGCTTAACTCCAATCCACCTCAGGGCAGAGTGACAGTTGGGCTTTGTGCATACTTTTCAGACAGCCTGTACACAGAGAGGGTGGAGGTGTCACAGAGGTGCATCTACATATTGCATGGTCTTCCTGGGCTGAGAGAAGGGGAGGAGGGGCACACATGCCATTGTAAAGGCTGTGTCCTTGCCTCACACAAAGGACTCGTTTCCCCCAACTGATGGCTGGAGCCTGTGCTGGAGGAGAGAGGGGACACTCCTTGAACCGGCTGTAACTGGTTGGAACCTCCTCTCCCACTTCTTTGTTAAACCTTGTGCAAAACTGAGTATGTGTACAGGGCGTTTTCCCCATGAAAAGGAGACACTTGACACTTTTATCATGTTTGTAACTGGACACTGAATGCTGCTGGAGGGACTCACCAGAAACTGCCTTGGACTGCTGCTGCTGTGCTGATCTGTGACCTGCTGGGACACTTGGACGAACTACCACAGTCTGCATCACCTTTCTGCTGGCCCGTTGCTGGGCCCTGCTGCAGTGTGCTCCACTTTTGTGTCCTCAGGAGCTGGGTGATGTGGCCCCTATCCCCTGCAATTCAATTGCCTGCTAACTGCTTTGTGAGCGCTTCTCTTTATCCATTTAGCACCTTCAGAGTGCCTTCTTTGTACTTGGTTCTAGAGAGCGCTCTACTTAATTGGCCTCAAAGTGCCCTGAGAGTGCCTTGTTTATTCCTGTAGGGCCTGGAGAGCGCTTTATCATGTGGCTGAAGGAGTAAAACCACTGGCCCAACCCGGGCCGGCTGTAAAGTCGGAGCGCGTCCGAAATGTGCTCCTTCAGGTGCTCCCAGGGGACATGAAAAAACGAAGAATGGAGCGAGCACGCTCCTCGTGGTGCCCCCAGACACTGAGGAGACTGCCCCTGGGACACCCGCTAACTTCAACTTGTATTAGGTCTTCACCACGTGGCCCAGGCCGCCCTCCTAACGTATTGCCAGGAGGTGAGGGAACTGCTGAGTGCTTTCCGGTGTAGGGCCTAGGAGGATGGTGGCTCTACGACTCGCCCAGCGAACGGATCGTTGTGAACTTGGAGCCTCTGTGCTGTTGCTGGGAAGGCAGTGGCCCCAGAAGAACACGGAGCACCAGGTATGGCTCGCGGGTTGGGTAGGACACCTCAGCGTAGGTTGATTTCTTCACCAACCCTCTCTTTGTTGGCTGTCTTGCGAACTGGGGAGGGAAGTCTCATTGGAGGTTCCCTTCCCTCTCCCGGATCTTCGTCTGTTGCACGGTTGCGGGCTGGGGAAAGGGAAGCCTCATCGGGGGTTCCCCAGCCCTCCCGAGGCCTTTCTGCGCTATCGTGCCCCCAGAGTAGTCATGAGGTGGCCCGTCACGTGATACGGGCACAACCGGAGCTCTTGTGCTGGGGACCCGCTGGTACAATCCGGTGAGGGTCATGTCATTTTAGTGATTGTCGTCCCCCCCTTTACAGGGGCATTAGTAGGGGTAATATGGAGTATGACTTGCCTTTTCCCACAGTTGATGTATTTACTGCACCATGCACAATTATGATGACATATTTCTTTTTTATGATTGCCATGATGTGGTAATGTTCCTGTTATGGGAATTTATTCTAATATGTTCTCATAACTTGCCATGTGTTTCCCGATGTTCCTGGTCTGGACATTTATGAAGATTGTGACATGTACATTATTGTAGTAATGTTTTTCCTGACTACTGCTTATGTTGCAAAATAATGAGTAACTTGTGTGTTATATGTGACTACTGCTGGTTTTTGCAGAGTAACAGTACTGTGTAATGTTCTGACAACTGCTTGGGTCGCAGGGTATTACTGACATGTTGTGTTTGGTCTAATAATGATGTGTACAATACAGTTTATTTTTATATAACTTGGTGTTGTGCTTCCTTTGTGGTGGGGACAGTGCGTCACGTGTTGTGTGTTGTGCAAAAGCTTTACTCATTGCCTCTGGGATAGGCCTGATTGCTTGTGCCAAGCTACCAAGAGGGTAAGCAGGGGTTATCTTGGGTGTGTAACTCCCTCGCCCTGACTGGAGTGGGTGGGTTCTGCCTACCCTAGGTGCATACCCTAGCCAACCAGAAAACACTTTTCTAACAGTAATGGTCTGAGATAAGAAATTAGTGTACAGCAATCACTCTATTATTTGCACAAATACACAGTGCTATTCTCACACCTGATCATCAATGTTAGAAATTGGTTTTCTATTTGGCAGAGGGCTAGTCCTATTCTCACACCTGATCATCAATGTTAGAAATTGTTTTTCTATTTGGCAGAGGGCTGCACTCTGTCCAAGTAGGAACCACAATCCTAGTCAGGGCAAGTAGGATACACACTCAAAGTTTACCTGTGCTCACCCTCTGGTAGCTTGACACAAAGCTGTCAAGCTAAACTAAAGAGGCAATGTGTAAAGCATTTGTGCACACACACATTAACACAGTGAAAAAACCACAAAGGGACTCCACACAAGTTTAGAGAAATAGCCAATATTTATGTGAGTCAAACAAGACCAAAACGACAAAAATCCAACATACACAAATCAAGTTATGAATTTTTGAAGGTTAAATCCTTATGCAGTACTTTAAAGACAATAACTCCAACCAGAGCTATCTGGTCACGCTGGACCAGTGAAAATTCAAAAGTGAAATCCAACCGTGATGGAACAGGGTACAAGAATCATGCAGACCTGCTGACAGTACCTTTGTTGCATCAATGCTCCGTGTGTCACAATGGCAGGCGATTCGTTGTTTCCTGATCGGGCAACTTCATTGATGCATCAATGTCCAAAAGTGATGAATGTTGGTCCCCATGTCTCGGTTCTGCATCAGGCAAGCCGGGGCTGTGTTGTTAGTCAGGGTCATTGCGAGTGGTGTCTGTGGCTTCAATGCAGTCAGTGGCAAAGTGACATTTCTGCAGCGAGATGCATCGGTTCTAAGTGATGCGCTGGTGCTGTTGCATCAGTTCTTGTGATCCAGCACCACACTCATCTCCAAGATCCCTGGCCTGTTTTTAGCACCACTTGACAGAGCAGGACTCACCGCAGAGGAGCCCAAGTGCTGGTAGCAATATGCAGGTGATGTCACTGAGACTTCAGAAACAGGAGGCAAACTTAGTCAGCCCATTGGAGAAACTTTAGATTGAAGCATGTAAAAAGTTAGATCCAGTGCTCTTACTCCCTGGCAAGAAGTAACAGGCAGCAGGCCAACACACCAGAGCACATGGCAAAGTGGCAGTCCCTCCTGACAGCACAGCCGTCCTTCTTCCTGGTAGAATATTCTCGGTCTGGAAGCGTTCTGAGAATATGATATTAGAGACCCAGTACTTATACCCAGAACGCCCTTCGATGTAGGGGTAACTTCAAAAAACTTCTCTGAAGTGCACAAAGTTCCCTTTCAACCCAGCCCTGGCTCCAGGGTACCAAAAGGGGGTAAAATGGGCCTTTATGTGAGGGCAGGACACAGCCTGTTCAGATGTAAGTGTGAACTGATTCTCCCTCTTCCTGCCCAAGATGACTATCGGTATACAGATGTATCTCCTACTTTTTGTGGCAGTCTGGAGAGAATGCACAAATGTAGCTGTCACCTAAATCTAGATGTGTATTCAGGGACATGCTAAGGCACAGAATAGTTAAAATAAGAAAATGCAATTTTTTTAAAAGTGGCATTTTCAGACCTGCAATTTAAAAAGTAACGTTAGCAAAAGATGGATTTTTAAATTGTGAGTCCATAGACACCCACGTACACTTTTCTATCTTTTTCCAATTGGAAATTATTCTTCGAAGATGTTCTAAGGTAATCTCAAATTTAGCCTATGGGAGAGTTACACCTTGCAATAGTCAAAAATTAATTTAAGAGTTTTTCACTACCTGGGCATGTTAAACTTAAAAGTACATGCCCAACATCTTAAATACAGTGCATCCTGCCCTTGGAGCTAACCAGGACCTACCTCAGGGATGACTTACATTTAATAGAAAGGAAGGTTTAGGCCTGGAAAGTGGGTACACTTGCCAGGTCGAAATGGCAGTTTAAACTGTACACACAGGCTCTTCAACTGCAGGCCTGGGACTTGTTTGAAAGGCTACTATAGTGGGCGGCACTACCAGTGGTGTAAGCCCACTATTAGCATTTGGCTTACAGGCCATGAGCACACATAGAGCACTTTACAAGGGGCTAACTAGTAAATCAATCATGCCAATTGTGGAGAACTCAATGTTACCATGTTTTAGCCACAGAGAACATGCACTTTAGCACTAGATAGCAGTGGTAAAGTGCACAGAGACTTATAACCAGAAAAAATGATGTTCAGCACACAGTCAAAACAAGTGGTCAGACAGCAACAAGTCAGGGGAAACCACAGCAAAAGAAGGCAGGTCTGACACCCGCCGACTAGTCCTTGAGTCACTCCGGTGGTCTTGAGTTCAATATTCCGGTCCAGTCTTTTTCACTCAAGCAGCAGGGCAGAAGGGCAGAAGGGCAGCAGGGTAGCAGAGCAACAGAGTAGCAGTCCTCCTTGCAGAGCAGCACAGCAGTCCTTCTGCACCTTCCACTTGTCAGAGGTGTACTGAAGTGTTGGGTCTAGGGGTCTAATATTTATGTCTGGTACTAGCTTTGAATTAGGAGAAGGTTCTGGAGGTTTCCAACCTCAGAGGTCCTTGGAATATCCTTCCTCCCTGCCCTGCCCCAGCTTGCCTGGGGACACAAAAGACTATTGTCAAACCCTTTGTGAGCGTTCTCAGGCAGAGTGTGATGAGTGGTAGGTGATGGCACCTCCCCCTATCAGATAAGAGATGGCCCATCCAGCTACACCTGCTTCCCCTTTGTCGCACCATCTGGGGGAAATACACAAAGACCAAGTGCCAGCTACACGTAGTCATGGGACCCAGTATACAGGCTGCAGGCACCACAAGGCTAATGCAAGAAAATGTCAACTTTCTATAAGTGGCACTTTCAGAATTGTAACTTAAAATCCAACTTTAACATTAAAGGGAGCTTTAAATTACAGTTCTCTAGACATCAGACTCAAATTTCGGACCTGCTCCCGATTGAAAGTTAGCTCTTATTAAACGTAATAAGGTAATTCAATGTTATCCTATGGGAGATGTAGTTCTTGCAGTATTGAAAAAATGAATTTAAGAGTTTTTAGCTACCAGGACATGTAAAATGTAAAAATGTATGTCCAACTTTTTTAAATACACTGCACCCTGCCCTTTGGGCTCTTTAGGGCCTGTTAGACCTGACAGCCTTAGGGTGGTCAATCCCCAAACTTTTTGCCTGCCTCCCTCCCTCCACTTTTCTGATACTGTTTTTGCTGGTTTTAGGAGACTCTGCGCACTGTTCGACTGCTAACCAGTGTTAAAGTGCATATGCTCTCTCCCTTAAAACATGGTAACACTGGTTCTTACCCAAATGTCATATTTGATCTACTTGTAAGTCCGTAGTAAAGTGCAATGCATGTGCCCAGGGCCGTTAGATTGAATGCTACTGGTGGGCCTGTAGCACTGGTTGTGCCACCCACACAAGCAGCCCCTTAACCATGTCTCAGGCTTGCCATGCAAGGCCTGTGTGTGCAGTTTCACTGCCATTTCGACTTGGCTTTACTTGCCAAGCCTTAAACTCCCTCTTTCCTACATATTAGTCACCCCTAAGGCAAGCCCTAGGTAGCCCGTAGGGCAGGGTGCTGTGTAGGTAAAAGGTAGGAAAAATACCTGTGTGTTTTTTATGTCCTGTTAGTGGAAAACTCCTAAATTTGTTTTCCACTACTGTGAGGCCTGCTCCTTTCATAGTCTAACATTAGGGCCACCCTCATATACTATTTGAGTGGTAGATTCTGATCAGAAAGGGGTAAACAGGTCATATTTAGTATGGCAGAATGTTAATACAAAATCCTGCTTATTGATGAGGTTAGATTTTATATAACTATTTTAGAAATGCCACTTCTAGAAAGTGAGCATTTCTCAGCACTTAAAATTCATCTGTGCCCTACAGCATGTCTCCAATTCACGTCTGGGCTGGTTGACAGCTCCCTTGTGCATTTTACCCAGACAACCACAAACACAGGATACTCAGTCACACCAGCACTCATCTGCATACTGAATGGGTGTTCCTGGACTGGAATGATGGAGGGGCCTGACACTTACATTTCAAAGGCTAGTGGCCTGCCCTCTCACAATTGACTGCCAAACCCCCTACTGGGACCCTGGTAGACAGACCTGTATTGAAAGGGGACCTTGTGCACTTCAAAAACACTCTTTGGAGTCTCCCCCACTTCAAAGGCACTTTTGGGTTATAACCTGGGTCCTTGACCCCACCAACTCCTGGGACAGACACTCTGAACCAGATCCTGCAACCTGCCAAGAGGAGCTGCCTGGGTGCCCAAAGGACTCACCTGAATTGCTTTGCTATGAAGGACTGCTGCCTTGCTGTTGCCCTGCTGCCCTGCTGGCCTCTGGCTCTGCTGAGAAGTGCTCTTCAAGGGCTTAGATTGAGCTTGCCTCCTGTTCCGGCAGTCTAAGGGGCCAAAAAGATTTCTTCTCTTCAAGGAAGCTCCTTGTGCGGAGAAAATCAACGCACAGCCTGCCAGAAATGACGCAAAGCCTGCCTAGCAGTGAAAGAATCGTCTAATTGCGAACCGGAACAACTCAGCCTGGCTCCCGGAGTGGAGATCGGAACTTCAACGCACAGCCATACCGGATCAGCATATCGCCGAGCCAGAACGATGCAGCCCGACTTCCGGCATGGGGAATCAATGCAGCACCTGCTGTGCGACAGAAACTCCAATGCATCATCATTCCTGATCGAGGCAGCACCTGTGACTTCGTTCCGCATGCCCAAGATTTCCATGCATTATCCCTGGGGATCAAAAGACCCCACATCACAGTGAGGATCCAATACTGTACACCGGAAATCTATGCAAAGCTCTTGTCGCGTGGGGAGAATCGACGCATCGTCTGTGAGTGTCAGGAAATCCGATGCATACCTTCCTTTTTCCACGCATCTCCTCCTCTATGGTCTTCGTGCATATAATTTTGACGCATACCAGGTACTTCATGCATATAAGAGATATTTGTTGATTTCCAAAGACTTAAGACCCTTCTTATCATTGCAAAAGTGATATTTCAACTGGTGCTTATCAATTCTTGATCATTTTGGCCTTAATTTACTCTGAAAAATATCTTATATTTTTCTAAACCTGTGTGGTATATTTTTGTGGTGTGTTCACTGTGTTATTTCATGATTTATGTCACAAATACTTTACACATTGCCTTCTAAGGTAAGCCTGACTGCTCAGTGCCAAGCTACCAGAGGGTGGGCACAGGATAATTTGGATTGTTTGCTACTTACCCTGAGTAAGATTGTGGTCCTTACTTGGGCAAGGGTGTATACCTTTGCCAACTAGAGACTTCTTTTCTAACAAGGCCTGCCCTAGAGGTGACTTATATGTATTAGAAAGGAAGGTATAGGCCTGACAAAAGATTTATTATGTCAGGTCGGCATGGCAGTTAAAAACTGTGGATACAGGCTGCATTGGCGAGCCTGAGACTTGTTTAAAAGGCTACTGAAGTGGGTGGCACAATAAGTGATGTGGGCCCACTAGTAGCATTTAATTTACTGGCTCTGGGTACATGTGGTACCACTGAGCTAGGAACATAGAAGTAAATTAAATGTGCCAATTGAGTGAGGGCCAATGTTGCCATGAAGAGCATAAGCACTTTAGCACTCATTAGCAGTGGTAAAGTGCACAGAGTTCTATAGCCAGCAAAAACGAAGTCAGTAGAAACAGGAGGAAGGAAGGCAAAAAGCTGGGGGAACCCACGCCAAGGGTGTCTGGTCCAAAATATGCCCAGCAGTTGAAAGTAGCGAGAACTACCCACCCTCATGGGAGTTTTTGTCTCTAAGGCAGAAGAAACTAGAGAGACCATCAGCATGGTGTGGTAAGTTTCAGGTCATTGCTACACCATAAAGTCCATTCCATGTAGGGGATGAACCACCTCAACAATTTGGGATTTTCACCCCTCCTCTGCATTAGCCATCTGAGGGGTCTGTGGTCTGCACGAACCTGGAACTCCAAACACAAATGGTCACCCCTGAAAATGCTTCCCTTTTATTGCATTCCACCTCTGTTACCTGGGAAGTAACTTTTTACTGATAAAGGCTGTTGGTGTATCTAGACCCTCATCCTTTGGCTGTGAAAGCACTGCACCTATGCAATGCTCTGAGATTTATTTCTGCAGATTAACGTTTGGGAGAAATTGGGGCCTTGTGCACAGGTGGTATGCACATAGCCTTCTTCTCGGAGTCAAAAGCAGTCTTGCATGCCTCTATCCAGATCACCTGTCTGGGTTGCTTCTTCAAAGTCAGCTCTGTCAAGGGAACAACAATGGGGCCATATCTGCTGACAAATCTCCTGTAGTACCCGTGTGGCCTAGGAAGGCCCTCACCTCTGTATGGGTCTTAAGGGTTCCCAAGCCAGAATGGTTTGAATCTTGGCATGGAGGGGCTACACCGTGCCCCCTCCAAATTGGTGACACAAGTAGACCACCGAATTCTGTCCTGCCTGGCACTTGTTGGCCTTGATAGTCAGCTTTTCACTCTGCAGAGCCTTAGGCACTTCCTCGAGGTGGAACAGGTAGTCCTCCCAGCTGGAACTGAAGACCGTAATGTCATCTAGGTAAGAGCACTGATGTTCTACAATCCAGCCAGGACATGCTTGACCAACCTCTGGAAGGTGGGAGGGGTGTTCTCCAACCCAAAGGGGCATCACTCAAAACTGGGAGTGGCCTTCTTGGGTAGACACTCAAAACTGGGATGAACCAAGGGCTGATGGAGGGCTCAATTACCCCTAGCTTCAGACTTCCTCCTCTTATTCTGGGTCTCACCTTCTTAGATCTTATTGATCACAGGCATACTGTCCCCAGTGTCAATATCATGGGTACACCATGTAGTGAGCCCTGGGGTTAGGGAGAGGAGAGAGGCAAACTGCCCCAACACTTGGCAACAGTTCCTGTGTTGCTAAAGGGTCACAGTAGCAAAGAGGTTGAGACCCTCCACTGACCTATCCTGCTCCTTAGAAGAAAGGAGGCCAGGGAGTGGTTCACTCTCCTCCACCATTCCATCAGCCATGACCAGGAGCATGGTAACCTTGGGTCTCTCAAAATGAGGTTTGAGGTGACTGAAATGGAGGACATATAAAGGGTTCCTGGGAATCTTAACTCCACCATGTAGGTCACCTCTCTTTTGCACTCCTTCACCTCATAGGGCCCAGATCATGGGTCTTGTAGGGTCCTGAGCTACACAGGCTCCATCACCCACACTTTTTAGACAGACTGAAACTCGACCAATAAGGCCTTCTGGTCATGCCATATCTTTATGACCTAATGGTCATACCATAGTTTTATAATCTTCTGTCTGGTTTCCAGATTCTCCTTTGGCCTCTTTCAGAAGTGCCTAAGATGGGGGACTTTCTTGGGAGCTTTCTCCCAATCCTCTTTTACGAGGTTCAGCTGCCCACTGTCAAGGTGCCCATACAGAAATACAAAGGGGCAGAATCCAACCCCCTTCTGCTGTGCCTCATTATACACAAACAACAGGCATGGCAATAGGAAATCCCACGTCCACGTCAAGTGCTCTGACAGGCCCATGATCATGCTTTTAAGAGTCTTGTTGAATCTCTTAATAAGCACATTGATTTGGAGATGATTCAGTGTGGAGAACGTGTATGTTACCCACATTCGTCCCACACAGACTTCATGTGTGCTGATATGAAGTTGGTACCATGGTCAGATACTACCTCCTTAGGGAAGTCCAGATGGGTAAATATACCCTTCACCGCCCTGGCCTCCACAGGTGCAGTCACTTTGCTCAAAGGTATAGCCTCTGGCTACTGGGTGGCATGGTCCACCAAGACCAGGATCAACCTGTTGCCCAGGGCTGTGTTGGGTTCCAGAGGCTCAACAATGTCGATGTCCACCTGTTTAAATGGGATGCCAATGACTGCAATGTGAACCAGGGGAGCCTTGCACTTCCCTCTTGACTTCTCACTGGCATGACAGGTATGACATGACCTGCAGAATGCATCTAAAGTCACCTTCATCTGGGGCCAATAAAAGTGGGTGACAAGCCTGCCAAAGGTCTTGTCCTGCCCTAGCTGATCTGCCAGGGGGCAGTTAGCTCTAGTAGGAAGGTCCTGTAGCACTGGGGTACCACCAACACCCAGGTTGCACCAGGCTCAGGTACCCTAGGCTCACTGTCTATCCAGGGTAGGGCACCCCTTCTGTGCCCTGAAGAACTCCTCCTCAGTGGGACCTACTTCCTTCTGCCAATTGGTCAGTTCAAGTAGGTATCCCAGAGCAGCAATGTCCTCCCCCATAGAATCCAGTGCTTTGCCCTCAGGTTCAGCCTCCCCCTGAACTGTGGGAGTTTCAAAAGCAGGTCTCTCATTTCTTTTTGGCAGGTACCTGGGGCATTCTCCTAGGCTCCAGATGCTCCGGCTACCCTCTGGGGCAGCCTTGGAATATGTGGTCAGGCACACCCACTTAGCCATCCCTAGAATCCCCAGATGAGATTGGAGCTTCACCTTTTTTCCATATAGTGTGCTCCAGGTCATTACTGAGCAGACAATCCACAGCCATGGATGTACTCACAGCTACCCTCAAGTAACCTGAGGACCCCTCACCCCATTCCAATGGATCCAGAGCCACTGGAAAGTGATTCTCATGGTTGTCAGCTATAACAATCTGGTGGATTACATTAGGGACTGCTTACTCTAAGGACATCAGATGAAAACTGACAGTTTGCATGCTCGCTCCTGTGTCTCTCAGAGCATCCATGCGCTGCTTATTGATGGTGACCCACTGCCTGTACATTTTAGTGTTGCTAGGCATGTTGGCCTTTGGCACCATCTCTTCATCACCCAGGTACACTAGGGTGACTTCTGCACTTCCCTTCATTCTAACTGGGGTGTTCTCCTCTTCAAGTACTACACTAACTAGCCCTGCTGTCTGGTCACCAGCGGGGTGCTGTGCCCTCTTGGGCACTTAGACTCACCCTGGAAGTGCCTGACTTGATGGCACTCATAACACTTTGGGGTGAACTTCCTTGAGGACTTATGATCAGGGAACCTATTCTTCTTCTGTTCATTTAGTAATTGGGGAGCCAGACGCATGGAACAATTCTGGGAACCTTTAAAGAACCTGTTTTTTTAAAATGCTCTTCTCCCCCTCCTTCATCGTGTGGGGACTGTGCCTACTATTGTAGGGATCACCATCCAAATACCTTCTTGTGTATCCTGGTGCTGCGCCAGTGGGCCGGCTCCTTTGTAATCTACCTGGGGTCAGTGAACTTGCTATCAATCAGGTGTTGACATAGCTCTGCAAAACGAAGACTGAACCTGTGCTCTTTTGCCATCAAGTCGCGCAACCCTGAGTAGTCTTCTACATCACTAGCCTTCACTCAACCATTCAGTGCTTTTACAAAGAAATTAACACAATCCACCAGGACTGATGGGTCAGCTTCAAGCTGTACCTGAAAGACTGCCTGTACTTTTCTGGGTTAAGGCCCACGTTTTTGACAAGGGTTCTCTTAATGATGGGGAATCGTATCCTGTCCTCCTTCTCTAGGGACAGCAAGACATACCTCACTTTACTAGGTATGTGCCTCCAGCGTCTTGCCCCCAATACTACTCAGGGACCCTATGCATCTCAAGTGCAACCTCATAGGCTTCAAACCACTTCTTGATGTCATCTTCCACAACAAAGTCACCAGAACCATTGGAAGAAGAACTCTCTTATCTCAGAGGGCACTCCTGGTATGGTGCCATCATTACTGCTGGGCTCTGAGGGCCTGTTTTTTAGATCCAGCTCTCTAATGCTCGATTCATGACCTAGAAACAATTTCTTCTCAGTTAAGGCTTTCTCTTCCTCTCTTCCTTTTGCTTGGCCTCCATAGCCAGTTTCTTTTCCTCCATCTTGAGTTGGCTCATCTGTAACCTAAACTCCCTTTCAGCCTTTCTGTCCACCAGCTCCTCTGGGGACAGCCCTTGTGAAGACACACTGAGCTCCACTCCAGCGGGGAGTTCTATTTCAGGAGACATGTTATCTCCATCCCCTGAATACCACATCTCAGGACTGATATCCAGGTCCTGCTCCTCCCTATCATGCTCCCCATCCTGATGATCTGTTGCTGTCAGCAACTGGTGACCTTCAGCCCAGGCCCTCAGAGCTTTCTGAAGTTTAAATATTTTGGGAGCCTTTCCTGGTTGGAAGCCCCCTTTCTGTACAGAACTGCAGGAGCTGAACCACAATGTAATTCTCCAGATGGATGAGCTCAAATTCCATTTCTGCAGGTATGGTCACCAACAGACAGGTAGAATGAAAGTAAATTTGGAAAAAGCAACATAGGCAATCAAGGACAGTTTAAAAAGATCTCGAATTGGTATCAAATTATCAAGCTGGGATTTTTATTATAATACAAAATCATTGTATGGCACTACACAAACACAAGTCTGAATCTCACTGCTGAACAACAATGTGGGAAATTGGGTTTCTGGTTGAGGGGGTGAAACCCAACTCAAGCAGCAACCACAATCTCTGATAGGATGAAACACAAGCAAATCCCACAATAACCTGAGCTCAACCCTATGGTAGCTTGGCACAAAGCAGTCAGACTTAACTCAGAGGCAATGGTTAAATATTTGTGTAGCACTTCAAACAGTATAAAGAGAAAAACACAGCATAAGAGAAATCCCACACCAATTTAGAAAAAAAGTCTAAAATTTAATAAATGACTTGAAACAAAACAACAAAAATCCAATTAGTAGAACAGGAGATATAGGCGGTCATTACAACATTGGCGGTAAAAGCCGCTTACCGCCGTGCAGAAGACCGCCAACACACCGCCGCGGAATTCCGCCACAGCTATTATGACCCACATCTCTGAATCCACCAAAATTCAGACACCCACACAAGTCCACCACACCAAAGGTCAGTGATAAACTGGCGAAAACAAATCCTCCACCGTTACGCCAACAGAAATATGCCCACACTATCATGACACACGAATCCACGCGGCGGTCTTTCAACCGCGGTATTCCATTGGCGGTACACACCGCCGCGCTCAAAATACACACACACTTACAAAACACTACCACATTGGACAATTCAAAATACACACACCTGAGATACATACACACACCACTCCCACACACCCATTACAATATAAAACACACACCCACATCACCCACAAACCCCCACGACAAAAAAATCAGAAAGAAGGCCAGAGAGAGACACCACCAGCAAGAACAACAGCATCCACAGGCACACAACACCATCACCCACACAACTTCCACGCACCTCACACAACACACCACTACATATCACCACACTTATCTCCACACACTCCACCCCACACATCACCTACACCACCCCATGGCACGGCAAAAACACCCAGGTTCTCGGAGGTGGAGCTCAGGGTCATTGTGGAGGAAATCGTACGGGTAGAGCCACAGCTATTCGGATCACAGGTGCAGCACACCTCAATTGCAAGGAAGATGGAGCTATGGCGAAGAATAGTGGACAGGGTCAACGCAGTGGGACAACACCCAAGAAATCAGGAGGACATCAGGAAAAGTTGGAACGACCTACGGGGAAAGGTGCGTTCCGTGGTCTCAAGACACCACCTGGCGGTTCCGCGGACTGGCGGCGGACCCCCACCTCCTCCCCCACAACTAACAACATGGGAGGAGCAGGTCTTGGTGATTCTGCATCCTGAGGCCCTCGCAGGAGTAGGTGGAGGAATGGACTCTGGTAAGTCAAATCTTAACTATTACATCCCCCACCCTACCTGCATGCCAGCACATACCCCCACCCTCACCCTCACCCCCAGCACCCCAACTCCTCACAAATGTCCCAACATCACAAACCACACATCCCAACACCAAGCCCTGCATGCAACTACAAAGCATGGACACACATCACCAAAGCATGGCCACTGCACAGACCCATACACCCCCCTAAACCACCATCACACAAGCTCCCACACAGGAATGCTAGCACTGGGGTACACGGTCACCCACCGATTGCACACCATTACACACACAGATTTAACAAACATCCTTTTGCACCCCTGCAGGACCCCTACCCAACGTCACCGGACAGGAGGGTCCACACATGTCCACAACACCAACAGAAGAGGCCCACAGTGATGACAGCACCTCTGTCCAACTGGATCTAGATGACCAGCCCGGACCATCGGGGACCTCTGGACAGTTGGTTCTCTTCACACAGGCACAGGCCACCACAGACCTTCCCCCCTCTGGAAACACCAGCACAGCACCCACCCAGCGGGCCCATACCTCCGTCCCCAGGACACGTCAATCAGCTGTGTGTCCACCACTACAGGGAAACCAGGCTAACCCACCACCCCAACAACAACAGGGACCTGGGGCAGTGGCAGTGGTCACACAGTCCAGGGGACGGAGGTCCAGGAACACAGGGGAACTGGGAGGGCTGCCGTGCGACAGGGGGCGGACAGTCCAAGGGAACCAACTCTCCACGAGGCCCTCTCCTCCATCATGGGAGCATACCACCACTCCCAGGAGACGATGGCAACGGTACTGGCCAAGTTTCAGGAGACCCAGCACATGCAGGAGGAACAGCATATGGGCTTCAGGGAGGAACTCAGAACCATCAGCTCCACCCTGGGCACCATCGTAGGGGTACTGAAAGAAGTACTCAACACCAGGAGGGACACTGTGGCACTATGAGGGGCCCCTGACACTAGCATGGACGATGAACTGCCCACCACCTCCGCCGGCGCTAGTGGACAGGATGCCCCGCCACAGGACCACCACACCAGCACCCTACCCCCTGCAGATGGAAAACCACCCCGCAAACGGTCCCTGAGATCCAGGAACAAGACAGAGAACGATGCCAAGACCCCCGCCAAGAAATGAGACCACCCTGATTGTCATCCTACTGTCCCACTTTGTCACCCTGTCCATAATTAAACTGCCCCAGCTCCACTTCCTATGCCCATATGGGCAATGCACCTGTGAGACTAATAGACTGGACTCTGTCATGGACACTCCTCCGCCATCAGCCCTCACCATGTCACTACCCCCTCCAATATTTTGCATTTAAATAAACACACCTAAAGCACAAAATGATCTGGAGTCTGTCTGTGATTTCGAAATAGTGTATTAGCAATTAAAGTGACAAAATGTTTTTGAAATAGTAATGTCAACATACCTATGTCACACAGCTCTAGTCCATGAGGAATTTAAGCAGATGTCACACAGTGGGACCCACATCTGTGAAACCGTAAGGGAAAGTGACAACTCAGTGACCATACACTGGGTGAAAACGACAGACAGGAACGAGGTAGTAGTGTAAAAGTACATGTAGTAGGCAGGATTGTATTCTTACCTGTGTTTCACTGGAAATATTGCTGGATCACTGAGTCCCTGTTCTGCATGTCTTCTTCCTCTGCTTCCTCCTCATCACTGTCCACAGGCTCCACAGCTGCCCCAACACCGCAATCTGGACCATCCTCCTGCAGAAAAGGCACCTGTCATCGCAAAGCCAAGTTGTGAAGCATACAGCAGGCCACGATGATCTGGCACACCTTCTTTGGTGAGTAGAATAGGGATCCACCTGTCATATGGAGGCACCTGAACCTGGCCTTCAGGAGGCCGAAGGTCCGCTCGATCACCCTCCTAGTTCGCCCATGGGCCTCATTGTAGCGTTCCTCTGCCCTGGTCCAGGGATTCCTCACTGGGGTCAGTAGCCATGACAGGTTGGGGTAACCAGAGTCACCTGCAAATGGTGAGGGGCAACTGTTAGACACATACTAACCTGGAGGGATAACCCCAGACCCAGACAACCATTCGCACTGACTTGCTTCCAGGTGCTCACCTAATAGCCACATATGGTGCCTCTTGAGTTGACCCATCACATAAGGGATGCTACTATTCCGCAGGATGTAGGCGTCATGCACTGAGCCAGGGAACATGTCATTCACATGGGACATATACTGGTCTGCCAAACATACCATCTGTACATTCATAGAATGATAACTCTTCCGGTTTCTGTACACCTGTTCACTCCTGTGGGGGGGGACCAAAGCCACATGGGTCCCATCAATGGCACCTATGATGTTGGGGATATGTCCCTGGGCATAGAAACCACCTTTCACTGTAGGCAAGTCCTCCACCTGAGGGAAAACGATGTAGCTCCACATGTGTTTCAGAAGGGCAGACAACACTCTAGACAATACGTTGGAAAACATAGGCTGGGACATCCCTGATGCCATGGCCTCAGTTGTTTGAAAATACCCACTTGCAAGGAAATGGAGCAACGAGACAGCACCTGCACTTGAGGTGGGATCCCTGTGGGATGGCGGATTGCTGACATCAGGTCTGGCTCCAACTGGGTACATAGTTCCTGGATTGTGGCACGGTCAAGCCTGTAGGTGATTATCAAATGTCGCTCTTCCATTGTCGACAGGTCCACCAACGGTCGGTACACAGGAGGATGCCGCAATCTCATCACATGTCCCAGCGGACGGTGCCTATGAAGGACAACAGCAAGCACAGAGTCAAACAACTCAGAGGTACGTACCCACAGTTTACCCAGAACACCAATCATACACAAAAGGTGGCCTGTATGTGTGTTGAGACTAGGCCTAGGTATGTGTGACGCAGTTGAAAATGAAGCCATGTGGGCCCCTGAAATGGCGGCTGCCTGACCTATAAAGTGGGACAATGGGATGTGAGGTAACTGCGCTGGCGTTGTACACCGTCGCGGTAGGCGGTCGAAGACCGCGGCGCAATGCTGCATTGGTTAACATTGGACCCTATGGGTCCCAGGAGCCAATGACGATGTACGCCGGCGGTGACGGTACGCACCGCCGTGGACGTGACCGCCATTTTCTATCTGTTCAGTCACTCGATACCTGATCTTCGACAGGAGAGGACCTACACTGCAAGTGCTGCTGTGACCTCGGTCTGGAAGAGACAATGGCTCGAGTGTCTGGGGAAAGAGCCACTGCCTTTACATCGGAGGAGTTGAAGAAGATCGTGGATGGGGTCCTCCCCCAGTTAACGCTACTCTACGGTCCTCCAGACAAAAAGGTATGTACACAGGGAGCATGTTGTATGGGCTATGCCTGTGTGGAGAGGGCCGGATGTAAGAAGGAAGGGGGCAGAGTGCTGCATGCATGAAAGACGGTGAATGCATGTGCCACATGGCAAGGGTAGGGATGGGGGCCAATCACTTTGACGGTGCAGTTGGTAATGACTTCTCTTCTTCCCCTGCACATTTCATGTAGGTCAACACCCACCAGAAGACAGATATTTGGCGTGCCATCGCCAAGGACGTCCGGACCCTGGGGTTCTACCACAGACGGAGCACCCACTGCCGGAAAAGATGGGAGGACATTCACCGCTGGAGCAAGAAGACGGCGGAGGCTCAGCTGGGGATGGCCTCCCAACGTGGGAGGGGTGCCCGTCGCACCATGACCCCCCTGATGTTCAGGATCCTGGCGGTGGCCTACCCGGAGTTGGATGGGCGCTTGAGGGCATCACAGTAGACACAAGGGGGTGAGTACACTCTCATTCTGCTGACTTTGCGCGCAGTGGAGTTGTCTGGGTGGGGGAGGAGGGCTGTGGGTTTCCCTAGGCCAGGGTGAGTTCCATAGGCAAGGCCCCTCCGTAAGGCAGGCCATGTGGCACCCCACCCCACCTCTGTAGACTGCCAAGTACAGCTATTCATGCCCCTGTGTCATCTATGTGTGCAGATGTCATCCATAGCCTTGTAGGCCATTTCCCAGGAATTGAACAGTGGAGCCCAAGAGCGCAGCGTAGTGCAGGGGGCTTCTGTGTCTGTCTTGTCCGCCAACGGTAGCAGTAATCCATGCACTCAACATGTCTTTCTTCTGTCATCCCCCCCCTTTTTGTGGTCTGCCTGTTCTTGTGTGCATTAGCATCATCAGGCGGAGGAGCAGTGGCACCAGAGCATGAGGGAGCTGCATCCCACATGTCCCTGGAGGGCGAGACTACGGACTCGGAATTCACCAGTGGGACGGAGGGCGAGGGGAGCTTCACAGAGGGGACAGGAGCTGACACCAACGACACGGACACGTCCTCTGATGGGATCTCCCTTGTGGTGGTGGCAACATCTGTGCCCCCTGCATCTACAGGTACAGCCGCCACACCCCCTACCAGCACCGCCCTCCCAGCAGCCCCTCAGCCTTCGCCCCGTGCCCGCTCACCCAGGAGGGTGGGCATCACCTTCGCCCCAGGCCCCAGTCACCCCTGCTGCCCTCAGTGAAGAGGCCATTGATCTCCTCAGGTCCCTCACTGTTGGGCAGTCTACCATTTTGAATGCCATCCAGGGTGTAGAAAGGCAGTTGCAACAAACTAATGCATTCCTGGAGGGCATTCATTCTGGTCAGGTGGCCCTTCACCGAGCTTTTCAAACTCTTGCCTCCGCACTGATGGCAGCCATTGTCCCCGTCTCTAGCCTCCCCCCTCCAACTTCCTCCACCCAGACCCAATCCCATGTACCTTTGCCTAACTCAAGCACACCATCAGACCAGCCTGCACACACCTCACCACACAAGGGAAGTTCAGGCAAACATAAGCACCACACATCCCACAGGCACTCACGCAAGCAACACACACATGCATACACACCAACATCCACTGCCTCCACTGTGTCCTCCTCGTCGTCGTCTCCCTCCTCCCTCCCAGTCTCGTCTACACTCACACCTGCATGCACTACCTCTACAGCCAATAAGTCCCTCACCAGCACACACACCAGCACACCCCGCTCACGTGCAGTCACCACCCCCACTACCATTCACACGTCCCCTGTGTCCTCTCCCAGTGTGTCTGTGACGCCCCCTCCCAAGATACACAAACACAGCCACACACCCACCCAACAGCCATCCACCTGCACCCAAAGTCACCAAATGTACACCTCCTACTACCACCACCTCTTCCTCCACTCCTAAAGCCCCTCCAGCTACCCGTCCCAGTGTGTCCAAGAAATATTTCATGTCCAGCCTTGACCTTTTTCCCACACCTCCCCCACCCCGTCCATCTCATAGGTCCCGAAGTAGCACCTCAGCCACAACATCTCCGGGACCAGTGGTGCCTGTAGTCACCGGAATGTGGAGTGCACCGGCCACCAGGACAGCCAGTGTGGCACGGAGCCACAGCACAGCCAGTCCCCCACCTGTGAAGCATCAGAGGTTGGCCAGTGCTCGGCGGGAGAGGGGGAAGACTCCAGCCACCAAAGCTGCTCCCAGGGCTCTCGGTGGGAGTGTGGAGTCAGCTGTGACACCTCCCAAGGTGGGGAAGGGCCACAAGAAACCCGGCAAATCTGGGAAGAGCTTCACGGCAGAGAATACCGCCATCATCCCTGCTGTCCAGGAGGCCACCGCCAGCCCCAGCCCCAGCCCAGCTGCCCAGGAGGCCACCGCCAGCCCAGCTGCCCAGGAGGCCAACGCCAGCCCAGCTGCCCAGGAGGCCACCGCCAGCCCCAGCCCAGCTGCCCAGGAGGCCACCGCCAGCCCCAGCCCAGCTGTCCAGGAGGGCACCGCCTGCCCCAGCCCAGCTGTCTAGGAGGGCACTGCCAGCCCCAGCCCAGCTGATCCGTGAAGGACCGCCAGCACAAGCCCCGCTGGGCCATGAAGGACTGCCAGCACAAGCACCGCTGGGCCATAAAGGACCGCCAGACCGCCAGCACAAGCACCGCTGGGCCATGAAGGACCGCCAGCACAAGCACCACTGGGCCATGAAGGACCGCCAGCACAAGCACCGCTGGGCCATGAAGGACCGCCAGCACAAGCACCACTGGGCCATGAAGGACCGCCAGCACAAGCACCGCTGGGCCATGAAGGACCGGCATCACAAGCACCGCTGAACAGGGCACCGCCAACTCAAGCACCACTGAACAGGGCACCTCCAACTCAAGCACCGCTGAACAGGGCACCGCTAGCACAAGCACCGCTGAACAGGGCACCACCAGCACAAGCACCACTGGGCCATGAAGGACTGCCAGCACAAGCACTGCTGAACAGGGCTCTGCCAACTCAAGCACCGCTGAACAGGGCCCCTCCAACTCAAGCATCACTGAACAGGGCACCGCCAGAACAAGCACCGCTGGGCCATGGAGGACCGCCAGCACAAGCACCGCTGAACAGGGGACCGCCAACTCAAGCAGTGGAGAGATCCATCTACTACCTCTGTCCTTCACAGGATGAAGCACTCTGGGCACCAGTCCCCCTCCAGAACCAGAGGAGACATCCATCCACTACCTCTGTCCTTCACAGGATGAAGCACTCTGGGCACCAGTCCCCTTCCAGAACCAGAGGAGACATCCATCCACTACCTCTGTCCTTCACAGGATGAAGCACTCTGGGCACCAGTCCCCTTCCAGAACCAGTGGAGAGATCCATCCACTACCTCTGTCCTTCACAAGATGAAGCACTCTGGGCACCAGTCCCCCTCCAGAACCAGTGGAGACATCCATCCACTACCTATGTCCTTCACAGGATGAAGCACTCTGGGCACCTGTCCCCCTCCAGAACCAGTGGAGACATCCATCCACTATCTCTGTCCTTCACAGGATGAAGCACTCTGGGCACCAGTCCCCCTCCAGAACCAGTGGAGACTGTTATCCACTTGAGAGACTGTGGCTTTGCACTCCCCAGGATGTTACAGTGGGCATCCCACCCACTGTAGAGACTTGAGAGACTGTGGCTTTGCACTCCACAGGATTGAACAGTGGGCAAACCACCCACTGTAGGGACTTGAGAGACTGTGGCTTTGCACTCCCCAGGTTTGAACAGTGGGCAACCCACCCACTGTTATTGACTTGAGAGACTGTGGCTTTGCACTCCCCAGGATGTTACAGTGGGCAACCCACCCACTGTAGAGACTTGAGAGACTGTGGCTTTGCACTCCCCAGGATTGAACAGTGGGCAACCCACCCACAGTAGAGACTTGAGAGACTGTGGCTTTGCACTCCCTAGGATTGAACAGTGGGCAACCGACCCACTGTAGAGACTTGTGAGATTGTGGCTTTGCACTCCCCAGGATTGAACAGTGGGCAAACCACCCACTGTAGAGACTTGAGAGACTGTGGCTTTGCACTCCCCAGGATACATCAGTGGGCATTGAGCCCCCTCGTGGATCTGGCGTCGTGCACTCATCCGGCTGAGGTGCCCCCCCTTTACTTCCCCCTGAGGTGCCTGTTGTATTTCTATCTGATGCCCCTGCAGTGTTCTCTCCGTTTTGATCGGGTATCGAGTGTGGCCTCGCCCATGCATTTTGGGCCCAGTGGTCCACGGACTATAAATGGTGCTATACCTGGACTTGTATTATTGGTGTATATGTTTGTTTATAGTGTATATATATTTTGGAGTACTGGATTTTAATAGATTACAATCGTTACAATAATTTCCTTTTGTCTTTGCATTCTTCCGGGGGGCTTGGGGGTGTAACTGTAATGTATCAACATGTATTAGTGTGTGTGTTGTAGTGGGTGAGGGTGGGGTGGGGGTGGGGGTGTTGCGTGTGTATGTCCCTGTTTTTTGCCTCCCCCCTCCCCTGTGTCGTAGGTGCAGCACTCACCGTGGTCTTCGCCACCAGCGTTCGTGCTCCTGGTAGAGGAGCAGGAAGACTATCGCAGGTAGAATTTGGAGTTCCGGTTCCATGGAGTCCTCGTTCCTCGTGGGGTGTGTAGAGGTGAGCGTTTTCCCTTCGAAACATCCTGGTTCTGCCATGTTTTTATCCGCGGTGAATCCGCCCCGGAAAAGGTGGCGGATTGGCCTGTCATAATAGTGTGGGCATTACATTGTCTCCCGCCTGTCTGTTGGCGGTGACTGCCGTGCTGTTTGTCTGTACCGCTGTGGCGGTCTGAGTGTTAAAGTGGCTGTCTTTGTTGGCGGTTTCCACCACAGTCGTAATTTTACTGCCGGCCTGTTGGCGGTCTTACCGCCGCTTTAACACCGTCCGCCAGGGTTGTAATGACCACCATAGAATTTTAAACATTTAAGTGAAAATGTTTCTTAGATGCACAAAGCACCAATAGTGGTCATCTGGTTGTGCCAGGCTCAGACAAAATCGAAAGTTCAGGCCAACCACAATGGAGCATGGGCCGGACACAGGGACCTAGCTAGGCCCCTTGAACAATGTACCTTAAATCATGGTTGTAGAGCATTGTTAGATTCCATGTTGTGGATGGATCATGCAGCTGCAGCTCTAAGGACAGTGTGGGTGGGTGATTTGTAGTACTGCATTGTTGTTAAGAATGCCATTGACCACAGGCTTGTGATGCAAGGTCTTGCATCTGGGATGCGTTGCATAGTGGTGGTTCTACTGCAGCTGCAAGGAGATGGGTCATGCTGCATTGATTCTGCTCATGGGGACTAGCAGAGCATCTTCAGACCCACTTGCAAGGGTCTAGGGTTGGAGTGGCACCACTTGGGGGGTGGGTAGTACTCACAGTAGACAGAGTCCAGGTGCTGGATTCAAGGTAATTAGAGCCTTTTCTGTCCTTGAGCCTATGACCTAGAGGGAAGCCAACTAGTCTTTGGAGTCACACTAGCGGTCCTGGGTTCAAGGTATAAGTCCAGTCCTTTTCACTCAGACAACAGGACAGCAGGGCAACAGAGCAACAAAGTAGCAGTCCTACTTGTAGAGCAACACAGTGGTCTTTCTGAGCCTTCCACAGGTCCAGAGGTGTAACAAAGAGTTGGGTCTAATATTTATACCTTTTGCCATCTTTGAAGTAGAAGAACATTTTGGAAGTTTTCACCCACAGAGATGCTTGGAATTTCTTGCTATACTGCCCTGGCCCCAACATGTTTTGGCACTCAAAAGACTGGTCAAACCTTTTGTGAGTGTGCTCGGGCAGAGATTGTGTTATATGCAAGTGTGGTAGGAGACAGGTCCTCCCCCTGTCAGGACAGAAATGGCCCAGACTGCCAGCACCTATTCTCCATTTGTCTCACTGTCTGGAAATAATACACAAAGACCAAGTGCCATCTATCTACACCTAGTCATGTGACCCACTGTACTGATTGAAGGCACCAAGGGCCACATGTACTTAGCATTTTGCACGTCGCAGATGGCGAAGCGGGCTTTTTGCAATGTGAAATATGCATTTTGGGATGTACAGCTCCATTTTTGCCATTCGGTAATCTACTTACTGAATCGCAAAAAGTGTTTGCGAGTCGCAATTAGGAAGGAGTGTTCCCTTCCTAATTGCGAGTCGCAGTCCCATGTATGATCGCACTTAGCACCAGTTTCAAACTGGTGCTAACCTATTCGCAAACAGGAAGGGGTCCCCATGGGACCCCTTCCCCTTTGTGAATGGCAGCGAAAACATTTTTTCAGAGCAGCCACTGCCTGTTCTGAAAATGGCAATGAATTTTTTTTTTCAGAGCAGCCACTGCCTGCTCTAAAAAAATGAAAAGAAAACTTTTCATTTTTTGTTTTTGAAATGCATCTTGTTTTCCTTTAAGGAAAAGGGGCTGCATTAAAAAAAAAAATAACTGCTTTATTTAAAAGCAGTCACAGACATGGTGGTCTGCTGTCTCCAGCAGACCCCCGTCGTTGTGAGAGCGGCCATTCCCAATGGGGTCGCAAATTGCGACCTACCTCATGAATATTCATGGGGTAGGTCATTTGCGAATCCCTTGCGAATCGCAAACAGTGTCATTGACACATTTGTACATAAGGTTTTGTGACTCGCAAATATCGAGTCATTCTGATTCTCAATTTGCGAGTGACAAAACCTGTATTTCATGCATGTGGCCCCAAATGATTAGAATAAGAAAAATAACTTTTTAAAAGTTGTATTTTCAAAATTGTGAAGTAAAATTGAACTTTACCATTAAAGAGGGTTTTAAATTACAAATCTCTAAAAACAAACCCGACTTTCCTACTTGCTCCCAACTAAATGTTAGTACTTACAAATGTAATTTTATCCCATGGGAGAGGTAGGCCTCACAGTAATGAGAAAACAAATCTAAGAGTTTTTCACTACCAGGATATATAAAACTTAAAAGTACATGCCCAACTTTTCAAATATACTGCACCTTGCCCTCTGGGCTGTTTAGAACCTGCCCTAGGAGTGAGTTATATGAATTAACAAGGAAGGGTTAGACCTAGCAAATTGATTATTTTGTCAGGTCAAATGACAGTTATAAACTATGAATGCAGGCTCTAATGGCAGGTCTGAAACATGTTTAAAAGGCTACTTAAATGGGTGGCACAATATGTGCTGCGGGCCCCCTAGTAGCTTTTAATTTAACGACCCCAGGAACATGTAATTCCACTGTTCTTAGGACTCACAAATAAATTAAACTAGCCATTTGGGTGCAAGCCAATGTTACTATGATTAAAGAAGAGAACACCAGCACTTTAGCACTGGTTAGCAGTGGTAAGGTGTGCAGAATCCTAAGGAAGGCAAAAATTAAGTCAGCGCAAACAGGACGAAGAAAGGCAAAAAATTTGGGGGAAACCACACCAAGAATGTCAGTATGACAATACTGAATATATAATACACATAAAAAATTTTTACATTCGAAAACTGGCAACCAAAAGCTGATATGCATCCTGCAGAAAAAAACAGCATTTATTGAACTAGTCTAAAGTGTTGAAAATTGCACAAAGTTAGGTATAATGAGAAAACTCATTCATTATTCATATCATCTGATATACCACAGCTGCTAATGTGAGTTGCTTGACATACTACCTCTGGGTTTGTAATCTTGTTGTTTTCTCTGTTCGTCACTCACTAAACACCTCACCAAGTCATGTAGTTGACTTAGCATTTGACATCCTATTGGCATAAACATACCAAGTCGATGTTTTCTACTACACATCGGTAGTACACATTAGAATAATTTATTTGTATCTTCATGCTCATAACACGATTCTGAGCTCTATAGATGACTAAGGCTCTCATTATGACATTGGCGGTAAATGCCGCTTACTGCCTTGCTGACGGCCGCCAATTACCGCCACGCTGGTGAATATCCGTTCACCATATTATGCGACACACACCAATCTGACAGAATACAGCCACATAGACAAATCCGCCAGCTCAAAGGTCAGTGTTAAACTGGCGGTCCCAAAACCCACAACGTTACACCAACAGAACAATTCCCATCACATTATGACCCATGAATCACCACAGCGGACATTCAACAGTAGTAAACTACTGGTGGTACATAGTGCCATACTCACAATGAACACCCACAGACAAAACAACACCACATTGGCCAATTCAAACAACACACACCTGACACCCATACACAAACCACACACCAACACCGCTATAAAACACATACCCACATTACCCACAACCCTTTACCAACAACTATTGCCACCACACGACTGAGAAGAAGAGCACAGGGACAACTAGACACACACTACACTCACACCCATACACCTCTCACGCACTCCACATCACACACACCAACACATTACCCAACACACCCTCATCAACACACATCACATAACACCCATGGCACCACAAAGGCACCCCCGTTTCGCTGAGGAGGAGTTAAGGGTCATGGAGAAGGAAATCGTCAGGTTAGAGCCCCAGCTCTTTGGAGCACAGGTGCAGCAGATATCAATAGCAAGGAAGATGGAGCTATGGCGGAGAATCGTGGAAAGGGTCAATGCCGTGGGACAGCACCCAAGAATAAGGGCCAACATTAGGAAGAGGTGGAACGATCTACGGGGGAAGGTACGTTCCATTGCAGCAAGACACCAGCTCGCTATACAGAGGACTGGCGGTGGACCCCCATCTCCTCCCCCACAACTCACAGCATGGGAGGAGCAGGTACTGGCAATACTGCATCCTGAGGGTCTGGCAAGAGTTGAAGGAGGACTGGACACTGGTAAGTCAACTTTTAACAATTATCACCCCCCATACCCACATGCCATCACACACCCTCACTCCTATCACTCTACTCCATCCCACACACTGCACCATCACATCACACTGATCCCAATGCCAAGCCCTGCAAGCTGTACCAATGCATGGACCCTCCTCCCAGCCCTGCATGGACACTCATCACCAAAGCATGCACAGCATAGGGAAACTATCATAACCACTATACACCAACACACACAAGCTAAAGCTGGCAGGGGAACAACAACCATAGAGGGGAAGTTACAGAAGTACAAATGTCAGACACCTGAAGCATAATACATCATTTACATCCCAACAGGTACCCCAGCCAATGTCAGTGGAGAGGAGGTGCCACCACTATCCAGTCCCCCAACAGAAGATGCCCACAGTGATGACAGTAACTCTGGACTTCAGGATCTAGAGGATCTACCTGGCCCATCAGGGATCACTGGACAGTTGGTCTCCCAAGCCCAGTCACAGACCACCACAGAGCCTCCCCCATCAGGGTCCAACACCACATCACCAACCCAGTGTACCCACACCTCTCTCCTCAGGACACATCAATCAGCAGTGTGCCCACCTGTACAGGGACCCCAGGCCATACCTCATCCCCAAGTCAATCAGGGACCTGAGGTCAGTGGCAATGGGCACACCGTTAAGGGGACAGAGGCACAAGCCAACAGGGACACTGGAAGGACTTCTGTGCGCCAGGGGGAAGACAGGACCAGGGAACCGACTCTCCAGGAGGCACTCTCCGAGATCCTGGGAGCCTACCAATATTCCCAGGACACAATGGGCCAGATCCTAGGCAACGTGGAGGAGAACAGGCAGCTGCAGGAGGGACAGTATCAGGGGAGCAGGGAGGACTTGCAGGCCATTAACAACACCCTGGTCTCCAAAGCAGGGGTGCTGGCAGACATGGCCAACATCATGAGGGAGGCAGTGTCACACCAGAGGGTCCCTACCACTAGCCAGTCATCCGAACAGCCCTCCACTTCCGCTGCCGCTAGTGGCCAGGAGGCCCTGCCACAGGACTAACAGGCCACCAGCACCCCTCCCCCTGCAGAAGGTGAACCACCCTGCTAATGTTCCCTGTGAACCAGACAGAAGCCAGAGACACTTGCCAAGACCACTGCCAGGAAATGAGTCTCTCCTGATTGTCACCCTTGTGTTCCACTCAGTCACCTTGTCCACCTTGAACTGCCATTGCTCCCCTTCCTATGTCCCCATGGAGACTGCACCTGTGCTACAAACAGACTGGAAAAATACCCTGGACTTTCCTCCATCATCACCCCATTCTATTGCACTTTCCCCTCTATGTGTTAGCACTACAATAAACACCCTTGGGTAAAAGTCGACTACTAGTATTTCATGTATTGCAAATTTGTATTCATTGAAACAGCTACAACAATTGCAAATGAACTGTACATAGAATGAGCATAGGATTAATTACCAGTAGCTGGCTGTTGTGATCACACCAGGACAATGTGTCATATCACCAACACCTGCAAAATGAATACCCAGAGGTAACGGTAAGTAGGGGAACCAAGTGGGTAATGCCAGCATGGTAATGCCACACAGAATAGTCATAGAAATGTGAAGTAGCACTGTCTCACCTGTGTGTCATTGAAAGTACTGACGTATCACCAATGTTCTGTTGTCCACATCCTCTGTCTCCTCATTCTCACTGTCCTCAGGGTCCACTGCTGCCACAGGGGCATCTCCAGTCTCCTCCTCCTGCAGAAAAGGTACACGGCGCCTGACGGCCAGGTTGTGCAACATGCAGCATGCCACTGTCAGATGGAGGCACCTGAACCTGGCCTCCAGGAAGCCAAAGGTCCTTTCAATGATCCTTCTGGTTCACCCATGTGCCTCCTTATAACGTTCTTCTGCCCTTGTCCTGGCATTCCACACAGGGGTCAGCAGCCATGATAGGTTTTGGTAACTAGAGTCACCTGCAAATATTGAGGGACAACATTTAGCCACACACTATCCTATATGGCCAACACCATAGGCATACACTAACATATACTGGATGTGAACCAGGGCTCACCTATTAGCCACACCCTGTGCCTCTGTATGTGGGCCATCACATTTGGGATGCTGCAATTCCTCGGGGCAAAGGCATCATGCATCGACCCAGGATACTTAGCATTGACGTGGGAGATGTACTGGTCCGCAAAGCTCACCATCTGCACATTCATAGAGAGAAAACTCTTACGATTTCTGAACACCTGTTCATTCTGGCGGGGGTACAAATGCAATATTTTTTCCGTCAATTGCACCAATTATGTTGGGGATATGTCCCATTGCATAGAATATGGCCTTCACAGTGGCCAAATCCTCAACCTGGGGGAAAGCAATGGAGCTACACATGTGTTTTATCAGGGCAGACAACACTCTTGTTAGCACGTTTGAGAACATTGGCTGTGACATCCCTGCTGCCAATCCCACTGTCACTTGGAAAGAACCAGTTGCCAGGAAAGGAAGCACTGATAGCACTTGCACAAGAGGGGGGATCCCAGTGGGATGACAGATAGCTGATATCAGGTCAGGCTCAAATTGGGCACACAGCTCTGTGATTGTATCCCTGTCCAGTCTATAGGTGAGTATTATGTGCCTGTCCTCCAGTGTAGCCAAGTCCACCAGGGGTCTGGACACGGGGTATGTCTCCATCTCCTATTCTTCCGCAGCGGAAGGTATCTAAGGGACACAAGAGTGAGTAGGCTGTCACAAACTGAACAATGGAGCCACAACAGCAGTTCGTAATGTGCAAACATGTTATGGGACAGTGTAATTAGTGAAGTATGTGCCTTTTTATCCTGTGACGCAGCAATAATCGATAGGCCTGTTTACCCCCCTGAAATGGTGACCGCCTGTCCTGTGTGTAAGAAGAGGTGGGAGTGAGGTAATGCCGCTGACGTTGTGTTCCGTGGCGGTAGGCGGTCGTGAACCACGGTGCAATTCCTCACTGGTTAATATAGGGCCCTATCGGGTACAGTGGCCAATGGTGATCTATGCTGGCGGTAACAGTATGCCCTGCCGCGGACCTGACCACAATTTTCTATTTGATTCCTCACTTGTTTCCTGACCTTCCATAGGGGAGGGCCTACACTTCATGTGCTGCTGTGACCTGTGTCTGGAACTTACCATGGCGGCCCCAGCCTTCACTTCTAAGGAGTTGGAGCGACTGGTGGATGGGGTCCTACCCCAGTATGGACTGCTGTATGTGTCTCCAGACCAACAGGTGAGTACACCTTGTGCACGATGCATGTGGCATGAATGCATGGAGTTGTGTGTGAAGGCCTCGTGTAAGGGGGTGGGTGGATGTCCTCTTGGCGGAGTACATGTTGTGGGCTGGGCTATGTGTGTGCCAATGCTGATGCAAACAGGTATGGTGGGCCATTTGTGTGACAGGCTGGACTGTTTGGCTAATGGTGTTCTCCTGGCTGTATTGCCTCTACAGGTCAGTGCCCATTAAAAGAAGGGAATATGGTGTGCCATCATCAAGGAGGTGCGGACCCTGGGTGTCTATGGCAGGCAGATAACCCACTGCTGCAAACAGTGGGAGGATCTCAGACGCTGGGCATGGAAGACCGCGGAGGCCCAGCTAGGGATGGCCTCCCAAAGAGGAAGGGGTGCCCGTTGGACCCTGACCCCCCCAATGGCCCGCATACTGGTGGTGGCCTACCCTGAGCTGGGTGGGTGCTTGAGGGCAACACAGCAGCCACAAGGGGGTGAGTACAGTAGCTATCATTACAACTTACTGCTGGTGGGGTGGTATCCGGGTGGTGGTTGTGTGTCCTTGGTTGCCCCTGGGCCAGGCCAGACATAGCAGCATAGGTACTCTGGTGGGAAAGGGTTTGAATGTGAAATACAGTTTACCTACCTTGTTAGTATTCACTCCTGGGCACGGCTGCGTGGGTCCCAGGTGTGCTGCAGTTGGCGGTGTGTGCCCCTCCTCATTCCTTGGTGACTAGCCATTTCACTAGTCATGCATAATGCGTAGGCCACTGACGCAGAGGGCACCAGTGGGACTGAGGGCGAGGGGAGCACCACGGCAGAGACTGGAGGGGACAACACAGACTCTGATACCTCCTCCGATGGGAGCTCCCTGGTGGTGGCGGACACCTCTGTGACCACCACAGCTGCAGGTACAGCTGCCACCCCCGTACCAGCACCCCCCTCCCAGTAGCCCCTCATCGAGTTGCCCAAGCCCACTCACCCAGGAGGGTGGGAATCTCCTTCGCCCCAGGCACCTCAGGCCATGCCCCAGTCGGCCCTACTGTCCTGAGTGAGGAGGCTATTGACCTCCTGAGATCCATCTCTGTAGGGCAAATAACCATTGTGAGTGCCATCCAGGGGCTGGTTGCCCAGATGCAGCAATCAAATGCTTTCCTGGAGGGCATTCACGGAGGATTGGCGGCCCAACAGAGGTCAATTCAGGCTCTGGCCTCCCCTCTGATGGCAGCCATTGTCCCTGTTTCAACCGTCCCCCCTCCAACTTCCACTTCCTAGTCCCATTCTCCTCAACCCCAACCCATCCCACGTGCACAGCCAGACGAGCATGCACACAAGACAACACTCAAGAGTGTCACAGGCAAACACAAGCACCACACTTCATCCTACAGGCACTCACACAAACACCATTCAGTTGCACACACAACAACATCCACTATCTCCACTGTCTCCCCCTCCTCCTCCTCCATCTCCCACCTAGTTACATCTACACTCATACCTGCATGCATTACATCAATATCCACTACCAGCATCATCACCACACCAAGCAGAACACACACCTCACTGGTAGACACCTCCACAACATCCATGCACGCGTCCCCTTTGTCCTCTCCCACTGTGTTTGTCCCACCCAAAGGACACAAACACAAGCACTCCACCTCACAACAGCATACAGCCCATGCACCTGCACCCAAATCCAACAGACAAACGCCGCCAACAACCACTCCCTCAACCTCCATCCCCATTACTCCTCCCTCTTCCTGCCCCAACGTACCTAAATAGCTTTTCTTTTCCACAGTTGACCTCTTCCCTCCCCCTCCCCCGTCCTGCACTTATGGGCAGGATAGCAAGGACACAGCCCAACACCTCAGCCAAAGAGTCCACGGGCCCAGTGGTAGCACCACCTACTCGTGGTGCTAGGGATTCCAGACCAAATATACTGAAGGGGAAGGCGCCTGCACCAGCTGAAAAGAAGGGGAAGGAGCCTGCACCAGCTACGAAAAAGGGGAAGGAGCCTGCACCAGCAGGAAAGAAGGGGAAGGAGCCTGCACCAGCTAGAAAGAAGGGGAAGGAGCCTGCACCAGCCGGAAAGAAGGGGAAGGAGCCTGCACCAGCTAGAAAGAAGGGGAAGGAGCCTGCACCAGCTGGAAAGAAGGGGAAGGAGCCTGCACCAGCTGGTAAGAAGGGGAAGGAGCCTGCACCAGCTGGAAAGAAGGGGAAGGAGCCAGCACCAGCATGCAGAGGGGTGAAGAGCCCATCCACCACTGCCAGGAAGGGTAAGGGATCTGCAAGCCATGACCAGGAGGAGAGGAGGCAATCTACGCCAGGGGAAGCTGCCATCCAAACACCGCCACCACCACCAGCTGTCACAGGCCCCCACCGCCAGCTGTGGTTGTGCAGCCATCAGAGAGTGCAGGGGCTGAGCAGGAGCCTCCCCCAACCACCACCACAGTGCAGCCATCAGAGAGTGCAGGGGCTGAGGAGGAGCCTCCCCAAACCACCACCACAGTTCAGCCATCAGAGAGTGCAGGGGCTGAGCAGGAGCCTCCACCAACCACCACCACAGTGCAGCCATCAGAGAGTGCAGGGGCTTAGCAGGAGCCTCACACAACCACCATCACAGTGCAGCCATCAGATAATGCAAGGTCTGAGCAGGAGCCTCCCACAACCACCACCACAGTGCAGCCATCACCGCTGGTGCACGCCATATAGTCCAGCTTCCATGGGCTGCTGTGGGGCCTGCCCCACCAGGACCAGTGGTGTACTCACCCACTTGAGGGACTGTGGCCTTGCAATCCCCAGGACAAAGCAATGGGCATGTTGTCCCCTCCAGAACCAGTGGGCAAGTCACCCACTTGTGAGACTGTGGCCTTGCACTCCCCAGGACAATGTAATGGGCATGTTGCCCCCTCCAGAAACAGTGGGCAAGTCACCCACTCGAGAGACTGTGGCCATGCATTCCCCAGGACTAAGCAATGGGCATTTGCCTCCTCCAGGACCAGTTGGCTTCTTCCAGCATCCAGCTGAGGTGCCTTCCCTCCCCCTGAGGTGCCTGCCTATTTGCCACTGATGCCCCTGCAGTGTTCTTTCCGGATTGGTGCAGGATTCAAGTGGGGCTTTGGACTGTGCCCTGTGGCCATGTGGACCCTTTGAACTATGAACTGGGCAGTGTCCCTTTTTTTATACAAGTGTACATATCTGTTTCATGGCCAAATCGGATTGTTGATTTTATTGTTGGACTAATGACATTCACTTTCGTAAATTCCTGGTGTCCTTGCATTATTCTGCAGATTTTCATGGTCAAATTGTTTTTGTACTGCATCTGGTGGTGTGTGTGACGTGTATATGTCGGTGTGTGTGGTGCGTGTATGTGTGTCACTCTCTTTTTCCTCCCACCCTCCCTTGTGTGCTAGGTGGCTATACTCACCAACATCGTCTTCTTCCCTGGCGTTGATCTTTCAGGTGGAGCATTACGTAGAAGATCATCGGAAAGACTTGCAGTTTGGGTTCCATGGCGGCGTGGTTCTTCCCTGTGTCTCCAATGGTGAGTCCTTTGACTTTTGTGCTCTGTTTCCACCAGGCTTTTGATGGCGTTGGTATGACCCCGGAAAAGGTGGTGGATTCATGTGTCAAAATATGGTGGGCGGTACTTTGTCTTCCGTCTGGCTGTAGGTGGCTACCGCGATGGTGACTGTTTTTTCCGCCTTGGAGGTCGGTGTGGTACATTGGCTATCCATCGGAGATATCACCGCCATGGTCATAATTTGGCAGTAATTACTGCCAGCCTGTTGGAGGTATTACCGCCACGTTATCACCCACCCCCAAGGTCGTAATGAGTGTTGTGCAAAAGTGAGCACCTACTTATGAAGTAGTATTTACTCCGTCTTATGCAAGAATATACATTAGACAGAATCCTTTGGTAACATCATGCACTCAACAACCATATATGCCAAATAGTGGTGTAAGTTTTTGCCACTCCAACATTACATTCTCTTCAAGATAAATTCATATATCACCCTACACAAAAGTGCACAGTAGACTCAATCCTGGAACCATCACGTGCACAACTCACATCCAAGACGTAGAGCTGGCTAAACATTTGCCACCTTAGTGTTACATCCATATCAAGCTGCGCTAACACGTATCATTTCATAAACAGTACACATAAGACACTACTCCTAGGATCACCATGCAAATAATATTGCCATGATACAAGATAATTGATTAAGCATTTGCCAGCCCTCCGACACATGTTCAGTCTACCATCATTCTGCCCATCAATGATTCACAAAACGGAAGCTAAGATTTACCCCACCCTACTGTGTTTTGCATCAAAGCCACATAATGAGTGTTAGAAATGGGGTCTTTGGTTGGCAGTCAGGTTACCCCCTGTCCAAGCAAGGACCCTCACTCTAGTCAGGGTAAGTCACACACAATCCAAATGATCCCGTGCCCACCCTCTGGTAGCTTGGCACTGAGCAGTCAGGCTTAACTTAGAAGGCAATGTGTAAAGTATTTGTGCAATAAATCATGCAATAACACAATATAGCACCACAAAAACACACCACACAGTGTTTAGAAAAATATATAATATTTATCTGGATATTTGCAGGTCAAAACAATAAAAGATGTAATATGAAAATGTAGATATATCACCGGAAAGTGATATAAAGGGGGTCATTGCAACATTGGCGGTATACGGCGCTTACCGCCGTGCAGAAGACCACCAATACACCGCCGCGACCGCGGTAGACCGCCACAGCTATTATGACACACATCAAGGAATCCGCCGAAATTCAGACACCCACACAACACCGCCACACCAAAGGGCAGCGATAAACTGGCGGTAACAAATCCTCCACGCCAACAGAAACACGCCCATGCAATTACGACACACGAATCCACGCGGCGGTCTTTCAACCGCGGTATTCCATTGGCGGTACACACCGCTGCGCTCAAAATACACACACATCTCCAAAACACTGCCACATTGGACAATTCGAAATACACACACCTGATACACATACACACACCACTCCCACACACCCAATACTATATAAAACAAACACCCACATCACCCACAAACCCCTACAACCAGAAATTCTGAGAGAAGGCCACAGAGACAGCACAGCTATTGACAACCCCAACACACAGAGGCACACAACACCATCACCCACACAACATCCACGCACAAAACACCACATACCACTACACTCATCCACACTCATCAACACATACACCACCCCACACATCACACATAACAACCCATGTCACGCCAAAGACACCCCCGCTTCTCCGAGGAGGAGCTCAGGGTCATGGTGGAGGAAATCCTACGGGTAGAGCCACAGCTATTTGGCTCACAGGTACAGCACACATCAATAGCCAGGAAGATGGAGCTATGGCGCAGAATAGTGGACAGGGTCAACGCAGTGGGACAGCACCCAAGAAATAGGGAGGACATCAGGAAGAGGTGGAATGACCTACGGGGGAAGGTGCGTTCAACGGTCTCCAGGCACAACATCGCGGTGCAGCGGACTGACGGCGGACCCCCACCTCCTCCCCCACAACTAACAACATGGGAGAAGCAAGTCCTGACCATCTTGCATTCTGAGGGCCTCGGAGGAGTCGGTGGAGGATGGGACACTGGTAAGTCAAATCTTAACCATCACATCCCCCACCCTACCTGCATGCTGCCACACACCCCCACCCTCACACCCTCCCCTATCACCCCAAATCCTCACCAATCTACCCATGACACCAAGCACCCATCCTAACAACAAGCCCTGCATGACACAACTAAGCATGGGCACCCCTCACTAAAGCATGCCCACTGCACATACCCAGAACACCCCCCCAATCATCACCACAAAAGCCCCCACACAGGAATGCCTGCACTGGGGATCACGCACACCCAACCATTGCACACCATTACACACACAGATGCAATAATCATGTGCCTATACCCCTGCAGGAACCCGAAGGAACGTCACCACACCAGAGGGTCCAGACAACACCACTCCACCCCCAGAAGAGGCCCACAGTGACGAAAGCAGTTCTGCCCCAACTGGATCCTGATGACCAGCCCGGACCATCGTGGGCCTCAGGACAGTCGGTTCCCCTTGCCCAGCCACAGCCCAACACCGAGCTGCCACCCTCTGGTAACACCAGCACAGCCCCCACCCAGCGGGCCGAAACCTCCCTACCCAGGACAGGTCAATCAGCGGTGTGTCCACCACTACAGGGCACCCAGGCTAACCCACCACTCCAACAACAACAGGGACCTGGGGGCAGTGGTAGTGGGCACACGGACCAGCGGACGGAGGCACAGGAACACCGGGGAACTGGGAGGGCTGCTGTGCGACAGAGGGAGGACAGGCCAAGGGAACCAACTCTCCACGAGGCCCTATCCTCCATCATGGGAGCATACCACCACTCCCAGGAGACGATGGCCACGGTCCTGGACAAGCTGCAGGAGACCCTGCCTCTGCAGGACAAACTGTATTTGGGGTTCAGGGAGGAGCTCAGGAACATCAGCTCCACCCTGGGCACCATCGTAGGGGTGCTGATGGACATTCAAAAGACCTTGAGGGACACCATGGCACTCCAAGGGGCCCCTGACACTAGCCAGGACGACGAAATGCCCACCACCTCCGCCGGCGCTAGTGGACAGGACGCCCCGCCACAGGACCAACACACCAGCACCCCATCCCCTGCAGACGGACAACCACCCCGCAAGCGGTCCCTGAGATCCAGGAACAGGACAGAGCAAGATGGCAAGACCCCACCAGGAAATGAGACCACCCTGATTGTCATACCACTGTCCCACTTTGTTACCCTGTCCAGATTGGAACTGTTCCAGCTCCACTTCCAATGCCCAGTTAGGCAGTGCACCTGTGAGACGAATAGACTGGACTCTGCCATGGACATTCCTCCACCATCACCCATCACCATTTTACAACCTTCCTTGATTTTTTTAGCACTTAAATAAACACCCTTGAAAGCCAAAAAAACTTGAGTCAGTCTATGATTTGGAACTTTGTATTATCAATTACAGTGTCATAATGGGTTACCCATTGTAAGGCTAACATACCAATGTCACACATCACAAGCCCTTGATGGTTGCAAGCAGTTGACACGTAGGTTACCACACTTGTGAAACTGAAATGGAAGGGTACAACTCAATTAACAAATAGTGAGTGAAATGTAGGTACAGGATAGAGGTAGACGTGTGAAAGTTAATGTAATGTTAAACCTGAAAATGTTCTCACCTGTGTGTCACTGGAAATATTGCTGTATGACTGACTCCCTGTTGTCGTTTCCTTCATCCTCAGCTTCATCCTCATCACTGTCCACTGGATCCACAGGCTCCACAGCTGCCACAACACCGTCATCTGGATCATCCTCCTGCAGAAAAGGCACCTGGCGTCGCAATGCCAAATTATGGAGCATGGAGCAGGCGATGATGATGTCACACACCTTCTTCGGTGAGTAGTATAGAGATCCACCTGTCATATGGAGGCACCTGAACCTGGCCTTAAGAAGGCCGAAGGTGCGTTCGATTACCCTCCTAGTCCACCCATGGGCATCATTGTACTGTTCCTCTGCCCTGGTCCTGGAATTCCTCACTTGGGTCAATAGCCAAGAAGGGTTGGGGTAACCAGATTCCCCTAATAGCCATACCCGGTGCCTATGGAGTTGAGCCATCATATCAGGGATGCTGCTATTCCGCAGGATGTAGGCGTCATGCACAGAGCCAGGGAACATTGTATTTACCTGCGAGATGTACTGGTCTGCCAAACAGACCATCTGGACATTCATCGAATGATAATTCTTCTGGTTTCTGTACACCTGTTCACTCCTGCGGGGGGGACCAGAGCTACATGGGTCCCATCAATGGCACCTATGATGTTGGGGATATGTCCAAGGGCATAGAAGTCACCTTTCACTGTAGGCAAATCCTCAACCTCAGGGAAAATGATGTATCTCCTTACGTGTTTCAGCAGGGCAGACAACACTCTGGACAGCACGTTGGAAAACATAGGCTGGGACATCCCTGATGCCATGGCCACTGTTGTCTGAAATGACCCACTTGCAAGGAAATGGAGCACTGACAGCACCTGCACGTCAGGGGGATTCCAATCAGATGGCGGATTGGTGACATCAGGTCTGGCTCCAACTGGGTACATAGTTCCTGGATGGTGGCACGGTCAAACCGGTAGGTGACGATGATATGTCTTTCTTCAATTGTCAACAGGTCCACCAGCGGTCGGTACACCGGAGGATTCCGCCATCTTCTCATATGTCCCAGCTGACGGTGCCTAAGAAGGACAACAGCGAAGAACCTGTCAATATTCCTCCAGGTATGTACCCACAGTTACACACAAGACTACACCAGACAAAAAAGCGTTGCTGTATGTGTGTTGAGTATAGGCCTAGGTATGCGTGACGCAGTAGTAAATGAAGGCATGTGGGCCCCTGAAATGGCGGCTGCCTGACCTCACAACTGGGACAATGGGATTGTGGGGTAACTGCGCTGGCGTTGCACACCGTCGCGGTAGGCAGTCGTAGACCGCGGCGCAATGCTGCATTGGTTAACATAGGACCCTTTGGGTCCCAGGAGCCAATGAACAGGTGCGCCGGCGATGATGATGCGCACCGCCGCGGACGTCACCGCTGAGGACGTCACTGCCATTTTCTATCTGTTCACTCACTAGATACCTGACCTTCGACAGGAGAGGACCTACACTGCTAGTGCTGCTGTGACCTCGGTCTGGAAGCGACGATGGCTGCTGCGTCTGGGGAAAGGGCCCCTGCCTTCACTGCACAGGACTTGGAGAAACTTGTGGATGGGGTCCTCCCCCAGTACACGCTACTCTACAGTCCTCCAGACCAACAGGTTAGTACACAGGGAGCACGTTGTATGGGCTAGGCCTGGGTGGAGAGGGACGGGTGGAAGAGGGAAGGGGGCAGAGTACATAGAACACTTATGCATGGGAATGAATGGGCCACATGGCCAGAGTAGGGAGGGGGCCACTCACATTGACGGTGCAGTTGGTAATGACTGTTCCTCTTTCCTTGTGCATGTCATGTAGGTCAGCACCCACCAGAAGAGGGACATTTGGTGTGCCATCGCCAAGGAGGTCCGGACCCTGGGGGCCCACCAGAGACGGGGCACCCACTGCCATAAGAGATGGGAGGACATCCGCCGCTGCAGCAAGAAGACGGCGGAGGTTCAGCTGGGGATGTCCTCCCAACGTGGGAGGGGTGCCCGTCGCACCATGACCCCCCTGATGTTCCGGATCCTGACGGTGGCCTACCCGGAGTTGGATGGGCGCTTGAGGACATCACAGCAGACACAAGGGGGTGAGTACAATCTCATTCAGCGGAGTTAGCGTGCAGTGGAGGGGTCTGGGTGGGGGAGGTGGGCTTTGGGTGTCCCTAGGCCAGGGCGAGTTAGGTAGGCAAGGCCCCTCCGTTATGTAGGCCATGTGGCACTCAACCCCACCTCAGCACAGTTCCAAGTTGAGGTATAGTTGCCCCTGTGGCATCCATGTGCGCAGATTCCCACCATTGCCATGTAGGCCATGTCCCAGAAATTGCATGTGCAGAGGTCAGGAGAACAGCGTAATGCAGGGGGCTGCTGCATCTGTCTTGTCCGCCAACGGTAGCGGCATGCAATGCACTAAAACTCTCTTTGTTCTGTCTCCCCCCCTTTTCCTGCTCTCCCTGTCCTTTTGTACATCAGCATCATCAGGGGGAGGTACTGTGGCACCGGAGCATGAGGGAGCTGCATCCCACATGGCCATGGAGGGCCACACCACAGACTCTGAATGCACCAGTGGGACGGAGGGCGAGGGGAGCTTCACGTCTGCCACCGGATCACCAACCAGCGACACGGACTCGTCCGCCGATGGGAGCTCCCCTGTGGTGGCGGCACCACCTGTGCACCCCACTTCTACAGGTACAGCCACCACCCCCCCTACCAGCACTGCCCTCCCAGCAGCCCCTCAGCCTTCGCCCCGTGCCCGCTCACCCAGGACGGTGGGCATCACCTTCGCCCCAGGCACCTCAGGCCCTGCCCCTGTCACACCTGCTGCCCTCAGTGAGGAGGCCATTGACCTCCTCAGGTCACTCACTGTTGGGCAGTCTACCATTGTGAATGCCATCCAGGGTGTAGAGAGGGAGTTGCAACACGGTAATGCATTCCTGGAGGGCATTCATTCTGGTCAGGCTGTCCTTCAGCAAACCCTGCAATCTCTGGCCTCAGCACTGATGGCAGCCATTGTCCCTGTGTCTAGCCTCCCCCCTCCAACTTCCTCCACCCAGACTCAATCTCCTGTACCCCAGCCCTTTCCAAGCACACCTGCAGACCAGAATACAGACAAGTCAACACACACAAGTAGCTCAAGCAAACATAGGCACCACACACACCACAGGCACTCACGCAAGCCTCACCCACTTACAGACACAGCAACATCCACTGTCTCCACTGTGTCCCCCTCCTCCTCTTCTCCCTCCTCCCTCCCAGTCTCGTCTACACACACACCTGCATGCACCACATCTACAGGCACTAGGACTCGCACCAGGACACCCAGCACCACAAGCCGCTCACCTGCACTCACCACCTCCACTGCCATTTACACGTCCCCTGTGTCCTCTCCCAATGTGTCTGTGACGCCCCCTCCCAAAGTACCCAAACGCCGCCAATCACTCACCCAACATCCATACACCTCATGACAGCCTCCAGTACCTGCACCTGCACCCAAAACAGCTAAAGTGACACCTCCTACAACCACCTCCTCTTCCTCCACTCCCAGACCCCCTCCAGCTACCTATCCCAGTGTTCGTCAGAAACTGTCCCTCTGTCAAATTGACCTTTTTGCCCCCCCCCTTCAATTCATCAGTCCTGTCGTAGCGCCTCAGCCAAAAAGCCTCCAGTACCAGTGGTGCGTGTTCCAGGTTTTTGGAGTGCACCGGCCACCAGGGCAGGCAGTTGGACCCGGAGCCAAGGCAGTGGCAGCCCACCCCCTGTAAAGGCTCTGAAAATGGAGAGTGGACGACGGGACCGTCTTAAGACTCCTGGTGGGACAACAAGTGACATGGGATCGAAGGCGTAACTCAGCTGTAACTCCAACAAAGGTGGGGAAGGTCCAGAGGAAGTCTGCCCAGCCTGTTGTGAGTGTCGCGGCGGAGAAGTGCACCATCATATCCGGCGGTCCAGACACAACCGCCAGCACCATCGTCACTGGTCAGGAGACCACCGCCAGAGTCACAGGCCAGGAGAGCCCAAGTATCGTCACTGGTCAGGAGACCACCGCCAGAGTCACAGGCCAGGAGGGCCCAAGTATCGTCACTGGTCAGGAGACCACCGCCAGATTCACAGGCCAGGAGGGCCCAAGTATCGTCACTGGTCAGGAGACCACCGCCAGAGTCACAGGCCAGGAGGGCCCAAGTATCGTCACTGGTCCAGAGACCACCGCCAGAGTCACAGCCCATGAGGGGCCAGGATGCCACAGCCCCGCTGGTCAATGATGGAACGTCATGCCACACACCAATGTCCGTATCAGAACCGCCATGGCAAAGCACCGCTGGACAGGGCAAAGACCGCCATGGCAAAGCACCGCTGAACAGGGCAGAGACCGCCATGGCAAAGCACTGCTGAACAGGGCAAAGACCGCCATGGCAAAGCACCGCTGAACAGTCCTGAAACGCCATGGCAAAGCACCGCTGAACAGGGCAAAGACCGCCATGGCAAAGCACCGCTGAACAGGGCAGAGACCGCCATGGCAAAGCACCGCTGAACAGGGCAAAGACCGCCATGGCAAAGCACCGCTGAACAGTCCTGAAACGCCATGGCAAAGCACTGCTGAACAGGGCAAAGACCGCCATGGCAAAGCACCGCTGAACAGGGCAGAGACCGCCATGGCAAAGCACCGCTGAACAGTCCTGAAACGCCATGGCAAAGCACCGCTGAACAAGGCAAAGACCGCCATGGCAAAGCACCGCTGAACAGGGCAAAGACCGCCATGGCAAAGCACCGCTGAACAGGGCAAAGACCTGAACAGGGCATGCACCGTCTAGGAATGAATGGACCGCCACATTAGGCATCCTTATCCCATGTGCAGCTGGGACAGTGACAGGACAGGTACTTTCACGTGGAGACTCATCCAGTCTGGGCACCAGTCCCCCTCCAGAACCAGTGGAGACCTGCATCTACTTGAGAGACTGTGGCTTTGCACTCCCCAGGATAAAGCAGTGGGCAAACCACCCACTGGAAAGACTTGAGAGACTGTGGCTTTGCACTCCCCAGGATGGCACAATGGGCAAAGCACCCACTGTACTGACTTGAGAGACTGTGGCTTTGCACTCCCCAGGATGGCACAGTGGGCAAACCACCCACTGTAGTGACTTGAGAGACTGTGGCTTTGCACTCACCAGGATACATCAATGGGCATGGAGCCCCGTCGTGGATCTGGCTTAGCATTCATCTGGCTGAGGTGCCCCCCCTTCCCTTCTCCCTGAGGTGCCTGTAGTGTTTCTATCTGATGCCCCAGCAGTGTTCTCTCCGATTTTGGTCAGGTATCTATTGTGGGCCTCATCCATGGTTTTTTGGACTGTTGGTGCACGGACATTGTTGTGTACATATCTGCACTACTTCTCGGATTGTATGTGTAAATAAGGGTGATTTTGAGATAGGTATATCTGTATATTTTTGTATTACATGTATGTTGGCACATTACAAGGTTTGCCCGAATTTCGCATTGTGTTTTCATTCTTCCGGGGGGATTGTGGGTTGTTCTTGTGATTTTTGTGACTGCATTGGTGTGCATGTTGTGATATGCGAGGGTGTGGGTGGGGGTGTTTGGTGGGTGTCCCCCTAACTTTTGCCCCCTCCTCCCCCGTGTCGTAGTTGCAGTACTCAACAGTATCTTCTGCGCCTACGTAGCTGTTGATCGTAAAGGAGCAGAAAAACAAGGGCAGGTAGGATTTGTAATTCGGGCTTCATGGTGTCCTCCTTCCTCGTGGGATGTGTTGAGGTTAGCGTTTTCCCATAGCAAAAGCTGTTTCCGCCGTGTTTTTATCTGCGGTGCATCGGCCCCAGAAAAGGTGGCGGATTGGCGGGTTGTAATAGTGTGGGCGGTACATTGTGTCCTGCCTGGTAACCGCCGCGCTGCTTGTCTGTACTGCCGTGGCGGTCGGAGTGTTAAAGTGGCTGTCTTTGTTGGCGGTTTCCGCCAGGGTCATGATTCCCTTTTTTTGTCCGCCGGCCTATTTGCGGTATTTCCGCAGCTTTAACACCGTCCGCCAGGGTTGTAATGACAACCAAAGTGTCTTAAGTCTTTTAAAAACAAACAAAGTCTCTTTCAAGCACAAAGTACCTGGTTTGAGTGAAAAATCTCCCCAAAGGGCCGCAGAGGAGGAGATGCGTGGAAAATGGTGGGTGCGTCGGTTTCGCCCCTTCACACATGGACTTGCGTCATTATTTTTTGCGCGGGGAAGACGTTGCGTCAATTTCCCACACGCGGACGGATCACCTCTTCGGGTCGCAGGGTTTTCAGACGCCCCGGGGTCTGTGCGTGGAATCTTGGGCTTGTTGATCAGCTCTGCATCGTTCCGGTGGGCGATGCGCGGAAAGTTCTCCCTCACGGCAGACGCTGCGTCGATTTCCCCTCTGGAAGTCAGGTGGCGTTGTCCAGGCGGGCCGTGCATCGAAGTTCCGGTCGCACCGCAGGCGCCGCGTCGATCTTTTCCTCGCAAAGTCGAGCAGCGGCGTTCCGGTTTGGCAAGCAGTGAGTTTTTCACAGCGGAACAAGCTGTGCGTCAAATTTTTGCCTGCAAAAGGTGTCCAGTTACAGGAGGGAAGTCTTTTTGGTCCTGAGACTTCAGGGAACAGGAGGCAAGTTCTATCTGACCCCGTGGAGAGCACTTCTGCAGCAAAGCAAGAGAGCAGCAAGACAGTAGGGCAACAGCAAGGCAGCAGTCCTCTGTAGAAAGCAGTCAGGTGAGTCCTTTAGGCAGCCAGGCAGTTCTTCTTGTCAGGGTGCAGGTTCTGGTTCAGGTTTCTTCTCCAGGAAGTGTCTGAGGTGGTAGGGCAGAGTCCCTGTTTTATACCCAAATGTGCTTTTGAAGTGGGGGAGACTTTAAAGAGTGGCTTAGAAGTGCACCAGGTCCCCTTTCAGTTCAATCCTGTCTGCAAGGGTCCCAGTAGGGTGTGTGGCAGTCCTTTGTGTCAGAGCAGGCCCTCCACCCTCCCAGCCCAGGAAGACACATTCAAAATGCAGATGTATGCAAGTGAGGCTGAGTACCCTGTGTTTGGGGTGTGTCCGAGTGAATGCACAAGGAGTGGTCAACTGAACCCAGGCAGACTTGGATTGTAAGGCACAGAAAGATTTAAGTGCAGAGAAATGATCACTTTCTAAAAGTGGCATTTCTAAACTAGTCATATTAAATCCAGCTTCACCAGTCAGCAGGATTTTGCATTACCGTTCTGGCGATACTATATATGACCTTCCTACTCCTTTCAGGTCAGTAGCTACCACTCAAACAATGTATGAGGGCAGCCCCAACGTAAGCCTATGAAGGGAGCAGGCCTCACAGTAGTGTAAAAACAAATTTAGGAGTTTTACACTACCAGGACATGTAAACTGCACAGGTACATGTCCTGCCTTTTACCCACACAGCACCCTGCTCTAGGGGTTACCTAAGGCACACATTAGAGGTGACATATGTAGAGAAAGGGCTTGGCAAGTACTTTTAAATGCCAAGTCGAGGTGACAGCAAAACTGCACACACAGGCCTTGCATGGCAGGCTTGAGACAAGGTAAAGGGGCTACTAAAGTGGGTGGCACAACCAGTGCTGCAGGCCCACTAGTAGCATTCAATCTACAGGCCCTGGGCACATATAGTGCCCTCTACTAGGGACATACAAGTAAATCAAATAGTCCAATATGGTGTGATCCAAGGTTACTATGTTTAAAGGGAGAGAGCATATGCACTTTAGCACTGGTTAGCAGTGGTAAAGTGCACAGAGTCCAAAACCCAGCAAAAAGAGTGTCCACAAAGTGGAGGGAGGCAGGCAACCCTAAGGCTGCCAGGTCTAACAGTGGGCATCAACATTGTTGGTCCCTTGGACCCCAAAACTGCCTTGGGCATTAGGTTTATCCTGGTTTTGGTGGACCATGCCATCCGCTATCCAGAGGCAATCCCTCTGAGAACAGTGACTGCACCAGTGGTGACCAGAGCCCTGTTGGGAATATTTACCATTGTGGGATTCCCTAGGCAAGTTGTGTCTGACAGGGGCACAAACTTCATGTCTGCGTACATGAAGTCCATGTGGGATGAGTGTGGGGTGACCTACCGGTTTACCACCCCTTATCATCCTCAATCCAGTGGGCATGTTGAGAGATTCAACAAGACCCTGAAAGGCATGATTAAAGGCCTGAATGAAGCCATGAGGCGTAAGTGGGACGCCCTCTTACCATGCCTGTTGTTTGCCTACCAGGAGGTTCCCCAGAAAGGGGTGGGGTTCAGCCCATTTGAGCGTCTCTATGGTCACCCCATCAGGGGACCACTGGGCATAGTCAAAGAGGGCTGGGAGAAAGCTCCCAAGACACTTCCCTAGGATGTGGACGGCTACATGTTGGCCCTCCACAACCAAACCCAACGCTTCTGGAAGCCAAGAGTAACCTTGAGGCCAGTCAAGAGGTGATGAAGGAGTGGTATGACCGGAAGACCACTCTGGTTGAGTTCTCACCTGGAGACAATGTTTGGGTAATGGAGCCAGTAGAGCCCAGGGCTCTCCAGGACCGCTGGACTGGCCCATTTGAGATTAAGGAGCATAAAGGAGAGGCCACTTACCCAGTGGACCTCAAGACCCCTATGCGCCCCCTAAGGGTCCTCCATCACAACAGGCTCAAACCTCACTTTGAGAGGTCTGAGATCAGTATGCTCCTGGTCACAGATGTGGGCATGGAAGAGGAGAGTGAACCTCTCCCCGACCTCATCTCTGCCAAAGAAGGTGATGGGTCAGTGGAGGGTGTCATTCTTTCTGACTCCCTGACCAGAGAGGACACTGCTATGAGCTGTTAGAGAAGTTCTCTTCCCTGTTCTCCCACTGTTCTGCTAACCTGTACTAAAGTGCATATGCTCTCTCCCTTTAAACATGGTAACATTGGATCATACCCAATTTGACTACTTAATTTACTTATAAGTCCCTAGTAGTGTACACTATATGTGTCCATGGCCTGTAGATTAAATGCTACTAGTGGGCCTGCAGCACTGATTGTGCCACCCACTTAAGTAGTCCCTTAACCTTGTCTCAGGCCTGCCATTGCAAGGCATGTGTGTGCAGTTTCACTGCCAATTCGACTTGGCATTTAAAAGTACCTGCCAAGCCTAAAACTACCCTATTTCGAAATATAAGGCACCCCTAAGGTATGCCCTAGGTAACCCGTAGGGCATGGTGCTGTGTAGGCAAAAGGCAGGACTTGTACCAATGTAGTTTACATGTCATGGTAGTGTAAAACTCCTAAATTCGTTTTTACACTGCTGTGAGGCCTGCTCCCTTCATAGGCTAACATTGGGACTGCCCTCATACATTGTTTGAGTGGTAGCTGCTGATCTGAAAGGAGTAGAAAGGTCATATTTAGTACAGCCAGAATGTTGGTATAAAATCCTGCTGACTGGTGAAGTTGGATTTAATATTACTATTTTAGAAATGCCACTTTTAGAAAGTGAGCATTTCTCTGCACTTAAATCTTTCTGTGCCTTACAATCCACGTCTGGCAGGGTTTAGTTGACAGCTCCTTGTGCATTCACTCAGACACACCCCAAACACAGGATACTCAGCCTCACTTGCATACATCTGCCTTTTGAATGGGTCTTCCTGGGCTGGGAGGTTGGAGGGCCTGCTCTCACACAAAGGACTGCCACATCCCCTACCGGGACCCTGGCAGACAGGATTGAACTGAAAGGGGACCTGGTGCACTTCTAAGCCATTCTTAGACATCCCCCCTCTTCAAAGGCACACCTGGGTAAATAAACAGGGCATCTGCCCCTTCCAACTCCGACACTTCCTGGAGAAGAAACTTGTAACCAGAACCTGCATCCTGTCAAGAAGAACTGCCTGGCTGCCCAAAGTACTCACCTGACTGCTTTCTGAGAAGGACTGCTGCCTTGCTGTTGCCCTGCTGCCTTGCTGCTCTCTGGCTGTGGTGAAGAAGTGCTCTCCAAGGGCTTGCCTCCTGTTCCCTGAAGTCTCAGGACTAAAAGACTTTGGGGGTCATTCTGACCCCGGCGGGCGGCGGGAGCCGCCCGCCTGGAGGGAACCGCCGAATGACCGCACCGCGGTCAAAAGACCGTGGCGCCCATTCTGGCTTTCCCGCTGGGCCGGCGGGCGACCGCCAGAAGGCCGCCCGCCGGCCCAGCGGGAAACCCCCCTCAACAATGAAGCCGGCTCCGAATGGAGCCGGCGGAGTTGCAGGGGTGCGACGGGTGCAGTGGCACCCGTCGCGATTTTCAGTGTCTGCAAAGCAGACACTGAAAATCGTTATGGGGCCCTGTTAGGGGGCCCCTGCACTGCCCATGCCAGTGGCATGGGCAGTGCAGGGGCCCCCAGGGGCCCCACGACACCCGTTCCCGCCATCCTGTTCCTGGCGGGATGGCGGGAAGGGGGTCGGAATCCCTATGGCGGCGCTGCTCCCTGGGCCAGGGGTAAACCGGCGGGAAACCGCCAGTTGCCCTTTTCTGACCGCGGCTTTACCGCCGTGGTCAGAATGGCCCAGGAAGCACCACCAGCCTGTTTGCGGTGCTTCCGCGGTCCACGGCCCTGGCGGTCATGGACGGCCAGGGTCGGGATGACCCCCTTTGTCTCTTCAAGAAGAACTCCTTGTGCGGCAAAATCGCACAGCCTGCCAGAAACGACGCAGAGCCTGCACTGCAATGAAAATTTCACTGCACGCCAAACCGGAACGATGCAGCCCAATTTTGCAATGAGAAGATCGATGCAGCACCTGCTGTGCTGTAGAAAATTGTACGCAACGCCCACCGGATCAACACAGCTTCTGTGACTTCGTCCTGCCAGCACAGTAAATCCATGCACCATCGCCGGGGCGTCTGAAAAACTAGCAACCCGAAGAGGATCCACGACTGAGCGCTGGAAATCAACGCACAGCCGTCCCTGCGTGGAAACTTAACGATGCATCACCGTGTGCTGCCCGAGAAATCAACGCACACCCCTTTGTTTCCACGCTTCTCCTCCTCTGCGGCCCTTTGTGGAGATTTTTCATGCGAACCAGTTACTTTGTGCTTGAAAGAGACTTTGTTTGCTTTAAAAATACTTAAGACACTTCATATCACTTTTCAGTGATATCTCTCCATTTACCTATTGCATCTTTGATCGTTTTTGACCTGCATTTAACTAGATAAATATTATATATTTTTCTAAACACTGTGTGGTGTATTTCTGTGGTGCTATATGGTGGTATTTTATGATTTATTGCACAAATACTTTACACGTTGCCTTCTAAGTTAAGTCTGACTGCTCAGTACCAAGCTACCGGAGGGTGGTCACAGGATAATTTGGATTGTGTGTGACTTACCCTGACTAGAGTGAGGGTCCTTACTTGGACAGGGGGTAACCTGACTGCTGATAAGGAAAAAGTTGCAGGATGTTACAACTGCAACAGCAGGTTCTGTACTTGTGTCTTTGCACAGTAACTCCGTGTGATGCAGCGCATGGAACTGGAAGGCAAGTGGAAGAGGCAGCTCTCTTCACTGATGATGGAAGTAGCCACATTCGTATGGCTCCTGATGCTTGGCATTGTATGGATCCTTGTGTGGTTAACAGGAGTGTGCTAGATAGGGATATTAGTGGGGTGTTTAGATTGCACAGAGATTAAACTGGTGATGACAACAGATTTTGCTGTGTGAAGGCAAAAGCTTTGTGTCTCGTCGTATAGGACACAGTAGATGTCTCTTCACAAAGGTCTCATCACTTCGACCTGTGAAGCACAGATGGCCATCAAATATCAACTGTCTATAGACGTCGGTATGTCCTTTGTGGGTGTAGTAGTCATAGTGGTGAGTTACAAGTTTCCTCATTGAACGATATATACATCAAAGGAGTCTACAGTGTGTGGGGTTTGATTCATTTTTTATCAAACTTTCTTACTGTCTGTGATTTTTGTGTTAGGAGTGCAACTGGGTTATTGCATACCACACGGAAATTGTATTAGGGTGGCTTAAAGTTTTCCTTTCAGTTGCACAAATGTACTAAATCTGTAAACTTCCACTGTGAAAGAGGACGTAGTTTCATGAGTTTGTAACGGTAAAGTTTAACATGTCCGAAGCCAACACACTGTGCTGATGTATAAACACTGGATATGCCACCCCCTGCCATTGGTTGCTCATGCACTAATGGCTGGTGATAGGGTTTGGTCAGAGGATGTGTCTCCACTTTGGTCTCCACCAGGGCACAATTATAGAGAGTCATTTCCATGTGATAAAGTGATTTTTTGAAAGGGGTAATGGAGTGAGTTAATTTTGTGGTATTCTTTCTCGATTGTGTTGCGGGGTGTGTTGTCTGTGAACCAAATACTTCTCATTTAAATTAATTTGGCGATGTGTGTGTGTGTTCATCCGACACTTCAGCAATATGGTGTGCTGTTGTGTTTACGTGGTACTGGATTTTTTTTCTGATTGGATTCATACTGGTTTCCTTACCGCATGCCAACCTCAATACAAATGCTTTTTCCCTCTGTGAGCCACAAACCATCGGCCCACTTAAATAAAAGAGAAATAGACAACTAATGTTGAGATTCTGATGAACTGTACTTTTCAGTTTAGAAGAAGTAAATCCCTGGTGCCACGTGGAATATTTTCATCCATTCTGTTCCCACCGAGGGAATATTAGCTGCGAGATGTACTTTCACGAAGATTATAAAGTTGGCTCTATTCCTGGGGGGATAACCCTGCAGGAGTTCACAGGAAACAAGAGTGCCCTTCAGAGACCGGAGCTCACAAAAACCTGGTCTCAATTTTCACCTCCAAAGTGTCACATTGGAGAATCAGCGGGTGCAAAACTGATCAGCCGAGCAGAGCACAATGTCTCGCAGCAGACGGAAAGCAGTGTGCAGGAAGCCTTCCTCCAGAGTCCTCCGCTCCCCCCAAACCTCCCCCCCTCCCCGCACCCACCACACTGATTGCACCACATCTTGTACTGCTGGAGGGAGCAGTCCTCCCGGGCCCTTCAGTTCGGATCTTTGATCCAGGGCTGGGGCGCTGCTAAATGTAAAGAGACTGCTCCTGTCCCCGTTCTCAGAAACACACGTGCCACACATCAGACCTCAAGCAGCTTACAATGCCATGAACCCAGAGATCTCTTCCCATATGACTACAATTGTAATATTGACTCCGAAGTACATCCTAGTCTCTTAATGCAACTCCAAATGCTAAGGCCCGTATTTATACTTTTTGACGCTAAACTGCGCTAACGCAGTTTAGCGTCAAAAAATTTTGCGCCGGCTAACGCCATTCTGAAGCGCCATGCGGGCGCCGTATTTATTGAATGGCGTTAGCCGGCGCAAGCAGACCGGCGCTGCCTGGTGTGCGTGGAAAAAAACCACGTACACCAGGCAGCGCCGGCGTTGGGAAAAATGGCGTTAGGGCGTCTTAAAATGGCGCAAGTCAGGTTGACGCTAAAAAATCGTCTTAACCCGATCTGCGCCATTTGAAACGACGCCCAGACGCCATTTACATGACTCCTGTCTTAGTAAAGACAGGAGTCATGCCCCCTTGCCCAATGGCCATGCCCAGGGGACTTATGTCCCCTGGGCATGGTCATTGGGCATTGTGGCATGTAGGGGGGCACAAATCAGGCCCCCCTATGCCAAAAAAAAAATATATAAATTTTTTTTTTATACTTACCTGAACTTACCTGAATGTCCCTGGGGTGGGTCCCTCCAGCCTTGGGTGTCCTCCTGGGGTGGGCAAGGGTGGCAGGGGGGGTCCCTGGGGGCATGGGAGGGCACCTGTGGGCTCATTTTGAGCCCACAGGCCCCTTAACGCCTACCCTGACCCAGGCGTTAAAAAGTGGCGCAAATGCGGGGTTTTTTGACCCGACCACTCCTGGGTGTGATTTTTGCCCGGGAGTATAAATACGACGCATTTGCGTCGCCGTCATTTTTTTAGACGGGAACGCCTTCCTTGCATCTAATTAACGCAAGGAAGGCGTTCACGCAAAAAAATGACGCTCTTTACTCATACTTTGGCGCTAGACGCGTCTAACGCCAAAGTATAAATATGGCGTTAGTTTTGCGCCAAATTTGCGTCGAAAAAAACGACGCTAATTCGGCGCAAACGGAGTATAAATATGCCCCTAAGTGTTAAACAGTGTGCAACCATGGTTTATTCAACCCAGCTAGAGTTCGTAAAGTGACGTCTTTTGTGATCCTGAAGCACTCCCTTCAAATGGAGGAAGCCTGGTGCAGATGTCCACAGTTTATTTTACAGCATGGTTGAGGAGTTAAACACAAGGTCTATCTTCGTCAACTTTCTTCTGGTTGACAGGATACACATTACCCACTGCAGCCAAAAATATCTAATTGCAAAACGTTACCGACGCTGTTACCAAAAAACAAAGACAGACATTACCTTCTATGCCAAAATAACATCGAAGAACTAACCACATAGCCCTTTTTATTATTTCTAGCAAAACCTTGATTCATGCCGGTGCCATACCATTCTAAGAGATCATTCAACCAGGACTTCAAAAGACCTTGTCAGGATAGTCAGATATGCGATCAGTTATGAGGAATACACCAGGGGAGGAGTTTCTGATCTGTTTTGCTGGCCGAAGGCACTTCTGGTGATTGTGAGAGAGGGTGCAGGAAAGTCTTCTAGCATGATGCTTTATGTATTAGAAAGATAGTTCTATAATAATTGGATGCTACTATTGGAGAACATAGCTTTAACAACGACATGGTGTGATGCATGTTTCACAATAACATTAACATGGTTAACAACTGTACACTTGAATCTGACAAAATAATAATAATTACAGAACCATGTCTCTTAAAGATGCCCAACAATCACAGACTACGCCAACTAATAATGGTTAACAATTACAATTCAATGAGTTTCACTGGCTGCATTGGACTGCAACTAGATGGTCCTTGGTGCTTGACCAGGAAGTAAGGGGTTGAGCAGAGCAGAGTATTGGTGGGAAAAGAAGAGCGAATGATGCAGAAGCTAGGGGTACTGGTTCCAAAGACAGTATAGAAAAGAGATGGGTACAATTAGAAATCATGATCCACTACATCAAAATCCAGCAATGTAAGTACTTTACCATTGGTGCCAAGTAGGTGCATATTCAAGCTATATCTCCGTCACGAGTAGCAGTTCTTTAATTTTTAGGATTCCTTTTCAGTTTCTGATCCTGGGCAGAAGTTTGACTAGAACCCAGTTGTCACTGGCATCTCATTGAGTGAAAGGCTGAGCCACTATCATAGTTTTCAATGTCTTCAGTTCACAGTTTCTGTTTATGTTATGAATTCTGAGTCCTCCTTGTTGTGTCTCAAACATACTCCCCACGAGTATTAGGGAGCAAACATCCAACTACAGTGCTGAGATGCCGAAGCATGCTCCCCTAGGCCCTTTTTTAGATCAAACACATATCAGCCTAGTGACATCAACACAGACTGGTCCAGAAGATTCATATGCCTATGTTTTCAGCCCTGAAGAAAACGAGGCACAGGGCAACCGATTTCACTTAGGGGCAATGTTTCATGGATTTTGAACTGCAGGAAAGGTACAACAGAACTTATAGTTTAATACGACATGAATAAATCTCTGTTCAAATACAACCACTTCTACGACTAATTTTGAACACTTTGGAGTCTCATTCCATTTACACCTGGAGATACCAACCCCATCAGAGCTACAAATACTGTGAAACATTGCAGGTCCAGTGTTTTTTCGTGTCCTATTAAGTTCCTTTATTACTACTTTTCTTTCTATGGCCACTGACAGGTGGAAGGCAGAAGACAGTATTGTATTAAAATCAGCCTTTTATTTAAATGTCAGGGATGAATCAGAGTGGCTGCTTCCCTGGTGGAGGTATGTGGAAAACCATTTCTTAACCTCTTGGTCACCTGATCCCAAAGCATCAGCGTGAAGAGGGTGTTAGCTATTACCCTTCTAATGTTTTTTGGTGGAGAGATTTAGTTAAAAATGACCAATCTTTTTGAGGGTATGTGAACAGAAGTAAAAACCTCTAGCGTTCCGATGTCTTCAGACACTAAATCATAAACTAAATTAGCTAGTGCTTGGGAAAAATCTATAAATCCAGCCACTTTCATGTGGTCAGAGCAACTAATCTCTTTCGCATAGGTAGGGAATACACCTTTATGGTGTGAGGGAGCAAGACCTGAGATGAGGCTTGAGTGCACTTCTCACAGCGATTTCAACAGCCACAATCTCAGGGTGAAATGCAGCAGAAATTACGAGATCTCAAGGATCTATATAGGAGCCATCATGTGTGACGTGGAAAATCCATAAACAGATCTCCTACCGCTACATCCAACAGCCTTGCTCTGGGTCCATATCAACTTATCTAGTGAGGCACAAACAGGAAAGACAAAAAACATACATTTGGAGACCTGACTGAAAAGTAGTCCAGACAGTTTCAGTTCTGCCTGGGTCAGAAGTCAACACAGGTGCCAACATGAAGAAACTAGAAAATGAAAGAAAAAACGTAGATGTTACAGTTTTATCGGTCACCCAACCTAGGCAGTTGTGGAGGAACTGAATAAAGGTCTCCACCACTTTCTTGTCTAATTCAGCAGAAGTTCAACAAGTCCTGTCAATCCCCGCAATACAGAGCCCCTAAGGGTTAGAGTGAGATTTCGAGATCATCGTTGCCTTGTACACCCTGGGGGTAAAACCTGAGAGCATCAGCCCTCAAGATCAGGCTAGTATCGAGAGTTCGCTCCTTTTATTTGTCCTTTAAAGTTTAAAATTGCGTTTTCGGGACACGGCTTCAAGAAGGCGATCAAACGCCTGAAAAGATTGTAAAAATAGAACCTTTTTGTATTTAATCTTGCTTCTCACTGGCATCACGGCTCGTTGGTGTGGATCGTTACAGCGTTTCAAAATTATCGGCCTGCGGGGGTTTGCTGGAAAGCAGCTGTTGATTAGGGTAATCACAACGGTACATACCAGATTAGCTGAATTCCTTTTAAAGGAACATTTAAATAAAAATTAATGTGACAGAAATGTACATGCAAAATTAGTGATGCAATATTAATATTTATGCAGCTGGGATATGCGCGTAAGAAGGAAATCTCTTGGTAGTGGAATTAAAGTCTATCTCTCATAATTCCACTCTCTCTCTCCTCCTGCACTTTCTCTCTACGCTCCCTGTTTCTCGCCCCTCCCACCTCCTTTATGCTATCTTGTAAACGTTTTCGTATTTTCTCAACACCTTTTTATTTTCTGTTGTGTTCGTTTGTATGCCTTAAATAATTTCCCTCATCACAACCAATCCTTTTTTTCTCTCTCTTCTCTTATTACCTTCTCTTTTAATTACAAGATTTAAAAAATATATATTATGCCCAATGTATGACAAAATAGCCAGTTTACTCATTCTACAAATCAGGTGTAGCATCCCTTTAAGTTATACATCCTGTATGGATTGCACTTGACTCATTATTTGAGGCCTAAATTATATAGAGGTGGACTACCCGCCATTCCGACGGAGTATTGCTCAGTCCTCATGGCAGAGAAACAGCCCAAATAATTTATAAGTGACCGCCAAGCTGGCAGTCATTTAAGAAAGCATTGACAGCAACCGCCATCGCAGTGGTTCATGTCAATGCTCTTCTCTGTTTCGTGCAGGGTTGCGTCAGCGTGATGAAACCCTTCACCAAACAAGTTTACTTCTTTATTTTCAAAAAGAAAATCCAGAGGGGGGTTTTCTTTTTGAAAATAAAAGAAAATAATGCTCTCCTCGCCATGGTAATCTTCCATGTCGGGCTGGGAACATTATTCATATTTTACTGTCCCTCACTGCGGGGTTTGCTTGGTGGTGACGGACAGTGAAAAACAAGCTACATGTCCGTCTATCTAAATGAGGAAGAGGGACATGTAGCCATTTCTCCAAAGGCTCTTACCCTGCAGGACTGCTGGAGAAGTTTGGCCATGGTTGAGCTGAAGTAGTCTCTGCCGTGGCCAAACTTATGGTCCACCTGACTATAGATTGGTGCAGCGGACCACAATGTTGGTGGGAAAGAAGTCTGTTGCCGCCACAATGGAGTTCCCTTCCCACCAACATATAAATCGGGCCCTAAGTGTGATGAATCTTTCATCTCTGTAGACTTTGATTAACCCTGCAGTACTGCCACCTGATGAAGTAGATACCCTTTGTAAACATTTGTTAATCACCCTGTTTCCCGCAATAACACAATGTCTTCCTTTGCACCCTGCCCCATGCATGATCCAGCACGAAATATAAATATATAATTTGACAACAACTATGCTGACCATGAATTTTGAGAAAACATCATGCCAGCTTTTTCTGACACTTTACTATGAGTTTTTACTGTAAGTGATTTTTACCAAGAGTTTTGTTGATTGCTACAAACTCTGCTCATCTCATCATCTCTTTATAATTTGGCTCACATCTAGGAGTGCGGGGCAGAGATTATACTATTCCATTCTCACTGTTCTCACCTACCTCATCTCCACCTTTTTTCTTAATTTTCTCTATTTTTATTTTTCCTCGCCATATTTTCTCTCATTTACCTCTAATCCATATTTCATCCCCTTCCTCATTCATATGTCTCTGATATCATACCCATGGCAGACATGGATTATCAAAATTGAATCTCCAAGAAACTTCAGGACGTGTGGGTCTTGACCAGTTATGCAGGGTTATCCCCATACAATTTGCCTTCACCTCCCTTTTTTCTGAACCAGTTTTTGCTGACATTTAGGACTTTCCACTCTTATTCACTGCTAATCCGAGCTAAAGGTCTAGTGCTCACTCCTTAAAACATGGTAGAATTGTTTTACAACCAATTGGCCTAATTCATTTATCTTTTAAGTCCCCCGTAAAGTGGTACTACATGCGCCCAAGGCCTGTAAACTAATTGCTACTAGTAAGCCTGCACCACTGATTGTGGCACTCACTTAAGTAGCCCTTTAAGCATGTCTCAGGCGTGTCATTGCAGCCTGAGTGTGTAGTTTTAAACTGTCAGTTTGACCCAAACCCCCATTTTTGATACATATAATTCAGTCCTAGGGCAGGCTCTAGGTGACGACAGGGATGGGGAAACAAAAAAAAAAAGAAAAGAAAAACCACTTACCTATCTCCTCATCGTCGACTTCGTTGCCGCTCCCTCCTCTTCTGGTGTCCCAGCTTTCACTGGGGCACCAGCTCAGGCTCCCCAGCAATCCTGGTGCTGCTTTCATGCAGGATTAGTCAGAGCAGCTTAGACTGCTGCTCAGACACAACAAACCTGGGGTATGTGCTGTACACAGCCAGGTTGGAGAAACCTAAGTTCGCATGTGCATTTGGGCAGTCTGAGATGGCTGGCCAAACACACATGTGCACTTAGATGCACTCTATCCTCCTCCCCCCTCCCATGGCCCAGCACCTTCCCCTCCCTACACTGCTGGCTGAGCCAGCAGATAAAAAATAAAACAAAAGGAAGCTGTAGTTTTATTTTTCATCTGCTGGCTCTTAGCCTGGGGGGGTGACGCCCCACCGCCATTGCGGAGGAGCGGCCCTGCTTATTACAATTAAAAAGCTGTATACAGATTCAGTTTGGTGTCCAAAGAATTGTAATTAAAAGACCTCTTTAATAGCCATGCCAGATTTTTAGACACAAATCTGAAATGACACTTTAAGAAAGGTGGCATTTTGTTGCCCTATTTGATGCCTGCAGCCTGTTCCTGAGTCACATGTCTAGGTGTGGCTGGAAGTTGATGTTTGTGGATTGCTCCCAGACAGTGAGACAAAAGGACACTTGGTGTAGTCAGGATGGGCCACTCTGAGTTAATGAGGGGGAGGAGATGTTACTTACCACACTTGCACATCACAAATGCTGGCTGAGCACTCTCACAAAGGGCTTGGCACTGGTCTTTTGTGACCCAAGACAAGTTGGGGCCAAGACAGGGAGTAAGGTAATGGCTCAGGGGCGTGGAAATCTCTAGAAGCTAGAAGCGTCTTCCACTTCAAAGTGGGCACCAGTTAATAATATTAGACCCTTAGACCCAACTCTTCCCTACACTTCTGAACCTGTGGACTCTCCAGGAAGACGGAATGGTGTGCTGCTAAAAGACGTCAACTTTTCTGGCCTGCTGCTCTGAAGGACTGCTGCCCTGTGCTCATCTGCTGGCCTGCCTCTCTCTCACCTCAGTGAGAAGGACTAGACCTGCTTCTCTAAACCCAGGACCCGAGAGTGAATCCAAGTGCTAGTTGTCTGGCATCCTGATCAGATGTCTCTCGGCCATAACAGGCTTCCAACAACGTTGAACCCGGCACCAGGTCTCCGCCACCTGTGAGTCCTGCCTTCCCAAGTGGTGCCACCCCAGTCCTGCACCCTCAAAAGTGGGCCTGAAGGTACTCTGACAGCCCCTCTGTGTATACAGCAGAACCAACACATCTCCACTGTGGTGCGGTGCATCTCCCACAGACACGGTACATCACCTTTGCTGCTTAAAGCATCACCCCCGGAACTGATGCTTCGTCTCTGCTGTGTGGACTTCCCCAATGCCTGGACTTCGCTTTCCCTATCGCAACTGATTGGAGCTGATGCATTTCCATGCCAAGATATCACCTTGCTGAAGGCAGCCCATCGGAACTAAAGCTGTGCAATGCATCTCCGCACAAGGACATCGCATTGAACTTTGCAGCTCCTCAGAACCGCTGTTGCATGACGCATCTCCTTGCCCAGACCTTGTTTGGCCTTTGCTGAGTGAAGCATCCTCAACATGGGACTCCGCATCTCTTCATAACAACGACTTAAGGTACTTTTGGTCAGCAGGCCTCATTGGTTTCCTGTAGCCAGCCCATGCTCTATTGCAGTCAACATGAACTTGTGACTTTGTTCCGGTCCAGCGTGACCAGATAACCACAGTTGGCGCTTTGTGCTTCTCTGCGCTATTTTCACTTAAAAAGTTTAAAATTGCAATCTTTGGTTCTACTAATTGGATTTTTGGATGTTTGCCATTTTGCTCTTGATTTATTTATTAAAAAATTGTCTAAATTGGTGTGGGAGTTGTGTTGTGTGGTGTTCTCACTTTATTATTGTTTGAAGTGCTGCATAAATAATTTACTCATTTATTTTAAGTAAAGCCTGCCTGCTCTATGCCAAGCTACCAGAGGGGTGAGCAAATGTTAATTTGGGGTTTGCTTGTGCCTTCACCCTGACACGCATTTTGGTTGCTGCTTGTATAGGGTGTCACCACACTCAACCATTAACTCAGTTTCTTACACCATGCCATCCTCCCTCCACCAGGAAATGAATGTGGCTTCCTTCCACACTGTGCTACTTTGTCCTTTACCTTAGTGGTATCAAATTCATCCAGCCTGATTGGGAATCCATTTCTTTTTTAGGCCTTTTTACTTCAATATGACTCTAATAATAACTACTTTTCGCTCTGGTAAACTATATTTGAAATGTTTTGTAACATGTACTGGTGAGAATGAGGCGGTGTAGGTGACACCTCATTCCACAGCATCTTTCGAGCATTCCCCTTCTTCATTCTTGCCTATGAAATGCACTCAGTAAAAAGTCATCAAATGCACTAAATGGTCAGAGATGAATACTGGTGGCTACATATACGGAACAGCAAACATTAGCTACAAAATGCTGCATATGGTAATCAATGCTTGCAAGTTTCCTCCAATTAGTGATTAATGTCTGCAATGTAGGCCCACAAGGGCCCCAATATCACCTACTACTATTCACCAAATATTATGTGCTAAATTATCCCATATGAAAGACCCTAATTATCAGTAGATGTAGGGCTTTTATAAGCAATTAATATCAGCTATGATTTTTTTTCTTAATGCCTTTAAACTACCCCTTTGTATTTTCTAACTACTCAAACATAAGTGTCTCCGGCATGACCGATTTGTGTAACCAGCTATGACCTATAAATAGTCCCTGTTGTACATAATAAATATCATTAATTGCCAGCTGAGAATGTCTCCAGGGACAGCCAAGAAGCTCTACCTATCATTAGACCAGAAGCTACTTAAAACTGATCACATATTCCCAACTACCAATTACTCTTCCTGGACGACTTTCAGCTAGTACCCATCATGCTCCACAAATCATTCAGGTGCACAATCAATAACTAGTCAGCAGTGCCCCAATTTATGTTGTGAAATCTTATCAACAATGTCAAGAATTTCCACAATAACTAGTCAGGCTTGTCCCAATCGTCGCATGTTAATAACCATTGTCTTAAAGCAGGAGCAAAAGGCTTGTCAGTTATTAAGGACACCAATTAGCATTAATTATTCCTCTCATCACCACAAATCCTCAGTAATATTCTAGAATGTACTAAGTATGCAACAATCAATCTCCCAAAACCATCAGAAAAGACTGTCCCAAATTATGTCTCTCAATCTCCAATGAAGAATGCCCAAGCAGGAATGTCCAAAATAATGAAAGAGGAATGCCACCGGTCACAAATTACAAAAGCTACCAATGTTTTATCATCCTTTCCATTATGTTCACTCAATGATGACACAAACAGAAAGCCAAGAATCCCTGTTCAAGAAATGCCCTAGCAATTAGTAAAGGATGATGCTAATCATTAATCAAAAATGCCGGACATCTTCAGTCATGAATGCTTTTAATCATGAGCCAGACATATAACCAAAGGCCAACCTAGAGTGGCCTAATCAGCAAGCAAGGATGCCCCGGTACAAAAGCAAAGAGTGCTTGCAATCTTTGTCCAGACAGCCAGGATTGTGTCCGCTCTCAATCATCAACAAGGCATGCTGTAATTTTTGGCAACAGTGGGTTGCAGAGCAGAAGTTCACAAATATCCATGCATGTGATAAAAAAAAGAAACAGCAAATTGTGATGTCCAAGTCAAATAGTGTTGCACTGACAAAAAAATGAAAATGGCTCAAAATGTACTTATTCATGATCTGAATGAATGAGGGTTCCTCAGATGTAGCTACTCAAGTAGCTTAACTTGCAATAGCCAGTGTGCATGCAGCTTTGTTGGCTCAGTCCTGACAAGCTGGAGCTGTGACGGTGGATGTTTGGCCAAGGCGTAGTGGCATTGGAGGCCTGAATGTTGCGAAGTAAGCCATAATGGACCTCAGCATAGCACTTCTGAGGTGTTGCCACCAGGCAACAGATCCATAAAAAAACTATAACAGCACATTCAGTAAAGGTGTGGGATGCCATCAAGATCCACAATGTATAAGCATGTACAAGCATATGATCATATGCCCTTCTGCATAAAACTCTGGTTTATCTTAATCGTTCAAGAAACAAGTTCATTCAAAATGTCATTTTGTGCGCATTCTTGTGCTTCACCGTACGTCTAACCTTTTCTAGCTATGTTTAGAGTAAAATACAAAGCCCCTGACCTCAGCCATTATTAGTTTACGACAATATGATTGATGGATGATATTTTCACACAGACATTGGTGTCATCCTGGAAACTTGTGTCCACTCCAATACCAAACTTAATGGCGTAAAACATAATAAACTATAGGAATGACTAAATAGATTTCTGAGAGGCACTGCATGGTACCGCCACTCTGTCAGAGATGGTTGGTTAAACATGTTTGGAGAACCAGCTCAGGTCTTCGCCACAAAAAGCCTGAGTATTAGTTTTACAGAGTAAAGATTGACCTTTAATGATCAAGTGTATCAATGGATGGTGAGACACTCAGTAGAATGAGAATCACTCAATTATTCTGATCATCGGCGAAGGAATTTAAAACAAACAGAGGAGCAGAACTGAAACCTGTTGCAACTACACGTTTGTCTTTGTCGTTTTCTCCAGTGCTGATCCACGTGTTCCGGGCCAAATCAAGCAGAAATTAGACTTTTGAGAACTTAAAATGATTTATTCTTACCTTTCCATGAGTTTGTATTTATCAGTACTCCTTATCGCGCAGTTAAGAGAAGCTCCATTTTATATTAGTTTTCACTTAGACAAAGTGTTGCAGAATACATTAAACCCATACTCAAATCAAACCGAATTACTTATGTATTCACTATTGTAAGGCTCCTTTCCTTTTATTCATTGTATACTTGACAAAATATCAATGAAGCAATCAGTAGAAGGCTAGTATACAGATTTGTGAGGTATGATTTATGTTTATTCAGTGATCTTTGAGATATTTATAAAAATGAGTTTGGTGGAATTCAAGGAGTTTACCATTTGAAAGTTAAGTTTCAGAACATTGTAAACCATTCAGTTCAAGAACCATGTTTGAACTAAAAACAAATACCATCAGCCTCGACATATCTTTCTCCTGCCATCCACTTAACCATTGTCAGCCGTAAACTGTTTCATAAATTGGTGACATTTTGTTGACGGTCATTGAACGACTTTTTTCTCCTTTCGACATTTAATAGGACCAGTGGTTTTTACACCATTCTCAAATCTGCGTCATAGAAAAACATAACTTGACAGGGCCACATGAGGATACAGACGCACACCACATTTCTGCCAGAAAAAACATGGAAAATGAACATTTTGCAAGAAAAATGCTTACATCTTTATGCTGTTCTTGAATCAATCAAATAGTTTTAAACTGGCCTGAGAACCAGTGTTTAAGTGGAAAAATACAATAAAACGAGAAAAAGTATGCTCACAATCTGAGGCCTCTGGGCTCACTGGCCCATAGTTAGAGTTTCTGCATGCAAAGTTAGGAGACACTGGATTAGGTGCAGGGCATGATCAGAGGCTATTCCACATGCTGAGCTCCTGCTCTGCAAGCCTGAAGGTTTTGCACAGTAGGTTCTGTGGACAGCAGTATCGAACTGGCCTATACGGTAACCAGGCAGTGTGCCTGATAGGCTGGTCTGACAGGTCAATGTGTGGGCCGGCATTTGTGGCTACTTGTGGGCCTGCTTTATGGTCTGATGGGTCATTTTCCTGTTGATTCCCTAATGTTACAACAAACGTTGCCTGCAGCAAGCACAAATGTATACACTCTGCCCTACTTCGCAAAACATGTATAGACTTACCCAATTTGCAATTGTGGGGTGTCATATTTTGGGTTCATATTTAAAGGAAAATGATGGAGCATGATGCCGCGCCAAAATTTGCAGCGCCACACTCCATTATTTTCACAACACAGGGATGCGCCACATTTAATTGAACAAGGTGTACCCCTGTGTTGTCCCCTGCGCTGGCACTAAATTGAGCTGCCAGCACCGACGCAGGCATCCTTGCACCATCATGCAGGGATGTCTGCATTGAGGGGTTTGATTGTTTATGTGTGTGAATGTGTCCCTTCCGCCATGTAAACAATCATTAATGGCGATTTGGCCAAAGCTTCATGTTGAAATGATTGTTATGTTTGTGTGCAGGAAAGGACACCTTCCCACACAGAAACAATCATGTCTGGCATTTTATACTTTTTATGCATGCTGTAGAATGCAGCACACATAAAAAAGCAAAAAATGAGGAGGAATACAAGTATTTCTTCTTGTTGCGCCTTGCTAACTCCACCCCTGGCATTAGATTTTGGCACTGCCTCAGGTTTACGAAAACTCGTAAATCTGAGGCAGCGTCAAAATGCAATGGGTGTTGCTGTGGTACGCAGACAGCAACACCCATTGCACGCCCCCTTCCACGCAAAGGGCTGTGTGTGAAGGGGTCATATTTACAAGGTGGTGTTAAGCCACAAAAAGTAACTTAACTCCTCTTTTTAAATACACCTCAGCATATAGCACCACCAGAGCGTCATGAAAAGTGACACTCTGGTGGCGCTATGGGGCTCATTGGGTTATTGTTTGAGGAGGAGGAAGCTCCACTTAGGCAACAACTTCAATCCTTGTCAAAGTGAACCACATAAGTTACTAAATTAACCTGTGCTTAACCCTCTGTTAGCATGGCACAAAGCAGCCAGGATTAACTCAGATGCAATGTGCAAATTATTTATGCAGCACACATAAAGTAATAAAGTGAAAACACAGCACAAGAAAAATTCCAAACAATTTAGAACAATAGAGTACATTTTAACAAATCAAATGAGACCAGAATAACAAAGATCGAAATCAGTAGAAATTGAGTTATGCAATTTCAAAATTTTATGTAGCTATAGCACACAGCATCACTCAGGGTCATCTGGTCGTGTTATAGTGGGCCCAAGTCACAAGTTCAGGTCAACCACAATGGAACAAGAGCTGGATACATGGGCCAGGTTGGTCTAACTTTTTAAAATCCAGGGACAAGGAGTTCTGCTCATGGTGGAGGAGGCTGAGAGGAGCAAAGAGAGAGAGTCGCAGATGATAATCACTGTAGGCTGAAGAGCAGGAAGGGTGTTGTGGGCTGTCGTTGCAGTAGCACAAAGAGCTGGTCAGGCAGCATGAATGGTCATTGCTGGAGCTTCTCTTTGGCAGACACCATGGGCTGTTGTTACTATAGTACGGAATGCAGATCTCGCATTTACGGCCATCACTGGCAGTTGCTGTAACACAAAGAGCAAGTATTCACCGGGACTTTGCATGGACATTTGTCACCGGCAGCAGAGTTTCTGTGCAAAGAGTCCCAATTTTGGTTGCAGTGAGCCTCACCTTCAAAATTTTACCTTTTCCTCTTGAAAGGAGGTCAGACTGATGCCAGTCAATGGTCCAGTACCTGGGGAGGCCCCTCTTGGAGGTCAGGAACTCACTTCAGCAGAGGCCAGCAGGGCTCGGGCAGGTTCAGTTGCAGTTCCGGGCAGGTCCAGTGCAGCAGGTCAACTAGGCAGTTCAGGAAGATCTCTGAAGCTTGATGCATTCTAGTAGCTCAGACAGGGGATCAACCGACTGACCCTTGGAGTTATTCAAGTGAGCCTGGGATGAAAGGAGCAGCTCCAACCTTTCTTCTCAGACAGCAAGTTGGTCCTCAAGCAGCATAGCAGGCCTCTGGTGGCAGGACAGTCCTTTGTCTGTAATGTGCATAGGTCCAGGAGTGTACTGGATAATTGTCCCAAGGGGCCAAGTTTTATACCTGGTGCCAGCCTTTGTGTGTGTGGGGGACACCTGGTCTTACCCCCACATCTGGTCCTGGAAAGTTCTTCCCTTCCCCTGTCAAGGCTTCACGCTGTCTGTGGTGATAATACCCTGGAATCAGATTCCTTTGTTTGTGCTGAAGGCAAGCCCTTTAAAATGCAAGTGGGGCAGGGCACAGCTCTGCTGCCAGCCTTCATGGTAGGATGGCCCAACCTACCAACCCTTAGTCCTCTTTGTGTCACTGTCTTGGAGAACTACACAAAGCCTAATAGTAGAGCCATTCAGAGACATGTGACCCAGTACACTGACAGAAGACACAAATGGATAAAAAAAAGCAAATGTCAACTTCGAAAAGCAGCATTTTCAGAAATGAAACTTAAAATCCTTCTTTACTATTAGATAGGACTGGATTTTCAATCACAATTTATCTGAGTGTTAACTGTATATTTCTGTCTGCATGCTCCCAATCAAATGTAATCACTCATTACATGTAATAAGGTAACCCAGTATCAGTCAATGGAAGAGATAGGCCTTACAACAGTGAAAATTTACTTTGGGAGCTTTCACTCCAGGACATGTAAAACTCAAGTGCATAAGTTCTACTTATTAAATCCAATTCAGCCTGCCCTATGAGCAGTGAAGGTTGATGATCTTTAAAGGTAATAACAAGTAATACTTGCCAGGAAGTTATCCCACTTTTTTAAAATTGCCTTGAGAGTTGCCCATATGTCAAGAAGTACATTTATTGTGACAATGCCAGTATTTTGTTATGGGTACCCCATACGACAGAAATGACATACAATAGTCCAGTATCAGAATTTTGACACTGGTATTGCCCAAATACCATGGATAGCTGTGCGTCAAAAATTACCTCCAGTTTTTCAGAGGCAGCATTTTATCATGGTGTGCGTCCCCCAACCCGCCCCCCCCCAGTATACCATAACTTCCATCTCCAAGGCAAAGAATTATCTTCATCGCCAGCATTTTGCATAGGTGTCCCTTTATGTCAAGTATTTCTTCCAGTATTTCAGGATCTGCATTTTGCATCGGGTGTCTTTCCTTGTACCAAGAATTACCTCCACACTCCAGAGAAACAATTTTGCCACTGGTGCCACCTTGCCAAGGATTATCTCCAGTATGGAAGCAGCAACATATTTTAACAGGGACCATGCCCAAATATACTTCTAGTATGTCAGGGCCTGCATTTTGCCATAGGTGCTTTTTCTTATGGGGATAATTGTCTTTATTATGCCAGCAGCAGCATTTTACCTGGGGTGCCCGCCTAAGCCCAGAATTATACTGATTATTCCAAAAGCTAGGTGCAGACTCATAGTCATAAACACCCAAGCAAACTCACTCCTACTCGCTCCCACGCTTTCACTCATACTCTCTCTCTCAATCACTCTCATCCCTCTTTCTCACTATAACTCATACTCGGTCCAACTCACATTTACTCACACACAAAAGAACTCATATTTACTGGTTCTCACTCCCACTTACAAACAAACACTCACAATTTCACACTCAATGACGCTTGGCCCTAGTGCAACTGCAGCTGCTGCACCTTTGATAGCAACACATCTAATTCCCTTCCACACCTTCTGACAATCTACAATCTTTTGCTCCTTATAACACACTTTCACTCCTTCACCCACTAACTTAGACTTATTTAAAGTTTCTCAAATTCAGATTCCCACTCACTTTCACTCTCATTGACACTCTCAAAGACAATCACACTCACTTTAACTCAATCTCTGTCACTGTCAATCACTCACAAACACACTCACACATGCACAGAAAAACACGTTTTCACTTGCCTTGGTTCTTTAGATGGTTCCATTGCCACAGCAGAGCAGGACTTTAGTGCTGGGCATTAGAACCAGAAAGTCATGATTCTCAGTCAGCAGCCAGATAGAGCAGCAAGGCCAGGTTTGAAATGAAATAGGTCCACCTCAATCCCTATCCCAGCTTCTTTATAGAACTAGAAGCACAGCCCTATCCTGTCCTTGCTGCACTGTGTGGCTCCTCATTTGCTTCAGGGATGCAGTGATGTGAGCCATGAAAGCTATATTTTAGCAGATATACTGTGCTGCCTGAGGCATATGAAATATTCTGCTAAATAAAATAGATTTTTTCTGTTTGAGGGAATTTTAGTTGATCTATGTCCCGCACACATGCGATCCAGACAACCAGCTACTCAGTATTGCATTTTGAAACAACACCCTGTAGCTGGATCGTGCCTCAGCTTCCTTAGCCCCCCTTCCTCCTCCTATTATTATGAGCTTAGAGAGGAGGGTGAGAGGCTGACCTGCGAACTGACAGTATTCATGAAAACACAAAACTTGTGTTTTCATGAACACTGCTCAGTTAAATGTTTACCAGCAGAGGCAAGGGGCAGAAAGTGATGCCTCACAGGAGGCTGGGCTGCACCCCTTAGACCCTGTGCTGCCTATGAGCCTTCAGGGCCTACCTTAGGGGTGACATATGTATTAAAAAAGAAGGTTGGATCATATAAAGGTCAAAACGCAACAAACAATATATCTGCTGATAACGAATTGGACTATCTTTTTTGAACAATGGAATTTTGTTGAATTTTGATTTATTTGAGAACATTGCTATACTTATTATTTTCATTAGCCTTTTTTATGTTCTGTGTAAAATTATTTTGCCACTGGCACTTCTTTGAGTCCATTCTTTGCACATCACACTTTGGAAACTATTTCAATTCTGCTTAAAAAATTAAGTCATTAAATTTTGAATATATTGGAACTATCCACGTTTGGTCATACTTTTCTTGTTTTTTTGATGGTATGAATTACCTTATGTTAAATTTATGATTAGTGTTTTTTTTTTGATAATACCTTTTGGACATTGTTTTTCTTACTATCCATACCCAGGCCCCTTGTAAGATTATGGGTGACTCCTGTTGTTTATATGATGACTCACAGAAAAGTCACTCCCAAGACCCAAAGAAAAGAGGTGAACTCTAAGAGTCAGTTGGCTGACTTCTTGTTGCACCACCACGGCCACAAAAGCTGAAGAATCACATTCTGCCCAGTCAGTAACCATAATCTCCGAATCGCCACTGACTCCTGAAGTGCAACCTGGACGACCAAGTTTCAATACTCAAAGGTTGTACCTGAGTCTGTGGGGCCTAGGAGAGTTGTCAGGGTGCAGTTTGGTTGGCCAAGACAGACCCTATCCTTCACCAAAAAGAACCACTGATTTTGCTGTGACCAGAGACCAGGAGTCCTGTGGCAACTGGACTTTTGCTGGACCATGGAAGCCTTTGAGGTACATTGACCCCTGTGGCCAAAGTCACCACATCTGGACTGTGGACTAAGGAGTAACCCAAGGAAGACCCCTGTTCACTGCAGAGCATTTTCAGCATCTGACAGCAGCTTCAGCATCCTGTATCCCTTTCATCAGGACCAATCAATTGAAGGCCACAGAGGTTCGCCCGTAGCACACGGAACTGACCTTGAGACTGCTTTGCTACCAAGGCAACTGCCCTACTACTTCTCATAGGCTCTTCTGAACCTCATTCTGTTGGACTCATTAGCCAGTGTGAGCCGGAGTGCTGAACAGAACTCTTTAAAAGTTTTACAATGATTCTAAACTTTGCAGTTACGAAAGCTTGTACCATTTTTGAATGAAAACCTGAGATTTAAATTTTGCCTAAAAATTTCTATCTCTGAAATGTTTTAGTGGATTTTGGTGTCTGAAAATTCATAAAAATACAAACTATTGTGATAAACCTGTGTTGGATTTCTTGTGTTGTGTGACTTTCTTATGCTGGTGGTTTACACATATTTCTTTGTTTAATCCTGATTGCTGGAAGCTACAACTACCCAAGGTTGAGCTAAGGTTTAACAAATGAGCCTGATTAGACCCTAGATGGTTTTGCGTTTTCCACAGTGAGGCTGCAGAACCACGCCATACAATACATCACAATTCCTCTCAGTGGCCCCTTGACAATCACAGTCAGTTCATCCTCTAAATTTGAACTCCCTTGTTTTTTGATGACCAGACAAAGTTATTTTCCGTAACCTAATCAGCACATTATTAAAGCCTGCCCTATCCAAAACAGGCCTAGGTCTGGGATGCACTGGTTTAGATGATGTTCAAAATTGCTCCTTGTGCTATCGATTTGAAGAGAAGCTCAAAGTGCACTTTTCTATTGAGTAGCAAGTCTGAGGGCTTTTCCCTGCGAGTTGGTGTGTGAGCTTTATTCCCCTGGCTATACAATCAAATGTTTGGGTAGGCATTTGAGAGAGGGGAGAGGTGAAGCAAAACCTTTATTTAGTTTTCTTGCATCAGTTTTCATGTAATGCTGTTGGACTCAGCTCTCTGGTGCATAAACAAAGCCCTGATATGCCGTTATTCTGAGGTGAAACTGCCTGTGCAGCATATTGGCATTTTACTTTTGTGTTTCAATTATGATGTATATAAAGGGTAGAAAGCAGATGGTAGTCGATTGATCCTCGAGGATCCTAGGAGACATGCATCTCTGACATCCATGAAGTGCATAGCTTATTGCATCGTTCACAAGACCCCAGTTTCCTATCCTCAAAAGAGACACCTAGTAGATGACCTCAACCTTGCAGTAGTCTTCTTTTCACAATCCTGAAATTGAGAACTAAGTGATATGGGACTTGGTTATTGAGGATTTCTGACACCCAGGTCTGGAATTCCTTTGCTGTAAAAAATCTCTCTGTACTCTCGCGAAGAACCCCAACAACAACATTTTCTTTTGTAAAAATGGGTTATAGGCATCTCTGATGTGAATCCCTAGTTTAAAGTTAATTAAATTCCACCTCAAGGGATCTTCCACAGGCCCATTTCTGGTCTCAAATGAAAAGACTAACTAGAAACCAAAATTGCCAACAGAAAAGAGCTGTGTAAATGGATGAAGAGTTCTTATGAAAAACAAATTCAAGAACAGCTCAGTCAGTGGTCAGCCTGAGGATGCTACGATCTCCAATTCATCTATTGAGCACAGCATGGGAGAAGGCAGGTATATTGGAAGGCATAACTGACACCAAATTCAGTCAGCAGCCACAGCTGGAAGCTGTTTTGCCTTTTATTTTTAGTGTTACCCTAATGTAGCTTAACTTAGGTAATTTAACAAAAATTAAAGAAGAACTATGAGTAATGAGAATTCAGAGCTGACTCATAATATACTTGAGATAGTTATTAGCAGTGCTTAATTTGAGCCAGTGGTTTCCACAGCCCTGCACCAGCACTTAATTGTCAGCGCCGGCACATATGGCAGCTGCCACAAGGTTGTGCTGTTTGTATAATCTAGAGATGAGCAGAAAAGCAATTGTTTATTAATTCAGTATACATTAAAAACAATAATTACCTGCAACCCAAGCCATTCTTATGAGGGACTGGAATAGTCTGAATTGTCACACTTGTAGCTTTGGTTAGTAGTTGTGTAAGTACCGTCATTGGGAATGCTGGCAGTGACAATTAGTGGTGTAAGTTGCAGAGGCATCCTGACCAGGGCCCCCCCGCACTTATTTTGTTACAAATTAAGCTCTGGTTATTAGCAGCATGAAGCCTGTAAAAGAAGGCATTCCCAAGGAAAGGCGCAGTAGTTGAAGACACCAGGGCAAAACGTTCCCCCAGGTTATTAGCAAGTGAATCAGCTGGAAGCTTCGAGCCATCCACCAGAGGTGACTCAGAGGCGTCAGCGATCAAAATTGTAGAACATGGACTTTAAAAGCAGCCAAGGGAAACCTCTTCATCCATTATTCAGAGGCCGAGAGTCTGTTTATTAGACCAGAGCCGGTTTGAATGCCTGTTGGGGATTGAAGCCGAGAAGGGGCGGGCGGGACTGTGCACGCACAAGAGCGCGCACACACGCGCTCCCACGCCCTCTTACATTCCCTGCACTGCGCACGCCACCCCTCCCCTTAGCAGGCAGGCTCGTGGGATGTTCAAGTTAATAAAAGATGGAGAGGCGGCGGGATGTGAGATGTCTTGATGGCTGAAAGCGGTTGTGTGTCAGATTCTGGTAATAAAAGAACACGAGAACACTTAAAGGAATTGTGACAGGCAACCTGAGGTCATTTTCTTCAGCCGCTGCTTCTTCGGCTATTATGAAAGAAGAAACATGCTCAAGAGGGACTCTCAGGCAGAGGCGAGCGATCCACAGAGAACGAAATCGTTAATGTGGCGCATCTCAATTTCTAAAACGGAGCTAACAAAGTTAAAACCATGCCGAGTATTCTATCTGACGTTCATTCCACGTTTTTCTCCATTCTTTGCTGAAGCGAATAGGTCTTTTGTGACCCCATTCCTAACTCTTCACCTCTGATACATTTACTGCTTGATCATACAAGTTCAGCAAGTGAAAAGCCAACCTGCGAATGCCCTCCCTGGCCTGTGCGCACGTTCTGGAATGGCAGGGGATGAGATTAGCATGGAGGCTCTTTATTGGTTGATGCAAAACAGACAGAGCGACACTGCCTTATCCCTTTGCTTCACATTGTATAGTACGCCTTCTGCCATCAGTTATCTACTTGGATTGCGGGGTTGTAAAGGCTGGGGGTAACAGGCAATGGCATAGTAAGGATGCCATATGCCCTAATGCAAGCAAAGGAAGCTACCCCTTTTACTGCTGTTAGGGTAGTAATATACAGAAATTGCCACGATGTAATGGTCCCTCAGAACTGTTGTACCTGGTGCCACTGCACTTGCTGCACTTGCTGCACCAAGGGTAGCCATGCTAAGTGGTAACATCAAACAAGGGTGTAGCTATCAGTAGAGTTCTAGGTGGAGTGGCATGTGGTCCCCAAGTGTGTGAGTAACCTGCTGCGTCCAAAGTATGGCTTTCTTTTACTGTCTGATTAGATGACAGGAGTCCCATTTTTCATGCTAGCCCATGGCCTTGTAAGAAGTTTATTCTCAATACAGTAGTTTTGAGTAAGTCATGGTTACAATCTTTAAAGGCAATTAGAATGATTGGTTGGTCGGGCAACTTATGTCAGGGGCTGCACATCTGACCTGCTTATTATAAAAAGTCACAACAAATACAATAAGCCTTATTTATATATTAAGAAACAAATTGTTGGAAATTGTACTTTTTGCAGGGTTACCCTCAAACACTTTGCCTCTGACCCCCTGTTTTTGACTGTGTGCTGCATTTCGTTTCTGCTGGTTTTAGGACTCTGAGCACTCTCCACAACTGACCAGTGCAAAAGTGCCAGGGCTCTCTGTCTAAATTGTGTTGGTAATTGGTTTATCCATGACTGACTTATTTGCCGGTAAGTCCCTATTATAGTTCGGTATGGGTGCCCAGGGCTTGTAAATCAAATGCTACTAGTGTGCCTGCAGCACTAATTTTGTCACCCTCATGAGTAGCCCTATAAACATGTCTCAGACCTCCCCCTGCAGTGTCCGTGTGAGCAGTCTGAAACTGCCATTTCGACCTGGTAAGGGCACCCACTTGCAAGGCCCAAACCTGCCCTTTTACTATGTGTAAATCACCCCTAAGGTAGGCCCAAGGCAGCCCCATTGGCAGGGTGCAAGTGTATTTAAATGGTAGGACATGTACTGGTGTGTTTTACATGCCCTAGTAGTGAAATACTGCTAAATTTGCTTTTCACTATTGCAAAATCTATTTCTCCCATAGGGTAACACGAGGATTGCCTTAACATATCTTTGAAGTGTAGTTTCTCATTAGGAGCAGATAGAGGTAGGGAGTTTAGGGTCTCTGAACTCACAATTTAAAATACATATTTTGGTGTAGTTACTTTTTAAATTGTAAGTTTGAAAAAGCCGCTTTAAGAAAGTAGGCATTTTCTTGCTTAATCATTTTGTGCCTCTGCCTGTCTGTGGAATATATGTCTGGGTCAGGATGACAGTTGCCCTATTTGTGAATTCACTCTAGACCAGGGGTCTTCAAACTGGGGGGCAGGCCCACATGGAGGGGGGCTAATGTGATCCTAGGGGGCTTCAGGTTCTGTACAGTGCCTTGTTTTAAGCATATAACATTTATTACAGTTTTAAAAAGGTAACAGAACTTAACTGCAATGTTTAAACAAGTCTAGCCATATTAAAACATTGCCAACCTAATAGAATAATTGTGAAAAATTCTGGGGTGGGGCGGCTATTTTTTTTCGTATTGGGAGGGGGACTCAGCATAAAAAAAACGGAAAACCACTGCTCTAGACAGTGACACAAAGGGAACTGAGGTGTGCCTTGCATATCCTGATGAGTCTTCCTGAGCTAAAGTGGTGGGAGGAGCTGACACTTGCACCTAAATAGGGCTGTGTCTGTCCTTACACAAAGCAGTCTCCAACCCCCTGGAATGTGTCTGGGGCCAGGACAGGAATGGCAGGGTCTTATGTACTCCAAATACTTCTCTTTGGAGTTTGCCTACTTCCAAGGCAGAAATGGGTACACATACTGGCTCTCTGACCCCACAAAGTTAGAATCCTTCTGGACTGAGGACCTTCTGCCAGGAAGAAGAGCTGGATTCTGTAGGAGGGACTGCCACTCTGCCTGTTGATTTGCTGTGCTGGCCTACTGTTTGCTGCTTCTGTCCTGGGAGTGAAAGGACTGGACTTTGCTTTCTACATCTTGCTTCCAAAGGTTCTCCAAGGGTTTGGACTGAGCTTGCCTCTTGTTAAGAAGTCTCAGGTACATCAAAGTCTTCATCTGCCAGCACCTGAGCTCTCTTGCTGAGAGTTCTGACTTGCCAAGTGGTGCCAAATCCTGTACCTGTGCCTGTTGAAGTGAGTTCTGGTGTAACCAAGAAGAAACAAGCACATCGACTCCAGAGAGACTTCAGAACTGGCGCTCCAGGCCGGACGCTGCTGCAGCACCTCTGAAGTGCCCCCACAGTGTGAGTCCCGAGTGGCGTGCCACTGACGAATGGCGTGCCACTGACGTCTGTGACACCCGACCTCCAACTCCACTATGGCACCGGTGGTCCCTGGTGTGATCGCACATCGCAAAGTCCATGCCTCGCATCTTGACCTGCTGGTTGATCAACCCTGTCTTGTCATAATGAACCGATGCCTCACCACAGATGCCGCATAACCTCCCTTGCAACTGTAAGGAATCGAAACTTCACCTCCCCTGTCCAACAGTAAGGAACCAATGCTGTGCTGGCTCCAGCAATGCCTCACCTCCCCGACTCTGTGCAGCATCTCTGTCTCCTGGTTTTCCAAGGCATTGCACCGGGGGTCCATGGGACTCCACGACCGGCCCGCACTCCCTCAAGAGTGGTATTGGACTGTTGCAAATGACTCCATCAAGATGTTGTGGTAGCCCCTATTGGAGCTATTGTGTTTCTAAGCGCTATACTAAGATTTAATATTTGACATTTTTGATCTTTTCTTGTGTATGTTGGATTTTTGTCATTTTTGTCTTCCTTTATTCAGATAAATATTGGCTATTTTTCTCTAAACTGGTTGTAGAGTACTTTTGTCATGTATACATTGTGTTACTGAGTGTGTGTACAGATACCTTACACATTGCCTCTTAGATAAGCCTGACTGCTCATGCTATGCTACCAAGGGTGTGAGTAGGGATTATTTTAGCTGTGTGACTCCCTTACCCTGGCTAGAGTAAGGGTCCCTACTTGGACAGGGTGCAAACCACTGCCAACTAAAGACCACATTTCTTACACATATGTTAAAGCCTATGTGCCTTTCCAGGTAGGATAGTACTGCACTTCATTAAACCCCACAGACAAGTATTTTGTCACATGGAATCTCACAGATTACCTTGGAGGGTAAGGGTTTTGGTATTCGTGACCCACTCTGACAGAGCTTGGGATAGAATATTTGCACAGTAATAATTATTGTTAGAATCTCTTATGACAGGTTCAGCCATTTGCTAGGATCTTATAAGTGAAAGGTAATATAAAAAATACATAAACACCATGCTATTGGTATGTATGAGTGTCATTTCCACTCTACCTTTATCAATTACAGTATACAGTTTGGAGGAGTGGATCAGCCCAATTTAGCTATAGGTTCTGTTGCCCTGTCAAGTCAAGTCAAACTTCATTTCATATTACCGAGGTAACCATAAAATTACATCACAACTGTTAGAAATTGGGTTTTTGGTTGGCAGTCAGGTTACCCCTGTCCAAGCAAAAGCTCTCACTCTAGTCAGGGTAAGGCACACACAATCCAAGATTATCCTGTGCCCACCCACTAGTAGCTTGGCAAGAGCAGTCAGGCTTAACTTAGAAGGCAATGTGTAAAGCATTTGTGCAATAAATCATACAATACCTTAAAATAACACCTCAAAAATACACCACACAGTGTTTAGAAAAATATATAATATTTGCCTGGATATTTGCAGGTCAAAATGATCAAAGTTGCAATATGAATTTGTAAAGATATCACTAAAAAGTGATATAAAGTGTCTTAAGTCTTTAAAAAGTAAACAAAGGGGCTGATTCTAACCCCGGCGGTCTTCGACCGCCGGGGCGAGGGTCGGCGGGAGCACCGCCGTCAGGCCGGCGGTGCCCCGCAGGGCATTCTGACCGCGGCGCTTTGGCCGCGGTCAGAAAGGGTAAACCGGCGGTCTCCCGCCGGTTTACAGCTGCCCTCAGAATCCCCCATGGCGGCGCAGCTTGCTGCGCTGCCATGGGGGATTCTGACCCCCCCTACCGCCATCCTGTTCATGGCGGGAAAGCCGCCATGAACAGGATGGCGGTAGGGGGGGTCGCGGGGCCCCTGGGGGCCCCTGCCGTGCCCATGCCAACGGCAGGGGCCCCCGTAAGAGGGCCCCGCAAGGTATTTCAGTGTCTGCCTTGCAGACACTGAAATACGCGACGGGTGCTACTGCACCCGTCGCACCTTCCCACTCCGCCGGCTCGATTACGAGCCGGCATCCTCGTGGGAAGGGTTTTTTTCCCTGGGCTGGCGGGCGGTCTTTTGGAGACCGCCCGCCAGCCCAGGGAAAAACTCATAATACCCTCCGCGGTCTTCTGACCGCGGAGCGGTATTATGGGGGCGGAATTCTGGCGGGCGGCCTCCGCCGCCCGCCAGAATTAGAATCACCCCCATAGTCTCTTTCAAGCACAAAGTACCTGGTATGGAGTGGAAAATCTCTGCAGAGGGCCGCAGAAGAAGAGATGCGTGGAAAAATGGTGTGTGCGTCGGTTACGCTCCTTCACACACGGACTTGCGTCGGTATTTTTCACGTGGGGAGACGTGCGTCATTCTACGGGAGGTAAAATGGTGTGTGCGTCGGTTGCGCCCCTTCACACACGGACTTGCGTCATTATTTTTCACTCGGGGAAGACGTGCGCCATTTTCCGGCACGCGGACCGTCTCCTTCTATGGGTCGCGGGGATTACCAGATGTCCCTGGTCTGTGCGTGGATTCTCCTGCTTGTTTTCTGGCTGCGCGTCGTTCCACGGGGCTGTGCGTCAAAGTTTCGATCTCACGGCAGGCGTCGCGTCGATTTCTCCTCTCGAAGTCGGGCGGCTTTGTCCTTGCGAGGCCGTGCGTCGAAGTTCCGGTCGTCCCGAAGGTGTCGCGTCGATCAGCGTCGGTGTGCAGCGTTTTTCTCGCCGCGGAACAAGCTGTGCGTCGAAAATGTCAGTGCAAGAAGTCTTTTTGGTCTTGAGACTTCAGGGAACAGGAGGCAAGCTCTATCCAAGCCCTTGGAGAGCACTTTTACAGCCAGACCAGAGTTCAGCAAGGCAGCAGGCCAACAGCAAGGCAGCAGTCCTTTGTAGAAAAGCAGACATGTGAGTCCTTTGAGCAGCCAGGCAGTTCTTCTTGGCAGGATGTAGTTTCTGGTTCAGGTTTCTTCTCCAGCAAGTGTCTGATGAGGTAGGGCAGAGGCCCTGTTTTATACTAAGTTGTGCCTTTAAAGTGGGGGTGACTTCAAAGAGTGTCTAAGAAATGCACCAGGCCCCCTTTCAGTTCAATCCTGTCTGCCAGGGTCCCAGTAGAGGGTGTGGCAGTCCATTGTGTGAGGGCAGGCCCTCCACCCTCCCAGCCCAGGAAGACCCATTCAAAATGCAGATGTATGCAAGTGAGGCTGAGTACCCTGTGTTTGGGGTGTGCCTGAGTGAAGCACAAGGAGCTGTCAACTAAACCTAGCCAGACGTGGATTGAAGGGCACAGAAAGATTTAAGTGCAAAGAAATGCTCACTTTCTAAAAGTGGCATTTCTAGAATAGTAATATTAAATCCGACTTCACCAGTCAGAAGGATTTTGAATTACCATTCTGGCCATACTAAATATGACCTTCCTGCTCCTTTCAGATCAGCAGCTGCCACTTCAACAGTGTATGAGGGCAGCCCCAATGTTAGCATATGAAGGGAGCAGGCCTCACAGTAGTGTAAAAACGCATTTAGGAGTTTTACACTACCAGGACATATAACTACACAGGTACATGTCCTGCCTTTTACCCACACAGCACCCTGCTCTAGGGGTTACCTAGGGCAATCATTAGGGGTGACTTATATGTAGAAAAAGGGGAGTTCTAGGCTTGGCAAGTACTTTTAAATGCCTAGTCGAAGTGCAATGGCAGGCCTGAGACAAGGTTAAGGGGCTACTGAAGTGGGTGGCACAACCAGTGCTGCAGGCCCACTAGTAGCATTTAATCTACAGGCCCTAGGCACATATAGTGCACTCTATTAGGGACTTATAAGTAAATTAAATAGCCAATCATGGATAAACCAATCAATAGTACAATTTACACAGAGAGCATATGCACTTTAGCACTGGTTAGCAGTGGTAAAGTGCCCAGAGGTCAAAAGCCAACAACAACAGGTCAGAAAAAATAGGAGGAAGGAGGCAAAAAATTTGGGGATGACCTTGTCAAAAAGCCAGGTACAACAACAACGAATAAAACACAGTGTTAAGAACATTCCAAATCAATACAGTGCATAAAAATAAAAACATTGGAGGCAATGATGCTCCAATACAGGTACAAGAATCCATAGGTCAAATAGTCACCAAAATATAGCCTGCTGAACATGTCAACTTACTCTTTGAGAAATTTCACCCCACTATGTGGCAGGTCAACAAAATTGAAAGTGCCAAAATATGAGAAAAAACACGATAATGGGATATTAATAGCCACAATGCATAAACATTAAGCAGAGAAGCTATCTACATCAGTTAAAACAGTTAAATTCCTGCTATTAATGGCACATTTAAAAAAGTGCAAATGTTAACAGATGTGATGTCCAGCAATTGCAAGTATTCCAGTGCTGCCTTCGGGCTTTGCCCCATTTCCTTAGAACTGGGAATAAAAACCATTTACTAAGATCACAAAATTTACAAAAAAGTGAAATGCAACAAACTCTGGGGTGAAAATTCATCACATGGACGCAACATGATTTTGGATGGTCAAAACCCATGTCATCACACAAGTCCCAGTCTAAAGTGAGTGAGTAGCATACTGTCCTAGGAGCGGTAAGTCCACTCCAGATACGGGTCCAGGTCTGGAGTGCTGCATAGTAAGGTGTATTCCCTGACAGAAAGTTTTGTGGGTTCGGGAGTCTCTCTACGGTTCAACTTAGAAGAGGTTCTTACTTGTACCATGTTGTGTCATAGTCTCATGCTCAAGGAATAAATGCAACTCACCCTAGTCTGCCAGGGCAGTCTTCATGTAATGGAACCAGGGAATGTTTACACCTTTTCACAAGACAGATAATCTTTGACAATTTCCCTATTAAAGGAGGCATGTGGGTTAGTCCATATAGAGCAACACAGGAGAAGAGGGACTATTGTAAAAGTCTTCCACATAATCCACCCCAAGCTCTTGGTACAAGACAAAGGTTGAGCATGCTGTTGCAGTCTCATCAACACTCTGTTGTGTTCACCCTGAAAGGGATATGAGTTAATGTAACCCCAGACACCTGACCCATACAATAAGATGGGGAGGCACAGTCTTCTATAGATCTTCAACTGAGGAGCCACTGTTTTTTTTGCCAATGCAACTGGGAAGATTAAAATCGTATCCAGGTGAACCAGCAAATTTCTGGCAGACTTTAGCAATACAAGGGCCCCAGCTGCCCTTAGCATAAAAAATGACACCCAAATAAGGGAAATCATGAGGACCACGTAATGACCTTGTAGCAAGATACCCTGCAACTTGGTTTGCTTGGGATTGCATGCCAATATAAAGGTTTTAGTTCGATTAGTGGCCAAACCAAAGAAGCCCATAAGGTAGACCAATTCTTGAAACATGATGTTGAGGCCAAGGGTGGTTCTTAATAGCAAAACTGTGTTGTCTGCATATAGTAGGACAGGGACCTTTTTCCTACCAATGCAAGGGGACTCAGAAGCTTTGAGTGACAGGGCTAGACCTAAGCCGTTGATGTACAAAAGACACAGCAATTGAGCTATGACACACTGCTGATGTACCCTTCTCCCTATCTCGAAGCTATCTTTCCTCTCTCTTGCAAACCTAACTGAGGTCGTAATGCAATGCTGTCAAGTACTGAACCAAGTCCCTCTCAACCCCCATATCAGTCAGGATTTCCCAGAGTTTAGACCTCACCACACTATTGAAGGTGCAAGAGAGGTCCATAAAGGCCAGGTAGATGGAGCCCTGTTTAGCAATGGTGCATTTAATGATGAGCAAGTACATATTAAGGCATTATTCCAGCATACCAAGACCCTCACAGAACTTATACTGTGCTCTGACAGAATCTCAATCTCCCTGACCCAGTCTGAGAAGCATTTCAGCACCACTCACCACACCAGCTTAACAGCGGAGTCCAGTAACGATATCGGCCGGCAGCACTCTAGGGATTGCGCTTTTTAAATATTGGGACAATAACCTCTGTGTGCCATGATTAGTGAGAGGCCCGTCTTACAGATGGTTGAAGCAATTACAAAGAATGGGGGTCCAGAGATCCCGTGCAGATTTTTACAGGTCTATAGGAACCCCCTCCGGGCTAGGGGCCTTCTTAGCAAGACATTTGTTAATTGCTTCCCTCACTTCATCTAGGGTGAATTCCAGAGCTAGAAGAAATACCACCTGTTCATCAGTGGCTGATGTGGCACTTGTGGACCTATAAACAGCTGTAAAGTAGTTGACTAAAGCTTCTTGGCAAATATATGTAATTGTGGTTTTAGGGTTTACATCCACTAATTACGTATTTACCACAGCAGCCCAGAAGGCACTTGTGTCTTTTGATGTACAGGCCATAATCAGCTTGCCCCAAGATTTGTTTTGGATTTTTTTGCTTCTTGCTCTTTGGGCACCCATAAACTCCACTCTACATTGATGCATTTTATTAGTGTCCCTGGGTGTTTCCTTCAGGGCCTCATGAAGTCACATAGAGGCCCTTCTGCAAAATTAGTCAAACCACATATGCTTGTCTTGGTTTAACCTACAGGGTTGAATCAGTAGATTTCTCACCACAAGTACGAGCTCGACGAATTGGGTAGATACCACCCCATGACTTCCAGACTGGTCAAGGCAATCAAGTTCCACAGGAAGATGACTCAAACAAATTTTCCCCAAAAGGACACTCACGCCAACTTTTCTCTCTGCCAGACACAATCCCTCGGACTTGACATCTAGGGACTGGGAGGCCTAGAATACATAGAAAGAAGCTTGACGGGTAATGGTCACTATGTGAGCTTTCAGTGATGGCGGCCTTTGACACCCTGGCCCACAAGTCACGGTTGACAAGAATATAGGCACATATTTGTGGGCGTTTGAACGCAGGACAGCACAGGAAGTCACCTTGCTGTGCTGCATCAAAGCGAAAAGGCAAGAATGTGCCGTATTTAAGCAATACAGTGCAATCCTGTCCTTTCCTCCTGAGCTTGGCAGCTTAGCACCAATGTAGACACCCCTGAGTTGTAGGCAGGATTGTTTATGTGCAGGAAGGAACACCGCCCTGCACAGAAACTATCCTGGGAGTTTTTTTCATTTTTCTATGTGTGCTGCATTTTGCAAGAGGAAAAAAGAGGAGAAATACAGATATTGTAAAACTGGGAATGCGTTCAAATCCATGGTTGTTGTGTGGGAATACCTACTGCAACACCCACGGATCACCTCCCTTGTGCAAAGTAAGGCAATTTGTGCTGCCTTACCTTACTCGATATCTATGAGGCCATTCAAATCCATGCAAAGTGTCTTTGCATGGCCTCAAAGATATGAGTGCAAGGTTGAGCAGCTGGTGCATAGCAAAACGTGCCACAAAGGAGGCACAAGTGGCTCATAAATCTGCCCCATAATCTGTAACTGAGGAGCATTCCCTCTGCTCAAAAGTACCTTTAGTTCTTGACCCTAGGGTAGGTCGCTTCCCCCGCCACTGCAGCTCCACCTGCCCAGGCTCCTGCCACCTCTCAGCGAAACCAGCAAAACCCTAAGTACTCCCCCCGCCCTGCCCCTCGCCCAGCCCCTCGTTACTCACCTCTGTTTTTCTGAACTTCTGTCTTCTGCTCTGTCCTCCAACTTTTTCTTCGTACCTCTGCTGTCCTCTCTCTGTCCATCTCCCTTCGCTTTCTGCTCCTCCCTCTGGTAGCCATCTTCCTCCGGTTCTGCTCTTCTCCTGTGTCCTTCTCTTCCTCCTCACCGCACTTTCCTCGTGTTCCGTTCTTCCTCTGGGTCCCGCTCCTCTTCCTCACTGCATTTTCTTCCTGCTCTTCTCTTCCTCCGTGTTCTTCTCTTCTCTTCTCCTCTTCCTCACCGCGTTTTCCTCGTGCTCTGCTCTTCCTCTATGTTATTCTCTTCTGTTCTCTTCTTCCACACCACATTTTCTTCCTGCTCTGCTCTTCTTCCGTGTTCTTCTCCTCCGCTGCACCCCATACAGCATGTTCCTTCTTCTTCTGTGTTCTTCTGTGTCCTTCTCCTCTTCTGCACTCCATCCTGCGTGTTCCTTCCTTCTTCTGTGTTCTTCTCCTCTTCTGCACTCCATCCTGCGTGTTCTTTTCTTCTTCTGTGCTTCTTCTCCTCTTCTGCACTCCATCCTGCGTGTTCTTTTCTTCTTCTGTGTTCTTCTCCTCTTCTGCACTCCATCCTGCGTGTTCCTTTCTTCTTCTGTGTTCTTCTCCTCTTCTGCACTCCATCCTGCGTGTTCTTTCTTCTTCTGTGTTCTTCTGTGTTCTTCTCTTCTTCTGTACTCTTCTCTTCTCTTATTCTGGGCTCTTCTCTTCTTCTTCTGTACTCTTCTCTCCTCTTCTTCTGGGCTCTTCTCTTCTTATCTTCTGACTCCTCTCCTCCGCTTCTTCTGGGCTCCTCTCTTCTTTTCTTCTGACTCCTCTCCTCCGCTCCTTCTGGGCTCTTCTCTTCTTTTCTTCTGACTCCTCTCCTCCTCTGTAATCCATCTCCTCCCTTCCCTATCTTCTTTCCCTTCCCCTCTACCTGACCCCCCTGCCCTCTGCTTTCCCGCCGCCACCACCTGCTCGGCCCGGCCCCCCCTGCTCCCATTCGTCACCCCCCCTCCCACCCCCAGCTGACCCCTCCTCCCCTCTCCTCCCTCTTATGGCGGCCGCTGCGCCCGTCCGCGCCTGGACCGCGCCCAGCACCACGACCCCTGGCTCCCAGCCCTCCCAAACCCCACAGCACCGCTACGACCCCACCTCCCTCCACGCACTCAACCCGGGACGCTCCAGAACCTGCTTCCAAGCCAACCCGAAACGCACTCATGGACCCTTCGTATGCCTTACCTGCAAAGACACCTTCCACCGCGACTGCCCCCCGCCTACCAGCCCACGCGCCAATAACCATCTCAAATGCATCCTCATCAACGCACGCTTTGTCCACAAGCACGCCATTGAACTATGGGACCTCCTGGACTCCACTGCACCGGACGTCGCCTTCATCACTGAGACCTGGATGAACGCCTCCTCGGCCCCCGACATCGCCATAGCCATCCCCGACGGCTACAAGATCACCAGGAGAGATCGCATCAACCAAGTCGGAGGAGGAATCGCCATCGTATTCAAGGACTCCATCAACGTCACCACTTCCACCGAAGACACCCCCCTGGCCGCCGAACACATGCACTTCCAGATCCACACCGACCCCAGGACAACCCTCAGAGGAACTCTCATCTACAGACCCCCTGGACCACGCGCCCTCTTCAGTGAATCCATCACTGACTTCATCTCCCCGCACTCCCTAGCCTCGCCGGACTACATCCTCCTCGGAGACCTCAACTTCCATCTGGAGCAGAACAACGACCCCAACACCACCACCCTGCTCGACAACCTCACCAACCTCGGTCTCAAGCAACTGGTGAACACCCCCACCCACATCGCCGGACACACGCTCAACCCCATCTTCTCCGCCAGCAACTACGTATCCTTCAGCCACTCATCCGTAATACACTGGACCGACCACAGATGTGTCCACTTCACCTTCAGACGCAAGACTCTCCACCTCCGCACACAACCCATCCCACGCAGACATTGGAATAAAATCCCCACGGAACAGCTACTCTCCACTCTCAGTGACAACCAACCCACCTTCTCCACCGACCCCAACAACGCAGCCCTCAGCCTCACACATTGGATCACCAACTGCGCGGACAACCTCGCACCCCTCAGACGCCTCCCAAGACAGACCAACACCAGGAAACCTCAATGGTTCACCGACACCCTCAAGGAATCCAAAAAAAACTGCCGTACCCTCGAGAAAGCCTGGCGCAAAGACCACACCGTAGAAAACAGGTCTGCCCTCAAAAACGCCACCCGCGAACACCATCAGCTGATCCGCGCCACCAAAAGAACTTCCTTCACAGACAGACTGGACAAGAACACTCACAACAGCAAAGAGCTCTTCAACATCGTCAAAGAGCTCTCCAATCCGAACGCCAACTCCAACTCCATCACGCCCTCACAAGATCTCTGCAACTCCCTCGCTACCTTCTTCCATCGAAAGATCACCGACCTTCATGACAGCTTCGGTCATCAGTCCCAGCCAACCACCACAGAACCTACTACCCCAGCCATCACCCTCAACGCCTGGACTCACATCAGCACGGAGGAGACCAAAGCCACCATGAACACCATCCACCCCGGTGCCCCTTCAGACCCCTGCCCCCACTTCATCTTCAACAAAGCCGACGACATCATCGCACCGCATCTCCAGACCATCATCAACAGCTCATTTGCTTCTGCCACCTTCCCCGAGAGCTGGAAACACGCGGAAGTCAACGCCCTCCTGAAGAAACCAACGGCGGACCCCAGCGACCTGAAGAATTTCCGCCCCATCTCGCTCCTCCCCTTCCCTGCCAAAGTCATCGAGAAGACCGTCAACAAACAACTGACCAACTTCCTTGAAGACAACAACCTACTCGACCCCTCCCTGTCCGGATTCTGAGCCAACCACAGCACAGAAACCGCCCTCATCGCAGTCACAGATGACATCAGAACTCTGATGGACAAAGGAGAAACAGTCGCCCTCATCCTCCTCGACCTCTCGGCGGCCTTCGACACCGTCTGTCACCAAACCCTAATATCCCGCCTCCGCTCCACCGGTATCCAAGGACAGGCCCTGGACTAGATCACTTCTTTCCTCTCTGACTGCTCCCAAAGAATCTACCTGCCTCCGTTCCTCTCAGACCCCACCGAGATCATCTGCGGCGTCCCACAAGGCTCCTCGCTCAGCCTGACTCTCTTCAATGTCTACATGAGCCCCCTCGCCGACATCGTCCGCAAACACAACATCAACATCACCTCCTACGCCGACGACACTCAGCTGATTCTCTCCCTCACCAAGGACCCCACCAGCGCCAAGACCAACCTGCAAGATGGAATGAAAGACGTAGCAGAATGGATGAAACTTAGGCGTCTGAAACTGAACTCAGACAAAACGGAAGTCCTCATCCTCAGAAACACCCCGTCCGCTTGAGACAACTCCTGGTGGCCCACAGCCCTTGGCACCGCACCAACCCCCTCAGACCACGCACGCAACCTCGGATTCATCCTGGACCCACATCTCACCATGACCAAACAAGTCAACGACGTATCATCTTCCTGCTTCCTCACTCTTCGCATGCTCTGAAAGATCTTCCGCTGGATCCCCGCCAACACCAGAAAAACTGTGACCCACGCCCTCGTCACAAGCCGCCTGTACTACGGAAACACCCTATACAAAGGAACCACCACAAAACTCCAAAAATGTCTTCAGCGAATACAAAACGCCTCCGCCCGCCTCATCCTCGACATACCCCGCAACAGCCACATCTCCACCCACCTGCACTGGCTTCCCGTCAACAAAAGGATCACCTTCTGGCTCCTCACCCACGCACACAAAGCCCTCCACAACAAGGGACCCGAATACCTCAACCGTCGCCTCAGTTTCTACACACCCACCCGTCAACTTCGCTCCGCCAACCTCGCACTCGCCGCCGTCCCTCGCATCCGCCGCACTACGGCAGGTGGGAAATCCTTCTCCTACCTGGTGGCCAAGACATGAAACTCCCTCCCCGCCAACCTCAGGACCACCCAGGACCACCTCCATTCCAGAGGCAGCTCAAAACCTGGCTCTTGGAGCAGTAGTAACCCCCCCTCCCCTAGCGCCTTGAGACCCTCACGGGTGAGTAGCGCGCTTTATAAATGTTTTTTGATTTGATTTGATTTGATAGAGTGGATCATAGAGTTCAGTAGCATTAAGAAGATCAAACATTTTAATTTAGAGGAGAGCCTGGACCCACTTTCCTTGCCGGCCCCTCTTGTCACCAATGCCAAGGCAATCAAACAGAGATCACTCATTTTCAACATGGATAGTGCCTAGTTTGACATTAAAATCCCCTCCTAAAATAATTTGGAATCGTTTTTGCAAAGACGTTTACTATGCATCAAGGACAAGAGCAAAATAAGACAGCATATTAAGATTGACAGTATGGTCTGTATCAAAGTACCTTTTGTAAAAGATTATTAAAACAGTACTCAAACCATTAGACCACGTGGATGAAAATGCTTGAAATAGAAGGCTATCAGAGGGGATTGGGGTAACAGCACTATCCATGTATCTTTGATCCAAGTCAAAAGACTCATTCTGGCCCTATACAAAGGAGAAGGAACAGCAGAGGCCATATGAGAATAATAACTACTATGATGATGTCCTCAGTGGCCTAAGTCTCCTGGAAGAAAATAATGTCATACTTGCGTATGTAGTGCTCCCATTCTTCACAGCCTATTTTGATGCAAGGCCAGCGATATTCCAGGAGAGAATATTAACATCAGAGGTCAGGTCCAAAAAAGTAGTTGGATTTATCTCTTTAGGTGGCCAAATATCTCTATGCATTTGGGGTTACTTATAAAAGAGAGGATCATCCGGTACGAGGTGGACTGGGATGGTCAACTAAATAGCCTGGGCCACAGCTAATGTCCTGGGTGGGGGTAAAAACGTATTGCATTGCTGGGGCTAAGTCAGTCATTTTTGTAGAGAGCTCCCAGAGGGAAGAAGCTGTTATGAACAGGGATGATGAAAGGAGATGGTAGAGGTGCAGTAAGGCTATGTGGAGGGAGGTTTGTCCAGGTTTCTATTAAAAAAAAACAAAGGGTAGGATCTTAAACTTACCGCTTTTGAGATGGCCTTGATGGGAGGCCCAGATTAAGTCCCTAGTCATCCTGGTGTTCCTAAAGGTAAAAATGACACAGTCCTCCTGGAAGTCCTTATGCATGTTCCCAATTGATCTCACCTTTCTGGCCATAAAAATCTAAAGAAATAAGCAAAGTAGGAGCCCAAAGTTACCCTTAATCTAGTGTCCAGTTTAATTGATGAGTTCCTGGATAGACTCATTCGCATTATTGGCCTATTAGTCATGGCACTGATCTGATCACTTCTGCGCATCCGGATGAAAATTAGTGAACTTCAGTGCCTTTATTTTTTATTTTCTCCTATAGGTCCCATTCATTTCCTTCATTCTTCTCTTTTTATTTTCAAATTTTAGATCATATTGCAGTCCCCTACATGGGACACTTACTTGCTGCTCATTTCATCTGGACTGTGCTGCAAAGATGTAAAAAGAGACAACTTGCATAAAGTGGTTGCAAAATGCTCAAACCTTTTTGTGAGCTGTCACTCAGTTGGAAATGCAACGTATATACTAACAGGTTGCATCAAAAAGTCTTAAGTTGCAAGGGGGTCGCAAATTGACATGCCTTATTATTATTAGTTAGACAGGTCATCATTACTTGCGACTCAGGGTGATTGGCTACAAATTCTGGGATGGTGACGTGCAAGGTGTAGCAGACCACCATCCTTGTGTTTGCACTGTCAAATGGGAAACCTTTTATTATTTTTAAAGCAGTCCATTATCCTTAAAGGAATGGTTGCTGCTTTAGAACTTTTTTAAAGAAAACGTTTCCTGCTTGAGAAAACGTCTGTTGCAGCATGCAATGATAGGATGAACCACTTCTTGTCCACCCTCTCACATCCCACCCACTGAGGCTACCCAATACCATTCATAAAGGGGAAGATGTCTGAAGGAGACGCATTCAGTTCTGCAGAGGAAATGCAATAGAGTGTGAGGCTACTCTGTATAAATACATCAGCTTACTCTTCCTGTCCGAAAGACTCCTCCATATGCTTTGTTAAGTCTTTGGTCATTCTAGATGTGTGTTTTAGATGGAAAGCATCACTCAACTTCTGTCGGAAATCGCTTGTGCATCATTCATACTTGGGATCTTTACTTTTTCATTAAAATCAAGTACGTTTAGTGTAATACTTTGCAAAATGACTATTGTTGGGAAATACCACTATTTATGTTCTTTTTTTTTTTTTTTTTTTTTTTTCATTGTCTAGAGTGTTATGTTGATAGATCATTCAAAAATGTAGTATTCCAGGTAGTTTATTTCAGTAACGGAACGCAGGTCGTCTTAAATTGATGCCTGGAATCCTTACTCCTGAACACCCTGGGCATCTTCTTGACCTACATTCTAATACAGAACTCCACAATACAACAGTTCTATTCAACACTTCTAATCAGTATATAACACATCTCCCTCTTTATAATAAAAAATATCTAAAAGAGACTAACTAATAACAATACGCCAATATGCCAAGGATTATATAGGGGCGTAGTCCTATGTCTTAAACCAATTCTTTCAAAATACATTTCAGCAGTGTTCGAGAGGGATTGTACTCCATTGTCACCAAGCACTGTAGATGGAATTCCTTCAGAAACAAAAATATTTTATTACAGTGTTTGTATCTGCTCTGTCAAAAAATTCCAGAATAGGCCACTTAGTGGAAAGGTCTGTTAACACAATTATATATTTTTGTGAATCTCCCACTGGTCCCACAAACTCTATAGCAAAAGATTCTCAATGCTATTTAGGAATGTCACACTCACTCATAGGGTATTTCAAAGTACATAGGGATTTGTCTTCAAAAGCACACTTGGAACATTCCCTAACAAATATTTCTACTGCAAAATAAACCTGGCCACCAGAAAATTGTTTCACTGCAGATTTAGTTCTGACAACTCAAAAATGACCTTCATGACACAACTTTATAACATCATTCCTTATACCCTCGGGTGGAATAATTCTCTATCCCTGTAAAATTATTTAATTCTCCATAGAAAGTTCAGCTCTGACCTTCCAATATGGTCTAAAGCGACTGCAGAGATGATCTTTTCTTGGCGAACCATTTACAATGTAATTAGCCACTTTAAGGAGAACTGAATCTTTCTGGTACTCTGCCTGCCAAACATTGATGCCAACATGCATCATTCACACATTCTTCTAAAGGGGCAGACAAACAAGATAAGTAATACGTGACCACATTGTCCTTTCCTGGTACCTACATAATTTTATACACAAAGGAGCTGATTACAAGTTTGGAGGTCTAACTGCAAAACTGCCATGGTGGCGGCCACCAAAAGACCACCATGTAAGCAGTCATACAGACTGCTGTATTTCTAGTTACCCTGCCAAGCCCGCCAGAAGGCAGCCAAAATCCTGACTCCGCCAGAACTCTGGAGGGTGGGAAAGAGGTGGTCCGATCCCTTGGACCGCCATCCTGACAAACAACCACCAAACATCTTACAACTCAAAAATTGCCATGGTGGTCTTTCAGTAGTGGTGAGAACCACAGGGCTCGGCGGTTCCCACAGTAATACAAAACACCACATTGGATGGATTTGAAAACAACACACACACATACACACACTCGACGCACCCACCAACCACCTTATAAAACACACCCCTTCACACACCACAACCCTTTGCCTCCACAATGCAGAACACAACAACTGTAGTGCAAGCGATAGGATAGGCACCACTCCACCTCACATAAGCCACACATCACACATCTGCACTGCACCCCCAAACATATATTTGCACACTATCACACACTTCACTGCATGCCACCCATTTATCACACAGCACCTACAAATTTATGTCTACCGATGCCCTCACTTTATATACACCACCATGTCACCACAAAAACACACACAATTCACCAATGAGGAGTTAAGCGTCATGGTGGATGAAATAATTAGAGTAGAGACACATATATTTGGAGTACAAGTCCAGCAGACCACTATCGCCGGGAAAATGGAAATGTGGCAAATAATAGTCAACAGAATGAATTCTGCAGGCAGCTACCCGCACAAAGGGGAAGACATCAGGAAGACGTGGAATGACCTCAGGGGGAAGGTCAATTCCATGGCATCCAGGCACCAGTTGGCGGGATACGAGACTGGCGGCAGTCCCCCGCCTCCTCCCCCATAGTTCACATCATGGAAGGAGAAGGTCTTGGTCATTATGCATCCTGAGGGCTTGACAGGAATACCTGGGGGAGTTGACTCTGGTAACTCCAACTACAAAATGTGTCCACCAAATATATTGTCATGCATGCCCACTGCACACCTTTACCCACCTACAATGTCACCCCGCTTAAAAGTCCTGGGTCCACCTGTTCATAGACCTCTGCCTGGCCTCAAACATTTTAAGGAGACCCAGAACATACTAGTAAACCAGGTGTACCTCATGGATTGAAATCACAACTCCCAGCAGGCAGTGTGCTACTATCACCAATATCAGAACACAATACCCTTAGAAAAAATTCACACATTTAACAACTCCAAATTGGAGTGTATGGTCCTGAGGGGCATTTAAATGGATACTAAGTGAGTAGGACAGGCCATGACAGCAATGCTAAGGCCAGAAGGCACTGGGACATCACTCCACTCAGCCACAACTGCATAGTCACCTACTACGACCCTTCTCCCTCTACTCAGCTACTGAACGGTACTCACCCGAGGGGATCCCATCTGTATTCTGCGTGTGGAGGACAGGCAAAGAAAGCAACGCTAAGGTCAGAGGGCACTGGGAATGTCACTCCACTCAGCCACAACTGTGTACTCGCATTTTATAACCCTTTTCCTCCTACTCAGCTGCTGAACTGTATCCACCTGAGGGGATCCCATCTGTATACTGTGTGGTGAGGGCCAGCAAAGACAGCAATGCTAAGGCCAGAAGGCACCAGGAATGTCACTCCACTCAGCCACAACTGTGTACTCACCTACTATGACACTTCTCCCCTCTACTCAGCTACTGACCTGTACTCGTGTAAAACACCTAGACGTGTGGAGGCTGAGGACCACGCTGGCTCATCTGGGGAACCTGGTCAGATGACACTGGTTAGCCTCACCCTGATACAACGACTCCTCTCAGCCCTGTTGCATCAACATCTCAGGCAACCATTTGCCCCAAGCCTGGGTCCCAAGAACAGAGTCCACCATTGTGTGCCCCCCAGTCCTCTGACTCTCATCTGGACACCTAGAACAATGATGGACGTGAACCCAGAGGTAGGATGCAAACTGTGCCAAGGGTGTAGGCATGTGGGGATAGGGTGCGTGTGAGGGATGGTGTGGGCCAACGGCATGAAACTGCTGGGGAAAGGTCTAGCCAGGATATCATCACCCAAGTCTTGGGAGCATACCAACAGTCCCAAAGCATGATTGGCCAGGTACTTGTCAAACTCAGGGAGATCAAGCAGTTGCAGAAATCTTACCACCATGAATCCTTATAATAGTGGGAGGCCCACAAAGCCACCTTGACCTCCCTAACAGGGGTGCTGAGGAACATCAACACCACCCTGAGCAGGGATAGAGGACAACACACCCCTTCCAGTGGCCCCCTAACATCTGCCCCTTTAACATCTGGGGTAGCCAGTGGAAGAGAGGCCCTGCCAGGGGAATAACCCACCTCAGACACCCCTGCCTCTGTAGCTGAAGAGCCCCCCACAAGCGAGGACATCCACCCAAGCATTCAGGAGGTGGGAATGCCAAGACCTCAACCACTGTCAGGATGCAACCTCTTTCTGATGGAACTCCTTTGTGTGCCACAGAATCACTCGGTTGACTGTTCTATATATACTTTCCATTTTACAGGATAGTAGGACACTAGACTTTGGACTTCAGATGTTGTGGCAGCTACTCTAATGGCTGATCACTTCACTGTTTGTTATTTCTCATTACTTTGTACACTTAACTCAAGAACACCTGTAAATCAACACAATGAGCACCCTATCTATGTCCAACAGTGATTGTTTTCAGAATGTTCTGGGATGTACAATGTGAAAAGCATGTAATGTCAATGAGGTACATGTGAGAATGTCAATGTAAGGAGGTACAGATCACAGGCTGGGTCAGGCTGAGTATCACTGCCAACACAAAAGCAAATGTGGTCTGTCACTTAAAAACTATTTATTTGCAATGTACAGCCTATAGGCAGCAAATATGTCTGGACTGTAATAGCCACGAATGACTGAACATTGATTCACTTATATAGCTATCTCAAAGTTCTGTCCACTAAAACAATGGAAAAAGGCTATGTCAGACACTGTACCATAGGATAGGAAGATAGGTAGATATTGTCCCCAGCTTATCCTATACCAAAATCATGTCTATCCAAATTGACATACCCAATGACACACAGAGAGGACAGTACAACAGTCCCTAGAATGAGGCCCATCCTATCACCATGGTTAGCCATCCAATGCAATGTTACACACTTATGTCAGTGTAATGGCACAGCCTCTATGGCCTACAATGATGAAACACATCGACAGCTGCATACAAGGCATATAGTAACATTGTCAACACAATGTGAAGGGAAAATGCAAGGACATGTCACAAGGGCACATGACCACACACATGAGACCATTGGATAAACATACAAGGCTAAATAGGTCTATTCTCAAGCTCTGGAAACTTCCCTCCCACTGTCCATGCATCCTGGCCATGGTACCCACACAAACCAAATTTGTAATAAACAGTACCTGGATCCATTTCATGGCCCATTCACATATTAGACTAGCCACTTCCACCTGCCAATGACAAAACTCAGAAATGTCCACTTGAGGATGGCAGAGAGATGAGACCTTGAAGGAAAAAGTCACATAAAGTAGTTTAGGCAGGCAAAGGCATTAACAAATACAAAAGTCAGTTAAATCTTATGTAGTATATCTGGCATGCAATATGACTGCACACGGAGATGCCGAAGACAGGGATATCTTCAAGTCTGATGTAGTCAGCAAACCTTTACTCTATAGTGCATTGCATAAAATTTCCTATCTCACAGTAAGAGACATACCAATTACAACATCATCATGACCTGTACAGTACCCGATGCAGTCTGAGTAATCACAGAACATAAGGTACTTACAGTCAGGTGAAGTACTAACTGGTGAGATTTGCCCGCATGTCTCCACCGTCATACTCATCACTGTCATTTTTACTTGCCATTTCTGGATTTTCACCCGTGGCATCTAGCTCCCCCTCAACAGGAATGTATGGGATGTTTCCCCTCAGGGCAAGGTTATGGAGCATGCAGCAGGCCACGATGATATTAAAAAAGTTTGCAGGTGAATACAGGAGGGCTCTACCTGTTTTGTCAATACTATGGAATCTGACCTTCAGGAGCCCAATAGCCCGCTCCACAACACAGCGTATTCTCCCATGTGCCTTGTTGAAGCGGACTTCCCCTGGCATAGTTGGGCTTCCCACTGGTGTCAGCAACCAGCGACGATTTGAGTATGCAGAATCCCCCGTAAGGCAAGGCAACATGTGTGCAACCATGAGTACAGAGCAGTGACACTAACAGCAGACATGATACGTACATACATACATGACATATGGGACATGTCAACCAGCCAAGCCCTCCCTGGATACAGTGGTGTCATCAGCTGTGGAATAGCAATGTTCCGCATGATAAAGGCATCATGGACTGAACCTGGGTACAGAGCACAGACTTGAGAAATGTAGAGGTCCTCCAAACACACTACTTGGACATTGATAGTATGGAAGCTTTTCCTGTTCTGATAGACCTGTTCACTGCCAAGCGGTAGAATGAATGTAACATGGGTACCATCAGTGGCTCCAAAAACATGTGGGATGTGTGCCAAGCCATAAAATTCTGCTTTCAACTGCACAAATCCTCACATTGAAGAAACCGGGTGTATATGTCCAGGTGTTTCAGCAGTGCTCAGACGACATCCTTCAAGACCAAACTGAACATAGGGTGGAACATCCCAGCAGATAGGGCCACTGTATTTTGGAAGGACCCTGTGGCCAGGAAGTGCAACACTGACATTACTTGTACGATGGGTGGTATGCTATTTGGATGACGGATGGCTGGCATCAGATCTGGCTCGAATTTACGACATAGATCCATGATTGTCTGCATAACCAGGCAGTTGATCTGAATCTCTAATCTGTCTTCCTTGGTCTGCAAGTCAGTAAGTGGACGGTACACAGGAGGTTGTCTGATCTGTCTCCTCCCAGGGTTACTATGTGGGTCACAAAACAAACAAGGCACTCACTCAATGTATCGCTTACTTTGGACATGTAACATGTGTGATACGTGATATGACATGTTATGTGTGCCACTGTAAACATTATGTGCAAACACACCAGGGCTAAGCTTTACACTTCCTGGGAAGTTAATGCCCTCATAATTAACAATATATGTAGCAATCATCCCTATGGAGAGGAAGCTCATGGTCAGATGACTACCTGAAGTGCCTGTGATTGAATGCATAACCTCTTAGGTCACACGCATGGGAGAGGGTGATGGCTGTACATACAATCATGTTGTCACATCAGCATGACTACATATCAATATAGTTGTGTAGGAGGCTGGCCTGGATTATAGAGGGCACCTTATGGTACTTATACCTTGTGCCAGGTCCAGTTATCCCTTATTAGTAGAATAGAGGTGTTTCTAGCAGTTTAGGCTGATAGAAATTAGCTATGGCAAAGCAGCTTAGGCTGAACTAGGAGACATGCAAAGCTCCTACTATACCACTTATATCATATAGCACAATATCATAAGAAAACACAATACTCAGAGTTACTAAAAATAAAGGTACTTTATTTTAGTGACAATATGCCCAAAGTATCTCAGAGGATACCATCACTTAGGCGGTAAGTAATATACACAAATGATATGTACACAAACCCAAAACAGGTAAGTAACAGTAAGAAAAGTAGTGCAAACAATGTAGAATCACAATAGGATGCAATAGGTAGACCTAGACCTAGGGGCAACACAAACCATATACTCCAAAAGTGGAATGCGAATCATGAATGACCCCAGGTCTATGGGAGATTGTAGAGGGTCGCTGGTACTGTGAGAAAACAGTAAGGGTGTCCAAAATACTCCACCCCAAGACCCTGAAAAGTATGAGTAAAGTTACCCTACTACCCAGAAAGACACAATATTCGTGATAGGGGATTCTGCAAGAACCACAAGCACCAGCAAAACACTGAAGATGGATTCCTGGACGACCTGAGGACCTGTAAAGGAAGGGGACCAAGTCCAAAAGTCACAAAAGTGTCCGGGGGGGGGCAGGAGCCCACTAAACCCCAGATGAAGGTGCAAAAGGGCTGCCTCTGGTTGGAAGAAGCCAAAGATTCTGCAACAACGGATGATGCCAGGAACTTTCCCTTCGGTGAGAAGATGTCCCACGGCGTGCTGGAGTTTTCAGAAGTGTTTCCACACAGAAATACTGCAAACAAACCTTGCTAGCTGCAAGAGTTTGGGTGCTGCTGGGGCCCAGGAAGGACCAGGATGCCGTCCCTTGGAGGAGGAGATAGATGGGGCGCTCTGCAACTCAGAGAGCCCCCACAGAAGCAGGCAGCACCCACAAAAGTACCAGAGCAGGCACATAGAAGATCTGAGGACAGCAGTCAACTCAGAGTCACAAAGGAGGGTCCCACGATGTCGGATTCCAACTCAGCGAGTTGGGCAATGCAGGACGGAGTGCTGGGGACCCAGGTAAGGCTGTGCACAAAGGAAGTCCTGAAAAAGTGCACAGAAGCCAGAGCAGCTGCAAATCACGTAGTACACAGGTTTGCTGTCTGGCGTGGGGAGGCAAGGACTTACCGCCACCAAATTTGGACAGAAGGGCCTCTGGACTGTGGTAGACACTTGGAACCAGCTCCTGTGTTCCAGGGACCACGCTCGTCAGGATGAGAGGGGACCCAGAGGACTGGTGATGCAGTCTTTTGGTGCCTGCGTTAGCAGGGGGAAGATTCCGTCAACCCACTGGAGATTTCTTCTTGGCTTTTAGTGCAGGGTGAAGGCAGACAGCCCTCACAGCATGCACCACCAGGAACAGTCGGGAAAGCCGGCAGGATGAGGCGCTACAAGGTTGTTGGTAGTCGTCTTGCTACTTTGTTGTGGTTTTGCAGGCGTCCTGGAGCAGTCAGCGGTCGATCCTTGGCAGAAGTCGAAGAGGGAAGTGCAGAGGAACTCTGGTGAGCTCTTGCATTCGTTATCTGAGGAATAGCCCAGAGGAGAGACCTTAATTAGTCAGAAAAGAAGGTTTGGCTACCAAGAAAGGAGGTTTGGCTACCAAGAGAGTAAGAACCTATCAGGAGGGGTCTCTGACGTCACCTGCTGGCACTGGCCACTCAGAGCAGTCCAGTGTGCCCCCAAAACCTCTGAATCAAAGATAGCAGAGATCTGGGACACACTGGAGGAGCTCTGGGCACCTCCCCTCGGAGGTACTGGTCAGGGGAGTGGTCACTTCCCATTCCTTTGTCCAGTTTCGCACCAGAGCAGGGCTGGGGGGTCCCTGAACTGGTGTAGACTGGCTTATGCAGAGATGGGCACCATCTGTGCCCATCAAAGCATTTCCAGTGGCTGGGGGAGGCTACTTCTCCCCAGCCCTTCACACCCATTCCCAAAGGGAGAGGGTGTAACACCCTCTCTCAGAGGAAATCCTTTGTTCTGCCTTCCTGGGCCGGGGCTGCCCATACCCCAGGAGGGCAGAATCCTGTCTGAAGAGTTGGCAGCAGCTGCAGTGGGAACCCCGGAAAGGCAGTTTGGCAGTACCCGGGTTCTGTGCTAGAGATCCGGCCGATCATGGAATTGTCACCCCAATACCAGAATGGTACCAGAATGGTATTGGGGTGACAATTCCATGATCTTAGACATGTTACATGGCCAAGTTCGGAGCTACCATGGTGACGCTACACATAGGTAGTGACCTATGTGCAGTGCACGGGTGTAATGGTGTCCCCGCACTCACAACGTTTGGGGAATTTGCCCTGAACGATGTGGGGGCACCTTGGCTAGTGCCAGGGTGCCCACACACTAAGTAACTTGGCACCTAACATTCACCAAGTGAGGGTTAGACGTATAGGTGACTTATAAGTTACTTATGTGCAGTGAAAAATGACTGTAAAATAACGTGGACGTTATTTCACTCAGGCTGCAGTGGCAATCCTGTGTAAGAATTGTCTGAGCTCCCTATGGGTGGCAAAATAAATGCTGCAGTCCATAGGGATCTCCTGGAACCCCAGTAGCCTGGGTACCTAAGTACCATATACAAGGGAATTATATAGGTGTACCAGTGTGCCAATGAGAATTGGTAAGATTAGTCACTAGCCTGCAGTGACAATTTTAGAAAGCAGAGAGAGCATAAACACTGAAGTTCTGATTAGCAGAGCCTCAGTGATACAGTTAGGCACCACACAGGGAACACATACAGGGCATACACTATGAGCACTGGGGTCCTGCCTAGCAGGATCCCAGTGACACAAGGGCAAAAACAAACGTACATACAGTGAAAATGGGGGTAACATGCCAGGCAAGATGGTACTTTCCTACAAGTTGGCAGTAGGATTGACTTACATTTCCTGACAAGGATAGTACTCAATATCCTCCAGAACATCAGTTATTTTATTAGTGACGCATCAAAATATTTTGTGTAATTTTTTTAAATGGCTCAAAAATGGCAGATGCCTGACTCACTCCACTGGACTGCCAGCAGAAGTCGTCATGGCGGTAGGTGGATACTACTACGGTGGACACTGTCATAGGATAACATTGCTGCCTGTGGCGCTCTTGGGCCAATGGCAGTGCCCACCGGCAGTGATGCTTGTCTACATGACGGCCGTCACCGCCATTTTCTAAAGAATCTCTCACTTGACTCCTGACACTGCTGCCAGCAAGACCTCCATGACCTGAGCTGCTGTGTACCGCCTCTGGGAGCAATGATGCCGTGTCCAACAGGTGACAGGGCCTGTGTCTTCTTACCAGAAGAGCTTCATAAGCTGGTGGAGGAGGTCCTACCCCTGTTTGAACAGCTCTATGGCACACCAGAGGAGCAGGAAAGTGCACCATGTGCTCACTCACCATCTACGTCTACCTATCTCATCTTTTGTTAGCCTGTGTTTAAGGCCAGTTAGTCAGCTGGTGTCTGCAAAGACTTATTTTGTGCTGTAAATGTGTATGTATGGTTGATTGACTGAATGGGCAGGTATCCATGTCGGATGAAAAGTTTGAATTTGAGGGAAAATGTGGTGAGTGTGAATTGATTGTTCCCAGAGACATTTTACGTAGGATGTACATGGCTAGATGAGTTGCCTTGACAGCCATCCCCATTGAAAGTATTCCAGAAAAGGTCTGTAATGTGTAGTCACATGTGATTGCATGGCAGCAGGGGGGGTTGATGACATGTCATGTGTGTGGGTTGAGTCCCATTTGTGTTTATACACTATTCACACATGGGTCTGGGGCCACCTTTAGCCTTGTTGGACAGTTGCACTGAAGCCAGGTACTGTGTCACTATGCCCCTCAGATCTGGACATAGGCATGCATTATAAATTGGCTATGGATTACATAAGTAACTCTGTTGCCTATTGTTAGAAAAGGGGTCTTTGGTTGTCAGTCAGGTTACCCCATGCCCAAGCATGGACCCTCACTCTAGTCAGGGTAAAGGAGAATCACATTCAGTTAACCCCCGCTCACCCCTTTGGTAGCTTGGAACGAGCAGGCAGGCTTAACCTCAAAAGCAATGTGTAAAGTATTTGTACCAACACACACAGTAATACAGGGAAAACACTACAGAATGGACACCACACCAGTTTAGAAAAATAGGTAATATTTATCTCAATCAAACAAGACCAAAACGAGAAACATTCAAGATATACAAGTCAAGATATGTATTGTCAAAAGAATAAGAGTCATAGGCCCATATTTATACTTTTTTAGCGCTGCATTTGCGCCGCTTGTTGATGCAAAAGCGGCTCAAACGTACAAAATACAATTGTATTTTGTAAGTTTACGCCGCTTTTGTGTCAAAAAATTACGCAAATGCGGTGCTAAAGAAGTAGACATATGGGCCTCAATCCTTAGAAAACAATGAGAATGGGTAAGCGTGCGTCAGAAAAGGGCAGCGATGCATCAATTCACTACTCGCAAGTGAGTCTGTGCGTTATTTTCTTCTCCGGTCAGGTTGGCGATGCGCCGTTTTTTTCCCTCGCAAGAGAACTATGCGTTGATTTCCGGATGAGGAACCTCGGATCTGCGCAGAGTCAGGGTGACTTTGACGCCCAGGGAAGATGCGTGGAAAATCTGGTTGCACGGTGTTAGAAAACTGTGCTGTGTGTTGTTTGCGTTGTTACTAGCCTCCGTAAGCGGGTGTTGCATGTTGTTTTTCCAACCATGATGCGTGGATCTCCCAGCTGCAATGCAGGTGGAGTGTCGATTTCAGCTGAGATGCCGGCAGCTTGTCATTTATCAGCGGTTTCGTGAAGGTGCATTGTAAATTTCTTGCACTTCATTCTGTGCTTGGATTTTCAGTTCTTGCGTGCCAGCTTCACCTCTCAAGGGCAAAGGGACTAGATAGAGCACCACTGGGCAGGGCAGGAGTCTCAGCAGGGAGTCCAGGTGCTGGCAGGGGAAGTCTTTGATGTCCCTGAGACTTCAGCAACAGGAGGCAAGCTCAGTACAAGCCCTTAGAGATTCTTCTCAAACAGAAATGCACAATAAAGTCCAGTCTTTGTCCCCTTTCACAGGCAGAAGCAGCAACTGTAGGATAGCCCAACAAAGCACAGTCACAGGCAGGGGCAGCACTTCTCCTCAGTTCCTCAGCTCTTCTCCTTAGCAAAGGTTTCTCTTGATTCCAGAAGTGATCTAATCTTCAGGGGTTTTGGGTCCACTACCTATGCCCCTTTCTGCCTTTGAAGTAGGCAAAATTCAAAGGAAAGTCCCTCTTGTTTGTAACATACTGCCTTGCCCGGGCCAGGCCCCAGACACATACAGGGGGTTGGAGACTGCATTCTGTGAGGGCAGGCACAGCCCTTCCAGGTGTGAGTGACCACTCCTCCCCTCCCTCTCAGCACAGATGGCAAATCAGGATATGCAGGCTACACCCCAGCTCCCTTTGTGCCACTGTCTGGAGGAGTGGTGCAAACAGCCCATCTGCCAAACTGACCCAGGCAGGGAATCCACAAACAGGCAGAGCCAGAGAATGGTTTAAGCAAGATAATGTCTGCTTTCTAAAAGTGGCATTTTCAAACACAATCTAAAAACAGACTTTACTAAAACATGTATTTTTAAATTGTGAGTTCAGAGGCCCTAAAGTCCCTATTTCTATATGCTCCCAAAGGGAATCTGCACTTTAATAATATTTAAGGGCAGCCCCCACATTAACCTATGAGAAAGATAGGCCTTGCACACTAAAAACCGAATTTGGCAGCATTTCACTGTCAGGAGATATAAAACACATTTGTATATGTCCTACCTTAAACATACATTGCACCCTGCCCATGGGGCTACCTAGGGCCTGCCTTAGGGGGGCCTTACATGTATGAAAAGGCAAGGTTTAGGCCTGGCAAGTGAGTTTCAAGTCGAATTGGCAATTTAAAACTGCACACACGGACACTGCAGTGGCAGATCTGAGTCATGTTTACAGGACTACTCATGTGGGTGGCACAACCAGTGCTGCAGGCCCACTAGTAGCATTTGATTTACAGGCCCTGGGCACCTCTAGTGCACTGTACTAGGGACTTAGTAGCAAATCAAATATGCCAATCATGGAAAGCCAATGACATATATATTTTACATAGTAGCACTTGCACTTTAGCACAAGATAGCAGTGGTAAAGTGCCCAGGGTAACAGCAACAACAGAGTCCAGCACACATTAACAACTTGGGAAACAGAGGCAAAAAGTTAGAGGAGACCACACCAAGGATGCCGAGTCTAACACCCAGGATTAGTAGGACATGGTATCATGTGTAGGTCTATCTGCTAAACCTGCCAAGAATAGTGCCTGTGTATGTCTGCCCACTGGATAACCTGACATCTGTCCTGGTATTGGATCACATTTGCACTGCAATTGTGACCCTGTGCCCATTCCCTGATTCCCTCGACAACATGTGATGGTGTAATTTCATGCCTCTCTGCCTATCTATAGCTTCTTAGGTCAATGTCCACTCATCACCGTGGGATTTACATTGAGGACAGGCCCTTCTCATGTGTCTAATCTGCTCATTTAATTTTTGTCAACATGTGTTACATAGCCATTATGGCTCCCTTGATCACTCAGCCTTATTGTCTTTACCTTACTGCACTGATGTGTCCAGTGCAAGGGCATCTATCTTCGAACATTGCACATTTGCATGCAATGTGCTGTTGTGTGATGTGCCCTGATGTTGGATGTGTATAATACTGGGCTAGGTATTTCCCTATAATGTCACAGTTTCTGTGTCCACACATGTGTGGATGTACGTAGCTACTGGCTGATGTGACACTGAAAAACCACACCCCCTAAAGTAGCATGTGCTGGTATCTGTCTCAACACATGTGCACACATCGATAGGATTTCCTTTATGTTTGCTTCACCTGTGAATCCCTTCAATGTGGTCAATGCACAACGGGTCTGTCAGTAGGCTTGTTGTGAAATCTAATCACTTTTAACAGCATGTGACATTTGGAGGTTGTGTATCTCTTTGTGCATTGTTTACCGTGAGCTGTAACTATCCCTTGCCACTTTGTACATTTGTTCCATCTTGCACCTAATCAATGTCAGGTGATCATGTAATGATTCACAAAGGTTACAGTATTGACAACTGATCAGTGGATGGCTTGAGCTGTGGGGTGTCTAGTGCACCCAAATGGCGAGTGTTTGTAGTCATGTGCTTGTGTACAATGACTGCTTTGTGCCACAGGTGGACTGGAAGGTTTAGACAGGATGTTCTAGGCTTGGTACACTGACATGTATGTGATTCTGCCATGTTGTCAATGGCCTTGATTTCTTGTCTTGTTTTTATGCCTCTATGCAGGCGAATGCCCATCAGAAGAAGGGGATATTGAGAGCCATCACCAAAAATGCATGGATCCTGGGGGTCTACAGTCGGCAGGGAACACACTGTCAGAAGAGGTGGGAGGACCTGAGAGAGTAGGCCCGGAAGTCTGCGGAGGCCCAGCTGGGGATGTCCTCCCAACAGGGATGGAGTGCCCGTCAGACAATGACTCCTCTAATGATCCACATCTTGGCGGTGGCCTATCCAGCCTTGGATGGGCATTTGAGGACAGCACAGCAGTTACAAGGGGGTACTCACATATATGTATGACATGCTTTCACCTTTGCCAAGTGATTGAGTGAGGGACACATTGCTCCCCCTGTGGTATGTGGAATGTGGAATGTGTCATGTGTCACATATATTCTGGCATTACATTTCTTGAGAAATGCCATGTGTCCCCAAATGGTGTGCTCATGCTTTAGGAGTCAGGACCTAGTACTATACTATGGTGTACCCTCAGTATGATTGACCAGCAGTGACCACACATGTCAGTGTGAGGTGTCCAGCTAAGTGTTGCAAAAATCTGCTGAATGCTACTTTGCACACAGGAACCACTCCAGACAAATGTTACAGTTCAAAGGTGAGTAGGATGTGGGCCACAGTCCTATGTCATGTGTCTGGGGATATGTGTAGGTTAACATCTGCAACCCAGGCTAAATTGTTCTCCATTGTATGTTGTGTGCTTGTGTCTCAAAGCAGTCTGTGATGCATGGGTGTCCATTATGCATGTGACATGACTTACATGGCAAATGTATTGGCAGCTGTAGCAAGGGACTTCCCCTTGGTAAGTGGGGAATGTGCACTGTCATGGTTGAAGTGTCATCATTGTAGCTAACATGACTTGTGACTACGTGTCTGCATCTGGTCCATTTCTAAGATGTTACCTATCTATGTATGAGATGTAGGCATGTGGTAGCCATGGAGATGGCATAATATCCTAGATCCCTCACATACATGTCTCTGGGGTCTTGTTGTAGTAAGGATACTACTGCAATGGTTGTCCATTTACTGTGATGTCCCAGACAGGACTGTGTCACCATCATATGTCATCAGACAGAAACATTCATACCTCATCGTATGTTGTTAGTCATGTGTAATCGCAGTAGAAATGATGGATATGAAAGGTAGGGGCTGGATGTTGATCCACTTGATGTTGATTAGTACCCTTGATGTGGTATGATGTCTGTGGGTCCCCAGAACCTGTGGGTTGTTTGGGAGTTGTGCCCTGACTGTATGAATGAATAATGGATTGACTAGTAGTGATGTCAGCATGACATGTGTATTTGGTCAAGGATTCCCCAGAGATAGATATCATGCTTATCATGTCTGTGATGTGGATAGTGATGTTGTTTATCATTGTAAAATGATATGGTGTCCTCCTGATAGTGATTTCAAGGTCTGTGTTCCTCCTTCCTGCACAGTACAGTTATCTACTACAGATACACCGAGAAATATAGATGGACATGTGTGGGAGAAATTTGAGGGGCTTATCCTGGGCCTTACTAGACCATTCATCTGTGTATTCAGGAGACATCTCTGCATGAGCTATGGGACCTGACTTCATTGTAGTTTGTTGAAACTTCAGATGCGTGCCACATCTGTGTGGGCCTTGCAAATACCAGCCTTGAATCATTTTGGTAAGGTGTGACTTGTGGAGCTACACGTTGTTCTGTTGTGTCCCTAATGAAATGGATGTTTTCATTTCACATAATCCAGGCATGGCATGATTTAAGCATTTGTTGATTGCCTTTACTTAGTCCATGAGAAATCCTATCAGTGCAACTTAGATGTGTGTATAGGCATGTGTCAGTGTAATTGTTAGGGCACCTTACAGACTGATCCTTAGTTTGGCTAGTGGTTCCTTGTGGTATGCTGGGTGCTGCACAAGTTTGCTGTGGAGAGGTCACATAGTTGTGGTGTGTTTGATGTAGTAGGTAGACCTCATCCATGCCACTGTAATTATGTGACACCAGAAATTGATAATGTGTTTCTTTTGGAATTCCAGGTGGCATGCTTCTATTTGTATTGGCACATGATAGTGGCACTTTGCTGTCACTTCATGTGGGTGGTCAGTTGACAAGATGGTATGTTTTTGTCTCACTGATTTGTAATTGCACTGTCTCATGATGAGGTCATAACCTTCCTTTTCACTTTTCCTGGCAGCATCAGCACTGGCAGGCGAAGGAGATGGGGCCGCGCCAAGTGGGGAAGCATCTGACATGGGTCCTCAGGTCACAAGACCACCAACAGCGACTGACCCAGTGGCCCAGAGGGTGAAGGGAGTGCCACAGGGGATACCGGATCCACATCTTCATCTATGGATTCTTCATCCAGTGGCCACTCCCTAGTGGTGGTGGGCCCATCGGGGACCACCCATGTACCACCTTTGTCTGCCACCCCACATTCTATCACAACCATTCCTGATGCTCCCCACATAGTTGGCTGTGCCCGCTCATCCAAGAGGGTGGGATCTCCTTTGCCACAGGCACCTCTGCCCCTGATAGCCCTTCTGCCCTCAGTAAGGAGGCTATTGACTTCCTGAGGTCTATCCCTGTGGGTCAGATGGACATTGTGAATGCCATCCAGGGACTAGCAAGCCAGATCTAACAGAGCAATGCATTCCTGGAGGGCATTCACAGTGCAATCTCTGGCCTACAGCCCAACTCAGCCAAATTACACAAACAGACAGGCATGCATCCACCTCAACATCCAAGGGAAGCACAGACAAACATAAGCACCACAAGACACAGCACTGGCATGCACACAAACAACATCCACCTGCAGACACAGAAACAATCACGACTTGCCCTGACACTCCCACCACCCCTTGCATCACAGACACAACACCTGGCACACATGTAGACACCACACCAACATTCACTGATCCAGCCACTACACCTATCCTACCCATAGACATCACCCCAGCAGACCCTCAGGCATCCACCTCAGTCACCACACAAACAGAAACCACAACCACTCACACCTACATACAGCTCATTCACCGTACCTGTAGTCACTACCCCAACAGACAGCCACCCACCCACCATGGCATCCCTAGCACCTCCACCCCCCTCAGCCCAAGACACATAAATGCCCTCACTCACCTACCCAACAGACACCCACCATACATAAGCCCACCTCCTACAAACACATACCCAAGACATGCACACCTAAATGTCAGACAACCACTTCCTCACCCTCCACAGCCAACCCCCCTCCCAATGAAGTCCTGGTGTGTCTAAAAAAGTGATAATTTCTAATCATAACTTTTTCCCTACTCTTCCCACCCATTGGCACCCCCAAAAGATCTGTTTCCCTCCCCAAGGCCATCCCTCCACCTCCAATGCCTCCCTTTCCCTCCCTGGCTGTACCCATGCCCCTCCCCCGCCAAGAAGAGGGCCACCCCTCCCAAAAAGGTTTCCCCTCCCAAACCTAAGCCAAAACCCACTCCACCAAAGCCCAAACACACCCTCTCCTACCTCCCCAATACTCTTGGAGGTGCCTGCCTGCCCCGCTGATGCACCTACCTGTGGAGGTTTTATTGCAGTCAGGAGTTAAGTTAGGACATCATTTTGAGCCTTTGGTGCTAAAATTCAGAATTATGGACTGACCAATGGCCTTGGACTTTCATATATTTTGGAACAAACAATATATTATAGCCAACCAGTTGTTGTTTTTTTGGTTACATCTTTGCCCTGCATTTCCTTTGCTAGGTTTGAGTTGTTCCTTGCTGACATTAGTTGTGTGCCAGTATTTTGTTGTATGTGCTGCTTGCTGCTTCACGTATTGTTTGAGCAGCATGTGAGGTTGTGTGCAGTGCTGTTGTCCCCAAGGGGTACGGTGTGTGTTGTGTGATAGGTGTGTGTATGTAGCTAAAATTATGGTGTCATGATATTGTGTTGTGTTTGTAGTGATATGTGTTTGTTGTAGTGATGTGTGATGTGGTCCTGTATGGTGCATACCTTGTCCTCTGATGCGGCTATTGTGTACATGTGGTGTGTGTTGTGGAGTTTGGTCATTGCATACATGGAGTGTGTTGAGTTGTGGAAGTGTACTGTGCTTTTCAGTGCATTGGACTATTTAGGTGTGTGCCCCTCAGAGCTGGCTGGTGTCTTCTATGGCTTTTTGGAGTAGTGTGTATGCTCTGTAGCCTTGCACTTCACCTATATGTGTGACTGTGCATTACATTTGTTGTTGGTATTGCTTATCCATGAGATCTGAATGGGGCCTGTTCATGTGGGCAAGTTTTGTGGGCTTTGTTCAACATGAGATGTATCTCAGGAGGGGCTCCTTCCATATATGGTATTGCTGCTCCCATCGCTGCTCGGCCGGTCTCATTGTGATGTGTCGCTTTGTGTGTTTTGACTGTTTGTGTCTGTGTGTATTGTGCATGGTATGATAGGTTCAATGTGCTGTGTGTCTGTGTTATGTGTTTGTCAATTACTGGGTTGTATGATGGTGTTGTGTGTGTCCCATTACACATGGATGTATGGATGTACATGTGTGTTTTATGTGTGTCCAGTCCCTGGCCACTGTTGGGTGTGAGTATGTGACATGTTTTTGTAGTTGTGCAGTTGTTATGTTGTTGTTATGAGTTTGTATGTTGTATGGGAATCTGTGCGCCTGGGCCTATGCTGTTTTGCTGTGCATAAAGGTGTGGTACTGATGAGTGGTGTTTGTGTGTGTGTGTGTGTGCAGGCTGAAGTGTGTGTGATGTATATTTGTGGGTGTCCTTGAGGCAGTATGTGAGCGTGTGTGTCACTATGCTGTTACGTATGAGTGCAGCCCTTCACACACCCTCCCTATATTATGGTATATAACTGTACAAATGTATACATTTCACATATGTACAGTTTTGTGTGTGTGTGTGTGTGTACATATGGTTGTTGCCATCCTCGTCAGTGATGACTCAGTTGTCTTTCAGTGAGCAGGAGCAGCGAGATGATGTCTAGTTCTGGTTCCATGGCGGCTCCTGGAGGTGAGTGTCTCCTTTTATACTGTTTGTTTCCAACTGGTGCTCCATGGTGGTTAGACCGTGGCGGTCACATTGGGGGTGTGAAACCTCCTAATAGGTCAGGTGGAAACATGGTCTCCGTCGGACTGCTTGTGCCTCCAGACAACCGCCGCAGTCTGTCCTGCCTGGCGGTGCCGATGGACCAATGGTGGACTTCTGTGTGCCCCACCGCCAAACTCATAATTTTGGCGGTCCACCCCGCCAGCCTGTTGGGGGTTGGACTGCCACTGCCAACATGGTAGGCCTTCATTACTAGCATCTGTAGTAATTATGTTTTCTCCTTCTGGGTCAAAACTACTCAAATTCGCTACATTGGAAATGTGTGATTTACCCTTACAAAAGTCTTCTTCACAATTTACTGTCCACTCAAATTTCGTCTTATTCTTCAGAGCCGTCTGACATTATAAGTACATTCTGCAAACTTAGGAATATATGTCACACAATATTCTGCCATGTCTAAAAAGGATCTGACTTCTTCCTTGTTGTTCGGTATAGGAAATTTCTCAATGCATCAATTCAGGATGGTTTAGGTTGAACTCTACATTCTCCAATCATATGATCAAGATAAGTTACTGACCATTCTTCAGATTTGTATTTTGAATGTTCTACTGTTAATTGATGTTCATCCAAAATATTTAACACCTTTTTAAATCTTTTATCATGAAATTTCCTATTCTCCCTAAAAATCAAAATGTCATCTTGAAAGAATTTGACTCCACATTTTTTGCAGAACAGTTTGTGCATTAATCTCCCCACAGCAACAGATGCCAGTCCAAAGGGTATCCTTTTGAATTGGAAACAACCCACTGCCGTGATGAATGTCATTAAATGTCTGGATGAAGAGGTTAATGGGATATGGTGGTATACCACAATGTTTTCATTTAAATGATGGAGGTCAACGCACAGCCTGATCTTACCATTGCTGTAACTTGCCGCCATCAAGGGAGAAATTGATGCAGAGGATTCTAGGGGCCCTATTACATCTATAGTACTAGTTTTTCCAATTCTTTTGATACCTCCTAACAGTATGTTCCGTACTTTATGAACTTGAGGAATGGCATCTTTTTTTAAAACAATCATGTGTACAAAACTTTTAAATTTTCCAAAAGTCTCACTAAAAACATTTGGAAATTCCTCTAATATAGCAGATCCTGTATTGACTCCGTCATCCACTTCCTCACTGTTTTGATCCAGAATAATGTGCATATTTCCTTGGTCTGTACATACTAACAAGAATGGACCTCTTTTCGCGATGTAAACTCTACCTTTAGATGTTCTATTTTTAAAATTAAAGATTAACCATAGGTAATCTAGCATGTTGAGTTTTTCTCCACTGCATCCCTCAGGTTGTAGATCAGTTTCCAATAACGTTGTGCCAGTTCTCTTAAAAAACTTATTTTTCCAAATTTCTTCACTCACTATTGTGTAAGGTGAGCCAGAATCTGTGCACATTTTGATTATAACACCTCCAAAAGACATGTTGAATTCTAGCTTATTTTTCACCATCTTGTCATCTATATTTAAAACACATTTTCCTTGGAGACTCATTATACTAGTGAATGGTTTGTTTGCATCTGTCATGACTGTCTTCATCAACTCCTGTTCTCCTCCATCATGCATTTAATGCTCTTTTTCTTTCTCCTCCATACTTTTGTGAAATGATGCATGACACCACAATTACTTTCTTTTTGCTTGATAGCAGGGCATGATTTAGTAAATGCTAGAGGATCTTTGCTGCCACATCCATAACATCTATTCACCTCCTTGGCTGAGTTTTTTGTCTTTGCCATGTTTTGCAAACATCTTGTCCTTTCCATGAATACTTGACTTGTTTGCAGTGTAATGTTCTTTCTCCCCTTGTTTTAAAACACTAGCACTACTACCAGACATTTAATCTTTCCTTAAAATAGCTACAATTTCCCCAAAAGAAGAATCTCTATTGATCCATAAATGTTCCAGTATTGCAGGATTGCTAGCATGCATTACTATCTGATCTCCTAACAGATCATCATTTATTGTACCAAATTTACAGTCAAGTGCTAATTTTTTTAAAGTCTGCCACAAAGTCATCCACTGACTCAATTTTCCCTTGTTGCCTTTCGAAAAACTTGTATCTTGTTATTCCTGTGCAAAATTTAGGAGCTAAATAGTTACCAAAGATCTTTTATTGCTGCATCAAACAGATTAATATGTTCTACAACAAATGCTTTGGGTATGCAATTATAAGTCTGTAATCCATGTGGACCTAAGGGTTGAAGTATTTTTTTTTCTTTTGTTCAGCCACCACATTTTTCCCATAAACAGTAGTTTCAATGTAGTTGAAGAATACTCATTCTATTCTACCCATGATGTAGAAGGATCTGGGCTAGAATCCCAAAAGGCACGAGGAGGACTTATTGTATAATTTTGTTCAGCTGTCATGAGCTGCCATAAGTATCCAAACTGATTTCAATAGTTGCAGCAGAGCTTGTAACAACATTGATTTATTTAATTTACTTAGTATAAAATTTGTAGGAATTGTAGGAGCCAACAGCAATAACCAATATTCGTAGTTACCTTACCTTCTGATACTTTATTTTCAATTACCATAAACAGTGTCCATTAATTTTAGAACAGCATAGATACTGATAAAGTGTTTCCTTCAGCTGTGGTCAAATCCACAGTTGCTGAGCAGCACAGAGTTTATCAGACATACGCTGATGTACTGGCTGTGACTTACACTGCTTGATCCTTAAGTTGCTAGGTAACAAGCGTATGACAGAAACACATTAAAATGTTGATGATTAACTTAGCAGTGTTCTACAACCTTGAGCAAACACATAAGCAGACTGCTGCTCGAGACCGATGACGCTCTGCACAATGCCCATGGTGACTTAATTTTAAATGAACATCATGCGGTGGGGTTGCCGTTACAATGCATTAAGTAATTTTTAACTATTTGTTAAATGGTGGAAATGTTCACGGTTATTGATGTGGTAAGGTAGTTTGTGGACTGACAAAGTCACGTCCTTCAGAAACTGTTGAAAATCTTCATTGTCACAACTACCAAAAATAAATAATATCAAAATACTTCTGGATCCATAAAAATAACTTTTGGCACGTAGAATGGGTAAGCTCCACTAATCGTCGCTAATTTGTTGTTCCGATAGATCACACAAAAATGTAATATTTCCAAGTAGTTTATTTCAGTAATAGAAGCAGTTCCTCTTAAGCTGATGCCTGAAACTCTCACTCCTGAACACCCTGTGCATCTATGTGACCTACATTCTAATACAAAACTCCACAATACAACAGTTCTGTACAACAATTCTAATCAGTATATAACATAGAGTTTGAAGTAGGGTTGTAGAGAGGCCACTTTTGAATTCGATAAAGCGCGTGAGGTCATTGGACAGTTTGTGATGGTGGAGGCCTAAGCTAATATATATTTTTCATTTTTCCTTGTATTTTTCAAACTTTGCCATTATACTGTGGTGCTTTGCTGTTTGCTGCCTGTTCATCTGTAAGTCTTGGCTGTATTGTTTAAAGTTTTTTTCACATTCTGTCTGCTGTGGTGCTAAAGATGGGGATGAGTGATGTCTCTGAAATCATGGCAAGCTTAGTTTTTTTTTTGACTGCATACTTCTCTTTCTGTCTAGGGTTAGGGTGGCTTATGGAGTTCTGGCCATATGTACATTTTCCTTTGTTCTCAGCTACCTTCTTCACCATGTGTCTGACCACCACTGTCTGAGTGTACGTGAGAGATGATGTATTAATGTGTGTAACATGAAACTTTAGCTGGGGATAATTGTTGCCTAGGTCTGTTTGTGAATGGGACATTTTATATTTTATTGTATTCTTTTTTTGTTTTTATGTTACCGTGTTATAAATATTTTTTATGTTGGTTGATTTTCTTTTACATTATTATTGCTACTTTATGGATAATATACAAAGCCTTACACATGGGCACACTCACATTTTAGCTGTCTATATTTCTTCAATCTTTTCTCTGCAGAAATCTTTTGTTATGACGGTGGGGCTCCAGCTAGGTTAGGGCAGTCATAATCTTTTGATCTCCATGCTGCCTTCTCTGCTTGCTATGTGGGTGATCTCCATTTTCTGAAGCAAGTGTATATGTGTGTGTGTGTGTGATAAGCCAACATTTTGGATTTGTTCTCTCTATCTCCTTCTTTCCTTGTCATGTGGGTGACTATAATTTTGTGTAGTCAGTTATCATGTCTGATTAGTATTCATTTTATGCCACTTTTAAAGATCTTTTGCCAGGCACAATGATTGTTACGGCCTTTTAAGAGTCCATGTTATTTCCATACATTTTCCATTTATTTTCATAATTTGACCTGTTATATTTATTTCTGCTTGTGACTGACTGCAGTAGTCTGCAGCTACATCTGTGGTGTTTTTGTTATTTTAATACATTTTTATCTCCCTCCACTGCCTCCCATATGGGTTCTATGGATCCTATGGAGACACCATTTTTATTTTATTAATTTAATCAATTCTTGACAGTCTCCCCTGGTTACTAATTGGACCCTGTGGGCCCTGGGTGAACATCAGGTAACTTTTTTTTATTAAATTGATTTATATAATTGTGTTATGATGATGATGATGATTACTTGTATTTCATTCACTACAATTGCCAAGTTTCAGTCCCTTCCTTCTTATTTTGTATGGTTTGAAGATATACAAGAGGATACCTTTTCAGAAAAAGACTGTGACTTAGCTGAAATCGGAGTACAGAGTCCTCTTTGCTAAGTTTTTTTTCTTGTGTTGCTGGCCAGCAACAGAATACGTAAAGAGGATGGCCCTGGAGAAGTAAGATTGTGGCAAGAAAGCAGCTATTGAGAAGAAGTCTGTTTCTAACACTGACGATGCAGGATATGTGCTGCATCCTCTTCTTGCCAGGAAGTCACTGAGAGAAGATCACTCCATGACTAAAAAAACATTACCATCCCCACTAGAACCAAAACAAATGTCTTCGAGAACTGCAGTGACTCCCAGAGCACTGCAGAGACTTCCATAGTGGCTGAGAGCAGTGAGTTTCAAATTATATTGTCCCAGCAGCAAACCAAATCTTCTCCAGAAATATAAATAGTAAATTGAGTCTGCTACATCTGATCTGCAGAATATTTCAGCATATTTTCTGATGGTAGAAGCAGAGAAGGAAGTTGAGCTGTAGAAAATAAAGATGTTGTGGCTGTTGTGCCATTGGACACAATGGCCCTGATTATGACATTGGCGGTATTTACTGAAGACTGCCATGGTGACGGCGGCCAAAAGACTGCTGCGGAGGAGGCAATCCATGCACCAGATCATGACACACAAACACAAAACCACCAGAAAGCAGCCAAAAGTACAGTCCCGCCAGACCCAACAATGGCGTGAAAGAGTCAGTCCCACCACCAGCCCCTCCACACCCACAACACACGCCCTCCAAATAATGACCCACGAATCACCACAGCAATTACTCAACGGCGATTACCCATTGGCGGTGCGGACTGCCGCAGTTAATTTTGCAACTCCACACCAACAGAAGCCAACATTGGCATATTGAAAAATGAACACCAGACACACATACACACACAGTACACATCCGCCAACAGCACTATAAACCCCCCCCCATACAACCCACAATTCTTTGCAAACTCCAAAACCTAGCTACATGTTGCCAGCCCACACATTTCCAGAACTGCACACACAAACCACAACCACATATAGACCCTTCATGCTTCACACACCACACACCATACCTCTACACCTAACACACACAACAACACTGGACACAATCACTACTTCCCAGCATCCCACATACTCAGACACCCTGCTCCCCGACCAAAGATTCCACCCTCTGCACAACACACACATTACACCCACTACACAATTGCCATGTCCTCACAAAAGAACACCTGTTTCACTGATGAAGAGTTGCGGTCATGGTAGATGACATCATAAGGGTAGAGCCATAGATGTTTGGTGCAGAGGTCCAGGAGATAGAAACTTGCAGGAAGATAGAGCTATGGCAGAGAGTCGTGGACAAGGTGAACTCCGTGGGAACCTATCCACACACAAGGGACGACATTAGAAAGAGGTGGAACATCCTAGGGGGAAGGTGCGTGCAATGGCATCCAGGCACCACATTGCCATCATGAAGAGTGGTGGTGGACCCCCTCCTTCTGCCTCCAGAGTTGACAACATGGGAGGAGAAAATATTGGCTGTCCTGCATCCTGAGGGCCTCACTGGAATCACTGAAGGGCTGGACACTGGTAAGTCATCATCACTTCCCCACCACCACCTACATCTGCATGGCATGTCGCCCCATCACCCTATCTCCCTTCATCCCATTCCATCTCAAAGGAGAACCACCCCAATAACCACCCTCAACAATTTATCCCTGCATGATCTACCCACTGCAAGCACCCCTCTCCAAGGTCATCCTTCACACAGATCAGTAATGCGTGAGCAGCATGTAGCACTACCAATCCCACAATGCATCACCATACACAAACCAAAGGTGGAAAAACACACCCATCCCATTGGGAAACCCAGAAATTCTGAATATGTATCTGAGAATGAATGTAACAAATGTCATACATGTTCACAGGTACCCCTGCCAATGTTAGCTGGTAGCCTGTGCCATGGCAACATAGTCCTCCATCAGAAGAAGGCCCCAGTGATGACAACAACTCTGGATGTATGGATTTGGAAGATCTCCCTGGCCCTTCTGGTACCACTGGTCGGTCAGACACCAAAGGCAACACCCACACCACCCAGAGCACCCCACACTGGACTCCACCACCACAGCAGCCACCCAACGTCCCCAAACCTCTGTCCCCAAGAAACGTCAATGAACAGTGTCCCCATCTGTACAGAGACCCAAGTCAACACCTCACAGGCAAGATGAAAAAGGTCCTAGTGCCAGTGGGAGTGGGCACACAGTTCAGGGGACACACACACAGGGGCCAGTGCCAGTTCTGGGAGCATACCGGAAATCCCAGGACAGGATGGGCCAGGTCCTTAACCATCTTGCAGGCAAACCAGAGACTGAAAGGGGAACACCACCAGGAGGTCATGCAGCAGTTGCAGACCTTCAATGCCACCATGGCCTCCATTGCAGGGGTGCTCAGTGATATGGCTCATCATGCATGAGTACACAAGACACCAGCGGGCTCCTTTTGCTAGCCAGTGTACTGACCAGCACTCCACATCTGCTGCAGCTAGTGGGCAGGAGGAACTGCCACAGGACTCACAGACCACCAGAACCCCTCCCTCTGCAGCAGAACACCACCCTGCAAACGTTCCCTGCAACCCAGAAGCCACCAGACTGTAGCCAAAACCAAAACCACTGCCACGAAGTGAGCCTCTCTGACATGTCTCTCTTGTGTGCCACTGAGACACCTTGTTTGCTTTGGACTGCCATTGTTCCTTTTCCTATGGCCACATGGACACTAGGGACCTGTGCTATAAACTATCTGGGCCACTACACTGAAGATTTTGTCCACCATCACCCCACTCTATTGCACTGTCCCTGTGTGCAAACACAACTGAAGGTTTTGTGCTTTAATTACAACAATATGCAATGTCTTGACCTTTATTATCCTGTGCAAATGTAACATAAAGTGTGAATCCATCCAATGGGCAGTCCATTTGAGGTACACATAACCAATGTGAGAGCATGCCACAAGCCACCATCCACAAAACTATGTGTAAGCAGGCTGTAGGCATTCCATGAGTTCACAGTAGTGACCACAGCAACATCTGTAAAAAGGGAAACCATAAGTGACATTCAAATGAGAAGTAAAGGGAGTAGTGCAACATGAGTCCCTGTAACATAACAGCCTACATTCAGCTGATCACTTAAACTCAGAAAGTTGCACAGCAATTGACTCCAAACAACAGAAGTAAGGAGAAACAACTCATTGAAGGCCCTCACACAAAATACTACAATATTAGCTATGCCATGTTGTCAGCATGTCAATTCCTCCCCTGGACCACCTAGTCTGGGCCAAACTGTCAGGGACAATGAAGTCACAGAGCAGTTGTGTGAGCACATTGTAACTCACATAACATTCCCAGCAACAAAAACTAAGTACTCTATGGAAGGAGGACACAGTTTGATGTGGGCATGTACTTGAACATGCATAACAGCTGGTACATTGCATGGGCTTAATAAGCTTTATCACTATCATTATAACATTGGCATGACTGACCACAGATGGAACAGTGTCAGTTTACATAATGCACACATTTGTGCTTGGTACATCATAGCTGCCGCACAGCTCCTAATTGGAATGGTGATGTGAACAGAAGTACAGTCTTACCTATGTTACCTATGTGTCATTGGAAGTACTGCTTTATCAGATGTTTCCTGTTGTCCACATCCTCCTCCTCGCCATTGTCATCACTGTCTTCAGTGTCCTCTGCTGCCCCAGGGGCATTGTCTCCCCCCTCCTACTGCAGGAATGGCACATGCCCTCTGAGGGCCAGATTGTGAAGCATGCAGCAGGCCACCACTATCTGGCAGACCTTCCGAGGGTTGTAGAGGAGGGATCCACCAGAAATATGGAGGCACCTGAACCTGGCTTTCAGTAGCCCAAAACTCCTTTCAATGAATCTTCTGGTCCGTCCATGTGCCTCATTGTACTGATTCTCTGCCCCTGTCCTCGGATTCCTCACAGGTGTCAACTGCCTGGATAGGTTTGGGTAGCTGGAGTTACTTGGTAATAGTGAGACACACACATTACCTGTGTACAATAGCACAGAGGACAACTCCAGGTGGCATACAGTGACATTCATAGTGTGGAACATCACACTCACCAATGAGCCAGACACTCTCTCTAGTTGTGCCATCATCTGTGGGACACTGCCATTCCTCAATATGTAGGTATCATGCATAGATCCTGGAAACATGGCAGTAACATGGGAAATATACTGATCAGCAAGGCACACCATCTGCCAGTTATAGAATTGTAATTCTTCGTATTTCTGTAAACCTGCTCATTTGTCCTGGGAAGGACCAAAGCAGTATGCATCCCACCAGTGGCCCCATTCACATGTGGAATATGTCCCATTGTTTAGAAAGCAGCCTTCACAGCAGGCAAATCATCACTGTGGGGGAATGAGATATAGCTGCTCATGTGTTTCATCAAAGCAGTCAAGATTCTACTCAGTGCATTAGAAAACATTGGCTGTGACATACCTGCAGCCAAGACCACTGTCACCTGAAATGATCCACTGGCAAAGAAGTGGAGCACTGACAGCACCTGTACTGTAGGAGGAATTGTAGTAGGACTACAAATAGCAGGAATGAGATCTGGCTCCAATTGTGCACACAATTAAATGATTGTGGCCCTGTCCAGAGGCTAGGTGAGTATAATATGGAGTTCCTCCAGTGTAGCCAAGCCGACTAGGGGTCTGTACCTGGGTGCATTCCTCCTCCTCCTCTGCAGTGGTTGGTATCTAAACAAACCAAACATCACAAGTGTGTGACAGCAGGAAGGATAGACAGACAACATCACAGTAAACAGAGCTGTCTCATACATTGCAGGCAACCAATGATTGGAATCTGCGCTGGTGTACTCTACATGCAAATGGACTCTTGACACCATACATTCTTAATCATTTGCCATAGTGCCTCACAGGTGTAGTGGAAGTCATGTGAAGTGAATAGTAGCAACACATTTTACATGTTTTATCAACTTCTCTTCTGCAAGCAGTGCACTGGTATGAGATCTCATTGAAGATCCAGAGTCTCCCAATCAATCAAATTATGTAGACGGTTTGCAATTGGCTTGGTGTGTACCATCCATACATATGACACACATTTATTTGACTGCCATTAATGCTATCATCAGAAAATGGCACTTGTAAGCCCTGCATGCAGAGGACAGGTGAAAGTGACTTCACTCTTCCGGCGTTTGACGTCATGACGGAGGGCAGTCTGAACCTCATTGCTTAACCTCATTGGTTAACATTGAAGTCTATGTAGCACAGGGGACATGATGATCACCACTGGTGGTGACAGCATTTAACGGTGCAGACGTGACTGCCGTTTTCAGTAGCCCATGTCACTTGTCTCCTGACTATTACCCTATCAACACCTCCACTGCGTGTGCTGCTGTGTCCTGTGTCTGGAACCCACAATGGCCAGTGCTACAGGGGATACGGCCCAAGCCTTCACACCTGAAGAGCTCGAGGAGCTTGTGGATGGGGTCCTACCCTTATATGGACAGTTGTATGGGCCTCCAGATCAACAGGTGAGCACCTTGTGGGTATTTTGGATGCAACATAGCTGTATGTAGATGTCTGTGTGTGCAGGCAGTGTGTCCTTTAGGGAGTGCTCTTTTTGCTGCATGCAATATGTACGCAGAGGTACGAGTTATGTGTGAGATGAATGTGGGAACAATGCAGTATGTAGCCCATTGCTGTAACACAATGTAGTATGTAGTTTATAGTGTCCTTCTGTCTGTGTTTTCTATGCAGGTCAGGGCCCATTCAAAGAAAGGGTTATGGCGTGCAATCGCCGAGAACGTGCAGACCCTAGGGGTCCTTAGCCGGCAGAGCACCCACTGCAGAATGAGGGGGGAGGACCTGAGATGCTGGGCCCGAAAGACATTGGAGGCCCAGCTGAGGACATCCTCCCAATGAGGGAGGGGTGCCCAGCGGACCCTGACCCCGCTTAATAGCCCGAATATTGGCGGTGGCCAACCCAGAGTTGGATAGGCGCTGGAGGGATGTGGTAAATTCATTCTTGATGCATGGCATGGTGTTTGGATGCAAGGTAATAGTCAGTGGATGCCTCAATATGCCCCTGTAGGTAATGTTGTCAAGTTCTGCATAGTTACGGTGAGTGGTATGTACATTTGGTATTGGTTATGTGCTCGTATTCCAGCTTCAGTAAGGGCCTACATCCTGACTTGCCATTGTTGGAGTGATGCTGTGATGTCCAGTGCCTAGGTGGTGTGATCTGGCAATTGCACGTTGTGCAGTCACTTTGTCGGAGTAGTGTAGCTGTGCCTCTGTCAATAGGCAGACATGGATTAGTGAGTCTCAGTAGGTATGCAGATGGTTGTGTCTGCAGAGTTCATTTCAGCTGTTGTTCCCAGGCAATCGTGTGGTATTGTGGTTGTTACTGCATAGTGTAATTACCAGTGAGGCATTGTGATGTATATGCCATATGTGCTATTATAGCTGTTATTGACCCTGTGCTTCCTTTCTTTTTCCCCCACCCTCCCTCCTTTTCTTCTCCTGTCCGTGTGAGCATTAGCATCATCTGGTGAATGAGCAAGGGCACCGGCTAGTGGAGGAGCTGCAGCCCACGGGACCCAGGAGGCAGTGTCCACCAACACTGAGGGGACCAGTGAGTTGAAGGGCAAATGGGGCACCACGGGGAGACAGGAGCTACAACAACAGACTCTGATTCCTCCTTCGATGACAGCTCCCTGGTGGTGGCAGACCCCTCTGGGACCACCTCAGCATTGTTATCTACCACCACCCCCGTACCAGCACCTCCCACCCATTAGCCCCCCACCCAGTTTCCCATGCCCGCTCACCCAGGAATGCGGGCATCTCCTTCGACGCAGGCACCTCAGCCCCTGCCCCAGTCAGCCCTGCTGCCCTCACTGAGGAGGCTATTACCTCCTGAGATCCATCTTTGTAGGGCAGTCAACCATAGGGAATGGCATCCAGGGCTGACATCCCAGATGCAACAATGCAATGCCTACCTGGAGGGCATTCATTGTGGCTTGGCTGCCCACAGAGATCATTTCAGGCTCTGGCCTCCCCTTTGTGGGCAGCCAGTAGCCCTAGTTCTTCCGCACTCCCCTCCAACTACCTGTACCCAGTCCCAGAGCCCTCTCCCCCCACCCATCCCAAGCTCACAATCAGACGAGCATGCACCCAAGTCAACAGACAGGACGCGCAAAGACAAGTGCTAGTATCACAGATCACACCACAAGCATACACACAGCCAACACAGAGAAGCACACACAACAGAAACTGCCTCCACCGTCTCCCCCTCCACCTCCACCCTCACAGTTACATCAGCACTCACACCTGCAAGCACTGCATCTTCAGTCCCAGATCCTGTCACCTATTCAGCCTTGCCCACAGTCACCACAAAAGCAGACATGCAGACTAGCACCCCATTCACCACATTCACAGTCAGCACCACCAGCATCACAACCACATGCAGGACACCCACCTCACATGCAGACACCACCCCAACATACATGCACACAACCTATTTGTCCTTTCCCTCCCTCTCTGCCCCCTCCTCCAAAAACACATACATTTTCCCACTCAGACACTCAACAGTCATCAACCTCATGCACACACACTTTACATGCACCTACAACCCAGTACAGTACACCTACACCTCCTACAACCACTCCCTGTACTTCCACTCCCAAACCTGCTCACACACTCCACCCCACTGTACTTAAGAAACTTTTCCTTGCCCACCTTGACCTCTTCCCTCCTCCTGACCCACTCCGTGTTGTCCAGAAAGGGAAGGTCCCACTCCCACACCCCAGTACCTCCTTCTCCCAGTGCTCTTATGGCCCCCCTGGTGTTACACATGTCACTCCCCCACCAAAAAATCTCGACTACGGGGCTCAGGACAGCCACTCTAACCCCCTGCTCCAAGCACACTCCTCTGCCCCTAAACAGAGGAGCAAAGGCCCGCCCATTCCCAAACCCAAATCCAAGGACCCCCTTCCAAGAAAAAAAAAACTACCCCTGCCTTCTGAGGTGCCTGCCTTCCATATCAATGTCAATGCCGAGTGGAGTCACTTGGGCTGTCAGGAGACAAGTTGGGCTTCTCACATTGCCATGTGTAGTGGCATGGACAATTTTGGACAGGCCAATGGCCCTTTGTGTATATAGTTCAATGATTTTAATGTGGTCGGACCAAAGTTATTAGTCCTGGCTTTTTTTTAACTTCTGGCTTCTATTGTTGTACTTTTCAGTGGACTGTTCTCCGTGTTATGTGTGTATGATGTGTGTTGTATGGTGGGTGTGTCACCCCCCCTCCCTCCCTTGTGTGGTAGGCAGCTGACCTCAACGTCATTGTCTTTGTCGGCATCGCTGCTCCTGGATTCGCATTGTGTGGTACATCATCGGCCGGACTTCCAGATAAGGTTCCATGGCAGACACGGACTCCTCTGTGTCCCTGGAGGTAAGTTTCTCCTTTTAAATGGGTAGTTTCCGCCAAGCTTTTCATGGTGGTGGTCCCACCCCGGAAATCGTGGTGGTCTGCTGTATTGTAATATGGTGGGAGGTGAATGGTGTTCCGCCGGCCTGAAGATGGCGACCGCCGTAATCGGGGGCGGATCGCACTGGCAGTTCAGGTGGTCCATTGGCTGTATACGTGAGGAATCACCACTGTGGACATGATAGCGGTCTTCACTGCCAGCCTGGCGGTGGTACTACCGCCATCACCGGCGTGTTGGTCAGCTGACCGCCAATGTCATAAAGAGGGCCAATGTGTTCACTGTCTCCTCCGAGAAAGGTAACTAGCTCTCCACATTCTTCTCCAATCCTCCATCATATAATTGTGACATGGACTGGGCCCCTGAGCATCACCACAAGAGACAAGTGAAAAGATCAATTGCTGTAGGCCTTGGAAGCAAGGAAAAGGAACCAGCAAATGTTCTAATGAAGAGTGGCATGGAGGAAATGCAGATCACTTCTATTCAACCAACTCTAAGTCATGCAGTACCGCCCACACCACCTGCCTCCCTCTTTTCGAGAACACAAAATCCTATATCAATCCCCACCCATACCACAGGCAAAGCCAACCATAGGGAAAATAAAATGCAACTGCTTAGATCCATCACAAGTTCTTGTAGTATTTTATCTATATGGGATATTTCTTCCCAGGTTTGGGACTTCTTTACACTTAGGTGGCATGAGAATCACATTGCAGACTCCATAATTGGCCACAAATCAATACAACATGAGAAGCTAGGTGATGATTAGAGTAAGGGGCGGGTGACTTGTCCATCTACAAAAACCAACACGCAATCATGTGGGAAAAGCACCTCAAGACAGAAGGAGGTGGGAGTGATCAGGAAAAATGAGATTTCACCATCATGTAAGGAAGCTCTGTTGCTTTTAGTGTGAAGTCATCACATGCAGCAATCTCAGCAAAGCACAAAGAAACGAGGTACACTGTCACAACATTGCGTCCAAGTGACCTGTTTGCTTCCTGTAGGTTGAGGTGAATTGTCACAAAAACCAAAAAATACAACAACCTGCTATCAAGTCTATCTTCAGAAAGTAGTTGGCATACCACCAAAACCATGAGTTAGTTCATTTATAGAATAAGAAGTTGGTCAAAATGTTAGCGCTTGATCAGCTTACGTTTCCTTTAGTAGGATAACAATTTCTGAACTTTATGGAAGTCCTACTTTCGAAATGTCAAGTTTCATGCTGGACCTATTTTCAACGGTTGCTGTGGCAGCACTGCACTATCAAGTTCTATGATTGGTTAGAGAAGCAATGAAGAAGGGTGTTGCTCATTCCAGACAACTGATGATAACATATGAAGCATCTGTTAAGCTGCAGTCTAACTGTCCACCACTTCAGACTCGGTCTCCTTCAGGGAGGTTAATCCAAGAATAACCAACGGTCTAATTTAACATGTCAGGAGTGATTTAATATGTGAGGTCCTAAGCAGTGCATGGAGGCGGTGTAAGTTATAGCTAGTTCACTACACTATAATTGGCAAATTTCGTTGAATTTTTGTTTTTTAAACTTCAGTTCTTATTTCAAAACCTAATTTTAACTTTACTTTAAACGTTGTTCTTTCTCAAGAAATTTGTGAGAATTTTTCATCATATTTAAAGTTGAGCATGCAACCAAGCCCCTGGGACACCCTGCACCAAACCACCCTAAGATGAACAATATCTGGTGAATTTCAGTGTTTTTGTTGCTGTTAAAACATTACTTCTTATCCTATAATCAATACCTAACTATATCTTCAAGTTAACCTTTGTTTTTTCAGTAAATTTCTCAAGGATTTTTTAACATACGCTAGAACCTATTATCCTACACACCCATCTATAACACCACTTATGCATTTGTTTTGTCAGTGAATTGCTTGATTTTTTTATTATATTTGGCCAACTCGCCTGCTGTGCCTTGCCTTTGGCTGTGTATAGTGGGGGCTTGTACATAGAGCCTGTCCTCTGGCCAGACCCTACACCTAACTGCACTGGCTAACCCCACTTGTGGAAGGTTTCACTGTACTGCAGTACCATGGGAGTGGCACCTGAGTGGCAGCTCCCTCAGGAGTATGGCAGTACCTCGCAGGGGGGCTGCATTCAATGTCTTTGGGTCTTACCCACAGGTGCCTTAGGAGCAGGGAGTACCTACCTGGCCCCCTTGGTCCTTATCTTAAAAACATTTTTAGAACATTGGGAACCGAGTCACCTATAATGGTGAATACAACATTTTTTATTGGGTTGAGGCCAGCTAATCAAATCAAAAAATCCAATTTAAAAAAATATATTTTCAGTGTAACAGGATTTGAGCTGGACCAGCTGAAACTACTGAAGAATAAAATAAAATATAACATGCCTCAATCACAAAGAGACCTAGGCAACAATTACCCCAGCTAACTTTTTAGCTTCTTCAAGTCCAACCTGAGGGCCTCATTAAATGCCAATTTCTCAAAAGCAGCTGTATGACTTTACAATAAATTACAAAAGTTCTAGCCTTTTGCCAGATTTGATGCAATTCTGTTGAGCGATTTTTTGCTGTATCAGAGACAAAAGTTACCTATGGCATTAAAATGGGAAATCATTGTTTTGGGACCCCTCCATATGTCCTATGAGGTCAGGATGCCTCTATCCTAACCGCTTCTATGAATTTTTTTACTTCCCCTTCCGTCCCCAGGCCAAATGAGAAACAAAACAATGGCTGCAACGTTTGTCACAGGTTGTGACCATCTACCTTACTGTTCCCTTAAAACTCTGAAACTACTGAACAGGTTTTCCTGAAATCACATAGGCACAGACTGAGGACCCAGATCTAGGTTTGTGCCAAGTTTGGTGTAATTCCATTCAGTGGTTTAGGCTGTAGCTATGTCTAAAATTTGCAAAATTTTCTTGGACATTGCATGGTAAAAATGCGTTTTGAGACTGCCCTTTTTCTTGTCCCCCACTTGACTAATCACCCCGAAACTCTCCAGATAGCAGCTGAACTAACTTGTATTATAGTTTTAAAAACTTCATGATGATTCGTGAAATGGCACTAGTTATTACCAAAAAAAAAAAAAATCTTTAGTATATGGGCAAAGTTGGTCCCAGCCATAAACTGGCTATACCTGCCAGTAGGTAGTTATATTTAGGACTTGGGGCCAGATGTACCAAGAAGGCCTTTTGAGAGTCGGAAATGGCGATTTTTAAGAAATCGCTATTTCTGATTCGCAAATTGCAATGTATCACATTTGCGATTCGGTAATAGCGATTTCTTAAAAATCGCAAATGCTATTACCGAATCGCAAATTGCGATACCGGCCCCATTAACACCTATGGGCCTGTAGGACCATATCTGCGATTTTTTTGCATTTCCAAAATTGAGATTTCTTAACTGGAAATCGCAATTTTGGAAATGCAAAACCCCATTGGTGGTACATACCGCCGCACTCAAAATACACACAACCTAACAAAGCAACACTACATTGGTCAATTTAAACTACATACACCTGACACCTATACGCACACCACACCCACACCACTATAAAACACCCACCCACATTACCCACAACCCTTTATAACTACTAACCATTGCCAACAGAGAGAGAGAGAGAGACAGCAAGAGCACCCACACAACCAGAGCCACCTACCACCATCACCTATACACCAACCACGCACCTCACAACATACACCCCAACACATCACCCTACAAACCCTCACCCACACCACTCACACCACACTTATGGCACCACAACGACACCCCAGGTCTCTCAGGAGGAGCTAAGGGTCATGGCGGAAGAAATCATCCAGGTAGACCCACAGCTATTTGGATCACAGTTGCAGCAGATATCCATTGCTATGAAGATGGAGCTGTGGCGGATGATCGTAGACAGGGTCAACGCTGTGGGACAGCACCCCAGAAAAAGGGATGACTTCAGGAAGAGGTGGAAGGACCTATGGGGAAGGTATGTTCCATTGCAGCAAGACACCAACTAGCTGTATAGAGGACTGGCGGTGGACCCCAACCTCTCCCCCACAACTAACATCATGGGAGGAGCAAGTCTTGGCAATCATGTATCCTGAGGGCCTGGCAGGAGTAACAGGAGGACTGGATTTTGGTAAGTCAACTCTCTAGTACTACTGTAGTGAAACCTAGTCTGTTTTAATGGGATAACAGGAGTTAGCTTAGCCTTTGGCTTGAAGACTCGTGCTCCCGTCACCTATTGACTTTTAACCTACTTAGCTTGCTCTGTCTTAGCCCATTTAATTATTTAATTCTTCTAAGATGGTTGCCTTGTTTATAGTTAGGCCACTTGTTATGATTTGCAATAAGGCATCCGGAGGGCCTCGCAGGAGTAGCAGGAGGACTGGACTCTGGTAAATCATATCTTAACTACTTTATCCCCCACCACACCTATCATACCCCCACTCTTACCCTCACCCCCATCACACCATCATCTCCATATGTCCAACTATCACAACCCACACATCTCAGTACCAAGGCCCTGCATGCAACACCTGTGCATGGACCACCGTCACCAAAGCATGCCCAGGACAGAAACCCACACAGACCACAAAACAGCTATCACAAAAGGGCAAACACAATTATGCAAGCACAGGAGTAGAGGGTACCTCACACAATGCACAAGATGGCACACACAGATACTAAAACTATGCATTTACACCCCAACAGGACCCCTACCCAACATCACCGGACAGGAGGTGCTAGACATATCCAGTCCCCCCACAGAAGAGGCCCACAGTGATGACAGCAGCTCTGCACGCCTGGATCAAGATGACCAGCCCGGCCCATCAGGGACCCCTTGATAGTCGGTTCCCCTGCCACAGTCCCAAACCACCACTGAACCTCCCCCCTCAGGAAACACTGCCATAGCACCCACCCAGCAGGCCCATCCCTCTGTTCCCAGTACACGTCAATCAGCAGTGTGTCCACCAACACAGGGAACCCATGCAAACCCACTAACCCAAGACAATCAGGGACCTGGGGTCAGTGGCAGTGGGCACACAGTTCAGGGGACAGAGGCACTGGATAACAGGGAAGCTGGGAGGACTGCTGTGTGAGAGGGGGAGGACAGGCCCAGGGAACCGACACTCCACGAGGCACTCTACAACATCATGGGAGCTTACCACCATTCCCAGGAGACCATGGGCACAGTACTGGCCAAGTTTCAGGAGATCCAGTGGCTGCAGGAGGAACACTACCTGGGGACCAGGGAGGACTCGAAGTCCATTAACACCACCCTGGTCACCATTGCAGGGGTGCTGGCAGACCTTGTCAACACCAGGAGGGACACAGTGGCACACCAACAGGCCCCTGACACTAGCCTGGATGATGAACAGCACTCCACCTCCGCCGGCACTAGTGGACAGGAGCCACCGCCACAATAACAACAGGCCATCAGCACCCCACCCCCTGCAGAAGGAGAACCACCCCGCAAACGGTCCCTGAGATCCAGGCACAAGACAGAGAACATTGCCAAGACCCCCGCCAGGAAATAATACCCTCCTGAATGTCACCCTTCTGTCCCACTTTGTCACCCTGTCCACCTTAAAGTGCAATTGCTCCACTTCCTATGCCACATTGGACAATGCACCTGTGAGACCAAGAGACTGGACTTTGCCATGGACATTCCTCCACCATCACCCCAGCCCATTTCACCCCCCCCCCCACTTATTTGCACAGAAATAAACACCCTTGAATCACAAAACAATCTGGAGTCAGTCTGTGCATTCACAAATGTGTAATAGCAAAATCTCTGGAATATAGCAATGTCAATGTACTTGTTCACATACCAGTGTTACACAGCTGTAGGCCAGGAGTAAACATAGCAGAGGGCACAAATGGGGACCCAGATCTGTGAAATGGAGGCCAAAATGATAAGTCAGGGTCCAAACACAGAGGTAAAAAGGCAGACTTATGCTAGGTCCTACAATAGTATAATATGTGGGAAGCAGTTCCATCTTCTTACCTGTGTCTCACTTGCAGTATTGCAAGATGATGTTGTCTACATCTTCTTCTTCTACCTCCTCTTCTTCACTGTTCACAGGCTCCACAGCTGCCACAAGACCAGCATCATGCCCATCCTCCTGCAGAAAAGGCACCTAGCGTCGCAAAGCCAGGTTGTGCAACATACAGCAGGCCACGATGATCTGGCACACCTTCTTCGGTGAGTAGTATTGTGATCCACCTGTCAGATGGAGGCACCGGAATCCGGCCTTCAGGAGGCTGAAGGTGAGCTTGATTATCCTCCTAGATCACCCATGTGCTTCATTGTAGCGTCCCTCTGACCTTGTTCTGGGATTCCTCACTGGGGTCAGTAGCCATGACAGGTTGGGGTAAACAGAGTCACCTGCAAATATCGAGGGACAACTGTAATACATACTCCAAACATTAGGGAATCTCCCATACCCAGACACCTATGTCAACTGTAATGGGACCTTGGCCTCACCTATTAGCCACACCCGGTGCCTCTGGAGTTTCCCCATCACATAAGGGATGCTGCTATTCCTCAAAACGTAGGCGTCATGCACTGAGCCAGGATACTTGGCATTCACATGGGAGATGTACTGGTCTGCCAAACACCCCATCTGCACATTCATGGAATGGTAGCTTTTGCGGTTTCTGTAAAACTGTTCATTCCATCGGGGGGACAAATGCCACATATGTACCATCAATGGCACCAATGATGTTCGGGATATGTCCCAGGGCACAGAAGTCACCTTTCACTGTGGCCAAATCCTCCACTTGAGGAAAAACGATGTAGCTGCGCATGTGTTTCAGCAGGGCAGACAACACTCTGGACAACACGTTAGAGAACATTGGCCTGGACATCCCTGATGCCATGGTCACTGTTGTTTGAAAAGACCCACTGGCCAGGAAATGGACAGGACCTGCACTAGAGGGGGTATTCCTGTGGAATGGCGGATAGCTGACATCAGGTCTGGCTCCAACTGGGCTCACAGTTCCAGGATTGTTGCACGATCAAGTCTTTAAGTGATAATGATGTGTCTCTCTTCCATTGTCGACAGGTCCACCAGGGGTCTGTACACTGGAGGATGCCGCCATCTCATCACCTGCCCCAGCCGACGTGCCCTATGGAGGAGAACGGTGAGCAGAGGGTCATACAACACTTAGGTATCACAATGCTGTTTTGCAAAAATGTTACATTTTCTCCATGTGCCTTTGTCTGTCCGTATTCCTGGCCTAAATAGGTGTGACGCAGTTATTTGGGCTGCCATGTGGCCCCCTGAAATGGCGGCTGTCCGACCTGTAAGGTGTGACAAGGGGAAATGAGGCACTGCGCTGGCGTACACCGTTGCGATAGGTGGTCGAAGACCACAGTGCAATTCAGCATTGGTTAACATTGGGGCCTCTGGGTTCCAGGAGCCAATGACGATGTAAGCCGGCGGTGACAGTATGCCTTGCCTCAGACGTGGCGGCAATTTTCTAACTGTTCCCTCACTTGATACCTGAACTTCAACAGAAGAGGACCAACACTGCAAGTGCTGCTGTGACCTATGTCTGGAAGCGACAATCGCTACAGTGTCTGGGGAAAGGGCCCCTGCCTTCACTTTGGAGAAGTTGGAGAAACTAGTGGATGGGGTCCTCCCCCAGTACACGCAACTGTACGGTCCTCCAGACAAACAGGTGAGTACACTGTGAGCATGCTGAATGGGCAATGCCTGCTTTGAGTGGTGTGGCTGGAAGAAACAAAGGGGGGGGGGTGAGGCCTACATGTGCGGATGGTGAGTGTATGTGCATCATGGCATGGGTAGGAACTAGTGGATTGTATGCAGTGTCGTGGATGGAAGAGGGAGGGGGGGACAGGCCAGCATGTGAGGATAGTGTGTGTGTATGTATGTCTGGGCCAGGGTGGGAGGTTTTTAGTCTATGTGTGAGAAGAACTGTACCGGAGAGTAACATCCATTATTACTTCACTTTTCCTCTAGGTCAGCGCCCACCAGAAGAAGGGTGTTTGGCGTGCCATCGCCAAGGGAGTGCGGACCTTGGGGGTCTACCATAGACGGAGCACCGACTGCCAGAAAAGATGGGAGGACCTGCGCCTCTGGAGCAAGAAGACAGTGGAGGCCCAGCTGGGGATGGCCTCCCAACGTAAAAGGGGTGCCTGTTGCACCATGACCCCCCTGATGTACCGGATCCTGGTGGTGGGATATCCAGAGTTGGATGGGCGCTTGAGGGCATCACAGCAGCCACAAGGGGGTGAGTACACTCTCATTCAGCTGACTCTGCACGTTTGACAAGGTGTCTGGGTGGGGGTGGTAGCCTGGGGGTTCCCCTAGGCAAGGGCAGACGTGCAAAGATAGATCCATTCTTTTGCAGCCTCATTCCCACTACAACCCCAAAGGGGGTATTTGTTCTCTACACCTAGTCAGGCTCCCATTTGTTCCAGCTGTGCATGAAATGGGTCTAGATAGAGTCCCCCTTGGGCATGTGCTTTTCCCCTGCACTGCTAGTGCATGGCGTAGTGCATAAGGCTGCTGCCTCTGTGTTGTGTCCGCCAATGGTAGTGGTGTTGCATGCACTGACCATGTGTCTCTTCTATCTCCCCCCCCTTTTTGTTTTGTCACCCTGTTCTTGCATGCATTAACATCATCTGGCGGAGGAGCAGTGGCACCGGAGCAGGAGGGAGCTGCATCCCACATGGCCCATGAGGGTGAATTTACGGAGTCGGAAGGCACCAGTGGGACGGAGGGCGAGTGGAGCTCCATGACGGGGACAGGAGCATACACCAACGAGAGCGACAGTGACTCCTCCTCTGATGGGAGCTCCCTTATGGTGGTGGGCACCTCTGTGCCCACCGCATCAACAGGTACAGATGCCACCCCCCTACCAGCACCGCCCTCCCAGCAGCTCCTCAGCGTGTTTCCCGTGCCTGCTCACCCAAGAAGGTGGGCATCTCCACCTCCTTTCTTCCAAATCCCTTTGCATCCTAAACTTCTCCAACTCCAACTGGTGAGCCCTCTGAGCCTGTCTGTCCTGTAACTCTTCAGGGATCAGACCCTTGGATGACACACTGCTACCTGCCCTGGAGACTCTGTCTTCACCAGGTGTTTCAGGACACTGAACTGGCTGCAAATGGGTAGAATTATTTTTCAATGATTTAGCAGATTTAGAACAAACAGAAAAATACTTAATCAAATTGGTAATCGATTAGGGAAATTAAGGCCAACAACATCTATTTATAGTTAATCTAATCCTTTTGGTATTAGTCTCACCTAAGTGGCCTTTGTGTATGTGCCACATACATAAGTACCAAAAGTAACATTTTAGATCTAGATGCTTTGCACAGGACGGAGGGCAGGATTCCTCGTGGCCAGGGACGGGCCGCTGATGTCTTCCAGAGCACCAGGAGGTGCATAAATCACATTGCGCTTACCTGCAACATGGGACGCTTTGCACAGGAACGGGGAAGAAGAACTCACCCCGCCAGCATTCCTCGCGGCAAGGGACGGGCTGCTGACATCCTCCAGAGTGCCAGGAGGCACATAAATCACAGCGTGCTCACTCGAAGCACAGGACACACGCAGGTTGTGCCCAGGCACCTGCCTGGGTGAAGACCAGGCCAAGAGCCAGCCCGTCTGCACCCATCTGCGGCTGGACAAGGCTGGGCCTCCTCTCTTGGCCTATTTTAAACTTAGTGGAAGCCGGTTTGATGTATGGACCCCTGTACAGGGAGGCACCTCAGCAAAATATTAAGTATGGGCAGGCACAACATTGCATCAGCCCCACCTCCTACCAATTCTAGATTGGATGGTTTCCTACAAAGGGCTGTGGGTGTACTTTCTAAGGAGATTCAACTGGCTGAGAGAAGGCTTTCATTTCCTTAAACCTTAACTCCAAAATGGGCATTAGTCTCAGGTGTGCCGCAGGCATAAGACCCCCAGGTGGGAGACACTAGCTTGGCTTCTCCATTCATAGTTTCAACGTTACCAGCTGTTCAGAGTGGAAATTCCCTGCATGTTAGTGTCAAGCCTGCTAGAATACTGCCACATTTTACTGAAGGAGGAATAATTCTCAAAAGAAAGGATAAGACTATTCCTGCACAAAGGGAAAGACCAGAGATCATCACTAGATCCAAAAAGCAGGAGGTTGACACCCATAAGAACACTCCGAGCCCCAGTTTGGGGGTTTGTCAGCAAGCTTGTTGTGTAGCCATTTTAGTTATAGCTTCATACACGCTATTTTAGCAAACTAGACCTGCTGCTGTGAACTTTAACTTAGACACATTTATTCAGTTTCGTTTTATTATTTTAATAATAGCCACATTTGCGGTCTTGTTTTATTTTCTCTATCTAGCTGTTCTTTGCCTAGGCCAGTACTTTGGGCCAGATGTTTGAAGAAGGCCTTTTGTGAATTGGAAATAGCGATTTTTAAGAAATCGTTATTTCTGATTCACAAAATGCAATGTATCACATTTGTGATTCAGTAATAGCGATTTCTTAAAAATCGCAAATGCTATTACCGAATCGCAAATTGCGATACCGACCCCATTCGCACCTATTGGCCTATCGGCCCAAACTTGCGAATATTTTCCATTTCCCAAATTGCGAATTCCTAACTGGAATTAGCAATTTTTGGAAAAGCAAAGTCCAGGGTGCTCAGGGCCTTAGGCCCCCTCTGCTGCACCCCAAAATATTTTTTTTCAACATGTAAGGTGCACACATACCAAAAGGGCATGTGTGCTTTACATGTAAACTTTAAAAAAAGCATTTTAACTTCATTTTTTAAATTTGCACATGGTTACCACCAAGTTCAACTTGGTGGTAAATAACGATTCCTTAATGCCCAATTTGCATTAAGGAATTGCTTCTTACATGTGCTTTAGAAATCGCAAATAAGGATTCCTTATTTGCAATTTCTAATTTAGAGAGTCGCAATTTGCGACTCTCTAAACAGGGTCGCAATTTTAAGGAATCGCTATTTTAGTGATTCCTTAAAATTGCTTTCAGAATGCCTTTGATACATTCTGAAATGGCTTTTTGCATTCGCAAACGGGCATTCGCACCGTTTGCGAATGCAAAAAGCTTTGATACATCTGACTCTTTGTTCTTAAACAAGACATTTCTTTCACTCTGTGCTTTTCTCAAGGCTGCAGTAAGATAGGTTGCCAGCAAAAGTGATACGCTTTGTCTCTAATGTTCACAGAAACATACACATAAAAACACTACGTTGACCCATGTACATTAGAGGGAGATTCCAGCCAGAAGACCACGACTGTATGCTGATTGCTGAATGTCTCGCTGCAGCTGCCTATGTAGACTACAGGCCTCTTGCTCAGGTATGAGGGATGATGTCTTTCCAGGGGAACCTGAAGGGCAGAATTAGAGCTTAATATGCTGTGCTCTAACATAGCCTAGGTAGGACTATTCTTAACGATCAAAATGATAATATGGTACCGTTATTTTTATGCTTTACTCTCCTTGTCACAATTTTAACCCTATCATGCTTCATCGTCCTCGTTATTGCAATCCATGCTTTATTATCTAAGATGCAGTTACTTCAGTAAAACCTTATTGAGCTATGTTCTGCCTCTGATTGTCCTTGCACATGTGAGACTAATGTGACTGAGAGGAACGGATGAGATCAGAGTGACCATGATTTCCCTGAGGAGTCAATTGTGTCACGAACTCGGTTGCTCAGCTGTAGTTGGTTTAGACTCAGTCCTCCACAGTGCAAGTGATTCTGCCATCCAAATGCAGTAGTCTCATTAGGATAATGAGACCCTACGTGACATGGCGCTGCCAACGTTTGGTCAGGCACTAATTTTCGGGTCCTCCTGAGTATCTCTGTCTCACTACATGCAAAGACACCTCAGTACTATATATGGAGACGTCCGTGGTATTGAGGATTTTCCTCCTCAGCTAAGTAAGGAGTATCTAACTAACGCTGTAGGTTGTTCAAGCTTGAACCCTAAAAGGAAAATCCCCATTTGGTGTGCTTATCTCTGAACAAAATTACCATTCATCATGGCAAACCTGCAACAGGTAGCAATTGCAGTCAATATGCAACCACCCCTTACTTCACATTTATTGGCACATGGACTAACGGCCCAGGGGAGTCCTGTTACATTTGTTGTTGAGGCTCATCCAGCCTATAGAACAGACATTTTCTATTCTTGACTCACATTTCCAACAGCTGATGGGAACATAAATACATTTCACCACTATACACCTGCAAAAATACCTGCACAATACAGAGCATATGCATATCTAGAAATACCTCTATCTTATCAAGAACATAAAAATTGGCTTGATGGCCCCCTACCCCATACAATTCTACATGTTAGGTTAGATCCTTTAAGTAATGATGGTCCTACCTGGCCTTTATTGGTCACATATACACCGCACCCTGCTGCAGCTACCTTGACAGTAGCTGAAGTCTGTCGCTTATATGCTGAGCTTACGGCAATATACAGACACTTAGCACAGTTTGTAATGCAAACATTTAGGGGGGCATTCTGACCTCGGCGGTAAAAGTCGCTTACCGCCGGCCAGAAGGCCGCCATAACACCACCGCGGCCACGGTAAACCGCCACGGTCATTCTGACCCACAACTGGCAAACCGCCAAAAACCCGACATCCACAAAAGTCCGCCACACCAAAGGTCAGTGGGAAACTGGCTGGCGATGACCAAACCTCCACCGTCACGCCAACAGAAATACGCCCATACCATTCCCACCCACAAATCCCTGCAGCGGTCTTTCAACCGCGGTATTCCATTGGCGGTACACACCGCCGCGGTCAAAATACACACACCTTTACAAAACACAACCACATTGGATAATTCAAAATACACACACCTGAGACACACACCACTCCCACACACCCAATTAACTATAAAACACACACCCACATCACCCACAAACCCTTACGACCACAATTGCGAGTGAAGGACAGAGAGAGAGAGCACAGCATAGAGTACACCATCACACAGAGGCAAATCACAACATCACCCACACAATTTCCACGCACAAAACACCATACACCACCACACTCACCACACTCTACAACACATACACCACCCCTCACCTCATCCACACCACCCCATGGCACCCCAAAGACACCCCAGGTTCTCTGACGCAGAACTCAGGGTCATGGTGGAGGAAATAGTTTGTGTAGAGCCCCAGCTCTTCGGGGCACACCACCATTGCCAGGAAGATGGAGCTATGGCAAAGAATAGTGGACAGGGTCAACGCTGTCGGACAGCATCCACGCAATCGAGACGACATCAGGAAGCGGTGGAACGACCTACGGGGGAAGGTGCGTTCCATGGTATCAAGGCACAACATTGCGGTGCAGAAGACTGGCGGCAGACCCCACCTACTCCCCCAGAATTCACAGCATGGGAGGAGGAAGTCTTGCACATCCTGCATCCTAAGGGCCTCGCAGGAGTAGGCGGAGGAATGGACTCTGGTAAGTCAAATCTTCACTACTCCATTCCCCCCACCCCACCTGCATGCCAAATCATACCCCCACCCTCACCCCCACCCCCATCACACCAACTCCTTGCAAATGGCTCACCATCACATCCCACCCATCCCAAAACCTAGCCCTGCGTGCGTCCCCAAAGCATGGACACCCATCCCCAAAGCATGCCCACTGCACACACCCATCACCCCCACAAGCCACCGTCACAAAAGCCCCCACAAGGGAATGCCAGCACTGGGGGACACGGCCACCCACCCATTACACGAAATGCCCCACACAGAAGCAATAACCATACTCTTATACCCCTGCAGGACCCGAACACCACCACACCACCACGGAGGGTCCAAAGATGTCCATCCCACCCCCAGAAGAGGCCCCCAGTGATGACAGCAGCTCTGTCTCCCTGGACCCTGATGACCAGCCCGGCCCATCGGGGACCTCGGGACAGTCGGTTCCCCACAGACAGCCACAGGCTACACCAGACCTAACCCCCTCTGGGAACACCAGAACAGCTCCCACCCAGCGGGCCCATGCCTCTGTCCCCAGGACACGTCAATCAGCGGTGTGTCCTCCACTACAGGGCACCCAGGTTGACCCACCACCCCAACAACAACAGGGACCTGGGGGCAGTGGTAGTGGGCACACCATACAGGGGACAGAGGCCCAGGAACACAGGGGAGCTGGGAGGGCTGCTGTGCGACAGGGGGGGGACAGGCCCAGGGAACCGACTCTCCAAGAGGCCCTCTCCTCCATCATGGGAGCATACCACCGCTCCCAGGAGACGATGGCTACGGTACTGGCCAGGTTCCAGGAGATCCAGGTACTGCAGGAGGAACAGTACATGGGGTTCAGAGAGGAACTGAGGAGCATTAGTTCCGCAATGGGGACCATCGTAGTGGCCCTCAACCAGATAGTCACCACATTGCGGGACCATGTGGCACCACAAAGGGCCCCTGTCACTAGCCTGGACCAGGAACAGCCTACCACCTCCGCCGGCGCTAGTGGACAGGAGGCCCCCACAAAACGACAGGCCACCAGAACCCCACCTCCTGCAGATGAAGAACCACCCCGCAAGCAGAACCTGAGATCTCACAAGAAGACAGAGTAGGATGCCAAGACCCCCGACAGCAAACGATACCCCCTGATGTCATCCCACTGTCCCACATTGTCACCCTGTCCAACCTTGAACTGCCCCTGCTCCATCCTTCCACAGGCATATGGACAATGCACCTGTGCGACTGAGAACTGGACTCTGCCATGGACATTACTCCACCATCGCCCATCACCGTTTTACAATCATGTTCCTTAAATTTAGCACTTTAATTAAATCACTTCTTGCACTAAAAAAATCTGGAGTCTGCTTGTATTTTGAACAAATGTATTAGACATAACGGTGCCAAAATGTTCAGTTACATTGTGATGACAACATACCACTGTCACACAGCTGTAGTCCATGGGCAAACAAAGCAGAGGTCACGCAGTGGGGCCCACAGCTCTGAAAACGGAAGGGAAAGTCACAACTCATTTAACAGGAACTGGGGGGGAACTCAGACAGTAGAGAGGCAGGAGACTTTAAGTAAATGTAAAATGGCGTGGTTGATTCGTACCTGTGTGCTACTGAAAATACTGTTGTATCACTGTGTCCCTGTTGTCTGTGTCGTCCCCGTCATCCTCCTCCTCTTCACTCTCCACAGGCTCCACAGCTGCTACAACACCACCATCTGGACCATCCTCCTGCAGGAAAGGCACCTGGCGTCGCAAAGCCAGGTTGTGAAGCATACAGCAGGCCACGATGATATGGCACACCTTCTTTGGTGAGTACATTAGGGATCCCCCTGTTATATGCAGGCACCTAAACCTGGCCTTCAGGAGGCCGAAGGTTCTTTCTATAATCCTCCTAGTTCGCCCATGGGCCTCATTGTAGCGTTCCTCTGCCCTTGTCCTGGGATTCCTCACTGGGGTAAGTAGCCACGACAGGTTGGGGTAACCAGAGTCACCTATTAGCCACACATGGGGGGTGATTCTAACATTGGCGGGCGGCGGAGGCCGCCCGCCAATGTTCCCCCTCCAAAATACCGCTCCGCGGTCAAAAGACCGCTGAGGGTATTTTGGGATTTGCCCTGGGCTGGCGGGCGGCCGCCAAAAGGCCGCCCGCCAGCCCAGGGCAAATCGACCTTCCCACGAGGACGCCGGCTCCGAATGGAGCCGGCGTAGTGGGAAGGTGCGACGGGTGCATTTGCACCCGTCGCGTATTTCAGTGTCTGCGTTGCAGACACTGAAATACTTTGCGGGGCCCTCTTACCGGGGCCCCTGCAGTGCCCATGCCATTGGCATGGGCACTGCAGGGGCCCCCAGGGGCCCCGCGACACCCCCTACCGCCATCCTGTTCCTGGCGGGCGAACCGCCAGGAACAGGATGGCGGTAGGGGGTGTCAGAATCCCCAAGGCGGCGCAGCATGCTGCGCCGCCTTGGAGGATTCTGACGGGCAGCGGAAAACCGGCGGGAGACCGCCGGTTTTCCTGCACTGACCACGGCCAAAGCGCCGCCGTCAGAATGCCCTGCGGGGCACCGCCGGCCTGTCGGCGGTGCTCCCGCCGACCCTGGCCCCGGCGGTCTAAGACCGCCGGGGTCAGAATCACCCCCATGGTGTCTCTGTAGCTGTTCCATCACATAAGGGATGCTGCTATTTCGCATGATGTACGCGTCATGCACTGACCCAGGGAACTTGGCATTTACATGGGAGATGTACTGGTCAGCCAAACAGACCACCTGGACATTCATAGAATGATAACTTTTTCTGTTCCTGTACACCTGCTCACTTCATCTGGGGGGAACCAAGGCCACATGGGTCCCATCAATGGCACCAATGATGTTGGGGATATGGCCAAGGGCATAGCAATCACCCTTCACTATAGCCAAATAGGCCACCTCAGGGAAAACAATGTATTTCATCAGGGCAGACAACACTCTGGACAAAACCTTAGAAAACATAGGCTGAGACATCCCTGATGATATGGCCACTGTTGTTTGGAATGATCCACTTGCCAAAAAATGGAGTACTGACAGAACCTGCACCAGAGGGGGAATCCCTGTGGGTTGGCGAATGGGGGACATCAGGTCTGGCTCCAGCTGGGCACACAGTTCCTGTATAGTGGCTCGGTCAAGTCTGTATGTAAGTATGACATGTCTTTCTTCCATTGTCGACAGGTCCACCAGCGGTCTGTACACGGGAGGATTCCTCCATCTCCTCGCAAGTCCCAGCGGACGGTGCCTAGGAAGGACAACATGGAGCACAGAGTCAAGCAACCCACAGGTACGTAACCACAGCTTGCACAGTACACGATTCGCTATGCATTGAATGGCTTGTATGAGTGGCAATGCAAGGCCTAGGCCTGTGTGACGCCGTAGAAATTCAGCCATGTGGGCCCTTGAAATGGCGGCTGCCTGACCTGTGAAGTGTGACAATGGGATGTGAGGTCAATGCGCTGGTGTGGCACACCGTGGCGGTAGGCGGTCGAAGACCGCGGCGCAAAGCAGCATTGGTTAACATTGAACCCTATGGGTCTCAGGAGCCAATGACGATGTGCGCTGGCGGTCGCGGTACGCACCGCCGCGGGCGTGAACGCCATTTTCTACTTGCTTAATCACTCAAGACCTGATCATCCACAGGAGAGGACCTATACTGCAAGTGCTGCTGTGAACTCCGTCTGGAAGAGACAATGGCTGCTGCGACTGGGGAAAGGGCCCCTGCCTTCACATCTGAGGAATTGGATAAACTTGTTGATGGGGTCCTCCCCCAGTATGCGCTACTCTACGGTCCTCCAGACCAACAGGTAAGTACACTGGGAGCACGTAGTATGGGCTATGCCTGTGTTGAGTGGGGTGGATGTAAGATGGTGGGGAGGGGAGCGAATGAGGAGTGCAACGCACGACAGATGAGAGCATGTGCCACATGGCAAGGTTGGGGAGGGGGGGCCGCGCACATCGACCATGCAGAAAAGTGATGATATTTATTTTTCAACCCTGTACATGTCACATAGGTCAGCGCCCATCAGAAGATCGACATTTGGCGTGCCATCGCCAAGGACGTCCGGGCCCTGGGGGTCCACAACAGACGGGGCACCCACTGCCGCAAGAGGTGGTAGGACATCTGCTGCGGGAGCAGAAAGACCGCTGAGGCCCTGCTGGGGATGGCCTCCCAACGTAGGAGGGGTTCCAGTCGTCAATTGACCCCCCTGATGTCCTGGATCCTGGTGGTGGCTTACCCCGATTTGGATGGGCGCGTGTGGACATCACAGCACACACAAGGGGGTGAGTATCAGCACATTCCGCTATATTAGCACACAGTGGAGGCGTCTGGGTGGGGGAGGAGGGCTGTGGCTATCTCTAGGCCAGGGTGGTTTCTGTAGGCTAGGCCCCTCCGTTAGACATGGCCCTGTGCCCCCACCCCCCACCTCTGTAGGGTGCTAAGTACAGCTATCCATGGCCCGAGCTCACCTATGTGTGCATTTGTCGTCCATAGACTTGTAGGCCAAGTCACTATAATTGAGTAGTGTACCCCGAGTGCGCGGCGTAGTGCAGGGGGCTTCTGTGTCTGTCCTCTCCGCCAACGGTGCCGCCAATGCATGCACTCAACATGTCTTTCTTTCTTCTCCCCCCCCTTTTTTTTGGTTTTCCTGTTCATGTGTGCATTAGCATCATCAGGCGGAGGAGAAGTGGCATCGACGCACGAGGGAGCTGCATCTCACATGGCCCCGGAGGGCCCTGCAACCGACTCGGAGTTAACCAGTGAGACGGAGGGCGAGGGGGGCTCCACAACGGGGACCCGTGGAGACGTCAGCGACACTGACACGTCCTCGGAATGGAGCTCCCTTGTGGTGGCGGCAACATACGTGCCCACCGCAACAACAGGTACAGCCGCCACCCAGCGCACCAGCTCCGTCCTCCCAGCAGCCCCTCAGCTTCCGCCCGTGCCCGCTCGGGCAGGAAGCCGGCCATCTCCTTTGCCCCTGGCACCTCAGGTCCTGCCCCAGTTACCCCTGCTGCCCTCAGTGCGGAGATCATTGACCTCCTCCAGACGCTCATTGTTGGGCAGTCTACCCTTTTGAATGCCATCCAGGGGGTAGAAAGGGAGGTGCATCGGAGCAATGCATACCTGGAGGGCATTCATTCGGGTCAGGCTGCCCATCAGCGATCGTTCAACGCTCTGGCCTCAGCACTGACGGCAGCAATTGTCCCTGTCTCTAGCCTACCCCCTCCAACTTCCTCAACCCAGTCCCACTCCCCTGTTCCTCTGCCTATCCCAGACACACCTACAGACCAGCGTGCACACACCTCAACACCCAAGGGCAGCTCATCCAGACATAAGCACCACAGATCACACAAGCATTCACCCAAGCAATATCCACATGCAGACATGCCAACAGCCACTGCCTCCTCTGTGTCCCCTCCTCCTCGTCTCCCTCCTCCCTCCCTGTGACGTCTCCACTCACACCTGCATGCACACCACCATCAGCCACTACGTCCATCACCACCACACCCACCAGAACAGTGCGCACACGTGCAGTCACCACCCCCACTGCCATTTACACGTCCCCTGTGTCCTCTCCCAGTGTGTCTGTCACTCCCTCTTCCAAGCCACACAAACGCCGGCAGCCACCCACCCAACAGCCATCCACCTCACCACAGCCTCCAGCACAAGCACCTGTACCCAAAGACAGCACACTTGACTCTCCTACAACCACATCCTCTTCCTCCACTCCCATACCCACTGCACCTACCCTTCCCATTGCTCCTAAAAAGTTGTTCCTCTCCAAAATTAACCTCTTTGCATCACCTGACCCACCCCCTCCATCTCGTAAGAGACCAGCACCTCAGCCACCACAAGCCCTGCACCTACTAGGACCATCGTTCAGGGCTATTGGAGTCCACCAGCTCCTAGGGCAGGAACATCGGCCAGCAGCAAGGGGACAGCCAGCCCACCCCCTGGGAAAAGAACTAAAAAAGGGAAGGGCCGGCGCGACAGGCCTGAGACGGCTGCCCCCAAGGACACCACCCTTGCACCGTCACCTGGCCCATCCACAAAGGGAGGCAAGGGCCCCAGAGATTCGGCCAAGGGGGGGCAAGGGCAGCAGGGCGGACAAGTCCGGCAGCAGGCGAGCTGCCCAGGAGGGCCCCACCAGCCCCATTTGGGGTGTGACGGAGGACACCCACAGGCCCAGGAGTCCAGCACAGCGATAGGTCGGATGGCGACTGAGCGGGAATAATTGCCCAGATCTGGTTCCCTAGGAACACAAGACAAGCACCGCTGAACAGGGCCCCGCCGTGAGAAGCACGGCTGAACAGGGTTCCGCCAAGAGAAGCACCGATGAACAGGGCCCCGCCGTGAGAAACACCACTGAACAGGGCCCCGCCGTGAGAAGCACCGCTGAACAGGGCCCCGCCAAGAGAAGCACCGCTGAACAGGACCCCGGCGTGAGAAGCACCGCTGAACAGGGCCCGCCAAGAGAAGCACCGCTGAACAGGGCCCCGCCAAGAGAAGCACCGCTGAACAGGGCCCCGCCGTCTCTGCACCGCTCCGCTGGGCCCTTCCTGTCAAGCAGCGCTCTGCTGGGCCCTTCCTGTCAAGCACCGCTCCGCTGGGCCCTTCCTGTCAAGCACCGCTCCGCTGGGCCCTTCATCTCAAGCACCGCTCCGCTGGGCCCCGCCGTCTCTGCACCGCTTCGCTGGGCCCTTCCTGTCAAGCACCGCTCCGCTGGGCCCTTCCTGTCAAGCACCGCTCCGCTGGACCCCGCCGTCTCTGCACCGCTCCGCTGGGCCCCTCCTGTCAAGCACTGCTCCGCTGGGCCCTTCATCTCAAGCACCGCTGGCCCATTGGCAGGGCCGGATCTGTGTCGGGCAGGGCTTCACGAAGCACTCTGGGCACCATGCCTCCTCCATAACCAGTAGAGTCTGTAATCCACCTGATGGACTGTGGCTTTGCACTCCCCAGGATGGTACAGTGGGCAATCCACCCACTTTAGAGACTTGAGAGACTGTGGCTTTGCGCTCCCCAGGATGGTACAGTGTGCATGGAGGCCCCTCGTGGATCTGGCGTCGTGGACTCATGTGGCTGAGGTGCCCCCCCCTTCCCTTCCCCCTGAGGTGCCTGTGGTTTTATTATCTGATGCCCCAGCAGTGTTCTCTCCAATGGAATCGGGTCTCGTGTGTGGGCTTTGCCCATGTGTTTATGCACATTGGCCCACGAACAATGGCATGTAGCCAATATGTGCCGGACTTTTGGACTATGTATACATTGTCCATGTTGTGATTTATTTATTTTAGAAATTTCATATTTCACTTAAGTTCAAATATGCTTTAATATACTTCTATTTTAATGATCATTTTATTTTGTCTTTGAATTATTCTGGGGGGTTTGGGGGTGTAACTCTGACTTGTTGCTCTGCATTGGTGTGTGGGGATTTCAGGGGGTGGGGGGGGGTCGCGTATGTGTGTGCCCGTAATCTTTTCTCCTCCCCCCTCCCCTGTGTCATAGGTGCAGTACTCACTGTTGTCTCCTGCGGCGGCGTTCGTGCTCCTGGTAGAGGAGCAGGTAGACAATCGCTGGTAGGATGTTTAATTCGGGTTCCATGCTGTCCAGATTCCTCGTGGAGTTTATAGAGGTGAGCGTTTTCCCGTTCGTGGTCTGTTTCCGCCGTGTTTTTATCGGCGGGGCTCCCGCCCCGGAAAAGGTCGCGGATTGGTGGGTCATGATAGGGTGGGCGGTACATTGTCTCCCGCCTGTCTGTTGGCGGTGACCGCCGCGCTGTTTGTTTGCCCCGCCGTGGCGGTCGGAGTGTTAAAGTGGCGGCCTGTGTTGGCGGTTCCCGCCAGGGTCAGAATTCCATTTTTTTTACCGCCTGCCTGTTGGCGGGTTGGCCGCCGCTTTAACACCGACCGCCAGGGTTGGAATGAGCCCCTTAATACCAACCCAGCACGTGCTGCCCAGCGGCAACCACATGCAGCAACGCCAGACTGAGACTGTACATTCGATCATGGGTAAAGTACCCGCCAAACGAGAAGAGATTAAGAAATTTAAAAAATAAATGCACTGGAAGCAGTAGTTTCCCACACCGGACCTCAGAATAAGTATTGAATATTAACTATGTGCTTGCCATTTTGGACGGTTCCCACAGTAGATAACTGCAATACTTGGGGCAGTGTATTTGCCACGCTTTACACTACCTCACACAGTACACTGACACTTGCCAATCTACCAGAGTCTTAAAATAAATCCAAGATGAATATGGGGCTGCCCCTGACCTGGACTTGGGGATGTAACTAATGGGCAATTTTGCCACAATTTCTTCAATTATATTAAGTAACCTTAAAGGGGAAGCAGTTGCACTAGCAGTGCGCGTGTGGCTCCGCCACGTCCCTCCACAAGATCAAGAAGGTGAGCTGCCAAAGATTATCGCTGAGACCTACTTTAGTATTGATTGAGATAGTCTGGGGGCCAGACCCACAAAACCACAGTTTCAGGGTAAATCTACTAAAGATTTTACCAAGCAAGCTCCTGAGGGTTCTAAAAAACGCTGGGATAAAAAGCAACCAACACCTAAAAATGGAAGGGTAGAATATCTGCTTAAGGAGACAACACAGAATAGAGATAATATAAAAACGCCTGACAGATATCAACATACTGATACACGCCAGTCTCGTTCCTTTCAGTACTTGTAGGAGGCTGGACTGGCTTGTAGTGAGTACCAAAGGGGTACTTGCACCTTGCACCAGGCCCAGTTATCCCTTATTAGTGTATAGGGTGTCTAGCAGCTTAGGCTGATAGATAATGGTAGCTTAGCAAAGCAGCTCAGGCTGAACTAGGAGACGTGTGAAGCTACTACAGTACCACTTAGTGTCATATGCACAATATCATAAGAAAACACAATACACAGTTATACTAAAAATAAAGGTACTTTATTTTTATGACAATATGCCAAAGTATCTTAGGGTGTACCCTCAGTGAGAGGATAGGAAATATACCCAAGATATATATACACAATAGCAAAAATATGCAGTATAGTCTTAGAAAACAGTGCAAACAATGTATAGTTACAATAGGATGCAATGGGGAAACATAGGGATAGGGGCAACACAAACCATATACTCCAGAAGTGGAATGCGAACCACGAATGGACCCCAAACCTATGTGACCTTGTAGAGGGTCGCTGGGACTATTAGAAAATAGTGAGAGTTAGAAAAATAACCCTCCCCAAGACCCTGAAAAGTGAGTGCAAAGTGCACCAAAGTTCCCCTAAGGACAAAATAGTCGTGTTAGAGGGAAAATGCAAGGAAAACACAAATCAGCAATGCAACAACGATGGATTCCTGACTGAGGGTACCTGTGGAACAAGGGGACCAAGTCCAAAAGTCACAAGCAGCTCGGAGATGGGCAGATGCCCAAGAAATGCCAGCGGTTGGTGCAAAGAAGCTCTTACTAGGCTGAAGAACTGTGAATACTGCAGGAACGACAAGGGCTAGAGACTTCCCCTTTAGAGGATGGATCCCCCACGCCTTGGAGAGTCGTGCAGAAGTGTTTTCCCGCCGGATGGACGCCAACAAGCCTTGCTACACGCAAATCGTGCGTTTGGCGTTTTTGGACGCTGCTGGGGCCCAGGAGGGACCAGGAGGTCGCAAATTGGACCTGCAGAGAGAGGGGACGTCGAGCAAGAAAAAGAGCCCTCACTGAAGCAGGTAGCACCCGGAGAAGTGCCAGAAACAGGCACTACGAGGATGCGTGAAACGGTGCTCGCCGAAGTTGCACAAAGGAGTCCCACGTCGCCGGAGACCAACTTAGAAAGTCGTGCAATGCAGGTTAGAGTGCCGTGGACCCAGGCTTGGCTGTGCACGAAGGATTTCCGCCGGAAGTGCACAGGGGCCGGAGTAGCTTGCAAAGTCGCGGTTCCCAGCAATGCAGCCCAGCGAGGTGAGGCAAGGACTTACCTCCACCAAACTTGGGCTGAAGAGTCACTGGACTGTGGGGGTCACTTGGACGGTGTCGCTGGATTCGAGGGACCTCGCTCGTCGTGCTGAGAGGAGACCCAAGGGACCGGTAATGCAGCTTTTTGGTGCCTGCGGTTGCAGGGGGAAGATTCCGTCGACCCACGGGAGATTTCTTCGGAGCTTCTGGTGCAGAGAGGAGGCAGACTACCCCCACAGCATGCACAAGCAGGAAAACAGTCGAGAAGGCGGCAGGATCAGCGTTACAGAGTTGCAGTAGTCGTCTTTGCTACTATGTTGCAGGTTTGCAGGCTTCCAGCGCGGTCAGCGGTCGTTTCCTTATCAGAAGGTGAAGAGGGAGATGCAGAGGAACTCGGCTGAGCTCATGCATTCGTTATCTAAAGTTTCCCCAGAGACAGAGACCCTAAATAGCCAGAAAAGAGGGTTTGGCTACCTAGGAGAGAGGAAAGGCTACTAACACCTGAAGGAGCCTATCAGCAGGAGTCTCTGACGTCACCTGGTGGCACTGGCCACTCAGAGCAGTCCAGTGTGCCAGCAGCACCTCTGTTTCCAAGATGGCAGAGGTCTGGAGCACACTGGAGGAGCTCTGGACACCTCCCAGGGGAGGTGCAGGTCAGGGGAGTGGTCACTCCCCTTTCCTTTGTCCAGTTTCGCGCCAGAGCAGGGGCTAAGGGGTCCCTGAACCGGTGTAGACTGGCTTATGCAGAATTGGGCACCTCTGTGCCCAACAAAGCATTTCCAGAGGCTGGGGGAGGCTACTCCTCCCCTGCCTTCACACCATTTTCCTAAGGGAGAGGGTGTCACACCCTCTCTCAGAGGAAGTTCTTTGTTCTGCCATCCTGGGCCAGGCCTGGCTGGACCCCAGGAGGGCAGCTGCCTGTCTGAGGGGTTGGCAGCAGCAGCAGCTGCAGTGAAACCCCAGGAAGGGCAGTCTGGCAGTACCAGGGTCTGTGCTACAGACCACTGGGATCATGGAATTGTACCAACAATGCCAGGATGATATAGAGGGGGCAATTCCATGATCATAGACATGTTACATGGCCATATTCGGAGTTACCATGGTGAAGCTACATATAGGTAGTGACCTATATGTAGTGCACGCGTGTAATGGTGTCCCCGCACTCACAAAGTTCAGTGAATTGGCTCTGAACAATGTGGGGGCACCTTGGCTAGTGCCAGGGTGTCCTCACACTAAGTAACTTTGCACCTAACCTTTACCAGGTAAAGGTTAGACATATAGGTGACTTATAAGTTACTTAAGTGCAGTGTAAAATGGCTGTGAAATAACGTGGACGTTATTTCACTCAGGCTGCAGTGGCAGGCCTGTGTAAGAATTGTCAGAGCTCCCTATGGGTGGCAAAAGAAATGCTGCAGCCCATAGGGATCTCCTGGAACCCCAATACCCTGGGTACCTCAGTACCATATACTAGGGAATTATAAGGGTGTTCCAGTAAGCCAATGTAAATTGGTAAAAATGGTCACTAGCCTGTCAGTGACAATTTGGAAGTAATGAGAGAGCATAACCACTGAGGTTCTGGTTAGCAGAGCCTCAGTGAGACAGTTAGGCACCACACAGGGAACATATACATGCACACCTATAAGCACTGGGGCCCTGTGTGACAGGGTCCCAGTGACACATACATATAGGCCACAAACCTATGAGCACTGGGGTCCTGACCAGCAGGATCCCAGTGACACATAACAAACATACTGAAAACATAGTGTTTTCACTATGAGCACTGAGGCCTGGCTATCAGGATCCCAGTGAGACAGTGAAAACAGTGACAAACACCCTGACATACACTCACAAACAGGCCAAAAGTGGGGGTAACAAGGCTAGAAAGAGGCTACCTTCTCACACAACCCCCCCCCCAAACGAAGGACAATAAGGCTAACCTTGGCCAGTTGAGACTTTATTGTCTAAGTGGTGATAAGTAGAGAGTAGCTCTGCAATAGACTGGTTACTCCCTTTATCATCCACTATATGGTTACTTCCCTGTGGGGATGTAAACCACCCTGTTTGAAGTTTTTTAGCTAACCAACAATGCGAAGATGTATTTTCAGAGTTTCTATCAGTAAGTTTTAGTTTAGAGCAGTGGGAATTATCCACTGAACCTATTTGTAATGATGGAAATGCCAGACAGGGATGCTGTCTCAGTAAAGCCATAGCTGGGCAAAAACTTTGTCCATTTGGCTGGAAGAGAGAACAGGGATGCTGTTTCTCTTGAGTTGGAGCAGGGCAGGGATGCTGTCCTATGAGCTCCACACTAGGGCAGGGATGCTGTCCTAAGTGTTGTGAGGCAGTACAGGGTTTCTGCATTAAAGTTTCTCTGGAAGGGTCGGAGGGATGCTCCATGTTAACTAAAATGGTGCTCTTTTTGTCACCAATGTTAGTTATTCCACAGAGAGGTACTTCTACCTCAGGGAGTCCAGCTATGCCAGCTGATGATTCCCTTGGAACAGGTGCCACCCCAGGAGAGGTTTCTCCCACCACAGGAATGGTATCCTGAATGGTAGGGTGGTTAGGGGATACTGTGATACCCTTTTTACCTGTTGATGGAGAGGGATCCTGAGTTTTCAGGCCTTCTCTCCTTTGCTTTTTCATTTCACTTGAAATGAGAGGGAACAATTCCTCAGGGATGCCCAGCATGGCTGCATGGGCATAAAACTCTACATCAGCCCAACCTGAGGCCTCTAGGTCATTACCTAAGAGACAGTCTACAGGTAAGCTAGGTGATACCACCACCTGCTTTGGGCCAGTAACTCCACCCCAACTAAACTGAATTATAGCTAAGGGAAGAAACTTAGTGGAGTTATGGACATCAATAATCTTATACTGTTGTCCAATGATGTGTTGTTCAGGAGGCACTAGGTTTTCAGTCACCAAAGTGAAACTGGCACCTGTGTCCCTGTAGGCCAAGGCCTCAACACCATTTATTGAAACTGTCTGCCTGTACTTATCCATTGTAAGGGGACAAGCAGCCAGTGTGGCAAGGCCAATGCCACTAGGTGTGACAGAAACTGTCTTGGGACTGATTACATCAATTTCCACTATGGACCCATAAGTGAACCCAACTACACCCTTTGCTTGACTGTTGCCAGCAGTCCCACCACTAGTACCACTACTGCTAGGGGCACTAGAGCTTGATGTATTAGTGGTGGTAGGCTCAGGGGGTTTACCTGGACAGGACTTATCCCCTGGCCTATGGCCTCTGTTTTTACACACAAAGCACCAAGGCTTTTTAATGTGTGCAGGTTGGGAAGAAGAGGAAGAATTTGTTTTATCCCCACCCTCTGAAGAGTGTTTAAGATTTGAAGTGGGATCTTTGGTTTTACCCTTATCCCCATGCTTATCTTGAGATTTGTCACCATCTTTCTTCTTATTGCCATCTTTGTCACCCCCTGTATGAACTTTTCTGTTCACCCTTGTTCTGACCCATTTGTCTGCCTTCTTTCCCAATTCTTGGGGAGAGGTCAGATCAGAGTCTACCAGGTACTGGTGCAACAAATCAGACACACAATTATTAAGTATATGCTCTCTCAGGATTGTGTTATACAGGCTTTCATAATCAGTAACTTTACTGCCATGTAACCACCCCTCCAAGGCCTTCACTGAATGGTCAATGAAATCAACCCAGTCTTGTGAAGACTCCTTTTTGGTCTCTCTGAACTTTATCCTGTACTGTTCAGTGGTTAAGCCATAACCATCCAGGAGTGCATTCTTAAGAACTGTAAAATTATTGGCATCACTTTCTTTCACAGTAAGGAGTCTATCCCTACCCTTTCCACTAAATGATAGCCATAGGATAGCAGCCCACTGCTTTTGAGGGACATCCTGTACAGCACAGGCCCTCTCAAGTGCAGCAAACCACTTGTTAATGTCATCCCCCTCCTTATAAGGGGGAACTATCTTGTGCAGATTCCTGGAATCATGCTCTTTTGCAGGATGACTATGGGGAATACTGCTGCTGCCACCATGGGTATCTAAACCCATCTTCTGTCTTTCCCTCTCTAGTTCTAAAGACTGTCTATCCAAATCCAGCTGTTGCTTCTTGAGCTTCAGTCTGGTTTGCTCCACTCTCAATCTATTGAGCTCCCTTTCTAACAATCTGTCATCAGGGTGGGTGGGAGGGACATTTCTAGATACAGAGGTATGATGGGAATGAACAGAAGGAGACCTGTCCCTTACAGAGGGCACCCTAACAGCTTGGCTACCAGTATAATGTGAGAGCACACCATTAGTATGGTGTGATTCAACCTCTGTACCAACTATGCTAGACTGTCTAGTAATGGGCAGGCTGAGAAGTTTCTTTCCTGAACCTTTTCCTGGGGGAGTCCCTGGATCAGATTGAGAACCATTAGCTACTTTTTCTACAGATTGGGCACTTATGGCCTTATCCTGTACCCTAAGCATGTTAATTAACAGTTCTAAGGAAGGATTCTTCCCTACACTCAAACCTCTCTCTATGCAGAGACTCCTTGCTCCTTTCCAGCTAAGGTGATCATATGCAAGTTTGGACAGTTCAACTTTTTGGCCTGTGCCAGACATTTTTAGAGAGAGTTAAAGTGATAGACAAAGAGAAAAAAGTTTTCAGAACTTTTTGGAAAGACAGAAAAAAACTTTTTAAACTTTTAAGAACTTTTTGAAAGTTTAGAAGTACTTTTCAGCACTTAGAAAAGAGTGAAAAGAGGAAATGCAAAACTTTGTGGCTATGTGTATATACACTGACCTTGTTTTGTATATTTTTTTCTTATGAAAAGTACAATGACAAGAGTGGTAAGTAGTCTCAAAGCACTTATCCCACCGCTGCACAACCAATGTAGGAGGCTGGACTGGCTTGTAGTGAGTACCAAAGGGGTACTTGCACCTTGCACCAGGCCCAGTTATCCCTTATTAGTGTATAGGGTGTCTAGCAGCTTAGGCTGATAGATAATGGTAGCTTAGCAAAGCAGCTCAGGCTGAACTAGGAGACGTGTGAAGCTACTACAGTACCACTTAGTGTCATATGCACAATATCATAAGAAAACACAATACACAGTTATACTAAAAATAAAGGTACTTTATTTTTATGACAATATGCCAAAGTATCTTAGGGTGTACCCTCAGTGAGAGGATAGGAAATATACCCAAGATATATATACACAATAGCAAAAATATGCAGTATAGTCTTAGAAAACAGTGCAAACAATGTATAGTTACAATAGGATGCAATGGGGAAACATAGGGATAGGGGCAACACAAACCATATACTCCAGAAGTGGAATGCGAACCACGAATGGACCCCAAACCTATGTGACCTTGTAGAGGGTCGCTGGGACTATTAGAAAATAGTGAGAGTTAGAAAAATAACCCTCCCCAAGACCCTGAAAAGTGAGTGCAAAGTGCACCAAAGTTCCCCTAAGGACAAAATAGTCGTGTTAGAGGGAAAATGCAAGGAAAACACAAATCAGCAATGCAACAACGATGGATTCCTGACTGAGGGTACCTGTGGAACAAGGGGACCAAGTACAAAAGTCACAAGCAGCTCGGAGATGGGCAGATGCCCAAGAAATGCCAGCGGTTGGTGCAAAGAAGCTCTTACTAGGCTGAAGAACTGTGAATACTGCAGGAACGACAAGGGCTAGAGACTTCCCCTTTAGAGGATGGATCCCGCACGCCTTGGAGAGTCGTGCAGAAGTGTTTTCCCGCCGGATGGACGCCAACAAGCCTTGCTACATGCAAATCGTGCGTTTGGCGTTTTTGGACGCTGCTGGGGCCCAGGAGGGACCAGGAGGTCGCAAATTGGACCTGCAGAGAGAGGGGACGTCGAGCAAGAAAAAGAGCCCTCACTGAAGCAGGTAGCACCCGGAGAAGTGCCAGAAACAGGCACTACGAGGATGCGTGAAACGGTGCTCGCCGAAGTTGCACAAAGGAGTCCCACGTCGCCGGAGACCAACTTAGAAAGTCGTGCAATGCAGGTTAGAGTGCCGTGGACCCAGGCTTGGCTGTGCACGAAGGATTTCCGCCGGAAGTGCACAGGGGCCGGAGTAGCTTGCAAAGTCGCGGTTCCCAGCAATGCAGCCCAGCGAGGTGAGGCAAGGACTTACCTCCACCAAACTTGGGCTGAAGAGTCACTGGACTGTGGGGGTCACTAGGACGGTGTCGCTGGATTCGAGGGACCTCGCTCGTCGTGCTGAGAGGAGACCCAAGGGACCGGTAATGCAGCTTTTTGGTGCCTGCGGTTGCAGGGGGAAGATTCCGTCGACCCACAGGAGATTTCTTCGGAGCTTCTGGTGCAGAGAGGAGGCAGACTACCCCCACAGCATGCACAAGCAGGAAAACAGTCGAGAAGGCGGCAGGATCAGCGTTACAGAGTTGCAGTAGTCGTCTTTGCTACTATGTTGCAGGTTTGCAGGCTTCCAGCGCGGTCAGCGGTCGTTTCCTTATCAGAAGGTGAAGAGGGAGATGCAGAGGAACTCGGCTGAGCTCATGCATTCGTTATCTAAAGTTTCCCCAGAGACAGAGACCCTAAATAGCCAGAAAAGAGGGTTTGGCTACCTAGGAGAGAGGAAAGGCTACTAACACCTGAAGGAGCCTATCAGCAGGAGTCTCTGACGTCACCTGGTGGCACTGGCCACTCAGAGCAGTCCAGTGTGCCAGCAGCACCTCTGTTTCCAAGATGGCAGAGGTCTGGAGCACACTGGAGGAGCTCTGGACACCTCCCAGGGGAGGTGCAGGTCAGGGGAGTGGTCACTCCCCTTTCCTTTGTCCAGTTTCGCGCCAGAGCAGGGGCTAAGGGGTCCCTGAACCGGTGTAGACTGGCTTATGCAGAATTGGGCACCTCTGTGCCCAACAAAGCATTTCCAGAGGCTGGGGGAGGCTACTCCTCCCCTGCCTTCACACCATTTTCCAAAGGGAGAGGGTGTCACACCCTCTCTCAGAGGAAGTTCTTTGTTCTGCCATCCTGGGCCAGGCCTGGCTGGACCCCAGGAGGGCAGCTGCCTGTCTGAGGGGTTGGCAGCAGCAGCAGCTGCAGTGAAACCCCAGGAAGGGCAGTCTGGCAGTACCAGGGTCTGTGCTACAGACCACTGGGATCATGGAATTGTACCAACAATGCCAGGATGATATAGAGGGGGCAATTCCATGATCATAGACATGTTACATGGCCATATTCGGAGTTACCATGGTGAAGCTACATATAGGTAGTGACCTATATGTAGTGCACGCGTGTAATGGTGTCCCCGCACTCACAAAGTTCAGTGAATTGGCTCTGAACAATGTGGGGGCACCTTGGCTAGTGCCAGGGTGTCCTCACACTAAGTAACTTTGCACCTAACCTTTACCAGGTAAAGGTTAGACATATAGGTGACTTATAAGTTACTTAAGTGCAGTGTAAAATGGCTGTGAAATAACGTGGACGTTATTTCACTCAGGCTGCAGTGGCAGGCCTGTGTAAGAATTGTCAGAGCTCCCTATGGGTGGCAAAAGAAATGCTGCAGCCCATAGGGATCTCCTGGAACCCCAATACCCTGGGTACCTCAGTACCATATACTAGGGAATTATAAGGGTGTTCCAGTAAGCCAATGTAAATTGGTAAAAATGGTCACTAGCCTGTCAGTGACAATTTGGAAGTAATGAGAGAGCATAACCACTGAGGTTCTGGTTAGCAGAGCCTCAGTGAGACAGTTAGGCACCACACAGGGAACATATACATGCACACCTATGAGCACTGGGGCCCTGTGTGACAGGGTCCCAGTGACACATACATATAGGCCACAAACCTATGAGCACTGGGGTCCTGAGCAGCAGGATCCCAGTGACACATAACAAACATACTGAAAACACAGTGTTTTCACTATGAGCACTGAGGCCTGGCTATCAGGATCCCAGTGAGACAGTGAAAACAGTGACAAACACCCTGACATACACTCACAAACAGGCCAAAAGTGGGGGTAACAAGGCTAGAAAGAGGCTACCTTCTCACAGTACTCACCGGAAAAATGCAGTGAGAGAAGTGGGTGGTCAGAGGGAAGAACTGAGTATGTGAAACCAAGACAGGAATCACAATGCTCTCCAGAAGTTTCTGTTAAAAAAGCAGAGAACCTTTGCCAACAAAAACCCCAATTCAAAAAGAAAAAAGTGGCAGCAGTTGTGATTTGTCATGCCACTCAAGAGCAGGGCTCTATTGAAGAACAAGAAGTGGGCTCTAGCGCTGCTAGACAGCGCAGCAGAGGTAACAATAGTTTGCAAGAATCTTCAAGAGCATCTGGAGGTGAAAGCAACTGATGACTTCTTACAAGTTGAAACTGTGGACATGCTTGTCTCCACACCTGATAGGGTGTACAAAGTCATGTTACCGTTGGAAGGAGACACTGAACGCACAATTGACGCAATGTTTTGGTACCGCGTCATAAATATATATGATATTCTACTGGCCGAAAGGGATTGGCAGCCAGAATTTGTCCGTACTTGCCCATATGAGGAGGATGTTATGAAACCTTCTTTCTCGCCCCTTGTTCCCGATGAGCTTACAGAATCCTATGCCATTGATTGGGCATTGGCGCAGGCACTCGCGTTATATCGCAACCACTTAGGGTGGGATAAAGATTCCCCTTATCATGTAATTCCGATTAAGAATCAACCTCAACCCCAGTATCCAATAAAACATGATGCTAAAGCACCTGAGAGGGAAATCCTCACACAACTAGAGTACCAGGGTGTAATCGAACCCTGTGTCTCACCAATGAATAATCCTTTATTCCCAGTAGCTAAACCGGACCATTCGTACAGAATAGTCTGACTACAAACATTTAAACAGTCATACATGCACATATGCTATATAAAACTCACCCAGCACGCCACTTATGAATGACATAGTGAGCAAAACATACAAAACAACACTGAATATTTCTCATGGTTTCTTCTACCAAATATAGCACCTGAGAGTAGAGACTTAACAAGTTTCAGTGCACTAGGCTCCCAGGTAAAATTCTGCTGTTTACCAAAGGGGTACAAGAACAGTCCAGGACTGTTCGTGCGGCTCGTGTGACTTCAATATTGCATGGCATTGACCCTGAAGCATTGTCCTATGTAGATGATATCTATCTCGCGGATGATAAATTACTGCAACATCTAAGACGGGTAGCCTGCATTGTTGTAGTATTTGCTGAATTAGGCTATAAATTAAACTTCAAGAAAACAAAAATAGCCTTCCTTAGCGTCCTGTTTTTTGGATACGCGAAGGAAAGAGCTTAGCACCACAATTCTTGGAAAAATGCACACAGTTACAACCTCCAAATGCCATTAAAAAACTCCAATCCTCATTGGGTTTCCTACATTTTGGCAGAACTTGCATTCCAGACTACGCATCACACATAAAACCTTTACATGACTTAATACGTCCTGACTTTTCCAGTACAATTTGGACAGTGGAACACACACGTATTCTCATAGCTTTGCAAACAGACATGCTTACACACAATGGACAAAAAAAAATATCTGGTCATCAGAGTAATTGCGGGTGCCATTGGTTTCACCTATGTAACTTTCAATGAGGTTGAGACGGTCCCGATAGCATAAAAAACACATTTGTACTCTACAGAAGAACAACGCTTTGCTCCCACTGAGAAAATTCTCACTGCTGTGCAGATGGCTGTCATTAAAAAAAGACCACTGGCCCAAGGGAAACACATATTATCGTATCTTTGATTCCAGCCCTTGAGGCTGTTAAAAAAGCAAGCATTCCAAACACTAAAGCTTTACATACATGTTGCATCCATTGGGCAATGTCTCTGACATGCTGACTATTTCTTCGACCCCCAAATAACAAACTCAATAATTTTTGCAATATGAACTAGAATACCCAGTTCCGGCAAATATATTGCCTAATGCTCAATATCAAAGAGTCATGTACACCGATGGCCCAGCACAACCTGCAATAGGCACAAAACATCAATACTCCGCTGCTTGCGCAGTCGTAAGTGGCTACATGGAGGTTAATAAATTCTATCCACAACATACATTCATGCAAACCCTAGGGGGTTGCACTGCACAACTGGCAGAGCTAAAGGCTCTGGTGATAACACTGGAACATATGGATCCTGCACAGCTAGCACTGACTGTTTTTGATTTGTACTATTGTGTACAGTCCTCCAATGAATACCTGCATTACTGGTGCCAGAATGGGTTCAGGGATTCCAAAGGCAACACCTTCAAAAACAGGCTTCTGTGGAGGAAAGTAGCGGATCTGAAGGAAATGCTACCAAACGTCCATGTAGTACATGCACTTGGACACCAGCGTGTTGGAATACACATTGCTAGAAATACACTAGCTGATGAAGCAGCCAAATCAGCAGTAACTACAGCTGCTGTTGCTGCAGTAACTTGTTCTAGAACGAAACTGGACAATGACATTTGGGCTGCCATGAAAGCCACGGCTGAAGGCACGCCCTATCCAAAAGCATTGCCTACTAAATATTCCTACCGAATGGCTTCCTTGATGCAAAAGTAAAAATACCAGGCATGGGAGTTCGGATAATTCCCATTAAAGACCTAAGACCGGAGTTGATTAAAGTAGTGCATGAGGGGGTTGCTTCCCCACATGCTGGTGTGGGGGTTACAAAATCATTATTGCGAGCACGGTATTGGTGGCCAGGTCTATACAAACAGACCAAGCAGTATGTCCTTTGTTGTGACATCTGCCAACAAATTAAGGGCTCCACCGTCAAACGCCCACCGCAGACACCCCTCCTAATTTCCAGCAAACCTTTACAATGTGTGTAATTGGACCATTGCGGTCCCCTAACACTGGACAGTGTATGCAAATACATCTTAGTCACTATCGACTCTTGCTCCAGATTTCTATGGGTCTGGCCACAATGCTCAGCTGACGCTCGGACTGTTATTAAAGATTTGCAAGTCTTTAACGGCACATATGCAGTTGCGACTTTCCACTCATACCAGGGTCCTGCTTTTGCCTCAAGGGCATTCAGGGACATCATGGCTTCGTTAGGGGTCCAACTCCATTACTGGTCTCCATTTCATCCCAAAGGAAATAGTGTTGCGGAGCGATGAAACCATGATTTAAAGCAATCCTTAACAGCCAGAGTATTAGGTATGGGTCGTAGTTGGCTTAATCATCTGAATGGAGTCAAGAGAGCACTTAATAATCTGCCTAGAAGGTCCCTTGGTGGTCTTACTTCATACGAGTGCCTGTTTGGAACTCAAATGTATGTTCCAGATCTTCATGGTCCTGGTGTGGAGGCGGCAGAGGCACCTTTTGACAGAAATGAACATGTCAATGTCTTGAGGAAGTACAACAGTTCTGTGACGACAATGCTTCTGCCAGTGCCGCCTCCGTAGGAATTAAGGATGTACCAATAACATCTACCGGCTGGATTCCAAAGTTTGGGGATCTAGTACATGAAAAAGTTGCTGTGAAAAAGGAGTTTTGTCCTTTTTATCACGATCCAGTCCCAGTCATGGGAATACACAGTACCATAGCTGTCATTCTACCACCGTTGCCTGGTGCTAAAGAAATTCACTTTGTATCTATCGACAATGTCCAAATGGACCATGTGGCAGATCCTGCACAGCAGACCAAGAGGAGCAACCAGTAGTCCCTCTCACTACTGGTCAAGACGTCCCTCTACACATTTTGAGCAGCAACGCTGGCACCTCTCTGAGCTTGGGGAGGGTGAAAAATGATCTTGTATTAGTTCCACTAACATCTGTTACAACAAACAACACAGAAATTACTGATCAATTTGATTCAACTTCTACACAGACGGATGGCGTATTTTACAGTGAACCACAGCGGGAGACCCCTACCAGTTCTCCTGCTCCAAAGGAGGCTCCAGTTTTTGATCAAACTGCTTCTGGATACTTTGCCGACATCAGTGACACCTTTTCGGACTCATTTGCCTCTTCTACATCTGAACTGCCAAAAACATGTAAGCTGACAAATTGGCTTAAAACAAATTACTTTATTCTCCCACGGAATTATCTGTGGCTTTCCTTGACTATGTTAGCTTTCCTCTTTTGGATTGGCTTTGTTATTACTTTCTTGCTTTTAATACATGGTCTTTACCTTCCTGAAAGATCAACAGTTGAACTGGTAGATGAGGTCCTAAAACCCCATCTTTCTTTTCACAAGGTCTGCAGAGACTTGTCTTTCGTGAACATTTCCCCTATACCAATTCCTGATGGGATTGTTTAGGATAAAGTCACATTTGATATATACAGCCCAACGGAGGTCATTCAAATACCATATGTGTTAAACTTTCTTTGAACTATGTAATAATACCCAGAGTTGTTTCTGATAACTGGGATGTGAAAACTGTTGATTCTATGATGACTGAATTGCAGTAGTTTACTGTATTTGAAAGTGAGGATGTTTATCAATGGAAAGAAAATGATGGTGACATGTTTTGCTACAATTATTATGGACACCGTTTCATTCACAGAGCAAGTACCCCAAAGACTATTTTTAATAACACACAATGGGAACATTGTCCAACCCCACCACAAGGGAGTTCTAAAACATACTCCGAAAAATGTGCATAATTTTCTGGGCACAATGTTAAAAATGCTGAGTCATATTATTTCGAATTGCCGTTAATGGAAAATTTACATTTATTATTGACAGACACAAAATTCAGTCAGTCAAAAGAACTTTATTTCGGTTGCAAGAGCCACAAAAGCACAGCAACAATAAATAATTACACATGATTAAATTAAATATATACAGTACATGTGGTTAGATAAAATGATAACATTAAATTAAATTAAATGCACTTCCAGAGTAAGTTAATACATTCTTGCTAAAACCATTATACAGATAGAAGATTCCTTCTGACAATCCAACTTGCCCCAAGGAATTTGGCAACAGTAATCACTAGCATCGGGCTAGTGTTGAGGGCTGAGTCAGACCTTCGAACTCCCAGCAGTCTAGAAGCTGGGGCCAGCCATTTCCTGTGTGAGGCAGTGAATGCAGGACAGACAAATAGGACGTGAGGGAGGTTTTCAATGGGTGCTTTACAAGCTGGACAGATGGTTGTTTCATCAAGTGACCAACGACTCGTAACTAGTCTTAATGGCAGGGTGCCAATACAGAACTGGAAGTACAACTTCCTTTCTCTTGGCACTGTGATTATATCCCAGAAAGCCTCAGATTTGCACATCTCTTTTAGGTTGGCGAAGTCACATGATAGTGTAGCGTGAAGAGCAGCCCTCATGTCTTCAGAGTCTACCATGTGCCAGTACAATTTTTTGAGGTCACTTTTTGAAGGGAAGGAGGTTGTGGTTGGAGAATCCCAGAATTCTCTAAGCCCAAGCGAGTAAAGTAACCCCTTGATGTGTGTAAACCAGGGGATACTATGAGAATGGTCAGCTTCTAAGATGACCTGCAGAGCTATAGTAAAGGATGCAAGCTCTGGGGTGGTCCAGAGACGCCGCCAATACAAGAGGGGACATAGGCGGGCTTTGTGGTCAATGCGTTTCATGCCTAGGTCTTTAAAAAGGGGAAACAGTGGAGTACTTGGCGGGAGGGACACTAGATTTCTTAAGAAATTATTTTCAGAAATCTTTATTTCTTGGGCTTTGGCATCGCCCCAAAGATCAGCCCGGTAAAGGGCTGAGCTCACGGCCTTGGTTTCATATATCCGGATTGCAGGGCGTATTGGTTCAATATGTGAGAGGTTAAAGACCTTTATTAAGACCCCCGTTGTTTGCTTTAACTTTAGTGCTTAATTTGCAATATGTGATTTTCAAGAAATTTTTTCGTTTAACATTATGCCCAGGTAACTAAAAGTGTCAACCTTTTCAAGTGGGGTTCCCTCGAGAAGGAACTTTCCTCTAAAGGATCTGTGTGGATTAAGCGTCATCAATTTAATTTTAGAAGCATTGATTTCAAGTCCCTGTGTGGAGCAAAATTCCTCAAAACACAAGAGGAGTTTACGTAATCCATTTGGGGTCTTGGATATGAGGAGTGTGTTGGCTGCAAAGAGCAAGACCGGAATTTTCTGTGTGCCTAGTAATGGTGCGTCAGCCTCCAGTCTGAGTAAAGAGGGGAAGATATAATTAATGTACAAGGAGAATAGGGTGGGGGCAAGGACACACCCTTGCTGCACACCCCTTAACACCTGAATTCTGTCAGTTAGATGCCCCCTGTCGTCCCAGCTGACCCATGCATTATTACCCTCATGGAGCCGAGCTAGTAATACAAGAATGTGCTCGGAGATTCCCATTAGGAAAAGAACTTCCCACAACTTGTTACGGGGTACTAGGTTGAATGCAGATTTCAAGTCCATAAAAGCAACGATTCCCTTTGCCAATAAAAACAGTTTTCCAATATAAAAGCGGAAACCTGAGGGCTTGCTCAATGCTAGATATTTTTTTGCAAAAACCTGCCTGGAGGGGACTAAGGATGTCTCGTTCCATCATCCAGTCTTGAATCTTGCCCGGAAGGCAGTGACAGAACACTTTCTATACACAGTCTATTAAGCTAATTGGCCTATAGTTACTGGGGAGGCTTCTGTCGCCATTTTTAAAGATCAGGACAACAATGGCCCCATTCTAGGACTCAGGGATTGGTGCCCCAGATGCTATTGCATTCGCTATTATGGTAATATATCTTGACCAGATTGCTATATCAGTTAAGAATAGGTCTGCTGGAACACCATCCGAACCAGGTGCACTACTGCGCTTTAGAGTACCTAAAGAATATGTTATGTCCGCTTCGGAAAATAGTTGCAGTGCTGGAGGGGTGGGTGTTAGGGTAATATTTGAGCAAATGTCCTTATGTCCAGAGGTTGAGCTATCATTTATTCAGTTTCCTTTGATTCCCGGTTGGCTATAGAAGGCTATGAATATTGTCTAAAGTCAATTGACTTAAAAGGTGTGTGGGGAACAAAAATGTGGCAAATAAGGGGAAAGGAAGCTTTATTTAGAGCATGCCTGATCCCTGTTCAAATTATATTTTTAAATGAAACAGTACAACTGACAAGTTGTTTAGGCTTTGTAAAAATTAAGTATTTGAACGCGCCCAGTATTCCTGCCCCTGCAAAATTTTATAAATGGCAAAAGTATATAAAGGCAACTGAAGATCAGCTCGATGAATGGTTCCAGAATGGCATGTTTAGTGCTTCACTTTCATGCCCTGGTGGGTAGTTATTGTGGCCAATATATACCAATGGCGAATATAAATGTTTTATAAACTCTATGGGGTATTTTAGAACAAGTAGGCCTGACCCTCGCTATGTGTCATCTGAACATGTGGCTTTAGTAACAACATACAGTGTAGGGAAACTATGCCAGCAATGTCTGAAGAATTCCTCACTAGATGGTGTTAGAGAACACCTCAGTCTATTGTCTAATTACACTGACTTACAGGATTTCCTGTTAAGCCCCAGAAAACATTGCAGAAAGTGCTTCTTATATGTAGTTTATAATGAAATGTTGAGGCTTTCTGAACAAGAAGCAGCTGCCCAGTTACGGCAAATAGATTAGGAAACCTTATAGAAGGAATTAGCTGTTGTAGATAATGGGATTAATACCCTGTCTGACCGGATATATATCCTAAATTACATTGTTTCCTCTGCAATGGACATAATACAAAATGACATGTCTATTTCACACCAAGGACAGAGTTAACTAAGGTCAATTACGCAGTTGGGTAGGACACTACAAACACTGAAGGCAGGTAGCATTCCCAGGCAACACGTTAGCGCAAGGGACATATTTTCCACATTTAATTTAATGCGACAACAACTAATGGCTAAGAAGGAAGCGATTTATGTCATGTTAAATATTGAAAAATTAGAAAAGTTACCTTTTACTGTGGCTGACATACCATATGCTGAGTGGTTAATACACAGGGTCATTAATCTTCCTATTTCAACACTTCAATTCACATCCTGCCTAAAACACATTCCAGTAGGCAGATATGAAAGGCTGGGAGATTGTTACATCCATGTGGTGTGGTAGCTACCCTTCTCGTACGAACGTCTCTGTGGCATGAAAAAGGTCTTTCTTAGCGGTAGTGAATGCGAAACTTGTGTCAGTCATTCGATTGTTTGATTAGACCTGCATTCCAGGTGCTCTCGAATGGCAGCTATGTCCTCCTCAATAATGAAAACTGTTGTGGGATGTGAGCCAGGATAGTTTATGTCAGTTCGGTCTCTAAGATTGTTACATGCTGCGGGAATGTCCTTATTCCTCCTACACGACAGAGGGAAGTAGCTGAGAGTTGGCACCATATCGCTACTTCAAATGTGAATTTTGACAAGTTGAGCAGTCTCAAGGCTTTATTGTTTCAAAAACATGTGGCACTCACATCTGCACACGAGATCTATGCGCTTCAGGTTGCAAGGTCATCAGCAGAGATACAGTCCCTTTTAAGTACCAACTTTCTGAGACACTTTGGTGAGCTTGTGGGATGAATATTTAATGCGTCCAGTACTACTGGAATTTCAAATTTCTTTAAGGTTGTTGGTTCTAGCTTTGTTCACACCTTCTCATCCATATTCGGCTTAATACCTTCAGCCATCCACTCAATATTCTCCAGTATTTTCCTGGGATTTCTGCTAACTTTGGCTATAATAGGTGGCACTTTTTCTGTGCAATGGCTGTCCCGTCACAACAAGGAGGACTGATAGCGCTTTCACCAGCGCAGCTGTTGTAAACGCATGATACAGTACTTTGGAGCAACACTCCTGGAGCAATTGGAGTGTGACTGGTCTCTGACAATCAGACCGGTTTTGCATTGTGTGCAGCCCGTGTTTCAGTGCCTTTGATGCTCATTTGAACATGCACTGAAAGTTTGTCTTCCTTCGCAGTGCTTGCTTTCATTGGACGTTGATATGTTAATGTTCTCGCTGAGGGCAAATTACCAGACATGCGCGTTGACGGTGTGTTTGCTACAGGAAGTTACTTATGAGTTGCCCTTTCTGGATTGCACAGCTCTAAACTCATTGTTGGGCACAACAGGGAGTACTGCTGCCTTGGCTAGAGCTCAGGCTTTGGAACACAAATGATCCTTGCTTTTCTTTGGCAATGAACTTCCTACTTTGCCACCTGCCGAAGTGGAAGATTTCCTGTCTTCAATTATCCCGGATTCAATTGGCAACCGCCAAAATGACTCTGACTTTTGAAATAACATTTTAAATTGTCCTTTTTACACATGCTCAAGTGTCTTTTAACTTGTCATTATTGACATTCTTATATATATATATATATAAATATATATCCACACTTGATCCCATTGATACAGAGAAGGACAGCACTCCGTGGGAATCGTAATTCATCAGGGTTTATTGGCACAAAAGAAAAGACGCGTTTCGGCGTTGCCGCCTTCGTCAGCTTCTAATTCGCCATTTTGTTTTTCTTCATATATATCACATGATCTTTATGCTCAATCCTAAACTACGTTACAACCAATTTGCCTTCTAATTGAACTTTCCATCATAACATTTTTTTACATTTTTTTACATAAATGTAATTTATGTCAATCACCATATAAATACATAAATGAATAAATAAATCTTACTTAGATGTGAATTACCAACATGTGCACTATAAACCGAAAGGACCCAAATATAAATACAATGATATGGATAATAATAAAAGTGAATACAACCAATGCAAATAAATACATACAAGACCCCATTGCCTCGGTCTATATGTGTTATAAACATTCTTTGAAGAATTGACTTTCCAAATAGCCTATACTTATATTACAACTCATAAAAGTAGACTCCCCATTAATTGGTATAATTGATTTTAGCTGGGCTTCAATATATTATACAATTGTCATATATTTTGTCCCTTCAATTGTACTGCCTTGATTCGATCTTACTGTTTTTATCATATTGAGTTTTCTTCATGATATCATGACCAAATCCGGCTCAACTCCCAACTTGGTATTGTAAGGACTAAATGTGATAAATTTATATTTGGATAAGAAACATTTACATCTGTCCATCATGGCCATTTAATATATAGGGGTGAGACTACTGACTACCTCCTCGGATATTTACATGGTACTAATTGAATCAATTCATTAATATAAATGTATGTATAACTCCTCACTAATATTCAGACCATTTGGTTCCTTTGTGTCGAGTGGTAGTATGTATCTCGACTCTAATTTGCGCAGATTTTTCTCTCGGTCTCCCCCTCTACTATCTCTAGTTATGCCATCAATTACGCTGTAGCGTAACGCCTCTATTTTCCCTCCATGTATCTTGTGAATGTGTCTAGCTACTGGATATGTGATATCATTATTTGTGATAGCTCTTAAGTGTTGCAGGACTCTCTTATGTACCTGCAATTTTGTGCTGCCCACATACAGTTTAGGGCAAGTACATTTCAAGATATAGATCACATAATCACTTTTACACGTGTATCTTCCCTTTATAGTGTGTACCGTCCTGTTACTCATGGTTACATTTTTAATATTTTCTCCATTCTTGCATGCTTTGCATTTCGTACACTTGTAAAAGCCATCCTGTTTGTTAAACCATGTAGTTTGTTTGTTCAATTGTCTAATATCACTTTTCACTAGAACATCTTTCAAAGATTTGCCTCTTCAATAGGTTATTTGTGGTCTCCTCATCATGCTCTGTCCTATTATAGGATCACTCCTTACAACATGCCAGTGCTTTTGTAATAAATTGCGTACTTGGTCATGTGCTTCATTAAATGTTGTAATGAACCTCACTATTGTTCCACTATTCGCACCACTGTTTGTCTTATTCTTACTTCCCTTTGGCGAGAATAATAGATCTTCTCTAGCTCTAGATTTTATTTTATTATTGGCTCTTTCGAGTGTCCTATCAGTATATCCTCTGTTGTATAATCTCCTCTCCATGTCTACCTGAACTTCTTTAAACTTGGTCTCAGTACTACATATCCTTTTGGCTCTCATCACCTCACCAAATGGAATACTTTCTTTTAGCGGTTGTGGATGATGACTGGAAGCGTGTAAAATGCTGTTACCTGCGGTTGGTTTTCTAAATACTGTGGTTTCTACCCTGTTATGTTCTATCATCACTTTTACATCAAGAAACTCTATCTCACTTGTATGTATCTTACTTGTAAATCTTAAATTACAATTGTTCTTGTTAACTTCTTGTGAGAATTGTAAAGCACTGGTCATGTCCCCTTTCCAGATGATAAAAATATCGTCTCTATATCTCAACCAAAGTACAATATGCTGATTCCACTGGTCGAGGGGGGGGGAGATTAAGTACTTGTTCTTCCCACCAACCCATATACAGGTTCGCGTAGCTCGGTGCGAAACAGGTTCCCATAGCAGTCCCGCATTTTTGCTCAAATATGTCATTGTTATAGAAGAACATGTTATGTTGTAAACACCAACCAATCATGCTAATTAACATTTTGCTATGTTGAAAAAACCCGATAGGTCTCACTCTCAACAAATGTTCAATAGCTTTCATCCCCAAATCATGGGGTATGCTCGTATATAATGCTGTTACGTCTAACGTCATGAGGAGGAAATCATCCTCCCACCCAACATCAAAGATCCTTTTTAAAAAGTCAGTGCTGTCTTTCAAATACGATGGCAAGCTTGCAACCAAAGGGGATAAAAATGTATCTATATACTGTGATAGGGGTTCAAAGAGACTGCCTCTACTTGAAATTATAGGTCTCCCAGGGGGTTTCACTGCGTCTTTGTGTATCTTAGGTATTAAATAAAACACAGGTAGTTTTGGGTAGTCCACTTTCAAAAATCTATATTCATCCCCCGTAATTAGACATTTGGTTTTCCAACTCTGTAATTCTATGTCAAACTGATGTTTGACATTCTCCACATATTTCTTGTCTATCTTTTCATAGCATATGGGGTCATTCAATTGTCTATATGCTTCTTCCATGTATTCTTCAATTGGCCAGATCACAATGTTTCCACCTTTGTCTGAACCTCTCACCACTATTTGCGGATTATTGGTCAACTTTTCAAGGGTCTTAATATATTTAGTCTTGATCTTCCTTGTCTTTTCCATTTCTCTTTTTTTCAATGTTTTTAAGCCTTTAATTATGATCTCTGAGAAGTGGTCAATTAGGTCTCCACTGGATCCTGGCACAATTTTCGATCTTTGTTTAAGTCCTGAGATCTCCAACTTGTCCGTTGCTATTCCTTCCAGGTCTAATCTGGCAATTACTGGCTCATCATCTGTTATTCTAATGTTCTCATCTATTTCCCACTGTTCTTTTAATAGACTTGCATCCTCGATTAGTAAGTTGTCAGCCGATTGTTTCTTTGAGGTATCCCTGCTGATTGTCAACACCTTTTCGTCCTCTCCGATTTTATTGTTTTTAAGGGTATGGATTTTTAACAACTTCAATTTTCGTATAAACAGGAAAAGGTCTATCCGGCTTTGCACATACTCAAAATGATTGGGTTGACAGTATGATAATCCCAATGACAGGTTCTTAATGTCATCTTCTTCCAAGACAAGCTTTGACAGGTTCACAACTGTTTTGTCATCTATTAATATCGTTTGTTGCTTCGGGTTAATATCTCGTGCCCTTCTGTGTAGGTTTCTTTTCCCCCCTCGTCTCTTCTGTCTCTGCCTCTTCCTCTTTGTCTGATACATCGCCATGGTCTGTGATTGGATCTGCGGTCTCTTCTTAAAAAATCGAATTCATCTTGTAGGATTGTTTGTATATGTGAATGTGTGATTCCTCAGCATCTGTATCTGAACTTTCACTGATATCTATATTTGATTTTCTTCTTTCGTCATTTGTGATTTGCTTTTGTGACTCACTTATTTTTTGGTTCCTCCAAAAATCAAATTATTTGGCATATGTATATATCTGACTTGTTTCATAGTTAATTTTATCCCTATTGAATTTTCGCTTTTTCTTTTGAATAATTTCATATTCCATTATGTCAAGTCGTTCTTCCATTGCCTTGTTTAAGGATTCTACTGTTTTTTTATCTGTAAAACCGTCTATATCCTTAGTCAGGCTTTCGATTTTTTCTAACGCTTTATCCCTGTCACTCTGGGCATACTTTATCAAAATCCTCATCATTCCTGCCGAGCTATGGGCATTATGTTGGGCCCATTCTTTTAACATTTCCGGATTAGGATCATCGTAAGCAGGCAAAATGGAAATCCGTAGGCCCCTTGGGACTCTGTTTACTTCTAAATATCTGTTCAGAGACTCACACTCCCACCATTTATTCATCTCCTTTTTCTTTAATCTTTCAAGTTCCTTGAACTTGTCATAAATATCTGTTCGTCTCTCAGAATGCTCCGTATTCTGTGAGGTGACCTCTGTAGTGGATGAAAAGGCCAATTGTGCTTTTAATTTTCTGTTGTCGTGTAAGTTTTGGGATTTCTGTGCCATTTCAATGTCACTCGCAGTATCGTACTGTTTTTAGCCAACAAACCAATCTGACATTTGGATACCACACGCGCCGGTGCGCAGTTTATAAGATTACTTATTTGTGCGGTTGTTGTGATTATGTGATCTACATTTTGAAATGTACTTGCCCTAAACTGTATGTGGGCAGCACAAAATTGCAGGTACATAAGAGAGTCCTGCAACACTTAAGAGCTATCACAAATAATGATATCACATATCCAGTAGCTAGACACATTCACGAGATACATGGAGGGAAAATAGAGGCGTTACGCTACAGCGTAATTGATGGCATAACTAGAGATAGTAGAGGGGGAGACCGAGAGAAAAATCTGCGCAAATTAGAGTCGAGATACATACTATCACTCAACACAAAGGAACCAAATGGTCTGAATATTAGTGAGGAGTTATACATACATTTATATTAATGAATTGATTCAATTAGTACCATGTAAATATCCGAGGAGGTAGTCAGTAGTCTCACCCCTATATATTAAATGGCCATGATGGACAGATGTAAATGTCGCTTATCCAAATATAAATTTATCACATTTAGTCCTTACAATACCAAGTTGGGAGTTGAGCCGGATTTGGTCATGATATCATGAAGAAAACTCAATATGATAAAAACAGTAAGATCGAATCAAGGCAGTACAATTGAAGGGACAAAATATATGACAATTGTATAATATATTGAAGCCCAGCTAAAATCAATTATACCAATTAATGGGGAGTCTACTTTTATGAGTTGTAATATAAGTATAGGCTATTTGGAAAGTCAATTCTTCAAAGAATGTTTATAACACATATAGACCGAGGCAATGGGGTCTTGTATGTATTTATTTGCATTGGTTGTATTCACTTTTATTATTATCCACATCGTTGTATTTATATTTGGGTCCTTTCGGTTTATAGTGCACATGTTGGTAATTCGCATCTAAGTAAGATTTATTTATTCATTTATGTATTTATATGGTGATTGACATAAATTACATTTATGTAAAAAAATGTAAAAAAATGTTATGATGGAAAGTTCAATTAGAAGACAAATTGGTTGTAACGTAGTTTGGGATTGAGCGTAAAGATCATGTGATATATATGAAGAAAAACAAAATGGCGAATTAGAAGCTGACGAAGGCGGCAACGCCAAAACGCGTCTTTTCTTTTGTGCCAATAAACCCTGATGAATTACGATTCCCGCGGAGTGCTGTCCTTCTCTGTATCAATGGGATCAAGTGTGGATTTATAGCGAGGTAGCGCTCGCAAGGTGACGAGCATCGCTGACGGTTTGGAGCATGACTGGTACGCTAGTTGGAAGTGTTTAATATAAATATATATATATATATATATATATATATATATATATATATATATATGCCTTATGTTGAATTTTGGTAGCTTTTATACATAATTAGGTTTTGAACCACCTTTGAACCAGCAAGGGGAGGGTGTTGTGTAGCCATTTTAGTTATAACTTCATACACGCTATCTAAGGAAACTAGGCTTGCTGCTGTGCACTTTAACCTAGACATATTTTGTTCAGCTTTGTTTTATTATTTTAACAATAGCCACATTTGCGGTGTTGTTTTATTTTCTCTACCTAGCTGTTCTTTACCTAGTCCAGCACTGCATTCCTAAACAAGACATTTCTTTCACTCTCTGCTTTTCTCAAGGCTGCCGTAAGATAGGTTGCCGCAAACTTGGTATGCTTTGTCTCTAATGTTCACAGAAACATACACATAAATACACTAGGTTGACCCTTGTACGTTAGAGGGAGATTCCATCCAGATGACCACGACTATATGCTGATTTCTGAGTGCTTTGCTGCAGCTGCTTATGTAGACTACAGGCCTCTTGCTCCTCAGGTATGAGGGCTGATGTCTTCCCAGGGGAACCTGAAAGGCAGAATTAGAGCTTAGCATGCTGTGCTCTAACATAGCCTAGATAGGACTATTCTTAATGATCGAAAGGACAATATGGTAGAGTTATTTTTATGCTTTACTCTCCTTGTCACAATTTTAATCCTGTCATGATTCATCGTCCTAGTTATTGCAATCCATGCTTTATTATCTAATATGCAGTTACTTAAATTAAACCTTATTGAACTATGTTCTGCCTCTGACTGTCCTTGCATGTGTGAGACTAGTGTAACCGAGAGAAACAGATGAGATCTGAGTGACCACGATTTCCCTGAGGAGTCAATTGTGTCATGCGCTCAGTTGCCCAATCATCCCTACTCTTGGATGGAGATGAGGCACTGCTAGTTAGCTAGTTAGCTGGAGCAAAACTTGGATTAGGCTGACAGGTGTCACCTGTAGTGGGTTTAGATTCAGCCCCCCAAAGCGCAAGTAATTCTGCCACTCAAATCCAGTAGCCTCATTAGGATAATGAGAGCCTACGCGATAAGCTGATGGAGGATGGCATTTTGACAGGAGGACTTTATTCCAAACATTGGTGAACTGATTAATGACACTTTGGCCCCAATATTAGCCTGTTCAGGGAAAACTTTAAACTGGACTAATTGATGAATGTATCAATTAAAAATGTTGGGGTAGAGTTGCTGGAGAGAAATGGTCAGGGTCCTGCTGATCCCCCTTAGATCACAAATCCCCCATGACATGCTATAATAGCCTCCACTGTTCAGCTGGAAAATAACTGATTACCTATTTCCAACTTAAATGACAGGGCAGAGTGCTGTCCCATCTCACAGACTGCTCTTTCAAATTGTTTAAATGGTATGAATCGGGCCAAGCCTAACTCGAATGGCCCCACCTCACTGCCAGGAAGAAGAGAGCGCTTCCTCAGCAGCACCTGCCTTCTGAAAGAACCCCTTATATCCTGGACCCAGTCAGTGTCCCATCCCAGTCCGCTGACTCTCTAGAAGACACCCGGAGTTTGATTAGTAAAGATGAAAACTGGTGCAAGGAGAAAGCTAACTTCCATCAATCAGTGATTGTTATGGCTCATAGAGTCAGCTGGGTCGGCCGTACGACAAAGTTTATTGGGGGGGAGTTGTGTTGTGCTAAAGTTTAGGGATGTTAAGTGGGTTCACTTTTTGTTGTCTCGCTTGAGTTGTTTAGATGAAAATCTAAGTGGAATAATGGTTATACCAATAGGGTATTTTATCCACCCCCAGTTGAGGTGCCCTGGAATGAAGTCCAGAATAGATTTTACAAGCATGACAGGCCAACCTATTGGCACCTCCAGCTAGCATTATGTGGTCATCCCAGCCGTTTTGAAGCTTTATCAGACCTGCCAGATATTGACTGATGGTTGATTCCTTCAAAGCCCATTGAATTTGAGGCTGTGGCCCTGTAACCAGAGACCTCCTTCAAAATCAGCATTCCCTGCCCTGGACAAGCTACCCTTAGTATCTAATCCTGACAAAAGCGGTAACAAAAGTATTCGGGGCTTGCAGTTTTTATCTTGGAACGTGGCAGGGATTCTTGACAAACCTTTTAATAAAGACTGGTTGAATTACATTAATAATTTCAACATTATTTGTTGCCAGGAAACATGGGCCTCTAACCCTGTTACATTAAATGGGATATGGAGGAGGCACTGGTGGCATTTTATAATAGTCAAGAGAATTCCTTTGTCCCATCAATATGGACAGGTGACTTTAATATCACAAAATGCTGGTTTAGTAGGGAACGCATTTGTGGATTTCATGATTCATAAGGCGAGGTAAATGGAAAAAATGTCTATTCTGCATGTGGTGAAGCTCTCAATAAACTGATTATGTCCTATAATCTGGTTGACACCTGAGATACCTCATATATAGTGGACCACAATATAGAAGCCCCCCACATTTATGGGGAGAGGTAGGGGGAGCACAATTGATTTTGTTCGAATATCCTCTATTCTGGCACATAGCGTGGGGTTTTTCAAAGTGTACTGCCTACCATTCAATGACCATAATCCCATCTCAATTTGTTTGCTTGGTAATTATTATGCAGCCCAGCCGAAGGCCTCTTGCTTACCTATCACATACAAGGCAAATAAAGGGGTCCACTTGAAGTGGAATAGCGTTAATCTAGATGCTCTTTTTAATAATTGAATTAAAAATAGGATGGATGATTTCATTTCTTATCTATCCTTAGATAGGCCACCTGAGAATATTCTTTTTAGTTTTAGTAATATTAGTAGGGTGGTGGCAATTAACCGCTAGAATACAGAGAAAAGAAGGTTCATTAATCATGAGTGTACAGTAGCGCTTAAAGATCTAAAAAAGGCCATTTCCTCAATGTCATGTGACTCGGCGACCATAAATAGCAACAGAAGGACTTATAAACAAGCTGTATTAAAAAGGAAGGATGAGCTAAGGATAAAGGCCTGGGAGGACCTAGATAGAGCTACAAAGTTAAATGACAGTAAACTTTTTTGGAAGACCGTTAATTGACCACTCTTTACCGATACTTTTTTTTCTGGCATTGAGTGTCATATTAGTAGCCAGGATTGGTTTTACCATTATTCTGTTATTTTTAACACTGGGGAAGTTCCAGTAACCCAACAGGAAGCTCCAGCAGGTAGTGAAGAATGGCTACTTAGCTCATTAACTATGCTTCGGTTGTTAATGCAATTCAAAGCCCAGTAAGCAGCAAAGCCCCAGGTCCAGATGGGGGTCCCAATTGACCTATATAAACATTAAATTGCTTTTTGGGCCCCACTACTAACTAATGTCCTCAGAGCGGCTGTTAAAGGCAACCTGAAGGATTCCTGGAAAGAAGCTATTATTGTCCCCATTTTTAAAAAAGCCAACCAGAACCTGCCTAAGTGTAATCACCCGATCTCCTTATTAGTTTCCACAGTGAAGATCTTTGGGTGGGTAATTTTAGATAAACTAGAGACCTGGGCAAAATCTTTTGCCCTCTTTTCATCGTTACTATATGGTCTTAGAAGTATGGCAAAACCAGGAGAGGAGCTTCCCATGGCACTTATGGACCTCTTCTGTGTTTTTGATCTAGTGTATCAGGACATTTTATGGGATTTAATGGAACATGCAGGGATTGATGGCTATCCTGTGGAACTAGTGCAACGCCTGGATGCAGGCACAACTACCAAGGTGCGCTGCACCCTTTCTGGTGACTGTATGGAATCAATTGGGGTATCCAGAGTAGTGAGACAGGGCTGTATCTTACCTCCTTTTTAGTTTTTATGATATATTAATTCTTTAGGTCCCTTTTTTAGAATGATATATTCCAGACATCCCGAGCGGGTACACAGGCAGTCCCAGTTTTACTTTATGCAGATGATGCTGTCCTTTAGGCACTAACTGCTAATGGCCTTCAAACATTGTTGAATGGGTTTTATGACTTTATGTTGAAATTTAAACTTAAGGTCTATTTTCAGAAATCATTTATTATGACTTGTGGCCATAAAGAAACAGAAACCAAACCCTTCACTATAGGAGGGCCCAAAATAACGAAGTCCCCTTTTTCTGTTATTTAGGTATTCTCTTTGATGCATGTGGATCTTGGGCGAGGCAGATTGCCCAACAAGCACTTAAAATGGGGCAGCCTCTGACACCCTATTTAGATTTGCTAACTGCCTTGGTTGCAAACCTATTAGGGAATTAGTCCAGGTCTACAGAAACAAATGTTTCTCACTTGGGGTGTATGGTGCGGGGTGTGGGTCTGTGCATCATCTGGCCAAGTGCAAGCTGTTGAGAATACATTTTTCTGGTGTTTGCTAGTGTTACCACAAAGTACAGCAAGTTTATTCTTCATCTTGAATTAGACATGGACTATATCGAGAATTTTGTGACTATGGGTCTTTTGTTGTTATAGATAAAAATATGGGGTACTAAAAAGGCCAATTTTTCCAGTCTAATATTAGCTTACTGCTTAAAGTTGGGTAATTGGCATACCATCCCATGGCTGGCATATGTTAAAACCTTTTTTATAATCTCGAACTGAATGCACTTTTTGATTTTCCTGATAAGACCCACCCCCAGTTTAAAGAATGTGTTAAAATGCGTCATTTGTCTTACATTGAAGAAGGGTGCGTTATAAGGGCCCTCAACATGGGTTTCAGTGTTTGATTTCATGTGGCTTGATAACATTTCAGAGGTAAATACATACCTGGTATGGCTAACTAATCCCCAACACAGGTTTTATATGACGAGGTTGAGGCTTAATTTAATTCATTACCTGGGTGGTTTTCCAGTAGCTGGCGCAAGAGAAATGACCTGTGCTCGATTTCCCTGTGATAGTGTTTCAGTTCAATCCACAATGCCCTTTATCCTCTTTTGTAAATTGTATTCTGTCTTTCGGGGTTATTTTCTTCGGCCCATTTTGAAATGCATGCACTTTACATCGTATAATCATGGCTTGAGGTACCTGCAATCTGCTGCCACACCCGAAGTTTGCTATGGTGTTGTCAATTTTAACAGGGCTTCCCTAAAATCACGGAAGTTATATGGCACCGGGGCTTGAAGGTCTAGCCTGCTTTAACTTAGTGTGTTCAAAATAATTGTTTTAAGTAATCATAGTCTGTGTTTTAATGTTTTCCTTTTATAGGATGATGATGATTGTCCTGTGTTTTCTCTTGTCAATTTTACGGGCGGAACAGTTATGCATTTTCATGTTATAGGGTGGGAAATCATTCATAAGCCAGTGGGGTTATGAAATATTTGGATGGCCTATTTTATTGTTTATTATGCATGAAAGTCTGTTTTTTAATGTTTAAAAAAATGTTATGAATATGCTGATTTATTTTTGTACTTTCATGGTCTGATTGGGACCAAATAAAGTTATTTGACTGACTGACTGATCTAATAGTCACAAGTCGCACAACTTATCACCTCTCATTATATAAATCCTTTCATGAGACAATTCTTCTTTCATCTTCTAAAGCATTTGTAATTCAATTGGAAGTGATCCTTCTCAAGGTTATTTTCTAACAAATATTTGGTATGGTGTCATTCTGCAAAGCTATACTCTAGTCATCCTCAGATATTTGAACTTTCTACATTGAATACATCAGAAACCTTTGCTACTGTACATTGTTCTACCACATGGTTAACTAGAAAGGCATCTGCCCTGGCATTTTCCTTACCAGAAATAAATCGCAAATCAAAGTTTAATTCATACAATCTAGACAATATAGAAATCAACCTGAAATTGTCCTATTACTTGACATGAAAGAAATTAGTGGCTTGTGATCTGTTCTAAGTATGAAACGTTTACCCCATAAAACTTTTTAACATGTTCAACCACCTTCATAAAACCCAATGCCTCTTTTACAATGGTAGAGTAGCAGTTTTTGACACTGGATAATGACCTTCAAGCATAGGCAATGGTAGGCTGTGCATTTTTTTATACTTAGAAGCATATTTATACTCTGTCTGCGCCGGATTTGCAGCTTTTTTTAACGCAAATCCGGCACAAACTTAACTCCATAATTATATTTTGGCACTAGACATGTCTAGTGCCAAAATATTGGAGTTAAAGTCATTTTTTGGCTGCGGAAAACTACCTTGCGTAAATGAGATGCAAGGTAGGCGTTCCGGGCAAAAAATGACTCTAAGGCCCCTGCGCCTTATTTATCCTCCTGTGCAAAAATCACGCGCAGGCGAAGGAGGGCCTTAAATATTGGTGCTAGGACTTAAGTCCCCTGAGCATGGCCATTGGGCTGGGGGCATGACTTCTATCTTTACTTAAACAGGAGTTATGTCCATGGGGATTGTGTGTGGAAATAATGACACTAATCAGGTTAGAGTCATTTTTAGACTCTAACCTGACTAGTGCCATTCTTTCACGCATAACTTCCAGTTTCCCCTACGCCTCTCCACCCAGTAACCGTCAATAATTTTGACGCTAACTGAGCCTTACTGCCGGTTAGCGTCATAGCTTAAATATAACGCCCGGCTGGCGTCCAGGTATAGCGCTAGCTGGCGATATACTTTTTTACGCAAACCCGCGCTAACCCTAGTTTGTGTCAAAAAGTATAAAACAGGGCCTTAGATTTTTGAGAAAGCACAACACCTAAACCAATGCCACTAGCATCAACATTGATTATGCAAACCTAATCCTCTGGAGGAGTGAGTGCTGGGGCATCTAGGATCACCTTTTTGATCTTGTTGAAATCTTGTGTCAACTTATCAGACCAAGTTAATTTATTGTTTTTTTAACAACCTACGCATGGCTATTGTATATGAAGTGAAAACAGCAACAAATCTAGAAGATATTTCACAAAGCCCTAAGAATGATTTTGAGGTGGGCATAGAAATTTTCTTGATGGTTTTCAGCAGTCCTTCTCTAGGACTTATTCCTCTACTTGAGATTGAATGTTCAAAATACTCAACTTCATCTTGTAAGAATCTGCACTTGTCTTTTTGGAGAGTCATGCCTCTTTCTTGAAGCACTGTTAATACATTCATAAGTATCTGGTTATGTTTCTTAACAGTGGAAAAAAAAATGATTATATCATCTTGAAAAGCTGACAAAACTGGTGGTGGGGTATAGGGAAACAAGTCCCCCAAAACCACTGTTCTCACACAATTTTACTACTAAGTGTACCATGCTAAGTAAAAGTCATACCAGGTCATCCTGTTGGTTTTTAATTTGTATTATGGATCCTTAGTTTAAAAAGTGCCTCCCTCATCTTAGGGTTTAGGGCCAGCATCCATTAAACCATGGTTTTAGAGAGTGTGGGGATGTCCAAAGATGAAGCATGACACCTGACAGGTGTGTGAGGACATCCTGTCAAACTTCCTTTGTGTGTCAAAGAGTGACTAGATAGACAGGATGAAATTAGTAAAAACTGTGAAACACAGTTAACTAGTGTGGCCATTTTGTGAGAATGATTTTGTTGGAGGCTGGCTCCCCTTTGAGGCCCTAAGCCTCTAGTTACCTACCTCGGCGATTGTCCTTTGGTTTTGTGGTTAGGGAAAACAAATAACACCAGTACATGGAAAGTAGACAAAAAGTTGTTTTGTTTTTAATGGAAATAGGAGAGGTGGACAGGAAAAGGATCGGTATGCAATGGAGATCACAAGGGAATAGCTAGGCAGGAGCAGGCTGGAGTGAAGCATGCCACACCATAATATAACTGGCTGATCATATGAGTGATGAGTTTTGCTGTTAATTTTTAACATGAAATGCATCTTCGCATCATTTTTTATGTGTGAGACAGTGAAGACATATTTTGTGTAATTACACCTTATATTTTGCCTATTTCATGTAATTATACTTGTGGAAATTAAACAAATGTCTCACACTCTGCATCTAAACTCCGGCCTCTCCTAAACCATACCCAAGTCCTTGATCTCTTTACATTTGCTTACCTGCAAAGATTTTATCTAATTCTAGTGCTCCTGTTAAAGCAGATATATTAATTACAAATTATTAGTGATTTTATGCATTTTGATTAAAAAGAAAATGATAGAAAAAGTAAACATAGAAAAATTAATGCGCATGTTTGAAAATGTGCCCACGAAGAGTGGCTACCAAAATTCACGTGTTGTACTAAAATTATAAAAAATATGTGAAATGTTGAAAATGTGTAATAATAATGTAGTAATATGTCATATCAAGATGTATAACGTATGTTTTGCATTACATTGTAGAGCTAACTTAGCCGAAGTTGTGGCCTAGTTTTGCCAGGCCTCACGCAGCAGCAGAATAATCATGCAATGTAGAGAAGCCAATGTGCTGAACTGACCCTGAACTACTCGCTGTTAATAATGTCTGCTTAGCAAGAATTTTCTGCAATGTACGGATGGACAGGGGATGAGGGAATCAAAGTTGCAACGTATATTGTGTAGAGCAGATTAGATGTACTTTCCCAGGACTCGAACAATGAAGACACTGACTGGAGATGAAGATGCAACATTTTCGATACCTGATGAGCTGGATGATGAGGACATCGTACTGTGAACCAATCGACAACCTGAGAGCGATGAAATATTAGAATTAACAGATTTGAAGAGTTGAATGTATTGGGCAGTGTCATATATGGGTGACTAATTGACCAATTAGGAATTAGGGGATGGACTGGGCAACTTTAATATAATGTTGTGACAGAGGGAAAATTCTTCAGACCTTATTCCGAATTTTGATGCGATATTGGGGGTGAAGAGATTTGAGACTTTGTCATTGAGCTCATGCTCTTGAGAGCCTGATGCGTTGCTGATCGATTGATGACCTGAAGACGAAGACTGATTTTGTTGCTAATCCATTCCGTGGATAGGTATCTATAATAGTGTGACTGATTAACTTTTGTGCCTTTTCTTTCTAGGTACCAATTGCGCTGTTTAAATAGTTTTTCTCTTAGCTAGATGTTTTCTAATTTCATGATCTAAATTGTTTTTGCATGAAGTCCCACATGCTAATGCTAATCTGGGTTAGGTAAAGTTCTTTTGGGCGACGCTGACAGTGACAATAATTGACGAACTGGTTGTTGAACGTTCCTCTTAATGTTGATATATTCATCTTTGTTGGCTAATGCTGAAGCATTAGAGCATATGTTTTCTCAAGTTCTGATTAGATTATGTTATTGGTGGTCACTAATGCACTAATTCTGAGCTGATTGAATAAAGTTTGAATTAACCATATGGATTAGTATTGTAACTAATAGGGAAATAAAAATTAATAAAGCGTTTATTGAGTTGTGATTATTCATGAATTGTCCTCACTATTGACTAATGACTTAAGTTTTCTTAGTGGTTATTGATTTGTATATTGATCGTTGATGAACATTGGTTAATACATAGCTAGAATACTCCATGCGAAACAAATGGTTAATCGGCCTATACGCGTCCCCTTGTAAGCTTGCTTACTAATAGGGAAATAAAAATTAATAAAGCGTTTATTGAGTTGTGATTATTCATGAATTGTCCTCACTATTGACTAATGACTTAAGTTTTCTTAGTGGTTATTGATTTGTATATTGATCGTTGATGAACATTGGTTAATACATAGCTAGAATACTCCATGCGAAACAAATGGTTAATCGGCCTATACGCGTCCCCTTGTAAGCTTGCTTACTAATAGGGAAATAAAAATTAATAAAGCGTTTATTGAGTTGTGATTATTCATGAATTGTCCTCACTATTGACTAATGACTTAAGTTTTCTTAGTGGGTATTGATTTGTATATTGATCGTTGATGAACATTGGTTAATACAGAGCTAGAATACTCCATGCGAATCAAAAGGTTAATCGGCCTATACGCGTCCCCTTGTAAGCTTGCTTACTAAGGACCGGACGCGCTAGCACTCCTGTTCCAAAGAGTGTACGTCTTTTACTGTCTTATTTCCTGCAGGAATTAAAATGTCCTTTAATGATTCCACCTTTCTTCAATACGATGTACATCCCAAATCTCGAAACTGCCATAAAATGACTTAGATTTAAACTATGCATAATTTTTGGTCCCATTTCACTGTAATGCTGATATCTCTTTAAATTCTTCGGGAGAGGTGGTCCCTAGGACTCGAGACATCACTCAAAATTATGCCTTAGCAGTTACGTATACAGAAAGAACTCAACTCATACTTTTCTACTGGTTATTCTGCACACTAATGAGAGGTGTGCAAAGTTTCAATGTTTGCCCCATCAAACTTCTTGAAGTCATTTTGCATCTTTGTAAGCTTCATACAATTAAGGTAAGAGTGGTACGTTTTGGTAAATCAATTGGGTTTGGATGGATAACAGCCGGAAACACACTTTCAGCTGCATAATTATGCAAAACAAAACGAAGGAATATTATTTTGCGAAACCCTTTTAATTTGCTTTTTGTGAGATTTTGTGAATGTGGCAAATGTTACAACTGTTGAAAGGTGAATATTTGCCATATTTGCAATCGTTTACCAATTTTATACACCACATTATCTATGCACCACAATGTTCTTCAGCTCGCTCTCTTTTTGCCTTGGCACTTTGATCAGCCACACAGAGTTCACTGGATTTGATACATTTAACATCCTTCTACTAACCCTTAGGTTTCACCTCCCACCTAGAGGTTGCCTAAGATGTATAGTTACAGTTTGTCTTGTGCAGCAATTATAATTCTCGTGACAACTGCAGGCTTTACAGGTGCTGCGCGAAGAGGGCTGCCCCACTGAAAATTCCAAAATCACAATGCTCTGCAACATGAGATACATATTTCCATCATAAGTTCACAAATGATCTTGTGTTTCTTTCCCTTGTGACAACCCACTGTGTCGATACATTAATACTCAGACAAATTCTCCTGCTGATAGTAAATTATGTGGTCAAGATAAAAGTATTAAAAACAAAAAGTACGTGAGCTGCAGATAATTAAGATCTATGTTACATTACAATTACACACAGATCTGCTCCAAATCTTGTGGGACCCTCAGGATTGCTGTATCACACAATTTGCTGCATTGAATTTATCCCGTACGACTCTTCCACTACCGTGTGCAATACACAAGAAAGATGAGTTATTGTCTTTTGCTGTTTCCAATTTGAAAATGCCTATATGGCGAATGCACTTCAAGATGTGTGGCTGGGCAGAAGGAAGTTGTTTTGCTATTCCTTCTTTATTGATTAACAGCTCTTCCCTCATACACACAGTGCAGGGAACAGAAGACTGACAATGCGTCACATGCATACGCTCAATGAATTCTCTTCAATATTACGAATAAGCAGTAGTCAGAAGGAGTGAAGCGTCAACCCCTCCGGTTCCCTTTGCACCCTGAACATAAACTATTAATTTTGCTCAACAACAGAGTTCAATTTGTTTCCAAAAGAAGCTTATATGCTTTTTTCAAATGCTGAACAGATGGGTTAACAAGACTAATTAGCAGGAGGACCTGCTCCCGTGGACTCAGCACGGTTTACTCATGCAGCATGCATTAAATAAAACATAGCTTACTAAATGAATGCATACGTTAGCTTCTCTGTGAAACCCTACAGGGGTCTAACTCTTGGACCCCACATTGCATGTGGTCTACACCAGCATTTGCTGGGTCCGTGTCACGTGGTGGTGACCAGATGTTTCTGATGGACACAGATGGACAGGAGCCTAGGAAAAGGCCCATAGCTATTGCGTTGTGCACGTTCCACATCCCACGATCAGCACACCCGTAGAATTTTCATCCATGCTAAAACATTTTTTTCACTGATATCATGAAAAACATGAAATATAAAAACATAGGGAGAAGTTTGTCACTAATCCACCACTAATTCTTCCTGGGGTACCGAATAGTGTGTCACTCGCCGAAAAGCATTTCAACGCCTCGTCAGGGGTACTAAGCGCTATATAAATACAATTAGAATTACACACAACTTACAGGCAGATCCACTGCAAGTTAAGTCAGCAGCCTAGGTGGAAGAGGTGGCACCCCGAAAAACACATCTGTGCGAAAGATTATAATGATGCAGCCATGGAGATAACCCAGAAATGATGATGGGAAGGATCAGTTTTGCCAGTGAATGTTCAGCTACAAGGTCATGTGTTGATGGGGTATGGAATGGCCGTATAGTAGGCATGGTTGAGGTGAAGATGAGTGAGGCACTGCAACTGATAGTGGAGGACCACTCAGGGCACATAACTGACTGTTGTGCAGCTCCTAGAAGTGAACGGTCACCTGACATGCCTGATTGACTGAAGGTAACAAAGCATAGCTTCTGTACGATTGGGACCATTGATGCACAACCACTGTAAGTGAAGGGTCATTCACTGTGCCCAAATGAGTGAAGCAATAACCACCGGCTTTGGACAGCCACCCGTTATGCCTGATTAGCTGAAGGTGCTAGTGGATGTTCACCACAGTGGGTTGATATAAACTATCACTTTGCGCACATATTGAAACTATGATGGATGACTTGTAATGTAAACAACCAATAAACTGTGGTTTTTACTCTGCCAAACAAATTAAAGGATTTCCATTATTGGAATTGGTGTAGGTGACCGGTCAGGGGTACCAGCATTATGCAGTGGTCTTAGAAAGGAAACTGCTATTTCCAAGGCGAGTCTTTTGGTGGTCTCTCACACCCAAGAGCTGTACCAAACGTCATCTTTTGTTTAGCGTTCCCGTTCCTGGGCACCTCTTAGATCATTTGTGTTGTCTCCTCGGAGAGCAATGGAGGCGGGATCTAGGGGGGGGGTTATCTGCTCCAGATTGGTCTTGTCTGCACCAAACTGTAGGGCAACTGCAGCGAATGGCGACCGCGGCTCGGATCACTGAAGCCCTCCGAAATCCATCACAGCAGGTTTATATTTTTTTCTCTTTCCTCGTCCCCTTGATTGGAGATTCCTTTGTACAAACATGTCACATGTTGACAGTAGCCCATGCCTAATTCAGCAGAGTCAGAACTGAAGCCCCTCGCTGCTCGTCTCTCAGCAGCTGTCCCACGGGGCGTCGTCTGTACAGGAGCTGCATTTTTGATGCATATGATGGCTCCATTTAGTCTTTGAAGCTTGTCGGATCGGATCCCTTTCTGAGTTGCCGCAGCCTGTCTCCCACCGCGGAACGAGCCTCAAAGCTCTTCGGCTTGAGAAGGAATCGAGGGGTGGCATGAAATCCGTTCTGTTCTCAAAGCTTCCGTAGAAAGCGGCTGATATCTGCTGGAGGCCGTGTTCGAAAGTTTCCAGCCTTGAGGGAACTTTAGGGAAAAAGATAAGTTTTCTGGTAAGATTTACAAGTGAAACAATTAAACTGAAATCTTGACCCATTTTGTACATTTTAAAGCAGATTAGACATATTTAACCGAAAGAATTCAATGACTGAACACAGTTTGAGCATCTCAGTACATTTGAAATGAAAGACATCACCGCTTCAGAGAGCTTCAATTCCTTGACACTCAACTCAGTGAACTTGTTCTAAAATGAGTAATAGTCTGTTAAAACGTTTCCTGTTTCTGTCGGACAATAATGGCATCTCCAGATTCTACTTTAAAGATAGTTCATTAGAATCTATAGTCTGTTAAAACGTTTCCTGTTTCTGTCGGACAATAACGGCATCTCCAGATTCTACTTTAAAGATAGTTAATTAGAATCTATGCACCAAACGTTGTGCTGGAAATATTATAAATGATCCACACATTGTCATCACTTCCTATTCCTTCTATTTCTGTGTCTGCCACTTACCTAGGAAGTAATTTCTTGGAATGAGCAATGGTGTAATCTACACTTGAAGTATACTGGAAACAACTTTGTATTGAATCATACAAGCCGAGGATCTCTTCGTAGCATAATTGGTGTTTGTGGATAAGTCATGAAAGAAGTGGGGTTAACAAACAGGGCATATTACCTAAAGAAGTCCCATCGAGGCTAATTGCATCTGGTAAATAGACCCAAGAGACTTCGATTCATGCCCTTTCCTCAGGATCTGCATGCTGCTGAACAAAGGGACCACCTCCCGGCGTCACCAACTCAGAAAGCTATCAGAGCACAGAGTTATGATGAAGCCAGGCAAGGGGAAGGGAATTAGGGTAGGGAACTGCAGGGAGAGAGATCTGAAAAGAAACAGTTAGAACAAATATGCATATACTCATTCATTACAGTAAAAACTCACCAATAGACTCTTGAATAAAGGCGTCTCTGTGGTATCAGATTGAGACCCTTTGTGAATTGGGCGTAGCCCCTTCTTTGAATCATGGAACAAGAACAAACTGCAACCTCTGAACTTCGAGATGGCAAGAGCTTTGGACTATGGTCATCCTCTGAATATCAATCATGTAACAATTAGGCATTTATAACATAAACATTTGATCTCAGCCTAGAAATTCTCAAAGACTTAAATATATATCTCACATATTATGCTTCACAAAAAACAATGAAACTATAATTTGCTTATCTCCAAAACGTTTTCACATTTACTACTAAGGCCTGAAAGTTTTACTCATAGAACTTGAAGCGCTTTGTTCGTTGGGCAGAAGCGCCTTGTTTTTTGTTCATGAAACGCTTTGATGATCATACATGAAGCGCTTTGTTCATTATGCCAGAGATCGCTTTTACTTGGTTTGTCTGAAGCAGTATGCTCGTTGTGCTTAGGGGCGCTTTACTCAGGTGGCCTGAAGCGTTTTGATCCTCGTGTCAAGACCGCTTTACTCTTGTGAATTGAAGCGCTTTACTTGTGTTAAGTGGGTGCTTTACTCATATGGCATGAATCGGATTGACCGTCGTGCCAAGGTCGCTTTACTCGTGTGGCCTGAAACGCTTTTGATTGTCGTACCAAGGATGCTTTACTCGTGTGGCCTAAAGCACCTTTGATTGTCTTGCCAAGGGCGCTTTACTCTCGTGGACTGAAGTGCTTTGATTATCGTGCCAAGGGCGCTTTACTCATGTGGCCTGAAGCGCTTTGCTCGTTGTGCTAAGGGGCGCTTTACTCATGTGGTCCCAAGCGCTTTGATCGTCGCGTCAAGGCCACTTTGCTCATTTGGCTTGAAGCGTTTTTATCGTCATGCAGGAGCGCTTTACTCTTTGGACTGAAAAAGCTTTGCTCGTTGTGCTAAGGGGCGCTTTACTTTTGGAAGTAACAACTCCCTTCAAGATTGGGCTCATCCAGACCTTACTGCTACGCGTATGACCTACTCGTATCTGAATTTGACAGTGGAAACAAGGATACTCCAATTTGCTGTCAATCTGCCATACAGGAAATCTGCTCTTCTTCAGAGGAACCCCCACGAGGTCTGACTTCATCGAAGTCTTCAAAATAGTTAGCAGTATGTTTGGGTGTGGCTGGGCTTTATAGGCCTGCCACACCCCAAGATGGCCGCTGCCTCTAGAAACCTTGGAATTGTAGTCCCTTTATAGAACAACACTGATAAGTGCATCTTGTCCACCAATGTCCTGGCCCTGCAGCTTCATGAGCTTTACCACAGGGCAGGCAACGCTGATAACCACTTCTAGAACAAGAGGGGATGACAAGTGGTGCGCATGAAGCCCCGCAAATACGCACAGCGGAGTTTCGAGCAGGACCTGGACCGCGCACAGCCTTATTCCGGACACAAATTCATAATCTCTCAAATTTAGTACTAATTTCAGATTCACAGAATGGTATAAATCTATTCAGAAATCCCAGAGAAAGTGAAGTGGTGGGTCATTAAAGGCAGTGGTAACACGTGTTGAAGATTAGAAAAGAACACAATGCAAGTCCACAGCAGTTTTTGCATGCTGCTTGTTTTACTGGCCTTGTAAAACACCTGATGCATGAAAATGTTTTTTGAAGGTTATACTTAGTATCTTTTAATATTACCTAGTGCTGTGATCCTCAAAAACACGACTTCAGAAGAGAGAAAGATTGAACTTTCCTTTCATTATTGATTCAAACTTGTGACCTGAACATTGCCTAGACCTCTGCTGCAACTGTATTATCCTACAGAAGAGAAACTACTGGTTATGCACTCTGCTGCTGATTGCAAACACACTGAGCTATCTTACACATCATTTTCTACCCCCAAAACCATAATCCAACAAGCTATTAGCCAACTTATTGGAACCTATGACTTACAATTTAAGAACAGAGGATGGAGCATTAACCCGATTTGGGGAATATGGCATTATGATTGTCATGAAAAATGACTGAAATTAAGCTATTACCTGTTCATAAAATTGTGCACCATTCACGGTAAAATCTTAACATGAACACACCATTTAACACACGGGAACAACAAAACACCAGTGATTGTTGTTTATAGTGCTTTTGTGTTTCTGCACTTTTATTAGCGCAAAATGCATCTTTACATCTAAAACTGACACAGGAATGCCTTTATGCTAAAATATAGTGCAAAATGGCAGGTTTGCATTTCACATAGTTATTAGGAATTTCATAAAATTTTGCTGAAAGTTTACTAATGTCATGAAAGAAATGTACGCAAATTTCAAACACCCCTAATATTGAGGCACGATGCCAAAACATACAACATTGTTGACACTGGTGTAACGAAACATGAGAGGGCTCCCCTGCAAAGTACATGGAGGAGACCCCCTCCAGACTCACTCTGAAGCTCTCAGGTATGGGTACTCTACTGTGGGCATCCCCCGGAGCTCGGCCCCCCGCATCACAGGGGCTGTGAGGGCCTTTGTTACATCACTGATTGTATCATTGGTTATTACAACTAACAGAAAACCATGATGAACGGAGCAGGAGTTCAGCTGCCTAATCACCATTGGGCCCATGTACCTGTGAAATTCCCACATTGTTCAATATGTGAGTTATCATTTGAAGTTGTTTGTGTTTCGGTGGTTCTTAATTTTTCATCTTAAACTAAATATTTAACTGAACTTCATAAACAGAAGCATAATGGGTGCAACATGTGTGTAGGGGTAGGCAAAGAATTCTGCTCTACCGACGGAGTTTGAAGAGCTTTCCCCACTTTGTGGGGAACTTCAAAAATCTCTACGAAATGCGCAGAGTGGAGTTTTCTCTCTCGCTTGCATTCACCAATGTTAAGTTAGCGAGCGCAAGCAAGATTTCTGAATGTGAGCAGTCGCGGTAGGCCTCCACCCGCTCGTGATAAGAAAGCTGCCGCTTTCGTTGAGGAAGCTGCCACTCGAGTAGGAAATCTAATCGAGTGGCAGAAAGAAGTTAGCTTCCTCTGGCACTCTTGATGATGCAGTTTGCATGGATTTTACAGTGCAGGAGAAACTCCAGCGCTGAAAATCAGTGAAACAGTGCAACTTACCCTGTTGTTCGAACTGCTTGGGGGCTAGTTTAAGTGTGATGTGCTTAACACTTGTACTCAAAGTGTACTCAACAAAATGTCTGTTCAATCTAATATATGTACTTTTCATGGGGCCTTTCTTTGCACCTGATTTAAAGTTGGTTGGTAATGAGAAGGTCTTTGAATTGCACTGAAAGTGTGGTGAACATTTCTCTGACAAAAATTTCCTTCATCAACAGCAGGCACGGCCCATCCATTAGGGCAGAGGGGCCACGCCCCCCCCCCCACCTTTTGCCCCTCATGAAGAGTGTCTGTCAGGCTGAACAAAGGTCACCCTGACAGACACTCTTCATTTTCAGCTTAGACAGCCAGGAGTGAGACATGCGCGATTGCCGCAGACTCCTGGCTGCCTGAGCTGAACGTTGCTGGGCTGAGGAGGTCACAGCTCCTATGGGCGTGACCTCCTCGGCTCAGCAAAGGTGCCTCGAGGCCCTCCCGTGGGTGACGAGGAAAGTGTCACCCATTGACTTCAACCTGGGCGCTTCAGGTTTAAGCCCTGAAGCTCCCAGGGCGAGTGTCAATCAGTGACAATTTGTCACAGAGTGGGGTGGGGTCAGCAGTCTCACTGACCCCATCCCACTCTGTGACGAGGCTAGGACTGCTGCCTTCCCTCATTGGCTGACCTAAGGTCCTAGGTCACCCAATGAGGGAAGGCAGCAGGCCCAACCCTCCTGGGACCTCGAGGCTGAAGGTAAGAGTGTGTTTGTGTGTGTGTGTGTGAGATGTTTTACAAAATTAATGTTTAGTGCATGTGTGCATGTTTGAATGTTATGAGTGTTGTTAATGGATGTGCGTGTGTGTGAAAGAATGAGTGTGTGTGATCTTTTAAAACGAATGTTTGGTGCGTGCATGCATGTTTGAATGTTATAAGTGTTAATGGATGTGCGTGCGTGTGTGAAAGAATGAGTGTGTGTGAACTTTCAAAATTAATGTTTGGTGCGTGTGTGCATGTTTGAATGTTATGAGTGTTGTTAATAGATGTGTGTGCGTGCATGTCTGTTTGTGTCTGTGTGTGTGCTTCCCGCCCGCCCCCCCTCCCTCCTAAAGCTGTTGGCCACCACTGATAAACAGGTTAGTGTGCTGGAGATAATTCTGCCATTTGACTGTTTACTGGATTTAGAATTTCCGAACTCAGATCAGGGGATTTTCCATTACTCCCAAACTTTATTGTGTATTGTGTTTTCTGGTGACATATGGTCAGTGAACGTTTCTCAAGGACCCCCAATTAGTATGGAGACAACCACCACCAAGGTAATTAGTCAGTGAAAATATTGAGCTAGGGGTCTTGGTGCTGTTTTATTTGTTAGGGGCGTTTGATACTGTCAACCGTCAGGTCTGAAATTAATCCTTCCAACCTCACATGGGCATCATTGACACTGTTTTACTTCGTACCTCGGTGGTGGCAGAAAACAATTCCTATAAGTAGAATCTTCCAGATTTCGATTCAATCCACAAATTTTGTGGTCTTCAATAGGGCTCTCGTCTCACCTACAAGTTGTTCAACATTTATATGGCTCTATTGGTTGTACTCATGATCTTGAGTAGGCTTTATTCAAACATGAGTGTCTGCAGTCTATCTGAATCTTAACTCAACAAAGAGTGTGTTATCCTCAATGAGGGGGGCATTGAGCCTTCAACTGGGAATGGCGCGACAGAATGGAATTAGATGCCTAATTCAACTGTTTTCATCCTAGGCTGAATACTATGGTTTTTGATTGACCCCCACCCTGTTATTCAATGATCACATCAAGAAAACGGCTTTAAGATCAAGGTTCCAACGTTCATTACTATGTATAATCAAGCTCTTCCTCCTTTCTAATAATTCATGCCACCATCAATAAAGTCAACAATTTACTCATTTATCTCTCTGAGTCTTCAATGACACCACATAGTGCATTTCTTGCAGCAGAGGATCGACTAATCACTAATAAAAGAAAGTTTGAGCACATCCCATTTACTGTGAAAGAACTTCATTGGTCTCCTCCCTCTGCCAGAATCCGCTTCCATGTCTGTCGAGTAATCTATAAAGCACTCCAATTGAAAAGACACACCCCCTGCACCTGGACGAAACAACCTGGCAACCTGGAAATCCAAAAGACTCACACAGAAAGCACACTCTGATAGGCTTTCTCAGCATGTGGTCCTAGATTCTGGAATGATCTCTCTTTGCTCCCTCAACATTGCTTGTTCCGGAAATGTCTCAAAAGCTACATCTTCACTATCCTTGTAACATGTTAGCCAGCACCACTCTCCCCGAGCTTCTTTCCACTGAACTGCTGTGTTTTTCTTATGTATGTTTGCATTATTTTCCTGCAATCTCAGTTTAAGCATACTTATATGTCTCTTTATCATATGCAGGAAATGTATTTTGTTGCTGTGTATAGTTATCTGTAGCTCTCTGGGCAAAGTCTATGTTTTACATATACCCCCCAAAAAATAATAAAAATAAGTAAGCAGTGTGGGCCACCTTTCTGCTTCCAATAGGTGTATGAGGCACTTAGAGGGCAGGAATGTGGGAGAGAAATGAACGGTCAAATGAAAAGGGAAAGGTTGAGTTAAACTGGGGCCTTCATATATTGAGTCTGGAGGGCCAGAATTAATTCTTTAGAATGAAACGTAAACGCTTACCTTTCTATCAAGTACAACCTTTGTGTTATAAATTGTGCTGCTCAATGTTCTTATCTACAGTGGTAAGCTTTCATTTGATCACTGATGGCTTTCAAAGGTATTGATTTTCAACACCACTGTAAAATAGTACTAACTCCTACTTGGTAAGGCCTTTTCCCAAAAATAAATCATGCCATTATCAGATACTTTACATCTCACAATTCTGCCATTAGAGTGGCAGGAAATACCATTACCTGGAACTCGAAGGTATGTAAGAGGATGAGAAGGCCGTTGGCTGTTGAAGCCTATCGATAGTGTAGAAAAGTCTGGTTCTGTAACTGCTAAATTACAAAAAAATAACTAAAATAAGAAGTTTCGCTTAAGAGCATTTAGGAATTATAGTACTCTGACACTTAGATGATTGGTTGTGAACTGTCTTATCTGGGGTTCTTCTGTATTTAATCTGGTGTAAATGCTTCTCTCTTTGACATTAATCTGCTCTAGTGATTTATTTCAGAATGTGTTGCTCTGTTGGCATTAAGATATTTGCATTAGCATGCAAGCATGTGATAATTTGTTGAAAAGATTTAGGGGCAGATTTACTAACCTTTCACACACAACATGCAGCACTGTGGCGCATCAAAGGGAGAGGACACTTCTACTTTCTCATAGCACTGGCACACTTCAGGCAGGCTAATGCCAATGCTGGCAACTTTTTACCATGGTTCAAGCGTGCTTGTGTTACAGACAGGATTGTTTTTGTGCAAAGATGCAAATCTGCATAAAACTACCCTTAGAGTCATATTCCTCTTTGGATGTATGTTGAATGCAGCACACAAAGAAAGAGGAAGCTAGAAGAAGAAAAGAATATATTTCTTCTTGCTATGTCAGCCTTGGATAGGCAAACCATGTTAGCGTAAACCCAGGTCTGGGTTTGCGTCAAACTTTGTAGGTGGATGCACAAAAACACCTATGCTCCACTGATGGAACACCTCCTTGACACAAAGGGGGTCATTCTGACCATGGCGGTAACTACCGCCATGGCGGAGGTCGGCGGTAGCACCGCCAACAGGCTGGCGGTGCACCGCTGGGCATTCTGACCGCGGCGGTTCAGCCGCGGCCAGAAACGGAAAGTCGGCGGTGTACCGCCGACTTTCCGCTGCCCGTCTGAATCCTCCATGGCGGCGGAGCGCGCTCCGCCGCCATGGGGATTCTGACACCCCCTACCGCCATCCTGTTCATGGCGGCTCTCCCGCCATGAACAGGATGGCGGTAGGGGGTGCCGCGGGGCCCCTGGGGGCCCTTGCCGTGCCCATGCCAATGGCATGGGCATGGCAGGGGCCCCCGTAAGAGGGCCCCAAAAAGTATTTCAGTGTCTGCCCAGCAGACACTGAAATACGCGACGGGTGCAACTGCACCCGTCGCACCTTCCCACTCCGCCGGCTCAATTCTGAGCCGGCATCCTAGTGGGAAGGTTGATTTGCCCTGTGCTGGCGGGCGGTCTTTAGGCGGCCGCCCGCCAGCACAGGGCAAATGTCAGAATCACCGCCAAGGTCAGAATGACCCCCAAAGTGACTATGCATCACCTTTTTTTTACTAAGCTGCACACATCGGGATTATCGTGGGTTAGTAAACCTAGAAACACATTTTGGGTCAGGCAGTGTTAAAAATTACTCAACACTGATGGGAAACGTTAGTAAATCTTGGCACAAATTTTCACATTAAATGTACTATACTATAAATTCCACAACATAAAAATAGCACCTTAGTTCTGAAAGGTAATGATTTGAAAATCAAAGAAAAGATAGGCAGCCTTTTCCAAATAAATACAAGAAGTGGAAAACATAAATTTATTACGCTTTTACAAAGAGATGTTTTTGAAAATTTAGTAATCTGACTGTATGGGCATCTCTCACTGTAATACTATTCATTATAGCGCAGAGTAATTCCAGCATCTCAAAACAACCAGCCAGATTCCCCCCATTATGAACACAAGCTAATCTCACACCCATACCTACCCAGATACTGTCATGTATCTAATCACCCTGGGCTGTTGAAAGCAATAGAATGAGCAGTAACTGATCAAAAGATGAATGAAAGATGGTCTATCAGTTAACTATCAACAGGTGTTAATGCTGGCTGCAAGGTAGAAACCACCACCTTAGAAGTAGTGGATTATGTAGATCACATTCTTGATTGGGGTGACTTGGCCCTAATTATTCTCATTTCCTCAGCTGCAGCATTAGACACGGCCAAAGATAGCAGACCAGAAGGCAACAGAGAGCTGGTACACAAGATGGCCGCACGTAAGTGAGGCTCATGCAGTCTGGGGAGACATCCTATATTATCCTGCCCCACCAGCAGCAGTTGGGTCTGCTGTCAGAGCCACACATCTTTCTGCTTTCTCTGTGGGGCAAGACAAGCTGTCTGGATCTGCCAGGGGGCCTTTTGGTAGGAAGGAGCTCAGAGGCCAGATGATCCTGGGGCCAACGGCACAACTCCGAGTGCAGCCTAAAACTCAAGTGCAGGCGGCCACCCACAGCGGTGAATGCAGTGCTGCCCATGGCTGTTTTGGGGTTGCAGCTCTGCTGTTTCAGAGGAGCAGCATTTGTTGCCCTGCCCCAGACACAAGGCTGTTGGGGCGAGCTGGAGGAGTGAAAACTGTGGTGCTGCCTGCTTCCCAGGTGGGTGCAGTGCACTGATAGGGCCTGCTGGGGAAGGCTGTATATTTGCAATGAGTCAGAAAGGTAGTGGAGGGTTGGCACTAGGCACAGCTTCCCAGTGCTATCGAAGCCACGCCCTGGGGTATAGCTGGGCCCAGACTCTGGCGATTCATATTCAGCACTGGGCCACACTCGAGTAGGGTTGCTCCCTGGATGGTGCAGTTCGGGCTGGCCAGGAGGACAAACTATCCACATGCTGGAGACACTGTAAGGCCTAGTAAACTGTTCTTCTTCTGGGGTGACGGTCTGCTCATGCCCCCCCCCACACACAGCTTGCTTGAACATGGTGGAGAGATGGAACTTGGTCCTAGCTCTACCAGATAGACACCTCTTAACTGTGTTATGATGGTGCCTGTCGGACTACTGTCGGTGTGCCATATTCCCAGTGCTTGTTGCGCAGCATCCTTCCCTGACAGTGCCTTACACTGAGATGCCAATTATGCCACGATGGGATAATCAGAAGGATGCCAATCCAAACTCTACTTTGACTCTCACTGTGCCCAGAGTGTGGTTGACACTAGACTGGCGATATCTGATGCGGCTGGCCCATCCCACGGAAAACATAAGGGCATGGATGATGTGAGCAATGAGTTGATGGTGATGCAACAAAGCCTGACCTCAATTGAAACAAAAATTGACTCCATGAGCACCAGGATACCAGGATGGACATCATTACCTGCAAGCTGGAAAACATGATGGTTGACTCCGGGAGGCTGAGCAGAACATTGCAATAATTGAGGGCACTGTTTCCCCCCGAGGGGGACACTTTTCTTGATATGGAGAAAGTCCTCAAGGTGGTAACAGCCAACAATGAGGACCTGGAGGCATGCTCATTCCAAAATAATTTTCACATTTTAAGAGTGCTGGAATCTACCAACATGGGCAAGTTAGAAGAATATGTAAAGAAAATATTAGTAACCCTTTTTGGATCGGATTCCTTCTCTCACCTTCTCATTGTGGAACATACTCATCAAATACTGGCTGCTAAACCTACAGTGAGAGCCCAGCAGTCCCTGATCATTGCCCGCCTCTTAAATTTCCATGATCGGGACGCTGTTGTTTGAAGAGCTCAGGGGAAACGGACACTGAACTTCAATGGCAATGACATCTCACTATTACAACACTTTACGGTGGCATACCAGGAATGTTACAAGTTCATCCAGGTCAAACAAAAGCTTCAACAGGCTTTTATCCCCTAAGCTACACTTTACCATGATCGACTTTGGATCACTTTTCAAGGCAAGCAACATTTTTTTACCAACCCTCAGCAAGTATAGGAATTCTTATGTAACCTCCTTCCTCGTCAAATGGAATGGGTAAGGCACCAGGGCCTGATGGGCTACCTGCCAAATTTTATAAGACCTAGTCTGACATCCTAGTCCCAGCTTTACTCTCTGACTTTAAAGTAGTGAGGGAGGGGGGCAGCACCCCCTTCCATGGATGAGACCTTAATCATAACTACACTCAAACCTGGTAAGCCTCCCAATCACTGAGAGTCATATCAACAGCTTTCCCTGATCAATTGTGATCTCAGAATAATAGCTAAATTACTTGCTAACCGGCTGACCCTCCTTATGACATTCCTGGTCCACCCTGATCAGTCCAGCTTCATACCTGGGTGATCTACCTCCTGTAATTTGCAAACGTTGTTTGCAGTACTGCAGAGTATTTACGTTGGCCTGGCACCTGCAGAGGTCTTTTTAAGATGCTACTAAAGCCTTTAATTCTTTCAAATGGGAATATCTGCACTACGTTCTCTGCAGGATGGGATTCCACCACACATTTCAGTCCTGGATCTTGCTTCTCTATGCTATGGAACTTTGTTATCTGTGCTCTCAAGCTCATCATGCTATCCATTGGTATGTCCCCTCCCATTTCTCCCCCATTTGGCCATTGAAACATTGAAAAAGGATATATGGCACTGATTCTTCCTGCTTCCTTCATGAGAACCCCTTTGGGGACTCTCTCACACTGATTGTCCACAGTGGTATGCACCCCTGGCGTGTGGCAGAGACTATGCTGCAAAGTATGTAGGAGGGTACTGTATTTTCCTCTGAGCCCTGTGGACTTTTATCCCCTGCTGTCAGTCACAAATGAATGCCTATGTAGACTCCAGCTCAAAAGACAGGGCTAGGGAGATTTGTGTCATGAAGGTCTCTTTCTTACAGAAGGCAATTATAAGAGAGAAAAGCCAGTCTCTCTCTTAGATGTATTTACCTGTAGCTGATTGAAATGCAATTCTAAGGAGGCTGTAGTGGATTTCCCTGCTGAACCCCCTTCCTTTGTCACACTGCATTACATGCTTCAAGCCACCAGTACTAAACTCTTGGACCCAGATTTAAGAAAAGTGGTGCTTCATGTCATGAAGCGCCACTATACTTGAGGCCCATTAAACCCTCCTATCCCCACCATGTGTGCGTTGTATCTAACATACAGCGCACCACATGGCAGGTTAGTAACAATAGCATCATTATTTTTTATGCTATTGTACTTTGCAGGATTAGCGCCACACATTTTGGCGCTAATCCTGCAAAGTACATAGAGGCCCATTAAAAATAATGGTGTGCCTCCTTTTAACCCCTGCTCTGTGCAGGCATTAAAAATGCCACTAAAAATGCCACAGTGGAATCATGGATTCCACTGTGCCATTTTTGCAGGCCCCCTAATGGGGGAACGCCCCCCTTGCATACATTATGCCTGACACAGGCATAATGTGGCAGAAGGGTTTACAAAGGGGCACAATGAGTGCACTGTGCCACTCTGTAAAAATGTTGCAGTGTTTTGCCACACTATCACCACATTAGTGTAAAAAAAAGATGCTAATGTAGTGATAGTTGGTGCTAAGCCATTCTTAAATTTGGGCCTAGGTCTCCTCATTGTATCGTTCTGCACAGGCTGAATCTCCAGGCTATTGGGAACAGGTGTAACAATATTGGGAAACAGAGCTCAATATGGCCCTCACTGATGAGGAGTGGCGCTACTGCTGTGACCAGACAGGGCAGATATCATCCAGTAATATGCCCAGAATTATTAATTATAAGCTCCTTCACAGAGCATACTACACTCCTGTCAAACTGCATGAATTCTGGCTCAAACCAGACAATCAAAGTGTCAGATGTGGGATGGCTGGTGCAGATTTCATCCATTTCTCTTGGTCTTGTGGGCCGGTGCAATCCTATCGGCAGTAGGTTCGAGCTGCCCTTATGATAGAGGAATAGCTACTGCTGTCTCCTCTCATGACTCTCCTTGGGTACATCAAAGACATGGATGCAGCTCACAGGAGATATGTGGAGCTGGCCTTACTGCTTGCTTGGAGACCTGTTGCAAGTCACTGGGGGCAAGGGCGGGCGGGCGGGCGTCTCAATTACAGACTTAATATACTGTAATGAACAATTAACCTTGTATGTCAAACTCTTTTCCCCGTTTTCGAGGCCTCAGGACACATGACTCCCTCTATATACCTACCTTCTAATGCAAGCACTTGACCCTGCTCAGGGTGCTGGATTTAATGACAAATGGCCTCATGGTGTTGCCTAGAGTTACTTTTGCAGAGATGTGGCCCTTGCCATTATGATTGCTGGTTTCGTAACTGCAACCATTCTGGATTTTGTCTCCTTATGATTGTTATCCCTCACTATATCTGTTGTTGCTGTTTGTGGGGAGCCGGTTGAGAGGGGGAATGAGATTCCATGGGGCATATCGACGTATGTGGAAGGGAGAGGAGAGACAAAAAGAGGCATTATATGGTGTATGAATTTATGTCTCAACTCTTGTTGTTTTGACGTTTATCAAATAAAACTCAATTAAAAAGCCTTAAAAAAATAATTGCATACAACTATGAACTTTAAAACACTGCATGTCACTTCGGAGGAACAGTCCTTAACTTGTTTTCTTCTTCCCTAGCTGGCAGACATTTACTAACAAAAACTGATTACTATAACTCTGATCTGGCCAAAATGATTTGTTGGTCCTGCAAGAATGCTAGCACCCTCACTTTTGAAATGGGACAAATCTATATCAACTGTATTTAAAAATGATAAATGATGATTTTAAAGATGTTGATATCTAAAGAAGGAAGACAAGTGTCTGTTTTTGAATCCAGAGAAAACAGAATTCCTATTGGTATTAAAATAGCTACAAAAACTCCTCAAACCTCTCAGTGTCACCTGTCCCTTTTGCCACATCCTTGGTTTGTTCAATCAAAACTACCCTTACTTTCATCCCTCATATCAATAGGATAACTAGGTGTGTCGTCTGGAAGCCTATCATGATGGATTTGATCTCTTAGATTCCCTATGAGGTCTGCCATGATGCTGAACCATCCTTGTCACCCAGAAACCAAATTCTTCTAGCTCGACTTCCTTTCTGTAGTATTCGGCTTGTATGTGGTGACCCTGGCATTGGGCACCATGCTCCAGGAGCAAACAGGTGTGATTGAGAGCCATTGAAGGTGCAGCAGAGGGGGGTAGTGCTGGTGAGTGCACTCCTTGCATCTCATAAGAAAGTGAAACGAGCAGCGATCTCAACTCTGCTAGCTTGCTGTAGGGGGAAGGGGCATAGCACTGCAAAATGAAAGAAAGAGTCCAGCTGGCTGCAGACCAGTGGAGGACAGAGGTGAGCTCCCAGGACAACCAATCAAGGGTTGAAATTCCTGGAGGCAAAGGTAATGGGCTTAGGGCAACTAACTAGAAATCCTGAGGAGGGGAGCAGAGACCTGGAGACCCTTGTCAAAATAGGACAGGATCTGGTAGACGTGGTGGGGACTAGGGGCCAGCTCTAAGGAGTCTTGAGTGAGTGAAAGGGGCATACTGTCCTGAGAAAGGTCACTTGAGTTTGGGAACTCCTCCCAAGGATTGCACAAACAGTGCTGGAGATATACCCTGTATGAGATGAACTGGGGCACTGTTAAAAGTGAGCGTATTAATGAGACATGACCTCTTTGCCTCTTTCATCAATCATGGTCAGGGCTTGGTCCCACCTCCCTACATGACTAGAGTGATTCAAGACTTGACGTGTGGTGACACTGTAGGATGGAAAACTTTGCAACCCCGCCTGCACATGTCTTGGATGTTTTTCTGAAGTTCTGACTGACCAAGTAGAAGGTACATAAGGAATGGCAAGCCATAACAATACCCACCAGTGCGAATTCTGAAAAGAGGTGAGACAACACACCCATATTGCTTCCCATAAACGTGGATCTGTAGTTAGGTTGTATTGGCAGACCTAACCGGATGCTTCATGATTGAAAATGCCCATCACAATTAGTCCCAAAAGCTGCGTGTTGGACCCTGTAGCACCCACTAATCACTTATATATTGAACTTCAAAGAGAAGGAATTACCCGGACAGAAGCATGTGGCAAGAGCTCTGTAATGTATGAATCTACACTCATTATTAATTTCCCAGATTTAAGTAAGTAAAAACAAAGAAAGCCATTTAATGGGGTAAAACAAAAAACTAAGCACCATTAAGCAGGACGATATGCTTCTTTATAGGTTGCAAATCAAAGTTTTCCTTAATAGCAAGATATTTATTGTTGATACCCTAGAGGCAGTGCAGGCTTGGACAACATCAAATGTGATAACATGCTGCCCCTGAACGTTGGATTGATGCCTGGCCCATGAAAAGCAGACATAAAAACAAAACTTGCATACGGAATTATGGAGACCAGATCTGACCATCTGAACTGTGCAATGTGCTATCTCTACAGAAACAATTAAAAACTAAAGAAAGAACAAGAAAACCCCTTCTCAACTGAATTACACCCAGCTCTAGGATCTGTTTCTTTCTCCAGACTCTGGCTCTGTTCCAATGGGGTCAGAAGCTGTATTATGATTGGCACCATGTGAGTGAAAATTGGCAAATAGGAAGAAAATCATGCTTGGTTAAAATGCAGTAAGTGTAAATTAATTTAGTTAAAATGTCCTGATATGTGGCATACAGAAATAAGTACATACACTTTAACTTGCACTGAGAATGCAAAATGACTTAAACAGGGCCTACATTATTAGACCACAATCTGGGAAATGTGGGTTGTACTGTTGGTATTGGTTTTCTCAGTGTTCTGACACACTCTATACTGCAGTTGATATTAAGCACATGGTGCTAAGACCTGATTGACAGGTGCTTTGTGTTTTGAAGTATAGGATGAGGTGATGGGGATGTGAATTGTTTACAGTTCAGTTACTTTTCCATTTGTCCATGATCACTGATATTTCCACATACAGGGTGTTGCTGCCCATCAGGTTTTTCCTTGAATTTGGAAGAAGGCACCAACAAAACAGAACCACAAACGTTCTTACTTGTCACTTGAGTAAATAGCTTGTTAGACAAAATCCAAATCAGAGCTGCTTTATAGACAGATAAAGGATGCATGACTTAGATGAACTTCTGTTGTAATTGGAGGATGTGATGGGAACCATGTGCTGCTTCTCTACAGTCACACGTAATTGCTTCATAAAAGGTTCAAGTGGGCTACCTTACCTTTCAAACACCATCTCCCTTTCCAGCTCCTGAAGACTCAATGTACTACATAGCAATATCATGTCTTCTAAAGGGGAAGTCTTAAAACTCTGGTAAATATTTATGCCTCACCTTTTCCTTCAATGGCACTTCTTAAGCAAACTTGGTCCATCTTGATGGAGATATAAAGGTGTCAATGAATCAAATGTTAGGTATGTCTTACATGCTCACACATCCTAAAAACATATTACCTCCTGGGAGATTTTGATACATCCTTCGGTCTTGGAGACATCTGGCAACATTTCCTTCCGAATAGGAGGAAATTCACTTTGTATTTTGGGGCATGCTAGTTCTTCTCTAGGACTGACAACTTCTTTATCATCCTTACAAATCTTCAATGATTTGTATACATCCACATACTAGCTAGTGGGGTACTATAACATTCTCTAGTAGAGCTGGTTTTATACCAGGTGTGGAGGAAGGGTAGCTGGGGGAGATGCATAGGGTGGAGGCCCTAGGCCCATATTTAAGAAAAATAGGGGCATCAGAGCTAATGCCCCACTTTTTCTGCACCCCCCCAGCAGCACCTAACAGCACCATGGTTACGCCGTATTTATAATATGGCGCACCATGGCAGTTGTTAGCACAATAGCTCAAATGTTTGGACTCTTTTGTGGCGCTTTGCTACACTAGCTCCAAAAATGTTGACGCTAGTCTGTGCAAGGAGGACCATAGTTTTCTAAGGGACAATCATTTTAACGCCTGATCTGAGCAGGTATTAAGAACAATGCCAAAAATGGCGCATGTGAAATTTGTTAAATTTGACTGTGCCATTTTTGCGGCCCTTCTTGTGCCGGAACACCCCCTTGCATACATTATGCCTGGTGGAGGCATAATGTGCCGCAAGTGTTTACAAAGTGGCGCACTGCGTGCATTGCCCCACTTTGTTAATATGGCATGGGGAAAAAGCCACTTTAGCAACACCTTAGTGAAATAAATGGCACTATGGCAGTGCTAAGGTGGTGCAAGGGGCTCTTAAATATGCTCCTTAGTGCCTGATGGCTAACGGGCCCCAAAGTACAAACAACTTATGATATAGGCAGATTAATACTTTGAGACTAATCTGGAATCTGTTGAATTTCATCACTTAGTAAGGGAAGCCTCTAGGACCACCATTCGGGGTCATTTGATGATGTCAGGAATCAGGTTAGGTGACAAGCATGCAGAGGTTGAAAGTGCCGGAGAACAAGACTGTGGAAGTTTAGACTGGAGAGGTCACTAGACCGCTGACTTCCTGGGAACGCACACATACTCACTTCCTGCACTAGGATCACTTACAGGTTAAGAGGGGTAGAGCTCTATATAAACTCCTTGGACTGTAGCTCTTTTCCTGGCAACAAGTTGCATGATTGCATAGGCGTTTTCGGATTTTGCTATAGTTCACACATGTTCTATATTATACAATGTTGTTTTCTCCTCTTTTGTTCTCTAGGTCTATCTGTAAGTCTCCTCCTTATCCTTGCTTACTTAGTAATTTGTCTCTTGCAAATCTTTTCTTAAAAGAGTCTTACCTGTGAGTGTCCTGGGGCCTTAGTGTGAGTCCTGATCGGCTCTGGGCTCGTCATAGCATTCTTGCCTTCTGGAACTGGTGAGCTTTGTCTCAGTTGTTACCTGTATTTTATTTCCAGCTGGCATCCATAGTGACCTTCTGCCCAGTATTTTACAGCTGGTCTGATCTACTCAAGATTCATTTAACCAGAGCAAAGTGGTGCCATCTCTAGAAAGTCTTGGTGAGTGAGATTCAGTCCTGGATTTCTCTTTCGCTTCCTTTCCCTGGTCCTCCCCTTGTTCCTGTGTCTGGTGACACATCACTCTGTTCTCTAGTATAGAGGCTCAGTGATCGTTGAGGCTTCTAGCAGGGCTGGGCCCATTGGAAAGTCACAGTCGGATGATGCCTTAAGCTATTCATTTAGACCCACTGAGAGCTTGACACCACTAGCCTGAGTGATTCCTTTTAATGAGCCACTTGAATCAATTAACATTTAGGTGAGGCTATTCTACTACTACCTTGTTGCATAATGATAAATCAATAGTGAATGTTATGAATGTCAATAACAATTTGGGTAGAGCGCCAGTAAAGCCCTCCAAGGGTGCATTTGCACTTTCATGTCTTGCAAAAGATGATTTAATGTAGGTCACACCGTACATACTAAATCAGAATCCTCTACTGTCCATCAGGACTCAGTTTATGGCTCAGTCTTCTGTTATCTTTGATCAGAAACATATCACTATCACAGAAGCCTGTTATCCCTTAAATAGGGAAATCAGAATTTAGTGAAATACATCAACTATTTCCAACACAAGGCATATGAGGCTGCATAGACATATGAGTCTGCAGCTACAACATTTTACCTGAGCCTCCAAGATGATTTAAAGGATGCCTTGTCTTTACTGGCTCCTAGTTTACACCTCAGCTTGCTTGACCAATCTCTTTCACTTGAAAGACTGGAAAGTCAGCTTTACAGTTAACACTCTCCTCTCATTAACACACTTTTACTGTGTTTCGTATCTCCCGAGTTAAACCTTTGGTTGCAGATGTACCCAATAAGTTGCCTTCAATCACAGTAGATGGTTTGCCAGAATAAGAAGTTGAGGAAAGTATGGATTCCTGCATCTTCTAAGGCCAGTTATATTAACTTGTGGCCTGGAAAGCGTAGGATTTTCAGAATGATCATGGGAACCTGCACATTTTGTTCATGCCCAGAGACTGCTGAAGAAATTCTATAGACAGCACACTTTAAAAGCAGGATCACACAGTGTTCCATTGGAGGGAGCATTATTTAAGGGGCTAATGTCAGGTGTCAGGTTTGGTGACAGGCATGTAGGGGAATAGAAGTGCTGTGGAAAGGGACTGTGGAGTGGGAACACTAAACTGTTAAAATCCATGGAATGCACACACACTCACTTAATAGATTGGATAATTATCAGGTCAAGAGAGATACAGTCCTATTTAGACACCATCAGGACTTAGCTCTTTATCTGGCAATGAGTTTCATGGCTGCATTGCTTTTCTGATGGCTGGTATAGTTTGTGCCGGTTTTGCATCTCACAGTGTTTGTTGTTTTCTCCCACTCTGTTTCCTCAGTCTCTTCTTTAACCCCCCTTATCTTTGCACTCTTGGTTGTTTGTCTCATGTAACCCTTTTCTTGCTTGAAGAGTTTTACCTATGTGTGGCAGCAGTATCCTCTGGCCTATGCCAGATCCCTTGTTGTCTCAGGGCTTGCCATGTCATCATTTGCTGCTGGAACCAGTAAGCGTTGGCTTAGTTGTTACCTGTGCAGTCCTGCTGCCTGGTCTCCTACAGCTGGGTAGACCTACCAAACAATAACACCATCAAAGCTGAGTACTGCCATCCCTAGAAACAGACAAATTCTCAGAGTCAGCTCCAGTCCTGAATTTCTCTATTTCTTCCTTTCCTTGTTTCTCCCTGTTTCTATTTTTGGTTACACATATCATTCTGTTTACCAGCATTGAGACTCAGGGAGAGTAGGGGTTCCAGCAGGCCTGAAACATTGACCCTGAACTTTGCTTAATAGGATAAAGCAGTAGACTCCAACAGGAAAAAAATCCTGAGTTTAATTTCTATTACACAAATCTGCAGCACAGTATCTACCCACCTGCAAGCAGGATCTATTCAGACAAATAGATCATTATAAAAATCGTCCATGACAGACCCACCCACTCCCAGACATGGTTCAAATATTCTTCTTATCATCACAGAGTGATATTTATCACAGTGGAAACATGACTGGCTAACATCTGTATGGCTCACCAAATGAAATAGGGAAGGTCCAGCAATCTGGCAGATTGTGGACCCCAGCCTGTCCACAGTAACAAATCATCAAATGCTCACACAGACAGGTTCTGATTTCAGATTATTGTGACAAAACCACTCTCCCTAAGGGATCCCCTACAGAATTCTCCAAATATCTATCAGAGAAGTCCTTGTCCTATCTTCATAATATTTTAGAAGAATCTATACTAGGGGGATGATTGCCGCCAGACCTGCAGGAGACTGAGATCACAAATCTGATAGCCTGAGGGAATCCTGGACCACCATACATATCCATTTGACTCATAAATATCAAAGCCAAAATCCTCTTATAGATGCTTGAAAACCATTTATTTTGTGTCGTGGATGCCTTCCTACACTTTGATCAGAATGGCTTCATGCTGAACAGGTCCACAAGGCATAATATCCATATGCTTCAATATGTGCTTGTGATAACACACGGCTATGATTCTTGATCTAGAAATGTTAAAGTCCATGTCAACTGAACATTATCGAAGCCCTTGGTTTGTAAACGGTGTCCACATCCCCTCTTCTTTTCGCTCTAGCTATAAAACTTCTTGGATAGTGGATTTAAAAAGATTACCAGCTACTGGAAGTTGGGTTGGTAATGGAGTCTGTAGACAGACAATCACTTCATGCAGATCATCTGTTTATTTATCTCAATCACTCCAGCTTTTGAGGCCCTTGTGCTCTACAAATGATTGGTATAGATGTTGATTTCTGGGGCTTTAAGATCAACAGGTATAAATGATTTCCATATCCAACAAGACGAGACACACTGGAGGTGAGCTGGAACTATGACTTGATGGTTGTGACCAAAGGACATGCTTACTTATGTATATACTGATAGATGTGACTGGAAGATGGCTGGTCTATGAAATGATTTGACATCAATCTAACAGTTCATAGTGGTCCATATATCAATATATTTTCTGAGATTAAACCACTTCATTCCCACCACACACCTTTTCAAAATACTAATTTCATGAAAGCTACTGAATGGGTTTACAAAACCAACAAGAGCACACTCCTTGATTAAAGTTCTATCTTTGTACCAAGATTGGTGTGCTCCCATTCAGCCATTTGTATCTATCCATGAGCATTCATTTCTATGGGACTAAAATGAGAATTTGTCATTTTAGAATCCACCTTTTGCTTCACTCCCAGATGTCCACGATAAGATTTTTGCAATTTATGCAAAACACAGTCTGAGATTAAGCTACCTAGATCCTTTGGTAAAGTGAAGGCCTAGTCAATTTACCAACTAGAGACAGAAAACCTGGTGTGATGTAATCCATAGACTTCCTGGATATTGCAGGACTGTGGTGTGTTCTGGGCAACGATCAGTCTTGTGAGACTTACTGGATTATTTGATGTTACTTAGTTTGCAATCTTCTTTCACCATGAACCTTCTTTCATCATGAACAGCACAAAAATCCACATTATGAATGTATTTTAAAAACGTATTAAAATCAACTTCCTAATCTAATGCCGATATGTATAGCTGTAACAATAAAAATAAACAAAAAAGTAGTAATACATGCAATTAATGAGTAGAATATTAAAAAGAAATGAAATATTGTGATGGTATTTCATATGTTGATTGAAACGAGTAGCAATCAGTGTCTTGGCTCCACTAATGCCTGTTTGATTTTCTTAACATGCCTCAGGTTCACATACCATAGCCAAACAGCAGCTCTTGTGTTCTGTATTTCAAGAAGTTTCTTTTCTATCTCTGTGTATTAGCTGTGGCATTTCCAAACAAGCCGAATCTGAGTAGGTGGCTCCGAGAAGCCCATGGCATTTACTGTGGCTGTTTACAGCTATAGCTTGCACAAACCATGTTTCAAAGGAAGTTGAATATTCCCTTCAGTCCAATAACTGCAAGTACCAAGTTTAAGTATGATGTTCTGTTTTTTTTTTTTTTTTTTTAAAAAGGACCGCCCTCCAACAGAATAATGGAAAATACAAAAACTAATATATTAATCATGTTGCACTTTCACTGTGTTCTGTCCGGTAATATAAAACATATGAAAACATATGTATGAATAACTGATGCACTATCAAAATATTATAAAGCAAAGATGTGTTATATGTGTGCAGTCAATACTACATGCAGTAAGCATTTGTGTGTAAATGAAAATGTGCATCAAATACACGAGTATATGAATATGTTATGTGGAATGCAATGGGGGCTACATGAGCAAAAAAAACAAAGATTACATTCTACAGATCAGTGCAAAACTTTCACTGAAGGACAAAAAGTAGACCGACAGTATTTGGAAAGTTTTATGTAGATTTCTTAAATGGCACCAGAGTTAAGAAAAAAAAAAAAAAAGGACTTTCTTATGGAAACGCACACTTAAGTATAATTACACTAGTTCAAGAGTTATAGATAGATGGGTAGATAGATTTGCTTAGAACCTTTTTTTGGCAAATCTGTATAAAAAATGAAAATTGGCAGCTCAGTATTTGTGACGGTTCATCAAGGGAAAGGGGATATTTATTAGGGGTGTCCAAAAAGTGTTTGTTGGACCTGACCCTTTCTACAAGGTCACACACAAACCTTTGGCTTCGCCCTCCTGCTTTACTGAATTAATTTTTGTTGGCATTCAGACACTGTGCATGTAACCAACTCTGACCAGTGCTAAAGTGCTTGTGCTCTCTCCTTAAAAGTGCTAAAATTGACCTACAACTAATTTCCACATTAGGGCCCATATTTATACTTTTTGACGCAAAACTGTGTCTACGCAGTCTTGCGTAAAAAATATTACCGCCGGCTAACGTCATTTCTTTGCGCTGTGCGGGCATCAAATGTATACTTTGACGCACGGCGGTGCAAACCACAGGTGTGAATCATTTTTTTTTTACTCAAACCACTGTGTCACGTCGTAAAGGAAAACAACGTTAACGCGGCGAAAATGGCTGTAAGCCGGTTTACGACGTCGTAACCCGGATACGCGCTGTTTTTTTAAGCAATTGCATCAAAAAGCACCGCAAACACTGCAAAATGTGCATAGGAGAGCCACAATGGAACCCCGATGCTTGCACAGACCCCAGGAAGATGACAACAGGCCAGTAACCAGCCAGGAGGACCCACAGAAGACCTAGGACAGGGAGAAGAAGAAAAGAAAGTGTTGCTTCAGTGCAGAGGAGCAGGAAATTCTGGTTAAAAAGGTGACGGAACACCAGCACCAACTGTTTGTCACCTCAAAGTTGCCAATCAGTAGGAGAGAGGCAATATGGCAACAAATTGTTGACAAGATCAACAGTGTGGCAGAAGTATGGAGAACAGTTATCAAGTGCAAGAAACGCTGGCATGACTGCAAGAGCAGGACCAAGGAAAAGATGGCCAGGAACAGGAAGGCAGCACTGCAGACTGGAGGTGGGAGTCCAGCACCGCAGGAGGCCCCGGACCTCATGGAGGAGATGGTGGCAGCCGTCATCCCTAAGGAGATCGTCACAGGGATTCAAGGACAGGACAGCGCAGACTACCACAAGACAACGCACATGCAGGGTAAGTCGCATGGGGAATTAAAATGCAAAAATGTTAACTGCAAGCAGGGAGGGTGGACATACCTACTACACAATGCATGTAAGTCATAATATTCATGGATTGGAATGGGCAAAGGGGCACGGCAAGGGGGCATGGCCCGTTCTGAGGAGACCTGGGGCACACTACTACACAACACCAACAACCTTTGCATGGGGGTATGTTGCCATGCCAAGGGTGTTGCAAAGGTAAAGCCAGGCCAGGAGGACAGGGTACAACGTAAAACTGGCAGCCCGTCACATGTCAGCCAGTATTCTCCCTACAGTAACTAGGGCCCAATTAACAACCTCTGGCCATACCTGTAAGTGGAATGTAACATTGACAACAGTTGCCACTACCACCTCTGCTGTGTGTGCAGGTCAAGTAGCTAATGGCATTAACGTTCCCATGGATCAAACACACCCAAATTAGAGGGTTCAGGATGACAACGTTATCAATCCCCTGAATTCAAGACAAATGTCCTAATCCAGTCAAATGTGATTGTCCAAAGTTGCTACAAACATCAGCCATTGTCATTAACATTAGGAGGTACACAGCACTAATGCCATAGCCATGCTGCATGTGTCAGGGTCCACCCTGTGCCTGGGTCACAATAGCTCCAATGACACCATGCAACATCCCAACTGTCATACTGCTCAGACAACAGCATTGAGGGGGAGGACACATGTAACTGGTTACAGAAATACACCTGCACAGTCAGAGGAGGAAATAGAACACTGCTACGACTATCAATGCAATCCAATGTACCACACATTCCCCAACATCAGCAGTACACATTACCAATGCTGACATCGATGTTGTGCCATAACAAAGCTAGACATAGTATATGCTACATCTCAACTACATATAGGTGGATGTGAAAGATCAGAGACTGGGGCAGGTCCAGATTGTTAAGTGTGGTGCTAGTGCCATCAGAGCACCCACAGCCAGTGAAAGGCCTCACCATGAGAATGGAAGTAGACGGAAGGTTGAGTCGGACAAGAAGGTGGCAATTCACAATTTGGCCTGAACCAACACCTACAGGATGTGATGCTGACAAGTCCACAAACTGACGACAATACATGTGACATGCAGGTGGGGCATAGACCTAGTTGAATGCTAATATGAAAGACAGGAACAATGAACAGGAACCAAGATCACAATGTTAAAATATACGGAAGGCAGGCATGTCACATTACAAACCCCACAACACAGACACACTAATTGTACCGTATCTCATTGCAGAGGACGATGGCTCTCCTGCGGATATGCCTGCCCCAGACTACCCTGATGACATGGATGACGAGCTGACAAGCATCAGCCAGCAGACCCTCCAAGATGTCCTTGGAACCCTCCAGACCCCACCTTCAGTCACAAGGAGCAGCACAGAACTAGCAGCCATCACAGAGGACCCACCCACCACCCCAATTGTATGACCTGCCAGCTCCAACACAGCTGAGGACTCTGACAACCGTGGCACCAGCTTTGAGAGGACTTTAGTTGGAGTACAGCGGGAGCCGGCCAAGGAGGTGCGGGTGAGGATGCAAACTACGGCAGCCAGCCAAGAGGGGATGCGTTTGTGCATGATGTCAACTGAAGAACAGGCAGCAGCTATGCAAGGGTGTGAGAAAACAGGGCTGATTGCAGAGGCCCCATAACTTTTTGCCCCCATTTTCCACTTTTTGCTGGTGTTTTCCTGACTCTGATGGTGCCCTGGGTACTGCTAAACAGTCCCAGGGCCTGTGCTCTGTGTAAAATGGATATGCAAATTAGGCTAATTATAAGTGGCTAAGTTAACCTACCTATAAGTCCCTAGTATATGGTAGGGCATGTAGGTTTAGGGACCACAGCATAGGTGGTGCACACCTAGGTGCATTGCTGAGGTGCCCAGTGTCATTTTAAAAGCAAGCCTGCCTTGCTGGCTGCTTTTAAATTAAAGTTATATGCAAATTCGACTTTGGAATTAAAGGTACTTCCAAAGTCTTAAACTACCTTATTTTTACATATAAGTGACCCCTAAGGTGTGCCCTATGTGCCCCTATGGCTGGGTGCCATGTAACTATAAGCAGGGACTTTATAAAAATAGATTTATAAGCCCTGGTGAGGTAAAAACAGCCAAATTCGTTTTTCCCTCATTGAAGTAAATGGCCTTCATAGGCTAGAATGGGCAGACTTTATTTTAAATTTTAAAGTCTCCTTAAATGTTGCATACCAAGAATTTGGTATCAAATTAATTGTTGTAATAAATCCTACAACTTCCAGTTGTTGGATTTAATATAACTTGTCCAGGTAAAAAGTTTAGATTTTACCTAAAAAGTTGCCAATTTCAGCTCTGCATTGTTTTTGCTGCTGTGCTCTGATTGGCCAGCCTGCAGCAGCTTCTGCCAGGCTGCCTTGATGAGGTGTGAAGTGGCCAGACTTCACACAAAGGAATGTGCTTGGGGGAGAGAATCTCCCCTCAGCAGATGGTGAGGCAGGAAGGGGGAGGGCTGCCAAACTGGTCTTCAAAGGCAGAGAAGGACATTTGCAGCACCCAGCAACACCCCCACATCCTGCAACCCCAGACAGCTAGGTGCCCCCTTGATTAGATTAGGAGAGGGCAGGAGAGGGGTGTGTTTATGATTTTTAGCCACACCAGTGGGTGGGCTCAGCCAGATGTAACCTCCAAAAATCAGATTCAGCCATGTTGGATTTTTGGAGACTGTTGCCTTTTGGGATGGATTTTTGCCACACTTCCCAGGAAGTGGTCATCACTGGGGGACGACCCTGTACCTGATTGGAGGACCAGGACCCCCCTGCTTTTCACCCAGGAGCAAGGATAACACTGGCAGACCTGCACCCACGCCTCAGATCCCCTCCAGAATTCAACAAGAAAGGAACTAAAGAAGAAGAAGGACTGCCCTGCTGGACCCCTGGCCTGTACCTGGACCCTGCACTCAGAAGGACTGCACCAGCTGCACACTTGGGCTTCACCACAAGAAGGACTTTGCCTGGCTTCAACTGGTTCAAGGAGGGACTCCCTGTTTGCTACAGGTGAAAAATTGCTAAACCAGAGTCCCCTGCACCAACTCCTGAAGAAAGCGACCAGCTGACCACTGTCCAGTGGCCAAAAAGGAGTTTGCGCCAGGTGCATTCTGGGAGTTGAAGTCCGCACCCCCCAAGGACCATCACAGAACTTCTGGACCCTTGGGGTGAGCTGTGGACCCCAAAAGAACCTTAAAAGAACATCTGGGTGAAGCCCCAGAAGTTTGGAAAAGATTTGAGAATTTTTGGAAAAAAGCTCCATAGGGACCGACCCGCCGCGGAAATTCTAGCCGGCTTGCCTCAACCGCGACCCGGCCTGACTTCGTGGTTCGTCCCGGTAAAGAAAAACATCCAAAAAAGAGACTAAGTCCGAACGTAAAAAGTTGACCGGGATCTCCCAGCCATCGTATCCGAGAAGGGCTCCATGGACGTCGGATCAAGATCCAGGTTTACCCCGGTCAAAGGATTTTCATCTCGAAAAAACGACTAAGTCCGAAGGTAAAAGTCTCCACCGAGGAAACCCACATCGCGTATCCGGACAAGGGCTCCAGGAGGTCGGATTCAACTGGCAGGTTCGTCCCGGTGAAGAAAAACTTCAAAATAAAGACTAAGTCAGAAGGTAACTTTTTAACCGAGGCCTCCCGCGACCTGTAGCCGAGTAGGGCTCCATCGCGGTCGGCCTGAAAGTTTGACTTTGCCCCGGTCCTGGTGCAACCAGATGACCCGATTGGCGCTTTTTGTTTCTAAGCGCTAGAAAAATAGTAATTCTTTAAAAATTCATATCTCCGGTTCCCCTGAACCAATTTTAATCGTTTTTGTGTCATTTTAAAGATAAAAATATAAACTATTTTTATAAATTGGTTTTGGATTTTTAAACTGTTTCCTGTGTTTTATTTGATTACTGTTTTGTGATATTTGAATGCTTTACACTTTGTCTCCTAAGTTAAGCCTTTACTCTCGATGCCAAGCTACCAAGGGTAGAGCTGGGATTAATTTACTGAGACCTAACTGTACCTATGTGGAGGTTAGTGGCTTGTTGCTAGGTGTAGGTACCTACCTGCCCTACCAATAACCCATTTTCCAACATAATTGGAAGCAGCGACGGGATCCTGTACTTGTGTTCAATATCACGTTACAGTTTTAGGTAAAACAAATTAAAAATCCTTTAAATTGTCCTAGTGCAAAAAAAATTTTTACTTTTTAATTTGGATTAATTTCTATTATTGAATTTTTGTAATTTTTCTAAATTCTTGTTTCCAATTTTTGCAAAAAGTTTTTGTTGACACAAAACTAGGGAACCATGGAGCTTGATCTGGCTAGCCTACCCACACTGACAGTAGTCCAGCTTAGGGGGTTGTGTATTGAAAGAGGGTTGCCTGCAACCACTGATCTCAGGAAGCAAATCCTGATCACATCCCTGACAGCATGGGCTGAGGCCCAAGAGGTAGAGTCAGAAGAAGCTCCAGAGGAGGGAGAAAGTAGGGAGGATGCAAGCTCTAACCACTCAGGGGAGGGAAGGCATCTGACCCTAAGTGAGGACAAGGAAGAACGGTCCTCAGTAGATACAGTCACTAGGGGCAGGCCCAAAGCTAGTAGTAGGAAGGGGGTCCCTTCAGGAGGAGAGAACCCATCCATCAGAGAAAGAGAGCTGGAGGTCCAGCTAGCATACATAGCTTTGGAAGCAGAGAAGCTGGCCCTAGAAAAGAAAAAGTGGGCATACAAAGAGAAAAGAGATGGAAGCAGCGATAAAGAAGCTGAGACGTCCATGCGTGGGGGAGTTTGCCCCAGATTACCCAAGGGGGTGGTTCCTGCTTATGTAGAGGGGGATGACATAGATAAGTGGCTGGGGGCCTTTGAGAGGGCACTCCAAATGAGAAGGGTTAGCCCTCAATACTGGGGTTCCCTTTTGTGGGAGTTGGTCCCCAACTCAGGGAGGGATAGGCTTCTGACCTTAAGGGGGGAGGAGGCAGATTCATACCCTAGTATGAAGAGGTGCTTAGCCAAGAAGTTTGGTCTGACCCCAGAGCAATATAGAATGAAGTTCAGGGACACCCAGAAGGTCAGTACCCAGTCTTGGGTTGACTTTGTGGACATTTCACTAAAGGCACTAGAGGGCTGGATTATTGGTAACAAAGTAGATACTTATGAGGGGTTATACAATCTGATCATGAGAGAGCACATCTTGACCAATTGTATCCAAGAAAGGTTACGCCAGCATCTAGTGGACTCTAAGCAGACCAACCCTAGAGAGCTAGGGGAGGCAGCTGATGAGTGGTTGAGAACCAGGGTGGTTGTCAAGTCCCAGGGGGGAGACTCCAAGAAGGGGGGGACAGGTCCCCAAAAACCTAAGGAGGGAGGTGGTAAGCCCACCACAGAGACTCCCTCTGTACCCCAGAACCCTAAGAAGGAGGAGAGTAAATCCCACTCCCACTCTGACAAGCAGAGACAGGGAGACCCAGGGTTAAAAAAACTCTTGGACAGTAGGGCTTGCTTTGACTGTCAGCAGACAGGTCACTTCAGAGGAGATGCAGCCTGTCCAAGGAAGGTGGTTAGCACTGGGCTGTCCAGTGTAGCCATAGAGGAGGATTCCTCAGATGATGAAGTCCTCCTAGCATTGTGCTGGGAGACAGGACCAGATGGTAAGCTGGTGATCCCTGAGGGTGGGAGTAGGCACTTCCACCACATTCAAGTGAATGGGTTCCCCACCACTGGTCTGAGAGACACCTGTGCCAGTCACACTATAGTGAGTGACCGGTTAGTGACCCCAGACATGTATGTCCCAGGAAAGACAAAGAAAGTCAGGATAGCCACAGGGGAGGTCACCTCCAAACCTGTAGCCATAGTGCCCCTAGAGAGGGAGGGTATCCTTGACTGGATTAGGGTGGTAGTCAGTGCTGACCTTCCCCTAGATTGTATCCTGGGCAATGACCTCCCAGAGGTGAGTCTGGTCACAGATGGGGTGGTCGCCCAGGGCGCCCCCCCAACCCAAAGTCCTGGGGAGTCAGTCCCTACAGTTAGGAGACAGGGGTCCCCAAGAAAAGGAAAGAAGAAAAGGAAGGGTAGGCCACTCTTAAAGAGAGTTCCAGGGAGCCAAGGGCCTTCTGCCCCAGTAAGGGGGGAGCCCAGAGTTGGCACTGGTGACGCCTCACCTGACACCAAGGAAGTCCTGAGTAGTCAGGCAGCTGTCCAGATGCAGGGTGTTGCCCCTGCACTGAAAGAAGAGAGAGTGGAAGGAGGGTGTCTGCCACAGGAGGTGGTAGCCCCCCACTCTAGACAGCAAGAGGGGTGCCAGGACCCCAAAGTTGCCCCTAAAGCAGCTCAGCCACCTGTCAGTGGAGAGCTTAGGGTGTGGTTCTGGGTATTGACAGCTGTCAGTAGCCTCTGCTGGGTACTAGCCTTCCTGGCAGCACTGTACTTGGCCTGGGAGGCAGACCCCAGGGCCAATAGCAAAGTAGGCCCCCTGACCCTATTGGTCATGGTGGGGTTGCTCAAATGTTGGGTGACCTCTTTGGGTAAGCTAGGTGTTGCCCTAGCAAAGTTTGGAGTAGGGAAGGTGGGCACCTCACTACCCAAGTTGGCAGAGAGAAAGGAGGAAGACCCCCCTAGAGGAAAGTTTCAGTTTGAGTTGGGTCCTTTTACTGTTGAGATGGCTTCACTACCCATAGGGAGTGACCCTGACAGGAGGATATAAGGCAGAGTAGGCCCTGCAAAGGGACAGCCAGTTTTCTTCACTGTCTTCCTCGCCTAACAAGCCAGGAAGACTCTCCCAGGGTTGGGCTGAGTCTCCTGGGCGTGTGGGCTGGGGGGGGGGGTTGTGTGAGAAAACAGGGCTGATTGCAGAGGCCCCATAACTTTTTGCCCCCATTTTCCACTTTTTGCTGGTGTTTTCCTGACTCTGATGGTGCCCTGGGTACTGCTAAACAGTCCCAGGGCCTGTGCTCTGTGTAAAATGGATATGCAAATTAGGCTAATTATAAGTGGCTAAGTTAACCTACCTATAAGTCCCTAGTATATGGTAGGGCATGTAGGTTTAGGGACCACAGCATAGGTGGTGCACACCTAGGTGCATTGCTGAGGTGCCCAGTGTCATTTTAAAAGCAAGCCTGCCTTGCTGGCTGCTTTTAAATTAAAGTTATATGCAAATTCGACTTTGGAATTAAAGGTACTTCCAAAGTCTTAAACTACCTTATTTTTACATATAAGTCACCCCTAAGGTGTGCCCTATGTGCCCCTAGGGCTGGGTGCCATGTAACTATAAGCAGGGACTTTATAAAAATAGATTTATAAGCCCTGGTGAGGTAAAAACAGCCAAATTCGTTTTTCCCTCATTGAAGTAAATGGCCTTCATAGGCTAGAATGGGCAGACTTTATTTTAAATTTTAAAGTCTCCTTAAATGTTGCATACCAAGAATTTGGTATCAAATTAATTGTTGTAATAAATCCTACAACTTCCAGTTGTTGGATTTAATATAACTTGTCCAGGTAAAAAGTTTAGACTTTACCTAAAAAGTTGCCAATTTCAGCTCTGCATTGTTTTTGCTGCTGTGCTCTGATTGGCCAGCCTGCAGCAGCTTCTGCCAGGCTGCCTTGATGAGGTGTGAAGTGGCCAGACTTCACACAAAGGAATGTGCTTGGGGGAGAGAATCTCCCCTCAGCAGATGGTGAGGCAGGAACGGGGAGGGCTGCCAAACTGGTCTTCAAAGGCAGAGAAGGACATTTGCAGCACCCAGCAACACCCCCACATCCTGCAACCCCAGACAGCTAGGTGCCCCCTTGATTAGATTAGGAGAGGGCAGGAGAGGGGTGTGTTTATGATTTTTAGCCACACCAGTGGGTGGGCTCAGCCAGATGTAACCTCCAAAAATCAGATTCAGCCATGTTGGATTTTTGGAGACTGTTGCCTTTTGGGATGGATTTTTGCCACACTTCCCAGGAAGTGGTCATCACTGGGGGACGACCCTGTACCTGATTGGAGGACCAGGACCCCCCTGCTTTTCACCCAGGAGCAAGGATAAAACTGGCAGACCTGCACCCACGCCTCAGATCCCCTCCAGAATTCAACAAGAAAGGAACTAAAGAAGAAGAAGGACTGCCCTGCTGGACCCCTGGCCTGCACCTGGACCCTGCACTCAGAAGGACTGCACCAGCTGCACACTTGGGCTTCACCACAAGAAGGACTTTGCCTGGCTTCAACTGGTTCAAGGAGGGACTCCCTGTTTGCTACAGGTGAAAAATTGCTAAACCAGAGTCCCCTGCACCAACTCCTGAAGAAAGCGACCAGCTGACCACTGTCCAGTGGCCAAAAAGGAGTTTGCGCCAGGTGCATTCTGGGAGTTGAAGTCCGCACCCCCCAAGGACCATCACAGAACTTCTGGACCCTTGGGGTGAGCTGTGGACCCCAAAAGAACCTTAAAAGAACATCTGGGTGAAGCCCCAGAAGTTTGGAAAAGATTTGAGAATTTTTGGAAAAAAGCTCCAGAGAGGGACCGACCCGCCGCGGAAATTCTAGCCGGCTTGCCTCAACCGCGACCCGGCCTGACTTCGTGGTTCGTCCCGGTAAAGAAAAACATCCAAAAAAGAGACTAAGTCCGAACGTAAAAAGTTGACCGGGACCTCCCAGCCATCGTATCCGAGAAGGGCTCCATGGACGTCGGATCAAGATCCAGGTTTACCCCGGTCGAAGGATTTTCATCTCGAAAAAACGACTAAGTCCGAAGGTAAAAGTCTCCACCGAGGAAACCCACATCGCGTATCCGGACAAGGGCTCCAGGAGGTCGGATTCAACTGGCAGGTTCGTCCCGGTGAAGAAAAACTTCAAAATAAAGACTAAGTCAGAAGGTAACTTTTTAACCGAGGCCTCCCGCGACCTGTAGCCGAGCAGGGCTCCATCGCGGTCGGCCTGAAAGTTTGACTTTGCCCCGGTCCTGGTGCAACCAGATGACCCGATTGGCGCTTTTTGTTTCTAAGCGCTAGAAAAATAGTAATTCTTTAAAAATTCATATCTCCGGTTCCCCTGAACCGATTTTAATCATTTTTGTGTCATTTTAAAGATAAAAATATAAACTATTTTTATAAATTGGTTTTGTATTTTTGAACTGTTTCCTGTGTTTTATTTGATTACTGTTTTGTGATATTTGAATGCTTTACACTTTGTCTCCTAAGTTAAGCCTTGACGCTCGATGCCAAGCTACCAAGGGTAGAGCTGGGATTAATTTACTGAGACCTAACTGTACCTATGTGGAGGTTAGTGGCTTGTTGCTAGGTGTAGGTACCTACCTGCCCTACCAATAACCCATTTTCCAACAAAGGGTGAACAACAATCTTGCAGGAACTTGAAAAAAGGTTGAAGGAAATCAGCACAGCTGTAATAGAGTTGACCCAACACCTACAACAACAATCCTGCAAACGCGTACACAAATGCAATATTGAACCCCTCAGGGCCGACCTGGCTGCCTACCACCATGATGTGGCTGCTATTGTTAAGAACCAGAAGCTCCTCCTTGCTGCAGTACTGCCCTTAAGACCCCCACAGTTAGCAGCTACTGGGATGTCTGACTCCACATCTTCAATCACTGAGGTGTGTGTTTCCCCTTCACAACCACCACCACAAAGGGAAGAGGAGACTACACACATGTCAGAAGATGAAGACATGGAACAGATCACCTTCACCCGTAAGAGTATCTGGTAGCACTAGTCCCTGCCACATGGCCAGCTATTACCAAGGTCCTGTGCTCAATAACATGCCAGTCTTGCAACAACTGTACTCAAGCACTGTTCTTCAACCCACTGTTTATCTTGTCAGCCTGCCCTGTGATTGTCTCTCACTAACTGATTGGCAAATACTGTCCCTCTGCACTGTCTGACAATTCACCCCAGCATGTCCAATGACATGTACTTTTGCATTTGTGTAGGATCACAATGGAAGATGTCACACTAATGGACTCACAATCATGGACAATCTACATATAGCACTACAGCACTTTTAAATAAATAGCACTTACACAACAACTTTGTCTCTGTGTAATGTGACACATCAACCATGATGGCCATCAGTGATGTTAACCTCAGGTCAAGGATCATTGATTGTCTATACACCTGACCTGAACAAATATTGGCTGATAACTATGCACAGTGGCCTGGATTGTACCATCATCTGCCCTCCCTGAGGGTCATTTCTGAGGAAAATATAAACTATACACCAAAATGCTGTGTTGTACAGAATAACGCCTCCTCAAGGGATGTCTAAGCCAGAAAATAGTGCCTTCGATTGTTACTGAAAGTCAAAACGTATGTATGTGACATTTTTCCCAATTTTTACCTAACACACACCAAACAGCATGATGGGATGTGTATGAGTTTCCATGCAAATAAGTAACCGTGCTGAACATTGTAACAAATGATATGTGTGAGTTATGTATACCATACTACATGAGAGCATACTACCACTCACCTTATAAGGATTTGCTTGGACATCAGACTGCAGGCAGACTTAATACAGTGTCCCCAATACCAAATCTGGTAGCAAAGTATGTGACATTGAAAACATACAGCACAAAATACCCACACTTTGGGATCCATAGTAACCGTGAGTGGTGGGTGCAATGGATGGCTGAATCTTAGCTAAGTAGCTTTGGTGTAGCTTCCAATGTAACAGTTCAGTTGGGATATGGTTGCAGCATGGGACACAAAAGCTAAATACAATAGAGACACTGTTCACTCATGGCAAGGCCGTGATCTACAAGCATTTGACACATACTGTAAAGGGGTTACCTAGATATTTATTAAACAGTAAAAACAGAAGCTAAAACCAGGGGAAACACCTTACCTAACCTAATCTACTCTAACTACACATTCCCCACAACTGTCCCTAACTAACCTAAGCTAAACTTACTTATCACATTTAACGAACTGACCTAAACATCAACCCCCCACCCCCCTTATAAGACGGGACACATGGAGGACAACAGATACTAAACTAAACACATAGAGGGTCATTCTGACCCGGGCGGGCGGCGGTCGCCGCCCGCCTGGCGGGAACCACCAAATGCCGCCCCGCGGTCAAAAGACCGCGGGGGCCATTCTGACTTTCCCGCTGGGCCAGCGGGCGCCCGCCAAGGGAGCGCCCGCCGGCCCAGCGGGAAAGGGCCTGCAACACAGAAGCTGGCTCCGAATGGAGCCGGTGGTGTTGCAGGTGTGCGACGGGTGCAGTAGCACCCGTCGTGATTTTCACTGTCTGCTATGCAGACAGTGAAAATCATGCTGGGGCCCTGTTAGGGGGCCCCTGCAATGCCCGTGCCAGTGGCATGGGCAGTGCAGGGGCCCCCAGGGGCCCCACGACACCCGTTCCCGCCATCCTGTTCCTGGCGGTAAAAAACGCCAGAAACAGGCTGGCGGGAAGGGGGTCGGAATCCCCATGGCAGCGCTGCTTGCAGCGCCGCCATGGAGGTTCAGCCCAGCCATGGGAAATCCGGCGGGAAACCGCCGGATCCCCTTTTCTGACCGCGGCTTTACCGCCGCGGTCAGAATGGGCAATGAAGCACCGCCAGCCTGTTGGCGGTGCTTCCGTTGCCCGCTGCCCTGGCGGTCTTGGACTGCCAGGGTCGGAATGAGGGCCATAATATCTAATACTAAACAAATATATTTATATATGTATATATATATACATATATATGTATATATATGTATATATATTCAACAACAAATCTAGGGGGAGGGATCTCTCTGTGAACAAGGGAGCTTTGTCTCCTGAAAAGCGTTAGAGTTTTATTTGCTGTTTTGTTTATTCTGCCACACTAAATTTACTTTTCTTAGTGACACAAGTGGCTGTAACTTTCTCTTCTTTTTAAGAAGTGATTTGTTGTTGAATATTCAGGGTTCGCGACCCTGTTACAGTCTGCTGCGTTTGGGGCTGACTCATTTGCGTTTTTTCTATTGATATATATATATATATATATATATATATATATATATATATATATATATATATATATATTGTTTTAAATATATATTTTTTTTAAACACCAAAACCCCAACACTACACACATAATAAAAAACAGTTGAAAAAAGTATGAAACCCCCACCCCCCACCCACTACTACTAACTAAACCAACAGCCTATACTAACCTAACACGAAGCCCCCTAAACCCACTAAGTTAAAGAACCAGGAAAGAGGAGGGAGAAGAGGGAGAGGAGGGAATCATGTTTGAGTATAAGCCTACATGTTGGCCCTCCTCAGGGTCTTTTTGATGGCTCCGGTTAACTTGTGCCACCTCCTGCTGCAGTCTGGTCATTTTCCGTAGGACACGGTCAAAGTTCCTTTGCATCTGGGCAAAAGCTGCAGGGTCTATGGCTGCAGCATGGGTGGTCTGGGTGCCAGTGGATGAAGTATGGGCCCTTGTCGGTGCCATGTCCATAGGCTGAGGTGCAGGTGGTGTTGTGACTGGTCCTGGAGCTGTTGCTGTAGATGGTCCAGCAAAGGTCCCAGCTACTGTTGGTGCCACCTGGGTGTTAGTGGTGGTGCTGGTGGCTGTGGTGGACACGGAAGGGCCCCCTTAGGCAAAGGCCCTCCACACTCCAGAGGCTCTTTCATGGTGATATCATCTTGCCATGTTGCAGTACCCAGACTCCACATCCAGAATGTGGCGGTAACACATTGCCCTGCGCTGAAACTCTCGAATTTGGATGAGAGTCAGATTGGCAGCTATTAAGACAAATAGAAAACCAAACATTAGGTACTTCATTGTGTGAAATGGCTCAAAAATTAAATCAGACAATACATCTAATAGTCCCTGAGGAAGTACATGGCAAGCCAGCCCACACATGTCCTATCATCAAACAGCACATCCAAACCCTACAAGATGGGTAACAACTGGAATGACTTTGGCATCATTGTTCTGCCACTTATGAGTTAAAAATCATGCTGCAATTCCTCCACCACTGACAAGCCAACAAATTTCTATGTTCTGGATGGCACTCTATGGCCACAAGATCTGCGAGTTATAAATGGAATTGCTAGTATAGAATGCATGTGCTGATCATGAGTGGGTATCCTAGGTTTGGACAAGTCATTTACTGATTTACATGTCTGTGTACCAAACTTGGATCATCAGTCCTAGGTACACTATTCACAACCCTATGCCTGTGGCTGAGGGAGGGGGGGGTAGACAAGCATCTAATAATTTCTAGTAACAAGGACACCGAGAAAGCTTTGGAAAGCTGTACATGGGTTTGGCCAGCATACCACAGGTAAGGAGGAACTCCAAATAGGATACACCCAAACCTTGGACAATCCCATCAACACTTGTCTTTGGAAATGCAGACCATTGTCAACATCATTTCCTACCAGTAACCCATGACTTACAACAAGCAGATAGATGCAAGCACAGCTCTCGCCATGAGCTGCATGCACACCTAGGCCATTGTACTCAAGTGCCTCATACTCATATCACAACATGTGGAGCTACATGCTGCTAGGAAGTTAACCATACAGTCAAACATGTTCATTAGTGAATAGGGAAGCTGAAGTCTGTGGGTAAGACTTTGGCATCCCTATTCTGGGAGAATCAGGGTCTGACTGGTTGACTAATATGGTCCACTGCTATATTTTCTGATTTCAAGTTTTATCCACATAACTCATCCCTATTCACATTGCCGTGCCTACAGGACTGACCTAGAATCCCAAAATATGACAATACGATAAGGATTGGACAATTTAAAGATGGGGTAAAAATTATACTCCACTCAAGGAACAAAACAGATGATTGACCAGAGCATCACACCTTGCTATGTATCCAACACACAGGAGTCAATCACACATCATCAGCAAACACAACACAGAACAGAAATATCAACACTTACTGGAGATGTCTGTGTCCGCAAATCGAGCCACTTCTCCAGTAGTGTAGGGTGCAGGTCCACCTGTAAGGCATGGAAGGGAGAAATGTGCTCAATGTCTGTGCACTGTACAACACTTCGAAATACAAATACTATGTGTAATATTAACTCAGAAAGTAAAGCCTCTCAGACATGATGATAATGCATCCTACATACCACTGCAAACATGTACAGACCCAGGGACTCCAGTGAGTGATACACACATATCCGCACACATGCAGTGGCCCTAACTATCATGTGGTGGCAAACATGCTCCTTCATTAGTGAGCAGACACAATCATGGAGTGTATTCCTTTTAATCTTGTGTATCCATGAGAGACATGCAAAGCCACTTTCCGTGAGGACTGCAATACCAGTCACCCAGACATTGTGACTAAGACCAATTTTAGACACACAGGTACAATGTACAGAGGGCCAGGGACAGTTGTTAGCCCTCAATTTGTATCATTGTCTTCATTTGATGTGCCACAGCTATGGTGAGATGCACCAACCATAGAGATATGAACCCGTGTGCATAACTTTTGCCAGCCATCCCTAATTGAAATGTGGCACTACAAACTCAAAAGATCAGTCTAAGATGTTACCTGAGGTAAGCTATAACTTGTTACGTATGTGTCAGAATCCAGTTCAGACATGTATCCGAAAACAATTGAGGGACACAATATTTCTGGAAAATTCCTGGATTTCCAAGGTATGTTTCCTGATACACTCACCGACCACACATGAAACATATGTTTGAGCCACATTGCCATCATCAATTGACATGAAGCCAGCGCTAAATTTCAGGCTCCTGTTTTGTTTAGAAAGTTAGTCTAGCTGTTGCGTCAACAAATGACAGTAATGTGTAGGTAATTTGAATACCTCATAGGCAACTGTGGCCCATATCTATACATATTTTGCACTGCATTTGTGTTGCTGTTTGACACAAAGGTGGTGCAGACTTACAAAATACCACTGTATTTTGTACGTTTGCGCCGCTCTTGCTTCAAAACAGGTTGGAATTGCAGTGCTAACAAAGTAGAAATATGGCCCTGTATGTTGCACTAGCATTCCACATGTTCAAAAACATTGCCGGCAGAATATGAAAAAATCAGCTACTGTCACTACAGAGCATTTAAACATGCACATTACTCTGATTTGTACTCACCAACAGGGCCACCAATCACAATCCCCAGGTGGTCCAGCAGGTCTTGCTCCCTGGCAACAAGGTCAGCCCAGTGGTGCTTCAGCTGGTGGTCATTTCGCGGTGTGTTGTATATTCTCTGCAGATGGTACAACACCTTTGCCCACTGGAGCTTCCTTGCCTCTGTGTGATAGCCTTAAATCACACGACCACCTGCCTCTATCATCAGGGGTAAGAAGTGGCACACCAGCCAAATAAACCCACCCAGCTCCTCCTCTCCCATCCTGCCAAGGTGAGGCCTACCCAACATTATTGTACCAAAAATGAAGAGGGGATAAAGGGGTAGAAAGGAGAATAGAGGGAAAGTAGGACAGGAACACAGCCCAACTATACCGAAACTACCACTACCCACAACAGACTCCCAACACAACAAAGACAAATGTTAACAACACAAATGACCAAAAAAACACTCAGACAGGATACTACAGACAGTTATTATACACAAAAAGACAATTTAAAGACCACACTGGAGACAAAATCCCAAAATGCACAGAGACAAGTCAATACACAGCCACACAGTCAGGAAATATCACAGACTGCAAAGTGAAAGTGAAAGTACACACACTTTACCAAATCGGTAAACAGGATATCCTATTACATCACTTCCTGCCTCAAATGCGGTGCGTTTTTCTTGTTGTGCATCAAAATATTATGATGCTTACAGTCTGTGTGTCATTTTTTTTGACGCACATGATAAGAAATAACCCCGCATCCATATTGTTAAATATGTTTCATACTTAACCAATTTCCGGGGGTACAATGTTGGAATTACCGCTCATGGCCAATGGATGTTTCAGGGCATTGTGCGTCATATTTCGACGCATATGCGTCATTTTTAGACACATGTGCATCTTATTTTGACGTGTATGCGTCAAAAGTTCTGTCATTACCTGGGTTTGGGTAATTTCTCATTTTTAATGGGACATGACAGTTGTGATAATACAGAGATAGGCTGATTGCACCCACATTGGGCATTACAGTGTATGTCACATGTGACAGATCATACTACTGCGGACCATGATCCTCTACTTGGTGTACCATTCTTTCACTCTTCACTGATGCAAAAGATGGCCAAACGTGTGGGATACAATTATGTATTCCCCAGTTTGGGCATGTTTTGCGTCAAGAGAGGATAGCAAGTCGACGCAACTCACTACAATAACTCAATGTCTTTGTGTCAATGTGTGTGATTTGGCTACTACTATTGTTGTTGACCCACTGTGTGAACATCACAAGATGCATTTTTGCAAATCTGCTTGTATGCATGTGGAGTCAATGTGTCCAGCCCTCAGATGCTAGTCAGTGTGGAAATGAGAGAGGACATGTGTTAGTCATACACATAGCGAAAATTGCTGTGTGCACTTCCTAGATTTTTTGAAACATAAACACCACCAATGACAAAGCATGAACTGGATAGATAGCAGACGGTTGTTCATGTCGATGTTCCAAAACTTAGCCATCGCATGTCCTGGAATGTTGGATACTACTTCCTAGGTACTTGTTTGTTAACCCACCATGAGTCAGGCATGGGATCATACTATGTGGGTACCGTGTTTGTGACACGGAGTCCCAAATATAATAGACAATTGTAATGTTACGCCATAGTTGGAGTCATATAACTGAGCCATGTCTCTCCTGTGGCAGTGGAGGACCAGCAGACCAAGCAGCACGTGTTCACATATTTCCAGTGGTAAAATGCACAGAGGTGTCTGATTCATGTGTGTGGGCCAATGTTTAGCCTGTATAATTATTGGGGTCTATGTTGTCACAGTTACGTGCAGGTCTAGTCATGAGTCTGTGGAGCCATTTCCTGTATCTACAAAGTATCCTTCGCAGATCAATAGAAGGAAAGGCAATGAGAATTTGAGAACACACATGGGGATGGTCCAACCCCGTCACTGCAGACGTGTTATGAGACTTTCAACAGGGCAACCTTGGTGTTCTGACAAAGTTAATGTCTCAGGATTCTTATATCGGCAGGTTTACTGACAACCTTTGTACACAGGTTGGCCTCTAAAATTCCCACAGCATCTGGGAACATCAGTGCATCTGTGCTGATTAATCTCACAGCTATTCACCACACAAGCCCCATCAATATGTTGGGAGCAATGTGAATCAGCGTGTGGACTGTCAGGGTCCTAAAATGTGTAGAGATTTCATGCACATTATCTGACGTTGTTTGTTGTGCTGGAGGCACCATACCGATCCATGCATACAGCCATGGTACACTGTCGCAATTTGTCACTCATGAATACATGAGACCCAGACAAGGGATAGGCCATGATTCGGCTATTTGGAGACAAGTTCACCCCCATGGTACAATAAATAAACTGATTATGCTATACAATGTATTTGAGTATGCATTGTAGACTCACCTCACACAATACCCCAGGAGGAATATGAGGGTTGGGAAAGCAACTATGATACAAATGTAGGCCCAATGAACCTTTAGGGTAACGCAAAGACAGGAGCCAGTCAGGCTAACAGGATGCAGGGTCAATCAGGATCCAAACATTTCACAAGGTAAATACACAGTGGTCAGACTGAGAGTTGTCAAAGGAGGAACAAGATAGTGGAAACAGAAAACTGTATTTGTCCTGTGTGTTGGAACGTAACACATTAACCCAAGGGCTGTGTTACACAGCTGATTTATACGGCAAGGCATAACAGTGCTATAGATAAAATGGCTGCTTCTATGCTGTTCCAAGCAGCTGCAAGGGCAGTGCATGTTCAAATGGCTGGTCTCCATGGAGGTGCTCACAGGTGTGTGCAGCATCAGTCTCTCACAAGTCCTGTAGGTGAGATTCAAGTTCAAAAGGCCAACAGTACCTTTCACATGGGAAGCAATGTACAGGTGATAACAGGTCTTAGAGACTACAAGCCAGTGCATTATTTAATCTGTCGTCCATGCAGACAGAAGTACAATGACTATGGCATACCATACTAAAGAGGGAAGCACACTGGATTTACATTGTGAGTCTGGGAGTGTGTAGCGGAGGGAATATCTGGGGACACATATTACCATTCCAGAAACCTCTGAAGAAGGGTGGGGTGAGACCGGGAACATGGGTGTGTCTGGACTTAGGACATGGGCTGCCATGTGCAGGGGATGTCATGTGAGCAATGCTAGTCATACCTGGGGCACTTGTGCTATGAATTTGCTGCTTATATGGAAATCTAGTCACACATAGTCCTTGCAAAGATAGGTGATCTAAGACTTACTGCTGTCAAGGGTCTGGTCATATATTCCTGTTACCAATGCAATATCACATCCACTGCCTCATGTATGAGGCATTTTTTTCCCTTATTGACTGATGGTGTCTTAGTTGTGTGCCTTATGCTGCGATAAACCATGTTGCCAACATGTATGTGTGAAATAGGTGTGGTCCTCTGCTATTGTCCTTCAAATGTGAAATGTATAGGATATATGCCATTTACTGTGTGAGTGAATGTGGCTGTACATTCATACACATCAAACTAGTTTAGGAATGTTCTGTGTCCTAATCTATATTTCAGCAATGCTCCATGAGGCTACACTCTGATTCTGATAGTTAGAGATAATGTTATGCAAAAATGATTATCCAGACCATGATATAGTGATTAGTATAGGTGTTTATTTACATATGGTAAGACAGTGGTGATGGGTGAGTAAAGTTAAAAGAAATTTTGGACAATATGCTGTCTCGACGCAGTCCTGCAGCTGTATTTGAATGGTCCCCCTCATGTTGATGGACAGCATCCTCCTCTTCCTCCTCTTCAGGCATTTATGGGTCGGGTTCATATAGGGGAATGTTCCTTCTTACAAATATGTTGTGCAGCATGGCACAGGTCAAAATTATTTTGCACACCATTTCTGGTGAGTATAGGAGGCTGCCTCCGGTGATGTCGAGGCACCTAAATCTTGACTTCAGGATGCCAAAAGTCCTCTCCACTATGGTGCATGTCCTCCTATGTGCCTCATTATAGGCACGCTCTGCTGCAGTGCTTGGGTTTGCAAATGGGGTCATGATCCATGGCTGGATCCCATACCCCTGATCAGCTGTAAGAGAAAAAGAGTGAGAACATATTGATGTACCTTGCACCATATATATGACTTTGCATGGCAGTTGTTCTCTTGTATTGTCTGTGACTCATTGGTGTTTGTGTTATTGTGTGGATTCCCAGGCTTCTAGGATGGGTTGTTTCCTTATCTGAACGGGTGTTTGGCTGTTGACCGGATGTCAGCAGTATTTTTGTAGAGTTGCAGTACAGTGTGTATTCCCTTGCATTGTGACTTGTTAAATTGGTGTCCCTGTGTCTTAACTAGGGGTGCGATGATACTTCCATACACAGAATCAATTCGACAGTGGTGGTAACACGGTTGCATCTATATACCCTGGACATCCCATCCAATTTCACACATGCAATAGAATTTTTTAACCATCAGTGAGACCCTTAGATTTTGCAAGGTGACAATGTGCAAAACATCTCCGTACGTTGTGAGCACTGACGTATTAACAATTGACTATGCACTAATTTCACATGTGTGACAAGTTCACTGCAGACCTATTTCTCTGCCCTTGCCAAGTCGATTCAGGTTTTAACGTGTACCTATACTACTGAACATGTTCTAGTTCAGATGGCTAACTTGGTTGTGAGGTTGTCATTTCGAGTTTCAGAAGGTCCGTATGCCAGTACATCTGTTGTGTGTGTGTTAATTTGTCGCAATGCGTATGTGTAGGAATGTGCACTTTCAATATTGTCCCATTAATATGTGTTCTTCGCACAGTCCACTTGCTTCTTGGTAGTGGGAAATGTGAGAGCAGGAGTGATGTGAGATATTGGTACAGCCTCAATGATTGCACGTGACCTTCACTGTAGTCATAATCATGCTGTGTTTGACCTGCAGCAAAACACATTACACACCCCTTACACAGCACGTATTGGTTTGAAGGGTGTTGGATTGAGTGTTATTGATGTGATATTGAAAGATTAATCTTCCCAAATGTACTGCCAGTTGGGGCCATATCTTTGTCATTGTGTTGTTTAAAAGATTTCCCTTGTGTCTGTGGAGTGGCATCTGTTGTTATTTGGAACTGCCATTTATCCCTAGGTGTGTCTCCCATTGGGTGAGGATATCAAACATTCCTAGCAGTGTCACAACCTCAGTGTGTTTCTGTCCACTTGTAGATGTCGTGGTGTATGTGTAGTGTGTCCTAGAGGGTTGCTGTGCAGTGTGTATATAAGTAGGTTTCTGTACTTACCAACAAGTAGGCCATTTCCATATCTTCCATCCTGGAAGTGTTGATTAATGGTGCAGTGACGGAAGATGAATGAATCATGTACACTCCCAGGATACTTTGCCACGATGTTGGTGATCAAACCCCAGTGATCGACAATGGCCTGCACATTAATGGAGTGTGTGTGCTTCCTGTTGCGGTATAGATGTTCGGTTGCAGCAAGTGGCACAAGGCGTACATGTGTGCAGTCATTGGCACCAAGGACGTGTGGGAAGCCATTGATTAGGTAAAACCCCTGTTTTGTCTCCTGCTGCTTCTGCTGTGTGTTGGGGAAGCTGATGTGGCGGGGTGTGAGGGAGATAATGGCATCCAGTACCTTGGGTAGGAAGGCGGAGAATGATGGCTGTGAGATCCCAGCAACCAGGGCGCCAGTGGTTTGAAAGGAGCCACTTGCCAACATGTGTAGTACAGCTTGGTTTCTGGTGGAATGGTGCGGGGTGTCTGCAAGCTGGGTGCCAACTGTGGCTCAATGTTGCACAGCAGCTGCTGAATGGCTTGCCAGTTAAGCCTGTACCTCTAAATGATGTCTTGTTTGCGGAGTCCCGTAAGGGTTGTCCTGGTGCGGAATATCCTCTCCTGCCTTCTGCGTTGCCTTTGGGGTCCCTGCTGGTGTTGTGGAAGCTGCTGTTGCTGGTCCTGTGCTCTGCGTCAGCATGCATGCTGGATGAAAAGCACCTCCCTGTCTTCCTTTTGGAGCTCTGCTGTTGCTTCTGTGTGTTTTCATTAAGTACAGATGTGTTTGCCCCATTTTAACGCCTGCCATGACGCAGGCGTTATTTTTTTACACAAATTGGGTTGTGCGTCATTTTCTGACTCCGCCACCCGGCCGTGCGTCATTTTAGCGCAGTAGCATAAATAAGGCGCACAGGCGTTTAAGTATTTTTTTGGACGGGAATGCCTACCTTGCATGTCATTAACGCAAGGTGGTTTCCTGAATCCAGAAAATGACACACACGGCTGGATTTTGGTGTTCGCGTGCTCGGGCCTCAAAGTTTAAATATGGTGCATGGTTTGCGCCGATTGTGCGTCAAAACGTTTGACACACATTCGGCGCAAACAGAGTATACATATGTCCCTTAATGTACTGTACCTCCTTAGTATATGGGACTACATGTACCCAGGGCTTTTAAATTGAGTGCTACAGCTGGGCCTGTTGAAGTATTCAAAAATTGATGGATGGAATTCTTGAATTATTCTCTGCCACTGGTAATTACTTGGGGCTTCTTCATCCCAATCCATTGTTATTTTGCACACCATGCCACTTTAGTTTGGACCCATCCATGTGCAAATCAGTCTAAATCCTGTTCTAATGTAAACAGCCCAGCCCAAACTGCTGGGCTAGGTCCTCTCACAGCTGGAACACAAGCAACCCAGGACCAGCTTCACTCTTATTAGAGCCTATCAGCAAAGTATAGCTTTCGTCCAGTGGCATAGTGTGCACGGGACCCACATTTGGGAATACTCATCTAACTTCTGGTGAAGCCCTAAAGTATACAAAATGTGATGGATGGAATGCACGCTGTGCTACTGGAACCAAGCTATACCTGGCTATCCCTGGTTGTTGACGTCTAATCAGTTGTAAGTGTGGGTTGGACGTAGATAAAGATCTGTGGTTTAGACTCAAATGGATTGTAATTGAAAATCTTCTTTAACAGTAAAGTCAGGCTTTAAGTCACAATTCTAAAAATGCAGCTCGTAGAAAGTTGGCATTCTCTTGTCATAACCAGTTGTGCCTTTTGGCAGTGTCCTGAGTCATAAGAATGTGAATATCTCTAGTGGTGAGGTTTGTGTATTACTCCTAGACATTGACACAGAGGGGACTTGGGGCCTCATTACAACATTGGCGGGGGGCAACCGCCGCCTGCCAAGTTGTAACTGCCCTGCGGCCGCCAATGTGACCGCACTCCCGCGGTGGCCATTACGAGATCCCCGCTGGGCCGGCGGGCGGAAACCGAGTTTCTGCCCGCCGGCCCAGCGGGGATGTTGGCCGCAACACGGGAGCTGTTTCTAAATGGAGCTGGCGGCGGTGCGACGGGTGCAGTTGCACCCGTCGTGCTGTTCACTGTCTGCTATGCAGACAGGGAAAAGCTTCATGGGGCTGTGGCAGGGGGCCCCTGCACTGCCCATGCCAAAGGCCCAGGGTCCCCACGACTCCCCTTTCTGCCAGCCTTTTCATGGCGGTTCCTACCTCCATGAAAAGGCTGCCGGGAGGGGGACTCGTAATCCCCTGGGCAGCGCTGCCCTGGAGGATTACAACCGCCGGGCCAACATGGCTGAAAACCACCGGTCCCGACGGTGCGACCGTGGTGCTTTAGCCGCAGTCGTAATTCGCAAGATTGCACCGCCAGCCTGTTGTATTCCAAATATATTTCATCTCTTATTTGAAAGTGATTTGTCTGAACTGTGATATACTGTTAACCATATTCTTAAGACAGGATTTGATCTACAAAATATGTCTGCAAAAGAGTTTGTTGACCAAATTCATGGAAAAGATGAGAAATTTGATAAATTTGATGGCACGTCAATGTGGGACCAATGAGTACTGCTAACATCATTGTGGTGAGTTGAAGTGTATACTGCCAAATTGAGGTGCACCAACATGCTTTGTGACACTGAGTTGTGCAGAGTATGCATGGGATGCCTTACATTACTTTTTGACAGAGGCAAATTCTAACATTAAAGACACCAGGAGAATTTTGCTCTTTGAATCCTGCAAATGTTTGCAGGTTTTTTAACCACATATTTCAAGACAGACTTTCTTTCACCTGCAACAAAAAATCCACCTCTTGGAGAAGTTTCTGACTTCTTTTGGAATAAAGATGACCAAGCAAAAGGTGTTCCACAATATAATATGCTATTGTGGATTATTCAGCAAAATTTGGAACAGGCACAGATGAGTCTGTACTTTCTTTCATAGAACAGTATGTTACATGTGGCATCCCAAAAAACTCTGAGGAAAATGCCTAAACCAGAAAGTCTTGCATTTCCAATCACATAGATGTAGAAAGTACTGTTGGAGGAAATACAGAGCAAAAGGAAAAATTTACACAATGTTGTTTTGGGTTTCCAAGACCTGTTATTTCAAAATGAAGAGTGAAAAGTGTTTTGTCTACAGTTAGACATACACTTACTCATAAATCACCCAAAAACACTTGCAACCTGAGGAGAAAAGAGGCTTCAAAATACAATAATGACTAAAATCCTGTCATTTGGAAAATGTGATATGCCAATATGAATATTCAATTTGGAGTAGACAGCTTTATAGTTGTTGCTCATTATGTAGCTTCATATATAACACAATCTGAGAAGATGAAGATGAAAAAATTGTACAGCTTCAGTCTGAAGACTCTTTCAAACAGGGAAATTGGATCCTATGAATGCTGTCATCAGTTGAGTTCAGCTCATTTATATTCTAAGTCAAGAGAAAGTATTCAGGTGAGTCTTGGCCTAGCATTCAATCGAAGCAGAGTTTTGAGGTCTATTTCAGAAATTCAATATGTTGCCAAATTTGAGCCACACAGTACAGACACCATAAAAACAAACATGTTGGACACTTAGGCCCTCATTGCCAGTCTGGCAGTCCTTGGGCTGCCAGACTCGTGTTGGCGGTCTTACTGTTGCCGGGCCGGCAGTAAAAACCGGCATATTACGACTTCTGCAGTTTGGCTGGAGCCAAACTGCCGAAACGCTGCCCATACTGCCAGGGCAGTCAGACCGCCGGACCGGTGGTAAGCACCTCCCACCCAGCGGTAGCCGTAATACCGCCATTGGTATTATGACTTGGCAGACCACCAGCATTTTTGTGCAGGTTGCTCTGCCATCAAAATGCTGGCGGTCATGCACCCAGCGACAGGTATCTCAATCCTGCTGCCACCAGACACCCCCCACATGGCCACACACCTATATTCATGCAGCCCCACTCACCCACGTATTCACTTACATACACCCCTACACACTTGCACCCAAACATGCACCCATATACACACCCATTCACATGCACGCAAGCACTCAGACACACACATGCGCAAGCATGCACTAAAACAAACACCCCATTCCCCCCTCTGTATTCACACAAACATGCACTCACTCGCAACAACCCATTACCCCTTGGCAAACACACGCTCACGAATGCACACAGACATACCCCCTTCTCCTCTGCATTCATACATACACACACACATACATCACACACATTCACACAACACCCCCTACCCTCTCACCCCCCATCGGACAATCAACTTACCTGCTTCGGTGAGGTGGCTGTCTGGGAGGGGATGGATCTCGGCGCTTTCCACTGCTGGCACCGCACCACCATGCAGGAAAACTCTGCGGGATGGGTGGAATCCTGTTGGCGTGGCGGTGCTGGCGGTGGAAACCGCCTCTATTACGATGTCGGCCAGACTGACGGGGTTGGATTTACACCCGAAAGCAGGCAGAAATTGACATAACACCGTAATATGCCCGTAGCTTTGGCAGTCTTTTAAAAAGACCACCAAAGTTATAATGAGCACCTTAATATTGAAAAAGGAATGAGCATCTTGAAAATGTTTGTCCTTATGAAATGGTAAAAAATACACATATACAAACAGTGTGACAGAAAATGTGCATGAAGGTAAATTTGCAGTAGTTTGTTGCAATGATTGTTTGGTACATAACAGCTAAAGCAGCCTAATTAACCACAGAAGCCAGACTGCTAAAAAAAAAGAGAGTTTTTCTATTTGGCACTTTTGCAGCTGTTTAAACCTTGGCATTTTGACTCAGAATTACTACAAGAGTTTTACTGCTATGAAGATACTTTCAATGCTGAAAAGGATAGCATTAAGTTTCCAGTATTTCTAAACTACTTGAAAATGTTAAATGATAACATTGATCGGGAAGAAACAATTGCTGCTAAAGTAGTTGAGGAAAGTTCACTAAGCAGACAAAATTCAGGTCCTCAAAGTCAAGATTCACTTGGTCAGACGATAATTGAAAATTAATAACGTGGATACTGCACTGGAGCAAGTGAGACAGGAAACTATTGGTCTGGCAGATTTAGTTAGACAACTAAATGATGAGCGAATGGAAATATATATGGAGGGGAACGCCACAGTTCAGTATGGCTTGCTTGGTGACAAGATAGAGTGTGCATGCTCAACATTTATACTGTTGTATGTCAGCAGTCAAGCGTATACTGGTAAAAGTTTCTTAAAAACAAGTTCTCATTGCTTTCCAACAGAAGACTGCAGACTGTAATTTCTCATGTGTAGTTACATCACCTACTGGATTAGCTGCACACAATATCAAAGGTATTATTTTACATTGACCTTTTGATGCTGCCTGTGTAACATGACAACAAACTGGAATACCAAAAGTTATCCAGTGAAGCTTGTCATGAAGTGTCAAGAAAGTTAAAACTTTTAAATATCGAGGAGATGAGCATAGTCTAAAAATTAATGCTTGCACTGATAAATTTGACAATGCAACAGATTTGGGGAACGAATTACAATGGAGGAAAATGTTTTATTTTTCATTTTATTTGTCGCGTGGGCTCTCATTATCCTAAATGAGACTACTGGATTTCTAGGCAGCAGGATCGTTCACGGTGTGGGGGACTGAGTCAGACCCACTTGGAATGACCTCTGTCACCCTAAACCCGGTTTTGCTCCGGCTAACTAGCAGTGCCTCATTTCTCCAAAAGGGAAGAGATGATTGGGCAGCCGAGCGCATGACATCTTTGGAACTTCTCAGGGAAGTCGTGGTCACTCAGATCCAAACCATTTACAATATGATCTCATATACAAATGACAAACGCAGTATAAGTTTTATATAATGTTTTAATAAAACAACTGCATTTTAGATATTAAGGCGTGAGCCGCAATAACCAGAACCATACAACACAGTAGGATTAAAATAGTCACGAGGAGAGTGAAACATAAGAATAACGCTATCATGGTGTTTAACAATTTCTACTCTCTCTCAGCTAGTTCTATTTCGAGCACAGCATGTTAAGCTTCTAACTTGCCTTTCTGAATCCCCGGGGAGACATCAGCCCTCATACCTGAGCAAAGGCCTGTGATCTGGTTCAGCATCTGCAACGAGGCAGTCAGCGTCTAGTTGTGGTTCCCTGGTCGGAATCTCCCTCTTGCGTGCATTGGGACAAGGAAGTGTTTTTATAACTAACATGTCAGCGTGATCACAAAATGTCCCTTCGCAAGAATGCCAAAGACTAAACTCCTACCACGTCTATCGGCAATGTACCAGACTGTATCCTTGACTGAAGCACAGAGTGAACAGGAATGTGTTATGGAGAACTCCAGTGCTGAAGTAGGCTAAACAGTGTGATATAAAAAATAAAACAAGACTGTAGAACTGGCTATTTGAAAAATAACAGTACGAAGCCGAATAAAAGCATTTAGAGCAAAGTGCACAGAGGGTCTAAGCTGCGAGCAAAGGAATAAAATACATCCAGGGCAAAATGCACAAAGGCCTAAAGCCTGAAGCTAATGCGCAAAGGATACGTAAAACTGACCACACTACAGTGTCAAGAAAGTTAAAACTTTTAATTATCGAGGAGATGAGCATGGTCTAAAAATTAATGCTTGCACTGGTAAATTTGACAATGCAACAGATTTGGGGAACAGATTACAATGGAGGAAAACGTTTTATTTTTCTTTGGATATCTACTGCAACGTACACCTGTTAAAGGAAAGCCTGTGTTCAAAACACTACTTCATGATGAAACTATGGATTCTTTGGGAAGCATTGGAAATGTGAATATTTGGTTAAATTTTGAATACATACAGCTAATTAGGAATATATGACAAGCATCTGATATTGAATATGGAAATATTTTGAAAGGATTAGAATATTTGTTCTTAGAAAAGGGGGAAGCATGTGCTAGAAAGTTATATTCTTAAAAAAACGGCTTCCAACGACAAAGACACCTTCATACAATAAGGTAAACCTATAATGTGCCTAATGCTCACATTGGAGAAATGTGACTCTCAGCAAAGAATTGCTGGAGTTGGAGAATTTTTTTTTTGACAACTGAAGGCAATACACAAAGAAATGATTAAATCTTCTCAAGAGTGATTTTGAGTCTAAATGTAATTGTTGAGGAAGGTTTGGTCAATGGTGCTGTGGGTTAAGTTGTTGATTTCATTATTTTTCCTAATAGAACTGAGGTGGAATACCTAGTGATTAAATGAAATCAGATTGACAGTGCAAAGCAGATTGGAAGGTGTATTTCACGTTTTTTTGCTTGTGAAAAGTTTATATGTTTGAAAGAAACAGCTTCCAGTTTCTCTAGCATATGCTGTTACTATTCATAAATCACAAGGTATAAGTGTAGAAGCAGCATTTCTTAATACTGACGTACAATGTTTAAGGAAGGTATGTCATATGTTGCCTTGTCTCGAGTTAGAACACTGTCTGGTGTCTAGGTGCGTTTGATGACAGTAGAGTAAATGGAGACCCAAGTTGTGCAAAATAATATAACTGATCAAGAGGTTGCTATGTTCCTCATTTAGAGCACTATCCAGTTTATGAAAACCTGTTCCATCTGTCCAAAGTGAAAACTTTCAAAGTAGTAGAATGATGTTGTTGCAAAGAAGGAAATGAAAGAGAATGAAGTTGTTAAGAAACAGAAAACTGAAAATGAGGGAGATATTGCTGGTTACCAGTCTTCAATCCCCTCTGGTGACAACTGCTATGTTAATGTTGTGCTAAACATACTCTTTGAATTATGTCATGTTGCAAATGCAATTGAACAGAAACAACAGAAGCCATTGAGTTCTGCACTGTTTGTGTTGTAACATGTGCATAGTGACAGGACTAAAACACATTGTACGTCACACATTTGAGACCTTGTAGATATATGTAGTGGATCTGTGCAGTTTACTCAAAACACTCAAGAGGATGCAAAGGAGTTTTTACTTGAAACGTTTGCAGTTTTAAAAGTAAAGTAAATACCTATTAATGAGTTATTTTGACTTAGTTTCTCAGGGAACTATGAATGTGAATATTGCTCATACACATCAACTACAGAAATACATTCTGAGCATTTTATTGTTTTAAAGATTGCAAAAGTGTGACATGTGACAGACTGCTGAAATAATTAAACAAAACAATATATGCCCAAATTGTCAAACAGATGTTGTGTCAACTTTACATGTAGGAAGATGTGGCAAGTGTATTGTTTTAATGCTACAATAATGCAGAGCAGATGGCAGTGCATTAGAAAAAAAAGATTACAAATTTTAAAGCAGGACAAATATATTTTTCTGGGAAAACATATGGTACTCTTGCTATCATCTTCATGAAGGAATTATTATTAGATCTGGTCACGACAATGTCTATCTAAAAAACAAAAGTGGATGGATGGAATGTAATGATAACAAGCGAAAATTCAAGCAACGCTTGCTTTATAAGTTACCAAATTTGTATCTGTTGTTTCTGGAACCAAAGTTCTAAGGAGGGTTAAAGTTGTAAAAGTGGAACAGTTTAGTTGTAGTAGATACATTATCGGTATTTAAGACATCATAATACCTCCAAGGGATGATATCTTTATAAGGGTTTGCATATGCTGGTGTACCTAATATAGCTAGTAGTAGTTCTAATGATGAAGGCCTCATTTTCAACATATGCTTCTTTAGATTAGTAGAGTAAGTATAGGTAAAATGATTGTTTAAAAAATTGTACTGAGTTCAGCGCACAGTGTTGCTTATTTACAGTGAGATAGTGTGCAATCCAACTGGATTTTTTAAATATAATCCTTATGATTTTTTTCCACTACTGTTTAAGGATGATTCTTTATACATCACATATTTTATGGTGTATAAGTATACAAGATGAGAACCTCAAAAAACGGGAAAATTAAATGCTTTTTAAATTCTATAATAGCATCACAGCATGGGAATTGTGTAGTGATTTGCTCCTATTATGATGTTATGCATTGTTGAAATTTAACGGATTACTTTTATAAATTGTAAGACTAATTCAAATGTGTTTTTATGTATAGAGATAAATGGCATCATCAATTGGAGTAATGTAGTTTGCTAATTAGTTTTTTCAGTGTTGTTCCGTAAGATTACATCGCAGGGTGTTTCACACTATAATTAAAAACATGCACCCACCTATATATTCAGATACCCAGTTATACTCAAATACTGCCATTCACACACCCATTCACACACTGATACAGCCACGCACGTACCCACTCACACACTGATACAGACACCCACCCACTCACAAACCCATGAAGCCACTTCTACAGAGACACCCACAAATCCACTCACCCGTTCATGAAGTCACTCACACACCCACACAGACACTCAAACACCCATTGACTCAATATAGCCATCAACACACCTACTTACACACTGATACAGCAGTAAGACACACACTTACTGTTGGAAAATGGGTTATTGGTAAGGGCAGGTAGGTACCTACACTTAGCAATAGGACACTAACCTCCCTAACGTCCAGTTAGGTCTCAGTAAATTAAACCCAGCTCAACCCTTGGTAGCTTGGCAACGAGCGTCAAGGCTTAACTTAGGAGACAGAGGGGGTCATTCCGACCCTGGCGGTAAAAACCGCCAGGGCCGTGACCGACGGAAAGCACCGCCAACAGGCTGGCGGTGCTTTCCTGCCCATTCTGACCGCGGCGGTAAAGCCGCGGTCAGAAAAGGGGATCCGGTGGGAAATCCCCTGGCTGGGCTGAATCTCCATGCCATGGAGATTCTGACCCCCTTCCCGCCATCCTGTTTCTGGCGGTTTTTACCGCCAGAAACAGGATGGCGGGAATGGGTGTCATGGGGCCCCTGGGGGCCCCTGCACTGCCCATGCCACTGGCATGGGCAGTGCAGGGGCCCCCTAACAAGGCCCCAGCATGATTTTCACTGTCTGCTTAGCAGACAGTGAAAATCGCGACGGGTGCAACTGCACCCGTCGCACCCCTGCAACACCGCCGGCTCCATTCGGAGCCGGCTCCTGTGTTGCAGGGCCTTTCCCGCTGGGCCGGCGGGTGCTCCCTTGGCGGGCGCCCGCCGGCCCAGCGGAAAAGTCGAAATGGCCCCCGCGGTCTTTTGACCGCGAAGCGGTCTTTTGACGGGGGAAGTTTGGCGGGCGGCAACCGCCGCCCGCCAAACTTGGAATGACCCCCAGAGTGTAAAGCATTCAAATATCACAAAACAGTAATTAAATAAAACACAGGAAACTGTTTAAAAATCCAAAACCAATTTATAAAAATAGATTATATTTTTATCTTTAAAATGACACCAAAACGAATAAAATCGGATAAGGGGAACCGGAGATATGAATTTTTAAAGAATTATTTTTTTTTTTGCGCCTAGAAACAAAAAGCGGCAATCGGGTCATCTGGTTGCACCTCGACCGGGGCAAAGTCAAAGTTTCAGGCCGACTGTGATGGAGCCCTGCTCGGCTACAGGCCGCGGGAGGCCTCGGTTAAAAGTTTACCTTCACACTTAGGCGGTCATTCTAAGTGATGCACCAAAAGAGCGCCCGCCGGCCCAGGGGGAAAGGCCCTGCAACAATGAAGCCAGCTCCGAATGGAGCCGGCGGAGTTGCAGGGGTGCGACGGGTGCAGTTGCACCCGTCGCGATTTTCACTGTCTGCAATGCAGACAGTGAAAATCTTTATGGGGCCCTGTTAGGGGGCCCCTGTACTGCCCATGCCAGTGGCATGGGCAGTGCAGGGGCCCCCAGGGGCCACACGACACCCGTTCCCGCCATCCTGTTCCTGGCGGTAAAAACCGCCAGAAACAGGATGGCGGGAAGGGGGTCGGAATCTCCATTGCGGCGCTGCAAGCAGCGCCGCCATGGAGATTCAGCCCATCCAGGGGTATTCTGGCGGGAAACTGCCGGATCCCCTTTTCTGACCGCGGCTTTACCGCCGCGGTCAGAATGGGCTCTGAAGCACCGCCAGCCTGTTGGCGGTGCTTCCGCGTCCCTCCACCCTGGCGGTCATAGACCGCCAGGGTTGGAATCATGCCCTTAGTCTCTTTTTGAAGATTTTCTTCAGCAGGACGTACCTGCCAGTCTAATCCGACCTCCTGGAGCCCTTCTCCGGATACGCGATGCTGGAATCCTCGGTGGAGATTTTTACCTTTTACCTCGAGGTGAAAATCCTTTGTCCGGGGTAAACCTGGATCTTGATCCGACGTCCATGGAGCCCTCCTCGGATACGCTGGCTGGGAGGTCTCTTTTTCTGAGATTTTCTTTTACCAGTACGAACCAGCAAATCGGGCCGGGTCGCGGTTGAGGCAAGCCGGCTAGAATTGCCGAAACGGGTCGGTCCCTCTATAGAGCTTTTTTACAAAAGTTGTCCAAACGTCTCCAAACTTCTGGGGCTTCTCCCAGATGTCCTTTTAAGGTTCTTTTGGGGTCCACAGCTCACCCCAAGGGTCCAGAAGTTCTGAGATGGTCCTTGGGGGGTGCAGACTACAACTCCCAGAATGCACCTGGCGCAAACTCCTTTTTGGCCACTGGACAGTGGTCAGCTGGTCGCTTTCTTCAGGAGTTGGTGCAGGGGACTCTGGATAGCAATTTTTCACCTGTAGCAAACAGGGAGTCCCTCCTTGAACCAGTTGAAGCCAGGCAAAGTCCTTCTTGTGGTGAAGCCCAAGTGGGCAGCTGATGCAGTCCTTCTGAGTACAGGTCCAGGTGTAGGCCAGGGGTCCAGCAGGGCAGTCCTACTTCTGTTGTTCTTCCTTGTTGGATGTGGTAGGGAACTGAGGTGTGGGTGCAGGCCTGCCAGTTTTATCCTTGCTTCTGGGTGAAAAGCAGGGGGGTCCTGGTTCTCCAATCAGGTGCAGGGTCCTTCCCCCTGTGATGACCACTACCTGGGAAGTGTGGCAAAAATCAATCCCAGGAGGCAACATTCTCCAAAAATCCATCATGGCTGAATCTGATCTTTGGAGGTTTCATCTGGCTGAGCCCACCCACTGGTGTGGCTAAAAATCATAAACACACCCCTCTCCTGCCTTCTCCTAATCTAATCAAGGGGGCACCTAGTTGTCTGGGGTTGCAGGATGTGGGGGTGTTGCTGGTTTCTCCAAATGTCCTTCTCTGCCTTTGAAGACTAGTTTGGCAGCCCTTCCTGCCTCTCCATCTGCTGAGGGGGAGATTCCCTCCCACAGGCACATTCCTTTGTGTGAAGCCAGGCCACTTCACACCTCATCAAGGCAGCCTGGCCAGACTGCTTGAGCCTGGCCAATCAGAGCACAGCAGCAAAAACAATGCAGGGCTGAAATTGGCAACTTTTCAGGTAAAGTTTAAAACTCTTTACCTGAACAACTTATATTAAATCCAACAACTGGAAGTTGTGGGATTTATTACAACAATTAATTTGATACCAAATTCTTGGTATGCATCATTTAAGGAGACTTTAAAAATTAAAATAAAGTCTCCCCATTCTAGCCTATGAAGGCCATTTTCTACAATGAGGGAAACACAAATTTGGCTGTTTTTACCTCACCAGGGCTAATAAAACTATTTTTATAAGGCCCCTGCTTATAGTTACATGGCACCCAGCCCTAGGGGCATATAGGGCACACCTTAGGGGTGACTTATATGTAAAAATAAGGTAGTTTAAGACTTTGGAACTACTTTTAATTCCAAAGTCGAAATTGCATATAACTTTAATTTAAAAGCAGCCAGCAAGGCAGGCCTGCCTTTAAAATTACACTGGGCACCTCAGCAGTGCACCTATGGGTGCACTACCTATGCTGTGGTCCCTAAACCTACATGCCCTACCATATACTAGGGACTTATAGGTAGGTTAACTTAGCCAATTATAATTAGCCTAATTTGCATATCCATTTTACACAGAGCACAGGCCCTGGGACTGGTTAGCAGTACCCAGGGCACCATCAGAGTCAGGAAAACACCAGCAAGAAGTGGAAAATGGGGGCAAAAAGTTAGGGGGGCCTCTGCAATCAGCCCTGTTTTCTCACACTTACATACTGATGCAGACACCCACAAAGACACTCTCCCACCCTCACACTGATAGAGCCATTCACATACCTAGTCACACACTGACACAGACATTCACAAACCCACTCACACACCCACACAACTACTCATATACCCACTCACACATCAGTGCAGCAACTCACACACCTACTGACACACTGATGCAGCCACTGACACACTCACTCACACATCAATACAGCCAGTCACACACTCAGTCATTCACCAATACAGACACTCACACATACACTCACAAAGCTATACAGCCTGTGACACACCCACTCACACATCCGAACAACCACTTATACACCCACTCACACACCAACACAGACTCTTACACACCCACTCAAACACCAATATAGCCACTCAGACACCTACTCACGAACAGATACAGCCACCCACACACCCATATAGATATTTAAACACCCACTCACACAGCGATACAGCCCCTCACCGACTCAGTCACATGCCAATGCAGCCAATCACTCACACACCTACATAGACACTCACACACCCACTCACATACCCACACAGACACTCACACACCTGGTCACCCACCCTCAGAGACACTCACAAACCCACTCACACACCTATACAGCCACTCACACACCCACTTACACACCCACACAGACACACACTCAGATACCCACTCACATACCCACAAGGAAATTCCCACTCACACATTGAAACAGCCACTCATACACCCACTCACACATAATATCACACAAAGAAACAGATACTCACACAACCACTCACAAACCTATACAGCCAATGACACCCCACTCACACACCCACAACCACTCATACACCCACTCACACATGACACAGACTCACACACCACTTACACACCAATACAGCCACTCACACACCCACTCACTGAAACAAACACGCAAACACCCACACACACACTGACACACTCTCCCACACCCACAAACACAACAATGCAGCCCCTCATACACCTATTCACACACCAAGGTAACCACTCACACACCCAGTCACATAGTCACATAGCCTCTAACATATCCAGTTACACAACAGCAACACAATGATGCAGCCATCCAAAACACCTACTCAGGCACTGATACATAGACTCCTACACCCACTCACACACCAATAGAGCCATTCACACTCTCACTCACACAGCAATACAGCCTCTCACAAACCTAGTCACATACTGATAAAGCCAGGCACACACCCATTCAGGCACTCATTCAGACACTCAGCATTCAAAAACATACACCCAGACACTTGCACACCTACTCACACACCCACATATACCCTCACAGACCAGCTCACACACCCACAGAGATACTCACAAATGCACTCACACACCCACAGACTCACACAGTGAGATACCCACTTCCATTTCCACAGAGACTCTCACACACTGAAACAATCACTCATACACTCACTATCACACTGACACACTTTCATACACCCACAAACACACTGATCCAGCCCCTCAGTAACCCACTCACACACCCACACAAACACTCACACACCCATAAAGACACTCACACATCCACAGAGATAGTCACAAACCCTTTCACACACCCATATAATCATTCACACACCCACCCAGGCACCCACCCCACACACACTCAGATACAGACTGCTACAGACACCAACAGAGCCACTCACACCCACACAGCCACTCACACACCCCCTACAGCCACTCTCACACCCACACAGATACTCTGAACACCACAGAGACACTTGTAACCTTACTCATACACCCATACATCCACTCACACAACTAGCCGCACAGCAATACAACCACTCAAACACCAACTCACACACTGATACATAAACTCAAACTCCCACTCACAGACCCATATAGCTACTCACACACCATCACAGCCACTCAGAAACACTTAAACATACATGTTGACAAAAGCATAAAACATTTAGTTATCTCTTCCTTTGACCAAATGAGGCAATTCTAACAAGAACTATTTTTCTTGTATAGATCTTTTCAAAATCTTTTTTTTTGTTTTGATTGGGATAGAAAAATAACCAAGATTGTAACATCGGTAAGGGAATGGAACTGTGAGGAAGTAACTGGCCTCAGTCTTTGCAAAAATTGAAACATCAAAAGGGAAGAACAAAAAAGAAACAACACTTGTGGCTATCAACTGCATCCATATAGGCAGCCACAGAAGACATGTTTAGCCCAACAGGCATCTGGCAGTTGCCACACTGATTCACCAAGGTTGCTACTTTTGGTGAATAACCAGCAATAGTTAACATTTTTCTGGATGCAGAAACTTTTCCAGAAAATGCAGCTGATGTGGATGGACCACCAGCTGCCTTCTCTCCCACCATCCAGTTGTAGGTTCTCTTATTTATGGTGCAAAAATGCATCCACATGGAAGAAGTTCTGTGAGAGTATTTTTTCCCATTCCACAGGATAACTTCTTCTGACACATGGTGCATTCTATTATCTTAATAACCACCTTATTCTCCCCTTTCAGAACAATTTTTTGGTCATGACATAGCCTGTTCTTCTTCCACACAGATTGTGGATTGGTTTCTTCCCTGCTAAGAGATACAGTAGATGCCATTGATTCCACCTCAATATAAGACTGCAGCACAGGATTTGAGTTGTCTCTGTAGAGAGCTGGATTACAAAAAGTTTAGTTAGGGTGTGGTTTGCAATGTGCATGGGTAGAAACTTACTGTAGCCAAAGAAAAGCTGAGCTTTGGGTGTGTTGTAGGCATCACAACGGATCCGTGTAAACTTGTCAAATTAATATCTGTTATTTAAAACACACAGGGGCTTCCAAATATTTGCGTATGATTATGTTTCCCCTGAAGTCATTATCATATTTTGTCACAGGAACTCATAACCATACACTACCCATATCAGCACCTTTTTTCAAATTTGTGGCGCGTGGATTCATAAAATGACTGTAAAAAAACTTGTTTTATTGCATTTATAATAAATGAAATTACCTTGAAATGCAATGAGTTATGTTTAAAATGTACATTAATAATATTTATCAAATTAAAATGTATTTATAAAGTTGTATAAAACAGTATTACTAAGTTGAATTCATAGGTGAAATTGTAGTATAATTCATCTTAAGAATAACCTTAGAAATTACTGAAAAACACTAAGGGTATGGGGACGTTATCTCTAGGAAACATAATTAAAAAAACTTAGAAGTTCACTGAAAAAACAAAAGATGTCATCAGTGATGGCATTTGAGATGTCATGAGTAATGTAATATGTGAGGTCATAAATAGTGCATTGTGAGGGTGTAAGTTATAGTTACCTCAGGTAATTAAAACTGCTGAAATTCTATGGTTGTGTGTGATTAAAATGTATATGTATATTCACTGAAAATACCAAAGGTTAGAGGAACATTACAATTAAGCTCTGAATTTACAAGCACCAAACCAAAAAATTCAGCTGTTACAGTAATATTTATCACAAGTAACTCTAACTCATTCCTCATGTTAACTATAACTCGTGCCCCTGCCATGCACAGTTTTCCCATCAATAATCTTATTGAAAATGTTGCAGTGACAATATCAATGATGTCATTGAATATGTAATCAATGATGTAATGTGTGAGGTAATGTCAGGAATGTTGTGGCCGAGGTCAATGTAACAGGTTTTGGGGCTAAGACGAATGTCAGATTAATAAAGGCTCAGAAATACCCACATTGGAAGCATTATCCCCCTGCAACTAAAATAGCCTTAAAATATTTATTGAACTCACTAAACGTATCTCCTGAATTTTGTTCACGAAGTAATGGATGTTTGATAAGGAAATTAGGTGAACAGTTTAGCTTTAGGTAGCGTGTGGAGTCAGCAGCTCTCAACGCGCATGTTCTAGAGAAGAATGTTGCACTTTAACTGTTCACTGAGAGGCCTCAGTAGCGTCTTTTTACCGTGCTTCATTTTTTAGGAGAAAGATTCACAGAAAAGACCTCAGAGTAGTGTCTCAACAGGGTGCTTGAGTAGCGCATAACTTCTAGTTTATTTCCTGACTAAGAATAATTTTCAGGACCAGACTCCAGTTTAGTGTCTCTGCTCAGTGCCTGAGTAGTGTTTCAAAAGTGTTTGTGTAGAATAAGACACTCTATCCACTAGGCGCGATAGTTTCCTTATTCAAATTCGTCATACTACTTTTGAGGTAGTGTCTCATAATTACTTCAGCCTCAATCCAGCATCATCTCTTAAGCTCAGTGAACTTTCCAGCAAGCTCGAGGTAAGACATAGCTTAACTTTTCTTTTACCCTATTGTGTATAATCAGCTACTTGCCTTTTTTTTCCTGAAATTCGAACTATTTAAATACTTTCAGAATATTTGGATCAAACACGAAAAGGGAACTGAACTAGTGACACTTAAGAAAACAAATATATATTTATAATAATATTATAGATGCCAAATATATTAGCAAGTCTCTCAAGTTTTTCTGTGCCAAAGAAAAATACATATTTAAATTGAATGGTAGGTCCCTACGCCTGGTAGAGGGGCATTGGGACCAGCTTCTGCTCCTGTGGAATTCAAATAAAGGTACTTTCTGACAGGTAATTAGCTGCATGCATACTGAGGGCATGAGTTATAGTTACCTTGAGGCACGTGTTATAGTTACTCAAAATAACTACCTATAATAGCTGTATTGCTATGGTTTTGAGTCTGTAAATTCAGAACCTAACTATAACGCCCCCTTAACCTTTGTTTTTTAAAGTTAAGTAATATTAAATTACTTTATGTTAATCCAACCCTTGCCCTACACAGCCTTCATCTATGTGTGGCAACATCCAACCCCGCACCATGCTTTTGGTCATGCATGGTGGGGGTTGGGTACAGGGCCTGGCCGCAGGCCAACAAACCCTTGGTATCCAACCCTGTGCCACACATGGCCTTTGGCCAACACCCCCATAGGCATCCAATGCCACGTCACACAGGGCCTTCAGCCAGAAAAACTGGGCTTCTAGGTCATTTTATGCATTTGCATACCCGTAGTAGATAAAAGGGAGATATATGTGGTATGTTCTTAACAGGAGATGACAAGAAAAAACCCACTCACTCATCACAGTCACTACAGAAGATATCACACTCCAAAAGAACAACGGTGCATTCACCTCCATCAAGGATTCCAGATAATTTTTCAATGTGGAACTGCAAACAAAAGACACTTGCTTTGCCTTGGCCAAGAGCAAGAAATTATGATGACTTTACAAATGTGGAGCTTCAACTGGGGCACCTGCTTTGTTTATATTTGTAACTGCTTCCCATTAAGGTTTAATTTCTGTGAAATGAGAGTCACTGCCAGAACAGATCTTGTCCTGCTCAGAAGAGACCACAGTTTTGTGTAAAATGCCTACCTAACTGGAGTACTTTCTACTTGATAATTAGTGCTACATTGTTGAGTAAAATGTGTAGTGCATATTTTATACTACGGCTTCACATAGGACCCCAAGGTAATATCTCAAAGGACCTTGTGTGTCCGTAATTTTAATCCTTAAGCTTACTCATGCTGATGACATGGATCATGGTATGGAGAAAACAAGGAGACTACAATGAGTTTAATCTTCAACAAACAAGGCATCTTCTGGCTATTGCGATTGTTCCTCGAGCATCTACGTACTGATAACATGAATCCTATTTTGGAAAATGTAATGAGACTACAGAGTTTAATCTGCACGAAAAAAGGTGGACTGCAAAGGAGCCTCAATGCCCCTGCAGTCCTTGTTGGCTCTCTGCCTCCAGCGGGAGCCGGTTTTGCTCCTGCATGCAAGGAGTAGCAAAAAAATCTGCTCCCTGAATGCAGGAGCAATTCTTTCATCTGTTTTCCTGCCTGCTTGACAGCAGGTAGGAAAACAGATGAAAAATCAGCTCCCAGTGAGTGGGAGAAGTTTTCCTGCTCCGGCCAACTGGGAGCAGACTTACAGTTTGTTCTCACTCAGCGGGAGCTGTGAAATCCCCAGCCAAGCAAAACCAAGCTGCTATTTCCTGAGGGTGGGCACCTCGGGTAGTAGTTCCTAGGGTCACTAAATACTCCAGGATGTGTGGCCACGCAGCCCCTTCTTTCAAATGCACAGCTTTGCCCCAGGCTGGCTGTGGTCCTCAGGGCTCTGAAGAGCCACAGAAAAGGAGTCCGCACAACCCCCCTATAATTTTGTTACAATGCCCTGGAGAGGTGGTGTTCCCCAGAGCTCTTTAGAACCACAGGAGGGAGGGGTGCATGGTCACCCTCCACGTTTTTGATTAAACCCAGGGAGGTGGTGGTGGTCTCGGGCTCTAAGGAGTCTGACAAGGGCTCCGTTCTGTAGTTTTTGAGAAAGGTAAGTTAAAAAATGGTTGGACGGTTGAGTCTGTAATAGTATATCTAAACTCTTGCAAGAGCAGCAATTTAAAGAAAGAGCATTCTGATTGGTCCAGGAAGTTTTATTTCCTTTGGGCTAACTTTGTCTGCAGGAGTCAGGCTTCCATGAGAGGGAGCTCTCTGACTGGCTGCCAGTAACATGAGAAAAATATAGCTAGCAGCTATTACAGGACTTGAGACTTAGGCCTGATATATACTTTTTTTGCACTGCATTACCGTAATTTTTTTATGCAAAAGCGGTGCAAACTTAAAAAATACAATTTATTTTGTAAGTTTGCGCTGCTTTTGCGTAAAGAAATTACAGTAATACGGCGCAAAAAAAGTATAAATCAGGACCTTAGTGCCTGATTTAGATCTCGGCAGAGGGATTACTCCATCACAAAGGTGTCAGATATCCCATTTGCAGGAATCTAAATACAGGGGATTGGATATCCGTCACTGTTGCGACAAAGTAACCCCGCTACAAGATCTAAATCAGGCCCTTTGATCCCTGTTGTGAAGTCAGGAAAAAATATTATAAGGGGCAGGCTAGAGATACCATGACTCTCTTTGCCCCATGGTGGACTCCGAGGGTTCCCCTCGAGGGCCAAAAATAAAGAAAACTGCAAAACATTCTCCTATCCTGTGGGATTCTGCGGGATCTGAAAGAAATCCAAATAACAGCAGGGCTGCATTTATTCTATGTATGCCCCAGGTGGCCCACCCCCAGGGCTGTATTCATAAAAGAGAGGGGGGACTCCATGGTGCTCGTCCCTGAGGCTCCGTATGCCCCAGTGGGGTCCACCCCCGGGACCAAAATGTGTTTATTTGGTGATGAGGGGCCATGCAACCCCACTTACAGAGCCCCAAGAATCCCAGGGTAGCCCACCCCCAGGGCTTAAATGTATTTATATGGGGAGTGGGGCCACATGGCCCCCTCCATTAGCATCAAAAGGTGCCAATATTTATTAAAAATGGGGGGGGGGCATGAAGCTCCCCACCCCAAGCCAATGAAGGCCCTGGGGAGCCCAGCCCGTGAACCAATTATTTTAAGGGAGGCAGGCTGCTTGGCCCCCTCCCTGAGCCATTAATGACACCGGGAACCACATCCCCATGAGCCGACTCACAGGCTATGTCCTGAGGAGCCCAGCCTCCCTAGGACATAGAAGTTTCTCTTCCTACAGAGGCGTGTGAGGGAAACATATTTTTGCTCTCGCTTGGCTGAAGCATATTCTAATTTCCTGCCAAGCAGTAGCAAACATCAAGTCTGCTCTCAACAGGCAGGTTTAAAAATGCTCCCACCCACTGGGAGAGGAGTTTTGATCTGTTTATTTGCCTGCACTGAAGAGAGCAGGAAAACAGATCAAAAGAATGGTCCAACCCCAAGGGAGTAGGATTAGTAGCTGTTCCCTCCAGGTGATAGAAATGCTGGCTCCTGCTGCATGCAGTGAGCCGGTTGGGGACATGAAGTCCTTTGCCGCCCCGCAGCTACTAACGAGAGAATAGTGGGTGCCCTGGTTGAGCATAAGGGCACCTACTTCTTAGACGCAATCTTGGTAATATTCAAATGCATAATCAAGTGTGCACAAAATATAAACGCATTAAATGTTTCCACATTAGTGCTCTAGCTGTTCATTAGAATACTGTAGGAAGTTGCATTGGAGCACTGCAGAATCAACTGACAGGCTGAAGCTTCTGTTGGAAGTACATATTTTACTCATAATGTCAGAATTTATTCAGGCATTCCTGAGGAATATAGTGTGAATTAACAGAAAATATGCTATTATTTTAGACTCTTTGGCACCTTCTATTACCTCTAAGAGGAAGGTATGACAGAAAACAGTATTCTCTAAAAAGTTGTTCACCAAATCTCATCAGATAATCTGAATTTCACACAGGGTGTACCATGATTCCTAAAATGCGTATATTACCACCAATAAATGATTTATAATGTGGTTAAAATCTGTTATCACACTTTATATGTGGTGCCGTTAGTAACCCTCGAAATCTGCCATTCACTACAATGCATACCCATGCGGCCATCACCCAGAGTCTTGTAATGGCTTCCACAACATGTTGCACTCACAAAACCTCAGAGCTTCAGCTGATATAATGAGAGTTATTTCAAGTAACTATAAAACATGCCCCAAGGTAACTACAAATCATGCCCATGCTGTGCGCAGCTAATTATCCCACATATTACATCACTGATGACATCTTCTATGGCATTATTGATATTAACTCTGCAATATCTGCAATAAAATTATTGATGAGAAAACTGTGCATGGTGGGGAGGCCAGGTATAGTTACCTTGATGTATGGGTTTACTTGAAATAACTCCAACTATGTCAGCTGAATTGATATGGTTTTGTGTGTGCAAATTTAGAGTCTACCTATCACGTTCCTCTAATCTTTGGTTGTTTTGGGTGAATACACATATACATTTTGGTCACACAAAACCATGGAAATTCAGCAATTATAGTTAAGCTAACTAGAACTTACAACCCCTGCTTATGGTCTTGCATGTTACATCACACATGACATGGTCAATGACATCACTGATGATATCACTGATGACATCTCACATGGCATCCCTGATAACATCACCTTTTTTTTTTTAGTGAACTTCTATGTGTTTTTAATTACATTTCCTAACTATAACATCGGCGTAACCTTTGTTTTTTTCACTGAATTTCAAAGTTTTGTTAATTGCTTCCTCACTATAAGGTCCCTGTAACCTTTGTTTTTTTCAGTGAATTTCTGAGTTTTTTTTAATTCTATTTCCTAACTATAACATCCTTGTAACATTTGTTTTTTTCAGTGAATTTTGCTAGTTTTTTAATATAAATTGTACTGCAATTTCACCTATAAGTTTAATTTAGTAATACTATTTTGTACAACTATATAAATATTATTTTTTTCATAATTATTATTAATATACATTTTAAAAGTACCAAATTACAATTCAAGGTTATCTCATTTAATGGCTATTTTTATAAATGTAATAAAACAACCATCATTTTATGGATTCACAAAGGCACTGATACGGATATTTTACGATTCCTTTGGCAAAATTGCAGTGGATCCACAGATTTGTTGAATTCTATAAAGAGGCAAATTTGGTATATAGGCCCTTCAAGTTTTAATAATGACTTCAGAGGAAACATATTCATACACAACTGAGATGAAGGCTGAAACACACTTTCTGCACCACTAGGAGCCTGCCAGTAAGCTCCCTGAACAACTGCAGCTTTGCTGCACTGTTCTAATGAGCAACCAGAGTACTAACATTCTGAATTTCTGATAAAAGTATGGCATATCTGAATGCCATCTTGATGGAACTAAATGTGAAAAACTTCAAACATTTCCTACAGAGGTTTCTGCTGTAAATGCCAAATGAGAACGCTTGACACTAAAAGGTTTTCCAATATGGCAAACAGAAAGAAGCCTCAACTGTAGCCAAAATTATACCCCAATGGAGCCCAAACACAGCTCAATGACAGAAGTGTGCAAAACGCTTGAGTAACTTGTGCAACAAATTATCAAGTGATCAACCTAAAAAAACATATAAATGGCAACTAGTTTAAAAGCACTTTGTTGCTATTTGTGAAATGCGTCCTTGTTTTGTATTTTTAGAGTATTAACCAAACGTTCTATGAGGAAAAGATCTTTCTCATTGTGTTCATTTCAAAAGGAAATGATTGAGGGTTTACAGTCATGATCTCACCAAGATAACATCAGGTGTGCCACACTTTCGTAATAAACAGTGTCAGTGTTCTATTTGTTCATTAGAATACTATGTTGAGAGTAGGGCAAAGGCAGTAACAGACCATAAAGGAAAGGCAGGAGTGGCAGTGACAGAACAACGGATCATGGAGGGCATAGGGAGGGGGTAGTTAGCCAACCATGCATGATAGGTGAGAAAGGCAGTGGTAGCACAATGGACCACGGAGGGCAGGTGGGAAGGGCAGTGACAGCACAATGGACTACAGAGTGCAGAAGGAATGCATAAATGCCAACATTTTAAAACTGTGGACTGGGAGATTTTGAAAAAGAAATCAGTTGGATTTATTTTTTATGTTATATTGAAACAAAGGTAATTGTAGGCAGGTCACACCTAAAGTAAAGTTATAATTGGTTTAAAAAATGTGAGTCATCAGTCTTAATCAGGTCTATTGTCATGTATGGTAATTTGGTCAGAATACAGACTCAGAAAATGGAGGTCAGTGACAAAGGCACAAGCTTACCATGCAAGGAAGGCAGCAGGGGTATTGGCAGCACAATGGACCACACAAGGCTGGAGGTGGGGGTCACCGAGTCCAACAAGGGAGGACATGAGGCAGCAGTGGCAACACAATGGACCATGTAGAGCAGGAAGAAGAGTAGTTTGAGGAGCAGTAGCATTAGTGATGTCATTAATTATGTCATTTCCGATGTCATCAGTCATGTTATCAATGATGTATTTTAACATGTCATGAGTTATGAGGTATGTGAGGTTATAAGCAGTACATGGCTGTGGAGCAAGTCATAGTTACCTCACTGGTCTAGGGGCCTGATTTAGATCTTGGTGATAACAGGTCTGCCGCCAATTTATTGATGGAAACCTGTCCACAGGCTTGGCGGTCCACCCGCCTGATTTAGATGTTGTTGGTCCCACAGATGAAAGACTGACCTAGTCCTCCCAACTCTCATCAAGAATTCTCAGACACAACGATGGCACCATTGAAATTAGTGGCTGGTGGCGGGACCCTAACCACCCTGTCAGCTGCACAGATTTGGAGGTGCCTTACCACCATGCAAACTCTGGCGATCACACCCAGGTTGGAGGATTAGGGGAAAATGAGGTACAATATACCTTTATTCCCGATTCCACTTCCAGTTTTGACTGAAATCGAGTGGACAAGACCTTCTGCTGCTGCAGCTATTGCACCACAGAGAAAACATGCTACCCAACCCTCAATCTCCAGGCTCAAAGGTAGGAAACCAACATTTTCTGTGTCCATTGTGTGTCACTGCACATGAACTTGGAACCACTGCTGCCATATACATGTCACAGTAATTTTTAAATATTACTGTTACATGCATATGTTGGAGAAACAATTGTGTCTGACATGAATAGGGACACACTGGTACAAGACACATATTGCACACATACACAACTGTCATTCTGGTGTCAGTATTCTTTGCCAAATGAATGCTGACACCATGTTACAATCACATTTGTCAACTTTCTCCCTGTGTGGACATTTCAAGAGGACCTGAATCTGTAATGTTGTGCTGTATGTTGTGTATGTGTGTGTGTGAGACACTATGTGTATGTATGTGTGAGAGATTGGATTGGCTGGTTGAGGTGGATGGAGCTGGAGTGGGAAGTGTGGTTGTGTCTGTATATCTGCCACTTGCATATGGGTCTGATGCTGTTGTGTATTTGTGCATCTTTCAGATGAGTGTTGTGGTTGCGTGGTGGTTGTTGTGTAGTTGTGCCTTTGTGTGACTGTGTTTATGTAGATGAGTGTGTAGTTGTGTTAGTTGTTGTGGTTGTGCCATGTGTGGGTATAGTATCGATGGTGTATGTATGTTGTGTTGTGGAAGTGTGCCAATGTGTGTTTTTCGGCATGTGCGTGTTGTGTGTATCAGAATGGCAATGGATAATTGTGTATGTGTGTTGGGTCATGTGTTAAGCAGGTGAACACATATGGCTAAGGTACAGTATGAATGTGTGTGACTTACCTCTATTCCATAGCCACTAGTATTGTTTGATGTCCATTGGTTCCAGAGACAGCTTCCCGCTGTCAGAAATCTGCTGCCAGTATACCGTCTACAGGACTGTAACATCTAAATATGGCAGGAGGACCACTGTTGACTTGATCCCACCAGGATCTAAATCAGGCCCCATAACCGGTCAATTTCAGTGTATTTTGTTTTTTAACTCATTTGAACACCTAAATATAATGTTATTTTCACCTTTGTTTACCTTATTTTAACAACTGGAGGATGTTCCCCTAGCAGTGATTCACCCACTATGTACCACGAATTGCTTTTTGAGGAGGGGCCACCTCAGGCATAGTCTGGTGCTATACACCCAAAATATGTATATGCTGTCTTTCGGTCAGCTCCTGGGAGATGATTAGATGGTTTATCCCTAATCTGCCCCATAGAGGACAGAAAGCCCACTCGAACCACAAATTATTTTATTTACAAAAATGGGCTGGGGCAGTCCACACTTTCTTCTATCAGAATCCTCAATCCTTAAAGGCCCCAGTTAGGAAATGTGTCCTTAATCTGTCCCGGGGGGGATTACAGACACAAAGCTAACTGGAAGCTGGGATTCTTTTTTTTTTCAATGGAGTGGGGGCCAGCTTGTCCTAGCATCAGGCCGCAGGTCCACCTCTAAAACACAAACAGTTTTCTGGCTCCTTGGGGCCTAGAGCATCCACATGGCAAGTGAGAGGAAATTAAGGATATTTTTTAGGTGTAGCTCTGACATTGGAGCTGTGCTGTTTTTGCAACAACTGCACTCCCTTGAAGTCTATTTTGCTATTTCTAAATTTTTATGGAGGGTTATTTTAATACACAAGCAGTATGAACAAGCTCTTATGAATAAAATGTTGCCATTATTTCTATACATGATTTAATCACTGCACTGCTTTGTATTAATTGTGCCTTTTTCAATGGAAATGTTATTATATGAACTTCTATGGTTTTTAAAATAGAAACCGAATAATGTATTTTTCTGATTCTGACATTGGGGCTGTCTGAGCCAGGGCATCTGAAATTCATGTAATTTGCTTTCATGCAGTTATGTGAAAGTTCGGTAAAATTAGACAAAAAAATATATGTAAAGATGTACAACACAAAACTATGCTTTAGTGCTGTGTTTAAGCTCGAAAATGCATCCGTGCATCAATTTTTGAAACAGTCATGCATTTTGAACTATAAAATAGTGTAAAAAACAAAGACAATTATGCCAAAATGGTAGATTGGGGTGAGCAGGTAAATGGGGTGGAGAGTAGCATCATCTTCGTCTTAGTCCTCAACCCCAGCAACAGGACAATTCTGTCCATGTGGGTAGATAGAATGTGGATTTAATCCCTCTCTGCCTATCCATATGTCAAAACTATACCCAAATAAATCAAAAATTGCTTTCACTCACTATGGTAAATCACTGCATTATGTTTGCTTTGGGTGAGCTGGCAATCAAGAACTGATCAAATTTTAACTCTAAAGACCTAGTGAACTCCATGGTGTCTTGGACTGCATGTATCCAAATAGGTTTTCTCAGCCAGAATGCCGTACAAATTCCAAGGTGTGGGTCAAAGAAGACTATTTTCCCCCATATTTATGTGCCAGAAAAATAAGGCACTTCCAGGCATTGGATGTACGCTGCCTTCCATGTGCAGATTGACCCAACTCACAACAGTGGAATGGATTAAAACTATAATTATCTGTAGACCACAATGACACCACGCTGATTTCACATGGTCCAACTTTTAACCAGTTACTATCATGGGAGGCGGCCCCATCACACAAGCGGGTACCATTCTTAATTCAAAAAGTGTGGGAACACTGAGTGGTAGGTCTTTTCTGGATCGTTAAACATTCAGAAACTCTCCCACACAGAAATGTTAGGAAAATCTGTGATTTTAGCCAATGTTTGATGCTTGCATGTCATTCCTGATAAGAAGAAGTAGTGGGGTCCGTGCAAGTCATACTGCATTGGTTTTCCCTGCAAATTTAGTTTTCAGAAATGTCTGGGTTTGATAGGTTTATCTGGGTCCTGACAGAGCCGGACCTAAAGAGCTAAGCTGCACACATTGCTTGAATGGGTCAATTTGAAAGAGAAAATGTTGATGTTTCCTTATTTTGTCTTGAGGCTTTTCCTGTTGCAGGCAACATTCCTAGCCACAAAAGTGAGGTAGTATGTTTTATCAGGAGCATTGTAGGAACGCTAGGTGGCAGGAATTTTAAGGGTCCCTGCAGATTCCTAAACCTTCCCTCACAGAAATGTGATGAAAATGTATTATTTTAGCCAACATTTGCAGTTTGCTGGGCATCCTGGGTGTGAAAGGTAGTGGATTCATACAAATCACACCACCCTGGACTACCCTTAGAGTTTAGTTTTCGAGTAGTTACCCGTAATGCCATAATAGAGCAATTTTCAAGGAAACATTTTTGATTTCTCCACATTGCGTTTCGGGGCCTTTTCTGTTGTGGATGGCAGGCCTAGCCACCAGTTTCATTGGGTGATATAGGAATATAGAAAAGTAAAACACTTGACATTAACAGTTGAGTTTCTCTCCATTGTCAGCCTATGAATGTAAGCCAAATGTTCAAGAAGGAACACATTTTGTAAAATGTCTTCTGAATTGCATGCGAGTATGGGTAAACCCAAATTTGGAGTTGTACACTAATCCTAAGTTATGTATTAGGGCATATTAAAAAAATGTATATGTTTCCTTCCTAATCATTTTTCATTAATTAGATTTTACCATATGAATTGATACCAGGCCAGTACACAGTTAAACACCATTATAAGATGTGCAGCTCAGTTGTTGGCGGCTTTGTATATCACAAGTTTTTTGACAGCCAAAATAACTATATATCACTGTGACCAGAAGAGTCTGACAGATGTAAAGGTATATTACTTCTATAAACCAGTCTTTCGGGCAAAAAAATACAATTGAAACAATGTCACAAATTTATATTTTTCCTACTCATTTTCAAAATGTTAAATTCAATGATTAGATTCTTTAGGAAAACCATGAATAATCTACACAAATAATCTACACAAATGCCCCCTTGATGCATTTAGAATATTGTCTACTTTTCAGAAATGTATAGCTTTCCATCATTGCCTATCGGTTTCACATCTGTTTCGACCACAAAAGGTAAATAGGTAGAAACCATAAACCATATACACAAAGCTTACAAAATTCTTAAAGCTGCTGTAGAAATGTTCTTTTTACAATTCTGCCTGTTCCTGAAAGCTGGGAACAGGATATTCGTGGTTCAGCAAACCTTTTGTTGATGCCATTTTCGGGAAAAATAAATACACTCTTTTGCAAAGCAATTTACTCCAATTAATTTTTTTTATATTTTAGCTATTTTCGCAGGAGATGCACAAACCATGGGTACCTTTAGAATCCCCAACATGGGAGAAAAACAGTCCTACATTGGGCCCATATACGGTATGTGGAAAAAGGGTATGAAGGCCTAAGTGAAAACTGACACAAACATCAAAAAAGGGCTCACCACTTGGGGACAGGAAATGAAGCTTCAGTACTTAAGGACTTAATGATATCAGGTCTTTCCACTTTACAGAACTCAAGTACAAACTATAATCCAACTTCACCATAAACTGTGAGGTAAAATATTTGAGCTAGTTCCATTTATAGACTGTAGAGGACAAATACTTGTTATTTTTGAGATACTCATTGATTATATCATCAGTTTTCAGAAATCTCCAGTTCCATATCACACTACAAAGAGGTGGTTATTCAACTACAGATAAATAGTTGAGGTATATCTATTGCAAGTATAATTATGTTTAATTCCCTGAAAGACAGAACATTTTTGTTGCAGGAACTCACTACGAGGCAGAAGTGTGTCTCTGTTTTCTCGCATTCCATTCCCCTCTCCCCTCTCTACCAAAGAACCTTCACGTTTTTGCATGTATCAGCAATTGCGGTAGTATTGAGGTTCTGAGATAAACATTACTCCTTTTGTATCCAGTGCATAAGGCTGGTACAAATCTTACTCTCTGGCTGCTGCAGAAAACCATGAAAGCTATCAATTGGTGTGGTCAAATCACTCAAGAGATTCAGTTATAGAAGTGTTCAATGCTGAGGTCAGTCCAATCTCTTCAGGCGTTTAAAGGATGTGCTGCCATTGATATCTCCAGTCCTGGCAGAAGTGGTGAAACTGAATTCTATCCATTAGTTCTCGTTTGGCCTAATCAAATAACAATTTGTTTGGCCCATTCAAATAACAATTCTTAAGAAAAATGCAACTCTGCAATGCCCTCCCTCCCAGACAGCACATCTGACTTTAAGCCATGTACAGCCAAACCTTGTTCTATTTCTCATTAGTGATTAACACTTGAGAATCCTTTCTCAGTTTCAAAGAGGCATGGTAGATCAAGCTGGTCACCTACGAGTACAAAGATTGGCACCCTATCCTGAAGGCTCAGAGGACAACAGTGGCCTTGGCCCAACAGTGATTGATTCAGTGCACCAAACTTCACCAAAAATGCATGCCACATAAAAAAGAGCTGGAATATCTAGCAAGACGCCACACATCATATGTAATATGTGAGAATTCAGTAGGAGGCTTTATACACATGATATGGCATTACAAAGTAACATAAAGATTTTGGCAGGGTATATCCACTCTATCAGATGTGGTGTGATGGCTGTCATGCCAAATAAGGCCTTACTCAATATCCTCTCATATCTAAATATATATAACACAGAGACATTCCTTTATATTTACATCCATGTAGTTAAGAGAGTTGGACTTGAAGCTTGGCTTACTGAATGTCCCATGGGTCAATAGCATAACTGTCTAGGGGATGCCTGCAAATGAATGGTAAAATATGAGGGGCACAAGAGGGTTTGAAAAGTAACCCTTGAAGGGGCAAGGCTCTTCATAGAAGTGCATCACTAGCCAATGTGGGCCTCTTAGGCCAGACTTACATTTTAACATTTTGCGGTTCAGAACAAGAGATAACTTGTGGAATGTTTAATGTTCCTTAGATCGGTGTTTACCCAGCCTGTGAAGTAAATGAGACAGTTTCTGGAATAATCAGAATGTATATCAGGTCCCCAGAGTGACTCTAAGGGCTAGTTGGCTGGCCTCCTGATCAGAAGCATTAGGTATGAAACAGGTTTGTAATCACATTGAACCCAGAACCTGAACTCTGCCATATGTGAGGTCTGCCCTCCCAAGTGGTGCTACTGCAGTCCTGGACCCTTGAAAGTGGGCCTGACGGTGCTCCACAATCCCATCTGTAGATCAAGTAGAACTAGCACATCACTTTTGTGGTGTGATGCATCTCCTGCAGAACTGGCACATCGCTGGTGCTGCTCAAATGCATCACCCTCAGAACTGATGCATCGCCTGTGCTGCACAAACTTCTGCGATGCAAAGACTTTGAAGCACCCATCACAGCCAATCAGAACCACCACAGAGTGACACATCTCCATACAAGGAAATCGCCTCACCCAATGCAGCCCATTCGGACTGCCGCTGCGCGATGCATCTTTTTTGCAGGGACAGCTTCTCACCCAAAACAGCCCATCAGAACTGCCGTGGTGAAATGCATCTCCGTGCAAGGCCATCACAGTTCACATTTCCCTGGCACCACCGCTGCATGAGGAATCTCTTTGCTCGGACCCCACTTTGCTTTTGCTGAGTGATGCAAACTCAACACAGGACTCTGCACCTCTGTGTAACCAGGATTAAGGTACTGTGTTCAAAGAACCTAAGTAAGTCCCAGTGGAATGCCCATGCTCCATTGTGGGTGACCTGAGCCTGTAACTTTGTTCCATCTGGCACAACCAGATAACCACAGTTGGTGCTTTGTGCTTTTGGTACTATTTTCATTGAAATTCCTAAAGTATTATTAAAATGTATTCTATTTTTCTAAACTGATGCAGGATATTTCTTGTGTTGGGATTTTCACTGTTTGAAGTGTTGCATAAATCCTTTACACAGTGCCTCTGAGTTAAGCCTGACTGCTCTGTGCCAGGCTACCAGAGGGTTTAGCACTTGTTAATTTGGGGTTTGCTTGAGACTTCACCCTGACAAAGATTGTGGCTGCTGCTTGAGTAGAGTTTCACCTCCCCTCAACCAGTAACCCAATTTCTTACACTGATGATCAGTGGTGAGGATTAGCACTTGTGTTTGTGCTGTGATATCCAGTGAATTTTTGTTACATTGAAAGTCCCAGATAAATAATCTGACACCAGTTTGAGTTTTAAATTTCTCCTACATTGGGCTTTTTGCTTATTTTTCCAAGTTCACTCTGACTCTGCCTGACTGATTGTGTCTGTAGCTTCACCTGCAAGAAATAAAGCTGAACACCTCAGTCTGAAGAGCTACACTCTCAAGCTTTTTAAACTGAATACATTTTTTAAAGAGATGGAGCTGCCAACCAAACGGAGCAACAGGAAGGCAAAGCTCCAAAAGGCTCTGTGGACATGGGTGGAGTCCCACCAATTGTCAGTCATAACAGATGACAAGAATAGAAAGGATGATGTGGAGGGACCAAAGTAGGGCCAGGATACGAGCCGTAGATGCAGTCCTCAGGGGAGGGGAATGACTCATCTACTGAGCTGGAGCTCCCTGCCAGAGTGAGAAGCAGTGTATCTTCACATGGCATTTCCCCAGAGGAGCTAGTAGACAAGAAGACAGACAAAGAGTTTCAGCTACAGATGGTCACGCAAAAACTAAAGAAAGAATTAGCATTGGAGGGAAAGAAACTGGCCATTGAGGAAAATAAGACTGAGAAGGCCTTAGCAAGAGAAACACTGGCAATGGAGGAAAAGAAACTGGCCATGATGTCAGAGGAGAGAAAAATGGCTCACAAGAGGAACCTCAGAGAGCTGGACGTAAAAGCTAGGCATGGAGAATACAGCAATATTAGTGGCAGCATACCTACATTGCCCTCTGGAGCAAGAGGGTGCACATTAATAAATGTCTAGTACCTGACTTTGTTGTGAAGGGGCAACATTGACTGATGGTTTGAACCATATGAAGTAGTTTTTCAGATGATGCATAATCTCTTCGAGGATAACTAGGAGAGGGTCCTAGCCTCTGGAAGCATATACCTAACAAGAAGATGGACACACTACTGGCCCTACAGAATGGGGACAGAATAAAGTATACCCCCTGGAAGGAAACCCTTGTCAAGAAGTATAAGCTCACCCCGAAAGGTATAGGCAAATGTTTAGGGACAGCCAGAAGCTTGCCCATTAGTCTTGGGTGAATTGTGTAGATTCCTTGTGCACAGCACTGGATGGCTGGGTGAAGGGCAGTGAAGTGAAAGATTATCAGTGGCTGTATACAGTGATTTTAAGACAGCATAATTTCAGTCTTTGTTTTGCAGACCTATACCAACACATGATTGACAGTAAGCTCCTTGGCCTTACTGAACTTCTTAAGGAGGCGGACCACTGGCTCAAATCCAGCGCCTGTAAGAATGAATAAGAGAGATAGACTCAGAGAGTGAGTTTATGATCCCTGAGAGTGGGAGACATAATTTCAACCAGGTTGAAGTAATTAGGATCCCTGTCATGGCTTCAAGGGATACTGGGGCTAGCCGGATTATGGTAGTAGAAAGGCTGGCTTTCCAAGAGCATTACACTGGTTAAGGGTGCAGCATGACCCAGGCCCAAGGGCAGAACATTTTATGCCTGTGCTCCTGGTACCCCTGGAGTGGGGTGGGAAGCTTGCTTGAGGGAAGGGTCACGGTTAATCCCCAGGTTCCTATAGACTGCAATCTGGTGAATGAGTTGCTCCTGATGTCAGGGGAACTGGGGTGGGGCAGGCACAGAGGGTGCTCTGACAGTTCATTTATTTGGGTTTACCGCTCTGAAAGGCTGGCTCACCGGACACCTTTTCAGCCTCAGGGTACAGACCTTGATCTGAGCAGCCAGTTTCAGACTACCACCCCTGGACTGGTGGGAAGGAGAGTGGAGGAACAGTGCCTAATACCTGGGGTTGTTGCACCCCACTCTGAGAAACTTCTGATGTTAGAGAACACTGAATGGCCTGGGGCCTAGCTCTTGGCACTGACAGATCTCAGTAGCCTCTGTTCATTGCTGTACTTATGTGCATAGTTTTCCTTGGGTTGGGAACAGAAGTTTGATCTCAGGGGTGAAATGGACCTCATCATTTTGTTTGTCATAGTGGTACTGTCCACCTACTGGGATGCATCTGTCAGCAAGTTAAGGTTAGGTACTGCACAGATGGGTTCCGCAAATAAGGAGAATGATTCCCCATGGGTCAATTCAATGACTCAGGAGAGTGTAGACCGAGGGATCCAACTGAGTTCACAAAGGCATAGAACCGACATCGCTTTTGTTGCTCAAATGCATCACCCTCTGAACTAATGCATTGCCTCTGCTGCACAGACTACCCTGATGCAAGGACTTCACATTGACCATCGCAACACATCAAAACAGCTACTGCATGACACATCTCCATGCACGGACTTTATCTCACCAAATGCAGCCCATCAGAACTACTGCGGCACAACGCATCTCTATGTAAGGACATTGCATCCCACTTTACAGCTCCCAGAAACTGTTGCTGAGCAATGCATCTCATCGTCTGGACCTCACATCACCCCTGTTGTGCAATGCAGCTGCAGTGCAGGACTCTGCATCTCTTTGCAACCAGGATTAAGGTACTGTGTTCAGAGGACCTCAGTGGATCCCTGTAGCTGACCCATGCTCCATCGTAGCTGGCCTGAACCTGTGACTTTTTCACCTTCCTGCGGGACCAGATAGCCACAGTTGGCACTTTGTGCTTTTTGTACTATTTTCACTAAAATCCTAAAAATGCATATCTCTGATTCTACTGATTGGACTTTTGTTGTGTTGGTCTTTATTTAATTATAAACATTTACTTTATATTCCTAAATTGTTGTGGGATTTTTGTGTATTATGTTTTCACGTTATTACTGCCTGACATGCTGCATAAATCATTTACACATTGCCACTAAGTTAAGCCTGACTACTCTGTGCCAAGCTACCAGAGGGTCCAGCACAGTTTAATTTTTGGGTTTGCTTGTGACTTCACCCTGACAAAGATTATGGTTGCTGCTTGAGTTGACTTTCATTCCCTCAACCAGTAACATAATATTTTGCAAGGTTCCTAAATATAAACCCTCCTTGCCAACAAATAATCCTTCTCTGGTGCTGCTGTAGCAGCCTGGAACTGGTTGCCAGCCAGGCTCAGGACATCAACCCCTATTTCAGCATTCAAAAATGTTAATTGTTATACTAATTTAAATGTATAGAGTGCAACAACTAATAAAAGGTCTGATTGCACATAAGCAGTAAGGAGTGAAAATAATGGTAGTTACTAACTAAAGCGGTGGGATTCTAGTCTTTTGCTAATGGTCAAATAAGTGTCAGAGAGTTTTACAAAAGTTTAAAAGTTGTTCCAGAGATATGCATCCAGCACAGTGGGAAATATGGCATAACCAGTAGATTGGTGTGCAGTAACACAGAGATCTTAGGGGCACATACTTGTTGAAACTGGAGATGAAAGAATGAGGAGCTGACCTGGACTGACTCAGAAGCTAATGTCACCTCTCTAAAAGAAGTCCGCCCAAACAAATCTCGGTCAGCTTCAGTAATCAACTTTGCAGCTTAAATATGAAACATTTGGAGCCTGTGAATTTGGCAGCTAGATATCACAGGTTTGAGTGAAGTGCACTAATCAAGTCTTGCATCAAGTTTAAGTCTTGAGTCACGTTTAAGGCAGGTTTTCAGTTTCATGCTGAGTGATTTGACAACTCTATTAGGAATGGGAAAACACTTTGGGAGTCAGACCAGTTGAATGGGGACCAAATAAGATGGCTGGCTACTGCCCGCTATCAAGACTTCCATTTTGTCCAAGGTGATTTTCAGCCAATTATCTTCAATCCATTCAGTGACTTTGCAAAGGAGCTCATCACATTTTTGTGTTGAGAACCTGGCTCACTGAGCTGAAAGACTAGCTGTGTATCATCATAAAACAAACAGATGGATTTCCTGATTACATATGGCAGGGAAACAAAATAGATAATAAAAAGGAGAGAGAAAAGACTGGAATTCTGGGTGCCTCCAGTATTAGTTACAGCACACGACGAAGGACCTACCAGTGAGAAAGGAAATAAATCAATTAAGTGTAATGGCTCTCAGACAGCATTCACTGGGTGTAGCATCTAAGATATGATCTGTGTTGTCAGAGGCAGCTGAAAGCTGTTAGCCCATCAGACTTTAAAAAGTAAACTTACAAGGTGAAGCAAATAGGTTGATGAACCTTTTACTTGCATTTAAGATGTCCCACCACAGATTCAGTATATGCAGATCGATAATCAATAACCAGTCAATTACATTAATAATCAATGATAATCAATAGCACTAGTTAATAAACTGGAGTCAGTAATTGTCACACACCATGACCTTTCAGTCATGAATAACCACACCTTTTAGTAAAAGTTAGAATATTTATTTCCCTATATTAACAACGCTAATGTCACGTAAAATAATCTCAAAATCAAATGATAAACACACAAAAACATAACTGGCTATCCCTTAGACATTCTAAGGTTACAGTGCAAATTAATAACAAGAACAATTGCACAAGCGATATCACATACATCTAGATTTAACAAAGAAAAGCCATCAAACGTTACTCCATATAGTGAGGATCCTCATCCAGCACCAGATTAGCATCTGCATGTTAGGCTTCATCCGAAACAATTTAGTCAACAAATAACTATGGCTCTATCAAAATAGTGCGGTTGGTACCTAGAAAGAAGAAGCAAATAGACTTAAGAAACACATCAGTAATAAAATACCTCTCCTCAAATGGATCGGCAAGAAGGGCAAACGGCTGTCTTACCTCAGTGCAGTCTGGCTAAGTTAGATTTTTTAAAACTACTTTCCAAACCCCTATTGGTCAAGGGATCGCAGGTTCACACTTTGTCCAATAAAACTAAAATAACAAATCTATAATTTCTTCTAGTACATGGTTCACATGTCGCTGGTTGGCTTTCTTGTAATGTTTCCATTATCCGGCTCGTCAGGTATCAATATTGTTGCAGCTTATACTCCAGTCAGTGTCTCCATGTTCTCCTCCTAAGAAAGTCAGTCTTACACAATTTACACTTATAATGCTACATTTAGCAAGAACAGCATCTTCTAGCAATCGGTTCTCATGAGAAAGACTTTTAGCTACGAGCAAATTTAGTCAGCACAGTGGAAAATCACAATTTATTTCTCTAAGCAAACATTTTATTAATCGTTTTAGAAATACAGCTCAACATGAGGCTGTTTATCTAGGCCAAGACCTCCGCTAAGTTAAGGCCTACAATTAATAAAGCTCTTTTGTCACAAAGGTGACAGTGCATATGCTCTGAGGCCATGGATACTCACACCATACCTAACACCTGGCAATCAGAATGAGAGGCGATATAACATAGGACCAGAGCTGTCATAGACAGGACCTTTGGCTTGTTGAAGTCACGTTTCCGATGCCTGCACAAAAGTGGAGGGGCACTCCACTATGCCCCAGAGACTACATGCAAGATCGTGGCTACATGTGCCATCCTCCACAACATCGCCACCAGACGTGGACTACAATTCTCCCTTGACGACACAGATTCGGAGGATGAGGAGCAAAAGCTACCACACCGACAGCCTGGGGATGGCAGCATCGCATTGGAGGGCAGACAGAGACGGTACCACATTGCAACTCACTACTTTGGCAGGTACATGGCAACCGTGACAATACGCACAAATGTAAGACACACATAGCCAGGTGGTGCAGTACAAAAATTAAATCCCTTGATGTCAGGAGTGTAATGATGAACTTGTGACATTTCAACAGCAAGAAAAAAGCAAAATGTAATGTCTGACACATTAACATCATGTGCCTCAGGCAAAACACAGAATAGGTAGCTCACACCCTCCTGTGACTATGGCCACCATGGACCAATCCTGGGTGGTCCCCTGATCCTAGGTGGGCACTGCTACTCCGCAGGATGCGTGCATCTGAGGCAGAAACAGTGCTCACGCTGGAGATGTCCTCACTATCCAGAGGGGTATCGCCAATGCCCCTTGCTGCCTGGCTGGTCTCTATGAGACCCACTGCATGTCTGATGCACCCTAGTCCCCTTGCTACATCACCAGCAAAATGGCCAAGTTCAACCTGCAGCTTTATGGTGCGCCTTGACAGGCAGGTAGCAATGGTTGCAAGGCAGCCAATTGACTGACTCAGTCGGTCCAAACGGGCAGCAGTGTTGCGCTCTCTGCGCCTTGCATGGGCCCTATCTGCCACCATTTCCCTGACCAAGTAATTGATGGAGCTGGTGAGGTTTGCCATGTTGTTGTTCATGGCAGTGAATTGGGTGTCAACATTGGCAAAACAATGGGAAAGGGTCTGTTGCAGTCTGTGCAGGTTCCTGTTCATAACCCGCATGTGTTTATTTTGCAGCCGGTGACTGCTCAGTAAGGATGCCTTCAGTCGTAGGAATTGTTCACCGGTGACATCCTCCTCACTGGCTGACTGTGTGCACTCCGCTGCTGTTACACTGGCTGCCTCGTCTGCTGGGTTGGTGGCAGATTATTCTCCTTGCACAGTAGGGTTGTTGGTGGGAACTTGTTGGAGACCTGTGGGACACAGCGTATACACTGTCAGTGCCTCTCATATGTTTGGTGTATTACAATAAATATTTCTCAAAAGTTGGACTACTGTACTAAATTGCCCATAATGCATTGTTCTGTAGGTTGCAAAATGGGAATGGAGCATATCTGAGGGATGCATGCTTTTGTGTACTGTGGTTGTGTGCATGGTGCATTGAGTGGTGTAAATAAGTGATTTTTGGTACTTACTTTTGGATGTTACCGGTGCAGAACTGTCCAGGTCTCCGATTCCTACCACATCCTCCGGCTCCAGAGTGGTCTCCACCATGTTCTCAATGGCTGTAGGAGGTGGTACTGTTGATGGTCTTCCTCCAGTTCTGTGCTTCTCCCTCATCCGCTCTGCCACCTTTTCCTTGGTCCTGGACCTGAGGTCGTACCACCTTTTGCGGACCTCATCGATGGTGCGATGGCTGACTCCAATTTCATTGATCTTACTCAGGATGCCCTGCCAGATCTTATTCTTTTGTGTGTCAGGGACACTCATTGATGCCTTGCCAAACAAGACATCATGGTGCAGGCAACACTCCTCAGCCAGGACCTCCAGCTCCTTTTCAGAAAACTTGAGTTTCCTCTTCCTCCCAGCAGTGGGTGTCTCCTTGTCCTGAGCTGACATGGCTGTAGCTGCTCCTCTCAGCTGGGTGTGCCTCTGCTGTCTGTGCTGGGTAGGCTCCTCCCTGTTCCATGGGGGTACTTCCTGGTTCTGATGTCAACACTCAGAACCAGGAAGTGTGTTTTCACATATTTTATTAGCACCTGTGCGGAATTTGCGAGCCAGTCGCAATTTGCGACTCCGGACCACACCCTTTTGCAATTTGCAACATCGCAAATTGCGATTTAGCAAATAGCGATTTCGCAAATCGCGATATCGCAAATTGCGGTGCGACTCTGAACTGAATCGCAAATTGGTATTGCGATTTTTCCCTACATCCCGTTTTACGAGTCGGAAATAGCGATTTGCATGGAGTCGCTATTTCCGACTCGCAATTCGTTTGCTTCATACATGTGGCCCCTGGTTTCTATTGTGGATTTCTATTTACATAGGTTATTGTTATATATCATATAGTGCAAGGTAGTTTAGTAAGTGCAGTGCCTGCCTCCTTTAAGAGTATTACTACCATTCAGTCAAGGCTCCTGTTAATTCATAATCTCTCCTTGTATTCTTCACATGTTTTTTTTCATTATAGCTTACTCAATCAGGTCTTTTTTCCACATTTTCTGCTCCGGGACCATGTGGCGTGTCCAGTGTACTGCAGCTCTAGCCAATACTGTACCCTATGAGGCAAACCACATCTTCTTCTTCTATTTTTTTTATCTGAAATATTCCGAACAAGTATTGTCTGATGGATTTAGGAGATAGTGCATCACCACTTTGTCCTAAAAGTTCGGTGCCCAAACTCCTATCCAAACCATATTAAGGAAGTCTAACCCCTGTAGCGCCAGATCTGTGACATGCTGATTTTCTACCTGGTTAAATTTGAGCTAGTTTTCTTAAAAAAGGGTTTGTGGAGCTAGTGACATTGTATTCATTTAAATCTAGAATTTCGGGTGGTCACTTCAATATATTTGCCGGATCTCGTCCAGGCTGAGTCAGTGAAGGGTTCTGGGAAGTCTTATTACCACTTATCTCTGCTGGTTCTGTATCTTCGTCCCTATCATGCACCAGCACAGCATACAGATTAGTAAGCAACTTCTGTATTCTGCCATGTTGAGGGCTTTAGCCATTATATATGTTTCTGGGAGTTTTCTAGGCACAAGAGTCAGATTCCTCTAGCTACCAGTGCTGATTGTGCATGCTGCAGGAACTGACTGGGTCCATGGTAAAAGGTAGCTGCCCCTGTTTCATGTGTGGAAATGTTTATTGGAGTACAAGTCTCCCACTGTTCAACATCGTTCCTTCTTCCACCTAGCCATTGACATAATTCTGTATATGTCTTTATTCGATTTTAGTATCTATAGCCGGGGTCTCAGGAGCACATATTGGCCCTCATTACAACCCTGGCAGTTGGTGATAAAGTGGCAGTAATACCGCCAACAGGCTGTCGTTAAATACCACCAAATTATGACCATGGCGGTGAGAACTCAGATAGACAGTCACTTTACCACACCGACCCCCAGGGCGGAAACAACAGCCACCACAGCGGTAGCCGCCTACAGCCAGGCGGAAGCCAATGTTCTGCCCACCATATTAAGACACACAAAACCACCACCTTTTCCAGGGCAGTACCAACAACATCAAAAGCCTGGCAGAAACACTGCACAGAAGTGAAAGGACTCACCATTGGAGACACAGGGAAGAACCACACCGCCATGGAGCCAGAACTACAGATATTCCGGATGATTCTCTATGTCCTGCTCCACCACGAACACCACTGATGGCGAAGATGACCACGGTGAGTACAGCCGCCTAGCACAAAGGGGAGGGAGGGAAGAAAAAGAGAGTGACACACACGCAACACGCAATACCCTCACCCCAACACCATACACACAATCAGATGCAGTAATAAACCATTTTTACCGGTACCCTTGATGAATAATGCAAGGACTACAAGAGTGTGATAAAGTGATTGTAATAATATAAATACAGTAGAAATACAAAAATTCAATCAAATGGTAAATACATATGTACATTTAAAGGGAGACTGCCCAGTCCTCATTGTGCGTGGGCCACAGGGCCACAAGCCAAAGTCCAAGGCCCCACTTGTCACCTGCAGCAACACGGAGAGAACACTGCAGGGGCATCAGTTGGAAAATAGGCAGGCACCTCAGCCGGCAGATGGAACAACACCACTGCTCCTGGAGGGGGCAACATGCCCTGTGCTTGGTCCTGGGGAGTGCAAGGCCACAGTCTCTCAAGTGGGTGACTTACCCACATGCTCTGGAGGGGGCAACATGCCCTGTGGTTGGTCCTGGGGAGTGCAAGGCTACAGTCTCTCAATTGAGTGACTTGCCCACATGCTCTGGAGGGGGCAACATGCCCTGTGCTTGGTCCTGGGAGTGCAAGGCTACAGTCTCTCAATTGGGTGACTTGCCCACATGCTCCGGAGGGGGCAACATGCCCATTGCTCTGTCCTGGGGAGTGCAAGGCCACAGTCTCTCAAGTGGGTGACTTGCCCACTGGTTCTCGAGGGGACATTGTGCCCTGTGCTCTTGATCCTGGGGAGTGCAAGGTCACAGTCTCTCAGGTGGGTGTCATACCCACAGGATTTGCAGGGGGAAGGCTGCACAGCAGCCCATGGAGGCAGGACTACATATCGTCCATCGTCAGTGATCAGTGGTCCTGCTGCTGCTGGTGGTGGTTGGGGGGAGGCTCCAGCCCATCCCCTGCAGCCTCAGATGGCTGCCCACTGCTGGTGGTGGTGGTGGTGCTGCTGGTGATGGTGGGGGGAGGCTCCAGCCCATCCCCTGCAGCCTCGGACGGTTGCCCACTGCTGGTGGTGGTGTTGCTGCTGTTGGTAGTGGGAGGGGGGAACTCCAGCCCATCGCCTGTAGCTTTGGACAGCTGCCCACTGCTGGTGGTAGTGGTGGTGGTGCTGCTGTTAGTGGTGGTGGGGGGAGGCTCCAGCCCATCCCCTGTAGCCTCGGATGGCTGCCCACTTCTGGTGGTGGTGGTGCTGCTGCTGCTGGTGGTGGTGGGGGGGACCCAGCTCATCCCCTGCAGTCTCGGACGGCTGCCCACTGCTGGTGGTGAGGGGGGGAGGCTCCAGCCTATCCCCTGCAGTCTAGGACGGCTGCACAACCATGGTTGGTGGTGGGGGCTCCGTCTGAGTCCCTGCACCAGGCCCATTGTCCTTCCCGCCTGCTGGTGCAGGCCCCTTGCCTTTCCTGGCAGCAGCTGGGGCAGGCTCCTTGCCCTTCCTGGCACCATTAGGGGCAGGCACCCTTTCCTTGAGGCTGCCTAGTACCCTGGATCCTTTCCCACCACAAGTTGGTGTGGAGACTACTGGTCCCTTGGACTGGGCGGCTGAGGTGCTTGCTTGGCTTTTGCCACCCTGGCCAGACGTGAAGGACGGGGGGAGGGGTAGGAAAGAGGTCAATGGTGGAGAGGAAAAACTTCTTAGGGACACTGGGGAAGGAAGAGGGCGAAGGTTTGGGAGTGGAAGAAGATGGAGTGGTTGAAGGGGCTGTCTGTCTGCTGTGTTTAGGTGCAGGTGCATGGGTTGGATGCTGTTGTGAGGCGGATGGCTGTTGGCTGTCTGAGTGCTTGTGTTTGTGGACCTTAGTGGGGGACAGGCACAGTGGGAGAGGACACAGGAGATGTGTGCATGGCTGTTGTGGAGGTGTCTGCCAGTGAGGTGTGTGTTCTGCTAGGTGTGGTGGTGATGCTGGTAGTGGATGAGGATGTAGTGAATGCAGGTGTGAGTGTAGACGCAACTGGGAGGGAAGAGAAGGAGGAGTGGGACACAGTAGGGGCACGAATGTTGGTATGTCTGTATATGGATAGTGTTTGTGTGAGTGCCTGTGGGATGATGTGTGGTGCTTCTGTTTGCCTGTGCCATTCTTGTGTGTTGTCTTGTCTGCATGCTCGTCTGACTGTGTGCTTGGGATGGGTTGGGGTTGAAGGGAATGGGATTGGGAAGAGGAAGGTGGATGTGGGAGGGTGGAAACTGGGACAATGGCTGCCATCAGAGAGGAGGCCAGAGCCTGGATTCATCTCTATTGGGCTCCCAAACCAGTGAGAATGCCTCCAGGAATGCATTTGTCTGTTGCATTTGGGCTGCCAGACCCTGGAAGGCATTCACAATAGCTGACTGCCCTACAGAGATGGATCTCAGGAGGTCAATAGCGTCCTCACTTAGGGTAGCAGGAGTCACTGGGGCAGGGCCTGAGGTGCCTGGGGCAAAGGAGATGCCCACCCTACTGGGTGAGCGGGCACGGGCAAATCGCTGAGGGGCTGCTGGGAGGGTGGTGCTGGTATGGGGTTGGCAGCTGTACCTGTAGCTGAGGTGGTCACAGAAGTGTCCACCACCACCAGGGAGCTTCCATCGGGGGAGGTTTCTGTGTCAGAACTGTCCCCTCCAATCTCTGCCATGGTTTTCCCCTTGCCCTCCTTCCCACTGGTGCCCTCAGCATCGGTGGACTTTGCCTCCTGGGTCCTGTGGGATGCAGCTCCCTCCGTCGCTGGTGCCTCTGCTCCTCTTCCAGATGATGCTAATTCACATAAGAACAGGGTGACAAAACAAAAAGGGGGATAGATAAAGGATACACTTGGTCAGTGGCTGCATCAACGCCACCATTGGCGTACACACCACTGTCACACCCAAGGAACAATCCTACGCACTATGCAATGCACTACCAGTAATAATGCTAGCCACCAGGGCATGGGGAGGGGCACATACCACCAACTGCAGCACACCTGGGACCCACAAAGCCCTGACCAGTTGTGTATGCCTACAAGCTAGGTAACAGGATTATCTCTTCAGAACCTTGCCCAACATGGGACCTACTCTGCAATGTCAGGCCTGGCCTAGGGGCACCCACTGACACACATCCCACACCCGCGTTCCCCCCCTACCATGCGTAAGTTGTAATGATGGGGCACTGTACTCACCCCCTTGTGGCTGCTGTGATGCCCTCAAGCACCCATCCAGCTCCGGATAGGCCACCGCCAGTATTGCGGGCCATCAGGGGTGTCAGGATTCGACAGGCACCCCTTCCTCGTTGGGATGCCATCCCCAGCTGGGCCTCTGCGGTCTTCCGTGCCCAGCATCTCAGGTCCTCCCACCGTTTCCAACAGTGGGTGCTCCGCCTGCTGTAGACCCCCAGGGTCCTCACGTCCTTGGCAATGGCATGCCATATTCCCTTCATTTGATGGGCGCCGACCTGCAGAAAAATACACACAGGAAATGGTATCAGTGAGACCGTCCTGTCTGTTACACTTATGGCCCACCATACCCCTTCACATCACCATTTGCACACACAGGGCCCAGTACACAAGTTTCACGCCGCCCAGGGGACATCCACCAACCCCTCCTACACAAGGGCCTCACACACACCACTCCATGCATTCATTCCCCATGCATCGTGCTCACAGTGTACTTACCTGTTGATCTGGAGGGCCACACAGCTGTCTGTACAGGGGTAGGACCCCATCCACCAGTCGCTCCAACTCTGCTGAGGTGAAGGCAGGGGCCCTTTCCTCAGTCACATGAGCCATGGCAGGTTCCAGACAGAGGTCACAGCAGCACATGCAGTGTAGGTCCTATCCTGTTGAAGGTCAGGTAGCAAGTGAGTGATCAGATAGAAAATGGCGGTCACATCCGCGGTGTTGCATACCGTCACCTCCGGCATACATCACCATTGGCCACTGTACCCCATAGGGTCCAATGTTAACCAATGAGGAGTTGCACGGCGGTTCCCGACCGCCTCCCACAACGGTGCACAACATCAGCGGAATTACCTCACTTCCACTAGTCCCTCCACAAAGGACAGGCGGACGCCATTTCAAGGTTGGGGGAGGCAGGCCCTGGATAATAACTGCATCCCAGTGCACAATTAGACAAACAGGACAAATACCACTTATACATTCAAAATTAACATTATGCATTGTACTGTTGTGGCTACAATGTTCAGTTTGTGACCGGTTCCTCATTCTTTCGTCGCTTAGACTGCAACGGCTGCAGATGAATAGGAGATGGAGACATACCCCGTGTACAGACCTCTGGTGGACTTAGCAACAATGGAGGACAGGCACATTATCCTCACCTATAGACTTGACAGAGCCACAATCAGGGAACTATGTGCCCAACTGGAGCCTGACCTAATATCTGCTATCCGTCACCCCACTGGGATCCCCACTCTTGTGCAAGTCCTATCTGTGCTCCATGTTTTGAGAACTGGTACTTTCCAAGTGACAGTGGGCTTGGCAGCAGGAAGTCACAGCCAATGTTCGCAATAGTGCTGACAAGAGTGTTGTCTGCCCTGATTAAACACATATGCAGCTACATTGTTTTCCCCCAAGTTAAGGATTTGGCCACAGTGAAGGCTGACTTCTATGCAATGGAACATATCCCCAACATAATTGGGGCAACTGATGGAACACATATTGCATTTGTACCCCCGGCAAAATTAACAGATGTTCAGAAATCGAAAAAGTTTTCACTCCATGAATGTCCAGATGGTGTGCTTGGCGGACCAGTACATCTCCCACGTCAATGCTAAGTATCCTGGGTTGCTGCATGATGCCTTTATCCTGTGGAATAGCAGCATCCTGAATGTGATGGACAAACTACAGAGGCACAGGGTGTGGCTTATAGGTGAGCCCGGGTACCTACCCAGTAGACTTTGGTGTATGTGTATGGTGTGAGCCATGTAGGATAGTGTGTGCCTAAATGTTGTCCCTCAATATTTACAGGTGACTCTGGTTACCCAAACCTATCATTGCTACTGACCCCTGTGAGGAATCCCAGGACAAGGGCAGAAGAACGTTACAATGAGGCACATGGGCGAACAAGAGGGATTATCGAACGTACCTTTGGCCTCCTGAAGGCCAGGTTCTGGTGCCTCCATCTAACTGGTGGATCCCTGTGCTACTCACCCAACAAGGTGTGCTAGATAATCGTGGCATGCTGCATGTTGCACAACCTTGCCTTGAGATGCCATGTGCCTTTTCTGCAGGAGGAGTAGGCTGGAGATGGCCATGTGGAAGCAGTGGACCCTGTGGACAGTGAGGATGAGGAGGCAGAGGATGAGGAGGAGGACAACAGAACTGCAGTTATTTGACAATACTTCCAATGACACACAGGTAAGACAGTGGTACTTCACATTTCATTGTAATTTTGGGATTATCTTTGTCACTGGCATGCTGTTATTTCCCACCTCTTTGCCCACTCACTGTACCCTTTGACAACTCATTTTGCAGATTTTGGCGCCCCAAAATCGCTCCTGGTGTGATCACTGCAGCCAATTACAGGTCTTTCCTATGTGAACATTACTGTACATTTGAATTTCAATGTCTGAATATGGTTAAACGAATACATACTTAAAACATACGCCATACTTGTATTTATTCAAAGGGTGTTTATTGAAGTGCTAAGAAGGAGAGAGGCAAGTGCATTGTGATGGGGGATGATGGAGGAAAGTCCAGGGTATTGTTCCAGTCTGTTTGTAGCACAGGTGCATTGTCCAAGGGGACATATGAAGGCGTGCAATGGCAGTTCAAGGTGGACAGGGTGACAGAGTGGGACACAAGGGTGACAATTAGGAGAGTCTAATTTCCGGGTGGGAGGCTTGGCAATAGTCTCTGGCTTCTGCCTGTATCGCAGGGAACGTTTGTGGGGTGGTTTACCTTCTGCAGGTGGAGGGGTGCTGGTGGCCTGTTGGCCCTGTGGCGGGGCCTCCTGTCCACTAGCGGCAGCGGAGGTAGAAGGCAGTTCAGATGTCTGTCTAGTGGCAGGGGCCTGCTGTTGTGAGACCTGCAAGTCCTCCCTGATCCCCTGGTACGGTCCCTCCTGCAGCCACTTGTTCTCCTGCACATTGGCCCAGCATATCCTGGGAATGTTGGTTTGCTCCCAGGATCTTGGTGAGTGCCTGCTGGAGAGTTGTGTCCCTGGGCCTGTCCTCCCCCTGGTGCGCAGCACTCCTCCCAGTTTCCCTGTTGTCCTGTGCCTCTGTCCCCTGAACCGTGTGCCATTTACCCCAGGTCCCTGATTATCAGGGGTATGAATTGTGCCCCGAGGTCCCTGTATTAGTGGACACACTGCTGACTGACGTGTCCTGGGGACAAATGTATGGGTGCGCTGGGTGGGTGCTATGGTTGTGTTTCCTGATAGGGAAGGCTCTGTGGTGGTGTGTGACTGTGCCTGGGTAACCGACTGTCCAGAGGTCCCTGATGGGCCAGGTTGGTCATCCAGATCCAGGCGACCAGAGTTGCTGTCTCCAGGGCATCAGGCTCATTGGTTTGTTCTATAGACCCTTGTGGGGCCACCTGAGGGCTTGCAAGTCCCTCCACTCTAGCCCCACAGGGCTGATGTGTTGCCACAAGGCTCATTGAGACATATTTCTGGACCATATGAACTCCCTTCCGAATATATAAACTAGAAAAATGGGTAACCAAATCACTGCCTGAGATGTTGGTTTCAATAGAGTGGAAACCATCTCTGCTACCAGAGGATACCATATTCTAGAAAGAGCGATGGTTATTTGATCTGGCAGATAGTCCTCCCATTTGTCCTGCTCACACTCTTTTTTGGCATCAGTTAACTCTTTTTAATAGGACTTCATGGAAGCCTGGATCTGAGGGTCTATCTTGCTTTTTTATTGCAACAACCAATGCTGTCTTGGCAATTCTACATTGTTTATGGTACTAAATTGGTGGAAGCTTCCTCTTCACTGATCGCCAAACCTCAATGAAGAAGTGGTTCCTCAAGTTTTGTAACATTTGGTGTGCACATCGGAAAATGCCCCTAAAGACTCACTGGAGCCCAGTGCCAAGTCCAGAGGTAGCAAGTCCTCCATGAAATTGGCAACTAATCTATTAATCCTGCCAATGGACGCCTTTGAATATTTCATACAATTTTATTTGACCCTACTTCTATTATTTGTGATTCTCAGTCTTCTATCAAATGGCTCAACCCAGCAGTTAGTTCCATGTCTAGCATAAGAACAAAAATGTTGTAGTCACTGTCTTGACTGGAAATTATCCTGTCAATCAGATTTGACCATAACTTTATGTCCAATATTATATAATCATTTAATCTGGTATTATTTAAGTGGTTAAATATATGGTTACCATTCTTGTTGGAGCCGGATCTCGCATTGCAGGCCCTAAGCCCCTGATTTGGACATCCATGGATGATCATTTCTTGATGGGTGGGACTTCTAACTCTGAAATTGACCAGAAAGTGTCCAAATCAACAGTGGAAGTCACCTTCCCCCCCCCCCCCCCACACACACACAATTGTACTCACTTTAGCTGGCAATGCAGCTAAGTGTGCATTTAGGAGATCTAATAATGGGGATTCCAATTTGTTCCCAGCTGGTCTGCCATACATATCATACATATAGTAGATTACATCCGGGGAAACAGTCAAGCCAATACATAGAATTTCGGGAGAGCCCACCTAAATCTCCCTAAACATTCCTGTTAGATTTGTTCTAGCCCAGATTGTAAATCCCCTCAATTGCCTACCATTCCCTGTAGTTATAGCTTCCTTACAGAAATTAACATAACCTGCACAGTGCAGGGGGTTCAAGGACCATGTCTGCTAAAAAAAAAGGTGAAAATCTTGCTATTCTATGAAATCACATCACTCTGGGTAGTTTAGTTTTGAAGCCAAACTTGCTACGTTCTATGAGATTATGAGATGAGATTAACTTAGTTGAAGGACCATTTGTGGTGGAGGCAACCGTATCAGTAATGTGTAATCCAACAGGAGTAGTACCCTCATCACTACGCAGAGGTTTCCCTAGTTGGAGGGAAAGGGTAACGTCAGGTAGCCCAAGCATGGGTGGCCTTAATTGAGTTTAGCAGCATCTTGGATTAGCCCAGCCTAAGATGCTCCCTATGGGTTGCCTCCGTCAGAGGCAGCTTTGACTTGCTGCCTTGTGATTTCTGTTACAAGCATGTTGTCTAGCTCTCTTAAATCTCCCAGAAGGTTTGACAGTATCCATATTAATTCACCCAGCATCAATTATAGGTGTGTCATAGATTTGCTGATTTCAGGGCAGGGCAAGAAGCGCTCACGACCAGGATATTAGAAAGTAACATAGTTCGGTCCAGTCCCCACCCTGGGCATGCCCCTGATTATAGGGCAAAATTTTGTTATGTGAGCAATATTTCCATTCTAATTACACCCTAGGACCTCAGGAGCCTCCTATCAATAGAGATACTTTTAGCGGAGGTGGAGATAGAGTTTTAGAGGCTTTCCTTTTACACATCTTATCAGTGGTGAAGTGCCACTTAGTAATCACCAAGGGACTGGAGAAAAAAGACCCAGCATACGGATGAACAATACATTTGAGTGATGATAACCCTCCTCCATAGGGTAATCTTTTAGGTCCACCCAAACAACTACTAAGCACAATGGGAAAGCATAGAGGACAAAATGATCATGGGCAAAATAAGGCTATAGGGCACAAACGGGCCAGTAGGGCTCGCTGAAAAGGCTACAGGAACCACAGTGATCCTTCCCAGGATGGCCCTGCCCCACAACAAACACAATCCAAGAGGTCCTCACCCCCCTGACTGCACAGATTGAAGAGATGGAAACCCCTCTTTTTGGTGCAGCTATGGTTGCAGCTGGGTGCGGCCCTCTTCAACTGGCTCTGGCTGGGAAGGGCACGGTGATGTCGTTATGCCCTCCCTTCCTCTGCAATAATCAGCAAGGTGGTCTATGTTGCTGTCTTGTGCAGAGATAAAAGTCACTCTGGGGGCAAAATGAATAGATAAGATATGTTCCACCACTGGCACATGTACGTCAGAGTGATTTAGATGGGATCAAAAACCATCTGAATGAGGAAAATGTAGAAAAACCTACCCAGTGACAGGCATGCAGCTAGCAAATGTGCTAATAATGCAAAGTAGCCAACAGTGGAGTCAAGAGAAAGCTTACATGGCAGTTCCACTGTCTAGATCAGATAAATGTGAGTCAGCAATATAAAAATTACCTGAGCTACAGGCTCTCCAACAACATTCTGCCACAGGACCAAGGGAGATGGCCCTGCCCTGCCTCCTTCTGGTGCTAACGGGCACAAAACAGGGCCTCCCTTATCCTGGGTTTCGCCCAGGTGCAGCCTGCACTACAGGACCTTTGAAAATTCTTTGTAGCCCTGCGATAACAACCGGCAGGTGCAGGCATTGCTGACTCCACCTCCAAGGTCCTTTGACTATTGGGGCATGTAGTCCCAGTGCAAATGCTTCCTACTTTGCGGGATCTCCAAATGCCCTTTGTAGTGCAGCAAGAACAACCAGCAAGTATGGGTATTGCTGACAGCACCTCCAAGGCCCTTTGGCTATTGGGACACATACTCCCCATTGAAAATACTTATTTGGTTAACTCTTTAGTGTAAGACTTTCTATAACCTATAGGTATGCAAAATTATAGTTTGGCTGACAAAGTTTTGTGAAGGAGACAAACTTCGCAACTTCTTCTAGTTATTTAGGCCCATATTTATAATATTTTCACACTGCGCAAGAGTAGCAACTCACCTTGCTGTGCTGCACTGCCTGAAACGGAAAGGGCATGAATGTGCCATATTTAAGATTATACAGCGCATTCCTGTTCTTTCCTAGCACTGGTGCACTTTTGGCTCCCTAGCACCAATGCAGGCACCCTAGAATCAAAGTAAAAGGGTGCCTGCATTGTAGGCAGGATTGCTTTTGTGCAGGAAGGGACATCTTCCTGCAACATACAATGTTCAGATGCATTTTTCTCTTTCTGCGTGTGCTGCAGAATATTCCAGAATGACGTGGAAGATGCTGCAGAATGCAGCACATGTAGAAAAAGAGAAAAGCAAGGTGAAATAAAGAGTCTGGGGAAGCATAGCATTTTGAATCATTACCAGGTGTACAACTAATGGTAAATCTAGGAAAGCATCAAAATCCATGGGTGGATGCGTGGTTACACCCATGCTACACCCATAGAAAGCCTCCCTGGGACAGAGTAAGGCAAGGCAGAGATTTGTGCTACCTCATGTTACTCCAGCTTTATCAAGCCATGCATGGCCATGCAAGGTGGCCTTTTTTGGCTTCATAAACCTCACTTATGTGTTGCGTCACCTTTGTGCCCCCTTGCACGACACAAGGGCAACACAATACCTTCATAAATCTGGGACTAAGTTTGTTTTCTTCTAGAAACTGCACATGACCGTGACGTTTTTGCATATGTGCTTGACATGAAAATACTGTCCTAAATCTTTCACTTATTTAACATAACACATTTGATGTCATGTATTTGCTTGTAGAAAAAGTAAATGCTGCAAACCCTTAATAAAAAGTGTGTGCTAAATTTGGGAACTTTTTTCAAACGTTGCCAATTTTGATCAGTGCCTAAAGTTGGAAAACATTTTTAAAAATGCGACGGTAGAGAGACCCCTGAAAATTTTATTTTCATAGTGCAATGCATGTAGTAGATTTATTAGCTGCACGGACAACTTGACAAGTGTTTTCTTCCACCACGAGTTTTAACTCTACAATTCAAAGCTTCTCAATAGTGGTGTTTTATAACCTGGATTATGTTTTTTGTAATAGACTTTAGAAAAATCATCATGGTGATGTATAAGAACTGCCAACTTTGCATTACTGCATGGCAAGATTTATCAGTAACACTTGAAAATCGTGTTTCCTTCATCTGGTGATTAGCTGAAGTATTGTACACAAGTTCAAACACACTGTCTCCCAACATCTCTTAACATCTCGTAACATCCGCATGGCTCCAATTAAAATATTGCTACTACTTAATTTATATTGAAAATGAGCACCATTAGCAGTCAAGAGATCAGTGCAATATACAAGAAATGTGTAAGGTAGGCTTCAAAGCTTTCGAGATCAAGAATTTACTTTGAATCTTAAATATTTCCCTATAAGCCCTAGAACGCTATTAATACATAGGTTGAAAAATTTAATGAAACCTCTTATTATATAAACTAAGACTGAAAGATTTTGAGAAATGTAGTATTGAAGGAGTATAATAAACAGAGTTACCTTGAGAACTAAGTCCCATATTTATGAAAAATGATGCAAAACTGCACTATCGCAGTTTTGCGTTATTTTTCCTAACACTGGCTAACGCCATTCCCTAGAGCCATCTTAGAGCCTTATTTATGAAATGACGCAAGATTGCTCTAAGGAATGGCTAGCGTCTAAAGAAAAGACACTAGCCGGTCAGGGATGTCGTTAGGAAAAATTGAGCTAGTGGGACTGTATGACGTTAGACTGGTTAGTGGAAAAAATATGCTGCTAACCAGCCTAGTGTCAATTTGTGATGCCCAAGCAGCCAAAAAATGAGTCTTGTCTAATTGTAGACAGGAGTCATTACCACCACCCCAATGCCAACCACAGGGGACTAGTGTCCCCTGGACAAGTCCAACATACCCAGTGCCAGGCAAGGGACCCCATGTAAGGGGCCCCAATGGCACTTAAAAAAAATAGTTTATACTTACCTAAACTTACCTGGGGGGGTCCCCCTCCTGTAGTGTCCCTGTGGTGTGGGTGGTGGTGTTTCTGGGGCTTGGAGGTAGTCATCTTTGTGCCCATTCCCTGGTGCTCCACCATGGAAATGGACCCACCTACACTTTAACGCCTGGTCTTACCCAGGTGTTAAATAATGGCGCTAAGCGGGCATAGCACCATTATTTAGGGCCACCTCATCCTTGTACGTTATTTCTGCGCCTCGAGATAAATATGGCGCTAGGGGTTAGCGCTGTGTTTAGGACAGGAATGCCTACCTTGCATCTCACTGATGCAAAATGGTTTTGCACATCATAAACATGGCGCTAACTCCAACATTTTGATGCTAGACGGGTCTAGCGTCAAAATATAAATATGGCGTTAGGTTAGCTCCATTTTAGCTTCAAAATAAATGGCGCTAACGGAACACTAACCATCCATAAATATGGACCTACATGTTTTAAATTTGCATCCTAAGTTATCGGTAAAAATGGTTTCAATTCTTATTGTGAAGAATGAATATTGGGTGGATACTAAGCCCCTGATTAAAAGTGAGCCAGATAATGTGGACCCCTGTGCAAGCCCCTGCTTGTGAATAGGTTGGAATTATGATTTGTGCAGACCATCACATGTAATATTTACCAGATGCAATAAAGTCCAGAGGCCCAGTGCTTAATTTGTGCTTGTTGTTTCTGGTGCGGAGCCCGAGCACTTATTTTTGAGAGCTGGTGCTTATTTTTCTGCCTGAAGCATTTACTGTGAGCAAAAGACACATATGAGAAAGACGGAGGAAGAGAAAAACGAAAAAGCGTCACAATAGGAGAAAGCAGAAAGCTGCAAGAGTGAACGTAAGGGTCAGGGAGCGGCTCTAAATCAATTAAAGAGGTCCGAGGTGTCTCAGTATTCCGTGTTTGCACATTTAATTGCAGCAGCTGCATGTTTAACATGAAGGCTTTGGGCACCGGCACCTTTTTATTTACAAATTAAGCACTGCAGAGGCCGTGTTAAAAGTTAGCCAAACCTGGAATTTAACAGAAGATAATAGCCTGGTATTTTCCAGGGCATGTGGATTTTGCTGACGAAAGCACCAAGCTCTGCATATTTTACCCCATTTTAACACCTTAAATACAGGTGTTCCTAACCCCCATCGCTGGACGATGTGATGCAGATTGTACGTAAGCCGATTGAGGTTAAACCTCCATCGGCACCCAAAGCAGCAAAAAGGCAATATTGGCTCTGTAAGTGGGAGATGCACCGCAACGTCTGGACAGGTCGATACCAAACTCTTTCTTTTTTTTTTTTGTTTTTAAAGGATATCCCTGGTGCCTAATTGGCTGTATGCCATCCAATTTTTCTTGAGTTTTAGATACATTTTCTCACAGGGGATAACTGAAAATATAAAAAAACACAATACCGAAACACAATGATATCAGAAATTAAATATTGATAACAAAAATATTGACTTCCTACACTCAAGTAGTAAAACCACAAAAATTGAGAAAAAATATATAGTTGTTAAAAACATCAATTTTGTAAAATTTATTGAAAAGAAACTCAGATCATACAAAAATATTGATACCTTTACGTAAAAATATAAAATGTCAAAAATATTGATAAATACAATATTGCTAACAATGTTATTTCCCCCCAAATTAAGGGCCTAATTAAGAGTCTGGCGGTCTTAACACCGGCAGACTCGCAGTGGTGGTCAGACCATCGCAGCTTTGGTGGTCCAACTGCCAAATTATGACTTTGGCAGTCGGACAGCCAAAGGACTGCCATCCCCGCTGGGAAGATAGTTCCCAATGGCATGACGGCACTCGGGTTTGGAATCAGCCACAACGATGCTAAACTCAGCGCCACCATGCTGATTACAACCCCCTTTTCCGTCAGCCTTTTCATGGCTGGGATCCTGCCATGAAAAGGGTGGTGGAAAGGTAGTCCATAGCAGACAGTGCGCATTCCGAGGGTGCTGGTCGGGCCCTTTGTGCTGTGAGATATCACTCGGCTCCTTTAATGGAACCGAGTGATATCTTATAACACTGCTCCTGCCAGACTGACCAGCAGGAGTGCAGTATTTCAAAGTTTCCACCGGTCAGCCATGTCAGGTTGGCGGAAACCTTGTAATAGGGTGGGGGATGCCACCGCCATGGCAGTGGTGTCCTCCCTGTGAGTTTGGCTGTTCTGTGTTCAGACTGCTATGCTCTTAAAGAGCCCTAAATGTTCACTAATATTTAAAAACACATTTTTAACATTAAGCATTTACCTTAAATAAATCTAACACTTTCTATACACATACTTAAGTTAAGCTAAGTATATTACAGTTACTTTTCACTCCCAAAAAATATGGAGCAAAAATTATTACATAATTATATTTCTTCATAAACAGCCAACTCGTTTCAACCTGCATGGTCTTGATCACGGCTTTCTGTGCAGGTCAAAAAGCTTTGGCTGTTTATGAAGAAATAAATAGTGTTTAAGCTGTCTCTGGAGTATGTCTCAATGTTTGGTGTGCAAAATTAATGAGGTGGTCCAACCTGGTGGGAGCACTGGTACTGAAGGGCACGCTACTTATATGGACAGCATTATTGATTTTTTTTTTATTATATATATATATATATATATATACATATATTGTAGTTTAAGTGCTTTTAGTTTATTTTTACATATTTTTAAGGTAGTATTGCTATTATTATTATATATATATATATATAAATATATTACAATGCTACCTTAAAAAAAAAAATATATATATATATATATATATATATATATATATAATGACAATACTACCTTAAAAATATGTAAGCATAAACTATGTAAAACACACGCTGAGGCGGGTCAGGTGGTGCGCACTCCAGGATGACAAGACAGCTGCATATCCAACTACCAACATTTTATGCAGTACAAAGGGTCACCAACAACAACCCAATGTGTTTCATCGTAAACAAGTCTTGAACCTGTGACCAAGGTGCGTTTACGTCAAAACATGCTGGGTTGTTGTGACCCTTTGCACTGCAATACAATTTTAGTAGTTGGATTTGCAGCTGCCTTGTCATCCTGGAGCCGTGTACTGCTTGACTCGCTCAGCCTGTATAATACTGGACGAGCACCTCATCCGGATGCGCATGGGAATTGTAGGCTCCCAGCTCTGAGGACCAGTGATTTTCCATATATATACATGTATTTGTATATATATAAAATTCAAAATAAAACTAAACCAACTAGTGACATAAAATGTAAACAACTTTCACCAATAAAATCTAACAACCAGTTAAATCAAGAATAATTCAAACAACTAATTACTTACAAAACAACAAACGCTGTAAGGCAAAGAAACTCTGCTGTATTTTCTCACTAAACCAATGCAGAAAAAAATGTATACATTTTAACAACTATCTAAACAAGTAAAACTTATATTTACACTAAAACTTAATTGTTACTAAACTTATAAATGTTGGGCTTGTGGCCAAGTAAAATGACTACCAGGACGCGTTGCACCTAAGCTCCCAGCCAGCCCATAATTATTTCTGCACCATCCTTGATTTAAGCCCTGCACATTCCTCCAATAATTACCACAGGAACACGGACAGGTCCTAGAGACGTGTTTATAGTTGTCTCAGGGCTACTTATGCCACTGGGGCCCAAGGGCCTGATGTGGACTGGTGAGGCAGTGTGCCTTGGGGGAGCACTTTACAGACAGAGGAAACATCTAAGCTTCAGCTGTCCCCATTAGAGGCACTGGTCCTGGAGCTCCAGGCAGCTAGTACACTTGCCCGGCCTGTGATTGTGGCTTGCGGTCGGCTGCCCTGTGGGCCTCCTAGTGGCTCGGTGGTGCAGTTGAGTGAAGTTGCGGACTGTGGGTGGCACCGAAGCTGGGTCCTGCCTCACTCTCTGACTGAGTTCTGAACTTGAGGGCCTCACAGGAGCAGTATGAGGGGCCCCTGTGGAGGACAGCTGGCCTTGAGATTAGGAGTACCGATGTTGAGACAGTGTTAGAGAGCCCTGGAACATCGAGCGGGTTCCCTCACTGGAAACACCTGGTGCCCTCAGCGGGCGAACAAGACCAATCCAGGGGGGGCCACACCTGAGGGCATTGTTGTGTGGGGACCTATGGCTTGTGGTAGATGACGTTGGGGCATGGCCTGCTAAGAAGTGGTGTAGTCCAACTACTGAGGCCTCCTGATTTCGGGTGGTGCCCCAGGTGCCCTTCCGTCCATCTGGGTCCTGAGGGTTGGTGGCCTGAGGCCCCATGATTGACAAGCTGGACTGTTGCTCTTGGCCTGCGCAGACATGCCGGGCCACAGGTGAGATGTCCTGGTGGGATTATACTGCAGCATCATCGAGGATGTGGAGGGCCTTGTGGGGCGGGACTGAAAACCCAGAGGCCTGATATATCCTTGAGTAGATAGCTCCTGCATGCCTGCGATTGGACCAGAGGTGGAACTAGTAATTGTCCTCTGGGTAGGTGACACCTGTACATTTACAGCTGTGGATGTGGCCTGGAGACAAATAGTTGTGAGCAGGGGGCATGAGGAGCACAGGTGTAGACTACTTCGACTGACATAAACTGTTGGGATTGGATTGTCACACCTGTGGGCAGATCTTGGGACAGGACATATCAGTACACTCACATGCAGCGAACACCATCACTCAAGATACAACGCCGCATCCGAAAACCCAGAGACTTATGTGGCACAGAGGGGCAGACAACAAGAAGGGCTTCCAGGAGGGGGATTAGGCACCCACCACTTCCGCGCTGTTGGCAGCTATGCATGGCTCCTGGACTGTGCTCAAACATAAAAAAGAGATTGCCTCCATTGATGTCAATCTCGTTTGTGCTGACTAGAGGAAGGTAGCAGATAAAGTCACAACTGCAGAGGGCAATATCGCAGAGCTGCAGGGGGAAGTTTCAACCCTTAAGCGTCAGACGGCCCAAATGTCTTCAGTCATAGGTGAGCTTGAGCAGCAAATCGAACATGTGGAGGGTTGCTCCTGCTACAGTAACATTCACATGCTGGGTTTTTCAGCGAGAGCGGAGGGAACCTCAGCTGAAAAGGAAAGCATTGCAGGCCCTGGCACATGCAATGAGTGGACATCTGTAGTCGATGTGTTGCACTGTGTTTGTTTATAGGTGGTGGGAGGTTGTTTGGTTCTAAAAGTTTAATTTTGTTTTTGTTTGAGCAGTGGTCGGTACCCAATATGGCATGGTGGTGGGTGCTCCCTCAGAATCTCACTGCTGATGATGGGGGGTGATTACAGATTCCTGACCTGGAACTTTAGGGGTTTAGACATCTACACAACGAGATACAGAGTGCTCACCTTCCTGAAGTGACACAAGATCAGTGTAGCATGCTTGCAGAACACTCAGTTGGACAATGTTGGCCCATTGTGACTAGCCAAAAAGTGGCAGGGACATGTCTTCCACTCCACCTCCTACTCTAGGTATGCCAGGGAACACTCTTTTGGGTGGCACTAGGGTTGCCATTTTTTCTTAACGTTTGTAGAGGCTGATGTGGAGGGGAGGTATGTGATGTTACATGGGGATACTTGAAGAGGGGGCAACGGACAGTACTGAACATGTATGTCCCAAACACTGATGACCTTTCCTCCTTTTTGGTAATTCAGGAGCAGGTGGTTCAGGAGGCAGACTCACCTCTTATATGGCTAGGAGGCTTGACTGGATGCTGGACGATAACCTTGCTAGAAGGCCCTCTAGGGAGGGTTTCAAACCCCTCATTACAGCTTACAAGAGTTATGTGAAATATGGGCCTGGTGGACATTTGGCACGCTCGACATCCCATGCAAAGGGCATACACCTACCATTCCCTAACTCACAACACATTCAGCAACCTTGCTAGAAGGCCCTCTAGGGAGGGTTTAAAACCCCTCATTACAGCTTACAAGAATGTGAAATATGGGCATGGTGGACAATTGGTACATCCCATGCAAAGGGCATACACCTACCAATCCCTAACTCACAAAACATTCAGCAAACTAGATGGGATCTGGTGGGAGGGGTTCCACCGGATGAGGAGACTGAGGTGACACACCTGGCATGCGTTCTCTCTGATCACTCCCCAGTCTGTTCTGCGTTGAAATGGGGGAGCCCGGAGCGGAGGGAAGTGGCATGGAGGATGCTGGTCAACATTCTTACTGATCTGATTGGGATGGATGTGCTCTCACAGGCCTTGCCTGAATACCACAATACCACGGTACACCATCCACGGAGGAGGAGGTACTTGAGGCTGTGCTTCAGGGAACTTGCCTGGGTCTAGCTTGCAGCATGCGGCGGCACCTTCAGGCAGAGCTGGGGTTGGGGAGGTAGAACTGGCATTGATACTGGTGAGGGACATGCACAAGGAAATTGAGGATGTGCAGGCGGATAGCGGACCTTTGGGACCACCTAGACAAATTCACCTTGAAGCAATATAGATAGCGACTACAGAGGGAGAGGGGTAAGTCAGGCAGGCTCCTGGCATGGATTTTGCTCAGAGAACACAGATCATCTCTGATGACACATTAAGAATGCCTGAAGGTTCCAGTATTACAGCCATGGCGGGCATAGTGAAGCAAGTGTATTTTGCGGACCCTGGAATCGTACCAGACCACTGCAGAATGTTCCTTGAAGGCCTGGGTTGCCCAAACCTGGGAAGGAGGTACCTGCAGCAATAGACAACCCCATGGAACTGGAAGAATAGCAGGCAGTGTTATATATGCTGCCTCTGACTAAAGCAGTAGGTGGGAATGGTTTCCCTGTTGACTTTTAGCAGAACTTCTCTGCTGCAATCAAGCAGGGTCTACTTGAAGTATTTCTTGCAGCACAGTTGCCACCAACTATGAAAGGGAGAGATATGTAGATTACTAAAACTTTGTGGTAACAAGGCTGACCCAACAACATACAGAAAGCTTGCTTTGATAAACTTGGATATGACAACATTGTGTAAGCTGGTGGTCAAACGCCAGTGCCCCCACATACCTAGCCTGGTCCATGAGGATCAGTGCTGTTTTATCCTGGGACAAAACACCAGGATGAATCTCAGCAGTCTCTCTCATGTCATGCACAAGGTTGAGCAATGTGAAGATGAAATGACCTTGGTCTCTATTGATCTAGAAAAGGCCTTTGACACCATGGCCTTTGACTGGGGTTAGCTGCTTGAGGCCCTGTGGGACACTGGATTCTGACCCATGCTCTGGGCTAGATGTGGTTACTATACACTGAACCCAGTTCCAGAGTGCAAGTAGGGCAGTGTCACTCAGAAAAATGTGTCCTAGGCCATAGGGCATGCCAGGTCTGTCCCCTCTCACCACTCCTGTTTTCTCTTGTAATGGAACACCTAGCAATCAGAGCTCAGCAGGAGTTGTAGGATTGGGGCATACGCTTGGGGAACGTGGAGCATGTCATCTTGTTGTATGCAGATAATGCCCTGTTTTATCTCTCATCCCCCGTCTCCTACTGGCAATCTGGCTGCACCTGCTGACTGACTTTGGGGCCCTTTCAGGGCTCAGGATAAATTGGGGTAAGTCCCTCCTGTTCCCCCTCACACCACTGGTTGGAGCCTAGTGGAGAGGGTCCCAGGTATTGGTCTGCGCTGGGAGTTGGCACACTTTAGATACTTGGGGATCATGGTTGTGCACGCATGGGTACAACAACTGCACCTTAATATGGATAGAGTTCTACAGTATAAGAGTTCTAGATTCATTGAGGGCCTCAGTAACATTCTGGAATGCACTTCCCCTGTCTTTGATGGGCAGGCAGGCCATCTCCAAGATGGTGCTCCTGCCGTGCTTCTGATACGTCCTACAGAACTCTCTTTGCACCCTGCCAACCAGGGTGCTCAGACGGCTGGACTCGATCCTCATTTCCTTACTATGGGCAGGCAGACAGAGCAAGGTGGCCCTGATCATGCGGACCAGACAGTTTGATGAGAGGGGACTGGGGGTGCCATGGCTGGATGATCTGCATTACTACACAGAGCACATGCAGCACTTGGCATGCATGCTGGAGCCAGGTGACAGTTGGGAGAAGTGCTTACTGGCAGGGACAGACAGGGCAACTGGTAGAGCTGTTCATTGAGAGTGCTGGACATCACAAATATGGCAACGGTTTTTCACAGTGGTGTTGAAAAGTGCATCTATGGATATTGGCACCAATCTGACAAATGGCAGCCCATATGTCCTTCCAAGTATGGAGACAGGGTGGTTGTGTTCTACTGGGGGATCTATACCCCTGTGAGACCTTCATTACCTTCGAGGAGGCACGTATGGAGTTTGCGATGGGGCTAGGTCACTTCTTGCACTATGCAGGCTTAGCAGAGGTGGCCGATCAGACTTGGTCCTCCTTTTCTGTGGTGCCTTGGGCTACCCACCCCCTACGGACTGTGCTGTCTTGCCGGATGCACAAGCATCTGATCTCCATACTATACAAAGCTATAAGGGTGGATGCTGCAGAAGGCCCCTGCGGCTTGGGATGCAGGATCTGGGAATTCCACTGGACGACAGGGACTAAACGCACATCTGCGAGCTCATCCAATTAATTTTGTGCAACACCTGTTTCAAGCCAGTACACTATAGTTTTGTGCACCTCACTTATGTGACCCATAGGGATATCCATTACCTGGCACCTGTTTGATCAGATAGAGCCCCTTGTTGTGGCACTTGGGTGGAATTCCTCCACATGGGGCTGCCAGGTGGTGCAGGATTTCTGGACCCGGGCGGTGGATGAATTAGCACCAGCCAGTCACCTGAGTGGAGGGGACCCTTCAGTGTTGCTTGTTAGGAATATAGAAAGGCCCAGATACCGTAAAATGGTGTGTAAAGGTTTGCAGTTGCCACTGATGCTTGCTAGACACAGGGTTGTTATCACTTGGATGGGTCAGCGCACCACAGTGATAGATCACTGGCACAGGGATGTGGCGGAATGGTCGTTAGCTGAGGAAGCACATATGAGGCTCAGCAGATGAGATGACAAGGTAGGAGAAGAGCTCCTTCATTGGAGAAGTTTGTGTGATAGGCTCCTGGATCCCGACTTTGCTTTGATGAGCGGGGATAGTGACAGCTCTGATGGCAATGATGATCCTGATCTTTGATTCATGGAGGGAGTGCCTCGCCCACCCCCCCTGCCGGGACAAGGGTATATGTCTGATATGTGATGACAGCCAATTTTCCTGCATCCCTCTGATCTTGTGAGTGAAAGCTGGATGTAATTAGGTTAGCTTTCCTGTGCATTACCGACCATGTGCTATAAGTTACACTCTTACTACTGCTATGTTGTGTTATATAAAATGAAAAAATAAAGGTTTTAAAAAAAAACTTTAAATAACAAATACTTTTTAAAATACTGTCCAACTTCTTGCATGGACTTCCTTAAAGAAAAACCCACGCCTAGAAAGAGCGGTGAAATGCCTGAAAAGAACAACCAATAAAATCCATTAAAAAGATATAAGAAAGAAAGTATAAATAAGTTATTAGAAAAGTCTAAACTCGCCCAAATAGCAAGCAAAATAAACCCCTCAACCTCACTGTCTATAAATTAACAACAAATTACCATGTAAAGTGAAACTTAGAATGTTTTAAATCCAATAGAATAGAGAGCACCTGCTTCACATAACAACACGCCCAGCGAAAAAGCTGCAAAATCATGAGAAAAATGTATAACCAATATACAGGTAAGTATACAAAATAGATGTCACTGCATAATTTTAAATGTAAATAATAAATATGCAAACTTTAAAATGGAAATGTAGTAAGTAGTATTCTAAAGCATGCTATGAGAGGGAAACTAAAAAAGAGGATGGTGTAATTCATATAAGCACAACTACCCCCCAAATGGTACAGAAATAGAAGTAAAAGAGATATCACAGGATATAAGAGAAGCAAGCACAAGCTCCCAAGAATCCACAAGCAAGATCCCTAAAGATATCTTACACACACACAACAGGTCAAATACCGCCTATCCCCACTTTAAAACTTTGAATTGCACAAATTCAAAGAGCCACCGGCAATACCCCCCCTGCTTCTAGAAGATACCAAAACAAACACTTAACAATGACTCATAGTGAGTAACCTTTTCTTTACATGAGTGCCTAAATAACAAAAAACTTTTCCTAATATTCTCTGCAGCAGATAACTTACAGAAAAAGAAGCAATGTGAAACATGGATGATGGATGGTACCTTCAAAATGTGTCCCAAACCATTCACTCAGATATACAGCTTACATAGTGAATATTAAAACACAAATACTCCTTTTATATTAGGTCTACTTCCAAATAAGCAAAGCAGCACTATGAATTCCTAAACCATATCAAACACACAACTAAGCACTAGCCTATGCCTCTGTCACAGAGGTGGTTAACCACTACCATTTACTAATAGAAAGTCCTTTCTAACAACTACATGAAGACAAACTTAGCCCCCTAATGCATTCCTTTGAAGACACTTAGGTCAGCAGACTGCATCGTTCAGGACACAGACGTCAACCCAAATTCCAAGTACCATTGTGGAATTTCTATGACAGCAGCTTTGCGCAGGAAGCGAAAAAAACAACACAGTGGAAGGATGGCACAATGCTATTCAATCCACATTAGGCAGAACATAACCTACAGTGTACACATTTACAGGAGCTTTGAAAAAGAGCAGAGGTACCAAATTGTTACTCAAATTGGTCCTAAATTTAGTAAATAAGACAAAGGAATGTATGATATGCAACAATTAAAAGTAAAAGTTTTCGAAATAACAAAGAAGTAGTTTACTTAGTAATGATAGTCAAAAGTATATTATAAAAAAATATAGTAACCAAAGTCCTCAAAAACTCTGACAATTTCCTACTCAACATTCCAAACCTTGTATTTTTTAAATAATAAAATAATATTTTATTACAGTCAAAAAATTAAATACAATTCCAATTAAATTAAAAAACTAATACAATAGAACTTCACATAAATTATTGTAAAATAAAATTATATTGTCACCAACAAAGAAAGTAAAAAGACAACTGAATCCGTCACATAATTTAATCACAACACGTAAACCATACAATGCCACATAACAATCACATAATTGCATAAACATTATAAAATGACACTTCCCAACCAAAAGAAAATTAAATAAAGAAAAAGTATTGTTCTGTAGCTGCACATGTTTCTCTAAATCCACATAATTAAAAATTTGTAATCCGCCAAAATGGAGAAATATTGTCCAACACCCCAACAAAAACAGAAAGTGAAATTAATCCAATACAAGTCCCTCAAAGCAATTCAAAGTATGCAGAAACCATAAAGAACCCAAAAACATATTTTTGTAAAATAAGTGCTCCAGGAAAACCAAAACAAAGGGAAATCAAATTAAAAAGCAAATCTTTATTATCAACCAAAAATCATTTCCTTAAAAAAAAATTAAAAAACGTAAACTCTCAATGCCCACAGGATTTATTTGTAGACAAAAACTTGCAAAGTATATAAAAATCCTAACATTTCACAAATTAATCAATACTGCGTAGTTATACAATTTAAAAATATATAGGTTGTGTTAAAAATAATTTTATCTAAAAACAAGCTAAACTAAACTCAGAGACTCAGAGACTGGATCAAAATGGAGAAAGGGACAAAAAAAGTGGACTTGTAGAGGAAAACAAGAACAGGAAGTCTATTGCTGTTGTGAAAAAAGGGCCATCTCCGATTGAGAAATGAAAACCAATATTATAGTGTAGGGCTGCTTGAATTGACTAAACAGAGATAACAACAAATTTCTCATATGCATTCCAGAAATGTAAACTTTGAGGAAAGCACATCAGATTCCTAGGTAAAAACCATAGAGGGTGAGGACCCAGGCTGCTGATTTGTTTTGGCATTCAGGAGCTAGAGAACCAACCCATAGCACTGTTCCCTGTGATGTCAGCATGAGACTAGAATGGCATTGCTGCAGCGGGTCCAGAAAACAACAGAAGCAGGGAATTGGTGGGCCAACCAGACTGAGGCACTGCTGCAAACAAACTGCCCAAAAAGTTAAGTGTTTCTGGTGGCCTACCTCAGTCGGTGCCACCACTTCAGTAGGCAGATGGTGCTGCAGCTCTTTAACAGGAAATGCTCTCCATAAGCATGGCATCCACAAGTGGGCACAATAACATGCCCCTTCCCCCGAAGGCACAGAAAAAGTTCTGAACAAATGACAGATCTAGCTAGATGCATGACTACCTTCCATGAAGGCACGGAGACAGCGCTGAAAAAATAAAAGAACAAGGGCCTCATTACGAGTGTGGTGGGCTGAGGACCCCCACACTCATGTTGATGGTTGGACCTCAGCACTCCAAGCGGTCCAACTGTCCAATTACAATCCTGGCAGGGGGAACCAGCAGGGGACAGCCACAGCCACTGGGAACATGGTTCCCGATGGCATGACGATGGCCAGAGTTGTACTCAGCCAGGACAGTGCTGAACTTAGCCCTGCCTGGCTAATTTCAGCTCCTCTCATCGCAACCCTTTCAATGGTGGTCTGACCGGCATGGAAAGGGTGGCAATGAGGGTGTACTAGGGGCCACAGGGGGCCACCTGCAGTACCCATGGCAAGAACAATGCAGGGGTGTTCTGCAGACTGTGCGCATTCCGAGGGTGCTGGTCGGCCCCCTCTGTGCTACAAGATAGCACTTGGCTCTTTTAGGGGATCTGAGTTCTATCTCATAGCACTGTTCCTGCTGGTCCGACCGATGGGAACTCTCTATTACAATGTTCCCGACAATCAGACCAGCAGGAATATTGTAATAGGGTGGGAGGGGCACCACTGCCATGGCAGTGGCATCCTCCCCGGGAGCTTTTCAGTCCCACGATGGGACTGCCAAACTTTAAATGAGGCCCCAAATTAGGTGAATGAATATTAGATCCCAAAATCAAAGATCATGCACCTTCTAGTTAATAGGAAATTGCAGATGATTTACTGAAATAACAGGACTCACAAACCTCATTGATGTCATATTCATGATGTCCATCAACTAAAATTGGCGGAGATTGTGTCAGGTGATGAAAAGGATCAGAAAGGCAAGAGAAACATGGAATAGTGGATGAGTTGTAAAAGTAGACGGCATGCATATGCAGTAGGCTATAAGACTTACGTGTTTAAAGATGATGATTGAATTTCACAAAGAATCATGGGCAGCACTCAACAGGAGATGATACAGCAGATAAAAATCAAGCATTTTTCCTAACTAAAACACTCAAGAGTTGCCCTTCTCTCTACATCATCCTGGATTAGCTTGCTTTCAAATTTCAGGAACTGGTTGTCTCTGAGCATTCAGATTCTCTAACAAATCTGTAGCAATAAGAACTAAAAATATAATTGGCATTGCTGAAGTAAAATTTCTAGGATGAAATCCTTGGAGACAAAAGACAGTTGAAGTTTTGGTTGAAGAGTGAATGGCACTTTTATAAACAAATTTTGCTAATGGTAAGAATTTAACCCAGTTGCTGTGCACACCATCACTAAAGAATCTCACATACTACTCCAGGCCCTAGTTCAATATTTTAGTTTGCCTATTGGTCTGGGGTGACATCTGGAGGTCAAGGGTTGTGAAACAACAGATATACAAAATATGAGCCAAAGTGGGAGATATACAAAGAGCCTTTGTCTGAAATTATGTTGCATGCTAACTCATATAGATGACAAATATAGTGTTTGTTAGTGGAATGTAAGAGGATGGGAGAAGTGAGCCATATTGGAAAAAATGTCAACAGTCACTATAACAACATGAAAGGAGGGAATAGAGGGAGACAATTCTAATAAAAATCAGTTGATATAGTATGTCAAGGTTGTGATGGCATGGACAAGGGCTGAAGAGTATCCAAATGCCTTTAATGTGTAGATATCTCTTGAGCACAACCTGGGCAGGAACAAACATACAGTTCCACAGCACAGTGAACACATGCCTACCAGAAAAGGGAAGAAATAATGTGAGTGTTTCACTCCTCAAATACAAGCAACAACCATACCATGACAAATCTTTAAAACTCCTGTGGTTGTAATAAGGAGGGGCTGCTGGTAGAAGCAGTGATTTTGGCAATAGGTTGATGGTGTCTTCATTGCAGTACTTATAGTGTATTGTGAGGCATTTAAGGATGAGAGTCTATAATATTCTTTCTATAGGTCTGAAAGCAAAAGATACATTTCTGGTTCCTTTTCCACACCATTATATAAAGCTACAACATTTTTCTGAATGTGGAATATGAGTTATGTAACACTCATATTAAGAAAAGATTTGAACAAATTAGCTTGCTGACTATTTCTACGCTGCATATTTTGAAGGAATTGTAAATTCCAGTGATCACTGCTAATTTTGAATGGTTTGGAAACTCCTATTCAAAGATGCCCCCAATCAGTGGAGGCATGTTTAATGGCCGGAAGGTCTTGTTATAGTACTCAATGGTTACAGTCACAGGAGATTAAGTAATACTAAAAGACTGCATGTGCTAAGTCATCGTCAGGTTGTCTTTGAAGCAGAAAGGCACCCACTGCAGAATAAGAGGCATCATACTCAACTACAAATTTTTGTCAAAGATTTGCATAGCCATGAAATGGTTTCTTAGTAAGTATTTGAGTATTTGAGATTAAGAAAAGCTAATTCGGATATCCTTTAGAAGAGATTTGGGAGACTTCGCTAGTTATGTAAGCGGAATCCTTGATGAATTGCCACTAGCAATTGGCAAAGTCCAAGAAACACAGAGGGCCTGATGACGATCTTGGTGGATAAAATCCTGCGTCACAAACGTGTTGGATATTCCATCTGCCATATTATGATCTTCATAGGATAAAATGAGATCATAAAATGGCAGACAGGATATCCGTCACGTTAGTGACGGAGTAACTCCATCCGCCAAGATTGTAATCAGGCCCGAGTCTCCTTAACAGACGTATGAGATGGGCAGCACATGATTGAGCTCTATATATAAAACCTTTGAGCCAAAAAATGCTACCTCAAGATCAGTCCCTTCAAATTCACACTTGCCGGATAAGTGGTTTTGTTACAAAAGACGAACAACTGACCTTACATAGCAACAGTGGTTTGGAAAGTCTCTGAATAAATGTATATATCATCTACATAAGCAATTATGTATTGATTCAGACCATCAGTAAACAAGAATGTTGATGATCCTCTGGCTGATCCATGTGGCACTACAAATACCAAATGACCCTGTTTACTGAAACCTAGCACTAATGTTCTTGTGCTCTCTCCCCAAAACAACTTAAAATTGGCCTACATCTGATTGGCTCATCAAAGTTACTTGTAAGTCTCTAGTATATGGTACTACATGTACGAGGGCCTATAAATTAGATGCTACTGGTGGGCCTGCAACACTCATTGTGACACCCACTTAAGTAGCCCTTTAAAGGAAGTCTCATATGTGCACTATGGCCTGTACTGCAGTTTTAAAGTGCAAAAACATTTTTCTAGTACTAAACCTTCCTTCTAAAAACTATAAGTTACCCCTAAGGTAGGCTTTAAAGGCTGATGGAGCAGAATGTATGGTATTTAAAAGTAGGAAATGTTTATTTAAGTTTTACATTTCCTTGTAGCGGGTTTTTACTACTGTGAAGCCTATTTCTCCCATTGGCTAACATTGGGTTATCTTGTTGTGAGGTTATTTTAGCATTTACACGGACACAATATTTAGACCTGGGCCTGAGGCCTGCGCCCTCTCACCTAGTTACATTTTGCTTTTATTATTTTAGCAAAGCTTTATTTTAGTGGAGATGTTCTTAATTCTTTTATCAGTTGCCCTTCCATGCAGGATTTGTTATTCGTTTCTTTGCACAATACCTTCATCCTGTGCTCAGCCCAAGGCTGTACATGATATTTACTGGGTATTGCCAGTACAAAGCATATATTGTCTACCCTACATAGAAAAACATGTGCTGCCACATCAGGACAGTTCTTAAAATAACAGATATGTTGTTATAAAACATCACACTGCCCACACCAGTATAGAGGGGGCATTCCAGCCAGCCTGCCATCTCATGCTGCAGTTCGTCACAGTTTCTGCAGAAATCTTTTTGTTCCTCTTTGTCTAAGTGGGAGGACTCCCAGCAGACAAAAAAACCTCTACTACACCTTTGAACGCAGGTATAGGGGTTGGGATTTCTTCTTGGGACCAGAAGGGCAAATTAGGCTACCACTGCTATTTGCTATCATGTAGAAACTTAGCACTGTAGGTAGGGATATTAGAGAAACTAAGGATGGGTCTTTTCCTGTGTTTCACTTTCCTGGTCACTGCTGTGAGGATGGGTCTTTTCCTGTGTTTCACTTTCCTGGTCACTGCTGTGATAAAGCTGTGCTTCATTATCCTTGTAATTGCAATTCATTCCTTTTTATGTAGCACACAGTTGCTTCAATAAAATATATGTTGAACCAAGCTCCTGCTTCTGTTTGTCTTTGCGTGTATGAGAATTATATGACTGAGAGAAAGGGGTTCAATCTGTTCCCACACAACTTCCCTGAGAGACTGAGTGTGCCACTCCTCACTCTTACCTTTGGTATCTGTGAAGTGCTACTAGCTAGCCAGAAGGGTTAGGCGGACAACTGTCACACAGTGTGGGATCAGACTCAGTCCCCCATACTTGGTGGAGCTGTCTCATTACTATATTAGGAGTCTGCAATCTGGCGCCGACGAAGTTGGTTAGGCACTGATTTTATGTATCTCCCAAGTATTTCTGTCTCAATTCAGGCAAAGTCAACCTAACTACCTTATACTGAGACGTCTGTGGCATTAGGGAATATCCTTCTCAGATAAATAGGTAGTACATATTTGAGGCTATAAGTTGTTCAAGCTTGAAATCTTAAAAGGATTTCCCAGTTGGGGTTTCTATCTCTGAACAATTAAATTCCACTTTAAAAAAAATTCAGACCAAAACAGGGTCATAATTGCAGTAAACATGGGACTCCCTCTCACAACACATCTATTAAATAATGGCCTCAGAGATGAAGGAGAAGCAATTACATTGGTCTTTGAGGCTCACAATGCATACAGAACAGAAATGTTTTATTCTTGGGTCACCTTTCCAGCAGCAGATTGGAATACACACATTTCATCACTATGCTCCAGCAAATGCACCAGCACAATACAGTCCATAAGCGTAATTAGAAATACCACTATCTTATCGAGAACACCAAAATTGGCTTGATGGCACCCTACCCCATGTTCCACACAATGATAGACTAGGTCCTTCAAGTAATCACGGCCTACATGGCCAGTGTTGGCTAAATATACACCACGTCTTAACATAGGTACAATGGTGGTAGCAGAGGTATGCTGCCTATATACCAATTTAGTAGAGCTATGAAGACGATTAATACAATTTGTAATGCAGATTTTGAATACCGCCCCAGCAAGGGCTGCTCCATCACAACCAAATGTGGGCACAGTCGGCATCAATCCTGCTATGGTGCTTTTGGCTATGGGTAAAGTACCCACGAAATGTGGAGGGATTCCGTTTTGGTTAGCACAAATTAATTAGCTAATTGGAAACAGCATTACCCAATACAGGACCCCAAGATAAAAATAGAATTCTCAAATGTGCTTGCCATTCGGGATGGTTCCATTAATGACAACTGTGCCAGTTGGAGTATTTGCTGCACTCTACACTACCACATGTGGTACACCAACACTTGTAAATCTTTTGGAAGTGATAAAACAAATTCAGGGTGAATATCGGGCTGCCCCTCTCCTGGATCTGGGGATGCAATTAATGGGCAATTTTGCAAAATTATCTTTGATCAAATTAAGTAATCTTCAAGGAGAAGCAGTAGCATTGGCATTATGCTAGTGGCTCTGGGATGTTCCTGTACAGGATCTGGAGCACACGCTGCTAAAGATTATCGCTGAAACCTATTCAAGTATAGGTCAGGATAGGCTAGGGGCCAGACCAATGAAACCACAACCGCAAGGTATATCTATTAATGATTCTACCAAGTATTCGCCGAGGGTTTTAAAAATGCTGGGATAAACAAAAACAAAATAAAGATAGTACAAAGAAATGCTTTTTGAGAAATGGAGATAGTTTAAAAACTCCTCATGGATACCAATATATACCAATATATTGATACATGTCAATCTTATTCCTTTCAGGATTCACCAGATAAACGCAGTGAGTGATGTCGGTGTTCCAAACAACTCATCTGAGCCTTCCATAAGAAAGGAAGAGAAACCTTCACAACAGAAAAAACGATTTAAAAAGAAAAAAGTGGCAGTAACTTTGGCTAGAAATGCCCAGGGGTGGCTCCTACATTAGGGCAGAGGCACGCCCTCCTCCCCCGCCAAGAGCAGGAGCTGAAAAACCTTTAAAAATAAAACGATAGTGTTTATTATCTTTTTATTTTTAAAGGGGGCAGGGCCACTAGGGTGATGAGCATGAGGGGAGTGCACAGAGTACTTCCCTCAGTGCACATGTATGTTTGGCAGGGCGTCTCGGGCTAGCCAAAGACACATGCACACAAAAGCTCTCTCCAACTTGGCACTGTGTTGCCGAGTTGGAAAGAGCCAGTCCACGCTCCCAGTCTGCGTTGGAGCACCCATCCAGGGCGCTCCAGCCAATCATAAAGCTGCTTTGAACAACGTCATGATTGGCAGCAGAACAGGCTGGAAGCCTGCACTGCAGCAGAGAGTAGCGGAGTGCAGCAGCGACATCCAAGTAAGTTTTTTCAATTTATATTTTATTTTTATTTTATCCACCGCCTGCCCCTGCCCCGACACTTTTCGAAGTTGCCAGCTGTGACTGAAAATGCCACACATAATGAGAAGTTTACTGAATAACAGGACGGGGCACTGACTCTGCTAACCAGCCGGTTAGAGGTCACAATAGTTTGCTGGAATGTTCAAGAGCTTCTGGAGGTGACAGCAATAACGAATATTTCGAAGTCGAAACTGCAGACATGCAAGTCACCCCTCCAGGCAAGGTTTACAAAATGAAAATACAAATTGAAGGAGAAATAGAGCACACAATTAAATGTATAAATTTGGAAAAACTAACATTTTGTGATGACATCCTATTTACAGAAAAAGATTGCCCACCAGAATTTGCCTGTAAACTACCACTAGGGGAAAATGTAATTATGCCATCTTTCTTGGTCCTTGATCCTGAAGAATTAAGACAAGCTTACACAATAGATTGGGCATTGCCACAAGCCCCAGCACTGTATCACAACTATATAGGATGGGACAAAGACCCACCTTACCACATAATACTGGTACAATCAGCACCATTACCACAATCACAATACTCATTAAGCTTGACGCTAAAGCACCAGTGAGGAAAATACTCTGCCAATTTGAGTATCAGGGTGTGAATGAACAATGTTTTCTTCCCCGTAGATAAGCTGGACCAAACATATAGAATAATCTTAGACTGCAGACATTTAAACAGTCACACACTCACATTTTCTATACAAAATGCACACAGCATTCATCAACAATTTAGTGCATAAAAATATAAAACAACGCTGGATATTGCCAACATATTTTTCTGCCAAAATATAGCACCTGAAAGCAGGGACTTGATCGCCTTCAAGGCATTAGGCTTGTAAAGGAAAATTTGTTGAATCCCACAAGGGTTGTTCTCAGCATGTGTAATATCCATACTACATGACATTGACTCTGAGGCGCTGCCCTATGCAGATGACATCTACCTAACAGATAATGACCTGGTCACACACCTAAGTTGGGTAGACCACATTTTGGTGGGTTTCACTGAAATAGGCTACACATTTAATTTTAAGAAAACAAAAATTGCCTTTCTCAGGGTCCTGTTTTTGAGATACGAGTTATCAGATGAAGGAAAGTGCCTGGCACCACACTTTCTAGAACATGTGCGCAATTACAACCACCAAACACCATCAAAAAACTACAATCATTATTGTTTTATTTTTATTTTTGGCAAAACATACATTCCAGATTATGAACAATGCATAAAACCACTTTATGACTTGATACTACCAGATTTTTCAAGTAAATATTAGACAGTTGAACACACATGCATTCTTGGAGCATTATAACAGAACATGCTTGAAGCGAAACACTGACACACATGTGAAAACAAAACAAACTTGGTCATCACAGTAATCGCTGGTGCCATTGGGTTCCACTATATAACATTCAATGAAGGTGATAACATCCCTATAACATACAAATCACATTTGTATTCAACAGCTGAACAATGCTTTGCCCCCACTGGGAAAATGTGACTACTATACAGATGGCTGTCATAAAAGAGTGACCTCTAGCCCCGGGAAAACAAATTGTTGTTGTGACCCCAATACTGTCCTTAGATGCTGTGGTGAAAGCTAGTGTTCCAAACGCATCTGCATTAGCTACAATGGCCCACCTCACTGATGGCCACTGATGTTACTATATTTTTGATCCAAAACTTCAGACACAAGAGTTTCTTCAATATGAACTTAAATAACCAACACCTACAAATGGTTTGCCTCTTGATCAATATCAAATGATTACATACACTGATAATTCTGGACAACTAGCAGTAGGCACTAAGCAACAATACTCCGCTGCATGCACAGCTATGAGTGGATTCATGAGGGATGGCAAGTTCCAACCCTAAAACAAATACATGCAGACCTTATGGGAACGCACTGCACAACTGGCAGAGCTTAAGGCTCTATTCTTGGCACTGGAACACACGGATACTGTCCTCCTAACACTGATTGTGTATGATTCATATTATTGTGTCCAGTCCTTTAATGAATATCTGCATTACTGGCACCAGAATTTGTTCAGATATTCAAAAGGGGACACCATCAAACACAGGCTCCTGTAGGTGAAGGTAGCCAATCTAAAAGAGATACTACGAAGTACCCATGTAGTACATACAGTGAGCCATCAGTGTTTAGGAATACACCTTGCAAGAAACACTTTATCTATTAAAGCAGCCAAGTCAGCAGTAGTCAAGGCTTCTGTTGCTGGGATTACTCATTCCAAGATGAAGTTGGATGATGAAACACTGGCTGCTTTGAAAGCTTTGACTAACAGCAAGCAGCTGCCAAAGGCGTATCCTGTCCAATACTCTTACCACTTAAGTGCCCAAAATGTTGCAGTTCTAACAATACATGGGGTTGGTGACCGTGTGATCCCTAACCAAGACCAAATATTAGATCTAATAAAAGCAGCTCATGAAGGGGTTGCTTCTGTCCATGCAGGTGTGTTGGCTACAATTACATTATTGCAGAAACACTATTGGTGGCCAGGCCTATACAAACGGACCAAACAGTATGTCCTTTGTTGTGACATTTGTCAACAAATAAGAGAGTGCACAGTTAAACATCCACTGAAGACACGCCTCCTAATTTCCAACAAACATCTAAAATGTGGGTATCTGGACCATTGAGGTCACCTAACACCTAATGGTGCATAAAAACACACCTTAGTCACTCTTGATTCTTGCTCCAGATTTGTATGGGTATTGCCACAATGATCAGCAGACGCTCAAACTGTTATTAAAGGTTTTCATGTCTTTATTGAGACATATGTAGTGGCAGCTTTCCATTCGAACAATGGCCCTGCCTTCGCCTGGCAACAATGGGGGGTCCAACTGTATTTCTCATCTCTATATCATCCTGAGGGAAACGCAGTTGTGGAAAAGAAGAACTAAGACTTAAAGCAATCCTTAACAGCTAGAGTACTAGATTCAGGTTGTAGTTGGCTTAACCCCCTGTATGGAATCCAGAGAGTGCTTAATAATCTGCCCAAAAGGTCCATGGTAGGGCACAGCACATATGAAGTTCTGTTTGGCATACCTATGTATTCGAAGATCTTGATGGTGCTGGTGCAGTGGAGACAGGCATACTTCTTGACATAAATGAACATATCACTGTCTTGCAGGAATTACAACAGTGATAAAAGCTCATCTGCATGTGCCGCCACCTTGGGAATAAGGGATTCACTAACAACATCTACCAATGGATTCCAAAAGTTGAGGATCTTGTTCATGAAAAGGTTGCTGTGAAGAAGGAATTTGCCCCATCATATCAATCACCAGTTACTGTCCTGGGAATACTTGGTACCAGAACGGCCATTCAACCACCACTGCCCGGTTCAAAAGAAAACTGCTTTGTTTCAATTGACAATGTCAAGTTACACCATATGGTGGGACCTACACAGTAGATCACAAGGACCCCTGAGCAGTTCTCAAACCCCTCTCGCTGCTAATCAGGATGTGCCTCTCCAAAATTTAACCTACAATGATGAGACTTCATGAGCTTAGGGAGGGTGGAAAATCAACTTTCATTAGTACCTACCTCTACATCTATGACAAGGAATGTCCAAAGTTCTGAGCAATGTTGCTCCAATTCAACACATACGGATGGAATCATTTACTACGAACCACCAAGAGATACATCTGATAGTTCCCCTTCTCCAACACTGGCTCCAGTGTTTGCACAAACTGCTTCTGGATATTTTGTCAACATCAACGATTCTTATTCAAACTCTTCAGCATCTTCAACTGCATGTGTATCAAGAGCACATAAGCTATTCAATTGGCTTAAAACTAACTCTCTGATTTGTCATGCAATTATCTATCGATAACGTTAACTATGCTTGCCTTCCTTCTTTGGATTGGTTTTGTCATCATTTTCTTTCTGCTGACACATGTTCATAATCTTCCAACATGCTCTGGTGTTAGACTGGTGAATGAGGTTTTGAAGCCTCACCTGTCCTCACATAAGGTCCGCCAAGACTTGTCCCTAGTTAACATTTCAGCTATACCAATTCCTGATGGAATTGTTTGGGATAAAGTATCATTTGATATATTCGGACTGATGGAAATGTTTCAAATTTCATATGTATTCAAAGTTTCTATGAATGATATAATAACACCCAGTGTGGTTTCTGATGATCGGGATGTGAAACAGTTGATTCTATGCCTTCTGAGCTTGAATATTATACTCTATTAGAACGTGAACATGTTTACCAAAAAAAAGCAAATTATGGAGAAATGTTCTGTTATCATGATTATGGACACCATTTTATGCATAAAACCAGCACCACGAGAAGTGTTTATAACTACACACAATGGGAACATTGGCGAACTCCACCAGTGGGGAGCTCTAAAACATATGTAGAAAAGTTTGCATATTATTCTGGACATGTTATCACAAATGCTGAGTCTTATTATTTTAAATTGTCTCCTATGAAATTTCAGAATGTCCTGTTAATAGATACTAGATTAATATATTCTGATTCTTTTGTTTCCCAGATGTGAATTAAAGTACATGAATATTGGTTGAAGTCGATTGGCTTAAAGAATGTGTGGGAAACTAGAAATTGACAATCACAGGGTGGGAAGCTTTGTTAGAGCATGCCTTATTCCGTTGCACATTATACTCTTAAATTGAACTGTATAACAAGTTGTTCACTATTAGCTGAAATTAAGAAATTGAATAAGCCCAGTTTTCCATCACAAGATAAATTTTACAAATGGTGAAAGATTTTAAACGTTACTGAAGAACATTTTCAGGTTCACATGGATGGTTATTGTGGCCAGTGGACACAAATGGCTGTCATGCGCATTTCGTAAACCCCAGAGAGGATTTTAAAGTTAGCTGACCCTTCTTACATACCATCACAACACTCCAATATCATCACCACATATAGCGTGGGTAAACAATGCCCACAATGGTTGAAATCTTCCACATTAACAGTCATTAAAGAACACCTTCGTCTCCTGCCAGAAAACAACGACTTACAAGATTTATTGTTAGGTCCAAGAAAACCACGCACAAAGCACATCTCATATGCAATATATAAATAAATATGGAATCTTTCACAAAAAGAAACCACCGCCCAATAAGGCAAATAGCTCAGGAAAACTTACAGAAATCTCTAGCCATTGTAGATAAGGGTTTTAGCACTTTATCCAACCACATTTACACTCTAAATCACATTGTTTCATCTGCAACTGATGTCATACAAAATGACATGTCATTTTTACAACATAGGGAGATTCAGCTTAGGTCCATTATGCAGTTAAGTTGGACATTACAAGTTCTGAAAAGTGGTTGGGTGCCCTAGCAGCACGTCAGTTCTAGGGAATTGTTTGCCACGTATAGCCTGTTATGTGAAAGGGGTGCCTGTCCCTTTGATTCATCCGGCATTCCAGGTGCTCCCAAATGGGAGTTATTTGATTCTGAACAAAATCAGCCACTGCTGTATGCGAGCCGGAATTGTCTATGTAATTTCGGTCTTCCAAATTGATACATGTTGAAGAAATGTGCTTATTCCCCCGTGCAAGAGATAAAAGTAGCAGAAATTTGGTCCCACATTGCTAATTCAAATGTAAATTTTGACAAGCTGAGCAGACTAGAGGATCTTTTGTTTCAAAAACATGTGGCACTTACATCTGCCCGCGAGGCCTATGCTCTCCAAGTGGCTAGGTCACCTGCTGAGATACAGTCCCTTTTAAATACAAACTTTCCAAGACATTTCAATGTACTCATAGGCCACTTTTTTTAACGTGTCTAACACCGCAGAGATTGTACATTTCTTCAAAGCTGTTGGTTCTAGTTTTGTCAGCACCTTCTCCTCTGTATTGAGTATAATACTGTTAGCAATACACTTTATTTTTTTTAAAGTCTTTGGAAGATTCTGCTACTTTGGCGTTAATTGACAGCTTTTTGCTGTTGCTACTTTTCACTTGCCATGTCAGCCCCATCTCATCAAGGAGGACTGATGGCACTTACACCAGCCGAACTGTTTTGTGACCAAATGAGAAATATTTTGGAGCACCACTCCTGGAAAAACTGAAGTCCAACTAATCTTTGACATTCGGACTGGTTCTGAGTTGTGTTTAGCCCATCTTTCAATGTTTGTGGTGTTCATTTGAACATGCACCAGAAGTGTGTCTTACCATGCAGTGCATATCTTCTTTGGATACTTGTCTGTTGGTGTTCTTGAGGGTTCATTACCAGACATGCAGATTAAGATTGTGATTGCTGTGGGGAGCTTCCTATGAGCCGTCCTTTGTGGATCAAGTGGCTCTTAGTGCTACAACATTAGGCACTGCACAGGAAACTGCCTTCTCAGCCGGAGCTGTGGCTGAGGCAACAGAACATGAGTGCTTCCTTGTCAAGGAACTGGTTACATCTGCCAACGTGGGGTCTTTCCTGGAGTCCATAACAATTGATGATATTGGCATTTTTTTAAGGATCATCATTATTGTTGATTTGCTGACATGTGGCCTTAACTAATGTTCCAGTTGTAGAAATTCTAAATTGACCACTTTAATTTGGCTCAGCTTTGGTCTGTTTTGCTTGTCAACATGAACATTTTATCTCATTCAATATATTTGAACATGTTTTTAGTGATCAATGTAGGAAAGGTGATTTTAGTATTCAGTTTTATGGTAGACCTCTGCACTTTTGAACTGACAATGGAGAGGTTGTTGTGAGGTTATTTTAGCACTTACACGAGCACATTATCTTTCCCTAGGCCTGAGGCGTGTGCCCTCCCATCTAGTTACATTTCACTCTTATTCCTTTTTTTTTTTTTTAGAAGGGCTTCATTTTAGGGAAGATATTTTTCATTCTTTTTTCAGTTGCCCTTGCATGTAGGATTTGTTATTCATAGCTTTGAACAACATTTCCATTCTGTGATTAACCCAAGGCTGTACAAGATATTTACTGGATATTGCCGGTCCAAAGCGTACATTGTCTACCCTACCCAAAAAAGTGTGCTGTCACGTCAGGACAGTTCTTATAAAACTTCACACTGTCCACACCAGGGTAGAGGGGACATTCCAGCCAGCTTGCCATCTCATGGTGTACATTGTCGCAGTTTCTGCAGAAACCTTTTGGTTCCTCTTTGTCTATGTGGGAGGACTCCCAGCAGACTAACAGACCTCTTCTTCACCTCTGAATGCAGATATGGGGTTGGGCTTCCCTCCTGGGACCAGAAGGGTGGATTAGGCCTACCACTGCTATTTGCTTTCACGTAGAAACTTAGTAGTGTAGTTAGGGATATTAGGGACACTATTGTGACAACATTGTAGGACCCTTCTTGTGTTTCACTTTCCTGGTCACTGCCATGATAACTCTGTATTTCATGATCCTCATAATCACAATTCATGTCTTTTTACATAGAACATAGTTGTTTCAATACAATATATATTGAACAAAGATCCTGCTTCTGTTTGTTTTTGCATATATGAGACTTTTATAACTTAGAGAAAGGTGTACGATCTATTCCACCACCTCTTCGCTGAGGAGTCTGAGTGCCATGCAATAGGCTGCCACAAATCACACTAACCAATGGTATCAGTGAAATGCTGCTAGATAGCCAAAAGGATTAGACCGATAGTTGTCATACGGTGTGGGATCAGACTCACTCCCCCATACTCGGTGGCGCTGCCGCCCAAAAGCTAGCAGTCATGTTATTACAATGGGAGTCTACTACAATATCATTACATTTTATTAATGCTAATGTTGGCTTGGGTGCATGTACTGTAGAGATACGCTGGCTAGACTCTAATGGATTGCAATTGTAAATCCTCTTTGATGGCAAAGTGGGTTTTTAAGTCACAATTCTGAAAATACCACTTTCAGAAAGTTGGAATTTCTGTCCCTAACCATTTGTTCTTTCTGCAGGAGCCCTGGGTCACATGAATGTGAATGGTTTTGCTGTTGGGGTTGTGTGTATTTGTCCCAGACATTGACACAAGGGGACTATTTGTGAGAAAGATAGACCATATAACCAGGATGGCTAGGGGGAAGCTGTACCCTTCCCAAATTGCACTCCAAAGGGAGTGCCTCCAAAGGAACATGACACAGGTCTGTTCTCACCCTAGATAGTTTGGAGCCTTGACGGTGGAAAGGAAGAGCTTTTCGTAACCAGATGTGGGTGTAAAACAGGATGTCACCCCACACATAAAGGCTGGCATTAGGTATAAATACTGAATCCTCAGAACCACTATTCAGAAAATCCTGAACCTGTGTAAGTCACAGCAGAAGGACTTCCCTGCTGCAAAGGGATGGCCCTACTGCTGAAGGACTGCTTTGCTGTCTGAGAAGGAAGACTGGACCCGTGCTTACCTTCATTCCAGGCTAACCAGGGTGACTACAAGGGACGGTTTGCTGACCGCCTGCGAGCTAAAGAGACACAAGCTTTAGAGGCCTCCATGCAACTGCCCAGCTGACATACTGCACTGGACCTGGCAAGACCTGCAACAGGAGCTGCCTGAGTCCTCATGTTATCGTCTGCTGGAGTGAGTATCTGATCGGCAAGAGGTGCCTCCCCAGGCCCTGGATCTTTGGCTGGTATCAGAGTGTACTCCTCCTTGTCTAACTGTGGGTTCCATTAGATCTGATACAGAGCAATGCACCTAATGCAGGACCTCCCATTGCAGCATCCACACACATTCCAGAGGACCCAAAGTCTAGTAGAGCCAAAACTAATAAGGTAGAGCATGAAACTTAAAATGGACTGACACAAAAAATAATGACAACAAGACATTTCCACAGAATTTGAGATTGCACAGTAAGGGATAAATTCAAACCCCTGCGTTTTCTCCCTTATAGAGGATGGGGTATGGTATTTCCCTGATTCTGTGAGTGTCTCAAGACACACTGTCGGCCCAGGCGATTTGGGTCATCACAAACAGACAGGGGCCATTTTTGCATCTTCAGTCTTTCTCTGATTTAGGTAAGAGTCTTCTAACTGTGTCAGTCTGCACTGGCCCCTCTATAAAGTCTAAGGTAGAATCATCTGTAAAGGCTAAGTTAGACTCACTAAACAAATCAGTTCATCTAAGAAAAGTAGGCTGAGAAAAAGAATCTTAGGTGAAATATCTACTTCTGGTTACCTCTCCTGTGACTTATATTCAATTAGTAATAACTGACCTAATGCTTTTGCCATAGAAATGTATAAGTGGTTTGAAAGAAGGTCATTTGTGTGTATTTGACCAAAGTAGTGTCAGCAGCTAATACTCAGAATCGAGTTACTTATGTCAAGACCTTTGATCTTTCTTAAGATATTTCAGATAGAGTTTCTCAAACTAGTTTGTAAAATTATGTAGACTGGAAAACCCAGCAGACACCAAGAGTGGCCCAGAATAGGGCAGGTCTGGATCCAAATAAATAGCCAGCAAAGGCCTAGCAGTGGCAAATATTCCATGGCAAAAGACAAAATGAACTTTAAGTCCATCTGAAAACCCGTTTAACTTAAGTGGATCTCCTGAAAATTGAAGAGCAGCAAAATTAAATGCAACAAAATCACCTGCTCGACAAATCAAAGTTTGATATAGGGCATCATTCTCAGCTTGAAGGTGAATTATCTCTTGACTTTGCTGTTGTAATGCAGCAAACATGTACACTTTTGGATCCAGATCCAAAATGTCTAAAGTGGAGGATCAGATATGTAGATGTTGCAATCTGTCAAGTGTTTATGCAATGGAAGTCTTCTGTGCCCAGACTTTGCTTCCTCTAAATAAGTGTTACACCACCCTGTCCAAACACTGCTAAACATGAATTAGACAAATCTGTGGAGGCTTGGTGTCTGCTAAATTGCATCCCATCACGTGATATATATAAAATACCAAGCTAAAGTCTTTACTAGGCAGGGCTGACCATCGTAGATGGTTGAAGCTGAAGATCAGTTCAGGGAAAGGTAAGTACTGAACAGGACAGAAGTAACTATGCTATAGACTACCCACAAAAACAGAGCAAGTCTGGAGTAAATGGGAAAAAGAGATACAAATTCAGAATGAAGGGGAGATGAGTCAATGAAAAATACAATGAGTGTATTGTGTTTCAGTTCGATGGAAGGAACAACTGATTTATAGGGGAAAACAGGAATAGAAAGTCCATTGTTGTCATGTGGCAAAGATACCATCTTGGATTGGGAAACAGAAAACATCTATAGATTCAGCCATCTTTGAATAACTAAGCAGTGCTAAAGTATTGGTCTGGATTCCAGATGTATAAGCATTGAGAAACACGCCTCTGATTCCTTAGCAAGAAATGACATAAGGAAAGGACCCATGCTTGATTTGAGCTGTTGTTTGCGTTTGCTTTGCAATGGCATTTAACTCTCAACTCTGGCACTAGAGGAGCTGGCTGTCTAACTTTGGTATGAGCTCAAAAAAGGTGTTTAATAATACAATATACATTTGAAATTAAAAACATCTGCTGCCTTTTACATTCTTACAGTTTTGGGTGACCTGGAATAGTCTGAATTGTTACACTTGTAGGAGTGTGCTTTTTTAGTAGTCTGTACTGGCAATGACAGCGCTGGCAGGGGCAATGGGTATTGGAAGCTGCAATGACCAACTGAGAAGAGCCTTAGTACACATTTAGTACAGGGGAGGACCCCAGAGTGGTGTAACCTATAGCACCACACCCTGTGATGGCAGCACAAGGCAGAAATAGTATTGCTACAGTGCATCTATATGAGACCAGAAGTAGCTCAGCAGGAGATTGTTGGACCGACCAGGAATACTGCCGCAAAGAAGTGCAGTAAGTGCCACAGGGCAAAAGCACCCCCCCCCCCCCCCACCCCATAGCCAGTGCTCCGAGTTTTGTATATTCAGTAAGTGTAGGGGGTCATAGGCCTTTGAGAGAGCTGACAGTCTGGTAGCACCATCTGCAAAAAGGCACACTTTCCTTTTTACAATAACCAGCTGGATCTTGCTGTATTGAGAATAAGTGTTTTCTACAAGGCGTAACAAGCACGTTTTCAGTAGAAGTACCTTCTACTCAATCAAAAACTTGTAAAGCGATCAAGATGTCTGGCAGCACATAAACCCCTCTCTAAGTGTTGCTTCTTAAAGCTGCTTTTCTGGTATCCAAATAGATTTGGTGACAGCCGTGCTACCAGCACAGACCTAACAATCAAATGGGGAAATCCTGTGCAATATTGGGAAGTGTCCCACTGTTGTCCAATGCCAGTAACAGCAGAGCTTGACTTCTGTAACCAGACTATTCTCTTTCATTGTTTCCCTGTATCATAAGGGCAGCTAGAGGACTTTCAATGTCCTCCTACAGAATATCTGAGACAGGGGAACAATGAAGTTAGCAGATCGGAGCCAAGACCTCCTACTTATTGTACAACATCTCACATGCACCACCGAGACCAACGCTAGCATGTTCGGGAGGAAAACTTTAACACTTTCCAACTTGCATCACTAATGCCATAAATCATCCAAATAATTGTTCTGAGTCCATAACATGACAGGGACTCCCAAGTCAACATCAAACCCCCAAAAGATCACTGTGTTAAAAAAGTCAATGGTCTTAGGGAAACCAAGGCTATGCAAAGGAAAAAAATATCTTCATAGAAACATTATTTAGATTCGCTGGCTGGTATGGGACTACCAGGATATCTTTGCTTTGCCTAATGGCAATTGCCAAGTGTTCAAGGAGTATTACAAAAAGCAATGGGGGAAAGTAGGTACCCTTGTCTCATGCTTCTACTAATCTGAAAGAGGGATGAAGTGTGACAATGGCAAGCCACTAGTGCTATAGGATTCGTATATAGCCATTTGACTTTTATATAAAACGTTGTCCTAAAGCCACATGAGACAGAGCTCGAAACAGGTAGCCTCATTTCACTCTGGCAAATATGTTTTCTGTGTCAAGTGATAATACTACTTTTTCATCACCATAATTTCTTACTTGCTACAGAATATGAGCCAATGGCCTAAGATGTGACAGTGTGGTTCAAAGCCAGCTGGTCTGCGGGTATCGGCGATGGTAACATGCAGACTCCATACAGGCTCTTCAGATACATAAGTATGGTCACTCAACAGTATTTCTTTCCACTCTGCCAGATCCAAAGGGGTTTTGGGGAAATGACTAAGGGCCTGACATAGATATTGGCTGATGAGTTACTCCATCACAAAGGTGACAGCTATCCGTCTGCCGAAATCTAAATCCCGTTATATCCTACAGGATATACATTTCAACAGATGGGAAGTCTGTCAGAATTGTGAAGGAGTAACTCGTCTGCCAATACCTAAATCTGGACATAAATGGGTACAATGATTCTTCCTCTAGAATTTGATACTTCAACCTTCTTGCCTCAAAGCAAAACCCTGAATGACATCTGTTCTGACAAAGTTTTTAAATACAATGGATCAGATGGAACAAGAGGTCCCTGACCATGGACGATCCTAGAGATCCTTTGCTTCCCAGCGTAACTCACAACATTGGCGTGGTAAATAAATACATACAAATATCAAAATCGTTGCAGTATTGCGTCTCTGAACTTTGATCGAGAACCTCTGCCTTCCCCGTTAGATCTAATACTATTCTAGCCAGATAGACCAGTAATATGCCCATCGCATTGCTCCTCTGCGATTTGCATGCCAATGCCACACACCGTCCGTGCGTTGTCAAGGTGTGCATTCGACTCTCCTGTGTACTCATTCTCATTCACCGACTTCTTCAATGTAATTTGAGGCAAAACTTAAGATAAATAACTTGCCCAATCACAAGACCGCAGATGGCAGGACGCTCTCACTTTGTGATACGGCAACTAACCTTTTTCGAGAAAGCTTTCAACAAAAATTGAAATTCTGATAACGTGTCGGATCTGTGTAGTAGACAGTGTCCGGAATACAGTCCGAGAATGAAATTTATGTCAAGTTACCGCCTGGGCTACTTAGAAATTAAAGAACAATCTGGAAAAAAAAGACAGCTACTAAATAAGAAGTGTTATAGTTTTTTTGTTTTTTTTTAAACAGCTTGTTTCAACTTATTCACTACATTTTCATTTTTTGTCATTCTGTAGATGGATAAAACACGCATTAAAAAATGCTGAATCTCCACTCGATTCTTCTCTCTGACTAAAAACAGAAAGCAGCAGCATATGTCAAGATTTGATTTTTACTATGACACAACTGCTGAATCCAGTGAGGCGTCATCTTCCACTACCAGCAAACAGTGGTTTAATTGCCAGAAATTTCCGAAAAAATGATTGACAGGTTGTATCACTATCCCAATCCAGAGGTCTTAAAAAAATTCAACCATGGTACATTTGTTAGATTCGTGCCCCTTTTTGTGCATTTGGTAACAGTGAGCTACCATTGAGCAAGCCATCAGTTCTGTGAAGCTCCAAGTAGCAGTACATTCACTAGGAGGACAAGAGACATTATACCCATGTTTTGAAGTGCAAATTTAGGAGGTACTATTAAGGCTGGTGGTTGGGGTGACATTCATATTCAGAATACTTTTTCAGACGTCAGAGCAAAAATGTCACCCAAGAAGCCATTAGGGTGGCTCAGCGGAATAAGGACCTCCTGCAGAGATCATTTCATCCTACTGAGTTTGTCAACAGTAGTTCAATTGGATTGGGTAAGTGCAATACTTACTATTGATTCACACAAGCATTTATGAGAGATGAAAGACGCACTAGAGGAGTACGCTTCTATGTGCTTTTACACGCCTTTGCAAATCAGCCCAGATACCTGCTCCATATTATATACATGCCAACAGACCCGATTCAGGAGGGACACTCCCAATTTCGTAAGCCAAAAACTCCATTATTTTAGCAGTCTCCAAACAGAACTTGCCTCTGCTTCAGTAAAAGTCTATGGGGAAAATACACTCCCCCTCCATCTTATTTCAAAATGTTGGCATGTAAGATATTAGTAAGTGCAAAATACTTTTTATTTGTACTAATTATAAATAAATAGTTGCTGAATACCTCCATGCTATTCCCGTTTTCCATGTTTCGAAGCCAATTCACAAAGGCATGTGGGACTAAGTAAAAGAGTACTGCAGTTTTATTTTAGAAATCAAAATTACATATGTAAAAACAACACCCATACTATGCAAGAGCAGTCACGTTTGTTTGGTGCATATTGTAAAGAATCAAATGAAACGTGTTTCGTGGTTTTGCAAATGGAGCCAATATCAAACATTAGGCTTATTCTGTATTCCCAAAACGGACTACAAACTTTCACAGGGCGCATTATGCTTAGCTCATTGTAAGAAGGGCGGTAGAGAGGTAGTCACGAACAACACCAAAGGTTAGATGAAGTGGTGATGATTTATTTAAGTAATACGCCAAACGATTAGCCCTACACCAACCAGCGTCCTCTTCTCTCCCCTTCAACTGTCGCTCTCACATTCCACAAGCCGCATCTCGAGCAAACACAACATTCTCACCTTCGTCTCGTGCCGGACACGCACGCACTCAGATTCCTAGGATACCACACCACCTTCCCCATATCAGAATAACAAAACTAAAATACAAACTACCCATTGCCCTTGAACAATTAATATTGCTTATAAACTAAGACAAATTGAACGAACATTACATCACAAAGTCCATAAAGATGTCACATAACACAGTTCATTTCACAGTTCATTTTACATAGTCCCTGAACCATGATGGTTTTGAAACATTCCTTTTTGGTCGAGTTTCAGCTGGGCCTCGTATTTTAGTAACACCTGGAGTGATACAGATATCTTGAGCAGGAACATCCAGTGAGATACCTTGAGAGTCATGAACTTCTACATCAGGTCCCAAACACTTAGCCACCCTATTCAGATTCCATATCCTATGATCTTCTGTTTTCACTGCATTCCTAAACAGTCTTATGACTTTAAATGGACCCTTGAACTTGGATGGTTTTCCCTCCTTCCTTGGAGATCTTATCTTAACAAAATCCCCTTCATGTAATACAATTCTTTTAACAGCCTTTCGCTCATCATACCTCAACTTTCTTCTCTCTTTCACCTCTCGCTCTCTCTCTCTCCAACCTTCAATGCTATCAACCTGATCACTGACCTCTTTTCTTTTCTCATTAACCCATCTGGGTTCAATCTCACTGTAAGGAACTCTACCTTTGAATAACTGAAAAGGAGTCACCCCTGTGGTGGAATGTGGTGTCAAACGATACTCCCGAACCTTTTTTTTTACTTCACCCTCCCACTCAATATTATTAATAAGTGCTAATTGCATGCTTTGTTTCAGCACTTTTATAAAGCGCTCAACAACACCATTAGACTCTGGGTGATAAAGAGCAGTTCTTTTGTGAACCACATTCCTTTCTCTTAAAAAGGACTCTGTTGCATCAGAAACAAACTGCACTCCATTGTCGGTCAGTAAAGTAGAGGGAAAGCCCTCTCTTTCGAACAGGTCATCAAGAAAATTAATTATGTCTCTTGATTCAACCGAATTCACAAATCTGACTTCTGGCCAACGGGAGAACATGTCAATGCAGACTAAAATATACCGGTCAACAGACTTCAGTTTAATTGGACCTAAAATGTCCAAGGCTATGTCAACCCAGGGACCGGAAGATTCTTCACGTATGACCATGGGCTGAACCCTATACTTTAATACCTTATCTGAACAAGCGCACTCACAGCAGTTCCTCACTTCCCTTTCCACGATGATGTCCATGGCAGGCCACCAGTAGGCGTTCCTTAATCTCTCCTTTGTTTTGGAGATGCCCAAGTGACTTGAATGAGCAAAATTAATAAGATTCTTTCTCAAGCTAGTTGGTGGAACCAACTTGCTGCCTCTCATTAATAACCCACCAACTACGGACAATTCATTCCTGACCTGCCAGTAACCTGTTAATTCTTCACACAGTTTCTCTTTGACACCCCAACCATTTGTAATTTTTCTCACTACATCCTGCAACGTGACGTCTTTCGACAATTCATCCAACCACATTGATTCTGAGATTGTTCCCTCAGTGACAACGCAGACTTTTATCTCCTCGTCAGCTACAATGTCCGCAAAACACCCTCTTTCAATGATCTCATCATCTTTTCCCGTGTCTGGACACAACCTCGACAGACAATCAGCCTGAACATTTAATGTCCCCGGCATATAAGAGATTACAAATACAAATTCTTGCAATGCTACTACCCACTTCCTGATTCTATGTGAGATCGACTCTATTCCTTTTTTTTGTAAATACCTCTACCAGAGGTTTGTGGTCAGTCACAATCTGAAATCTATGTCCCCACAAAAATTTCCTCAGTTTTCTTACTGCCCAAAAGACACTAAGCGCCTCTTTTTCAACAACCGAATAACTGAATTCAGCTCCCTTCAAACATCTGGATGCAAAAAGAATAGTCCTCATTTGACCATGTTTTTTCTGTAACAAAACCGCCCCAAGACCCTTAGAACTGGCATCAGTCATCACAATAATCTCATTGTGTGCATCAAAGCTCCCTAAATCTGCTGCCTTATCTAAGCTCACCTTGATGTCCCGATACTCCTTTTCACATACCTGAGCCCACTTAAATTCTGCTTTTTTCTTTAACAATTGTCTCATGTAATAAGTTCTTTCAGCAAAGCGTGGGACAAACTTATTATAAAATTCCGCCATGCCTAGGAATTTTACAAGTTCTACTTTATTTTGTGGACTGGGTAATTTTTTTATAGTATTGACTAAACTTTCCTTGGGGCGAATTCCTTTCACCGAAATCTCATGACCTAAGTACTCAATATTGGGAATATTTATCTTACACTTCTCAGCTTTGAGAGTCAGGCCATTGTCTCGTAGCTTCTCTAAAACCATCCTCAGTCTCTTGTTGTGTTCTGCTAGATTAGTCCCTATGATTAAAAGGTCATCTTGATATACTTTCACCCCTTCCATGCCTCTCAAAATCCTTTCCATGGCCCTCTGAAAAACAGATGCTGCAGAAATCAACCCAAACGGCATTCTTAAGAACTTGAATGTGCCAAAAGGTGTTATAAAAGTGGTAAGTTCCTGGGAAGAATTATGCAAATTAATTTGATGGTAAGCAGAGGTCAAATCTAGGGTTGAGAAGTGACTTGCCCCACACAGCGAACACAACAACTCTGTAATATTTGGAAGAGGATAGTGGTCTATGATGACTGACTTGTTTAGATCTCTCAGATCAACACAGAGCCTAGCTTCGCCGTTGGACTTCCTTGCCATAACAACTGGTGCCACCCATTCTGAAGCCTCAACCTCTTGAATAATCCCATTCATGATGAGCTTATCGATCTCAGCTTTCATCTTATCCCTCACCAACAGAGGTACATTTCTCACTTTCGCTGCCTTCGGCTGTGCACCAGGCTTTAGCCTAATTTTGTGTACATAGTTTTTCAGACAGCCTACTTTCTTGCTAAACACATCTGGAAACTCCTTCACCCAAACCCCCACATCTTCCGTAACAGACTGAACTGTGTGGTTATCCTTCAGCCTAACAGGTGGGTCTTCATTTGGATCAAGCAAAACTCTGAGATCACGTTGATGAAACCAACTAATTAAAGAGTCCCCTTTTACAGAGACATACACTTTTGCTGGAATGACACGCTCCCTAAACTCTACCGTTCCCCAAAAGTAACCCAACAACTTGATTGGCTCGCCACCATAACCCTTAGGTAACACATCAGGTTTCAACAAGTCGACTGTCCCCTTTAAATACTGATCATAAAATATTTTAGGTATCAAAGTAAGTTTTGCCCCGGAATCAAATAAAATTTTGAGGGATTTACCATTAACCAAGATTGACTCTACAGGACCGTCAAAAGACCCAACACTAGTTTGTAGAACCTGAACGACATTCACTGCTTCAGCACCATCTGTATCACCATCACACCACACCTCTCTTATTTTCTTTGTGTTATTCTTCACCCTGCAACATTTAGCAAGATGACCAACTCTACCACAGTTCCTACAGAGTATTTTCCAGGCAGGACATTCCTTGTTATTGGCCATGTGACCAACATTCCCACACCTAAAACACTTCCCAGTAAATGTTTTCTTTGACTTTACTGATTCTCCACCAACTTTACTGTCAGTGTTATTGCAATGTATCACTTTCACCGACGCTCCTTCATCCCTTGTTGTGTCAAATACAGTAGAGTCTTTTCGAAGTACCTCAACACATTTCTTGGAGTGTTCACAGGTTCTAGCCAACACTAGAACCTCATCTAGAGATGGGTTGTCCTTTTGCCACATGCTCTCCTTTGCTTTTTCCAAGGAGCAGCCAAGCATGAATTGATCCCTCAAACGTTCCTCATAAGAATTTCCAAAAGCACAGGTAGAAGCAAGCCTTCTCAGCTCAGTAATATATTGTTCCATTGTTTCACCTTGGCGTTGCATCCTTTTTCCAAATTGGTATCTTTCAAGAACTGTACTTACTTTTGGTAAGTAATGCAGGTCCAGTTTCTTTAGACAAATATCAAATTCGTTGAGGCCAGTAGAGTCTGTATCTGAAAGATCAGGAAGGTTTTCAAAGACTTCTTGGCCCTCAGTGCCTAAACAGTGCATTAAAAGTGAAGTCTTCCTTTCAGCACTTAATGAAGTGCCACACACCCTAGCATAGTTGTTAAAAACCTTTTTCCACTTTTGCCATGATATGGGTGGGTCACCAGGAGATGTTAAAAAAAACGGTGCAGCAGGAACATTCTGCATGATGACTAGTGAAAGACAACTCCACAATCGGCAGGTTGAGACAAAGTAACTTTAAATAGTTTAAAAGGGCAAGCAATTAATTAAAGCTGTTTAAACCTGAATTAAGAAGTGGCACTGAAATCAATGATGAACCCTCTATTGCAGAAACGTGACTACCTAAAATGCAGAGAAATAAACAGGAACATACAGCCTTCAGTAAATGACACAAGATGTCAATGAGCGTCAAAAATTGCTGTTGTCGGGGTGCGCGTGAGTTCCTGGCAAGATATAAATCTCTAGCACGAGACGCGTTATGTCTATGGCTGCTGTTGCTAGGGTTGCGCGTTTGGCTCTCGCGCGCCGAAACTCGAAGGGCAACTGACGCCAAATAAAATAAAATAAACACGCCAGCATGAAATAAAATACCTGGCCGTGAACAACTTGACAGAGAAGATCCACGAAAATCCACAGACGTGTTGTCAGGGCTCTTGGCGCTAGTACAACAGAGATTAATCCAGAGCTGCCTACCGTTCCCCTTCCGCAGACTCCACAGAAACCAATCAGTTCCACTTTCACCTCGTCGCCAATGTAAGAAGGGCGGTAGAGAGGTAGTCACGAACAACACCAAAGGTTAGATGAAGTGGTGATGATTTATTTAAGTAATACGCCAAACGATTAGCCCTACACCAACCAGCGTCCTCTTCTCTCCCCTTCAACTGTCGCTCTCACATTCCACAAGCCGCATCTCGAGCAAACACAACATTCTCACCTTCGTCTCGTGCCGGACACGCACGCACTCAGATTCCTAGGATACCACACTCATCGTCCAGTTTTCTTTGCAAGGCGGATATATTGCACCAGTCCACATAACGAGCACTAGCATTTTCAGACAAGATCCTGACCTATAACGCATGAACCTGATGAACATATTTTTTTTTCTTTTTGATGAAACATGGCAACTTTGAATTTGAAACTTAGGCCCTCATTACAATCCTGGCAGTCTGTGTTAAAGCGGCTTGTAATACCGCCAACAGGCCGGCGGTAAAGAAAATGGGATCATGACAACGGCGGAAACCGCCAACAAGGACAGCCACTTTAACACTACGACCGACACAGCAGTAGCAACAAACAACCGCAGCGGTCACCGTCAACAGACAGGTGGAAGACAATGTACCGCCCACCCCATCACAATCCGCCAATCCACCAGTTTTCTGGGCCGGTACCAACGCCATCAAAAGCACGGAGGAAACAGTGTTTGGAAGGAAAACCACTCACCTCTCGACACTCAACGAAGAACCAGGATGACATGGAGCCCGAGTTACAGGTCCCTTCCATGATGGTCTACCTCCTCATTTACCAAGAATACGAAAGACGGTGGCAATGACCATGGTGAATAATGCACCTAGGAGACAGGGGAGGGGGGAAGAAAATGAGAGTGATACACACATGCAACATGCAACACCCCCACCCTCACCCACAACACCATACACACAAACACATGCAGCAACAGTACATTTTCACCCCGCAACCCCCTGGAAGAACTCAAGGACAAAAGGAATAGAGCTAAATCAGTGTAATTTTAGAAATAGGCAGATCTACGTAACGATAATTAAAACAGTATCTACAAAAATATACAATATGTAGATAAGGCCGTACATTGTCCATGCAAAATGTCCGTGGGCCACTGGGCCAAAAATCATGGGCCAAGCCCACACTTGACTCCTGCCTCAATACGAAGAGAACACTACAGGGGCATCAGGTCGAAAACACACAGGAACCTCAGGGGGACAGGGAGGGGGGGGGCACCTCAGCCGCAAGATGGAATAACGCTACTGCTCCTCGAGGGGGCTCCATGCCCACTGCTTAGTCCTGGGGAGTGGAAAGCCACAGTCTCTCAAGTGGGTGGTTTTCCCACTGCTTGCTCCTGGGGATAGCAAAGCCACAGTTTCTCACTGGGTGGTTTGCCAACTGCTTGCTCCTGGGGAGTGCAAAGCCACAGTCTCCCAAGCAGGTGGTTTCCCCACTGCTTGCTCCTTGGGAGTGCAAGGCCACAGTCTCTCAAGTGGGTGGTTTGCCCACAGATTGGTCCTGGGGATAGCAAAGCCACAGTGTCTCAAGTGGGTGGTTTGCCCACTGCTTGGTCCTGGGGATAGCAAGGCCACAGTCTCTCAAGTGGGTGGTTTGCCCACTGCCTGGTCCTGGGAATAGCAAAGCCACAGTCTCTCAAGTGGGGGGTTTGCCCACTGCTTGTTCCTGGGCAGTGCAAAGCCACAGTCTCTCCAGTGGGTGGTTTGCCCACTGCTTGCCCCTGGGGATAGCAAAGCCACAGTCTCTCAAGTTTGCCCAATGCTTGGTCCTGGAGAGTGCAAAGCCACAGTCTCTCAAGTGGGTGGCTTGCCCACTGCTTGCTCCTGGGGAGTGCAAGGCCACAGTCTCTCAAGTGGGTGGTTTGCCCACTGCTTCGTCCTGGGGACAGCAAAGCCACAGTCTCTCAAGTGGGTGGTTTGCCCACTGCTTGGTCCTGGAGAGTGCAAAGCCACAGTCTCTCAAGTGGGTGGTTTGCCCATTGGTTCTGGAGGGGGCCTTGTGCCCAGTTGACTTCATCCTGCCAAGGATTGGGTGAGTGGATGCCTTTCTCCGCTGGTTCTGGAGGAGGTCTTGTGCCCAGTCTGCTTCATCCTGCCAAGGATTGGGTGAGTGGATGCCTTTCTCCACAGGTTCTGGAGGGGGCCTTGTGCCCAGTCTGCTTCATCTGCCAAGGATTGGGTGAGTGGATGCCTTTCTCCACTGGTTCTGAAGGGGGCCTTGTGCCCAGTCTGCTTCATCCTGCCAAGGATTGGGTGAGTGGATGCTTTTCTCCACAGGTTCTGGAGGGGGCCTTGTGCCCAGTCTGCTTCATCCTGCCAAGGATAGGGTGAGTGGATGCCTTTCTCCACTGTTCTGGAGAGGGCGTTGTGCCCATTCCTCTTCATCCTGCCAAGGATTGGGTGAGTAGATGCCTTTCTCCACTGGTTCTGGAGGGGGCCGTGTGCCGAGTGACGCAGCACTTGGGTTGTGGCAGTTCACATTCCCTTACCTGGATGTCTGAGGCATGGGATTTCCAGGGACCAGGTTGCATGATAGTCGATGGAGGCAGGGCTAGACTCCATGCTGCAGCGCCTAAGGCTGCAAACTGGTGGTGTTGCCGGTGGGGGTGACGCCAGTGGTGGTGGGAGGCTCCAGCCCGTCTCCTGCAGCCTCGGAAGGCTGCCCACTGGAGATGCTGCAGCTGGTAGTGGGTCTACTGTCAGTGGTGAGGGTGGCGGTGCTTGCGGCAGGGCTGCTGGCGATGCTGACCGTGGTGCAGATGCAGGTGCTGGTGCTGCCAGTGGTGGAGGTAGGCCCCAGCCCTTCACCTGCAGCCTTGGACGGCTGCCCACTGGGGATGCTGCTGCTGACAGTAGTGGTGGCATCGGCAGGGCAGGTGGTGGTGCAGGTGGTAGTGCTTATGGTGGGGCCAGCGGCGGGGCTGCTGGCGGTGCTGTCCGCGGTGCAGGTGGCGGGGCTGGTAGTTCTGTTGGTGGCCACCAGGCCTTCACCTGCAGCCTCCGACAGCTGAAGTGCCCTTCCCTGGGATTTATGCCCCTTCCTCACCTTGGCAGATGCTGTTACGACCTTGTCTCTGGCAGCCGGAGTTTTGGAGGAGGCCTTGCTGGGTGGGTCATGCTCCTTGCTGCATGTCATCCCCTTCTTCCCCTTGGCAGGTGGCAGACTGGTTTGGTCCTTTGCAGGGGTTGGTGGCACACTGGCTGGCCTGAGGGGTGTCCCCTTTGAGCCTCTGGGATTTGGAGGTACCACAGCGGATGCCGACTTGGTGGCTGAGGTGCTGGCCTGGGTTCGGGACACCCTGGCCTGAGGGGAAGGACGGGGGGAGGGATAGGGAACAGCTCAATGTTTGCCAGGAAAAGCTTTTTAGACACACTAGGGCGGGAAGACGGAGAGGGTTTGGGAGTGAAGGAAGAGGGAGTGGTGGTAGGAAATGTCTGTCTGCTGAGTTTGGGTGAAGGTGCATGTGCTGGATGCTGTAGTGAGGTGGATGGCTGTTGGGTGGGTGGGTGCTTGCGTTTGTGTACTTTGGGAGGAGGGGTCACAGACACACTGGGAGAGGACACAGGGGATGTGTGAATGGATGTGGAGGTGGTGACTGCCAGTGAAGGGTGAGTAGTGATGGACGTGCTGGTGATGTAGGTAGTAAATGAGGATTTAGTGCATGCAGGTGTGAGTGGAGATGATACTGGGAGGGAGGTGGACGAGAAGGAGGGGGACGCAGTGGAGGCAGTGGAGGTTGGTGTGTCTGCATGGGGATGGTGCTTGTGTGAGTGCCTGTGGGATGATGTGTGGTGCTTGTGTTTGCCTGAACCACTTTTGTGAGTTGATTTGAGTGAATGCTGGTCTGAAGGTATGCTTGGGATAGGCTGGGTTTGAGGGGATTGGGACTGGGTAGAGGAAGTTGGAGTGGGGAGGCTGGAGACAGGGACAAGGACTACCATCAGTACAGAGGCCAGAGCCTAACATGCTCTCTATTGAGCAGTCACGCACGAGTAAATGCCCTCCAGGTTTGCATTTGTTTGTTGCAAATGCCCTGCTAAACCCTGGAAGGCATTCAGTATGGTTGACTGCCCAACAGAGAGGGATCTCTGGAGGTCAATAGCCTCCTCACTGAGGGCAGCAGGGGTGATTGGGGCAGGGCCTGAGGTGGCTGGGGCGAAGGAGATGCCCACCCTCCTGGGTGAGCGGGCACGGGAAACACGCTGAGGGGCTGCTGGGAGGGCAGTGCTGGTAGGGGGGTGGCGGCTGTACCTGTTGTTAGGGTGAGCACAGAGGTGCCCGCCACCACCAGGGAGCTTCCATCGGAGGAGAAGTCGCTGTCTGTGGTCTCCCCTCCTGTCCCCTTCGTGGTGCTCCCCCCACCCTCCGTCCCACTGGTGCCCTCACCCTCGGTGGATTCGGCCTCCAGGCCAATGTGAGATGGAGCTCCCTCCGTCGCCGGTGCCTCTGCTCCTCCACCAGATGATGCTAATGCACACAGAGACAGGGTGACAAAACAAAAAGGGGGGTAAGAGACAGAGGATACACTTGGTCTATTCCAGCAACACCACTACGGTTGGCAGACACAACACACAGGGAGCAGTCCTATGCACTAGGCCATGCCCAACCGGTTACTAAGATAGTCACCAGGCCATGGGGTACAATGCCTTACACCATCAGCTGCACACCAGAAACCCACAGGACCCTGCCCAGTAGTAGATGCCCACTATCACTATTGGGGTTGGAGTGCTTCAGAGCCTTCCCAACAAGGGACCTACCCTGCCATGTTCGCCCTGGCCTAGGGGCACCCACAGCCCACATCCTCCACCCAGGTACCTCCTAACGCGCGCAAAGTCAGGAGTCTGTATCTGTACTCACCCCCTTGTGGCTGCTTTGATGCCTTCAAGCGCCCATCCAACACCGGGTAGGCCACTGCCAGGAATCGGAACATCAGGGAGGTCATGGTGCGACGGGCACCCCTTCCTCGTTGGGAGGCCTGCCCCAGCTGGGCCTCCACTGTCTTGCGGCAGTGGGTGCTCCGCCTGTCAAAGACCCCCAGGGTCTGCACCTCCTTGGTGATGGCATGCCAAACACCCTTCTTCTGGTGGGCGCTGACCTGCAGGGAAAAGACAGCAGATAAGGGAATTAGTCAACCGTCCAGACTGTCAGACTCATTGCCCACCAGATCCCTCCCATCCCGTGACGCACATACATTGTTCACCTTACATGCTGCATTCGGGCTAGGACGCCTCTGCCCCCCCCCCACATGTGGCTTACATACACAGCACTCCATACATTCATGGCCCACGCATCATGCTCACATTGTACTCATCTGTTTGTCTGGAGGACCATAGAGTAACGTGTACTGGGGTAGGACCCCATCCACCAGTTTCTCCAACTCTTCTGCAGTAAAAGCAGGGTTCCTTTCCCCAGACACATGAGCAATTGTCGCTTCCAGACACAGGTCATAGCAGCTCTTGCAGTGTAGGTCCTCTACTATTGAAGATCAGGTAGCAAGTGAGTGGATAGATAGAAAATGGCAGTCACGTCTGCGGCGGTGCATACAGTCACCGCCGGCGTACATCACCAGACCCCTGGTGGACACTGCGACAATGGAGGACAGACACATTATCATTACATACAGACTTGATCGGGCGACAATCCAAGAACTGTGTGCCCAATTGGAGCCTGACCGGATGTCAGCTATCAGCCAGCCTACAGGTATCCCCCCTCTAATGCAGGTCCTGTCAGTGCTCCATTGCCTGGCAAGTGGTTCCTTCCAAACAACAGTGGCCATGGCATCAAAACACATGCGCAGCTACATCGTGCTCCCTAGGTGGAGGATTTAGCCACAGTGAAAGCTGACTTTTATGCCCTGGGTCTTATCCCCAACATCATTGGTGCTATTGATGGCACACATGTGGCATTCGTCCCCCCCCTGTCCCCCCCCAGAGAAATGAACAAGTTTTCAGGAATAGAAAAAGCTATCACTCTCTCAATGTGCAGATGGTGTGTTTGGCGGACCGGTACATCTCCCATGTGAATGCCAAATATCCTGGCTCTGTGCATGATGCCTTTATCTTGAGGAACAGCAGCATCCCATATGTGATGGGCCAACTCCAGAAGCACCGGGTGTGGCTAATAGGTGAGCCAAAGTTCCCCATAGACTATGAGTAGGTGTCTGGGTATGGGGGTTGTCCCTAAGGGTTAGTGTGTGTCTAACAGTTGTTCCTCAATATTTGTAGGTGACTTTGGTTACCCCTACCTCTCATGGCTACTGCCCCTAGTGAGGAATGCCAGGACAAGGGCAGAGGAACGTTACAATGAGGCACATGGGCGTACAAGGAAGATTATTGAAAGGACCTTCGGCCTCCTGAAGGCCAGGTTCTGATGCCTCCATCTGACAGGTGTACTACTCACCCAAGACGGTGTGCCAGATCATCGTTGCATGTTGCATGTTGCACAACCTGGCCTTGAGACGCCAGGTGCCTTTTCTGCAGGAGGATGAGCCTGGAAATGGTCTTGTGGCAGCGGTGGAGGCAGCGGTGGAGCCTGTGGAAAGTGAGGAAGAGGAGGCAGAGGAAGAAGATCTTGACAACAGAATCAACATTATTCAGCAGTACCTACAGTGACACACAGGTGAGAGACTATAACTTCACTTTACATTTCATATTTCTGTTGGATATTGTACATGGCAGCCTGATTTCCCTATGTGTGTGGCCACTGACTGTACTCTTTGGCATTTCTATTTTCACATCTCTGTGCCCCACTCTGGGTCCTGCTATGTGTACTGCTGCCCACCAAAGGTCATTCCATTGTATATTTCACTGTACATTTGAGTTGCAATGCTTTGATATTGTTGTATTAATACATTTGTGAATCATTTGACAGACTCCAGATTAGTATTTGTTCCAAGGGTGTTTATTTAAGTGCTCATAAGTAGAGGGGGATAAGCAATGGGCTGGGGTGATGGTGGAGGAAAGTCCATGGTCCAGTCTCTTGGTATCACAGGTGCATTGTCCAATGGGGCATAGGAAGGGGAGTTATGGCAGTTTTAAGTGTACCGGGTGACAGAGTGGGCCAGTAGGGTGACAATCAAGAGAGTCTTTTTTCCTGGGGGGGTCTTGGCAATGTTCTCTGGCTTCTGCCTGGATCTCAGGGACTGGTTGCGGGGTGGTTTGCCTCTTGCAGGGGGTGGGGTGCTGGTGGCCTGTTGGTCCTGTGGCGGGATCTCCTGTCCACTAGCGCCGGCAGAGGTGGAAGGCTGTTCATCGGTTTGGCTAGTATCAGGCTCCCGTTGTTGTGCCACTGCCTGCCTCATGGTCTTGCCCATGTCAGCCAGCATCCCTGCAATGGTGACCAGGATGGTGTAGATGTTAGTTAGGTCATCCCTGATCCCCAGGCACTGTCCCTCCTGCAGCCGCTGGGTCTCCTGCAACTTGACCAGTATCTTGCCCATCGTCTCCTGGGAATGGTGGTATGCTCCCAGAATGTTGGAGAGTGCCTCGTGGAGAGGGGGTTCTCTTGGCCTGTCCTCCCCCTGTCGCACAGCAGTCCTCCCAGCTTCCCAGTCGTCCTGTGCCTCTGTCCCCCTGAACCGTGTGCCCACTGCCACTGACCCCAGGTCCCTGATTTTCCTGGGTTTGTGGGGTTGCCTGGGGTCCCTGTAGAGGTGGACACACTGCTGATTGACGTGTCCTGGGGACAGTGGCATGGGCCTGCTGGGTGGGTGCTGTGCTGGTGTTTTCTGAGGCGGGAGTGTGTGTGTGTTTTATAGCGGTGTGAGTGTGTGGGTGTGTGTATGTGTGTCAGGTGTGTGTAGTTTGAATTGTCCAATGTGGTGGTGTTTTGTAAATGTGTATGTAGTTTGAGTGCAGCAGTATGTACTGCCAATGGTTTACCGCGATTGAAAGACCGCTGCGGTGATTCGTGGGTCATGATACTGTGAGCTTATTCCTGTTGGCGTAACGGTGTGGGTTTGGCTATCGCCAGTTTATCACTGACCTTTAGTCTGGCGGACTTGTGTGGGTGTCTGTATTGTGGCGGATTTCTCTGTGTGGGTCATAATACCCGAGGTGGAATACTGCCACGGTCACAGTATGTTGGCTGCCGTCAGCACACCGGTAGGGGACATTTACCACCACAGTTGTAATGAGGGCCTTAATGTTGTATGTTTGAATGGACACTAGTCATTCTAGGTTTAAATAAAAGTCTCTTGGGTGAACTCAATTGCATCAATCCAAGGCGTTGGGAAGACAGTACTCTGCACAGCTTGTGAAAGCTTTGGTGCCCTGTGTGCATTTCTTCCAGTGAATTGGGATCTTGCTATGAGGTGACTGGCAATGATGGCTGCATTTGACAATTGTGGAAAACTTCAACAATAAAAATAATATGTGAGCTGAACAATTTATGCACTCTTTCTGGTGGCAATGCTTGTGCTGGCACCTGTATTTGGAAATTTACATGAAAATATTCTATATTTTCAAGAGTGCCCTAACTCAGAATGACCAAACTTCAATTAGAAAACAAAGTGCTCTAACAAAAAGCCAGCTTCAAACTACGGTATAATATTTTTCCTGAGAGTGCCCCAATAAAATAAGGGGTGGTTAGAATAAATAAAAATAAAAAATAAAAAAACACCTAGGCAGCAAGCGGGCAAAAGACATGGAGATTTCAAATCTCAGCTTGTTAAAACTCCAGAAAATCCAGAAGACAGTTATCATCAGCCAGTAATTGTTGATGTAAGATGAATTAAGACAGTAGTTGTATTCTGTGCGGGTTGTTTAGGTCAATGCATGTGCATTTCAATTGTGAGGAAATGGAATGGAGAATGTTGGTGGGTGTTCGGGAGGCCGGCAGTTGCTGTCTTGGTGGTTACCGTGCTGGATGTACTACATGAAGCTTTGATAATAAATGAATAATTAAACTTACCTGGAGGGGTTTCACTTCTTATCAGTGGAAACGAGTTTCTTTCGAACCACGTGAAAATTCAGTTTGAAATTTAGTTCATATTGCATTTGAATTTTGCAGGACTAAACAAAAAAAAATGCAGCAAGCAGTATTACCTCCAATTCCATTTTTGGCTTCACCAGGTTTACCACCTGTGGACTGGGAGCAGTGGATAAAAGGATTCGAGGCACATTCGGATACTACTGATGGGGAAATTTTCACACAAAAGAAGAAGCTGGCTGTACTGAAGCATTCTTTGGGAGTTGAGGGCAGGAACATTTTGAAACATTTACCAATTGTGCCTGTTGCAGGGGAAGGAGATGAGATTGACGAGAATGGGGTGGCTATAAAAGCGCTGGATGCTCATTTTAAAAAGAGAAAACATTTCATAATGGAGCGTCATAAATTCTACAGGAGGCAACAGATGCCAAACAAATGCATCAAAAGTTTTTTAGATGATTTAAGAGTTTTAGCTGCAACGTGTGACTTCGAGACTTTCAAAGATGAGGTAATCCGTGACCAGATAGTAGAAAAGTCTAAAAGAACAAAAGTCCAAGAAAAACTGTTTATAATGGAGAATCTTACTTTGGACAAAGCTAAAGAGATTGCTAGTAGTACTGAGTCCACGATTAAGTACATGGAGCAAATGAATGTGAAGGATGATGTGCAAAGCATTCAGATGCAACATTTTCCTAAGCAAAAAGAGAAATATCAGGTGGGAGGTGGTGATAAAAGGAGGTCTTATGAGTGTTATCTTTGTGGAAGCTAAAAGCACTTGGGTAATTCACAATCTTGTCCTGCTGTTGACAAAAAATTTAACAAATGCAAGAAGAAAGGGCATTTTATGAGAGTGTACAAAGGGGAGTGGGTGAAGGATTCCAGGAGTATGAAGTCAGTGAACGTTGTGGAACCTTACCCAGTGGAAGGCAATCATAGTGATTCCAATGAAGAGAATGTTGTGTTGAAGAGGATTTTGCAGTTGTTGAAGACACACATGTGGTGTCACAGATACAAAATAGGAGACCGGCGTGTTTGGTGAAAACTAATGGCTGTGAGTATAAGATGATGGCGGACTCTGGTTCGTTTTTTACTTTGATCAATTTAGTAGTGTATAACAAATAACAAAATGTCCAACTGAAGCAATCTAATGTAACCCCGGTTGCGTATGGAGAGAAACCTATTAATGTTGTGGGAGAGTTTGGAGCTACATTTGATTTCAAAGGTAACCAGACTCAAACAACGGTTTATGTGGCATGGACAGGTGGTAATCTGTTGGGGTGGATGGATCAGAAAAAAATGGCAATTGTGTTGGATCCAAATAGTGAGGAACAGGTGATGGTACGCAAGGATGTGATAAATTCAATTTCAGAAGAGAACAGTGTAAGGAAATGCCTCCTTGGCATGGTTACCCCCTGACTTTTTGCCTTTGCTGATGCCAAGTTATGATTTGAAAGTATGCTGAGGCCTGCTAACCAGGCCCCAGCACCAGTGTTCTTTCCCTAACCTGTACCTTTGTTTCCACAATTGGCACACCCTGGCATCCAGGTAAGTCCCTTGTAACTGGTACCCCTGGTACCAAGGGCCCTGATGCCAGGGAAGGTCTCTAAGGGCTGCAGCATGTCTTATGCCACCCTGGGGACCCCTCACTCAGCACAGACACACTGCTTGCCAGCTTGTGTGTGCTGGTGGGGAGAAAATGACTAAGTCGACATGGTACTCCCCTCAGGGTGCCATGCCAACCTCACACTGCCTATGGCATAGATAAGTCACCCCTCTAGCAGGCCTTACAGCCCTAAGGCAGGGTGCACTTTACCATAGGTGAGGGCATAGGTGCATGAGCACTATGCCCCTACAGTGTCTAAGCAAAACCTTAGACATTGTAAGTGCAGGGTAGCCATTAGAGTATATGGTCTGGGAGTCTGTCATACACGAACTCCACAGCACCATAATGGCTACACTGAAAACTGGGAAGTTTGGTATCGCACTTCTCAGCACAATAAATGCACACTGATGCCAGTGTACATTTTATTGTGAAATACACCCCAGAGGGCATCTTAGAGATGACCCCTGAAACCATACCGACTTCCAGTGTGGGCTGACTAGTTTTAGCAGCCTGCCACACACCAGACATGTTGCTGGCCACATGGGGAGAGTGCCTTTGTCACTCTGTGGCTAGTAACAAAGCCTGTACTGGGTGGAGGTGCTTCTCACCTCCCCCTGCAGGAACTGTAACACCTGGCGGTGAGCCTCAAAGGCTCACCCCCTTTGTTACAGCACCCCAGGGCACTCCAGCTAGTGGAGTTGCCCGCCCCCTCCGGCCACGGCCCCACTTTTGGCAGCAAGGCCAGAGGAGATAATGAGAAAAACAAGGAGGAGTCACTGGCCAGTCAGGACAGCCCCTAAGGTGTCCTGAGCTGAGGTGACTCTGACTTTTAGAAATCCTCCATCTTGCAGATGGAGGATTCCTCCAATAGGATTAGGGATGTGCCCCCCTCCCCTCAGGGAGAAGGCACAAAGAGAGTGTAGCCACCCTCAGGGCTAGTAGCCATTGGCTACTAACCCCCCAGACCTAAACACACCCCTAAATCGAGTATTTAGGGGCTCCCAGAACACAGCAAGATAGATTCCTGCAACCTAAGACGAAGAAGGACTGCTGAGCTGAAAAACCTGCAGAGAAGACGGAGACACCAACTGCTTTGGCCCCAGCTCTACCGGCCTGTCTCCCCAATTCAAAAGAACTGCTCCAGCGACGCGTTCCACAGGGTCCAGCAACCTCTGAAGCCTCACAGTACTACCCTGCATCTAAAAGGACCAAGAACTCCTGAGGACAGCGGCTCTGCTCCAAGAAAGAAGCATCTTTGCAACAAAGAAGCAACTTTGAAAGAACACACATTTCCCGCCGGAAGCGTGAGACTTTGCACTCTGCACCCGATGCCCCCGGTTCGACTTAGGGAGAACCAACACTACAGGGAGGACTCCCCGGCGACTGCGAGCCCGTGAGTAGCCAGAGTTGACCCCCCTGAGCCCCCACAGCGACGCCTGCAGAGGGAATCCAGAGGCTCCCCAATTCAAAAGAACTGCTCCAGTGACGCGTTCCACAGGGTCCAGCAACCTCTGAAGCCTCAGAGGACTACCCTGCATCTAAAAGGACCAAGAACTCCCGAGGACAGCGGCTCTGCTCCAAGAAAGAAGCATCTTTGCAACAAAGAAGCAACTTTGAAAGAACACACATTTCCCGCCGGAAGCGTGAGACTTTGCACTCTGCACCCGACGCCCCCGGCTCGACTTGTGGAGAACCAACACTACAGGGAGGACTCCCCGGCGACTGCGAGCCCGTGAGTAGCCAGAGTTGACCCCCCTGAGCCCCCACAGCGACGCCTGCAGAGGGAATCCAGAGGCTCCGCCTGACCGCGACTGCCTGCTTCAAAGACCCGACGCCTGGTAAGGACACTGCACCCGCAGCCCCCAGGACCTGAAGGACCCGACCTCCAGTGCAGGAGCGACCCCCAGGTGGCCCTCTCCCTTGCCCAGGTGGTGGCTACCCCGAGGAGCCCCCCCCACCCTTGACTGCCTGCATCGCTGAAGAGACCCCTGGGTCTCCCATTGAACTCCATTGCAAACACGACGCCTGTTTGCACACTGCACCCGGCTGCCCCCGTGCCTCTGAGGGTGTACTTTTTGTGCTGACTTGTATCCCCCCAGGTGCCATACAAAACCCCCCTGGTCTGCCCTCCGAAGACGTGGGTACTTACCTGCTGGCAGACTAGAACCAGGGCACCCCCTTCTCTATTGAAGCCTATGTGTTTTGGGCACCACTTTGACCTCTGCACCTGACCGGCCCTGAGCTGCTGGTGTGGTAACTTTGGGGTTGCTCTGAACCCCCAACGGTGGGCTACCTTGGACCCAACTTTGAACCCTGTAGGTGGTTTACTTACCTGCAAAACTAACAAACACTTACCTCCCCAGAAACTATTGAAAATTGCACTGTGACCAGTTTTAAAATAGCTTATTGCCATTTGTGTGAAAACTGTATATGCTATTTTGCTAATTCAAAGTTCCTAAAGTTCCTAAGTGAAATACCTTTCATTTAAAGTATTGTTTGTAAATCTTGAACCTGTGGTTCTTAAAATAAACTAAGAAAATATATTTTTCAATATAAAAACCTATTGGCCTGGAATTGTCTTTGAGTGTGTGTTCCTCATTTATTGCCTGTGTGTGTACAACAAATGCTTAACACTACCCTCTGATAAGCCTACTGCTCGACCACACTACCACAAAATAGAGCATTAGAATTATCTCTTTTTGCCACTATCTTACCTCTAGGGGAACCCTTGGACTATGTGCATGCTATTTCTTACTTTGAAATAGTACATACAGAGCCAGCTTCCTACAAACAGTGTGTGGGAAAGGGAGTTCCCAGAGGTATTTAGTAGCAAATTGGGGAGGACAAAGGGTTTTGTAAATCAGATACAATTGAAAACTGTAGTGGAGCCTGTAGTTCACAAAACCAAGGCATGTTCCTATTGCTATGAGGGAAGAACTAACAAAAGAATTGGAAAGGCTATGTGTTAATGATGTAATAGAGACCATTGAAAAATTCTGAGTGTCTATTTCCCATTGTTTTAGAGAAGAAACCCAATGGAGCTCTAAGAATGTGTTTTTATTTGAGGGATTTGAATGAGAGGATTTGGGTTGATCGGAAATGTTTCCCATGATCAAAGGTGCAAAAGTGTTTGCAACCTTAGATTTGTCTTCAACGTATCACCAGGTAGTATTGCACAATAATTCTCGGCATTTAACATCTTTTGTCACTCCAAATGGAGCGTATTGTTGTAAACGTTTGCCGTTTGTTGGCGTCTACTTCCTCAGTGTTTTAAAGAATAATGGAGGCAATGTTCAGGGGTTTGGAGAAAGTTAAGTGTTTCCAAGATGATATTTTGATTTGGGGAGCAGCTAGAGAAGATCTTTACGGTAGATTAAGAGTGGTGTTGGGAATTTTGAAGGGTAAAGGAGTAACTTTGGAAATAAGGAAGTGCAGAATTGGAGTGAGTAGTGTGGATTATTTAGGGTGTACCCTTGTCTGAGAGAGGTGTTGAACCATAGGGAAGTTTGGTACAAGACACAAGAGAATTCCTGGCGCCAGCTGACAGGGACCAGCTGAGAACGTTCTTTGGAATGGTGGAGTTTTGCTCACGGTTTATTCCAATTTGTGTGGAAAAAACAAAGGGAATGAATGACTTGTTACAGAATAGATCAAAGTTTGAATGGTCAGTGGATAAAGATCAAGAATTCAATAAGATTAAGGAGAGTTTGGCTGCAGCCATATCTTTGAAGCCATTTGACACAAATGATCGCAGCACTGTTGTGACGGATGCCAGTCAGTATGGTTTGGGAGTTGTATTCATGCAAACCAGGAAGGGTAAGGATGAGGTTGTGGCTTTCGGGTCTAGACCGCTGCATGGAGCTGAATGTACTTATTCAGTGAGAAGGAGGCTTTAGCGTGTTGGTGGGGAGTAAACTATTTGTGGGAAACTGAATTTATAGTGAGGACAGATCATAAGCCTTTAGTTAATTTGTTTTCAACAAAAGGGGCATACAAGGCGACGCCCAGGATTGCCAAGTGGCATTATAGGTTGCAGGAGTTTGAATTTAAATTGGAATATATTGCTGGTGTCAAGAATGTTTTCACAGATTGTTTCTTGCATTTGCCGGTGGAGATGGGGAATGATGATCAAGTGTGTGATGACCTTCTAGATTTTGAGTGTACCATGTTGGATGAAAATGTATGTATTGATGAGCAGGAGTGGAAGGATGCTGTGAATCAAGATCAAGTGCTACAAGATCTGATTAGGAACTTAGCTATTGGACTGGTTGGGAGTGAAATGAGTGCGGAGGTAGGAATTTACAAGGAGGTTTTCCAGGAGTTGAGTTGTGCGGAAGGCATATTGAGAAGAGGGAATTCTTTGGTAGCGCCTCATAGCATGCGAAAAAATGTATCAAATTTAGCACATGAAGGCCATCTGGGGATGAGTGCGACAAAGAGAAGAGGCAGGGAAACGTTTTGGTGTCCAGGAGTTGATAGACAGATTGAACATTGGGTGAGGGAGTGTGTTTCGTGTGCTTTGAGCGATAAGTCACAGGTAACTGTGCCTAACCCGACTGGAGCTGTGTCGTGTCCAGAGAGACCGTGGCATAAGTTGGGAATGGATATAATTGGGCCCATGAATATGTTGGGGTAGAATCATAGATCTGGTATAGTGTTGGTGGACTATTTTTCACGGTGGTCAGAGGTCAAGTGGGTCAAGACGCCGACCACTACGGAGGTGACGAGGTTTTTGAGGGATTTATTCATGAGGCAAGGTGTTGCTGTGGAAATTGTCAATGATAATGGTGTGCAATTTGCATCTAAGGAATTTGATGTATTCATGAAAAGTTAGGGAGTGAAGCACGTGACGACATCTTTAAATCCCCCAAGAAGCAATGGTCTGGTGGAGAGGTGTAATCGTGTTGTAAAAGATAACATACAACTATCTTTGGTGAATGGGTTGGGATGGAGGAGAAAGGTAGAAGAATTGCTGTGGGCTTTACGGCCTTCTCCAAATGCTTCCACGGGGGTGCCACCTTTTGCTCTGCTTAAGTGCAGGGATGAGATGAATAAACTGGTGTGACCCTGGATGCTTGATATGAGTTGTTGAATGAGAAGAAGAAATAAGTGTCGGAGAAACGAGAACAGGCTCAAAGTAAATATGTGGAGGAAGGAAAACGCAGAGAGAGGAATGTGGAAGTCGGGGTTTATGGACGCATTAGGTTGCTGGGGATCGTTGTCAAAGGTAGTTCCAAATTTTCAGTGCCAAAAAGGGTTGTGGAGGTGAAAAAGTGTGTGGTTAAACAGGAGGATGGTAAGTGGTGGAACAAGGAAAGAATAGCTGTTCATAGGAACGGGGTTGGTGTTGCAACAAAGGTGGATTGGAAGGTGGTAAAAGAAAAAGGGAATGTGGATGATTTTTTGGGGAGGTCAGAAAGGGAAAGAAGGAAACGTATGTGGCTGCAAGAGTGTGTTGAATAGTGGGTTGCAGTGGAGTTTGTGAAATTAGTTCATGGTTATTCTTGTTTAGTATGTTGTTCTTGTGTAGGTTTTTTTTTATATTTGTTATTTCACTTTTCATCACATTTTTGGAAGGGGGAAGATGTGTTGTAATCTGTGAGGGCTGTTTAGGTCAATGCACGTGCATTTCAATTGTGAGGAGATGGAATGGAGAATGTTGGTGGGTGTTCGGGAGGCCGGCAGTTGCTGTCTTGATGGCTGCCCTGCTGGATACACTACATGAAGCTTGGATAATAAACAAATAATTAAACTTACCTGGAGGAGTTTCACTTCACATCAATATCTTTGTTGCTAAAAAATTTGATCAGCCATATGAATAATATGACCATTGTTTATTCTGCGAATAATCTTCATCCACATAACACCTACTGATTGTTTTGCCTCTTTGGCTGTCATAACTGTAGTGTAATGAGAATATGTGCACCCTTGCAATTCTAGGAGGACTCAACAGAGGAATTGTGTAACTTGCTGCGAGGTGTTAAGGTGTGGTATTAATGGTTCTGACATAATCGGACGGCAGCGTGTGATTGTATGTGGAGGTAGTGTTCCATGTGTTGTAAGGTCCATTGCATGCTCCAGAAGCTAATCCTGGTGACAAGTAGGGATAAGTGCTCTAAAGAAACAAATCTGCACTCTTTGAGAGTTTGCAACAATACATTAAAGTGCTCACTATACCACATTCCCCTAAACCGATGAGAAGCAGTTTGAAGGTGGAGAGTGTGGAATCAAAGTCCCACTCCAGCCCATACACTGCCCTCAAAGAAGTTGAATGCCCTGCAGAGGAGAGCATTCAAAAAGTCTACAAGAATCCATTGGTAAGGCTGAAAGAAGAAATACTGCATCACCGCATAACACAGAGCCATCATTGATACAAAGCAAAATGCCAAAGGCAGTGACAACTAGGTACAATCCAAAAAGCAAAATGTAACACTGATCAAGTGCCAGAAACAGAACCATTACTCACTGTTAAGAAAGAAGATGAAGATTTACAACCTCAGATCGGGCATGATTACCCAAGTGCGAGCACAAGCCAGTGCCTGCAGAGGTTACAGATCTAGGTGAACAGTGGCAGTCATCTGAACACCACACTCTCAACAGTAGTACAAAAAAGAGTACAAGGTACAATGCAGCTGAGTTTCTGAAGCTACCACTTCCATTCAACACCGCCAAAAAACAAAATATTTTGTGCCAGATGGACCACATGGATCTAGACTTTCGATTACTTCATACATGCCCTAGAAGAAGTAGATGTAAAGAAAATCATCGAGGACCTGATTTACAGTTTATCAAATGGGGTTACTTCATCACAAACATGACGGATATCCTGTCCGTCCAATTACCACCCCAATAAATATGGCGGATGGGATATCCGTTACTTTTGTGAAGGAAGAACACATCTGCCAAACTCTAAATCAGGCCCTGAGTATTTAAAGAACATTGTCTGTGACAGAGTAATAGAAGTGCTGAAGAAAATTGTGCAGACTGATGCATAGTACCATCAGATCAAAGAAGCATTGGGTGCCAAGTTGAATTCGATGCTGAATGTTAACTATGAAAGGTACATTTTCAATCAAGTGAGACAGCAAGTTGGTCAACAGGATGGATGAGTTTATTAAAAGACTTGGGGGGTCATTACAACCCTGGCGGATGGTGGAGAACCGGCGGTAAGACCGCCAACAGGCTGGCGGTCTTACCTTGGTGTATTATAACCTTGGTTCTCCGTCCCGCCAGCCAGGGCGGAGACGACCGCTGGGCTGGAGACCTGGGTCTCCAGTCTGGCGGCCGTCACTATACCACCGGCGGTATTTGGACCCGGCTTACCGCCGTGGATTTCCAGCGGTTTGAACCGCCATGAAATCCATGGCGGTAAGCACTATCAGTGCCAGGAATTCCTTCCCTGGCACTGATAGGGGTCTCCCCCACCCCGACTCCCTCCAGTACACCCCCCACAACCCCTGCCACCCCCAAAGGTGGCAGTGCCCCCTCCCCACCCCGACCCCCAACATAACATTACTCACACACACCCGACACGCATGCAGGCACCACCAACACACACGCACACACCCCGACATACATGCCTACATCCACTCACACAGTCAGACACGCACACCCACATTCAAACATACACGCACACATCCATACAGACATGCCCACAGCCATACACGCACTCATTCCTATACATACAACACCCCCGCAAGCATACACGCACTCACACACCCCCTCTACATACACAGACGCACACCCCCATGAACGCACACAACACCCAACCCCCCCAACCCCCCTCCCCTAACAGACTTACCTGGTCCGTCGATCCTCCGGGAGGGGACGGGAGCCATGGGGGCAGCTCCGCCGACACCACACCGCCAACAGAACACAGCCACAGCGAATCACAGGACGTGATTCTCTGGGCGGTGTTCGGTTGGTGTGGCGGTGGAGGTGGAGCAACCTCCACTTCCCCGCCGCCCGCAAGTATGGCTGTTGGCGGCTCTCCCTCGGAATAACGACGGAGAGCAGCCAACAGTCATAATACGCTGAGCGGCAAACCGCCTGCATAGGCGGTCTTCCGCACGGCGGTCCCTCAGCGGTCTTGCAAAAAGACCGCTGAGGTCGTAATGACCCCCTTGATGTGCTTATCAAACACTGTAAGTTCAATTAATTTAATGATGAAGCCATACGCCTTAGAGTCATCAATGGCTGTCTTTTAGACTCTTTCAGAAGACGCATGTTGAGAGGGATGCTCAGTCTGTAGAAAATATTAATGGCTGCAGGAGCCAATAATAGAGCAGCTTGACAAGCTGCTGAAATGGAATCTGGAGCAACAAAAAATGATCTGGAACAGCAAAAAATGAATCAGCCTTGGTCATGAAATCCAAGCAAACATACAAGGTAGATGCACCACAGTGGACATCTTCAAAGAAGAAGAAGTTGTGTTTCTGATGTGGGTTTCATTTTCCCATGAAGATAAATGTCCAGCCATAGGACAGATATGCAAAGGGTGCAGGAAATAAAACCACTTCATAATGGTTTGCAAGGCAAAAGAGAAACCAAATATGTCACAGTGATAAGAGAAAACGGGTGGCAGAATGGGTGGCAGAAGGTTCCAGAGCATTCTCACCACATTAAGGCCAAATAGTAGCACCAGTTACGACAAGTAGAAACCAGACAAAGTCAATAATCAAGCTAATCCTACAAAGGTTCTTCAATGTCATTTTCAAGCACCAGTGAAGAAGGTGGATGTGGGATGATGATATTGACCAGGCGCATATCAGTTTGGCTGCTTGCAAAGAAGAGCAAAATACAAAGGCAAAGCATCAAACGAAACAACCAAATTCATTTGGCACTGCCCAAGATTACAATACAAGTCAATGGTTGCCCTTAAACTTTATCATAGACAGTAGTGCATTGATTAACATCATGCCAGTCAAGAAGTTCAATAGCAGGTCTCCTATGCCACGCCTTAACCTGTCCAATATGAAGGTATACACATAGGCTGCTTCTAAACCATTGCAGAGTCAAGGGTCATTCACAGCAACAATGTGGCACAAAGCAGTATCAGTGCAAGTGCCAATTTCCTTTCTTTAAGGAGCTTCGGCCAGTGCATGCCTACTCAGTTTTGCCAGTGCTGCTGACATGGGACTGATATCTCTCAATGATGACCTCCACACTCAATCTGAAGTTGTGAGTCAGTTCCTATCACTGTTTCATGGCCTGGAAAATCTTAAGACAGTGGAAGCGCAACTTCACATTAATGAGGACTTTCGCCATGTTGCCCAGCGGCACTGCAGAGTTACTTTTCACATGTAAAAATCCATTAAGAAAGAACTTAAAACATTGTTGAACCATAACATCATTGAGTGCTCCACCAGTCCTACGTCATGGGTATTACCAATAGTAGCAGTGCCAAAAAAGAACAGTGGCGTGCAGTGTGCATCTGGTTTGATATTCTCCAAGCCGATAAAGCAATTGAGAGAGAAAGACATCCTGGTCCATATACAGCAGACATGATCATGCAACTGAATGATGCCAAAGTCTTCTCTCATCTTGACCTGAATAAGGGATACCATCAACTCGAGTTTGAAGAGAACTGCAGGAACACCACTACTTTTTTCCCTCATGTTGGCTTGTTCAGATACGAAAGTTTGAGTTTTGGAGTGTCATCAGCTGAAGAAAATGTTTGGATTTTATACACTGAATAATTCAACCTACCATGCATGTTTTTAACTATAGTGATGGCTTTCTGGTATTTGGAGCAACATGAGAGGAGCATGACAAGGCTCTTACACAAGTGTGCCAATTACCTACTGATGCAGGTCTCACTCTGAATGCAGCAAAGTGAGAGTATCACAAGACTAAACTTTAATTCTTTGGCTACATGTTCTCTAAAGGGGGAATGACTCCTGGCTCAGATAAAAGGCAAGCCCCATCAGCTACTTGCCCCTCACAAGATGTCACCATGCTGTGATCATTCTTAGGCATGGTCACTTCAAGTACAAGGTACAATTGTGACTTTGCTACTGTGAGAGACCCATTGAGAGACTTGACAAAATACAATGCCCCTTTCCAGTGGTTAGCTGAATGTGGTCAAAGCTTCAAAAGAATAAAACATGCATTTGAAAATGCAACCGAGATGGGCTATTCTGACCCCAAGTTACATACTGAGATCACAGTAGATGTAAGCCCAGTGTGGCTGGAGGAAATCCTTGCTCAACATAATGGTTATCCGAATGCTCAGAGACGCATTATGGCCTATGCCAATTGAATCGTGTCTTGCACCGAATTTGCCTATTTTCACCACAGACTGAGAGTCTGGTTGTAATGCAGGCCTGCAAACATTTTCATGTGTTTCGATACAGAAAATTGTTCACTATCATTACAGATCACCAAGCGCTGCTGACAGATTTTATAAACCCAAAAGCTAAGAGATTCCCTCACATTGGGAGGTGGGGTTGTGACTGCAAGAGAACGACTATGCAATTGTACAAAAGCTGGGTAAAGATCAGAAACCTGTTGATTACTTCTACACGAATACCACTATATCGTCACACTGCAACATTCAAAATGGCTGAGGGGTACATTAACTTCACTGTGAGGTCCAGCATTCAGGCAGCCTTCTTGATTGAAACTGATCATAGCTGCTACTAATACTGATAAGTACATGCTTATTCTCAAAGACATAATTTCAACTTAATTGTGGAAGAAGAGAAGTCAACCTTTCGCTAATGATATTGAATTTCTAAAATTCAAAAATATACAGGAGGAACTGTCTGTGACCAGGGAAGGAGTTGTGTTGAAAGGCTCAAGAATCATCATACCTGAGAGCCTAAGACAGTAAGTCATTGAATTAGTCCATGAAGGATATCATTGAATTGTAGCCACCAAAAGAGCCCTAAGAGACCGAGTGTGGTTCCTGCGATTAGAAAAGCGAGTTGAGAGGGAACTAAAAGAGTGCCTCCTTGCAACTGCCTTCCTCCAAAGAGACACAGCATCCATTGACAATGTCTGGCCTTCCTGCACAGGTTTGGGAAAGAGTTGCAGTTGATTTCTTTGGGCCCTTAGGAAATGGTCATCATCTCATAGTAGTTACTAACGAGTATTCATGATTACCTTTAGTACATGAGTTATCATTAACAACTCATGACAAGGTAAGCACGTGGCTGGGTAACATATTTGCAGGGTGGGGTATCTGCACTGTTCTCAAATCTGACAATGGTCTGTCATTCAATAGCAAATAATTCAATGAGTGACTAGTCAGATAAAAAGTCTAGCTTCAAAAGAGAACACCTCCGTGGCCCTAAAACAATGGTGCTGTGGAATGATTCAGGCGTACCCTTAAAATGGTAATCCAACAAGCATTGATGGAAGGGGTAGAGTTAAACGGAGCCCAGTATCAAGCCTTCCGTGCTTATCATTTAGCTCATCACGCCACACCTAGAGAGTGTTGTGCAACCTTGCTTTTTGGGAGAGGTATCATAACCAAACTGCCACAGTGTACCAACCCTTGAATGCTGATAAGGTTAGTATCACAGAAACACTTCTCAAAAGTTCAAAAGGAAAACATATGCAGATTGTCAACGACATGCTGAAGACACAATCCTCGAAAAACTGCAGAAAACAGACACTCCATTTGTTGTTGATCCCCTGAGGGCTGTTATATGCAAAGCACACATGGTGATGGCATATCGTCTTGGAAAGTCCATCACATGGGACTTGTTAATTTGAAGCGTCGACCTCGATGTTCATCAGCTCCTGCAATTGTGAATGAGACAATCCTGCCTAACAGTCCAGTTCAAACATCAGAACCGGTGCCATAGGTACATAACCAAAGTGCATCTCAACTACCTCTTGCCACTCAGTCTGGTTGAGTAGAGCAAGTGTCTCGATGACATATTGAAAAAAATAATTTTTACTTAACAAAAGGAGGCGATATTGGAGCATATTTATGGTTTTAGCAGCAAAACTGTGCTAATGCAGTTTTGCAACAAAATCCTTAGCACCGGCTAGCGAAATTCCAAAGCGGCAGCCGTGCGCCATATCTATGGAATGGCACACACTGGCATTAAGGATAGGCTAGCGTCTAAAAAAAAAATAAGACACTAGCCGGGGGTGGCGGTAGGGAAAAAGGCGCTAGTGGGTCAGAAGTGACGCTAGGCTGGTTAGTGGCAATAAATATGCCGCTAACCAGCCTAGTGTTATTTTCTGATGTACTAGCACCCAAAAATGACGCCTGTCTTTGTAAAGACAAGAGCCATGCTCACCACCCCAATGGCCAGCACAGGGGACCAGTGTCCCCTGGGGAAGGCGATAAGACCAAGTGCCAGGCAGGGGGCCCCATGTAAGGGGCCCCCAATGGCACATTAAAAAAAACATAATATACTTACCTATACTTACCCAGGATGGGGTCCGACATCCTATGGTGTCCCTCTGGTTCGGGTGGGGGTGTTGCCGTGGCTTGGGGTGGGCATCTGTGGGCCCATTCCAAGGTGTTTGGCAATTAAAATGGGTCCACAGGTACCCTAACGCCTGGTCTGACCCAGGCGTTAAATAATGGCACTAAACAGACTTAGCACCATTATTTGGGTACGCCTACTCCATGCGTGTCGTTTCTGCGCCGGAATATAAATAAGGCGGTAGGGGGTTAGTGTCATATTATGGACAGTAACTCCTACCTTGCATCTAATTAGTGGAAGGTAGTTTGCCCACTCCACAACATGATGCTAACTCCAATATTTTGACGCTAGACAGGTCTAGTGTCAAAATATAAATACGGAGTTAGCTCAGTGCCATTTTAGTGTCAAAATTATTGGCGCTAAAACGGCACAAGAAAAGTACAAATTTGCCCCTATGTGTGCTAGTACTCTTGCGGTTCAGGCAGACTAAACAGAGGAATTACGTAACATGATGGGAGGTGCTAAGGTGTGGGTATTAATGGCTATTGCGTAATCAGAGGGCAGTATGTGAGCATATGCAAAGGAATAAAGACATCTGCTATAGAGCTCTGTGTGTGGCATGATCCTTTGCATGCTCCACGGCTGGGGAGGATGCTACAGTTACCAGTAGTCAATGACATTCTGGTATGTGTAGTAACTACTGTTACATGAATTCTGAATTTTGTACCAAACACTCAACCCATGTAATTTTCCTCAGGTAAATTTTGTTAGGTCAAACCTGCTGAAATTTACCATGGGTAAATGCACATAAATACAGGGACATGCGAATGTTTGTACAGTAAGCTCTAAATCTGCAAATTGAGCATCATTTAAATGGGCAAAACTCTAAATAGATGATAATTAATAAACTTTAGTGTGTGTGATAATTATCATATCTGAACCTGGGCCACTGATAGTGAGATCATCTGTGATATATCACAGCCTGTGAGTTAGCAGTAAACATCTATACCATTATCCCTACAGCAATTCAGTTGCATAACTACGGGGCACTTACATCTATGAGTCCAAATATGATAAGCAGAAGAGCACATTAAGAACTAATATTTAGGGGTGAAGCCTGATGCCCAAGTAAGATGCTGTCTCTCTTCAACAGCACCTGCCGGTGTGTGGACCTGGACTCTCCCCTGCCATACTGGAGTGCTGTCACCACTTATAAATTGAGAGTGAATCTTCTGAAGATCTGCCTTTACAACAGGGAGATGTAACAACTAAATGTGGCAATCCTGTTGCACCAGGGCACAGCTGGAACAGTTGGGCAGATCCCACCCTACCATTTGGGACCATTCCCAGAACCCTCCCAGCAGCCCATCTGCCCCTGCACATTAGTAAAAGTCACACAGACACCTACCTGAGCTACCTGGTACTGCTGGGGCTGGGAACAACTGCCTAACTTACAGCTCAGTGCATTGTGCAGTTCCAGAGGAGTCAGAAGCAGCCTGAGACACCTTTGATGAACAGGCCAGTGCCCACTGCGAAAGAGGTGGGGGGGTCATCGAAAAACCAGCACAGCCATTTCTGTGGCAGGGGCCTCACCTATGACTACTTCCATGACTTTCCTCCCAGACTGAACAGCTATGGTATTCGATAGAGCAGCAGCACCTCCGGACCACGGGCTCACCATCACAGTAATTGCTTCTAAGGAGAGAGGTGAGGCCAGCCCATGCCATACTGCAGCCTACTGAAACTCCAGACAGACAGAAGGCTCTAAAAGGAGCTTGTACATTGGGCTCCCCTGCACAGTTAGCAGCCCATGCTTTGACTTGCTAACTTGGTGAAGAACACTCCTGGGAGGGCACTGCTCTGGATTTGTGCCCCTATGGGCCCCTCATAAAGAAGAGTAATTCCCTCCCTCCCCCCATAGTACAAGACTAGGCACAGCAGACCCAGGGATGGAAAAGCAGCAAAGACCGGCTGAAGGATACACACCCCTGAAGTGTTGGCTCCAGGGGGCTTAAACTCTTACTATCTCTGAATCTCACCACAGGAGGCTGACTTGGATATCCTCAGTGGAAGAGCACTTAGAGGATTCAGGCTCCATAGCCTAGCATGACTGAGAATCGCAAGGCCCCCAATCCTTGGCCCACAGTTTACAATCTCTGGTCTCACTGCCCCTGACTTCATGTTACCTTTTCACGGAGGCAATGATGGGGAAGTAGACAAAGGACAGCAAAGAAGCTGACCCACAACAGGACTCTACGCTGAACATCAACCCAGAACCCATGCCAACAACATCAGAATTTTATGATCCTGGTCAACTTAATGGACACCTGGATGAGATCTCACCAACTAATATGGCTTGGAAAATGCCACTACCTCCATGTGTAGGTGGCACTCGTGCAGGCATAATAGCTTATCAAGCGCCACCATAGACAAAAGGCAGTGGCTGAAAGAGGTCACCATACAATCATCCAGAGGTCGCAAACACCGCCCAATGTGCAAAGAACCACAACTGTGGAACAAGTCAGGTTCCCATCTGAAAGCCTCCACACCAGTAGGGTCAAATCCTCACCCGTGAGGCAATGCAGAGGCAAGTCTGTATGCTGCAATGTGCTTTTCTGACCGCACACACTACCCCATACACCTGGCAATTGCCCATACTGTTCCTCCTGCTGTTACACATGCTGGATTGCTTGACGCTTAACAGCGACCCTTAGCAGTGACCCTCAATATTTACATACATAAACATCCGCAGGAGCTCCCCAGTTCTACACTCTGACAGCCTGGTGCACTTCCTCCAATCTTACCACAGTTAACTCCCTCATTCCCCCTAAGCTGTAGACATCCCCAGACTTAACCCAACCCCCCATCCTTTTACCCCCTTCCTTCATCCAATACATGCTCTCAGCCCAACTGCCCTTTAAACACTACAAAGTTTGAAACACATCTGGGATAAATGGAACAGAGTCATGAGCTAGTGGTGGTTTCCCAGAATATTAACAGTCTCATACACTACTTGAAACAACAGGAGATTTTCAACTATACTATATAATTGCGGTCTGACATAGCTCCACTAAAGAAGATGCACCTAAAAGGACACGCAAAGCCAGAACCTCCGAAGGGACTGAATTGGGAACAAATACCACTCAGGCAAAACTGACCCAGGGATTGGAGAAATTTGATCCAGCAATCTTCATCAGGGGGAGTTGCAATACTGTCAGCTAAACGTCTCCCGTTAAAAACTCACCAAGACTGGTGAGATCCCCACGGTCCTTACATACTGCTTAAGGCTTCTAAATATGAGCAAGTGCTCCTCCTGAGGTCCATATATGCCCTACACAATCTAGGAAAGACACTTTGGTGTCATATTCAGGATCTACAGCAGCACCTTAAAACAAACCCACTCCTGGGGGATGAATGGACCACAGTTCAGGGTCTCTCCTTGGACAAGCCAGCTCACCCCTTAGCATACAACATGCAGCATAGGGGCCTCCTCTGTAACGTGATCTAAGACCTTTCAATGACTGATCCTTGGAGACTGCTCCACCCCACGACTACACATACACATCCTATGGGCATGTACCAGAATGCGGATTGACTTATTTCTCCTTAACAACCGACTTCAGGCCATCTAGTAGATGCTGACATTTCCCCCTCAGGGGTTATGGATCATGATACAATACAGCTGCAGGTTGATTCGGGCAAGCAACGTCTGCTCCTGGGGGGTCAATCTTTCCTACTATAAGGCTCTTGCAGACAGGGAGAGGTTACACTCTTATTTACGTTCCTGTGAGGGGACAATTGATTCCCAGAGTACCCTTTTGTCAGCAGGGAAATCCATCATTAGGACGGCACATCTCACCAGAAGCGGGAAGCCGCACTCATGCAGAATCAGCTGGAGTCCAATATAGCCTCAATGATGGCCCCAAACTCCCACACACAATCCACACTTTATACTCCATTATTGGCCATATACAAGCTTAATGCACTGTATTCTTCAAAGGAGGAAACAGCACCGTTTCACCTCAAACAAAGATCTTTTTAGCCTGGAGAGAAGGTTGGACATCTCTCAGGTCTGAAGCTCAACAGCAAAACTCCTCTTGCGGTCTACCAGCAATTAGGTGAAATTACTAAAACCCTCTCACGCAGCCACTTGACATTGAATGGCCCATGAGGACCTGTGATGAAGCCCTTCATACTTCAGGCATTGTGTGTACTCCTGAAGACATTACAGCCTTTCTGGCTAGCAACACGACCCACAACTTATACCGGAGCAGACATAGGGCTTGGAAATGTAAATTAAGACCAAGGAAATCAATGAGGCGATAGATGGCTTACCATATGGTAAGGCCCCAGGCATTAATGGTTACCCAGTCTAATAGTATAAACTTCACAAGGACATCCTAGCATCCTTGCTTTGCAAGGTGTACACCAAAGGCACATCACCTCACGGCACATTTTGTGAAGCTAATTGTGCCTCTATTTCTCTCCTTCCTAAACTGGGCAAGGATCCCCTGCATTGCTCTAGCTAGTGGCTGATATCTTAACTGAATGTGGATACGAAGGTGCAAGCTAAACTTCTGGCAAACAGACGTAAATGAATTATCCTCTCTATTATACGCTATGACCAAGTAGGTTTTGTTCCCCACCGAATATCCACATCTCCCTGATAGGGTAGAATAAAGCTATTTTTTCCAGATCATGCCCAGTGTTCCTGACTTGGATTCAAAAACTGTACTACTACCCAACAGCCGTAGTCACTTGCCGTGGACATGCCTCCACTAGCTTTGAAATTCACAGAGGCACTAGACAGGGATGGCTCCTATCCTTCTTCTTTTAATCCTTGCTTTATAACCTTTGGCCATAGCGATATGTAACTCCCCCAATGTCCACAGGATCCCTCTACCTGGTGGGTAACAGACAATCTTGCTATATGTTGATGACATGCTGGGGACCCTCACATGCCCTGCGTCCGTATTGAGAGCCCTCATAATTCTCATTTCAAACTTTTGCTCACTGTTCTGGCATAAGATTTCTTGGGATAAAGGCACCACCATTCCCCTCACAGATCACACATCTTTCACAGTGATTGCAGGCCTGCCTTTCAAATGGAGTCCCACTTTCATGAGATACTTAGGGATAGAAGTCATCCCCATCTTAAACACACAGTGGAGCACAACCTAAAACCACTGCGTACAAACATCAAGGCTGCATTGGTTTAGCATTAGTATGTTTGATTGTGAGTATTTTATTTATTGTAGGTTTGAATGTTTCAGTAAAGAAAAACGAGCAAACCACAGCAATTCTGGTGAAAGGAAGGACACAAGCTAAATTGAATAAGTTTCATGAGGATCAAAGATTGATTCATTTAGAGGACGCAAAAGAAGACTTGACATACAATGTTTATTATAGTCTGCTGTATGAGTATGTGGATACAGTGAATTTGTGCGACTGTTTGCACCCTGTTAGAAATGGGGTCTTTGGTTGACAGTCAGGTTACCCCCTGTTCAAGCAAGGACCCTCACTGTAGTCAGGGTAAAAGATAATCACCCTCAGCTAACCCCTGCTTATCTCCTTGGTGGCTTGGCAGAGCAGTAGGCTTAACTTCATAGTGCTAGGTGTAAAGTATTGCAAGAAGGAAGGCAACACAAAGTCCAGTCTTTGTCCTCTAGCACAGGCAGAAGCAGCAACTGCAGGATAGCTCCGCAAAGCACAGTCACAGTCACAAGCAGGGCAGCTCTTCTTCCTCAGCTCTTCTCCAGGCAGAGGTTCCTCTTGGTTTCCAGTCGTATTCTAAAGTCTGTGGTTTTGGGTGCCCTTCTTATACCCATTTTCTTCTTTGAAGTGGGCCTACTTCAAAGCAAAGTCTCTCTTGAATGTAAAATCCTGCCTTGCCCAGCCCAGGCCCCAGACACTCACCAGTGGGTTCGACACTGCATTGTGTGAGGGCAGGCACAACCCTTTCAGGTGTGAGTGACCACTCCTCCCCTCCCTCCTAGCACAGATGGCTCATCAGGATATGCAGGCTACACCCCAGCTCCATTTGTGTCACTGTCTAGTGTGAGGTGCAACCAGCCCAACTGTCAAACTGACCCAGACAGGGAATCCACAAACAGGCAGAGTCACCGAAATGGTTTAAGCAAGAAAATGCTCACTTTCTAAAAGTGGCATTTTCAAACACACAATCTTTACTAAAAGATGTATTTTTAAATTGTGAGCTCAGAGACCCCAAACTCCACAAGTCTATCCGCCCCCAAAGGGAATCTACACGTTAATCAGATTAAAAGGTAGCCCCATGTTAACCTATGAGAGGGCTAGGCCTTGCAACAGTGAAAAACAAATTTAGCAATATTTCACTGTCAGGACATATAAAACACATTACTATTTGTCCTACCTTAACAATACACTGCACCATGCCCTTGGGGCTACCTAGGGCCTACCTTAGGGGTGTCTGACTTGTAAGAAAAGGTAAGGTTTAGGCCTGGCAAGTGGGTACACTTGCCAAGTCGAATTTACTGTTAAAACTGCACACACAGACACTGCATTGGCAGGTCTGAGACATGATTACAGAGCTACTTATGTCGGTAGCACAACCAGTGCTGCTGGCTCACTAGTAGCATTTGATTTACAGGCCCTGGCACCTCTAGTGCGCTTTACTGGGGACTTACTAGTAAATCAAATATGCCAATCATGGATAAGCCAATTCCATACACATTTTGTAAGGTAGCACTTGCACTTTAGCACTGGTTAGCAGTAGTAAGGTGCCTAGAGTAACAAAAACTGCAAAATCTAGGTCCAGCACACATCAACAACCTGGGAAACAGAGACAAAAAGTTAAGGGAGACCACGTCAAGGATGAAAAGTCTAACACACCCCAATTCCTTTGTCAGTACAAGAAGGGATTATATATCACAGCTTACCATTGACTTATGGCATTAGTTGCAGTCTACTGCTAACACGCTTATACAATCAAGAGTACATCCAATACTTTTATTCTAACTATGATCTTGTGTTCTCCTTTGTTCCCATTGATCAGCATTTGATCAGCATTGCAAAGGCTAAGAACATAGATACAGTATGGGGGTTCTTTGAACCTACACTAACTTTTGACACAGCACATGCACACAGAAACAACCTAACATGTATACTTACAGAAGTAGAAAAGGAGTTTAATAATCAAGTTGATGACAGAAGGAAAGCAATGTAAGAAAAGTTAGAAAAGGGCATAGTTTCACATGATTACAGAAAGGATTCTACTCACAACACACTTCATACACAAGAATGTTTAGCTTTAGATTGGCAACATTTAAGGAAGGTTTGTATATATAGGCCACAGTCAAAAGTGACAATACATTTGTAGAGCCTGGTGAATACCGACATGTGTTTCTGTTTAAGAGTGTGTGGAATTTTATGTTAAATGGACAAGACCCCGCTGTGCCTGGTGTATATTATATTTGTGGGAAGAAAACTTACCCAAGGGGTGGTGTGGTACATGTTATCTAGGGGTGTTTTTTCTGAAAATGTATCAAGTAGACAATTTTAACAAACCAACAGGGAGTGAAAGACTTAAGACAATGACTAAGAGAGGAGCAAGTAGTTCAGAGATTACCAGAGATGTATTTGGAGCCTTTATTCCATCAGTAGGTATGATCTTAAATGATGTTAAGATAAGGAAGTTATCAACCATAGCAGATGACCTGTCAACTGATTTTGCAGGAGCAATACTCCTAATGGATACGGAAATGGTTGTGGTAAGAACGCCTTGTGTTAGACATCCTTTTAACAAAGGAAGGTGGAGTCTGTTGAGTTTTAAAGGAACATCATTGTTGCACCTACTAACCTGACAACAGTAAGGAGATAGGGAAATACATTTCTAACCTGACAAGTCTGAATAATGACTTGAACGATCTGAAAAAGACAAATATTTGGGAAACAAAAGATAAAGGATTGGAAATTTAGGGAATGGTTTTGTGAGAATGATCCTGAAACCTCTATTGATTGTGACTTTGTGCATAATTTGTGCACTTGGATTTTACAAAGCATACACATTCTGGAAGGTGCAAAGAGCAAAGAATAAACAAAGGAGGGAAGAACTTGAATTGGAAAGCATGAGAAACAGATACTATGAGAACCTGAAGATAGTTGAAAATTATAGTAGACCTAGACCTATGCGTTATCATACTACAAGACACTGAGTTGTCTCATTGTAAATGAGAGTGTCCTTTTTGTGACGGCATTGATTGCTATCAGAGGAGGGATTGATAAAGATCAAATTTTCCTATTACAATAGTGGCATAGAAGTTAGCCTATGGCGACTTATAAATCTTCATTAGAAGCCTAACATTAATGTGAAATGTAAAAATGTGCATGTCAGATTTATAGCGGACATTGTGTCCTCCACCTATTTGGCCATCACGTTTTGCCATGGCAGATGTTGTGCATTTACATTTAGTGAACTATTGACATAAATTGATGTTAAAAATATTATTACTAGAGATAATATAGATGTTCTTAGCCAGACTAGGCCTGAAGATTCATTTTCATTGCAACAGTGAGAAGTGCTAACTTATCGTGTTTCCTTTGATCTGCATTTTTTTCCTAGACTGCTTATGTGTTAAGAGAATGTCCTACTGTATTAAAGACAGAGACAACGGTTTTCCCGTGAGAACTGTTAAAATCATCCTGTGTAGCATGGGAAAGATTTGCAGTTTCAATTGTTATACAAATTATCATTATCCAAAGGACCTGTATGAAAGCATTGAGATGACTTTGCACCTTCCCTGCGAAAACCCAAAATAGCTGCAAATTTATTGGGCATTTATCATTTTCATTGGATATTGATCAATTTCCACACAATGGGTCTACACACCTGACCAACCAAAACTCTATGGACATTTCTAATTAGGGAGAGACTTTTTGAACTTAAGGAGAGTCTGCTTCTTGTCATCGAAGTCAGTCCTTTCTAATCATCCTCAAAGCTGTTTCCCTTTTTGCATCTCATGTTTACCCATGCTAATTGCCCAATACTTATGCTGGTTGTTACTAATATGCCCATCAAACTCTGATCTGTTTGCTGAACCTGATGTGCAGCTCGTGTTCTGCACTGGCTCTGATGCTGCTGTCTACTGATGCTGTGAAGCTGCGAGCTCTCTGAACTGACAAATTTTTCCTGTCTGCTCTCCCATGAGGAGAGGTATATAAACTGCAATGTGATATTTCTTGTTTCCTTTTTACCTTAGATGGATTACACCAGTGTATTTTTAGAATGAGTTATGCTAGTTACATAATTTTCCAAATTCTTTTTGTCTCCTTCTTCTCTTTGCTTTCCCTGAATGTGTTAGCCTGTCCCCACACATGCAAGTCTGAATTCTTGATAGGAGTATGGATGCCCCAGCCCAAATTTTGAGTACTGTTGCTTGAACTTGACCAATATCACCATCAACTGCCTTAAAATCTGTTTCTGTTGCACAAATCATTGTCTTCTTAATTTGTGTTATCTTATTGGAGTGTTTAATAGTACTGATGTTTAGCAGGCTAAATATCATCAAACGTTTCGGTCAGCCTATGGTTTTTATATATGTTTATAATTTAGTTTTGCATACCGTTTACATTACTTTGGATCTGATGTTTTAATAAAGCTTTGGAATTTCATTTAATTTGGAGTCTTATTTACGTTGCCAATTTGGTTATAGTGTTTAAATTGTTTGGATTTCTCATGTTCTTGATTTGTGTTGAATAAATCTGATTACCCCCTCTTCTCTGAGACCAAAGATCCCACCAACCTCTGTTGTGGAGTGGGATAAGCTGTTGAGTCCCGTTCCACCCTTTCACCCCCCCACGAGCACGCTTCCTGGATCCGAAATTGGAGGAAAAGGATCTCATGCTCCAGTAGCTTCTAATATAAAAGATTCAATGTTAGTAGATTGGGGGAACCGTGCTTTAATGGCACACTGCGCATATTCACTGGAAGATATTATTTTAGTAAGAAAGCATATACATAACAAGCTTTCAAGGGTTGAAGCGGCACCTGTTGCTTCAAACAGTCTTTATCAAAGATGTTGGAAGCGTCAAGGGAGGTGTTCTGTTGATGACAGTGCTAGATAACAGACTCGCTCTCTCACGGCGTGAATCCAGTGCTTAATTATCAAACTGCAGGATCAGCTCCGGCCCCATCATATATTTTACTGCATTTATAGTGTCAGGAAGCATATTGATTCTTCAAAGTGCCGTCAGCTGATGCTAAACGCTGCTTGCATCGATTGCGAGAAAGATTTCTTTCTTTTTCATCTCCTTTCCATAAAAACCGTTATTCGTTGTTAAATATCCATTTCTTTGAAACTATTTCCGCTGATCTGGAGAACGAAAGAGAGCAAAGTTGCATTGCCATAGAAACCATTTCGCGATACAATAGTTGGATCCGTCCTGTTCATGGAGCCTCCTGTCAAAACGCTTAATTGTTGCCCCTGATCCGACTGCTCAATTAGTCCTGATGTCTGCCTTCAAGTTAATTGCCAGAATTGGAAGCAAGCACGACAATGCTAACCTTTCAGATGAAAAGGCTTTCCTGTTCTTTAGTGTGTGTGCTTCTATTCTCTTCGTAAGCAGCACGCGGTAATTCGGAGCGCGGAGATGTAAGGCCATGTGTTCTGCTGAAGGTTTTCAGGGTCTTTGCGTAGGCGAAGTGAAATGCACCTTTCTCACTTCTACAGGTCTAGGGGTGTCTGAAACGCAAACGAGAAGGGGGTGGCGGGAGTTCATGTAAGGGATTCCATTGAAGTAATGAGGCCTTCCCATATCTATATACAGGGAGTGCAGAATTATTAGGCAAGTTGTATTTTTGAGGATTAATTTTATTATTGAACAACAACCATGTTCTCAATGAACCCAAAAAACTCATTAATATCAAAGCTGAATATTTTTGGAAGTAGTTTTTAGTTTGTTTTTAGTTTTAGCTATGTTAGGGGGATATCTGTGTGTGCAGGTGACTATTACTGTGCATAATTATTAGGCAACTCAACAAAAAAAAATATATACCCATTTCAATTATTTATTATTACCAGTGAAACCAATATAACATCTCAACATTCACAAATATACATTTCTGACATTCAAAAACAAAACAAAAAAAAATCAGTGACCAATATAGCCACCTTTCTTTGCAAGGACACTCAAAAGCCTGCCATCCATGGATTCTGTCAGTGTTTTGATCTGTTCACCATCAACATTGCGTGCAGCAGCAACCGCAGCCTCCCAGACACTGTTCAGAGAGGTGTACTGTTTTCCCTCCTTGTAAATCTCACATTTGATGATGGACCACAGGTTCTCAATGGGGTTCAGATCAGGTGAACAAGGAGGCCATGTCATTAGATTTCCTTCTTTTATACCCTTTCTTGCCAGCCACGCTGTGGAGTACTTGGACGCGTGTGATGGAGCATTGTCCTGCATGAAAATCATGTTTTTCTTGAAGGATGCAGACTTCTTCCTGTACCACTGCTTGAAGAAGGTGTCTTCCAGGAACTGGCAGTAGGACTGGGAGTTGAGCTTGACTCCATCCTCAACCCGAAAAGGCCCCACAAGCTCATCTTTGATGATACCAGCCCAAACCAGTACTCCACCTCCACCTTGCTGGCGTCTGAGTCGGACTGGAGCTCTCTGCCCTTTACCAATCCAGCCACGGGCCCATCCATCTGGCCCATCAAGACTCACTCTCATTTCATCAGTCCATAAAACCTTAGAAAAATCAGTCTTGAGATATTTCTTGGCCCAGTCTTGACGTTTCAGCTTGTGTGTCTTGTTCAGTGGTGGTCGTCTTTCAGCCTTTCTTACCTTGGCCATGTCTCTGAGTATTGCACACCTTGTGCTTTTGGGCACTCCAGTGATGTTGCAGCTCTGAAATATGGCCAAACTGGTGGCAAGTGGCATCTTGGCAGCTGCACGCTTGACTTTTCTCAGTTCATGGGCAGTTATTTTGCGCCTTGGTTTTTCCACACGCTTCTTGCGACCCTGTTGACTATTTTGAATGAAACGCTTGATTGATCGATGATCACGCTTCAGAAGCTTTGCAATTTTAAGAGTGCTGCATCCCTCTGCAAGATATCTCACTATTTTTGACTTTTCTGAGCCTGTCAAGTCCTTCTTTTGACCCATTTTGCCAAAGGAAAGGAAGTTGCCTAATAATTATGCACACCTGATATAGGGTGTTGATGTCATTAGACCACACCCCTTCTCATTACAGAGATGCACATCACCTAATATGCTTAATTGGTAGTAGGCTTTCGAGCCTATACAGCTTGGAGTAAGACAACATGCATAAAGAGGATGATGTGGTCAAAATACTCATTTGCCTAATAATTCTGCACTCCCTGTATATAAGGGGCCCCAAGCATGCTAAGTCTAATGCTTTTGATTTTCCTTGAGCCCGACGCTAGATTTCATAAGGGGGTATTTCTTTTTACTTTACGCCAATTGGAACAGACACATCTTTACCAGCGTCGTCCATAAAAGACTCTCCCATCTCATCTGAGTGACTGACTGACACCACATGAAACACATAAATACGCACACGTGCCACACACAGCTATTTTACGTACCTTTTTATTCAGTGGACAGTGACCACATTAAAGGCAGACACATCACTAAATTCATAGGGCGAGCCAAGGCAGAACGGAGTGAGTGGGGTGAAATGGCTTTAAGCGTCAAAGTGTTGGACCGGGCTTCCATGTAAAGTTATACAAATCTTTGAAGTTCAAAAAGTAATATATATATATTTTTACTTTTCAGAGTATTTCATGTCCATATATAAAATTACATTACTGCTTTCAGTGAAAGTTATTAACATTTATTACCTCTAAAGGTAAACTTAGAAAGATTTAAAGAAGAATGGCCACAATATTGCCACAAATAGTCAGAGAGAATTGCATTTTTGCCATGCACTATACAAATGGTCAATTACATTATTATAAATTGTTGGACATGGCCCTTTTTGCAGGGTGATCCAAAACCTATTGCCTCCCTCCTCCTATTTTTTCTGACCTTTTGTTGTTGGCTCTAGGACTCTGAGCACTTTATCACTGCTGATCAGTGCTAAAGTGCAGGTGCCCTCCTTTCGAAAGTTGGTTTGATTGGCTTACACCTAATTGGCACATTTAATATAACTCACACAAAGCTGCTGAGGGAGGTGGAGACCTCCTTTGAGTCCCATCGCCTGCCATCCCCCGCACTGCTACAGAGTTCCGGGGATGGGAGGAAAGCGTCATAGGAGGCCTCTCGTGCCTCCGGGACCCCTTTCCTGATGAAGAGCAGGACACGGGGGCGAGGGCGAATCCCTCTCCCTCAGTCACTGCACCAGAGCATTAGTGTTTTTTGGGTCTTTGGGCATGCCCATTTGCAGCCATTTTGGAATGGGATTTCTTCAATAGAAACAACACTGAATATTTCTAGCCATGATTGCACCTTGACGCATGCTTCCACATGTAATGGCAAAAAACACTGGCAAAGCCAATAGCTTGACCCATAAAAGCTGTGAAAATTGCTTTTCCAATGGCTGTATTTAAAATGCAGGTTCAGTAGCAGAAAAACAACCGTTATGGCTAACCTGCTAAGTTTGATGGGATGGGACTCCTTACTTCCCAGTCAAGAGCCAGGCAGGTATTAGCTAAGCGGAGAGAGGCAGCTAATGTTTGTCTCTGATGTGGACACTGCATACAGAGGAGAGTGTGTGAGCAGTAGTTCATCTTCCACATTCAGTGAAGGTGTTAAAAATCAGTCCACCACTTTACAGATGCAGAAAACTGTGTATACAACAGACCTCAAACCTCGCGCAGCCAAAGACCTCCTGTGATTTGAATTTCTTCAGCTGATTGCTAGTCTCAGCCATAAGCAGAGGAAGCTAGGACCTCGTGTGACAGGTGAAAGCTGCCAAACAAGATAAAAAGGAATCTAACGTCAAAAGTATCTTATGTAAAAGTGGAGAGGCTATTGGTTGTATATATTAAAAACAGCAGAGAAAGAGTTTAGCTAGAGAAACAGTACGGTTTGGAAGGTTAGGATTAGAGGGAAAAGGGAATACTGCTTCTTATTAGACTGTGAAATAAGAAAGGATTTACAAAAAACAATGGCCTGCCCACCCCCCGTGCTTCAGCCAAGTTTATCGCTAATGTGGAATAATCCACAGTGTCAAAGCCATCGAGGAATCTGTTAAGATAAGGGTCCTTAAACTGACTGTATTGGACTCATCCTGAAATCATCAACATTTGGCATGACTACTAATCCACTACTAGAGAGAAAGCAATCGATTTTCTCCGTAGCATTTTGGTGCCTCCAATCCATTAGCCAGAAAATGTTTGACGCAGGAAACTGTAATCCTTATGTGGACAATCCAGACAGAAAACCAGCATGATAACTGCTTGAGAAAACTAACATTTTGGTCTTATTTCAGGTGATTAGTGGAACTCATAACTCGGCCTGCATGATTATCAAGGAAAATATATATTTAACAGTGCAGCTTCTCTCATGGCCAGGCAATACCCTAATATCACCTACTCTCTTAAACTTCATGTACCAACTTTACCATCCATTTTATACTAGCCAGAACACTGAGTAAAGTGAGGGAAGATTTGTTTCACAAATTCCACAAAGCAGCAGACCCACATATTCTTCACTGTAATATTTCAACCACATTCCACACGATGGCACCACATCAACTAAGAAACCTGAAGACTGGGAGCAAACACACTAATAAATGGTGCCATTGTGTTCGAGCAAAAATGAATAACGAATGCTGGAATTTACTACACAATGTGCAAGTCGTACTGTCTTACTGACAGACACAAAGGCTAGCTCAATCCATCAAAGTAATGGGTTAAGTGCACCATAAAACAATAAATACGAAAACACTCAACTCTCAGGACACAGCAATACATTCTCAACACAAACATTTTTAGTATCACTAAGTTAAGGCCTAATTCAGAAGTCTTGAACAATGTGCCCTAATCAGCAAATTACACTGTGAAGTCCTATTAATGTCCCCTGAGACCAAACAACTCAGCACCCTCACCTTACCTGAACATCCTACTTCTTTCTTACATTCCAGGAAAAACATGTCTAGCAGCAACATCTGTACACAAAGTTGTCCAACGTCTTGCAACAGATATAACAAACATACGACACTTAATGCATACATTTAAACTGATAAACATCAGAGAAGACTTTCTAGTCACCTCAAAGAACGTTCGCAAGCTGCCTTGATCGCCACAAACTCTTGACAACCCACATCATGGCCGACCATACCATTCTGATAAAGAGGCTTAAAGATAGGGTTAGGCTCTCACTGCTGGCCTGACACTGGTTCTGACACACAGTCGTAGACAGCAAAAATATCTGGTTCAGTGATGTTCATCCCCACATAGTGTACAATTTAGAGCATCAAAGAAGACATCTCTATTGTTTTTGCACTTCAATATGTTGATGATCCCTCATGCTACAAATAAAATATCTTGACCATGTCCACTTGTATGCAGATGATACCTAGATGCACATATGTATATAGAACAAGTCTGTAAATCTTAAACATGTGAACAGATCTTTCGATGTTAAGGGAAACCTAGCCCATAGTTCTGGGAAGTAATCGTCTTTCTTCACATTTGGGCAGTTCTGAAAAACAATCTATTTTGATATATATTCAACTAAGCGCTAGAGGCATACATGGCAGTAAGCAGAGAATGTCTGATATAGGGTTAGTGCTTACTTTCAGCTGGACCTTCACCACTTACTCTCATATCTTTATGTTACAATGTATATTTCTTTCCTAGCACACTTAAGTTTGTACCCCATGTTATTCCACTTCATAACTCATCTGCGATCCCCATGAATCTTCTTAAATATCAAAACATTTATGCTTGTTGCCGGGTTGAAGGCAGTAAACAGGCGAACATGAATAACCTCCACTCAAAAGTGTCCATACATTTCCAAGTCTTTACCCATTCCTGTTAATTTCTCACTCAGAAATCAGTTAACCACGCCAGTAGTATTTTTAGAGCAATCTTTTGTCAGAAAAACTATTGGGTAAAGCCTTTACCTTTCTGTTGTTTGACAAAAGTTTTAGTAGAAATGCCATGAAACCTGTTGGTAAACTAATCATTTAAAACATGTTGGCCACTCTGCCACCATCTCTGCTTATTTCTCTTGCTTGCCTTACTTTAGTTTCATGCACATTTCTCAATCTTCTCCTTGCTATTTAATGTGACTATCTTACGACTAACTCTTTTTTTCACCAGATCTTCCTGACCACTGCAACCTTTACTGAAGATTCATTTGACTCCACTTATGGGCTTCAGCTATCCTTTCAGGCATTGCCTTCTGCACATCATTTCACTGTCCCTTTGTTACTCCCCTGCCCTCCTCCTTCCTATCCCATTGTAACTTTTCACTGATTGTAATCCATCACAAGCAAATTAATTCACAATTCAAAAACCGTTCATCTCTGACCAAGTGTCTCACTGACTTCACCCAGAGGTATGTTTAGGATCACAATAAGCGAGTCCACATTGGTCTTGGCCTGTACGAAAAACCAACACCAGATGACTTGGCTATGATAAACCAAAGCAGCAAATAGTGTCAAGAGGATCTGTTTATGGCAGACGATGTTCTATAAATTCAGAGTTGTGTGAAGTGGTAAATCATGAAGTCTCAGAACTCCATGTCTTTTTGTTAACGGAAGATAGCTAATCAAAGTGTATTGCTATGAACAGCTTTAAAACATTATTTCACCATCACCTTCTCTAGGTTCTCTACACATCCACAAAGAGAATCCTGATTTGTCCTCCCATGCTGTTTCTGGGCTGATGAAGTGTTTCCCAACCTGGCCACACCCTGCCTGCCTGCCACAGTGAGATGCACTCTTCATGGCTTAGACCCCACTTTGTCCCAGCTACCTTATGCAGCACTCACTGGTTTGCATGGAAGTGTTCACTAGTCAATGATTTCATTTTCTGCTCCGGTGTATTACACTCAGGGATTGTCCAGAGGAGGAAGTGGTTATTGGGTGGTGGGCCAACAATGCATTCCATAGTTGGAAAAAATCAATTAAGATGGCTACTACATATTAGCTTGAATTGTTAAGTTGTCCCCAATGACGCATGTGTAAACAAATTACACACATTCTTATAAAAAGGAACTGCCTAACAAAAGATAATGTAGTAGGGACACCAGGGTAGGGAATACGTCTTGTCATTGGTTAGAAAGACGTACTCAATAGAAATCGCTAATGAATCATGGTTAGGGCCTTATTTGAAGTTGATGGATGATCTATTCAGGCAAAATGTGACGGATATCTCGTTTATCGTATTACAAGTACTATAGGCTATAAAACACTTGTAATATGGCAGATGGGACAAGGAGATCCACCATGTTTGTGATGGAGTAACCCATCCGCCAACCTCTAAATAAGGCTCTTAGTCACATAAGTGAATGAGTAACACTTTGGAAAGTCAGCAGCAAGTTCTGTAATGAGGGCACAGCACATATTTTGTTAAGAGGAAGGGACAGCTTTTGTTAAGGGATGACTGACAATTTTCCAGCATATCTCTCATCTCATAATCACACACAAGTGACTTTGCTGCCCATGTGCCCAGTTACTACCCTTTCTTTCAGTCTTTATCCCTTCTTCAGTTCAATCCATATGAAGCATCTGGCCCATCCTGGACATCACCAGCATAACTCTGTTACCATTTTTTTTGTAGTGGCCACTTGATGATCACTGACCCTAAGATGGCTCAGCAGGATGAGTAGTCCAGCAAGAGCATTTGATGCCAATTGTCTACCCTCTGTGCCCACTCCTACCCCTAATTCTGCCTCATCGCAGTAGTCCTGGCTGCTCCACTGCCAAAGCATTCCTCCGTTCTGAGCCTGACCATTTATACAAAGCATCAGGTAGTGCTTCTTCAGTCCTCTGTGCTTGATGTCACAAATCACTCCACCTCCACTGTGGATGACTGCACTGGTGCAAAATGAAGTGACCACTAGGACCTCTTCGCACCACCATCCTCTCTCCTCCGTTGCCTAGGTGTGAAACCATAGACCTAGTGCTTTTCAGATGAGTGTAATATGTTACATCTTCTTCTTTCTTTGTTTTGTAATATAGTTTTCTGCATTACATTTATGTTTCGCTGTAGACCCTTACTACATCAGCTGCTGTGAGGGTTCCAGAGTGTTGCGGGGTTCTTAGGCCGTTGTCTACTGACACTAGACCTGGATGGTGGCTGATGCTGTTATGGACCTATTTCTGCACACTACCAATGCGTGAGAGAATTATTATTTGTGACGTGTTCTCTTCTCACCGCTTGTGTCTGCGCTATGCTACAATGAGGTCAAACAATGCAGGCCCTAATAGCTCAAGCTTGGATTCTAGAATATTCTTCTGTCAGTACAATTAACACCAGGGATGAAATTCATGATGAGGCTGATGTGTTCCCGGTGGATGCCCTGTGATGCGTGGTTGGCTAATGTGTGCTGCTACAAATTTATGGCGTCTAAGGATTATTGCCAAACTAACTATATTTAGTGACAGGATAATGGAACACATTGCAAGCCAAGATAGCACACCTTATGAAACGACAGTGGTGGTTTGGACTAGCGATGGGGTGGTCTATTGGCATTCAGTAGACTTGTTACAGCTTACCTATGAGCACAATGCATGGTTCAGGGAGCACTAATTCCAAGCCAGGGATACAGGGATCTCCGTGCTTCCTTTGGCTTGGTTCCCAGGATGCAGACATTTTGGGCTCATCAGTTTCTCATAATCAAGACCGCTGTGCTAACAAATAGAGGGAGCAGAGAGTTGACTTCTGATAGGCAGGTTTCCAGCGCTGTATGTATAACGGCACATCATCAGCTAAACAATGAATCTGACCTTAGTCGATCACAGCGATGTCTTTCGTAGCCGTTCAAGAGGGCTAGTGGCCCTTGGGTCGTGCTGTTCCTTCAGGTTTCTCTTTGTGTTCCTCAACAGTGTCCTATTTTCCTTTGTATGTGACAGACGCCTTCTAAATACTTGCCTGGTAATTGTAAGAGCCATACTGTGGCTGACTGACCCTGATTCTATTTGTATCCACTTACGAATCGCTCTTAATGAATGGCTTGCCTGTCCTTTGCTATCGGCTGGTATGATAGGTTTTCTTTTTCTCAATGTTGAATCTCGGGTCTCAACGGTGCAATGCCAAATCGACTTCCTAGTCTTTTGGACTATTATTTGTCTAAGGTTGTGTGCTATCGACGTTTTCTATCGATATTGCAGTGCATATATCTGTTTTAATATCCACGTGTGATTTAGAGGAGAATTGTTTTCTACAAGGCGGTCTAGCATTTCTTGGTTCATTGACTAATCATACATTTTATCATTAAAACGATAAAATATGTTCAAAAAAGAAGAAAAAGGCAAGCAAAGCACAGCAGAGAGCGAGAGAGCCCCTAGGGAAGATTTGTTATCTCTGTTGCTGACACATCCAAATAACGTGACCAGATGCACGAAAAGGTCTTATCCAACAGCGAACAGGCCTTTTCCTTATGATTAGAGATCGGTCATTTGCTGTTACTACTGGAAGGCGATCGTGTTCTCCCTTTTCAATTGATTTTTTTAATGTGTGTATTATTAGCAATAAAAAGTGTAACAACGATGCATTGCTTTTGATGAACTGTAACAATATTTGCAGTGTACTCAAATTATGTCAATTCACTGGAATGACAATAAAACAAGCCTCGGTCCTGAAGCGTCCTTTGCACAATTATTTATTATTTATTATTCTTAAATCCGATGATATTTTTCTGAATGCTGGATTTCGTTATTTTTGTTAGGTGTTATGTCGGCATTCAGCATTTCTGGAAATTAACAAGATCTAACTCTACTATCTGGAAAATAATAATAACTACTGCCACTACCACTAAGAAGACGAAGAATAACAAAAATAATAAAAATAATACTTGGGTTATATGAGGTGCTTCATGTGATATGTGTGCCGTTTCCATGTGCTGCTAATAATTGTTTTGCTATTACCCAATTTAATGGTACTCAATTTACTGACCTTGAAAGGATAGAAGCCTGAGCCAACCTTACCCAGAGCACATGTGGCAACTTGACTCAGAGAATCTCAGTCCCTCCTCCCAGACATTCCTAGTAGAATCTCTTCCAGCAATTCTTCCAAGGAGCCCCTCATTGTTGAGGGGCCTGGGGCAGGCCTGGTTCATGGAATGACAGCTGACTTATTGATCAACGGCTCTGCTCCTGCAGCTGGACAGAGCAGTAATTGGCCCTTAACCTGAGCCAGAGAAAGATGACATCCTTGGATGACCATAAGCTGTACAAATATGCTTTTGTAACCTACCACATTATTAATTTAATACAGGTTAATGTGTACATTGGTGTGACTCTGGAGTCTGTGGATCCTGGGGGAAGTGGAATTGCACCCTAGTCCAGCCTTTCCCATTGACATATATTGGAGTGTCACTACAATCAAGACAGCAAGTACACTAACTATCCCTCACATGTGTACCGCCATCTCATAAGGCTACTCCAGGTCATCACCCAGTCTGCATGGTCCCTTCTGTGCCAGGCTATCTAAGCCCAGTTCTTGGGCTGCGCACACCAGGAATCCTTCCCGTTCAGCCCTCACCAGGGTGCACGTGTGTGCACATGTGATCACATGTAACTAGCCCTGGGTCTCCTACCCCTGCTGTGTCAGAGCAGCCTTTGCTTAACAAGGCGCCACTGGCGGTAAACACGTGCAGTCCATTTTATGATGAGTTTACTGAAGGTGAGTCCCAAACTATAAGGCTCCCTCACAGTAAAAGGTCATAAACCAGGTGATCCTACAGGAAAAAAAAATCAGGGCCGACCAGATAGTCAGAAGCGTCCTCTCACAAGCCCCTTGTGTTTAAGTCCCAGAAATATAATCTATTTCTGAAGACTTTGGGCAGAAGTCTTTCTGCGTTCTTCAAGAAGTCTTTGAAGAGCTTTAGTATATACACAAATAAGCACACTTGGGCTCTCTGCAATAAAGTATCAATAGATATTTTTATGCTGTCTATTCTTTCCAAAAGAAATTGGTCATGAAGGGTATTTTGAAATTAGCCAACAGTCAAATGGGCAGTTTTTGGTCAGTATGGTTAGGAGATGATTGATGTACCATTTCAGTCCAAAGAATATAACAGAAATGGGAAAAAGTGAGACATCAATTATGCCTGTGATTTGAAAGCCAGGATGTTTTAATGTTCCTTTCCTGTCTGGAATGAAAAGGCCCTGTTGGTAGTTGATATTATTATTGCCAATGCTTAAATTGTAAAAAATAAAAATGGGTGTAGGTGCCCACTGTTAGTGTGGCTCAATGCTGTGATTTCTGAATAGCAAGGCTACCTAGTCTTGATTTAATATCTCGCCTCTTTCTGACATTTTCCTTTGCTTCCTGCTGGTTTATTGCACACTTGCATTTTCTTTTCCATCACTTCTCACACATTTCTCTGTTTTTTTCTCTTCCCACCTTTTTTGCATTCACTCTTTTGCAGTGGGCTGATGATGAAAAATACGTTCTTGTACCTAGAAGTCAGTGCTGATGCCCATCATCTGCAACCACTGTCACAAATTAAGCACTGGTAAGTGCCCTTTATGGTTTAATTTCCATCATGCTTATGTTAAGGTACCATGTTAGCGGATGTACTGTTTTCTTTTGTCTTGCTATACATCTGTTTTGAAGACTTAGGGCCTGATTTAGATATTGCCGGATAGGTTACTCTGTCACAGTTGTGCTGGATATCCTGTCCTCCGAAATCTACATCCCATAGGAAATAATGGGATTTATATTTTGGCAGACAGGATATCAGTCACCGTTATGAGAGAGTAACCCATCCGCCCATATCTCAATCAGACCCTTAGGCTTACATGCGCCCTAAGCAGCAGAATATGCTATTTTACCAACAACAATCATACCCGCCCTACTTCACAACGTTTTTCTTTCATGAGTATGTGTGACTTAAAGGTGGAAATTCAGGAGTAAGTCATATCTAAGGCATAAGTAATTCATTTGTAGGTACAAAAATAAACCTTAATTATGTTTTTGTTCATGAAGCAGTTAGCCAATGCGGTGCTTTATTTCTTGAAGTGGGCTATTTAGAGAGGTTTGGTTTGAGGATTCAAGCTTAAGCATATTAAACATATTCCAAGGATACATGCTTATTGGGCGCACTGCTACTTGTCTCGAGTTTATAATTCCCTGTTATTTAGTAAATGTCTGCTCATAAACTGCCTCTGACCTAATATTTCCCCGGGTCACTTTTGAGGAGTTGTGATTTGTCTGTGGGTTTCTTTGCCGTGGTAATGGAGGGGGTCTCTTGTAATTCCTGTCATGTTATTGTGCAGTCTCTGGGCTTCTGAACATTTTCTTTAGCGTGATATCTCTGGGTGTTACACAATGGTTTAGCCTCATGCAATAGGTTTGAGAGGTTTGAGTTTTTGTTTTCTGTATAATATGACGCCTTTCTCTTTTCAAAAGACAATGGGGACATTTTGCAAGAATAATGTTTTTGTGGGGTTTTAGGAGCCAACGGATGTATGTTTTTTAATGAGACTGGGAAGTTCTGTGCCAGAGGGTATTTTATAAAGATTAGACACAGTTCAAATGCCACAAAAATAAAAACACCAACCAAAACTTGAAAAGGTCTTCCAATCCGCAAGCTATGTTGTTTGTAATGTGCTTTTCACTGGTCCAAAGTCTATGTTCCCGTTAATGGGCATACGAGGATAATTGGTGACACGAATCACCTTGCACCATTCGGTTTGATACCAGTTACATCTCTAGCTAGTCTCCAAATACAAAGCTCTCAGATGGGGACTGCTGGTGCTGGAAAGGGTTAGTACAAACGGAAAGTCCCTTATGGCTACCACACCTAGGAAGTCTGCATCTTGAGACAGACTTGGCATATTAAAAAAAACCTTTGGCGTGGACCCTCATGGGAATACCCAGTGGTTCCTACAGTCCCCAGTAGCAATTGGAAACTGGGATTATTTGTTAGTACCCAGCCAACTATTTAAATACTGGCATCTCTGGAATTGTAACAGGTAGAGATAGCTCAAATGGATTCGGAATTAGTGCCACCAGCCTCGGTGAAAGAACAATACACTAAGAAGTAGGGTGGCAGTGAGAAAAACAGTTTGTTTACTTGTATCTGAAAAAGAGTTGATATGGACTCCACAAAGTAATAGATGTAGAGAGATGAGTCAATTTGATGCAGACTTGCCACGCAGTAGACCTGGAATGTCGTTTGCAGTATCTAAACTCTATTGCTAATCATGTTTTTGTACATTTCAGGCCAGTTAGGCTGGACTGCCCTTGTGGATTTTAGAGATTCCAGTGCTGGAGGTTTTGGTCCACAGACTATGGGTTTTTTTGAGTCCTCATGCAACCCCAGATGAGAGAAAGGACAGGCAACCACCTCCAGTGTTCACGAGAACCACTCCAAGGCCAGTAATCTTGATATGGTTTCCAAAGCCCTTGTCTGACTTTAGCTAGTGAGGTATAATTACAGGACAAAGCTGTATTACAACAAACCACGTATAGGGCCCACATAAACTGATTATGAGAGTGACCCCGCTCCATCAATTTCCTTTCTATCTTGTAAACTTGAGTCACTGAGTGCCACCAATCTGACCAGCTGGGAGGATCTGGATGAGTCCACCTCTTACAGATCTCCCTCCTTGCCAAGAAGAGCAGAGAAAAACATATTTTCCTGTGATTCCCAGATCCCGGCCACTGCTCAGCAGTATCGCCTAATACTCCAAATAAAGCCAGCTTTGGGCTTAACTGTTTCACGGCCAAGAATCTGACTAAGGGCCTGATTACAAGTTTGGCAGAAAGGTCATTGCCGTCAAAAAGGCATTGTTTTCCGTGACCGCCAACTCAGGGGTCCATCCGGCCAATTATGGGTCAATCGGGTGCATAGACGAAAAAGCGCCGCAGCACTGCCATGACAACCAGGAAATTCAGACCGCAACGGTGGAGGTCGGGGTTATTGTGTATGTCGGAGGGTGGGCTGCCAGTTCCACTGCTGCTTGATGATGTCCAAAACCCATGATGATGGCAATTGCTTATCTCACCTGTTCCCATTTACTTTTCAGTTAACAGATGCACAGACAGGTGCAAAATAAGGTTCATGAGGCCCCTGGGCTAAACCTAATCTGTGGGTCCCTGTCCAGAATAGCTAATAATATATGATTCCAAGTCACCTCTCTGATGCTTTCTTTGGCCAGGTCACTGTCACTGTACAGGAACACTCTTAAATATTAAATGTGTGCATCACAATTGACAGGGATGGTGATGAGTGTCGACAACACCCTCGTGCACCACACCAACACCACCCACCACAACCACCTCAACTGTCTGCTCCTCAGCACCCGCTCCCTTCACAAACATGCCATAGAACTCTGGGACCTCATCACATCACACTCACCTGACATCGCCTTCCTCACGGAAACCTGGACCAACCCCTCCTCAGAACCCGACATAGCCATCGCCACCCCCAAGGGATACAAACTCCAACGCAAAGACCGCCTCAACAGGCCAGGTGGCGGCATCACCATCCTACACAGGGACACCCTCAAAGTCACAAACCAGCTCCCAAGACACTATCAACAACACAGAACACATGCACTTCCTGATCCACATTAACAACAACTCCATCCTCAGAGGTACATTAATCTACAGACCACCAGGACCACGCCCCACCTTCTGCGACACCATCGCTGACACCATCAGCTCGCACGCCCTCACCTCCACAGACTACATCCTCCTCAGTGATTTCAACTTTCACTTGGAAAACCCACAAGACCACAACTCTACCTCCCTCATAGACAACCTCACCAACCTCGGACTCACACAACTGGTCACCGCACCCACCCACTCAGCAGGACACACGCTCGACGCAATTTTCACCTCAAGCCAACACATAGCCTACACCCACACCACTGAATTCCTCTGGACTGACCACCACTGCGTCCACTTCTCCTTCACCAAACCCCCCACACACCACCATCAACACACCACACCCTACCGCATGTGGGACAAAATCCCCACAGAACGACTAAACTCCCAACTGGCTCACACCCTTCCCCACACCAACGACCCCAACACAGGCGCACACAACCTCTCCAAATGGATCACCACCTGCGCAGACACACTAGCCCCCCTCAGAAAACACATTGCCACCCGCAACATCAAGAACGCCCCATGGTTCACCCCTGAACTCCAAGACTCCAAGCACAAATGCCACCAAGTTGAGAAAATATGGCGACTAGAACCCTCTACAACCAACTCTCAAAACAGCAAAGAACTCTTCACCATCATTAATAAACTTGCCAAACCCAAAGCCAGCAACATAGACCCCTCACACACACAGTCCCTATGTGACGCCCTTTCCAACCACTTCCTCCACAAAATCCTGGACATCCACAACAGCTTCATACCACACACACCCACCACACACACCCCTCACTCACCCAACCCAACCCCCACTCACGACCTCCCCACCACACTCACCACCTGGGCCCCCACCACACATGAAGTAACCGAAAAAACCATTAACTCCATCCACTCCGGATCCTCCTCTGACCCCTACCCACATCGCATCTACAACAAAGCCAGCCCAACCATCGCCCCCATACTCTGCAACATAAACAACTCCTCTTTCGACTCCGCCACCTACCCAGACCCCTGGAAGCACGCAGAAATCATCGCTCTCCTAAAAAAAAACAAAGCCGACCCGGAGATCCTCTCCAACTACCGCCCCATCTCCCTCCTCCCTTTCCCCGCCAAGGTTGCCGAGAAACTAGTCAACGCCCGCCTATCCCACTTCCTTGAAGCAAACAACACTCTTGGCCCCTTCACAATCTGGGTTCCGCAAGAACCACAGCACAGAAACCGCTCTCATCGCATGCACGGACGACATCAGGACCAAGGTCGACAAAGGCGAGACCATCACACTCATCCTCCTAGACCTCTCCGCAGCCTTTGACACCATCTGCCACCACACACTCCGCACACGCCTCCACAACATAGGAATTTGCCACAAAGCCTTAGACTGGCTCACCTCCTTCCTCACCGACCAGACCCAGAGAGTCCGCCTTCCACCCTTCCACTCCACCACTACCAAGATAATCTGCGGAGTCCCCCAAGGGTCCTCCCTCAGCCCCACACTCTTCAATATCTACATGATCCCCCTAGCTAACATCCTCCGAGCACACGGAATCACTATCCTCTCCTACGTAGATGACACCCAACTCATCCTCTCCCTCACCCGCAACCCCACCACTGCCAAAACCAACCTACACGCTACTCTCCTCGACCGCCAACTGGATGACCACTAACCACCTCAAGCTCAACTCCAACAAAACCGAGATCCTCATCTTCAGCCCCAACAAAACCACATGGGATGACTCCTGGTGGCCCACCGCCCCAGGCCCCGCACCCACCCCCGCAAACCACGCATGCAACCTCGGCATCATCCTGGACCCCTCCCTCTCCATAACACAGCAAATCAATGCTCTAACCTCCTCCTGCTTCCACACACTCCACACTCTAAAAAAATCCTTCAAATGGATTCCCCCAGAAACCAGGAAGACAGTCACCCATGCACTCATCAGCAGCAGATTAGACTACGGCAACGGTCTCTACGCTGGCACCACACTCAAACTCAAACGCAAACTCCAGACAATCCAGAACACAGCCGCACGCCTCGACCTTGGCCTCCCCTGCCACGAACGAATCTCACCACACCTCAAATCCCTGCACTGGCTCCCCATAGACAAGAGAATCACATTCAAGATCCTCATCCACAAATCCCTCCACAACACCGGCCCAACCTACCTCAACGAAAGAGTGAACTTCCACACTCCCACACGCAACCTCCGATCAGCCGACCTTGCCCTAGCCACAGTCCCCCGCATCCAACGCACCACCACAGGGGGCAGGTCCTTCTCCTACCTCGCCCCCAAAACCTGTAACTCCCTCCCTACCAACCTTCGCAAAACCAAAGATCTCCTGCTCTTCAGAAAGAACCTTAAGACATGGTTGTTCGAACAGTGACCCTCCCCCCCATTCCAGCGCCTTGAGACCCTCACGGGTGAGTAGCGCGCTCTATAAGTTTTTTGATTGATTGAACAATAAAGTAACACAACTGCAGTTCCTCACTAACATCACATCAAATAATCACTGTGACACCCACCAACTTCTCTCAGGTTAGCTCCAGTATTATTAGAGAAGAAGCCTAAGTAGGGATGTTGCATGAAACTGAAACACACCTTCTATGCTAAATTACTGCACTAGACTCTCACACATCAGGCACATCAAACAATACCATTTGTAATATGCTATCCTAAACAATCTACCAAAGAAGTAATGCAAGCTTATCATGGACACACCCTCTGCAGAAATAAGGTTTTATTTTGTCCTCATATCACCACCAATAAGCACCAACCAAGTTTCCAACACCCCTTGTGCTTGAAATCGGGCCCCCCTTCAATCAAGTTTCATGGGGTATACCGAATGGTCACAGCCTCCCCAGCCTTACTGATTTGAGAGGGTGTAATCATTAGATGACATAACATATCATATCTTCAACAGCTCCCAAAAAACTCCTTCTTCATTCCTGTGACTCTTCCTTCTACCGATTTCCTTGAAGAAAACCACCAAACTCTTCCAGGCTTGCCAGGTAGGGACAGAGGCTTGAGTCCAAAGCTTACATATTTCCCTTCTTGTGGGCAAAGTTAAATAAAAGATCAGATTTCAATTCATTACATGGGAAAAGGGGCCTCCCGTATCCTGCTGCTCTATCCCAAACATGATTGAAGCGATTCTTACCTCCATGGTGGTTCCCAAAGAGTGAGAAATGGTCTTACCCACGGCTATCCAAAATTCTTTCAATTTTGGGCAGATAGCAAACATATGGGCACATCGTCACCCACACTGCTACCACATTGCTTGCATTTCAGTCTCTACTTCCCTGCATTTTTGCAATTTTGTTTAGGGTCCAGTAGACTCTATGAAGGGTAAGAAAGGTTTTTTTTCTTAGGACAGGCAGTTTAAACACCAAGTAAAGTGTAGATAAATCTACTTGCCATAGCTCTTCCAGCTCAGCACCGGACAAGTATCCCTCCCATGCAGAATATGACAGTTTCATCCTATAGTCGTCTGCCATCCACAGATGCTGGTACCAGCGTGCCACTTCCTTCTTCATGACCTGATGATCTTGGAGATCTATTTCCATTTGCCCTGATTCAGAACCAGCCCATCCCTGACTCTGGAGCCACTCATTCACGTAGATTTTAAACCTAGAGATAACCCCCTCTGTCTTGTTATTCCAATAATCTCAGGTTAGCTTCTGCCCATTGTACTCCAACTGTCCCCATCTGATAATACCACTATGCTTCAAGGGCTTTGCGAGACCGTCAAGGGTTGACAACCTGTTGTAATAGCCAATACCCAGAAGTGATCTAACCTCATACCAAGTTCTTGCTGCTGCCTGTAGACATTTCAATCTAACCTTTTTGAAAAATGTTGGTGCCCTAAATATATAGGAGAAGCCTTCCTCTGGCAAGCCCAAAAGCATTGCTCTGAACATTACCCCTAACAAGCTTTCATCTGAGTGTAGAAGTTGCCAACTTCAGCCCTGCAGTGTTTTTGCTTCTGTGCTCTGATTGGCCAGCCTCTGGCAGCCTGGCCAGGCTGCCTTGATGAGGTGTGAAGTGGCCTGGCGCCACACAAAGAGATGTGCCTGTGGGAGGAGATCTCACCTCAGCAGGTGGTGAGCCAGGAAGTGGGAGGGCTGCCAAACTGGTATTTAAAGGTAGAGAAGGACATTTGGAGCAGCCCAGCAACACCCTCACATCCTGCAAACCCAGACCATTAGGTGCCCCCTTGATTAGATTAGGAGAGGGCAGGAGAGGGGTATGTTTAGCATTTTTAGCCACACCAGTGGGTGGGCTCAGCCAGATGTAACCTCCAAAAATCACTTTCAGCCATGATGGATTTTTGAGGAATGTTGCTCCCTGGGATTGATTTTTGCCACACTTTCCAGGTAGTGGTCATCACAGTGGGAAGGACCCTGCACCTGATTGGAGAACCAGGACCCCCCTGTTTTTCACCCAGGAGCAGGGATAAAACTGGCAGACCTGCACCCACACCTCAGTTCCCTACCAGATCCCTACCAGGAAGAACTACAGAAGAAGAAGGACTGCCCTGCTGGACCCCTGGCCTGCACCTGGACCCTGCACTGAAGGACTGCACCAGCTGCACACTTGGGCTTCACCACAAGAAGGACTTTGCCTGGCTTCAACTGGTTCAAGGAGGGACTCTGTTTGCTAGAGGTGACAAATTGCTAACCAGAGTCCCCTGCACCCACATCTGAAGAAACCAACCAGCTGACCACTGTCCAGTGGCCAAAAAGGTGTTTGCACCAGGTGCATTCTGGGAGTTGTAGTCCACACTCGTAAGGAGCATCTCAGAGCTTCTGGAACCTTGGGGTGAGATGTGGACCCGAAAAGAACCTTAAAGGAACATCTGGTAGAAGATTCAGAACTATGGAGAATTTTTGGAAAAAAGCTCCATAGAGGGACCGACCTGCCGCGGCAACTCTAGCCGGCTTGCCTCAACCGCAACCCGGCCTGACTTGCAGGTTCGTCCCGGTGAAGAAAATCTCCAAAAAAGAGACTAAGGCCCTCATTACAACATTGGTGGTAAAAGCCGCTTATTGCCATGCAGAAGACCGCCAACACACTGCTGTGGCTGCGGAATTCTGCCACGGTCATTATGACCCACAGCTCGGAATCCGCCAAAATCCAGAGACCCACACAAGTCCGCCACACCAAAGGTCAGTGATAAACTGGCGATAAAATACCTCCACCGTCATGCTAACAGGAATACGCCCACACTATCACGACCCACGAATCCACGCAGTGGTCTTTCAACCGCGGTATTCCATTGGCGGTACACACCGCCGCGCTCAAAATACACACACATTTACAAAACACCACCACACTGGACAATTCAAAATACACACACCTGATATACATACACACACCACTCCCACACACCCAATACAATATAAAACACACACCCACATCACCCACAAACCCCTACGACCACAATTGCGTCAGAAGGCCAGAGAGAGACACTACAATCTACAACCAAGCATCCACAGGCACACAATACCATCACCCACATAACATCCACACACCTCACACAACACACCACTAGATATCACCCCACATATCACAACACACACCACCCCACACATCACCCACACCACCCCATGGCACAGCAAAGACACCCCAGGTTCTCTGAGGAGGAGCTCAGGGTCATGGTGGAGGAAATCATCCGGGTAGAGCCACAGCTATTCGGATCACAGGTGCATCACACCTCCATAGCTAGGAAGATGGAGCTATGGCGAAGAATAGTGGACAGGGTCAACGCAGTGGGACAGCACCCAAGAAATAGGGATGACATCAGGAAGAGGTGGAACGACCTACGGGGGAAGGTGCGTTCCGTGGTCTCAAGACACCACCTTGCAGTTCAGACGACTGGCGGCGGACCCCCACCTCCTCCCCCACAACTAACAACATGGGAGGAGCAAGTCTTGGCTACTCTGCATCCTGAGGGCCTCGAAGGAGTAGCTGGAGGAATGGACTCTGCTACGTCAAACCTTAACTACTATATCCCCCACCCTACCTGCATGCCATCACATACCCCCACCCTCGCCCTCACCCCCCATCACTCCTACTCTTCACAAATGACCCAGTATCACAAATCACACATCCCAACACCAAGCCCTGCATGCAACAACAAAGCATGGACACCAATCACCAATGCATGGCCACTGCACATACCCATACACCCCCTAAACCATCATCACACAAGGTCCCACACAGGAATTCAAGCACTGGGTTACACGGTCACCCACCCATTGCACACCATGGTACACCTAGATGCAATAATCATGCTTTTACACCCCTGCAGGACCCCTACCCAACGTCACCGCACAGGAGGGTCCACACATGTCCACACCACCAACAGAAGAGGCCCACAGTGATGACAGGAGCTCTGTCCAACTGGATCTAGACGACCAGCCCGGTCCATCTGGGACCTCGGGACAGTCGGTTTCCCTCACACTGGCACAGGACACTACAGAGCTTGCCCCCTCTGGAAACACCAGCACAGCACCCACCCAGCAGGCCCATACCTCTGTCCCCAGGACACGTCAATCAGCAGTGTGTCCACCATTACAGGGAACCCAGGCTAACCCACCACCCCAACAACAGGGACCTGGGGGCAGTGGCAGTGGGCACACCGTTCAGGGGACAGAGGCCCAGGGAAACAGGGGAACTGGGAGGGCTGCTGTGCGACAGGGGCAGGACAGGCCCAGGGAACCCACTCTCCACGAGGACCTCTCCAACATCATGGGAGCGTACCATCATTCCCAGGAGACGATGGCAACCGTACTGGCCAAGTTTCAGGAGACCCAGCGGCTGCAGGAGGAACAGTATTTGGGCTTCAGGGAGGAACTCAGATCCATCAATTCCACCCTGGCCACCATCGTAGGGGTGCTGAAGGAAGTCCTCAACACCAGGAGGGAACCTGTGGCACAACAAGGGGCCCCTGACACTAGCCTGGACGATGAACTGCCCACCAGCTCCGCCGGCGCTAGTGGACAGGACCACCACACCAGCACCCCACCCCCTGCAGAGGGAGAACCACCCCGCAAATGGTCCCTGAGATCCAGGACAAAGACAGAGAACGATGCCAAGACCTATGCCAAGAAATGAGACCGCCCTGAATGTCATCCTTTTGTCCCACCTTGTCACCCTGTCCATCCTCAAACTGCCCCAGCTCCACTTCCTATGCCCCTTTGGACAATGCACCTGTGAGACTAATAGACTGGACTCTGCCATGGACATTCCTCCACCATCACCCTCACCATTTTACAACCCCCTCCAATATTGAGCACTTAAATAAACACCCTTAAAGCACAAAACAATCTGGAGTCTGTCTGTGATTTCAAAATAGTGTATTAGCAATTACAGTGACAAAATGCTCTTTCAATTGTAATGTCAACATACCTATGTCACACAGCTCTAGTCCATAAGGAAACAAAGAAGATGTCACACAGTGGGACCCACATCTGTGAAATCGTAAGGGAAAGTGACAACTCAGTGACCATACACTGGGTGAAAACAACAGACAGTAGAGAGGTAGTAGTGTTAAAGTACATGTAGTAGTCAGGTTTGTCTTCTTACCTGTGTCTCACTGGAAGTATTGCAGGATCACAGAGTTCCTGTTGTCGATGTACTCTTCTTCTGCTTCCTCATCTTTGCTGTCCACAGGCTCCACAGCTGCCACAACACCTACATCTGGACAGTCCTCCTGCAAAAAAGGCACCTCTAAGTTGTGAAGCATACAGCAGGCCACGATGATCTGGCACACCTTCTTTGGTGAGTAGAATAGGGAACCACCCGTCATATGGAGGCACCGGAACCTGGCCTTCAGGAGGCCGAAGGTCCCCTCTATAATCCTCCTAGTTCGCCCATGTGCCTCATTGTAGCGTTCCTCTGCCCTTGTCCTGGGATTCCTCACTGGGGTCAGTAGCCATGAGAGGTTGGGGTAGCCAGAGTCACCTGCAAATGGCAAGGGACAACTGTTAGACACACACTAACCTGTAGGGATATCCCCAGACAACTATTCACACTGATTTGGTTCCAGGTGTTCACCTAATAGCCACACACGGTGCCTCTGGAGTTGCCCCAACACATAAGGGATGCTGCTATTCCGCATGATGTAAGTGTCATGCACTGAGCCAGGGAATTTGCAATTAACATGGGAGATGTACTGGTCTGCCAAACACACCATCTGCACATTCATCGAATGGTAACTCTTCCGGTTTCTGTACACCTGTTCACTCCTGCGGGGGGACCAAGGCCACATGTGTCCCATCAATGGCACCTATGATGTTGGGGATATGTCCCAGGGCATAGAAGTCACCTTTCGCTGTAGGCAAATCCTCCACCTGAGGGAAAACGATGTAGCTCCGCATGTGTTTCAGCAGGGCAGACAACACTCTGGACAACACGTTGGAAAACATAGGCTGGGACATCCCTGATGCTATGGCCACTGTTGTTTGAAAAGACCCACTTGCAACGAAATGGAGTACTGACAGCACCTGCACTTGAGGGGGGATTCCTGTAGGATGGCGGATAGCTGACATCAGGTCTGGCTCCAATTGGGCACACAGTTCCAGGATTGTGGCAAGATCAAGCCTGTAGGTGATGATTACATGTCTTCCCTCCATTGTCGACAGGTCCACCAGCGGCCTGTACACCAGAGGATGCCGCCATCTCCTCACATGTCCCAGCGGACGGTGCCTATGAAGGACAACAGCGAGCACAGAGTCAACCAACTCAGAGGTACGTAAACACAGCTTACTCAGAAAACCATTCATAACCCGAATTGTGCCTGTATGAGTGTTGAGGCAAGGCCTAGGTATGTGTGACACAGTTAAAAATTAAGCCATGTGGGCCCCTGAAATGGCGGCTGCCTGACCTGTCTAGTGGGACAATGGTATGTGAGGTAACTGCGCTGGCGTTGTACACTGTAGCGGTAGGCGGTCGAAGACCGCGGCACAATTCTGCATTGGTTAACATTGGACCCTATGGGTCCCAGGAGCCAATGACGATGTACGCCGGCGGTGACGGTACGCACCGCTGCGGACGTGACTGTCATTTTCTATCTGTTCAATCACTCGATACCTGATCTTCGACAGGAGAGGACCTACACTGCAAGTGCTGCTGTGACCTCAGTCTGGAAGAGACAATGGCTCGTGCGTCTGGGGAAAGGGCCCCTGCCTTCAGCACGGAGGAGTTGGAGAAACTCGTGGATGGGGTCCTCCCCCAGTACACGCTACTCTACGGTCCTCCAGACAAACAGGTAAGTACACTGTGAGCATGCTGTATGACTTTATGCATATGGTTCATTCAGCCGGGAAAACATAGTACTCCCTACATCCTAAGACTTGGACAATCATGACACCCCTTCCATTATGACCTGTGATAGCTTCCTCTATGCTTATGTGTGGACATGTGGACAACTTAACATAGCATCATACTGCATCTGTTAGAGTTTGTGTAGTATGTACTGACAAATAATTTGGCCTATGTGGCACTGTTACAGGGATGACATCAACATATCATTGTTTTTCTTGTTTGAATGGATGTTAACAAACTGTTCATCCATATATCAAAACCACTTCTAACAAAAAAAAAATCTGCACTGTAAACATGTAACATGTGAATTAGGCCTGTTCAGTGCAAGCATTACTTATGGAAAACAGAATCCAGAGCTGTAGGTGTGAGGAGCTCTGTATTCTATGAAGCGTGGAAATAAGGCTCGTACAGTCTACCACTTGGACCTTTTTATTCAATACTAGAAGTGGCAGGTGAGTGGATACTTCAAGGCATTGTAAATAGGCCCACAGCAATAAAATAGTTATGTGAGTGTTTGATAAGATCGGAGGAGCCTTTTTACTAAGGTCTAATTAGTTATAATATTAGAAACCTTGGACATAAAGGGTAAAATTGACACAAGAGAAGAATCATTTTTAGCCCTTTATTTATGCAATAAAAGAATTTTAATACTTCATGGAAAGGCTTAGATTGAACCCGTTCAGGGTATTAGAGAAAGATTCTGAAGGTTTCTGCAATGGGGATCTGGTTTTAGAAATTAATGAAGGATATGTGTTTTGTAAAATCCTGCAGGGAATGATTAATTTGCAGGAATTAATATGTACTAAGTAATTGCAAAGTAATTTCAACATGAAATGATTATAGATATTAAAAAGAAGAATCGCTGTTTTTTCAGATAAATGCTTTATTTGCACATTATTATGTCCTGAAGAAGGTGGGGTAAACCATCATTTAAACTACCGAAACGTTGCATCAACATTTTCTGGGATAACATCTTGATAGCTTTTTAAGCATTATTATTTGTATTTATATGTTTTTGATTATGTGATTATGTATGTTGGATATTTATGGAAAAAATACTTTTGAACCTGATTGTTAGACATGTGGTTTCTGGCTGGCTAGGGTATGCACCTAAGCCAGGCAAAACCCCACCCACTCTAGTCAGGGCGAGGGAGTTACACACCCAAGATAACCCCTGCTCACCTCCTTGGTAGTTTGGCACGAGCAGTCAGGCCTATCCCAGAGGCAATGTGTGAAGTGCTTGCACAACACACACAACACACGTGACACACTGTCGCCACCACAAAGAAAACACAACACCAAGTTATATGAAAATAATCTGTATTGTACACATTATTAGATCAAACACAACATGTCAGTAATACCCTGCGACCCAAGAAGTTGTCAGAACATTACACAGCACTGTTACTCTGCAGAAACCAGCAGTAGTCACATATAACACACAGGTTACTTAATATTCTGCAACATACGCAGTAGTCAGGAAAAACATTACTACCATAATGCAAATGTCACAAGATCCCCACCCATACCAGGATAATTAGGAAACACATGGCAAGTCATAAGAACATATTAGCATAAATGCCCATAACAGGAACATTAAGCAAACACATGGCAAGCCGTAGGCAGAAAACATATCAGCATAAATGGCCATAAAAAAGGAATGTATGAAAACATATGGCAAGTAATGACAGGCACAGCACCATAAAGGTATGGTCACCCAGTACATCGACGATGCTCCTGACCAGGGGCCTTCACTGGCCCATTCACAACAAAGGGGCCTCCCCACCACTCCTCATACACTGAACGGGGGCCGTCTGATGATGGGTGAAGGAGGGGGTAGCGCGCACCCCCTCAGCTCCTTTAACGAGGCCCTTCCTAGAACTGCTGCCTATTCTGGGGCAGCAAGGACCCCAAGAGACCCCCGGGGCCATGACCGGCAAGGGAATCCCCCCCAAAAGAGACAAGGGCCCACGGATCAGAGCGTCACCTCCTTTGGCCGCGACGAAGGTAGGGGGGACTTACGCTGACCTCCCCCACGTCCTGCTTGCAGGGTAGCCTTGGAAACAGGAGGGGACCTTTGATGAGGTCACCCTCCCCCCTGGGCCCACCGACGTCCACTTGCTCGCACCCAATCTGGTGTCCAAGTGCCTCCTCTACCTCCCGGGCCGCAGCAGTGATCAGGCCAGAGATGGGGCCTGCTGGTGCCCATAGGGCACTCCTCAGAGCATGCTTTGCCCCGGTGGCACCGTTGGGAGCGCTCTCGCTCGATTCTTCACTTTGCCGTGTCCGGGGCCACAGGGAACAGCGTGCTTCAGCCTGCGCTCTCGGCTTTATTCCACATAAGCCGTCCAGGTCACGGAGATGATTCCCTCGCTCGTCAGGGTAAAGAAAGCACCACTAAGGTGCTTAATAAATCAAACAAAATGATCTCTGGGCAATTCCAGTGGAGCGCTCTCCAGGCGCTATGACCATAGAAATGAAAAGTGCTTCATGTGCTTTAGCAGTGGAATTCAAAAGGTTGAAGAGGGCAGGGGCCTCAGCACCCAGCCTCTGAGGAAACCAAGGGGGAGCAGAGGGTGGCAGGGCCTAGTAACAGGCCATCACAAAGGCGATGCAGACAGTGGCAGTTCCTCCTGGTGACCAAGCAGATCACAGGTCTGCACAGCAGCAGCAGTCAAAGGCGTTTCCTGGTGAGTCCCTCCAGCAGCATTCTGTGTCATGTTCCAAGCATGTTAAAAGGATTTCAGTGTCTCCTCTTCATTGGGAAAACCCCTTGTACTCATACTCAGTTTTGCACATGGTTTAACAAAGAGGGGGAGAGGAGGTTCCAACCAGTTACAACTAGTTCCTGGAATGCCCCCTCTCTCCTGCAGCACAGGCTCCAGACATCAGTTGGGGGTAAACAAGCCCTTTGTGTAAGGCCAGGGCACAGCCTTTACAAATGTAATTGTGCCCCGCCTTCCCTTCTCTCACCCCAGAACGACCATTCAAAGTGCAGATGCACCTCTGTGATACCTCCACCTTCCATGTGTACAGGCTGTCTGAAAAGTATGCACAAAGCCCAACTGTCATTCTGCCCAGACGTGAATTGGAGTCAAGCGGCAAAACACAAGAGTCGTAAGCACAGAGAAATGCTCTCTTTCTAGAAGTGGCATTTCTGTAATGGTTATAAAAAGCCCATATACACCAGGAAGCAGCATTTTTCACTACCATTACAACCATATCAAACATGCCTATGCTACCCCTCATAGATCCAACAATATCCCCTAGACATAAGACAAGGCATTTCCAATGCAATTTTTGGAGTAAAGCAGCACTCACAGAAGTGAGAAACCAAATAGGCTGTTTGTCACTACTTGGACAGGCCAAGCAACCAGACACATGTCCTGCCTTCTACATACATAGCACCTTGACCATAAGGCTAGCTAAGGCCTACGTTAGGGTTGACTTACATTTAGTAAAAGGGGAGTTCTGGGCTAGGGAAGTATATTTAGATGCCAGGTCCTACTTGGCAATAAACTGTGTACGCAGGCCCTGTGCTAGGAGGCTTAAGACAGATTTGAAAGGCTACTTCTGTGGGTGGCGCAAGCAGCACTGCAGGCCCACTAGTAGCATTTCATTTACAGGCCCTGGTTATAGGGGTGCCAATGTACACAGGACTTACAGGTAAATTAAATGTGCCAATTAGATATAAGCCAATCATACCAACTTTAGAAGGGAGAGCACCTGCACTTTAGCACTGATCAGCAGTGATAAAGTGCTCAGAGTCCTAGAGCCAAGAGCAAGAGGTCAGAAAAAATAGGAGGAAGGAGGCAAAAAGTTTGGGGATGAACCCGCAAAAAGGGCCATGTCCAACAAACAAAAGGTTCACCCCAGGTACATTGTTTTTATGGGAGTTGTCACTGTTTGTATTCTGTTAAATAAATACAGTTTATATATTTTTATAAGTGAAGAATATGTATTAGTTTGTTGGGACATAGATTGATTTTTATAATAATTGTTTTTGGTATTTTTATCATTTCTTTGCAAGATAAAGAACCCCCAAGTTTGTTATCTAATTAGGCTGTGAGCACAAAAGGAAAATTTAGTTTTAGTTTTGGTGTGAGGAGCTTGTTATCATGAATTGTGATACATAGACAATGTGGGTCAATGGAATAAAGTATCAGGTCAACGGGGTTACCTCATTCACCATTCCAAATGTATTGCATGCAAAAGTATTCAGTGCTACTACTGTGTGTTCAAACCATTTCAGTGCTTATCCAAGGATTCACAGATCTACAGGACAACTACTCCTGGCATCAGTGGTATTGCTACACATCCCCTGTCCCAGCCTGGCCCCTGGTAACGACTGAGCACACCTCAATCTCAGGCATTGCTACCTGCAGGCACAGCATACTAATCCCACCTGAACATCGCACTTCTAACATTTCAACATATCATTTAGCAACTTTAGGTCATTCTAAATGTGTGCTCAAGGCTATGTGGCACTCTGAAGGGGTCTGTGAGCTATTGGCAGTTCACAGACAACATATATTTGAGCCCTGATCTACACTGAGTGATATGTGGGAACTTACACCTACCTTACATCATCCTCAAGAGTTTAGCCCAGGATACGTTCACAGCTCTTGCAGTAAGGGCCAGACGTGTGTTTGCAGAGTTAGCATGATCTGAATGCTAAATTAGTTATAGGTACCATGAAAGTTATACATGTCTGCACACCACAAATGGAATTTAGGGTTTTCCACACTTCACACATCCCAATAATGATGTTCAGTACACAATGTATAGTGCTGGCCAGTCCCTGACATTATTATCTTATGTAGAGACCACAATACTTTACACAAGTAATCAGTCTGAATAATTTGACTCCGATGCACAATCTTATATGTGGTAAGGAACATTACAGAGTAAAACATAGAAACAAATGCATGTGAGAGAGTTACCTGTTCCTCTGGTGAGCCATGGAGCTGGTGATACAGGGAACGGACCTCATCTGCCAGCAGCTCCTCTGCTGAGAAGACACGGGCCCTCTCACCTGCTTGCGCTGCCATGATTGCACCCAAAGGTGCCAAGCAGCAGCTAAAAATGGAGGAGTTCTTGATAGTAGCAGTGTCAGGAGCCAAGGTATGTTTTTCCCCATCCGCGACATACATGTGCACGACATATGCGGTCATCAGCCTATAAAGACACAGCCATTGGCCCTCAACCACCACAGTCACCAACGTTGGCCTATGGCTGTGTCCGTCATGCACTCATCTGTCCACTGCACAGTTGACTTCTGCTGGAGGAGTCATACATGCCATGTCCAATATGCGAGGTCAGGACGCCGCCATTTGTTGTAATGGTGACTGTTAACTGCATCACCACCACTGCAAATGAAGGGTTAAATGTGTCAAGATGTAAATTACCATTGTTAACTAATTTCATTATACTTTTCATTTGTCTGGTGCATTAGTGTGCAGTTTGGCTAGATTGATGTGGTTGACAGTATTTTCTCCAACGCAAATTGTTATAAAAAAGAAAAGGTGCAAATTATATATCAGTGATGTATAATTTACACATCATTGGACAAATGACATGTCAAGGCAACAATGTGGATTGGTGATGGATGTAGCACAATATACAATTTAAATGATAATGTCTATTTTGAAATCTGAAACAGTTATGTACTGTCACATGAGTTTTTACTTACTCTTCACATACGTTACTGTGGACATTGTGACCAACGTTCATATACTGTTTACAATTCGAACTTGGGTACCTTGGGAGAGGGAGAAGATGACAGCCTCCAGCGTCCAGCCCATTTCCAGACTTTCACATAATGGAAGAAAGTGACATAATCGATATTTTTTGTTTGAATATGCAAACCACCCTGGATCTATGTCATCAATTGGAGCCTTATCTTCTGCCTCAAAACACCAATCCCACATACGTTATGCCAATTGTGAAAGTGATGGCAGTATTGCATTTCCTGGCAACAGGTTCATTTCAATACACAATGGCAATATGTAGTGGTATGTCACAACCAATGTTCTGTGTTATGCTCAGAGATGTGCTTTCAGCACTGAAGAGTCACCTGGACAGCTATATCTGGTTTCCCAGGCGTGAGGATTTTGCCAATGTGAACACTGGATTCTATGGAGTTGCTCGGGTACCACATGTAGTTGGAGCTATTGATGGTACCCATATTGCCTCAGTACCAACACATACCAGGAACAAGCTTATCGTAACAGGAAAAACTTCCATTCTATCAATGTCCAAGTTGTCTGCTTGGCTGATTTGTATATTTCCAACTTTTGTACCCTATTCCCTGCATTTGCCCATGATTTCTTTGTCATGTGGAACAGCACTGTACCCCAGCTGAACATCCCGTATATCACAGAGGACGGAGAACCTAAAGTGCCACCGGGTGAGTATCCTGGAATGCCAAAAGATGGTGATAGTGGTGAGAAGGAAGGAGTGACTTGCTTCAACAACAAGACCTCATCAACAACAACTTCTCATGAGTGTAATTGTTTTGGTGACATGTCATGACCGGGATGTAATAGCAACTCCTGCATTGATGGTGAGAGGAGTATGTTATTGGAAAATATCATGGAGGGCAAGCTCTGGTTGTTGAACAAGGTTATGACACATAGGCCCTCATTATGACATTGGCGGTAAAAACTGCCTACCGCTGCGGCGACGGGCGACAAAAGACCGCAAGACGGCTACCAGCCGTCTGCCGTATTATGACCACAGCCGGATTTCCGCCAGAAGAATGGGGGAAATCCAGTTGTGGCCATGCTGGAGGATGGCGGTAAGGTGGCGCTGCTGCCAGCAGATGTGCCACGCCAGTAGACCGCCGCCAGCCGTATTTTGACCCATAATACAGCCTGATGGTGTTCTGCTGGCGGAAGCTGCTGCTAGCAGCACGGCCCGTCCTGTCTCCTGCTAGAAGACCCCCTGAACACAGGTAAGTGGGTGCTCCGACAGGGGAGGGAGGTGGGGGTGTTGTGTGTGTGTGTGTGGGGGGGGTGTGTGTGAATGTTTGTGCATGCGTGTATGCAGGTATGTGTGTTCTGTTTTGAATATGCATGCATGTATGGAAGTATGAGTGCATGTATGTTGTGTTCTGTGAATGCATGTCTGCGTGTATGTATGAAAGTTTGTGTGGATGTGTGTGTAAATGGATGTATGCATGCATGGATGCATGTGGGAATGGGTGTGTATATGCGTGTGTGTGTGTGAAGGAGGCATGAATGTAGGGGGTTTAGGAGAGGAAGGGGGTGGGGGATATTTGTAGAGGGAGGTGGTGGTGCGGAAGACCTCTATCAGTGACAGGGAAGGGATTCCCTGTCACTGATAGTGCCTACCACCATGGTTTTTGTGGCAGTAAGGAAGCCACAGAAACCATGGCGGTAGGTAGGGTCATGATCCCGCAGGTGGTACAGTGACGGTATCAATCTCCAGCCCGGCAGCTGTTACCGCCGTGGCGGTCGGTGTGGTACATTGGCGGTTTGGGTTCAGCCAAACCGCCAATGTCATAAAATGGTGGAAACTTCCGCCAGGATTGATTTGACTATCTGAATTGACTTACCTGTTTGGTTTGCCAGTTAAGTTTCAGTTATTTTCTGGTTTAGGTACCTTCTCTATGACATCGTCATTTGGACATTTCAGAGATGTGACATTTGTGGGTGTAGGGCACTGTTTGGATGTACAATGAGGCCAATGGTTGTTCCTGGGTATGACAGACACAGACTTTATGTGTACAAATCCTGCACTGGGTTTGTACACATAAAGTCTTCCTCATCCTTCCCACCACATGAGAAGTATTTGTTCCTTCTCATGTGGTGGTCCTAATGCAATATGTGTGGCATCATGTGCTACAACAAACAAAATGAGTCAGAATTTGCTATTATCCCTCCAGACTGGCTAAATCATTATTTTGTGTGAGGTGTATATAGCTTTTGATAGGCCTCATCATTGTAGGGCAAGGTGCGTGTAGCACGACAAAGATATTTGTTGTTGGCATTCCATCAGATACTGGAAATATCGACTGGAATGATCCCTGTGATCAGAAAATGTAGTACTGCCATGTGCATATCTATTGGTGTAATTGATGAGGGATTACCTTTGTGGGATAGGTGACATGACTCCAGCTGGAGACATAGACCAATTAAATGTTGCCTATTCATAATGAAATTGACAGATGTATCCCTTACTTCCATGTTGTTAATGTCTGCAGATTAAATTGTGACCGCTGTCCCAGATTATTGGTGTCATGTCTGATTTGCACTGTTTCTGACATGATGCCTGGCTATTTTTAGTGCAATGTAATTAAGATGGTATATGAGTACACACTTGTATGTATGTTTTGGTGATACTTGGTTGTGGCCCTGAGCTAAACACTGTATATATCCAACATATTCATACTCACACAAGTAGATATTTATGCCATTGTAAAGTTCATGTGGAGCTCCATGCACGCATTGCTCAATGTGACATATACAAGGGCAGGCAATGAGTTTCATACTAGTGGATTTATTTTAGTGAACAGGGATAAACGGAACATCATGTAATGCAAATATGAAAAATGAAAAAAGAAGTCAGTCATGGTGAATGAAACCATAGTTGTAGTTGCCCACATGAATTGGAGTCCAAAGTTTAAAATTCTGCTGCTGCCAGACAGGAAGATGTGTCCAAAAATAATCCACAGGGTGAATGTGTTACACACACTAGAGGAAATTAGGTTTGAGGTTTCTTTGTGGTGTGGGCCTTACCATCCTCAGTGCGGGCGGATCCACAGCTGTGGGGACAGGATTGTCTGAGGTTGTGTCTTCTTCTGGCAGGGCCTCCCTTCATGTGGCTGCAGCAGATGTTGAAGGTCCTGATGTACCTGGACCACCGGAATAGGTGGATGGTGCTAGGAAAGCCCTGCACAGGTGGGTATGGATATTCATCAGCAGCCCTATTAGGGAGCTCATGTAGGTGTTATAGGCGTCTATCTGATGGTGAATGTCCCTCTGCAGCTGCTTCATCTCCCTCAGTTCAGTGAGTTTGTGGCCCATCATGCCTTGGGACTCCTGATAGGCTCCCAAGATGTGGCCGATGGTGTCCTGGTGTGAGTGTCCCCAGTGGCCTCATTCTGCTGGCCCACATTTACCCTCTCATGACTCCTCCCACACAGACCTGTGCCATTGGCCCAGGATGCCCACTTTCACCGGTTCCTTGCGTCTCTGTAACTGGGGTGGTGATTGTCACAGGAGGATCCAGCACGGGGCACACAATGGTGGTTACTGTGCTAGGTACACAGATTGTGGTGGATGATGTTGGCTGAGGTTTTGTAGCTGGGGGGGGAGGTATTGTTGTGGGCCCGTGACACTCAAAATTGACTTCTGCTCAGGCTGACCAGATGGACCAGCACTGTCATACTCATCACCAGGAGAGTTGTCATCCTTGAAGGTTTGGTCCTGGGGTACTGTGGGTGTCTCCTATGTCTCCAAGTTCTAGCCAGGTGTTCTGCCAGATAGACCTGTTGTGAAATGAAGAACAATGTTATTAGTGGAAATGTGTTATCTACATCCTAAACGTTTGTGATAGAGTAGGTAGAAACCTAGAAGAAGAAACAAACATATTGAGGTTACCATAGTGAAATATTTTAGCTCATTAGATGTGCTGAAGTGTTTTCTGTTTATATTGAGGGATGGACATGACATCTCCCCATCATTCTAGCCAATACAGTAGTGTGTTAACAAGTATAGCTGATCTTCCCAATGGCCTAGCTGTATACAATACAGGCAATCACACAACTTGGTAATATATTTCGCATTAATCATCATGCAACCAGTGCAGAGACAATGGCTCACCTGCAGTTCCTAGACGGCAGAGGAAACTTCATGCCTTGCAAAAATATGGCACACACACCTTGCATGATGTTACACATTCCCTCAATTGTTCCAGTTTGGTAGACCAGGACAACTTAAAGCAAAGTAGAAAGAAATGTGTCTGAGCAGAGCACTGCATGTTGATTGCTCACTTTATGTGAAAAGAACATCAGGTGTGATATGTCAGACAAGTGAGAATGGTCATAATACCAAATTTGTTTGTATTATTGTACACTTGTCAACACTTACAAAATGGTTAGTGTAACATACCTGTTCACAAACTGCATTTGGGATGGACCATATAATTATCTATAGACACAAATAACGGGTTCTGAAATTAGAATTTTTGTGGTACTACCCTTACAGACTTCATTGCAACAAGTGACAAATGAAGATAAATGATACATGTGATCTTATCTGCAACATCACACATTGATAATGATAAGACAATGTTAGACATGGCAGCCCTTTCCGTGGTTTCCCCTGTCTTTTTGGCTTCTGGCCTCCACTCTTTTTGCTGGCTTCAGGCCTCTGGGCACCTTACCACTGCAAACCAGTGCTAAAGTGCAAGTACTCTGTGTAAAACAGTACTGGTAATTGGTTTATCCATGATTGACATATTTTATTCACTAGTAGGTCACTATATAGTGTGCCATGTATGCCTAAGGCCTGTAAATCAAATGCTACTGATGGGAGGCCAGCAGCACTGATTGTGCCATCCATAGGAGAAGCCCTGTGAACATGTCTCAGACATGCTACTGCGGTGTCAGTGTGTGCAGTTCTAACTGCCAGTACGACCTGGCAAGTGCACCCAGTAGCTAGGCCTAAACCTTCCCCTTTACTACATGTAAGTCATCACTACGGTTGGCCCAAGGCAGCCACACGGGCAGGGTGCAGCGTATTTAAAAGGCAGGCCATGTACTGGAGTGTTTTACATGACCTGCAAGTGAAATACTGCTAAGTTCATTTTTCACTATTGCAAGGCTGATCTCTCCCATAGGTTAGCATCGGGATTGCCTTGAAATATCTTATAAGTATAATTTCCCATTGGGAGCAGATAGAGATATGGAGTTTTGGGTCTCTGAACTCACAATTTTAAATACATCTTTTGGTGAATTTGGTTTTTAAACTGTAAGTTTGAAAATGCCACTTTTGGAGAGTGGGCATTTTCTTGCTTAACTATTCTGTGCCTCTGCCTGGTTGTGGAATACACGTCTGGGCCAGGGTGACAGTTGGGCTGTTTGTGAATTCACTCTTGACAGTCAAACAAAGGGAGCTGAGGTGTGTCCTGCATATCCTGATGGGTATTCCTGGGCTAGAGTGGTGGGAAGAGCTGACACTTGCATCTCAATAGGGCTGTGCCTGTCCTTACACAAAGCAGTCCCTGACCCCCTGGAGTGTATCTGGGGCCAGGGCAGGAAAGGCAGGGTCATGGGTACTACAAAGACTTTCCTTTGAAGTTTGCCTACTTTAAAAGCAGAAATGGGTATAAGTAGTGGGCCTCTGAGACCACAATTTCAGAACACTTCTGGACTGAGGACATTTTGCCAGGAAGAAGAGCTAGATGCCATAGGAGGGACTGCCTGTTGCTTTGCTGTGCTGGCCTGCTGCTTGCTGCTTCTATCCTGAGACTGAAGGGACCGGACATGGCTTTCTACATCCTGCTTTCCAAGGTTCTTCAAGGGCTTGAACTGAGCTATCCTCCTGTTAGAAGTCTCAGGGACATCAAATATTTAATCTGCCAGCACATGGGCCCTCTTGCCGAGAGTCCTGACTTGCCAAGTGGTGCAAAATCCAGTTCCTGGGCCCTTTGAAGTGAGTTTTGGGGAATCCAAGAAGAAACCAAGTGCAGTGACTCCAGAGTGACTTTGAAACCAGCACCGCTGTCTGACTCTGCGCTGCTGCCTGCACAAGAAGCGGTGGTCCCTGCTGAGTGCAATGACCGCAACCGACGTGCAGGCCTGATGTCGCTGCAGTGCCTCCAGAGTTCCACCATAGCGTGAGTCCTAAGTGCCATGTCCCCGACGTCTGGGACACCTGAATCCGCTGCAGCACCTGTGGCCCTGTTGTATGATCGCAACAACGCTATGTCAATGCTGCATGGCCTAACCTGCTGGATTAATCGATCCCACCAAATCATAAGGAACAGACGCATTACCACTGCATCATTTCCTCTGCAGCCATAAGGAACCAACACCTCACCTCCCCTGCCTCGCAATAAGGAACCAACACCTCACCTCCCCGGAAGGCAGTAAGGAACCGACGTTGCACCGGCTCCAACGACACCTCAACTTCCCGACTCCATGCAACATCTTTGTTTCCTCATGATATTCCAAAGTACTGTACCTGGGGGTCCGTGCAATGCCATGACTGGCCCCCAATCCCTTGCGATGGAATCGGACTGTTGAGAATGACTTCAACAACGATGTCATGATAGACCCATTTGGAATTATTGAGTTTCTAAGCGCTATGCTGAAGTTTAGTCTTTGAAAATTCATATTTTGACTTGTGTATGTTGGATTTGTGTTGTTTTGGTCTTGCTTTATTAAGATAAATAGTGGCTATTATTCTAAACTAGTGTGGAATACCTTTGTGTTGTTATCTCTGTGTTACTGTGTGTGTGTGTACAAATACTTTACACGTTACCTCTGCGATAAAGCGTGACTGCTTGTGTCAAGCTACCAAGGGGGTGAGCAGAGGTTATCTTAGCTGGGTGGCTCCCTTACCCTGACTAGAGTGAGGGTCCCTACTTTGACAGGGTGCAAACCACTGCCAACTAGAGACCCCATTTGTAACAGACAGCCTCTCTGCTACATTGTGAATTGCATGTTAAGAAACTATGTAGACAACACAATGGCAAAAGCTGGATTGGGGCTGACAGGACATTGAGGTTTAGTGACAGTGAGTGAGATGTAACTTACGAGATTCTACTCCCCCGGATACTCCTGCCAAGCCTTCAGGATGCAGGATGGCCAAGACCTTCTCCTCCCATGGAAGCCATCTGACTGTGTTGCTGAGAGGACCACCACCAGTCCTATTGGACACCAGGTGTTGCTTGGAAGCAAGGAATGCACCTCCCTCTCAAGTTGTTCCACCTTTTCCTGATTTTCTCCAGTGTGAGCAAGGTGGTGCCTACTGCATTTGCCCTGTCTACTCTTCTGGTTCATATTTCCCTTTTCTGACTAATAGTGGTATTTTGGACTAGGGCTGCAAACAATTGTGGCTCTACTCTTATGATTTCATCTACCATGACTGTCAATGCTGCCTCTGAAAAGCTTGTTTTTTGGGCTGTGACATATCCCCAAATTAAAGTCAGTGACAGTGCAACAAAAAACTAAACAAAGGGATGAGAAAAAAAGTGCTGCCAAGGTGTGCGGTGAGAAGTAATAGGGATTGGAAAAAAATAAGCCTGGTTTCTAATTTTGTGTCCAAATGGCAGACCTGCATTGGAGTGGCAAAGGATAATGGTCTGGAATAGGGTGTGTTTGTAGTGCGATTTGCAGGTAAATCCATTTTGCAAATGAACATTCTGGCCCTGTTTTAAGAGGGCTTAGCGTCACTGTAGCACCACCTTATTGTCATTTTGTTTAAGCTAAGGTGGCCTTTTCCCCACTCCATATTTACAAAGTAGCGCAATGCTTTCATTAGCCCCTTTGTAACCCTTTGCGCTACATTATGCCTGTGCCAAGCATACTGTATGCAAAGGGTGTGTTCCCTCAATAGGGGGGCCGAAAAAATGGTGTAAAGAAATCTAAAAGATTTCTTAGCGTCATTTTTTTCCGCCACTTTTAACGTCTGCTCAGAGCACGTGTTAAAAGGGAGCACACCATTTTTCACAATGGCCCACTATGTACTGTTCAGAGTTAGTGCCAACATTTTGGTGCTAACCCTGAACAGTACATCAATAGCATCTGAAATTGTGACACTATTTCCCCCTACCCTGCGCCATGGTGTGCTGTATTTCAAATACAGCGCACACATGGTGGTGGTAGTGGGGTGCAAGGGGGCTGGCCCTAGGTGTGTTACTTTTGCATCCATCCAATGGCCACTGTTATGGTGCTTTGCTGAGTGCGTACCATGGCAGTCGCCTACCAACAGCGAACTGCCACCAGTGCCACTGTGTTTCTATAACCTGCTCGAAAGGAACCCGCTGCCTTGAGGACGATGAAGTACATATAGCCAACATTGTAATCTGCCGCTTCTCAGGTGGTACACGCTCCTTCAACGCGGTGGGCAGTCGATGCTGCATGCATCATCATAGGACATGCGAAAGACCGCAAACTCAATGGTGTACTTGTGACCACTGCTGCAGCAGACTATCGGTCCAGCCACCAAACTCGTAATCAGGACCTAAGTGTTTTATCCACCAGAAGTGTGTCAAGGCAGAACAACTAGAAAACGTGCAGGTCATCAGCGCCCAAACTCCCACATCTCCTGCACTTAGAGTCGCTACTGTTCATGATCTTTGCCAATTTTTTAGGTGAACAATAAAGCCGGTGAATAGAGAACAAATGTTTTTTCCTCAAAGAGGCAGATATAAATGTAGAATGGAGTAAGTTAAAGGATACTTGCCAAAGGTCCTGTAGTTCCTACTGAGGCATGAAATGTTCTCAAACACTATATGCAGGTTTCATATTCCTTTCCACTGCTTTTTATCAAATGTGAGTACCACTTAGATACTTCCTTCTTCAAGGCCTTAATATAATGCAACTCCAAATCCATGATATCCAGGAGCTCGCAATTTGACCAATCTTTTGTCTTAAACCAGTTGACCAACTGATAATACTTGAATCTAGACATACCCATTTTCACCATCATTGACCATTCCTCACATGATATTAATTTGCCTCCCACATGTACCTGTCCCCACCAGGACTATGCTTCAAATTTTATTGTTCTGGGGCCTAGGTCTCTCGACACTGAGCAGTATACCATCCTTTTCTTCCGGAAATTCCTATTCCAGAGACCTGGGTTTATACCCACATTTGCTAAAGCATCAACCTTCAGAGAACTGCTGCATTTCTGGTGTGCTGTTTGAAGGAGCCAAAATGAATAGAATATCTGGTTTTAAGGCAAAACACCAGCAGAAGGAAGTGGAGAGTGTTTTCAAAGGTTTTCTTTTGAGGATTTTAAGAAGGAAGGGAATGGCAGACGCCAACTAGTAAAAAGTATTATTTATAAGTAAAAGAGTGCACACACTGAGTTGTTTCCAAATAGTTCTTGGTAGAGCACAAAGGAAAGAATCACAGATGGCTTAAGGAATGTGGATTTTGCCTTACAAATATCAGATATCCTAATTGAGGGTTACCTACCTCCAAGCAGTTCTAGAATCAGATTCTCACAGGGAGGCCAAACAGTAAAGGCCCTGGACATTGATTCACCAAAAAGCATGTGGCAGCAGAAGTAACATCACACACCCCTTGACCTTATTGACATCAAGGGAAATTACATATAACATTTGACCCTGAATCTTCCCAGGAAGTGATTTGAATTGACCTCAACTCGTATTACATCACACTGTGATGCCACTTAAGTTACAGTATAAACATTGCCATTAATATAAAATTATAACACAAATGGCTCTTGGATCCACATATCTTAGGATGCTGACATAACATTTGAAAGTGGTTGGGTGTAGGTAATAAACAAGTTGCCTTAAATTGCACTGAGCAAAGCAAATGAACCAGAGCTCTTATATCCCAATAAAAGGAAAACAGTCAGGACGCTTTCTACAAATTGCAGATATATTTACTGTCACCAAGTTTTTTCCTCCCAGCGCGTTTCAGCCATAGCCTTGTTCACGGATGGGGGAGTCAAAGCATTAACACAATAAATACCAAAGTGCACCAACATAGAAAACAGACAATACAAACAAACTACTCTGTAAGGCGGTCACCATATTGGAATGTTATCTAATACCCGTTTTTTAGGCAAAATTGTCACAAATAAGATTGGAACTTTCTAAAATTACCCATAAAGAATTGTATTCACAAGATCATTCTCAACACTTATTTCTACATCCAAAAATTGGATTAACGTCTTGCTATGCTGTTCACTCAGTTTCAGATTGTATTCATTTTTATTTAAAGCTGCTACAAGTTCATTGCTGAGTCTTCATCCCCTCTCCAGATTAAAAAAATAGTCTATATATGACGACACCACAACACAACTTTGCCCTCATAGTCGGCTACATTGGTGGACACCTGTTCCTCCCACCAGCCCATGAAAAGATTTGCATAGCTAGGAGCGAAACAGGTGCCAGCTTTTTCTTGTTGTTGTCTATATACTTGATTATCAAATAGAAAAAAAATTGTCAGTAAGACAATACCAGATCATGTCACAAATCATTTCAGTATGCATTAAATATGAGATAGATCTAGCTCTCATATAGTGTCTAAGCGCAGCTAGGCCTAAATTATGTTGTATCCATGTGTAAAGGCTCGTGACATCCAATGACAGGTGAAAAAAGTCATCCTCCCATCTCAAGCCATCCATCATTTTCAAAAATTGTGCTGTATATTTCACATAAGAAGGCAAACTCACCACAAATGGTCTAAGATAATAATCAATATATTGTGAAGTGTTTACGAGTAAAGAACCTATTGCTGACACAATTGGTCTGCCTGGGGGATTCTGTCCATCTTTGTGTAACTTTGGTAAAAGGTAAAGAACTGGTATCTTAGGCTGATCACATTTAAGAAATTGATATTCTTCTTGATTCGGGTATAAGAAGAATGAATGAAATTATGACAGTTGAGCTGCTATTTGATATGGATGTATATAGATAATGGATTTTGTATATTATTGGGTGACAGGTGATAAAAATTCAAAGATAGACTCTAGGGCAATAATATCCACTAATGTAATGGTATGAAAATTTAAATTTTGGAAAGTTATGTATAATACAAATATGTGGACTATCTAGACCTAATTGGCGTATATAGGTAGTATTACAATATTATTATATAAATTATATAAATTATAGTGGGATGAAAATGGGTCATAATATCGATGTATATAATAGGATTGTAAATGTATAAGATATTGACCTAATATTATTGAGACAAAAGTTTGATACACATTGCTTATATATATTTTATAGTGTTTTTTTTACTTCTACAATATATATATATATGTATATATATATATTCACTGAAAAAAATCACTTGCATGCAACCCCTACTGCACCCAGGAGGAGTCCATGAACGGTTGAGTGTTTAAAGGGAGTTGGCCTCGGGCAACTGCTGCCAAGCATGGCCGAAGGCCTTGCGTGGTGGTGGTTAGATTCACGTATAGCAATCAAAATTATTATACGTTAAAAAAAAATAGAAATTCACTGAAAAAAACAAAACCATAGGCTACAGGGACGTTATAGTTAGGTTCTGAATTTACTCGTACAAAATCATAAACATTCAGCAGTTATAGTTAGAGTCATTTCAAGTAACTAAAACTCACGCCCTAAGGTAACTATAACTCGCGCCCTCACCATACGTGAATCCAACCACTGCGGCTAGGTAATAAATATATATGTTATATATATATATCTATATATATGTATATATATTAAATTCAGTTAATCAAAGAGTGATCAGAGAATAAAGCCTATCACAAGTGTGTCAGTTCCGAAACTTCTTTCTTTTACTATCCAATTGTAGACACTCGAAAAGCAGCAGAGCAGCCAATTATTGTTGTTTGGTGAAAGGGCAGGCCACTGGGGTGACGAGCAGTGAGGGGAGTGCTCAGCACTCCCCTTCCGTGTGCATGTTTTCTTGGCTGGCCTTCTTGCGCCAGCCAAACACAGATGCGCTGTACGCTCTCTCCAGCCCAGCAATACAGTTGAGAAGTGTCAGGATTGGTCACAGGGCAGGCTGGGAGCCTGTGCCTGCAAGTGACAAGAGACAGATGAGTGGCGCTCGGCGGACAAGGTGTTTTTTTTTTAAATTTCCCATTTTATTTTAATTCTCCCACCTCCTCTCCCGTGCTCTGCCCTGCCCCTTTACATTGCCGTGAGCCACTCCTGTATCTATACTCTTACCGGGCAGGGCTGTTTAAGGTGAATTTATTTTACTTTAGAGGGGACAACCAGCAGAATCTTTGCCGAGGGTTAAATGTAAGAATAAAAAAAAGGTATGTCCTCCTAAGACTGCAGCCACCACCTGTCAGACTCTGTATTGCATGGTTCAGGAGACAGTAGCCATGATCACAGTGGAAGGGGGTACAATATGTATGCAACCGTAGGGCTAAAAAGAATTTTGTTGAGTTGATGGAATGTAAAAAGTCATGCAGCACCTTCAGTAGACCTAGAGAAACTTAAGGAATAAACATGTCAGACCAGAACGTTCAAACTGGGGCAGGATATCTCAGTTTCTCTGGCCTGTGAAGACCTTGGTCCCTACATCGTCTAAACAAAACACATTTTTCAGGCAATCTATATAACCTTAAATTTAATTACACAGATTCCAAGTTGATAAACAAGTAATGAAAAAAAAAATACTATTGACAACATTTATTTTGCCATGATTTTAACCCCTTCGCTGCTAAGCATCCTCCTCCCCAAGCATTTTTTGGCTATTTAGGGTAGTTCGCGCATAGGCTGCAATTACTTTTTCTCCACATAAGCTATCCATGCCAAATTTGTGTTCTTTTTTCCCAACATCCAGAGTATTCTAGAAATACACCAGGTTTGTGGATTCCCCAGGAAGAGACCGAGAAATTAGCAGAAATACAGCTAAATTTGGGGTATTGGGGGAAAAACGGGGAAAAGTGCTGTCGAAGAAAGCGTAATTTTTTTTCCCTGCATAGGACATCAACGGAGGGTTTGCGGTGCTAAAATCACCATATTCACAGCTTTCAGGAACAGGCAGACTAAAATCATAAAAACACATTTTTTAACATAGTTTTGGCATTTTACTGGGACAAACCCCATTTTTCCTAATTTCTGTGCTTTCAACCTCCTTCCAGTTAGTGACAGGAATGGGTCTGAACCAATGGATCCTGGAATGCTATACATTTCTAAAAAGTAAACAAGATTCTGAACTCAGCAAGTGGTCATTTGTGTAGATCCTTCAAGGTTTTCTTATAGAAAGTAACACTTAAAATAAAAATATATATTGAAATTGAGTTGAAAAAAACAGCCATTTGTGTCTAAATTCATTTGGTAAAATATCAAGAGTAAAAAATAGGGATCACGGAAATCTATTTATTTCTGAAATGGGCACAGGACAGGGAGTTTAGAAGCAGTGATTGTTTGCACATATGTAAATTTAGGGGTAGTCATACTAGCATGTGAATTAGAGGGCATTTTTCAAAATAACTTCTTTCTTACACTTTGTCTTACATTTGGAAGGTGAAAATGCAGAGAAAGGTAATTGACAATAACACTTGTTCTGCTATTCTTTGCTCCCCCACGTCTCTCAATAAAAATGGTACCTCACTTGTGTGGGTAGGCTTAGTGCCCGCTACTGGCTAATGGCCATAAATGCAACATGGGCACATCACACTTTTCCACTGAAAACTGATTTATTTTACGCAACATGCCTTGCTATGACATGTGGGCCCTAGCACACCTGGCACCCAGGGAAACCTAGCAAACCTGTACATTTTTAAAAACTAGACACCTGGGGAATTCGAGGAGGGTGTGACTTGTGTGGCTTTCACCAGGTTCTGTTACCGAGAATTCCTTGCAAACCTCAAAATGTGTCTAAAAAACACATTTTCCTCACATTTCTGTGATGCAGAGTCCTGGAATCTGAGGGGAACCACAAACTTTCTTCCACCCAGCATTCCTCCATGTCTCCTGATAAAAATTGTACCTACTTGGGTGAGCAGGCCTTATGCCCGTAACAGGACATGTCCAAACACCCAACGTTGATATATCACATTTTTCCACTGAAAACTGACTTGTGTGGTTCTTACCACATTTCTCTACCCAGAATTCCGTGGAACCTCAAATTTTTCTAAAAACATAGTTTCCTCACATTTCTGTGATACAAAGTTCTGGAATCTGAGGGGATCCAGCAACTTCCTTCCACCCAACATTCCCCCAAGTGTTCCTTTAAAAATGGTACCTCACTTGTGTGGTTAGGCCTAATGCCCATGACAGGGAATGCCCCAAAACACAACATGGACACATCACATTTTTGCACTGAAACCTGACTTTTGTTTTGCAATGTGCCTATCTGTGGATTTTGCGCTCTAGCTTAGCGAGCACCAAGGGAAACATAGCAAAAATTGTTCAAAACTAGATACTTAGGGGGATCCAGCATGGGGTAACTTGTGTGGTTCTTACCACATTTCTCTACCCAGAATTCCGTGCAACCTCACATTTTTCTAAAAACATATTTTCCTCACATTTCTGTGATACAAAGTTCTGGAATCTGAAGGGATCCAGCAACTTCCTTCCACCCAACATTCCCCCAAGTTTTCCTTTAAAAATGGTACCTCACTTGTGTGGTTAGGCCTAATGCCCATGACAGGGAATGCCCCAAAACACAACATGGACACACCACATTTTTGCACTGAAACCTGACTTTTGTTTTGCAATGTGCCTATCTGTGGATTTTGGCTCTAGCTCAGCCACCACCTAGTGAAACCTAGTAAACTTACACATTTTTTAAAACTAGATACCTAGGGAAATCCTGGATGGCGTGACTTTTGTGGCTCTTACCACATTTTTCTACCCAGAATCCCTTGCAAAATTCAACATTTGTCTAAAAAAACAAATTTTCCTCACATTTCTGCGATGCAAAGTTCTGAAATATGAGGGAAGCCACAAACTTCCTTCAACTCAGCATTCCCACTAGTTTCCAGATAAAAATGGCACCTCACCTGTGGGTAGGCCTAATGCCCGCGACAGGAAATGCCCCAAAATGCAACGTGGACATATCACATTTTTCCACTGAAAACGGACCTTTTTATTGAAATGTGCCTAGCTGTGGATTTTGAGCCCTAGCTCAGCCGGCACCTAGGGAAACCTAACAAACCTGTATATTTTTTAACACTAGACACCTAGGAGTATCAAGGATGGGCTGACTTGTGTGGCTCTCACTGTGTTGTTTTACCAAGAATCCCTTGCAAACCTCAAACTTTGACTACAAAAACACATTTTTTCTTGTGCTGCTGTGTGGGAAAGTTAATGGAATCAATGGGCCGGCACAAGTTTCCTCTCACCCAGCGTTCCTCCAGGTTTCCCAATAAAAATGCTACCTCACTTGTGTGAGTGGGCAAAGTGGCCACGACATGGAAAGGGCCAAAACATACTGTAGCAATAATAATAACTATAATATGAGTACTAATTAGCTGTGGGGTCGGAAACCTTGTAGGAAACCTATCATACCAAGCCATTTTTGAAAACTAGACACCTGGGGAAGTCCAGGGAGGTGTGAGTTGCATGAATCCCCTAACAATTTCATACCCAGAATACCCTGCAAATGTGAAACACTGAAAAAAAACATATTTTCCTTGCATTTCTGTGACCTAAATTACAGGAATATGAATGTATCCACAAAAGTCCTTCCAACAAGTGTTCCCCCACTTGTCCCGATAACGACATTAGCTCTCTTGTGTGCCTGGACCTAGTGCCCGTGACAGGAATGGATCACATGAGTGTCAAAAGTAGTCCTTTTATGAGGACACCAACAGGATTAACAAGCCAGACACACCACCAAGCACCCAAACATCAGGCAATTGACAAACACACCTAAACAGAGTCAATACATATGCTGGCTACCAGTCACCAACACCTCCAATCCATGCACACTGCCAGCCAAGCAGCAGTCAATTCACACCGCCAGCCAAGCGCCAGACCACACACACACCACCATCCAAGCACTAATCCATGTACTGGGATAAAAAAACATTGCACTTATCACAAGACAATAAAGAATATGCACACATCAATACGTTACTTTCAAAGACAGTCACACAAAAAGCAAAATAATCCAACATTATTAAAGCAGTCAAAAAAGATTATACAAAACAGGTCAAGAATACACATCAGATGAAAAAATTACAAAATGAGTTGCTTACCAACCACTACTCCACAAACTACAGATGTACTAAATCTGCAACCACAACCAGAATTCACAAACCAGACAAAGGAAACGTTTAGCTCTACTATAAAAAAAGAAAAAAGAATTACACTATGAACAAAAATGATAACAAAATATCAATCAAAAGACACTGATTTTCCCCGGAAAGGAGGTGTGACAAAGGCAAAAAAAGACACCACCAGATGGAAGTAAACCTGACCCCAGAAGCTGATCTCCCACCACATACAAAACCTTAATGCCAGGTGACTCAATTGTTGCCACCCACCCTGAGGCTCACCTACTCAAAAAATCAAACAATATGGCCTCCAAGGGGTGTGATCCTTTCACCAAGGGGTCCCTCCTCAAATTTCTAAATGTAAAATCCCTGGTGTCTAGTGGGTTTAGATCCTACGGGGCAGATTGGCTGAAAAAGGGCCAAACTAGCCCCCAGGAGGGGGCTGAAACACAGCTAAAATATAATGGGCCCCCAGGGGAGCGACTCTTGCTCAAGAGGTCATTTCCTGCAATTTCTAAATGTAAAATCCCTGGTGTCTAGCGGGTTTCAACCCTGTCAAGGAGCAGAGTGGCTGCAAAAGGGCCAACGGTTAACACAGATAAAATATAATGGGCCCCCATGAAAGCAAACCTTGCCCAAGGGGTCGCTCTCCACATTTTCTAAATGTAAAATCCCTGGCGTCTAGAGGCTTTTGACCCCCATGAGGGCAGATCGGCTGAAAAAAGGGCCAAGTTAGCCTCCGGGCGGGCAAAACAGAGATAAAACATATTGCGCCCCAGGGGAGAGATCCTTACCTAAGGGGTGACTCCCACCAATTCCTAAATAATGATCCCTGGCATCTAGTGGGTTTCCCTCCTCCTCCCTCCAGGGGGGCAGATCAGTGACAAAAAAACTGAACTAGCCCCAAGGGGGTAGGGGGAGGTGGGGGTGGGTAAAACACAGATGACATATGACCCCTGGGAAGTGACCCTTGCCTGAAGGGTCGCTCCCAAAACATCAAAAACAAAATCCCTGGTGATCTAGTGGATGGGATTCCTGCTCCAGGAATCCACTCCAAACAGGTACTAGGGGAAAAGAAACACTCTTTCGTTCCCCTGGGGGGCTGTTTTTGTAAAAAACAACTCTCCCCAGGGAGAAGAACTCAAATTCAGGACTTCTTTGGCCTGCTCTGATGACGTCGGCTCATGGGGTGCGTGCAGATGTCACCAGATCGCCGATGGGGGGGGTCGGTGTGGCCGCCGGAAGCACTTACGCTGGCATCCCAGGTGGGAGGGTTTTAAAGGGTGGCCCACGGGGGGAGTGCCCATGCTTCCCTTCTGGGTGAGTACCAGGACACACACGCCCACCGCAGCATCAGACTGCTCCTAGCCATCTGGTGCATGCAAGGGGTTGATATAACATTATTGTTGGGGGAAATCGCTGGGCCAGAACTAATATAAAAAATGGCTGAAGGTAAATTATGTTTCTTGGACTCAGAGCGCACATAGTGCCTGGGCACTGAAGGAATCTACTTTGTGGAGAATGTGTTTCTTGTGAAAGGGAAACATGGCATCACTCAGGATGAAGTCAGTCAAAACCCTACGAAAAGTTGAACACTGCTCTTTCTCTCTCTAGGAATTACAGATGAACCACTCCCACTCGTGCAATGGACTCCATCCATTGTTTATGACATGGCCTAGTAGACTCCCAACCTGCCTCCCAGTTACATTCCAGTTTCACAAATGAGAATAAGCCTTATTCAGATAAAAATGGCCACAATTTTATTACCACACATTCAGAAGGCCCTACACGGTGCATTATCATCACATATACTGGTCATAAAATGTCCATTGTACCCCCTTTTTAAGTCCTACTCTTGGCCCTTATCAAGCATGGCATATTTGCCTATTTGCCATTTGGTCACAGATCCTTAGCGTTTTGGTGGTTACTAGGCTACCCCACCCCTTGCTACCTATGGGCGGTGCTTCTGACCCCCCAGGCTATAAGTGCTGTGGCTGCATGCTGCTGACCATAGTGGCCCCTCTTACCTGTTCTCATCTGTCCCTTCCCTACGGCATCCCAAGGACCTTGCCTGCTCTTCCCCTTCCCTGATGAAAGGCATCCCAAAGACCAGGTTGGAGCAGACTTCGTTTTTAGGCCTTCATGCTTCTGTCCAATTGTGTTTATATCCACTACGTTGCCCTGCAGTTACCTGACCGCAGGGAGATCCCCCCAACTCACCGTGTTACTCATTGTTACATATGCCTCGAGGGCTCCTACTATGTGCAGCAGGAATATGTCCATGCCCACCCATTGTAGTAGCCTTGTGCTTTGAGGTTGATAAAGCCTTGTCGCACATTTCCCAAAGTATTCGCTCTGCAAATTTTTTACATGGTTATGTTCAACTTCTCTCTCGAGCTCTCTAACATTCCCTTGTTGTGTGCCCCTCTCCAATTCACCCTAGTTATGATTTCCGATCACAAGATCTCAGTCGGGCGCAGAAGCTGTGCTACTTCTGTCAAGTAGGACACTAACACTGCAAGGAGATCCTTCCAACCCAGCTTCACTAGGTCATTGCCCCAGGTGAATCACCACAGCATCTGGTCTTCCTTCCTGCTGTAGGACGCGTTCAATGTTGGGGATAAGTAGTGCACACCTCATGCCCGGGCTTCCTACCCAGCACACTGTTGTGTCCTTGAACCAGATCCCTCCATAATCTCTATGCCTGGCCTGCTCTGGAAGAAAGCAATACAACTTAGGGGCTGTGGGCCTCATAAAAATCTTGTAAAAGTCCAACGACCAATGCCTTATGTTCTTAATCTGCTCTCCCTTGGCACTTTTTCTGCAGCCTTTGTAGCGGCGCTGATATGGAAGGAGTATGATTTGAATCTATCAGGAGGGAGCCCCGCTTTTGGCAGACGTGATGCCTTCTATGCAATCCAGCCTGGAGTATTGCCCCTTACCCACTTGATCTGTTTCTTTATGGCGTAAATGTATTATCAAGTGGTTCCTCCCCAGGTGTATATCGTCCCCCCGTCAGGCTCCTGATATCCAGGTCGGTTCTCAAGGGGGACACAATCACCCTTACGTGGTAGGCCCCAAGGAAGGCCAGTGGGAAGGCTGCCCTGAACATGATGAGTTTGTGACCAAAGCTGCAGACTGTTGTTAGTACAGCCAATGCTTCCAAAAGTGTTTCAAAATGTAAGGGGTCTGCCTTGATCCTGCTGCCCTGGTCTTAATCTGCCCCATCCCTTCATGGCTGCTTTGTAGTAAAATTATTTGGTTGGGTTGCTCCCTGTCGCTAGCTTCGCATAGAAGGACACCACAATCAGATGGGCCTGAGCCGATGTATTCATTTTGCTTTCTCTCAATGTCCAGTCAATGAATCCTCACACACCCTGCACAGTGACAGATCCCCACCCAGACACGCCTGTGACTCCTTGGAATATCACCAAGCACTTACATTGCTCTCTTGTCAGCCAATGCAATGTCCACCAGCATTGTCAGGTTGTACTGACCAGTTCCCACAACCCCTCTGATACTGGGGTCATTGCTGGGATTGCATGTAGTGCCAGCTCCTTGAAACCACGTTACTGCAAATGAGACAGAGCATCAGCAACTATTTTCTTGCATCCTGGGTTGTGCCTAGCCCTCACTGCTATGTTGTTACTGAGCTGGCATGAAATCAGATGTCCTAGTAAGTGCACCACTGCCAGCCATCTTGCTGTTCCCAGATTCAAGGCTTGCACCACCCCATGAATATCTGACCATAACGTAATATGCTAATTAGTGCGCCTATCACCCCATATGTAAAATACCACCACAATGGGAAAGAGTTCCATGTGTGCTATGCTCTTCATTATACCGCTCTGCACCCATTTCGCCGACCAAAGATTGCTTCAAATCTTTCCCTCTCAACTGCCCTGGTGAACAGCTCCAACCGCTCTGCCCTTACCCAAGGGTCCCGCCATATGACTGTGCCATTAATGTTGGTTAGAAAGGTGAGCGACTGCTTTAGGTCCTCCCTGACCCGTGTGCGATTCTCACCAAGTGATGTTTTTCAGCCAGGCCCCTGCACAACCATGCTAACTTTCTCACAAATGGTCTCCCAGACGGGATCACCTTGCCTGCGAAGTTCATTCGACAGATGAGTTATGGTTTCCCCAGTATTGCTTTCTTTTTTTTAATTAACTTAGGTGTTTGCTGCGGGGTGGCTGCCACAGCCCCACTTTTAGCCCCAGGGTGTGCCTGGATTTGGTCATTCAAAGGGCACCAGCCAATCCAGGTGCACCATTTTCGCAGGCTATCCTCGCCCCCCTCCTTCTGGGCTTCTGTCCCCACTCAGGGAGGAATTGTACGCAGGCCTCGAGTTGGTCTGCTTCGCAGACCGACCTGCTCTTATTCTCATCATTGTCACAATATAAAGTGAAATACCAACGTGGTATGAGCATGGTGAGTATTTTTTACACCCTTTCTCAATTGAACACTAAAATATTTATTTTGAAGGGTCTTATTGAAGTCAAACCTGTATCATGAGTTGTTTCACCACCCCATCACTGCTCAGCATCACAGCACAGCCACAAATCACAAGCCTCCATTTTCGTCATGTGTTGTAGCTATCTGGTGGCATATTAGCATGAAAAATCTGTAACAATTCCATGTAGATCCACATGACTTGGACCAATAGCAAACTGACGTGATGATGCAGTCTTTTGAATGAATCCTTTAACTACAAATTACTTACAGGTTTGAGAGATTAGAATCTCGACTAGCTCAGGCTTTCATCCATTTTAGCATAATTAAATTGGTACTGCTACTAATGCACCTGTTAATATAGTGCTTTTATAACTAAGGTCTTCTTGAATAACATCTAAAAATGCATTTTTATTTCCCCATTCACAAATCAAACTTACAAAACTGTGCTGTCTGAGTAATGAGTTTTTCTCAGTCCCAAGGGTTTACTATAATGACACGTCATGCAGATGTTGGTATGCCTGCCAATGCGATGAGATTCAAGTGTGTTTGCAAACGCAAGTTCTGTCACAAATCTGATGTTGCTTACCAACAACTGTAAACTGACACCAAACAGCCAGGGATACCAAGTGCCTGTTCCATGCTATGAACTCATCGCTTTGCGGGCCCTGCTCACTTGGTAATAGTGATTGCAGTTACCACTGTGCTATCAACATGGGGACCGATGTATTTAAATATTTTCTCCCTCAGTCTGCGTTCTGGAGAATTGCAGGCTTTGCAGGGGAGAAAAATAAAAATGTAAGTTGCATTGCACGCAGTTAATTACTTACTTAATTGGTCACAAAGATGCTGCATTTTAAATACCTTACTTGTTTAGAATGTCTGCTGCACATAGTTTGAAATACAGTTTCAGGAGAGTTCTGTGGTGTGTCCAGTTACAGTTTTGCCTCATAAAGTTATACAGAGGGTTAATGCACCTGCTTCAAAGCACATGCAGATCAGAAGTTAGTATTTTATATAGATTGGATAAGTGGGTTACTGCTTTTGGCACAGAGATCTTTATGTTGCTTCCAGTTCCTAAGTTGCAATCGTAATGTAGCACAATGTGCAAGAAATGGGGTTGTTGGTTGACTGGGATGTGAGCCCTGGTCAAGCAGCAACCACAATACTTGCCAGGGTGAAGAATAAGCCAACCCTAAATTAACCTGTGTTCAACCCTCTAGTAGCTTGGCGTCAGAGCAGTCAGGTTTAACTTAGAGGCAACGTGTGAAGTATTTGTGCAACGGTTCAAACAGTAATAAAGTGAAATACCACACAAAAAAAGATCCCATGCCTGGTGAGAAGAATAGAGCATTCCTTAATAAATAAAACAAGACTAAATAGACAAAAACCCAATCAAGAGAACCAGAGATAATCAAGATAAAGTTTAGTGAAAAAAAGCACAAAGAGACAATTGTGGACATCTGGTTGCATCGGACCAGGACAAAGTCACAAGTTCAAGCTGACTGTGATTGAGTGTGGGCTACCTACAGGGACTCAGTTAGGCCCACTGAGAAGCTTTGCTGAATCCTGGTTTGTGGAGTGTTCCGCATCAAAGATGCATTGTGCAGCCAAATTGATGTGAAGGTTCTGAGATGCAGCGAGGCTGCAATGTGAGGGCCTGCTTAGTCATCAAGGGTCCTGTCAAAGGAGCTTTCGATGTGAAGTCTGGAATCGAAGTTGCAATGCACAGTCGGGGCAATGCATTGGTTCCAAGGAGCTGCAAGGCTGTGAAGAAGAGTCCAGCATTGTCATTGAGGTTGCAGTTGATGGGGGATGCAAAGGCTTGCACAGAGGATACATCGTGTATCAGTAATTCGGATGGGCATGTAAAGGCAATGGGGTCTTTGTGTTGGGGCTAATCCTCGCAGCAGTAACAATGCCTTGGTTCTGCTTGGAGATGTGCTGTGCATCACAGGAGATGCTTCAGTTCAGCTGGATCCAGAGAGGTTGGCAAAGCACCCTATGCCCCCTTTTAAGGGTCCAGGGCTGGGCTGCACCACTTGGCAGGGTAGATTCACAGAAACTGAGCCCAGGTGCAGGTGCAAGGTTGTTGGAAACAGGCGGAGGTAGAATGCTGAATCCCACCTGCAGAATTGTTGGAATTTGGCTACTGGGCATTGTTCTTGTAGAGAGGTGTTCTGGCCAAATTCCACCAATTACCAAGTGGTGGAATTGTTTTTCCCACAAGGCTCCAGAAATGCAAGCTGCAAACATGAGTGTGATTTGGTGTCCCCTAGCAAACTTTTTCAATTCGGGCAGTCGCGATCAGATGGATGCTTCCCAAGTAGATTTTTCTGACGTGCAAGTAGATTTTCAACTCACACAGCAGAAAAATCAGCTTGAACTGTCATGTGCTCTTGTGCACCACATGGTGTGTTCGCCCTGAGTTTTCAGTGCAATCAGTGTGCATCCATGCTGTCAAAAACTATGAATAGGTGCAGTTTAATCCTCAAACCTCACTAGACTGATGGCCTGCTTTAGATATTGTTGGAGAGGAAACTCTGTCATAAAAGTGATGGAGTTCTCTCCCTGCCAACACAGTGGTCTGCCTACCCAATTTAAATTTGGGTAGACCATAGGTTTGGCCATAGCATTGACTACTCTATCACCAACATAGGCAAACTTCTCTGACAGTCTGATGGAGAAAGGCCTGTAAGAGAATTGGCTATATGTCGTCCTCCCATTTCATTGCAAAGACATATAGCTGTTTTTACTGTCCATCACCTCCATGCAAACCCTGCCAGTAACTGACAGTAAAAAACAAACAAGCATTTGCAATGCAACGGGTCTCGCATTTGCTCGAGTTAGAGCTATTAGCATTGTAAACTCCTAACTGGACTTTTCTTGCCACACAAATTACAAGAAAAAAAACACAGCGCGATCGTGCTATGTAAAATGCAGCACGATTGCGCTGAATGGAAATAAAAAGATAAAGTAGTCCGGAAACCATGCTGAAAACATCGGGCCTCGAATGGTTTCAGTAGTTTACTGGTGCTGTGTAGGTGGGCTAAACACAGGAAAAGGCATGAGGTATGCATGCCTTTCACAAATGAAAGCAAGCAGATTTTAAAAGGCAAGCCCGCGAACCAAAGAAAGTGACGAACCAAAGAAAGTGAATGACGTGACATGGGCATGGTTAGAAGCCCAAAGAGAGATTACAGCATGAGACGGAGCGCTTTGCGCTCTCCTATAAAAAATGCCCTCCTCACCAAGGGAGATGATTGCCATGGTGAGGGGGCATTCTCTTTTTTCATTTCCAAAAAGAACATCCAGCGTCATACTGAAAGAGCCCTGCACTAGACTGCAAAAAGAATTGGCAAGAACTGCCGTGACAGCGGTTCCTAGCAATGCTTTAAAAATGACAGCCTTCTGGCCCCCCTGCCTGTATGTATATCTGCCCCTTAATAATCATTAATATAATTATTATTACTTCTCACAAATATTGAGGCGGACTAGAGGCCCAGCCACAGCACAGAGAGCTTTGTGGTGGATCTTTCTTGAACAACGTCCAAATAAACTATGAATGTAAGAGCGATCATGTTTAATAAGGCCAGGATACCTGTACGCTGGTGGTAAAACTGCTGCGATTGCACCGCTGAATATAATAAAAGCTCCATCTGCAGCCAGAGGGACTGTTCCATTTGTCTCACTGGGCCCCAAGGGATCACATCACATCTCTTTTAGCATTTAGAGGGCTCCAGTGTAACACAGCGTGGGGGAGACAGCGCAGAGAGTAAGCGTATCTGTCCAAGTCAGTAATGCCCCAGTTTAACTCCAAGCTCAATGTTTCTAAAGACTTTTTTTGTTAATAAATCATATGTTTCTAGATTCACAAAGCTTTTGTAAAGCTGAGACTTCCAATTGGTACTGACTTTTAAACTTTGCCATTACTTCTTCAATGTCCTATTTGTTTGAAGTTTTGTCGAGGGTGGTTGGAGGCATGAATGATGGGTACCGCTATGAATGCACCGCTAGGTGAGTTGTTTGTGAGTCTAGGTCTTTACTGACATTATAAACCCCTCCCTTTTCTAAAATTAAGCTTCGCTAGGAGGCTGACTTACAGACAGAGTGGGAAAGATTCAGTGAATACCCAAAAAATTTCTTCCGTGGCGCATGGCTGCAACAAATTTGATACTATCAAGAACATATGGCGGATGATTCCAACTCGTAGCCGCCCGCCAGGCGGAAACCGCCATTTGGCTGCCACGCGGCCAAAATTCCGAGGCCCCCATTCTGACATTCCCGCTGGGCCGGCGGGCGCTAACCAAGTTAGGGGGCCCCTGCACTGCCCATGCCAGTTGGCATGGGCAGTGCAGGGGCCCCCTGGGGCCCCAGGACACCCGTTACCGCCAGCCTCTTCCTGGCGGTGAAAACCGCCAGAAACAGGCTAGCGGTTTGGGGGTCAGAATCCCCAGGGCAGCGCTACTTGCAGCGCTGCCCTGGCAGATTCTCCCAGCCGGGGCAAAAACGGCAGATAACCGCCGTCCCCGGCAATCCGACAGCGGCTTTACCGCCACGGTCAGAATGGGGATCTAAGCACCGCTAGCCTGTTGCCGGTGCTTCTGTCATTCGTGGCCCTGGCGGTCCAAGACCGCCAGGGTCAGAATGACCCCCATAGTCTCCTTGTCTAGTAAATTGTAACCCGACTGGATGGTACCGCCCCCCACTGCCAGGTCGAGAGAGTGGCTTTTTTTAATTTGACGTGGGACTGTCCTGTGGTGATCTCATTTGGGCACGAGATCCATCAAACCGTCAAGCAAGTGACAGGTGAAGAGTGCTGCACAGTCCCTGAAGCCTGCCTTGTAGGTGGAGCCCCTCGCCATAAACAAAGTAAGGCAGAGACAAATTTGCGGACACTTATGATTTTGGCGAAACTATCTATCACATCGCTCTGGGATACAGCGGTTAGAACATGTCTGGTTAGAGATAGCAGCCTGTACACATTGCCGACCACTAGTGAATGGGATGACTTAGGTGCCACTTGTACCAAAAATAGTGAAGGTGGCATTGACCCAAGTTAGACATCTTTGGTGCAGGCTCGTAGAACGAGGCCACTCAAGTCTGACACCATAACTGAGCTGACAACTGCCTGAACTTTAATGTGTGTCTCATTCCTGAGGAGGCAACATTCCCCCCTTGCATGTAAGACTCCGGGTTGCACGGCGACCCTCCGGACCTCCTTTCTCCAAACATTAGTCTGAGATTAGACTCCCACTTCATGCACAAACTCGAAGAAACCTTCTTCCATTAGTCCACTCCAAGCCATTAGGGAGTTGTAATAGTTGTCGCTGCTGTCTTGATTATACTTAGCCTTCGAGATACGTAATACTAAAATGACTTTCTACCAGGAAAGTGTGGTGGCAGAAAGAGTTAGCAGGGCACTAATAATTTGAGTAATACTCGGAATAATGGTTTGTGCCTATTACCTTGCACTGCAAAAGCAATATTTATTTAAGACAACTATTTAGATAGATGGCTATTTTATGTACTTTTACCACACAATGAACTGTGAATTACTTGAAATGATCCTGCGAAAGTCACCACGTTATTTGTGCTGCTCCTCTTTGTCCTCCGATCCTGAGGGATGCAGGTGGACAGCGACGCCATGCGATCCACTCCTGCCTACAAGGGAAAGACCACACTTTGCCCACACATAATTTCGCCAGTAATGTACGGTAATGTGGTGCATGCCAAAAAATATTGCTAAGGAAATTGATATATCAAACAAACACAGCCTCGACGCACACACCACGTGGCTGAACTGTCATCTTGACTTTACAGTGCCGCCTGACATAGCGGAGCAATCCACCTTCTCTCCTGTCCACCTGTACACGTTAACTGCTTAATGGTGCCTACCACCATTATCTAAAACTGATGGGGCAACGTGCCTAGTAGGTTTCCCCGGTAGACTGCAGGGTCTCTGCTTTCAGGAGATGTAATTAGTCGCACAAAATTTCATTTATGCGGGTGTATTCTTGCGTAATTTTCAGCATTTTGTGTTACGCATGTTACGTAAAATGCCTGGGATTAGGCCCATTATGCCACATCCCGTAATTGATATGTTGTTCAGGTAAAAATCAAACATTTTATTATGGGATCATGGAAACAATGCAAAATGAACAGAACACAAGTTATCCTGTTCCCATCACATTAGATTTCGTGTAATTGTTTATCGTAAAATGCATCATCGTGCCCACAATGACAGGAGGATGCATTTCACCATAGAAAAATAGCACAAAAATGCCAGACCAGCTTTTCACCCAAATTCGAGGAGTCTTGTAAACATTTTTAGGCATTTCATAAAGTTTCAACAAAATAAAATAAGCACGTTTTGCCCAGGCCTACGTACAATCAGGGCTCTTCCAGAGTTATTTGGTGAGTAGGCTCCCTATTAAGCATATTCTGTACAGGGAAGGCACACGGTCCTATATTAGCCATTTCTCATCATCCCTTTAGTTGAATGGGGCTAAAGGATTGATGGAAGCTCAATATCCTGCTAAATTACATAGGTCAGAAATGCTCTGGTCAATGTTGGGTTATCGGTGACTGTCCCACTCGATTGCCTGGGATCTGCAGAGCTACATATTTGGTTCCTGGCCTACCCTATTTTGCTTGGAAGTACAGGACCCACACGGAATCATCACTAAAGGGTCTGCACTGACCTTGATGCTTGAAGTAGCAGCATTACATTTTGAACTTGAGTTGTCACGGGTTGCTGTGACCTTGAAGTTGCTTCTTCATGAGTTGAAAGACATGGCTGAGGGCTTGGCCCTATCACCCTACTAAGTGGATGAGGGACCTTGTGAGTGCCACGTACTCCATATCCTCCAGCTGCACAACAGACATTTCCTCTAGCAATTGAAAGTGACAGTAGGGAAAGGGAGATAACCAGGTTGGTCTGGAGTGTCCTCTTACGTTGCCCATGTATTCTGAAATGAATCTTGTATTACTTTCATTGGCTATAACCTCCATGGGAGGTGAAGGCAAGCCTGATTTCATAGTGAGATGAAGCCTAGCCTGGGTTTTTGTATAGGAGTAGCGAACAGTAAAAACTGTCAACGGGAGATTGACTTTCCAGTTTCAAGAGGTAAGCTGTACTTCCGTAACTACCCAGTAAAGGGTATTCTCTATGCCTTCATTTTTTTTACAGCTTTTTGAGATTATGGGCTGACAAAAGGTACATTTCATTTGCTTCCTTATAATCTGGGTTAAATGTGCTTGGATGAAACAGAGGAGAAAAAGGGGAGAAATTACATTTGAAGGAAACCCTTTATTGGTGAATAGGCCTAAAGGTGACAAACCCTAACCATTCTGACCAAGTTTCCCAGATACCAGCCTGTTGGGAAAGGTCTTAACCTCTCAATAAAGCAGTTGGATTCTGCTTCTTGTCTGTATTGTGAGTACAATTATTGTACAGTCTAGGACACAAGTAGATTCTCTCCAATGCAATGTTCCGGAAGAGGTCCATTATGTGGAACCCCCATGTGAGAAATTAGTTCTCTGGTTGTCAAAGGTATGCAATCTGTCCAAGTAGGGACCACAGTTCTAGTCATAGCAAGTCAGGTACACATGCTAAATTACCATGTCTTCACCTTCTGGTAGCTTGACACACAGCAGTCAGGCTTAACTTAGGAGGCAATGAGTAAAGTATTTCTGCAACACCTAATTACAGTAATACATTAAAAAACACCATAAAAAAGACTCACTACTAGTTAAGAAAAATAGATATTATATATCTGAGTAAATTAAAACCAAAACAACAAAAACCAATAAGCAGAAGTTGATATATACATTTTTAAGCAGTGCCTAGACGTCAATAGCAGGTCAAAAGGTTACTTGAGGTCACGAGGGATCGATGCAATCCAAAATCCAGGCTGACCACGATGGAGGGTAGGCCGGATACAGAACCCACTCAGGGTCCGCTGAGTAGTACCTTTGATAGAGCAATGTGTTAACGGTGAGGACACGATGTGTCAATATGTTTACCACACCCAGGCCAATATGTCGTAGTCGAGCTCCGCAGAGGTGAATGCAATGCATTGTGGTCAGGATACACAGAGCATCATTGTCCGGCTGCACACTCTGGGATTCTACTGTCATCGGGCAGATGTGATGCACCGATTTGTCCGCGACACTTGAGGCGATGTGTCACTTTTTGAAGGCTTTAGCTGCAGAATCCACTTCTGAGGCCGAGGACTGGCGAGGGACACCTCAGGAAAAGGCAGGACTCACAGATGGCAGAGTCTAGCAGCCTCAGGAGAGTTGCAAGCAGGTTTTGATTTCCCTGAGACTGCAGAAGAAAGAGGGCAAGCCAGCAAGCACTTGGAGACTCTTGGGTGCAAGGATGTTGAAAACAAGTCCATCCTTATCACTGCAGGTTGGAAGCAGCAAGCAGTAGACCAACACAACAAAGCAAGTTGCAAAGTGACAGTCCCTCCTGCAGCACATCAAGCAGTGGGCCAACACAGCAATGCAGTTGCAGAGTGGCAGTCCTTCTTGACAGCACAGCAAGCCTTCTTCATGGCAAAGTGTCCTTTGTTCCAGTAGAACTCTAATTTGGAGGGGTTTGGGGTCCACTCCCTATACCAAAAAATGCATTTGATGTGGGGAAGACTTCAAAGGGGTCCTTTGTGGGGGGTAATCAGTCCTTTCCCACCTATTCCCTGTGCCTGGGAAGACCCATCAGTGTGCTGATGAATGCAGATGCAGCTAAGTATCTTGTGTTTGTGGCTGTTTAGTGGTAATTCACAGAGAGTAGCTGTCACCTAGCCCAGCCCAGATGTGTATTCAGAGACAGGTTAAGGCACAGAACGATTAAGATAAGTTTAAAACTGCACACACAGGCTCTGCAGTGGAAGGCCTGAAACATGTTGACAGGCTACTGCAGTGGGTGGCATAATCAGTGCTGCAGGTCCCCCTGTAACATTTAATTTACACGCCCTGGGCACATATCTTACACTTTACTAGCGACTTAGAAGTAAATTAAATAGGCCAATTGTGGAGGAACCAATGTTACCATGTTTTAGAGTTCAGCCCACCTGCACTTTAACACTGGCCAGTAGTGGTGAAGTGCCCCGAATCCTAAAAGTAAACAATAATGAAGTCAGAAAACAGAAGGTCAGAGGGCAAAAAGTTAGAGGAAACTACGCCAGAGATGTCAGGTCCAACACCCCACTAGAAGTTTCAGGAGATGTTGGGTGAAGAATTTAATGACAGAGGAGATACCTGAGATCGATCTGCTGAAGCACGTTAATGAGCACTTCTGCTCTACTGGTTTATTCAGATGACTTTGCATGTTATTAAGATGCCACTGGCTAAGAGTTATTTCCAAGTATAATGCAGTGTGAAGCATAAAAGGAACAATTCGTATATAACTATGCTTGTGTAATAAAGAGGATGAACACAAGCATAGTTATATACTTCAACATACTTTAACGGTATTTAAACTACGTTGTGGAGACATCCTTTGCTTACCCTCGTTTGGATTTCAGCAGTACTTACCTGGCTCAGTCAACTCTAGGACCCCGTCGTCATCTTCAAAGTTTCGGACTTCCTCAGACGGGCTTCTAATTGCTTCCGCTGCGTCTTCTGCAGAATTTCCTGTAGAACCTAGAAGAGAAGGGCAAGTCAATTAAAACTCGGTATTCTGGTATACTTCTAGCACCACATTAGCACAATGAAGCTGTATGCAGCGTAATAATAAAGACAGGGTAAATACTAATATAACTACATTGCACTAGAATTTATGTAAAAAGGCAATACTTGGATTTTCTTGGCAGTTCTTGACAAAAGAAAGAAACATTTGACTCTGATTGCATTCCTTTCAGGAAAGATGTATTTCATGTAATAGCAACACCTCCTCAAAAGACAATTGCTGACAATTATTGAGATATTTGCAGGTTATATCCAGAAAACATTAAAACTGATCTTGCACGTTCGAAAGACATTAAGCACGTTTATGTAGCACACTGTTTCTTACTGATAATCCTGGATAACCTGTTAAAATATGTTGCTGTGCTCGTCAGCCTCTATTTCTTATAGGAAGCTGGATGCTTTCAGACAAAGGCAGTTTGAAGAACATCGTGTTTATATGCTGAAGTTACATGAGTATGTCACAAACTGACTGTATTTCACTAATAAATGAGTTTCCATTGTAGGACAAAGCACCCTCTTATACAAGATATCAGAGTTTGATGAAGTTGAATTCAGAGTTAAGAAATCACACTTTCCTGAGCACAGCAGAAACCTGGCACAGAGAGACGGAATATGATAAAACCATGTATTTTTCTCTCTCTCTTTTCACAACCCCCCTTTCCTTGGGAACTCATGAGGGCGTAGTGTTTCATTCATTGTTACCACGTTAGTTCATATTGGGTTTGAGGAATATCGGCACCCTATCGGAACCACCTGGATTTCAGATGAGTGGCTTGCCACAACTTTGCTTTTCCATTTGCTTTTTTTGTAGGCTGGAGATTCTGGTAAGATGTCTGCTATCAATGTAATAGCCATTGCCTTGAGGTAGCATTTTTCCTGGTCTATTGTGTGCATCACACAGAGAAAGGTCCATAGTGGTATTCTGACCAGAAAGGATGCAGTTTTCTGTAAGAAAAATGCTAGAAGATCCTAATGTGATCCTGATACTGATGAAGCAGAAAATGAAGGTTTTGATTTATTAACGCTTAAACGTAGTGCTGAAATAATCATGTGTGACATTAACCGAATTAATTAAGATTGTACGGGGACAAAATGTGCCCTCAGAGTAGTTTACCATCATTTATACGCGTGCTTTATATAACGTGGTGTATTAGAATTGCACTAATCCGACATAATCATAAACGTGTGCTACGATTTGTTTGTTTGAAACGCTTTAGCTTAGCATTACTTTAGCGGAGGCTTTGGCCTAGTTGCCTGGTCTCACGGTTTAGATGTTCGTATTTTTCCACTGTGCTATTAAATCGTGTATTTCTGCTTGAAGCTGTATTTTTCCACAGAAACTGTTCACGTGCTTATCTTAAAGTTAGTGCCAGCATGGCATATTTTCTCTTTAATTCAAGGTCGACTTGCAGGTGCGGACAATGGAGGCTCTGAGAGTAAGCTAATCGAGAAACAATGTTGCAACTTGCGTACCCATCTCCAAGGATAATGTATGCTTAAGTAAAGGCTTGAGAACTGTCGTTTTTGATTGGTCAATTTGAAGCTAACCTATGAACCCTCCAATGGAGACCCTACTGGACTTGAACTGTTGTCTATAAAACCCAGGTGCACGAGAGGAAAGCTCTCTCTATCTTCGGACATCCCGCCATTTTGACTTCGTAGCTACTATGACCCATTTTGCTGCGACGCCATTTTGAGAGACTTTGATGCTTTCTCTAATCGAGAGAAAGAGACCTTAATGATTCTTGCCCTAGAGACTTTAACTTTGATTTGCCCCTTTGCATGAAGTAGTAGTTTTATCTTGCCGCCGTGAGGCAATTGCCCCGTTCACCTTTGCCCCTTTCGTCCCGGCCCTATGCTGATCGAGAAGCGATACCTGTGAGACGAAGAATTCATTGATTGCTGATCGGAATTGGTAATTATGAAAGGAAATTGTAAAATTGCATTGTGTTTCCTTTAGGTAACCAACTGCTGACTTGATAAGGACCCTAGCTAGGAGTTTTCTAAATTGATGTTGCCAAATTGTTTTTGCATGAAGTCCCACATGCTGATGCTAATTTGAGATTAGATGAGGATTCCATATGTCGCACGATGCAATTTGAGATCTTGTTATGCTGACTAGATGTACGCAATTAGCCCATTACAGATTATCGTATTAGTACTTTGCGTTGCTATTATCGAATGCCTTGTGATTCAAATGCTACATAGATTACACTTGTTTCGACGTTATGGACAGCTATTAATGTTCATTTATGTTTATCATTTAGTGTTGAGACACATTTATATTGTGCTAGCTTTGTTAATATAGGGAAATAAATTCACTAACTTTGCAATAAACTGGTGTGGTTATTCCTGGCTGAAAGGTCAGGGTTTCGCCGACATGTATTCTGGTTTATTTGTGAAGTGTTATGTCGTTCAAGGTGTTGCTTATGTACGTTATTGATTATCGATAGAAGGTGATTGATCGATTAATGGTACAGAGAGTTCCCACTTAGTCAAAAGATTCATCGACCTAAAGGGCGTCCGAACACAGGTAAATTATTAGTACGGACCGCTCTATCAGTGGATGGTAGCAGAGGATGGTTTCGTCTTTTGGGACCCTGTACTAGTAGAGTACATGGTGTTGGATTAGCGGTTACGCATTTTTGAGACCCCACTCGAGAAGTTGAATTAGATTTTCTTGGGTAAAACAGATTGACAGAATGATGATGGGCTAGGTCCACCGCGACTTTCCCGGGATCTCGAAGCTTGCGAATGGAGAGAAAGGAGATGTGGAAACAGCATTGGCGGTACTAGTGATGGTATGAGTGAAGTTAGGGTTTTGCGCTTGCACAGCTTATTTCCGCAGGGTGTGTGAAAAGGTTGCGAGGATTTTTTTCTTTTAAAGGATAGCGGAGGTGCGACTCCGAGTGTAGAAGTAGAGAAGTCGTCGAACTTCATGGAAATAGCGGAGGTGCGGCTCCGAGTGTGAGAGTAGGGAAGTCGTCGAACTTCATGTGCGTCTGGCGCTTTGTGCATAAAAAGGTCCACGTGGTTGTTGTTGTTGAGACGGGCCCTGCGAGGTCAAGAGACTCCGGAGTATGTTGATCCATGTTGTGGTCTGGGCGGTTTAGTAGGTTGATCGGGCGTGGTCAACAAGTGGGTAAGTGTGTTAGGGAGTGATAGAAACTTCGACTTCGGGCTTTGACAAGATTCTAAGTGCACTAGAACAGATCATTGACAAGTTGAGAGTAGGTCTGCGGGTCAGATTTGCTTGCGAATGTGGGGACTGAGAAAGACCGAATAGCGGCCGAGGCTGGTGAAAGAGATCGAATAGTGGCCGAGGTTAGTGAAAGGTCCCTAAGGTCCTGAAGCGATTACGTTACCCTTCCTGTAGTAAACCGACAGATCTGTTTTAGTTTTGGTAGCTCGCGATATATGCAAAAAGTTGTTACGAGAGGAGCCGAGTGAAGGAGGACTAGCCGCGAGGCTTTGTCAGCCGCAGTGTGTGTGAGTGTGACGTCACTAAGAGCCGCGCTGGGATAGGTTGGTTGGAGAGAAGGGTCGCGCACGGATTGGACGCAGTCCGTGGGACTCGATTGGAAGAGGAAAGGCAAGTGAAGAGTATTCCGGGAATTAAAGTCACCTATTGATTACAAATTTTGTGGAATAAAAGTGACCTATTGATTATAAACTTTGTGAATCAAAAGACGAGAAAATGAAATTCCTTAAAGCATTCAGGAGCGCGATGAAGGGAGAGTCTTACATTAAAGCGAGCGTAGGGGAGGAGACGCCGCCCGAGGGCACACCAGCTTACATTGTAATGGAGGAAAAAGGGGTAGCTCCGTGTCTTTGGCTAAAACAATGGCACAAGTGGACAGAGAAACATGGGAGCGTAGCATTCCCGATACACGGGACATTCAATATAAGGGTCCTAGAGAATTTGAGATTCACAATGTATGACATGAAGGTGCCTCCAAGGCCAGCACAGTTTGAGGCTCTAGCAATCTGGGAACTCATGGCTAGACAGCAACAGAAAAACAAGTTTGAAACAAGGATGAGGAAGGTAGAAAAGACACTAGCGGATGCTAGGTGGGATAATGCGCAGAAGGTGTGGAGGTCAGATGTATTGCAGGGAATAAAATTGTTCCCAGCAATCACTAAGGATGAAGAGGAGACAGGTAAGAAAGCTACCTGTAAGACAGACAGGAAATGTTCCAAGGATAGAGAGGACGAGGAAAAGCTGAGAAGAGAAGAGGAGTTAGAGGATGAGGAGTTGATAATGCAATTGCTGAACGACCGTCCACCACCCTATGCGGAAAATGGACAAGGTCCAAGTACCAGTTCTGCCCCTCCGGCATCGGTACAGAACAGTGAAGCCCAGAGTTCAGGAGCACCATCGGGATCTAAGGACCCGAGTTTACTGCTCACCCCACAGATACCGCAGGTCAGGAGAATGTATCCAGATGTGCCCGTGTTGAAACCAGCAGAAAATTATCAGCCGCAGATGCCAGGGTACTACAGCAGTGATAACAGTGGAGGAATGATTCTAGATACAACCGTAAGGGGCGTACAGAATGGTTACAACCCAACAATGGCACAAGCTGAATCAACTCAGTTTATGATGCCTCAAAAGCAGATGCAGGGAGGAAACGCTCATGCTCAAATGACGGGGAGTCAGATGGGCATGCCGGCAGTGATGGCCCATAATATGGGAATGAACATGCCTCAGAATATGGGAAATGGACAAAATCCAGATGCGATATCACTGCCCATTACCGTAGGTCCAGTGGTACCTCTGTATAGTCAGCCTAACTTAGGCATGAACAGTCAGGGACCAATGCTGCAAAATGGGACAGAAAGAAGGTGCATAGAAAACATTCCGGGGATAACTCCGATAGCGACTCAGCCAACTGGGTGTGGGTCCCTGATGGAGTTTAGTCCCATATGTGCTCAGTCAACACTGGTGAGGTCGAGCCCCCCACTGATAATACCCTTAACATCGAACACTGAAAAGTTGCCGCAACCATCGATGGCAGTCGATGTGAATGCTACACTGATGGGGGTAAATGCGCAACAGCTGAAACAGTGGTTCAACAGTCTAAATTCCACACAAAGTTCAGACAGTGGGAAAGGAGAAGAGTACTTGAGCAGGATGAGGCTGAACATGGAAGCACAAGAATTGGTGGAAGGAAATATGGGTGTGAACAGGTTGGAGTCCTACACGGAAGAGGAGTTGAGGTATCTATGCCCAAAGATCACGAGAGAAGTAAACAAGGTACATAAAAGTTTGCAGGAAGTAGCAGACAGGAACGGGATTGACATAGGCAAGACGAAACACTTGAGCAGGAGCTATAGGTTGGATTTTGGGACCACAGATTTTGAACACATGAGATCAGCAGGCATGAAGGCACACCTTAGAGAATTGTTGCAGAGTGCACAAGTGTGGAGGTGCTTAGACAAGTGGGAAAGCAGATGGGGAAAAAGGAAGGATAAGAGGAGGGACAGTGCCACAGAGCACAATGAGAAAAGACCGCAGGGCAGCGAGACCGTAACCATGTTACCAATAAGGGAGACAGCAGGGGGGAAATTAGTACATGTACCATGGCACAGGAGCGATATTCAGTCTTTTACGAATGATTTTCCCAAACTGAGGGAGAAGCCGATCGAATGGTATCAACAGACTGATAGGTTTGTGAAGCTTGCCAAATGTCTCTGGGAAGACCTGAACACTTTATTCGAGATTGTGGTTCCGGCAGATTTGTGGGAGGATTGCAAAAGAGCTGTAGGTTGGCCGACAAGTGAACCAGAGAGAGACAGAGAGACGGGTGCACCATCACCTATGGTGATGTGTCTGTACTATAAGGTGATTGAGCATTTGAAGACGAAGGTTGCCGCGAAAAATGTGGATTGGCAGAAAATTGATCGAACTGCCCAAGAGGCTAAAGAATCGATTCATAGTTACTATGAGAGGTTGTTGAAGGCGTTCAAGAACTACAGTGGCACGGAAGCAATAGAGGCGAAAGATATGCTTCATTTTGTGTTCAGATTTGTGGAAGGGCTGAAACCAGAGATAAGTCAGATGATAAAATCGCATTTGATATGCTGGCAGTCAAAACCGATTGATGAAGTCTTGACTTATGCGAAATACTGTAGCGACGAAATTGAGGTGAAACAGAAAAAGCTGAAAGAGAAGGTAATGATGATGCAGCTTAAGGCAGCTCAAACTGGTTTGCAAGGTCTGCAAGGACTGCAAGGGTTGCCAGGGATGCAAGGGTTCCAACAGCAGATGCCGCAACCGCAGCCGCAGTTGCAGGGAAACATGGCGTTTCAGCCACCGCAGCCGCAGTTGCAGGGAAACATGGCGTTTCAACCACAGGCCAGAGGCAGAGGCAGAGGAGGTTTTGTAAATAATGGTCCGGATTTGAACACTGTTGTGACGGGTGTGCAGGCAATGAAGAAAGTGATGCCGTGTCACGCGTGCGGAAACGTAGGTCACTGGAAACGCGAGTGTCCGATGGTGGTGCAGGAAGGTGTAGGTGCAGGTGTAGGTGTTGGTCAGCAAAACAATGATGTCAATGCTTTTCAGACAATGAGAGGTCCAAAAATGAGAGGTCCAAACCCAAATTTTCAGACCATAAATCAATTGCAGGGATTACAACCTATGCAGCCGCAGCAGATGCAGATGCCCCGTGTGCAGATGACGCAAATGCAGCCGATGCAACAGCAGTTACCTATGGTACCTAATCAGCAAATGCAAATACCTTTGGCACCAATGAGTCAGCAGCAAATGATGGTTCCTCCACAGGTAACGGGTCAGGTAATGAGCACAAACGGCACAGTACAACAGTTCCCATTACACAGTGAGAGTGGAATAAACAATGTATGGGAGAGTGAAAGCTCAGAAGAGGAAGGAGATTGTGTGCTTGCGGCATCCCTAGAAGTTGATCAAAGGGGTCCGTACGTAGAGGGAAGAGTAATGGGTCATCGTGTCTCATTCTTGGTTGATACGGGAGCCACACGTTCAACTGTTAAGAGCAGTGAAGTACCAAATTTGCCACTCTCAGGGAGGACAGTTCAAGTAGTGGGAGTAGCAAACAGACATCTGACAAACCCAATAACAGATCCGATACCAGTCAACATTGGTAACTATCAAGGGGTACATCAGTTTGTAGTATGTGACTCAAGCCCGATTGCACTGTTAGGAAGAGACCTATTGTGCAAGTTGGGTTGTTCGATAATGTGCTCGAACGAGGGAATAACAATACAGACGAGCAGTGATGGGGAAGAAGAAGACAGTGAAGAGGGTGATGAGATAGAAACAGTTGACGAAGAGTATCCTCTGATCTGTCTTTTACCAATGATAACTGAAGAAGATATCCCAGCAGAATTACGGGAAACAGTCGGAAAGGAAGTGTGGGACATGACAGGGAAAGAGGTGGGATTGATGAAAGGAGTAGAACCAGTAAAAGTGATGGTAAAGCCCAATGCGATCTTTCCCCAGACCCCACAATACCACATGCCACAAGATACCCTCATGAAAGTTGCCCAACTTATTGACGAATTCATGAAGCAGGGAGTACTGAAAGAAGTATTAAGCAGCCCATGTAATTCACCGATAATGGGACTAATAAAGCCAAGTGGGAAAGTCCGACTTGTACAGGATTTGAGGAAAATAAATGACATCATAATCAAGTGCTGCCCTGTCGTACCGAATCCGGCTGTGATAATGTTTCAGATCCCTTGCGAAGCTGAGTGGTTCTCAGTCATCGATTTGTCACAAGTATTCTTTTCTGTGCCTCTTCATGAGGATAGCCAATTTCTCTTTTGTTTCAAATTCCTAGACAGAGTGTACAGTTGGTGTCGAATTCCTCAAGGGTTCTCTGAGTCACCATCGATATTCAATCAGGTTCTAAAGAAAGACTTGGAAGAGTTAGAGTTGCCATTCGAGTCAACCTTAGTACAGTACATTGACGACTTACTGGTTGCATCAAAGACAGAAAGTGGCTGCACAGCCGATACCATTGCTCTGTTGAACCATTTGGGAGGGAATGGACACAAGGTGTCTCCTTCCAAATTACAGTTCTGTCAGAAGAAAGTGAGATACTTGGGTCACCAGATAGAGAAAGGATCACGGAGAATAATGAAGGAAAGAATTACAAGTGTACTTCAAATGAGTCCACCAAAGACAAGGAAGGAGGTGAGGAAGTTTTTGGGAATGGTGGGCTACTGTCGTCAGTGGATTCCCAACTTCTCGACTTTAACGAAGCCTTTACTGAGATTGACCCAGAAGGATGCCTTGGATCAGATCGAACTGAAAGGGGATGAGATGGATGCTTTTGTTGAATTAAAGGAATGCATGTGCAGGGCTCCAGCTTTAGGTATGCCTGATTACACAAAGCCTTTCACCTTGTTTTGCCATGAACGTGATGCATGTTCTTTGTCTGTCTTGACTCAAGCCCATGGTGGCGTAAACAGACCAGTAGCGTATTTTTCAGCTACCTTGGATCCGGTTGCAGCAGCACTCCCAGGGTGTTTGCGCGCCGTAGCAGCAGTTGGTATCAGCCTCACTCAGAGTGAAGGAATAGTGATGGGACACCCAGTAACAGTCATGGTCCCTCACTCAGTCGAGATACTTTTGACCCGCTCCCGAACGCAGCACATGACTGGAGCAAGACTCACAAGGTATGAAACGACTATTCTGGGCTCACCGAATGTGCAACTGAAAAGGTGCACTACGTTGAATCCAGCTACCTTGCTTCCTGGAGAAAATGCTGAAATTGAGAACGCTGAAGACGTCGAGCATGACTGCCTTCAGGTGACTGAATTTTGCACAAAACCCCGACCGGACATCAAGGATACAAAACTTGATGAAAATGACCAAATTCTTTTTGTTGATGGTTCATGTCTAAGAGATGGGGTAGGAATTTTGAAAGCAGGATATGCTGTATGTACTGTAACAGGGGTCTTGGAAGCAGGATGGCTCCAAGGAGTCTATTCTGCACAAGTAGCAGAACTTGTAGCCCTTACTAGAGCATGTCAACTGTCTGCATTAATGAAAGTCACCATTTACACTGATAGTCAATACGGGTTTGGGATTGTGCATGACTTTGGACAACTATGGTCACAGAGAGGTTTCCTGACTTCTTCAGGATCCCCAGTGAAAAATGGGGAGAGAATAAGGGAATTGTTACACGCCATTCAAGTGCCAGCTGAAGTTGCAGTGGTAAAGTGCAGTGCTCACACGAAAGGTCAGGACTATGTGTCTCTGGGAAATGCATATGCAGATCAAGTCGCAAGATTTTGTGCTTTGAACTGTATATTGCTAAGGGTTGATTGGAATACAATAAGTGAACCAGAACTCGAACCAGCTGAAGCATTTGCCTTGAAGGTCGTAGATACAATAGAAGAACTAAAAGCACTACAGAATAATGTCAGGGAGGATGAAAGAGATTCCTGGATTAAATCACAGTGTATAAAGAGACAAGACGAGCTATGGGTTACACATGAGGGAAAATTTGTTTTGCCAAATAGTCTCTTATCACAGCTTGCGTGGTTCTATCATGGGCAAGCTCACCTAGGGAGAGATGCCATGATAAGATTGTTCAAAACTGATTGGTTTAATCCCAGATTTCGTCAAGCTGCAGAAGCAGTTTGCCATCGATGTGTCACTTGCCAACAGATGAACCCAGGAAAGGGGACGGTTGTGAACGCGAGTCACATTGGTAGGGCAAGCGGTCCTTTTAGTCGTATGCAGATGGACTTCATTGAAATGCCTGTGCATGGAGGTTTAAGATATGTGTTGGTGATTGTGTGTATTTTTAGTCATTGGATTGAGGCATACCCCACCCGTAGAAACGACAGCCTTACAGTTGCCAAGCTATTATTGAGGGAGTTAATACCACGTTTCGGATTCCCGATCTCTTTAGAATCAGATAGGGGAAGTCACTTCAACAACGAGGTGATAAAGTTACTCTGCGAAGCACTGAACATTGAGCAAAAGCTGCACTGTAGCTATCGCCCTGAGGCATCAGGACTGGTGGAGCAGATGAATGGTACGCTGAAATCGAGGATGGCAAAAATATGTGCATCGACAAATTTGAAATGGCCTGACGCATTGCCCTTAGTACTAATGTCAATGAGAAACACTCCTGATAGAAAAACTGGATTGTCTCCACACGAAATTCTCATGGGCAGGGCTATGAGACTTCCTGCAGTTCCCGCAAACATGCTCTTGAATATTACAGATGATATGGTGTTAGACTACTGCAAAGGTCTGGCTGACGTGGTTCGCTCTTTCTCTCACCAGGTGGAAGCGACCACCTTGCCACCGATCCAAGGTCCAGGACACGCACTGAAAGCAGGTGACTGGGTCGTGATAAAGAAGCACGTGAGGAAGTCGTGCCTGGAACCCCGTTGGAAAGGCCCTTTCCAAGTGATCCTGACGACAACTACCGCTGTGAAGTGCGCGGGGGTTCCCAACTGGATTCACGCCAGTCATACAAAGAAGGTGCTGTGTCCCACAGATGAGGAAGTTGAAGCACTGAAATTACCAGTGCCTGATAAAACAGTGCCGAATGTTGAGACAGAACAAAAGCGAACTGAAAGCGAACAAGCAACAGCAGGAGAAAAAGAGATATTATTAGAGAACGAAGAGTCCGACTCACTTGGGGAAGACCAAGGAGAAAGTTCAGACAGCGACGACGAAGCTGCAGGTGACAAAGAGCCTGAAGCAGCTGAGGGTAGCAAAAAGCCTGAAGCAGCTGAAGGTGACAAGGAACCTGAAGCAGCTGAAAGTGATACAGAGCCTGAAGAAAGTAACGGTGACGAAGGGCTCGAAGAGAGTGAGAAGGCAGAAGAGCCTAAGCAGAAGGGGGCTTTCCCAGAAACAGACGATACAGAAAAAGAAAAGGAAAACGTGATTGATTCCCCTGAAGGTGGGGACAAAGAAGAGCAGAACGAAAAAGCTCAAACCTCTACAGAAAAGATCGCAGGTCCATCAAATGGACACGGTGCAAAAAGAAGATTAAGTATCTCACCGATAAAAGAAAAGGGCAAAGAAGGTTTGAACGAGGGAGGGAGGCCAAAAGTGAAAGAGAAAAGAAAAGAAGTGACTGTCGTGGAACAATCGTCGAGTGAAGAAAAAGACTTGGCGAAGGAGGAGAGTGCCAGCGAAACAGAATCGAAAAGAGAAGCAAAATTGAAAAGGAAAAGGATACCAAACAGGAGGTATTCTGGTCCTGAATGGGCATATGCAGTAAATGATGATTGGACTGATGAGTTTGTATCGCTAAGCATCGAGAACGAAGAAGAAATACCAATAGAAAAGAAAAGTTTCATAGACTCTGTTGATTGAAACGGCAGTAAATGGTATTGCTTGCTGCAATTTAACGTGAGACAAACAACCAGTTGAGACATTGCTGAACCGAATTGAGACAAATGCTGCTAACCGATAAGTGACTGGCCTCTTGAAGAAGACGGTGTGAACATTGTGCTCGCTCAGCTTTGTAACTGAATTGTTAAGTAGTTTCATTTATAAGTGCTTCTAGCTCTCTGATTCTATAATAGATCATGACGCAAAACAATAGAAAGAAATATTGTAAATACGTGTGCATAGGCTTGGTACTAACATGTGTACTAATAATAATGGCAATTGTGTTTGGAATGCATGGAAAGGGGGAGAATAAGACTATTGCTGCTTCTACTATTGTTCCTGTTACTGTCACTGAACTAACACCATTGAAAAGACTAGCACTGGATGAGAGGCTCTTGCACGATAAGAAAGAGCTTTCGTATAACGTCTTCTATCGCTTACTAACAGAGTATGTTGAAACTATGGATGCGAAAGATTGTTATGTGTGTACCCAGATACCAACATCGGTAAAGGAAGGGGTGACTTATCACCACATGCCTCTTACATATGGGATTACATGTAGTATAGTAATGTCTAGGTTTTATGGTCAATCTAACATACAGTATTTTTTCTCAAATTATGATGTTACCTTTGCTTATGTTCCTATAATAGCGCAGCTAAGCGAGACTGCAAAATATTGGGATTACAAAATTATGAGGGACTTTTTCGAGCCAATGCAACCTTTTGAAACGGCACATGCTCATAGGGAGAACCTTACTTGCTCAGTCTCTGCTGTAGAAATAAGCTTTTTAGATCGCACAGATGATAGAAGGGCTCAAATGAAAGCGAAATTAGAAAAGGAGCTATACAAGAGGACTTCAGTAGATAATTATGATTTTGCTGCTATTAAGACACAAGGGAAAATTGCTTTAGATGCTTGGCATGTAGGGAAGTTTTGTATATATCGAGGTGAATCTTACTATGATAATATTTTTGTAGGAGCGAGTGAATGCAAACATACGTTTATTTTTAAGGCCAAATGGACATTCATGATGGACGGACTTGACCCTGTCATTCCAGGGGTGTATTACATTTGTGGGCATAATGCCTATTATCGTCTTCCAAAGGGATGGTGGGGAAGATGTTATTTGGGTATAGTGTTTCCAAAGGTTTATCAGCTGGATGACGTATCGATGATTCAAAAGACATCTGGATCCCATCGTATCCAGAAAAGAGAGACCGCAGCTGCTGTGGTAGGTGATATATTTGGAGCCATGATTCCTTCATTGGGAGTTGTGCTGAATTCCATCAAAATAAGAAAGTTGTCTACTATAGTGGATAACATGTTGACAAAATTTTCAGGTGCTATAATCCTGATGGATGCTGAGCTTGCAGCGGAAAGAGCTATGACTCTTCAAAATAGGCTTGCTTTAGACATTCTTTTAGCAAAGGATGGAGGCGTTTGCAAAATGATTGGTGCACGTCACTGCTGCACCTATATACCTGATAATAGTGTAAAGATTAAAACTATGCTTGCTAATCTAACCAAAGAAAGTGCAGATTTGAAAGAACTGAAAGAACCAGGAGTGTGGGAGAAGGTTGGAAAGGGACTTGCTTCAGTGGGACATTGGATTGGGGGAATTTGGAATGGAATATTATTGAAAATAATAGAAGGAATATTAATAGTGATAATATGTGTATTTGGAATTTGGGGAATAAAAAGGGGAATAATAATGATTATGGAGAGAATTAAAAGAAGAAAGGAGGAGAAAATAATGAAAAGAATGGCAGAAGAATACAAAGCGCAAACTAGGGGAACTAAAAGGAAAAGGGAGCTGACAGAATTTTAATGGGATAAAATTTGTGGGCTAAATTTGAGTGATGACAAGTAGTCATCAGAGGAGGGATTGATGAAGCAGAAAATGAAGGTTTTGATTTATTAACGCTTAAACGTAGTGCTGAAATAATCATGTGTGACATTAACCGAATTAATTAAGATTGTACGGGGACAAAATGTGCCCTCAGAGTAGTTTACCATCATTTATACGCGTGCTTTATATAACGTGGTGTATTAGAATTGCACTAATCCAACATAATCATAAACGTGTGCTACGATTTGTTTGTTTGAAACGCTTTAGCTTAGCATTACTTTAGCGGAGGCTTTGGCCTAGTTGCCTGGTCTCACGGTTTAGATGTTCGTATTTTTCCACTGTGCTATTAAATCGTGTATTTCTGCTTGAAGCTGTATTTTTCCACAGAAACTGTTCACGTGCTTATCTTAAAGTTAGTGCCAGCATGGCATATTTTCTCTTTAATTCAAGGTCGACTTGCAGGTGCGGACAATGGAGGCTCTGAGAGTAAGCTAATCGAGAAACAATGTTGCAACTTGCGTACCCATCTCCAAGGATAATGTATGCTTAAGTAAAGGCTTGAGAACTGTCGTTTTTGATTGGTCAATTTGAAGCTAACCTATGAACCCTCCAATGGAGACCCTACTGGACTTGAACTGTTGTCTATAAAACCCAGGTGCACGAGAGGAAAGCTCTCTCTATCTTCGGACATCCCGCCATTTTGACTTCGTAGCTACTATGACCCATTTTGCTGCGACGCCATTTTGAGAGACTTTGATGCTTTCTCTAATCGAGAGAAAGAGACCTTAATGATTCTTGCCCTAGAGACTTTAACTTTGATTTGCCCCTTTGCATGAAGTAGTAGTTTTATCTTGCCGCCGTGAGGCAATTGCCCCGTTCACCTTTGCCCCTTTCGTCCCGGCCCTATGCTGATCGAGAAGCGATACCTGTGAGACGAAGAATTCATTGATTGCTGATCGGAATTGGTAATTATGAAAGGAAATTGTAAAATTGCATTGTGTTTCCTTTAGGTAACCAACTGCTGACTTGATAAGGACCCTAGCTAGGAGTTTTCTAAATTGATGTTGCCAAATTGTTTTTGCATGAAGTCCCACATGCTGATGCTAATTTGAGGTTAGATGAGGATTCCATATGTCGCACGATGCAATTTGAGATCTTGTTATGCTGACTAGATGTACGCAATTAGCCCATTACAGATTATCGTATTAGTACTTTGCGTTGCTATTATCGAATGCCTTGTGATTCAAATGCTACATAGATTACACTTGTTTCGACGTTATGGACAGCTATTAATGTTCATTTATGTTTATCATTTAGTGTTGAGACACATTTATATTGTGCTAGCTTTGTTAATATAGGGAAATAAATTCACTAACTTTGCAATAAACTGGTGTGGTTATTCCTGGCTGAAAGGTCAGGGTTTCGCCGACATGTATTCTGGATTAATTGTTAAGTGTTATGTCGTTCAAGGTGTTGCTTATGTACGTTATTGATTATCGATAGAAGGTGATTGATCGATTAATGGTACAGAGAGTTCCCACTTAGTCAAAAGATTCATCGACCTAAAGGGCGTCCGAACACAGGTAAATTATTAGTACGGACCGCTCTATCAATACCACAATCTACAGTGCATTCTACAGGGATCAGCTGTCGTTGCAATTTTAATCCTGGTAGTGAGTGGTTAATGCATAATTCACAAATCTCTGGTTAAGAATGCATGACCAGTTGTGATTTTGGGCATCTAGTTATCAGTCCAAGAACTTGCATTTGAGTTTATTTATTTATAGAGATTTATAACACGTTGGCAAGACCCAAGGGCATCAGAGTGCTTTACATCAGTGCATGTTCATTATAAGTAGTGAGTAAAATCAACCATTTGGGATCAGATCACAATAAGTCAGTGATTGAGCATTAGGGAGGACGAATAGCAGGGTAGGGAGAATTATGTGTTGAGGTCATGTCTTGATGGCTGACTGACATCCTGCTAGTTGAGATGTTGGTTGAGGTAGGGATCTTTTAACTGTCTCTTGAAGCTCAAGAAGAAGCGGTTTGTCCTGATATATATTGAAATGGAGTTCCAGATTTTAGGGGCATTGCTCAAAAAGGAGCAAGCCAGGGTTTTTTGTTTGTGGGTTTTTGGTGGGATAAGGAGTACGGTATTTGAGCTTCTTAGGTTTCCTGACTGGCCTGCTTTTTTTACCTTTGAGGTGAGGTAGGCTGTTTACCCAGTGTGAGGGGCTTTATGAGTGAGACAGGAAGTTCTGAAGCTGCCGCGAGATTCAATTGGGAACCCTTTCAGTTCTTTCAGTGCAGACAAGATGTGATCACATTTTTTGATTTATGTCACCATTCTGGATACTGCATTGAGAGTGATTCTAAGGGGGGAAAGGTGGGATTTCTTTGAGGGTGGTGTTTCTGGAGTCTAATCTTGACAACACCATTGCTTGTGTGGCAGATTTGAGGTCGTTCGGTGGTAGGTAGTGTTTGATTTTGTTCAGAAGTTTCAGGTTATAGATGGCACTCTTCACACTGTTCATTATAGGATCTTTCATGATCAGTTTGGAGTCTAACGTGATTCCCAGAGATTTGGTGAAGTCGGCTAGGGTAAGATTGCAGTTAAGAGTGTCTATGGCAGGGGTCTCCAACCTTTTATGTAAGACGAGCTACTTATATTCAGTGAAAATCAATCTGGGCTAATAATACTATTAGTGTGGTAATACTGACCACATCAGATTATAATGTTTTCATTACTAGCCACTATACGCAAGATTACCAGCAGTGGTCACCTCTGTGGATCAGGCATGATTCCCAGCAGTAGTGTAAAAAAAAAGCTTTGTCAATGCAGAACAACCATATCTGCAATACCCCTGGCACCAAGGTCATATTATTAGTAATAAGTCTCCTCAAATCCACACGATTTAGCACTCCTACATCAACTTTAAATATATTTCAGAAATTAAACAAACCATTTTTCTCTAAATGTCAGTTTATGAGTTCAGAAAATATGCATATTTTTGTATAGAATACATACTTTTCAATTTATTTTTACTTTTATTATTTCACCAAGCTGAAGCTTCTATTTTACAACACTGGGCTGCACACATGGGAATTATTTATAAGTAGCTGGTGAGCTACCAGTAGCTCCCAAGCTTCTGGTTGGTGAAGGCTGGTCTATAGAGTTTAGCCTTTCTTGCATTTGGGGGGATTGCTCTGACCTTGATATGAGCAGAAGTTCTGTTTTATCTTGGTTGAGTTTTAGGTGATGGCGAGATAGCCAGTGCTGTACTTCTTTGAGGGAGGCATTTAGGGCCTTATTTATGAAAAGTTAGCATTGCCTTTACGTCATTTTTTGATGTAAAAGCGGAGCAAACGTACAAAATATGGTTGTATTTTGTAAGTTTGCACCGCTTTTACGACAAAAAGTGACGTAAAAGTGGCGCTAACGTTTCATAAATCAGGCCCTTAGTCTGTGTACATCTTCTAGTGAGGAGATTTTCAAATAGTGCTGGGTGTCATCTGTGTATAGATTGAAGGGGATATTTGCTTGGTTGAGAATGATGGTGAGGGGCTCCAGGTAGATATGGGACAGTGTAGGTGAGAGGACAGAGTCTTGGGTGACACCCCGAGAACTGACGCTGTGTTAGAAGTCAGATTGCTTATTTTTATTTGTTGAGAACAGGTTTGTACAAAACCAGCATAGGACCACCCCTTCCACACCAATCCTCTTTTGGAGAGAATCCAAGAGAAGCTTGTGGTCGACTGTGTTGAAGGCCACAAATAGATCAAGTAGTATGAGCAGGCAGCATCGGTCTGTATCTAGGGTTTTGTGTAGGTCATCTACTATATTCAGAATAGCTGTTTCCATGCTGCAGCCCTTTCTGGAGCCCAATTGATGAGGGTCTAGGAGACTGTAGTTGTTGATGTGTTGGTTTAGTTGAGGGTTTTAGCTAGGAAGGGGTGATTGGAGCTAGGTCTGAAGTTGTTGACGTTGTTCGGGTCTGCTCCTAGTTTTTTGAGCAGTGGCATGACTAGACCAAGTTTGAGACAGTCTGGCATCACTCCAGTCATCAGGGTGCTGCTTAGGATCTAAGTTCAAGGGGGGTTAGGACGTGGTTGTGTTTTTTTGCCAAGAGATGCTAGGAGGGGGTGTGCAAGGTGTTTGGAGGGTTTGGACTTAGCCTACAGTGCAGGTATGTTCTCCAACGAGATTGGGTTGAATACCTTCCAGCTTCCAGGAGTTTTGTGGGGCCCTTGGTTGTGACTGCATCTTTTGATTTCCTGTGGAGTGATCGTTGGTAGGGTTGTCGTGGAGTGAGAAGGGGGTTTGTTATCTTCCTTTCTATGAGGAGGCTTCCAGTTTGATGTCTGGTTGTGATCTTCAAGGGAGAACTCTATTTTTGTAACTTTATCATTTATGAAATTCGGGAAGCAATCACACCGTTATTTGACGATCTGAGTGTTTGGAGATTTATTGTTTGCTGATATTGAAAAGCTCTTTTAGGTGTTTTTGGCCTTATCTAGAGCGTTGCAGAAGAAGGTGTTTTTTCCTTTCATGATGTGTTTTTTGCAATGTCTATGCTCCCACCTGAGCTGATCTAGGTGGGCTGTGAATATGTAAGTTCACCTGATTATTTCTGCCACTCTCAGTTGTTGCCATTCACTGTTGAGGTCTTTGTTAAACAAGGACCTCGAGGCAGAGATAATGTTTGCCCTTCAAGTGACTGGACAGTGACACGGGTAAGCCATTTGAGGTAATTTACACCAGAAACTTAAGGTGAAAATTGAGATCTTGAGATAAAAAGCATCATGAAGGCCATCACTTTCACACAGACACCCAGGTAACACAAAGACATTTCATGGGTCTTGTAAGAAAAATGGAAACTAGAAGAAAAAAAGAATTACACAACTTCAGACAACCATGAACAGATGTGAGCTAGGAGAGCTCCACGGCCATTTTCTATTCATCCTGAAACTTCCAGTACAGCGGACTGCCATCCGACCCCTCCAAACTTTATAATTATACTAGGAGAGCCACTCAGAATCAACAGAAACCCAGAACGTGGCCATTTAATACTGAATGACGGATTCCTTGACCCCTGTGTAGACTGCAAGAACATGCCTTGCACTCACTATAACTGCCTTGTGCCCAAGCTGCCTAATTGTGGAGCCTACTTCACCTGATCGCAGTGAGACGGGAGGACCCTGGCCCTGATCGGCATGTGTTTGGGGTGCCTCTGTAGCAGCATACCGCTGCGGCGCAACCCCTGCCCGCCTCTTCACCCCGGATAACTGGGCTCTGCCTATGTGACATTGCTGACATCTTTTGAGGGCTTCCAACCTCTTCAGGCCATCAGACCCCAGTTGGAGAACCATGAATTCCCTGGGCTGCCTTTACCTGGATGGTGTGAGTGAGGAGTACAGTCACAGACGGGGAGCACTGGACTTGGTGCTCTCCTGCTGCTGCTGAGCAAAGCATGCAGGCCTTTAGAGGATGACAAGGGCCTGGGAGCCTGTCCACTGTATCTCACACTGAAGAGCCGGCCTGTGCTCATGGCCTTGCATGACTCCCGGAGCCTTAAGACAGTAAAGGTAGGAAATGTGACACAGTTGCCCCGGTGGGCGCAAGTGAAATGCATAGTGAAACAAACTGCTGCCCTGACTAGACCACTCTACATTTGATATTGTGGCCCTGCTTCTCACGGGCTGAGGGCCCTAATCAACATGAATTTGGGGGCATGCCACAAGGGAATCTCCTCCGGACAATATTCTGAGATTCCTGAGATCTGGTACATCAGTGACTCTGGCCCACCATAGCAGCTGACGACGGGAGGTTAATTGCCACTATGGTGATACGCTTGCATTGAACTTACCTGCTGTGTCATAATCTGCCACTCCACTGCTCTCACGTCAATTGAGTTGCTATTCGAAGCACCTCCCCATGTGACACTGCTAGATAAAAGTACCAGACTGCTTGTGCTGTGAGAGTTGGTATCACCCTGACACTCACAGGAAGGCCCGCAGCTCCTGCTCACCTATGCTATTGCTGAATGCCTCAACCTGTTACTCGCCAAAGTGGTGCATCCCAAAATCAGTGTTGTGGCTATGTGATTCCACCCAACTGCACCCCCTCCAAGTTCCCAGCACAGTGCTGAGACTGCGATGCATCCAAATGGTGCAGAATCCTTTGTTGGCAAATTGGATGTGGTCTCAGCAGCAATAGAATAGACATGCATCTCCATGGATGCTGTTGCTACAGACCTCACACTCTTACATGATGATCACCAGAAATTATGAGACAGGGTGCACTCGGTGGATCAGGTATCTCCAACCTCAGACCTTAGACCTGCAGGAAAGGGTCCACATCCTAAAAGAGCGGGCAGTGGACGGTGAGGGGAGAACTCGACGGAACAACATCCTTGTGTTGGGCCTCCCAGAGGACGCAGAGGTCAGTGATGTGGAATTCTACATAGACCATAGACATATGGATACCAAGCTTCTTCCTCACAGAACTACTATCACCATTCTTCTCAGTGGAGTGCACTCACAGAGTTCCCGTGAGACAACCCCCGGTGGGCGCTCCATCCTGCCCCCACTGGTCGCTTGCCTCATAAACTACAGAGGCACGGACGTTGTCCTGAAAGAAGCACGCAAACATGACAACTGCAGGTTGGTAGAATAATGGTGTTCCTAGACTATACGCTGGCTCTCCCGCGGAAATGACACATTTTTCTAAAGGTGAAACGCAAGTTATGGGAACAACACATCCAATATATTCTCCTCTTCCCAGCATGCCTCTGTGTCCAGTTTGATGGCACGTCTTCAGTCTTTACTGATCAGCAGACGTTTGGTCATGGATTGAAAGGCACAACCTGGCTGACTCAAGACCTTCCTCGGACACCCATTGAGAGCCACCACCACTGAGGATGAAGCACAGGAATCGCGCCCAACAATCAAACCCAATGGCTCCATGGCCACATGGATCTCCTACTCCAGAGGAACTCATCCAAGAATGTCACAAGGCTCTGCAGATGGTGTCCAAGCTTAGGGACAATGTGCCAAAGTCCAGTGTGGATTTGAACAGCCCTGCCTCACTGGGCGACAGTGACTCTCTAATGTCCAACATCATCCCTCGAGCACAGATGGGATGCCAGTGATGACGACTCACACTGCACATGATATAATTTGATAAGTTATGTGGATGCATAATCTTGCCTTTTTGTTGATTGTTGTACTGTTCTTTTGACTCAATCTCATATGCTACTTGTTGAGTGGGGGTGTGCAGATGGATTCCTGAATGGTTTCTCCTCCTGCTCCACTAGTAGGCCCCGAAGGGTGCCTTTATACTATTTGGGCCCCAACAGCCCTTTTACCACGAAGTCCTGGGTGACTGCCCAGACTGATGCACTATTTGCTGTACACTATGGGAAATGGCGGATATTCCAACACCTGCCTCATTGCTCACCCCCTAGACTTTCTCCTTCTTAATGGTTTCAGTATCACCTACTTGGTTTGGGTGAGCACCTTCTGTACACCTACTCTCAATGGTAATACCTGTTTGTTACCATGTTGTCCTATTGCTGTTTTGTTGTTCTTGAGTAAAGCATTCATTCCTTCGACACAAATTTACAACAGTCAGATCCATGCCCAAGGCATCTACGGCTCCCTCTGCTTCACACCCTATTCCTTGATCGCCACTATGACATTTATTCCTATCTTCCTTGTAGACAAGCACACATAGCTTAGATTCAGGAATCCCACATCACAAGCCTGGAGGCCTCTAGACTACAGAAGAAGTGGCGAGGCCCTGGAAGTCTTGATTTGGGTCAGGCATGAGTCCCTTTTCCTGCACTCAAACAGTTATAGACTTTCAGGGGTTATTTGTCTTTGTTGAGGGCTGCCTAGAGGGCAACCGTCTACTTCTTGGGTAATATACACACAAAATGCAGCTCTAGCTCCCCTTTTCCACTCTCTTACTGTGGACTTACTGTGGTCTTGGCCCATTGGAGTGATATCCTGTGCATGTTGGGTGGAGATTTCAATCGTGTCTTGGATGTGGGATTTGATGATTCCTTCCTCCCCATTCCCCGCACGGCGGTTGCATCAAATGCACACCACTCAACACTTGGTTACAGCATTGGGAGCTCCTAGATGTGCAGCATCACCACAACCCCCTACACTAAAATCTACTCTCACTATTCACATGCACACAAACCTTACGTCCACATATACAGATTAATTTGCGACCATGATATTATCCCTAACATTACAGATACGGAATACCTCGGCAGCACACATTCAGATCACAATCTACTCTAGCTGCAACTTTACTGGGACAGCCTTCTGCCACCCATACCCATGTGGCGACTACATGCCTCTGCACTAGAGGATTCCTCATTCCACACCTCCACTGCCGCTAATATAGTGGAATACTTTGACAACAATACGGGCTCAGCCTCTTCGCACCTAATAGAATAAGATTCATTTAGGGTAATCATTCAGGGACACTGCACGGGCAGTGCACTCAACATGCGTTGCTACCTTACCACTGACATCACCCTCCTGGAGGGTCAACTTCTGAGTCTCAAAGGGCTTGCCCACTCTTCCTTAAATGCTAGGGAGTGACTACACCAATCTCAGCAAGACCGTCTTGCACCATTGGAAATTACTCCACTGCTCACTGTGCTGAACACACCAAATGCACAAACGCTGAGGCCAACTGCCTAGGTACTCTGCTAGCCTGGCTAATAAGGCAGGAAATGAATAGATGCCATATCCTGACTGCCTGCTCAGATACAGGTCACCTACTAAACACACAGAGGGACATACATTCACATTTCACACTCCACTACACACAGCTTTAAGCATCTGCGACCACAGCACCTCCAGAAGCCATTAGCAACTTGTTCTCTGACATTATACTCTTAACGGATCTTGTCCAAATCTAGATAGGACCTCAATGGAGAGACCACTTTCTTCGAAATACAAGAAGCGATGTGCATGTCAGCCACCAGAAAAACACAGGGACCACATGGCCTGCCAGCCAAATTCTATAAAGTGCACGCTTCACTATTGGTGCCCCACCTAAAGGCCCTATATAACTTTGCTCTTGCTGCAGCATTTTTGCCATACACAATGAGGGATACTTTTCTCATCTCCTTACCCAAACTGGACAGGGACACCCTAGATGTAGGGTCTTTTAGACCACTTGAATTATTAAATACAGAATATAAAATACTTGCAAAGATACTGGCAGGTTGTCTGGCCCCTTTAGTGCTGCAACTAGTTCACTCAAATCAAAATGGTGTTTGTGCTTACTAGAAACACCTCCTTGAAAGGCATTTCTTTTGACTATTTACTTACTCCCCACAACAGCACCACTATTCTGGGTGACTGGTCCTGGATCTACATAAAGCATTTGACTCCCTGGAATGGCCCTTCTTATTTGAGATATTACATAGATATGGACTTAGGTTACGCTTTATCTGTCTGGTTACATAATCATACACCAACCGCATGGCCAGGATGAGACTCAGCTGCCATATCTCAGACCCCATCACTATACAGCTAGGGACCCATCAGGGATGTCCGCTATCCCCCTTTTCTTTAGCATTGGAGCCTCTAGCTCATCATTTACACAAGCAGGGCCAATCTTGAGGGATCCCTTTAGGAGATGGCACACATTCAGTCTCCCTTATGCCAACGATATGCTCTTCTATGTCAAGGATGTCGGGACAGTACCTCACACTGTTGCAAACTTACTCACTGATTTTGCCGCCATTTCTGGACTAGGGGTTAACTGGACTAAATCATGCCTCTTTCCTTTTGATATTCTTACTCCGAATCCCATGTACGAGGCGTATGGCATTGCACTTGAGTGGCAGACTACTTCGTTTCTGTACTTCACTATCCGTATAACATATGCTAGAGGACTTCCTGAAGGATAATTTAGTATGTGCGGTTTTGTCGATATGTGCACAGATGTCCAGAAATTATTCCATTTGCTCCTATTCGCCCTTTTCAACTTGGTGATATTTCGTTGCAATACTGCATCACTATACACGAATGCACCTATTGTTTTTGGCTCCCCCTCTCTCCTCTTTTTTTTCTTTTTTATATATACAATTATGTTACTGTTCAGAAATGGTTTTGTTATTCACATTGGCATCCTTATTATTTCTTTGTGTTTATAGCCGCAGTGTCTTACTCAATCATGAGTAGTCATTACCACTGTTGGTACCAAAGCCTTTGCTCTGCGTTAACAATGTATGGTAGACATATCTATACTGACCGTACTATTCTACAGTGTTGTATTATATATTTTTTTCCACTGCCTGAACCCTTGTTTTGTATACGTATATCCGTATATCCCTGCGATGCCCATCTGCGCTATACTGGATATTTACTTAAAAAACAAATGGCAATAAAAACTAGTTACAAAAAAATTAAAGGATGGACCCTTCAGGCAACAGTGACGTTGATTCGTCTACGGCTAAGGGTAGGACAACAGATTAGAATTTGAGTCAGTACGAAATACATTAAGGCTAACTCGTGAAACTTTACTGCTGGACACACCTGCGTGTTGGTCTGTCATTCAGTTTTTGACATCTTTCTGCCATGTGCGTTTCGTTTACAATGAGTTCACCTAACGGTGAATATGGAGCTGATGGACTGTCATCACTGAAAATCTACAACTGACTGCGAAAAAGGTTTAACTAAATTACTTCCAAAAGGGGTAATGCTGTTAAAGTGTTTTTTTGTAATTTCGCATTTTACTAAAAATGATAAAACAAATCCTATTTGAAAATAATCCTGTGTGTTTCTGTAAAAAAAATAAAGAGCCCAATATCATAAACTCAATTTTGACCCTAGGTATGCTCTACCAGCGACTAGTGAGTATAATGGAGGCTAGTATGTACAGTGGCTTATGTGAAATGGTGGGTGGAGTGGCTGTGCCCAATAGAAAAATATGGTACATTAACTGATTCTTGTCAAAATCGAACCCATTTTTGAAAAATACGAATAGCTTTGTTACAAAAAAAATCAGTGTGTACCAACAAAACGAATCGCCCGAAGCAAAATAATTGGGCCCGTATTTATACTTTTTTTAGCGCCGCATTTTCGCCGCTTTTTGACGCAAAACGGCGCAAACCTACAAAATACAATGGCATTTTGCAAGTTTGCGCCGTTTTTGCGTCAAAAAACGACGCAAATGCGGCGCAAAAAAAGTATGAATACGGGCTTTGGTTTGAGACAAAATTAATCGATTTTGGTTGCACAATCTATATTTGGCAAAAATACTCAACTGAATACAGTGTTGTACCTGGCTGCTTTCAATGCCTTGAATTTAGTTCAAAATTCTAATTGTCAATAAAAAGGGAACTTTCTACATGTGCATACTTGTGCCGTATCATCAACTTCTGTGCCTTCCTAGAACATTTCCATGTGTGCACTATATCAGCCTTTCTGCAGCTCATTTTCCAGCGTCAGCGTCGTATTGTATGTGCATTTGCCCTTGTCGCAAGGAGGGGTACTCTACGTTTGTTGAGTGTACGTCCCTCTGACTGACGCAACTTTGAATGTACTATTCATTAGATATACCTTTATTCTATGCTCTCAGCCTGAATGCGCCTACGCAGTCTATTTGATCTGATTTTGTCATGTGACCATTTGTGAGTTTACGTGGGATGAAAGCCAAGAACGGGCATGATATTTAATTTTAGATTAAGGCTTGAGGTAGATTTCATTTTAGCTTCAGCTATCAGACCTGAAAAGAGGAACAGCATGAAAAAACTGTCAGTGACCTTTTCATAAAGCAGTTAGCGGCTCATCTGATGCGCAGCTGGCGCGCGGTGAAGGCTCTACCTCTGTCCGGCAGAGAGGGAGGGGAAAAAAAAGAGTTTACTTTGTTTTTATTGAAAAGGTGGTGTGTCTGGGAGCACATATGAGCAGAGGGTGGTAGGGAGAAGCGAAGGAAATGAAACAGACAGCAAGGGAGAGAAGGGTCACTGTCAGAGAGCGGCTTTCAAGATGGCTTCTTTTGATCTGGAACAAATTGATTCGTTATCTTCGCCTTTCAGCAAACAAAACAGGCCAGATAAAATGTAATGGATTTGCACCTGTGAGTGGCCATGAGGAAAAATGAACTGAAAAATGAACTACAGCCCAGATTTACAAAAAATTAATGCCACGCTACGACATTTCCTTTGGCCATGTGTGCGCCAAATTTACAACATGGCGGTAAGGAAAGTTTAGCACCACAAAAAATATCGCTAAGGTAAGCAGTGTGTAATGTTGCTTTTGCCAGAAAAATGCAGCTAGCCTGATTAGCATACATTTTCTTCTAAATGCGTCCAAAAAAAGCACGTGAAAATGCTAAAAAAAGCCTGCAAATACAAAAATGGAGGATAATGGCCAGGAGAGAGCCTTGAGAGGGCCCAATGAACCAGGTACCAGTCAGGATGCCCACGCAGAGTCACAGGAGAAGGGGAAAAGGAAGTGCAGGTTCAGTCAGGAGGAAAAGAGGAAAACAAAATACTGATCACAGAGATGACAGAGCACCAACACCAGCTTTTTGTCACCTCTAAAATGCCATTAGGTAGGAAAGAGGCCATTTGGCAGTGAATAGTCGATGAAGTCAACAGTGTGCATAGACAAGAAGAACCGTGGCAGATTGTAAGAAGCGCTGGCATGATTGCAAGCTCAGAACTAAAGAGAAGCTGGCTAGCAACAAAAAGGCAGCACTGCAGACTGAAAGTGGAAGCCCCACACCCCAGGAGGACCTGGATAAGTGGAGGAGATGGTGAAAGCCGTCATCCCAGATGAGCCTGTGGAAAGAGTCCAGGGACAGGACACTGCAGCAGCAATTCAGATGTCACAACAAACACAGGGTAAGGAGCGGTGGGGGGCAATGATGTAACCCACAAATTACATAAAGTGGGAGGCACAGAATGCATGCTTATGGGTTGCATGGGGCAGTCTAATGGCTAAACATCGAATGCATGTAATGTCCACTGACCCACCTCCATCCCACATATGCACCAAGTACTTCACTGTCTTCACACCACCACCTTGAATGTGTCTTCTCTACCATCTAGCAACACAAAAGGATGATGGATGGAGTGTTGAAACATTTCAAACACTCTCCCCCAGTCAGAGATCTGGGTTTAATCCATTGTTCTTTTGCTCTTCATGCCATGCCAGTTTGGACCCAGCCATTGGAAATCAGTCTTAACCCTGTTCCCCATGAAAAACAGCCAGCCCGAACTGCCAGGCCAGGTCCTCCCTGGATGGGAAACAAGCATCCTGGGACCAGTCTCAGGGTATCATTCTTCATCAGCCATGCTAACTTGAATCCAGTGGCACAGTGAGCAAGGAACCCACGTCTGGACATACCCTTCCCACCTAGGGCAACTTTAGCAATACAAAAGGATGATGGACAGAGTGTTGAAATTTTTCAAACACTCTCCCAGTGATCTTGGTTTAAACCATCATTCTTTTGCTCACCATGCCACCCCAGTTTGGACCCAGCCATATGCAAATCAGCCTTAAACACGTTCCCCATGAAAAACAGCCAGCCCGAACTGCCAGGCCAGGTCCTCCCTGGACCAGAAACAAGCATCCTGGGACAAGTTTCAGGGCATCACCCTTCATCAGCCAGACTACTTTGAATCCAGTTGAACATTGAGCAAGGGACCCACATCTGGGCATATCCTTCCAACCTAGGGCAACTTTAGCAACACAAAAGGATGATGGACGGAGTGTTGAAACTTTCCAAACACTCTCCCCCAGTCACAGATCTGGGTTTAATCCGTTTTTCTTTTGCTCACCATGCACCCACGTTCTACAATCTATCCATTTCTGACTCATAATGGGCAGCACGGACCAGGCATGTTGTGTTTGGGGGGGGGCACCAAGGGTTAGGAAAGGCCTGCCTGTACCACTGGGAAGGGACATTAATGTAAGTTGCACACAACAGATGGCCCTCCACTGCCCATATCACGTGGACTGCTGCACATTTTGCTGTCATGTGTCCATGGAGATACATCAGCACCCTACTGCAAGGGGGCCCGGGTTGAGGGGATGATTCCTTTTGGGCATGAAGGGACACCTCTTTGTTCATAAGGTGGGTGCAGCTTTCTATGAATGGTGCACGATAATGCACACTAAAGAAGAGATCTCCAAGAGGATGCTCTTTGACTGTTAGCCCCCTTGCATCACCTCTACAACACAAATGGGTCAGCATAGGGACCAGACACAGTCCCAAAAATGTAGATTTGGTAATGCAACAGAATATCCCTGATTCTTTGGGTCTTGCATGGGCACAACACAAACAACACCCATAGCATCCAAATGCCATGCTATGTACACCAAGAAGTTGGCCACATGCAGCGTCAAAATTAAAGCTGTGTAACTGAGAGGTGGCAAGACTTGGACAAGAGGTCTTGCACAATGTGTCTACAGAGGGTCATACAAATACATGTCCTGGTGGCGCTGTGTGCATCCAGGGGCCTGTGATTTGGGGACTACATGTGTGGTTCTGTGCCATCAAAATATGGATATAGTAAAATTCCAAAGGATAACTAGATTAAATAGCTAGTGCAGAGCAACAGTACATATCTCCATCTCATTTGAGAGAGAGGAAATCACTCCTGACAAGCTGCCAATCCCGGACATCCAAGGCAACCTTGAAGACCAGCTACCTACCATCAATCCAGACACCATCCAGCAGATGCTGGGTTCCATCCGGTCACCATCTCTGGTTGCAGGGAGGACACACAACATTGTGGGGTCTCCACATGACTTACCCAACAGAGCACACACACCATCTGCTAACTCACACGCAGCCCTGGACTCCCAAGACCTTGAAATAGTTTTCCAAAATCAAGTGTGGTAGGAGTCTAGAGGTAGCTGGCACAAAATGTGTGGGTGGGGATGGAGACCATGGCAGGCAGCTTAGCTGAAGTACAGAGGTGCCTCAGTCCCCATAGGGACAACTCTGCTGCCATCAGAGGCACTCATTCCCTGCTGCGTAGACTGAAGCAGTCCTTGGCCAAAATCACTGGTGTCCTTAGGCAGAGGCACAAACAAATGCCTTACCAAAGTGGCACCAGCAAGGTTGCCAACAAACTGGGGGAAATTCTCACTGTCATGCAGTCCAGGTAGCAGGAGCTGGTATCCATCAAGAAGTACTTGGCTGCCTATCACTGTGACGTTTCTGCTGTCTTGAGAAACTAGCAGGTTCTCCTTGCTGCAGTGATGACTCACATCTATCCATAGATGACAGCTACTGGGGCCTACAATTCCACTTCTTCAGCCACTGAGGTTTGTGAGCCACCTTCAACAACAACTCAGCTACAATCCCTGGCAAAGGAGGCACCACACACATCAGAGGATGATGATGAGGAACAAACTCTTTTCACTCATAAGACATCCCAGTGGCTACAGGCTGTGGTGCATGGACAGTTTCTCTTTAACTCTGTGTTAAAGATTGTGTCAGTGCCACTAAAACAACCTATGTACCCACTTATCTTACCCACTGTTGACTAATCAGATTTATGGACTGTCAATGTGCCCCAACCTACCAATTGCATATGTGACCACCTCCTGACTGAACCACTCCTCTTCCATACATGTCTGGTTACATGTTCCCCTACCTCTTGTATCTCATCAGGCATCTAATGAAAAACTATTTCTCATGGGGTCTATCTAATTTGAAATGACATGAATCAAGACTTCACAATTGGTAACTAAATAAATCCATGTTACACATCATCTGTGTCACTATGTGTGTGAGGTGAATACTTTTTTTAACAGAATCCATCATGTGAATTAGAGAAGAAAGCGGAGTTTATGTACATAGAAATGGAGCTGTGCTTTTCTACAAGCAAAGTATTTATACTGAGGTGTGTCCCACACAAAGTGCATGGGCGGGGACATATGAAATATAGCAATGATAAAGTGTGTGCTTCAGTAGCTATTTTGTATGACCTATAGCCCTGCAACAATGCTAGTATCCTTGCACCATGCTGCAATATGTGGCAGGCCTTCAGGTGAATGTTTGTAGTATGTGCAAAGCGGTGTGACATTCTGAATGACAAAACATACTAATGTATCTTTGCACTCCTCGTGTGTAGGTAAATTGGTCACACGTAGTGAAAACCAATCTTGAAAGCAATACATGTCTTACACACAAATGTCTCTTCCCAAACACACCCCTGGGCCTAGTGGCAGTAAATTATCCTTTGCCTCGGGTACCTGTTTTGTGGTGTGGCTGATGCTGTGTTAAACATCATGAATTTTTCTTGGGTATGGCCTAAACACTACCCATTGAATGCCCCTCTACCACATCACCCTGCTGCAGGAGGTGCAAAACATGTCAATTTGGCTAGTCGCACCCTCAGTGCCACAGTGCTAATTTGAACATATGTGTAAGAAACTATCATCTCAGCATTGTCAAAATTACTTACGGCATGGAGGTATCAATGCATTGTACCTCTGCCACTGAGTACCTCACAAATTGATATGTGTGTCAATGTGTCTGGAACAATTTCACATATACTGACTGCAACATGATCAAGGTCACTGAGAATTATGATGTGAACTAACATTTTATACAAATGCAAAAAGAACAGATGATGGACGGACCCATATCTTTGTGATTGGGGGTGAATGTTTGATTTGCTCTGCATTACATCCATCTTCTGTTGTTTTTGCGTTTGTTGCCCCAAGTGGGAAGGGTATGCCCAGATGTGGGTCCTGTGCTTGCCATGCCACCAGATTCAAGCTAGCCTGGCTGATGAAGGGTGATCCCCTGAAACTGGTCCCAGGATGCTTGTTTCTGGTCCAGGAAGGACCTGGCCTGGCAGTTCAGCTCTTCTGCTGAAATTTATTTTTTGCTCTGGGGTCATTGTTTGCTGATGAATGGAAAAAAATGACATGTTAGGCTACTGTCTGTCAGGCTAATGACAAACAAACATGCAGAGAAAACAGCCAACTGCTAAGCTATTACATTGATGTAGACTGTTAAATAATTGGAAATTTGAAGGACAAAGTAAGGCAAGTCCTGCAGCTATCAAAGTGTCCTCGATATGGATGGTATTCAGGGTGTCTCAGGTATCAACTGTGGACCAATAGTTAAACAATGTCCTTTTTCATCTGCTAAGGTCAATACCACCATTGTCAACTATTATCAGACACAGCTTCCATGTGTTGATGATATCTAATGCTCCTTATGTGGGATAGTTCTTGTTTGACCCTCATTCATGCAACATAGACCCATGCTCTATTTGCATGTACAAATAATTCTGAGAAAATAGCGCTACCAACAAGTAGACTCACAACTGTTTTTGCCTGCTATAGCAGGGATTTTATTTGATCACTTGCTACAAGGAAAAGGTCAGTCAAACCTATGTCTTTGGAGATTAATGGGAACACCAGTCACACATGTCACACACAGGAGGGTGACACATTCCATATCTCAACACAGCTCTGTACCACTTTCCCTGTGCCTTAAGTGTGGAGAGAATCCAAGAGTACCTTCATGCTTAGAACTGTTTAGCATGCTTTAGGCCTGATGTGCAATCCCAGGTGGTGTAGGATGGTACAGCAAGTGTCTTGCTGCAAGGTCCTGTGCCACCAGGAAAGGGCAGGACTGTGCCATATCTACAAGATACGGGGCATTGCTATCCTCTCCTCCTGCGCTAGTGCACAAATTGCTGTCTAGTGCCAGCACATGCAACCTTGCATCATGGTACAAGGATGCATGCATTGCAGGGATGACTGATTTTTTGTGCAGGAAGCGACACCTTCCTGCATAAAAACAATCATGAGAGAATGCAGCACACACAGAAAGCACAAACAATGGGGACTACTGAAGTGGCTTAGCAATCTGATGCATTTCCAGAGTTGTAAATGTGGAAACGGGTGAGATTCTTTAGTGTTCCATGGGTGTTGCAGTGGGAACACCCACAGGAATACCAATGGAATGCCCCTTTCATGCAGAGACATGCATGACAGGACCATATTTACTAGGTCATTAGAAGTCACACAAGACAGCTTTGCATGTCTTTGTAAATATGAAATCACACATTGTGCCATCGGAGAGTCAGGAAAATATGACACTCCAGTGGCACAGTGTGCCAATAGGAGCCACTAAATATGCTCCTTTGTGTAGTATTCTGAAACATATCTTTGCATGTAGCAATACAGCAGTCAGTACCACCATTTCATATGTGGGGGTACAGGTGTCAAACACCTAATCTGCCATGGGAATTTTGGTCAGCACCGGCTAATGCTTCACATGCTGTGAAGCAAGTGGAATCACACCATGGACACTCATAGGTCATTCACTGACAGAGAATGTGTGACAGGATGGAATCTGGTCTGACAAGGTTGTATGGACATGTGTCAGCCCTCACACAAGTCAAAGTATCTGACGATCACATGTGTTGCTAAGGTAGTTGATAACAACAATAAATCTGGGCTTTGAGACCATCATGATGGTTGAGAAGTGCATTGTAGTGAATTTGTGTTTACTGCCTAGAATACAGCATCATCTGGTTAGTAATGAAAGCAATAGACATCTCACTATGTTGGTAGTAGATGTGTGCCATGTGGAACACATAGTGCAGTCACATATGAAGCAAACAACACATAAAAATTGTCCAAATGTATGTCAGATGGCTAAATACATGGGGATTTACTTATAGAGAACCTTGTTTGTGGAACTCTTAAAGTATTACACATTTTAACCAGTCTCTACCAGAACATGTAGACAGCAGGCCATTTCTTACCAGTGAATCTCATGTCTAATACGTTTGCAGCTAATCAGTTCACAACCATGTTTGGCATTTAAGGACTATAATGGCATACATTCAAAAGTTGTACACCATCACAGCTGACCATGTCAGGTTGAACACCATGCTATCAACATGGAAGATATACAGTATTGTGCCACTTACTGGCATGGTTGAGGTCTGCAAAAGTGGCAACTTCTCCAATGGTGTAGGGAGGTGGACCACCTGCAAAAAGAAGCATGAAACATTACACAGGGGTTGTACAGCATCTAACCTCATTGTTACATTTTGCACACCACACAGATTTACATAAAAGACATAGGTGACTTTGAATGAAGATAACCCAACTAATTGGCTAATAACCAGCTATAGGAAACCCTTGCGCCACAGAAGCGTCACTTTTAGCCATGCTCTGATGGTACAATACACTTATCCATATTTAAAAGGAGTTGCTATGCTACTTTTAGTGGCAAAACAGCTCCTTGTAAATGTGGGTCATTCCAACGTAGTTATCTGTGTTAGAGGGGCAGGCAATGGGTGTTGTGGGTGTACCATCACAACACCCACACCCATTGCATTTGATAGTGCCCAGATTCGTCAGAAGGCATAAATCTCTGGTAGCGTCAAAAAGTAACTCAACCCCAGATGTGGCATTAGCATGGCACAACAAGAAGGAATACTTAAATTCTTCCTCATATTTCCTTTTTCTATGTGTGCTGCATTCTACACACATAGAAAGAGCAAAAGGCCATGAATGATTATTTATGTGCCAGAAGGTGTCCCTTCCTGCACATAAATAATTATTCACAAATTACAATTTGTTACTTCTAAGTGTGGTGCATTGTGCAGCACACATAGATGAGGTAAATTGCTAGGGATGTATTTTATGTGCAGGAAGGTGACTTTCCAGCACATAAACTATCACTTTCCCAGCGTAGACACCGTTACACTATGGTGCAAGGATACCTGAGTTGGTGCAGGCAGCTTTATTTTGGGCCGGTCAGGCCAAAACGCAGAGCTGCACTGTTAACTTGTGAAGACATCGCAGCCCTGCGTTACTCAACTGATGCAATGTGGTTCTGCAGAAATTGGTGCAGCACCGGGCTGTGCAACTAGCTTTTCAATCTGGCCCAAAATGAGATTTAAATGGTAACAATACATTTCAAGGGTCACCTTTGCATGGTAACATGTGTACATGGATCTCATGTGTCTCAGATACACTGTACACAGTTATGCATAGGTCTCATCAGTGCTGCATTTAGCAATCATTCACAAATGTCATGTCACCAAGTACATACGTGACTCAAGGGACAAACTCAGACTTGGTCATTTGATTCCTGCATGACTTCCATCATAACATATGCTAGATATTGCCACCTACCACATAATGAAATTCCTCACTGGTCCTGGAAAAATGTACTTGTGAACACAGTGGTATCAACATTGGTGCACAGCATCTCAGTGTCAATAAGCGTCTCACATTCTAAAGTTGGGGAGAGCTGGGTTAATTGACAGATTTGAAAAGTATTTTGCTTCACTGGCCTTTTGATGCTTGCATTTGTACTAAACTGACCTCACACACTAGGCCAATCTTACAAAATAATTGGACATATTTTAAACAAACATGCAGTAGCATTCACACAACTGTATTAACCTTGTAAGTACTAATACTCGCCAATTGTTCCGCCAACCTATACTCGGAGGAAGGCCAGCAGGTCAGCCTCACATGCGATCAGGTCTGCCAATTGATGCTTTAGGTGACAGACCGTATTCTCCACCTTAAAAATGCTTATCATATGGGCCAGGACCTTGCCGCAGTGCAGCTTCCTGGTCTTGGTTCTGTATCCCTGGATTACCCTTCCACCCTGGGCCACCATGTGGGGAAGCTAGTGCAGGACCAACCATAAAAAGCCCCGAACCTCATCTGGACCAAAATGACATGACCTTCTCTTCCCCAAAATCTTACCCTTTCAAAGCACCCTAAAGTCCCAAAAACCAAACAAACAGTATCCTAACCCCAGCTGACCCAAATCTTAAACTACCCCTAAAACAAACACCCAACAATACAATAAGCAAACGGTGGACAATATAATGACTATACATCAAAGGGACACATATGACAATAAGTGGACAACACACAGCACAACACACAACTCAAAATATAGCACAAATCTTTCCAACAAGCTCTCACACCTTTCCTCCAAGACAGACAATAAGATTTTGATTAGAAAATGAAAGCAAAACTAAGTCAGCAGATCCTGTTTGGCATCATGCCAGATGCGTTACATAATTTTCTGTGCACGTGTTGCACTTTCTTTGAATGTGTCATTTTTTTAGATGCAACACTCAAATGCATAATTTTCACATGAAGTCACAATATATAAACATAAGTTTTTTTTGTATGTCTCACATGGTACGCGTCGTTTTTTTCCATGCACCACATGTATAAAAAACACGCATATGACCAATGTGTCATTTTTTTAAAGAAATGTGTACAAGTAAATTTGGCTGATATATATTGTCATCTACTACACATGTTCAATATTTCACTGCCTTGTGGATGGGGGTCCTGCGTCTGTAAGCCTGTATGACACATACTCCTCCATACATGTGTATGATATCAGTGACAAGTGTTGACAGGGGTACTGATACATTGACACATGCATTACAAGGATGTGTATATATTCTGGGTACATTTTGTGATAGTATTTTTCATGTAAACTAATTATATTTGTGTAATGTGTTGACATTATGTTGTTATCAGATTACAATTCTCATGTCATACCCATAAATGAAATGTACTTGACATGGAATTTGATTGTTACAGCAACATATAGACAGCTCCACATGTCACTTATATTGTGTATAATTTCATTAGCTGCAGAGTGTACACCATCAGGCAAGGTTGTTTGGTGTGTTAAATTTGGGGCAGCAGTCATGTTTTCTGTTGTGATGGATGGACAAGTACAAAGGGATATTGATTATTGACATGACATATTTTCAAGGCATTTTATCTTAGTGGATCTACATCTTCTGCAAACAACAGTTGGTTGCACTGGAGTAAACTTTTAACAACAAATTCACTGCATGATAGATGAATGCAGTCCTTTTCTGAATTATAATTGCTCATATTGGTATATTACATTTAGTCCAATTTCCAAACATCTCTTCTGTACCTAGATGTGCAGAGGTGGTTTAACCACACACCGGGTCCATTGCTGCAAAACTGCATTTGTTCTTATGAAAGATAGTGATACACACAATGCAGGGGGCAACAAGGGAGTAAAACTAGGTATTATATTGTGTAAAGTTACCTGAAACACACTTTGACAGGCGCCTTGTGCTTCAGGTGTCATTTCAATGACTCACATTTGACACACACTTTGCATGGCAGGGCTGTTGTCAGACAAGGACTTCAGGGTTCACATCACTGCACACTGACGTGCAGTGACACTAAACCATTGCCTGCACTCCCTTGGCCTATTATCTACTAGGGAGTTACATCTCATTTGCTTTCATGCATATCCCTTTTTCTCATTGGATTTAGTGGTGGATTGATGGTAGTCTCGCCCATTATCTACTGGCTCTTTTCTTGTTATCCATACCCAACAAATGCTGGGATTCTGTTGGTGAAATGGTCATAGTCATGACATGATATGTGGTTTACACGTCTTCCGTTTTTTACTATTGCACCTCATTAGTGTATTTTGGGACAGTGACATGTGTAACAACATGGAATTAAATGATTGTCAGTACCAACATTCCTCACCCCTACTTGTTAGTGCTGGCCTATAACACAGGGGGACCTGAAAACAGTGGGAGTGTGATTTAAAGTAGCATGTACATTGTGCATGTTTTGTGTGGACTGACATGGCTTGAGTGTTGTGCTGAACACTCATTATGAAATGAGGTGATGCTTCCCAGACATTGCAGACACCTTGTGCGGTGTTGGTGTGTGTTGACACGTGGGTGCCATAGTTTGCAGCGTTCACATTTGTTCCTCATCTTACTCATCCACATTATCCACTTCCTTCATGCGTGTAACAGGATATGTCTTGACACGAAACTAGTACATACAAATGTTTTCAGCTCAAGGACTACCTGTATTTGGAGAGGCATTTGCATTGTACGCATGATTAGTGGCTGAAACCCACATAATTACAGACTTTCACCACTACACTTGAGCAGTCTGTGTGTGGCCTACACAAAGTGGCTGGGGCCATTGAGTAAAGGGTTGCTGCATACATGCCTCAATATTTGAGGCTTACACATGTGCACTCACACACACATGCTTCCAACATCCTTTGTCAGATGCATAATGATTTGGAATAGCATGTATGAAGAGTTCCAACAGATATAGACGCAACATGCTTGTAGTTACATGTCTGAGTCCTGTGTTGCACTAGCATTTTAGTTTGGATTAGGCACATTACTTCTCATACATTTACATACATGCAACTGACTTTGGTTTGAAAGGCCTAGATATAGAGGTGCTGTGTCCTCTGTATTTCATTCTGTATTTGTTACACACATGTTTGCCATTGAAGGGTGCAGTAGTAGTTGTAACTTCTGATGGTGGCAGTCAGACATATATTTGTGATGTACATCACAGTGATACACTGACGCAGGCACTGACTAGTGCAGTCCTACCTTTGGGTAACCTTATGAATATGATACTTCATTTGGATCCTAAAGTCTTATTCTGTCATGTGAAATTCCGACAGACAGGTGCAATTTGAATGTAAATATGAGAAAACTATGTTCATATTACAGTGTATACATTTGGCTAGCATATGTCTTCCACTTTGCTGTTTGTGTGTATACTGGGAGTTCTATTGTGTGTTAGTCCTTGTCTACAAACATTTACAGGCTAGTCATGTTATGAGACTTGTGGATGATTTACTGTTGCATACTTATGTCAATAATTACTCCAAGACAATAATGTTGATGAGCACATTTATTTAAAGCAGTGGTGGATAATAAACATATGCTTCCCTTTTGTATGCACCAGCAGCAGTGTTCAGTAGTTCTCTTTCATGTTGTGGGGCATCACTGACCTCAACCTCCTCCCTGGGGACCTCCACCTGTTCCTACAAGGGGACATTGGTCCTCATACTTATGTTGTGCAATATGGTACACACAACTATGATTTTGCACACAAGTGGTGGTGAATAAAGTAGTTTGCCTCTAGATAAATCCAAGCATCTCAAGCAGCCCTTTAGTTTGCCAAAGGTCCTCTCAACCACATTCCTGGTCTTTTTGTGTGCCTCATTATACACCCTCTCTGAGTCTGTTTGTGGGGTGGCAAATGGGGTCATCACCCATGGCTGGATGCCACATCCCTGGTCTGATTTACATTTTGGCACTAACTTGACACATCGTGTGGGTTCATCTGTGCATCCATGATTATATTGGTGTGTAGTGGCAGTCCTTCCAGTTGTGTGTGCAGCACCAGGGGCTTGGTGATTGTTAGACATGGGAGCTATGGTTGGTAGTCAGGTTGTCTTCTGTCCAAGCAAGGACCCTCACTCTAGTCAGGGTAAAGGAGAAACACACCTGGTTAACCCCCACTCACCCCCTTGATGGCTTGGCATGAACAGAAAGGCTTAACCCAGCGGCAATGTTGAAAGAATTTGTACCAACACACACAGTAATATAGTGATACACTACAAAATGGACACCACACAGGTTTAGAAAAATAGTAAACATTTATCTAAATAAAACAAGACCAAATACAATAAGGATCCACAATTAAAAATATGACTTAAGCAATTAAAAACACAAAATAGTGCCTAGAGGCACAAATGCTGCAATCTGATGTTAAAGCGTCGTCATGACGGAGTTGTTTCCCACAATGTGACACCACTGGTGCCATTTACGGAGTCACACAGACCCCCAGGTACAGTACGTTAGCAAACCGGATGGAGAACAAGCTGGTGCATCGAGTGTGGGAGCGATGTGTCGCTAGATGCGATGCGGCGCCGGTTCCGGTGCTGCGGTATCACAAAGAGGTATCGGGTCCTTGCTGAGGAGCAGTGGAGGTGAGGCAGCATCAGCTGCAAGGAGTCAGTCACTGGGCACCTCTGGCAAAGTCAAGATGCTGCGGGGTGACCTCATGGGGTCGCGATCACATCACAGGTTCACAGGCACTGTGACGGAGTTGAGTGTCACGAACGTCGGGTGTTTGACATTTCAATTCATGAGTTTGTGCAGACGTCAGCGACTGCAATGACGTTGGGTCTACGCTGACGGTGGGGTCATCGTGCCTCAGCTAGGTACACAGATCTAGGTGTAGGAGGCATCATGGGTTTCATGCACCGACGTCCTTAGCAAAGTCACACAAAGTCGTCTGGCGTTGTTTTACAGAATTTTACCAGAAATTCACTTCTACAGGGGCAGGAACTGGAATGGCACCCTCTGGCAAGCTAGAGTCCACAGCACACAGACTCAGAGACTGGTGGGTGAAGCTTTGCTGTCCCTAAAACTTCAAAAACCAGAGGCAAGCTCAGTCCAAACCCTTGGAGAGACCCCTCAAGCAAGAATGCATAACAAAGTCCAGTCTTTGTCCCCTTTCACAGGCAGAAGCAGCAACTGCAGTATAGCCCAACAAAGCACAGGCAGGGACAGCACTTCATCCCAGCTCTTCAGCTCTTCTCCTGGCAGAGGTTCCTCTTGAGTCCTTGAAATAATCTAAAACTGGGGTTTTGGGTCCAATACTTATACCCCTTTCTGCCTTTGAAGTTGCCCAACTTCAAACAAAAGACGCTGTTGTTTACAGGATCCTGCCTTGCCAAGGCCTGGCCCCAGACCCACACCAAGGGGTTGGAGATTGCATTGCGTGAGGGCAGGCACAGCCCATTCAGGTATAAATGACCACTCCTCCCTCCACTCTGGCCCAGATGGCCCATCAGGATATGCAGGTTACTCCCAGTACCCTTTGTGTCACTGTCTAGTGGAGATGCACAAACAGCCCAACTGTTAGCCTGACCCAGACAAGGAATCCATAAACAGGCAGAGTCACAAAATGGTTTAAGCAAGAAAATGACTAACTTCTAAAAGTGGCATTTTCAATCTAACAATGTAAATACTTTCTCCAATAAAATATATATTTTTAAATTGTGAGTTCAGAGACCCCAAACTCCAAATTTCTATCTGCTATCAAAGAGAAACTACACTTTAAGGATATTTAGAGGCAGCCCCCATGTTATCCACCTGAGAGAGGAGACAGGCCTTGCAACAGTGAAAAAGAAATGTGGACGTATTTCATTGTCAGGATGTGTAAAAGAACACAGGTACATGTCCTACCTTTAACATTTACTGCACTCTGCCCCTGGGGCTACCTAAGGACTACCTTAAGGGTACCTACATGTATAAAAAGGGAAGGTTTAGGCTTGGCAAGTGAGTGGACTTGCAAAGCTGAATTGGCAGTTTCAAAACTGCACAGACACTGCAGAGGCAGGTCTGAGCCATGTTTACAGGGCTACTCACGTGGGTGGCACAATCAGTGCTGCAGACCCACTAGTAGCATTTGATATACAGGCCCTAACACCTATAGTGAGCTTTATTAGGGACCTACTAGTAAATCAAATATGCCAATTATGGAAAACCCAATTACACATACAATTTCACATAGGAAGCACTTGCACTTTAGCACTGGTCAGCAGTGGTAAAGTACCCAGAGTAGCAAAAATAGAGCCCAGCACACAGCAAGTTGAGGCAAAAAGCTAGGAGAAACCACACCAAGGATGCCAGGTCAAACAGTGATTGTGTCATTTGAATGGCTTTACAGTTCACTCATGTAGTATGTGTATGATGTAGATGTAGTACAAGTGACCTACCAATGAGCCATGTGGTGAGAGATTGATCCCTTTGTGTGTGATTTGTGCCAAGGGACAATGCCTGTGTGTAGCGTGCAAACCACACCACCCTTGGGCATGGTACTTTTCTCCTGCCCACATTTTTTTTCCAGATTTCCTGACGCGCATGCATGTGCGTATGTTTGAGCATCATGCAAAGTGTGACATAGTAGCTTGAGATGTATTGTAATGTTTTTATTTTTTGGATAGCCCCTGTGGCACATGATGTGGCAGCAATTGTCTTGATACCCCACCTTACACTACGGGATATTTCAGCAGTGTGCCATCTCTACTAGATATGGAGCTTTGCTGTCGTCAACCACTGTTCTGACACTTGTTCAAATGCCAGTTTGCTATACAAGCACCCTGACACCTTGCTACCATGATGGCTGCATTGCAGATGTGATTATTTGTGTTCAGTACTGTCACCTTTTCTGCACATGACATACCAATGTTGTCAATTAGCTATTTCTATGTGTGTTGTACACTGGTGTATACACTGCTAGTTGTTAATAATTATGTAAATTAGTTGTCCTGTTTACACACTACTAGTTGGACCTATATGGTGGACTTAATCAGTGTTGCAGCCTCAGATGTAATATGGCAAAATTTGTGTGCCAATGCAAATATGCAATATATTATGTGGTGGTGCAACCATATCATGCCTCAATGTGAGGTCCTTCCACACTCAGGTGTGGATGTGATACAGCTATATTGACACAGCTTCTTAAAGAGAAAAAGGAGTTGTTGTACACCACCTTGTGAATGCAGAGCGGGCACTGCTATATGTGAGCATCATTGTAAATGCCACTCAAGTGGCACTAGGGGCTTGTACAGTGGTGCTGACATGTTGGAGATGTGTATTGTAAATTTGCTGTGATGCATGTAGCATGTGCATTGCTGATTTTTGCTCCATGTGTCCCTATTCATGTGTGAGGAGTGTTGTGTGTGTATAGTTTGCACCATGTGTGTTGTGTGTTATAGGGGTTCATTGACAGCTGTTTGCTTACCTACGAGCAGGCCATTGCCATATTGTCTATCTGGGAAGTTTTGGTTGATGGTGGAATGCCATCAGATGTGGACATCATGCACACTTCCAGGATACTTGGCCAACAATTTGTGAACAGTCGCTTGTGATACACATGGCCTGCACGTTGATGGAATGTGTATGCTTCCTGTTCCTGTACAGATATTCAGTGTCACCAGGATGGGCAATTAGCATATGCATGCACTCCATGGCACCCAGCACATGTGGGAAGCCTGCAACTGCATAAAATCCCAGTTTGGTCTTGGGCTGCAATTGCTGGGTGTTGGGCAACAGGATATGGCAAGGAGTGAGGTGGATGATGGTATCCAATACCTTTTGAAGTAGGGCTGAGAGGGAGGACTGGGATAATCCACCCATTTCTGCCACAGTTGATTGGAAAGTGCCAGAGGCCATCATGTGCAGCAAAGCCAGGAGCTTGGTCATGGGTAGTATGTTGGTTGACCTATGCATCCTCGGTGTAATAGCTGGTGCTATGTCATGTAGCAGCTGCACAATGAACTCTGGCTTCAGCTGGTAGTACCTGATGACATTTTCCTCTCTTGGGCCAAGGATGGATATCCGTTGTTGAAAGATGCGTTCTCACCTCCTGCGCTGCCTTTGTGGTTGTTGTGGTGATGGAGGTTCGTGTGGTGGTTCTGGCAGTGTTTGGCATCATCTCTGTCTTCTTCTCTTCATACCTAGTTGGAACAGTAACAGGTCCATGTTTATCTGGTGGTCAGAGTGCCTAATGTGTGTTTTCCATTTATACCTGTGCCTTTGCTCCCTTTTAATGCCTGCTCTGACCAGGCATTACTTTTTGCCGCTAATGGGTATTTACATCGTTTTTTCTTGATACGTGTGCAATTTTTCGCCATGCTTGTAATTATGGAGTTGGGTGGCTGTAATGCTATCTATATTTAGCTTAGCTTCAAACGGCGTCACATTGGTGGCCTAGGTATATTTCCGTGCACAACTTGTTAACGTATTTTAACTTTTGTAACCAAGGAACGGGAACATAACATGGGGGAGTAATAGAGATAAGGACATACCGTGCTTAGAATGTTTATGGTAGAGCAGGGCACAGCTCAGTCTTGGAAGTACACCTTGGGATCTTACCAGTCTCTAGCGTGTTCTTTCAACACTGACCTGCTACAGCTAGCATTTGAACAACAACTTACTTGACAAGAAGGGGGCTCTAGAACCTTCCTCTTAAGATTGTTTAAAGTATATAAGGTGGGGAAGCTTGAGAACTGGGAGAAGAAGGAACTCATCTGGGAATGGACACATTGCCCAGAGAATAATGCCATTAAGGGTAGTCTCTCTTTTGTTTCGGTTGTCCAGGGTTCCACAACCTGAAGTTGGCAGACAAGGGATGATGATGCATTTTTAATTCTTATTTTTAGCTTTGCTGTGTGCATGCATGAATACATAGTCACTATCTTTATATTTTACATTCATTGTTGAATTATTGCATTTTCTTTGTTTCTTTGATCATTATTATTCTGCTGCTGTGATTATTTTGAGAATTTCACATGTATTGCTGCATTTGAAATAAACACTCAGGTTATTCTTTTCATTTATTAAACTTGGGAAGTGCCTTAATATATAAATTACTCAGACTACTAGTGCTGCATTCTTTGGGTTCCTTTCATTTCATTTCCTCACAGTCTGAAGCAGAGCAGGACAGTGGCTTGTGCCATTTTTATGTAGGGAATTCCTATCCTGCATATAATTTTCCTAAAACAGTGCATGGTTTGGTGGTGTTACAAAAAAATGGTCCAAGGTCCAGTCAAGTGGCGCTAAACACGTCTAAAGCCATTAAGAAAATAACACGTTGCTTTTTCGGTGCAGTTGCGCCAAAGACTGTGGCACAAACGTGTCACTAACTCCTTGTAAATCTGGGCCTGCATGTCCTTAGGAATTTGTAAGTTTAAGAGGATATGACCAAAACAAAACTCCATAACTCAACACAAAGACTGACGAGTAACACCACCATATGAGTGAAAGAGTTGTAAAACAACATGCTTGGATAAACTTGACATAAATATATTGGAGACACTATAGCATGAGCAACACAATCCTCATCCAGTATACCTTCCCATGATTGAGACCATCATATTTCAGAAAGCTTAGAGACATATTTTCCAACTACCTGCTCAGAAGTGAGATTAACTTAATCAAAATCAAAAGTGAATGATTAAGACCATCATTATCAAACACACTTATGCTTGTGTGAGACAAACACAAACAAACTTGCCTGGGTATGAGGGAGACCCTTGTTGTCTAACACACCCCAGTATGACTTGATTGTCAGTCACACCTGATTATGAGTTAGCTGGTCATTGTTCAGCCCACATGGACATAAGCGATCCAGCACCCTCTTATAAATGAGTAATATAGCATAACACCAAATTCACGAGTATTGTTGAAGCATGTGTAAGCTAGCAAACCAGGAAATAAATTAAATGTTTATAATTTAAGACACTTAGGTATTAGTGACATGCTTATAGAAATATGTTATTCTTGTAAGCATTCCATGAAAAAGAAATAATGTAAACAGTTTTACTTGCTAAAATCAGCTGTGATGTGTAAGCTGTGTTTTGTCAACACTACAGCCTTTTGTAGCCGAAAATATATAGTACAAAAGAAAGTGTTAACACAGTAGGGATCAGAGGATTTGAATGACTTACGCCAGTAGACTTTTGTGGGATGGGCGAGGACGATTCAAGTTCTTCCTCTTACTGTGCTCACCACCAGGGCAGGGCAAGCTTTGCCTTTTGGAGACAACCCTACTTTCTTGAAAGACTTCTCATATCAGGCCAGCAAGATGGATTTCTGGTGGAAACAGAATGTAACAGTCTGCCTGACCTAATATAGCTGCCCGGGTTGCATGTGCCAGCAGACTCAAGTGTGAAAAGGTGGAAATCCAAACCTTGCTTCTCACTACCTCACCATCAGCCCAGAGCCTGTTTTGCCCCAAGGAAACTATCCCTGTTTCTTTAGAGACTGTTTTAGCAAGGTGGTAAAACAGATTTCTGCACTGAATACAATATATCAGATCTTTTATCTACAAACGTTTTCATGATTTGCACATTTTCTTCAATAAAGCTAAATACTGCTGCGGGTCTGTGAACTTGGCTAAGGATTCCGTTCCACTATCCTTCCAGTGAGAATAAGTAATGAAGAAAAACTATTTAGAGCCATTTTCAACTTGTGTAAAAGAACATTGTGGACTTTCACACAGCGGATTTAAGATCTGGGATTACCTCACCGGTTTTGACAGCAGCTCTATCTCTTTACATTTGGGAATGGCTTCGAAAACCTATTTTTTTGTGTTAGTGCACAAGACTGGCATGGCACAAAGTGGAGTGAATAAGGAGCTGAGTGGGTGACTGCTGCTGAAAAGATGAGGCAGATAATTCTTCATTCTCAGTTCCTGGACCAAAATTCAGGAAGAAACTTAGAGGTGTGCATCAGCAAGAACTCGAGTTTAGAAGTAAATCATTAGAAAGTTAGACTTCTAGCATGATGCAAAACCAAAGCGCTGCGAGGTAGTTACTGAGACTTACCACTCAATGGTGACATTTGGCATCATTTTGTCGTCCTGTTGTGCATTCATGAGTGGCTTGGCCATTGGAATAGTCATGTGGCAAGATGCCTCTGTTTTATAATTAATGAACTGTGAGTGGTTACTCTGATCTGGGGAGACAGGACTATGTACTTTGTCTCTTACGGTGATCTGCACTGTACTTTAATATTTTGTATTACATATCTGTAATTTTGGTTTATCAATGTTGCATTAACTGTTCTTATATTACTCCCCAGTGAGTAGACATATAGTTGGAGAATGTGGGAGCCTTGAGTTTGGTGCATTTTGTTCTGAGACTATGTTCTGAAGACAGAGCTGAACTTAGGGTATTTGTTCTTGTTGAGTCTTTGGTGTGCTAGTGGGGTAACGGGCCGAACTGGTGAGACATTGCTGGTTAAGAAACAAATCCTGAACTCGATTATTGCTCCCAACTGAGGCAATGGAGGTTTCTTAAAGTTTATTTTCTTGATGCCGAGCTATGGCCACCGATAGTGACTGTAACATTACACATTTTTTAATAGCTGACAATCACAAAGAATCCAAATTGATTTACAATGTATGACTCCAGAGGAAGACTGGACCTTGGATGCTTCTCTTTCACTCCTCCCACAGAACAAGTGGTCAGTGAATATTAGGTGCTGTGGAGGCCATGCATATCAGCATGTATGACCCCCATAATGTGTCATTCAGTGACGACAAACGCCACAGGTGAAAGTAAGGGATAGCAGCTGGCAGTCCCTGAAGTTATTGACAACCTCTAAGGATCCCAAATGGTTTTGCATTGTTAGGGAATTCTACCCATAAATCTGGAATATACTAATGGGTTTTAGCCTGCTGCAGCAGGTTATTCCAGTCGTTCTCATCCTGACCTCTTGCTACTTGCTTTGACCATGACGTAGGCACAAATAAGCAGACTAGAGGTTTAAGGCAAGTATAGCTGATTCCAGTAGCTATTCTAGGGGAGTAAGTAAATGATCTTCTAATTGAAATAACTCTTAGATATTTGACAGATTCGAATGACTAATAGCGTATTTGATTGATTGGGAGGGAAGTTAAACTTTTGAAAAATCTTTCAATATTAGGGCATGCTGACCTTGAGGCTATAGTAGTGCACCTTTCGCCAGTTGTTAAACAGCTAAGGATCAGTGACTGTGTTTGAGAATAAGAGCAGTAAAACATTGGTGATCTGAGGTCTTCCCTTTCTGTAAACTGGAATTAGGGGTAACCACAATGGCCACTGGCTGCCCAGTGAATGAATGAGGCAACACAGCTCTATATGGTTTAAAACAACTTACCTTTCACCAGGTGAAGCATATCGTTTGAAGGGGCGACGGTTGGGAAGGATTGGGTTTAGTGCACAGAATACTTAGATGATGCTTTAATTTGCCACTATGGGGGTCATTCCAACCCTGGCGGTCGGTGTTAAAGCGGCGGCTAACCCGCCAACAGGCTGGCAGTTAAAAAAATGGAATTCGGAAACCGCCAACATAGACCGCCACTTTAACACTCCGATCGCCACAGCGGGACAAACAAACAGCGCGGCGGTCACCGCCAACAGACAGGCTGGAGACAATGTACCGCCCACCCTATCACAACCCACCAATCCGCCACCTTTTCCGGGGCGGTAGCCCCGCCGATAAAAACACGGCGGAAACAGACATTTCAAACGGAAAACGCTCACCTCCATACACCCCACGAGGAATCTGGACAGCATGGAACCCGAACTACACATCCTACCAGCTATTGTATTCCTGCTCCTCTACCAGGAGCACGAACGCCGGCGCAGAAGACAACGGTGAGTACTGCACCTACGACACAGGGGAGGGGGGAGGAGAAAATATTACGGGGACACACATACGCGACACACCCACCCCCACCCACTACAACACACACATCAATGCATAGCAATACATCACTGTTACAACCCCCAAACTCCCCCGAAAGAATGCAAAGACAAAAGGAAATGATCATAAACAGTCGAAAATATTGTATTATTGGCTTATAAAAATATCACACATTTAAAACTAATATATACATAAATATTAAAAGTCCGACAATTTTAGCTGTCATTGTCCGTGGACCACTGGGCCCAAATCACATGGGCAAGGCCCACACAAGATACCTGACACCAATGGAGAGAACACTGCAGGGGCATCAGATAGAAAAACTACACGCACCTCAGGGGGAAGGGAAGGGGGGCACCTCAACCACATGAGTACACGACGCCAGATCCACGAGGGGCCTCCATGGCCACTGTCCCATCCTGGGGAGTGCAAAGCCACAGTCTCTCAAGTCCAGACAGTGGGTGGGTTGCCCACTGTACCATCCTGTGGAGTGCAAAGCTACAGTCTCTCAAGTCCAGACAGTGGGTAGGTTGCCCACTGGACCATCCTGGGGAGTGCAAAGCCACAGTCTCTCAAGTCCAGACAGTGGGTGGATTGCCCACTGTACCATCCTGTGGAGTGCAAAGCCACAGTCTCTCAAGTCTCTACAGTGGGTGGGTTGCCCACTGTACCATCCTGGGGAGTGCAAAGCCACAGTCTCTCAAGTGGATGACAGTCTCCACTGGTTCTGGAGGGGGACTGGTGCCCAGAGTGCTTTGTGCAGCCCTGCCCGACACAGATGCGGCACTGCCCCTTCCGCCAATGGGCCAGCAGTGCTTGAGACGGCGGTGCCCTGTTCAGCAGTGCTTGAGACGGCGGTGCCCAGTTCAGCGGTGCTTGTTTGAAAGGGCCCAGTTCAGCGGTGCTTGAGATGGCGGTGCCCTGTTCAGCGGTGCTTGTTTGAAAGGGCCCAGTTCAGCGTTGCTTGAGATGGCGGTGCCCTGTTCAGCGGTGCTTGTTTGAAAGGGCCCAGTTCAGCGGTGCTTGAGATGGCGGTGCCCTGTTCAGCGGTGCTTGTTTGAAAGGGCCCAGTTCAGCGGTGCTTGAGATGGCGGTGCCCTGTTCAGCGGTGCTTGAGATGGCGGTGCCCAGTTCAGCGGTGCTTGAGACAGCGGTGCCCAGTTCAGCGGTGCTTGTTTGAAAGGGCCCAGTTCAGCGGTGCTTGAGTGAAAGGGCCCAGTTCAGCGGTGCTTGAGACGGCGGTGCCCTGTTCAGCGGTGCTTGAGACGGCGGTGCCCTGTTCAGCGGGGCTTGAGATGACGGTGCCCAGTTCAGCTGTGCTTGAGATGGCGGTGCCCAGTTCAGCGGTGCTTGAGACGGCGGTGCGCAGTTCAGCGGTGCTTGAGTGAAAGGGCCCAGTTCAGCGGTGCTTGAGATGGCGGTGCCCTGTTCAGCGGAGCTTGAGTGAAAGGGCCCAGTTCAGCGGTGCTTGAGACGGCGGTGCCCTGTTCAGCGGTGCTTGAGACGGCGGTGCCCAGTTAAGCGGTGCTTGAGATGGCGGTGCCCAGTTCAGCGGTTCTTGAGATGGCGGTGCCCAGTTCAGCGGTGCTTGAGATGGCGGTGCCCAGTTCAGCAGTGCTTGAGTGAAAGGGCCCAGTTCAGCGGTGCTTGGGACGGCGGTGCCCTGTTCAGCGGTGCTTGAGTGAAAGGGCCCAGTTCAGTGGTGCTTGAGATGAGTGTCCAGTGCAGCGGTTCCGTCCCAGTCATGGATGTCACTCGCCACCTGACATGTGGCTGGCAGGGCCTTCCTGCCCATCTGTCCGTTGGCTTGCGGGGCCCTCCTGGGCTGACGTACCGGGCCTCTGGGTGTCCTCCTGCACACCTGGGAGGGGGCTGGTGGGGCACTCCTGGGCAGCTGGCCTGCTGCCGGACTTGTCGGGCGTGCTGCCCTTCCCACCCTTCCCTGGTCGTCTGTGGCCCTTTCCCACCTTTGGCGGTGTGCCAGGTGGCACCCCACTTCCAGACGGAGCCAGGGTAGGGATTTTGGTCCCTGGTGTCCGTGGCCTCTCGCGCCGGGCACTGCTAATTTTTGTGTGCTTTTCCGGGGGTGGCCTGGCCGTGCCTTGGCTCCTAGCCGGAGTAGTTGCCCTTGAGGGTGGGGGACTCCACAGTCCTTGGACAACAGTCCTGATAGGTCCTGGTTTGGTGGTGGCTGAGGTGCTGATTGCAGTCTTATGAGATGGACGGGATGGGGGAGTTGTAGGAAAGAGGTCAAGTTTGGAAAAGAAAAGCAATTTGGAAAGAGAGGGACGGGTAGGTGTAGTGGGTATGGGAGTGGAGGAAGAGGATGTGGTTGTAGGAGTGTGAAGTCTGGTGTCTTTGGGTGCAGGTGCTTGGGCTGGAGGCTGTCGTGAGGTGGATGGCTGTTGGGTGGGTGGCTGCCTGCGTTTGTGTGGTTTGGAAGGGGGGTGACAGACACACTGGGAGAGGACACAGGGGACATGTAAATGGTAGTGGGGGTGGTGACTGCACGTATGCGGAGTGTTCAGGTGGGTGTGCTGGTGATGGACGTAGTGGCTGAAGATGTTGTGCATGCAAGTGTGAGTGGAGACGTCACAGGGAGGGAGGAGGGAGACGAGGAGGAGGGGGACACAGTGGAGGCAGTGGCTGTTGGTGTGTCTGCATGTGGATGTTGCTTGTGTGAATGCTTGTGTGATGTGTGGTGCTTATGTCTGGATGAGCTTCCCTTGGGTGGTGAGGTGTGTGCAGGCTGGTCTGATGGTGTGTCTGGGATAGGCAGAGGTACTGGGGATTGGGTCTGGGTGGAGGAAGTTGGAGGGGGGAGGCTAAGACAGGGACAATTGCTGCCATCAGTGCTGAGGCCAGAGCGTTGAACGATCGCTGATGGGCAGCCTGACCCGAATGAATGCCCTCCAGGTATGTATTACTCCGGTGCACCTCCCTTTCTACACCCTGGATGGCATTCAAAAGGGTAGACTGCCCAACAATGATGGTCCTCAGGAGGTCAATGACCTCCTCACTGAGGGCAGCAGGGGTGACAGGGGCAGGGCCTGAGGTGCCTGGGGTGAAGGAGATGGCCACCTTCCTGGGTGAGCGGGCACGGGGCAAACGCTGAGGGGCTGCTGGGAGGGCGGTGCTGGTGCGCTGGGTGGAGGCTGTACCTGTTGTTGCGGGGGGCACGGATGTTGCCATCACCACAAGGGAGCTCCCTTCAGAGGACGAGTCGCTGTCACTGACATCCGCACGAGCCCCCGCTGTGGAGCTCCCTTCGCCCTCCATCTCACTGATGAAATCCGAGTCAGTTGCATGGCCCGCCATGGCCATGTGAGATGCAGCTCCCTCGTGCTCCGATGCCACTTCTCCTCCGCCTGATGATGCTGATGCACACATGAACAGGAAGACCACAAAAAAGGGGGGGGGGAGAAATAAAGACATGTTGAGTGCATGGATTACCGCTACCGTTGGCGGACAAGACAGACACAGAAGCCCTCTGCACTACGCCGCGCACTTGGGGTCCACTACTCAATCAGTGGGACATGGCCTACAAGCCTATGGACGACAACTGCACACATAGATGACACAGGGCCATGGATACCTGAACTTGGCACCCTACAGAGGTGGGGAGCGGGGGCACAGGGCCATGCCTTACGGAGGGGCCTAGCTTACAGAAATCGCCCTGGCCTAGGGAGACCCACAGCCCTCCTCCCCCACCCAGACACCTCCACTGCACGCTAAGTCAGCAGAATGTATTTGTACTCACCCCCTTGTGTCTGCTGTGATGTCCTCATGCGCCCATCCAAATCGGGGTAGGCCACCGCCAGGATCCGGGACATCAGGGGGGTCAATTGATGACTGGCACCCCTCCTACGTTGGGAGGCCATCCCTAGCAGAGCCTCCGCCGTCTTCCTGCTCCCGCGGCGGATGTCCTCCCACCTCTTCCGGCAGTGGGTGCCCGTCTGTTGTGGACCCCCAGGGTCCGGACGTCCTTGGCGATGGCACGCCAAATCGCGATTTTCTGGTGGGCGCTGACCTATGTGACATGTACAGGGAGAGAAAAATTGTCATCACCTTCTGCATGCTCGATGTGAGTGGCCCCCCATCCCCACCCTTGCCATGTGGCACATGCTCTCATCTGTCGTCTGATGCATGCCTCAATCGCTCCCCTCCCCATCATCTTTCATCCACCCGACTCAACCCAGGCATTGCCCACAAAGCATGCTCCCAGTGTACTTACCTGTTGGTCTGGAGGACCGTAGAGTAGCGCATACTGGGGGAGGACCCCATCCACGAGTTTCTCCAATTCTTCAGAAGTGAAGGCAGGGGCCCTTTCCCCAGTCGCAGCAGCCATTGTCTCTTCCAGACCGAGGTCACAGCAGCACTTGCAGTGTAGGTCCTCTCCTGTGGAAGATCAGGTATCGAGTGATTAAGTAGATAGAAAATGGCGGTCACGCCCGCGGCGGTGCGTACCGCGACCGCCGGCGCACATCGTCATTGGCTTCTGAAACCCATAGGTTTCAATGCTAACCAATGCGGCTTTGCGCCGCGGTCTTCGACTGCCTACCGCCACGGTGTGCCACGCCAGCGCATTGACCTCACATCCCATTGTCACACTTCACAGGTCAGGCAGCCGCCATTTCAAGGGCCCACATGGCTTAATTTCTACTGCGTCACACATACCTAGGCCTTTCCTCAACACTCATACAAACCATTCAATGCATAGTGAATCGTGTTGTGTGCAAGCTGTGGGAACGTACCTGTGGGTTGATTGACTCTGTGCTCGCTGTTGTCCTACCTAGGCACCGTCTGCTGGGACATGCGAGGAGATGGAGGAATCTTCCTGTGTACAGACCGCTGGTGGACCTGTCGACAATGGAGGAACGACATGTCATTCTGACATACAGGCTTGACCGAGCCACTATACATGAACTGTGATGTCACCCATCCGCCAACCCACAGGGATCCCCCCTCTAGTGCAGGTGCTGTCAGTACTCCATTTCTTAGCAAGTGGGTCATTTCAAACAACAGTGGCCATATCATCAGGGATGTCTCAACCTATGTTTTCCAAGGTGTTGTCCAGAGTGTTGTCTGCCCTGCTCAAACACATGTGGAGCTACATCATTTTCCCTGAGGTGGGTGATTTGCCTACAGTGAAGGGTGATTTCTATGCCCTTGGACATATCCCCAACATCATAGGTGCCATTGATGGGACCCATGTGGCTTTGGTACCCCCCAGAGAAAGTGAACAGGTGTACAGGAACAGGAAAAGTTATCATTCGATGAATGTACAGATGGTCTGTTTGGCAGACCAGTACATCTCCCATGTTAATGCCAAGTTCCCTGGCTCTGTGCATGACGCCTACATCCTGCGGAATAGCAGCATCCCGTATGTGATGGGTCAACTCCAGAGGCACCGGGTGTGGCTATTAGGGGACTCTGGTTACCCCAACCTGTCCTGGCTATTGACCCCAGTGAGGAATCCCAGGACCAGGGCAGAGGAACGCTACAATGAGGCCCATGGGCGGACTAGGAGGGTGATCGAACGCACCTTTGGCCTCCTGAAGGCCAGGTTCAGGTGCCTCCATATGACAGGTGGATCCCTAATGTACTCACCAAAGAAGATGTGCCAGATCATCGTGGCCTGCTGTATGCTTCACAACCTGGCTTTGCGCCGCCAGGTGCCTTTTCTGCAGGAGGATGGTCCAGATGGTGGTGTTGTAGCAGCTGTGGAGCCTGTGGAGAGTGAAGAAGAGGAAGCCGAAGAGGACGACATAGACAACAGGAACACAGTAATAGAGCAATACGTTCAGTGACACACAGGTAAGAGTACACACCGGCATATTACATTTACTTAAAGACTCCTACCTCTCTACTGTCTGACTTTTTCCCCCAGTGTATGGTAACTGTGTTGTGACTTTCCCTTCCGTTTTTAGAGCTGTGGGCCCCACTGCATGACATCTGCTTAGTTTCCCCATGGACTACAGCTGTGTGACAGCGGTTTGTTGGCATCACAATGTGAAGGAAATTGTTGCCACTGTCATGTCTAATACATTTGTTAAAATCACAGACAGACTCCAGATTGTTTATGTGCAATAAGTGTGTTTATTCAAGTGCTCTAAATTGGATGGGTGGTTGCAAATCGGTGAGGGGTGATGGTGGAGGATTGTCCATGGCAGAGTCCAGACTATCAGGTTCACAGGTGCATTGTCCAAATGCCTGTGGGAAGTGGAGCAGGGGCAGTTTAAGGTTGGACAGGGTGACAAAGTGGGACAGTGGGATGACAATCAGGGCAGTATCCTTTGCTGGCGGGGGTCTTGACATGTTACTCTGTCTTCTTCCTGGATGTCAGGGCCCGCTTGCGGGGTGGTTCTCTTTCTGCAGGGGGTGGAGTTCTGGTGGCCTGTTGGTCTTGTGTCGGGGCCTCCTGTCCACTAGCGCCGGCGGAGGTGGTAGCCAGTTCTTGGTCCATGCTAGTGACAGGGGCCCTTTGAGGTGCCACAGTGTTCCGCAATGTGGTGATTAACTCATTCAGGGCCACTACGATGGTACCCATTGCGGAACTGATGTTTCTGAGTTCCTCCCTGAACCCCATATACTGTTGCTCCTGCAGAAGCTGGATTTCCTGAAACCTGCCCAGGAACGTCGCCATCGTCTCCTGGGAGTGGTGGTATGCTCCCATGATGGAGGAGAGGGCCTCGTGGAGAGTGGGTTCCCTTGGCCTGTCCCCCCCCTGTCGCACAGCAGCCCTCCCAGTTCCCCTGTTTCCCTGTGCCTCCGTCCCCTGGACCGTGTTCCCACTACCACTGCCCCCAGGTCCCTGTTGTTGTTGGGGTGGTGGATTAACCTGGGTGCCCTGTAGTGGTGGACACACCGCTGATTGACGTGTCCTGGGGACAGAGGTATGGGCCCGCTGGGTGGGTGCTGTGCTGGTGTTCCCAGAGGGGGGAAGGTCTGCTGTGGCCTGTGACTGTCTGAGGGGAACCGACTGTCCCGAGGTCCCCGATGGACCAGGCTGGTCATCAAGATCCAGGGAGACAGAGCTGCTGTCATCACTGTGGGCCTCTTCTGGGGGTGGAGTGGACATTTGTGGACCCTCCTGCGCGGTGACCTGGCGTTTGGGTCCTGCAGGGGTATAAAAGTATGGTTATTGCTTCTGTGTGTGCCAATGGCGTGCAATGGGTGGGTGCCCGAGTACCCAAAGGACTTCCTTTGTGGGGGCTGTTGTGACGGTGTTTTGGGGGGGGGGTGATGGGGATGTGCATTGGGCATGCTTTGGTGATGGGTGTCCATGCTTTGGGGCCGCATGCAGGGCTACGTTTTGGGATGGGTGGGTTGTGATGGGGAGACATTTTCAAGGGGTAGTTATGATGGGGGTGAGGGTGGGGGTATGAGTTGGCATGCAGGTGGGGTGGGGGGGATGAAGTAGTGAAGATGAGACTTACCAGAGTCCATTCCTCCAGCTACTCCTGCGAGGCCCTCAGGATGCAGGATGTTCAAGACTTGCTCCTCCCATGTTGTAAATTCGGGGGGAGGAGGTGGGGGTCCGCCGCCAGTCGGCTGTACCGCGATGTTGTGCCTTGATACCATGGAACGCATTCCCCCATAGGTCGTTCCACCTCTTCCTGATGTCGTCCCGATTTCTTGGGTGCTGTCCCACAGCGTTGACCCTGTCGACTATTCTGCTCCATAGCTCCATCTTCCTGGCAATGGTGGTGTGCTGCACCTGTGTCCCGAACAGCTGGGGCTCTACTTGTACGATTTCCTCCACCATGACCCTGAGTTCATCATCTGAGAACCTGGGGTGTCTTTGAGGTGCCATGGGGTGGTGTGGATGATGTGTGGGGTGGAGTGTGTAGTGATAGGTGGGGTGCTATTTAGTGGTGTGTTGTGTGAGGTGCATGGAAGTTCTGTGGGTATTGGTATTGTGTGCCTGTGGATGCTTGGTAGTTGACTGTGGTGTCTCTCTCTGGTCTTCATTCGGAATTTTGGGTCGTAGGGGTTTGTGGGTGATGTGGGTGTGTGTTTTATATTGTATTGGGTGTGTGGGAGTGCTGTGTGTATGTGTATCAGGTGTGTGTATTTCGAATTGTCCAATGTGGTAGTGTTTTGTACGAGTATGTGTATTTCGACCGCGGCGGTGTGTACCGCCAATAGAATGCCACGGTTGAAAGACCGCCGCGTGGATTCGTGGGTCGTAATGGCATGGGTGTATTTCTGTTGGCTTGACGGTGGAGGTTTGGTCATCGCCAGTTTATCGCTGACCTTTGGTGTGGCGGACTTTTGTGGATGGCGGTATTTTGGCGGTTTGCCTAGTGTGGGTCAGAATGACTGTGGCGGTTTACCGTGACCGCGGCGGTGTTATGGCGGTCTTCTGTCTGGCGGTAAGCGCCTTTTACCGCCGAGGTTGGAATGACCACCTATGTGTTGTACTTAACATATCTGCATTCACTGTGATAATATGCTTATATAAGCATACTGCTGGAGGTGCAATACATCAATACTCGATAGCAATGTTGCACTTCACTGAAAATGCAATAAAGGTTGTGTTAAAAAAACATTGAGTGGATTAGTGCGGAGGAACTTAACCATCACCAAAATCTACTGCATTAACAAGACAGTCATACTGTAGAATTGTATGATGTGTCTGCCCATGCACTCCATTTGACATAGATTGATAGAAGAGTCCTCTGTAAATGTCAGCACACTGATAATAGTGACACATCATGTGATCACATCTTGGAGAAGTGCATGACAATACCAATACACATAACACACGTGGGCAGGAATTTACCCAATGCAGTTATCCTAAACATTGACACTGTCTCTTTTTTTAAATTCCATCTGATCAAGGATATCGGATACAGCAGTGGGTAATGATCCGCATAGAAACCTCCACACAGACCTGGAGAAGGCATACAACTAGGAACATATCAGGACACGTAATGTGGTTGAGTGGACCTTTGGCCTGTTAAAGAGCAGTTTCCACTGCTTGGATGTATCTGGGGGCAGATTGCTCTACCTCCCACCCTGGACTGCAGAATTATATTAGTGTGTGCAGTACTGCACAACATCTGTGTGTGCATGAATGTCACCTGGGTCAGGTCAATCACAGGAAGATGCGATGGAGGAGGAGGCCGCTGAGCATAGACATCCAACACACAGCTGCAGGCACCCACAGATGCACACATATTGTGCAAAGTTTCTTCACATAAATCACATGTCAGTGAATGTATCACCAAACCATGTGTGACAGTGCTTTCACATTATTATAATAAATAATCAAAACCACCATTTGCCTTTATGTTTATGTCAAACTTCCAGAAAACAACAATTCACCCACATTTTGAAAACTATAAGTAGGCCACAACGGTTGTCAATCAGGTTTGAATGCTATTATCATCCTCAAAGTACCAGACACAAAGCATTGATCTTTGTAAAGTGTTGTGTGTAATGTGTGCATTGCCCATTGAACAATCATGTTGTACTCAAAACACACATATCACCCAAATAGGTTTCTGAATATTCTAAAATCAGACAACTTTAAATGGCACTGTGATGCTTTAGGCCCAAATGTGATGCTTTTGTATGGAGGTAGTGGTCATAAACTGAGACGATAGATCAGTGTGAGAGATTTGACTCCTCACTGATAAACTGACTCTTCTTACTGGTGACAAATCTCCACATTCATGGCATTCCCACTCACATGTATTTCAAACAGTACGTGTATCACAGAGGACAGTATACCTGTATGTGCAGTGCACTGTCAGTCAAATCGGAAATCAACTTGCATGTATGCCAAACAGTGTCATAGCATGCTTCATACTAGTGGCAAAGAGTATGAGTTAAACAGGACACCTAAGATATAGTATATGAATGTGGGGCCATCAACCATCATGACTATTTACTAATTTGAACCCTACATTCTGTGCAGCTGACTAAGGATATTGTCTTCAACTGTGGGTGATGAACCCTTATAAACACCCCCATATGTAATCCCAGTGGAGGTCTCATCATGCCCTAAGCAGGACACAGTGCATCATAGAGAGGACTTTCAGAGTCCTTACGTACTGCTTCATGAGGCAGGATATGTCTGGAGACCAAAAACTCTACTCTCCACCAATGGTTTGAAAAATAATACTAGTGTTCTGCATATTGCTTAACATTTGTGTACGGACAAATGTTCCATGGCCCGATGACAATGAGGAACAGGAATTTCCAGACAATAAGGATGAAGAGGAAACTCAGAATGTCCCACCAGTAGCAGCAACATGGCGGAGGACAATGTACTCCAAACTTTCCACACTACTGCAGGATTGACTTTCACAATGTCACAAAATTATAACTAAATGAATTGATGTACCTATGTGAAAATAAACATTTAAGAACTACCTGTGTGCTAGCAAGTTAACTCCATAGTCACAGTAAACATCTGAAAACCCACATCATGTCTTCTAGTAACTGCCAGACAGAAAACATATGTAGCTATGTTTGACAAGTAGTTCTGTATAACATCTGGTACATCTAAAATAGTATGCATGGCAACAACCTGTAGCCTGTAGTCCTCCATTGCCAAGCACAATGAACATGATGTGCTAACGTAGATGGTGTGAAATTACTGTTTCTGTCTCTTGTACAGTTAGCCATTTGTGCAGCCTCATGCTTGTGGAAGATTATAGAGTTCACTCATAGTATGATGACTGTGAAGTGGTCCACATAGTATGTGCATGGAAACACAGTATAACCCCTACACTCTTCCTATGCAACATACAAATCTGCCACCACATATCATATCCATTAGGAGATCTCATATCACACATATAAATGCTAAATACCAAACTTTGCCTGTGCAAGAGCATCTACCGAGTAACAATGTGCACACGTTTGCCCCACTAGTCCAGGGTGCCAATGGAAACAGCAGTGATATAGGCTACTATGTTTGTGTGTTGCACTCAGATCAAATGATGGCTTCACTCCCATGAGTACAGTCTTAGTGCAAATGTGAAGACACAACACCAAATGTCTGACTATGAAACAAATATCCATTACAAATTACAAAAAACAAGGTTCATTCACCTTGGGCACTGATGCATACAAATATATGTTGCTTTGATGTGTCCGTAAATTTGCAGGTAGACATCATGTCTCAATGCATACCCGTCACCCAGCTTAAAGTAATCACACATCATAGACACATATTGTGATGGGTGCCAATGGTAAACATATATATGATTGAACTAACCCTGACTAGTTGTGGCTAGACAAGCTTACTTTGTGATCCACACATTTTAAAGTAAGTCTGTGGGTAAAGCTAAGGAGCTGTTGCAATGTGAATGTGCAACACATATGCTCAAATACACAAGGCCATACAGCAGATGTTTGTGTGGTACACCATGTTATGTTGTTTGTTTCTGAAGACTCTCTGGTAACCGTTGGTATGAAGATATCAGCATGGGTCATTTATGCCACTGCATATATATATAGCAAATGTAGGGAGACAGTTTGCCACCTGCATGGCACTTAGATTGAAACTTAGGCACTTAGGGTTGAAACACACAGGGGGTCATTCTGACCCCCGCGGGCGGCAGAAGCCGCCCGCCTGGCGGGAACCGCCAGAAGACCGTACCGCGGTCAAAAGACCGCGGCGGTCATTCTGACTTTCCCGCTGGGCTGGCGGGCGACCGCCAAAAGGCCGCCTGCCCGCCCAGCGGGAAAGCCCCAGCAACGAGGAAGCCGGCTCCGAATGGAGTTGCTGGTGTTCGACGGGTGCAGTTGCACCCGTCGCGATTTTCAGTGTCTGCCAAGCAGACACTGAAAATCTTAATGGGGTCCTGTAAGGGGGGCCCCACAACACCCGTTCCCGCCATCCTGTTTCTGGCGGTGAAAACCGCCAAAAACAGGATGGCAGGAAGGGGGTCGGAATCCCCATGGCGGCGCTGCTTGCAGCGCCGCCGTGGAGACTTCCCTGGGGCCGCGGTTCCCGCTGGTTTCCCTTTTCTGACCGCGGCTGTGCCGCCGCGGTCAGAATGGCGCCAGAAGCACCGCCAGCCTGTTGGCGGTGCTTCTGTGGTCGTTGGCCCTGGCGGTCCATGACCGCCAGGGTCAGAATGACCCCCACAATGTTGGTCACTCCCTGAGTAGGTATACTGCAACCACAAGGCATCCTGGACTAGTATCTTATACAGATATGGGCCGAGGTACCACAGGCCGGTGATGCTGGCGTCACACCAATCGCTGCTCATATAGTGGCACAAACCTCTCAACAATATCCATGAGGCCATGCAAAGTCTAGCTATGTGCTCATCCTGGACTCATAGCTATGGAGTAAATGAACACACCTCAATAGGCTCACTAGTGTAACTCTGCGTAATGGGTGCATTGCAGGTACCTTGTTGATGCATTACTGCTGGACAACCCCCCCGAATGATCAGGATCACTCATGTGAATTTATGGATGCCAACATGGGACTGTGTAAAAGGCCCATACCTCCATATTATTGTTGTTTGGGGTAGTTGTGGGTAGTTTGGGGTTTTTGGGCTTTTTGTTTGGTAAGATTATGTTTAGGGAGGAACATGTCAGGGAAGGGAAGGACCCAAACTGTGAATGCCCAGGAGTATGGTGGGCTCCTGTAGTTGATCACCCACTACCTGCTCAACATGGTAGCCAGTAGAGAAAGGGTAATCCAGAGGTACAAGGCAAGGGCATGGAAGCTAAGGAGGGAAAAGATCTGCTTCCACATGCAGAGGCTGTTTGAGGTTGAGCAGACAACCCCCCAATTCAAACATCGATGGGCAGATGTAATTAGATGGGAACATGACCTCCTCGATTACATTGCAAATGAAGGTGGTGGAACTATTCTTAAATACACATGGTTTGTAAATTCTTCTTCTTGTCTCATTTTCCTATAGATGGTTTGTGCTCATAGGGGCATATTTATACTCCGTTTGTGCCGAATTTGCGTCGTTTTTTTCGACGCAAATTCGACGCAAAACTAACTCCATATTTATACTTTGGCGTTAGACGCGTCTAGCGCCAAAGTTCATGGAGTTAGCGTCATTTTTTTGCGTGAACACCTTCCTTGCGTTAATGATATGCAAGGTAGGCGTTCCCGTCTTAAAAAATGACTCCGATGCATATGCGTCGTATTTATACTCCCGGGCAAAAATGACGTCCGGGAGTGGGCGGGTCTAAAAAACCCGCAGTAGCGCCGGATTTTAACGCCTGGGTCAGGGCAGGCATTAAGGGACCTGTGGGCTCAGAATGAGCCCAGAGGTGCCCTCCCCTGCCCCCAGGGACACCCCCTGCCACCCTTGCCCACCCCAGGAGGACACCCAAGGATGGAGGGACCCACCCCAGGGACATTAAGGTAAGTTCAGGTAAGTATTTTTTTTTTTTTTTTTGTGGCATAGGGGGGCCTGATTTGTGCCCCCCTACATGCCACTATGCCCAATGACCATGCCCAGGGGACAGAAGTCCCCTGGGCATGGCCATTGGGCAAGGGGGCATGACTCCTGTCTTTGCTAAGACAGGAGTCATTTCAATGGGGGTTGGGAGTGAAAAAAAAATGGCGCAAATCGGGTTGAGGCGATTTTTTTGCCTCAGCCTGACTTGCACCATTTTTGGACGCCCATACTCCATTTTCCCCCTACGCCGGCGCTGCCTGGTGTACGTCGTTTTTTTTCACGCACACCAGGCAGCGCTGGCGGCTAACGCCGGCTAACGTCATTGAATAAATACGGCGCCCGCATGGTGCTTCAGAATGGCGTTAGCCGGCGCTAATTTTTTTTACGCATAACTGCGTTAGCGCAGTTTTGCGTCAAAAAGTATAAATATGGCCCATAGTTTCTCTTAACACACAAATGTCATGCCCACACAAAACCATTTTTTGAAGACGAAGCATGGCACAGAGGCATTCAAACATTGGCTGTCATGCACATGCACCCACACTGCCCAGTGGCCCTATCATATCTAGTGAAAACTTTCTCTCTTTGCACCACATTGCACATGATAACAGATTTGCTGCGCAGAAACTGAGAAACTGTGCACCTTTACTTTTCATGCCCTATCACCAGGACATCTTCTGACTTGTGCTGCCCTGGGGTATGTGCTTTTTATGGAGCTGTTCTTATTTGTGACATTCTAGTTGTTCATGTCTCATGTAGCTGAGGCCTGATGTATGTAACTTTGTCTATAGGTCTGACATACAGAATGTCATATATCTGAACAAATCTCACACGATTGTGTAGAATTAAAAAAAAAAAGCTTCAGGAATGCTCATGACATGTATGGTCAATGTCTGAGATTATGCATCACTACAGATACTGATCTCCAGTAAATGAAGGAAAAAGGATGAATAATGTGTGATTGATATAGGGTAGTCCTGTACATGTAAAGAAATGAGTAAGGCACGGGTACTGTTATCCCTTGTCTGTGAGTTATTTATGTGCAGAGATCCATGACAGTCTGCAAGCCTTCTGACATTTTGTAATAATGAGTCTTTGTAACTGGTTGTACGTGTCCACCTGATATGTGTTATGTTTCATCACATGTGTATACATGTCAGCCTGCCTTACCAATGTGTATTATTGAGGCATGTTGCATGAGCCATTTTAGCTGTTACAATCAGAAGGTTTACATTGCCAATTGCTATTCATATGTAATGCACAATATTTGACCACACTGTATATGTTCTACCATCACAGTGCAATAAATCACATTGGGGGTTATTACAACTTTGGAGGAGGTGTTAATCCGACCGAAAAGTGACGGTAAAGTGACGGATATACCACCAGCCGTATTACGAGTCCATTGTATCCTATGGAACTCGTAATACGGCTGGTGGTATATCTGTCACTTTACCGTCACTTTTGGGACGGATTAACACCTCCTCCAAAGTAGTAATAACCCCCATTATGTCTTGTAGGTGGACTTTACTCAGCTGGAGAAGTGGAGAGCTTCAAGGAACCGGATGTTACAAGTGAGTGTCATCCTGAATGCTTATTGTGTAGTGCAAGGATTGTGTATGATGTTGGATTCATAGAAGAGCATGTCAGGGGATGGTATTCCTTACAAATGCATTCCCTATGCACAGCTCTACATTTGTTGCTCACAGTGCATTCTGTGTCTCGCGTGTATGGTCACTCCACACAGTAGGGGGGATTCACACCACAGTAATGACAGAAAGACTATCGACCTCATTTAGTAAGGTTTGGAGCAGGGCACCAGCACAAGCCTTCTTGCTGTGCCACCCCGCGTCAAAAGAAAAGGGCAGGTATGTGCAATATACCTAAGATACAGTGCATGTCTGTCCTTGTCCCCTGCACTGGCACACAAATTGCTGCCTAGTGCAAATGCAGGCACCCTTGCCCATGATGCAAGTGTGCCTGCGTTACAAGGATGATTGTTTGTGCGGTGGAAGGGATACCTTCTACCTTTCTGCACATAAATAATCATTAATTACATTTTTCTCTTGGTGTAGGTGGTGTAGGAATCTGATGCATTCCCAACCGCATAAATCTGAGAGTGCAACAGATTCCGTCCGGTTCCATGGTGTTGCATGGAACCCCCACAGCAACACCCATGGAACACCGCTTTCACACAGTGTTATGCATGAAAGTGGTCCATATTTACAAGGCCATGAAAAATCATGTAAGGTGGCTTTGCAATGCCTTGTAAATGAGTTGGCGCACCTCACCATTGGAGAGTCCACAAAATGATGATCCGGTGGTCCACTGTGCTGCTAGGACCTCATAAAGGAGGCCCTATGTGCCTAATTTACAGGGTCATGACAAGCCATGCAGGGTGGCCATACGCGTTTTTTTAAATATGTCCCTGCTATGAGCACTACATTACCCTAAAAAAACTGCGAATAAGCCCCTAAGAGTTGCAAGGACAAATGTAAACATTCCACACTTGGTAATGCATTTCTAAGACTAACTCATGTTGTGTAATGCCCCATACTCTATGGTGGATATCCTATTCCCTGTCATCTTCACAGATATGGCAAGGCGTGTTTAGCCAGAGGAATGTCTGCATAGCATAGTCATCCAGCATGCTAAAACCCAATCTATCTTCTGATTGTGCTGGCCATGATAGTCTCCAAAATGTATCTCAAAACAGGATCACACTTTGGACTGCAATTGCTATTGACATCACAAGATACCTGTGCAGATGAGATGCAGGGCATGCATGCACACATCCATCAAACAGTTGTGCTAAGTGCTGGTGTGTAGCAAGGTAACATTAATATCTGACACATAGGGACAGATACTAGGCTGTGTAGGGGGACACATGCAGTTACATTGTGAGTATGTAAAGAGTCATGGCACAGTCCACCATGGACTTACAGGAGATCGTGTAGGAGATGTTTCGTACATCTCTTTGTAATGTGAGTGAGCTATCCACCCTTCATTCTTATATCTAATACCTGGCACATGTTAAGTTTAGATAGAAAGGCCATTGCAGGATGCAGAAGGAGCACTGATGATCAGCAAAACATGGTGGCCCAGATTTATGTTGAAGTGGCACAGCGTGGTGCTGCACCAAAAATAGCAGCGCCGCAGCACTTTCGAAATGCAGTGATGTGTCATATTTAGAGGAATACGGCGCACACCCGCATTTCCCCCGTGCTGGCACTAAAGTAAGTTGCTTAGCACTAATGCAGGCATCCTTGCACCATAGTGCAAGGGTTTCTGCGTTGAGGGGATAGTTTGTTTATGTTCAGGAAGGTGTGCCTTCCTGCACATAAACAATCTATAATTACGATTTGGCACTTCTATGTGTGCTGCAAAGTGCAGCAAACATAGAAGAACCAAAGCGACATTTTGAATGATTGTGTATATGCAGGAAAGTGTCCTTTGCTGCACATAAACAATCGTCCATGGCATTTTGCTTCTTCTATGTGTGCTGGCAAATGCAGCACACATAGGAAAAGCAAAAAACGAGGAGTAATAAAAGCATTCCTCCTCGTTTTGCCATGATAACAGCACCCCTAGTGTTGTGTTAGTTTTTGGCGCTGCCTCAGGTTGACGACAACTGGTAAATCTGAGGCAACGCCAAAAGCAATGAGTGTTGCAGCTCATCATCCGCATCATCGCTGAAGCCTGGAACAGTTTGCTGGCCAGGAGGTATGGGTTCACCCTCTGCAATTAGACAGAGAAATAGTCATGGTGATCTCTGTTTGATGTTGACATGAGTAATTAGGCTGACATTCAAGGTTTCAGATGTAGCACTGTCAGTTCAACAGTATTGCATAGTTCTCCTGCTAGACATGGGTACTGATGTGAAATTGCACTGTATTTCTGTTACTGATGGCAGTATCTCTGCATTAGTCTCACAAGCAATGTATGCCTACTCCGATGGGTTGAGCCCTGTCCTACTGGGTTAGATTACAATCATTGACATTCACCCCATTTCATCATGATCAGAGTTGGTTATCTGCAGAGTGTCACACATCGTTTGACTCAGGCCCACACCATTGTATGTGTCTGAGCCTCCTTGGGTTAGTCACGTTTGGGTCCTGGGATACAGGTTAGTGCCACACAGTGATGCTACCTAGATCATACATTCACTCTCACGTGCCAACGACACATGGAATAGGCATGACCATATCCAATGGTGCTACATTTTGCTTTGCTATTGATGGGTCAGGCATCACCCCACATGGAAGTAATGCTGAAAATGGTGCCAAATACCTACCTATGTTTCCCACATCACTAGACCCACCTTTGAGCATGGGAGCTTCCATGACTCCTGTCATTTGTGATGCTAGGTGGTTCTTGTAATCTCTTGTCAGGTCCCTTTTGACATCCTCCAATTTATACACTTTGAGGCAATGTTGCATCAGACTCCCTCCTGGCATGTGCTGCTTCTTTCCACTGGTCCACATGACATGTAGGATATAGTACCCTAATGGGCTGTTTCCTGCCATCCCTCCCCAGGTGCGACACAAGTGTGGCACAGTCAGACACAGCAGTGCACGTGTATTTGTGAGGCTACATTGCAGTACACATGTCCATTCTCACCTCGACAATATGCACAGTCTCCCCATTTGGACCAAATGGCAGTTTCACATGCACAGTCAGTGCCTACAATGCACAGCACTAACAAAGGCCCACCAGGCCCACATTTCATTATTAGTTTGTACAAACATGGTCCTCTGGTGTGCATCTCTTACATCTCCCCCTGGTTCAATTTATTAGATGAGAGGAGTTCATGTAGTCCCTTACATCGCAGCTGACACCTGTGTGCTCTCATCCTGCATGTCAGGTCAGCTGTGTGCAATATAGTTTCATGCAGAGTACTATAGACATGTATTCAGCCATGACTCTATGTTTAGATACTTCCTATGGCCTACAACTGAGCCCCCTCTCAGATGAGTGGTTTCTCCTCTGACACGTCCATTCCATTCTGGGGATTAACAGCCTAGATTAGTGTGCCTGGGCTCAAGTGAGACTGAGTAGCTTCATGGTGGAAGGTAGCCTGCATTGTCACAGTCAGGTTGTGCAGGGTAGCAGTGTGCATCCATGATGTATTCTACCAGTCCATGTATTTTGCTTTGTATTCTGGGAGTAGTGGTTATGATGAGTGAGGTTGTCAATTCAACTACAAATGCCAGAATACAAAGAAAGGTAAACGTGGACTGATGCTGCACTTCACACATTGAAGGGAGTAAGGTTGCGGAGGTGGACAAAGCTGTGCAAATTGTGACAGGTCAGTACGAATTACATTTATTTGGTGTTTAACCATAGATGAGCCAGCATTCCACCTTTTGGCCTGTCAACAATGCGTTGAAGCACGGGGACATAGCTGCCTGGACCTTTCAACATTACCTGGCTGCCACATTGCCCCTCACTGCAACTTACCATATAGTTCTTGTTGTTCATCACAGGCCATATTGTCCTGTCCCAGGACTCCAGCCACCAACTCCTCAGGGATGACAGCTGACACCATCTCCTCCAACTCTTTGGGCTACTCCTGGGGTGCAGACTTCCACCTTTGGTCTGCAACACTGCCTTGCGATGCTGAACAGTTTCTCCTTTGTCCTGCACTTGCAATCATGACAGCGCTCCTTACAGTCAGTCAGTGTCCTCTTGACTTCAGCTACATTATTGACCTTGTTCAGAGTGGACTGCCATATGTCTTCTTTCCTCCATAATGGCAATTTTTGAGGTGATAAAGAGCTGGTGTTGGTGTTCCGTCACCTCAGTGGTCAGAATCTTATTCTCCTCCTCACTAAACTTGCACTTCCTCTTCAACTTCCCCTGGGGGTCTTTCTGGACATCCTGGCTGGTACTGGGTTTGCTGGGGTTGTCCTGGAAATAGTGGTATCCTCGGTCCTCCATAGTTGCTTCTGGAATGTGTTACTTTTTTTAATCAATGCAGCATTTTTTTACTGATTTTGACGCTTTCAGTGCTCAAAAGTGATGCTGTGATAGCTTGTGTTGCTTTCCGTGCTGCTAATCAGCCTCTCATCACTTTTGCAGCGTTATTATTATTGCAGTATTATTTGAATTTGGAGGTACCATAAACTTTAAGCGCAGCTTGCCCCTGGTCTGGGTGGGGGTGATACCCCTTGTAGTCACACATTCTTCAAAGAGAGCATCAATGTGGAACACCTAATTGGGCCTCAACCCAGCCACTTTTATCAAATTGAGAAATTGAGAAAAGTGGCTGGAATAATACTCGGGTAGGCCTTGAGTGTGTTTATAAGCCTCTCACTAGTAGTATAGGATAGGTTCCTCTTCACACCACAATTATTAGTGAACTCAGGCCCTGAAGAATGCCCCTGACCAGTTGTGGCTTAGCGTGTGGGCAGAAATATGTTGGACATAATGATTATCATGCAGGAATGAGTCATTACACTCAAAAACCGTCCATCCCTTGTTTTTAATTTTATCAACAGACACTACTATTAAAGGTGTGATTTACACTGATGATCTGTAACGTAATTTTATTTACATGACTGGATCCTTGTATTATCCAGAAACACTACATCTAAGAAATCCCTCTGGGCTCATTTGACCACGAGGTTGAGTCTGCCCAGGTGGCACTGTCCTACCTGGGTGGGGGTAGGTGGCCAAAAGATGAAGCATGACACTATTATGTGTATGAGACAACCTATTCCATAAGAAGGAACTCCCAGCATAGGATCCAAATTAATGGTTTTCACAAACCATCCCTTAAGGGACTAATGGGATCACAGTAAAAGAAAAAACAACCACAAGCTGGTCCTGTCTCTTGTCTCCTCCATACTTTTTGAGTTCATGGTGTTGTGGACCCTTCAAGGCCCCAAATAAACCTTCTGAAAGAAGCTCCAGAAGTTTGGAATCATTTAGAGGATTTTTTGTGAAAAGCTCCATAAGTTGACCAACCTGTTTTCGAGAGTCAAGCCTGCGACGTCTAACCGTGTGACGCAGCCTGAAATTCAGGTTTGCCTTCCCAAAGCTCCAGAGCTCTTCATCGTCCATGATGAGAACCAAGACCTCCAGGAATCACTGAGACCTCATGCTGAAGCAAACCACTGTCATCAAACCACTAGCTGGCCTGTCAGGGAGACTTGCTTGACATCAATGGAAAAAGAACCAAAAAAAGTCACTAATTGCCTACCGCTCATTATAGCCGACCTGCGCACCATTGCAGTTAGCCTTAAACTTTTACTTTGCCCCGGTCAGGTGTGAGCAGATAGCTGCAGCTGGTGCTTTTCACTTTTCGGCACTAGAAAGCACATTTTTACATTTAGGCCCTCATTACAACCCTGGCGGTCAGTGTTAAAGCAGCGGTAATACCGCCAACAGGCCGGCGGGAAAAAAAATTGAATCACGACCATGGCGGAAACCGCCAACACAGACAGCCACTTTAACAAACACCGCGGCGGTAACCGCCAACAGACAGGCGGAGGACAAAGTACCGCCATCCTATCACAACAGGCCTATCCGCCACCTTTGCCGGGGCGGAACCAACGCTCTCAAAAGCGCGGCAGAAACAGCACACAGAAGGGAAACTACTCACTTCTCAACACCCAACGAGGCACCAGGATGCCATGGAGCCCGGACTACACGTCCTGCCTATGCTGCTCTACCTCCTACTCTATAAAGGAGCAGGACAGACGCCGTCGACGACCACGGTGAGTACTGCACCTACAACACAGGGGAGGCGTGTGAACAACATACACACAAATACATGCGGCAACATTACATATACACCCCCCCCACCCCTCGGAAGAATGCAAGGACAAAATTTAATGATTGTAACAATTGTAATCATGAAAAGTCTGATAGTCAAAGTTCAAAATTCAGTATATACAAATGTTTACACCAACAACACAAGTCCAGGTAGTGTACCGATCATTGTTCATGGACCAGTGGTCCCAAAATGCATGGGCGAAGCCCACACACGATACCTGACTGGAAACGGAGAGAACACTGCTGGGGCATCAGATCGAAAATAAACAGGCACCTCAGGGGGAGGGGGCACCTCAGCCAGATGAACGCACAACGCCACTGCTGCACGAGGGGGCTCCATGCCCATTGCTGTATTCTGGGGAGTGCAAAGGCACAGTCTCTCAAGTTTCTCCAGTGGGTGGTTTGCCCACTGCTTTATCCTGGGGAGTGCAAAGCCACAGTCTCTCAAGTCTCTCTAGTGGGTGGTTTGCCCACTGCTTTATCCTGGGGAGTGCAAAGCCACAGTCTCTCAAGTCTCTCCAGTGGGTGGTTTGCCCACTGCTTTATCCTGGGGAGTGCAAAGCCACAGTCTCTCAAGGGGATAACAGTCTCCACTGGTTCTCGAGGGGGCCTGGTGCCCAGAGTGCTTCATCCTGCCAAGGACTGAGGTAGTGGATGGCATTCTCCACTGGTTCTGGAGGGGGCACGGTGCCCAGAGTGCTTCATCCTGCCAAGGACTGAGGTAGTGGATGTCATTCTCCATTGGTTCTGTACGGGGCACGGGGCCCAGAGTGCTGCATCCTGCCAAGGACAGAGGAATGGATGTCATTCTCCACTGGTTCTGGAGGGGGCCTGGTGCCCAGAGTGCTTCATCCTACCAAGGACTGAGGTAGTGGATGTCATTCTCCAAGGGATCTAGAGGGGGCCTGGTGCCCAGAGTGCTTCATCCTGCCAAGGACTGAGGTAGTGGATGTCATTCTCCACTGGTTCTGGAGGGGGCATGGTGCCCAGAGTGCTCCACATGCAGGGTGGCCGGTACCATTCCCTCACCTGGGTGTGTATGCCATGAGATTGCCAAGGAACAGGTAGCATGATACGCCATGTAGGCAGCGACATACCCCACTGCTGCGGCTTCACCTTCCACCTGCAGGTGCAAACAGTGATGGAAATCATGCCTCATGGAAGCTGGCCAGGGTCCAGGAAGTCTCCTCCAGCCTCGGACAACTGACCACTGGGGATGGTAGCCATGTCAGCGGTGGTGCCACTGTCCGAGCACGTAGCAGGGCTGGTGGCGGTGCTTGCGGCGGTGTCTGTGGCGGCGGTGCTGGTGGTGGTGCATGGGTCAGCACCTGCTGAGGAACACAGCAGGATGTCTCCTGCAGCCTCGGACGGCTGCCCACTGGGGAAGATGCTAGGGACTGTCACTGAGGCTGCAGACGTGCTGGTGGCGGTGCAGGTGGCGGTGCTGGTGCAGCTTGCGGTGTTCGCCGCCATACAGGTTGGTGTTGTCGTGGACAGAAGGGGTGTCACTGGTCCCTCAGTAGGTGCCACTGTGCCCTGTCCTGACCTGCTCTTCTGCTTTTGTCCCTTCCCCACCTTTGATGGTGCCGCAGGTGTCTTGCCATTATCCCCTTTTGTTTTTGCAGAGCCCTTGGTGGCTGGTAGGTGCGGCTTCTCCCTCTGGGATGCGGGCACCTTCTTCTCCTTGGCAGATGGCAGAATGTCCTTGCCCTTGCTACGTGGCACACTGGCAGCCCTGATGGGTGGCGCACTCGATGACCCCACAGTAGCTGGCACCACTGTGCCTGGGGATTTGGTGGCTGAGGTGCTGGGCTGGGACCTGGAAAGCCTGGCCCTAGGGAAAAGATGGGGGGAGGTGAAGGAAAGAGGTGAAGGTTTGCCAGGAAAAGTTTTTTAGGCACACTGGGACGGGAAGATGGAGGGGGTTTGGGAGTGGAGGAAGAGGTAGTGGTTGTAAGAGGTGTACGTTTGCTGAATTTGGGTGAAGGTGCATGGGCCTGAGGCTGTTGTGAGGTGGATGGCTGTTGGGTGGGTGTGTGCCTGCGTTTGTGTACTTTGGGAGGAGGGATTACAGACACACTGGGAGAGGACACAGGGGATGTGTGCATGGTAGTGGGGGTGGTGAGTGCACGTAAGCGGTGTGTGGTGATGGGCGTGCTGGTGATGGAGGCAGTGGATGAAGATGTAGTGCATGCAGGTGTGAGTGGAGATGAGACAGGGAGGGAGGGAGTAGGACGTGGAGGAGGGGGACACAGTAGAGGCAGTGGATGTTTGCTGTGTCTGCATGGGGATGGTGCTTGTGTGAGTGCCTGTGGGATGTGTGGTGTTTATGTTTGCCATGTCCACTCTTGTATGTTGATGAGTGTGCATGCTGGTCTGATGGTGTGCTTGGGATAGGCTGAGGTACAGGGGATTGGGTCTGGGTGGAGGAAGTTGGAGGGGGGAGGCTGGACACAGGGACAATGGCTGCCATCAGTGCTGAGGCCAGAGCCTGAAATGCTCTCTGTTGGGCCGCCTGCCCAGAATGAATACCCTCCGGGTATGCATTTGTTTGTTGCAAATGCCTCTCAACACCCTGGAAGGCATTCAAAATGGTAGATTGCCCAACAGTGAGGGATCTCAGGAGGTCAATAGCCTCCTCACTGAGGGCAGCAGGGCTGACTGGGGCAGGGCCTGAGGTGCCTGGGGCGAAGGAGATGCCGACCCTCCTGGGTGAACGGGCACGGGAAACACACTAAGGGGCTGCTGGGAGGGGAGTGCTGGTAGGGGGGGTGACAGCTGTACCTGTTGATGCGGTGGGCACAGAGGAGCCCGCCACCGCAAGGGAGCTCCCATCAGAGGAGGAGTCGCTGTCACTGGTGTATGCTCCTGACCCTGCCGTGGAGCTCCCCTCACCCTCTGTCCCACTGGTGGCTTCAGACTCTGTTGCTTCACCCTCCAGGGACAAGTGGGTTGCAGCTCCCTCTTGCTCCAGCGCCACTGCTCCTCCACCTGATGATGCTATTGCACACAAGAACAGGGAGACAACAAAAGGGGGTGGGAAGACAGAAGAAAAACATGTTCAGTGCATGCAACACCACTACTGTTGGCGGACACAACACACAGGGAACAGCCCTCAGCACTACACCATGCACTAACAGTTCCTAGAAAATTCACATGCCCATGGGGTACGAGGCCTAAACCCAATTGCTGCACACCTGGAAGTCACAGGAGGCTGACTAGATGTAGATGGCTCTTACCACTAGTGGGGTTGGGGTGCCACAGAGCCTGCCTCACAAGGGACCTTGCGTACCAAGTTCGCCCTGGTCTAGGGTAACCCACTGCCCACCTACCCCCACCCAGACACCTTGTAATGCACGCAGAGTCATCTGAATGAGAGTGTACTCACCCCCTTGTGGCTGCTGTGATGCCCTCAAGCACCCCTCCAACTCCACGTTGGGAGGGCATCCCCAGCTGGGCCTCCGCCGTCGTCTTGCTCCAGCGGCACAGGTCCTCCCATCTTTTACGGCAGTGGGTGCTCTGCCTGTGGTAGACCCCCAGGGTCCGGACGTCCTTGGCGATGGCACGCCAAATACCCTTTTTCTGGTGGGCGCTGGCCTAGAGGAATGGTACAGGGGGAAAGGAAAATACTCACCCATCTGGACCGTCATAGTCATGGCCCACCAGTTCCCACCCATGCCCTGGCGCACATACACTCACCATCCCCACATGCAGGTCTCAGCCCCTCCCATGTATCTTCCATCCACACCACTCAAAGCAGGCATTGCCCACGCAGCATGCTCACAGTGTACTCAGCTGTTTGTCTGGAGGACCGTACAGTTGCGTGGGGCCCTTTCCCCAGACACTGTAGCCATCGTCGCTTCCAGACACAGGTCACAGCAGCACTTGCAGTGTAGGTCCTCTCCTGTTGAAGGTCAGTTATCAAGTGAGTGATCAGACAGAAAATAGCGGTCACGTCCGCGGCGGTGCGTACCATCACCGCCGGCGTACATCGTCATTGACTCCTGGGACTCATAGGGCCCAATGTTAACCAATGTAGAATTGCGCCACCGTCTTCGACCGCCCACCGCGACGTTGTACAATGCAAGCGCAGTTACCTCATTTCCCCTTGTCCCCATTTCAGGGGGCCACATGGGATGGATAAAAACTGCGTCACACCTATCTAGGCCAGGAATGCAGACAGATACTGGCACATTGTGAATTACAAACGTTTCTGCAAATAACACATTGTGATACCTCAGTGTTGGATGACTCTCTGCTCTCTGTTCTTCTCCATAGGGCACGTCTGCTGGGGCAGGTGATGAGATGGCGGCATCCTCCGGTGTATAGACCCCTGGTGGACCTGTCGACAATGGAAGAGAGAAACATCATAATCACATTCAGACTTGATCGTGCAACAATCCTGGAACTGTGTGCCCAGTTGGAGCCAGACCTGATGTCAGCTATCCGCCATCCCACAGGAATCCCCCTTCTAGTGCAGGTCCTGTCTGTACTCCATTTCCTGGCCAGTGGGTCTTTTCAAACAACAGTGGCCATGGCATCAGGGATTTCCCAGCCAATGTTCTCTAACGTGTTGTCCAGAGTGTTATCTGCCCTGCTGAAACACATGCACAGCTACATCGTTTTCCCTCAAGTGGAGGATTTGCCCACAGTGAAAGGTGACTTCTCTGCCCTGGGACATATCCCCAACATCACTGGTGTCATTGATGGAACATATGTGGCATTTGTACCCCCCCCGCAGGAATGAACAGGTGTACAGAAACCGCAAAAGCTATCATCCGATGAATGTGCAGATGGTGTGTTTGGCATACCAGTACATCTCCCATGTCAATGCCAAATATCCTGGCTCAGTGCATGATGCTTACATTTTGAGTAAAAGCAGCATCCCTTATGTGATGGGGCAACTCCAGAGGCACTGTGTGTGGCTAATAGGTGAGGCCAATGTCCCAATACAGTTGACATAGGTGTCTGGGTATGAGGTTGTCCCGAAGGGTTAGTGTGTGTCTAACAGTTGTCACTTAACATTTGCAGGTGACTCTAGTTACCCCAGCCTGTCATGGCTACACTCCCCAGTGAGGAATCCCAGGACAAGGGCAGAGGAACGGTACAATGAGGCACATGGGCGAACTAGGAGGATTATAGAAAGCACCTTTGGCCTCCTGAAGGCCAGATTCCGGTGCCTCCATCTAACAGGTGGATCTCTGTACTACTCACCGAAGAAGGTGTGCCAGATAATCGTGGCCTGCTGTATGCTGCACAACCTGGCTTTGCAACGAGAGGTGCCTTTTCTGCAGGAGGATGGGCCAGATGGTGGTCTTGTGGCAGCTGTGGAGCTTGTGGACAATGAAGAAGAGGAGGCAGAAGAAGAGGATGTCGACAACCGAAACAACATCATCATGCAATACTTCCAGTGAGACACAGGTAAGAAGATGTAACTGCTTCCCACATCTCATACTATTGTTGGAGCTAGCATAAGTCTGTCATTTTCACTCAGTGTATGGACACTGACTTGTCACTTTGACTTTCCATTTCACAGATCTGGGTCCCACTTTGTGCCCTCTGCTATGCTTACTACTGGCCTACAGCTGTGTTACACTGGTATATGAACAAGTACATTGACATTGCTCTATTCCATAGATATTACAATTACACATTTGTGAAAGCACAGACTGACTCCAGATTGTTTTGTGATTGAAGTGTGTTTATTTTGTGCAAATAAGTGGGGGGGGGGGGTCGTAAAATGGGCTGGGGTGATGGCGGAGGAAAGTCCATGGCAGAGTCCAGTCTATTTGTTTCACAGGTGCATTGTCCAAAGGGGCATAGGAAGTGGAGCAATGGCAGTTTAAGGTGGACAGGGTGACAAAGTGGGACAGAAGAGTGGCCGTAGCGGTATGTTGGCGGTCCTATGGACGGCAGAAAGTGGGATTTACAGCCAGGGTTGTAATGAGGGCCTTAATCTTTTTTAAGTAATTTCTCTGGTTCCTACATTGGATTTTTGTTGTTTTGGTGTCATTTTAAAGATACTAATTCTGTCTATTTTTATAAATTGGGTTTGTATTTTTATTGTTTGTTGTGTTTTACTTATGTACTGTTTTGTTGATATTAAATGCTTTACACACCTGTTTCCTAAATTAAGCCAGACTGATCATCGGCCAAGCTACTAAGGGTTGAGCAAGGATTCATTTATTATGTTTTGATTGAACCTTATTTGTAATTGTGGTGTTATTACTGATGGTAGGTACCTAACAGCACCTAATAATAAAGCACTTTTCAACAAAAGGCATGTGTTGTAAAAACCGCACGGTAAAGGCATCTGAGAAGCCCTCCTGATATTTTGAATTCGGAATTGGAGAGATGCGAGTGAATATCTTAAGGTTGCTGAAGAATTGTTTCCACTCACTGCACTGATTGGCTCTTGATTTTTTGGGATGTAAATGTGGAGTAAGCCATATTAACGCATACTGTTGCAGGTTTCTTTGCAATACAGTGGAGATTAACTTAAGGGAGTACTGAGCTTTATGAATCCCTCCAACTCATCTCTAGTCAAATCAAGCTGGGCATGCACCTCTAGAAAGGAATTTACCACGCGGAAGTGAGTTTACAGCCTTTTCATCAGCATTTCAATGTAAACTCCAGGAAAATTCAGTCTTGTCTTATAGGCGTGTGCTGTTAGTTCTCATTGCAACTAGCAGAACGTACCACGCCGACACCTCCAGAAACGGCAAGTCCTTTACATGTATTCTTGCCTTTTCACAGCACCCCAGAAAGGTAAGTGACAGCCTAGGGAAGCAGATAGTGTCACAGGGACAGGAATACAATATGAAACTGCATTTTAAATTTGAGACACAATACTGCTGACCTCAAGCTGGCTTAGACTTTGTGGAACAGACACCCACCCACCAGGCATTGTGGCTTCCGTAGCCATGAAGCATTCTCCTCCGAGTGCTGAGAAGCCCATATGTAACAATACAGCAGCTAGACTTCAAAGCTATACCTAACTTTTGTTGGTACGGGGCCATGAAAACACCCAGCCCCTAACCACAGCGCAAAATCTCAGAGTATCTAAAGAAAAGTAAGGTACCTTGATGTGTTGTTAAGAGTAATGTAACGTTAAAAAAATACACCTGGCAGACTAGAGTTTGGCCAGTGGGAATCTCCTGAAATCGAATGGCATAAAATGAAGAAGGTAGCTTTCTCACTGGTGTTATTAGGTTTTGCTGCCCTCAATACAACTACGGCTTTTTCTTCCTTACTGGTAGTTCTATAGACACTAAATACAATTAGCCTTGGTCTCTCAGTGACCTGGACTACCTTCGGTGTCTTTAAACACATCTATGGTCAGATCGAGAAAGAGCCAGAAGTGCAAGACCTATAAGGCAACTTAGGCTCTTTCCTTTAAGGCTCGCACGATGGTTATGCGGTTCATAATTCAAGCACTCCTCCAAGAAGGGTAAAAGCGCCACAAGGAAAACACCTATGAGTGGAAACATGTCTGTGTTAAATCCCTCCGGTGTTTGCAAAATCTAGCGTGCATATTAATTCTAATCCACTCTACTTGACAGAAAAAGAAAACCTAAACGCAGGATTAGGCTCATGAGGCGCACTGTATGTAGATGTGATCGCATGAGCTGAGCAAGGTGTATTATTAATTTCTCGAAGCCTGGGTGCATATGCGTCACTGTCACCAAGGATGTTCAGTGCATTAAACATAGGTTAAGCTCATACAGGATGAAATGAGCATGCGAACTCGGAATACGATGGTAAAGACCGTTGGAGTAATAACATGAAAGCCACTTTGATCTGGTGCAGAGTAAATAAGGTGAATCAAAGATACATGGGTATTTTTTTGTAGTTGTCATAGACACTGGATCTGCCTTTCCGATGTGAGCATTGCGATTAAGAGCAAGCATCTCTTTCTTTGGGTTCGCGGGGAATCTTACTTATATGCAGCTGATACTCAGTTGCTGGTCCTCCACCAAACAGAAGGAGCATTCAGAGATAACTACTTGTGGACAGCATACAGCCCTAAAGCATGTGTGAGAGCTAAAAAGGTCAGACAAATGTGCCCATGCATTGTCAAAGCATCATCAAAATCATACGAAACCGTGAGACTTGCTCATAAACACAGATAATTAAGGAACATATGCGAAGCAAAAAGCACAAAGCAAAAATCTAAGCATGTATCCCTAAAATAAACTTCTTAGTGGACCAATGGCAGGGTCCATAGCCCCAGGTTCATAGGCCAGTATTCAAAATATAGTCTCACTAGGCTAAGCTTGTCTTACCTCCCCGTCATCCACACCGACTTTTAATCATATCCAGCCTCTATTTACCATACTAAGTCCATATCCGTTTTTTTTTGTTATTCTGTTTTACTAACTGACTGGCTGGATGCAGCAAGACCCTAGGCCTCAATACATAACTAGAAAAGTCATGAACTGTTTATGGGTAAACTGTGAACTGGTGGACCTGCACCGTTGACCTTGCAGGACTCTACCTACTGAAACACAAAAATTGCCCTTAGGTTATTACCTAGCTAGGCTTTTACTATTGTTTCTGAAGACTAATATTTTTCTTCATGATAAAAGCACATCACGAGTCTGGAACCTTGCAGCACTTTTGACCTTTTCGCCACCTTTGGACAGAATATAATTTACGACTTGACATTGATGGGACAAAAATTGAACAACGTGCTCAGCCACCGATTAACATATTTTAGTCAGAAAGTGTTCATTTTAGGAATATGCTAAGAACACCACATCTGGTTAGAGACGGCCACTGGATGAACTGAGACAAAAGGATTCGTAATGGGACAAACCGAACCCGGCCCCCTGCCGTTCAACACGGAGGTACCTGCCCAATACGCTTTGGTTGTCCCCGAATTTAAAAAAATAGTTTATTTGTATAGTTTATTGAGCTAACTATAACTTTTTTTCAAGACTTTATATGTATTTTTATAAAGAAATATTAGCAACATTATGGCCGGCATAGAATCGCCTAAAGACCAACAAACATAAGAGAGGGAAAACATACATCAATGGCCCTCATACATTGCGTCATGCATAGTGGGTAAACAATACAGCACACAGTGTAGCAGGATTAGTGGAACAAAAAGCCAAGCACCTCAGCAGGGTGGCGTGCAAGGGGTATCTCAAGCATGAGGGGCGATTTCCATTTTAAGGGATAGGGACAGTTTCTCAGAGTGAATTATCTTCAGGTTGCTGGAGCAGGTACATTTTGAGGGGCTGCCATATATCTTTGGATCAAGAGGTGGAAGGCAGCACATCCGCACATACTTCTAGTTCATTAGAGTTCATTAAAGTGCACTAGATTCGCAACCCATGCTTTGAATTTGGAGGCACGACAACAACTATTGAACTCAACAATATAGCTAATAACATAAACCTTCATCTCTCCGTGCTCTGCAAAATCCTTCATCTTTTCGGAACTGATGACGTGGTGGCGCTGACAAACGCCAATGTCACAGTATGCATGGGTTACTGCAACATCAACCCCTTCCCATACGAATACAGAAGCAAGCAGCCAGACATAACTAAATGTCGGCAAACAAGGCCGGCCTGCTGCAAGGTTTTCATTGGATTCCCATGACAGAACTGCTGGGGGCAAAGACCCAGAATGCCTACAGAAACGGACCCCACACTGTTCCCAGCAAGAAACCTAAAATCTGCATCCAATCGTTCGATACATCAGGACTCTTTCTAGAGACTGAAACATGAAAGCAGACCCCGAGGACTTCAGGGAGCTTAACTATTCAAGTCCAAACCAACCACCTGCATTTTCAGGAAACTTCTACTCAAAAAAACTAGTGAGACTTGCTTTCTAACAGAACTCGGCGCTGAGTAAGGGTTTCAGCTGAGGAACATTAAGAGCAAAATCCTTCTGGGCGGACTCCAAAGGGCCCTTCCTCAACTTTCTTTTAACCGGATATTGCCAGTTTTCAGCACTCTGAAAAACTGAGAGATTACAAATAGAGCATTATAAAACTCACAAAAAATATTTCAGCCTGCTCAAGTGCTCCAACAAAATACATCTTCGCAATTTAAACCGTGTTGGCCTGGCAAGAACTCAAATTAAAACATTTGAAATTTGATTAATGATTAATTCCCGCCCTGACATCAAGGATGCAATCATAACCACTGCCTTCTTGGTCAGAAGTGCTTTCCAATACTGTGGGAATGATATGCAAATCCGCAGGATCAAACTAGACTGCTCCTTATCACTCTAAAAACAGACCTACCCAGTCCTCAGCACCTGCACCATTGATCTGCTTGGCATAAAGTCCCTTGATATCTTCCGAACAACCCCACACTGTGAAGTTTGGGATAAATTGCTTTCCTGGTTGAACTATGAAATACCAGATCATCCAGTAGTACAAACCGAAAGGAGCTAGAATGAAAGCCACTTATACGCAGAAAACAGACCTTATGCATCATCCTTCTCAATATTTGGCGGCTCTGCCAGACAGAAACTGAATATGCTGAAAGGACTTTGGCAGCAACCAATACATTTGATCCACTCTTATTGAACAAAATGTTCTCCTGGTAATTCATCCAACACTTCTTTTCCTCTGGAAAAATGAATACAGATCCTGAATACAGGTTACACCCTGAGTATAGGTTACACCTCCACCACAGAAGAACTACACCAATGAAGGCTCCAGACATCCTGTACCAGACTCCAGTGCCACACATCCATCTCCAAAAGTACATGGAAGCAATTTCTGTTTATTGAATTTGATGGATCATTTATATTCACACCTCCTCTTTACATCACAGCTCCCACACCAGAACCTTGCAACATAAAAATGTTCCTCCAGCTGGGTACGAGCACCCTCACTATATTCAAACTAATAGAAGCATGTCTAGCTTGACGTGATGAGTTCAAGGTACCACCCATATACACAGTACAAACTAATGAAATAATGAAATGCATTTAATATTTCAGAACCTCTGAAAAAACGGTTTGTCCTTGGTCAAAATAATCTTTAAGCTAAAGGATAAAAACTGCTGCTTTCTGGTCTTATGGAAGTTACATGTTAGAGAGGCATCAGATATTGTTTTAGTGGTAATAAGAGGGCACAATTCACTGTCTGTCTGCCTATCAACCTACTTTACCTGTCTGTCTGCTTACCTAAGGATCCATCTATGTCTCTATCTGGGTCTGTCTCTCTATTCATCATCTCTCTGCCTACCAGACTGCCTGACTATATTATGTTACAGTGAAGTCGCAAAAAAAGTTTCTCACTAACTTTTTATTTTTCACTAAGTATATGAGGAGTATGCAAAGGTTGATGGAAGGAACAGATGTAACTTTCCACCAATATGCATATAATACAGAAATGTATATACATTTATCACTGGCTCATTGCATGTCAACTCTGAGAATTATTTATTCTTCATGATTAAATGTCTGCACATCTATTACAACTCAAACCAGATAAAACAGAATATGTCCTATTTCACTGACCTTAAGAAGATCAGCGTTTCAGGCCAGATTGCCTACATAATCGCCACAGTACTGTTGATAAAGGAAATTTAATCTTTTCCATTATCAAATGACTTCTGTTTTCTGCTCCAGGATCTAGTCATTTTGAAAACTGATTTTGGAAATGCTTTTCTGCTGGGGCACCTAAACATGTTCTCTAGAGCCTGTCAGCGGTGTCATTCTTTGGCTAAACTGATTTCAGACACTAAGAAATTTGATCAAATTACACGTCCTGCAGTATTTACACTGGCTACTTCTGTAAACCAGGAGGAAATTCTAGTTGACCTGTATAGTTTACATAGCATCGCGTTTACCCCGACCTGGTTATTGGGAAGATGTCCTCAAGCTCGCAGGAACTACTAATAAACTGAGAAACAACCATAACTTGACCCTTCAAATAGGACCTTTGGCCCCAACAAAGCTGCTGCCAGGCAATCACCCTCAAGAGCAGCTCTAGCTTAATGGAACTCTCTCCAGGTTGAACTCAGATGCGCATAACCTTTACTACAGTTCCCTACTAAACTAAAAGCACAGCTTTTTCACCTGCATCTAGAATAAATATTTTCAGACTAACTTTTGATCTTCCTCTAAAATCCTTACTCTCTGTGCATCTTCTAAGTTTCTTTATTATCTCTCCGCCAGACTGCCATAGTCTGCAGTTTTATTTTACATCACTCACTCTAAAGAGAAGAATGGGGAACTCAGTTGCTGGCTATTTGCTTAGTACATTCTTTAAGTCTTAACTTCCTTCCATGAAAAAATACAGTTCCATTATGTTCAAATGTGCAGTGCACTGATACCGACAGGTATAGTGCACGTTGGAAAATGGCCCTCTGTGAAGGGTCACCCTACACCTTTTGCCTTCCTTCTCCTCTTTTTCTGACATTGTTGTTTTCTTTAGGGCTCTTAGCTCTTTACGACTGCTAACCAGTGCTAATGTGGATGTGCTCTCTCTCTAAAACATGGTAACTGTGAGAAAGTAGCCTCTTTCTAGCATAGTTACCCCCATTTTTGGCATGCTTGTCAGTGTGTTTTTACTGTGTCACTGGGATCCTGCTTCAGGACCCCAGTGCTCATAGTTTGTGGCCTACATGTCAGTATGTTTTACTGTTTTGTCAGTATGCTTAACTGTGTCACTGGCGTCCTGCTAACCAGAACTCCAGTGCTTATGCTCTCTCTCTGATTCCAAATTTGTACTTACATACTGGTAACCCAGTATTCCACTCCAAATTGGTATACTGGACCCCCCTTATAAGCCCTAGTATATGTTACCTAGGTACCCAGGGCATTGGGGTTCCAGGAGATCCTTATGGCTGCAGAATTTCTTTTGCCACTCATAAGGAGCTCATACAAACACTTCTCCAGGATTGGCATTGCAACCTAAGTGAAATAGTGTAAGCTTTATTTCACAGCCATTTTCACTGCACCAGGTCACTTATAATTCACCTATATGTCTAACCTTCAGACCCTGAAGGCCAGGTGCATAGTACCTGTGTGTGAGGGCACCCCTGCACTAGCAGAGGTGCCCCATATTATCCAGGCCCATTTTCCCAGCTTCCTGAGTGCAGGGACACCATTATAAGTGTGCAGTACATATAGGTCAATACATATATGTTGCTTCACAATAGTAACTCCGAATACGGTCATGTAAGATGTCTAAGAACTGGGAATTGTACTCCAATACTGATTCAGGTATTGGTGGTCCAATTCCATGCACCCTGGGGGCTCCACCATGGACCCTCAGTACTACCAGTCTTCTGAGGTTTTCATTGCAGCCACAGTTGCTGCCACCTCACAGACAGGCTTCTGCCCTCCTGGGACTTGAGCAGATCAATCCCGGGAAGGCAGAACAATGCATTTCCTTTAGGAGAGGGGTGTTACACCCTCTCCCTTTGGAAATAGGTGTTACAGGCATGGGAGGGGTATCCTCCCAGAGCCTCTGGAAATGCTTTGAAGGGCACAGATGGTACCCTCCTTGCATAATCCAGTCTACACCAGTTCAGGGACCCCCAGTCCCTGCTCTGGCGTGAAACTGGACAAAGGAAAGGGGAGTGACCACTCCACTGTCCATCACCACCCCAGGGGTGGTGCCCAGAGATCCTCCAGAGTGTCCCTGGGTTCGGCCATCTTGTTTACAGGATGGTCAGGGAACTCTGGTAGGCTCTCAGTGTCCAGTGCCAACAGGTGAAGTCAGAGACCTCTCCTGATAGGTGCTTACCTGGTTAGGTGACCAATCCCCTCTCAGGGCTATTTAGGGTCTCTCCTCTGGGTGTTTCTTCAGATTTGGATTACAAGACTCCAGCAGGACTCCTCTGCATCCTTTGCTTCACCTTCTACCATAGGATCAACTGAAGAACAGCTCCAGGAATTCTACAACTTGCAACAAAGTATCAAAGACAGCTACTGCGACTCTGTAACTCCAGCTCCTGCCAGCAACTGCAACAGTTTCCAGGTCATACACGCTCAGAGGTCTGCCTGTCTTCATCCTGCACCAGAAGGACTGAAGGAATCTTCAGTGGAATGACTGAGTCACTTCCCTGCTTCAGCAGGCACCTCTCTGCAGCGACGACCGGTACTCTGGGTCCCCTCTTCTGACAACGAGCGTGATCCTGGAACACAGGTGGTGGAGCAAAGCGATCCCGACTGTCCTAAGGTTGTACTGTTCAAATGTGGTGGAGGCAAGAGCTTGCCTCCCCGACCCAGACAGTACACCTGTGCACTGCGTGTTTTGCAACTTCTAGGGCTTCTTTGTGCTTCCCAAAGGAATCCTTCATGCACTGCCTACCCCACACCCCCAGCACTCTATCCTGCGACGCTCAGCTCCCTGAGTTGTTTTCTGGTGGCGTGGGATTCCTTTGTGTATTGCTGCAACAATCGCGATTTACAACTCCTTTGTCCCCATGTCCTGGGACTGCTGGGGGTACTGCCTGGTCTTCTGAGGGCTCTCTGAAGTGCTGAGAGCCCCTTCTGTCTCCTCAGTCAGAGTTGAGACCTTCAGGTCCCTCTTGGGCCCGGGTAGCATCTTTTCCTGCCAAATGCATCTCTTGCGTGAGCCAAAGCTTGTTGGCAGAATCCTATGACAAAACCAGCCTACATTCATCTCTTCGATGTAGGACATCTTTTCCACCAAGCAGGAACCCGCAGCTGTTTTCTTTGGTGCATCTCTGACTTTTTCTTCCAACCGGAGGTTTCACTTTTGCACCTTCCTCCGGGTTAGCAGGGGCTCCTGTTCTTCCTGGACTCTTCAACTGTTCTTGGACTTGGTCACCTCTCTCCTCAGGTCTTCAGGTCCAGGAATCCATCACTGGTGTCTTGCAGTCTTGCCTGTTTTTTGCATTATTTTTTATCGCAACTTCCAGTGTGTTCTGAGGAAACCTGCTGTACTTTACTCCTGTTTTACTGTGCTCTGGGGTAGGGTACTTTATTTACCTTTGGTGTTTTCTTACACTCCCAGCACCCCTCTCTAAACACTGCTCTTGCCTAGGTGGGAAACCGACATTCGCATTCCACTATTTTAGTATATGATTTGTGTTCACCCTAGCACCATTGTAACCTATGGTGATTTTTACTATTTGCACTGTTTTATTACTGTTTACTTACCTGATTTTGGTTACTAGTGTATATTTTGTGTATGTTATTTACGTCCTAAGGGAGTATAGCCTCTATGATATATTTGGCTTTGTGTCACTAAAATAAAGTACCTTTATTTTTTGCAACACTGAGTATTGTCTTTCTTGTGTGTAAGTACTGTGTGACTACAGTGGTATCCCAAGAGTTTTGTATGTCTCCTGGTTCAACCTTGGCTGCTCTGCCTACAGCTACCTCTAGACAGCCTGGATTCTAGACACTGACTACATTTCACTAATAAGGGATAACTGGACCTGGTATAAGGTTTAAGCACCTTAGGTACCCGCTACAAACAGGCGAGCCTCCTTCATTAACATTGGCTCGTACCCAATTGGCATATTTAATTTATCTATAGGTCCATAGTGAAGTGCACTATATGAACCCTTGGACTTTTCATTAAATGCTACTAGTGGGCTTGCAGCACTGATTGTGCCACCCACATAAGTAGCCCCTTAACATGTCTCAGGCCTGCCATTGCAGGGCCTGTGTGTGCAGTTTCACTGCCACACAAACTTGCCATTTAAAACTATTTCCCAAGCGTTAAACACCCCTTTTATTACATATAAGTCACCCCTAAGATAGACCCTAGGTAGCCCATAGGGAGGGTGCCATGTAGGTAAAAGGCAGGACACGTACATGCATTGGAACTTCCCTTATATACACTGTCATGTTTGGTAAAGTTGGAATGGCAATGAGAAATCCTGCTTACTGGTGAAGTTGGATTTATTATTACTATTATAGAAATGCCACTTTTAGAAAGTAGGCATTTCTCTGCACTTGCTGCTCTCTATGCCTTACAGCCTGTCTCCAATCCATGTCTGATATGGGCTGGTTGACAGCTCCCCTTGTGCATTCCACCCATACAGCCACAAACAAAGGAGATGCATGTGAGGTACCCCAGTGGGTGGCCCCTTTCAGCACTGTGCCAGAATTAGGGGGCTGCTGGATTCCTGATGAGACTGTTAGTGTGAATAACAGAGCGTGACAGTACTAGTGGCTCCTGATCGGGGAACTCGAGTTGAAGACATTGATGCTTTGGTGACCATGGTGCACCAGCAGCAGGGAAAGCTTTGTACAGCTCAAAGATCCTGCACTAATATCAGAGCACGTGCCTATGCGGTCGGTTCTGGGACATCAAGGAACTACAACACTGGCATAGGGGGAAGGTTTTCAGCTGTTGCCAGCACACCCAGAGAATTTGAAACTTTTGGGAATTCAGTTTGCTGTTTGCATATTTGTGGACAACGTTTGTCGATGAGTTGTTCTGTTTCTTGTTCATTGTTTGAAGCCTTCAGTACAATGTTGCAGCAATTGTTTCTACATGTTACAGGTTCAGCAGCCATGACACATTACCTTGATGATTTTTTCATAGTGGGTTTACCAAATTCTTTGCAGTGCAAATACTTTCTAGTCCGATTTCAGGAACTGTTACGGGACACATGATACCACATCTCCACAGAAAATAATATGTGGACCAGTTGAGGTTTTGACTTTCCTGGGGGTGGAGTTAGATACAATAAGGATGGAGGTGCCATTACCTGCGGACAACAGAGTTACATTGTTGAGATTGTTAAATGAGATGATAGTGAAAGACTAGGCAAAAGTGAAAGATGTCCAAGTGCTGCTAGTGTCACGACTCGAGTGCTTCTTATTGCTATAATCAGGCAGTCTCTGGGAACCACTTGGTTTCTTGCTTGTTCTGTATTGACCAAGGTAGGGGCGACCCTTTCCAGTAGCCATGGTTCTGCTGATAATAAAACACCAAACGGGCCGTAACTTCCAGAAGGAGTCCCAGAGGAAAAAAAAAACAATGGGGAAAAACCTCAGACTCAAGGACTCCTGAAAAGAAGAAGAACAAAAGCACACAAAAAACTGGAACAAGCTGCAGGTGGAAAAAGAACAGGAGAAATCCAAAATAACAGGATACAGGAGCGAGGAGCACAACCACGAAGGAAGTGTTTGCAACGCAAGGAACAGAAGACCAACTGTGCTTATATACTGACAAACAGGGAGTGACATGCAGGAAGTATTGAAGACACCATTTTGGATTGGGAAAGACCACGTTCAGGTGAATGGAAAAATAGCCTTATCATTGAAAGATAGTGAGCAAGGCATGCAGGGAAAGGAACACAGACTCTTGGGAAGAGGAAATATGGATAAGGCAAGGAAAAGAAAAAAGGAAGAAAAAAGAAGAAAAGAGGAAAACAGCAAGAAAAGGTAAGGAACTTAAGAGGGTAAAGAGCGAGGGCAGTGTAAACAGTGCCCAAGGGAAGTTTAGCCAAAAAGCGGAAAGCAGCAGAAACGGCTGTCCGATGCCCATAACTGAGGTGCCACCAGTCTTCGCGGCATCACAGTAGGTCCCCTCCCCGAAGCCCCTGGTTTGTCCGGAAAATGTTGAAAAAATGAGCGGACCAAACGAGGAGCATGGACTGAAGAGGCATCTTCCCATGAACAATCACTGATGAGATATCCTTTCCAGCGAATCAAGAACTGGAGACGATTCCGAAAAATGCGAGAATCGCATATCTCTTGTACCTCCTACTCGGGATGACCATCAACTAGAAGAGGAGGAGGGCAATGAGCATTTCTCTTGTAAGGATCAGGAACTAAAGTTTGAGTTGGGAAACATGAAAAACAGGATGAACATTCCAAGTCACAGGTAAACGAAGTCAGACAGAGACTGGATTGATGACATGCTGAACTCTAAAAGGACCATAGAATGGGACCAACTTATTTTGGGAGAGGCAAAAAGGCAAAAACCTAGAAGAGAGCAAGACCTTGTTTATAGGCTGGTAAGATGGTGCAGGACTATGCCGGGTATCAGCTACCTTCTTCATGTAACATTTTGTAACCAAGAGATTGGTACGCAGTAGGTCTTGAACCTGATGGACATTTCGGACAAAAGGGGTAACTGCTGGAACAGGGGTGTCTTTACAACTGATGGCAGGAAAAGCAGTAGGATGAAAACTATAAGTACAAAGTGTGTGGACTTTGTTGCACTATGGACTGCATTGTTACAGGAAAACACAGCTAATGGTAGATATGATGACCAATTACTTTGAGTTGCATTACAGAAACAACGTAGAACTTGTTGTAGTCCTTGATTTAAATGTTCTGTTTGACTATTGGTCTGGGGATGAAAACCGAATGATAGAGCCACCTCTATATGTAAAAACGTACAAAAAGTTCTCCAAAAACAAGACACATATTGAGGTCCTCAATCCAAAATGATTACTCGTGGGAGGCCATGTAATCGGAAAATATCTTGTAGAAAGACTTGACTCATTTCCTTAGCGATGGGTAACTTCTTTAGGGCTGAAAAATGAGACATCTTAGTGAAAGAGTCTACTGTAACCATTATGACCTGATATCCTGCAGATTAATGTAATGAACATATAAAATCTGTGGTCACCGTTTGCCATGGAACAGAAGTCACAGTCAAGGGTATCAATAAACCAGCTTGCTTAGTTCGAGGTGTCTTTATCTGAGCACATATCGGGCAAGATCTTACATATGTTTCCATATCAGATTTTAATGGGGCCCCAAAAGGAGCAAAGGAGCAGTTCCTGTGTATTCTGTATTCCACAATGTCCAGCAATAGGAGAGATGTGACACATTTGCAGGGTTTCCGTTTGCACCTTCTTAGGGGGCAGAAATAAGGTGGTCTAGGTGATAGTAATACTCCTGGTATTTCTGTACATGGGAACTTAAGGTGTTCCTTTCTTCCATAGGTACCTTCTGATACTCGGTCTTCACTCCATCGAGAAAGGATTCAACAAACCCACTATTCGACATGATTCTATTATGTGTGGAAAGGTGGTAATTGTGCTTTCCGGATATCGGAGGGATAAAGCATCAGCCACAATATTTTGAGATCCAGGTACACAGGTTACTACAAAGTCAAGTTAAGAAGAAAGCCCATCTGGCCTGCTGACTATTCCTGCATTGACAACTGCGGAGACATTGTAGATTGCGATGATCTGTCCTGACTTCAAAGGTTTCCTGTGAACTCTTTAGAAATTGCCTCCACTCCTTGCAAGCAGGTTTTAGTGCTAGTAATTCTTTTTCCGACACTCAGTAGTTTCATTCTGCATCTGATAACACATGAGACAGATAAAAGACAGGGGGGGTGATTCTAACCCTGGCGGTCGGTGATAAAGCGGCGGCCAACCCGCCAACAGGCTGGCGGTCCAAAAATTGGAATTCTGACCCTGGCGGGAACCGCCAACACGGCCCGCCACATTAACACTCCGACCGCCACGGCGGGACCGACAAACAGCGCGGCGGTCACCGCCAACAGCCAGGCGGCAGACAATGTACCGCCCACACTATCATGACCCACCAATCCGCCACCTTTTCCGGGGCGGGAGCCCCGCCGATAAAAACACGGCAGAAACAGACTACGAATGTGAAAACGCTCACCTCTACGCACTCCACGAGTACGGAGGACAGCATGGAACCCGAATTGAACATCATACCTGCTCTCGTCTACCTGCTCATCTACCACGAGTACGAACTCCGGCGCAGACGTCAACGGTGAGTACAGCACCTACGACACACGGGAGGGGGGAGGACGAAAGGTTACGGGCACACACATATTCAATCCCCCCCCCCCCAATATTTACACACCAATGCAGAGCAACAAGTCACAGTGACACCAACCAAACCCCCGTAAAAAATGCAATGACATTTCAAAATTGACAATAAATATTTATGTCCAAAATAGCCTCCGATAAGTATTGGTCAACTAGCCAGAATATTTACATTTAAAAAGTCTATATACACAGCAGTGGACAACTGAAGAAATCAGTCCTGCACATTTTACGTAGTAACGATTTGTCCGTGGGCCAAAGTGTAGCAACACAAGGGCAAAGCCCACACACGAGACCTGAGTCCTTTGGAGAGAACACTGCAGGGGCATCTGATGACAAAACTACAGGCACCTCAAGGGGAAGGGAAGGGGGGGCACCTCAGCCACATGAGTCCACGACGCCAGACCCACGAAGGGGCCACCATGCCCACTGCCATATCCTGGGGAGTGCAAAGCCACAGTCTCTCAATGTCTCTACAGTGGTTGGATTGCCCACTGCCATATCCTGGGGAGTGCAAAGCCACAGTCTCTCAATGTCTCTACAGTGGTTGGATTGCCCACTGCCATATCCTGGGGAGTGCTTGACAGGAAGGGCCCAGCGGAGCGGTGCTTGAGATGGCGGGGCCCAGCGGAGCGGTGCTTGACAGGAAGGGCCCAGCGGAGCGGTGCATGAGACGGCGGGGCCCAGCGGAGCGGTGCTTGACAGGAAGGGCCCAGCGGAGCGGTGCTTGACAGGAAGGGCCCAGCGGAGCGGTGCTTGACAGGAAGGGCCCAGCGGAGCGGTGCTTGAGACGGCGGGGCCCAGCGGAGCGGTGCTTGACAGGAAGGGCCAAGCGGAGCGATGCTTGACAGGAAGGGCCCAGCGGAGCGGTGCTTGAGATGGCGGGGCCCAGCGGAGCGGTGCTTGACAGGAAGGGCCCAGCGGAGCGGTGCTTGAGACGGCGGGGCCAGCGGAGCGGTGCTTGACAGGAAGGGCCCAGCAGAGCGGTGCTTGACAGGAAGGGCCCAGCGGAGCGGTGCTTGAGACGGCGGGGCCCAGCGGAGCGGTGCTTGAGACGGCGGGGCCCAGCAGAGCGGTGCTTGACAGGAAGGGCCCAGCGGAGCGGTGCTTGACAGGAAGGGCCCAGCGGAGCGGTGCTTGACAGGAAGGGCCCAGCGGAGCGGTGCTTGAGACGGCGGGGCCCAGCGGAGCGGTGCTTGAGACGGCGGGGCCCAGCGGAGCGGTGCTTGACAGGAAGGGCCCAGCGGAGCGGTGCTTGACAGGAAGGGCCCAGCGGAGCGGTGCATGAGACGATGGGGCCCTCTTCAGCGGTGCCTGTCTTCACGGCGGGGCCCTGTTCAGCGGTGCCTGTCTTCACGGCGGGGCCCTCTTCAGCGGTGCCTGTCTTCACGGCGGGGCCCTCTTCAGCGGTGCCTGTCTTCACGGCGGGGCCCTGTTCAGCGGTGCCTGTCTTCACGGCGGGGCCCTCTTCAGCGGTGCCTGTCTTCACGGTGGGGCCCTCTTCAGCGGTGCCTGTCTTCACGGCAGGGCCCTGTTCAGCGGTGCCTGTCTTCACGGCGGGGCCCTCTTCAGCGGTGCTCTTCTGCACGGCGGGGCCCTCTTCAGCGGTGCTCTTCTGCACGGCGGGGCCCTGTTCAGCGGTGCCTGTCTTCACGGCGGGGCCCTCTTCAGCGGTGCCTGTCTTCACGGCGGGGCCCTCTTCAGCGGTGCCTGTCTTCACGGCGGGGCCCTCTTCAGCGGTGCCTGTCTTCACGGCGGGGCCCTCTTCAGCGTTGCTCTTCTGCACGGCGGGGCCCTGTTCAGCGGTGCTCTTCTGCACGGCGGGGCCCTGTTCAGCGGTGCCTGTCTTCACGGCGGGGCCCTCTTCAGCGGTGCCTGTCTTCACGGCGGGGCCCTCTTCAGCGGTGCTCTTCTGCACGGCGGGGCCCTCTTCAGCAGTGCTCTTCTGCACGGCGGGGCCCTGTTCAGCGGTGCCTGTCTTCATGGCGGGGCCCTCTTCAGCGGTGCCTGTCTTCACGGCGGGGACTCTTCAGCGGTGCCTGTCTTCACGGCGGGGCCCTGTTCAGCGGTGCCTGTCTTCACGGCGGGGCCCTGTTCAGCGGTGCCTGTCTTCACGGCGGGGCCCTCTTCAGTGGTGCTCTTCCAGGAAGTCTAGGGAGCCAGACCTGGGCTGGACACCCTGCTCACTCGCCCTCCGACTGTGCAGTGGCAGGCCCCTTCGGGGACGGAGTCCTGGGCCCTTTGCTGTCGTCCCTTGCAGGCGGGATGGGGCTTGCGGGGCCCTCCAGCTCCGCGCTCCTGATGGATGACCTCTCCGCCCTGCTGCCCTTTCGCTCCTTAGATGGGGCTCTCAGGCCCTTGCCTCCCCTGGCTGTTGTGGCAGGTGAAGTGGCCGTTGTTGGCTCCTTGGGGGCAGCCGTCTCAGTCCTCTCACGGCGGCCCTTCAGTTTACGTGTCCTCTTGCCTGGGGGTGGGCTGGATGTCCCCTTGCTGCTCAGTGAAGTGTCACTGCCGCCAAAGGGTGGACTCCAGAAGCCATGCACCACTTGGACACTCGAAGCTGGGCTGGTGGTGGCTGAGGTGCTCTTGGGACTCTTAACCGATGGAGGGGGTGGGTCAGGGCAGGGAAAGAGGTTAAGATTAGAGAGGTAATATTTCTTAGGACCAAGGTAAAGGGTAGGAGTAGTGGTGATGGAAGTGGAGGAAGAGGATGTGGTTGTAGGAGAGTCAGGTGTGCTGTCTTTGGGTGCAGGTGACTGAGGCGTAGGCTGTCGTGAGGTGGTTGGCTGTTGTTTGGGTGTCTGCCTGCGTTTATGTGTCTTGGAAGAGGGGGTGACAGACACAGTGGGAGAGGACACAGGGGACGTGTAGATGGCAGTGGGGGTGGTGACTGCACATGTGAGGTCTGTAGTGGAGGGTGTGCTGGTGATGGAAGCACTGGCTGATGGTGGTGTGCATGCAGGTGTGAGTGTAGACGTCACAGGGAGGGAGGAGGGAGACGAGGAGGAGGGGGACACAGAGGTGGTAGTGACTGTTGGAATGTCTGCATCTGGGTGTTGCTGGGGTGAATGCTTGTGTGTCCTGTGGTGCTTGTGTCTGGATGATCTGGCCTTGGGTGTTGAGGTGTGTGCAGGCTGGTCTGATGGTGTGGATGGGATAGGCTGAGGGACAGGAGACAGAGAAAGGGTGGAGGCAGTTAGAAGAGGGAGGCTGGAGACAGGGACAATGGCTGCCGTCAGTGCTGAGGCCAGAGCAGTGAACGATCGCTGAAGGGCAGCCTGACCCGAATGAATGCCCTCCAGGTAGGCATTGCTCCGATGCACCTCCCTTTCCACCCCCTGGATGGCATTCAAAAGGGTAGTCTGCCCAACAATGAGCGTCCTCACGAGGTCAATGAGCTCCGCACTGAGGGCAGCAGGGGTAACTGGGGCAGGGGCTGAGGTGCCTGGGGCGAAGGAGACGCCCGCCTTCCTGGGCGAGCGGGCACAGAGCGAAGACTGAGGGGCTGCTGGGTGGCGGCTGTACCTGTGGAGGCGGGGGGCCCGGATGTTGCCGCCACCGCTAGGGAGCTCCCAAACGAGGACGTGTCCGTGTCACTGGTGTCTTCACCGGTCCCCGTTGTGGTGCTCCCCTCGCCCTCTGGATCACTGGTGCCCTCGGTGTCTGTTCCAGTGCCCACCGGGGCATTGTGACTTGCAGCTCCCTCGTGCTCCGACGCCAATTCTCCTCCGCCTGATGATGCTAATGCACAAGAAGACAAAGAATAAGGGTGGGGGGAGAAATAAAACAAAGTTGAGTGTATGCCTTGTCAATACCGTTGGCGGAGAGGACAGACACAGGTGCCTCATGCACTAAGCCGCGAAATTGGGGTACACTACTCAGTACTTCTGACTAGGCCAACAGGTCTAGGGACAACAGACGCGCACATGGGTGATGCAGGACCATGGATAGCTGTACTTGGCACCCTACAGAGGTGGGGGGCGGGGGCACAGGGCCATGTCTAAGGGAGGGGACTACACTACAGAAAGCGCCCTGGCCTAGTGTCACCCACGGCCCTCCTCCCCAACCCAGACGCCTCAACTGCGCTTAAGGATAGCAGAATGTGCAGGTACTCACCCCCTTGTGTCTGCTGTGATGTCCTCAAGCGCCCATCCAAATCAGGGTAGGCCACCGCCAGGATCCGGGACATCAGGGGGGTCAGGGTACGACTGGCACCCCTCCTAGTTCGGGAGGCCATCCCCAGCAGTGACTCGGCGGTCTTTCGGGTTCCGCGGCGGATGTCCTCCCACCTCTTGCGGCAGTGGGTGCCCCGTCTGGTGTAGACCCCCAGGGCCCGGACTTCCTTGGCGATGGCACGCCAAATGTCGATTTTCTGATGGGCGCTCACCTGTTAGACATGTACAGGGTGGGAAAGAGAAAACGTGAAATTTCGGCATGTTTGGAGTACATGCCCCCCCCTCCCCAACCTTGCCATGTGGCCCATTCTCTCATCTGTCGTGCGTTGCACTCCTCATTTTCTCCCCACCCCAACAACTTACATCCACCCCACTCCACACAGGCATAACCCATTCAATGTGCACTCAGTGTACTCACCTGTTGGTCTGGAGGACCGTAGTGTAGCGCATACTGGGGGAGGACCCCATCCACTAGTTTCTCCAACTCTTCAGACGTGAAGGCAGGGGCCCTTTCCCCAGTCGCAGCAGCCATTGTCACTTCCAGACCGAGGTCACAGCAGCACTTGCAGTATAGGTCCTCTCCTATGGATGATCAGGTATCGAGTGATTAGGCAGATAGAAAATGGCGGTCACGGCCGCGGCGGTGCGTACCGCGGCGGTGCGTACCGCGACGGTGCGTACCGCGACCGCCGGCGCACATCGTCATTGGCTCCTGAATCCCATAGGGTTCAATGTTAACCAATGCGGGTTCGTATAGCGGTCTTCGACCGCCTACCGCCACGGTGTGCCACGCCAGCGCATTGACCTCACATCCCATTGTCCCACTTCACCGGTCAGGCAGCCGCCATTTCAAGGGCCCACATGGCTTAATTTCAACTGCGTCACACAGGCCTAGGCCTTGCATTGCCACACATCCAAACATAGCCATCCATACCTTTTCGTGTACTGTGCATGCAGTGGTGAACGTACCTGTGACTTGCTTGACTCTGTGCTCCATGTTGTCCTTCCTAGGCACCGTCCGCTGGGACTTGCGAGGAGAAGGATGAATCCTTGCGTGTACCGCCCGCTGGTGGACCTGTCGACAATGGAAGAACGCCACATCATACTACGATACCGACTTGACCGAGCCACTATACATGAACTGTGTGCCCAGCTGGAGCCAGCCCTGATGTCCCCCATCCGCCAACCCACAGGAATTCCCCCTCTAGTGCAGGTTCTGTCAGTCCTCCATTTTCTGGCAAGTGGCTCATTCCAGACAACAATGGCCATGTCATCTGGAATGTCTCAGCCTATGTTTTCAAAGATCTTGTCTAGAGTGTTGTCTGCCCTGACGAAACACATGCGGCGCTACATTGTATTCCCTGAGGAGGTCGATTTGGCCACTGTGAAGGGTGATTTTTATGCCCTTGGACATATTCCCAACATAATTGGTGCCATTGATGGGACCCATGTGGCTTTAGTACCCCCAAAAGACGATGAGCAGGTGTACAGAAACAGGAAAAGTTACCATTCGATGAACGTTCAGGTGGTCTGTTTGGCTGACCAGTACATCTCCCATGTGAATGCCATGTTCCCTGGGTCAGTGCATGACGCGTATGTGATGCGAAATAGCAGCATCCCTTATGTGATGGAACAGCTACAGAGACAACGTGTGTGGCTAATTGGTGACTCTGGTTACCCCAACCTGCCTTGGCTATTGACCCCAGTGAGGAATCCCCGGACCAGGGCAGAGGAACGGTACAATGAGGCCCATGGGCGAACTAGGAGGGTCATTGAAAGAACCTTTGGCCTCCTGAAGGCCAGGTTTAGGTGCCTACATATGACAGGGGGATCCCTGATGTACTCACCAAAGAAGGTGTGCCAGATCATCGTGGCCTGCTGCATGCTTCACAATCTGGCATTGCGACGTCAGGTGCCCTTCCTGCAGGAGGATGGTCCAGATGGTGGTGTTGAAGCAGCTGTGGAGCCTGCGGAGAGTGAAGAGGAGGAAGACGAAGAGGACGACCCAGACAACAGGGACAGAGTTATCCATCAGTATTTTCAGTAGCACACAGGTAGGAATCACCCACGCCATTTACCATTTACTGAATGCCCCCTGCATCTTTACTTTGTGTATTTCCCCCCAGTTCTTTTAAACTGAAGTTTACTTTTCCCTTCCCTTTTCAGTGCTGTATGACCCACTGCGTGACTTCTGCTTGGTTAGCCCATGGACTAATGCTTATTGACATCGGTATGTTGTCCACACATAAATAACAGAACATTATTGATAAGTAATGTGTTATACATTTGTAAATAATACAGGCTGACTCCAGAATGATTTATGTGCAATGAGTGATTTATTTTTAGTGCTATATTTTGGTACATGATATTAAAACGGTGAAGGGTGAGGGTGGAGTTATGTCCATGGCAGAGTCCAGTTCTCGGTCGCACAGGTGCATTGTTCATATGGCTGTGGAAGGATGGAGCAGGGGCAGTTCAAGGTTGGACAGGGTGACACTGTGGGACAGTGGAATGACATCCGGGGGGATATTAGACTGGCGGGGGTCTTGGCATCCTACTCTGTCTTCCTTTGAGATCTCAGGTTCCTCTTGCGGGGTGGTTGTTCTTCAGCAGGAGGTGGGGTTCTGGTGGCCCGTCATTCTGTGGGGGCCTCCTGACCACTAGCGCCGGCGGAGGTGGTAGGCTGTTCCTGGCTAGTGACAGGGGCCCTTTGCGGTGCCACATGCTCCCGCAATGTGGTTTCTATCCGGTTGAGGGCCTGGACTATGGTCCCCATTGCGGTAGCGATGTCCCGGAGTTCATTGCTGAACCCCATGTACTGTTCCTCCTGCTGTGCCTGGATCTCGGTGAACCTGGCCAGTACCGTCGCCATCGTCTCCTGGGAGTGATGGTATGCTCCCATGATGGTGGTGAGGGCCTCTTGGAGAGTCGGTTCCCTGGGCCTGTCCTCCCCCCCCTGTCGCACAGCAGCCCTCCCAGTTGCCCTGTTTCCCCGGGCCTCTGTTCCCTGGACGGTGTGCCCACTACCACTGCCCCCAGGTCCCTGTTGTTGTTGGGGTGTTGGATCAGCCTGGGTGCCCTGTAGTGGCGGACACACCGCTGATTGACGCGTCCGCGGGACAGAGGCATGGGCCTGCTGGGTGGGAGCTGTGCTGGTGTTCCTAGAGGGGTTTGGGTCTGCTGTGGCCTGTGTCTGTGTGTGGGGAACCGACTGTCCAGAGGTCCCCGATGGTCCGGGCTGGTCGTCAGGTTCGAGGTCGACAGAGCTGCTGTCCTCGCTGGGGGCCTGTTCTGGGGGTGGGATGGACATCTCTGGACCCTCCGTGGCGGTGTGTTGGCGTTCGGGCCCTGCAGGGGTGAAGGAGTATGGTTATTGTTTCTGTGTGTGCCATGGCGTGCATTTTGGGTGCCCTTGTCCCCCAGTGCTGGCATTCCCTTGTGGGAGGTGTTGTGAGGGTTTGGGGGGGGGTGTATGGGTATGTGCAATGGTCATGCTTTGGTGGTGGCTGTCTATGGTTTGTGTTTGCATTCAGGGGTTGGTGTTGTTTAGGGTGGGTTGTGCTGGTGAGACATTGGCAGGGAGGTTATGTGCTGGGGGGTGATATTGTGGGGGGGGTTGGCATGCTGGTGGTTGGGGGGGGTGAAGTAGTTGAGATTCGACTTACCAGAGTCCATTCCTCTGTGTACTCCAGCGAGGCCATCAGGATGCAGGATGTTTACCACCTCTTGCTCCCATGCTGTGAATTGGGGTGGGGTGGGTGGGGGTCCGCCGCCAGTCTTCTGCACAGCGATGTTGTGCCTGGAGATCATCGAGCGCACCTTCCCCCGTAGGTCGTTCCATCGCTTTCTGATATCTTCCCGATTTCTGGGATGCTGTCCCACAGCGTTGACCCTGTCTACGATCCTTTGCCATAGCTCAGCCTTCCTTGCTATGGTGGTGTGCTGCACCTGTGTGCCGAAGAGCTGGGGCTCAACCCTCATGATTTCCTCCACCATGACCCGGAGTTCTTGGTCCGAAAACCGTGGGTGTCTTTGGGGTGCCATGGGGTGGTGTGGATGAGGTGTGGGGTGGTGTTTGTGGTGATGTGCGTGGTGATATGTGGTGAGGTGTGCGTAGATGTGGTGTGGGTGATGAAGTTGGGTTCCTGTGTGTGTTGGGGTTTTCTAATGCTGTGTTTGCTATCTCTATCTCTCTTGCTCTCGCCTTCGCTCCGATTTCCAACTAGTGGGGGTTTGTGGGTGATGTGGGTGTGTGTTTTATAGTTGATTGGATGTGTGGGAGCGTTGTTTGTATGTGTCTCAGGTGTGCGTATTTCAAAATGTCCAATGTGGCAGTGTTTTGTAGATGTGTGTGTATTTTGACCGCGGCGGTGTGTACCGCCAATGGAATACCGCAGTTGAAAGACCGCCGCGTGGATTCGTGGGTCAGAATGGCATGGGCGTGTTTGTGTTGGCGTGACGGTGGAGGTTTGGTCATCTCCAGTTTTCCGCGGCCCGCTGATGTGGCGGCCTTCCTTGGATGTCGGATTTTTGGCGGTTTCACAGTTGGTGGTCAGAATGACCGTGGCGGTCTACCGCGGCCGCGGCGGTAGTATGACGGACTTCTGACCGGCGGTAAGGGCCTTTTACCGCCGAGGTCAGAATGACCCCCAGGGTGTTCTAGGTCGTCATCATCTTGTTTTTGCAATAACACGGCTCCAATGGCTCTGTCTGATGCAGCAGTGACCACTATAAATTTCTCCCTAGTGTCAGGATGTCGTAGTATCGGAGCTTCTGTAAAGGCACTTTTCAGATTCTGAAAAGCTCTTTCAGCTTCTTCTGTACAAGTAAAACCTTTCTTTAGGTTTTCTTTCTTGATGGTCTGGGTTATCTGACCTTGTTGTAGTGCAACGTCCTTTATATATGTGTATAGAAATTGGATAAGCCTAACAAGCACTGTGGGGGTCATTACAACATTGGCGGTAAAAGCTGCTTACCGCCGTGCGGAAGACCGCCAACACACCTCCACGGCCGCGGAATTCCGCCATGGTCATTATGACCCCCCACAGCTCGGAATCCGCCAAAATCCAGACACCCACACAAGTCCCCCACACCAAAGGTCAGTGATAAACTGGCGATAACAAAACCTCCACCGTCACGCCAACAGGAATACGCCCACACTATCACGACCCACGAATCCACGCGGCGGTCTTTCTTCCACTGTATTGCATTGGTGGTACACACTGCCGCGCTCAAAATACACACACCTTTACAAAACACTAACACTACACACACCTGATACACATACACACACCACTCCCACACATCCAATACAATATAAAACATACACCCACATCACCCACAAACCCTTACGTCAACAATTGCGGCTGAAGGCTAGAGAGAGACACCACCATCTACAAACTAGCATCCACAGGCACTCAACACCATCACTCACACAACATCCAAGCACCTCACACAACACATCTCTAAATATCACCCCACACATCACAACACACACCACTCCACACATCACCCACACCACCCCATGGCACCGCAAAGAAACCCCAGGTTCTCTGTGGAGGAGCTCAGGGTCATGGTGGAGGAAATCATCTGGGTAGAACCACAGCTATTCGGATCACAGGTGCAGCACACCACCATAGCTAGGAAGATGGAGCCAGGATGAAGAATCGTGGACAGGGTCAACGCAGTGGGACAGCACCCAAGAACTAGGGATGACATCAGGAAGAGGTGGAACGACCTATAGGGGAAGGTGCATTCTGTGGTCTGAAGACACCACCTTGCGGTACAGAGGACTGGCGGCGGACCCCCACCTCCTCCCCCACAACTAACAACATGGGAGGAGCAGCTCTTGGCTATACTGCATCCTGAGGGCCTCGCAGGAGTAGCAGGAGGAATGGACTCTGGTAAGTCAAACCTTTAACTACTTCATCCCCCACCCACCTGCATGCTATCACATACCCCTACCCTCGCCCTCACCCCCATCATTCCAACTCCTCACGTATGTCCCAATATCACAAACCACACATCCCAAACCCAAGCCCTGCATGTAACACCAAAGCATGGACACCCATCACCAAAGCATGGCCACTCCGCATACCCATGCACCCCCCTAAACCATTATCACACAAGGTCCTACACAGGAATGCAAGCACTGGGGTACAGGGTCACCCATCCATTGCACACCATGGTGTGCACACAGATGCAATAATCATGCCTTTACACCGCTACAGGACCCCTACCCAACATCACCGGACAAGAGGGTCCAGATATGTCCACTCCACCCACAGAAGAGGCCCACAGTGATGACAGCAGCTCTGTCTAACTGGATCAAGATAACCAGCCCGGCCCATCTGGGACCTCGAGACAGTTGGTTTCCCTCACACTGGCACAGGACACTACAGAGCTTCCCCCCTCTGGAAACACCAGCACAGCACCCACCAAGCGGGCCCATACCTCTGTCCCCAGGACATGTCAAGCAGCAGTGTGTCCACCACTACAGGGAACCCAGGCTAACCCACCACCCCAACAACACCAGGGACCTGGGGGCAGTGGTAGTTGGCACACGGTTCAGGGGACAGAGGCCCAGGAACACAGGGGAACTGGGAGGGCTGCTGTGCGACAGGGGGAGGACAGGCCCAGGGAACCCACTCTCTATGAGGCCCTCTCCAAAATCATGGGAGCCTACCACAATTCCCAGGAGACGATGGCAATGGTACTGGCCAAGTTTCAGGAGATCCAGCGGCTGCAGGAGGAACAGTATTTGGGCTACAGGGAGGAACTCAAATCCATCAATTCCACCCTGGGTACCATTGTTGGGGTGCTGAAGGAACTCGTGAACACCAGGAGGGACACTGTGGCACAACAAGGGGCCCCTGACACTAGCATGGACGATGAACTGCCTACCACCTCCGCCGGTGCTAGTAGACAGGAGGCACAGCCACAGGACCACCACACCAGCACCCCACCCCCTGCAGATGGAGAACCACCCCGCAAGCGATCCCTGAGATCCAGGACAAAGACAGAGAACAATGCCAAGACCCCCACCAAGAAATGAGACCACCCTGATTGTCATCCTTCTGTCCCACTTTGTCACCTCTTCCATCCTTAAACTGCCCCAGCTCCACTTCCTATGCCCTTTTGGACAATGCACCTGTGAGACTAATAGACTGGACTCTGCCATGGACATTCCTCCACCAATACCCCTGACCATTTTACAACCCCTCCACTATTTAGCACTTAAATAAACACCCTTAAATCACAAATCAATCTGGAGTCAGTCTGTGCTTTCACAATTGTGTATTTGCAATAACTGAGGGAAATAGCAATGTCCATTGTATTGTCAACATACCTATGTCACACAGCTCTAGTTCACGCGGAAACAAAGCAGATGTCACACAGTGAATCGTAAGGGAAAGTGACAACGCAGTGACCATACACTGGGTGAAAATGACAGACAGATGAGAGGTAGTAGAATTAAATCAGATGTAGCAGCCAGTGTTGTGTTCTTACCTGTGTCTCACTGGAAGTATTGCAGGATCACCGTGTTCCTGTTGTCTATGTCCTCTTCTTCTGCTTCCTTGTCTTCACTGTCCACAGGCTCCACAGCTGCCACAACACCTCCATCTGGACCATCCCATCCTCCTGCAGAAAAGGCACCTGTCGTCGCAAAGCCAAGTTGTGAAGCATACAGCAGGCCACGATGATCTGGCACACCTTCTTTGGTGAGTAGAATAGGGAACCACCTGCCATATGGAGGCACCGGAACCTGGCCTTCAGGTGGCCGAAGGCCCTCTCTATAACCCTCCTAGTTCACCTATGTGCCTCGTTGTAGCATTCCTCTGCCCTTGTCCTGGGATTTCTCACTGGGGTCAGTAGCCATGACAGGCTGGGGTACCAAGAGTCACCTGCAAATGTCGAGGGACAACTGTTAGACACACCCTTACCCTTAGGGACAACCCCAGACCCAGACAACTATTCTCAGGGTATAGGGTCCTTGTCCTCACCTATTAGCCACACACGGTGCCACTGGAGTTGCCCCATCACATAAGGGATGCTGCTATTCCTCAGAATGTAAGCGTCATGCACTGATCCAGGAAACTTGGCGTTCACATGGGAGATGTACTGGTCGGCCAAACACACCATCTGCACATTCATCAAATGGTAACTCTTCCGGTTTCTGTACACCTGTTCACTCCTGAGTGGGGGGACCAAGGCCACATGTGTCCCGTCAATGGCACCTATGATGTTGGGGATATGTCCCAGGGCATAGAAATCACCTTTCACTGTAGCCAAATCCTCAACCTGAGGGAAAATGATGTAGCTCCGCATGTGTTTCAGCAGGGCAGACAACACTCTGGACAACACCTTGGAAAACAGAGGCTGGGACATCCCCGATGCTATGGCCACTGTAGTTTTAAAAGACCCACTTGCTAGGAAATGGAGTACTGACAGCACCTGCACTTGAGGGGGGATTCCTGTGGGATGGCGGATAGCTGACATCAGGTCTGGTTCCAACTGGGCACACAGTTCCAGGATTGTGGTACGATCAAGTCTATAGGTGATGATCACATGTCGCTCCTTCATTGTTGACAGGTCCACCAGCGGTCTGAACACCGGAGGATGCCGCCAACTCCTCACCTGCCCCAGCGGACGTTGCCTATGGAGGAGAACAGCGAGCAGGGAGTCAACCAACTCTGAGGTAAGTAAACACAGCTTAAGTGGAAAATATTAGCAAATCGACATATGCCTGTATTAGTGTTTAAGCAATGCCTAGATATGTGTGACACAGTCCAAAATAATACCATGTGCCTGACCTGTAAAGTGGGACAAGGGGATGAGGTAACTGCGCTGGCGTTGTACACTGTCGCGGTAGGAGGTCGACCCTATGGGTCCCAGGAGCCAATGACGATGTACGCCGGCGGTGACGGTACGCACCGCCACAGACGTGACCACCATTTTATCTCTGTTCAATCACTTGATACTTGATCTTCGATAGGAGAGGACCTACACTGCAAGTGCTGCTGTGACCTCAGTCTGGAAGAGACAATGGCTCATGTGTCTGGGGAAAGGGCCCCTACCTTCAGCATGGAGGAGTTGGACAAACTAGTGGATGGGGTCCTCCCCAAGTACACGCTACTCTACGTTCCTCCAGACAAACAGGTAAGTACACTGTGAGCATGCTGTATGGGCAATGCCTGTGTGGAGTGGTGTGGATAAAAGATAGGGGGGGTGAGAATGAGGCATGCATGAAACGACGGTGAGTGCATGTGCGTGATGGCAAGGGTAGGGATGCGGGCCAATAACTGTGACGGTGCGGATGGTAATATATTCTCCTTTTCCCCTGTACTATTCCTCTAGGTCAGCGCCCACCAGAAGAAAGACATTTGGCGTGCCACCGCCAAGGAAGTCGGGACCCTGGGGGTCTACCACAGACGGAGCACCCACTGCCGGAAAAGATGGGAGGACATTCGCCGCTGGAGCAAGAAGACTTCGGAGGTCCAGCTGGGGATGGCCTCCCAACGTGGGAGGGGTGCCCGCCGCACCATGAGCCCCCTGATGTTCAGGATCTTGGCGGTGGCGTACCTGGAGTTGGATGGGCGCTTGAGGGCATCACAGCAGCCACAAGGGGGTGAGTACACTCTCATTCTGCTAATTCAGCGTGCATTGTAGGTGTCTGGGTGGGGGAGGTGGGCTGTGGGTTCCCCTAGGCCAGGGCCAGTTTAGTAGGCAAGGTCCCTTCTTAAGGCAGGCCCTGCAGCACCCCACCCCACCTGTGTACAGTGCCAAATACACCTAGTCAGGCTCCTGTGACATCCATGTGTGCAGCAATCGGGCATAGCCTTGTAACCAATGTCCCTGGGATTGATTAGGGAACTCCAAGTACACGGCGTAGTGCAGGGGGCTTCTGTGTCTGTAGTGTCCACCAACAGTAGCGGTATTGCATGCACTCAACATGTCTTTCTTCTGACTTCCCCCCCTTTTTGTGGTCTCCATGTTCTTGTGTGCATTAGCATCATCAGGTGGAGGAGCATTGGCACCGGAACAGGAGGGAGCAGCATCCCACATGGCCCTGGAGGGCGACACAACGGAGTCTGAATTCAGCAGTGGGACAGAGGGCGAGTGGAGCTCCACGGCGGGGACCGGAGCTGAGACTAGCGATACGTACTCCTCCTCTGATGGGAGCTCCCTTGCGGTGGCAGGCCCATCTGTGACCCCGCATCTACAGGTACAGCCGCCACCCCCCTACCAGTACCACCCTCCCAGCAGCCCCTCAGCATGTGTCCCGTGCCCGCTCACCCAGGAGGGTGGGCATCTCCTTCGCCCCAGGCACCTCAGCCCCTGCCCCTGTCACCCCTGCTGCCCTCAGTGAGGAGGCTATTGACCTCCTCAGGTCCCTCACTGTTGGGCAGTCTACCATTTTGAATGCCATCCAGGGTGTAGAGAGGCAGTTGCAACAAACCAATGCATACCTGGAGGGCATTCATTCTGGTCAGGCAGCCCATCAGCGAGCTTTTCAGACTCTGGCCTCAGCACTGATGGCAGCCATTGTCCCTCTCTCTAGCCTCCCCCCTCCAACTTCCTCCACCCAGACCCAAACCCCTGTACCTCAGCCTATCCCAAGCACACCATCAGACCAGCATGCACACACCTCAACACAGAAGGGAAGCTCTGGCAAACATAAGCACCACACTTCCCACAGGCACTCACTCAAGCATCATACACATGCAGACACACCAACATCCACTGCCTCCACTGTGTCCCCCTCCTCCACGTCTTCCTTCTCCCTTCCTGTCTCGTCTCCACTCACACCTGCATGCACTACATCCTCAGCCACTACGTCCATCACCAGCACCCCCACCACCACACCCCGCTCACGTGCACTCACCACCCCCACTACCATTCACACATCCCCTGTGTCCTCTACCAGTGTGTCTGTGAGCCCTCCTCCCAAACTACACAAACGCAGCCACACACCGACCCAACAGCCATCCACCTTACGACAGCCTCCAGCCCATGCACCTTCACCCAAAGTCAGCAAACGTACACCTCCTAGAACCACTACCTCTTCCTCCACTCCCAAACCACCTCCATCTACCCATTCCAGTGTTCCCCAAAAACTTTTCCTGTCCAACCTTGACCTCTTCCCCTCACCTCCCCCACCCCTTCAGTCTCCTAGGGCCCGCCTCTCCAGGTCCCAACCCAGCACCTCAGCCACAACATCTGCGGGATCAATGGTGCCAGTAGTAACCAGCTTCTGGAGTGTGCCAGGCAGCAGGGCAGCCAGTGTGGCAAGGAGCCAGAGAACTGACAGTCGCCCACCTGTAAAGCACAAAAAGTTGGCCAGTGCCTGGTGGGAGAGAGGAAAGAAATCAGCCACCAAAGCCGCTCCCAGGGGTACAGTTGGGAGTGTGGAGACAGCTGCACCACCATCCAAGGTGGGGAAGGGGCACAGTAAAACTGGCAAGTCTGGGAAAATCTGCACGGCAGACAAGACCGCCACCAGCATCGCTGTCCAGGACACCGCCGCCACCAGCACCGCTGCCCAGGACACCACCGCCACCAGCACCGCTGCCCAGGACACCGCCGCCACCAGCACCGCTGCCCAGGACACCGCCGCCACCAGCAGCGCTGCCCAGGACACCACCGCCACCAGCAGCGCTGCCCAGGACACCGCCGCCACCAGCACCGCAGGCCAGTGAGCGACAAAGATTCCAACGCTACTGAGGCTGCCACAAGCTGGATGAAGCACTCTGGGCACAAAGCCCCCTCCAGAACGAGTGGAGAAAGACATCCACTACCTCAGTCCTTGGCAGGATGAAGCACTCTGGGCACAGAGCCCCCTCCAGAACCAGTGGAGAGATACATCCACTCACACAGTCCTTGGCAGGATGAAGCACTCTGAGCACAAAGCCTCCTCCAGAAACCAGTGGAGAATGTTATCCACTTGAGAGACTATGGCTTTGCACTCCCCAGGATTGAACAGTGGGCAAACCACCCACTAGAGAGACTTGAGAGACTGAGGCTTTGCACTCCCCAGGATTGAACAGTGGGCAAACCACCCACTGGAGAGACTTGAGAGACTGTGGCTTTGCACTCCCCAGGATTGAACAGTGGGCAAACTACCCACTGGAGAGACTTGAGAGACTGTGGCTTTGCACTCCCCAGGATTGAACAGTGGGAAAACCACCCACTGGAGAGACTTGAGAATGTGGCTTTGCACTCCCCAGAATTTAACAGTGCTAGCCTGGCTTGTAGTGGGTACCAAGGAGTACTTACACTTTGTACCAGGTCCAGTTATCCCTTATTAGTGTAGAAGAGGTGTCTAGCAGCTTAGGCTGATAGAAAAGGTAGCTTAGCAGAACAGCTTAGGCTGAACTAGGAGACATACAAAGTTCCCACTCTACCACTGGTGTCATATGCACAATATCATAAGAAAACACAATACACAGATATACTAAAAATAAAGGTACTTTATTTTTATGACAATATGCCAAAAGTATCTCAGTGAGTACCCTCAGTATGAGGATAGCAAATATACACAAGATATATGTACACAATACCAAAAATATGCAGTAATAGCAATAGAAAGCAATGCAAGCAATGTACAGTCACAATAGATTGCAATGAGAGCACAGAGGTATAGGGGCAACACAAACCATATACTCCAAAAGTGGAATGCGAACCACGAATGAACCCCAAACCTATGTGAGCTTGTAGAGGGTCGCTGGGACTGTAAGAAAACAGTGAGGGTTCGAAAAATAGCCTACCCCAAGACCCTGAAAAGTAGGTGTAAAGTGCACCTATATTCCCCAGAGAGCACAGAAGTCGTGATAGGGGAATTCTGCAAGGAAGACCAACACCAGCAATGCAACAACGATGGATTTCCAGACGAGAGTACCTGTGGAACAAGGGGACCAAGTCCAAGAGTTGCGACAAAGTCGAGATTGGGCAGATGCCCAGGAAATGCCAGCTGAGGGTGCAAAGAAGCTGCCACTGGATGGTAGAAGCTGTGGATTCTGCAAGAACAAAGAGGACTAGGAACTTCCCCTTTGGAGGATGGATGTCCCACGTCGTGAAGAAGCTTGCAGAGGTGTTCCCACGCAGAAAGACCGCAAATAAGCCTTGCTAGCTGCAAGGGTTGCGGTTAGGGTTTTTGGATGCTGCTGTGGCTCAGGAGGGACCAGGATGTCGCCAATTGCGTGAGGAGACAGAGGGGGCGCCCAGCAAGACAAGGAGTCCTCTCAGAAGCTGGCAGCACCCGCAGAAGTGCCGGAACAGGCACTACAAAGAAGAGTGAACTGGAGCTCACCCGAAGTCACAAAAGAAGGTCCCACGACGCCAGAGGACAACTCAGGAGGTCGTGCACTGCAGGTTAGAGTGTCGGGGACCCAGGCTTGGCTGTGCAGAAAGGAAATCCTGGAAGAGTGCACAGGAGCCGGATCAGCTGCAAATCACGTTATACCCAGCAATGCAGTCTAGCGTGGTGAGGCAAGGACTTACCTCCACCAAACTTGGAATGAAGAGTCACTGGACTGTGGGAGTCACTTGGACAGAGTTGCTGAGTTCCAGGGACCACGCTCGTTGTGCTGAGAGGGGACCCAGAGGACCAGCGATGCAGTCTTTTGGTGCCTGCGGTTGCAGGGGGAAGATTCCGTCGACCCACGTGAGATTTCTTCGGAGCTTCTAATGCAGAGAGGAGGCAGACTACCCCCACAGCATGCACCACCAGGAAAACAGTCGAGAAGGCGGCAGGATCAGCGATACAAGGTTGCGGTAGTCGTCTTTGCTACTTTGTTGCGGTTTTGCAGGCGTCCTGAGCAGTCAGCGGTCGATTCCTTGGCAGAAGGTGAAGAGAGAGATGCAGAGGAACTCTGATGAGCTCTTGCATTCAGTATCTGAAGAATTCCCCAAAGCAGAGACCTTAAATAGCCAGAAAAGGAGGTTTGGCTACTTAGGAAGGAGGATAGGCTAGCAACACAGGTAAGAGCCTATCAGAAGGAGTCTCTGACGTCACCTGCTGGCACTGGCCACTCAGAACAGTCCAGTGTGTCAGCAGCACCTCTTTTTCCAAGATGGCAGAGGTCTGGAGCACACTGGAGGAGCTCTGGGCACCTCCCAGGGGAGGTGCAGGTCAGGGGAGTGGTCACTCCCCTTTCCTTTGTCCAGTTTCGCGCCAGAGCAGGGCTGGGGGATCCCTGAGCCGGTGTAGACTGGCTTATGCAGAGATGGGCACCATCTGTGCCCATCAAAGCATTTCCAGAGGCTGGGGGAGGCTACTCCTCCCCAGCCCTGACACCTTTTTCCAAAGGGAGAGGGTGTAACACCCTCTCTCTGAGGAAGTCTTTTGTTCTGCCTTCCTGGTCCAAGCCTGGCTGGACCCCAGGAGGGCAGAAACCTGTCTGAGGGGTTGGCAGCAGCAGCAGCTGCAGTGAAACCCCGGGAAAGGTAGTTTGGCAGTACCCGGGTCTGTGCTAGAGACTCGGGGGATCATGGAATTGTCTCCCCAATGCCAGAATGGCATTGGGGTGACAATTCCATGATCTTAGACATGTTACATGGCCATGTTCGGAGTTACCATTGTGACGCTATACATAGTTAGTGACCTATGTATAGTGCACGCGTGTAATGGTGTCCCCGCACTCACAAAGTCTGGGGAATTTGCCCTGAACTATGTGGGGGCACCTTGGCTAGTGCCAGGGTGCCCACACACTAAGTAACTTAGCACCCAACCTTTACCAGGTAAAGGTTAGACATATAGGTGACTTATAAGTTACTTAAGTGCAGGGGTAAATGGCTGTGAAATAACGTGGATGTTATTTCACTCAGGCTGTAGTGGCAGGCCTGTGTAAGAATTGTCAGAGCTCCCTATGGGTGGCAAAAGAAATGCTTTAGCCCATAGGGATCTCCTGGAACCCCAATACCCTGGGTACCTTAGTACCATATACTAGGGAATTATAAGGGTGTTCCAGTATGCCAATGTGAATTGGTGAAATTGGTCACTAGCCTGTTAGTGACAATTTGTAAAGAGAGAGCATAATCACTGAGGTTCTGGTTAGCAGAGCCTCAGTGAGACAGTTAGGCATCACACAGGGAACACATACCTATAGGTCACAAACTTATGAGCACTGGGGTCCTGACTAGCAGGGTCCCAGTGACACATAACAAACATACTGAAAACATAGGGTTTTCACTATGAGCACTGGGCTCTGGCTAGCAGGATCCCAGTGAGACAGTGGAAACACCCTGACATACACTCACAAACAGGCCAAAAGTGGGGGTAACAAGGCTAGAAAGAGGCTACTTTCTCACAGCAAACCACCCACTGGAGAAACTTGAGAGACGGCATGGAGCCCCCTCGTGGATCTGGCGTCGTGCACTCATCCGGCTGAGGTGCCCCCACCCTCCCTGCCCCCTGCGGTGCCTGTTTTATTTCTATCTGATGCCCCAGCAGTGTTCGCTCCGTCTTGTTCGGGTATTGAGTGTGGGCCTCACCCATGCCTTTTGGGCCCAGTGGTCCACGGACTATGATAGTGGAATACCTTGGACTTGTATTATTGGTGTATATATTTGTTTATAGTGTGAATATCTTTATATATGTATATATTTTTAATTACTGCCTTTGGATATTACAATCATTCGACTCATTTCCTTTTGTCCTTGATTTCTTCCAGGGGTGTTGGGAGGTGTAACTGTAATGTATCATGATGTATTAGTGTGTGTGTTGTCGTGGGTGAGGATGGGGGTGGGAGTGTTGCGTGTTGCGTGTGTGTGCCACTGTTTTTTCCCTCCCCTGTGTCATAGGTGCAGTACTCACCTTGGTCTTCACCGCCGGCGTTCGTGCTCCTGGTAGAGGAGCAGGAAGATAAAGGCTGGAAGAATCTGAAGTTCCGGTTCCATGGCGTCCTGGTTCCTCGTGGGATGTGTAGAGGTGAGTGTTTCCCCTTCCAAGTCCTGTTTCTGCCGTGTTTTTGTTTGCGGTGAATCCGCCCCGGAAAAGGTGCCGGATTGGCCTGTTGTAATTCTGTGCGTGGTACATTGTTCTCCGCCTGTCTGTTGGCGGTTACCGCCGCGGTGTGTGTTTGTACCGCCTTGGCGGTCGGAGTGTTAAAGTGGCTGTCTATGTTGGCGGTTTCCGCCACAGTCGTAATTCCATTTTTTTTCCGCCGGCCTGTTAGCGGTTTTACCGCCACTTTAACACCGACCGCCAGGGTTGTAATGACCACCTGTGTCTCCTTGACAGAAGTGGGAGATGGCAAATCTAGTATGACTTGTCCTTTTTCTGGATCCATAGAAATGCCAACTTGATTCATACGGAAACCAAGATAATGTACCTAGGTCTTGTTGAACTCACACTTTTCGGGCTTACAATATAGATTGTTCTGCTACAGTCTTTCCAGAACCTGACGCACATGCTTAGTATGATGTTCGGGACAATGAGAATATATCAGAACATCATCCAGATAGACTATGACACTTTGATTCAAAAGATTAGCGAAAATTGAATCCTTAAATGTTTGGAATATGGAAGGTGTATTAGTCAGAGCAAAAGGCATGACGCGATATTCGAAATTACCTAACGGGGTACGAAAAGCGGTCTTCCATTCATCTCCTTCCTTGATTGGTAACAGGTAATAGGCACCCCGCAAATCTAACTTGGTAAAAATAGTGGGTCCTTGGACTGCTTCCAAAACATCCTTAATGAGAGGTAGGGGATACCTATCCTTGATGGTAATCCTATTTAACCTTCGAAAGTCAATACAGGGACGGAGATCTTTAGTCTTCTTTGGTACAAAGAAAAGAGGAGCCCCAGCAGGTGATTTAGAAGGAACAATCAAGCCACTTTGCATGTTTTCATCTATGTATTCCATAAGAACCTTCCTTTCCTGCTCTGATAAGGAATACACTCTTCCAAATGGAACCACCTTCCCAGGTGTCACAGGAATAGTGCGGTCATACTCCCGATGAGGAGGCAATATGGGTCTTTGAGGTTTCTGGAACACGTCGGAGTAATCCTGGTAACATCTGGGTACTTCTTGAATCAGATTAATAGTATTGCTTGCATCAGTGGAAGAAAAAATTGACCCTCTTTGAGACCAATAGGAATCTGTCGGATAGCAATGTACTTGACAAAAGTGGGATGAAAGGGATATGGTCCGTGTTTCCCAATTGATATATGGATTATGTTGTGTTAGCCAAGGAATACCCAGAATCATTGTATGGTTAGGGGAAGATATCAAGTCAGAAGCAACATATTCCCTATGTTTTCCGAATTGCAGGCAAAGAGTTGGAGTTGTATCCACCACGGGTCCGGAATTTAAGGGAGAGCCATCAACTGTTTGAACATGCTTGGGAACCTCTTTAGGAACACGGGGTATTCCTTTTTCCTTAGCCCAATTCTCATCTAGAAACATTCCACTGGCTCCACAATCCAATAATGGGAATATCTGTTCTTCCTGCTTAAGACACTGTAGAATTACTGAGAATATAAAGGGAGCTGTGGTACTTTCTCTAGAGGAGCAGATAGAAGGTATCTCAATGTCTCCGGTCCCCTTCCTTCTCACAGGGGATGGGTGTTGGTGTTTCCCGAAGGTCTAATGGGATGGACTGGACACATTCAAATTAAATGTCCTGCACTGCCACAATAAAGACACAAGCCTTTGCGCCGTCTGTTTCCTCGCTATGCTTCAGAGAACAGTCCATGAGCAACATCTATTTGCATAGGTTCTTCATCTGTAGAAACAGTTTTTTCTGATCGATGCTCCTCAGGACGAAGTGCAGAGGGGCGCATAGACACAGACTGGGACGGAAACCTGGACCTTTGTTTCTCCAATCTAAGCTCTCGTAAAAGGTACTCGATATTAAGTGCCAGATCCATCAGTTTCTTCAATGATGATGCCTGGATGGAATGCAGCAGTTCATCTTTTATTTTGTCTCGTAACCCTCGGCGAAAGAGTGTCACCAAAGTATGTTCAACCCATGTGGCTGCAGCTGCTAGTTGTTTGAAATGAGTTATGTATGTCAGGACATCCTGATTCCCTTGTTGTATCTCACATAACACCTCTTCAGCAGCAGCTTCCAGTCCAGGTCGTTCGAACATTTGTTTAAAGGCTTGAAGAAAATCTGAATAGTTAGATAATAAGGAGTCATTGGTGGCTACCAATGGGGTTGCCCAGGCTAGGACTGGACCAGACAGGGAGCTTATCAAATAACCAACCTTGGTCTTATCCTGGGTAAACTGAGAGGGTAGAAAAGCCAAATATACTGCTAAGGAATCCAGAAATTCTTTTAACTCGTTTGGTTCTCCTGAAGAACGTGGTGTTGAGGCAGAGATATTAGGTACATCAATGGATCGAGTCACCAGGGCCTGTATTAGAGCAGTATTTTCAGTACGTAGTTGTTGTAATTCTTGTGCCTTTTGCTGTACGGTATGAAGCATTGACTGTGCAGTTTCCATGACATCTTCTGGTGGACCTTCCATGGCTCCAGAGCAACGCAGAAATTTTAGCCGTTGCAATCTGTCACAATTTGAGTGCTTCTTACCGCTATAATCAGCCAGTCTCCGGGCACCACTTTGTTTCTTGCTTGTTCTGGATTGACCCAGGTAGGGGCGACCCTTTCAAGTAGCCACAGTTCTGCTGATGATAAAACACCAAGCAAGCCGCAACTTCCAAAAGGGGTCCAATAGGGAAAAAAAACAACGTGGGAAAAACCTCAGAATCAAGGACTCCTGAAAAAAGAAGAACAAAAGCACAAAAAAGAACTGGAACAAGCTGCAGGTGGAAAAGGAACATGAGAGATCCAAAATCACAGGATACGTAAGCGAGGAGCACAACCACGAAGGAAGTGTTTGCATCGGAAGGAACAGAAAACCAACTGTGTTTATATACTGACAAACAGGAAGTGACATGCAGGAAGTGGCATACAGGAAGTATTGAAGACACCATCTTGGATTGAGAAAGACCACAATCAGGTGAATGGAAAAATAGCCTTATTAAAGAAAGGTAGTGAGCAAAGCATGCAGGGAAAGAAACACAGACTCTTGGGAAGAAGAAACATGGCTAAGGCAAGGAAAAGAAAAAAGGAAGAAAAAAGAAGAAAAGAGTAAAACAGCAAGAACAGGTAAGTAACGTAAGAGGGTAAAGAGAGGGCGCAGCATAAACAGTGCTCAAGGGAAGTTTAGCCAAAAAAGCAGACCGCGGCAGAAACAGCCGTCCAAGATGCGGACCGCCGATCTGACAGCTGCATGTCAGTGAGGCGCCGCCGGTCTTCACAGCGTCACAGCTGGAGCAACTCAATTTAGCTTTTAAAGAGGTCAAAGCAGAGTGCACCTTTTGTTGCAGACTGGGGTTGGCATTGTCTGAGGATACTCTTCTGCATCATGGAATCAGGTTAAAAGCAGTTGTGAAAGATGATTTGAGAGTCTGGAAAACATTTTTGCAGGATTTCAATGGAGTCTCCATGGATGGGCGAAGAAATCAAATGGCCTCTGGAGTTGGTCTCCAATGTGGCAGGTGGCACAGGATTTGGACTTTTTCGGCAAGGAAGATGGGGTGCAAAACAATAGCCAAATCACTGGAAGAATGGAGGTAGTAGCATTGCATTTCTGGATTTTTTTCTGTTGGTGGTGGCAGTGTGTGTCAGGGGCAGCAAGTTTTTTTCAACAAAAAGTAATTTTTCATGTGGACAATCTGTGGTGCACATTGGGAATGGGCAGTCAACAAGGAATCTGCAAGCTCTGAAGCTATTAAGAGTTTTTGTTTGGCAATGTTTGCGAACTAATGTGGTTTTCAGGGCCGGGGACATTGCGAGAGTAGAATACAACATTGCAGATGCTCTTTCTCATTCTCAGTGGCAGAAATTCCATAGACTAGCACCAGAAGCAGAGAAGACAGAGATGCCAGGGTAGCTGAGGACCATTGGAGACCGAGACTTGATGTAGCCAATCAAAGGTTAATTTTCCGAGTGCACATGGAGGCAGAGACAAGCATGGAAGAAGTTCAGGGCGTCTAGAGCTCGAAAGATGAGCTTAGAAGATGGAGAGCATTTGTGCAAGGAGAATGGGGTGAGATTCAATATGTTCATGATTGAAAAAGGCTTGTCGTCTGTGATGATTGCGGGCAAATGAGCATGTTTGGCATTTTATGGGAAGATGTATTGGGCCTATGAGCCATCTGCAGGTGAGTTGAAAAGGAGATTTTGGAATGCTGGGCAGGAGAGTGGGGTCCGAAAGAAACACTACAGAGGCCAATAATGCTACAGTTGCTAAAAAGATTGATTAGCCCGCTGCTGCCTGTATGTATAATGTAGAAGAGAGTGTCCTGTTTCTCAGTGGCGATGGTGTGGTTGTTTTATGATGCATTCCAAGTGGGTGAAGTGGTTGGGACCAAAAAGGTTGGAGGCATACAAAAGAAAAATGTGTGAGTATTACAGAGTGAATTACAAATGTGGATGCCGAAATCAAAGATAGATCAGAGAGGCAGAGGAAAATGTGTGCCACTCAGATATTACCCTGGCAGGACGGTATGTCTGGTTCATTGGTGGCATACCTATAAGAAAGATTTTTCATCTCAATCTCTGTTTCATCATGCATCAGGGGAAGGGTGTTGCAGTCTCAGATCCTAGGGGATTGTGAAAGTTATTGCACAGTTTGTGTATGCCAGGAAAGGAATATGTCACGCATTATTTTCAAATAGTAATTGCAACTGAAGCTGAGATGTGGGGTTAGAGAGAACTGAAGATTCAAACCGTGGGACGGTGGAAAACAGACTGCTATAAATGTTATATGAGTGCAACCCTTGCTTGGGAGGGATCTTACTTAATGTAATTTTCAGTCTTTTATAAGTCACACTGCAGTGCCATACCATGAGTACAGTGAGGCCTGGATTTGTGAGCACTCCTTTGTGAAGTGATTGGTATGCCTGGCCAAGGTTAGAAAAGTCAGCAGACAACTAGGTTTCAATGATTTGAGATTCTAATTAAAATGGTTTGGGACAGATGGGATGCGATGGAAAAAAGTACTGCCTAAGCTAGAGGAGTTGCCAAAGAATATATAATTGCCTGAATTAATTGGTTTTGCATTTAAGAGAAAATGATCTTGTGCAGATGAAAGGCTTGGCTTTTATGTCGAATGTTAAGGAAGACATGATGGAAATTAAAGGGTGTGGTCTTGGAACAACTGTAGTTTGGACAGCGATGGGCCAAGGAGGTGTTAGAGGGGTGCCAAGAAGCCTAGGGTGATTGACAGGGCCAGGAAAAAGTGCAACCTAGATATCAGAAAGTTTTACAAAGCTGAAGGGGCATGGTGTTAGACCATACAGGTATTTGGCTTGAAGAGAGGTAATTTTTCAGAGATTATGGTGTGTACCTGTCTAGGTATGGATTTGTATTTGTTACAGTTGATGCTGACATTTACTTTGTTCAGAATTACAGAATAAAGAGGGTCAGAAAAACTCTAGGGTTTTTACTGGGGGGGTTGTTTGGACAGTTTGGAAGTTATTGCACGGAAGTTGGACAGGTTAACACAGTTCAGAAATGCAATTGGGGGAAGAGGAGGGAGGGTCAATTTGAAATGCTACAGGAAGTCAAGCATTTGATTGACATTGAATAGTTTCATAGGTGAAATTTTGGTGTGACAGAAAATGGTGAAGTGTGAGTGCCAAGGGACTGTTAAGATGATTTACTAGGGGGGAGTGGATGGATAGGTTTCACAGTGTGTTAGTGAGGCCGGGTTTGTATAGTTTGAATGGCTAGTTGCCGAGGTTGTTCTAAAGCAAAGTTGTACCTGCCTCATTAAAGCGACCTTTCCCGCACTAAGCATGTCTCAAGTGTCTTATGAGGTCCATCCCACCCAATAGGATACAGCAGTACACACTGCAGATGATGCTGAAGAGCTTAGGACAATATGGAAGGCACTTTCACAACTACCTACCAAATATCAGTAGTGAGACTGAAACTTTTCACTAGCGTTGCAATGCGAAGGTGCCACGTCATGACACCCTTGCAGAAGAATTATTGTGTATATTGCGATGCTGCAAAATTAGGGCACCTCCAGGTTACACAGGCTGAGCCTGGCACTTGGCGCCCCCAGCATCCACAAGGCACACACTGGCTGAGGAAGTTGCGGGCTCTACCAAGCCTGATAAAGCTTCTTACTTGGACCAAGCAGCAACACATCAACCCTAAGCCTAGACAGTGGCTACAAGGTTCCGTCAAGGAGGACTGCAGAGAGCTGCATCTGTGTTTCTGGAAAACCAGGTATGACATGGAATGAAAACCAAGGGATACAATTCACATGAATATCTACAATTAATATAATTCAGAGGAACACTAGGATGTCAGTTTTTGCTACCTGCAAGTTCTATATGCAGCACACTGTGACATCCTCAACCACAAGGTCCACAATGCAATGAGAGGGAAGAAAGAATGAAGGGCTATGAAACCAAAGAACATCTGGTAGAGTATGACACCTGCTTGTTTGAGAGGGACACCACATTTACTTTCAAATTCAAGTCTTTACTTCCTAGAAATTGTGTTTTTGAATATGGAAATATGTATCTTTGCAGGACACTACACTGTGAACAGTTGTAAATCCTGGATAATCTTGAATAGATTTTTAGATGGTCTAACATGTATCTCAACTTGAGGTTACTGCAAAAGGTAGAGTGGTTCCAGTCTAATAGCCAGGGCTTCTTATGTTTACCAGGCTACTGCGGCCTGTGTGGGTGTGTTTATGATCCTTTGGAGGCACAAGTATTTGTCCGTACTAACAATCATTGTCAATGTCAATTGGGTACGAGCTAGTGGCTTTGTCAATTTCTTTTAAACATGGAGACGAGCAGTGTGGCTTCTGTGCAGCATGGCTAAAAGTTATTTCAAAAAGTGCTATGATGCAGGAAAGTAAGACAACACTTAGAGCATTTTTAATATAACTTTTAGGAATGCTGCTCTACAACATGGCTAAAAGACGTTGGCAAAGCCAACAGCTTTCACATAAACAAGACTTATTGGCTTTGCCATTGCTTGTTGTCTTAGCTTTGCTGATGCCTTAACCATACTACAGTAAACTGTACTGCAACAGTACTAGAAATGACTGACAGGACAGACAGACTCAGGTACCACCTTGTTCAATCAATCAATCAATCAGTCAATCAATATTTGTAAAGTTCAGCACTATCACCCCTCAGAGTATCTGGGTGCTGAGGGTGCCGAGTCTCTGTCGAACAGTAAGGTCTTGAGTTTCTTTCTGAAGTCTGCCAGGGAGAGTGATGTTTGGAGATGGGAGGGCAGGTCGTTGCAGGTCTTGGCGGTGATGTAGAAGAAGGAGCGGCCCACGCTGTGGCTACGATGAATGCGGGGGTGAGCGTGAGGCCAAGAGAGAGTGAGTGCAGGTGTCTTAAGGGTAGATGTAAGTTCAGTCAAGGGCTGATGTAGGACAGTCTTTGGTCGTGTAGAGCTTTGTAGGCATGTGGGAGGATCTTGAACTGGCATCTCTTCTGGATGGGGACCTAGTGGTGGATTCTGAGGTGGGGGTGATGTGAGTCTGTTTGGGGAGGTTTGGAATAGGTCTGGTGGCCACATTCTGTATGGTCTGGAGTCTTTTGAGGAGCTGAAAGAGATGCCTGGTTAGAGAGCATTTCTGTACTTTAGGCAGCTGGTGACAAGGGCCTGGGTGATGGGTTTTCTGGTGTTGACTTGGATCCATCTGAATATCCTGCAGAGCATGAGGAGATTGTGGAAGAAGGAGGAGGTGACTGCGTTGACCTGTCATTTCATGGGCAGTCTCCTTTATGCCTGATTTCCTCCTTTTGAATGCTCTATAAGGTTCAGAGGAAACCCTTACCTTCATCAAAGATGGCCGCCATTTGATGGCTTCCTCATCTTTGTGTAAATTCTGAAGATATCTTCCCCCTTTTCCAACATAGCCTCCATGGAAATGCCACACTAGAGGTGTAGCAAAGGAAAAAGAAAAATGAGCAACCTCCCTGTTTCATAGTAAAGGAAAGGTCTAAATGGGAGGCAGTAGCCCTTTGCATCATGTGCCCCCTGTACGATTGCACCTACTGCACTATTGATAAATATGCTTCTGTAGGTGAATGATATGTGTAAATAGACAACAGTGAAATATGCGGTTATTGCTGAAATCGAGCTCCGGTCCAGATCTGAAAACACTGCCTTGCTATTGGGCACTGTACTGTCTTGTGAGTTATTGATGATGGGACCCCTTTGGTTCCAGATGGACGCAGCATAACTGGGATGTAGGTATTGGGTATGGTGAATAGATTTCATGTTTAAAATGTTGATTTCTTGCTTACACACAGACGAATAAAGGCATATAAGACTAAGCTCTGTTTGTGGCTTGTCATTTATGAGTACCCAGGCTAGGAAGGATGCTGCAGGCACATTGTTGAAAAATTGTCCCATCATGCAGATGATAAACCATCTTGAAAATGTATGGATCTGTGCCTTCAACTCAAGGAAACAATGTGCCAAAAGACCAGGAAAGCGACCAGAGAGAGATTAGAAAATAAAACTGTATCTCAAGCGTTGTTAAATTTGATATCCTTCTGATGCATGAAAGGGTACCTGCAATAACACTGTTTTAGATGGTGAGATGTAGTGGTGTTGATATACATTTTACAGATCTGTCCCCTGGGCATGGCCACTGGGCCCAGTGCCATGTAGGGGGGCCCAAGTTAGACCCCCCATTGCACTACAGAAAAAAAAAATACTTACCTCAACTCACCTATGCTTACATGGAATGGGGTCCCCCATCCTCCAGTGTCCCCCTGGTGTGGTTGGGGGTGTCCCTGGGGCTAGGGAAAGGCACCTGTGGGCTCTTTCCATGGTCTCTGACCATGGAAAAAGGCCCACAGGTCCCCTAACGTCTGCCCTGATCCAGGCGTTAAATAATGACGCTGAGCAAGCTTACCGCCAATATTTAAAGCCCCAAATCCCTCCATGTTTGATTTTAGCATGGGGGGATAAATATGGCACTAAGGCCATATCATCATTTTTTGGCCAGGAATGCCTACCTTGCATCACACTGACTCAAGGTAGTTTTCCTCAGGCAAAAAATGACTTTAACTCCATTATTTTGGCGCTAGACATGTCTAGCTCCAAAATATGAAAATGGAGTTAGGTTTACGCTGAATTAGTGTAAAAAAGAATGACGCTAATTCAGTACAATCAAGGTATAAATATGCCCCAAGGATCGGATCAGTCACTGATATTTTAGAAGAGGCACCAGCATCTTCTTGGGCACGGATCTCACAGATTCAGGTTGTTCTCATTGAAGAGCGCTGGCAGGGCAAAATAGTGAATTATGCTCTCCCACTACTGGTGTGAAGGACGAGTTGTGCTTTTCAAATGTAATTTCAGTGCTAAAACTGCAAGCACAGTGAAGGTACGATCATTCCCACAAAAACATGCTCAGGCATCCCTATAAGAGTGATAGAAAATGCATAAATCATACAGTCACAGACAGCGGCATAACAAAATGTAAGGGGGGCCTGCAAGATGTGCTGAAGGAGCCCCCACACTCACATCAGTATGGGCTCAAGGGGCCCCCTCCAGTATGAGAAAGTCTGCCCCCCTCCCCGCAGAGGCCTATGTTACGCCTCTGGTCACAGAGAACGAGAAGGCCGTTTGTCAGGCTGAGCAGTGTAACATTAAGACATTAAGGGGCATACTTATACTCTGCGCTGAATTGGCGTAATTTTTTTAATGCTAGTTCAGCGTAAACTCAACGCCATATTTATATTTTGACACTAGACATGTCTAGCATCAAAATATTGGTGTTAACCTCATTTTTTGGATGCGTAAAACCTCCTTGCGTCAATGAGATGCAGGGTAGGCATTCCAGTCCAAAAAATGACTCAAACACCGTAGCGCTGCATTTATCCAGCTGGGAAAAAATGACGCACGGGTGGGAGGTGGACCCAAAAAATGACGTTAACACAGATTTGCCTAGGTCAGGGCAGGCATTAAAATTAGGCAAACACACCACTACTTAAGGAGAACTCACAGAAGCAACATTACAACCCACAGAAGAAGATGGAGGTGATAATGATCCAGCTTGCTATACGGTGCAGGGGACAGCAACAACTCCTGCACTCACCACCACAACAAAACAGCTCACAAAGGCAATGCAGAAGGCAGGAGAGGGTCTTCAGAACCAGGACAACCCTCCTTGGCCTCAGAGACCTGGACATTATTAGGACCTACAGACTGAACCGGCAAGCCATATTACACCTACTGCACCACACTGAGCCACAAATTACAGCCAGCCAGCAGACCCCACACAACATACCACCTATGACAAGCTGATTGCTGTCCTGCACATGCTGGCAAGTGGTTCCTTCCGAACAACAGGTGCACTGGTTGCTGGTGTCTCACAGCCGTTCCTGCCAAAGGTGTTAGATGCTATCATCTTCCTGACACCCCACCACATCAGCTTCTCCAACACCCAGCAAAAGGAGCAGGAGAAGAAACAGGGGTGCTATCAAATCCATGTGCTTGGTGCAATTGACTGCACCCATGTCCGGCTCATACCACCTGCAGCAACAAAGCACTTACACCGAAATCACAAGCACATGCATTCTATTAATGTGCAGGGGATAGTGGACCACCGGGGACTATTCATAAACATTTTGGCCAAGTATCCTGGGAGTGTCCATGATGCCTACATAATCCAGCACAGCAGGATCAATGAATGATTCCAGGATGGACAATTTGGAAATGGCCCTCTTGTAGGTAAGTCAACAAATCTAGCAATGTAAACACAACTCACCAACCCTGTCGGACACACAAGACATACACCACTACAGTAACATATGGCCAGGTTAACACACATGTGTAGGTGATAACACATATGCACCATGCTGCAGTACAGCACAATCAGTGCACAACACTAATATATACACCCACATGTATGTAACACACCCACAACTTGACAGGCACACCACGGGAAGGACAGGTGCTGACATGTACCCTTTGCTAAAAGCAGAAGTACACAGACCACTACAAGTGCCCTGATGTTGCCTACTACGTACACATCACACACACTACACCAAACAAAGAATAGCACAGACATGTTAATGGCAAACGCCATGCCATTGTGATGTAACTTGCAAATAGGCACAGATGCCTACTTGTACCTATATCAACAGCATCTCATCAACACATACCTAACTTACCTGTAATGTGCAGAGACATCTGCCTGACGCATTGGCTCACATACATAGGAGTACAAGATCAATGCCCATCACATACCATGTGCCAGACGTGTGAGAAGTGGTACCATACCTACTGAAGTACAATCTCACATGCAACACTCACTGACTTACAACACCATCATGTCTGTACCAGAAACAATAAATGGCCCAGCAGGGGGCAGAGTCACTGTCAGACAGTGCAGAGCATGGATGTCATAGTCGGACCCAGTAGGAGAACACATGACATCACTGACGTCACATACACTGTGCCAAAGGACACATTTGCTAAGTAGCTGAGCTCCATCCCATAGCCTGCACTGTGCATCTGTCAACAGTATAAATGTACATTAATGTTTTGAAAGATAGGAGAGACACTGGTAGTTATGTTGATGATCCTGTGACACTGGGATACACACCCTTGGGCACCTCATGGATGCCACAAACATTAGCTGCCGCTCTAGAACACCAAGGGACCTATGTAATAGCCCACTGCTCCATTGTCATGGCCTGTACTATATGTACAACTTGGCACATGACCCTTTCATAATGACTTGAAGCCACATTGTAAATTGGCCACCCTCCCATGTTGAATGTAGTGTTGAAGGGGTGTGCAAAACTTCTTGCTGCAGGTCTGTCACCACAAGATACATAGCATGATGATGCTTACTCACATTTAGCTGTCAACTAAAATCTGAGGAAGTGCCAACAACAAACACCACCCACGGGGGGCTGTATGCAGGTTGCAAAAAGGAAGTAGACTTTGCTATGAACTCAGATGATTGCAGCACCAATGCATGCTGCATACTGCTGCACACACAGAAGGAGCCAATTAGCCATCAAAAAGCATATGTACAGGGCGCTGTACCATCCTGCACAGATACATCCACTTCCACAAGGCAGCTAGCCAAGTTCCCTGGTACAGGGTAGGTAGTGTTTTTGCATGGCTGCACATGAGCAACTGGCGCAGGGGATAAAAAATGGTTGCCAAGTAACATGTCACACATGGGGGATTATTGCATAGTCGAAATGTTGCAGGACAGTGCAGCTAATTTTGGAGACATGATGTGCATTCTCACTTACCAATTTCAAAGGCCCTAAGTGTCACACATCATCTGCAATGACACATTTCAAAAGGGATGGGATGTCCAGGCTCTGCAGTGTTACCATGTTGCTACCACATCTGACCCCATTGTGTTCTGAGGATGTGTCATGTCCCCTCTAGTGATAGCACACTGATACAAAGGTGCACTACACAACGCATGATACATACTTAATGACCATCAGTGCGGAATCCAAATCATATGTCCCAGGTCCTTAAGCCAAACACAAGATTGTCATCTCCAACAACCTAGTGCTGAGGAAACATTATAGAAAAATAGGAGCTCACACTATATCACAAATACATATGAGCCACAACCAGCTCTAAATATCAACTGCCATGCTACATGACATATCTGTTGCAAGCCCTTACAACAACTTACTCATTTAATCTTTTGCAGCGGATCAGCATCATTGCATACAGCCATGGTTAATGACCACATTTCCCAACCCAAGCACAGCAGCAGAGTGTGCATATAATGAGGGACATTGTAGGACAAGGACTATTGTGGAGAGGACATTTGGCATACTGAAGTCCAGATTCTGGTGCCTGGACATCACAGGAGGCAGCCTCCTATATGCCCCACACATTGTCTGCAAGATAATCTTGACATGTGTCATCCTGCACAACATATGTGTGTGGATGAGCGTCCCCTTATATGAGCAGGTTGATTACCTGCCTGAGGAAGAGGAGGAGGATGGTGGAGAAGAAAATGAGAGGGAACAGCACAACACAGTTGATGGGATACGCTGCAGATTGCACATTGTTGAAAACTTCTTCACTCAATAATCACGTAACACACCTTGTAGATTTTGTCAATAAACACCTCACTTATTCACACAATCTGGCTTTGGTGTCTTCAATCTCTAAAATAAATACCTCAGGATTGTAAATCTAACCTCGGGGAGCATGTCACAAACACTAATCTGAAGAGTACTGTAGCAATATCACATGTGAAAAGTAAGAGTGAATTGCTACCATCACAGACATCACAATTAGCCTCATCACTTGAATGTGAGAACTGAAGGATACAGTCTATGGGCCACAACATATTAGTTACATCCACATTGTCAACCTGTACAACAATAGCTCATCACACACACTTACAACATGTCGAATTAGGAGGTAAACAAGGGGCCCCCATTTGAGGCAGTGGATGTCAAAATATGGTGAGAGTGTAATGTTTGAACAGACCACTAACACAACTCAGTGTGAGAATTACAATGGCTGCATGGAGCATGTGTGACAAGGGGGGGACATCATTGGTGACAATGGTCAACATGAATAGCTCAGGTATGACAAGCAATGGGAGAAATGTAGCCTGCACAGTACATCCATGGAAATCACTCTTGACACTGCCCTGGGGCCCAATCCTGTCCCAGGGTACACATGACTTCACACTTTGGACGGACACATCTGTGGAATGCACGTCAGAATGGGTGAGAACATATGCAGCTAGGACTGCCGGTCCACCACAAAAAATTATTATTACAATGCAAATGTGATAATTTTCAACTGCATATTTTGTTCAATACATGATATGGTTGGAATGTAGAAGTGTGTGTCAATCACAGTATGTACCAAAATATGTACATGTCAGACACGTGTGTAGTCCTCACACAAGTCATCCATATACTTAAGATCAACATATGGAGAAAGTTGCCGAGTAACATTTGCCAGATTGCATTCATCAGCCATCATCAACAATGCCTGAGCTGTGTATATCGTCTGAAATGGGATGCTCGGTAAGACAACTACACACAGCACATAAGTGTAGGCAATTCACAATCACATACCATGACTCTTGCATAGTACTGACTGCCATACATATCTGGATACACTGTTGTCACACATACATACATATGCATGACGTGAATACATTTGCATGCTGTTGATTCTGTAACACACACATTGGTGTAATAGACCAATCACAACCAAATCACATTGTACCATGGACTACCAGATGTGCCAACACACAAAGGGGGTCATTCTGACCCTGGCGGTCATTGACCGCCAGGGTCAACGACCACGAGAGCACCGCCAACAGGCTGGCGGTGCTCTCAAGGGCATTCTGACCGCGGCGGTTTGCCCGCGGTCAGAAAGGGAAAACCGGCGGTCTCCCGCCGGTTTTCCGCTGCCCTCAGGAATCCTCCATGGCGGCGCAGCTTGCTGCGCCGCCATGGGGATTCCGACACCCCATACCGCCATCCTGTTCCTGGCGGTTCGCCCGCCAGGAACAGGATGGCGGTATGGGGTGTCGTGGGGCCAATGGCATGGGCACTGCAGGGGCCCCCGTAAGAGGGCCCCACAAAGAATTTCAGTGTCTGCTTAGCAGACACTGAAATTCGTGACGGGTGCAACTGCACCCGTCGCACCTTCCCACTCCGCCGGCTCCATTCGGAGCCGGCACCCCGCAAATATGTTCTCTGCTGAAGAAGGGACTAACCCAGAAACACATGTGTCCAGAGATGCACAGTAAAGGCTGTACCTACTTAAAGGTGAAATATTTAAAAATTAATGGAGTTCGTTTTTTGAAGATACTACATCTACCATGATGCAATGGGGCAGATTAATTGCTGGGATGTCAGGCAGGTGCGCTCCTAACTGTTTGTGACTTTAAAGGCTCCCTTGAGCTATTGGGCTGACGAGCTCTGGAGCAGGCACCAGCAGGCCAGGGAAGAGGTACTGAAACCGGGTGATTTATGGCAGCATTCCCAGCACCCCGCAAATATGTTCTCTGCTGAAGAAGGGACTAACCCGCCGCCCGCCAGAGTTAGAATGACCCCCAAAATGCCATACTGCAGCCCAGCCAATCCAGTTTGTATGTTGTTACAGGTTGCATCCATTAACAATGGACAAAATCACGCAATCAGGAATAGAGTAAAAAAACAATGACGCCAATGTGTTAAAAACATCGGCAAATGCAAAGTATATGACCCATGGGCCCTTAGTGTGATTTCCACCTTCGCACTCATTGCAATGCTAATTTACTGTTCAATCAAAGCATAAAGGTAATGCGTCAATATAAAAAGACGCATGTAAGTCATGCTTCAGAAATACACTCGCAGTTATCAGATGAGTCAAAAAAATACATGCATTACAGAAAACGTGACGCAAGGGGACAGGAAGTGATGTAATAGAATATCCTATTTACAGGCATGGTACAGTGGGTGTGCTTTCACTTTCTCTTTACATTCTGTGCCTCTTTTGACTGTGTGGATGTGTCTTGGAGTTGGTGTGTCTTATGCTCTTTTTTGTATCTTGTGGTGTCCCTTCTGTTGTGTTTTCTGTTGTATTTGATTATTATTTGTCCCAGTGTCTGTGAATTTGTGTGTTTTTTGTATTTTTTCTTGTATCTGTGCTGTGGGGTGTCTGTCTGGGTTATTTGTATAGTTGGGATTGTTAGTTTTGGGGTGTTACGTTTCCTTTACTTACTTCTGTTTACTACTACCATTATTCCTCCTTTTCAGCCTGTAACCCAGTGAAATGTCTGGTAGGGGGAAGCAGACTAGAATGGGTGAGGAGGAGCTGGGAGGCTTCATGTGGCTGGTAGCCCTCTACCTCCCATTAATGTTGGAGATAGGTGGCCATGTGATACAGGGCTACTGGACGGAGGTGAGGTGGCTGCTGTGGAGCAAGGTGCTCCACCACCTGAAGAGGGTGTACCACAGCAGCAGCAATGACCACCCGCTCAAGCATCGCTGGGCTGATCTGGTGGCCAGGGAACAGAATCTTCTGGACCATCTTGGTGTGGTGATCGATGGCCCTGTTAGTGAGTCTCCCATTGGCAAACTATTTACTGCTCACCACACTTGAATGACAGTAGTAGATGTGTTTATGTGAGGCATGCAATTCTTAATGCTTTTGGACAGGTTGCATGCAACCAGAATGAAGTATCAATGTGCCAGTATAGACACGGGGATCACATATCCTACCATTTTACCAATGCAAGTCAGATGTTAGGTGAGTCATGTACAAACATCACTAAATCACACATTTCAGGGGCCATGGCAATATCTGTGCCCCAGCATTGTGTCATGTATGATAGGCTAAGACACCTTCAGCATACCATATGTAACTAGATTGTGAATACAAAGTAGGTCAATCCATGTATGGTGCAACATTGTCAGAATTTCACATACATCATCCCTGCCATTATGTTTACAAAGGGGACATACCTGCCTTAGGGGGCACGGGCAATGGGGCATTTAATACCATCAGCCAACTGTGACACATCATTCATGGATTACTCAATGCATGAAAATTGAAGACTAAAAATTGAGCCGGTTTTCCACCACAAAGTGCCTCTGTGTGCCTTGCAGGACGAGCCAGAATATCTGAGACAGTTGTCTTGCAGAGCACCAGGGTAGTGTCATGTATCTGTCACCCAACCCCCCCCTCATTCCATGGAGTTCCATCTTCTACAGATTGGCCACATAAGGTTGTTGCATGGTGTAGCACTACATGAGTTTCAGGCCCGCCCAGTGTAAGAGTGCAAATGTGTGGCTCTCACTCACCTGAGTGTCAGTCTCATTGTGAGTTTGCAGTGGTGTGTCTGTTGCACTGTCCACAACCTGGATAATTAGCTCACTCCTCTGAAATAGTACACACTGCAATATGTTGTCCACTAGTAGATACTAACCATGGTTTTCCATCTATATCTTTCAGGTGGACCTCCCCCCTACACCATAGGCGAAGTGACAAGATTTGAGGACCCAAATGTATCCAGTAAGTGTGATTTTGTCTGTCCTGTGTAATGATTAAGGCCCTCATTACAACCCTGGCGGTCGGTGGTAAAGCAGCGGTAAAACCGCCAACAGGCCGGCGGTAAAAAAATGGAATTATGACCGGGGCGGAAACCGCCAACAAAGACAGCCACTTTAACACTCTGACCGCCACGGTGGTACAAACAAACAGCATGGCGGTCACCGCCAACAGACAGGCGGGAGACAATGTACTGCCCACACTATTATGACAGGCCAATCTGCCACCTTTTCCGGGGCGGATTCAACGCGATCAAAAACACGGCGGAAACAGGACTTGGAAGGAGAAACACTCACCCCTACACATTCCACGAGGAACCAGGATGCCATGCAGCCTGAACTCCAAATACTCCCTGCGATTGTCTTCCTGCTCCTCTACCAGGAGCACGACCGATGACGGTGATGACCACGGTGAGTACTGCAACTACGACACAGGGGATGGGGGAGGGAAAAGAGAGTGGCACACACACACAACACCCCCACCCCCACCCTCACCCAAAATAACACACACACCGATATAGGCTGAAACATTACATTTACACCCCCCCAACCTCTTCTGGATGAACGCAAGGACACAAGGAAATGAGTTGAACGATTGTAATCATGTAAAATCCATTAATCAAAAATGTATATACACTATAAACAAATATATACACCAAGAATTAAAGTCCAGGTACTGCACCAATATAGTCCGTGGACCACTGGGCCCAAAATGCGTGGGCGAGGCCCACACAAGATACCCGATCGAAATGGAGAGAACACTGCAGGGGCATCAGATAAAAAAAAAAACACAGGCACCTCAGGGGGAAGGGAAGGTGCGGCACCTCAGCCGGATGAGTGCACGACGCCAGCTCCATGAGGGGGCTCCATGCCCATTGATGTATCCTGGGGAGTGCAAAGCCACAGTCTCTCAAGTGTTTCCAATGGGTGGTTTGCCCACTGCTTTATCCTGGGGAGTGCAAAGCCACAGTCTCTCAAGTGTTTCCAGTGGGTGGTTTGCCCATTGCTTTATCCTGGGGAGTGCAAAGCCACAGTCACTCAAGTCTTTCCAGTGGGTGGGATGCCCACTGCTTTATCCTGGGGAGTGCAAAGCCACAGTCTCTCAAGTGGATAACAGTCTCCACTGGTTCTGGAGGGGGCTTTGTGCCCAGAGTGCTTTATCCTGTCAAGGACTGAGGTAGTTGATGTGATACTCCACTGGTTCTGGAGGGGGCTTTGTGCCCAGAGTGCTTCATCCTGCCAAGAACAGAGGTAGTGGATGTCTTTCTCCACTGGTTCTGGAGGGGGCTTTGTGCCCAGAGTGCTTCATCCTGCCAAGGACAGAGGTAGTGGATGTGATACTCCAGTGGTTCTGGAGGGGTCTTTGTGCTCAGAGTGCTTCATCCTGCCAAGGACAAAGATAGTGGATGTGATACGCCACTGGTTCTGGAGGGGGCTTTGTGCCCAGAGTGCTTCATCCTGCCAAGGACAGAGGTAGTGGATGTGATGCTCCACTGGTTCTGGAGGGGGCTTTGTGCCCAGAGTGCTTCATCCTGCCAAGGACTGAGGTAGTGGATGTCTTTCTCCACTGGTTCTGGAGGGGGCTTTGTGCCCAGAGTGCTTCATCCTGCCAAGGACTGAGGTAGTGGATGTGATACTCCACTGGTTCTGGAGGGGGCTTTGTGCCCAGAGTGCTTCATCCTGCCAAGGACAGAGGTAGTGGATGTCTTTCTCCACTGGTTCTGGAAGGGGCTTTGTGCCCAGAGTGCTTCATGCTGCCAAGGACAGAGGTAGTGGATGTGATACTCCACTGGTTCTGGAGGGGGCTTTGTGCCCAGAGTGCTTCATCCTGCCAAGGACAGAGGTAGTGGATGTCTTTCTCCACTGGTTCTGGAGGGGGCTTTGTGTCCAGAGTGCTTCATCCTGTCAAGGACTGAGGTAGTGGATGTGACACTCCACTGACGGTGGTGCAACATGCAAGCTGGCCAGGCCCCTGGAACTGACCACCAGCCTCGTACGAATGACCACTGCGAATGGCAGCCATGTCTGCGGTGGTGCCACTGGCTCAGGATGTGGTGTGGCCGCTGGCGGTTCTGGCGGCAGACTCAGTAGCAGCGATGCTTGCGGCGCTCATTGGGCAGCGATGCTGGTGGGGGGCTCACTGACCTCGGTGCCAGTGACTGTGTCATGAGCGGCGGTGCTGGTGGGGGGCTCACTGACCTTGGTGCGGGCGGCGGTGTCCTGAGCAGTGGTGATGGTGGGGGGCTCACTGACCTTGGTGCTGGCGGCGGTGTCCTGAGCGGCGGTGCTGGTGGCGGGCTCACTGACCTTGGTGCTGGCGGTGGTGTCCTGAGCGGCGGTGCTGGTGGTGGGCTCACTGACCTTGGTGCTGCTGAAGGGCACAGTGTCTGCGGTGCAGGTGAAGGCCTCAGTATCTTGGGTGCTGGCAGCGGTGCCCGTGGCGGCGGTGCATGTGGTGATGCTGGTGGCGGTCTTGTCCCCCGTGCAGGTTGGCAGCGACATTGATTTGCCTTTTTTTTTCAGACCCTTCCCCACCTTGGATGGTGGCGCAGCTGTCTTGCCACTCCCAACTCTTGTCCTGGCTGAGCCCTTGGTGGCAGGTGTTTTGGCCTTCTCCCTCCGGGATGTGGGCAACTTCTTCTGTTTTGGAGGTGGGGTAATGTCCTTGGCCTCGCTCCTTGGGACACTGGCAGCCCTGCTGCTTGGCGCACTCCAGAATCCGGTTACTGCTGGCAGCACTGTGCCCGGTGATGTGGTGGCTGAGGTGCTGGGTTGGGACCTGGAAAGGCAGGCCCTAGGGGACGGAAGAGGTGGGGGAGGTGAAGGGAAGAGGTCAAAGTTTGACAGGAAATGTTTTTTAGACACACTGGGATGGGTAGATGGAGGGGGTTTGGGAGTGGAGGAAGAGGTAGTGGTTGTAGGACGTAGTTGTTTGCTGACTTTGGGTGAAGGTGCGAAGGTGCATGGGCTGGAGGCTGTTGTGAGGTGGATGGCTGTTGGGTGGGTGTTTGGCCTTCTCCTCCGGGATGTGGGCAACTTCTTCTGTTTTGGAGGTGGGGTAATGTCCTTGGCCTCGCTCCTTGGGACACTGGCAGCCCTGCTGCTTGGCGCACTCCAGAATCCGGTTACTGCTGGCAACACTGTGCCCGGTGATGTGGTGGCTGAGGTGCTGGGTTGGGACCTGGAAAGGCAGGCCCTAGGGGACGGAAGGGGTGGGGGAGGTGAAGGGAAGAGGTCAAAGTTTGACAGGAAATGTTTTTTAGACACACTGGGATGGGTAGATGGAGGGGGTTTGGGAGTGGAGGAAGAGGTAGTGGTTGTAGGACGTAGTTGTTTGCTGACTTTGGGTGAAGGTGCGAAGGTGCATGGGCTGGAGGCTGTTGTGAGGTGGATGGCTGTTGGGTGGGTGGGTGACTGCATTTCTGTAGTTTGGGATGAGGGCTCACAGACACACTGGGAGAGGACAGTGGGGATGTGTGAATGGTAGTGGGGGTGGCGAGTGCACGTGAGCGGTGTGTGGTGATGGGCGTGCTGGAGGTAGTGGCGGAAGATGTAGTGCATGCAGGTGTGAGTGGAGACGAGACAGGGAGGGAGGAGGGAGACGAGGCGGAGGTGGACACAGTGGAGGCAGTGGATGTTGGTATGTCTGCATGGGTATGGTGCTTGTGTGAGTGCCTGTGGGATGTGTGGTGGTTATGTTTGCCTGAGCCACCCTTGTGTGTTGAGGTGTGTGCATGCTGGTCTGATGGTGTGCTTGGGATAGGCTGAGGTTCAGGGGATTGGGTCTGGGTGGAGGAGGTTGGAGGGGGAGGCTGGACACAGGGACAATGGCTGCCATCAGTGCTGAGGCCAGAGCCTGAAATGCTCGCGGTTGGGCTGCCTGGCCAGAATAAATGCCCTCCAGGTATACATTTGTTTGTTGCAAATGCCTCTCAACACCCTGGATGGCATTCAAAATGGTAGATTGCCCAACAGTGAAGGATCTCAGGAGGTCAATAGCCTTCTCACTGAGGGCAGCAGGGCTGACTGGGGCAGGGGCTGAGGTGCCTGGGGCGAAGGAGATGCCCACCCTTCTGGGTGAGCGGCCACGGGACACACGCTGAGGGGCTGCTGGGAGGGTGGTGCTGGTAGGGGGGGTGGCAGCTGTACCTGTAGATGCAGTGGGCACAGAGGGGCCCACCAACGCAAGGGAGCTCCCACCGGAGGAGGAGTCGGTGTCGCTGGTCTCTGCTCCTGTCCCCGCCGTGGAGCTCCCCTCGCCCTCCATCCCACTGGTGACTTCAGACTCCGTTGTCTCACCCTCCAGGGCCATGTGGGATGCAGCTCCCCTCCTGTTCCTGTGGCACTGCTCCTCCACCAGATGATGCTAATGCACACAAGAACAGGGAGACCACAAAAAGGGGGGGGAGAAAGAAGAAAGACATGTTCAGTGCATGCAATACCGCTACCGTTGGCGGACACTACAGACACAGCAGCCCTCTGCACTACGTCATGCACTTAGAGTTCCCTAATTAATCACAGGGACATGGGGTACAAGGCCTATGCCCGATTGCTGCACACATGGAAGTCACAGCAGCCTGACTAGGTGTAGATGGCTCTTCCACTGGTGGGGTTGCGGTGCCACATAGCCTTCCTCACAAAGGGTCCTGGCCTACAAAGCTCACCCTGGCCTAGGGTAACCCACTGCCCACCTCCCCCACCCAGACACCTCCTATTGCGCGCAGAGTCAGATGGATGTGAGTGTACTCACCCACTTGTGGCTGCTGTGATGCCCTCAAGCGCCCTTCCAACTCCGGATATGCCACCGCCAGGATCTGGAACATCAGGGGGGTCATGGTGCGACGGGCACCCCTCCCACATTGGAAGGCCATCCCCAGCTGGGCCTCCGCCGTCTTCTTGCTCCAGCTGCGAATGTCCTCCCATCTTTTCCAGCAGTGGCTGCTCCGTCTGTAGTGGACCCCCAGGGTCCGGACGTCCTTGGCGGTGGCATGCCAAATATCGTTCTTCTGGTGGGCGCTGACCTAGAGGAATAGTACAGGGGAAAAGGAAAAACTTTAACCGTCCAGACCACCACAGTCATTGGCCCACGTTCCCACCCTTGTCCTGATGCACATACACTCACCGTCCGCTCATGCAGGCCTCAGTCACCCCGTACCTTCCATCCACACCACTCCAAACAGGCATTGCCCATACAGCATGCTCACAGTGTACTCACCTGTTTGTCTGGAGGACCGTAGAGTAGCGTGTACTGGGGGAGGACCCCATCCACTAACTTCTCCAACTCCTCCGAAGTGAAGGTAGGGGCCCTTTCCCCAGACACACGAGCCATTGTCTCTTCCAGACACAGGTCACAGCAGCACTTGCAGTGTAGGTCCTCTCCTGTCGAAGATCAGGTATCAAGTGAGTGAACAGAGAGAAAATGGCGCCTACGTCCGTGGCGGTGTGTACCGTCACCGCCGGCGTACATCGTCATTGGCTCCTCGGACCCCTAGGGCCCAATGTTAACCAATGCAGGATTGCACCGTGGTCTTCGACCGCCTACCGCAACGGTGTACAACGCCAGCGCTGTTACCTCATATCCCCTTGTCCCACATTACAGGTCAGGCAGCTGCCATTTCAGGTGGCCACATGGCATTACTTTTAAAAGCGTCACACATATCTAGGCCTTGCATACACACAGTGACAGGCACATAGCGGATTGACAAATGTGTGCAATAAATTCTTTTTTTACTACCTCAGTGTTGGCTGACTCTGTGCTCACTGTTCTCGTCCATAGGGCACGTCCGCTGGGGCTCGTGAGGAGATGGCGGCATCCTCCGGAGTACAGACCGCTGGTGGACCTGTCGACAATGAAAGACAGACACATCATTATCACTTACAGACTTGATTGTGTCACAATCCAGGAACTGTGTGCCCAGTTGGAGCCAGACCTGATTTCAGCTATCCGCCATCCCACAGGAATCCCCCTTCTAGTGCAGGTCCTGTCAGTACTCCATTTCCTGGCAAGTGGGTCTTTTCAAACAACAGTGGCCATTGCATCAGGGATGTACCAGCCTATGTTCTCAAACGTGTTGTCCAGAGTGTTGTCTGCGTTGCTGAAACACATGTGCAGCTACATTGTTTTCCCTCAGGTGGAGGATTTGCCCACAGGGAAAGGTGACTTCTATGCCCTGGGACATCTTCCCAACATCATAGGTGCCATTAATGGGACACATGTGGCCTTGGTACCTCCCCGCAGGGGTGTAGAGAAACAGGAAGAGCTACCATTCAATGAATGTGCAGATGGTGTGTTTTGCCGACCAGTACATCTCCCATGTGAACGCCAAGTTTCCAGGCTCAGTGCATGACGATTACATTTTGAGGAATAGCAGCATCCCTTATGTGATGGGGCAACACCAGAGGCACCGTGTGTGGCTAATAGGTGAGGACAAGGACCCTATACCCTGTGAATAGTTGTCTGGGTTTGTCCCTAAGGGTTAGTGTGTGTCTAACACTCGTCCCTCGACATTTGCAGGTGACTCTGGGTACCCCAACCTGTCATGGCTACTGACCCCAGTGTGAAATCCCAGGACTAGGGCAGAGGAACGCTACAATGGGGCACATGGGCGAACTAGGAGAGTGATCGAAAGGACCTTCGGCCTCCTGAAGGCCAGGTTCCGGTGCCTCCATATGACAGGTGGTTCTCTCTACTACTCACCAAAGAAGGTGTGCCAGATCATCGTGGCCTGCTGTATGCTACACAACCTAGCTTTGCGACAACAGGTGCCTTTTCTGCAGGAGAATGGTCCAGAAGGAGGTCTTGTGGCAGCTGTGGAGCCTGTGGACAGTGAAGAAGAGGAGGCAGAAGAAGAGGATATCGAAAACAGAAACAACGTGATCCAGCAATAATTCCAGTGAGACACCGGTAAGAAGACATCACTTCCTCCTACATCTCATACAATTGTTAGACCTATCATATAGCTGTCACTTTCACCCAGTGTATGGACCCTGACCTGTCACTTTGCCTTTCCATTTCACAGATGTGGGTCCCACTGTGTGACCTCTGCTATGTTACCTCATAGACTAGAGCTGTGTGACATAGGTATGTTGACAATACAATGGACATTGCTATGTTCCTTAGTTATAGTAAATACACATGTGTGAAAGCACAGACTGGCTCCAGATTGTTTTGTGATTTAAGGGTGTTTATTTAAGTGCAAATTAGTGGAGGGGATTGTAAAATGGTCAGGGGTGATGGTGGAGGAATGTCCATGGATGAGTCCAGTTATTTGTCTCACAGGTGCATTGTTCAAAGGGGCATAGGGAGCTAGGGCAGTTGAAGGATGGACAGAGTGACAAAGTGGGACAGAAGGATGACATTCAGGGTGGTCTCATTTCTTGGCGGGGGTCTTGGCATTGTTCTCTGCCTTTGTCCTGGATCTCAGGGACCATTTGCGCTGTGGTTCGCCATCCGCAGGGGATGGGGTGCTGGTGTCGTGGTCCTGTGGCGGTGCCTCCTGTCCACTAGCGCCGGCGGACGTGGTAGGCAGTTAATCATCAAGGCTAGTGTCAGGGGCCCCTTGTTGTGCCACAGTGTCCCTCCTGGTGTTCACAAGGTCCTTCAGCACCCCTACAATGGTGACCAGGGTGGTGTTGATGGACTTGAGTTCCTCCCTGATCCCCAAATACTGTTCCTCCTGCAGCCGCTGGGTCTCCTGAAACTTGGCCAGTACCGTTGCCATCGTCTCCTGGGAATAATGGTACGCTCCCATGATGTTGGAGAGGGCCTCGTGGAGAGTGTGTTCCCTGGGCCTGTCCTCCTCCTGTCGCACAGCAGTCCTCCAATTTCCCCTGTTTTCCTGTTCCTCTGTCCCCTGAACCGTGTGCCCACTGCCACTGCCCCCAGATCCCTGATGTTCTTGGGTTTGGGGGTTTGCCTGGGTTCCCTGTAGTGGTGGACACATTGCTGCTTGACTTGTCCTGGGGACAGAGGGATGGGCCCGCTGGGTGGGTGCTGTGCTGGTGTTTCCTGAGGGGGGAGGCTCTGTGGTGGCATGTGCCAGTGTGTGGAGAACCGACTGTCCCGAGGTCCCAGATGGGCCAGGCTGGTCATCTAGATCAAGTTGGACAGAGCTGCTGTCATCACTGTGGGCCTCTTCTGTGGGGGGGGGTGGACATGTCTGGAACCTCCTGTCCAGTGACTTTGGGTAGGGGTCCTGCAGGGGTGTAAAGGCATGATTATTGCATCTGTGTGTGCCATTGTGTGCAATGGGTGGGTGACCCTGTACCCCAGTGCTACATTCTTGTCTAGGACCTTGTGTGATATTTGGTTTGGGGATCTGTGTGGGTATCTGTAGTGGACATGCTTTGGTGATGGGTGTCCATGCTTTGGTGATGCATGCAGGGCTTGGTGTTGGGATGGGTGGTTTGTGATAGTGGGACATATGTGAGGTGTTCGATTGATGGGGTGAGGGTGAGGGTGGGGGTATGTGTTAGCATGCAGGTAGGGTCGGGGATGCAATAGTTAAGATTTGACTTACCAGAGTCCATTCCTCCTGCTACTCCTGCGAGGCCCTTAGGATGCAGTATAGCCAAGACCTGCTTCTCCCATGTTGTTAGTTGTGGGGGAGGAGGTGAGGGTCCGCTGCCAGTCCTCTGAACTGCAATCTGGTGTCTTGAGACCACGGAACGCACCTTCCCCCGTAGGTCGTTCCACCTCTTCCTGATGTCATCCCGTGTTTTGGGTGCTGTCCCACTGCGTTGACCCTGTCTACGATTCTGCGCCATAACTCCATCTTCCTAGCAATGGAGGTGTGCTGCACCTGCGATCTGAATAGCTGTGGCTCTACCCGGACGATTTCCTCCACCATGACCCTGAGCTCCTCCTCAGCGAACCTGGGGTGTCTTTGCGGTGCCATGGTGTGGTGTGGGTGATGTGTGAGGTGGTGTGTGTTGTGATGTGTGAGGGGATGTGTTTGTGTGTGTTGTGTGAGGTGCGTGGATGTTGTGTGAGTGATAGTGTTGTGTGCCTGTGAATACTAGTTTGTTGATGGTGGTGTCTCTCTCTGTGCTTCGTTCAAAAATGTTGTTGTAGCAGTTTGTAGGTGATGTGGGTTTTATATTGAGTGTGTGGGTGTGGTGTGTGTATGTGTATCAGGTGTGTGTATTTTGATTTGTCCAAAGTGATTGTGTTTTGTAAATGTGTGTGTATTTTGAGCGCAGCGGTGTGTACCGCCAATGGAATACCGCGTTTGAAAGACCGCCGCGTGGATTCGTGGGTCGTGATAGTGTGGGTGTCTTCTTGTTGGCGTGACGGTGGAGGTTTTGTTATCGCCAGTTTATCACTGACCTTTGGTGTGGCGGACTTGTGTGGGTGTCTAGATTTTGGCGGATTCCGGCCTGTGGGTCGTAATAGCTGTAGCGGATTTCCGCGGCCGCAGCGGTGTGTTGGTCTTCTGCACTGCGTTAAGTGGCATTTACCGCCAATGTTGTAATGAGGGCCATAGTCATTTAACAGGAGTTGCACTTAAGTCAGGGCTTAAAGCAAGTTCTCATTTCATGTGCATCAGTCCACAGGGCACCTAACTTCCATTGTGTATTTGACTGCCCCAACAGCACAGGTGGTAGTGGCAACTGTTGTCAGTGTGGAATGCTCCATGGGCCAATGGCTTGGACATGGCAGGTTACCAGCAACTTACAGACTGGCTATGGCATCTGTCCTGTGACACGAGACCAATATTACATTCAACACTACCCTCCAGGTCTGTTTCCGCATTTCCACCAGCCTTTGCATGGCGGTGAAACCTCCATGAAATGGTTGTTGGTGATATGATGTGGTGGGCCCTGTGTGCCCCTGCACCAGCACGGGGGACAACACAGGGGTGCCCCGTATTCACTTACATACGGCACATCCTTGTGTCACTAAAGTGACGTAGCACGGCGCTGACAATTTGCATGGCGGTGTAACCCCCATGAAATGGTTGTTGGTGAAGTGATGTGATGTGGTGAGGCCCTGTGTCCCCCTGCACAGGCCTTGCACTTGGCCTGGGCATTGCATGGGGTCCCATACCCTGGCCCTTTGCCCTTTCCACTCCCTGATTTGCAGGGCTGAGTGCAATGTGTCCTGTTACACCCAATGCAGGCCAAAATTGGCACTGACTCTATTTGATGCATCAACAAAGTTTAGTAAGTGCCCCACAGCGCTACCATGAGGAGACAGATTTCCAGCCACCATCCCAACGTGTGACTCATACTGCCAAGTGCAAAGGGTACACTGCGCTGGCAGTCTGCCCATGCACCATCCCCTCTCCGTTGATGTGGAGTTAACCACCATTATGTTCACAGTCATACCCCATGTGTTGTATGTGTGTGTTTATTTCCCCACTTCCATGTGTCTGACATGGTTGTGTCAGAGTAGTTGTGGGCTCAGCCTGTGACTGTTGTGGCCTACAGTTTGCTATCTGTGGTACATATTTTCTGTAGTGGCACATTTCAGTTCAGCATCAAGATGTGTGGTTCAACACTACTTCAGTTTAGTTGGTCTGGGTAGTGGCATGTTACCAATGATACAGGTCCAGCCTGCTATTCCCCCAGCGCCTGTTGATTTCATTGTTCCATGCACCCACGGGACACTCTGAATGCATGATATAGGGATGGCTGCCTCATGTGAATGTGTTGTCTATGTGCAGTGTGTTGGTGCCACCCGCACATGCCTGGGTACTGTTGAGACATTTGCAATAACTTGTGTGCTGTGAGATGCAGCACACATGGATTTGGGCAATGAGGCAAGGCAGTTGCAAGGTGTTACTGCAAGGGACACAACTATGAAGTAACCCCAGGAATGGTGTTGACTGACTGCCTGGCCTCTGAGGTCTTGGTCGTGTTGGTGGTGTTGATGTGTCTACATGCAAGGGATTTTGTGATGTCACAACCAGTGGCACAGTGATTATACATGCCATCCAGCCCATATGCTCCATATGTACGAGTAGGTATTTAGGCATGGTGTTCTAAATATGTCCAGGTTGTGTATGTGTCATGGTGCGTGGCACTGCCAAGGCGTAGATACAAGTGTAGCTTACGTTGATGTTGCAACTAGCTTAATGTGCATTGTGTCCCTCTGCGCTCCTTTGACATGCATTGTGTGAGTCCTATGTGCCTCCCCCTTCTTGCACTTGACATTTTAGCATATATTTCCCTCATGCAACTTACCCTGCAGTTGTGGTGTTTCCTAGTGTTCTGCATTGTCCTGTCCTTGTATTCCTGTAACGATTTTGTCAGTGATGACCACTGCAACCATATCCTCCATCTCGTCCAAGTCCTCTTGTGGTGCTGGACTCCCACCTTCAGTTTGCAGTGCTGCCTTCCTGTTCCATGCCATTTTTTCCTTTGTCCTTCTCTTGCAGTCATGCCAACGTTTCTTGCACTCAGTCACAGTTCTCCTGTCCTCTGCCACACTGTTGATCTTATCCACATTCTTCTGCCAGATTTCCTCTCTCCTTCCAATTGGCAATTTTGAGGTGACAAAGAGTTGATTTTGATGCCCTGTCACCTCTCTCACCAGTATTTGATGCTCCTCTGTGCTGAAACGATACTTCCTCTTTTTCTTCTCTCTCCCCGGGGTCTTGTCTGTGTCCTCCTGGCTGATTCCTGGTTGAATGGGGTCTCCATGGGGTCTCTCCCGGTGTCCTGGCTCCATTTTGGGCCTCCTTTGCACTGTTCTCTAAGTTAGCGTCTGTTTTTGATGCTAGTACGGGGAAAAATTGTGCTTTTCTGTTTTGCGATGTGTTTACATGTCGTAACCCGGATTAGAGTAATTTTTCCTCCGTTAACGTCATTTTGCCTTACACGAGGCACAATGATTAACGTCAGGAAAAAATATTTAGTGCCACCCAGCGTCATAGTATAAATATGATGCCCGGGTGACGTTAAAAAATGGCGCTAGTCAGCGCTAACCTTTTTGATGCAAACTGCATTAGGGCAGTTTTGTGTCAAAAAGTATAAATCTAGCCCTAAGGCTGCGACATTCCAACTCGGAAATTCTGTTAGGTTTGCAGTTTGTATAGTTATATCAGTAAGATTGGGGGTGAGGGGCAGGGCTTTAAGTGGGACATAAAAACAGGGGTTGGAGGGGGATTCTCGAAGGTGTGTGACATATATAATTAAGGATTTGGCTTAAAAACATGTAAGCCAAAAAGCTAAAAATCTGTGCTTAACATAGTGTGCCACCCAAATGGTATGTTGCTGCTTCTTTCTGTCATTGCATCCCAATATATAATATAACAATTGACATTACATCTAAAACAAGCCAGGACTATTGACTTTGTCAGTGATTAGTTGCTAAAGGTAAACAAGTACAATAGCGGCTTTGTTGTATATAATATTGAAAATGCCTCAATTCTGAAATAATGAGACTATGAAACAGCTATGAGGAGTCTCTTTAAAGTTACATCATAGGCAGTGAAGTGTGGTACTGCTGCCAAATAAGATTTTTTTTCATCCCGAGGGTGAGGGCAAAAATGGAGAGCCCGATAGAGACCCGTCTCGGCCTCTGCTTTTTAGAACTGCCGGTGCTGAGCACTGGCAGGACCCAGTCCAATTAAAGCCCCTTGGAGTGAGTTGGAGCTTCAGATTTTCCAACAAACACGGTGGCATATAACATAAAAATACACTATATGGGGTCAGGGCGCATGAGAGGGCTTAAAGGTCAGTGGAAGGGCGAGGAAGGCAGATTGTAGGATTACTAAGTGAGGGGAAGACAGCACTTTGTAAAGATATCTGCATCAAAAGATTGTGTATGTGCGTTTTTGTCTGCATGTAAAAACTTGTGGTGAAATCGGACAGACACCTCACCATACTCGACTGAAATCACAGGTACCAAACTATTTACCAAAAAATACATTTATTAGCTGAGTGTAAAAAGCTACCTCCCTTCGAAAACGTGTAGACACGTTAAAAACCGGCATCGTGTCTCCATGGCAACATTCACTTGCCTGTTTGCCATAGACTAAGCGCAGCATCTGCTTTATAATTCCCCGCAGGGCCGCTTTCTGAATTGGAAAATAAAAACTAGATAAGTGGACGGCTATTCGAGCGTCCTTTTCTTTTCGTGTTTGTTGCCCGCTTGTTATCACAGTCCTGTGGCCCGTCAGGATCTGCGTCGCTAATCCCTACTACAAGCAAAAACAGTCAAGGATGACCCTGCTAGTAGGAAACTTCATCAGAGTGGCGCAGCTAAAACTTCACTTGCATCTAGGTGGTTAGAGCAATTTTTCGTTGTTTCTTTTACGGTAAATGAGCTCTGCCAACAATTACAATCATGGCTTGGTATTCAGGTCATGTCTGAAATCACGAGATCCGAGAGCACGTGTTCAGGCACTAATTGTTACCTAGTAGCTCTGGTTTTCGTTATGGCTACCATGGAAAGACTAAGGTCAGGTGTAGTGGTTTGACAGTATGCAGAGCAACGATCCAAACACAGTACCAAGCAGACCTGCAGCAGAATTGACATTCAAAACATCCATCAAAGTTCCACAAAGCCTCTTTCATTTACCTCTACAGATTGACTGGTCACATTAGAAATAGTAGGAAGCTTCCCAGACGGCTGGTGCTGTGGAGTTCTTAGAAGACTGGTACAAAGTTAAGAGTGTAAAGTTGAACCCTCGGCCGCCATTTCAGAAATATTGCTGTGAAGGTTATTCTGTTTAATCAGAGACAGAGGAGCCTGCCTCAAATTATCACCCCACCACATTATACACAAATCATTAGGGTTTACTGGCGCATGGTCTACTGGGCAGACTTTGACAAGAATGTCACTTTGCACTATGCACCTTTCCTGTCTGTACGACCAGAACCTTTTCTGCCCACTATACACATTTATATATAAATAAATGTATTTAATTTTTTGAAGACTTATTTATTGTAATCTAAGCTATGTAGATGAATGGTACCTCAATGTTCCAAGTTATGGTTAAGAGGTACCATGTTGACAGTAGAATGTGGAAACAGTAGTTGGAGCTGATGATGGAGAGGACTGGAGACTGGGCTGAATTGTGCACTCCATGTTGGTGGAATTAAAAGAAGATTTTGGCCTGAACTGTGTCTGAACATCTTAACACTGGTGGTTAGAGAGTACTGTGAGAGGCAGGAGTACAAAACCCTACACGAACCTGTTTTAAGGAGCTGCAAGTGAAAGACTTTGGTGACAGGTTGGACCTCCAGTATTTGCGAGTAATAACTGCCATGATTATAGATGTAAGCTTAAAAGCCAAATTAGCCCTTGCGCTGCCATGTGTGCTTAAATTCTGCTACTTTATTGAAGGAAGTAAGTGTTACCCAGGTGTAATTTACCATTGCCTATGAGAGCACAATATCGTAATAAGCAAACACGCATTGTCGGTTGCTACGAAAAGATGTGAGTTATTCACTTTTTTGGCCTAGAACGCAGATCGCCTGTAATTGTGAATGGAGGGGCCCCCGGAGGGAGAGACTCGCTCTAGTCTCTCTGCGGGCACATTCGGGGAGCAGGAAGTGATGCCGGCAGGACAGGATAGGCTGCAGGTAAGTGGGGGAGGAACTAGGAGTGGACGTTAAAAGGGGTGTAGGCGGAGGGATTGGCCTCTTTCCGCACCGACTGGTGATTGGGACGGAATTTGGCCACAAGAAGGGGTTTTTGATAAGACAAGTGCAGTTTATACCGGCTCGAGGCTTTAGGCCTTGCCGGATACCTTAACTGCGGCATTTCGCTGCTATTGCTCCAGCACCATGGCAACCAGCCACGACACTGAAGCTGTGAGGGCCGCGCTTAGACCAGGCCTGGGTCGACATGGTGCGGCCGACGCGGGCCGTCGATCTGGGTAGCAGCAGTTATAGCCGCATGTTCATCGCCCGAATGGGGGAGCAGTGCGGGGGGGCCCAGAAAGTTAAGAAAGCACCGGGGGCGGGCGCGAGGTGCGTCCAGCCCCCCCAAGATCTGGAGGTGCTGGGCCAGGAGCAGCCACCTGATGAGACGGGGGAGGAGACAGGCCCTGAGATTTCAGGGGTTGAGCCCCCTGGGGACCACCAGGACCTGCTACTTTTGGGGGGGCATGAACTGGGCACAGCACAGGGGGAACAATCTTTGCCAAGGCCCAGCACTGAGTGGGCCCTTTTGGATTTGTCTTGCCCCAGGGGAGGCACAGCACATTTTATGGGCCCCAGGCCCCCAGTAAAGAAAAGAGGCAAGTGTGTGGCCAAAGGGAAAGGCAGGCCTGTCAAGGCCAAGACAGGAAGCGGACAGGGCAAAAAGTCCAAGGTAAGGGCTGGGGTGGGGCCAACAGGATCAGAGATGGGGGGTGGGACCTGTCTAAGGCTTGGGACGTGGATGCCAGGATAAAAGAACAACGCCGCATTGTAGCGGAGACTGAAGCAAGGTGGGCCCAGCTGTGCAGAGACAGGGATGAGGTAGGGGCACGTGGCAGGCAGTTTAAGAGGACGGCTGAAGGTACTGACAGGATGGGGCCCCATCCTACTGGAAAGGGGGCTGGCAGTTGGATCAGGGTGCCACATGTAGAGGAGGGGAGGGGCCAGGAGGCTTGTACAGCCGGAGGGTTGATCGGCGCGGAAAGTCCCAGTGGAGCACACGGCCACGTTGGGAAAGGTCAGACAATGTCAGCACCTGAGGCTGGCAGAAAGAAGGCGACACCAACTGGGCGCACCACGGCCTCTGCACGTTGGTCTGATGCACTAGAGGGGTTTTCGGCGGCCTTCTTTACACTGATGGATCGTGGGTCATGCAGAGATGGAATGCACCATGAGGGCCCAGAGGAAGTCTCTGCAACTACTTCCAGAATGACGGGTGGTGTCGCCAACAGGTGTGAGATGGATGACGAAGATGTGTTTGACCTCGATTATGAGGAAGATGTGGATGAGTGGGAGGAAGGAGAGATTCATGAGGCGCAGGTAAGCAGTGTCAAGGGGAGGGGGCGAGGGCGCCAGTGCGGCACAACCCCTTCTTCTGCTTCTATTTTACAGGATCCTACGTCTGTTGACGGGCCAACGGAGGTGCGCCAAGGGCTGGCGCATGGTCGAGGGTCGAGGAAGGTTGCACGGCCTTTGGGGGCAAAAGGTAGAGGTAAGGGGCAATGGTGGTCGGTTTGGGGGGATTGTGCTGTTTCCAGTGGTTCATGCACGCATAAATCCATTGGGGTGGGTGATTTCTTGGTTCTTGAGATAGCCATGGATGGGATAGGGCAGGGTGGCGACATGGCAAAAGCCAAGGAGGCCAGCACTACAGCAGCTACCGAAACAGACAATCAGACGTCGGGGGAGGTCACTGGGTCCAAAGACAAAGAAAGGGGGGACACAAGAAGCGGCTTCCATACATGAGTTTTGCCATGCCTTTGGGCTCACATGTAGCGGAGAAAACAAAAGCGAGAATTTGGAAGCACGAATATGTGGACGTTTTTAAGCACCTACATAGCAACATACAGGCCAAAGAGAGATCCAAGGAAGAGGAGTGGGAACTAGCATGAAGGCCGAGAGTTCCAATCACGATGGATAATTGGACGCCAACCCTCTTGATTTTTGCCAGTACATACTGTAAAAAGTTCCCAGATAGGGCCATAGCGCTTTTTAAGTATATGGATATTATACGGAAGGCCCAGATGCATTTTGGAGGTTTTGCATGGCTGAGCTATGATGAAGAATTCAGGGCTAGGGTGAGCGTCAATCCAGATAAACCATGGGGTGACGTAGACCGTGAAGTGTGGATGCAGTGGATGGCCTCTGCTCAGTCCTCGGCGTCTACGCATACTGCAAGTGGTTTGCCCATAGTTTACAAGCCTTTTCAGGCCCGGCCCGCCCAGGGAGGGGCGGGCATGAGTCAACGAACCCCGGTGTCCACAACAGGAGCATGCTGGAATTTCAATAAAGGTTTCTGTTCTAGGCAGCCCTGCAGGTTTAAACATGACTGCTCCAAGTGCGGGGGTCATCCTCCAGTCAGACAATGCTTTTCCCTCTCCAGCCCGGCAGAGCAATGGGGTGCGTCCAAAGGACGAGGAATGCAGAGCGCTCCTGCACCAAAAGGGTCCTACACCAATTAGGCTGAAGGCCCTTCCGCCCTGGTTACATAGTTATCCAGATTCTGACAAGGCTTGTAAGTTAGAGTGGGGTTTTCAGGAGGGTTTCCGGGTGGGCTATCAGGGTCTCCAGCTAAGGAGATGGGCTGACAATTTACGGTCTGCCAAGGAGATGCCACAGGTAGTGCGGGCCAAATTGGCTAAAGAAGTGTCATTAGGCAGAATTGCGGGGCCTTATTACGACTGGCCAAGTGCGGATTTAATGATATCTCCTTTGGGGGTGGTGCCCAAAAAGACCTCAGGCGAGTTTCGCCTGATACATCATTTGTCCTGGCTGGAGGGCACCTCTGTTAATGACTTTATTGCACCCGAAGACACTAAGGTGGTTTACGCATCGGTGGATGATGTATTCAAGCTGGTCAGGTGGTATGGGCAAGGTGCTGAATTGGCAAAATGCGATATTCAGTCCGCCTTCAGGCTGCTGCCAATACACCTGGAGGATTTTGATCTGCTGGGTATGCAACTTGACGGGGCCATTTATGTCGACAGGGCGCTTCCTATGTGTTGTGCTTTTTGATGTGTACTTTTCAAAACCTTCAATGCCTTTCTACAGTGGGTTTTTGTCAGACAGAGTGGGCATCGGACGGTGACTCACTATTTGGATGATTTTTTGTTTGTAGGGACAGCCACTTCTGGGGCCTGTGGGTGGGCGCTGACGGCCTTTCAAGAACTAGCTCAGCAGGTGGGGGTGCCCTTGGCTCCAGAGAAGACAGAATGGCTTCAATCAGTCCTAACCTTCTTGGGCATAGAGTTGGATGCAAACGTCTTGGTGGCCAGATTGCCGGCGCCTAGGGTGAAGGAGATGTTGGAATTTCTGGGCACCGTGCGAGTGCTCCGCAAGATTGATCTGCAGACAGCTCAGAAGCTGCTCGGCTACCTTAATTTCGCTTGCAGGGTAGTGAGGGGAGGAAGGACTTTCTGTAGGCGTTTGGGGTTAGCCATCTCAGGAGCGGTGCTGCCACACCATAGGATACGAGTCTCAGTAGGCTTGAGAGAGGATATCAAGGTGTGGGAAACCTTTTTAGCAGATTTCAACGGTGTATCCATGTTTTTCTGTGACGCCAATTCGGTGTGGCAAGTAAAGATTTTTTCCGATGCGTCTGGAGCCACTGGCTTCGTGCTTTTTTGGGATGGGATATGGTGCGCAGAAACATGGCCTACGCAATGGCTGCAGCAAGGGAGGAGCATTGCTTTCCTTGAGTTTTTTCCACTCTTGGTGGCCTTGGCAGTATGGGGGAATGAACTAGCCAATAGGACGGTGGTCTTTCAGGTTGACAAAATGACAGTCGTTTAACTAGTCAACAGACAGCGAGCGAGGGACCTCAGAGTTTTGCACTTGTTGCGACAGTTTATGCTTCATTATTTATTATTAAATGTTATCTTCAAAGCTGCGCACATACCTGGGGTATACAACAAAATTGCAGATTGCCTGTCTCGTTGACAATGGCAACGTTTTCGCACATTGGCACCAGGAGCAGAGCGGAGCAAAACTGCGGTCCCGGCAGACATTTGGGAGTGGGGGGGCGTGATAATCACTGGGCTGGTGGAGATGTCCTTAGCGGAATCCACTCTGCGGAGTTACAGGCTGGCATGGTTGGAGTTTCAATCCATCGAGTTGTGTTCAGGCAATTTTTGGTTACAGGGACATGAGGAGCTAGAGTCATGCACGTTGCGTTTTGTGCTTTTTCTGATTGGGGAAGGTTTGTCCCCCGCGACCATTGGTGGCAAGTTGGCCGGGGTCACCTTTTACGGGAAACTCTTTTTTGGTTTCGACCCAGAGCGTAATGACTTGCTGGGCAAGATGCTGAAAGGCTGGGGCAGGGTTAGGTCAAGTTCAGGTAGTACAGCTAGAGAGCCCATCACTTTTGAGTTATTATTGGAGCTCTTGCATGTTTTGCTTGTATGCTGCACTGACGAATATGAGTTGGCGTTATTCCGTTTATGCATGGTGTGGATGTTTTCTGGGGTTTACGGGTATCTGAATTTTTGGGGGTGGGAAGGGGAGTAGGTGTGAAGATCAAAGAGGTTTGCCTGCATGGGGACCATTTGGGGATTGGTGTCACTGAAGTATGTCCCGATATACCTTACTAATTTATTGTAATTCCAGTGGGTATTTTCACGGCGTGTCAGAAGAAGCATTGTTAATAGATGGCTGGCGTGAGAGGTTCCATCATGAGGGATCGCAGCACTTCCTTTGTAGGCACATGGAACACTGCGAGTGCAGTGTAGAGGGCAGTAAAACACACTCTCACTGTCTGGCTTGCTGTAGGAGTCAAAGGGAAGTGAGACATCATCGCTAGTACTTTTAGGGGGTGGCCTGCACACAAGGATCCTGAAAGCTAGAAATAATTAACTATTTGGTGCCCAAGAGAAAATCCTTTCCTGGTTTGCCTAGTGCTGTCGTACAATGTCTGAAGAAGCAACAGTTCCTTTACAAAAAGAAGAAGAATTGAAGCAATATTCCAGCACAATTGGATCAGTGTTATTATTTTAGATCGTTATTTTCCTATGTTATTTAAGGAGTTGTTTTGATCTGTCATGGTGGAGTTCTTATTTTGACTTATTATTATACCTTGTTATTTGGCTTGTTATTTTTTTTGCCTTACAGGTAACCATGGCAGCAACTAATATGTAACAACCGCTACAAATTTGTGGCAAGACAGGAGGATAGCATTATGCTTTAATCCTTTACTCACTACTTCCAAGCAACATCGTTAAAGCTCAATGTTAGAATCAAATATGACAACATAAACTAAAAGAACTTTCAGTCCATAAAACTCCCCATCACTGTAATCTCTTCCACTTTTTTTTTGCTGCTTCTGAGCAGTTAAGTATATCTTACATAATTTGACAGTTTAAAAAAAGAATATATAGATATTTAGTATTGCATTTTGATGGTAATTTTTTTATTAGAGTTTTGGTTGTGGTAGATCTATCAAAGCCCAATTTATGGGATCTGTGTTAAAGTATTAGAGATGTTTTGATTAATAATAAAAAAAAAGATATGTAGTTTATTAGTAATTATTTACATCTGGCTAGTTTATTTTGTTATATGTTGTTTATATAAAAAATTAGTATTTTTATTTGAGGGTGGGGATCCTGTCCTACCATGGAAGAAATGGTCAAAACTGTTTGATTCTTATCTAATTGCAATAGTTGGAGTGATTCCTATCTAATTCCAACAGGTGGAGGGAAGTTATCAGTAGCCAGGAAGGAAGGAATATTATTGCACAATTTAGGCGAGGAGGGCTGCAACATATATATAAAAGTCTTGATGAAATCACCATAGGGAATATGGAAGGGCAACCTAGGGATGTTTTTGAAATGTCACTCATGATGTTAGAGTAACAATATGGACCACGCATAAATGGTCATGGAAAGATGTACTTTTTTTTCTAGAATACAAGGTAAAACAGAGAGAGAAGGCAACTATATAGCTTCTTTAAAGTCCTTGGAATGTACATGTGAATTTGGTGAGTTATCAGATTCCCTTATAAGAGATCAATTAGTGTGTTGCACCAACATCACAAGAGTGCTGTAAAAACTGTTAACTAAAAACCCAACATTAAAAGAAGCAATAGACATTGTGGAGGGTACATCACAGGAAGGGTTAAGGAAATGTAGAACAAGCTTCCCACTGCTACAGTGGATAGGATCATTAGTGCAACTTCAGATAAGGAAGCTAATGAGGATGAAAAAAAGTCTACCCAAAAATCGGGTGGGACGACGAAGGACCGGTCCAAGAGAAAGATGCCAAATTTAAATGTTTTAAGTGTGGAAGTTCCAGTCTTTTGTCTAATAGCCCAAAATGTTTTACATGCAATGTGAGATGACTGTAGGTTGGAAGGACTTGGTGGTACGTGCAGATTCAGGGTCTCCTTTTACACTTATTGAAGAGAAAAATTGGGAAAAAACATATGGAAAAGATAGGCATTAAACCAGAGGGTTATGGCGGAGTAAGTATTGATTTGATTGGATAGTCAGTCATGAATATGCATTTTAAAGGAAGAAAAACTGTGGGTTAAGTATATGTAGCAAAAAGAGGAAACACTCTTTTGGGGTGGAGACATCAAAGAGACTTATGTATAATACTCAACCCTAATTCCAAAGAACAGGTTCTATAGCTTACCATCAAGAGAGAGAGTGTTCTGATGTGATTCAAGAATTTCAAGATGTTTTCAGAGATTAACTGGGCTCTTTAAAAGACTCTCAGCACAAGATTATCCTAAAGAAACACGTCAAACCAGTGGTGCATAAAATGAGGAGAGAACCCAACTTAATGTTTAAACCCTTACAGAAAGAAATCGATAAACTGCTGTCTCTAGGGGTAATTGGAGAGATCAAATCTTCCGAGTTGCTGGCTCCAACTGTTTTGTCTCCAAAGTATATTGGAAACAAAATCAGAATGTGCGTGGATTTGAGAGTCCTGAATCAAAATATTCGGATTGACAGTCAGTCCCTGCCTATTATAGCTAATATAGCTGAAGAGTTAGCTCTATTAAAGGAAGCATGTGTGTTCAGTGTGATGGATTTATCTGCTGCATACCATCAAATGCAGGTCCATGAAGATTCAAGGGAGTTAACATCCTTTGTGACACCTATAGGAGCTTTTAGATTTAAAAGAATACCATTTGGGTTAGCCTCGGCTGCAACATGCTTCTGACGACTGATGAAGACAGTGCTCAAGGACCTTGATTCTGTGATGTTTTTCCAGGATGACACTCTAGTGTATGGGAAGAACACACAGAGTCATAATGTAGTTTAGAGACAGGTGTCGGCAAGACTCAGAGACTGTGGGCTCACTCTTAAAAAGGAAAAGTGTAAATCTGGAGAGGATTCAGTTTCATATTTAGACCATACTATTTCTGGAAAGGGAGTCAGTCCCAAATTAGAATGAGTAAAATCGATTTTGGAAACACCCACTCACATAAATAAGAGCCAAGGTAGGTTATTCATGGGCCTTGAGGGGTATTACTCCAAGTTAATTCCTAACTTTGCTCGTGTGATAAAGCACACTAGGTTACTGTTCGTAAAAATGGTTACATTTGATTGGACAAAGGAGTGTGTGGAAGCATTCCATGCTATTAAAGAGTGTATAGCCAACGTTCCTACCTTAGGCCATTTTGATACCAAAAACACTTATCTTACCACTGATGCAAGTATGAAGGGATTAAGTCGGTACTGTCCCAGATAATGGATGATGAACAGAGGGTGGTAGCCTTTGTCTCTCGCTCATTAAGAGATGCTGAGGAGAGGTGTTCAGTCATAGAACGTGAGACTTTGGCATGTATGTGGGCTGTAAATCATTTTAGGTTTTTTTGTGAGGTTTACCTTTTATATTAAGAACCAACCACAAACCTCTGTTTGAACTGTTGAAGTGCAGAAACATTGACAGTACCACTCCACGTATTAAGAGGTGGAGGGAAAGTTTGATTGAATAAAACTACCAGGTGGAGCACCTGTCTGGGGCTAAGAACGTGACAGCAGAGTTTTTGGCTCGGTTGCCAGTGCAAAGAGCAGGGGGCCAAGATGGTGTAGATCAGCAGATCAATTGGGTTACGGAGTCAGTCATAAATGAAACTGAGTGGGAGATGGAAGAGAAGAATGAGGAACTCAGGAAATAGGTAATGCGATTTGTGGTTGCTGGATGGCCTGGCATGAGAAGTGGATATGAAGAAATTAAACCATTCTGGAGTATCAAAGATGAGCTGTGTATTCTCGATGATGTGTTATATCATGGTGAACAAATTGTTCCACCACAAGGATTGAGAGGTAAAATTGTTAATTTAGCTCACAAAGGACATCTGGGTAGGAGTATGACCAAGTCCAGAGTAAGGGAGTGTTACTGGTGGTCTGGTGTGGATAAACAAGTCAAAGGGGTAGTAAAACACTGTCTTTGATGTGCTGGGAATGACAAAATTAGGTGTACCAGGGTAGTCCCGTTGTCCCCGGTTGAAGCTCCAGCTGAACCTTAGAACAAACTGGGATTAGATATTGTAGGGCCACTCGAATTACTGCTGGTCTCCGAGAGGTTCGTTTTGGTATTAGTGGATTATACTTTGAAGTGAGTTACAGTCAATTGTGTGAGCTTGGTAATCACTAGACATGTGATTGAATTTCTGCGTGAAGTGTTTGCATGGGAAGGAGTTCCGTGGACAATTATAACTGACAATGGGGTACACTTTGCATCTCTTGAGATTAGAGAATTTTTGAAGGACCTTGCCATTCAACATTATTGCATGGCTTTATATTTTCCCCAGGCCAATGGAGAGTTTGAACCGTCTGATTAAATCTTGTGTTCAGAAAGCAATGGAGAATAGAGTATCTTTGAAAGTAGTACTTAGAGAAAAGTTGAATACATCTTGGCTAGACTTCAGAAGACTGCACACAAAGTTGATCCTCATGTTGTTCAACGATACCAACAGAAATACAACTTGCAATTTGGTAGCAAACATAGAGTGCAGGCTCCTGAGTGGAATGTAGGAGGTATGTTTTTTATAAAGAACCGTGTCTGGTCACTTAAAGGCAGATCTAGGTTTCTGGGTCACAAATGCATAAACCAAGGGAAGAAGAATGTGGTGTCACTGGAAGATGGTGGTGTTTGGAGTATGTCCAAATTAGCTCAGTCTTCCAAGAAGATGGTTCACATGAGTGAAGGTGAAGAAGAGGGTGTGAGTGCAGATAATAATGGACAAGGAAGATTGAATGTGGATGGGGGAGTTGATGACGACTCATGCCAAATTGTGAATCGCCGCAGTAACCATCTTAGAAAGAAACTTGCTCACTTGAAGGATTATGTGTAGCAGGGGTAGTGATGCTGTGGAAGCCTCATCTATTAACAGGTGTATTAGCCTGTTAAAGGAGCTCCTTGTATTTTTAATAACTCCTTCTCATTATTATGACATGAAACGTACAGTAGTTTTATTGAAATGATATGTTTTTATAAGATATGTTCTGTGGTTCATTCTTAAAGTAAGCAATCTTTCATCCTTGTTTTCACCTTTCTTTTCCTTGATATTAGTTACATTTTTGCTTAAGTTCCATACTATATTTCTAAAGTATTTCTATTTCATTAATTTCCCTATTCCCAATGTTTTTCTGTTTATTGTTGAAAAGGAAGATGTGTTGTAATCTAGGCCATGTAGAACAATGGTAACTCAATGGTCCAAGTTATGCTAAGAGATACAATAGTGACATAGAATGTGGAAACAGTAGTTGGGGCTGCTGATGGAGAGGATTGGAGACTGGGCTGAATTGTGCACTGTATGTTGGTGGAATTAAAAGAAGATTTTACCTTGAACTGTGTCTGAAGATCGTCTTAATAGTACTGCATCAAAAAACACTATCCAAAGTATTTATGAAGATGCATTAATTAATGGAAGGCAAAATGATGACCCATCATAGTTACAAGACTCATTCCTCCATGCTTGAGGAACATCTCTCTCAAACCCCACAACTGCTGTGTGACTTTCAGGGTATCACCCCTTTCCCATTCCCAAGCATAGTGTTGGTGCAGTACAAAGTAACAGGAGTTTGGATCTTTCTTTCCCACCAAACAATAGTTCAGTGATGTGAGTCCTTATGAGCTACCTAAGGCCCTCAAGTGTCAGCATGACTGACTATCGTGCAAACCTTTAAGAGTGCACACATTTAATTAATGATCCAAGTTCTCATTTACATTAAATACATTTCAAAGTGCTTTCAATCTGCATTCCCATAAGCTGAGTTCAGAACATTTGAAGCTGATTCAACTGTACATCATGTTATTTGATACTAAACATTTAACGTATTACATTGGTTACCTTGGGGTCCACAGAGCTCTCTGATTTATCTATGACCAATCCATTTGACCTGATCATGGATGCAAGCTTCATTCTTGCCCTGTTACCTGGTGACAGAATATTCAAATATTTTAATGTGCAGGAGGTGAACATTTTCAGAGCTCTGCCTATGTGTTGGGATGTAACAGGTAAAATTCTGGGAGTGGCATTGAGTTGAGGTGGAACACACTTTCTTGATCACCTGGACAAGGAGTATGAAGAGGCTGCTGGTAGTAGGCAAAGGTGGGTGGGTGTCCTGGAGGAAGTATAGGTGCCAAAGTTGAAATGTCTGTGGAGGTGGGAGGAGTCATACTGTGGAGGGCTGAACATGAAGCTTTTCCAGTTGTTAAGTGTACTGCAGACCAGGCTGCTGAATAGAAATCAGTGGTGTAGTTTAATGTTTAGTCAGTTTATTTTACAAAGCTAACGATGAAGTGCATGCAATTTCTGGTCTTTAAACCTTGTGCTGGAAAGAATTTCCTACATGAAGAATCAGAGTCAAGTTATTGATAGACCATTTGTGATTACAGCTACTCTGCACTTGTGAGTGATCCTCTATGTGAATACTTTTTCTTCGCTTGACTTTTCAAGCAGTCTGTAGATTGTTTATCCATGCGCTTGAACTTGGTTTACCTGTAGAAATTGTGTTTGACTTTCTTCTCTTAATCTTTTTAGTAGTTTCAGATTTCTGTGTTGTCTTTAGATTTCACTTGTCTATTTTGTTCGAGCTATACTTTCCTCTCATGTAGTATAAGGGCCTGATTATAACTTTTTGTGGCTCGACTACTGAACTACAGGTGTGGGAGAGACAACACTTCATCTACACCAACAAAAAAATGTACATCTGCCATGGCAAAATATCTTTTTCCCTGAAGACGCTCGTAAAATGATGGTGGAAGCAGCCCCAGGGAGAAAACTATGGGGGTTATTCTAACTTTGGAGGAGGTGTTAATCTGTCCCAAAAGTGACGGAAAAGTGACGGATTTACCACCAGCCGTATTACGAGTCCATTATATCCTATGGAACTCGTAATACGGCTGGTGGTATATCCGTCACTTTACCGTCACTTTTGGGACGGATTAACACTCCTCCAAAGTTAGAATAACCCCCTATATGTCTTCTGGATCCTGTCTTTTCTTATTCTGTCCATCCACATACTCTTGGTCCTCCAGAAGAACTAATGCTGTTCCCTATTTCCAGGTCTAGGTCCTCCTCATCATGGTCAGCATCCTGCTCATCCTTCTCCTTTTGATCAACATCCAGGACTTTCTTCTGGTTTACGGTCCTACACTCCTGCTTCTTGGTCCATGTCCTCATCTTGACCTTATCTTCCTGTTTGTAGATCTTCCAGACCCTGGTACTCTTGTTCATCTAGGTTCTGATAGTCCGGGTTCAGTTACTACTGTCCTTCTTAGTCCTGGCCTTTTTTTATCCTGGTTCTTCTTGTATTAGTCTTCTTCCAGTTCTCTGGTCCTCTTTCAAATTCTTATCTTTAACTAATACTACTAAATCCTAATCATCAGCCTCTTGGTAGCACTCCGCCCCTGTTCTTGACTTTCCTCTCTCCTCAGCCTCTTGATCAAACTCCTCCTGCTGTTCTGCCTCCATCGCATTCATATCCTCCCCATCAAATCGGCTGGTCTGTCTCCTGGTCCTTCCCCTCTTTCTTCTGGCTCACTTCTTTATACTACTCATCACTTTCCTGGGCCTCCTCCCCAAATGCTTCTCCCACTTTTCATCTGTTCCTCCTCCTCCCATTCATTTTATTCCTGGTTTCCTTCTGCCTCTTTTCAGAGGATTCTATGCCTCCTCCTCTTGGTCTTTCATTGTTTTCTTGGCCCTCCTCATTGAAGTCCTACTCCTCATCTTCCTTCTGTTCTTTGTGGTCAGATTCTTGGTTTTCCACCTCCTGGTCCAGATCCTCCTTTGGGTGTTGCTCCTGAACTGGACACCCTGATCATCCTGGACTTAATACAACCAGTACTGGTCCCCATACTCATCTCAATCCTGGCCCATTCTCTTTTCTTATTCTTCTCAGTTGTTCTTCAGGCCTTGAATCTCTGCTTTCATCCCTCTAGGGTTGTGTCCACTCACATGTGGTTCCTCCTGTCCTGGTCCTCTTGAACATAGTGTTCCTCATTCAGCTGGTTCTAGTACTCCTGGTCATCTTAATTTAGTCCTCATGGCTCTCCTTGTCCTGGGTTGCCTGGTCCTGGTTTTACTGATCCTGGCCCTCATTGTCCTGGCAGTCCTGATTCTTCAGGCCTTGTTCCTATTGGTTGTGATCCTCAACCAGTCCCTGATCTTGTTCTCCATCCTCTAGGCCCATTCCCCCTACCTGACCATTCTAGGTCAAACTGCGAAGCCAGGACCTCCCAGATTGAAAACACAACCAATATTAGACAGGTTGTGTCTCATCGGTATGTTACAGTTTGAGTCCTATGGCACATTGAACATGCAACACATTTGAGGAGATACATGTCGCCCTTAGGGCATTAAACTGAAGACAACAAAAAGAATGCTCGGTGAAATGATTTAAATAATCTCAGTCATCAGTGATTACTCTGGGTTGCAAATCATCTTTTTGTCCACCATGCTACCTCAGAAAGGAATCAGTCATATGAATTTGTCCTGTCCAGTAGCAACAGTCCAGACTGAACCACCAGACTGATTCCTATCTGAATGGGTACCCAAGCAACCCTATATGGGTTTTACCCTGTTTGGGCTTTGTCAGTAAGGTGCAGGTTGAGCCTATATCAGAATGAGTATGGGACCCATGTCTGGGCATACCCGTAGCACTTAAAGTATTACACTGAAGAAATTAAAAACAAGTGACAGGTGGAATGCCTTGAATAAATCTCATCCACTGGTATTAATATGGGGCCACATTCTAGTCCATCATTATTTCCTCACTATGCAACCTCAGACAGGAATTAGCCTTGGTCCTTCTCCACTCTGAACAGTCCAGCCTGAAGTCAGCGGCCAGGTCCCCTCTGTTCCCAGGCTGGTTTGTCCTATTTGGGCTTTGTTCATAGATTATAGGTTGAGTCTTATGTCAGAGTGAGCATTCAACACATTTGTAGACATACCTGTTGCAATGTGAGTGTTACACTGAAGGAAACAAAAAAAATGATGGTTGGAATTCTTGAACTAGTCACAGCCATGTATAATTTCTGAGCTATACCTCACTTTTATATTTTGTTGGTGAGGCAAAAAAAAGCTGCCTTTAAGGCAAGATATAAAAATTGTACATTCAATAGCTGGCATAGATCAGACCAGATATCATCGAAGCAATCAAGTTTATATAGGTTTTAAGTCTTGCCTAAGTACCTCTTTAACAGTTTAGAAAACCTATTGTCACTAATACTTTAAATGGATATAGTGGGATTTGTGTCAGTGACTTGTCCTTGATTGGATAGCTTTCTTTCTATCTCATTTTACTGATACTTTGTCAATATCTTTGCTCTCTCTTCTTTGTTTATCCTGCCCATTAAACATTTATTCTTTATTGTGTTCTGATTAAATGAGATGTTTCCTTCCACTGCTTGGATCCAGGCAAATATTATTTTCTGTTTCTTTCAACACTCTATGGGACCATCTGAATTGTGCAAACAATCATAATGTAAGAAAAATTACACGTATCAGGAATTCTATGATTTAGTTTTTCATAATGCACACATTCCCAAACATGTCCCAGTGCAGCATATTCATGTTCTCTACATTTGTCTACTGTTCCAGCCTACAAATTCTGGCCTCTAACCCGGACCATCACTGCACATCCTAGACATGTGTAATGCATTTACAATTTAAAAAAGGCATCTGTTGGGGAGTGTAGCCATGGAGCAGAGCCAACAAGACTTGACTCCCCTGAGCTCTGCGTGGTGATCCCCCTTTCCTTCCTCTTTGCCAGATGAACCATCCTCACAATGCTTCAGTGGGGGGCCCCTAGAGGCTGCCGATGCAGAGGCGGTTCTGACTGGCTGTCCAAGAGTCGAACGGCCCATTAATTCTTGGAGTTGTCTTTCACACAGTGCGACCAAAATCACAAATCTGAAAAAGCTTCTTTGCCTGTAGCACCCAGGGGATATCGGCATCACCAAGGCCCTCCTGGTGGGTGAGAGCAGATGGTGCTGAGACTACTTGAAAGAGGATACAGTGTAGCAGAGTGGTTGTGCAGGGCCCAGCGGCAGGGCAGAGGACTCCCGAGCCTATCATGTGCCAAGACCAGGGCCAGAGAATTCCCCTGAGGGCTGCATCCAGCCTGTGTGGCCCAAGAGGTGAGGTCTGAAAATTGATTGACCTAGATGAGGCAGTTATCAAGGGTGCCCTAGGGGGCTGTTGAGCCTAGGTGGGCCTGAACTGACATTTTCCCTGATTTTCGACATATGGCACTGAACTCTGTAATGTTGGTTGCCTGGTGGTCTCTGCACTGCCTGAGGGCCTTGCCTTGGCCCCTTGACCCTCCACTATTGCCACCCAACCAGCCTGCACCTCCGAGATCCCCAGAGAACCACTGCATGGCTAATGCATGTATGAACGATTGAGCAAGGGCTGCGAATGGAAATGGATGGCCCATAGGCATCAGTTATACCGCGGGGCCCTTTACTTTGACTTGCAACAGGGACATTGCTATCCAGAATACTACGAGGAGTGAACTGCACAAAAGCACCTATCTCTAGTGCGTTGGAAGTTAGAGGTCTCTCCTGGGGTGATGTACTATCACCCTACCCATGTGAGGGCCTGGCCTCGGTAGACCTTTCCTCATGAGGGGCCCTTGCAAGCTGAAAGATCTGTGTAGCAATAAGAGTGCGACCTGGAAAAACGGGGGTACTTTGAGGGCCCTAGGCCACACTGTTCAGTCTCTTTGAGAGGAGCCGGGTTTGATTTCTTGACTAGAGTGGTGCTTCTTAGGGTCGCAATGGCAGTGAACTGAGCTAAGACCATGCTCCCCTCCTCCATCAAAGACTTACTCCAGAAGCCCACACCCACCCTCAAACACAGAGAGATGATCCCGCAGCATTGACCCAGGCTGGGGGGGAAAGCACAGATCCTCAGGCAGCAGCGACAAGAGAAGATATACAGCCCCTGCTTGTCGAGTTCCGCAAGGACATTGCATCATTCCACCAAGACTTCATTAGAGCCTTCTCCGACCTAGATGAGTCCATGTGCCAAATGGACTCTCACCTGACTGTCGTGGAAACTGCAAACACCGATCACATAATGGAAAACTTTAATTGAATGACATGCACTGAAAAGTTGGAGAAGAGCCATGAATTGTTTCAAGATAAACTTGATGACCTAAAGAATCCCTCAAGACGAAATGACATTTGAATCAGGGGCATAGCTGCGACTATCTCGCCGTCAGAACTTGAGGTGCATGTTCAGACCCTCTTTGCCCACCTGCTCCGCCTCCCAGATGACCAACTGGAGCTCCTCGATTGCACTCATAGGGTGTTCTCAGCATTCCAACAGCAAAAAGAAATGCAACCAGACATACTCACCAGAGTCCATTACGCCCACATAAAAGAAAAGTTGATGCAGGTGGGCTGACAGGAGAAACCAATAGCCTTTAGGGGAGATACCATCTCTATATATCAGAACATATATGCCCACACATTGGCCTGCCACAAGGAATTCCAAGATATCACCTAGCACCTTCTGGAGCACCAGATCTCCTACAGGTAGTGCTTCCCACTACGCCTCCACTTCAGCTTCCAGGACAAGAGAATCTTTGTTCGCATGCCAAGGGGGGGCAAGCGAGGCTCTGGGGATTGCGCATTCCCTAGACGCTGAGGCTCCCCAAGACTTAGCTCCATTGTCACAGATAAATCGAGGATGAAACTGGCCGTTTTAAACAACCCGGCCATTGAAAAAGAAGTTGTGCAAACAGAAGCATTGGGCTGAGAAAGAACACAGAAGGAGGGCCTCTTCTGATGATGATGACACTCCCGTCTGGCTTCCTGTTGCTGTGACTGGGCCATGGGTTTGCACCAACCCAACAGCAGCCAAGGGAGGCATACATGTTTCCATGAACTTTGATTCACCCTAATTGACTCAGACATCATGTAAGTGTAAAGAGGGGTGCCATGTTTTGTTTGGAGCTCGTCCCTCACTTCTTGGAACCATGGGATATATGTACTTTCCTGTAGCCTGCTACTCTCTGTGGGGGTTACTTACCAGGTCTTTACTATACTGGGGCTCTGTGGGGCTCCCTGCTTGATTTTCTTTATGTTCTTATAGAATTTTCTGTTGTTAATTCAAAAGTTTATTTCATAATATTTGCCACCCTCATGGGGTATTCTAAATGAGACCAGGGGGTACGCCGACCTCTGGCGCCTTTCCTTCATTGGGCAATAATCTCTTTAAACACCCATGATGAGTCTCCATACCATCTTCCTAAATGTGGAGGGGCTCAACTGCCCAATCAAGCATAGAGCATTGACAAATTGGCTATGCAGACACAAGGTGGCTTTTGCTCTTTTTACAGAAGACACACCTACTTTGTGCAGACACTTGGTGCCCCAGGAAAATCACTCTTCATACACGAGCAAAACAAGGGAGTGGGGGTACCCCTCCACCGTGCCATTATGTTTAAACTTGACAGTAGGCATAGGGATAGGGAAGGCCGCTTGTTGGGCATTAGGGGAATCCTCAGCACCACACTTATTTCCATTTTCTCCATTTATGAACCTAACAGTCTTCCTGAGGGTCTCCTTTTTTGCAAGAGACGACCTACTCCTTGGTGGGTATATAAGAGTCTCCCTGGAGCCAGGCTGTCATCAATCTCACTCCTGGCAGGGGGATCCCATTCCACCCCAAGCTCTAATCCAGGGCCTTCTCGACCCTCTGTTAGTTGATGCCTGGTGCCATTTATACCCGCACAAATGGGACTACACATTCTATTCCAAAGTGTGTAAGACCTACTCTCATACTATTATTTCTTAATTTCCTGATCACTACTTCCTCTCTTGATAGACTCTACAGTCAAAGTCTTGTCTGATCACGTCCCTGTCAGATTAGATATATGCCCTGGTGGCCCTCATCCCTGTTCCCCAAACTATGGGTCATGAATGAGGTAGCCTTCCACGATCCAACCCATTGTGACTGCATCAAAGATGCAATCGAACACTATTTCAAAGACAATGACACTAGAGATGTGACCCCTATTATCTTATAGGATGCAGCAAAAGTGGTCATTACAGGGAGCTCTTGTAACACATGGCGGCATTAGAAAGGATGGCCAAGCTCTGTAAACAGGAGCTCAAAACTCAACTTCAGCAAGCTGAAGTGCAACATAGGGAGGGGGTCACACAGTGGACCTTGAGGGACCTTTGGCATTGACAATAGAGGGCAACTGAAACATCTTCTGATGAAGGAAGCAGCAAAGAAGTGCCTCTTTGCCAGTCAAACAAACTATGAACGGGGCAAAAAAGCTGATAGGTGTACACTCCGCGAGCAACCACAGTCACAAAATTTGTAATGGGGAGGGATGGCCCTATACTGAAACATGTGACTTAGTGTCGGTCTTTCATGACTATTATTTGTCACTTTATCAAGCCCAAACACTTGATGAACAGTACCAAGATGATCATCTCAGGGACTATACACCTCCTGACAGAAGAGAGTAGCTGGGCCTACTAGAGGAAGGCATTAGCCAGGACAAGGTCAGAGTAGGAATTCTCAGTCTCCCCATATGTAAGGCTACTGGGCCAGATAGGTTCACGGCTATTTTCTACGAGGCTGTCACCACCTTAATGCTTGAACCCTTGATGCGGGTGTTTAACTATTTTTTAACATTGGGCATAGTCACTGACACAATGTTTGAACACATCTGACACTACTTCTGAAATATTATAAAGCCCCAACCAATTGTTCTTCATACCGCTGCATAGTGTTTTTAAATTGTGACATAAAGGTATTTACATCCATTCTTGTAGCGCGCCTCCAGCATATCTGGCCAACCACTGTAGCACCTCAGCAGCCAGGCTTTCTTTGCAATAGCAGACTAATGATAATACTCACTTGGCTATTGCCCTTATGGAAGCAGCGTAGCGTAGCCATCAACCCTTCGTTTGATGAGAAAACATTTGATAGGGTGGATTGGCTATACCTATAAAAGATCCTGACTGAAAACACATGGGCCCAAAGATGAAAACTTACATACAAGACAATTCTCAGAAGCCAGCTGCCAAGCTGAAGATTAATGCCACTTTCTCACCCACTATCACTCTTTTGAGGGTGACTTGCCAAGGTTGCCCCCTAAGCCCTTGTCTTCACCCTACCCATGCAGCCCCTAGGAGCAAAAATCCAGTGTACTCCTGAGATACAAGGTATGCGAATGGTGAGAGGGAGAATAAACATGCTCTCTCTTCGCAGGCAACGTATTTTGCTTCATTATCAGGCCGGAATTTTCCATCTCGGCCATGATAAGGGAACTTGACCTGTTTGCAAGAGCTTCTGGCTTTAAGGTCAACTTCACTAAATCCTGGGGTATGTGGGTAGCAGACCCCCAGGGTAGCCTCGAGGAGCATATTTGGAGGGTGGGATTGCGATGGGCAAACTCATCAATAACGTATCTCGGTATTCAACTTCCATCTCAGACTAGGGACTGATACCACAGCAATATACCTCCACTGCCCACCACCTTGTTCAAGGACCTCTATCGATGGGGCAAGTTGGAAATCTCCTGGCTGGGCTAACCCAACTGTCTTAAAATTAATTTCATGCCACGCCTGTCTTATGTTCTTCAGACTTCCCCACCTCTATCCTCCACCGCTTATACCTAAAATTATACAAACACACATCAATACCTAAAATGCTTGGTTTTGTTTTGGGAGGTAAGTCCTCAGAGGTGGCAGTTGTGACTCTATATCGTCCCATGTCTGAGGGAGGTCTGGGGTTTCCTGATGTTTCCACCTACATCTTGGTGTCGCAGCTTCAGGCCTCTTTATATTGGAATCATGATCCTGACAAAAAACATGGGCACAGGTGGAACAGGCTTTTTCCCCAACCCCTTGGGTGGCCTCTTATGGCTTCTTCTGTTGAGAAGTGCCCTGGGTCCCCCACTGCTCCCGCTAACTCCCACACTACTATCTTACTGGTGTGAGGTCCGATGTAGGTGACTATTTCCCTCTTATCCCTTCCCCTTCACCCCTTTGGCACCCAATAATGATTTCCCACCTCAAGCGCTCCCCTGAGATTATTTTGGCTGGGATCAGGGCCATGCCCTCAAAACTATGGGATTTCTACGAAGATGGTGAGTTGCGCTCTGACAAGTCTTTGAGGGAGAAGGTTTCCCTGCCTCATAGAGCCACATATCAAGTAGGACAAACCTTACATTTGTCTGGACGGCCTGCTGCTCCCCTGGCCATGGAAAGGGGAGAAACACCCATAGAATCACTGTATCATTCAAATGTCCGATGCAAAGGCATTTTGTGGCTCTATCTCAACATACTCAACCTCACCCCACTAAAGAAACAATCGTACATGACACAAAGGGAAAGGGATTTAGAGATGAACATCAACACAGACACATGGGGGGACAATTTGGCAACGGGTGTCTAAATCCTCAATTTTCCTCTGTTATAAGGAAAACTCTTTTAAACTTCTTACACATTGGTGTCTGACCCAGTATGTTACATATAATGTTTGGAAGCTTAGATTCTTGTTGGAAGGGGTGCGGGGAATGAGGTATGTTCCTACATACATGGTAGACACGCTAGAGAGTGCAATCCTTCTGGTATGAGGTCCTACTTACCATACATAGTATAACTAACATTACACTACCTTGTGATCTACTACTGGTCCTCCTGGGCAACCTGAGTACAGAGAGAGTCCTTCCCTTGTCGACTCCTTGGGGACAATTTCTTTCCCATTTACTCTTAGCTCCAGGATTATGTATAGCACACATGTGGAAACAATCACAGGGGCCCACATGAAATCTATGGTGGGGTAAGCCGTGGAATTTATATGCAATGGAAAAGCTCACTGCTATTCTAAGGGACAGAGTGGCTAAATTCGATTGGAAAATGGTGTCCCTTTGTTACACACATTTGCCAGCAAAACAGTGTAGTGTGAGATGCTGAGACCTTCGGACATTTGGGTCTTCTCTTCCTCAGACTCCAAAACTGACCCGTACTCACCTGTCCACCCCCTAGACCAATCATCCTTGTTGTGTAACGCTATCTTGAGGTGAAGTGACATTTACTGTTTTGAATTATTATTGTTGACTCCATAATTGTTTGAACATGTGGCTTGCTGAGGGGAGCTTGGGGGGACAGGATCAGCTGAGCATTCTGATAAACTGTTGGATTTCCCTTGGTGGCATATGTCTGTACTCATAGGGGGTGTTGGGGGGGGTCCTCTTGTCCTCTTATCTCCTTTGATATTTTTGATTATGTTGCAAAGTGTGTCTTGTTCTCATTTACTATTAAAATGCTATATAAAGTTGTTAAAAAAAGAAGGCATCTGTCAAAACATTCACTTCCACATACTTAAAAAATATGTACTGTAAACACGTTGTTACAGGGTAAGCTGTTGCATCTGAAGCAGCTGGCACAGCTGGAGTGTACACATGCAAAAAAATTCTGCGCTGAAGGTACTGTAAATGGCATATCAAAGGGATTACATTATGGTACGTTTGGCATTTCCAAAGTGGTCTCAAGCTACAAAGGCTTCCTGTGGCTGACACAGTGGCTCTCAGTGTTATGGCCGTGGCTGTCGTAAAGGGTTTCCCAACAGTTAGAGTGGCGCAGCAAGATTCTCGAAAGATCCCTTCAGTTTTGGAGTGTCTCTCTCTGGTTAGACTGAAGCATAGACACTACTTTTTGATAGCCGATATGTTAAGGTTGAAATACCTTTATGTGTATGTGTGCTGCATTAATTGAATGTGTGATGAATAATGAACAAATTGAGATTGTGCACAATTGTGCAATAAGGAGCATATTTACACAAGCTCATCTTGAAAGAAAATGAACAGCAATGACCATGTACAAAGAAAATGTACATTTCGAAACACTAATGGCCATCTAGAACGAAAGGGAACTTTCTGGAGCAGCAATGGCCATACTCTCACAAGATCACAAAATCTCGGCTGCCATCTTGGTTAAATGGCCTGCCTAGTTTCAGACACACCCTGGTAGTCAATTCATCATCTGCAGAAAATGAGAGATCTATCTGTTTCAAGCTGCAACACCCAACCTGTCCAGAGTTCCTGGAGTCCAAACCTCCAGTATGCAGGACCAATGAAAACCTGCACAAGGGAAAAGAAAAGACCAAAAGACAAGTAAGACTTTTCAGGCAAAAAACTTGCAAGCCTTAGTCTTTGCGTGCAACCACTTGGGTGTCTATAACATCAATAAGCATGCAAAGTGCTCAAGGACTAATAGCTTGAAAAACAATATTAACAAACCTAGGGCCAGATGTAGGTAGGTTTTCTTTTGCGAGGTGCAAATTGTGAGTCCCAGCGACTCGCAATTTGCACCTCTCAAAAGGAAATGCAGAAAGGTGTCTCAGACACCTTCTGCGACTCGCTATGGGGTCGCAAAGACCCACCTCATAAATATTTATGAGGTGGGTCGCAGTTTGTGACCCCATAGCGAGTCTGGGCACTCACGGGGATGGTGGCCTGCTGGAGACAGCAGACCACCATGTCCATGACTGCCTTTCAATAAAGGCGTTTGTTTTTTTTTCTCTTTGCAGCCCGTTTTCCTTAAAGGAAAACGAGCTCTAAATAGAAAAAATACCAAAACCTTTTAGTTTCGGTTTTTTTCAGAGTAGGCAGTGGTCCATAGGCAGTGGTCCATAGGACCACTGCCTGCTCTGAAAAAAAATTATTGTGAGCATTCACAAAGGGGAAGGGGTCCCATGGGGACCCCTTCCCGTTTGCGAATGAGTTACCATCCACTTCAAGTGGATGGTAACTGCGAGTTGATTTGCGACCGCTTTCGTGGTCACAACTCAACTCTACATCGCGGTGCGACTCGCAAATAGGAAGGGAACACCCCTTCCTATTTGCGAGTCTGAAACACATTTTGTGAATCGGTACCGACTCGCAATATGTGTTTCTGCATCGCGTGAGGGCATTAGCGCCTCGCAAACGGCATTTTTCGCCATTTGCGAGGCGCTAATGACTTGCTACATCTGGCCCCTAGTTACAAAAGGTTACAATATTCCTGGAACATTTATGTATTAAGATGGCATAAAATAAGGAGTAAAACTATTTCCGGGAAGCCAAATTAAATAATCGTCCTTATTTTATGGGAGTTTTACACAAGTACCCTTATTCAAGATATATATAGTTGTGAGTGGACATCCGTCTTTGTGCTCCATTGAAGTTAAGTGGAACAAATACAAGACTGTGCCAGAAGGTAAAAATACTATAGTTGGTAACTATACAATCGTATTGGGACAATAGTGAAATAAATGTTAGCCATGAAATTTTTGTGGAGTAAATTGTGTTTTATTTTATACAGGAGAGTCAGCTTGAGCCAAAGAATAGACAAACTGTATTCTAGTCATCCTGACAAAGAGAAAGACTAGATTACTGGTTGCGAAAACAACTGTGAAGCGGTCACCCAGTATTCCAATCACCTTTCCCCTTTTGCACAAGAACTGTGATAACGGCAAACACATTTCAATATGTGGCCAAGCAAATCAGGTTAGTGACAAATTTAATAATACAAGTTCTGATCTGACACTCGGGATAGCTTCAGGTATAAAAGGTTCACACACTTACTGCAATAACTTTGGCGAGTAGCCATCTCACTGGATGTGTACAAAATAGATCAAATAAACGTGATTTACAATGAGAATAAACAAATGTTAGAGATTGATGTACTTAGAAAACACAGTATTTTTGTATTTTCATATATTCAAGTGAAGACATATTGGTAGGACCTGTTATGGTTAGCAAAGATATCAAGGTGGCACTTATGGTCCGAGATTAAGCTTCTCAAATGAAGGGTAAACCACGTAAATGTTTTGATGAACGACGTTGAGTATCTTAAGTTGAATTCCCTGGTAGCCTTTAGCCTGTGCAGAGGCTACAGCAAAGGAGTGGTGAGGTCAGATATTCTACTTCACAGTTCAAGGAGGCAGCTATTATAATGCATGAAAGTGGCACCGTGTGTAGCTTAACATTTCCTAATAATCCAAACAAATGACTGAGTAAGAATAAAACAAAATCCATGGACATGAATTTATCAGGAAGTTGTCACTTGTATCTGCGCATCCACGTGTTACAAGAGACAAAAGAGTATCATGGAACTGACAGAGAATAGCGCACGCTCATAAAGATGTCCCACATCTTAAAAGGGCTTCTCCATGTTAGATTTGGAGTCTGTGCAGAAAGCTCTTTTGAAGCCGAATCCCCTTCATTGGGCTACAGGTTTCATAGGGGTTTTGGATTTCTGACTTCCTGATGAGCTGCTCCAGCCCCTAGTCAAACAGCTTAAGTGTACATAACAGTGATGGATGGAATGTGTGAATTAAGCATAACCACTGGTAATCTCTCAGGCTGCATCCCAAGCCATTGTTATTTTACACACCATGCCACCTCAGTTTGGACCCACCAATATGCAAATCAGTCTTGACCTTGCTCCAGTAGGAACCATCCAGCCCAAACTGCCAAGGCAGGCTCCCCTGAACTAGAACACAAGACACCCAGGACTGGGTTTGGCCTAGTTTTGAGCTCCTCAGCCGGCTACAGCTTGGCTCCAGTGAGACAGTGTGCATGGAACCCACGTCTGGTCATAGCCATCCCACCTAGGGTGACGCAATAAGTATACAAAACCGTGATGAATGGAAGGCATGAATTAATTACAGCCATTGGTAATCATTCCAGCCACATCTAAATCCATTGTTAATTTGCACACCATGGCACCTCAGTTTACAGCCAGCTATATGCAAAAAAGTATTGACCCTGCTCCAAGAACAGTCTAGCCATAACTGCCAAGCCATGTCCTCCCTGAACAGAGCACAAGCAACTCAGTAATTGTTTTCCCCTAGTTATGGGCTCATCCACAGTATAGCTTGGTATCTCTCAGTTATGGCGTAGAAGGATACAACTCAGTCATCACACTGTCACCAAACTGCTCCTGGACCGGACGAGCAGTAGAGTACAGAAAAAAGCCATCCCTTCAAGAGACAACACTGAGATACACAACAAAACCATCAACTCACGAGGCCGATCCTGAGCCCATTCTGCCGTTAGCCAAGACCTTGAGAAGTCATTTAGAAGGGACACTTCCATGCTCAAACTATTGGGCAAATATTGTGTAAAATTTAATCAGCAGCAACTTAAACTCTTCACTTCATAAATATCAGAATAAAACTGTACCGACATCAGTGCCATTAATGAAATGCATCCCCTTTGTTAATATTACACAATTCATTGCTGCTCATTCAACGCCTTGGTGGAAATAAAAGGCCCAGCTAGTCTGTGGTGACTGGACGCTAACGCCACACAAACATCGGTAGCAGGAACCTTAACACACTCAGTTATCCTGCTGCTTAGTTTGCCATACAGCCTTCAGGAAGATCCAGAGTCCTGATCTCTGGCGGAGAGTGGTAGTCAGGGTCGGATTGGGAACCAACTGCATCCCTAGCAAATCTGCCCGACCCATCCGCAAACCTTTCCTCGTCTCCTCACCTTCTCTCTGTTCCTATCGCTCTCCTCTCTCTCCTTCTGAAGCCCATTTTCCCCACCCTCCGTGCAAGCTGTAAGACCTGGGGAACCTGGAAAAAGTGACAGTGGCGCCAGCAGCGCCCTCTGCCTTAAAACTCGGCCAGCTGAAGAAATAACGGGCCGTCCGAGTCTGGGGGCAGTCGTTTAACCAAACAGGAATACAAGTGTGATGGAACTGCATTACCATAACCTGATTTTACGCTTGACACTATCAGTGGAGAGGCCATGAATACACAATGTCCCTGAACAGCACATGATACATCTCAAAGTTTTTCCTTATTTCCAGGAATGGATGTTCGTGCATCCGTAATGGAAACTTCACTTAGCTGTCAAGGTCCACAGATCAAAAATGAGAGGATACTGTGCAAAAAAAAAAAAAAACAGAGGACTATGACGTATATGCTGCTGAGATCAATCAAATGAACGTGAACACGAGCAAATCTCCAAAAATAAAAGGCTCACTTATTGGCAACTATTGGGAGCATGTGATTAGGGAAAGGATGACAATCAAAAAATATTAATGCATGCTGTGTTAGATAATGTAAGTGTTCAGCGCAGTGAAAAAATGCTCAAAAGATCGTTTTCCATTTAGAAAATGTGTAGTATAATGTTATGTTAACCAAGTTCATGCATGATCAAATAAAACTGTCATTTAGTTTACTATTAGAAGTTACCACCAACCAACACACTAGCACCCATTTTATCAACCTCTTACTACCAAACACTGGACGACCCTGTTATGTGGCGGGATTTGCTGGTAGGCCCATAATAAAGAAGCCAGAGCCGGTGATGGGTTTTACTAAGATCCGCTGGTCGTGTGTATGACCACGCCCTAGTTGACCTCCCTATATTCTACCGTAATCACGTGGGGCGGGACGGCACCAAATACAACCATGCTTACAGGGAGCTTGCTTAAATCCCCCCTTTCACATTACTTTATTATGGTGTACGCGAATACGCTGCCTCACTCAGACAACATTACATCCTTCCTTTATTTTGAACTGTTTGTTTTAGTCCGTGAAACTGCATGTGCGCACCAGCTTTTTGTGCCATGCGTCACCTGATTCTTCGTCCTGTTGCCGTGCTTGTCAGAATATGAACCTCTCATAATCTTGATTGGCCATTGGTATAAAATAAGCATTGAGTGTGGTTATGGCCATGTTTTTTCTCGCTGTTGCAGCTTCAGGTATAGGTTTTGAAAGTCTGTGGATATTTTTGCTCCCTAGGTGTACAAGCATAAACACTTTTCTGTCATCATCAACCTGAGTTGCTTGGAAGTACAGTTCCACCCTCTCCACCCAGTCTCTCAATCTCGGCTCTCACACAGACGGGATCCCCTCCACTACAAATGGTTCGATTGGGAGTATGTTTGCCATGACTCGTGTGCATATGAGCACACTTGCCTGAGAGCCTGCAGAGTCTGTCTTGTTGGTCTGCAGGCACTGTGCTTCACGCCCTCTTCCTCAGTAGCATAGACAGGTTGTCAATGGCAGAATTCTGCAATGCCTCTGTAGTGGCTGGGCAGGGTGTGTGTGCTAGCTGTTGTCCATCTGACAGCTGCTGCACCTTTCCATATTGTGCCAGTATAGGGTTATGGCTAGTGCTCTCTTGGGGACAAATTTGCAAGGCCCATGGCACAGGACGGCACAGCAAATAAATCTCTTGCTGCTCCATCCTGAGCCACAGGGAAAGGGCAGAAATGCACTGTAGCTACAAGATACAACACATTTCTGTCCTCTCCACCTGTGCTGGCACAATAATTGCTGCTATGTGCCAGAGCAAGAAGGGTTCCTACATTGTGGAGATGATTGTTTTTGTACAGGAAGGGACACCTTCCCGCACAAAAACAATCAATGGAAGTGAATTCCTCTTTCTATGTGTTGCAGATTGCAGCTCACATAGAAAGAGGAAAAAACGGCATTGGTTTTATGACACCTTGTAAATCTGGGAATGCGTCTAAATCTATGGATGTTGTGTGAGAACACCTAAGCAACACCTGTGGAAACGCCTCCTTGACACAAAGTAAGGCCACGCAGCAACTTCTGCTGCATTGCCTTACTCCATATCTACAAGGCCATGTAAAGCCACACAAAGAGGCTTTGCGTGGCCTTGTAGATATGGCTCAGCAACCTGTGCCATTGTGGTGTCAAAAAAATTTATGCAGCAACAATGTAAGCTCCTTTCAAATATGGACCTTAGTTCTTAGGGTGCTGTGTGCATGGACAAAGTACATGTGGGCTTATGGTTGACATCAACTCATGGATGGCAAGGTACTCTCCTCCCCCCACAACAATGTCCTTCAGTAAAATATAGTGAGATGTGGGGGCCACTTTTGCTGCACATCAATGCAGTTAATGGGAGGGAGAGGACGCCTGAGAAGTTGAAGGTTGGTAAGTACACTGAGGTAGCGGTGTATAGCAGGTAGGGGCTGTGGGTGGTCACAGCGAGAGCAGGTGGACAACTAGTGCAACACAGCGATTCTCAAACAGTCCCGATATAAAGCCTCAGGGTCGCCGGTAATCACCCTCTTGGTACAGGCTGGGGAAAAACAGGGTTTGTCACGTGGAGCGGCTTCACGATGCCACGGTGATGCTTCCTTTAACCCTAGGGTGGGCGTGGCAGGCTGTCACAAGTGTGGAGATGCGCCGCCTGGGGTTTGAGGTCATGCAGGTGTTAAGCGGCATGAGCACCGCGCCTCCTGGAATGAGGGCGAAGCCGCTGTGTCAGAGCCTTGCACCAGGTATGCAGTAAGCGGCACAAGCATCGCGTCCCTGCAGTGAAGGCGCAGCCGCTGTATCGATGTGCCTTGCACCGGGAGGGAGTGATGGGCGCCCCCTCGTCACCCATGTTATGTGTTTGGTATTTGCTAGTGGGCCTATAATAAAGAAGCTGAAGCCAGTGATGGGTCACTCTCAGGTCCGCTAGTCGTATGACCACGCCCTAGTTGACTTCCCTTTATTGTGCCTTAATCATGTGGTGCGGGACTGCACCAAATACAACCATACTTACAGGGGGTCTGCTTCAATCCCCGCCTTCACATTATTTTATTAGGGTGCTAGCGCGCTGTCTCACTTGGACACATTACATGCCCTTCCATTAGTTAAACATTTGTCAGGTAGGTTGTACATGGACTGCTGCCGCATGTGCTCAACTTGCAGAGCAATCTTATCTGCTCAACATACAGGCTTCATGGAAATATGCAAGTGAATAAAGCTTGTGTTTTCAAAATTTAGCAGGACTTAATTGAGGACTGAGTCATTTCCTCTCTTTGGCAGCTGGATATGTAAAACTTGCTTGTACAAGTAGGCGTGCGCTAAGTCGTGCAGAATTTTTCGCCTTTGCAAACTTCATATTTCGGGACGTAATGGCTCGCAATCGTTTTGAAGTTTGGAAAAATAAGAACTAGGGGTGTAAATCTACCACTGAAGCAGGTTTATAGAACGTAAAATTACATGAGACTACCGGAAAAAGGGGGAAATTATTTAAAACCAGGTTTTCATAAAAAATGATAAACTTGGCGTCGTTTGCCGACTGGTTGAGCAGTGATGTCCGCCATCTTCTCTAGGTTTTGGATGAAATACTTCACCCACCTGTACACAGCAAGTATTTTTCTGCACTGCTTGAAAACAATCACTGACAAAGCCAATACGTCTCACCTTTGGAATCTATTGTTTTTTCGGATACATTTTGGTGATGTTCTACAGCATGACACTTTTTACTAACGATACACAACACAGTGAAAAACATTGCACAAGAGAGAAGCACATATAGAGAGAAAAACACAAAGCTTACAGTGTGGGGGAGAGGAGAACACATAAGCAGCAGGAGAAGCACAAGAATGAGCCAGAAGCACACAAAAGTGACAGCAATACATTGGAGAAAATTCACACAGAATGCAAGAGTGTTCGAGGGAAGAAGCACGGATCGTGGGGTTGTGAATTTGGAGGGGTATAAGAAATTGTGTTACTGGTGGGGCGGGGTGAAACCCTACTGAAGCAGCAACCACAATCTTTGTCAGGGTGAAGTCACAAGCAAACCCTAAGTTAACGTGTGCTCATCTCTCGTGTAGCTTACGCACAGCAGTCAGGCTTAACTGAGAGCCAACGTGTAAAGTATTTGTACAAAATACAGTGGCAGTTCTGAGGAGGCTGCAGGCTGTGAATGCGATTCAGGTTCTTTGCGACAGGAAAGTCCATGCAGCAGAGGCATTGTTCAGTTCTGCACACTGTAACGTTGTGCTTCAAGGTAGATATGTTAGTTCTGCTGCGTACACAGATGGGCTGGCAGGGCACCTTCGTTCCCACTTCTATGGGTCCAAGACTGGGGTGGACCTACTGTACAGGGTAGCGAATGTAAGAGTTTTTAACTATCAGGTCATGTAAAACCTAAAATTACATGGTTTACTTTTTGAATACATTACACCCTGCCCACCGTGCTGTTTAGTGCAGCAGTGGTAAAGTGTGCTAAAGGCCAACAAAAGTGGGTTCAGAAAACAGGAGCCTAAGGCAAAACAATTGGGTCTGACCCTGCAGAGAGGGTCAAGTCTAACAAGGGGCACACAGGGAAGAGATCAAGAGAGCTGGAAGACACATGCACTCTCATGGGGTGGTTAAATAAAAAGAAAATAATAGTTCAGTAAAAGTGAGTAGTGGTGGGATTGAAGCCATAAATTATGCTGCTAATGCAGCAAAGCACATGGAGGCCCACTGTTATAAATGGGATCGTAATCTTAATGTCTACCTTAGGCAGGAATGAATAATTATGCTAAAAATGGTGCAGTGAAATCTAGTAAATTTCAGTGCACCATGTTTCTGGGCCTCCCTATGTGGGAATGCTACCTTTGAATACATTATGCTTGGCGCAGCCATAATGTGGCGCAAGGGTTCACAAAGTGGAGCAATGCTTGCATTGCGCCTCTTTGTAACTACGGGACATGGGAAATGCCACCTTAATCCCATAGTTGCATAAATTAAAATGATGCAAATGTGGCACAAGGTGGCACTATGGTCATCATAAATATGCCCCTTTGTGTAATTTTGGGTCACTTTTGTGATGCATACCCAGGGGTAATAAATTTGACTCTCGGTATATAAATGTTTAATATTAGCAATCAGTGAGCCTAGTGCAGATCCTTTTGTAGATTTTTGTTAATATGCATTCCAGAACTGGTACCCCTACAATACTACTAAAAGAGAACAACTTTTGTCACCATGAAGCTTCAACTGACCCTATCAATACAAGCCTAAACTGGCTCTGAAGCATACTGTACTTTGGTGATTAACCAATTTCACGATTATATTTTATTCAGGTAGCAGCTCACCCTAGAAAGAGGGTGTGTTTCTTCTTTAACTGTTAGCCCCTGCTCTCCCTCGTTTATTTTCAACTCAAGGCAAATCAAAGACAGCATAATCCATTCATGATCATTTCTTTTTTAACAAAAAAGTATGAGAACAGCTCTCAAAAGCAGGAAATGTAGTTAGCAATAAATCCTGCCCACCTTGATCTCCTTTTCTTGATTGTGCCTGTCAGGCTGGAAATTTAGCTGAGTCAGTCGCACTGGTGCTGTCCGTCTATGTTGAGAATGCGAGGAGTGCTTTTCCTAAACTCATCCAAAACACACTTGTTTCTGGGTGGGCAAATGCAGCATGACCCGCACACTGCCTTGCCTGCTATTGCCTACCCTGGCCTGTGGCACAACCAGTAGTGGCTGCCACACATGTCAAGGAGAGGGGCGGAGTGACATCAGATGACAGGGAAACAATTAAAAAAAAAAAACATATAAAGAAACTACTTACCTTTTGCCGCCAGTCTCCCGTCGCCGTCTCCTGCTTCCTCACTCCTCTGATCCTGATGGTGTTCCAGCATTTGTGGGACACCTGCACAGGATCCCAAGCAATCCTGGTGCTGCTTGCATGCATGCAAGCAGCACCAGGATTGGTCTGAGCGGCAGTCACTGCCGCACAGACGTAAGCCTGGGGTCTGTGCAATTTCTCCAGCCCATCTGTATACACAAACCTAAGTCCGCATGTGTGTTTGGCCAGCCTAAAATGGGCGGCCAAAACACACTTCTGCACTCAGTGCACTCTCCCCTCCTCCCCCTCCCACCTCCTTGTGTCCCAGTCCCGGCTCTACCTGCACCTGCCTGCTGTGCCAGCAGATTAAAAAAGAAAAAGAAAACAATAGCAAGCTGTTGTTTTATTTTTCATCTGCTGGCTCATCCAGGGAGGCGACATTGACCGATGTGCTGACGATAAACAAAAGACCGCCAGGGGCGGTGGACTGCATACCACTGAATAATGATGCCAAAAACACATTCCGCCCAAAAAATTACAACCTCCACTCCTGCCAGGGCCAATGACAGCAGAAAGGCAGGACACAGCACCCCACCACCGCCATCCCTACACACCCTGCCCACCAAATAATAATGCACAAATCAGCGCAGAGGACAGTGGTTGTCGAAGGACCATTGGTGGTAACGACCACCGCGCTCAGAAACGGGACCCGCCAACAACATAACAGCACATTGGCAAATTTGAATAGCACACAAATGACACACGGCTACACCACCATAAAACACACACATACACAACCCACAATCCTTTGCAATGCCAACAGCACCACAGAAATCAACACCACAACACATACACTCAAACAACCAGCACACAAGTCACACAAAACCGCCACCAAAAATCAAACACAGCATATATACCATCACAGACCACACACACAACCATACAACAGCACCCTGAGCAACACACCCACAACACATCACCCACAACACACACTGTGGCACACCCTAAGCACCCCCGCTTCACAGACAGGGAGCTGAGAACCATGGAGGACAAAATACTCAGGGTCGAGCCGCAGCTATTTGGGGCACAGGTGCAGCAGACGCCCTTGGCCAAGAAGATGGAGCTATGACAGAGAATTATCAACAAGGTCAACGTTATGGGAATACATCCATGCACAAGGGAGGACATGAGGAAGAGATGGATCAGCCTGCGGGGGAAGGTGCGTTCCATGTCATCACGACACAACATCGCCATACAGAAGACTGGTGGTGGTCCCCCACCTCCTACCCCTTAATACACAAACTGGGAGAAGAGGGTCTTGGCTATCCTGCACTCAGAGGGTTTCACTGGACTCCCTGGAGGACTTGGGTCAGGTAAGTCAACTACATCTGGAATGCATGCATCACCCCATCCCTCTCACTACCACCATGCCATCATCCCCTACCCAGCCCACAACACCCAGACACTCCTACCCATGTTCCCTGCATGCCCACAACCCCCCCTACAGATTACTATCCAGCCCCCTGTGCACAGTTACCAACCCAGGCATGAAATGGCAGGAGCACTACAACACCCAGAATGCAACACCCCCTCACTAAATACATCCAAAAGAACACGAAGGGACCCTGCATCCTACCACATGGGAATGGAACCACCACTAACTCGTAAGCAGTGCTGCAAGTGACAAGTGCAGGACACCCACATCTCTATTCTCTCACACACAGGCACCACCACCCATGCCACCCGGATGGAGACGTCAAAGAGTGCCAGCCCTCCACCTGAACACGAAGGCCCCACTCATGAGAGTGCAGAGGGATACCTGGACACAGAGGAAATCCCTGGGCCATCCCACAGGCCTGGACAGTCGCCCTCCAGAAGCCCACCCAGGACACCACTGACACCCCTACCATTTTGCCACCACCATCAGCTCTCGCACAACACCCCCACACACTGGTGTCTCCAGTCCACGGACTGGCTGCCCACTAGTACAGAGGCCTGAGTTTCCACCCACCACCAGGCAGGATCATGAAGGGCCCAGTTCAAGTGGGACTGAAAGACCAGCGCAGGGGACACAAGTACAGGGGGCTAGGGCCAGTGGGAGGGAAGCAGTGGGTCAGGGGGTTGGCTTAAGGGGGGATGCTGCTGTCCAGGAGGCCATAGCTGAGTTCCTGGGAGCATACCACCATTCCCAAGACAAGACGGCCCAGATGCTGGCTAGGCTGGAGGAGAATCAGAGGCTGCATGCAGCACACCATCAGGAGGCCATGGAGCAATGGAAACAGCTCAATGCTACCATGGCCACCATTGCAGGAGTGCTGCAGCGCCAGTACCACAGCCAGCCTGAGTCCTCCACCCACCTGCAGCCCCTTCCCACTAACCAGGAATATGAACTGCCATCCACATCTGCAGCTGATAGTGGACTGGTGGCACTGCCAGAGGATTCACAGGACACCAGCACCCCTTTCCCTGCAGCCCAGCTTCCCCCTTGCAAATGTAGCCTCAGACCCAGACATCCCTGTGAAACACCAGCTAAGACCAAGCCCACCTCCAGGAAGTGACTTTGCCCTGAACTGTCCCCCTTGTGTGCCACTGAGCTACCTTGTCAACATGTCACTGCCATAACACCATCTTCCAATGGCCCCATGGACTATGCCCCTGTGCTACCAACAGCTGTGGAAATGTACCTGAGCATATTGTTCACCATGTGCCCACTCCCCTCCACTGTCCCATCACTCACGGATGTTTTGTCTTAGAATAAATACACTTGTGCACTCAAAATATCTGTCCTTCATTAATAATATGAGAAATCAAATGGACATGTGAATATATTAGACAGTTACCATCAAAATGCTGTTTTCATTGCATGAGGGGGTCTAACAGACTGCGGTGTTTGAAGTGTGTCACACTGTACATTCCATTGCTGTAACACACATCTCCTCCTTCATTCATAAAGTTTACAAATCACTGGTAAGGGACACTACAGCACTTTGCACATGAGTCACCTGAAACAATGCAGTAGACCAATTGTCATCCTGGAGCAGTACCTGAGAGTGACTAGAAGTATAGCTGAATTAGCTGGGTCCTGGAGTTGATATCTTGCACCTCCTCTTCCCCATCACTCTCATCCATCCTCTGAGGTGGCGAGGGTGGTTGGACAGCATCCTCCACATCCAGTAGTGGGATGGCTTTCCTCTAAGCCAAGTTGTGCAGCATGCAACAAGCCGCTACTATCTGACACACCTTGTCAGGAACATAGCTCAGGGATCCTCCAGAGAGATGGAGGCAATTAAATCTTGCATTCAGGAGTCCTATGATCCGCTCAATGACTTGTGCGACCAAGTGCCTCAGTATAATGGACTTCTGCATCTGTCCTAGGATTCCTCACAGGTGTCAGGAGCCATTGCATGTTTTGGTAGCCAGAATCCCCTGGAAAAGTGGGTGAAAGAGGGTTGAAACACGCACTATCTACTTGCATACATCCTACCTGTCAGCTATCTAACTGATCCAGTGTCATACACACTCACCTATGAGCCAAGCTTTGTCCCCCTGTAGTTGTCCCATCACGTGTGGCACACTGCTGTTTCTCAGGACAAAGGAGTCATGGACTGATCCTGGGAACCTTGCACTGACATGAGTAATGGACTGATCAGCAGTGCACACCAATTGGACATTCATGGAGTTAAAGCTTTTACGATTTCTGAACACCTGGTCATTCACTCTTAGGGGTATGAGGGCTATGTGGGTACCATCAAAGACACCTATCACATGAGGGATATATGCAAAAGCATAGAATCCAGATTTGATGGAGGTGAGATTAGCCCTTTGGCTCATACCCAGTTGGCATATTTAATTTACTTGTAAGTCCCTAGCAAAGTGCACTACATGTGCCCAGGGCTGGTAAATTAAATACTACTAGTGGGCCTGCAGCACTGTTTGTGCCACCCACATAAGTAGCCCTTAACCATGTCTCAGGCCTGCCACTGCAAGGCCTGGGTGTGCAGTTTCACTGCCACATCGACTTGGCATTTAAAAGTACTTGCCAAGCTTTAAACTCCCCTTTTTCTATGTATAATTCACCCCTAAGGTGAGCCCTAGGTAGCCCATAGGGCAGGGTGCTATATAGGTAAAAGTCCAGACATGAACATGTTTGTTCTATATGTCCTAGTAGTGTAAAACTCCTAAATTTGTTTTACACTGCCTCTGCCCAAGAAGCCACTATGCCCCGTAAAGAATGACCCTGTTCACCATCTGGCAAACAGACATCCTGAGAGGCATAGGCCAAGGAAATCAAATAACGAATCCAGCGACTCAAAGAGCGTGTAGAAGCTTTCAGGCCACGAGGAAGCATGCCAAAGTTCACAAAGAGGGCCTCACATTGCCGAAAGCCCCAGATGAGAGAGAGATAGATGGATATAGCCCCCAACACATCCAAGCCGTGCAAGGCAACCTCCTCAGAAGTATCTGGAAAAAGAGAAGAGAACGTTATCTCCTGGTGATAGTGAAAGGAGGAGACAACTTTGGGAATGAAGGATGGACCCAGGCGAGGAACCAGTCGGTCAGAAAACACCTGTAAATATAGAGGCCAGATGGACAAAGACCGCAGCTCACCCAACCTCTGGGCTGAAGTGATGGCCACCAGAAAAAAGTTTTCAATGAAAGAAACTTCAAATCTACAGTGTTCAATGGCTCAAATAGAGGAGATCGAGGAGCTCTGAGAACCAGAGGCAGTTTCCAAGGAGGAACAACAGGACGAACCTGAGGTTTCATCAAAGAAAAACTCTTAAGAAGATGGGGCCCAAAGGAAGGAGTTCAGGCAAACCAAAAGGAGAACAAATATCCCGAATGGCAGCACATTGAACCCTTAAGGTGGGATCAGCCAAACACTTCTGGAAACCATCCTGAAGGAACTGAAGGACTGAAGAGACATGACAAGAAGCTAGATCTAAAGAATAACTCCTACACCACTGAACAAAGGAAGACCAGTAATGAACATAAGCTTTCCTGGTGGAACATTTCCATGAGTTCTGAATGGAAACATTCAAAGGAGCAGAAAGACCCTGCGAGATCAAACCCCTCCTTTAAAGAGCCAAACCATCAGACACACCCAGCGGCAATTGGATGGGGGCAGAATGGGTGTCAGGAGAGGACATGGATGGACTGGGAGAACCCATTCTGGTGCAGCTGCCATTAGCTGCAATAGAGAAAACCAACTCATCCGAGGCCAAAAGGGTGTCACCAGAATGAGGAAAACTGACTCACTGCAAATCCTGGCCAGGAGCCGAGGAAGAAGTGGGTAGGGAAGAAAGGCGTACAAAAGCATGTGTGGCAAAGGGTAGGAAAAACCATCTATCCACCAACAACCTAATTCTAGGAATCTGGACACATACTGGGGAAGGAGGGAATTGGCCCTGGATGCAAATAGGTTGACCTGAGGAGTGCAAAACCGTTGGCAAATGTGGGTGAAAATAACGGGGGCCATACAGAATTCACGGGAAAAATTAAAATTGTGACTGAGTCTGTCAACTTGAACATTGTCCTTCCTCTGAACATAGGTGGCTGAAATAGAGAGAAGGCGAGACTACGCCCAACACCCCACCTGAAATGCAAGAGAAGCCAAATCCCGAGACCCTGTCTTGGACTGCCTGTTGACATAGGACTTGGCTACTGTGTTGTCTGTCCACAATAATACCCCCTGAGCCTGTAGGAAAGGAGAAAAATGTAGCAGAGTTAGCAGGATTCCCTTCAGTTCCCTCCGATTGGATGAGCGCCTGCTCTCCTGAAGAGACCACCGTCCCCGAACGGAAAGGGTGCCCAAAGTTGCTCCCACAACCCAGCAGACTGGAATTTGTGGTAACCACCGTGGGAGGAGGCAGTGCCAGAGAAAAGCCCCTGTCCAAATGACTGGGATCAAGCCACCACTGAAGCAAGTTCCAGATGTGCCGGGAGACAAGAACCGGATAGTCCAGCAAATGCAGACAAGGTACCGAATGCGACAGTAGATGACGAATCACCGGACCAAAGTGCAGTCGGGCCCATAGGACGACAAAGACTCAGGATGCCCAAAAGAAAGAGAAAATAAAAATTTTAAAATTTTTTAATCACAATGTAGCAATAATCAACCAGGGAACAGAAGATGCAACCTACTATGTGACCTGAATACATATCCAATCTCAAGCAGGCGCCAGATCTTTTGTGCCCAGAGCCAGGGGGGAATCTTGCAACCACTGTGTACAATCGGGAGGAAGGCTGATGAAACCTACTGCTGTCTGGAAATGGACCCCAATGAACTGTAGATCCTGTGAGGAGACAGATGTGATTTCTCCCAGTTGATAAGCAGACCAAAGGCCTCCAGAGTCTAACACATGAGAACAATCTGAGATTGAAGGACGGACAGCACAGGATGATGGAGAAGCCAATTGCCCCGGTAAGTATGAATCATTACGCCTTGTCCATGAAGATAAGCAACCAGAGGAACAAGCACCTTGGTGAATACGCTGGTAGAGGTAGCCAGACCAAAGGGGAGGACCCGAAACTCCCAATGGAGACCCCACACACAAAAGAGGAAGACTTTTTGATGGGCCAGAGCAATGAGCATGTGGAGGTAAGTATCCCTCAAGTCCAAAGAGGCCAGCCATTCGCCTGGGCGAAAAAGGGAAATAATGCACTGAAGGGTTTCTATCTTGAAATGAGGCATCCTCAAAACATGTTTAAATGTCTGAGATTGAAAATGAGTCTGACCTACAGGCTTTGGGACTAGGGAGACAGGAGAGCAGCCCCCGCTGTCTTGCTGCCCCACCAGCAGAGGTATCACAGCCCTCTTCTCGACGAGGTCTGCAATTTCTTGATACAGCACAGGAGGAACTGTGCAGGAAGCCAAAGAATCTATAATGCGTGCAGGGGGAGGCTTGGAAACAAAGTCGAAGCATCTGCCTGAAATGACCTGTAGAACCCAGACATCTGAAATATGTTTTTGCCAGGTGGGAAGAAAAAAGGCCAGATGACCACCTACCTGGATGGAGGAATAGCCAGGAACGCTTCCCGTCTCTAGGAGCTGGGGGAGGCTGAGGCTTAGAAAAAGACCAAGCAGAAAAAGGTGTAAACTTCTGAGGCCCGGACTGAAATTGCCTTTGTGTGCTTCTTAGGAGGAACCTTCTTAGAGGGGGCAGGGCTGGAGCGGGAACGGAAAACCATAGCATGTTTCTGAGTCTTAAATGCTTTGTGTAGAATCTGCTCCAGTTCCTCACCAAACAGATGGCCGCCTGAAAAAGGAATATGCAAAAGCCCTGATTTTTTAGCAGAGTCCACAGTCCAATCACAGAGATGGATGTAGTGATGGGCCAAAATGGAAGAGGCCACAGCTGAAGCAGAGGCTTTCAACAAATCACAGGAAACATCCGCCAGGAATTTAGCCTGAGTCTCAATGGAAGAAAAAAGAGAGGAGAGTTCAAACCCTTCCTGGATTGCCTCTGTCAAAGAATTAAAATCCTTAACCAGGGACTAAACGGCATAAACAGCATAAATGGCAGCACGGAGGGCTAGGTTCAATCTAAAAAATAATTTCTTCAAAGAGGCCTCCATCCTACCATCAACAAAATCAGACAGGGGAACCTCTTGTGACATAATAGAAGGATGGCCAGCCAGATGAGACAGCAGGGGTGAACACTAACCATGATAATAGGAGGAGAAAAAACTTACAATTGAATAAAATAAAGAAATGTCTCTTTTTGTTCCAAAATAAAAGTGAAAAATGTCCAAACTATAGGAACTAAAAGACTGGGAGGCAATAATGCATTAAAAATACGTGAGGCACAGGAACAACCTCCCGTCACCAGAGGGAGCCAACCAGAGACCAGTGGTCGGTTGACAAAAGAGCGATGAACCACACATGCCCACCTTCAGACCAGCAGGACGGTGGGAGACATATCGTCCTCCATGGAGGCCTGCCGCTAGGAAGCCCCTTCCCTGGAGAATACGTACACATATGCCGCAGAGGACAGGGTGGCTGCTTGGGCACTGGGTGGTGCCCACTGATTATTCAGCGGTCAAAGGGAGAGAGTTGAGCCAAGGAACAACACATGCGGTATTCCACCTGCCGCTGTGTGTGAGCAGCAGCAAAAAGGAGTCTACAGTGTGCAGTGGAAAGAAGGAAAACATCTGCAACCCCCAAGTCTCCAAAAGGGAGGACATGCGATGGCCGGGAACCCTCCCATGAGGTAAGAGACTTAAAACACACCACAGGAAGGCCCAGCCAACCCAATACTGGTGACAATAAAACTACACCCAGGTACAGTGCCCAGCACAGCACCCAACAGGGAGGACTATGCAAAGAACCAAACAGGCAACCCCAGGAGGTCCAGCCTCCCAGGGCTTACCTTATGACCAGATAGCTAGGTCAGTGGAGCAGAAGGAAAAAAAAAACGAATGTCTTTTAGGCTCTATGGCCATTTATACCCAGATATGGGAAAGGGTGATTGGAGGACAGAGGTGGGGGGATTGCACAAAATAATTTTTTTATTCAGTAGGGCTAGGACATGGGTCTGAGCAGAGGTGGAACACTCATATGTGTAATTATTGGGACGAGAAGTAGGGATGAGGAGGTAATGTAGACATAGGGCTATACAGTAGATATATGTGCTGACAGAAATTCAAGTAGAAGGTCAGAAGATGTGAGAATAACGTTCCTAATAAGTAGCATGATAGCTTTGCTCAAAGAAACTAGATAAATCATGGAGTTGAGGACTATTGAAGAGTTTGCACTGTCCCAACATGATGTCCAAACAGCATGTGTCATCTGTGTCCATTTCTCCCATTAATGCAGTGATTAATAAAGCACTTAGCATTCTATACAATGCTCATGAAAGTGATTGGTAGTGGAGCTGGACAGGACATGCAAAATGTCGAACTAAAGATAATTTTCAAGTTGGCCAGGAGGAATGCCACGTAGTTGTTAATGACAGTGTATCCTGCAGTCTCCAAGAGAGAGTTATGTAAAATCAAAGTTCTGTCCAGTTCTATAACTTAAAATTACCCTAGAGGTAAGAACTTGAGACCTTTACAGCCTTGTTAATTTCTTAGTATTATTAGCTATGAAAACAAAATGATATAGATGGATATGGTCAGACAACCCCAGCAATTCAAACATTGCGTCCGTGCAGCCATTCCTGTGGGGAGGGGGAAGTAAAGGGGGTAAAGAGGTGAAAAATATACTCATGACTATGGTCCTGCCTTTGATTGGCTTTATTTTCTTCTTATTATATGGCTTGCCTTCGTCTTCCTGTGTCCAGCCCTCCTACTGAGCATATGCTTTCTACCATCCTTTTGACTAGTTGACTTGCATTTTCTACTGCTCACTCAGGGAGCTACGTTTTTCCTTGAACATTACACGAGAGCCCACATGCTTTCTACCTCTCTCACTCATGTGTGCTACTCCTTCCCCTAAATAACAATAATCTTCTGTGCACTTCCTATTGCTAAATCCGTCCATGGCTTTCTGCACACCTTTCTTGACTTTTTTTAATCTTTTTTTCGCTACTCCTTCCAAGCCTTGCCCCAAGTGCTTCTATGGCTCTCTCGCCATTTCCCACTCAATTCCCTGTTTCTTCTCTCCAGCTCCTCTGTTAACAATACTTTTTTGTTTGAATTTTTGGGAGACCATGGCTTCTGCCATTTGCTGAAAACCACTCCGCCTTTTAAGTCAAATTTCACTTTTTTTTAAATCTAATGATCCAAGTGGTGTCCATCATACTGGATTTGTAAATTTTTAAAAATGAAGTCTACATAATTTCGTGGGCATGCATGATGCATGCAGTCACCTACAAAATAATGCGGCTGTAAACTGCGCTGGCTGTTTGCGCTCTTTTTTTTTTCTTTTTGAGTATGATGCACTTAGTGAGGGAGGGTTTTGAGTCTTATGCGATTAGTGGTGATCCACTCTATATAAGTGAGGTAATAATCATGCATCTCTGTATTTTTTATTGATTTAAACTGAGTCGAAAGGACCAGAAATTGCCTATTTGCATTACATTTTCGCCTGCAGTGCTAACAATGTGCCTTGGTAGGTATACCCTTTGGCAATTAAATCAGAGATCTTGTTGAAAGCCTTTAATGTACTCAACAAATTCCTGATAGAGCTGTCGGGCCCTCTTGGCCCATACCCCCAACAACCAACTTTCAAGGGAGGAGACTTTAATTGTGTGGCAGTCCCCATGATGGATAGCTCTCACTCCCTACTGCCAGAATGTCAAGTGCACACAGCAGCCTGCATGTTCTCTGGCTGACAAGCACGAGGGGGAATGATAGATGATTGGAGACAAACACATCCATAAAACTGGGATGATTCCTTTTTCTCAGGCCTACACGACCTCCATGTATGACTGGATACCTTTTTTTGCACCCCTGATGTAAATAATCAGATCCACATGAGTGAGTACTTAACCCACACAATATCTGACCACGGTCCCATTTTGCTCCATCTAAATTGGACTCAACATAGAGCACGTATCCCTATATGGAGATCGACACCGGAATCCTTGGAGGATCTGGACTTTAGAGAAGTAATTAGCACTAGAATAGGGCAATACTTTCTAGATAATGCTGGGTCAGTTTCCATCCCTCAGATAGAATGCGACGCATTCAACACTGTGCATAGCAACATCAATTGGTATTAGGTGCACTTTGTTGCAAGAATCACGGAAGCAAAGTCAGAGCTCTAATCTCTGGAGATCCAAAAGCCTGGCTGACTGGACCTTCAGTAAGCCCTCCTGGACCAGAAGGAGAAGATGGCGACACTTGTAGAAGGTTGCGCAGTTTTGATTATAGAGGATATATGGATCGTATCCATGCTGAGCAGGACCAAACTCGGACCCTACAGGCATGGTTAACTAACCCTGCGAAGAGAGGGTCACCTATAATGGAACTCCAGACTGATGAGGGGGAGCGCATATGCACCCAAGAGGGGACCAACACTCACTTCTATCACTATTATTTGGAGCTATAAAAGAGAACTACCCCTTATGACAGAGAGGTGATTAGAAGTTACATGGAACTATTGCCCCTCCTGTGCCTCACAGCAGAAGAAGCTGAGGATCTTAGTAGTGCCATTACACCCATAGGAAGTGAAGGTAACTATCATAAACTTGGCCAGAGGGATAACACCAGGGGCTTGTGGATTGTTGTGTTCTATAAGGCCTATGTGGAAGAGCTGACCCCAAGTTGGTGTCGCTCTATGAAGCAACCAAAAACTCTGGATCTTTGCCGGCTTCCTCCCTAAAAGCTCAGGTAATCCCTCTATTAAAACAGGGGAAACCTGCCCATAACCACCAGGCATTCAAGCCGCTGTTGATGTTAAACGCCGACTATATGAACATGGCACTAACTATACTGGAGGCGCAAGACCAAGACACTGAAAATGCAGCGGTGTACACAGTTGATGTGAAAAAGGCCTTCGATAGTCTAGAATGAGGGTACCTATATGATGTGACGCATCACATGCAGTTGGGTGATAATTTTATAGCAAGGACACAACTGCTTTATAAAGACCTGAGTACCTGGATCTGCACGGGTAAAACCATCTCCAACTCTTACACAGTGTGCCGTGGAATGAGGCAGGGATGTCCCTTATCCCTTTTACTCTTTGCATTGCCATGGAGCCACTGGCAGCACATGCAGGATCTGGAAGGCTGTACCAGGAATTGCAAATCGGGGGATACCGGCATAGGATAGCACTACATGCAGAAGACCTCTTACTTCTCTCTGGGGTGCTTGAAGGTACTAAAATTATGCTGGTACAATTTAGTCCAGTGTCGGGGTTACAGATGAACTGGCAAAAATCCAGGCTATTCCCATTCTCTCCTGAATGCCCTCCACTAGATGGCCTAGGCATGTTAGTCTAGAAGCTCCAGTGTTTAACATATTTGGGGGTTAAGGTCTACCATACTAGATCTGACATTCTAGAATGGAAACTACACCAAGCGATTAGGGTGCCCAATTCCCAAATGGACTTCTGGAAAACCCTGCCCATCTCAGTGATGGGCCAAATAGCACTGATTAAAATGATCATGCTCTCCTGGTTCTTGTACCTCTTTGTCAATCTCTCAGTATGGATTCCTGGGGTGATGTTTAGAGAACTTGACTCCCTGCTCACAACTTTCATATGGGGTTCGGGCCATAAGAGAGTGGCATTAACTGAAATAAACCGACCGGCAGGAGAAGGAGAACTAGCAGTGCACAATTTTGAAAGTTACTATCTCTCGGCCCAACTTCAATGGTTTGTGCAGTGGTTAGCGGGCAGGGATACACAGAAAAAATCATGGAACCTCATGTTCTGAATCCATCAGCCTTCGCCAAAGTCCTACTACAGTTGAGGTGCCCCACAGCAGATAACACCCAGTAGTTTAAAGTAATAGCGAAATAGTGGGATCGCAATTCCCCAAAAATATGTAGCAAAATCCCCTACCCACAAGACCTGCCCATCACCATGATGACAGAGCTCCCACATGGGGGGGACTGGAAGGGGCTAGAGAACTGTGTGGCCACGGGAGCAACTACGGTTGGAGACCTATACTTACAAGGTATACCCATGCCCTTCAAAGTTTTTTGCTCTGCATTTGACGTCCCCAAGGGCCACTTTTTGCTCCACCAAGCTCTTACAGCTGCCTTTCATAATCGTTGGGGAGTGGGACAAATGAAACCAAGCCACCACTTTAGTTTCCAGTACATGACCCTCTCTTCAGTCTCCTTCAAGGCAGTCACACGCCTATACAGGGCATTGGGGAAATATCTTCATAAACCATTAGAGTGACTGAGGATCACCTGGAAGGAAGATTTGCGTGTCCCAGAGAATGACTCAGATAACATAATAGAGAGAGTCTTACGGGTATCTAGAAATGTCCACTTTAAGCTCATCAATTATTATGTGCTCATAGAGTGTATCTTACACCAGAAAGGATTGCCAAATATTACTTGGTAGAAGAGGCAGCATGCCCTTGGTGCAGGGGAATTAGAGTGGGCCTCTTTCACATGTGTTGGGCCTTCCCACAGGTACAGGAATACTGGGAAACAATAACAGATAAGATTGGGATGCTCACAGAGAGGGAGATACCATACACCCCAGGCACTTCCTTCTAGTTGGTCCACCCACAGCTTCATAACGAAGGTCACAGGTAAATTCCAGGATTTGTCATATCAGTTAGCCAAGTGGGAAATCACCAGGAAGTGGAAATCCCCTAGAGGACCCCCTACTCCCACTTGGCATATAGAATCAATAAAATGGGCAAGGGGAGGGTGCTGACAAGGGAAGCTAAATGGGGAATCGGCACATAGGAAGTGGCCCAAGCCTGGGAGGCTCTTGTAGAAAGCCTAGTATCCCCAGAAGCTGACACGCCACTGAACTCTCCAGTGGGGGCTCCGACAGAAGAAGGGGGATGGATTAGAACCCTGCATAGCATGCAGACTGACTTCTGCTACCACCCAAGGGCTCCTCCTCTAAAGATAACAGACAAGTATAACACCTTACACATTGCTCATCCTTGTCATAACGCCACAGGTCATAGTGGGCTCTATTACTGTAACTAAACAACAAGAAAACTCAGGGAGGGTGGGGTAGTTGGGGAACAGGTGTGTTCTGCATGTAATGGTCACCCTATTCCTTGTTGTTTGAATATTTGCAACACGAAAGCATGCTTGTTTACTAGAATTTGGTGCCTTACACGCCTAGGGGACCCATTGTGAAACTCAATAAAGTGTGTGTTAAAAAAAAAAACACACAAAAAACAAACATAAAAATAAATGCAAAGTTGCTGTGGAGAGACATAAAAACGGCACCCGGTAAGAAAAAAAGGCAAGAAAAAGTAGCTACGATTGTAAAAGTGACAACCACACAGAATAAAGCAGAAACGAAACACTATTAACAGTGCTTTTGAAGTGTTCAAAAGGCAGGACGGAATAGGTATAAAACAAAAAATATACCATTGTGACACAACGCACAAAGAGGCATTGTTGATGAAAGAAACATAAGTGTCAACCATATTGTAAACTTGTACAGGGAACTACGCTGTTATTCCCTAAATTTCTGAATTAAATTTGTTATGACATGATTTCATAAAGTGGTATAATCACCTTTTACATATTAAGACTCGCAGTTCTGTTCTGAACTCAATCTGTGTACGACATTGAAAATTTGCCACATTTTTGCTCTAAGTTTACTAAATACGCAGTGTGAAGCGAATGACGTTTAACATAAGGGGAGCAGAACTGCAGCTGATGGACAGCTTATTCTCAGCAGTCATGCCTATCTCTTAGTCCCATTCCCTGGGCAGAATGTACCTGATTTCTGAAGGTGATTGCCACTCTCACCCTCTGAACATACTACTGCAAAAAAAATGGCACACTCAGGTGGTCGGAGTATATACTTCACCTCTTTTTGCAAAATAATCTTAAAATGTAAAAAGCAGTTCGGTGGGCATAGGGAAGAACATGGCTACTGGACATCAACTGTGATGGCTGAGCTGTTTGACACTGGTGTCCTAAGTCCTTCCTACTACGACTCTGGAAAATGAACCAAGTAGAATCTCTCTGCATTTCACTCTCAAGGTAGCAATGGGGAGCTTTCACAGGCTTCTAATATAGGTAATTCAGGGTGCCTGGTCATAGCTTTCAACAATAAACGGACAGACCTAATAACGTCAATATTTGAAGAAAAAGAACACGCCTATTAATCGTTCCACAGTACGAAACACTACACAGCCCAACTTAGTATACAGGGCAGTGACCCTAGGTAGGATTCTCCCTTGAGGTACTACATCACCAGAGCTTCCTTGAGCCACTCCCACCCGGATGGCTGTTTGATGGCTGGTCCCCCATTAGTCAGGTAAAAACAAGAATCAAATTCAGGTACATTCTCAGTTTCGTTCACAAGTCAAATGTGCACTTGCTTCACAGTATCTTGCAGTCCTTTTCCCTCAGGAGTGGATCTTATGCCAGAGGTGAGGGCTGTACTGAAGAAAGATAGTCCCAGGGGTCAGCCAGTAGGCCAGTATGGGCTGCATCTCTGTACATACGACAGCCCATCTCAGTCTTTTAGCACAGAGGCCCTGTCACCGGAATACAGGTGTGGGCCCCACTGCTGCAGCTTCGTCAGACAGTGGGTTGGTTGTAGCCCCAGTCAGGCAAGCACAGTAGCCACAGCAGATGCAGCCATGACCTGACCAATAGGCAGCTGCAGTCTACTCAGTAACAACAGGACATGCATCCCAGACTAGGTCCTTAGGCAGTTGCATCTCTCATCAGGCCAAAACAGTAACTATGGCTGATGCAGCTCCAACTGGTCCAGTGAGCAATTGCAGCCCGATATGCTCAATCCAATAATTACAGCAACTGCCATCTCTATTGGATTGCTAGGTATAGATGTTTGAAGTGATTCATGCCAGAAAACAGTTGTGAGAGACCAGGGAGACCCTTTGCATCACTGGTCACTCTAAAGCTTGCTCTCAGGTAGTTCGCTCTCTCTCAATGTCCCTTAGTTCCTGGGATACCCTGGGCTTCTACTCTCCTCAACAGTCTTTCTTCCTGCAGGGTCAGACAGACTCCTTCCCGCTCCCAGCACTAAGCGTCTACGTATTTGATGCAGATCCCCAGCTCCTCTAGCAGAAAGTACAAATGTCCCTTAACGTCTGGAACACTGGCTGTCAGGAAGACACCATCCCTTGTCACACAGCAGACCTGTGAGTATTTTGAAGTGCACTCTCTTCCCTGCTGATTAAGGAGATGTGAAAAGAAATGGTCAAACTTTTACACACAACTGCTACACAAAGGATGTGGGTCCACAGTCTCAAACTTGAGAACCTCTTTGATATGGTTCTCTTTTCAAGTGTCCTTCTAAGACTGCTCTCCAGGCACAGCCTTTATGTAGAGTTATGCTTCTCACAGCAGAGAACACTGAGGCTGTCTTCACACTGGAGCATCCACAGCACAATGGCAAAATGAAGTGTGAAGTTTCCGCCTGATATAATCTAACTCTCTGAGGTAGCTATTGTGGATGACCTAGAAAGTCCGTCACCTTACACTACAGAAAATGCAGTCCACTTCTCATTTCTACCATCAACCAAATATAGGTGCTCAGAAAGAAATAATCAGCAGTCCATTGTTAACACAAAATCTCATAGAATTTTTAAAGTAGCCTTGTCCCGATCTTCTTCACTTCAGATTCTGAATTTCCACCTTCCACTAAAAGGAATACAGGCAGTATACTTAGCTGTCTGAGGAACCTGTTCTCATACTTCACCTTTTATCACGCTGAGCCAGAGGCACAGAAAATAGATCCCACTGTCTTCAGTAGTATGACTTACAAGCACACAAAGCCCTACTATTGCACACATGCGCTATACACACACACACACACTTGACGTACACAAAGGATGCCCCTGCAAGATTCTGGGCATACACATAACAGAGGAATCTCACACAAGAGCAGCCTGTAGGCCACTCTCTAGTAACACAGATCAAAGGTCTAGCTACACTATCAGTTTAAAAAATCATGTATGCAGCCTCTAGTACTTTGTGAGCTACAATCTAGAAGCCCTCTGTCCACGCACCCCTCCATGTCACATGACAAGTCTAGGACCTCACAGAGCAAGAGAAGGGCCTATGTGTGATGCTAGAGCCAAAATAAAGGCCAGTATGCCAGATACACAAGCAGTTGGGCTCTCGGGCAAGGCACACAACTGTACACCACTCAGGGAACATTCCCATCCCAACAGTCTTTAACTTCTATAAGTCCTAAGTTCATGCAGCATCATCCTCTCTGCTTCATTATTACTGACCTGAAGCACAGATCCATGTCTAGCTGAGACGGTGATGTAAACCCCATAGCATAGATCACACAGACATACATTCTCTAAGTATACTTGCAACTGTTACTACTACCCGGACCTAATCTATTCCATCGAGCCTTATATGCAAAAATTGTGCAGCACCCTCACCGCTTTCCACAAGCTCCCTCGCGCCACCTTCATAGGAACATGACTCACAGCCCATAACTTCGACCCTTATTTCACCAATACATTTACCACCAGCTGTAAAACGCTGACGAGTTTATAAAATAGAGGGGATTAAGAAGTGTCTAAAAAAACGTGGTGAAAAATGTATTTGTGCCAGCCATCGTGTGTTTTTGCATCTCATTATTAGCTTTGTGCTAAACTAATTAAAATTGATTTATGAAGCGAATTTTGATGCTGCTAATTTTGAACGTTATTAACCACAGAGCGCAGTTTTGAATTGGCTGTTTCCATGAAGAAGGAGCAAGTGGTAGCCGCCTGTGAAAAACAGAGAACTGAGCTCTACATGCTCCTCTCCTAATGGCTACCATTTGTGCCCCATTTTCACTTTCTGCCAACCGCAGAATGAGTGTGTCTGTATCTTATTTGTGCCCTCCTCTACAGTCATACATTAATTTTCACAACTGCCACACCCCAACACTAGAGTTCTCTCATAATTCGCATACGGAGCTCAGATCAATACCCTAGGCAGGAAACGCAACTGTCCCTTTTGCTATCTAATCTATTAAACTGCGAGCCGTATTCCCTAGTGTCCTAATGTGAAACTCATCCCTTTTTAACCCCTCTCTTCTTTCTAGCATGTAAAATGCTGACCAACTTGCGAGCCTCGTTAACGAACCACTGACCCTTCTCTTTATTTCCTTTGATTTATATGACTCCTGATTGGCATCCTGCTTGTGTTGCACAGACTCACTTAACAACTCTCCTCCCCATTCCCCACTAAGTCCACTGCAGTCTGGCATTTGCCTGCTGCATTCTACCTAACTAAAATTGTTGTGCATCTGTACCTCACATACATCTCACACAACGACCAACACCACTCCATCCTCGACCTTTAAGCTGCAATTGTCAGAGGGCAGCTCACAACATTCCTTGATACACTAGCCTCTCGCAGCATCCCATCAAAGACTGATGTCGCACTTAATTCACACATTTCTCTTGCTCAGCTTTATGGTGCACTTCACTTTCAAAGTCTGTGGTCTGTTCATTTCCCCAGAAGTTCATCCTTACACTTCTCTTTTCAAACTGCCTCTCTCGGGGTGACTTCATATCATCCTTTGATTTTTCCTACCACTCTTCCGTGACAGCACACATATATTTTCCTCCTTTCCAGTCCTCCCGCAGCTCATAAAATCTAAACTTTCATATTTCCACATACGTTTGTGGGATGCTGTGTTCCTTAATGCCTAACTTTTTTAACACTCTAGTCCTTTCCTTCATTACCATGGGCCTCTTCTTTTATTACCATCCGCTTTGGGACCCAAACACATTCCCCGTCTCTAATATGACTGATGCATGGTTCCAGCTTTCCAGTATCAAGAGAGTTTGTAACTACATCCATTTCCAACCGCCAAACCCCTTATCAATGTGCTAATTAATAAACACATGAGACTATTGCAGCAGCTTATTGGTAAGTCTATCTCAGTATGCTTTTGCTTCCCTTGATATTATTAATGATTTCGACTTTCGCATAATAGACACTCATCCACATGGCTCAAAGACATAGAACACATTGTCTCTACATGGAACACAGAATACGATACAAACTGCTCAAATAAGGTTTAAGGTAACCAACACCTAATACCCTCTAATACCCTCCTTATCTCTCAGAGTTTCCAACATGCCAGGTTCCTGCCTGGATCCTACATTCAGCCACCCACAACCACGGTCCCATCATGACACCACCTGGGGCCTCATTCACATTGAGATCATTTCAGCTGCATTTTCCACTCTATCGGAACGCCTGCGGAAGGCATAATAAAACCACGATTACCCTCTGAGAATTCAAGATAGTTCTAAAAGCCTATCCGATTAAAGCAGAGAAACCTAATGGGCTACAGATTGCAAACACGCTTTTTAACCCCTGTACCGCCAGATCCACAATTGTGAATGTGTATTCATCTAAAAAAGCTATGTACTGGGACTGTTTTGTTTTATCTTTATTTTGTCTTGGTTGATTAGTCAAAATTAAACTCCCAAAAATTGTACTTGTTTTAACCCAGAAGGCACTCTGGTAGACGGATCAATCGATAATTCTCTACAAAAACAACAAGCTTAGAAAAAGCCAATAGGCCTGGATTGTTCATAGGGTCAGTGTTTGATAACAGTTGGGAGAATGTTTGTGTTTCTGCCAGCAGTGTAAAAAAAAAAAAATCATAATAAGATAACATCTTAGGCTGCAAATATATGAGGCTGAAAGAAGGGCCCTTTGAGGAACATAATATGTATTTGCAAAAACATGTTCAACTCTTGGGGTACAGAATAACTACGGTTTAGTGTTACCCAACTGAATGGTACTCATTTAATCAACCTTAGCAGGATGAAACAGGTGTTATGTGAGGGAGTCAGAAAATGAAGTGGTGAATTTAAGTTAAAAACACACATAGTGAAATATTGCACAGTAGATAGTTGTGTTAAAGGTACAGTATTTTTATTGTATCTTTTCAAAACAACACATGTGCGCACACCTTTCTAATTTGTAAATAAGAAATGTCAACATGTTATCATCACAGCAAAGGAAAGAATATGAACGAACAACTATGATTAATGAATGGCACTTTTTCTTCATGAAAATCAAATGCATCTACACGGCACGTATTTCCGAAACAAAAAAAAACATAAATCAGCAATTAAGTTGCTGTGCCAGATAAGTAAATGCACCAAATACCACGCACTGTATCTCTAATACAAGCTATACTTTATGTTTCATCTGCAGTGTAACAATAAACTTGGGGGCATATGTACAAGAAAGTGGCACATCATAGATGATGCACCACTTTTCCTGTACCTCCTCTACTGGCACCTAAGACCACCATGGTCGTGCCGTACTTACAATACAGTGCAATTTGGCGGTCATTAGCAGAATAGCGTCAACATTTTTGGCACTATTTCTGCACTTTGCAACACTAGCGTCTAAAAGTTTGATGCTAGTGTGGCAAAGGACATGGAGGCTCATTGAATATAATGGGTATGTTATTTTAAACCCTGCTCTGAGCTGCATTAAAAATGATGCAAAAAATGGCGCAGTGAAATGTTGTAAATTTTACTGCACCATTTTTTCAGTCCTCCCAGCACCGGAACGCGCCCCTTGCATGCATAATACCTGGTGCAGGCATAATGTGGCGCAACGGGTTTCAAAGTGGTGCATTGTAAGCATTGCACGATTTGTAAATATGGTACATTGGAACTGCGCACCTAACGCCACATTAGCGTAAAAAATAAGAAGCTAATGTGTGACAAGGAGGCTCAAGGGGCTTGTAAATATGCCCCAAGATGCCTTATCACAAAACCGTAATGGGATTCAAAACGCCCCATATAACTGTTAGACCTGGCATCCTTGGGTAAGTCTCTCCTATCTTTTAAGTCTCTGCTTCCCATATTTTGACTGTATGCTGGACTCTTTTTTGATGGTTTTGGTACTCTGGGCACTTTCCCACTGATAACCAGTGATAAAGTGCAAGTGCTCCCTGTGTAAATTGTATGTGTAATTGGCTTTTTCATGATTGGCATATTCGATTTACTAGTAAGTCCCTAGTAAAGTGCACTAGGGGTGCCCAGGGCCTGAAAATCAAATGCTACTAGTGGGACTGCAGCACTGATTGTGCCACCCACATGAGTAGCCCTGTAAACATGGCTCAGACCTGCCACTGCAGTTTGTGTGTGGGAATTTTTAAACTGCCAAATCTGACCTGGTAAGTATACCCGCTTGCCTGGCCCAAACGTTTCCTTTTTATATATATAAGGCACCTCTAAGGTAGGCCCTAAGTAGCTCAATAGGCAGGGTGCACTGTATAATAAAAGTAGGACATGTACTGATTTGTTTTACATGTCCCGACATTGAAATACTGCCAAATTTGTTTTTCACTGTTGTAAGGGCCATCTCTCTCATATTTTAACAAGGGGGCTGCTTTTAAATAACTTTTAAGTGCAGTTTCCCCTTGGGAGCAGATGGAGATCAGGAGTTTGGGGTCTCCAAACTCACAATTCAAAACTACATATTTTGGTAAAAATGGTTCTTAAATTTTCAATTTGAAAATGCCACTTTTAGAGAGTGGGCATTTTCTTTACTAAAACCATTCTATGACTGCCTGCTTGGGTCTGGGTCAGACTAACAGTTGGGTTTGTGAATCTCCACTAGACAGTGGCAGAAAGGGAGCTAGGATGTAGCCTGCATATCCTAGTGGGTCATCTGAGCTAGAGTGGAGGGAGGAGTGGTCACTCATGCCTGAAAGGGCTCTGCCTGCCCTCACAAAATGCAGTCTCCAACCCCCTGGTGTGAGTCTGGAGCCAGGCAAGGCAGGATCTCCTAAACAACAAAGACTTACCTTTGAAGTTTGCCTACTTCAAAGGCAGAAAGAGGTATAAATAGTGGACCCAAAAAACAGTTTTGTAGGTTACTTCTGGATTCAAGAGGAACCTCTGCCAAGGAGAAGAGCTGAAGAGCTGGAGAAGGAGAACTACTCTGTTGCCTGCGTCTGTGCTTTGCTGAGTTGGCCTGCATTTGCTGCTCTGCCGGAAAGAGGACAAAGACTGGACTTTGTGGTATATTCCTGTTTGTGAAGTATCTCCAATGGCTTGGACTGAGCTTGCCTCCTGTTTTGAAGACTCAGGGCCACCAAAGACTTCCTCTGCCAGTACCTGAACTCTTTGCTGAGACTCATACCCTGCCAAGTGGTTCCAACCCTAGTCCCTGGGCCCATGAAAAGTGAAGCTGGTAGAACAAAAACTGAAATCCATGCACAGGAGCCGTGCAAAGAAAATTTCGATGCACCACCTGCAACGTGGCTGTAAAAACAACGCACCACCTGCATCGCGGCTGAGAAATCGATGCACCACCTGCATCGTGGCTAGGAAATCGACTCATCACCTGCATCACGGCTGTAGAAACAATGTAACACCGCTTGCGGCTGCTGAAAACGATGCACCCCCCATGCAGAGCAGATATCCATCTGTGCACCTGGATTTCGCACGCATCATCACTGGCCATCATAATCAATGTGAACCTGCGCGGATCCAAGGTGCCCCATCCGCAAAACAACGCATCGCTCTCTTGTGGGGGAGAAAAACAAGGCATCGCCTACCTGACCGGAGAAGAAACAAAGCACGGCTTCACTTGCGAGTAAGGAATCAATGCATCCCTGACTTTTCTGATGCACAGTCGTCTGTGCGGCTTTATTTTTTACGTAAACCAGGTACTTTGTGTAACAACAATGTTTCCATTGTTTTCTATGTCGTAAGATTCTATTGTTTTGAAAATTCATAACTTTACTTGTGTATGTTCGATTTTTGTTGTTTTGGTCTTGTTTGATTTAGATTAATATTGACTTTTTTTCTAAACTGGTGTGGTGTCCACTTTGTAGTGTTCTCACTGTATTACTGTGTATTTTGGTACAAATACTTTACACGTTGCCTTTGGGATGAGCCTGACTGCTTTTGGCAAGCTACCAAGGGGGTGAGCAGGGGTTATCTTAAGTGTGCGTCTCCATTTCCCTGACTAGAGTGAGGGTCTCTGCTTGGACAGAGTGCAAACTGACTGCCAACCAGAGACCCATATCTAATATTGGTGATCAGCGTTTGGAATTGAACTTGGATTTGCACTTGACAGGGTGATTAAGTGAACACTACTGTTTTCAGTGCAGACAATTACGTGACCACATACTACTTGTTTTTGCTTTTTCTCTTTTTAGACTTTTCCTGCTTCCATTTGTTTGCAACTTTTTAACTTCTCTTGGGAACTCTCTGACCTACTTTTTGGAACTTTGCATTTTTGAGTACTTTCCAACATATCTCAATCTGGGAATATATCAGCTGTGGCTACAAAGGCTGTTTTTGAGTTGGAGGAATTGGAGGGGTATACAGTGGCTCAACTGAAACAGGTTTGCAAGGAACTTGCCTGCACCATCAGGAGCCCTGCCGGGAAAGAGAAGCTGCAAAAGGCATTGAGGGCCTAGGTAGCAGCCAAGGAGGCTTGGGACATACAGAGGAGGAGAATGAGGGTGAGGAGGTGCAAAGCAATCTGGGTGGTGTGTTGGATGTCCCTGTACTTCCTATGAGGAGGGTCTCCAGGGCAGGCTGAAGTGTGTCATCCAAGGGTCTGACTCCTGAGGAGTTTCAGGTCAGACAGGCAGAGAGGGTGCACATTCCTAAAGACCTGGTGAATGATTACAAGAGGGAGGATGACATCTGTCTGTGGTTCAAGGAGTATGAGTCTGCTCTCCACATGAACATGGTCCCTGTATCACATTGGGTGGCTCGTCTGTGGAGCACTTTGAGGTGGGGGGACACTCTGACATCCTTAGGGGATCCTCAGGAACTCACCTACTCTATCATGAAGGATGCCCTCCTCTCTAGATATGGTCTCACTCCTGAACAGTACAAGGACAAGTTTAGGTCCTACAAAAAAAAAGAATCCCAAACATGGTTAGAGTGTGTTCACTCTTTTTGCAGGTCACTGGATAGTTAAGTGAAGAGCAGAAAGGTGACAACTTATGAGGCCCTGTACAATTTGATCGCTTGGGAGCACTTGTTTAGTCTTTGTTTTCCAGAGCTGCATCAGCACCTAATTGACAGCAAGCTGACTGACCCCAGAAAGTCTGCTTTGGAAGCGGACCTGTGGGAAAGCACCAGGGTCGAAAATGGGCATGGGGGAGACTCCACCAAAGATGGGCAGGATCCCCATCAGAAGAAGTGGGGGGTAAGGGAATACAGGGGGTGTTCTCTCAATGGCCCCAACCTAGTTCCCAGGGTAAGGATTCCCAGCCACCAGTTGAAAAGAAACCATGCAGAGAGGGGTCCCCGCAAGTGCTATACATGTGATCAGGAGGGTCACATGAGTGGGGACGCCAAATGTCCCAATAGAACACAGGCACCCACTGGTGCTCAGTCACAGTGTTTGGCCAGTATACCTATTGGAGAGGAGTAGGTTCCAGATGGGTGGTAGCCAGTTGATATGACCCTTGTCTCACTAGGGAACAGTGAGATGGTCCAGAGGACCCTCGTGCCTGAGAACACTAAAAAATACAGGTTGTGGGTGACCATCAATGGACAGAGGGTGGAAGCTCTGAGAGTCACTGGAGCCAGTGTGACTACTGTGAGAAGTCACCTAGTGTCTGAAGAGCAAGTAGTTCCCCTTGAACGTCACCAAGTAGTTGTGGTAGACAACTCTGAGCACCTGTGCAAAGTGACACAAGTTCCCTTTGAGTGGGGGGGTCTCAGGTTCCTTGAAGGTGGCTGTGAGTCCAACCATGCCTGTTGATTTTCTGCTTGGCAATGACCTGGAGGATTCCCCTTGGAAGGAGAAGGAACACAGGACTCACTTGGAGATGCTGGGCCTGCCTGGGTGGGTGTATGTGTCCACCTGGTCAATGGCAGCCCACCAGTGTGATCAGGAAGCCCTGGAGCCTGCCTGAAAGAGTAGCCCAGGTGCCTGCCAGAATGAGGAAGATCAAGGGGTGTGGGGAACCAACCGCAGAAGCTCCCATGGTCTGGGAGGAGAGTGAACCTGAGGGGGACGCCACGGAGCCAACAAGGGAACAGGTGGCTGAACTGGCGGAGGTGCCCTAGCTAACTCAGTGGCAGCAGGAAGGGGGTCCCACCAGAGGAGCATTCTGTGAGTCACAGAACACATGCCCTACCCTAGAGGGTTTGCGGCAGCTAGGCTAGGAGTCTGGATCACACTTGATTTATTGGGAGGATGGCCTCCTTTATAGTGAGCCTAAGGTTGCTGAGCCTGGGCCAGCACATGTGCTGGTGGTACCTGTAGGAGGCTGGACTGGCTTGTAGTGGATACCAAGGGGTACTTGCACCTTGCACCAGGCCCAGTTATCCCTTATTAGTGTATAGGGTGTCTAGCAGCTTAGGCTGATAGATAATGGTAGCTTAGCAGAGCAGCTTAGGCTGAACTAGGAGACGTGTGAAGCTACTACAGTACCACTTAGTGTCATATGCACAATATCATAAGAAAACACAATACACAGTTATACTAAAAATAAAGGTACTTTATTTTTATGACAATATGCCAAAGTATCTCAGAGTGTACCCTCAGTGAGAGGATAGGAAATATACACAAGATATATATACACAATAGCAAAAATATGCAGTATAGTCTTAGAAAACAGTGCAAACAATGTATAGTTACAATAGGATGCAATGGGGAAACATAGGGATAGGGGCAACACAAACCATATACTCCAAAAGTGGAATGCGAACCACGAATGGACCCCAAACCTATGTGACTTTGTAGAGGGTCGCTGGGACTATTAGAAAATAGTGAGAGTTAGAAAAATAACCCTCCCCAAGACCCTGAAAAGTGAGTGCAAAGTGCACTAAAGTTCCCCTAAGGACAAAGAAGTCGTGTTAGAGGAATAATGCAGGAAAGACACAAACCAACAATGCAACAACTGTGGATTTCCAATCTAGTGTACCTGTGGAACAAGGGGACCAAGTCCAAAAGTCACAAGCAAGTCGGAGATGGGCCGATGCCCAGGAAATGCCAGCTGCGGGTGCAAAGAAGCTTCTACTGGACAGAAGAAGCTGTGGTTTTTGCAGGAACGAAAAGGGCTAGAGACATCCCCTTTGGTGGACGGATCCCTCTCGCCGTGGAGAGATGTGCAGAAGTGTTTTCCCGCCGAAAGAACGCCAACAAGCCTTGCTAGCTGCAAATCGTGCGGTTAGCACTTTTGGACGCTGCTGTGGCCTTGGAGGGACCAGGAGGTCGCAAATTGGACCAGGAGAGAGAGGGGACGTCGAGCAAGACAAGGAGCCCTCTCAGCAGCAGGTAGCACCCAGAAAAGTGCCAGAAACAGGCACTACGAGAATGCGTGAAACGGTGCTCACCGAAGTTACACAAAGGAGTCCCACGACGCGTGTAATGGTGTCCCCGCGCTCACAAAGTTCAGGGAATTGGCTCTGAACAATGTGGGGGCACCTTGGCTAGTGCCAGGGTGCCCTCACACTAAGTAACTTTGCACCTAACCTTTACCAGGTAAAGGTTAGACATATAGGTGACTTATAAGTTACTTAAGTGCAGTGTAAAATGGCTGTGAAATAACGTGGACGTTATTTCACTCAGGCTGCAGTGGCAGGCCTGTGTAAGAATTGTCAGAGCTCCCTATGGGTGGCAAAAGAAATGCTGCAGCCCATAGGGATCTCCTGGAACCCCAATACCCTGGGTACCTCAGTACCATATACTAGGGAATTATAAGGGTGTTCCAGTAAGCCAATGTAAATTGGTAAAATTGGTCACTAGCCTGTTAGTGACAATTTGGAAAGAAATGAGAGAGCATAACCACTGAGGTTCTGGTTAGCAGAGCCTCAGTGAGACAGTTAGGCACTACACAGGGAACACATACACATAGGCCACAAACTTATGAGCACTGGGGTCCTGACTAGCAGGGTCCCAGTGACACATAACAAACATACTGAAAACATAGGGTTTTCACTATGAGCACTGGGCCCTGGCTAGCAGGATCCCAGTGAGACAGTGAAAACACCCTGACATACACTCACAAACAGGCCAAAAGTGGGGGTAACAAGGCTAGAAAGAGGCTACTTTCTCACAGTACCCAGTGCTTAAAAACCTTCCTACTGGTTTTGGCTCATGATGTGCCTTTAGCTGGTCATTTGGGGCAGGACAAGACCTTTGAAATGCTTGTTACCCACTTTTAATGGCCCCAAATGTGCAGGCACTCTGATGTGCACTGTAGGTCTTGCCAGACTTGTCATGCAAGTGGCAAGAGGGGAGAAATGTAAGGCTCCCTTCCAACCTTTTCCTGTAGTCAGCACCCCCTTTGAAAGTGTTGTTATGGACATTGTGAGGCCTATGGATCCCAAGACAGCTCTGGGAAGCTCTGTGCAGCAGGTTTATCTTGGTCTTGGTGGACCATGCCACCTGGTACCCAGAAGCTATACCTCTGAGGTTAATCACAGCCCTGGTGGTGGGCTGCCATTGGTGGAGGCTTTTACTCGCATGGGGTTCCCCAAGGAGGTGGTATCTGACAGGGGTACCAACTTCATATCTACTTATATGAAGTCTATGTGGAAGGTGTGTGGGGTGACATACAAGTTCACCACTTCTTACCTACCTCAAGGAAATGGTTTGGTTGATATATTCAACCAAACCTTGAAGGACATGATTATAGGCTTGCCATGCATTCTGCCTACAGGGAGGTGCCACAAAAGGGACTTGGTTTTAGCCCCTTTGAATTGTTGTATGGTCATCCTGTGAGGGGACCTCTGAGTTTGGTGAAGGAGGACTTGGATAAAGCGTCCAGTAAGCCCCTCCGCCCCCCAGGATGTATTTAGCTACATGCTGGCTTTTAGGAACCAGACTGCCCGCTTCAGGAAGCTCGCTCAAGAGATCCTGGAAGCCAGCAAGGAGGACATGAAACGCTGGTATGGTCAGAATACCTCTCTGGTTGAGTTTCAGCCAGGCTAGAAAGTGTGGGTCATGGCCCCAGTGGAGCCTCATGCTCTCCAAGACAAGTGGACTGAGCCTTTTGTAGTGGTGTAGCGCAAGAGTGAGGTCACCTATCTGATGAACTTGCAGACTCCAAGGAACCCTTTAAGGGACTTGCATGTGAACCGCCTCAAACCTAACTTTGAAAGGTCTGAATTGACAATGCTCCTAGAACAGCTAATGGGGGGGAGGAAGAGAGTAAGCCTCTCCCTTACCTCCTGTCTGCTCAGGAGAAAGATGGGTCTGTGGAGGGTATGTACCTCCCCCTCTCACTGACCCCAGAGCATCAGAGGAACTGTGGCCAGGTTTAGGACAGTTTGCCTCATTGTTTTCCTTACTCCTAGGGGTCACTCATTTGTGTACACGTGATATAGACACTGGGGACAGTCCACCTGTAAAACTCAAGACTTACAGGGTGACTGACAAGGTCAGGGCTAGCATTAAGGATAAGGGTACAAAATGTTAGCTCTATGGGTTATGGACTTCTGCAGTAGCCCTTGGACCAGTCCAGTAGTATTGGTCCCACAGGATGCTGCCCCTGGTGCCACTCCAGAACTCAGGTTCAGTGTGGACTACCGTTGACTCAATGCCATCATGAAGACTGGCGTGCACTCCATCCCCTGAGCTGATGAGCTCATTAATTGTCTGGGAGCTGGCAAGTTTCTCAGCACGTTTGATCTAACATCTGGGTATTGCCAGATTGCCCTGAGGGGGCCAATGAGAGGTCTGCATTTTCTAACCCAAATGGGCACTACCAGCTCAGGGTGATGCCCTTTGGGATGATAAATGCACCTGCCACCTTTCAGAGGTTGGTCAGCCAGGTTTTTGCTAGGTTGGAGGATTTCAGTGGAGCCCACCTGAATGACATTGCAGTGTTCAGCTGCAGCTGGGAAGAACACCTGCAGCACCTGTGCAAAGTGTTGCAGACACTGCAGAAGGCAGGTGTCACTATTAAGGTAAGTAAATGCCAAATAGAGCATGGCTCTTTGGTGCACTTGGGACACCAGGTGGGTAGTGGCCAGGTGGCACCCCTACAACCAAAGATAGACACCATTCTGGCTTGGGAACCCCCCAAGACCCAGATTGTGGTGAGAGCCTTTTTATGCCTCACAGGATACTATAGGAGGTTTGTTAAGGGGTATGGCACTTTTGTTGCTCCCTTGACTGAGTTAACCTTCAAAAAGCAACCCAAAAAGGTGATCTAGACAGAGTCTTGCCAGACAGCCTTTCATGCCCTTAAGGCAGCCATAAGCACAACACACATGCTGAAGGCACTTGACTTCTCCAATACGTTTGTCATGCAGATGGATGCTTGAGAGCATGGTGTGGGAGCAGTACTTGCACAGCTAAATGAAGAGGGCCTAGACCGGCCTGTAGCCTTTATTAGTAGGAGGTTACTTCCCCGGGAACGTAGGTGGAGCGCAATTGAGCAGGAAGCTTTTGCTGTGGTCAGGGCACTGAAGAAGATGAGATCAAACTTATTTGGGACTCACTTCCAGGTTCAGACAGACCACAGGCCTCTCTAATGGTTAATGCAGGTGAGGGGTGAGAACCCAAAACTGTTGAGGTGGTCCATCTCCCTACAGGAAATGGACTTTACGGTGGAACACTGCCCTGGAACAGAACACGCCAACACTGATAGTCTGTCCAGGTTCTTCCACCTTAGTGATAAAAACTCCCATGAGGTTGGGTAGTTCTCCCCACTTTCAGCTGGGGGTTTGGGGGCACGTGTTAGACCTGCCATCCTTGCTACAGTCTCCCCCTTATCTTTTTTACCTCTGCTTCCCATGATTCAGCTATGTGCTAGACTCTGTTTTTGCTGGTTTTGTTACTCTGGGCACTTTACCACTGCTGACCAGTGCTAAAGTGCAAATGCTCTCCGTGTAAATTATATGTGTAATTGGCTTTTCCATGATTCGCAAATTTGATTTATTAGTAAGTCCCTAGTAAAGTGCACTAGAGATGCCCAGGGCTTGTAAATCAAATGCTACTAGTGGGCCTGCAGCACTGATTGTGCCACCCACATGAGTAGCCCTGTAAACATGGTTCAGGCCTGCCATGGCAGAGTCTGTGTGCGCAGTTTTAAATTGCCAAATTCGACTTGGTAAATGTACCCACTTCCCAGGCCCAAATCTTCCCTTTTTATCCATGTAAGGCACCCCTAAGGTAGGCCATAGGTAGCCCCATGGGCAGGGTGCTGTGTATATTAAAGGTAAGACATGTACTGATGTGTTTTATGTGTCCTGACAGTGAAATACTGCCAAATTCGGTTTTTGGCAGTTGCAAGGGCTATCCCTCTCATAGGTTTACATGGGAGCTACCTTTAAATAATTTTTAAGTGCAATTCCTTTGGGAGCAGAAAGAGAAAAGGAGTGTGTGGTCTCTGAACTGACAATTTAAAAATAAATATTTTTGTAAAGTTGATTTTTGAATTGTCAGTTTGAAAATGCCACTTTTAGAAAGTGGGCATTTTCTAGCTTAAGCCATCCTGTGACTCTACCTGCTTGTGTATTCCCTGTCTGGGTCAGGCTGACAGTTGGTCTGTTTGCGAATATCTGCCAGACAGTGACACAAAGGAAGCTGGGGTGTAGCCTGCATGTCCTGATGGGCCATCTGGGCTAGAGTGGAGGGAGGAGTGGTCACTTACACCTGATAGGGCTGTGCCTGCCCTCACACATTGCAGTCTCCAACCCCCTGGTGTGAGTCTGGAGCCAGGCCTGGGCAAGGCCAGACCTTGTGAACAACAGAGACTTTCCTTTGAATTTTGCCTACTTCAAATGCAGCAAGAGGTATAAGTAATGGACCCAAAACCCCGGATATGTAGACTACTTCTGGATTTAAGAGGAACCTCTGCCAAGGAGAAGAGCTGAAGGTCTGGGGGAGGAATACTGCCCCATTGCCTGTGATTGTGCTTTGCTGGGTTGGCCTGCAGTTGCTACTTCTGCCTGAAAGAGGACAAAGACTGGACTTTGTGGTATATTCCTGCTTGTGAAGGGTCTTCAAGGGCTTGGACTGAGCTTTCCTCCTATTGTGAAGTCTCAGGCCCATCAAAGACATCCTCTGCCAGCACCTGGACACTCTGCTGAGACTCCTAACCTGCCAAGTGGTGCCCATTCCAGTCCCTGGGCCCTTGAAAGGTGAAACTGGTGGAACAAAGAGTGAAATCCACACACAGGAGCTGTGCGGGGAAAATTTCACTGCACCACCTGCTACGGGGCTGTAAAAACAATGCACCACCTGCATTGGGGCTGAGAAATTGGCACACCACCTGCATCGTGGCTGGGAAATTGATGCATCACCTGCATCGCAGCTAGAGAAAAAGCGCACCACCCGCTTGCGGCTGCTGAAAATAAAGCAGCCCCCACACAATACAATTTTCCATCACCGTGTGGCCGGAATTTGCATGCATCATTGCTGGGCATCAAAATCAACGTGAACATGCGGGGATCCAAGGTGCCCCATCTGGAAATCGATGCATCACTCTCTTGCTGGAGAAAAAAATTAGGCATCGCCTACCTGACCAGAGAAGAAACGATACAAGGCCTCACTTGTGAGTAAGGCTTCAACGCTTTGCTGACTTTTCCGATGCACGCTCGCCTGTGCAACTTTATTTTTGACACGAACCAGGCACTTTGTGTAACAACAACGTTTTCATTGTTTTCTATGTAGTAAGATTCTATTATTTTGAAAATTCATAACTATACTTGTGTATGTTGGATTTTTGTTGTTTTGGTCCTGTTTGGTTTAGATGAATATTGGCTATTTTTTTAAATGGTGCGGTGTCCATTTTATAGTGTTTTCACTGAATTACTGTGTGTTGGTTCAAATACTTTACACATTGCCTTTGGGATAAGCCTGACTGCTTGTGCCCAGTTACCAGGGGGGTGAGCAGGGGTTATCTTAAGTGTGTATCTACATTGACCTGACTAGAGTGAGCGGCCCTGCTTGGACAGAGTGCAAACTGACGCCCAACCAAGGGCCCCATTTTTAACAGTAACCATCTACAAAATGTTAAAGCCTTGATAAACAGCCCAACTAAATAATGGCAAACCATCTAGGCTCATGGTTGAAGTTGTGTGACCCATTGTCTACTCCCTGTTTCTTAACATCCTATTGCGTTTTTATGAAGAATTGATGGCATTGAGGTCACCAGGCAGCTAAAACTTCCTGTAACCTTGCCTAATAATGTCTATCATTGGTCCCAGACACACTCTCTTCTTCAACAGTTAGTAAAGGACTTGAACCCTATAATCAAGGAGCAAGTAACTGTGTGTATGAACATTTGCACAGGAGACCATTTAGTAAAGTACCCACAGCTAGTGCCTTGACTATTGAAAAAAAACACTTGATAAGGGCATATCAGTGTGTTAAAGAAGAATGTCCAATTATTGCTGCCCACCTCAAGGGAGGGTTTAGTATTGTTACTAAGTCACGAAGAGAAGAATACAAGCATGCCCATAGTTGTGCTTCTTAAAAGTTTATATTTTGTTTAATTTGGAAATGAGCCACAAAAAGCCAGCATCACATAAGTTACACCATATGTCGCCCACAACAATTGCTCCCAAATAGCAAGGATAGCAGTTGCCATCGTTCAGTGCGAGGCGGAACATGGACTAAAATTCTTTTAAGAACAGATTTGTTTCTACAGAGGTGCTTAGTTCATTTATATCCGTATTTCCGACAAATGTAGATAGATTTGTAGAAATAAATTGGTAGTATATCTGTCAGCAAAGAAGCTCTCACTTCGCTCCTTGGAGATAGAGCACTATAAGGAGTTACCAGAAATACAAGAAAAAATGGCAAAATGCATCAAGTGTAAAGTACCATGCGGTTTGCTAAACTGGAAGGCATAAGGAGAATAATAACACGGACGTCTCCAACCCAGCCATTGTGCGCGCACGGTTAGTCATGCTTTCATCCCCCCTCTTATTTTGCAGTTGAGAAAACAAGCTCCACTGAATACCTACCAAAACCAAAGCATTCTGTACTTTATGTTTCGCTTTTATCAAAATACAGCAGCCTTTGGTAAACAAAAGCCAAGCAGGCATAATTGAGGTAAAAGTAGAATATTCCAAATCAGAGGTGGGTTGGCGCGCTTAAAGAAAGCGGCCTATTTACCCCTGCGAGGCAATGCTGAGAAAATTAGGCCGAGTAGAAAGAAAACGGCGAAGCTTCACGCTGGCGGTGAAATCGCTCGGCGCATCAATGGATCTGCACTTTCACGCCTTTCTGTTTCTCCGAGGGTGGAAGGCACTGTCAGCCTGCGTGAGCCAGTCATTTTTTGTCACTCATTGACAAAAAATACTCACGAGAAGACAGGCTACACCCGATTCATAAAGGAAGTAGCTTCCATTGGTGTAGCAGGTGCAGTGGCCCCGGGTCCCAAAGGCCGAAGCTCCCACCGAACCCTGCTTATTGCTGTATTTTATAGTCCAGGCAACAGCCAGGTGTCCCATTTCATTCCTTGCTCTAGGGCCCATGACACACTAGCTACGCTTCTGCCCATCCAGAAGCAGTGCTGCAACGTCGCTAGGTGTTGTGTATGCCTCCAGTCACAAATGCCAGGCCCCTGTTAGGTCTCGAATTAAAAGGTATTTTAAAACTTAGTGGATTGTTGTCCAGAAAATTACAGTGAACTTAAATTCGATTAGGAAAACAGTCTCTATACCAGCCTCAGGCGCCATGCCATTAAACATCATAAGGGCTTATTTGCGAGCCTCATGGCGCAGGGCGGCTCATCAATGGGACATATTTTAAGAGCCCATTGCAATCCCACATTAGCATCATTTTTTACACTAATGTGGCGTTAGATGGCCAAAAATGCTGCACCAGGTTTACAAAGTGGCGCAATGTATGCATTGTGCCACTTTGTAAACCTTTGTGTTACATTATGCTTACGCCAGGCATAATGTATGCAAAGGGGGTCTTCCCCTCCACCACCAGAGCTACTCCTGCAGAGTACATGGGGGCCCATTATAAATAATGGTGTGCCCCTTTTTAACGCCTGCTGTGAGCAGGTGTTAAAAGTGTCATAAAAAATGGCTCAATTTTTAAGCACCCCTAATGGGGGAATGCCCCCTTTGCATACATTATGTATGGGGCAGGCATAATGTAGCGCATGCATTGCGCCACTTTGTAAATATGGCGTGAGGATTTTGACCTCATTGGGCCACATTAGCTTAAAAAAATGGCGCTAATGTGGCGAAAGGTGGCGCTAGGGGCTTGTGAATAGCCCTATAGTGTTCACAATTTTCTTAAACTTGCACTGCTAGCATTTCCACTATGCTTTTTAGCAAGCTTCATGCTAAATAATGATTGAGAGGCTCTTCTGCCCCACACCACTATGACTGCTTAAAAAAAGGCAAAAGTTTCCCCAAGCTGCTGCTGATGTCCTGGGGCTGTATTATAGTTATCGTGTTGGTGCACTTTCCCTAACACATGCTGCCCTCGCTGCAGCACATTCAAGTGAAACATGGAGTGGCTGCTCTGTATTTCACAATGCAGGGGCCATGCCACCTGTGCTTGAAAAGGAGAGAGAGAGAGATCCCCTTGTAGGTGGGTGCTCTGAGTGACTGTAACCAGCAGCTGAGGGATGTCTGGGGATTCCATTAGACCCCCTTTCTCCCTTCCAGAGGGTTGGCTTTAGGAGGTGCGCTAAAAGTGCAAAACCTTTTTTGCAGCACACTTCCTGTGTGCCTCCTAAGGGCATGTTTGCGTCTGTATCCACATCCTATTATGGCAAAGACACAGAGGCAAAGAGATTGTCTCATTTGCAAGGAGCCATTGAGAGGGACCACTCTCTTATGATAGCGCTGGCACTTGATGTGTGCCTCAGCTATTAGTATTACAGAAGGGGGTACACAAGCATCTGCAGTCCCCTCTGGAGTACAATTGTGCCTCAGGGGCCCACAAAGTGGGCCCACATGCTTAATAAAGCTACAGGGGTGTTTTTACATGACTTAATGCATACTAGCTTCTTGAAGTCCCCAAAACAGGGATTTCCAATTCACCTTCCCCATCACCTTGTGATGTTGGTTCTATATCAGGTGACAGTGTGAAGGGAGCTGATATTGTGTTACTCTCAGTGGCACAGTCTGATTTGCCAGGTATGTGGTGCACAGACTAGGTTTCATCACTGCATATACTAACTGATGAGGCCGGCATATCCCCAATTTACAAAAGATACATGTTCTCCATAACGCATATCAAATCAAATCAAATCAAAAACATTTATAAAGCGCGCTACTCACCCGTGAGGGTCTCAAGGCGCTAGGGGAGGGGGGTTACTGCTGCCCGAAGAGCCAGGTTTTGAACTGCCTCCGGAATGCAGGGTGGTCCTGGGTGGTCCTGAGATTGGCGGGGAGGGAGTTCCATGTCTTGGCCGCCAGGTAAGAGAAGGATTTCCCACCTGCCGTGGTGCGGTGGATGCGAGGGACGGCGGTGAGTGCGAGGTTGGCGGAGCGAAGTTGACGGGTGGGCGTGTAGAAACGGAGGCGACGGTTGAGGTATTCGGGTCCCTTGTTGTGGAGGGCTTTGTGTGCGTGGGTGAGGAGCCGGAAGGTGATCCTTTTGTTGACGGGAAGCCAGTGCAGGTGTCTCAGGTGGGCGGAGATGTGGCTGTTGCGGGGTATGTCGAGGACGAGGCGGGCGGAGGCGTTTTGTATTCGCTGAAAATGTTTCTGGAGTTTAGCGGTGGTTCCTGCGTATAGGGTGTTTCCGTAGTCCAGGCGGCTTGTGACAAGGGCTTGGGTCACAGTTTTTCTGGTGTCGGCGGGGATCCAGCAGAAGATCTTTCGGAGCATGCGGAGAGTGAGGAAGCAGGAAGATGATACGGCGTTGACTTGTTTGGTCATGGTGAGAAGTGGGTCCAGGATGAATCCGAGGTTGCGTGCGTGGTCTGAGGGGGTTGGTGCGGTGCCAAGGTCCGTGGGCCAACAAGAGTCGTCCCAGGTGGACGGGGTGTTTCCGAGGATGAGGACTTCCGTTTTGTCTGAGTTCAGTTTCAGACTGCTGAGTTTCATCCATTCTGCGACGTCTTTTATTCCATCTTGCAGGTTGGTCTTGGCGCTGGTGGGGTCCTTGGTGAGGTAAAGTATCAGCTGAGTGTTGTCAGCGTAGGAGGTGATGTTGATGTTGTGTTTGCGTATGATGTCGGCGAGGGGGCTCATGTAGACATTGAAGAGAGTTGGGCTGAGCGAGGAGCCTTGTGGGACGCTGCAGATGATCTCGGTGGGGTCTGAGCTGAACGGAGGGAGGTAGACTCTTTGGGAGCGGTTAGAGAGGAAAGAAGTGATCCAGTCCAGGGCCTGTCCTTGGATACCGGTGGAGCGCAGGCGGGATATTAGGGTTCGGTGGCAGACGGTGTCGAAGGCAGCCAAGAGGTCGAGGAGGATGAGGGCGACTGTTTCTCCATTGTCCATCAGAGTTCTGATGTCGTCTGTGACTGAGATGAGGGCGGTTTTTGTGCTGTGGTTGGCTCGGAATCCGGACTGGGAGGGGTCGAGTAGGTTGTTGTCTTCAAGGAAATTGGTCAGTTGCTTGTTGACGGTCTTCTCGATGACTTTGGCAGGGAAGGGGAGGAGCGAGATGGGGCGGAAGTTCTTCAGGTCGCTGGGGTCCGCCGTAGGTTTCTTCAGGAGGGCGTTGACTTCCGCGTGTTTCCAGCTCTCGGGGAAGGTGGCAGAGGCAAACGAGCTGTTGATGATGGTCTGGAGATGAGGGGCGATGATGTCGTCAGCTTTGTTGAAGATGAAGTGGGGGCAGGGGTCCGAGGGGGCACCGGAGTGGATGGTGTTCATGGTAACTTTGGTCTCCTCCGCGCTGATGTGAGTCCAGGCATTGAGGGTGATGGCTGGGATTGTAGGTTCTGTGGTGTTTGGCTGGGTATGGTGTCCGAAGCTGTCGTGTAGGTTGGTGATCTTACGATGGAAGAAGGTAGCGAGGGAGTTGCAGAGGTCTTGTGAGGGCGTGATGGAGTTGGAGTTGGCTTTAGGATTGGAGAGCTCTTTGACGATGTTGAAGAGTTCTTTGCTGTTGTGAGTGTTCTTGTCCAGTCTGTCTGTGAAGGAAGTTCTTTTGGTGGCTATTGGTATTGTAAGTCACTTAGTACATGACCTGAACACAGTGCAACACTTAAAAACAGAGGGTCAGATCATCCACACTCTCTGTTTCCATGCAGGCAGCTGCACATAGTATCTGAGGGTGTTGCTCATAAACCCCTGGAGGGCTGGTGCAATCAAGAAAGGCACCCTGTTTTCTAAGGGCATTTAGGATTCCATTCTGGGACCACACTGAAAAATGCATCTTCAGAAACAGTGACTGTCCAGCTCATATTATGCTTTCATTGTCTTTGCAGGGTCATCCTTTTAGGGCGGTGGGCAAGAGACCTCTCAACAGTGGGTGTAGCCTGTATTTGAACCATATATGGGAGAAGATGAGGTAACCTAAGGGTTGGCTCGAACCCTCCCTGCCCAGTCCGAAAGGCACCATTGGGAGATGATCTTTGGAGGAGCACACTAACCAAGCACCACCTTCTTAGTAACACATAGGTCAATGTGCCTGCATCTGTAATAAACCAAAGAAACATTTTCAGTTTTGTTCCCTCATTTCCCAGGATCACAGACTCAAGCAAATCATAAACCATCCACAGTACTTTGCACGGCTGCTAACTTTACCCTGGCATAATGCACATTACAGGAGTGTTACACAAACGTTTGTGATCCCTCTGGTAATATGAAATACTAAAAATGGGTGTGACACCGATTTTGCTCCTAGACGTCTTTGACAGTATAGCTTTTGGCTGTTTATGAAGCAGGCAAAGCAAAGCCAATATGGGTACAATGTGAGTACAGATATGCACAAATTATGTATATTTGCAATGGAAAACCAAAGAAGCATCTATTGGTTTTGCTCATGCTTGGTAGCAATTGTAGCTGTGCAGATGATTTTTTAATAGTAATGATGGCACTGGTAGGGTGCTGATGCTGGTAGTATTGTGCACCTGGTTATTGGTAGTGGTGATATTTGTGGTAGTGGCATTGGTAATGATGTAGCTTGTATTAGTGGTGGTATAATTGAAGGGATGGTGTCATGTTGATGATAGACTTTGTGGTATTGGTGGTTGTGTTGGTATTGTGGTGGTGGTGGTGATTATTATGTATTTTCAAATTGGTAACAGTAGTTTTGGTTGCTTGATTGGGGTGTTGATATTTTTGCAATTTGTAGGTGGCATTGGTTTGTGGAATTAGTGGTGGTTTAGGTTCTGCTATCAGTGAAGGAACTGATAGCAGTTGTGTAATTTGTCTGTAGTGGTGCTGTTGCTATTTTGGTATTATTGTTATGGGGTGGTGGTATATGAAGTCATGTGGTATGGTCAGTGGCTGTATTGTTGCTGGTATTCGTGTATTGTAATTCTTGACTTTATTGGTGATGGTTACAGTGGTGGTTGTAGTGGTGGAGGTAGTTGTGTGGTATTGGTGGTTGTAATATTGGTGGCATTTTTGGTGGTGATATTAGTGGTGATGGTTTATGTGCTGTTAGAGAAGGTGATCTTGGTATTGGTATTTTTGTTGGTGTGACATTGGTATTGATGGTTGTTATGATGGTGATAGTATTGATGGTGTCTAGTTGGGGTATTGGATGTTGAAGTACTGGTGCTATTGAGCGTGGTATTGGTTTTGGCATAGGGGGGGGTTAGGTGCCAGTAGTGATATTGTGGGTGGTATAGGTGGTGCATGCATTATTAGTGTTCAATTGATGGTGGTGTGGTATTAGTGGTGGGGATGGTATTCGTAACAGTATCAATGGTGGTATTGATGGTGGTCTTATTTGTGGTATTTGTGGTGATGGTATTCAGTGGTATTGCTAGTGGGATTAGAGAAACTGGTACTTTTGGTATTGGTTGCTGTACTCATTGTGCTGGTATTGATGCTTTGCGGGTATTGTTATTAGTGTTGTTGGTATTGGTGGTAATGATATTAGGTGGTGGCAGTGCTATTGGTGGTTGTGGTGCCGGTGACAGTGCACTACTGGTGGTTCTGAGTACATACCCACATAGTCATGCGTAGATCTATTAGTTACATCTCCTAATTACTTTTTGTTTATCACATTTGGATGGCGTGTATTATATGACAAAGGAAGGGCAACTAAGAGGTCAGGTGTGGGTCAGGCCTGCACTGGAGTCATGAACAAAATGCCTGTTGCACTAAAAGAAGGAAAAAAGATTGCTTTTATGTCTATTGTACATGTATGAAATGAAAAAATCAATGTGCCAAAAAGTGTTATGATTGTATGTTTTAGATGCAAAATAGTTACTCATGCATTGCAGTGAAAGAATATCGATAGACATTACTGCAATCTACCAGCCACCCATCTACTTAGATTCTACAAGCTCCCAATTTCACAATGCTCTCACCAGTTTTGAGACCAGTCAGTGTCTCTACACCTTCAATCAACGTGACCACCTTCCATCCAACCTACATGCTCTATGTAAGAGTACCAACTCTGTCCAAAATTCCATCACCATTTCCCTGGACTAACCCAATTCTCTTATCCTCTGCCCCAAAATAAGGACCTTTCCTCTTCTCCCCAAAATCATGCACCAATCCTCTCTCACTCAACTCAATAGCTCCATCAATCTGAATAGTAATGCTCATCTGTATTCTACGTTTTGTACTATAAAATCAGATATACTTCTAGTAAGGGCTTACATCCTCAATCTATTACACATCACTTGTAACCTGCAACACAAATATTTGTCTCAAATGACTCACCACATGATCCAAAACACTTCCATCCCTAAATGCCCTCCTGCTGGCTTCCCTGCTAATACCTGGGCTCCTATACCTAGATGGAGATGCAAACCAAATCCAGACCATTATGCCCAAACCAACAAGTTGATTAGACACCTATGCACAATGATATGCTTTCCCTTCTTTCCTCATTCAACCTCACCCCGACTGACCACGTTACTTATGTGCACAGAAAGAATTCAGACACTTATCACTCATCAGACAATTATCACTCATCAGGGATCCCCATCCTAGATCCAGATCCATTAATAAAACAAGCCTTAAACAAGTACCCATCTCACACTCATCTATCATAATTAGCAAATCATACCTAAAATGGTTGCTATTCAACTGCCAATCAGCAATGAAACATTCTGCCGGCATAGCTGACCTTATACTCTCCCTGGACCCAGAATTCCTGATTCTCACAGAAACATGGCTAAATGGATCCTCATCTGCAATTCTAGACATCCTAGCTGCACCCAGCCATAACATCATCTGACTGGACAGCGCAGGCCACTTTTGGGGTGGCTTAGCCTGTATATATTTGATCAACCTCTCAGTAAAAAAGACCTATACTCTGCCAAAGACCTCTTGCGAATATTTGAGCATCAACATTTCAAACAAAGACAACTCATCTTGCACACTGCACACAATCTACCAGCCTCCTAGAGAAAGCCATACATTAATCAAACAAACCATGGAAATTATCTCTACCAACAGTGGACAACACAACAACCAAGTTTTTCTTGCTGATTTCAACTGTCACAGGTACAACACAAGCGACCCGATTTTGAACTGTTTCAAGGCCTTTATCCATGACAACAACTTGACTCAAGCCTTCAACAGTCCTACTCAAAATAAAGGGGCCATCTTAGATTTATTCTTAGCTAAGGACAACACTATCCAAATTTAATCTATCCTACCATGTGACAGGACCGGCACCACTTCATCACCTTCATCATAGCTGAAAGGGAACTTATCTCCAAAGGTCAACCAGTCAAAACCAAACATTGGGTTAGAGTCACCCGAAGTATCAACCCAGGTACGCTGTCTGTTATCACTCACAATTTCCTGTCCCTTTGGACCCGACATGTTTGCCACACAAGAACTCACAAAGCACTATATTAATTCTATGTCCAAAATCATGGTTCCATTTCCCACAAACAATTAAAGAGAGTCCAGATCAAAAGATCTAAACAATGGTTCAACTGTAGTCTTAATGAGGAAAGCTACTCCTTTAGACATGTGGAAAGAGCATGGGAACTGACCCCTTTCACTGATGAACCTTAAACTTCTACGGCAAAGAGGGAGCACTTAAAATACGCATGTCAGAAGTTCCAAGGCATCATATTTCCAACAACAGCTAGACACGGCTGTGAATCAATCCAAACAACTGTTTGAAATTGTCAAAAAACAAGCAAACAGGAAACACAATACCCCTTCTTCAGACATTAAGGGCCAGATGTATATATGTATCAAACAGTTTTGCAATCGCAAACGGGCCATTTGCGATATCAAAAACTGCATTTTGGTATGTATCAAATCCAATTTATGATTCAGTAACTTGTGACCCAATCGCAAATTGGATTTGCGACTACATACCAATTCCATATTAGGAAGGGGCATGTCAAGGGCGTCCCTTCCCAATAGCAAATCGCAGAGGTATGTATGATTGTTTTGTGACCATGAGTGCGGTCGCAAAACAATTACAGTTACCACCAATTTCAAATGGGTGGTAACCCATTTGCAAAGGGGAAGGGGTCCCCAAGGGACCCTTTCTGCTTTGTGAATGCATACAAAAACATTTTTAAGAGCATGCAACTCTTAAAAAATGAAAGGAAAACATTTTATTTTTATTTTTTAAATGCATCCCGTTTTCCTTTGAGGAAAACGTGCTGCATAAAAAAAATAAAAAATAAAAACATTATTGAAAAGCAATCACATGCATGGTGGACTGCTGAACCCAGTAGGCCACCACCCCTGTAATTGTAGCCAATCGCAATGGGTCGCAAATTGAGACCTATTTCATGAATATTAATGAGGTAGGTCCATTTGCAAGCCCTTGCAAATTGATATGTGAAACTCCTAGAGTTTTATACATTCAGATAGCAATTTCTTAATTGCTATTCATAAAAAATCACTATTTGGTAATCGCTATTGGGAAACTTGAAACATTCCTAAATCTCTACCAAATTGAGAAGCATTTGTCTCCTTCTTTTTTGAGAAAACCACTTTAATTGACATTGATCTCAGATCACTGTGAAACTCTTACCTATCAAAGCCCCACCACATGTCACCCTCATTTCTCATGAAGAATGCCCTGGAAGTCATCTGGAATCCTAAAAACAATGCCTCATGGTCCAGCTTTAAAATGTTTGATGAAAGTGACATCTTCAAACTATTGACATCCCTAAAATATTCTAACCACTTCAATGACCATCCTCCCCCCAAACTCCTCAATGAGACTAAACACCTTCTGCTCCCCTTACGGACCAGGATTATCAACGCCTCCCTTACTCCAGGCTCCATACCTGACTGTCTAAAAAGTAGTCAGGTTACCCCAATCTTAAAAAAAACTCCGACCAGTCGATTCTAACAACTACTGCAGAATCACCAATATCCCAACTTTAGCCAAGCTCTTAGAAAAATGTGTTCATCAGCACCTTTGTAGTCACACAACCAATGCCAATCTGGCTTCAGTACTGATTCTGCCCTGGTCCACATTGTCAACAGTTCACTACATTTACTCGATCTGAATGAATCATGCTTACTAATTCTACTTGATCTTTCAGCTGCTTTTGACACTGTCATACATGAGATTCTCATAAACCTCTTAGAATTTAGGATGGTTTTCTCCGGTGCTATTAAAATGGTTCTCCTCATTCCCACAAAACAGATCCCTGAGTGTCCTGATCAACCACTCCCTATCCGACCAGATGCCAGTCATGATTAGTGTTCCCAATGCTCAACTCTTTCACCCTCCCTGTTTAACCACCTCAGGCTTAACACACTCAAAACTGAATTCCTCTTAATTGCTTCCCTTATACAACTTCTAACATCAGAGAATGGCTCCCACATCTTACAGCCTTAAACTGCACCCCACATATCATCAAATCAGCAAAATCCTTAAGAATAATCTTGGACCATAACCTCTCAATGCAGAACCACAGCAGTGCCTCCATCAAATCAGCCAATCACTAACTAAACATTCTAAGGGAACTAAAATCTTTTCTTCACACTGCAGATCCCAAAACAGTGGTTCAAGCACTTGTGATCTTCAAACTAGACTATGGAAATACTACCCTTGTGGGCCTACTGAAAATAAAAGTAGCACCTCTGAAGGCTACCTAGAATGCTGCTACTCGGCTTATTACAGGCTCAAAAATAGTGATCATATCCCCCTGTCATCCAAACATTGAACTGGCTACCTTATGAGATAAGGATTCATCTCACAATTGCTTGCATGACACATAGAGCTCTTCACCACAATGCTCCATCCTACTAGGCCTGGGCAGCATGCACAAAGTCACACTACATGGAACTCCGCAGAGTGGAAAAAAACTCTGCTGCACTACACCGAGTTCCCCCTCTGTGCAGACAGAATTCCTTGTTGTGCCCATTTGCATTGCATTTTACATCAAACGCAACACAAAATAGGTACCCACGTTCAAAATCACATGCGAACAACACCACATGGTTTTCATGGGGGGGGGGCATCTTGTTTTAACTCTATTTATGGTGCTGGGCCTGTAGTTTTTCATCCCTTAATAATCTTTTCAATCCTCCACCCTCCTAATTAATAAACTTTTAAATCCTCCATCCACCTAATTAATTTATCTCTCATTTTTATTTATTGCATTAGTGTGTCTTTTTGTGTCTGTGCATTTTTACGTTTTTTTTAACTTTGTTCTTTTAGTGATCTTTTGCATTTTTGTTTATTTTTCCCTTTTCTTCCTTAGTTATTTCTTCCTTCCTTTTCGTCCTGCTTCTTTTCGGCGGCACCGGCAAATAGGGAAACGGCAGCGCCAGCCCCTCCGCCCCCCACCGGACAGCCAACAGCAGCCGTCTACTTGTGTGTGGCGGCGGCACCAGTAGGTGCAGCCCTGGCCCATCTTTTGTGAAGAGTAGGTGGCAGCATTGGTTTTCTACATGCAGTGCCACCTCCCTTCCATGCTGGCAGTGGTTACTCAATGCGCGAGTGTCAGCTGTGTTGGGCTAGGGTGCATGGGTGTATTCAGGGCACCACCCAGGTCCAGTGCACCACCACACAACAGCTGAGGCACCACTGGGTGGATGTCATCGACCTCGAGCCGGACCTGCTTGACGTGCTAGGCATGGAGATTCTGGGGCTCAGTGATTTTTGAAGTGAGTGACATTATTGTGTTTATGTTCTACAATGCCAACTTTGTTTCTGAACTGCATGCTGCTCACACTCAGAGGTAAGTTATGTTTAGTTTATGTTAAGAATATTATTTATTATGTGATCCAATTAGAGCTAGACAGGTGCTCAGCACTATACCATCGTACTCGTAGACACTCACTTTGGCTGATTATTTAAGACGCCATTACATTGCAGATGCCTCTGTCCCCCTGTCACCATAGTGAATTAGTGATATCAGTGAGTTAGCGTTCTCTGTAACTTTATTTAAATATCTCGTACAGTCCAATGGAACTTCACAGTGAGATGAAGTACTAGTAAGCATCTATGCATTGCAAAAAAGGGAGATTGAGTTGGTTCATCAATGGGGTTGAGAAATGAGAATAGAATCAAAGATCATTCATTGCAATGCATTAGTTTCAAATGTAGTTTTTGTTAAGGAGATTTGGAATAGGCTTTTAAGGAGTAAAACCAACTCAATGATAGTCGATCCTACTAGTACCAGAGGGGATCTGATTTAAGTACAATGTTACTGCATTTGCTTGTTATAGAATGATTTTGTGGAGATTAACTGTACCGCTATTTTTTTTTATCTGCTTTATTTCTTACTTCAGCACCCAAGGTCAAAAAGAGGGGCACCACAAAAGTGAGTCCGTCAGGAGCTGGGGAGGCGATGACCACCAGCACCAGTGCAGAGGGCTTTGCTCATCCCAGTAAGTCCACTTATTTAATATTATTTATTGTTTCCCTAACTTTTAACTCTTCCCATTATTAAACTACTTCTAATTTTGCCTTTTTTACTTTTTGTATACTGTCTCCTTTTTTCCAACTCCCCTATCCAATATTTAGTTGAATTCCTGTTATCCCCGCATTATTCTTTTTTCTGTCTTTTATTGACCATTTTTATTACACTCCTTCATTGGGCTTCAATGATTCCAAGTCATCATCATCATAGGCCATAGCTGTGCTCCTTCATCAAGCAAAGTCTTTGGTTGGCTTGACTACCTGGCTTTTCTAATATTGTGAACCAACAAAAACGCCCAGAGTGATATTTTTGACAGAAGATACTGCAGTGCTAACCAAACTGTAACAATGTATTGTGGTTGTATTTTGTTTATTAAACAAATTAAGGGAAGGTGTCCCTGCTAGAGGCATTTTGACACCGATGACAATAGAAGTGCAGTGTAGTTCAATATGTGCCTGCAGTGTTGGCTGTGCAACGTGTGTCTGCTTCAGTTATTGCACTATTTACAAAGTTTTTAATTCACTGCAAACCGAACACACAAGGTGTATTGCTTCCCAGTTACCTCTTGGTATTTTTATATTTCTGGTTTTCTCGATATAGCTACTCCTTCTGGATGACCACCAACCAGGCAGGAGATAGCAGCCGATCTGTGGTAGCAGAGGCTGGAGAGCATCCAGGCCGAATACTGGTGACCGGTGGTCCTGGAGGAGGAAGATAATTAAATAGCTGCCTCAGACACAGGACCCAGCGCAGCAGCATGCCAGGTCAGCCTCCAGCCTCCTAGCCACTATAATGCCCACACTGCCTCTAGCTGTCAGGGTCTCTGGCTGTACCTGCTGCCACCGCCTTCTGCTCTGACAGGGCATTGGGGTGGAGGTTGATGCAGTGTTACCAACACATGACCTTGAAATAACCACCATCTGCCATTGCCTTGACTATGTTGCAACCATTGTCCGTGGCAACAGATCCAATTCAGAGACCTCTGGGTGGCAGCCACTCAGACACCTTGTTATTAAACTTGTCCAAGATGCGTGCTGCTGTGTACGATTTCTCCATTGCAAATATGGCTACTGTTGCATGCCACCAAATGCTCTTAAAAATGTCTACAGGGACAAGACCTATAGATCGCTTTTGCTCTACACTGACAAAGGAGACCCAGTGTGCATGAATGAATATGTAATCAGTAGCCTGACATCTGGACCACATGTCTGTTGTTTTTGCAAAGTCTGTCCACCCAGTTGCAGCACATTGTGCTGCAGCGCTGGAACAGCAACTCTGGCAAAATAGTTCTGACTTGGAACGTTCCATTTCAGGCAGATGGATGGCACGAACTCTAAGAATCACACTCCTTCCACGAAAGAAAAAGGGAGGAGGTCCAGCACTAACATTTGTGGCAACTTCCCATGGTACAAACGTGTCATTGGGTGGTTGCAGTCATAGGGCTCTCCTGCCTAAGAATGCCCGTAATGGTAGCATGGATTTTCTTCGTTTATGGACCCACTGTCGCAGGCAACTTTTGAGAGGTAGGTGGTGGTAGACTCATTGTGTGTCATGGCACAGTCACTGTTTGCCATGGTGTCTCCATCTGACTCTAAGTCTCCTGTGCTATTGTGAGGTCGCTGAGGTGGGTGATTATGGTGGACTGCTGGGAACAGGGCTGCTTTCCGTGAGTATGTCACCCTCTTCTTCCTCACCTTCCACCGTGACTTGACCAGTTGTATCTGATGTTTCCCGGCTCTCCTCACTACAACAACATTCAGCCATTTTTTTAATGTGCTTCTCCTAGCGACATGTGTGATGTTTTCTCACATGGGTCATCTGGTCTCCAGAACCATAATGTGAACCAGGCTTACCTCGATGAACACTTGTGTGGCAAATGGAGCATATTGTAATGTTCTGTTTTCTAATCATAAAACATTCCCAAACTGGGGAAGAGTATTTTCTTATTGGGCCACTGCCAATAAGAAGAACTGGAAGTAGATGGGTGTGTTGATTGTCCCTCTGCAGTGCATACTTCTACTGAGATACAGGTTGGTGCAAGACTCTGCTGGGGCCTTACAAATATGGGAGTTGGGAGTGCTGCTTATGCCACATCTCTTGGAGCAGGTTGGATAGTAACGTCGGACTCCTCTGTGTCAGCTTCCACAATGGTTCGCTTGTCTTCATCATCATCCTCATTAACATCACCTTCCATGATTCTAAGGCTTTCTGGAACTTTTCTTTTCCCTTGTCTCTCCTGGAGTCTGCCGGGATCAACTCCATGTCTCTAACATTGCCAAGAGAGGTGGTGCTTGGAGAAGTGGGTGGAGTAGTACACCTCCTTTTTCTTTCTGAGATCTGAGAGCCATTGGTTCTAAAATAGGAGGTTCTTGCTCGGCAGGAAGCTTGAACTCCTGTTCTGCTCCAACTTCCGGAAGCTCTCCTATTGCTGGTTGCACCTGTCGTCTACTTTGCTCTGTTTCCTGAAAGGAATGAGTACTACTTTGCAAAAGGGACAAATCTAATTTAACTTCACAGGTCATTGGCTTTGCCATGATTACAGTGGCTCCTCACTGACAGACATGGTATTGGGCTTAGGTTGGGGTGGTGCTCTTGCTGCAGGAGTGTGCTTCTAGTTTCCTCCCCAGAGGCTGGTGTGGCAGGCACACTCTTCCTGAAAAAGGTTGTGGTTGGCATGCCACTGGTGGAAAGCTGCTTATTCTCACTGGCCACTTTCTTGGGGCATCTTAAGCTCTAAGTTGGCAGTGGTTCTAAATTCCATCGCCATCCACCACCTCCCTCCCAGCCACGTCTACACTCACTCCTGCATGCACTACATCATCATCCACTACCAGCATCATCACCACATCAAGCAGAACACACACCTCACAGGAAGACACTTCCACAACAGCCATGCACACGTCTCCTGTGTCCTCTCCCACTGCGTCTGTCCCCCCCTCCTAAAGTACACAAACGCAAGCACTCAGACACCCAACAGCCATCCACCTCACAACAGCATACAGGCCATGCACCTGCAACCAAAAACAGCAGACAGACACCTCCAACAACCACTCCCTCATCCTCCACTCCCATTCCTTTTCCCTCTTCCCACCCCAATGTCCCTAAAAAACTGTTCCTATCCATCATTGACCTTTTCCCTACCCCTCCCCCCATCCTGCACGTATGGGCAGGGTATTATGAACCCAGCCATGCACCTCAGCCACACAGTCAACGGGCCCAGTCCTAACCGCACCCCCTCGTGGTGGAAAGGGATCCAGGCTACATGTACCGAAGGGGAAGTAGACTGCCCCAACCGGCAAGAAGGGCAAGGAGCTTGCACCTGCCACCCAGAAAGGCCAAGGAGTCTGCCCCAGCAGGCAGGAATAGCAAGAATCCTGTACCAGCAGGCAGGAAGAGCAAGGAGCCTGCACCAGCAGGCAGGAAGAGCAAGGAGTCTGCACCAGACAGGAAGGGCAAGGAGCCTGGACCAGGAACTGTGACAGAGCCCTCACCACCAACCATGGTTGTGCATCCATCCGAGGGTGCAGGGGATGGGCAGGAGCCTCCACCCACCAGCAGCACCACCACTGTGTGGCCGTCAGAGGTTGCAAGGGATGGGAAGGAGCTTCCCCTCACCAGCAGCACCACCACTGTGCAGCCATCCGAGGTTTCAGGGGATGGGCAGGAGCCTCACCCCACCAGCAGGACCACCACTGTGCAGCCGTCGGAAGTTGCAGGGGATGGGCAGGAGCCTCCCCCACCAGTGGCACCACTACTGTGCAGCCATCACTGCCGGTGGACGGTGTGTAATCCTGGCTCCATGGGCTGCTGTGTGGCCTGTCCACTCCAGAAGACATTAGCAACACAAAAGGATGATGGACGGAGTGCTGACAATGCAAACACTCACCCCCAGTTACAGATCTGGGTTTAATCCATCGTTTTTTTGCTGCCCATGCCATTCCAGTTTAGACCCAGCCATATGCAAATCAGTCTTGACCCTGTTCTCCATGGGAACAGTCCAGCCCGAACTGCCAGGCCGGTGTTCCCAGGACTGGAAACAAGCATCCTGGGACCAGTTTCAGGGTTTTACCCCTCATCAGCCAGGCTAGCTTGAATCCAGTGGCATGGGAAGCACGGGACCCACGTCAGGGCATACCCTTCCCACTTAGGGCGACATTAGCAACACAAAAGGATGATGGACGGAGCGCTGATAATGCAAACACTCACCCCCAGTCACAGATCTGGGTTTAATCCATCGTTTTTTTGCTGCCCATGCCATTCCAGTTTAGAGCCAGCCATATGCAAATCAGTCTTGACCCTGTTCCCCATGTTCCCGAACTGCCAGGCCAGGTCTTCCCTGGACTGGAAACAAGCATCCTGGGACCGGTTTCGATGGATTAAACCAGATCTGTGACTGGGGGTGAGTGTTTGCATTGTCAGTACTCCGTCCATCATCCTTTTGTGTTGCTAAAGTTGCCCCAAGTGGGAAGGGTATGCCCAGACGTGGGTCCCTTGCTCACTGTGCCACTGGAATCAAGCTAGCCTGGCTGAAGAAGGGTGATACCCTGAAACCGGTCCCAGGATGCTTGTTTCCGGTCCAGGGAGGACCTGGCCTGGCAGTTCCGGCTGGACTGTTCCCATGAGGAACAGGGTCAAGACTGATTTGCATATGGCTGGGTCCAAACTGGGGTGGCAAAGTGAGCAAAAGAACAATGGATTTAACCCAGATCTGTGACTGGGGGTGAGTGTTTGCATTGTCAGTACTCCGTCCATCATCCTTTTGTGTTGCTAAAGTTGCCCCAAGTGGGAAGGGTATGCCCATATGTGAGTCCCTTGCTCACTGTGCCACTGGAATCAAGCTAACCTGGCTGAAGAAGGGTGATACCCTGAAACCAGTCCCACGATGCTTGTTTCCGGTCCAGGGAGGACCTGGCCTGGCAGTTCGGGCTGGACTGTTCCCATGAGGAACAGGGTCAAGACTGATTTGCATATGGCTAGGTCCAAACTGGGGTGGCATAGTGAGCAAAAGAACGATGGATTAAACACAGATCTGTGATTGGGGATGAGTGTTTGCATTGTCAGTACTCCGTCCATCATCCTTTTGTGTTGCTAAAGTTGCCCCAAGTGGGAAGGGTATGCCCAGACGTGGGTCCCTTGCTCACTGTGCCACTGGAATCAAGCTAACCTGGCTGAAGAAGGGTGATACCCTAAAACCGGTCCCAGGATGCTTGTTTCCGGTCCAGGGAGGACCTGGCCTGGCAGTTCGGGCTGGACTGTTCCCATGAGGAACAGGGTCAAGACTGATTTGCATATGGCTGGGTCCAAACTGGGGTGGCATAGTGAGCAAAAGAACGATGGATTAAATCCAGGTCTGTGACTGGGGGTGAGTGTTTGCATTGTCAGTACTCTGTCCATCATCCTTTTGTGTTGCTAAAGTCACTCCAGAAGACACCCACATGCCCAACACTCACCAGGATCAAGAGCACAGGGCACAAGGCCCTCTCCAGAACCAGTGAGTGAAGCACCCATATGAGGGACTGTGACCTTGCACTCCTCAGTACCAAGCACAGGGCATGTTGCCCCCTCCAGAAACAGTGGTCTTGTTACATATCCCGGCTGAGGTGTCCCCCTAGCCCCTCTGAGATGCATGCCTATTTACCAACTGATGCCCCTGCAGTGTTCTCTCTGTGTTGAAGCAGGTGACATGTGTGGCCTTGAACTTGGCCTGTGGCCATGTGGCCCTTGCAAATTGAGGACTGGGCTGTGTTCCTTTTTCTGTAAATATGTATATATCCATTATCTTGCTTAACTTATTATTTCCACTGTGTCGATCTTATTACAAACACTTTTGCGAAATCGTTTTGTCCTTGCATTATTCAGCTGAGTTACAGGGTCATATTGTTTTTTTAATGCACATGGTTGTGTGTATGGTGTGTGTGTGTGTGTGTGTGTGGGGTGTGTGTTGTGCGTGTGTGTGTCAATCTCTTTTTCCTCCCCCCTCCCTTTTGTGCTAGGTGGCTGTACTCACCGTCGTCGTCTTCGCCGGCGCTGGTGTTCGTGGTGGAGCAGAATGTAGAATATCATAGGAAAAACATGCAGTTCTGGCTCCATGGCAGCATGGATCTTCCCTCTGTCTCTAATGGTAAGTCCTTTCACTTCTGAGCTCAGTTTCCGCCAGGCTTTTGATGTCGTTGGTACCGCCCCGGAAAAGGTGGTGGTTTGCAGGGAATTAACATGGTGGGCGGAACATTGACTTCTGCCTGGATGTAGGCGGCTCCCGCCGTGGTGCCTGTTGTTTCCACCCTGGGAGTCGGTGTTGTACATTGGCTGTCATTTGGAGATCTTTATTCCATGGTCCTAATTTGGCGATAGTTACCGCCAGCCTGTTGGCGGTATTACCGCCACTTTATCACCGACCGCCGGGGCCGTAATGAGAGCCTACAGTATATCTTTACTCCCCTGTTTCTCAGCTGACACTCCTTGCATCAAGTAATAGGCAGCATTACTGTTCTTCCTGTTGTTTTTACTTCTTCATCACTAGATACATTAACATCAGTTAGTTCCATCATGGATAGAGGCATACTTTTTCTGACAAAGGTAATATCAAACTTACCTGCTATTCTGCCCTCTGCCTACTGACAGACAAAGATTTTTATCAGTCATGAACACTGACTATTGTAGATCTCTCTGCACCCACAGTTAGGGGTTTGAAGTGCTATATTAAACATGAATAAATAATAATAAATATCCAATTAAATGCTCATTTAAGGAAAACAGGACCTTGCTAATTGGGTTTATGCTTTTTTTCTCTATGTTCTCTATGATTGAGCACATATCTCCATTTTCTCTTTCTGTTACACTTTCAAATTATGGCCCTCATTACAACATTGGCGGTAAATGCCGCTTACCGCAGTGCAGAAGACCGCCAACACACTGCTGCAGGGGTGGAATTCCGCTACAGCTATTACGACCCACAGGCCGGAATCTGCCAAATCCAGACACCCACACAAGTCCGCCACACCAAAGGTCAGTGATAAACTGGCGATACCAAAACTGACACCGTCACGCCAACAGGAATACGCCCACACTATCATGACCCACGAATCCACGCGGCGGTCTTTCAACCGCGGTATTCCATTGGTGGTACAAACCGCTGCGCTCAAAATACACACACATTTACAAAACACAACCACATTGGACAATTCAAAATACACACACCTGATACACATACACACACCACTCCCACACACCCAATACAATATAAAACACACACCCACATCACCCACAAACCCCTATGACAAAAATTGAGAAAGAAGCACACAGAGAGACACCACTATCAACAATACTAGCATCCACAGGCACACACCATCATCACTCACACAACATCCACGCACCTCAGACAACACACACATACATATTCCCTCACAAATCACAACACACACCACCCTACACATCACCCACACCACATCATGGCACCGCAAAGACACCCCAGATTCTCTGAGGAGGAGCTCAGGGTCATGGTGGAGGAAATCGTCCAGGTAGAGCCACAGCTATTCGGATCACAGGTGCAGCACACCTCCATAGCTAGGAAGATGGAGCTATGGTGCAGAATCTTAGACAGGGTCAACGCAGTGGGACAGCACCCAAGAACACGGGATGACATCAGGAAGAGGTGGAACGACCTACGTGGGAAGGTGCGTTCTGTGGTCTCAAGACACCAGATTGCAGTTCAGAATGCTGGCGGCTGACCCCCACCTCCTCCCCCACAACTAACAACATGGGAGGATCAGGTCTTGGCTATAGTGCATCCTGAGGGCCTTGCAGGAGTAGCAGGAGGAATGGACTCTGGTAAGTCAAATCTTAACTATTACATCCCCCACCCTCCCTGCATGCCATCACATACCCCACCCTCACCCTCATCTCCATCACTCCAACACCTCACATATTCCCCACTATTACAACCCACACATCCCAATACCAAGCCCTGCATGCAACAACAAAGCATGGACACCCATCACCAAAGCATGTCCACTACAGATACCCACACAGACCCCAAAGTATCACACAAGTTCCTAGACAAGAATGCAAGCACTGGAGTACAGGGTCAGCCACCCATTGCACACAATGGCACACACAGATGCAATAATCATGCCTTCATACCCCTGCAGGACCCCTACCCAACGTCACCGGACAGGTGGTTCCAGACATGTCCACTCCCCCCACACAAGAGGCCCAAAGTGATGACAGCAGCTCTGTCCAGATGGATCAAGATGACCAGCACGGCCCATCTGGGACCTCAGGACAGTCGGCTCCCCTCACACTGGCACATGCCACCACAGAGCCTCCCCCCTCAGGAAACACCAGCACAGCACCCTCCCAGTGGGCCCATCCCTCTGTCCCCAGGACACGTCAAGCAGCAGTGTGTCCACCACTACAGGGAACCCAGGTTAACCCACCACCCCAACAACAACAGGGACCGGGGGCAGTGGCAGTGGGCACACGGTTCAGGAGACAGAGGCACAGGATAACAGGGAAACTGGGAGGACAGCTGTGTGACGGGGAGGACAGGCATAGGGAACCCACTCTCCACGAGGCCCTCTCCAACATCATGGGAGCGTACCATCATTCCCAGGAGACGATGGCAACAGTACTGGCCAAGTTTCAGGAGACCCAGCGGCTGCAGGAGGAACAGTATCTGGAGATCAGGGAGGAACTTAAGTCCATCAACACCACCCTGGTCACCATTGTAGGGGTGCTGAAGGACCTTGTGGACACCAGGAGGGACACTGTGGCACAACAAGGGGCCCAAGACACTAGCCTAGATGATGAACAGCCCACCACCTCTGCCGGCGCTAGTGGACAGGAGGCACCGCCACAGGATCACGACACCAGCACCCCACCCCCTGCAGATGGAGAATCACCCCGCAAACAGTCCCTGAGTTCCAGGACAAAGACAGAGAACAATGCCAAGACCCCCGCCAGGAAATCAGATCACCCTGAATGTCATCCTTCTGTCCCATTTCGTCACCCTGTCCATCCATCAACTGCCCTAGCTCCACTTCCTATGCCACTTTGGACAATGCACCTGTGAAACAAATAGACCGGACTCTGCCATGGACAATCCTCCACCATTACCCCTACCCATTTTACAACCCCCTCCACTAATTTGCACTGAAATAAATACCCTTGAATCACAAAACAATCTTGAGTCAGTCTGTGCTTTCACAAATGTGTATTTGCAATAACTAAGGAAAAAAGCAATGTCGATTGTATTGTCAACATACCTATGTCACACAGCTCTAGTCCATGAGGTAATATAGCAGAGGTCACACAGTGGGACCCACATCTGTGAAATGGAAAGGCAAAGTGACAAGTCAGGGTCCATACACTGGGTGAAAGTGACAGACTTATGATAGGTCTAACAATTGTATGAGATGTGTGAGCCAGTGACATCTTCTTACCTGTGTCTCACTGGAAGTATTGCTGGATAACGTTGTTTCTGTTGTCGATATCCTCTTCTTCTGCCTCCTCTTCTTCACTGTCCACAGGCTCCACAGCTGCCACAAGACCTCCTTCTGGACCATCCTCCTGCAGAAAAGGCACCTGTCGTCGCAAAGCCAGGTTGTGCAGCATACAGCAGGCCACGGTGATCTGGCACACCTTCTTTGGTGAGTAGTAGAGAGAGCCACCTGTCATATGGAGGCACTGGAACCTTGCCTTCAGGAGGCCGAAGGTCCTTTCTATCACTCTCCTAGTTTGCCCATGTGCCTCATTGTAGCGGTCCTCTGCCCTTGTCCTGGGATTTCTCACTGGGGTCAGTAGCCATGACAAGTTTGGGTAACCAGAGTCACCTGAAAAAATCCAGGGACAACTGTTAGACACACACTAACCATTAGGAACAACCCCAGCTCCAGACAACTATTCACACGGTATAGGGTCCTTGTCCTCACCTATTAGCCACACACAGTGCCTCTGGAGTTGCCCCAACACATAAGGGATGCTGCTATTCCTCAAAATGTAAGCGTCATGCACTGAGCCTGGAAACTTGGCATTCACATGGGAGATGTACTGGTCAGCCAAACACACCATCTGCACATTCATTGAAACGTAGCTCATCCGGTTTCTGTTCACCTGTTCACTCCTGCGGGGGTACCACGGCCACATGTGTCCCATCAATGGCACCTATGATGTTGGGGATATGTCCCAGGGCATAGAAGTAACCTTTCACTGTGGGCAAATCCTCCACCTGAGGGAAAACAATGTAGCTGCGCATGTGTTTCAGCAGGGCAGACAATACTCTGGACAACACGTTTGAGAACATAGGCTGGGACATCCCTGATGCAATGGCCACTGTAGTTTGAAAAGACCCACTTGCCAGTAAGGGAGTACTGACAGGACCTGCACTTGAGGGGGGATTTATGTGGGATGGCAGATAGCTGACATCAGGTCTGGCTCCAACTGGGTACACAGTTCATGGATTGTTGCACGATCAAGTCTGTAGGAGACTATTACGTGTCTCTCTTCCATTGTCGACAGGTCCACCAGCGGTCTGTATACCGGAGGATGCCGCCATCTCCTCACCTGCCCCAGCGGACGTGCCCTATGGACAAGAACAGCGAGCAGAGAGTCAGCCAACACTGAGGTATTAAAAAAATCTTTATTGCACACATTTGTCAATCCGCAATGTGCGTGCCACTGTGTGTATGCAAGGCCTAGATAGGTGTGATACAATTAAAATAAATGCCATGTGGCCCCCTGAAATGGCGGCTGCCTGACCTGTAAGGTGGTACAAAGGGATATGAGGTAACTGCGCTGGCATTGTACACCGTCACGGTAGGCGGTTGAAGACCGCGGCGCAATCCTGCATTGGTTTACATTGGATCCTATGGGCTCCAGGAGCCAATGACGATGTACGGCGGCGGTGACGGTATGCACCGCCGCGGACGTGACTGACATTTTCTGTCTGTTCACTCACTTGATACCTGATCTTCAACAGGAGAGGACCTACACTGCAAGTGCTGCTGTGACCTCAGTCTGGGAGCGACAATGGCTCATGTGTCTGGGGAAAGGGTCCCTACCTTCACTTCGGAGGAGTTGGAGAAGTTAGTGGATGGGGTCCTCCCCCAGTACACGTTACTCTACGGTCCTCCAGACAAACAGGTGAGTACACTGTGAGCATGGTTTATCGGCAATGCCTGTTTGGAGTGGTGTGGATGGAAGATACGGGGCTGTGAGAACTGAGGCCTGCATGAGCGGACAGTGACTATATGTGTGTCAGGGAAAGGGTGGGAACGTGGGTCAATGACTGTGACGGTCCGGACGGTTAAAGATTTTCCTTTTTCCCCTGTACTATTCCTGTAGGTCAGCACCCACCAGAAGAAGGATATTTGGCGTGCCAGCGCCAAGGACGTCCAGACCCTGGGGGTCCACCACAGACGGAGCACCAACTGCCATAAAAGATGGGAGAACATTCGCAGCTGGAGCAAGAAGACGACGGAGGCCCAGCTGGGGATGGCCTCCCAACGTGGGAGGGGTGCCCGTCACACCGTGACCCCCCTGATGTACCGGATCCTGGCGGTGGACTATCCGGAGTTGGATGGGCGCTTCAGGGCATCACAGCAGCCACAAGGGGGTGAGTACAGTCACATCCATCTGACTCTGCGCGCATTAAGTGGTGTCTGGGTGGGGGAGGTGGGATGTGGGTTCCCCTAGGCTAGGGCGAGTTTTGTAGGCAAGGTCCCTTCATGAGGCAGGCTATGTGGCACCCCAACCCCACCAGTGGTAAGAGCCAACTACACCTAGTCAGGCTCCTGTGACTTCCATGTGTGCAGCAATTGGGCATAGGCCTTGTACCCCATGTCTCTGTTATCAATTAGAGAACTTCAAGTGCATGGCGTAGTGCAGAGGGCTGCTGTGTCTGTAGTGTCCGCCAACGGTAGTGGTATTGCATGCACTGAACATGTCTTTCTTCTGTCTTTCCTCCACCCTTTTTGTGGTCTCCCTGTTCCTGTGTGCATTAGCATTATCAGGCGGAGGAGCAGTGGCACCGGAGCAGGAGGGAGCTGCATCCCACATGGCCCTGGAGGGCGAGACAACGGAGTCTGAAGCCACCAGTGGGACAGAGGGCGAGGGGAGCTCCAGGGCGGGGACCAGAAGTGATATCAGCGACAACGACTCTTCCTCTGATGGGAGCTCCCTTGCGGTGGTGGGCCCCTCTGTGCCCCGCATCAACAGGTACAGCCACCACCCCCCCACCAGCACCGCCCTCCTAGCAGCCCCTCAGCGTGTGTCCTGTGGCCGCTAACTCAGAAGGTTGGACATCTCCTTCGCCACAGTCATCCCTCAGTAAGAAGGCTATTGACCTCCTGAGATCCCTCACTGTTGGGCAGTCTACCATTCTGAATGCCATCCAGGGTGTAGAGAGGCATTTGCAACAAACAAATGCATACCTGGAGGGCATTCATTCTGTCCAGGCAGCCCAACAGAGAGCATTTCAGGCTCTGGCCTCAGCAGTGATGGCAGCCATTGTCCCTGTGTCCAGCCTCCCCTCTCCAACCTCCTCCACCCAGACCCAATCCCCTGTACCTCAGCCTATCCCAAGCACACCATCAGACCAGCATGCACACACCTCAACACATAAGAGTGGCTCAGGCAAACATAAGCACCACACATCCCACAGGCACTCACACAAGCATCATACCCATGCAGACATACCAACTTCCACTGCCTCCACTGTGTCCCCCTCCTCCACATCTCCCTCATCCCTCCCTGTCTCGTATCCACTCACACCTGCACGCACTACATCTTCAGCCATTTCCTCCATCACCAGCACGCCCATCACCACACACCACTCACATGCACTCACCACCCCCACTACCATTCACACATCCCCACTGTCCTCTCCCAGTGTGTCTGTGAGCCCTCCTCCCAAAGTACACAAATGCAGCCACACACCCACCCAACCGCCATTCACCTCACAACAGCCTCCAGCCCATGCACCTTCACCCAAAGTCAGCAAACGTATACCTCCTACAACCACTACCTCTTCCTCCACTCCCAAACCCACTCCATCTACCCATCCCAGTGTGTCTAATAAGCTTTTCCTGTCTACTATTGACCTCTTCTCTACACCTCCCCCCCCGTCCGTCCCCTAGGGCCCGCCTTTCCAGTTCCCAACCCAGCACCTCAGCCACCACATCACCGGGCACAGTGGTGCCAGCAACTGCGGGCTTTTGGAGTGTGCCAAACATCAGGGCTTCCAGTGCTCCACGGTGCGAGGGCAAAGACATTCTGCCACCTCCAAAAGTAAAAATTATGCCCATATCCCAGAGGGAGAAAGGACTCAGGCAAAACAAAAGTGGATAGTGGAAAGACAGCTGCGCCACCATCCAAGGTGGGGAAGGGCCAGAAAATCAAGGGCAGGTCCACGTAAACGCCAACCTGCACAGCGGACAAGATCGCCACCAGCACCGCCACCTGTACCGCCACCTGCACCGCCACCAGCACCGCAGTCACTGAGCCCGCCACCAGCACCCCAGTCAATGAGCCCGCCACCAGCACCCTAGTCACGGAGCCCGCCACCAGCACTGCAGTCACTGAGCCCGCCACCAGCACCGCTGCCACAAAGACCGGCACCAGCACTGCCGCCACAAAGACCGGCACCACCGCCACAAAGACCGCCACCAGCACCGATGCCACAGAGCCTGCCGCCAGCACCGATGCCACAGAGCCCGCCGCCAGCACCGATGCCACTGAGACCGCCGCCAGCACCGATGCCACTGAGACCACCGCCAGCACCGATGCCACTGACACCGCCACCAGCACCGCCAGCAGCCCCGCGACATCCTGAGCCAGTGGCACCAACGCAGACATGGCTGCCATCCCCAGTGGTCAGTCGTACGAGGCTGGTGGTCAGTTCCAGGAGTCTGGGCAGCTTGCATGTTGCACCACCGTCAGTGGAGTATCACATCCACTACCTCAGTCCTTGGCAGGATGAAGCACTCTGGGCACAAAGTCCCCTCCAGAACCAGTGGAGAAAGGCATCCACTACCTCAGTCCTTGGCAGGATGAAGCACTCTGGGCACAAAGCCCCCTCCAGAAGCAGTGGAGAAAGGCATCCACTACCTCAGGCCTTTGCAGGATGAAGCACTCTGGGCACAAAGACCCCTCCAGAACCAGTGTAGAAAGGCATCACTTGAGGGACTGTGGCTTGGCACTCCCCAGGATAAAGCAGTGGGCAAACCACCCACTGTAAAGACTTGTGTGACTGTGGCTTTGCACTCCCCAGGATAGAGCAGGGGGAAAACCACCGACTGTAAAGACTTGTGAGACTGTGGCTTTGCACTCCCCATGATAGAGCAGTGGGCAAACCACTGACTGTAAAGACTTGTGAGACTGTGGCTTTGCACTCCCCAGGATACAGCAGTGGGCAAACCACCCACTGTAAAGACTTGTGAGACTGTGGCTTTACACTCCCCAGGATACAGCAGTGGGCATGGAGCCCCCTCGTGGAGCTGGCGTCGTGCACTCATCCGGCTGAGGTGCCTCCCCTTCCCTTCCCCCTGAGGTGCCTGTTTCATTTCGATCTGATGCCCCTGCAGTGTTCTCTCCGTTTGTACTCTGGTATCGAGTGTGGGACTCGCCCATGCTTTTTGGGCCCAGTGGTCCACGGACTATGAATGGTGCACTATCCAGACTTGTGTACTTGTTGTACATAATTGTATATACTGTATTTAAAGTTTTGACTAATGGATTTTCATTTATTACACTCATTCACCTCATTTCCTTTTGTCCTTGCGTTCTTCCAGGGGGGTGGGAGGCTGTAAATGTAATGTTGCAGCATGTATTTTTGTGTATGCTGTTGTGGGTGAGGGTGGGGGTGGGGGTTTGGCATGTTGCGTGTGTGTGTCACTCTCTTTTCCCTCCCCCCTCCCCTGTGTTGTAGAGGCAGTACTCACTGTGGTCGTTGCTGCGTCTTTCGTGCTCCATGGGGCCCCTGCATGACTGAACATTATAGGAAGTTGCTGCCTCTAAACTGTAGTTTGGCTGCTCATTTGACTGCTATTGACCACTGTCACCTATTGCTACACTTATCACTTACGCCCCTCAGTGGGGGCCCGTGGCAGGAGTAGCTTGGTGTGGGCCCTGGCATACTGCTCTGTGTTTATGACTTTCTCCTGTGTGGCTGTGGTGGCCCAGATAGTGCTTCTACCATGGGCAAAGCCAATAAAACAGAGCCCAAGTAGCAATTTGAAAAATGCGAACCCCCTGCCCTAGTGGGGACAGACAATGCTGGGCCTCAGTTAGGAGGTGAACTGCACCAGATCTGTATAGCCATAGAACTTAGCCTTAATAAGATCAATGGAAAAAAGTATGCCCTTTTGTATCACATGGAAGAGGATGTTGGGACATGTCATTAAACATGCAGAGCACCTGGATATAGTGGAAAGACTGGTGTAGGAGGCTGAGAATGAACAGGTCACAGCAGGGGGAGACACAGAAGCAGCTGGAGAAGGCACTGGTGACGTGGCAAGCCAAGGCTGAGGACTTGGAAGCCTGCTCTCAGAGAAATAATCTATGCATTATTGGCCTGGCTGAATCAACAAATGTCGGAAACATGGAGAACTTTGGAGAGATTCCTTGTTAATATTGGAATAATCAATGCATACAATGGTATATTCATACACACAACAAAAGCCACATCACCTTTATTACATTCCCTCATTGTGAATTCTCTGCCACCACGGCACATAGGTACTGGATCAGACAGGCCTTGAGATCTAGGCTTATGGTTACTGACTGACAGGTCACAGGTGGGCTTGCACACAGCGGGCACACAAACAGGAAACTTAGATCAAATCCCATAGATAGGTGCAGCAACACCACAATGGTCTCAGGAGATTGGCCCCAATAAAACACACATTGCTAGAGGGGTGTGTGCAGTCTCAAAAACACCATAAAGTTAAATGCCACATGTAAGTAGGGACACTAAGCCAATTAGAACACACCACATGCAGTGACCACGCTCCTCTCAGGCCGGACACCCGGACACGTACTCGCTTGCCCACATTTTGTGCATGCAATGTCGAGGCCACCTCCATTTTTTATCAGGACCTTATTATCCATGACAACTTTGTGCATTCTTAACCAAGAAAGTGATGTTTTTACTACTTTATGGTACTCAAAAAAATGTGTAAGCCCTACTCCAAATGGATGTACATTGAGAGACAGTCCTCAGACCCTAGCTCTATAGCTGGCCCTCTGCTTGTTCCTGTTTTACCAGACACTTCTTGTCTTTTTGATTTTTAAGATGAATTCACATTCTGATGGATACAACTACCTGTGGATTCCTCACCTAATGAATTCTCCCAATGCACCGGCATTCGATGGAAATTTTCTTCCCAGCTCTGCATGTCAACGAGGACGTCACAATTGCCCGACTCCCACGAGACGCTGTCTGACGTCACTGAGGCAATTATAGGTCCTCGCGATCGTGTTGACATCAGTTCCCTTTTTTCCGTGCCTTCGAGTGACAGTTTTTCTTCAGGCTCTAGGAAGCAACTGTTGCTTTAATTGATACTTTGTTAAAACATGTCTCCTCCACGGAAATCTGGTTTTAAACCGTGCAGGGAATACGGGGGCCTATGTCTGTTACGGATCTGCACAATGATTGCTTGTGGTGTCTCAGTTCCGACCATGATGTGGAGGAATGCGGTTCATGTCAGCATATGAACCCTAAGGCGCTGAAAGAGCGTGAAGCGAAGCTGTTCTTGGCGAAGTCAAAGAAAAAGGAAAAGAGACGGCATTGGAGATCCTCTTCGAAATCTTCGAGGAGCCATAGGAAGTGACGCCGTCATGACTCCCGGCGCCAACACGAGTCACTACGTCGGTCGGGGCAGGGCTGGTCTCGATCAAGGTCACCTTCAGCTCGGCGTCGAAAGTCCTGGGAGGTCAGCCCGACAGTGACGCCTCAGCCACAGAGCACTGCGGATTCACCAGCGCCGTCAGTGTATGAAGTTGAGCCTCACCAGAACCCTTACACCTCGCCGGCGTTTTCGGAGGCAAACCCTTCACCGGCGCCACAGGAGTATACGGAGCTGGTGCCAGCGCCGCAGTATCCTGAGTTCCCGGCTCCAGGGGCAGATCCGGCGGCATTCTTGAATGCGATGTTCAATATCTTCTCCTCCATGGTCCCTGGCAGTGCACCGGCTGGTCCCTCAAACCCCTTGGCATTTGATTTGGGCGTTCCAGCTCCATGCAGACCGATGCAGTCATGCCTTTTTGTCCGATTGGAGGTGCAGGTCCGGCGCCGATGTCATCGCCGAGAAGATCTGTGACGCCGGTCGTACCTGTGACTCCGGTGGCTCCGTCTGCTTCCCCACGGCTTCAGTCGATGCCATTACAGAGGGTCCACCTGTCTACGGCGCCGACGGATCTGGTGTCAGGTGAATCAGAAGATCAGCGTCAACCGAGGTCGTTGATGTCGGCAAATTCCTTGTCGATGCCAAGGATAGAGGCCAGGTTGCATTCCAGGAGAAAGGCCCTGAGACTGTTGGAAGAACAGGAATGCAGAAGGCAACTCCCGGAAGGAGAGATTGAGGAGCCCCTGGGAGATTCCCAGGCTTGGACTCTTCTCCAGAGTGGGATTTGGCATCTCCTGGGGAGTACACTGAGGAGGCTGTCTCGTTTCATTCAGTGGTTAGGAAGGCAGCAGACTTTTTAGATCTCCCGCTGCCTGTTGCTGAGGTAAAGACTAATATCCTCCCAGAGGTTTTGCATCCTGCAGCAGTTTCGGCGGAGCTGCTCCGCTCCTTTAATGAGGCCCTTACAGATCCCATCATGGAAGTTTGGAAGAAGCCCGTGTCTTCATCTGCGGTGAATCGAGCTGTGGCCAGAAGATACAGGGTGGCTCCTGGGGATCCAGGTTTCCTATCCAAGCATCCGACTCCGGAGAGTCTGATGGTGCAGGCCTCGTGCTCTTCGCGTACATCGCCTGGATCCTTCCCTGGGGCCCCGTCGGACAGAGAGTCCAAAAAGATGGAACAGTCGGTGAAGAAAACATTTTCGTCTTGCATTTTGGCCTTGAAGTCGGCCAACGCAACCTGTGTCTTGGGCAGGTACATCTATGCCTTGATGGACGCGGCCAAGGCTGTGCAGTCTGATTTGCCTCAGGAAGTGATGGGTCTTCTGGCGGATGAGCAGGCAGTGGCAACTCAGATCATCCAGACAGGACTGGATACTTCTGACTCGGTAGCCCGGGCAATGGGTACATCGATAGCGATCAGGAGGCATGCCTGGTTGAGGTCATCTGGTTTTTCAGCCGATGTGCTATCGACCCTGTTAGACTTGCCCTTTGATGGGGACAAGCTGTTTGGCACGAAGGCTGACTCTGCCTTGAAACGATTTAAAGAAAGCAGGGCTGCTGGGCTTGCAGGCTTCTTCCACCACCCTGTTTAGATCCTTTAGGAGGCTCAGGGGGGTTGGGCGTGGTTCTTCCTTTCGGGTTAGACTCCAGCCTGCAGGCTAGCAACCTGCTACTCTCCCCTATAGGGCCTATAGAGGGCGGGGTAGGGTTAGATCGAGAGGGGCCACCCAGCAGCACTCTGCCTCTTCCTCTTCCTCCAGGGGGGTGCAACTAGAGAAGCAGCCTTAGTCTTCTATCCATTCCATCCCATTCTTCTCCTGTAGGGGGAAGGCTAATTTGTTTTCTCCGTATGTGGGAGTCAGTCAGACTCCTGGGTCATCAACATTGTGAGGAAAGGGTATGCCCTTCCCTTTCGGGAGTTTCCCCCTTTCATCCCTCCCCGTCCATCGTTCTGTGCGGAAGACAATCTCCTGTTGTTGCAGCAGGAGGTTCTAGTCCTTTTATCAAAATGTGCCGTGGAGTTGGTTCCAGAGCAGGAGAGGGGTCAGAGTTGTTATTCAAGATATTTCCTGATCCCCAAGAAGGATGGTCGGTTGAGACCTATCCTGGACCCGAGGGTTTTGAATTGGTTCCTCAAACAGGAGAAATTCAAGATGCTGATCCTAGCGCAGGTGCTTCTGGTGTTGAATGAAGGAGATTGGATGGTGTCTGTCGACTTGCAGGATGCTTACTTTTATATCCCCATTCTCAAGTCTCACAGGAGGTATCTCCAGTTTGTGGTGGGGTTGCAACACTACCAGTTTGCGGTCCTTCCTTTTGGTCTTACTTCCGCACCTCAAGTCTTCACAATGGTGATGGCGGTGGTTTCAGCAAGTCTCAGGAGGAAGGGAATAGCAGTGTTCCCTCACCTGGATGATTGGTTGATCAAAGCCAATTCTCCGGAGCTCGTGCTGCATCATCTGCGGATGACAACCCAGTTGTTGTTCGATCTGGAGTTTTCGGTGAAGATGTGCAAATCTCACCTGAAGCCCTCTCAACGCCTCCTGTTCATAGGGGCAGTACTGGACACGACATTGAATCGGGCCATTCCTCCATCTCAGCGGATTCAGGACATTCAGGCATTGATTCCAATGTTTCAAAGTGGAGCGGTAGTTCCGGTCATCAAGGTCCTTCGTCTGCTCGGTCTGTTTGCTTCATGCATTCTATTGGTCACTCATGCACGCTGGCATATGAGGGCTCTTCAGTGGTGCCTTCGCAGGCAGTGGTTTCAACTCAAAGGGGATCTTGAGGAGTCGATAAAGATCTCCAGAGACACTGCAGCGGATCTACGATGGTGGGCTGCGTTCGGCAACCTTTCCCAAGGACAGACGTTTTCGCTGCCTCCTCCAGTGGCCACGGTGATAATGGATGCTTCCACTCTAGGGTGGGGAGCTCATCTGGGGGACCTGGAGATCAAAGGTCATTGGTCTCCAGTGGAAGAGATGTTTCACATCAATCTGTTGGAATTGCGGGCAATACGTCTGGCTCTCAAGGACTTCCTCCCCTCCCTTCGCGGTCAGTCGGTCCAGGTCCTGACGGACAACACTACTGCGATGTGGTGTATAAACAAGCAGGGAGAAATAGGGTCATACCTTCTCTGCAGAGAGGCTCTGCGGCTCTGGTCCTGGGTTTGGTAGCAAACCATCTGGCCAGAGCTCTGAATGTACGTGTGGACAGTCTCAGTCGGCACTTCCCGGCCGATCACGAGTGACGTCTCCATCCGGACCTGATCCTTTACATCTTCAGGATATGGGGGTTTCCTCAGGTGGACCTATTTGCCACTCAGGAGAATGCGCACTGCCCGTTCTGCAGTGTCCAGTATCCTGTGCAAGGAGCATTGGGGGATGCATTTCAGATGTCCTGGTTCTGCCAGTTGCTTTATGCGTTTGCCCCCATACCCTTGATCCCTCGGGTTCTGAGGAAGATTCGCCGAGACCGGGCCCAAGTTAGCTTGATAGCTCCGGATTGGCCAAGAAGGGTGTGGTATACAGATCTTCTCCAACTCTCACTGTGCCCCCTGCTCCGTCTCCCTCACAGGGCAGATCTCCTCTCGCAGTCGCAGGGGCAGGTTCTACACCCCCACCTCCAGAGCATGCACCTTCATGCCTGGAGATTGAACAGGGCAATCTAAGTTCCTTTTCTCTCCCACCAGAAGTGGTGGATGTTATTTTATCGGCCAGGCGACACTACACCAAATCTATCTATGCTAGCAGGTGGGCTAACTTTGTGACTTGGTGTGGAGAGAAGTAAATTGATTCCTTACGTGTCCACTTGTCTGACATTTTATTATTTGTGTTATCCTTGGCGCAGGGGGGTTGTGCAGTTGCAGTTAAAGTCAGCACTGTCAGCCTTTCTCTGCCTTCCTAACCAACCCTCTTTATTTAAGTCCCCTATGGTTTTAAGGTTCTTAAAGGGCCTAACTAATAGGTTTCCTCCCACTCCCTGTATTATGCCTCAGTGGGATTTAAATTTAGTGCTAAAATTTCTGATGGGTTCGCCGTTTGAACCGATGCATTCATGCCCCTTAAGGTTGTTAGTATTGAAAACTGTTTTTCTGGTTGCCATTACATCTGCTAGGTGGGTGAGTGAGCTTCGGGCGCTTTGTGTGAAGCCCCCGTTCACTTCCTTTTATTTGGACAAGGTGGTGTTGAGGACCAAGGCGGCTTTCTTACTGAAGGTTGTTACACCCTTTCATGAAGGGCAGTCTATAACACTCCTGTCCTTCTATCCTCCTCCTCATCCATCAAAGGAGGAAGAGAGGCTGCATCAACTGGATCCTAAAAGAACATTGAGCTTTTACATCGACAGGATGAAAGAGTTTTGACTGGAGGATCAGCTCTTCGTCGGTTACGTGGGAAAGAGGAAAGGCAAGGCTGTCCACAAGAGAACACTATCCAGGTGGGTCATTCTTTGTATTAAAATCTGTTATTCTTTGGCAAAGAAGGTTCCTCCTGTTGGAATTAGAGCCCATTCCCACCAGGGCTAATTCGGCCTCTTCGGCCTTGGCTAGAGGTGTTCCTGTGGTTGACATCTGTAAGGCCGCAACTTGGGCGTCCCTCCACACTTTTGTGAAGCATTATTGCTTGGATTCAGAGGTTAGGAGGGATGGCCATTTTGCACGGTCCGTGCTGCAGGATTTCTTGGTTTGACCATTCAGGCACCCACCACCATGTGCGGTACTGCTTTGGGACTCTATTCATTAGGTGAGGAAGCCACAGGTAGTTGTATCTATCAGAAGAACAAGTTACTTACCTTCGGTAACGCCTTTTCTGGTGGATACACTAGCTACCTGTGGATTCCTCATGGTCCCACCCGCCTCCCTATTGCCTGTATGGCCATACCAAGATTTTCTTGGGTGATCATCTGTATATTGTAGATATGTATATAGCGATGCAATTGTATATTTATATGCGTGTATATATATATATATATATATATATATATATATATATATATATGTGTGTGTAAATATATGTCTATGTGTGTATGGTTATTTTTAAATTGATATTTTTCAGTTGTTTTTCATTAAATAATGATCTTAAATATTTGGTTGAGGTATTCATGTCAAATATATGTTGTTGGTTGTCACCTGTTCGCCTCAAAAAATGGTGAAAACTGACGTCAGCACGATGGCAAGGACCACTTATTGCCTCAATGACATCAGACGGCGTCGCATGGGAGTCGGGCAATTGTGACGTCATCGTCGATGTGCAGAGCTGGGAAGAAAATTTCCGTTGAATGATGGCGCATTGGGAGAATTCATTAGGTGAGGAATCCACAGGTAGTTAGAGTATCCACCAGAAAAGGCGTTACCGAAGGTAAGTAACTTGTTCTTTAAGCAGCATCTCAATAGATCTGCTTGGGCATGATACATTTTCTGATCTTTTTGTGGTGGAGCGCACCTATCGCTCACTCGCCCTAGAGCCGGTGCTGAATACCATCCCTGTCCAACCATTGCTCAACTATCGGGATTGTGATGCTGCGCTCTGCTGCTCACTGGAGTTATAAACTCTTCGATACTTCCCCCCTCTGACATTGTTGCTGCATTAAAAGAGATGCTGAGTGGGAAGGCACTGGGCATATAGGGGGTCATTACAACATTGGCAGTATAAGGCGCTTACCGCCGTGCAGAAGACCGCCAATACACCTCCGCGGCCGCGGTAGACCGCCACAGCTAATATGACACACATCACGGAATCTGCCGAAATTCAGACACCCACACAACACCGCCACACCAAAGGTCAGCGATAAACTGTCGGAAACAAATCCTCCACCTCCACGCCAACAGAAACACGCCCATTCTATTATGACCAACAAATCCATGCGGCGGTCTTTCAACCGCGGTATTCCATTGGCAGTACACACCGCCGCGCTCAAAATACACACACATATACAAAACACCGCCACATTGGGCAATTCAAAATACACACACCTGATACACATACACACACCACTCCCACACACCCAACACAATATAAAATACACACCCACATCACACACAAACCCCTACAACCAGAAATTCTGAGAGAAGGCCAGAGAGACAGCACAGCTATTGACAACCCCATCACACAGAGGCACACAACACCATCACCCACACAACATCCACGCACAAAACACCACATACCACTACACTAAACACACTCATCAACACATACACCACCCCACACATCACACATAACACCCCATGTCACGTCAAAGACACCCCCGCTTCTCCGAGGAGGAGCTCAGGGTCATGGTGGAGGAAATCGTACGGGTAGAGCCACAGCTATTTGGCTCACAGGTACAGCACACATCAATTGCCAGGAAGATGGAGCTATGGCGCAGAATAGTGGACAGGGTCAACGCCGTGGGAAGGCACCCAAGAAATAGGGAGGACATCAGGAAGAGGTGGAATGACCTACGGGGGAAGGTACGTTCAACGGTCTCCAGGCACAACATCGCGGTGCAGCGGACTGGCGGCGGACCCCCACCTCCTCCCCCACAACTAACAACATGGGAGGAGCAAGTCCTGACCATCTTGCATCCTGAGGGCCTCGGAGGAGTCGGTGGAGGATGGGACACTGGTAAGTCAAATCTTAACTATCACATCCCCCACTCTACCTGCATGGTATCACACACCCCCACCCTCACACCCTCCTCTATCACCCCAAATCCTCACTAATCTACCTATGACACCAACCACCCATCCCAACACCAAGCCCTGCATGACACAACTAAGCATGGGCACCCCTCACTAAAGCATGCCCACTGCACATACCCAGAACACCCCCCCAACCATCACCACACAAGCCCCCACACAGGAATGCCTGCACTGATGATAACGCACACCCAACCATTGCACACCATCACACACACACATGCAATAATCATGTTCTTATACCCCTGCAGGAACCCGAAGGAACGTCACCACACCAGAGGGTCCAGACAACACCACTCCACCCCCAGAAGAGGCCCAGAGTGATGACAGCAGCTCTGCCCCACTGGATCCTGATGACCAGCCCGGTCCATCGTGGGCCTCAGGACAGTCGGTTCCCCTTGCCCAGCCACAGCCCAACACCGAGCTGCCACCCTCTGGTAACACCAGCACAGCACCCACCCAGCGGGCCCAAACCTCCCTACCCAGGACAGGTCAATCATCGGTGTGTCCACCACTACAGGGCACCCAGGCTAACCCACCACCCCAACAACAACAGGGACCTGGGGGCAGTGGTAGTGGGCACACGGTCCAGGGGACGGAGGCACAGGAACACCGGGGAACTGGGAGGGCTGCTGTGCGACAGAGGGAGGACAGGCCAAGGGAACCAACTCTCCACGAGGCCCTATCCTCCATCATAGGAGCATACCACCACTCCCAGGAGACGATGGCGACGGTCCTGGACAAGTTGCAGGAGACCCTGCGTCTGCAAGACGAACTGTATGTGGGGTTCAGGGAGGAGCTCAGGACCATCAGCTCCGCCCTGGGCACCATCGTAGGGGTGCTGACGGACATTCAAAAGACCTTGAGGGTCACCGTGGCACTCCAAGGGGCCCCTGACACTAGCCAGGACGACGAACTGCCCAACACCTCCGCCGGCGCTAGTGGACAGGACGCCCCGCCACAGGACCACCACACCAGCACCCCATCCCCTGCAGACGGACAACCACCACGCAAGCGGTCCCTGAGATCCAGGAACAGGACAGAGCAAGATGGCAAGACCCCCGCCAGGAAATAAGACCACCCTGATTGTCCCCCCACTGTCCCACTTTGTCACCCTGTCCAGATTGGACCTGCCCCAGCTCCACTTCCAATGCCCAGATGGGCAGTGCACCTGTGAGACGAATAGACTGGACTCTGCCATGGACATTCCTCCACCATCACCCATCCCCATTTTACAACCTTCCTAGATTTTTTTAGCACTTAAATAAACACCCTTGAAAGCCCAAAAAATCTTGAGTCAGTCTATGATTTGGAACTTTGTATTATCAATTACAGTGTCATAATGGGTTACCCATTGTAAGGCTAACATACCAATGTCACACATCACAAGCCCTTGAAGGATGCAAGCAGTTGACACGTAGGTTACCACACTTGTGAAACTGAAATGGAAGGGTCCAACTCAATTAACAAATAGTGAGTGAAATGTAGGTACAGGATAGAGGTAGACGTGTGAAAGTTAATGTAATGTTAAACTAGAAAATGTTCTCACCTGTGTGTCACTGGAAATATTGCTGTATGACTGACTCCCTGTTGTCGTTTTCTTCATCCTCAGCTTCATCCTCATCACTGTCCACTGGCTCCACAGGCTCCACAGGCTCCACAGCTGCCACAACACCGTCATCTGGATCATCCTCCTGCAGAAAAGGCACCAGGCGTCGCAATGCCAAATTATGGAGCATGGAGCAGGCGATGATGATGTTGCACACCTTCTTCGGTGAGTAGAATAGGGATCCACCTGTCATATGGAGGCACCTGAACCTGGCCTTAAGAAGGCCGAAGGTGCGTTCGATTACCCTCCTAGTCCGCCCATGGGCATCATTGTACCGTTCCTCTGCCCTGGTCCTGGGATTCCTCACTGGGGTCAATAGCCAGGAAAGGTTAGGGTAACCAGAGTCCCCCAATAGCCATACACGGTGCCTCTGGAGTTGACCCATCATATCAGGGATGCTGCTATTCCACAGGATGTAGGCGTCATGCACAGAGCCAGGGAACATTGCATTTACCTGCGAGATGTACTGGTCTGCCAAACAGACCATCTGGACATTCATTGAATGATAACTCTTCCTGTTTCTGTACACCTGTTCACTCCTGCGGGGGGGACCAGAGCTACATGGGTCCCATCAATGGCACCTATGACATTGGGGATATGTCCAAGGGCATAGAAGTCACCTTTCACTGTAGGCAAATCCTCCACCTCAGGGAAAATGATGTATCTCCTTACGTGTTTCAGCAGGGCAGACAACACTCTGGACAGCACGTTGGAAAACATAGGCTGGGACATCCCTGATGCCGTGGCCACTGTTGTCTGAAATGACCCACTTGCAAGGAAATGGAGCACTGACAGCACCTGCACGTCAGGGGGGATTCCAGTTGGATGGCGGATTGGTGACATCAGGTCTGGCTCCAACTGGGTACATAGATCCTGGATTGTGGCACGGTCAAACCGGTAGGTGACGATGATATGTCTTTCTTCCATTGTCAACAGGTCCACCAGCGGTCGGTACACCGGAGGATTCCGCCATCTTCTCATATGTCCCAGCTGACGGTGCCTAAGAAGGAAAACAGCGAAGAACCAGTCACTATTCCTCCAGGTATGTACCCACAGTTACACACAAGACTACACCAGCCAAAAAAGCCTTCCTGTATGTGTGTTGAGTATAGGCCTAGCTATGCATGACGCAGTAGTAAATGAAGCCATGTGGGCCCCTGAAATGGCGGCTGCCTGACCTCTAAACTGGGACAATGGGATTGTGGGGTAACTGCGCTGGCGTTGCACACCGTCGCGGTAGGCGGTCGTAGACCGCGGCGCATTGCTGCATTGGTTAACAGTGGACCCTATGGGTCCCAGGAGCCAATGAACAGGAGCGCCGGCGGTGATGATGTGCACCGCCGCGGACGGACCTACACTGCTAGTGCTGCTGTGACCTCGGTCTGGAAGTGACGATGGCTGCTGCGTCTGAGGAAAGGGCCCCTGCCTTCACTGCACAGGAGTTGGAGAAACTTGTGGATGGGGTCCTCCCCCCAGTACCCGCTACTCTACGGTCCTCCAGACCAACAGGTTAGTACACAGGGAGCACGTTGTATGGGCTAGGCCTGGGTGGAGAGGGCTGGGTGGAAGAGGGAAGGGGGCAGAGTACATAGAACAGTTATGCATGGGAATGAATGGGCCACACGGCCAGAGTAGGGAGGGGGCCACTCACATTGACGGTGCAGTTGGTAATGACTGTTCCTCTTTCCTTGTGCATGTCATGTAGGTCAGCGCCCACCAGAAGAGGGACATTTGGCGTGCCATCGCCAAGGAGGTCCGGACCCTGGGGGCCCACCAGAGACAGCGCACCCACTGCCGTAAGAGATGGGAGGACATTCGCCGCTGCAGCAAGAAGACGGCGGAGGCTCAGCTGGGGATGGCCTCCCAACGTGGGAGGGGTGCCCGTCGCACCATGACCCCCCTGATGTTCCGGATCCTGGCGGTGGCCTACCCGGAGTTGGATGGGCGCTTGAGGACATCACAGCAGACACAAGGGGGTGAGTACAACCTCATTCAGCGGACTTTGCGTGCAGTGGAGGGGTCTGGGTGGGGGAGGTGGTCTGTGGGTGTCCCTAGGCCAGGGCGAGTTAGGTAGGCAAGGCCCCTCCGTAATGTAGGCCATGTGGCACTCAACCCCACCTCAGCAGAGTGCCAAGTTGAGGTATAGTTGCCCCTGTGGCATCCATGTGCGCAGAATCCCACCATTGCCATGTAGGCCATGTCCCAGAAATTGCATGTGCAGAGGTCAGGAGCACGGCGTAATGCAGGGGGCTGCTGCGTCTGTCTTGTCCGCCAACGGTAGTGGCATGCCATGCACTAAAACTCTCTTTGTTCTGTCTCCCCCCCTTTTCCTGCTCTCCCTGTCCTTTTGTACATCAGCATCATCAGGCGGAGGTACAGTGGCACCGGAGCACGAGGGAGCTGCATCCCACATGGCCACAGAGGGCCACACCACAGACTCTGAATGCACCAGTGGGACAGAGGGCGAGGGAAGCTTCACGTCGGCCACCGGATCACCAACCAGCGACACCGATTCGTCCGCCGATGGGAGCTCCCCTGTGGTGGCGGCACCACCTGTGCGCCCCACTTCTACAGGTACAGCCGCCACCCCCCCTACCAGCACCGCCCTCCCAGCAGCCCCTCAGCGTTTGCCCCGTGCCCGCTCACCCAGGAGGGTGGGCATCACCTTCGCCCCAGGCGCCTCAGGCCCTGCCCCAGTCACCCCTGCTGCCCTCAGTGAGGAGGCCATTGACCTCCTCAGGTCACTCACTGTTGGCCAGTCTACCATTGTGAATGCCATCCAGGGTGTAGAAAGGGAGCTGCAACACAGTAATGCATTCCTGGAGGGCATTCATTCTGGTCAGGCTGTCCTTCAGCGAACCCTGCAATCTCTGGCCTCAGCACTGATGGCAGCCATTGTCCCTGTGTCTAGCCTCCCCCCTCTAACTTCCTCCACCCAGACCCAATCTCCTGTACCCCAGCCCATCCCAAGCACACCTACAGACCAGCATGCACACAAGTCAACACACACAAGTAGCTCAAGCAAACATAGGCACCACACACACCACAGGCACTCATGCAAGCCTCACCCACATACAGACACAGCAACATCCACTGTCTCCACTGTGTCCCCCTCCTCCTCTTCTCCCTCCTCCCTCCCAGTCTCGTCTACACACACACCTGCATGCACCACATCTACAGGCACTAGGACTCGCACCAGGACACCCAGCACCACAAGCCGCTCACCTGCACTCACCACCTCCACTGCCATTTACACGTCCCCTGTGTCCTCTCCCAATGTGTCTGTGACGCCCCCTCCCAAAGTACACAAACGCCGGCAATCACTCACCCAACATCCATCCACCTCACGACAGCCTCCAGTACCTGCACCTGCACCCAAAACACCTAAAGTGACACCTCCTACAACCACCTCCTCTTCCTCCACTCCCAGACCCCCTCCAGCTACCCATCCCAGTGTTCGTCAGAAACTGTCCCTCTGTCAAATTGACCTTTTTGCCCCCCCAATTCATCAGTCCCGTCGTAGCACCTCAGCCAAAAAGCCTCCAGTACCAGTGGTGCGTGTTCCAGGTTTTTGGAGTGCACCGGCCACCAGGGCAGTCAGTAGGACCCGGAGACAAGGCACTGGCAGCCCACCCCCTGTAAAGGCTCTGAAAATGGAGAGTGGACGACGGGACCGTCTTAAGACTCCTGGTGGGACAACAAGTGACATGGGATCGAAGGCGATTGGTGAGTCAGCTCTAACTCCAACAAATGTGGGGAAGGTCCAGAGGAAGTCTGCCCAGCCTGTTGTGAGTGTCACGGCGGAGAAGTGCGCCATCATATCCGGCGGTCCAGACACAACCGCCAGCACCGTCGTCACTGGTCCAGAGACCACCGCCAGAGTCACAGCACAGGAGGGCCCAAGTATCGTCACTGGTCCAGAGACCACCGCTGGAGTCACAGCCCAGGAGGGCACAAGTATTGTCACTGGTCCAGAGACCACCGCCAGAGTCACAGCCCAGGAGGGCAAAAGTATCGTCACTGGTCCAGAGACCACCGTCAGAGTCACAGCCCAGGAGGGCACAAGTATCGTCACTGGTCCAGAGACCACCGCCAAAGTCATAGCCCAGGAGGGCACAAGTATCGTCACTGGTCAGGAGACCACCGCCAGAGTCATAGCCCAGGAGGGCACAAGTATCGTCACTGGCCAGGAGACCACCGCCGGAGTCACAGCCCATGAGGGGCCAGGATGCCACAGCCCTGCTGGGCAATGATGGAACGTCATGCCACACACCAATGCCCATTGTAGAGATCGTCATGCCACACACCAATGCCCAGTGTAGAGATCGTCATGCCACACACCAATGCCCAGTGTAGAGATCGTCATGCCACACACCAGTGTCCGTATCAGAACCGCCATGTCAAAGCACCGCTGAACAGGGCAAAGACCGCCATGTCAAAGCACCGCTGAACAGGGCAAAGACCGCCATGGCAATGCACCGCTGAACAGTCCTGAAACGCAATGGCAAAGCACAGCTGAACAGGGCAAAGACCGCCATGGCAAAGCACCGCTGAACAGGGCAAAGACGGCCATGGCAAAGCACCGCTGAACAGTCCTGAAACGCCATGTCAAAGCACCGCTGAACAGGGCAAAGACCGCCATGGCAAAGCACCGCTGAACAGTCCTGAAACGCCATGGCAAAGCACCGCTGAACAGGGCAAAGACCGCCATGTCAAAGCACCGCTGAACAGGGCAAAGACCGCCATGGCAAAGCACCGCTGAACAGTCCTGAAACGCCATGGCAAAGCACCGCTGAACAGGGCAAAGACCGCCATGGCAAAGCACCGCTGAACAGTCCTAAAACACCATGGCAAAGCACCGCTGAACAGGGCAAAGACCGCCATGGCAAAGCACCGCTGAACAGTCCTGAAACGCCATGTCAAAGCACCGCTGAACAGGGCAAAGACCGCCATGGCAAAGCACCGCTGAACAGGGCAAAGACCGCCATGGCAAAGCACTGCTGAACAGGGCATGCACCGTGTAGGAATGAATGGACCTCCACATCAGGCATCCTTATCCCATGTGCAGCTGGGACAGTGACAGGACAGGTACTTTCATGTGGAGTCTCATCCAGTCTGGGCACCAGTCCCCCTCCAGAACCAGTGGAGACCTGCATCTACTTGAGAGACTGTGGCTTTGCACTCCCCAGGATGGCACAGTGGGAAAACCACCCACTGTAGAGACTTGAGAGACTGTGGCTTTGCACTCCCCAGGATGGCACAGTGGGAAAACCACCCACTGTAGTGACTTGAGAGAATGTGGCTTTTCACTCCCCAGGATACATCAATGGGCATGGAGCCCCGTCGTGGATCTGGCTTCGCATTCATCTGGCTGAGGTGCCCCCCCTTCCCTTCCCCCTGAGGTGCCTGTAGTGTTTCTATCTGATGCCCCGGCAGTGTTCTCTCCGATTTTGGTCAGGTATCTATTGTGGGCCTCGCCCATGCATTTTTGGACTGTTGGTGCACGGACATTGTTGTGTACATATCTGCACTACTTCTCGGATTGTATGTGTAAATAAGAGTGATTTTGAGATATGTATATCTGTATATTTTTGTATGAAATGTATATTGGCACATTACAATGTTTGCCCGAATTTCGCATTGTCTTTGCATTCTTCCGGGGGGATTGTGGGTTGTTACTGTGATTTTTGTGACTGCATTGGTGTGTATGGTGTGATATGCGAGAGTGGGGTGGGGGTGTTTGGTGGGTGTCCCCCTAACTTTTGCCTCCCCTGTGTCGTAGGTACAGTACTCACCGGTATCTTCTGCGCCTACGTAGCTGTTGGTCGTAAAGGAGCAGAAAAACAAGGGCAGGTATGATTTGTAATTCGGGCTCCATGGTGTCCTCCTTCCTTGTGGGATGTGTTCAGGTGAGCGTTTTCCCATAGCAAAAGCTGTTTCCTCCGTGTTTTTATCCGCGGTGCATCCGCCCCGGAAAAGGTGGCAGATTGGCGGGTTGTAATAGTGTGGGCGGTACATTGTCTCCCGCCTGTCTGTTGGTGGTAACCGCTGCGCTGCTTGTCTGTACCGTCGTGGCGGGCGGTGTGTTAAGGTGGCAGTCTTTGTTGGCGGTTTCCGCCAGGGTCATGATTCCCTTTTTTTGTCCGCCGGCCTGTTTGCGGTATTACCGCACCTTTAACACCGTCCGCCAGGGTTGTAATGACCCCCATAGTGTTTACAGTGGACTTTTACAAGGCCTACCAGGACAAGCTTGTGCTGCATCTGGTCAGCCTGTTCGAGGAGATGGTATATGACAGACGTATGCCCCCTAACCATGAAAAAGGCCCTCCTGGTCACCCTGCTCAAGCCGGGCAAGCCGGCTGATCACTGTTCATCTTAGCAGCTTCTGTCACTCCTAAATACTGATACAAAGGTCTTCAGGAAAATACTAGCTAATCGGATGGCGCCCTTGCTCCCAAACATCGTAGGCCCAGAGCAATCCGGCTTTATACCCGATCGATCACACATATACAACCTTCATACCCTTTTCAGTGTGATCTCCCTTATCAATCCTGCTATGCGCGCCATGGCAATTTCTTCGACTCTGTTGAGTGGGGTTTATGGTATCAGTGTTATGCCACGTAGAAGCTGTTTCCTTAACTGGTGCAGGTCCTACATATGCAACCAATGTCATGGATATGGGTTAACAGTCGCTTGACGACCCCAATCACCATCACAAGAGGCACATGGCAGGATTTGGTCTTTGTCCCCACTACTGTATGCACTTATTATGAAACCCTTGGTGTGCACGCTGCGTGAGTATCATGCCCATCGCAGTATTCACTTCCCACATTTTAATCTGATAGTGTCCGTTTACACACACGAGACGTTTTTGTACGTTTGTGACCCTGAATATAACTGTTTGCCAAACCCCAAGTAGGTCGTCCTTTTTGGCGACCACTACAGCATGCAAATTAATGGTGGCAAATCCTTCATATTGCCTCTTTTTGCTGCTGCGACACCGATACGGCTTGAGTTCCCACTGAGATGGATATTGGAGCCGTTGCACTAAGTATTCAGATCAACATTGATCTGGAGGTGGTGATGTGAGAAAACTATGGAAAGGCAGTGCATCGCCGTACTGATGCAATGGACTACTGGGTGTGACACCACCCTTTCTCTTTGCGGCTGTCTAGCCATCATGAAGATGGTGGTGTTACTTCTATTCCTGTTTCTGTTTGCGAATACACTGATGTTGGTCCCCGGTGTGTTTTTCCAACGCTGCACACACTATTGGTGCACCTAGCTTGGGCTGGAAGGCAACCATGAGTGCGATGGGATAAACTTACCCTGCCATTCGAGATGGGGGGCTTAATGCTCCAGATCTCAAAGCTTATTACAGAGCGGCGCAATGTATGTTTGCACAATACTGGCTTTTTGGACCAACAGATTTTTCACATCTCTGGTTGAAACAGGATGCAGCGTCACCGCTGTCACTACCCCAATTGTTTTTCAGCAGACCAGTTTGTTGTTATCACGTTTTTGCCCTTATAGGAAGTGCCTCTGGAAGAGATCAATGGAACTACAACCTAGGACCCTGCTGTACTCCCCGCAGCTCCCACTGGAGTGGTGCACGTGGTTTCCACTAGGAGAGGAAAGGGTGGCTGCCGCAGCACTCCAGAAGCCTGGGATCCAGTGCATGGGTGACTTTTTTGAGAACAGGTTACTCTTACAAAAGCCAAAAGCAAACAAAGCCAGCAAATGGAAAGCCAGAAAATATGAGTTACACACCACAAAGCCGATGGAAATCAACAAGCAGAATGCGGTCCTAGATCAACTTTCTGAATGTCCTCAAGACGTATTTAGCAGGCTGTCTGGTAGGCTGCAACCTAATAAGGACGATGGCAGGATGGTGAAACAAGAGCAGAGATAGAGGTGCAGAACAAAGGAGCGAGAAAAAGAAATGTGCAGAGCTTAGGCCAGGTAAGAGTTGGTGAACCCCATAATTGTCAGGGAGAGTTCTGAGTGGTGCAAACCTCCTGATAATTAAGGTACAGAGGCAGGGAGTGTGCTTGGCACATGCCCAAGAAAAATGGAGAATGTAGAAAACAGCATGCAGTCCTGAGGGGGGCCATAATTAGAATGTGTGAAAAATTGGCCCTATCCAGATTAGCCCACTTGAAACTAAAAATGGTTGCAATCCTCCAACTACTCGAGTGAAACAATAGACATAGAGCTTGCAGCATATGCCTCCAGCTATGACATTGAATCAGTGCAAAACAAACTACTTAATAGAAACGTGAGAGGAAAGAACAAAATAATCTAGCAATTTGCAGACCTACTAGTATGCATAACAAACAGGGCATTGCTTGATCTATTCTAGCTTTTTCTACAATACAAAGACAGACTAACCTCACATAATACAAATCATTGAAAGGAGACAGTAAGGCAAGATACCACACTGATCAGTTTTACTACAAATGAGACTTCAATATGGTTTGCTGTATTAAGTTCCTTATAAACTCATATTGAAGAGAGGGATGTCCTGGCCATCTAAAATATGGCACTTACCATGTAAAATATCAATTGTTCCTCACTGAAGAACCATCAGGAGCCAAACAAGCTCACACAGCAAATACTATGAAATACCCTGCAATTACCATGTGAGGTGGTATCAGGACCTAAAATGTGAGTGGGCACCATGAACTATAGACGAAATGGGCATCGGGGTATACAGTGTGAGGGAGCAACAAGCTGTACAGTGTGAGGGAGTGGTAGGGTCTATGTTGGGATGGACCAATGTAGCCCGTGTGATAGAATTAAATGGCTACATATGGGGCTATGGATGCAAAGATGTGGCAGAGCTACATTGTAAGGAATCATTCCTAGTTCAATATTACCAACATCCGGGTTGTGGTGTGAGGGAGCACTATGAATTACAAGGTGAGGGAGCATCAGAGCTTCAGTGTGAGGGAGCATTGTGCTAACATTATCAGCAGGTCCCTGGATAGGCGATGAAAGGGGTGTCAGAGCTACAGCAGATCTCTCATGGTTCCCAAGTTCATGCATCAGTAGCTCATCTAGGCCAAGTTTTTTGTTTTTGTTTTTGTGATTACTTTTTTTCGGATTAGTTTTGAATTTAAAATGGGATAAACAGAAATCCAGTTTCCAGAATGCAAAGCAAAACCATCGACTGAATTAGATACTCACACATAACCAGTGAGAGAGAGAAATGGAGCGTACCTCGATTCAGTGTGCGAGAACAAGGAAGCAGAGAGTGACATATTGACAGGTAGGGGCGCAGCTCTGGTGGGTGTTTAGGGTATGACACCCCACAATAAATGGAATCTGGTTTGTGTATTTTTGGTCCAGGGGCCTCCAGTCGGGCTAGTAGTTTCTGTGGTCAGGTTTCCACTCACATCAGTAGCCTTCATAATCCAAACGCACATCTCTATGAAACTTTGCAAAGCTTCTATACACCAACCCATCCTCTTCTCTCTCACACAAAACAGACCAGACCAAGAATAAATGCATTTTGCCATTTCAATGGAAGTGATGTTTGGGATTTCTCTGTTCCACACCACGAACTCTTACTGATTTAGGTCCTGATTTAGATCCTGGAGGAGTGTGTTACTCCGTCACAAATGTGACGGTTAACCTGTCCCCCGTATTATTATACCATTAGAGCCTGTGGGGATTGTATATCTGTCACGTTTGTGACGGAGTAACCCCTCCTCCAGGATCTAAATCAGGCCCTAAGCTATGCCTGTATTGACAGGTAGCGTCAGGGCTACACTTTAAGGGAGCATAGGGGCCCAAATGTGAGCAGAATCAGAACTAATGTGAGAGATAACATTAACACTGCAGTACAGACTAGCAGTAGCAATGCAGTGGGGAAAGAGATGCCACATATTGCGAGGAACTACACAGCTACTGTGTGAGCGAACATTATGGGCTACAACGACGTTTTGTAAATAAGCACCTCTGAAGCTTGTATACACAATTCGGCCAATGTACCACAATCATGGCTTGCAATTACTTCACGCTACACCAGAACTAGCCCAAGACCAAGCTCTGCCAATGTACATTCTTTCTGACTGTAGCAGTCCACGCTACCCCAAAACTACAACCCAGACAAAGCCAATTTACCTTACTCTAGTACTGTAGTACTCTATTAATGCAGAAATAAAACCCAGACAAACCTCCACCATCGTTGCTCCATCCGAGCACAGCTCTGTCAAAGTGTTGGAGTCATGACGTGTAGAACATCAAGCAACTCTAGACCTGGAACTGAGACACAAGTGTACCAGTGCACATAGACAGCAACCCCCGCTATCCAGTCTAGCTATTACTAATAATAGGAACTTGCTTTTATATCATACTTGTTGCAACCATTTTACTGTTTCCTGCCACACTTTGCAGTTTACTGGTACTTGAATGTGCACACAGCTCTGCAGGCACTTCTCAGTCTTGACATGAGCACCCTCTGCGCTTTGATCCTTGAGGACCGCTCCCTAGTAGCTCAAATTCATAGCCACCAGCAATGCAGGGTAGTACTGGTGTTTCCAGCAACGTAAAAAGAAGTGGCGAGTTGTTGTAATCTGGGGTAAGCCTTTAATATGAGAAAGTTTGTTCTGTTCGTTCTTTTAGAATATTGATACTTGCTTGACTCCTTTTTCAGTCAGTGAATGGTACGAAATGGGATAATCGCAAAGTGGTCTTGTACCAGTGAGGCAATGGTGTTGGAAGAGCATGTACAGGATGGTCTCCACAACTACATGTTGGTTAATGATGAGGAACTGTTGAAAAATACTGATGTAGGAGTGAATAGGCAATACGAGATGGTGGTGGAGATGAAAGTAAATGTTTTGGTGGTGACGCTGTACCAACCCTAAAAGAAGGACGAGCACGCCATCCCAGGAATCACAGACCACCTCGCTATTTGGAGGAACATGTGCAATTTTCTTCATTCTTCTGTATGGATTAGCTTACCTAGTTTATTTTTATGGATTGTGATCTTATATTTATGTTTTCTTTTATTGTTTTTTTTGGGGTATAAAGGGAGGGGATGTGTTGTAATCTGGGATATGCATTTAATAATACAATTTAGAATATTTGTTCTGCTAGATTCCTTCTTAGACAGTCGACCCGTGGCTGGCTATGGGAGGGTCACGTTTCTGTCTGTTCTATCAGCGTTTCAATGAACAGTTATTTCAACAGGAGTATGAATTCGGCAGGTCAGATCAGTCCGGCCCAGCACATCTTCTCCTTCAGAGCTGATTCGCGTCACTTTTGATTCACACGCTCACAGCCGGAGCTGGGAAGACTATGGCTGATAGACTGTGCATGTGCACTTGCGCAGTGAACGCATCAGTGCTGGAAACATGCAAGGAAGCCCTCGCCTACTTGTTAAAATGGCGCAGAGAATGCAAGAGATCCATTGCATCATTTACTATTGCCATTGACTTAATGCCTCGAGAGGAAGTGATTCCAGGGAGTCACTTGTCATCAGCACTGCCAGAATGGCTTTATCTTGTGGGCAGGCAGAAGCTCAGGTCCAGGAGGTGTAGGGGTTCATCAGGAAACCAAATGGAAGTCAGGGGGGACCCCCCCCCCCTTTTTTTTTGCCATCGAGAAGATCACAAGCGCATGCAGCCATTCCGCCCCTCCGCCCCCGTCGCTTCCGTGCCTACATTTCAATCTTATAGCTCAGACATGAAAAGATTATTTATAAAAGAATGAGAACCTTCATCCCTTCTTTAGGATCTGCATTTTCCAAGTCCTCGAAAGCTTTAACCTTAGTCCAAACTTTATAACCAAAGTAAGAGGGTTCCTTAATAATCCCCCAGCCCAGGTAACATGTGGTGAGTTCCTTTCATGGCCTTTTCCAGTGAGTATTGGCACGAGGCAGGGCTGCCAATTCTCGCTTCAAATATGCTTACTAACCCAAGAACCACTTCGAACGGCCATATGAATTAGATCCAGTTTTAAAGGGAACCGTAACACATCAAAAGTCTCAAAGACTCTTTTATAAGTACATAAGGTTATGTTTAAAATTACAGAGCCACAAACCTAACCTCATTTGCTGTATCCTCCCTTTTCAACCAACTGTTAACTAACTGCTCCATTGCTCTTCAGGCATAATAGATGTATCCCTTCATGGTGCAGAGGCATAGCTATTTCTTTAACATCTAGCTACTTTGTTAACAGTGGCCAAGGTTGGCATCTTCCACCATTGGAAATCCAAATGTACCTCGTTCACTGGGAATGGCTAACTGAAATATTTCACATTGTGTCCTATATTAGAGTGATAGTGTAAGGAAATGCCTCCTTGGCATGGTTACACCCTGACTTTTTGCCTTTGCTGATGCTAAGTTTTGATTTGAAAGTGTGCTGAGGCCTGCTAACCAGGCCCCAGCACCAGTGTTATTTCCCCAAACTGTACTTTTGTTTTCACAATTGGCACACCCTGGCATCCAGGTAAGTCCCTTGTAACTGGTACCCCTGGTACCAAGGGCCCTGATGCCAGGGAAGGTCTCTAAGGGCTGCAGCATGTCTTATGCCACCCTGGGGACCCCTCACTCAGCACAGACACACTGCTTGCCAGATTGTGTGTGCTGGTGAGGACAAAACGAGTAAGTCGACATGGCACTCCCCTCAGGGTGCCATGCCAACCTCACACTGCCTATGCAGTATAGATAAGTCACCCCTCTAGCAGGCCTTACAGCCCTAAGGCAGGGTGCACTATACCATAGGTGAGGGCACAAGTGCATGAGCACTGTGCCCCTACAGTGTCTAAGCAAAACCTTGGACATTGTAAGTGCAGGGTAGCCATAAGAGTATATGGTCTGGGAGTCTGTCATGCACGAACTCCACAGCACCATAATGGCTACACTGAAAACTGTGAAGTTTGGTATCAAACTTCTCAGCACAATAAATGCACACTGATGCCAGTGTACATTTTATTGTAACATACACCCCAGAGGGCACCTTAGAGGTGCCCCCTGAAACCTTAACCAACTACCCGTGTAGGCTGACTGGTTTTAGCAGCCTGCCACACTCGAGACATGTTGCTGGCCACATGGGGAGAGTGCCTTTGTCACTCTGTGGCTAGTAACAAAGCCTATACTGGGTGGAGATGCTTATCACCTCCCCCTTGCAGGAACTGTAACACCTGGAGGTGAGCCTCAAAGGCTCACCCCCTTTGTTACAGCACCCCAGGGCATTCCATCTAGTGGAGTTGCCCGCCCCCTCCTTCCACGGCCCCACTTTTGGCGGCAAGGCCGGAGGAGATAATGAGAAAAACAAGGAGGAGTCACTGGCCAGTCAGGACAGCCCCTAAGGCAACCGGAGCTGAGGTGACTCAGACTTTTAGAAATCCTCCATCTTGCAGATGGAGGATTCCCCCAATAGGGATAGGAATGTGACCCCCTCCCCTTGGGAGGAGGCACAAAGAGGGTGTAGCCACCCTCAGGGCTAGTAGCCATTGGCTACTGCCCTCCCAGACCTTAACACATCCCTAAATTCTGTATTTAGGGGCTCCCCAGAACCTAGGAACTCAGATTCCTGCAACCTAAGAAGAAGAGGACTGATGAGCTGAAAAACCCTGCAGAGAAGACGGAGACACCAACTGCTTTGGCCCCAGCTCTACCGGCCTGTCTCCCCCCCTTCTGAAGACACTGCTCCAGCGACGCTTTCCCCAGGGACCAGCGACCTCTGAATCCCCAGAGGACTGCCCTGCTCTAGAAGGACCAAGAACTCCCGAGGACAGCGGCTCTGTTCACCCAAGACTACAACTTTGTTTCAAAAGTAGCAACTTTAAAACAACTGCGTTTCCCGCCGGAAGCGTGAGACTTGCTACTCTGCACCCGACGCCCCCGGCTCGACTTGTGGAGAACAATCACTTCAGGGAGGACTCCCAGGCGACTGCAAGACCGTGAGTAGCCAGAGTTGCCCCCCCTGAGCCCCCACAGCGACGCCTGCAGAGGGAATCCCGAAGCTCCCCCTGACCGCGACTGCCTACTTCCCAGATCCCGACGCCTGGTAAAGACTCTGCACCCGCAGCCCCCAGGACCTGAAGGACCGGAACTCCAGTGCAGGAGTGACCCCCAGGAGGCCCTCTCCCTTGCCCAGGTAGTGGCTACCCCGAGGAGCCCCCCCCTTGCCTGCCTGCATCGCTGAAGAGACCCCTTGGTCTCCCATTGATTCCAATTGAAAACCCGACGCGTGTTTGCACACTGCACCCGACCGTGTGTACTTTCTGTGCTGACTTGTGTCCCCCCCGGTTCCCTACAAAACCCCCTGGTCTGCTTCCGAAGACACGGGTACTTACCTGCTGGCAGTCTGGAACCGGGGCACCCCCTTCTCCATTGAAGCCTATGCGTTTTGGGCACCACTTTGACCTCTGCACCTGACCGGCCCTGAGCTGCTGGTGTGGTAACTTTAGGTTTGCTCTGAGCCCCCAACAGTGGGCTACCTTGGAACCAAACTTGAACCCCGTAGGTGATTTACTTACCTGCAAAAACTAACTAACTCTTACTCCCCCCAGGAACTGTTGAAAATTGCACTGTGTCTAGTTTTAAAATAGCTATATGTGATTTATGTGAAAAGTGTATATGCTATTTTGCTAATTCAAAATTCCTAAAGTACCTACCTGCAATACCTTTCATTTGAAGTATTACATGTAAATCTTGAACCTGTGGTTCGTAAAATAAACTAAGAAAATATATTTTTCTATACAAAAACCCATTGGCTTGGAATTGTCTCTGAGTGTGTGTTCCTCATTTATTGCTTGTGTGTGTACAACAAATGCATAACACTACTCCTTTGATAAGCCTACTGCTCGACCACACTACCACAAAATAGAGCATTAGTATTATCTCTTTTTGCCACTATCTTACCTCCAAGGGGAACCCTTGGACTCTGTGCATACTATTCCTTACTTTGAAATAGTGCATACAGAGCCAACTTCCTACAGATAGCTAGAGCACATGATTCATGAAAGCTCTTTATTGGATATAAGCTCCCTTGCTGTACAATGATATAAGCAACTGATACACAGTTTATATTTTTGAAGTATTACCTGGATGTGTGGAAATACGGAATAGTGAGTACACCACCAGGTCAGTAATAGAGCGTTGGAATCTCATGATGTAAGATCTCAAACTGTATTCAGAAATATCAACTGTTTGGAACTCTGACATTGACCCCCATTTGCCCCACCTTCGCTCCAGGTTTTAGAACAGTTAACAGCATAGTAAGTGTAGCCTGTGCTTGTTTGAACGACAATGCATTCATAATATGGTGCTGATATCCTTATATTTTTCATAATGGCTGTCAAGAATGCAGGACTTATGACATGAATCAAGACTACTTTATTATTAATCTGTTTTAAGATATATTTTTATCTTGCTAAAAAACGGAAAAAAATATATTTCTAAACAAAGGAGATATAATAATAAATAATGCACATGGACTTCATTTTTAATATAAATGTCGGCTGGGAAACATCCTAACCAACTCGTTGGGAACAGTGCAGACATTTCCCACGCAAGGGTAACCACACTTGCCGGAACTACGACTGCCTTTTTCGGTGCCTTAACCACGCATGTGCTGAACTATGCATATGCATGGTTAAGGCACAGAAAAAGACGGAATGGATAGGGAAAGCATGCAGGAAGGTAAGTGGGGCTGGGGCAGGGTTGTGGGGTAGTTTTTAGGCGTGAGGTAAAATAAGGGCATGAGGAGTGTGAGGGGGGTTGGTCTATTTCTTTTTTTTTTGTGGTGGGGGTGTTTGGTGAATTTTTTTTTTAGAGTAGGGCTTAGGGAGGGGGTCGCGCTATATTTGTTTTTTAATTTTTAGGGGTGGGGTGGATTAACCTCTTTAGTGCGCAGATGCCCACACTACCTCCCTTGTGCGGGTCACGACCAGTGGCCGACACCGGAGAGGGGATCGAAAAATCGGATTTAAAAAAAATATATTTTGTTTAAAAATACCCCAGGAGACATGGAAGATCTTCCAGGTCAACCCTCGATGCCCCCCACCCGCCCCTTTGTGACGCTGTTTTGTTTTCTAAATCGGCCGCTTCCTACTTCGATGGGGAAAAAAGCCCCAAATGGCCTTCCTGACGTTCGGGAAGACCTTGTTTGAAAAGGGAGACTAGCTACGATCGAGGGCCAGGAAACCCCACCAGACACCAGGGATTTCACTTGGGGTGGGTTGGCCCCCTCGGCAAACGGGCTGCCCACCAGCCCCCCCGGGGGCATATTATAAAAAAAAAAAAAAAAGTAGGTGTCCCCTGGGGGGGGGGGGGGGGAGTGGGGGGAGGGCACAATCATTCCCGATCGTGCCCCCAGGGGCTAAGTTAAAAAATAAAATAAAAATAACAATTGCCAGGGCGACCCCCTGTGGGGGCAATAATTCTTTTTAGTAATTGTATGATTTCCCTGGGGGCCACTATGGCCCCCAAGAAAACCATACAGCTACTAAAAAAAGATATAGATCTCCATATATATAGATCTCTATCTATGTAGATAGATATATCTATCTATGTAGATAGATATATCTATCTATATAAATAGATGTATCTATCTATATAGATAGATATATCCATATGGATAGATATGTGTGTATATATATACATATATATATATATATATATATATATATATATATATATATATATATATATCACTTTTGTCAATGTGTGTGTGGTTTCCATGGGGGCTGCGATTGGCCCCCAGGAAAACCGGACCCACATATAAAAGTGATCCATATATATATATATATATATATATATATATATATATATATACGCACACACAATCACACACACACATATATATATATATTTGCCACCAGTTGTGTTACAGCTTGCGTCTTCAAAGCAATGCACATACTTCAACTGACGCGTTTCAACTGTAGCTCTTAGGCAGCAATAAAAAAGTCAAGTAAGTCTTATGATTATGTTTCTGCTACAAAAGGATCAGACTTTTGTATAGTGGCAGTTTTGATGCCATAAAGTAGCGCAGAAGGTTTATATGCCTACTACAAAGATCAAATCTGTATTTTATGTAAATAGCTAAGTACATTAGTAAAGTCAGCCATTACCTGTGCTATAATACAAATGAAATGTATGTGCAGGGGGCTATGGAGAGATGAAGGGTACTTTTGCTGGGTGGTAGTGAGGGAATCCGAGGAGGAGGTCATGGGAGTGGGAGCACCAATAATGATTGTTGGACTGGGCTCTAGAGGTGCTAAAGACTGTGACGATTGGTATGTGACAAGGTGAAGTAATAGTGTGCCTTTTTTCATGTGCCTTGAAAGAATGTGCTGATTGAGGGAAGAAGCGAACGTAAGGTGACCTCTACTGTTGCATGTATCACACACACACCCACCCACCAGCAATTTTGTGACTGTCTATGTAGGCTAGTGTTGTAGAGCAACAGTTTAGCCACTAGCAGAGATGGCATCTCGTTGGATGACTGCTGCTCAAGCCCTCACTCATGTTGTAGAGGACATCTCTGACGTAGGATCAGAGACCGAGACAGCAGATACTGAGACAGCATCTGAGGGATAGGACAATGGTGCAGACTATGGGAGTGATTTTTCAGTCGTAGAAGTCTCATTTGATAACTCCTCTTCCAGTGATTATGAGGGAGGTGATGATTACAGACCTTCTGTCCCTTTGCAAGCACAGACTGTGCAACGGGACAATAGCGGGTTAGCCCAACCCAGAGATCAGGTGCATGTGGCGGCAAGCACAGAGTGTGTGCTCTCTTGAGAGCTTGCCAATTTAGTTCAGCCCCAAATTCCACCACCCAAATCGTATTGTGGAGACATTAAAATTATCTATCACAAAACAAACTAGTTATGTAAAGCAGGCACCTGTGTTTTCGGTCCTCAGCTCAGCGGCAATGTAGGGGAACATACCAAACCCAGACATTTCTGGAAACTAGACATACAGGGGAGTCCACAGAGGTGTGACTTGTGTGGATTCCACAAAGTTTTTTTACCCAGAATACCCTGCAAAGCTGAAATGTTGAATAAAAACTCTATTTTTTCTTGCATGTCTGTCACAGAAACTACAGGAATATGCTGGGATCCACAAAATTGTAGGTATGATTTTTATTGGAAGACTTGGGGCAACGCTGGGTGGAAGGAAATTCGTGGCTCCTCTCAGATTCCAGAACTTTCTGTCACTGAAATTTGAGGAAAAAGTGTTTTCTTGGCCAAATGTTGAGGTTTGCAAAGGATTCTGGGTAACAGAACCTGGTGAGAGCCCCACAAGACAACCCATCTTGGATTCCCCTAGGTGCCTAGTTTTAAAAAATGCACAGGTTTGGTAGGTTTCCCTTAGTGCCGGCTGAGCTAGAGGTCAAAATCCACAGCTAGGCACTTTCCAAAAAACACATCAGCTTTCAATGTAAAAATGTGAGGTGTCCATGTTGCGTTTCCTGTGGCGGGCATTAGGCCTACCCATGCAAGTGAGGTACCATTTTGTATTGGGAGACTTGGGGGAACACAGAATAGCAGAACAAGTGTTATTGCCCCTTGTCTTTCTCTAAATTTTTTCCTTCCAAATGTAAGCCAGTGTGTAAAAAAAGACATCTATTTGAGAAATGCCCTGTAGTTCACATGCTAGTAAGGGCACCCCGGAATTCAGAGATGTGCAAATAACCACTGCTTCTCAACACCTTATCTTGAGTCCGTTTTGGAAATACAAAGGTTTTCTTGATACATATTTTTCACTCTTTATAGTTCAGCAAATTAATTGCTGTATACCTGGTATGGAATAAAAACCAATTGCAAGGTGCAGCTCATTTATTGACTCTGGGTACCTAGGGATCTTGATGAACATACAAGCCTTATATATCCCTGCAACCAGAAGAGTCCAGCAGACGTAAGGGTATATTGCTTTAAATCTGACATCACAGGAAAGAGTTACAGAGTAAAACATGGAGAAAAATTACTTTTTTTCAGCTAAATTTGAATATTTGTTCGTTTCAGATGTTATCTTCTGTAGAAAAACCTTGTAGGATCTACACAAATGACCCCTTGCTAAATTCAGAATTTTGTTTACGTTTTAGAAATGTTTAACTTTCCAGGATCCAGCATTTGTTTCACATCCATTTCTGTCCCTAACTGAAAGGATGCTGAAAGCACAAAAAATAGTAAAAATGGAGTATGTCCCGGTAAAATGCCAAAATTGTGTTGAAAAATGTGGTTTTCTGATTCAGGTCTGCCTGTTCCTGAAAGCTGGGAAGATGGTGATTTGAGCACTGCAAACCCTTTGCTGATGCCATTTTCAGGGGAAAAACCACAAGCCTTTTTAGAAGCCCTTTTTTGCCATTTAAGGAAAAAACAAAAGAAATTGTTGCTGTATTTTGGCAAATTTCTCGGTCTCCTCCAGAGAAACCCACAAACTCTGGATACCTTTAGAATTCCTAGGATGTTGGAAAAAAAGGACGCAAATTTGGCGTGGATAGCTCATGTGGACAAAAAGTTATAAAGGCCTCAGTGCAAACTACCCCACAAAATGTCAAAAAGGGCTCAGCACTGGGTGGGGGGGTGGTGTTCAGCAGCTAAGGGGTTAAGGGCTGGGGTGAGAGTGGGGGTGGGCTGTTTTTTCTTTTCGGGCAGGGGAATTTGGGTATTTTAGGGTAGGGGGCTCGCCCTTTTTATTTTTTTTTGTTATTAGTGGTGGGGTGGATTAAGGTATTGGGTGGGTTGGTCATTTTAGGTTCGGGTCGCGCTATTTTTTTACAGTTTTAGGAGTGAGGTGGATTAAGGACTAGGGGTGGGCTGGGGGTTGGGCTAATTTATTTTTTATAGGGGTGGGGCAGGAGGTTGGGTATTTTAGTGTTGGGGTCTCTCTTTTTTTATTTTTAGGTTTTAGGGGTGGGGTGGATTTAGGGCTTGGAGTGGATGGGGTGTTGGGCATTTTAGGGTAGGGGTCATGCTACTTTTTTAAAAAGGATTTAGGGGTGGGGTGGATTAAGGACTTGGGGTGGGTGGAGGGTTGGGCATTTTAAGGTAGAGGGTTGTGCTACTTTTTTTTAGGTTTTAGAGGTGGGGATCGATTAAGGGCTTGGTGTGGGTGGGGGGTTGGGGTAATTTCTTTTTTTGGGGGTGGGGTGGTGGTTGTGTATTTTAGGGTATGGGGTCATGCTACTTTTTTTTAGATTTTAGGGGTGGGGTCCATTAAGGGCTTGGGGTGGGTGGGGTTGTTGGACATTTTAGGGTGGGGGTAGCACTATTTTGTTTTTAGGTTTTAATGGTTGGGGCACTGAAGGACTTTTTGGGCTTTTTTTTAGGGGCGGGATGGGAGTTGGATATTTTAGGATGGGGGTTGCGCTACTCAGCTTTTTCGTTTTTGGGGTGGGGTACTTTTGGGCCTCAGGTCGGGTGGGAGGGGGGTATGAGAGAACCACACATGCTGTTCCCACACATGCCTTTACTAGGCATGCTTTTACAACAAAAAATCATTGCGAAGGCATGTGTGGTAAAGGCATGCTTGGTAACAACGCGGTCGTTGTAACGACTGCGTTTTTAAGGCATGCGTGGTTCCAGCATGGTTGGTTCCATCAAACATTCATGTCGGCCATAAAGTATGAAGATTTCAAAAAGACTTTTGTCAAGAAATAAGTATTTCAGCAGTTTAAAGTCTTATTCGAGACAATTGTTTATTCCAGGACGTAATTACTATTCCAGTAAATAAATTAGGTCTTCATTTACTAAAGATTTGCACAAGAGCTCACATGAGACCATGCAGTTTACTTCTTATTTAAAGGTCTGCAAACACAGTGCTAAATTGTATTGTGTTGCTTGAATGCCTGCAAAAACGTAGTAAATGGGCCTTAGTACCAACAAATGTACACATCTGATTTTGGCTTATAGCATTTAAATAAGGCAAGAAACAAATCAACAGAATAATAAATCAAACACTGCTGTTCAAAGGTAAATAGATCTCAGAGTATGGAACATTTCAATATCAGCTATGCCAGTTGTTCATAATCTTTCTTTTGTTGTGTTTAGAGATAATAAATCAACATATTATGTTTAATTTTTTAAACAACTTTAAGATGTAAATGAAATATCTGTCTAAAGGCTGAAGAAATAACGTGTAGACATGCCCTGGCTTATTGAGTGCAATTGTGGATAATGTTTGTCAGTCTACTTCACAGGTAAGCACACCAAGAGTCACCACCTCGGGAGTGCCTTTAGACTGAAACCTTCCAGGTACATATAATATCTAATAATACATTTGCCAACCTATTATACTACCAAGTGGAGTCATCACTAGGTAGTTATACTCAGGACCACGTTTCCATAGAAAAAGTGTTTTTTGATTTGCTTACATCTTTGGCACTCTTTGGTGAATCTTCATGAAATTTTCCCAAAAAAGTGTGCTGGTGATTCTTGTTGCACATGGAAAGCTTCAGGGTGATCTGTGTAGCGGGGGACGAGAAAAAGGTGGGTCAAAAAAGTTTTGTCTCCCATGTCAATTCCCTTAGAACCTTTAGAGACGACTAGAGCCAAACTATTGGACAGAATTACACGAAATGTGGCAGAAAGCTAGCTTTTGGTACGCTGATCGTGCTTTTGCTTATTTGGTGTAAATCTGTTCAGTAGTTTTTGAGATATTAGAGGGAAAACACATTTGTATATCTAGGGATGCCGAACCTTTAGGACGTATTCATGAATACTGACAAGCTTGTGTTGGGAAATGCACAGCTCTGATTGGCTGCCAACACTTCAAACCTGTGCAGACTCCCCTGGTTCATAATACTTAAGCCCCGGGGTGGGCCAAGTCCTGGGGGCATTTGTCATTGTAATGCAGTGGGGCCACCTTTGTTGCTTTCATTATTTGTAATGGAGGGGCCGCCCAGTCACCTCCCTCCGCAGCCTCGGGGACTGCAACCTCCCTGGGACTGTAATGAAATTAAAAGCGAAGGGGTTGTCCAGTCCCCCCACAGCCCTGGGGACTGCCACATTCTGAGGCATTTGCTCACATATATGTGGGCGATCAGGCCCCAGCAGCCCCAGAGACTGTCACCTCCCCGGGGGATTGAAGAAAGGCGGGCAGCCCCACAGTAGACCTCGGGACCACCACCTCCCTGGGTCATTCAAGGAATCTTTGTACAAAGGGACCACGTGACCCCCCGCAGCCTGAGAGACTACCACCTCCCCCCCGCAGCCCCAGGGACCATCACCCCTCCGGTGCATTGAAGAAATTGAGTGCGTGGGGGCTGTACAGCCTCCCACAGCCCCCGGGACCACTACCTCCCTGGGGCATATTGTAAAAAATGTAAAGGGAGTCCGTTTCAGACCCCCAAGCCCCAGGGACCACCACCTCCCCAAGACTATTTCCATGTCGGAGGGGTGCTGCATGAACTTCCTCGAGGAGCCACTGATGGCTCTGAGGACTGCCACTCCTCAGTGCCAGCTCATGCCTTGTCCCGGGGTGCCCTTCCCTGGGACATAGCTGTTTGCTTGTGCTTCATGGGAGCTGACAGCTCCCACCAAGTAAAAGCAAATGTAACTCTGCTTTTTGACAGAGAGATCTATCAAACAGGTCCCGCTGTCAGAAAGTGGAGTTTTCATCTGTTTTCCCAGTGCGCAAATATGCGGGCAGGATAGACAGATGAAAACATTGCTCAAGCAAGCAGGAAGCTGCTATTAAAAGCAGCTCCTTGCTTGTTGGAGCAATGCTGACCCCAGCAGGTGGTGGAAGTTGGCTGGAATGGTGGGGGAGGCCTTGGAGGCTCCCTTGCAGTCCCAGATAGCCCATAAAGGGCAAGAAATTGAAAAGAATCAATCGGATGGGACCACAGGGGTGGCTCTGAGGCTATCCCTGTGGTCCCAGATAGCCCATAAAGGGCAAAAAATTAGAAAAATAAAAAAGGTGGCCTAATGGTTAAGGTCTCAGAGCCTCAGACACAAGGTTGAGGGTTCTACTCCAGCTGTGTTCGCAATCATTTCCCTCCTTTAATTCCCTTTAAACTTCAAAAGTTTAAGGCTCATACTGAAAGGTAATGTCACTCATTTTAATTGAAAAATATTTTTTTCTTTTCAATTTGTCCAGAAATTTCTCATTCTAAGTATATTATCCTTCAAAGCCTAAAAAACTCTTTATCTCTCTCTTGCTTTCAATCTTTCTCCCACTCACACACCCACTCAGATTTCTACCCACTCTCATACAAACTCAGACACTTATGCACTCACTCACAGACCAACTCAGACTCTCATGCACCCAGTCACAGCCCCTCTCAGACCCTCACAAACCCACTCGCAGACCCACTCAGACACTCACGCACCAACTCACAGACCCACTCAGACTCTCACACACCCACTCAAAGATTCACTGACACCATCATGCACCCATTCCCAGACCTGCGCAGACACTGAGGCACTCATTTAGACACTGATGCACGCACTCTCACACCCAGACAGAGACTCTCACAGCAACTCTCACTTCCAGATAAACCTATTCTCACACCCAGAGAGACAGGCTGCAGCCAACTCCTGCTGTATATGGGCGAAGGCCGTGCACGTTTGGGTGCTTATAGGGGGTCGTGGGCTATGTGCGGCAGTGATTGGATTAACGTATAGTACAAAAAATTACTGTATGTTAAAAAAACATGGAAATTCACTGGAAATGTTATGGTTAGGAAAGAGAATTTTTTTTAAAATATAAAAATTCCCTTAAAAAAACAAATGTCACAGGGACGTTATAGTTAGGCTCACATTTAAAATGTCCAAAACAATAGAAATTCACCTATTCTATCTATAGTTATCTCAAGTAACTATAACTCGTGCCTTAAGGTAACTATAACTTGCGCCTTGCGCACACTGTTATTTACCTCACAAATTACGGCACTCATGACATCTTTGACAACATCATTGATATCAATGTAATATTTACAGTAAAATGTATGACAAATTTGTTTTTACATGGCGAATGTACGAGTTGTAGTTACCTTAGGTTATAGTATGAGTTGGCAAACCATAGTGGCCAGGTCAACCCGTTTTGGAGAATTATATGCACGACTAACACCCTACTTTTTATATATATATATATATATATATATATATATATATATATATATATATATATATATATATATATATATATATATATATATATATATCCTTCACAAATATGGTCTGCACCACAGCTCCAGGTCAGATCCTCCTTCACAAAATTAGTCTCCAAAAAGTCAGCAGCACTCTAGAGGCTCTTAATTTGTTATTTATTCAGCATCAGATATCAGTACCAAAATACCAGCCAATGCATTTTGACCACTCAGGTCTTTTTCACAGCTTGTGGTCCTTTCTTAATTTCAACATTTATACCCGTCCTGCTCACAATGAAGCATTCTGGGAACTGTAATTGTCATAAACGTTACTTATAGTAACATTTCGAAAGAAAACACAAAAATAATCAACCAGAATGCAATGTCAAATAAGTGAGTATTAATAGAGTTCCCTCCCTCTAAGTGACGTTGTGTAGTAACTTTTGTGACAAGTACTTAGTATTCAGCTATTTTCTCCATTTCTCTATTTTTAAATGACTCAAGCCTTACAATTATTGGCCACAGTTCACCGAGATAGCCTCCAATCTTATCATGCTTATCACCTATGAGTGAGGTATTATAATCAAATATAAGTACCAGCCCAATGACCTCATAATTTTTGACCAATCTGAGTCTGCGTAGTTTAATTGGAGAAAAGTTACTTGTTTACTCAAAATTAGTTTTTACTTCTGATGTTTAACATGCTATTCCAAATAAATATGTAATTCTTCATCGCTGTTCAGCCAGAAAGGGGTGTTGGTTTGTAGTTTTATGATATATCAAGACCCTCTGGAGTCTATTTATTAAGTTTCAGGCCTGTGTTTGTGACACTGTAGTGATGCAAAACAGCACCAAATCTTTATTCGCTAATTTACTTTCCAGGGCTAAACTTGTTTAGCGCTGGAAATTCACTCGAAAGTAGCACAAATTAGCGCATAGTACTGTTTTGCATTACTTAGCACCAAGGGATTATACCATGGGTGGTGCATGGGCATTCTCATGCAACCATCCAAGGTTTCTGACACTAAGCCCAAGTTATTTAAAAATGTAGACAAGGTTTAGTGTAAGAAAACAGCACCCAGTTCAGAAAGGCGCTATGAAGGAGAAATGCTTTTTTTCTCCTTTATTCACCAACTTTGGATGTGTGCTGCATTCTACAACACAAATACAAAGTGGGAAAATGTTTAAAGTTAGTCTAAGCATAGTATTTTATACTGGAAGGGTATTCTTCATGTACAAAACCTATGCTAGACTCACAGAGACACCCTAGCACTATGGTGCACAGCTGCACATTTCTGTGCCAGCATAGGAAGAGGGGAGGGGAGGAGGGTGCCATATTTCTGTAAATATGGGAATCTTCTGCTATCTCTTTCTCACACAGCACAGCAGTTGCAGCTGCTTCACTGCAATGGTACACATTGGTAAATGTAGCCCTCTTTGTTTGGACGGTCAGATTTTTTCACCCCTTTTTCAGCTTTTACGTGTTTGATCCTACAATATAGCATTGTCTTCCAAGTATAACCTTCATGATCTTTCAGTAGATGTTTTGCTATTGCCTAGGATGGTTCTCTTTTTTTCAGTGGCTTATATGTTCTTGGATTAGTGTCCTGAGTTGGTAGATGGTACTTCCTGCATATTTGAGCCCTAATTTGCTTACAAGGATGTAAAATACATGAGATGTCTCACACATTAACTTTTGCTGGTTTCTGATACATTGTCCTTGTTTATCCTTGATCTCATTCTTATTTCTCCCAATCTTACATGCACTACATTTGTTAAAGCCAACCCTAGAGTTATCTAGCCATGTCTTTATTTGTTTGCCTTCAAAGTGACTTTGTTTTAGTTTGACCCTTAATGAAGCTGGCTTTCTGTATGTAACGGACCCTATTAGTTTTAATTTATTCCTATGTTTATATATATATATATACATATAACTGTCATGTGATCAAAGTATCACAGTACTGACTGTGGGGATTTGAGTCTTCACCAATTAATAATGTCACAAATCTGTGTTAAGTCAAGCTACATCTCAATAATTTAAACCTGAGTGCAACTCTTCGTAGCTGTAGCACAGAATAGGCAGTCTTTACTTGGGAGAAAAGTGTGAATCATGCATAGTACAAAACAGTTAAGAAGTACAAAACACAACACAATAACAATCCAATTCTAATTCATAAATATAGAGTAAATTTGAAAAAACAACTAGATACCAAAATGCCAAACATCCGATGTAAGGAACCAGAGACATGATTTTTCAAATTTTAGTTATACTAGGTCCAAAAAGTGTAAAGTGTCAACCGTAGGCATCTGGTCAAGCTTGATAAGGCCAAAGTCAAAATTTTATGCTGACTGCAATGGAGCATGGGTTGGATACAGGGACCAGGTTCATCCAAGTGAATAGTTTACTTTTTGAAGTGACCATCTTTTGTTTTGTATTCCACCAGATGTTTTCTTTCGTGGACTAAACCCATTTTTGTTGTCCATAGGACTCTGCACAGTTCACTTCTGCTAACGAGTCGTAAAGTGCTTGTGCTTTCCCTTTTAAATATCATAGAATTGTTGTACATCTATCTGGCACATTGAATTTATTTAGAAGTCCCTAGTATATGGTACTAAATGTACATGTGCCTGTAAAGTAAATGCTACCAGTAATGTAGCAAGAAGAAACTGTCGGAGGCCTACCCTTGTAGCCTGCATGTGCAGTTTTAAACATCTGTTTCATCCTGGCAAAAAAAAAACCTTTCCAGGTTAAACCTTCCTTTTTAGTACTTACAAGCCACTCCTTAGGTAAGCTGTAAATGCCTATAGTGCAGGGGGCATGGTGTTTTAAATGAAGGACATGTATATTTAACGTTTCACACGTCCGTGCAGTGAAAAACCTCCAAAGGCATTTTTTTGTATGGCAAGGCTGGCTCTCCCATAGGAAAAAACACTGCTACATTATAACATCTTCTTAAGTTTGGGAATAGCTAGAAACAAGATTCAGGGACCTATTTGAATTATAATCTGAAATCCAAAGTACCTCCCCCCATGTTCCAGGACATTTATTACTGGTGACCTGCCCTATCCTCTTTCTATTGTGAAGGAGGTCTCCAGGTGCTCAGCCATGCTTTCACCCACGCCCTCTCACTCATGTGCCTGTTCTCCTCTTGGGTCCAAGTATCAATGAACACTCTTTCTTGAAGCTCCCTTGTGGAACCATCCTCACATGCTTGGTTATCTTCTTGGCCATCCCCTCTCCTTTGGGTTTTCTTTTTTTCTGTTCTTGGTCATCCCACTATCCCTCATCCACCTACCAATTTTGGTCAGGCGACTGAGGTATTCACACCTCCATCGTAAGTGCAGGTTCCCATACTGTGCTCCTGCACAGCCCTTGTTTTGTTCATACAAACCATCAACTAGTCTCCCCCGGCTTATCCCCTCATCCACGGTGGGTTTCATATTTCCACCTTCCACTTTCCCCTCTTTTCCCACGTGCCTCCTCTGTTGTCACAAGCTGGTCCCGCTTTAGAATGCTTGCTCCTGTCCTGCCTGTGCACATATGCGAGCCACCTCGGCCTCTTGCCCATCAGTTTGTTTTTGACCATGTGCTACCAATACTTACGGGGCGTTGGGGGTGGTGCTTACTTCTTTATCCTATGCTGCATCCCTAAGTTGTATGCAGACATGCTCTGATTCTCCATACGATGGCACCTACTGCCCTGCGGATCACTTCCTTGAACATTAATGGTCTAATGCACTATCTGAAGAGCCAATAGATCATCTCTTACTTGGCCTCCAAACACACTGATATGGCCCTGCAGGAGACTGAAAATGTGGAGTGACACTCCTTATATGTACAGTGCTACAGACCTGGACTAATGATGAAGACAGATAGGTTCTGGCTGAATGAAGTATTGAGAACACCATCCTGGGAGTTAGCTTCATCTAGGCCTCTACACAATGAAACATAGTTTCTTTCTCAAACTAAACAGACATATCCTGGGATGACGAGGGCCTCCTTGATGCCTGGCATCTGCTTTACCCATCCGACAATTGAATTTCCCTACGTATTGCGGGTCCATTGGGCACAATTACGGCTGGACTACTTTCTCTCCTCCCTACCAGCTAGTGTTCTAAGTGAGGCAATGCATAATAATAGAGGGCTCCCTCTCTGACCATGTGAAGGTTGGGCTTGATATTGACTGGGGCTTGATAAAAACATTCTGAAGACCCCGGTTCCTCATCACTTCACACTACAAACTGCCCGCAGAAAAACAACTCCTGAAATCTCATTTGATTGCGTACTATGAGGAGAACAGGAGGTCTGTAACCTCTGCACAAAGCCTGTGGGTGGTGGCTAAAGCCACTCTTCGGGCAAGATTAGGTACGATGCAGCTATCACTAACAAATGGCTGAGGGAATGACAGGCCCATTTGGAGGCAAATAATACATACCAATCACAAGCATATACAAACTATCCGACACAAATATTTGGCGACAGCTGGAGGCTCTAAAGGTGGAATGTAGCCACCTGTCCACATCCAAGGAGGAATACATGATCTACAGTGTGCATGCATGGCACTATGAACAAGAGGAAACCGTAGGCAGAATCTTAGCTACCCAACTCAAACAATGGGAGGCTGCTGCTGCAATCCCCACCATTTGTAATGGAGCAGGAGTTCTGCTTCGAAAGCTTCAAGACATAGCCTAAGAAACTGCTTCCTATTACCAGGCCCTGTACAGTTTTGGAGATCAGGGGTGATCCTGACAGTGAGGACTGCTCTAATCAACTCTCCGATTGCCATACCTCAAAGCCAATGGCAGGGACCTCCTGGATGGGGAAATCTCCAAAGAGGAGATAGTGCAGGCGATCTCTAACCTCCCCTATAATTAAGTCCCTGGAAAGGATGATTTTCCCACAGAATTTTATAGGTGGCTGAATCCAGATATACTCGACTACCTCTATGATTCATGTAAAGAGGTGGAACAAACAGATGCTCTCTCATCCCTCTCTAACAAAACACTCTTAGCTGTTCTCCCCAAGCTTGGGGAAGGATCCTTTGCTCTGCTGTAGCTATGATCCAATATCCCTTTTAAAAGTATGTATTAAAATCCTGGCCAGCATACTGCCCTCATATCTAAAACATGCTATACTCACTCTTATACACCAGAATTAGGTAAGCTTTGTGACAGGATGTACTTTCTGCAATCATCTACAAATCCTTGGCCACCTCCTCTGTTACACCAAAGACTTGCTGGAAGAGGCCTTCACTCTCTCCTTTAATACCAAAAAGGTATTTGACTAGATTGAGTGTTCCTACTTCTTCAGTACACTTAAGAGGTTTGGACTGGGTGAGGATTTCATCACCAAAGTCGGATGGCTCTACAATAGCCCAATGGCTCAGGTCTTCTGTGGGGGCTTTGTTACCAACCCCTTCTACTGGGGCACCCACCAGTGATGTCCTTTATCACCATTATTGTTTCTCTTAGCAATGGAACCTCTGACTGCAGCCATAAGACAAGATGCTTCCATATAAGAATGCCCGCGCCTGCTCGCTGGTCAAAAATAGTGTTGCATGGGGATGAGATTCTCTTGATGCTTATGGACTTTAGCCTCTCCCTCCCCTGTGTCTTCTTAAAACACTGCAAGACTGGCACTGGACCCAGCATAAACTCTACTCAGCGGGCCTACTCCACCACTACAACTGCTTGGGGTGTGATCAAATGGACTGTACCATTTTCTATATTTTTTAGTGACTGTTCCCACTTCCGCTCATTCTAGGGCAGAAGTCTTCAATCTATGGGTCACGACCCCCAAAGGGGGCGTGGACGCCTTCTGCTTCCTAACCCTGAAATCTGCGACTTAGAAACTTTTCTACAAATTTCTTGTAAGCTGATCCGCCATGGGTACATCGCTGGTGGGATTGAATTTGTCACATGCAATAGTATCTAACCTTATGGAGGTATTTTCAGCTATAAACTGCAGCCTTGCCCTGCTGATAAAATCTGAGCACCAGAAAAACTTCTAAGTCCGTAGGTATAACTGTTCACTGGGCCCAATGTCGAGCAGCACCTCATCAATGACGACAGCCTCCTTGGCACAAAATCTTGACTTTTTCCAAGCAGAGCTTTCCTCGCCTCTGTCAAGGGCTTCACTGAGTCTTTGTGCAGTGGCTCCCTGTTGTCAGTGACCCCTTTCTTGGATCCAGCCTCGTGCCTTGCCTTATACCAATATTGGGCCTGATCTACAAAGGTAAACTTACACTTTTATGTAAGTTTACTAACGTATGGTAGTCACAAACTGTGTGCAGAACTATAGGACTCTCCACTCCCTATACTTAAGTGTGCAAAGTCCTAAATCCAGATTGCAGAGTCTCTGGATGCAGATAACTTCAGACACATAAACATAAGAACTGGGAAGTGTTCAAATCTGCACTTAGTTTAGGGATACCAAAAGGTAGTAAACTTACAAAAAACATAAGTTTACCTTTGTGAATCAGGTCCATAAACATCTCTGAATTTCTTCTAAACTAAAGTTAACTGTGACAGGAGGAACCTGATCCTTGAATCCAACCCCCTTAGCCTGACAAGAATTGTGATTATTATTTGAGGTGAATTTTCAATCCCCTTAACTAATACTCCAATTTCTCACATTTACCTTCTGAGTTAATCCTTTTTCTGGAGAAAGGTTTTTATCAACGCAGTTGTTGGTGGGTCGTATTGCAGGCTTTTTGACAATGGCTACCTGGTGCACATGTGTTCTTTGGGACACTCAGCTCCAGTGGGAATTTCAAGTCTCTTGACATTGAAGGCAGAACAATTTAGAGCTGTGGGAAACTCCAAATTCAGGGCCCAGGAAGGCATTATTGTTGATCAGGTACTGCTCAGCATTGACCCAGGTGAAGTCCTCTACATTTGGACTTAGAAATCCTTTCAGTGGGGCAAACAAGAAATTTTAGTCTAACCTGCAATTCGACATCAGCGGCTCGGTACCAGTCCGATGGTAGCCTCTTGTTCTTTTGCAGAAAGGTCCAGGAAAGGTTTCTAAGTGTCAAGTCTTGCAATTGTGAAGAGGCAAAGAAACACCAGCCAAGGGTCCAATACATTACTTGGGGGTTAGGACTTGATCTCCCAGAAGCCACCAGTAGGGCCCATGATTTGATTTGATTTGATTTTTGTAAAGTGCAACAATTACCCATGGGCATCAAGGCACTATAGTCACATCAATCCACTTCAGACCAGCAGCACATCAAACATTTGGATACTAATATTATGCTAAATAACTAGTGAAAGTGCATTTTGAAAGGTCAGGTGTCCATTAAACACTGTGAGAGACTGGGGAAGGGATTTCCAGAGTCTGACTGCAGCAACTGAAAAGGCTCTACCCTGCCAAGTCTGCTTCAGGACCCTAGGCAAGATAACCAATTTACCATTAGCTGAACAGAGATTTCTACTGGGAATGTACTAGTTAAACATCTCCATGATCCCAGCTGGGCTTGCTTGATGAAGAGCCTAATGTACAATACTGATTGCCTTGAACAAGATCCATTTTCTAATTGGGAACCAGTGCAGCTCATGCAACCCCACTGCGGCTGTTTGGTGCTTCAGAATATCAAGAACTGCCCTGGCTAGAGCATTCTGTGCAACCTGCAAGTTTGCCTGGGTACACATTTTTCAGTCCAGATATAGGGCATTACAGTAATCCATTCTGGACCTGACCAATGCCAGCGCAACCTCTTTTCACACCGAGAAATGAATAAAAGGGAAGATTCTTTTTAGCTTCCTTAAAAGCCAGAAACAGGCCAAAACTGTGCAATTAGCCTATCCATTAAGGGAAAGTTTGTTATCTAATATTACCCCATGATATTTGGCCTTCTCCACTGGAACAGGAGTAGTACCTAAAGTGTCTGGCCACCAGTTGTCATCCCAAATCCAGGCTTTCATCCCAAAAAGCAACAGCTTGTTTTTGTTCAACACTAAGGTGGTCATTACAACCCTGGGGGTCGGTGTTAAAGCGGCAGTAAAACCGCCAACAGGCCGGCAGTAAAAACAAAAAAATGGAATCACGACCATGGCAGAAACCGCCAACATAGACAGCCACTTTAACACTCCGACCGCCAAGGCGGTACAAACAAACACTGCGGCGGTAACTGCCAACAGACAGGCAGAAGACAATGTACCGCCCACATTATTACAAGCCACCAATCTGCCACCTTTTCCGGGGTGGATTCACCGCGAACAAAAACACGGCAGAAACAGGACTTGGAAGGGAAAAAGCTCACCTCTGCACACCCCACGAGGAACCAGGACGCCATGGAACCCGAGCTCCAGATTCTTCCAGCCTTTATCTTCCTGCTCCTCTACCAGGAACAACAAAGACGGCGGCGAAGACCACAGTGAGTACTGCACCTACGACACAGGGGAGGGGGGGATGGAAAAAACATTAACACACACATGCAACACGCAACACGCAACACGCAACACCCCCACCCTCACCCACTACAACAGACACACAAGTACATGTTGATACATTACATTAACCACCCCCAAACCCCCTGGAATAATGCAAGGACAAAAGGAAATGAGTCGAACGATTGTAATATTTTCAAATACATTAATCAAAAATATATACATATATAAAGATATTCACACTCTAATCTTATATATACACCAAGAATACAAGTCCAAGTTATTCCACCATCATAGTCTGTGGACCAGTGGGCCCAAAATGCATGGGCGAGGCCCACACTCAATACCCGAACAACACGGAGAGAGGACACTGCTGGGGCATCAGATAGAAATAAAACAGGCACCTCAGGGGGAACGGAAGGGGGGGCACCTCAGCCGGATGAGTGCACGACGCCATACCACGAGGGAGCTCCATGCCCATTGATGTATCCTGGGGAGTGCAAAGCCACAGTCTCTCAAGTCTCTCCAGTGGGTGGTTTGCCCACTGCATTATCCTGGGGAGTGCAAAGCCACAGTCTCTCAAGTCTCTCCAGTGGGTGATTTGCCCACTGCTTTATCCTGGGGAATGCAAAGCCACAGTCTCTCAAGTGGATAACAGTCTCCACTGGTTCTGGAGGGGGCTTTGTGCCCAGAGTGCTTGTCCTGCCAAGGACTGAGGTAGTGGATGTGAATCTCCACTGGTTCTGGAGGGGGCTTTGTGCCCAGAGTGCTTCATCCTGCTTATGGCAGCCTCAGTAGCGTCAGAATCTTTGGCGCTCACTGGCCTGCGGTGCTTGTGGCTGCGGTGTCCTTGGCAGCGGTGCTGGTGGCGGCGGTGTCCTGTTCAGCGGTGCTGGTGGAGGCGGTGTCCTGCTCAGTGGTGCTGGTGCTGGTTGTGTCCTTGGCAGCGGTGCTTGTGGCGGCGGTGTCCTTGGCAGCGGTGCTTGTGGCGGCGGTGTCCTTGGCAGCAGTGCTGGTGGCGGTGGTGTCCTTGGCAGCGGTGCTGGTGGCGGCGGTGTCCTTGGCAGCAGTGCTTGTGGCGGTGGTGTCCTTGGCAGCGGTGCTTGTGGCGGCGGTGTCCTTGGAAGCGGTGCTTGTGGCGGCGGTGTCCTTGGCAGTGGTGCTTGTGGCGGCGGTGTCCTTGGCAGCGGCGCTTGTGGCGGCGGTGTCCTTGGCAGCGGTGCTTGTTGCAGTCTTGTACGCCGTGCAGGTTTTCCTAGACTTGCCTGTTTTACTGTGCCCCTTCCCCACCTTGGATGGTGGCGCAGCTGGCTCCACACTCCCAACTGTACCCCTGTGAGCGGCTTTGGTGGAAGATTATTTTCCTCTCTCCCGCCTGGCACTGGCCAACTTTTTGTGCTTTTGAGGTGGGAGACTGTCCATGCTCTGGCTCCTTGGCACACTGGCTTCCCTGCTGCCTGGCGCAATCCAGAAGCTGCTTAATACTGGCGCCACTGTTCCCGCTGATGTTGTGGCTGAGGCGCTGGGTTGGGACCTGGAGAGGCGGGCCCTAGGAGACTGAACGGGTGGGGGAGGTGAGGGGAAGAGGTCAAGGTCGGACAGGAAAATATTTTTGGACACACTGGGAAGGGTAGATGGAGGGAGTTTGGGAGTGGAGGAAGAGGTAGTGGTTGTAGGAGGTGTACGTTTGCTGACTTTGGGTGAAGGTGCTGGGCTGGAGGCTGTTGTGAGGTGGATGGCTGTTGGGTGGGTGTGTTGCTGCGTTTGTGTACCTTGGGAGGTGGGCTCACAGACACACTGGGAGAGGACACTGGGGATGTGTGAATGGTAGTGGGGGTGGTGAGTGCAAGTGAGCAGGGGGTGGTGGTGGGTATGCTGTGATGGAGGTAGTGGCTGACGATGTAGTGCATGCAGGTGTGAGTGGAGATGAGACTGGGAGGGAGGAGGGAGACGAGGAGGAGGGGGACACAGTGGAGGCAGTGGCTGTTGGTATGTCTGCATGTGTATGATGCTTGCGTGAGTGCCTGTGGGATGTGTGGTGTTTATGTTTGCCTGAGCTTCCCTTGTGTGTTGATGTGTGTGCATGAAGGTCTGTTGGTGTGCTTGGGATAGGCTGAGGTACAGGGGTTCGGGTCTGGGTGGAGGAAGTTGGAGGGGGGAGGCTAGAGACAGGGACAATGGCTGCCATCAGTGCTGAGGCCAGAGTCTGAAAAGCTCGCTGGTGGGCTGCCTGACCAGAATGAATGCCCTCCAGGTATGCATTGGTCTGTTGCAACTGCCTCTCTACACCCTGGATGGCATTCAAAATGGTAGACTGCCCAACAGTGAGGGACCTGAGGAGGTCAATGGCCTCCTCACTGAGGGCAGCAGGGGTGACAGGGGCAGGGGCTGAGGTGCCTGGGGCGAAGGAGATGCCCACCCTCCTGGGTGAGCTGCCACGGGGCAAATGCTGAGGGGCTGCTGGGAGGGCGGTGCTGGTAGGGGGGGGTGGCGGCTGTACCTGTAGATGCGGTGGGCACAGAGGGGCCCGCCACCGGAATGGAGCTCCCTTCAGAGGAGGAGTCCGTTTCGCTGGTGTCTGCTCCTGTCCCCGCTATGGAGCTCCCCTCGCCCTCCTTCCCACTGGTGGCGTCAGACTCCGTTGTGTCGCCCTCCAGTGCCATGTGGGATGTAGTTCCCTCCTGCTCCGGTGCCACTGCTCCTCCGCCTGATGATGCTAATGCACACAAGCACAGGGAGACCACAACAAGGGGGGAAGACAGAAGAAAGACATGTTGAGTGCATGCAATACCGCTACCGTTGGCGGACACTACAGACACAGAAGCCCCCTGCACTACGCCGTGCCCTAATCAATCACAGGGACATGGGTTACAAGGCTATGGCCGATTGCTGCACACATGGAAGTCACAGGAGCCTGACTAGGTGTAGTTGGCTCTGTACACAGGTGGGGTGGGGTGGCACAGGGCCTTCCTTAAGAAGGTACCTTGCCTACTAAACTCGCTCTGGCCTAGGGGAACCCACAGCCAACCTCCCCCACCCAGACACCTACAATGCGCGCTGAATCAGCTGAATGAGAGTGTACTCACCCCCTTGTGGCTGCTGTGATGCCCTCAAGCGCCCATCCAACTCCGGGTACGCCACCGCCAGGATCTGGAACATCAGGGAGGTCATGGTGCGACGGGCACCCCTCCCACGTTGGGAGGTGATCCCCAGCTGGGCCTCCGCCGTCTTCTTGCTCCAGAGGCGAATGTCCTCCCATCTTTTACGGCAGTGGGTGCTCTGTCTGTGGTAGACCCCAAGGGTCCGGACTTCCTTGCCGATGGCACGCCAAATATCCTTCTTCTGGTGGGTGCTGACCTACAGGAATAGTACAGGGGAAAAGGAGAAGATATAACCGTCCACACCATCACAGTCATTGTCCCGCATCCCTACCCTTGCCATGATGCACATGCACTCACTGTCGTTTCATGCACGCCTCATTCTCCCCCCATCTGCCATTCACACCACTCCAAGCAGGCATTTCCCATACAGCATGCTCACAGTGTACTCACCTGTTTGTCTGGAGGACCGTAGAGTAGCGTGTACTGGTGGAGGACCCCATCCACTAGTTTCTCCAACTCCTCCGTGCTGAAGGCAGGGGCCCTTTCCCCAGACACACGAGCCATTGTCTCTTCCAGACTGAGGTCACAGCAGCACTTGCAGTGTAGGTCCTCTCCTGTCGAAGATCAGGTATCAAGTGAGGGAACAGAGAGAAAATGGCGTTGACGTCCATGGCGGTGCGTACTGTCACCGCCGGCGTACATCGTCATTGGCTCCTGGGACCCCTAGGGTCCAAATGTTAACCAATGCAGGATTGTGCCACGGTCTTCGACCGCCTACGCGACGGTGTACAACGCCAGCACAGTTACCTCATATCCCCTTGTCCCACATTACAGGTCAGGTAGACGCCATTTCAGGGGGACACATGACGTTAATTTTGACTGTGTCACACATGTCTAGGCCTTGCTTAAACACTAATCCAGCCATGTGTCGATTTGAAAACATTTTACGATTAAGTTGTGTTTACGTACCTCAGAGTTGCTTGACTCTCTGCTCGCTGTTCTCCTCCATAGAGCATGTCCGCTGGGGCAGGTGAGGAGATGGCCCATCCTCCGGTGTACAGACCGCTGGTGGACCTGTCGACAATGGAGGAGCGACATGTAATCATCACCTACAGACTCGATCATACCACAATCCTGGAACTGTGTGGCCAGTTGGAGCCAGACCTGATGTCAGCTATCCGCCATCCCACAGGAATCCCCCCTCAAGTGCAGGTGCTGTCAGTACTCCATTTCCTAGCAAGTGGGTCTTTTCAAGCAACAGTGGCCATAGCATCAGGAATGTCCCAGCCTATGTTTTCCAGCGTGTTGTCCAGAGTGTTGTCTGCCCTGCTGAAACACATGCGGAACTACATTGTTTTCCCTCAGGTGGAGGATTTGCCTACAGTGAAAGGTGACTTCTATGCCCTGGGACATATCCCCAACATCATTGGTGCCATTGATGGGACACATCTGGCCTTGTTCCCCCCCGCAGGAGTGAACAGGTGTACAGAATCCGGAAGAGTTACCATTCGATGAATGTGCAGATGGTGTGTTTGGCAGACCAGTACATCTCCCATGTGAATGCCAAATTCCTGGCTCAGTACATGACGCTTACATTCTGAGGAATAGCAGCATCCCTTATGTGATGGGGAAACTCCAGAGGCACCGCGCTATTAGGTGAGACCATGGACCCAATACAGAGTGACTAGGTGTCTGGGACTGGGGATGTCACTAAGAGTTAGTGTGTGTCTAACAGTTGTCCCTCGCCATTTTCAGGTGACTATGGTTACCCCAACCTGTCATGGCTACTGAGCCCAGTGAGGAATCCCAGGACAAGGGCAGAGGAACGCTACAATGAGGCCCATGGGTGAACTAGGAGGGTTATAGAGAGGACCTTCGGCCTCCTGAAGGCCAGGTTCAGGAGCCTCCATATGACAGGTGGTTCCCTATTCTACTCACCAAAGAAGGTGTGCCAGATCATCGTGGCCTGCTGTATGCTTCACAACTTGGCTTTGCGACGACAGGTGCCTTTTCTGCAGGAGGATGGTCCAGATGGAGGTGTTGTGGCAGCTGTGGAGCCTGTGGACAGTGAAGACGAGGAAGCAGAAGAAGAGGACATCGACAACAGGAACTCGGTGATCCTGCAATACTTCCAGTGAGACACAGGTAAGAAGACAACACTGCCTGCTACATCTGATCTAATTGTTCTAACTCTCATCTGTCTGTCACTTTCACCCAGTGTATGGACCCTGAGTTGTCACTTTCCTTTTCAGTTTCACAGATGTGGGTCCCACTGTGTGACCTCATGTACTAGAGCTGTGTGACATAGGTATGTTGACATTACATTGGATACAGCATTTTGCCACAGTTATTGCAAAAACACATTTGTGAAAGCACAGACTGACTCCAGATTGTTTTGTGATTCAAGGGTGTTTATTTAAGTGCTAAATATTGTAGGGGGTTGTAAAATGTTCAGGGGTGGATGGTGGAGGAATGTCCATCGCAGAGTCCAGTCTATTAGTCTCACAGGTGCATTGTCCAAAGGGGCATAGGAAGTGGAGCTGGGGCAGTTTAAGTATGGACAGGGTGACAAAGTGGGGCAAAAGGATGACAATCAGGGTGATCTCATTTCTTGGCGGGGGTCTTGGCATTGTTCTCTGTCTTTGTCCTGGATCTCAGGGACCGTTTGCGGGGTGGTTCTCCATCTGCAGGGGGTGGGGTGCTGGTGTTGTGGTCCTGTGGTGGTGCCTCCTGTCCACTAGCGCCGGCGGAGGTGGTGGGCAGTTCATCATCCAGGCTAGTGTCAGGGGCCCCTTGTGGTGCCACAGTGTCCCTCCTGGTGTTGACGAGTTCCTTCATCACCCCTACAATGGTGCCCAGGGTGGAATTGATGGATTTGAGTTCCTCCCTGAACCCCAAATACTGTTCCTCCTGCAGCCGCTGGGTCTCCTGAAACTTGGCCAGTACTGTTGCCATCGTCTCCTGGGAATGGTGGTATGCTCCCATGATGTTGGAGAGGGCCTCGTGGAGAGTGGGTTCCCTGGGCCTGTCCTCCCCCTGTCGCACAGCAGCCCTCCCAGTTCCCCTGTTTCCCTGGGCCTCTGTCCCCTGAACCGTGGGCCCACTACCACTGTCCCCAGGTCCCTGTTGTTGTTGGGGTGGTGGGTTAGCCTGGGTTCCCTGTAGTGGTGGACACACTGCTGATTGACGTGTCCTGGGGACAGAGGTATGGGCCCGCTGGGTGGGTGCTGTGCTGGTGTTTCCAGAGGGGAGAAGCTCTGTGGTGGCCTGTGCCAGTGTGAGGGGAACCGACTATCCAGAGGTCCCCGATGGGCCGGGCTGGTCATCTAGATCCAGTTGGACAGAGCTGCTGTCATCACTGTGGGCCTCTTCTGTTGGTGGAGTGGACATGTGTGGACCCGCCTGTCCGGTGACGTTGGGTAGGGGTCCTGCAGGGGTATAAACGAATGTTTATTACATCTGTGTGTGCCATGGTGTGGAATGGGTGGATGTCCGTGTACCCCAGTGCTTGCATTCCTGTGTAGGACCTTGTGTGATGATGGTTTAGGGGGGTGTATGGGTATGTGCAGTGGGCATGCTTTGGTGATGGGTGTCCATGCTTTGTTGTTGCATGCTGGGCTTGGTGTTGGGATGTGTGGGTTGTGATAGTTGAACATTTGTGAGGAGTAGGAGTGATGGGGGTGAGTGTGGGGGTATGTGATGGCATGCAGGTAGGGTGGGGGAAGTAATAATTAAGATTTGACTTACCAGAGTCCATTCCTCCATCTACTCCTGCGAGGCCCTCAGGATGCAGAATTGCCAAGACCTGCTCCTCCCATGTTGTTAGTTGTGGGGGAGGAGGTGGGCATCCGCCGCCAGTCCGCTGAACCGCAAGGTGGTGTCTTGAGACCATGGAACGCACCTTCCCCCGTAGGTCGTTCAACCTCTTCCTGATGTCATCCCGATTTCTTGGGGGCTGTCCCACTGCGTTGACCCTGTCCACGATTCTTCGCCATAGCTCCATCTTCCTAGCAATGGAGGTGTGCTGTACCTGTGATCCGAATAGCTGTGGCTCTACCTGGATGATTTCCTCCACCATGACCCTGAGCTCCTCCTCCGAGAACCTGGGGTGTCTTTGCCGTGCCATGGGGTGGTGTGGGTGATGTGTGGGGTGGTGTGTGTGGTGATAGGTGTGGTGATATTTAGTGGTGTGTTGTGTGAGGTGCGTGGAAGTTCTGTGGATGATGGTATTGTGTGCCTGTGGATGTTTGGTAGTTGTCTGTGGTGTCTCTCTCTGGCCTTTGTTCAGGATTTTTGGTCATAGGAGTTTGTGGGTGATGTGGGTGTGTGTCTCATATTGTATTGCGTGTGTGGGAGTGGTGTGTGTATGTGTATCAGGTGTGTGTATTTCGAATTGTCCAATGTGGCTGTTTTGTATGTGTGTGTGTATTTTGAGCGCGGCGGTGTGTTGAAAGACCGCCGCATGGATTCATGTGTCGTGATAGTGTGGGCGTATTTCTGTTGGCGTGACGGTGGAGGTTTTGTTATTGCCAGTTTATCACTGACCTTTGGTGTGGCGGACTTGTCTGGGTGTCTGAATGTGGCGGATTCCGAGCAGTGGGTCATAATGGCCGTGGTGGAATTCCGCAGCCGCGGCGGTGTGTTGGTGGTCTTCTGCACGGCAGTAAGCGGCTTTTACCGTCAATGTTGTAATGAGGGCCAAAGTCTTTTGCCATTTGTATAGCAAAATTGACATTTGAGGTGAGCACATTTAGAGTGTTGCAGGGTGTTCCTTACTAGAGTTGCTCTCCACCTAAACTTGGGAACAACCCAGAGTCGTCTCTTATTTTTCGCATATATATTTCACGTACACAACCAAATATTACAGGGGCAATATAGTTAGGAAAGAGATTAAATAAAATGTAGAAATTCACAAATTTCTAGGTTTTTTTTCAAATTCTATTTCCTAACTATAATGTCCCTGTGACCTTTGTTTTCCTCAGTGAATTTATGTTTTTTTTAACGTTAATTAATTTTACTTACTTTATGTTAATGCATCCGCTGCTGCACATGGCCTAGCTTGTGGCCAGGATCTGTGGCCAACCCCCGATAACCACCCAACTCAGCGCCACACACAGCTGTGCACAGCAGGGTTCACCACAGGACTTGGCCTGCGCCCAGGCCTTACAGCTTACCCCCTGTAAACACCCAAATCCACGATACTCATGAAGTGCTTCTTACTTTGGTGGATATGCATTCATATTCCTGTGCATCAAGAAAGTGTCTCCAAATCAGCTGGAAACTCGGTAAGAGGGCATTTTAGTAAGATGTCAATCATCCTGGGAATAGGGTGGGAAGACGTTGTATACCACTAATGCATATGGGGTGGGGCCAAATGGAGGGGCTTCATCAGCATTTTACATATTTGTAGATTTTAAAAGGAAGAACAGAATCTCTGGTCTCAGCAGCAGATTACAAGAAAGAGCTCACTTGTCACATCTCCATCAAGGATTACAGAAAACTTTTCAAGGTGGAAATGCGGAGAAAACACACTTGTTTTGCCTTTGTCATGCACAAGATTTTAGGATGATTAGTACTTTTCAAAAGTGAAGCTTTCACTTGGGCCCCTGCTTTGTTTATATCTGTAAGTGCTTTCTGTTGAGGTTTAATTTTTGTGAAATTAACATTTTGCCAAAATGAGTCATGCCTTGTGCAAAATGCTTACCCATCTGGAGTACTTTCTACTGACTAATTAGTAAGTGCTACCTGATTGGTTGAATATATAGTGCATCTCCTACACTACAGCTGTGCAAAGGACGCTGAGATAATCTCTCCAGTCAGCTTGTGTGTCTATACCTATGCTGATGTTATTGTTCTTCCAGTGCCTTTTCTTTACCTGATAGGGACTGTGGGGGTGCCTCAAGACCCCGTGGTCTCAGCCAGCTCCCAGGCTCCTGCCAGAGCCGGCATTGCCCCCGCAGGCAGGGAACAGCTAAATATGCAGCTTTCTGCAGGTGGGAGGAATATTTCATCAGTTTTCCTGCCTGCATGACAGCAGAGTTAGTATTTTCTTTGGCTTGGTAGGAGCTGCCATGCAGTCCCCCTCCTTTCTTTTACACGGGCCAGCCTTGGAGAGGTGGTTGTCCCCAGGGCCGTATATGTCCCAGGAGGGGGGCCCCTCCCTATTTAAAAACTGATATTTGGCCCCATGGAGGTGGTGGTCCCCATGGCCGCCATGTCTGCGTGGACCCCCTCAACATTTTACTTTGCCTTTGTGAATTGGTCCCTGGGTTAGAGTTATGTCGGGTAACTATATTTCGTGCCCTAAGGTAACTATACCTCACACCCTTGCCAAGCACTTCCAACTACCCCATATAATACATCACTTATAACATCTTTAATGGCATCATTGATAATATCCCTGCCATATTTGCAGTAAAATTATTGATGTGAAAACGGTGCATGTCAGGGGCTCGAGTTATAGTTACCTTAGGGTACAAGTTATAGTTATCTGATATAACTATAACTATAACTATAACAGCTGAATTTCTATGGTTTTGTGCTAGTATATTCAGAATATGACGTCAGTGTAACCTTTGTTTTTTCAGTGAAATTATATGTTTTTTTAATGCTAATTCCTAGCTATAACATCCCTGTAACCTTTGTTTTTTTTCAGTGAATTTCTATGTTTATTATTTTTAACACAGTGGGGCCTTGGCTCCAGGGCCTGACACCAAGTTGTGCAAGGACTTTGGCTGTCCAAGGCAGGCAGGCTCTAAACCCAAACCCTCACATACTGCCAACACCCACTGTACTGCCAACCCCACGCAGTGCACAGCCATAGGCCATGAACAGCAGGAGGTTTGGGCACTTCCTGCACCCAACCCCCACATGCTGCCAACCCCATTCAGGGCTGGTTGAGTGAGTGCATGTAATTTTTTTTCCATCATGCACTGGATTCATGATCCACTTTGGATTTTTGGATCTACTCTGGATTCATGGTTCCATCGCATATTTACACAGGGGGTCACGCTGAGCCCCGCAGCAGATCAGCGGATTTGGGAATTGACCAAAAAAGAAAAATGAGCAATTTTTTGCCAATGAGGGGTCTCTCAGGAACTCCTCCATCTGTCTTATGGGGTGAGGATACCTCTCTCCTGACCCTTATCTCACTTTTCACTGTTATATTTCCCCCACCGCACTGAGCACATAAACAAAATGTCAGCCGTAATATTCTCTCAGATTGCGACCAGACAATCAGTGCATTTATTTGGCACCTGGATTTGCGAATCTGCTGCAGTGGATCCGCAGAGGATTTGCATCCTTAGATATCTATATTTATTTTTCCTTTATTATCTCTAAAACTACTGAATGGATTTACACCAAATCACGAAAAGCATGATCTGCATACCATGATCTAGCTTCCTGCCAAATTTGGCGTAATTCCTTTCAGCAGTTCAGGCTGCAGGCATGTCTAAAGAAAAGCTTTTCCTATGGAAACTAGGTCCTAATTATAATTACCTACTGGTAACCGCTAGTGGGATGTGGATATATAATATATATATATATATATATATATATATATATATATATATATGTATATATATATATATATATATGTCAACGTGACATACAGTTCTAAAGTTAAAGGTGAAAATGTCAGTTTAAATGAAATAATTTAAATGGAAAAAAGACTGAAAATCGCCAATTATATTTATTTAGAGTAAGTATAACTCTCTTCCCTGTCCAGGCCTTCTGCCCAAAACCCTGTGGACAGATTTGACCTTCTGCTGTACCGAGCATGGGTTAGCTGCAGGTCCAAACGACCCTACATAGTGAACCCACCTCAATCTCTCATGCTCTTCCCTATTTTTTTATGTTTTCGGCAATCCCATGGGACTCTCACAGGAACTAGCACAGCTCCTGCACTTCCATGGGACTTTCACAGGAGCAGCAAGATGTTGCCGACTACTGTGAGAGTCTACTGGAGGTTGACGGGGTTAGAGTACCCCTATCCTGCCTGCTTATATTCATTTTTTTCAATTGGTAACTCCCCATGGTCTGAAATAATGACTGCAACAATTCTCCTCATGTTGAGGCTAGCCTATCATAGTGCAAGGACATTTTTGTGAAGTTTCATCGAATTGGGCCAAAGTTATTAGGAAAATGAGAAAATAAAAATTCAATTTCCTATGGTCACTAGGCCCTAATTGTAACTACACAGTGGTGACGCTTTAGTCATATACAGCTTAGAGCTACTGAATGTACACATGTAGGCCATTAGCAGGGACATAGCTTGAGCCCCGTAGACAAATGTCATTGTGCATTGTTTAGAAATCACTTAAGTTTGGGGTTGAAGAAGTACTTCTTGGTAAACAAGGTAAAGGCTTAGAACACATGGTGGGGGTTGCAATGGTTTATTTTAAAGCAGGTTGTGGCTTAAAGCCAATGTCGGTGCTAAAAACATCTCTGAGAAAGGCCAAAACTGCTGTTGACAATACAGTAACTACAAGTAGATGTCTAGGCACATGACTATGTTAAATAGTTGTAATACAGTAGTTTAGGCCAATTCTATAAACTGAACATGTTTATTTCCAGAAATTCACTAAAGATGTTGAGTGTTTGCAGACTTTAGAAGAATGTGGAATGTAGCGGTGTCTCATTTAGAGGTGTTTTATCTCATACTGGTGCTGTAAGCATGGCTCTAAGGTTGTCTGCCATATGCCCATCTCAGGAATAATTGTACTGTTTTCACTAAAGTACGGAGCATTGTCCATGGGGACTAACAGAAGATGTCTTAATGGTGCAAATGTATACCAATCAACATCTTGACATGTGGAGTCTTTTAAAGGGTAATTTCATTAATGTGAATAGAAAATTGTCCACAGATGTTGCATGTTGGATTACTTCAAGTCCACAAAACCCTTTAGGTTTATAATGCATCTATGATGTCATCAGTGATGTCATTTGAGATGTCATTATTAATGTCTTCAATTATGTCATTTAACATTTCATGAGTGATGTGATATGCAAGGTCATAAGCAGTGCATGGTGGGGCACATAATATATTTAGCTCAGTAAACTATAACTGGCAAATTTCAGAGTATTTTGTCACTTTAACCATATATATATATATATATATATATATATATATATATATATATATATATATATATATATATATATATACACACACGTATTCTTCTTCATATCCCTTTTGGCAATTACTTAATGATACAGTCAATAGCTACATTTTCTGTAACTATGAATGTCTAGTTGTTATCAGTATCTATTTGGATCTATGAGCCCTACCCAAAGTAATCACTATTAAAGGCAGTAAGTAATACAGACCATATCTAGACTTTCACTAAGACGTTCTTTTCTGAGCCTGAAGGCATTATTTCTAATGTTAGCTACATGTTGTCTTCTAACCAAGAAGACTGCAATTTGACCAGACCTCAATTTCACCCATCATTACTGTTGCCTCTTTATCTTGGGCGCCAATTCCCTCCAAACCTTTATGGAGCAACTCAGGAAGATGCTGATCTAATACAAACAATACTTCATCATAATCACTCAATACCTAGTTATCTGGCCTTTACTGTTTGACACAGCCAAGTGAGTAATCGCTTCAATCTCACCAAATTGAGTGGTCTGGCCTACTGCACAATAAAACATAAATTTTCACCATAGCTTTGAGAAAGCCCACGCCTGTCAGCCATGGAAACATATGTTGGCTATCATGCACTCACTCACCCCCTTCCCTCCCTCAATCGCACTCACACACTCAATCGCTCACACCCACACACACGCACTCATGCACTCACCCCTCTCCCAATCTACAAACACTCACACACCCCCAACCTCATCCACAAACACTCATTCATCCCCTCACCCGGTCCACAATCACTCACACACACACACATACAGACATGCACCCACAAACACCCCCTTCCCCACATTCACACATGCACACACACACACCCTCCCATGTCGGACGAACCACTTACCTTGTCGGTCGAGAAGGTCGTCTGGGGGGCGGGTCCTGGTGCTTCCACCACCAGCAGCGCCTCGCCATCTGGACACCACCACGCCATACTACAGATTGTAATATGGTGTGCATCTCTTTTTGTCGTTGTACCACCTCTGCATTGCTGACACCCAGCACTACTGGTCTCGGAATTCCACCCGATTTCTGGCAGAAGTCAGAGATCAGTTGTATTAGGGCGGTATTAAGAGTGCCAGCACTGGTGGTATTTCGGTGCCCGTGGCTTCACCGCCGAAGTCGTGATGAGGGCCTTATCTGTCGAGTCTATGGTTATAACACTGTTGAACGGTGAGATTGTCTGTAAATTTCCAATAGAATGTGATAACTTGTAAACAAACTCCTAATAAAAGATATCTATTAATTTACCCCTATTAGTCTATTATATGACCACATGGAATGTAAGCCACCAAGAAACAGATTTTCTAAAAAGAAGGAAGCTGACACATTAAAAGAGCAAGAATTCTAGCCAAATGTGAACCCAAATAGTACAGACTTCCAGGCAAAGAAAACATTTTACAAACGTAGGGCCCTGGAAGAGAGTTACAATGCCAACAAGTGTCATGTAAGAGTTTGATCAGACGAGCTGAAGTGTAAAAAACCTGTAATAGAAAAAGTATAATGTTTGTGTTAAACTTGCTGGATGTCCAGTAGAATGAATTTTCGCCCATATGTGGGTCCAAGTAAATAGAGTCCATCTGCATTGCAAATGAAGTTCATATATAGTTTCTTGCTTGAACATAAACCTGTTATGGATGGGTGTAATAAGACGTTGTGTGTGAAGGAGGTTTTGAATGCAAATCATGGGTTTTGTGCGAGAGGAGTTAGGAAGTTTTAAGTTAGCTAAGAAGGGGATCTTTGAGTGATTTAAATGTTTTAATAAATGTAGATGGTAAACTGAAAGAATGAGAGAGAGATTAAAAAGAAAGAATTACATTATTAGAAATTAGTTGTGAAATAGTATAAATACCTTTCTCAATCCAACGTCTCCACATGAGAGGTTTCCCATTTAATGTTAGATGTTTATTATGCCATATAGGACTATGAAGACATTGAACATATGAGCATGTCTTAGAAAGAAAGAAGGGCTTCAGTAGGTAACATGAATGTGATAGTACAGAAGGCATGCAAAACTTGGCGTATTGTGCCATGAAAATGATCTGAACGTGAGAAAAAGGAGAGATGATTGAGGATTGTAGTTGGAACCATAATTTAGAAGTTATATTGTTAGAACCAGAGAAGGGTCCCTGAACTTGCTTCATAATAAATGCTTTATGGAAATGAGTAACATCGGGAAAAGTGACCCCACCTGCAAACTTAGGAAGTTTCAATCTTTCTAATGAAATCCAAGACCTTTTACCATACCATAGGAAATGAGGTAGGATTTTATCTAAGTTAGTAAAATACTTCTTAGGAATCTTCATGGGTAGCATCTGGAGGAATAAAATGACCTTTGAAAGTAGCATTATCTTTATAGTGTTCAGTCAACCCCACCAGGATAAGAATAAAGATGACCAAACCTTAATGACATGGCTAACCACATAAATGATGCTTTCCATATTAATCTGTAAAGCTTCTCTAATAATACTAGAATATACAATAGACAAACACTTATTTTTAAAGGATTCCAGGATAAAGCTGTTGCAACACAAGGATCCTTAATACATTATTTATTTAAAGACAGAACTTCAGATTTGTCAACATTAAGCTTGTAACCTGAGACTTTAGAGTATAAATGCAATTCTGTGAAAAAGATTGGAAGAGAAGAATCCATTTGTTAAATGATCAAAAGAATATCATCTGCATATGCAGTGTATTTATTATGAGTGTTTTTCATTTTAAAGCTAGAAAGGGTGTCAGACGTCTTCAGTTGATGTAGGAAGCCTTTTAATCCAAGAATATTAATATAGCTGGGAGAAAGGGCATCCCTGCCAAGTGCTTCTGTGGAGAGAAAAATAGGGAGATTGAATTCCATTTACTGCAACAGTGGAATGCTAGGATGAATAGGGCAAAGAAAGCAGGTGTAAAAATTGAGCACCAGAACTATGTCCTTAAGGAGTTCTCATGACAAATTTCCGTTGACAATATCACAAGCTTTTTCAGGATCTAAAGTGAGCGCAACCAGAGAAGAAGTAAGTTTATTTTCCCTGTTAATAATATTTAGAAAGATATGCAAAATGTTTGTTATGTTCCTCTGTTTAACAAAACTGGATTGTTCTGACACTATGAGATCAGGAATATGGCCAATTAATTAAAGTTAACTATTGGTCTATTGGTTAAAATGATAATGGATTCATTTTCTTAAAGTTTCTTTTTGGAGCAAACATAGTTGACTATAAAGACTCAAAATGACGTTTTAAAGGCATCCCAAGCATATTGAAAGGGAGTGTCTCCTGTATTGTTTTGATCAAACAATTCAAAAACAAAGGTTTATAAGAGGCTAAGAATGATTTGTTTGTAAGGTGTGAGTTATTGAGCTTCCATCGTGATTTATGGTTGTGGCCACTGAGAATTTAAATGTCAGTCAATATAGGTGCATGATCCGAAATTAAAATTGACCCACTCTCGGAATTAGTGAGGTAAGGAAGCAAGTTTTTACTTAAAAAATATAATAAATTCTGGTTTGGGAATGGTGCGGGGGAAAATAAAAGGAATATTCTCTTAGAGCTGCATTATAAATACTCCATGATCAGACAGGGAATGATGTGATATTGTACGCTGAAAGGCTTTATGTGCTTTATGGAGAGAAAACTTAGTAGAGGACAAACAGTTTAAAAATGGATCTAAAACCTGAGTGCAGTCTCTACCCAACATGAAAATTCCAGCGTAATCTTCTGTGATTTTTGAGTGATCAAATTTCAAAATTCAGAGTCTGGGTTTGTAGGACTATATACATTTAGAATAGTGAAAGTGGTGTCATTGAACTTAAGTGTAACTATTACTCATCGGCCCTCAGTGTCAAACTCTTGGGAAATAAGCATAGTTTAAAAAAAATTGTGACATAGAATAACCACTCAATTTTTGCGATGTACAGAAGGGGAGAAGAACATATTACCGGCCCAATATTTTTCAACACAGAAGTTTTCTCAGTAATGAGTTGAGTTTCTTGTATTAAAGCCACTTCAAATTTTAATCTAGGCAAGTGTGACAATACATGTAGATGTTTGATCAGGTTTTTCAAACACTTGACATTCCATGTTACAATTCTAAGAGCCATATTTGAAAAAGACGTAGCAAAAACATATCAGCATGTATAAATAGAAAAACAAAAAATGCAAAAGAATACGAAAAAGAAAAAGAGAGACCAGGTATGGAAACAAGAGGAAGAAATGAAAGGAAGAGAAAATAGTAAAGAAAAGAGCATAGACAGAACGTAAGAATACGTAAAGGCACTACAGGAAGAAATGTATTATTTGCAAATGAAAAAAATGCCAAAAATGAGCACCCCAAAGGATAAAGGTTGGTAGTAGAACACCAAATAAAGATGTATCTATTTCAACTCCGATGAGTGAGAACAGAATCACTGCAATGACAAAGGGAATTACAAAAAAAACATGGCAGTAAAACCCTTATTGAGAACAATAAAAGAAAGAACATGCCCGACCCAAAGCACTAACATTACTTATGCAAGTAAATAATTAAATATAAAAACAGGACTACAGACTTACCAGAATTATCATAACATTTTTTGATGATATTGACAAGATGAGGCAGGGTTAACAAGGGCAAGAGTAAGAATCCAATGTGCGGCCATCACTGAAATGCAATCAAAAGGAAAATTAACAACAAAAAGATAGACAAAAAGGTCATCCTGTAAAATGTAACAAGAAACCTGAAAAAATGATTTAAGTAAAACAATTACGATTTAGCTTCAATTGAAACTTCCATCTCCGCCTAACTGTGATGACAAGTGAAATCTTTTAAGCAATCAGGATCCTCAAACATATATGGTTTGTCTTTGCAGGTAATTGTGAAGAAACACAGGTGGAGCAAACCATATCTAATGTTCAGAATCTTCAAATGAAGACGCATTTCCAGAAAACGCTTTCTTCTGGCTGCAGTGGCATTGGAAAAATCCTGGAAAGGTAGTCCCTGTTTCCACACCATAACAGGGTACCCTGTTGTTTGGCAGCCAACAGTTCTTTCAGCTAGTCTGTGAACTGTAGAAGAGAATAATATTTTACCTGGGCCGTGAATGAGGAGATAGAGATGGTTAAGGACCATTGCTATGTGCAATCTGAATGCTGATGGGACCTCGTTCTTGTAAATGAATGATGGATGAAATGACTTTCGGCAAGAAGGCGATCATATTTGAACTTTCTGAATTCTCTGGTATGCCATATAGTTTAAGGTTGTTCGGTTGATTCCTATTTTCTAAGTCCTCTGTGATTTTTTTTTAACTGTAAGATTTCCTATGCCAAGACACAGGCATCAGGGATTGAATCTTCCATGTCACTGACCCGTTGTTCAATGGCAGATAGTCATGGATTGTGAGAGGACCATTTTTCTTAAATACGCTTAGGAGAAGCATTAGTCACAACAACAAAAAGCTTTTGAGCTCCAAATTCCTACATTACATCCTCCAGGGTGAAAGATGTGGGAAGCTCTAAGGGGCAGATTTACAAGAAAGTGGCGTGTAGGTCCCAATGCACCACTTTTCTTGCCCCCCCCCACCGCCACCTAACAACACCATGGTTGCACCATGGTCATTAGCACAATAGCGTCAACATTTTTCATGCTTTTGTAGCACTTGAAGCAAAGCACAGGGAGACCCATAGGTTAATATTGGTGTGTCATTTTAACGCCTGCCCTGAGCAGCCATAAAAAATGATGGGAAAAAAGGCTTAGTGAAATGTTGTAAATTTCACTGCACCTGTTTTTCCGGCTTCCCTGCGTCAGAACACCCCCCTTGCATACATTATGCCTGACACAGGCATAATGTGATGCAAGCCTTTACAAAGGGGTGCAATGCATGCGTTGTGCCACCTCCTTAGCGTAAAAAAAGACACTAGAGTGGCACAGGGTGGTGCCAGGGACTTGTAAATATGCTCCTAAATCTTTTTGGGGTCTCTTGACAGGTCCAGAGGTTTTTTTTTTTAAATAGGTGAGAGAAAGTCTGGACCTAGTTCTTTTTGTTTTCAGAATCTTCTAATGCTAGGATTAGTGGTAACAGAAGATGGCTTAGGACAAGACTTCAGTCTGTAGGTTTTACCCATACAGAAAAGTCACCCGGGAATAGAGCAGCACTTTATATGTAGTGGTAGACCCAAAATGATCTCAAGAGTAGAGAAAATCCCTGAATTAGACATCACTCCACTGACTGGTAAAATAAACTACTGTAGGAGGAGCAGAAAAGAAAACATAGGACTCCGAGTCATTAGTACTGAGTCATTGATCATTTGAGTGACACACCAAAAAGAAGGATCTGCGTGAAATCATTTGGAAATAAAGTAAATGAATAGTCACAATGAAAAAGTAACTAAAATATCAAGTAAGGCATCCACATTGCATAGTTATCTTAAAAGGAGATTCACACAAAGCATATATAATGTAGAAACATATATAGCGTGATCTTGAGGAAAGGGGTACCACCTTGAATGCAGAAAGAGCTGTCAGGGCCACGAGGAAGGGTGAGAAAATGTGTCCACTCCTTTCATTATAAATGCCTGAGGAGAACGATGAGGTGAAACCAAAATGGTGCTCCAGTGATGTAGACATTGAGGCTTAATTTGGTGGGAAAAACACTATAATTTTTCATCAAAACAGGCCTCTCCACTTGCCGGAGCCGCTCGGGAGCTTCACGAACAGGTGGCCATCTTGTTTGGTGTCCATACGCATTACTCATGGGTTAACTTTTTAATCATGATCTAATTGAACAGCAGTGCATTTGACCGATGCAGTTCACCTGGTGTCTGCTGTCATTAGTGGGTGTAAAGTGTGGTGTGATGAAAACAATTGCGTAACGTCTTTTACAGTTCCTAATTTTCAACAAAAAAAGAAAAATGAAGGGGCCCAAAGTTGTTGTTCAAAGCCTATTCTAGTGCTGTCTTATACTGGAGTTGCCGTATATCAAGGCTGCCTGGCCTTGAATCCACTTCATGTCTTTCTCCAACACCATAAATGTCCTAGAACTGTCTCACACCTGAAGGTTCGTTTTCATCCCTGCTTTCTCCTGTTATGAGTGTTTGCATTTCTTTTCACCCTTCTTCTTTCTAACTTGCCTCCCTTTCTTTATCTTGACCTGGGCTAACGTCTTATGATGAAAAGTAAGAGTGTGGGTGCCCACAACCAGCAACACAAATTAAATTGGAGAACATTTCTATGTCATGCTGTTTTCTGATCAGCAGTTCTAGTTATCTTACAATTGGTCTCTGTACAATAACTGCTCATAGATGTGGGGTTAAATGTACTAAGGGGCATATTTATACTTTGTTTGCACTGAATTTGTGTCATCTTTTTCACACAAATTCAGTGCAAACCTAACTCCATATTTATATTTTGATGCTAGACCCGTCCAGTGTCAAAATATTGGAGTTAAAGTCTTTTATTGGATACGTGAAACTACCTTGCATCAATGAGATGCAAGGTAGGCATTCCGGTCCAAAAAAATGACTCAAAGCCCCAAGTGCCTTATTTAACCTCCTGTGCAAAAATGGTGCACGGGTGAAGGAGGGCCTAAATAATGGCGCAAAGCCTGCTAAGCACCATTATTTAACACCTGGGTCAGGGCAGGCGTTATGGGACTTGTGGACCCATTTCCATGGTCAAACACCGTGGAAAGAGCCCACAGGTGCCCACCCCAAGCCCAAGGAACACCCCCTTCCAGACAAGAGGGACACTAGAGGATGGGGAGACCCCATCCCTGGTAAGTAGGGTAAATAGAGGTAAGTACTTTAAAATCATTTTGAAGTGCCATTGGGGCCCTGAAATGGGCCCCCCTTCATCGCACTGGGTGCAATGGCCATACCCAGGGGACCCTTGTCCCCTGTGCTGGGCATTGGGGTGGTGGGCATGACTCCTGTCTTTTATAAGACAGAAATCATGTGGTATAAATGGTTTTGCATCAGGAAATGATGCTAGGCTGGTTATAGGCATTTTCTTGCCTCTAACCAGCTTAGCATCATTTTTTGGTGCAAAACCCCCTTCCCCCATACCGCCAACCCCACCTGGCTAACATCATTTTCACAAACGCTAGCCCACCCTTTACGCCGGCTTGCAGAATTCCATAAATTTGGCACCCGGCTGGCGCTCTGAAATGACGCAAGCCAGTGCTGTTCTTTTTTACACTGAACTGCATTTGCAAAGTTTTGCCTCCAAAAGTATAAATATGAGCCTAAATCTTTGCACTGGGATTGTGTCATAAAAGTGTCACAAACTGGTGCAAAGTGATTGGGGATTTGCTTTCCAGTTCAAAAACTGATTTCCATTCTAAAGTACACCTAAAGTAATACAAAACAATGCTTTGTGTTATCTTGCCTCTAGTGGGTGCTTCATGGATGGAACGTGGGCGTTCCCATATAACCACCCATAGATTTTGACACAAAGCCCTATCTGGTTAAAAAAATGGAACATTCGGAAGACAGAATGCGCCAAAATGAACTGCTCTCCAAGGCAAGAGTAAAATTGATAAAAGTTTATTTTACTCAAAACCGTCCCAAATTTGTATGTAAACTGAACTGTACAGCACAATTGTAATGATGGAATAGTGTTAAACTATGTCTACGTATAATATTTTCTATTGGAAGCATAGCCTTCCAGTATAAAACGCATGCTTGACTTCGGAAACACGCGCTTACATTATGTGTTGATGCAATGTAAGCAAAAAGTATGCCAGCACGGGGGAGAGAGAATCAGAGACATCCCTTAGTAAATATGGTGGTGTTCTACTCTCTTCCTTTAATGCAACGCAGCGACGTTTGTTGTTGTGCTGCGTTACTAGAAATTTTTGTAAATCTCCCACTCGGTGAGATGGACTCTGAGAAAGCAGCGCCTACCGGAAGCCTGCAGAACCTGACCATCCGCTGTCCATCTCGATCCGTTAGGGAAGAAGTCTTGGAAGAGACAACATAGCCTTAAAGTTTGTGCCTCATGGCGGACATTGAAAGATAACTGCTGAATGCATGCTCAATGTAGAATTGTGTGACATTAATTTAAGCTGAAACACTCTAGAATGTGGATTCGGTGCTTTAACAGGCCCCGTTTTATTGGATTTTGATGGCAACAAAGCTAAAACAGTCCTAGGGACAGGGAACACATGAATGTCAGGAGCAATATGTGTTGAGCTTCTTTTTTAGGCACTGCAGAAGAAAATGGTGAATATTAGCCATCAGTAAATGTGTTCGAGCTATTTTGCTGCTACCTTATTTTGGAAGACATTAATAATAATAATGATAATAATAATAATAATAATCATAATAATAATAATAATAATAATAACTATTATAATACTATGATTCCACTAATGGGACATCGAGGAGCTTTGCTTAATTTGTACCTGGCTTCGACTCTGCCGGAGTGAGCAGAGACCATCATTGACACCCTCTACAATCTCTATATGCAGTCCAAGAGACAGACTATCGAGTAAGGTAGCAGGGTTCAATATAAAGCTGATGTGTGGCAGAGACAGTGGGGAAGAGTAGTGACGCGTCACACGGGAAGAAGCAGCAAGTGCTGTCACTCTCATGGGTTCTCATTTCTTGTTTGGTTCACAGCACAATCGCTACTGCACACCTGTAGTCAAGAAGAAGGCGCTGCATCCAAGCTTTAAGACCGTGTTAAGGTAGTGAGATACAGTAAGACACATGGACAAATCACAACTCCTGGACCGGCAACAGCAGCATCGGGGGTCTCTTTCCCTAGATCTACAACATACTCCCTCAAGCACCTATGACCTCATCTTCCACACACTCTGATTAAGCACTTTGACAGATTTGGTGATGACGTAAGGAGCCTTACTCAGGACTCAGGATAAACCGGATATACCAGAACAATTAGGCGTACTTCGAGGAGGATTCCATGTTTTAGTGCACAAAAATGTATGTTATTATTTCATACCTCAGTGACACTTCTATCAACCTCGTGCAAAACGTAGAATTAAAGATGTGAATGTGAACCATGAAAGTGTGAAATGCTTCGGGTTTTACTTCAGATAATTTAAAGCCGCAGACAGGTGGCCATCGGAAACATTCCTAAATATAAAAAACAGCAGCTATGATCAGTTAGTCTGTGAATATTTTAAGATTGCTTAAATTTCAGTGATGGAATCATTAGGAAGCTGCCCTTGAAATCTCTGATCTGCGCCTAAAAATGCTTTCCGGTGTCACAGACTCAAAAATGACAGTGTCAGTTTCAAACTGTCACCAGTGTTTATACTTAAAAAGTGAGAAAGTAGGATTTTAAAGGGAAACCAGATGATACTCAGTGAAACTCAACAAATACGGTGCCCTCATATTCAAAGGGACTAAGGGATGGTAACCCCATGTTTTCCCAGTGCCCTGATAAATGAAATCCTTTTAGTTTTATTTTTTTTAAAAACCACAGGGAACTTCAGGGAATCTTATTTCTTGATTTACATAGAAAAATATTTATACTGCATTTCTATTTCTAATTAACTTTTGTGTCCTACCAAATATAAGTGTCACGGTGCTGCACAGTATACAAGAGAACAAAATAAACGTAGCCTGGTATACATCTTTTATTCACGCCTTGGATTTCCCTTCGGAGAGATCTTATTGCGTCTGCAAAATGTGAGGAATTGGGATATTGGAATCTAGAGCCTCGAGGCATTTAATTCCCTAAAATGCAGATCGGTCTGCCACAAGCTTCTCAAACTCTCTGATCAAATATCCTAAACTCTATCCACTGTCTGTTTATGCACCATAATTTCTCAAATGCGCACTGTGCGCCAACTTTGAAATTATCACCAAAGTTCTACATACTGTCTTGCATGGCAGGAATCTAGAATGTATTACCAAGGGACAGTCATTGACTTATGCTGCATGTTCCAGCCTCACTTTCAAATCCATGCATTAAAGCTATTTTTACGTCTCCCTACCAGACAGCACAAGACCTTTTGGGAGTGAGGGAGCGTAGCTCTTATACTCAGAATTATCATGAAATGTTTATGAAATAATGCATAATAATGCTGCATAAAAAATGTATTAATGTGCTTTTGCTAAATGTGCGCTTGAAATGTGCCCACGGGGAGAGGCCACTAATGTATACAATGACTTATGAAACTGACTAATAATAATGAAAATGAGATGTTAAAGTATGACTTTACACTAATATTAAGAGTTATATGTTAAGGTTTTGCCAATAAATCATTAGACTTTAATTAGCATGAGTCGAGGCCTAGTTGCCCGGTTTTCATATTAAATGTGTTTCTCTAACATGCAGTGTGCTGACTTGCTGAAGGATGCGTACTCGTATTTTTCCAAAGCTAAAGGATGAATGTAACCGTAGTAGATCCGTTCTCATGAAATTCGACTTACTAGAAGAAACATTTTTGCTGAATGCAACACTGTAGACTAGTTACAGGTACAAGGTCACCTGAACCGGTACAGACAATGGACCTACTGACTGAAGATGCGAGAGGACCACAAGAGTATGAAATCATACTGGACATTCTGCCCGCTGGAGACGTCAATCATAAGAACCAATAAACTACGTGAGAACTGTTATGGGGTGACTAAATTTGATACTAACACTGTATGGACATAGAGGGGTGCCAACCTTATCCAATCAGAGATTAGGGGACTGTACAACGGAAAAGGGATAAAAACCTTTGACACGAGGAGCCATTAGGAGATGCCATTGCAAATGTTTGCTATGATCCAGACACTTTGTCACTCTGCATAGAGACTTTGCTGTTTGGTTCTTCAAACCATCCTTGCCGTTGTGTTGCCCGTCCTATACTTCTCCTCCTTATGAGGGAAGTGCCCCTTCTTACCCATCTTGCTGAATTCCCTGGCTGATGGCGAATCAACTGATGTCCTGAGGAAGAAGACTGAATCTGTATGCTGACCCATTACGGAGGGTAACTATATGATGATGAAATTGTAATTGTCTGATTGCCTTTCCTTTCTAGGTACCAACTGCTTCTTTTGACAGAGACCATAGTTAGATGTTTTCCAAATTAGTGTTACCAAATTGTTTTGCATGAAGCCCAACATGCCAATGCTAATTTGAGGTTAATTAAGGGGTTCACTGGAACGGACGCAAATAGACAAATGACTGGTTCAATGCTTTGTTGAATAATGCTCTAATGATACTCTGCTAAGGATAACTCATGTTGATGTCGTGCTATGTTCTAATGTTTGTGATCTTTGCTTTGATTAAATCTTATTCAAATTGCCATATTATGACAATGCTGATGTGTTTCATTGTTTTGAGACTAATAAACTTGCTAGTAGAATTGTAATCAATAGGGAATAAACATCACAAAATCGTACTAAGCTGGTGTGGTTATTCATGACTGAAAGGTCATGGTGGTTTCTGAGTCTGATTGATGACGTTATTGTCTTGTTGATTGACATGTTGATCAGTTATCTCGTCCTAAGGTGTCTTCAATCAGGGTCAAAAGATTCATTGGCCTAAAACGAGTCCCAGAGTGAATAAATTAATTAGATTGGGATGCGTTAACAGTTCTGGTAGCAGAGCGACGGTTTAGGCCCTTTGGGGCCCTAGGACGAGGGACCATTGTTTAGGCCCTTTGGGGCCCTAAGATGAGGGACCATTGTTTAAAGGTGTTTTTCAAAATAATGCAAATTGGAGGTAAGATGTGTCTCTAAATTCCCCATGACTTTCCCGGAATCTCGGAGCTTGCCTAAGTGAGTTGGGTATTCTCTCGGCGTTTAGTATGCGTAGTGTAGGATTTGCGCTTGCTCAGCTTATGCATATTGCAGGTGTTTGTGAAATTTGTGTGGTTTTAGGCCCAGTAATGTTGTTTTAGTAGGAGTGGGCGTAGTCCACGGTATGAGAATAGGGAAGTCGGCGAACTTCCTGTGAGTGTGGCGCTTTGTGCTCAAAATTGTCCACGTGGCTGGTGGTGATGTACGGACCCGGCATGGTCTAAGACTCCGGAGTATATTTACAAGTGTAGGAGACACTTGGGTTATGTTGTAATTTGTGCGGTTTAATAAGTCAATCGGGCGTGGTTGACAAGTCGAGTTTGAGTCAAATTGTGTGAGTGAAACCTTCAATGGAGATTTGGCAAGTTCTAAAGTGCACTAGAGCAAACCATTGACAAGTCGAGAGTACGATTTGCGGGTCGAATTCTGCTTGCGAGTGCGGGAGCTGAGAAGGAGAGAGTAGCGGCCAAGGCTTCAAGTGAAATCTCTGTAAAGTTCTGAAGCAATAGTGTTACCCTTCCTGTAGTAAACCGGCAAATTTGGGTTTTTGTTGTTAAAGGTGCTCACAATATATTCCATTAGTTTTGTGTGAGGAGGACAAGCCGCAAGACTTTGTCAGCTGCAGAGTGTGTGTGACGTCATTGGAGACGCGCTGAGATAGGTTAGTTGCTGAGAGGAGTCGCACACGGATTGGCAGCCGTCCGTGAGAGAGAATTGGTTGAGAAGGTAGGCGAAGTGTGTTCTGGGGATTACAGTCACTTCGTGATTAGATTCTAAACAAAATAAAAGACGCAAAAATTAATTTTTTTAAGGCTCTAAAGTGTGCTTTGAGGGGAGATACATACATTACAGTGAGTGTGGGGGAGCCTACCCCGCCTGAAGGTACTCCAGCTTATATCGTAATGGAGGAGAAGGGAGTCGCGCCATGTCTTTGGTTAAAGCAGTGGTGCAAATTGACAGAGAAGGAGGGATGTTTAGCGTTTCCGGATCACGGAACGTTTAATATAAGAATTTTGGAAAATTTGCGGTTGATGTTAAGTGTGCAAAACCCCCCCCCCCAAGACAAGCTCAGTATGAGGCATTATCGGTCTGGGATTTAATGGCCATACAACAGAGGCAGCAAAAATTTATGAGGAGAATGAAAAGAGCAGAAAAGACTTTAGCGGAAGCTAAATGGGATAATGAGACCAAAATGTGGAGAAGGGGAATTGTTGACGGAATTAAGATGTTTCCGGCAATAACCTAAGAAGATGAGACACAGGGAAAGAAAGCCACTTGAAGGACAGACAAGGGCTGTAGTAAGCCAAAGGAGACTCAGAGGCCTTGGACAGATGAAGATGATTCAGACGATGAAGATAAATGATAATGTACAGAGCACTAGTGTGGGTTCTGAAGACCTGGCACAAAATAAGGGAATCACGATTACAGTGCATACAAGTGATACAGTTTTGATACAGAAAGGTGTCAGTGTACCCACTGCGCCAGATACACAAATACAGTTGCAGCCACCACAGATTTAGAGGCTCTATCCTGATGTTCCCGTATTAGAAACAACTACGAATTTGATGGTGCCGCCTGATCCAGTATACTCGAGATCAAAGTTAGTGCAGATTGAGCCAACTCCGCAATTGCTGCCCCAGCCACAGCAACAGGTGGTTCTGAGTTACACTTCTGTTGTAGGACGACAGTCGGTAGCTACAGCACACATGATGAATCAAGCTATGGGAGGTAATGCTCCACAGGGTTTGGGAACTGGACAGTCACCAGCTGCTATATCATTGCCAATTACTGTTGGTCCACCAGTACCGCTGTATGCGCAAGGTAAGCCTAGCGTATGTGATCAGGGAGTAATGACCCACGAGGCAGTAAGAGGAGGGTCTACTGGAAACTTGCAGGGAATGACACAGGGAGGACAGAGAGCTGAAAGGTCTAGATCCTTGTTGGACTTTAGTCCGATTGGGGTTCCTTTGGAGACGATGAGGCAAGCAGGGTTGGGAACACTAACCCCACAGGTAATGAGTACAAATAAGACACAGACACCAATGATGCAGTCTGGAAATGTCTTGTTGCAAGGCTTAACAGCGCAACAATTGAACGAGTGGTTAGATAAGCTCAACACTCCGCAGACTACTACAGTGACCGCAGAGAGGTCAGAAAGGGAAGAATACCTGAATTTTGTGAGACTGGGAGTAGAAGCCACGGAACTAGTGAAAGGAACAATGGGGGTGAACAGATTAGAATCATACACGGAAGCAGAATTGAGGTATCTGTGCCCCAAAATAACCAAGGAAGTGAGCAAGGTGCATCAGAGGTTGGCAAACCTGGCGGACAAATACGGCATAGATATAGAAAATACTAAGCATTTGAAAAGGAGCTATTGGTTAGACTTTGATCCTAAAGATTTTGATCATATGTGATCTACCGGAATGAAGTCACACCTCAAAGAGATATTGCAGAGTGCTCAAATTTGGGGCGCATTAGAGAAGTGGGAAGACAGATGGGCAAAGAAGAGAGATAAAGAGAAAGGTGACTGCCCAGAACCAAAGCAAGCGAAAGCTGCACCGGACACGGGGACAATAAAGATGTTACCAATGAGAGACACAGCTGGAGGAGGTTTAGTCCATGTTCCTTGGTCCAGGGGTGACATTCTGTCATTTACAAATGATTATCCCAGGTTGAGGGAGAAGCCAATAGAGTGGTACCAGCAGATGGACTGGTTTGTGAAGCTTGCCAAATGTCTCTGGGAAGACTTGAATGCCCTGTTTGAGATTATAGTTCCCGCTGGCTTATGGCGTGAGTGCAAGAGGGGTGTGGATTGGCCGACAGAGGAACCAGCTTGATCGAACATCAGAGGAGGGCAAAGAGTCAATACACGCTTAATATGAGAGGTTGTTGAAGGCATTCAAACACTATAGTGACACTGAGGTCATAGAACCGAAAGATATGAATCACCTTGTCTTCAGGTTTGTTGAAGGGCTGAGACCAGAGATTAGCCAGAAGAATAAGAATCATTTGATCTCTTGACATGCAAAGCCGATTGATGAGGTGTTGCAGTATGCAAAATACTGTAGTGACGAGATTGAATTGAAGCAGAGAATTTTGAAGGAGAAGGTGATGGTGATGCAAATTAAGGCAGCGCAAGCAGGGATGCAGGGAAATGGGATACAGCAGATGGCACAGCAACAACCGCAGGGAACTGGAGTGTTTCAGGCACAACCAAGATGTCGAGGAGGTTTTGTGAACCGTGGTCCAGATATTAATAGTGTCATGGTTCAAAATGATGTCCAAGGAATGAAAAAGGGGTCACCATGTCACGCGTGCGGGGCGTGGGGCAACGGAGCGGGAATGCCCAATGGTGGTGCAGGATGGTGTTGTTCAACAAAGCAATGATATCGGTACATTTCAAAAGGTGAGCGGTCCAAAAGTGAGGGGCCACAATCCGAACTTCCAGAATAACATGGTGCAGATGTAGGGTCTCCAACCAATGCAACAAATGCAAATGCCACGTGTTCAACCAGCACAAATGCAGCAGGCAAAACAGCAGATTCCCATGGTACCTAGACAGCACATGCAGATACCATTAGCTCCAATGGGACAGCAACAGGTGATGCTTCCTCAACAGGTCAGAGGTCAATCAATGAGTCAAAATAGCACAGTACAGCAGTTCCCATTGCGTGGTGAGTATGAAATAAACAATGATTGGTCGGATGATTGTTCAGATAGTGAGGAGTGCAGGCTTGCAGCGTCCCTAGAAGTAGATCAGGGGAGACCTTATGTGGAAGGAAAGGTGATGGGTCATAAGGTTTCATTCCTAGTTGATACATGAGCTACACGCTCTACAGTCAGAAGTGCAGAGGTTCCGAAATTGCCACTTTCGGGGCGTACCATAAGGGTGGTAGGAGTAGCAAATCAGTTCCTGACAAATCCGATTACAGATCCGGTCCAAGTCGAGATTGGTACTATCCACGGATTACATAGATTTGTAGTCTGTGACTCGAGTCCCATATCCCTACTGGGAAGAGACTTACTGTGTAAAACAAGGTGTTCGATTACCTGTTCCAATGAAGGGATTGAGGTGCAGACAAACAGTGATGATGAAGGGGACGATGGTCAGATCTCAGAGTTAGAGACAGAGACCGCAAATGAAGAGTACCCTTTGATAACCCTATTCCCGATGTTCACAGTGACTGACTTACCAGTGGAATTACAGGGAACAGTGACAGAAAAAGTGTGGGACTTGACAGGAAAAGAAGTGGGACCAATAAAAGGAGTAGACTCAGTCAAAGTAGAGGTAAAGCCAAATGCAGTGTTTCCCCAGGTACCACAGTACCACATGGCACAAGATGTCCTTATACAGGTGACGCAGATAATTGCAGACTTTATAAAGCAAGGTGTTCTAAAGGAAATGATGAGCAGCCCGTGTAAAACACCAATAATGGGTCTGAAAAAGCCTTGTGGGAAAGTTCGAAGTGTTCAAGACTTGAGGAAAATAAATGAGATTGTGGTAAAATGTTGCCCCATCGTGCCAAATCCAGCCGTGATCATGTTTCAGGTTCCCTGTGATGCATAGTGGTTCAGAGTTGTGGACCTGTCTCAAGCATTCTTTTTGGTGCCTCTTCATGAGGACAGCCAATTTATTTTTAGTTTCAAATTCCTGGACAAGGTTTACAGTTGGTGTCGAATTCCTCAAGGGTTTTCCGAATCACCTTCCATCTTCAATCAGATACTGAAGAAGGATTTGGAATCACACTGGATGAGCTAAAATCTGCTTTCAGTTCGACTTTAGTACAGAATGTTGATAATTTGTTAATTGCATCCAGAACAAAAGATGACTGCAGGTATGACACGATTGCCTTACTGAACCATTTGGGAAAGAATGGACAGAAAGTGTCCCAAAAGAAGCTGCAATACTGTCAGAAAGAGGTGAAGTACTTAGGCCACCTGATTGAAAAAGGGTCGAGGAAAATATCCAAAGAAAGGGTGCCGTAAGTGGATTCCCAACTTCTCGATTAACTCTAAACCTTTGGTGAGATTGACTGTTAAGGAAATTCAGGATGGCCCGGGTGCCATAACCATGTCCGAGAAAGAGATGAAGGCATATATGGAACTAAGGGAAAGCATGTGAAGGGAGCCAGCTTTAGGTATGCCTGATTACACAAAGCCTTTTGTACTGTTTTGTCATGAACGTGATGCTTGTTCTTTGTCTGTCCTGACACAGATCAATGGAGGTGCATACCGCCCAGTAGCATATTTTTCAGCTACTTTGGACCCAGTCGCAGCAGCCTTACCGGGTTGTTTGCGTGCAGTTGCAGCAGTTGGTCAAAGCCTCAATCAGTGTGAGGGTATAGTGATGGGACATCCTTTAACAGTAATGGTCCCACATTCAGTTGAAATCCTGTTGACCTGAACAAAGACTCAGCATATGACGAATGCACGCCTAACTAAGTACGAAACAATTATACTGGGATCACCGAATGTATCCTTAAAAAGATGTACCGTGTTGAACCCGGCAACTTTACTTCCTATTGAAAATGCAGACATCAATGATGCTGAGGAGGTAGAACATGATTGTCTTGAGGTAACAGATCTGTGCACCTAACCAAGACCCGACATTAAAGATACCCAATTGGAAGAAAATTATTTCATTATCTTTGTTGATGGTTCATGCCTGAGAGACGCAGTAGGAGTACTGAGGGCTGGATATTCCGTATGTACAATCACTGGTATCTTAGAAGCTTCCTGGTTCGAAAGAGTATGCTCTGCTCAGGTGGTTGAATTAATTGCTCTTACTAGGGCATGCCAAGCAGCTGAAAACCTGAAAGTCACGATTTATACTGACAGCAGATACGGATTCGGAATTGTACATGATTTTGACCAGTTGTGGTCACATAGGGGTTTCCTGACCCCTTCTGTTCACCAGTGAAAAATGGCGAGAAAATTAAGGACTTGTTGCATGCGATTCAGTTACCTCTTGAAATTGCGGTGGTGAAATGCAATGCTCATGTTAAGTCACAAGACTTTGTGTCGATGGGAAATGGATATGCAAATCAAGTCGCAAGGTTCTGTGCATTGAACTGTATATTGTTTCAAGACCAATGGGATTTGTTACCTGAAACTGAAAATGAAACATGCTCAGGGTATGCATTAAGGGTAGTTGACACACTGGATGAGCTAAAATCATTGCAGGGACCTGCCAGTAAAGAGGAGAAACGTTCCTGGCAGAGAATGCAATGCGTACAGCGATCTGGTGACTTATGGCTTTCAGAGGAGGGGAAAACGGTTTTGCCAAACAGTCTTTTGTCACAATTTACAAGGTTTTACCATGGTCAAGCACATGTTGGGAGAGACGCAATGATCAGGTCATTCAAAATCGATTGGCTCAATCCAAAATTCAGACAAGCTGCAGAAGTCATCTGTCACAGGTGCATCATTTGTCAGCAGATGAATGCGGGAAGAGGGACCGTGGTGAATTTGAGCCATGTTGGGAGAGCAGGAGGTCCATTTAGCAGAATGCAGATGGATTTTATTGAGATGCCTGTGTGTGGAGGTCTGAGATACGTATTGGTGATTGTGTGCATTTTCAGTCACTGGATTGAAGCTTACCCTACACGTAGGAATGACAGTCTCACAGTAGCAAAGCTGCTGCTTAGGGAGTTAATACCACGTTTCGGGTGTCCGATCTCTTTAGAATCAGATAGGGGAAGACACTTCGACAATGTGGTGATTAAGCTCTTGTGTGCTGCATTGAACATTGAACAGAAGTTGCATTGTAGCTATCGCCCTGAAGCATCAGGACTAGTGGAGCAGATGAATGGTACCTTGAAGTCGAGAATGGCAAAAATGTGCGCACCTACCAATTTGAAATGGCCAGATGCATTACCCTTAGTGCTGATGTCAATGAGAAACACACCCGACAAGAAAACAGGACTGTCTCCTCATGAGATTCTTATGGGCCGAGCTATGAGATTGCCCGCAGTGCCTGCAAATGTTCTTGTGAATATCACGGATGATATGGTGTTGGACTACTGCAAGGGTATGGCTGACGTGGTTCGCTCTTTCTCTCACCAGGTGGAGGCTACCACATTGCTACCGATAAGTGATCCAGGTCACACTCTGAAAGCCGGTGACTGGGTTGTTGTCAAGAAACACATGAGGAAGTCGTGTTTGGAGCCACGTTGGAAGGGGCCATATCAAGTAATACTGACAACTACTACTGCTGTGAAATGTGCAGGTCTTCCAAATTGGATACATGACAGTCACACAAAGACGTTGACGTGTCCAAATGATGAGGAACTTGAAGTGTCCAAAACAACAGCTGCAGAGAAGGAAGTCTCAGGGCCGGAGAGTAATCAGAGGGGAAATGAGACTGAAGGAGAGGTCGCTGAGGATGGCTTAATCACTCAAACAGTAAATGAGATCCAGAGGGTTGACAGTGAGCCTATCTCAGCTGAGGTAATAGGGGAACCGGCACAAAGAGAGGTTCTCCCAGAAGCAGACGGATACTGGTTTGAAGTTGAGCCCATAACTGACCCCAAAGGGGAAGGAGGCAAGGTGGAAGGAGGTCAGAGTGTTCAAACTCCTCCTGGGCCATTTGCAGACCCATCAAGAGAAAACACCATAGTACAAGAGGAGGGCACTGTTCAACGTCCCGAAGGACCGAGCGGAAAGAAAACACTTAAAGGAGATAACTGGCCAGAGCCACAAGCTGCAAAGGAGAGAGTGATTCCTAACGAAACAATAGAGGAAGAAGTTGGCACAACCAGGAAAGAAGATCTCAGTGGAGGAGAGTTACAGGGTGATCGCAAACTGAAAAGAAAGAGAGTTGCAAACAGAAGATACGCAGGTCCTGAATGGGCATATGCAACATCAGCTGAATGGCAACAAGAATTCTTGGCATTCTGTTTTGATCGAGAAATTCCAGGTCAATATTACGGTACCTGAATTCAACCATAGAAAGAGACTGTGGTAAAGTTGAAATTAAATAAACAGAGAAAAGAACCTGAGAAAAGAGACTGATAAATTACCGGATGTGACACTGTTAACCTGAATTCACTCTGAAAAACCGAGTGCGACAAACTGCTAACCTGATTTGACAAAGGGTCCTGGGAGTGAGTGAAACACTGTAAATACTTGCTAAGAGAGAGAGAATTTACACACAAAAAAAATAGTTTTAAATCTACCTCAAAGTTGATTGTTTGCTTTATCTTATTCTGCTCTCTGATTCTTTACAGATCATGAGTAACCTTAGAAATAATGATAAGGGTAAGATGTGTGGTTGGTTGAGTGCTATTTTGGGTATTGCGTGCGTAATAATAATTATTGGTGTGATTGTGGGAATGCCATTGGTGGATAAGAGTGCGATTAACAATGCTTCAACTCCTGAGACTGCTACACTAACACCATGGGAGAGGTTTGAGCAGGATACAAAGTACTTGCATGAGGGAACTAATTCAAAAAGAGAACTATCTACTAATGTCTTCTATCGCTTTCTGAATGAGTATGTTGACACAAGGGATGCAAAGAATTGCTATGTGTGCACAGAGATTCCTTTGTCAGTACAAGAAGGGGTTACTTACCATAGTCTGCCACTTACATATGGAATAAGCTGTAGTTTGCTATTAACTAGATTCTATGATCAAGAACATGTTCAATACTTCTGTTCTAATCTAGATGTAGTGTTTTTTTGTGTGCCTGTAATTGAGTTTCTAAATAAATTAGCTATAGAACATTACATAAAAATAGTTAGGGGTTTCTTTGAGCCGACATTGACATTTGGAAGAGCTTATGCACACCGCAATAATCTAACCTGCTTACTAACGCCTGTAGAAAAGAGCTTCTTAGACCACACTGATGAAAGAAGAAAAGCATTAACGGAAAAGCTAGAGAAGGGATTAGAAAAACAAACGTTTGCAAATGATTATGCTTATAGTGCAATAAAGACACAGGGCAAATTAGCTATAGATGCATTACATGTAGGAAGGCTTTGTATATATAGGTCAAAATCTGAGCATGACACTTTATTTGTGGGAACAAGTGAGTGCAGGCATGTGTTTTTGTTTCAGAGTAAATAAACATTCATGTTAAATGGACAGGATCCAGCGATCCCTGGGATCTATTATATATGTGGACTTAATGCTTATTACCGTCTTCCAAAGGGATGGTATGGGACATGTTATTTGGGAATAGTTTTCCCAAAGATCTACCAAATTGATGACTTAAAGCAACTTCCTAAAATGTCTGAATTACATCATGCTAGATAAAAGAGAGAGACAGCGGCTGCTGTCGTGGGTGATATATTCGGAGCCATAATTCCTTCAGTGGGGGTTATCTTAAACTCCATAAAGATTCGAAAGTTGTCTACTATTGTGGATAACATGCTGACAAACTTCAGGGGGGCTATACTCCTGATGGACACTGAACTTGCTGCGAAGAGGGCTACGGCTCTTCAAAACCGGCTTGCCTTAGACATTCTTTGAGCGAAAAGTGGCAGAGTCTGTAAGATGCTTAATGAGCGCCACTGTTGTGCATTCATTCCTGATAATAGTAATAAGATTAGAGGTATGCTTACTAACCTAACAAGAGATAGTGCAGATTTGCAGGAGCTGAGGGAACCTGGAGTTTGGGAAAGAGTTGGAAAAGGAATTACTAAAGTAGGGAATTGGTTTAGTAGTATTTGGAATGGAGTACTTGCAAAAATTATTGGGGGGTATATTGATTGTTCTATCTTGTTTATTTGGACTATGGCTATCATGCAAAATTAGTAAAAGAATTAAAAGATAATTGGCAAAATGAAATAAAAGAAAAGAGGAAAAGAAAAAGGAGAAAGTGTTCAAAGAAATTTGGGAAAAATCACACGGGGGGGAAGAAATTGAAATGCGTGGTCTAAGAAAGTGAAAGGTTGTGGAGGGAAAGGTTTTGTGTGATGACAAGTGTCATCAGAGGAGGGACTGAGGGAGCGTAGCTCTTATACTCAGAATTAACATGAAATGTTTATGAACTAATGCATAATGATGCCTCATAGAAAATGTACTGACTTGCTGAAGGACATGTACTCATATTTTTCCAAAGCTAAAGGATGAATGTAACCGTAGTAGATCCGTTCTCATGAAATTCGACTTACTAGAAGAAATATTTTTGCTGAATGCAACACTGTAGACTAGTTACAGGTACAAGGTCGCCTGAACCGGTACAGACAATGGACCTACTGCATGAAGATGCAAGAGGTCCACGAGAGTTTGAAATCATACCGGACATTCTGTCCGCTGGAGACGTCAATCATAAGAACCAATAAACTATGTGAGAACTGTTATGGTGTGACAAAATTTGATACTAACACTGTAAACCCATTGGATGGAGATAGAGGGGTCTCAACCCTATCCAATCAGAGATTAGGGGACTGTACAACGGACCAGGGATAAAAACCTTTGACACGAGGAGCCATTAGGAGATGCCATTGTGAACTTTTGCTGTGACCCAGACACTTTGTCACTCTGCATAGAGACTTTGCTGTTTGGTTCTTCAAACCATCCTTGCCCTTGTCTTGCCCATCCTATACTTCTCCTCCTTATGAGGGAAGTGCCCCTTCTTACCCATCTTGCTGAATTCCCTGGCTGATCGCGAATCAACTGATGTCCTGAGGACGAAGACGGAATCTGTATCCTGACCCATTACGGAGGCATACTATATGATGATGAAATTGTGATTGTCTGATTGCCTTTCCTTTCTATGTACCAACTGCTTCTTTTGACAGAGACCATAGTTAGATATTTTCCAAATTAGTGTTACCAAATTGTTTTGCATGAAGCCCAACATGCCAATGCTATTTCGAGGTTAGTTAAGGGGTTCAGTGGAACGGACGCAAATAGACAAATGACTGCTTCAATGCTTTGTTGAATAATGCTCCAATGATATTCTGCTAAGATTAACTCATGTTGACGTCGTGCTATGTTTTAATGTTTGTGATCTTTGATTTGATGAAATCTTATTCAAGTTGCCATATTATGACAATGCTGATGTGTTTCATGGTTTTGAGACTAATAAACTTGCTAGTAGAATTGTAATCAATAGGGAATAAACATCACAAAATCGTACTAAACTGGTGTGGTTATTCATGACTGAATGGTCATGGTGGTTTCTGAGTCTAACTGATGACGTTATTGTCTTGTTGATTGACATGTTGATCAGTTATCTTGTCCTAAGGTGTCTTCAATCATGGTCAAAAGATTCATTGGCTTAAAACGAGTCCCAGAGTGAATAAATTAATTAGATTGGGACGTGTTAACAGGAGTTTACCCTGCTTCTTATTCAAATGCTTTCATTTAAACCAAGTGTTTACCCCTCGCTTAGGGCATAGCATCTTCACCATCCTTTGGATTGGTTGACTTGTATCCTTCCCCTTCTCACACTTAGAACACATATTTTATCTTTTTGCTAAGTAGTCCACGAGAGTACAAGTGATTTCCAGTTTTCTCTATAGTGTTTTTCTTGCCCCTGCCAAATACCCGCTCCCACACTCTGTGTTGCTGTTTCCCTCATGTTGCAAGCTCCCTCGTGTGCTTCTCCCCGCCACACTCCCTCCTTCCCCAACTCTCAATGTTGCTTTCTTCTTTATGTGCTTCTCTACCCACTTTCATGCTGCCCTCCGTCATGTGCTGCTTTTCTTTTCTCATTGCCCACTTCTTGTTGCTCCCCCACCCGCTTCTCTAAAGCCCCATGGTCTTTTTTGAAATATTTTAATTTGTATTGTTTTTTGGAAAGCCAGACAGCAAATTCCTGTTGCCCCCTCGCCCTGAAAAAAAGTACCACTGCACTACTCCTATTTTTTTTTACATTTAACAATCCATCTCAGATAGGTAAATAATAAAAATGATGCCCAATTAATTTTTTAGGTGACATATGCACACACACGTCATCATGCAGGTGTGCAACTGCAAAATGATACAGCTACATCATCACGCCGCTTTTAGTTCTTTATATTTAGGTTGAGTGTAAGCATGCAACCACTTGTAAACTTTTAAGTATACTTCTTCTGTGGGCTTCCAGCTATTTAATTTGTTAATTTCAGTGTCATGCTTGCTAGTGGTCAGTCATGCCTCTTAGTCCCTTCTTCTTCTGTGTGGGAGCAGGGACCAACTACTGTATAATTACGCTTTGTCCTGTTTATCTGGTCTATAGGGCATATTTTTATTTTTACTTTGTTTCCTGCCCCTGTACAGGGAACCTTCCCTTTTCAGTTGCAGAGTATTCTTCCTCTGAACTTAGCTGCAAATAAGGCTATAACTCAGGCTGTTATCTTATTCACATTTGGTCTTTGTGGACTCTCTGCACCCTCACTCAGGTGCCTGGCTCCTGCCCTTCCTTGGCTTGGATCTCTCTACCAAGCGTGCTTGCTTGTGTGCTAAAAGCAAGGGCGGAGGATCGCTTCTAGTTGTTTATAGTTTAGGCCTCCAGCTCTACCAGGTCTCCGCAATCCTTAGAGACAGTGCCCACTTCTGCTCCATACTGGGATCCCAATCGCAGCTCCATCAGTGCACCTCAGATCACACACTCCAAGCCCTCAACTGTGCCAGTGCCAGGAACCCCACACATGCTGTCTGCCAGAGCACCTCAGATCTTGCAGTCAGTACATTCTGTTGCTCCAGTACTGGGACCTCAGGTGCAGCTCATCAGTGCACCACAGTTTTCACACTCCGAGCCCTCAGCCGTGCCAATGCCAGGAACCCCACACACCCTGTTTGCCAGAGCACCTCAGTTCTTGCAGTCAGTACACTCTGCTGCTACAGTACTGGGACCTCGGACGCAGCTTATCAGTGCACTGAAGTTCACACACTCGAAGCTCTCAGCCGTGCCTGTTCCAGGAACCCCACACACACTGTCTCCCAGAGCACCTCAGTTCATGCAGTCAGTACACTCTACTGCTCCAGTACTGGGACCTCGGGCGCAGCTCCATCAGTGCATCGCAGTTCACACTCCAAGCCCTCAGCTGTGCTAGGAACCCCACACACGCTGTCTGAAAAAGCACCTCAGTTCTCACAGTCAGTACACACTGCTGTTCCAGTACTGGGACCTCCATTAGTGCATTGCAGTTCACACATTCCAAGTCCTCAGCCATGCCAGTGCCAGAAACCCCTCACATGCTGTCTGGCAGAGCACCTCAGTTCTTGCAGTTATTACACTCTACTGCTCCAGTACTGGGACCTCGGGTGCAGCTCCATCAGTGCACCGCAGTTCACACACTCCAGGCCTTCATCCGCGCCGGTGCTAGGAACCCCACACACGCTGTCTGCCAAAGCACCTCAGTTCTCACAGTCAGTACACACTGCTGCTCCAGTACTGGGACCTCGGGCGCAGCTCCATCAGTGCACCTCAGTTTACACACTCCAAGCCCCTAAGCCACGTCCATGACAGAACCCCACACATGCTGTCTGCCAGAACACCTCAGTTCTTACAGTCAGTACACTCTGCTTTCCAGTACTACCCCGGCGAGGTCACTTCCTTTCCCATACTGGGACCCCGCTCACATACAGATCCATTAGAGCAGCTCGATTCTAATAGTCAGTCCTACCGCCAAGCCAATACTGGACCCAAAAGAGCAAAACACAGCTCAGCCAGTGTACCTCCAGTCTAAGATCCAATGCCACTGTTGCTGGGAACCACCACAGCTCCACCAGAATCCATCAGTTCTAACATTCAGTGCACATTTCTTCCCAGTAATAAGGCTCACACACACGCCCTTCAGTACTCTTCAATTCTGTGGTTAAGGGGCAATGCCACTCCCATACTGGGTCCCACTTGCAGCTTCACCAGGGCACCTCCAGGCTAACACTTGGCAACACTGTCAAGCCAATACTAGGTTCCACATATAGCTCCATTAACATTTCTCACTTTGAACCTTGTGTACCCATTATTATTCCAGTACTGCAGCCCACATACAACTCTGTCAGTGCACCTCAACCTGAACCTGCAGCAACTCATTATTCCAAAAGCAGGAATTACACGGCGCTGCGTTTCTCACTCCTTCACCCGTTGCCTTTCTGTTATTCCAGCAGTGGGCCGGGACACAGCTCTGTCTGTACCTCCAATCTGGATTTGAAGCACCCCAATATTGCTGTATTGGGTTTCACATACAACTCTGCTAATGCACCTCCTGCTGTTCTGCAGTGCCCCCCCGTTCCACACTCTGACTTCTGTTTGAGGATGTGGGGGAGCCAATTAAATCTATTCTTAGCTGACATCTTTATTTGGGAGGGTCTGTTTCGCCTATCTCACTTTGTTCTTTCCTTTACTCTGTTTACTCTCAATGTTTTCTTCCTGCCCCGCTTTTCTCTTTCCAGCTCTTAAAATCCACAGATAAACAGTTTTGCTCTTTCTTTCAACTGTTTATTTCTACTCCTCTGCCATTTTTTAATTTCCCTCTTTCTCTTGTTACCTCCTCTTTCAAATTCACAAAAACTTGGTTATTTCTTTTCTTGTGTCGTTCCTCTCTTTTTCTTCACCAGGCATTCATTCTTTCACTATTTTTTTCTCTTCCTTTCATTCTTTCTTTTTTTTTATTTGCTCTTTGTTTTGATTCAGAATGCACCATTCCACTTTTTTTTTAGTGCATTCCGCCTTCCTTTCTTTGGTGTTTATTTTATCTTTATCTGTCAATTCACGTTTGCGTATAAATCCTTCTTTTTGTGTGTCTGTATGTGGAAGCCACAAGTTACTTGTCAAGACCTGAAGTGTGAAAGTAGTTTTCTCAGTCTGTGTCTGTGGGAAATGTGTCAGTACATACATGACCTGGTTCTTTCGCTGCTTCTTTCTCTCACATCTATGTTTTCTCTCTAATGTTCATTTTTCTCTTTCTCTTCACTCTTCTTTCATTATTTCTTTCATCTTTATCTTTTGTTTGCTAGCTTCCTTCCCTTTTTTCTTTTGTCTCACACTTTTGCTCTATTTCTTCTCTTAGTGGTGTTTTCATTTTCCTGCTCTTACTTGTTTCTTTTATTTCTTTGCATCCCTTCTCTTTCTTCATTTTGTTTGTTGTGTTCCTTACGCTTCTCTTTTTCTGCCCCATCTACTTTCTCTTCTGAGGACTAGTTATCAATGGAGCAACACGTGCAGTGGCATCGGGGCCCAGAGACCTATGGACCTCTCTCAACTCCATTACTGCTGTATTTTCCTACCAAAATTGCCGTCAACCATTCTACTTTCTTACTCCAGGGCCCATGACAGCGTTACTACACCACTTGTACACTCCATCTTTACTCCTGACTCCCTATACTTTCACCCTCCAATCCGTTCCAAATGATATTTCTGATATGGTGTTTTGAGCATTAGTCTCTAATGCCAAAAGGTTATTTCTGATAATGGTTTATATGATAATTGTGTATATTCTAAGATAGAGGAAGAAGATACACGGAAGTGCTTTAGTTAAATGCTAGGCCACTGGAATTATATGGTAGGTAAAGATGAAATTAAGAGGTAGAGTTGACCATTTTATGTGTCAGGAAAAGTCCAGTTATGAATTTACAATGCCAATAGCTCTAACTCAAGAAAATGTGAGACCTATTGTGTTGCAAATGCTTGTTTTCTTTTTGACATGCTGCACAACATCTCCATAGGACATTGGCAAGTGTGGGTGTGTCAGACCTTATTTGCTTTTATATAGTTATAATAAGGCAACGCGTACTGGGTAAAACATCAATTACCCTCAGAAGCCGACTCAAGCGTTTTGACTCAGGAGTGTAAAATCATCCAAAGCAAACCCTGGATTTGTGCGAATCCCTCGCCACTTTCTTCCATCACAAGATCAGCGACCTCCACGACAGCTTCGGACACCAGACCCAACCAAACACCACCGAACCCGCATCCCCGGCCATCACCCTCAACAACTGGACCCACATCAACACGGAAGAAACCAAATCCATCATGAACTCTATCCACTTCGGTGCCCCTTCGGACCCCTGCCCGCACTTCATCTTTAACAAAGCCGACTACATCATCGCCCCGCACCTCCAGACCGTCATCAACTCTTCTTTTTCTTCTGCTACCTTCCCCGAATGCTGGAAACACGCCGAAGTCAACGCCCTACTAAAGAAACCTACGGCTGACCCGAGCGACCTGAAAAACCTCCGCCCCATCTCTCTTCTTCCTTTCCCAGCCAAAGTAATAGAGAAGACCGTCAACAAACAGCTGACCACCTTCCTGGAAGACAACAACCTGCTCGACCCCTCACAAACCGGATTCCGAACCAACCACAGTACTGAAACTGCCCTCATCTCAGTCACAGACGACATCAGAACCCTGATGGACAACGGTGAAACAGTCGCCCTCATTCTTCTCGACCTCTCGGCTGCCTTTGACACCGTCTGTCACCGCACCCTAATCACCCGCCTCCGCTCCACCGGGATCCAAGGCCAGGCCCTGGACTGGATCGCCTCCTTCCTCGCAAACCGTTCCCAAAGAGTTTACCTCCCTCCGTTTCGCTCAGAACCCACCGAGATCATCTGCGGCGTACCTCAAGGCTCATCACTCAGCCCGACACTCTTCAATGTCTACATGAGCCCCCTCGCCAACATCGTACGCAAGCACGACATCATCATCACCTCATACGCCGACGACACCCAACTTATACTCTCCCTCACCAAGGACCCCGCCAGCGCCAAGACCAACCTACAAGAGGGTATGAAGGACGTCGCAGATTGGATGAGGCTCAGCCGCCTAAAGCTGAACTCTGAAAAAACGGAAGTCCTCATCCTCGGCAACACCCCGTCCGCCTGGGACGACTCCTGGTGGCCCACGGCCCTCGGCACCGCACCGACCCCCACAGACCACGCCCGCAACCTCAGCTTCATCTTGGACCCTCTTCTCACCATGACCAAGTAAGTCAACGCCGTGTCCTCCGCCTGCTTCCTCACCCTCCGCATGCTCCGCAAGATCTTCCGCTGGATCCCCGCCGACACCAGAAAAACCGTGACCCACGCCCTCGTCACGAGCCGCCTGGACTACGGCAACACCCTCTACGCCGGGACCACAGCCAAACTCCAAAATCGCGTGCAAAGCATTCAAAACGCCTCGGCCCGCCTCATCCTCGACGTACCCTGCAGCAGCCACATCTCCGCACACCTGAGACACCTGCATTGGCTCCCAGTCAGCAAAAGGATCACCTTCCGACTTCTCACCTACGCACACAAAGCCCTCCACGACAAGGGACCGGAATACCTCAACAGACGCCTCAGCTTCTACGTCCCCACCCGCCTCCTCCACTCCTCTGGCCTCGCACTCGCTGCTGTCCCTCGCATCCGCCGCTCCACGGCGGGTGGGAGATCTTTCTCCTTCCTGGCGGCCAAGACCTGGAACTCCCTCCCCACCAGCCTCAGGACCACCCAGGACCACTCCGCTTTCCGGAGACTCCTAAAGACCTGGCTGTTCGAGCAGCGATAACCCCCCCTTTTCCCCTAGCGCCTTGAGACCCGCACGGGTGAGTAGCGCGCTTTATAAATGTTAATGATTTGATTTGAATCAATAAAACATCAAATACAACATCAAATAATAAACATAATCAATAAGAGTAAGTAATTTAAACACACCATGACCTATGTGGCAATGAATCACCACACCAGTTTAATAAAGTTTAACATTTATTGCCCTTTAGGTTAACAATGTTAAGTTCACGTAAATCATGTGCAAGACCAAATGATAGAAATACAGAAACATCACAGGCTGCCCAAGACGACTGAAAAATCTCAATCTAATCAATGCGTTTAACATAAGATATTCCAAAACAATAATGCAGAACAACAATAGAATCAACTAAAGAATAGAAATAGCATACATTTAGTTAGTGCAGGTGAAACAAACAATATTGATTAATAAACAGTCAAATTTAGTCATTAAGACCCTCATTACAACCCTGGCGGTCGGTGTTAAAGCGGCGGTAAAACCGCCAATAGGCCGGCACAAAAAAAAAATGGGATGACGACCACGGCAGAAACCACCAACATAGACAGCCACTTTAATACTCCACCCGCCAAGGCGGGAGCAACAAACACTGCGGCAGTAAACGCCAACAGACAGGCTGAAGACAATGTACCACCCACCATATCACAACCTGCCAATCCGCCAGCTTTTCCGGGTCGGTACCAACGCCATCAAAAGCTCGGCGGAAACAGGACTTGGAAGGGAAACCACTCACTTCTCAACACTCAATGAAGAACCAGGACGCCATGGAGCCCGAGCTGCAGGTCTTCCTCAATACATGACGGATATCAAAGGCGGCGGCAACTACCACGGTGAGTACTGCACCTAGCACACAGGGGAGGGGGAAGAAAAAGAGAGTGACACACACGCAACACCCCCACCCTCACCCACAACACCATACGCACAAACACATGCAGCCACAGTACATTTACACCCCGTAACCACCTATAAGAAAGCAAGGACAAAAGGAACAGAGTGCAAATAGTGATATTTTGAAATATGCAGATATAGTTAACGATTAGAAAAAACAGTATATACAAATATTTACAATATGCACAGAAGGCCATACACTGTCCTTTGCAAATGTTCATGGCCCACTGGGCCAAAAAATCATAGGCGAAGCCCACACTTGACTCCTGCCTCAAAATGGAGAGAACACTGCAGGGGCATCAGGTTGAAAACACACAGGCACCTCAGGGGAGGGAGAGGGGGGCACCTCAGGCAGAAGATGGTACTACATCACTGGTCCTGGAGGGGGCAACATGCCCACAGCAATGTCCTGGGGAGTGCAAAGCCACAGTCTCTCAAGTGGGTGGTTTGCCCACTACTTGGTCCTGGGGAGTGCAAGGCCACAGTCTCTCAAGTGGGTGGTTTGCCCCATGCTTGGTCTTGGGGAGTGCAAGGCCACAGTCTCTCTAGTGGATGGCTTCTTCCACGGGTTCTCGAGGGGGCATTGTGCCCAGTGTGCTTCATCCTGGGAAGGATGGGGTGAGTGGATGGCTTCTTCCACTGGTTCTGGAGGGCGCCTTGTGCCCAGTCTGCTTTATCCTGCAAGGGATAGTGATAGTGGATGCATTTCTCCACTGGTTCTGGAGGGGGCCTTGTAGCCAGTCTGCTTCATCCTGCCAAGGATAGTGATAGTGGATGCATTTCTCCACTGGTTCTGGAGGGGGCCTTGTTCCCAGTCTGCTTCATCCTGCAAAGGATAGTGATAGTGGATGCATTTCTCCACTGGTTCTGGAGGGGGCCTTGTATGCAGTCTGCTTCATCCTGCAAAGGATAGTGCAAGGCCACAGTCTCTCTAGTGGATGGCTTCTTCCACGGGTTCTCGAGGGGGCATTGTGCCCAGTGTGCTTCATCCTGGGAAGGATGGGGTGAATGGATGGCTTCTTCCACTGGTTCTGGAGGGCGCCTTGTGCCCAGTCTGCTTTATCCTGCAAGGGATAGTGATAGTGTATGCATTTCTCTACTGGTTCTGAAGGGGGCCTTGTGCCCAGTCTGCTTCATCCTGCCAAGGATAGGGTGAGTGGTTGCATTTCTCCACTGGTTCTGGAGGGGGCCTTGTGCCCAGTCTGCTTCATCCTGCCAAGGATAGTGATAGTGGATGCATTTCTCCACTTGTTCTGGAGGGGGCCTTGTGCCCAGTGATGCTGCACTTGGGATGTGGCAGTTCACATTCCCTCACCTGGGTGTCTGAGGCACGAGATTTGCAGGGAACATGTAGCATTATACTCCACGGAGGCAGAGCCAGACTCCATCCTGCGGCGACTAAGGCTGCAAACTGGTGGTAGTGCCGGTGCTGGTGGGGTTCTTTAAGTGGTGGTGGGAGGCTCCAGGCCGTCTCCTGCAGCCCTGGATGGCTGCCCACTGGGGATGCTGCTGCTGACAGTTTTTGTGGCACCGGCTGGGCATGTGGCGGTGCAGATGGTGGTGCAGGTGGCGGTGTCTGCGGCAGGGATGCTGCCGGTGCTGGCTGTGGTGCAGGTGCTGGTAGTGGTAGAGGGAGACACCAGGCCGTCTCCTGCAGCCTCGGATGGCTGCCCGCTGGGGATGATGCTGCTGACAGTTGTTGTTGCAGGGGCGATGCAGGTGGCGGTGCACAGGGCGGTGCAGGTGGCAGATGGTGGTGCTTTCGCGGTACAGTTTGCGGGCTGTCGGTACTGATGGGGGGTACCAGTCCCTCACCTGGAGCCTCCGAGACATGAAGTGCCTTGCCTTAGGTTTTCTTCCCCTTCCCCACCTTGGCACATACTGCTGGGACCTTGTCACTGGCAGCTTGAGTTTTGGAGGAAGCCTTGCTGGGTGGGTTGTGCTTCTTGGCCGTGCTGCATGCTGGCCCCTTCTTCACCCTGGCATGTGGCGGAATGGGTTGGTCCTTTGCAGGGGACGGTGGCACACTGGCTGCCCTGACAGGTGCCCCCTTTGATCCTCTGGGGATTGCAGGTACCACAGCGACGCCGACTTGGTGGCTGAGGTGCTAGCCTGGGATCTTGATATCCTGGCCCGAGGAGAAGGCGTGGGGGAGAGGTCAATGTTTGCCAGGATTTTTTTTTTAGGCATACTGGGACGGGAAGATGGAGAGAGTTTGGTAGTTGAGGAAGAGGGAGTGCTTGTAGGAGGTGTACGTCTGCTGAGTTTGGGTGAAGGTGCATGGGCTGGATGCTGTTGGCAGGTGGATGGCTGTTGGGTGGGTGGGTGCTTGCGTTTGTGTACTTTGGGAGGAGGGGTCACAGACACACTGGGAGAGGACACTGGGGATGTGTGCATGGTTGTGGAGGTGGTGACTGCCAGTGAGGGGCATGGGCGTGCTGGTGATGGAGGTAGTGGATGAAGATGTAGTGCATGCAGGTGTGAGTGTAGACGCTACTGAGAGGGAGGTGGAGGAGGGGGACACGGTGGAGGGAGTGGATGTTGGTGTGTTTGCATGGGCATGGTGCTTGTGTGAGTGCCTGTGAGATGAAATGTGGTGCTTATGTTTGCCTGAGCCACTTTTGTGTGGTGGAGGAGGATTTACTGTCAGTGGTCTCCCCTCCTGTCCCCATCGTGGTGTTCCCCTCACCCTCCATCCCACTTATGCCTTCACCCTCAGTGGATTCGGGCTCCAGGCCCATGTGGGATGCAGCTCCCTCCGTCGCCGGTGCCTCTGCTCCTTCGCCAGATGATGCTAATACACACAAGGACAGGGTGACATAACAAAAAGGGGGGATAGACAGAGGATACACTTGGTCAATGCCAGCAACAACACTACAGTTGGCGTACACAACACACAGTGAGCTGCCCTATGCACTAGGCCATGCCCAACCAGCCACTAAGATAGTCACCAGCCCATGGGGTACAATGCCCAGTGCCAGCATCTGCACACCTGACACCCACAGGACCCTGCCCAGTAGTAGATTTTCACCATTGGGATAGGAGTGCATCAGAACCTGCATACAAGGGACCTACCCTGCCATGATCGCCCTGGCCTGGGAGCACCCACAGCCCACATCCCCCACCCAGCTTCCTCCTAAAGCGTGCAAAGTCAGCTTTCTGAATCTGTACTCACCCCCTTGTGGCTGTTGTGATGCCCTCAAGCGCCCGTCCAACTCCGGATAGGCCACCGCCAGGATGCGAAACATCAGGGCGGGTCATTGTGTGACGGGCATCACTTTCACGTTGGGGAGCCAGCACCAGCTGGGCCTCTGCCGTTTTCTTGGTCCAGTGGCGCAGGTCCTCTCATCTCTTGTGGCAGTGGGTGCTCTGCCTGTGATAGACCCCCAGGGTCCGCAGCTCCTTGGCGATGGCACGCCAAATACCCTTTTTCTGGTGGGCGCTGACCTGGAGGGAAAAGACAGCAGAAAAGGAAATCACTCACACGTCCGCACCGGTATACCCATTGGCCACTAGTTCCCACCCATGCCCTGACGCACATACACTGACCACCTCTCATGCAGTACTCAGGCCAGGACACCTTAGCACCCCCAACATGTGGCTTACATTCACACCACTCCAAACATGCATTGCCCACAGTGTACTCTCCTGTTTGTCTGGAGGCCCGTAGAGTAATGTGTACTGGGGTAGGACCCCATCCACCAGTTTCTTCAACTCCTCCGCAGTGAAGGCAGACGCCCTTTCCCCAGACACTCTAGCCATTGTCACTTTTAGACTCAGGTTACAGCAGCACTTGCAGTGTAGGTCCTCTCCTTGATGGTCAGTTACCAAGTGAGTGAATAGTCCGAAAATGGCAGTGACGTCCGCAGTGGTGCGTACCGTCACCGCCGGCGTACATCGTCATTGACTCCTGGAACCCATAGGGCCCAATGTTAACCAATGCGAAGTTGCGTGGTCGTCATCAACCGCCTACCGCGATGGTGCACAACGCCAGCGCAATTACCTAATTTCCACTTGTCCCTCCTCACTGGTCAGGCAGCTGCCATTTCAGGGGGGCACATGGCATGGCACCTAACTGCGTCACAGCAGACACTGGCACATCAACTGACTCTCGATTTCACATCCTGCTTCTGTGACGTAAATTCAGCAACAATAGTGCAATCTATGTGGAAATATGACCCTCTGCTCACCGTTCTCCTCCATAGGCTACAACCGCTGAGGCAGATTATGAGATGATGGCATCCTCCGGTGTACAGACCCCTGGTGGACCTGTCGACAATGGAGGACAGACAAATTATCATCACATACAGACTTGATCGTGCCACAATCCAAGAACTGTGTGCCCAATTGGAGCCAGACCTGATGTCAGCTATCCGCCAGCCCACAGGAATCCCCCCTCTAGGGCGGGTCCTGTCAGTGCTCCATTTCCTGCAAGTTGTTCCTTTCAAACTACAGTGGCCATGGAATCAGGGATGCCTCAGCCAATGTTCTCTAACGTGTTGACCAGAGTGTTGTCTGCCCTGCTGAAACACATGCGCAGCTACATCATGTTCCCCCAGGTGGATGAATTGGCCACAGTGAAAGCTGACTTTTATGCCCTGGGACATATCCCCAACATCATTGGTGCCATTGATGGTACACATGTGTCATTTGTCCCCCCAACCCCCAAGAAATGAACAGGTTTACAGGAATAGAAAAAGCTAACACTCGATGAATGTGCAGATGGTGTGTTTGGTGGACCAGTACATCTCCCATGTGAATGCCTAATATCCTGGCTCTGTGCATGACGCATATATCTTAAGGAATAGAAGCATCCCATATGGGATGGGCCAACTCCAGAGGCACCAGGTGTGGCTAATATGTGAGCCCAAGGTCCCCACACAGTATAAGTAGGTGTCTGGGTATGGGGTTGTCCCTAATGGTTAGTGTGTGTCTAACAGATGTCCCTCGATATTTACAGGTGACTCTGGTTACCCCAACCTCTCATGGCCACTGACCCCAGTGAGAAATGCCTGGACAAGGGCAGAGGAATGTTACAATGAGGCACATGGGCGTAAGAGGAGGATAATTGAGAGAACCTTCAGCCTCCTGAAGGCCAGGTTCAGGTGGCTCCATCTGACTGGTGGATCCCTGTACTACTCACCCAAGAAGGTGAGCCAGATCATTGTGGCATGCTGTATGTTGCACAACTTGGCCTTGAGACGCCAGGTGCTTTTTCTCCAGGAGGATGAGCCTGGAGATGGTCTTGTGGCAGCGGGGAGCCTGTGGACAGTGAGGAAGAGGAAGCAGAGGAAGAAGATGTTGACAACAGAACAAACATAATACAGAAGTACTTCCAGTGACACACAGGTAAGAGACTGTAACTTCAATTGACATTTCAGTAATCTTTTGGACATTGTACATGATAACCTCTTACCCTATGTCTATGGACACTGACTGTTCCCTTTGGATTTTCTATTTTCAGATCTGTGTGCCCCATTCTGGCTCCTGCTATATGTACTGCTGCCCACCAATGGTCATCCTGTAGTATATTTCACTGAACATATACGTTGCAATGCTTTGATAATGTTGTACTAATACATTTGAGATTCATTACATTGACTCCAGTATGGTATTTGTTTCAAGGGTGTTTATTTTTCTGCCAATAAGTATACGGGTATGTGCAAGGGGCTGGGCTGATGGCGGAGGAATGTCCAGTTAGGGTCCAGTCTCTTGATATAGCAGGTGCATTGTCCAATGGGGCATAGGAAGGTGAGCAATGGCAGTTCAAGGTGGACAGGGTAACAGAGTGGGACAGACGGGTGACAATCCGGAGAGTCTTATTTCCTGGCGGGGGTCTTGGCAATTTTCTCTGTTTTCTGCCTGGATTGAAGGGACAGTTTGTTGGGCGATTCTCCTTCTGCAGGGGTGGGGTGCTGTTGGCCTGTTGGTCCTGTGACGGGGCCTCCTGTCCACTAGCGCCGGCGGAGGTGGAAGGCTGTTCCTCAGTTTGGCTAGTGTCAGGGGCCCTTTGTTGTGCCACTGCCTTCCTCATGGTCTTGCCCATGTCAGCCAGCACCCCTACAAAGGTGACCAGGATGGTATAGATTTTTGTTAGGTCCTCCCTGATCCCCAGGTACTGCCCTCCTGCAGCCGCTGGGTCTCCTGCAACTTGGCCAGTGCCTGGCCCATGGTCTCCTGGGAATGGTGGTATGCTCCCAGTTTCCCTGCAAGTGCCTCGTGGAGAGTGGGTCCCCTTGGCCTCTCCTCCCCCTGTCGCACGGCAGTCCTCCCAGCTTCCCTGTTGTCTGGTGCCTCTGTCCCCTGAACTGTGTGCCCACTGCCACTGACCCCAGGTCCCTGATCATCCTGGGTTTTTGTGGTTGCTGGGGTCCCTGTAGAGGTGGACACACTGCTGATTGACGTGGATAGGGACAGTGGCATGGGCCCACTGAGTGGGTGCTGTGGTGGTCTTTCCTGAGGGGGGAGGCTCTGTGGTGCGTTGGGACTGTGGCAGGGGAACAGACTGTCCAGAGGTCCCTGATGGGTCAGGTTGGTCATCCTGATTCAGGCGTGCAGAGCTGCTGTCATCACTGTGGGCCTTTTCTGGGGGGGGACTGGATGTAGCTGGCACCTCCTCTCTGGTGACGTTGGGTAGGGGCCCCGTTGGGATGCAAATGCATTGTTAATGTATCTGCGTGTGCCATCTTGTGCATGGGTGTGTTTGCCTCTATGATTTTGATTTCCATGTCGGCTTGGCCTTGTGTGACTGGTGATTTTGTGGGCTGGGTGAGTCTCTCTATTGGGCATGCTGTGGTGATGGGTGTCCATGTAGGTCTGTGAGTGATGTCCTTGCATTGGTGGTGCATGCAGGGCTTGGTATTGGTATGGGTGGGTTGTGCTAGTGGGGTATAAGTGAGTTGGTGGAGTGATGGGGTGAGGGTAGAGGTAGGAGTTTGTGATGGCATGCAGGTAGGGTGGGGGGGATGAAGTAGTTAAGATTTGACTTACCTGATTCCAGTCCACCTGCTGCTCCTGCGAGGCCCTCAGGATGCATGATCGCCAAGACTTGCTCCTCCAATGTTGTTAGTTGTGGGGGAGGAGGTGGGGGTCCACCGCCAGTCCTCTGTACAGCAACCTGGTGTCTTGATACCATGGAACGCACCTTCCCCCATAGGTCGTTCCACCTCTTCCTGATGTCATCCCTGGTTCTTGGGTGCTGTCCCACAGCATAGACCCTGTCCACGATCCTCCACCATAGCTCCATCTTCCTTGCAATGGACGTCTGCTGCACCTGTGAACCGAATAGCTGTGGCTCTTCCCGGATGATTTCCTCCACCATGACCCTTAGCTCCTCCTCAGAAAACCTGGGGTGTATTTGGGGTGCCATGGATGTGGTGTGAGTGATATGTGTGAGGATGTGTGGGGTGATGTGTTGTTGGGTATGCTGTGATGTGCGTGAATGGTGCTTTGGTGATGGTGTTTTGAGGCTCTGATAGAGTTGGTGCTCCTGCCTTGTCTCTCTCAGGTAGCTATTTTTTTTTTCATTGTAAGGGGTTGTGGGTAGGGTGGGATTCATATTAGATTGGGTGTGTGGGTGTGATGTGTGTATGTGTGCCAGGTTTGTGTAATTTGATTTGTCCAATATGGTGTGGTTTTGTAAGTGTGTGTGTATTTCGAGCACGGTGGTGTGTACCGCCAATGGTTTAACGCGGTTGAAAGACCGCTGCGCTGATTCGTGGGTTGTGATACTGCGGGAGTCTTCCTGTTGGCATATTGGTGTTGGTTTTGCTATCGCCAGTTTATCACTGACCTTGGGTCTGGCGGACTTGTGTGGGTGTCTGTATTGTGGCAGTATTCTATGTGTGGGTCATTATACCCGTAGAGGATTAACGCCGCGGTCACAGTATGTTGGCGGCCGTCAGCACAGCGGTAGGCGGCATTTACCACCAGGGTTGTAATGAGGGTCTAAGTCAGGCAACCCTAACTAACACTCTAATTAGAAAGCATGTGTGGGCTTCATGCGAAAAGAATATAAGACAAAAATTAATTTGGAAAACATCTAACCATGGTACTAACCAAAATAAACAGTTGGTTTTTCTAAGGAAGAAAAATCTGCAAGAAAAACAAATGCACATTGGTTATACCGCTCCTAAATAGATCAGCAGACAGCAGACACTTCACCAGCAGAGCGCAAGAACATTAGGTCTTCAGGAGACAGAATCCAGACATTAGAGGAAAGCAGTTCAGGAAATCGAGTCTAATAATTGAACTGTTAATGTCATGAGCAACAACTAAGGAACATCTCATAGCTTGGAAAATGAAAGAACTAACTGGAATCTCAGAGAATGAAGAACTGACTTACATCACCTAAAACATTGCTATATTAAAGTCCCATAAAGTCACTAGCTAAGCTTCTATTGGTCAAAACTATGAGGTTGTTTAGTTTGCAGCCAATAAAATATCACCTGTGCATTAGATATATCTCTTCACGTTTTCTTCACCAAGGATTGGATTAACGTTATCACTCCTCTCTGGACATCAGCTTCCATGATTAATTACATTTTGAAACTATGTGAAAACATAAAATGAGCTTCTTGTAAAAGAAAAATGAAATGTTACATGAAAAACATGACATTGTGAACTGTCGCTCTTTGTTTAGTTTGTACATTATTATTTCATCTCAGGAAAGAAAATTGTTGTGAGCAAAGGACATAACTTTTTCCACAGTGTGCAAGTCACACAGGTTAATTTAAGAAACTGTGGGGGTCATTCTGATCCACGACCGCTGAAGCACCGCCAACAGGCTGGCGGTGCTCCCATGGCATTCTGACCGCGGCGGTACAGCCGCGGTCAGATACGGGAAACTGGTGTTGTACCGCCGGTTTCCCACTGCCCAAGGGAATCCTCCATGGCGGCGCTGCAAGCAGCGCCACCATGGGGATTCCGACCCCCTTACCGCCAGCCTTGTTCTGGCGGTTTTGACCGCCAGAACCTGGTTGGCAGTAACGGGTGTCGTGGGGCCCCCTAACAGGGCCCCAACAAGATTTTCAGTGTCTGCCACGCAGACACTGAAAATCGCGACGGGTGCAACTGCACCCGTCGCACCCCTTCCACTCCGCCGGCTCCATTCTGAGCCGGCATCCTCATGGAAGGGGGTTTCCCGCTGGGCTGGCGGGCGGCCTTCTGGCGGTCGCCCGCCAGCCCAGCGGGAAACTCAGAATTACCGCGGCGGTCTTTTGACCGTGCAGCGGTATTCTGCCGGCGAGACTTTGGCGGGCGGCCTCCACCGCCCGCCAATGTCAGAATGACCCCCTGTATTTTTTGCAAAGCTAGCTTTCTTTTTAAAACACCATGCTTCTGGAAAATTACTAAAATGTGATGCCTTTAAACTAGTGCTAAGCATGAAGAATAAAACATATTATTATAAGTTTTAAAAAAAACAGATCTTTCACTACACATTAATAATAACCTTGACAGTATGTTTAATTATGTTTAAGCAAAAAATAAATTTTCATTAGTCATTTATTATTTAACTTCATGTCGAACCATATTGTGTCTGACACCAAAGCAGGTACATTTTCAGTCATTCAGAACAACTCGTATAGAAGGAATAATTTCTCCAAATACATCTCCAACTATTTCTGAATAACTTAACCTTTTTGATCTTGAGCTCACATTTTCGTGTGTTTCATCAATGTTGTCAACTTGCTCAATTTTAGGAAAAACACTTCTAAATAGCAAGTACCATACAATCCCTTAGGGAGCCAATAATGAGCACTTTTCTTACAGCTGTAATAAACCCCAGGAATCACGGGATCTTGTCCATTCAGCATAAAGTCCCATGTATTCTTAAAAATAAATGCATGTCTGCATGCATCATTCCCACCATCTTAGTATCAGTTCTGAATTGAGGTCTGCATATACAAAGCTTTCCTACATTTTGTTAATCTAATGCAAGCTTACCTTGTATGTATAGTCATTCTTCTCTAATTTTTCCTTCAATTCTTCTATCATCGGTCTGTTCCAGGAAAGTTTTCTCAACTTGTGAAAGTACGCATGTGAGGTTGTTTCTGTGTGTGTGAGCAGTGCCAAATGTTAGTGCAGGTAGGAAGAAACCTTCTACAATGTCAATGTTCTTAGCTCTAGCAATATTACTCAAATGTTGGTTAACCCCTTCTGTGCCGCAGACGTAGTGGTTACGTCCTGCGGCACAGTGCTGCTGTGCCGAGGACGTAACCACTAAGTCCTCGGCACACAGCCCAGAGGGAGCGCTCTCGCTCCCTCTGTGTGCTTCCCCCCACCCCCCCAAAGTCAGGGATGGAAGGGGAAGCCCTTCCCCTTCCACCCCCGACCCCCCCACCCCCCCATAATGACGTCAGCGCGCGATCGCGCGCTGACTTCATTATGGGGATTTCGCCGCACAGGAAGCCATTTGCTTCCTGTGCGGCGAACGGAGAAGAGGTGAGTTCCTCTTCCCGGTGGGTGGGGGGTTTGGGCTAAAGAGGCACCGGGGGAAAGGAAAGGCTTTTCCTTTCCCCCGGTGTCTCTTTGAGCATTCCTGCTGCCCGATCGCATTGCGATCGGGCAGCAGGAATGCCCACTAGACACCAGGGATTTGTTTTTTTTGTTTTTCTTCACTGTTTCTTGTTTGCGGGGAGCGGCCCCTTGGGCAAGGGTCGCTCCCCTTGTGGGGGCAATTAGTTACGGCCATTTCTGCCCCCCTTGGGGGCAGATTGGCCTACTTTTTAGGCGGATCTGCCCCCAAGGGGGGCAGAAACCACTGGATCACCAGGGATTTATATTTTCTGTGCATTTATGTTGGGGGGGGTGCCCCCTTGGGCAAGGGGCGCCCCCCCCAAGGGGGCAGAGAACTGTTGGCCTTTTCTGCCCCCCTTGGGGGCAGATCGGCCTATTTTTTTTAGGTCCATCTGCCCCCAAGGGGGGCAGAAGCCACTTAGGCACCAGGGATTGTGTGTGTAGTGAATGGGGGGGCGCCCCCTTGGGCAAGGGTCGCTCCCCTGTGGGGGGCATGTCCTTTAGGGCCATTTCTGCCCCCCTTGAGGGCAGATTGGCTACTTTTTAGCCAGATCTGCCTCCAAGGGGGGCAGAAAACACTAGATCACCAGGGTTTTTTATTTTTATGTGTATTTATGTGTGGGGGGTGCCCCCTTGGGCAAGGGGCGCCCCCCCCAAGGGGGCAGAGAACTGTTGGCCTTTTCTGCCCCCGTTGGGGGCAAATCGGCCTATTTTTTTTAGGTCCATCTGCCCCCAAGGGGGGCAGAAGCCACTTAGGCACCAGGGATTGTGTGTGTAGTGGATGGGGGGACGCCCCCTTGGGCAAGGGTCGCTCCCCTTTGGGGGGCATGTCTTTTAGGGCCATTTCTGCCCCCCTTGAGGGCAGATCAGCCTATTATTTTTAGGCTGATCTGCCCCCAAGGGGGGCAGAAACCACTAGAACGCCAGGGATTTTTTTTTATGTGTTTATTTTTGTGGGGGGGCGTCCCCTTGGGCACGGGGTGCCCCCCCAAGGGGGGCATTGACCTGTTGGCCATTTCTGCCCCCCCTGGGGGCAGATGGGCCTATTTTTCTAGACCCACCTGCCCCCAAGGGGGGCAGAAGCCACGTAGACACCAGGGATAGTGTGTGTGTGTGTGTGTGTTAGTGGATGGGGGGGGGCTTGGGCAAGGGTCGCCCCCCACTTTGGGGGCACATGTACCCAGGCCATTTCTGCACCCCTTGGAGACAGATCAGCCTATTATTTTTAGGCTGATCTGCCCCCAAGGGGGGCAGAAACCACTAGAACGTCAGGGATTTTTTTTTATTTGTTTATTTTTGTGGGGGGCGTCCCCTTGGTCACGGGGCGCCCCCCCCAAGGGGGGCATTGACCTGTTGGCCATTTCTACACCCCCTGGGGGCAGATGGGCCTATTTTCTTAGGCCCACCTGCCCCCAAGGGGACAGAAGCCACTTAGGCACCAGGGATAGTGTTGTGTGTGTTTGTTTTGTTTTTTTTTGTTTGAGGGCTGTCCCCTTTGGCAAGGGTCGCTCTCCATGGGGACACAGTACTAAAGGTATTTTTTGGCTTCCTTGGGGCAGACAGGCCTATTTTTTTAGTAGGCCCATCTGCCCCTATGGCAGAATCCACTTAGGCACCAATTTCTAAAATGTTTGATGGTGGGGTGTTTGTCAACTGAAGAAGTCTTTGCATTTGTGATAAAAAATGTTTTCCTCCTTTTTGTTCTAGTTCAAAGCTTTTGCTTTATTTGCTGTGGCTCCTTGCGGTTTTGACGGTGGTTGACCTGCAGTTTGCACAGTTGCATGTTTTAGGTAAGTAAAAACAATTTACTCCAAAGGAGTATTGTTGCCATGCATGAATGACATGTTTGTAGGGGGTGTACTAAATGCAGGATTGTGTGTGAAATTGTCCTTAGGTTTGTGCACAATGATATTTGTTTTGTCTTATTTCTAATTTGCCTTTCTTTCTTTCTTTTTAGTGGGATATCATTGGTGATTGCTGTGTAGTTGCTGGTGAATCAAGCTTTTTCAGGCAAGTGAGCGGTATAGTTTTTGAGTTTGTAACTCTTACTAACAAAGCTACACTTTGTTACTTGTCTTACACAGTGCTGGTTGTTGGTGGTGAATTTGTCCAGTTAATTTTAGCAGGAGAGATCATGGCTAGCCGCAGGATGACCACTCAGCAGGTGGTTGGTATGCTTTTTGAGTCACAGTCTGATCATGACTATGAGACGGACTCTGCATCTGAGGCAGAGGAGGAAGTCAGAGATTCTGGCAGTGATGTTTCTGTTGGAGGGGAATCTTCTGATGATGAAGCCACACTCAGTGCAGATGAAGGTTCTGTTTTAGAGGAGGACATTGATGTGCCAATAGTGCAGCAACCTGGGGCTGAAAGGTTTCCCGTTAGAAGACCTGATGTCTGGGTTGCCCCAAACATGGAGCAGCCAGAGTTGCCTGCCTTTACTGGTCTCCCGGGGTGTAACGCCAATACAGAGAACTTTATGCCTATCAATTTCTTTGAGTTATTCATGGATGATGTGTTTTTGGAAGAGATTGTTGAGCAGACTAATTTGTATGCGGAGCAGCATTTGAGGGACAACGCTGCTAGACTTAGGCCACACTCTAGAGCTGCCCAGTGGATTCCCACAAATTTGGAGGAGATAAAAAAGTTTTTGAGTTTGACTTTTTTGATGGGGTTGATAAGGAAGCCGTCACTGGCTTCTTATTGGTCTACTAGTCCCTTGATGGCAACAGCTATATTTCCAGCTACCATGAGTCGTAATCGGTATTTGCTTCTTCTTAGGATGCTGCATTTTGTTGACAATGCATTAGCCTTGCCACGAGATCACCCAGATTATGACCATCTTTTTAAGATTAGGCCTGTCCTTGATCATTTTGTAGATCGGTTTTCGGAGGTCTATGTTCCAGGCAAAGAGTTAAGTGTGGACGAGTCTTTGGTCCTCTTCAAGGGTCGTTTGGTTTTTAGGCAGTACATTCCTAGCAAAAGGGCACGATATGGAATTAAATTGCATATGCTGTCTGAAAGTAGGACAGGATATGTGTATAGTTTCCGTGTGTACACTGGTAGGGATTCCAATATTGACCCCCCTGGTTGTCCTCCCACTTTTGGAGTTACTGAGAAAATTGTGTGGGATCTTGGTAGACGACTGTTCAACAAAGGTCACCATTTGTATGTAGATAACTTCTACACTGGTGTGCAGTTGTTCAAGGAATTGTTTAGAGTGGACACAGTTGCTTGTGGCACAATCCGTTCTAACCGGAAAGGCTATCCAAGGGAGCTTGTCTGTAAAAAACTTGAGAGGGGACAGTGCTGTGCCTTGCGGAACGAGGAGCTGCTAGCTTTGAAATTTTCAGACAAGAGGGATGTCTACATGCTAAGTACCATCCATGATGAGAGTACTTCCCCTGTGACTGTTTGGGGCCAGGTTGCTGAAGTGCGCAAACCTGTGTGCATTTTAGATTAGAATAAGCACATGGGAGGTGTAGATAGAGTTGACCAGAGGTTGGAACCTTATACTGCTATTCGTAAGTCTTATGTTTGGTATAAGAAGTTAGCACTTCACCTCTTCCACTTAGCAACCTTCAATGCTTTTATTGTGTTTAGGGATAGGTCTCCAGACTCAAAGATGACATTTGTGAAATTTCAGGAGTCAGTGATAGAGAGCCTTATTGTGGTGGAACAGGCCAGAGTTCCTAGAGAAGCAGTGGTGGAGGATGTGGCTAGAATGAAAGATCGCCACTTTGCTGAGCACATTCCTCCCACACCCAAAAAAGACTTTCCAGCTAAGAAATGTAGAGTGTGTTTTCGAAGAGGTATCCGGAGGGAGTCTCGAATGTACTGCCCAGATTGTCCTTCAAAGCCTGGGCTGTGTGTCGGTGCTTGTTTTAAGAATTACCACACCCAGAAGAATTTCTGGGAACAACCATGAGTGTAAACTCATGTCTGTTTTGTATTTTCATGTGTTTAGTTTCATGGTTAGCATTTCTGTCATGTTCTTAGTTAGAGCTTTTGTGTTTGTTGTTTTGTAATTCTTTCTACTTAGTTAGGGGTTCCTCTGTTTAAAAAAAAAATATATATATGATGCCATTGTGTGTGGAGTGGGGCTTGGCTGAGACTGTACATATTGACTTGATGTTGGCTACTGCAACACACTGCCAGCCAAACACCAGTCCACACACTCCCATCAGCTGGTGTGATTGTTGTATCAGGCATGTGGGCGTATATAAGTGATGGGCGCTTGAGTGGCGCTGTCTGTCGATGTGAGTGTTGTAATGTGCTGGGCCCGTGGCTGGCGGTGTGAATGGCCTTGTGTGTGTCATGTATGAAAGTTGTGTGAATGGACTGTAAAGCGGTTGGTGCCTTGTCGCGGCTTTACAGCTCACGAGCTGTGAGTCATTGGTTCAGTTTTTTGCCTTTCAGTTACTAACAGTGCTTTTCATTTTTGTGAAAGCTCTTGTTAGTAGAATTTGATCCACTGAACCATCACTCACCCTCGTGCCAAATCCAACCAGTATGTGTGGTAAAAATGACCAAACCTGCTCTGCTGTAATCAGGCGTCGCAGCACACCTATGAGACGCTAGGTGCCTCAGGTGGGACCCCGATGATGAAGCATGCCACCAACTTGGTTGGTGGGTGAGGGGTCTTTTTCACATAACCTAAGTGTGTTTCTTTTCAAAATTTTAGTGTTTGGCACATCACGGACGTATGTGGGCACATCAAAACGATATATTACAAAACTACCTGTGTTTGGGGGGGGAGAGGGCACCTATGTTTTTGGTCCTGTGTGCGGCCTTCATCTAGGGAAACCTACAAAACCCAGACATTTTTTAAAACTAGACACCCCAAGGAGTCCAGGGAGGTGTGGCTTGCGTGGATCCCCCAACATTTTCTTACCCAGACTCCTCTGTAAACCTCAAAATGTGCTTAAAAAAAGCATATTTTCCTGACTTTTCTTCGTACGATCACCACTCCAGCACAAAATTCCTACTCCCCAGTGTTCCCCTCAGTCTCCCAAATAAAATGACACCTCACGTATGTGGGTCCCCAAAGCAGAGTCAGTCTAAAGATGTATAAAAGAATATGTCCTTATAAACTCACAGTACTATCCCCTGTATCTCTAAAAGTTTTGGGCCTTATTCTGTTGGATGCACCTGGCCCACCCACACAAGTGAGGTATCATTTTTATCGGGAGACTTGGGGGAACGCTGGGTGGAAGGAAATTTGTGGCTCCACTCAGATTCCAGAACTTTCTGTCACCGAAATGTGTGAAAAATGCGTTTTTTTAGCCGAAATTTGAGGTTTGGAAAGGATTCTGGGTAACAGAACCTGGTCAGAGCCCCTCAAGTCACCCCATCTTGGATTTCCCTAGGTCTCTAGTTTTCAGAAATGCACAGGTTTGGTAGGTTTCCCTAGGTGCTGGCTGAGCTACAGGCCAAAAACTACAGGTAGGCACTATTTTCAATGAAAAAATGTGATGAGTCCACGCTGCGCTTTGGGGCGTTTCCTGTCGCGGGCGCTAGGCCTACCCACACAAGTGAGGTATCATTTTTATCGGGAGACGTGGGGGAACGCTGGGTGGAAGGAAATTTGTGGCCCCTCTCAGATTCCAGAACTTTCTGCCACAGAAATGTGAGGAACATGTGTTTTTTTAGCCAAATTTTGAGGTTTGCAAAGGATTCTGGGTAACAGAACCTGGTCCGAGCCACACAAATCACCCCATCTTGGATTCCCCTAGGTCTCTAGTTTTCAGAAATGCACAGGTTTGGTAGGTTTCCCTAGGTGGCGGCTGAGCTAGAGGCCAAAATCTACAGGTAGGCACTTTGCTAAAAACAGGTTTATTTTCTGTGATGTGTCCACGTTGCGCTTTGGGGCGTTTCCTGTCGCGGGCGCTAAGCCTACCCACACAAGTGAGGTATAATTTTTATCGGGAGACGTGGGGGAACGCTGGGTGGAAGGAAATTTGTGGCTCCTCTCAGATTCCAGAACTTTCTGCCACAGAAATGTGAGGAACATGTGTTTTTTTAGCCAAATTTTGAGCTTTGCAAAGGATTCTGGGTAACAGAACCTGGTCCGAGCCACACAAATCACCCCTCCTTGGATTCCCCTAGGTCTCTAGTTTTCAGAAATGTACAGGTTTGGTAGGTTTCCCTAGGTGCCGGCTGAGCTAGAGGCCAAAATCTACAGGTAGTCACTTCGCAAAAAACACCTCTGTTTTCTTCCAAAATTTTGGTGGTGTCCACGTTGTGCTTTGGGGCGTTTCCTGTCGCGGGCGCTAGGCCTACCCACGCAAGTGAGGTATCATTTTTATTGGGAGACTTGGGGGAACGCTGGGTGGAAGGAAATTTGTGGCTCCTCCCAGATTCCAGTACTTTCTGCCACAGAAATGTGAGGAACATGTGTTTTTTTTAGCCAATTTTTGAGCTTTGCAAAGGATTCTGGGTAACAGAACCTGGTCCGAGCCCCGCCAGTCACCCCTCCTTGGATTCCCCTAGGTCTCCAGTTTTCAGAAATGTACAGGTTTGGTAGGTTTCCCTAGGTGCCGGCTGAGCTAGAGGCCAAAATCTACAGGTAGTCACTTCGCAAAAAACACCTCTGTTTTCTTCCAAAGTTTTGGTGGTGTCCACGTTGCGCTTTGGGGCGTTTCCTGTCGCGGGCGCTAGGCCTACCCACGCAAGTGAGGTATCATTTTTATCGGGAGACTTGGGGGAACGCTGGGTGGAAGGAAATTTGTGGCTCCTCCCAGGTTCCAGCACTTTCTGCCACAGAAATGTGAGGAACATGTGTTTTTTTTAGCCAATTTTTGAGCTTTGCAAAGGATTCTGGGTAACAGAACCTGGTCCGAGACCCGCCAGTCACCCCTCCTTGGATTCCCCTAGGTCTCTAGTTTTCAGAAATGTACAGGTTTGGTAGGTTTCCCTAGGTGCCGGCTGAGCTAGAGGCCAAAATCTACAGGTAGTCACTTCGCAAAAAAACCCTCTGTTTTCTTCCAAAATTTTGGTGGTGTCCACGTTGCGCTTTGGGGAGTTTCCTGTCGCGGGCGCTAGGCCTACCCACGCAAGTGAGGTATCATTTTTATCGGGAGACTTGGGGGAACGCTGGGTGGAAGGAAATTTGTGGCTCCTCCCAGCTTCCAGAACTTTCTGCCACAGAAATGTGAGGAACGTGTTTTTTTTAGCCAATTTTTGAGCTTTGCAAAGGATTCTGGGTAACAGAACCTGGTCCGAGCCCCGCCAGTCACCCCTCCTTGGATTCCCCTAGGTCTCTAGTTTTCAGAAATGTACAGGTTTCGTAGGTTTCCCTAGGTGCCGGCTGAGCTAGAGGCCAAAATCTACAGGTAGTCACTTCGCAAAAAACACCTCTGTTTTCTTCCAAAATTTTGGTGGTGTCCACGTTGCGCTTTGGGGCGTTTCCTGACGCGGGCGCTAGGCCTACCCACGCAAGTGAGGTATCATTTTTATCGGGAGACTTGGGGGAACGCTGGGTGGAAGGAAATTTGTGGCTCCTCCCAGATTCCAGAACTTTCTGCCACAGAAATGTGAGGAACATGTGGTTTTTTTAGCCAATTTTTGAGCTTTGCAAAGGATTCTGGGTAACAGAACCTGGTCCGAGCCCCGCCAGTCACCCCTCCTTGGATTCCCCTAGGTCTCTAGTATTCAGAAATGTACAGGTTTGGTAGGTTTCCCTAGGTGCCGGCTGAGCTAGAGGCCAAAATCTACAGGTAGTCACTTCGCAAAAAACACCTCTGTTTTCTTCCAAAGTTTTGGTGGTGTCCACGTTGCGCTTTGGGGCGTTTCCTGTCGCGGGCGCTAGGCCTACCCACGCAAGTGAGGTACCATTTTTATCGGGAGACTTGGGGGAACGCTGGGTGGAAGGAAATTTGTGGCTCCTCCCAGATTCCAGTACTTTCTGCCACAGAAATGTGAGGATCATGTGTTTTTTTTAGCCAATTTTTGAGCTTTGCAAAGGATTCTGGGTAACAGAACCTGGTCCGAGCCCCGCCAGTCACCCCTCCTTGGATTCCCCTAGGTCTCTAGTTTTCAGAAATGTACAGGTTTGGTAGGTTTCCCTAGGTGCCGGCTGAGCTAGAGGCCAACATCTACAGGTAGTCACTTCGCAAAAAACACCTCTGTTTTCTTCCAAAATTTTGGTGGTGTCCACGTTGCGCTTTGGGGCGTTTCCTGTCGCGGGCACTAGGCCTACCCACGCAAGTGAGGTATCATTTTTATCGGGAGACTTGGGGGAACGCTGGGTGGAAGGAAATTTGTGGCTCCTCCCAGCTTCCAGAACTTTCTGCCACAGAAATGTGAGGAACGTGTTTTTTTTAGCCAATTTTTGAGCTTTGCAAAGAATTCTGGGTAACAGAACCTGGTCCGAGCCCCGCCAGTCACCCCTCCTTGGATTCCCCTAGGTCTCTAGTTTTCAGAAATGTACAGGTTTTGTAGGTTTCCCTAGGTGCCGGCTGAGCTAGAGGCCAAAATCTACAGGTAGTCACTTCGCAAAAAACACCTCTGTTTTCTTCCAAAATTTTGGTGGTGTCCACGTTGCGCTTTGGGGCGATTCCTGACGCGGGCGCTAGGCCTACCCACGCAAGTGAGGTATCATTTTTATCGGGAGACTTGGGGGAACGCTGGGTGGAAGGAAATTTGTGGCTCCTCCCAGATTCCAGAACTTTCTGCCACAGAAATGTGAGGAACATGTGGTTTTTTTAGCCAATTTTTGAGCTTTGCAAAGGATTCTGGGTAACAGAACCTGGTCCGAGCCCCGCCAGTCACCCCTCCTTGGATTCCCCTACGTCTCTAGTTTTCAGAAATGCACAGGTTTGGTAGGTTTCCCTAGGTGCCGGCTGAGCTAGAGGCCAAAATCTACAGGTAGTCACTTCGCAAAAAACACCTCTGTTTTCTTCCAAAATTTTGGTGGTGTCCACGTTGCGCTTTGGGGCGTTTCCTGTCGCGGGCGCTAGGCCTACCCACGCAAGTGAGGTATCATTTTTATCGGGAGACTTGGGGGAACGCTGGGTGCAAGGAAATTTGTGGCTCCTCCCAGATTCCAGAACTTTCTGCCACAGAAATGTGAGGAACATGTGTTTTTTTTAGCCAATTTTTGAGCTTTGCAAAGGATTCTGGGTAACAGAACCTAGTCCGAGCCCCGCCAGTCACCCCTCCTTGGATTCCCCTAGGTCTCTAGTTTTCAGAAATGTACAGGTTTGGTAGGTTTCCCTAGGTGCCGGCTGAGCTAGAGGCCAAAATCTACAGGTAGTCACTTCGCAAAAAACACCTCTGTTTTCTTCCAAAATTTTTTTGGTGTCCACGTTGCGCTTTGGGGCATTTCCTGTCGCGGGCGCTAGGCCTACCCACGCAAGTGAGGTATCATTTTTATCGGGAGACTTGGGGGAACGCTGGGTGCAAGGAAATTTGTGGCTCCTCCCAGATTCCAGCACTTTCTGCCACAGAAATGTGAGGAACATGTGTTTTTTTTAGCCAATTTTTGAGCTTTACAAAGGATTCTGGGTAACAGAACCTGGTCCGAGCCCCGCCAGTCACCCCTCCTTGGATTCCCCTAGGTCTCTAGTTTTCAGAAATGTACAGGTTTGGTAGGTTTCCCTAGGTGCCGGCTGAGCTAGAGGCCAAAATCTACAGGTAGTCACTTCGCAAAAAACACCTGTTTTCTTCCAAAATTTTGGTGGTGTCCACGTTGCGCTTTGGGGCGTTTCCTGTCGCGGGCGCTAGGCCTACCCACGCAAGTGAGGTATCATTTTTATCGGGAGACTTGGGGGAACGCTGGGTGCAAGGAAATTTGTGGCTCCTCCCAGATTCCAGCACTTTCTGCCACAGAAATGTGAGGAACATGTGTTTTTTTTAGCCAATTTTTGAGCTTTACAAAGGATTCTGGGTAACAGAACCTGGTCCGAGCCCCGCCAGTCACCCCTCCTTGGATTCCCCTAGGTCTCTAGTTTTCAGAAATGCACAGGTTTGGTAGGTTTCCCTAGGTGGCGGCTGAGCTAGAGGCCAAAATCTACAGGTAGGCACTTTGCTAAAAACAGGTCTGTTTTCTGTGATGTGTCCACGTTGCGCTTTGGGGCGTTTCCTGTCGCGGGCGCTAGGCCTACCCACACAAGTGAGGTATCATTTTTATCGGGAGACGTGGGGGAACGCTGGGTGGAAGGAAATTTGTGGCTCCTCTCAGATTCCAGAACTTTCTGCCACAGAAATGTGAGGAACATGTGTTTTTTTAGCCAAATTTTGAGGTTTGCAAAGGATTCTGGGTAACAGAACCTGGTCCGAGCCACACAAATCACCCCATCTTGGATTCCCCTAGGTCTCTAGTTTTCAGAAATGCACAGGTTTGGTAGGTTTCCCTAGGTGGCGGCTGAGCTAGAGGCCAAATTCTACAGGTAGGCACTTTGCTAAAAACAGGTCTGTTTTCTGTGATGTGTCCACGTTGCGCTTTGGGGCGTTTCCTGTCGCGGGCGCTAGGCCTACCCACACAAGTGAGGTATCATTTTTATCGGGAGACGTGGGGGAACGCTGGGTGGAAGGAAATTTGTGGCTCCTCTCAGATTCCAGAACTTTCTGCCACAGAAATGTGAGGAACATGTGTTTTTTTAGCCAAATTTTGAGGTTTGCAAAGGATTCTGGGTAACAGAACCTGGTCCGAGCCACACAAATCACCCCATCTTGGATTCCCCTAGGTCTCTAGTTTTCAGAAATGCACAGGTTTGGTAGGTTTCCCTAGGTGGCGGCTGAGCTAGAGGCCAAAATCTACAGGTAGGCACTTTGCTAAAAACAGGTCTGTTTTCTGTGATGTGTCCACGTTGCGCTTTGGGGCGTTTCCTGTCGCGGGCGCTAGGCCTACCCACACAAGTGAGGTATCATTTTTATCGGGAGACGTGGGGGAACGCTGGGTGGAAGGAAATTTGTGGCTCCTCTCAGATTCCAGAACTTTCTGCCACAGAAATGTGAGGAACATGTGTTTTTTTAGCCAAATTTTGAGGTTTGCAAAGGATTCTGGGTAACAGAACCTGGTCCGAGCCACACAAATCACCCCATCTTGGATTCCCCTAGGTCTCTAGTTTTCAGAAATGCACAGGTTTGGTAGGTTTCCCTAGGTGGCGGCTGAGCTAGAGGCCAAAATCTACAGGTAGGCACTTTGTTAAAAACAGGTCTGTTTTCTGTGATGTGTCCACGTTGCGCTTTGGGGCGTTTCCTGTCGCGGGCGCTAGGCCTACCCACACAAGTGAGGTATCATTTTTATCGGGAGACTTGGGGGAACATAGAATAGCAAAACAAGTGTTATTGCCCCTTGTCTTTCTCTAAATTTTTCCCTTCCAAATGTAAGACAGTGTGTAAAAAAGACGTCTATTTGAGAAATGCCCTGTAATTCACATGCTAGTATGGGCACCCCGGAATTCAGAGATGTGCAAATAACCACTGCTTCTCAACACCTTATCTTGTGCCCATTTTGGAAATACAAAGGTTTTCTTGATAGCTATTTTTTACTCTTTATATTTCAGCAAATGAATTGCTGTATACCCGGCATAGAATGAAAACCCACTGCAGGGTGCAGGTCATTTATTGGCTCTGGGTACCTAGAGTTCTTGATGAACCTACAAGCCCTATATATCCCCGCAACCAGAAGAGTCCAGCAGACGTAACGGTATATTGCTTTAAAAAATCTGACATTGCAGGAAAAAGTTACAGAGTAAAACTTAGAGAAAAATTGATGTTTTTTTCACCTCAATTTCAATATTTTTCTTTTTCAGTTGTTATTTTCTGTAGGAAACCCTTGTAGGATCTACACAAATTACCCCTTGCTGAATTCAGAATTTTGTCTACTTTTCAGAAATGTTGCGGTTTATGGGATCCAGCGTTGGTTTCATGCCCATTTCTGTCACTGACTGGAAGGAGGCTGAAAGCACAAAAAATCGTAAAAATGGGGTATGTCCCAGTAAAATGCCAAAATTGGGTTGAAAAATTGGGTTTTCTGATTCAAGTCTGCCTGTTCCTGAAAGCTGGGAAGCTGGTGATTTTATCACCGCAAACCCTTTGTTGATGCCCTTTTCAGGGAAAAAACCACAAGCCTTCTTCTGCAGCCCATTTTTCCAAATTGTTTTAAAAAAATGAAATTTTCACTGTTTTTTGGCTAATTTCTTGGCCTCCTTCTGGGGAACCCACAAAGTCTGGGTACCTCTAGAATCCCTAGGATGTTGGAAAAAAAGGACGCAAATTTGGCGTGGGTAGCTTACGTGAACAAAAAGTTATGAGGGCCTAAGCGCGAACTGCTCCAAATAGCCAAAAAAAGGCTCGGCACAGGAGGGGGAAAAGGCCTGGCAGCGAAGGGGTTAATTGGAACATATGAAAAAACAACATCCATATTCTAATAAAAATATTGGATGAATTCTTGGTTATATAATTTTGTTAATAAAAGATTGTAACTAATTCCATATGGTAGTGATAGGCTATGATATGTAATTCCTTCTTGTACTGATGAAGGAATCTGTGTACACATATAACATTTTCTCACATTCATTGTCTCAACATATTCATACAATAAGTGATAAAAAACATTAGAAGAAAGATCTCTGTGATTTGTGCAAGTATTTCTCATCCCTTTGAAACCTCTCTAATTTAGAAAGTGTAGTAGTTTCTTGAGGAGGTGCATAATTAGTTGCAGCTTTACTAGAAAGACCCATTCTTATAATCAACAATAAATTTATCAACACACACACAATTGCTAATCCAACACACATACACTTGTAACACCTATTGTTTTTAATGCAATTGTGATTGTTATCCATGACCTGTAAAGAATTAGAAAGTGAAAGAAAAGAAAAATGGATTTGACTATGCAGCCAAACAAAAATAAAAAAAAATCTTCAGTCTTCTTTGTAATTACTTACAGCACCTTTCAGACTTTTCTCCAGAACTTTTCAAAATTTGGTTTCGCAGCTTTGTCAAAATCAGTTTCAAATGTCTCTTGCTATATCATAATCTGCTGATCATCAACTATTAATTTCAGTGTATAATATCTCTCTTGTTCAATTGGCGATGTGATTATAAAACTCAGTTCAAATGCAATTTCAAGTTCCAAAATGAAAAACTTGATTTGCACAGTCAAAACAAAAGGACATAAACACGTGTTCCCATTCATCAGCTGCGAGCTATGCCCATTCTGGACCTGTGTATCTTTGACTTGCAACTCTCTTTCTCTTTTATTTTTGATTTGCACTTATTTCTCCTTCACTCAGATCTGTTCCTTCTGTTGTTTTAGCTTCTTCATTTATTCTTGACAGTACATCAGGAACATTTTCACTTGTGTGCAGAGTAGGCCCCTTGTCTCATTTCACAGTTTTTCTAGACAGTGATGACAAAACTGCACTTATAATTCCTCTTTGTTTAGCAGGACTTTGACAAGCACTTCTTTGACTTGCTTCACTTGCATCATCAGCCACTTCAGGAATAGTCAAATCCACATGATTTAACTCAACTCCTCTTCCGGGTCCTTCAGGGATCGACATCCACTTTTTCTCCTTTTCCCAAATGTCTGCTTCTTGGAGAGCCCTCTTTAGACTTAACTCTCCTGCTACATCCTTTTCTACTTATTCTGATAGAGGAATATCAGCATTGACTGCTATTTCATCTCTTAGAGGTGTACCTGGATCTTCACCAGTGTGCAATGTCTTTGCTCTTTCAGTTTCCAGAGTACCTCCTCATGCTTTTTGAGATTGTACAGCTTCTGCTGGTGCTCTCAGCAACACTGGATCTTCTTCCAGAGGATGTCACTTTGGGAGAATGGCTCGCATTGACCCAGTTTGAAACTCCAGTACACCTCACAGCAGTCGTCATAATCAGAATGATCTGGTAAAGGCCTTTCCACTGAGGCTCCAAGCAAGTCTCCCTCACGTCCCTCTTGATCACCACCCAATCACCAGCTCAGAGCCTATGACACTGGTCTTGGGATGGAGGCACGTTTGTTGCTTCCACCTGGTGATAAAAAGAGTGAATCACATCAGCTAGACCTTTGCAATAATCTAGCACCAAGTAATCTGTTATGCTTACACTTACACTAGGAACAGCTGGTAATCTCATTGCTCTGCCCATAAGGATTTCATGGGGAGAGAGGCCAGTCTTTCTGTCAGGTGAATTTTTCATACTTATTAGAAACAATGGTAAAGCATTAGGCCATTTCAGATTTGTGGATGCACACAGTTTTGTCAATCAAGCTTTTATAGTTCCATTTATTTGATCTACTAATCCAGAAGCTTCAGGTCGGTAGCTACAATGCAGCTTCTGCTCAGCGTTTAAGGCAGAACATAGTAATTTAATCATCTCGTTATTGAAGTGACTTACTCTGTCTGGTTCTAAAAATGCTGGAAACCCAAAACGGGGGATCAACTCTCTAAGTAACAATTTTGCTACTGTGAGACTATTATTTCTACGTGTGGGGTAGGCTTCAATCTAGTGACTAAATATTCAGACAGTCACCAACACATATCCATCTGCATTCTGTTAAACAAACCACCTGATCTTTCAATGTGGCTCAAATTGACAACAGTTCTCTTTCCCATGTTCATTTGTTGACATTTAATGCATCTGTGACAAATTGCTTCAGCAACCTGTCTAAGCTTTGGATTGAACCAGGATTGTTTAAAGGTTTGAATCATTGCATCTCTGCCAATATGTGTTTGACAATGATATTATCCTGCCATTTGCATCAGTAGACAGTTTGACAAAACCACCTGCCCTTCATTTGAAACCCATATTTCATCCATTTCTCTTTGAATGTAACCCAATTTTAACCATCTTTTCTTTTCATCTTTAGGAACCTAATTCTGGAGTATTTTATCTCCTCCAAAGTGTCAATTACTGTCAATATGTAACTTTGACATGTTCCATCAGTATTCATTGCACCAACATTTTTCCATTCTTCATTAAATGTCACACAATTCAGTGCGGTGAAGCAAGCAACCTGATTTGCATAGGAATTTCCCCTGGAGATGAAATCACTCAACTTCTGCAGTGCTCTGCACTTCACCACAGAAATTTGTTCAGGCAATTGTAGGGCTTGCAACAAATCATTAATCCTATAACCACTTCTAACTGGTGAGCCATGAGAGGTCATGAAACCTCTTTGGGACCATAACAGCCCGAATTCATCCACTATACCAAATCCATACTGGCTGCCTGTAAAAATCATAATTTTAAGCTGTGCATAAATATAGCATGTTCTGGAAAGAGCCACAAGTTCAGCCACTTGTGCAGCAAATACTCCTTGAAGCCATGAAGCTTTGAGTAGAGGTAGTGCACACAGCGTAACCAGCTATCAAAGTTCCCATGTTGTCTCTTACACAGGAACCATCAACATAAATTATTTGATCATTTTTACCCAGTGGAGTATCCTGATTGTCAGGGCTGGGTTTAGTGCACAGTTCAGTAACGTCTAGGCAGTCATGTTCATCTTCATTTACAGTTTTATTTTCAACAATGTCTACTGGTAGCAGGGATTAAGGACATTGCAACGCATAAGGGACACATTCGGTGAGCCTAAAATTATCAATTCATATCGGGTCAAGCTGGAATTTGTTAAATACTGAGTCTTGGTCCTGGTAAGCAAGACGTCAACGGAGTGAGGGACCAAAACAGTTAAAGGATGTCCCATCACAGTGCTCTTACAATGAGTGATGCTCAAGCCAACCGCAGCTACCTGCTTAAGGCATCCTGGTAAAGCGTCAGCAACCGGATCCAATTTAGCTAAACAAATTGTTACGATTTACGCCACGATGTACTTGCATCAGGTTAGAAAGTGCACAACAGTCATGTTCATAAGAAAACCGTAAAAATGGCTTGGTTTAGTCAGGCATTCCCAGAGCTGGTGCTCTGCACAAACTCTCTCTCAGCTCAGTAAAAGATTTCATACAAGCTTCAGAAAATGGGACAGAATCAGCAATGTCCTTATAGATCAGTGGTCTCCAAACTTTTTAATGTTGCACCCCCCCCAGTTGAGAAAATAAAAATCATTGGGCCCCCCTCAGAATTTTTCACAAGTGTTTTTATAAAGACGCCAATGTTAAAATATGTCTAGATGCATTTAAACATTGCAGTTGAGAACAGTTACCTTTTTAAAAATGCAATAACATGTTTTTGCTTAAAACAAAACACTGTTATCTGTGTAATGCTTCTTTTGGCCAGAACCTGGTGCCTCCCCATGGGATCACTTGAGGCCCCCCTTGGGGGGCCCACACCCCAGTTTGAAGACCTCTGTTATAGGTCAACCTCTGTAATGGCTTGGAAATAACAGAAACATTGGGAGTCCATTGGCAGCAGTAACTCACCATTCCCAAAAACTTACTCCCAATAACATCCTGACATCTCTTGGAAGGTTAATTTGCAAAATCGCTCTAACCCTTTCGCTGGACACTTTCTTTGCGCCTTTCTCTATCTGATGTTCCAAGTATTTCACTTTTTTCCGACAGTACTGTAATTTCGCTGGGGACACTTTAAGTCCATTCTCACCCAAATGATTCAATAAGGAAACAGTACCCCGTCTGCATGCTTCTTGTGTCTTTGAAGCAACAAGTAACTCATCAATGTACTGAACCAATGTTGATTGGAAAGGTATTTCCAATGATTCCAATTTTTTTTTCAACACCTGATTAAATATGGACGGGGATTCTGAAAAGTCTTGTGGGATCCTACACCAACAATACACACAATTGCAGAATTTAAAACAAAAGAGAAATTAGCTATCCTCATATAGATGCACTTAGAAAAATGCTTGAGACAAGTCCACTACTGTGAACCATTCTGCGTCTCATGGAATTTGGAGCACAATCACTGCTGGATTGGGTACCACTGGACAACGTTTGTCACAATATCATTAATTTTTCTCAAACCTGAACAATTCTTAATTTCCCACTTGGTTTTCGCAAACCCATAATAGGTGAATTACATGGGCTGCTCAGCACTTCTTTCAAAACTCCCTCCTTAAAAAAATCTGCAATTACAGGAGTAACTCCTTCAATTACATCCGGTACCATGTGATACTGAGGAGTCTTTGGAAAAACTGCATTAGTTTTCACTGTGACATTGACTGGTTTAACTACTTTGATTATACCAATGTCTTTCCCAGAAAGATCCCAAACATTTGAAATAACTGCATCTTGTAAGTCTATTGGCAGGCCCAATACTGTAAATGCAGGAATAGGAGTAATCAATGGAAACTCTTCATTAATCAAATTACAATTTCCAATTGGTAAACAAGATTCTTCGTCACTATCTGTTTGGATGGCAATTCCATCATTTGAGCAAGTAATCGAACATCTTGTTTTGCACAACAAATCTTTTCCCAAAAGGCTTACTGGACTTGAGTCACAGACCACGAATCTGTTCATGCCTTTAAAATTTCCAATTTTAACAGGAACAGGTTCCATAATCAGATTTGTCAAATGCTGATTTACTACTCATACAACCTGTACTATTTTCCCAGAAAGTGGCACATTAGGAACTTCTGCAGTTCTGACAGTAGAGTGTGTAGCTCCTGTCTCAACCAGGAAAGAAACTGTCACGTTGTAGATGCTCCTCAGACTCGGTGTGATGCAAAATAAAGGTCCACCTCCTGACCCCACCAAGTCACCGACAAAAACCACGGTGCATTGGAGTAATCAGGTGAGGGAAGGTAGGGGAAGGAACAGCAGGGACGGGATAGCTGTAAAGAAAAATACACAGTGTTAAATATCACATTGCCTGTCTATTCTCGTAATGTCTCACTAACACACCAATGACCGTGCCTGCCCATAACTCATGAGGGCAGAACTAGTCCCATGCCTGTCTATGCTCCATCTGAATCATAGATGGAGGCCACAAGCCAACAACGGATACCAATAATCACTTAAGGGTTTCACAACACCCACTCATATGCAAGATAGTCATGTAATAACGATGAAACAAAAACAAAGAGAAAAAATAAGGATGGCAAAAAACCCTATCTCGTACTACTGTCTATGACTCAGTTAAAATACTAAGCCTCATGTTATTGTCACGCAACTTGTAGAAGTAACCAGGTCCCACTCCACTATATCCTGAAAAAGAACAACTTGTCCCGACTGTTTAATTCCTGCAAAAATAACATTAATCCTGAGACGCCGCCAATTGTATCTATGTTCTGGCTCCAAAGACCGTCGTCCGTGTTTAAATGGTAGTTAGAATAATGGAACGCCGTACTACGGAAGATTCCAAACAATTTGGCCGAAATGTACAAAAAAGAAAGGCGAAAGACTCCGGTACTAATTCGTTTCGCCGCTTACCACCTCCTTCTGGTGTCAGGTAGTACATGGAACCCTCTGCTATCAGAATGTCCAATTCTCCGTGGGAACCCAGAATAAATCAGTTCTTCCTCTCAGACGCTAACCATTTCCCCCTTGGAAACGCCGTCCACATAGCCCTCGTTGAGCCTTCGACTTGGTTGCATGAAATGAATAACGCACAATACTTCCTGGATGGGCGTGGATTTATGCGGCCTCTTCCGCGATGGCGTCATGGGATATGTAATCCATCAGGACTACAAGATCCCGATCGGCAATGTGGGCGCCGCGGCTAACACCTGACAGTACGCCCTCCTCCAAGGCGCCTCCTAGGACCAGGTTTAGTGGGATGACGGGCATGAAACAGGTGCACTGCCCTAGGGGCATGGACATTGCCTTCCGGCTCCCATGAATCCTCCTCGGCATTATACCCCTTCCACGAAACCAAGTACCATAACTTACCCCCCCGTCGTCTGGAATCCAACACTCTGCGCACCTCATACTCCAGCTGCCCATCTCTAACCACCGGAGGCACCGCCTGCCGGGTCGCTGAAAGAGCCGGTTTCAAAAGGCTGCAATGAAACACCGGATGGATCCTTAAGGAAGCAGGTAAGTTGAGACGATAAGCCACAGGGTTTATCTTGCGTAACACCACATAGGGACCAATGTAACGAGGATGAAAGATGCTACGCATCTTGAAGCGTATATACTTGGTGGAAAGCCACACTCGATCACCTGGCTGATACGCCGGCCCCTCACGCCGATGTTCATCACCCCATTTCTTATATTGTTCCTTGGCTTTCTCCAGATTGAGTCGTATCTTCTTTTGCATGGATTGGAGATTCTTAATCATAGCATGAACCGTAGGTTGATCCGTGACATCCCGAGGTATGATTATGGGCAACATTTCCGCGTGGAACCCCGTGTTAGCACGAAAAGGAGACTCCCTTATCGAGCTATGCCAAGCATTGTTGTACGATAGTTCGGCAAGCCATAACAACGATACCCAAGATTCCTGGGCGTCCTTTGCATAGCACCTCAGATATTTCTTCAGGGTTTGGTTGAGGCGCTCCGTCTGGCCATCGGTTTGTGGGTGGAAACTGGTGGATAGGGCGGATTCAATGCGCAGAACCTTGCACCACATGCGCCAAAACCTAGCGACGAACTGGGGGCCTCTGTCCGAAATAATGGTTCTTGGTAGACCATGTAACCGCACTACTTGAGACAAAAGTAGGTGGGCGGTTTGACTTGCTGTAGGTAGGTTTCTACAAGGGAGAAAGTGACCCATCTTGGTGAGACTGTCGATTACCACCATGATAGCGTTGTACCCCTGATCCATTGGTAATCCTACCACAAAATCCACGCTGATGGTTTGCCATGGTTTATCCGGAGTGGGAAAAGGCATCAGTTTGCCCTGACTCTTCGCATTTTCTCCCTTGGCTCGAGCACATATCTCACACCGGGCCACCCATGCCGCAACGTCTTTAGCCCAACCTTCCCACCTGAAATGTCGTTGAACTATTTGCGCAGTTTTGGTGTACCCAGGATGACCAGCCGTTACCGCATCATGACACCAATTGAAGGCTTGCACTCGGAGTTCATGTGTTGGCAAATACAAACGATTACCTTGCAACAGTATTCCATGCTTAAGGGTACGGTCCTGACTTACTTCGGCCCATTTCTTCCACTGAGCAACAGACTTATGCTTAGAAACTTTTTCTAGGAAATGGGAGATATGAAGGGCACAAAGCACTCTTTCAGGTGGGATGATTGATTCATCAGGTCTTGAAGCGATGGTTCTCACATCCTCTTGTCGAGACAGTGAATCTGCCTTGCGATTGTCAACCCCAGGACGGAAGGTTACCACAAAATCATATTCAGAAAAAAAGAGCATCCACCTCATTTGCCGCTGGGTAAGCTGTCTTGCCTCCTTCATATACTGCAAGTTTCGGTGATCAGTGTATACCGTGACCGGGTGTTGGGCTCCCCACAGGTAGTGTCGCCATTCTTGAAATGCCTTTTTGATGGCTAGCAGTTCCTTTTCTGCCACCGTATAGTTAAGTTCTGCAGCAGATAATTTCCTAGATAAAAACGCGACAGGATGAAGCTGTCCGGTGGTTTTGTTTCTTTGGGATAACACAGCCCCAATCGCTATATCAGAGGCATCTGCTTCGACGATAAAAGGTACGTCTGGCTGTGGATGTTGAAGTATAGGTGCGGAGCAGAAGGCCTGTTTTAAAAAGCAAAAGGCCTCCTCTGCCTCCTCTGACCAAACAAAAGACACACCCTTTCTTAGCAACCTTGTTATAGGTGACACAATGTGGGAAAAATGACAGATAAATCTTCTGTAATAATTGGAAAACCCAAGGAAGCATTGCACGTCTCTCACACTAGTGGGTACTGGCCACTCCTGAACAGCCTGTATCTTTCGGGTCGACATGCAAAACCCTTCAGGGCTTAAATCCACCCCCAGGAACTCAACCTTCTGGACATGGAACTCGCATTTGCTCAGTTTGCAAAAAAGACTATGCTGTCGCAATGCTTGGAGTACTAAGGAAACGTGTTCAAAGTGGCGCTCCAGGGATGTAGAATACACCAGAATGTCATCTATATAAACGATCACGAAATGGTCTATGTATTCCTTAAGAACATCGTTCAGAAAATACTGGAAAGCCGCCGGGGCGTTACACAACCCGAACGGCATTACCAAGTACTCAAACAGGCCATAACGGGTTTTGAACGCCGTTTTCCACTCATCCCCTTCGTGAATTCTGACCAAATGGTAAGCTCCCTTCAGGTCCAACCTTGTATAGATTATTGCCTCTTTCACCTGTTCCAATAACACAGGAATAAGGGGAAGAGGATATCTATTCCTTACCGTGTTCTTGTTCAGCATTCGATAATCGATGCAGGTTCTCAACTCTTTATTAGCTTTAGCTATGAAAAAGAGGGGAGAGGCTGCCGGAGAACAAGATGGTCTAATGAACCCGATTTCCAGGAAGCGATCCAAGTATTTTCTCAAATGCTTGGTTTCTGGGTCTGATAGAGCATATACCCTACAAGAAGGAAGGAGAGCTCCAGGAATCAGATCTATCTTGCAATCATATATACGATGGGGTGGTAAGGTCTCAGCCTGACCTTCGTCAAATACATCCTTGAACTCGGCATAAACAGAGGGCAATATCACTGTTTTCTCCACCACTGTGGCCAACTGTAGCCCTTGAGCCAGTGCTAACGTGGGGGGATTGTCGTACAAGAAGCAGCCATTCTCACACCTCGAGGACTGAAAACTAACCGTCTTGGTTTGCCAATCGATAGCAGGATTGTGTTTTCTTAACCAGGGCATTCCCAAAATTATTTCATACTGAGGAGCCTCTATTATATCTAGCCTGATCCTTTCTTTATGTGCCGGAGATACCCCATTGAAGATCAACCCAACGTCCTCCGTATGTTCTGTAAGGGGTCCAGATTTCAGCGGTATTCCATCAACTGCCAACACTATTTCGGGGTCCTTTCTTGGAATACTAGGAAGTCCCAGTCTCCTAACCACCCCGGCATCTATGAAATTTCCCGTGGCTCCGGAGTCTATCATCGCCCATACTGGATATTTTCGATCTTGGGACATCAGCTCTACTGATAACAAAAGGTGGGATGCCTTTTCTTCCTGTGGAAAAAGGTTTAAAGAAGTTACCCGTAACACCGGTTGGGGTTCTGTAAAGGGCAAATCCTTTTTCTCAGATGTCTTCCCTGACGTAACCGCTGCCTTTTGAGTGGGGAAGTAGGAGAGACTTTTTTTTGGTTTTTGGGGACACTCTCTCACATAATGACCTTTCCTGCCGCAATACATGCACAACCCCTGGACCCTCCTACTCTCCTTCTCGGCCTTCGACAAGGGTGCCCTCACGGCTCCCACGTCCATAGGTTCTCCGCATGTATCATTGGGAGTAGAAACTGGGCGCCCCTCCCTTTCCGGAATGCATGGTCGCCTATCACCCGCTCTACGCTCTACCCTTCTTTCTGCTAATCTGTGATTCAGTCTCAGGGTAAGATTCACAAGGTCTGTACAAGTGGAAGGCTGCGGATCTATTTGAGCGATTATATCCTTCATGTCGTCTCGTAAGCCTTGATAATAGAGAGACATTCTCTTCTCCTCTGGCCACCCTGATTCCGCCACCAGTCAATTGAAGGTCGTAAGATAAGTGACCAAATCAGACCTCCCCTGTCTCAGCTCCAGTAATTCCCTATCAGCACTAAAGGTGGTTGTTCTATGATCAAACACCCTCTCGAAGGCCGACCGAAAGGCATTCCAATCCGATAACAAAGGGTCATCGTTTCTGACTAAGGGCACGGCCCAATTAGCGGCGTCTCCCGAGAGATAAGAAATAGCGAACGTTACCCTGGAAAGGTTAGAGGGAAAAGACGCGGGTCTACAAGAGAATTGAAGAGGCAACTGAGTCAGAAAGGCCTGAACCCTCCTGGGGTCCCCTGAAAACCGTTCCGGGCTGGCCAAAGGGATAGGAGGGGAGACATTAACGGTTACCTGCGGTGTAGATGCTGAGGCATCAAAAGGATTCCTAGTAAGCCTGTCTACCCTTTCCCTTAAAGCCGCTGCCTCAGCCCTAGAATTAGCCAACTCTTGTTGCACTACTACTAACGCCTGTAATACATCATCCATAGACGCCATTTTTGCATTACACCGAGCGGGAGGAGTTTTATTCGTGGGTGCGTTATTCTGTCACGTTGTAGATGCTCCTCAGACTCGGTGTGATGCAAAATAAAGGTCCACCTCCTGACCCCACCAAGTCACCGACAAAAACCACGGTGCATTGGAGTAATCAGGTGAGGGAAGGTAGGGGAAGGAACAGCAGGGACGGGATAGCTGTAAAGAAAAATACACAGTGTTAAATATCACATTGCCTGTCTATTCTCGTAATGTCTCACTAACACACCAATGACCGTGCCTGCCCATAACTCATGAGGGCAGAACTAGTCCCATGCCTGTCTATGCTCCATCTGAATCATAGATGGAGGCCACAAGCCAACAACGGATACCAATAATCACTTAAGGGTTTCACAACACCCACTCATATGCAAGATAGTCATGTAATAACGATGAAACAAAAACAAAGAGAAAAAATAAGGATGGCAAAAAACCCTATCTCGTACTACTGTCTATGACTCAGTTAAAATACTAAGCCTCATGTTATTGTCACGTAACTTGTAGAAGTAACCAGGTCCCACTCCACTATATCCTGAAAAAGAACAACTTGTCCCGACTGTTTAATTCCTGCAAAAATAACATTAATCCTGAGACGCCGCCAATTGTATCTATGTTCTGGCTCCAAAGACCGTCGTCCGTGTTTAAATGGTAGTTAGAATAATGGAACGCCGTACTACGGAAGATTCCAAACAATTTGGCCGAAATGTACAAAAAAGAAAGGCGAAAGACTCCGGTACTAATTCGTTTCGCCGCTTACCACCTCCTTCTGGTGTCAGGTAGTACATGGAACCCTCTGCTATCAGAATGTCCAATTCTCCGTGGGAACCCAGAAGAAATCAGTTCTTCCTCTCAGACGCTAACCATTTCCCCCTTGGAAACGCCGTCCACATAGCCCTCGTTGAGCCTTCGACTTGGTTGCATGAAATGAATAACGCACAATACTTCCTGGATGGGCGTGGATTTATGCGGCCTCTTCCGCGATGGCGTCATGGGATATGTAGTCCATCAGGACTACAAGATCCCGATCGGCAATGTAGGCGCCGCGGCTAACACCTGACAGAAACATCATGACCCATTACTGTTCCATGAACATCAGGACCACTCTGATCCACCTCTATTGAAGCTGATAGCACACATTCTGCTTTATCTGAGCTCTCACTCACAAATTCCTCCCTCAATTCATCCTCACTGTGTAAAGGAAACTGCTGTACGCATGATTGATTATTTTGATTGAACGCTTGACCCATGTTCCTCTGAGGAAAGACTAACTGTTGCTACGCCATTGGAGCTTGAGGAATTTGCATATGCTGCTGAGGCATAATTTGCATTTGCTTTTGCTGTGGTACCTGCATCTCCTGTTGGGGAATTTGCATTTGCCGGGGAATCTTTACTTGATAATTCATATTCTGCACATTTATCTTGGTCCTTTCAAATTAGGAAATTTATTTTGTCATTCATCTGAACAATACCTTCCTTTACCACCATTGGATACCCCTTTCCAAATATCCACGGCCACTGCAAGCATGACAAGATAACATCATCTTCATTGTCTGCATACCACCCAAATTAACATTAGTATTCAGATCAACACTTACACTAATTCCATTTCCAAAACCACCACGTCCTCTGTCTCTTGCCAGTCTCTGACTCTGAATCATCTGCAGGTTCTTCTGTTGTTGTGGAATTCCTTGCATCCCTGAAATCCCTGATTGTGCTGCTCTAATCTGCATCGCCATTGCCTTTTCTTTCAATCTTTTCTGCTTCATTTCAATCCTGTCACTGCAGTATTTAGCAAACTGTAACACTTCATCAACCAGCTTTGCTTACCAACAAATTAAAAAACTCATAAGCATGTTACCAACTTCAGGTCTCAACCCTTCAACAAATCTGAACAGAAAATGAACCATGCCTTTGGGCTCAATTGTTTCTGTACCACTGTAATATTTGAATGCCTGCAATTACCTTTCATAGTATGCATGTATTGACTCCTTCGCTTCTTGGGCTTTCCTTTTAATTCTTGGCCAATCAATGTTTTTAGGGGAAATTCTCATTTTAAAAAATTCATTCACCTTGTAATAGCTTTGCATTGCTTTAGGAGATGGTGCACCTGTAACTGGATCTCATGGAGGTTCTCTTGTTGACCAATCAACACTCCTTTTCCATCTGATCCATAGATCAACTATGGCCACCATTTCTAACAGAGTATTTGAATCTTCCCATAGTCATTTTACAGGTTTCACAAACCTATCTGTTTCCTGTTACCATTCCACTGATTTTTCTCTCAATCTCGGGTAATCACTTGTGAATGATAAAATATCACATCTGCTCCAAGGGACATGAAAATAATTCCCTCCAGGAATTTCTTTCATTCTTAATATCTTTTCTGGACTATCAGTTTGCTGTGTTTCAGTAGAATTCAAATTCACAGACTTTTCTTTTGATCTGTTTTCTTTACCCATCTGCCTTCCCATTTATCTAATGTTCCCCATGTTTGAATACTTTGGAACAATTCCTTAATGTGAACTTTTGTTTCAGGTGATCTCATGTTCTCAATATCTTTTTAATCAAATCCTATTCTGTAACTCCTCTTCAAATGTTTAGATTTCTAAATATCCACGCCATATTTTTCTGCAAGTTCTGATAATTTTTTATGTTCCAGTCCTGCTCTGTTTGTGACATATTTACACATGAAGCGTAACTCATCTTCATTATATGAGTCAATTTTATTTAATTCAAGTGTTCCTTCAATGATTTTGTTTAATTCTAATTATAAACTTGATAGATTCAGCGCCCTTTCCCCTTCAGCAATTGTTTTCATTGCTGATGCGCCACTTACTTTCTCCAACCAGTCTGTTAACTACTGAGCTGTCGAGCTTTGTAAAGAAACATTAATATTTATAATGGGCACGCATTGTGGAGTTTTACATGGCAGACCCATTACTCTCTCAGGTGTCATCACTACTGAATCAAAACTTGGATTTGACTTCTCCAAACTTTGAGAAATCATGGAATAAGTTAAATCTATAGCAGACCTGTTTTGTCAAAAGTCAGATTCACTGGAGACATGACTCCTGCAGTAGCCTTTATTCTCTACATTTCTGCATTTGTTTTAAAAACATTCTGCACATTACTCTCATTATTTCCCAGTGCATACAATGGAACAACTGAACCAATTGTAGGAGGCACTGTTAATGCATCTGGGCTTGATTGAATATTCTGATTTCTTGAGTAAATTACTCCAGAATTCTGACTTGTAAGTACTGAGGAACTTGTTTGGGCTACTGTTACTGGAGTATACCTTGACATTGTCTGAGCTTGATTAACAACTTGCACAGGAGTCATTGAATTGGTTGTAGATTCCACCAGAACCATTATTGGTTTCTGAAAAATCTGTGGTATCTGTGATGTGGCAACACTGGTAATGTCATACTCAATGCAGAGCTTACAAAAGGAACTGTAGAATAAACTATAGGTACGCCAGCCTGAGTCATAGGTCTCCGAGTTACTGTAATAGCAACAACATTAGTTGACACCTGTACTTGGCTCTGGGTTACCACAACTGGAGATGGTACACTTGGACTAATAGTAATACCTGCCTCTTGTGCTGCATATAGTGGGGTACGATTTCTCAATATTTGTGTTATAAACTCATCATCATCTCAGTCACTATCATAAGTCAACGACTTCTTAGTTTCATCTGACTTCAACTCAACTTCCTCAAGATCTTTATTCCTTTTCTTCGTCTTTGATCTAACACTGTCCTTTTTCTCTTTCTCTACTGTGATTGCAGGATACATTCCAATACCCTGTAAAGTTTCTGTTCTCCAAAATTTCTGATTACTGTCCCTTCTTGCTTTAACAATGTTTTTTTCAGCTTTTCTCTTTTGTCTCTCAAATTTTAATTTCTCTTGTTGTCTGGCCACTAACTCCCAAATAGCTAAGGCTTCAAATTGGTATCATTGTGGAGGGCGGGCTTCATTCATAAGGTACTCTTCTTAAAATTCTCTAAAATTCTCATATTAAAACTTCCATGACTAGGAAACGCAAATCCCCCTTCCTTCTCTGTAAATTTGTACAATTTCTTTAATCAAATACATCCTGAAGGACCTTTCTCCTCAATTATGATGTATGCGGGTGTACCTTCTGGCGGGACAATTTCTCCTAGTCTGACTGGAATTAAAGCATCTCCTCTTATCGTGCTCTTTAACTCTTTGAAAATTTTCATTTTTACCTTTAATTTAGTCAAAACTATGAATTAAATTCAAAAAAGGAAGAAATTCAATCCCCAAATTCTTTTTGCTTGCTACTCTTGACCAATAACTGTTCATGGTTCTCCAGCAATCCGTTCGCAGCTGCTTTTCACCAATTGACTAATTCCAACACGGATCCAATGATGTCACACTCACACACAGCAACTGACAAAGCCTTGCGGCACAAGCTCCAAACTCGATTCACACAGAAACTAAATGCAAAATATTGCAAGTACTAAGGGAAAAAAAATCAACAGACCAACTTGTCTGCATACTACAGGAAGAGACTCAATCACTTCGGAAGCTTTACGGAATTCTCAACTGCGACTTTTAGCTCTGAGAGCGACTCGTTTGACTTCAGCTTTCTCTCATGCGCTAGTCAAATTTGACCTGCAAATTTCACTCTTGACTAATACTACATCCTCCTTGAACTCTCAGGAATCACCAATATCTGTCAAACCAGCACTCCCTTAACACAAACACTAGAAATACTATTTGTCAACCACGCCCAATTGACCTAACAGAGCAAACAAGTTACAACAACAAAGTGCTTCATACACTTATACAATACTACAGAGTCTTAGACCAAAGCAGGGTCAGTATACCAACAACAATGGGGGCAATTTCTTAGCACAAAACTCCACATTCACTTGAAGTACAACAACTTCCCTACCCTCACTCTTTATAGTATGCACACTCCCTAATTACCTATATTGGAGTACGCAGATTCCCTATTTCTCTCACACATCATAATTCACCTGCAATTTGCTAAAGCATTGAAAGCGCAAACCCTAACTCAGAACTCAAACAATCACTGGGAACGCTGAGAACATACCATATATCACCTGAACAAGCATGACAAAAACCAAATTTCACCAAAACAAGCATTGCAAAAAATAAATTTTCAAAAATCAACGTTTTCAACAAGCACTGGTATAACCAAATCCCCTATTCTTTCTAAATTGCATATAACTATCAAAAACAGGACATTTCCTTCCTATTGTGATTAAACCATCAGATGATTCCTTTCTATTGAGATGTAACCATCCTCTGCTACCAAGTTATGTGGGAGTGTCAGACCTTATTTGCTTTTATATTGTAATGATAAGGTGAAACGTAAAGGGTAAAACATCAGTTAACCTCAGAGGTCAAATCGGACCTTTTGACTCTAACAGGAGTGCAAACCCATACAAAGCAAACACTGTGAATCAATAAAACATCAAATACAGCATCAAATAAACAACATATTCAATATGTCAGTAATTTAAACATACCATGATCTGTGTGGCCATGAATCACCACAATATTTTAGTAAAGTTTAACATTTATTGCCCTTTAGGTTAACAATGCTGAGTTCACGTAAATCATGCGCAAGACCAAATGACAGACGTACAGAAACATCACAGGCTGCTCAAAATGCCTGACAAATCTCAATCTAAATAATGCATTTAAAATAGGACATTCCAAAAGAATAATGTAAAACAGCAACAGAATAAAGTAAAGAATAAAACAACATACATTTAGTTTGTGCAGTTGAAACAAACAATATTAATTAATAAACAGTCAAATTTAGGCATTAGTTCAGGCATCCCTAACTAGCACTCTAATTAGAAAGAATGTGTGGGCTTCATGCAAAAAGAAAATAATACAAAAATGTATTTGGAAAGCTGTAACCAGAATAAGCGGTTGATTTCTTTAAGGAAGAAAAACCTGCAAGAAAAAGAAATGCTCATTGGTTATACTGTTCCTAAATAGATCAGCAAATAGCAGACACTTCTTCAGCAGAGCGCAGAAACATCAGGTCTTCAGGAGACAGCATCAGGACATTAAAGGGAAACAGTTCAGCAAGTTGGGCCTAGTACAACTAAACTGCTAAAGTCATAAGCGAGAACGAAGGAACATCCTGTAGCTTGGAAAATGAAGGAACTAACTGGAATTTCAGAGAATGAAGAACTAACTTACATCACCTAGACCATTGCTATATTAAAGTCCCAAAATGTTACTAGCTAAGCTTCTATTGGTCATGACTATGAGGTGGTTTAGTTTGCAGCCAATAAAATATCATCTGTGTGTTAGATGTATCTCTGCATGTTTTCTTCACCAAGGATTGGATTAACGCTGTCACTCCTCTCTCCTGTCGGACTTCAGCTTCTATGATTAACAACATTTTAAAACCATGTGGAAATATAAAATAAGCTTCCTGCCAAAAATAAAACTCACATGAAAAACACGACATTGAGCACTGTGGCTCCTTGTTTAGTTTATATATTATTACCTCACATCAGGAAAATAAATTGTTGCAAGCAAAGAACATAACTTTTTCCACAGTGTGCAAGTCACACAGGACTTTCGTGCACAGCTAGCTTTCTTTTTAAAACAATGTGCCTCTGAAAAATTAAAATTTGTGGCCTTTAAACTAGTGCTGAGCATGAAGAATAAAACATTAAGGGCCAGATGTAGCAATCTTCCAAATTGCGACTTTCAATTTGCGAGTCCCAGCGACTCGCAAATTGCAACTCGCAATTTGGAATGCAGAAAGGTGTCTCAGACACCTTCTGCGAGTCGCTATGTGGTCGCAAAGACCCACCTCATTAATATTAATGAGGTGGGTCGCAATTTGCGACCCCATAGCGATTCAGGGCACTCACGGGGATGGCGGCCTGCTGGGAACAGCAGACCACCATGTCCGTGACTGCTTTTAAATAAAACAGTTTTTTTTTTCAAAATGCAACCCGTTTTCCTTAAAGGAAAACGAGCTGCACTTTGGAAAAAAAAACGAAACCTTTAGTTTCAGTATTTTTCAGGGCAGGTAGTGATCCATTGGACCACTGCCTGCCCTGAAAAAAAAAAATTGTGCCAGACACAAAGGGGAAGGGGTCCCATCGGGACCCCTTCCCATTTGCGCCTGGGTTACCATCCACTTCAAGTGGATGGTAACTGCGCTTTCATTTGCGACTGCAATCGCGGTCGCAAATGAAAATGCATACCATTGCGACTCGCAAATAGGAAGGGAACACCCCTTCCTATTTGCGACTAGGAAATGCATTTTGCGAGTCGGTTCTGACTCGCAAAATGCATTTCAACATAGCAGAGATGCATTTGCGAATCGCAAACGGCGATTTTCGCCGTTTGCGAGTCGCAAAGTCTTTGCTACATGTGGCCCTTAATTATAACTTTAAACCATACATCTTTCAGTACACATTAATAATAATCTTGTCAGTATATTTAATTATGTTTAAGCAAAACACATTTTCATTAGTCATTTCTGATTCAATTTCATGTCGAACCTTATTGTGGCCTACACCAAAGTAGGTACATTTTTAAAGCACATATTTTCAGTTAGGCTTTTAAACACATGTTATTTCATTATTTCATATTACTTTTTCAGTTAGACTTTTAAACACATGTTATTTCATTATTTCATATGACTTTTTTAGTGACAAGTTGCCTATTGTTTTGTGTTGGCTGTGCCCAGCTTTTATGTACCTTTTTTAGGTCTCACCTACCAGACAGGTGTTAGCTGTCTGGCTGCAAAAAAACTCCTATTTACTGTTTACCATTGGTTGGCTTCAATGCCACTCTCATTTGCTTGTTTCTTGTTTGATGGTTTGCCTTTCACTGCTTGTGTTTGTCCCTCCCCTGGAGCACATCCTCTATACAATCCTTTTGATTGGATGACATATCTTTCCACTGCTCACATTTAGGGAACTACTTTTTCTTTAAGCACTCCATTAGAGTACTGGTGCTTTCAGGAAGTCTCCTTAGTGTGGTTATTCCTCCGATTGACATTACATTCTAATGCTGCTTACATCTCCCCACCATGATGTCTCCCTCATATGCAACTTTTTTCCCATACTGTTCCCAGGTGTTTCTTTCTCCTCCACCCTACACTGCCCATTGCTTCCTCCTCATTAGTTTTAAAAAAAAAACACCCTTCTTGGTTATTAAGAACCAAAAATTCATTTTTTTGCTGTTGGGACTGACTAGTTTTTTTTTTTTTATTCACAGTTTTTTTTATATACTACCCTATGTGGCCTCAGCCATCTTGGATCTGTAAATGAAAAAAGAAAATAAAGTGGTGCCCATTCCAAATAGTAGGTGTGTTCATGCATGTGATAAATTAATGTACAATCTTCATCAAGCATGTACAGGTCTATTGGAGGAAACTGATGCATCATGCACACATCACCACACGTTTTTCTTTTGTTTTTTTGTCAAAACACACTGCCAGTAGGTCACAAAGATGAGACCTATTTGCTATGCCAATGCTGTTTATGTACTGTACTTCCCTAATTGTATCTGTTGCCTAGAAATAGCAGTCCAGCATACTGGGATATTTGATGGGATTGAAGGAGCGGGATGAGCCACAACCAGGTCAGGAAGGCATTTTCAGCATGTGATACCTACCGCCCGTGTGCTATACATTTTAATAGGGTGATGGCCATGTTGCCACCATGGGCTTAGGCTTTTATTCTGTCTATGGGGGAGTGCCCTACCTGCGCCCCTGCTTCTCCCTTTCTGTTTTTCCTCATTCTCTTCTTGCAATAGGATGGTCTTCATTCCCATGGGGTGTGCAAGCAGAGTGGTGGTTTATGCAGCAGAAAAGTCTGCATACCCTTGTGACATACTTGACATACTTCTACACACTAGTTTCCTTGGCCTGGGTTCCATTTCCGACTATTTGTCATGTGCTGCAAACTCACCACAGTTAATCCATGAACACAAAGCACCTCCCCTGTTTTTCCATTATGCCTCCATCTCTGTACACTTGGGGATTTCACAAAATGTTTTTCTGCAAGTAAGTGTGACAGTCCTGGAGGTTTAGGAGTAAGCCACACCCACGTCAGGAGTAAGCTGTATTTACTTTGTCATACTTCCCTCAGATTCCCTGTGCTTGTGACCCATTCTCCTCTCAATAACTGACTGTGTTTGTGTAAAGATTATAAAGTGGGTGAAAAGGTGTTGTGATAAGATGCTACCATGGACAGAATATCTGCCATCTTGCAGTGCCCACCACTGCTCAGACTGGTGAAAAGTATAGTCAGTCTCCTTGCCCATCCAATCTTTGGCATCTTTTCTAAGACTGTCCTCAATAGAGTTTATCATATTGAGTAGTAGAAGCAGCATACCATGTTTTGAGAACTAACAATTTGACCAGGCCTTCTTATTTGATTTCATGGTGTGGAGGCCTACTAGCTTTCTTGTCTGCATTTACCCAGTTCTTAGTGCTAACCTCCTGAGAGTATGTTAAGAATGATCATGTGTGGAGCCAACATGGTATATGCTCAGTGTGTATGTGAGAGTCAACTTAATGTACTTCAATGGAATCAATTTTGGATACCCCTGCCAGGCTGTGCAGGAAATGGAGGTGAGATCTGTCATTTCAGGCAGTGGAAGTGTATTGCTCACATCCCTGTAGCTGGAGGAAGGAGCCCTAAACAAATAAGCAAGGAGAGAGGAGACCAGACTTCTTTAGATAATCTTAGAGGAATTTTTTTAGCTTATCATTAATTTTCTTGAACATGGCCATTTGTTTGATTGTAGCACTGGGGAAAATCCTTCAAATTGCGCAATGCAGTGATGACAAAGGACTCACAACTCTCTCTAAGTAATTTTCCTTCTTCACTTTGGCTGCCAAAACTGAGGGCATCTCCCTGGCAGATTATTTCATCCCTTCTCCCTTTTGAACTCTATGAATGGAATCGGGAAGACACTATGAAAACTTATATCAACAACTGCACTGCCTCTAGGTTAGGAAAAACACTTAAAGCACAAACCAATTCTTGCATTATGGGGGGGGAAGCAACCCTGAAGCAGCTTCCTCTATGCTGCCATGCTAATTTGCTACTTAGAGTCCTTGTTGTGGTGTACAGCAGTTTTCACACCTCTTTGTACATCTTTAGTGTGTGCCCCCAGATGGAGATAACTCTGCGGTGAGGATAGTCACTCTACACGAAGCTGTATTTGGAGAGGAGTCAGGAAAGAACACTTGAAAGGAGAACTGCCCTGAACCGGTTCAGTGGATTATTATCTCCTGTCTGCCAGTTGTGTATGAAAGTGTGACACCACTTGTAATTTCTTATCTCGGTCCATAAATGTCTTACTTGTCTGGGCAGGCAATCCGTTTCTTTCCTGGGCAACAACCTGAACACAGAGAAGTACTTCAGCCACACTGTCCTTTCAGGAAACTCACTGTACACGTAATGTGTTAGGATACCCCGATCAAAGACGGGGTTATCTGGTAAAGCACCACTGAAGCAACAGCTTTCTCCAGACCTAAGCTAATTTGTCATTGGCAGCTTATCATACCCAAATCCTTGCTCTGCTGCCCTGGTCCATTTAAAGTGTGTAGCTCCTTTATCAGGTTCTCAGCTGCTACCCTCATTTCCTGTTCTCTCCAAGCTATTCATATTGGCATTCCTGTTGCCCTAAATCCTCTTTATCCCATGATTGATCCTGCTCCTCCTCCTGCACATGCCCCTCTTCTGCTGTCCCTCCCATTTCCAAGGCAGCCTGGTACCTCCCTTTCACATTTTTAGTTACTCTCACTTAAATGCCCAACCACCCTTCTCCACACTTTCATAAAATTCAAATATCTGTGCCATTCTACCAAACTCTCTTTCTTTCCATGTTTCTGCTCTGTACTTCACTGGCCCATGCCCACAACCATGTTATTTGATATTCCCATAATACTTTGGATTGGTCAGAGCTATTACATCTCTTTAGTTCCCACTCCCATCAACACTATTCCCAACCCCTGGTATCCTCCAAAAGGGAGAACCAAGTGGGAAGCTACTTGCATCCTGGATATACACCTAGCCCCAATATCTTAGCACTAATTGTTTAAAACCTGAAAGTTAATGTACAAAGGTGCTCTGTCTCAAGCAAAGCAAAAGGATAAACTACAAATTTCAGTGAACAGCACAATGAATCATCTCTGAGGAAGAAAGAAAATATAATCCAAATCAGGAAACATTAATTTGAAAGTGTAAGTAACTATAGTACAGTACAACTCCAGCTCTCACTGCAGGTGCTGTCACAATTATTTTAATTAACAGTGTCTGGAGTATTGTTCCCTATCCTGCTAAACCAGCATCCCACCTATCCCTCAGTCTAAGTCAATAAAGGCCACCTTGCTTCATCAAATTTAAATCATGCATGTGTGGCGTATGTAGATGTTGCACAACTGGCCAAGTGGACTTGAATGTATGATGGCCTTACATGATAGCCTAGTAGTCCTATGCTAACCCATTCATCCCTACCTCAGAGGCCTACAGACCTTATTGTACTGAAAGCCTGAAAAGGGAACATCTTCACTGGTGGCTTGATTATATCTGAGAATTTTCCCTGCCAGGATAGTAGCCAAACTGCATCTCTTTCCTAAATTTACTTGCATTGTTGATAAACACAGACAATATCTGCCCCACAAACATAGAAAGTCCTCAGGGACAACTCTTGCCTATTTCAAAGTCAATCTGAAAATAAGCCCACCTTCTGTCTCTACATATACGTGTCCTGCTCATCATTGCCACCTCTTCATCCTCCCACCATCTTCTGTCACATCCAAGACCCAACTCCTCCCGACACTCAGGGATAAAGCAAATCGATGGCAGAGAAATGAAGGCTGAACAGCATGCCATTAGCACCACAGAGGAACAGATCTTTGAGCCTGTGGGACATTTCAGTGGCACCTTCTTGACAACATGGGTTCCTGGTACGCACGTTAGGGATGGGGCAGATTCCCAGTGTTGTTGTACTCCACCCCCCATGAGCTATGTCTAGGATTTATGCTGCAATACAGGAGAAAGACGCCAGCAACCTAATTTACTTTATTTGCCCAATACTGTGGTATGAATGGCTTAGACAGAATAGTTAGTCTGAGCCATTCATACAACAGTATTGAGCAAATAAAGTAAATAAGGTTGCCAGGGTCTTTCTCCTATATTGGTTACGTTTTTTCTGCTCCAGGAACCGCTCTCTTTAAAGGGTGTCCCTTGTGTTTCCAACAGGATTTATGTTACTCCTGGTTGAATTCCTTGTCCACAGTAAGCTTCTTGTTACACCTAGAAAAACATCTCATCCCCAGTAAACTACATCTAGCTGGCACAGACCACCTTGAATCCCACTCCATTCTTTCTAAAACCTCTCAAGAGTGTTTTACTTTTTTGTTCTCTAAACCAGTGCAGGCTTATTTTTACTTCACTTCAGAATGCAGACTGATGGTAAATGTGGGTTCATGCAAAAGTACGGAATTGTGAAGGTGACCTTGAGTAGGCACTAGTTAAAGAAGTATTGGCATTACTAATGGGTGTGGGTTATTAAAGTGTTTCTTCAGTAATTGCTGGGTTTACATACTCAATATGTCAACGTGCATGCACTCTGTCACTCATTATTTCACTCAGACATCTATTAATCCACCCACTGACTTCTTTCTCCACTAACCCAGCCAAACTAAAAACAAATACACAAACTCCAACAAACACAGAGAAGATACAGTTAAAGAATGACAGTAGAATAAATATAAATAAGCCATCCCCTAAATCTAGCTGGCATCTGCTTGAAACAAAATCAACCTAGTAGTGGGTGACCATTTTGCATTGGTACTGGACATAGTATATCATTCTTTGAAAGTTCCAATGATGCTTTATCCATCTTGGAGCGGTACAAAACAATGATTCACTCTACATAGTATCATTACAAGATAGCTGTGCAGTAAACACTGCAAAGGACAGCATTTTTTAATTGGTGTATAGTACGCCACTGTTGTACTATGCCAGGTGGACAACATAATGCTTCTAAACATTGTGTCTACCTTGAAACAGTAAAATAATGTTACATTATAGCCAGCACCTATGTTGAGCCCATGGTTGCCAGTCGGACCCACAGCACATATTGTTGGTGACTGACACTTATTGTTCTGCAACAGATATTTACAGAGCATAAGAGAAGAAAAAACACACAGATCAGAAAGAAAGAGGAAGAGAAAAACAGAAAAACCCTCCATAACCATCCAAAGTGAGACAGCAGAAATCTACAAGAGTGAGATAAAGGGGCAGGGAGTGTCTGGCAGTTGATTTGAGACTACCAGCTTTGGTCCTTAAGGTGCTGACATTTAATTAAACTGGCTGTGGGCTTCTGAGCTGAGCTTCAGGAACCAGCATTCTTTCTTTTACAAATTAAGCATTGCTATAGACAAAACCATTTCAAGATAGTCATTCAGTTTAGAAATAATGGCTGCACAGGAAGTAGATGAACTAAGGGGAAAGAGAGCAGCCCAGTAGGACTGTCCAGGAGCGGCAGTACACTCAAAAAAGGAGAACAAAAGAAATGGAAAGTAGTTGTATAAAAGGAAAAATGGGAAAGGAAAGACTGGCTGCTGCCAGTGGCAGAAATGTACTAAGCACATCCCCTATGCACTCTGCTGTTATAAGGTAATGCAGAATAAGAATAAAACCTAAGCGAATAAAAGAGCACTGACCCCGAGATTCTTTGGGTCTCATTATGAGTTTGGCGGTCGCAGGACTGCTCTGTTGGCGGTGGGAGTCGTACTGCCAACAGGCTGGTGGAGAAGACTGCCAAATTATGACCATGGTGGTATTCCTAACAAAATACAGCCAAACCACTGCCACTGTGGTCAGCCTGCAATGAACGACAGAAGGCACCTCTAGGCCGTTTGATACCCTGTTACCGCTGGACAGATTACAAGGCAGTACACCACCAAGGTTTCCTCTATGTTATCACCACCATGCAAACCTAGGTGGAAACAAACTGCATAAAAGAAGACACTCACCTTCAGGAAGCCATACTCGCCGGAGCCATCATGGAACCAGAACTACACGTCATCCTGCTGCTCCTGCTCACACAAAGACTCCAGAATCTTCACCATAAGTACCCACACTTACCTGTTACTGTTGTATATTGTCAATGTATGTACACTCACACAATATACCATCGGGAAGGGGGTGCGAGGGAAACAACCACACGCTAGTACTCACTGACACGCACACTCACATACAGGCACACACCCGCACATACATAGTACACACACTACAGCCAACACACACGCCTCAAAAACACACTTACTCACAGAAACACAGCACAGGCCCAGTTAAACTCAATAACACACAACACGTCACAACAACACCACAACCATACCATCATCAATACTTTGGCAAGCACTGACTATATGCACTATCCAGGGACACATCACACATACAACACAACCTACTACTAACAGGCAACGAACACACACAATCACACAACCATACAACTTACCATTCGACACATACATCACACACAGCACATCATATCTATCATACCATCCATTAAACATGCTCACGTTCACTGTCAAAACTCACCACGCCACACAACACAGCAACAGAAACAACTCCATACTAGAAAAAGAAATGCATGACAAAGATGTAACCACTAAACCAACAACAGGTTGGTTTGAAATGTATTTTAAAAAATTAAATTTGAAAATCAAAGGCCATAGGCCAGTCCTGTAACAACAGTCAGTATGCCTACAGTGCACATATGTGTGCCCAGAACTTGACTCCTGACTGCCATGTAACCTCCAGAGGTAGGAGCATCAGGAGGGCATGCAGCACCTTAGGGACAATCAGGGGGTGTGGGGGTTTGGGCTTAGGTTTGGGGGGAGCCTTCGAGGTGTGGCTTTGAAGGGGGGGTTAGGTTTAGGCTTAGGAGAGGGTTGGCTTTTTTTGGGAAGGGTAGACTTCTTGGCAGGGGGAGGAGCATGGGTACAGGGGAGGCCTTGGAGGTGGAAGAGCTGGACTTGGGAAGGGAAACAGAACACTTAGGGATCTCACGGGGGAGAGGAGTAGGGAAAAGGGCAAACTCTGAAAGGAAGGCTTTTGTTTGACACACACCAGGACAGTCATAGCAAGAGTTCTTGGGTGTGGAGAGAGAGGGAGTGATTGTAAGAGATGTTGGTGTGGATGTCTTGGGTGCATGTTTGTGCGAGGTATGGTTGTGGATGATGGGTGTCTGTTGGGTGGGTGAGTGAGGGCTACTCTTGGATGTTGAGGTGGATGCATGCCTGTCTGTTTGTGTGCTTTGGTTGAGTTTGGGAGGAGGGTTTAGGATTGGAAAGAGGAAGGTGGCACCCTCTTGGGTGAGCAGGCATGGCCAAATGGGTGAGGAGCTACAGGGAAGGCACTGGTACAAAGGGTGGTGGCAGACAGAGATGGTGCTGGGGTGGTCCCAGATGGGTCCGTCACCACTAGGGAGTGTCCACTGGAGGAGGATTCCGAAGATGATGAACTAGATCCTGTCTCCCCATGGCACTCCCCTCACCTCCCGGGCCAGTGGGTCCATCGCTGTTGATGATATCATGACTTGAGGTCTTGTTGCCAGCAGCTTCCCCACTCTGCTGGGTCCAGTCTTCTTTGCCTGCCGATGCTGATTCTGGAAAACAGAAAGAGAGGTATGGTCATCATATTTTTTTCAAACACTAACATCACACTGTACGCATCAACCACATTACAACCACTTGTTCTACACCCCCAGGTAGAACCAGGTTAGTGCCAACATCATATCACAACTAGATACCATCTACACTCCTACATTACAACAATGTCACACATCTGCTAGGCCACCTATTTCACACCTACTATACCATAATATCAGTGGAGATGTCACAATAACCATTCCATGATAACCTGACTTGCCAACATGAATCTGAGTCCCAATCCACAGCAACATAGTCAACAAACTACCAAGCAATGGGAAATAGTGGTCACATTAGTTTCAACGTATCACATACACAAAATCCACACATATCTACATTTTTAGTGGATGTAATGTACCAGGAAAGGAACCACATTATATTCCAAAACACAAGACAGCTTGTTGCATACAAGCCAAAACCATTTCATGTCACAGAGTCCACAACCTTCACAATTGACATTTACTAACATGCAACAGCTATACCTGCCTTTTCATTAATTGGAGTATGATAAAGTCTAAACAAAAGTCACCTACACATGTCTAATAGTCATGCAGGAAAGGATTACACATACTTTTGGTGCTGCTCATCTTAGTCCCTCTCCACCTGTAAACGAAGTCATGTACATTTACAGGGGCCAACTTAGCCCATAGGATTTGCCCACAGACAACCCAGGTTAGCATTCCAACACCTTAAATACAATGTATACCAGTCAAGTGCATGAAGGCCACATACACTAGAAGTAATCATGATGAGTGGACAACATAAGCAGCCCATCATACAAGTGCCAACGTCACTATCCACACTTCAGACATGAGCAATCTTACATCTGTATATGACCTTTACAATGCCCAACTCTCTTCTGAGCTTAACATGATGGAAACATCCACCTTGAGGCAAGCAAAATGACTGACTACACACACCATTCCAACAACATGTGAAGGTGAAATACCACACCTGCAACACAATTCAGTCAGTACAAACAATAGGATTCTAACACAAAAGCCTTCAAAACTTATCCACAAAAGCAAAAGTAAATATGTTTGAGTTGCATCACAATGTTGATATATGGCTGAACCTAACAATGTACACATGATTTTCCAGTTTAGATGGTACCTATTACTAAGATGTTGTGACCTATTTAGCATGCCCGCAGCACACTGGAATAGGAAATTGCAGTGTAGTCACTTACCATCCAAAGAACATGTATATGGTACTAATATTCTGAGCTCTCATATCAATAATATGGGTTTCACAAGGAGTCTAGTTATACCACCATGGTTTAGCATAAGCATGGTGTCCATTCTGATGAAACATCACAAAGGCCAATGTTTAGTCCTCACTTACCAATATGGACACCTCCTAACAGATATGAGTAAGCGTAGCAAGTGTGGCATGTGAAATGTCAGGTTGAAATCACAGCCTCCCAATAAGTTGACACTCATTGGAAACCTCCGGAATAGTAGGCATGTTCTCAACTTGTCAGACTCAATGTTGCACATAGAGATGGATCAAGGGGCATTTGAATGGACAGAGGGCAAAGATCAGGACAACTTGTCATCAGGATACTGGGAATTTGGATCTATAGGTGGCAAGGGACAAACAGCAGGGTATTAAGAGCAGTATAGTGGTACACATATGACACAGTCACATGTGCATCATCATATGTTACTGTACAGAAGGGATGACATAGATGAGTAATATGTCCCTAGACACAATGCAATGTGCACACCTATGTACCAATGTTGAGGATTTTACATCTAGGTATTCCTAGGAGACATTTTACCTTTTGCATGTACCACACTGTCACAGCTAAGAGTCTTTTGCATCAAACACTAACCTTGCAGAGTAATGTAAATATGTGTAGTCAGTACTCACCCCCTTGTGGCTGCTGTGCTGCCCTCAAACGTCCATCCAACTCAGGGTAGGCCACTGCCAATATGCGGGCCATTAGGGGGGTCAAGGTCTGACAGTCATCCCCTTTGTCTTTGGGAGGGCATCCCCAGCTGTGCCTCAGTGGTCTTCTATGCCCAGCATCTCAGGTCTTCCTACCACTTTCTGCAGTGGATGCTCTGCCGGCTGTGGACCCCCAGGTTCCGCACTTTCTTGGCGACGATATGCCAGATCCCCTTTTTCTGATGGTCGTTGACCTGCATGGATGAAAGAGACAAGAGGAGAAAGTCATGTACACATGCTCTATCCCAAAACAAGTATGGTGAACAATCAAGTTAGTGAAAGCAGCCAAACATACCCTTACTCATATTTCAAACTCTTTTGCAAGTCACACTCTGCAGTCAGGCCATGTGTGAAGTGCAGTCAGGCATTCAACGTGCTTGCCCAGTACCAGGTTTTGGCTAGAAACATATAACCAGACCACAAGTATGTTGTTATAATGGTACATATCTACAACTATTTGTCACAACGACATTGTTGTAAATGCTGTAATGTACATATGTGGATCGGGGTACATACATCACACTACCTACTATGTACCAGGGTAACAATCTTTCTATGCACATATGCACACAACCATCTACCCACACATGATAGCTCAATCCTTCATTCCTGCACATTTCATCTGCATCATCATACACTCTACCTTTCACCCATTGGTATTGCATTGGACTCACCTGGTCCTCTGGTGCACCATATAGCTGTCCATAAAGGGGTGTGACCTCCTCCACAAGCTTGTCTAGCTCTTCCGGAGAGAAGGCAGGGGCCCTATCACCTGCAGGATGTGGCATGATTACTCCCAGAGGCAGTACACTTCAGCTCTGGTTGTGGAGGTCTTGATGGCAGCAGTGTCAGGAGTAAAGTGAGGGATTGTGAAAAAGATGGCAGTCACCTCTGCTGCATACAGGACCATCACCACCGGCAGAGGTTTCCATTGGCCCAAGTAAGCCACCGGCAGCAATGTGTTCCAATTGCAATGTCCACCTTGGTTGTAACTGCCTACCTCCAGGATGACATCCGCAGGCGGGGTCAGGTCACTTCCTGATGTCCAGTACAGTAGGTCAGGCAGCTGCCATTTTAAGGCTCAAATATGTATGATGAAGTTATGAAAGTTGTGTCATTTACTGGAAACTCATATCTATGACAGTGTGTAAAGTGCAGGCTTCCTGCTTACAAGTATTAATGGGCATGTCATTACTGGAGGAAGTGAAATTAGGTATTTTGGGTTATGTATATGAAACAGCATTGTCATCATACAAATGTCTATCAGAAGAAGGTTTAGGTGCAACAAATACGTGTTACATGTAAACAGGCTTGTAAACAGACTTGATGTAACGTTCGCTGTCAGTGACATGTATCTCCATGTAGAGTACATGAGAAGGTTTAGGGGATTTTTATCCGGTACACTTTTTTATTTTGCCTCGCAATGTGCTGAATACCACATATTCAGTGTTTCATGTGACGTGATTTAGATATACTGTGTGACGTTGTTGTGATCATACTTACGATGTATAGATTGAGTCATTCAAATACATTTTGGTGTTGTCCCACATAATTACCCTGGCCTGAGGAGAGCAAGACAACCTCCAGTGTACTGTCCACTAGCAGACCTGCAGACCATGGACGTGCGAAATGTAATCCAAATATATGGTCTGGATTAGCATACAAATATGGATCTCTGTTGTCAGTTGGAGACAGATCTGATGCCTGCCATTCACAATCCCAATAGCATATGTCCCATCATTCAATTCATATCAGTGCTGCGCTTTCTGGCCACTGGGTCCTTGCAGAATACAGTGACTCTAACTGCAGGGACCTCTCGGCCCATGTTCAGACTGGTTTTGAAGGCTGCATTGTTAAAACACCTGGACAGCTACATTAGATTTCCCCAACATGAGGATTTGGTTCAAGTGAAAGCAGATTTCTATGCTTTGGGGCACATTTCACATGTGGTTGGAGCGACAGATGACACCCATGTAGCCTTGGTTCCCCCAAGTGCTAATGAACAGGTATATAGGAACAGGACAAACTTCCACTCCATAAATGTCCAAGTGGTCGGTTTGGCTGACCTATACATTTCACAAGTTTGTGCAAGGTATCAAGGATCAGTCCATGATTCCTTCATCGTGTGGAACAGCAATATCCCACTGCTGATGACATGACTATACACAGAAAGGGCCTGGCTGGTTGGTAAGTCATATATGTCATATGTGTCTGTACCTTTTTTCCTGCTACCATATATGCGGATGTCCAAGATTTAAGTTTGGATTGGTGTCACTATACCTTACAGCGGACCCAAACCGTTCTTGGTTATTGACACTAGCGAGGTACCCAACTACTCCAGGGGAAGTCCACATTAATGAGGACCACAGAAGGACAAGGTGTGTCATAGACCAGACTTTTGGGCTCCTGAAGGCAAGATTTCACAGCATAGACAAATCTGGAAGAGCCCTCCTCTATTCACCCTACAAGGTACGTCAAATAATTATTGCCTGCTGCATGCTCCACAGCCTTGCCCTGATAGGTCCAATACCATTCATACCAGTTGAGGGGGAGCCAGCAGATCCTGTGGGTGGAAATGTAGATTTGCCAAGTAAGGATGAAGATGAGTAAAAAAATCAGGAGACATCAGGGAAGATGTCAACAATCAGTACTTCAACTGACTCAAGGTATGTGATGTGATGTTATAGTACAGATTCCATGGGGCATTGTTGAGGTAATGCATGGCATGTAATGTTCATTGTGGTCTTAAGTGGCTCCAAAGCCCATGACTCAGATTTGAATGCAGAATGGTACTTGGAGTTGGTTACAGAACTGTTATGCACATAGTCTATTGTTTAGAAAATGCACAATCAAAGTAACATTTGTAATTATGAATAGACAAAGTGATGTTCATGTTCCACTCTGGCCTATATCTTATATTTGTCAATCACATATTTGAATATTGGCTGTTTGGCTCTTCCTCATTTGTCAATCTCTGACAGCGTCACAGGCAGCTGGGATTTGCAGACTGACACGAGAAGTGGGCATGGATATAATCAAGTACTGTTTAGCCTGATATTTGTGGTGTGTGAGGTCTATGCCCAGACTGTCAGGACAGTGGTTTGGAAGTGTCCTTTTCTACAAACAATACTTGTTTGGTATTGGAGGTGGCTTAAATGGTGCCACGTGTGTGTCCATTCGTGTATAACACATGTCATAATGTGGTATCCAGCCATTGTACCATCATTATGGTGTGTGTTGTATGTGACCTAACTTGTGCATAGCTGTTAGTGTATTTCCTCATTGCAGATCAATGTGCATATGTCTGAAGACTGACATAGGTGAGTGGCAAGCCTACAGATACATGACCATGGTAAGTGGAAGGTACCATGACTGGGGAGATTAGGACTGACCTCTGTCTGTTTCATAGGTTATGGTTATTTGGGAGGATAAATTATGGGTATGTGATAAGGAATTAGCGGATGAAACATTGAACCAATCTGTCTGCCTTCTGGGATGGTGATAGACTGACATGTCTATAACTTCTGTATTCTGTGGGTTGGTAGCGAATGATACCTAATCTGAAGAACTGAAGTCCACAGCATGACTTCACAATGCACTGATTGCCATGCTCAAATTAAATATGTGTAGATGCACAATACAGGCGACTTGTGTCATGTCTATGTCTTGTGTCATGTCTATTTTACAATCCCAATGAAATCTGTATCCTAGTTGTCCAGTACTTGTGTGATGGCCATAACAAAGGTATAACATTGGAGAGAAACATTTTGGTACAATAGTTGTCATACATTACAATTGTGTATGGTTGATACATCACACTTACACAGGATCTGCGGTTAAGTGGTATTTATTGAGGAGTGCACAACACAATGGGTTATTTGAAATAGAAATTAGATTACGTTAACAGTGAAGGGTTCAGTCAGGGTTGATAAAATCATCGGGGTAGCTGCTACACTATTTGGAAACACAAGTCCAGTGTCCTTGCACCATAGGAAAATGTAGTTGGGTGTCAGAACAATCAACAGGGCATATCAGTGAATCACAAGGGGAACCAATCAGGAGAGGTTCACTTCCTGGCAGTGGGTTTAGTCTTGGCATCTGTGCTCCTGGATGTCTGGGTGGATGTCCAAGTTTGCATGGTGGTTCTTTTGCTACAGAGGGTGGGGTGTCTGAGGCAGTCTCTTCCACTGGAAGGGCCTCAATTCCAATAGCAGCCACAGATGTCAAGGGGCCTGATGTCTCATGGCTAGTGAAAGAGGCCTGATGTTGGGAGCCAATCCTATGCAGGGTAGTGTTCATGTCCTTCAGCACCCCAGCAATGGATGCCAGGATGGCATTTTGGGCTTGCTACTGCTGCATGGCTTTCTGGCGGTTGTCCCTTTGCAGCAGTTGGATCTCCCCAATCATAGTCAGTACCTGGCCCATCATGCCTTGGGAATTTTGGTAGGCTCCCAAGACTTCGGCGATAGTCTCCTGGTCAGTTGTGTCCCCTGGAGCCCCCATCCTCTGGCCCACACCATCCCTCCCATGCACCCGACCCCCACGTACCTGTGCCCCGACCCACTCCCACTGGTGGCAGGCCGATTATTGTCAGGGGTGACATTAGGAGATTCTGGTACCTGTACTGGGGGGCACACAATGGAAGAGATTATCCTTGGGACAAAGGTTTGGGGGTGAATAGTTGCCTGTGATGTAATTGCAACAGGGCTGGGAGGAGTCATTGTGGGCAAGGTGAGGCTGACAGTTGTTGACTTACTAGGTGTCCCTGTTGAGCCAGCTTCATCATCATTGTCCAGACATCCATGGCTGTTGTTCTCACTGTGGCCATCATCCAGAGGGGTAGTGTCAGTCTCTGGTGTCCTCTCCTTGTTGGGGATGACAAGGTTACCTGTAGGAGAAGTGGAACACACAGTTGGTTTAAGAGATGCAACAAGTGATGTATAAGTAGACATGGTATGTGAAATACACACACTGGGGGTGATTCTGAGCTTGGCGGGCGGCGGGAGCCGCCCGCCATGCGGGAACCGCCAGGAGACCGTACCGCGGTCAAAAGACCGCGGCGGTCATTCTGGGTTTCCCACTGGGCTGGCGGGTGACCGCCAAAAGGCCGCCCGCCAGCCCAGCGGGAAACACCCTTCCACGAGAAAGCCGGCTCCGAATGGAGCCGGCGGAGTGGAAGGGGTGCGACGGGTGCAGTAGCACCCGTCGCGAATTTCAGTGTCTGCTAAGCAGACACTGAAATTCTAAGTGGGGCCCTCTTACGGGGGCCCCTGCGGTGCCCATGCCACTGGCATGGGCACTGCAGGGGCCCCCAGGGGCCCCACTCACCCCATACCGCCATCCTGTTCCTGGCGGCCGAAACCGCCAGGAACAGGATGGCGGTATGGGGGTCGGAATCCCCATGGCGGCGCAGCAAGCTGCGCCGCCATGGAGGATTCCCCTGGGCAGCGGAAAGCCGGCGGGAGACCGCCGACTTTCCGTTTCTGCCCGCGGCTGTACCGCCGCGGTCAGAATGCCCAAAGGAGCAACGCCAGCCTGTTGGCGGTGCTCCCGCGGACCACGGCCCTGGCGGTTTTTACCGCCAGGGTCAGAATGACCGCCACTGTCTTTACATGATCCCCTGAAAAGACAATGACATCTGCTACTTAATCTGAGTTAGTGCAATGTGGGACACAGAAGTTTGCATTTGGCTGTTTATTTGGTAGTCTGAGCTATGTATCTCTCTCTGTTGGATGACCGCCTACATGGTGGTCTTTTGGCGGCCACCACTGAAAGGTCTTACCGGCAGACCGCCAAAGTCGTAATAAGGCCCTTTATGTATCCCTCTGTCTATATGTCATAATATCTGAAGATTTTTTTAGTTTTGTTTTTTTAACAAGGAACTGGTTGTCACTACCCTATGTATGAAGGTCTAACAAGAATTACAACAGTACTAACCTTTTTCCGAGAAGGGGTTATCTGAGAGGGTAACCAACACCGAAACCCTTGCTTACTGGATCACTGACACAATATCAGAGCCAACAATATTGTGTGACAAAAAATATTGAATGAAAATGTTATTTAGAAAAAAATTGTTTCTCTCTCCTTGTAATGGTAAGTTCAAAAATAGTGTTTCACACTAATATTGTTAAAAAACACACAAAAATATTGTTTCTTAATAATGTTTAAAGTAGTAAATCCTAAATATTTTAGTATATACCATTAATATAATAAATCTCACTAAGTTTAGTCACTATTATTTAATACTATATTTATAAATATATCCTTATATAAACACAGATACACACATATATATATATATATATATATATACACACACACACAAATATATACATATATATATATATATATAAACACACGCATACACACATATATATCACTGAAAAACCCTAAGGTTGTTATAGTTAGGAAACAGAATTTTTAAAAAATGTAGAAACTGACTTTAAAAAATAAAGGTTACAGGGATGTTATAGTTAAGCTCACATTTTAAACATACAAAACCACAGAAATTCATAATTTATAGTTATAGTTACCTCAAGTAACTATAACTCATTCCCTGGCCATGCACATTTTTTTCAAAGTCAAAAAATGTTCTGCAAGTATTACATTGATATTATCAATGATGTTATCAAAGATGTTCTGAGTGCCGTAATTTGTGAAGCAATTAGAAGTGCATGGGGAGGACGAGATTTATAGTTACCTTGGGGTAAAAGCTATAGTTACTTGAGGTAATTCTAACTATAACTGGTGAATTTCAAAGGATTTGTACATTTAAAATGTGTACGTAACTATAACTTCATTGTAACCTTTGGTTTTTCATCTAATTTCTCGTTTTAAAAAAATGTTTATTTCCTAACTATAACATTCTTGTAACCTTTTGTTTTTTCAGTAAATTTCTATGTTTTTTTTTAATGTATTGAAATTTTCATTGCTATATGTTAATCCAACCACAGCCGCACAAGGCCTTGGGAAGTACGTGGTGGCATTTGGCCACAGGGCCTGGTCTGTGGCCAGGTCCTGAGGCCAGCTCCTTATAAGCACTCAACGTTGCACTGTGCATGACCTTAACCCATGAGCAGCGGAGGTTGACCACAACACCTGGCCTGCAGTCACACTCTGCGGCCAGCTCCCCCAACCACCCAACCTATGCTGTGCAAAGCGTGTGCGTGGAAGTTGGCCTCTGCCTCTCTGGGTGTGAGAAGAGGTTTGAGAGGGTGTAGCTGGGGTGAGAGTGGCTGTGAGAATGTCTGTCTAGGTGTGAGTGCGTGTACATCAGTGTTTTACTGGGTGTGTCAGTGTGTGCATGGGTCTGTGAGTGGGTGTATGAGGGTGTCACTGGGTCTATGAGTGGGTGTGTGAGAGTGAGTGGGTTTGTGAGTGGGTGAGTAACTGTCTGAGTGAGTCTGTGAGTTGGTGTGTGAGGGTCTGAGTGGGTCTGTGAGTGGGTGCACAATGGTCTGAATAGGTGTGTGAGTGTCTGAGTGGGTCTGTGAGTGGGTGTGTGAGTGTCTGAGAGGGTGTGTGAGTGGGGGAAAGAGACTGAAAGAGAGGGAGAGAAAAAAAGAGCAAGAGGGAGAGAGATAGAGATTTTTTTAGGCTTTGATGTATGATATACTTAGAATGAGATATTTCTGTAAAAATTTTAAAAAAATGTATTTGTCTTTTAATAAGACTAAGTAACTATAACTGGCACCCTTGCATGCACAGTTTTCTTATCAATAATTTTATGGCAAATGTTGCAGTGATAATATCAAAGCTGCCACACAAGATCTCATCAATGATACAATATGTGCAGTAATTAGCTGTGCATGGTGAAGGCGCGATATATATTGTTACCTTAGGGCGCAAGTTATAGTTACTTGAAAGAACCCTAACAATAACTGCTGAATTTCTATGGTTTTGTACAAGTAAATTCAGAACCTAACTATAACCTCCCTGTAACCTTTTATTTTTTCAATAAATTTTTGTGTTTTTTTTTAATGTGAAACAATTTAAATTACTATATGTTGTTCCACCCCATGCCTCGCACGGCCATCGGCACTTCACACTTCCAACACATTAAGGCACTCATTACAACCCTGGCGGTCGGTGTAAAGTGGTGGTAATACCGCCAACAGGCTGGCAGTAATTAATGCCATTTATGACCATGGCGGTGAGAACTCAGATAGACAGGCACTTTACCACACCGACCGCCAGGGCAGAAACAACAGCCAGCATGGCGGTAGCCACCTACAGCCAGGCGGAACATGTTCCACCCACCGTATTAAGACACAGAAAACTGCCACCTTTTCAGGAGCGGTACCAACGACATCAAAAGCCTGGCAGAAACACTAAACAAAAGGGAAAGGAATCACCATTGGAGACACAGGCAACCACCACGCCGCCATGGAGTCCGAGCTGCATGTCTCCCCCATGCTCTTCTATGTGCTGCTCCACCACAAACACCAACACAGGCGAAGACGACGACGAGGTCGAGTACAGCCGCCTAGCACACAGGGGAGGGGGAGGAAAAAGAGAGTGACACACACACACGCACAACACCCCCCCAAACCATACACACAAACAGCTGCAGTAATAAAACATATTTACCTCGTACCTTGGGACAACAGACATTTACTAAAGTGAGTGTACTAAGATCAACACAGTATAAATAAGAAATATGCACTGTAACTGGTATATACAATTGTACAGTTCAAGGGACACTGCCCAGTCCTCAGTGTTCATGGGCCACCGGCCAAAGTTCAAGGCCCCACTTGTCACCTGCATCAACACGGAGAGAACACCGCAGTTGGAAAATAGGCAGGCACCTCAGGGAAACGGGGGGAACCTCAGCCGGCAGATAGAACAAGACCACTGGTTCTGGAGGGGGCAGCATGCCCTGTGCTTGGTCCTGGGGAGTGCAAGGCCACAGTCTCTCAAGTGGATGACTTGCCCACTTCCTCTGGATGGGGCAACATGCCCTGTGCTTGGTCTTGGGGAGTGCAAGGCCACAGTTTTTCGAGTGGGTGACTCGCCCACATGCTTTGGGGGGGCAGCATGCCCTGTGCTTGGTCCTGGGGACTGATAGGCCACAGTCTCTTGAGTGGTTATCTTACCCACTGGTTCTGGAGGGGGTATCATGCCCTGTGCTCTTGATCCTGGGGAGGCTGGGGTAGGTGAGTGTCTTACCCACTGGTCGCGGAGGGGGCATTGTGACCTGTGCTCTTGATTCTGGGGAGCCTGGGGTTGGTGGGTGTCTTACCCACTGTTTCTGGAGGGGGCATCGTGCCCTGTGCTCTTGATCCTGTGGAGTGCAATGTCACAGTCTCTCAGGTGGGTGTCATAACCAATGGTGGTGGTGCTGCTGCTGGTGGGGGGAGGCTCCAGCCCATCCTCTGCAGCCTTGGATGGCTGCTCAGTGGTGGTGGTGGTGCTGTTGCTGCTGGTGGGGGGAGGCTCCAGCCCATCCCCTGCAGCCTCGAAAGTCTGCCCACTGGTGGTGGTGTTGCTGCTGCTGCTGGTAGGGGGATTCTCCAGCCCATCCCCTGTAGCCTTGGACGGCTGCACAACCATGGTTGGTGGTGGGGGCTCTGTCAGAGTCCCAGCCCCAGGCCTCTTGTTCTTCCTGCCTGCTGGTGCTGGCTCCTTTCTCTTCCTGCCAGCAGCTGGGGCAGGCTCCTTGCCCTTCCTGGTAGCAGCTGGGACTGGCTCCTTGCCCTTCCTGGCAGCAGCTGGGGCTGGCTCCTTGCCCTTCCTGGCAGCAGCTGGGGATGGCCCCTTGCCCTTACTGGCCAAAGCTGGGGCTGGCTCCTTGCTCTTTCGGGCAGCAGCTGGGGCAGGAACCCTCTCCTTGACGCTGCCTAGTGCAGGCTCCTTCACTCTCTGGACATGTTCCCTGTATCTTTTCCCACCACAAGTGGGTGTGGAGACTACTGGGCCCATGGACTGGTTCGCTGAAGTGCTTGCCTGGGTTTGTGCTACCCTGGCCAGACGTAAAGGACAGGGGGGGAGTGGGTAGGTAAGAGGTCAATGGTGGATAGGAAAAGCTTCTTAGGCACCTTGGGGCAGGAAGTGGGAGAAGGTTTTGGAGTGGAGGAAGAGTGAGTGGTTGTAGGAGGTGTCTGTCTGCTCAGTTTGGGTGCTGCTGCATGGGCTTGATGCTGTTGTGAGGTGGATGGCTGTTAGGTGTCTGAGGGCTTGCGTTTGTGTACTTTAGGAGGGGGGACAGACACAGTGGGAGAGGATACAGGGGATGTGTGCATGGCTGTTGTAGAGGTGTATGTAAGTGAGGTGTGTGTTCTTCTATGTGTAGTGGTGATGCTGGTAGTGGATGAGGATGTAGTGCATGCAGGTGTGAGTGTGGACGTGACTGGGAGGGAGGTGGTGGAGGGGGAGGAGAGGGAGACAGTGGAGGCAGTGGATGTTGTAGTGTCCGCAACTGGATGGTGTTTGCGTGAGTGCATGTGGGATGAAGTGTGGTGCTTGTGTTTGCCTGTGCCACTCATGTGTGTTGTCCTATGTGCATGCTCGTCTGGCTGTGTGCTTGGGATGGGTTGGGGTAGAGGAGAATGGGACTGGGCAGTGGAAGTTGGAGGTGGGAAGGTAGAAACAGGGACAATGGCTGCCATCAGAGAGGAGGCCAGAGCCTGGATCGATCTCTTGGGCCGCCAAGTCAGTGTGAATGCCCTCCAGAAATGCATTAGTCTGTTAAATCTGGGCTGCCTGCCCCTGGATGACATTCACAATGGTTGACTGCCCTACAGAGATTGATCTCAGAAGGCTGCTGGGAGGGCGGTGCTGGTACAGGGGGTGGCGGCTGTAGCTGGGGTGGTCACAGAAGTGTCCGCCACCACCAGGGAGCTTCCATCGGAGGCGGTATCTGTGTCAGAACTGTCCCCTCCAATCTCCGCCGTGGTGCTCCCCTCGCCCACCGTCCTACTGGTGACCTCACCGTCGGTGGACTCTGCCTCCTGGGTCCTGTGGGATGCAGCTCCCTCCGGTGCCTCTGCTACTCCGCCAGATGATGCTAATGCACATAAGGACAGTGTGACAAAACAAAAACGGGGGGGAGAGACAAAGGATACACTTGGTCAATGGCTGCCCCAACACCACAGTTGGCGTATACACCACTCTCACACACAGGGAACAGCGCCCTACGCACTATACATTGCTCTACCAGTTATATTGATAGCCACCAAGGCATGGGGAGGGGCACAAAGCGCCAAATGCAGCATACCTGGGACACACACAGCCCTGACCAGTTGTAGATGCCTACGAGCTAGGTAGCAGGATTATCCCTTCAAGACCCTTGCCACTAGGGGACCTAGTCTGCATTGTCAGGCCTGGGCTAGGGGCACCCACTGACCCACATCCCCCACCCGGATACCACCCTACCATGCGTAAGTTGTAATGATGGGCACTGTACACACCCCCTTGTGGCTGCTGTGATGCCCTCTTGAGACCATCCAGCTCAGGATAGGCCACTGCCAGTATGCGGGCCATCAGGGGTGTCAGGGTTTGACGGGCACTCCTTCCACATTGGGATGCTATCCCCAGCTGGGCCTCCACCATCTTCCATGCCCAATGTCTCAGGTCCTCCCACAGTTTACGACAGTGGGTGCTCCGCCTGCCATAGACCCCAAGGGTCCGCACATCCTTGACGATGGCACGCCATATACCCTTGTTTTGATGGGTGCTGACCTGCAGAGGAAATACACACAGGAAAATAGTATTAGTCAGACAGTCCTGCCTGTTATACTTATGGCCCACCATACCCCTTCACATCACCACTTCCACACACATGGCCCAGCACGCAACCAATACACCGCCCAGAGGACATCCACCTACCCCCTTACACAAGGCCTTCACACACACCACTCCATGCATTCATGCCACATGCATCGTGCCCACAGTGTACTCACCTGTTGCTCTGGAGGCTCATACAGCAGTCTGTACTGGGGTACGACCCCATCCACCAGTCGCTCCAAGTCCACCAAGGTGAAGGCAGGGGCCCTTTCCCCAGTCACAGGGGCCATGATAGGTTCCAGAAACAGGTCACAGCAGCACATGCAGTGTAGGTCTTCTCCTGTTGAAGGTCAGGTAGCAAGTGAGCGATCAGATAGAAAATGGAAGTCACGTCCGCGGTGGTACATACCGTCACCGTCAGCGTACATCACCATTGGCCACTGTAACCCACAGGGCCCAATTTGAACCAATGAGGAGTTGCACAGCAGTTCCCGACTGCCTCCCGCAACGGCGCACAACGTCAGCTGAATTACCTCACTTCCACCTGTCCCACCACACAGCACAGGCAAATGACATTTCAGGGGGGGTGGGCAGGCCCTGGATAATAACTGCATCACAGTTCAAATTTGGACATACAGGACAAATCTCACTGACCCATTACAAATTTACATCATGCATTGTACTGTTGTAGGCCCATTGTTCAGTTTGTGATCGGCTCCTCACTCTTTTGTCCCTTAGATTGCTACCGCTGCGGATGAATAGGAGATGGAGACATAGCTCCGTGTACACACCCCTGGTGGACTTGGCAACCATGGAGGAAGGGCACATCATCCTCACCTATAGACTTGACAGGGTCACAATCACAGAGCTGTGTGCCCAATTGGAGCCTGACCTGATATCTTGTATCCGTCACCCCACTGGGATCATCCCTCTTGTGCAAGTTCTATCAGTGCTCCATTTCCCTGCAACTGGTTCTTTCCAAGTGACAGTGGGCTTGGCAGCAGGAATGTCACAGCCAATGTGCTCAATAGTGCTGACAAGAGTGTTGTCTGCCCTGATTGAACACATGTGCAGCTACATTGTTTTTCCTCAGGTGGAGGATTTGGCCACAGTGAAGGCTGACTTCTATGCAATGGGACATATCCCCAACATAATTTGGACAATTGATGGAGCTCATATTGCATTTCTCCCTCTGTCAAAATGAACAGGTGTTCAGAAATCGTAAAAGTTTCCACTCAATGAATGTACAGATGGTGTGCTTGGCAGACCAGTACAACTCCCATGTCAATGCTAAGTATCCTGGGTCAGTGCATGATGCCTTTATCCTGAGGAATAGCAGCATCCCAAATGTGATGGCCCAACGAAGAGTTGACTTACCAGAGTCCAGTCCTCCTCCTACTCCGGCCATGCCCTCAGGATGCATGATTTCCAAGACTTGCTCCTCCCATGTTGTTAGCTGTGGGGGTCCACCACTAGTCCTCTGTACAGCGAGCTGGTGTCTTGCTGCATTGGAATGTACCTTCCCCTGTAGGTGGTTCCACCTCTTCCTGATGTCATCCCTAGTTATTGGGTGCTATCCCACAGCGTTGACCCTGTCCACAATCCTTTCGCCATTGCTCCATATTCCTAGCTAGCGATATCTGCTGCACCTGTGCTCCAATTAGCTGAGGCTCTACCCTGATGATTTCCTCCATCATGACCCTTAGCTCCTCCTCTGAGAATCAAGGGTGTCTTTGTGGTGCCATGGTTGTTGTGTGAGGTGTGTAGGTGAGGGTGTGTAGGGTAATGAGTTGGGGTGTGTGATGTGGGGTGCGTGAGTGGTATATGGGTGTGAGTGGTATGTGGCTCTGGTTGTGTCAGTGGTCTTGCTGTCTCTCTCTGGTGACAAATATTTGTAATGGTAAAGGGTTATGGCAATGTGGGTGTGTGTTTTATAGTGTTGTGAGTGTGTAGGTGTGGGGTGTGTAGGGGTGTCAGGTGTGTGTTATTTGAATTGTCCAATGTGGTGTTGTTTTGTTTGTGTGTGTATTTTGAGCTCGGTGGTATGTACCGCCAATGATTTACCGCGGTTGAATATCCGCTGTGGTGATTCGTGGGTCATAATGTGCTGGGAGTTGCTCTGTTGGCATAACGGTGTGGGTTATGATACCATCAGTTTATCACTGACCTTGGGTGTGGCGGACTTGTGTCTGTGGCTGAGTAGTGATGGATTGGTGTGTGTGTGTCATAATATGGTGAAAGGATATCCGCCGCCGCTATGGTATGTTGGCGGCAGTCAGCATGACGGTAAGTGGGATTTGCCGCCAATGTCATAATAGGGCCTAAGTGTTTGCAGAACTGTATTAATTTACTAATATTTACACAGATTATTCCTTAGGTAACAAGTCCTGTTTACTAAAGTGATTGGATGGCTGTGGGAGGGTGCGTTAAGGTGGTCTACTGCATACTGTAGGAAATGTCTTTCACTACTCAGAATAAATGTATGTTTAATGCAAGTTTGACAGTGTTGAAAGTACTCTAATGTAATATATGAAGATGTTGATCTCATGTTGTTATATGGAGAAATGCAATAAACTTTGTGTTAGAAATTTTTTATTAATTTACTAAGGACATAGAACTCAGAATTAAGCATTATTATTTAACAACAAAAAAATAAATATATATATATATATATATATCATTCACCAAAAGGACTCGAATTACCGAGGCTCAAAAACGTGGCGGTCCGACCATGGCTTCGAGAAATGCCATAAAATGCAAAAGAAAAATCTTGTAATGGCAAGAAAGGTCAGGACACTTCCAGTATAATTTAAAGCTTTTTACTCTTTACAACGAATTTCCTCCCAACGCGTTTCAGCCGTAGCCTTGTTCACAGATGTGGGGGCTTGGCAGATTAGCATACAAATACCTACACTCAACAAAACTAAAGACAGACAAACACAGCATATGTATAGAGTGTCTTGAATAACATGGCAGCCATATTAGGCTAGTTTTTTTTTTTATATGTACATAATATAACACACTCGTTGTATTGAAATTCCTTCTCTTACTATTTGTTTGGCCTATATATCAATACATTATTATTATTCACAAAATACTCAACATAGTATTATTATTAAAATACATATACCAAATAAATATCCAATTTTTTCAGATAGTTATATCTTACATATCGTGTTTATATATCCAGTGCACATACCTCATAACCCCAAAAATTAATTAAGCAAAAACCCTACAGGTGGAAAAATCACTACTAGTGCCAACAAAAGCAAATACATTCAAAAATATATATAGAAATGAAAACAATATATGTTACATAACTGTCATCTTTTACCCAGAGTAAATACTAATTAGCCTAGATGACTACACATCTCCTCGCTGGAGTTAAGCCCTCCAGGCGAGAGTGTCATGAACCTGATAATGTATTTAGATTCCAAAATCCGTAAGTTTTTGTGTCGATTGCCACCTCTTATACTGCTTTTAACATGATCGCATACCAGATAACTCAATAATTTATCGTTGCCTTGATGTACCTCTTGAAAGTGCCTTGCTACCGGGTAATTGCAATCATTATTACGAATGGCTCTCATATGTTCAAGAACTCTTTTCTTTGCTTTGTGGATAGTACTGCCCACATATATCTTGTCACAAGGACATCTCAGACAGTACACACAAAATTCGGTATTACAGTTGAAAAAACCCGTGATTCGATGTTTGTTTTGCCCATCACCCCAACTAACCTCTGTACAGTTGACACTATTTCTACAAGCTTTACAGCGTTGGCAACAGTAGAAACCCTGTACAGGGACCCCAATCTGATTGGTGGTGTCAGAGCTAGTTACCATGTTATGGCTTAGGTTATCACGTATTGACTTACTTCTTCGAAATGTAATAGAAGGAGAATCCCGCACTACACTATTCAAATGGGAATCTGTTTGTAAAATATGCCAACTTTTTCTCAAAATTTGCCTTAATTTGAAAGCTTGATTTGAATAGGTGGTAATGAATCTCATTTGTTGCTGATCGTCCTTTGCTGCATTTGAAGAATATAGCAAGTCCGATCTTTCTTTAGAATCCACCTTATTGACTGCAGTCCTAATCATTTTATCACTGTACCCTCTTACCAAGAGTCTTTGACACATTACATTACACTCTTGTTGATAGCTTTCCTTAGTGCTACAAATTCTTTTAGCCCGTAACAATTCCCCATATGGGATACTCCTAATGAGATCAGGCGGATGGGCACTGCCTGCATTCAGTAAGCTATTCCCTGCTGTCGTTTTTCTGTATAGTTTAGTTACCATCTGGTCATTATCAATACTTATTTCTACATCTAGAAATTGAATAGCGGTCTTACTATACTGTGCGCTTAACTGGATATTGAACTCATTCAGATTTAACAGTCTTACAAACTCCCTAGCTGATTTTTCATCTCCCTTCCTTATCACAAAGATATCATCAATATAGCGGCACCAAAGTACCACCTTATCTTCAAAATCTTTTTGATCTTGGGATACCTGCTCCTCCCACCATCCCATGAATAAATTTGCATAGCTGGGAGCAAAGCAAGTACCCATCGCTGTCCCTTGTAGTTGTTTGTATATCTCATTATCAAACAAGAAAAAGTTGTTAGAGAGACAGTACCAAATCATGTCACAGATCATCTCAGTGTGTTTTAAATAAGAGATTGAGCGGGCTCTCATATAATGTTTCACAGCCTTGAGGCCCAAATCATGTTGAATGCTAGTATATAGACTGGTGACATCCATAGTTAGTAATAGGAAGTCATTATCCCAATGCAAGCCATCCATCAATTTTAAGAAATGAGTAGTATCCTTGACATAAGAAGGCAGACACTCCACAAAAGGTCGTAGGAAATAATCAATATATCTTGAAGTATTCTCCAATCATGAGGACATTGCGGACACAATTGGTCTACCTGGGGGGTTGGCACAGTCTTTATGTAACTTGGGCAATAAGTATAATACAGGTATTTTGGGATGATCACACTTAAGAAAATGATATTCTTCCCATTCAAGTAACCCTGCCTCTCTCCATTCTCTCAGCATATCATGGTATCTCATAATGGACCATATATATATATAGTACATATTATTCATGAATTATTAATTATTACTTATTTAACGTCCTGCCCAATATCCCCACAAACCCTGCAGCCCCCTAAACTTTATTTAGAAATTATAATTACAAAATTTACATGACGAATTATTAATAACCTAAACATTAATTGTTACCTAATTAATACTTAATTAAGTTCCCACTCCATATGTCCCTACAACCATAGAAAAAATCATACATATATATAAATGTATTCTTGGCAAAACAATATACAAGCCTTCTCAAAATGTCATAATAAAGAAGCTGAAAATGCAAATCTTTTACTCCTTGGGATTGCTGCAAGGGTAAGTAACACAAAAACCATTGCTTGATTTGGTAATCTGTCTGATTGCATTTAAAAATAGCAGTTTACAAGCTTTAGAACAGTGTATTGACAATCTGCCCCTAAAGACCTGTTAGAATTTACATACTGTTCTTGAAAAAAACAGGTTTATTGCTTTTGTTGTAACTTTTTACAATAAGCAGATCAGGCCTATTGTCGAAATCAACGGAATAACACCATACACAACTCAGTACTGCTCTGTTCAGTATAAGGAAAGTGCAAGGCAAAAAAGTGTCATGCAGGTACTTTTTTCAGCTGATGCCCACAACTTCTGCCATATCAAAATCTGTTTTCGGCGAACCAAGGTATCGACTTAGCTGCAGCCCCTTCCTCTGTAGTGCTCCTAAAAGCCTTTTTCTTTTCATCATATTATGGCTAATGACAGCTGCACTGTCAAGGCAGGCCTAGAAAGGGCCTCTTTGTGGCAGCCCGGTCAAGTTACCTAAATTGTAACTACTTTTGGCTCTACAAAATGCTTGTCAAAAAGCTCTAAATTGTATATAATATTCCAACAGTTGTTTGGCCAAGAACATTTCTTAAATTATCAAGAAGCATATGCAGCTTACATTTATCTTAAAAATCAATATAAAAATTAATTTTGCTGCCTAGCTTGTAGACAGATTTTTGAGTCCCAAATTGCAACCCAGTAAGCTAAGATATGTTTATACTTTTCTATGGTGCACTCAATACACTTTTTCACCCTGATTCCTATTATATATGGCTCACAAAGCACAGTCATTTGAAGCACATTGACCCCTAGACACTTGGACAATGGGTACATTTAAAAATATAGGCCCTCATTATGACATAGGAGGTAAATGCCGCCTACCACCACGGCGACGGTCGCCAAAAGACCGTCGCCGTGGCTGCCTACCATCCGCCATATTATGAACATAGCCGGAATTCCACCAGAAGGCTGGCGGAATTCCAGCTCTGGTCATGGAGGCGGATGGCTGTAAGGTGGTGCTGCTGCTATTCACAGCACCACGCCAGTAGACCGCCGCAGACCGTATCATGACCCATGATACAGTCTGGCGGTATTCTGCTGGCGGACGCTGCTGCTGGCAGCAGCACCGCATCCTGTCTCCTGCCAGAGGACCCCCTGCAAGCAGGTAAGTCGGGTGCTCCGACAGGGAAGGGTAGTGGGGGGTGTTGTGTGTGTGTGGGGGTGTGTGTGTTTGTGTCTTTGTGCATGAATGCGGGTGTGGGGCTTGTGAAATGCATGTGTTCATTAATGAATGTGAGTGTGTGTGTATGTTGTGATGTGTGAATGCGTGTGTGTGTTTATATGTATGTCAGTGTGGGTAGATGTGTGTGTGCATGGATGGATGCATGCATGGGTGAATGTGGGTATGCATGTGTATGTCTGTGCGTGTAAGCGTGTGTATGTTGAAGGGGACAGAAGTGGGAGGGGGAGGGAGGACTTTGGGGAGGGGGAGGGAGGCAGGGGAGACCATCATCAGTGCCAGGGAAGGAATTCCATGGAACTGATAGTGCCTACCGCCATGGTTTCCGTGGCGGGAAAAAAGCCACAGAAACCATGACAGTGTGCATATTAGTGTGGGCGGCCTAGTGGCAGTCGTTACCGCCATGGCCGTCGTGTGGTACATTGGCGGTTTGACTTTTGCCAAACCGCCAATGTCATAATATGGCGGTATGTACCGCCAGCCTGTTGGCGGTACTTCCGCCACTATAACACCAAACGCCGGGGTCGTAATGACCCCATAGTCAAATACATTATTCTTTGTACTGATTTATTTAAAGAAATGGGGCAGCGATTAACTTTTCTAGCTGTGGTACTATTACACAACAGTTTTCTCGATCAGTGCTCAGAGCATATTTTGATAATCATTTAGAATTAGTGCAATAATCCGTTAATTCATGAAAAGTAATCAGGGCATTTGACAAATAATACAAAACTACACTCACATTGAACAAAGAACACATTGATCCCTCCACAGTGATCCACAGTACACATTTACCACTGATTCCTTACTCATTCTAGCAATTAGCTGAATGTAGACCAATAACACAATGGCAAAGGCTCCTTCTCCCAATTCACAAGGTTTGGTCGAAATGAAACCCCATAATGAAGCACCAACAATAAAAAGCTGAATACTTATAGTACTTTATTTTCTAAGGAGAGGAACTCCACAACAATCAACATTTAGGGCCTCATTATGAATTTGGTGATCCTGAGACCACCAAACTCACAGTGACAGTCCGACCACCACAAATCCTGGCAGTCCGACTGCCAGATTATTATCCTGGTGGTCAGTCCACCAGGAGACGACGGCGTCCGCCGAGAAAAGGGATCCCGAGAGGTTCACATGGGTGAAAATCGTGATCAACTATGGTAGTGCTGAGTTCGACACCGCTGTGCTGATCACAACTTTCCTTTCTGCCAGCCTTTTCATGGTGGGGTCCCTGCCATGAAAAGGCTGGCAGAAAGGCAGAGTTGGGGGCCACAGGGGAACCCCTGCACTGCCATGACCATGTTGTGGGCAGTGCAGTGGCCCCTCTGTCAGCCCCCTCGGAATGTGCACTGTCTGCTGTGGCAGTCCGAGGGTGACTTGGCAAACAGCATTGGCCTCAGCTCCCGATGCAGCTGCACTGTTTCAGCTGGTCAACACAGTGGAAACATCGTAATATGATCATGGTGATGGCCGCCTCACCAGCACCATATTGCAGTTTGGGTGGTTCATCTGTCAAACTCATAATCAGCCTCATAGTCTGATGAGTCAAAATTGAATAGAATTAGCTGACTCCAGTTTATGGACTTTGTGGGAAAACTGAGGTGATTGCAGAAGCCTCCTAACTTTTTGCCCCATTTTTCACTCATAGTGGTGTTTTTCTGACTCTGATGGTGCCCTTGGCACTGCTAAACAGTCCCAATGCCTGTGCTCTGTTTAAAATGTCACATGCAAATTAGGCTAATTATAGTTGGCTGTCCTAACCTACCTATATGTCCCTAGTATATGGTAGGGCATGTAGGTTAAGGGGCCCAGCATATGTAGTACACCTATAGGTGCACTGCTGTCGTTCTCAGTGTTATTTTAATTTGAAAGGCAGGCCTGCCTTTCTGTCTGCTTTTAAGACAAAGTTAACCCCATATTCAACTTTGGAATTAAAAGTACTTCCAAAGTCCTAAGCTACCTTATTTTTACATATAAGTCACCCGTAAGATATGCTGCTCTAGGTGCCCCCAGGGTTGGGTGCAGTGAAACTATAAGGAGGGACTTTATAAAAGATGTTTTATAAGCCCTGGTGAGGGAAAAATAGCCAGATTCATTTTTCCCCATTGTAGTGAATTAACTCCATAGGCTATCAGGGACAGACTTTATTTTAAAATAATAAAGTCTTATTTTCCATAGGAAGGAGACATATATGGTACATTTGGTACCACATTAAAAGTCATAATAAATCCAACTTGCCACTGCCATTGTTGAATTTAATATTACTAGAACAGGTAAAGAGTTTTAGAACTCTTGCTAAAAATTTCCAGTTTCAGCCGTGTACTTCCCTCCTCGGATTGGTCAGTCTCTGGCAGCCTGAGCCAGGCTGCCTTGATGAGGTGTGAATTGGCCTAGGCTGAAAAAAAATATGCACCTGTTGGGAGGAGATCTGCCTCAGCAGATGGTAGAACAGGACGGTGGGAGAGCAGCCAAACTGGACTTCAAAGGAGGGAAGGACATTTGGGACAGCAACTGGACCCCCTCCATTTCCTGCAGCCCCAGACAACCACATGCCCCTGATTAGATTAAAAGATGGCTGGAAAGTGGTGTGTTAAGGGAAACTTAGCCACACCAGTGGGTGGGCTCAGCCAGATCTAAACTCTAAAATTGAATTTTTGCCATCTTATATTTTGGATGAATGTTGCTCCATGGGACTTATTTTGCCACGCTTCCCAGGAAGTGGTCACTCAAGACGTTGGTGGCTTGCACATGATTGGACAGGAGCACCCCCTGCTTTCCACCCCAGGAGCAAGGATAAATATGGTAGAGTTGCACCACACTTCAGATCCCTACTGGAACAAGGTGAGAGGAAGAAGGACTGCCCTGCTGGACCTCTGGCCTGCACCTGGGCATTGCACTCAGAAGGACTGCACCAGCTGCACACTTTGGTTTCCCCCAAGAAACGGACTTTGCCTGGCTTCTATTACTCCAAAAAGGGACCCCCCGTAAGCTAAAGGTAGAAAAGAGCTGACCAGAGTCCCCTGCATCAAGCCAAACAAAAATAGCTCAGCTAACCAGTGGCTAGTGGTCATTTTGGGATTTGGTCCTGGTGCATTTTGGGAATTGAAGTCCTAACCCCCAAGGAGCAACTAAAAGCTTCTTGAACCTTGGGGTGAGTTGTGGACACCTAAAGGACCTTATAGGTACTTCTGGAAGAAGATTCAGAAGTTTGGAGCAACTTTAAAAAAGAGCTCCAGAAGTGACCGAACCAATGTAGTAAGTCAAGCCGGCCAATGTCAACTGCGATCCGGCTTGGCTTGCAGGCTCATCCTGTTGTAAAGCTCTGGAGCCCCAGACTTCGGGGATATGACCGGGGGCTCGTGGAAAGGATATTCAATGATGTTGCATTGAAATCGGCTTCCTGAGGAGGGTCGTCCTACATTGGGGAAGAAAAGCTCCAGCAAAAGTTTCTATGTCCCAAGGTAAAAGGTTGACCGAGGCCTACCAAGCAGAGTATCCGAAGAGAGCTGTGAGGTCAGCCTCAACTTGTGAGTTGGTCTCGGACAAATAGTTTAATCCCGAAAACGTTTCTAAGTCCAAACCTAGAGAACTTGACTGAAGCCTCCCCCGCAGCATATCCGAAGAGGGCTCCAGCAAAGTCAGCCTCAACTTGTGACTTTTTTCCAGTCTGTGAGAAATCTTTAAAAAAATGTCTAAGTGTGAGGATAACATTTTGACCAAGGCCCTCTGTTCAATGTAGCCAAGGAGGGCTCCATCACAGTCGTCCTCAACTTTTGACTTTGTCCCAGTTGAGTACAACAACATGTCAAGATTGGTGCTTTTGATTTCTAAGCGCTAGAAAACAGTTAGGGCCTTATTATGAGTCTGGAAGTCAACACATTTCCAGACCCGCCGTGGCATGGGCAGTGCAGGGGCCCCCTGCCCAACACCCTTGAAATGCGCACTGTCTGCTGTGTACACTGTGCGCTTTTCGATGGTGCTGTGCCACCTGCGTGTGGCAGCATTGGCGCTGGCTCTATTATGAGACTGCGGAAATGTTGTTGCACCTTACCCACTGGGCTGAGGGGTGGGAACCTTGGTTCCTGCCCGTCAGCCCAGTGGGAAAGTCGTAATAGGGCTTGCAGGGAGACCGCCACTTCAACAGCTCATATAACACATAATCAGACCCTTAATCCTTCAAAATTCACACAGTCATTTTAGTGCCATTTTAAAGATGAAAATTACACTATTTTTATAAATTAGAGTTTGATTTTTATTGTGATTTGTGTTTTACTTACTGTTTTTTTTTATATTAAATGCCTTTCACACCTGTCTCCCAAGTTAAGCCTAACTGGTCATTGCCAAGCTACTGAGGTTTGAGCCAGGATTAATTTATTGCCACCTTGACTGGACCTAGTGGGGGTTTGTGTCCTTTTGCTAAGTAGGTACTTACCTGCCCTTACTAATAATCCACTTTCCAACAGACTTGATTTTTTATGCAGTCCCCCACTGAAATTCAACAGCAAATGCCACTTCATGATAATGGTAGGGTGACCTGCCTTGTAGCAGGCAGCACGTAAACAGTTTTCCATACTATGCTGCGTAATAAAAATATATATTTTAAAATAAGTACTTGAAACGTTATTCATTCCTGTGAGTACACCTAGCTTTCAAAACACTTGAGCTTACCTGATTGAGTCACAGATAACAAGAAATATTTGATATTTTATGAGGAAAAAAATAAATTGTCAAACAAATTTAAAAAAATGAAATGGCATTTTATCCTTGCAAGTTCAGTGGAACTTATGCATTTAGCTTTAAAAGACCAGGTTACTACCCTAGCCCAAAATTTTCTCTGAAGGAAACCTCAATGGTTCCAATCAAAGACCACTTTGTAATTGATAAAACAAAATGATCTGCATCCTCCTTGTTTTATCTATCTAAGGGCAAGGCTCGACCAGCTATATTTCACTCTGGAATTTCATCAGTAGCCCGCAGGCTCGGGACTGCTATCACAGGAGGATGATCCGCCATGACCCAAACATGCACTTAAAGGGTCATTCAAACCCTGTTTGTCTTTGTGCCATTATGCCAACCTCATAAGCCCAAACAGTCTCCTATTTTAATATAAGTTTGAAAAAGACTTCTCCACGTCAAGTAGTAATCAAGATTCCGATTTCAGGTACAGCAGCACCAGAAGAGATGGCTGGTACTGTAACATCTGCCCTTTAATGTTAAGGTGTTTGCTTACTTCTTACCTTGTCTTCCACTTTTTGCAGGGGCTTCTGTGTAGGATCATAGTTGTTTTGTCCTCCAAAGCTTGTGGAACATATTATGCGGATCCTTCCCTTTTCTTTCAAGGCTTGGCATCAATCTTCTGATTGCTAGAAGCCTACTTATATCTCTGGCTGTCTACTTATATCTCTGGCTCCAGTAGCCAATCAATGCCCGTAGATATGAGTGGAGATGCAATACTCACTATGCATCCTGTCTGACATTTGGTGTGAAGAGGTAGTCAGGCAATCTTGAACTTGGGAACTTCTTCAGGGCACCCAATTTGTTACATTTGACACAGGGACTATTAACAGGACTCACTCATTGCAAAAGGGCTCATACTGTATACAGGTGGTGTTGACAATCTTTAACCTATAGAGCAGGATAGCTGGAAGCCAAACAAAGCACTCATCTCAAAAGAAGTATAGAAAATTAATCTTTCTGCATGATCTCCCCCATTGATTTTGGACTGATACTGCTGGCCTTTTGTCTCTGTGCACTGAGACTTTGCTATACAGGCACCTGTGAATGTGTCCTGATGCCTAGAACATATCAAAATTGGCTATTGGCTATTTGCCATATTTAATTTATCTATAAGTTCCTAGTATATGGTACAAAGTTACCCAGTGCCTGTAAGTTAAATATCATTAATGAACAGCAGCACCAATTGTGCTTTCTACTATAGCCACAGTGCAAACATGACTGCAGGCCTAACATTGTCACCTGTCTGTGCAGTTTTAAAACTGAAAATTCAACCTGTCAAAATAACTCCCTCTGACAGATCTAAAACCTTCCTTTTAATTGTTAAGTCATCCCTGACTAGGCCTCAATGCTGATATGGCCAGGTGCATGACATTTAAATGCAGGACATGCAAAAGTTTACTTTAAGTTGCGTCTTTAGAGTGACAAGACCACAAAAGCTATTTTCACTGTAGCAGGGTTAGCTATTCTATAGGAAAGCATTGTGATACAATACTAGATTTAGGGCCTGATTAAAAATTTGGTGGTCGGGCAGGCAGACCGCCATGTTGGCTGTCCTGAAAAGAACACCATGCTAGCAGTCTTTCAGACCACCCTAAAGCGAGTTACACAGGCAGGACCCCCAACCTCCAAGCAAAAATTGCATACCTCCAGCAGCACAGCGGCCTGGAAATAGGCAGTATGACCTCCAGCGCCATCAGCATCACAACAAATTACCAAGCATATTACAAGCACATAGATCCTCATTATGACATTGGCAGGTGGCGGTGCCACCCGCCTATGCCATACAGCCATCAGGCCACCTGTGGGGCCTGAACCACTCCAGCCCTATTATGGGTTCCCCGCTGGGCCGATGGGCGTAAACATTGTTTTTGCCCGCCAGCCCAGAGAGGAACAGGGCCTTAACATTACAGCCAGCTCCTAATGGAGCTGGCTGCAATGTGGTGGTGCAGCGGGTGCAGCAGCACCCATCGCGCATTCTACTGCCCGTAATTCGGGCTGTGGAATGTGCAATGGGGCTGTAAATGGGGGCCCCTGCACTGCCCATGCCAAGTGCATGGGCATTGCAGGGGTCCCCAGGGGCCTCCTAAATCCCCCACTCCACCAGCCTTTCCACAGCGGAGTTTACCACCATGGACCGGCTGGCAGATGGGGACTTGTAATCCCCAGGGAAGCGCTGATTGCACCACTGCCCTGTTGGATTACAACTGCCGGGACAGCCAGGCTGGTGGCAGCCTGGCAGTGTCGGCGGTTGGACCATGGCACGGTCATAATGTCATGGTCGGACCACCAATTTGGCGGTGGTCCGACAGCGAACGTGACCCGGTGGACTAGTGATCATAATCTCTGTGGTGGACCCTCATGGATGCCAATGGCGGTCCAAACCACTGGGGTTCACAGTCAGCAAAGTAATAGACAACTGCACATTGGATTCATTTTCAAACAACTCAGCTGACACATTTCCACAGTGGACACACCGGCAAAAGAGTACTATAAAACACACCTTTTCACAGATCACAATCCATTGCATTTTCAATGCAAATCACAGAAACCAGAGCACCTTATTTCCAAAACACTTCATAGATAAGGCATCCCATTTTTTTCATCATCCCATAGAACTCCCTGCACACCTTTGTCCATTCACACCCTTTTGCACTTCCCCTGTATAGTAAGTCACGGTTCACAGTTGAAAAATCCATGTTTTTCAGAAGATGATTTAAGAGTCATGGTGGATGAAATCATAACAGTAGAGCCACACCTGTTTGGAACACAAGGCCAGCACGCTCTTCTCAGTGGGAAAATGGAAATGTAGGACAGGATAATCAACAGAGTCAATGCTGTAGGCACAACCCTGCGCAGAAAGGAGGACATCAGGAAGAGATAAAACAACCTCAGGGGCAAGATCCGTTCCCTGGTCTCCAGGCACCAGCTGCAGGCCAAGGAGACTGGTGGTGGCCTTCTCAGCGCCCCATTACATCTCTTTTCAAGTGAGGAGAAGGTCTTGGCCATGCTGCATCCTGAGGGCTTGACAAGAATACCTGGGGAAGGGCAGTCTGGTAAGTCATAAAACTAAAAATGTCATGCATGCTCACAGCTTACCTTTAACCACTGTTGTGTTCATTTATCACTCCAACATTCAATACCCAGGGTATATGAGTGTTAACACTGTCAATCTATACTGTTGGACCCAACATCACTGTTAATAATGTCCATCCAATGCCAATGGTGACACAAATGATGCATTGGGCCCACCAAAAGACACAAAACAAGTGCAATGCACACTTCTGTATCTCCAACCAAACTGTGTGCCACCTGTCTTGGTACAGGTTTCATACATCTACACTCCTCACTCTACATTACCTGGAACAGTCCATGCCCATTTTGTGTGTCAGAACAGCATCAGGTGCCTGCCAATTTTACAAATCTGAAATGCCCACATGAAGATGCCATGTTGAAGGTATCGGTACAAAGAACAAAACAAGGAGCATAGGCTTGAAACCATACCTACTATACAAGGCATATAGCAAGCAAATGGAAAATAAAGTAGATTGCAAGGAAACTGACATAATAAGCAAAAAAACATCATCAAGGTGGGGATATGTCAAAAGCTATCTTATCGAGCAACCTTTGGCTGAAACTTTCAGAGTATCAGCTCCGTAACTGTTTCTAAGACACTCAACTCCACACATTCTCACAACTCATCGTACAGTCACAGTCATTGCATCACAAGACATACTTACACTCATGAAAAGTAGCTGTTGTTGAGATCTTCTCCCAAATCAGCTGCTTCCTGTTCACCACTGTCATCCTGACTTGGCATTTCTGGAGTCTCACCTGGTGGCACTGCAGACTCCCCTTCCTCTGGGATGTACAGGATATTCCTCCGCAGGGTGATGTTGTGTAGCATGCAGCATGCCACAGTGATCTGACACAATTTTCTGGGTTAGTTGAGGAGGGCTCCACCTGTCCAGTCCAGACAGTGAAATATGGCCTTAAGGAGCCCAAAAGCCCTCTCCACTGCCCGAAGTGTTCTTCCATGGGCCTCACTGAATCCAACTTCCCCTGGCGTGGTTGGATTCCTCAGCGGTATCCACAACCAAGGAAGATTTGAATATGCATAGTCTCCTGTCACGGAATGGGACATAAGTGTAATACGTCCCTTACTTCATGGTATTAGCACCTGACATCGCACACACACGATCATGACAGATGTGACATACAAACCAGGCTCTCTATGGGTGCAGTTGTAACACCAGCTGGGGCATGGTGCTGCTCTGCATTATTAAGGAATCATGGGTTAAATCAGATAATGAGCAGAGACATGTGAGACATCTTGCATGTTGATGGAATGCAAGTTATTTCTGTTGCAATAGATGTTCAGTGGCCTGCAGTGGCACCAAGCCAACATGTGTGCCATCAATAGCCCACACCACATCCTAAAAAGTCAGACTTCACATTGGCTAAATCCTCACATCGGAGGAACCTGATGTAGCTGCCAATGTGTTTCACTATTGTTGAGCGGAAATCCTTCAAAACCAGACTGAACATAGGTTGGGACGTACCAGCAGATAGGGCCACTGTATGTTGGAAGGAGCCTGTGACCAGGAAGTGCAATATTGACATGACTTGTACAATGGGTGGTATGCTAGTTGGATAGCTAATAGCTGGGGCCACTGGTCCATTTTTGTTTGCCTATTTAGATGGTAGAGCTGGATGACATGGCATTCTTCATAGGTCTGAAGGCCTGGCAGTGGATGGTAGACAGGATGTTGACTCATCCTCCCTCTCCCAGGGAACCGCTGTGTGTCAAGACATGATTTATAACATTAGCCAGTGTGTCCCCAGCGAGATGCATGATGCATTCCAACAATATGATGTGACAAAGCATTTCTGACAGAATAGACATGACACCCAGTACACATCCCAGATGTCAACTACACAAGGGTCACATGTGACCCCATTGTTTTCAAAACATGTTTCCACAACATGGATTTGGATGAAACTCAAAGGTGTGCTACACAATTGCCCCTCAAAATGTGACTGTATATTCTGACTGCCAAAAGGCCCGTTGGCGGTGGTAGCCAGTGCATCTTTGTTAAATGCCATCTGTACCTTACAACAAACTACAATGGTGGTTGAGTAGAAGGACCTACATGACAAGACAGAATAAGGATGTTTGTGCTGAAATTAAACACATACTGTAGGTATGACGCAGTTTACAAAGGCAAATGCAGCATTTCAGGCCACCAAAATGGGAGATGCTTGACCTACTCCATTGGACATTTAGAACCACAATCGACATTCGGCGGAAGTCATCAGTGTGGTAGGTGGTGACTACCACGGTGGACAGAGCCAAAGGCTAACATTGTTGCCTGTGGTGGTCGCGACCCAATGGCTGTGTCTGCCTGTGATGATGACCGCGTACATGGCAGACGCGACTGCCATGTTGCGCAGATTCACTCATTCAATGAGGTTCTACCCCAGTATGAACAGCTTTATGGCTCACCAGAGGAACAGGTAAGAATCTAATAGGCACAACTGATACTGTTCAACACCACCCTTTCCCTTCTCTGTGTGCCAGTTAGACTTCTTGTGTGCTGTTTTTGCAGTCAGTGTTGTATCCAGGGGATGTGCATGGTGCAGGTAAATGTGAGCAGTAACAGATGTTAAGTTCAGTCACATTATGTTGTGTGAGCTTTTCGGGGTCCTAAATCCTTCTTGTTTTGGATGCACATAACTAGGTAAGGAAACTTTACTGCCATCCACTGACATCTTTTCCTTTACAATGTTTGTAAATGTTAGCAGCATGTATGTGCTTGACAGCATGAGCTGTGTATGCATTTTGTATGAGTCATTTGAGATCTTGCAAGCATTGTGTATAGTACCACAGGTCTTACACCCCACATATGGCCTTGACAAACTACAGTCTATAAGGCATATCCTGACTCACTCTGCCCTTCAAGTTGCCACTCACACCACATGCAAAATTTGTGATGCACACATGATGAATTGTCATGCATGAAAGTGATGGAAATTGAATGACATGTAGTTTCTGTATATATCTGTCAAATGTATCTCCTAGTATTGGACATAGTCCAGGCTGTGGTAGAGTCATTGTGGCTATGCAACTGTGGCACTGTGCCAACTCCCTGAACACCAGTAGATCTTGTCATGTGGGTAATCTGATCCTCTAGTAACAACACTTGCCCTGAATGTCTCAGTTCATTGACTAGATTATGAATGTGTACTGTGATAAATCCATGAACTAGTCCATGTGTGCATTTTGCATCATAGTCAATGTGTGTCTTAGACTCATGTCAGGTCCCTTGCTCCCACAGCTCTGTTGTTATCTTCACAGAAGTCATATTTTTCCTCTATTGACATACATTGATCACCGTCCCACAGTGCAGTCAGTGCAGATAGTGTGTTGATTCCTGGGAGGCCATGAAATGTGACTCAGTAGCTCGGTGATATTGCTGAAATTGTACAATGCATACCTTTGTATGTTGGATGCCATCTCTGGGGAATAAACATATATTTACAAAGGAGTGTTCTGTGGTACAGGTACATACCACAGAACCCACCACCTGAAGTGGCAGGGGTCTGCATTTGGTCGGTCACATGTCCACAAATGCACAAGGAAGACACTTTCTGTGCCCACCATGCCAGCCCCTTCATTGTCACTCAAGTGTAAGGGTGAAGGTTGTACTATGGAACTTGCCTGTAGGGACTGTATGCAGTTAGTTAACCTCACAGAGTTTGAATGTGTTTGTCCAGTCAGACCTCAGGGTTTGCCCTTTAGAAAACACATATGTGTGTAGTCTTTCATTGTGGCTCACATCACAGTACATGGTGCTGGAGCATGGGCTACCTGATGTCAGAAGGCTTGCTTAGTCATTGTACGCCATGAGCAGGGTAGTGGGTTAATCTGCAAATGGATACAAAAGGTGTAGTCATGTCCCAGTACATATTGGCTTTACACCTGTGGTGTGTTATATTTAAATTTCTAGCTTGATTTGTTTTTTACATGAGTGTGACTCAACAATTTGTGCCAAAACTTGTGATGGTAATCTTTTGATTTGTCTCTTGCATCCATGCAGGTCAACGCCCATCAGAAGAAGATGATATGGAGAGCAATCACCCGGAAGGTGCAGACCCTGGGGGTCCACAGCCGGTGAAGTGCTCAATGTTGCAATAGGTGGGAGGACCTGAGATATGGGCCCGGAAGTTCGCAGAGGTCCAGCTGGGGCTGTCTTCCCATAGTGGGCAGGGCACCTATTGGACCTTGACCCCCCTAATGTCACGCATCCTTGCAGTGTCGAACCCAGATCTTGATGGCCATTTTAGGGGAGCACAGCAGCCACAAGGGGGTGAGTACAGGCCCTAATCCTGCATGTCACATTGCCATGTTAATGTGTTAGTTCCAGATATCTCCATCTAATAATTAGGGATGTGCCATGTGTGAAACAGTAGATGAGTGACTGTTTGTGTAGATGTGTAATGTGGTGCATACTGATGTGCCTTGCCTGTTGGTCCAGGGACCTATGACACAACTGTGTACAATACACAATCAATTTGCTCTCCAGGGACAACATATGACTGTCTGTTGTTGTATTGGTTGTTGTTAGAAATGTGGTCTTTGGTTGACAGTCAGGCTACCCCCTGTTAAAGCAAGGACCCTCGCTCTAGTCAGGGTAAAAGAGAATCACTCTAAGCTAACCCCTGCCTACCCCCTTAGTAGCTTGGCAGAGCAGTAGGCTTAACTTCAGAGTGCTAGGTATAAAGTATGTTTACCAAAACACACAGTAACTTAATGAAAACACTACAAAGTGACACAGCACAGGTTTAGAAAAATAGGAATTATTTAGCTAAACCAGAGAAGACCAAAATGACAAAAATCCACAATACACAAGTCAAGTTATCAACTAAAAAGCAAAAAGAGTCTTTATGTAGTTTAAAACACACATTAACAGGGTTTGCGTGAAAATGTACCTTGGGTGCATCAAAAATAACCCCACACAGGCGAGTGAGCCTCAAAAAGGACTTGCGATATGTCGATTTCACTCACAACTGAGACCTTGCATCGTTTCTCCTTTTGTCGGGACGGGCGCGTCGTTTCTTCTCTCTTTCGCTGTATTTGCAGCATCAGCCCATGCAAGTGAAGGAGACAGGGCACAGCCACGCGAGGAAGCATCTGGCCACAGGAACTCAGGTCAAGACACCATTGACACAGAAGGACCCAGTGGCCCTGAAGGTGAGGGGAGTGCAAAAGGAGGAGACCGCATCATCATCTTCGGATTCTCCCTCCAGTGGCCACTCCCTAGTAGTGACAGACCCATTGGGACATACTACAGTGCCATCTTTGTCTGCCACCCCCAGTTCTAGTGCCTCCCTTCTAGTTGCTCCCCACCCAGTTGGCTGTGCCTGCTCACCAGAGAGGGTGGGCGTCTCCTTTGCCACAGGCAACTGAGCCCCAGTCCCTGATCCCCCTCCACGAGAAGGCTATTGAACTCCTGAGGAGTATTTCTGTGGGTCAGACTGCCATTGCCAATGCCATCCAGGGATTGGCCTGCCAACTTCAGCAGACAATGCTTTCCTGGAAGGCATTCATAGTGCAATGCCAGGCCTACGGAGATCTTTTCACGGTCTGGTTTCCTCACTGATGGCAGCCAGTCAACCCCCACCACCGTCCCACCCTCCACCTTTCTCTTCCCAACCCAAACAGAAGCATACCTCACACACACACACACTCACCCAATACATCAACACTGACACACCAGACGACCACTCCCTCGACCTCCAAATCCCCAACCCCTTCTGATGACCATCCCCATGTTCCTAAGAAAGATTTTTGTTTCACTTGCTCTTTCCCCTTTTCTCTCTACCCCATCCCAAACCCAAGAGGCCCGACCCACATCCCAACCCATCTCTTCCACCGCCAAGTCCTCCCATGTCACACCTGCCCCCCTTGCAAGCACCCATAACCCTTTTCCCAAGAAGAAGCCTACCCTTCCTATGAAAAAGTCCACCTCTCCCAAACCCAACATACCCATCCCAAATCCAACCACCCACCCACAAGAATGATCCCTGATGCTCCTGCCTGCTCACTTGATGCCCCTTCCTGTGGAGGTTCCCTGACAGTAATAGGAGTCATGTTTAGGCACAGTAATGTGCACTGAAAGACTACTGGACTGGCCTATGGCCTTAGGCATTTTGCATTTGCTTGTTAATAAACCCAAACAAGTGTTATTTTGGGCACACGTTTGTCCTGCAATTCCTTTTCTACTTTTATGTTGTTCCTGAGTAACTTGTGTTGTCTGCCTACTCATGTGTGTTTCAGCCTGCTTGCTGACCCATTTGCTGTTGTTTGTAATATCTGACTTTGTGGGCAGTGCTGGTGTCTCATCCAAGACGAAGGTAGATGTTGACTGCATGGATATGCAAGTGTCAATGCAATTGTGGTGTCATTGCATTGTGTTCTGTTTGGTATGGTAAGTATTTCATCTTGTGTTGTCCAATGTTGGCATGTGTGGTGCTAGACTTCTTCACCTGATATGGATTGTACATTTGTCTCATGTGTGGGAGCTCAAATTTTGTTTGTGCAGACATGGAAGGTGTTCAGTTGTATGGGCTTCCTTACCATTTGACTGTGCATGTGTCCATTTTGATGAGTGTGGGCCTTGGAGCTACTTCATCTAGATGTCTTGCCATACTTTTAATGTTGTATGGGCTTTCTTGACTTGCACTTCCACACTATGCAGACCGGCATGCCACTTGACTTTACTATTGTTTGACCATAAGATACCTAAAGGTCCAGTTCCTGTGCAACTGTTGTTTTAGGGCATGTGCAAATTGTAATGTGTCCCTGGGCAGCATCCTTCCCTGAGTGCTTCTGATGCCCCTATCACTATTGGGTAGGTGTTGTTTGCATAGTTAACTTTGTATATTTGTCTGTCTGTCTGATGTGCCCCTCATTGTCCTTCCATTGTGTTGCAATGTGGGTGATGTGTGGGTCCATTGCAGGGCTGTTTAATAGGAGTGATGCTTCTGTTCCATAACGCTTCCATACATATCTGTGTTGAATGTGACGACAGTCCATGGCATGTTAGGAATGTGAGGTTGTCAGTTGCATTTGTAGATGTGATGTTACTGTGTTGTTGCTGTTGCGTGACACAATGTTGTGTACTCTTTACTGTCCCTGTGCATGAGATGGTCAGATGTGAGTTTTTGTGTAGTATTGTGTTGCAGTATGAGTGACCTGCTCAAAGAGAGTGTTTTGTGGCTGTGAATGTGTCCTTCTTTGCGAATGACTCCGACACTGTTCACAATGACATGTTTGCTTAGTGCCTATAGTGTGACCCCATATCATGTGGATAACAGTGCGACGATCTGTTGTTGAGTGTGTTTTGCTTTCCTTCTCTTATCTTATGACCGAGCTTACACAACTTCTCTGGAATGCACTTCTTAGTTTAAAGAAGTCATTTATTATTATTACTTCACCACAAGGTTCCTGAAAGACGAGATTAGTAGGTTGGAAGCACACGTTTAAAAGTAGTCACAGCAATGAAAGCAAAAGATATCAAAGTACTTCTCAATTGCAATGTACACAGCAAATACATGTGTTTATATTATAGCATAACTTCAAAGCAAAGAATAAAAGTCAAAATTGCATCACCGTAGGGCCTCTCACTGCTCATCATCCTTATCATGTCTGCGAGTTGATGACTCCTGTTCAACTGCAAGAAGGAGATTTCCCACCCAAATTGGAGGCCAGGCAGCCGATGTGCGCTCCTGACTGAAGTCCTGGAGAATCTCCCCTTGCTGCTCCCCAGGGCCACCGTTAAAAGCAAAAATGCTGGCTCAGTGTGGGAACCGAACAAGTCTGGAAAGTGGCCAAGTCTCCAAACTTCACTCATTCCCAGGCTGGATTGAGAGGTAAACACAAAATCTATGCTCTCTTATCAGCTACGGTTTGGTGTGAATTCAATACGAAAAACACAACTTGGTCTACCATGTGGAAAAACACAGCTCATCTGCAATGTCTCAACTGCAATGTCTAACTCCATGTTAAAGCCAATAGGCAGCTAACCTAAATACCAAATGTAATGTATAATGTTATGTTAAAGCCAATAGGCAGCTAAACTGAATACAGAATGTAATGTCTAATGCCATGGTAAAGCCAATAGGCTGCTAACCTAAATACCAAATGTAATGTCTAATGCCACGTTAAAGCCAATAGGCAGCTAAACTGAATACAGAATGTAATGTGCTCCTGATGAACCTTGAACAACTAACATGCGCAGTGGTGAAACACAAAGACATTGGTCACACACAATTAATGGCATAACAGAGTGTAATGACACAACAAGGTGTGTGTACTTACGGTCGGTTCCATCCATGGCGGTGTGGATTTTGGATTCCTTTGATGATCAGCTGCAGTGGTAGGACATGTGTGATGGGCTCCATGGTGGCGCCGGACCTGTACGGCTGCCTGCAGGTAAGTTGTTTGCTTTATACTCTCTGTTTCCCCCTGCTGGGAAGTGGTAGTTGGACCACCACGGTCACATTGGTGGAGTGCAACCTCATAATATGTCAGTTGGAAACATAGGCTCTGCTGGCCTGTTTGTGCTGCCTTGTGACTGTGGGGGTCTGTGCTGCCTGGCGGTGCCAGCGGGACCACAGGGGTCTTTGACTCATAGGCCTGCATGACTCGTAATACAGTTGTCTGACCTCCAAGTAAGTGGTGGTAGAACCACCACTGCTGCCCTGGCAGTGAACGGACCAACAGACTCATAATGAGGCCCTTAACTATTTTTATCTCCTCCCAGAAAATAACTATGAAGTTAATTCTTGGACTTTTAAAAATAGTTACTACAAGGCCACTTCACTGGTAAAGTCAGACTCATAATAAATATTTTAGAAAAGGTTTTTTTAGAAAGTTATCTCGTTCCTGCCTAGAGCATCTACAAGCCCATTTGTTTGTGCTTTCAGCTGTCACCCCAGAGCTGCGTGTTCCCAAAGAGAAGACAAAGTCCTTGACTATTGGAAGGTCTTCTGTTCCTCTAGCATGATGACCATCTGAGCTATGCCCATCATCTTAATTATCTTCAAAGAGGCCCACCCTCTCTCTTTAAGCCCAGGATTTGGAATCGTAGGCACCTTTCCCCCTTCTAACTCTCATGCTCTTTCAGATATTATGTCATAAGAGAGATGAATCGGTTTGTTGTTGGAATCTGGACACTTGATAGTGCTATTTTTTAAATGTAATTTTTAAAATTTATATCTCTGGTTCCCCTTGTTGGAATTTTGTTATTTTGGTTTCACTTTATTTATTAAAATACTCTCTATGTTATATATCGGAGTAGGATTTTTATTGTTTTCTTTTTTCAACTTTTTAATTGTTTTGGTACTTCTAAAAGCTTTACACATTTTCTTAAGTTAAGCCTGTCTGCTCTTTGTCACAGCTACAAGGGGGTTTTGTTCATGTTTAAATTACTGAAACCTTTATTGGGCATAACAAGGATACTGACATTATTACTTGTGGTGTACTAACAACCACCTCAAATAATAATCCACTTTCTTAAGAAGTCAAATGTCATCTAGTGATCAAAGTCTTTCTGTTGGCTTCTAGAATCACAGAAATAAATGCAGAAGCATGATAGATTTGACTGCCCTCTTTACTACAATTCTCCACCTACCCCTCCTGGTCCACAGCCCATTTCTGTGGATCCGCCTGCCCCGGAACCTTTATCTTGAGAGACTCTAGGTGTAGCTTTTAATAAGATACTACAATTCCTGTTATCACTCCTCTTGCTGCTGGTCCCAAAACATCTGGCCCAATAATAACTTCTTGCCTGTTAATTCATCCTTGAAATTCCCACAGGTGAATTGGGGTATGCTGTTGATTCATCGTCCTGTATGTAAGAAAGTGATTTCCGAGATATTGAAGCTAAAAGGAAATATTTGCAGAAGCAGTTTTTGACAGATGTGATTGCTCATTTGCATTCAAATATGAGTTTTCAAGAAATCTCCATGCCAGACATTAGATGCTGGTAAGCATATCTTATATATAAGCATTATATCTTTCAGTGGTGTCTCTGCCCTTCCTCTTCACCAAAGCATTTGTAGAGGGTATTCTAGAAGATTTTTTTACATTCTTCTCCATCTGCTTTTACCATTTTTATAGTCTTCAACATAACTGGAAACTTAAGGTGAAACCTTACTGGAATTTCTTTAATTCCTTCTTACTTTTACTAATCACTCTCCCATTGTCTTTCCAGGGTAGAACCTGACAGGTCTGATCTAATAGTAAATAGGGCATCTTGAACAGTCAGATTTTTCTCCCTCCAAGTTACGATTAGAAACCTTTCTTTAATTGTGTATATTGCAAAATCCAGGAGAATTTCATGGGCTCCTCTCCTCCCAGGGCTTAGCCTGAAATAATCTCTATATTTCTAAATCTAAATCAACTGAATCAACAGCCTGCAGGAGCTCCTCGTTTAGTAACTTCAGTACAAATGCTTTCAAATCATTTTCTTCCACCCCTCAGCTATATTCAGAATTCTCATGCTATTCCCCCTTGAGCTATTCTCTGGGCTCTCCAGTTTTCTCTTTCTGCTTCAACCTTTAAATCTCCTTTCTGTTGGTGCTTACTTCCAAACTGAGATCTTGTACTGCCCTCTCCAATACTTCAATGCGCTGCACCAACCCCTCAGTCTTCCCTTCTAACTTGAAAAAGGCTACTTGGAGAACCCTTTGGTTAGTTTCTGAAACTGTAAAATAGTCTTTCATGTAAACTAATAATCTAGCTATCATGTCCTGTGCCACATGCTGACCCTCCGCTCTACTTGTCATTGATATCTGAAATGAATTCTCTACCTAATCTTCAGGAGTTTGCTAGTATCTTTCACCCTCTCTCTTTAAGCCCAGGATTTTGAATCGTAGGCACCTTTCCCCCTTCTAACTCTCATGCTCTTTCAGATATTATGTCATAAGAGAGATAAATCGGTTTGTTGTTGGAATCTGGACTATTAGGTTCTCTTTACTTTTTCCTGTTGTGCTTTCTCTGAGTGTCTTCATCTTCTTCCCCTTTCCAGAACCAATACCGTCACCAACGACTGCCTTCCATACAGGGGATTTATTTTCTCCTATGATCTGTACTTAGGGTGTGGATATCCTTGTTGAGTTTAACTCTGAAATATAATCTCAGCGAGCGAGTTATCCTAATATTTTTATGTTGATGTTCAGGCTTTACCACCATTGACTACCCTCCTGCATGCCCCTTCCCTAACAAGACCCTTGAATGTGTACTTTGGAGGCACTTAACAACACAGTACTTATTCCCCCTGGCCTGTTACTTTTGATGGTACTTTCGGTTGTAGGTTATTTCCTGAGAAACTGTCTGACCTTAAATAATATCTCTTCCCCATCTGGTCTTTGCTGACCTTTGCTGTTCTTACTCTCATTGTGTCAAATGCCTGCTCCACTTCGTTTCATAAGGCTTCAACTGGGCTTGTAAATCTTAGTACTTTCTCCAGCATAAAATCCCCTCAGTCAGTTTCATCAATTGGTCCTCATACTGCTGGTGCTTATAACATTTCTTTAAGCTTCACTCCAATGTCCTGTTTTGGTAATTATTTGAAAACTGACCTTTTTCAAGAGAGGCTGATGGTACTCCTTCTCCCTGCTCTCCTCTCTCAACTGTGACTTCCTGTCCTCTGGGTGCTTTTAGTGCAGAGCTTGTACTGACTTTTCCTATTTGATGCCAGAGAGACACCTGGCATCCCCAAGCCCAGTCTCAGCTGTGCAGATTCAGCGAAATGGGGAGGGGGAGGTTGCACTACTCTAACCCCTTAGGGAAAGCAGTGAGCCGCTTTGGACCTTCATCAGTGGGGGCATTTGTAAAGGTTGTTTTCTGTTTTGCCCTGTTCCAGCAGATATGCTAATATGAGTATATGTTAATGAGTTGTGTATGATGACCAATGAGAAATTCTGACATTGATTAATAGTAATTGCAAATAACGTGAAATGTGCAAAATGTGCCCACGGGGAGTGGTCACCATCTATGTTAACAGTACTAAATAATGTGGAATGTTTAAAAGTTTTGCATTAATATATCATAATTAGCAATATAATCTATGTTTTGTAATGCCATACATTATTCGTTTACCAGAGGCCTAGTCAGCGCTGGGCCTTGCCTGCTTAAACGTGGAGATGCGATGAGATGCCGCAGACTGGAACTGGAGAAGGAGACCTTGAACTATACAGAGCTCACTATGAAACACTGCTAGAAAAATCTGCAAACTCACCAGCGGACAGGAGGCGATCAGAACAAATTGATACAATTATGTGTAGAGTAGGCTAAATGTACTTTCCCATGACTTGAACAATGGAGCTACAAATTGAGAGCTAGGAAGAAACAATTTTGTTCCCTGAAGAACTGGATGATATACTCATCGACAAGAGGACCAATAATGTTAATGGAACTAGACTCTCAAAATAATGTAGACAAGTGGTAAACAAAAATTATAGGGGGTTATTCCAACTTTGGAGGAGGTGGTAATCCGTCCCAAATGTGACGGATTTACCACCAGCCGTATTACGAGTTCCATAGGATATAATGGACTCGTAATACGGCTGGTGGTATATCCGTCACTTTACCGTCACTTTTGGGACGGATTACCACTTCCTCCAAAGTTGGAATAACCCCCATAGTTTAGAGTCATAACCCCTGATAAGGTTGACTAATGGGCAAATTGTGGGCCGGACTGAGAGACCCTAATAAAAAGTCATGACATGAAGGGAAAATTCAGAACGGAGAGGAGAAAGTGATGATGTCAGGAGACGCTGTCCGAAGTGCTGAAACTTGGGCTTGCTTTATGTGAGCCTGAGCCTTGCTGATGACTGATGACCTGGAGATGAAGACTGACTCATTGCTGATCAATCTTGGAAAGGTAGCTATAACCTGACTGACTAATGAATGCTTTTTCTTTCTAGGTACCAACTGCGCTGTTTTTAGAATGTTTTCTCTTTTAGTTAGATTTTTCCAAATTAATGATTTTGACAAAAAAAATTAGCTTGAAGCCCCACATTCGGATGCTAAATCGAGGATAGGCAGGCTGACAAAGGTGACTTAGGGTGACTTAGAATGACTGACTTATATTGCTGAATTATTCGATTGCCTATGAAATTGCTATGCTTTGTTTGACGTTGGTTGCATATTAATAAAATAGAGGATTCATTGCCTATGTCGCTAATAAAGATTGGAAATTATGGAAGTTGATGAATAAAGATTCATGATTAGAGTTGTAACTAATAGGGAGTAAAACAAACTAACTTTTATATGAGTGATGGTGGTTTCTGATTAATTTGGTACTTGGTGTTTAAATTGATTGGATTGAATTGTTCAATATGTCTTTACTCACTATAATTGACTAGGATACCCTATGCAATCCAAAAGATTCATCGACCTATACGCGTCCCCTTATAAGTTTACTTAGGACAAGTCATGCTAGCAGCCCTTTTAGGAAAAGATTTTCCTTCTGGACTTTGATTAAGGTCTTTGATTAAATGATCTTTAGATTACCCACTAGAAAATTTAGATTATGTTTCTTGTCAATCCAAATCCCTGTGTATGTATGCACTAATATATTGGAAGTCACAAGACTTGTCTAGCCCATTCAAACAAGGCTTTATCCCACGAGGACCTGCACATATAGATTTTCTTCCCTAATGCCTGAATGGATGCTGTATCAAAGCTGTAAGAAATTGGATTATTAGTTGAGGAGGGTAAGTAACTTCAAGTAATAATCGCCATCCTTGTAAGTGTGAACCACTAGTCACTAAAATAACTGGACCTCAATCTCCTGGAAGCTATAGCACAGAGCAGAAAGACTTAACCTAGAAGCAATGCTTAAAGTATTTATGCAGTGCTAAAACAGTAATACAGTCAAAATGCAAATAAAATTCCCAAATTTAATCTAGAAAAAAATGAGAGTGAAATGTAATAAACAAAATGACAAAACTTACATAAGGGAACCGGAGATGTTAATTTTTTAAGTTTTAATTTGAACTAATGCCAAAAAGCCCAAAAGTTTCAATGACAGTCAATAGTTGTGATAGCCTGGAAGCTAGGCACACATTGAATCAGACTACAACAGAGTGCCAGTAAGGTACACCAGCCGGGTTTGTTCTAATCAAACATTTTACAATCTGACTTAAGTGCTTTAGATCCCAATTCTCCACAGCAGTACACTTCTAAAGCCCCAGAGGACCTCAGGGGATGCACTTAGAGACTTACATGGTGGCTGGCAGAGTACAGTGCAGGTCAAGTTGCCATTGATGAGCTAGCCAGATGCAGAAAAGATGTATTGTAGCTTGTTGAATCTCTCGAGCTTGGTCAGTAAAGTCAGTCTTATGATCCTTGGAGTCTACTTCTTTGTCCTGAGTACAAGAGACAGAGCAGGTCCAGTCCTTTAGGGCTCTTCTCAGGTCTCAGACAGCAGGCTCAGTTCTCTTCGGATCTGTCACAGGTCCAAGAGTGTCTAAAGTGAGTGCTTGGAGATGTCAGATTTATGCCTGGTACAAACTGGTGGTTGGGAATGACCATTTTGATGCCCTCCACAATGTGGTAAGGTTCCCATGGCTAATCCCTGGGTATTTTCAAGATGGCCAAAGACTTCCTCCACACTTAAAAGTGGTCTCTGCTGGCTCAGGTGTGTGTGGGGAGTGTACTATGTTAATTCTAGAGTCTTCCGACATATAACACTAAACTCTAGTTTTAGGCAGTCCTTTTTATCTACAACAAAACTCAGAGACAGAAGTCATGTATCAAAAAGCTGTGCTTTCAGCAATCAGACAGTGAACAATCAGAAATTGTTTTGGCATTTTGATTCTCTCCTTTGAAGTGCTCCATAAATGTATTATGAAAAACCCACAGTTCTTGTCTGACAAGCAGGATCTGACATTGTGATGTCAACAAAATACTGAATGTTATGGAGGTCAATCTGTCTACGAAGACAAAAGAAGGGTATAGGCGTGAGTGTTAGCTATATCTGCTTGTGACAGGGTTGGCCTCTTTGAAGTTAATCAGGTCCATGCGTGTGCTCAGGCCACAGGTTATGCCATCAAAGCACAACCACACCTCTTAGCATCCAAGTTTTTTTGTCCCAGTCCTGACATCAATTTCATATCTTATTCACACCTACTGAAATGCTAATTACTGGCTGCCAAATGCTGGAGACCAAAATGCAGATTTAGCTTCCAAGGACTTCAAGCAGACTAAAGATAACATTTTAACAGTTACTTTTCTGGAATGTCTAGAAAGAACATATTTCACTATTGAATTGGATTTTTAATAACTATTGAAAATAGTTGCTTAATTAATTATCTACCTAACCCCATTACCAAGATACAGTATTACTATTTAATATTGCACCCCAGTGCTTTCCTACGTAATAGTCAACCCTGTTACAGTGAAAATAGTTATGAGGGGCTAATTATTAAATGAAAATGTAATTTATTAAACAGTTTCATTTTCTACTTTTAAATGTCATGCACTCTGCCTTGATGGGCACTAAGATGGTCATTTCCAACAGTAGCCTCAGAAAGAGGATCACTTATAGATCCCAAAGATGAACAGGATGAAAATGCCCTGAAGCATGAAAATCCTGTTATTGGTGTTTGCTCTTTGTTCCCAGACACACATATCTTAATGGTAGTGTGTGCCGGTTTAACCTGAGACTGCGCCGCTCACACCAAACATCAATGCAAAGTGCTGCCAGCCTGTCTCTTTGCACTGCAGCAACTCATAGGGGACTGCCAATGCGAAGCTCCAGCTCATTCTTTTGAGGCCCCCAGCCTGCTCTTTACGTCATGCTGACAACCTCTTGTGACACTCTCCATGCTCCTTGAGGCCCTCTCCAATGTGAACGGTACTTCTGACGCAAAACTTGAGAAGGTAAAACTTCAGCGGGACTAATCTGGGAATGTGTCCAACCTTTACTCCATTGTGGTTGGCCTGTGCTTTTGACTTTGACCGGGTCTAGTGCAACCAGATAGCTGTGGTTGGTGTTGTGTGCTTTTAGGCACTACTTTACTATTTTCCTTTGAAAATGTGTAACTCTAGTTCTACTGATAGGATTTTTGATGGTTTGTTTTTGTTTTATTGATTACATTGTGCTCTATGTCTTATCTTGGTGTGGGATCCTTTTTGTCTGGTGATCCTTTTTGTCTGGTGTTTTTACTGTGTTCCTGTTAGACGTGTTGCACAAAGACTTTATACATTGCCTCTAAGTTAAGCCTGATTACTCTGTTCAAAGCTACCAGAGGGAAGAACACAGGTTAATTTGGGGTTTGCTTGTGCCTTACCCTGACAAGGATTGTGGTTGCTGTTAGACCAGGACTCACAACCCATTCAACCATTAATCCAATTTTTCTACAGACACTTTCCAGCTCATCACATTTGCAGTATCCCCAGGGGATTTTCTAACCTCCATAGATATTTTCGTATTCTCGTTCATCTTTCTCATCAGCAGTTCCGAATATGATATCAACTCATAGAACACTATGGGATTCAGGCTCTGCATTTTGGGCTAAAATCTGCCCTTTGTGTAGTACTTTGATTGCAATCTTTCTTGGAATGGGCATTCATGTCAACACCACATAGACAATTGGATTTTCCTTGGATCGCCTCTACACCTTGAAAAGCTTCACACACAAAGAATTTGTCATTTCCATATTTGTCACTGGATTCTTCCAAACCTTGAAAAATCTTCTTGACAATCAAGTCAGCAGGTTGAATTTATAGGATCTTTGACACCTCTGTATGAAAGGTTATTCTCCTTTGTCTATGCCTTCATATGCCCGTCTCATAAACCTTCCAGAGGAATGGTAGGCTACTTGTCAGAGGCTTTCAAGTTCAGGTAAACAGGTCTGCTTCTGTTTTTGGAGCTCTCTGTGTGAGCATGAAAAAATAACATCTCATCTTCTTCATCACTGATGCTCTTCCTCTATAGGTCTAGAAATCATAGTCCCTGTCATCAATCATATTCACAAAACTCTTTAGTAGATATTTCTCCCTCCCATTTCACCAGATATTATCAGGGAGTGAAAGATCATGAAGTGGCCATGAAACTGAGCAATTCAGGTACCAGAAAGATCAGAGTGGCCAATAAGCTGATTGTATGTTGGAACAGAAAGAATGTAAAGGCAGAGAAATGTGAGGCCTGATGGGGGCCTTGGAGTTCTGGTTGGGAACCACAGATCATAGTGAAAGTGATAGGCCCTGAGATTAGATGGTTGGTCATTGTAGTCAGTGTGAAGTAGGGGTTAGTTGGTGTGAGGTTGACATCGGTGGCCTACATCACTTAAGGAGTTTTTATTCATTAGTTTACCAGTCATACAGCTTGTTTGTAAGGCAAAGGATCTCCACACATAACATTTTAATAAAGGGAGCATTATAGTGGTATGTGAATGTATCCGACGGAGTACTTATTGGAGACACAGGGAAGGAAGGTAAGCAGAGATGAAGGAAACACAGCACTGAAACGTGGTGAAACGAGGAGGAGTGAATAGATCACTTATAAGTACTGCTTTTTAAATGAACTGTGTGCAATATTAATATTGGTCTTCTCCCAGAATTTAAACTACTACTTTTCATGTTCATGTTGCTGCAGCAAGGCTCGACTGCGGCCAAATCACAACCAAATTCTGGTGCAAAAGTACCCCCATTCCACAAACGAACATTGATAAATACTGCGGCTGGTTCAGAATTAACTAAGTATTGCATTATCAATGACACAGGTTAATCAGGCAAAACAGCTGCAGGCTTTCTTTCAACATGATTGAGAAAGGAGACTTACACTATAAATATATCACAGAATAGATTGATGGGCATATTAATAATACTTTGAAGATGTTTTTGTGTAACCCTTGCTACCACAGTATTGCAACTTCAAAGCAATGTAAATAATTGTGGGCCTTAGTGCCCAACTTAGAAGCGGAAAAGGCTCTGTCACTCATTTTTTTATCCCACAGGGACAGGTTGGATATTGCATATTGCATATTTAAATCTGTGCAAACAACGTTCTTTCAAACTGGTGCATGTATATTGATGAAACGTAGTCCACGTAATCCGACCCCCTGTCTTTAAGGGTTGTAACATGAGGGTTTTCCTGTGGAACTCTACATTTTCAGTTTTTCTGCTTGTGCGTTGATTCTATCTATGTTTCATTGCTTTGTATTGGTTAGTCCTTTCTTACATTCTTTTCTAAACTAGTTAATTGTATAACTACGAACTATGACAAAACAGCACAGAACCGGTCTGTGATTGGGGAAAAAGCTGGAAAAAGTAATAGTGAAAGTGCTAACTATTCCTAGATGTAGCACAAATCGGTGTTGAACAAATAACCCTTCCCTGCTTCATCCTTGGGTAAGGTCTACACTTCCAAGGAACCTTGACTGAATGGGCTAGACCAGAGGTCTTCAAACCTTTTGATGCAGGGACCCCTCTCAAACGTTTTTCAGGCATAAGGACCCGCTTCTGACAAAAATTTCTAGAACCTGGTACTCCTCATCATCAACAATCATAAACATCCCCAATTCCCACAGCAAATAATTTTTACGGTGAGTAAATAATATGAAACAGTGTTTAGCAAACCAAAGGTCAGTGATTGTGGGGGCGTGGTCAGGGATGCGGCTAAAAACAAAGGTCCTCATTTATGAGGAATTGGTGTGGGGCAGCGCTGCAAGTCTTCTTGCTACACTGCCCTACGCCAATATAAAAGGGCAGAAATGCACAGTATTTATGAAACACAGTGCATTCATGCCCTTCCCCCTGCACTGGTGCACAAATTGCTGTCTAGCGCCAATGTAGGTAGGGTTGATTTTGTGCAGGAAGATGCACCTTCCTGAACGAAAACAATCCTGACAAAGTATTTTCCTTTTTCCATGTGTGCAGCAGAATGCAACACACATGGAAAGAGAAAAAAATGAGGAGGAATGAATACATTTCTCCTCATTCTGCCTGCGTAAGGTTTTGGCACTGCTTCAGTTTGTGATTTTGTAAATCTGGGCAGCATCAAAATCCAAGGGTGTTGTGTGGGAACACCCACTGCAAAACCCATGGAACGCCTCCTTGACACAGAGTAAGGCAACGTAGTGGCTTGCGCTGCATTGACGTACTCCATATCTATGAGGCCATGCAAAGCCAGGTAGGGTGGCTGTGCGTCACCTCATAGTTATGAATGAGAGGCTTGTGCTGCCGAAGAATCAATAAAAGTGATGGTCTGGTGGTGCAAGCCCTTCAGATATGCCCCCAAAATATTCTGTACATTTCTTTAAAGTCTTTCACTGTCAGGTAGCCCCATATGAAATAACAAGTAGCTTAAAGGAAAAAATAAATACAAGAAAGTGGTTACTCATTGGGAAATGCACTGTAGTGCATTATGAAACCTCTATAAGTTAATGCACTGCAGAGGTCTGTGTGTAACCAGACAGTCACAGAATTCAATCTTGGTTGGTGCAGTGGAGAATAGTGACTTGTGTATTTTCAGTGCCACGAGGTCACAGCTGTGACTGAAAGCACTGTGAAGATGTATGTCATTTTTTTATATTTGTATTACACAAGATATAAGATAGCGCACTAAAAATGCACAAAAAGGTTAAAGATAACATTTCCAAAATGTAGATTTAAGTAATACCAGACCAAATGTAATAATTATTTTATAGCTGTCCCTTCAACACCTCCTCAGGGGTAGTAAGCACTACAGGGCAGATTTATGATAAGTGGCGCTGCACTTAGGGAGGGCGCAAGAAAAGTGGAGTCGCCACAGCGTAGCAACGTATTTACAATACGGAGCACCATGGTTGTAGCTAGGGTGAATAGCATCATAATTTTTTATGCTAGTCCGGCGCTTTGCAGGATTAGTGTAAATAATTATGATGCTAATCCTGCAAAGCACCCAGAGGCCCATTGTAATCAATGGGAGACTCTTTTTAACGTCTGCACTTAGCAGGTGTTAAATGCAGATTAAAAATGGCGCAAAGGAATCTCATAGATTCTTTTGTGCCATTTTTACGAACCCTCCTAGCGCCAGAATGTCCCCCTTGCATACATTATGCCAGGCGCAGGCATAATTAGGCACAAGGGGTTACAAAGTGGCGCAATGCAAGCATTGCGCCATTTTGTAAATATGACGCAGCTTTTTTCCCCTTCCAATGCCACATTAGCGTAACAAAATGACACTAATGTGGCGTTGGAACGGGGCAAGGCCAGCATAAATCTGGCTCTTTGTATATACAATCACAATTAAAAGCACACACCTCTTTGCACTCCCACTCAAAGAGTACAAATATTTGTCATCACAAAGCTTTGAGTGATTCGATCAATTAAAGCCAGAAACGGCTCCAAAGCATACTTTACAATTGTTTATTTTATCATTTTACATTTGCAGATCAACTTCTTACTCGCATTTGCATTTCATTCAGGAAGCAGGCACGATAGCTTCTTTAGCTGTCTGTGCAGCTTCCTTTCACAGCGCAGGAGACTCAATCAAGGAAAGTTAACGATCGGCTGGGGGAATGCGCGACCCCCATTCCTGGGCTCCATGCCCCTCCTGAAGGTTGCGACCCACAGATTGAAGACCTCTGGGCTAGACTGATTTCGGGAGCTATTATCTCCTTAGCTGCTGGGCCTCCACCCCCCTCCCAGTGCTGAGCCCTTTTTTGTCTATTTGGGGTAGTTCGCGCTTAGGCCTTCATAACTTTTAGTCCAAATAAGCTATCCATGTTTGCCAGTGGCAGACACAAGTTAAATTTCATGTATAAATACAGGGGGATTCAAATTGACAAAAAACATAATTAAACTTAGCTAGTGTGTAACTAATAGATAATTTATTTGGGAGCCGCTGATAAGATGAAAAACAGACAACAGGTTACACTGGAATGCCAATTATTTCTGCATGGTAAGATCAGTCCACGTGTTTCAGCCAACAACTAAGCCTTTGCAGGTCAGTGGCTTTCTTCAGGACTAAGATCCCACATGTCTAACCTTCATACCTGATGTCTAGGTTGTGTTTAGTGTATAGGTTTTGTGACAATAAATTAACAAATGAAAATACTTGCTGTTTGTAGGTGATATACTCCAAGAATTTCTTGATGAGGAGATGGAATAGAGATTTACAACACTCAGCATATTGACACAGCTCTCAATTAAGGTGTATTTTTCAAAATGCGAAGGACAAACATTCACTTGGTTGCACAGCAAATTACATAGTGTAACACACAATTTAATGCACATCCATGGCTCTAACCTACCCTACACATGGACAATATGGATATATAAGGTCAGTGCATGGGCAGGTGGGAGACTGCTCTCTGTAGAAAGCCTCTATGGACATGTAACATAATAGTAGTTGTCAGAATCTAATCATATCAGGAGATGCTGCTGGGATGCCAGGAAGATGGCCAAAAATTAGATGAGCTTCTGCTCCCCAACCCGCTTTCTATAATGAAACCAAAGGCTGTCTGGGATTTTTGAACACCTCAGATGGACACCTGAATGGAAGAGGCCTCTTGTGGTGAGTTTTTTATACTGAACTACTCACCCACTTTCCAGAGAACCACAGTTGCATCGTGGTTCAGCGCGGTCAGCGATTTTCCCACCATTTATCATACCGACAGGAATGTGAGCACTCGGTTATTCTCAGCGAGGCCATTCCTTTCATAATTGCTTCTTTGGCCCCTGCCTGCCCTTATTTTAGAAAAGGGCAGTTAAATATGCCATATTTCAATTCATGAGGTTTCAACACATCATTTTCTTCTTTCCTTTAGTCCCCTTAACATATGAAGTGACTGAATGTATTTCAATACATTTTTCACAGCTGAAGTGTCACCTTTTGCTGCTTTACTGAGTCAGTGCATTCATTGTTTACCCTTTCTTCACCCTGCTTTACTGCTGGTGGTACTACACCCCTCTTTAATTTTTCATACTTTCAAGATGGCAGAGGGGGGTAGTTGTAAAAAAAAAATGTCTCTCTGTCTAGCACAGCTTATGTTCATTGCAAGGAGAATAATGGTGGAAGCAGTAAATGACTCGAAAAAGATCCAGCCTCTCAAAGGAAATCTCCCTTCCCTATTACTATGGAGGTTTTAATGGATGAATTGAAAATGTAAAAACCCTTCATAATGGAAACTACTTTGTCTCTTCGACATCTTGAGACAAATAGTCAACTGTTGAGTCTAGGGTTTTGGGCATTAAATTTCAAATTTCTGAGTATCGAGACGTCACCTCAAAAGTTAATATGGCTCAGGAAATTGTCACCCTCAAAAGACAAACTGAAGACTTAGAAAACTGCAACAGGTAGAGCAATCTTCGAGTTCATGGCTTTCCAGAGGGGACAGAAGGTGGTGACATGCTTGCCTTGCTACAGACAACCTTACCAAAGTTAGTAGGTCTCTCCAGTGGTTCGCCACTTAATATTCAGAGAGCCAGTCACCTGGGCCCTCATCCTCCACTACTAACTCTAACACTAAACCCAGACGCATATCTATTCTTTTCTTCCAATATAATGACTAAATGTAGGTTCTAGTGGCCTCCAAGCTGCAAAAACAACTGAACTTGTCTGATAATAGGATATTCCTGTCACAATATGTTTCCCTAGTCCACCAGCTCAATGTAAGAAATTTTGAAATATGCAACCCTCACTGAGGGGTATGAACGCAAGATATGAACTCCTTCATCCATGCATTTTCAAGGTCACTGACAATGATAAGATCACCTTTTTTGACGCTCCTGCAAAACTTAAAGAATTTATTCTTCTCCACAAGAGAAAATCTATAGACACCGGCATTTCCTGGAGTTCTATTTATGTTTCGAATCCTTTCTGAGTACATTCTAATTTATAAATTGTTTGTTTATATTGTTGTACTATTTTTATCTTTTATCAGTGGTGTTTTCTCTTTTTATCCCCAGGTCCTTTGTTTGTTGCCATTGGCGTTCTTCTATTGTTTGTTATCCACATGTTGTCTAGTTGTTCTGTTTATTGTTCTTCTGCTGTTCAACATAAAATGGTGAGGTTACATTGTTTCATAAATCTCTATATGTTATTATTGTAAAACAAGAAACTGATATTGATGGTAGATGGCTACTCCTTACCACTAACATTAATGATTGTCCTTCCTCCTTGTTCAATATTTATGGGCCCACTGCAATAAATGCTGCTCACTTTAAGGATTCACTCTAACCCAAATAATTGTCAGTAATGTATGCCAACTTAGTTTTTGGGGGTGACTGTAATTAACTCATGGATCACTTTTTACATCGCAAATATACCTTTAAATATATCCTTAACAACTTGCAAAAGGTCTTTTACAGAACTATCACACACTGAGGTTTTGTTGATGCTGGTGTCTTTATAACCCTGATCTTTTAGAATACTCATTTCTTTCTCCTACCCACCACCCATCCTCCAAAAATTATTGTATTTTTGTATTAAGAATCTTTCTCAACAACGAATTCACACTGAACTAGGCCCCATCCTTGTTTCTGACCATGCCAGGTAATTATCAATTTAGAACCCACAAAATCTTCCAATTGTTCGAATAGGTGGCGCTTCAACAATTAGCTATTACAAGAAAACAGTTTGTCACAGGATTTGAAAAATTCATTATTGATTTGTTTGGGGACAATATTAGTCCAAATGTCAAGTTTCACCATGCTTGGGACTCTTTTAAAGCCACGGCCAGAGGTTACATTATAAATAATATGTAAAAACTAGGATGCTTGCAGAGAATCCTCTGCTCTGTTACAGCATATAGAAAAAACTAGAACATGCATACTCCTCCTCGTCCCATAAAGATGTTCTAGGCCAATTCATTGAGGCCAAACTCAATTTTAGTAGATCTTCCATCACCAATGCCAGCAATGCGCTGTTAAAGATCAATGCAAACTATTATAGTACTTCTAACAAAGCAGGTGAGATGTTGTTGAACCTTTTAAATGTAATAAACAGAGATTGAGGATAGAGGTCATAAATGATGCCTCTGGTAACAAATTATACATAGATCAGGAAATTATTACTAATTTTGCAGAATTCTACACTAATCTTTACCCTGAAGACACTTTGCCCTCTGATGAGTCCCTGGAATCCTTCTTTAATACTATTCCAAAACCAGAAATCCCACAAGCTTATCTCTCCTCACTGGAAGCTGATATTTCTCTTGCTGAAGTATATACGACTATCTCTAAAATTCCAAAGGGCAAAGCACCGGGCCCAGATGGCTTTGCGGTAAAAGTTTATTCTAAATTCTCATCTCTTTTGGTTCCTCATATGTTGTCTTTCTTCCAACACATTTTTTCTATTGACACCAAGGTTGGCTCTTTTATGGAAGCCATGATTTGTCTGATTCCTAAAACAGATAAAGACCTGACGGAATGCAAGAACTATAGACCAATATCTCTTAATAACATGGATTGCAAAATTTTCTCCAAAATGCTGGCTCTCCGGGCTAATGATTTAATACCTTCTTTAATTGGAATTGAACAGTATGGCTTCATCAAGGGTCGTAATATCTCTGATAACTCCTGCACGTTCTTAAATATTATTCACAGAGCTGATAAAAGTAAAATGTCTTTGGCTGAGGTCACCTTGGATGCAGAAAAAGATTTTGACCGAGTTAACAGGGTTTTTCTTTTTGGAGCTCTCAAGTGGCATGGCTTTGTTCCTAAATTTTTGTACTGTATTTTTTCCCCTTACCTCTGTCTTCACCAATGGTCTCCAGTCTCCATATTTCCTCCTTACCAGATGCCCCAGACAAGGTTGTCCCCTCTCTGTATTACTTTTCATCTTTGCTTTGGAACCATTCTTAGAATCATTACATGGTTCCCAAACACTTATTGGGTATATCCACAAACAATTACACATTAATTTACTGCTTACGCTGACAACATATTACTTTATGTTTCTGACCCTTCCACTTCTATACATGAGTTCTCTCAACCTCTGTCTCGCTACTCTTCGGTATCCAGTTGTCGACTTAACATAGACAAATCTGAAGTTATGCCTTTAAATTCATTTTGTCTTAAGAATATGTTTAAAGATACTGGTTTTCTATGGAACTTATTCAGGATTAAATGTTTAGGTATTCTGTACGACCCATCCCTCAAAGAAACAATCAAAGCCAATATTGAAGCTCTAAGACAGACAATTACTGTCCTTTCTGCTAAATGGCCCCCTTTTCACCTGTCTTGGTGGGACAGACACTTGCCGCTATTAAAATGATGCTCCTACTAATTATCACATTTAATTTAGAAATGCTCTCTTTGACTTTCTCACATCGTCTTTTGTTCTATTGACCATCTAAGTTCGGCTCAAATTTCTCTATCCAAACTCAAGAAGCTGAAAACAAATGGCGGAGTTCACTTTCCTGACTTCTCATGTTATCATTCGACCTTTGTTCTCAAGCAGATTTGGTCCTCTCTAGGTGCCTCTACTTCTTCAGCCCCCCCCCCCTTGGCAATTTCTCAAACTTTCTCTAATTTATCCTTTTTCTTTCTACAATGTGTCCTTATACCGCAAAAACCTAGGCATATGTCTCCCCCTTACTTAGCCAAAAAGCGTATCTCCCAGATATATTCTCCCTCAACTTCTGCTCTTACCCCTTCTCATGACTCATGACTTTTCTATAGATGTTAAAGCTGCTTACATATATAAACAGCTTTCTCTCCCAGATCCTGACGGAGCCAAAACCAAAACTGAACTTTCCTGGGAATAAGACCTTTAATCTACTTTCCCAGTTGTTTTATGGAACAAATTGTGGTGAAAGATACAATATACTTCCCCTTCAGCCAGCAATACCCAAACCATGTTTTTTTCTACAATAGGATGCTTCTAAGCCCTTCTACTTAGTTAAAAATGAAACTACTGCTTAATAATGATTGTTGGTTTTGTGGAGCCTCTAATGATGACTTTCTTCATATGTTCTTCCTTTGTCCAAAGTTCTAAGTTTTTTGGCAGCGAGTGTGGCGTGAGGTTTCTCATCTCTTCTCTAGCTCATCCCCTTTTCACATATTATGGCCCTCATTACAACCCTGGCGGGTGGTGTAAAAGCGGCAATAATACCGCCAACAGGCCGGTTGAAAAAAATTGAATTATGACCATGGCGGTTACCGCCATGCAAAACCGCCACTTTTACACATCGACCGCCAAGGTGGTAACGACCGCTGGGCTGGAGACTTCGGTCTCCAGCCCGGCAGCTGTCACTAGACCACCAGCGGTATCAGGATCCCGCATACCGCCATGGATTTCGTGGGGTTTCCTACAGCCATGAAATCCATGGCAGTAGGCACTATCAGTGCCAGGGAATTTGTTCCCTGGCACTGATTTATTCCCTGGCACTGATTGGGGTCTCCCCCTCCGCCTCCCCTGAGTCTTCCCCAACACACAGGACCCCCCTACCACCTCCCAAAGGTGGTAGGACCCCCTACCCACCCCCGCCCCCACAGAAACACCCACACAGAGCCCCCACACCCTCTACACACACGCTCACACCACTCATACACATACACGCACACATACGCGCACACATATACATCACATTTCTCATACACACAATACACCCCCGCATGCATACACGCACTCAACAAACCCCACTATACGCTCACACGCACACCCTATGCACGCACACAACACCCCCCTCCCCTAACGGACAATCACCTTACCTGTTCTAGTGATCCTCCGGGACGGAACGGGATCTATGGAGGCTGCTCTGCCGCCAGCACCCCATCACCAGAACACCGCCACGCCGAATCCTGGGATGTGATCCAGTGGGCGGTGTTCTGATGACATGGTGGTGGAGGTGGAGCAGCCTCCACTTCAGCGCCGACCGCCAGTATGGCTGCTGGCGGCTCTCCATCCGAAAAAGGGCGGAGGACTGCAAGCAGTCATGATACAGTTGGCGGAAGACCGCCACCACTTGCGTTCTTCGGCCCAGAGTAACCTCAGCGGTCTTTAAAAAAGACAGTTGAAGTTAAAATGAGGGCCTAAGCCTTTTCCTTGGAAGATGTTCAGACATTTGGTCAGGCGACAAGTTCACAGGCATGTTTCATGTATCTTCTCTTGGTGTTTGCCTTTAAGGTCATTTCTTCCAGTTGGAAAAATTTGAAAAGGTCTCCTACTTGACATGGTGCAACTTGACATGTCATAATCATAGGTTTGACACCTCTCACTCTTCCTCATTACAAATAGCCATTAAAATAGGTTTGATATAGCTTCCCTTGACTTCCTACCTTTCACGCCCTTCCCCAAATAATGTTAAAAACATTGAAGTCTCCAAACCTCCTCTTTTCTGGATTTCCCCTTCAGCCATTTCCTACCCCACTACATAGCCTTCTGTGCATCTCTTGCTCTAACATAAATTTCATTCCCTTGCCATCCTCCTTTTCCTCTTATTTCTTCATCAGGTTCTATATTCTATAGTTTATTTCCCCCCTCATTGCTTTCCTCCTATTTTTTCATTCCTCTTTATTTTTCATTTTTACAAAGTACATACAATTTACAAAATGCTTTTAATGTTCTGATGCAAAATAGCGTCCTTACTTTCTTTATGAGATTTACCTTACTTTATATTGTCATTGTAATTTTATTTTACACATATTTCATTTCTCCTTTATTTTTGATACTGTTTTCTATATGACATATCTCACTCTTCCTCATATCTAAATATTTTGCTGTATTACCCTATGATTTTGTTTTTCAATTAAGCATTTTTTTAACTTAAAAAAAGAATCCTATTATACCCATTAAATTTAGTATCGATAAAGGGCCACTTTTCATGGCTTACTTTGACAAAGAAATCAGTCTGCATTAGAGGCCCAATAGTTAGTGGGCCTCCAATCCCTGCTCATCTGCATGTTATAGATGCTAATGGCGCTGCCCCGTATTTAAAATAAAAACAAGGCTGAGGACGAAGAGGTACGAACCCTGCTTCTGGGCCCGAAAGGACACCATGACGCATTATTGCATTAAAACGTGTGACACCCAGTGTGTAGGTATAGATCCTTAGTAACTGGTCGTGGTTGTTACATGGTCCTTATTAATGTGTACATATGGTACTGGGGAAGTTTCTTCATAGCCATATTATGTCTGGCATACACATGCACGACCAGATCTATTTGTATGTAGTCGTCATGTATCCCCTTCTGTGCCCAGGACGTAATGGTTATGTCTTGAGGCACAGTGCTGCTGTGTCCAGGACGTAACCATTACGTCCTGGGCACACAGCCCAGAGGGAGCGCTAGCGCTCCCTCTGTGGGGTTCCCCCCCACCCCTCCCAAGGGAGGGATGGAAGGGGAAGCCCTTCCCCTTCAACCCCCGACCCCCCGTGACATCAGCGCGCGAGCGCGCGCTGTTTGTCACATGGCCTACTCCCATCGCGCAGGAAGCTCAGCTTCCAGCACGATTGGAAGAGAAATGCTTTGCATTTCTCTTCCGATCACGTGGGGGAGGCCGAGAGAGGCTTCAAAGGGAAGGAAAGTTGTTTCCTTCCCTTTGAAGTCTCTCTCTGTGTTTTGGCAGCCGTATTGAGAGCAATCCGGCTGTCAAAACACCCACCAGACACCAGGGATTTTATTTAAAAAAGGAAACTGGCTTGAGGGTGCGACCCCTTGGGCAAGGGTCACTCCCGGGGGAAGGGTTGGGGGGGGCACATTTATTTTAGGCCATTTCTGCCCCTCCTGGGGGCAGATCGGCCTATTGTTATTAGGCCGATCTGCCCCCGGGGGGTAGAAACCTCTAGGCGCCAGGGCTCATTTTTTTTTTGTGTATTTTTTTTTGTTGTTGTTGTTTTTTTAGAGATGGGGAGCGACCCCTTAGGCAAGGGTTGCTCCCCTAGAGGGGCAAAGTGTATTAAGGCCATTTCTGCCCGCTTTGGGGGCATCTCGGCCGATTTTAGCAGAAACCACTAGGCACCAGGGATCTTTTTTTTGCACTGTCACGCAAGGGGAGCGACCCCGTAGGCAAGGGTCGCTCCCCAGTGGGGGTGGATGCGGGCAAATTTATTTTAGACCATTTCTGCCCCCCCTGGGGGCAGAAACCTCTAGGCGCCCAGGGCTAATTTTTTTGTGTTTTTTTTTTGTTTGTTTGTTTTTTTTAGAGATGGGGAGCGATCCCTTAGGCAAGGGTTGCTCCCCTAGAGGGGCAAATTGTATTTGGGCCATTTCTGCCCGCTTTGGGGGTACTTTGGCCGTTTTTAGGTAAATCTGCCCCCAATGGGGGCAGAAACCACTAGGAACCTTATTTTTGCACCATCACGCAAGGGGAGCGACCCCGTAGGCAAGGGTCGCTCCCCGGTGGGGCTTGGGGCAAATTTATTTTAGGCCATTTTTGACCCCCCTGCACCTAGGGAAACCTACCAAACCTGTGTATTTCTACCAAAACGCAGAAAGCATTTTTGAAAACTGGAGACCTAGGGGAGTCCGGCTGAGCTAGAGGCCAAAATCCACAGGTAGGCACTTTGCAAAAAACACCTCTGTTTTCTGTGAAAAAATGTGATGTGTTCACGTTGTGTTTTGGGACATTTCCTTTCGTGGGCGCTAGGCCCACCCACACAAGTGAGGTACCATTTTTATCGGGAGATTTGGGGAAACGCTGGGTGGAAGGACATTTGTGGCTCCTCTCAGATTCCAGAACTTTCTGTCACCAAAATGAGAGGAAAAAGTGTTTTTTTGGCAAAATTTTGAGGTTTGCAAAGGATTCTGGGTATCTGAACCTGGTCAGAGCCCCACAAGTCACCCCATCTTGGATTCCCCTAGGTGTCTAGCTTTCAGAAATGTGCTGGTTTGCTAGGTTTCCCCAGGTGCCGGCTGAGCTAGAGGCCAAAATCCACAGGTAGGCACTGTTTTCTGTGAAAAAATGTGATGTGTCCATGTTGTGTTTGGGCCATTTCCTTTTATGGGCGCTAGGCCTACCCACACAAGTGAGGTACCATTTTTATCGGGAGACTTGGGGGAATGCTGGGTGGAAGGAAATTTGTGGCTCCTCTCAGATTCCAGAACTTTCTGTCACCGAAATGTGAAGAAAATGTGTTTTTTAGCCAAATTTTGAGGTTTGCAAAGGATTCTGGGTAACAGAACCTGGTCAGAGCCTCACAAGTCACCCCATCTTGGATTCCCCTAGGTCTCTAGTTTTCAAAATTGCACAGGTTTGGTAGGTTTCCCTAGGTGTCAGCTGAGCTGGAGGCCAAAATCTACAGGTAGGCACTTTGCAAAAAACACCTCTGTTTTCTATCAAAAAATGGGATGTGTCCACGTTGTGTTTTGGGGCATTTCCTGTCCCGGGCGCTAGGCCTACCAACACAAGTGAGGTATCATTTTTATCGGGTGACTTGGGGGAACGCTGGGTGGAAGGACATTTTTGGCTCCTCTCAGATTCCAGAACCTTCTGTCACCGGAATGTGAGGAAAATGTGTTTTTTTAGCCAAATTTTGAGGTTTGCAAAGGATTCTGGGTAACAGAACCTGGTCAGAGCCCCACAAGTCACCCTATCTTGGATTCCCCCAGGTCTCTAGTTTTCACAAATGCACAGGTTTCGTAGGTTTCCCTAGGTGTCGGTTGAGCTAGAGGCCAAAATCTACAGGTAGGCACTTTGCAAAAAACACCTCTGTTTTCTGTCAAAAAATGGGATGTGTCCACGTTGTGTTTTGGGGCATTTCCTGTCCCGGGCGCTAGGCTTACTAACAAAGGTGAGGTATCATTTTTATCGGGAGACTTGGGGGAACATAGAATAGCAAAACAAATGTTATTGTCCCTGTCTTTCTCTACATTTTTTCCTTCCAAATATAAGACAGTGTGTAAAAAAGATGTCTATTTGAGAAATGTCCTGTAATTCACATGCTAGTATGGGCACCCTGGAATTCAGAGATGTGCAAATAACCACTGCTCCTCAACACCATATCTTGTGCCCATTTTAGAAATACAAAGGTTTTCTTGATAGCTATTTTTTACTCTTTATATTTCAGCAAATGAATTGCTGTATACCTGGTAGAGAATGAAAACCCACTGCACGGTGCAGGTCATTTATTGGCTCTGGGTACCTAGAGTTCTTGATGAACCTACAAGCCCTATATATCCCCGCAACCAGAAGAGTCCAGCAGACGTAACGGTATATTGTTTTAAAAAATCTGACATTGCAGGAAAAAGTTACAGAGTAAAAAGATTTTTTTTTTTCAGTTGTTAGTTTCTGTAGAAAACCCTTGTAGGATCTACACAAATTACCCCTTGCTGAATTCAGAATTTTGTCTACTTTTCAGAAATGTTTTGGTTTCTGGGATCCAGCATTGGTTTCAAACCCATTTCTGTCACTGTCTGGAAGGAGGCTGAAAGCACAAAAAATCGTAAAAATGGGGTATGTCCCAGTAAAATGCCAGAATTGTGTCGAGAAATGTGGTTTTATGATTCAAGTCTGCCTGTTCCTGAAAGCTGGGAAGCTGGTGATTTTAGAACTGCAAACCCTTTGTTGATGCCATTTTCAGGGGAAAAACCACAAGCCTTCTTCTGCAGCCCCTTTTTCCCATTTTGTTTTAAAAAACGAAATTTTCACTGTATTTTGGCTAATTTCTTGGCCTCCTTCTGGGGAACCCACAAAGTCTGGGGACCTCTAGAATCCCTAGGATGTTGTAAAAAAAAGAAGCAAATTTGGCTTGGGTAGCTTATGTGAACAAAAAGTTATGAGGGCCTAAGCGCGAACTGCCCCAAATAGCCAAAAAAAGGCTTGGCACAGGAGGGGGAAAAGGCCTGGCAGCGAAAGGGTTATGGATCTAAAATATAGGGTTAAGTTGTCCCAACAAAGGCATTGAAATGTATTTCTATGAGATAGTCATACACCTGCTACTTCCATTAGACTTTCTTGTTTTGAGTAAGTTATTTGGAAGGATGGAAAAGCGAACAGATAAAATTCCTCTATCTCCTCCTATGTAAATAGTTCTGACTGGTGAATACATGTGAGAGCTGTTAATCTTTAGCTATGTTTCATTTAACATGGTTTTTTTTTTTTTTTTTTTTAATCAAGAACATGGAGTCCTCAGCTAGCTCTGTTACCTCATTCTACGATGAATGATCATGATACACATTTCATTTCTATTCCAATGAAAACCCCAAAACATATTGCAAACAAAAACATGTTGAGAGGTAGCGGTAATTTGTAAGCTAAATTTGGCATTCTCAGTCTTGCACGTTGCACGATTGGTATCAGGGAACAGCTCTAGAAAATTGCATTCCGGTGTTTATTCTTCGTATCCTTGCCCACAGCTCACTCTAACTCCAACTTTAATAAAGATAAAAATGTGTTTTACTTGCAATACCATTTCTTCCATGTAAACCGATCTTTTATAACAGTGAATGAGTGTTAATGTAATTATATATTCCAGGCAGCAGAATTTGCAAGGATTTGCAAGTATATTGTACAGACAAGTTCAAACAATTTTGATTAATAAACTAGATATGTGGCAAATTATTAAATTTTACAAACTCAACCTTCTCAAGATGGAAAAAAACGTGTGAAATTAGAGACGCTGCAACCTTTTTACTTCTGCATATTTGTAAAAGAACATGTGATACGCACTGCATGTTCTGTCATCTTTTCAGCCAAATATTTATTTTCAGGCGAAAGACCTGATTTGTGTTTCACTAGAAAATGACACTGTATCGAGAAAATAAATTAAGTAGAAAATATTCGTAACATTTTAAGGAGGAGTTCCAATATAATTCGAAATCTTAAAAAACACGTACAAATGTATTCGAAGCTAGGTTCCTTTATGACAAATGCAATATTCTTTCATTTGAAATCATTGGCAAGTGCAGTGGTGTAGCAAGGTATGCATGGATACTAATGAAAGTAATGAAAAGTGAACCACGGGCTCCCTAAACTCCCATTCACTCAAATCATGTACCATGCCTTGTTCTGCCCTGTACGCCTTGGCCGTCCAGCACCATCCACACCCACTGATCATTCATTTCTACAGCTCACAAGTACCTCCATTGCCATGTCCACTATTCATTCTGTACTAAGGTGTGTTTAATGAAATCAATAAAATGCCAAACCAACTCTCCATCACTGTGTGCAGAAACCATCCAGAGGTGGACTGGCAAATACATGAGACAAAAACAACTGCACAGAATGACAACTAGCAAACAAACAAATGAGCCCAAGCTGCTCCAGGACAATTTTGCGACATTCCCAATGAAATGTAAAAACAAATGGGCTAAACGATGCTGTTTACAGCACAATTTCATAAAGCAATGTGTTCAGATTCCACAGTTTTTAGAATAAGGTTCAACAAAGACATCCCTTCCTTAACTGCTACATTCAACATTTACTGTCATTTAACCTCATTGGTGCTCCTATCTAGATTCCGAATCCTAACACAGGAGAAGCCCCCTAGGGGGAGCCTTCAGGAGTGGCGTGTGTGGTGGGTGGCAGTGTAGCCTATCCTCAGGAATGTGCATGTTATATTATGTCCAGTACCTAATCTCCCAAAAGTTTTTCTAAGGAAGTTTACCACCCAATACCATTGATGTCACTGCCTTGGTTGGCTCTTGCGCTCCAGTTACTCCCGACAGCAAATCCAAAATGTCTAAATAAAGCAATGAACAACGATAGATGTTGAATTGACAAAAAGATGACCAAGACACAAGGTTATTTGAATGGTGCATTAATCCCTGCACTTATGTTTTGATAAAGCCCAGTGAGATAAGCACTGACTGTTTTGATCCGACTTTTTGTGACTCTGTAAGTTGCTGCTTCACATACAGATATGGTCAAAGGAGACTTTAATCTGTGTTTAGGCCAATTAAAGGAGTTGCCGGTTCCATTAGATTGGGCTGTGTAATGACTTCAGACCTGAATATACCACGAGGTGTGCTTTAGGTAAAAGCACTGTATATAGGGAGCACTTTGAGGCACAGCAGTGTCTGCACAGAAGGGCAGAAAAAGCTGAAGTGCACTCTGAAATTTCAGATGCGAGACAGTGTAAGGAGCTACAGACATCCAAACTTCATCAAAATAATAGAGTAATGGTATTATTAAATACACAGTTATTTTTTGGCAGCTCTAGGCAAACATGATGTCACTTCTCCCTCTTTGACTACCTCTCTGTCTACCTCTTAGAGACATACTATGAGTCTAATTGGCAATTGGGCAGAGCAGTAACCACAGCCGACAAACATCACAAGAGGATTGGGCAGGATCTGTGGACACAAGCACAGTCAGGCCCTTACATGACTCCTTCCTATAGGAGAGTCATCCAGACATGGGTGGCTCCTTCCTGCTAGATTTCTGCTTCCCCTACCCACTGAAATCTTTCCCACAACTCGCCCTCTGCCCCACAACGCTAACCCCACTCTCCCTTCTGCACCACTTATTACTGTAGGGGAGGATGGGGTATGGTCCAAGTTTCACAGAGCAGAGATCTCAAATCCAACACATTATAAGTGAAACCCACCTAACTTTACGTTTAGGTTTAGCTCGCAACACAACTGGCTACGTAACTCCTGGGTTAAAGACTAGAACTTGAACTTTAAAAGCAAAATTGCTTTGACCTCTGCTATGTCGGGAGCAGCTCCTGGCAGCTGTATAGCAATCAAGAAGTAATCCCAGAAAGTAATCTCACCACAGGGGATGTCTTCCTAGAGGCCTCTTCAGTTAATGAGGAGTTCCACTTTGACCACATCAGAGTTTTCTCCATTACCTTTGTAAACAATGAGGGCCTGATTACGACCTTGGCGGACGGGATTACTCCATCACAAACGTGACGTAAATCCCATCCGCTGTATTACAAGTTCCATTATAACCTATGGAACTTGTAAAACGGCAGGCGGGATATCCATCACATTTGTGACGGAACAATCTCCTCCACCAAGGTCATATTCGGGCCCTGAGTCTACATTCATGATATTTTTGCATTTTTTCATTTTATATTTATTTGCATTTCCTGTAAAGTCTCTTCTCATGTTGAAAGAGATGTCACTAGTATTAATAATTAGTTCTCACTCCAAAGATTTCTCAAATCTTGAAAGCTCCAACAGGGCTGCTGCCCCAAGCAGTATTGGCCTCAAAGCTGTGCTATCCCGACATCCCCAAGGCTGCTCTGCACACAGAGAGGAGTGTAACCTGAGCAAAGGTCACCTTTTCAGGCACTCTTTGTCAGGTCAGGCAGCCAGGACCTAGACATGAGCTAAATGCTCATGCTTGTGGCTGTCCGAGCTGATCTTTGCTGGGGTAAAAATGTCACAGCTCCTGTGGGTGTGATATCTTCAGCTGGGCAAAACACCACAAGGACCTCCCTTTTGGCCTGTACGCTTCGGTTGAAAGCCCTTAATTGCCAAGGGCAGAGTGTCAATGACTAACACCTTGTCACAGAGTGGGGTAAGATCAGCAAATATCAATGACCCCATCCCACTCTGTGACGAGAAGGGATGCTGCTCTCCTCATTGGCCGGTTAGACAAAGTCCCAACCCTTCTGGGACTTTTGAGGCAGATCTGTGCAGGTAAGTGTGATTTCATTTTTTTATAATGTTTGGTGCATGTGTGCCTGTTTGCTTGAATATGTGGGAGTGAGTGTTGTGAACGGATATATGTATGTGTGTGAATGAATGGGTATGAGTCAGTCCATGTGCATGTTTGTGTATTGCCCATCCCCTCTTTGTTGTAAGTATCAGATGCCATTGTTGTAAAGGAGCATCAGGAGCCACATGTCACATGAAAGTTGTCCCCGACCCTGCCAGACTTATCACTTATGTCCCTTTTCTGGGCCACAAAAATTCTGGTCCTTGAGTCTAGCACTGAATGTGCCATGCTGATTCCACATGACTCATTGGGTCAAGGGACTGAAGTAAACAGTACTGGAACTAGACTGGCTTGTCACTGAATAGCATGCAATCCATGAATGTTGATCAGCTAGGTCCATCTCAATAGGAATTGTTAGATGCATTGTGTAAGGATAAAAGAGTCTGGTGTGAAGTAAGTATATTACACATCATCTCTGTGTCTCTGTGCCTCCAGCTTGTCACAGAGGTCTTCCTGGGACACTTAATAGAGATTTTGAGAAACAAAATCTGTCATGTTTGGTTTGCTCTTTGAATTGGTGCAAGTGATCATTCAGTAATAAAACAAGGCTGGTGAATTAGACATTAGCTTTTTGTAATTCCACAAGCTCCTCAAAGACATGTTGCAGGATTCTTGTGCCCATTTAGAAACTTGCTGGGTGGTGGCAGCCAACCTTTTCTCCATAAACAGTGAAGCACCCAAGTGAGAAGGAAGGAGGTTCCGCAGCCACTTCTAGTAGCCTACATTCTGGGAAACAGTAATCAACTAGATCTAGAATTTTCTAACCACTTTCAACCGTTCTATTTTTTTATAGTCTTGTACTTCAGTTTGTGTGATCAAAAAGCTGACAACCAATTGCAGAAAACTAACCACACTCCGAAATTGAGAATTGGGTTACTACAGCCACTCTAGGGATCATTCTAGTTATGAATATTTGCACATCAGTAACCTGAAAGCCTGTAACAACCAATGCTAAAACTTTGACTCTAGGATGGATGGATACACAAGTGGGTCAACATGCTTTATGTTACTCTTTAATGTTCTATTGAACACTCATCTCATAGTGTTTTCTGCCCGCCTTGTAAATCGATGGCTTTGCTATTACGCTCAGTGCTTATGAGTGTCATTAAGCATACCATGAAAAAGAAGGAACAACTGTCTACCTTTATTATTATCTCTCTGTCATGGGAATCTTTATAAAATCAACCCTCTCTCTTCCCTGGTGCTAGTAGGGGTATGGAAATGTACTCAATGTGGTATTGATCTTCAGCCACTGCAAAAGGAAACTAACGGAACTGCCAGAAGGTGGCATAATCGGATTCTGGTGCTGCTGGTTCCCTTGAAGGAGATGGTGTGTTCAGTTTTATGATTCTGCATCCTATTGATCTACATTGCTCAACATTTTGTTTCCTTTTGCATTAAAACGTTTGTGAAACATTTAATTTGTCACTCATTTTTCATATTGAGATTCAACATTCTTTTTATAAAAGATGGCAGTCATAGATGTACATTTTAAAGATAAAAAGTGCTCTGGGAACCCACACTGGGGCAGGGCGATTCAGGGTTTATGAGTTAATTTTACTTCTCATGATGGAGGTGTGCACATTTTCCTTCTCAGTTTTGCTCTTTCTGGAGATGAAAAGATCCAAATGTACGTATTAAATGCTTTTAATTCTGTGGAAGTCTCAAAGCCGAAAAGTCAGAGGAACAAAAATGAAATTTGCTCAGGATCCAACGCTGCCAGAAGCAGCACGTTTTAAACTTGGGTCCGACAATGCTTCACACAAATGAACTAATACTTATTGGAGGGCTCTGACTTAAGATGTCCAAATTCTCATGGTCACAATGATGGGGTGAAGGGGCTCAAGTTGCTGAGCAGTGTGTAGTTTGTGCCAGTGTTCACAGCACTTATTTGTAAACACTAGCACTTATTTATAACAGTCTACCACATGGTGATGCCTTCTGCATATTTGTAATGGCAACTCATCAACAAGGTATTCAATTGATCTAAATGAAAATTGAAAAGATGTTGGTCCAATCCATATTTACAGCGTTAGGTAACCTGGAATAGCATTTGGCATTGCTGGCAATGACAGTGGGTAGTGTCAACCACAGAGACTTCTACAGGAATAACTCGGGCACTTACATTTTTAGGTCGAGCGTGGCAGCACGCATCGCTGTCTGCAAGATATGTTGTATTCAATATGGGCTTTTAACCACGCTCACTCTTGACATTTGTTCTTTGTTGTGCTTGTCGTAAATGCTTCCTTTTTATTGGTCCGTATTTCAATATGTCCCTCTCTTGTGTGCTTTAGGTCCCCCCAGGGGATTTCACGAAGAGATTATTTTTTATGGCAATCACACTACACGCTTCCTCCTGTTACAGCATGTGATGGCCCCTGTTCTTCCCTCCTGTCTGGGTTTGGTTTTGCCTTCAATCCCAGCTGTGATCCTTTGCCCTCCGGCCCAGCAACATGCTTCATGTTCCAATGTATGTTTATTTTCAATAGTTGAGCCTTGTTTTTCTTTCCCTCTGGGGAACACAAACAACGCACCCAGAAGCAGTTTTGCAGCACCTTTGCCGCCTGCAAAGAAAAGCCTGCAACCAGCAGACGGAGTACCAGTGTGGGGACCTGGTCTTGGCCAAGAGGAAAGGATACCCACTCTGGCTTGGCCGAGATTTTCGCTAACTGCACGTTCCCAATTTAAAATGAAGTCACCTAAACCATATTTTTGGAAGGGAGTTGGTTGTAGACATCTATGTATCTGAATTGCCGAGAAAGATTTTCATCGTCTGTAATTTCCTTTTACATACTGTATGTTATCAACATAATACAAGCATTTTATCTCTATAAAGGGCATGCGAACCACTTGCGGCGCTTTGACGGTAGCTAGCTGCTACCCAATGCATTTAAGTTGTACTAATATTACCGATCATTAAAGAAATTACGGTAGTTTAGTGCTTTTCTTCACTATCAGTGATCAATATGACAAGCTTGGATATTTTTACCGACAACCCAGAGATAATTAGTTTTGTGGCACGCTTATTTAGCCTTAGCTACCCTGCCTGAGTAAAAGCAAACCATTCGGTTAACATGCTGCATTTTTACAATGCATGCACTTAAAAGAGATTTTTTTTTTCTTCAACGTAGTCACATTCTGAAAACCTCTTCCGGGCAAACATTCAACTGTATTCGAAAATGCTACCCGATCTGTCTTGCAGTTACTCTGCCTTTTCAACAACGAACATGGAATATGAAGCACGGTTGGGTTAATCTCGAAGCACAGTTGGGTTAATCTCGAAGCCATTCGAAAGTGACTGGTTGAGATCCTGCCTTATAATTTAGCAGTGCCCTGGTGTTTTAAATAGGGTTATTTGGAGCTCCATGGTGCTTTAAGATTGGCCTGTAACACCACCTTCCAACATTGAATATTAGGAAACGTGTACACCGGTTGCAAAGACTCAACAGGGAAATAATTTTGCAATTTTGCAAGGTGGATCACCGTCCATTTCAGCATAATGCTTTGCCTCTAGGCCTTTTAACCACACGACTAGGCAAACGAATGTTGAAACTCGAGCTCTTTGCTGTTAACCAAAATATTTACTTTCTCCCCTTTCATCTACAAATCTAATCTCTCCCTGTGATTCCTCAGCCGAAACATGTCTCCAGAACTGAACCACAATCTGAAGTTGTGGGATGTGTATTTTGGTAGGAAACTACCGTTTTCTGCCTCATTGGAGCCTATGCGAAGTTTCGAATTTTATTAATGGAATGGCAGTATTGCTTCAAAAGGACTATCAAGTAAAGACTGCCCTCTTTATTGTTCAACCATGAGAAACACTTCTCTCTTGATTGAAGCTCCCTCCTTATTGCAAATATGACCATGAGTCAGGCCAACTTAACGTCCTTATTACACCATAACTGTTTGAACACTCTTGATACGTTTGGGTGACCCTTCTAGTTTATTTCACTCTTATTTCTCTTGTTAGTCCTCTGTGGCTGTCTTGTGTCTTTCTTTTGGGAATTCTGATGGTAGTGATGGGTGGTGAAATTGGCATTCTATGGGAATTAGCATGGCAGATTTAATTTAGGATGCTAAATTGCAACATTTTCATTGTTTACTGCAGATAGAGGAAGAAAGTAAATGTAAGTGTTTTAGTTATATACAGGGTCAGTGGAATTATGTGGCAAGAAAGGACCAAATTATGAGGCAGGGTTGACCAATTTATGTGGCAAGAAATGTCCAATTATGCATTTACAATGCCAATATCTCTAACTCTCGCAAATGCGAGACCTATTGCATTGAAAATGCTGGTTAAAAGTTAGCTACTGCCTGAGCCAGGGCCTAATAATGGTGATCAGACATACAGTAATAAACAAGCAAGTCTACCCTTTGATATAATCACTTGTCATGGCTTTCTTTGCGTCACTTATTCACTGGCATGTTCTTAATCTGACCAAAACCCACTTTTCTGGAGGCTCTAAACCCATCGGCAACCCCACCAGAGTGGTATCAGGAGGATGCAAGGGATGCTCAGTATTCCTTGAAACAAACGATCCTAAAATAAAAAGTTGGAACAGCTGGAAGAGTATCCAAAGAGCATCAGAAACGTCAGGAGACATTGGCTCAATAGAAGTTTATTCAGATGCATAAAATCATAGAAATATGCACCCATATCTTCAATAGAAAAATTAAACCTCTGCGTCACTTAAAACGTCGGTCAGTTAAATAAAGTCGAGCAGTGTACGTATCTGTGGTTATAAGATCACCCAGCCAAGGCTAGTTATTTAACTGCCTGCAATAAATACCTGGACAACTGCTGAGCGCAGTAGAGGAGACATCTGTGTAAGTAAGAACATAACTACAGACTCCCAACGCCTGAAAAAAGCCAGCATCAGAGGGGCTCTATTGCATGTCCCTCTGAGTTTTTTTTATATATTAAATGTACAAAGCAGTATAAAGTGTATTGTCCTTGAAGACAGCTGATGTCCCTTTGACATGGTAAACTCATCCTCTGGCGCCGAGCACAAGCACCCCCACCCCGAGACGCAAAACACGTTCAGTACATGTGGAGATGTTGACCGAGCCCAGATCAGCGGGCTCCGCTTCTGCCCGGGAGGACTGGTGCGCAGGCGATGAGAGCAAGCAAATAAGGCACACAAGTAGGGTGACCAGGCGTCTGGGATTTGCCGGGACAGGCCTGGTTTTCCATCAGCTGCCCTGTAGATTTCGGGAAATTTAGCTCACGTCCCGGGCCTTAAAATGATGGGTGGTGTTTTTGTTTGTTTTCCAAAGCAGAGATACTTAGCAGGTGTTATCAAAAAGTGATTTAATTAACAGGCATTACAATGGCTTAAAAATTTTAATTTGCTTTAGGTTCTTAGTATCTCTCCTGTAATCCTGCTTGGTTGAAGTAAAATTGTAGTCCTTCTATGTTTATGAAATGTTCCTGTCTTTGGCTCTACAGTTCTGGTCACCCAGCTCACAGGAGCCAGGTTGGGTGATTTGCGCGGCCAGCGTATAACTGCCTGTGCAGTCCATGTCATGGCTGGGCTAAACCAAAACGTCCATGGGGACGACCGTGAAGACCCACAGGCCACATGATGCCGCCTCTCAGGTGTATCACGGGATCGGAAACACCACAGTATAAGGCCCATCTGAAATGTACCAAAGACTCCTAACAGTGGTCTTTTTAATAGACTGTAAGGAACCCTCTGTGCTCATGCAACATTTTGAGGACATGTACACCTTCAGGTGCTTGAGCTCAATGAATCTCAACTCAGCTGATGTGTCCCCCTCTTTGACTGTCCCTTGGGTGGATATGTTTCTAGAAGTTCAACAAGTTTCAACTGTTATTTCTACTTCCGAGTTTTGAATGCCCATGCCGCAAATTGGACAGGCAAAAACCCAATGCTATGAGAGTATATATTGATATTTACAAAGCTAATGAAAGGTGTGAGGCCTGATAATGTTACAGATGCCATGACTGATACAAAAAAATCCAACCCCCAAATACGTTGATATAGGTGGATCCTGCTTCACCTTAGGCAGTTTTGTATAAGGACATTAATGCCAAGAAATGAATTACATTTTTACACAGCCCTCTCTTGGCTGTGAAATCCATTTCCTTTCCATTAAAGGAACATGAGTAAAGTAATCATTACAACCTGGGATATGGAAAATCTGACATGTGGTGCTGATTACCTATCAATCAAGTTCATACATTTTTCGTGATATCCTTGTTACATTCTCTTTTACTGTTTTAAACTCTATCCTGGTTGTATTTACAACACGAGTAGATGGATGATACTAATTTATAAGAACTATATCAGAAGACTCTTCAGATATGTCCTGTATTCTATCTGGTAATTATCAATAGTTGGAGCCCACATGTGGAAAAGAAATGTGGGATTTTGAGTGTCATCATTCCACACACATCCCTAGTTTACTATTTCAGGTTTTGGGGGCTTTACCCAGATTTCGGTGAGCTATAACACGGCAACAGAGAACAGAGTAAGCAAATCGGGCTATCATTGGGATAACTAGGAACAGGGATTCTATCACTTTCAACATAATCAATAATTGGTCTTCTGAAGAAGAAAAGGTAAGGTCATCCACTATACAGGGGTAGTCAACAAAACAATATCATTTCAGAAGCTATCCAGCTTATGTCATTTCTCCTGTCTTGGCCAGAAATTTGAAACGTTCTAGTAATCAGATCAAAACTGGAAGATTTCAGTAATAATTTACTCCTTATAGAAACATGTTTTCATTCTCATTTTTCTTATTTGGGCTTTGCTTGTGTGCTGCTAGTATATGTATTGCGGTCTTTCGATCCTTACCACTCCTCAGCTTTCGGGCCCAGACACATCAGCAACAGTTGCACCAACAACAGATTACCTCTACTAAATACATAGGGGGTCATTCTGACCCCGGCGGTCTAAGACCGCCGGGGCCAGGGTCGGCGGGAGCACCGCCGACAGGCCGGCGGTGCCCCGCAGGGCATTCTGACCGCGGCGGTTCGGCCGCGGTCAGAAGAGGCAAACCGGCGGTCTCCCGCCGGTTTACCGCTGCCCTTAGAATCCCCCATGGCGGCGCAGCTTGCTGCGCCGCCATGGGGGATTCTGACACCCCCTACCGCCATCCTGTTCCTGGCGGTTCGCCCGTCAGGAACAGGATGGCGGTAGGGGGTGCCTCGGGGCCCCTGGGGGCCCCTGCCGTGCCCATGCCAATGGCATGGGCACGGCAGGGGCCCCCGTAAGAGGGCCCCGAAAAGTATTTCAGTGTCTGCTAAGCAGACACTGAAATACGCGACGGGTGCAACTGCACCCGTCGCACCCCTGCAACTACGCCGGCTCAATTCTGAGCCAGCGTCCTCGTTGCAGGGGCATTTCCTCTGGGCCGGCGGGCGCTCTTTTGGAGAGCGCCCGCCGGCCCAGAGGAAATGTCTGAATGGCCGCCGCGGTCTTTTGACCGCGGTGCGGTCATTCAGCGGGGGTACCCTGGCGGACGGCCTCCGCCATCCGCCAGGGTCAGAATGAGGCCCATAGTTTCTTCAAAATATTGATTTATGCTAAAATGCTCGTCACGAACTCCAATTGTGCGAGAGATTTTGTCACAAATTTACATTTTACAATGTGAAAAACGTCATCAATGGGTCAAAGAAAATATATTACTAATATTGAATAACTTAATACAAATGGATGCGTTGCCAATTGCACAGAAATCTGCCTGCATGACCCCCAGTATATTAAACTGTGTTCTGTATGAACTTAAAGTAAAATTATTATTTTTTTGTTGAAATCCGCAGATACTGCATTCGACGTTTATTTATGCACCAACCTTGAACTCTTAGGGTGCAGTTAACGGCTTTGCAAGCAGTGTCGTCCTTTCATTGCGGCCATGTCAGTGCCAGGACCATGTGCCCAGCCACCTCCTGTGCTCTGGCGAGTGTAATTACCTAAAACCACATGTTGGATACATCGTGACGCTGGATGACATTTGGTCCATGGCCTTGTTAGTTCTCATTAAGGGCCAGCATGACGTTCAGTTTAATAGCGTGACGCGAGCTGAGGCCTGCTGGTTAACACCTGGATGGGGAGCCACGTCCCTACCCCCCGAGTCTCGTTGTCCTAATTAAGTATGCTGTGTCCCAGTCACCGCCTCTCAGCTGGACATTTTCCTGCCGCTGTTAAAGAGGACAGAGTCGTTATTGGGCGGATGGACCTGCTGGTTTCGGCTTCACAGAAAAGCCGGCGTTTCGCCATCGTTCATTATGTTAACTGACCCCCTATTCCCTCCTGCTTCGACACGTGTTTTCATTTAAAGGTTAAGTTCGTCCCTATTTAGTATTTATCAGCTTAATACCTCCTTGCACTATGTACAAATGCCTCACAAATCTGCGGGAGGGAGATTCATTGTACTGTTTCTGCCTGTCGTCTGTGTTCGTCACTTATTAGCAGTACTAGAGTGCTGCAACAGTAAAAGTGAGTACAGTGAGGCTGGCTTGGGGTTCGTCGGCGGCTGCACCTAGTGATAATCACCTTGAACAGACCATTGTGTGGGTCTAGGTTGTTCCGCCTCGGCGCAACCGACATTGGATATGGTCGGCAGTGGACACTCCGCGTATGCTCTTGACGTTAAACATTTAAACAGCGCAAAAACACTACCTGCATTGGGCATCTTGGCACTAATAAGCCAAAATTCACACTGTCCCATTGACACACTAGAGAAAGCTGTAGCATTCTGGAGTAGAATGCCTTAGCGTAACAAGTAGATCGAAGCAGCCATGCCTTCGACAGTTTCCTGAATGTTTGCGGTTTGGATTCTTGGCAACGGGGTTATGGCAATGAATTCCACTTAATGTTGGCTGTTATGGAAAAAGTCCTACCCCCTCCCCCCCACTGCCTATGGCCAACAGTTGGGAATGTGCCAAAGAAAAAAGTTGTTGTACCTCAATGTGTGGCATAATTCTGAATTAACTGCAATGTATGTATCTGATGACAGAAGCATCAGAGCAGTTGCAGTAATCCAATATAGCTGACTAAAAAGGATTCAGGATCTGGAACTTGTGGTGGATGGAGAAAAGATAAAGAGCACTTGGGGGAAAAAAAAGAGGGTTTCACCACTGAGGAAATCTCATTGTAGAAGGATCGATGATTTATAATCAGGTTTTAGATGCTTAAGATAGAGGTAAGAAGAGGTCGCAAGGAAGTGGACCGAAAATGAAGCTAATCAATTAATCAAGGATTTGTAAAGTGCAGCTAATCACCAATTGGTTCGCAAGGCACTGCCTCGAGAGACCAAAGAGTGGATGGCTTCATTGGTTTTGGATGGCTTCATTGGTTTTAAACAAGTGAAGCTTATTCATTGTTCGACTTTGAAGAGGGTCATGTCGGTGAGCGACTGGGCAAAGATTTCCTGATAACAGTAAATTGGGTATCATCTGCGTAAAGTAATAGATAAAAATCATCATACTGAAATAAATGTGCTATCTGTCTCATTTATAAGTTAAACATTAGTAATGGCAGAATGGAGTCTTGGAGAAAATCACAAATAGATGGTCTAAAAGAACAAGCAAAAAGAGGAAGCAAGATCTGGAAAGATCTCTTGAAAACCATGACAGACCTAAGTCATTTATCCCCAAGTCAGAAAGCCTGGTCAGAAGAAAATGATGGCTCACAATGTCTAAGACCACCAAGAGAGTTAATAGATCAGGGCGCTGACATGTTAGAGCCTGCTGGGCAACGTACGTCATCCAGAGTAGACAAGACAGCTAATTCTGTGCTATGTCCTGGGATAAATACAGAGGTGGCAAGGACACTTTGAAAACGGTGGGGTGTAAATACCTTCACCATATTAGATCAAGAAAAAGTGCAAGACCAACTTACTTTCAGAGGGTCTGGGAGTGTTCTCACTTTTGAGAAAACGTTGACATAAAAATCAGGGCTAGTTTGTGTATTTTACGGCATACATATATATTTAAAAAATGAGTATAACTGATTTTGAAGAGGCACTAATTATATATTTAAATATGTTGGGAGTGTCCACAAGACATGATGGATGAATCTTTATTTCCAGTTTGACAGAATCTCCCCAAGAGCAGCTTGTCAAGGATGAATCCCATTAGGTATGGCTGAGCCCATTTCCTTGACCAAATAGACAGTCCTATGCACATATGCATACTCACATCTGCATCGCTCTCACATCAACACACACACACACACACACACACACACTCAACATTTGACTCCACCTTTTACCCACTTCCTTGCTCCTGAGTGACATCAGTGACTGTGGCTCAGCAGCTTTAGTCTACACAAATATGCATATTTAGCCCTTATTAACAGCACAAGAGAATTCAATGACACAGTCAGTGATATTCTTGTACATAAAGTTCGCATGGAGGTCACAGCCACCATGAGAGATGCTCCCAGCCATTGTTGCTCTTAAATGATTATTTTCCCGTAAAGAGCATGCCTTCTTGCAGCTGTGGAGCTGTTTCTGTTTGCTCTCATATTCAGACTAAACCCCAATGTTATAAGGAAGAATTTAAAACAATTATGATCTTCACACTGTGTGGCCACCATTGTATCCATAGGACGGGTGTCCAGTGTGTCTACACTCCCAGAAAAGTGATGTTACTAGTGCAAGCATGCTGATCCATAGGAACCAAAAATGCATGTGTGCCCAGGGACAAACTGCTATGATGTGTACACAAGGCAACATTAATTACAAATAAAAAAAATATATATATTATTGTCATATATCACACGCTCTCAAATGTCAGTGTTGTGCTCCCTCTAGTTTGCTCCCGTACATACGGTGTGCACATATGATTACTATGGTATATTTATGAAATGAGTTGCCAAAAGCCTCCATTAGCAGGTATCTCATTTATGGGCCTGCCTCATGCAAAAACTTCATAACTAAACAAAACCCAATTCTCTACTTGCTGGTTTTGTTTCCACTGAGAACAATGGTCCCTTTGTTTGGCATAACACACCTTAGAACACACTTAAACCTAATAAAATAATTTGCATATGTGTTCTCCCACAGGTAGGTTAAAGAAGGTTTGCTACACTACCTTGTGGAAAACTTCTTGCCAGTTCCTCTTCATACTCGCAGTTCAAAAACAATCCTACACACGCGCACACACAAACAATTATTAGAAGCCACATGCAGACACAAGACTATGCTAACTTCAATAAAAACACATTCACACAGACCATCACATCCACCTACATCGTAGCCTGTAGCCTCCAGCCTTCTTCATCCCCTTGCAGCAACACAAAGAGTGAGGACAGTCACTGACCCTATGCAAACTAACAACAAGGCCAACGTAACAGCCGTAGGTGCACAGAGGAGACAATGCACTCACACACTCAAGCGATGGCAGAAGTCCCATGCAGAAAACACATTTTACCAAGAAGTGAGAACAAAATGTGGAGTAAATGTTCTAAATGGTAAAAAACATTTGATTATACCAGTTTTACAAAGCGTGGAAGGACAAAAGACTGAGCTGGCCCTGTTGGTGTTTGAACCTTTATTCCCCAATTAATACCCAAACCTTACAACTTAGACTAATACAATGAACGTTTTCAATACTACTAGACAGGAACTCTGATCCTATGTGAATAGCGCCAAACCTTACCAGCTATCCCAAACACTTAGGCCCATATTTATACGTTTTTTGCACTGCATTTGCATCATTTGTTTAGGCAAAAGCAGTGCAAACTTACAAAATACAAATATATTTTGTACGTTTGCACCACTTTTGAGTAAAAAAATTACGCAAATGTGGTGCACAAATAGGATAAATATAGGCCTGAAAGTGCATAAAAAGGTGTAAAAGAACGAAGTTAGTGCCATGTACTGCTATTTTGTTCAGCACCTAGCTACAACAACTTTAGCCACCATGCTGAGAGAGTTAAGAGATGCAGAGTAAGCTTGGGTTTCTTCTAGCAGGTGAGCACTGTCTTGCTTATACCATTTCTGTGACTCTGCCTGTTAGTGGATTCCCTGTCTGGGTCAGTTTGACAGTTGGGCTGGTTGCACCTCACTAGACAGTGACACAAAGGGAGCTGGGATGTAGGCTGCATTTCCTAATGAGCCATCTGTGCTAGGAGGGGATGGGCGGAGTGGTCACTCACACCTGAAAGGGTTGTGCCTGACCTCACACAATGCAGTCTCCAACCCCCTGGTGAGTGTCTCGGGCTTGGCCTGAGCAAGGCAGGGTTTCACATTCAAAAGAGACTTTACTTCGAAGTAGGCCTTCTTCAAAGGAGAAATTGGGTATAAGAAGGGCACCCAAAACCACAGACTTTAGAACCCTTCTGGAAACAAGAGGAACCTCTGCCTGGAGAAGAGCTGAGGCCCTGCCTGTAACTGTGCTTTGTGGAGCTATCCTGCAGTTGCTGCTTCTGCCAGAGTAAGAGGGCAAAGACTGGACTTTGTGTGCCTTCCATCTTGAGAAGAATTCTCCAGACCCCTACTCTGCCCTGTGGTGCCCACCCAGTTCCTGGGACCCTGAAAGGAGAAACTGGCAGCCTAAGAGGAGGAAATCCACGCACAGAGCGTTGTGCGGGGAAAAGATTGACGCAACTCCGATCTGCAGCTGAAGAAATGACACGCCGCTGACTCTGCGGCTGAAAATTGACACTCGCCAGAAACGCAACTGGAGAAACATCTCACGGAGCTGGAGAAATGATGCGCAGCATTGCTGACGGAGAATCAGAGACATCGAAACCCACTCTGCGTGGTTTTTTAATCATCGTGCGGCTGGATTTCTGATGCAAGTACCACTGGGCATGTAAAAACAATGCAAGGCCTGCCCAGACCCAAGAGTGCTGACCGGATCGACGCATCGCTCTCCTGTGGAGAGAAGAAATGACATGGCCCGACCGAACGAAAGGAAAAACTACGCAAGGTCTCGCTTGTGAGTGAAATCGACGCTTCGCAAACCCTTTTTGACGCACACTCACCCGTGCAGGGTTATTTTTGATGCACCCAACGTACATTTTCACATTAACAGTGTTAGTGTGTGTTTTAAACTACATAAAGACCTTTTTTGCTTTTTAATTGATAACTTGACCTGTGTATTGTGGATTTTTGTTGTTTTGGTCTTGTTTAGATAAATATTCTCTATTTTTCTAAACCTGTGTTGTGTCATTTTGCAGTGTTTCCATTAAGTTACTGTGTGTGTTGGCAGAAATACTTTACACTTAGCACTCTGAAGTTAAGCCTACTGCTCTGCCGAGCTACCAAGGGGGTAAGCAGGGGTCAGCTGAGGGTGATTCTCTTTTACCCTGGCTAGAGTGAGGGTCCTTGCTTGAACTGGGGGTAACCTGACTGTCAACCCAAGACCCCATGTCTAACAGTTGCTCTAGTCCAGGTTTTTTCCTTTGAATTCTGGGACTTTTGTTCATGTTTATTCCATTACAAAACAGGGCTGTAAGTCCCAGAATTCAAAGAAATACACCCGGACTAGAGTAGCACATCACAAATGGACCCGGGGAACCTGACAGTATGAGCAGAAGGTACATATTTGTTGTTTACCAAAGTGTTTCATCTGAGCCCCGAAGATGGCGTCTCCTGTGCTGTTCTGCACCACTGTGCAAAAGACAGGGCAGCAGCTGAGACCAATGGCAACTAACCAAGAAAATGGCAAACATATCACTTTATCAATAGTTCTACCACAGATATGTTTGCTTACAGTAAAAAACTCCAGGATTCTGTCTCGCTGCAGTGGGACGGGGGCAAGGGAAGAGGGGTTGAGAGGGTGTTCTAAAAGTTAATAATCTGTGGAGGATACTCCATGAAGGAGAACTGTCACACCTGGTTATGAAACGTGTTGGAGAAAACATTCTAGTCCCAAAGAGGGAAATTAACAACTTCTTAACTTGTTTCACCAAAACTGCACAACAAACAAGGAGGCTGAAAGTAAGAACGTCTAAGCTCATAGCTAACATGTTTCCTGGATCCATGCATGACTAGTTAGGTCAGTCCTGTTTTTCATTAGAGTCCTGGGACTTGGCATTTTATTTATGTAGTATAAAACCATGACTTCAAGTCACTGATTTTTAAGAAAAAATACTTGGGCTGGCCGGATAGTCACAGATGAACCTGGGTTGCAGCTATGCAACTAAGCTCACAAGGGCAGCGAGCATAATGAGCACACATTTAAAATGCAATGCATGGTTCTCTGTCTCACGCTCCCTCCTCTAGGAACCACAGCCAGAGAATGGTCTACACACTAAGCTGGAGTGGCAGCCTTCCAACCAGCATCAGTGAAAGGAGCAAGCAATTATGGGATCTAGGCTTAAAACATTATGGCAGATTTTCTTCACCCAGACGTCACCTATGAGAGCCTCACTCCGGGTAATGAGACTTAGGGCCTGATTTAAGGAAAGTGGTGCTGCACTCAGTGCAGCACCACTTTCCTTGTGCCCCTTAGCACTCCCCTATCGCCATCATGTGTGCGCCGTATCTAAGATACGTGCACCATGGCGCTAGTTAGGGAAACTAGCATCACAATTTTTGACGCTAGTTCAGAGCTTTACAGTATTAGTGTCCAAATTTTTGACGCTAATCCTGCAAAGCCCATTGCAAAAATGGTGTGCCTCCTTTTAACACCTGCTCTGAGCAGGTATTAAAAGTGCTGAAAAAAATGACGCCAAGAAATTCCTTAGATTTCTTTGCTTCATTTTTTTGGCAGGGAATGCCCCCTTTGCATACATTATGCCTGGTGCAGGCATAGTGTAGTGCAAAGGGTTACAAAGTGATGCATGCATTGCGCCACTTGTAAATTTGGTGTGGCGAGTTTGGCTTTGTTGGGCCAAAATAGCGTAAAAAAAATGACTCTAATGTGGCTCAAAGAGGTGCTAGGGGCTCTTAAATCTGTTCCTTATATTCTCCATTTGTGTCTTGGGAAACAGCCCGGGAAGTTTATCTCCTTATGAGGCATGTGTGTAAGGTACCCCTTTGTGCACACCCGACTTGTGTGCATCTCACACATTTCCCAACTCCTCCCACAATGAAGTGGTGCTATGGAGGCTTGCTTATCCAACCCCACACTGTGACAAGTTCAGTAATGGACAGAGGTGCAGTGCAACGTCACTGATTGACAAACTGCCACATAAAACACAGGGATTAAGCTGAAAGTGCTCTGGCTGTTTTCAATGATCTAGGTGGCAGTGCATCATAGGAGTCTTGACCTTACAACATTACAGACACAGTAGGCCAAATTCAGGTAAGCCCTGTAAAACATGGCACAGCAGACATATGCACATTAGTGCAAGTGTCTTTTAAAAGTGCCTGGACAGTGCAATTTTGCTGTAAGTATAACCAGCCACCAATAGCTTAATCCCACTGTAGCAGGTTGTAGAAGTTTATTAGCCTCTGCCATCTTGTAGAGCTGGTAGAAAATAGCTTCCTACACTAACTTGGCCAAAAAGGGCAGATGAGAGATCAGTCACTAGTTAGCAAGATTATTTGGATCAATAGAGGGCTTCTTTGGTAAGGGGGCATTCTGTGTTGCAGCATGCCATCAACATTCATTTGTTTCTTTGTTATCAGCTATTGCATCAACATATTCAAAAGTTAGTCATGCCTTCTCTGGAGGACTGCATGCCACAGATATGCTGGGTGTCCATTGCTTTCCATCTGGTCCAATAATCTTTTCTTTATGCAGATGCTAACTCAGTTTCAGCATCTTTTTCTTTTCATTATCCTACCCCTCCATCAGGGTATTTAACACACAACACTATGGCTGCGTGTGTTCTTTTTTCAACCTCGAGTTAAAAAAATTGCACTTCTGTTTTCACATAGCTTTTCTTTCATTTTTAATAATGTACTCTGTCCTATCGTGTTTTCGGTGCGTGTTTCCAAAAAGCATTGGGACAATTTTCTAACTCACATCAGCAGCATACAGACTGGTATTTGGAAAACACTTGCAATGCCTGAGAATAACCTGAATTGTTTGAATAACACAACTTAGCTCAGTAGGTTTATGCGTTAACAAATGAGGATGGCAGAGGATAGGTTTGGGCCCATGTGGAGCAGTAGGAGTTCTAGCTGCACCCTAAAGAGATACCTATACAGAATGCTAGAAGGCTTCCTGTCACATCCATCCTGGTCCTGACTGGGAGGCAGTATTTGTATCACCCAGCCTCCTTGAGATTTGAGTCCGATAGATAATACACAGGTAATGCAAATTAAACGCCTAGAAAAAAACGAACTGAAAAGGTGATCTAGCTAAGAACTAACATCCCACCACTATGGTTCCAGCCTTAGGCTGTCTACAATTTATCATCAAGTGACTTTGGGCCTAATTTAGAATTTGACAGACGAAGTTAACTCTGTCAATGGGAGACAGTAAATTTCTCTGCTGCCCTGACGGAGTCCCCAACTGCAAAATTTAGAAATGGCCGCTGGTCCACCGGACAGTTCTAGCATTGACAGGAACCATCATCAGTTTGGTTCCTTTCATTGCATTGTAATTTTGACATACAGCTCCATCAATATAACAGAGGCATAAAGCAAACTTACAAAGTTTTTTTTCCTGAAAGTGAGATTTTCTTAAAAAACAAAAACAAAAAAACAATGCCCCTCTTGCCATGGGAGTTCCCTCTTCAGTGTCCCTTGCCGCTAGTTTTTTTGGGGGGCTGGGGGTAATTTACATTGTAAAATGGCTATGTGTCCACCCATCTAAAGCAGGTGAGTGTACTTTTAACCAATGTTATACGGCCCATATTCCATCTGGTCATTGAGAAGTTTGACCACAACGTAGCTGACGTAGTCTCTTGTGGTGGTCAAACTATGGTCCACTCTTATTTGAATTGGGCAGGCAGACCATAGTCTTGGTGGGGAGGGAACTCCATAATTTTTGTGATGCAGTTCCCTTTCCCCCAAGATCTAAATCAGGGCTTTAGTCCTTTTTGGTCAAATGAAGTAAACAAAGGTACAGAATGCACTAATTTGTTAAATGAAAGCATGGATGTCTGAAACCGATGTATGAAAAGGCAGGTTGCAAATTGTGAGCACAAGCTGTGCATCAATTTTTTTAAACTCTTTTCATTTTCCAATGTGACCAGTATTTAATTGGAGCCAGCAGCTGCAGTCGGTGGCAAAGGCACTCTTTTCTCCTGAGAGGCACACTTTTCTTTCTTTCTCATGCTCTTGGTTCTCTTCTGGGTGCAGCACTCAAACAAATATGTAGAAAAGTCTTCGTTCTCCCAGATAGTACTCAAACCAGGCATGGAAGACACATCATAAGTAAATGACGGTGATATTCGGCTGGATGAGTTGATCAGGTCACCCGTGTTAAAAAAAAGTTTCTCTGAAATCCCAGGAGTTCTCATGAAAAACTCGTTGTCCTGGGTCCTGCTGCCAAAACTGGTTAAAAAAATGAAATGTGTCTGCTCTGTGGTGTAGCTAGGGCTGGGAAAGTTTGTAATATAGGGCTCCAAGTCTGGTTATAGCCAGACTCGGCTGTGGACCGGCACACATTTGTGGGGCAATAATAACATTCCTATTCCTGCCATGTTGCCTCCTCCATGCACACCTACAAAGGAAATCGCACAAGCGATTTGTGACACACTGCTCCACTAGCAATAGATGTGTTTTCACTATTCACTTCCTGTAACACGCCACATAAATTATCATCTCTGCTTCTTGATATACACTTGAGAATTGTTGTGTTTCTACTAGGTTGGCTCATATTGGAGAGGAGGCACCAGAGGATTAAGGACCATATGTACCAAAGCATTTTCCCATTGACACAGAATGGGTAAAACCCTTTGATACATCTGGCCCTAAGTAATTTGCCAAAGATAGTTCAATTAGGTAGGGAAGTGGAGACCATAATTTAGAGTGACAGTTTCGACAACCAGCAATTTAAATACTAGATTATTTCACCACTCTATTTCCAACTATAAAGCAGTCAAGAAACACGCAAAGTTTCTCAAATGCTACTCTTTTCGGTCAATGCAGGTATGAACTAAGCGACCCATTTTACATAAGGTGATTAGCAAATCTTTCATGACAGCACCTCGATATTAGGAATAATTAGTCTGGTCACAGTTTTGGACACGACTTTAGCAAACTTATTTATGCCTGTTTCAATTCTGCACCTCACTTTTGAGACATTTGTTGTCTCAACAATGTGTCGGTCACATAGGTTTCACCATAACCTTTCAGCTTCAGTTCGAAGCATGAATGCAATGCTCACGCCAGATATGGCTGTGATGGAGCCCTCGTGCATTCTGTTTTTAATAAATCTACACTGTGTTGGTCTGAAGAGCATCTAAAAGCCCAATGGGAGGAGAGTGCCCATCCTATGAGCTCTGAAGACAGAGCACTGTCTCATGGATTTTTATAGTGTGCCCAACACAGACTTCTATATCGCTGTGGCTGACCCACTCTCAGTCTCCAAATATGTAAGATTAAGAAAACAAAATTGAATGATTTCATTATTTTACAATTAGACCGGGCTCACGTCATTTCTTCTTACTCTTCCCCCCATGCTTCTGTGATAGGATTTTTACTGGAAGATATCTAAATTATGCGACTTGGCATACATTCAATATTTTGTGTAAGAACTGTATCTTGAAATGCCAAAATGCCAGCAGAGACAAAATAGTGCATAGTACATTTACGCCATTTGTCTGGTCTCTGGACAACAGAAAGTGAGAATTTGCAAACCAAATCCTGAAAGGCCTTTAGAGATTCTTAATGATCATTTTCCACTCCGAATGATCAAATACCGTTTCTAATTCTGTAACTTCGAATTCTGGTCTCCTTCAAAATGCCCCTATTCATGCTGACAAAATTGACAATCATTACAATTTGCCCTATAATGTATTAAAAAAAATATGTATCTGTTTACTACATAAGAATTTCTAACGGTCAGCTCTTGCAGAGCAAACATTTTTTACTCTTTTTGTGAAGAATCTAGGGTCAGATTTATGAAAAGTGGCGCTGCACCTAGTGCAGCACCACTTTTCTAGTGTCCCTTAGTGCCCCTTTAATGCCATCATGTGTGCACCATATTTAATATACTGCAAACCATGGCAGTAGCCAGAGAACCAGCGTCATCATTTTTGCCGCTAGTTTGGCGCTTTGCAGGATTAGCGTAAAAAATGTAGAAGCTAATCCTGCAAAGCCCATTGTAAACAATGGTGCGCCTCCTTTTAATTCCTACTCTGAGCAGGCATTAAAAGTGCTGAAAAAAAGGATGCAAAGAAATCTTATAGATTTCTTTGCACCATCTTTTTTTGGCTCCCTTTGCATACATTATGCCTGGTGCAGGGATAATGTAGCAGAAAGGGTTACAAAGTGGCACAATGCATGTATTGCGCCACTTTGTAAATTTGGCGTGACGATTTTGTCCTCCTTGGGCCACATTAGCGTAAAGAAAAATGACGCTAATGTGGCACAAGGAGGCACTCAGGGCTCTTAAATCTGCCCCCTCAGTTTTTTCTACACCACTAAAGTCCCTCTTCAAATGGATACATTCAGCATATTTTAAATCAATGTCTTAAAACAGTTCATGGCATGCAAGGAAAGCTAATATAATATAACATCTTATGTTGTTATAACTAACTGTAATAACTATGGGGGTCATTCCGAACTCGGCGATCTTTTCAATAGACCGCCGAGGGACCGCCGTACAGAAGACCGCCAGTGCTGGCAGTCTTCCGCACGGGCCATTCTGACTGTTGGCAGCGCTCCGCCCGTTTCCGGACGAAGAGCCGCCAACAGCCATACTGGCGGCAGGCGGGGAAGTGGAGGGAGCTCCACCTCCACCGCCACGCCAACAGAACGCCGCCCAGCGAATCACGACCTGTGATTCGCTGTGGCGGTGTTCTGTTGGCGTGGCGGTGTCGGCGGAGCTGCCCCTATGGGTCCCGTTCCCTCCCGGAGGATCACCAGGAACAGGTAAGGTGATCGTCCGCTAGGGAAGGGGGGTGGGGGGTGTTGTGAGTTGTGTGCGTGCATGGGGGTGTGCATGTGTGTATGTTGAGGGGGCGTGTGAATGCGTGCATGAATGCGGGGGGGGTGTGTATGTGCATGAATGCGTGCATGAATGCGGGGGTGTGTGTATGTGCATGAATGCGTGCGTGTATGTGTGTGTATATGTTGGGGATCGGGGTGGGGGACGGGTGTCCTGCAACCTTTTGGGGGTGGCAGGGATGGTGGGGGGGTAGGGGAGGGATTCAGGGCGGGGGTTGGGGGTGGGGGAGACCCCTATCAGTGCCAGGGAAGGGATTCCCTGGCACTGATAGTGCTTACCGCCATGGATTTCATGGCGGTCCCAAACCGCATGAAATCCATGGCGGTAAGCCGGGGTCAGGTGGGTTGGAATACCGCCGGCGGTATGTGAAGACCGCCGGGCTGGGGACCCAGGTCTCCAGCCCGGCGGTTGTTACCTCCGTGGCAGTCAGAACAGTGAAGCGCCGGCTGGCCATGGCGGTAACCGCCATGGCCAGAATACATGAAAAAAGACCGCCAGCCTGTTGGCAGTCTTACCGCCGCTTCACCGGCGACCGCCACGGTCGGAATGACCACCTATATGTTTTTTTATCAAATAAATCTCCTAAAACATATTGTAAGGAGACAAACTTCAGCTACTTCAAAAAAGCATTACACAGAAAAAATATAATCGTTGCTCTGACAGATCAAACCAGCCAAATTTGGATTTCTTTCTAAAAGATGAAGTGACATGGTAGACATTAGTGTGTCACTTATCTATTTTGTCATTTTGGCTCTGAATGCATGCTCCATTTTTGTGTCAAGGAATCCAGTGCTTCTGTTGAAGTCACAAAGCGGACAGACTACATTTTGTTTGCTGTACATGCACTGCTCCCACAATCCTAACGATAACAGTCTATTAATTTGTAGCATCCAATTTCAAACTCCTTCACATTCTGTTTTAAAATTTGTAATTCACATTTTGCTTATTGTATAGATACTTTATTAATCTTTTTGTTTCAAATTTTGTAAACAGTGGCAGACTCCAAGTTTAATTTATTGGTATAGTTAATTAAACCCAACACCAGTTTTAAGATCAAATCACATAATCCTGGCAATATAAAACACAAAACATTCTTCATAATTTTAGCATAAAAATACATATAATATAAAAAAATATCCCAACCTAATAATGTTTAAGACAAAGACCTTTACATGAAATGGAAACAATAAAGGATAAGTCCTAAAAACCATACAATCACACGTAACCTCTTTAAAGGGACTCAAAGAGTCAGCCTCGTGGAACCCCAATTGTCTACGGACCACAGGTTAAGAACCACTGCCTTGGGGAATATCAAGGTGGATAAAATGATTTGGAAGCCCGATTGGGCTAGGGCTGAGTTAGTCACACATAAAAAAAAGTTCATAAGATTCTGCCTGACACATGTCCAAGAAGTTCCATAACCTCTCTGATGACCATCCCTCAGTTCATTGTCGTATTTCTGAAGCATACATTAACCCCTTTGCTGCCAGGCCATTTCCCCTCAGGTGCCAGGCCTTTTTTTGGCTATTTTGGGCAGTTCACGCTTAGGCCCTCATAACTTTTTGTCCACATAAGCTACCCACGCCAAATTTGCGTCCTTTTTTTCCAACATCCTAGTGATTCTAGAGGTACCCAGAGTTTGTGGGTTCACCTGAAGGAGACCAAGAAATTAGCCAAAATACAGCAAAACGTTTGTTTAAAAAAAACAAATTGGGACAAAAGGGCTGCAGAAGAAGGCTTGTGGCTTTTTCACTAAAAATGGTAACAACAAAGGGTTTGCAGTGCTAAAATCACCATATTCCCAATTTCAGGAGCAGGCAGACTTGAATCAGCAAACCACACTTTTCAACATAATGTTTGCATTAAACTGGGACATACCCCATTTTTACTATTTTTTGTGCTTTCAGCCTCCTTTCAGTTACTGACAGAAATGGGTATGAAACCAATGCTGGATCCCAGAAAGCTAAACATTTCTAAAACATAGACAACATTCTGAATTCACCAAGGGGTCATTTGTGTAGATCCTACAAGGGTTTCCTACAAAAAATAATAGCTGAAATAAAAAAAATATTGAAATTGAGGTGAAAAAAAACCAGCCATTTTTCTCCATGTTTTACTATGTAACTTTTTCCTGCGATGTTAGATTTTCGAAAGCAATATACTGTTACCTCTGCTGGACTCTTCTGGTTGCAGGGATATATAGGGCTTGTAGGTTCATCACGAACCCTAGGTACCCAGAGCAAATAAATGAGCTGCACCTTGCAAAGGGTTTTCATTATATACCTGGTATACAGCAATTTATTTGCTGAAATATAAAGAGTGAAAAATAGGTATCAAGAAGACCTCTGTATTTCCAAAATGGGCACAAGATAAGGTGTTGAGAAGCAGTGGTTATTTGCACATCTCTAAATTCCGGAGTACCCATGCTAGCATGTGAATTACAGGGCATTTCTCAAATAGACATGTTTTTTACACACTGTCTTACATTTGGAAGGAAAAATGTAGAGAAAGACAAGGGGCAATAAAACTTGTTTTGCAATACTGTGTTCCACGAAGTCTCCTGACAAAAATGGTACCTCACTTGCATGGGTAGGCCTAATGCTCGTGACAAGAAATGCAACAGGGACAGATCACATTTTTACATTGCAATCTAATGTGTTTTTTGCAAAGTTCCTAACTGTAGATTTTGGCCTCTAGCTCAGCCGGCACCTAGGGAAACCTACCCCCCTGTGCATGTTTGAAAACTAGACACCTAGGGGAATCAAGTATGGGGTGACTTGTGGGGCTATCTCCAGTTTCTGTTACCCAGAATCCTTTGCAAACCTCAGAATTTGGCTTAAAAAAACACCTTTTCCTCATATTTTGGTGACAGAAAGTTCTGGAATCTGAGAGGAGCCACACATTTCCTCCCACCCAGCGTTCCCCCAAGTCTCCCGATAAAAACAGCACCTCACTTGTGAGGGTAGGTCTAGTGCCCGCCACTGATAATGCCCCAAAACATAACGTGGACATATCACATTTTCACAAAGAAAACAGAGCTGTTTTATGGAAAGGGCCTAGCTGCGGATTTGGCCTCCAGCTCAGCTGGCACCTAAGGAAACTTACCAAACCTGTGCATTTTTTGAAAACTAGACACCTAGGGGAATCCAAGATGGGGTGACTTGTGGGACTCTCACCAGGTTCTGTTACCCAGGGTCCATTGCAAACCTCAAAATTTGGCCAAAAACACTTTTTCCTCACATTCCGATGACAGAAAGTTCTGGAATGTCAGAGGAGCCACGAATTTCCTTCCACCCAGCATTCCCCCAAGTCTCCTGGTAAAAATGGTATCTCAATTGTGTGGGTAGGCCTAGTGCCCGCGAAAGGACATGCCCCAAAACAGTATGTGGACACATTAAAATGATCAAATACATAACTACCTGTTTTTGCGGGGGTGGCACCTGCGTTTTTGGTCCTGGGCTCAGCAACCATACAGGAAAACCTACCAAACTCAGTCATTTCTGAAAACTAGACACCCGAGGGAGTACAGGGAGGTGTGACTTGTGTGGATCCCATAGTGTTTTCTCACCCAGAATACTCAGCAAACCTCAAATTTAGCTGAAAAATCTCATTTTTCCCACATTTCTGTGTGGGATTACCTCACTGGAATACATTTCCTACCACCCAACAATCCCCCCAGCCTCCCAGTAAAAATGATACTTCACTTGTGTAGGTGGCCAAGTGCCTATGACATGGAAGAGCCAAAAACATGTCGAAATTGAGGGGAGCTAAAGCGGGTCCAAAAGGGCAGTTTGGAAAAAAAAAATTAGGCTGACAAGTGAGGCAGAAGTGTTATTGGTATAGATGAGACAATGCTGGGTGGTAGGAATTTTGTGGATTCCTGCAGATTCCAGAAGGTTCCATCACAAAAATATGGAAAAAATGTGTTATTTCAAGCAAAGTTGGAGGGTTGCGGGGCATTGGGGTTAAGAAAATGGTGTGGGGTGCATGTGAAGCACACCACCCTGGGCTCACCCAGATGTTTAGTTTTCAGATGTGTCTAGGTCTTGTGGATTTTTCTACATGGCAGCGTCCCATTGTCCAAAAAGTGCACCAAGGTCTCACGGCCCAAATATAAAACCAAAACCCAAGCTAATCAAACGTCCTCTTGCTTGCCATGGGATAAGATGTTTTAGTGTGCGGGGGAGAGTTAAAAGACTGTTACCCCCTTCAGTTGGGGTGGGGCATAACAATGCCCATACTGGTTGGTAGTCACCACCAGACCTTTTTTTATTTTTTTTAATTCCCTGGCATTTAGTATACTTTTGGGGTAATTGGCCTATCTGCCCACTGGTGGGCAGAACAACTTCGGCCCCATTTATTTTGGGTGGGGGTATGGCCATACCCCCACCTTCTTATTTTGAAAAAAATATCTGCCCTGGTCTCTGGTGAGCTTTCTGCCCCTGTAGGGCAGAAGGGCCTTCCAAAAATAGGCTGAGGGCAGATATGGCCAACAGTAATGTGCCCCCATGGGGAGCGACCCTTGCCCAAGGAGCTGCCCCCCCAGACAAAACACACACATACACACACAGCAATTCCTGGTGCCTAATAAAATAGGCCGATCTGCCCCCAAGGAGGACAGAAATGGCCTAAAATAAATGTGCCCCCCAGGGGAACGACCTTTGCCTAAGGGGTCGCCTCCCATATATAAAAAAAATAAAGTAAACAAAAAATATATATATCCCTGGTCTCTAGGTGTTTCTGCCCCCCCGGGGGCAGATCGGCCTAATTATAATAGGCAGATCTTCCCCCCCCAGGGTGGGGGGGCAAAAAAGGCCTACAAATATTTTGTCCCCCTAGGGAGAGGCCCTTGCCCAAGGGGCCGCTCCCCTCATTCAATAATATAAAAAATAAAATTCCCTGGTGTCTAGTGGTTACCGCTCCCCCCGTTTGGGGGCTGATTGGCCTAATACAAATAGGGACATGGGAGGAGGTGGGCAGAAATAGCCTAAGAGTAATTTTGCCCCCCAGGGAGCTACCGTTGCCTAAGGGGTCGCTCCCCACATATAAAAAAAAAAAAAGATAAGTAAATACAAAAATTTGACCCCTGTTGTCTAGGGGTTTCTGCCCCCCCTCCGGGGGCAGAATGGCCTAATTGTAATAGGGCTAAAAAGGCTAAACATATTTTGCACACCTGGGGAGCGACGCTTGCCCAAGGGGCCGCTCCCCTTATTCAATTACAGAAAAAAAGAACTCCCTGGTTTCTAGTGGGCATTTCTGTCGCCCGATGGCATCGTGATCGGGCAGCAGAAATGCTGAGAAAGACATTAAACGAAAAGAAAGGCCTTTCCTTTCCTTTGATGCCCTTCTCGGCCCCTCCACATGATCGGAACAGAAATGGAAAAGCATTTCTCCTCTGATCGGAGCTGGCAGCTGAGCCATTCCCCTTCCATCCCTGCCCAGGGGAGGGAGGGGTGAGGTCCACCCGGGCAGCACTAGGGCTTCCCCCTGAGGGCCTCTACTTGGACGTAACGGTTACGTCCTGGGCACCCAAGCGGTGCTGCCCAGGACGTAACCGTTGTATCCAAGGCACCCAAGGAGTTAAATGTAACAGTCCCCAGCCACCGGCAGTGCTTAGTTTGTGCTGGAAGTTAATGGTTTTGTGCACCTGAACTTATTTCTCGGGACCAATTATGATTTTTCATCATCAAACTTAGTCCCAGAGCAAGACATTGAAATGCATAAAAGAGAAAAAGGAGGAGTGACAAAGGGATCAAACAAGGATGAAAAAGAACCTTTATGATCAAGATGAACAGGCAGCAAGTGTAGGGTGTTGGAAGAAAGAGGCATTGAGTGGGATCAAAATGAAGAAGTATTACTTGTCCACTACCCCTGCATTCAGCAATACTGGTGGTGGGTTCCAATAAAAACTGGGTTCCCACAATTAACTTTTTTTAACAATTTAAGCTCTGACTGTGCCGTGGTAGAAGTGGGTTCTTACAATGTGATGGCCTTGTAATTAACTTTTGAGCACCAGCTCTCTTTTTTACTTTTAGATCTAAATTAGGTACTGTATGCAACCTATGTCCTAATAGAGTGTGTCACAAAATGTCCATTCACAGAGTACTACAGAAAGACCTGCCTAATTAATACTAACTAGGCAAGTCACTATTGATGCTGCCCCCCATGAATAACTACAAAAATAGGTATGGTGGCCTGCAAGGGATTAAGTGGCCTTTCCAAACAAGCCTTTGCAATGTAATAGGTCTCATATTTTCTTGAGTTAGAGCAATTGAAATTGTAAATTCAGAGCTGGACTCTTCTTGCCACATGAATTGGTCAATCCTGTCTCATAATTTCATCTTCCCTGCCATGTTTTGTTGGTCACTGGCGGCTACTGACATCAGAATTCATAAGCCCTTGAGGAGAGACGAGAAGATTACACAAAGCAAGGTAGTGCAGTCAACGTCTGAACAGAAATTGGAAAACAAGGCTGGAAAAGTATTTTCTTTTTATTTTAATAGACTGAAAAGTCTTACAAGCATTCTTGCCTCACATTTCAATGAGCAAAGCAACCTGAAAAGATTTATGGCCCCAATAAAGGAGATAAGCAGTGCCCTATGTGGATGTCCTGAGTGCTGGCAGGGAGGTGGCCTAGAGAGAGAGAGAGAGACTCAGATGCGATGCAAGGCTAAGCAAGTTTCACCTCAGAGCTGCTAGGTTTGGCTACATTCTACCAGAAAGGGTATATTGTGGCTTTCCTGAGCAGTCAGCAAAATTAACACGTTTCTTTTGTAAAATGAGCTTATTTTTATATCCAGTGGTATAAGGGGACAACACTGGACAAAAGCGAGAACAAATGTCAGGGACATGGGAGGAGGTGGGAGGAACGGAATGCTGCAATAAAACGAAGGCAGCTACCAGCCCAAAACACACTCAGTGAAAGGGGAGCACCAAAGAAACAACAAAAATAGTCCATCACAGCAAAAGATTAAAAAACCAAAGTGGAATAATAAAGTAGTTGGTCACTGCTGTGAAACAGAAAAAGGAGGGAGAAAAAGGCAGAACTGACCACTAGCGAGCAAGAATTTTCATCGTCATTGCAACCAACAAATGAAATTGCTTTATGCCATAAGAAGTATACTAAAAGTATACACAAGGTTGAACGCTTATGCTTGACCTAAAAAGGAAACATTTTTTAAGCAGTCTGATCTATTATAGAGATAGGTGCAGCTTAAAAAATGTTTTCCATTTTGGGGGTGCAAGCACTTGTCCTGTGGTTCATCATCAATTCCCTCTGTGGCTGTTGGGTAAACTTCCCAAAGGGGAAGCTATCCCTTTGCAAATACATTTTCACCTTTGAGGCGTTGGTAACTCTGAAGTGTTTTGTGGCTGCAGTCTTGGTCACCAAACATTGATATGTCTCACTGCTAAGTACAAATAGGAATGTATGAACCTTTCATGTCTCTGTTGTTGCAATTCAGAATGAGTCACAAAAAACCCTTTTTGCAATTCAGGAAGTGACTAGTGGTAAGCTTGTTGGGGTCACAAACCCAGAGAGTCTGTGAACTGCAGGGATTGTGGCTGCAAGGGGGTTTGTAAATAAGGCCTCCAATGTCCTGCTGAAATTATGAGGGATCCATGGCTGCATGTATTAGAGCTACCTTGCAGTTCCTATTCTCTTTGAAGTAAGCATGTCCTGATGCTGCTGGGAGGGCTTCACTAGCATTATATTTGTGAAGAAATATTGTAATACTATTAGCCAGTCTGTACCAGGCAAGAATGCTGCTGTGCATGCATGTGTATCAGACTGTGTGCTATACATGTTTTTAGTCAGAGAAGATCGCACTATTGCTGCCCTCAGTGCAACCGTGGTCAGTGTGCCAGTGCATATGAAGGAGCTATTCCAAGTGTGAGGGGGAGCTTCTAAATTATTTTTCCTGCAGTACCCATTCTGTGCAACTTACTAAATCATCAGTAAAGGCGTACTAAACCACTCGCTTTAGCAGCTGCAGCGGGGGCACGGAGTATCCTTACAGGAAATGCTATTCTGCCACTTGAAAAGAAGAAAGGAAGACAGAAGTTGAGAAAATATGAAAACTTATACATAAGGAACAATCAAAGCAAATATGGAATGGTGGAGAAAAATGACATAAAGACAGAAAAAGGACTACATGTGTGAGAAAGAAGTAAGACAGAACGAAAGAAAGAAGCCCTAAAAGAAAAGGTTGGGGTTGCATGGTTTGCTAGCATGTTGTGCTCAATCTCTCAAAACCACTCGCTATGTAATTAGAGTGGGTGCATTTTATTTTCTGGCAACTGCATTGATCTTAGGTAAAGCTTTGCACTTTATCAAAAGCAAAAACCATTTGCATTACCAATGATTGTTACATTTCTGTATTTTGACACATTTTTCATTTTTCTTTATAAACAGAGAAGAATAAAGCAACGATGGTGGGTATTTAACGAAGGATATCAAAACATTAAAAATCATTCTAATGTTTTTTTCGATAGCCCTAATGCTACTTCAGAAAGGACATCCAAGTGTCAATAACAAAGTATCAAAGCCACATGGATTTAACCAGTATTTCTTTTGTCTTCTTAAGCACAGGGAAATAGCTGGATTCCTGCCAGTGACTAGAACAGTGGTCTCCAAACTTTTTTATCCCGCGCCTCCCCTAGTTGAAAAATAGAAATTATTGCCCCCCATCATAATTATTTACAATTAATTTATAAAGATCGCAATGTTTAAATATGTCTAGACTTATTTAAACATTGTAGTTAAGTGTTGTTACCTTTTTAAAAATGCAATAACATGCTTCCGCTTAAAACAAAGGCCTGTTATCTGTATAATGCTTGTTTTGGCCATATTCTGGCGCCCCCCTGGGACCACCTCCGGGACTTTGCAAGGGGCACCACTTAAAAGTTTTGTTGCCCCACTGCTGCCAATGAATACGTATGTATGTGTCATGCCTGTTCTCCTGGGCCATGGAGACAATTCTGTTACGTCTGAAACTTATAATACTGCGAGGTCACTGAATTGTCTTGTTCCTCGGTTTTATGTTTTAGCATTCAAGGCACAGCATAACTGTACAGTCAAGTCTTCCTCAAGTAGGGTGATGTAGGTTTAGAAATTCAAATACAGCTATGAATGACCAATGTATGATGCATATAACTATCCGATCTATATTATGACTTCAAGTAAAGTGACATATTTTTTATGCTTAATCCTGAATAGTCTATTCTATTCACTGACTTTATAAACCGCATGGCTACCCAAACATTGGGTTTCCCAGCGCTATCGAAGTGGTTGGAATAAGTAAACGAAATAACTAAAGAGATTAAGGGAAGAGATATGTCTTTAGTTTTTTTCTGAAAGTCATGAAGTTGACCTGCATTCTGAGGCTAGTGGGAAGAGCATTCCAGAGTTTAGGTGCAAGGTAAGTTAAATACCGACCTCCACTCCTAGCTCTCCTGATTCTAGGGGCAAGGAGCAGCTCAAGGATATTTGACCTCAGGTCTTTATTGGCACGATAGGCAGTCATTAATTGCTGAAGGACAAGAGGACCTGAATTGTGCTTTGCGCGATGTGTGATAAATAATGCCTTGAATTGCAACATGCAACATATGGGCAACCAGTGAAGAGCTTGGAGCGCAGCACTTGCTGATTGTGTTTGAGGAATACCTAACAGTATCTGGCAGCCATGTTTATAATGATCTGAAGTATTTTAGTCACTGACTTTGGACTGCCTAGGTAAAGCAAATTGCCATAATGAAGGTGAGACAAGAGCAGTCCTTGAATCTTGATTCTGCATGACTATCGGCAGCCATTTCAGGACCTTTCTCAGGACTCTCAGGGGGCCGACACAGCTGCCAGACACTTTTTTGCTTGGGAGGCCATAGTTAGCTGATTGTCCAGGATCATCTCTAAACTCTTTACTTCTGCCTTGGGGACCGGACGCTTTTCTAGAGGGGAAGGCCAGATGATCTGATCCCAGAGCTTTGGCTTGTTATGAAATACCAAAACCTTGTGCTTTTTCACCATTACCAGACACCTTTATTAAGCAGCTATTGAGTCTCACGGAAGTAGAGTCCTTGTCTGGTGGCAGTGTGACAATCAGCTCGTTATCATCCGCATAAGATACCACCCTAAAACCAAAGAAGCAAATGATATCTGATAAGGGGCGGACATAAATGTTAAAAAGCATAGGGCTCAGAGACGAGCCCTGCGCAACTCCACAGTGCAGCTTGTGACTAGACAACATGAAGGGCCCCTCGCTAAACTGAAAACTGTGTTTATTAAAATAAATTGTCAAACCACCTGAGGGTCTTCCCTGCAATACCAGCTTCTTCTTCATTCAGTAAAGAAGAATAGGGTAAGAAACCGTATCAGAGGTGGCACTCAGTTCCAGGAGGATCAGTTTCACTGAACTACTCTGGTCTTTGATCATTTTAAGATGCTCTTTAGCCCTCAGAAGAGCTGTTTCTGTGCCACAACCAGCTCGGAAACCTGTCTGAGTAGGATGAAGAATGTTGTTGGTTTCCAGATAATCTGTGATGTACCTATCAATAATTATTTCTAAAATGTAACTGACACCAGGTAATACAAAAATGGGTCTACAATTACTTCTTTTATTTGGATCTAGATTAGGTTTCTTTAGTAATGGGCAAATGATAGCGTGTTACCATTCCTCTGGAATGCTTGAGTTCTTCAGGGAAAGATTATACAATTAGGGCAGTGAGCATCACATTGCCTCCCTTCAAAAAGGTATTAATTGGAGCTGGGTCAAGCGGCGAGCCAGATTTAATTGAGGTTGCTACAGCCATAACATCCTCTATGGTCATTTGCAGGAACACAGATAGTATTGATTGTTTGTCTTGGCTCCCAGTCTATTTTCTAGATTATCCATATAGTCAGGTAAGCCTGCTAAGGTATCATAAATGTCCTTTACTTTACCTAGGAAAGTGATTCACAAGAGATTCACAGCGGTCTATTGATGCAGTAGGCCCTATGTCTGGAATGTCGTAATTTAGAAAGGAATTTACTATTTTATAAATCTCTCTTGAGGAGTTGGCCGATTGCTGGATCCTCCCTGCAAGATCGTTCACATGGGCTCTCCGGATGGCTTGATGATATTTTTTCAGAGACGCTTTGTACATCTGTTTACCTATGTCATATATGACTCTCCATTGCCTTTCATATTTTTACATTCTCTTTTTAATTGCCTTAACGCTTGCAAAAACCAAGGAGTTTTGTCCTGAGGTGGCATTTTTTAAAATGTGTTTTTAATGCAAATAAATCATCCAGGTTCTTTGTAATCCCGTTTTTTAGTCCTGTATATGACAGCAAGACCTCTGCGTCTACAGTTAAATGAGAAACTGATGTGCATAAAGCTTCATCTTACCTGGCCGTATTCAATTTAGACCATTGCCGGGAAGACTTATAATATGTGGCTCTAGGTGCATTTGGAATCAAGAATTAAATGATATAGTGATCCGTCCATACTATTGGCAAAGGCGAGTCTACTATCATGTTAGGTAAATTGGTGAAAATTGGGTTCAGGGTGACCCTTGTAGTGTGTTGGAAAATTAACCAGCTGGAATAGTTGGATCACAGACAGGTCATGCAATATTTAGGTCGCTATAAGCAGCTAGAATATCTGGCAGGCAATTCATAATCTCTGTGACTGTTCCTAGAGGCCGATGTATCAGTAACCCTGAGAATGTGAAATTGTGGGATAATCTGATGGAGAAGACCAAGCTTTCACTACCTGGAATAGTCATTGGGGATAACTTACAATATAAGTCCTTTTTTACAATTATTGCAAATCATCCTCCTTTCTTGTTGGTTCGGTCACACCTGGTAAATATATAGCCTGGTAGCAGGACTTCTACAGTGTGAGGCCCACTTTCCTCATTGAGCCAAGTTTCTGTTAAAAAGAAAGCAACTGGCTGAATTTCCTCTAGGAAGATAAACTGGTCTAATCAGTGCTTAGGGAGGGATCTACAATTAACTAGAAACATTTGCCAGTTGGACATCAGTTGGCTTTTCTCCTTTATGGTTCCTTTAATCAGTGGAATGCCAGAATCTAGTGCCTCTTGGTTCATTCATTTCTAAAGAATTGTGACATATGTGGCCTTTACCCTATAGTTTAACTGGATCCAGGAAGTACTGATAAGTTTTTTTCGGTTGTCTATTAAGGCTTTTTAGTTCTCTTGTTGAGTATCTTATGGTTGTACATTTACCTGATTCTGGACAGGCAGGGGACCTGGTCTCTGACCACATTCAGGCATGGACTGTTATAGATGTGCTTGCCTTTGGCCTTTGAATAAGTTAGACAAATGTGGTATATGTGCAGTAAATGCAGTTACAGCCAAAATGGGGACAGTCTGACTTAAATAATGATGCAATTTTTCTCAGAACGAACTAACAGGCAGAGGTAAGACAAGGGTGTTTTATTGGGGAGGAAGTAGCTCACATTGATGAGGTACCCAGCCTCAGAGAACATTAACTCTGGTCAGAAAACTGGTAAATGGCAATGCAGCTTGGCAGGCAAAAAACAAGAGGGATTTGGGATGAACTGCAGTCTCCACCACAGAGAAGATGTAGGTTTAGGACACTACAAGCAGCAGAGAAAAAGTTTGGATTGCCCCACTCTCTGCAGCCGCAAGGAGGCAAAACTACTTGTTTCAGGAGAAGAGTAACTTTGATATCCAGCAACATGGTAAATGCATACCACCCTTCTATTTCTTGTGGTAACTGAAGAACAATGCTGATCCTCAGACATAGGGAAGGAGGTGATATAAATGACATCCGTCACTGATGATTCTTAGGGTGGTGCATGGAGCAGCAGTTGTATTCTTGTGTTAAGGTATCTGCTGTTTCACAATATGCAATGGATCCTGACAGTGGCTTTGAACCAGATGAGTCTTTGTTGTTCCTTCTTGCCCTTCAGTTTCAAACAGCTCCAACCTGACCACCTTTCTCAATCCTCGTTTGTTCCCGTCACTTATAGAAGGGCACATACAGATGCATGCTTTATGTTCAACCCTTCCTATATACTGGACCATAAAACATCCACTTGAATTGATTCATAAACTGATATTTTAGCTCACAGGACCAGATATCATGTATATATACACATATATATATTGCCATTTCATGCTAGGCAAAATAGTCACTCGGGTCTTTTGTAGCAACTGAACATCTGGGAGGAAGCAACTCAATTCAAGTGCATCTTCCTTGTGCAGTTCAGTCCTATGAAATCCATGAATTCCAAAACACACAGGCCCGTATTTATACTCCGTTTGCGCCGAATTAGCGTCGTTTTTTTCGACGCAAATTCGGCGCAAAACTAACGCCATATTTATACTTTGGCGTTAGACGCGTCTAGCGCCAAAGTATGGGCAAATAGCGTCATTTTTTTGCGTGAACGCCTTCCTTGCGTTAATGAGATGCAAGGAAGGCGTGCCCGTCTAAAAAAATGACGGCGACGCAAATGCGTCGTATTTATACTCCCGGGCAAAAATCACACCCGGGAGTGGTCGGGTCAAAAAACCCCGCATTTGCGCCACTTTTTAACGCCTGGGTCAGGGTAGGCGTTAAGGGGCCTGTGGGCTCAAAATGAGCCCACAGGTGCCCTCCCATGCCCCCAGGGACCCCCCCTGCCACCCTTGCCCACCCCAGGAGGACACCCAAGGATGGAGGGACCCATCCCAGGGACATTCAGGTAAGTTCAGGTAAGTATAATTTTTAATTTTTTTTAAAAAAAATTGGTGGCATAGGGGGGCCTTATTTGTGCCCCCCTACATGCCACTATGCCCAATGACCATGCCCAGGGGACATAAGTCCCCTGGGCATGGCCATTGGGCAAGGGGTCATGACTCCTGTCTTTACTAAGACAGGAGTCATTTAAATGGCGTCTGGGCGTCGAAAAAAATGGCGCAAATCGGGTTGAGGCGATTTTTTTGCCTCAACCTGACTTGCCCCATTTTAAGACGCCCTGACGCCATTTTCCCCCTACGCCGGCGCTGCCTGGTCTACGTGTTTTTTTTTCCACGCACACCAGGCAGCGCCGGTCTGCTAGCGCCGGCTAACGTCATTCCATAAATACGGCGCCCGCATGGCGCTTCAGAATGGCGTTAGACGGCGCTAAATTTTTTGATGCTAAACTGCGTTAGTGCAGTTTAGCGTCAAAAAGTATAAATATGGGCCATAGTGTCCCTTATACCATGGTGATTGCCAATGTCCCATAATACTTTATGGATGAGTATCCACTTCACACAAGTCTCAGTCAATAAGAGGCTGTTACTTTAGCACATCTTCCTGAGAAGGTCAGAGACTATGTGTAATGGGTACCAAGCTCATCCTAGAATCTGGCTGGGGGTGTATGCTGTGAATGTGTTTGTGTGTGTCTGCTAATATTGTCCAGCAGTGGTTGAAAGATCTCAGCCTGGATTTCCCAACAATGCCGGTTGCCATTTTAGAGGGCAGAATACGTTTGATTGCTGCCTCTCAAGTTTCCCTGAATCAACATGCATGTTGTCTTCAGCTGGAACCTGGTTATAAGGGATGAATTTGCTAAAGTACCATTTTGAGTAGGTCACAGCAATCTGGTTTGAACTTATATGGGCCAGTAGGCTGTAGAGTTTCACTCTGTGGAATTCTGACATAAAAACTCTGTGAGATTCTATGGAGTTCGGTCAGCGGGCCGAATTTTGACTATTTAGTCAAAATGTTGTTATAGAAACATGGTCTAGTTAACCTACTTAGAAAACATACTTCTATACATTTTAAGAAACTAAGGGCCAGATGTAGCAAGCAGTTTTGCCCATTCTGTGTCTATGGGAAAATGTGTTTGTACATATGGCCCTAAATTTCACAAAATCAGTTTGTACCTGCAGAATTCTATGTGTAAATGCATACCGTACATTGATAACGATGCATGAAAATATAATTCCATAAAATTCTTTAACATAGCCTAAAACATCCCGTTGCTCTTGGCGTGGTCTCCCCTAACTTTTTGCCTCTGCTTCCCAGGTTGTTGATGTGTGCTAGATTTTGTTTTTACTATTCTCAATACCCTGGTCACCTTACCATTGTTAACCAGTGATAAAGTGCAAGTGCTTCTTTGTAAAATGTATGTGTAAATTGACTTATCCACGATTGGCATATTTGATGTTCTATTAAGTCCCTAGTAAAGTGCACTAGAGGTGCTCAGGGAATGTAAATCAAATGCCACTAAGGGGCCAGTAGCACCTGTCGTGCCACCCACATGAGTAGCCCTATAAACATGACTCGGACCTGCCACTGCAGTGTCTGTGTGTGCAGTCTTAAACAGCCAATTCGACATGTCAAGTATACCCACTTGCTAGGCCTACACCTTCCCTTCTCATACATGTAAGGCACCCCTAAGTTAGGCCATAGGTAGCCCATGGGCAGGGTGCAGAGTTTGTTAAATGTGGGACATGTACTGCTGTGTTATATGTCCTAACAGTGAAATACTGCTGAATTCAGTCTTCACTGTTACAAGGCCTGTCTCTCTCATAGGTTAACATGGGGGCTGCCTTTAAATATTATTAAAGCGCTGATTCCTTTTGAGAGCAGATAGAAATTTGAAGTTTGGGGTCTCTGAACTCATAATTTAAAAATACATGTGGTAGTGAAGTTGGTTTTTAGATTGTTAGTTAGAAAATGCCACTTTTAGAAAGTGGGCATTTTCTTGCTTAAACCATTCTGTGACTCTGCCTGTTTGTGTATTACCTGTCAGGGTCAGTTGGCAGTTGGGCTGTTTGTGAATCCCCTCTAGACAGTGAGACAAAGGGTGCTGGGGTGTAGCCTGCATATCCTGATGAACCATCTGTGCTAGAGTGGAGGGGGGGGGGTGGTCACTTACACCTGAATGGGATGTGCCTGCCCTCTCACAATGCAGTCTCCAACCCCCTGGTGCGTGTCTGGGGGCTGGCCTGGACCAGGCAGGATCTTGTGAACAACAGAGACTTTCCTTTGAAGTATGCCTACTTCAAAAGCAGAAAGGGGTATTGAACCCAAATCCCCTGAAAGTTAGATCATTTCTGAAACCAAGAGGAAAGTCTGCCAAAGAGAAGAGCTGATGAACTGTGGAGGAGTGATGGCCCTGCCTGTGACTGTGCTTTGTTGGGCTATCCTGCAGTTGTTGCTTCTGCCTGTTAAAGGGCACAAAGACTGGACTTTGTGGTATATTCCTGCTTGTGAAGAATCTCCAAGGGATTGAATTGAGCTTGCCCCCTGTTTTGAACCCTCAGGCACATCTAAGCCTTCCTCAGCTAACATCTGGACTCTCTGCTGAGACTCCTACCCTGCCAAGTGGTGTCCTATCCAGTCCCTGAGCCCTTAAAAGGTGACGTTTGCAGACAAGAGCTGAAAATTAATGCATATAACGCAGTGCAGGGACATTTTTGACTCATCATCCGCAACGCGGCTGATAAATGCCACGCCACTGGCTTCGCGGCTAAAATCAATCGCCGATCTGTATCACAGCTGGGAGATCGACACATCATGGCTGGAGAAACAATGCGCAACACCCACTTGCAGCTGTTAATAACGACACAAACCCCACACAGCGTGGTTTTTTAATACCGTGCAACAGGATTTCCACGCATCATCCCTGGGCATCAAAGTCAACCCGACTCTGCACGGATTCAAGGTGCCCCGTCCAGAAATCGGCACACTGCTGAACCGACCGGAGAAGAAAACGATGCATGGCCTCCCTTGTGAGGAAGGAATCGACACATCATTGACTTTTCCGATGGACCCTCACCCGTGTGGCTTTATTTTTGACGCAGACCAGTTACTTTGTGTAACAACGTTCTCACTGTTTTCTATGGAATAAGACTCTTATTCTTTTGAAAATTCGTTTTTTTGTCATTTTGGTGTTGTTTGATTTAGGTAAATATTACCTATTTTTCTAAATCAGTGTGGTGTCCATTTTGTAGTGTTTTCACTGTATTACTGTGTGTGTTGGTACAAATACTTTAAACGTTGCTTCTGGATTAAGCATTTCTGCTCGTGTCAAGCTACCAAGGGGGTGAGAGGGGGTTAACCATGTGTGTTTCTCCTTTGCCCTGACTAGAGTGAGGGTCCTGGCTTCGACAGGGGGTGTAGTGAAATATGTGTTGAAATATGTGTTTTTGACCACTGACTTTGTGTTGCACCACTTTGCACCTGGATTAGCTGTCTAGTGTTCATCAGTTGCAGACAACAATTTGTATTCAGTTTAGCGCCTATTGACTTTATCGTAGCATTAGACACTGCCATGGTAAATCTGTTCGTACTTTTCCACATTGTAAACTGTGCTTGTTTTTGTGCTTTTTCTCACCAAGGGCTTTGGTTGATAAGTGTGTACTCAGATGCCAGGGAACGGCCTTGTTTTGATTTCACATCTTGAGATTATGGCCAAACCACAATGTGTTATTTTCAAAGCAGACCTAAACTAGCCAGCATGTTTGAATTGCTAAACGAGGGTTTTTTCCAGAAAGCTCCTTTTGGTTCTTTAAGATATAAAAAGACCCAGTGCGACAGCAAGAGTGAGAGTGGCCTCAATCAGGATTCTTGACGTCGGATGCCTGATGTCTGTCCTGTGAGTGTGGTAGTCTCTTTCTTGCAGTCGAATGGGGTCATCGTCCTGCTGGCATGAGAAAGATGAAGAGCTTGGCATGCCCTACGGTGATGAATTTTTACTTCATTATTTGCTTTGCATAATATAATATAAATACATATATTTTCTGTGTACATTGCAGTTGAGAATAATTTTTGTATATTTTTCTTTCATTGCTGTGACTATTTTTAAACGTGTGCTTTCAACATGCTAATCTCCTTTTAGGAACCATGTGGTGAAATAATAAATAATGTCTTCTTTGAACTAAGAGGTGCATTCCAAAGATTATTGTCAGCTCAGTCATTAGTGAAAGCAAAACAGGGGGTAACCTGTCTGCCAACCAAAGGCCCAATTTCTAACAGACACGTAAAAGAACGATGGATTAAACACAGATCTGTGTGTGAGTGTTTGAAAAGTGTCATCACTCTGTCCATCATCCTTTTGTATTGCTAAAGTCACCCTAAGTGGGAAGGGTATGCCTAGCCTGGGTCCCGTACTCACTGTGCCACTGGATTCAAGATAGCCTGGCTGATGAAGGGTGATACCCTGAACCGGCCCCAGGAAACTTGCTTTGAGTCCAGGGAGGAACTGGCCTGACAGTTCGGGCTGGACTGATCCCCTAGGGCACAGGGTCAAGGCTGAATTACACATGGCTGGGTCCAAACTGGGGTGGCATGGTGAGCAAAAGAATGATGGATTCAAACCAGATCTGTGATTGGGGGTGAGTGTTAAAAGTTTCATCGCTCCATCCATCATCCTTTTGTGTCACTAAAGTCATGTATATGACACCATGTATACCGGATAAAGAGGGGCAACACAATAACCTAGTGGGAATTCAGCAGACATGCAAGACATTAACCATTGTACCACCCACAAATAATTTTTGAGAATACAAAAGACAGATGGCACAGTCCTGCGACTATATAAATAAGGTTGGTTTGAAACGTCAATATTACATCTATGGTTGTCATGGTACTGGAAACCACACTAGAATTTGTCCTATAAATTATACAAGATCTTCCAAGTAATCATAATGAAATATACAACCACGTTACTGTGATTTTATGTCAAGCTGTATATGATTCTCACCATTATGGGCATTGCACCATCTGCACTTTGATTATTTGTATGTTATGAGCTGAGTATATAAAGAGCACCTTTTTGAAAGGAGTGGCCCCTATTGACACCGTTTTGGCTATATTAACAGGGATATCTTTGATTGATTCACAGAGGCCCAGTCACAGTATATTAACTTGTAAATGAACCCCACTGGGCTCTTTGGCAATAAGCAGAAGTTACACCACTGAGGCCCATATTTATACTTTTTGACGCAAAACTGCGCTAATGCAGTTTTGCGTAAAAAAAATTAGCGCCGGCTAACGCTATTCTGAAGCGCCATGCGGGCGCTGTATTTATTGAATGACGTTAGCCGGCGTTAGCCGCTGGCGCCGTCTGGTGTGCGTTAAAATAAAGGACGTACACCAGGCAGCGCCGGCGTAGGGGAAAATGGAGCTTGGGCGTCAAGAAATGGGGCAAGTCAGGTTGAGGCAATTTTTTCGCCTCACCCCGATTTGTGCCATTTTTTTTCACTCCCAACCCCCATAGAAATGACTCCTGTCTTAGCAAAGACAGGAGTCATGCCCTCTTGCCCAATGGCCATGCCCAGGGGACTTCTGTCCCCTGGGCATGGTCATTGGGCATAGTGGCATGTAGGGGGGCACAAATCAGGCCCCCCTATGCCACAAAAAAAAAAAAAAACACTTACCTGAACTTACCTTAATGTCCCTGGGATGGGTCCCTCCAGCCTTGGGTGTCCTCCTGGGGTGGGCAAGGGTGACAGGGGGTGTCCCTGGGGGCATGGGAGGGCACCTCTGGGCTCCTTCAGAGCCCACAGGTCCCTTAACGCCTGCCTTTTGCAGGCGCTAAAAAACGGTGCAAAAGCGGCCGTACGTCATTTTTTTTGACCCGCCCACTCCCGGGCGTGAATTTTGCCCGGGAGTATAAATCCGGCGCACATGCCTCGGAGTCGATTTTTTAGACGTGAACGCCTACCTTGCATCTCATTAACGTAAAGTAGGTGTCCTCGCTAAAAAATGACGCAAACTCCATGGACTTTGGCGCTAGACGCGTCTAACGCCAAAGTATAAATATGGAGTTAGTTTTGCGTCAAAATTGCGTAAAAAAAAACGACGCAATTCCGGCGCAAACAGAGTATAAATATGCCCCTGAGTGTATTCGTAGTCACAGGACTATAGTGTGGCAATTAAGTTGTGGTAAAAGTAGAATACCAATAACAGATGGCTTGAGATTTGCTGCTACAGGCATGCCTGTGCACATCAGTGTGATTGCCACTTGTGTACAAGCCTTGACAGAAAGTGTTTCTAAGGGGTACTTAAAAAAAAAAAAAAACTCTTTGTTTTTCTGAGCAATGATGTCTTAAAAAAACAGTGCTGATGTGTGTACTCTATGCCAATGGATGACAGATAAATACACCATTTTATAAGACCACAGAGTAGGGCTGCGTAGACTATGTTCAAACTAGTTACAGGTCACTTTCATTATACATCTGTGTAGTGTAACACAAAGAGTGTATCACCGTCCTTTTTAAACTTTTTCAAAATCTAGTGGAGCCCACTACCGAGAGGAAGAAGGATGAAAAAGTGGTTCAGAACAATATATTAATGCTGCAAAAAAGATGTATGCATCACAGCGAAAATATGCTGTACTAAAACATTAAGGGAGAAACCAGAAAATACTAAATTACCTGCCACACAAATATGCTTATATACATATATAAATATACTTGTATACATATAAAAAAGTATGCTGAAAGGGAATTAGAATATCAGGTCTATGCTGAGAAAACCCAGTAGTATATGGAAATGTATCCCCATACTGATGCTGAAGTCATGGGCTAAGCTACTGACAATATTCTAGCCAGGTTGTTATGTCACATCTCAAGTTTAACCCACTGAAAACACAATTCCTTCTGACTGCCCTACCTAACTGCCCTGTCCTATCCATATGTGACTCATTTCACGTCTGATGTTACACCTCCAGCCCTCCACTGTGGAGTGTGCCAAAAATGTTGGCTACTTCGTGGACATAAATCTTAAGTTTCAAGATTAAAGTAACGGCCATTGAGGCAAATTTCCAAAGTGGTCTCTTCCATGGAAGCTTTGAATCGGGATCTGTATTTCAAATTATTAATTTAATCGGCTGTGCTCTTAAAATTAAACATAGATAACACCCTGCTGGTAGAAGTTCCCTACCAGCACACACCTTCCTTCAAAGAAGCCCTCTATGCACCTGCCAGTGTTGCAAGAAAACTGGACCAAAACTCCAAACCTCTCCAGTTCTGATCTATATAAGGTGGATCCCCAGGGAGGCCATGGGTCTCTTGAAACTAGCATACACTGCAGGTATCAAGCATATAGCTAGGTTTCTGGAATCTGTTCACATCTTAGAAGGTAAATGCAAACTTTTGATTCTGTGCAGAATTCTTCCTGAAATATAAGCTTTTACAAAAGTCAAAAACACTATGAAAATGCTTCTCAAGGAGTGTTCTATGCTACCGACCATTAGAAATGAAAACCCTGTTATTTCAGCAACAATTACAACTGTAAAAAGACCTAAGGTTATTAGGTATTGTACTGAACTGATCATCCCTTCAGATTGCCACTGCTGATGCTAGATGCTATGTGAAATTTCTAACATATGAAAACGCTCAGATCTATCTGTATGCTTTAATATGTTGTATAGAATTATATGTACTTCCAGTTTTTGTAAACTTTTCCTATGCAAAGATTCTGTCTTTAAGTAAATGGTGGAAAGAAGGCTGTCCGGTATTGTAAGGAGCTGGTGGAAGGGGTTGAAATCGACATGATGGCTTACGCAGGACTCTCATATACTCATTTAGAGAAGGAAGTTCTGCTTAAATACCCTCATTGGCTCGTCGGATCCAGTCCCATAAACCAACAGAGCAATATCGGGTCTTAGAATTATAGGTGTGCACTCATTTTTATAATGGCTTGTTTTAAATCAGATCTTGAGTTCCAGGGACAAAAGGAAAAGTTAACAATTTATGAGAAAATAAATCTTATTTGTGGAGGTGGACACAACAGTAGAAATTGAAGACTTAATTAGACCCTACACATAAAGATCAATTCTTTGCACATAAAAGTCAGAATCAGGTGACATTTAGGGGGTCCCACGGTCAGGTTGCCGCCACTGTGGCCACCTTCCTGCAGGCCCCATTAAGAGTTCGCTGGTGAGTCAGCTGGAAGAAACTGTGTTTCTGCCTGCTGGCCCAGCGGGGAACGGGCTACAACATTGACGCTGGCTCATAGTAGAGCCGGCGGCAACGCTTTAGTGCGTAGGGTGCAGCAGCAGCCGTCGCGATATGAACATCGTGGTGGAGGTGGCCAGGTGGGCCCCTGCACTGCTCATGCCAAGTGCATGGGCAGTGCAGGAGATCCCCTGCACTCTGGCTCTGCTAGCCTTTACATGGCGGTGCTACTGCCATGTAGAAGAGTTGTAGTCCCGAGGGTGGTGCCGCTTGCAGCACTGCCCTGGTGAATTAGGACTGCCAGCCCCACCAGCCCCTCCTGTGGGGGGAAACTGGCGGTGCTGGCAGTCCGACTGCGGCATGACCGCCGCAGTCATAATGTGGCAGTCAGACCACCCTAAAGTTGTCGGACCACCACTTTTGCGGCAGTCAGATCGCCACTGCGACCTTGTTGGTCTGAAGACTGCCAGGGTCATAATCAGTCCGTTAATGTGAGAGAGAATATTCAGCTGTGCTCAGAGAGGAGTTGAGACTTTGTATTTTTTTGTGCCTACAATCTTGCTGAAGGAATGGGTCAGGGCTTGGCCCCAAACAAGGGGGCATATTCATTAAAAAAACAGCCATGCAACGCAGCAAGTCACCTTGCTGTGCTGCTCTGCGTGATTGGAGAACGACAGGAATTCGCCCTACCTAAGATTGTAGGGCACATTACTGTCTTTTCTCTGCACTGGCTCACAATGTGCTGCCTAGAACCTACACAGGCACCCTTACACCACTGTGCAAGGGTGCCTGCGGTATAAGCAGAGTTGTTTTGGGGCAGGAAGGGGTACCTTCCTGCACAAAAACTAGTCTGGGAGGCATGCTCCTCTTTCTATGTGTTCTGCACAATGCAGCACTCATAGAAAGAGTAAGTAACAAGGATGAATAAATATATTTCTCCTCTTTGCGCCTCACCTGAGGAGGTGTTGTAATCTGGTGCATTCCCAGGTTTACCAGTAATGGTAAATCTTAGAATGTGCCAAAATCCATGGGTGAATGCGTGGGAACACCCAGACTCCACCCATGGAACGCTATCCCAGAGTAAAGTAACTCAAAACAATGCAGTGTTTGTGCTGCATTCTGTTACTCTAGAATTATCAAGTCAGGCAAGGCCATTGCCAGGCTTGCTAAATCTAACTTAAGAGTTGATTCTCCCTTACACCCTGTTGCAAGTCGCAAGACGCATGTCTTTAATGCACCAAGATGACTGCGCACCCCCAGCAGATACAAGGCAAAATCATCCTAATCATGAGAAACTGATGTAGGTGATACAGTCTTGACATCTGGGAGTAGCAGCGGACTTGTGGAGGAGAGGAAATAAGATGGCTCTGAGTTGGAGCTGAGCTGGGAAACAAGTACTTGTTTTGCCCACCTGGGGCTTCACTGAAGGGGAGGTGGACATGGTGGTTAAAAGAGGCAGTGGGACAGAAGAAAAGGCCAGAACAATGCACCCTGGGACAACATCAAAGTGCTTAATTTAGGCCAAGCCATGCGGGAAGGAGGTGATGCTGGCGGGGGGAACAGGGCTGCACTGGATCAGGAAGTCTCAGACTGATGCACTTGACTTAAGCAGCTTCTGGTGAGGACAGATTCTAGTTGTCTGTGGGACATGGCCCTTCTTAAGGGATTTCCCTGAAACCTTTAGCTTTTTCCTCCCGTTTTTTGCTGACTTTCTTTCTGTGGCCTTAGGACTTTTGGAACTTCCCCAATGTACTGCAGTGAGAAAGTGTGCACGCCCTTCCTATACAGGCCAGGAAGGGGCAGCTTATGTGACTGGTTGAGGTGCAAAACCCAGGGATGCCCTGTAAAGAGGTACACCACATAGCGGGGTTGGGTAAGGCCCTGGCTACTGGAGGGATGCTGCACTGAATGTGCCACCCACCAGAATAGACTGCCAAACATGTGTTAGGCTTGACAGTGCAGCCTGTGGAGGCACAGTTGCGCTTGCGCTCAAGGTGGTCTTTCCCACTCTGTGGCCAACCCTGAGTAGGCCTTATGCTACTCCTCTAACACCCTCTGGAGTGCAAAATAGGTGGTATGTGGAAGGCAGGGCAGGTACACAAGAATGTTCCATGCCCTGGTAGGGAAGAACCTCCACGTGGGTTTTCCTTACCTAGGAGCTCATCTTTTCCCTAGGTTTTGCTGACTCTCTTGTAATGACCTTAGGGCCATAGGCACTCTCCCACTGTAAGTACAGTGTGAAAGTGCATGTGCACCTTTTTCTACATATGTTAGGAACTGGCGCTAACCATTGTGTGTGCACTTGCAATATGGTGATTTAACATGTACTGATCCTGCCACTGAAGGCCAGAGTGTGAGCACTTCCACTGGAGGTTATTAAAATGTACTGAGCCTGCCACTGTGGGCCAGTGTGTGCGCACTTGCAAAATGGTGTTTTAATATGTTCTGAGCCTGTCATAGCAGGCCTGTGTGGAAGCACTTGCACCTTTGGGTGTTCTTAAACTTGTGTACAGCCTGCCCCTGCAAACTTGTGTGTGCACCAGGCCACATTTGACTAGGGAGTGAGGAATACTCATGTGTTTTCACTTCCAATTAGGATTGCTCTGCCCATATGTTAACATGTGGAAAGTTTACAATTGCTCCTAACTGCAATAGTGGATTTCAGTGGAGCAGCCTCATAATGTTTCCTATCATTGAAATCGTTTTTACATACCCCTTCCTATGGTAAAGATGGTTTTGTCAACAGTCACTGGGAAATGTCACTTATAGAATGTGGGCATTACTCTGCTCTAAAACACTTTTTGTGCCTTTGTAAATTCACTCTATTCCACACTGGAGGCTGGGGAAGCATTGTGCATTCCCCAGAGACAGCTATCAACCTTGGGTTCACAACTGGAATGACAGACCTCTGCTATTTGAGGGCCTGACTGGATAGATTGGAGGCAGAGGTTTTGACACTTGGCCTCTCGGGTCAGATCATGGCCACACTAAAGATTAACGTCTGTATTACACGGCCCCATGGCAGACAGGACTAAAATTAAGGGGAGGCATCTATGGTTTAAAGGGGAACTCTCTGAACTCCCCCCAACTTCAAAGGCACACTACAGAATAATGACTGGTAGCATACTGCAGAAAACCAGAGATACACGTGCACAGATGTGTGGCAGGAGACCCTAGACCATGTGGTGCACTGTGCCAGAGGAATCTGTTGTGCACAAGGAGTATTTACTGCCCTTGGAAGGGACCACATACCCTTTCTGTATCGTGACTGCATCATGTGCCACTCTGAAGTGTGCTGTTTAAGGGCTTGTTTGCTTGCCCACTGGTCTCGGTGGAGGTCTCAGAGACATCAAAGACCTCCTGCGAGGGACCTACACCTTCTACCTGTGTCATCTGGAAAGTAGTGCCCTCCTAAGCACCTACATTTTCTGCTGGATTCCACCTGGTAGCAGTGGTGTGATCGTGGAACTAAGTATTGTGCCTGGAGACCGGATGCCTGGTGCGAAGCCTTCAAAGTACTGCCCACATTCAAGGAGGGTGTTCCTTCATTGTGTGGCCACTACATGCATAAGAGTCTTGTTTGTGGTGACAGTATTTACCGGATGCGAGACCCCGCAAGGCTCACTTTGTCAACTGTGCTGAATTTCTCTTGTGAGACACGCTGAATACACGCTCTTTGCATGTGGTGTCCAATTCACAGCTTGCGACCCTCGGGTGGGGGCATACCCAGAGCACTGCCACTTTCTACTTTGTGTGGCACCGCTAAACTTGTGTCTTTGTGTGTGCTGGAATTGTCTGGCGCGACTCAAGTCATTGCGCACTAGTTGCTGTGCCTCATTTCAGGGAGGTACGGTATTGGTCACTTTCTGTGTGTAATCGGAATTGTCTCAGGTGACTCAAGTCATTGCGCCCCTGATATTGTGCCTCATTCCAGGGATACACAGAACCAGTATCTTTTCGTGGGTGATCGGAATCACCTGGTGCATCTCAAGTCATCGCGCACCGGTGCTGTGCCTCATTCCAAGAAGGTATGGAATTAATGATTCTTTGTGTGCAACTGGGATTTTCTGGTATGACTCAAGTCTTTGCATACCGATGTTCATTCTCATTCCAGGGAGGTGCAGAATTGGTAACTATTTGTGTACTGCAGTGCCTGGGCTGGTTGGACACTATTGCGAACAGTGTGTGCCTTACAGTGACCTCCCCCGAGTTTTGCAGACCCGGGGCCTGTGATGGAAGGCAAGAGGCAGGCCTTTGAGTGAACTTCCCGAGTGGTGGCCAAACCTCCATTAGTTGACTGTTGCCTGATCATCCTGTTATCTATTCTTTCCCCACAACTTTTCCCTGGGATCCTGAATAAGTGTGACTCTGGCCGTGATCATCCTAGTATCAGGGGAAAGGTTGCTTTAATTTCCAATTCATGCATGTGGGGTAATAGGAATTGGGTTGAAGGGTGGAGGAAGGTTTGGGCCCACAGGGTCTGCGAGTACAGCAACAGCTGACCTATTGTATATCAGTGCACTGCATGAGGGTGCTGGAAGTGAGTGTGCAAGTCTGTGCTATTTGAGTCTGCCTGATATCCGAGGCACCACATAGCGATGTGGAGTGAGTGTGTGGGAGTGACTGCCTGAGGTTTACTACACCACACGCAAGTGTTGCTGTACATGTTGTTCCCTTGCCACAAGACTATCATGGCTGGCAGTGTTTTTTTTTAACCTGTGCAGCCTAGGCCACTGATTTATTTACAAGTGCTGTTATTATATTTGTGTACACATTGCTGCTAACGTTGTGAACTGGGGTGCACACTAGAACTGTATGATACTGAATTGGGATCATTGCTGGGGTGGGACTCATGCTGACAATGTTTTGCATCAGATGAGGGTGCTGGAAGGGATTTTTCCTAGGTGTACTTATAGCTAATATTGTTTTTAACACAGTTGGGCCTAGTACTGCTAGCTATATTTCTGAATGTGAATATGTCCAGAGTTAGAAATGGGGTCTTTGTCTGGCAGTCAAGTTACCCCCTGTCCAAGCAAGGACCCTCACTCTAGTCAGGGTAAGTTACACACAATCCAAATTATCCTGTGCCCACCCTCTGGTAACATGGCACTGAGCAGTAAGGCTTAACTTAGAAGGCAATGTGTAAAGTATTTGTGCAATCAATCATGTAATAACACAGTATAAACAGTATAAAAACCACAAAAATACACCACACAGGTTCAGAAAATCATAGAATATTTATCCGAGTAGAATAAGGTCAAAACGATCAAGATTTGATAAGTACATGTTGAAATATCACTTTAGAAAATGATAAAAAGAGTCTTTAGTTCTGAAAAAAAGCAATAATTGTCTCTTGCAAGCACAAAGTACATGGTTTGCGTCAAAATTATCCGCAAGGTACCATCGAGGAGGAGATGCGTAGAAAACTGGGAGGTGTGCTTGGGTTTCTCCAGGCACACCCAGATGATGCATGGATATTTTTCATGCAGCAAGGACCTTGCATCGATTTCTGGCTTACGGACTCGGATCCTCTTTGGGTTGAGGGGTGTTTGAACGGCCTGGGGACAATGCGGAGAAATCCTGGCATGCAGGACAAAGTCACAGGGGCTGCGTTGATCCAGTGGGCGAGGCAGGGAAATTTCTGTCACACGGCAGGCGCTGCATCGATTCTTCTCGCAGGAAGTCAGGCTGTGTCGTTCCAGACACGGCTATGCGTCCATCCAGTGGGCAATGCAACAAAGTTCCGGTCGCAACACTGGCGCCGCGTCGATCTCCACTCAGGGACCCAGGCTGCATCATTCCGGTTCAACGTGCAGTGATTTTCTCACCACGATGCAGGCTGTGTGTCATTTATGGCAGGCTGTGCATCAAAGTTTCACCGCACCAGGAGTTCCTTGCAGAGATGAAGTCTTTTTGGCCCTGAGATTTCAGAAAACAGGAGACAAGCTCAAATCCAAGCCCTTGGAGAGCAGTTCTCTGGCAGAGCCAGAGGGCAGCAAGGCAGCAGGGCAACAGCAAGGCAGCAGTCCTTTTCAGCAAAGCAGTCAGGTGAGTCCTTTGGGCAGCCAGGCAACTTCTCTTGGAAGATTGCAGGTTCTGGTTCTGAGTTTCTTCCCCAGTGGTGTCTTGTCCAAAAGTGTCTGAGTTGGGAGGGTCAGAGGCCCTGTTTAAATACCCAAATGTGCCTTTGAAGTGGGGGAGACCTCAAAGAGTGGCTTAGAATTGCACAAGGTCCCCTTTCAGTTCCATCCTGTCTACCAGGGACCCAGTAGGGGGTTTGGCAGTCCATTGTGTGAGGACAGGCTACTGTCCTTTGACATGCAAGTGGCAGGCCCTCTACCCTCCCAGCTCAGGAAGACCCATTCAGTATGCAGATGTGTGTAGGTGTGACTGAGCATCCTGTGTTTGGGGTTGTCTTAGTGAAATGCTCAAGGGAGCTGTCAACTAACCCAGCCAGACGTGGATTGTAAGGCACAGAAGGATTTAGGTGCAGAGAAATGCTCACTTTCTAAAAGTGGCATTTCTAAAATAGTAATATTAAATCCAACCTCACCAGTCAGCAGGATTTTGTATTACCATTCTGGGCATACTAAATATGACCTTGTTACTCCTCTGAGATCAGAATCTCCCACTCAAACAGTATACGAGGTAGGGCCTACCTTAGGGGTGACTTATATGTAGAAAAAGGGGAGTTTAAGGCATGGCAAGTACTTTTAAATGCCAAGTCGAAATGGCAGTGAAACTGCACACACATGCTTTGCAATGGTAGGACTGAGACATGGTTAGGGGGCTACTTATGTGACTGGCACAATCAGTGCTGCAGGCCCACTAGTAGCATTTAATCTACAGGCCCTGGACACATGTAGTGCACTTTTACCAAGGACTTATAAGTAAATTAAATAAGCCAATTGGGTATGAGCCAATGTTACTATGTTTTAAGGGAGAGAGCATATTCACTTTAGCACTGGTCAGCAGGGGTAAATTGAACAGAGTCCTAAAACCAGCAAATCCAGAGTCACAAAGTGGAGGGAGGCAGGCCAAAAGTTGAGGGTGACCACCCTAAGGCTGTCAGGTCTAACATCCAGATTTACATGATGTTCGTGTTGTGTTAACTAATGTGTGTTGAACACAAAACGTTACTGACATACACCTTGTGTGAAGTCTCTTCTGTGACGCTCAGTGTATATGTTGCGCAAGAGTCCTGGGTCAGTGATTTACAAATTGCCCCTATGGTACGCATGTCTGCTCAGTGCCAAGCTACCTAAGGGAGAGCGCAGGTTATACAGTGAGTGTAATCACCCACCCCTGACGGGAGTGGTAGGTTTGGTCTGGCTAGGGCCTTGCCTCAGCCAACCAGAAGGTGCGGCCTCCACCACTGCCACTGAGGAGTGGCAGTAAAGCAGAAACCTGGGGGCCATATCTTAGGAAAGAGCACAGCATAAAGGAGTGAAGAGATACATCATTGCCAGAACCTAAATCAGTACCAGAACCTCCCCCGTCCCTATGGTCGGCCATGAAACAGCCCAGGAAAAGCCCCATAATAACAAACAGGGCAAAACAATGATCCAAAGATAGAGCAGACAACCCCAAAACAGGGATACTTATCAAAACGACAGGGACACCAGTCATATGAACACCACAAAAAGCACAACTGGAACCACAGGCAGCGGAGTAAATGTGAACAGACAAATAGGAACACACAAGATGGACATGAAGGAATGGAATCTCAACAAACCCGAATGACGATACACAATTGCATAGCTAGTGAAGAAACTTTCAAAGGAGCAAAACATTAAAAAATAACCAAACTATGATGGAGTAAGTTCCACAGGAACTTGAGAAAACCTACAGCCGCTGTAGAGGACTGAGATCGGAGTTCCCATGGGACTGGGAGTCGACAGGAACCCCTTTTCCCCCTGGAAGTTGGAAGAGAATACCTTTCCCCTAATGAACTGAGATTATTGTTGCAAAAGCAGGAATGCTGAAAAATAAATCACTTTACAAATTAAATGGAAAAGGAGCACAAAATAGGTTGGAACAGAGCTGCAGACACGACACATCAAAACAGATTGGACAAATATGCCTTCCGGAGGGAATGAAAACAAAGAACGCAACTAGAACAATTGAGAGAACGGATCTGCCAATATTGAAAGAAACACCGCTAGTGTTGAGCGACACAGAAAAAACTCTAGAATACAAAATGGTCATCCAAAAATATTGAACTCAATCTACTACTCGCAAATCTCCACAAACTTAGTGGCAGAATGCATCAGAATTACGAACCCCGACCACTGTGAGCTCATAAGCAAAGCCCACCTGAGGATGCCAACGGACGATAAAGGTGGACTACTGCAACATAATAACAATACCACAATTTACAGAGGAACTCCACACCTGACTATTCATGAGGAGATGGATCCCCACTGTTCAGTTTCTGAGACTGGAATACCGCACTACAGGAGCGGCCTGGCTGTTGCCCGACTTCACTATGCCTCGACAGGAACAGAGGAGAGGATTTGATGACACCAACGGAACACTTTAAGACAAAACATAAAATATATGATGATTTGTTCCGCTAGCTTGAGAACAGTTTTGGAAGGGACTTCATGACACTTCAATACTCCAGAAGAAGCGAGAGGCAGGCTGTAGGGTTGGCAGGTCAAACATAATGCAAGAAGGGAGAAAAATTAAGAATGATAAACAATCTATGAAGCAATGGACAGCAGAGAAAAATGTACTCTAAAACAAGGCATCAAAGGTACTTGGAGCCTTTAAGCATGACTGACCAAGTGGATAAGCATTGGCAAAGCCAATAGGTTTTGCCTATACAAGAGCTAATGGCTTTGCAAATATGTTTTACTCATTTTGTACAACAGTTTGGCAGCTGTTCAGCATGGCTAAAAGTTAGTGGGTAGTGGTAGAGTGCTACACAGTTGAGTATGGTGTCAGAGTGAAGTAGAATTTATGGGAGTACCCCATCATAGAGTGTTGTGCTGTGGAGTGGCCTAGAGTGAAGTGGCATAAAGTACAGTGGTGTAGAATTGTTTGGCATGGAGAGCAGTAGCATAGAATGCATTGGATTTGAGTAAAGTGGTGTAGAGTGCATTGAAGTAGAGTGCAGTGACAAAGAGTAGAGTGGCATAGAGTGCGGTGGCGTAGAGTAGGTTGTTTAAGTGTAGAGTGAATTGGCATAGAGTGGAGTGGTTCAGGGAGGAGAGGAGTGGTGCAGGGTAGAGTGCAGGTGTGTAGAGTAAAGTTGCATACAGTGCAGAAGGGTAGAGTAGAATGGCATAGAGTGTAGAGGCGTAGAGTGGTGTGCAGTGGTGCAGAATAGATTAGAGTAGCATGGAGGGATGCAGAGTGCAGTGGGGTAGCGTACAGTAGAGTGGAGTGAGTGGTGCAGGGTAGAGTAAAATGGTGCAGAGTAGAGTGACACAGAGTACAGTGGTGTAGAGAAGAGTGGTGCAGAGAGCAGTGGCATAAAGCGCAATGTTGCAGAGTAGAATGGAGTGGCATAGAGTGCAGTGAGGTAAGGGAAATGGTGTGGAGTGCAGTGGTGCAGAGCTGAGTAATGTTGAGTTAAGTGGCAGAGAATGCAGTCTTGCAGAGTAGAGTGCTGGCCCATCAGTGACCTCAGGATAGTCGGTTATCCAGGCACATTCACACCACCACAGAGCCTCCCCCCTCAGGAAACACCACCACAGCACTCACCCTGCGTGTCCATACCTCTGTCCCCAGGACATGTCAATCATCAGGATGTCCACCACTACAGGGAACCCAGGGCACACCTAGCACCCAAGACAATCAGGGACCTGGGGTCAGTGGCAGTGTGCACACCGTTTAGGGGACAGAGGCACAGGACAACAGGGAAGCTGGGAGGACTGCTGTGCATCAGGGGGAGGACAGGCCCAGGGAACCGACTCTCCAAGAGGCACGCACTGAGATCCTGGGAGCATACCAACATTCACAGAATACACTGGGCCAGATCCTGGACAATGTACAGGAGAACAAGTGGCTGCAGGAGGGACAGTACCAGGGAATCAGGGAGGACGTAAAGGCCATTAACACCACCCTGGTCTCCATTGCAGGGGTGCTGGCAGACATGGCCAACATTATGAGGGAGGCAGTATCACACCAGCGGGCCCCTGCTACTAGCCAGACTACTGAACAGCCCCCACTTCCGCTGCCATTAGTGGAGGTGAGGCCCCGCCACGGGACCAACTGGCCACCAGCACCCCTCCCCCAGAGGAAGGAGAACCACCCGCAAATGTTCCCTACGATCCAGGCAGAAGCCAGAGACTATTGCCAAGACCCCCGCCAGGAAATGAGACTCTCCTGATTGTCACCCTCGTGTCCCACTCTGTCACCCTGTCCACCTTGAACTGCTATTCCTCCCCTTTCTATATCACCATGGATACTGCACCTGGGCTACAAATAGACTGGAACTATACCCTGGACATTCCTCCATCATCACCCTAGCACTTTGAACTTCTCCCTTTTCTTCATAGCACAGCAATAAACACACTTTGAAAAAATACAAGTATGGAGTATGTCAAATGACTTCAGTATGTATTCGTTTTACAAGGTTTAAACATTGCAATTCAACTGTACAGTAATGTTTACATAGGAAAGACCTGTAGTTGGCTGCAGTGAACACACCAGGAGCAAAAGTGGAGCACCAACGTCTGCAAAAAGAGTTGCCAAAGGGGACAGCGTGTGGCCATAGGAGTGGGTATCACAGCCTGCCAGTTACATTTGGAAACTAAAAACTGACAATGAAATGAAAAGTTACACTGCCTTACCTGTGTGTCATTGGAAGTATTGTCTAATCACTGCCGTTCTGTTGTCCTCATCCCCATCCTCTGCCTCCTCATCTTCACTGATCAAAGGGTCTACTGCTGCCACACGGCCAGCTCCAGCCTCTTCCTCCTGCAGAAAAGGCACATGGCGTCTCAAGATAAGGTTATGCAACAGGCAGCATGCCACGATTATTTGGCAGACCTTCTTGGGTGAGTAGCATAGGGATCCACAGTTAGATGGAGGCACCAAAACCTTGCCTTCAGGAGCCCAAATGTACGTTCAATGATCCTTCTTTTACGCCCATGTGCCTCATTGTAACGTTCCTCAGCCCTTGTCCTGGGATTCTTCATATGGGTCACCATGATAGGCTGGGGTATCCACCATGTCGCGTGGGCTCTCATTATCCTAAATGAGACTACTGGATTTCTAGGCAGCAGGATCGATAACGGTGTGGGGGACTGAGTCTGACCCACGTGTAAGGAACTCTGTCACCCTAAATCCGGTTTTTGCTCCGGCTAACTAGCAGTGCCTCATTTCTCCCACGGGGAAGAAATGATTAGGCAGCCGAGCGCATGACATCTTTGGAACTTCTCAGGGAAGTCGTGGTCACTCAGATCCAAACCAACTCTCTCATTTACAATATGGTCTCATATACAAATGACAAAAACAGTATAAGTTTTATATAATGTTTTAATAAAACGACTGTATTTTAGATAATAAGGCGTGAGCCGCAATAACCAGAACAATACAACATAGTAGGATTGAAATAGTCACCAGGAGAGTAAAACATAAGAACAAAGCTATCATATTGCCTAACAGTTTCTACTCTCCCTCTGCTTGTTCTATTTAGAGCACAGCATGTGAATCTTCTAGCTTGCCTTTCCGAATCACCGGGGAGACATAAGCCCTCATACCTGAGCAAAGGCCTGTGATCTGGTTCAGCATCTGCAATGAGGCAGTCAGTGTCTTGCTGTGGGTCTCTGGTCGGAATCTCCCTCTTCTAACCAGAGTCACCTGCAAATATCGCTGGACAACTGTTAGCCACATACTATCCCTTATAGCCCACACCATACCCATACACCAACATCCACAGGGTGGGAACCAGGGCTCACCTATTAGCCACACCCGGTGCCTCTGTAGTTGGCCCATCACATTTGCGATGCTGCTATTCCTTAGGATAAAGGCATCATGCACCGACCCAGGATACTTAGCATTGACATGGGAGATGTACTGCTCCACCAAACACACCATCTGCACATTCATTGAGTGAATATTTTTTTGATTTCTGAAGACCTGTTCATTTTGCCGGTGGGGGGGGGGACACATGTTATCTGTGTTTCATCAATCGCCCCAATTATGTTGGGGTTATGTCTAATTGCATAGAAATCAGCCTTTACTGTGGGCAAATCCTCCACCTGGGGGAAAACAATGTAGCTGCACATGTGTTTAATCAGGGCAAACAACACGCTTGTCAGCACTATTGAGAACATTGGCTGCAACATTCCTGTTGCTGAGCTCTCTATCACTTGGAAAGAACCAGTTGCCAAAAAATGGAGCACAGATAGGACTTGCACAAGAGGGGGGATCCCAGTGGGGTGATGGAATGCAGATATCAAGCCAGGCTCCAATTGGGCACACAGCTTTGTGATTGTGGCCCTGTCAAGTATCTAGGTGAGGATAATGTGCCTGTCCTCCTTTATTGCCAAGTCCACCAGGGGTCTGTACACAGGGAATGTCTCCATCTCTTATTCATCCTCAGCGGTTGTAATCTATGGGGAAAAAGAATGAGGAGCCTGTCATAAACTGTACATTGTAGCCACTACAGTTCAATGCATGATGTGAATTTTAAATGTATTAGTGGCACATGTCCTGTACGTGCAATTGTGATCTGTGACGCAGTTATGATCCATGCACTCCCCCGTGAAATGGCGTCCGCCTGTCCTGTATGGAGTGACAGGTGGAAGTGAGGTAATTCCGCTGACGTTGTCCGCCATTGCGGAAGGCGGTCGGGATCTGCTGTGCAACGCCTCATTGGATAATATTGGGCCCTATGTGGTACAGTGGCCAATGATGTACGCCGGCGGTGAAGGTTTACACATTGCCCCTATGGTACGCATGTCTGCTCAGTGCCAAGCTACCTAAGGGAGAGCGCAGGTTATACAGTGAGTGTAATCACCCACCCCTGACGGGAGTGGTAGGTTTGGTCTGGCTAGGGCCTTGCCTCAGCCAACCAGAAGGTGCGGCCTCCACCACTGCCACTGAGGAGTGGCAGTAAAGCAGAAACCTGGGGGCCATATCTTAGGAAATAGCACAGCATAAAGGAGTGAAGAGATACATCATTGACAGAACCTAAATCAGTACCAGAACCGCCCCCGTCCCTATGGTCGGCCATGAAACAGCCCAGGAAAAGCCCCACAATAACAAACAGGGCAAAACAATGAACCAAAGATAGAGCAGACAACCCCAAAACAGGGATACTTATCAAAACGACAGGGACACCAGTCATATGAACACCACAAAAAGCACAACTGGAACCACAGGCAGCGGAGTAAATGTGAACAGACAAATAGGAACACACAAGATGGACATGAAGGAATGGAATCTCAACAAACCCGAATGACGATACACAATTGCATAGCTAGTGAAGAAACTTTCAAAGGAGCAAAACATTAAAAAATAACCAAACTATGATGGAGTAAGTTCCACAGGAACTTGAGAAAACCTACAGCCGCTGTAGAGGACTGAGATCGGAGTTCCCATGGGACTGGGAGTAGACAGGAACCCCTTTTCCCCCAGGAAGTTGGAAGAGAATACCTTTCCCCTAATGAACTGAGATTATTGTTGCAAAAGCAGGAATGCTGAAAAATAAATCACTTTACAAATTAAATGGAAAAGGAGCACAAAATAGGTTGGAACAGAGCTGCAGACACGACACATCAAAACAGATTGGACAAATATGCCTTCCGGAGGGAATGAAAACAAAGGACGCAACTAGAACAATTGAGAGAACGGATCTGCCAATATTGAAAGAAACACCGCTAGTGTTGAGCGACACGGAAAAAACTCTAGAATACAAAATGGTCATCCAAAAATATTGAACTCAATCTACTACTCGCAAATCTCCACAAACTTAGTGGCAGAATGCATCAGAATTACGAACCCCGACCACTGTGAGCTCATAAGCAAAGCCCACCTGAGGATGCCAACGGACGATAAAGGTGGACTACTGCAACATAATAACAATACCACAATTTACAGAGGGACTCCACACCTGACTATTCATGAGGAGATGGATCCCCACTGTTCAGTTTCTGAGACTGGAATACCATACTACAGGAGCGGCCTGGCTGTTGCCCGACTTCACTATGCCTCGACAGGAACAGAGGAGAGGATTTGATGACACCAACGGAACACTTTAAGACAAAACATAAAATATATGATGATTTTTTCCGCTAGCTTGAGAACAGTTTTGGAAGGGACTTCATGACACTTCAATACTCCAGAAGAAGCGAGAGGCAGGCTGTAGGGATGGCAGGTCAAACATAATGCAAGAAGGGAGAAGAATTAAGAATGATAAACACTCTATGAAGCAATGAACAGCAGAGAAAAATGTACTCTAAAACAAGGCATCAAAGGTACTTGGAGCCTTTAAGCATGACTGACCAAGTGGATAAGCATTGGCAAAGCCAATAGGTTTTGCCTATACAAGAGCTAATGGCTTTGCAAATATGTTTTACTCATTTTGTACAACAGCTTGGCAGCTGTTCAGCATGGCTAAAAGTTAGTGGGTAGTGGTAGAGTGCTACACAGTTGAGTATGGTGTCAGAGTGAAGTAGAATTTATGGGAGTACCCCATCATAGAGTGTTGTGCTGTAGAGTGGCCTAGAGTGAAGTGGCATAAAGTACAGTGGTGTAGAATTGTTTGGCATGGAGAGCAGTAGCATAGAATGCATTGGAGTTGAGTAAAGTGGTGTAGAGTGCATTGAAGTAGAGTGCAGTGACAAAGAGTAGAGTGGCATAGAGTGCGGTGGCGTAGAGTAGGTTGTTTAAGTGTAGAGTGAATTGGCATAGAGTGGAGTGGTTCAGGGAGGAGAGGAGTGGTGCAGGGTAGAGTGCAGGTGTGTAGAGTAAAGTTGCATACAGTGCAGAAGGGTAGAGTAGAATGGCATAGAGTGAAGAGGCGTAGAGTGGTGTGCAGTGGTGCAGAATAGATTAGAGTAGCATTGAGGGATGCAGAGTGCAGTGGGGTAGCGTACAGTAGAGTGGAGTGAGTGGTGCAGGGTAGAGTAAAATGGTGCAGAGTAGAGTGACACAGAGTACAGTGGTGTAGAGCAGAGTGGTGCAGAGAGCAGTGGCATAAAGCGCAATGTTGCAGAGTAGAATGGAGTGGCGTAGAGTGCAGTGAGGTAAGGGAAATGGTGTGGAGTGCAGTGGTGCAGAGCTGAGTAATGTTGAGTTAAGTGGCAGAGAATGCAGTCTTGCAGAGTAGAGTGCTGGCCCATCAGTGACCTCAGGACAGTCGGTTATCCAGGCACAGTCACACCACCACAGAGCCTCCCCCCTCAGGAAACACCACCACAGCACTCACCCTGCGTGTCCATACCTCTGTCCCCAGGACATGTCAATCATCAGGATGTCCACCACTACAGGGAACCCAGGGCACACCTAGCACCCAAGACAATCAGGGACCTGGGGTCAGTGGCAGTGTGCACACCGTTCAGGGGACAGAGGCACAGGACAACAGGGAAGCTGGGAGGACTGCTGTGCATCAGGGGGAGGACAGGCCGAGGGAACCGACTCTCCAAGAGGCACGCACTGAGATCCTAGGAGCATACCAACATTCACAGAATACACTGGGCCAGATCCTGGACAATGTACAGGAGAACAAGTGGCTGCAGGAGGGACAGTACCAGGGAATCAGGGAGGACGTAAAGGCCATTAACACCACCCTGGTCTCCATTGCAGGGGTGCTGGCAGACATGGCCAACATTATGAGGGAGGCAGTATCACACCAGCGGGCCCCTGCTACTAGCCAGACTACTGAACAGCCCCCACTTCCGCTGCCACTAGTGGAGGGGAGGCCCTGCCACGGGACCAACTGGCCACCAGCACCCCTCCCTCAGAGGAAGGAGAACCACCCGCAAATGTTCCCTACGATCCAGGCAGAAGCCAGAGACTATTGCCAAGACCCCCGCCTGGAAATGAGACTCTCCTGATTGTCACCCTCGTGTCCCACTCTGTCACCCTGTCCACCTTGAACTGCCATTCCTCCCCTTTCTATAACACCATGGATACTGCAGCTGGGCTACAAATAGACTGGAACTATACCCTGGACATTCCTCCATCATCACCCTAGCACTTTGAACTCCTCCCTTTTCTTCATAGCACAGCAATAAACACACTTTGAAAAAATACAAGTATGGAGTATGTCAAATGACTTCAGTATGTATTCGTTTTACAAGGTTTAAACATTGCAATTCAACTGTACAGTAATGTTTACATAGGAAAGACCTGTAGTTGGCTGCAGTGAACACACCAGGAGCAAAAGTGGAGCACCAATGTCTGCAAAAAGAGTTGCCAAAGGGGACAGCGTGTGGCCATAGGAGTGGGTATCACAGCCTGCCAGTTACATTTGGAAACTAAAAACTGACAATGAAATGAAAAGTTACACTGCCTTACCTGTGTGTCATTGGAAGTATTGTCTAATCACTGCAGTTCTGTTGTCCTCAACCCCATCCTCTGCCTCCTCATCTTCACTGTTCAAAGGGTCTACTGCTGCCACACGGCCAGCTCCAGCCTCTTCCTCCTGCAGAAAAGGCACATGGCGTCTCAAGATAAGGTTATGCAACAGGCAGCATGCCACGATTATTTGGCAGACCTTCTTGGGTGAGTAGCATAGGGATCCACAGTTAGATGGAGGCACCAAAACCTTGCCTTCAGGAGTCCAAATGTACGTTCAATGATCCTTCTTTTACGCCCATGTGCCTCATTGTAACGTTCCTCAGCCCTTGTCCTGGGATTCTTCATATGGGTCACCATGATAGGCTGGGGTATCCACCATGTCGCGTGGGCTCTCATTATCCTAAATGAGACTACTGGATTTCTAGGCAGCAGGATCGATAACGGTGTGGGGGACTGAGTCTGACCCACGTGTAAGGAACTCTGTCACCCTAAATCCGGTTTTTGCTCCGGCTAACTAGCAGTGCCTCATTTCTCCCACGGGGAAGAAATGATTAGGCAGCCGAGCGCATGACATCTTTGGAACTTCTCAGGGAAGTCGTGGTCACTCAGATCCAAACCAACTCTCTCATTTACAATATGGTCTCATATACAAATGACAAAGACAGTATAAGTTTTATATAATGTTTTAATAAAACGACTGTATTTTAGATAATAAGGCGTGAGCCGCAATAACCAGAACAATACAACATAGTAGGATTGAAATAGTCACCAGGAGAGTAAAACATAAGAACAAAGCTATCATATTGCCTAACAGTTTCTACTCTCCCTCTGCTTGTTCTATTTAGAGCACAGCATGTTAATCTTCTAGCTTGCCTTTCCGAATCACCGGGGAGACATAAGCCCTCATACCTGAGCAAAGGCCTGTGATCTGGTTCAGCATCTGCAACGAGGCAGTCAGCGTCTAGCTGTGGGTCTCTGGTCGGAATCTCCCTCTTCTAACCCGAGTCACCTGCAAATATCGTTGGACAACTGTTAGCCACATACTATCCCTTATGGCCCACACCATACCCATACACCAACATCCACAGGGTGGGAACCAGGGCTCACCTATTAGCCACACCCGGTGCCTCTGTAGTTGGCCCATCACATTTGGGATGCTGCTATTCCTTAGGATAAAGGCATCATGCACCGACCCAGGATACTTAGCATTGACATGGGAGATGTACTGCTCCACCAAACACACCATCTGCACATTCATTGAGTGAATATTTTTTTGATTTCTGAAGACCTGTTCATTTTGCCGGTGGGGGGGGGACACATGTTATCTGTGTTTCATCAATCGCCCCAATTATGTTGGGGTTATGTCTAATTGCATAGAAATCAGCCTTTACTGTGGGCAAATCCTCCACCTGGGTGAAAACAATGTAGCTGCACATGTGTTTAATCAGGGCAAACAACACGCTTGTCAGCACTATTGAGAACATTGGCTGCAACATTCCTGTTGCTGAGCTCTCTATCACTTGGAAAGAACCAGTTGCCAAGAAATGGAGCACAGATAGGACTTGCACAAGAGGGGGGATCCCAGTGGGGTGATGGAATGCAGATATCAAGCCAGGCTCCAATTGGGCACACAGCTTTGTGATTGTGGCCCTGTCAAGTTTCTAGGTGAGGATAATGTGCCTGTCCTCCTTTATTGCCAAGTCCACCAGGGGTCTGTACACAGGGAATGTCTCCATCTCTTATTCATCCTCAGCAGTTGTAATCTATGGGAAAAAAGAATGAGGAGCCTGTCATAAACTGTACATTGTAGCCACTACAGTTCAATGCATGATGTGAATTTTAAATGTATTAGTGGCACATGTCCTGTACGTGCAATTGTGATCTGTGACGCAGTTATGATCCATGCACTCCCCCGTGAAATGGCGTCCGCCTGTACTGTATGGAGTGACAGGTGGAAGTGAGGTAATTCCGCTGACGTTGTCCGCCATTGCGGGAGGCGGTCGGGATCTGCTGTGCAACGCCTCATTGGATAATATTGGGCCCTATGGGGTACAGTGGCCAATGATGTACGCCGGCGGTGAAGGTATGCACCACCATGGACGTCACCGCCATTTTCTATCTGTTCACTCACTTGCTACCTGACCTTCAACAGGAGCAGACCTACACTGCATGTGCTGCTGTGACCTGTGTCTGGAAGCTACCATGGCTTGTGTGACTGGGGAAAGGGCCCTGCCTTCACCTCGGTGGAGTCAGAGAGACTAGTGGATGGGGTCCTACCCCAGTACGGACTGCTGTATGGGCCTCCAGCTCAACAGGTGAGTACACTGTGAGCACAATGCATGTGGCATGAACGCAGGGAGTGCTTTGTGTGAAGGCCTCATGTTAGGGGAGTTGGCGGATGGGCCCTGGGCAGCGTGCAGCATGTATGCTGGGCCCTGTCTGTGCGAAAGGGGATGGGAAGGGCTATGGTGGGCCATGAGTGTAACAGCCAGGACGGTCTATTTAATACCTTTCTCTGTGTATATTTTCTCTGCAGGTCAAAAAAATGGTATATGGCATGCCATCGCCAAGGACGTGCGGACCCTGGGGGTCTACGGCAGGCGGAGCACCCACTGTCGTAAACGGTGGGAGGACCTGAGACGCTGGGCACGGAAGACGGCAGAGGCCCAGCTGTGGATGGCCTCCCAACGAGAAAGGGGTGCCCATAGAACACTGACCCCTCTGATGGCCTGCATACTGGTGGTGGGCTATCCGGAGCAGGATGGGCACATGAGAGCATCACACCAGCCACAAGGGGGTGATTACAATGCCCATCATTACTACTTACACATGGTGGGGTGGTATCTGGGTGGGGGATGTGTGTTTGGGGGCGCCCCATGCCAGGCCTAACATTGCAGAGTAGGTTCCATGTTGGGCAGGGATCTGATGTAAAATTCTTCCAACCTAGCTAGTAGGCATCCAATATTGGACAGCAGGGCTGTGTGGGTTCCAGGTATGCTGAAGCTGGTGGTATGTGTCCCTCCCCATGCCCTGGTGACTAGCATTGTTACTGGTAGTGCATTGCACAGTGCGTAGGGCTATTCCCTGTGTGTGAGGGAGCTGTGTACACCAACAGTGCTGTTGGTGCAGCCAGTGACCCAGTGTATCCTTTGTCTCTTCACCCCTCCTTTTTGTTTTGTCATCCTGTCCTTATGTGCACTAGCATCATCTGGCAGAGGAGCAGAGGCACTGGTGACGGAGGGAGCTCCATCCCTCAGGACCCAGGAGGCAGAGTCCACCGACGGTGAGGGCACCAGTGGGACAGAGGGCGAGGGGAGCACCACGGCAGAGACAGGAGGGGACAGTTCGGACACGGATACCTCCTCCGATGTGTCTCCCTGGTTGTGGTGGACACCTCTGTGACCACCCCACTACAGGTACAGCCACAGCCGCAACCGCCGTACCAGCACCAATCTCCCAGCAGCCCCTCATCGAGTTGCCCATTCCCACTCACCCAGGAGGGTGGGCATCTCCTTCGCCCCACCCAGGCACCTCAATAAGCCTTGCTGCCCTGAGTGAGGAGGCTATTGACTTCCTGAGATCCATCTCTGTTGGGCAGTCAACCATTGTGAATGCCATCCAGGGGCTGGCATCCCAGATGCAAGAGACCAATGCATTCCTGGAGGGCACTCACACTGGCTTGGAGGCCCAACAGAGATCAATCCAGGCTCTGGCCTCCTCTCTGATGGCAGCAGTTGTCCCTGTTTCCACCCTCCCCCCCTCCAAGTTCCTCTTCCCAATCCCAATCCCATTCCCCTCAACCCCAACCTATCCCAAGCACACAGGCAGACGAGCATGCACACAGGACAACACACAAGAGTGGCACAGGCAAACACAGGCACCACACTTCAACCTACAGGCACTTACACAAACACCATCCAGATGCAGACATATCAACATCCACTGCCTCCACTGTGACCCCCTCCTCCTCCACCTCCCTCCCAGTTGTGTCTACACTCAAACCTGCATGCACAACATCCTCATCCGCTACCTCCATCACCAGCACACCTATCAGAACACACACCTCACTGGCAGTCACCACCCCAACATCCATGCACACGTCCCCTATGTCCTCTCCCAGTGTGTCTGTCCCCCCTCCCAAGGTACACCAATGCAAGCACTCAGACACCCAACAGCCATCCACCTCACAACAGCATCCAGCCCATGCACCTGCACCCAAACACAGCAGACACCTCCTAAAACCACTCCCTCTTCCTCCACTCCCAGACCTTCTCCCTCGTCCCCACCCCAATGTCCAGAAGAAGCTTTTCCTCTCCACCCTTGACCTCTTCCCGACCCTTCCCCCGTCCTTCAAGTCTGGCCAGGGTGGGTAAAACCCAGGCAAACACCTCAGCCACCCAGTCCAAGTGCCCAGTAGTGCCCACAACAACTCGTGGTGGGAAAGGATCCCGCGCAGTAGGCAGCCACAAGGAAAGGGTGCCTGCCCCATGTACTACCAGGAAGGGCAAGGAGCCCTCCCAGCTGTGGGCCAGGAAGGTCAAGGTGCCACCCCCAGCTGCTACAAGGAAGGGCAAGGAGCCACCTCCAGCTGCTGTAAGGAAGGGCAAGGAGCAATCCCCAGCTTCTGCCAGGAAGGACATGGGGCCTGCACCAGCAGGCAGAAAGGACAGGGGGCCTGGTGTGGGGACTCAGTCGGAGCCCCCACCACCAGCCATGGTGGTGCAGCCATCCGAGGCTGCAGGGGGATTGGCAGGCGCATACCCACACCAGCAGCAGCAGCACCAGCACCACCAGCACCACCAGCAGCAGTGGGCAACTGCCCAAGGCTGCAGGGATGGGCAGGAGCCTCCCCCCACCACCATCACCAGAACCACCAGCAGAAGTGGGTAGTCATCCGAGGCTGCAAGGGACGGGCAGGAGCCTCACCCTACCACCACCAGCAGCACCACCACCAGCAGCAGTGGGCAGCTGTCCGAGGCTGCAGGGTATGGCCAGGAGCCTCCCCCTACCACCAGCGGCAGCATCAGCAGCACCACCACTGAGCAGCCATCACCGCCGGCAGAGTCTGTAGTCCTGCATCCACAGGCTGTTGTGCGGCCTGCCCCCTGCAAAACCTATGGGTATGACACCAACCTGAGAGACTGTTACCTTGCACTCCCAAGATCTGCATCATCGAGCTCCATGCCCCCTCCAGAACCAGTGGGTATGGCACCCACTCACCCCATTCTCGCCAGGATGAAGATCACAGGGCACGATGCCCCCTCCAGAACCAGTAGTAAAGACACCCACTTGAGAGACTGTGGCCTTGCACTCCCTAGGACAAGTCAATGGGAAAATCACCCACTTGAGAGACCGGGGCCTTGCACTCCCCGGGACAAAGCACAGGGCATGTTGCCCCCTCCAGAGCCAGTGGGCAAGTCACCCACTTGAGAGACTGTGGCCTTGCACTACCCAGGACCAAGCACAGGGCATGTTGCCCCATCCAGGACCAGTGGTGTTGTTTCATCTGCCAGCTGGAGTGCCCCCTCGTTCCCCGTCCTTTTGAGGTGCAGCCTATTTTTGGACTGATGCCCCTGCAGTGTTCTCTCTGTGTTGTTGCCGGAGTCAAGTGGGGCCTTGGACTTTGTAATGTGGCCCTCTGGCCCACACACATTGAGGACTGGGCAGTGTCCCTTGTTTGTGCATATGTATATACCTTTAGATTGAATTTTTGTATTTCTACTATATTTTTATTATTACACTCACTTTCATCTATTCATGTTGTCCTTGCATTATTCCTGAGGGGTACTGGGTAAATTTGTTATGTTGTTGCATCTGCTTTTGTGTATGGTGTGGGGGGGGGTTGTGTATGTGTGTCATTCTCTTTTTCCTCCCCCCTCCACTGTGTGCTAGGTGGCTGTACTCACTGTGGTCATCTTCGCCGTCGTTGGTGTTTGTGGTGGAGCAGGACGTAGAAAAACATTGGGAAGATCTGCAGTTCGGGCTCCATGGCGGGTGGTTCTTCCTTGAGTCTCCAATGGTGAGTCATTTCCCTTCTGTGCAATGTTTCCGCCAAGCTTTTGATGTCGTTGGTACCACCCCGGAAAAGGTGGCAGATTGGCCTGTCATAATACAGTGGGTGGAACATTGGCTTCTGCCTGGCTGTTGGCGGTTACCGCCATGGTGCCTGTTGATTCCGCCCTGACGGTTGGTATGATAAAGTGGCTATCTGTCTGAGCTCTTTCCACCACGGTCATAATTTGGTGGTATTTACCGCCAGCCTGTTGGCTGTATTACCGCCACCTTATCACCGACTTGCATGGTTGTAATGAGGGCCATAGTGTGCATTAGGGAGCAGGAAGTTATGAACCACAGAGCAATAATGTGTGGTAGGAGAATTGAAAATATCAGGTTTACTGTTACAAGGTACAATGGGTACAACACAAAGGACTAGCAAAAACTGCATATGCCAACACACCGAGGTGTTGGATTAATGTCAAGCAAGGCATAGGCAGTGCGGTGCTGCACCAAAATTTGCAGCGCCATGCTGCGACTCTTTAGATACACAAGGATGAGCTGTATTTACTAAAATACGGTGCAACCCTGTGTTTCCCCCTGCACCAGCGCTAAATTTAGCTGCCAGCACCAATGCAGGCATCCATGCACCATAGTGCAAAGGTGCCTGTGTTGCGGGGATTGATTGTTTGTGTGCAGGAAGGTGCCCCTTCCTGCACATAAACAATCTACAATGGCGATTTGGCACTCCTATGTGTGCTGCATAACGCAGCACACACAGAAGTACCAAATCGTAATTTTTTTATGAATGTTTAAGTGCAAGAAGAGACACCTTCCTGCACATAAACAATCATTTCTGGACTTTTGCTTTTTCTATGTGTGCTGCAGGATGCAGCACACATGGCAAAAGCAAAAACGGGGAGGAGTAAAAGCATTCCTCCTTATTGTGCCTTGCTAACACCACCCCTGGGTAGGCATTAGTGTTTATGTCTGCCACAGATTTATGCCTTCTTGTAAATCTGGGGCAGAGTCAAAAGCAATGGGTGTTGCAGTGGATCACCCACAGCAACACCCATTGCATGCCCCTCTGATGCAGAAAACTGCTTCGGAGGGGCCCACATTTACAAGGTGGCATTAAGCCACAAGAAGTGGCTTAGCTCCTCCTTGTAAATTTGGCACACTGTGCAGCGCCAACAAAGCGTCACAAAAGTGATGCTCCTGTGGCGCAAGGGCCTTGCAAATCTGGCACCTGATCTGTGGACAGTAACTTCACACCATAGGAGGCACACAAACCATTGGTTAAAAGATTACTAATATCCAAAATAATAGTTTTTGGAAATTTGGTTACTGGTTGAAGGGAGTGAAACCCTACTCAAGCAACAACCACAATACTGGTGAAGGTGAAACACAAGCAAACCCCAAATTAACCTTTGCTTAACCCTCTGGTAGCTTCACACAAAAGCAATCAGGCCTAACTTAGAGGCAATATGTAATGTATTTATGCAGCTCTTCAAACAGGAATACAATGAAAACAGAACACAGTACAAATCACACACCAATTTAGAAAAAGAGAGTAAAATGTAATACATTATTTCACAACAAAACAACAAATATCCAATCAGTAGAACTGGAAATCTGGAGTTTTACAGATTTAAGTGAAATAGTGCTTAGAAGCACCGAGCACCAGCTCTGGTTATCAGGTTGCTCCAGACTGAGACAAAATCACAAGTCACAAGACAGGCACCAGATGGAGGGGGCAAGACACACAGCAGGCAGAATTCAGGTCCTGTTCCTGAGGCTTTTCTGTTTCTGAGGCTTTTATCAGGAGGCCAGCCATCTAGCCCCTGCAGTCACTTTGATGGTCCTGGGTTCAAAATGCAGACCCAGTCCTTCTCACTCAGGCAGCAGGACAGCAAAGTAGCAGTTCTTGTTGCAGTGCAGCACAGCAGTCCTTCTGAGTCGTCCACAGGTCAGACATGTGCTGAGGAGTTGTGTCAGAGGGTTCAAGAGTTATACCTGGTGTCCACTTTTAAGTAGGAGAAGGGAATGTGTCTGTAATATCCTGCATCTCTGTCCTGGCCTCAGCTTGTCTGAGGATGTAAAAGACAAGTGTCAAACCCTTTCTGAGTGTGCCCAAAAACAGGCTTTGTGATGTGCAAGTGTGGTAGACAACAGCCCTCCCAATCAAGTCAGAGGTGGTCCATACTGCCAACACGTAGTCCCCCTTTGTCTCTCTGTGTGGGAGCAATACACGAAGACCAACCACCAGCCACACCAAGTCATGTGACCCAGAACACAGACACCAAATGGCTGGAACAATAAAAAGTAAACTTTCTAAAAGTGGCATTTTCAGAACTGAGACTTAAAATCCAAGTTTACCATTAAATAGGGTTCTAAATTACAACTCTTTAAACACCAGACTCAACATTCCTACCTGCTCCCAATTGAAAGTTATCAATTCTTATGTAAAAAGGTAACCCAATGTTATCCTATAGGAGAGGTAGGCGTCCAGTAATGAAAACATGAATTTAAGAGTTTTTTCGCTATCAGGACATGTGCAAGTTAAACGTAAATGTTCCATGTTTTACACACACACTGCAGCCTGCCCTATTGGCTATTTAGGGACTACCTTATGGGTGGCATATGTATTAACAAACATTGACAAAGTCAATATGTCTTGCTTATACAAGAGCTATAGGCTTCACAATGAGTTTTTGCTATGCTGTACACCAGTGTGGCTGCTGCTCAGCATGGCTAACAGTCAGTGCCACAGAGTGTCAGACTGTAGTAAGGGAGTAGTGTTGTAGAGTGGAGGTGTTGGAGCAGAGTGTTGTAGAGTGTAATACGGGGAGTAGAGTGTCATAGATTTGAGTAGAATGGAGCTCAGTGGTTCAGTGGCAGAGAGTGTCATAAAGTGCAATTTCAGAGTGTTGTGGTGTAGAGTGGAGTGGGTGGAATAGGGTGGAATGGGTTAGAGTTGTTTTGAATAGTCTGGTTAATTGGATTGGTATACAGGTGGGAGGCCTGATTGGGGTGGAGTGGGGCAGATTGGAATGGGTGGACTGGATGAGGTGGACTAGAGCGGGTGGACAGAAATGGGGTAAGGTGGATTGGAGTGGACTGCAGTGGGGTCACTTAGAATGGGTAGGTGGATTTAACTGGAGAGATAGGCCTGAGGTAGGTTCGACTTGATTAGGTTGGGATGGATTTGTTGGGGCGGGGTGGATTGGATTTAATATGGAGTTGTTTGGAGTGGGGTGAATTGGAATGGAGTAGAGTGTGGTGGCTTAGCTTGGACTGGAGTGGAGTAGATTGAAGTGATTTGCATTCACTGGATTGCAGTGTGGTGGATTGGACTATGGTGGGGGTATTAGACAGGAGTCGGCTGGATTGGATTAGGGTGGGGTAAATTAGAGTGTGGACTGGATTGGAGTGTAGTTGACTGAATCGGGATGGGTGGGGTAGAGAGAAGTGGATTAGAGTAGATTGGATTAGAGTGGAGTGGGGTAGATTAGAGTAGAGTGGGGTGGTTTGGAGTGGGGTGGATTGAAGTGGGGTTGATTGGATGGGTTGGATTGAAGTGAGGTGGATTGAAATGGGGTGGGTGGATTAGGGTGGGGTGGACTGGAGTGTGGTGGATTGGATTGAAGTGGAGTGGTGTGGGGTGGATTGAAGTGGTGTGGGGTGGGTTTAATTGGGATGGATTGGAGGGGGTGGATTGGAGTGAGGTAGATCAGAGTGGAATGTGGTGAGATTATTGGAGCGGGGTAGATTGGGGTGGGGTGGATTGGAGTGGGGTACAATAGAATACCTGAGGTGATGTGGATTGAATTGGAGTGAGGTCGATTGAATTGAGTATGGTGGATTGAAGTGGGCTGGGTTGGATTGGGGTGGATTGAAGTTGAGTGAATGGGAATGGCATGGATTGGAGTGGGATGGATTTTCAGAATGGGGTGGGTTGGTGTAGAGTGGACTGGAGTGGGGTGGACTGGAGTAGGGTAGACTTGATCAGGGTGGACTGGATCAGGGAGGAGTGGACTGTGTTTGTTTGGGCTGACCGGATTTGAGTGGGGTAGATTGTATTGGATTACACTGGAGTGGTGAGGGGTTTATTTGAGTGGAGTAGATAGGATTCGTGTGGGGTGGATTGGATTGAAGTGGGGTGGACATTTTAGAGTGGGGTGGATTTTTGGAGTGGGATGAATTGAAGTGGGGAGGATTGTAGTGGAATGGATTGGAATGGGCTGAATTGGATTGATGTTGGGTGGATTGGACTGGAGTAGGGTTGATTAAGGTGGACTGAATTAAAAAGGAGTGAGGTGGGTTAAGGTGAATTGGATTGGAGTGGGATGGATTGGATTTAGATTTGGGAGTGGTATGGGTTGGGAACAATGATGTACCATGGCACACCAAAAAGTCCAGAAGGTCCAGTCCTTCATATATTTATACAGAAACGTACAACACTTTAATGTGGTCCATCAAGAAGATTTTAATTTGTTCGTTTTCATATGCCTCTGATAAGAACACCAGCTACTCCAAATGAGAAAATAGCCACTCCAAATGAGAATACAGCCAACACGTGTTTCGTTAATAAGACTTTCTCAAGGCTGTAGCAAAATGTATAGAAAGATAAAATATATGTAATGATACCGTGCCCAGGCATTACGAAATTACGTAGATTGCCGTACTACAAAACAGAAACATCAAGACCCAAATATGTACAGGAAAAAATAGATACAAAAGCAACACACAAAAGGGTCTCACATGCGGTACAGTTAAAGTAAAGAAAAACTATGTGAAGCCACACAAGAAAATAGAACTACATGCGATATGTACACACATAAAACGCAGAGCCACTACATTTCCAAAGAGCCCACAAACCTGGGTGAATGTTATTGTGCCAAAAAAAGGAGAAAATCACTCAAAACAATATAAAGGCACATAAGCAACTTACCAAAGGTTAGAATCTTCTGAGCCCAGTCAATGTTTTCTGTGTAGGTTTCCTATATTTCAGATATATTATAATGCCAATAGCATTATCAATGCAAAGCGTGTGGTATGCTATGAAACAGCCGACCTTGATAAGTCTACAAATAAATAAAGAAGGCAAGGATATTTACCATTAAAGATGGCATTAAATTGCAATTAATTAGAGTGGAAACAGCATTTGTCTAACTGGTCCTTAGCTGAAGTTAGCACATAACTGTAGTACGGTAGCCCACAGGAGAGATAGCTTCAACAGTGAAAAACAACTTTAGGAGTTTTTCCCTGCCAGGACGTGTGAAACTTTTATCACACATGTACTACTTCTTAGGTACCCTGTACCTTGCCCTATCAACCCTTAGGTCATACCTTAGGAGTGTTTTATCAAAAAGGAAGGTTTAGATCTGACAATCGGTGCATTTTGCCAGGCCAAAATCACAGTTTAAAACTGAACTACAGGCTGCAGTGGCATGAAACAGGACTCCTTTAGTGGGTGGCACAATCAGTGCTCCAGGCCCACTATTACATTTAATTTATAGGCCCTGGGTACATGCACTACCATTTACTGTGGGCGTCCCAGTAAATTTAATGTGCCAATTAGGTGCCGGCTAATTTTACCATGTTTTAGGGTGAGAACACAAGAACTTTACCACTAGTTAGCAGGGCTACAGCGCACAGTGTCCTAATGTCAACCAAAAGAGTTCAGCAAAAATGCAGGGTGAAAGCAAAAAGTCTGATGGAACCAAAGATGTCAGGTCTAACAACAACCTAGGGTTTGTATGGCAATTTGCTGATGACATTTAAGGACGTCTCTGATGACGAACATTACTAAGACAATTGAAGTGATTAATGTGAGAACATCATTGTGAATGTAAATAAGTATCCCAGCACTCAAATGCTGAAGTATTATTATTCATGTAACTGGTAAATAGCAGTAATAGATGTGTTATTTGCTATTGTATGTGAAACAAGTCTGTGAGCAAGTTATAGCTCATGCACTGAAAACTTTGCTGGATTTTGCATGGTACTGAACAAGTATTTATTGAAAATATTATTTGTTCGTGGGAGGATAAGGTATTTGAGGCAAAACAGTATGGAAAGCTGGTTTCTGGTGTGAATATACCACTGAACCTAGGAGGTTAATTATGAAAGCAGTGGGAAAGGCAAAAGAAGAATAAGCACGTGGCAGAACAGAAGTCAGGTGTTTCCTTTTGATTAAAGTATGTTTATCATATTTGACTCAAGAAAGTGGTTGGCTCAATTGCAACGGTTTAGTGAGATGCTGGTGTGTAGGAAGATGCAGTGCTCGAAGAGCAACACGAAAAATATGATCAGCAAAAACGGCAAGCAGTTTCAACGCCAAAAAGTCTAGTTTTTGAATTCCAGTATTTTCACTTTGTCGATGCGGGTTTTGTCTTGTTTTTCAATGTTGTTGTTGAGGATGCTGCCAGGCTCTCTCCAATATAAAAAAAAAAAATACTTAAAGTAAAAATGTTTTTTTTGTTCTCAAACAGCAAACATTGCCATAGGCCTGGTATTGAAAGAGGAATACCATTGCTCATATTCAAATTAGTCAATGGCTGAATTGGGTTGAACAGCTGCCAGTGGCGGCTGGTGCATTTTCAAAATGGTGGACAGAAAGCTTTGAGTTGATCTTAAAGTACCAGCGAGCAAGTTTGAATCAAACATGGGGGCTTCCATAAGACTAATTATTAGTTCCCTACTTGAGAAGAAAAATTGAGAAATCAACGGGTACAAGTGGTGCATTTACAGCATATATTTGAGAAAAGCTTGTGACAGTTTATTGAAAAAAGTGCAAATGGACGCACAAAGGCTCACAACTTTTCCTCCATTAAAGGCAGACCCATCACTCCCACTGCACTCACATGGACAAATTGCCACACTGTGCTCACAGATGCCCACTGCTTCACTCACCCTGTGCTCTCCAGGCACACCACTCACCTCGCACTCGGGAAGGCATACCGCTCATCCATCATACTCATACAGTCATACACCTAACTTTGCACTCACACAGGCACACCACTCAGCATGCACTCACAGCACTTAACTTACACAGGCACACCACTCAGAATACACTAATACAGTCACACAACTCACTCTGCGGTTACACAGGAGCACCCTCCACTCTTTTTTCATAGCATTCTCATCCCGCCATTTTAGTTTTTTTTTCTCAAAAGAGTGGTTTCCACCCTTCTGAATGCCAACCCTTCGGTCCTTATGTGGGCAAAACTATTTTTATAGGTTATATCCGTTTTTTCACTAAAAAATCTTATTTTGGTTTTGCGGGTTTGGGAGATACAGTTGCCCCCATTTCCCTTGCTTGTTTTCATTTCTGTCTAGTTACCCCCCCCAGACCTGCTTTTTGGAAATGCTTTACTTATTTTTCTTCTTATTTAAAAAGTCTGGGTCGTATACCTAGAAAAGATTGGTGCGTCCATCCGTTTCTCTCATCATCTTAAAATGCACGAATGATTTAAAAAAAAAAAAAAAAACTTGTGCAACCACAGTGCAAATTTTTACTTAAAAAAATGTGTGGGCCTAAAACAACAAATGACAGAGATCCAGTCTCCTTATCTGAACTATTTTATCGTTATTGCCATAGTTGCATGAAACGGATTAATTTAGTTTTATCTACGCTTGCAGCTGCACAACCTGTGATAAACTGAAGTGACGCCATGGGATGCAGCCAGTGTCCACTCCAGAAAAGCAGCTGCAAAAGTGTGGGCAGTTGGCTGGCACCTCCGGAATCCGCCTGCTCTGAAGCAAGGATGGAATCGACAGGAAACAATAATTGGGAAGCGCCATTCCAGAGTTAAATGTCCACTGATCAGTTGAAGTTGCTCTATGCCCCAAACAAAGTGCTGTGCTCGCTTCTCACCTCATGAGCGAACTGTCACAAATGCACAGTTGACTCCTCGCCCAACCCAACCTCTTACAATCTAAAGGCTATCAGAATCGGGTGAAGGAGAGGCTCATATGTTTGTTGACACCTAGCCAGCATGGTCCCTCATGTCCATTGCTCTGTGTGGAGTAATCCGTAGGCCACAGACCTTAATCACAAAAACATACAACTGCACTGACATCACGACATTGCCTTATGACTACAGGGCAAGTAAACTCTTGCCAGGCCCGGTACAATAACAGTTGTGTGCCCATCTATAACTCTAAAAAAATAGTTTTAACGTACTTCTTGAGGTTGATTACCCACCAAGTCCTTTGTTAAGGCAGCTAGCTTGGTGTGGTTTCTTTCTGTTCATTATTGGTGGGGCAACACCCACTACGCCCAATAATACCAGTCCCCTCTATGCTGTGGTGGGCAGAACAAAATGCAAATGACAACATCAGACCAAAGAATGAAGAGGGCCAATTGAAACCCCCTATAAGTATGTACATCATAATTTCGGTAAAATCAAACACCAGGCCTAATACGGGAAACTATTAAGTCGACTAATTCTGGGTGATTTACAAGATGATGTATTATGAGTGTGAGGGCAGGCATTTTGAACTTTCTGTAGCACCGTTGTGTGTTAAAGAGAAAGAGTTAAATGATAGTAAATGTGTAATTAAAAAACTGTTGGTGAAAGAATTCTGGAAACCGGCAGGGGTGGAATTTTACACCTCATGCAGCTAGTAACAAGTCTCAAAGAGCAGTCATGTACCAGCTAAAACTATTGAAGTGACTGCTAAACCTTAGACGAAAATCACACCGAACATTGCACTGCATTGTGGCAAACCTCAGGATCATAATGCATCACTTGCGTCAGCCAGAATTAAACACTGTGGGGCATATTTATACTCCATTTGCGCCGGAATTGCGTTGTTTTTTTTGACGCAATTCTGACGCAAAACTAACTCCATATTTATACTTTGGCGTTAGACGCGTCTAGCGCCGAAGTCCATGGAGTTAGCGTCATTTTTTAGCGTGGACACCTACTTTGCGTTAATTATATGCAAGGTAGGCGTTCCCGTCTAAAAAATCGACTCCGAGGCATGTGCGTCGTATTTATACTCCCGGGCAAAATTCACGCCCGGGAGTGGGGGGGATCCAAAAAAATGACGTACGGCCGCTTTTGCGCCGTTTTTTAGCGCCTGCAAAAGGCAGGCGTTAAGGGACCTGTGGGCTCTGAAGGAGCCCAGAGGTGCCCTCCCATGCCCCCAGGGACCCCCCCTGTCACCCTTGCCCACCCCAGGAGGACACCCAAGGCTGGAGGGACCCATCCCAGGGACATTAAGGTAAGTTCAGGTAAGTTTTTTTTTTTTTTGTGGCATAGGGGGCCTGATTTGTGCCCCCCTACATGCCACTATGCCCAATGACCATGCCCAGGGGACAGAAGTCCCCTGGGCATGGCCATTGGGCAAGGGGGCATGACTCCTGTCTTTGCTAAGACAGGAGTCATTTCTATGGGGGTTGGGAGTGAAACAAAATGGCGCAAATCGGGTTGAGGCGAAAAAATTGCCTCAACCTGACTTGCCCCATTTCTTGACACCCAAGCCCCATATCCCCCTATGCCGGCGCTGCCTGGTGTACGTCGTTTTTTTTAACGCACACCAGACGGCACCGGCGGCTAATGCCGGCTAACGTCATTCAATAAATACGGCGCCCGCATGGCGCTTCAGAATGGCGTTAGCCGGACGCTAATTTTTTTGACGCAAAACTGCGTTAGCACAGTTTTGCGTCAAAAAGTATAAATATGGGCCTGTGAGTACATAAACTGTATTTATGTACTTTCCTCTCAGAAGGGTTTCCAAATTATTGGTCACAGACAATGGTGTGTAACTGAAATCTCCTAAATGATGCTTTCCTCTCAGAAGGGTATCCAAATGATTAGTCACAGACAATTGTGTGCAACTAGAATCTCAGTATATAGAAAGGTAATGGGATAAGAGTTGCACTGAAGGAAAAAGCATCATTAAAGTATCCCTATAGAAACGAGTTTGTAGAATGATATATGCACACAGTGACCAGGTACATGGGATTTATTGTTTTCCTTTAGCACTAGTCCACATTCATCCACAGGTGCACAGCCATTCTTTGTGATGCATGATCTGATGTCTCTCTGCATTAATGAGACAGGTTCCAGCCTAAGTCCCTCACACAACCTTTAGATCTTTATTAAGAAGATGTCTGGAAGTCCTCAGGGTTAACATGTGCCCACTGGGAAACTTTTGGTGCAAGTAACATGCTTTAAGTGGGGGAATGTTCTCCCATTATGTATGTTGAAAACTAACACTGCTCCTGTGCCTCTGTTCAAAAGTACAATGAAATCCTCCCTTTTCAGAACCGGATTTAGGTCTGTGTAATTTCTTTCTACTTGGTTCACATGGTGCATGATTGCTCCTGAGTCTAAGCACCTTATAAGTGCAGCTTGATTTCAGGTTGGTCCAAGGGTTGGGGGTGTCAAGACTAATAAGGAATGGTATGCTGAGGATTTCACTTTCAAAAAAATTAGCAGGATTTGAGAGGTGTGTTGTTGTGTTACATAGGTGGGGGATGTGGAATAGGTCAAAATTGGTGCTCATACCGAATCGTCCTCAAAATGATTATGGAGAAGGCAGATTAAGGTGCTAGAATGAATGGAGGAAGCATAATGGCTTTAGAGATATGCTACTGGTGATCAAGGGGTTGCCCTATGCATGACAGGCTGAATTGGTATAAGAACAGCCTGAAGAGGTCTTCATGTGTGTTGGACTTTTGGCCATACGCATGGTCATCCCTAGTCTTTTTGCCTCCTTCCTCCTGGTTTTTCTGACCTTTCGCTGTTGGCTCTAGGACTCTGAGCACTTTATCACTGCTGACCAGTGTTAAAGTGCAGGTGCTCTCCCATCTAAAGTTGGTATGATTGGCTTATACCTGATTGGCATATTTAATTTACCTATAAGTCCCTTGTACAGTGGTATCTCTATACCCAGGGCCTGTAAATTAAATACTACTAGTGGGCCTGCAGCGCTGCTTGCGCCACCCACTGAAGTAGACTTTCAAACCTGTCTCAGGCCTGCTAGCGCAGGGCCTGTGTGCGCAGTTTTCTGCCACAGGGACCTGGCATCTAAATTTACTTGCCAGGCCCAGAACTCCCCTTTTACTACATGTAAGTCACCCCTAAAGTACGCCCTGTGGGCAGGGTGCCATGTATGTAGAAAGGCAGGACATGTGCCATATTGCATGGCCTGTCCTGGTAGTGACAAACAGCCTAACTTGGTGTCTCACTGCTGTGAGTGCTGCCTTCTCATAGGATTGCATTAGAAATGCCCTGCCTTATGTGTAGGGGTATTGTCTGATTTATGAGGGCTAGCGTAGGCGTGTTTGGTATGGTTGTGATGGTGGTAATAAATACTGCTTACTGGTGTGGGTGTATTTTTTATTACTATCACAGAAATGCCACTTCTAGAAAGTGCGCATTTATCTGTGCTTATGATTCTGGTGTTTTGCAGCTTGACTCCAATCCACGTCTGGGCAGAGTGACAGTTGGGGCTTTGTGCATACTTTTCAGACAGCCTGTACACAGGGAGGGTGGAGGTGTCACTGAGGTGCATCTACATACTGAATAGTCTTCCTGGGCTGAGAGAAGGGAGAGGCGGGGCACACCTACATTTGTAAAGGCTGTGCCCTGGCCTCACACAATAGGGTCGTTAACCCCCCACTGATGTTTGGAGCCTGTGCTGAAAGGAGAGAGGGGGCACTCCCAGAACCAGTTGTAACTGGCTGGAACCTCCTCTCCCTACCACTGTAAAACACTGTAAGAACTGACTATAAGTACAGGGGAATTTTCCCCACAATTTGAACATTCTTGGAACTTGAAACTGGACACAAGACGCTGATGAATGGACTCACCAGGAAACCGCCATGGACTGCTGCTGCTGTGCTGACCTGTGACCTGCCTGGTCACTAGGAGGAACTGCCACCAACTGCACCCCTTGTGCTGGCCTGTAGCTGGATCCACCAGCCCTGTACCATCTCCTTGATATTGTTCCCAGGGGCAGGGTGCTGTGGCCCCTGACCCCTGCAACTAGCTTTTCTTTTGCCCAAAGAAATCACCGCCGCAGCCCAGGCTGCATTTGTCTTTGCGCTGTGAAAAGCGCTTGAAAGAAATCACCGCCGCAGCCCAGGCTGCATTTGTCGGAGCGCTGTGAAAAGCGCTTGAAGGAGATCACCGCCGCAACCCGGGCGCCCTCTCCAGCGCTTTTGTTGTGGACAGAATCACCGCCGCGGCCCGGGCGCCGCATCGGGGACGGCCGCCAGGACCGCACTGTTCATTGTGCCCCCGGGGCACTTGCTGGAGTACAGAGAGGAGCGGGCCGCTCCTCTCGTGCCCCCGGGTGACGCGCGCTCTACGGAGCGCCCCCGGGGCACACGCCGGCACCAGCTTCCAAAGCTGCCTCCCTCGTGGACGAGGGACGGCAGGGGAGCGGTCTGTGCACCAGACCGGGTGCAGCTGCCGCAGGAAGCCGGCGAGGGACCTCAACGGAGGTCCCTGCTTCCCATACTTCCTTTTGGGGCAGCCGCACCGCGGACAAGGGCGGCTGCCCCCTGGCACGCAGGACACGGGGAGGAACGGGAGTTCCCTACTCCCCGGTCACTGCCCTAGGGGCGCGATCGCCCCCTCTACCCTTTAAGTGTATTGGGCGACCTGGGCCCCCCTCGGGAGGGCCGGTGGAGGCCCGGGGGGCCCCCCAGCGATCACGGGTCCCGGAAGGGGCCCGTCAAGAATTCAGAGAGGGTGCGTGCCGCCCCTCTCAGTCTGCCATGTTTAGGGAGGCCCCCGTTTTTGCGCAGAGGAGCGCCGGGGGCCCCATTGGTTGTTTTAGGCACTGGAGGTGCCTCCTCATCAAGACAGGTACTTTTTAAAGGGACCAGTATAACCATAATTGAAGTTCTTGCTACAGACTTTATTAATTGTGTTATATTGCCTGCCTGTCCTATGATACTTTTACATATATGTGCACATGTTCCTTTTATGGGCATGACTTGCTAATATGTTTGCTTAACTTGCCATAGATTTTCTAATGTTCCTATTATGGGCGTTTTATGATATTCTTATGACAAGTGTGCTAATGTGATAACGTGTTTCCTGACTACTGCTTATGTTGCAGAATACTGAGTAACCTGTGTGTTATGTGTGACTACTGCTAGTTTGCAGAGTAACTAATGTGTAACGTTCTGACAACTGCTAAGGTAGCAGGATAGTACTGTTATGTGATGTTGGTCTAATAATTACGTTGTGTACAATACAGTGTATTTTCATATAATCTGGTGTTGTGTTTCCTTTGTGGTGGGGATATTGCGTCACATGTATGTGTGTGTTGTGCAAACGCTTTACGCATTGCCTCCGGGTTAAGCCTGACTGCTCGTGCCAAGCTACCAAGGGGGTGAGCAGGGGTTATCTTGGACGTGTAACTCCCTTGCCCTGACTAGAGTGGGTAAGTTCTGCCTGGCTGAGGTGCATACCCTAGCCAACCAGAAACCCCATTTCTAACAATGTGCATGCATTTCTCATGGGATAATTACAATGGCATAGGGGTGGCTCCTCCACCAAGGGGGAGGAGCGTCGCCCCACTGGATTATGGGGAAAGGAAAAATAAAATGATGATAATGCTACGTTATTATAGTTCTATTTTTGCTGGGGGAAGGGGCAGGGCTGGGCTGGATGGAGGGGGCCGGAGGAGAGCTGGATTAGGGGTATGTGCACTGCAAAGTGCACGTCTTGTTCGGCAGGCCATGTTGGGCTGGCCAGACATTCGCACTTGGCATGTTCTCTACTTGGCTGTATTGCACAACTAAATGTAGAACATGCCCATACTCCCACTCCCAAACTGACTGGTGAATTAGGCCACTCAGACCAATCACAACGCTGCTGTCATGCTGGTGACAGCAGTGTTGTGATTGGCTGGGAGCCTGTGTGCACCAAGGAACAGGAAGAGAACAATGACGGAGGGGAGACGAATGCGTCTCCCCCAAAGGTAAGCATGTTTTTTTCTTTTTTTTCCACCCCCTGCCCCGCCACCCCCGTTGAGTGGCAACCGCCACTTAAATGGCATGCTAACTCAAGTGGTTAATACATTTGAGGGAGAGATTTGTATAGTCACAGTGTTTATTCATTATATAGTACCTTAGAGGGTTAATTTTCCTGCTACAAAGCCCAACATGTGAAATGTGGATCATTGATTATTATTTTATAAGATTACTCAGTGGGTTATTGCTTTTGTCACAGAGATTCTTTTATATTTGGAGGTCATAAGTAACAATCCTAACATAGCACATTGAGCTATGAGCTGGCATCAAAGGTCTGCATTCAAATGCAACTATATAGGTTGAGAACCTTATTGTTTTTCCTCTCAATCTTCTGGTATTCTAAGGTTACAAATAAGGGTTACTTTGGGTAGCAATACAATTTCTTTAGTCTGACACCCCAATCACTGCACTACATCTAATGGAAGATTTACTAACAGTAAATTACTGTTTAGGGGCTTTCTTTCCAGTGAAAATCCTGAATTGCTTTTTACAGCAGCCCTAAAGTAACACAAAGTAGCATTATGCACTACTTTATATCAATGGCGCATATCACTTGTGGTACATGGACATTGCCATGTATTCACTCATGACTTTTGATGCTAATCCCTATCTACTAGCTTTGCTAGAAAGGGATTGGCATACAAAATACACCTGCATGAAGCAAGTGTAATACCGCAGAAAAGCTTTATTTTATCTAATCCTTTCCAACTTTAAATAAGTGCTGCACAGTACAGCATGCATACAAAGTGGTAAAGTGTTAAACTTTGTTAACGTGCAGATTTTAGTGCTGGAATGATACCCTTCCTTTATAAAACATAAGCTTTACATCACTCGAACACCCTTGCACCATGGTGTAATGGTGTGCAGGTATTTGCCTTGGTGAAAGGCAACCGATAGTATGCCAGCACTAGAGGACAGAGTGATAGCAATATCTCTTAGTAGATATGGTCCTGTTGAGCATATTGCTTTTCATGTAACGCAGGGCAGCAACTATGGTGACAGCACAATGTAAAAACGTAGTTAGTTTGCACGTTCGTTTCTCCAAAGTAATCTTAACATATAGGACCAGCTGTGCAAAGCTTCCGAATAGCGATTCCCAAATTGTGATTGTTTTATAATTGCAATTTGGGAATCAGTATTTGATATTTACAGTAGCACTTGTGTGATTTATCACTTATCAGCATTTTGTAGGTACGCTATTTAGATAATCGCATTTAGGAATTCTCTGAATTGTAAATCACTTCACAAAAAGCGAATGCTGATTTTAGCATTGCCTGACGATATCACAAACATGATATGTTCCTCATTTAAAAACTGGAGACTATTCAGGTGGGGGTTGATAGAAGTATCCAACTGAAATCTTCCTGAGTGTTTGCCATATACACTTCAAAAATAACAAAAGGTCTAGCAAGGACACTAAGAAGGAGGCCGGGGCCAGAAAAAGAAAACTAACATTCTCTGAAAAAGAACTAGCAATGGTGACAGAGGAGTGTGTTGGGCACCATGACAAACCCTTTGGCAGATCATCCCTTACAATGCCTGACACACAAACCAAAACAATTTCGAAAGGAATGCAGGAAACAATTAACTCAGAAGGAGTGGCACACTATCCTTCCTATGGTGAAATATGAAAGAGTCGGTATGATCTCAGATTCAGAACAAAAGAGAAGGTGGCAAGCCACCTAAGTGAGGCAAGAGCAACTGGAGGAGGTCCTTCCCCCACCAACTAAAATAGAAGTGTTCGTGCAAACTACTCTGGAGCCTGAATCTGCTTGTGGATTCAGCTCAATTGATACATCTGACATTCAAGGACATTTTCTCAAGGTGTAAGTGTACATTTGCCGTGCTATCTAAATGTTTTAAGGCTCTGTTGCAACAAATATACCTCTAGAAATCTTTAAAGTTCTTAGGTCTCCAAATAGCAAATTTATTCACTATAGCAGGTTTACATTGTTAGAAATGGGGGGTTCTGATTGGCTAGGGTATGCACCTAAGCCAGGCAGAACCCACCACTCTAGTCAGGGCAGGTAAGTCGCACTTCAAAGGTAACCTATGCTCACCGCCTTGGTAGCTTGGCACAGAGCAGTCAGGCTTAGCGCCAGAGGTAATGTGTAAAGCATTTGCACAACACGCTCACACCAGTGACACAATAAATACACCACAATGGGACTTTATATATATATATATATGTATATATATATATATATATACATACCTACATAAAATATACACATCATACTCCAAAATAGCATAAACCAGAAAGAATGTGCATTACATGCAATTACTGTAGCAGAACTCAGCTTTCTGAAAATGCAAGGAAAAAATGGCATCATCAGAACAGTAAATACCTGGGACCTGAAATGCATCAGGGTATAAAAGAAACAAGGTATATAAAACACCACCATATTATCATAAACAGGTAGACTGCAGGAGCACCTGCTCACCTACTACATGAGGCATGGTATTCTTATAATTCTGGGTAGTGAGTGGTAAGAATGCCGCACTTCCGTTCCGTTACAATTCTTATTAAGGTAACACAATAAGTTAAATGAGAAAAAGAGGTGCCACTTGGTCGGGTGCCCCACTACCCTGGTGGGCACAAAGATTTGTGTATCAGAGTACACAAAAACAGTAAGTACAGTTAGACCAAGGCACACAGAGAAGTAAAAGTTCAACAATGTTTATGGGACGAAAGTAGAGCCCAAGTACAATGAATCCAAAGGCGAAGAGTAAAGCGATGATTCCGGGTTGGTGTTATAGGTAGAGTATTTATTCACAGGTGTAGGTTTGTGTCGTCTTACAGGAAACAGCCAACACGTGTTTCGTCACACAAGTGACTTTATCAAGGCTGGGCCCGTCCGGCCAGAGGCACAAGAAGACAGTAAGTTCAGTACTCGCCGAACAGGACACTCCCGGACCAGCAATCAGGTTCACATATTTGGGCTTATCAGGGCTCTGATATCACCCTACACTCGACCACTGGAATCATCGATTCTTTATTTACTGAACTTACTGTCTTCTTGTGCCTCTGGCCGGACGGGCCCAGCCTTGATAAAGTCACTTGAGTGACGAAACACGTGTTGGCTGTTTCCTGTAAGACGACACAAACCTACACCTGTGAATAAATACTCTACCTATAACACCAACCCGGAATCATCGCTTTACTCTTCGCCTTTGGATTCATTGTACTTGGGCTCTACTTTCGTCCCATAAACATTGTTGAACTTTTACTTCTCTGTGTGCCTTGGTCTAACTGTACTTACTATTCTTATAATTCATAAACCTGATTGCTACAAAGTTGGGGCCTCCTGTGAGGTTTCACCCCACAAGTCTACAGTGGTCCTGGTGCCTCAAGACACAGCTCAATGGGGAGAAACACCGCCACTGCAGGCAAAAGCAGGGAGTAGGGACCTAGGGAGAGGCTACCGCCTGCAGATGTGTGGTGCAACTGTGGAAAGCCTAGGGTGCACATAGTACCTGAGGAAGGTTCTGGTAAGTTTGGGTTTGTCCTGCAATGAACAATGCTCACTGCAAGCATGAGAGGCCTCCTTTGATCTCGTTCAGTCTTGCATCGGGGAATTCAGCCCCTCCTACAGGAGTGTGGTACAGCTTCCCCAGCATGGGTGATGCCTTTGACAAGCTGCCTGGGTTCCTGATCTGGACTGCCACTGGGGAAAGTTACTGCAGCCGCCCCTGATAATGTATGCATCTGGCTGAGGCCCCCCACTCGGGGTCTTGGGAAGCAAGTACTTTTTTGTTGCAGCAAGAGCCCATCTCAAAGAGGTTCTCTCGCTGGAAGATGGTGTTAACCGTGGGGTAACACTCATGGTCTTGGCCATGCACCCACAGGGAACGCAGATCAGTGTGCACACCTTATGAAGCGCATTTCTCAGCAAAGAACAACTTTTGAGTCCCCGGGAAGCACTCACTCCTCCACGACAATGAGTGCCTGATCTGTTATCGTTGAAAACAGTGGACCAGCCATGCGCTCAGAGAAAAATAAAAGGGGTCACCAAGCATTAGAGTTGCACACATGAAAGGGAAACATATAAGGCTCTCAATATGCTCTATAATTCCATGGGCCAGGGGCAACAACCAATGCTCACAACATGCTGGGCTCCTGGGAGAACAGGACAGAGTCAGCAAGCATCTGGCAACAAACAGAAAAGCAATCCAGTGAGTCCTTTAGGCCACCCCACAAGTGCCAGGCAGCAGGGCAACAGAAGAAGGGCAGTCCAGATGAGTCCTTCATGCAGCGCAGCAGTCCTTCTGACAGTGACTCAGCCCCAGTCTCAAAAGTGCTATGAAAAGATGGGGTCTGATCCCCTGCACTCATACTCAGAAATGCAATGGGTGACTTCAAAGGAACCCTTTCAAGTGTAACACAAACCCCTTTCAACCCAGCCCATGGCTCATGACATCAGTAGGGGGTAAATCAGCCCTTTGCGTAAGGCCAGAACACAACCCATTGACATGCAAAGTTTGAACAACCTCTCTCTCTCCTAGCCCAGGAAGACTATCTGTATGCAGATTATGCAGATGCCTCTCCTGTAACACCCTGTCCTTCCTGCGTTGTGGCTATCTGGAAAGTATGCACAAAGTCTGTCACTCAACCATAGATTTGGATTGGAGTCAGGCTGCAAAACACTAGAGTTAAAAGCACAGAGAAATGCCCACTGTCTAAAAGTGGCATTTTTAAAATAGTGATGTAAATCCAACTACACCAGTGAGCAGGATTTCTCACTACATTTACAAACACACCACACATGCCAATGCTTCTCCTTTCAGATCAGAAAATTACCACTTCAAAATATATAAGGGCATTCCCAATGCTAACCTATGAGAGGAGCAGCCCTAAAAGTAGTGAGAAATAAAATAGGTGGTTTGTCATGATGAGGACATGTAAAACATGAAGGTACATGTCCTACCATTTGCACACACAGCATCCTGCCAATAGGGCTACCTAAGACCTACTGTGTAGTAAAAGCGGTGGTTAGGCCTTGGCAAGTAGTTTGAAATGCCAAGTCAAGGTGGCAGTAAACAGCACATGTAGGCACTGTAGTGGCATGCTTAAGACAGGTTTGAAAGGCTAGTTCTGTGGGTGGCACAATCAGCGCTGCAGGCCCACTACTAGCATTTAGTTTACAGGCTTTGGCTATATGGTATACACTTTAGAAGGGGCTTACAGGTAAACGTAATATGCCAAATAGGTGTAAGCCAATCATACAATGTTTTGTGGGGTGGGTGGCTTACATGCACTTTAGCACTGATCAGCAGTGGTAAAGTGCCCAAAGTCCGAAAGCCAACAAAAAGAAGTTCAGAAAAATAGAAGGAACTAGGCAAAAACTTTTGGGATAACCATGCAGAAAGGGCCACTTTCAACAAACATATACAGTTATTGTACTTTCGTTGAGCATTATGAGAGATGTAGCTTACACAAATTGTCATTAGGAAATGTTTTAATAGTGCTAGCGAACCAAATCTTTAGAAACCATAGTTAAGAAGAAAATAAACAAATATATATTTAAATCATTTTTCAAACAGATAGGAAGTGTTCTTTCAGAAGGCAACGACCATGATGAATCTCACATGCAACTAGACGATCTTATTGATACCTTATAGATATTTGGCAGTCAGGACACTGCATCTCATACTGCAACTATGAGCCCTCAAGTTACACAGTGTACACAGTCACTTGAAGAAGGTGTTGAAAGAGACACACAGGGTGTCACACAGGTGCGTGTAGTGAGGCCATGACAACTGTGGTGAAGATCTGGAGCTTGCATTGGCCATGTTGTCAATATACAATCCCAACAGAATTTCGCTAATGTTAATAGTGCAGGAAGTGTCCTAATCTTTGATGGATTGAAAGCATCAATGTTGAAGGTTCAGCACCTCCAACAAAAATAAATAAAACTGGTCAGTCAGAAACTGATAACCATGGATAAAAGCATATCATCAGGCTTAAAACCATTGTTAATGCTCTTGCTGAAAACCAGATATCCATGAATGAGAAAGTTAATAATTTCACCGATGCAATGAGTAGTTTATGTTTGGAAATACATCAGGCTAACATGAGTCAAAGATGGGGGGGAAATGGCATTATTCAGTCCATGTTGATCAAATCAAATCATTAACATTTATAAAGCGCGCTACTCACCCGTGCGGGTCTCAAGGCGCTAGGGGAAAAAGGGGGGGTTATCGCTGCTCGAAAAGCCAGGTCTTTAGGAGTCTCCGGAAAGCGGAGTGGTCCTGGGTGGTCCTGAGGCTGGTGGGGAGGGAGTTCCAGGTCTTGGCCGCCAGGAAGGAGAAAGATCTCCCACCCGCCGTGGAGCGGCGGATGCGAGGGACAGCAGCGAGTGCAAGGCCAGAGGAGCGGAGGAGGCGGGTGGGGACGTAGAAGCTGAGGCGTCTGTTGAGGTATTCCGGTCCCTTGTCGTGGAGGGCTTTGTGTGCGTGGGTGAGAAGTCGGAAGGTGATCCTTTTGCTGACTGGGAGCCAGTGCAGGTGTCTCAGGTGTGCGGAGATGTGGCTGCTGCGGGGTATGTCGAGGATGAGGCGGGCCGAGGCGTTTTGAATGCGTTGCAGGCGATTTTGGAGTTTGGCTGTGGTCCCGGCGTAGAGGGTGTTGCCGTAGTCCAGGCGGCTCGTGACGAGGGCGTGGGTCACGGTTTTTCTGGTGTCGGCGGGGATCCAGCGGAAGATCTTGCGGAGCATGCGGAGGGTGAGGAAGCAGGCGGAGGACACAGCGTTGACTTGCTTGTTCATGGTGAGAAGAGGGTCCAAGATGAAGCCGAGGTTGCGGGCGTGGTCTGTGGGGGTCGGTGCAGTGCCGAGGGCTGTGGGCCACCAGGAGTCGTCCCAGGCGGACGGGGTGTTGCCGAGGATGAGGACTTCCGTTTTTTCAGAGTTCAGCTTTAGGTGGCTGAGCCTCATCCAATCTGCGACGTCCTTCATACCCTCTTGTAGGTTGGTCTTGGCGCTGGCGGGGTCCTTGGTGAGGGAGAGTATAAGTTGCGTGTCGTCGGCGTAGGAGGTGATGATGATGTCGTGCTTGCGTACGATGTTGGCGAAGGGGCTCATGTAGACATTGAAGAGTGTCGGGCTGAGTGATGAGCCTTGGGGTACGCCGCAGATGATCTCGGTGGGTTCTGAGCGAAACGGAGGGAGGTAAACTCTTTGGGAACGGTTTGAGAGGAAGGAGGCGATCCAGTCCAGGGCCTGGCCTTGGATTCCGGTGGAGCGGAGGCGGGTGATTAGGGTGCGGTGACAGACGGTGTCAAAGGCAGCCGAGAGGTCGAGCAGAATGAGGGCGACTGTTTCACCGTTGTCCATCAGGGTTCTGATGTCGTCAGTGACTGAGATGAGGGCGGTTTCAGTGCTGTGGTTGGTTCGGAATCCGGTTTGTGAGGGGTCGAGCAGGTTGTTGTCTTCCAGGAAGGTGGCCAGCTGTTTGTTGACGGATGTTGATGGCTGAAGTAGGTCAATTAATCACCCTGCACATGCCACATTGTCACGCTGCACTGGGAGTGTTCAAGTTGAAATTTGACACAAAAGCAGAAATGTTGCTAGAGGCCTCATTCAAATAACTAACGATGTGGAAACAATGCAAACATTACAAATTGCAAGTAGCACACAAGTAGGAACGGCCAAAAGTGGGATCAGTCCAGTGTCAGCAGTATTTTTGCAACTGGTAGTACAAATCACTATAGAAGCAGGATTGTTATTGGCATTGGGTGGGTATTAGGAGCCACAACATCTGCTCCACACACAAGCCTTAATAAATGTTATTACAAAAGCAATTTGATTTTTGTGCTTGTACAACAAAAACTTGAATATCTTTTGTTGTACTTCAGGAACCATTACGAAATGTTCGTATTTACTTACCTTATATATATTTCTATACCTGAAAAAACAAATACTGTGGTTTACTAACTTTAAGTCCTATTTCAATTTATTGCATGTTAAATAGTTGACTTTAACCCTTACCTAGAAAAATAATGATTTATTATGTTGGCACATATGGCTTTCCCTTCTGCTGCTCTTGACTCATCGTGTGCTTGAAGTGGTGGCATCTGTTTGTCCTCATCAGACTCGGACTCTGATATCCTTACTTAAGCCTTTTATTATAGCTATATTGTATGGAATTGAGCATGTTGCTATAATTTTGCAAGACGTTTCTGGTGAATATTGGAGGACATCTCCAGTGGTGTGCAGTAATTTTTAGAAGGCTAAAGTTAAGTTAAATTTAATTTCTTGTTCTTCTGTTGATAACATTAGATTGAGACTTACTTTGGGTATAATGAGATAGATATTGAGTTGCTACCAAGAGTGTAAGACATAGGCACTGTCATCTGCAACAACACATAACATAATAACATCAGTACTCAAATAATATGAAATGAATAAGTACAATTACTTAAACCAAAAATACCAAATAAATATCCATCCTCCAAAACTCCCCATTGTGGCCTTGTGTAAATGCCACTATGTCTAAAAATGAGAGAATCATGGGGGGTGCTTGGAAACTCATGATACAGTATCAGTAATCAAATCTTTTTCATCACACACCACTTGAATATTTAGTGAATGAGTATTTTTTTCAATTGTGAAATAAAGACTCAAAATCAGGTCGTAGTCATTTGGCACGTGTGGGCCATCCATACAGCCAATTACATGTGGAAAATTGGCAATCCTATAAAACTCAATTTTAGTATTTTGCAATGACTGTGCATTGCTAACAAAAAATATGCATATTTAATCACATTAGCATTGCATCCAGAAATGCACACAAATATCTAGACACAGTGTTCTGTGAAAACTCACAAGATGCAGCTGTAACACTTTAGTAACTACCAGAAAATAAATGTGCAAATAACAAAAAACCTGCACGAGTGCACACTGAATTACCTTGCAGAGTACTTCTCTCAAACTGTGACTTTTAGTCAGTTATGAGGTCCAAGATCGCAGAGCTACTTTAGCCTGTACTTTGCATGCATTTCTTCCTCAGTCTCTTGAAATATTTTCATTTTGAGTCTAAAAATGCTCTCCTATTTCCTCCTCCTCTGCAAACCAGCCGTGATATGTTTTATTCTTCCCATTACATATAAAGTTGCCATTTTTGAAACAACACATGCATTCTGTTGTTGTGTTCATTGTTTGCACATAGTAACCATCTGTCTCGGTGGTAAACTGCATGTGCAGGATGATCATTTTGCGACTATTCGCAATTGAGCTTAACATATGTATAGTGAATCACAAGTACAGATTCTTTAAATGTGACTAGCTATTTCGAGTTGCTAAAAAAATGACTCACAAAGTGTTTGCTTAACAAAAAACTCTGAATGCCTATCATACACTGGAAAAGCTTGTTTTTGCGTATGGTAATCAGTTTGCAACTAATTACTGATTCACAAATGCTTCATAAATTTGCCCGCTAATACTCACCAGTACAGATTATGTGTGACTCTTACATCCTGTAGTCCTAATTGTTTTAAGTAACATTTCCAGTACATTGACTTACACATGTGTATGACTCATTGTCTCTGTACCATATGTTTGTGATGTAAAGCGCTCTGACAGTCTACATTGGGATGAGTGCTCTAAAAAAAAAAATATGAGAGCAGGGTTGAGAAGAGATGAGGGGTACCACTGAAGCATGGTAGTGAAGGAGTCTGCAAAGAAAGATGTCATTGGTGGGTTGCCAATAAAGACTGTCACACTGGCTGACACCAACACTAAAGCCGTCGGAGTGGAAGGTGCCACATTGGTGTGTGGATGACAAATTCATGAAGTGGAAGGGTCAAAGTACGACTGAGGGTCATGTACATCATTTGGGGTCGCCAGGGGTCGCAGCTGCGTCCTCTGGCTTGGCCCTTGTGAACCCTGACACTGCCTTTCGACCCCTGGCCTCACAAGTAGCCAAATCAGTTTCAGGAGTACAAGAGGAGCTGATTAAGGCTCCACTTTCCTTGTTTTTTGACAAATTTTTACTACAGTAATACTGAATAATATGATAGACTATAATAGAATTAATATTCGCTATTACTGTAATAAAGAATGTATTGCAATTAGCTGGAATATGACCCTCCCTGGCAGCTAAGCTAAGTAAAAAATGTTTGTAAATATATGTTGTGTGCGTGCTTGCGGTCGAGAGCGTGTTTAAGTGAGTGTGTGTGTACTTTTGAATGTGTGTGTATGTTTAGCATGCATGTGTGTGTAAGTGAAAGTAAAAGTTAAATGGTATGTGATTTCACTTCCTCTACCCCAGGCATTTTGGTAAATTGACGTTCATGGTGAGTCCAGATAACGTAAAAGAGCAAAACAAATCAAATCTGTTTCTTTAATTAGGAACTTGGTTGAGGGGTTCTGTTAATCATGTTTCAGATTTCCATGCAGCTACTTTGTTTCTTTTTACTTCGTTTTTATTGTCAATTTGTTTGACAGGAACTTTGTTTTTAGCTCACTCGAGAGCGATTTTATTGATTGTTTAGAAAATGTTGTTGAGAACCAGGTGACAACCGGTTCTTTGGTTCAGTTTCTATTCACCTGCCCTCAATGCTTACAGTGTCTGTGTGTATTAATTAATCTACAGCTCCAGCTCTGGTGTGTGGCTGTCTCTGTCACCCAGCTCCCTTCCCCTCCTCCATTATTGTGCTCCCTCTATACCAGTCTTGATGTACACTGATGAGAAGTGAAGGACAGGATTGCATCACCACTACTACTGAACTGTGGATAAACAGAGAGCGTCACTTCCCCGCACTGTCAGCCTGCCACCGTTGACAGCACACAGCTGACAAATAAAATATGTTGAAAGAAAGGAAAAGTAATATAAATTCCGAAAACAAAAATAAGAATGTTCTGTACCTGTCCCTCTCCAGAGACGTAGTGTCACTCCCCCACACAACGCAATGCGCACTCGTCAGGCAGGCGATGAGTCTTTCCCGCCCACCTATACACCTGCCAGTGACAGGCAGATCACACTCGCTTCTTCCAGTCAGTGCATCAGACGCAGTCACAAATAACAGACAGCAGCCTCTGCCTGCGACGGAAAAGATGGAGTGCATGTAAATTAAGGCAGCTGAGAGGGGCAGCTCATCACAACAGGAGTGCTAGATGACCCCGACTCCTGCTCTCCATTGAAGCCTACTCCCGGGTCGGAATGGGAAAGAAAATAGGCCAGGGCATCAACATATAAGTGGCCGTCCTTAGTAAATTTGATACCCACAAATGTGGCCTATCTTTGCAGCAACTGCCTGACTGACCATTAAGCCAACCCGACCCTGCTCTGCTGCCCAAAGCAAACCTTTTCTCAAAATAGCCTGCTACTAAAACAATGCTTCTCTTGAACACAAGGGCACTGACTTAGAGTTCAGCAGATGGGTTACTCCATCACAAAAGTGAGGGATATCGTGCCTGATGAATTACAAGTGCCACTGCATATAGTGCTAGAGCAGAAGGGCTGGTAGGGCGACTATAAAAGGTACATGCTGCTCTGGGGCAAAATTAAATTAGACTGCGTATAACATTTGGAACCTCAATCAGGTAAGCATCAATCTCATTTAAAAAAGTACTAACATCTGTAACTGGGATCTGCATCTGGACTGATGCCTCAGCAAAAGCTGCCTGTGTGAATCTCAATAGAACCTGAACACCAGCCTCAAACGGGTAAATGCATCAGCTAAACAGTGTTCTAACAGTGCAATATGAACGTCCAGCAGCCAATAGCCAATAAACCGCTGATAGAAGAAACATGATCCTGCCCCGCTTATTATAGTAACAAGATTGTTGCAGGAGTATCAATAATGAAAAAGAAGTTTGCAGACTTAAAGACAAATTGAATTATCAAAGGACATTCTGAACTGGTACTTACCCTAATTTCACACATGAGACTATCCCATCTTCAACTGCTTTGCCAACATTGCCAACATGCTACTTACAGCAAAGATTGAATTAGGGCACACAATGCTCCTGCCACCTTGCTTATGAGAATAGGCAACACACAGCACTTATTCGGAAAAGCAAGGATGAACGATGCATCCAGTTACAGTCTGCTTTTGTAGTATACTTGTTGAAAGATACCAGATACAGCAGTTGACAGCAACCCAAATGCATGTATGGTAGGACTGGATAGATGCTTATGTCACCATTAACAGCACACATTTCATCTCTTCGGTGGGATATTTTCAATAATCAAGCTGGCAAAATATGGCTGTACAACCACTTCCACAAAAGAAAGCAAATTATTTTGAAAATGAAGAGGGATGTGCATGAATTGATATCAACAGATAAACCCTCCTATATTTGCAGGTCTCTCCTGACTAAGTAGATGCTCAAATGAAGAACAGTGTGATCTCAACAATAATAGTGAAATTCAAACTTAGAGGCTGCTCCTGACAGTTGGCAACAAGGTAATTGGACAATTCAAATACGAAGAGTAATCTGAAAACTTCAAGAGCAAGCTGCTGATAGCTAAAGTGGACACACTTCAAATGCAGTAAGAACTTAAGAACAAAAGGAGAACCTTTGGCAATAAGATGAGGAAGTTATCAACAGATGTACACCAGCACGAGGGTACTCCCAACAGCAAAACTAAACGCTAACCAGCAAGAGAGAACTTCGAAAGGACATTCAGTACAAAAAGGGAATTGCCAGTAGCAAATTCTAATAGCAAGAGGCAAGGCCCAACAAAAAGATCGAAGTCTGAAGGATAAGAGGTCAGTTTCAATTGCAAGTGCTAAATCTCAAAAGCAAGTGAATACTTTCAAGAGTACAAGGAGCTTCACACTAGTCGGACGAAGCTACCAATAGTAGTATACCACTGTCAACAACAAGAGAGAAATCTAATAGCAAGAAGGCACACTCAACAGCAAATTGCAACTCCCCACTGTAAGATGCATCGCCACCGAGCAAACGGCAACTCTCCACAGGAAGCGGCTGCTCTCCAAAGCATATGAAGCAGTCCTATGCAACAAAAGTAATAAATGTCGTTTTCATCAAACCTTTAATTTGTTTAATAACAAAAAGGGGGAGGGAGATGAGAGTGGTCACTGAACATACAGCACGAGTATGAAAACCATACACATCTGAGGTCACCCATATATGGCACAACTGGGATGTAGGACAATAATCAAACAAAAGTATTCTTTTTTTTTTTTCTTTTTATTATTGTCAAACATAATCAAATAATCGTTATACAAAAAAAAGTTGCCATGTACAAGTAAAGAAAATAATTGCCCCTCTGACAGCATTACAGACGAGGGAAAAAGCAAGGGCATACTAATTTAACTTGCATACCAATAGGCCCACTAAGACAGACTAACATGACCGAAGGCTCCCACTTAAACCTAGACCAAATGCGATCAAATTTTATAAACGAATGTATGCCCCTAGACTTAGCCAGCACAAGTTCTTGCTAGTAAATCTGATTCAGAATAGCCCACCACTCCTCCGCCTTAAAAGGTGACGTAGAAATCCAGGCTCTAGCGATACGTGCCGTTACACTGACAATGAAAAACAATTGTGCCAGTCCCAGGTTAGTACATGATCTGTAGCCCATCATAATTTCCTTAAATGAGGACGGGTGACCTATATCAATGCATATGCCAGTAAGCCGACAAACATTAGCCCAAAACCCACTGAGCTTTGGGCAAGAAGTAAATATATGTAAGACATCTGCTGCTGGAAATCTGCATTTAGGACATATCGGTCCTCATTATGACTTTGGCGGTAGCGACCACCAAAATACCACCATGTTGGTGGTAATCTGACTGCTGTATTAAGAGTCACACTGTGAAGACTGCCAATATTCAGCCAAAATTCCAAAACCACAAGGACACAGGAGGGCAGGACAGAGGAGGCTCCCCCGCCAGCACCTCCAGCCTGACACAATTCCACCCACCACATTACGAGCCACAAATAACCACAGCAGTTCTTCCATGGCAGAAAACCATTGGTGGTCCGAACTGCCACGCTCAGTACCCACTCCTGTCAGAACATAACACCACATTGGATAGTTTGAATGCCCCAGTCCTGACACACATACACACACCAGACACACCTACTCACTGAAGTATATAACACACCCCTCCCTCCCACAATCCTTTGCAACTAATACCACATATAGAAATACAGAGAGCAGGCAAATATACTAATATAGCACCTCTACACTGTAGGCACACATACACATCTCACTCAGCACACACCACACAACTGCACCACCAACGCAATTCACACAGAATGAGCACACACACAAACACCACAAGCATCCAGCACTCACAACACACCACCCACAACCCTTTCAATCACCCAGCACCCTTACACACACAACAACCCACCAGCACAACCACTGCCATGTCCACACAAAAGCACCCACGATTCACAGACGATGACTTGAGGGTCATGATGGATGAAATTGTCAGGGTAGAGCCACAACTGTTTGGATCACAGGTCCAGAAAACCTCAATTGCCAGGACAATGGAGTTATGGCAGAGAATAGTCGACAGGGTCAACTCAGTAGGCAGCCATTCACACACAAGGGAGGACTTCAAGAAGAGGTGGAACCACCTCACGGGGAACATACGTTCCAGGCACCATGACACCAGATCACCATTCACAAGACTGGTGGTGGGCTCCCACCTTCTGCCCAACAGAATAACATTTTGGGAGGAGAATGTCTAGGATATTCTGCCCCAGGGCCTGACTGGAATACCTGGAGCACTGGACTCTGGTAAGTACCCACAACTTCAATGTCACACAATTGTCGTGTCTCGCATTCTTCCTCACCACCCAAATACTCCCTAGTTCACTGTATGTCTCACTACACCTCCCACCTATACACCTAATGCCCCCTCCGGCCGAACTGCCCACACAGCCCTTGCCAAAGACACAGATAACATTGGATAATACTGTCCCTATGACTCCAACAATGCACTAGCCGGTCTACGTGAAAACCTACAATGTGCACATCACCTCACATCCCTTGCATGTATGATTGTTGTACTAGCTAGACCAACTAGATGGTACAACTGAGGACCAATACATGGCAATGACAGCAATGCAATGGCACACCACAATAGCAAACAAGGCTAAACACAGCTATAGCTTTGTGACGTATCCAAATGCCTGCTCATGCAGATCTCCAACCCTGAAATGAATTTACCATGGTATGGAATGCAAGATGACAGACTCCATGCACAGGCACAGACAGGACATTTCACCTTGCATACTCACATCCACTAGGACACCATGCTGCAATGTCCAGCCATTTCGTGTCACATCTAGCAAGCTTAATTAGTCACTAGGTAACAGTGCTGAACAGTCATGGGAACTATCAGAAAGCACCTGAACACATCCACAGAGCTATAGTTAGACAAACCTGATTGACACTGTGAAAAAACAGGGCTGATTGCAGAAGCCCCATAACTTTTTGCCCCCATTTTTCACTTTTTGCTGGTGTTTTCCCGACTCTGATGGTACCCTGGGTACTGGGCCTGTGTTCTGTGTAAAACGAGTACGCAAATTAGGCTAATTATAATTGGCTAGGTCGACCTACCTATAAGTCCCTAGTATATGGTAGGGCAATTAGGTTTAGGGCCCCCAGCATAGGTGGTGCACCCAAAGGGGCACTGCTGAGGTGCCCAGTGTCATTTGAAAGGCAGGCCTGCTTTGCTGGCTGCTTTTAAATTAAAGTTATATGCAAATTCGACTTTGGAATTAAATGAACTTCCAAAGTCTTAAACTACCTTATTTGTACATATAAGTCACCCCTAAGGTGTGCCTTATGTGCCCCTAGGGTTGGGTGCCATGAAACTATAAGCAGGGACCTAATCAGAATAGGTTTATCATCCCTGGTGAGGTAAAACAGCCAAATTCATAATTATAATGAATAGCCTCTATAGGCTAGAATGGGGAGACTTTATTTTAATTGATAAAGTCCCCTTAACGTGTCAGATACCTCAAGTTTGTTATCACATTAATTGTTATAATAAATCCCACAACTTACAATTGTGAGATTTAATATAGCTTGTTCAGGAAAAGAGTTGTAAACTCCACCTAAAAAGTTGCCAACTTCAGCCCTGTAGTGCTCTGCTCTGATTGGCCAGCCTCTGGCAGCCAGGCTGCCTTGAAGAGGTGTGAAGTGGCCTGGGCTGAACACAAAGATGTGCCTGGTGAAGGAGAACTCTCCTCGGCAGATGGGGAAGCAGGAAGAGGGAGGGCTGCCAAACTGGTCTTCAAAAACAGGGGAGGACATTTGGAGTAGCACAGTGCCTCCCTTACATTCTGCAAACCCAGACAATTAGGCACCCTCTTGATTAGATTAGGAGAGGGGAGGAGAAAAGTGTGTGAAGGATTTTTAGCCACACCAGTGGGTGGGCTCAGCCAGATGTAACATCCAAAAATCAGTTTCACCCATGATGGATTTTTGAAGAACGGTGCTCCCTAGGATTGATATTTTCCACACTTCCCAGGAAGTGGCACAAGGGGAAGGACCCTGCATCTTATTGGAGAACCAGGACGCCCCAGTTTTTCACCAGAGGTAAAACTGGCCGAGCTGGACCCACACATCAGTTCCCTACCAGATCCCTACAAGGAAGAACATTAAAAGAGGAAGGACTGCCCTGTTGGACCCCTGACCTGCACCTGGACACTGCACTCGGAAGGACTGCACCAGCTGCACACCTGGGCTTCACCACAAGAAGGACTTTGCCTGGCTTCAACTGGTTCAAGGAGGAACTCCCTGTTTGCTACAGGTACAAAGGAGCTGCCCAGAGTCCCCTGCATCAAGTCCTGCAAGCAGTACCCAGCTGACCAGCGTCCAGTGGTCATGTGCATTATGGGAATTGTAGTCGCAACTCCCAAGAAACAACTCAGTGCTCCTATAACCTTGGATCAAGTTGTGGATACTTCAAGGACCCAAAAAGGACCTCTGGAAGAAGATCCAGAAGTTTGGAGATGTTTTGAGCAACTCCATAAGTTGAAGAGATGTATTGTGGAAGTTGTAGTCCCAGACCTCAAGAGGAAAACCAGAGCCTCTGAACACAGCTGGTGCTGTGGCCCACTTTCCTGAATCAAGAAACACTTCTGAAAGTAAGTGTGATAGTGTTACCTCGTGGGTGGCCTGAACTCTGGACTTTGTTCTTTTCCAGTGTGACCTTTTTTAACTTTTTGAGCACTAGTTGCTTTTATGAGCTAGAAAACAGTAATTCTTTGAAAATTCAAATCTCCAGTTCCCCTTATCCGATTTTAATCGTTTATGTGTCATTCTAAAGATAAAACTATAATCTATTTAAAAAAAAATGTTATTGTGTTTTACTTATTTACTGTTTTTTGATTTTTAAATACTTTACCCATTTGTCTCCTAAGTTCATCCTTGTCGCTCGTTGCCAAGCTACCAAGGTTTGAGCTGGGTTTAATTTATTTGATACCTAACTGGACATAAGTGGAGGGTAGTGGCCTATTGCTAAGTGTAGGTGCTTACCTGTCATTAACAATAATCCATTTTCCAACAGAAACCAACCAACATGGAGTATGGTACATGTCCGACCTGGCCCCTGTGGCAGGTTCACCCCCTGACTTTTTGCCTTCTATTTTTCCTGACCTCTCGCTGTTGGCTCTAGGACTCTGAGCACTTTATCACTGCTGATCAGTGCTAAAGTGCAGGTGCTCTCCCATCTAAAGTTGGTATGTGTGCCTGGCCGTTCATTGACGATACGGGCCAGCACTGCCGAGAGAGAGACGACTGGGACCAAATTTATAACATCAAGCTTTTAATGTTGTGGCATGATACCGATGAGCCTCTATGTAATATGTACATCACTCCCGGGACGGTAGACGACATACCTTTGTATCCCACAGAAACAGGGGAAAGCCACGAGACATGTTTGCCCCAGTTAAGTGGATTTCTCTCCCCAGTCAGCGGTCCCAATTATCAGATATAGTAAGTGCTAACCTTGATGTATTTTCAAAAACATCAGGAAGAACACACTTAATACAACATCATATCCAAACAATAGGAGATAGAGTAGTGCGACAAAGACCGTACCGGATACCAGAAGCCCGAAGAAAAATGGTAGAACAGGAGGTGAGGGATATGTTACAGGCAGGGATTACTGAACCCTCCTCTAGTCCTTGGTGCTCACCCATAGTGTTAGTTTCAAAACCAGATGGGACTATCAGGTTTGTATTGACTTTAGACAAGTGAACACCCTCTCCCATTTTGAAACCTATCCTACGCCTAGAATTGATGATCTACTTGAGCGCTTGGGGAAACCCAAATATATGACCACACTAGACTTAACCAAGGGTTACTGGCAAATTCCTCTGAAAGAGGAGGACAAAGAGAAAACAGTGTTTTCTACTCCCTTGGGACTCTATCAATTTATGGTCCTTCCATGTGGTTTGCATGGTGCACATGCTACCTTCCAACGACTGATAGATATGGTACTTCGTCCCTTTCAAGATTATGCTGCTGCCTACTTAGATGACAAACTTTATCTATAGCATGACCTGGGATGATCATATCTCACATTTAACCAGTATTCTACACGCCGTTAGAGAAGCAGGCCTCATGGCGAACCCTGAAAAATGTAAAATAGGTCATGATAATATCAACTACCTAGGGTATGTGATAGGTCATGGAATGGTAAAACCACAAATTGAAAAAGTACATGCCATAACGCAAATTCCTCTTCCTCAACGGACAAAAGATGTCAGGGCCTTCCTAGGGATAGTAAGATAATACAGGCGATTTATCCCACATTTTTCAGAAAATGCAGCTTCCCTCACAGCCCTACTAGAGAAGAACAAACCCAATCAAATCACTCATCTTACCTAGTGTGAAGAAAACAGATTTGAACAGTTAAAACAACTCCTGACCACCGAGCCTGTATTATGTTGCCCTGACTTTCAAAAACCCTTTCAGGTCCAAACATCTGAGCAAGGAATAGGAGCCGTTTTGTCACAGAAAGATGAGCACGGACTCTATCATCCCATAGTATATCTGAGTAGGAAGCTTCTACCCCGTGAGCAACGATATCCCACCCTTGAGAAGGAATGTCTTGCGATCAAATAGACTATTGAGTCACTACGATATTACTTAATGGGCGTCCCTTCACATTACTCACTGATTATGCTCCCTTAACATGGTTGGCACACCATAAGGGCACCAACATATGGGTACTTTGTTGGTTTTTATCCCTCCAATCTTTCTCCTTCCAGGTGCCACACATGCCCGGCTCCCTCCTCTCCAATGCGGATTACCTTTCTAGATATCCTTCCAGCACACTGCTCCAACAGCCACTGTCCAGGGGGAGTGAATGTGCTGGGCCGTTCTTTGAAGATACGGCCCATGACTGCCCCAGGAACATTTCCGGATCGGAAACAAGTGATCCAGAAGGAAACTACCCGACGGCCAATGAAGACGCGCTTTTCGATGAAGGCGGGGTTTTCCAACCCACTGCGTCTTCATTGGGGAAGGAGACAGATTCCCCAGAGTCCGCTGAGAGAGAGAGAGACGCCCGCGATCGCAACGGAACAGCAGGGAGAAGACCATACAGGAGCCCGGACACCTGAAGAGAGAACCACAAGAGGATATCCCGACGCCCGGTGGGACGAACAGGAGGCAGCGAAGTCCACAGACCGGCCATGCTCTAGGAAGAGCGTTGCCTAACCAGGTACGATCGGACAACCATGAGGGGGAGGGGAGGTGAAAAAAGAGAGGAGATTTTTTTTTTTGTCTTTCTATAAGGGAACATTGCTATTCATTCATTGATATTGGTTTGCTGGTCTATTGCCTTGGCTGAGTAATTTTCCGGTGATAATTCAGTTTATAACTAGATATGGTTTGTTGATTTTTTTTGTTATTTTTTTTTGTTTTGTTCTGGTACTCACTGGATCAGGGCTACTATAGATATACACAACAAGAGCAAGTAAAGTACCTGTGGGGGAATAAAGATACCAAGAGAACGAGAGAGAGAGAGAAAGAGAGAGAGAGAAATAAAAGCTAGCAAGAGACATAAGAAAAGTAACAAGATAGTGAAGCAGAAAATCTGGAAAAGAGGATATAACACTGGAAAACAAAAGAAAGTAAGAGAAGAAAAGAAAACCAAAGAAAAGTACAAGAGAAGAGCCAAACAGAAGAGGAAAGAAGGGAGAGAAAGAAAAGAAACTCGTAATTGTTCTACTTACCTACCAACCAATGTTCTCTTATTGTTTGTTTCTCTTTCCATGCTCCTCCTGAGTCACTGTAGGAAAGTCCTTTTTTTTGCCTGATCACCCCCACTCTTTCTGGATAGGTACTGGTGGTTACTGACTCTTGGCTGTGCCCTGGGTACTGCTTACCAGTCCCAGGGCCAGTGCTCTGTGTAAAATGGATATGCAAATTAGGCTAATTATAATTGGCTAAGTTAACCTACCTATAAGTCCCTAGTATATGGTAGGGCATGTAGGTTTAGGGACCACAGCATAGGTGGTGCACACCTAGGTGCATTGCTGAGGTGCCCAGTGTCATTTTAAAAGCAAGCCTGCCTTGCTGGCTGCTTTTAAATTAAAGTTATATGCAAATTCGACTTTGGAATTAAAGGTACTTCCAAAGTCTTAAACTACCTTATTTTTACATATAAGTCACCCCTAAGGTGTGCCCTATGTGCCCCTAGGGCTGGGTGCCATGTAACTATAAGCCGGGACTTTATAAAAATAGATTTATAAGCCCTGGTGAGGTAAAAACAGCCAAATTCGTTTTTCCCTCATGGAAGTAAATGGCCTTCATAGGCTAAAATGGGCAGACTTTATTTAAAATTTTAAAGTCTCCTTAAATGTTACATACCAAGAATTTGGTATCAAATTGATTGTTATAATAAATCCCACAACTTCCAGTTGTTGGATTTAATATAACTAGTGCAGGTAAAATGTTTAGACTTTACCTAAAAAGTTGCCAATTTCAGCTCTGCATTGTTTTTGCTGCTGTGCTCTGATTGGCCTGCCTGCAGCAGCTTCTGCCAGGCCACTTTAATGAGGTGTGAAGTGGCCTGGCTTCACACAAAGGAATGTGCTTGGGGGAGAGAATCTCCCCTCAGCAGATGGTGAGGCAGGAAGGGGGAGGGCTACCAAACTGGTCTTCAAAGGCAAAGAAGGACATCTGGAGCACCCAGCAACACCCCCACATCCTGCAACCCCAGACAGCTAGGTGCCCCCTTGATTAGATTAGGAGAGGGCAGGAGAGGGGTGTGTTTATGATTTTTAGCCACACCAGTGGGTGGGCTCAGCCAGATCTCTCCTCCAAAAATCAGATTCATCCATTTTGGATTTTTAGAGACTATTGCCTTCTGGGATGGATTTTTGCCACACTTCCCAGGAAGTGGTCATCACAGGGGGACGACCCTGTCCCTGATTGGAGGACCAGGGCCCCCCTGCTTTTCACCCAGGAGCAAGGATAAAACTGGCAGACCTGCACCCACGCCTCAGATCCCCACCAAATTTCAAGAAGAAAGAACTACAAGAAGAAGAAGGACTGCCCTGCTGGACCCCTGGCCTGCACCTGGACCCTGCACTCAGAAAGACTGCACCAGCTGCACACTTGGGCTTCACCACAAGAAGGACTTTGCCTGGCTTCCACTGGTTCAAGTAGGGACTCCCTGTTTGCTACAGGTGAAAAATTGCTAACCAGAGTCCCTTGCACCAACTCCTGAAAAAGTGACCAGCTGACCACTGTCCAGTGGCCAAAAAGGAGTTTGCGCCAGGTGCATTCTGGGAGTTGAAGTCCGCACTTCCCAAGGACCATCACAGAACTTCTGGACCCTTGGGGTGAGCTGTGGACCCCAAAAGAACCTTAAAAGAACATCTGGGTGAAGCCCCAGAAGTTTGGAAAAGATTGGAGAAATTTTGGAAAAAAGCTCCATAAAGTGACCGACCCGACGCGGAAATTCTAGCCGGCTTGCCTCAACCGTGACCCCGCCTGACTTCGTGGTTCGTCCCGGTAAAGAAAAACATCCAAAAAATAGACTAAGTCCGAACGTAAAAAGTTGACCGGGACCTTCCAGCCATCGTATCCGAGAAGGGCTCCACGGACGTCGGATCAAGATCCAGGTTTACCCCGGTCGAAGGATTTTCATCTCGAAAAAACGACTAAGTCCGAAGGTAGAAATCACCACCGAGGAAACCGACTTCGCGTATCCGGACAAGGGCTCCAGGAGGTCGGATCCAACTGGCAGGTTCGTCCCGGTGAAGAAAAACTTCAAAATAAAGACTAAGTCAGAAGGTAACTTTTTAACCGAGGCTTCCCGCGACCTGTAGCCGAGCAGGGCTCCATCGCGGTCGGCCTGACAGTTTGACTTTGTCCCGGTCCTGGTGCAACCAGATGACCCGATTGGCGCTTTTTGTTTCTATGCGCTAGAAAATAATAATACTTTAAAAATTCATATCTCCGGTTCCCCTGAACCGATTTTAATCGTTTTTGTGTCATTTTAAAGATAAAAATATAAGCTATTTTTATAAATTGGTTTTGGATTTTTAAACTGTTTCCTGTGTTTTATTTAATTACTGTTGTGTGATATTTGAATGCTTTACACTTTGTCTCCTAAGTTAAGCCTTGACGCTCGATGCCAAGCTACCAAGGGTAGAGCTGGGATTAATTTACTGAGACCTAACTGTACTTACGTGGAGGTTTGTGGCTTGTTGCTAGGTGTAGGTACCTACCTGCCCTACCAATAACCCATTTTCCAACATAATTGGAAGCAGCGACGGGATCCTGTACTTGTGTTCAATATCACGTTACAGTTTTAGATAAAACAAATTAAAAATCCTTTAAATTGTCCTAGTGCAAAAATTGTTTTTAATTTTTAATTTTAATTTTTTTTTTTAATTAATTTGGATTAATTTCAATTATTGAATTTTTGTAATTTTTTCTAAATTCTTGTTTCCAATTTTTGCAAAAAGTTTTTGTTGACACAAAACTAGGGAACCATGGAGCTTGATCTGGCTAGCCTACCCACACTGACAGTAGTCCAGCTTAGGGGGTTGTGTATTGAGAGGGGGTTGCCTGCAACCCCTGATCTCAGGAAGCAAATCCTGATTAAATCCCTGACAGCATGGGCTGAGGCCCAAGAGGTAGAGACAGAGTAAGCTCCAGAGGAGGAAGAAAAAGAGGAAGATGCTAACTCTAACCACTCAGGGGAGGGAAAGCATCAGACCCCAAGTGAGGAAGAGGAGGAACGGTCCTCACTGGACACAGTCACTAGGGGCAGACCCAAAGCTAGTGGTAGGAAGAGGGTCCTTTCAGGAGGAGAGAACCCATCCATCAGGGAGAGAGAGCTGGAAGCCCAGCTAGCCTACATAGCTTTGGAAGCAGATAAGCTTGCCCTAGAAAAGAAAAAGTGGGCAAGCAAAGAAAAAAAAGATGGAAGCAGCGAGAAAGAAACTGAGGTGTCCCTGGGTGGGGGTTTTGCCCCCAGATTACCCAAAGGGGTGGTTCCTGCCTATGTGGAGGGGGATGACATAGATAAGTGGCTGGGGGCCTTTGAGAGGGCCCTCCAGATGAGGAAAGTCAAGCCTCAGTACTGGGGTTCACTCCTTTGGGAGTTAGTTCCCAACTCTGGGAGGGATAGGCTCCTAACCATGAGTGGGGAGGATGCAGACTCATACCCCAGTATGAAGAGTTGCTTGACTAAAAAGTTTGGTCTAACCCCAGAGCAGTATAGGCTTAAGTTTAGGGACACCCAAAAGACAAGCACCCAGTCCTGGGTGGACTTTGTGGACATTTCAGTAAAAGCACTGGAGGGCTGGATACAGGCCAACAGGGTAAGTACCTTTGAGGGGCTGTACAATTTGATTATGAGGGAGCACCTTCTAACTAATTGTGTCCAAGAGAGGCTCCGCCAGTATCTAGTAGACTCTAGGTTGACCAACCCCAGAGAGCTGGGGGAGGCAGCAGATGACTGGTTAAGAACTAGAGTTAACCAGAGACCCCCAGGGGGTGATCAGGAAAAGGGAGGACATGGTTCTTCTCAGGGGAAGAACCAGGGGAAAGATGACAAAAAACCCAAAGAGTCCTCACAAGAGTCCCCAAAAACTTCTCAGGGAGGGGGAGCCCCGAGCCAATTCACTTTTAAAGGGAAAGGGTATCAGGGAAAGAATTTTGATCCTGCTAAAGCAGGAAAGTTTCAGGAGCTTGCTAAGGCCGGCAAGTGTTTTGACTGTTATCAGCCAGGACATAAAAGAGGATATGCTATCTGCACCAAGAAGCCCCCCACTGGTGGGCAATCCCAGGGGATTGCTAGTGTAGGGTTGGGGGTGGAAGTTGGCCCAGGGGTGGAATCAGGGTACACTGAAGTCACCTTAGTATCCGTGGGTGGGGTGGACATTGCAACTATGGCCACCTTACCTCCCATCATGCAGAGGTATAGGCAGAGGCCTAAAGTCAATGGGACTGAAGTGGAAGCTCTGAGAGATACAGGAGCCAGTGTGACAATGGTCACAGAAAAGCTGGTTTCTCCAGAGCAGGTCTTACCTGGTGTCTTCCACCAGGTGACTTATGCAGATAGCAGAACCAAACTCCATCCCATGGCTATGGTGAGTCTGGAATGGGGAGGTGTGACTGGCCCTAAAAAAGTAGCTGTAGCTCCTGCCCTCCCAGTAGAGTGTCTGCTGGGAAATGATCTTGAAGCATCTGAATGGTCAGAAGTGGAGAGAAGGGTCCATGCAAAGATGCTGGATCTCCCTGAATGGGTGTGTGCTGTGACCAGGTCACAGGCAGCACAACAGGGAAATGCTGGACACTTGGACCCTGGAACAATGGGCCAAGCCTCCAAGAAGAAGAGAAAGGGCACTGGGTCTGGCTTACCAGCCCCAACAAGTACAGAGGGTCAGGAAGAATCCAACCCTGAGGGGGAGGATCTGAACTCTGAGGGAGGGACACCTTCCCTGCAAACTCTGCCTGACTTGGCAGAACTGCAAGGGGCAGGTGGGCCCACCAGAGAAGATTTGTGCCAGGGACAAAGAGAGTGTCCCACTCTTGAGGGCCTGAGGCAGACTGCTGCCAGGCAAGAACAAGGGGATACCAGTGGTACCCACAAGGTTTACTGGGAGGATGGAGTTCTCTACACTGAGGCTAGGACCCTCAAAGAAGGGGCTACTAGGAGAGTAGTGGTCCCCCAAAAGTATAGAGAATTCCTCCTTACCTTAAGCCATGATATCCCCTTAGCTGGTCATTTGGGACAGACCAAGACCTGGAACAGGCTGGTCAACCATTTTTTTTGGCCTGAAATGTCAGAAAAAGTCAGGGAGTTTTGCAGCTCCTGTGTCACCTGTCAAGCCAGTGGCAAGACAGGGGGCAAACCAAAGGCTCCCTTGATTCCACTGCCAGTGGTTGGGACTCCCTTTGAGAGGGTGGGGATTGACATTGTTGGTCCCCTAGACCCACCAACTGCTTCAGGTAACAGGTACATTGTGGTGGTAGTGGACCATGCCACCAGGTACCCTGAGGCAATACCCCTCCGGACAATCACTGCACCCACAGTGGCTAGGGCCCTACTTGGTGTGTTCACCAGAGTGGGATTCCCAAAGGAGGTGGTCTCAGATAGGGGCACAAACTTTATGTCAGCCTATCTGAAAGCCATGTGGGAGGAGTGTGGTGTTACTTATAAGTTCAGCACACCCTACCATCCACAGACCAATGGTCTGGTGGAAAGATTCAATAAGACCCTGAAGGGCATGATCATGGGTTTGTCTGACAAACTCAGGAGGAGATGGGATGTCCTCCTCCCATGCCTGCTGTTTGCCTACAGGGAGGTGCCACAGAAGGGGTTGGATTCAGCCCCTTTGAGTTACTGTTTGGTCACCCTGTAAGAGGCCCATTGTGCTTGGTGAGAGAGTCTTGGGAAAAGCCTCTCAAGGAATCCAAGGAGAATGTGCTGGATTATGTACTAGGCCTGCGGTCTCGCATGGCTGAGTATATGAAGAAGGCAAGCAGAAACCTGGAGGCCAGTCAGGAGCTCATGAAGCTCTGGCATGATCAAAAGGCTACCATGCCTGAGTATCACCCAGGACAGCTGGTGTGGGTTTTGGAGCCCATGGCTCCTAGGGCACTACAGGCCAAATGGACTGGGCCCTATCCAATTCTGAAAAAAAAAGGTGAGGTCACCTACTTGGTGGACCTTGGCACCCCCAGGAATCCTCACAGGATCCTGCATGTAAACAGGATGAAACCCCACCAGGACAGGGCAGGCATGACCATGCTGATGGTCACTGATGAGGGGAAGGAGGAGGAGGGTGAACCTCTCCCAGACCTCCTGTCCTCAAAGGAAAAAGATGGGTCAGTGGAGGGAGTGGTACTCTCTCCCAAACTGACAGATCAGCAACAACAAGACTGTAAGCAAGTCTTGGGACAGTTTGCTAGTCTGTTCTCCCTGACCCCTGGACTCACCAATTGGTGTGTCCATGATGTTGACACTGGTGACAGCTTGCCTGTCAAGAACAAGCTGTACAGGCTGTCTGACCAGGTCAAGGCCAACATCAAAGCTGAAGTGGCTAAGATGTTGGACCTGAAGGTAATTGAGCCCTCTGATAGTCCTTGGTCCAGTCCAGTGGTACTGGTACCCAAAGCTAATCCCCAAGGTGGGAAGAAAGAATTAAGATTCTGTGTGGACTACAGAGGTCTAAATGCAGTCACTAGGACTGATGCTCACCCCATACCTAGAGCTGATGAGCTCATTGACAGGTTGGGGGCTGCCAAATTCCTGAGCACATTTGATCTGACCTCAGGATATTGGCAGATTGCCTTAAGTCCAAGAGCTAAGGAGAGGTCAGCATTTTCCACACCAGAGGGCCACTTTCAGTTCAAGGTGATGCCCTTTGGCACGAAAAATGCTCCTGCCACCTTCCAACGGTTGGTGAATAGAGTCCTATCTGGGTTGGAATCTTTTAGTGCAGCTTATCTGGATGATATAGCTGTATTTAGTTCCACCTGGAGGGACCACCTGGTCCACCTGAAGGAAGTGCTTCAGGCCCTGCTTCAAGCAGGCCTGACTATCAAAGCAAGCAAGTGCCAGATAGGGCAAAGTTCTGTTGTGTACCTGGGCCACCTTGTTGGTGGAGGCCATGTACAACCTCTCCAGCCCAAGATCCAGACTATCCTGGATTGGGAGGCTCCAAAAACCCAGACTCAGGTCAGGGCCTTTCTTGGCCTGACTGGGTATTACAGGAGGTTTGTTCAGAATTTTGGGACCATAGTGGCCCCTCTGACTGAGCTTACCTCCAAGAAACAACCCAAGAAGGTCATTTGGACCCCAGAGTGTCAGAAAGCTTTTGACACCCTAAAACAGGCTATGTGTTCAGCACCAGTGTTACTGGCCCCTGACTATAGCAAGGAGTTTGTAGTGCAAACAGATGCTTCAGAGGAAGGGATTGGGGCAGTGTTAGCACAAGTTAATGAAGAGGGCCATGATCACCCAGTTGCCTTCATCAGCAGGCGACTACTCCCCAGAGAGAAAAAATGGAGTGCCATTGAGAGGGAGGCCTTTGCTGTGGTTTGGTCCCTGAAGAAGTTGAGGCCTTACTTGTTTGGCACTCACTTCCGTGTACAAACTGACCACACACCTCTCAGATGGTTGATGCAGATGAGGGGGGAGAACCCTAAACTGTTAAGGTGGTCCATTTCCCTACAGGGGATGGACTTCACAGTGGAGCACAGACCTGGGACTGCTCATGCCAATGCAGATGGCCTTTCCAGGTTTTTCCACTTAGCTGATGAGGACTACCAGGGTGTAGGTTAGTACCCATCACCTTTCATCTGGGGGGGGGCAGTGTAGGAAAGTCCTTTTTTTTGCCTGATCACCCCCACTCTTTCTGGATAGGTACTGGTGGTTACTGACTCTTGGCTGTGCCCTGGGTACTGCTTACCAGTCCCAGGGCCAGTGCTCTGTGTAAAATGGATATGCAAATTAGGCTAATTATAATTGGCTAAGTTAACCTACCTATAAGTCCCTAGTATATGGTAGGGCATGTAGGTTTAGGGACCACAGCATAGGTGGTGCACACCTAGGTGCATTGCTGAGGTGCCCAGTGTCATTTTAAAAGCAAGCCTGCCTTGCTGGCTGCTTTTAAATTAAAGTTATATGCAAATTCGACTTTGGAATTAAAGGTACTTCCAAAGTCTTAAACTACCTTATTTTTACATATAAGTCACCCCTAAGGTGTGCCCTATGTGCCCCTAGGGCTGGGTGCCATGTAACTATAAGCCGGGACTTTATAAAAATAGATTTATAAGCCCTGGTGAGGTAAAAACAGCCAAATTCGTTTTTCCCTCATGGAAGTAAATGGCCTTCATAGGCTAAAATGGGCAGACTTTATTTAAAATTTTAAAGTCTCCTTAAATGTTACATACCAAGAATTTGGTATCAAATTGATTGTTATAATAAATCCCACAACTTCCAGTTGTTGGATTTAATATAACTAGTGCAGGTAAAAAGTTTAGACTTTACCTAAAAAGTTGCCAATTTCAGCTCTGCATTGTTTTTGCTGCTGTGCTCTGATTGGCCAGCCTGCAGCAGCTTCTGCCAGGCCACTTTAATGAGGTGTGAAGTGGCCTGGCTTCACACAAAGGAATGTGCTTGGGGGAGAGAATCTCCCCTCAGCAGATGGTGAGGCAGGAAGGGGGAGGGCTGCCAAACTGGTCTTCAAAGGCAAAGAAGGACATCTGGAGCACCCAGCAACACCCCCACATCCTGCAACCCCAGACAGCTAGGTGCCCCCTTGATTAGATTAGGAGAGGGCAGGAGAGGGGTGTGTTTATGATTTTTAGCCACACCAGTGGGTGGGCTCAGCCAGATCTCTCCTCCAAAAATCAGATTCATCCATTTTGGATTTTTAGAGACTATTGCCTTCTGGGATGGATTTTTGCCACACTTCCCAGGAAGTGGTCATCACAGGGGGACGACCCTGTCCCTGATTGGAGGACCAGGGCCCCCCTGCTTTTCACCCAGGAGCAAGGATAAAACTGGCAGACCTGCACCCACGCCTCAGATCCCCACCAAATTTCAAGAAGAAAGAACTACAAGAAGAAGAAGGACTGCCCTGCTGGACCCCTGGCCTGCACCTGGACCCTGCACTCAGAAAGACTGCACCAGCTGCACACTTGGGCTTCACCACAAGAAGGACTTTGCCTGGCTTCCACTGGTTCAAGGAGGGACTCCCTGTTTGCTACAGGTGAAAAATTGCTAACCAGAGTCCCCTGCACCAACTCCTGAAAAAGTGACCAGCTGACCACTGTCCAGTGGCCAAAAAGGAGTTTGCGCCAGGTGCATTCTGGGAGTTGAAGTCCGCACTTCCCAAGGACCATCACAGAACTTCTGGACCCTTGGGGTGAGCTGTGGACCCCAAAAGAACCTTAAAAGAACATCTGGGTGAAGCCCCAGAAGTTTGGAAAAGATTGGAGAAATTTTGGAAAAAAGCTCCATAAAGTGACCGACCCGACGCGGAAATTCTAGCCGGCTTGCCTCAACCGCGACCCGGCCTGACTTCGTGGTTCGTCCCGGTAAAGAAAAACATCCAAAAAATAGACTAAGTCAGAACGTAAAAAGTTGACCGGGACCTTCCAGCCATCGTTTCCGAGAAGGGCTCCACGGACGTCGGATCAAGATCCAGGTTTACCCCGGTCGAAGGATTTTCATCTCGAAAAAACGACTAAGTCCGAAGGTAGAAATCACCACCGAGGAAACCGACTTCGCGTATCCGGACAAGGGCTCCAGGAGGTCGGATCCAACTGGCAGGTTCGTCCCGGTGAAGAAAAACTTCAAAATAAAGACTAAGTCAGAAGGTAACTTTTTAACCGAGGCTTCCCGCGACCTGTAGCCGAGCAGGGCTCCATCGCGGTCGGCCTGAAAGTTTGACTTTGTCCCGGTCCTGGTGCAACCAGATGACCCGATTGGCGCTTTTTGTTTCTATGCGCTAGAAAATAATAATACTTTAAAAATTCATATCTCCGGTTCCCCTGAACCGATTTTAATCGTTTTTGTGTCATTTTAAAGATAAAAATATAAGCTATTTTTATAAATTGGTTTTGGATTTTTAAACTGTTTCCTGTGTTTTATTTAATTACTGTTGTGTGATATTTGAATGCTTTACACTTTGTCTCCTAAGTTAAGCCTTGACGCTCGATGCCAAGCTACCAAGGGTAGAGCTGGGATTAATTTACTGAGACCTAACTGTACTTACGTGGAGGTTTGTGGCTTGTTGCTAGGTGTAGGTACCTACCTGCCCTACCAATAACCCATTTTCCAACAGTCACCATCTGGGGAAGGAAGAAAAGAGAGAGTGTGAAGACTGTGTGTGAAGAAAGAGACAAAGAGAAGAACAAAATAGAGAATAAGGAATCGAATTTACAGAACTGTACCGCCCTCTTAAAACAATAAATCAAAACTCTCATGTTATCAAGTGTGAGCCTCCATTACTGTCACCCTGTTACAGTATGATTGGCTTACACCTAATTGGCATATTTGATTTACCTATAAGTCCCTTTTAAAGTGGTATCCCTATACCCAGGGCCTGTAAATTAAATGCTACTAGTGGGCCTGCAGTGCTGCTTGTGCCACCCACTGAAGTAGCCTTTCAAACCTGTCTCAGGCCTGCTAGCACAGGGCCTGTGTGCACAGTTTTCTGCCACAGGGACCTGGCATCTAAATTTCCTTGTCAGGTCCAAAACTCCCCTTTTACTACATGTAAGTCACCCCTAAGGTAGGCCCTAGATAGCCCTGTGGGCAGGATGCTATGTATGTGGAAGGCAGGACATGTGCCAGGGTGCGTGGTCTGTCCTGGTAGTGACAAACAGCCTAACTTGGTTTCTCACTGTTGTGAGTGCTGCCTTCTCATAGGATTGCATTAGAAATGCCCTACCTCTGGCAAAACAACCTTTCATTCATTTCAAATCCAGACATTGCCAGAGGCAAGATGGTAGCCGCGACGTGCTAGCGGCCAGAGGTTCTCTTCCCCTCTCGTGGTTCCGGTTTGGCGTTTGTGCTCCCTGCTTATTGCAGAAATTAGATAATGCGGGAGACGAGTGCTGCGGCTCCTGGAGGTGTTTCTGCCACGTTATTTCGCAGCCGTGTTTTCTGACGCTGCTCGATGAGCCGTGTCAGCTGTGTAAACAGCTCCGGCCATAGCGGTCGCAACAGCAGCATTTTGGAGGCATTTTTTTTCTTTTTTAATTTTCCTTTTCCTCTCTACCCTGACGTGGATTTCAAGTGCTGATGGCCCCGAAGGTTGCGCGTGGAAGCTGACCGAAACCTGGACTACAGGATCGGCGTTCCTCCCACCCCTTGCCATTGACCCGAGTGGGTGCTTCCAGGAGTGGCAGTAATGGTAACGCTGGAAGGAAAGCTACATTAAGAGCGCAGGGTGCCATGGAAGACAAACATACAGCCCTGGATCAAAACTGTAAGTTTGGAAGTTATGTTAGCCTGGCTGGTGAACATGGTACACATGGTGGGGGGGTGACAATACCCTCAATGTTTAAAGCCCGTCATTCTTTGGAATCTTCAGCGGGCAACGTGCCAATAGCGTCTTCTAACCCTGAGTCCCTCCGGGATCGGGCAGTAGTTGTAGCTGAGGTGGCTGATATCAGCAGTGATTTAGCGATTCCGGTATTCCCCACCCAAAATAAAGTGTTGCTTCAGATTGACGCTATCACTGACAATAATGGACCCCTGGACATAAATAATCTCGTTGGGGGTTTATCTATGGCATCTTTATGTTTCTCTGCTCCCAGCGCTAGTGGTGACAATCAGCAATTAATGCCTGAGGGAAATATTTACCAGCAGTCACAAGGCTTCTCCTCTTCAGTTAATGTGAAGCATGCCCAAAACCCTCAGATTGAGCATCATGACTTGGCTGCAGCAAGGCTCTCAACGGCAGCCGTGGACTTGCTAACCCCAGCTTGCAACCTCAGGGCCATCCGTAACTCCCGGCAGGGAAAAGAGGATTGTCATGTAGTAATTGAGGCTGCAGAGAATTTTTACTCCCTCTGGGATCAATCCAGGGACTCGGATGATTCCAGCAACAGCTCAGCTCTTCTATGGGCACAGAGACAGGAAATAGTTCCTCTGCCCCCACCTCCATGTTGAGGCGGACTGCAATTAAGTGTCATGAAAGGCGAGGTGATGGCCTCAGTTTGGAGCCTAAGGAGAAAAAGGCAAGAAAGAAAAAGGCATGGGGGTGAGTGCAATGTAATGGGATTATTCAGGAATACAGCAAATTCCGCATAGGCTGGATGATCTTTTGGTGAACCCAGCTGGCTTTGAGATTGATGCTACAAATTCAGGGGCGACTCCCCCCTCACAGCCAACGGTAGGAGGAGCCGGGGCGAGTTTGCAACAGCCCAGAGCCTTTATTGTTTACTTTGGTAACTACTTGTTGCACCAGATAATTTTTGAAAAGCCCCGCCCGACTCCAAGATCAGCTGTGAGGGTTGCACCTTTTTTCTTGCCCCGATATCTGTAATGCTGCAGTAGAGAGACGTTGACGCTTGAGAAAACTGATTAGTCCCTTTCAGGAGAGGGGAGCTGAAGCATTTTTACTGTCCCCTGCTCGACTTAAGACAATATACAAAGGCACGGTCCGGGTGTTTTCATCAGAGATCAAAGCTAAAGAATATTTTCAATCTTTGACTTAATTGAATTTTGAGAAGTTTCATAAGGGGAGGGAAGGGGGAAGGGGAAGGAAGAGAGGGAGGGAAGAAAAAAAGAGAAGAAAAAAAAGGGGGGAGAATAAAAGGGAAATGTATGTAAAAGGAGGGGTATGATTGAAGAGGGTGGAATAGTGGGGGAGTAGGAGGGAGCCTGGTGTTTATTGGTTTGGGTGGAATCTATTGTTGTGGTTTTTTGAGGGGGTTCATTTTAGAAGTAATTACCTTTCTTCTTTCTAGGTGCGGTTGCTGGAGTTCTTGGGGGGAGGGTGCCTTGTCCATCTTACAGACTTCTAGTCTGGTTGCCTCATTTGATAGGGTATGGGGGGAGGAGGGTTGAGCTGGGTGTTGGTTCGGGGGGTTTGTGGTTGGCGGGTGCGGCTGGGGTAGCATTAATGTAATGAAGATGCACAAATTTATGTATAAGAAGGTATCTAAGTTTTTCTTTGTATGTATGATTAGGTTCGGTTTAACTATGGGAGTATGTGTTAGATCTTTAAATGGGGCACTGTAATACTCTCCGGATCGCCACGATAAATATATGTGGCCTAAATGATTTGGTGAAAAGGCGTCTTGTCAACCACGGTTTAAAAACGCTAAAGGCAGATGGAATCTGTCTGTAGGAGATGCATGTTGTCCCAACTAAAAAACACTTTTTGGATTTTCAGGGTTATCAAGTATTAGCCTATACCACCCAAGGCACTACAACAAGAGGGGTTGCAGTGCTTGCACGATGTAACCTCCTTATGGTCGCTAAGAAAAGGGTTGATAGGCGGGGCTGCTGGGTTATATTAGAATGCATGCTGGGGCAATTTAATTTTACACTGTGCTCTATATATGGCTCTAACTTAGACGATCCGGATAGTATTAATAGCTTGAACGTGGAGCTTGCTGTTTGGACTTTACCACTTATTGTGTGTGGTGACTTGAATATACATATTGAAACTGATACCCTCTTGCAGAATCAGGACTCATATGCGGGGAGGAAGCCGAAGGTGTATCGTGCTTTACAAACTTTAGTGCAGAGCCATGGCCTTGTCGACGCCTGGCAGCACTGTGTGCCTGTTGATCCGGGATACACCTTTTTTTCCTACCCGAAAAAGAAGTCTGTTCGGTTAGATTATTTGTTGTTGTCATCCTCTCTGTGTGAAGAGCTTTCTGTTGAAAAGTTTCCCAGGGTTATGTCTGATCATAATCCTCTGGTGGCACAATTTTCTGTCTTGCGTAAATAGCGATGTCATAGACCCTGGTATTTTGACCGGGGGCTTCTTTTAGACTCAGCTTATGTATTACTGATGAAAAAAATGGATACCAGAGTTTTTAAAGTTTTAATAGGGGCACGGCTCCGCCTGGGATGCTTTGGGACACCCTAAAAGCAGCTGTTCGAGGGGAAACTTTAAGCTATACTCTAAACTGTGAAAAATGTTGTAGCTCAGGTATATCGGTGGCTTTGAAGGAACTGGCCTCTTTGGAACGGCAGATAGTGGGGTCGACGATTGATAGTTACTCTATACAGAGTACTTTAGATAAGATTGCCGCTATGAAAGCTGGGATTACGCAGAGGTATTTAGATCAAGATATTGTTAAGGCCCAGACGCGCAGACAGGAGTGCTATGAGTTCAGCGAGAAGGTGGGCAAATTGCTTGCATACAACACTAAGCAGAGGGTGACCCAGGACAGTATTTCTGCTACTAAGGACAGTCAGGGGCAGACTGTACGGGGGATCTGGCGATGCTGGAGGTATTTAAAGATTATTACTCAGTGCTGTATCAGCAGGAAAATCATTCCTTGTGCGTTCTAGGAGTAAAGATTAGTCAGTACTTGAGTGAAGTTCCAGGCCCCAGAATATCAATAGATGAGAGTCGCCAATTGGCCAACCCTATTTTGATGGACGAGATTATAGCAGCATTAGCCTCTCTGCCTAATGGGAAAGCTGCCGGACCAGACATGATCCCATTGGAATTTTTTAAGACCTTTTTTGAGGAATTGAATGATGACATCCTGGCAACGTTTGTGTCAGTCCAGGATGGAGGGCAGGCGCTGGGCTCATGGTTAGACGCTAATATGATTGTATTTTTAATGGAAGAGAAGGATCCATTACTACCAGGTTCCTACCCCCCTATTTCGTTAATAAACGCAGATGTCAAATTGTATGTGAAAATCCTCGCAACCAGATTGAGTAGAGTAATTGGTGGACTTGTTTCCCCATGGCAGCATGGGTTTATTCCTGGGCGGGGGACCGCTGATCATGTTAGGCGGGTTATTGCCATGTTGGATGCATCCCAAGTTTTGGAGGCCCCCATGTCACAAATCCTGCTAGATGCTGAAGAAGCCTTTGACAGGGTGAGCTGGGATTATCTCTGGGCAGTGCTCCTTAAAGCCAATATAGGTCCCGGTTTTATTAGGGCCATACAGGCTTTATATCAGAAGCCCACAGCGTGAATTCAATCATCCGGGGTAGCATCGGACACTATCTTTATCACAAGGGCTACTAGACAGGGGTGTCCCTGCTCGCCTTTACTTTTTGCTCTTTACATCGATCCTTTAATTAGGAGGCTTTTTTATAGCAATTTGATTCCGCCCATGGTAACGGTAGAGGGTACACTTAAAATTCTGGTTTATGCTGATGATATAGCCATTAGCACACCCAATCTGGCTGGCTATTGAAGAAATAGAGAAGCTAATGGATGAGTTTGGTGCTTTATTGGGCTATTTATTAAACAGAGCTAAGAGTCAGATTTTGGGTAATGAATGGATTTCCATCGTTGATAATAGAAGGTTTGAGCAAGCAACCTAATTAGGAGTTAAATTAACGGCTAACTTGGAGCACATTGTTAAAACAAATGTTGCCCCCGTACTTGCTAAAACTAGGAAAGAGCTGTATCGCATGAATAATCTACATTTACCGATTATTGGGCACTGCAACATTATTAAAATGCTATTTTTACCTAGGGCTTTGTATCTTTTTCGTACCATCCCATTGGAAATTAGCAAGGATTGGTTTAAACATATGGAGAATTTAGCAAATAGTTTTAAATGGTCTTTCTTCAAAATACCGTGGGCATATAAGTACTTATTGCTCCCAAGAAAGAAAGGTGGGTGGACTGCTTCTAATTTTTTATTTTATTACTGGGCAACCGTTTTGCAATTCATCCAACCGTTAATTACTCAAGATTTGGATAATGGAGGTACCGGGAAGATGTGCCCATCTATTTATAATATGATTTAGGGAAGTCATGCTAATGCAGCTTTTATGAGAAATGTTGAGCATAGCTATTTCAAAAAAGTTAAGTTTAAGACCATCTGGGCAGCCTTTAAGGTGTGGACCAGTATTAACACCCGTATAGGAATAAAACAAATGCATTTTTACACCCCGATTATGAATTCATCCATACTTCCTGATATTTTTAAGGTTGTCTGGTATATTGATGATTTTTTATGCAGGTACTCATCTAAACTCCTTTGAGGAGATGATGAAAGAATTTAAACTTGATAGTGAAGATTTCTTTAAATTCCTACAAATTAGGGATTTTTTGTTGACAACTTCTACCTCTGCACGTGGATCATTGGGGGTCAGAATCCCTATTTTTGAGGTATTACATAAACCTACACAATGGCGGGTTCTGTCATTATACCCTCTTTTTTTGGACTTACTGCTAGTTGATTTGGGTAACCATGCTGAGAGGTGGACCTGGACCACTGGGGCTTCCAAGGCTACATTTCTGACCTCTTTAGATATGGGTCAGCGTTTTTTGCTTGCGGCTGGCCCACAAGCACAACATAATAAAACAGTATTTCATTTATAGTACACTCCGGCCAAGCTAGCTAAATGGGGTAGCTTGAGGGGGGTGGTATGCCCCCGTTGCAAGAGTGAAATGGCTGACCTAGTACATATGTTTTTTAGCTGTTGTAGACTACATGAATTCTTTAAGGATGTGGCTAACTTTGTTTCTAGGCTCAGTCATCAGGAGGTGGTGATTACGCCACAACTTGTACTTCTCGGAGTTGACGGAGTTGTTTATCCGGTTCAGCTATGGAGGTTTCTGTTCTCAGCTATGTCGTGGTTCACTGTTGTATTACATCTGATTGGCTGGATCGGATACCCCCATCGTTCAATCGATGGTTGGCCTGGCTATGCTCAACGTTTTACCTTGAGATGAGCTCCTATGCGTTCAAGGGTTCCACCCGAAGGCGGATTGGTAATTCTATCTGGGCCCCACTTGCACAGTGGCTTGATGATAGCTGAGCTCGGGTTGCAAGGGATTTGTATTAGGTTTAATCTTGCACTTTACTTGCGCTTTATCCTCTTTTTTCTACTTTTGTAAGGATGGTTTTATCGAATCTAATCATTAATTGCTGTCTCTTATATATGGATGCGTTATTGTATATGTATGTATTTGTATTTATATGCCTTCTTTTTGCTTTGTGCTTTTTTATCTGTTGTGTATCTTCACCAAAAAACAAAAAAAAAGAATTGCCCTGCCTTAGGTGTAAGGGCTATTGTCTGATTTATGAGGGGTAACGTAGATATGTTTGGTATGGTTGTAACAGTGGTAAGAAATGCTGCTTACTGGTGTAGGTGTATTTGTTTATTACTATTACAGAAATGCCACTTCTAGAAAGTGAGCATTTCTCTGTGCTTATGACTCTTGTGTTTTGCAGCTTGACTCCAATCCACGTCTGGGCAGAGTGATAGTTGGGCTTTGTGCATTCTTTTCAGACAGCCTGTACACAGGGAGGGTGGAAGTGTCACAGAGGTGCATCTGCCTGCTGAATAGTCTGGGCTGAGAGAAGGGAGAGGCGGGCACACCTGAATTTGTATAGGCTGTGCCCTGGCCTCACACATTAGGGTCATTTGTCCCCCCCGATGTTTGGAGCCTGTGCTGCAGGAGACAGGGGGCATTCCCACAACCAGTTGCAACTGGGTGGAACCTCCTCTCCCCTTCCTTTGTAACACACTGTAAAAACTGAGTATAAGTACAGGGGAATTTTCCCCACAATTTGGAGACACTTTTGAACTTACTTGAAACTGGATGCAGAGTGCTGGAGGAACTCACCAGAAACCGCCATGGACTGCTGCTGCTGTGCTGACCTGTGACCTGCTCAGTCACTAGGAGAGACTGCCATCTGCCTGCATCCCCTTTGCGCTGGCCTGCTGCTGGGCCCTACCACCTGTGCTCCTTTTTCTTTGACTATGTCCCCCAGGGGCAGGGTGCTGTGGCCCCTGATCCCTGCAATGATCTGACGCACATGAGGAGCGCTTCTTCTTCCTTTATCTAGAGCCTGGAGGGTGCCCTGCTTCTTCTTAAAAGCCAGCGCTTTGACAGCACTTTGTTTTGTTGGCAGAATTCACCGCCACGACCCGGGTTTATTACGAAGCCCTCGCGCTTTGGAAAGTGCGTTGTTGTGGAAAGAATTCACCGTCGCAACCCAGCTTATTTTGGAAAGCACTCCAGAGTTGCGCTCACCTCGGTTCCCCTGTGGCACCACTAGAAGCTAGAAAAGGACCGAGCAAGCTCCTATCGTGCCCCTGGGGTGAAGCACGCTCCAAGGAGCACCACCGGGGCACAAGCAGACACCTACTGTGGTGCCTGCCCACTGCTGTGGGCCGGACCAGGCCCGGACGAGAGAAGGAAGGATCGGAGGCTCCCTGCCCCACCGGGCCCCTTTGTGCCTTTTTGGACAGGCAGTCGGAAGGAAGCCTCATCGGAGATTCCCCCGGTCCCACCAGAGCCTCGAAGGCATTTTCAGAGACCGCGGGCTGGGCAGAAGCCTCGCGAAAGGCCTACTGTGCCGCCCGTCCCCGTTTGTGCCCCACTTGTGGACTGGTGCCATTGTTGTGCCCTCGTGTGGAAGGGCCGGTGGAGGCCTTAGAGATCGAGGGGCCTGTTACAAACCGGAGGGGGTGAGTGGTGCCCCCCTCTTTCCCTAAGTATTTGGGCTGGCTTTGGCCCCCCCTCGTGAGGGCCGGCTGAGGCCCCAGGAGTGGCCCATCATATAAATCAGAGGGGGTGCGGGTCACCCCTCCCCCCTGGAATTACTACGAGGCCCCTGTTCAACGCAACAGAAGGCTGGGCCCCTTCATTTGCTTCTGGGCACAGAAAGTGTCATTCATCAAGGAAACAGGTACTTTCTAAAGGACCTACATATTTCTTATGTTCCTATGGTATGGACAATAATGATTTATATGTAACCTCCCTGTTTTAATGATGATGTGTTGCATATATGCTTGCTAAGTGTTCCCTTTTTGGGCATGACACGCTGATATGTTTTTCTTGCCTTGCCATATTTTTTAAAATGTTCCTGATATTGGTGTTTATGATATTTGTATGACAAGTGCTTTTATTTAGTAATGTGCTTCCTGACTACTGCTTATGTTGCAGAATACTAAGTAACCTGTGTGTAATATGTGATTACTGCTAGTTCTGCAGAGTAACTGATGTGTAACGTTCTGACAACTGCTAAGGTAGCAGGATATTACTGACATGTTGTATTTGGTCTAAAAATTGCATTGTACAGTACAGTACAGTATATTTTCATATAACTTGGTGTTGTTTCCTTTGTAGTGGGGATAGTGCATCACATGTGCTGTGTGTGTTGTGCAAATGCTTTACACATTCCCTCTGAGATAGGCCTGACTGCTCGTGCCAGGCTACCAAGGGGGTGAACAGGGGTTATCTTGGACGTGTAACTCCCTTGTCCGGACTAGAGTGGGTGGGTTCTGCCTGGCTTAGGTGCAATCCCTAGCCAACCAGAAACCCCATTTCTAACAGTACACATGTCACAGACTACTATCTACCAATGGTATGCTGTGCAGCATCTGTCATTGTCATTGGTGGGAATCATTTTAAGCTACTGTATGCATCTGATAAACAGATACCCAAACACACTTCCTACATGTAACTCTGTCTCTCACTCAATCCACAGGCACCCCTGCCAGTGCCACCATGGAGAGAATACCAGAGACTGCCAGCCCTCCTCAGGATGAAGGCCCCACTGAGGACAACATGCCTGGACACTGACGACCTATCTAGCCCATTTGGGACACCTGGTCAGTCTATGACTCCTTGCTTACCCTGCCCACATCAATCCTCCCCAACCCTATGGCATCAACATCACAACCAACCCTTAATTCACAAACCTGTGTCCCAAGGACTGTTCAAAATATTGTGTACCCCAGAGTATAGGGACCTGAGTCAGCCCATGACACCCCGTACAATGTAGGTCCTGCAGAGACTGGGAGTGGGCACACTGTGCCAGGGGGCATAGGAGGGAAGCTGTGGGCCAGAGGATGCCCCCCTCAAGGGAATCCATTCACCAGGAAACCATCTGCCAAGTCCTGGAAGCATACCAACAATCCCAGGACAGGATGGGCCAGATTATCACCATGTTGGGGGGGAAATCAAAGGCTACAGAGGGAATACCAGCAGAAGGGCATGCAGCAGTGGCGGTCCCACACTGCCACCATGGCCTCCATTGCAGGGGTGCTGAGGGACATCAACACCACCCTGCGTGCTTCCTCCACCCACCAACAGGCCCCTTGCACTAGAAACCTAACATCTGAGCCATCTACATCAGCGGCAGATAGTGGAATGTAGGCCCTGCCAGGGGAACCACAGGTCTCAGACACCCCTCTTTCTGGAGCTGAAGAACCTCCCCCCCGGCAAAAGTGGACATCCATCCAGACATCCAGCTGGAGCAGATGCCAAGACCAAACCCACTGCCAGGATGTGAACCTCTTCTGATTTGTCTCCCATGTGTGCCACTGAGACACCCTGTTAACTGTCCAAATACATTACTCCATTTTCCAAAGGCACATGGACACTGGACCTGTGCAACCAGCTGCTGTAGCACCTACTCTGATGATTCCATCTACCATTACCTCACTCATCACCTGCTGGACAATGTATGCACCTTTGTTTTTCCTTACAATATCAAGATATGCACAATAAACACCATGGAACACAGCTACATCAATTAATGTTGTATGACAAATGTAGTCTGGTAATGGCCCCCCACATCCAATAGGAAGTGTAATGGACATCAGAGGGAGGCTTCCTCTGCAGGAGACACAACACAATGGATATGTCCCAGGACAGATGTCAGAGAGGTATAATTCCTGCCCCAAACAAGGGTGTAGTCAGTATTCTAGCCTGCAAAAATACCATGACAGAGAGCACCATCAGGAAGGAAGGAATGACGCCACACATACCACATATGCAGGTCATTGATGTTGTGTCCACTTCAACATACCTCCTAAGTTGAGGTCCCCAGATAATACCCATAAATCACCAGTCACAGATTATTCACACTATTCACTTTACCTGCCAACTGTCATGTTCAACCAACTATTCTGCTTTCACTTACCAATGGTTTTAAAATGAATGTACTAATGAAAATGAATGTCTCAAACCATAGGTATCAGAGGTACTGAATAAGATACCACAGTCAGTGGGTGGAATGACATGAGAACAGGAGATAACAGCCATTGTAGCTCTATACTGGTCTGTGCATTTGAGATGTGAATGTAGGAAATGTCAGTGAAAATACTTGTTAGAGCTGAAACACTTTTAATGTGCACCTTACATTCTATCAGTCAGCTCCCACATGTCACACATTGGGGTAGTACCACATAACACCCCCACTGATGAATCAAGTCAGGATGACTATTGTCACCAATGATTGTGGACATACAAGACTTGAATATCCCACTCAACATCTGTCATCATGTCACTGGAAATACTGATTGATGAGCTCAGTCCTAGAGTCAGCTGCACATTCCTCCTCTGCCTCCTCATCACTTGTCATATCAACATTTCCAGACACGGATCCAGCTGCCTCACCCTCATCAGCCAACAATAGCATCTGACATCTCAGGGCTAGATTGTGGAGCATGCAGCAGGCAATGATTATCTGGCATACCTTTTGGGGTGAGTAGAGGAGGGTACCTCCAGATAGGCCCAAGCACCTGAATCTGGCCTTCAGGAGGGCAAATGTTCTTTCTATTACACATCTCATCCTCCCTTGGGCCTTATTGAAACAGTGTTCACCTTTCGTGGCAGGGTACCTCACTGGTGTCAACAGCCAAGGAAGGTTAGACTAGCCAGGGTCACCTGTGTGCACAAATGTAGGACCAGTGAAATGGCACCAGCGGAGCGGGTGAGTCCAATGCCATAGTCATGTGTGATAGGGGTTGCGTGTGACAATGAATCATGCAAGTGAACCGGTGAGGGAGTATATTCACGCAGAGGGCATAAAATGAAGGTGTTCAAGCAGAAAGGATGGGTATGTGTGGGTCTCGCTGAGACAGATGTGTATTGCTCACTACTGTTGGTGCGGTGCCAGTGTACATAACTTTCTCCTTCTGTCTGTGCCATTCATGCAGGTGAAGGCCAATCAGAAGAAGGGGGTCTGGCATGCCATCACCAAGCAAGTGTGAACTCTGGAGGTCCACAGTTGGTGGAGCACCCATTGTCACACGCGGTGGGAAGACCTATGATGCAGAGCCGGGAAGACCGTGGAGGCCCAGCTGGGGTGTTCTCCCAGTGAGGGAAGAGTGCCTGTCAGACCCTGACCCCCATAATGGCCCACTTTTTGGCAGTGACCTACCTTAAGGTGGATGGGCATTTGAGGGTCAGCACAGCAGCAACAAGGAGGTGAGTACTGACTGTGTCCTGGGATTTGGCTCTAGTTGTATGGTGGTAGATGTCTCACGGTAGCTTCTATGACAATGTAGTTTGTGCAACATGTATGTAGACTAATGGACATGGGTAGCACCCACCCGGCCTGAGTATTATGTGTAGATGTGTCTTCATGGTTTGCGGTCAGTGGATGTACATCTCCTGTGTCAAGACATCTCCATGTCTGCATGTGGAGATGGTCAAATGACATTGGCACACATGTGACTCCATCCGGCCTTGTCTATGGATGTGAGCTTGTGTTTCACCCTACCCATTGCATGCTACCTGGTTCATCCATCAGCATTTGAACATTAGTGGCTCTAAGGTGTAAGTCCACTCCCATCTGTATTGAACACCTCTATTTGAAACTGGGTGACTCTCATTTTTGCACAGGGACTATAGACATCAAGGACTGGTACTGGTATTGAGTCCATGGGAGGCAGCCATTCCATTTCCGCCACAGATATGGCATATATAGGACTTAACGTATGGCTGGGCAGTTGTATCCCCATATTATGTTCATCTTCATTCTATGGGGTATGTAAAGGTTGCAACAGTAGGATACACTGATTTGTGTGTATGATTTGTTATGAACGCAATCATCATGCATTTCAATGTGCTAGACTAGTGAGGATTTGACCTTGTTCCTAATGGGATGTAATAAAGGTGGTAAGTGCCTAGACAGACCTCGCCTTTAACAATATGTAATGTGAATGCTTTGTATGCGAATGCCCTAGCAATTACAGTGCAACATTGTGTAGTTGCAGCCTACGTCCTGTCTCATTGATTACTTGGAAGCATATCTGATGGAGTGGAACAATGACTGATACCCTTGGCCTAGCTGAAGTATGCGATTTGGACAGGATTGAGTAATGTATGACTTATGAGATGTGAAATATTTGCTGCCCAATGTAGTTGTGGGATCTGTTGTCAGTTCTATGGCAGTCATGTTGGTCATTGTTTGCATAATGCTTACATGTCTTTTCCATCTGACATGTGTGTTGTCTGGACTTAGGTACAGGTAATCACATATCTGGAATGGTGTGAGTGATGGTGGTGTTATGTTGTGAAATCCAACACTGAAACTGCATGTCTGGTGGAATGTATGTGGGTTCCTGAAGTTCGTCAGTTGTGACACTGCACTCAGTGATTGAGTATGGCTGTGTAATGTGTGCCATCTGAGCCATTGTAGATACACTTACTTGTAAGAATAGTAGTGGTATTTATGTGTTTGGGGTCCTCAGATCTTCCTCTGTGATTGGCTAAAATACATCAAATGCTTGTGCCCCTGACTTGTATTCTACTCATCAGGTGTTACTTGTATGGGTGTCCAACTTTCAATCAATCAATCAGTAATTTGTAAAGGGCACCACTCACCCATGAGGGTCTCAAGGCGCTGAGATGGGGAGGAAGGGGGGAGGTGCTGCTACTGCTTGAACAGCCAATTCTTGAGAAGTTTCCTGAAGGTAAGGAGGTCTTTGGTCTGACGCAGGTGGGTGGAAAGCGTGTTCCACGTCTTGGCAGCGAGGTGCTAGAATAATTGGCCACCAGTTGTAGTTCTACGGACGCCTGGGACGGTTGCGAAGGAGAGGTCGGCGGAGCAGAGATGCTGGTTGGGGGTGTAGAAGGAGAGCTGTCTGTTGAGGTATTCTGGTCCGGTGTTGTGCATTGCTTTGTGTGCGTGGGTGAGGAGTTTGAAGATGATTATCTTGTTGACTGGAAGTCAGTGCAGGTCTCTCAGATGGCCTGTGATGTGGCAGTGGCAGGGGATGTCCAGGATGAAGCATGCAGAGGTGTTCTAGATGCGTTGCAGCATCTTCTGGAGTTTGGCCATGGTTTCTGCGTAGAGGGCATTGCCATAGTCCAGTTTTCTGTTTACAAGGGCTTGGGTGACTGTTCTTCTTGTATTGGTGGGTATCCGTTTGTGGATCTTTCGGAGCATGCGGAGGGTGTTGAAGCAGAAGTAGGAGATCCCGTCACCTTGCTGGGCCATGGATAATAACTTTTAGTGGCTACATCAGTTATCTGATCACTATTGTTTTTTCTGTACAGAATGTTAGGTCAGCCATGTTATGTGACAGGCAGGTGCTGTGTGAGTGGAGTTGTCTTCACCTCCTGGAATGTAGGCTCTTTCGCCACACAACAGCACTTAATAGGGTGCAGCTGCTCCACAATGTATGGTAGTTGGAGGGGTTCAATCTGTCTCTAGTGAGTGTTTGAACTCCTTGGCAACTGTCTGATCCAACCTCACACAAAATTGAGACCCCCACTTGGTAGCCTCTAACAGTCCTTGTCAAGTTGGTAAGGGCATCCTCATGGCAAAAACCATCTGAATATTTGGAGTGGATGATGGAGGTTTTCGAAGAGTGGACAACTTACAGTCGAGTTTGGCTCTCCAGTAGTGGTCAATATCAATACAAAATGTAACTACAAGAATTGGATTATTATTTGTACTAGGTGACTATCCACCTCAAGGAATAATTATAAGCCTTTTCAGAGTAAATCCTCAAAGTCATTAAACTAACCTGAGCTCAACCACCAGGTAGCTATGCTACAGAACAGAAATGTTTAACTTAGGGTAAACGTGTAAAGTACCCTAACAGTGCTAAAGTCAAAATCCAAAACAATAAATATCCCAACTGAATTGTAAAAAAAAAAAAGAATACATTTTAATAAACAAAGTAATGGCAAAATAAAAAAATTCAAATAAAGGGAACTGGAGATATGGATTTTTTAAATGTTTAGATACGAATAGTGCCAACAAGCCCAAAACACCAATGCTAATCAATGGTTATGGTAGAATGGAACCTAGGTGTAATTTACGGCTGACTGTGATGGAGCGTTTGTTGGATACGCAAACCAGATGCTTCCAGGTCAAAAGATTTTATCACGTTACACAAAGAGAGAGAAAAGAGGTATTTCACCCCTACACATCCTCCTGATCCAGAATGTTACATACAAAGGGTGTGGAGAGACAAGTTTATTTATATGGTTACTATCACTTTGATTTGAACCTCAAGATCAATCACAATCGCTTTGACAGTGCTGTGTTAAATAACTAACTAGGGATTCCTCCTTATGGAACAGATGGTCTCACATACTTAGTCCTGTCATGCTTCATCATTGACCACCTCTACCCAAGCAACAAATCTTCTAATTATGTAACATTTGATTATCAAGCACAATCTACTGGATGCAACAAGAATCAACCCATCTGACATAGGTTCTTCCAACAGCAGGAACAGACCACCAACTGCAGTAGCAAGAGGAAACGACAACCAACAAAACAAAGTAACTATCCACAGTAATAGGCAACCACGAGGAAAACAGAACAGAAAATATATGCAAGAGTGAACAACCACCATAAGTAGGGAAACATTGAAATGACACAACCTGCATCAATATAAATGAACCAATAGTGTTGGCAGAAACACTTGCACTAATTCATAGCAGCAGGCACATAGGAGGAAAAAGTGAAAAAACAGGTACAACAATCACTATTACCAGTGGCAGGATGTAAACTATTAAAATAGAGAAGGGACCGCCAAGAGCACAAGAAACCTCCAAACTCAACAGCCAAACTGCAACAGTGAATCATTTAGAACCATGAAACCAACAGCAGCAAAAAAATAACTTGGAACAACATGAAACCAACAGTTAGCAATAGGGAGCACCCATAACATCAAGGGGAATCCACCCTGATCACTTATAATGTCCTAGCAGGATTAGAATACAAGTATTCCCAGATCACACAAATTCAAACCTGAATCTCTTTCGTTTAGTACAGAGCACACTCCTGTTTCCATTCCGAGGCCTTCCAGCCATGCTTGCTACTGTACGGAGCACTCATGCTGTTTACTCTTCCTGTGTGCTCGATTTCGCTTCATCCAGAGGTGGTGAAGGGACACTCGGTTTGGGTCACAAATCTTGTGTAATTGTTTGTGATTTACTTACACGTCCACCACATAATGGTGGTTGACATCTGTGAGAAAATCTTTTGCCTTACTTCCCTATTATTTTGTCCTATTGCTAGCACAGGTGTTTTAATGAAAATCATTAATGAGAGTTCATGTATTCTGAGTCATGGATTTGTGTAGAAAATTTAATAACCTAGAAAAATAATGCATGCATTTGAAAATGTGATCATGAGCGGCCGCCAATGTTCATGAAGTATACTTATTAATGGTTTGATAATATGAAATGTTGAGTATATGTTTGACTAATGTGGTAATATGCCATATTAAGAGTTATGCATCACATATTAGCTTTATTAATTGTAGACCTTAACCTAGCGGAGGTCTTGGCCTAGTGGTAGAATTCATAGATTTTAAGTTTTAGTTTTATTGGACAAAGTATGAACATGTAATCCCTTGACCAACAGGGACTTGGGAAGTAGTTTTAGCTGAACAGGACCGCACGAACAGAAGACAAGCCACTTTCTCTATTCTTCTTGAGGATTTATCCTTTCGAGTTGCTTAAAGACTTAGGGGGTCATTCTGACCTCGGCGGTAAAAGGCGCTTACCGCCGGTCAGAAGACCGCCATAACACCGCCGCGGCCGCGGTAAACCGCCACGGTCATTCTGACCCGCAACTTGTAAACCGCCAAAAACCCGACATCCACAAAAGTCCGCCACACCAAAGGTCAGCGAAAAAATGGCGATGACCAAACCTCCACCGTCACGCCAACAGAAATACACCCACACTATCACGACACACGAATCCACGCGGCGGTCTTTCAAACGCGGTATTCCATTGGCGGTACACACCGCTGCGGTCAAAATACACACACACATAGAAAACTCAGCCACATTGGTCATTTTGAAACACACACACCTGATACACATACTAACACCACTCCCACACACCCAACACAATATAAAACACACACCCACATCACCCACAAACCCCTACGACCCGAAATTATTGACGAAGGCTAGAGAGAGAGCACAGAATAGACAATCCCACAACACAGAGGCACACAACACCATCACCCACACAGAATCCACGCACCAAACACCACACACCACCAGACGCACCACACTCATCACCACAAACACCACCCCACACCTCATCCACACCACCCCATGGCACCCAAAGACACCCCAGGTTCACTGACGCAGAACTCAGGGTCATGGTGGAGGAAATAGTCTGTGTAGAGCCCCAGCTCTTCGGGGCACAGGTGCAGCACACCACAATTGCCAGGAAGATGGAGCTATGGCAAAGGATAGTGGACAGGGTCACCGCGGTGGGGCAGCATCCACGGAATCGGGATGACATAAGGAAGCGCTGGAACGACCTACGGGGGAAGGTGCGTTCCATGGTATCAAGGCACAACATTGCGGTGCAGAAGACTCGCGGCGGACCCCCACCTACTCCCCCAGAATTTACAGCATGGGCGGAGGAAGTCTTGCACATCCTGCATCCTGAGGGCCTCGCAGGAGTAGGCGGAGGAATGGACTCTGGTAAGTCAAATCTTCACTACTGCTTCCCACCCCCACCCCACCTGCATGCCAGCACATACCCCCACCCTCACCCCCACCCCCATCACACTAACTCCTTGCAAATGGCTCACCATCACAACCCACCCATCCCAACACCAAGCCCTGCATGCGACCACAAAGCATGGACACCCATCAACAAAGCATGCCCACTGCACACACACATCACCCCCACAAGCCACCCTCACAAAAGCCCCCACAAGGGAATGCCTGCATTTGGGTACACGGACACCCACCCATCACACGAAATGCCACACACAGAAGCAATAACCATACCTTTATACCCCTGCAGGACCCGAACGCCACCACACTGCCACGGAGGGTACAGAGATGTCCATCCCACCCCCAGAAGAGGCCCCCAGCGATGACAGCAGCTCTGTCTCCCTGGACCCAGATGACCAGCCCGGCCCATCGGGGACCTCTGGACAGTCGGTTCCCCACAGACAGCCACAGGCTACACCAGACTCAACCCCCTCTGGGAACACCAGCACAGCTCCCACCCAGCGGGACCATGCCTCTGTCTCCAGGACACGTCAATCAGCGGTGTGTCCACCAATACAGGGCACCCAGGTTGACCCACCACCCCAACAACAACAGGGACCTGGGGGCAGTGGTAGTGGGCACACCGTCCAGGGGACAGAGGCCCAGGAACACAGGGGAACTGGGAGGGCTGCTGTGTGACATGGGGGGGACAGGCCCAGGGAACCGACTCTCCAAGAGGCCCTCTCCTCCATCATGGGAGCTTACCACCCCTCCCAGGAGACGATGGCGACGGTACTGGCCAGGTTCCAGGAGATCCAGGCACTGCAGGAGGAACGGTACATGGGGTTCAGAGAGGAACTGAGGAACATTGGTTCCGCAATGGGGACCATCGTCGTGGCCCTTAACCAGATAGTCACCACATTGCTGGACCATGTGGCACCCCAAAGGGCCCCTGTCACTAGCCCAGGCCAGGAACAGCCTACCACCTGCGCCGGCGCTAGTGGACAGGAGGCCCCCACACAACGACAGGCCACCAGAACCCCACCTCCTGCAGAAGAAGAACCACCCCGCAAGCGGAACCTGAGATCTCACAAGAAGACAGAGTAGGATTGCAAGGCCCCCGCCAGCATAAGATACCCCCTGATGTCATCCCACTGTCCCACATTGTCACCCTGTCCAACCTTTAACTGCCCCTGCTCCATCCTTCCACAGGCATATGGACAATGCACCTATGAGACTGAGAACTGGACTCTGCCATGGACATTACTCCACCCCCACCCATCACCATTTTACAATCATGTACCTATATGTAGCACTTAAAATAAATCACTTATTGCACTTAAAATAACAGGAGTCTGCTTGTATTCTTAACAAATGTATTACACATAACGGTGCAATAATGGCCAGTTACTTTGTGATGACAACATACCAATTTCAATAAGCTTTAGTCCATGGGCAAACAAAGCAGAAGTCACGCAGTGGGTCATACAGCTCTGAAAAGGGAAGGGAAAGTCACAAATCAGTTAACAGGAACTGGGGGGAAACACAGACAGTAGAGACGCATGAGGCCTTAAGTAAATGTAAAATGGCATGCGTGATTCTTACCTGTGTGCTACTGAAAATATTGTTGTATGACTGTATCCCTGTTGTCCGTGTCGTCCCCGTCGTCTTCCTCCTCTTCACTCTCCACAGGCTCCACATCTGCTACAACACCACCATCTGGACCATCCTCCTGCAGAAAAGGCACCTGGCGTCGCAAAGCAAGATTGTGAAGCATACAGTAGGCCACGATGATATGGCACACCTTCTTTGGTGAGTACATTAGGGATCCCCCTGTCATATGCAGGCACCTAAACCTGGCCTTCAGGACCCCGAAGGTCCTTTCTATGATCCTCCTAGTTCGCCCATGGGCCTCATTGTAGCGTTCCTCTGCCCTGGTCCGGGGATTCCTCACTGGGGTCAGTAGCCACGACAGGTTGGGGTAACCAGAGTCACCAATTAGCCACACACGGTGTCTCTGTAGCTGTTCTATCACATAAGGGATGCTGCTATTTCGCATGACATGCGCGTCATGCACTGACCCAGGGAACTTGGCATTTACATGGGAGATGTACTGGTCAGCCAAACAGACCACCTGGACATTCATCGAATGATAACTTTTTCTGTTTCTGTACACCTGCTCACTTTCTTTGGGGGGAACTAAAGCCACATGGGTCCCATCAATGGCACCAATGATGTTGGGGATATGTCCAAGGGCATAGAAATCACCCTTCACTGTAGCCAAATTGCCCACCTCAGGGAAAATAATGTAGCTCCGCATGTATTTCATCAGGGCAGACAACACTCTGGACAAAACCTTAGAAAACATAGGCTGAGACATCCCAGATGATATGGCCACTGTTGTCTGAAAAGACCCACTTGCCAAAAAATGGAGTACTGACAGAACCTGCACCAGAGGGGGAATCCCTGTGGGTTGGCGGATGGGGGACATCAGGTCTGGCTCCAGCTGGACACATAGTTCATGTATAGTTGCTCTGTCAAGCCTGTATGTAAGTATGATATGTCGTTCTTCCATTGTCGACAGGTCCACCAGCGGTCGGTACACAGGAGAATTCATCCTTCTCCTCGCAAGTCCCAGCGGACGGTGCCTAGGAAGGACAACATGGAGCACAGAGTCAAGCAACCCACAGGTTCGTTCACACAGCTTGCACAGTACACGAATCGCTATGCATTGAAAGGCTTGTATGAGTGGCAATGCAAGGCCTAGGCCTGTGTGACGCAGTAGAAATTATGCCATGTGGGCCCTTGAAATGGCGGCTGCCTGACCTGTGAAGTGTGACAGTGGGATGTGAGGTCAATGCGCTGGTGTGGCACACCGTGCCGGTAGGCGGTCGAAGACCGCGGTGCTAAGCTGCATTGGTTAACATTGCAGCCTATGGGTTTCAGTAGCCAATGAGGATGGGCGCCTGCGGTCGCGGTACGCACCGCCGCGGGCGTGACCGCCATTTTCTATCTGATTAATCACTCGAGACCTGATCATCCACAGGAGAGGACCGATACTGCAAGTGCTGCTGTGACCTCGGTCTGGGAGATACAATGGCTGCTGCGACTGGGGAAAGGGCCCCTGCCTTCACCTCTGAAGAATTGGAGAAACTTGTTGATGGGGTCCTCCCCCAGTATGCGCTACTCTACGGTCCTCCAGACCAACAGGTTAGTACACAGGGTGCACGTTGAATGGGCTATGCCTGTGTTGAGTGGGGTATATGTAAGATGGTGGGGAGGGGAGCGAATGAGGAGTGCAACGCACGAAAGGTGAGAGCATGTGCCACATGGCAAGGTTGGGGAGGGGGGGGCCACTCACATTGACCAGGCAGAAAAGTGATGAGATTTCCTTTACCACCCTGTACATGTCACATAGGTCAGCGCCCATCAGAAGATCGACATTTGGCGTGCCATCGCCAAGGACGTCCGGACCCTGGGGGTCCACAACAGACGGGGCACCCACTGCCGAAAGAGGTGGGAGGACATCCGCCACGGGACCAGAAAGACCGCCGAGTCTCTGCTGGGGATGGCCTCCGAACGTAGGAGGGGTGCCAGCCGCCAATTGACCCCCCTGATGTCCCGGATCCTGGTGGTGGCCTACCCCGATTTGGATGGGCGCGTGAGGACATCACAGCAGACACAAGGGGGTGAGTATCAGCACATTCTGCTATCTTTGCGCGCAGTGAAGGTGTCTGGGTGGGGGAGGAGGGCTGTGGCTATCTCTAGGCCAGGGCGCATTCTGTAGGCTAGGCCCCTCCGTTAGGCATGGCCCTGTGCCCCCGCCCCCCACCTCTGTAGGGTGCCAAGTACAGCTATCCATGGTCCGGCCTCACCCATGTGTGCATTTGTCGTCCATAGACCTGTCGGCCTAGTCACAATAACTGAGTAGTGTACCCCGATTGCGAGGCCTAGTGCAGGGGGCTTCTGTGTCTGTCCTCTCCGACAACGGTGTTGCCAATGCATGCACTCAACCTGTCTTCATTTCTCCCCCCCCCCCATTTTCTTTGTCTTCCTGTTCATGTGTGCATTAGCATCATCAGGTGGAGGAGAAGTGGCATCGGCGCACGAGGGAGCTGCATCTCACATGGCCCCGGAGGGCCATGCAACAGACTCCGAGTACACCAGTGAGACGGAGGGCGAGTGGAGCTCCACAACGGGGACCCGTGCAGACGTCAGCGACACGACACATCCTCGGAAGGGAGCTCCCTTGCGGTGGCGGCAACATCCGTGCCCACTGCCACAACAGGTACAGCCGCCACCCAGCGCACCAGCCCCGCCATCCCAGCAGCCCCTCAGCCTTCGCTCCGTGCCCGCTCGACCAGGAAGGCGGGCATCTCCTTCGCCCCAGGCACCTCAGGCCCTGCCCCAGTTACTCCTGCTGCCCTCAGTGAGGAGGTCATTGACCTCCTCAGGACCATCATTGTTGGGCAGTCTACCCTTTTGAATGCCATCCAGGGTGTAGAAAAGGAGGTGCATCGGAGCAATGCATACCTGGAGGGCATTAATTCGGGTCAGGCTGCCCATCAGCGATCGTTCAACGCTCTGGCCTCAGCACTGACGGCAGCCATTGTCCCTGTCTCCAGCCTCCCTCCTCCAACTCCCTCCACCCAGTCCCAGTCTCCTGTTCCTCTGCCTATCCCATCCACGCCATCAGACCAGCCTGCACACACCTCTACACCCAAGGGCAGGTCATCCAGACATAAGCACCACAGATCCCACAAGCATTCACCCAAGCAACATCCAGATGCAGACATGCCAACAGTCACTACCACCTCTGTGTCCCCCACCTCCTCATCTCCCTCCTCCCTCCCTGTGACGTCTCCACTCACACCTGCATGCACACCACCATCAGCCAGTACTTCCATCACCAGCACACCCTCCATTACAGTCCGCACATGTGCAGTCACCACCCCCACTGCCATTTACACGTCCCCTGTGTCCTCTCCCAGTGTGTCTGTCACCCCCTCTTCCAAACCACACAAATGCAGGCAGCCACCCACCCAACAGCCATCCACCTCACGACAGCCTCCGTCACAAGCACCTGCACCCAAAGACAGCACACTTGACTCTCCTACAACCACGTCCTCTTCCTCCACTCCCATACCCACTACACCTACCCGTCCCTGTCCTTCCAAAGTGCTTTTCCTTTCCAACCTTGACCTCGTTCCAACCACTGACCCACCCCCTCCATCTGGTAAGAGTCAAAAAAGCACCTCAGCCACCACCAGCCCTGCATCTACTAGGACCATAGTGCAGGGCTATTGGAGTCCACCAGCTCCTAGGGCAGGAACATCAGCCAGCAGCAAGGGGACAGCCAGCCCACCCCCTGGGAAGAGGACAAAAAAAACTAAGGGCCGGCGCGACAAGCCTGAGACGGCTGCCACCAAGGACAGTAGCCTTGCCCCGTCACCTGCCACATCATCAAAGGGAGGCAAGGGCCACAGAGCTTCAGCGAAGGAGGGCAAGGGCAGCAGGGCGGAGAAGTCAGGTAGCAGGCGAGCTGCCCAGGAGGGCCCCACCAGCCCCATTCCGGTTGTGACGGACGACACCTACGGGCCAAGGACTCCATCACAGGAGGGCCCCGCGACTGCAAGGTCGGATGGCGACTGAGCGGGAAGTCTTGGCCAGGTCTGGCTCCCTAGAAACACAGGACAAGCACCGCTAAACAGGGCCCCGCCGTGAGAAGCACCGCTGAACAGGGGCCCGCCGTGACAAGAACCGCTGAACAGGGCCCCGCCGTGAGAAGCACCGCTGAACAGGGCCCCGCCGTGAGAAGCACCGCTGAACAGGGCCCCGCCGTGACAAGAACCGCTGAACAGGGCCCCGCCGTGACAAGAACCGCTGAACAGGGCCCCGGCGTGACAAGAACCGCTGAACAGGGCCCCGGCGTGAGAAGCACCGCTGAACAGGGCCCCGCCGTGACAAGAACCGCTGAACAGGGCCCCGCCGTGAGAAGCACCGCTGAACAGGGCCCCGCCGTGAGAAGCACCGCTGAACAGGGCCCCGCCGTGACAAGCACCGCTGAACAGGGCCCGCCGTGAGAAGCACCGCTGAACAGGGCCCGCCGTGAGAAGCACCGCTGAACAGGGCCCGCCGTGAGAAGCACCGCTGAACAGGGCCCGCCGTGAGAAGCACCGCTGAACAGGGCCCCGCCGTGAGAAGCACCGCTGAACAGGGCCCCGCCGTGAGAAGCACCGCTGAACAGGGGCCCGCCGTGACAAGAACCGCTCCGCTGTGCCCTTCCTGTCAAGCACCGCTCCGCTGGGCCCTTCCTGTCAAGCACCGCTCCGCTGGGCCCTTCATCTCAAGCATCGCTCCGCTGGCCACCGCCGTCTCAAGCACCGCTCCGCTGGGCCCTTCCTGTCAAACACCGCTCCGCTGGGCCCTTCCTGTCAAGCACCGCTCCGCTGGGCCCTTCCTGTCAAGCACTGCTCCGCTGGCCACCGCCGTCTCAAGCACCGCTCCGCTGGGCCCTTCCTGTCAAGCACCGTTCCGCTGGGCCCTTCCTGTCAAGCACCGCTCCGCTGGGCCCTTCCTGTCAAGCACCGCTCCGCTGGGCCCTTCATCTCAAGCATCGCTCCGCTGGCCACCGCCGTCTCAAGCACCGCTCCGCTGGGCCCTTCCTGTCAAGCACCGCTCCGCTGGGCCCTTCATCTCAAGCATCGCTCCGCTGGCCACCGCCGTCTCAAGCACCGCTCCGCTGGGCCCTTCCTGTCAAGCACCGCTCCGCTGGGCCCTTCCTGTCAAGCACCGCTCCGCTGGGCCCTTCATCTCAAGCATCGCTCCGCTGGCCACCGCCGTCTCAAGCACCGCTCCGCTGGGCCCTTCCTGTCAAGCACCACTCCGCTGGGCCCTTCCTGTCAAGCACCGCTCCGCTGGGCCCTTCATCTCAAGCATCGCTCCGCTGGCCACCGCCGTCTCAAGCACCGCTCCGCTGGGCCCTTCCTGTCAAGCACCGCTCCGCTGGGCCCTTCCTGTCAAGCACCGCTCCGCTGGGCCCTTCTTGTCAAGCACCGCTCCGCTGGCCACCGCCGTCTCAAGCACCGCTCCGCTGGGCCCTTCCTGTCAAGCACCGCTCCGCTGGGCCCTTCCTGTCAAGCACCGCTCCGCTGGGCCCTTCCTGTCAAGCACCGCTCCGCTGGGCCCTTCCTGTCAAGCACTGCTCCGCTGGGCCCTTCCTGTCAAGCACCGCTCCGCTGGGCAACGCCGTCTCAAGCACCGCTGGCCCATTGACAGTGCCGGTTCTGTGTCGAGCAGGGCTTCACGAAGCACTCTGGGCACCATGCCTCCTCCATTAACAGTGGAGTTGGTAATCCATCTGATGGACTGTGGCTTGCCACTTCCCAGGATGGCACAGTGGGCAAGCCACCCACTGTAGAGACTTGTGAGACTGTGGCTTTGCACTCCCCAGGATGGGACAGTGGGCATGGAGGCCCCTCGTGGATCTGGCGTCGTGGACTTATGTGGGGGGGTGGGTGTATGGCGTATGTGTGTGTGCCCGTAAGCTTTCCTCCTCCCCCCTCCCCTGTGTCGTAGGTGCAGTACTCACCGTTGTCGTCTGCGCCGGCGTTCGTACTCCTGGTAGATGAGCAGGTAGACAATAGCTGGTAGGATGTTTAATTCGGGTTCCATGCTGTACTCCTTCCTCGTGGAGTGTATAGAGGTGAGCGTTTTCCCGTTCGTAGTCTGTTTCCGCCGTGTTTCTATCGGCGGGGGTCCCGCCCCGGAAAAGGTGGCGGATTGGTGAGTTGTGATGGGGTGGGCGGTACATTGTCTGCCGCCTGCCTGTTGGCGGTGACCGCCGCGCTGTTTGTCTGTCCCGCCGTGGCGGTCGGAGTGTTAAAGTGGCGGCCTGTGTTGGCGGTTCCCGCCTGGGTCAGAATTCCATTTTTTTGACCGCCTGCCTGTTGGCGGGTTGGCCGCCACTTTATCACCGACCGCCAGGGTTGGAATGACCCCCTTAGCCTTTTCTGAACTTTGATGCTGAATCCTGATGTCTTTCTAACTGAACTGATGTCCTGATGACGAAGACTATCTTAGCTTGCTGTTCGAATTGAGGAGAGGTATTCTTGTAACCATGTGTTTATTATGCCTATTTGCTTTTTCTTACTGGGTACCAACTGCACTGTTTTGAAAGAGCCATAGTTAGATGTTTTCTAAATTTGTGTTTACTAATTTTTTTTCCATGAAGTCCAACATGCTGATGCTAATCTGGTGATGGTTAAGGATTCTCACTAATGAAAGTCTGCGACAGGGAATAACCCTTGATGTATTTCTTTGCTAAATCTAAATGTATGTGAAATCATTTGCACAATTGTTCTTGTTATAAAGTTGCACTGTAACCTTAGAATGTGTAGTAGTTCAAGAATGTATGTCGGAACAACGCATGCTGGAACAACGCATGCCTGAACAACGAGGTCGGAACAACGACTGTGTTGTTACCACCAATGCCTTTACTACGAACGCCGTAACAACACTTTTTTGTTGTAAAAGATTCCTGGTAAAGGCATTAGTGATAGGCATGCATGCTTCCAGCTTGCGTCCCCCCTGTCCGCCCACCTTCACCCCTAAAAATTACTGTCACCCCCCACCCCTCCCCTAAAACCACGCCAACCCCCCTCCCTTGCCCCTAAAACTACCCCAACCCCCACCTCATCCCTAAAATTACCGCAACCCCCACCCTGCTCCTAAAACCTAAAACAACCCCAACCCCCACCCCATCCCTAAAACCTAAACTACCCCAACCCCTAAAACCTAAAACCACCACAACACCCCCACCCCTAAAACTACCCTGAGCCCCCCACCCCGCCCCTAAAGCCTAAAACCCAGACCCCCACCCCACCCCAAAAATTACCCGATCTCCCAAACCACTCCTAAAACCACCACCCCTAAAACAACCCCAATCCCATCCCTAAAACCTAAACTACCCCAACCCCACCCCTAAAACCTAAAACCACCCCAACCCCTAAAACTACCCCGAGCCCCCCACCCTGCCCCCTAAAACCTAAATCCCCCAACCCACCCCTAAAACCTAAAACAACCCCAACCCCCACCCCTAAAACAACCCAACCCCCACCCCATCCCTAAAACCTAAACTACACCAACCCCCACCCCTAAAACCTAAAACCACCCCAACACCCCCACCCCTAAAACTACCCTGAGCCCCCCACCCGCCCCTAAAACCTAAAACTCCCCTCCCCGCCCCTAAAATTACCCGACCCCCCAACCCACCCCTAAAAACTAAAACAACCCCAACCCCCACCCCTAAAACCTAATACCGCCCCAACAACCCCACCCCTAAAACTACCCCGAGCCCCCACCCTGCCCCTAAAACCTAAAACCCCCGACCCGTCCCTAAAATTACCCGACCCCCAACCCACCCCTAAAACCCAAAACCACCCCAACTCCCGCCCCTAAAACTACCCTGAGCCCCCCACCCCACCCCTAAAACCTAAAACTCCCCCCAACCCCACCACCCCGCCCCGAAAACTACCCTGACCTCCCCGACCCCCCTTTCCTCGCCCCTAAACCTGAACCGCCCCTAAAACAAAAAATAACCGACCCCCCTCCACTAAAACACCCTAAACCGCCCGACGCTCCCTCCACTAAAACTAAAAATACCCCCACCCCGCCCCCGCCCCTAAAACTAAAACGCCCAACCCCCAACCCCGCCCCTACAACTAAAAATACCCCGACCCCCAGCCCCTAAAACAGCCCCACTTACCTGACTCATCGCGTCGTCCTCCTAAGCCGACTCCCTTCTTCTGTGCCTTAACCGCGCATGTGCGTGGTTCTGCACATGCGTGGTTAAGGCACAAAAGAACGAAGTCATGGTTAACAAAAGCGTTGTTCCGCTTTCGTTGTCCACGACTTTGTTGTTAAGGAGTCGTGGTTCAGGGCGTCTCCTGTAGTTCAAGCTTTGATTAGATTGCATTTCTTCGGTCGCATTGGACAGCCAGTGTTGTTTGTGTATCATTTGATTTTGAGATTAATTTACGTAACCTTAGCATTGTTAATTTAGGGAAATAAATATTCTAACTTTTATATAAAGGTGTGGTTATTCATGACTGAGAGGTCATGGTGTATGACAATTACTGACTCCATGGATAATTAATGCTACTGATTATCATTGATTGTTGATGGTATTGATTAATTATTGACTATTGATCTGCATGTACCGGATCTAGGGTGGGAACATCTTAATTACGAGTCAAACGTTTCATCGACCTATTCATGCCCCCTTGTAAGTTTACTTATTAAGGTCAGACGTGCTAACACTGGATATCTGGAATACTGCCTCCTCCTGAGATGTTGCACATGATATGTTATAATATGGTGTGTTTTGTTATGTTATGCTTTTTTCATGTGAACTGGAAAAATATTTCCACAGCAGCAAGTATTTCAGAACAGTTTCTGTCTCAAAGGATGAAAAGTTTCATAAAACTCACAAACGTTTAAGAAAGATATAAACAACACAGAAGGACAATAAACTTAAGGAGTGAGTTTCAGACCAGGTAGTTGCTCCTGAAACAAAAGGTGGCAATAAGAGGCAGCACAGCGGTGAGCTCAAATGAGGACACGAAGTAGTACTTTTATTTGACTTCTAACGGAGCCTGGCTTTCTGTTCTTTCTAATAATGTACAACCACTGGCATCAATTAATGCCGACTCACCTGACTCGAATAGGAACTTGATGTGACACAAGTAGACTCTCTAAAGTAGTGTGTCACTTTGCCAGATTATGCCTTGGTGTGCCGCCGATACAGTGACATTTATAGCCACTTCCAAGCCGCCAAACACTCAAGTGAAACGCATTGAAAGAAATGTGTCAAGAACAGCAGCCAGGGAGATCACAGCTGAGCTTTCCAAACAGTTAGTAATTAATGCTCATAATCTCCATGCACAATATCCCACCTGTGAATTTTTATTTAACAAAAAAAAAACGTCAAACAGAATCCCAAATCACTCCTGCGGTGGTGGCTCTTCAGAATTCCCTTTAGAGTCCCTGGGTGGTGTAGGGATGCTCTACCAGCCGCTTCAGAAGGAGGTTGAACGCTAGCTGAAAGGACAAGCACTCATCAATCCGGCTCGCCCTATGGCATCCCTTGTAGACAAGGTTTCTGGTGGGAATTCAGCATGGGCTGCGTACAGTCCAAAGCTAACTGGTTTCACACCACGATAAACTGCCCTCTTCAGTTAGGTTGGTGCCTCAAATGCTTCTTTTAAGCTCTTATTTCTCTTGCTGTGCAAATGACGATTCGGATATAATCTTCCTTTAGCACCCTAAATGGGGTCATTTATTCATTTGGACAGCAAATATAAAGTCCTTCATTCCAGCCGATTGATGGGTGACCCATTTTTCAACAATTTTTAAATCAGAGAACATGGATGTTCACTGAATGGAAGAATATAACGAGGTGCACATGAATTTACATAATCTGCAAGGCTTTCTCAACTCGCTAGAAGTCCAGGAGGTGGCTCCAGCAATTCAAAAGAGTATTGTAGGGAAGGCACCTGGACTACATAGTGTAATAGCTGATATTTTTTAAATGAATATTAAATTATGGGTACCACTGTTGACAAATGTTATAAGAACCACATAAATAGGCCCCACACTTGACTCGTGGAGGACAGCTAATATTGTGTCTACTTTTAAGAAGGGTGATATATCTTCACCATCTTGCTACCAACAATTTTCCTTGATTGATTCCAGTGACAAGATCATGGGTCGGGCACTTCTGTCCCATTCAGAAGCCTGGGCCGAGGAAAATAACATTCCAACATATGTACAATACTGTAGAACAGTGTCTAGATTTCGACCTCCTGGTGGGGAAATATGCCATAGCAAAGGAGGGCACCTTACACCTAACATTTATGAAGCTCTTGACCTAATAAACCATTAAAAACTCTAGGTCTGGAACAGATGGGGTTGACAAATAATGTATCTTAATATGAGGCTTGCATCATGACACATCAGTTAAGGTTCACTATGGTTTACTAGGTAAGTATACCTTCCAAATTATAACTACTCGTGGTGTGAACAGGAGTTTATGTTGGACCCTTTCCTAGGCTTAATCTTTATAAATGGGATTGATATATAATATATATCATATCATATAGTATAATATATTGTGTAAGAAAAGAACATGCCTCAAATGGTATCCCAGCCCATACTAATTTTACTGCAGGCGAATAATGCAATCCTCATTGCTCGTACAGCTAATAGCCTACAGGTTTTTCTGGACTTCTTTTTTAACTTCATGAAAAACTTAGATTTGAAGGTGAATTTTTCAAAGACATATATTATGACTCATGCGTTTCCCAATACTAGTCCAAGTCCTATGGTATAAGTGGGGTGAGGGAGATACAGATTCAAAGGACAAAAAACTTGAAATATTTGGGAATCTTTTTAAATTCTTTAATAAGAAGGAATTCCCTTTTTAATTCTAGGACTACAACAACTCAGAAGGCCTATTGAGGCATTTTTTTGGTTTGTTTCACAAACATGTCAAAGAAATGGTGAATATTTACAAAAGTAAATGTATGTCAGTAGGGAAACATGGAGGAGGGCTGCGGGGCTATAGCAATGTGGGAACTCTAACGTGCAAAACATGGTTTTACCTGTAGACTATTTTCTGTACCCAAAGCACTGCTACTTTAATTCGTCACGAGGAATTAGGGCTAAACTATAAAAGATGTATTTGGGTTAGCACCATTGATGTGCTGGGTCAAGAGCTGGGGCAACTCGGAGGCGGGCTTGGTTAGAATTTATTTTAATGACTGCCGCATGCTTCATAATTGGAGAGATCTCCTAGTTTACTTCTTTAAGGAAAACATTTGAGTTGATAGGTATCCTGAATTATATACAAATCCACAATCAATAACTCTTGGCTGTAAAGAAACAGTTAAACAGTGATACCTCGATCATTTATATGAAGTTGTGGTTAAAGAGAGCCAAGTTTAAGGAAAAAGTAGTTAAGTACTCTGTGTCAACTACAAGTGGAATGGAACCCTATTTTCAATGGATTGTAAATCCCACTTATCGCTTTTATCTGACTCTTTTTAGATTATGCACGGTGCACTTTAATGTGGTTTTCTCTTTGGAAGGAACCTGGCACCACGACCTTCCCCATGCCGATGTGACAACTTCTCCAAACAATGTACAATTCACTTTATACAGTTTTGTCCACTATATTCAACCATTTGGACTTCCTTTTTGGTTCCTATCCTACTAAGTGCTAGTATTAGACAATATAAGGTTGGAAAGGTGTTTTTGCAGCAACTACATACAATAGATATTTGTTATGCAGCCATACATTTTATGAGTGCTAGAAGTAATTAGGAACACTATGATGTTGTATATTTGTAATTCCAGGATGCCATTTTGCACTTAATCCTGTGAAATGCATTTTATGAACTCTCTAAATATTGATTTTAAATATTTTAAAGGGCTAATGCGTACATTTATGAATTGTATATATTATGTTTCTACTTTTATGGCATATGCCGAATAAAAAATATTGACTAACTGACTGAAGATAAAATCACTCTTCCAATCCTGGCTAATGGGATACATTTTCCTGTCTGCTGAAACAGACCCTTCTTAATCTCCAGCTAGAGTTTTGACTTTGCTGACTATTACTAATGTATCAGTCTCAAGCCTTTCATAATTCTGCTAATGATTTGAAACCTTCCCTTTTCCAAGCTTGTACTACCATTTCAATGACAAAATTCTTATGCTACTCCTGATGTTCACTGAAACTTCACCCCATAGCTCTTCATGCTGAAACCACAACCGTGCGTCAATACACGGTCCTGAGTGTTTATAGGTGTTGTAATGAAGGTTTGAAAGTCCCTGACTCAGTGGCAAAATATACTTCCTAAGAATAGTAAGCTGTGACTTTAAACCAGATCACAGCAGGAAAAAGCCCTCCGCAATGTGGCCATGGCGAATGAGTCATCTGCACCACAACACTTAAGTCTGCTCTGTAACCAACCAGCAGCCTTTGGATTCCAGAGCTTGCAGTGGTGGAACAGACCAATCTAAGGCGTCATCTATAATGCGTGACAGCACAAGGTACAAAGCCTTGAAGGAGGTCATGTAAGCCACTTTCTTCCCTGTTTCGCCTCCCTGAGAAAATCCTACAATCATCACTTTCCAAATTCTTTCTTGTTTTTCTTTGAGAGCAGGCTTTGATATATAACACTTCTAGGTAGTGGTGAGAGCATAGCTGGACCAGTCTGACTGTAGACAATTTCAGTGAACAGCAGCTGACTCCACCAGGCGTTACTAAGAATAATGGTGTGGAAAATGTTCCATTGTGTGTGGTTTCCGTCCATAGAAGTAGCTTTACATTCGTCTGAACAGTGGTGATTCACTCATTTTTGTTCTGCAGATCTGCAACTGGCCTAACCGGAAACTGCTTGGATGTTATGCTCATAACATAATTCAGGAGTTTTCAGCTCTTGCAATGCCAGGATGGTTATTTTTCCCCCATATCAACTCACATCTATCAGATTAACAGGGACCTTCATGAAGTGGCCCTTCACCCTGGCAAGATATGTCATTGACTTGTGACCCAGGCTGCCATTATGCCTGGGCAGTATAGCCGATTTTCACATTTTGTGCATAATGGGGGGGCCCGCGGAGAGAGAGACTCGCTCTAGTCTCTCCGCAGGTCTTTTCGGGACTACAGGAAGTGGCGCGGGTGCGCCATGATTGGGGGACAGGTGAGTAGGGGTGGGGTTTTAGGGAGGGGATAAAAGGGTTGGGTTGGGTGGGGTCGGCCTCTTTCCAGGCCGACCATTAGAGGGAGGAAGGTGTTGACCACCCACCCGCCCTGCACAGAAGGTAGGCAACAAGGATTTGGGGTTAGGGGTAGGGGGGGAGTCAGTTAGGTAGGTTTTTAGGTTTTCAACGTCAGCTAGGACAGGTGCAGTGCACAAGGGTTGGCAGGAAATGGGGGAGGGGGGAGAGCCAGATGCGGGCTTGTTCCCCCCTTCCAAGGGGAAAAATGAGGTGAAGGATCAGAATGGGGGGGGAGGATTGTTTACAAACAAGGAGGGCATGGAAGGAATGGGGGAGTGTCTAGGGGAGGGGATTTGAGGAGAGCTATTAGAAGAGGAGGAAGGGCATAAGGAAGCTTCTAAGTTCAAAGATGGGTGAGAGGGATTTCATACAGTTCAAAGTTGTTGTTATTGATGTTAAAATCCTGTCCTAAATAAATGACCTTTTGCACTAGAAAATGAGTGTCAATGTATGTTTGTCCCGAAAAACATTGCATGATTGGATATGAAAGATGAATACTTTTGGGACAGTTAGCTAGAGTGTGGCTCAGTGTGTTTTTGGGTGCATGAGGCTCATTGCATCACCACTATAGGTTATCAAAACCAAAATATATTTTTGACAGTGTATAGGGATCGAAGGGACATGTTTGGACTAGAGAATGTAGGATTTTATATGACTGTCCGCGAGTTTCTCCTAAACGCATGCCCAAGATCAGTTTCCATACACCCACCCCGAATTTGAGATGAAGGCAAATTTTTTCATATTTAAAAGGACATTTCACGCAGTTCTTGATAATCTAATGACTCTGTGCAACGCAATTACGTCATAACATTGCTAACCTAAACTTTTTATCTTGCATTTTTCTAACCAGCATCTTTCTATGTAAAATACAGTTGACTGAAAATAATTCCCACCCAAAAAAATAGTATGATCTTGTCTTATTTCGTGGGGTTTCACCGCTTTACAGTTCCTAATCTTTCAGAAATGAGTACCAGCACAATTAGTCAATGCGCTGGCAGGGGAATTCCCTCTGTTATGTGACCGCACTGTGTGTGCAACTCAACGTCTTCCAGCAGCTGCAATACCCACAATCAGCTTCTGGGGATATATCATGTGGCAGACAAAAGTGTATAAATCTTGTAGAACAGACTGCAGAAGGTATTAAACCTTGCACCTGTTGCATTTCAACCTCTTATTCGACTGCCAAGGCCTCTCAGAGAATACTGCAACCGCTACCTGCCACATCGCCTCATTGTCCACCCTTCCAAATCTATACCTTAAAGTTAGGTGCAGATGGTGTTCTGCATGTTTGTATGGAAGTCAGTCCCTTTTGATCACGTTGAAGAAGATGGACAGTGTTACTGGGGTAGGACCTCGAGCTTTTCAGATTTTGTTTGCATAATAAGATTGCATAAGAATATATGGAAAATAATTTATGTACATATTCAAGTGTGGGCTTGTTGGACTTTGGTTCCTAAATGGTATATTGCTTGTGCCACTCTTGTTCCCCACAGCCACCATTTATGTCCCACTGCCTGAAGTGGGCAGGAGTATAATCTTCGACATGCTGCTGAGTTTTGTATTTTATTGGGATTTATCTATGCAATACCATAACACTACAAACCTCCAATTTAAATCTTGCTTTTCTGTGACCAGTCATTTTCTTTGTAAAACAAATCAAGTTCCAAAGTGTTTCCACCATAAAGTTACCAGGTCTCTTTTACTGAACCAATGTTTCTGAGCTTCCTCATGTCCTGGGCTAGAGTTCGAGACATACATTTTGACCCACAAGACACAGGCCTTCAATACAACTTAGGCGGACGGAAAAGTCCTTCTGCCAAAGTTCTGATGGGTAGGTTGCCGCCAGTGTGGCAGCCTCCCCGCCGAGGCCATTAAGAGTTTCCTGCTGGCCCAGTGGGAAACGACCTACAGCACTGTCTCTGGCTCGTAATGGAGCCGGCAGCAATGCTGTAGGGTGTAGGGTGCACCAGCACCCATCACAAAGTTCACTGTCTGCATAGCAGACAGTGAACTTTGTGACAGAGCTGGCCAGAGGGGCCCCTGCATTGCCCTTGCCAACTACATGGGCTGTGCAGGGGCCACCCGGTGGCACCCTATTCCCCATCTCCGGCAGCCTTTTCATTGCAGTGCTAGAGCCATGAAACCACTGGTGGAGAAGGGGGTCGTAATCCCCAGGGCGGCGTGGATTGCATCACTGGCAGATTAGGGCCGCCAGCACTGCCAGACCGTCGTGTAGATGAAAACTGGCAGTGATGGAGGTACGACCACTGCGCTAGCACCACAATTGTAATGTGGCAGTCAGACCACTGCATTGGAGGCAGTCCTACTACCACTGCCACCCTGGCGGTCATTAGACTGCCAGGGTTGTAATGAGTCCCATAGTCCACTAAATAAAATATCTCTTTTGGGATAAGGATGGACTCTTCCAATACGTGGATCATCTAATTGGAGCTCGTTGTTTATCACATTGAGCCCTGATGCTGGTAGTCATAGAGTGGACAGGGGAGCCCGGTCCTTACACATGCATGACAGCAGTAAACTGATTCTATAAGTCACCATTTCCAAATGTTTATTTAACATCCATTTATTAATTGGGCTTTAGGGGTGAAAAAGCCTGATTAAGAGCAATGGTTATGTGCCCTTAGTTATACTCCTGCATTTCTGAATAGGACAGACTGTTCAGAGAAGTCTGCCTGGGCTCCATTCTTATGGTGGGATTGTAGGTCCAATGACTAGAACAAAGATGAATGGACTCAAAGTAATGAGGATACCTGTAAGTAATTAAATCATTTCCTTCACATCCACTTCCCTTTCAATTCATTATATAATAAGGAACACCAAAAGACTGCTGTTGCTGATGCAACAAAAATTCACAGACTCTGAAGAGAGCACAAGGGGACACGAACCTCTAAACGTACACCTCCAAAAAGACCCCCACAGCCTTAAAACAACTACTACCAAGTAATGCCTTTCTCACCTTATACAAAAAGTACACCAAATTAAGAAGGAATCACACATAGAGACATCCGAGAATAATGCTTAAGGTGTGATCTTGGGATAATTTAGAACAGCCGTAACACCGCGTAACACCACGTAGCCCAGACTATGAGGAGCCTCATGACAGCAAGAGTATAAACCCATCAATGTCTAAGACATGTGAACAGCATTGTGGCCCACAACACTGCCAATGATGGAAAACCAACAGAACCCTACCACAAATAATTTGACATCCAGCGATTCATATTCAAAATGAATAAGGAGACAAAAGCATGTGACAAAACTACAAAATGAGGCCCATCCCAACCAAACTCCCCAAACCGACGGACAGCACCAGGCTGAAAAAAGGCACCTGAACTTATGAAAAACCATGATCCAACATGAAAAACTACAATACCCATTAACTGTGGCCTGATGTAGCTCTAGAAGTAAGGTCCTAAATAGAAAGACGCTAGGTTGAAATGGAAACATTAATATAAAGAATGCCAAAGGATCACTGCCAGAGCAGACTGCCTGGGTAACAGAGCCTAAACCTGTTAAAGAATTACTAAAAATTTATAGATGCAGCAGAGGATTATCAAACAAAATCTACACTGAGGACTTTCACTTCCAAATAGATAAAAACTCTACCTAACCTCCAACCAAAGAGAAAGCACAGTCCACAAGCAAGACCTGCATCTAGGGCAGGTTAAGCATCGCTCAAACTTTCATTGCGTACAAGACCCACATTATAGGTCCTTGAAGCAAAGACTTAGGAAGGGCAACAAACCATGTGACCACTCCAAATCCTATGTCAAAGAGAAGAGTATTGCTCAAAATAATTCAGTGGAACAATCTCAAAGTACTTGAATCACAGAGTAACTCGTTTCGGTTCAAAACTTTATTTCAGCAAGTTCATAAACAACCATAAAAGAATAGATAAAATGGAATGCATAACATCAACTAAAATACATAGATAAAATACATAGTAAAATAAATAAAAAAATATACAAGGCAATCAGACAAAGAAAACAGAGATTATCCCATATAATCAATCCCTAGCACATAACACTTTTCCTTTGACTCACTGCCTTCAGTATGTAAAAGAGCTATGTTATAAAGCACTCTTTAATCCCCAAATTCATATCAAAAGTCCAGTGCTGTATTATGCTCCCTGATATTGTACTTGACAAAAGGTGATTTCAAATAAAAACACCTGAGGTTCTTATGAAAATCACAAAATAACAAAGTACATAGTGCATTGCCTAGACAACCCATCACAAGGGCATGGCAACGTTTCAGGGGTGCAGCTCTTCATTTTTGGAAATGCAACCAAATGATGAACTGAGCCTAGCCTAAATCTCAACAACACCTAGTGATGCAGAATATTGTTAATGCAGGTTAAATAAAACTGACAGCCTTCCATGAATAGTTGGGCATACAAAAAGCAACAGTGGATTTATGTGCCTCATTACTCAGTCTGTAGTCAGACCTAAATTTGAAAAGAAATGTTTCCTTGACATAGCTCTTTTTCAAGGGTATACCTTTGGCTGGCTCAGGCCATACAGTTAAATAAAAAAATAGAACTAAAAGTTGTATTTATGTACATCAACCAAGGAATGAAGAAACATAATCCAATGCTAAACGATCTAGAATATTCGTTTTTGTAAAATGTGTCTCTTCTCTTCCCCATATGAAGTGCCAAAGTAGCAGAGGTTTTAAAAGCAGCAAATACTCCAAGTTCTGCATACCAACCTCCTTATGAACTATTATACATGAAGCTGAGGTAGGTAAACATAAAAGTTGTTTTCCTCAACTCGAAGGGGTTACAATGAGTGTAACCCCACAAACCAGCCCCAAATGTAGCAGTGAACACTCGCTTGGCTCTATAAATCTCAACCGTTTCCTTAACAGGGCTTGCGCCAAGATTATTAGAGAATCTGAACACCTCATAACAACACCTACTCATCTTGAATTTAGCATTTAACATCTACTGTTCCCACAAACCATTGCCAGTAAATACAATTCCTAGATAACAAAAGGAATTTGTGTTAAGAATGGGGGCATTGCCAAGGTAAAAGATTTACATTTCTTGGGCACAAATCATAGAATACGTTTTAGATATATTTATTACCATCTTTCTGGTTGCCATAAACTATCTGAATTTGTTAATCACCTTTTGGAGGCCGATTTGGATCCTAGACAACAACACATTGTCGTTGGCATACAATATTACAGGTTATGAATGGCTGTCGATGCTGGCGAATCAGCTGACAGGGCCCGTCAAATGTCATCCACACCATTGATAAACAATGAAAACAACAATGGGGCTAATACACAGCCCTATCTGATACCTCTACTGACACAAAAAAAAAAAAGGGAAACATTCACCTTGTGGGCCAAAATGTAAACAGGAAGAAAAATTCTCATACATGCGTGACAAAAAACAGACAATCTTCCTTGGAGCGCCAAGGGTGATCAAAGTTGACCAAAGAATGCAATGATCAATGACCTACCAGGTTAAATTCACTGCTTTAATTGACAAAACGGAGATATAAAGTGCCCTGCCTAACCCTGGTATATTTTCCGATAAGTAAGTCAAAGTTAACACATTTTTCTACTGTGCCTAGGGCCTTCCTGAAGCCAAACTGGGTGCCCAATAAAATAGAATTATCCTGAGCCCATTGTTCTAGCCTCATTAAAAGAATCCAGCTCACCAACTTAATATAAGAGTTTGGGAGAGAAACAGGACAGTAACATTTGGGTTCAGACTTACCTTTTTCAATATAGGCACAATTATTGACTCTGCCCAGGATGCAGGGAGCTCGTGTTCCGCTGCAGTGTTAAAAACCATAGTTAGGATGGGGGGGCCCAAAAATCCTTAGTTGCAATAAATGTATCAACAGAGACCCTGTCAGGGCCATGGTCCTACCAACTGCGCTTTGTTTCAGGGCAAAAAAGACCTCAACAATGGTAATATTTAGAGGAATATGATATCATAGGGGGAGGTCCACACATACAATAGAACTACATGCCTGATCTGATTTAAAACTGTCTAAAAAATAGGCTACCCGTGCATCACACGAAACAAGGGAATTTAATTCCAGAGATGCAGAGGGGCATTAATAGTTTCCCAAAATAATTTGGAGGAGAGAGGAACTCAATGAGTCAGCAAAGCCAGAAACACCCTCTACATGAGAAAATAGAGGAACCCAGCGACAGCCCCTGTCAATTGAGCAGCACATCATCATTCCTGGTCCGAAGTTGTGACCAGCACCGGGGGAAATCTGTATTACATTATTCACAAACAAAGCTGAGAATCCTTCAGATTTAAGTAATGACAGAAATGTATAAAGGGACAAAGCTAGCAAAATAAGAGCAATGTAACCTCAAAATTCCACGGGACCTGCCTGCCACTTAGAATGCAGAACAACCAAATTTGGAGGAATGCTAACCTTCTTGAAAATGCTGATCCAACCAATGGGACAAAGAGCATCAGTGCCAAGATAACATGATTATTAGAGACTCTCCGGACACAAGAAGTTAGTTGAAAGAGAATAAGAAAGGAGTGCAGGAGAACAGACCCAGCAATCTCCAACCCACATATCTTCCAGTATTCAAAAAGAGAGTGTGTGAAAATAGAAAAATAAATTAATTAATTTAAGGAGAGCCTTGAAAGGCCTCCCTCAGAAAGGCTGAGAGCAGCTGTTCTCTATTGATTCCTTGGAATTAGATCAGGCTGAATCCACTACAAAAGCCCTGTCTTGTATTGTATTGTATTACAGCACTCCCATATGTGGGGTGCTGAAGTGTTTGCCTACATGTGTAGCATGCTCATTGTATAGTGTAGGTGGCTGGAAGGATGTTGCCTTTTTTTATCCTAGATGGGAAGCATTTCCATGTTGAGTGATGACCACTTAAGTGCAGTTATCATGGTATGAGACACAGCAAATAGAAGTGTTTTGGATGATGAAGTGTGATAGACAGACGTGCAGTTTTATTGTTTCCCATTTGCTGGTAGCTTTGGACAGCTCTGCAGTCCTCTTTATCATATGTCATATGGTACAGTCTGCTTAGCTGGTTACTGCATTGCATTGCCCAATGTGAGATTTTGTCTGTAGTTGTGTCCTGAACAGGAGAGTCTGTTCATATGGTATTTTGCTTTCATTCCTCTGACTATTTTTAAACGTGTGCCTTCAACCTACTAATCTCCTTCATTTTTTAGGAACTTCGAGGTGGAATAATAATAAATGTCTTCTTTAAACTAAGAAGTGCATTCCAGAGATTTTTGTCAGCTTGGTCATTAGTGAAAGCAAAACATTTTGGCATAGATCGTCAGTCTAAAAAAAAGAGTTGGAGATTGGAAGTGCACGATTTAAAAGTGTATATTTTTTGTTTTTGTTTAGCGAATTAAAAGAAGTACCACAAACCATGTTTGAAAATGCATGTGAAGTTAAACTGCCTTATGGTGTTGTGACAAACATGTTTTCTTGTTTATCAGGACTTTCTAAGTTTTGGGATGGGTGCTTGGATAAAACTGAAGTGTTTTCATATTTAGAAAAGGTGCTTTTTGAAAGGAATGATGTCCCTTTTGTTCGCGACAGGAGGGTTTGGATACTTTTGTCTGCTTACAGAAAAATACATGAGAGATGTAAACAATTAGAACATGAAAATAATAATTTACGTGAGCAAATTAGCCAGAAAAAATTATTGCAAAATTAAGCTGAAATCTACAAAGCTGTTACAGGAGAATCCGGCTTTTCACATTCCAGTAATGAGCAGGTTAAAAAAGGTGAGGACCAGTGTGAGCCTCATGGGAAGAGCATAGATCTTCATGCCCAAAGCAGGCCACAGTTTTTGGCATGAGTTGAAATGCATTCTTTAAAAGATTACACTGAGCAACAAGTTGACCATGTGATCGGTAAATTCAGACCACTTTTATAGAGTACGATGTGTAAAATTAATCCAGACAAGACACAGGTACTGTCGCAAAATGTGTAGTTTCTGGGAATTCAGTGGAATCCAGAACATAGAGAGATGTTGTTACAGGTCAAATAAAATATTTTAGAGTTTCTTACTATTGGCACTAAGCAAGAGACACAGATGTTCATGAAATTGTTGGATTTTTGGAAACAGTATAGCCCTCATCTGAGTAAAATCTTCACACTTTGGTACAAAGGAACTAGAAAAAAACATGAGTTTGAATGGAGTGAGGAGCAGCTGTGTGCTTTTGATTTGGCAAATGAAATAATTCAACAGACTTTAGACATGTGTGCAGTGCAAGAGAGAAACACTGATTTACATGTAAATCAGGGACAATATGCAAATTGGAGTATGTGGCAGAAACAGGGGAGGACAAGGTTGCCCCTGAGGCTTTGGACTAGAAAACTACTTTCCTTTGTGGAGCGCCATACTCCTTTTGAAAAAACAGCCCTTGACTTGTTCTTGGGCTCTAGTGGATACTAAGCAAATCACATTAAGTTATAATGTAATTCTGAATCCTGAAATATCAATCATGCTGTGGGTGATGGGTTCACCTAAATCTCACCGTATAGGACATGCACAAGAGGCTAGTATCATGCACTTGATCTGGTACATACAAGACAGGGATCGAGTAGGACTGACAGGCACTGCAGCCCTACATGAACAGGTTTCACAAGCCCCTTTACAGGATGAGGAGAGAGTGCAGGGAGTACCACAGGTAAAAGAGTCACCAGTGAAATTGAGTGCACCATTTGAATTCTTGTCCCCTGTGGATAGCAAACATGTTTGTTTTACTAATGATTCATTGAAATATGTGGGTACTAAAAGACAGTGGAAAACAGTGTCATACAATCCAGTTACTGAAAAGTTGTTGTCTATCACAGGAGAAGGAAAAAGTAGCCAATATGCAGAGTTGTAAACTGTGTGTCAGACTCTAAAGCAAGAGCTGCCTGAGACTTGTCATTTTTACACTGATTCTTGGTTCATTGCCAATGGATTATCCGTTTGGCTTTCCACATTGCTTGCACACAACTGGTTCATTTATTCAAACGAGATGTGGAGTAGAGTTGTGGCAAGAAATTTGGGAAATGTTAAAACAGAGTAAAGTCATAGATGTTCATTGTCCCATTGACTCACTTGAATGCTGGTTCAATTCCCTTGCAGATGTTAAAGGCAAAAGTTCAGAGGCAGTGTCAACCCAGAATTCTGACTTGGTGGGGATGGCTAATTGGGCACACCAGAAAGGTGGACATCTGGGAGAGAAAGCCACTTACAGGTGGGAAGAAATTAGAGGGATGCACATTCCCCAAGATTTGATAAAAACTGTGATTTTGCAATGTCCTATTTGTCAGCACACACAACAGAGATCTGTCCAATAAACAATCAAAGATCAGTTGGGGAGAGGAAAGTTACCAGGACAGATATGGCAAATTGATTACATTGGATCACTACTGATTAGTTGTGGGTGTAAATACGCCTATACCTTAGTGGACACTTATTCTGGATACTTGATTGCTGTCCCTTGCAAACATGCTACTCAGCACAATACTATCAGAACTCTGGACTTGTTAATGTTAAACTATGGAGTACCACTCCAGATCCAGAGGGACACTAGGTCACACTTCAAAGGCAAATTGGTACAGGACTACTGTTCTCAGCATAATATTGAGTGGATATATCATATCCCTTATTATCCACCGGCCTCAGGACTGATTGAGAGAATGAATGGTTTACTGAAAGCTCAATAGCAAAAATTATCTGATGAAAGTTTAAAAAACTGGAGCGAGCATTTAAATGAAGCACTCCAGATTCTGAACAATAGACCAGTAACAAATGCTGAAATACCTTTGATGCAAATGTTAACTCCAGCTTTGCAAATACAACCACAGGTGGCCACCAATACCATCACATACTGGGAAATGAAAATGAAGAGTTAGCTCCTTACAGAGCCACACCTGAAGCTGCAGGTCTTGACTTACATGCTTTACAATCTTACAGAATAAAACCCCTAGACATACCGTTGTGTGAAACAGGTGTTGGAATACAGATTCCTCAGAGCATTTTGGAATGATTGCTTCCAGATCTGTGTTGGCCCTTAAAAGTATTCAGGATTCAGAGGGAGTGATTGATGCAGATAACCAAGGATAAATCAAAGTTATTCTGTTAAATAGTGGAGAAGCAGATTCATTTATTCAAACTGGAGACAGAAGTGCCCAACTTGTCATAAGTGCAGTGTATGGAGGTTTGGTAAGGAAGGGGACTACCCCAGCCCTTCTGACAGTGCAAGGAAAGGGAAACTGTGGTGCAGCAGATAAAAACCTCAGTGCTACAGTGTGGGTTGAATCCACAAATGGCCCTCCAGAACCCGCAGAAATGATAGCAAAGGGTCCCAATAATGTCCTGCTGATTATAAAACAAGGAAAGGAAAAAGGAGAGCACATTTCAGATGACAAATGTTATTTGCAAGAAAAGTCATACTTGTTTCTTTTGCAGATCCTACTACGACTTGCCACTGACCATGAGTGTGCTGTGTTGTCTCCCTTTGGTGTTTGCGTGCAGGGTCGGAGGGAGGGACCACACCCCCAACCTGAACCTGATCGATAACCTTTGTGCAACGCTCCTGCTGCTTTTAAGGTACAAAACCTATGGATCCATTTTGAGCAAGTTGCATCCTTCAATCAAGTTCTACATGGGAACAATACAGAGTACTATGGATGTTCTGTCAACTTGTTTGATTACATTCTTCCACTGGAACTAACTAATGGCTTGTTATCATCTGATTACTGTTGCCAGTCTCATTAAGCAAAATTGCCAGTTAGCTAGATGTTTCTGTGTGGAAACCTGACTTTCACTTATATTCCAGCAAACCTTTCAGGTGGACAGTGTACCTTTTCATGATTAGAAATCATGATGTTACCATCTAATTCTACACCAACTTGCTATCCTAGAGACTCTATTCAGGCAGTTATTATCCCAATTAGAATACATATAAGTTTCAGTGTTTTTATTGTAGGTGTGTCTGATTTAAAAGTTTATAAGATCAATACATTAATTCACTTCCATTGCTTTACAGTGATTGCTTTTTTATTGCATTATGTTGCTGTATACAATACAAACCTAATTTGCTTATGATGTTTTCTTTTTCTTTGAAATAAGAGAAAAGTAAACAAATTCATTGGTCAGAGGGTGCAGATGTAGTGAAAATAGGTAGGTTTGACCACTGACTTTGTGTTTCACAACTGTCCATATTAGTTTTTCAGTGTTCACTAGTTGCAGATTACATTTTGTATTCAGTTTAGCTGCCTTTTGGATTTATCGTGGTGTTAGACATTGCAGTTGAGACAGTGCAGATGAGCTGTGTTTCTCCATATGGTAAACTAAGCTTGTTCCTCATATTTTCTCTTACCAAACACGATAGCATGATAAGAAAGCACAGATTTTTTTTTTCTTCAGTGCAGGGAACTGATTGGCCTTGGAGGGGTAGCCTTGAAAAGTTGGCCAATTTTCAACGTTTTTCTTCCAACTCTGACCTACAGTAGCCAGCATGCTTGAAATCTACATCTGAGAGGGGAGGGCCTTTCAGAAGGCTTTTTACATGATTGTTTAAGCTATAAAAAGGTGGCCCTGGTCAGTAGTGAAGGAACTTTTCAAGACCTCGGTCAGGATTGGACATCAAATGCCTGACATAGACACTTGAGGGTGGATATCTCTTTCTCGCAATTGAACGGGGTCATCAACTTGCTGGCATGAGAAAGCTAAAGAGCTTGGCAGGCCCTATGGTGATGAATTTTGAATTTATCCTTTGTTTTTCAATTATGCTATAATATAATTACATATATTTGCTGTGTACATTGCAGTTGAGAATCACTTTGATATATTTTCCTTTCATTGCTGTGACTATTTTTAAACGTGTGCCTTCAACCTACTAATCTCCTTCACGTTTAGGAACCTCATGGTGGAATAATAATAAATGTCTTCTTTAAACTAAGAAGTGCATTCCACAGATTTTTGGCAGCTTGGTCATTAGTGAAAGCAAAACATATGGGCGTTTTCTTTATTATCCTAAGTGAGTGTCTTTGTAAGATGTAAACAAGCAGCAAGAATGTACAGATATTTGTGACTCACAGTGGTGGATTATATTTAAGTTCTTTGAATTGTCCACATATGAGCTTCAAATCTCTTCAGTTATTCCATGTCGGTTAATTTGGTGATGTCTGTTTTTTAGCTGTAAAGTGCTGGTGACAGACAACCCTCATTCCAGATATGCTTTATGTTAATTTAAGAGGAATAAGTTGTAATTCACTGCTGACAGCTGCATATTATGGTTTCAGTATTATAAAGATCATGGCCCTCATTACAACCCTGGCGGTCAAAGACCGACAGGGCTGTTTTGGAGGTTGCACCACCAACAGCCTGCTGGTGCAAACTTGGGTATTACGACCGCGGCGGAAGCGACGCGGTCGCACCACCGGGTCCGGCGGTTTTCTGCCACAGTGGTCCCGGCAGATTTAATCCGCCAGGACAGCGCTGCTTGCAGCGCTGCCCAGGGGATTACGTTTCCCCTTTCTGCCAATCTTTTCATGGCGGTAGGAACTACCATGGAAAGGCTGGCGGAAATGGGAGTTGCGGGCCCCCTAACACAGCCCCACACAGCTTTTCACTGTCTGCACAGCAGAGAGTGAAAAGTGCGACAGGTGCAACTGCACCCGTCGCACGGCCGCAACACCACCGGCTCCATTTGGAGCCGGCTCCCATGTTGCGGCCGACATCCCCGCTGGGCTGGCGGGCAGAAACTCAGTTTCCGCCTGCCGGCCCAGCGGGGATGTCATAATGGCCACGCGGGAGTTCGGATGCATTGGCGGCCACATTGGCGGCCGCACGCCGGTTACAACTTGGCAGGCGGCGGTTGTCGCCCGCCAAAGTTGTAATGAGGGCCCATATCTTTTTAGGAGGAATGACTCTAACTGGAACAGCAAAGAGTGTCCTGGACAACAGCAAGAAACTAAACTAACTAACCATGAATACACCAGCAATAAACTAAACTTTCTGACCACAAATACAATGTGGTTACAACTTTTTGCCTTCTCAACCTCAATAACCAGCCTCGCCGAAAAGAGGTTCTCAACAATCTGGCTGATATAGGAAGCAGAATAGCTACACAGAAAAACTATTACATGCTGCAGAACACACTTTTGAACATGTGTGCTCTGTTGATGGTGAAAGAAGAACTCTGTTGAAAGTTGAACTGAAGATTTGTGAAGGAAATAGGATTCCACAGAGCTAAGACCAGGTCACGACCATCACCAGGCCCAAAGACTGAGCAAAGGGCATTGATCAACATTTCAACAGTAATAACCAGACAGCAGGAGCTACTATGCAGAACCCCTCCAGCTTCCACATGATGGGAGGACTGGAAAGAGAAAGCACAAGCACCAACTTTATCTGCACAGCACCCCAAACTCTGAAGAGGACTCAGGAGCTAGCTAACAATACTCAAGTCCAAGAAGTGACCCTCAGGCCCCCCCCCCCCCCCCCTTTCAGAGGCCCATCTCATCCCATTAGCCAGCTAAGTAGAGAAAAAAATTATCAGCAGCCAGAATTCTTTAGGAAGGCACAACACAGCCTATGGACAACACCTCTACCATTTTAAAGGTTTTAAACTTTAATTTATTTTAAGGAGATCCTGACCATATTTAAAAAAAACAAAAAACACAAGACCCAAATAACACGAGAACTTGAACACTTCACAGACCTTAATCCCTTTGGCCACAAATGAAAGTCACTGAACCTTTATAGGCAACTGGCAACATTGCCTGAGTGGATTCTCAAGACAGTTGTGAGGGGAACTTGGTTACTGGGGCTGCCCTGGCTGACCTTCACCACTTGTGATCTCATTCAAAATTTAGCGATTCACCTGATATCCAGTGTGTATTTCCCTAACTTCATCCTGCCTTTGTGTATTATCGATGCTGAAAAATCAGAAACTAGTGGGGAACAACAACTCCATGGCCTTTCCTATTAGCCACAAATCTGCACTCAATCTTGAGAATTTAGTGCTCATAGTCATAGCTGGAAGTATGTTGAAAATGTAGATGATTTTCAGTTATTTAGCTTCTGTATTTGGAAACATATGAGATGATGAAATCCCTGGCTGCGGCTTTAAACAAATCCCAGAGAATTTGATGAGATGTATCATAATAATCATTAAAAAGAAAATATTATCCAGCAAATGTTTCAAAACATTGATTAAATTGGGTATCTAATAAGAGATAATGATTGAAATGCCATTTTTTTACCACCATAAAGAAGATCCATATCCATAAGAACTGGTACAAGATCAGAGATTGATATTGAATCAATTTCTGAATGCAAAAGATGTAGAGATAAAGAGTTAGGTAGACATAACTGATCTTTCCTAGAATGCCAAGAGTGTGCTGGAGAGAAGAAGGTATATTCCTTCAAAGTCGATTACAGAGCGTCCATGCTCCCACTAGAGATCTCTGTTTAATGGTTGACCTGAGCTGTTTATAAATAATGGAAAGGATGAAAGCAACTTCAAAATTATGAAAAATAACAGTGTACGTAACCAGATTGCATTCACCTTCAAAAATCAAATAATCATTCACAAGAAACATTATTTTATGTGAAATATGAGCCCAAAAAACATTTGTCGGATTGTGTAGTTGCATAAATGTAAAAAATAGAGAAAGGGAGTTAATTAGTTAGTAGTTTTACAATAATCTTCTCCCCTCTGAAATCACAATCTTGGGAAATCAAGTGAACATCTACAGATTTCTTGCAGATAATAAAATGGAGAATAACATACCTTTTCCCCCCAGTGTTGTATGAGTTTGTTGGCCAAAGATTTCAACAAATGGGGCTCTTGTAACAATACTACATCAGTAGCTAAATTAACCAAATGTGATAAATCTCTTTGCTTTTATTAGGTGAACCCAGACTCCCAGCATTTCAAGAAATTACTCATGAGGACATTAACATGCATTCACACTAATGGTAATAGTTATATGCTCTACAGAACAATAATGGGACAAATGCAGTAGCTTTTTGTAGTTGAAAACACTATAGCTGTAAAGAGTAAAGACAAAGATTGGAGAGAATGTAGATGGAAAAAAGAACAGGAAATGAGAAACAGAAGAAAAGAGTGCAAAAGAAAAATAATGAAGAACATAAGCACCAAAAGAACAAATAAGACATACCTACTGACAAACAAAAACTCAGTGTGATGGATCCATGGGGAGAAGATGGCACGCTTGGGATCCAGAGGGGTCAGGGACGGGAAATCTAGGCTAATTAGAAGGAAGACATTGATTATGCTATAGATATTCAGATAACAAACTATACGACAGACTTTTGCTAACAATAGAATTAATGGAAATTAGATACTGCAATGTTGTCCATATGATCTTCTTTACAAGCATCCAAGAATTTATGTGAAGGATCTGGGTCCTCATGGGTGGCAGCACTGTTTTTATATGTTACTTTAAACAAACAGGGCTGAAAGAGGCCAGCCCTAGTGTTCAGTGAGTGTAAAGCAGGGCACATTTCTAGGAATCTTTTCCTTTTATCTGCAGCAGACTTTGCTAGATCATAGGAAACATACAGATTGCTGCCAGGCATAAAAAACATGTCCTTTACTTTAAGCAGCCCTGAGTACCTTTAGTAGATGAGTATAGTCCAAAAAAAGAACAGTAACACATAAAGATCTTTGAGAGGTCACACCTCAAGCACTGTGCCCTAGTCAATGTGCCTGTTGAATGATTAACATAGTAGAGTCTGGCAGGTCGAGAATCTCGGGCAGAAAGGACTGAAAAATGGCATCAGAGACAGATTCTTCTGAACCCTCTGTCAAGCCATATATGTGTACTTGTTCCTACGATTACAATTTTCAAGGTCTTCAGCCTTTTTTTTTATAAGGTGTGGAAGCTCAACTTGAAGGTGGTGAATATGTTGAGTAACATTGTGCAGATCTCCAACTCTACGTTCTGCCTCTGAAACCCTGCATCATTTAAGGTTCATTTATCATCCAACCTCTGAAGCTTTTGATTTGTTTCCTCAATTTAAGGTTTAAGAGATCTGATTTAATCTAAATGAGTTCTGTGAAAAATGGTGTGGAAGACTTCACTGAAGATGGTGGTTTTCTTTTCTCTTTTATTGGTATAAATTTTAGGAGACATTTTACATTTCAGACCAGGTTTGGCAGACACCATGTTTACAGAAGAGGGATTCAGAAGCATGAAATTGAGGCCAGAACCATCATGAATTGCAATTACCTCAGTGTGATATGCAGAAAATGGCGGTGCAACATTCCTCAGCAGCGCTATTGCTGACATGAATAAAAGTGTAATAACTGGAGTAAAAGAAAGGTTGAAAATGGCTCAAATATGTGCCACATTACCCCCCCATTTCTCCTTCTTTACTGTTGTCTCATTGAGGAAATTATGTACTAATATTCAGCTTGGCCATTCTTTCAACCACCATGGTGCTCCATTAATACCTGGCCATCTTTCGTAGCGCATCAGCACCTAGCCATGCCCCAGAGAAATTGCATTTGAAAGCAAGCAGTTTAAAGGTGGGTTAAATGAGACCACTTGCAATTCAGTAGTAACACTCCACATAAATACACTCTGCACCATGCCACATAGGTCCACTCAACATAATTCCACTCAAGCCACACAATTCCATACCACAGAATTCAATTCCACACAATTTCACTCCACAACACATAATTCTGCTCCATGACACATAATTCCAGCACACACCACAGACATCCAATCACACCATGGAATTCCACATCTTGCCACATAATTCAGTACCACATCACATAATTCCACTCGAGACCGCACAATGCCGCTCCACGTATTTACACTATACACAATACAACAGAATTACTATCCACAAAATTCCACTGCACATCATGCCTCATAATTTCCCTACACATAACTCTACTCAATGCCACACAATTCTAAGCCACACTATTCCACACCAAACAATGACTTAAACAGTTCCACTCCACATAATTCAACGCTACATCACATAATTCCACTCCACGCAATATAATTCAACATACTGCCACAAAACTCATCTCCACTTCATGCCATTCATCGCCACACAATGCCACTCCATGTAAATCCACACCACCATCTGAAGCATAACAACACTCCCCATAATTCTGCTCCATCCCATGCCAGATATTTACAGTACACATATTTCAACTTTACTTCATAATACGTGGGTTAAAGACATTGACAACGCCAATAGCTCTCGGATTGCTGAGTCCTATTGGCTTTGTTAATGTGTGTTATTTTACCGACTTAACATGTCCATATCAGAGAGATGAATTCAAATTCAAAAAAATAAAAAAATACTGGGTAGAAGCATTACATAAGGAAACAAGCTTCACAACAGCACTTTGGGGCTGCTGAGCCCGCATCAAAAATGAAAAAAAAAAAATATATATATATATATATATATATATATATATATATATATATATATATATATATATATGGATAAGTGAAAACATTGAAGCATGATAGGAAGTGGCGCAGGGAGCATCAGGAAGTGTGAGAGGAAAAATGGATATAAAAATAGAGTATATGGGGAGTGCACAAAAAAATAAGAAAAGATGTGTTTGCAGGCAACCCAAGTACAGGAATGAAGCAGCCTGGCAGCACAGCAGTTGCCAAGTCTTGTAAATGTGAATGAGTAAGTACAGATAGATATCAATAAATACAAAAAATACAAAAGTGGTTGCGGAGCATGAGGAAGCGGGGCAGGCAGGAAAGTATAAATGGAAAATGTGAGGGGGCACAAAAACAAGTAGGAAATAGAGCAAGGAAACAGTTGCCCTTACATGGATTGCTAAATGTAAAAAAAAAACATTCCTTTCAAGAAAGCATTGGAGAGATACAACTAAGCCATTCATAAAACTGAGAAACTAAAATGCTCCTTGGTGGGACAAACACAAGAATAGCAGTTGAGGCTGCCACCAATCTGAAGTGGGAGAGTGGTGTGGGGAGGTGTTGGGGAATAAAAATAAAATAAAAAGTCATACCTGCTGCTCCTGTTGATGCTGCCAGCTACCTTGGTACTCGCTCAGGCACTGGGAGAATGTGCCTTTTCTCCACCAATCTGTGCAATACAGCTGTTTTTTTTAAACATAAGTGCGCATGTCGGTTAGGCCATCCTAATACATCCAGCGCAACCAACATGTGCACTTACAGTCCTCCTCCCTGCCATGGGCTGGCCCTCCGCATACTAGACTCCATAGTCTTTGGCTCAGACAGTGATAAATCAAATTATAATATCCTTGTTTTATTATCATTTTATTTATCTTCCACTGGCTCTGAGTAGTAGGACGACACTCCTGCTCCATTACAGAGGAGTCGCCACAGGTTGCTATAATTGCAAAATGTCTTCATAAAAGTGATTTCATTGCATGTGTAGCATCTAAACCACTACTCTGTTTAGGCAGCATTATCTTCAATGTCACAACACAGACAAAATGTTTAACACGCTACGTAGTCAGACTCATAACAAATTCTCACTTCCCTCCCAAATAAACAACCCTACAAAGTTACCAAATTGCTTGTTGTCGTCACACCATCATTTTGAGAAGGTCATCAAATTTTAAACTATGGCATTCAACCCAAAACACACAAATAGTGTCCTTGTTTTCAATAGAATCCTAGTTGGGTTTTTGGGTTCCAGTATTTTTACATTGGTGACCTGGCTCTGGATGGTGCGAGAAAGTTCCAGGCCTTCCTTTGAAATGTACAGATGCCATGCATCCCTATGTCTTGGCTCCAGGCTGGCTGGAGTGACAGTACATGGTCATTAAGCCCTATTGTGGGTGGACAGGGCAAGTCTATAGCGGTGTGAGGCAGCGTTAAGCTCTGTCCCCCCATTAAGCCAGTTAATGGCCCATTAAGGCCCATCAAGTCACACCTAAATTTCCATTGTGTGTGGCTGTCTAGAGGGAATGCACAAAGCCCAGCTGTCACCCAAACCAGACATGTATTCAGAGGCAGGCAGAGGCACAGAATCGTTGAGGTGAGAAAAAGCCAGCTTTCTAAAAGTCATAAAACAAAACATTCCCTGGCTGAAATCTACAAATATCAGCATAACATTAGCAGGCAAGTAAATGAATGTTCTTGACATGTATATTTATTCACCTGTTATTTCAAAATATTCTAAAATATTTTGAAGACATAAACATATCTATTGAACCCCATTCAAATTATTAAAAAACATTAAAGCTATTCTAACACAGAACGACAAACATCAATACTTATTCCTATGACCAGGCATCAAATAAATGCAGGGGATGTCATTGGGGGTTCTAAACCAGCCCTGCTAAGTAGACTGTAACAATTCATATACCATTTTTGGTTGTCTACAGTTGGACATGGCCCTTTTGGAAGGTTCATCCCCTGACTTTTTACCTTCCTCCTTCTATTTTTTTCTGACCTCTAGCTGTTGGCTCTAGGACTCTGAGCACGTTATCACTGCGGATCAGTGTTAAAGTACAAGTGCTCTCCCTTCCAAAGTTGGTATGATTGGCTTATACCTAATTGGCATATGGCAAGTCCCTTGTACAGTGGTATCTCTATACTGAGGGCCTGTAAATTAAATACTACTAGTGGACCTGCAGCACTGCTTGCACCACCCACTGAATTAGCCTTTTAAACATGTCTCAGGCCTGCTAGAGAAAGTCCTGCGTGCCCAGTTTGCTGCCACAGGGACCTGACATCTAAGTCGACTTGCCAGGCCCAGAACTCCCCTTTTACTACATGTAAGTCACCCCTAAGGTAAGCCCTAACTAGCCATATGGGCAGGGTGCTATATATGTAGAAGGCAGGACATGTGCCTAGTAGTGTGGCCTGGCCCGGTAGTGACAAACTGCCTATTTGGTTTCTCACTGCTGAGAGTGCTCTCTTCTCATAGCATTGCATTGGAAATGCCCTGCCTTTTGTCTAGGGAGTATCGCTTGATTTATGAGGGGTAGCAGAGGCATGTTTGGTATGGTGTAGGTGGATTTTTATTACTATCACAAAAAGGCCACTTCCAGAAAGTGAGCCTTTCTCTGTGTTTATAACTCTGGTGTTTTGCAGCTTGACTCCATTACACGTCTGGGCAGAGTGACAGTTGGGCTTTGTGCATACTTTTCAGACAGCCTGTACACAGGGAGGGTGATGGTGTCACAGAGGTTCATCTGCATACTGAATAGTCTTCCTGAAATGAGAGAAGGGAGAGGCGGGGCACACATGCAATTGTGAAGGCTGTGCCCTGGCATTACACAAAAGGGTTGTTTACCCCCAACTGATGTTTGGAGCCTGTGCTGGAGGCGAGAAGAGGCACTCCCAGAACCAGCTGTAACTGTTTGGAACTTCCTCTCTCCTTCTTTGTTAACACACTGTAAAACCGAGTATAAGTATGGGGAAGTTTTCCCCACAATTGGGTTACATTTTGGAACTGGACACAGAATGCTGCTGGAAGGACTCACTGGGAACCGCCATGGACTGCTGCTGCTGTGCTGACCTGTGACCTGCTTGCTCATGTGGAGGAACTGCCAACTGCCCGCATTCCCCTTGTGCTGGCCTGCTGCTGAGCCCTGCTGCCCTGTACTTCCTTTTAACTTTCTCCCCCAAGGGCAGGGTGCTGTGGTCCCTGACCCCTGCAACTGCCAAAAGCACAAGGAGTGCTTCATTTCATCCCATAGTACCTGGCGAGCACTTTGCAGGGTTTATATGAAGCACCTGGAGAGTGCTGTGCAGAAAAGAGTGCTTTCTTTCTGGGTGTTTTACGCTTGGAAGTGCAGTGGTATTACATCGTTGTGTGCTCTGAGAAGCGCATTGTTTCTGCACAAAATCACCACTGCGACCCGACTTTGTTTATAAGGGTGCCAGAGACATGCTGCCCCTGGAACCCCCAAAGCACCACTGAAATCCAGAAAAGCCCCAAGGGAGAAGCAGACTCCGAGGAGCACCCCAGGAGCACAAGCAGGCCCCTACATTGGTGCCTGCTCACCTCTCCGACCCAGGTGGGCCTTTCCGAAGCTGTTGAAGCTAGGCGGGGAAGGAAGCCTCATCAGAGGATCCCCGCCCCACTGGGCCCCCGTTACTGCTGTGTGGGCGGGTTGGGGGGAAGGAAGCCTCATCGGAGGCTACCCCTGTCCCAACAGAGCCCTGATATTGCCTTCTGAAGGACGCGGGCAGGTTGGAAGCCTTGCCGGAGGCTCCCCACAGCACGTGGTCCTTCTTGGTTGCTTTAGGCCCCCACGAGAGTCAGGGTGGCCCCTACTGTTTGGGCCCTATCATTGTGCTAGCTTTGCCCTCCCCCCCCCCCGGAGGCCAGTTGCGGCCCAGGGGTCCTCAAAGATCACCAGCCCCATGAGGAGCCCAGTATCAAAACAGGAAAGGATGCATGTCACTCCCCTCCCCCAAATTACCTCAAGGCCCATGTCTTGTACATTGTGGTGCGGTCCCTACTAAAGACAGGTACTTTTTTTTTTTTTTTAAATGGACATACACTTTCAAATGTTCCTAATATGGGACATGTAACTCCCTTGCCCTGATTAGAGTTTGTGGGTTCTGCCTGGCTTATTTGCATACCCTAGTCAACCAGAAACCCCATTTCTAACATCTATTGTACAACATAAATCTGTAAAAGAACTCCCTAAGTATATCAGTCAACGCGTTTCAAACCTTCTTATTCCTTTTGGGTTCTCATCACCCATCCAAGGATGTGAGCAGTAACTGGAGAGACGATAAGCCCCAATGGGGTTTGAGCAATATGTGAATTCAAAGGAAGGCCAGAAATAGGTCACCCTGGAAGGCCAGAAATAGGTCACCCTTGAAGGAAAGAAATAATTCTGCAAAAAGAAGTGGAATATGTCATTCCCAAAAGGACCAAGACTATGAACCAGTCAGGGTCCTGAGGAGAATGTAATAAAAAGGAACATTTGGGCCTGGCAAGTGGGTGCACTTGCTAGGTCAAAATGGTGTTTAATATTGCACATACAGGCCCTGCACTGGCATGCATGAGTCATGTTTAAAGTACTTCAGTAGTGGGTGACACAGTCAGTGCTGCAGGCCCACTAGTAGCATTTAATTTACAGGCCGTGAGCACATGTAGTACATTTTACTAGTGACTTACAAGCAAATTAAATATGCCAATTGCAGTTAACCAAATATTACCATATTTAAAGGAGAGATCACATGCACTTCAGCACTGTTTAGCAGTGGTAAAGTGCCCAGAGTCCTAGAACAAACAAAAACTACTAGGAGGAGGAAGGCAAAAGGTTTGGGGAGACCCTGCAGAAAGGGCCATTTTCAACAAGATACAATACAGAAATCATTGGTGCAGATGCTGAAAGTCATTGCCCAAAAGGCTCTTAGAAATAAGGCAAATCAAAGTCATGGACAAAATCTGAAGTATCCTAAGTCCCAATGAGCACCAAAATCAGTAAATAAAATCACAGTATTCCAAATAACATCAGAAAGTCATCTGGCTCACCCCCTAATTTGAGGGTTTTTACAGGAAATACTCTCATAGAACAAAACTAAAACTGTGAATTTATTATGGTGTAAGTAACAAAAATAAAATGTTAGCACATCAGAGGACAGAATTATTAAATGGCACACAGCCTTACAATCTAAGCACTATCCCACTATATAAATTTGATTTAGCCCACTCTGTGCTCTGTCACCTGGAGACGGCAGAACAAACTAGTTACAAAACAACAGTGAACTCTTATGAATGAATGCAGTACAGGGGGCAGATGGAAGAGACATTGAATGGTTGCAACATTACTGAAGCCATGTCTGGAAAGTCTTCTTTAACAGCAGTGAGAACAACATCCATGGAAATAAACAAACCTGACATTACTTGAGTGTGTGGAGCTGAAATAATAAACAGTGAATGAGTAGAATGAGATATATATTTGAAACAAGATGGTGCCAAGGCCCATCTAAGACCTAGATAGTGATGTAGCAGAAACTTTAGTGTTGTCCCTAAAGTCACAGTATACCATTTATCTGTGTCTGTTTATGCATTACTTTAACCAAAGTACTAATGGTTTAGTTACAAAACGGTGCACTGAGAAGTCATTTTAAATGTGCATTTGTTTAAACTAATGTCAGACACCATGGTGGTATTAAAGTTTAATTAAATGTTTGAAGGATTAAACTATTATGATATAGTTTAGACTCTAAACTAATAGTATGTATTGTAACGTGCAAAAATAGAGAAATGCAGTTCTACGTTATACTGACTGAAACGTTAAAATTAATTTCTTCTACAGTTACTGTAACCTGAATGCTAGTGGGTAATTATTATTATAGAATGTTTAGTTTACATATCAAAATGTGTTTTATTTAATGTATTAATGAGCAGTATTAACTCACTTGCATTAGCCTAAGTGAGGCCTGCTAGTCCCTTTATCTGGTGACTGGGTAGAAAATGTTAAGTCCTTCCCTTAATGTGAATTTTTCTTTCCGACTTGGTTCCCATGAGAAGACTAGTTTTGGTAATAGACTTTTATTGTTTTACACATAGAGAGTTCTAAAAATTTGACCTTGGATGTAAAATATCCTAGACTGTGGCCTAGCAAGTTAAACATTTGTTTCAATCTCATCTGGAGGTACAAGGATGGAAGCTGTTCTCATGAGACCTCAGAAGAAACTAGAGTGCTGAGTCGTGTGATCAATTTCTACTGAATGATTCCCCTTTAACATCAAATGTACTGTTGTCTTGAATTAATCAGATTGCAGAATGAACTTTGATATGTCGTTGACCAGTTGGTCAGCTCTTACCTTTCCTGTCAGATTTTGCTTTGGAGAGCCTTCCTGCAGAAGCAGATGAAGAACCTTGTATGATGAGCCCCTCGGAGAGGTATCTTCCTCTCTGTCTTTGTCACTTTGAAAGACCTTGCTGAGACTTAAATAAAAAATCCTAGCCCCTGCAGAGGACTCTTGATTGTGGTTCTGTCATGCTGACGCTTTCCCTTTTTTACCTATCTTGTGCCCACCTGTGTTAGTAGCGTGTTGCCTGAGATTACCTTTTTCCAAATTCTTTTTGCCCCTTTCGTTATTTTGGCTTTTGGCTACATGGGTTCTGCCCCACATGAGTTTCACTGATTCGGTCAACCATTAGGTTTCCCTTTGCCCAGCTAAATTAAACTCTGCTGAAATGAAGTTGACTTGATGCTTATCAAAGCTGAGCAACACTTATTTTCTGTAACCCAGATTATCTTCTTGGTGTTTTGCATTGTCCCTGTTGAATGCTTAGTTCTGTTAATGTTTGTGTAGTATCCTAAGATGTTAAGTGGAATATGGAATGTGCAGTGAGGTAGATTCCAGTGGTGTTTGAGGATAAGTGTGGAATGTTGGGGGGACAGTTGGAGTGGAAACACTGCTAGAGAAAGAAGAGCTGCTGTGGATAGAGCCTGAGTTGTGGAATGAACTAATTTCTTACTTGCTCATTTGCTTCCTTGGTGGATTTATCAGTATTACTTTCATTGTCATTACCAGGGAACCTACTTTGGGACTTGCAGGCTCTTAAACAGCTCAGTTATTTGGAATACGTTTGGTGCTGTGAATCTTCAGGATTGGATTATATTACCTTTCTCAAGTGAGGAAACCCCTTCCTCTATACATCTGGTGAGGGTGGACTGTGTCATTCTTATGTTCTAGACAAGTGTGATCTGTTTTGAAGGAACATGGTGGAAGTTTGATTTGCCATGTATTTAGAGATTACAACATACAGGGGCCCAAAGCACAACTTTCACGTGAGCCACGACCATGGAGCAGTATTTACAACTCAGGCACCTGTATGCAACTTGCTATCAATGCTTGTAGGGGGACAGCATGGTGTGGTTGTGCTTTACCTACTTTTTGATGGCTGCTGTGACCTTTAAAAGAGTGAAGATGTGGCCATCTCTCTTCTGCTGGCTGCCACACATGCTGCCATCTCATTGCCGCCGGCCACCTCAACTTTTGAAAGTCAGCGCACTGTCTCCACTTTTTCTTCTTCGCAGCATGTGTGACTTGTGCTGATGTGATTCACACGATGGACGGTGTATCTTGAGCTGGTGCATTCATCTGCCACACACAAGGATGGACCAATCTGGAATCTCAATAGAGTGGTGAAAACGTTGGAGAAAAAATAAAATTAAGAAGGTGGAAAAAGCAAAGAAGTTCTACGTCAGATGCAAGAACAATGGGAAAAAGATAAGAAAATGGTTATGAGCAACATGAAAAAGGTATAGGCTGATGTGGACAGAGATGTATTAGTGGGAGAAGCATGTTTGGGAGTTGGAAAAAGTAATCAGAAACCTACAAGAAAATGTAATAATTATGTTAAGTGAATAGTTTTATAGCCCTACTCTAGGGTGATTATTGTTGTTATCATACTATATGTGCGTCCTATATTTTTACAGTTTAATTATAATTTGTATAAGGAGGGAGATGTGTTGTATCAAGAGATGGTTAGTGGAATGTGAAGTGAGGTAGATTCCAGTGGTGTTTGTGGATGAGTATGGAATATTTGGGGGACAGATGGAGTGGAGACAATGCTATGGAAGAAACTAATTTCTTGTTTCCTACTTTGCTTTCTTTGTGGATTTATCGGATATTACCTCAGTAAGCTTGTCTGAACATATATTGTCGCCTTGGTCAACCCTTTGTAAACCTGTACCTTTATAACTTTGTCTTACAAATTGCCAACATGACTTTGAGCTTACATTTGTAATAAACCCCTTACCTTTATTCCTGGCTTGAATTTTCATGTATGGCCACATTGGCCATACGGTGTAGTTTAATTGGTTTGTGTTGGAATTGTATGAAAGGTTCTACCACATTCCATGCTAAGTCCAAAGATCTATTGACCTCAATGAGAATTGATTCCTGCGAAGGATGGACATGCTCCAGCAATAGCATATGCCAGGAAAAGGCACTTTAACATTGCATAGCAAAATTATTTAAAAAGCAACAGTATGTTATCAGTATTGCATGAGCAGAGATTTTACTGATAAAATGTATAATTAAATATGTACTGATCTTGATGATCTAATGTGTGATTTTCTAATAAATGCTAACAAAACAGGTGACTTTTGTAAATGGCCACCATAATCCATTTTGTTTTCTACTTAGACCAACTTTAGCTTACAATGGAAATGTTTTTCATTATTCACTGCTTACTCAAAAAGAGTGTGTTTAATAGTTTATAGAAGTGTAAATAGCTACCCATCGTGGACTTTTATGTTATACCTTACAAGATCAGATTTATTAGGTCATTGCTAGAGTTTGACTGTCTTACTGTTTAGAAAAATGTTACTAACGTGTGTTTTTCCTTTGAGGATGGAAGTAGATGCAAAATTGTTAGAAGTCTCTTCCTGAGCATGAAGTTTTGTCATGATGGAACAATGGATCCACAGACGAGACAGAAGAGAAGAAGAAATTGTTATAAATTGTGTTTAGTTAATAATTTCGTCAATGAGATGTTAGCAAATCAAAACTTAGAGAACTATGAATGTGTAACTTTTCGATATCTAACAGCAGTTTTATTGGTTGAATGTATGACACCTCATGCCCTGACTAATCATGGGCTTTGGGAGAATTAATTTAATGCTCTGTCACTTATTCTTTGGGTCAGAGTTTCCTTGGCACTCCTTGATGCATTCTTAATGCAATCTTTTCGGAGACAATCCTTGATTCATGCTTTTAAGGTTATGCACTTTCTATGCAAATGGCTTAGTGTATCTTATAGTCTCAAACCTAAACGATTACCCTACTTTGTATTCTGCTACCAGTGGCTGATGGTGTCCCCTTGCTGAAGTGATTCCTGTTGTTATTCATTGATCTTATAGGTAATGTATAGAGTGCAAATTGTTATGTGACTTTTGTTTTGCAGGTACCAGCTGCATAATAATAATATAATTTTTGATATAACCCAAGCTAGTATGTTTTCTAAATTTGTGTTTCTAAAACGTTTACTTGAAGCCCAACATGTCAATGCGCATTAGTGGTTAGTGATGGAGTCTGTCTTCACATGCTCATGATTCATGTTGACGTTCTTTGATTTCATGCTTCAATGTATGTTATCTCACTGGCGCAGATATTGCTGCTCTTAAGTTGTGTCATAACTCTTTAGTTAATTTGTTTACTTGCTTTGATTAAACTCAGATATATGAGGTGTTCTAACCAGCCATTGATGATTCTTTTTATGTATCATTTGTGTTTGAGAATTATTTTCGTGACTTTAGCATTGTTAATATAGGGAAATAAATTTTACAAATCTTCTTAATAAACTGGTGTGGACATTGCAGTGTAATCAGATTGTCAATTTCTTGTTTATTGTTGTTTAATTGTGATAATTATGACATATGCAATTTGACATCCTCTCTAATCAATGTTGTGTCGGTCCATCAGCCAAAGGCGCAAAATCCACTATTTGGTCTGAGGTAATAGCTCGGATTACTCCGCGCTGGAGCAGATTTTGGTAGCAGAGTTACAGTTATGTCATTATTAGATGATATTATGGTGTTGTCAAAATTTGTGAAAGAATTTTCTTGAAATTTAGATTTTTACTAATTTTTCTGAAATGTTTTACAGATCTGAGAAAATGAGTTGCTAGATGCTTAGGTGACTTTCCCAGTCCTTGGAGATGCTCTAGGTTGAAGGGTATGTTCTTAGCGGTGTTTAGATTGAATCGAGTGAGGTTAGATTATTTCGCACTTGCACAGCTTGAGCTAATTTGCAGATGATTGAGGTGTTCATGAGTTTAGAAGGAGTGGGCGTACTCCAATAGAGTTTAGAAGGAGTGGGCGTACTTCAATAGGTATGAGAGTAGGGAAGCAGCGTTCTTCATTTGTGTGTGGCGCTTAGTGCAGGAAAAATGGTCCACGTAGTTGTTGATAAGACGAACCTAATGAGAGAGGTCTAAGACTCCGGAGTATGTTGACAAGTGTAGTGAGACACTTGGTACAAGTGTAGAGAGACACTTGGTATGTGTTGTAATTTGTCTATTTAGTAGACCAATCTGGCGTGGTTGGTAAGTCGAGTTTGTGAGATAATTTGTGCAGTTGAAATTATAATTGAGATTTGGTGAGTTCTATGTGCACCAGGACAATACTCCAACTGACCAGTTGAGAAGTGAAATTTGCAGGTCAAATTTTGCTTACAAACATGGGGAACTGTGAAAAAGAGTAACTGTAGATGTGAAAGCTGAAGGTTAATGTTTGAAGGTTCCTGAAGCTATTGTATTACCCTACCTGTAGTAAACAGAAAAAATTGTTTTCTTCATTTTTGATTTAAGGTTTGCTCGCAAACAAATATTGCATTCGTTTGGGGTTTTAGTTGTGTGGAAGACAAGCCTAAAGACTTTGTCAGAGTCCCAGCGGTCGCGCTGAGAGGGTGTGTGTGTATAAGTGTGACTTAAGTTTGTGCCACTCTGAGATAGGTTGGTTAGGGAGAAGAGTCGCACACGGATTCGTTCATCAGTCTGACAATTGTGAAGTGTGATTGGAAGGCAAGAGCATCGAAAAGGATTGTGGGATTGCAGTCACTCTTTTTGATTGGTTATTTTTAAACAGATTTCGTTGTTTTGTTTTTTGATAGATTTTGTAAGTCACTTCTTGGTTAAAATTGATTTTGAACAGATTTGTTGCTTTTAGAGGTGATGAGTATATTCTGGCAACAGAGGGAGAAATGTGTCCACCAGAAAATACTCTGGCATATAGCATGATTGTGGAGAATGGTACGGGAGCATGCCTTTGGTTGAAACACAGGATTACTATCACAAATAAAGAAGGTTGTTTGGCTTTTCCAGAAAATTGTACTTTTAATTTGAAAATTTTGGAGAATCTGAGGCAGAAAATGTACAGTTTAAAACAGCTCAGGTTGAAGCTTTAGCGATTTGGGAGCTAGTACCTAGACAGCAACAAGCTTTGAAATTGAAGAAAAGAATGAAGAGAGTAGAAAAGTCACTATCAGAAGCTAGACCGGATGATGAGCAGAAGGAGTGGAGACAAGCTACGCTGCAAGGAATTAGGTTATTTCCTGCAAGAGCCAAAGATGATGAGAAAGAGTCAAAAGCTGAGAAGAAAAAGAAAGAGTTCTTCAGTAAATAAGGAACAAAAATTAAAAGAACTGAAAAGAGTTATGTTTAATGATGAAGAATCAGGCGATGATGAATTAATTTCTGAGTTTATGCGAAATCGTCCACCACCAGATGAAGCTCAAAAAGATCGTGGAACCAGTGAGAGTAGAGCTAGTGAGAGTGGAAGTGGGATTGATAATATGAGTCCTACTGCACCATTAAGAGCGGGGTATCACAGAATATCCTGAACAGTGATCGAGTTCAGAGGCAGAGTAGTATTAATGATTCATTAAACAATGGACAGCAGTCAAAGATAAACATTCCTGAGACTTATCCAGAGTTTCCGTTTGTAAGGACGACTACTAATTTGGTGTTGTCTCCAGGTCAACAAGGGCTGAGTTTATTTCAGAAAGACCCTGTTCAAACACCGATTCCTCAAATGCAGAGCATGAGAACAAAGCAGACACAGAATGCTGGAACTCTTGTTAGTCCAGATGCAATTTCAGTACCCAATGGGTCCCCTTATGCCACTATATGTCCAGAGTAATAATAGTGGAGTGAGTTCTTTGGTCCAGTTTCAGAATGGGGTTTTGGGGAAATCAACTCCAAGGCAAGAACAAAACCTGAATGAGACTAGGTATTTAATAGATTTGTCTCCTGTTGGGAATTCTGGGATCAGATCCTGCCGTAATCAGGAGAGAAGGATATTGTCTCCACAGCAATGTGTGAGTTCCATATGAGAGCAAAGCTCGAGAGCACAGTCAAATGAGATTTCTTTGAAGGGTCTTCCTACACAAGAAATAACAAAATGGTTATAAGATCTAAGTAGTTCAAAGTCCCTAGAGAGGCAGAATAAAGAGGAAGACTGAATAAAACAGAGTGTGATTATCAATGGAAGGAAATGAGCTTCTTGAAGGGACAATGAGTGTGAACCGACTCAAATCATATACTGAAGCGCAATTGAGATATTTGTGTAAGATCATTACAAAGGAAGCAGGAAAGGTACACCAGCAGTTACAGGAAATAGCAGATGGGTATGAGATCGACCTCACAAAATTGAAAAACCTGAAGAGAAGTTATAGATTAGATCTTGAAGAAGAAGATTTTGCACACATAAGTTCTGCAGCGATGAAGACACATTTTAGGGAATTGCTTGACAGAGTACAAGTTTGGAGAGCCTTGGATAAATGGGAAGGCAGATGGGTCAATAAAAGAGAAAGAACGAAGAAAGAATTAGGAACTCCTTTGGTAGATGTGATGCAGACAGGAGAATCGATAAAGATGTTACTGATAAGAGAAACACCAGGAGAGAATTTTGTACATGTATCTTGGAGTAGGAGTGATATCTTAAGTTTTACAAATGATTACCCAAGGTTAAGAGAAAAGCCAGTAGAATGGTATCAGCAGACAGTTAGGTTTGTGAAGCTTGTGCAATGTCTGTGGGAGTGCATAATACTCTCTTTGATATTGTGGTTCCAGCAGATTTGTGGATTGAGTGCAATAGGAGTGTAGATTGGCCAACAACTGAGCCGCAGAGAGATTTGAAAACAGGTGCACCATCTGAGTACCTGAAAACAAACGTTTTGCTGAAAAATATTGATTAGCAACACATAGATAGAACAGCACAGGAAGCAAAATAATCAATTTATGTGTATTATGAAAGGTTGTTGAAGGAATTTAAACATTTTAGTGGTACAGAAACAATTGAGGAACTTGATATGTCTCAATTTGTGTTCAGGTTTGTTGAAGGATTGAGACCAGAGATTAGACAGATGATTAAGAATCATTCGATCTGTTGGCAAGCTAATCTGATTGATGTGGTGTTGCAATATGCAAAATAGTGTAGTGACGAGATTGAAATGAAGCAGAAAAAAGTCACTTAGAGAGCGCTCCTGGCAGCCTAGAAACACCACCGGGATCAGGGCTTATCAAAAGATTAAAGCACTTTTTTAAGTGCTGGTGCCGTAGAGAGATCCCCGCCACAACCCAGGCTGTATTTAGTGAAGCACCGGAGTGACGCTACTCTTGGTGCCCCCGGGGCACGAGGAAACTGCTGCTAGAAGAAGATTGGAGTGAGCGTGGTTCTATCGTTCCCCTGGGGTGAAGTTCACTCCGAGGAGCATCCCCCGGGGCACAAGCAGGTACCTACTCTGGTGCCTGCCCTCTCTGACAGCCGGGCGGGCCGCGCGTGTTCCTGGAGATGTCGGGTGGAGAAGGAGGCCTTATCGGATGCTTCCCCCCTCCACGGGCCCCCTTTCTCCTCATTTGGAAGGGCAAGGGGGAGAAGGAAGCCTCCCCCTGCCCCACCGGAGCCCCAAAGTCATTCCTCAGGACCGCGGACGGGGTCGAAGCCTCGCCGGAGGCCCCCCGCGCTGTTGGTCTTACTTTGTGGCCCATTGTGAGGGCCAGTGGCATTGTGTTGCCCCTCCCTCGTTGGAGGGCCAGTGAAGGCCCAGGGGGCCCTCAGAGATCATGGGCCCCAGGAGGGGCCCATTATTAAAACAGAGGGGGTGCGTTGCGTCCCCCTCCTTCCTGAATTGTTTGCTGACTTTGCCCCCCCCTCATGAGGGCTAGTTGGGGCCCCGGCGATCGCAGGCCTCAGGAGGGGCCTGTCATTAACCAGAGGGGGTGCGTGTCACCCCCCTCTACCTCAGAACTATCAGTAGGCCCCAGGTTGGCACAGAGGAGCACCGGGGGCCTCATTTTGCACTGGAGATGCCTCATCATGGAAACCAGGTACTGCTGAAAGACAATATATAAAACATAAGTTTTTTTAAAGACTTTATTGATTTATATGTTGCCTACCCGTTTGATGTTTTCATATGTGTACGCAAATGTTCCTTTTATGGGCATAACATGCTAATATGTTCTCTTCTGACTTGCCATACGTTTTATAGTGTTCCCAATATGGGTGTTTTGGATATTCTTATTACAATTGCTTTGGTGTAATAAAGTGTTTCCTGACTACTGCTTGTGTTGCAGAATACTAGGTAACCTGTGTGTTATATGTGATTACTGCTAGTTCTGCAGAATAACTGTGTACCGTTCTGACAACTGCTAAGGTAGCAGGATACTACTGATATCTGATGTTTGGTCTAATGACTGTGTTGTGTATAATACAGTATATTTTCATATAACTTGGTGTTGCGTTTCCTTTGTGGTGGGGATAGTGCATCACATGTGTTATGCAAATGCTTTACACATTGCCTCTGGGATAAGCCTGACTGCTCGTGCAAAGCTACCAAGCGGGTGAATCAGGGGTTATTTTGGACATGTAAATCTCTTGCCTTGACTAGAGTGAGTGGGTTCTGTCTGCCTCAGGTGCATACCCTAGCCAACCAGCAACCCTATTTCGCAACTCCTACAATCTGAACTGTCCTCTCTGATAAAGGTAAATCTGGAACTTCTACAGATCTTACTGAAGAGCGTGTAGCTCCTGTTATCAACCAGAAAAGAAACTTCATGACCATGTACTTTAACCTTTACAGTAACGGTACCTCATTCAATAGAAATTCTGTTGACACAATCAAAAGAACAATACTTAACCAATGCAAGAATGACACATTATGAAACAGTGATTTTGGGAGCACCAAATGTAACAATTAAGAGATGTACAGTGCTTAACGATGCAACTTTATTACCAGTTGAAAGAATTGATTCCAATAAAATGGATGATATTGAACATGATTGCTTCGCAATTACAGAATTGTGCACAAAACCAAGGGCAGATATTATAGACACCTGCCTAGAAGACAATGATCAAATTGTCTTTGTTGATGGTTCCTGCTTGAGAGATAACGTGGGTACACTGAGAGCACGATATGCAGTATGCACAATTACTGGCATAATTCAAGCTTCATGGCTTCAAGCAGTGTTTTCTGTTCAGACAACAGAATTTATGGCTCTTATTAGAGCATGCTGACTTTTAGACCAGATGAAAGTAACAATCTATACAGATAGCAAATATGGATTCAGCAGTGTGCATGATTTTGGCCAGATTTGGTCACAGGGAGGTTTCCTAACTTCGTCTGGTTCACCTGTAGGAAATGGTGAAATAATACATGAATTGTTACAAGCTGTCCAGAAACCTCAGACAATTGCTGTGGTTAAATGGAGTGCACGTCAAAGAGGACAGGATTATGTGACTTTGGGAAATGCTTGTGCAGATCAAGTTGCAAAATTTGGTGACTTAAATGGTATCTCTTTCAAAGGAAAGTGGAAAGTGATGCCTGAAAATGATGAAGAGTATACAAAATTTATGATGCAAATTGTTGAGAATTTGGAAGAGTTGAAAGATTTACAAAATTATGTTCCAGAAGAAGAGCACAGAGATTGGGTGAAGCTTAAATGCATACCAAGGGAAGATGATTTTTGGGTGACAGCGGAAGGAAAGGTAGTTCTGCCAAACAGTTTGCTGACTCAAATGGCCAGATACTATCATGGTCAAGCACACATAGGGAGAGATGCAATGATTAGGTGTTTTAAACAGTATTGGTTCCATCCAAAATTTGGACAAGCTGCCAAAGTAGTTTGCCATAGATGCATTGTCTACCAACAGATAAATGTTGGTAAAGGAACAGTGGTCAACATGGAACACATGGGCATGGCAGGAGGTCCATTCAGCAGCATGCAAATGGATTTTATTGAGATGCCTGCGTGTGCTGGTTTGAAATATGTGTTGGTGCTTGTGTGCATTTTTTTTTAATCACTGGATTGAGGCTTATCCTACAAGGAGAAATTATAGCCTTAAACTAGCTAAGTTACTTCTTAGAGAGTTGATTCCACGTTTCGGTTTCCCGGTCTCTTTAGAATCAGACAGAGGAAGCCACTTCAACAATGAGGTGATAAAGATACTATTTTCAGCTTTAAACATTCAGAAGAAGCTACATTGTAGTTACCGCCCAGAGGCTTCAGGACTTGTAGAGCAGATGAACAGAATTCTAAAGTCCCGACTGGCAAAGATGTGTGCATCAACGAATTTGAAATGGCCAGATGCTTTGCTTTTGGTTCTAATGTCAATGAGAAGTACTCCTGACAAGAAGACTAGTTCTCCTCACAAGATCCTGATGGGGAGAGCAATGAGACTGCCAGTAATTCCTGCAAATGCTCTTGTAAATATTACAGATGACACTGTGTTACGCTATTGCAAAGGCTTGGCTGATATGGTCCGATATTTTTCTTGTCAGGTTAAATCCACAACAATTCAACAGTCTCAAGGTCAAGGTCACAACTTGAGAGCTGGTGATTGGGTTATCATACGAAAGCATGTGAGGAAGTCATGTTTGGAGCCCCGGTGGAAGGGCCCTACCAAGTCATCCTCGTAATGACAGCTCTGAAGTGTGTGCAGGTTTGCCGAACTGGGTGCATGCAAGCCATTCGCGGAAGGTGAATAATCCAACAGAACAAGAAGAGGAGCTGTTGAGGTTACCAACAGCTAACAGCATTCCAGGTCAAGAACAAGAAAGAGAGGAACTGGAGAGAATACCTGAAAATGTTCGAAAAGATGTACCTACTCCTATCACAGATGAAAAAGAGAGAATATTGGAGGAAAGTGAATCCTCTACAAGTGGAGTAGTGGGAAAATCAGTGCAAGAGGAAAGAGAAATAGCGGTTGAGAGAAATTCTGATCAGAGGAGGGTGTTTTCAGAAGAGAGTGATCAGAGATGACTGAGTGAGAGAAATTCTGCTCAGAGAAGGGTGTCCTCAGCAGCAGGTGGCTTGACATGCTAAAGTGACTTACCTCATTGGAGAAGTAATTGAGACTGATCCCGCCCAAGTGGATTTGACTCTTCCTGAACCAGTTGTGGGAACGTCAAAACAAAAGAGTTAAAGTTTGAGTTCAAATTTAATTTTGAAAAAGGTGCTGAGAAGAAAGCCACTGAAAGGTGATAATTGGTCAGAGAAAAGTTCGAAAAGAGAGACGATAAATGTAGTTCACCAATTCAGGAGGAAAATAAAATTGAATGAAGGAGAAAATACTAGTGGAGAAGAAGGTGAAAATAGTAAAAGACCACAAAGGAAGAGAGTTGCAAGCAGAAGATATTCTGGTCCAGAATGGTCATATGTAACTACCAATGAATGGCAAGAAGGATTTTTGAGTTTTTGTTTTAATGAAGACATTCCAATTTTTCATTTTGGCACGTGAAGAACAGTGCATGGTTGGAAAAGAGCTGAAATAGAAAGAAGACTTGAAAAGTTGTGCATAAAAGAGACATTTAAAACTTGATTTTTACATTGATAACATGATTTTGACAAACTGTGATACTGATTTTGACAAGCTCCTATATCGGATTTTACTAGAAGACTGTCCTGTGAATGAACATTTGAGAAAAAAACAATTAGGAGAAAAATGTTTGAATGTTTTTATTTTTTATATTATTTTTTTGATTCTTCAAAGACCATGAGAAACTTCAGTAATCAAAACAATAGAATTAGTTGTTGCAAATGTTTAGGAATTGGTTTGGCAGTAGCAAGTGTGTTAATATGCTTATTGTTATTTATAGGTGTAATTGTTTATGAGAGGAGTGGAGCCAACCATATTGCAGGAACACTGACTATTGACAATTATTTAGAAACTACTACTACATCATTAGCCAAAGATAGGTTTAGAATAGATGTCAAATACTTACATGAAGAAAACGAGCTTTCTTATCATGTTTTCTATTGCTTATTGCATGAGTATGTTGAAGTGATGGACGTGAAAGATCGTTATGACTGTACGCAGATTTCGACTTCTGTGGAGGAAGAAATTGCCTATCATTGTAACCTGTGGCACTGCATTTGCCCACAGGAATAATTTAACCAGTTTACTAAAATCTGCAGAAAACATTTTTTTAGATAACACAGAAGGAGAAGCGAAATCAAGGCTAAAATAAATAGAGGAATGATTAATCGTAGACCTGGGATTGATTATGCTTATACTGACATTATTAAACAAGGAAAATTAACACTGAAGGTTGAGCATGTGGAAAAGCTCTGTATGTATCGGCCACAGAGTAGTATTGATAGAGTGTTTGTGAGTACGAGTGAATGTGGACATGTGTTTTTGTTTCGGAGTAATGGGGATTAAATGATGGATGGAAAGGATCCACCAGTGCCTGGTGTTTACTATATTTGTGGAAGAAATGCTTATTACCATCTTCCTAGAGGATGGTATGGCACATGTTATTTGGGAATAGTCTTTCCGAAAATGTACCAACTGGAAGACTTGAATACATTTAATAAATTGACAAGAATTCAAACAAGACACAAGTGAGAATCAGTTTCTAGCACTGTGGGCAACATTTTTGGAGCTATGATTCCCTCCATGGGAGTAGTTCTAAATTCAATCAAGATACAGAAGTTGTCTACAATAGTGCATAACATGCTGACAAGTATTCTGGAGCTATTAGTCTCATAGATACCAAATTGTCTGCTACAAGAGCTATGGCTCTTCAGAATCACCTTGTGTTAGACATTCTTTTGGCGAAGGTGGGCGGAGTTTGCAAATTATTTGGTCTGAGTCATTGTTGTTCATACATACCGGACACTTCTAAAGAAGTTAGAGGTTTGATTAATAATTTAACAAATAACATAGAAGATTTAAAAGAACTAACTGAAACTACTATCTGGGAGAAAGCTGGCAAGGGAATTGCAACTGTGGGGAATTGGTTTGGCAATTTGGGAAATGGACTTATATTACAAATAGTCAAATGGTTTTCAATAACTGTGTTTTGTTTAATTGGAATTTGGGGATCATTTAAATTATTTAGATTGATGAAAAGGAAAAGGTTTGAAAAGAATCAGAGGAGACATGATGTTCAAATGGATTCCTTTTTTGGGGAAAGTACAGGGAAAAAGAAAATTCATGAAAAGGTGAAAGAAACAAGACTTTAAAATTGAAAAAGAAAAAGAAATAAATGTATTTGCGGATGTGTGAGATGACATAATTAGTCATCAGATGAGGGATTGCAAGATCAGAGATTTTACTGATAAAATGTATAATTAAATATGTACTGATATTAATGAACTAATGTCTGATTTTCTAATAAATGCTAACAAAATGCGTGACTTTTGTAAATGGCCACCATAATCCATTTTGTTTTCTACTTAGGTCAACTTTAGCTTATAATGGAATTGTTTTTCATTATTCAATGCTTACTCAAAAAGAGTATTTTCAATAGTTTATAGAAGTGTAAATAGCTACCCCTAGTGGAATTTTATGTTATACCTTACAAGATCAGATTTATTAGGTCATTGCTAGAGTTTGACTGTCTTATTGTTTAGAAAAATGTTACTAACGTGTTTTTCCCTTGAGGATGGAGCATTGTTAGAAGTCTCTTTCTGAGCATGAAGTTTTGTCGTGATGGAACAATGGATCCACAGACGAGACAGAAGAGAAGAAGAAATTGTTATAAATTGTGTTCAATTAATAATTTCATGAATAAGATGTTAACAAATTAAAACTTAGCGTACTATGAATGTGTAACTTTTCGATATATAACAGCAGTTTTATTGGTTGAATGTATAACACCTCATGTCCTGACCAATCGGGGGCTTTGGAGAATTAATTTAATGCTCTGTCACTTATTCTTTGGGTCAGATTTTACGATTTTCCTTGGCACTCTTTGGCACTCCCTTGGTGCATTCTTAAGGCGATCTTTTCTGGGACAATCCTTGATTCATGCTATTGAGCTTATGCACTTTCTATGCAAATGGTTTAATGTATCTTATAGTCTGAAACCTAAACAATTACCCCTACTTTGTATCCTGTTACCGGTGGCTGATGGTGTCCCCTTGCTGAAGTTATTCCTATTGTTATTCATTGATCTGATGGGTAATGTATAGACTGCAAATAGTTTGGTGTCTTTTGTTTTGCAGGTACCAGCTGCAACCCGTTAACTAATTGCTGCATGATAATAATATAATTTTTGATATAACCCAAGTTAGTATGTTTTCTAAATTTGTGTTTCTAAAACTTTTACTTGAAACCCAGCATGTTAATGCTAATTAGTGGTTAGAGAGAGAATCTGTCTTCACATGCTCATGATTTGTGATGACCTTCTTTGATCTATTACTTCAATGTATGCTATCTCACTGGCACACATATTGCTTAAGTTGTGTCATAACTCGAGTTAATTTGTTTATTTGCTTTGATTAAACTCAGGCATATAAGGCATTCTAACCAGCCATTGATGATTCTTTATATGTACCATTTGCGTTTGAGAATTATTTTAGTGACTTTAGCATTGTTAAAATAGAGGTATAAATTTACAAATCTTCGTAATAAACTGGTGTGGACATTGCATTGTAATCAGATCTTGTTTATTGTTATTTAATTGTGATAATTATGACATATGCTATTTGAGATCCTCTCTAATCAATGTCGGGTCGGTCCATCGGCCTAAGGTGCGAAATCCACTATTTGGTCTGAGATAATAGCTAGGATTTCTTCGCACTGGAGCAGTGTGTACATCTGAATTTGTTTGTAGATTCATATTCTGCACATTATTTAAGCACAAATTTTATAAACGCACACAAACTTCCATAAAATCATTGTCTGAAACGGTCACCACACCCTGGTTCATGTATGACATCAAAACAATCCACTGGATTTGCGGATCCCTATCCCAGTTCCCCAATTAAGCTCAGTTGTCTTCCTCCAGGTGGAACATGAACTCTTTGTACCTGAGCCATTCCATCCCAACAAAGGTAGTATGTGTCTTTTTCATCACTTATGTGAATAATTAATGCTATGGTCTTTTACTCTACAAGTGCTTCTTACAATAGATGCTGCAGAAAATTGAGAATATGGATGCCCAGATCACAATGTTTGCTAGCACCTTTGGCCCTTCAGTATTCTTTTTACTCCTAAGTACATTTCACTTACCAGTGCAATACTTTTTTAAGCTCAATGAATTCTCAAATCCATATAGTTGTACCTCATGGAAGATGGCAAATGAGAAACCAATGGATTAGTTATGACCTAACAAGGGAACCTCTTTTGACAGGTTTTCACTGTATTTTCCTTTCTTCTTTTTGAGGTTATTATCCTTGGGTGTGCTGTGGGGCCTCCTTTCTGTGTCACTATGCTTCTTTCTTTTATCTCTGTTTTTATTTCTAAGGCCAGGTACTTGCTCAACAAGATGAATAAGAAGTCTCCCAGAAAAAAGCCGACATCTCTGTGGGCCTGAGATGGAAGACTGGGATAGGCGGCAGCAAAGAGCTGTGCAAAGGCCAAAGGCACTGCCAGTGCTCATACCCAATGAACAACTAACAAAAACTTATCCAACCTTATTCCAAAACATGAGTAAATTCCTTCAAGGTGAACACACTCCCTCACCACTAGTAAAATTTGATTTCTGCTACTTCATGAGTTGTGAGCACCAAGTGCCACACTTTGCTGCGATTACAGGATAAAAATGTCCTCTACAGGAGGTATAGTGGACAATGGACTCCATTCAAATTTAGAGATTGCCCAAGGATTCCTTTTTCCACCTAGTTGTAGAGATTCCGCTGATACAGTAGGAGGTGATGAAGTGTGCTTTATTTCTTATAAGCATAAGATTGTACAAGGGAGACGTGCAGTTGTTCCGTCCGCTTCAACAACTGTTTCTCGACTGTTGCCTTTCTTGAATGCCTCTATGTAAACATAACAAAAGCGTGCGGCATCACGAGCACGAGGCATTCGAGAATGGTGACAACCATTCTCTGCATACACTACATATCTTCTCTCTTTACAATGGAAAACAATATGAAAATAAACAACATAAACATAAACTATTCCTATAAATAAAACAGTTGAACACATTCCAAATAAACTGTCTCTAAGAATGTTTCTAAGATTAATAGTCATCAAACTTCTTTGGTTTCACAATTCTCCTGCCAAATCTACTCCATCTACCACTCCTACTGAGGGTTCCTTCCAAGCCACTAGAGCCACTAGAACTGTTAGATGACCATAGGTCACCCGATGGAATGTAACGATCACCAGTGCTCCCCGAATCAACTCTATGTTGACATTGATAGTCATGTTCCTCTCTCCTCTCATCCTTCCCTTCTAACCATTCTTTCCACTTATAACTCTTCGGAATACTATTCTCTTTTCCCGAGTCAACTCTGGTACCCTTACACATTGACAATGCAGATACAGGCCACACTTTACCATCACTGAGTCTCACTGAATTATTGTACACTGCAATTACTCTCAAGGGAGAAGAAAATGTACTTTGACCTTTCATTGTGTGTTTATTGCTCTTGATTCTCACAGCATCGCCAACGCATAACTTAAACTCCTTACACTTGTGAATGTCATCATAATACTTCTTATATTTACCCTGAGCTTTCTCAATATTTGTCCTCACTTCCTCAGGACACAATTCTACCCTTTTGGCAGCTTTGAGCCAACCAACATTATCTTTTGACATGAGAGTTCTACCCCTCATGATTTCAAATGGACTTGCGTTTGTACGATTACATGCGGTAATCCTAAAAGCCCACAAGGTTTTCGATAATTCTGTTTTCCAAACCAAATGATTGCAATTAGATAATTGAATCATTCCTTTGAGTACGCGGTTAAACCTTTCAACAGCACCGTTACCCGTAGGATGGTAAACGAAGTGGTATGATGTTTAATTCCATTCCTCCTCACATAATCTTGGGAAGCTGATGACGTGAATTGTGCCCCATTGTCATACACAATACATTTTGGTAAACCCTCTCTTACGAAAATTGTATCCATAAATTGGATGTTACTGCTTACATCCGCTTTCCTTACAATTGCTACCTCTGGCCACTTTGAAAAGTGATCCACGAGTACTAGTAGGAAGGTCTGCTCATCGCCTTCACTTATGGGCCCCATGACATCAATACCTACTCTTTCCCAAGACATGTTGGGGGAAGGAATAGGATGTAAAGGCGGTCTTAACATCACTTGCGTCTTGTCAGCATTCTCACAAACATGGCAATCTCTCAGCATTCTTTCTACCTCCTTATCTAGCCCCGGTCACCAGTACCAATGCTTCACTCTATTCTTTGTCTTACCGATGCCTGGATTGCCTTCATGGCAAATCTCGAGAATTTTCTTCCTTAAGGTGATAGGAGGTATTACCTTCCCATTTCTAAGAAATAGACCTTCTTCCATGGCTAATTCATCCCTTACTTCCCAGAAGGGTACAAATTATTGTTAACCATTTTCTTTAATGGCCACCCTTTAGTAATCATGACACCCAATTCTTTCATCGCCTCGTCCAAGTCCTGTTCTGTATTCCATTCATCTTGCGTAATACCCCTGTATATACATTCATCAACAATAGCCACCCACATGTCTTCTTTCCCATCTTCATCGGTATTCTTGGATGGCAAGGGCATGCGACTTAAGAAGTCTGCAACTGTGTTCTTCACTCCAGGTAAGTATTGCACCACATAGTTGTAGTCAAACAAGCGTACAGACATTCCCGCTAGCCTAGGAGAAGCCTTATACAACCCCTTCGTGGTTAAAACATTCACTAGTGGTTTGTGGTCACATCTTAAGATGACTGTAGTACCCCACACATACTGTCTAAAGTGTTCCAGTGCCAATACACATGCGAGTGCTTCACGCTCAATAACTGAATACTTCTCTTCAGTTGGAGTTAGTGAACGTGAGGCAAAGGCAATAGTATCTTCATAGCCTTTCTTATTAATTTGGGTAAGAACTGCCCCAATTCCCTTTCAACTGGCAACAGTTGTAATAACACATTTAAGACTTGAATCGAAACCTTGCAATGGTGGTGCATGGCAAATATAATTTTTCAACATGTCAAAAGCATTTTGACATGCCTCTGTCCACAGAAACTTGTTTCTTGCTTTAAGCAATTGTCTTAAATGATACGTTTTCGTAGAAAAATTATTGACAAATTTGGAGTAGAATTCTACCAAACCTAGAAAAGCACGGACCTCATCCTTGTTCTGAGGATTAGGCGCCTTGCTTATCGCAGACAATAACTCCTCCTTTGGTTTATTCCCTTGAGCAGATACTACATGCCCCAAGTAGTTGACGTGGTCACATGAGAATTTGCATTTACTAAATTCTGCCGTCAAACCTTTTTCGTCCAACACATTTAATACTCTTAACAAGATCTGATCGTGATCATCCCTTGACCTCCCCATTATAAGGATATCATCTTGAAAGACCATTGTATTATCAATTCCCGCAAGAATTGAACTCATTAATCTCTGGAACATGGCCGCCGCTGACACCAAACCAAATGGTACCCTCCGGATTCTGTACACCCAAAGGGTGTAACGAAAGCAGTCAAGTCCCTACTACTAGGATGTAACCGTACCTGATGATAATGAAGTGATGAAGTGTGCTTTATTTCTTATAAGCATAAGATTGTACAAGGGAGACGTGCAGTTGTTCCGTCCACTTCAACAACCGTTTCTCGACTGTTGCCGTTCTTGAATGCCTCTATGTAAACATAACAAGAGCGTGCGGCATCACAAGCACGAGGCATTCGAGAACAGTGACAACCATTCTCTGCATACACTACATAGTCTCCTCATTGCCTCCTGTGGCTGCTGGATTTCTAGACAATGAGATCAGTCCATCCTGCTTAGAGCAACGGCTGACGTAGAGAGGTCTGTGGCACAGAAAGTATGTGCACATATCCCAGTAATTTATGCCCCGTGGTTCATTTCTTCAAGTATACCATTCTAATAATTTTTCCCTAGTGACGCTGAGGAACAATGATGTATGACTATAATGTGCCACTACATGAACATCTAAATTATACAACTCACCCTCACGTTCTTAGATTTGAATATACCATCTCTAAAGAAGACAGAAACAACTCGTGGAGTAGGAAGCAGTGGAGGATTGTTACTTGCCTGCTGTGGGAGGCGCGGGGCTCCGATGTATTTTTTAAAAACCCTTACACCAACAGTTAATTACAAAAAAATAAGAACAACTACATACATCTGTGTATATCTCAGTGTACAGTATTAATTCAAACAGTAAAGACTCTGGGAATCAAGATACACGAGGTGCAATGATGATTGAGAGCTGGCAAACAAGCCAGCAAAGCTCAGAGGTTCAAATGACTTGAACTAGTCACACTTTTTTCCAAAGCTGAACTGCGCATCCTTATTTAAAATAAAAACTGTGTGTAGTCAACCAGCTGTTGTTACTGCAATTATTCTCATCACAGCATGCATAGCCCCATGAGTTTGTATCCATTCCACTTTAGACCACAGAACAGAAAAAAACATACACGTGTGTGCACTCTGTGAAAGGATAAGAGACTTTCGGTAGAAATGATGCTGCATGTATCTTGGCGATATAGGAGAAAAGCAACACACTCGGAAAGATAAAACATTTATTTGTCTGCGTGACTACAGATAGCAAAATTGCTTCTAAGCAGCGGAGCGTCTGCAAGATAGACCTAAGGTAGGGATGTGAAGTTAAATGAGTGTAGAGGTCTCTGTCAGGGAACAATAGTGTTTTGTGAGGCCTGTAGAGAGGCCCGAAGTACAAGGGAAGTGAAAAAGATCTGGGCGGCAGTGCATACCTGCCAAGTTTCCCAGATCCTTGTGTGACTAGTTGCTTCACTCCAGGGTTTTCCTTTAGTTCTCAGACTTATAGTGCTGGGTTTATTACAGAATGATAAAAAGACTACAAGTCCCAGAATACAAGGATAAAAGAATCTGGACTGCGTAAGCTTATCAGATGTGAACGTGGAAAGACTAGGAGCAGAGACCTGGGATGGACTGGAACTCTGAAGTAAAGTGTGTAAATTGCATTTCAAAGATAGTCTTCTCTATCATTACTTCAGCTAGAATAGTCTTTGGTGTATACATGTCAGAAATTGCATTTGCCAGACTTGAGTAGTTGCCAATATTCCTATGTCCTTTTGTGATTAGTTAGGCTCGTCCCGTTTTTATTAGAATTCGGGGACATGTAGCCATAATATGCCAGGACTACATGTCATAAAATTCTAAAATAAAAAGGGACTCGGCTATTAGTCACGCTATGAATAAAACAATGCACACTGTGGAAGTTGTGTGTGCTGCTTGAAAATATCTCAGGTTTCTAAGCTCCATGCCTGTACAGCTCATTTAGTCCAACTTTGTGTATTTGCATCCCGGAACTGGTAGTCTTGGTTTTCTAATAGGATAAGCAGAAGCATAATCCCAGAACTGAAGTTAAAAAAACCTGGACTGGACAAGCCACTCACATATTTGGAAACTCTGAGATCGCTGACATTTGTCCAAACACACATTCTTTGTAGCTACTCCATATTCGTGGAATTTTCTTACAGTGGATACTCACCTTTCATTGAGCTTTGAAGGCGTACTGTTATTTTAATTCTGTCGTTCTCCAGTTTAATTATTTCTTCATGGATAGTTCTGCATTTCCCCGAGTTTGAAGGTGAAAGCTCTCGGGGGTGACAGACTCCTTGTCCTGGAGCTAAAACAGTTGGACGAAGAACTCATATATTTTCCAGCAAGGTAGTTAATGGACTGAATTCGATGCAGGGGTTGTACTAATGTGGCTGCACCTCACTCAGTGTTGAAGTTCCGTGGGATTAACCCCACAGCCCATCCCCACTTCCGCCGCTCCCCTGCTTCCCTAGGAAGTCAATCACATCTCGATGACCCAAAACTCGCAATGAACCTGTACACATAACAAGCTCAAACCCAGCATAATAAAGTTAATGAATTGTCTGATTCTCGATTCAAGAAGCGCTGTCGTCGCTAAAGTCTTTTGCTCCCTCACCTAATTATTCCACCTGCGTCTTCTGATTACATTTACAAATTATATTTATTTATTCTGGTGGTTGAGCTTCCCTGGTTATTGGCAAGCACCTGTTACTCTCCCTGTCTTTGTGTATTGCGGATCAAGGTTTGCCACCTCACTTTATGTCAACAGGGCACCAAAATACTAGTATTGCGCTTTTGTTGAACAACTTGATGGCTTTATGGGACTTGCAGTCTTTGATGGCTTTGATTGCACCACCTGAAATAACGCAAATTAATGGATCGGTTTGTAGCATAAAAATCCTGGATAAAAACGTAATGTCCGGAGGTGGAAAATACACTACATCGTTTCAGATCTAGAGCTCAGGGAAATTAAGGGAGAAGGCCAACTTTCACGGTGCCGAGTTTTGTGTGTAAACTGAGATTACTTACTTTCTGCACTGAAATTTGGGACAATTTAAAAATTTACAGTTCATTGAATTTTTTTTATTTTGGAATTTTTCCACACTATGTCTGCTAAAATACCTTGCAAAACGGAAGTGTGTTGAAGCATCACAAAGGAAGGAGGAACAACCATAAATGCTAAGTTTCTCACATCTAGATGTGACTAGCGCCCTCAGACTAGCTTTTTCGTTGCATTGTGGCGCACATGGTGCTCCTATTACTAAGGTATAAACTGGACTACGAGTCACAGAATGAAAGGCAAAACACCTTTACTACAGCAGCCAGTCATACACTGATCTGGAAAACTTGCAATGCTGATTAATAGAGGCAAACAAGAGGGTCGCAGTTGCCACTATCATCCTAATATAGCGACAGTGTTAGCTTGTGTGGAGCTATTATAATGGGTTGTATGATGGTGAGAGAGCGTAGCTTATATACTCAATATTAACCTGAAATGTTTATGAACTAATGCGTAATAATGCTGCATAGAAAATGTATTAATGTATTTTGCTAAAACGCATGCTTGAAATGCGCCCACCGGGAGTGGCCACCAATATATACGGGGACTAATGAAACTGACTAATAAAGATGAAATGTTCTACTAAAGTATGGTTTTACACTAATTATTAAAGGTTATATGTTAAAGTTCTGCTAATAAATCATTAGGCCTTAGTTAGCATGAGTCGAGGCCTAGCTGTCTGGTTTCATATTAAATGTGTTTTTTCTAACGTGCAGTGTGCTGACTTGCTGAAGGACATGAACTCTTGTTCTTCCAAAGCTAGAAGATGAATATAACTGTAGTAGATCCGTTCTCATGAAATTCGACTTGCTTAGTGAAACATTGTTGCTGAATGCAACAGTGTAGACTACTCGCAGGTACAAGGTCACCTGAACCGGTACAGACAATGGAACTACTGACTGAAGATGTGCAAAGGACCACGAGAGGATGAAATCATACCGGACATTCTACCCGCTGAAGACGTCAATCATAAGGAGCAATAAACTACGTGAGAACTGTTATGGGGTGACAAATTTGATGTGCTAATTGAAACTCTATTGGAGGCGGGTACCGACCCGACCAATTACATTTTAGGGGACTGTACAATGAAGAAGGGATAAAAACCTATGACACAAAGAAGTAGTTTAGATCGAGGGGAGACAGGAGAACGAGGAGACTGGGAGAGGGGAGATGCTGATGCTATTTGCTATGACCCAGACACTTTGCCACTCTGCATAGAGACTTTGCTGTTTGGTTCTTAAAACCAACCTTGCCTTATATTGCCCGTTTATACTTTACCTCTTTATGAGGGAAGTACCCTTTTACCCTTCTTACCTGAGCTGAGTTCCTGACGGATGGCGAATCAACTGATGTCCTGAGGACGAAGACAGAATCTGTATGCTGACCCAATACGGAGGGTAACTATATGACAATGAAATTGTGATTGTCTATTTGCTTTTCCTTTCTAGGTACCAACTGCTTCTTTTGACAGAGACTTTAGTTAGAGGTTTTCCAAATTGATGTTGCTAAATTGTTTTTCATGAAGCCCAACATGCCAATGATAATTCGTGGTTAGTTAAGGGGTTCACTAAACAGACGCAAATAGACAAATGACTGAATCTATACTTTGTTGAACAATGCACTAACGTTACTCTTCTGAGATTGATCCATGTTGACGCCGTGTTATGTTCTAATATTCGTGATTCTTGCCTTGATGAAATCTTATCAGAGTTGCCATATCGTGACTATGCTATTGTGCTTCTTGGTTTTGAGATTAATAAACTTACTGGTAGAATTGTAATCAATAGGGAATAAATATCACAAAATCGTACTAAACTGGTATGGTTATTCATGACTGAGAGGTCATGGTGGTGTCCTGAGTCTTATTAAATGTCTTTGACTAAAGTGAATTGCCTTGTTATAATAAATATTGATGACGTTATTGACATATTGATTGACATGTTGATTAGCTGTCTCGTCCTAAGGTGTCTTCAATCAGGGTCGAAAGATTCATTGGCCTAAAACAAGTCCCAGATTGTGTAAATTAGGCATAAAGGGACGCTTTATCATGGAACCACGCATGTGGCAACCACGCATGACTGAACAATGTGGTCGGAACAACAACCGTATTGTTTCCATGCATGTCTTTACCATGCATGCCTTTAACAACGATTTTTCGTTGTAAAGGCATGCCTAGTAATGGCATGTTTGGAAACGGCATGCGTGGTTGTCGCATGCCACCCCCACCTTAAAAACAGAAGTACCCGACCCCCACCTTTAAAAACTACCCCGATAAACCTCACCCACCCTGAGCCCTAAAAACGACCCCACCCCAAAAATAAAACTACCCAACCCCTAAAAACAAAATTACCCCGATCACCCCAACCCCTGCCCCTAAAAATCTGACCCCCTCCTGCCCTGAATACAAAATTACCACAGCCCCCCACTCCCACCCCTAAAAACTCGACCCACCCACTCACCCTAAATACAACATTACCCTACCTCCCACCCCTAAAAACCCACCCGCCCTAATTATAAAATTACCTCGACTCCCACCTCTCCCCCTAAAAACCCGACCCCCCAGCTGCCTTAAGTACAAAATTACCCCGACCCCCACCCCTAAAAACCCATCCCCGCCCTAAATACAAAATTAGCCCGACTCCCCAACCCCCACCCCTAATAACCCTCCCCCACCCTCCCTAAATACAAAATTACCCCAACCCCCCACCAACCCTAAATACAAAATTACCCTGACCCCACCCCTAAAAACCCACCCCCCTACCTGCCCTAAAAACATAATTACCCCAACCCCCTGTAAGAATCCGCCGACACCGTATGAATTATAAAAGGTTGCTTTATTCCTTCTAAGATACGTTGTACGAGGGAGACGTGCAGTTGCTCCGTCTGCTACAATAACCGTTTCCACTCGCCGTTCTCGAATGCCTCTATGTCAACATACAGGGGTGTGCGGCATTACCAGCACGAGGCATTCGAGAACGGTGACGGTGAACCATTCTCTACAGACACTACATATCTTCTCTCTTTACAATGGAAACAATGTGAGAATAAACAACATATATTCCCATAAATAAAACAGTTGAACATTTCCAAATAAACAGTCTCTAAGAATGTTTCTATGAATAATAGTCATCTAACTTCTTTGGTTTTACAATTCTCCTACCAGATCTAATCCACCTTCCACTCCTACTGTGGATTCCCTCCAAACTCCTAGAGTCTCTGGAACTGTTAGATGACCATAGGTCACTTGATGGAAGGTAACGATCACCAGTGCTCCCCGAATGAACTCCATGTTGACATTGGTAATCATGTTCTTCTCTCCTCTCGTCCTTCCCTGCTAACCATTCTTTCCACTTATAACTCTTCGGAATACTAATCTCCATTCCCGAGTCAACTCTGGTACTCTTACACAGTGACAATGCAGATACGTGCCATACTTTACCATCCACTGAGTCGCGCTGAATTATTGTGCACTGCAATTACTCTCATGGGAGAAGAAAATTTACTTTGGCCTTTAATAGTGTGTTTATTGCTCTTGACTCTCACAGCATCACCAACACATAACTTAAACTCCTTACACTTGTGAATGTCATCATAATACTTCTTATATTTACCCTGAGCTTTCTCAATATTTGTTTTCACCTCCTCCGGACACCATTCTACCCTTTTGGCAGCTTTGAGCCAACCAACATTATCTTTTGACATGGGAGTTCTACCCCTCATGAGTTCAAATGGACTTGCATTAGTACTATTACATGAGGTAATCCTAAAAGCCCACAAGGTTTTCCATAATTCTGTTTTCCAAACCAAATGATTGCAATTAGACAATTGAATCATTCCTTTGAGTACACGGTTAAACCTTTCGTCAGAACCATTACCCGCAGGATGGTAAACTGAAGTGGTATGATGTTTTACTCCATTCCTTCTCACATAATCTTGGAAAGCAGATGACTTGAATTGTGTCCCATTGTCAGACACAATACATTTTGGTAAACCCTCTCTAATAAAAATGTTATCCATAAATTTTATGATACTGCTTACATCAGCTTTCCTTACAATTCCTACCTCTGGCCACTTTGAAAAGTGATCCACGAGTACTAAAAGGAAGGTCTGCTCATCACCTTCACCTATGGGTCCCATGACATCAATACCTACTCTTTCCCAAGACATGTTGGGGTAAGGAATGCAATGTAAAGGCGGTCTTCACATCACTTGCGTCTTATCAGCATTATGACAAACAAACCAACCTCTCACCATTCTTTCTACCTCCTTATCTAACCCCGGCCACCAGTACCAATGTTTCACTCTATTCTTAGTCTTACCGATGCCTAGATGGCCTTCATGGCAAATCTTAAGAATTTTCTCCCTTAAGGTGATGGGAGGTATTACCTTCAGGTTCCCCAGAAATAGACCTTCTTCCATGGCTAATTCATCCCTTACTTCCTAAAAGGGTAACAAATTCTTATTAACCATTTTCTTTAACGGCCACCCTTTAGTAATCATGACACTCAATTCTTTCATCCCCTTATCCAAATTGTGCTCTGTATTCCATTCATCTCGCGTAATACCCCTGCATATACCTTCCTCCACAATAGCCACCCACATGTCTTCTTTTCCATCTTCATCGGTATTCTGAAATTCATCGGTATCCTTGGATGGCAAGGGCATGCGGCTTAAGAAGTCTGCAACTGTGTTCTTTACTCCAGGTAAGTATTGCACCATATAGTTGTAGTCAAACAAGCGTACAGACATTCTCGCAAGCCTTGGAGAAGCCTTATACAACCCCTTTGTGGTTAAAACCTTCACAAGTGGTTTGTGGTCACATCTTAAGATGACTGTAGTATCCCACACATAGGGGGTCATTCTGACCCTGGCGGTAAAATCCACCAGGGCCAACGACCGCAGGAGCACCGCCAACAGGCTGGCGGTGCTCCCTTGGGCATTCTGACCGCGGCGTTACAGCCGCAGTCAGAAACGGAAAACCGGCGGTGTACCGCCGGTTTTCCGCTGCCCTGGGGAATCCTCCATGGCGGTGCAGCTTGCTGCACCGCCATGGGGATTCCGACCCCCATACCGCCATCCTGTTCCTGGCGGTTTTGGCCGCCAGGCACAGGATGGCGGTATGGGGTGTCGTGGGGCCCCCTAACAGGGCCCCACCAAGATTTTCAGTGTCTGCCATGCAGACACTGAAAATCGCGACGGGTGCAACTGCACCCGTCGCACTCCTTCCACTCCGCCGGCTCCATTCGGAGCCGGCATCCTCATGGAAGGGTGTTTCCCGCTGGGCTGGCGGGCGGCCTTCTGGCGGTCGCCCACCAGCCCAGCGGGAAACCCAGAATACCCGTGGCGGTCTTTTGACCGCGCAGCGGTATTCTGGCGGATCCAGCCAGGCCGGCGGCTTCTGCCGCCGCCCGGGGTCAGAATGACCCCCATACTGTCTAAAGTGTTCCAGTGCCCATACACATGCAAGTGCCTCACGCTCAATAACTGAATACTTCTCTTCAGTTGGAGTTAATGAACGTGAGGCAAAGGCAATTGTATCTTCATAACCTTTCTTATTAATTTGGGTAAGAACTGCTCCAATTCCCTTGCAACTAGCATCAGTTGTAATAATACATTTAAGACTTGAATCGAAACCTTGCAGTGGTGGAGCTTTGCAGATATCATTTTTCAACATGTCAAAAGCATTTTGACACGCATCTGTCCATAGAAACTTGTTTCTTGCTTTAAGCAATTGCCTTAAATCATACGTTTTCATAGAAAAGTTATTGACAAATTTGGAGTAGAATTCTACCAAACCTAGAAAAGCACAGACCTCATCCTTGTTGTGAGGATTAGGTGCCTTGCTTATTGCAGACAATAACTCCTCCTTTGGTTTAATTCCCTGAGCAGATACAACATGCCCCAAGTAATTGACGTGGTCACATGCAAATTTGCATTTACTAAATTCTGCCGTCAAGCCCTTTTCAGCCAACACATTCAATACTTTTAACAAGGTCTGATCATGGTCATCCCTTAACCTCTCCATTACAAGGATATCATCTTGGAAGACCATTGTATTATCTATTCCTGCAAGGATTAAGCTCATTAATCTTTGGAACATGGCTGCCGCTGACGCCAAACCAAATGGTATCCTCCAAAATCTATAACACCCAAAGGGTGTAACGAAAGCAGTCAAGTCCCTACTACTAGGATGTAACCGTACCTGATGATAGGCCCCTTTTAAATCAATGGAGGAAAACCACTTCATTCCCTTAGTGCGTGATAACATTTCACTAATATGTGGTAAGGGGAAATGATCAACTAGTATGTTCTTGCTAAGATCTCTCAAGTCGATGCATAATCGTAAATTCCCATTGGCTTTCTTCACCACGACTAATGGGGCCACCCACTCGGATGATTCAATGGGTTCCATAATTTTCTCCTCCTGCAGTTTATCCAATTGCAATTTGACATCATCCTTTAAAGGAATGGGAATGTTTCTTACTTTATGCACCTGTGGCACAGCATCCTTTTTTAAATGAATAAGGTGCATAAAGCCTTTCATTTTTCCAATCTTTCCCATAAATACATTGGAGAATCTCTGCAGCACTAGTTGACCAATTCCTAATCCTGTTTGTACAGACAATACTGGTTCAGGATTGTTAGGGTCCATTATTATGCCCAATTTCCTCTGATCGATCCATCCCAAATCGGAAGGACCAGTGACTGCAATATACAATTTTCCTGTCATTTGTCTGTCCTTATACTGGAATTTCAATTCCTTGAAGCCTAACAATTCAATGATTTCACCAGTAAATGTCTTGATTGTTATGTCTGGCGAGCATAACTCTTCACCCACAATATGTTTGAGATTCCTTTCCCACACATTTTGATTAATAATAGTTTATGGAGACCCCGAATCTACCACAATGCGCATAGTCACTCCTCCCAACACGATCTCACAACTCATTTTTTTCATTCTATTTTTCTCCTCTTGCTTCATGCATAAAATAGTGTCTTCATCAGAAGAATTTACACACAAAATACACATGTTCAAATCGTCATCATCTGAAGAGTTAGGGGGTCATTCTAAGTCTGGCGGGCGGCAGAGGCCGCCCGCCAGACTTCCCCCTCCGAAATACCGCTCCGTATTCTAAGTTTTTCCCTGGGCTGGCGGGCGGTCGCCAAAAGACCGCCCGCCAGCCCAGGGAAAAACTCCCTTCCCACAAGGATGCCGGCTCGTAATCGACCCGGCGGAGTGGGAAGGTGCGACGGGTGCTGTTGCACCCGTCGCGTATTTCACTGTCTGCCAAGCAGACAGTGAAATACTTGTAGGGGCCCTCTTACGGGGGCCCCTGCAGTGCCCATGCCAGTGGCATGGGCACTGCAGGGGCCCCCAGGGGCCCCGCGACCCCCCCTACCGCCATCCGGTTCCCGGCGGGTGGACCGCCGAGAACTGGATGGCGTGAGGGGGGGTCGGAATCCCCTCGGCGGCGCAGCTAGCTGCGCCGCCTTGGAGGATTCAATAGGGCAGCGGTACACTGGCGGGAGACCGCCAGTGTTGCCGGTCTGACCGCGGCTTTACCGCCGCGGTCAGAATGCCCTGCGGGGCACCGCCGGCCTGTCGGCGGTGCTCCCGCCGACCCTGGCCCCGGCGGTCTAAGACCACCGGGGTCAGAATCACCCCCTTAGTGTCTTCTAGATCCAAGACTTTGCTACAACTCCTACTTTTCCTCTGACACACTTTTTGAAAATGTCCTACAATTCCACATTTTGAACACTTCTGTTTCCTTGCCTGACACAATTTATGATTCGCCAAGTGGTCATAACTGCCACATCTGTAACACTTCTTTTTATCGTCTGACTTATAATTTTTCTGTTCAATTCCTGTTCTCCCTGTGCCTCTCTTTTTAAATTCTCTAGTGTGTTTTTTTCCTTTCACTCTTGCAATTATGGTCTCCTCACTTTTATTTTCATTTAAAACTTCCTTCGCACACCTTCCAGTCAATTCTGCCCTTTTCACAATGTCAATGACTTCTTGCAAACAGCTTTCTCCTTTGTCCCACAGATTGTCTTGAATGTTCGAGTTAGAGGATTGCATAACAATCTGGTTACAAATGAGCTTGTCATGTAAATCACCAAATCTGCAATTAATTGCTAAATTCTTTAAGGCAGACACGTAATCTTCTACTGGTTAATCCCTCCCTTGTTTCAGATGAAAGAACTTGTAGCGGTCCACAGCGATGCAAACTCTAGGTCTGTAATAGTTATCTAAGTCTTCAAGCGCATTCTTATACAGGTTGCCATCACCCGCTTGCCTAGGTTTCTTATTAATATTTTTGAATATTTTCAAACCCCCTGGTCCTAAACAATGTAGAAGGATCCTATACTTTTTCTCAACAGAAAGTTCCTCTTCTTCCTCAATGGCAGAGATATAATGTTTGAAATATTCACTCCATTCCTCCCATTTTAATATTGGTGAACCAGAAACAGGAATAAATGATTGAGGAGGTGACAAGTTCCAAGGGTTGTTCAACGCCATGTGTCTGCACTGTCTCCCTACTTAAATTTTCCACTGTAAAGGTAACACTTTATTATGATCAAATATTGGTTAGAGATTAGTTAAATGATGTGTTTAAACCATTAATAAGTCAATTTCTAAATAAAAATTCCTGCTTGGAACACATAAATCGAAGAACATGTTTTATCTCCTGTAGGACAGGTCAAAATGACTGCTTGGCTTAGACTACAACCAACTCTTTGCAGTATGCCTATTCCCAAATTAAAATGGCTGGAAGATACAAGTCAGGGTGATGTGTTTCCGGTTCCACGTTATGTTGATGAAACTGACCAAAATTAAGATGGCTGCCGCGTCGGAATGACGTGTTAGAACGTCCCAATCGTGCCGAGGGAATTGAAGTTAGAGGCAGGTAGCCGCTATTCAGTACCGGTAGCTGTGCACGCCCCTGTATGTTGACATAGAGGCATTCGAGAACGGTGACGGTAAACCATTCTCTACAGACACTACACCCCCAAATACAAAATTACCCTGACCTTCCACCCCATCCCTAAAAACCCGACCCCCACCCGCCCTAAATACAAAATGACCCCCACCCCGCCATTAAAACCCAACCCCCAATACAAAATTACACCGTCCCCCCCACCCAGCCCCTAAAAACAAAATAGGCCCGACCCCCCCAGCCCAGCCCTAAAAACCATAGTACTGACCCCCACCCGCCTCATAAAAAAAGGAAAAGAACCTAACCACCTCAACCCTTTAACTACTGCCCTCACCCCTAAAAACTACCCCAACCCTGCCCCAGCCCCACTTACCTGATCACGTCCTCTCCCAATGGATCTTCCTTTTTCTCTGCCTTAACCACGCATGTGCGTTGTTCAGCACATGCATGGTTAAGGCAGAGAAAAAGGCCTGCGTTGTTCAGGTAAGCGTTGTTCTGCTTGTGTGAACAACACAGACATGGTTCCGGACGCGTTGTTCCAGATCTTTCCCATTATATTGTCATTATGACAGGGGTGTGCCTGGGCTGAACAGTTGGCATCTACAGTCTTTTCACAGAAGCCATCCAGCACTGTTCACTCTGTCAAACCGTGAAGGATTTCACTTATTCCTTATGGGTGGATGTGGTATGCACGCAAGTGTGTACTTTCAAGGTGACATTCTGTATAGGGGTTTCTAAAATAAGGTGTGTGTGTGTGATATGGAAGAACCTGGCATCACGATACTAGGAGGCATGTGAGGGATGTACCTGAAGGGAGCTGAAACATTGACATAAAAATGCACATGGAGTGACAGAGAGGCGTGTTTAGTTATACTTGCCAAGGGGCCCATTCTGCATCCTAACTACCTGAATGTTGCATTCTGAGTCTTGTAGTTTTGCTTATAAAAAGTTAATCACTAACTTCCAACATTCAAAGTTCTGGGGACTAAAAAAACCTGACTGGGTAAAGATGCCATGTATGACATGAAGCCACTTATCTGCAACATGTAAGTGGGATCAAGATCCTAACTCTTTCGATTGGCCTGCTTTCAAAACATATCTATATACTGAACGCAACAACTTACGTCAGAGTTATTTGCTATAGGTAACTTCATTATCAATACACCAAAATATTAACAATAGTATGCCAATAGTATGCAATTCACTGTAATTTCTTAAGATTTCTTATCCTTTTTTTGCCGTTTCTACTTTTTTATTTAACAGAAATGTGAAACTTTCTGCAGAAGTTCACTTAACAAAACGAAAATAAGATTGACTCTAGAAATAAAATATGTTTACAGAGTTTGTTGTACTTGGAGAACTTCTAGGAGTGTCTATTTCACAGTCACTTTGTTTCACACTTCATAGAAACACTCTTCATTTAAACGTGTTAGCTTATAGGATGCATTGTTGCGTGCAAACGCACAGAAAGGTGTTCAATAAATATAACTAGGCCTCCAAGCTCAGGTAATGCTAGGCAAACATTACCCCCTCATATTTATATATATCAGGCCTTCACAAACGTACTCCCAATTTACTAGGGCTCCTGTACTTAATAATGTACTAATGTTATGCCAATTATGTGCAATGTTACCTATCTAGTCCATGTTGTTTCTCTGAGCATTCTGATACTTACTCATACAAAGAATAGGGTATCCTGAGCGTTCCAAATCTATTGTGGCTCACAGCATATGATACACCTTCTATCCCCTGACACCTCAACAGTACTGGGACCCACCTCAACAGTCCCTACATTTACACTTACCTGCACTGTACTCAACCCCACCTACTTTCTCCAAATCACTGGACTTAGACGTGGTATTTGTTGGAACATTGGCCTGCCCCCTCTTCTCCAAGAAACTAATAAGACTCCGACCTAGCCTCCTGAAACTCTGAAAGCAGTAACCCCCTCCGAATCACGCCCTCAGCTATGCCATTCGCACCATCCTCAGGGACGTTCTAGGACTGTTCTCATGTCTCCACACATCTCACAAGTTGCTCCTATTCTCATTCTCCAGTTCATCCCTGATTCACCACTGGCTCTCAGAGCATCAGGACCTTGTGCTCCCTCTACAGACCTCCCCATGGACAGCTGTCACTTGTTCCTCATTACCTCCACCAACTTTTTTGGAGGACTGAAACTCATAGCTCTCCATCTCACTTCGACCTCCATCTCATCCTCGGTCGCACACACACTCCCTTTCATCATTGGCATCCCAAGAACAACCCTCCTTGCCTTGATGCAACTGTCAAGGTACTTCTAGCTTGGCTTCCCTGCTCCCAACCTTAGGAATTTCCAGATCAACTTCCTTCAATCTCTTGCTATCTGAAGACTCCTCTTCAACCTCCTCAAAGCCAACACAGGCCCTCACCACTTAACAGAACCATGTTTTATTTATTTAATCAGCAACTATTTCCATGACCTAGGTGCCAGACTCTGCTCATTTACCACCACTCTGAAGATTTTTAGAGCTGACCTCACCCCATATGAACGCTTTAGCAACCATCAACCTCAATGAGGTTCCATAATCTCTTGTCAGTCTTTAGTCCACCATGCCAATCTTCTTAAAGCAGGGGATGTTCTATATGCCTCCGCCATCCCTGCCCCAGCAAGCCAGCTGCCCCCGCTGACTGATTTGTCTATGACAATGTAGTACAGGTAGACAGCTTATTCCCTTTTGTGCTGAGGGAATGGCTACCAAGCAAATAACAATGTGAGGTTGCCACTGACACACCCACTGCTTCCTCCCCTCACAACCTCTTTCCTTTGTTCCATCCCCAATCACCCCCATTTTGGAGAAGATCCCTCCTTAACACCCAGGGTGTTCTGTGTTCCTCAGAGGTGGACAAAGGTTCAAAAAACACAGAGACAACATTTAGAGGCATTTATTTTAGGAAGTGTCATGTCTCAATCACTCTTGAGAGTTTCAAAGAATTTTAAAAATATAGTTTTAATCATCATTCTCTTGATGCAGCTTGTGAGTTCACACAACAAAACTGAAGCCAACATGTGTTTCACAACATTTTAGATTACAATTACACTTCATCAGGGAAAGAAGGTGGATATGATAATCACAACTTTTAGACCTGTCAACCTTAGTGTGGCCTTCCCCCAAATTTTTTGGTTTCCTCCTCCATATTTTACTGACCTCATTTTTGCTGGCCTTAGAACTCAATGTACTTTACTACTGCTAGCAGTGCTAAAGTGTTTGTGCTCTCTCCTCTAAACATGGTAATCGTAGCTTATACCCAATTGACATATTTAATTTATTTGAAGTCCCTGGTAAAGTGGTACTACCTGTACCCTGGGGCCCATAAATTAAATTCCACTTTTGGACCTGCAACACTGATTGTACCACCCACTCAAATAGCCCTTAAACATGTCTAAGGCCTGCCTTCGCAGAGCCTGTGTGTGTATACGAAACTGCCATTTCGACCCCAACAAAATACAAATTTCGAAAGACCCAAACTATCATTCTTAACACATATGTCTCCCTTAGGATAGGCCCGAGACAGCCCAGAGGGCAGGATACATTGCATTCAAAACTTAGGACACTTTCTTTAGGTTTTACATATTCTGGTAGTTAAAAAACTATTTTTTTATTACAGCAAGGCTTATCTCCCCATAGGATGACATTGGAGTTGCCTTATTACATTTATGAGTGTAATTTCTAAATTGGAAGAGGTAAGCAGTTGATGTTTGGTGTCTCTTGAATCACAATTAAAAATCCTAACTCATGGTGAAGTCGGATTTTCAATTTCAATCTTGAAAGTACCACTTTAGAAAATTGGCACTTTCTTGCCCTAGCCTTTCAATGTTTTTACCCTGTCTCTTTTCACAAGTGGGTTTAACTGACAGTTAAATATTGTGAATTCCAGTTAGAGGAGTGGTTATGAGGAATGAGAGATAGGGAGGGAAGGGTTTTCAGAGGGAGAGAGTAACAATGCTGAAATAGCTCAATGGGCTTTGTGTCAGCTGTAAATCTCTGTATGTTCCCTCTTAGGCTTAGGATTTTTAATGCAACCCTTTGTACGTCTGTGTTTGGTTGACTAATGAGGTTATTAGTACATAGCCAATATTATGTTGAAATTAATTCAGTATGTTTTCTCTGCTATATTACTAGTAATTATTAGTGAAAATATACATATAGTCCTACATACCTTGCAAAGCTGCAAACCCTGAAGAAACAAAATGCTTTCATGCCATTGTTTATCGCTTGACTAGTTTGTGAAATGTTTTCCCTGGTAAATGTAAATTTTGCACTTGTATACCGTACTACTCACCCGTTAGGGTCTCAAGGCGCTGTACTCATACCGCTATGGAACCCCTCCTGGCTTTTCCCTGTGAGGTGCCCACTCCTGGGCACCCCCAGGGTGAAGCTAGGCATCCAAGCGCTGTTGGGGCTGTTGTGGAGATTAAGCAAGCTATTGCCCAGAGTTGCAGAGTGGGACCCATTAATTAGATTTTTCACCGAGGCGAGAATTATCTGGTCCAAGGGAATTGAGCCCAAGACCTGCCAAAGCGGGACTTGAACCCTGGTCTTGAGCCAGATCTCTGCTTCAGGGTCTGCCGCTCTAACCATTGTGCCACTCCTCTCCACTGGTGGATGGCTGTGTGTGGATGTAGAGTGTCACATTACTCATCTGTGCTCCGTTTGGGCTCTTGATACCTGCTCCCTTGTACAAAATACATATGTCAAAATGAATACCTGTGCCTCCTTGGAGCGAGGCATTTGAGGCCAAACATCAAGGTAGTGGAGATAAGAGAATGGGATGCTACAGAGCCATTGAGTGAATGACTAACAGGGAATGATCGTGCTTCTATTCCTGTAGTTCTGTATTTGGAAAGTAAAGAAAAAGTGACTTTACTTAAACTATTCTACAAAAGGATGATCGAGAACGGGCTACACAAAAGTAGATACACCAACTAGGGAAATTAAGAGAAATATATGATTTTAAAACATGGGCCCATATTTAAGAAAGGTTTGCGCCGCCTTTGTGACATTTTTAATGACTCAAAAGAGGCACAAACACAGTGGCATATTTCTAAAGTGGTGCTTGAGCAAGTTATTGCCACTCTCCTGTATTTTGTGCCATTTTTCAGGAGTGCAGCTTCACCTTATGCCGGTTATCCAACAATGATATGCAAGGTAGGCGTTCCCTCCTAAAAAATGATGCTGGCCCACTAGCACCGTATTTACAAGCCAACCGAAAAATGATGCACGCCTAAGATCGGGCAGAAAAAATGGTGCTAACTCAGATTAGCGTCAACATTTTAACGTCTGGTCAGACTAGGAGTTAAAAAGACACACAGGCACAAGTACATAAGGAAAACACACAAAAGGAACTGTTACAGCTTGGCACCTGGAGACAACAACAGCGATGATGCCAAGTGCCACCAGCACCACCGCAGCACCCTCAACCACCACCACTGCAGCCACAAAGGCAGTGCAGAAGGGAGAGAATATTTCGCCAGCACACATCCATCCTTGGCCTCAGGGAAGAAGAGGCCATCAGACTCTACCGTCTGAAGCGAGAGTGCATAGTATGGCTGCTCCACCTCATTGCTCCGGACATCATGGCAAGAGTGAAAAGTCTTACAATTATACCACCCATAACCAAGCTCCTTGCTGTGCTCCACATGCTGGCCTCTGGATCATTTCAGACAACACCAGCATGAATGGGTGGTATCTCACAACCATCATTTTCTGCCTTCTCCCTATAGTACTGGAAGCCATTATCCTTTTCCCTCCCCACCACATCCTGTTCCCCAATACCCAGAAACCGCAGCAGGAGACAAAACAAGGGTTCTACTAAAGTGCTGGGTGCAATGGATTGCACACATGTCCAACTTGTCCCCCCCCCTGCTGCTAGGGAACACCTATTTAGGAGCAGGAAACACAACGACTCACTGAAAGTGCAGGCCATTGTGGACCATCGCAGGATATTCACAAACATCCTCACCAAATATCCAGGCAGCGTGCAAGATGTCTACATCTTTCAACACTCAATGATAAACCAATGCTTCCAGGATGGACAATATAGCAATGGCCTACCTGTAGGTAACATAGGCAGCATACACTACATAACACAGACAACACACTCAACATGTGGGACAAACAATACATACACCACACTACACACACTTGGACAGGGAAGCAAAGATGTCATGGAGCAACACATATGCCTCATACATCACTCCACAGCATTCAATGCACATCACACTCAAATATGGCCACATGTTCAAGTCCCTAGCACCACGGAACGTTCACTTCTAATGATGCTCTGGTGGAGCAATACCCTCTCTGCCTTCAAAAGGTGGTGTCAAGCCAATACACGTGTTCACATGTTGCATGGAAAATAGAAAACACGTCCCTTTCACACATATCACTTAGTGTGGAATTGTCGGCAATGAGTGTTGCAATGGCCATGCCACCGTCAAACAACTCACGTATTGGCACTGCCCCACATTTAACACAATTTTTAAACCTGAGGCTGCACCAACAAATAATGCCACAAGAGTGGTGGCATCACCATTTACCTAGTAAGAAAAATACATTACACCCTCATTGTGTATACTTTTCCCATGTGTGGTGCATAGTGCAGCACCCATTAAAATAGGACATTGGCGTCATTCCTAGATCATGTGTGGGGAGGGACACCTCACAGCACAGTAACAATCAAACCCACAAAGCTGTCATCTCTCTACCATGCTACCAGGGTGCCTATAGTGGACTTTAGCAACTGAAATACTGCCAGTGCATTGGTTGAGGTCAGAAACACACAATATCAAGGAGACATGGTACATTTTTGGCCTGCACTGGTGATGCAGGGCAGTGAGGAATAGCCCCTTGTGACTTGTCCTGTCTCACAGGTGTTTGTACACTTGTAACATACATGTCAATACATCTCAAACAGCTATGCCAGACTGTGCATAATCCTTACACACACATATGCATGCTAGCCAGAAAAGTGCAACCAAAACTCTTTGTGCAAGGGAGGTATTCCATGTCCAAGTGGGTGGGATTCATATGCAACACACAGGGAACAACACCTGTCTCATGGCACACACCACATAAAATAGGTACAGACTTAGCCAACATAACTCTTCTGCAGGTCTTAAGTAATGAGTCTAAGGGACAAAGATATATACACAACACCACACATATTCCCAAAGGGTGAACTGTCATGCTAGAAAGAATTCCACAATCACCAAGTCCCTGAGGCTGAACCCATGACTGGAAAGCATATCACCACAAACCAACACAACCACGCATGTAAAATACAAGCTGTAAGTCGGAATCACCACTCAAATTAAAAAACAGTCCCTGGCCATTTAGCAAGAAACACTAATGCACGCCTGACAATGTTTCTCCCCTTCCATTGCAGCAGACCAAGGTTACGGCATCCAGCTGTGGGTCATGACCCCGTATGGAAACCCACACCCAGATGCTGAAACGCTGAGAAGGCTTACAATGAAGCACACAAAAGGACTGAAAATGTGGTGGAGAGGACATTTGGCATGCTGAAATCCAGGTTCAGGTGCCTAAATCTAACTGTGAGAAGTCTATTGTATGCCCCACCCCTTGTGTGCAAAATTATACTAGTCTGTGAAATTTTGCACTAGATCTCTGTACACACCAATGTGCCCTGGGACGAACAGGTAGAGCTCCCCGGGAGGAGGATGAGGACAATGATGCACGAATGGAGGATGGGGAACAACAAAACTCTGCTGCTCAAGCATACAAGAATATTGTGCGCAACATCTTCAGTTAAAAACTGTACTCAAATCATCAGTGAGCATAATTTTGTAAATAAATCACTTTGACACAGGTTTGTCCTGGAGTACTTCTTTTCACCTTCACATACCTTATCAACTCACCCACATCTTGGAAAGCATGACTAAGCTACAGAACTTATAAATAAATTAGGGTCACACTCTGAAACAACAAGTACTCACAATTTACTACTGCATGAATGTGTGGCTGAAATGTAGGCATGGCCTGTTGTACAAATAATGTACATTGCAACACACATCACACATTTGTTGACATTTGACAGCAGCAACACAGGAAAACATGTGAAGTCTGCTGTTCAGATGTTTGGCCTAGGTAGGACAAGAGTAGTCAGTACCAACAATGGTACATCTATGTCTGCTATGTAACACATCAAAGTCTCAATGTAACAATCGAAGTGACAACTTACAACATATCCCTCAGTGGCACAAACACGTTTGACTGATAGAGAGTTAAATACTGAGGACAAAACATCTGAATGTCTTGGTCTGTCAGACTCTAACCAGTTAGTATTTTACATGCATGTCAAACAATGTCAAAACAAGTCACAAACATTTGGCAAACTGTAAGTGTCAATAAGGACACAAACATGTTGTAACTTGCATGTTCTACTCATAGCTGTCAGGTGTATTCACATAATGTAAATACACTCATAGTCATGCAACAAAGTTTGGGGAATGCAGCTGTGTGTGAGTGCTCATGTCAATCAAATAAATGGAGAAGGACAGCTGAGACTCTACTTTACTTTACTCTGACATCCAATACATGGAGGTGACTCACTACAAAAGTGCTGTGGCTGGTGTTCAGTGATGTGTGGTTGTCAGTCATTTCATCTTGAAAACAATGGCAATGGTATGGCAAATGTACTGCTTAGCCTGCAGAAGAAGCAATGTCCATTAGCTAAGTTGACAAGAATGACTTACTATGACATGCATGAATGAAGGGACAGTGACAGTAAGGATGATGAGTACCAACGGAAATCTGCAGAAACTATGCCAGCAACGTTGACCTAGAAACATACATCACACAATCTGGATTCAATGTGTGTGAATGATCACACATTGTCAAATACTCATTGTACAAAACAACATTGTAGCCATGTAACACCAGACACACATTCACAAACATTGTGTGGGATAGTACGTATCCCAGTCACATTGATAATAACTACAATTGTGTGCTTGGCCAGCACGAAAACAGTTTGAGAGAAGCAAGTGGTAAATGACACTATCTGTACCCTGGGTCTGCAGATATGACACAGTTCCACTATCTACCAATGACCTAACAATGCATCGGAGGAACATATCTCACATATATAGACATAGTCATGTCAATCCCTAGTAAATGGTGAGACAAGTCCAACACAAACAACCTGTAAGTCCCTAGTACATAGTAGGGCAAGGCAAACATCACCAACCTGTAGATCCGTAGCATAGAATAGGGCAAGGCAGACATCAATATCGTAAAAGTCAACAGTACATAATTGGGCATGGGACTTTAAATGTGCAGTTGCACCTCTGCAGTTGACTGCTCACTGAAGTGCTAAATTTAAACTGGAGGATGCCAACCCCTCCCCCTCTATATCCCCAGAGGGGGCTATATCCACTCCATGCACAGTCAGGGGCCTGCCACCCGTGCACAGTGAAATGTGTTGAGGGTACCACAATCATCTTGTGTGCACACCAGCAACAATGGGGCTGTGTCAGCATATAAAGTGCCACTAGAGCACTGATGAGTAGCCTTTCGTCAATGTCTGAGAGCAGCCCTGCCTGAAGATTGTGTACTAAAAAGAAAGTCTTACAAAACAAAAGGGTGAGTAATTGTGCAGTCAAAGTGTATGTGCTAACATAAATATCATTAAGATAAGTCTCACATGTTCCACCTAGGTGGCCCAGGCTTCGTGTGGCCTGTAAGTTTGTGTATGGATACATGAAAACATGCAATATATGGCATGGTGTCTGTTAACAAAACAACTCTGAATAGCTAATTACTGTACACATGTATCTACACAGGGGAACATGTTAAACATTGGACAGCTTTGCTACAATGGTGCACAATTATCCATGATGGATTTGTAAATTTGTAGGAATTACAGCCCTAAACACACCACTGTAACATGCAATACAGATCACACATGAAAAAAACTTTCACTCAGTAGCATATCACTTACACTACAACCATGACACGTCAGTACACCATATGCAAGAAATGGCATGCATGGGGAACTGTATCTTACACGTGTTAGATTACATCATGATGTCTGGCCCTTGGGGCATACCATTGATTGACACACACTTGCACTTACATAGAAATGGATTAGTGGATCATACCCCAGGCCAAGTCCCCAGCATCCCTAGGTAAAAATTTGTCAAGGGTATCATGTGCATGGACATGTTCCGCACATGGGTGAGCTATCAGAAGCTGTGTGGTGAAATACAGAAATGACGTTTTGTCAGACCAACATTGGAAGTTCCCTCACATATCTTCATTCACAGTACACACATTGTACATATGTGCAGACATGAATGTGTGAAATTGTATCATACACATGCAGATTTGCAATACCAGTCCTCCCGTGCATGCCACTGACAAACATACATATAGATACACATTTCTCTGTTTGCAGTAATGAGATTACAACCCGTGCATACATATTTAGCCATAGCATTCAATATGAATGATGCATTGCACCTGTGCATGCAATTTGAAACTGAGTGCCCTGTCAGTTGTCCCTATCAAATACACGCGTGCTCGTGATGCGTAAAAAAATATGCATACAGTCATTTTAGACACTGCATATGAAAAAATGTATGCATTGCATCTGCGCAACTAAACTAAAACATTATGGGGGTCATTATGACCCTTGCGGTAAAAAACAACGGCTGCCAAAAGACTGACGCTGTGGCTACCAGCAGTCCGCTGAATTATGACCACAGCGCCCCGTCCTGTCTCTTGCTGGAGGACTCCTGACTCCAGGTAAGTCGGGTACTCTGACACGGGAGGGGGTGGGAGTTGTTGTGTGTGTGTGTGTGGGTGTTTGTGTATGTGTGTGCCTGTGTGTATGCGGGTGTGTGTTGCGTTATGTATGTGTGTGCATGTTTGGGGGTGTGAGTGCGTGTATATTGAGTTGTGTGAATGCATGTCTGTGTGTATGTATGTCAGTGTGTTTGAATGGATGTATGCATGCGTGGATGAATGTTGGATTGGGTGTGTGTTGCATGTGTGCGTGTGAAGGGAGGGGCGTGTATGAAGGGGGTCTGAAGAGGAAGCGGGGTGGGGGAAGACTAGGGTGTGGAGAGGGGGGCAGGGAAGACTCCTTATCAGTGACAGGGAAAGGATTCCTTGTCACTGATAGTTCCTACCGCCATGGTTTTCGTGGCAGTAAGGGTGCACCTAAAACCATGGCGGGGTCATGATCCTGCAGGCGGGCAAGTGGCGGCTGCCGGGCTGGAGAGTGAAGTCTCCAGCCTGGGTGTCGTTACCGCCATGGTGGTGTGTGTGGTACATTGGTGGTTTGGCTTCAGCAAAACCGGCAATGTCATAATATCGAGGAACGTACCGCCAGCCTGTTGGCAGTACTTTCCTCCATATTAACATGACTGCCGGGGTCATAATGATCCTCTATGTCCTGTAGGCCATTTTTCAAAAATACACACATGGCCCCCATACTTAAAAAAAAAAAAAGATGCATATCATAAAAACAGGACTCATACGCCCAGGAAGTGATGCAATTGAACTTCCTTGCTGTAAAGGTGGGAAAGCTAACTTTATTTCACTTTCTGTTTACATTCTTGTCTGTGCTTGGGAGAGGTTATGTAGTTTTTGTGCTGGTGTGAGGAGTGGTCAGTTTTGACTTTTTGCTGTCTGTATTGGGTCAATAAAGTATAATTTTGTTGTGCATTTGTCATTTTGTGCTGTTTTTGTCTGAGTACTGCCAGGTATTTGTCTCTCGGTTAGGCACGTTTGTTGGGATAGTTGGGGTTATTTGGGGATATTTTTTGGGGGGGGAACTAGGTTTGCAATGGATTTGGTGTACAACATGTCTGGGAAGGTAAGGGTCAGGAAGATGACAGCTGATGAGCTCGGAGGATTTATATGGCTGGTCTGCCACTACGTCCCCAACATGGTGGCCATTGGTGGCCGTATCATCATGGGCTACAAAATTGAGGCAGTGGGTCAAGGTGCTGTTCCAGCTGACAATTGTCTTCGCAGTCGAGGGGACTGAGCAACGGTGGTCAGACCTGATCTCCTGGGAACAGGACCTCCTGAATCATCTGGGATTTTAGGTCAGCTGAACTGTTGGTAAATACACCTTAAATGTTGCTGAATCTTAGTTTGCATATTCATGACTGTATGCCATAGGGGTTACTTTACCATGTCATGTCAAAGTTCAGCATTGCAAGTAGTGTGTCTGTGCCAACCGGCATCCATGAGAAGGGCAGCAATGCAGCGTCAAGCTGGCAAATAGAACATTTCTGACTTTGTACCCTGTGTTACGCCTGAATCATTTGAAGTGCACAAAATAAAACACACGTGTCATGGTGCAAGTTAAATGTTTACCAGGCACTACTGTCCATGGCCATCAGGGGCTTGCCAACTGTTGTATGTTGCTTGGTCATGTACATGTGTTGACAAACATTATGCAGAAGTATAGGGAGTTATGGATGCGTGTGTTCTTTGGGTCATGTATATGCAGAGTGGCACAACAATGTGCTATGCTTGTGATAATTGTCAGTGGACTGTCTTCGTCAAAAAGTAAATTATGTAGTAGTGGCATGTATGTATGGGTCAGGCCGATATCTGTACGTGTTTGCTTGGCTTAGCATTGTTTGTCAAATTGACATGTTGTAGGGCTCACTTGGTCATTCCCTAAGCTGACTCATCTAGGTTAATCAGCTAACCATGCGGAATGTGTGACATTTGTCCCTTGTGTTCTTTGTTCTACATTTACAGAGTTATGTTTCATGTCATTTGTTGCAGATAGACAAGCCCCCTACACCATTGGTGAGGTTGCAAGATTTGCAGACTCCGATGTTCCCAGTAAGTGTTACCTTGTATGTGTAATGTGTAGTGCAAGGGCTGTGTGTCAGTTCGAGGATGCCATGTTAAAATAGCATGTGTGGCAAATAGGACACCATTATCCATGCTTGGGACTTGTGATTTTTGGAAAAGTAATATACGTGGACAAACACAGTGATGGCAGTCAAGATATGTGGCAGAAATGCTGGCTTGAAAAAATGTATGGATGTTGGCAGCATGTTAGTCACAGCTCATGTTACTGCACTATGTGCCACACGTAGCACACAGTAACTGGGCATGTTAGGATTAAGGACCATGTGAAGAGGTCACTAAGGGGCTTATCAAAGAGCCATTTGTGCTTCCGGTGCTTCACTTCTTAGTAGTAAAAAAGTGATGCACTGGTGATGCAAGGGACTTGTGGAGAAGCACCATAGTTAGTTGTGTCCACATTGAAGTTGGAGGCCTTGTTCTGATGAGTGTGATACAGTCCATGGATCTAAGCTAAATGATGAATGGTGAGGGACATTCATGAGCTGTCTAGCATGATGAGAGTGACTGAGCAGAGTCACATTACTGGCCTATGGGATGTGCATGGGGAATGTTCACCTGCTACTTAGAAGATGTTACAAGTTTGTGCACTGAAAGTGTGCAACATTGGTTAGCCTTCATACCTGGGACATGAACAATTTATTGAAGATAGTTGTGATGCAGGTTCGTAGAAAGTTCGTCCCTGATGATGTTTCTGTGAGTTGTGGTGGACAACATGTGTTATCTGAAGACACTGTTTTCCTTGCATGCTTGCTCTTCCTCTTTCCAACGCAGATTTTGATGACATGTTTTTTTCATGTTTTAGTGGCCACCATGAATCCAGCACAGAAGCATTCTTTCCTTAAATGAGTGGAATGATACAAGCACATCCGTGCAGTAGAAAAAGGGTACCACTGGATGGCCAGAAGATACATCAGTGAGAAAGCTTTGGGGCCGTGGGGGGCATTTCTAATTGGAGGACTGCCCAAACAGGCAATAAAAGGCACTCACTCACCTGGAACGGCAAAGCAAAAGCACAGGGGGGGCTCTGCAGCTTCTGCACCCTCTACATCTACACACCATACTCCAGTACCATCACATCCCCAGCCGGGATCTACAAGCACGACTCCTACATTTGAGTAGGAAATGCGCAAGGACATGGCAGACCTCAATTTGCCTCTGACAAAATTGGAGGCAAAAACTGATAAGATGAAGAAAATGTTCCGGTACATCAAAAATAAAATCAAGAGACACTGACTTTGGACCCTTGATTGGTCTCATTACCTTCCCTTTCCCTAATTTTGAAATTTCATTGTCATATTGGGTTTTAGATAGGTTGGCTTAGGCTAGTTAGTAGAGTGTAGGTTAGTTTTAGGACATAGTTTGTATAGTTAGGGGGGTAGGTATTTGAGTTTTTACTGTTTGTGAGAAAACAGGGCTGATTGCAGAGGCCCCCTAACTTTTTGCCCCCATTTTCCACTTTTTGCTGGTGTTTTCCTGACTCTGATGGTGCCCTGGGTACTGCTAACCAGTCCCAGGGCCTGTGCTCTGTGTAAAATGGATATGCAAATTAGGCTAATTATAATTGGCTAACTTAACCTACCTATATGTCCCTAGTATATGGTATGGCATGTAGGTTTAGGGACCACAGCATAGGTGGTGCACCCATAGGTGCACTGCTGAGGTACCCAGTGTCATTTTAAAGGCAGGCCTGCCTTGCTGGCTGCTTTTAAATTAAAGTTATATGCAAATTCGACTTTGGAATTAAAAGTAGTTCCAAAGTCTTAAACTACCTTATTTTTACATATAAGTCACCCCTAAGGTGTGCCCTATGTGCCCCTAGGGCTGGGTGCCATGTAACTATAAGCAGGGACTTTATACAAATAGTTTTATAAGCCCTGGTGAGGTAAAAACAGCCAAATTCGTTTTTCCCTCATTGTAGTAAATGGCCTTCATAGGCTAGAATGGGGAGACTTTGTTTTAAATTTTAAAGTCTCCTTAAAAGATGCATACCAAGAATTTGGTATCAAATTAATTGTTGTAATAAATCCCACAACTTCCAGTTGTTGGATTTAATATAACTTGTTCAGGTAAAGAGTTTTAGACTTTACCTAAAAAGTTGCCAATTTCAGCCCTGCATTGTTTTTGCTGCTGTGCTCTGATTGGCCAGCCTGTAGCAGTTTAGCCAAGCTGCCTTGATGAGGTGTGAAGTGGCCTGGCTTCACACAAAGGAATGTGCCTGTGGGAGGGAATCTCCCCTCAGCAGATGGTGAGGCAGGAAGGGGGAGGGCTGCCAAACTGGTCTTCAAAGGCAGAGAAGGACATTTGGAGCAACCAGCAACACCCCCACATCCTGCAACCCCAGACAACTAGGTGCTCCCTTGATTAGATTAGGAGAGGGCAGGAGAGGGGTGTGTTTATGATTTTTAGCCACACCAGTGGGTGGGCTCAGCCAGATGTAACCTCCAAAAATCAGATTCAGCCATAATGGATTTTTAGAGAATGTTGCCCACTGGGATGGATTTTTGCCACACTTCCCAGGAAGTGGTCATCGCAGGGGGAAGGACCCTGCCCCTGATTGGAGAACCAGGACCCCCCTGCTTTTCACCCAGGAGCAAGGATAAAACTGGCAGACCTGCACCCACACCTCAGATCCCCACCAGATTTCAACAAGAAAAGAACTAAAGGAGAAGAAGGACAGCCCTGCTGGACCCCTGGCCTGCACCTGGAACCTGCACTCAGAAGGACTGCACCAGCTGCACACTTGGGCTTCACCACAAGAAGGACTTTGCCTGGCTTCAACTGGTTCAAGGAGGGACTCCCTGTTTGCTACAGGTGAAAAATTGCTAACTAGAGTCCCCTGCACCAACTCCTGAAGAAAGCGACCAGCTGACCACTGCCCAGTGGCCAAAAAGGAGTTTGCGCCAGGTGCATTCTGGGAGTTGTAGTCCGCACCCCCCAAGGACCATCTCAGAACTTCTGGACCCTTGGGGTGAGCTGTGGACCCCAAAAGAACCTTAAAAGAACATCTGGGTGAAGCCCCAGAAGTTTGGAGAAGATTTCAGAATTTTTGTAAAAAAGCTCCATAGAGGGACCGACCCGCCGCGGAAATTCTAGCCGGCTTGCCTCAACCACGACCCGGCCTGACTTGGTGGTTCGTCCCGGTAAAGAAAAATCTCCAAAAAAGAGACTAAGTCCGAAGGTAAAAAGTTGACCGGGACCTCCCAGCCATCGTATCCGAGAAGGGCTCCATGGACGTCGGATCAAGATCCAGGTTTACCCCGGTCGAAGGATTTTCACCTCGAAAAAACGACTAAGTCCGAAGGTAAAAATCTCCACGAGGAATCCAGCATCGCGTATCCGGAGAAGGGCTCCAGGAGGTCGGATTGGACTGGCAGGCTCGTCCCGCTGAAGAAAATCTTCAAAATAAAGACTAAGTCAGAAGGTAACTTTTTAACCGAGGCCTCCCGCGACCTGTAGCCGAGCAGGGCTCCATCGCGGTCGGCCTGAAACTTTGACTTTACCCCGGTCGAGGTGCAACCAGATGACCCGATTGGCGCTTTTTGTTTCTAAGTGCTAGAAAAATAATAATTCTTTAAAAAATCATATCTCCGGTTCCCTTTATCCGATTTTATTAGTTTTTGTGTCATTTTAAAGATAAAAATATAATCTATTTTTATAAGTTGGTTTTGGATTTTTAAACTGTTTCCTGTGTTTTATTTAATTACTGTTTTGTGATATTTGAATGCTTTACACATTGTCTCCTAAGTTAAGCCTTGACGCTCGTTGCCAAGCTACCAAGGGTTGAGCTGGGGTTAATTTACTGAGACCTAACTGGACCTAAGTGGAGGTTAGTGGCTTGTTGCTAGGTGTAGGTACCTACCTGCCCTTACCAATAACCCATTTTCCAACACTGTTTTTTTAGGGGGTGGGTTACGTTCTTGTATATATGTTTAGAAAAAAAAAAAACATATATTTTTTTAAAATACAAAACATATATATATTTGTTTAGGCTATATGTTTAGTTAGTCAACGTTTAGCTGTACTTTCTGTTTTCCTTGTCGACTGATATCTCTTAAGGGGTCAAAGTTTATCGTGTGGAGTTACATGTATAGGATAAGTTATCTGTAGGGATAAATTATGATTAGATAGTGTAGATTACGTTAGTATAGGTTAGTATGTGGGTTAGCTAATTTTTAGGCAGGGATCTTTTGTTATCTTTAAATCTTGTTTTTTTTGCTACAAAATGATACTTATTATGATTAACCCTCTGGGTGACATCATGTCTGCACAGCTCAGGTTTGACAAATGTCTTTTGGGTGTGCATCCTGTAGTGATTTACATGTGTGTCTATGTGTATCCCTATGACTATGTACCTGTCAGGTAGGCAGTGGTATGACATCAGCTTCTCAAAACATGATTCTGCATTGTACATGACACTCTGATTGTGCATGGACACACATCCCAAAACAGGTTATCTGACACCAGTAATTGATGTTGGTAAGTAATGAGACATTCATTGTTTAGACGTTTTGAACACTGTACTCCCCATAAGTTGGGAAATTGATATTGGCTGCCATTCACTGTCTTACATATGTCTAATTTGGCTGGCACATCAATGTTGTACTGGTGCAACAATCCCAGCTTTTCCTAGACACTTGTGTAGTATATCATAGAAGCCATTGCCAAGCTTGCATGCTACCTGTTTAATTACATGCTTAAGAAACATATACATTTCTTGCATCACAATGCTGTCAGTCATGCTAATCATGTTTCAGTCATTCTGTGTGGCTTGGTGTCTGACACAAAGCCACACATTTCCTTTTATTAAGTGCTCAGTGTATTGTTGGCACACAATGCATACAGTTCAAACAGTTAACGCATCAACAACAAAAGCAACACATATGTGACTTTACCAAGTTATTTACATGTGCAAGTTTGGTTACAGATGATGTACAGTGTACAAGGTATTGACCCAATGAGAGATCTAAAGCCATTGAGGCCCGTATTTATACTTTTTTTAGTGCCGCATTTGCGCCGCTTTTTGGCGCAAAACGGCGCAAACCTACAAAATACAATGGCATTTTGCAAGTTTGCGTCGTTTTTGCATCAAAAAACGACGCAAATGCGGCGCAAAAAAAGTATAAATACGGGCCTGAATGTCCAGTGAGAGTCCAAGAGGGAGGGATGTGTCATGAGACGTGTAGGAGAGGAGTGCATCAGTGAGGAGGGGTTCAAATTGCCAATAGGTAGGATTTAGGACAATGACAGTGATAAGTCAACAGTGGTAGAGTGTAGATGGCACATTGCCAGTTGTTACAACACTGACATGACATTAAGCACAGACCTAAGGAGATACTGTCTATGTGCCACAGAGTGTAGCTACTGGGTGTTTTTTCTTGTGAAAGATGTTCCTTCCACACCTTCCATGCTCTGATGTGTGTGGTGCCTCCTGTACCATGGGTGGTGCTGGTGATGAAGATGAGGGGGGCATACACACATCAGTGGATAGAGATATTGTTTCAAAGGTCCCGTGGCTGTCATCTGTGTAAAGATGAAAGGCATCACTGCAGCAAAGAGTTATTGCTGGTTTCACAACACTGGAGCAACATCATGGTGGTAGGCAGCTAGGTTGTCAGTGAGGGAGCCCAGCATAGACTCCAGGACAGTTTGGATAGCCCCCAGCCTGTTGTTAATCAAACTGGTGCAACTTTGGGTGGGAGGGGATTTGTTCAACCCTTTGCCTCAGGACACCAGCTGTGATGGCCACGTAGCGGACATTGGGTGCCTACGATGGCAGCTTAGTTGCCCTTATTTGACGAAGGCAGCTGTGGACTCCCTCTAGGCTGCCCACCATGGCCTCCATCCCCACCTGCACCTGCTGTGCCAGCTCCCGCTGGACTCCTACCACTGTTTTTTGGAAGATAATGTCTGGGTCCTGGTAGTCCAGGGCTGTGGGTGAGCTGGCCGGTGGTGTGTGGTGGGTGTTTGGTGGGGGTTAGGAGACGCTGCAGCACTGTGTGTCCTCCCTGAAACTGGACATGGTGGCTGGCTGGCAGCCAGGACACCCTGGAGAGTGTCAGCAATGATGGTCTGCAGCTTTTCATCCAAATCATAAGAGAAATCCAGGACAGGCAGCTCAACAGGAGCTAAGGGATCATCCTCTGCAATGGGATAGTGAAATGTCAGTCTTGGACTGTAGTAGCTGTTGACATAAGTCATCAGGTTCTTGATCCTGGTGCCTTAGTGACATGGTGCTGAGCCACACATCAAGACCCTCCTTTATGGGCCCCTAGTGACACATTGTGCAACAAGAGCATCTTGTAGTTTTGATCCATTGGCACAATTTTCCAATTCCCTTTTCCCAGGTTGCTACACCCACGTTGTATGCCTTCTCACGGCCTGGTAATTATGTGCCCCTCTCACACCTGCCACTGCATGTACTTGGCATTCCATGTGCATTGCTGGGGTATTCCCAGGCAACACATGTCTAACCCACCCAGCTACTGATGACTTCTAATTTTGTCACTTCTGGGTTTGCTTCTGTTTTGTCCAACAACTCAAGGGCGGTGTAGGAGTGACAACAGGATGTCTGAGATCTTTGTATGTCCCGTGAATTTAGTTGTTCAATGTGTATTGCATTGTGCATCACACTGATGTAGATGACAATGGTGCATCAATCCTGATGTAACGCTTTTCTTACGCCCCCCCCCCCTTACCCGACCTAATGACACCATGGTAGCACCATATTTACAATACTGTGCACCATGGCAGACATTTCCAAAGTAGCCTCATGAGTTATGGCACTATTGTAGTGCTTTGCTGCATTAGTGTTTTGCTGCATTAGCACCATAGATTATGGCACTAGTGCAGCAAGGCAAAGGGAAATGCTTTGATTAAAAAGTGTGCCTCACTAGGACACTAGGATGTATGCCTTTGAAAGGCCTTACAACTGACATCAAGAGATGGCCAGTGAAATATGTAGGAATCAACTGCCCCATTTGATCTGTCCCCCCTACATAGGAACATCCCCCTTGCATACATCATGTCTTGGACAGGCATACTGTGGTGCAAGGACCTGGAAAGTCATGCTATACATGCATTGTGCTTCTTTGTTCATATGGCAAAAGGGGAACAGGCAACTTCAGGCTAGATTGGCACTGAACTAAATGATGATGGTTTTGCGTAAGGCCTTGGAAATATGGCCCCTAGTGAGACTGTAAGACCACTTGCAGCTGGTGTTATGCAGGAAGGTGTCCCTTAGTGCACAACTCCAACCATAACCACTACACAGGCATCCTTGCAGCATGTTGACATGGCAGCTACTTATACAGCTGCACAGATGATGATTACAGACGTGCCCGATATATGGTGTATGTTCACATTTGTGCCCATTCCCAGTGGTGCTGGGAGGCATATCCAAGTTCCTGCTGGCCCACCCTGCGCAACAGGCCTTGCACATGTTTCCCAGTGAGAGTTACACATTAGCAGATTGTATAGTTGCTACAGTGAAGGTAGTGGTGTGAGGGTTGAGAAATGGTCTGTGCATATAGGGGGGAGGTGAGTGCCCATTACATGTGTTTAGCCATTTTTGTCCCCCATACAACCCTTTTCCGTGCATACAGTGGGTCCTATGTGCCTACCCCTTCTGCCATTTGTTAGTTACTAGATTGCCCCCCACTGCAACTTATCCTGCATTTGTGTTATTTCTTGAAATGCTGCACTGTCCTGTCCTCGGACTCCAGTGACCAACTCATCTGGGATGACTGCTGCCAACAGCTCATTCAGCTCCTCCTGGGGTGCCAGGCCTCTGGTCTGCAGTGCTGCCTTTTGGTTGCAAGCCAGTTTCTCTTCTGTTCTGCACTTGCAATCGTGCCAGCGCTTTTTATAATCGGTTACAGTCCTCTTCACCTCTGCCACACCGTTGACTTTATCGACTATTCATTGCCATATGGCCACCTTCCTACCTATTGGCAACTTAGAAGTAACAAAGAGCTGCTGTTGGAGCTCTGTCACCTCACTGACTAAGCTGTTGTTTTCCTCCTGACTAAACCTACCCTTCCTCTTCCTTTTCCCTTTCTCTTGACAGTCTGTCTGGACATTCTGTCTTGTACGGGGCGAATTAGAGTCTCTCTGGGGTCTCTCCTGTCCTGCATTCTCCATCTTGGGTGCTCATGGCTTATGTTTGGAATTTCTGTTGGCTTTTTTTACGCTTTTAACGCACAAATGGTGCTAGCATGATTAGTATCAAGTAATGTGCCACAAATCATTCCAGGGCCACTTCTGCGGTATTATCGTATTTTTTTCTTAACAACATGTCCCAGAGGTTAGCGTCATTTTTTTTTCACGCTCGCTTTTTCTTTGCACTATGGTGCACTATTTTATAAATACGGCGTATGCATGGTGTTAAGGAAGACATTATGCAGCGTTAACATTTTTGACAAACAACTGCGCTAGTACAGTTGTGTGTCATTTTTCATAAATTTGGCCCATAGTTTCTGTAAACTAGAGGGTGGACGAACACCCGATCATCATACATAAAACCCACATTAGACTTGATCATTTATGGGCAAAAGAAGTATTTAGCCGACCACCTGACAAAGGAATCAGATTCAGAAATAGTCTGATGAATTTCACAGCATTCAGCAAGCAAAAAAGACATTCACGAATGCATTAGTTAAAACCATTGTTGAAACTCTCTCCACTGAGTCATACCATATATTCAAGACAGACAATACATTGACAGGCTTGATATTCAAAGCTTGTGACACCCACACCTCTCTGGATATCTTGAAGAATACCTCACAATAAAGAACATGGCAGAAATCCAAGTGGGGGCACAGATGAGAAGTAGCGATGCAAGGACACATTTCAACACATATGTAAAGTAGACACTTTCGACAACAGTAAACCATGGTTCAGACAAGGACCCTGAAGAGATAGTTTCAAAAATAAAAAGTACACACCATCAAGGAAGAGTAAAAGGCAACATCGCCTTTCGATAGTCATTGGGCAATATAACTGGTTTACTACTGCTGAACCAAGGTCACACGTACTGCTGGACTTCAGCTGGATAACCTAGGTATTCCCTGTGTGCATTTGAACCTGCAGGTGCTAAGAGTCAAGCAATCATGTAACTTAACTCCAGAAAGTGGAAATAGTTTGTTGTAGAGTCTCTTCTTTTAAAAGCAAAATTCAGTTTTATAGTAACAAAACCAGGTAACTGGTACAGTACACATTTGCACTACATTTGGCTGGATCGTGGAATCAAACTGTTTCAGGATAGTATTGCATGATCATGTTTCAACCCATTGTGTCCCCCGGTGCTTCTAAGTAGACATTCCAGGAGCTCCATATTTTAGTATCTTCGTGTGAGCAACAATGTGATTTATAAACCGTCTCTTCTCCAATCGTGCAGTAGTCTATGCCCGAAAGCCAGAGGTCTTCAAACTTTTTGATGCTGAGACCCCCTCTTAAAATGTTTTAGGTGTAAAGATCCCCTCTGACAAAAATTTCTAGAACCTGGTACTCCTCATCATTCACAATCATAAACGTCTCCAATTCCCACAGCAAATCATTTTTACGGTGAGGAAATATTAAACAGTGTTTCGCAAGCCAAACGTCAGCAGCGTGGGGGCGTGGTTAAAGGTGTGGCTATAAACTAAGGTCAGAATATATGAGGAATTGGCGAAGGGCAGTGGCGCAAGTCTTCTTGCTACACTGCTCCACGGCAAAATAAAAGGACAGGAATGGACCATATTTATGAAAAACAGTGCATTCCTGTCCTTTCTCCCTGTGCTGGTGCACAAATTGCTGCCTAGCGCCAACAAAGGCAGGATTGTTCTTGTGCAAGAAGGAGTACCTTCCTGCACAAAAACAATCCCAAGAGGCATTTTCCTCCTTCTATATGTGCGGAAGATAGTAACACACATGGAAAGAGGAAAAGCCAAGGAGAAATTAAAACATTTTTCCTCATTACGTCTGCTCTGGGAGGCGTACGGTTTTGGCACTGCTCCAGTATACGTGATTTTGTAAATCTAGGGCAGCGTCAAAATCCATGGGTGTTGTGTGGGAACACCCATCACAATGCCCATGGATTGCCTTCTTGACGCAAAGTAAGGCAATACAGTGGATTGCTCTGCTTTGCCTTACTCCATATCTATGACGCCATGTAAAGCCATGCAGAGTGGCTTTGCATTGCCTCATAGGTATGAATGAGAGGCTTGTGCCGCCAGAATGTAAAATTTGGCTGGCAGTGCAAGCCTCTCATATATAAGCCTGTGACGGGCCGCTACAGTGACAAGCGGGCCCGCCAGTTTTCGACGACGTGGATTCCGCTGCCAATTCCGACCTGGAAGTGCAGCGTACCTCAGCCAATCCCCATATACATCCGTGGCACAAGGAACAGAGTGAGCAGTTTCACGCCGTCACCTGGCTTCATAACGGGGACGGCTCCAAGGAAAGGCGCGCGGAAGAGTGGCGAAGACGGAGCTGGGGAACTGCAGGGGAGGACGGAAAAGACCAGGAAGAAGGTGCTGTGACTAGGACTGAAGACCCGACAGGAAACTCTCCCGAAGGCTTGTATCCTCAAACCAGCGGCGCGGAAGGCACCCAGCGCAAACTCCGGCCACACTTGGGGAAAAGCGTGGCCTCTTCAGTTGTGTGCCTCTCATAGGGAAGAGGGAGGGGGAAGCGCCAAAAGGGAATACCAGGTCGCGTAGTGAGGGAAGGGGTGGAGAAGGTATTGTACGATTGATAATTGTGTGATTTCAGGGGTATTTACTCAGGGTACATTTGTGTAATTTTGTTGATCCTGGTGACAATATCAGGGGACAGAGAAAACCAGGAGGGTATATGAACAGGAATATACAGACTCCAGTGGGCACAAGGGAGACGCAGGGTCACAATAAACTCATCCATTCAAGAACAAGGGGCAGAGACAGCCACAAGGAGAAGAAAACAGACACATAGGCGAAAGGAAGAGAGAGAGAAAAAAGGGTACGGGTCAACTAGAATGACTGTGTTAAAATGGAAGATAAAAACGTGGGGAAGTAAAGGAAACCCGGGAAACCCTTAGAAGAGAGAAAAACTATGGGAAGATCAGAAAGGAAAAAGAAGAAAAGAAAGAGGAAAGGAAAGGCGAAAGAGGAGACAGCGAGTACAGGAAACTGAAGAACAGAAAGAAGGCAGGACCGGGGTTAGGAAAAACAAGGGGGGAAGGAAAGGGGAAGAATTAGAGCTAAGCAGAGGACAATCCACTTACCTGTATCTATTTCGTTCTTTTTCCTGCATGCGCCTCCCGGGAGCACTAAAAGAGAAGACGAAGAGGAGACTCTCAGAAGAATTGTTAACCAACCACAGAGGACAAACAAACATTTGTTCTGCACACTTTCTATACCTAATAAAGAGTACTACCGCATCTGACCACTGGCTATCTGTCCTCATTGCGCCACCCTGTCACATAGCCCCAAAATATTCTGTATTTTTAAAGTCTTTCACCTTCAGGTAGCTACATATAAAATAACAGTGAGCTTAAATGAAAAAAAAATCAAAAGAAAGATGTTACTCATTGGGAGATACACTGTAGTGCATTATGAAACCTCTATTAGTTAGTGCACTGCAGAGGTCAGTGTATAAAGGAAAAGCAAAAGAATTAAATCTTGGTTGGTGCAGTGAAGAATAGTGACTTAAGTATTTTTAGTGCCACAAGGTCACAACCCGCGACAGAAAGCACTGTGAATATGTGAGGCATTATTTTATACTTGCATTACACACAGTATAAGATAGGTCACTACAAAAAGGTTTAAGATAAAACAGTGCTCCCAAAATGTAGATTTAAGTAATATCAGAGCATATGTAATGCCATATTTAATAGCTGTCCCTTCAACACCTCCAGGTGAACTAAGTAAGAGCTATATAAATAAAATTACATTTAAAATCACACACTTTACAGTACTGTTGTTAACTCTGCACTACTACTCATAAATAATAAATGTTCATCATAATAAAGCTTTGGGTGACTCAATCATTCAACGCCAAGAACCAGCTCCCAAGCATCCTTCATAGTTGCACATTATCCTTTACTTTTCCAGAGCAACTTGTAGGGCACATTTGCATTTCACTCAGGAAGCAAGTACCCTGGCATAAAAAACGTTTTTAGCTGTCTGTGTGGCTTTATTTCCAGCACAGGAGACTCAGTAAATCAAAGTTCAGCTGAGGCATTTTAATGATGGGAGAAGTGAGGCTGGGAGAATGCGCGACCCCCTGCCCATGTCTCCATGGCCCCCCTGGGGTTCGCTACCTCCAGACTGAAGACCTCTGTCCTAAACCAATCCTGGACTGATGGGGATGCCATGGATCTCCAAGTATATCTGGTTTGGTGAGCATGCACCCGATCCCTATAAGAATCCATTGTCCCCTGAGGTAATCCCATACCGGAAATATTTTTTAAAAACTATTTTAGGGTTGCACTCTATTGGAGAGCCTATCACTTCCGCAAATATCAAGAAGATTTTATCCCAGTATTTGTGTTAAATCAGGCATTCCCGTATGGTGTGCACGCAGAGGAATGTGGGTGCCTGGGTTCTACACATATGCCATAATTTTGTGGGGTGTAACGTAGACCTTATGGAGGAATTTGAGTTGGATTAACTGGAGGCGCACCAGTGTCACCTATAGTTTTATTGCCATTTTGGCTTCTACCCAATCATCTTCATCTAACTTCCCATTGTCAGTGACCTATTTGTTCTTAAGGTCATTCATAGTATTGGGCATGTTATTCACCAGGGTCCTGTATAGCCGGGATATGCCTTTACCACCAATGTCCCCCATTGTAAGTTTGGATTCAAATGGATTGACGTCTGGGAGTGGACTGTGTTCATTCCCCATCTGCTTCAAGTTGTGTCTCATTTGTAAGTGTTGAAAAAATTGTGATTGGTGCAGGTCAAATTCTAAAGTCATTAGTTCAAAAGAAAGCATGTGCCACATATCCCCTATTTTGGGGACACCTACCTTATTCCATTTATGAAATCCTCGCAGGTGTGGTGTTCGGGTGAGCCAGTTTCATTGCCACAGAGGTGTCTCCCTAGTGAGCTTCTTGTGCCAATCCATCTGTCTCAGGGCCAAATGCCAGAATTCAACAATGTACTTGGGATCGAGGGTACGTATTGTGGGGTTTTTATGCTGGAAAGCCTGGACCATGGGGTGGAGTCCCAGAAACTCTCCACTTTCCATCTGATGGCTGTGTCCCCTCCATCACAAAATATCCAATTCTTAATGGAAACCGTTGTGCTACCCAGTAGTACACTTGTATGTCCCTTCACCAAATACCTTATTAAATGGTGGCTCAATAAACTTAGGGCTAGATGTATCAAGGTTTGCAATAACGAATACCAAATAGCAATTTTTAGCAAATCGCTAACTGGGATTTGCAAAATGTGATGTAACAACACCATTGAAAATTTTTGGTAATTTCTTAAAATTCACAATCGCAAATAGCAAGTAGCAAATAGAGATTTGGTAAAATAGCGAATCGGTATTTTGAAATTGCTAATTGCACTTTTTGTATTCTGAAGCAGCTTGATGGCATCACAACCAGGAAGTGAGTCAGTGCATGCTGTATCCAGAAGCCTGAGCCACATGAGCAGGCAGAGAGACCTAGCACAGCACCAGGGAGGCACTCAGGAGAGTCAGCTAGGACCAGAAAAAACAATGCCCACTGACGGGAATGGGAAGGACAAAGGCGAGAGGAAGCACAAACCGAAATTCAGTGAGCAGGAATTGGAGGTGCTCACAGAAGAGGTGGTCAAGAACCATGACCAGTTATTTGGAAAACACTCACTACAGGTGCCAGAAAGTGAGAAGAGAAAAATGTGGACTGACATCCAGACCAAAATACGCGCTGTGGGTGTTGCGCAGCGTTCCACCAAAGAGATACACAAGCGCTGGTATGACTTGCATTCATGTGCCAAAGAGAGGGTAGCAAGCAGGCTAAAGGAGGCAAGGAGCACTGGAGGAGGACCACCCACTCAGACACCGCACACGCCCATGGAAGACATGGTGAAGTCAACACTGCTGCCTGAAGCTGTTAGTGGTGTCACTGACATTGACATCTCAGGCACGCCTGGCACTAGCAAAGGTAAAGGCAGTATTCATTTGAATTACCATATGTGAATGTACAAATGCCCCTTAGAAAATATCGATGGCACTATGCACAGTGATAAGTAGTCCATGCCACATATTCCATTCACCACAACAATGCCTTATGGGAGTGGTAGTCCATACTCCTAAAGTGCATCTACTACATGAATAGCAAGATAATGTAAAACCAAACAGATAAATAACACAACAGACAATTAGAGATACTATGCAAGGGTGAATGTTTATCATTTAAGTAACTGTGAGAGTACAAATCTAAGAATGATATGCTGTGCATTGTTGTTGCAGATGTTCCGGGCTCTAACGCAGAAGGAAGTGGAAATGGGAGGAATGATGAAAGTCAGCCACAGACTGATTCAAACACCAGTGAGTCCATCATACAAATACCAACTACACACAGGGCAAGAGTGCTACCCCTCCCTGAGTTTACTCTGATGAATTGCCAGAAGAAGTATCCACCCCATCTCCAGAGGTTTGAAGCACTAACATACAGCAGTCCCTTTCCCAGTGTCAGTCCACTCCCCTCGAGAGGCATTGCAAAGAAGGCAGACAGTGCACAGAGGAAGGTGACGGCCCATCATTGTTTGGTGGCTTTGAGGCATTCATGCTGAAAGTGCAGCTCCTGCAATGTAAACACACGAGATCAATACACAGGCAGTTGGTGTCAATCGATCACAACATGGGATCAATGCACAGGCAGTTGGGGTGTATCAATGACAACATGGGATCAATACACAAGCAGTTGGATTCTCTCAATTACCATGTGCAAACTGCATGGGTGACAGCAAGCTGCAGCAGAACATGTAAGGAAATGACAAATGGCATTAGGGAACGCTGCACTGTAATGCAGCAGGAGCATGTCACCCACCATAGGTGCCATCACCAACTGATGGGTAAGTTGGATGGGTTCAGAAGATCTGTCAATCAGCTCACTACTACAACTGCTTTGGTGTCACGACGTTCTATGGGCATGAAAGTGGGGAATGGCACATTGCAGTCGGGACGTTGCATGAGGACTGGTGAAAATCACCAATGTATTGGAGACAATGCAAACAGCCCGGAGTGCTACAAAAAACAAACTGGTTGGTGGGCATAGTGAGGAACTCTCTAGCCTCAGCAGTGTCACAGCCTCTGTGATGGATCCTAGGCATCACAGTTCCAGACAGAGTACTTTCTGTGAACCCACAACAAGAGGTGCCACTGAGACCACTGAGTGTTCAAGTGGAGTGTGTGGACATAAAAAGTAATGTGAGAAGTACAGGGACTTGCATATCAAGTAGCAATGCATTGATACTATGATGTCAATAGTGTCACACTGTAACTGGAACCTGACTGTGTATACTGTATACCTATATTCTATTCACACATATATTACCTGAAGTCAAGGCAATAAATGTGCTACCTACAGCAATAAATGAAAGTAGATGTGGTGTTGTCATTACTTACATCAGAAATAGTTGCCCGTAATCTCAGCATGTCTTTGTCTGCCCTCTGCTACACTGTTTCTGTCTGCTGGGTGAAGGGGTGGCAAGGGATCGTTATCCTAATTGGAGTCAGGCTATGTGGGTTCCACTGGTATGCCTCTCATTGTTGCGATGTTGTGCAACATAGCACATGTTGCCACGATTTTGAAGGTGTTTTCAGGACTGTATTGCAGTGCGCCCCAACTCTTGTGCAGGCATCTGAAATGTCTCTTCAGCAGGCTGAAGGTCCTCTCTGTAGCACTTCGTGTCCTCCTGTGTGCTGCATTGTACCTCCTATCACTTGGCTTGGCAGGATTGAGATAGGGTGTTAAGATGAAGAACTGCACTGCAAGTGCACTGTTTCCTAGAATGACAGGAGAGTAAAATGAGTTATTGTTATCTGTGACATCACATAGACATTATGTGACATTTTTAACTGTTACATTACCAAGTAGGTATACTTCGCCAAATTCCCCAGCAAGAAGTCTTGTTTGTATTCCACTGTGGCTAAAGATGTAGGAATCGTGTGTGCTACCTGGGTATCTGGTCACAAGAGCCGTTATTACGTTGGAGGCATTGCCTATGACCTGTATGTTCATGGAAACTGTTGTCTTTCTGGTCCAATAATCATACTCTGTGACAGATGGTGGACAGATAGCTACATGTATCCCAACAATGCAGCCACTGATGTGTAAATTGGGCTTCCTGTTAGAAATAACATTTTGTTTTCTGAAAATCCTGTGGGGTGTTGGGGAATTTTATGCGCAGATGGATTTTGGTTAACATTGCATTTAGGAATGCATTAAAGAAGCGTGAAAGCGCACTTTGAGAGACACCTCCAGCTGCTGATATGAACCCCTTGATAGCTTCCTGAGGCTCAGAGATGCAGTGACCATAATACCTGCACATGAGTGGGAATGGCATTGGTTCTGTGTGTGTGTCGCTGCAGTAAAGGTTGTAAATCAGCTATCAAGTCAAGTATTTTGGCTGAGTTTAACCTGTACTTATCAAAAATCTCCTATTCTGTCTGTTCAATGGGCACTCTGAAATGTGCTCCTGTCTCCTCCTCCCTCTCCTCCAACCTTCCAGGATCCTCATCCTTCTCGCCATGACATAGAGTGCAGCAATTGTGGGAAAGGGCTGATGTATTCTGGGCCTCTTTATATAGGTTGCACCTTTTTACCACCTGTTTTCAATTCATGGTAAATTGCACATGCGAAAACCCTTTTTGCGACTAATCGCAATTTGCGAATGCTTGATACATTGATTTGCGATTTGGTATTTGTGAATTGCAGTGTACGATTCGCATTATCTACTCACAATTTTTGCACTGCGAATGCCTTTTATACGTCATGAAAGGCGATTTTGCATTCGCAAAGTGGAATTTACAGATTCACACTATTTGCAAATGCAAAATGAAATTCTTTGATACATTAAGTCCTTAGTGTCCTACTCTTGAGGGCTATTCATCCCAGACATAGCCATTGATCTAGGAATGCAATTTGCTTAGCCGCCTAGGCAGTATCTTGTGTGGGTAATTTGGAAAATGTATACCAGTTGGGGAAGAGCAATCATTTTGAATAATGTGAAGTTTCCCAGGCTATTCAGTGGGAGGGAATCCCAGCATGGCATATGGAACCTGACCTTGCTTTCGAGGGTTGCAATATTTACCTCCCAGCATGTCCAAGGATCATTCAATATCCGTATCACCAAATCGGTAATGGGGACCTGCTCCTGTTGAATATGTTTGTAAGGTTTTTTGGTAGAAGGAGTAACCAAGGTGTTCAGGCTTGATTTGCCCCAGTTCACCCTGAGTCCCGAAGGGTCCCATTATACCAGCAGTGTGTGTATTAGTTAGGGGATCATGGACTCTGTTCTCTGTATGAACATCAGGACATCATCTGCATAGAGGCATATACTATCCTTAGCATCGTCCGTCCACTTCAGGCTCACAGTTGGGCTCCCTTCTGACCCAGTCCACTGGTGGTTCCACTACCAAGGAAAAGAAGTAGGAGGACAGGGGGCAAACATTTAATGTGCTTCTCTGAACTTTAAACCTATGGGATAGTGCACCATTGACTTTCACCCTCTTCCAAGGTTCACTGTAGAGCAGAGGGACGCACTTTTGGAAGTGCATACAAAAGTTCAAATGGCCACACCACTGAACTGAATGCTTTTTAAAAAATTAGCAAGGCTAGTATTGTTGATTCAGCGATCTCATTGTGTCTTGCTAGTATATTGTGAAGTCTGTGAATGCTTTCTCTTGTTCCCCTCATTGGCATGAATCCATTCTGGGCACAGTTGATCAGTGAGCGTATCACCTTCCCCAACCTCACTTCAAATGCCTTTGCCAATATCTTGGCTTTGGCATTAATCAATGAAATTGGTCTATAGGAGGAGCAATCTGTCAGTGGTCTCTTGTGCATAGGAATCACCTCCACTGTGGTGCTCTGTAGGTCTGGGGGAAGGGTTCCGGTCATTTATGGCCTTGTGTTAAACATCTCCACCATATGAAGGAATATGTGATGGGAATGTTTCTGGTAAAATTCTACTGGGTAGCTTTTGAGATCCCACTGCTTTCCCCCAGGCATATATTTGGCATCTGAAAGGAGTTACTCTGCTGTAACTGGAAGGTCAAGTGTTGTCCTGCTTTCCAATGGGAGCCTGAGGACTACCAAGTCGCCTATAATAGGGCATTAAGTTGCCAGGACCATTGGCAGGTGAGAACTGTAGATGGGTTTGTAATAGTCTGTAAAAGTATTGTTTGCCACCCACTGCTCACCATAGACCAGTTTGTCAGAGGCCACCCTCAAGCCTAGCACCTTTCTGGAGGGGCTCCCTTCCTAGAGACCAGCCAATACTTAAGCTTGATTGATTTGTCGAATTCATAGATACAGTGCTGTGTCAGCTTCAAGGCAGCCCTCCAACTCTCCATCAGTTTTTGATTGAGAGCCAGTCGAACAGCCTCCAACTGTCTTTGTCCTTCATCCATTGAGAAGGAGATCTGTTTAGTCTTGAAGGCTTGGAGTTGTTGTTTTAGGGAGTGTCAGTCCCTTTCCCTCTCTTTCTGCTCCCCCATTGTGTATGATATTATCTGTCCCCATATCACCTTCATGGCTTCCCAGAGGTTAGCATGGGTCAACTCTGGGCAGGTAGTCTGTAGTGCCCTCTTCGACACAATCACAAAAGTCTGTATCATTGAGACAACCAGCATGGGGGCTCCATAGCCTACTTAGTCCTTTACCCGCATCTTGGATTCTAATATCAACTGGGGCATGGTCTGATACCACCCTTGGATGGATTGTTGAACCTTTGCCTTCCAGCAGGTCCTCCATCAGAACAAATATGTTGTCTATTCCAGAATAGGGGGCAAGGAGCTATGAGAAGTAGGTGTATTCTCTGGAGCCTCAGTGTAAGTATCTCCACGCATAATGTAGTTCCAGTGAGTCTGCCCAGTCTCCCAGTATAACAGCTCTCCGCATGGCTATTGTGTCCCTGGTGTTGAGGGACGCTTGTATGATGTCATTGAAGTAACCCCAACTATAGAGTGCCCAAAGGGGCTGTGGCTGTCGTTTAATAAGGTCCGTCAAGGTTTGGTTTTTCCAGGCCAGTGGGCTATACATGCTAACAATTGACGAAACCCTCCCTTCAGTTGTGCCTGCAACCCTGAGAAAAACCCTGATGGGGTCAGCCTGGATTTTTGTTGCCACCAATGGGAAGGTTTTATGTAACAAGACAGCTACTCCTGAGATCCCCTGGTAAACCTCACATGGTAAACCCTGTTATAGCAGAAGTGGCCCACAAACACACAGTTACTGCCCGAGAGATAGGTTCCTGACCCAACCCACGCAATCCCCCTCTTTATTTTATCATTCAGGCCATTAATGCTTCATGTCAGGATTCTGTATGATGGGACCTTGTGATCAACAGTCAGGTTGGGTAGCATGAGGGGCAGAGGCATTGTTAGTGATTGTGCACTGCCTGAACTATAGTGACCTAAAAGAGCAAACTTCTCTGTTCCCCAATTTCCCCCATCTCACATCTCTAAATGTGAATCATCTGTCAGTCACATGACCAATAACTGTTACAAAACTGCTAAAGTAAGAAATGAAAAGCAAAGAAGAGAAAAGGAGACTAGAGAACCAAATAATAACAGATGACAGTGAACAAATTGTCGGTCTCTGAGATTCTGGGGAGAGGCTGCATTAGCCACTGGGTTCAAACATGTCAATGAGCCCATCTTGCTGTTATGAAGATGCAACAGACTTGCACAGATGTGCAATCAAGGATCTGCACCCAGGTTCTTTGCTGTTTTTGGCCTTTGGATTAGTCAGAATGGGTCTCTCATGAGTGTTGCGGACTGATGCTGCTGCCCAAGCCTGCCAAGGTGATATCATTTTCTCTATGCACGCCCTCCCCCTGGAGCCTTTGCAGCTCCTTTTTCATCTACTCAGAGCTTTTGCTGGTGTGGGATGGATGTTTTTCAGAACCACACCTGTTCCAGAGGTCAGGGGCTCAACCATGTTTGTAATAAGTTGTCTACTGTCCCATGCATATTCCGGGGTGTCAAAGAAGTAGGACTTACATTGAAAGAAGACCTTCAATCATGTAAAGTAACATATAATGCAGATGGTGAGTTCTCAGTTTTAGTTTTAACCCAATGAAGGATTTAAGCAGGGGTTGTGTTTTGCTGGTGTAATCTGAGAAAAAGCAGGACCTTTACTTTGGCACAGCATAGGTCCAATTTGTTGGTGGTCCAGCTGAAGGATTGCATCCATATCTGTATAGTACAGTGGCCTGATAATAAAGGTGGGAGGAGCCCTATGAACCAACACCCTGTGTATAAGGAAACATGGTGACAGATCTGACGGGGCCACCCAGGAACTGAACGAGTCTGTGAGGAAGGCGACTGACCTCGGGCCCTATGAGAGACCACCTACCACAAGTAATTCTCGCAGGATTGATTTTCGGCACCCTCAACCCACTGGTTGGGATCCTCAACCCACTGTGAACATTTGAAAATGCTGGAATTCATTTAAAGCAGGGTTCAATTCATCCTCATGAGTGGAGATGCAGTAGTCTGCTTCCACAGTGGATGCACAAAGGGTTTTCAGGTATTGCAGAAGTAGTGAGAGCTCAGTGTCCACTCCCCCAATCTTATCATTTAAGTATTTGTGTAAGTCCTTAGTTGCATGCAAGATTGAGGCCTGAGTTATGGAATCTCTAGGATGAGTTGGGTCCACTCGGTCTGCTGCCTCCAACATCCCATCACACCCGACCCCCAACCAGGGTGGGCCTAGTGCAGCCACTGGCCTCACCTTTTCCCACACCATAACAAAGAATCAGGCTGAGGGGAGGATGGCTGGGGTGGTGATTTTGGTGCTCCCTCCAGCCACAGACCCCTCTTGTTGGCATCCAGGGTCAGATGAGCCTGTTTCAATTTCACCTAAGTGGCCCAAGCACACTTGCCACATAGTTATGTCAGAACATGTGACCCCAAATCAATAGCGCTACAGACACACCTGTGTGTTTTAATATGTCCAGGAGGGTGCTTCCTCCAGCCGAGTGCACTATGCACACACATACCTCATTCAGTCCCAGCAAGCACATCTCACATGACATATTGGGGGTCATTACAACCAAGGCAGACCGCCGAGGTTGCGGGAGCCAGAATACCGCTAGTGCTGGTGGTATGGCTGGGTCCGCATTTTGACTTTTCCGCTGGGCCAGCGGACGGTAACAGAGTTAACAGCGGAAAAGGCACATCAACATTGCCGCCGGCTCGTAATTGAGCCGGCGGCAATGCTGATGTGCAGCGGGTGCAGTAGCACCCGTTGCGCATTTCACTGCCCGAAATTCGGGCAGTGAAATGCGCGACGGGCTCTGCCTGGGGGCCCCTGCACTGCCCATGCCAAATGCATGGGCAGTGCAGGGGCCCCCATGGGCCCCCTGGGTCCCCTTACCGCCAGCCTCTTCCTGGCGGTGCAAACCGCCAGAAACAGGCTGGCGGTAGGGGAGTCATAATCCCCAGGGCAGCGCTGCTTGCAGCACTGCCCTGACGGATTATCACAGCCGGGGCTAAAATGGCGGAATACCACCGGCCCTGGCGGTGCGACCGCGGCGGTACCGCTGCGGTCAAAATATGGGTTTTCGTACCGCCAGCCTGTTGGTGGTACGAACGCCACTTTAACCCTGGCGGTCACCGACCGCCAGGGTTGTAATCACCACCATTGTCAGTTCTCAGGAATCAGAGGTTGGGTGCAAACAGATATGGGGCAAGGTCTTGCATATGTCCTGAGTGAGTATGGGATCCCCTTGCCACCCATCTAAGGACTCATGAAGCTACTACAATTGGTGTGGGTAGGCAAGAGTATTTAGGGTTCTGTGTTGGACCCGGCCGCATAGCCAAAATTCAGGCTACTTCAGGAGTGAACAGGCCACCGGGAGTGACCTCAGTCTCCATGCCTCAGCTCAACTGCAAAAGATGCCTTGTGGTGAATCCTAGCTTGTTTTATTGGGATAAAGGGAGTTTGCTTAGCTTTCCCTTGCAGATTTGTGCCCTCTTACATAGTGACTTTTAACCTACTTAGCTTGCTCTATCTTAGACCATTTATTTAATAAAATCATTTAAAATGGCTGCCGTGTTTATAGTTGACCTCTTTTGTTTAGAGTTATGTTATCAGTGTCACCTCGCTAAGGCATCAACTCATACAACAAAGACAAACAAACTATATGGGCTCACATTAGAAATTACTGTCCCAAGTATGACGCGTTATCTATTGTTTTGGAACAACCTATGTCAGGGGTCCAAGTAGATCTGTATAAATACATCACACTTTAGACAGATAAACAGAGGGATTCCTACCAGATACCATCGCCACCATCGATGCTGTAAGTCGCCTTGACGCTGGCCCGGACTTCGAGTTCTGCCAAAGTCTGACTCAAGACCTCATTCAAGGTAATCAGGGTTGGGGCTCCTTCCAGGGACATGGCATTGGCAGATTAGGTTTAACATACCCAGCTCTCCTCTGGGTCGAAGGTTAGGCCTATTATGACAGGGTACAAGGGCATATGACATGCTTAATGTCTTCCTATGCTATTACAAGATGGTGGGGGTCTTCAAAATCATGACCCTCGTCTTTACAATTTTATCTCTTGTAATGTTCACTATCCTAATCATTGCAGCCAATATGATTTACTGTGTTATGCTGAATAAAAACTAATGAAACATTACTGCATCTTTATTATTGCCTGTGCTTGGTTGAGTATATAATACATCTGTGAGAAAGGGCTAATCTCCGTTTAACCACGACATTCCCTGAGATGTCATACTTCTGAGTCCTTGCATAAAGGCTGCCACAAATTACCTTCGACTGTTTGGGTTGTTAGTGAGGTACTGCGAGTGAGCCAGAAGGGTTGGGGCTACAGTGGCGACTTTTTGTAGGACAGGCATAGTCACCTACAAACATAAGTACTGTCATCCCCAAACCAGCAGTCTTGCCCAGGGCAAGAGTCCAATCTACGACACTGCGAACGTTCTGCTGGGCGGTCCCCTCTGTGGGGCCTCCATGGACTTGCACTATGGTACAACAGCCCAAGTGTGGCACCGTTTACGGCAGCTCCACATCCAGTTGGCCCCAGCTTAATGCTCCTCATTACTTTTTCCTACCAGTCCTGTCTGGCCACCGCTCCTTCTGTTGTCTGTCCTGGCCGGCCAGCCTCACTGTTTGCACCTCTACTCCTTCTCTCACCCTTCCGCTGTGGGACTAGCATGATTTGGGCCTCTGCTTCCTTCCACGTCCTCGTCAGTCAAGCCACCCACTCTGTCAGTCCTCACCGGGCCTGCACCGTCCCCTCAGCCACCTCAGGCCAAAGACTGTGCTGCAGAGTGTTCCAGTTTCAGAGACAGGTCACAGCCCTCTGTAGAGTCAGGATGAAGAAGAATTGGGCAGGATAGATGTAGGATGTGAGTTGACGGCACAAAGCTCTGTTAACATACGACTGCTGTCTTTGGCTGCCAGACCATGCCCCTTTTACAGGAGTTGCTCGCGGGTTGTGGAAGGGGCGGGGCGGCGAGCGGGGGAGAGGTGGGGCTGGGGGTAATACACTTTAAAATAAATTACATTTAAAAAAAACACTTACCTTGTCCACGCCGTCCTGTGCCGTGCTCCTCTTTCCTGCTGGCAGGCTGCATGCAGGTCCAGGCTCCCAGCCTGCCCTGCGGCCAATCCTGACACTGCTCAAAGCAGTATCAGGATTGGCTGGGAACGCCCAGCCAGGGCACTCCCAGGCAGACTGGGAGCCTGTGCAGGCTCTCTGCAGCCCGGCAACTTTGTTACTGGGCTGCAGAGAGAACACTGCTCATGTGTTTGGCCGACCTGAGATGGCTGGCCAAACTTACATGCGCTCTGAGGGGGAGTGCTCACAGCTTGTGTTCCCACCCCTTTAAAAAAAAGAAGGATAATAAACAAACTTTATTATGCTTTTCTTTTAAAGGATTTGCAGCTGCTGCTGCTGGCAGAGGGGCAACGCTCCTCCGCCCTTAAGGAGGAGCCGCCCCTGGGCTTTTAGTAGGCTAAGTAGAATGATATGTTTGTAAGTTACTCCAGTGTTGTACTGTCGACTCCTGATACCTTAGAAGGCTATGTTGTATAAAGTGTACTATTTCTGACATTGCCCATTTGATGATTTACACTTCTATAATTTGGCAATGATACCACAGCCCAAGACCCCTGTGTGGTCTTTCAACAGACTATTCAGATTCCACGTTGTTTCACATCCACTTGTCTTGTTGTGGAGAACAGTGTATTCTGCGAGGTTGTCTGTTGTGGTATACCTCTTGCGTCAGAAGGTACTGCTCACTGGTGGATTCCCAGTGGCACTGTGAGTGAGCAGGCAAGGGTTTCCGGTCTACTTTCCAAGAAATCTCTTACATTGTGTGATTAACTAAAACAGATTGCATGCAGCTTGGAACGAGCCAAATTTCTGCGGTCATTTCATCCCTTGCTTGTAGCCGTCCCAGTGAGGGTGTTTCCTTTACACTCATGCTCGAGTATTGTGATGTGGCACATTTCCTACATTTACATTATCGCCTAAGCCCCCTCACCTGTGTGCTTCTTGTCATCAGGTGACATTGTGCCATCATATTTGGGAAATAGCAGTGACAGACACATGCAATTATAAAACATACACCTTAAAAGCAGTGCCACCAGCTTTGGTTTACTACTGGTGTAAAGTCAACATTTGGATGAAGTTCTCAAATGGCAGCAAACTGAATTCATGTATCATCCATTTTATGGAAAGCTATACTCTGATGTTTTTCCAGAGTTGCACAGTGGATTTTACCCTTGTTAGCGGTGTGTGACCGGCACGCCTAAGACAAAATTCAACATTAGAAGCAACTATTTTCTTTTGGCAGATACAGCCACATCAACAGTATAAATCTTAGACAATTGGCATTCGATTACAGGGTGACATGCGCACAAGAGTATTTAATTAATTTTAGATTCAGTTTACTATTTCCATGGGTGCCCATGTCAATATTACATGAATTATTTGTACATTTTAAAGTATCCTAATATCTCCATTGGATTTTTAGTCAGTATAACACACAGTAATAATCTCATAGTAAACTCAAAGATTTGTATGCTAGTTAGCGTCAGGTACAAGGGTCACATTAATCAAATTTAGGTTTGTAACTGTGTGTATGTGTCTGCAAGTGTGTGTGTGAGTACAATGCAGATTGTAAGCCCACCATCCTGATTTCTTCTGAAGTACCCAGAGATCCACCTACGAAATTGAGAATGTCGATCAGGGCATTCACCAAATGCTTAGGGACAATTGGGGGTAATGGATATTGCCCAGACTACGATTCTTTTTTTAGAACAGAGCCAAAGATAAGAAGGGCAGGCTTTATTTGAGCACCAGCCACAATGTGGGCCTGTAAAATGGGAAGATCAGCTAAACAAGTATCAAGAAGCAGTCAGGAAACTCAGACAGCGTCCGATGTTCAAACCAGTCGAACTGTAATGAGGCATCAGTTTTTCACTAGCCAGTGGCTCCCAACCTGAGGTCCGGGGACCCATGGGTGAAGCCTCCTCAGGGGTCCACGAATGCTTAGAAAATTAAATAATCTTAACAGATAGGTCCCCAGGTTTAATTAATGACTCAGTGGGGGGGGTTCCAATAATGATTCAGTGGGGGTCACTGGGTTCCAGTAATGATAAAATAGGGGCCCACAGAAGTCAAAAGGTTGGGAACCACTGTACTAGACAGCAGCTGCAGTACGAGTCAATTGACACGTACATAGTAGCTCCATGCATATTAGCTGCAGATTGCAAGTTTGAGAATTTTATAAAACAGTAAATACGACTAAATATTAGTAAGCTGCATGGAACGTTTAGGAAAGGTTATGTACAATTTAAAAAACACTCTCTCACCGAAACTGAAAACAGAGTGGAAAGCGTAGAGATTTCACCCTCGTCAGCTTGGGCTGATTAAAAAACACAGGGGTGAGTATTGTTAAGTTGATTGGGGAAGGCAAGCATCGGATAACGCTATTAGCAAACTGGGTTCATACGGTAAAAGTATGTAAAGATGACAAAATCAGTTTTTTCAGACAGAGTAATGTATTTTTTAGTTGAGGTTTTAAAACACACACTCTGGTGGAAGATCATGTTCCATTGGATGTGCTTCATTCATGTAGGAGCTGTGTCAAGACCATCCTTTTTACAAAGGTTTGTCAAAGTTCAAGATCTAAACACATCAGTGTAGGTGATTTGAATGAGAATGTATGGCATGTGGATGCTGACTATAGTAAAAACAAAGACACAGTTTTGGTAGTTAAAGAAGAGACAGAACAATGTATTGATCCAGACAATGATATAGTGGTGGATGGTATTGTGTTGAATGCATTTATAGATGCATGTACCTGGAGGATGATGATTACGGTGAAGTTATGTAAGGAACAATGTGGGAGGAGGTCTCTGGAACCACCAGATAACTGCCAAGGTTCATGAAGTAAAAATATATTTTCGTTTTTTTTTTAATGCAGCTTAAGTTTATCAGACCTCATTATCCACAGGAACATATATTGCCAAAAAAGGGTTGAACATTTTGGGGTACTAGCACTGAGATTTATTTGGCATGTCTTTGAGATCAGGGGCAACAAAACAGATATCTTTGCTTGTTAGGGAAGCTGAGCCTGTGGGTTACAAATATAACGTTTTCAAACTCTGCTACAGCCAAAGATAGTAATTTCATCAAACAAATTGATTGACAAGACAATGCTGTTGTTTTTAAATTGAATGGCTTTTTGTTTTATTGGATTGGAAGCTTTGGCGTGAATTACTGGAATGGAATATACTTATTCACTCCAATAACATCACCCAGGTGAATGGCTTGCTTCCTCTTTGTTCGGTCGCCGCAGCTGGGACTCCAGAGACACAAGCATGGTAGTAAAATATCCGTTGCTTCTCCTACATCCTCCTGTCAGCATCCTGGGTGGCGATTTCCCTCCACCATCTGCCTTCTCCCATGTCAACACAGGTCTCTGCAGATTGGCCCTGAGAGTGGAAATGAAGCAGTGCTGAAAAGCCGCTCACACGGAGCCAATATCAGTGTGGTGAAATCTCTCAGCTCTCAGTGTGAGAGAAGGGAGCACAGCTTTGGGTTAGGAGGGAGTGGATTTGTGCAAAGGATTTTGGTGATGATTGTTGGCAGGCCAGGTATTTATTTTTATTTGTGGGAGGGTATATGTTGAGGGAGGTGGGGCGGGTGGCAGGATGCAAGTTTTTTTTAATACACTTTGGTGGTCACTATGACATTGGTGGTGATTGTTAAAGTGGTGGTAATACAGCCAACAGCCTGGGGATAAGTAACCACCAAATTATGACCATGGTGGTGATACCTTCCATAGACAGCCAATGTAGCACACTAGCCACCAGGTCATTAACTCCATTGACCACGGTGATAGCCAACTACAGCCAGGCGGAAGTCAAGGTACTGCAGACGATATTATGACATAGAAAACCACCAGGATTTCTGGGTTGGTACCCACCCCATCAAAAGCCTGGAAGAAACACTTCACAGAAAATGAAAGACTCACCATCAGGGACACAGCGGATTCCTCAGCCACCATGTAACCGGAACATAAAGTCTTCCCGATGCTCTACCATGCCATCGTCATATTGGAGCACCAACGCCGACGAAGACGGTGACGGTGAGCACACCCACCTAGCACACACGCACAACACACACCATTCACACACACACCATCCACAGAACCAGCTGCAGAGTAAAAGACTGTCACAGGACCCACGAGCAAATAATGCAAGGACTACAATTCTGAAGTACGAACACTGGAATTTGCTGCCAACAGCCTCCATAAAGAAAAAGGAAATGAAAATGCAGGCATCAATGTCCAGATTGGGCCAATGGTCAGTCCTAAGTTCCAGGGGGGCACATGGCCACAGGGCATAGTTTAAGGCCCAACTTGACTCCTGACAACTTCCGTACTCTAGTGTTCAGGGGCATCATGTTGGAAATAGGCAGGCACCTCATGGGGAAGGGAGGGAGGGCACCTCAGCTTGAGTGCGTAACATGCCCACTGGTTCTGGAGGGGGCTCCTTGCCCAACAATCTCTGGAGGAGAGTGAAAGGCCACAGTTTCTCGAGTGGGTAACATGCCCACTGGTTCTGGAGGGGGCTCTTTGCCCAACAGTCTCTGGAGGGGAGTGAAAGGCCACAGTCTCTGGAGTGGGTAACATGCCCACTGGTTCTGGAGGGGGTTCCTTGCACAACAGTCTCTGGAGGGCGGACTACATGCCCTCAGCTGGTGGAGGGGGTTCTTTGGGTTCCACTGCTGGTTGTGGGGGTTCCATGGGTTCCACTGCTGGCTGTGGGGGCTCCATGAGCTTCACTGCTGATTGTGGGGGCTCCTTGCACTCAGCTGGTGGAGGGGTTTCTTTGGGTTCCACTGCTGGTTGTTGGGGCTCCATGGGTTCCACTGCTGATTGTGGGGGCTCCTTGCCCACAGCTGGTGGAGGGGGTTCTTTGGGTTCCCTGTTGGTTGTGGAGGCTCCATGGGATCCACTGCCGGTGTAAGGGGCTCCTAGGTCTTCTTTGGTGGTGGAGGGGTATCCTTGGCCTTCTTTGGTGGTGGAGGGGTATCCTTGGCCCTCTTTGGTGGTGGAGGGGGATCCTTGTGTTCCCTTTTGTGACGGGCCCCGTTGACCTTTGTCATGTGACTTGCGTCCTTGCCTCCAGGTCTAGGGGGTGCCTCCAGTGACCACATCCTCTGTCCCTTAGGTTTCGCCACCCTAGTCCTCCATTTCTGAGACAGAGGTGTGGACTTACTAGGAGTGGCTGCCGTCACACTCAGGGGCCCCTTTGTGCCAGCAGCTGATAATTTTGCTGGGAGCAGTGGCAGACTGTTTGGCTGAGGTGCTGGGCTGGGTCGTTGGGACCCTGCTCTTACGGGCAGGATGGGGGGTGGAGGGGAAGGGAAAAGGTCAAGTTGGGCAAGGAAAAACTTCTTAGGGACATTGTGAAGGCATGCGGGAGGAGGGATGGGAGTGGAGGTAATGGAGTAGTTGTAGGAGGTGTACGTCTGCTGGACTTGGGTGCAGGTGCATGGACTGTGTGCGTGTGTAGGGTGGATGGCTGTTGGGTGCCTGAGTGCAAGTGTTTGTGTCTCTTTGGAGGGGGGGCAGACAGGGTGGGAAAGGACAAACAGCACATGTGGATGTATGTTGTGGAGGTGTCTGCAAGTGAGGTGGGTGTGCTGCTGTGAGAAGGTAACCTCTTTCTAGCATTGTTACCCCCACTTTTGGCCTGTTTGTGAGTATATGTCAGTGTGTTTTTACTGTCTCACTGGGATCCTGTTCGCCAGGGCCCCAGTGCTCATAGTGAAAACCCTATTTGTCAGTGTGTGATTTGCCTGTCTCACTGGGATCCTGCTAGCCAGGACCCCAGTGTTCATAGTTTGTGGCCTAAATGTGTATGTCTGTGTAGTGCCTAACTGTGTCACTGAGGCTTTGCTAATCAGAACCTCAGTTGTTATGCTCTCTCTGCCTTTAAATTTGTTACTATAGGCTAGTGATTACTTTTACCAATTTCAATTGGCACACTGGAACACCCTTATAATTCCCTAGTATATGGTACCTAGGTACCCAGGGTATTGGGGCTCCAGGAGATCCCTATGGGTTCCAGCATTTCTTTTGCCACCCATAGGGAGCTCAGACAAACCTTTACACAGGACTGCCACTGCAGCCTGAGTGAAATAACGCACATGTTACTTCACAGCCATTTTCACTGCACTTAAGTAACTTATAAGTCACCTATATGTCTAACCTTTACTTGCTGAAGGTTAGGTGCAAACTTACTAAGTGTGAGGGCACCCTTGCACTAGCAAAGGTGCCCCCACATAGTTCAGGGCCATTTCCCCGGACTTTGTGAGTGCAGGGACACCATTACACGCGTGCACTACATATAGGTCAATACCTATATGTAGCTTCTCAATGGTAACCCCGAGCATGGCCATGTAACATGTCTAAGATCATGGAATTGTCCCCCTATGCCAAATTTGGGATTGGGGGCAAAATTACTGCATCCCCGGGGCTCCACTAGGGACCCCTGGTACTGCCAAACCAGCTCTCTGGGGTTTTCTCTGCAGCTACCACTGCTGCCACCCCACAGACAGGGTTCTGCCTTCCTCGGGTCTGGGCAGCCCAGTCCCAGGAAGGCAGAACAAAGAATTTCCTCTGAGAGAGGGTGTTCCTCCCTCTTCCTTTTTTTAGATGGAGAAGTCATTTTGATTTTTTCTTTGGTCCTGAAGAAGCGTCACCAGATCTTTGTGTCCCATGAGACACGAAACATGTTGACCTATTAGAGAGGGTGGTAGGTAACGCCCTCCTCCCCACGCCATTGACCAACTAGCGAGGGTGTTAGGTAATGTCCTTCTCCCGTGTGACTTAGATTGAGAGAGTGGTTGAGCATTATTACTATCAACACACTCCACCTGCTTTTTAACCTTGGCCCTAACCTCTTGCTGATCCAATAAATTTATGACAAAAAGCTTGGTTTGAGGCAAGTTTATTTTATTTTTTCCTGCTTTCCTTCCTTTGTTGTTTGTGTGAGGTATCACTGCCAGCCTCGCTGCTTCCTCAGGCACTTAAGGAGTGAATAAGATCTCTGGTAAAGAGCCCCCTTCAAGGGGGGCCTGTCAGACATTGCACCGCAGGTCTGGCGAGGAGCATGCCCAATGATGAAGCATGACATCCAATTGGATGTCTGAGGCACTTTCTCCTAACAATACGATTGCCCTGTGTTTTCTTCTTATTCCTCTTTTCCTGAAACAGTGTACCTTATACTTCTATAGCCCTCCTTGCGTAAGCCAGTCTACACCTGTTTTGGGAACCCCCAGTCTCTGCTCTGGTGCAAAACTGGACAAAGGAAAGGGGAGTGACCACTCCCCTGTCCATAACCACCCCAGGGGTGGTGCCCAGAGCTCATCCAGTGTGTCAAAGACCTCTGCCATCTTGGATCCAGTGGTGTGAGGGCACTTTGGAGACCTCTGAGTGGCCAGTGCCCGCAGGTGATGTCAGAGACCCCTTCTGATAGGCGGCCAATCCTCCTCTGAGGGCTATTTAGGGTCTCTCCAGTGGGCTTTTCCTCAGATAACGACTTGCAAGAATTCACCAGAGTTCCTCTGCACCTCTCTCTTCAACACCTGCCAAGGATCGACCGCTGACTGCTCCAGGACACCTGCAAAACTGCAACAAAGTAGCAAGAAGACTACCAGCAACATTGTAGCATCTAATCCTGATGGCTTTCTTGACTCTTTCCTGGTGGTGCATGCTTTGGGGTCTGCCTGTCTTCATCCTGCACTGGAGGCCACGAAGAAATGTCCAGTGGGCCAACGGAATCTTCCCCCTGCTTCAGCAGGCACCAAACCTCAGCATCACTGGTATTCTGGGACCCCTCTCATCCTGACGAGCGTGCCCCCTGGAACACATGTGGTAGACCTAAGTGACTGTTCAGTGGTCCAACTGTCCAAATTTGGATGAGGTAAGTCCTTGCCTCCCCTCTCAAGGCAGTATCCTGTCCACCGCGTCAACTGCAGCGTCAAGGGCTTCTCTGCACATTTCCACAAAATCATTTATGCACAGCCAAGCTCAGGTCCCCAGCACTCCGTCCTGCGATGGTCAGCTCCCTGAGTTGATCTCCGGTGTCGTGAGACCCTCTTTTGCAGTGTTGAGATGACTGCTGTGTTCAGACTTCTTGAACCCGTGTTCAAGGACTTCTGCGGTGCTACCTTCTTGTGCATGGGCTCTCTACGTTGCTGAGAACCCCCTCTGTCTCCTCTTCCAAGTGGCGACATCCTGGTCCTTCCTGGGCCCGGGCAGCACCCTTTTTCTTCAACCATGACTCTTGCAGCTAGCAAGGCTTGTTTGTGGTATTTTGCCAAGGAATCAACTCTGCAGCCTCCAGCACTTCGTGGGGCATCTTCTGCATGAAGCAGAAGTTCCTATCACCTTTTGTTGTTGCAGAATCTTCAGCTTCTTCCATCCAGGGCCGGCCATTTTGCACCTTCATCCGGGGTTTAGTGGGCTCCTGCCCCCCTTGGACACGTTCACGACTCTTGGACTTGGTCCCCTTACTTTGCAGGTCCTCAGGTCCTGGAATCCATCTTCAGTGCTTTGCAGTCTGTTGTGGTCTTTGCAACATCCTTTATCACAACTTTAGTGTGTTGCTGGGGAAAAAGTAGTACTTTAATCCTACTTTCCAGGGACTTGGGGTGGGGTATGTTGGACACTCTTAGTGTTTTCTTACACTTCCAGAGACCATCTACAAACTACACTAGCCTAGGGGTCCATTATGGTTCCCATTCCACTTTTTTAGTATATGGTTTGTGTTGCCCCTAGGCCTGTTGCATCCTATTGTATTCTACAGTGTTTGCACTACTTTCTGACTGTGTTACTTACCTGATTTGGTTTTCTGTGTATATTTTGTGTATTTTTCTTACCTCATAAGGGAGCATATCCTCTGAGATATTTTTGGCACATTGTCACTAAAATAAAGTACCTTTATTTTTAGTAATTCTGAGTATTATCTGTCTTATGATTTAGTACCTAAATGATATAAGTGGTATAGTAGGAGCTTTGCATGTCTCCTAGTTCAGCCTAAGCTGCTCTGCTATAGCTACCTCTATAAGCCTAAGATGATAGAACACTACTAATCTGCTAATAAGGGATGACTGGACCTGGCACAAGGTGTAAGTACCATTGGTACCCACTATAAGCCAGGCCAGCCTCCTACAGCTGCATGATGTGGTGATGGTGGTGGCTATTGATGCAGTGCATGCAGGTGTGAGTGTGAATGTGACTGTGAGGGAGGAGGAGGTGAGGGAGACAGTGTAGGCAGTGGATGTTGTTGTGTGTGCAACTGTCTGTTGTTCAAGTGAGTGCTTGTGGCTTGAAGTTTGCTGCCTGTGTTTGTCTGTTCCACTCTTGTGTGATGTTTTGTGTGCATGCTTGTCTGTATGTGTGCATGTGATGGGTTGGGGTTGAGGAGACTGGAACTTGGAAGTGGTAGCTGGAGGGGGCATGGTAGGACCAGGGACACTGTCTGACATCATAGAGGAGGCCAGAGCCTGAAAGATCTCTGTAGGGCCACCAACCCACGTGGATGCCCTCCAAGTAGGTATTGCATTGCTGCATCTGGGATACCAGCCCTTGAATGGCATTCACTGTGGTTGACTGCCCTACAGAGATGGAACTCAGAAGTTCAATAGCCTCCTCAATGAGGGAAGCAGGGCTCACTGAGGCAGGGCCTGAGGTGCCTGGAGAGAAGGAGATACCCACCCTCCTGGGTGAGCAGGCACGGGCAACTCAGTGGAGGGCTACTGGGAGGACGGTGCTGGTACAGGGGTGGTGTATGTACCTGTTGCTGGGGTGGTACTGGAGATGTCCACCACCACCAGGGAACTGCCATCAGAGGAGGAATCAGAGTCAGTGTTGTCACCTCCTGTCCCCGCCATGGTGCTCCCCTCGCCCTATGTCTCACAGGTCCCCTAGGCGTCGCTGGACTCTGCCTCCTGGTTTCCATGGGCTGCAGCTCCCTCACTCGCTGGTGCCACTGATCCTCCATTAGATAATGCTAATGCACACATGAACAGGATGACAGAAGAAAATAGGGGGGTAGAGAAAGGGAGCACTGGGTCAATTACAGCACCAACACCACAAATGGCATACACATTACCATTACACACAAGGATCAAGATTGAGCACTATGCACCGCACTGGCATTCCATTGGCTAGGTACCATAGCAAGATGAGAGCCAACCACCGTCATCTGCACCCCTCCTGTGACCTACTAAGCCCTATCTAACAAGGAATGCCACCTAGCTAGCTAACAAGATTTTACCATTCACCCATTGACCCAGATCTGGACCACACAGCAATGTAGAAGCTGGCACGAAGGAGCACCCACTTACTGAAACCCACCATCAGCATCTTATGTCAGGAAACAAAGATGCGTGTTACACACACTGTACTCACCCCCGTGTGGCTGCTTTGCTGCCCTCAAGTGCCCATACAGCTCTAGTGAGCCCACTGCCAGTATGCAGGCCATCAGGGGGGTAAGATTCTGACGAGCACCCTGCCTTTGTTGGAGGCCATCCCCAGCTGGGCCTCTGTGATCTTCTGGGCCCAGTGTCTCATATCCTCCCACTGTTTCCTGCTGTGGGTGCTCCACCTGCTATAGGCCCCCAGGGTCCGCACGTCCTTGGCGATGGCATGCCACAATCCCTTCTTCTGATGGGGTCTGACCTTCAGAGGAAACACAGACAGGAGGACACCTTTAACCATACAATCCAGCCTGTCACACATATGGCCCAAAAATACAATTTCCCCTCTAATGACACACACATCACCCAGAGCCCTGCATGTTCACTACCACCAGCCATACCCCCCCACCCAAATGACACACTGCCAGCACACACACATCTCCATTCAACCTTGTTGCATGCATCATCCTCCTGGTGTACTCACCTGTTTATTTGGAGGCCCATACAGCTGTCCATACAGGGGTAGGACCCCATCCACCAGGCGCTTTCACTCCTCTGAAGTGAAGGCAGGGGCCCTTTCCCCTGTCACACGGGCCTGGGCAGTTAGAGACTCACGTCACAGCAGCACACGCAGTGGAGGTGTTGTCCTGTGGAAAGTCAGGAATCAAGTGAGGTCATAGTCAGAAAATGGCGGTCACGTCCAGGGCGGTGTACACAGTCACCACCGCCAGTGATCCTTATTGGACACCGTACTCCATAGAGCCCCATGTAAGCCAATATTTAGCACAGTGGTACAAGACCGCCTTCCGCCATCACGCCCAACGCCGGCGGAGTTACATCTCTTCCCCCTGTCCCTACTTACAGGACAGGTAGTTGCTATTTTATGGTGCAGGTCGACATTCTTAAATTGAAAACGGTGTCACTGTCAATTGTACATACATTGCCATTTACATAGTCCAGTAATATACATGGTCAATGTACACTGAAGTGGTGGTTCCATTGTTCAGTTTGTCACTCCCTTCTCTTGTGTCCCTTAGGTACCTACCATGGTGGAGGAATAGGAGGAGGAGGCAAGTCCCCGTGGCTACACTGGAGGACGGGCACATAATACTAACCTATAGACTGGACAGGGCCACAATAACAGAGCCGTGTGCTCAATTGGAGCCTGATCTGATATCTATTATCCATCATCCCACTGGGATCCCCTCTCTTGTGCAGGTCCTAACAGTGCTCCATTTCCTGGCATCTGGCTCTTTCCAAGTGACAGTGGGCTTGGCTGCAGGAATGTCACAGCCAATGTTCTCAATAGTGCTGGCAAGGGTTTTGGCTGCCCTGCTCAAACACATGTGCAGCTACATTGCTTTCCCCCATGTGGATGATTTGGCCAATGTGAAGGTTGTTTTCTATGCAATAGGATATATTCCATTGGGGCCATTGATGGAACACATATAGCATTTGTCCCCTCTCCCAGCACAATGAACAGGTGTTCAGGAATCAGAAGAGTTGCTACTCACTCAATGTGCAAATGGTGTGCCTGGCTGACCAGTACATCTCCTATGTCACTGCCAAGTATCCTGGGTCGGTGCATGGCACGTTCGTTTTGAGTAATAGCAGCATCCCACATGTGATGGCACAACTACAGAGGCACAGGGTGTGGCTAATACGTGAGCCTGAGTCCCTACCCAATGCATGTCAGTGTATGGCTTCAGGAGTCATCCCCCATACCATTGTGCAAGGCTAATGTTTGTCCCTCACTTCTTGCAGGCTACTCAGACCTGTTGTGGCTGTTGACCCCTGTAAGGAATGCCAGGAAGCTTCAAATGTCCTCATTGCTTGCCCTATTCCCTATTGCACACCACACTATTTGCTTCCTCACCGACATGTCCCATATCCCTCACCACAACCCACTCAATCCTTGCCTGCACATTCAAACCACATGTTCTTATGAAACCCTACAATTCATCATACTTAGAGACTCCTTCACATCTTTGTTCTCTGATCAACACCTACTATACCATAACATTCCAAGCCCTCCTAGTTGCAACCAGACCTTCTTGCTGCAAAAACTCCTGTCACACGTCACTCTCTCTCAGTACCTACAACTGTTCCTTGGGGTCTAGGTGAGACACAACAGAACTTCTACTCACCAGCTCAGCATTGAGATATTCTTATGAATCATTCTTTGATGTGATTACTGAAAGCTGCATTTACAATATCTTTCTACAGAGGGAGAGCTATTCTGTTGTTTATTGCTACATGAGCTGGGGAGAACTTCAGGTAGTCTACACAGGAGAGCAGATGGCCAGAAAACAATGCAGCAGACAACTCGGCCTTCAAGGCCGAGTGACATGGAGGAGACAGAAGCTCTAGCACCTGGTTGCCACAGAAAAATATCTATGGTTCTAGAGTCCAACAAAAGGCACAACTCTAAATCATGGCTCTCCAAAATTTTCTGTAATAAGAGCTGCTGATGTTCATTGAAAACCATAACAAGCTTCGGATGTTATCAGTGTTGTAATAGTGATTTAACAGAACGAGATTACTTTATTGATCCCCATATATCAGATTACCTGCAGGTATCATCTCAATTCATTAGGCATGGTTGCCAGCAGTAATGTAAAAATTGAATTGTTAGTGTGGAATAGTAATACAGAAGAGCCAGAGCTGCAATCCCTCAGGTACCAAAGTAATAATCCTAAAAGTAATACGTCTCCTGAGTGCTGCATGATTTGTTATTTAGTGATCAGCTTTAATTTATTTTGGGAATTCAACCATTTATCTACAAGCAACAGGTAGTGAGATCTGAAAATATACACATTTTCATCTCAAATGCACACTTTTAAATTTTGGTACACATATGTTACTTCAACCAAGCAAAATCCTATAATTTAGAATGCTGGGCTGCACACAAGAGAGGTACTCATAGGTAGCTGAGGAGGTACAAGTGGCATGCAAGCCACTCAGTGGAGAATGTCTACTACAAATTAAATGAACGGAAGACCAAGAAGAGTGATTCTAAAGAAATACAACTGAGTAAACACAGACCAGAGAGGACCAGGTTTTCGCCATGAAAGACACCTAGGAACCAGAAGGCTGAACATCATAATATTAATAATACAGTACACTGTTCCACACAAAAATAAAGAAACACAACTAATCTACAGGGAAGCAGAAAAAATCTGGAGCAAAGCAGCCCTCACACATCCTGTAGGATGTCAAGCTTCATCACTGGGCAAAGCTCCACATCAGACCGGCACTGCAATGTCTGATGGGCCACCCTTTCAAAGAGGAAGGGGTGGCACTTAACGAGGAACATATTTCCAATAAGGCGCGTGCCTACAAGGGACACACACTAAAGATGTGTACAGGAGAAAAGGAAAAAGTGTATACAATTGACTCTGAACCAACAACATCACATTTACTAATTCAGTGAAGAAAGGTCAAGGCCAAGATTAAAAACAAATGCGGGGAGTGCTGGAGGAAATAATGCTCGACCGCACTCACACTCAACTAGGAAGATGAAACCCTCTTCAAGTTCCTCTAGTATAAGGTCGACATGTTTCGCGTCTAGGTGGCCAAAAAGGGTCCAATGATGCTTCCTCAGTGCCAAAAAAACATAATTTCTCCTGGAGAATGTGCCTATATTCGAATACAGTCAATGAAAGGTAACTGGTCACTTACTTATATCAACTGCTCGTTGCGGTTAGTCTTAGTCATCAAGCCGCCCATCCCTCATTACAGACTGGGCTCCATAGGAAAGCGCATTGCCCAGAAACAGGTGTGCTATGTTGCAGTGTTGCCTGTTTCAAGCCCAAGACCTACCCGGGCGCTGCGTTCCTGGAAAATCCTATAATTTAGTATGCTGGGCTGCACACAAGAGAGGTACTCATAGGTAGCTGAGGAGGTATAAGTGGCATGCAAGCTACTCAGTGGAGAATGTCTGCTACGAATTAAGGGCCATATTTATACTTTTTGACGCAAAACTGCGCTAACGCAGTTTTGCGCCAAAAAAATTAGCGCCGGCTAACGCCATTCTGAAGCACCATGCGGGCACCATATTTATTGAATGGCGTTAGCCGGCGTTAGCCAACCGGCACTGCCAGGTGTGCGTGAAAAAAAACAACGTACACCAGGCAGCGCCGGCGTAGGGAAAAATGGCGTTTGGGCGTCCAAAAATGGGGCAAGTCAGGCTGAGGCAAAAAAATCGTCTTAACCCGATTTGCGCCATTTCTTTTGGGCGCCCAGACGCCATTAACATGACTCCTGTCTTAGCAAAGACAGGAGTCATGCCCCCTTGCCCAATGGCCATGCCCAGGTGACTTATGTCCCCTGGGCATGGTCATTGGGCATAGTGGCATGTAGGGGGGCACAAATCAGGCCCCCCTATGCCACAAAAAAAAATTAAAAAAAATACTTACCACAACTTACCTTTTCTTCCCTGGGATGGGTCCCTCCATCCTTGGGTGTCCTCCTGGGGTGGGCAAGGGTGGCAGGGGGTGTCCCTGGGGGCAGGGGTGGGCACCTCTGGGCTCATTCTGAGCCCACAGGTCCCTTAACGCCTGCCCTGACCCAGGCGTTAAAAAGAGGCGCAAATGCGGGGTTTTTTGCCCCGCCCACTCCCGGGCGTCATTTTTGCCCAGGAGTATAAATACGACGCATATGCATCGGAGTCATTTTTTAAGACGGGAACGCCTACCTTGCATATCATTAACGCAAGGAAGGTGTTCACGCCAAAAAATGACGCTAACTCCATGAACTTTGGCGCTAGACGCGTCTAACGCCAAAGTATAAATATGGAGTTAGTTTTGCGTCGAATTTGCGTCGAAAAAAACACGCAAATTCGGCGCAAACGGAGTATAAATATGCCCCTAAATGAACTGAAGACCAAGAAGAGTGATCCTAAAGAAATACAACTGAGTAAATACAGAGCAGAGAGGACCAGGTTTTCGCCATGAAAGACACCTAGGAACCAGAATGCTGAACATCATAGCCATTGATGTTGACCCAAATTAGAAAGAAAGACATGGGTGTAAAGCAAAATAGACCAGGCCAATAGCTAAGAACATTAATGACAATTTAGAGACACTTATGAATGTGTGTAAAATTGATCAATCACCTACTCATGAAAACAGAACTGGGCGCCAGAATCATCCTTTCCAATGCTAGGTCATTTATAAAACACCGACAACAAGGGGAGCCAAGCCACAAACACCCACCCAATACTACTCTAACATATTTACTAGGAGCCTCAGAGAAAGGAGTAAACTTTGCATTCTTTGGAGGTCCTGTAAAATCACTGCATGCAACAGATAATGTCCCCTAAAGCTTGCACGCAATAGGTGGGTTGAGAGACTACATAGCACAACACAGAGACAACCTTAAACTTACATCACTCTGACATGAACTTGGACATGCCTAATGAGCTCAACCATGAAAAAACTGTGACCGCTAAACCACACCACATCCACTCAGTTGGGGCTGGACTAATCTTCAAATGCAACTCGCAGACCACTTGAATGGAAAACAATGACCACATCACAATACACCCATGGATAATACCAGGAAAAGATATGACGACAAATGTTTGGTAAGTGTGTGATTTTTAAAATCTGAAAGCATATTTATGTTTTTTTTATCCTCCTCAATTTCAATTCCCCTTTCTTCCAACCCCTCACTCTCAGTAATCAGTGACTCTTGCATCATTTTATTCTATCACAATTTGTTTCTGAACCTAGGCCTCTTGATTCTTCTCCTCTAAACGTTGCTTCTGTTCCTCTAACTACAGTACACCTCTTTCGTATTTTTAATTTGTTAGCTTCTTCTTTCAAGCCTATCTAGGCTGTTCTCTTGCTTTTTAATCTTAAGAGTTATGATTTTGGGAGAGGTAGCTCAGGGTTTGTTATGCAGCATTGTGGAAAAGTGAAGCTTCATTTCAAGAAACATGTGCTTGCAGCACCCATATTGATACACACAGACTCCCCTCAACAAAGATGAGCATGAGTCGCATTAATCATTGGGACCTGAGGGTAGCCTCAAATTCTAAAGGGATTGCTCACAGATATTGACGCACTGCCTTTGTACATCAACTCATTAGTGTTCATAGGCAAAGCCTGATACTCAGTTGTGCCTGAGAGGGACATTAGGGGCACTGTCTTCACACCTAGAGCTGAGAGAGTCAGACATAGGATGTGTGTAAGTGTACCATGGATGTATGCTTAACTAGACTTTCTAGAAAGCTATCAATGTCTCTATTAAATTTTTGCCTGCTATGTGCTTGCAGGGTACCCCAAAATTCACCTTAATCAAATGCCCACTCTTACTAGATTGGAGATGGCGTTAAAATTCAATGTAATGAGGCAAAGCGTGTGTTGTCACCTCCAAATGCATCACAATTATCTGAGTTCTAGGTCAGTGGAAAAGTGAAGGGCTTTATTAAAAAAATAAAAAATGAGGTGTTACAAAATCAATGTCATGAAAACTTTCAAGTGAAAAGGGCTATAGAGAGGAATGCAAAATCCCAAAATATTCAAAGTTCCAAATGGGCTGCAAAACTGGGAGAGTAATGGACAGCATCCCTAGTGGCAAAGGGAAGTCTTTATTCTCACCCATAAAATCGAGGAATTGTATACATTATTTTTTCACATGACATTAGCAGAACTACAGAATCACTGTGGTATGATCAAATGTATAATTTTGTCAACAAATCAGAGGACTGTAAATTTAAATGTCATACTGAAGTGGTTCCCAGCCTGTGGTCTGGGGACCCCGGGGGGACCACAAAGCCCCCTCAGTGGGTCTGTGAATGCCTAGAAAATTAACTAATATTAACAGATTAATAAAGTTGTCAAGGAATGTGAAATTGGAGGCTAAAAATTAAATTAGTGTCCCCAGATTGATTTGTGTGAGCAGTGTAGGTTCATCAAACAGACTACAGTATGGATGTTTTGTGGCTTTGATTGAATTTTGAAAAGCTCCAAACTTCCTATTAAAATGAAACTTTATATTTCTTTTATTTGTTTGCAAATGAAATAGAATGTGTTATCATTGGTGTATGTGTTTGATAGAATGCTTGTTTCTGCATTTTTTGTGTATTGTTTTGCGGTTCAAATGATCAACAATGTTTAGGCCTGGGTCCCCGGCTCCCAGGAATGACTCAGTGAGGAGGTTCCCGGATTCCAATAATGATTCAGTGGGGGTCCCCAGGTTCCAGTAATGATAAAGTGGTAGTCCACATAAGTCAAACGTTTGGGAGACACTTTCACAATGCCTTATCATCTAAATTGGGAACCACTACATGAATAATTATTTTGCCCCTTCCATCCAGGGATACTTAAAGAAGCTAGATACATGGAAAATAGCATGTTATATGAATGAATAGGGAACAGTGATCTAGTGAAAAGATCTTGAAATGTTTTCAATTTAATGACTTAGGACTTTATTATGACTTTGGTGGTCCCACCTCGGGACCACCAAAGCCACGGGGAGGACTCATAACAATGTTCCCGTGGGGCTGACCAGTGGGAACATTGTACTATGACATTCTAGCCAGGCTGACTGGCGGGCAAAGTGCTCCAGTATTAGCCTTGGCTCCCTTAATGGAGCCAAAGCCAGTACCGTAGCAACCCAGACAGTGCGCATTCAGATGGTTCTGGGCAGGGGGGCTTGCACTGCCCATGCTGCCAGCATGAGCAGTGCAATGGGCCCCCTGTGGCCCCCAACACTGGCTTACTGCCAGCCATCCATGAAAAGCTGGCAGTAAGTGAGGTTGTGATCAGCATGGCGGTGCTGAGTTCAGCTCCGCAGGGGCTGAGCACAACCCTGACCGCAGTCAGCCCGTTGGAAACCATGTTCCTGGTGTTGAATGTGGTCCCCTGGCAGTCCGACTACCAGGATCATAATGTGCCCCCAGGGTCCGCACGTCCTTGGTGATGGCGCGCCATAATCCCTTCTTTTGATGGGCGCTGACCTACAGGGGCAAGACAGACAGGAGAACACCATTAAACAAACAGTCCAGTCTTTCACATAAATGGCCCACCATACCCCTTTCCATCACCATTGGTACACACATAGGCCAGTGCACAACACCCCCCACCCACCCTTGCACAATGCATTGTGGCCAAAGTGTTCTCACATGTTGGTCTGGAGGCCCATACAGCTGTCTTTACTGGGGTAGGACCCCATCCATCAGTCGCTCCAACTCCTCCGAAGTGAAGGCTGGTGCCCTTTCCCCGTTGTTTTGCGGTTGTATCATTTTCATATTCAATGAATGCTGAATGTTTCCCTTGGAACAATGCCAAGTATTGAGACTGCTTACTCTGAAGGCATCTTGAAGCAATCTGTGAACCAGATGTGTCGGCTGCACCCTGCAGTCATGTATGCACTCTCAGCTTAACCTCATGGTGCTATAAGTAGGCAAGGGTCGTGACCCAGGAGGCACAAATATTTTTAGGCCCTTTCTGCCCCCCTTGGCAGATCGGCCTACTTAAATTAGGTTGTTCTCCCCCAAGGGGGGCAGAAAACATTAGACACGAGGAATAATTTTTTTTCCCGTTTTTTACGGGGGGAAGCGGCCCCTTAGGCAAGGGTCCTTAGGCAAGGGTCGCTCCCCAAAGGGGACAAATTTATTTTAGGCCATTTCTGCCCCCCTTGGGGGCAGATCGGCCTATTTTTATTAGGCTAATATGCCCTCAAGGGGGGCAGAAACCACTAGACAATAGATACCAAGGATTTGTTTTCTATATTGACATGAGGAGAGCGGCCCCTTAGGCAAGGGTCGGTCTCCAGGGGGCCAAAATGTTTTTTGGCCATTTTTGCCCCTTTTGGGGGCAGATCGGCCTATTTTAATTAGGCCGATCTGCCCCCAAGGGGTCAGAAAACAGTAGACACTAGGGAAAATGTTTTTATTTGTTTTTTTTACAGGAGGGGAGCGACTCCTTAGGCAAGGGTCGCTCCCCTGGGGGCTAAATTTAATATAGGCCATTTCTGGCCCCCTTGTGGGCAGGTTGGCCTATTTTGTAGGCTAAACTGCCTCCAGGGAGGACAGAAACCCCTGGAAACCAGGGATTTTTTTAATGCCAATTTCATGCAAGTGGAGAAACCCCTTAGGCAAGGGTCGCTCCCCGGGGAGAACATTTGTTTTAGGCCATTTCTGTCTCCCTTGGGGGCAGGTCGGCCTATTTTAATTAGGCCAATCTGCCCCCAAGGGGGGGGGGGCAGAAACTACTAGGCACCAGGGACATTTTATTTATTTTTAACATATGAGGAGCGACCCCTTAGGCAAGGGTCACTCCCCTGGGGAGCAATTTTACTTTAGGTCATGTCTGCCCACCTTGTGGGCAGATAGGCCTATTTTTATTAGCAGAAACCACTAGACACCAGGGATTGGTGTGTTTGTGTGTTTTGTTTGGGGGGGACAATCCCTTGGGCAAGGGTCACTCCCCATGGAGCACATTACTGTTGGCCATTTCTTTTTTGTTAAAAGAGGGTGGGGGCAAAGTTGTTCTGCCCACCGGTGGACAAATGAGGCAATTACCCCTGACCACACCCTAGGGTGGAAGAAAGCCTACAAGATGCCAGGGAATTAAAAAAAATGGTGGGGTGGTGGCTACCAACCAGTATGGGCATGGTTATGCCCCCACCCCAACTGAAGGGGGCAACAGTCTTTTAGCTCCCCCCTGCACACTAAAAGATCTTATCCCAACGGCATGCAAGAGGACATTTGATTATTTGTGGTTTTGGTTTGACATTTGGACCATGAGAGCTGGCTAACTCTCAAAATCGTCCCACTTGGAATGGTGAGGGCTGCACTTTTTGAACTTTGGGACTCTGCCAAGTAGAAAAATCTCCAAGACCTAGACACATTTGAAAACTAAACATCTGGGTGAGTCCAGGGTGGTGTGCTTCACATGCACCTCGCACCCTTTTCTTACCCACAATGCCCTGCAAACCTCCAACTTTGCTTCAAATCACACTTTTTCCCCACATTTTGTGATGGAACCTTCCGGAATCTGCAGGAATCCACAAAGTTCCTACCACCCAGCATTGTCACGTCTATACCGATAAAAATTCTACCCCACTTGTCAGCCTAAAAACTTTTTTTTCAAACTGCCCTTTTGGACCCGCTTTGGTTCCCCCTCAATTTGGACATGTTGTTGTCTCTTCCCTGTCACAGAGACTTGGCCCACCTACACAAGTGAGGTGCCATTTTAATTTGAAGACTGAGGGGAACATTGGGTGGTAGGAAACTAGTGCTGGTGTGGTGATCACACACAGAAATGTGGGGGAAATGTGATTTTTTAGCTAAATTTGAGGTTTGCTGAGGATTCTGGGTTGGGTAAGAAAACACTGGGGGATCCAAGCAAGTCACACCTCCATGGTCTCCCTAGGGTGTCTAGTTTTCAGAAATGTCTGGGTTTGGTAGATTTCCCTAGATGGCTGCTGATCCCAGGACCAAAAACACAGGTGCCCCCCCCGCATAAACAGGTTGTTTTGTAATTGATCATTTTGATGTGTCCACATCGGATTTTGGGGCATTTCCTGTCACGGGCACTAGACCTACCCACACAAGTGAAGTGCAGTTTTTATGGGGAGATGTGGGGGAATGCTGGGTAGAAAGAAGTTTGTGTCTCCCTTCAGATTCTAGAACTTTGCTGCACCGAAATGGAAGGAAAAAGTGTTTTTTTTTGCCAAATTTTGAGATTTGCTAAGGATTCTGGGTAACAGAACCTTGTGAGAGTGCCACAAGTTACCCCATTCTGGTTTGCTAGGTTTTCCTAGGTGCCGGATGAGCTAGGGCCAAAATCCACAGCTAGGCATTTTGCAAAAAACAGGTCAGTTTTCTTTGGGAAAATGTGATGTGTCCATGTTGTGTTTTGGGACATTTCGTGTTGCGGGCACTAGGCCTACTGACACAAGTGAGGTACCATTCTTATTGGGAGACTTGTGGAAATGCTGGGTGGAAGGACACTTGTGGCTCCTCTCAGGTTCCAGAACTTTCTCTCACCGAAATGTGAGTAAAAAGTGTTTTTATGCCAAATATTGAGGTTTGCAAACTATTCTGGGTAACAGAACCTGGTGAGAGCCCCACAAGTCACCCCATTCTGAATTTCCATAGGTTTCTAGTTTTCAGAAATGTATAGGTTTGCTAGGTTTCCCTAGATGCCGACTGAGCCAGAGGCCAAAATCCACAGCTGGGCACTTTGCAAAAAACAGGTCAGTTTTCTTTGGGAAAATATGATGTGTCCATGTTATGTTTTGGGGCATTTCCTATCGCGGGCACTAGGCCTACCCACACAAGTGAGGTACCATTTTTTTTATCAAAAGACTTGGTGTAATGCTGGGTGGAAGTAAATTTGTGGCTCCTCTCAGATTCCAGAACTTTCTATCACCAAAATGTGATGAAAAAGTGTTTTTTTTTGCAAAATTTTGAGGTTTTCAAAGGATTCTTGGTAACAAAACCTGGTGAGAGCCCCACAAGTCACCCCATCCTGGATTCCCCTAGGTGTCTAGTTTTAAAAAGTGCTCAGGTTTGATAGGTTTCCCTAGGTGCGTCTGAGCTAGAGGCCAAAATCCACAGGTAGGCACTTTCCAAAAAACACGCCAGATTTCGATGTAAAAATGTGATGTGTCCATGTTGTGTTTCTTGTTGCGGGCATTAGGCCTACCCACACAGGTGAGTACCATTTTTATCGGGAGACTTGGGTTGATACAGAATAGAAGAACAAGTGTTATTGCCCCTTGTCTTTCTCTACATTTTTTCCTTCCAAATGTAAGCCAGTGTGTAAAAAAGACGTGTATTTGAGAAATGCTCTGTAATACACATGCTAGTATGGGGACCCCGGATTTCAGAGATGTGCAAATAACCACTGCTTCTCAACACCTTATCTTGTGCCCATATTGGAAATACAAAAGTTTCCTTGATACCTATTTTTCACTCTTTATATTTCATCAAATGAATTGCTGTATACCGGGTATACAAAGAAAACAATTGCAAGGTACAGCTCCTTTATGGGCTCTGGGTACCTAGGGCTCTTGATGAACCTAAAAGCCCTATATATCGCCACAACTAGAAGAGTCAAGCAGATGTAACGGTATATTGCTTTAAAAAAATCTGCCATAGCTGGAAGAAATTATAGAAGAACATCTGGACAGAAATGGCTCTTTTTTCACCTCAATTTCAATATGTTTTTACTTTAGCTATTACTTTCGTTAGGATAACCTTAAAGTATCTACACAAATTACCCCTTGCTGAATTCAGAATTTTGTCTACATTTTAGAAATGTTTAGCTGTCTGGGATCCAGCATTGGTTTCATACCCGTTCCTGTCACTAACTGGAAGGAAGCTGAAAGCACAAAATATAATTAAATGGGTATGTCCCAGTAAAATGCCAAAATTGTGTTGAAAATGTGGTTTTCTGATTCAAGTGTGCCTGTTCCTGAAAGATGGGAAGATGGTGATACTAGCACCACAAACCATTTGTTGGTGCCGGTTTCAGGGGGAAAAAACACTAGCTTTCTTCTGCAGCCCTTTTTTCCCATTAAAAAAAAAAAACATTTTGCTGTATTTTGGCTAATTTCTTGATCTCCTCCAGGGGAACCCACAAACTCTGGATACTGCTAGAATCTCTATGATGTTGGGAAAAAAAGGACACAAATTTGGCGTGAGTAGTTTATGTGGAAAAAAAGTTATGAGGGCCTAAGCACGAACTGCCCCAAATAGCCAAAAAAAGGCTTGGCAGCTGAGGGGAAAAAGGCCTGGCAGTGAAGGGGTTAATAATAATAATAATAATCATCATCATTATAATCATAATAATAACAACAACAATAATAATAATGAACATTTCTTTTGTTTTCTTATTTCTTTGAAAACAATGATCAAAAGAGACTTCAAAAGGTTTATTTTCCTTTTTTCAGTTAATTCGGTTTATGCTCTCAGACATATTTCTTTCTTCTTTTCTGCATTTTATTTGAAATTATTTCACAGTTTCAACTAATCTCTGACAGTCTATTAATAATCTTCCAGTTGGTTTTTCATCAGGTTCTCAGTTTCACTTTCAAAGGTCTATTAACAACAGTTAATTGAACTGAAAGTCTCCGGTTCTGAGCCTTCTGCTTCTGATACAGAATCAGGTGAAGCTTACTTTCTATTTGTGAATCTATACCTTGCTGATCTTTTAGCAACTGATGACTTACTTTCACTATTGTTTTCAATTACTGCAGGTTCCTAATTGATAGGCTTTAATCTTTCATTTTGCCAGTGCTTTATTTAACATCTCAGGATCTTGGGTATTTCAGTCCTTGAATCTTCACCTGTGAATCTTCTCCACTCTCTAATGGACTTGAACTTTGATCTGCAGAATGATTCACTGTGAACTGTTTTCGTCCTCTATGGTTTCTTGTGACTTGAATCTTCAATTGGAGCTTCTTATTGGTGGGATCAGAGACTGATTTTTCCTGCTCCCACTCATGACTTTGACATTGTAAGAGTGCTTCACTCTGATTCTTGACATGCAATTGGTCACTACCGCTGGTAACTTCACAGGATCTTCAGTTTTTTTTTCAGTAGAAACTTCTATAACATATTTGATTTCACCGGTTTCATCATTTTCACCTTTAAATATTCTAACCCCTATGGATCCACACTATGAACTTGAGGTTGAGTGTGAGGAGCAGGGATCCACTGTGGAACTCCAGCATACTGACAGCAGTTTTAGACACAAGTATATCTTGAAAAAGGCCACACCATCATTCCTCCAAAAAACAAAATTCAAACTAGTTTCTTGATGACTACCCAACAACCAGGATACAATGGGTAGCATTTTATTTATTTGATCTGTACTGTGCCAAATTCACTTGATGACTTGATGGGAAGTAGATTTCACCATATCAGCCTGACCTTTCCAGTAATCTAGAATGATGTCATCAGTCATAAGTGGAGCTGAAGAATTGTAAGCCAATCTCATAGCTCTGCCCATCAACATTATAAGCTGTGGGATACCAGTATTTTTATCTGGGGTACTTCTGGTATTTATTAGGCTAAGAGGAACAGCATCAGGACACTTCAGTGTGGTAGATGCACATACTTTAGTCAGCTATTTGTGTATAGTTCCATTCATACTCTCAACTATTCCAGAAGATTGAGGGTGATAACTACAGTGGAAAAATTGGTAAATTTGGAGAGCTATACACATCAATTCTAAAATCTCATTCATGAAGCCTGAGTCATGATCCATCTCAGTGGAGGTCAGCAGATACATATCTGTATCAATTTCCTTAACAACAGTTTTACAACTGTCAGGTGGGGTAGTCCTCAACCCATTGACAAAACAAGCAGACCATTATGAGAATGTATTTAGGCCACTGTAAACTGGCATTTTAAATAAATGTGCTTGAATCCCTATAAATTGGCTCTCTGATTTGTCAATATTATTCATAAGCACACTAGTCTACTTGCCTTGATTGTTTATTTAATATAGGAAACTATGGTCCTAGAAGGGGGAAGTGTCAACCTCAACTTCCACAGTAACCTAGTGAATAACCATCAATAGTTTGGTTTTACTAGAAAGAATACATTTTTATTCAATTATTCATAACTTGGAATCAAAAGAAGAAAAACTCCTTAAGCTCGGCTAACATGTACTTTCCGAATTAAAGAGGTGTTCACAAATGATTCAAAGGCGCAGTGAAAGTGAGGTAAGTGAGTAAGACATGTGCTAGTGCTATGCAATATATACATAAATAGTGACTGTGGAGGATCCACAGTTGTTTGATCTGACCTCTGAAATAGTGTTGCAAGCTCTTGAATTACATAAACAGTACAGTACACTATTATTGTGTCAATGTTTCAACCCTTTGAGATTATTCGCACAGGGTCATCGTCAGGACGAGGAATGGGAAACAACTATAAAGAGGAAACCTATGTCAGTGGTTTTGGGATAATTCCCATGTATTGTAAATTATAACAGGAGAAGTAAAACCTACCCATTAGGTAGAACTCATGCAGTAAATTACATACAGTACGTTCAGGAATGGAGCCACATATAATTAGTCTTTCAATCTATATTTAGAACATAAATACATTGTGACTGAACTCAGTTGTGGCTACAAACATTGTTATAACACAATGTGGTGCAGGACTCACCTAAAACAATTACCTAGAGCCTCCTTCAGATATTAGAAAACTCTGTGGGAGACGGGTCCATTAAAGGTCCATAGACTGTGACACAATTACCAGCCTTGATATGACATTCCTTAAGGTACTAGGAAAGAGAGAGGATGAATGACTAGGAGCCCCTAAATTACCAAAGTAATTGAGGACTAGATGTGCCTGTGTGCAGACTCACTGCACAAAAACAACAACGACCTGTAGAGATGAGGTATGCCTTGAGATTTCAGTCTATAGTCTCAAGGAATGATAACTCGTAACGAGGAAATGTGCATTAAATGAGAACAGAGTATGTCAAACATGTGACTGACATGTTGACCAAACAGAATTATAAATCTCACCCAGTTAGATAAATGGCAACGTTAATTAGTCAGTGCATTGTAAACTTAACACTGTGGCCTGTGTAACACACCAATTTCCAAACTGCATAATTTACATAATTGGGTGACATGTTTAATCCAGCTTGGTTACTTATTTTGCCACATATGTGATGTGCTATGTACTTTTTGTTTACTCCCCTCAACTCATGGTCTTTTGTCTTGAATTTACAGAGCACTGTTAAGTCCCTCAATTAATTTAAAGAAGTGTGAAGTGGATTCAATAGATAACAACTTACACCTTCTGTGTTTACTATAGAATTTTCATTTGATTCAGCTTGTTCTGCTCATTGAATCACAGTTCATTCTCAAGTGCACATTAAAAGGTCACTTGGTCTGCATATTTATTTCCAAGCATGACCCTATATGTTCCAGCCTTATAGGCAGCACATGTGACAAAACAATCTCTTTTTGTTGTTGTTTTACTTTAAACAAAAACAAGACTGTAGTGAGAATTTCTGAGGGGAGTTCCAGAGGATGTCAGAAAACTCATGCACCGCTCCAAAACCACATTGGCTGTCTAGTTAGATCATCACATTCAAATTTTCTGACAAGCAAAACGCTCATCAATGCAACTAACTCTGCCTCTTGTGCTGAAGTTACATTTAGTAGGTGTGACGCTTCAAGAATTTCAGAAATGGAACGTAAGCACACATCAGTACTCCATAATGGTCTCTTAAGAGGAGCCACCAACAAATAGCATCAGATCATGCATTTCAAGATGAATTTTGTAAATGTAAGCTCTTGGTTTGGTAATAATTCTGATATTAATGCAGTGATTTTCTGGCTCATCATCATCATCATTACTCTTGTGTCTGCCTTTATTATTGTTTGGAAAGCAGCACTGCAGAATGTAAGAAATCTCATCTTTTGATTGAAATATTCTCAGTTGCCAGTATACCTTATTCATATGTAGTTAAACAAATGTTTGACGTGCTGAGTCCAAGGAGAAGTCAGGGGAATTGCAACAGAAATTGGAACAAACATAATCGATTTATGTCCCATCATAATCCCCTCACTTTGCACAGTTGTAATGCAAGCAGCTACAACTGCATTCAAACAATCAGAAATACTTAGAGCCACTGGATTCAACACATCTGATATATAGGCCACTGGACGTCTTCATGTTTCTTTGTAAGTACAAGAACTGCACACCTGCCTTTATTATGGCAATAGAGGAAGAATTCCAAACTATACTCAGGTATTCCAAGGGCAGGTGGATTACAAAATCTTTTTCTCAACACGTAGAAGGTCTCCAAACATTCATCATTGAATGCTACTGGATCTTTGATATCACTATGGGTAAAAATCACTAAAGGCTATAAAGTCAAGGGAAGGTTTCATGACTAACGACAGTTGCCTACAATTCCCAGGAGCATTCTCATTTCACTCCGGGTGGTCGGAGGATTTATTTTCAGAATTGCAGAATTACATTCTTTTGAGACTTTCCATGCTCGTTTTCACTCCTTTTTATTTGATAACCATAATAAAAAACATCTTTTCACTATGCTGAATATTGTGGGGGAAACCTTGCAACAAATGTCAGCGTAATGATTCAATTTTGTCATTGTGTCAAGTTTACAATCTTTGTTCATCTGTAGGTCTTCTACACTGTAGGTCTTGCACCAAGACTGAGCTGCGGGGCTGTTAAACTGTTAATTTTCAAAATCTTTCTTTACGATTTCACTAAAAATTGAAGGGTTGCAAGGGCTACCAAGCACATCCCAAAGAATTCCTGTTCAATTAATTTTCAAGGACTGGCTTAATTTCTTTTACTCTTCTCCTGAGAAATATGTACTGTTTAATTCCAGTGAAAACAGCATTTTGTTTCACGTTTATCCTACCAAACTTTGCACTTTTAAATAATCCCATCTCTTTGTCAAAGAAATCCCACACCTCTTCTTTGACAGCATGTATTAAATCCAGATGTAAATAATGTTTAGGGCTTCATTATGAGTTTGACAGTCTGACGGTAAGACCGCCGCGGTGGTGGCTGCCAAAAGACCACCATGTTGGTGGTCATACAGACTGCCATAATACGAGTTATACAGCCAAGCCTGCCAAAAGACAGCCAAAATGCTGATACCGCAAGGACTCTGTAGGGCAGGGAAGAGTCAGTCCAAATACCAGCACTGCCAGCCTATCAACTATCAAACATCCACCCAATCTATTACGAGCCACAAATCACAGTAGCGATTCTTCCATGGTGGAAAACCAATGACAGTGTGGACCGTGTCAGTTTGGCGGCACCACAGTAATACACAACACCCTATTGGATAGTTTGAATTTCACACACCTGACACATCCACACACCTGACACACCTTCAAACTGCACTTTAAAACCCACCTCACCCACCTCGTCAGATCACACAATCCTTTCCAACCAGAACACCACACACAGCAAGATAGAGATCGCAAGAATAATTTTCAAAGCATAGATCAGGCACCCCTCCACACTTAAAATACCACTCATCTCACACCTCCTCAATGTCCCCCGCACACAATTTATTACTCTACATGGCAGGCACCACCCATCACCCACTAACAAAACAGCACCCACACCTCATCGTCCATTTTCATCACTTTTCCATCTCATCCGAAACACCAGCATGTCCCCACAAAAAAAATCCTTGTGTCACTGATGACGAATTGAGGGTCATAGTGCATAAAAGCATCAGAGTAGAGTCTCATCTATTTGGAGCTCAAGTCCAGCAAACTACTATTGCCAGGAAAATGGAGATGTGGCAAAAAATAGTCAACAGGGTGAATTCTGTTGCCAGCTATTCACGCACAAGGGAGGACATCAGGAAGAGGTGGAATGCCATCAGGGGGAGGTCTGTTCCATGGCTGCCAGGCACCAGCTGGTGATCAGAAAGTCTGGTGGTGGTCCCCCACCTCCTCCCCCACAGTTCACATCATGGGAGGAGAGAATCTTGACCATCCTGCATCCTAAGAGCTTGACAGGAATACCTGGGGGAGCGGAGTCAGGTAAGTCACAACACCTATGTCACCCACAAGTTTTGTCTTGCATGCTCAATGATCACCTTATGATGTCTTAGTTGCCAACCCACTCACCACCCCTGTGTCTAATGGTCCTAATACCCCTGTCTGGCATCCCACATGTCAACTAAATTCACCTGGGGACAGAGTATCTGTGTTTGGCAGGGGTAATACAGGGACAGCATTACAAATCCCAGCAGGCACTGTTCCATCGTTAAGAAAACCAGAACAGTGTATGTCTATGAAAATTGCCTTGCATGTCAACTAAACAGTCGACTAAACCCACCTGAATGCTTCACAATTGAACAGTCTATGCCAATGACAGCAATGTAATGGGCATCTGCCAGTACACTACCACCAACACACAGCAACAGCTGTGTCCTCTGCTAAACTGCCCCTTCTACCTCCCATCAACTATTGAAATATACACACCTGGGGGAACACACATATGTGCAGTGTGTTGTACATGGTGTAACTTGGCACATATGGCCAGGTAGAAAGGTTACTCCTAATTTGATTGACAAGTCAGTTACCACAATACTGAACTACTGCTAACTGTGAGGTAACATGAAATATATTAAGCTGCCAGCTGTGGAAATGTCCACATGAGAATGGCATTGTGAACAGACATCCAAATGCCAAGATACTCTGACATCCTGTAGCAAAGTGTATGTTATAGGGATTGTCAGTATTCCACATAGTTGTACTCCAGATTTGAAAGCAGGCATCACTGTCATATCAGGGGATAAAGCAAAGTCTTTCTGTACATGACTCAATGCATATCCACCTGTCAAAGTTTGATGCCACATGTTACATTAGAATCTGCAACTGTTTGTTCCACTTCTTCAACATGTCTACTTACCATTGGGACCATGGAGAGGGCACCAGAGACAGCTATTTCCCACCCCCGGATGAAGCCCTCAGTGATGATAACATCCCTGGATGTGTGGACAACGAAGACAACTCTGGCCCATCTGGGATACCTGGTCAGTCCATAACTGTCAGCCTCACCCTGCCCACATTGACCCGACCCAGCCCTCTTGCATCGGTGTCCCAAGCAACCATTGACCCCCAAACCTGTGTCCCGACGACAGTTTCTACAATTATGTGCCCCCCCAGCACAGGTATCAGAATCACAAGAAGAAAACCCCAACAATGAAGAACCTGCCGCCACTGGTAGTGGGCAAAGTGTGCAAAGGGCGCAGGCACGTGGGGTTAGGGCTTCGTGGAGGGACAGTGTGGGACAGGGAACTGATGCTGCTAGGGATACTTCTGGCCAGACATCATCTCCCAAGTCTTGTGAGCTTTACCAACAGTCCCAAGGTGTCACGGGCCAGGTACATGCCATGATGGGTGAGATCAAGCAGCTGCAGAGGGACATCCATCAGGAAGTAATGCAACAGTGGGAGGTCCTAAATTCAAACATGGTCTCTCTAACTGGGGTGCTAAGAGACATCAACACCACCCTGAGTAGGGCTCGTACACAACACCAAACCCCTTCCACTGGTCATGTCACATCAGCCCTTTCTATATCTGTGGCAGCTAGTAGAATGGAGCCTCTGCCAGGGGTAGGGCATGCCTTAGACACCCCTGCCTCTGTAGCTGAAGAACAACCCCACAACCATGGACGTCCACCAAAACAACTAGGAGGTGCAGATGCCAAGACTACAACCACTGCCAGGAACTGATCCTCTAATGACTGTGTCCCCTTGTGTGCCACTGATTCACCCTGTTGACTATTTTATGACCTCTCTCTATTTTTCACGGATAGTGGTACACTGGACTTGAGACTCCAGATGTTGTAGCAGCTACCCTGATGATAACATCTAGCATGACTGAAGCCTTCACTGTTTGTACTTTATTGCTTTGATCCCATACATTATATTTTTTCTGTGCACTTGTAAATAAACATATCTAAATCACAACAAATGTTTGTGAGTCATATTTCAACTATTTCAACCAGTTAGCTGTCAATTTTCTTGAATACACATAATACACCCAAATGTGGCAAATGTGGGAATAGACAGGTTACATGTATTTTTGATTCTGGGTTCAATGCATACACAATGATACAAGTGGACAATCGTCAATCCCCATTTATAGCACTGTACAGCACATAGGCTGACCACATGCCAATGAACACACAGTGAAGTACATGTCCACAATTTAGTGAGTCAGCATTGGTGTTAGTAACTAACATCCCACAGACCTCTAAAGTAAGGAACATGTCGGACTTTGTCTATCCAAATTGACAAACAGATTTGTGAAATTTGTCATCGGCTAGACCCTTATCACGTATCCTTACCATACCTACCAAATGAATATATCCATTATACAGACAGAGGTCAATACAACTGCCCCTAGTCAGGGAACCTTCCACTTACCATGGTCAGGTATCTGTAGGCATGCTACTCACCTATGTCAGTCTTGACACACAAGCACAGTGGCCTGAAATCAGAAAACACAGTGACAGCTACATACAAGTAAGCTAGTACCATTTTTAAACCAATGAGAAGGTTGAGTGAATGGATTGCACAGGAAGACATTTGTCATAGAACTATGTTCACACACATGACACAATTGGACCCACATACTATGGCAAACAGGTATATTGTGAGGAAAAGAACACAGCCATCCCACTGTCCTGAAAGCTGGGGCATGATACTGATACACCACCAATGTAATGTCAGTGAGTAACTGGATCAATCCATGCCCACTTCACATGTCAAACCAGTTAAATCTATATGTCTGTGACACAATTTAGAAATGTCCACATGAGGATGGCATTGTGAAGAGATCAGGAAGATACCAATTTGAAATAAGGATTTTAGGCAGGTAAGGCTGAACATGACCTAGAAATACATGTCCCAAATAAAATTGTAACTTTGAATGTGCATTGACAAACACTAAGAAAAAAGGACATCACAAAAGTTCAAAGTCAATTTACCATTTTGCAGTAAAAGTTGGGCTATGTATTGCAAAACTATGAATAACATGTCTGATGGTCATAGAAAGACCCTTCTCAAACATCCAGAACCTCACCACTACCCTACTGAGTCAATCAAACTACAGAACACATACCTACAGACATGTGAAGTACTGATTGATGAGATCTGCCCAGATGTCTCCACCTTCATTTTCATCACTGTCATTCTCACTTGGTATTTCTGCATTCTCACTCAGTGGAAATGCTGGTGCCCCCTCATCAGGGATATATGGGATCGGATGCCTCAGGGCGAGGTTGTAGAGCATGCAGCAGGCCACAATGATCTGACACACTTTGGCGGGTGAGTAGAGGAGAGTTCCACCAGACCTATGAATGCTACAGAATCTTGCATTCTGGAGCCCAAAACTCCACCCCACAACATGCTGTGTCCTTCCATGGGCCTCATTGAAGCGGACCTTCCCTGGCATAGTTGGGTACCTCACTGATGTCAACAACCAGGGATGACTTGGGTATCCAGAGGCTCCTGTAAAGAATCATTACATGCGTGCATACATAAATCTTGGACATCCTTACATTTGGCAGCAGACATAGGATACTAACACACATGACATCTGTGACTTACCAACTAGCCAGGCCCTCTCTGGGTAGTGTCATGTCATCAGCTCTCAGATGGAGCTGTTCCACATGATGAAGGCATCATGGACTGATTCTGAGTAGTGTGCACATATTTGGGAAATGTAGAGGTCCGCCAACGAGACTACTTAAACACTAATGGAATGGAAGTTCTTCCTGCTCCTTTACACCTATCCATTGGCATGTGGAGAAACCAAAGCTACATGGGTACCATCAATGGCTCCCACTACATATGGGATGTGCGGTAATCCATAAAAATCTGCCTTCACATGGGCAAAATCCCCATGTTGTGGGACTCTGATGTAGCTGTCCAGGTATTTTAATGAAGCAGTGAGTACATCCTTCAAGACCATGCTGAATGTAGGCTGGGACATGCCTGCAGTTACGGCCATGGTATTCTGAAAGGACCCTATAGCTATGAAATGCAGTTTTGACATGAATTGTACAATGGGTGATATGCTATTTGGATGATGAATGGCAGGCATCAGATCTGGCTCCAACTGACGGCAGAGATCCAAAATTGTCTGCCTATCCAGGAGGTAGATCTGAATGACATGTCGATCCTCCTTGGTCTGCAGGTCCACTAGTGGACGGCACTCTGGAGTTTGTCTGACCAATCTCATTCCAGAGTAACTATGGGGGTGATTCTAACCCTGGCGGTCGGTGTTAAAGCGGCGGCCAACCCGCCAACAGGTTGGCGGTAAAAAAAATGGGATTCTGAGCCTGGCGGGAACCGCCAACACAGACAGCCACCTTAACACTCCGACCGCCACGGCGGTACAAACAAACAGCGCGGCGGTCACCGCCAACAGACAGGCGGCAGACAATGTACCGCCCACACTATTACAACTCACCAATACGCCACCTTTTCCGGGGCGGGAGCACCGCCGATAAAAACACGGCGGAAACAGACTACGGACGGGAAAACGCTCACCACTACGCACTTCACGAGGAAGGAGGACAGCATGGAACCCGAATTAAACATCCTACCTGCTCTCGTCTACCTTCTCATCTACCACGAGTACGAAGTCCGGCGCAGACGACAACGGTGAGTACTGCACCTACGACACACGGGAGGGGGAGGACGAAAGGTTACGGGCACACACATATGCGACCCCCCCCCCCCAACTATGTACTCACCAATGCAGAGAACCAAGTCACAGTGACACCACCCAAACACCCCTGAAAAATGCTAGGACATAATCATATTTGGAATAAATATTTATGTACCAAAAAGCTCCAGAAAATTAGCGTACAACCATGAAAGATATTCACAACAAAACTAATGACATACACATCAGTGTATAACTGAAGTACCAAGTCCTGCACATCCTACGAATTCAGCATGTCCGTGGGCCAAAGTCTTGAGAAACAAGGGCAAAGCCCACACAGGAGACCTGAGTCCTTTGGAGAGAACACTGCAGGGGCATCAGATGTAAAAACTACAGGCACCTCAGGGGGAAGGGAAGGGGGGGGCACCACAGCCACATGAGTCCACGACGCCAGATCCACGAGGAGCCACCATGCCCACTGGACCATCCTGGGGAGTTCAAAGCCACAGTCTCTCAATGTCTCTACAGTGGGTGGGCTGCCCACTGTACCATCCTGGGGAGTGCAAAGCCACAGTCTCTCAATGTCTCTACAGTGGGTGGGCTGCCCACTGTACCATCCTGGGGAGTGCAAAGCCACAGTCCATCAGGTGGATGACAGTCTCCACTGGTCAAGGAGGAGGCATGGTGGGCACAGTGAACCATAAACGGTGCTTGAGACGGCGGTGCCCAGCGGAGCGGTGCTTGAGAGGAAGGGCCCAGCGGAGCGGTGCTTGAGAGGAAGGGCCCAGCGGAGCGGTGCTTGAGAGGAAGGGCCCAGCGGAGCGGTGCTTGAGACGGCGGTGCCCAGCGGAGCGGTGCTTGAGAGGAAGGGCCCAGCGGAGCGGTGCTTGAGAGGAAGGGCCCAGCGGAGCGGTGCCTCAGAGGAAGGGCCCAGCGGAGCGGTGCTTGAGACGGCGGTGCCCAGCGGAGCGGTGCTTGAGAGGAAGGGCCCAGCGGAGCGGTGCTTGAGAGGAAGGGCCCAGCGGAGCGGTGCTTGAGACGGCGGTGCCCAGCGGAGCGGTGCTTGAGAGGAAGGGCCCAGCGGAGCGGTGCCTCAGAGGAAGGGCCCAGCGGAGCGGTGCTTGAGACGGCGGGGCCCTGTTCAGCGGTGCTCTTCTCCACGGCGGGGCCCGGTTCAGCGGTGCCTATCTCCACGGCGGGCCCTGTTCAGCGGTGCTCTTCTGCACCGCGGGCCCTGTTCAGCGGTGCTCTTCTCCACGGCGGGGCCCTGTTCAGCGGTGCCTATCTCCACGGCGGGCCCTGTTCAGCGGTGCTCTTCTGCACCGCGGGCCCTGTTCAGCGGTGCTCTTCTCCACGGCGGGGCCCGGTTCAGCGGTGCTCTTCTCCACGGCGGGGCCCTGTTCAGCGGTGCTCTTCTCCACGGCGGGGCCCGGTTCAGCGGTGCTCTTCCCCACGGCGAGCCCTGTTCAGCGGTGCTCATCCAGCAGGTCAAGGGAGCCAGACCTGGCCTCGACTCCCTGCTCAGTCGCCCTCGGACCGTGACATTTCTGGACCCTTCGGGGACGGACTCCTGGCCTCCTTAGTGTCCTCCTTCCCAGCTGGGATGTGGCATGTGGGGTCCACCTTCTCCGCGCTCCTGCTGCCCTTCCGCTCCTTTGATGGGGCTCTCGGGCCCTTGCCTCCCCTAGATGGTGTGGGTGGTGAAGTGGCCGCACATTGATCCTTGGGGGCAGCCCTGTCGGTCCTCGCACGGCGGTCCTTGTTTTTGCGGGTCCTCTTGCCGGGGGGGGGGCTGGACGTGTCCTTGCTGCTGATCGATGTGTCACTGCTGGCAAAGGGTGGGCTCCAGAACCCAGGCACAACAGTGACACCCGAAGCTGGGCTGGTGGTGGCTGCGGTGCTCTTGGGACTCTTTGAAGATGGATGGGGGAGGTCATCGGGGGGAAAGAGGTTAAGGTTAGCCAGGAAAAGTTTTTTAGGGCCAAGGTAAAGGGTAGGAGAAGTGGAGATGGAAGTGGAGGTAGAGGAGATGGTTGTAGGAGAGTCAGGTGTGCTGTCATTGGGTGAAGGTGCTGGTGCTGTAGGCTGTCGTGAGGTGGATGGCTGTTGGGTGGGTGGCTGCCTGCGTTTGTGTGTCTTGGAAGAGGGGGTGACAGACACAGTGGGAGAGGACACAGGGGACGTGTACATGGCAGTGGGGGTGGTGACTGCACGAGTGTGGACTGTACTGGAGGGTGAGGTGGTGATGGAAGCACTGGCTGATGTTGGGGTGCATGCAGGTGTGAGTGTAGACGTCACAGGGAGGGAGGAGGGAGACGAGGAGGAGGGGGACACAGGGGTGGCAGTGGCTGTTGGCATGTCTGCATCTGGGTGTTGCTCGGGTGAGTGTTTGCGGGATCTGTGGTGCTTGTGTTTGGATGAGCTGCTCTTGGGTGTTGAGGTGTGTGCAGGCTGGTCTGATGGTGTGGATGGGATAGGCTGAGGAACAGGAGACAGAGACAGGCTGGAGGCAGTCAGAAGAGGGAGGCTGGAAACAGGGACAATGGCTGCCGTCAGTGCTGAGGCCAGAGCAGTGAACGCTCGTTGATGGGCAGCCTGACCCGAATGAATGCCCTCCAGGTACGCATTGCTCTGTTGCACCTCCCTTTGCACACCCTGGATGGCATTCAAAAGGGTCGTCTGCCCAACAATGAGCGTCCTTACCAGGTCAATGAGCTCCGCACTGAGGGCAGCAGGGGCAACAGGGGCAGGGGCAGGGGCTGAGGTGCCTGGGGCGAAGGAGACGCGCGCCTTCCTGGGCGAACCGGCACGGAGCGAAGACTGAGGGGCTGCTGGGAGGGCGGGGCTGGTGCGCTGGGTGGCGGCTGTACCTGTAGAGGCGGGGGGCACGGATGTTGCCGCCACCCCTAGGGAGCTCCCATCTGAGGACGTGTCGCTTTCGCTGCTCTCACCAGCGGTCCCCGTCGTGGTGCTCCCCTCGCCCTCCGGATCACTGGTGCCCTCGGTGTCTGTTCCTGGGCCCACCGCGGCCTTGTGTCCTGCAGCTCCCTCATGCTCCGATGCCATATCTCCTCCGCCTGATGATGCTAATGCACACATGCACAAGAAGATGAAGAGAAAGGGTGTGGGGAGAAAAAAGAAGACCAGGTTGAGTGCATGCAATGTCAACACCGTTGGCGGAGAGGACAGACACAGGTGCCTAATGCACTAAGCCGCGCATTCGGGGTACACTACTCAGTACTACTGACTAAGACAACAGGCCAAGAGACGTCAAACGCGCACATGGGAGATGCTGGACCTTCAATGGCTGTACTTGTCACCCTACAGAGGTGGGGGCCGGGGGCACAGGGCCATGCCTAAGGGAGAGGACTACACTACAGAAAGCGCCCTGGCCTAATGTCACCCACAGCCCTCCTCCCCCACCCAGACGCCTCCACTGCGCAGAAAGATAGGAGAATGTGCTGATACTCACCCCCTTGTGTCTGCTGTGATGTCTTAAAGCGCCCATCCAATTCAGGGTAGGCCACCGCCAGGATCCGGGACATCAGGGGGGTCATGGTGCGACTGGCACCCCTCCTAGGTTGGGAGGCCATCCCCAGCAGTGTTTCTGCGGTCTTCCTTGTTCCGCGGCGGATGTCCTCCTACCTCTTGCGGCAGTGGGTGCCCCGTCTGTTGTGGACCCCCAAGGTCCGGACTTCCTTGGCGATGGCACGCCAAATCTCGATCTTCTGATGGGCGCTGACCTATTAGACATGTACAGGGTGGAAAGGAGGAAATCATCAATGACCTACATGTTAGATGTAATTGGCCCCCCCCACCCACTTTGCCATATGGCACATGCTCTCATCTGTCGGGCGTTGCACTCCTCATTCGCCCCCCACCCCACCCCACCAACTTACATCCACCCCAATCCACACAGGCATAGCCCATTCCATTAGCACCCGGTGTACTCACTTGTTGGTGTGGAGGACCGTAGAGTAGCGCATACTGGGGGAGGACCCCATCCACGAGCTTCTCCAACTCTTCAGACGTGAAGGCAGGGGCCCTTTCCCCAGTCGCAGCAGCCATTGTATCTTCCAGACCGAGGTCACAGCAGCACTTGCAGTATAGGTCCTCTCCTGTGGATGATCAGGTTTCGAGTGATTAAGCAGATAGAAAATGGCGGTCACGCCCGCGGCGGTGCGTACCGCGGCGGTGCGTACCGCGACCGCCGGCGCACTTCGTTATTGGCTCCTGAAACCCATAGGCTTCAATGTTAACCAATGCGGCTTTGCGCCGCGGTCTTCGACCGCCTACCGCCACGGTGTGCCCCGCCAGCGCATTGACCTCACATCCATTGTCCCACTTCACAGGTCAGGCAGCCACCATTTCAAGGGCCTACATGGCTTAATTTTGACTGCGACACACAGGCCTAGGCCTTGCATTGCCACACATACACGCCTTTCAACCCATTGCCATTCTTTAACTGTGCAAGCTGTCTGTACGTACCTGTGGTTTGGCTAACTCTGTGCTCCATGTTGTCCTTCCTAGGCACCGTCCGCTGGGACTTGCGATGAGAAGGAGGAATCCTCGCGTGTACCGACCGCTGGTGGACCTGTCGACAATGGAAGAACGCCATATGATACTTTGATACAGACTTGACCGTGCCACTATCCATGAACTGTGTGCCCAGCTGGAGCCAGCCCTGATGTCCCCCATCCGCCAACCCACAGGGATTCCCCCTCTGGTGCAGGTTTTGTCAGTCCTCCATTTTTTGGCCAGTGGGTCATTCCAGACCACAGTGGCCATGTCATCAGGGATGTCTCAGCCTATGTTTTCTAAGATTTTGAGCAGAGTGTTGTCTGCCCTGATGAAACTCATGCGGAGCTACATCATTTTCCCCGAGGAGGGTGACTTGCCTACAGTGAAGGGTGATTTCTATGCCCTTGGACATATCCCCAACATCATTGGTGCCATTGATGGGACCCATGTGGCTTTGGTACCCCCAAAAGACGATGAGCAGGTGTACCGAAACAGAAAAAATTATCATTCGATGAATGTCCAGGTGGTCTGTTTGGCTGACCAGTACATCTCCCATGTAAATGCCAAGTTCCCTGGGTCAGTGCATGACGCGTATGTGATGCGAAATAGCAGCATCCCCTATGTGATGGAGCAGCTACAGAGACAACGTGTGTGGCTAATAGATGACTCTGGTTACCCCAACCTGCCGTGGCTACTGACCCCAGTAAGGAATCCCCGGACAAGGGCAGAGGAACGCTACAATGAGGCCCATGGGCGTACTAGGAGGGTGATTGAGCGAACCTTTGGCCTCCTGAAGGCCAGGTTTAGGTGCCTGCATATGACAGGTGGATCCCTAATGTACTCACCAAAGAAGGTGTGTCATATCATCGTGGCGTGCTGTATGCTTCACAACCTGGCTTTGCGACGCCAGGTGCCTTTCCTGCAGGAGGATGGTCCAGATGGTGGTGTTGTAGAAGCCGTGGAGCCTGTGGAGAGTGAAGAGGAGGAAGACTCAGAGGACGACACAGACAATAGGGACAGAGTGATACAACAGTATTTCCAGTAACACCCAGGTAAGAATCACCCACGCCATTTCCCAATTGCTTCTAGCCTCCTGCATCTGTACTTTCTGTAGTTCCCACCAGATATTTTTGGGTAATTTTTGATTTTCCCTTCCCTTCTCAGTGCTGTATGACGCAGTGCCTGACTTCTGCTTGGTTTGCCCATGAACTACAGCGTATTGACATTGGTATGTTGTCATCACTAATTGACAGAACAGATATTGAACAGTAATATGTAATACATTTGCTAATAATACAGCATGACTCCAAACTGATTTGTGTGCAATATGTGATTTATTTACAGGGCTAGATATTGGTACATGTGATTATAAGGGTGATGGGTGGGGGTGGAGTAATGTCCATGGCAGAGTCCAGTTCTCAGTCTCACAGGTGCATTGTCCTTTTGCCGGTGGAAGGATAGAGCAGAGGCAGTTCATGGTTGGACAGGGTGGCAATGTGGGACAGTGGGAAGAGTTCAGGGGGTATGTCCTGCTGGCGGGGGTCTTGACATCCTACTCTGTCTTTTTTTTGGATCTCAGGCTCCTCTTACGGGGTGGTTGTTCTTCAGCAGGAGGTGGGGTTCTGGTGGCCTGCCGTGGTGTTGGAGCCTCCTGTCCACTAGCGCCGGCGGAGGTGGTAGGCTGTTCCTGGTCCGGGCTAGTGACAGGGGCCCTGTGTGGTGCCACATGGCCCCGCAACGCCTCTTCTATCCTGTTGAGGGCCAGGACGATGGTCCCCATTGCGGTCCCGATGATTCTCAGCTCCTCCCTGAACCCCATGTAGCGTTCCTCCTGCTGTGCCTGGATCTCCATGAACCTGGCCAGTACCGTCGCCATCGTCTCTTGGGAGTGGTGGTATGCCCCCATGATGGTGGTGAGGGCCTCTTGGAGAGTGGGTTCCCTGGGCCTCTCCTCCCCCCCCTGTCGCACAGCAGCCCTCCGAGCTGCCCGGTTTCCCCCGGCCTCTGTCCCCTGGACGGTGTGCCCGCTACCACTGCCCCCAGGTCCCTGTTGTTGTTGGGGTGTTGGGTTAGCCTGGGTGCCCTGTAGTGGCAGACACACCGCTGATTGAGCTGTCCTAGAGACAGAGGCATGGGCCCGCTGGGTGGGAGCTGTGCTGGTGTCGGCAGAGGGGGTCGGGTCTGGTGTGGCCTGTGGCTGCCTGAGGGGAACCGACTGCCCAGAGGTCCCCGATGGTCCGGGCTGGTCATCAGGTTCACTGTCGACAGAGCTGCTATCCTCAGTGTGGGCCTGTTCCGGTGGTGGGATGGACACTTCTGGACCCTCCTGGCTGGTGTGTTGTCGTTCGGGTCCTGCATGGGGTAAGAGAGTTTGGTTATTGTTTCTGTGTGTGCAATAGCATGCGTGTTATGGGTGCCCTTGTCCCCCAGTGCAGGCATTCCCTGGAGGGAGGTGTTGTGAGGGTATTTAGTGGGGGGGAGGGGTTAGTGCAGTGGTCATGCTTAGGTGATGGGTGCCCATGATTTGTGTTGGCATGCAGGAGTTGGTGTTGGGATGGGTGGGTTGTGCTGGTGAGACATTGTCAGGGAGGATGTGTGCTGGGGGGTTGGGGGTGAGGGTGGGGGTGTGGGTTGGCATGCTGCTGGGATGGGGGGGATATAGTAGTTGAGATGAGACTTACCAGAGTCCATTCCTCCGGCTACTCCAGCGAGGCCCTGAGGATGCAGGATGGTCAAGACCTCTTGCTCCCACAATGTAAATTCGGGAGGGGTGGGTGGGGGTCCGCCGCCAGTCTTCTGGACCGCGATGTTGTGCCTGGAGACCATCGATCGGACCTTCCCCCGTAGGTCGTTCCATCTTTTGCGGATGTCCTCCCTATTCCTGGGATGCTGTCCCACCGCGTTGACCCTGTCCACGATCCGCTGCCATAGCTCCGCCTTCCTGGCTATACTGGTGTGCTGCACCTGCGAGCCGAAGAGCTGGGGTTCCACTCTTAGGATTTCCTCCACCATGACCCGGAGTTCTTGGTCCGAAAAGCGTGGGTGCCTTTGGGGTGCCATGGGGTGGTGTGGGTGAGGTGTGGGGTGGTGTATGTGATGAGGAGTGTGTTGGTGAGTGGTGCTTTGTGCTACTATGTGGTGTGTGTGATGGTGTAGTGTGCCTCAGTGTGTCTTGCTATGGATTGTCTGCTGTGTCTCTCTCTCCTTCTCTCAGTAATTAGGGTCGCAGGGGTTTGTGGGTGATGTGGGTGTGTGTTTTATAGTTGGTTGATTGTGTGGGAGTGGTGTGTGTATGTGTATCAGGTGTGTGTATTTCAAATTGTCCAATGTGGCTGTGTTTTGGTGATGTGTGTGTATTCTGACCGCGGCGGTGTGTACCGCCAATGGAATACCGCGTTTGAATGACCGCCGTGTGGATTCGTGGGTCGTAATGGCATGGGTGTATTTCTGTTGGCGTGACGGTGGAGGTTTGGTCATCTCCAGTTTATCGCTGCCCGCCGATGTGGCGGGCTGCAGTGGAGGATGGATTTTTGGAGGTTTGGCCGTTGTGGGTCAGAATGACCGTGGCGGTTGACCGCGGCCGCGGCGGTGTTATGGCGGTCTTATGACCGGCGGTAAGGGCATTTTACCGCCGAGGTCAGAATGACCCCCTATATGAGGTAAAAGAAGAAGGTATGTAGATCACTCATTGTGCCCCTTGTGAGTTTTTACTATATGTCTCATAACATATTGTGACAAGGCAAATGGTACAGTAGGAACATGGTATACAGCACACACCAATGATAGTGATGTCAACTGAGTGGAATCTCATCCCCTTCCCTAAATTATGAAACTTAAATGTAAACACATGATTCAGGGAGCCTCTGTAATATGGACATCCAACTATGCATTGCATAAAAAAGCAAAAACGTATATAGCTAATTTCCAAGAGGCTTCTGACTCTGCCACTTAAGATACCTTACTTTTATCTTGTCACCATGACAACATGTTACTTCCATCTGGACATTCACACATGGTTAGTTAATGCCAGCACAAAAGACAACGCGGTACAGATGTTTCCGATCTTCTGAAGCATCATGAAATTAACTTTTCCAAACATGTAAGGACTTTAAAATGGTGACTGTCTGATTTACTGTAGTGGACAATAAGAAACGACCTGCAACCACTGGCGGGACTTGGCATGGCAGTATGCGGATACTACTGCAGTGGACATTGCCATTGTAACACATTGCTGTCTATAGCGGTCTAGGACCAATGACGATGTCCACCGGGGGTGACGGTCTCTTACATGGTGGGCATGACCGCCATCTCATATTTCATCTCTCACTTGACTCCTGACACTGCTGCCAGCAAGACCTCCAAAACCTGAGCTGCTGTGTACTGCCTCTATGTCCTACAGGTGTAGGGGCCCCTGCCTTTTCACTGGAGGAACTAGAGAAGCTAGTGGAGGAGGTTCTACCCCTGTATATACAGCTCTGTGGTGCACCAGAGGAGCAGGTAAGTGCAACATGTGCACATGTGTTTAATTAGCTAGACTATTATTTGATTTGCTAATTAAAGATTGATAGGCAATGTTTCAGATTGTATCCTTAAAGTCCTTTGGGCATGTACAATTGTTTGGCGACAGGGTTAGAGTCCTGAGACTTTGTGGAGAGTGTGCCATGTATGTTCCTTCAGCCACCTGGTGACTGTTGCACATGCTTAGTGGAGGTGTCATGTCAGACTTTGAATGAGAAAACCTTTCTTCAAATGTGTTGGGTGTCCTGTCATATGTGATAACATGACAGATGGTGCTGGAGGTGCATGTTGTCTGCCTGTTTCCAGCTCACATATGCCCGCACTGTATATGCGCATCTATAAGTGGGATGGATGTTCTAGACAGTCTGTGTTAGGGTTGCCAAGTTGACTTGTAAATTGCTCTGCTTGTTTTAGTGCGGTACATGTAAACATGAAATTCTTTCTGGTCTTTGTCATCTCTGCAGGTCAATGCCCATCAGAAGAAGGGAATTTGGTGTATTCGCCAAGAAAGTGAAGACCCTGGGGGTCCACAGCCCACGGAGCTCCCACTGCCGGAAGAGGTAGGAAGACCTGAGACGCTGGGCATGAAAGACCACAGAAGCCCAGCTGGGGATGTCCTTCCAATGAGGACAACGTACTTGTTGGACCATGACCCCCTAACAGCCTGCATTTTGGCAGTGGCCTACCCTGAGTTGAATGGGAGTTAGAAGGCAGCACAGCAGCCACAACGTGCTAAGTACTGACCTAACACATTTCTCCCCCTTTATCAGGTGAATTAGTGATGGAACACATGTTTATATCTGACAATATGGTAAGTGCAAAGTGTCACAGATCTCATGTGTACACATTGATGTACAGTAGCCATCTATTGCACACATTTGTGCACACCAAAATGTATGTTGAAACATGTTACACAACTATGTTGTCCCCTCAGTACAATGGCACACAGTGGTGTACATATGACTGTCTCATATGTGTACCAATATACTGCTTTTTCTATCCTGCAGGTTGTCAATTTCCACCAACAGGTCTATCCTCCCAATGTCATATTGGTAAGGTGTGAAGGTCCTTGCTCTCTGTCCCAAGATTTATGTCTATGTGCAACATTAAGTCAGACATGATCAATTCACCTCTAGTTTTCTAATGGTTTCTGACAAGTGACAGCCGAATGTGAGACTGTGATGTCCATCTGACATGTCACATGACATATAAGGTTAACATCTTCACACCTGTAGCAGGGGAATCCCCTTTGGTAAGTGAGGGATGTACATAGACATTTATGATGGTTCATCAGAATGGACAATGTGCATTCTGGATACCATTGAGGTGTTCCAACATTTATATAGGTATTTAGATAGGCACACATATCTTGGTATCAGAGGTATGAGTGTAACCATGCTGATGTTCTAATAGTAGAAACTGGCCGTACAGCTTTTTCTACAGGCATACTGCTGTATGCATGATACAAAGGCAATGGTAGCTAATTCACAGCTATGGCCCAGACAGTAATTTGACAACATCAAGTCTCAATGGCAAGGTCAAATGATAAGTCAACGTTGACATTTGTTATGCGTACATGCTGTTGCTATGAAGGATATGTCTAATAAGTCCTGCATGTTTTGTAACCTCAAGTTTGCCATGCCACCTATTTGGTGCAGTTGTGGACATTCATACACACCTGTGAGTCGGTTGGTTAGTGTGCCCAGGTTGTTGGCTTTCATCGTGGTGGTGTACTAGTTATGTTAGCAACACATATGCTTTGGCTCTGGGAATCCTCCACAGACAGATGTCAGGCATGCAATATTTCATGTGTGGGTTTTGATGTTGCTAATCAGTCAGTGACCTAATCAAGGACTAATTGCATAGTTAGCTATTTCTGGTTCTCACCTTCCTGCACAGTACATTAGGCCATTTGATACATTCACTTTATTGACAACTTGTTATTGTGTGTGGGACATTGGTCTGAGCTTACTTGGTCCTCACATGACTGATATTGTTTGATTTCTGGAGGCCATGTTCATATATGCCTGATTAACCTGTAATCGACTGGGTTGACTCTGTAGCCGCCCTTGAAAATTGGGTTAATTATAGAGCCTCTCCAAATCTCTGGGATTACCCCTCCCAGTCTAACTTCCTGGTACAGAGAACTCAGGACCTCAGACCAAAAACCTGCTTCTTCTCTGAAGATGGCTTGTGGAAGGCCATTAGGCCCAGGGGCCCCTTCTCAGTGGGCCTTAAGGAGTATTCTATATGTACTGTCAGAGAACAGAGCAAGATAAGCAGCCTCTTTGTTAGTCACTGGGGAATAGGATTTATATCTCCTGCTTGTTGGCCATTATGTTAATGGAATTCTATTTCCCCTAGATTGGTACTTTGTTGAAAAATTGTCTGAAGATAGCTCACCCAATCATTTTCAGTAATATTTGAGTTATTAATTTAATTTCCGTGGGTGTTCAGATGATTAATAATTTCCCAGAATTTCCTGGGGGCTTTCTCTTTTGCAGCGTATTTCAGCTTTAACCAAAAGAGGCTTTTGCCTTCAGCATTGTCCTTCCATTTTTGCCTTTTGTATTCCTTTTTAGTATTCTTCAGTTGTTGCCAGAGATGTTGATTGCCAGGACACGCCTTTAAATGTCTTGCCAGTTTCCTTTGAGCTTTCTTAAGAGAACTGCATAATCTCAAAAGACGAGTCGAGGTGGTTTGACCAGCCTGCCGAAAAGGCTGTGATGGAGTGAAGGAATAGTGCTGTTTAAACATTTTCTTTCCAAAGTTTTCCCAGGCTTCCAATATATGATCATAAGACTTGGGGCTTTCCTGAATAATCAACTTGGCTGATACTGTACTATTGTTTGATTGATGCTTGTCTATGTTGTTCTGGATAGAGGACCTGTGCCAGGTGGCATAGTCACCTTGTCATGGTTTGGTCTGTGTGATTGGTCACCTTAAACCATGGTATTGTAGGCGTCTGGTAGGTAGCTTTGCTGGTGTGTCACAATGTAGATTTTGAGGGACATACATTATACTTGTTGTGATGTGATGTTGGCACTAGACTGGCACTTCGTGAGGGTGTTAGTGAACAGGATGTTTTGTGACATGTGCTATGTATGATGGAAGTGTTATCTTGTGAACGTGATGACCCTACTTCACTATCCATTTTCAGCATTAGAACCAGCAGGTGCAGAAGACGGGGCACAGCCGAGTGGAGAAGCATCTGGCCATGGGACCTCCAGTCACAACACCACAGACACCAAGGGACCCAGTGCCCCAGAGGGCGAGGGGAGTGCCACAGGGGAGACTGGAACCAGAACATCTTGTCTGGAATCCTCCTCCAGTGGCCATTCCCTATTGGTGGTGGACCCATCTGGGACCACCCCAGTACCATCTCTGTCCGCCACCCTGCTTTTGATCTCCTTCTTTCCTGTAGCTCCCCACCCAGTTGCCTGTGCCCGCCTATCCAAGAGGGTGGGCGTCTACTTTGCTGCAGACACCTCTGCCCCAGCCCCTGTTAGCTCTGTTGCCCTCAGTGAGGAGGCTATTGACCTCCTGAGGTCTATCTCTGTGAGTCAGATGGCCATCGTGAATGCCATCCAGGGACAGGCAACTCAAATACAACAGAGCAATGCCTTCCTGGAGGGCACTCATGGTGCAATCTATGGACTACATAGAACATTTCTGCCTCTGGCCTTCACACTGATGGCAGCCAGTCACCCCTTGTCTACTGTCCCTACTCCACCTTCCTCTTCCCAGTCCAAATCCCCTCTTCCCCGACCCAGCCAAAGCACACAAACAGACAGGCATGCATCCTCCTCATCATCCAAAGGTAACATAGACAAACCAATGCATCACAAGAGACACAACTGGAACGCACACAGACAACATCCACCTGCTGTCACAGCAACAGTCACAACCTGCCCTGACACCCCTACCTACATCAGCATCACAGACACACCTGCAGATACCACAACAACATTTAGTGATCCAGCCACCACACCTATCTTACTCGCAGGCAGCACCCGAGCAAACCCTCAGACATCCACCCCAATTACCACACCTGCATAAAACACAACCACTGACACACCTACATGCAGCACATCCACCATACCTGTAGTCACAATTCTAACAGACAGCCTCCCACCCACAACAGCATCCCCCAGCACCTCCACCCCACTCTGCCCATGACACATAAACACGCTCACTCACCCACCCAACAGACACCCACCACCCACAAGCACACCTCCCACAAACACAGACCCAAGACTCCACACATAAATGTCAGACAACCACTCCCTCACCCTGCACATCCAAAATCCTTTCTGATGATAGTCCCTGTGTGACAAAAAAAGTGTTCCTTACCAAGTTTGATCTTTTCCTACTTCCCCTGTGACACCCCTAAATGATCTTTGACCCTCCCAAAAGCCATCCCTTCCACCTCCAAGGCCTCTCCTAGCTCCCTGCCATCACCCATGTCCTCCCCCTGCCAAAAACGTCCACTCCTCCTAAAAGGTCAAAGTTCCTCCCAAGCCAAAGCCTTAATCACCCCCTCCAAAGTCCAAGCCCAAACCCTCCTCCCATCGCCCCCAAGAACCCCTGAGGTACCTACCTGCTCCATTGATGCCGCAACCTGTGGAGGTTACATGGCAGTCAGGCCTCAAGTTGGAGCACCATTTGTGGCTTTAGTGCACCTGAAAAACGTTTGGATTGGCCTATTGCCTTAGACATACATATTTATTTCCATTTAGACGCATTAAAGCCATTCAGTTGTTGGTGTTTTTGATTACATCTTTGTCCTGCATTTACTTTCCTAGGTTTGAGTTGTTCCTGGCTATCATTGGTAGTGTACCTGCATTTGTGTTTGTGCGATGCTTGTGCTTCATGTATTGTAGAGCAGAATGTGAGGTTGTGTGCAGTGCTTTTGTACCACAGGGATAGGGTGTGTGTTGTGTGATTGGTTATGTATGTGGAGAAATTTGTTGATGTCATGGTATTGCGTTGTGTTTGTGTTGATATGTGTTTATTGTTGCGTTGTGTGGCTTTGTGTGTTTTGACTGTTTGAGTTTGCATGCATTGTGCATGGCATAATAGGTTTGATGTGCTGTGTATGTGGGATGTGTATGTCGATTGCTAGGTTGTATGAAGGTATAATTGTGTGCGTTCCATCATAGATGGGTGTTCATTGTGTTGTATGTGTGTTGAGTACCTGTCCAGTGTTGGTTGTGATTGTGATTTGTTCATATTTGCCCAGTTGTAGTGTTGTTGTGACATGTTGGTATATTGTATGAAAATGTATTAGCCAAGGCCTATGCTGTGTTGCTTCATGTAACTGTGTATTATTGATGTGTGGGGTGTTTGTGTGTGCTGGCTGCAGTGTGCTTACTGTGCATGTGTGGGTGTCCTTGATGCAGTATGTGAGTGTGTCACTATACTGTTACGTATGTGTGCTGCCCTCGTACCCCCATCCCTATGGTATGTTCTGCAACTGTACAGAATTTGACAATTTACAAATCTAACATGTGTGAGTGTGTACTTACGGTTGTTTTCGCCCTCGTTGGCAATGATTCTGTTGTCTTTTCGGTGAGCAGGAACAGCGAGATGACGTCTAGTTGTGGTTCCTGGAGATGAGTGTCTCATTTTACGCTGTTCATTCCTCCAAAAAGCAAAATTCAAACTAGTTTCTTGATGACTACCCAACAACCAGGATAAAATGGGTAGCATTTTATTTATTTGATCTGTACTGTGCCAAATTCACTTGATGACTTGATGGGAAGCAGATTTCACCATATCAGCCTGACCTTTCCAGTAATCTAGAATGATGTCATCAGTCATAAGTGGAGCTGAAGAATTGTAAGCCAATCTCATAGCTCTGCCCATCAACATTATAAGCTGTGGGAGACCAGTATTTTTATCTGGGGTACTTCTGGTATTTATTAGGCTAAGAGGAACAGCATCAGGACACTTCAGTGTGGTAGATGCACATACTTTAGTCAGCTATTTGTGTATAGTTCCATTCATACTCTCAACTATTCCAGAAGATTGAGGGTGATAACTACAGTGGAAAATTTGGTAAATTTGGAGAGCTAAACACATCAATTCTAAAATCTCATTCATGAAGCATGAGTCATGATCCATCTCAGTGGAGGTCAGCAGATACATATCTGTATCAATTTCCTTAACAAGAGTTTTACAACTGTCAGGTGGGGTAGTCCTCAACCCATTGACAAAACAAGCAGACCATTATGAGAATGTATTTACACCACTGTAAACTGGCATTTTAAATAAATGTACTTGAAGCCCTATAAATTGGCTCTCTGATTTGTCAATATTATTCATAAGAACACTAGTCTACTTGCCTTGATTGTTTATTTAATATAGGAAACTATGGTCCTAGAAGGGGGAAGTGTCAACCTCAACTTCCACAGTAACCTAGTGAATAACCATCAATAGTTTGGTTTTACTAGAAAGAATACATTTTTATTCAATTATTCATAACTTGGAATCAAAAGAAGAAAAACTCCTTAAGCTCGGCTAACATGTACTTTCCGAATTAAAGAGGTGTTCACAAATGATTCAAAGGCGCAGTGAAAGTGAGGTAAGTGAGTAAGACATGTGCTAGTGCTATGCAATATATACATAAATAGTGACTGTGGAGGATCCACAGTTGTTTGATCTGACCTCTGAAATAGTGTTGCAAGCTCTTGAATTACATAAACAGTACAGTACACTATTATTGTGTCAATGTTTCAACCCTTTGAGATTATTCGCACAGGGTCATCGTCAGGACGAGGAATGGGAAACAACTATAAAGAGGAAACCTATGTCAGTGGGTTTGGGATAATTCCCATGTATTGTAAATTATAACAGGAGAAGTAAAACCTACCCATTAGGTAGAACTCATGCAGTTAATTACATACAGTACGTTCAGGAATGGAGCCACATATAATTAGTCTTTAAATCTATATTTAGAACATAAATACATTGTGACTGAACTCAGTTGTGGCTACAAACATTGTTATAACACAATGTGGTGCAGGACTCACCTAAAACAATTACCTAGAGCCTCCTTCAGATATTAGAAAACTCTGTGGGAGACGGGTCCATTAAAGGTCCATAGACTGTGACACAATTACCAGCCTTGATATGACATTCCTTAAGGTACTAGGAAAGAGAGAGGATGAATGACTAGGAGCCCCTAAATTACCAAAGTAATTGAGGACTAGATGTGCCTGTGTGCAGACTCACTGCACAAAAACAACAACGACCTGTAGAGATGAGGTATGCCTTGAGATTTCAGTCTATAGTCTCAAGGAATGATAACTCGTAACGAGGAAATGTGCATTAAATGAGAACAGAGTATGTCAAACATGTGACTGACATGTTGACCAAACAGAATTATAAATCTCACCCAGTTAGATAAATGGCAACGTTAATTAGTCAGTGCATTGTAAACTTAACACAAAAGACCCTGGCCAAATAACCAATCAAACTAGATTAAAAATCACAGTTTGGAGTTTTATATAAATGTCTCCTCTCTCCATAATACACACTGTGGCCTGTGTAACACACCAATTTCCAAACTGCATAATTTACATAATTGGGTGAAATTTTTAATCCAGCTTGGTTACTTATTTTGCCACATATGTGATGTGCTATGTACTTTTTGTTTACTCCCCTCAACTCATGGTCTTTTGTCTTGAATTTACAGAGCACTGTTAAGTCCCTCAATTAATTTAAAGAAGTGTGAAGTGGATTCAATAGATAACAACTTACACCTTCTGTGTTTACTATAGAATTTTCATTTGATTCAGCTTGTTCTGCTCATTGAATCACAGTTCATTCTCAAGTGCAGAGTAAAAGGTCACTTGGTCTGCATATTTATTTCCAAGCATGACCCTATCTGTTCCAGCCTTATAGGCAGCACACGTGACAAAACAATCTCTTTTTGTTGTTGTTTTACTTTAAACAAAAACAAGACTGTAGTGAGAATTTCTGAGGGGTTTTCCAGAGGATGTCAGAAAACTCATGCACCGCTCCAAAACCACATTGGCTGTCTAGTTAGATCATCACATTCAAATTTTCTGACAAGCAAAACGCTCATCAATGCAACTAACTCTGCCTCTTGTGCTGTAGTTACATTTAGTAGGTGTGACGCTTCAAGAATTTCAGAAATGGAACGTAAGCACACATCAGTACTCCATAATGGTCTCTTAAAGAGGAGCCACCAACAAATAGCATGAGATCATGCATTTCAAGATGAATTTTGTAAATGTAAGGTCTTGGTTTGGTAATAATTCTGATATTAATGCAGTGATTTTCTGGCTCATCATCATCATCATTACTCTTGTGTCTGCCTTTATTATTGTTTGGAAAGCAGCACTGCAGCATGTAAGAAATCTCATCTTTTGATTGAAATATTCGCAGTTGCCAGTATACCTTATTCATATGTGGTTAAACAAATGTTTGACGTGCTGAGTCCAAGGAGAAGTCAGGGGAATTGCAACAGAAATTGGAACAAACATAATCGATTTATGTCCATCATAATCCCCTCACTTTGCACAGTTGTAATGCAAGCAGCTACAACTGCATTCAAACAATCAGAAAAACTTAGAGCCACTGGATCCAACACATCTGATATATAGGCCACTGGACGTCTTCATGTTTCTTTGTAAGTACAAGAACTGCACACCTGCCTTTATTATGGCAATAGAGGAAGAATTCCAAACTATACTCAGGTATTCCAAGGGCAGGTGGATTACAAAATCTTTTCTCTCAACACGTAGAAGGTCTCCAAACATTCATCATTGAATGCTACTGGATCTTTGATATCACTATGGGTAAAAATCACTAAAGGCTATAAAGTCAAGGGAAGGTTTCATGACTAACGACAGTTGCCTACAATTCCCAGGAGCATTCTCATTTCACTCCGGGTGGTCGGAGGATTTATTTTCAGAATTGCAGAATTACATTCTTTTGAGACTTTCCATGCTCGTTTTCACTCCTTTTTATTTGATAACCATAATAAAAAACATCTTTTCACTATGCTGAATATTGTGGGGGAAACCTTGTAACAAATGTCAGCGTAATGATTCAATTTTGTCATTGTGTCAAGTTTACAATCTTTGTTCATCTGTAGGTCTTCTATATATTGCACCAAGACTGAGCTGCGGGGCAACTGTTAATTTTCAAAATCTTTCTTTACGATTTCACTAAAAATTGAAGGGTTGCAAGGGCTACCAAGCACATCCCAAAGAATTCCTGTTCAATTAATTTTCAAGGACTGGCTTAATTTCTTTTACTCTTCTCCTGAGAAATATGTACTGTTTAATTCCAGTGAAAACAGCATTTTGTTTCACGTTTATCCTACCAAACTTTGCACTTTTAAATAATCCCATATCTTTGTCAAAGAAATCCCACACCTCTTCTTTGACAGCATGTATTAAATCCAGATGTAAATAATGTTTAGGGCTTCATTATGAGTTTGACAGTCTGACGGTAAGACCGCAGTGGTGGTGGCTGCCCAAAGACCACCATGTTGGTGGTCATACAGACTGCCATAATACGAGTTATACAGCCAAGCCTGCCAAAAGACAGCCAAAATGCTGGTACCGCAAGGACTCTGGAGGGCAGGGAAGAGTCAGTCCAAACACCAGAACTGCCAGCCTATCAACTATCAAACATCCACCCAATCTATTACGAGCCACAAATCACAGTAGCGATTCTTCCATGGTGGAAAACCAATGACAGTGTGGACCGTGTCAGTTTGGCGGCACCACAGTAATACACAACACCCTATTGGATAGTTTGAATTTCACACACCTGACACATCCACACACCTGACACACCTTCAAACTGCACTTTAAAACCCACCTCACCCACCTCGTCAGACCACACAATCCTTTCCAACAAGAACACCACACACAGCAAGATAGAGATCGCAAGAATAATTTTCAAAGCATAGATCAGGCACCCCTCCACACTTAAAATACCACTCATCTCACACCTCCTCAATGTCCCCCGCACACAATTTATTACTCTACATGGCAGGCACCACCCATCACCCACTAACAAAACAGCACCCACACCTCATCGTCCATTTTCATCACTTTTCCATCTCATCCGAAACACCAGTATGTCCCCACAAAAAAAATCCCTGTGTCACTGATGACGAATTGAGGGTCATAGTGTATAAAAGCATCAGAGTAGAGTCTCATCTATTTGGAGCTCAAGTCCAGCAAACTACTATTGCCAGGAAAATGGAGATGTGGCAAAGAATAGTCGACAGGGTGAATTCTGTAGCCAGCTATTCACGCACAAGGGAGGACATCAGGAAGAGGTGGAATGCCATCAGGGGGAAGGTCTGTTCCATGGCTGCCAGGCACCAGCTGGCGATCAGAAAGTCTGGTGGTGGTCCTCCACCCCCTCCCCCAATGTTCACATCATGGGAGGAGAGAATCTTGACCATCCTGCATCCTAAGAGCTTGACAGGAATACCTGGGGAAGCGGAGTCAGGTAAGTCACAACACCTATGTCACCCACAAGTATTGTCTTGCATGCTCAATGATCACCTTATGATGTCTTAGTTGCCAACCCACTCACCACCCCTGTGTCTAATGGTCCTAATACCCCTGTCTGGCATCCCACATGTCAACTAAATTCACCTGGGGACAGAGTATCTGTGTTTGGCAGGGGTAATACAGGGATAGCATTACAAATCCCAGCAGGCACTGTTCCATCGTTAAGAAAACCAGAACAGTGTACGTCTATGAAAATTGCCTTGCAGGTCAACTAAACAGTCGACTAAACCCACCTGAATGCTTCACAATTGAACAGTCTATGCCAATGACAGCAATGTAATGGGCATCTGCCAGTACACTACCACCAACACACAGCAACAGCTGTGTCCTCTGCTAAACTGCCCCTTCTACCTCCCATCAACTATTGAAATATACACACCTGGGGGAACACACATATGTGCAGTGTGTTGTACATGGTGTAACCTGACACATATGGCCAGGTAGAAAGGTTACTCCTAATTTGATTGACAAGTCAGTTACCACAATACTGAACTACTGCTAACTGTGAGGTAACATGAAATATATTAAGCTGCCAGCTGTGGAAATGTCCACATGAGAATGGCATTGTGAACAGACATCCAAATGCCAAGGTACTCTGACATCCTGTAGCAAGGTGTATGTTATAGGGATTGTCAGTATTCCACATAGTTGTACTCCAGATTTGAAAGCAGGCATCACTGTCATATGAGGGGATAAAGCAAAGTCTTTCTGTACATGACTCAATGCATATCCAACTGTCAAAGTTTGATGCCACATGTTACATTACAATCTGCAACTGTTTGTTCTACTTCTTCAACATGTCTACTTACCATTGGGACCATGGAGAGGGCCCCAGAGACAGCTATTTCCCACCCCCGGATGAAGCCCTCAGTGATGATAACATCCCTGGATGTGTGGACAACGAAGACAACTCTGGCCCATCTGGGATACCTGGTCAGTCCATAACTGTCAGCCTCACCCTGTCCACATTCACCCGACCCAGCCCTCTTGCATCGGCGTCCCAAGCAACCATTGACCCCCAAACCTGTGTCCCGAGGACAGTTTCTACAATTATGTGCCCCCCCAGCACAGGTATCAGAATCACAAGTAGAAAACCCCAACAATGAAGAACCTGCCGCCACTGGTAGTGGGCAAAGAGTGCCAAGGGCGCAGGCACGTGGGGTTAGGGCTTCGTGGAGGGACAGTGTGGGACAGGGAACTGATGCTGCTAGGGATACTTCTGGCCAGACATCATCTCCCAAGTCTTGTGAGCTTTACCAACAGTCCCAAGGTGTCACGGGCCAGGTACATGCCATGATGGGTGAGATCAAGCAGCTGCAGAGGGACATCCATCAGGAAGTAATGCAACAGTGGGAGGTCCTAAATTCAAACATGGTCTCTCTAACTGGGGTGCTGAGAGACATCAACACCACCCTGAGCAGGGTTCGTACACAACACCAAACCCCTTCCACTGGTCATGTCACATCAGCCCTTTCTATATCTGTGGCAGCTAGTAGAATGGAGCCTCTGCCAGGGGTAGGGCATGCCTTAGACACCCCTGCCTCTGTAGCTGAAGAACAACCCCACAACCATGGACGTCCACCAAAACAACTAGGAGGTGCAGATGCCAAGACTACAACCACTACCAGGAACTGATCCTCTAATGACTGTGTCCCCTTGTGTGCCACTGATACACCCTGTTGACTGTTTTATGACCTCTCTCCATTTTTCACAGATAGTGGTACACTGGACTTGAGACTCCAGATGTTGTAGCAGCTACCCTGATGATAACATCCAGCATGACTGAAGCCTTCACTGTTTGTACTTTATTGCTTTGATCCCATACATTATATTTTTTCTGTGCACTTGTAAATAAACATATCTAAATCACAACAAATGTTTGTGAGTCATATTTCAACTATTTCAACCAGTTAGCTGTCAATTTTCTTGAATACACATAATACACCCAAATGTGGCAAATGTGGGAATAGACAGGTTACATGTATTTTTGATTCTGGGTTCAATGCATACACAATGATACAAGTGGACAATCGTCAATCCCCATTTATAGCACTGTACAGCACATAGGCTGACCACATGCCAATGAACACACAGTGAAGTACATGTCCACAATTTAGTGCGTCAGCATTGGTGTTAGTAACTAACATCCCACAGACCTCTAAAGTAAGGAACATGTCGGACTTTGTCTATCCAAATTGACAAACAGATTTGTGAAATTTGTCATCGGCTAGACCCTTATCACGTATCCTTACCATACCTACCAAATGAATATATCCATTATACAGACAGAGGTCAATACACTGCCCCCAGTCAGGGAACCTTCCACTTACCATGGTCAGGTATCTGTAGGCATGCTACTCACCTATGTCAGTCTTGACACACAAGCACAGTGGCCTGAAATCAGAAAACACAGTGACAGCTACATACAAGTAAGTTAGTACCAGTTTTAAACCAATGAGAAGGTTGAGTGAATGGATTGCACAGGAAGACATTTGTCATAGAACTATGTTCACACACATGACACAATTGGACCCACATACTATGGCAAACAGGTCTATTGTGTGGAAAAGAACACAGCCATCCCACTGTCCTGAAAGCTGGGGCATGATACTGATACACCACCAATGTAATGTCAGTGAGTACCTGGATCAATCCATGCCCACTTCACATGTCAAACCAGTTAAATCTATATGCCAGTGACACAATTTAGAAATGTCCACATGAGGATGGCATTGTGAAGAGATCAGGAAGATACCAATTTGAAATAAGGATTTTAGGCAGGTAAGGCTCAACATGACCTAGAAATACATGTCCCAAATAAAATTGTAACTTTGAATGTGCATTGACAAACACTAAGAAAAAAGGACATCACAAAAGTTCAAATTCAATTTACCATTTTGCAGTAAAAGTTGGGCTATGTATTGCAAAACTATGAATAACATGTCTGATGGTCATAGAAAGACCCTTCTCAAACATCCAGAACCTCACCACTACCCTACTGAGTCAATCAAACTACAGAACACATACCTACAGACAGGTGAAGTACTGATTGATGAGATCTGCCCAGATGTCTCCACCTTCATTTTCATCAGTGTCATTCTCACTTGGTATTTCTGCATTCTCACTCAGTGGAAATGCTGGTGCCCCCTCATCAGGGATATATGGGATCAGATGCCTCAGGGCGAGGTTGTAGAGCATGCAGCAGGCCACAATGATCTGACACACTTTGGCGGGTGAGTAGAGGAGAGTTCCACCAGTCCTATGAATGCTACAGAATCTTGCATTCTGGAGCCCAAAACTCCACCCCACAACATGCTGTGCCGTTCCATGGGCCTCATTGAAGTGGACCTTCCCTGGCATAGTTGGGTACCTCACTGATGTCAACAACCATGGATGACTTGGGTATCCAGAGTCTCCTGTAAAGAATCATTACATGCGTGCATACATAAATCTTGGACATCCTTACATTTGCAGCAGACATAGGATACTAACACACGACATCTGTGACTTACCAACTAGCCAGGCCCTCTCTGGGTAGTGTCATGTCATCAGCTCTCAGATGGAGCTGTTCCACATGATGAAGGCATCATGGACTGATTCTGAGTAGTGTGCACATATTTGGGAAATGTAGAGGTCCGCCAACGAGACTACTTAAACACTAATGGAATGGAAGTTCTTCCTGCTCCTTTACACCTATCCATTGGCATGTGGAGAAACCAAAGCTACATGGGTACCATCACTGGCTCCCACTACATATGGGATGTGCGGTAATCCATAAAAATCTGCCTTCACATGGGCAAAATCCCCATGTTGTGGGAATCTGATGTAGCTGTCCAGGTATTTTAATGAAGCAGTGAGTACATCCTTCAAGACCATGCTGAATGTAGGCTGGGACATGCCTGCAGTTACGGCCATGGTATTCTGAAAGGACCCTATAGCTAGGAAATGCAGTTTTGACATGACTTGTACAATGGGTGATATGCTATTTGGATGATGAATGGCAGGCATCAGATCTGGCTCCAACTGACGGCAGAGATCCAAAATTGTCTGCCTATCCAGGAGGTAGATCTAAATGACATGCCGATCCTCCTTGGTCTGCAGGTCCACTAGTGGGCGGCACTCTGGAGTTTGTCTGACCAATCTCATTCCAGAGTAACTATGGGCCTGATTCTAAACTTGGCGGACGGCGGAGGCCGTCCGCCAAGGTTCCGCCGCCAAATGACCGCACCGCGGTCACAAGACCGCGGCGGCCATTCTAACATTTCCTCTGGGCCGGCGGGCGCTCTCCAAAAGAGCGCCCGCCGGCCCAGAGGAAATGCCCCTGCAACGAGGACGCCGGCTCAGAATTGAGCCGGCGTAGTTGCAGGGGTGCGACGGGTGCAGTTGCACCCGTCGCGTATTTCAGTGTCTGCATGGCAGACACTGAAATACTTTGCGGGGCCCTCTTACGGGGGCCCCTGCAGTGCCCATGCCATGGGCAAGGGCACTGCAGGGGCCTCCAGGGGCCCCGCGGCACCCCCTACCGCCATCCTGTTCCTGGCGGGAGACCCGCCAGGAACAGGATGGCGTTAGGGGGTGTCAGAATCCCCATGGCTGCGGAGCGCGCTCCGCAGCCATGGAGGATTCCCCCGAGCAGCGGAAAGTCGGCGGGAGACCGCTGACTTTCCGCTTCTGACCGCGGGTGAACCGCCGCGGTCAGAATGCTCGTGGGAGCACTGCCAGCCTGTTGGCGGTGCTCCTGTGGTCGGTGGCCCTGGCGGCCACCGGCCGCCAGGGTCAGAATGACCCCATATGAGGTAAAAGAAGAAGGTATGTAGATCACTCATTGTGTCCCTTGTGAGTTTTTAATATATGTCTCATATCCTATTGTGATAAGGCAAATGGTACAGTAGGAACATGGTATACAGCACACACCAATGATAGTGATGTCAACTGAGTGGAATCTCATCCCCTTCCCTAAATTATGAAACTTAAATGTAAACACATGATTCAGGGAGCCTCTGTAATATGGACATCCAACTATGCATTGCATAAAAAAGCAAAAACATATATAGCTAATTTCCAAGAGGCTTCTGACTCTGCTACTTAAGATACCCTACTTTTATCTTGTCACCATGACAACATGTTACTTCCATCTGGACATTCACACATGGTTAGTTAATGCCAGCACAAAAGACAACGCGGTACAGATGTTTCCGATCTTCTGAAGCATCATGAAATTAACTTTTCCAAACATGTAAGGACTTTAAAATGGTGACTGTCTGATTTACTCTAGTGGACAATAAGAAACGACCTGCAACCACTGGCGGGACTTGGCATGGCAGTATGCGGATACTACTGCAGTGGACATTGCCATTGTAACACATCGCTGTCTATAGCGGTCTAGGACCAATGACGATGTCCACCGGGGGTGACGGTCTCTTACATGGTGGGCATGACCGCCATCTCATATTTCATCTCTCACTTGACTCCTGACACTGCTGCCAGCAAGACCTCCAAAACCTGAGCTGCTGTGTACTGCCTCTATGTCCTACAGGTGTAAGGGCCCCTGCCTTTTCACTGGAGGAGCTAGAGAAGCTAGTGGAGGAGGTTCTACCCCTGTATATACAGCTCTGTGGTGCACCAGAGGAGCAGGTAAGTGCAACATGTGCACATGTGTTTAATTAGCTAGACTATTATTTGATTTGCTAATTAAAGATTGATAGGCAATGTTTCAGATTGTATCCTTAAAGTCCTTTGGGCATGTACAATTGTTTGGCGACAGGGTTAGAGTCCTGAGACTTTGTGGAGAGTGTGCCATGTATGTTCCTTCAGCCACCTGGTGACTGTTGCACATGCTTAGTGGAGGTGTCATGTCAGACTTCGCCTGAGAAAACCTTTCTTCAAATGTGTTGGGTGTCCTGTCATATGTGATAACATGACAGATGGTGCTGGAGGTGCATGTTGTCTGCCTGTTTCCAGCTCACATATGCCCGCACTGTATATGCGCATCTATCAGTGGGATGGATGTTCTAGACAGTCTGTGTTAGGGTTGCCAAGTTGACTTGTAAATTGCTCTGCTTGTTTTAGTGCGGTACATGTAAACATGAAATTCTTTCTGGTCTTTCTCATCTCTGCAGGTCAATGCCCATCAGAAGAAGGGAATTTGGTGTATTCGCCAAGAAAGTGAAGACCCTGGGGGTCCACAGCCCACGGAGCTTCCACTGCCGGAAGAGGTGGGAAGACCTGAGACGCTGGGCATGAAACACCACAGAAGCCCAGCTGGGGATGTCCTTCCAATGAGGACAACGTACTTGATGGACCATGACCCCCTAACAGCCTGCATTTTGGCAGTGGCCTACCCTGAGTTGAATGGGAGTTTGAAGGCAGCACAGCAGCCACAACGTACTAAGTACTGACTTAACACATTTCTCCCCCTTTATCAGCTGAATTAGTGAAAGAACACATGTTTATATCTGACAATATGGTAAGTGCAAAGTGTCACAGATCTCATGTGTACACATTGATGTACAGTAGCCATCTATTGCACACATTTGTGCACACCAAAATGTATGTTGAAACATGATACTCAACTATGTTGTCCTCTCAGTACAATGGCACATAGTGGTGTACATATGACTGTCTCATATGTGTACCAATATACTGCTTTTTCTATCCTGCAGGTTGTCAATTTCCACCAACAGGTCTATCCTCCCAATGTCATACTGGTAAGGTGTGTAGGTCCTTGCTTTCTGTCCCAAGATTTATGTCTATGTGCAACATTAAGTCAGACATGATCAATTCACCTCTAGTTTTCTAATGGTTTCTGACAAGTGACAGCCGAATGTGAGACTGTGATGTCCATCTGACATGTCACATGACATATAAGGTTAACATCTTCACACCTGTAGCAGGGTAATCCCCTTTGGTAAGTGAGGGATGTACATAGACATTTATGATGGTTCATCAGAATGGACAATGTGCATTCTGGATACCATTGAGGTGTTCCAATATTTACATAGGTATTTAGATAGGCACACATATCTTGGTATCAGAGGTATGAGTGTAACCATGCTGATGTTCTAATAGTAGAAACTGCCCGTACAGCTTTGTCTACAGGCATACTGCTGTATGCATGATACAAAGGCAATGGTAGCTAATTCACAGCAATGGCCCAGACAGTAATTTGACAACATCAAGTCTCAATGGCAAGGTCAAATGATAAGTCAACGTTGACATTTGTTATGCGTACATGCTGTTGTTATGAAGGATATGTCTAATGAGTCCTGCATGTTTTGTAACCTCATGTTTGCCATGCCACGTATTTGGTGCAGTTGTGGACATTCATACACACCTGTGAGTCGGTTGGTTAGTGTGCCCAGGTTGTTGGCTTTCATCGTGGTGGTGTACTAATTATGTTAGCAACACATATGCTTTGGCTCTGGGAATCCTCTACAGACAGATGTCAGGCATGCAATGTCTCATGTGTGGGTAGTGATGTTACTAATCAGTCAGTGACCTAATCAAGGACTAATTGCATAGTTAGCTATTTCTGGTTCTCACCTTCCTGCACAGTACATTAGGCCATTTGATACATTCACTTTATTGACAACTTGTTATTGTGTGTGGGACATTGGTCTGAGCTTACTTGGTCCTCACATGACTGATATTGTTTGATTTCTGGAGACCATGTTCATATATTGTAATTGTAATTGTAATCGTATTTATATAGCGCTTACTACCCCTGACGAGGCGTCGAAGCGCTTTTCGATGAGTAGCACGCTACTCCGGTACCCAACAAGAATTAGTGATGGATTAGTATAATTTAATAAGGAGTACAGTTTTAGTATTATTATGAGTTAATTTGAGTTGCGGATATGAGAGTTTGTTAGTTAGATTGACTGGAGTAATGGAGGGGTGGAGGAGGAAAGAAATCCAGAAGTGTTAATTGGGAGTTTGTCCTTCATTTGCTCAATCCAAAGGCTTGAGATGAATAAAAGGGGGGCAGAGGGGAAAGAGGATGTGGAAGGGTTAGGGAGAGCATAGTAGCAGGGTGAGATGAATGCAGGAGAATTTAGTAGGGTTGTGTGGGAGGTCACAGAGGTAGAGTGAGGTTTGGTGAGTTAGATGTGGGGGTGGAGGGATGAGCTTAGGCAGAGATATTTAGGAGATGGAAGTGGTCGAAGGGATTTGGGATGAGTCCGAGTGAGAATGGAGGATAGTTTGATAGAGACATGACATAAGAGCGATGAGTAGATAAGTGTGATAAAAAGAGAGCAGAAATTCATAGAAACATGCCAGGCACAGAAACAACATATACACATATATATATATATTTATACACACACACACACATGACTATACACACACATCTGCACATACAATACATAATTAGAAACATGGGTAAAAAATACTTAGTCGTCCATCCATCATCCTGGTAAAAAGGCGGGAACTCCCCCACCTACCTCGAGGGTGGACGGGGCGTGGCCCAGCGGGCGGAGCCCACAGGTGCTCCACAAAGGGAGAAACCCTCCACTCTGTGTCTCCAGCAGAGGAAGACAGAAACCGCGCGTCCCAGTCAGACACAGACCACGCTCCAGCACATCATCAGCTCACCTCCAGGAAGGATTCCAGATCCCCTCCGCCATGGGATCTCTGAGCGCACAGCCCCGCCCCGCCCCATCCCTGCTAAGCCCAAGAGCCAGGGTGGGCCGTCCTTTCCAGAAGGTGAGCTTCAACCGCGGCATCTGCCGCGTCCACATTGTACACTAGGGTACGTGATGGGCCACGGGGGCAAAACGTCTTCAGCAACCTTGTGTGCCCCCGGCAATGTCATTGCCACTAGTGCGTCCCCGCGGAGATGTCCTCGCGCCCCTGTGCATCAACAAAGCACCACGCGAGTCGGCGGCAAACGCAGTGGGGTTGCCTTGGAAAGCTGTCCATCATTCTGGCAAGAGGCGGGAATTCCCCTACCTACTTCGAGGGTTGACGGGGCGTGGCTCAGCGGGCGGAGCTTACAGGTGCTTCATAAAGGGAGAACCTTCTACTTTGTGTCTCCAGGAGAGGAAGATAGAAACCGCGCGTCACAGTCAGATACAGATTACGCTCCAGTACATCATCAGTTCACCTCCAGGAAGGATTCTGGATCTTCCTCTGCTATGGGATCTCTGAGCGCACAGCCTTGCTTTATCTTTGCCAAGCCCGAGAGTTAGGGTGGCTTGTCCTTTCCAGAAGCTGAGCTTCGACTGCGGCACCTGCTACGTTTATATTGGTAAGTGCTTCCTTTGAGGTTTAGTTTCTGTAAAATGAGCATCGTGGCCTACACAACCGGAGTATTTTCTACGAGTATGTCAGTAAGCGTTACCTAGCATGTTTTATATACCCTGTTTATATTGTACACTAGGGGTACGTGATGGGCCACGGGGTAAAACGTCTCCAGCAACCTTGTGTGCCTTTGGCAATGTTATTGTTACTAGTGCGTCTTTGTGGAGGTGTCCTCGTGCTTCTGCGCATCAACAACACACCACCGGAATCGGCGGTAAACGCAGTGGGGTCGTTTTGGAAAGCTGTCCATCATCCTGGCAAGAGGCGGGAATTCCCCTACCTACTTCGAGGGTGGACGAGGCGTGGCTCAGCGGGCGGAGCTTACAGGTGCTTCATAAAGGGAGAACCTTCTACTCTGTGTCTCCAGGAGAGGAAGATAGAACCCGCGCGTCACAGTCAGACACAGACCACGCTCCAGCACACCATCAGTTCACCTCCAGGAAGGACTCCAGATCTTCCTCTGCTATGGGATCTCTGAGCGCACAGCCGTGCTTCATCCTTGCCAAGCCCAAGAGCCAGGGTGGCTTGTCCTTTCCAGAGGCTGAGCTTCGACTGCGGCACCTGCTACGTTTATATTGGTAAGTGCTTCCTGTTGAGGTTTAGTTTCTGTAAATGAGCATCGTGGCCTACACAACCGGAGTATTTTCTACGAGTATGTCAGTAAGCGTTACCTAGCATGTTTTACACACCCTGTTTATATTGTACACTAGGGGTACGTGATGGGCCACGGGGTAAACGTCTCCAGCAACCTTGTGTGCCTTCGGCAATGTGATTGTTACTAGTGCGTCTTTGTGGATAAGTGTTTCTGCGCATCAACAACGCACCACCGGAAACGGCGGTAAACGCAGTGGGGTCGTTTTGGAAAGCTGTCCATCATCCTGGTAAGAGGCGGGAATTCCTTTACCTACTTCGAGGGTGGACGGGCGTGGCTCAGCGGGCGGAGCTTACAGGTGCTTTATAAAGGGGGATCTTTCTACTCTGTGTCTCCAGGAGAGGAAGATAGAACCCGCGCGTCACAGTCAGACACAGACCACGCTCCAGCACACCATCAGTTCACCTCCAGGAAGGACTCCAGATCTTCCTCTGCTATGGGGTCTCTGAGCGCACAGCTGTGCTACATCCTTGCCAAGCCCAAGAGCCAGGGTGGCTTGTCCTTTCCAGAAGCTGAGCTTCGACTGCGGCACCTGCTACGTTTATATTGGTAAGTGCTTCCTTTGAGGTTTAGTTTCTGTAAAATGAGCATCGTGGCCTACACAACCGGAGTATTTTCTACGAGTATGTCAGTAAGCATTACCTAGCATGTTTTATATACCCTGTTTATATTGTACACTAGGGGTACGTGATGGGCCACGGGGTAAACGTCTCCAGCAACCTTGTGTGCCTTTGGCAATGTTATTGTTACTAGTGCGTCTTTGTGGAGATGTCCTCGTGCTTCTGCGCATCAACAACACACCACCGGAATCGGCGGTAAACGCAGTGGGGTCGTTTTGGAAAGCTGTCCGTCATCCTGGTAAGAGGCGGGAATTCCCTACCTACTTCGAGGGTGGACGGGGCGTGGCTCAGCGGGCGGAGCTTACAGGTGCTTCATAAAGGGAGAACCTTCTACTCTGTGCCTCCAGGAGAGGAAGATAGAACCCGCGCGTCACAGTCAGGTACAGATTACGCTCTAGTACATCATCAGTTCACCTCCAGGAAGGATTCTGGATCTTTTTTTGCTATGGGATCTCTGAGCGCACAGCCTTGCTTTATCTTTGCCAAGTCCGAGAGTTAGGGTGGCTTGTCCTTTCCAGAAGCTGAGCTTCAACTGGGGCACCTGCTACGTTTATATTGGTAAGTGTTTCCTGTTGAGGTTTAGTTTCTGTAAAAATGAGCATCGTGACCGAACCAACCGGAGTATTTTCTACGAGTATGTCAGTAAGCGTTACCTAGCATGTTTTATACGCCCCGTTTATATTGTACACTAGGGGTACCTGATGGGCCACGGGGTAAACGTCTCCAGCAACCTTGTGTGCCTTTGGCAATGTTATTGTTACTAGTGTGTCTCTGTGGAGATGTCCTCGTGCTTCTGCGCATCAACAACACACCACCGGAATCGGCGGTAAACGCAGTGGGGTCGTTTTGGAAAGCTGTCCATCATCCTGGCAAGAGGCGGGAATTCCCCTACCTACTTCGAGGGTGGACGGGGCGTGGCTCAGTGGGCGGAGCTTACAGGTGCTTCATAAAGGGAGAACCTTCTACTCTGTGCCTCCAGGAGAGGAAGATAGAACCCGCGCGTCACAGTCAGACACAGACCACGCTCCAGCACACCATCAGTTCACCTCCAGGAAAGACTACAGATCTTCCTCTGCTATGGGATCTCTGAGCGCACAGCCGTGCTTCATCCTTGCCAAGCCCAAGAGCCAGGGTGGCTTGTCCTTTCCAGAGGCTGAGCTTCGACTACGGCACCTGCTACGTTTATATTGGTAAGTGCTTCCTGTTGAGGTTTAGTTTCTGTAAAATGAGCATCGTGGCCTACACAACCGGAGTATTTTCTACGAGTATGTCAGGAAGCGTTACCTAGCATGTTTTATACACCCTGTTTATATTGTACACTAGGGGTACGTGATGGGCCACGGGGTAAACGTCTCCAGCAACCTTGTGTGCCTTTGGCAATGTTATTGTTACCAGTGCGTCTTTGTGGAGATGTCCTCGTGCTTCTGCGCATCAACAACGCACCACCGGAAACGGCGGTAAAACGTAGTGGGGTTGTTTTGGAAAGCTGTCCATCATCCTGGTAAGAGGCGGGAATTCCTTTACCTACTTCGAGGGTGGACGGGCGTGGCTCAGCGGGCAGAGCTTACAGGTTTTTCATAAAGGGAGAACCTTCTACTCTGTGCCTCCAGGAGAGGAAGATAGAACCCGCGCGTCACAGTCAGGTACAGATTACGCTCTAGTACATCATCAGTTCACCTCCAGGAAGGATTCTGGATCTTTTTTTGCTATGGGATCTCTGAGCGCACAGCCTTGCTTTATCTTTGCCAAGCCCGAGAGTTAGGGTGGCTTGTCCTTTCCAGAAGCTGAGCTTCAACTGGGGCACCTGCTACGTTTATATTGGTAAGTGTTTCCTGTTGAGGTTTAGTTTCTGTAAAAATGAGCATCGTGACCGAACCAACCGGAGTATTTTCTACGAGTATGTCAGTAAGCGTTACCTAGCATGTTTTATACGCCCCGTTTATATTGTACACTAGGGGTACCTGATGGGCCACGGGGTAAACGTCTCCAGCAACCTTGTGTGCCTTTGGCAATGTTATTGTTACTAGTGTGTCTCTGTGGAGATGTCCTCGTGCTTCTGTGCATCAACAACGCACCACCGGAATCGGCGGTAAAACGCAGTGGGGTCGTTTTGGAAAGCTGTCCATCATCCTGGTAAAAGGCGGGAATTCCTTTACCTACTTCGATGGTGGACGGGCGTGGCTCAGCGGGCGGAGCTTACAGGTGCTTCATAAAGGGAGAACCTTCTACTCTGTGCCTCTAGGGGAGGAAGATAGAACCCGCGCGTCACAGTCAGATACTGATTACGCTCCAGTACATCATCAGTTCACCTCCATTAAGGATTCTAGATCTTTTCTGCTATGGGATCTCTGAGCGCAGAGCCTTCCTTCATCTTTGCCCAGCCCAAGAGTTACGGTGGCTTGTCCTTTCCAGAAGCTGAGCTTCAACTGCGGCACCTGCTACGTTTATATTTGGAAGTGCTTCTTTTGAGGTTTAGTTTCTGTAAAAATGCGCATCGTCGCCTACCCAACCGGGGTATTTTCTACGAGTATGTCAGTAAGCGTTACCTAGCATGTTTTATACGCCCCGTTTATATTGTACACTAAGGTTACGTGATGGGCCACGGGGTAAATGTCTCCAGCAATCTTGTGTGCCTTTGGCAATGTGATTGTTACTAGTGCGTCTTTGTGGAGATGTCCTCGTGCTTCTGCGCATCTACAACGCACCACCGGAATCGGCGGTAAACGCAGTGGGGTCGTTTTGGGAAAGCTGTCCATCATCCTGGTAAGAGGCGGGAATTCCTTTACCTACTTCGAGGGTGGACGGGGCGTGGCTCTGGGGGCGGATATTATAGGTGCTTTATGAAGGGAGAACCTTCTACTCTGTGTCTCCAGGAGAGGAAGATAGAAACCGCGCGTCACAGTCAGATACTGATTACGCTCCAGTACATCATCAGTTCACCTCCAGGAAGGATTCTAGATCATTTCTGTTATGGGATCTCTGAGCGCACAGCCGTGCTATATCTTTGCCAAGCCCAAGAGTTAGGGTGGCTTGTCCTTTCCTGAAGCTGAGCTTCAACTGCGGCACCTGCTATGATTATAATTGCAAGTGCTTCCTTTGAGGTTTAGCCTCTGTAAAAAGAGCATTGTGGCCTACCCAACCAGAGTATTTTCTACGAGTATGTTAGTAAGCGTAACCTAGCATGTTTTATACGCCCAGTTTATATTGTACACTAAGGGTACGTGATGGGCCACGGGGAAAAACGTCTCCATCAACCTTGTGTTCCTTTGGCAATGTGATTGTTACTAGTGCGTCTTTGTGGAGATGTCCTCGTGCTTCTGAGCATTAACAACGCACCACCGGAAACGGCGGTAAACGCATTGGGGTCGTTTTGGAAAGCTGTCCATCATCCTGGTAAAAGGCGGGAAATTCCTTTACCTACTTCGAGGGTGGACGGGCGTGGCTCAGCGGGCGGAGCTTACAGGTGCTTTATAAAGGGAGAACCTTCTACTCTGTGTCTCCAGGAGAGGGAGATAGAACCTGCGCGTCACAGTCAGATACAGATTACGCTCCAGTAAATCATCAGTTCACCTCCAGGAAGGATTCTAGATCTTTTTCTGCTATGGGATCTCTGGGCGCACAGCCTTGCTTTAGTTTCCAAAGAAACTATAAATCAATAGAAATATACATATAATCTGAAAAAAATAATTATCCCCATAGGCATATGCAGTTCATAGTTGTTTGAAAAAGGTGGTTATGAAGGAAAGAGCCAACTCTTGAGTAGTTTCCTGAAAACAAGAAAGTTATCTGTGGCTCTTATAGTTGGGGGTAATGAATTCCATAGTTTGGCTGCTTGGATGGAGAAGGATGTACCACCTACAGTCTTTTTCTTGTATGGTGGTGTTCTAAGGCGGGGTGCCAGTCTTGAGCGGAGGGTTCTTTGTTGGATGTATTTGGTAATTTTCTTTCTGATGAAAAGCGGTCCTGTTCCATGTATAGCTTTGTGGGTGATACAAAGCAGCTTGAAAGTGCATCTTCTGGCAACGGGTAGCCAGTGTAGTGCTCTCAAGGCAGGGGAGATGTGGGCTTGCGGCTTTATATGTAGTAGTAGCCTGGCTGCGGAATTCTGGATACGTTGTAGTTTTTTCATAACAGATAGAGATGATCCATGGTAGAGGCTATTGGCATAATCCAGTTTGGATAATACAAGTGAGATAGTAGCTTGCACCTTGTGTGGAAATCCGAGGTGAGGGAAAATGCGTCGTAAAGTCTTTAAGGTGATGAAGCTTGTGCGTGCTAATTTGTCTACTTGGGCATTCATAGTTAGTTTGGAATCCATGGTGATTCCTAGGTTTTTCACTTCCTTTGATAATTGAGGAGGTGGTCCGAGATCGTCAGGCCAGCCGCACAGAGGGTCATAATGTTTCCAGTCACCACATGTGAGTATTTCAGTTTTGGAGGTATTTAGTTTGAGATGGCTCCAGGTCATCCACTGATCAATGGCTCTGAGGCAACTGAAGATTTGAGAGTTTTCAATGTTTTTGGGGTCTTCTAATTGAAGTAGTATCTGTGTGTCATCTGCATAGTTGTAGCATGTGAGATGGAAATCATTGATCAGTTCTGGTAAAGATATCATGTAGATGTTAAAAAGCAAAGGTGAGATGATTGACCCTTGGGGGACCCCTGTTTTTGTGAGGTAGGGTTCGGCTAGAGAAGGGGGGTGAGTGGATGATATTTGCTCTTTTTTGGAGATAGGAGGTAATCCAGTCGAGCGCAATCCCTTGTATGCCGGCTTCGTGGAGTTTTTGAGTTAGGGTGTCATGGTCAACCGTATGAAAGGCAGCTGAGAGGTCCAAGAGAAGTAGTGCAGCAACTCCATTTCGGTCAACTGTGTTTTTAAGATCGTCCCAGATTGCCATGAGTGCCGATTCAGTGCTTCTTCCTGGGCGGAATCCAGTTTGGAAGTCTGAAAGTATAGAGTTGTCTTCAATGAATTGTGACATCTGGGCGAATGCTGCTCTTTCTATCAATTTGCCCAGGAAAGGTCCATTTGTGATAGGTCTGTAGTTGTTTGGGTCTTGCGGGTCTAGATTTGTTTTCTTTAATAATGGTCGTATGTATGCCTTTTTCAGGTCTGTAGGAAAAGTTCCTGAAGTTAAAGAGTTGTTGATGATTCTTCTTACAGGTGTGGCAGCGGAAGAAGATAGCAGGATGTTCTTGAAGATCTGTGGTGGGCAAGGGTCAGAAGGGCAACCAGAAGGTCTGCTTGCTTTGACCAAATCCATAAATTCATCCTGGGATATTTGTTTGAAGGACTGTAGAGGTTGGGATGGTTTATTCTTAAAGGGTATTTTAGTAAAGGGGTTGGTGCTGATGGTTTTCTTCTGTTTTAAATAGGAGTCCAGTGTGTCTGCCTTGGTTGTGTAGTGAGTTGCCAATTTGTTTGTGAAATCTTGAGTGGTGGGATGACTTCCTTCCATGCATGTGGGTTTTCGAAATTCATTGAGAATTTTGTAAAATTCCTTGGTTGTAGATTGAGCATTGAGAATTCTGTCTGAGTAGTATCTTTTTTTAGCTTTTTTGATTGATGATTTGTATATCCTGTTAAGTTTGTGTAGCTGTAGTTTGTCTTGACTGTTGTTTGTTTTGAGCCAGGTCCGCTGCAACTTTCTGATTTGTTTTTTAATCTTTTTAAGTTCTGTGTTTCTCCAAGGTGTTGGTTTTCTTTTGTCATGTTTAGTTTTTCTGAGTGGTATTAGGACATCAAAAGCTTCCTGTAGCCACTCATAAAGTTTAGGTACAGAATTGATTGTATCTAGATCTGTCTTTGCTGTTAGTTGTGTTTCTAAGTGATCCAAATTGAGTTTTCTCCATGGTCGATAGGTGTATGTATGTAGGTGGTTGTGGGGTGTGTTGATTTGTGGAGTTGTCTGTCGGAAAGTTATCAGATGGTGGTCTGACCAGGTGGTTGGTGTGTTGCTACGAATAGTAACAAGTTCAGGCTTAGCAAAAATGACATCTAGGATGTGACCAGCGATGTGTGTGGGATTGTGTACAATCTGATGTAGATTCAATGCGAGTAGGCCAGTGGTGATAGCTTTTGGATGGGGCATATTGGGTTTGTCAAACCAAATGTTTAGATCCCCAAGAATGCATAGATTGGAGTATAGTGTAATAAGGTTTGAGACTATGTCAAGAAAGGCATCTGGGAAAGTGGAGTTGTTAGGTGGAGGTCTGTAAAGGAGGAGAAAGTTACAGGTGGAAGTTGGAGTAGGGTGGCATCTGGTAAGGAGGGCTTCACAACCTTGTATGGAGATGTTGTCTGTTTTACTGAGGTTTATTGCCTGTTTGAATATAATAGCTAGTCCACCTCCTCTCTTGCCTATACGGTTTTGTGTGATGGTTTGATAGCCTGGAGGAAGGGCTTCGTGCAATACTGGTGCCATGTCATCTCCCAACCAGGTTTCCGTAATGAATAGTAAGTCAGGTTGTGTGTCTGTGAGCAGGTCGTAGATGTGGTGCTTGTTTTTTGAGAGTGATCGAGCATTTATGAGCTGGCAGTTTAGATAGGGTGTGTTAGTGGTAGTGTTGTTTTGTTTAGTAGAAGGGTAAGTAGTATAATGTGAGCTTGAAGCAGGAGTGTTGCTAGTTGTGTTGACTGTTTGAGGCTCACAATACTCTTGCTTTTCAACATAGTGTTCCTCTTCCAGCAGGTTAAGGAGGCATTTTGTTGGGTCTGTGTGTGTGGGTGGTGAACTTGGTGGCTGAGAGAGCCATGAGGAGTGTAGTGTTTTTTGTAGGGTAGTTTTATTATGAAACAAACAAGGGGATGCGAGGTTGCTATGAGTGGCATGTTTTTTATTATGTTTGCGTTTGTTTAGTGTGGAAGGAGTATGGGTTAGGGGTGGGGGAGGAGCATGTGGATCATGATGTAAGGCTCTAAATTGTGCAATGGAGGAGAGGCGACTGAATGAAGGTTGCTGGGATGGGGTGCTTGTGGTAGGTGTTTGTGAAGAGTGGGGGGGTAGGGGTGGAGATAGGGTGGAATTTGTATCCTGTGTGTAGTCTTGGGGGTGAGAGTGGGTATGATGAAGAGTGTAATGTAAGTTTGTGTTGCCTTTATGTGCTGATGTTTGTGGTTGGTATTGTTTTTGTGGAATAATGAGAGGGGTTATTGGTGTAGTTGTTTTTGGTGAGGGACTTGTATGCGAGTTAGTGCTGTTAAGTGGAATTTGAGTGTTAGATGGGGTGTTGATGTGTTTTGGAGATGAATGTATGAGGTGTATATGAGGTGATGGATGTGTGTCAGGGAGATAAGTATTAGTTGAGATTGCTGGAAGAGGTAATATGTGTGGTGGAGTGAAATGTGGGAATTGTATGGTTGTGTGTAATTGGTGAGCAGAGGGGAAGAGTGTGTGTAGATGATGTGTTTGAAGGCAGGGTTTTGGCATTGTTATGAGTTCAGGCGGTCTGTGTGACGCGAACAGCGGATAGTGTTTTTGGTTAGTATCTGTAGAGAGTGTGTATCTGGGAGACTGAAACTGAGAGAGTTGTATGTTGTAGTTTTGTATTGTGTGGGCGGTGGCAGGTAGTGTTAGTGGGAGGGGACAGAGGAGTGTTTGCTGTGAGTATGAAGGTGTTTGACTGTAGTAGTTATGGGGTGTATGTGTATATGTGTTGTATGTAGGGTATTGTGTTGGGTGGTGGGGCAATGCATTATGTCTGTAATCAGTTTGTGATGCATGAGTTGGATATCTTTGCAGATAATGTGTTTGCATGTTGAGGGATGTGTTGGGGCAGAAACCATTTCTGGTGGAATGAGAATGGGAATTGGGCAGCATTTCTGGCCCTAGTCCCTAGTCCCTACCTGTCCCGAACAGACCCAAACAGACAGCTGCCCTTGTCCTCTCCGCCCTTTGCCTCGACGCCCGGGCTGAGACGCCCTGAATCCTAGCCTTTTATAGCCCTACTGGCCAATAAGAAGCTGGTCCTAACCCTAGCCAATCCGATTTTTAAACCCTAATTTAGCCAATTAGTGGGAGACCCAGCCCTAATCACCAGTCACAGCCCTATTTCCTGACCCCCAATCACAGCCCCAGCCCTAGAAACCAACAGCCAATCAGAATCCCAGCCCTATCCACCAATCACAGCCCTAGAACCAACAGCCAATCAGAATCCCAGCCCTATCCACCAATCACAGCCCTAGAACCAACAGCCAATCAGAATCCCAGCCCTATCCACCAATCACAGCCCTAGAACCAACAGCCAATCAGAATCCCAGCCCTATCCACCAATCACAGCCCTAGAACCAACAGCCAATCAGAATCACAGCCCTATCCACCAATCACAGCCCTAGAACCAACAGCCAATCAGAATCACAGCCCTATCCACCAATCATAAATGCATCCCTGGAGCTAGCAACCAATGAAACACCATCTCCCAAAAGAACCTATCATAACAGCATATGCAACAACCACGAGGAACCTATATAAGGAGCAAGTTAACTAAAGTCCAGTCCCTGGGTCCTGGGGGAGGCTACTGGTGCTCTATTCAGTATCTCCTTGGATACAGACAGGCTGAATCCACACTTTCAAGCTAGCAGAGTCTACTTTTCAGGTAAGGGGGAGATTGTTTAAGAGACAAACACTGCAATAGTTCTGGGCGCACACTCTAAAAATCAGGCTTTTTAAGGCAAAAAAGACAGGGGGGCAGACAGCTTTTAAGCACAATTTAAAACACACAAACAGATTAAAAAACAGTCTCCTAAAACCACACTCTGAAAGATCTATGTAGTCTTTTTACTAAGAATAGGGGTGAAAAAAAAGGGGGGCAGGGGGGGGGGGAGCCACTAAAACTAGCAAGGGAATTCACACAGTCACAGCAAAAAACGATTTTGAAACAAACACCACTTTAAAAGAGGCCAAGCTGCCTGAAAAACACAGAGAGTCCACAGTAAAACAAACACTGTTTGAACAATTAATACTATTTGACTAGAAAATATCTTTGGGCTCCTTACCTAGGTCTCTTTGCAATCCTTGAACCCTGGGCTGTATCAGGACACAGGAGAGAATGCACAGAGGAACACAAAATGGAGGTGCCTGTCTTTGGCCTTCCCTCCACAAACTTAAGGAGCCAGAGCAGGTGGGGGGGGGGGGCGGGTCTCAGGTGCAGCAGAGACTCAGGGAGCCAATCAGCTAAGTCCAGTCCCTGGGGCCTGGGGGAGGCTACTGGTGCTCTATTCAGTATCTCCTTGGATACAGACAGGCTGAATCCACACTTTCAAGCTAGCAGAGTCTACTTTTCAGGAAAGGGGGAGATTGTTTAAGAGACAAACACTGCAATAGTTCTGAACGCACACTCTAAAAATCGGGCTTTTTAAGGCAAAAAAGACAGGGGGGCAGACAGCTTTTAAGCACAATTTAAAACACACAAACAGATTAAAAAACAGTCTCCTAAAACCACACTCTGAAAGATCTATGTAGTCTTTTTACTAAGAATAGGGGTGAAAAAAAAGGGGGGCAGGGAGGGGGGGGAGCCACTAAAACTAGCAAGGGAATTCACACAGTCACAGCAAAAAACGATTTTGAAACAAACACCACTTTAAAAGAGGCCAAGCTGCCTGAAAAACACAGAGAGTCCACAGTAAAACAAACACTGTTTGAACAATTAATACTATTTGACTAGAAAATATCTTTGGGCTCCTTACCTAGGTCTCTTTGCAATCCTTGAACACTGGGCTGTATCAGGACACAGGAGAGAATGCACAGAGGAACACAAAATGGAGGTGCCTGATTAACCTGTAATCGACTGGGTTGTCTCTGTAGCCGCCCTTGAAAATTGGGTTAATTATAGAGCCTCTCCAAATCTCTGGGATTACCCCTCCCAGTCTAACTTCCTGGTACAGAGAACTCAGGACCTCAGACCAAAAACCTGCTTCTTCTCTGAAGATGGCTTGTGGAAGGCCATTAGGCCCAGGGGCCCCTTCTCAGTGGGCCTTAAGGAGTATTCTATATGTACTGTCAGAGAACAGAGCAAGATAAGCAGCCTCTTTGTTAGTCACTGGGGAATAGGATTTATATCTCCTGCTTGTTGGCCATGATGTTAATGGAATGCTATTTCCCCTAGATTGGTAATTTGTGGAAAAATTAGTATTCTTCAGTTGTTGCCAGAGATATTGATTGCCAGGACACGCCTTTAAATGTCTTGCCAGTTTCCTTTGAGCTTTCTTAAGAGAACTGCATAATCTCAAAAGACGAGTCGAGGTGGTTTGACCAGCCTGCCGAAAAGGCTGTGATGGAGTGAGGGAATAGTGCTGTTTAAACATTTTCTTTCCAAAGTTTTCCCAGGCTTCCAATATATGATCATAAGACTTGGGGCTTTCCTGCATAATCAACTTGGCTGATACTGTACTATTGTTTGATTGATGCTTGTCTATGTTGTTCTGGATAGAGGACCTGTGCCAGGTGGCATAGTCACCTTGTCATGGTTTGGTCTGTGTGATTGGTCACCTTAAACCATGGTATTGTAGGCGTCTGGTAGGTAGCTTTGCTGGTGTGTCACAATGTAGATTTTGAGGGACATACATTATACTTGTTGTGATGTGATGTTGGCACTAGACTGGCACTTCGTGAGGGTGTTAGTGAACAGGATGTTTTGTGACATGTGCAATGTATGATGGAAGTGTTATCTTGTGAACGTGATGACCCTACTTCACTATCCATTTTCAGCATTAGAACCAGCAGGTGCAGAAGACGGGGCACAGCCGAGTGGAGAAGCATCTGGCCATGGGACCTCCAGTCACAACACCACAGACACCAAGGGACCCAGTGCCCCAGAGGGCGAGGGGAGTGCCACAGGGGAGACTGGAACCAGAACATCTTGTCTGGAATCCTCCTCCAGTGGCCATTCCCTATTGGTGGTGGACCCATCTGGGACCACCCCAGTACCATCTCTGTCTGCCACCCTGCTTTTGATCTCCTTCTTTCCTGTAGCTCCTCACCCAGTTGCCTGTGCCCGCCTATCCAAGAGGGTGGGCGTCTACTTTGCTGCAGACACCTCTGCCCCAGCCCCTGCCCTGTTAGCTCTGTTGCCCTCAGTGAGGAGGCTATTGACCTCCTGAGGTCTATCTCTGTGAGTCAGATGGCCATCGTGAATGCCATACAGGGACAGGGAACTCAAATACAACAGAGCAATGCCTTCCTGGAGGGCACTCATGGTGCAATCTATGGACTACATAGAACATTTCTGCCTCTGGCCTTCACACTGAAGGCAGCCAGTCACCCCTTGTCTACTGTCCCTACTCCACCTTCCTCTTCCCAGTCCAAATCCCCTCTTCCCCGACCCAGCCAAAGCACACAAACAGACAGGCATGCATCCTCCTCATCATCCAAAGGTAACATAGACAAACCAATGCATCACAAGAGACACAACTGGAACGCACACAGACATCATCCACCTGCTGTCACAGCAACAGTCACAACCTGCCCTGACACCCCTACCTACATCAGCATCACAGACACACCTGACACACCTGCAGATACCACAACAACATTTAGTGATCCAGCCACCACACCTATCTTACTCGCAGACAGCACCCGAGCAAACCCTCAGACATCCACCCCAATTACCACACCTGCATACAACACAACCACTGACACACCTACATGCAGCACATCCACCATACCTGTAGTCACAATTCTAACAGACAGCCTCCCACCCACAACAGCATCCCCCAGCACCTCCACCCCACTATGCCCATGACACATAAACACGCTCACTCACCCACCCAGCAGACACCCACCACCCACAAGCACAACTCCCACAAACACAGACCCAAGGCTCCACACATAAATGTCAGACAACCACTCCCTCACCCTGCACATCCAAAATCCTTTCTGATGATAGTCCCCGTGTGACAAAAAAAGTGTTCCTTACCAAGTTTGATCTTTTCCCTACTTCCCCTATGACACCCCTAAATGATCTTTGACCCTCCCAAAAGCCATCCCTTCCACCTCCAAGGCCTCTCCTAGCTCCCTGCCATCACCCATGTCCTCCCCCTGCCAAAAACGTCCACTCCTCCTAAAAGGTCAAAGTTCCTCCCAAGCCAAAGCCTTAATCACCCCCTCCAAAGTCCAAGCCCAAACCCTCCTCCCATCGCCCCCAAGAACCCCTGAGGTACCTACCTGCTCCATTGATGCCGCAACCTGTGGAGGTTACATGGCAGTCAGGCCTCAAGTTGGAGCACCATTTTGTGGCTTTAGTGCACCTGAAAAACGTTTGGATTGGCCTATTGCCTTAGACATACATATTTATTTCCATTTAGACTCATTAAAGCCATTCAGTTGTTGGTGTTTTTGATTACATCTTTGTCCTGCATTTACTTTCCTAGGTTTGAGTTGTTCCTGGCTATCATTGGTAGTGTACCTGCATTTGTGTATGTGCGACGCTTGTGCTTCATGTATTGTAGAGCAGAATGTGAGGTTGTGTGCAGTGCTTTTGTACCACAGGGATAGGATGTGTGTTGTGTGATTGGTTATGTATGTGGAGAAATTTGTTGATGTCATGGTATTGCGTTGTGTTTGTGTTGATATGTGTTTATTGTTGTGTTGTGTGGCTTTGTGTGTTTTGACTGTTTGAGTTTGCATGCATTGTGCATGGCATAATAGGTTTGATGTGCTGTGTATGTGGGATGTGTATGTCGATTGCTAGGTTGTATGAAGGTATAATTGTGTGCGTTCCATCATAGATGGGTGTTCATTGTGTTGTATGTGTGTTGAGTACCTGTCCAGTGTTGGTTGTGAGTGTGATTTGTTCATATTTGCCCAGTTGTAGTGTTGTTGTGACATGTTGGTATATTGTATGAAAATGTATGAGCCAAGGCCTATGCTGTGTTGCTTCATGTAACTGTGTATTATTGATGTGTGGGGTGTTTGTGTGTGCTGGCTGCAGTGTGCTTACTGTGCATGTGTGGGTGTCCTTGATGCAGTATGTGAGTGTGTGTGTCACTATACTGTTACGTATGTGTGCTGCCCTTGTACCCCCATCCCTATGGTATGTTCTGCAACTGTACAGAATTTTACAATTTACAAATCTAACATGTGTGAGTGTGTACTTACGGTTGTTGTCGCCCTCGTTGGCGATGATTCTGTTGTCTTTTCGGTGAGCAGGAACAGCGAGATGACGTCTAGTTGTGGTTCCTGGAGATGAGTGTCTCATTTTACGCTGTTCATTCCTCCAAAAAACAAAATTCAAACTAGTTTCTTGATGACTACCCAACAACCAGGAAAACATGGGTAGCATTTTATTTATTTGATCTGTACTGTGCCAAATTCACTTGATGACTTGATGGGAAGCAGATTTCACCATATCAGCCTGACCTTTCCAGTAATCTAGAATGATGTCATCAGTCATAAGTGGAGCTGAAGAATTGTAAGCCAATCTCATAGCTCTGCCCATCAACATTATAAGCTGTGGGAGACCAGTCTTTTTATCTGGGGTACTTCTGGTATTTATTAGGCTAAGAGGAACAGCATCAGGACACTTCAGTGTGGTAGATGCACATACTTTAGTCAGCTATTTGTGTATAGTTCCATTCATACTCTCAACTATTCCAGAAGATTGAGGGTGATAACTACAGTGGAAAATTTTGTAAATTTGGAGAGCTATACACATCAATTCTAAAATCTCATTCATGAAGCCTGAGTCATGATCCATCTCAGTGGAGGTCAGCAGATACATATCTGTATCAATTTCCTTAACAAGAGTTTTACAACTGTCAGGTGGGGTAGTCCTCAACCCATTGACAAAACAAGCAGACCATTATGAGAATGTATTTAGGCCACTGTAAACTGGCATTTTAAATAAATGTGCTTGAAGCCCTATAAATTGGCTCTCTGATTTGTCAATATTATTCATAAGCACACTAGTCTACTTGCCTTGATTGTTTATTTAATATAGGAAACTATGGTCCTAGAAGGGGGAAGTGTCAACCTCAACTTCCACAGTAACCTAGTGAATAACCATCAATAGTTTGGTTTTACTAGAAAGAATACATTTTTATTCAATTATTCATAACTTGGAATCAAAAGAAGAAAAACTCCTTAAGCTCGGCTAACATGTACTTTCCGAATTAAAGAGATGTTCACAAATGATTCAAAGGCGCAGTGAAAGTGAGGTAAGTGAGTAAGACATGTGCTAGTGCTATGCAATATATACATAAATAGTGACTGTGGAGGATCCACAGTTGTTTGATCTGACCTCTGAAATAGTGTTGCAAGCTGTTGAATTACATAAACAGTACAGTACACTATTATTGTGTCAATGATTCAACCCTTTGAGATTATTCGCACAGGGTCATTGTCAGGACGAGGAATGGGAAACAACTATAAAGAGGAAACCTATGTCAGTGGGTTTGGGATAATTCCCATGTATTGTAAATTATAACAGGAGAAGTAAAACCTACCCATTAGGTAGAACTCATGCAGTAAATTACATACAGTACGTTCAGGAATGGAGCCACATGTAATTAGTCTTTAAATCTATATTTAGAACATAAATACATTGTGACTGAACTCAGTTGTGGCTACAAACATTGTTATAACACAATGTGGTGCAGGACTCACCTAAAACAAATACCTAGAGCCTCCTTCAGATATTAGAATACTCTGTGGGAGACGGGTCCATTAAAGGTCCATAGACTGTGACACAATTACCAGCCTTGATATGACATTCCTTAAGGTACTAGGAAAGAGAGAGGATGAATGACTAGGAGCCCCTAAATTACCAAAGTAATTGAGGACTAGATGTCCCTGTGTGCAGACTCACTGCACAAAAACAACAACGACCTGTAGAGATGAGGTATGCCTTGAGATTTCAGTCTATAGTCTCAAGGAATGATAACTCGTAACGAGGAAATGTGCATTAAATGAGAACAGAGTATGTCAAACATGTGACTGACATGTTGACCAAACAGAATTATAAATCTCACCCAGTTAGATAAATGGCAACGTTAATTAGTCAGTGCATTGTAAACTTAACACAAAAGACCCTGGCCAAATAACCAATCAAACTAGATTAAAAATCACAGTTTGGAGTTTTATATAAATGTCTCCTCTCTCCATAATACACACTGTGGCCTGTGTAACACACCAATTTCCAAACTGCATAATTTACATAATTGGGTGAAATTTTTAATCCAGCTTGGTTACTTATTTTGCCACATATGTGATGTGCTATGTACTTTTGGTTTACTCCCCTCAACTCATGGTCTTTTGTCTTGAATTTACAGAGCACTGTTAAGTCCCTCAATTAATTTAAAGAAGTGTGAGGTGGATTCAATAGATAACAACTTACACCTTCTGTGTTTACTATAGAATTTTCATTTGATTCAGCTTGTTCTGCTCATTGAATCACAGTTCATTCTCAAGTGCAGAGTAAAAGGTCACTTGGTCTGCATATTTATTTCCAAGCATGACCCTATCTGTTCCAGCCTTATAGGCAGCACATGTGACAAAACAATCTCTTTTTGTTGTTGTTTTACTTTAAACAAAAACAAGATTGTAGTGAGAATTTCTGAGGGGAGTTCCAGAGGATGTCAGAAAACTCATGCACCGCTCCAAAACCACATTGGCTGTCTAGTTAGATCATCACATTCAAATTTTCTGACAAGCAAAACGCTCATCAATGCAACTAACTCTGCCTCTTGTGCTGAAGTTACATTTAGTAGGTGTGATGCTTCAAGAATTTCAGAAATGGAACGTAAGCACACATCAGTACTCCATAATGGTCTCTTAAAGAGGAGCCACCAACAAATAGCATCAGATCATGCATTTCAAGATGAATTTTGTAAATGTAAGGTCTTGGTTTGGTAATAATTCTGATATTAATGCAGTGATTTTCTGGCTCATCATCATCATCATTACTCTTGTGTCTGCCTTTATTATTGTTTGGAAAGCAGCACTTCAGAATGTAAGAAATCTCATCTTTTGATTGAAATATTCTCAGTTGCCAGTATACCTTATTCATATGTGGTTAAACAAATGTTTGACGTGCTGAGTCCAAGGAGAAGTCAGGGGAATTGCAACAGAAATTGGAACAAACATAATCGATTTATGTCCCATCATAATCCCCTCACTTTGCACAGTTGTAATGCAAGCAGCTACAACTGCATTCAAACAATCAGAAATACTTAGAGCCACTGGATCCAACACATCTGATATATAGGCCACTGGACGTCTTCATGTTTCTTTGTAAGTACAAGAACTGCACACCTGCCTTTATTATGGCAATAGAGGAAGAATTCCAAACTATACTCAGGTATTCCAAGGGCAAGTGGATTAGAAAATCTTTTCTCTCAACACGTAGAAGGTCTCCAAACATTCATCATTGAATGCTACTGGATCTTTGATATCACTATGGGTAAAAATCACTAAAGGCTATAAAGTCAAGGGAAGGTTTCATGACTAACGACAGTTGCCTACAATTCCCAGGAGCATTCTCATTTCTCTCCGGGTGGTCGGAGGATTTATTTTCAGAATTGCAGAATTACATTCTTTTGAGACTTTCCATGCTCGTTTTCACTCCTTTTTATTTGATAACCATAATAAAAAACATCTTTTCACTATGCTGAATATTGTGGGGGAAACCTTGTAACAAATGTCAGCGTAATGATTCAATTTTGTCATTGTGTCAAGTTTACAATCTTTGTTCATCTGTAGGTCTTCTATATATTGCACCAAGTATAGTACTGACCTAACACATTTCTCCCCCTTTATCAGGTGAATTAGTGATGGAACACATGTTTACAGTATATCTGACAATATGGTAAGTGCAAAGTGTCACAGATCTCATGTGTACACATTGATGTACAGTAGCCATCTATTGCACACATTTGTACACACCAAAATGTATGTTGAAACATATTACTCAACTATGTTGTCCCCTCAGTACAATGGCACATAGTTGTGTACATATGACTGTCTCATATGTGTACCAATATACTGCTTTTTCTATCCTGCAGGTTGTCAATTTCCACCAACAGGTCTATCCTCCCAATGTCATATTGGTAAGGTGTGAAGGTCCTTGCTCTCTGTCCCAAGATTTATGTCTATGTGCAACATTAAGTCAGATATGATCAATTCACCTCTAGTTTTCTAATGGTTTCAGACAAGTGACAGCCGAATGTGAGACTGTGATGTCCATCTGACATGTCACATGACATATAAGGTTAACATCTTCACACCTGTAGCAGGGTAATCCCCTTTGGTAAGTGAGGGATGTACATAGACATTTATGATGGTTCATCAGAATGGACAATGTGCATTCTGGATACCATTGAGGTGTTCCAACATTTATATAGGTATTTAGATAGGCACACATATCTTGGTATCAGAGGTCTGAGTGTAACCATGCTGATAAGTTCTAATAGTAGAAACTGGCCGTACAGCTTTGTCTACAGGCATACTGCTGTATGCATGATACAAAGGCAATGGTAGCTAATTCACAGCAATGGCCCAGACAGTAATTTGACAACATCAAGTCTCAATGGCAAGGTCAAATGATAAGTCAACGTTACCATTTGTTATGCGTACATGCTGTTGCTATGAAGGATATGTCTAATGAGTCCTGCATGTTTTGTAACCTCATGTTTGCCATGCCACCTATTTGGTGCAGTTGTGGACATTCATACACACCTGTGAGTCGGTTGGTTAGTGTGCCCAGGTTGTTGGCTTTCATCGTGGTGGTGTACTAGTTATGTTAGCAACACATATGCTTTGGCTCTGGGAATCCTCCACAGACAGATGTCAGGCATGCAATGTCTCATGTGTGGGTAGTGATGTTGCTAATCAGTCAGTGACCTAATCAAGGACTAATTGCATAGTTAGCTATTTCTGGTTCTCACCTTCCCGCACAGTACATTAGGCCATTTGATACATTCACTTTATTGACAACTTGTTATTGTGTGTGGGACATTGGTCTGAGCTTACTTGGTCCTCACATGACTGATATTGTTTGATTTCTGGAGGCCATGCTCATATATGCCTGATTAACCTGTAATCAACTGGGTTGTCTCTGTAGCCGCCCTTGAAAATTGGGTTAATTATAGAGCCTCTCCAAATCTCTGGGATTACCCCTCCCAGTCTAACTTCCTGGTACAGAGAACTCAGGACCTCAGACCAAAATCCTGCTTCTTCTCTAAAGATGGCTTGTGGAAGGCCATTAGGCCCAGGGGCCCCTTCTCAGTGGGCCTTAAGGAGTATTCTATATGTACTGTCAGAGAACAGAGCAAGATAAGCAGCCTCTTTGTTAGTCACTGTGGAATAGGATTTATATCTCCTGCTTGTTGGCCATGATGTTAATGGAATGCTATTTCCCCTAGATTGGTACTGAAAATTGTCTGAAGATAGCTCACCCAATCATTTTCAGTAATATTTGAGTTATTAATTTAATTTCCGTGGGTGTTCAGATGATTAATAATTTCCCAGAATTTCCTGGGGGCTTTCTCTTTTGCAGCGTATTTCAGCTTTAACCAAAAGAGGCTTTTGCCTTCAGCATTGTCCTTCCATTTTTGCCTTTTGTATTCTTTTTTAGTATTCTTCAGTTGTTGCCAGAGATGTTGATTGCCAGGACACGCCTTTAAATGTCTTGCCAGTTTCCTTTGAGCTTTCTTAAGAGAACTGCATAATCTCAAAAGACGAGTCGAGGTGGTTTGACCAACCTGCCGAAAAGGCTGTGATGGAGTGAAGGAATAGTGCTGTTTAAACATTTTCTTTCCAAAGTTTTCCCAGGCTTCCAATATATGATCATAAGACTTGGGGCTTTCCTGCATAATCAACTTGGCTGATACTGTACTATTGTTTGATTGATGCTTGTCTATGTTGTTCTGGATAGAGGACCTGTGCCAGGTGGCATAGTCACCTTGTCATGGTTTGGTCTGTGTGATTGGTCACCTTAAACCATGGTATTGTAGGCGTCTGGTAGGTAGCTTTGCTGGTGTGTCACAATGTAGATTTTGAGGGACATACATTATACTTGTTGTGATGTGATGTTGGCACTATACTGGCACTTCGTGAGGGTGTTAGTGAACAGGATGTTTTGTGACATGTGCAATGTATGATGGAAGTGTTATCTTGTGAACGTGATGACCCTACTTCACTATCCATTTTCAGCATTAGAACCAGCAGGTGCAGAAGACGGGGCACAGCCGAGTGAAGAAGCATCTGGCCATGGGACCTCCAGTCACAACACCACAGACACCAAGGGACCCAGTGCCCCAGAGGGCGAGGGGAGTGCCACAGGGGAGACTGGAACCAGAACATCTTGTCTGGAATCCTCCTCCAGTGGCCATTCCCTATTGGTGGTGGACCCATCTGGGACCACCCCAGTACCATCTCTGTCCGCCACCCTGCTTTTGATCTCCTTCTTTCCTGTAGCTCCCCACCCAGTTGCCTGTGCCCGCCTATCCAAGAGGGTGGGCGTCTACTTTGCTGCAGACACCTCTGCCCCAGCCCCTGTTAGATCTGTTGCCCTCAGTGAGGAGGCTATTGACCTCCTGAGGTCTATCTCTGTGAGTCAGATGGCCATCGTGAATGCCATCCAGGGACAGGCAACTCAAATAAAACAGAGCAATGCCTTCCTGGAGGGCACTCATGGTGCAATCTATGGACTACATAGAACATTTCTGCCTCTGGCCTTCACACTGATGGCAGCCAGTCACCCCTTGTCTACTGTCCCTACTCCACCTTCCTCTTCCCAGTCCAAATCCCCGCTTCCCCGACCCAGCCAAAGCACACAAACAGACAGGCATGCATCCTCCTCATCATCCAAAGGTAACATAGACAAACCAATGCATCACAAGAGACACAACTGGAACGCACACAGACAACATCCACCTGCTGTCACAGCAACAGTCACAACCTGCCCTGACACCCCTACCTACATCAGCATCACAGACACACCTGCAGATACCACAACAACATTTAGTGATCCAGCCACCACACCTATCTTACTCGCAGACAGCACCCGAGCAAACCCTCAGACATCCACCCCAATTACCACACCTGCATAAAACACAACCACTGACACACCTACATGCAGCACATCCACCATACCTGTAGTCACAATTCTAACAGACAGCCTCCCACCCACAACAGCATCCCCCAGCACCTCCACCCCACTCTGCTCATGACACATAAACACGCTCACTCACCCACCCAACAGACACCCACCACCCACAAGCACACCTCCCACAAACACAGACCCAAGGCTCCACACATAAATGTCAGACAACCACTCCCTCACCCTGCACATCCAAAATCCTTTCTGATGATAGTCCCCGTGTGACAAAAAAAGTGTTCCTTACCAAGCTTGATCTTTTCCCTACTTCCCCTGTGACACCCCTAAATGATCTTTGACCCTCCCAAAAGCCATCCCTTCCACCTCCAAGGCCTCTCCTAGCTCCCTGCCATCACCCATGTCCTCCCCCTGCCAAAAACGTCCACTCCTCCTAAAAGGTCAAAGTTCCTCCCAAGCCAAAGCCTTAATCACCCCCTCCAAAGTCCAAGCCCAAACCCTCCTCCCATCGCCCCCAAGAACCCCTGAGGTACCTACCTGCTCCATTGATGCCGCAACCTGTGGAGGTTACATGGCAGTCAGGCCTCAAGTTGGAGCACCATTTTGTGGCTTTAGTGCACCTGAAAAACGTTTGGATTGGCCTATTGCCTTAGACATACATATTTATTTCCATTTAGACTCATTAAAGCCATTCAGTTGTTGGTGTTTTTGATTAAATCTTTGTCCTGCATTTACTTTCCTAGGTTTGAGTTGTTCCTGGCTATCATTGGTAGTGTACCTGCATTTGTGTATGTGCGATGCTTGTGCTTCATGTATTGTAGAGCAGAATGTGAGGTTGTGTGCAGTGCTTTTGTACCACAGGGATAGGGTGTGTGTTGTGTGATTGGTTATGTATGTGGAGAAATTTGTTGATGTCATGGTATTGCGTTGTGTTTGTGTTGATATGTGTTTATTGTTGTGTTGTGTGGCTTTGTGTGTTTTGACTGTTTGAGTTTGCATGCATTGTGCATGGCATAATAGGTTTGATGTGCTGTGTATGTGGGATGTGTATGTCGATTGCTAGGTTGTATGAAGGTATAATTGTGTGCGTTCCATCATAGATGGGTGTTCATTGTGTTGTATGTGTGTTGAGTACCTGTCCAGTGTTGGTTGTGAGTGTGATTTGTTCATATTTGCCCAGTTGTAGTGTTGTTGTGACATGTTGGTATATTGTATGAAAATGTATGAGCCAAGGCCTATGCTGTGTTGCTTCATGTAACTGTGTATTATTGATGTGTGGGGTGTTTGTGTGTGCTGGCTGCAGTGTGCTTACTGTGCATGTGTGGGGTCCTTGATGCAGTATGTGAGTGTGTGTGTCACTATACTGTTACCTATGTGTGCTGCCCTCGTACCCCCATCCCTATGGTATGTTCTGCAACTGTACAGAATTTGACAATTTACAAATCTAACATGTGTGAGTGTGTACTTACGGTTGTTGTCGCCCTCGTTGGCGATGATTCTGTTGTCTTTCGGTGAGCAGGAACAGCGAGATGACGTCTAGTTGTGGTTCCTGGAGATGAGTGTCTCATTTTACGCTGTTCATTTCCACCTAGTGTTCTGTGGTGGTTTGACCGCAGCGGTTATGTTGGTGGTGTGCAGCCTTTTAATGAGTCTGGCAGAAACATGGTCTCCGCCGGACTGCTTGTGCCTTCACTCGACTTCGGCTGTCTGTCCTGCCTGGCGGTGCCAGTGGTGTTTTGGCAGTCTTCTGTATGTATTGCTGCCAATGTTGTAATTTGGCAGTCTTCTCCGCCATCCTGTTGGTGGTCGCACCGCCACTGCCAACATGGTGGTCATGGAACCGCCCAACTCATAATGAGGCCCTTTGTCTAAACTGGGAACAACTGAACTCTTGAGTCATGTGATTTAATTTTAAATACAGAATGTTTAATTGTGACATTTGCAATAAGTTACAGAGTTCAACTTGCAAAGTAAGTCTGCCCAACAATTTTATGGGCACAAATTGCACAAAATGAACTGATGATTATTCTCCATTGACCCCATTTTAACAGGGACATCAGCTGTAAACTGATTAACAATTTGTCTATTACTGATGGCTACAACCTGAAGTCCTCCTTCCGAGAGGGTTAGCCTTGAAACCTCCACAGAACAAACTGGAGAGTGAGTTGCCTCTGAATCTATCAAGAAAGAAGCAGTGTGGCCATTGACTTCATCGTCAATATATGGGCCTCTCCACTCTACCTCCAGGACCGCTCCAAGTAAACAATCCTGCTCCACCTTTAGGCATCATCAATAGGAATCACTCTGGATTCATCAGGGTTTTATCAATTTCCATTGCCTAACTTTACCACAGACGTAACAAGCAGTGCTCTTCTTTCGCACGTCAATCTTTGAATTCATTCCAGAATTGTTCACAACTCTTCTTCCATAGCCTTGCCTTAAAGATGTCACATTTCTTTTAACATTGATAGATGGCACAAAATTCAACTCTCAAATCAGAACTAGCAACTGATTCTTGCAAGTCTCTCAAACTGCTTTGTCTGGGCAACAATCAGCTTCTCTTTCATCCTTTTCTGCTTTACATCAAACCATTCATTGCTGTATTTGTCACGTACTGCGCTGGACTTCTCACCTCTGGATTTCGGATTGGCGAATACACCAAGGGGGTCATTCTGACCCTGGCGGTAAAATCCGCCAGGGCCAACGACCGCGGGAGCACTGCCAACAGGCTGGCGGTGCTCCCTTGGGCATTCTGACCGCGGCGGTACAGCCGCGGTCAGAAACGGAAAACCGGCGGTGTACCGCTGGTTTTCCGCTGCCCTGGGGAATCCTCCATGGCGGCGCAGCAGGATTCCGACCCCCATACCGCCATCCTGTTCCTGGCGGTTTTGGCCGCCAGGCACAGGATGGCGGTATGGGGTGTCGTGGGGACCCTGGGGGCCCCTGCAGTGCCCATGCCAATGGCATGGGCACTGCAGGGGCCCCCGTAACAAGGCCCCACCAAGATTTTCAGTGTCTGCCATGCAGACACTGAAAATCGCGACGGGTGCAACTGCACCCGTCGCACCCCTTCCACTCCGCCGGCTCCATTCGGAGCCGGCATCCTCATGGAAGGGTGTTTCCCGCTGGGCTGGCGGGCGGCCTTCTGGGAGTCGCCCGCCAGCCCGGCGGGAAACCCAGAATACCCACAGCGGTCTTTTGACAGCGCAGCAGTATTCTGGCGGTCCCAGCCAGGCCGGCGGCTTCCGCCGCCGGCCGGGGTCAGAATGACCCCCCAAGTCTTCTACAGGTCCTGGATACTCCCAGAAAAGGGCGACCCCTTCTAGTAGCCACGGTGCCGCTTGACAGGCTACGCCAAAGCAGACTGTACCCTCCAGAAGGAGTCCCAGAGGGAAAAAACCTCTAACAGGAACTCCTGAAGGAAAACAAGAAAAAACAAGTCTTGACAACAGGAAACACAAATAGGCAATATCCAGGGTAAAAGGCAGGAAAAAAGGAACAGGCAAAAATATCCCAAGGCAAAAGCAGGAAAAAAGGAACAGGCAAAAATCTCCCAAGGCAAAAGCAGGAACAAAGAACAGGCAAACATCTCCCAAGGCAAAAGCAGGAACAAAGAACAGGCAAAAATCTCCCAAGGCAAGAACAAAGAACAGGAGCAAACAGCACAACCAGAAGGAAGTGTTTGCAACGCAAGGAGGAACAAGTCTGACTGACTTATATACTGAGAAAAGGGAAGTGACATCACAGGAAAGGGAAGTAACACCATCATGGATTGGGAAAAGTCCATAGACCAGTATAGGAAAAAGGAAGTAGTATAAAATAAAAACAGAGCACGCTGGGATAAAAACAGGAAGAAGACAAGATGGACACAACATGGATAGAGACAGGCAAAAGGACCAACAAAAAACCCACCACAAACAACAAAAGAAGAAAAAAGGCTACAAGTAAGTGTAGCGCGACTGGGAACGAAATATATGCTTCCCAGAAAGCATAGTCAAAAAACGCAGGGAACGGCGCTCCGAATATCGGTAGCGCGTTCCACCCGTGAGGACAGAAAGAGACGCGGCGTTACAGTATTTGTATGAGATTTTGGGCCTTATTACGAGGCTGGCGGTCTGAAGACTGCCAGCCTTGTGTGGCGGTCCGACCACCGTGACAGTGGCGGTCCAACCACCGAATTACGAGGTTGTCGGACAGCCCCGTTAACCTACCACCATCCTTGCCAGGATTAGTGATCCCGACAAGCTGATGGCGGTCCTGGTTGTAGTTAGCCAGAGCGGAGCTGAACTCAGTGCTGCCCTGCTGATTACAACTTTGTTCTCCACCAGACTGTGCATGGCTGTCTGACTGCCATGAAAAGGCTGGCAGAGAACAAGTGCAGGGGGCAACAGCAGGACTCCTGCACTGCCCATACCAATGGCATGGGTAGTGCACGGGTCCCCCTGCCCAGCCCTCTCGAATGCACACTGTCTGAGGGTGCTGGTGCCCCCTGCATGCAGTAACATTTCCACTTCTAAGGGCCGGTGACAATGCTGCCAAACCTTTCCCACTGTGCTGACCGGAGGAAACCTTAGTTTCTGCTTGGTTTCTGACAGTCATCCCAGTGGGAAAGTTGTAATGAGCCCGGTGAGGAGGTCGCCAGCACTGCGGTGACCTCCCCATGTGGAGTTTGGCACACAGATGTTTCCGTCCATCAAACTTATAATCAGCCAATTAGTCCATACTCTTTGTTTGCCAGGACATCAGACTTTATAAGTTATGTGAAATGAGCTCAGGATGCAAACCAGTGACAAATGTTCAAACAAAACCACATGCATCATCTTTCTCAGGATCTTTGACTACAATGTGGTTCTTAAAAATGTGCATGAGTCTCTCATGATAGGAATGCATTGACTCTGAGTTCAAACTCTTTGCTCAGGAAATATCTTTCTCTCCCACCTTCTTTTTCAAATGTTCTATGTAAGGAATCAGGTCATTGATTGAGGTAGTGGAAGCCCAACTCTGACAAGAACCACAATCCTTGTCAGGTTGAACCATAAATATTCACTAATTTAAGCTTTACCCAACCGTCTGGTAGCTTAGCACAAAAGTAGTCAGGTTTAGCTTAGAAGCAATGTGTAAAGCTGTCATCTGACACACACAAACAGTAAAAAAGTGAAAACATGACACAAGAAAATTTTCAAACCAAATTGGATAGAATAGAGTATATTTAATAAATAAACTGATATCAGAACAATAACAATCCAACCAGTACATCAAGTTGCATCATTCTGTGTTGTTTCTTATGAGGCTGCCGGTCAGGAAATTCAAGGGACTACAATGTGCATTCCAGCAATGAGTTGTGCCATACTGCATCAGTTCAAATGGAATTCACAGTTAGGCAGGGTGAAGTGTACTGTGAGGCCAACCAAGGGTCAAGGACCTTGGGGGTACCACTTGGGGATCAGGACTCACTCCAGGCAGAGGTCAGTGCCAGAGCTGAGGCAGGTTCAGTTGCGGTTCGAGGCAGGTCCAATTTCAGCAGGTTATCTGGGCAGCTGCAGGGGGCCCTCAAAGCATATTCTTTCCCTGTAGCTCAAACAGCAGGTCAGCCAATTGACACCTGGGGCATGATTTATGAAAAGTTAGTGCCGCCTTTGCATAATTTTTTTCATGCAAAAGTGGCGCAAACTTACAAAATATAATAATATTTTGTAACTTTGCGCCGCTTTTGCATCAAAAAATGACGCAAAGGTGGTGCTAACTTTTCATAAATTAAGCCCTTGGTGTCACTGAGGTTAGTCTGTGATGAAGGTAAGCAGGCCCTGTCGTCCTTCTCAGACAGCAAGGCAATCCTTTAGGAGTAGCAGGGCAGTCTTTGGGTGGCAGGCAGTCCTTCTTCTATAATGTCCACAGGCCCAAGAGTATAATTAAGAGTTGGTCTGATGGTCCATTTATTTATATCTGGTACCAGTCTTTGTGTGTGTGTGTGTGGGGCACCCTGTCCTACCCCCCTTCCCACCTGGTTCTTTTCTTCCACTGTCAAGGCTTCAAGAAGTCTGAGGGGACAAAAGGCTGGTGTCAGATTCCTTCGAGTGTGCTGTAGACACACCTAATTGAAGTGTATGTGGGACAGGAAACAGCTCTACCCCCAGCCATCCTGGCAGGGAGACCCATCCTCTCCTCTTCCAATTTTGTTTATGCCACTACCTGGGAGGCATCCCCAAATCCCAATAGCAGAGCTATTGCCAGTCATGTGGCCCGGGGCACTGCCAGAAGGCATAAACTGGTGGTTAAGAAAATGCCAACTGTCTAAAAGTTTACAAGAATTGATGGATGGAATGCTTGAATTAATCTCAGGTACTGGTAATTATTCAGACTGCATCCAAATCCATTGTTATTTTGCACACTACGTTACCTCAGTTTGGACCCAACCATATCCAAATCAGTCTTGACTCTGCTACAATCAGAGCAGTCAAGCCTAAACTGCCAAGCCAGGTCCTACCTGAACCGTAACACAAGCAACCCTGGACCTGTTTCATAATAGATATTTGCTCATTAGCCGAGTACAGTTTGGTTCCAGTGACAGTGTGCATAGGACCCACGTCTGGGCATACCTGTCCCACTTAAGATGAAACACTAAAGCATACAAAAAAGTGATGGATGGAATCCAAGAATTAATCTCAGCCACTGTTAATTAATTGGATCAGCATCCCACTCCATTCTTATTTTGCACACTATGGCCCTCATTCCAAGTGTGATGGTCTTACGAACGCCCCGCTCATGGTTGCGGTCTGGACTGCTGCCTATGCAACGGTCTGACTGCCACATAGCAACCCTGGCAGTCCAATCATCAGGGATCCACCAGCATTGCCAGGATCTTGGATCCCGGCAGTCTGGAGGTGGCAGAGATTCTAATCCACTAGGGCAACACTGCCCTGCGGATGACGACCTCATTCTCCACCAGCCTTTTTATGGATGTTGCATTGCCATGAAAAGGCTGGCAGCGAGCAGGTGCAGGGGCCACAGGAGGGCCCCTTCACTGCCCATATACCTGGCATGGGCAGTGCAGGGGCCCCCCACCCAGCACCACCATAAAGTTCACTGTCTGCTTTGCAGAGAGTGAACATTGCAAGGGTGCTGCTGTACCCTGCTGGTTACAGCATTTCTGCCGGCTCGATTATGACCCGGAGATAATGCTGTTGCCTACTTCCAACTAGGCTGGCGGGTGGAGCCCTAGGTTTCTGCCCACCACCCTAGCGGGACACTCTGAATGGGTCCCAGTAGGGTGGTAGCCATTCTGGCTGCAACCTCAGCGTCGGAAGTTCAGCAGACGATGAAAACCGTCCTATGAACTCCTAATGAGGCCCTATGTCACCTCAGTTTGGACCCATTCATATGCAACTCAGTCTGGAACCTGCTCCAATTAGACCAGTCCAGCCCAAACTGACAAGCCAGGTCCTCCCTGAATCAGAACACAGGCAACCTAGGACCAGTTTTGCCCTAATTGTGCACTCATCAGCTGAGTACAGCTTGGTTCCAGTGACATAGGGCTTGATTTAGAACTTGGCAGATGGGTTACTCCATCACAGCAGTGACAGATTTTAAGTATGCTGAAATCTAAGTCCCATTATATTCTACAGGATTTAGATTTCGGCAGATGGGATATCTGTCACTGTTGTGACGTAGTTACCCATCCGCCGAGTTTGAAATCAGGGCCATAGTGTGCATGAGCTCACATCTTTGCATACAGTCCCACTCAGGGCGACACACTAAAGTATACCAAAAAGTGATGGATGGAATGCTTGAATTAATCTCAGCCAAGTACCTTCTCTTGGACCCTGGTGCTGAGCCAGTGCTCTGCCTCTTTGGCAAGCTCCCCAGGACTAGTGTGCTTGCTATTTATTAGGTATTTGTATAGCTCTGTAAAACAACTACTGACCATGTGCTCTCTTGCAATCAAATTGTACTGCTCATTGTAATCCCTCACATCACTGTCCTTTACCCAACTTCTCGTGCCTTGCAAATGTAGTACACATAATCTAGCCAAGACTGGTGGGACAGCCTTTGGCTGTCCCTGAACGTCAACCTATACTTCACAGGGATAAGGCCATGCTTCATGATAAGGGCTTACTCCAAGAATACTTCCTTCTTCCTGTCACCCTTTCCAGGGTCAGTATGGAATCCCTCCCCGCATTGGGTATATGCCTCCAGAGACTGCCTTCATTGTACACTGGATTTATACTGCCACCATTGTTGCTAGACCCTGAATGTTATTTTACTTTAAGGCTCTGCTCCTTCAAACTCTTCACTAACTGATAATAGTTTATTTTTATCCAAGCCCTTGTTTGCAGCACTCTCTCCCTTGGGTGCCTTTAATTTCAACTTTGTCAGCTGCTGTTGAAACTCCCTCTCTGCCCTCCTGCCCTCCAGCTTCTTACGGGTCAGGTTGTGGGAGGACACGCTGCTCCTTGTTCTGGCAGGGGACTTCACTACTGAGGACGTGGCCCTATCCGTCCTGTTGCAGTAGTGTTTGGGCAAAATATCGGGAAAAAATATCATGCTACAAAAATATCTTGTCAAGAATATCGGGACATCAAAAATATCATGGATAAGAAAATCGAAGGTAAAGACATAGGGGGTCATTGACCGCCAGGGCCAACGACCGCGGGAGCACCGCCAACAGGCTGGCGGTGCTCCCATGGGCATTCTGACCGCGGCGGTACAGCCGCGGTCAGATACGGGAAACCGGCGGTGTCCCGCCGGTTTCCCGCTGCCCAAGGGAATCCTCCATGGTGGCGCTGCAAGCAGCGCCGCCATGGGGATTCCGACCCCCTTACCGCCAGCCTGGCTCTGGCGGTTTTGACTGCCAGAACCTGGCTGGCGGTAATGGGTGTCGCGGGGCCCCTGGGGGCCCCTGAAGTGCCCATGCCACTGGCATGGGCACTGCAGGGGCCCCCTAACAGGGCCCCACCAAGATTTTCAGTGTCTGCCAAGCAGACACTGAAAATCGCGACGGGTGCAACTGCACCCATCGCACCCCTTCCACTCCGCCGGCTCCATTCGGAGCCAGCATCCTCATGGAAGGGGGTTTCCCGCTGGGCTGGCGGGCGGCCTTCTGGCGGTCGCCCGCCAGCCCAGCGGGAAACTCAGAATAACTGCGGCGGTCTTTTGACCGCGCCGCGGTATTCTCGCGGTTCCCGCTCCGCCGCCCGCCAAGCTCAGAATGACCCCCATAATTTTCAGTGGTGTTTTTAATTTTGCTGTAAAAAATATTGATGTACAAAAATATTGTTATGTGTAATATTGTTTGTAGGTGTTAAATAGAATGTAATGTAGTTTGTATGTGTTTATTAATATTTTATTTGTGTTTTTAGTTTCATATTTATTTTTACTTTTTTTGAATTGTGTTTATTTATAAAATTATTATTGAATATTTTTTAGCAGCGGGATATTGGACTTTTAGTGAAGGGGAGCGGAGAGATCTTATAAAAATATATGTTTTCAATTTGAATTGTAATTTAATAATATTAAAGATATTCAAATGTATAGTTTAGAATTTTAAAATTAATTTTATTGTGTCAGTATGTTTCATATTTTTTAACTTGCTGGTAGTTAAGCTACATATTAATTATATTATTTTTCTACAATATATAAATAAATATAACATTTAAAAATAAAGATTTTTAATAAAGTAATAGATTTAGAATAATTTTAGGTTAAAACAAAAAATAGTACATTATTTTTATAAATGTTTTACAATTGTATAAAATTATGTTTTATTTAAATTGTATTTTTATTATAAATTAAACTTGTTGGAATAATTTTAAAATATACATTGGAAAAATGAATAGTAGTGCATATTTTCAACAGTACGTTCATTTTTAATAGTAATTCAAACATCAGGTAAATAAATGAAAGTATAAAAATGTTTCTAGGTTTGTAGTGTAGATGAGTGTGCCTTTAGAAAATATTTGTGTTCATTTTATATTAAAAAAAAGTGAGAATGTGGTGTATTGATTGTGTATGTAATATGTTTAATTTGTCATATGGTATGTGAAATGTTTCATTTTTTATAGTGAATAGTGTAAACTTGAACTCTTTGGTATCCAGTGCCTTCCCCTGAATGGGATTAGATTTGAGTGGGACTAGAAAATGCCTCCCTTTAAGTGTTTAACTCTTTCCTCAAATGGAGGAAATAGTGGAATAGTGGATTGGAGTGGGAATATAATAATCAGGCAAGGGGAGCAGCCCTTTATGGGGCTGAGTTTTGGAGCCTATGTAATTTAAGTATTCTTGCGGTTAAAGAAAACAGATTCCATAGGCATATTGCAGGTATGGGGAAGAACACTCTGTTGGTGCCTCTTAGATTAGACGTAGGGATCCATCCTATCACAGATTTGTACTGGATCTGCCTTTGAAGAACCAAGAGTTATAGTCTTACAGAGAGTGATTAAGGGACATATTGGGGTGAGCTAAAGCTATAGAGAAGATAGGATGGCTAAGGACGTTGAGGTAAATTTGGGTAGAGCTTGGTTTTTCGCAGTTTTCGGATAATCCTAAAGCAATTCCATTGAATGCTATCCTTATAGTCAAGCAGAAATTTTGGGAGTGGGTATCCGCTCTGACTTTTTACGTGGGTGCTAGTGGACATTTGACTGGTGAATTCGTACAAATAAAGCAGGAACCTGCAGCTGAGCTTTTCATTGATTTCATTAGACCACTCATTGCTTGATCTCTGTTCTTACTGTTAAGATACAGTATTTTACCTGTAGCTGCTTTTACTGCTTGTTGAGCCTCTTTGGGGGATGGTGACAGAAAGTGTAAACTGTGCTGTCTGGCTGATGAAACAGATGAACACTTTCTTTTTTTCTGTCCCAGATATGCAGCCCCTAGAAGAAGATAGATTGTGCCTTTATGTAAAAGCATTTTAGAATATGTAAGAGTGATTCATCAATGGCGATCGTAACAGCTGCACCTACATTTATATTTGTGGCTTGGTCCAGTAGACAGAAAGAACTTACTACCCCAAAGTAAACTGGACTGGAGCACCCAGGTCGCTTCAGCCTTGGGTCAATAATAGATATGATTAGGGACTAATTACAACCCTGGCGGTCGGTGTTAAAGCGGTGGTATGACTGCCAACAGGCGGGCGGTAAAAAAAATTGAATCACGACCGTGGCGGAAACCGCCAACAAAGACAGCCACTTTAACACTCCGACCGCCACGGCAGTACAAACAAACAGCATGGCGGTCACCGCCAACAGACAGGCAGGAGAGAATGTACCGCCCACAGTATCACAACCTACCAATCCGCCACCTTTTCTGGGGCGGATTCACCGCAAACAAAAACACAGTGGATCCAGGACCTCGAAGGGAAAACGCTCACCTCCACACACCCCACGAGGAACCAGGACGCCATGGAACCAGAGCTCCACATTTTACCAGCTTTTATCTTCTTGCTCCTCTACCAGGAGCACGAACGGCAGCGGTGAAGACCACTGTGAGTACTGCACCTACTACACAGGGGGGGAGGGAAAAAACAGTGACAAACACACGCAACACCCCAACCCCCACCCTCACCCACGACAACACACACACTAATACATATTGATACATTACAGTTACACCCCCCAAACCTCCCCGGAGGAATGCAAAGACAAATGGAAATGAGGTGAACGATTGTAATATATCAAAATTCAGTAGACAAATAATATACATACACTATTTACAAATATATACACCAAGAATTTTAGTCCAAGGGATTCCACCCCTAAAGTCCGTGGACCACTGGGCCCACACTGCATGGGCGAGGCCCACACAAGATACCCGAACATGACGGAGAGAACACTGCAGGGGCATCAGATAGAAATAAAACAGGCACCTCAGGGGAAAGGGAAAGGGTGGGCACCTCAGCCGGTTGAATGCACAATGCCAAATCCACGAGGGGGCCCCATGCCCACTGTTCAATCCTGGGGAGTGCAAAGCCACAGCCTCTCAAGTCTCTGCAGTGGGAGGGTTGCCCACTGTTCAATCCTGGGGAGTGCAAAGCCACAGTCTCTCAAGTCTCTACAGTGGGTGGGTTGCCCACTGTGCAATCCTGGGGAGTGCAAAGCCACAGTCTCTCAAGTCTCTACAGTGGGTGGTTTGCCCACTGTACAATCCTGGGGAGTGCAAAGCCAAAGTCTCTCAAGTGGATAACAGTCTCCACTGGTTCTGGAGGGGGCTTTGTGCCCAGAGTGCTTCATCCTGCCAAGGACAGAAGTAGTGGATGCCTTTCTCCACTGGTTCTGGAGGGGGCTTGGTGCCCAGAGTGCTTCATCCTGCCAAGGACAGAGGTAGTGGATGTAAATCTCCACTGGTTCTGGAGGGGGCTTGGTGCCCAGAGTGCTTCATCCTGCTCGTGGCGGCCTCAGTAGCGTCAGTGATTTTTGCGCTCATGGGCCTGCGGTGCTTGTGGCGGCGGTGTCCTTGGCAGCGGTGCTTGTGGCGGCAGTGTCCTTGGCAGCAGGGTTGTGTGTGGCGGCGGTGTCTTTGGCAGTGGTGCTTGTGGCGGTGGTGTCCTTGGCAGCGGTGCTTGTGGCGGCGGTGTCTTTGGCAGCGGTGCTTGTGGCGGCAGTGTCCTTGGCAGCAGGGTTGTGTGTGGCGGCGGTGTCTTTGGCAGTGGTGCTTGTGGCGGCGGTGTCCATGGCAGCGGTGCTTGTGGCGGCGGTGTCTGTGGTAGCGCTTCAGGTGCTGGCGGTCCTGTCTGGGCCAGCGGGGCTGCTGCTTGCGGTCCTGTCTGGGCCAGTGGGGCTGCTGGCGGTCACCTCCTGGGCAGCGGGGCTGATGCTGGCAGTCCTGTATTGGCCAGCGGGGCTGATTGCGGTCGCCTCCTGGGTAATGGGGCTGATACTGGTGGTCCTGTCTGGGCCAGCGGGGCTGCTGGCGGTTGCCTCCTGGGCAGCGAGGGTGATGCTGGCGGTCCTGTCTGGGCCAGCGGGGCTGATGGCGGTCACCTCCTGGGCAGCGAGGCTGATGCTGGCGGTCCTGTCTGGGCCAGCGGGGCTGATGGCGGTCACCTTGTGGGCAGCTGGGCTGATGCTGGCGGTCCTGTCTGGGTCAGCGGGGCTGCTGGCGGTCACCTCCTGGGCAGCGGGGCTGCTGCTGGCCGGCTCCTGGGCAGCAGGGCTGATGGCGGTCTTCTCCGCCGTGCTGATCTTCCCAGACTTGCCGGGTTTCTTGTGCCCCTTCCCCACCTTGGAAGGTGTTGCATCTGACTCCACACTCCCACCTGTACCCCTGGGAGCGGCTTTGGTGGCTGTTGTCTTCCCCCCTCCCGCCGGCACTGGCCAACTTTTGATGCTTGACAGGTGGGGGACTGTACGTGCTGTGGCCCCTTGCCACACTGGCTGCCCTGCTGCCTGGTGCACTCCAGAATCCGGTGACTACTGGCACCACTGATGCTGCCGATGTTGTGGCTGAGGTGCTAGGTTGGGACCTGGAGAGTCGGGCCCTAGGAGACTGACGGGGTGGGGGAGGTGAGGGAAAGAGGTCAAGGGTGGACAGGAAAAGTATCTTGGGAACACTGGGACGGGTAGCTGGAGGGGGTTTGGGAGTGAAGGAAGAGGTTGTGGTTCTAGGACGTGTACGTTTGGTGACTTTGGGTGAAGGTGCATGCGCTGGAGGCTGTTGTGAGGTGGATGGCTGTTGGGTGGGTGTGTGCCTGCGTTTGTGTACCTTGGGAGGTGGCGTCACAGACACACTGGGAGAGGACACAGGGGATGTGTGAATGGTAGCAGGTGGTGACTGCACGTGAGCGGGGTGTGGTGGTGGGTGTGCTGGTGATGGAAGTAGTGGCTGTTGATGTAGTGCATGCAGGTGTGAGTGGAGACAAGACTGGGAGGGAGGAGGGAGTCGAGAAGGAGGGGGACACAGTGGAGGCAGTGGATGTTGCTATGTCTGCATGTGTGTGATGCTTGCGTGAGTGCTTGTGGGATGTGTGGTACTTATGTTTGCCTGAGCTTCCTCTGTGTGTTTAGGTGTGTGCATGCTGGTCTGATTGTGTTCTTGGGGTAGGCTGAGGTACAGGGGATTGGGTCTGGGTGGAGAAAGTTGGAGGGGTGAGGCTAGAGACAGGGACAATGGCTGCCAACAGTGCTGAGGCCAGAGTCTGAAAAGCTCGCTGAAGGGCTGCCTGACCAGAATGAATGCCCTCCAGGAATGCATTGGTTTGTTGCAACTGCCTCTCTTCACCCGTGATGGCATTCAAAATGGTAGACTGTCCAAAAGTGAGGGACCTGAGGAGGTCAATGGCCTCCTTACTGAGTGCAGCAGGGGTTACTGGGGCAGGGCCTGAGGTGCCTGGGGCGAAGGAGATGCCCACCCTCCTGGGTGAGCGGGCACCGGGCAAATGCTGAGGGGCTGCTGGGAGGGCAGTGCTGTCGGGGTGGCGGCGGTACCTGTAGATGTGGGGGGCACAGATGGGCCCGCCACCACAACGGAGCTCCCATCAGAGGACGAGTCCATATCACTGGTGTCAGCTCCTGTCCCCGCCTTGGAGCTCTCCTCGCCCTCCGTCCCACTGGTGAAATCAGACTCTGTAGTGTCGCCCTCCAGGGCCATGTGGGATGCAGCTCCCTTCTGCTCCGGTGCCACTGTGCCTCCACCTGATGATGCTAATGCATACAAGAACAGGGAGACCACAAAAAAGGGGGGGAAGACAGAAGAAAGACATGTTGAGTGCATGCATTACCGCTACAGTTGGCGGACACGACAGACACAGAAGTCCCCTGCACTACGCCACGCACTTGGGGTCCACTATTCCATCCCTGGGAAATGGCCTACAAGGCTATGGCGGATATCTGCACACATGGATGTCACAGGAGCCTGACTAGGTGTAGTTGTCACTGTACCAAGTGGGGTGGGGTGCCACAGGGTCTGCCTGAAAAAGGGGACCTAACTAGCACACTCGCCCTGGCCTAGGGAAACCCACAGCCCACCTCCCCCACCCAGACACCTCCACTGCGCGCTGAATCAGCAGAATGAGAGTGTACTCACCCCCTTGTTGCTGCTGTGATGCCCTCAAGCGCCCATCCAACTCCAGGTACACCACCGCCAGGATCCTGAACATCAGGGGGGTCATGGTGCAACGGGCACCCCTCCCATGTTGGGAGGCCATCCCCAGCTGGGCCTTCGCCATCTTCTTGCTCCAGCGGCGAATGTCCTCCCATCTTTTCCGGCAGTGGGTGCTCCGTCTGTGATAGACCCCCAGGGTCCGGACGTCCTTGGCGATGGCACGCTAGATGTCCTCCTTCAGGTGGGCGCTGACCTACAGGAATTGTACAGGGGAAAAAGAGAAGTTATTACCAACTGCAGCGTCACAGTCATTGGCCCGCATCCCTATCCTTGCCATGTGGCACATGCAGTCACTGTCGTTTCATGCACGCCTCATTCTCCCCCCCATCTTTCATCCACACCACTCCACACAGGCATTGCCTATACTGCAGGCTCACAGTGTACTTACCTGTTTGTCTGGAGGACCCCATCCACGAGTTTCTCCAACTCCTACGTGCTGAAGGCAGGGGCCCTTTCCCCAGACGCACGAGCCATTGTCTCTTCCAGACTGAGGTCACAGCAGCACTTGCAGTGTAGGTCCTCTCCTGTCAAAGATCAGGTATCGAGTGATTGAACAGATAGAAAATGGCGGTCATGTCCGCAGTGGTGTGTACCGTCGTGGCCGGTGTACATCGTCATTGGCTCCTGCGACCCATAGGGTCCAATGTTAACCAATGCAGAATTGCGCCGCGGTCTCCAACCGACTACCGCGACGGTGTACAACGCCAGAACAGTTACCTCACATCCCATTGTCCCACTTTACAGGTCAGGCAGCTGCCATTTCAGGGGCCCACATGGCTTTATTTTTAACTGCGTCACACATACCTAGGCCTTGCCTCAACACTCATACAGGCAAAATTCGGGTTATGAATGGTTTTCTGTGTAAGCTGTGTTTATGTACCTCTGAGTTGGTTGACTCTGTGCTCCCTGTTGTCCTTCATAGGCACCGTCCGCTGGGGCATGTGAGGAGATGGCGGCATCCTCCGGTGAACAGACCGCTGGTGGACCTGTCGACAATGGAGGAAAGACATGTAATCATCACCTACAGGCTTGATCATGCAACAATCCAGGAACTGTGTGCCCAGTTGGAGCCAGACCTGATGTCAGCTATCCGCCATCCCACAAGAATCCTCCCTCAAGCGCAGGTGCTGTCAGTAACCCATTTCCTGGCAAGTGGGTCACTTCAAACAATAGTGGCCATAGCATCAGGGATGTCCCAACCTATGTTTTCCAACGTATTGTCCAGTGTTGTCTGCCCTGCTGAAACACATGCGGAGCTACATCGTTTTCCCTCAGGTGGAGGATTTGCCTACAGTGAAAGGTGCCATGCCCTGGGACATATCCCCAACATCATAGGTGCCATTGATGCGACACATGTGGCCTTGGTCCCCCCGCAGGAGTGAACAGGTGTACAGAAACCGGAAGAGTTACCATTCGATGAATGTGCAGATGGTGTGTTTGGCAGACCAGTACATCTCCCATGTTAATGCAAAATTCCCTGGCTCAGTGCATGACGCTTACATCGTGCGGAATAGCAGCATCCCTTATGTAATGGGGCAACTCCAGAGGCACTGTGTGTGGCTATTAGGTGAGGACATGGACCCTATATAGTGTGGATAGTTGTCTGGGTCTGGGGTTGCCCTTAAGGGTTAGTGTGTGTCTAACAGTTGTCCCTCGCCATTTGTAGGTGACTCTGGCTACCCCGACCTCTCATAGCTACTGACCCCAGTGAGGAATCCCAGGACAAGGGCAGAGGAACTAGGAGGATTATAGAGCGGACCTTCGGTCTCCTGAAGGCCAGGTTCCGGTGCCTCCATATGACAGGTGGTTCCCTATTCTACTCACCAAAGAAGGTGTGCCAGATCATTGTGGCCTGCTGTATGCTTCACAACTTAGCTTTGCGATGACAGGTGCCTTTTCTGCAGGAGGATGGTCCAGATGGAGGTGTTGTGGCAGCTGCGGAGCCTGTGGACAGCGAAGATGAGGAAGCAGAAGAAGAGGACATCGACAACAGGAACTCTGTGATCCTGCAATACTTCCAGTGAGACACAGGTAAGAAGACAAACCTGCCTACTACATGTACTTTAACACTACTACCTCTCTACTGTCTGTCATTTTCACCCAGTGTATGGTCACTGAGTTGTCACTTTCCCTTACGATTTCACAGATGTGGGTCCCACTGTGTGACATCTGCTTCGTTTCCTCATGGACTAGAGCTGTGTGACATAGGTATGTTGACATTACAATTGAAAGAGCATTTTGTCACTGTAATTGCTAATACACTGTTTCAAAATCACAGACAGACCCCAGATTGTTTTGTGCTTTAAGGGTGTTTATTTAAGTGCTCAATATTGGAGGGGGTTGTAAAACGGCGAGGGGTGATGGAGGAGGAATGTCCATGGCAGAGTCCAGTCTATTAGTCTCACAGGTGCATTCTCCAAAGGGGCATAGGAAGTGGAGCTGGGGCAGTTTGAGGATGGACAGGGTGACAAAGTGTGACAAAAGGATGACATTCAGGGTGGTCTCATTTCTTGGCGGGTGTCTTGGCATCGTTCTCTGTCTTTGTCCTGGATCTCAAGTGCCATTTGCAGGGTGGTTCTCCCTCTGCAGGGGGTGGGGTGCCGGTGTGGTGGTCCTGTGGCGGTGCCTCCTGTCCACTAGCGGCGGCGGAGGTGGTGGGCAGTTCATCGTCCAGGCTAGTGTCAGGGGCCCCTTGTTGTGCCACAGTGTCCCTCCTGGTGATGAGGACTTCCTTCAGCACCCCTACGATGGTGCCCAGGGTGGAATTGATGGATCTGAGTTCCTCCCTGAAACCCAAATACTGTTCCTCCTGCAGCCGCTGGGTCTCCTGAAACTTGGCCAGTACCGTTGCCATCGTCTCCTGGGAAGGATGGTACGCTCCCATGATATTGGAGAGGGCCTCGTGGAGAGTGGGTTCCCTGGGCCTGTCCTTCCCCCGTCGCACAGCAGCCCTCCCAGTTCCCCTGTTTCCGTGGGCCTCTGTTCCCTGTACAGTGTGCCCACTGCCCCCAGGTCCCTGTTGTTGTTAGGGTGGTGGGTTAGCCTGGGTTCCCTGTAGTGCTGGACACACTGCTGATTGACGTGTCCTGGGCCCGCTGGGTGGGTGCTGTGCTGGTGTTTTCAGAGGGGGCAAGCTCTGTACTGGCCTGTGCCAGTGTGAGGGGAACCGACTGTCCCGAGGTCCCAGATGGGCAGGGGCTGGTCGTCTAGATCCAGTTGGACAGAGCTGCTGTCATCACTGCGGGCCTCTTCTGTTGGTGGTGTGGACATGTCTGGACCCTCCTTTGCGGTGACGTTGGGTAGGGGTCCTGCAGGGGTGTAGAAGCATGATTATTGCATCTGTGTTTACCATGGTGTGCAATGGGTGGTGACCGTGTACCCCAGTGCTTGCATTCCTGTGTGGGACCTTGTGTGATGATGGGTTAGGGGGGTGTATGGGTATGTGCAGTGGCCCTGCATTGGTGATGGGTGTCCATGCTTTGTTGTTGCATGCAGAGCTTGGTGTTGGGATGTGTGGTTTGTGATATTGGGACATGTGTGAGGAGTAGGAGTGATGGGGGTGAGGGTGGGGTATGTGATGGCATGAAGGTAGGGTGGGGGATGTAATAGTAAAGATTTGACTTACCAGAGTCCATTCCTCTTGCTACTCCTTCGCGGCCCTCAGGATGCAGAATAGCCAAGACTTGCTCCTCCCATGTTGTTAGTTGTGGGGGAGGAGGTGGGGGTCTGCTGCCAGTCCTCTGAACCGCAAGGTGGTGTCTTGAGACCACGGACTGCACCTTCCCCCGTAGGTCGTTCCACTTCTTCCTGATGTCATCCCTATTTCTTGGGTGCTGTCCCACTGCGTTGACCCTGTCCACTATTCTTCGCCATAACTCCATCTTCCTAGCTATGGAGGTGTGCTGCACCTGTGATCCGAATAGCTGTGGCTCTACTCGGATGATTTCCTCCACCATGACCCTGAGCTCCTCCTCAGAGAACCTGGGGTGTCTTTGCTGTGCCATGGGGTGGTGTGGGTGATGTGTGGGGTGGTGTGTGTTGTGATATGTGGAGTGATATTTAGTGGTGTGTTGTGTGAGGTGCGTGGATGTTATGAGGGTGATGGTATTGTGTGCCTGTGGATGCTTGGTTGTAGAGTGTAGTGTCTCTCTCTGGCCTTCTGTCGCAATTGTTGTCGTATGGGTTTGTGGGTGATGTGGGTGTGTGTTTTATATTGTATTGGGTGTGTGGGAGTGGTGTGTGTGTATGTGTATCAGGTGTGTGTATTTCAATTTGTCCAAAGTGGTTGTGTTTTGTAAATGTGTGTGTATTTTGAGCGCGGCGGTGTGTACCGGTAATGGAATACCGCGGTTGAAAGACCGCTTCGTGTGTTCGTGGGTCGTGATAGTGTGGGCGTATTCCTGTTGGGCCTGACGGTGGAGGATTTCTTATCGCCAGTTTATCACTGACCTTTGGTGTGGCGGACTTGTGTGGGTGTCTCAATTTTGGCGGATTCCGAGCTGTGGGTCATAATGACCGTGGCAGAATTCCGCTGCAGTGTGTTGGCGGTCTTCTGCACAGAGATAAGCGGCTTTTACCGCCAATGTTGTAATGACCCCCTTAGTGTCTAACAGCTTCCCCAAGTTGGTTTAGATTGGGGTGAAAATAGGAAATGTCACCCCTTTAGTGCCCACCACCTTCCCCAAGTTTGTTTAAATTGGAGAGGGAATAGTAAACGTCACTGTTTTAGTGTCCAACAACTTCCCTCAAATAGGTTTAGGTTGGTGTGGGAATAGTAAATGTCACCTCTTTAGTGTCCGAGGCCTCACCCGAAATTGGTTTAGTTTGGAGTGGGAATAGTAAATGTCACCCTTTTAGCGTGCAACACCTTTGCCTAAATTAGTTTAGGTTGGAGTGGGAAAAGTGTTTGTCACCTCTTTAGTGTCTAACAACTTCCCCAAGTTGGTTTAGATTGGGGTTGAAATAGTAAATGTCACCCTTTTAGTGCCCACCACCTTCCTCAAGTTTGTTTAGGTTGGAGAGGGAATAGTAAATGTCACACTTTTAGTGTCCAACAACTTCCCTCAAATAGGTTTAGGTTAGACTGGGAATAGTAAATGTCACCGCATTAGTGTCCGATGTCTCCTCCAAATTGGTTTAGTTTGGAGTGGGAATAGTAAATGTCACCCTTTTAGTGTGCAATGCCTTCCCCCAAATTGGAATAGTTTGGACTGAGAATAGTAAATGACACCCCCTTTATTGTACAATGTCTTTGTCCAAATTAGTTTAAGTTGGAGTGGAAAGAATAAATGTCACCTGTTTAGTGCACAACACTTTCCTACAAAGTGGCTTAGATTTGAGTGAAAATAGTAAATGTCACCCCTTTATTGTCACGCACCTTCCCCAAATTGGTTTAGATTGTAGTGGGAATAGTAAATGTCATACCTTTAGTGTCCAACACCTTCCCCCAAATTGGTTTAGGTTGGAGTTAGAATAGTAAATGTCACCCCTTTAGTGTCCTACTCCAAGCTGGTTTAGATTGGAGTGCGAATAGTATATGTCAGCCCTTTCCTGCCTGACGCCTTCACCCAAATTGGTTTAGATTGGAGTGTGAATAGTAAATGTTACACCTTTATTGTCCAGCACCCCCTCCCAAATTGGTTTAAATTGGAGTGGGAATAGTAACTGCCACTCCTTAAGTGTCCACCATCTTCCTCAGATTGGATTAGATGGGAGTGGGAATAGTAAATGTCACCCCTTTAGTGTCCAACACCTTCCCACAAACTGGTTTAGGTTGTAGTGGGAATAACTAATGCCACCCCTTTAGTGCTCAAAACCTCCTGCCAGATTAATTTAGATTGAAGTGGGATTAGGAAATGTCACACCTTTAGTGTCCAACAGCTTCCCTAAATTTAGTATAATAAAAAGTTGTCACAATGTTCTAATTGTTATTTATTCTATAGGTATTTATTTTCAAGCATATATGTTTAAGTAAAAATATAAAGTCAAGCAAATAAAACATATTTTATTCGTTTTTAATAAAAAATGTAAATCATATTTTATATATATATTAATGTATTGCACATTTTCAACTGTTACTTTTTATTGTTAATTTCTTTTTTATGTCTTAACCTTTCTATATACATATTCATAATATTATTTTATCATTTATGTTATTAGTATATATCAAATAATTGTAGATATTGTATCCTGTTATTTAATTTATACTTTAGTATTTTTTCATAATCTTTATAACATTGTTTGAGAAGATTTGCATTTTTAATCATTTTTTTTACATTTCTTAAAACATTTCTTAAACATTTTTGCAATATTTCCCATTGATCTCTATAGGGAGATAATTGTTTTTTTTTAGTTTAATTAAGTGACCTATTTTTTTCACATGCAGACGGAGAAACATCTGCAGCTGCTGCACAGTAATTTGTATTTCTCTCATTTACTTTGGGTGGGAAATGTGATGTTTGAAATGCTGCTATAAAACGGAATAAGAGGGAAATTGGGGTGAAACAGGAAATAGATTTTTGCACAACAGCACACAAGCACATTACTGAAGCATCCCGAGTGAGGTTGGTGCTCTAGTGGTGGCTTGCACCAACGCCTTAAATGACACTGGGACACAGGTGCACCGCTGGCACGTCAAAGGCATACCAAAGAAAAGCCCGTCTGTGCTTGTCCATGCCAGAACGGAACCAAAGACCAAAAACCCAGCCCAAATTTCTAAACGTAAGGAAGGCTACTCCTCCCAACATCTACTCACACTAAGGGCCTGATTCTAACTTTGGAGGACGGTGTTAAACCGTCCCAAAAGTGGCGGATATACCACCTACCGTATTACGAGTTCCATAGGATATAATGGACTCGTAATACGGTAGGTGGTATATCCGCCACTTTTGGGACGGTTTAACACCGTCCTCCAAAGTTAGAATCAGGCCCTAAGTCTCTTGCGCATGTCCTTTACTGAACTTAGAAAGCGGAGAACGACAATGCCCAATCTGCGGTTTCTCCCTACACACAACCAAGAAATATAGGTCTGAGCACCCCACAATAAAAAGTTGGAATCTGTTTGCACTTAATTGCAGATCTCTTCCATGCCATGAATTTGAGTTGTTAACACTAATCAAGGAAGAACGCTCAGATGCCGTGTTCCTCACAGAAACATTGCGTCAGGGCAGTGCTATACCGGATATCAACCAAGCACTCCCCTCAGGATATTACATATGCAGGAAAGATTGTATAAATAAAGTGGGCAGTGGCATTTCTATAATATTAAAATACTGCTACAGATGTGTGTATAACACCCTACCAACCCTGATTGTGAGAAACTCTCTTTCACCATAAATTTGCCACCTACATGGCTCTTTCAGGGGTATTGATCTACAGACCCACAGGACCTTGCTCCAAGTTCGCTGAGGCCCTTCTGGATCCGACTGCAACTCTTGCCTTTGAAAAAACAAATATAACCCTTCTTCTTAGACCAACAACCCACTTTAGTCAGGCATATTTTATGACCTTGGTTCCATTCACCTAACTCAAGGAGTAGAATGATCCACACACGACAGGGGACATCTTCGTGACCCATTTTTTAGCTGTGACCTAAACCATGTCCTATGTAGTGGACAGAGCACTTTTTTTATCCCTTTTACATAGGATGGTGATCCACCAATGACTGGCACTAAGCCAGCACCAAGAATTTACCATAAATGGTCAAAACTTAATAAAGAGAAAAGGATCTCTTCCCTTCTTTCATTTAAACCAACTTTAGGTGGTCACTCTATGTCTACCAATATTAAAATTTAAGAGTTCTTAAAAGATTTCTCAATGGAATCATTCCAATCACCTTGATCAAAAGAGATCAAAAAGAAAAATCAGCACGTTGGTTTACCTCTCAGCTTGTAGCCTTAAAAAAAAAGAAAAAAGTAGAAAGGAAATGAGGGAAAAACTATTAGGAACACGAGAAAAACTGCTATCGTCTTGCAATTAAGAAATATCACCTTCAAATTAAAAAGGCCCAAGCTTCTTATTATAAAGCTAAAATTGACAAGGCAGCCAACTCCCCAAGGGAACTTTTCAAAATCTCCCAATCCCTTACCACACCAAAACCTGGAAACATTCTCCCCGTCTCCACAGTAGCATGCTGCAATGAGCTTGCAGCATTCTTTTCAGAGAAAAATATCTGATATATACTGCATATTACAACAGACTAAAAATGCTACCAATCACTCCTCAGAGGATCATTTACCTAACACACCCTTCATGTGTCTTTCAGACTTCTACCTATTTCCAGGGAAGTACTCCCAGAACTATTCAGAAAGCTGAAATCAAGATCCCCTCTGGACACTGCATCCCTACACATGCTCCTGCAGGTGTTCATATTATTTTTCCTACACTTCTGGACCTCTTCAATCTCTGTCTTATGACAGGATAGGTCCCCCTCACTTGGAAACATACGGGGTCAAACCTTTGCTAAAAAAGTGATATTGACCCCTCATGCCCTGGGAACTATAGGTCAATCTCCTTGTTTTCAGCCATAGGGAAGGTTTTGGAAAAATATTTTTATCAAAGTCTTTCCCTGTTCCTTGAAGAAAACTTTCTCCTTCACCACACACTGATGGGATTCTACCCACAACATAGTATGGAAATTGCCGTCCTAACAGTCACAGAGGAGTTAAAAATGCTGCCAGACCAGGGAGGGACCACCACTATCATCCTCCGAGTGAAGCCGGAAAAAGGAATGTCGCTTTTAATTGGGGCACTTCCTTTCTGAGAACAAGTCATTACAAATCTGTGAGAACTCATGCTTTTCTGACATCCTGTCCTCGAAGTGCGGGTCTCTGCCCTCAGCCCCACATTTTTTAACCTATACATACACCCACTGGCTGACATTTTTCAGGTATTTGGGTTGTTGATTCTCACATATGTTGATGGAGGTAGTATTAATGTTGCTCAGATGGGCCACACAAGTGGCATATAAATGGACACTGTAGACATCATGTGCAATATGTCAGGGAAGGAGGTCCTCAAAATCCACAACACAATGAATCAGCAAGCCCGCGTGAAATCACTGCTAATATCTAGCACCCCTTAGAATGACATACTTTGAGTGCATCAGTAGACACCATTAGCCCTTGGATGTTGGAGGGATCCTAGAGATTTGCAAGTACTCATAGAAGGCCCTCTTGCACAATTGGAAGCTACATCATTGTCTCCTTTATGGTCATATAGACCCAGACGTCTGTCTGTGGATTAATGCTTGTACCTAAACACATGTGATAAGTCACTCCATCCATGTTGCTGGCCAACAGTCAGGTCACAAACCTTACCCATTACACTTGTTCAGTGCACTTTTCCACATGATGCCACATCAAGGGCATACATTTTCAACTTGTGGCTCAAACCTCTAGCCTTCATTGGTACTGAAGTTGGACATGCCAAATGACATGCTATGATTTATTAGGGAATGCATCAGCTAATAAACAATGGTGACACCCTGTCATCTGTGGCACAACATGAAATGTACCACCATTGCAAATGTCTCATTCCACACACAGTTTGCCATGCACATATATGTGAGGGAATACAGACATCATCCCATCAACATAGGTAGACCATGCATGAAACAGCAGCTTACAAATGTTTCTCAAAAGAGAAAGGGACACATGCTGACATGTTGGCACAATAAATGTTGGAAATATTGATGGCACATAAATCGTGTCAATGCACATTCCCCACTTACCAAGGGAAAGTATTGATCTATAGCTGACCCAAAGAGCAATGTATGCCCTGTCCCATGTATGGTGGCCATCTTCACATTACAGACTGTAGTGAGGCACTAGCACTCGTCATATGCTTAGACAAGTGGCCTCTGGCCGGTTGATGCTTATATACTCAATTACCTAGACACATGGCTGAGGACAGTGATCCATCACTTAGTTACCTATGGCCGGTGACATTGTGGAGTATTGGTCTCTTGTGTAGAAATTAGACCCACTACAATAACATACAGTAAATACAAACTCAGACATTACACAAGAGTAACAGTAAATGGACAGGCAAGGTAGGTGCAAAAGAGTCTTCCCTGTCCATGTAGACATGTGCAATCTGAAATAACAAATGCAGACTCATGCCACTTCAGGGGATGTGGTTCTATGCCATGTACCTGTACCAAAGAACAATTCTTTGGACGTATGTGTCCATCCTACAGAGATAACATCCAACAAACAAAGGCATGCATTGTACAGTTTTTACTATGTGACCAAGCTACTGAGTCATATACAATGGCCTCCCAGGAATCAACACACTGTCTGCACTGTGGGACTGTCATTTGTGCAATAAGACTGTACAGGACAAATACGACCTGTGAGAAGGTGACAACAGAGCTGTGGGAGTAAGGGACCTGTCATGAGTCAAACACACACATAGGCAATGATACAAAGTGTCCATATGGCTAAGATTGATGACTGAGCTCTGTACCCATTCCTAATCTACTCAAAGGAATGAGGGATTCTGGACAGAATTTACTGTCACAGCCTAATATCTGTCAAATGACAGGATCCGCTGGGGTACAGGGAGTGGCCACAGTGCCAAAGTTGTATAGCCACAGTGACTCTACCCCAGCATAGACTAGGTTCCATACTGGGAGACACATGTGACAGACCCTGTGGGCTGAGCTGACAGAACCTACATGACTCTCCATGTCCATCACTTTCATGCATGACAGGATATCATGTAACCAACATCAATTTGGCATGTGGTGTGTGGCAACCTGAAGGGCAGAGTGAGTCTTGACATGCCCTCAACACCACAGTTTAGCAAGGACAAGTGTGCTCAGAAATCTGTGGCACTATACACATTGCTAACATTACTCTCAACTGACTTATGCAACATGCATATTCAGCTCATGTTGTCATGCACATACATGTTGTTGGACATTTATAACAATCATCAGGAAAGAGATTTAAGTGGATGGCACAAAGGACTCCTCACTTAGTAATGTGTGTCCAACACAAGGAGGATCAGGGAGCTAAAAAAAAAAAACACACACCACACTGTGATTGTACTTAACATATGGCACTGGCCATCAATACCTGCACATTGTCCCTCCCACTGATGCCACACAGACTGCAGCAACAGGAATATGAGTAGTCAAACTGGCCCACATGGCCACATTTTAGCCTGTGAGGAGGGAAAGGATGGTTAAGTACAGAGAAAATTGTGTACATGAGGTACTTACCTACTCCTCTGGTGAACCAGGGAGTTGTTCATACAGGGGTAGGGCATGAGTCACTAGCCTCTCCAGCTCCTTTGAAGAGAAGGCAGGTGCCCTATCACCTGCTGGACATGGCATAATAGTTCCCGGAGGCGGTACACCACAGCTCAGGTCATGGAGGTCATGCCGGCAGCAGTGGCAGGAGTCAAGTGAATGAATCTGCAGAACATGGCGGCCATGTTAGCGGTCATCACCACCGTCGGACACCACCATTTGCCTGCAACTGCCACTGGTAGCAACGTTAGACTATGGCTGTGTCTGCTGCAGTTGCAACTGCCTACCGCTATGACGACTTCCACCGGAGGTCGCAGATGGTTCCTAATGTCCAGTGGAGAAGGTCAGGCAACTACCATTTTGGTAGCCTGAAATGCTGCATTGGGCTTTATAAACTATGTGACAACTCTAAAAATATATTTTTGACCACACAGACATGCTTATCCTGTCTTGTCATGTAGGTCCTACTACTCAAAGACCATTGAAGTATGCTGCCAGGCACAGATGACATTTAACTGTGGGGCACAGTCCACCATTGCAAACGGGCATTTTAGCGGTAGGCATATCGAGTCACATTTTGTAGGACAATTGTGTTGCACATCATTGAGTTTGGTCATATACATGTTGTGGACACACACATATGTGGAAAACCATGGGGGTCACATGTGACCCTTATGTTATTTGCAGCTGTGATGTGTACTGGTTGCCATGCCTATCCATTCAGAAATCCCTTGTCACATGATATCATTGACATGCATCATGCATGTTGCTGTGGACACACTGACTAATGTTAGAAATCATGTCTTGTCATACATAGGTACCAGGTAGAGGGGGGATGCAACAACGTCCTGTCTACCATCTGCTGCCAGACCTTCAGAACATGGAAAGATGACATACAATCCTTCTTTACCATCGGAAAGGGAAAGTAATAGTGGACTTATATTACCAGTTGGAGCCAGATCTGATGCAAGTTATTAGTTATCCAATCAGCATACCACCCATTGCAGAAGTCCTGTCAGTATTGCACTTCCTGGCCACAGGGTCCCTTAAACATACAGCAGCTCTATCAGCTGGCATGTCCCAACCTATGTTCAATCTGGTGTTGAAGGATGTCCTCTGAGCAATGTGGAAACACCCAGACAGCTATATCAAGTTCCTCAACATGAGGATTTACCCCATGTGAAGACAGACTTTTATGGTTTTGCATGCATCCCACATGTGGAGGAGGTCATTGATGGCATACATATTGGCTTGGTCCCACCACAGGCAAATGCACAAGTATACCGCAAGAGGAATAACTTTTATTCCATCAATGTGCAAGTTGTATGTTTGGCAGATCTCCATATTTCACAGGGCTGTGCCCGTTATCCGGGTTTAGCCCACGACAACCTTATGTGAACATATCATATTTGTGACATTGGCAGGTATCTGAATGTTGTTCTGACACAGGATGTGGACATGGATTGTCTTAGCTAATATAGGTCAGGGATTTGGGGTGTGTGGGGAAGGGATCAGGCTACAGAGAACACGGACACAGATTTCAAACCCTTGACAGGGATTTTTCGTGATTTATTTAAGTTATAGGATGGGTGGATCAAATAATATAGTGTTAGGTCTTCCTTTCTTCTTCCGCTGTTTTTCTTCTGCGTGAGCTTTGGCTGGTTAGGGTCTTTAATGGTTTTCTTTGTTTTCCTCTCAGGTGGCGAGCTCGGGGTGTCCTCCGCTGGGTGTCGTGGTTTTCTCGGAAGAACAAAGAGGACACAGCAGGTAAGTGGCACGGTATTTCCTTATCCTTTAATTTTAGGGTTTAGTGTGGGGAGGGGGAAGAGGTGTGAGGGGATTAGGAGTGAACAATCGCTAACAAACAAAAAAAAAAAACTTTAATACAGGTGGTGTCTACGTGGGGAGTTTAGGAGGTTGTGAGGGTAGGTGGTTCAGAGCGTTACTTAGTCTAACTCTGGTGGAAGAGGACCCTGGTATTTCCCTTGTCCCTGTCTTCCCTTTTCCACCTCCCTCTCCCCCTCTGCCTCCCCTTCTCCCTTCTTAATGTGGCTGCCCTTGAAGAGGGCACATACCTTGTGCAGCCACGACCCTCCTGGGCCGTGGCAGGCTGTCACGTTTCCTCTCAGTCGTTCTGGCACGGACGTCTCCTCCCAGTCGGGATCGTGCTTCGGCTTCACTTCTTCCTACGCTGGGGATCTGTCGCGTTTCTCCTGCTCCGCCCTCCTTTCGCACTCCTCGATCGCGGCGTCTTCCTTTTTCTCTTCGGCAACCCGGAAGTCCGGGCCGATCTTCGTCTCCGCCCCCACGCGTCTCCTTGACGACGTGGACGGTAGCCGGAGGCGTCTGATGATCGCCACTCCTGTAGAATGGTAGGCGAGGCGAGCAACGCCCGCCTACAGGGTGTATGAGACCTGTGCTGAGGCAGCTTGAACAGTGTTTGGGTGGAAGGTCGGAAGTGCACATTGTACTTGTTTAGTGTGCTGTGTTGGACCAATTCCATCAGGTATGTCTGTTAGAAATGGGGTCTTTGGTTGGCAGTCAGGTTACCTCCTGTCCAAGCAAGGACCCTCACTCTAGTCAAGATATAAGAGAATCACACTCAGTTAACCCCCACTCACACCCTTGGTAGGTTGGCACAAGCAGACAGGCTTAACTTCAGAAGCAATGTGTAAAGTATTTGTACCAACACAAACAGTATTACAGTGAACCACTGCAAAATAACACAACAAAGGTTTAGAAAAATAGGTAATATTTATCTAGACAAAACAAGACCAAAACGACAAAAATCCAACATGCACAAGTCAACATATGAATTTTCAAGTCTTAATCTTTAGCAAACAGTGAGAATTCTGTTATTACAGAAAGTACCTGGTTAGCGTAAAAAATAAAGCTGCATGGGCGAGCATGTGTCGGAAAAGCGTAGCAATCTGTCAATTAGTTAATCGCATGTGAGGCCGTGCATCGTTTCCTTCTACGGTCAGTTCGGCGATGTGTTGTTTTTCTTCCTCGCAAGACAGTGATGCGTCGATTTCTGGGCGGGCCCCTCGTATCCGCACAGCGTCAGGTTAACTTGGACACCCAGGGAAAATCCGGTCGCACAGTGTTAGAAAACCGTGCTGCGTGAGTTTTGCGTCATTATCAGCCTCCGTGAGTGGGTGTTGCGTGTCGTTTTCCCAGCCAAGATACGTCGATCTCCCAGACGCGATGCAGGTGGAGCATCGATTTTAGCCCCGAAGCCAGCGGCGGGTCATTTATCAGCCGTGTTGCGGAAGGTGCGTCGTAAATTTCCCTGCACGGCGTTCTGTGCGTGGACTTTAAGTTCTTGCCTGCCAACTTCACCTTTCAAGGGCCCAGGGACTGGATAGGGCACCATTTGGCAAGACAGGAGTCTCAGCAGAGAGTCCAGGTGCTGGCAGGGGAAGTCTTTGATGGCCCTGAGACGTCAACAACAGGAGGCAAGCTCAGTTCAACCCCTTGGAGATTCTTCATAAGCAGGAATACACAACAAAGTCCAGTCTTTGTCCCCTTTCAGAGGCAGAAGAAGCAACTGCATGATCGCCCAACAAAGCACAGTCACAGGCAAGGGCAGCATTTCTCCTCAGCTCTTCTCCTTGGCAGAGGTTCCTCTTGATTCCAGAAGTGATCTTGAAGTATTATAGGGGTTCATTACAACATTGGCGGTAAAAGGCGCATACCGCCGTGCAAAAGACCGCCAATACACCGCAGCGGAATTCCGCCACAGCTATTATGACACACATACCGTAAACCGCCGAAATTCAGACACCCACACAAGTCCGCCACGCCAAAGGTCAGTGTTAAACTGGCGAAAACAAAACCTCCACCTCCATGCTAACAGAAACACGCCCATGCTATCACGACCCACGAATCCACGCGGCGGTCTTTCAACAGCGGTATTCCATTGGCAGTACACACCGCTGCACTCAAAATACACACACATCTCCAAAACACTGCCACATTGGACAATTCCAAATACACACACCTGAGACACATACAAACACCACTCCCACACACCCAACACAATATAAAACACACACCCACATCACCCACAAACCCGTACGACCAGAAATTTTGAGGAAGCCGAGAGACAGAGAGCACAGCAATAGAAAACCCCACCACACAGAGGCACACAACACTATCACCCACACAACATCCACGCACAAAACACCACACACCACTACACATCACCACACTCATCAACACATACACCATCCCGCACATCACCCACACCACCCCATGTCAAGCCAAAGACACCCCAGGTTTTCCAAGGAGGAGCTCAGGGTTATGGTGGAGGAAATAATCCGGGTAGAGCCACAGCTATTTGGCTCACAGGTGCAGCACACCTCCATAGCTAGGAAGATGGAGATATGGTGAAGAATCGTGGACAGGGCCAACGCTGTGGGACAGCATCCAAGAAATCGGGAGGACATCAGGAAGAGGTGGAATGACCTACGGGGGAAGGTGCGTTCTGTGGTCTCCAGGCACAACATCGCGGTACAGCAGACTGGCGGCAGACCCCCACCTCCTCCCCCACAACTAACAACATGGGAGGAGCAAGTCTTGACCATCATGCATCCAGAGGGCCTCGGAGGAGTCGGTGGAGGAATGGACACTGGTAAGTCAAATCTTAACTATCAAATCCCCCACCCTACCTGCATGTACCTGCATGATATCACACACCCCCACCCTCACCCCCTCCCCTATCACTCCAACTCCTCACTAATGTACAAATAACACAAACCACACATCCCAACACCAAGCCCTGCATGACACAACTAAGCATGGTCACCCCTCACTAAAGCATGATCATTGCACATACCCATAACAACCCCCTAACCATCATCATACAAACCCCCACACAGGACTGCTTGCACTGGGGTACACGCACACCCACCCATTGCACACCATGACACACACACATGCAATAATCATGCTCTTATACCCCTGCAGGACCACTACGGAACGTCACCACACAGGAGGGTCCAGACATCTCCACTCCACCCACAGAAGAGGCCCATATTGACAACAGCAGCTCTGGCCAACTGGATCCAGATGACCAGCCCGGACCATCGTGGGCCTCGGGACAGTCGGTTCCCCTCGCACTGGCACAGCCCAAAACTGACCTTCCACCCTCTGGGAACACCAGCACAGCACCCACCCAGCGGGCCCATACCTCCGTACACAGGACACATCAATCAGCGGTGTGTCCTCCACTACAGGGAACCCAGGGTAACCCACCACCCCAACAACAACAGGGAGCTGGGGGCAGTGGTAGTGGGCACACAGTCCAGGGGACGGAGGCACAGGACCACAGGGGAACTGGGAGGGTTGCTGTGCGACAGGGGGCAGATAGGCCAAGGGAACCCACTCTCCACGAGGCCCTCTCCTCCATCATGGGAGCTTACCACCACTCCCAGGAGACGATGGCCACGGTCCTGGCCAAGTTTCAGGAGACCCAGTGCATGCAGGAGGAACAGTATTTGGGGTTCAGGGAGGAGCTCAGAACCATCAGCTCCACCCTGGGCACCATCGTAGGGGTGCTGAAGGACATACAAAAGACCATGAGGGACACCGTGGCACTCCAAGGGGCCGCTGACACTAGCATGGACGATGAACTGCCCACCACCTCCGCCGGCGCTAGTGGACAGGATGCCCCGCCACAGGACCACCACACCAGCACCCCACCCCCTGCAGACGGACAACCACCCCGCAAGCGGCCCCTGAGATCCAGGAACAGGCCAGAGCAAGATGGAAAGACCCCTGCCAGGAAATGAGACCACCCTGATTGTCCTCCCACTGTCCCACTTAGTAACCCTGTCCATATTCGAACTGCCCCAGCTCCACTTCCTATGCCCATATGGGCAGTGCACCTGTGTGACCAATAGACTGGACTCTGACATGGACATTCCTCCACCATCACCTATAACCATTTTGCCACCCCCTCCAATAATTAGCACTTCAATAAACAACCTTGAACCACAAAACAATCTGGAGTCAGTCTGTGATTTTGAAAATTTGTATTAGCAATGACAGTGTCAAAAAGCTATTTCTATTGTAATGCCAACATACCTATGTCACACATCACAAGTCCATGAAGGATGCAAGCAGATGACACACGTTGGTAACCACACCTGTGAAACCATAATGGAAAGGTACAACTCAGTTACCAAATACTACTACAAATTGACTGAAAGGATAGAGGTAGAAGTGTGAAAGTGAATGTAATATTAAAATAAAGTGTTCTCACCTGTGTGTCACTGGAAATATTGCTGTATGACTGACTCCCTGTTGTCTATGTCTTCTTCCTCAGCTTCCTCCTCATCACTGTCCACAGGCTCCACAGCTGCCACAACACCGTCATCTGGAACATCCTCCTGCAGAAAAGGCAACTGGCGTCGCAAAGCTAGATTGTGAAGCATCGAGCAGGCGATGATGATCTGGCACACCTTCCTTGGTGAGTAGAATAGGGAACCACCTGTCATATGGAGGCACCTGAACCTGGCCTTCAGGAGGCCGAAGGTGCGTTTGATCACCCTCCTAGTCCACCCATGGGCCTCATTGTAGCGCTCCTTTGCCCTGGTCCTGGGATTCCTCACTGGGGTCAATAGCCAGAACAGGTTGGGGTAACCAGAGTCCCCTAATAGCCACACCCGGTGCCTCTGGAGTTGACCCATCACATAAGGGATGCTGCTATTTCGCAGGAAGTAGGCGTCATGCACAGAGCCAAGGAACATAGCATTTACTTGGGAGATGTACTGGTCTGCCAAACACACCATCTGTGCATTCATGGAATGATAACTCTTCCGGTTCCTGTACACCTGTTCACTGCTGTGGGGGGGAGCCAGAGCTAAATGGGTGCCATCAATAGCACCGATGATGTTGGGGATATGTCCAAGGGCATAGAAGTCACCTTTCACTGTAGCCAAATCCTCCACCTGAGGGAAAACGATGTAGCTCCTTACGTGTTTCAGCAGGGCAGACAACACTCTGGACAACATGTTGGAAAACATAGGCTGGGACATCCCTGATGCCATGGCCACTGTTGTTTGAAATGATCCACTTGCAAGGAAATGGAGCACTGATAGCACCTGCACTTCAGGGGGTATTCCTGTGGGATGGCGGATTGGTGAGATCAGTTCTGGCTCCAACTGGGTACACAGTTCCTGGATTGTGGCACGGTCAAACCTGTAGGTGATGATTAAATGTCACTCCTCCATTGTTATCAGGTCCACCAGCGGTCGGTACACCTGAGGATTCGGCCATCTCCTCAAATGTCCCAGCTGACGGTGCCTAAGAAAGACAACAGCGACCACAGAGTCAACAAATTCCCATGTATGTACCCACAGCTACACAGAACACGACACCAAATACAAAACTCTTCCTGTATGTGTGTTGACTGTAGGCCTAGGTATATGTTACGCAGTAGTAAATGAAGCCATGTGGGTCCCTGAAATGGTGGCTGCCTGACCTCTAAAATGGGACAATGGGATGTGAGGTAACTGCGCTGGCGTTGTGCACCGTCGCGGTAGGCAGTCGAAGACCGCGGTGCAATGCTGCATTGGTTAACATTGGACACTATGGGTCCCAGGAGCCAATGATGAAGTGCGCCGGTGGTGATGATACGCACCGCTGCGGACGTCACCGCCATGGATGTGGCCGCCATTTTCTAACTGTTGAATCACTCGATACCTGATCTTCGACAGGAGAGGACCTACACTACAAGTGCTGCTGTGACCTCGGTCTGGAAGAGACAATGGCTGCTGCGTCTGGGGAAAGGGCCCCTGCCTTCACTGCTCAGGAGTTAGAGAAGCTCGTGGACGGGGTCCTCCCCCAGTACACGCTACTCTACGGTCCTCCAGACCAACAGGTAAGTATACAGGGAGCACGTTGTATGGGCTATGCTGGGTGGAGAGGGCTGGATGTCATTAGGAAGGGGGCAGAGTTCAGGGAACATGAAGGACTGTGAATGCATGTGCCACATGGCAAGGGTAGGGATGTGGGCCACTCACTTCGACGGTGCTGTTGCTAATGACTTCTCTTCTTCCCCTGCACATGTCATGTAGGTCAGCGCCCACAAGAAGAAGCACATTTGGCATGCCATCGCCAAGGACGTCCGGACCCTGGGGGTCCACCAGAGACGGGGCACCCACTGCCGGAAAAGATGTGAAAACATTCGCCGCTGGAGCAAGAAGACAGTGGAGGCTCAGCTGGGGATGGCCTCCCAACATGGGAGGGGTGCCTGTTGCACCATGACCCCCCTGATGTTCCGGATCCTGGCAGTGGCCTACCCGGAGTTGGATGGGCGCTTGAGAGTATCACAGCAGACACAAGGGGGTGAGTACACTCTCATTCTGCGGACTTTGCGCGCAGTGGAGGTGTCTGGGTGGGGAGGAGGGATGTGGGTTTACCTAGGCCAGGGCGACTTACATAGGCTAGGCCCCTCCGGAATGCAGGCCATGTGGCACTCCACCCCACCTCTGTAGGGTGCCAAGTACAGGTATACATGCCCCTGTGTCATCTATGTGTGCAGATGACCACCATACCCATGTAGGCCAGGTCCCAGGAATTGCATCTGTAGAGGCCAAGAGCACGGCGTAGTGCAGGGGCTGCTGTGTGTGTATTGTCCGCCAACGGTAGCGGTAAGCCATGCACTCAACCTGTCTTTCTTCTGTCGTCGTCCCCCCCTTTTTGTGGTCTCCCTGTTTTTTTGTGCATCAGCATCATCAGGCTGAGGTACAGTGGCACCGGAGCACGAGGGAGCTGCATCCCACATGGCCATGGAGGGCCACACCACAGACTCTGAATATACCAGTGGGATGGAGGGCGAGGGGAGCTTCACGTCAGTCACCGGATCACAAAACAGCGACACAGACTCGTCCGCCGATGGGAGCTCCCTTGTGGTGGCGGCACCATCTGTGACCCCTACTTCTACAGGTACAGCCGCCACCTCCCCTACCAGCACCGCCCTCCCAGCAGCCCCTCAGCCTTCGCCCCGTGCGCGCTCACCCAGGAGGGTGGGCATCACCTTCGCCCCAGGCACCTCAGCCCCTGCCCCAGTCACCCCTGCTGCCCTCAGTGAGGAGGCCATTGACCTCCTCAGGTCACTCACTGTTGGGCAGTCTACCATTGTGAATGCCATCCAGGGTGTAGAAAGGGAGTTGCAACACGGTAGTGCATTCCTGGAGGGCATTCATTCTGGTCAGGGTGCCCTTCATCGAACCCTGCACTCTCTGGCCTCAGCACTGATGGCAGCCATTGTCCCTGTGTCTAGCCTCCCCCCTCCAACTTCCTCCACCCAGAACCAGTCCCCTGTACCCCAGCCTATCCCAAGCACACCATCAGACAAGCATGCATACACCTCAACACACAAAAGTAGCTCAGGCAAACATAAGCACCACACAACCCACAGGCACTCAAACAAGCATCACCCACATACAGACAGGGCAACATCCACTGCCTCCACTGTGTCCCCCTCGTCGTCGTCTCCCTCCTCCCTCCCAGTGTCGTCTACACTCTCACCTGCATGCACTACATCTACACGCACTAGGACTCGCACCAGAACACCCAGCACCACACCCCGCTCACCTGCACTCACCACCCCCACTACCATTTACACGTCCCCTGTGTCCACTTCCAGTGTGTCTGTGACGCCCCCTCCCAAAATACACAAACACGGGGACCCACACACCCAACATCCATCCACCTCACGACAGCCTCCAGTACCTGCACCTGCACCCAATCACCTAAAGTGAAACCTCCTACAACCACCTCCTCTTCCTCCACTCCCAGACCCCCTCCAGCTACCCATCCCAGTCTTCGTCAGAAACTCTTCCTCAGCAATGTTGACCTCTTTGCCACCACCCCCACCCCTCCAATTCATAGGTCCCGTAGTAGCACCTCAGCCAAAAAAAGTTGAGTACCAGTGGTGCGTGTTAAAGGTGTGTGGAGTGCACCGGCCACCAGGGCAGCCAGTGTGACACGGAGCCAAAGCACTGCCAGTCCACCCCCTGTAAAGCACCTTAAGTTGGAAAGTGGCCGATGGGACAGGGTGAAGATTCCTGGTGGAAAAATGCTCACAAGGGTCCCTGAGGGAGTGCCCAGTCAGCTGTGACTCCTCCAAAGGCGGTGAAGGGGCAGAAGAAGTCTCCAAAGTCTGGTAAGAGCAGCACGACGGAGAAGGCCGCCATCCTCCCTGGCGGTCGGGACGCGACCGCCAGCACTGTCGTCACTGGTCCTGAGACCACCACCAGAGTCAGTGCCCTGGAGGGCAGCACTGTCGTCACTGGTCCGGAGACCACCGCCAGAGTCAGTGCCCTGGAGGGCAGCAGTATCGTCACTGGTCCGGAGACCACCGCCAGAGTCAGTGCCCTGGAGGGCAGCAGTATTGCCACTGGTCCAGAGACCAGTGCCCTGGAGGGCCCTGGCAGCCACAGCCCCGCTGGGCAATGAGGGACCGTCATGCCACACACCAATGCACAGGTCACAGACAGCAAAGTCAAGCACCGCTGAACAGGGCAAAGCACCGCTGAACAGGGCAAAGACCGCCATGGCAAAGCACCGCTGAACAGGTCAGAGACCACCATGGTGAAGACCGCTGAACAGGGCAAAGCACCGCTGAACAGGGAATAGACCGCCAGATCAAGCATCGTCAGCCCATGTGCAGCTGGGACAGGGACGGTACAGGGACCGTCATGGGTGAGCCTGATGCACTCTGGGCACCAGTCCCCCTCCAGAACCAGTGGAGACCTGCATCCACTTGAGAGACTGTGGCTTTGCACTCCCCAGGATGTAACAGTGGGCAACCCACCCACTGCAAAGACTTGAGAGACTGTGGCTTTGCACTCCCCAGGATGGTACAGTGGACAACCCACCCACTGTGGAGACTTGAGAGACTGTGGCTTTGCACTCCCCAGGATGGTACAGTGGGCAAACCACCCACTGCAAAGACTTGAAAGACTGTGGCTTTGCACTCCCCAGGATGGTACAGTGGGCAACCCACCCACTGTAGAGACTTGAGAGACTGTGGCTTTGCACTCCCCAGGATGGTACAGTGGGCAACCCACCCACTGTAGAGACTTGAGAGACTGGCTTTGCACTCCCCAGGATGGTACAGTGGGCAACCCACCCACTGTAGAGACTTGAGAGACTGTGGCTTTGCACTCCCCATGATACATCAATGGGCATGGAGCCCCGTCGTGGATCTGGCGTGGTGCAGTCATCCGGCTGAGGTGCCCCCCTTCCCTTCCCCCTGAGGTGCCTGTTGTATTTCTATCTGATGCCCCTGCAGTGTTCTCTCTGTTCCAGGACAGGTATCGTGTATGGGCCTCGCCCATGCATTTTGGGCCCAGTGGTCCACGGACATTGAAATGTGCATACCTGTACTACTAATCGTGATGTATATATTTGGAATGTGTATATATTGATGTATATATGTGCTTCCTGATTTTTGATACATTACAATGGTTGAACTCATTTCCTTTTGTCTTTGCATTCATCCGGGGGGGTTGGGGGTTCTCACCGTTGTCTTCAGCGCCTACGTTGCTGATGTTCGTAGATGAGCAGATAGACAAGCGCAGGGAGTATTTGTAGTTCGGGCTTCATGGTGACCTCCTTCCTCGTGGACTGTCTTAAGGTAAGTGTTTTCCCATTACAAAAGCTGTTTCCGCCGTGTTTTTATCCACGGTGAATCCGCCCCGGAAAAGGTGGCGGATTGGCGGGTTGTGATACTGTGGGCGGTACATTGTCTCCCGCCTATCTGTTGGCGGTGACCGTTGCGCTGCTTGTCTGTACCGCCGTGGCGGTCGGAGTGTTAAAGTGGCTGTCTATGTTGGCGGTTTCCGCCAGGGTCATAATTCCCATTTTTTGTCCGCCGGCCTGTTTGCGGTATTACCGCAGTTTTAACACCGTCCGCCAGGGTTGTAATGACCCCCATAAAGTCTGGGGTTTTGGGCCCACTACTTACATCCCTTTCTGCCTTTCAAGTATGCAAATTTCAACGGAAAGTCTTTCTTGTTTGTAAGATCCTGCCTTGCATAGGCCAGGCCCCAGACACACATCAGGGGGTTGGAGACTGCATTGTGTGAGGGCAGGCATAGCCCTTTCAGGTGTGAGTTACCACTCCTCACCTCTCTCCCAGCACAGATGGCTCATGAGACTATGCAGGCTACACCCCAGGTCCCTTTGTGTCACTGTCTAGAGGAGAGGTGCAAACAGCCCAACTTTCAAACTGACCCCTACAGGGAATCCACAAACAGGTAGAGTCACAAATGGTTTAAGCAAGAAAAGGCCTACTTTCTAAAAGTGGCATTTTCAAATACACAATCTAAAAACAAACTTTACCAAAAGATGTATTTTCAAATTGTGAGTTCAGAGACCCTAAACTCCATATTTCTATCTGCTGCCAAAAATCATTTTAATAATAATTAAAGGCAGCCTCCATGTTAACCTATGAGAGGGATAGGCCTTGCACAGTGAAAACTAAATTTGGCATTATTTCACTTTCAGGACATATAAAACACATTAGTATATGTCCTACCTTTAACATACTCTGCACCCTACCCATGGGGCTGCTGGGGGCCTGAGGACCTTAGGGGTGCCTTACATGTAAGAAAAGGGAAGGTTTAGACCTGGCAAATGGGTACACTTGCCAAGTCGAACTGGCAGTTTAAAAACTAAAAACACAGACACTGCAGTGGCAGGTCTGAGCTATCTTTACCGGGCTACTCATGTGGGTGGCACAACCAGTTCTGCAGGCCCACTAGTAGCATTTGATAGACAGGTCCTGGCACCTCTAGTCCACTGTACTAGGGACTTACTAGTAAATCAAATATGCCAGTCAAGGAAAGCCAGTTACCCATTCATTTTACATAGGAGCACTTGCTCTTTAGCACTGAATAGTAGTGGTAAAGTGCCCAGAGTAATAAAAACAGCAAAAACAGAGTCCAGCACACATCAACAACCTGGGAAACAGAGGCAAATAGTCATGGGAGACCACACCAAGGATGCTAAGTCTAACAGTGTCATTATGTGGGCATGAAATCTGCAGTCATCAATTGTGAGCAAGGCATTCACCCTTCACATTGGCTGAACACTCTTCTATGACCTGTATGTAGCTATAGACGTGTTTCATTACTGCAGGCCACAGTGCCTGTGCCACAACAATGACATTTGTTTATGTCATACCACCAGATGCATGTCATTGGATAATGATGGGCCTGTGGTCGAGGACTGTTGTACTGCCCTCTGTCTCTACCTTGGTTTATGTGATGGTGGATTTCTCTGGTGTGGAACGTGATAAGGCTCAAGCTAGTGAATCTGTCCACTTTTCCGTTTGCCTATTCTACAGGACAATGCCTGACAGCGCCTTTCCTTCCGTGGTCTGGTGGAAGCTGTACCTTGGTATGTGTACCTTGACTCAATATGAGTCAGCCATTCTTGAGGCAGGGAAGCAGAGATTCCCAGTTAATTTCATCAGACATTGCCGAACAGCTGTCTTTAACTGGTAAACGTCCCAGTAACTTAACTGCAATGCTGCAAAGAGCAAATTACTATTATTCGGTATTAACACCTCAAAGTCTTGGCAGATATTCTGGCGAGATGATGCTCACTCCCCACCAGCCTCAGGGAGGAACAGTGAAGAACTTGGGGATCTAATTTTATGACTATCTATCCTTTAACCACAGATAAGAATAATAGTAGGTCTATGTTTTGAGCTGCTTCCTATTTTAGGGACATTTTTACATTTCCTCTCATTATCAGCAAGGAAGCTGGTTGCCTGGGCACTTATAACCCCTGAGATTGGACTACGGAAATGCCCTATATCTGGGTCTACCCAACCACCTTATTAGAGACTGCAAGCGGTCCAGAATTCTATGGCCCACATTCTCCTGTAGTGAATCCTATCTTGTATTAAATGGGAAACAGGAGTTAGCTTAGCCTTCTGGCTTGCAGGCCTGTGCCCCCGTCACCCAGTGACTTTTACCCTACTTAGCCTGGTCTGTTTTAGCTCAATTATTTAATTATATCTTTCCAAGATATATGCATTGTTTTTAGTTAGGACAATGTTTTAGTTTCCTGCTATAAGTGCCACTCTGCTAAGGCATCACTATCAGCGACAGAGATAGATAAGATGTATGCATTCACATTAGGTACTTTCTCATTCTTTGCTTTCGAGGAATTGTTTATGTAATTGCTGCCCCAAGCATGTCTTGTTATCTATTGTTTGGAAACAGACTTGCATCAGGGATTGAGCAGATCTGTATAAATGCAGCTTACATAGACAGATAGTCAGAGGGATTCATAGCAGATGCCATTGCTGCTATCGATGCTGCACACCGCCTTGACGCTGACTCAGTCTTCGTGTCCACACGGAGTCTGAACTAGAGACCTAATTTCAAGGTAACAAGGGTTTGGGGGCTCTTCTCATGGGCACCACATTGGCAGATTAGGTTTATCAAACTTAACTCTCTGTAGGTAAGGGTTTAGCTTCACCATATTAGGGTATTAGGATAGGGTTTCAATTCTCAGGTCATCTCATGTTCTTGCAAGATAGTGGGGTCTTTGTATTAATGACTCTCGTGTTCACAATTCTGTTTCTTGCATTATTCATTATTATCCTTATAATTGCAGTCCATGCAACTTACTGCAAATTGCTGGCTTGTTAATGAAACCTATTTAAAACTTTACTACTTCTCCTTCATTGCCTGTGTTTGACAGAGACATTTTGGTAATGTGATGAAGGGGTAATCTCCGTTTAACCGCGAAACTCACTGAGATGTCACACTCTTGAGTCCTTGCATAAAGGCTGCCACAAGTTACCTTTTACTGTTTGGGGTTTTTTGTTGAGGTGCTGTTTGTGAGCCAGGAGGGTTTGGATGACAGTTGTGACTTGTTGTAGGAATGGCATAGTCACCTATAAACATAAGTACTGTCATCCTTAAACCAGCAGTCTTGCCTAGAGCAAAAGTCAAACTATGACATGGCGCCACCAACAATGGTGTTTAGGTACTAATTTAGGGATACCCTGACTATCACTGTCTCACACACAATAGGTACCCTAAGAACCGTTAAACGGAGACATCTGTGGCCTTAGGGGAGATCCTCTTCAGCTCAACAGGGAACGCCAAATTAGGCTGTAGGTTGTGAAGCTCAAACCAATAAAAGGACTTTTCTCCCCACTTGGTGTTCTTACTCTATGCCCATTTCACAACATGGCTAAAGCCATTCCTGAGAAGGCTAGACAAGCACTAACATTACACTTAGAAGCGCATGGCTTAACAGACGAGGGCGGGGACGTCACATTCATAGTAGAAGCAAGTGAAGTTTACCAAGCAGAAACTTTCTACTCTTGGATCACCTTTCTTGAGGAAAACCAAAGATCATTTACTTTCCACACACACAGAATCGCAAACGTACCTCAATGGTACCAAGCATACCAGTATCTTGAAATACCGGTTACTTATCAAGAACATCAAAACTGGTTTAATGGCGCCCTACCACATGTAATACAACCCATGAGATTTCTCAGAAATAGAGAAAATATAAAAACTCCAGACAGATATTCTGATTCACGTCTCTCTTGTTCCTTTCAGGACGCACCAGATAGACGTAGCGAGAAAGGGGGCCGTCCTGATTGACATCCTGAATACGTGAACCAGAAGAAAGACTCACCACAGTCTTCACACAAAAAAGAAGATAAGTCCCCACAACAAAAACCACAGTTTAAAAAGAAAAAGGTGGCAGTACTGTCAATTAAAAATCCCAGTACACTTGAAAACATTGCTGAAGAACAAGACATGGGCAGTGACACTGTTAGATAGCGCAGCAGAAGTCACAATATGTTGCCAGAGTCTGAAAGATCATCTGGACGCAAAAGCAACTAGCGATTACATTGCAGTTGAGACTGCGGTCGGGCTCGTCCTCCCACCCAACAGGGTATAAATTTAAAAATCCAATTTGTGGGAGACGTGGAGTGCACCATTGGTGTGATATTCTGGGATGAACTTAGTTGTGATATCCTGCTGGCTGAGAGAGACTGGCCACCTGAGCACATCCTTAAGCTCCCACATGGGGAAGATGTCATTTTGCCTACTTTCTCTGATCTTGTTCCAGAAGGGGTAAAACAAGCCTACACTGTCAACTGGGCTTTAGCGCAAGCACCTGCGTTATACCGCAACCATGTAGGTTGGGACAAGGATTCTCCTTGTCATGTAATACCTATCAGGTCTACACCCCAGCCTCAGCCACAATATCCTGTTAAACATGAAGCTAAAGCTCCGGTGAGGTAGATCCTCACTCAGCTCAAGTACCAGGGAGCAATTGAGCCCTGTGTCCCTGCAATGAATAACCCATTATTCCCCGTTGTAAAACCAGAACATTAATGTAGAATAGCCTTAGATTACAGACATTTAAACAGTCATACACGTATATATGCTACACAAAACTCACACAGCACTAATTAATAACAGTGCGCAAAAAATATATAACAACATTGGATATCTCCAACATTTTTTTCTGCCAGAACATAGCACACGAAAGTCGGGACCTGAGTGCATTCTCATTTGGCTCACAAAAACACTTTTGTTGTTTGCCCCAAGGCTATAAGAAGAACCCAGGGCTGTTCTCAGTCCGTGTAACATCACTATTGCATGATATTGATCCTGAGGTGTTGTCTTCCATAGATGACATCTATCTCACAGATGACGACCTCAACATTCATCTTGCCAGGTTCGATACAAGGAGGGCAAGAGCCTGGTCCCGCACTTTCTAGAAAAATTTACTCAGCAACCAAATACAATCAAGAAACTACAGTCTTTACTTGGTTTCTTTAACTTTGGAAGAACATACATTCCTGACTAAGCACAATGTATGAACCCACTTTATGACTTAATACGCCCTGATTTTCCTAGCAGACAGTGGAAGTTGAACACACATGCATCCTTAGGAATTTGCAACAGGACATGCTAGAAGCAAAACACTTGCACACCCGTGACAACAAACAAATGTGGTCATCAGAATAATTGCTGGTGCCATTGGATTCACTTATGTCACCTTTAACGAGGGCGACACGGTGCCCATAGCATATAAATCAGATTTCTACTCCAATGCAGAACAACGTTTTGCACCCACTGAAAAAAGTCTAACGGCAGTTCAGATGGCTGTCATTAAGGAGAGGCCACGTGCCCAAGGGAAACACATTATTGTAGTTACTCCGGTGCCAGTCTTTGAGGCTGTCACCAAAGCAAGCGTTCCTAATGCTAAAGCATTATATCCACGCTGGATTCAGTGGGCAACCTCCCTGACTGCCACAGATATAAACTACATCTTTGATCCAAAACTCCAGACACAAGAATTTATCCATTACGAACAGGAGTACCCCGCACCTCTTGATATTTTGCCACTCGACAGATACCATGATGTCATTTAAACTGATGGTTCAGCACAACCAGCTGTAGGGACCAAATATCAATACTCAGCTGCTTGCACAGCCATGAGTTGAGTGCTGAAAGATGGAGTCTTCCATCCTCACAATACCTACTAGCAGACCCTAAGAGACTGCACAGCTCAGCTGGCTGAACTCAAAGCCCATGTCTTAGCTCTAAAACACACAGAACCAGGATTTCTGACTTTGATTGTCTGTGACTCATACTACTGCGCCAAGTCCTACAATGAGTATCTTAATCATTGGCGAATGAACGAGTTTAGAGACTCCAAAGGGAACACCATTAAACACAGTACTCTATGGGGGAGGGTGGCTGATCTCAAGGATAAGCTACCTTGTGTCCATGTAGTACATACATTGGGCCACCAACGTGTAGGAGTACACGTTATCAGCAATACTTTTGGCTGAAGGCAAGCCTCTCCCAAAAGCATACCCTACAAAACATTCTTGCGACATCAGTGCACAGAATGTTGCCTATGCAACACTTCCTGTGGTATTTCAGCCACAGTAACACTCTTACAGAAACACTTCTGGTAGCCAGGTCTATACAAACAGATAAAACAATACGTCCTTTGCTCCCAGCAGATTAAGGGCTCCAACACAGACACCCCTCTTAGTATCCAACAGGCCACTACGATGTGTGTACCTGGACAATTGCAGTCCGCTCCAACCTGACGGTACATACAAATATATCTTAGTCACTGTAGATTCTTGTTCTAGATTCCTGTGGGTATGGCCTCAGTGGTCGGCTGATGCTCAAACTGTTATAAAAGACTTGCTAATCTTTGAGATTGCAGCGTTCTATTCAGACCAGGGCCCTGCCTTTGCCTCTAAGGCATTCAGAGACACCATGAGTACGATGGGTGTTGAAGTCCATTACTCCTCACCATACCATCCCGAAGGATATTCAGTTGTGGAGAGGAGGAATTGTGATCTAAAGCAGTCCTTCACAGCTAGAGTATTAGGTTCTGGACGCAGTTGGCTTCATCATCTATATGGGGTCCAGAGAGCACTGAATAAAATAATAAAAAGAAAGTCCTTGGGGGATGCACTCCCTATGAGGTTCTCTTTGGGATACCTATGTATGTCCCAGATCTTGATGGCCCTGGTTTGGTGGCAGCAGATACACTTTTTGACATAAATGAATGTCTCACTGTCTTACAGGAGCTTCAGCAATTTCATGATGAATAATCATCCACCAGTGCTGCCACCTTAGGAATAAGGGATTTACCAACAACTTCTTCTGGCTGGATTCCTCAAGTCGGGGATCTGAGAAGATTGCTTTGAAGAAGGAATTTGGTCCATCTTACAGAGCACCGGTCCCAGTTCTGGGAATATAGGGTACCAGAACTGTTATCTTACCACCGCTGCCAGGCTCCAAAGCTAACAAACTCATTTCCATTGACGACGTCAAACTTCACCATGTGGCCGATCCTGCAAACTAGACCCATTGGTCCCTTGGGTAGTTACTGGTTCCCTCTCACTACCCAATAGGACATACCTCTTCAAAGCAGATCTAACAATACTTCTGACTACACAAGCATGTCCAACAATGCTAGAAATACCTTCGCTACCATGGGGAGGGTGGAAAATGAGCTCTTGCTGATTCCAGTTACCACTTCAATGATAACACCTGTCCAAGATTTGGCAGTCCTTTTCACCAACACAGCACAAACTGACGACATCATCCACTATGAGCCTCTATGCGAAGTGTATCCATCCACCGGTAATGCACCTGCTCCTGCATTTGCAGAGACTGCTTCTGGTTACTTCATCGACATTGATGACTTTTCTTTCGTTTCATCCACTCCTATGAATTAAACTGTTTCCAAGACCCGTAAGCTGTATATGTGGCTTAAAAATAACTATTTAGTGCACCTATGGAACTATTTATGTTTCTGCTTGACATTCTTTGCATTGTTTCTATGGATTGGTTTTGTGACTGTTTTCTTTCTGCTTATAAATGGTTATTACCTTCCTGACCGCTCCTCTGTTGAGCCTGTGGTTGAAGTCTTAACTCCATATCATTCCTCACATAAGGTCCAAAGAGACTTGTCCTTTGTGAACATTTCAGCTGTACCGATTCCTGATGGGATTGTGTGGGACAAAGTTCCATTTGATATATACAGGCCTAATGAGTTTATTTAAATTCCATATGTCTTTAAAATTTCTATGACTGATGTAATTACACCTGGTGTTGTATTTGATGATTGGGATGTCCAGACAGCTGATTCAATGTTAACTGAAATGAAGGACTATTCAGTATTTGAAAGTGATGGTGTGTATAACAACACACAGAATTATAGGGAAATGTTCTGCTATAACAACTGGGGACATTACTACCTGCACCGTGCAAGTAGACATAGATCGGTTTTTAACTACACACAGTGGGAACACTGTTCAACACCACCTGTGGGGAGCCCAAAACATTTTTCAGTTACATTTATTATTTTTTCTGGGCATGACACAAGAAATTCAGTCATATTATGTCAAGTTACCTCCTTCCAAAATTAGGAAAATTTAGCTAACTGATACAAAACTGATTTATTCAGAATCCTTTGTTTCTCGTCTTGCAGTTGAAGGTTACGATTACTGGAAGAATACTATTGACATAAAGAGTGTATGGGGAACACAAGATTGGCAAATATAGGGTAGGGACACTTTATTCAGAGTGTGCCTTATTCCTGTACAAATAATCTTTTTAAAAGACACCATTCAGTAGGCATCCTGTCTGGGGTTAGCGAAAATGAAAGACATGAAGATGCCCAGTATCCCTACACCGGCAAAGTTTAATAATTGGCAATACTTCCTGAATGTCACCGAGGAAGAACAAGAGGCAAAGGTTCAGGCAGGTACCTATAACTCTTCACTTTCCAGTCCCGGCGGGTGGTTACAATGCCGAACAAACACAAATGGGTTTTGTGAATTCCTCAGGGGATTTCAAGATTAGCCGGCAACACTCTCACTTTGTCTCTGGCCAACACGCAGGTATAGTTACAACATACAGTGTGGGTAAAAAGTGGGTACAGACTAACATGTTAGCCACAGTTAAGGAACATCTTAACACTCTTTCTGAAGATGTAAACTTGTATGACTTTTTGTTAGATCCTTGTTAGAAAGCCACGCTCTAAAAGATTCATCTATGACATATATAATGAGATCTGGAAGATTTCTCAGATAGAAGCTGCCACACGTTTAAGGCAGAAAGACAAAGAAAACTAAGAAAAGGGTTTAGCTGTTGCCAACAATGGCTTGAACAGTCTGTCCAACAGGATTTATTACCTAACAAACATAGGGCCTGATTACGACCTTGGTGGATGGGATACTCTGTTTGTGACGGATAACCCATCCGCCATATTGCAAGTTCCATTATATCCTACGGAACTTGTAAAACAGCAGAGTATCCCATCCACCAAGGTCCTAATCAGGCCCATAGTGTTGTCTGCGATAGATATCATTCAGACAGACGTGTCCCTTTTATATCAAAGTAAGCTGCGTTCCATCCTGCAGTTAGGTTGGACATTACAAACTTTGAAAAATGGCCGATCTCCATGGAAGTACATTAATGGTAGTGACTTGTTTGCTGTTTTTGATTCATCCAAGGAACAACAGGCAATGGCTAAAAGGAAAGGGAGTTTCACCATGCTTCACATGGAAAAGTTAGAGAAGTTGCCTTTTACTGTTGCATAAAGTCCATCAACGGTATGGCTCTTACATGGCATTATTAACTTGCCTATTTCCACTTTTCGTTTTTCGAAATGCCTGAAACTTCTTGCCGTGGGCAGATACGAGCGATTAGGCGATAGCTATTTTAAAGAAGAGTGGTAGTTGCCCTTTGAATACAAGTGTCTGAACAGCGAAACAGAGGTCTTTCTCAGCAGAATTGAATGTGAGACTGTTGTTAGTCATTCAATGATGTGCAAACAGATGTCCCTTCACGGCCTTTACAATGTGGGGGTCGCAAACTTGGCCTGTTTTCTGAAAGACACTCCCATCCCTTTGATTCAACCAGCATTTCATGTACTTTTGAATGGAAGTTATATGGTGCTGAGCGACCACAGCTGTTGCGGAATGCGACCAGGAATTGCCTACGCAATTTCAGTCATAACGTGTTGCGGACATGTTTTATTCCCCCCCTCATGATAGATAGGAGTATCAGAAATGTGGCCTCACATTGATACTGCTAATGTAAATTATGACAAACTGAGCAGACTAAAGGTGCTACTGTTCCAAAAACAAGTTGCGTTGACATCTGCTAGAGAGACGTATGCTCTCCAGATAGCAAGATCATCAGCAGAGATACAATCCCTATTAAATATCAACTTCCTCAAGCACTTTGGGGAGCTGGTATCTAGAATTTTCAACGCTTCGAGCACTACAGGGATTGTCCATTTCCTTAAGGCTGTTAGGTCTGGATTTGTGTCCATCTTCCAGACTGTCTTCGGAGTCATTCCTTCGGCCATCCATTCACTCTTTTTAAGTTTGTTTGGCGTTTTTTCCTATAATTTTACCGTTAATGGGTGGAATACTACTGCTGTCGGTTGATTCACAGTGGTTGTGCCTTTTCAGCTAAGCGCAGTAATGGAGCCACTACCACTAGCTCAACTGTGCCGTGAATGCATGGTTAAGTTCTTTAATGCTCCATTGCTGTACGAGTTGGAGCGTTATTGGTCATTATCATTCAGACCAGTCCTATGACGTGTGCAGCCAGTTTTTCACTGCATATGGTGTCTCTTCGAACATTTGCCTACAGTGTGTCTTGCTGTTCGGCCAGTGCCTCCTGTGGACCAAGAACTGCTGATGTCCCCGATGAGAACGTGCCCCTTGAGACTAAGGCTGATTCGCAAGGCCACTTATGAGCCGGCCTTGGTGAACGATCTGGCTCTTTTTGACGCTGTGGAGAGTGCCACTCCAGCAGGTGGGCCTGCACAAGAGACTGCCCTGCACTACTGCTCAGTAGATCCATCTGCCTATTCTGTCATCGATCTAACATCTGACGAGGTGGCCTCTTTCCTGAGGTCCTGTCCATTCAATGGCTTCAAAGATGCTATTTAAGATCATGACTACTGTTAAATGAATTTGATGATTGGCTTATCTCACCAAATTCAAAGTTTGCATTTATTGCTCTTACTTTGGCTTGCTGTGCTTTTCATGACATTTTGGCCCTCATTACAACCCTGGCGGTAAATCCCGCTTACCGCCGTGCAGAGGACCGCCAACATACCGTTGGGCCCGTGGAATTCCGCTACAGGTATTATGACCCACAGCTCGGAATCTGCCACAATATAGACACGCACACAAGTCCGCCACACCAAATTGGCGATAACAAAACCGACACCGTCACGCCAACAAGAATATGCCCAAACTAACAAGACCCACAAATCAACGCGGTGGTCTTTCAACCACGGTAAACCATTGGCGGTACACACCACCGCACTCAAAATACACACACATTTTCAAAACACAACCACATTGGACAAATCGAAATACACACACCTGATACACATACACACACCACACTCTCACCCTTCCGCTCCGAAGCCACCAATCTCATCTGCGGCATCCCCCAAGGCTCCTCGCTAAGCCCAACGCTGTTCAACGTCTACATGGCACCCCTCGCACAACTGGCCCGTCAACACAACCTCAGCATCGTCTCCTACGCCGACGACACCCAGTTCATCCTCTCCCTTACTAAAGATCCACACACCGCCAAAGCCAACCTCCACGAGGGATTGAAATCCATCGCCGAGTGGATGAGAAACTGCCGCCTGAAATTAAACTCCGATAAGACGGAAGTCCTCATCCTCGGACGCTCCCCCTCGGCCTGGGACGACTCCTGGTGGCCCATCGCGCTGGGACCCCCACCTTCTCCAGCCAACCATGCATGCAACCTCGGCTTCATCCTCGACTCCACTCTCACCATGTCCAAACAGGTCAACGCAGTCTCCTCCTCCTGCTTCAACACCCTCCGCATGCTCCGTAGAATCTACAAGTGGATCCCGACGGAAACCAGAAAAACGGTGACCCAGGCCCTCGTCAGTAGAAGACTTGACTACGGCAACGCACTTTACACAGGCATCCCAGCAAAAGACATCCAACAACTCCAACGCATCCAGAATGCATCCACCCGCCTGCTCCTCGACATACCCCGCCGATGCCACATCTCCCACCACCTGAAGGACCTCCACTGGCTCCCCGTGGACAAGAGGATCACCTTTAAACTTCTCACCCATGCGCACAACCCGCCTACCTGAACAACAGACTCAACTTCTACGTCCCCTCCCGCCAACTCCACTCTGCCAACCTCTCCCTCGCCATCGTTCCCCGAATCCAATGCAAGACCTCCGGTGGCAGATCCCTCTCCTACCTCGCCGCCAAGACCTGGAACTCCCTCCCGACCTCCCTGCGCCAGACCCAGGACCTCCTCACCTTCAGGAGACTCCTCAAAACATGGCTCTTCGACCGATAGCCGCTGCCCCCCGCCTCAGCGCCTTGAAACCCTAACGGGTACATAGCGCGCTTTATAAATTTAATGATTGATTGATTGATTGACCACACCCACACACCCAATCCAATATAAAGCACACACCCACATCACTCACAAACCCTTGCTACCAGAAATTGAGATCAGGCCAGAGAGATACACTACCTTAAACAACAGCAGCATCCACAGACACACAACACCACCACTTACACAACATCCACGCACCTCAAACAACACACACAAACTCATCCCCTCACACATCACAACACACACCACCTCACACATCACCCACACTACATCATAGCACCTCAACGACACCCCAGGTTCTCTGAGGAGGAGCTCATGGTCATGGTGGTGGAAATCGTCCGGGTAGAGCCACAGCTATTCGGATCACAGGTGCAGCACACCTCCATTGCAAGGAAGACGGAGCTATGCGCAGAATTGTCAACAGGGTCAACACAGTGGCACAGCATCCAAGAACTAGGGAAGACATCAGGAAGAGGTGGAATGACCTACGGGTGAAGGTGCGTTCCGTGGTCTCCAGACACCAGATTGCTGTACAGAGGACTGGCGGTGGACCACCACCTCCTCCCCCACAACTAACAACATGGGAGGAGCAAGTCATGGCAATACTGCATCCTGAGGGCCTCGCAGGAGTAGCAGGAGGACTGGACTCTGGTAAGGCAAATATTTACTACTTTATCCCCCACCCTACCTGCATGCCATCACATACCCCACCCTTACCCTCACACCCATCACCCCAACAACCCACAGATACCCCACCAACACAACCCACACATCCCAAAACAAAAGCCCTGCATGTAACACCAATGGATGGACACCCATCACCAAAGCATGTCCACTACAGATACCCACACAGATCCCAAACCAACTATCACACAAGGAACACAGCAAGAATGCAAGCACTGGAGTAGAGGGTCACTCACCCATTGCACATAATGGCACACACAGATGCAATAATCATGCCTTTAAACCCCAACAGGACGCCTACCCAACGTCACAGGACAGGAGGTGCCAGACAAATCCAGTCCCCCAAAGAAGAGACCCACAGTGATGACAGCAGCTCTGCACAACTGGATCTAGATGACCAGCCTGGCCCATCTGGGACCTCCGGACAGTCGGTTCCCCTGACACTGTCACAAGCCACCAAATAGTCACCCCCCTCAGGAAACACAAGCACAGCAGCCACTCAGAGGGCCCATCCCTCTGTCCCCAGGACACGTCAATCAGCAGTGTGTCCACCACTACAGGGAACCCAGGCAACCCCACTAACACAGGATGATCAGGGACCTGGGGGCAGTGGCAGTGGGCACATGGTTCAGGGGACAGAGGCACAAGTCAACAGGGAAGCTAGGAGGACTGCTGTGCGATAGGGGGAGGAAAGGCCCAGGGAACCCACTCTCCACAAGGCCCTCTCCAATATCATGGGAGCTTACCATCATTCCCAGGAGACGATGGCAACCGTACTGGCCCAGTTTCAGGAGACCTGCGGCTGCAGGAGAAACACTACCTTGGGATCAGGGATGAATTGAAGTCCATTAATAACACCCTGGTCACCATTGCAGGGGTGCTGCAAGACCTTGTCAACACCAGGAGGGAAACAGTGGCACAACAAGGGGTCCCTGACACTAGCCTGGATGATGAACAGCCCTCCACCTCGGCCGGCGCTAGTGGACAGAAGGCACCGCCACAGGAACACAACACCAGCACCCAACCACCTGCAGATTGAGAACCACCCCGCAAACGGTCCCTGAGATCCAGGAACAAGACAGTGAACATTGCCAAGACCCCCACCAGGAAATGAGACCCCACTGATTGTCACCCTTCTGTCCCACTATGTCACCATGTCTATCTTTAAACGTCCATTGCTCTACTTCCTATGCCCCCTTGGACAATGTACCTGTGAAACAAATAGACTGAACTCTGCCATGGACATTCCTCCACCATCCCCCCAGCCCATTTTACAACCCCCTCCACTTATTTGCACAGAAATAAACACACTTCAATCACAAAACAATCTGGAGTCAGTCTGTGCTTTCACAAATGTGTAATTGCAATAACCATGGAATATAGCAATGTCAATTTACTTGTGCACATACCAATGTAACACAGCTGTCAGCCAGGAGGAAACATAGCAGAGGGCACAAAGTGGGACCCACATCTGTGAAATGGAAAGGCAAAGTGACAAGTCAGGGTCCATACACTGAGTGAAAATGACAGACATATGCTAGCTCCAAAAATAGTATGAGATGTGGGAGGCAGTGACATCTTCTTACCTGTGTCTCACTGGAAGTATTGCATGATTATGTTGTTTCGGTTGTTGATATCCGCTTCTAATGCCTCCTCTTCTTCACTGTCCACAGGCTCCTCAGCTGCCACAAGACTAGCATCTGGCCCATCCTCATGCAGAAAAGGCACCTGCCATCGCAAAGCCAGGTTGTGCAGCATACAGCAGGCCACGATGATCTGGCACACCTTCGTCGGTGAGTAGTATAGGGAACCACCTGTCATATGGAGGCAGCGGAATCTGGACTTCAGGAGGCCGAAGGTGCGTTCGATCACCCTCCTAGTTCGCCCATGTGCCACATTGTAGCGTTCCTCTGCCCTTGTCCTGGGATTCCTCACTGGTGTCAGTAGCCATGACAGGTTTGGGTAACCAGAGTCACCTGCAAATGTCGAGGGAGAACTGTTAGACACATACTAACCCTTAGGGACAACCCCATACCCAGACACCTATGTCAACTGTATTGGGACCTTGGGCTCACCTATTAGCCACACACAGTGCCTCTGGAGTTGCCCAATCACATAAGGGATGCTGCTATTTCTCAAAATGTAAGCGTCATACACTGAGCCAGGAAACTTGGCATTCACATGGGAGATGTACTGGCCTGCCAAACACACCATCTGCACATTCATCGAATGGTAGCTCTTCCGGTTTCTGTACACCTGTTCACTCCTGCGGGGGTACCAATGCCACATGTGTACCATTAATGGCACCAATGATGTTGGGGATATGTCCCAGGGCATAGAAGTCACCTTTCACTGTGGGCAAATCCTCCACCTGAGGGAACAAGATGTAGCTGCGCATGTTTTTCAGCAGGGCAGACAACACTCTGGACAACACGTTAGAGAACATTGTCTGGGACAACCCTGATGCAATGGCCACTGTTGTTTGAAGGAACCACTTGCCAGGAAATGGAGTACTAAGAGGACCTGCACTAGAGGGGGTATCCCTGTGGGATGGCATGTAGCTGACACCAGGTCTGTCTCCAACCGGGCACCAAGTTCCTGGATTGTTGCCGATCAAGTCTGTACGTGACCAGGATGTGTCTCTCTTCCACTGTTGACAGGTCCACCAGGGGTATGTACACTGGAGGATTCCACCATCTCATCACCTGCCCCAACAGACGTGCCCTATGGAGGAGAACAGCGAGCAGAGAGTCAGCCAACACTGAGGTATCACAAAATGTTATTTGCTGTCAATTTATTAATCCGCAATGTGCCTGTAACTGTGTGTATTTCAGGCCTAGATAGGTGTGACGCAGTTATTATTGATGCCATGTGGCCCCCTGAAATGGCAGCTGCTTGACCTGTAAGGTGGGACAAGGGGAAATGAGGTAACTGCACTGGTGCTGTACACCGTCGTGGTGGGCGGTCGAAGACCGCGGTGCAATTCTGCATTGGTTAACATTGGGCCCCATGGGTCTGAGGAGCCAATGACGATGTACGCTGGTGGTGACGGTACGCACCGCTGTGGACGTGACTGCCATTTTCTGTCTGTTCCTTCACTTGATACCTGACCGTCAACAGGAGAGGACCTACACTGCAAGTGCTGCTGTGACCTGTGTCTGGAAGCGACGATGGCTACAGTGTCTGGGGAAAGGGCCCCTGCCTTCACTTCGGAGGAGTTGAAGAAACTAGTGGATGGAGTCCTCCCCCTGTACACGCATCTGTACGGTCCTCAAGACAAACAGGTGTGTACACTGTGAGCATGCTGAATGGGCAATGCCTGCTTTGAGTGGTGTGGCTGGAAGAAACAGGGGGGGGCTGAGGCCTACATGTGTGGATGGTGAGTGTATGTGCATCATGGCATGGGTAGGAACTAGTGGGCAATGAGTATGATGGTCCGGCCGGGTGAGTAATGTCCTTTACCCCTGTACCATTCCTCTAGGTCAGTTCCCACAAGAAGAAGGGTATTTGGCATGCTGTCGCCAAGGACGTCCGGACCCTGGGAGTCTACCACTGACGGATCACCCACTGCCATAAAAAATGGGAGGACCTGCACCGCTGGATCAAGAAAACGGCGGAGGCCCAGCTGGGGATGGCTTCCCAACGTGGAAGGGGTGCCCGTCGCACCATGACCCCCTGATGTTCCGGATCCTGGCGGTGGCCTATCCTAAGTCGGATGGGCGCTAGAGGGCATCACAGCAGCCACAAGAGGGTGAGTACACTCTCATTCAGCTGACTCTGCGCGCATTACAAGGTGTCTGGGTGGGGGAGGTGGGCAGTGGGTTCCCCTAGGCCAGGGCGATTTTGGTGGGAAAGGTCCCTTGTGAGGCAGGCTATGTGGCACCCCAACCCCACTAGTTGTAAGAGCCATATACACTTAGGCCCTAATTCTAACCTTGGCGGAGGCCGTCCGCCAAGGTACCGCCGTCAGAACACCGCACCGCGGTCGAAAGACCGCTGCGGTGATTCTGACATTTGCCCTGGGCTGGCGGGCGGCCGCCAAAAGGCCGCCCGCCAGCCCAGGGCAAATCAACCTTCCCACTAGGATGCCGGCTCAGAATTGAGCCGGCGGAGTGGGAAGGTGCGACGGGTGCAGTTGCACCCGTCGCGTATTTCAGTGTCTGCTAGGCAGACACTGAAATACTTTGTGGGGCCCCCAGGGGCCCCGCGGCACCCCCTACCGCCATCCTGTTCCTGGCGGGCGAACCGCCAGGAACAGGATGGCGGTAGGGGGTGTCAGAATCCCCCATGGCGGCGCAGCAAGCTGCGCCGCCATGGGGGATTCTAAGGGCAGCGGTAAACCGGCGGGAGACCGCCGGTTTACCCTTTCTGGCCGCGGCTGAACCGCCGCGGTCAGAATGCCCTGCGGGGCACCGCCGGCCTGTCGGCGGTGCTCCCGCCGACCCTAAGACCGCCGGGGTCAGAATGACCCCCTTAGTCAGGCTCCTGTGACTTCCAGGTGTACAGCAATTGGTCCTAGGCCTCGTATCCCATGGGCATGTGAAAAGTCTAGGAACTATAAGTGCATGACGCAGTGCAGAGGGCTGTTCCCTGTGTGTTGTGTCCGCCAACGGCAGTGGTGTTTCATGCACTGAACATGTCTTTCTTCTGCCTCCCCCCCCCTTTTTGTGGTCTCCCTGTTCTTGTGTGCAATAGCATCATCAGGCGGAGGAGCATTGGCACCAGAGCAGGAGGGAGCTGCAACCTACTCGGCCCTGGAGGGTGAAGCTACGGAGTCTGAAGCCACCAGTGGGACGGAGGGCAAGGGGAGCTCCACGGCAGGGACAGGAGCAGAGATCAGCAACAGTGACTCTTCCTCTGATGGGAGCTCCCTTGCGGTGGCGGGCCCCTCTGTGTCCACCGCATCAACAGGTACAGCTGCCACCCCCCCTACCAGCACCGCCCTCCCAGCAGCCCCTCAGTGTCTGTCCTGTGTCCGCTCAACCAGGAGGGCGGGCATCTCCTTCGCCCCAGGCACCTTAGGCCCTGCCCCAGTCAGCCCTGCTGCCCTCAGTGAGGATGCTATTGACCTCCTAAGATCCCCTCACAGTTGGGCAGTCTACCATTCTGAATGCCATCCAGAGAGTGGAAAGGCATTTGCAACAAACAAATGCATATCTGAAGGGCATTCATTCTGGGCAGGCAGCTCAACAGAGAGCATTTCAGGCTCTGGCCTCAGCACTGATGGCAGCCATTGTCCCTGTGGCCAGCCTCCCCATCCAACCTCCTCCACACAGACCCAATCCCCTGTACCTCAGCCTATCCCAAACCACCATCAGACCAGCATGCACACACATCAACACACAAGAGTGACTCAGGCAAACATAAGCACCACACATCCCACAGGCACTTACACAAGCACCATACCCATGCAGACATACCAACATCCACTTCCTCCACTGTGTCCACCTCCTCCACTTCTCCCTCCTCCCTCCCAGTCTCATCTCCACTCACACCTGCATGCACTACATCCTCAGCCACTACCTCCATCACCAGCACGCCCATCACCACACACCGCACACGTGCACTCACCACCCCACTACCATTCACACATCCCCAGTGGCCTCTCCCAGTGTGTCTGTGAGCCCTCCTTCCAAAGTACACAAACGCAGGCACACACCCACCCAACAGCCATCCACCTCACAACAGCCTCCAGCCCATGCACCTTCACCCAAATTCAGCAGACGTACACCTCCTACAACCACTACCTCTTTCTCCACTCCCAAACCCCTTCCATCTACCCATCCCAGTGTGTCTAAAAAACTTTTCCTGGCTAACATTGACCTCTTCCCTACACCTATCCCCCTTTCCTTCCCCTAGGGCCAGGCTTTCCAGATCCCAGCACAGCACCTCAGCCACCACATCCCCAGGAACATTGGTGCCAGCAACTGCGGGGTCATGGAGTTCGCCAACCATCAGGGCTGCCAGTGTGCCACGTAGCGAGGGCAAGGACATTTCACCACCTGCCAAGGTCAAAAAGGTGCCCACATCCCAGAGGAGAAGCCGAAACCACCAGCCACCAAGGGGTCAGCGAAAATGAAAAGGGATAGTGGCAAGACAACTGTGCCACCATCAAATGTGGGGAAGGGCCAAGAACAGAAGGGTAGGTCAGGAGAGGGCATGGTGGCACCGACTGAGGGACCAGTGTCACACCTTCTGTCCACGCCAACCTGCACCGCCACCTGCACGGACACTTGCACCGCCACCTGCACTGCCTCTGGCACGTCTACAGCCGCTGCGACAGTCCCCAGCATCTTCCCCAGTGGGCAGCCATCTGAGGCTGCAGGAAGCATCCTGCTTTCTCCCTCAGCAGGCGCTGACACAGACCTCGCCACCAGCACCACCACCAAAGACACCGCCTCAAGCACCGCCGCCACAGACCCCGCCAACAGCACCGTCACCACAGACACCGCCGCAAGCACCGCCAGCGGCCCCGCGACATCCTCGGACAGTGGCACCACCGCTGACATGCCTACCATCCCCAATGGTCAGTCGTCCGAGGCTGGAGGAGTGATCCAGGACCCTGGGCAGCTTCCATGAACCATTACTGTCATCACTGTTGGCACCTGCAGTTGGAAGGCGCAGCCGCAGAAGTGTGGGTATGTTGCTGCCTCCATGCCGTATCATGCTACCTGTACCTCGCCAATGTCATGCCACGTACACCCAGGTGAGTGAATTGTACCGGCCACACTGCACGTGGAGCACTCTGGGCACAAAGTCTCCTCCAGAACCAGTGGAGATATACATCCACTACCTCTGTCCTTGGCAGGATGAAGCACTCTGGGCACAAATCCCCCTCCAGAACCAGTGGAGAATAGCATCCACTACCTCTGTCCTTGGCAGGATGAAGCACTCTGGGCACAAAGCCCCCTCCAGAATCAATGGAGATATACATCCACTACCTCTGTCCTTAGCAGGATGAAGCACTCTGGGCACAAAGCCCCCTCCTGAACCAGCGGAGATATACGTCCACTACGTCTGTCCTTGGCAGGATGAAGCACTCTGGGCACAAAGCCCCCTCCAGAACCAGTGGAGAAATACATCCACTACCTCTGTCCTTGGCAGGATGAAGCACTCTGGGCACAAAGCCCCCTCCAGAACCAGTGGAGAATAGCATCCACTACCTCTGTCCTTGGCAGGATGAAGCACTGTGGGTACAAAGCTCCCTCCAGAACCATTGGAGTTATACATCCACTACCTCTGTCTTTGGCAGGATGAAGCACTCTGGGCACAAAGCCCCCTCCAGAACCAGTGGAGATATACGTCCACTACCTCTGTCCTTGGCAGGATGAAGCACTCTGGGCACAAAGCCCCCTCCAGAACCAGTGGAGATATCCGTCCACTACCTCTGTCCTTGGCAGGATGAAGCACTCTGGGCACAAAGCTCCCTCCAGAACCAGTGGAGATATACGTCCACTACCTCTGTCCTTGGCAGGATGAAGCACTCCAGAACCAGTGGAGATATACGTCCACTACCTCTGTCCTTGGCAGGATGGAGCACTCTGGGCACAAAGCCCCCTTCAGAACCAGTGGAGATATACATCCACTACCTCTGTCCTTGGCAGGATAAATCACTCTGAGCACAAAGCCCCCTCCAGAACCAGTGGAGAATAGCATCCACTACCTCTGTCCTTGGCAGGATGAAGCACTCTGGGCACAAATACCCCTCCAGAATCAGTGGAGAATAGCATCCACTACCTCTGTCCTTGGCAGGATGAAGCACTCTGGGCACAAAGCCCCCTCCAGAACCAGTGGAGATATACATCCACTACCTCTGTCCTTGGCAGGATGAAGCACTCTGGGCACAAAGCCCCCTCCAGAACCAGTGGAGAATAGCATCCACTACCTCTGTCCTTGTGGCAGGATGAAGCACTCTGGGCACAAAGACCCCTCCAGAACCAGTGGAGATATACGTCCACTACCTCTGTCCTTGGCAGGATGAAGCACTCTGGGCACAAAGCCCCCTCCAGAACCAGAGGAGATATACATCCACTACCTCTGTCCTTGTTAGGATGAAGCACTCTGGGCACAAAGCCCCCTCCAGAACCAGTGGAGAATAGCATCCACTACCTCTGTCCTTGGCAGGATGAAGCACTGTGGGCACAAAGCTCCCTCCAAAACCAGTGGAGATATACATCCACTACCTCTGTCCTTGGCAGGATGAAGCACTCTGGGCACAAAGCCCCCTCCAGAACCAGTGGAGATATGACCACTACCTCTGTCCTTGGCAGGATGAAGCACTCTGGGCACAAAGCCCCCTCCAGAACCAGTGGAGATATACGTCCACTACCTCTGTCCTTGGCAGGATGAAGCACTCTGGGCACAAAGCCCCCTCCAGAACCAGTGGAGATATACGTCCACTACCTCTGTCCTTGGCAGGATGAAGCACTCTGGGCACAAAGCTCCCTCCAGAACCAGTGGAGTTATACGTCCACTACCTCTGTCCTTAGCAGGATGAAGCACTCTGGGCACAAAGCCCCCTCCAGAACCAGTGGAGATATACATCCACTACCTCTGTCCTTGGCAGGATGAAGCACTCTGGGCACAAAGCCCCCTCCAGAACCAGCGGAGAATAGCATCCACTACCTCTGTCCTTGGCAGGATGAAGCACTGTGGGTACAAAGCTCCCTCCAGAACCATTGGAGTTATACATCCACTACCTCTGTCTTTGGCAGGATGAAGCACTCTGGGCACAAAGCCCCCTCCAGAACCAGTGGAGATATACGTCCACTACCTCTGTCCTTGGCAGGATGAAGCACTCTGGGCACAAAGCCCCCTCCAGAACCAGTGGAGATATCCGTCCACTACCTCTGTCCTTGGCAGGATGAAGCACTCTGGGCACAAAGCCCCCTCCAGAACCAGTGGAGATATCCGTCCACTACCTCTGTCCTTGGCAGGATGAAGCACTCTGGGCACAAAGCTCCCTCCAGAACCAGTGGAGATATACTTCCACTACCTCTGTCCTTGGCAGGATGAAGCACTCTGGGCACAAAGCCCCCTCCAGAACCAGTGGAGATATACGTCCACTACCTCTGTCCTTGGCAGGATGGAGCACTCTAGGCACAAAGCCCCCTTCAGAACCAGTGGAGATATACATCCAGTACCTCTGTCCTTGGCAGGATAAATCACTCTGGGCACAAAGCCCCCTCCAGAACCAGTGGAGAATAGCATCCACTACCTCTGTCCTTGGCAGGATGAATCACTCTGGGCACAAATCCCCCTCCAGAACCAGTGGAGAATAGCATCCACTACCTCTGTCCTTGGCAGGATGAAGCACTCTGGGCACAAAGCCCCCTCCAGAACCAGTGGAGATATACATCCACTACCTCTGTCCTTGGCAGGATGAAGCACTCTGGGCACAAAGCCCCCTCCAGAACCAGTGGAGAATAGCATCCACTACCTCTGTCCTTGTGGCAGGATGAAGCACTCTGGGCACAAAACCCCCTCCAGAACCAGTGGAGATATACGTCCACTACCTCTGTCCTTGGCAGGATGAAGCACTCTGGGCACAAAGCCCCCTCCAGAACCAGTGGAGATATACATCCACTACCTCTGTCCTTGTCAGGATGAAGCACTCTGGGCACAAAGCCCCCTCCAGAACCAGTGAAGAATAACATCCACTACCTCTGTCCTTGGCAGGATGAAGCACTGTGGGCACAAAGCTCCCTCCAGAACCAGTGGAGATATACATCCACTACCTCTGTCCTTGGCAGGATGAAGCACTCTGGGCACAAAGCCCCCTCCAGAACCAGTGGAGATATGTCCACTACCTCTGTCCTTGGCAGGATGAAGCACTCTGGGCACAAAGCCCCCTCCAGAACCAGTGGAGATATACGTCCACTACCTCTGTCCTTGGCAGGATGAAGCACTCTGGGCACAAAGCTCCCTCCAGAACCAGTGGAGATATACGTCCACTACCTCTGTCCTTGGCAGGATGAAGCACTCTGGGCACAAAGCCCCCTCCAGAACCAGTGGAGAATAGCATCCACTACCTCTGTCCTTGGCAGGATGAAGCACTGTGGGTACAAAGCTCTCTCCAGAACCATTGGAGTTATACATCCACTACCTCTGTCTTTGGCAGGATGAAGCACTCTGGGCACAAAGCCCCCTCCAGAACCAGTGGAGATATACGTCCACTACCTCTGTCCTTGGCAGGATGAAGCACTCTGGGCACAAAGCCCCCTCCAGAACCAGTGGAGATATCCGTCCACTACCTCTGTCCTTGGCAGGATGAAGCACTCTGGGCACAAAGCTCCCTCCAGAACCAGTGGAGATGTACGTCCACTACCTCTGTCCTTGGCAGGATGAAGCACTCTTGGCACAAAGCCCCCTCCAGAACCAGTGGAGATATACGTCCACTACCTCTGTCCTTGGCAGGATGGAGCACTCTGGGCACAAAGCCCCCTTCAGAACCAGTGGAGATATACATCCACTAACTCTGTCCTTGGCAGGATAAATCACTCTGGGCACAAAGCCCCCTCCAGAACCAGTGGAGAATAGCATCCACTACCTCTGTCCTTGGCAGGATGAAGCACTCTGGGCACAAATCCCCCTCCAGAACCAGTGGAGAATAGCATCCACTACCTCTGTCCTTGGCAGGATGAAGCACTGTGGGCACAAAGCTCCCTCCAGAACCAGTGGAGATATACATCCACTACCTCTGTCCTTGGCAGGATGAAGCACTCTGGGCACAAAGCCCCCTCCAGAACCAGTGGAGATATGTCCACTACCTCTGTCCTTGGCAGGATGAAGCACTCTGGGCACAAAGCCCCCTCCAGAACCAGTGGAGATATACGTCCACTACCTCTGTCCTTGGCAGGATGAAGCACTCTGGGCACAAAGCCCCCTCCAGAACCAGTGGAGATATACGTCCACTACCTCTGTCCTTGGCAGGATGAAGCACTCTGGGCACAAAGCTCCCTCCAGAACCAGTGGAGATATACGTCCACTACCTCTGTCCTTGGCAGGATGAAGCACTCTGGGCACAAAGCCCCCTCCAGAACCAGTGGAGAATAGCATCCACTACCTCTGTCCTTGGCAGGATGAAGCACTGTGGGTACAAAGCTCCCTCCAGAACCATTGGAGTTATACATCCACTACCTCTGTCTTTGGCAGGATGAAGCACTCTGGGCACAAAGCCCCCTCCAGAACCAGTGGAGATATACGTCCACTACCTCTGTCCTTGGCAGGATGAAGCACTCTGGGCACAAAGCCCCCTCCAGAACCAGTGGAGATATCCGTCCACTACCTCTGTCCTTGGCAGGATGAAGCACTCTGGGCACAAAGCTCCCTCCAGAACCAGTGGAGATGTACGTCCACTACCTCTGTCCTTGGCAGGATGAAGCACTCTTGGCACAAAGCCCCCTCCAGAACCAGTGGAGATATACGTCCACTACCTCTGTCCTTGGCAGGATGGAGCACTCTGGGCACAAAGCCCCCTTCAGAACCAGTGGAGATATACATCCACTAACTCTGTCCTTGGCAGGATAAATCACTCTGGGCACAAAGCCCCCTCCAGAACCAGTGGAGAATAGCATCCACTACCTCTGTCCTTGGCAGGATGAAGCACTCTGGGCACAAATCCCCCTCCAGAACCAGTGGAGAATAGCATCCACTACCTCTTTCCTTGGCAGGATGAAGCACTCTGGGCACAAAGCCCCCTCCAGAACCAGTGGAGAATAGCATCCACTACCTCTGTCCTTGGCAGGATGAAGCACTCTGGGCACAAAGCCCCCTCCAGAACCAGTGGAGATATACATCCACTACCTCTGTCCTTGGCAGGATGAAGCACTCTGGGCACAAAGCCCCCTCCAGAACCAGTGGAGATAGACGTCCACTACCTCTGTCCTTGGCAGGATGAAGCACTCTGGACACAAAGCCCCCTCTAGAATCAGTGGAGATAGACGTCCACTACCTCTGTCCTTGGCAGGATGAAGCACTCTGGGCACAAAGCCCCCTCCAGAACCAGTGGAGATAGACGTCCACTACCTCTGTCCTTGGCAGGATGAAGCACTCTGGGCACAAAGCCCCCTCCAGAACCAGTGGAGACTGTTATCCACTTGAGAGACTGTGGCTTTGCACTCCCCAGGATAAAGCAGTGGGCAAACCACCCACTGGAGAGACTTGAGACACTGGTTTTGCACTCCCCAGGATAAAGCAGTGGGCAAACCACCCACTGGAGAGACTTGAGAGACTGTTGCTTTGCACTCCCCAGGATACCTCAATGGGCATGGAGCCCCCTCGTGCATCAGTGGCGTTGTGCATTCATCAGGCTGAGGTGCCCCCCTCCCCCTGAGGTGCCTGTTTCATTTCGATCTGATGCCCCAACAGTGTTCTCTCCATTTCCAGTCAGGTATCATGTGTGGGCCTCGCCCATGCATTTTTATGCCCAGTGGTCCACGTACAATGATTAGTACACTATCCGGACTTGTGTAGTTGGTGTACATATTTGTATTTACTGGATTTTAAACTTTGATAATGAGATTTCACATGATTACATTCGTTCAAATCATTTCCTTTTGTCCTTGCATTCTTCCAGGGGGTGGGGGGAGTGTATATGTAATGTTGCAGCATGTATTTTTGTGTATGGTGTTGTGGGTGAGGGTGGGGGTGTTGTGTGTTGCGTGTGTGTGTCACTCTATTTTCCCTACCCTGTGTTGTAGGTGCAGTACTCACCGTGGTCGTCTCCGCCGTCTTTGGTGCTCCTGATAGAAGAGAAGGAAGACCAGCATTGGCAGTATCTGCAATTCGGGCTCCATGGCATCCGGGTTCCTCGTGGGGTGAGGAGAGGTGAGTGTTTTCCCTTCTGTGTACTGTTTCCGCCGTGCTTTTGATAGCATTGTTTCTGCCCCGGAAAAGGTGGCGGATTGGTGTGTCATAATAGTGTGGGCGGTACACTGTCTTCCACCTGTCTGTTGGTGGTTGCCGCCGAGGTGTTTGTTTCTCCCGCAGCGATGGTCGGAGTGTTAAAGTGGCTGTCTATGTCACCATGGTCATGATTCCATTTTTTTTTCCGCCGGCCTGTTGGCGGTATTACCGCCACTTTAACTCCGACCGCCAGGGTTGTAATGAGGGTCTATATCTCTTTGTATGTGTTTATATATTTTTTTATATTTTTTAAATACAGTTTCTAGCTGTTTTTAATGATTTTAGCTTGTTTTAGTCCAGAGCATTTTAGCTTGGATTCAAGCAACTTCAATGGCGTTGTCCTATGGCATCATACTTGTTACAGCAATGGGGAGGGTGTAGTGAATCCTATCTTGTTTTAAATGGGAAAGAGGAGTTAGCTTAGCCTTCTGGCTTGCAGGCCTGTGCCCCCTTCACTCAGTGACTTTTACTCTACTTAGCCTGCTCTGTTTTACCTCAATTATTTAATTATATCTTTCCAATATGGCGGCATTGTTTTTAGTTAGGACAATGTTTTAGTTTCCTGCTATCAGTGCCACTTTGCTAAGGTGTCACTATCAGCTTGAGAGATAGATAAGACGTGGGTATTCACATCAGGTACTATCCCATGTTTTGCTTTCGAGGGATTGTTTATGTAATTGCTGCTCCAAGCATGTCTTGGTAAATATTGTTTGGGAACAGACTTACATCGGAGGTCCGGGCAGATCTGTATAAATGCACCTTACATAGACAGATAGTCAGAGGGATTCCAAGCAGACGCCATTGCTGCTATCGATGCTGCATGTCGCCTTGACGCTGACCCCGTCTTCGTGTCCACAAGGAGTCTGAGCTAGAGACCTCATTCCAAGGGTTGGGGGGCTTTTCTCATAGACACCACATTGGCAGATTAGGTTTATCACACCTAGCTCTCTTTAGGTTAGGGGTTAGGTTCACCATATTAGGGCATTAGGACTTATTTAAACTCTCAGGTCATCTCATGTTATTGCAGGATGGTGTTTTTTTTTAATGAATGATTCTCGTGTTCACAATTCTGTTTCTTGCATTATTCATTATCCTTGTCTTTGCAGCCCATGTAACTTATCGTAAATTGTAGTCTTGTTAATAAAACCTATTTAACACTTTATTGCTTCTCCTTCATTGCCTGTGTTTGACTGAGACATTTTGGCAACGAGAGAAAGGGGTTACCTCTGTTTAAGCTCGACACTCCCTGAGATGTCGCACTCTTGAGTCCATGCGTGAAGGCTGCCACAAATCACCTTTTACTGTTTTTTGTGTTTGGTGGGGTGCTGCTTGTAACCCCGGGGGGTTGGGACGACAGTTGCGACTTGTTGTAGGAATGGCCTAGTCACCTACAAACATAAGTACTGTCATCTTTAAACCAGCAGGCTTGCCTAGAGCAAGAGTCAAACTACAACACTCCTGGACCTTCCTGTGAGAGCACACGTGCACCCACATTTGAGGGCTCTTCACTGCCTACCAATAAAGAAAAGAGTTTTATTTAAAACACTTGTGGTGGTCCACACAACACTCCACCATACAGATGCAGGCTACCTCAGGACAAGAATTAGTTCCTTTGTTCCCCTGAGAAATATGTGAACAATCCAAATTGTTCAGGAATAGCACTACAAGTCAGGTTCTCAGAAAAATTCACCAGGAAAAAACAACGCTGGAAAATCCCCTAGCACAAAGGATGGGGCAAAAAGAGAAGTTTAAAAGCAGAAAGGAGGTGCGCTTTAATGTGCAACCACCCTCTGTTTCTACCAGCAGAAGCATGCTATTCCATAACTCAGAGGTTGATGGATCAAAACCATTCTTTGCTACCAAGATTTGTAGGTGTGGGGTACCCCAGAATTGTAGACACCACAAAATTCACCTTAATCATAATCCTGACTCTTGCTGGATAGGAGTTGGGGTTAAATCTCAATTTTATGAGGCAATGTGTCCCAACATTAAGGCACATCCTAATGCATCAAAATTTCAGGAAAAATATCAACTGGGCTAAGGGGTGTACTAAATGCCATTGAAATGGCTACAGCTTAATGAATGAGCCAAGGAAGTTCATTGAAGTTAGCAAGAACAATGTCAATGGAAATAAACAAATAATATTAATCTGTTTGACTAGATGCTGCAGAAACAACAGCCAGTGAGACAGGTATGGGGAAAGCATGAGTGACACAGGTGACTTCCATCTAAGACAAGATGAGGTTTATATCTAGATTGAGGCATAGTTAACAATAATCAGACACACACACTTTCATAAATCATGGAGAATTTGTTTCAAAAGCAACAGTACTACATCAGTGTGTGCATATATGACTGAGTGTGAACATGCATGTTGCACGTTGTTAATGATGCACAAAAAGATAAATGTACAAATAAATCATTAGCAGCTGTGTCAGGATATGTAAATGAAAATGTATGGCAACCAAACTATTTGACAGTATTTTTCTTTTGGTGTGTGAAAGAAAAATGTTTCACTTACACTAAATGCCATAAAAGTGCATTCTAACTTGCACCTTACACACATCTAAATTGTGCTCTTTGGTTCATCGTCTATAATTTTGTCCTGCACATTAGGCCTCACTGTTCAGGAGCATAATTTTGTAATTGACTGGCTTAAATGATATCTCATTATCTAGCTGAAACCAATGCTTCTCTGTCCCATGTTTTGAAACATCTCAATGACAGATAGCTGGTTCCACACAAGAAAGAGATGCTATTTAAAGAAGATAAGGTTAAATGTATACATTTCAATCACATATTGTGTTTCCTTCAACACAATGCAAGGAAACCCTATAAAAACCAGTGTGAAATCTGTACTTATTAGAATATGTGCCCAATGATTGTTTTACTGGTGGAGCCCTAGTCTGTCTGAGCCAGATATCTGAATAATTTTGCTACTCTGCTGTTTTTGTCTATCAAAGTGTGTGCAGACTTTCACTGGCTTTCGTCTAATTAAAATTGTATTTTGCAGGTGACACATAAATGGTTTTCTGGACCTACTAGTAGAAGATGTAGGCACTTGGATCTTTTGAACAGAATATCAGAAACACAAATATCATGTGAACAGAACATCATATCATAAATATTGAGGGCCAAAATAGGAGGTAAGTGCAAATAAGTAAAAATAGATTTACTGTTCTGAACTCCACATTTAAAAACCTTTAAGATACTTATATTGGGTTTACCCAATTTTGGGAGAATCCCCGATTCGATCCCAGCCAATGCTGCTGAGTTAGTCAAACAGAGATATTGGAGGAAGGTTAATGAGCAGATTCTCCACAGAAACGGGGTGGGTCATCTAACATCAGAATTTCTTCTTGTTAAGCAGGAGCCATGTCCCAAGCACTTTTCTGACCTGCCAATAACCTCCTATGCTTGCTCTCTATTTCTCCAGTTCAGATATGGCACTTTACCTGTTAATGCTTTTACTGCCCGATGTTTGTTGAACAGTCCTGAGGCCAATAAATGCAAATGTGTAAATTCTGTGTGGAGTCAATTGAGCATCAACTTTTTGCTGTTTCTCATACCAAATCCCCAGGAAAAAAATGGATCAATCCCCTTTGCAAGACCCTGCTTTTATATGACCGTGCCAATGCCTAAAGAATTTGTAAAAACAATACATCTACAGCCTAATTCTATTGTAGCGCTGCGGAAAATGGACCAGGCATCTGACAGATTTATGGTAACTGCACTTTATAGGTGTTAGTACCACTGTAATCTAAAGCTGCTAGTTGTAGTAGGTTTCTCCTGTTGCATTTTCCCGGTGTTAGTTTTACCCCAACTTGAAGTTGCCAGTTGCCATATGTAATGACATAATTATGGCCCAATACTGGTATGGATCATTGCCTTAGGTTAATATGTTTTAATGAATGTATGCATAGTGGAAATGGTATGTTGGGAGCAGGACGAGTTACAATCTGGTAACGGTAATGGTCTCTGAGGAGTAGAACTATTTCATAAAGCATACTAACCAAGTTGTCCTGAAATTACATCTATGCACTTTGTAGCCTTAGCACCTCAATCTCAGTAATGTCCCCCAAGCTTGTTTCTACCTTACTGACTACAGTAAACTGGAGAAAATTGAAGTAGCTTCTAGGCATTTTTTATTTATTGGTATCTTAGTGTTGTTTTAGTAATGATTTGTAATTAGTGAGCTTTATCTTTTTTCTCCCTAATTCTTGATCATTGTCCAGACATATCTAGGCCAAAATAACTTTTATAGATTCCTCCACAGATTATGGCGGAACATTTCAGGTCTTTGACTATTGGTTGGTTTCCTTGCTCTCAGATGCCGAGCTGCTATGGTTCCAGAGAGCCACTTTGTGCAAATCTTATTTCAAGGATTCACGGTGCATTGAACAATGTGATGACAATGAATATATTTTTAATTCTTGTTTCTATTTGCAAACGTTTATGGCCTATGGCCGAAATAATAAAGTATTATTTGATTTGATGCATATATATATATATATATATACATAGTCAAGGTACAACATCTGTGGAGTTACATATAGTACAAATGTGCTTACCTATAGAAAATTACCTTCACACTATTTTTGTCCTCAATATTCTTGACACAATATTTTGTCCGCACAATATTTTTTCTCCGATTTTTTTGTCTACACAAACCCTTGATCATAGCCTTTAGTGGGGACTGAGTCATGTGTCTTTTGGAACTTCTGTTAAATGCAAAACGTAATTACTGTAAAACTACACTGCTAAATAAAATGCAGTCTCATGTTAACCGGACCTCCGGAACTGTAAACAGGGTTATCAGTTTGATTAAAAATGCATATTAATATAGGTGCTCATGAATGTAAAAACAAAGCCCCTGTCAATTGTACTGTTTCACTGAAGAGACATGAGTGAGGAGGAGGCAGGCTCTCTATGGGTGGATTTTGTTTCTGTTGAATTGAACTCCCAGTACATGACAGTTAAATGTGTGCGTTTGTGGAACATAACTGCGTGTACATGGTATGACTAATGTCTTCATTGCAAGTGTTCTTTAAGATCTGGAATAACAGACAGGATGATTCCAAAGTGTTTTTCCTCTGTTTATGGGAGAACTTACATGTAGTCCAAGTGAATTTGAAGAGAAGAATATTGAGTTCCTTTTAAGAGGCAGCATGGCATGGGGCCTTTGTACGGCTGGAGGTTCGCCTGAAATTGAGTACCAACATTCTTTATATAATTTCAGGGGTGGTGTGGTACTCAATAGACAAATAAGAGGCACTCGTTAAATACAATTATGTCTAACAATGAGTACAAAAGGTATCTGCTAAAGTCACTACAATTGTCCTTTGAAAGAAAACACCATGCTATGTGTCTTAGGATGGTGTGATACAGAAACAAAAAATTGAAGCGGCGAAGCAGTCTCCAACGTGATTCCAAAAATCACATGTTTACGTAATCACTGTAACATACGATTAAATAAAGTGTTCACATACGTAATCCAATCATTAACTAAAGAAAAAGACAAATATGTACATCATGGTTAGTCATTCACTATTGCATATTACCCTTAGATACCACCTTATACTATTTAAGTTCCCCTTGATCAATGGTTATCGCTTAAGGCAGTGAATAACATACCTGACTATACATGATCTCCTAGGAAGTATTCTAATTCACGATCCGTATCGACATCTGCCTCCACTGCTCTGAGGCGCAATATCAACAGTGCCTCCTTTCTACGCAGAGCTAGTTCTCTATTCCCCCCTCTGGGGTCTTGTATTATGTGTTCAATACCAAAGAATTCAAAAGTTTTATGAGAACCCTGAGATTCACATGTCATTATGTGTGCCTCCAATGGATATCTTGCATCTTCATGCAATAGTGCCCTTGCATGTTCCCCTATCCTCACTCTGAGTGGGCGGATTGTACTGCCCACATAAAAGCGATTGCATTTACAGGAGACAATGTAGAGCACAAATGAAGTACTACAGTTTATATTAGATCTGATCTTAAAAGTTTGGCCTGTGTTGCTAGTGAATTCCTTCTTACCATGGCAGGCCCATTTGCATAATCCTCAATGACCACAACTAAAAAAGCCCATCCTATGGGCAGACAACCAATCATCTTTCCTGCGTACTGTTGGGAAACTAGGGCTGAGAAGACTCCTAAGGGATCTACCTCTATGATATGTAATTTCCGGTTTGTTAGCAATAACATTCCTCAGTATGTCATCTTGTTGTAAAATGTACCAATACTTGTGGACGTATTTCCGCAACAACTTTGAGGTTTCAGTGTAGTCCGTGACTAAACTCACCTTACCAGAATCTTTTTTTATGTTGTATACTCTCTGGGCTTAAGTGTATCATCCCTACGATGTCTTATTCTGTGTTGTGCTTTGTCTATAAAAATGCCTCTGGTATCCTCGCTGTTCAAATCGTCTGCTCATTTCTTCAATGCATGCCTCAAATTCATCATTTTTACTGCAGTTATGTCTTGCCCCCGATCATCTCCCCATAGGGTATTGAAGTGATTTGATGTCTTGTAGGATCGAGTTACACGCAGTAGACTTTCTGTATAATCTATTATGTATTCTATTATTTTCTGTAAACAATTGTACATCCAAAAATTCAATAAGGTAATTTTACATTCATGTTTTTAAATCAAGAAATTCTCAAAACGTAATCAATTTCTCTACACTGCTCGTTCAGATCATAATGCAGTCATCAATGTAACGACCCCAATAAAGTATATCTGTCTGCCATTGGGCGGCATCAGGGCCCCAGACCCACCTCTCCTCAAACAAACCCATGAAGAGGTTTGCGTAAGAGGGGGAAAATCTTGAGCCCATCGCCACCCCCTGTTTTTTGCCTGTATCAATCCTTTTTGAAGAGGAAGAAATTATTGTTAAGTATTTTATCAATCATTTCCAATATCATCCTCGTGTGTTCCCATAGAGTAGCAGATTTCCTATTAAGGAACAATTCTACCGCTTGTAGTCCCAAATCATGTCTTATGCACGTATAAAGTGAAACTACATCCAAGGTGAACAATAGCATATTAGTGTCCCATTCAACATCACTCAATATACTTAAGATGTGTGTCATGTCCTTGATATACGAGGGAAGATTAATGACAATTGGTTGCAGGAACACATCCACAGATTCTGACATTTTTTCCGGTGGGTCCTGCAATGCCCGAAATAATGGGTCTTCCCGGTGGAAAAGGTAATTCCTTATGTATTTTTGGCAAAGTATATAAGCATGGGAACCTGGGATGGTCCACTAAGAGATATTGATCTTCATCTCTATTTAATAGCTTGAGCTGGTGCCAATACTTCAGTTTTCTCTTGATCATACTAGACAGCCTAGGTATCGGATTATATATAAATTTCTCGTAACATTGAACATCATTTAATTGTATATAAATTTCATTTTCATAGTCTGATTTGTTCATGATCACAACATTACCCCACTTATCTGCTTGCCTAATCATAATATGATCATTCTGTTGGAGCTCCCTAAGAGCTCGTCGTTCCACATAACTCAAATTGGAGGTAACGTTGTGTGATCTTACTTTGGAGTTGTCAGTATCCAGGTCCCTACACACTAAATCAAAAAAAGTATCCAAATTGTTATTACCTATGGACCTAGGGACCCACCGTGACTTTTTTCTGAGACCACTACTAACATTAGTCATGCATTATATTTAGATCCCCCAGCACCTGAGAAAAACTAATAGGGATCTCCTCATGGTCAGAAATAGATAGCAATGTAGCAGTGTCAGACATATCTTTAATCGATAAAGCATTTAAATCCAAACCTTGTACAGGACAGTCCGTCCTCTGTATGTCCATTGGATTCAATATGAAGTACTTTTTCAATTTCAACCTGCGTATAAACATATATAAATCGATCTTATATCTTCATAGATCACCTTGACTTGTGGGACAGAAATTCAAGCCCTTCTCTAAGAGGGATTTCATTTCACTTGAAAGATTCATGTCTGACAATTTGACAACATTTATCAATTGCAAGTTGTTCTGATTCAAACTTGTTTGTCCCAGGATCGCATCTTCAAGCCTACTTTTTCTGCTGTATTTTCTCCCTCTCCTTCCCCTTCTAGTCTTCCTGTATTTAATCTCTTTTTGTTTTGATCGTGATTGTTCTGCCTCATTAACTCCTGTAAAAAACCTCCCCTATTGTTGGGTAAACATGGTGAGGACATACCCTCACCACCTTCGGTATCACTATCACTGGACACCGGTGCACTTATGGAAGTGGAGCCAGAAGCAATGGAGGACTGTTATCCCTGTCTGGTTGGCTTTAACTGGACCAAATAATCGTACTTTCTAGCAAAGGTAAAAACCCTACCCAACTGATAATCTCTTTTATCTCTTTTTAGCTTCCTTGCCTTTCTCTGTGTGACTTCCTCCTGGAATTTTAGTAGGATATCATTCATGATTTTATAAATTTTTTCGGTGGCTTCAGTAAGATTTAACCCCTTAATCTCAGCTTCAAGAGTAGCAATTTCCGATTGTAAACTAGAGGCCTTCCTCTCTGAGTTAGTGATAAGGATTTCCATAAGTCTCAATGAGCTAGAAGTTAGTTCCTTATCCCACAAAGTTAATAAATCAATATCCAAATCATCGTAGGTCGGAAAAATCTGGGATCTTAAGCCCCGTGGGATACAGTTTAGTTTCACATATTGTTTTAATGTTGCTCCATCCCACCATTTTAATAGTTCGTTCTTTTTAAGTCTGTCTAATCTTATAAATTTACTTCTCAGACCCTCATTGTGAGAGCGGTTTACATTGGTTATTGTGTCTGGGATTGCGCCGCCTCGTGCCAAAATTTCGAAAAGTTCCTCTGCTAACTTAACTCTGTCCATAATCTTAGATTTAAAACCTCACCTAAGCAGCCCTTCCCTATAACGAAGGAGATACCCAAATTGAAAGGGTGTTTGCTTGAGGGAAAAGATGGCGCTCAGGGCAACGAAGTAAGTATGAAGCTTAACATAAACTATCACACGGTGCACTCTTAGAGGACCACAACCATGATCCCCAACTGTATGGCCAGCCAAACAGACAATAATTAATATACAAATAAGAGGCACTGGTTGAATACACATATGTATAACAATGAGTACAAAAGGTATCTTCTAAAGTCACTACAATTGTCCTTTGAAAGAAAACACCATGCTATGCGTCTTAGGATGGTGTGAGATACAAACAAAAAATTGAAGAGGCGAAGAAGTTTCCAACGTGATTCCAAAAATCTTGTGATTTAATATCAATCTCCAAATTCAATCCAGTCAGTTATTCAGTAATACTGCCATGCGTCATAGTCTTGGTGTTTCTTTGTTCACATTAGACCCCATAGCCAACACGTGTTTCGTCCAGGGAATAACCCATCAACTTCATCAGGGATGAACTTTTACCAAACATGTACCTCATAAACAAATTTCGACAATCATCAAGTACCAAAAAGAATTCTATAGACCCGTCACCATACCAAAACGTGGGATGGATAGATGTGGACTTATGGTGAAACAAGTATTATAAAGTAAGAAGCACTATATAGTGTACATGCCCGTGACAATATCACTAAAATGTGAACATGAGTTTGGAAGTTCCCAAAAAAAAACTCTTAGCATAAATCCAAACATGTCTCAAATAGTTGTGCTGTTAAGAAACTAGTAATATATTAGTAGAAGGAAACACTGAAAAGTAACACTTAACCTCAAATGACTAAAATCCCTTGGTATCAAACAGCATCAGGGAATAGATATTTACAATAGCCTGTCAGTGTTCATGAATACAGACAGTATTGTGTAGTCAGGAATAGCCAATAGAAGGAGTTACCTGTAAGGCAAATCCGCCGTGAATCTCAAATCCTGAGATAGTATAGATATAAGTCACCTACTTGTGAGTTATTCTAATGCACCTCTCCAAACATTGCCTCGTTATATGGTCTTTCAAATCTGCTAAGTAATAAGTATAATTCAAACTCTGTAGTACTTCCAATGATATAGCATGTTAAGTTATTAACAAAAATGTTACAAAACTACAGCCAAAGACATAGCGCGATTATCAGACTAGCCCTGTTATTGGTCCCCTTCCTGCCTTCTGTTGGAGTTCTACTTGTCAAGGAGACTTCATCTCAACACAGTGGCACGGTTCAGGAAGAACTGACATGTGAAAGGGACATTGGCTTATTCAAAGCGCAGGGACTGGCTGTGCACAGAAGGATGACTGCGACATTTGGCTAACTCCAAGACTTGGAGGATCAAAGTCCACAAAGTCAGATCAACAGATTCATTCCTAGAGATGTTCAGTGCTGCAGTTGAATGACTTTGGCACCAAAAATCTCAAAACATGTCTTAGGTGAGGGCTGAACCAACATCGCCAGTCATGGGAATATTTGATGTTTCCATGATTTGTCAGCATTTCAGCCTGCTCAAAACTTTTTCTATCTCGTAGTGCTGTATTTAACATTGTCTTGCCTCTGTATGCTTGAACTCATGATAGGCAGAATTATTTATATAGTTGTAGGTTTTCTCTTCTGAGCATCTCCATGGATTTAGGAAAATACAACCTTGGCCTAGAATCGATAAGTGGAAGTGATGTAATTTTAGGGCTAGTGTTTTCCACAGAGGTGGTGTTCACAGGAGGGAGTATATTGTGACTCCCATATTCCATACCTAATATGGTGATACCAAGAAAAAGTCAACATTTATGAAATTTCACAATATGACCAGACCATGAAAATGTCACAAAAGTATGCTTTAAGAGTAAAATGAGGTTTTCTGGTGCCTCACATAACTTTTTTCAAACAAGTGCACACCCCACCAAAAACTAATGTGATATTTCAGCAGGCGACTAGTCAAAGCAGATAATTGTTCTCAGAGAGACATTTTCTGTGCAAACCAGTGCCACTATGGTATATTGTGAGACTTTTTATCAAAACTGTATAATGCAAAATTCCGTAAAGTGTGCATGGCGTGAAATTTAAAAATGTTGATGATTTTATCTGTGTTATTAAAATTTCACCCAGTTCTAGTCTTATGGTCCTTCATCTAACATGAAGTTTTCTCTCACATTAGTGATGCATGCTACGCCCAGGATGTTGGTCTCAAATGTTCTCTTGAAGTTGAGGGAATTATATACTGCATATACCACAGCAAGATGGACTGAGATGGTGGTCAATTCATAAGAATTGTTGGAAGTCACATGATAATTATCTGTATCACCTTTCTGATCTTCGTTGAATGCATGCAATATGCTGTGTCAATCACTTTGTTGGGAGTTTCTGAGAGCTGTATCTTGTTAGCAAGTGCTGTTGGTACTGTACGATAGCTGCCATCATGCTTAGTAACTGCTGTTACTACGCACAACGGAAGTATACATTTAGGAGTAATAATGCTGTTGAGTGACATTCCACTCTGAGATTTTACCTGCTGCCGGCAAGTAAAGTCTCTAGGTAGAAGATAGGGGCGAAAATGTGTGAACTGCCAGTTGATGTCTGATTTCCCACATGCTATCCACAAAGAAGTGTGTAATTCATGTTTTTCCCTGCCTCAGTAATTATCAGGACCCCTACCCCTCCACAATCAATGAAAGTTCGAGGGTGGGGAAATAAGTGGAATTACTCCACTTATTGTGAAACCTGTAAATCTTATCAGAACTTTTTGGGGTGTTTGTGAGAAGTCCCTCCAATATAATTTAAATTGTGTTTTATCCTGTGGAAAGACCACCCCCGGTTGGTGGTTGATGTATCATTGGTCTTTTTACGGCCAGGAGAACAGCGTTGGACTGGGACAGAAAGTAAGCCCAGGCATCAAAATAAAAGTAGTCCCCATTAGTGAGTTAGGTAGATAAAAAAGTGTCCTGTCTTTGGCTAATTGGGGTAGTGTGTAACTTGCGAAGGTGCGCTGTGTGAGTGTTTTGCATGGATTTGTGGTTGGTCCAGATTTACAAACGGACTGAGCCGCTGATGCGTCACTTTTTTTGACTTATCGACAGTGCAGTTCGATGACCCATATCTACAAGCCACGCAAAGCCACTTTGCGTGGCTTTACATGGCCTTGTCGATATGGAGTAAGACAACGCAGCGCAGCGCAACTAGGGCGTTGCCTTACTGTGTGTCAGGGAGGCGGTTTCGATTTTGACGCGTTCCCAGATTTACAAGATTTGGTCAACCTGGGAATGCATCAAAAACCTACGCTACATCAAGGGTCGCATAGAAGTGACGCAACTGGAAGAAATATTTTTATTTCTCACTGTCTGTTCGACTTTCTGTGTGTGCTGCATTTTGCAGCACACATAGAAAGAGGAAAACTTATTGTGGAATTGTTTTTGTTCAGGAAGGTGCCCCTTCCTGCACAAAAACAATGATCCCCGCAATGCAGGCACCCTTGCACCACGGTGCGATGGTGCCTGTTTTGGCGCACAACAAGTTGTGTGCCAGAGCAAGGAAAAAGGACAGGAACGCGCTGTATCTCGTAGATACCGAGCATTCTTGCCCTTTTGTCTTGACACAGGGCAGCGCACAAAGAAGGCTGCCCTGCGCCAAAACATTGTAAATCTGGCCCTAAGAATGCAGATGTGAGAGTAACCCGCACAGTTGACCTAATTCATCTATGTGTATATCCGTGGTACCAAGGGAACGGCGGCCGTGCGAACGCCCACCCCTGTTGAGTAGTAAAAGTCAGCTATAATTGGGTTGCAGCAGGTCCCACTGCACCTGCTACATTAATGATACCTATGCTCCGGAACGGCACTCCGTGTGTTGACCTTAGAATGATAAAAAAAAACGGAGTATATCATTTGATATTGAAACCAATGACCGGTAGGTTACACACAATGCGCAGGGTGACACTGAAATGTCGTGTTAGAAGCTCATCACGTGAGTTATCATAGTGGTAATTGAAAACAGGCTGAGAAAATCAAACAAAAGGACGATTCATACAACGCAGTATACTTTAAAAAAAAGCCCTCAGTGAAGTCAATTTTTCGGTCAGACCTTTTCAACCTTAGATTTAAAGGAAGAGCCAATTTACTTTCCCGGGAAAAAACTAAATACTGACTCAGAGGTTTCCGGCGCGAAGCATTTGAAAGGTAATCACCAGTTAAAATAGATCAAATGTAGCGCCTCGCACCATTGTTAAAGGCTACCTCATGGCGATGAACAGCGTGCGAGGCGTCGGGCTGCGCCGTCTGTCTGCGTTATGCAGGGCCTTGCTCTGCTGATACCGCGAGAACTGTCAATTAGGGCTCAATTGGATAAGTGATGTCTAGGCAAGGGCTTTCCATCTGCCAAACATGTCCTGGCAAACCATTTGTCATATTGAATTGCGGTTCTTTATAAGTAATGGGGCCTTCCTATGAGGAACGGTGTTGCGCGGGGGCTTCCCAGCCATTACAATTATCATCTAGATTATGAGCCCATGCATTGAGATAATTGCCTAACTGGCCCTGTCATGCGGCTCTATCAAACAACCCTCAGTCATGCCATGGTACAACCTCCCTCCAGGTCATTACAGACACTGCTTCCAGCTCTGAACTTTTCTGTAATAGCCTAGTTCATCCTGGGCCGTGCAGTGTTGTTTTGCTTCCTTTGGACTAATTCGACTAACAAACTTGAAGTCAAAGATTTGTAGGTGCAATGTTCTGCAATGGAGACAGTGTCCAAAATGACCTTGATTTAGGTTTTCACCCCAAACCTAAGGCCCAAACGGTGTGCTTGTCTGCTCTTGGAATTCTGCAGTAATAAGAATCATATTGGTAGGCGTTGTTGCAGGAAGAGGTCCTTGTTAGCCAGCAGCCATATTACCACTGTGTCTGTCAGGAAGGAAGGTGTTCTTGTGTTGTTGGGTACACCTGCTTGAGTCCTAGTTAGAATGGGTCAGCTGCACAAATGTATTAAGATAACAGTCACAGTATTAGTAATTCTCCAAGACACCTGCCCCATAGATTGGATATAGGACTTGTACTTAGAGTGTCTATTGCCATTACGAAAAACAATAGTGATTTCTACAAAATACACTAGCAGAGAGCTAAAGTATCATTTACAATCCAGCATTATACGATTCAGCTGACATAAAGACAGCCAACCATACAGGAGTGTAATTGGGCTTTGAATAAACAAAGACTTTATCACAGAAAAATACCCCCTGCCAGGATCTATGGCTTTTTTTTCTTTAAGTCAAGCAAGGTAACCTCTTTTTCTTGGAGCTGATGTGAAAAACGGCGAAGGGCACTGTTTTGCCACCCACGTGGCTAGGGAGCTCTCAAGAGAAATGTTTCTGGTAGTCAGAGAATTCTGTGTGGAGTTTGTCATTCAGAGAGGTCTACTTTGAGCTCATTAAAGATAGTAGATGGTGGCTTTCTGGACACTTCTGGCCTCATAAAACCCTCCCGTATCCCCTGAACTCCATTATTGAGCATGCTCCATAATATTGACTTTACATAAGGAGTTTGTGTGGTGAGGATATGCCTGCCAAAGGGGCGAGCAGAAGCACCTGCTGTTGGAGATTTTGACATAGGCACTGGAAGGAGGGGCATGGGGGTGCTGCAACACCCCTAGAATAACCATGCTGTGGTTCAGAATGTGAATGAGCAATAATGATGCATTTAAAGTTTGTTTATATCGTCTCTCATTTGCTGTGTGTTCAAAGACACAGGTCAAATATGTGGCTATGTTTTCAGAAAAAATGCTACTTATTCTTTCAATCTAGAGATTGATATTCACAAAATTCGCTCACTTTACAGTCAGAGAAAGTAAACTTAACTATGTGAGGAGCTTGATGTAGTACAGGGCGTGTGAAAGGAAAGACTGAAGGATAGTTTTTTTTACTAACACACAACAAAATTTAAATACCTGTAAATGCCCTGTTAAAGAAATAAAAAATGTAAGAGAAGCTAGGAAAGCATAAATACGGTACATTGTTAATTTTGAACTGTGATAGAAACAAACATTTCAATAGGATGAAAAAAAATCACAACACTTTTTTAGCTGATACATAAATTTTAATTATTTTCTAAAATCAATTTTCCACACATTATCATGTGTGCTATATCGTTTTATCAGTAAAAATATGTCTGTGAAAAATTAGTGTCGAGTTCAATTGAAAATGTGCTGTTTTCAAATGAGAGAGAGCATTACCACAATATGCTTTAGTAATATATATGCAAGTGTTCTCCAAAATGCACCAATAGCTATGTACTACATCATTACTACGCTCTAACTGCATGGACATGGATCATTTGCTACCTTTGTTCTTTATGTGACACTTGATTTTCTTCACTGTCCCTATGACTTCTATGATGTAAGATTGATGGCAGCACCCCCAATCTGAAAATTGTTCCTGCACCACTGAATTTTGACATGAGTGGGCCTTTATAAGGGGTGGCAGCATCCTACCTTCCTAACTCTATTTTTTTCCTAATAAGTTGTAGCTCCACCCTTTTACATCATCTGACCCAGAACCATCACATTCATGAGAACAAAATAAAATGGCAAGTCAATTTAAATTAAAGGGACCGGTGAGACTTTGCAAGTATCATCTGTCTCTAGAAATACCATTTACACAAGCATCCAACTCCCCCTTCCACGTCCATCAACCACCCAGACACCTTCACTCTGAAGGACTTCCACTTGCACACATCCCACGTATAGACAGAACCAGATCAGGAGGTCAAGCGTTCCTTTACATCGCTCCTAAAGTGTGGAACGACCTCCTGCTCCACATCAGAGACTCCTCTTCTCCTTGAATTCCAGTAGAAGCTAAAGACCTGGCTTTTCAGTTAATGACCCTATAGCAGGGCTAGCCACATCCATCTGCTCAGTGCCAGGATACCCTCGAAGGTGATATCTCAGTTTACAAATAGGCATAACATAACATCCTCATTTCAGTACTCAGAACTTTGGGCCCCATTACGAGTGAGGCGGTCTGAAGACCACACTCAACACTGCCACATTCTAGGTGGCCTGACCGCCCAATTACAACTTTGCCAGACCCTCTTAAAGACTGCCGTTCCCACCAAGATCCTAGATCCTGATGGGGTGACAGCAGAAGGGCTTTTAACCAGCCATCGCGGCGCTGAACTCAGCACCGCCTGGTTGATTACGACCCCACTTTCCACCAGCCTTTTCATGGCGGGGATCCCACCATGAAAAGTCTGGCAGGAAGCCAGTGCAGGGATTCACGGGGGCCTGCATTGCCCATGATATGGCAAGTGAGGTGCCCTTCTGCCCAGCCAGGTCGGAATGCTTTGCAGACAGTGTACATTCCAAGGGTGCTGGATGGCCACCTCTATGCTACGATATAGCACAGTTTCCGCCAGACTGATCGGAGGGAATGTGTTTTACAATGTTCCTGCTGGTCAGCCCAGCGGGAACATTGTAATATGCTTGGTGGGGATGTCACCCCATGGTGGTCGCCTCCTCCCCGTGTGTTTGGCAGTCCTGCAGTGGGACTGCCAAACTCCAAATGAGGCCCTTTTTGTCCAGTATGACAACTTCTCTTTGCTGAAAGTTCCTTCCCTCTATAATATTCTCAATAGAGAATGTACTTCCTCTGTTATGACCTCTAAATTGCAGATCTAACTATTTCAAGATGTCTTAACAATTAATGGTGATTTCAAGTCCCAACTGGTAGCCCCTGAGTCCTACCTTCCCAGATGTATTTACAATATTCACAAGTAATGCTGATGTGTACCTCACAATTGTGTTCTCATAGCATGCCAAACAATAGGAATACTTTCGAAAGAGATTTGTTGAGTGTACAAATTGTAGTGAAGGTTAAATTGCTCAGTAAATGCACACCAGTGTTGAGATAACATGCCAACCCAGAATGGTGATGCCTTTCACTGAGAATTTGGGTAAAGTTTATGGTGGTTTAAACAAAATACACTGGTGAGATTGACTGCAATCTCCTTTTCGACTTAATGGGAAGTTATGGTAGGTCCTCTGGCTACCATGGGAGCTGGAATTTGTCTTATGTTATGGCTGCTCAATGCACTTAAATACAAGGTTTCACACCTTATTGCTCCATACTACTGTGGGAGCCGAACCCCAATATTTTACTGGATTCCAGTATTTTGATCAATCCAAAATGTAACTCTGGCAGCTCCGTTTCTGCATCCTTGATCTTGTGATAAGAGTCACCAACCTCCTCGACATCAGGCCCAACAAATAATTGTGAGTGGACCCACTCAATAACTAAGTTCCAGATCAATAATATTTATTTGATTTTATTACAAAATCTCAAAATAGGCAAATACAGAAAAAATGCATAATATATGCCAAGAGTTGCTCAGATACAGAGTACATAGTCCAAATAGGCAACAAGAGTCAATAACATAGCATCTGTAATGGAAAGGGAAGTTTCTAAATAAATGAACACTCATGTGTGGAAAATCAAAAAGTCTCTGGCCACCCCCAGAACCAAGGGTTTTTAGACACATTTTATGAATGGGTACTAATAAAAAATTGCAAATTCAGCATGGCATGACTAGTGATAACACACGTTGAGCTTTTCAGAATAAAGACGGTCAGAAGCAAAAATCTAATCCCAACCCATTTCTAAGTAAAAGGAAAACTCCATCAGCTTCTTCAGCAACACCCCAGTCTGGAGATGTACAACAAAATATGAAACATTTTCAAAAAAGATCCATGCACTAGTGTATGCTAGTAGACCTGCATCAGAACTTCTAGCAGAATTGTTCTTCAGAATGTTACATTCAGTACATGAAGAAAGTTTCATTCACAATACATGCCTTCTAAGGAAAATAACCATTTGTGTCAGTGGTCTATGCTCTGTGGAGACTGTGGGGAGAGAAGAAACGCACGGGCCATTGATTCGGAGGGAGGGGTACTGAGAAGGGTAGGGATAATGAGTCAGAGAAATATGAAGAGAGCATCAAAACAGCATCAATCGTAATAAAATTATGTCTCTGCAGAAATACAGAGCAACTAAACGACATTAATAAACACACTTGCACACATCTAATACAAATAGTTTCAAGTGCAGCATTAATAATTCATTAGGTATAACTATATTCATCATAAAAATCATTATCATTCCAAAATATTTTATCACTCAAAACTGCACATTTTGAAAAAGCTCTCACTTTGCCATTCAGCAGTGAGCTTAATCAAGTCTTTTGCATGTCCATTATGCTTCAGTAGGGAATTGTAATAGTTATAATTTAAATTGGTATTAGTAGTTTACAATTTCATCTCTGAATACTCACGTAGAAATGGGTATAATGTCATTTTAAACACACAAAAATATTATAGGTTGGTGCTCTGTAGATACCAGACACCCTTCTACCGGGGGTACAGATTACATTGAACCACAAGGTACCGGGTGTACGCTAACCAAACAAAAGATACTGCAGCACTAAATTCAAAGTCCAAATGGAGTGCTGTGGTATCTTTTGTTGCTTAGGGAATTGTAATAGGCCTGGGAACTGCCTATTCCATTATAATGGAAACTCTCCCAGCATCGCTAAATCTATCTGTGCTGTAGACAACAGTAAGAGGACGGCACCCAGGTAAAGTACTGTGCAAGCTGGGGAATACTGCAATGGAACACAACACTGACTGAAGTACAAGCAATGCAGTGGGACTAGTAAACAGCAGGAGGAGAAGTAAATCAAAGAGTAAGACGAGGAGAGATCCAGCCATCTTAGTGTATTCGCTGAAATAGCTGTCCTCGAACGCCAAGGTACACATTAATAATGGATCTGCCCCAACTGATAACCAGGAGAGTACAGTTTAGTGGAGATCGCGGCTGCTTGTAATTCTGTTCCATACCATCCTGTTAGAGATTTAAAGATGCAAGCAACACAAACAACAAGGGGCTCCCTGAAATTGATCTGCCTCCCCAACACAAGGATGGCCAAAGCTTCGAAAACTTGAATGGAGAAGAAGTTCATCTAGTATTGCCTAAAATCATAAGAAAATCTATTAAAAAAGTGGTCCCAGGAAAAGAGCTGTTAAGGCGCTGTGTTCATTCATGATAACCGAGCCATGCAGCACTGTGTCTCCCCTGCAGGGAGCAGGTGCTGCCCAACCTAAGAGCGGGGTGTATGTACAGCCAAGGAACATGAGTTTCCTTTCAGCCTTAATTCCTTCGCTGTGATATTTGTTAGATCAGGAGATCGTGTGGGAGACTAAAGCATAAACAATGCTCCAATGGTACTAATGGCTCCTTACCTGATAGAAAAATGGTTGATTACTGTCTGGAATTTATTGATCTTTTTCCGGATGCTGGCTCTGCACGTCCTTTAAATCGATCAAGATTCTTAACTCTTTCCTATGCAATTCCCGAGCTAGGAGGAGTTTTGTCTGGTGACATGAAGATAGTGAAGTTAGAGAACAAGCAACCACAGCCAGGCCTGAGGGGAAATTACACCCATCCCTCCACTTCCTTTACCCTTCTTACTTTTTCTTCCTCTAATGTTGAGTTTACGTTGCTTGGTATGGCCGGACTTGTCCTCAGCCACATAGATGATTTTCATTTTATGGGGGTTGATGTTCTAACCTACCAAGATTTCAAACAAGAAGAAGTAGTCTCAAAAGAGAGGTACAGGCAGCTCACGGTCCCCCCAGTTCAGAACGCCTCTCTAACCACAGGCCTGTGGATGAGGGGGCAATGAGGTAACCTTTGGCTGTTGTAGGAGCAGTCAATGAGAATCTTTCCATTACTATGAGTAAAAACGGCAGGTCAATCAGGATCTTGAACTCTGGTATGAAGGATGCTGAGAACGACAGTAAGGACTGGTCGTGGATAGCAGCAGCACTGGCCAATGGTTCAAGAGCGCCCCCCTGAGTGAGTTTGACAAAGTAAGGAAGGATTCATCCTCCAAGGCTGCTACTGTAAATGCAGAAGGTCCACTTAGAACCATCACACTGGGCAGCTCTAGTGGTGAGACTTTACATATGCTATCATGGAACATAGTTGTTCTGGCTAGTGAAATGAAGGATGAGGACTGGCTCAAATTAATCGCCCAATACAATATATGTTGTTTCCAAGAAACTTGGGCTCAGGAACCTGAGTAAATGGGTTCTTGGTTATTAATTCCCTGGCTGATCCGCTCAAGGAAGGGGAGGCCTTGTGGAGAGAATTTGGTATGGGTATCGTGCAAATTGAACTGCAAGTTAGATCATGTAGGACCACCATTGGTGTCATCAAATGTGCAGCACGTGAGGCTTTGGTTTGTGGGCCCTTAGGGTGGGGTGGTTGAGATCCTAAATGTGAATATTTCACCTGGTTAGTCTCCAGATGTCCAGGCGATCTGGATGAATTTTGTTATTTACTTGAAGGTGTCAGAGAGGATGTGATTGATTGCAGACTGATCAGGGAGGACAAAGAAGGGAAGCATTTGATGTTGATCTGTGGAGACATTAACGCACAACCCTCTGATGCCATTAAAAAAAGTGAGACTATCATGGAAGAGCCCTGTTTATGCATTCCTGAAACAGCTATGAGCTGTTTCAAATCAACTAAGAAGGCTGATGCATTTTCTGATTGATTGCCCCGTCCAATAGCAGGAGGAGAATAAGATGGAGTAGTGAGAATTATTTACTGGAACTCCAGCAGCTTGAATGTTTAGCAACTAATTATGGAGCTTTAATCTTTGATACTCTGATCAATGGTAGTGGCAAGACCTTAGCTGCATACAATAGAATGGTAGGCGAGTTGAAGGCTCTGTGGTCCAGGCCTGTTGGCTCAAATGTTGAAAGACAAATAGAAGGGATTGGCTGGTATGACAAGGACTGTGCCATAATGAAGAGAGTTGTCTTGTATGCCCTTGCGCGACATCACTGCAGCTGCCAGAGTGAACTGGAATTTATAGATTGCAGGAGTGAGCATAAGGTCCTGATACATACTAAGAAATTGTTTCAGAAGGCACTATGGGTAGCGTCATCTGAGAACAACACTAAAAGGTTCTAGGAACTTGTAACATGGGTGGGCAAGGGGGGATGAATATCTTAGAAACCTATATTGATCTTCCCACATGGGTCCACCATTTCAGTTCTTTATATATTTCTAACACTCAATCAATCAAAATATTTTTATAGAGCGCGCTACTCACCCGTAAGGGTCTCAAGGCGCTGGTGGAGGGGAGAGGTTGGGGGGTGATTACTGTTCGAACAGCCACGTCTTGAGGTTTTTTCTGAAGAGCAGGAGGTTCTGAGTCGTGCGGAGGTTGGTGGGGAGGGAGTTCCAGGCTTTGAGAGCGAGGTAGGAGAAGGATCTGCCTCCGGTGGTGGCGCATTGGATGCGGGGAACTGTGGCGAGTGCAAGGTTGGTGGAGCAGAGCGGAGGTGGCGAGTGGGAGTGTGGAAGTTCACTCTTTCGTTGAGGTAGGTTGGTCCAGTGTTGTGGAGGGATTTGTGTGCATGTATGAGGATTTTGAAGGTGATCCTCTTGTCGATAGGAAGCCAGTGAAGGGATCTGGGGTGTTAGGAGATGTGTTCATGTCGTGGGAGGTCCAGGATGAGGCGGGCGGCTGCGTTCTGGATCCTCTGGAGTTTGCGTTTGAGTTTGAGTGTGGTGCGGGCATAGAGGGCGTTTCCGTAGTCTAGCCTGCTGCTGATGAGTGCATGGGTGACGGTCTTTCTGGTCTCTATGGGAATCCATTTGAAGGTTTTTCGCAGTATGCGGAGGGTGTTGAAACAGGACGAGGTGATGACGTTGATTTGCTGGGTCATGGAGAGGGAGGGGTCCAAGATGATGCTGAGGTTGCGTGCGTGGTTTGCGGGTGTTGGTGGGGGACCTGGGGCGGTGGGCCACCAGGAGTCGTCCCATATGGTTTTGTTGGGGCCAAAGATGATGATTTCGGTTTTGTTGGAGTTGAGCTTGAGGTGGTTTGCTGTCATCCATGTGGTGGTGTCAAGGAGTCCAGCGTGGAGGTTGGTTTTGGCGGTGGTAGGGTTTCGGGTGAGGGAGATGATGAGCTGGGTGTCGTCTGCGTAGGATATGATGGTAATACCGTGTTTTGGAGGATGTTTGCGAGCGGGGTTATGTAAATGTTGAAAAGGGTAGGGTTGAGGGAGGACCCTTGGGGGACTCCGCAGATGATTTTGGTGGCCTTGGAAGGGAGGGAGGCAGACTTTCTGGGTTCTTTCGGTGAAGAAGGAGGTCAGCCAGTCTAGGGCCTTGTGTCGAGTACCTGCATTGTGGAGGCGTGTGCGGAGTGTTTGGTGGCAGACAGTGTTGAAGGCAGTGGAGAGGTCCAGGAGAATGAGTGCGACGGTCTCGCCCTTGTCAACTCTGGTCTAGGGGGCAGGAGGCAGAGACGCACAGAAAACACAAAGGGTAAGGACAGATGCAAAATACCTGGCAATACAAATACAAATAACAGAAGCAATATTACAGCAACACAAAGGAATACTCATGTGGCAAATATAAACGGCGATTCAGATAACAGAGACAGAAACAGACACAGAAACAAATTACAGCAACACAGAAGGAATACTCACGCAACGAACGCAGGGAAAGCCTACCACTAGGCACCAGGGATGAGGCGCAGGTGGGTACCTGCAGGTGGAGGAGGGTCTCGAATTGCTGTCCAGGTGTCAGTCCACAGTATCAGGGGCAGGCTGGTGGAGCCAAGTGAAACTCCTGAACTGAACTGGATACCCCGTTGGTGCAAGAAGCCCTGTCTCTGGTCTCTGATGCAATTGATATTCTGATTCTGGAAGTGGAAAGGGCATTGAGCCCCATGAAGAGGCACAAGGCACTGGGCCCTGATCTTGTGCCTGCCAATGTCTATTGTGATAAGCCTCACTTCTGGGCCAAAATTGCCACTAAAGTATTCAACTTAGCCCTTGCTGGTAACGTTGTACCACCCTCCTGGTGTTCTGCCACCATCATTCCGTTCTATAAGAGGAGCGATCGTGGCAGTCCTTCCAACTACCACCGATCTCCCTTCTTGATGGAAAGTCCTCTTCAATTTCCTGCAGGGATGGGTGGATGTCCATAGCAACATGACAGAAGTAGAAGCTGGCTTTCTGTTTTGTATAGGTACCATTGACCAGGTCTTTCACCTATATATGATCTCATACAAATTCACAATAGTAAGAAATTCCTCACTGTATTTAATCTTTGCAGACCTGAAAGCAGACTTTGATCTAGTTAATAGGGTCAATCTTTGGAGATCATTGATAGACATAGGGGTCAACACTGACCTGGTAAAGGCCATATTGGCAGTTCACTTTGGTAATATGACTAGAGTCAGATATGGAGCAGGTGGGGAGTGTAATGAACCCTTCCCAGTGGAAAAGGGTGTTTGGCAAAGATGTGTGCTGACACCATTCCTTTTTAGACTCATCTTGAATGAAGTAGCAGATTATCTACTAGAAGAACCACTCAACGTACCCACCATAGCCGGAAGGAGGGTTCCAATACTATTAATCACAGATGATGCCGTATTGATGGAGCGTACAGACATTGCAACCCAAAGGCTGCTTAACTGTTTTTTAGATTGCTGTGACAAAAAGTTACTGACCATCAATAGCAGTAAGATGAAGGATATGGATCTGCGGCCATTCCCTGGCTTCAAGTGGAAGCATCTGAATGATGGTGAGTCCTTCGAAACGTTTAAGCACTTAGACTATCTGGGTATTTGGTCTGCAGAGAATTTGCATTGGGGTAGCCATGTACGGAAGGCAACTATAATCCTGAAACAATTGGCTGGGGCAGTTTTGAAGTACAGGCACAAAGGGGGTGTTAGAAGTATCAGTATTATCCTGCAAATCTATACCCAAAAGGCTGTGGCTGCAGCACTCTATGGGGCAGAGCTTTGTGGGTATGTGACTACTAGCCCACAACAAATGGCTGAGAAGAACATTCTGAGAGTACTACAGAGGCTGGGACCAGGAGCCCCCTTAATATCACTCTATATGGAGCGTGGCATCACACCAATATCAGAAACAGTAGCCTTAAGGTCAGTGCTCTATTGTGTAAAGTTGGTCTGTAATCCTAAGGCAGTAGTATACCTGATAACCCTGGAGGAAGCCACCTTGAATGGTGGTGGTGGGGGATGCTTGTGTGTGTCACATGGTACAAAAGTCCTAAAAGAACTGCAGCTGGAGGCCCTGTGGGCAGAGCCTTGTAGAGTGAAGCAGGATACTGTGGACCAGATTAAAGATCGATACCATGAATATAAGTTGACAAGAGCATGCCTTGTGCTTACGCCAGGACCAATCTTATGAAACTACTTCAACAATGCTTATAGTCCCTCTTGTATGGGTTATTTGGATCTGATATACCCTAACCTTAAGCAAATGCTGTATGTAAAATATAGACTGGGTGTTCTGCCAACCAGGGGCTACTTAATCCGTACACACAGGCTTGTGGCTGGGCTTGAGCACTGCGATTGTAGCTTTCGAGGAATAGACAACCTAATCCATTTTACCCTGTTTTGCAGAAAATATGTCTCAGCACCACGGTGGTGGCTGCTGCCCCTCTTCAAGTCCTATAGGGTATTATGTGTCAAAGCAGCACTGGCGCTCTGCACTAGGCCTGGTGATGCATGTGCACAATTCCATAGCATCGTATATATGGCCCTGTCTGAGAGAGCTTCAAACCAAGCTTGGCCTTATGCATTCATGAGAACCCCTCAAGTCTCTTGAAGATCATTCTAGAAAAACGTGTGGCACCCATTTCCCTATTTGAGCAGTTCTTTGTATATTTTTGTTTGAAATGGGGTTTCTGGCTGGCTAGGGTATGCACCTAAGCCAGGGAGAACCCACCACTCTAGTCAGGGTGAGGATGTTACACACCCAAGATAACCCCTGCTCATCCCCTTGATAGCTTGACAGAGCAGCCAGGCTTATCCCAGAGGCAATGTGTAAAGCGATGGCACAACACACACAACACACATGACACTACAAAGGAAACACGACACCAAGTTCTAACTGAATTGTATAAATCATCATTAGCCAAAACCCAACATGTCAGTAATACCCTGCTACACAAGCAGTTGTCAAACATTACTCAGTTACTAGTACTCTGCAAACGCCAGCAGTAGTCACATAAAACACAGGGGTTACTGGATATCCTGCAACATAAGCAGTGGTCAGGTTGCCATTGTTACTAAAATGCACATGTCATGGTAAAACACATATCACACAAATTGCACATGACACAATAAACTCATCATTATAAACCACCATCATGAAGCCCATAAAGGGAAACATCACCAAATAGCACATATCACAAATCCACACTGCCAGGTAGGTGTAGTGCACCTGTAGTGCAGGTAGATAGGGCTACCATTCATCTATCATATCTCCTGCTCAGGGGTGGTAGTGCCTTGGCATCTATTTCATGAAATACATGATAAGAGTGGCACTTCAACCCTCGGTCCACCAAGACAGAGCTCCTGCACTTCGAGTCCTTAGGGCGCAAAGTGACTCCCTGTGGGATAGGGCATCTGTTGAAGCTTCTGTTCATCCTTCGAATTACTGCCCCAAGAGGAAAACAAGGCCCCAGCAGTCAAAAGGGATTTTACTGCTGTGTAGTGGGAAAGAAGCCCATTAACCTTCTTATCAGATGGGGAGACCTCTAGGGTTCTCTTCCCATGGTGGGAGCCCAACCAGCAGCCGTCTGCATCCTCGCGGTTCTACTGCTGACTCCTGGGGCCCTCCGACAGTCGTTGTAGGTGGTCCATGCATATGAAGCCCTTCAGAACCTTTTGCGCCGCCACCCTCTTACTCGCTGAGGTGGCCCAGGAAGTCCTCTGGCTTCTGCAAGGGGGAGCCGGCTTCCTCTTTCTCTGCAGCTTGGCTCCCAAAATGAATGCCTGCTTGTGCCCTGGGGCCGCTCCTCAAAATGCTCCCACGGCCTGGCGGTACTTGTCGAATGTATGCTCATCCACACCGATTCCCCGGCCATCACAGCCTCTCCATATCTGGAAAATGGGGGGGTCGTAGCCACACAGACACAGGGGCACTTCCGTGCCCCCAAAGCGGACAATGAAAAAGCGCTCTTCGTGTGCTTAGAAAAAGTAAGATGTAGCACTCCCCCGGTGTTTTTCCAAAAGCAATATGTAGTGCTCCCCTTGCATTTTGTTGCGCTCACAACCAGTCCCATAAGAATGTAGCGCTCTTCTCGTGCTTAGGGGGACAAAATGCTCTTCCAACGCTTTAAGAAAGACAATGTCAGGGGAATAAGGGACACAGCACCCAGCCCCTGGAGACAGCAAGAGGGGACAAATGGCAGTAGGACACAAGCAAACAAGCCAGCACAAAGGGTTGCAGTCAGTGCCAGTTCCTCCTAGTGACCCAGCAGGTCACAGGTCAGCACAACAGAAACAGTCCAAAGGCAGTTCCCGGCAAGTCCCTCCAGCAGCACAGGCTCCAGACATCAGTGTGGGGTAAACAAGCCCTTTGTGTAAGGCCAGGACACTGCCTTTACAAATGCAGGTGTGCCCCAACTCTCCTTCGCTCAGCTCAGGCAGACCATTCAATATGCAGGGACACCTCTGTGACACCTTCACCCTCCCTGTGTACAGCTGTCTGAAAAGTATGCACAAAGCCAAGCTGTCACTCTGCCCCAGACGTGGATTGGAGTTAAGCAGCAAAACACCAGATTCTTATGCCTACGCTACCCCTCATAGATTAGACCAGTGGTTCCCAACCTTTGGACTTCTGTGGACCCCCATTTTTTCAATACTGCAGCCCGGAGACCCCCACTGAATCATTATTGGAATCCAGGGACCCCCACTGAGTCATTACTGATAGTTGGAACCTAATATTATTAAATTTTCTAAGCAGTCGCTGACCCCCTGGGGAGGCTTCGCGGACCCCCAGGGGTCCCCGGCCCACAGGTTGGGAACCACTGGATTAGACAATACCAACTAGACATAAGGTAGAGCATTTCCAGTACAATCCTATGAGCAAGGCAGCACTCACAGCAGTGAGAAACCAAATAGGATGTCTCTACCAGCATAGGTCACACAACCCGTCACATGCTCTGCCTTTCTATTTAGGGATTTAGGGCTCCCTAGTGCCTACCTTAGGGGTGACTTATATTTAGTAAAAGGGGGTTCCAGGCCTGGCAAGTAAATTTAGATGCCAGGTCCCTGTGGCAGTAAAATGCGCACACAGGCCTTGCGCTAGCAGGCCTGAGACAGGTTTGAAAGGCTGCTTCTGTGGGTGGTGCAATCAACACTGCAGGCCCACTAGTAGCATTTAATTTACAGGCAATGGGTATAGGGATACCACTGTACAAGGGACTTTCTGGTAAATTAAATGTGCCAATCATACCAGCTTTAAAAGGGAGAGCACCTGCACTTTGGCACTGATAAGCAGTGATAAAGTGCTCAGATTCCTAAAGCCAACAACAAGGGGTCAGAGACAATAGGAGGAGGAAGGCAAAATGTTTGTGGATGACACTGTTCAAAGGGCCAGGCCCAACAATTTTGCTATGTGCAGGGCCATGCATCGATGACTAAGTTTTCCTAAAGCTACTTATGCACATGTACTTTAGCACAATGTGGGCCTGCACTGGTAACTTGGTTGGCTGACTGCTATGAATTCGTATTGTACATGTATTTTAACCAAATTAGGATGTGTTAATGAACCAGACGATTGGTTTATCGAGACTGAATGTAGCTGAAATGCTAGTAGTTGATATATATAGCACATGTTTGTACGAGGCACTTTTTAATTCTCATTGCTTTTCCTTTTCTATTTTTTTTATAATTGTTTTTAATTATTGTAAGGATGACAACTGAAACAATAAATAAAGTACAAGCAAGTTCAAATTTTCAAATTATAATAGAAAGGTAGTGAATGCTTCATATGTGGAGTCGCACAGGTTCTGTAGGTCGCCATTGCATTTTTATAGGAACATGTTGCCGATATCACAAACAACATTTTTACTCAAATGAGAATGATGCAACAGCAGATCCGTGGTTGTTTTTTTGCACCAAGGATTTGTGGAAAATACTTTGGCTACGACTTCTTTGGAGAATTCTCTAACACAGGTCCATAAGATTTCCCATTTCACTGCAACAGGAAGTTAGAATACAATAAAAAGCATTTGCAATGCAATAGGTCTCGCATTTGCTTGAGTTAGAACTATTGGCATTGTAAACTCATAACTGGACTTTTCTTGCCACATAAATTCAACCCTGCTTCATAATTTCATCTTTTCCGGTCATATAATTCCAGTGGCCCTGCATATAAGTAAAGCACTTTCATTTACTTTCTTCCTCTATCTGCAGCAAAAAATGAAAATGTTGCCATTTAGCATCTTAATTTAAATCTGCCATGTTAATTCCAATAGAATACCACTTTCACCACCTCACCATCTGTGTTGCTGGATGGCCAACACAATTCCCCATAAACAGACACAAGACAGCTACAGAGGAGAAATAAACTAGAAGGGTCACCCAAACATATCTAGAGTGTTCAAACAGTCATAGTGTAATAAAGATGTTAAGTTGGCCTGAATTATGGTCATAATTATAATAAGGAGAGATTATTAAAACATATACAATTATCATATAAACATTTATCAGAAATAAACTTTTGGCTTTAGACTGTAATGCTCAAAACAGCCCCTAGAAGGCACCATACCAAAAATATCATGTATAAGAAATATGGTCATGTAATCATATTGTTAGCCCCTATAGGGGATAACCCAATGAAAAAAACAGGAGAAAGTAATGCAGTGTAACCATATACTTAACCCCTAGAGGGTGTTTTTAGGGCTAGCAGGTCTACTGCAATGATATTACAAACAAGGCCTTTAAAACAAAACTTCTTCCAGATGTAAAACAAAAGTTGTCACCATGAGAAAGCTTAAAAGACACTGAATGGTAGGAGGGGTTATTGTTTTGGGGCTCCCACTAACCTAGTGGAGGACACAGAGATGATGTAGACAGAAAGAGTGTTTTCAAGGTGGTCCCATTATCCTAGGACCACCACAGGCTGAGTTAAGAGCAAAAATGTTTTGTAAACGTAATGCCCTGCAAAGCATTAGGGGGTGAGTTTTCGTGCCACAAATATTACAGTAAGTTGGCTGCAATGCTCAGAACAGTCCCTAAAGGAGACCACAATAAAACTAGCATTTGGAAGAAACATGGTCATGTAAACATATACAGTCAGCCCTTAGAGAGCATAACCACATGAAAAAAGAATGGGAGAAAGTGAAGCAGTGTAACCATATATTAAGCCCATAGAGAACATAGGGGGTCATTACAACATTGGCGGTATAAGACGCTTACCGCCGTGCAGAAGACCGCCAACACACCGCCGCGGCGGCACACCAAAGGTCAGCGATAAACATGCGGAAACAAATCCTCCACCTCCACGCCAACAGAAACACGCCCATTCCATTACGACCCACGAATCCACGTGGCGGTCTTTCAACCGCGGTATTCCATTGGCGGTACATACCGCTGCGCTCAAAATACACACACAGCTCCAAAACACCGCCACATTGGACAATTCGAAATACACACACCTGATACACATACAAACAACACTCCCACACATCCAACACAATATAAAACACACACCCACATCACCCACAAACCCCTACGACCCAAAATTAGAGAGAAGGCCATGGTGAGACAGCAGAGAATAGAGAACCCCATCACACAGAGGCACACTACACCATCACCCATACAACATCCACGCACAAAACACCACATACCACTACACTCACCACACTCATCACCACATACACCACCTCACACATCACACACACCACCCCATGGCACGCCAAAGACACCCCCGCTTTTCCGAAGAGGAGCTCAGGGTCATGGTGGAGGAAATCCTCTGGGTAGAGCCACAGCTATTTGGCTCACAGGTACAGCACACATCCATAGCCAGGAAGATGGAGCTATGGCAAAGAATAGTCGACAGGGTCAATGCTGTGGGACAGCATCCAAGAAATAGGAAGGACATCAGAAAGAGGTGGAACGACCTACGGGGGAAGGTGCGTTCCACGGTATCCAGGCACCACATTGCGGTACAGCGGACTGGCGGCTGACCCCCACCTCCTCCCCCACAACTAACAACATGGGAGGAGCAAGTCTTCTCCATCTTGCATCCTGAGGGCCTCGTAGGAGTCATTGGAGGAACGGACACTGGTAAGTCAAATCTTAACTATCATATCCCCCACCTTACCTGCATGCTATCACACACCCCCACCCTCACACCCTCCCCTATCACCCTAACTCCTCACTAATGTACCCATAACACCAACCACCCATCCCAACCCCAAGACCTGCATGACACAACTAAGCATGGATACCCATCACTAAAGCATGCCCACTGCACATACCCAGAACACCCCCCAACCATCAGCACACAAGCCCCCACACAGGAATGCCTGCACTGGTGTACACGCACACCCAACCATTGCACACCATGAAACACACACACATGCAATAATCATGTACTTATACCCCCGCAGGAACCCGAAGGAACGTCACCACACCAGAGGGTCCAGACAACACCACTCCACCCCCAGAAGAGGCCCACAGTGACGACAGCAGCTCTGCCCTACTGGATCTTGATGACCAGCCCGGACCATCGTGGGCCTCAGGACAGTCGGTTCCCCTTGCCCAGCCACAGCCCAACACCGAGCTGACACCCTCTGGTAACACCAGCACAGCACCCACCCAGCGGGCCCATATCTCCCTACCCAGGACAGGTCAATCAGTGGTGTGTCCACCACTACAGGGCACCCAGGGTAACCCACCACCCCAACAACAACAGGGACCTGGGGGCAGTGGTAGTGGGCACACGGTCCAGGGGACGGAGGCCCAGGAACACAGGGGAACTGGGAGGGCTGCTGTGCGAAAGAGGGAGGACAGGCCAAGGGAACCTACTCTCAACAAGGCCCTCTCCTCCATAATGGGAGCATACCACCACTCCCAGGAGACGATTGCAAAGGTCCTGGACAAATTGCAGGAGACCCTGCGTCTGCAGGAGGAGCAGTATTTGGGGTTCAGGGAGGAGCTCAGGACCATCGTCTCCGCCCTGGGCACCATTGTAGGGGTGCTGACGGACATTCAAAAGACCTTGAAGGACACCGTGGCACTCCCAGGGGCCCCTGACACTAGCCACGACAATGAAATGCCCACCACCTCCGCCGGCGCTATTGGACAGGACCCCCCACCACGGAACCACCACACCAGCACCCCACCCCCTGCAGACGGACAACCACCACAAAAGCGGTCCCTGAGATCCAGGAACAGGACAGAGCAAGATGGAAAGACCCCCGCCAGGAAATAAGACCACCCTGATTGTCCCCCCACTGTCCCACTTTGTTACCCTGTCCAGATTGGAACTGCCCCAGCTCCACTTCCAAAGGCCAGATGTGCAATGTACCTGTGAGACTAATAGACTGGACTCTGCCATGGACATTCTTCCACCATAACCCATCCCCATTTCACAACCCCCCTTCATTGTTATGCACTTAAATAAACACCCTTGAAATACTAATAAAACTGGAGTCAGTCTATGATTTTGAACTTTGTATTGTCAATTACAGTGTCGAAAAGGGTTACCCATTGGAAGGCCAACATACCAATGTCACACATCACAAGCCTTTCAAGGGTGCAAGCTGTTGACACGTAGGTTACCACATTTGTGAAACTGAAATGGAAGGGGACAACTCAGTTAACAAATAGTGAGTGAAATGTAGGTACAGGATAGAGGTAGATGTGTGAAAGTTAATGTTATGTTGAACCTGAAAATGTACTCACCTGTGTCTCACTGGAAATATTGCTGTATGACTGACTCCCTGTTGTCGTTTTCTTCTTCATCAGCTTCATCCTCATCACTGTCCACAGGCTCCACTGGCTCCACCGCTGCTACAACACCGTCATCTGGATCATCCTCCTGCAGAAAAGGCACCTGGCGTCGCAATGCCAAATTATGTAGCATGGAGCAGGCGATGATGATGTCGCACACCTTCTTCGGTGAGTAGAATAGGGACCCACCTGTCATATGGAGGCACCTGAACCTGGCCTTCAGAAGGCCGAAGGTGCGTTCGATTACCCTCCTAGTCCGCCCATGGGCCTCATTGTACCGTTCCTCTGCCCTGGTCCTGGGATTCCTCACTGGGGTCAATAGCCATGACAGGTTGGGGTAACCAGAGTCCCCCAATAGCCATACACGGTGCCTCTGGAGTTGACCCATCATATCAGGGATGCTGCTATTCCGCAGGATGTAGGCGTCATGCACAGAGCCAGGGAACATAGCATTTACCTGCGAGGTGTACTGGTCTGCCAAACAGACCATCTGGACATTCATCGAATGATAACTCTTCCTGTTCCTGTACACCTGTTCACTCCTGCGGGGGGGGCCAGAGCTACATGGGTCCCATCAATGGCACCTATGACGTTGGGGATATGTCCAAGGGCATAGAAGTCACCTTTAACTGTAGGCAAATCCTCCACCTCAGGGAAAATGATGTATCTCCTTACGTGTTTCAGCAGGGCAGACAACACTCTGGACAAAATGTTTGAAAACATAGGTTGGGACATCCCTGATGCCATGGCCACAGTAGTCTGAAATGACCCACTTGCAAGGAAATGGAGCACTGACAGCAGCTGAACGTCAGGGGGGATTCCAGTCGGATGGCGGATTGGTGACATCAGGTCTGGCTCCAACTGGGTACATAGTTCCTGGATTGTGGCACGGTCAAACCGGTAGGTCACAATCAAATGTCGCTCTTCCATTGTCAACAGGTCCACCAGCGGTCGGTACACCGGCGGATTCCGCCATCTTCCCATATGTCCCAACTGACGGTGCCTAAGAAGGACAACAGCGAAGAAACAGTCACCATTCCTCCAGGTATGTACCCACAGTCACACAGAAGACTACAACAGACAATTAACCCTTCCGGGATATGTTGTGAGTGTAGGCCTCGGTATGTGTGACGGAGTAGTAAATGAAGCCATGTGGGCCCCTGAAATGGCGGCTGCCTGACCTCTAAACTGGGACAATGGAATTGTGTGGTAACTGCGCTGGCGTTGGACACCGTCGCGGTAGGCGGTCGTAGAGCACGGCGCAATGCTGCATTGGTTAACATTGGACCCTATGGGTCCCAGGAGCCAATGAACAGGTGCGCCGGCGGTGATGATGCGCCCCGCCGCGGATGTCACCGCCGCGGACGTCACCACCATTTTCTGTCTCTTCAATCACTAGATACCTGACCTTCGACAGGAGAGGACCTACACTGCTAGTGCTGCTGTGACCTCGGTCTGGAAGCGACGATGGCTGCTGCGTCTGGGGAAAGGGCCCCTGCCTCCACTGCACAGGATTTGGAGAAACGTGTGAATGGGGTCCTCCCCCAGTACATGCTACTCTACGGTCCTCCAGACCAACAGGTCAGTACACAGGGAGCACGTTGGATGGGCTAGGCCTGGGTGGACAGGGCTGGGTGGGAGAGGGAAGGGGGCATAGTTCTAAGAACAGAAATGCATGGGGATGAATGGGCCACATGGCCAGAGTTGGGAGGGGGCCACTCACATTGACGGTGCAGTAGGTAATGACTGTTCCTCTTTCCTTGTGCATGTCATGTAGGTCAGCGCCCACCAGAAGAGGGACATTTGGCGTGCCATCGCCAAGGAAGTCCGGACCCTGGGGGCCCACCAGAGACGGGGCACCCACTGCCGTAAGAGATGGGAGGACATTCGCCGCTGCAGCAAGAGGACGGCGGAGGCTCAGCTGGGGATGGCCTCCCAATGTGGGAGGGGTGCCCATCGCACCATGACCCCCCTGATGTTCCGGATCCTGGCGGTGGCCTACCCGGAGTTGGATGGGCGCTTAAGGACATCACAGCAGACACAAGGGGGTGAGTACAACCTCATTCTGAGGACTTTGCGTGCAGTGGAGGTGTCTGGGTGGGGGAGGTGGGCTGTGGGTGTCCCTAGGCCAGGGCGAGTTAGGTAGGCAAGGCCCTCTGTAATGTAGGCCATGTGGGACTCTACCCCAGCTCAGAAGAGTGGCAAGTAGATGTATAGTTGCCCCTTTGCCATCCATGTGCGCTGATTTCTACCATTGCCATGTAGGTCATATTTCAGAAATTGCATGTGCAGAGGGCAGGAGCACGGCGTAATGCATGGGGCTGCTGCGTCTGTCTTGTCCGCCAACGGTAGCGGTATGCCATGCACTAAAACCCTTTCTTCTGTCTCCCCCCTTTTCCTGCTCTCCCTGTCCTTTTGTACATCAGCATAATCAGGCGGAGGTACAGTGGCACCGGAGCACGAGGGAGCTGCATCCCACATGGCCATGGAGGGCCACACCACAGACTCTGAATGCACCAGTGGGATGGAGGGCGAGGGGAGCTTCATGTCGGCCATAGGATCACCAACCAGCGACACTGACTCGTCCGCCGATGAAAGCTCCCCTTTGGTGGCGGCACCATCTGTGCGCCCCACTTCTACAGGTACAGTCGCCACCTCCCCTACCAGCACCGCCCTCCCAGCAGCCCCTCAGCGTTCGCCCTGTGCCCGCTCACCCAGGAGGGTGGGCATCACCTTCGCCCCAGGCACCTCAGGCCCTGCCCCAGTCACCCCTGCTGCCCTCAGTGAGGAGGTCATTGACCTCCTCAGGTCACTCACTGTTGGGCAGTCTACCATTGTGAATACCATCCAGGGTGTAGAACGAGAGTTGCAACACGGTAATGCATTCCTGGAGGGCATTCATTCTGGTCAGGCTGTCCTTCAGCGAACCCTGCAATCTCTGGCCTCAGCACTGATGGCAGCCATTGTCCCTGTGTCCAGCCTCCCCCCTCCAACTTCCTCCACCCAGACCCAATCCCATGTACCCCAGCCCATCCCAAGCACACCTACAGACCAGCATGCACACAAGTCAACACCCAAAAGTAGCTCAAGCAAACATGGGCACCACACACACTACAGGCACTCACACAAGCATCACACCCATACAGACACAGCAACATCCACTGTCTCCACTGTGTCCCCCTCCTCCTCTTCTCCCTCCTCCCTCCCAGTGTCGTCTACACACACACCTGCATGCACCACATCTACAGGCACTAGGACTCGCACCAGGACACCCAGCACCACAAGCCGCTCACCTGCACTCACCACCTCCACTGCCATTTACACGTCCCCTGTGTCCTCTCCCAGTGTGTCTGTGACGCCCCCTCCCAAAGTACCCAAATGCCGGCAATCACTCACCCAACATCCATCCACCTCACAACAGCCTCCAGTACCTGCACCTGCACCCAAAACACCTAAAGTGACACCGCCTACAACCACCTCCTCTACCTCCACTCCCAGACCCCCTCCAGCTACCCATCCCAGTGTCCGTCAGAAACTGTCCCTATGTCAAATTGACCTTTTTGCCCCCACCCCCCCTCCAGTTCATCAGTCCCGTCATAGCACCTCAGCCAAAAAGCCTCCAGTACCAGTGGTGCGTGTTCCAGGTTTTTGGAGTGCACCGTCCACCAGGGCAGGCAGTAGGACCCGGAGCCAAGGCACTGTCAGCCCACCCCCTGTAAAGGCTCTGAAATTGGAGAGTGGACGACGGGACCGTGTCAAGACTCCTGGTGGGACAACAACTGAAATGGGATCGAAGGCGATTGGTGAGTCAGCTGTAACTCCAAAGAAGGTGGGGAAGGTCCTGAGGAAGTCTCCCAGCCTGTTGTGAGTGTCACGGCGGAGAAGTGCGCCATCATTTCCGGAGGTCCAGACACAACCGCCAGCACTGTCGTTACTGGTCAGGAGACCACCGCCGGAGTCACAGCCCAGGAGGGCCCAAGTATCGTTACTGGTCAGAAGACCACCGCCGGAGTCACAGCCCAGGAGGGCACAAGTATCGTTACTGGTCAGGAGACCACCGCCGGAGTCACAGCCCAGGAGGGAACAGGATCCCACAGCCCCGCTGGGCAATGATGGAATGTCAAGCCACACACCAATGTCCAGTGTGGAGATCGTCATGCCACACACCAATGTCCATTGTGGAGATCGTCATGCCACACACCAATGTCCAGTGTGGAGATCGTCATGCCACACACCAATGTCAGTATCCGAACCGCCATGTCAGAGCACCGCTGAACAGGGCAAAGACCGCCATGGCTAAGCACCGCTGAACAGGGCAAAGACCGCCATGGTGAAGACCGCTGAACAAGGCATAGACTGCCATGGCTAAGCACCGCTGAACAGGGCAAAGACCTCCATGGTGAAGACCGCTGAACAAGGCAAAGACCACCATGGTGAAGACCGCTGAACAAGGCAAAGACTGCCATGGCTAAGCACCGCTGAACAGTGCAAAGACCGCCATGGTGAAGACCGCTGAACAGGGCAAAGACCGCCATGGTGAAGACCGCTGAACAAGACAAAGACTGCCATGGCTAAGCACCGCTGAACAGGGCAAAGACCGCCATGGTGAAGACCGCTGAACAGGGCAAAGACTGCCATGGCTAAGCACCGCTGATCAGGGCAAAGACCGCCATGGTGAAGACCGCTGAACAAGGCAAACACCGTGTGGGTATGAATAGGCCGTCACATCAGGCATCCTTATCCCATGTGCAGCTGGGACAGTGACAGGACATGAACTTTCACGGGGAGACTCATCCAGTCTGGGCACCAGTCCCACCCAGTACCAGTAGAGAACTGCATATACTTGCGAAAATGTGGCTTTGCATTCCCCAGGATGGTCTAGTGGGCAACCCACCCACTGTGAAGACTTGTGAGACTGTGGCTTTGCACTCCCCAGGATGGCACAGTGGGCAAACCACCCATTGTAAAGACTTGTGAGACTGTGGCTTTGCACTCCCCAGGATGGCACAGTGGGCAAACCACCCACTGTAAAGACTTGTGAGACTGTGGCTTTGCACTCCCCAGGATGGCACAGTGGGCAAACCACCAATTGTAGAGACTTGTGAGACTGTGGCTTTGCACTCCCCAGGATGGCACAGTGGGCATGGAGCCCCGTCGTGGATCTGGCTTCGCATTCATATGGCTGAGGTGCCCCCCCTTCCCTTCCCCCTGCGGTGCCTGTAGTGTTTCTATCTGATGCCCCAGCAGTGTTCTCTCGGATTTTGGTCAGGTATCTATTGTGGGCCTCGCCCATGCATTTTTGGACTGTTGGTGCACGGACATTATTGTGTACATATCTGCACTACTTCTTGTATTGTATATATAATTATGACAGATTTCGAGATATATATCAGTATATTTTTGTATGACATGTATATTGGCACATTACAATGTTTGACCGCAATTCGCTTTGTCTTTGCATTCTTCCGGGGGGATTGTGGGTTGTTCATGTGATATTTTTGACTGCATTGGTGTGTATGTTGTGATATGCGAGGGTGGGGGTGTTTGGTGGTTGTCCCCCTAACTTTTGCCTCCCCCCTCCCCTGTGTCGTAGATGCAGTACTCACCGGTATCTTCTGCGCCTACATCGCTGTTGGTCGTAGAGGAGCAGAAAGACAAAGGCAGGTAGGATTTGGAGTTCCGGCTCCATGGAGTCGTCGTTCCTCGTGGAGTGTGTTCAGGTGAGCGTTTTCCCATAGCAAAAGCTGTTTCTGCCATGTTTTTATCCACGGAGAATCCGCCCCGGAAAAAGTGGCGGATTGGTGTGTTGTGATACTGTGGGCGGTACATTGTCTCCCGCCTGTCTGTTGGCGGTGACCGCCGCGCTGTTTGTCTGTACCGCCGTGGCGGGCGGTGTGTTAAAGTGGCTATCTTTGTTGGCGGTTTCCGCCAGGGTCGTAATTCCCTTTTTTTGTCTGGCGGCCTGTTTGCGGTATTTCCGCAGCTTTAACACCGTCAGGGTTGTAATGACCACCATAGTGCTTTACAAATTTTCAAGGCTAGCAGGACTATTGAAAAGAGATTACAAACAATGCCCATAAAACATAAGTTATCCCAGGTGTAAAACAAAAGTTCCAGCCATGAGATAGCTTAAAATGATAATGAATGATGGTAGGGGTTATTATTTTGGAGTCCCCACTAACATAGTGTGGGGACTAAGAGTGTGGTAGACAACGGTGTTTCCACCACTATGGCGGAGGAGCTTCCCTAGCCCCCGCCAGCAGCAGCAGCTGTAAACCTTTAACAATAAAACGACAATAAACTATGGCCCTCATTCTGACCCTGGCGGTCTTTGACCGCCAGGGCGGAGGACCGCGGGAGCACCGCCGACAAGCCGGCGGTGCTTCAATGGGGATTCCGACCGCGGCGGTAAAGCCGCGGTCGGACCGGCACCACTGGCGGGGTCCCGCCAGTGTACCGCGGCCCCATTGAATCCTCCGCGGCGGCGCAGCTTGCTGCACCGCCGCGGGGATTCTGACCCCCCCTACCGCCATCCAGATCCCGGCGGTCGGACCGCCGAGATCCGGATGGCGGTAGGGGGGGTCGCGGGGCCCCTGGGGGCCCCTGCAGTGCCCATGCCACTGGCATGGGCATTGCAGGGGCCCCCGTAAGAGGGCCCCTAAATGTATTTCACTGTCTGCTGCGCAGACAGTGAAATACGCGACGGGTGCAACTGCACCCGTCGCACAGCTTCCACTCCGCCGGCTCGATTCCGAGCCGGCTTCATCGTGGAAGCCTCTTTCCCGCTGGGCTGGCTGGCGGTCTGAAGGAGACCGCCCGCCAGCCCAGCGGGAAAGTCAGAATTACCGCCGCGGTCTTTCGACCGCGGAACGGTAACCTGACGGCGGGACTTTGGCGGGCGGCCTCCGCCGCCCGCCAAGGTCAGAATGAGGGCCTATGTGTATTATTGTTTTATTGGTAAAGGGGCGGGCCATGGGGTGTGAGAGGTACAGAGGGGGAGTGCACAGCACTCACCTCAGTGCGCATGTGTGTTTGGTCGGCCGTCTTGGGCCGGCCAAACACATATGTGCACTGGACCCTCTCCAACCTGGCACTGTGTTGCCATGTTGGAGAGAACAGGCAGAGGCTCCCAGTCTGCCTCGAAGTGCCAAGCCCGGGCACTCCAGCCAATCGGAACACTGGTTTCATGCTGCCAGCAGCATGAGAGCAGTGTTCGGATTGGCCACAGGGCAAGCTGGGAGCCGGTGCCTGCTGTTTGCGAGGACTGAGGAACGGCGAGTAAGGTAAGTTTTTTTTTCTGTTTCTCTTTTCAAGTGTTTTAAGGGGAGAGCCACAAAAAATGACTCTGATTAGGTAACTGGGAACAATGTGACCAGCGCTCCAATACCGCTGATAAAGTTCACACCGTTGGCCCTGTTCGCAATGTGGCCGCCATGCAACCCGAAGGGGAGAGACACAATAAATAGTTTGCTCAGTCCAAAGTATATTGGCAATCGTGCAATAATCCATGTAACTGGGGAAATCTGAAAGGTGTGACAAAAGCAGCCTCAAGGCAGGACAAACGTAAAGTATTTACCAATAACATCAAGTGATTTTTGAAAGGCAAGCTCACGAACGAGTGAAAGTGATCTGAGTGACATGGGCGTGGTTAAAAGCCAACAAAACTTACAACAGGTCAAAGCGCTTGCATGCTCAACCTAAAAAGGATCACATTCTTTCTAAAAAATGTGAATGGCACTCTATTTTTCAATGTTATGGCGCCCGGGTTTCAGACCTCAGAAGGATGTAGGGTGACCACCTCACTCAAGGTCATTGTAGACGCTGTCTCTACTGCTGGCATTTTAGCCAACAAATCATTGGTTTCAGATGTGTTTGTCAAATTAGATCAAAGTAAAATTACAACACCCTGAATGCATTAGGTGTTCAAAGAAACGTTCTATGTCTGTAATGACTTAGAACGAAGAGGTTACCCTTTAAGGATGGAATGCTGGGTTGACCATCTGAGGATTAAAAAATGCGACCTGCAGATCACAGCAGAAGTCGGTGACAAGTGTTAACTCACCCAGCCATCCTGTGAGCCAAATTTCAATACAAAACTGGAAGGGAATGTTCAGGTCTCTTACTAGGCCTACGGTGATCGTCGTAGGAACCCACTCAATAGGGCTGAGTTGCAGAGGTTTTTGTATGTTTTAATTTTGAAAATTCATTAGCAAGATTCAGCTTCTCTCAGAAAATCTTTGTGGTTTAAGCCCACCTAGGTCTCCAACACTGAGCAAAGGTTTTGAAGTGAACTCTGTCATGAAGACATTAGTGCTTAATTTGTGCTTGTTGTTTCCGGTGCGCAGCACCGGCACCTCTTTGTGAGGACCAGCACTTATTCTTCTGCCTCAAGCATTTGCTGAGAGCAAAAGACAGACATGGGAAGGATGGAAGAAGAGAAAAACGAAAAAGCATCATAAAGGGAGAAAGCAGAAAGCTGCAAAAGTGAGCTGAAGAGGCAGGGAGTGGCTTTAAATAGACTGAAGAGGCTCGAGATGGTTTCAGGATTACCCTACCTCAGTATCCCGTGTTCCCACATTTAATTGCAGCATCCGCATGTTTAAGAGGAGGCCTTTGGGCACTGGCACGTTTTAATTTACAAATTAAGCACTGGAAGAGATAATAAAAATATTTCTTGTTGCCCCTTAGCTGTCCTGTTACCGCTATTTCGCAAGACTCACACATACACTGTTGATATCCCCATCAACAGAATAGTTCCACTAATTGCCCTAATCACAGTTACACATTTTAAAATGAAAGCACACTTAAAAATTTCAGCAATTTTTTTTAAGTCTAATGTCGACCAACTTGCACAGTTTCTATAGAAAACGTTCAGTTTTAATAAAGGCCTCCATCTAAATCAACAAAGCGCTGCTCAAAAACTTGAAGAAAAAAATCGATATCAGATTCGAATATGTTTTGAAGATTTTATACCGTGTGAAACGTTGCACGATGTTTATTCCCTTTTTCTTCATTAATGAGCTTAATAAAAACAGACTGTGGACTCTAAACGCTATTTTAAATGTTAGCTTTTTTCTGCTCGCCATACACTTTTCATGCCCCCTCGCTCTGTGAGATTGCATGTGAAGCTCCAAAAACATTCAATAATTTGGTTTATAACATCACGTTCAGGAACTTTAGTATAAAGAAGGGGCATGCCTCTGACTTCTGAGGTTGTTGATGTCCAAGACAAAGCGGCCATTCCCACGCCTCTATTTTTTTTCCCCTGGAGCGTGCGCTGCAAGAGGCACCCCAGTCGCACTCAATGTCAGTGCTTATCGGCTGCCCATGTATATATCCTGGCTCGTCCTTCGTGCCAATGACAGTGATTACCCTTGCCCCCCACCTGCGTCAGATGGAATGAGGCAGAGCGATAAGCCGAAATGCTATTCTCCAGCACCGCCGGTCAACTCCAGGAGCCCGAGAGGGGAACACTTAAGCAAGCATGGAGGAATTGTTGGGGTGGTTACCAAACGCATTGAGGGGGTCCCCGGCTATCAATCGACTTCAGAGGAAGGATTTTAAAATAAGCATTTGACTCACGTTCGCTCGAGTTAGAGCTATCAGCATTTTCTTGCCACACAAATTGAAAATAAAAAGTAAAACAGTTGACATAAGCGGCCGGTTCAAAGCGCCCCTGTGAGCTCGCAGAGACAGACAAAAGGAACAAGTATTTGGAATGCAGGAACAGAAAATGCACGAGGGAGAGTAACGAATGGAATAAACAAAGTCACACATGACTGCAGATGAAAATAAGTGATAGACTAGAGCCCTGCTAACAGAATCAGACTGAAGCCACTGAAACATCCAGCGCTCTGGTCAAATGCTATTAGCCTTTGAAAAAAGTAATCCCTAATCACATGCTACATAAGCACAAGGGGAAGGGTACAAGTTCTAGGGCCATGCTCCAGGGGAGTGTACAACTGTGGGAAAGGTGGGACAAAGAGCAAGGATTGACCACTAGCAAGCAAGGATTTTTTGGGGACACTGAAACAATCCAGTGAAAAAGCAGAGACCCCACAAAGAAGTATAGAAGTATACGCTAAAGTATATACAAGAGGTCTCGAATGCTCGACCTAAAAAGGTTATCATCATATGGCAGGGGTATTTGAAGGGTTGTCTGATTGGGGTGTAATGCACTTTACGAGAGAGACTGAAACAGATTGTAAGGGCAGTGATGAACAAATCGATTTGAGGTCTTTGCCCTTAATTGACGGCTATAAACATATGATGCATGTTACCCTTGGTGCAGTCATGGAGTGTAACCCTACTAATTGGCTGGAATGCATTCGATTTATGTACCTAGAGCTCACCTTATAGGTTAAGAAGCGTATGTGAACTGAACTGATGCCATATCTTCTAATATTTACATCAAAGTGTCTGCAAGTAACATACTGTCCATAGAAACTGCAAATAGGAAGACTAGTTATTGTTTATTTATAAAGCAGCTGGTAACTCACAAGGAGCCCTTGGCGCTACCTAAATAGAATACACTCTATAAGATCTGCTAACAAACCATTTTCAGAGAGGGGAACCAGTATAGATTGCATGTCTTCTGTCTCTTGGGAGAAGAGCTGTGTTCGTTTTTTCTGAGCATAAGTAGAGTTAGCTCAGAGCTCACCTGTAGAGGAATGCTATTCCACAGCCATGCCTCTTTAACATTAAAGATTGTACTGCTTAACCTTTTGTTCCTGCTCCTAAGACGGAGGAAAAGAGCTTGCGATCTTAATATGAGTGTTGGGGGGGGCATCAAAAAGAAGTTCCTATATTATTATTAACCCTGTAGGCCATACAGGCCAACTCAAACAGGATGTTTTTCTCTATTGCTAATCAATCAAGTTGATTAAGGCAGGAGGAAACCGTCTCAAACATTGTAAGTTGTACTTGAGCCTCTTAGTGGCAATTTGGATAGCCTGTAAGTGGCAGAACTGAATGCTATTAGTATTTGCCTTCTCCATGTTTCTTTCCCAAAAAGGTTGTATTACCAGGCACAGTGGACAATGACAGGATTACACTTCACCACATTTATGAACTGGGTCAGTTTCTTAAAAAGGGGCGTTCTACCTTGCATCCTTGGCGTGGTCTCCCCTAACTTTTTGCCTCACTGGTTGTGCTACCCACATGAGTAGCCGTGGCAAGTTTACCTATTTGCCATGCTCAAACTTTCCCTTTTTATGCATGTAAGGCACCCCAACAGTAGGCTCTAGGTAGCAGCATGGGCAGAGTGCAGTGTATGTTAAAGATGGGGCATGTACTGATATGTTTTACATCTCCTAACAGTGAAAAACCACCAAATGTATTTTTCACTGCTGCAAGGCATATCTCTCTTATAGGTTAACATGGGGGCTGCCTTTAAATAATTTTTAGGTGCAGTTTCCCTTTGGGAGCAGATGGAAATGTGGAGTTTGGTGTCTATGAACTCACAATTACAAAAAATACATCTTTTGGTAAAGTTGGTATTTAAATTGTCAGTTCAAAAATGCATTTTTTAGAAAGTGGGTAGTTTCTTGCTTAAACCATTCTGTGACTCTGCCTGCTTGTGTATTTCCTGTCAGGGTCAGACTGACAATTGGGGTGTTTGTAAATATCCTCTAGACAGTGACACAAAGGGAGCTGCGGTGTAGACTGAATATCCTGATGAGCCATCTGGGCTACAGTGGAGGAAGGAGTGGTCACTTACACCTGGATGAGCTGTGCCTGCCCTCCCACAATGCAGTCTCCAACCCCCTGGTGTGTGTCCGAGACCTGGCCTGGGCAAGGCAGGATCCTGTAAACAACAGAGGCTTTTCTTTGAAGTTGGGCAGCTTCAAAGACAGAAGGGGTATAAGTAGTGGACCCAAACCCCCAGATATTTAGAATACTTTTGGATACAAGAGGAACCTCTGCCAAGGAGAAGAGCTAAAAAGCTGGAGGAGGAGTACTGCCCCTTTGCCTGTGACTGTGCTTTGCTGGGTTGGCCTGCAGTTGCTGCCTTTGCAAGACTGGACTTTGTAGTATATTCCTGCTTGTGAAGAATCTCCAAGGGCTTGGATTGAGCTTGCCTCCTGTTTTGAAGTCTCAGGACCATTAAAGACTTCCTCTGCCAGCACCTGTACTCTCTGCTGAGACTCCTGTCCTGCCAAGTGTTCCCTATCCAGTCCCTGGGCCCTTGAGAAGTGAAGTTGGCAGAATAAGGACCGAAATCCACACACAGAACACTGTGCCAGGAAAATTTAAATGTTCCACCTGCATCGCGGCTGGGAGATCGAGCATTGCGGCTGGAGAAATGATGCAACACTCACTTGCGATTGCTGATAATGATATAAACCTCACGCAGCACGGTTTTCCAACACCGTGCGACCGGATTGCTCATGCATCATCGCTGAGCATCAAAAATCAATGCAGGCCTGCGCAGATCCAAGGTGCTCGTCCAGAAATTGATACATCGCTCTCTTGTGGGCGAAAAAATTACGAACCGCCAACCCGACCAGAGAAGAAACAACGCACGGGCTCACTTGCGAGTAAGAAATCGACGCATTGCTGACTTTTTTGATGCACTCTCACCTTTGCGGCTTTATTTGTGATGCAAACCAGGTACTTTGTGTAAAATCAACATTTCAATAGTTTTTTATGGAGTGAGACTCTTGTTCATTTTGAAAATTCATATCTTGACTGATGTATGTTGGATTTTTTTCATTTTGTTCTTGTTTGATTTAGATTAATATTCTCTATTTTTCTAAACTGACGTGGTGTCCATTTTATAGTGTTTTCACTGCATTACTGTGTGTGTTGGTACAAATACTTTACACATTGCCTTGGAGATAAGCCTGACTGCTTGTGCCAAGCTACCATGGAGTTGAGCAGGGATTATTTTATGTGCATATCTCCATTGCCCTGACGAGAATTAGGGTCCCTGCTTGGACAGAGTGCAAACTGACTGCCAAACAGAGACCCCATTTCTAACAAGAAGCATGCAGAAACAAATGTATAATGATCCTTAACATCTTTTAGCTTTCCTTAAATCTTGCTGTCACAATTTGTTTAATCATCAAGAGATTTACTATATTACTTTAAGTCACTTTATACTTCTTCATATATAATCATAAAATTAATCTTTAATATTTAATCAAACATGTACTATTTCATCAAGCATTATATCAAATTATATGAAAGGACTAATCGAATGGAAAAACATACTTAGCAATTAAAAATATTAAAACACCTGTATCAAGATTTCTTCTCGTAGATGCATCAGAACACTTTCACGAAGATAAGATCTATTAATGATCCAGAACTTTGTAGGTGATCTCTACTTTCTCCATCCATTCTAATCATCTCATTGACCTTCAAAGAAGATTTATTTACTCCAGTTCCTCTAAAAGCATATATATAGGAGCACTGTAAACTGTTATGATACTTTATGACTCTCTTAATCATAGTAGTATCTACCTGTAATAAAAACCATCTGTAATCCAATTTAACGCCAGGGTGAGATCTTTCCTCATGTTAGTGCAAAGAGATACACTAGTTTAGCATGGCTCCACATGTTAAACTCCTGTTGCTCGCAGCAGCTATCACGTACATAATCTTCTAAGTCTTATAGAAATTCATGCATCAAGTGCAAGACCACTAAAGGAGAGAAAGGTAGAAATAGACAGAGAAAGAGATATAAAGTTTATTTCTTTGTGTCAGGGTCATAGCTATTAGTGATACAACCATTGCAGTGACACCAGAAGTCAGAGGGGTGAGGAATGGGGCCCACCCCGCGATGCATTAGCTGTATTTAACAAACATGTCACCCACTCAGAATTTCTCTTGGAAGTGCTTTGTACATCTGGCTCTCAAGAGAGTGAGGTTGGTCCAGGAAAGGACTGGCACTCAGAACTAAGTAAGGCTACATCAGAGGCTGTATAATGGGACCTGTCATGACCTCAGCTTCTTTGTAATTTGAAGATACCAGCATCAGTCAAACAGCTCAAGCCAGTGCATAGGTTATATAGTGTGGGGGTGGGCTGCATCACACATGAAGCTTCTGGAAGTAGAGGAGAGGTAGAAAAAAATACAGCAAGGGAATGCAAAGTACAATTTATAATGAAGCAGTGCACGAAAACAAATTATTAACTGGAATAGATAGAAGTCCACCTCAAGCAATCACATCACTAACATGTTTGGTCCAGTTAAATGTTTCAGTAATTTGAATATACCATAGGTGAAAGTCTGGAAGGCACAATGTTTGAAAAAGGTTCTATGTCCCACCTCAGAAAGAGAAATTGTCACTTTCTACAAAAAATTGACAATTTTCCCAGAGCAGAATTGTTTTATTTACTTTTAGAGTAGAAAAATCCTCCCCTAGTGGGTCGGTGATGAAACTGTAGCCACCGACATGGCAATGAAGGCTGGATACCTGAAGCAGGTTTGTCTCACTAGTGCTCTGGAGTGCTGGAAAATAAACACTGAAAAATGTTCAAGTCCAAATGTAGGATGGGGCAAATCTGAAAATGTAATTCGGTGCTCTGGAACTGTCAGTCTGATAATTTTTCTGGTGGGTTTCACTGAAACTCTGGAGGAAATTTTTAAACGGTTTCCAACTTTCTCTTGGTGCAAAACACAACCATAGGAGTACACCACTTATTTTCCCAGGACCTCAAGAGAAGGCACTAAGAAAATTTCAGGGTATAGTGTTGAGGCCAACAGCAGGGTTGAGTCCAGGTCCAGATGTGACTGGTAAGCTGGGTACTTCTGAGAAAGGGCCTAGTACAGCTCGTTGCGGCCCTTTAGCCATGTGGGAGGGCAAGCATCTAACCCTTGGAGTCCATGTTTTTGGCCTGGGTACATGTGGGAGCAGGTCCTGCCCATCAAGTCTCCTCAAGGTCTCAAACAACAGATGCAGTATTTCTTCTTTTCAGCCACAGGTCCAGAAAGTTTTCAGAGTGCCTACAAGTGTTTTTTCACCTATTTACATAATTCAGATAGGTGTGTACATATTGTAAATGTGTGTTCATTTTCAATGGAAATATTTTTATATAGGTATCTTTAACTCACATCGTAACAAGTATTGTCGATGTTTACAGATGACTGCAACTATCATGATGCCCTTTTTGTCTTTGGAAAGCAATAGTGCATTCTGATGTTGCTCAACCTCCCTTCACTTCCTTGGGGTGCCAAATTTATGCATGTCACCAGCTTGGGGTGAGGGTTACTCCTGGCTCTTCCCTAACCAATTGGGTAAAAGTTCTAAGGGGCAGCTTGACCCACTTTTGCAACAGTTCCTGTTTCCC